>NC_071397.1:24257426-29257426 GCF_022682495.2 Desmodus rotundus
GATTGGTGGCTCGGGCTCCGCACGTTGCGCCGGCTATAAAAGGGAGGGTGTGTGACGCAAGGGCGCCTCGGCGCGCGTATTGGCTCCGTCGACTGCGGGCCGGCTGGGTTACGCTCTCTTCTCGGAGCCGTTCACTGCATGGTAGAGTCTGGTACCGCCGTCGCCGTCTGCGAAGACTTCGCCGCGCCACCACGACCACCGCCGCCCCCTGCCCTGCAGCCGCCGCCACCTCTGCCATCTGTGTCGCCGCCGCCTCGGGACCGGCTGTATGATTAGGCCACAATCTTCAATGAGTAAACATATTCCTGTGAGTATCCGTCGTCCCGCCGCCTCGGACTCCACGACTGCCCCCCTCCCATCCCCGCCGTCGCCTTTGTTCAGTGCCTGGAGGCCGCTCCGCGCCGCCCCGGCCCGCAGTTTCCGTGGGTCCCTGGCGGAAGGGGGCCGGACTACCGTGCTGTTGCCGGCCGGTGGCGGCTAACTGCCGGGAAGCGGACGCTGGGGGCTCCGGGGTGGCGGTTGGCCGCGGAGGCACCGGCGACCTCGCCCCCGTCGAGTCCGGGGCGGTGGGGTTGGCAGGGCCGGGACGGCGCGGCGGGCGGGGGCGGTAAATGCCGCCGCAGCCGGCCGGGCGGGGCGGCACAAAAGCCGCTTTGTGACTGCCGCCTCCACCCTTGGCGCGTCTGGCCCGGGCCCGGCGGGCCCCACGGCGTCCCGAGGCCCCCTTTGTTTGGCCGAGAGCGAGCGGTCCGCCCGGGGAACTGGAGACGTGGCCCGGGGTGGGGCGAGGGCTGCGCGTGTCACTGCGGAGTCGGACACGGGCTGGGCGCGGCGGCGGCGTGGTCGCCAGCGGAGCCGGCCGGCGTGGGGTAGGCGGGGCTGCTAGCAGTCTCCGCCGGGAGCTCTTGGGGGGCTAGCGCGGTGCAGCAGCCGTGTGAAGCCACCTTTGTGCTCCGCGGTCGGGACCCGCGCCTCAAACAAAATGGCCTCGGCGTCCGCGCCTGACTGAAGGCGCGGTGCGAACCCGTGATTGCGGCGTGGAGAGGGGGCGCCACGGGCGGGCCCCGTGTGCGCGGTGCGAGCCGAGCGGCGACTATCGGGGGGCTGGCCACCAGCTGCAGCCGTGCGGGGGCTGGAGCCAGACTGTTAGGTGAGAACGCCGACTCCCTGCCCCGCCCTGCTTCCTCAGTCGCCACCTGGTAATTCGAGCTCTTCCAGATTTAACACCCCTCTTCACGGGCTGTGGATAAAGGGAACAAGTTGAGTCTTGTCCTTCTCTTGGGGCAAGTCGGTCGAGAAATGGCCTTGGAAACATCCAGGGCTACTGTTGCACGGAAGCGAAGGAGTCCCCGGCCGGGCACCAGCCCGCACTTTGCCTGCCCATCTTGGAATGGCCCTGGATGGCGCCTTCTAATCGGGGACTGTGCCTGAACTCCTTGGTGTAATGCGTTGTTGCCTCCTGTTGGCTCGTGGCGACAGTAGCCAACCGGAGCCGGAATTCTAAGGTTTGTCTTTCTGTCCGTGGAAGCCTCTTCCATTCCAAAAGTATTAAGTTGTTGTTTGCGCTGTAATTAGAACTGTCGACCTGCTTGGGATCCAGATTCTGAGGCAGTGCTTCCTGTTACTCTTTTTATATGAATTTTGTTTAATGGCAATAAGTCAGTGGAAAACCCCCAAAAGCTAGATCATCCTCGAGTCGCAGGCATTATTTCATGCGTGGCTTTTTTCTAGATGTGTTACCTAAAGTATAAGTAAATGTGGGACAAAGTCTCCAACGAAGTATTTTACAAAGCGGTTATACACATTGTCTCTTTGCAACCCGAGAAGCTAACAGACAGAAATTGTTCTTTTCCACCGTTTATGCTTTTGTGGTTATACGCTACTCATAAATGAGAGGGAGAAATTCCCTGGTATTTCCGAACTGCCTGTAGTAATAGACTGGAAGGGAGACGATAGGTATCAGGAGTCTCTGCTGCCTTGGTGGAAGTCCCTCCCGGCCGCTGGGTGGCTCCACTCAGTAAAAATAACCAGCTCACTAAGTGAATTATTTTTATATTGCTTTCTCTGCTTTCTGATTAAACTGCTTACACGAGTTTCTCTGCTTTCTGATTAAACTGCTTACACGAGGGGTTGCTCAGCTGTCACAAAAAGTTTAGCTGTTACTTATGGAAATAGTGCTATGAAATAGTCTCGCTCATAAATTGGCTTTCAGTTGCAAAAAGATAGTACCTGGAAATCAGAATACTGAGAAGAGTCATTGCCCTTAAAACAGCTTTACAAATACTTTAATTTAGGTTATGTCATCAGAAAGGTGCAAGACATTCATATTCAAAGGAAGTAATATTTAGGATTTGGGGTGAGAATATATTTGAAATTATTTCCAGGTCACTGCAGTCTATTTACTGTAAGAGCGAAATTCTTAATGATAATTTAGTCACTAGTTTTTTTTAACCCAACTAACAAGTAGGTGAAGTACTTCCAAGGGCTCATTTGAACAAATTTGGAATAATAAAACTTAATCTTTCAGAAGGACCTTTTGTTCTACTGTTTGACAGAAAAATGAACTGGGTCTGACTTGATGTATCTTTCTGTGATCTGCTTTTCATGTGGGTTATTCTTCAAAATTTAGGAAAGTTCTTCTAGAAACTATAGCGTGGTACTCTATTTTAAGGTGTAAAGTGAAAATAGCAAATCTTTTGACTTTAATTATAAGACTTTTGAATGCTTATATTTAAGTGTAGAAAATTAATGGAAATGTTGCAAAATCTTATTTTATTTGGTAATTTACCTATAAGAATACATATAAACTGGGGCAGTGGTTGGCACTTGGTGCTTGTTAGCCTACTATTAATATTCTTTTATTTCTAAGTACACAAAATTTTGATGAACTGCTTGGAAGAAGACTGACGTTGATGTTATTTGAGTACAAATTCTGAAATTAATCTGAATATTCATTTAATACTTTATATTGACATAAAACTTACTAGTTCTTCGAGGGAAACTTAGGTAAAATATAAATGTATTTATCGATGGTAGTAGTTATCCAACTTTTTGAGACCTATGAAAGAAGCGCAAAGTAATTTCTACCACCTGCCACTTCCTCCTTACACCCTTTGAATTAGATTTGGTTCTAAGCTGGATGAGTGAAATTTTGGTTTTAAAATAATATTATTGAAACCATGAATATCATTCGTAGTTATAAATGGGGAAGGATTTTTAATTTATAAGCATATAATACTTTACAAGTTGATTAACTTTCACGTTAAGGACCAAATGAGCTAGTGTGTATGGAATCATTTTGAAAACTAGTCTTGCTCCCCCCCCCCCCTCAAAAAATAATAGAAAACTGGTTAAGCTTTGAGAAGAGTAAATTATGGGAAGAACTAACAGCTTCAAAGTTTTCATAAAGTTTGTAATATGGGATAATATTATTTGGGAAAATCAATATGGGAAATTGTACATATATTTTATAATAGTGTAAAACCAACCATTAAAAGAAGTAGCTAATAGAAGGATGTGGATAAGGGATACTGACCAAATGTAACAGTATTATTCTTTTTTTTTTTTTTCATGGAATGTATTTTTTTTCCTTTTTTTTATTGATTATTCTATTACAGTTGTCCCACTTCCCCCCCCACTCTACTCCATCCTGCCCACCCCCCTCCCTCCCACATTCCCCCCCTATAGTTCATGTAACAGTATTATTCTTTAAGGGTTCTCTGTATTATTAAATCATTAGATCAGTAATTTCAATCTAAAGTAATTTATTTGTGAATGCTTATTTTATGTGTACTGATTAAATTGTAATTATCCTTGTATTTTGTAGTTCTAGTAAAAGTGGAAAAGGTAGCTTGGACCCAAATTTGAAAAAGATAGTTGTATACTTAATACTTCAGTAACATAACCTGTTCCTTTTGAATTGGAAAACAACTTTTTATTTCTCTCTTTTTCTTTTAAACAGCAGTTCTGTGGTGTTCTTGGTCACACATTTATGGAGTTTCTGAAGGGCAGTGGAGATTACTGCCAGGCACAGCACGACCTCTATGCAGACAAGTGAACTGTAGAAATTCATTACTACTCCACCAAGAAGCCCCCATAAGAGTGGTTAACCTGGACACAGAAGTGTTGAATTGAAATCTGCAGAGCATTTTACAAGATTTCTGACCTGGATGGGGTAAACCTCAGTGCACTTCCTTTCTATTGCCTCAGTATTACTGGATTGAAGAATTGCTGCTTCTTGTTAGGAGGTTCATTTCATTTCCCATTACTCCCAACTTCATACTCAAAGCACTGAGAATTTCAAGTGGAGTATATTGAAGTAGACTCAGTTTCTTTGCACCATTTCTGTATTCAATTTTTAAATTCTTTCATAACCCCATTGAGTGTTTTTTAACTAAATTAACATGGCTCGAATGAACCGCCCAGCTCCTGTGGAAGTCACATACAAGAACATGAGATTTCTTATTACACACAATCCAACCAATGCGACCTTAAACAAATTTATAGAGGTAAGGTTTGATACTTTTTAATTTCTTAAACTGATTGCAGTTTAATAGTGGGGCTTCTTGTCTAACAAAATCTCATGGGAAATTAGGAGCTGTAAGCCTACAGTTAAAATTTCCAAAAATAGAATGTCAGTATCTTCCCTTAAGTTTTAATGGTAAATTATTTTACACATTTCAACAAGACATGTTCTTGACTTAGTTTAGGTTTTAAGTTAACATCTTGTTCTTGTCTCAAAGTTTGCTTAATTTAAATTTGTATTTGGACAAAAAATTAATTTGTATGAGGACAGTGTAACAGCAAGGCTCTTATGTGAAATTTATATGACTAAGGCTGCTACTTGGATTGTTCATATATCAGCTTACCAAATTGGATAATATCATAAGCCACCATTAGTTTATTTCTTGGACCGCATTTGATGCCTACATTCCAATTTTCAATTACTAATTCTGTTTCTCCCTGGTGGTTGCTAAATAGCCAAAACTGTCTCACTGCCTACATGTTTTGACTATAAGGAAGGAATGTAATGCTGAAAAGTTTATTTGGATGCGTTCGTACTAAACTTTATGTATGTGTGTAGATGCTCAGAAACAACAATTAGGCCTTCCAGATCACAGAAATACTTGTGATAACAATCTGTTTATTTTTTAGAAGGAGAGTTAAGATTTTCGTAATAATGCATTATGAATCTTGAAGCCTGTAGTTTTAATGCAGGGTTTTAGAATCTTTGTACTTTTAAGGCCCTAAATTACATACTGCGCTGCAAATGAGCAAAGTTTAAGCACTTAATATAATTAAGTCATGAGTGATTCCTTTCCTTCTGTTTACCTTTATCTCTGAGTTGCTTCTAATCCTGTTTTGTTAGTTTCCCAACTATCCAATGTGTTGCCATGACTATAAACAACTTAAGTCTATGAAGGGCGGTGGGAATTTTTAAATATTCCCTTTTCTTTTTATGCTATTCTAGTATTGTCACTTAAAACAAGATTTCACTTCCCTATTAAATAGTTAATGATTTTTTTAATTGTCAATATCTGTGGGAAAGATGATCAAAATGACAAATGGTGACGGTAGTGACATGGTATAAAGACTTCATTGAGTACTTTGTAATGTATGTTTTATCCAGGAACTTAAGAAGTATGGAGTTACCACAATAGTTAGAGTATGTGAAGCAACTTACGACACTACTCTTGTGGAGAAAGAAGGCATCCATGTTCTTGTAAGTATTTAATACTTCCTGTGTGTTTATGATACTGCAGTACACATGCTACAAAAGTATTCACATAAACTATCCACTTCAAAAAGCTTAATTTTTTAAGTTTTATTAAAATTTCAATATCTGAATTTCAAAATAAAAATGAAAGATAAGCACAGATTTGAAGTAATAAGATTTTTTATAAAGATTAAGCATTTATTTGCATTTCATTGACGGTTGGGTATTATAAAACATGTTTAAATATGTTAATGCATTTGAAAACATTTGAGTGTTAGAAATTTTAGATTTATTAGTGTATTTATATTAAAAATCTAAAATGTTTAAATATTCTTTTAGGATTGGCCTTTTGATGATGGTGCACCACCATCCAACCAGATTGTTGATGACTGGTTAGGTCTTGTAAAAATTAAGTTTCGTGAAGAACCTGGTTGTTGTATTGCTGTTCATTGTGTTGCAGGCCTTGGGAGGTAAGTGAAGTTTTTTAATTGGTTTTAGCGGGGTGGAGAGAGAGGCATCAATTTGTTGTTCCACTTATGCATTCATTGGTTGATTCTTGTATGTGCCCTGCTTGGGAATTGAACCCTCAACCTTGGTGCATTGGATCAACACTTAACCAACTGAGCTACTTGGCCAGGGCAGTGAGAGAATTTCTTAAACCCAACTGATGGTACTGGTCTTAATTTTAGTAAAAACTTAATAACTGATTCCAGTAAAAATTTAGATATCACTTCGTGAATCAATTTGCTTTGTTAGGTTACTTACTGCACTAAATTTAAAAGTAGGTGATTGTAACAGAATAATGTATTTCCAATATAGCTGGAACTAACAAATGCTATAGTTACAATTAACACTTGGCTCTGTGGGCATAATTGCCTGTACTATTGTGTGTGTTAGGTTATATCCATGACATTGGAGTCAATCATCTGAGCTTATTGGGGAAAAGGAATTGTCTCTAAGGTAGTTTGCATGTGCTGTATTTTTGATAGGGTCCATGATCCTAGAGATTCTAATTCAGTAGGACCTCATTACCCAGTAGTGCCAAAATACGCATGTCCAGATTTATAAATTACTTACCACCACGCTTTCCTTCACTGCTCCCAAAAAAGTCCTGGTCTCCTGGTGAAGAGTAAAATGAAAATGGCCCTGGGGAGTTAGAGTGCACTTGGGTCACAGTTTCACTGATAATAAAACAATGAAAGCAAATTTCTAGAAGGTCGTCAGGAATGGAGTTCATAACATTTAAAAACAAAATTTTTTTGAAGTGGAAAATAGTTTTCACTGCTTAGAATTTCAGGGGGAAAATTGTCTGTAATTATCAAAATGTACCATGTCCCTTAAATATTTTCAAGATTCCCTTCCAGTAATACAAGTTTTAACTTGTAGACTTACTTAACAGTAGTTAAGGACATAGTTCATTTTTGGTTCGAGATAAAACCTGTTCGATATGAAAATACTAGTACTTAAAAGTCAACATTTACTACACATACGCTGTATAGGAAGTGTAGTGAAGAGTATGTATTGAGAAATGTTTAGAATATTGAATTTTCCAGGATTTTTTGTTTTTGTCTTTGTTTTTTTAATGCTTTATCAAAATTCTTACCTTAACAGAGCTCCGGTGCTTGTTGCCCTAGCATTAATTGAAGGTGGAATGAAATATGAAGACGCAGTACAATTCATAAGACAGTAAGTATTTAATGACTTTTTTCATTGCATGTCAGTGAGTTTAATTATACTAACTATGAAAGCAAATTTTTTTCCAATAACCAATGTGACCATTCATTTTTAAGAAGGCATTAAAATGGGGGTGAGGGGAAACTTTCCTCTTTTGCATTCCATTTACACATGTATGTCCATATTTCTGCATTGAGACAGTGTAATAATCAAAAGATAACTGCCACAAGAGAGGCTATAATTGCCTGTAGCACAGTGAACAATGTTATGAAGGGATTATGCGTTAGTTACTTACATCTTTTGTTTTTTCCTTCCAGAAAGCGGCGTGGAGCTTTTAACAGCAAGCAGCTTTTGTATTTGGAGAAGTATCGTCCTAAAATGCGGCTGCGCTTCAAAGACTCCAATGGTCATAGAAACAACTGTTGCATTCAATAAAAAACGGGTGCCTGATGCCATTGCCTTGGAAGTGGAACTTGAGATAGGACCTAATTTGTCATACGTATTAGCCAACATACTGGCTTGGTGAATAAATCTAATGAAGCTTCCATAGGAGTATTGAAAAGCAGTTTTACCAGGCCACAAGCTTGACATAATTACAGCTTCTATGTTTGGGTTTCAATCAACCTGTTGTTACACTTAACAAAAGATTCTTATCTTCAGCTTTAAAATGTGCTTATCATTTGTACCAATTGATTTTTTTTCTGAAATCATGCAGTATTGAGTTATATCTTTAAATCTATTCCCATGCCAGAATCTTATCAATATATGAGAGATTTAGAAAGATTAGGTGCCAAAATGTCCAGCACAATACTTGTATATTTTTAGTATCATACAGAACTAAAATCCCAGGAACTATGAACACTCTGGACCTTATGTGTTTAATCCCTTCAGTCATTTCAAACATAGAAAGTAGGCCCTATATGGTTATTTGCCTGCTCACTTTATGTTTACATCTCTCACATTCATACAAGTATACATCAGGTTTGCTCAACTTCTTGATTTTTATACCAAGTCTTAGTGATTATTTAATGTCTTTCTATAAATCTCATTTTGTGCTGTTATGGAAAGCCTCCATTTTGAAAATCTACATTGTACAGAAGCACATGTCTTTAATGTCTCCAGACAAAAAGCCTTACAGTTAATTTCATGTTTGCACTTGGGGTGCAACTTATAGGGAGGGCCTGAGAAAAGAATGGGAGGGAGCTATTAAGTATTTTTAGTAAAATGTTGCCTTTGTCTTGTGTGGAACATGTAGAATAATGCTCTTTAGTAAATATTTTTTTAAAGGTAAAGGTAGAGATGCTTTGTTGTAGCTGAAACAATTCTTAATCATAAAAATTCTGAAATTATATTTGTTTTCATACATTCTGTTTACCAGCTTTTGTTTGACATGTGATTTTTTTTTTCCTTCCCACCCTCTCTTGCAAAAAAAAAAGTGGGTTTCTGCTAATGAATTGAGCAGACATCTAATATTTTATATGCCTTTTGAGCTGTGTAACTTAATATTTGGATACTTGATAATTTGTTTTATTATGTAATTGATAAAATGGTGATGTGTATTAATGTTAGTTCAACCATATATTTATACTGTCTGGGAATGTGTGGTTATAGTTCTGTGGGAGAAATAATTTGTCAGTGTTCACCAGCTTGTAAAAAGTCTAGTGCGAGAGCTTAAACATCTAAATAAATAATGAAATGCATTTATCATCACTGACATTGTTTTGCTTAAAGTTAACTTTAGAAAATGTTAAGACTGAATTGCATATCGCTTAGTACCATTTGAAGTAAAAGTTTGTCTTTTTTTAACAAATGAAAAATTAAATGAAGTTAGCATTCTAGGAAGCTTATAAATGCAGTTTGTTAGGGTTGTGAGAACTGTTTAATATTAAAAGTGCTTTTCATTACAAACTTTGCTTTTTAAAGGTTTAGATAATTTTGAACTATTGTGTACTATACTGTACTGATGAGAAACAGTATATAGTAGGGGAAGTTTTTGATTTTCACCAATTCCACCAATTAGTAACTGGTTTGGGGCAACTTCTGAGCCTCGGCTTTCTCATTTACAAATTAATAATTACATAACTGTAAGGTTTTTTAAGTTATTTTCAACATAAGTATTTGGCACAAGAGGGTTTAATATGTTAAAGCTTCCTTCAGTAATCTGAGACATGTCTTTTTGCATACATAGCTCACGTTAATCTGAAAGGGACTGAAATCAGATATCCTTGTCTGATTCTTTTTTTAAATAGCAGTTACAACCAAATAAAAGACTCAGAATTTGAGTAGAAAACAATACCTTGTGGTTTCAATATTTTACTTCCATCTGTTCGTGGTAGTTTAACACTTAATATACTTCATTCTTGAAACTTAGCACAGAGCAAAAAGATAAGGGGGGGCAGGTACCCTTGGTTCTTTAAAACTTAAGATATGTTAGACCTAAATTATTTAGCTAATTTTTTCCTGGGTTGTTTTTTGGGGTGGGTTGTTTTTTTTTAATTAAATACACCCTGCTCTTTATTTTAGGAAAAGGGGAAGGGAGAAAGAGAAATATCAGTGTGTGGTTACCTGTATGCACCCCCAATTGGGGACCTGACCTGCAACCCTTTGGTTCACAGGCCAGTGTTCAATCCACTGAGCCACACACCAGCCAGGGATAGTACACCCTACTCTTGAGAAGATAATTTTGTATAGATTACTAAATGATAATTATCACATAGCCCATAAAAACAGCCTTTGTTTTTATTGAGAGGAGATACCATCATTAATGAAATGTACTGAATTTGATACAATTTGCAATGTTAGATTGTATACATCAAGTTAAAAATTTGTAAGTTTCATCTGTGCAGTGATGAGATTTGCTTTCTAGATATTTTCTATCTTGTAAATGTGACATAGGAATACTCATTCTGGGAGGTTCCTTATATATAAGAAAGTAGAAATAAGAGTTGATAACTTGTTCATAGGAAGTTATCAGATGGTGGTCTAAAATTTGGTTACCGGGTTTTGGACAACAATTTCCCTCAATAGGATGGTGTAAATAGTGACTAGTTGATAAGGTTTGTCTATAGGTACCATAAAGTGTAAGGTACGTGATTACTAAAGCAAAAGAAAAATGCAATCTTTTAGTTGAAAGAAAAACAAGTGCTACTGGCCACTTAGTAGTACACACTACAACCTTCATTACTCCTAATGCCCCGTTAGCCTAGGACAGTGCTTTTTCATTCACTCACACAGCTTTGTGTGTAGAAGCAACCCAGCCCAAGCATACAATCACATCTGGTTTCTTCCTCTTCCAGCCAGAGCACTTCAAAAGGACATTGTGGTTCCCCATCTTGGGTTCAGAATATCTATCTCTGGGGGGTCTATTTTAAATGCAATTTAGGTGCAGTTCTATGGCAGAGAATATAAAAAGTGAGTCCAGATTTTGGTCTCCAATAAGCAGTAGTGCCCCAGCGCCCTTTCTGTAATTAAGAGAATGCTTTCTACTAAAGTTGCAAGCAGTGTGGTTTCAAAATGAATTGGAAGAACAGCAAATTTTTTTACATGTAAACAATGAAGTTAGTTTTTAAAAAATTGAAGTGTATGTTTGCTGTACATACTTATACCCTACATCCCCTGATTCCTTGAATATGCCTCCTTAACATCTGAATGAAAAAGGCTGATTTTAAAATGTCCAGCATAGTGTTTCTGCATTATGTTTGGGGTAAATAGCCTAAGCAGAATCTTGCAAGGACGGCTAAAGAGAATATCTGCCTTCATAAATTAAGTCAGTTGTATGTATTAAGTTTTGAGTGGAAGAATTAACAGTAGTTCTGTACTTTGGTGTATATTGCCAGACTAGCCAGTTGATTAATATGTATTACCATATAAATTGATGATAATCCTTTATTATCCCTATTTTATACATAAGGGATTTGAGCCTCTAGTTAGATGACAGACTGATCACCCAAGTGGTAGAATTGAGGGATTCAAACCTCTTGACTGTCCACAGATATGACTATGTTCCTGATCAGCTTTTATGTAATCAATTAAAGCTTTTATATGAGTTCGACTGCTCTTGTAACTCATACTCATTTTTCTTAATACTTCATAAAACCATATGATTTTATAAATTTCATTTAGATTGAACCTTGTATTTTTTCAGAGAAACCTTTTTTAAAGTAATTCAGGATAGGCCAACATAGACTATAAGAACACCCACCTGAAAGTTAGTAAAATTTTTCTCACTTAAGCTTCATATCCACTACAAGGACCCATGCCGATGGAACATCTACTTTCTGAAAGTGCTAGTTGTGACACACACACATACACACACCTCGAGGTGGCAGGGGTGGAGTTTCTCACATTTAAGTTTTTGACTAATCATAACATTTCTATTAAACTCATTGGAGAGAACTGGTCACAAAACCACCCAGCATAGGGAATGCAGTCCTATCGTGTGCTGATAAGCCAGAAATACACAGCATTAGTAACTTACCACATCAGAGTTTTAAAAGTGGATTTATTTTTAAAAGAAGGTATCCACAGCAACGTCCCTTGTAAATAAAATACCAAGCATGAAGGGACAAAGTTCCTATGCAACCACAATAGATGCCATGAAGTTTAGGCACTAAAGTGTGCTTACTAGGGATTCATAAGTTTAAGTATATTTAATCTTATTTCCAGTATAACTTTAGCTGGCTCTGGTAATTTGATTTCCTGCCAGAGTAGAGGTGGCAGTTAAAAGGCAGAGCACAGGGGAGAGAAGCAAATGGGTAAGATGTACTGTACTTGTCGACCTTATACTGAGAGAGATTATAAAACTAAATTCAAAAGGCACAGCCATTTGGAACACGTCAATGCTATGACTTAACAGCCTTCAGCTTAGACACCTCAGTATCTAAGATACCTCAGGTCCTCGATGTACTGCACAGGACAGACAATGACAGGCACGGCTAATAATTACCCTTAGTCATAAACACTACAAACCATTACATTTGGCTTTGTTTTAAGGCAAGGAATGTTACATGTTCAAGGGATGTTTTGCCAAGAATAAGTTTGCCAAACATTAGGCTAAACTTACATGTTGTTTACTGCTATATTACTTAGAACCTTTAATATGTTAATATGAATTTGTAATCTTTCCAAGGAGAGAATATTTTTAACCATTGTATAAATCAGCATCCTGGAAGGAAACAAATAGTACACTCATAGTGGATAATTGAGAAACATTTAATGGAGGAAAACCAACAAGGGAGAATGCAATACTGTTACCATCTCTAGATCTAAAGATGCAAGGGGGGGAACAGTCAACAGAACTGTAGAGAACAGCTAAACAGAACCAACTCACTTAAGCTGTGACCTTAGTAGAAAGACAGCCAATGAACTAGTGGTAGTCCCCCAGGAGGAAGGTAGGAAACCAAGAAATAAACACCTAGCGTCATATCCCATCCCCTTTAATGTTCTACTGGTCTCTTCCCCTCTCAGCTCCCCTCCTTTTTAGCCAAACTCAAGAAGAGGCGAGGACAGGACAAAGGAGCCTGTAGTATGTACTGATCAGCCCTTTGGAAACAACAGAAGGGAGACTAGAGAGAAACAATGTCCTGTACAACTGTTACTCCCCTTGTTCCCCCACAGATGACTGGGACTATAGTGTATTGCAGAACACACTTTGGGAAAATTTGACATTATCCATTTACAAAGATAATCAAACATACAAAAACACATTTTTCTAAAAGGTGACAATGGAACAATCTACACTAATATGAAACTTGCTCATTTTCAATTTAAGGTTGATTTTGGAGGACAATGGAGTATAGTACCAACAAAATGATAAGAGAAACAATATAATGTCCATTTCACTTTTGATTTATGCATTATGATCACAGAGTTGGTCATTTTTGCAAAAAATATTCCAAAGACATTAACCAGTTAGATAATTTTGTCTTGAAGCTTATTCTATAGCATCCATATAAATTTTTCCTTTATTTTTAACTGATTTCACTTTATCAGGTATTTTGGGGGTTGGTCAAGAAGTCATCTTTTTTTTTTTTTACAATTTTATTTATTTATTTATTTAAAGGGGACGGGAGGGAGAAAGAACAGGAGAGAAACATCGATGTGCAAGAATTACACCAATCTGCCGCCTCTCACTTGCCCCCAACTGGGGACCCGCCCCACAGTTCGGACATGTGCCCTGACTGGGAATCCAGCCGGTGACCTTTTTGATTTGCAGGCTGGCATTCAGTCCACAGAGCCACACCAGCCAGGGTCTGTTTCGTTTTTTCTGTAAAAAGACACTTCATTTTCACCAATAACTATTGATTTGGATATTTGGATATTGAGTATGTCGGCTCTCCCATGTGGTATGTTGATTGTTCTCTATGTCTTGATTCAATTGCTATCAAGTTCAACTGATCTACCCAACCATGGAGCATCATCCAGTAAGAAACCTCCAGCACAAAACTTCACAAACCACTTTTGACATGTTCAGTCAGTCACAGCACCTTCTCCATACACTGCACAATCCTTTTTTGTGTTTCAGTTGTGTTTTTACCTTTCTGGAAATAATAAAGCATAATATGCCAAAAATGTTGCTGATTTTCTTCCATCTTCATTATTAATATGGCTACACAGAAATTCACTAATTATAAGTATTTTTAAATGCACACTGATTATAGCTGTCACAATACAATCTAACAAAATTGTTTTAAATGAAGTTAAAGACAGCTAAGTGCAACTAGAGCCGCCTTTCGGGAAAAACACAAACGTACTTTTTGGCCAACCCAATAATTTATTTTTCTAGCCCATACAATAACCTCTTTCCACAATTTTCTAATGTTTTTAGGTTATGCACCAAATAAGTGTGATTCCTTTTTAGTTATCACTTATTTTACTTTTTAAGAAAGGGGAAGGGAGGGGGAAAGAAGGAGAAAAGCACTGATGTGCAGGAGATAAAATCAATAAATAAGTTGACCCTCACCCGCCCCCAACAGGAGTCCTAGCCCACAACCCAGGGCATGTGCCCTGAAGGAATCGAACCAGTGACCTTTCGGTTCGCAGGCCAGGACTCAATCCACTGAGCCACATTAGCTAGGGCTATTTTAATTTTTAAAAGTAAACAATAATACGAAAAATTTTAAGACATGTTGAGACTATAGAGTTGTCAAATTGTTATTCTGCCTTACCCTGAGACATTGATTCTCGAACCTGCATCAAAATCACTGGTGGCTTGCCCTGGCCCACATGGCTGAGTTGGTTGGAGTGTCGTTCTGCAAACAAAGGTTATGGGTTCAGTTGCCAGTGTTGCAGGTTCAGTGCCCTATCAGGCACATGCAAGAGACAACTGGTCGATGTTTATCTCCCTTTCTCTTTCCCTCCCCCTCTCCCT
The DNA here is from genome assembly GCF_022682495.2 of Desmodus rotundus. NCBI lineage: Eukaryota > Metazoa > Chordata > Mammalia > Chiroptera > Phyllostomidae > Desmodus > Desmodus rotundus. The sequence continues at coordinate 24,272,186 of NC_071397.1, forward strand.
AAAATCAATGAGCATATCCTTGAGTGGAGATAAGAAAAAAATCACTGGAGAGCTTGTTAAAAGACAGATCGCTGGGCAACTACCCCCAGAATTTCAGATCCAGTAGGTTTGGAGTGAGGCCTGAAAATTGAATCTAACAAGTTCTCAGGTGGGGCTGTTGGTGCTAAGGAAACCCTTTCAGAAGCCCTGCTTTAGAGAAAGATGTTTGAATGCTAAAGGAAATGGGAATGATGATATGCATCTATTATGTGACACCTCTTCACATTGCCTCTGCAGTGACCCAGAGTACTTGCCATCCACCAAGGCATTACGAAATAGGTTGGGGATGGGGACACCAACATCCATGATGATCCTGGCGATGGGTATTGCCTAATACAAGAAATAAGATTATAGGATATCACAAAGGAATTGGGCTGCCCGCTTCCAGGGTAATGATGAGATCTTGGAGTGTTAAAGGTCAGGTAACAGTGCTGGACTGTCAGAGATAAGACAGATGAAATGACTGCAATAAGCCACGGGGATGAAATGGTAATTAGAGTGTTTCGTTCCTGGATTCTGTGATGATGGCTAATTCATCACGGGATCCCGAGGAATTAAATAGATGGGCAGCTTACTAAGGTGCCACTGACATACATAGGTGGAGAATTATAGGTCTGCTGGTCAGAAAACATAATTCAAGTCCCTGTAGGGATTTATGATCTTTTCCAATACCCAAATCTAAGCTAGTTCAGACTCTAAGGCAGAGGGGCTGATCTGAAGGACCCTGGAACTCTTCTACCAGTTTTATGGTGAATTTTCCTTTAGTTCATCCCTAAAAGTCTTTTTAGTGCTTGACTCTGCACCGAGGAAAGGGAAGTACCCAGAATTTCTGGGAATTATATTAGACAGTGACTCTGAACTTTTGTTAAAACCAGAGATCGGAAATACCACTATCGTCCACCAGTCAGAGTTTGGGTTTATGGAAGTCAGAGGACAAGTGGGAAGCTTGGCCTGAGCCCATCAAACATTGGATCAATGTGGTAGCCAGTTTCTAAGATGGCCCTAATGATCCTCACCTCTCAGTATTTATACTTATCAGCGGTCCCTTTCTATATTGTCCAGTGTTGGTCTGCATGACCAATAGAATATGGCAGAAGCGATAGTAGGTCACCTCTGAGATTAGGTTATAAAACATTGCAGTTTCCGTCTTGGGCTCTGCTCTGGGCGAAGTCAGCTGCCACATCTTGAGGACACGCAGGCAGCCTATAGAAAGGAAAGAAAGTGAAGTGCCTAGCTGCAGCCAGAGGGATTGAGGTCAGACAGCAACCACTGAGTAAACTTGGAGGCAGATCCTCCAGCCTGTAGATGACTAGAGAGACCAGAGTCACCCAGCTAAGCTACTTCTGGATTCTTGATCCACAGAGACTGTGAAATATCTGTTGTTTTAAGTTCCTAAATTTTGGGATAATCTGTTATGCAACAATGAATACTTAACACAATACCACACCTTATTTGGTTATTTGAAATAACTGCCAAATATATTTCACCTGAATATATTTGGGTACACATTTCTCAAAGATAATTTATCTTCTCTAAACATATCACAATATCATCACACCTAAAATTAATAATAATATCAATAATACCCAATGTATGAAATCACTGTTCAGTTTTCCATAATTGCCTCATGAATTTGTTTTTAAAAATGTTAAATTTAGGATTCACATAAATTCCATATATTGCAATTGGTTGGCACATTTATTTTCATTTATGGATTCTCAAATACTATTTTTCCTTTGTAATTCATTTGTTGAAGAAATTATATTATTTATGTCATAGAATTTTCCATATCCTGGATGTTGCTGACTGCATTCACATGATATCATTTAACATGCTTCTGTTTTTTATATTATCTGTAAATTGGTAGTTAGTGACAGAGACTTGTTCAGATTAAGGTTTGATTTTTCGGGGGAGCTAAGATAACATCATAGGTGTTCCTTTCAAATTTTTTAAAAAGATTTTATTTATTTATTTTTAGAGAGAAGGGAAGGGAAGGAGAAAGAGGGAGAGAAACATGGATGTGTGGTTGCCTCTCATGCACCCCCTACTGGAGACCTGGCCTGCAACCCAGGCACGTGCCCTGACTGGGAATTGGTTTGCAGGCCGGCGCTCAATCCACTGAGCTACACCAGCCAGGGCTAGTTCCTTTTAAATTTTGAATCATGTGAATATATTGACTATTTTAAATAAACATAATATTTTAAAACCAATATTCTTTCTGTAAGATAAAACCAAACTTGCTGTTCAAGTAAGGTGTAGCTTGCAGCTTCTCTAATTTTCAGACACTGATGAACCACGATTTCCTTTTAAAAAGGTGAACTTTGTCAATCTTTGGATAACTGGTCTATCAAAAAGTACGATGCTAAGGTCCCAGAGTATTTAAAGCAATACTTTAGATTTGGTGGATTTCTGAAATGTAAGGCCCAGTGACTAATATTCTTAATAGGTTATTTGATCCTAAAACTAAGGACCTTGGTATGTTTCCTTCAAGTATCCTGCATATTGGAACACACAAGTTCTTACTTTCAAAATTGTACTTTTTCCCCCCCTTTCTGCAGCTTTTAGCAAAAACATATTTTGCAAAGACATATGCTGGACTGGGATAATTCAACTTCAAAACTGAATTGGCATTCTGTGGTTTATTTAAATGGAACATCTGTTTTAAAAAAACTGATTTGAGAGAGACTGATCTGTTGTTCCACCTACTTATGCATTCACTGGTTGACTTCTATGTACCCTAAATGCGGATGAAACCCAGAAGTTTGGCATATCGGGACTACACTCTAAGCAACTGAGCTACCCAGCCAGAGCTTAACTGGAACATCTTATATCAAATGACTTTAGGACTTCTCCTAATACATATTTTATATTTATTTAGATTCTTAACATTTTATGTGCCCCACCAAGGAATACTTAATTCTTGAGCCATGTGCAATGTGGTTTGGTAGCACATTTAAGAAGGCTTTACCTCAAGTGACTAAGGAACGGGAGAATTGCTGTTCTCCTGTCATTTCTAAAGTTCACTGAAATGGAATGTATGCATCAAATAACATATATAAAAAGGTAGTGCTTAGTGATGTTATACAATATGATGCAAACTAGGTGGGAATTTTAATCATATTTCTATCTATTGTACAGATCGTCCTCATCTGAAATAATCTAGATAGATAAATATCTAGAAGGCTCAGTTGCTTGGAGTGCCGTCCCATACACCAAAAAGTTGCAGGTCCAATCCCCAGTATGGGCACATAGAGGAGGCAACCAATCGATGTTTCTCTCTTACATCCATGTTTCTCTCTCTCTGTCTCTTTCTCTCTCTTTCCCTCCCTCCCTTCCCCTCTCTCTAAAGTGGATAAGCATATCCTTGGGTGAAGATTAAAAATATAGCCCTGGCTGGTGTGGCTCGGTGGGCTGAGTGCCACCCCGTGAACCAAAAGGTAGCCGGTTGGATTCCCAGTCAGGGCACATGCCTGGGTTGCAGGTCAGGTTCCCAGTGGGAGGTGCTGCACGAGAGGCAACCACACATCAATATTTCTCTCCCTCCCTTCCCCTCTCTCTAAAAATAAGTAAATAAAATCTTTAAGAAATAAAATAAAAAATATATATCCTAAGACACTCTCGATTGCCTATCCCACAGCCTTTTCCACTTTCTTCCTTGTAGAGCACCCTGATTTATGTTGTTGTTGCTATGCAACAGCTCCAAAGAATGAGTCATGTTTGATCGAAGCCGTGTTCTCAACCATGACTACACATGAAATCCCTTTGAGAGAATTTTATAAATATTGATGCTAGGACATCAGCCCAGAGCAATTAAATCAGAATCTCTGCAAGTTGGGTGCAGGTGAAAATATGTTTTAAAAGCATCCTAAGGCCCTGGCTAGTGTGGTTTAGTGGATTGTGCGCCAGCCTTCGAACCGAAGGGTCGCTGGTTCAATGTCCAGTCAGGAAACATGCCTGGGTTGCAGGCCAGGTCCCCAGTGGGAAGGCATGCAAGAGTCAACCACACATTGATGTTTCTCTCCCTCTCTTTCTTCCTCCCTTTCTCTAAAAACAAATAAATAATATCTTTTAAAAAATTAAAAATGAAAATGAAAGCATCCTAGTTGATCTTGCTATGCGATGCAGACAGGAGGCAGGGCCGTAGGACTAAGCCAGTCATGGCATTCCAGCCCCTTTGTTAGTGTACAGAGGAAGGTATGTGACCCTGTTCTGACTGATGAGACTTAAAAAGAACTGTACTAGGGTATTCTGGTAAAAAAATTTCCTCCCTGAAATAGGAGAAAAAATGTAAAGTGAAGAATTTTTTAGTGCCAATACTCCTGCTTCTTGCTTGAAACAATGTCAGAAGAGGGCGTAATGCTTGTTATAGCGATCATTTCGCAGCCAGGAGGAAAGACACTGCTGAAACAATAAAGATGGCAGAGCAGAAAGATCAAAAGATTCCAAGTGTATCAGTAGGAAAACAGAGCCACTGTAAACATAATGAGAATTAGGGATTTGTTATAAGGATATTAGACCTTATACAAATATGAGAAAGTGAAGGCCTGATAAGGGAGTCAAAGGATGGGAGAAATAGGAACCAAACATTCCACCTGAAGCACTGGTGTGGGTGGACAAATAGGAGCTGGCAGAGAAATCAAGAAACCAAGCTCAACTGCTTGCCAAAGAGGGACTGCAAAGGCAGTACTCAAGGAGAAGGCTCTTCAAATTGTGACTAATGAGGAAGTAGTTGCTTTTGTGTCGCTACCATTTCTGGGTCTGGAGCTGTGTCCAGTCATTTAGGTCAGGGGCTGCTATTACTCGGCAGGACCAGCAGGTGGCGAGAGAGGCCAGATGCAGAATACAGATGAGGAAGGACAAGGTGGGACTCACCAGGCTCTCTGCCTCTACTGTCACCCAATGTGAGAGCAATGACCTTCTAAGCAAAATGGCTTCAATTTCACGTGCTTTCTAAATTTCATACAAATTCTTCCTTTATCCAATTCTAACCTGAACCATTGAAAAAGGGGGTTCTGGGAAATGTAGTTCCCAACCTTAGTCAAGAAACAGGATAAACAAGGCGCAATCCTTCTGGAAAGTCTAAATTTAGTGGTTAAAATCAGTAATAAAGACAAATTTGGAAATGATACCAGTTAACTATCCCTCACAACCTTACCTTTCCCTATTATAAATGAACACCAATTCCCTTAAATTTGTAGGTAAACACCTTTTATAAACTGAGTTCTGGTACTTCTTCCACATACAGATAAATCAATAATAAGCACAGACTATTACCAATAATGGAGCACAGACAGCAATTGAAAGACTAAAAGGAATTTTTTAATGGAATAAATTAAAATTGCAAGAAGCAAATTGATATTAAAAATAAAAATGATAGAAATTACAAATAATCACTAGATAGGAAAAATAGAATGAGATGGAAAATAAAAACAGAAGGCTTCTACTTTTAAAGCTACATGGTAAAGCAGAAGAATATAAAAGAGGAGTAAAAAACAGCATAAATTTGGATGAGGGTATTCGTTAGAACAGTGTGAGGGTAATTTGAGCAGGAATTAGTCATCGTTGGAAAAAAATTATAATCCAGGTTTCCAGAGGCAACAAACGCTGAGAAAAAGTTAAATTGACCCCACTCTAACCGATGCAGACAAACCTACTGGAGGTTTTAGGAAGTCCTCATTGTGCCAACATATCTCCATAGAGTTTGCGAGACCTGCATGCTGTCTATCATGACTCTCAGAAGCTTGTCTGGTTTAAAAAACTCATAAAAGAAAAATGGAGAAAAGAAAACAGCAAAATTTAAATATTTTACCAATTTTTGGAACATTGACTAGCAAATGAAAGTAAATAAGTAGGCTGACATTTACATACAATATTTATTTAAAAATTAGTTCCTCCTCAATATATTTTTAAGAAATATGTTAAAATATTTATTGAAAGAGGCTAAACTAAGCAATTGCTTTCCGTGGTAAACGGGCTTCATACAGGCTCTGATGGATCTGTCATGCCGCTCCTGGAAATATATCAAGCACGTAGCACTTTGCTCTGGGAGAATAGTCTCATTTTCATACACACAAGGATGCACAAGAAAGTGATAACATCGGTTGCCTCCTAGAAAGGGAAATAGTATCTGGAGAACAGGGATGAGAAGGAAATTTTCCTGTTCTCTGTATCCACTTTGAAATGTTGTACCATATGAATATATTACCTATTCAAAAATAATTTAAAAGCTTTTCAGGTTTTCAGCTTCTGCTTTGAAATTGACAACCACCTTAAAGAAGAAAGCAGTTTCAAATGACAGGATCACTTCTGTTGGTTTCCCTCCTCTCCTGGATCTTGGTCTACAAATTCACACTTCCTTAATTGTTCTCCAGTGCCTTCAAGGTGATTTAACATTTTTCTAATGGGAAGGATAGACCAAAATGATTTTGTCTACCAGTACCTGAAGCAGAACTTCTATAATTAATAATCACCTTTTTCTTAAAGACTATTTTTTTAATTTATTGATTTTAGAGAGAAGCAAAGAAAGAGACTGCCAGAAACACTGATTTGTTGTTAATAAATAAAAAATTTTATCATTTAAAAAAATGTAAAAGCAAGTATCTTTCACACATATACACACACAGAGTCGATTGTAGGTATTAGCACAGTAAGATGGTCCAGCAGGTGCCTAAGTTGGTGCTGTTCATGCATCTGGGTAATATCTGTCGGTTGCCCATTGCAGAGGCCGTTGTTAGAAAACTTGTAACTGATCAGAACGTTTCGGATAATGGAGGACAGACAGTGCAGCAGCACCCACATATGAAACAGGAAACCCTCCTGATTATGGAGGGCAGAATTGCAAAAAAGAAGCGTGGTGTTCCCATAAATCACATTGCCCAGCAGGTTATGAAAGAAGACTTAGCCACATTTGATTACATACTCGGTATGGATGAAAGCAATCTGAGAGATTTGACTAGAAAAAGTAATCAAGTTAAAAACAGCAAAGCTAAAATCAAACTGCCTGGGAGCTATGATCCACAAAAACAATTTATTATCGAAGATCCCTATAAGGGAAGGAGTCCAGCTTTTAGACACTGTACCGGGAGTGTATGAGGTGCTGCAGAGCCTTCTTGGAGAAGGCCCCAAAGCTGCATCTGTGCTCATCCTCACTACAAACGGGCTAGCACCCAGGGCTCTGCGCGTCTCCGCCGAGTGTCAGTGTAACAACGGTCTATAGCTCACGGCCAGTGCTGTTATTTCGGCTGGCCCGTGTTTCTTATCTTACAAAAATAATTGTAGATGTATGGCAGTCGTTGTGCTTGGCAAAAGAATAAATAAGTAACTTTGACTCAGACAAAAAAGTATCAATTGTACATCATAGTTAATTACTGTTAATCTTAGTTACACTAATATTTTACTGTTTAAAATTGTTTGATTTAGCCATTTTAAAGTTAACTTTTAATCCTTCCTTTGGAATCCTGCTTCCTACCCTTTCTCTGAGGGTTCCTATCCCACAATTGGAAGGGTGACAAACAACACGTAGTAAAGATTCCTAGGACTGCAAGATGTGCAATGTCTCAAAACTGAACACATGTGTTCTTCAAGTGTACAGTGGCTGCAAAATTCAGATAAACAGCCTAGCACTTTCAAGACGGGACATAAATGTTTACTCCAGAAAGAAAACACCATGACTCAAAAAACAACGTTAGTTAAACTTTGAAGCAAAACTCTAGTGGGGTGATTGTTCTGGACCACTTTACAAAGTAGGTGTATTTCCTGTTTGTGGGAAGAACAATGACTAGAATGCAGTATTGGTTCATTTTCCCTAAATGCTTTTTTGATGGTGGCATGGGAGTGCTCAGCTGTTTCAGACTATTCATTTATTCAACAAACATTGATTGTCCCTTCTGGACAGACAAAGCCCTGCCAGAGAGCAGGCCAACGGCCTGTGCAAGTGGAAAGAGGTGGAAGTTTTCAACTGGTACTAATAATAAATTCTGAGAATTCAGCGGCTGACAACCGGTCCTACCCTCTCTTCTACATGTTCCATTTATTTATTGTGGTATAAAAATTTTACCCCAAAACTTAGTGCCTTAAAGCAACAATCATGGTTTCTGTGGATCAGGAATTCAAGAAGGGCTTGGTTAGGTGGTTCTTGGTCAGGTCTCTAATGCAATTGCAGTAAGAGAGTGGCTAGAAGAGTGAAGGGCTGGATCAGACATTTACCTCTCCACATAGTCTCGGTCTGTGTCTTTTTATTTTATTTTTATTGATTTGAAAGAGAGAGAGAAACATCACTTTGCTGTTCCATTTATCTATGCATTCACGGCTATTTCTTTAAAGATTTCATTTATTTATTTTTAGAGAAAGAGGAAGGGAAGGAGAAAGAGAGAGAAACATCAGTGTGTGGTTGCCTCTCTTGCGACCCTTACCAGCAGCCTGGCCTGCAACCCAGGCATGTTTCCTGACTGGGAATTGAACCGGTTACCCTCTGGTTATCAAGCCGGTGCTCAATCTACTGAGCTAAACCAGCCAGGGTGCATTCATGGCTATTTCTTGTATGTGCCCTGACCAGGAATCAAACCCGCAAGTTTGGTGCATCAGGATGACGCTCTAACCAACTGACCTAACTGTTTGGGGCTTCTCCATGTCTTTCAATGTGGGTTAATCTAGGCCTCCTGGCAGCACGGCAGACTCGTCATGGTTGGATTGCCTGTGTGGTGCTTTCCCCAAGCATGGGCATACCAAGGGATCAAGATGAACCCGTGAGGTATATTTATGACCTATCCTTGGAAGTCACACAGTGTCCCTCTGCCATCCACTCAGTCAAGGCAATGACAGGGGCCTCCCCCCGGGTTGGAAGAAACAAGTCAGAGCCTAGACTCCATTTCTCAATGCAAAGAGAGAAAAAAATCATATTGTAAGAAGAACAGGTGGGATGAGAGATACTGTGGTTCCCATCTTTGGAATATATAACCTGCCACACTGAACCAACCCCTAAATGTGTGTGTGTGGGGGGTCCACCCACAGAGCACCCCCTCAACTGCCATGGATGAAAATAAGTCTACCAAGACATGGTCTGCTGGGGCGGGGGGGGGGGGGGGGGGGGGGGGAAGGTGGCCGAACTCTCAAAGGAGAAGGACCAGGACCCTGTTCCTCAATGGGCTTTTATTTGGTTTAATTTGCATAGGAATACAGGGTGTATATGTAAAGTTCATCAATCATTGTCAGGCAGTAATGATCGAACAATAGATAACATTCAAAGAACTCTGAGGGTTTATTTTAAGTCACGGTCAGATAGCTAAAGGGCCATAAAATTTGGGGGAAACAAACTCATTTCATGCTTGGACCTTTATCATTTAAATTGAGGGTATTAGCAAAGTAGGTTTCATAGACTTTATGCATTCTTTCTAAGGCCTGATCGCCCCTGGGAACCCACCCTTTCCAGCACAGGGCCACACCCATCTCTGGCATCGTTTCAGGCTTAAGTCGGGCAGGGGAAGTAAGGCAGACTAGAGACTAGGAGACTACTTGCAGACAGAATGAGGACTCGGGCTGTGTCAAAGCCGAGGATCCATCACCCCTTTTTCTATAGCCCCCCAAGTCCTTCCCTCAGAGCACCTTCTCAACCGTTCCTGTCTTAGGTCATCCCTCCCTTGAGGAATCTTACCCATCATTGCCTAACCAGTCATCCGTCCAGGGACCAAGCAGGGTGAAGTAAAAGAGGGCAGAGGCGGCGCCCCTACAAAGAGGATACGCTTTGTCTCCTTAATGGCTTATGGTTCCAAGGTCTTTTTACTCAGCCTTAGCCACAAGGGGTTAGTTTCTGAAACCAGGCATGGTGGTTCCCAATAAATGTGTACTTTGTTTTTTGAGCTTCTGAATTGACCTCAATACTATTTAAACATGATTTCGTTTTCACTCTTATAAATATTGATGGGCAAGTTATAAGGCAAATGAAAGACACTCCATGTTTTGTCTTGGGCACCACATCCCACCAGCGACATCCATTCCCATAGTAAAGCACCTGTGAACTCCCACCAATCCCCTGTGAGGGCTAAAAAAATAATACTTTTCCTCCCACCATCTAAGTCCTTCTAGCTGGGCTAACAATCAAATTAACAGAGACAGTTTAACAGGAGAAAATCCAATTTTAATACATGCACATGGGGAATTCACATAAACATCAAATTCCAAAGACAGTGAGGCAATGTTGGGTGTATAAAACATTTTGGGACAAAGGAGAAAGGGAGGAGATGGAGTGTTAGACTTCAGACGGGAGAATGAGCGATATATAGATAGTTGAGGAAGAGAGGAACATACGTGGCAGGAATATCCTTGCTAGGCAACTAAGAAGCCAGGGGACACAGTGGTTATCTAGTTGACAGGACTCTGTCCGAAGCCTTCCTACCATATTTAATCCAAAATTAGGCTAAGGCTAACATGTCCTTCCTGAAGCAGGCTTTTCTATCTGAATCTCTTGAACAGGAATGGAGGGAGGGTCAAATGTTTTTTCTGAGTCTTGTTTCATGATAAACAGCTTAAACTCAATGTCCCAAAAAGGCAGTCTCAGGTGGCAAAACTTGGTTCACTTCACCCATCCTTATTGCTGTTTGAAAACAGCTGGAAGTAATGAGTTCTATTTGGACAGAGTAGAGATCCCTACAAACCATAGCAAAAGATAGCGCAGGAAGCTAGATATTAATAAAGGGAGGAAGCAAAGGGAATCAGGCATCATTAAGCATAATCAACTGGGGAGAATAGTTTGTTTCACACACTCCCCAGGGGATTTCAGCTTTGCCCCACAAAGTGGATTAACAACCCTCCCTCCCCTACTCCATCAAGGGAGGATCATCTTTTCAATCTCCCCTGTCCACATGCCCAGACTATGGGAAGAAATCCACACATGGGAGATAGAAGTTAAAATGGTTAAGGGGGAGGTGATTTACCTGTCAGTCTAACCTGGGAAAGGGATCTTTTGGCTAGGAGGTGGGCCCATCAGAAGCCCGCAAAAGCTTCGGAAGTTCATTGGTTATTTTGAAAATGCACCTGGTGTCCGGAGCTCAACGTAATATAACCCAGCTCAACAAAGTAAATCTCTCTCTCTCTCTCTCTCTCACCCATGCTAACCCCTTTCCTTCTTGTGTTCTCTCCATAGTAACCATGTGGGTCTATCAGCCATGCAGCAGGCAGTTGCCAGTCATGTAGACTCCAAAGGCAGGCTCCAGGCATGAGCCTTGGTACATCAGTACAGCCAGGAACAGTGCTAGGCTACCTGGATAGGGACTGAGCATGCTTATCACTGCCTGCGGGCTCCAAAGGACTAAGCTTTAATATGGAACAGAGACTCTGTACACTGGCCTGTGTTTCAGCAATGGTGAAGCCAAGGTTTTACTTTTCCATGGTGGAATAGAGGTAAGACACAGGGACAGCCTATTTTAACCCAAATAAATCTCACTACAATACAATCTTCCGTGCATGGGTTTATGAAATGCTTTTCTCGTGATCCCATGAAACAACCCACTTCCACTGGCAACTTAATCCTCTTGTAGCCTGTGTATCTGATATTCCTACTTTATGGCACATATGCTGTAGATAAACCACAATATATGCATAGAATTTCATAGTTAACAAACAAGCATAAAATTATCACTGATTATACTACATTTTTATTAGGACTTTTTCTTTGGCTTATGAGTATATATTTTCAGAAGTATTTTATAGTAAAATAATAAAGAGAATAGCTCCTGGGAACTTCTTTAGTTATAACTTTTTTATTTTAAATTCTAAAACACTTCCTACATATCAAAATGTATGAAAATAAACAAGCATCTATTAATGAACCTCAAGATTGAACAAAAGTTAACACCTAACCACATCATCTCCCTTCCTCCTCCCATTCCCTCTCTCTAAATGACAGATACAATAAAAAATCATCCCCATGTATGTGCCTTCCCTCTAGCTCTGCCATATAAGACTGTGGGCTGGAAATATTGTAGTTTACATGAATGGCGCTCCAGAAATTTGTGCAATACAGAACACAATCATTCATGGCAACTGCAGTACTACTGTACTGAAACTAGTGATTTTCACTATAATTTCATTTTATACATTCACAATGAAGGAGGATTATATATGAATGTTCTTCACATGCTGATTTTTAAATTTTTACATAGGCGCCGTTGTAATTATTTTGCAGTTCACTTTTTTAACTTACTTTATCCATGTTAGTAAGTGTGTCTAAATAATTTTTATTACTCTATAGTATTCCATTTTATGAATCTCCCATCTCCTGTTGCTTCTGAGTTGCCCAGCAAGTATTTTCCTGCCATGTATGTTCCCCTCTTCCTCAACTACCTGTAGATCACCCATTCTCACTTCTGAAATCTAATATCTAATCACCTCCCTGTTTTTTTTGTCTAAAATGTCTTATATACCCAATGTTGCCCCGCCATCTTTGGAATTTCATGGTTATATGAACTCCCCATGTACCTACATTAAAAACTTGATTTTCTCCTGTTAATCTGCCTCTGTTAATTTGATTATTAGTCAGTTTAGAGGAACTTAAAAGATGGGACCACTCAGAAACCTTATTTTATTTAATGTGGCCTTTTATTTTGAATTTTTTCCTTTCACTCAATCTGGCCTCACCTAGCGGTTTGACTCACCCAGCTTCCTCTCCCTTACTTAATCATTAAGCCCTGAGGACAATGAGGTTCTTCTGTTCAGCATCCAGAAGTCTTTGAAACGAGGTCCGGTGAAACAAGGTACAAGAAGTCTGGTACTGACTATTGAGACAGAGTTTTCAATCAAACTAAACATAGTATCTTGGCCTCAGTTGTGTTTTAGCTCCGGACCCAGGAAAGCAGAACAATCCCACAGAAGAAATCCTTGCGAAACTGCAGAGGACAGCTCCATGGCTGACATCAGGATCAGATGCAACGATCAATCACCCCCTACCCTAGCTCCAACCGATCAGTAGAGACCATGACCGTAGCTCTACTAGTCATCATGATTAACGACTTCCTCTTTATATAATCCCTCTCCTGGAAGCCATTGGGGAGCCAGGTCTTTTGAGCATGAACCACCTGTAACTCCAGGCACGGCACCATGTCCTTGCGAAATCCTTACTCTCTTGGCTGCAAACTCCTGTTTGTGTCATATTGGGCTTTGATGTGCGTGGGCAAACAGAGCCCTTTAGTCTTGGTAACAGTATTAATTTTTTTAGTGCCACACTATTCAAGTATGTTTACTGCGGCACTGATGCTACTAGGGGAAAAAAGGTGGAAGGCAATGAACTACTCGCATACGGAAATGAATAAATTGGGGTTCTCTCTGAGTTTTTTGTTTCTTAATAAACAGCTTAAAATCAATATCCCATAAAGCAGCTTCAGGGTGGAAAATTTTGGTTCCCTTCATCAGGTATCCTTGGTGACATATCTGTGTTTCCTTACGGAATAAATATACCTAGAAACAGAACTGCTAGCAATTAACATATGTAGATATTACATATTGCAAAATGCATCATTAGGATTGGTTAGGCTATGATAATAAATAGGCAGACCTCAAAATACCCTGCTTTAGTTCAACAGCAGCTTACTTCTTATTCACCTTAACCCTAGAACAGCATGTGCTCAGACCATTGTAATTACTTGTAACTTGCCGAGTGGTTTGGGCAAGGGGGGCTGTGCTCCACACAGGTATTTAGGTAACCATGCTGTCAGGGAATCTGTCATTTTTAACATGTGCTTTCCAAGTTTCCCTGTTCATTGCCATTCTAGACATCCAGAAAGGAAAAAGTACGTGGATAAGCATGTCACTTTTTTAACATATTTTTATTGAATTTATTGGAGTGGCGTGTGTTAATAAAATTATATAATACATTATCTGCATATTGTATTGTGTGTTCACCACCCAAAGTCAAGTCTCCTTGGGTCACCATTTATCCCCCTTTACCCTCTTCTACCTCTCCCTTCCCCTCCCCTTTCCCTCTGGCAATCACCATACTTTGAGAAGCATATCACTTTAAATCCAATTCCATTGCTAACGTTTGGTTACATGTCCACATCTAACTGCAAGGGAAGCTGGAAGGTAGTCTAACTATATGTTCAGGAGGAAGAATGGATCCAATAAAGATTTATCACTCTTCCAGCTCCATGTGCTTCAGCAGCTGCGGGCTTCAATCAGGACTGTAGAGGTAGGCCCAGCCCAGCAAGCCCGCAGTTCTGATCTCCACTCTCGTCCTCTAGGTGCAGATATGGCCAAATCCAAAAACCACACCATACATAACCAGTCTCGATAATGGCAGAAACAGCATCAAGAAACCCTAATTACAAAGACACAAATCTCTTAAGAGGGTAGATCCCAAGTTTCTGAGGAACATGAACAACAGGAAGGGCCTGAAGAAGATGCAGACCAACAACACCAAGGCCATGAGTGCAGGTGCCAAGGCTATAAAGGCCCTGATAAAGCCCAAGGAGGGCAAGCCCAAGATCCCAAGGGGCAGCACCCGCAAGCTTAATCTATTTACCTACATTGTTCACCCCAAGCTGGGAAATGTGCTCATGCCCACACTGCCAAGGGTCTCAGGCTCTGCTGGCATTCATTGGTTGATTCTTGTATGTACCCTGATCAAGGATTGAACCTGAAACCTTGGCGTATTGGTATGACGCTCTAACCAACTGAGTTACCTGGCCAGGGGTCTCAAATACGATTTTCTACCGCTGGTAAGAATGCTTATTTACTTTGAACTCATAAAAGTTATCTTTCCAAAATATTGATAACTGCCTAATGTAAAATGACTTTGACTTAGAAAATGTTTCGTCTCATCGCACAGGTAATTCATTACTTTTAAAAATTGTAAACATTTCTCTGTGCTCATGCTAAACTGAAATTCCAGAGTGATAAATGTAAGGGGAATTAGGTTTAAAAAAAATCCCTCTTGGAATTTGAGCAACTATTAGCTGTTATACTATATTATATTATTTATTAGTCATCCTACACTAATTTATAAAATTTTTGTCTTACAGCTTTATACTTAAAATTCAGTTGGCATCACAAAAAATGAAAACAATGATCTAAGGAGTACAAAATGAAGGCTTGTATTTAATTAAGTAATTCTTCCCATTGTTAGCATTTGGGGTGCATGTTATTACAATTCTTTATAAAAAGAAAGCAGGAACAGGAGGAGAAAAGAGTGAAGATAGAAGAAAAAAAAAACCTGGTATAGGAAAAAGTAATATTATAAAAATGAGTAAGACCTGAATTTAATGCTATTGGAATTCAGTGTCTACTGAGAGAGTTAAATAGTTAAATCTTCACAAAAAAAGTGATGGATGTGTCTTTTCACTGCCATGGTAAACATAGGTTTGGAGCACGCCCTCCAGAGAAAGTTTTGGACAGTGCCCTTAACGTCTAACGCCAGATCTGGAATCTTTTTTCCAGGTGAGCAGGGGGAGAGCCCATTGACAAGTCTCAGCTATGTTCTCAATGTCTAAGATATAATGCTTTGAACATTTAGGTTCCACTCAATATTTTCCAATTATACACACACTTTCTAAAATCTCTCCTGTCCACTAAAATAGGTACTAGATTTTAGTGTAATGAATATGTAAGTATGTTTTGAGACAACAAAGACAAGTTCTTGGTTTTTTTTTTTTAAATATAGGAGATTCTTTAACTGTTCACTCTTTTGGTGTAACTTATCAAACATCAGATAGGCCCTGGCTGGTGTGGCTCAGTGGATTGAGTGCCGGCCTGGGGACCAAAAGGTTGTTGGTTTGATTCCATGGTTAGTGCACATGCCTGGGTTCTGGTCTGTGTCCCCAGTTGGGGGCATGTGAGAGGCAACCGACTGATGCTTCTTTCCCTCTCTTTCTCCCTCCTTTCCCCTCTCTCTAAAAATAAATAAATAAAAACAATCTTTAAAAAACCTCAAATTGGACACTGATGCAATTAATTTGCAATATCTTTTTAAGATTTTCTAAATATATAACACGCACCTGAATTTTAGAGTCACGAAGACTTGCATTTAGAAACTTGCTCCATCACTAACAAGCTGTTTGACCTGAAAGGTGATTAATCTATGTGAGTCTTAGTTTTCTCATCTGTGTAATAGAGATAACAGTAAATGCTTATATGTATTCCAGTACCTGAAACATAGAAGTCACTGAATAAATCATTACAGTGTTGTGGTCTTTTCTTTAAGGTATATTACAGTAATGAAGTCTGACTTAAGGACCTGGAAAGTGATTGGCAAAATAGAGATTATAATCCTTCTTACAAATTAATAAATTAGTATGTTACTCTTTTATGAATATTGGCCATAGGCACAAGACTGATGGGTCAGAGACAAAGGACTTTATCACCCACACACAATAAGCAACATGAGGTTCAGGCGGATGCTATGCAGGTAGTGAGTTTGCATTGCAGCTGAGGAATACTGAGCTGTGGGAATTCACCACTTATAATAAGCAGTAAGTAAACCTTCTCTTTGTCTGGGGGAGTATTACCTCATCCCTCAAAGTCGCTCACTGCAAACACAGCCCTGAGAAACATCCCATGTAAGGAGCAGTAAGAGCCTTGCATTTTTGGCATATCCAGCAAGAATGTATAGAGATGCTCAGGGCTGAGTGACAACTCTTAGAATGTAGAGTGTAATGCCTAATATTGTCAGTGTTAATGAATAAATTAATGAGTAAATAAGAATATGCTCATAAACAATATAATTAGCATATTTATTACATTGCTTTTGTTGTAATTTTATTTTAAAATAAAAATAAATATTAAAAGGATAATACTTTGTTGATTAAAGTAAAGCTGTTTACTGTGATTATTATTTATCTTATAAAACCATGAGATAGCCTGAGCCCTTACTAGGAAATGTAGAGATCTGTCTGTAAGAGACAGATAAATGGCTAGAGCTGAGACTACAAAAGCAAATGCATCTATAATTATTGAATTTGCTTATTATTTTTAACCACCTTCAACTAGTCAAGTTGAACTTTTGAGAGAGGGGTAAGTACAATGAGTAATTGACTGAGGTGCTATGTTTAACCTTAAAGTCCATTTAGTGACTCTACTAATCAATTTTAACTCCGTGTAGCTGCCTTAGCTAAACATGCTTTTTGGCTTTCATCCCACACCACCTCTTTTCATCCTTTCAAGACCTACTTTCTATTCCTGTCAGCAGCTGCTTGATCTAACCTCAGCATATTCTTTGGGTAACAATTTCTTTCTTTTATAAAATTTTATTTATTTTTAGACAGAGGGAGAGGGAGGGAGAAAGAGAGGGAGAAAAACATCAGTGTGTGGTTGCCTCTCTCGAGCCTCGCACCGGGAACCCAGTCTGCAACCCAGGCATGTGGCCCAATCAGGAATTGAACCAGCAACCCTTTAGTTTGCAGGCTGGCACTCAATCCACTGAGCCACACCAGCCAGGGCTTACTTTATTTTTTAAGTATATTTTATTGATTATGCTATTATAGTTGTCCCAATTTTTCTCCTTTGCTCCCCTCTGCCCAGTACCCCCCTTCCCTCCAGCAATCCCCCCTTTAGTTCATGTCCATGGGTCATGCATATAACTTCTTTGGCTTCTCCATTTCCTATACTATTCTTAGCATCCCCCTACCTATTTTGTACCTACAAATTATGCTTCTTAATCCCTGTAGCTTTCCCCCCTTTCTTCCCACTCCCCCTCCCTGCTGATAACCCTCCATGTGATCTCCATTTCTGTGATTCTGTTCCTGTTCTAGTTGTTTGCTTGGTTCATTTTTGTTTTAGTTTTTGGGCTTTTTTTTTTTTTTTTAGGTTCAGTTGTTGATAGTTATGAGTTTGTTTTCATTTTACTACTCATATTTTTTATCTTCTTTTTCTTAGATAAGTCCCTTTAACATTTCATATAGTAGGGGCTTGGTGATGATGAACTCCTTTAACTTGACCTTATCTGGGAAGCACTTTAACTGCCCTTCCACTCTAAATAATAGCTTTGCTGGATACAGTAATCTTGGATGTAGGTCCTTGCCTTTCATGACGTGGAATACTTCTTGCCAGCCCCTTCTTGCCTGTAAGGTTTCTTTTGAGAAATCAGCTGAAAGTCTTATAGGAACTCCTTTGTAGGTAACTGTCTCCTTTCCTCTTGCTGCTTTTAAGATTCTTTCCTTCTCTTTAATGTGAGTTAATGTAATGACGATGTATCTTGGGGTGCGCTTCCTTGGGTCCCACTTCTTTGGGACTCTGAGCTTCCTGGGCTTCCTAGAAGTCTATTTCCTTTGCCAAATTGGGGAAGTTCTCCTTCATTATATTTTCCAATATGTTTTCAATTTCTTGTTCTTCCTCTTCTTCTGGCACCCCTATGATTCAGATGTTAGAACATTTAAAGTTGTCCAGAGGTTCCTAAGCCTCTCGTCATTTTTTTGAATTCTTGTTTCTTCATTCTGTTCTTGTTGAATGTTAATTCTTCCTTCTGGTCCAAACTATTGATTTGTATCCCTGTTTCCTTCCCGTCATTGTTGGTTCCCTGTACATTTTCCTTTATTTCAGTTTTCATAGCCTTCACTTCTTCCTCTATTTTGCAACCATATTCTAGCATTTCTGTGAGCACCCTGATTACCAGTGTTTTGAGCTCTGCGTCTGATAGGTCGGCTATCTCTTCATCACTTAGTTGTATTTTTTCTGGAGCTTTGATCTGTTCTTTCATTTAGGCCATATTTCTTTGTCTTGGTGCACCTGTTGTGTTATAAGGGACAGAGCCTTAGGTATTCACCAGGGCAGGACAACCACTGTCACTGCGTTGTGACACTGTATGTGGGACAGGGGTCAGAGAGGGAACAATGTCGCTTTCTGGGCTCTAAGCTTTCAGTCACTTCTCCTGCTACCCATAAGCAAATTGGGTCCTTCTGGTGCTGATTCCCAGGTGGGTGGCTTTGTGCATGTTCTAGGACCCTGTGGGTCTCTCCAGTGAACTTTCCTGTGAGGCTGGGAGTTTGTTCCGCCACTGCAACCTCCATAGATTTTTATAGTCAGGGGGTTTGAGGCTTTCTTTTCCTGTGCTGGAACCCTGGGCTGTGCAGTCTGTCTCACTCCCCAGTTGTTCCTCCCAGTTTATCCGCACACAAATGTGGGACTGCCATCCATTGTTTCACCTCCCTGATCCTCCAGCTGCCTTTCTTCTCTGCCCTGGCTGCCCATCTCCGCACTCCTACCGGTCTGGATGAATGTTTCTTCTTTAACTCCTTGGTTGTTAGACTTCCATACAGTGCAATTTTTTTGGCAATTCTGGTTATTTTTTGTTTTTATTTTGTTGGTGTCCTTCTTTTGGTTGTGCAAGAAAGCAAAATGTATCTACCTATGCCTCTATCTTGGCCAGAGGTCCTAAGAACTTTCACATTGTTAAACACATAGGCAACAGATTTGTACTTAATATCAATGTTAAGAGAAAATATTTGCTAGATAACTTTAGGAAGAATGTTATAAGCCCAGGCTGGGAATCAATGTTAAGAGAAAATATTTGCTAGATAACTTTAAGAAGAATGTTATAAGCCCAGGCTGGGAAGCTCATTTGGTTAGAGAATCATCCAGATATGCTAAGAATTCAGGTTTGATCACCAGTGAGGGCATATACCTAAGTGAAACAACAAATTGATGTTCTCTCTCTCTCCCCCCCCACCTTCTCTCTTTCTAAATCAATACATTTTTAAAATTCTAAAAAAAGAATGTTATGTCCATTTGAGCCAACATGTTTATAAAAATTTAAATAATAGTGAAAGGTAATAAAGATTAGATTTTGTCATCATTATAGTTATAAGCTGTGTAGAACTTTTATAAAACCATTTGATGTACTAGAATTGATATCATCAAAGAGTAATCTTCAAGAATTATGTTATACTTTTAGTTATTTAATTTCATTTATATTATAAAGTCTTTGAAGAAAAACTCCCTTTTAGAAATCATTTACCTCTCTGAGGAGAAACTTAACAAAAGATATTAATTTTGTCAATGCAGATTTAAGAGTTGCTTTTTATAAACTGTTTAAGAAAGTTGAAATATATGCTATTATATATATAAAAGGATGCTGGAACAAAAGAAAGACTTTTTACTTAATTTACAGATTATAATACTATTGTAGCAGGATTTACTAATAATCAATGGTTGCCTGTGAAAGAAGTTTATTTGCTACTGAAGAAGTAAACAGATGTGCGTGGAGAAGGCAAGCATTTCTCATACAATAAGTAGTGTAACGATCCTCCCATCATTTAACTCCACAAAAGATCTGTAATTGGTATGCACTGTAATGAATATGGAGAATGAGATGGGAATTCAATGGTAATTTTATTTCTTAAAAGCCAAATCCGTGTTCCACTGGCACATTTTTAGATCTAAAGCTTAAGAACAAAGATGTTTATATAAAGAAATGTTCATGAAAATATATTAAAGTAATTGTATACATGTAAAAGCACAAATTTCTAATTCACTTTTTATTGTGAAAATTTTCAAATATACACAAGAGAGAAGAGTATGATAAATCATTTTGTACCTGTCACCTCACATCTACAATTACCTGTATTTTGTCATTTTTCTTTTGTCTAGTCTTCATTCATTAATTTAAATTTTATTTATATTTTCTGGAGTCTTTTAAAGAAAATTTCAGATATCATATGGTTATACCCATATGAATTTTCACATATATATCTAGAAGATGAGAAAAATTTTAAAATACCATTATCACCCTGGTTGGTCTGGCTCAGTGGACTGAGCACTGGCCTGTGACCCAAAGGGTCGCCAGTTCGATTCCCAGTCAGGGCACATGCCTGGATTGCAGGCCAGGTCCCCAGTAGGGGGTGCATGAGAGACAATCACACACTGATGTTTTTTTCCCTCTCTTTCTCCCACCCTTCCCCTCTGTCTAAAAATAAATAAATAAAATCTTTAAAAAATAATACCATTATCACACAGTTTTTTAAATGTCTTAAATATCAAATCCATTTTTAATTTTCACCAATGGCTTTAAAAGTTTTTTAAGGTTTAGTTATTAGTTTGTTCAATTGTTTATTAGTTTGTTCAAATCAGAATTCAAATAATATCTACAATACTATATTTCTTTCGTGTATCTTTTAAGTTTCTTTTAATCAATAATATTTTCCTCCTTTTTAATTCTTTTTCCTTTTTTCAGATTTGATTTGTTTGTTTATATATGACCACAATTTAAAAAAATATTCATCAAGTAAAAGTCAGAGATATAGACAAGTTTCTAATACATCTTTTCCCACTTTTATAACAACTCAAGTCTACAGCTTGAGTGATGATCCAATTATACTCCACTGACAGGTAAATTAAAGAAAAATAAGTCAACCTTTCAGTGAAGGCTGGCTAGGTAACAATGCAATGTAGTGAAGGAGTTACTGGAATTTGGCTAGGGAACACAGGAAATCAGAGTGGAGCATCATTTTTAGAATTTCACACACATAATAAGCCAGTAAGATTTTTTAAGGTCAGAATATTTTAAGGTTTTAAACAAAAACTCAACTATACTTATTATCTAACATTTCTTCTCTACTGTGTGCATTTCATGCACAAAAGGCTAGGTGGTAGATTTTTCCAGTTTTTAGAAATCTTTTTCCAAGGACATTTTCTGCCCTATTCCCTGCAGGTCTCCCAGGATGCCAAGCCAGTGTGCTCACTTGTCTCTAAGTGAGGTGCCAGGCCACGGAGAATGGGAGTCCTTCAGCAGTGCACTGGGAGTTGGCTCTGGCTTCTTCAAGTACAATGGGCCATGGGCGGTAGTCAGCAGCACTGGCTGCTGGCTGGAGTGATTTGCCTCCCAAGTTTGACTGCTCCATTGTTTCCATTTCCATGAGGGTCCCAGTGTGGGATCTGGTGACTGATTCCTTGAAAGAGCTCTTCAACATTAATAACATTTTTTGCACTTGCTTCAACCACGACAGGCACCTGTGGATTCAGCATATTCCTTTGCATCCTTCAAGGGAAGCTCCCTAATACCTGAGAGATTACATTTGTTTCCAGCGATAGCCATTACAGTGTTTTCTGGACCGTGTTCTTTCAGTTCTTTCACCCATTTCTCCAAGGCGTGGAATGAGCCCTGTTTGGTAATATCATACACTACGACAGCTACAGCAGAGCCAGGGTGGCACCTGGGAGCCAAGGAATGAAACTGGTCCTCACCAGCAGTATCCCAGATGAGGAGCTTATGAAGTTCATTTCTACAAGGCACAGTTTTTGTCATCAAAGACTCTCCAATGGTCGGAATGATGTTATCGTCAAAGTGACCCTGGACAAATCGACACACGATGCTTAACTTCCCAACCCCAGTGTCCTCAAAAAGACGCACTCTGAGCACACATATCAACATCACGTGTTCAGGGCGATCTGGGCAGGGCTCAGCATCTTCTAGGCCCTGACGGTGCCACGTCCTTGACAGCCAGTCAATTCTTTTTTTTAAAAAAAAAGGTTTTTATTTTATATATTTTTAGAGAGAGGGGAAGGGAGGGAGAAAGAGAGGGAGAAAAAAATCAATGTATGGTTGACTCTCACGTGGCCCCCACTGGAGATCTGGCGGGCAACCCAGGCATGTGCCCCGACTGGGAATCCAACTGGCCACCCTTGCAACCCTTTTGTTCTCAGCCCGTGCTCACTCCACTGAGCTATACCAGCTGGACCTCAATTCTTTTTCTTAATGCTGTTAATTTGTTGAAGAAATTGGGTAATTTGCTTAGTAGAATTTTCCACATTTTGGATTTGTCCAATCGTATCTTTATAGTGTCAGGAATAACAATCTAAAGACTGTTTCTGAAAATAATCAGAAATGCCCACTCCCCTCCTGTTTTATTAAGAAATAATTGACACATGCTGCTGAATACTGAATAAGTTTAATGTGGTTTGATTTACATATACTGTGAAATAATTACATTACATGTAGTTAACATTTATCATCTCATATAACTGCAATAAAAAGAAAAAAAATAAATTTCTCCTTGGGATGAGAAATCTTAGGAATATCTTTTTGAGGTAGTACACAAAACTTTATACCACAGGATTGTCTTTAAAATATATATTATCTCAAAACCATCAACCAAATCTTCAAGTGCGAAAGCAAAAATAAATCTTCAGTCAACGACAACTGGAGAGGAGGAAAAGCTTGACCCCTTTAGCAGCAACACAGCATCACCAGTACCTACCCTGACAGACCTAGCCATAAAAGTGTGTAGCTCCTATAAGGGTCTCAGCTGAAAGTAAATTATCACAAAAACTCCACTTTGGCCCTGGCCACTGTGGCTCAGTTGTTTGGATTATCAAGCAGTAAACCAAAATTTCACGGGTTGGATTCCTGGTCGGGTTTCAGGTTTGGTCCCCAGTTGGAGTGCAGTCGGGTGCAGCCGTGGCACTTACGAGAAGCAACCAGATGTTTCTCTCTCACATAGGTGTTTCTCTCTCTCTCCCTCCCTTGCCCTCTCTCTACAATTAATAAGTATGTTCTCAGGTGAGGAAAAAAAAGCCCCCAAAACTCTAATTTCATACTTAGTACCGTAAGGACACTGTGTGTTAATTATTTTTCCTGTGCTGTAAGATCAAACTGTTAAAATTAAACTAGTAATAATTTTTATTATAAATGTATGATAACTTTTTTTAAGTTTCAAGATTTATTATTGTTTTCTAGAATTTATTCTTCTTAAGGTGCCGTTTGGTCTGGCATCAGTTTTTGCTGAATACTCACTATTGTTCAACCATTTGGTGTTTGCTTAAAATGTTAATCCCTGCATGACTAAAGACCCATTTCATTTCATTGTAATGTGAAAAGGATGCCCACCCCCTCCTACACCTGTGGAGCTGGAGTGTTCCAGTTCATCTGTAGTGTACAGAAGTTTGATGTCATCATGTACTGCATCCCTCTTGCCACCTTGACTGGAGGGGGGCATAAATTTAGTGATCCTATAAGGAACATCAACAGCTAAGGTTTTGGTTTACATATATCTGAAGATCAGTAGGTTTCATTTGAGTTCACAGTGTTATCCTATTATCTTGCCCCAGCTTCCCTCTTGTTCATTGCTTACTAAATCACTACTATTGTGTTTGGGGAAGGGCAGGCGCTGTGACAATGGTAACAGGCTGAAGGCCACATCTCTCAGAGCTATCAAAACAGTGAACCCTTAATGAGCCAGTAAAGCACCACATTCCCTGAAGTATGGTCAGTGTCAAAGCTGTCTATATTCTGCTCAGAAATGGAGGGTGTGCCCGCTCCCCCTGCTACACCGCACTTGGTCTTCTGAATACCAGAGGGGCAGTGCATTGTATCTCCACACTTCATGAACTCCTTCACCTGGAGACAACTCTTCTGTCTTCTGTCTGCAGAAGCATTAGGACGAAATGATACTGGGCCTGGCTCATGAACCAACACCCAATGTTGTTCATTCCCTACTCTCTTTGACCCCTGGCCTTGGGAGTGCTGGAATGGGGTGGCTGGGTGATGACAGAGTAAAAGATGATGACAAGATACAACAAAAAGCCTTTCTTTTTTTTAACTTTATTTATTCTTAGAGGGGGGGGGAGGGAGGGAGAAAGAGATGGAGAGAAACATCAATTGGCCGCCTCTTGTTTGTGCCGTGGCAGGCATGTGCTCCGACCGAGAATCGAACTGGTGACCTTTCAGTTTGTGGGACGACTGAAGCCAAACCCACTGAGCCATACTGGTCGGGGCCCAAACTCCTTTCTTAAGAGGTTAAAGTCCTCACGCAAAACCGTTTTTGATATCTTTAAATCATCATGGCAAGGAATGTTTATTAAATTTCTACCATGAGACAAATACTGTGCTGGGAAAAGGTTTGAGCAGTATATAGCCTCTGCTTTTTTGAAGAGTACAATATACGGGGAGGAAGAACATTGAACAATTAATTTACACATGCTTAATTAAATAATTATAAGTGGGAAGAGTTAGGAATAAGTTGAGGGGTGTCCAAGAGAACATAATGGAGGACCTGTAGATAGGGAATTAGAGAAGGTATCTAGAAAGAAGTGATGTTTGAACTGAAACCAAAGGATTAGGTGGTTTTATGATTCTATTAATATGAAATGTCCAGAATAGGCTAATCTATAGAGACAAAAAAAAGTAGATTAGAGAAAATAAATTATTGGTTTCTTAGGGCTGGTGGGAGGATGGAGATATGGTGGTGATGGCTGAAAGGTTAGAGATTTCTTTTTGGAATGATGAAATGTCAGCGTTAGAAACATCCAAACCTGTAAGAATTTTATGAGTCTATTTGAGCCAAACTGATAATTGCCAGGAAACAAAAATGTCAACAGACTGAGAAAATGCTCCAGAAAATGGCAGTTTTGCACCTTATTTCATACATTACAATCAAAGGAAGAAGTGTAAAAGGGTTACATGAAATCCACTGGTGATGGATTTTAGGTGATGAGAGAAAGCAAAGTGGGAGGACATCTCTGGGATTGGATAAAAAGTAAAATGAATGACTGTCCTTCTTTTGCACAGGTGGGGGTAGGATACTTAACAAATAACAATAACAATGAGAGGTTTTGTGCTCTCTGCTCAGGGTAAGAGGTTGTGCCCCCAGGGGTCTGGAAAAAGGAAATTACCCTGATATTCCCAAGGTCTGTTAATTCAAAAAATTTAGATTCAGAAAGTTAATAGGCTCAGTTGAGGTAAAGACTGACCTTTGTCAAGGAAGATACTAGCCTAGGACACGACTCCCTTTTAGTTAGAAAGTTTCAATTTCAGAACATCCTATATGGTTACTTCAGGTCTCTTGAGTTTGTAACACCACCACACAGGACTTCCCTTTGCTTGTCAGGTTTAGTATGTGACCCCTTTTTCATCCACTAAAATCTAAAATTAATTGTAGTATTGGTGTGCGACTTCCTGAATGAACTAAAAATCATTGAATTGTACAATTCAAATGGATGAATTCTATATGTAAATTAATGTCTCAACAAAGTTGTCCCCCCCAAAATCCCCCAATGGCTTCCAATTTTGTTTACAACAGATTTTAAATTCTTTGCTTTAGCTTACCAGGTTCTTGCCAATCTCTCATCTTCCTGTCTCTCACCATATGATTCAGTCACACGAGCTTTTTCTTTTTCTGGAGCATGCCAAATTTGTTACCACTATAGTCTTGGAATTAGCTTTTTCATTCCCTGGAGCCCTCTTCCTCTATAAGCTCCTTGGTAATCAGTGAGTAACCACACAGTGTCATCCCCTCAGTCCCCAGTCCCTCCTCTAGTCCGATGAAATCCTCTTCCTTGGTCTTCTCTTCCAGCCATTCCAGTTTGTGCTCTGGTTTCCTCGTTGTGATCAGCAAAGCTTCCTACATATTTTTTTGATAGGACTACCTGGGAGAACTTTTCTCCTAGGGCCTGAACCCTCCTAGCAAATGCTATATTTTTCTTGAGGCCTTTTCTGTAGATAAGTTGAACACAAGATGTTATAACCTTTTTTCCCAATAGTTGGAATTCAAATACAAATACAAACAAGTTATTAGCTTATGAGTGATACAATTTAAAATAATCATGAATTCATGGACAAAGTGGGAATGAGGGTGGGAGGTGGGGGGAAAATGGAGACAACTGTACTTGAACAACAATAAAAAGTAAATAAATAAAAGAATCATGAATTCGATGTCTGGCTGAGGAATGCTAGGACTGATCCCTTTGAGGAAAGCCCTAAAAAGAAGTCCCTTAACCCCTGCTCCAAGGCAGTTAATGGACCTGTATTTGGCTTTGCTGTAACTTGCTGAGCTTCCTGTTGGACTTGCTTTCCCACCTCTGGACTGGGTGACATAGACTCAGTGCATCTTGGGAAACTCCAAGTTGCAAGGAGGACAGCTAGCTACCTTCTTCTTAGTTTTTTGCCTGGGGGAGGGAGAAAGCTGTAACCCTTCCTGTGCTTTTGGACTAGGGACCTGCCCTTTTGAGTTCCCATTGTGCCTGGGGCCAAGTACAGGCAGCATAAAATTTACTTTTATCTTAATCATATCTGATAAATCTGGTTCTTAATGTTCTCAGAGTACAAATAACTGCTTTCTCAATGCGAAGATGAGTCTTTAACCAGTCAAAAGTTATACTTTACTGCCTCTCAGCATTTGTCCTGTACCTTCTTGACCTAACTGAAATCTGCTCCCTGAGGAACTTATTTGCTCTCCAACCCTCTCAAGTAGAAGATGCATATTTTTTTACATCCCTCTTACCTTGGGCCAAGCTTCCCTTTCTCCATTGGTCTTCTTCTAGACCACTTAGCTCTCTCTCTTTTCTGGAAAACACTGCTCCATTGAAATTCTTGCTCCTCAGATGCACTACTCTATCCCCCTCACTACTCACTGCCATCATCTACCTCTTCCCAGTCCCCCCACTCCTTCCATGATAACGTCAGCTTCTAGCTCAGCGTTCTTTTGCACTCCTCTTCCTGCCATCATGCTCAGTGACGGCAATGTTTCTGTAAGTAACCCGTTTAATACACTGATCATTCAGATCCTAGAACGCACTTCCACTTCACGTTAGTCACTCCCATAGGCACACCTGACAACTTGCCATCATCTGAAATGATACTACCTCCAATAGTCTCGATTTCAGAAACCTCACAATCTAGTCACCAGCTTGGCCTTCCACCACACGTGCTGTACCATCCATAGTACAGTAATTTTCCTACCTGGTTCAGATGCCAACCTATTGAACCCACTTTCTCATTATCTATGATCTCCTTCCTGACTCTCTTCACTGTCTCTGTTACCCAGTTTATAGGTCAAGCTCCATCACTGTTATTACTCCCTAAAAATTATCTTCAACTCATTGGTTCTCTCTTCTTCCAGTACGCTTGTCTGGCAAAATCTCAACTCTAATTGAATCCAATTATCCACATTCTTAATGCCTCTGCCTGAGAATCGGGCTGTCGCTGGGGGAAATCATGCAACCAGGCTAACAGGCTTCATTTCATCAACACAAACCTTAAATAGGCACTAACTCTACCCAAAATGTCTTCTCTATTTCCCTGAGTAGCCTTGCTTTTCCACTCTTATAAACATCAACTTCACTGCTTCTCCTTTCTCCTCAAATATTCCAAACACCTCCTTGGCTTGCTTTCACTCATTAGTAGAGATCTCTCTCATCATCTCACAACAACAAATCAACAGTTTTAACTGCAGCTAAACCTACTTTCCCCCAACCCCTGTTAAAATGGTGAGAGTATTCTTACCCCAAAGTAAGGCCAACCTCCGTAAGTTTAGCTTTAGTACTCAAACTAACAAAATGATCAAACTCTCATACACATACAACTCTATTTTGAGCATACCTCTGTTACCTCCAGAAATTGGTCTATTGCTTCATTCCTTTCCTTAGAAGCAACACTACTCAAAATAGCTGCTACACATGCTGTCTCCGCTTCCACTTCTACTTAGCAATCATTACCCACAGCTTTTTCTGCTTTCATGGACAGTGTGTTTTCAGCAAATCAGCCTGTGTTTTAACGTCAAACTTGATAATATTCCTTATATTCTTTCTTTATTTACTTTTTTGCTTTTATTTTTTATTATATTTTATCGATTATGCTATTACAGTAGTCCCAGATTTTCCCCCTTTGTCCCGCTCCACACAGCACCCCTAGTCACTCCGGGAGCCCACATAACATTGTTCATGTTCATGGGTCATGTGTATAAGTTCTTTGGTTACTCCATTCCCTTTACTGTATTTTACATGCTAAGGCTATTCTGTAACTACCTATTTGCATTTCTTAATCCCCTCACCTATTCTCCCATTTCCCTAGCCACCCCTCCCATCTGGCAGCCATCCAAATGCTCTCCACATCCATGATTCTGATCTGTGAATCTAGGCTGGCTGCTGCTAGTGCCATGCCTGGGACCACTGGGAAACTGGGTTGTGAACCCCCAACCCTTGTACCTCTTGTCAATGGAAGAAACTGCTGTTTTTTCTTAAGGAATCCACATATAGACTTACTCAGAGTCACTCCCTCTGAGATCTAGCATCAGGGTAGCAGCTTGCAAGGCACCAGTGGCATAGGGAGGAACTGAAGTGGCTGCCATCAAGGTGAGAGCTGGGGGACAGCTTTTTCCCAGACAGAAAGGTGGGAACAGCCACAGAGCCAGCAAGTCAGTGCCATGTCTGAGAGAGACTCCACCAATCTAACACTCTGTGCCCCAAGGAGATGCTCTGAGGCCCTGTCCCACCCAGTTAATAGGTGTTAATGACAGCTTTTCCATATGAATGGCTGGTCTTGGCTCAAGCTTTGCAACTTCCTACATCCTTTCAAACAGGCAACAACTGGCCTTAGTGAGCTCCCAGCACCTATTATCTCTTGCTAAGTGACCCAAGGCATTGCACTAGCAGCATCCAGCCTAGATTCACAGATTGGCTTCCCCTGGGAATCTCCAAGCCAGCACAAGTAGCAGCCATCTCAGATTGCTCTATAGCTCAGGCAGGGTGGCCCCAGACAAACCATAGGTTGGGGCTGACCTTGGCCTATACCACCTGGGAAAACCCAGAGCCTGCGTATCCATTGGACAGCTACAGACCGCATTGGAGACCACCCTGCACAGCTGTTCCTCCGCGGAGGGCAAAGTTTGGTGGTCAGTGGTCACAGTCAATCTGTGCAGCTGACTGGCCTGGGTAAATCCCTCCCATTAACCTGCCAACAGCAATCAAGTCTCAACTAGAAGAGGAGGGTGTACTCAGCCCACACTCGAGGGGTGCACCTCCAGTACCCACCCAGCTTGGTCCTAAGGGAGGCTGCGCCACCGGACTCTAAAGGACATCTACTACATTAGGCCATGATGCCAAGACAGGGAGTCATAGCAGCTCTACCTAGTACATAGAAACAAACACAGGGAAGCTACAAAAATGGGGAATCAAAGAAACATGACCCAAATGAAAGGACAGATCAAAACTCCAGAAAAAGAGCTAAACAAAACGGAGATAAACAATCTTTCAGATGCAGAGTTTTAAGCACTGGTTATAAGTTTGCTCAAGGAACTTGGTGAAGACCTCAACAGCGTAAAAAAGACGCAGTCAGAAACGAAAGATACACTAATTGAAGTAAAGAACGATTCATAGGGAAACAACAGTACAGTGGATGAAGCCGAGAATCAAATCAATGATATGGAACATAAGGAAGCAAAAAACAACCAATCAGAACATCAAGAAGAAAAAAGAATCTAAAAAATCTGGGATAGTGTAAGCATCCTGTGGGACAACTTCAAGCATTCCAACATTTGGATCATGGGGTGCCAGAAGGAGAAGTGGAAGAGCAAGAAATTGGAACTCTGTTTGAAAAAATAATGAAAGAAGACTTCCCTAATTTGGTGAAGGAAATAGACATGCAAGTCAAGGATGCAGAGAGAGTCCAAAACAAGATGGATGCAGAGGCCACTCCAAGGCACATCATAATTAAAATGCCAAAGGTTAAAGATAAAGAGAGAATCTTAAAAGCAGCAAGAGAAAAGCAGAGAGTTACTACAAAGGAGTTCCCATAAGACTGTCAGCTGATTTCTCAAAAGAAACTTTGCAGGCTAGAAGGGATTGGCAAGAAATATTCAAAGTCATGAAAGATGGGACCTATGTCCAAGACGGCTCTACTCAGCAAAGCTGTCATTCAGAATCAAAGGTCAGATAAAGAGCTTCCCAGACAAGAAAAAACTAATGCAGTTAATCATCACCAAACCATTATTGTGTGAAATGTTAAAGGGACTTATTTAAGAAAAAGATAATCAAAATTGTGAACTATAAAATGGTCACAAATACATATCTGTTCATCGA
The DNA here is from genome assembly GCF_022682495.2 of Desmodus rotundus. Lineage (NCBI taxonomy): Eukaryota > Metazoa > Chordata > Mammalia > Chiroptera > Phyllostomidae > Desmodus > Desmodus rotundus. The sequence goes on from NC_071397.1 coordinate 24,302,990, forward strand.
ATCTAAAAAACAAACTAATCAAAGAAAAAGAACAGAGTTCGAATTATGGATGTGGAGAGCATTTGGATGGTTGCCAGATGGGAGGGGTGCTAGGGAAATGGGGGAAGAGGTGAGGGGATTAAGCAGTACAAATAGGTAGTTACAGAAGAGCAGTGGAGATGTACAGTACAGTATAAGAAATGGAGTAGCCAAGGAAACTATGCATGACTCAGGGACATGAACAATGGTGTAGGGATTGCCTGAGGGAGTGGGGGGTGCTTGGTGGATGGGGACAAAGGGGGAAACATTACAGCTATTGTAATAGCATAATCAATAAAACATAATTTAAGAAAAAAGAAAAGAAACTCTACTCCTGTAGCCTTAGTCCTAAGCAACCACTAATTTACCTTCTGAGTCCATTGATTTGCTTATTTTGACCATGTCAAAAAATACGTATTTTCTGACTGGCTTCTTCCATTTAGCATAATGTTTTCAAGGTTCACCCATGTTGTAGTATGTATGGAGACTTTATTCTTAGTGCCACATCATATTCCATTGTGTGGATATACAACATTTTGTTAATCTATTCATCATTTGATGTACTTTTACCTTGCTTCTGCCTTTTGGCATTATGAATAATGTTGTCATGCGCATCCAAATACAAGGTTTTCATGGCCAGATGTTATTATATGTGAGGGTATATTCCTAGGAATGGGAGCACTGGGTCATATGATAACTCTAATTTTAACAGTTTGCAGAATTGACATTTTCCAGAACAGCTGTAGAATTTGACATTGTCACCAAGAGTGTATGAGTGTTCTGAATTTCCACACCCTCACTGTTAGGATGTAGGTAATGCAGGCTGTGAAGGAATACACAAAGAGAAGAAAGTGCAGAGAGTAGAGGTTTTGTTTTTACTTTCCCAAGGGAGGGAAAGGGCTAGGTGCGGAGATGTGCACCAGCACCAGCACTGAGGGATTAGGGCTTCGAGTTTTTATCAGGTAATGGATGGTTGTATAGCAGGATGTTTCAGCTGGGTTGCAACATGATTTGATGTTATCTTTGGGCACAGGTCTGGTGGTCATTGTGGTCTGTTATGTCCTGTTTCCCAAGTTCTAGGAGCCTCTGGACCTTCAGGGAGCTTCCAGTAATTTTCTAGTCCTGAGGATAAGGCTCATAAAACAATCAGTCATGCTTTAAGCCAGGATCCAGCTAGCTCTGGGAAAGAGGGCCTGAGAAAGTAGCTTTTGTCCTATTACTCACCAATAATTTTTTTTTATCTTTTTGATTATAGACATCTTAGTGAGTGTGAAGTAGTACCTTATCGTGGTCTCGATTTGATTTTCCTCATGGCTAATGTTGAGCACCTTTTCATGTGTTTTTGTGTCTCCTTTGGAAAAATGAATACAGGGAATCATTTGCCCATTTTAAATTGGGTTAGGTGATTTATTTATCTATTTTTATGCATTTTTTCTGTTGACCTTGTGCTTTATTGTCATACCTAGGAATCCTCTGCTGAATCTGAGAGCATGAGGATTTAGCCTCATGGTTTCTCCTAAGAGTTTTATAATTTTAGCTGTTACATTTAGATCTTCAATCCATTTTGAGTTAATTTTTATACGTGGTTTGAGCTAAGGGTCCAACTTTATTCTTCTGCATGTGTCTATCCAGTTGTTACAGTACCAATTGTTGAAAGACTTTTTTTTTAATCCTCACCTGAGGATATGGTTATTGATTCTAGAGAAAGAGAGGAGGGGGTGGGGAGAGAGATGTGAGCAAGAAACATGGATCAGTTGCCTCCCACACGTGCCCTGACTGGGGATCAAACCCGCGACCTTTTGGTGTATGGTACAGTGCTCCAACCAACTGGGCCACCTGGCCAGGGCTAAAAAGACCCCCCCCCCGCCCGCCACCCCTCCATTGAATGATACTGAGATCTTTGTTTAAAATCAGTTGACTATGATACATGGGTTTATTTGTGGACTCTCAATTCCATTCCATTGTCTCATGTGTCTGTTTTTATGTAGGAAACATACTATATTAATTGCTGTTGCTCTGTAGTAAGTTTTAATATTCAGATGTGTGTGTCCTCCAACTTTCTTTTTCTTTTTCAAGATTGCTTTGGCTATTCTGTGTCAAGATTTCTTTTAAGTACAGTTTTTCATTTCCCGAATACATAAAATGCAACTTTTTTTTCTTTTTAGTGAAGAGGTTCAGAACAGGCCTCTCCAAGATGTGCCACTTTGGAATGTGAATTATTTTGCAGTTGAAGACAATAAGACCCTAAGGGCTCATGAGAATTTTTACCCTCCCCCTTAAAGCATTTGAATTTGGAGCCTAGCCCATGACAAGAGTTATCAACAGAAATAACCCTTATGACTTATAGGGCAGGACAAACTTTTAACTACTGAACGTTCATTCTTCTTATTGTCCTTATTGAATGACCTGCCTCCCCCTGAAGCCCCAAGGTACCTTACCTCATTGGTTGCTCAGAATGCCATATATACCTTATTTTAACATTCTGTTTCTGAACCTCTTATGTATGTAAGCTCTCTTGTCTCATGTATATGGGTTCCTGAAACATATGAGATTCTTTGGTACTTTTTTGCCCTTGAAGGCATACCCTCTATCAGAAATGCCACCTTTCTAGGACCTGAATAGATGCTTCTCCAAATAGGACACACAGATGGCACAATGTCACTAATCATCAAAGAAATGTAAATAGAAACCACAATGAGATGTCACCTCACACTTGTCAGAATGGCTACCATCAATAAATCAGTAAATAACAAATGGTGAGGATGTGTCAAAAAGGGAATCCTACTACACTGTTGGTGGGAATGCAGACTGGTGCAGCCACTGGAAAACAGTACGGAGTTTCCTCAAAAAATTAAAAGTGAAACGGCCTTATGACTCAGTGATTCCAGTTTGGCAAATCTTACCATTTGCGACAGCATGCATAGCCTTGGAGGGTGTTATGCTAAGTGAAATAAGTGACTCAGAGAGATAAAAATCACACAATTTCACTTATATGTGGAATCTAAAGAACAATATCAACGAGCAAACAAAACAGAAACAGACTCATAGATACAGAGAACAGACTGATGGTTGTGGGATAGGGTTGGGGTTGGAGGACTGGGTGAAAAATGTGAATTAAAAAAGTACAAATTGGTAGTTACAAGCCCTGACCAGCATGGCTCCATTGGTTGAGTATCATTCTGCAAAGCAAAAGGTCACTGGTTCGATTCCTGGTCAGGGCACATGCCTGGGTTGCAGGACTGGTTGGGGCATGTGCCAGAGGCAACCAATCCATTGCCGTTTCTGTATCACATCAGTGTTTCTCTCTTTCCCTTCTTCTCTCTCTAAAGCAATGAAAAAATGTCCTTGGTGAGGATAAAACAAAAAAAGAAAATGTTTTAAAAGGGGGGGGGTGGGGAAGAAATGCCTTCTTCCCACTCCAGGACAAGCATGTCACAAGTAAATACATGTCACAAGTAAAGCATGAATACTGTGCCAACGGCTGTCAAAGCATATACCAGTTGCCTTGTATTTGCCCATTGCCCCATTTTTCTCAATCTTCTGAATTCCTTGAGGCCAGGAACAATACCTTTATTGCTGGAACTTATAGGGATCTTTAATGGAATGAATAATTAAAGAAACAAATAAATAGTCGTTTGTTGGCACGGAGAGTAATGTAAAGGCGTTGAGAGAAATAGGTTTGCTCCTTCCCTGTGCCTCAAGAGTTGTGGAGGTCTGCAAAGGTGCTTTTATGCCTTGCATAGTTCTGGTGAATAGATAAGCTTTATTTGATTATTTGGTCCAGCCTCTCTAGGATCCCCTGAACTCCCGTGTGCTATGCAAATTATTTACCCAGGGATGGTGCATGCATTTCCTTTTCACCTATTACTTTTTGCTGAAAGCCTGAGTATATAGGAGCCATCTTCCGGGAGAAAGCAGGTAAAGAAATGTGTGGGAAGGGAGCAAGCCTGACTTGAGGAACAATGTATTCTGGGTTAAGCCTCTATATTTCATGATGATCTTAGTAAAATGAGTTCAGGATATTTTCACCCCATTGTTTTGACCCCATGTTTAAGAATAAAAAACATTTACATCTATCTAAACTAACACAGAATGTATTGGTGTATAAAGAAAATGCTTCCCAGAGAAAAACTCATTAAAAATTGATAATTTTACTGACTTTCTGTTCACTAAAGTTAACACTTCCATTCCCACCCCTCAGCCCCCTTCCATCTTTAGTGAACTGATACTGTAGAGACCACTGTTCCAGTGATGGCGCACATATTTCATACCCCAATTAATTTTCGTATCTGTATTGTGAGACGTCTTCCATGGCCCCACTCTCTTTCAGGCTCAATTTTCCTCGGTTAAGTTTACAAGATCCAAATTTTGTCGGGGTTTTTTTTCATAATTTTCAAGTCAATTACAAATACTGTCAGTAATATACTATATATTACAAATATATTAGCCATGTTGTCTTGTTTTCTATCAAATTCAATTTTCTTGAGTTAACTTGGAGGTTTCAATGTTACCAATACAACCTGATTTTCTGATAGGTCTTTTAACTAAAAGAGTCCTGCATACAGTAAGAGCCATCCCAGTGTTACTATGCTGGTTCTGTTTCTTAGCAACCTTTGTATGGATTGGGTAAAAGATAGTTTGTATTTATATCTGGAAGCAAAAAGCAAAGATCATTAATGGACGAATGTGAATCTGGGCTCTTGGCTGGTTCAAAATAACAGAATCAAAACATGATGTGTGTCAAGCTTGTTGGCTTTTGAGGATTAGAAAACTGTGTTTCGTCAATGTGACAGTCTTATGTTTCCTACATTTTCTTTTTACCTCCATTTTGCTTTTTTCATAAATTTACTAAAATTTCTCTAACATGGCTAGGTTTTTCCCAGCTCATTTAAGGGGATTTTCCATCTAATGATTTTTCATTCAAGATCTACCTATTGAATTCCTTTAGGATTGGATTTTATTTATAACAATAATCTTATTCTTTCCTAAAGGCTTTTTCAAACTTCACATTGAGGTCCAGAAAAAGAATAAAGATAAAATTATATTTACTTTTGCAATTCATCCCAGACATTCCGAGTAAAAAACATTTAAAAACAATGTTTTTATTTATTTTTAGAGGGAAAGGAAGGGAGAGAGAAACATCAGTGTGAGAGAAACATGGATTGGTTGTCTTTCTTGCAGACCCTGATCAGGGAGGAACTGCAACCCTGGTATGAAACCTAACTGACGACCTTTCCCTTTGCAGGACAACGCCCAACCGAGCCACATCAGTCAGGGCTAAAAAAAAAAAAAAAAAAAATCTTTAAATTAGTTATTTCTATTTTTCCTTCTCAAAAAACATTATAAAAAAGATTGTAAAACAAAGTTTTGAGGGATTGGTGAGCCAAGGCAGGAGCTGGAATTCTAGAATTCCAGTAGAATTAGGACAATCTAAAATCTCCTTTGTGGAAGAGCTTTTGGAATTGGGAGTGCTAGTAATACCAGAAGACTGGAGAGAGTACAGAAGAGATTTTCGCCACATGCCTGCAAGCTATTATTCAACTCTGCTCAAATCTTAAAATGTGGCCTGTGGTTGGTGTGAGGCTTAAATCAGCAAATGAAGGTTTCAGAAGAGCACACAGGTGCTGGCTGTCATTCTTTAGTGGGTACTGTAATGGTCCCTGCAGATAGCAGATACAATTCCTGTCCCTAAGGGGCTCATTTCGGTCAGGGTGATGAGTAGCAATACCTCACAGTGCTTATTAAGGGCTGAGAGACAGGGGTCAGCCCAAGCTGCTGTAGGAAGCCCGTAAACTGGGCCCAGACTCTTAAAAATTACTGAGACATCGAAGAGCTTTCGGGTTCTTATAGTTATTGATTTTGGGTTTATATGGGTTATATGGGTTAGTTATATTTATTGATATTTACCTTCTTAGAAATTAAACCTAAGGGGGAAAAACACTTAAAAATAACAAAACTCACTGCCAACGCACATAATATATTGATTATGAAAAATACCTTTTCCCAAAATTTAATAGAGTGGTACTGTTTTAAATTTTTGCAAATTTCTTCAATGTGTGGCTTAGAAGACGGCTGAATTCTCATCTTTGCTTCTGCATTTAATCGGTTTCTACATACCGTTTTGGTTTAAGCAGATGAAGGAAATTGGGCCTTATATACCTATGTGATTGCAAAAGAATAGAAGATTCTCTGTAAGGTCTTGGGGTTCTCTCAGGGGATCCTCTGGCCACACTTTTTGAGAATTGCTAACTTAGATCTGGAATGTTTCTTGCAGTAGGTAACTTGACTCCTGAAGTAGATCAGCTATCGAGATGGTTAATAAGGGGACTTTTCTGCAAAGCCAGCAGATTCTGAGGCAAGGGGCTTAACTACTCCAACCTCCTCCACCATTCTTCAACACATACCCAAGTGATTAAAAAGTACCTGGGGGAACGGATTTGCCTATCAATATTACATTAACTATGAAGCCTTAGTGCTTAACACAACCGAGAAAAAGAGACTATCTGCCTTTCCCCTACCGTCCGCCCGCGAAGTGAAAGCTACCAGCCCGCGGGCGGTGTCCAGTCCCTTAGAAGCCTTCGAATGGCGCGGAAGCGCGGAGGAGCGCTGCCGCCCCCGGTCCCGCGGAGGCGCGGCGCGGCGCGGCGCGGCAGGGCTTACAGCGCGCAGGCGCGGCGGCGGCCCGGAACGGTAAACAGTGGGGTCACGTGACGCAGGCTCGGCTTTTACCCCCGCGCCGCCGCCGCACGCTGATGGCTGTGGGGTCTAGCACCGCCGCACAGTCCCCACGAGGCGGGCGGTCCTCGGGTTCTGGGCGGCGGCAGCTGCAACGAGGGCAAGGAGGGAGGCGCAGAAGCCAGGAAGGTGTCGTCAGCAGCAGCCGTCCGACCCCGTGAGGAAAAGAGGCTGTGGCAGCGACGCCGACGTCCTGCGCGTACCCCCTCTCCGCGGCACCCACCCGGCCCCCTCCTCCTCCTCCTCCTCCTCCACTTCGGCGGCGGCGGCAGCGGCCATCATCTTCCTCTTGCTGCCAGTGGTAGCGCTCGTCTGGCGGAGCTGGGTGAGTTGCGGCTCTGGCCGCGGCCAGGGAGACGGGCAATCCTCCCCTCCCCCATCCCTTTCCACACGCGCGACGCCTCGGCCGCTCTCCCCGCCCCGCCCGCGGCGGACACTCCGCGCCTTTCTCCCGCGCGGCGGGGAAATCATCTTTCTGGCCTCTTGCGCAACGTCCTCGGCCTACCCGGGCCGCGCCTCTGCCGCCCGGGGCCGTTTGGACCGCGGGCTGGGGAGGGAGCCGCGGCGGCGAGGTCGCCGGGCGGAGGGTCGGGACCGAGGTGTTTTCCCCGCTCCTGCTCCGGGGCCCTCGGGGGTGAGTGTGCCCCTCCGCCGCCGCGCGGGCGCGCAGGCCCGGAGTCGCGGCGGGTGCTACTGGGAAGGCCCGGCCTGCAGGCCCTCGTCCCGGCCCTTCGGCCCTCTTTTCTCCAAGAGAGCCCCGGCATCGCTCTTTGGGCCCTGGATCCAGGTACCCGGGACTGGCTTTCGCTGTGAGGCTGAGTCCGGTTCCCGTTTGTGGAGATGGGGAGTTGGCGCTCCATCCATCCTCCTGCCGCGCGCTTTTGTGCCCGGGACCCAAACTGTCGACGCCTTTTGCTTAGGTTGGAAGGAGAAGCCTAGAACCCGGCCTTCCGATAATACATGTAATTTACTGAACCACTCTGTGATGCGTGCGTGTTTAATAGTGCTAAATAACTTACCATCTGACCCTGGGGGGGGGCGGGGACGAGGGAGATGGGGAGGGAATGCTGGGACCGCGCACAGTCCGGTCCCCCACTTTCCCCCTGCAGTGTTTTGCCTGGTCCGATGATCTTTTCCTATCTTTGGGTAGGAAATGCCGTTTCCTAGACTTAAGATTAGAGGTAATTGGAGTGTGATTTTGGGTACTATTCAAGAATCATTCGCAGAATATGATCATGGATAGTGATTAATGTAAGTGGCAACAACGCTTTAATTTCTATCTAGCCCTAATTAATCTTCATTACGTGTGGAGATGCTTAATTTACAATTAAACACAGGTAGTTGGCGTTCCCCAGATAACATTACCATCTTATTTTAAGCTAAAAAAAATTATACGGTAAACTGCTTAGGGAGTATTTAAGTAGCACATTGTTCTATTTGGTTACTATTTGGGGGTTGAACTTACCTTCCTTTTTTCCAAACTGGTTCTTTGAGATCTTACAGAATTACACCTCTGTTACTCATTCATTTCCTATCATTTTTTGATTCTTGAATGAAGTGTTTGGGATTGTGAAAATGTTTTTGCATGTGTGTTTGTGGTATGAGAGAGACCTGAGTCAAGGAACCGGGAAATCTTTGTAGCATTCTTTTATTTTTGAATTTGTATCTTCATTAAAGAGCAAAAAAGGTGTTGTGTAAAGATTGTTATTTGGAATACTAATTTTTAACATTTACTACTACTTAGATCTTAGTTATTTTTTCTTCCCAATTCTTCTGGTTACTGGCCCTATGTTAATTTCCCTTTATCATTATTGCCATCACTGTTACTGTTTTTAACTGCATACTCCATTTCCCCATGATAGTAACAATTTATAGGGGGACTTTTTAGGAGCTATTGTTGCTCTGTTTAAGCCACACACAGTAAAGTTGGTTCCTTAGCAGCACAAAGTGGGCCACTTACTATGTATGCGGAATTACAACCTTAGATACCGAGCTTTATTTCATAGCTATGCTGGTGATTTGTCAAAAGATAAAAAATGAATTAGTGATAGGGCCAGTTTTCCCATTCTTTGCATACTTTATAGGTCCATTTGTTGAAGAGCATGAAAATATAATTTTTTTTACTGCTTTTGCATCCATTGGGAGGATAGTGAACTCCCTTATTTATCACACTGAATTAATTATGCATTCCATGCTGTTTGATAGACCTCAGTTAACTTTAGCTAATCCAGTGATATACTCCTCTGTTGCTTATTCAGATACCTCAAATCTGTAAATGTAGATGAAAAATAGCTTTAGTTAAAATGTAAATTTCAGGATAGAAAAATTGAAAGGAAATTGTCTTTATGTTATTTAGAGCCATATTATTGAAATTTAAATTGTACTTAACATTGGAATCAAGAAAGGTTAATAATCTTTGCTTATGTAACACTTTATTAACAAAACGATTATTGATTAAAGTTGGAAGGCAGCAAGTGACAATTTAGATTAATGCAAAATTAACTTTGAGTTTAGGATTTACATAATATGGATTGTACTTGGAAAAACTGGTGAATATAAATTATGTATACAGTTCTGTTTTGGGGGTAGTAAAATGTAGGTAATGGTTATGTTCCTTGACATGGTAACATGGTGTTTGCCTTTTGGTACATTTAGCTTTCTCAAGTGCACTGTTTTGTTTTCTAGAAGATTTCTTGTGAAATAATTTTTACGTAATTTTTGTATGAAGATCTTTTCTATTTTGGAGGGATAGTGAGTCTTATTGATTAGCATCTCAAATTTGTGGATTACCCACAGTTACTTCACCACACAGTGTCCAGGAGTTCCGGGTTTTGGAGTGCTGTTTTCTAAATACTTTCATCGATCCACTTTTCAAGAATTTTGATAATTGGCTGCTGAATTTCTTTTCTTGGGCTTTATTTCTCTCTTATTTCTTCCTAGAGGTCCCCCCCCCCCCATAGTCCTAGATATTATTTTCAAAAGCATAGACGTTTTATTTTTTTTACCAACAAAATTGATTTGGCATGTTGTTACACATTTATGAAACTGTTCCACTGAGAATAGTAAAAAAATACTCTTTAAAAATTTTTGCCCTTTGATTACACAGGGAAAGATACTGGGAGTATTGATTTGATTCAAAATATTTGAGACCTAGGTGCTGTTTGTACTCAAGGAACATAGTCTAGATTGAGAGACAAGATTTAAACAAATGAGGTGTTAAGTTGTGTTAAAAGCTAAAAGCTGTTATTGTATGAGGAATTGCCAAATGTATAGACTGGACAATTCCATGCATTGTATACTTACTTTAGATCATCTTTTAATGGTCAGGAGATTTAAATTTTTATGATTATTTGTATAATAAAGAGGGGATGAAGAAAAATAGTTAAGTAAAAACTTCAAAATATTACACAGAAATTTAAATCTCAGCACTAATTTTACTAGACAGTTTTGCATAGCATAATAGATTGAACAGAAAGGCTAAACTTTAGAGTTCTGATTCATTCATGATTTGGGTGAGCTGGCCACATGGAAACATTCTAAAATTGTAGACTGAAAATAAATTCCAAAGGTAGTAGTTGATAATTTGTAAAATATTTATATTCATTGAAGTTAGCCATTTTATTTTTTTATGTGTAGGGAGGGGCTAAATACATACTTCCTAATTTATTTTGGAAGAAGGATACATCACTTTGTTTCCAGTATTTTTAAAGATTTCATTAATGATGTATTAGCAACATAAAAATTAGTATGTGTTATGCAAATAGAGTATATAAAATAACAGTAGTTTAAAAGTATAGACTTGTGAATCATACTGCCTGGTTTCTGATTTAGATAAACTAGGTATGTGACCTTAGGCAAATTATGTAATGGTTGGATATCAGTTTGTTCATCTGTAAAATAGAAATAATAATTTTACTTACCTCGCAGGGTTGTTGTGAGGAACTAAAGAGATAATATAATGCCTGGGGCCTGGCATGTAGTACATGCTATATACATCCTAGTTTGAACTATTAGTACCTAGGTCATAGTTTTAGTAATGTGCTACTTCTACCTTTTTCATGGTTTATCCAAACTGCTTCCCATAATGTCAATAGGATATGGCTGTAAACTTTGAAGTTAACTCTTCTACTACTGTTGGTACTTAGTGTAATTCTGCTTTGGGGAATTTCAAGTTGTACTTGATAGTTCTTTTTTTAGGTTCTTAGGTCTGATTTGGTATTAGTAAGGCAGACACCTCGTATGACTTTGTAGAATTGTGTCATATCACATGGCTTAATTAGTGATTTTCCTTGCCTCTACACTGGAAGGATAACTATAATTCCCATCATATCATTAAAAAACTGACCTTTGTGTCAGAGTGGATTTGAGTCCTAGCTCTGTCACTTGTTTACTCTGTAATATTGGGTGTAACTTTGCTAAGCTTTAGCTGCATCTTATAAATTGAGAGTGTAATAGTACCCGCCCAGCTGTGTGGTTATGAAAATTTAAAATTTTAGCACAGTGCCCAGCACATAATAAACATTCAGTGAATTTAACTTTATAAAGAGGTAATTTAGGGTAATGTTAAATGCATTGATTCTTGAATGAAATTCTGGGTTCAGATTTCATCTCTACCATTTAACTGTATCAAAATAATCTCTCTGATCCCAGTTTTTTTGTGTGTGCGTGTGTAATTGGGATTATAATATTGCATTGGTGTGAGGATTACCTTAATAAATGTAGAGCAAAGTTTCTTAATCTAGGCACTATTTTTTTTTGGCTGGTTAATTCTTTGTTGTGGGGCATTAGCATTGTAGTATACTTAATAGATGTCAACATGTCCTCTCCAGGGGTGATGACCAAAAATGTCTCCATATATGGCCAAATGTTCTCTGGAGGGTCACAATCACCTTTGATTAAAAATTACTAATGTAAAGCATGTGGAACAGCTCCTGGCATGAAGTTAAAACACATTACATTTTATGTTGTTATCATTAGTAGGATAGTAGGATGGTGCTTTTGTTTTTATTTTTCTTCTGCTGCTACTGCTGCCTGTTAGAAATTCGTTCAATATAAGCATGCCTAATGAATTGATGGCTTAACTTAAACTGTGGTGTAGGGGCTGGAAGGCACCAAGGCCTTTGCATTTCAGTCTTTGCCTGGGTTACTGTTCTGTTAAGCATGGATCACTTTATTTCAGGTTTTGGCTCACATGTTTCCCTATTAACAGTTACTTCATTAACCATCATAGATAGAATGCCCTTCTTATCGCCCCCATCACTATTAACCTCATTATTAACCTTTTTCCCCTAGATTTTATAATTTCCTGATACATATTTGTCCACCCCCCATACTCATACAACTATAGAATACATGAGACAGCTTCCTGAAAGAATAACCTGTTAGGGCCTTTGATTGCTTTAGTGATTTAACTTTAGATTTATATGTACTATTTTTTTTTAAAGGAGATAAGGTATATAGCTTTACTTTGAATATGTTTCTGAAAAGTTGAGCTACTCAATTTTAATTTACTCTTAAAGGGGATCTTTGTAGAAGTGTTTTTGTTGGTGCTTTTTAAATATTTTTACATTCTATTCATACATGAAACACTTAGAAAACATTGTATGCTGGTTTCATGAGTGTGAACTAAATTTGGCTCAAGTATAATTCTCAGAGTTCAGATGAAACAACCACTTTAAAGTGGGAACTGTCTCTGGATTCAGATTAAATTTTATTCCGATGTTAGTACTGATACTTATTTGAGTTTTTCTAAATGGTCCATTAGGATCAAACTTGGCCATTCATAATTAGCACATGCTGTTCCCTTTGCCTGAGAGTCTTCTGGACCTTGAGGAGCCAGCTCACACATCACCTGCTTAGTTTTTCCTGGTCTCATGAGTTCCACTTTCCTCTGATACTATCTGCAGCCCCACACAACACTTTCATATTTCATTGTGATGTTTATGTGTTTTATTTGTTTTTGTCTCTATCCTCTGTTTTGAATTGTCAGTTCCTTGAGGTTGAGACTAGGGTCTGGTACCTATGATGCTTAATAAATACTTGAATGATTAATTTTGAATTAAGCAGATTATCTAATTTTCTGATTTAGATGGGTAATATTTTACTGTCTGTAAACATGAGATGTGACTGTGAACCCAGAAGTAATTTTGGGTTTTAGCATAAATGTGCTGATTTGATTGGATGCATACACATATTATTAGTCACTTAAAATATACTCTAGATAGCCCCGGCTGGGTAGCTCAGTTGCTTAAGAGTGGTGTCCTGATACACCAAGATTGCAGGTTCGATCCCCTGTCAGGGTACATTCAAGAATCAGCCAGTGAACGCATTAATAAGTGGAACAACATTAATTGATGTTTCTTTCTCTCATTTCCTCTCTATCTCTAAAATAAATAAAAAATACACCCTAGATAGACTTGCTATGTTTTAATTACTAAATTTATAGCCTCCACCTTGGCTGATGTGGCTTAGTGGATTGAGTGCTGGCCTGTGAACCCAAAGGGTTGCTGGTTCAGGTCCCAGTCAGGGCATGTGCCTGGATTGCAGGCCAGGTGCCCAGTAGGTGGCGCGTGAGAGGCAACCACACATTGATATTTCTCTCCCTCTCTTTCTCCCTCCCTTCCCCTCTCTAAAAATAAATAAAATCTTTAAAAATTTTTAAAAAAAGAAAGAAATGTAACTTTATTGTATCAGTCTTTCTCAATGTGTGACCCTGGAATCCTTTTTTCTGATATGCTTATTTAAATCCAGGAAAGCACACTTCGTTAGTCATATTAGTCTTGGCAAGAAAATATTGGAAAGTTTGGTTCACTCATCTTACTTACAGTATGCTTTACTATTTTTTTAAATTGAGCTATAAAGACTAAATATTGTCTACTGTTGAGATTTAAAAATATGCCATCGGCTCTGAAGTTACTTTTAATAAGAGTTTTGGGATTGTTCACTAATAGTAGTATTAATGAAAAAAAAATTGCTCATCTAGGTCACTATTTTGAATGGGCTTGTGTTCCTTACAGCTTTGTGATTTCAAGCTCTATGTTATTTCTGAATGTTCTGAATGTCCCTACCACTTGAAAGCACACACACACCATATAGTTGGGGCAACAGAAAGGCTAACCTCAGGTGAAGTTTGTAGAATTTACCAGAAACACGATGTTACCATAATGAGTGCATTTTCAGGAGTTGAGCATACCATTTTTAGAGGAGTGTTAGCCTTTTTTTTCTCCGAGAGTTGGAATTGTCTTTTTTTCTTTTTGATTCTTCTGAGGAAAAAAGATTCCTAAAATTTCCTAATTTTGGGTGCAGATCTGAAGAGGAAGGAGGTAGTTTTGGCCTGTTGTGTTCTTCGGATTCAAGCACATTCATCTATACAAATTTATGGGTTATTGTATTTATGTAATTTGTAAAGATTCAGTAAACTTTTTGTAGTTATTTTTAATTACCAAAAATTTATTATACTAAAATTTTCTTGGAACCTGAAAACAGCAGGAGTGTTGGTGATGTATACAGTTTTAGGGAATTAAAACTTTTCCTGACTTTTCATCAGCATTGTAAGCTGTAATTTTAACTGTTACAATTTGAGAATGCATGTAAAATAAACAGCAAGTCATCAAAGAGTTAACATTTTGTTATTTCAGTGCCTTATTATTTATATATACATATATATAGTAGAATTTGAGAAGAAATACATCCTTCTATTTAGAAGAGGATTAATTTTTTTAGGAGTGAGGTAATTTTCTTTCCCTTTTAAAAAATTTAAAGTTCAGTTACAATAAACTGCATCTACTTAAAATGAACAGATTGATGAATATTGGTGGATATATACACTTATGAAACTACTACCCACAATCAAGATTTAGGATAGTTTCATTATACATTTCAAATTATCTTTCTTTTCCTTTGCAGTCTATCCGTCTCATTCAAGGCCCCAGGCAACCACTGATTTGATGGAAAATTATGAAAAATTGTTTTTAAAGAAGAGCCTTTAATGAGTGAAATCTAGTCAATTTCTAGCTTTTTAGCTCAGTGTGTAAGGTCTGTGGACATGGGCTGTGGAGCCTAGAAACCTGTGTTTGAATCTTGGCTCTGTTTTGTGATTTTGGGGAAGATAATTTAAATTATTTAAATGAATTTGGTTCTTAAAACAATAGTTTACTGGTCTGATTGGGACTGAATTAGTTAAATGTAGGTAAAATGTTTAGCAGCATATAATATATACTCAGTAAATTGTAGAGTATCTTTGACCTCTTACTTCATTCTATAGGGGAAAGAATTCAAGGACAATTTGAGGAAATTTTGGTACATTTGGGGCTAACAAAAAAAAACCTTGGAATTTTGCCTAATTAGCAGAATTTTCTAGCTAACTGAATATTACTAAATTTTTTGTTGACTCCCCTGCACTCCCAAAAACATCCCTTCAGTTTTCTCAATATTGGAAAATAATTCAACTTTCTATAATTGAGGCTCCCCTAAAATACAAGATGACTTTGGCTGAGTGATACCTTGTATGTATTTTGGTACATTTCGAATATGAGACTAACTTGAAATCTGTGTGGGCAACATAAAGCTCACTAAAATAAATTTAAGTCTCTGATATGTTGTCTTGTCATTTATCTCATTTTATTCTAAAGGGCCTCCCTCTCCCTCCCCCCCCCCCATGTGTGTATGTGCACATCTGTGCCTGCGTGTGTGGAGTTGAGTTTTAATTTACTGGGTTTAGTTAATACTTTCTTTCCACTTTTTTCCCTCTACTACCCCCACAGAAAACTTTGTCTCCTTATATTACCTTTCTTTAAATGCTTTGTAAATATAACAAGGCTATTTTGCAGTTTTAATATGGATGGGACTATAAATTACTTGATTTTGGCTCTTTTATATGGACTTATTGTAAAACCAATGTCTGATTCTTAATTTATGGGAAGAATATGGTTAAAAATACATGATTTTTATGGTTTAACCTTGTAGTTTTTTCAACTGTGTCAAATTAATGGAGTATATACATAGTATTTTTTCCCCCTGAAAAATAATGAGTAAACATTTAATAGGATTTCTGGTAAGATGATATTCTACATGCATGTTGAAGAAACATTATTTAGTAACAATTCGTTCTACATGTCCAAATGTATATTGGAAAACAGTGAGGACTCTTTTTTTTTAACAATTCAGAAATACCTAAGTGTGTTCTTAGACTCAAAACTATTAAAATAATTTGGTTTTAGGTGATTATCAATTAGTAGCTTTATTTCTTATGGTATTTTTTTTGTCTTTCTATAGGGTTGAAAGACACACAGAAGTCTTCATGGATATAGTTGATACATTTAATCATTTAATTCCTACTGAACACTTAGATGATGCCCTATTTCTAGGATCCAACCTGGAGAATGAAGTCTGTGAGGATTTTAGTACAAGTCAAAATGTCTTAGAGGACTCGCTGAAGAACATGCTCAGCGATAAGGATCCTATGCTAGGATCTGCAAGTAACCAGTTCTGTTTGCCTGTTTTGGATAGCAATGATCCCAATTTCCAGATGCCTTGTTCAACAGGTAATTCTTACTTTTTTTTTTTTTTTTTTTAGTCTGCAATTTAAAATAAAAAGACTTTTTAGCAGCATTTTTTTTCTTTTTCTTTTTGATGAGGGTAGTGAATTTAGGGTTCTTTCCTTTGAATTTAGATATAATAGGCACCAAAATTAGAATTTAAATTGAATTTCCTTCCAGGGAGTGTGGAATTATTTTCAAAGATAGTATTATGGATATAGATAGGAATACCATATAATTTATCATCCTAAGTGGGACACTTGAGAAATACAGGGGATGCTGTGAAAATTACATCATGACAACAGTTGTAATTGGGACTTGGCCTAGCAAATAGGGATTGCTTAGCAAATTGGTACATCACTCTAGGCCTCTGGAGTCAAGGGGAACAGCTGAATTGACCATTCTTGTTGTCCCTTCCAGCCCTTCAAGTCTAATATATTATGTGCTCCTATTTCAGATCTTTGTATTTTTACAGGTACCTCAAAACCAGAGAAAGAACTCTAGACTTGTGCTAGCCAACATAGTAACTGCTAGCCACATATAACTTAAATTACTTGAAATGAGTCTGTTCCTAATTGAGATGTGCTGTTAAATGTACATCAGATTTTAAAGAGATTGAAAAAAAGAATGTAAAATACTTTATCAGAAGTTTTGGTAATGTTGATTGCATGTTGAGGTGATATTTTGGATATTTTTGGTTAAATAAGATACAATAAAGTTAATTTTACCTCTTTTTATCTTTTTAAAGTGGCTACTGGAAAATTTAAAATTATTCAACACATGTGTGGCTTGTATTATATTCTATTGGCCAGCACTGCTCTAGGATCTGTATGTAGTTGAAGTCAATGAAAGATTGAGGAAAGTAACTTTCTGTAGGGCTAAACTAATTCTTAGTCAAATCATTTCAGAGAGAGAATAATATGTTGAAAATATGTAGATTTTCTTTCACAATGCAAAGAAAATATTACAACATACTAGTACAATTTAACCTATCCTGTAAGCTAGAATTAGATAAAGGAAAATCAGCTTCACATGGAGAAATGAGGCTTTTCCTCATTGTTCCCTAGAGTAGTTCACAGATTTAGGTTGTGTTGGTCCATTTTTCAGTGACTCTGGACTTCTGTATTTCAGTCTTCAGTGTATTTTTTAAATTTTCTTTTAATGTTTTTTACTTGATATTTTAATATAAAAATACTTAGTTTAGATTCGGTGGCCTGCTTTCATCCATAAATTTGTCAGATAACTTTGCCCAAAAACCTCAACACTTTGGCTAACTAGGAATCTTTTCATTATAACACCTTAATATCAAATCTTTTGAATTGCTTGCTAATGGTGTATCTCTGAATTATATACATTGTGTTGTGTTATTGCATAGGCTTACGTTGTTTTTGTTGTATTCTAAATGTTTTAAAGCTGTAAAATTTTTGTTTTATGTATGCATTGTTTAAGTTTTTTACTTTGGTTTCTGTGTCAATACAGTGTATTTGATTATCTTTATTGTCAAGCACTTTTGCCAATGTTTTGTTGTATGCACAAAATTTTGCAGTTCAAATTCAGTAAAAACACTTATTGAATACTTTCGTGCTTGTTACTGAGAATACAGTTACCCTCAAGGATTTTATACTGGGTCTGGAATTGACAAATGTATCATCCTGTTAAGACTTCTTTACTTATAAAATTCCAGCTCTTTAGTAGTAATACTGGTATTCCTATATTCAATTCCTCTTCTTTCATCCTTTTATTTTTTTAATTAAGTTTTAATGATATGAAAAAAGCCTCTTTAGTTTTGGTAACCGTTTTCTTTTGCTAACAGAGGGTTTTGAACATGTTTATTGAGATAATGTAAACCTTTTTAGAGGTATAATTAATATTTATGATTTTATTATCTTACAAACTTTAAGAATTTAAGTAGATTTGTTTTTTTAATCTTAAATTTGTTTGCTACAGTTATTTATCTTAGTTCAGAAACAACTGTATTGATATATGTATAATACATGTTTTTAAGATATGTAAGGGAATACGTGGGGGGGAACTTAAAATAATAAAGCTCTTCTGTCTAGGATTGTTTAGATTTCATTGTGCGATCAGGCAGGGGATTTGTTTTTATTGCTTCAAAGTTTCTATTGCCCATTGGGATAAAAGACCTATGTATTTTCTAATGATAGCAAAGTGAAAATCATTAAAAATTTTTTCTTTTAAATTTTGTTTTGAAATAACTTTAGGTTTAAGAGAGTTGTAAAGAAGAAATTTCATTATAAACTATTTCCTGAAAACTATATGTGGTCAACTTTTAAACTTTTAGATAGTCAGAAACTACTCCAATTTTTGCTATAAAATAAAGATGACATAGTTCTTACCCAGGTACTTGTACCTCTATAGGTTTTTATTGATTGTCTTGACTGAAACTTATCAGGGAAATGACCCTATTAGTATTCCTTAGGCCAATGAAAGCTACAGATTATGGTTATTTTGTAACATTGGTTTTGATAGTACTAAAATTAGTACACAAAACTGCTG
This sequence comes from Desmodus rotundus, assembly GCF_022682495.2. NCBI lineage: Eukaryota > Metazoa > Chordata > Mammalia > Chiroptera > Phyllostomidae > Desmodus > Desmodus rotundus. Next base: position 24,321,796 of record NC_071397.1, read on the forward strand.
TGTCGTGTTCTCTGCTATGCTAAACCAGGTTGATTTGCTGTTAAAGACCAATGTTTTGGTTGACATAGTTGAGTGGCTTGCATTATACTTCAGTTGTCTCCAAAAATCATAGAAGGAACTTTAAAGTTAAAAATAGGAAAGAAAAATGGGAGATTACTTCTAGTACTTGTCAGATGCACAAAAGTTGGGATACCAATTATTTCATTTTGAGAGATAAACAGTTGATTTCTCCTCCTCTTTTTGAATGCTTTTGACTCTGTAAAGTGTTTCTTTGACTGCAGTGTTTGCATATAGTTTTTAGATTTGCCCAGTAATACAATTTTTAAAACTCCAGCAAGTGAGGAAAATTATTATGTGTGGGAGAAATGTTTGCTTTTGATGATCAAATCAACTATTGGTGCTCTTCAAAAATCCTGTTGTTATCGTTAAAATGAAAATTATGTTTTCCCAAGTATTAGGTTCCAGACACAATATATTGTTTATATATACCACTTGAGGAATGTATTCCAAGTCATTGAAATGGTGTTTGAAAAACTGGTATTATAGTGTCATGAAGAAATGTTTCTCATTTTACAAACAATGTGTTCCCATTTTACGTAGATAGCTATGATTCATAAATGTAAAGCAAGCTTTAACATTGTGGTCCTTTTCCTTTTATGGTGTATTGAAAAGAAATGTCCAGTGGCTATAATTTGATTTATTTCTCTAAGACCAGGAAGAAAAACACACTGTAGATACAAGGGTATTCAGAGCAGCCTTTCATTCAAAAGCACTTGTAGATATTACATCTCTCAGGAAAAACAAGATGTCCTTTTCAGGCTGTATCATGGCATACAAAAATCATCACTCACTTAAAAAAAAAAAAAGCCCTCCTGCAGCATGGTTTTTAGAGATTAAACACATCAAAAAGTCATTGAATTCTTATTAGTATCTATCTTGTATATTTGCTTAATATTGACTCATACTCTGTACTTGCATTTTTTCAACTGTAAAGGAAAACTGCTAACATGCTTATGTAATACTTTTCTATCAAGAATGACGTTGATAATAGATGATCGGGTCATGTTATTTACCATATTGTGCTGTGTATAATGTGCTCCTGTGTGTAATGTGCACCCACATTTTAGGCCCAAACTTTCAGGAAAAAAAACCCTTCAATTATTTATTTATTTATATTTAGATACTTGTTTTTTTGTATTATAAGGGAATTTTAGCATTTATTTTTGAATGTATCATGGTACAAGAAATTTTATGTAACAAGTAATTATAGAACACAAGAACAGATATAAGATATTTCAGGTACTACCCATGTATAATGCGCATCCTTATTTTTCCCTCAAAAATATGGGCAAGAAAGTGCATGTTATACACAGCACAAATACGGTAATCAGGATTTTAGGTTGTGCTGCTTCCTTTTGAGCAAAGTATTGTAATAACATATTACAAGCTTCTCAGCAATAGTGTGATTTGGTTCCTTTATTGGCACACAAATTTTTAATGTTTAATCAGCGTTGTGGTTTGGGGCTTCGTCATTAGAGGCAGACTTCATATCTGTAATATTGGAAAAATTATATTGTACATCTTCTGGAGAAATGATTAGTGTCCTAGTATGTCACTGAGATTTGTTTAAAAGGTATTTATAAGTTTTTATGGCTTCATCTTCTTTTGGACGTTTCCAATCAGACAGTACATTGAACTAACCACAGAGGACCTCTGGTCCAATAAAATCTATGTTTTCATTTTAAGATACTAATTATTGTTCTTATTTGTACTTTATTTGTGGGGGTGACAAACTGTGCACATTAATTACACGTGTGGATCCAACTGCACATGTAAATTCATTCCATATTTGCATTGCAGTATTTTTTCACTATTTTTGTTTATTATACTGAGTGGTAATGTTTGTCATTTTTTTCTCTTTAACTGCTATGCTTCAGTGAACCTCTTGTGTCATTGTATTTTTGAGAATTGCATTTGAACAAGAAAATACAATTTTAATACATATAAAGTAGTCATGCAAATGGATGAAAATATATTTGTTAAGACAAAGTGTATACTCTTAATTGAATGCTAGAGAAGAGTAACTGATTAGCCTTTGGAAAACATGCATAGCCTTTAAGAATAAAACTTCATTTCTGTAAGATTGATTATCAATATTAAATAATAATTGAGTTATACTTAAGGGGATTTATTTTTGTGAAAGTGGGATATGTTTAGAAGGGAGTAAACAGAAGAAAGGCAAATGCCTTATAGAATTAGAGCTATAACATGCAGAGGCAAGAAAATGCTAGAAAATGGAAAGGATAGACATAATAGCAGCTAGAGTTGCTTGAAAGTTTGTCACATGGACAATGGATTTGAGTTTTTTGTCCATTGAAAAGTTAGATTCAATATGTAGCAGTGAGAAAGAGACAAAGTTTGGTTGCCTAAAAGGAATTTGGGGTCCCCTCAAAATGGAATAATAGGTTCCTTGGGAATATGGGATTTTCTTTTTTTTGCTGGATACGACCCCTTAGCTGGGTTGTTTCATGGGGGATTTAGGTATCAGATATGCATACCTGGCTTTATTGTGATTCACAGGTGTGTGGCTTTTTTTTTTTTTTTTTTTTTTAACTTAAGGCAAGACCCTCCACCAAGCAAATAGATTACAACTTGCTTTATTGTGATACTTTTATTACAGTGGCCTGGAATTAAATCCTGCTATATCTCTGAGGCGTGCCTGTAGTTGTTTCTAGGGGATGATCTTTTATGGTCTTTTCCAACAAAAGTGTCTCTGTTATTTATTCTTTATTAAAAATTAGACTATGTTTACTTTAATCTTAAATCCTATTTGCAGGTTTGATGTATTCCATTGCTTCTTTAAATTGGTTGAAGTACAACTGAAAGCACATGAAGTGAAGTAAGCAGCTTTTATTGCTCTTAATTCACTGTTGTATTTCTTGCCATATTATTTTTTATGCTTTTTCTATGTTCAGTTTAGACATTTCAAATAGATTATGTCAAACAGGTTATTATTCATTAATCATTGCTGCAAGTCATCCTTAATACCAAAATATCAGCAGTGAACTGAGATAAAACAAATAAGCCCTTTAACACAAACACTAAAATATTACTTTCTAAATTTAGGAAATCCCAAGGTAGAAAATGAGGAGACAGATTGAAATTGGTTTAAGAGATTGTGATTGTGGAGGCTGGCAAACCCAAAGTCTTCAAGATAGGCTGGTAGAATGTAGACCCAGGGAAGAATTGATACTGTAACTTGAGTCTGAAGACAGTCTGGAGACACAATTCCCTCTGTCTTGGGGGACCTCAATTTTTTTCTCTTAAGGCCTTCAGTTGATTTGATGAGGCCCACCCACATTATGGAAGATAATCTCTTTACTCAAAGTTTACTGGTTTAAATGTTAATATTATCTAAAAAAAAAAAACCCTTCATAGTAACATTTAGACTGGCATTTCACCAAATATCTGTGTACTATGTTATAACCAACTTGACACATAGTATGAACCATCTGAGCAAGGTACCAAGCTTTTAGAACATGATAAATTGTTCTTTGAACTATTGCTACTAGTTTATTTATGTTGTCATGAAACTAGTAGTTTTAATCTCAGGATTTTTGAGAAAGTGGTTTCAGAAACAGTGTATAAAGCAGCCAGGTTTTTTCTTTCATAAGGGGTTATATATAATGGAGGTTGATAAAATAGCTAATACATGTGGGTGTTAATGTACCAAGTATTGTACAAAAGTGCTTTGCCAGCATTATCTCATTAACTCTTAATAAAGAACTTAAAAGCTGTAGATAACTTATCAATTCCATTTTATAGCTGAATAAACTGATGTTTTAAGAGGGATTGAGTAATTCCCAAGTTCACCAACAAGTCAAGTCATAGCACTTGGAATGGATTCGCAGTTTTTCTGCCTTTAAGTACATGAGTGGTCTTAAGGGCAAGGCTCTAAACTGTATCCAAATTTTACCTGGCTTCATAGTCAGCAAAATTAGGATAAGAAGTGTTTGAAAAAAATTTTTATGGTGTGTTTCCCTTTGAAATAATAAGTGTGTTTGTAGGAGAGATTTATGAATCCTGAAATAGCTCTTAGCTGGAGATCAAGGGGTTTTAGAGAGAGATAGGCATTGACTAGTGATTTAGTTAACTATGAGTACTGGAAAGATGCTGTAAGGATGTGGCTTTGCTAAGTGCCAACAGGGAGAAATGATCTATGAGTTATGTGTGAGCTATGAGCTATGTAAAGACTTTATTAAGTAAAGAGTTGATTCATTGTATTCACATATTTCCCTTTACATTTTATAGTTGAAGAAATTGAGGTGTTAAAATAAACCACTTGAAGAAATCCTGTTAAAAATGGATTGTTTTTAGCTTTATTTACTTTTTGAATAGTAGTTTTGTTTCTCATAGTACGCTAGATAGTAGGTATACAATGTTGAGTAAAACAAAACTCTGTCTCTGTTCTTGTGGAGCTTAAAGTTTAATATAGAAATAATTTTGTTTTTGATTTCTTTTTTTCCTGTGAGGATGCTTAATAAGTCTAGTTATTTAACATACACTTATCAGGGGAGTTAGTCTGCCTTGGGCCCCCTGTGTCCCCAAACTTTCCTGCTTGGTATGCCAAGAATGCAAGGTCCTGGCCACTCTTTAACTGGGCAATTTTTTAGGGTCGTGTTTGCAGGAAGCAGCCTTGAAGAGTGAGCTAACATTTGCTCCTTCCCCTCTACTTTTACACCAGAGAAAGAGCAGGCTTGCTTACTCATAAAGCAGTAAGTTCCCCACACTGTTTCTCTCCTGTGTCTCAACTCACTGTGTGTGTAGGCATCTGACTAGGTCTACCCACCTTGCCCCTGTGCACCTTGGGGATAGGGAGGCAAAGGGAACTGAAGGCAATATCATGCCGCTTGCCCTACCATGATGACAGAATTCTTTGTCTCTAACCTCATAGTCTCATGTCGTCTGTCTACACTAAGAATTGGTAACAGGCTAGTTTGCAAGTAGGGTAAAATCCTACCCATCACTTTTTTGACAGTACTGTGTTAAAGCTCAAATGATCAATGGGCATTTACCAAAGCACTTTAATTATTAAAGATAAAGAATATTTTAAACTAAATTCCATGAAGGCAGGGGTTGCTCATTACTTTGTTCACTAGAGTAGTTTCTAGTCTAGCACATACTAGGTGTTCACTAAATTTTAACTAGAAGAAAAACACAAAGGAAAAAAGTGGGGCAAAGTAGTGAGACCAGAAGTTAAGAGAGTAAAATACTTGCTGGTGGGGAAGAGTTTTGGCTTTCAGATTTCTAGCAGCCATTGAACAAGAGAACAACATTCCATGGTGAAAAATTAGTGCCCTTGAAGTAAAAACAAATTCAGTGCCCAGGAAAAGGAAAACTTTCTGACACTGAAACTAGAAAGAAATTTCATGTATAGTTTTACCATGATAGGTGATAATAATAAAGGAAAATCCTTAACATGCTTTCAGTGGACATAGGGCTTTTTCTTATAATATCCCTCAATATGTATCCCAGTACACAGGGAATTATAGGGACTAATAGAATGGTTTGGCCCAATCACAGGTTAGATTTTAACTTTCAAACAGCTTCCTTAGATATCATTTATTACACCAGATTTTTAAATATATTGATGTAAGTGAGAGTTATGTAATACTGTTTGAGAATTGCTGGGGATGCAGTTATACCCTCCCCCTTATTCAGCTAAGTGCATGGATATAAACTTTGTAAATAAATAGGGTTATGTAGATTTAAAGGTTATGATCTGGGCATTTGTTTGACTAGGAGGCTATTCTGCCCATCCTGAGAAGGACAGAGCCAAAATTTTTCTAGGAAGACAATTTTTAGGACCCTGTAATGCATAAGTGGACAGGAGAAGCCTCATAATCACAGACATGAGGATAATTTTGATGTAGATAATTTTTATTTTATAGACCATATTTAAAGTGGCAGCTTGTTCAGTAAAATTCATAGAGTTTAGTCTCTTTAGTTCCAGTTGATTATTCTTGGCTGCTTCCAGTCATGGCGGGATTGCACAGTCCCTTGTTTCCATTTTTACCCCAATCATTGCCTGGATTCCTTTGGAACTGTTTAGGTCTGGACTTTGTACTTCTAACTCTTGTGCTTTTTCTTTGTCCCATAATTGTTTGTCTTAGTTGGAGAATGTTCTGAAAAGATTTCTGAACTGGAGCTACTGGTGTTGGTATTGTACTCTACTGTCTCTTTGTCCCTAAAGTATCACTGTTTCCTAATTATGATCTCCTTTTATTATAGACTTTAATTTATGTCTTTAAATGCATCTTTTTAAAAATTTAATCTTTATGGTATTTTTTTCTATTACCATTTAGTCTCCTTATAAACCTCTCCCCCCAGCAATCACCACACTGTTGTCCATGTCCATGAATCCTTTTTCCTTTTTGTTCCATCCCTCCACCCCCTAACCTTCCCTACTCCTTAGCTATCAGCCTGCTCTCTGTGAGTCTGTCTCCATTTTCCTTGTGTTAGTTCAGTTTGTTCATTAGATTCCACATACGAGTAAAATCATAAGATGTTTGTCTTTCTCTGACTGGCTTATTTCACTTAGCATAAGGTTCTCCAGGTCCATCCATACTGTCACAAAGAGTAAAATTTTCTTTTTCCTTTTTTATGCCCAAGTAGTATTCCATTTTGTAAGTATCTTGTAATTGTTTTACCCACTCATTTACTGATGGACACTTGGGCTACTTCCGTATCTTGGTGATTGTAAATAGTGCTGCAATGAACATAGGGGTGCTTATGTTCTTTAAAATTAGTGTTTTGGGTTCCTTTGGATATATTCCCAGAAGTGGAATTGCTGAGTCAAAAGGAAGATCCATTTTTAATTTTTGAGGTATCTCCACACAGCTTTCCACAGTGACTGCACCAATTTGCATTCCCATCAACACTGTAAAAGGGTTTCCCTTTCTCTACATCCTTGCCAGCATTTGTTGTTTGTTGATTTATTGGTGATAGCCATTCTGACAGTGTGAGGTTACATCTCATTGTGGTTTTAATTTGCATTTCTCTTGATGATTAGTGACGTTGAGCATCTCTTATGTCTGTTGGCAATCTTTACTTCCTCTTTGGAAAAGTGTCTATTCAGGTCCTTTGCCCATTTTTTAATTGGGTGGTTTTTTTGATGTTGAGTTTTATAAGTTCTTTATAAATTTTGGATATTAACTTACCAGATATTTTACATCTATCAGTAAGGTAGGTTGAAAAGTACAGTCTTTATTTTGGATGATCATGTGTCCAGTTGAGAAACAGGAATTCTAGTGAATGAGGAAGGATGGCTGAATGGATATCGGGCAACAGCTAACCATCTCAAGTGTACCTTTTGTAGTTTACTCTGTGAGGAAGTTAAGATCGGGACCTTTTACTTGTAAGCTGACCCCAGCTCACAGCTCATCCTGTGAGGTTTGAATACTTGGCTTGTTTTCAGTGCTGATTCTGCTTCATTTGTCAAAAACTTTTCTACACTGCCTATCTATTTTTTACTCTTAACTAATGGAACTTGGCTTGGGTCTCATTTTGCATATTCATGTCTCTTCATCAATCATGATCATCTGCTTACATCAAAAATTTTAGAGGGAGATTGGGTTCTTGTATTGCTTCACCCTGCAGGGGTGGGATAGGTGTCAGAATTACTGTATGTGTATCTGAGGCTTCATTTCATTAAGGTCATGGTATTCAAACTTTTTTGATTATACATGTCTATCAATAAGACCTTTTTGAGTCCTTAATCAGTACTTGTTTTTCTAAATCCTTGTCTTAACTTTGTTAATATGTTAATGTCCATTGTAACACAGTAGGTATTTTAAAATGATCTATAGAAAACATAAGTGACATTTACACTTTAAAAATTAAAATTATCAATTGTGCAAGAGGTTTTTTGGAGTGCAGTATCATTGAACATAATTACTTTTGAAAATTTCATGTCATTCTGATACAGTCTTATATATCAGGTTCCAAGTTGGATTTCATACTTGATTTTAATGACTGTTGTGGATGATAAAGATAACCCAAGAAAGATACGTGCATTCAGATGGAAGAAATTCACTGTAGGCTTTACTAACAAGTTACAGTCCTAGTTTTTTTTTTGTTCCTATCAAGTATGTAATAGCCTGTTATTTGCAGGTAAATTGGAACATATCTGCCACCTTCAATGTGTCTGTTGTTCTTTTAAACTAATAAGAAGTTGTTACATTTTAAAATATTTACCATTTGAGCTCAAAACTCACTGAATTTTTTATATTTGGAAAAATTTTAAAGTGTCCAGTAAGAGTTTTCTATAGGTGCCACATTTCATTTTTAGTCGCAAATCACAGAATGATGGAAACATTTCCAAACATCAGTTTTCTTAGCCCAAATTTATTTTAGAAAAGCAATTATTTTCTTACTCATTACTAAAATGTCACCTTTATGTGGAAGGGACAAATTAGGGTGCTTATTTTTTATTGTGACATATCATAGCTGCTTATAAGGACAGTGCCTCATTCACAAAACTCTTTGTTTTATTTAAATAATGTATAACTCACCCTTAAGTATAACAATTCTTAAGATCTTTTCTGTGAATTAATAGAGAACCTCTCTGTGGTGTAAAGGTTTTCATAGTTATTTCCCATTTCATTAAGATGACTGTAAACCTCTACTGTTTATAAAGCTTTCTTTTCAATACAAAAAGAACTCTGTGATGACATCCTGTAACAGTGCAAAATATTGAAGGCAAACAAATGAAATAAAGGTGTCAAGTCCTTCCTATGGAATTCTCAGTCTTTTCTCAACATTGTTTTATGATAAATTGTGACTGGCATTTTATCTAAAGGAGTATCCAACAAGGATACTAATGTCAGTCTGATTTGATATTGGTAAAGTTGAATTTTCTTTTTTGTTTTTTTGTTCAGGTAATAGTTAATATACATAATAATGCTTTCTTCTTGGACACAGATTGATGTTGTGTGCATTCCTTTAGTTACGTACACCTCTTCAGGAGGACCCCCTGCTTAGTTAATACTTAAAGTCTAGTGAAAGCTGCTATATGAGTGTCTGTTGAAACGGTATTTTATTTAGAGGTGTAGTACCTTTTCAAATGTATGCTGACCATATTTTTTCCTTGATGAGTTTTGCTAAATACCTGACAAATTTTGACTTAAAGCTTCTAAAAATTGGAACTCCTAATAAAGTGTGAATGTTTGTAACTCATTTGTGTGTACTAATATCATCTTTGACTTCATCTTACTAGTTTCTTACTCATTTTTCCTTTGCTTTTTCTTGTTAAAATATTACTGTATATATCTTTTTAAAGGTCATTTTAAATGTGTTTTGGAACAAAGTAGACTGTAAGTCATGTGCTATTTAGATACTTGATTAAGGATATATTTTATCTTGAGCATTTCTTTTCTCCTAAATTAAAAAAAAACATGTTTATTGAGTTTAGGGAAGGAAAGGGAGAGAGAGAGGGAAACATCTATGTGAGAGAGAAGCATTGATCAGTTGCCACCCATACGTGCCCCAACTGGGGATCAAACCTACAGTGTAGGTGTGTGCCCTGACCGGGATCCCATCGAACTCGCAACCCTTTTTGTGTATGAGACGATGCTCCAACCAACTGAGCCACACTGACCAGGTCTTTTTTCCTAAAAATTTAACTTTGTATTTTGCAAATTTAAAACATACTGAAAGAATAGTATAGTATACACACATTTATCTATTACCAAGATTCAGCCATTAATGTTTTGCTGTATTTGCTGCATCCATTTAGCAATTTACCAGTTTATCCATCCAATTCTTCCATGTAAATAAATTTCATCATGCATCTCAAAAAAAGGATTTCTACATAAGAAAATCATAACCACACCTAAAAAATAAATAATCCTCTAAAATTTAATATGTTCATATTCAAATTTGTCATTTGTCCCCAAAATACTGTTTTTATTTGGTTTGTTCAAGATACAATGAAGAACCTAGTATGTAGTTATATTTCTGAAGACTCCCACAGTTTTTTGCAGTGTTACTGACTTTTTGAAGTGGTAAGATAAAATATCCCTTAGGAATATCCCACGTTTTGTGTTTTTAAAAAATTTCATTTATTTATATTTATTTTTAGAGAGGGGAAGGGAGGCAGAAGGGGAGAGAAAAAGACATTGATGTGAGAGAGAAATACTGATTGGTTGTCTCTTGTACACGTGCAAGTTGACCCAGGGACCAAAGCCGCAACCCAGGCATGTGCCCTGACCAGGAATTGAACTGGTGACCTTTTGCTGGACGATGCCCAACCAACTGAGCCACACTGGTCAGGGCCCAAGTTTTGGATTTTTAATAATGTTTCTTTGTGATGTCATTTGGCTTGTACTTTTCTATTCCATTTATTTCCTACACATTGGGAACTAGGTTTAAAAACCTGCTTAGGTTCAGGTTAAACATACAATTGCCAGAAATCTTCAGTGGTGCTGTTAATATTATATCATGTTAGAAGTCTTACAGTGTTTGGTTTTGATGTTAAATTCTATTACAGGGTTAAGGTGGCAACAGCCAAAACTCTTCTTCCTAAATACTTGAAAATACCACGTGTTCTGTAGGGGTGTATGCTTCTGGCAACATGAAAATATTTAGTTCCTCTTTAGTCTTTACTCTTAATGGTTTTATATATTCATTGATAATACTTGGTGGAATCAGTTGTAGCAAAGTGATGATTTTCTCTTTTCTCTTACATTTCTTTGTTGGCATTCTTCTGGTAAACAGTTTCCCTCATTATCTGGTTACTCTGGAGTACAGTGCCTATTGAGGAAGCAGATTAAAGGGAAAGGACGACATTTGGTTACCAATTTCCAAAGTAAGGAGTTGGTGAAATGATCACATCCAGTGCTAGAGGTGGCAGATTATTTTTTTTGGCTTGCTCTTTTTAGGTTGCCATAATGGGTTTATGGATTTTTAAAATACAGTGAGTCCTCACTTAATGTCACTGATAGGTTCTGAGACTTTAAGAGAAATGATGTGTAAGGAAACCAGTTTTACCATAGACTGATTGATATAAGAGTTAAATTTGTAATGTTTTATAATGAAGTACCATTGAACTTTATTCAAAGACTTGCTGTAAAATGTCTTTGGACTTATTAGTGTATCTTTCTTAAACACCTATATTCCATCCATCTAATTGATAGGCCAGGAAATTGAGATTATTAGAAACATGTGAAATAAAAGGAGATGGATGCTTGTGTGAAGGTGTGTTAATGTAACACATGAACAGAAAATAAGTGTTACTAGTTTTTCTCTGAGGACTGCTATTCATTTTCCTTAGGAAGGACTCTAGAATTAGAATCTTAACTGAAATGAACCTGGTAAGGGATTACCCAGTCCAAAGTGCTCATTAGTACCCACAGAGACTTATATTGAAGATAAAGAAGTATTTATGACTTCTAAACGTAAGTTATGGAATGAAACAAGATACATTTTACTATGTATATATACGGTTGCTTCAAGACTAAATACATATAGTACTATTCTGCTTCTTACTCATTAAATTAGGACCCTTACCTGGGTATATTTAAGTTTATCAGGTATATTTAAGTTTATTAGAATTCTCTTGTGTTCCAAGTTCTAATAATTCTTATGGTCTTAATTTATTCCTGAGTTGACACCTTTTTTTTTTTTTTCTATCAAGGTTATATCTTTTTAAAAGTTTTCACCTTTATGGAGGTGTAGTTGACATATAAAATTGTTAAGATATTTAAAGTATAGATTATGGTTGTTTGCTTACATATACATTATAAAAGGATTCCCCCATCTAGTTAGTTAATATACTCATCACCTCACATATTTATATTCTTTTATATGTGTGAGAACATTTTTAAGTTCTATTCCCCTAGCTTTCTCAGTTGTACATTGCACTGGTATTAACAGTAGTCACAATGGTTTACATTATATTCTCAGACCTTATTTATCTTATAGCTGAAAGTTTGTACCCTTTTATCAACCTTAACCTCACTCTATTTTTTTCCACCCTGTGCCACCCCACACCCCCAATCCCTGGCAGTCACTTTTTTTATCCTTTGTTTCTTTGACTTTTTCTTTCCTTTTTTAAAAAAATTTTATTGTTGTTCAAGTACAGTTCTCTGCTCCCCCCACCCCTGCCCAATCCCCAGCCCTCCCCACCTCCCTCCCATTCTCCCCCCCCCCGTTATTGTCCATGTGTCCTTTATAATTGTTCCTACAAACCCTTCACCCTTTTCCCTTGAAATTCCCTCCCCTCTGCCCTCTGGTCACTGTCAGCCTGTTCTCAATTTCAGTGTCTTTGGCTATATTTTGCTTGTTTGTTTTGTTGATTAGGTTTGACTTTTTCTTTTTTAGATTCCACATAAAAGTGATGCCAGTCAGTGCTTGTCTTTTCTGTCTCGCTTATCTTACTTAGTAGCATAATGCCCTCAAGGTCTATCCCTATTATCCCAAATGGCAGGCTTTACTTCTTCCTAAATAATATTCCATGGTGTGTGTATTTGTATCCCTTCATCTGTTGATGGACACTTGAGTTGTTTACATATCTTTGCTATTGTGAATAATACTGCTGTGAACATGGCAATGTAGATACCCTTCAATATCCCCTTCGAGTGTACTTTGGGTTTATACCCAGATGTGGGATTATAGCTATAAATGTGGCAATTCCATTTCTTAATATTTTGAGGAACTTTCATACTGTTTTCAACAGTGGCTGCTCAGTCTGCATTATTACCAATAGCACAAGGGTTTATTTTTCTCCACATCCTAACACGTATTAACTCTTCTCTTTTTTGGTGACCCATTCTAATGGGTGTGAGGTGCTGCCTCGTTGGTTTAATTTCCATTTCCCTGATGACTAGTGATGTAGAGTACCTTTTCATGTACCTCTTTGTCATATGTATGTCTTCTTTGGAGAAATGTGTATTCTGCTCATCTGCCCATTTTTAAATTTTTTTTTTCTTGTTCTTGTACAAGTTCTTTATACATTTGTATATTAATCCTTTATCAGATATATGATTTGTTGATGTTTTCTTTTGCTGTGAAGAAGCTTTCTGATTTGATGTAGTCACATTTGTTTATTTTTGCTTTTGTTGGCTTTGCTTTTGGTGTCAAATCCAAAAAATGATTGCTGAAGAGTAATGGCAAGCTGCCTATCCCCTGTTTTCTTCTAGGAGTTTTATAGTTTTTGTGCTTTATGTGCAAGCCTTATGTTTTGAGTTGACTTTTTTTTTGTAAGGTGTATGGTAATTTCAGTCTTTCACACATGGCTTTCCAGTTTTCCCAGCATCATTTGTTGAAGAGGCCGTCCTTTCTTCGTTGTATATTCTCGGCTCCTTTGTCATAAATTGGGTTTATTTCTGGACTCTATTCTGTTCCACTGATCTATATGTCTATTTTTATGCCAGTACTATACTGTTTTGACTATTATAGTTTTATAGTTGGAAATCAGGAGCTTCCTCTAGCTTTGCTCTTCTTAAGATTGCTTTGTTTTGGTGGGGAGGTCTTTTGTAATTCCATATAAATTTTAATATTTTTATTTCTGTGAGAAATGCCATTGAAATTTTGATAAGGATTACATTGAATATGTAGATTGCTTTGGGTAGTATGATCATTTTAACAATATAATTCTTTCAGTCCATGGGCATGGGATATTCTTCCTTTTTTTGTATGTGTGTTTTCAGTTTCTTTCATCAGTGTCTTAGAGTTTTTAGTGTACCAATCTTTAATGTCCTTGGTATTTTGTTCTTTTTGGTACAATTGTAAATGGGAGGTTATGTCTTTAATTTTTTAATACACTTGATGAAAGTTTATTCTAGATAAGAGACTATCAGTTGTAACCCTTTGGTTTGCTATGCGCAAAAATATATCTTCCTGAGTAGCTTTTTTGTTGTTTCATTGCTCCATGTTGGGATGCTTCCTTCTAATCTCTGTTTTCTAAACTGTTAGCATTCTTACTCTTGACTTCTGCAAGGAGTCAGTCAATAGTACTGTGGAGTAGAGGTGTTTTATTTTATTTCTTTTGCTGATTAAGGGTAACTTCTTATTTGGAATGTAGTTTAATGTGGATGTTCTAATCTCTTGAGATAGAAATTGGGAACCATCAAATTCTTGTATATATTCATGTGTTTTTTTTAAAATTCAGGCTGTTATTAATTTAATTCAGACTGTATGTTTCAGCTACTGTTACAGAAATTAGGTCTATCTCAGAAAGTAAAATGACAAATTCTTACCCTCATGGAGTTTTACATTTCATTTAATACTGTGTAGACCATTAAAAGTCTTTTCCTGGGCTGCTACAAATTAGGGATGTTAAGTGTTTGTCTAACTTACAGAAAAAATATGTAATGCTCTAAGAACTTTTTCTTGAACCTTGATTGTCTCTTGTTTTTGTCTTATATTTGAGTGAAAGCAAACAATTTTATAAAACTAAGTGCCCAGTTGAGATCTGATTCTTTGATATGTGACACCAATAAATACTGGTAAAATGCATATTATAAGAGAGTTGTATTGCACTTCTTTAAACTGGTTTGTTTTCATGGTAACATTCTTATTAAATAGCATCAGCACCTTATCTCGTGGATCCACAATTGTGAGGTATAATGATTTGCTTTGGCATAAAAGTAGTTGGTGCTGTTTGTTCATTTAACAAATATGTATTGCATCCCTATCATGTGCCATACTCTTTCCAGTGCTGGAGGATAGAGTGGTGTTTGAGACAAAGTACCTGTCTTCATGGAGCTTACAAGAAAAGTGTAAGGTGATAGACAATTTCTGGTTATTTGATTCATAGTGGAAGCCATTGTTTATTTGATTTGGGCTAATTAGGGCAGGCTTCTCTGTGTAGATGACATTAAAAGTATCAGCATCCTTAGAGATGTGTTTTGGCCAGCCTTTGAAGATCCTGGGTCAATGAAATATTAACACATTCCAATTAGAGAAATAGCAAATGAAAGTATTCTTCATTTTAAATTAAATATACTTAATTTAAGTGGTGATTAGTCCTTTTGTCAGATTTAAGTATTCCATTCATTGTTAATAAATAGTTCTAATATCCCCTTGGGTTGTGTTTACATGATTACATTCATATTTAGTTTTTCACCTAAGTGAGTCTAATTGGTGTTTTATGTAAATGAACTGTGAGATAATGATTTCCCTATGGGTTTTCCTACCAAAAAAGAAAAACATAAGGAATAAAAGTAAAATTTAAACAAGCAAGTAGTAAGTCCTTAGGCAACTAAGTACTTCCTGATAATCCCCAAACACACAAACTTGTATTAAGAGTATTAACCTGGAAACTAAGTTTTCCAGAAGTGGCCAGTGGGTGACCAAGTGCCTTTCCTGTTTGCTTATTTTTAGAAACATTAAAGCAGAGCTAATCCAATGGAAAATTTGGTGTGTATATTTTCACTGTTGTCCTTAAAATCATAATCTGTGTTACATGGTAGTTAAAAAAACCCGAAAAACCTTTAGTACATTTTTTAGCCCATATCTTTAGTGCATATCTTAGATACATGTTTATATATTTATGAAATTAGATTTTCTTGTTTTGAACTTTGTTTTGCCTGTGCTTCATCTGTTGAAAAGAAGAATGTATGTACTCTGTCATTCTTACAATTGGATTTCAGTGTTACCATGTATCATCTTTTTATATTTAATCATTAGTATATTTCTATTGCCCTGTTCTTCTGCTCTGTGTACAACAAAACTCCTGGAAATAATTTCTGTGCTCTTTATCCTTGATCTCTCCTTCAAATTCAGATTTCATCCTTACCAGTCACTACCATTTCCAAAGGCCATTTCACTGTCAGTGGCATTTAATTCAGTTGATATGCCTTTTGAAATGATCTAGCCACTTGACTTTGGTTTACAACTCTCTTGGTTACTCTTTCACTTTCCTGTCTTCTTTTTCTTCGTTTCTTTTAATGTTCCTCTTTATCTTTTATGACTGATGATTGCTGGAGTATCTGAGGGTTCAGATTTTAGGCATCTTTTTTTTTTAAAGATTTTATTTATCCACCTTTAGAGAGAGGGGAAGGGAGGGAGAGAGGGAGAGAGAAACATTAATGTGTGGTTGCCCCTTGAGCACCCCCACTGGGGTGACCTGACCCACAACCCAGGCACGTGCCCTGCCTTGGAATTGAACCGGCAACCCCTTGGTTTGCAGGCCAGTGCTCAATCCACCGAGCCACACCAGCCAGGGCTAGGCATCATTTTATAATAGAAATCTCTATTGCTACTCACTTTTGTGGTGATTTATTTAATTTTATAACTTAACCTATAATTAACACCCAAACACACACACACACACA
This sequence comes from Desmodus rotundus, assembly GCF_022682495.2. Classification (NCBI taxonomy): domain Eukaryota; kingdom Metazoa; phylum Chordata; class Mammalia; order Chiroptera; family Phyllostomidae; genus Desmodus; species Desmodus rotundus. The sequence goes on from NC_071397.1 coordinate 24,338,133, forward strand.
CACACACACACACACACACACGCATGTATATTTGTATCCTTAGCCTAAACTTCTTGCCTTAACTCCTCCAGACTCCTGGAGTTTAGTCCTCCAGACTTCTTTGGATGTTTATTTAGCATCTTAAGCTTAATGTCTAAAACTGAACTCTTGATACCTACTTCCCTTCCACCCCCCCCTCTGGCCCGCCCACCAGGGGCATGATAACATTTCTTCCTACAATCTTCCCTATGTCCGTAAGTGGCAACTCCTTTTGAGTTTCTTACTTTGCATTCACTCTTTATATACCTTTTCTTCCACATTAGATATTCAGTTGGTCAGCAAATCCTGTTGGCTTTATTTTCAGAATATATCCAGAACTTGGCTACTTGAACTTACTTTCTTCACTGCCACTATAGTCTTAGTCATTTCTATTTCTTAACCTGGATCATTGCTTGAGCCTGTAAGTGGTTTCCCTGTTGCTGCATTTTGGGATTTCTCAGTGTATTCTCAAACAAGTACCATGAGTGAGTCTTTAAAATGTTGGGTCATACCACCCTTATGTTCATAGTGCTCTGGGAACTTTCCATTTTGCACAAAGGAAAAAAAGCTCAAGTTCCTTCTGGCCTGTAAGTCATTCCTCAGTTTACCCTGCTACCTTTCTAATTTTATCTGCTGTTCTCTCCCTCCCTTTTGCTAATTTAGCCATATAGACTTGCCCTTAATTCTGTTCCCTTTAACATCCTGGTCCTGCCTCAGTCAGGGTCTAGGTACTTGATGTGCCTTCTAATTCTTAAACTGTTCCCTTGTTCAGGCTTCAGCTGAAAAAGTACCTCAGCGCTATCATTCCCAAGATCCTTCTAGCCTGTACAGTACCTTTTTGGGAATTAAGAAAAGGCACCTTTTCTCCTGTGCACAAATTGAAGAGCTGACAGGGGCCTGATTAGCCTTGACTTTTCTCCTGGGCTAGAAGCTCTTGTGCTCTAAACCAGTACAAATATCCCTGGCTTTCCCTGACAATTCTAATTCAAATTATGAACTGTTCTTTGTTGCCTTCTCTGTACTCCTTATTACTTTTTACTTTTATTTATATGACTTATCTAACATGCTACATATTTACTTGTTTCACCCTCATTAAACTAAAGCTTTATGGAAACATGTATTTTCTGATTTTTTAAAATTTTATTTAATTTTTTAAAGATTTTCTTTCTTTATTTTTAGAGAGGGGGAAGGGAGGGAGAAAGAGAGGGAGAGAAACATCTATGTGGGAGAGAAAGATCCATTGGTTGCTTCTCAAAAGCCCCTCTCTGGGAACCTGGTCCACAACCTAGGCATGTGTCCTGACCAGGGAATTGAACCAGTGACATTTGGATGCTCAATCCACTGAGCCACATCTTTCAGAGCCCGTTTTTGTTTTTAATGTATTTTATGGAAAATATCAAAGCAGTGAGAATAGTAAATGAACCCTCATGTACCTGTTACTTAGCTTAAACAGTTAATCGTCTTGTTTCATTATACATCACTCACACCTGCTTAACCTCTTCTTCCCCCTGAGATTATTTTGAAGCACAGTCCAGAAATCATGTATAGCATGTCCTCGAATAATGTCATTTTGTTCAATGGCATTTCGTTATATAACATTGATGAGAGGTCATAGGAGCGAACCTAATTTGTTTATATCAATTAGTCTGTGGTAAAACTGATTTTGTTATACGTCATTTTGCACCTATCAGCCAGGTTAAGTGAGGACTTACCGTAATATCATTTGTAAATATTTCAGCATGTATCTCTAAATGATAATAATTCTTTATTTTTAAAAAATAACCACAGTAATATTATACTGCCTAAAACACTTAAAGAATATTTTCAAATATGTAGTTACCTTTCAGCTTTAACCAGTTTCCTCAGTATCATTTTGTTTTACAGTTTGAATCATAATTGAAATAAGTCAGTGTATTTAATTTGTTGATATGTAAGTTTATTTTAGTTTATTAATTTTCCCCACCTTCTTCCCTGATCATTTCTTGATAATTTGTTGAAGAATTAGGTCATTTGTCTTGATAATTTTGTATCATTGGTGTCTGGAATAATCTAGATACATGTGACACATAGTACCCACTCAATAAAAGTAAATAATTTACAATATTTTAGGATAGAATTAAAATGTTAAATTTTTAGGGAATAATTACCGCCTCACTTTTATATTAGCTTGATAGTATATTCTTAGCAATTAAGAGCAATTAGACAGTTGGGAAGGGGTCAGATGAAGGGCGCTTAGGGCTACAAAAAGTTATTTGAAAAGATCTGCCAGGATATACTAATAATGGCTACCTTTTATTTAAGATACTATTGTTTGCATAAAAGCACTATGTTAGAAGCTACATTAGTTGATTCAGTTGTCACAGCAGTGTTTCAATGAATGGTGGTAATATGAACATTTTCCTAGTGAAGTAATTGAGGTTCATTGGGGGAAGTGGAGGAAAAGTGGGTGCTAGGCATTAATGTCTTTTAAAACGAACTTTATGGAACTAGAGGTAGCTAAATGCGTGTGCATGTATTACTTTCATAAAAAAGAAAAACTTTAAAAACTGGCACCAATAATACTACTACTTTTCTTCACAGAAAACCTTTGTTTAGTATATGTATTTCTACCTTCTTTTTCTAGTCATAAGCATGTTTTACACATTTTAGGGGGAGAAATTTTTTAACAAAATATTTTAAGATGAGATAGATTAGAAAATGTAAGAAGAAAGGGAAAAATCTCTGAAAAAATAGCATTTTGGTTTTTTTTTTTTTTTGTATGTGTGTGTGTTGAGGGGTGGAGTGGGGAGAGAGAATATCGAGCTTAAAAACAGTACACTGTACCACAGGCAGTCCTTTTCCTCATATCATGCCCTTTAGTATATTGAGAACATTGAAGATCTGTAGTGAGGAAACTGTTTTAACTTTGTTTAACCCAGAGTTGTTTCGTTAAACAACAACAGAAAACCCTTTTCAAGAAATAAGTTTTCCCACAGAGTGAAGTTGAGTTTACAAAAGTCCAAATAGTCGTGTATATTTAAATATAAGACTTTAGAATGTGGCTAGGTAAATGTATATTAGAGCAAAAAGGTTGGATAATTTAATAGTGTTGGAGTAACTTCAAGACAGCATTCTGAGGACAAATTAACTTTGGTTGACACAAAATAATACTAAAATAAGGTAAACAAGGGGAAATATTGCAGTAAATAGGTAACACAGATATTACATAAAGAATTCACATTAATTATTGAAAGCAAAAGACATTAAGACCTGAGTAGGAAGAGGGTAGGCAAAGGTAAAGAAATATAAAAAGGCGTTAGTTTATACACAACTGAAGGGTTCAGTCTTTTTTAGTGACATGTTTCTTTGAAAAACCTAAAATTCAGTGCCAGTGAGTTCTTATTGAGGCTTAATATGAAGCTCTTTGTACTGTAAATCGTGTGTAATCTTCATGGAAAGTCATAGGATGAGATAAAATAGTAAAAAAATATATTGCCTTTTTTTGACTCAGTACACCTGTGCTTTAAAATTTATTGTAAAGAAGGAATTGAAAAGGAAAAACAATATGTGGACGCAGTAGCTGTATTTGCATTTTTCAAATCAGGAATGTGCTAATATCTAAAATGATAAATTCACCCCCAGATGATTAATTACATATAACATACAACTTGATGGTATATCCTGCTACAGCCTCTTTCTTGAATAAATGCATGAATTATCCATGAAGGAAAGAACTCAAACTAAAGGGAGACTAACTAGAGGCTGGATGGTTGTCTGCAGTGTTATATGAGAAAGCTGTGGAGCTCGGTTAAGAGGATGTATCCATGTATTTTCTTATTCTGTTTCAAAGCACAAGACCTATTAACCGGGTATCTAACCTTTATTGTTGTGACTCTGCAAAGGTATCATTATCATGTTCTTTGTTTTTTTCCCTCAAATCTGATACTTAATGTGAACTTTTATTATAGGGGAAATAATTGTCCTAGAAGTAGTTGAGTTTGGCTTTTGTACTGCCAATGTGAATTAAAGGATGTCAGATGGTTTTCCTTTTTGTGTGGTATTGAAGTAATTTAAACTAATCCTAGTTGTTGAGAAGTTTAATAAATTGAACTCCAAATGATTTTTATTTTCTTTTTATCTCATGTATCCCCTCTTACAAAAAAAGATCAAAATTAACTAATCTTGAAATAATGTAGTAGTATTAGTGTTAGGAGGACTTCACAAAGACTTTACTGTTGTCAGAGCTCAGGACATTTAATTAGGGCCTTTTGAGACTAGGGATGGGAGGGATTTTAATGTAATTTAAATTCAGGCTCAAGGAGATTTCTGAGTATGATTCTAGGTTTTATGCCAAAATTTCCAAATGATGATGACACCTGATTCTGGAATGTGGGAAGTAGGAAAAAGCATAATTGTTTTTTCTGCATGGCATGGCTGACTGTATACTTGCCTTCTAAACAATTCAGGACACTGCATTTTGTGGGGGGCGGGTAACTCAAAGTTCCCATTGTAGTGGATGTATTTAATAGGACTATCCATTTCTTTAACAGTTGAATATCAAATGCTGAATCTTAGCTTGCCTTATGGCCCTGGGAGGGAGAGATGTGGGAAGTCCCTGAGAATAGGCATTGTTCTGAAGAGAACCCAGATTCTCCTTTTACTTCTGTTCGTTTTCTTAGCAAAAGCAATTGGACTAAACTTTTTTAAAGCACAAGTACCTAATTTGGAGGATTTGCCTGAGATTATTACTTACTGTGTATTACTATAATCAGATGAGTGGATTAGAAGAAAGAAAGCTTGGATGCTTTTTTTAATGGTTTATTCTGGGGGAAGTTGAGGAAAAGAAAGGAGAAGGAATGCATAATTTTTGATTGTGAGATACATGGGTAGGGATACTCTGAAACAAAACCTTTACCAGTTAATGTAGGGCTTTCTGTATGCCAATTACTATTTTAAGCCCTTTACACATACTATAGTTTGATCATCACAGGAACCCTCTGACCACTAGTATCTCCATTTTATAGAAGAATTTGAGGCACTGAGAGGTTAAGTAGGTGCTTTTGTTGTTTGGGGGGGGGGGCTTAGTCAGCGTGAGAGACCTGGAAGTGTGGAGACAGTGTAGAGCTTCATAAAGTAATGATGAATATTTTTGAGATGAAGGAAATACATACTTGAAAAGGAGCACAGTGATGACTGTGCAGAGAATAAGCTGTGTGAGTGGGGTGGGATGGCAATAGAGGAACCTGGGACACTAGGAGAATTACAGTCTTGGTGAGAGATGATGGCAGTTTGGAATAGAATGTTAGCTGTGGAGGTGGTAAATGGTCAGATGAGTGATAGATTCTGTAGATTGAGCCAGCAGGATATGATTATCACTTGGATGCTGGATAGGAGAGAGCAGCTAAGGATAGTTCTAGAGTTTCGGGCTTGAACAGCGGGGTGAATGAATGGAAGTTCCATTACTAGGAATACCCTAGGAGGGACAGTTTCATGAGGGGGGCGGGTAGAATAGATGCAATCAGTGTTTTCAGTGTTTATTGTTAAACTTGAGATAACTATAGTGGAGATGTTAAATTAGTCTTCCAGAGGTCATCTGTGAGTTGTGGCTGAAAAAAACAACTGTGGGAGTTACCTAAGTATATATAGATGGTTCTGGATGAGATCACTTAGGGAGGAGTGAGTGTAGATAGAGAAATGGGAGGACTGAACCCTTAAGTCCTCCAGCATGTAGAGATCTGCAAGAAGAGGAGGCTGTATCAAAGAATTTTAAGAAGTGACTAATGAGACAGGGAGGATGTAATGTCCAGGAGCTAAGTGAGGAGAAAGGGATTCAAGAAAGAGAATAGGGGTCAGCTGTGTCAGATGCTGCTAGGAAATGGAATATGATAAAACCTAATAATTGACTTTTGGATTTGGCTTGCTAAATCCTGTTGATTCTGCTTTGCAATATAGCTCTAATAAAATTCATAACATGCGTCTTCTCTCTCTACCAACAAACACTATTACTCAGACTTTAATCACTTTTCTCCTGGACTGTTTTCCTTTTTTGTGTTGTTCCTTTCTCTACATGCTCATTGTACAAAACAGAGAGAGAAATAACACTGATTAAAAAAAAAAAACCAACTCAGAATTCCTATCTGCCTTACCACTAGAGATAATTTTTTCTTTATCCACTTCTGTCTATTCATAATTGTAATGCATATATTGTGTATATTTTTATATATAAAATTGGTAAAAGTCTCAAATTTTGCTTTTTTAAATGAACATGGTAGAACTATAAGTGTCATAATAAAAATTCTTTGAAAGCAGTGTAAATGTGTGGCAACAGAAGTATTTCATCATTGTGGGATAGATTTCATTTGAACTCCCCACCTGTTACTCCCCTAATTATATTTTAAATCAGTCCTGATGAATTTTTCTTTCTTTAAACTTTTAGTGTCAAGCATATCAATACTCTATTTTTCAGAGTAATACATATGACAGGAAATGTGGAAAATGGGAAAATGTATTTCTGTCTTTTATACAGTAACTACTATTAACATTTTCATCTATTTCCTGCTAATTTTTATGTTTGTCTAAATGTACATGCACATTTCATTTTTTTGTTGCAAATAAGATCAAAGTATGTTTTCTAGCCAGCATTTTTTTCATAATTCATTTTTCTGTTTATAATTTTTTGGTCAAAGTATATTAGTAGTTTTGTGATTCTGTTGTCAGATTGCTTTTCAAAAAGATTGTACCATTTCAAAGTGTATTTATAAGGAATTTTGTTCTCTTTAAATTTTAGGGTAGACTACTATCTTGTTGTGAGCTCTTTTAAATGAAGTTCTACTTGGCTACAAAGATGAGGACTAGATAACTTCTTGAGGTTCCTTCTAACCCCTAGGATGAAGATAATAACTAACATTTGTTTAGTGCTTTAAAGTTTTTCTCATACATCACCTCACTTCATCCTTACAACAGCCCTGGTGAGGTAGGTAGGACAGGTATTGTTACTCTAATTTTAGAGATAAAGAAACTGATATGCTAGGTTAAGTGACTTGGTCAAGTTTTAAGTATTTTAGCAGGGATTTGAATTGGGGCCTTCTGATCTAAGTATACACATTCTTTTTACAAGATTTCATACACCTGCACATTTAGAATTACTATATGTCAGCCAGTTAAGGTACATTTGTTATGTAGAGAAATAAACCCAGTGACAACATAAGTATAGTGTTTCAGTGTATATAATTTCTTCAATATCTTACAGTCCTTTTCCATATCTCCCCATCTCATTAAATGAGTAATTTTTGTCTCTTTTTTTGACTAGGAGAAAGGAATTTAATTATATAGCTATGTTAAACACCTACCATTTTCTCTGGCATTTGGGGGAAGGGGAACTTAAATGGTATATTTGTGTGTGTGTGTGTGTGTGTGTGTGTGTGTGTGTGTGAGAGAGAGAGAGAGAGAGAGAGAGTGAGAGAGAGAGAGACACACCACGGAAAAGTATGTCCACAATACTTTCACGCATATAGCAAATAAAACTGGAACCAGAAGCTTTTGGTTCTAGCATGAACCTAGAAACATAAGCTTTTTATGATATTAAACTCTTTGTACCATTTTAACCAAAATTGGGCAATTGAGTACTCAGGGTAGTTGCTTATGTTCACAAAGGTACAGTAAATGATAAGTGACAGTGATAGTGTGGGTCAAACCAAGAAAGATTATAGCTAATCTTCTCTTTGACTAGTTACCTCATAAGGTAGAAATTTGTAATACTGAATTGGGAGCTTGATAGTGGCATTATCACATGGTAGAAATAAACCTAGATTTCCAAGACTACGTAGTATTGCATTACATTCTCACAATGTTTTCTGTACTGCTCTTAAGTACGTAAGCATCCCCAATATTTTTTAGGAGTAATTTTTTTTGTTGTTTTTGTTTTTTTCTAGTTGTTGGTCTTGACGATATTATGGACGAAGGAGTTGTTAAAGAAAGTGGCAATGATACCATTGATGAAGAAGAACTGATTTTACCTAACAGGAATTTGAGGGACAAAGTAGAAGAAAATTCAGTGAGATCACCAAGAAAATCACCTCGTTTAATGGCACAAGGTAATCCTTCCAAAGATTACCTAGAAAATCAAAGGTGTAGGGACAGATGTGATAAATTGTCAATTTGCTGAACATTTTGATTTAGTCAATTTTGAGTTTATACCAATTTGTTGGTATAATTTTTAAAAATTTTAGTTGAAATTGCACATTCAAATAATTTAAAGAATTGACTATTTGTATAAGTATCTAATACTTGCTACCCCCTACCTATTTTCATTTTCCCAGAGGAAACCACTATTAATTCTTTTAGCTGGTTTTATTAATTTTTTGTCATTTACTTCTATGTTTCTAAGTAACATGTATATATACATATATACATATTTACTTAAACATCTCCAATATTTATATATAGCTGCTTTTTGATTATTCTGATGTAGGTATTTATTGATTTCTCACTGTGGATTATGAAGATTTAGAATTCTTTCTTTCATACTAGGATTCAGGGTTGGAAATCATTTTCCTTCAGAAATTTGAAACCCTTCCATTTTTCTAACTTCAGTACGGAGAAGTTTATTTTGATCCCCCCACACCCCCACCTTGGGTATGTTAGCGACTTTTCTCCTGAAGTTAGTGGAATCTCTTGTCAGCTGTAGTGCTTTGACATTTCTGATACCATATTTTGGTGTAGGTGTCTTCTCTATATTGAGCTGGGTATTCAGTAGATCTTGTTAGTCTGAAACTATAATTATTCAATTCTGGAACATTTCTTGAACTGTTGCATTGATTTATTTCCTTTTTTATTTTCTCTGCTCTTGCTTTCTGGAACGCCTGTTATTCAAGCATTAGATAGCAGGGATAGGCCTTCATTTTCTTTATCTTGCCTACTTTTTACCTCTTTGTCTTTTTTTCTTTACTTGCTGAAATTTTCTCATATTTATCCTCCAACTTTTCCATCAAGTTTTGCCTTTATAATTTGTGAATCTCCTTTTTTTGTTTTGGGAATAGTATTTTTTGTAGCATTCTAGTCTTGTTTCGTGTATGCTATACTTCTATTTTCCATCATAAGGTACTTAATAGTGTTTTAAAAAGTTATTCCCTTCTTTCGTAGTTTCATTTTTTTCCATGTTGTCTTTTTGGGGTGGGTTCTTCAGTCTTTTCAATGTTAGAGACTTTCCTAAATGTCTGATCCTTGATTGTTTGCTCATGTTTAGGAAACTAAAACTGTATGGAACCTTTTAATGTGTGGATTGAGTGATGTTAATTATGAGCATCACTGTATAGTGAACTGGCTGTGATATTTTTGGGGAGGAATCTTGATGTCAGAATTTAGATTGCTGGCTAGCATATTATGGGAGCCCTTAAGGGAACTTGACTGGGATGTCTGTGTTTTCAGTATATATACATTAGCTTTATCTCACAAATTTCAGTGTACTTTATCTTTCAATTTTATCGGTGACTGATGTACATCTTAGAAACACTGTTGTACACTCTCCAGAGAATAAGCCTTCCAGTCTTGGATTAGGACCAGGGAACGGGAGTTGTCTAAACAGATGGAGTTGGGAAGAGAAGGAGCCTAGAGATCTAACTGCTTCTTAAATAGCTTCAGCTCATTTTAACCACCCGCCTTCATCCCCACTTTAGAATCATCTGAGGTCACCAATTCTTAAGCCTTTTGAGGTGTTAATGGCCAGCTTTTGGCGATTGTCTTTTCCTGAATCCCTTACATCAGTTACTTCTTGATCTCTTGTTTGGCTTCCAAAATTGTCAGTGTTTTCTCTTCTGCTCTTTCTTTCCTTTAGATTCATGCCTTTTCTGTAGCTTTAGTGGGGTTTTGAGAAGTGGATTGACTTAGATGCATATATTTACTTTATCATCTTTTTCTCAATTTATATTTTTAATCAGTTATTTGGTATATACTTGGGACCTTGAGAAATGAAAAATATAGAATGCACATTATAGACATGTTTGGCCTATACATCCAGGTTTGAAACTAAGGTAGTTGATATTGGAGAAGAAAAAATGACTTTACCCTTTGCTCAGTAAATCAATTACTATCGCAAAAACAGTTTTTTATCTGTATACCTTCACAGTTGAATGTGCTATTTATCATTTTTAGCAATCACTTAGGTAATGGGTGTTAAATGTTCTTTATTTTATGTTAGAGCAGATGAATAAAATAGAGATGTAAATTATTACAAGCTGTCTTCAGAGCTTTAAAAATCATCTAAATACTGATAACCAACCATTGAAAATTGAATTATTTAAAAATGTTATTTGTATAGTTGAGCATGTGATAAATAGTTCATAATCCACTAAGAAATTTTAAAAAGTTTAACCTAATGATCAAATATTTTACCAAGTGCTGAGGGAATTAGGAAGTGTCTCTAAGATTAGGATGACCATATAATTTCTTGTCCAAAGTGGGACAATTAAGTGTGAAAGGGTATACTATCACCTAGGACTGTTACAGATAAATGGGGACATATATTTAAGAGTCTCACAGTTTAGTGGTGTATGACAAATTAAGGAAGTGTTCTTTATTTTTTTAATTTTTATTTTTTTCACATTTTTTAATTCAAGTACAGTGGGAAGTGTTCTCAATATTGGTGCATAGTAGGGTTTTACATTGAAAGGTAGGAAATTTTTTTTAAGTTGAAAACGTTTAGTTTTCATACAGAGTTGATTTCAGAGTATTAGATAAGTGTAGGGTTGGAAATAGCTTTTTATTTTGTATTTTAGTTTGTGGGTTGATTTTCTACTTAGTGAATTACTTAGCATTCTTTCTTCTCATTTCCCCCCCCCCCCACCTTGCGTTTCTCCTTTCCCTAGAGGATATATCCAGATACAGAAAGGAGGAAAACACAAATTAATAGATTCTTTGTTAGAGGCATTGTTAAAGGTGGGAAGCTTTATTAAATTATTTTCATATTTTTTGATACATATTCTTGGTTTAAATGTTTTTAATTGTAGTTTTTCTTTTGTTCATTGTCTAATATTCTAGCATATACTTTTTCCCCCCTTTTAGGAATAGCTTGAATGCTAAAATGATGGAATATGAGTAAAGCACATTCAGAAAGGAATTCGAGTTCTTTTGAGGCTGTGCTTTGAAACTCACAGATCTTGTTTGTAATAGGTGCTTTCGTTCAGATTTTATTGCCACCCGACTTTGGTTTTATATATTTAAAAGCATTTAATGTTTAAAACTGTATGACAGTCTTGCTTTAGGATGGGTGTTGATATAAAGGAAGCTCATTTAACTTATTTTACTCCCAGCTTATTTCTTGTAGAAAAGAGACTTGATGAAAACATTTCTGTCATATAGTAAGGTAGAGTAGTCTAAATTTTATGGAGGTCTTCCCCTGCTAGAATTTATAGAACTTTCATAAATATAAAACATACATATCTCTGTAAATTCACCATCATGAGTAACTGTTCAGTACATTTTCATTAAAGTGATACATTTCGTAGCTCAGAATAAAGAAGTGTATATTCTAAATTGTATTGAAATAAAAACATGTGGCAAAATAGCTAAGTTATTTTTATTTATTTTTTTCCCTTGTGATAGAACAAGTAAGAAGTTTGCGACAAAGCACTATTGCCAAGCGTTCAAATGCAGCACCTTTAAATAGCACAAAAAAACCACCTGTGAAGACTGTATCTGCCCCTAAAGCAGGGGGAAAGCAACCAGAGAGGAGTCAGATTAAAGAAGAAGCTTGTACATCACCAAAGCCTGAGTACCATAAAGAGAGCAGAAGGAGCAGTCGGCATATTGAACAAATTGAAGTGGTACCAGAAGTGTCAGTGACTGCAAGTCATTCTACAGTGTCATCTTGCCTTGAAATGAAGGATGAAGCTGGATTAGATTCTAAGCAGAAGTGTAATAATCAGGGGAAAGCAAATGTGCCATCTCATGAGTTAAATTGTCCACTCCTTTCAGAGACTTGTGATAATATTGAGGAGAAGAAAGAAAATGAAGCTCTGATTGAATGTAAAATCAAGACTAAGACTGTTAGTAGTAGCACATTGTTTCCATTTTCAGATAAAGAAGAACATGAACAGGATGATTCTATTTCAGATAAAATGGATGAGGCTATTGGTGAAGAAATGAAGGCAAAGGGAAAAGTTGAACAAGAATTAAAGGAAACAGTAAAATTACCCCATGAAGGTGACCAAATTGTTGAGGAACCTGCATCTTCTACTCCTCTGTCTGGTGATGCTGCTTGTACAAATAAGACTGAAAAGAACCTTGTAGGTTTGTCTAGTTCTGTGGATGAAATAAAAGAATGTCATTTGGAATTGAAGAATACCATGGAATCTGATAAAGCTAAGAATGCCCTTCATAGAAATGAAGTAGAACCATTGGGTTATTGTAAAGACATAGAGTCTAATCACAAGCAGTTGGAGAGCACTGAGTTTAACAAGTCAAACTTTGACGTGGTTAATACTAGTGCTTTAGAACCAGAAAGTAATATCCTAGAAAATGCTGTTTGTGATGTGCCTGACCAAAATTCAAAACAGTTGAATGTTGTTGAAAGTATTAAAATGGAGTCTCATGAAACAGCAAACCTTCAGGATGACAGAAACAGCCCATCAAGTACTGTTTCTTGCCTAGAGTCAAAAAACATAAAATCCAAACACACAAAACTTGTAATTCATTCTAAGCAAAACATGACCACAGATACTCTGAAAAAAATTGTTGCAGCAAAGCATGAATTAATGCATAACAAAACTAAAGCTAGTGTCAAAAGTGTGAAACGAAATGCTGATGAACGAGAATCTCAACAAAATTTTCATAGGCCAGTCAAAGTGAGAAAAAAACAAGTTGATAAGGATTTAAAGATTCAGAGTTGCAATTCTGGGGTTAAGTCTATGAAGAATCAAGCTCATTCTATATCGAAGAAAATGCAAGATCAAAATTTAGTACAGATTTCCAAACCTGTAATTCATACATTGAGTGATAAGCCTCATGGTCACCCTGGTTGCTCTAAAGAACCTCATCATTCTGCACAAACTGGACATTTATTACATTCTTGCCAGAAACAGTGCCATAAGTCCCAGCAGCTGGCTCCCACTTTGAAAACCAATAGTCATGTGAAGGAGGAGCTTGAACATGCAGGTGGTGCAGAGCATTTTAAGGAGGAGGAGAAACTGAAACTAAAAAAACCTGAGAAGAACCTACAGCCCCGCCAAAGAAGAAGCAGCAAAAGTTTTTCTTTGGATGAGCCACCATTGTTCATTCCAGATAACATAGCTACCATAAAAAGAGAAGGCTTAGATCATAGCTCTTCATTTGAAAGCAAATATATGTGGACCCCCAGCAAGCAGTGTGGGTTTTGCAAAAAACCACATGGCAACAGGTGTGTGTGTGTGTGTGTATGTGTATTTATGATGTGTACATTGAAGAGAAATTGCTTTTTTAGGGTGGGATTAGTGTGAACGTATTTATACAAAGAAATTATTTAATATACAAAGACTTTTGCAGAAACACCACCACCAACAGAACCCCTCATCATTACTGGATAAATGATAGGAAGATGGAGTCATTGAATTTACAAATATGTCACCTTACAACATTTAAAAAAGTATAACCAACAATTGGTATATATGGAAATGTTCTGTCATTGTAACCAGTTAGTGTAATTCAGTTATTACATCTAGGGGGAATAAAAACCTTTTTGCTAATTAGAAAATTGTTATACTGCCTCGGGTCTGTATATATTATTTTATTTGATTTGAGAAAAACTAGTAATAAAGTGTGAAGGTCATAATGGAGATTTTATTTTTCTTTTGAAGGTTTTTTTTGGGGGGGAGGTAAAAATGAAGCACACTATAACTTAATACTACTACTTTATAACTATAAAACTTGACCTTGGAGTGGTATTTGATAGCTAAAATAGCTGTTAAATTACCCAGGTGAATTTTGTATATATAACGTGGAATGGAGTGAAAACAAATTCTTTCTTCTTGAATGTTTTAATGATTTGGAGGATTTCTTGTGAATTCTAATCTTTTAAATGATTTTAGCACTGTCCTTTGGCATTCTTTCCTTAAGATTCAGTTTATAGTTTTATGGCATCCCTCCCCTCCCCTCACAGTGTATTTTGTTTGCTAGCTTTTTAAGAAAGGAAAACAAGAAATGAAGTGGAGTTTGCAGCTGCAAGATTATCCTCTTCAAGTGTTCAGATTGCTGTTGGAGCTTCTATCAATGTTGACATGATGAAAGAACATTGTAACTTGCACATTGTAATGCCCTTACTTGTGAAAGTAAATGTTAGTGACTTTCCCAGCATTATCAGATTACATAAAAATGAAACTATTTAGGGAGGGACAGTTTAGTAAGTGTGTTGTAATTCATTATTTTAGTGTGCAGAGGGGTGATTGGGGAGAGTGTGAGAAGACTTGCGGCTATTCTGTAAAAAATAACTGAAGTTTATGTCAAAGGGTTTCTTCATTTGTGACTCAGCCTGTGGCCTATTTTTAGTATCAGTTCAGTGGTTACTTTATAACATTCTTGTTTTTAAAAATTGTAACTTGTTTGAATATAGATCTACATTTGCCCTCACTTATATGTTCTTTATGCTTTTTTAAAATTTAAAACACCTATTCAAATAATTGTAAAGTGGGCCTGCTGTAAATTTTCAGGCCTAAGAGAATTAGAGGCTTGGATGGTGCATTTAAGTCCTCTTTTATGCCATCCCTTTTCTTTCTGCCAGAATCTTCTAAAAATTATTATGGTGCCATGTGGTCAGAGGAATAGAGTAGGAGCTTTAAAGTGAATGAGTTTCTAAAATGAAACTTTGGTCTAGAGTTGGAAGCCACGTTAAGAATGTTACTGTATAGCTTTTTTTAAAAGATAAACTTCTGATGGCTGGTCCTCAGGAGTTTGCCCAGGCTTTTAAATGACTGTCATTTTACCAAAATCAAGTTATTTTCCTAAAGTGAAGATGAAATGTTAAGTCCTACTGTTTTTTATCTAATGCCGCCTTATGGATGTACTCTGTAAAACGTTGAGTTTCTTTGCTTGAGTTTGGAAAAGCAGAATGTTAGATGTGTGGGAATTTTGAGTTCATCTTATGTAATTTACATGAATAATATATAATAACACTGGAAATGGGTAATTTTGGAAGCACCATTACACATTATTTCAATTTTCTGAATAAAGAACCCTGAATAATTGATTGGTTTTTTTCTTTACATATTAATTAGCCTTCACTACTTTGATACATTGTGCTTGCATATATTGAGGTTACTCAAAAGATGTGCCTGTTGTGCAGCATGTAATTTTTAAAATTTCATGCATAAGAATATGAATTTGTTAGGAAGGGCATATTAGAAATAATTTTTATCCATCTTTTTTATGTCATGCACTAACCCATTGAAAGCTATTAATTAATATGACATTTTCTAGCACTTGGGACAGCCTTGTTTTGGTAAAGACTACTAAATCTTCAGCATTTTACGTATATTGCATTGTAGGTTAGCTCTTTGTATGTGCTTCCAGTGGACATTATATTTTTTAATAGATTTGTTCATGGTATGGCCAAATGTAATATTTGACCATAGCAATTTGTATACATGTCCTAAAGACAGTAAGTATTGACTAACAATTTACACATCATGCTGGGGTGTTCTGTTTTTTTCCCCCCGATTCGGTTTACTTTACTGATTCAGCCTTAACACAGATATATATGTATTATTTTAAAAACCAGACTGTTTAATACTCATTTTAAAAAGTTAATGTTACCTTTGAATTTTTAAAAATTATAAGCAAGTTAGTATTTTGGAAGGATCAAGTCTTAGTCTTTTCATTGCTAGCTTACCCGGAAGATGTTGATATCTTTATGCTATAATTTCTTGCTCTATTATACATTAGTTACTGGATGAAATTTAAAAACAAACACACCGTAGCAGAATGGATTCAAAGCTTTATCATTAAAGCTTTTATTCTGAGAAGGAAATTTCTACCTAGCATAAATGTTTATGGCTTTTTCTCAGGACTTTTAAGAGTTTGATAAGTATTTTTCTCTGCATATTAGGTAGGTAGTGATAAAAATACTGATTTGATGTTTATGTGGAATTGAACCCTCTCATCTTAGAAAAGTGTATGTATACATTCACACACACACACACACACACACACACACACACACACTCACACACACAGTAATGTGACCTGCATTTGTCATTTAAAGGAAACGAACTGAAGGCCCATCTTGTAACAGTTACATTGTTAATGAATTAGGAATTTGCTAACAGGAATTCACAATGTTGGTTTGTGGTTTACTTTGAAAAAAGTTTGAAAATTTTGGTTTTATGCCAAAACAATTAGAATTTCAAGTTTTAATAATTTTACAGTTGATTGGTTTTTATTTTTTATTTTAAATTTTATGTATGAACATATGAGAAAACAAACATTGTCAAACTTCCATTTAACTGATCTATGCTGACAAGCCAGTTAATTTAAAGCTTGATTCCACACAATATCTTTTTTTAAGTGATGAAAGATTTTAACATCCAGCTTGTAGTCTATTAAGTGATTTTTGCCTGTTGGTAATCAGAAATTCAAGGACACCAGAAAATGGGAGAGGGATCCTGTTGTGTGAACCATACTGTCCTCCCCCCATGAAAAATAATATGGAAAGGGAATAAAAAATATAATTTTGTGATAGGCCATCTTTTAAAAATATGGTTCATAAAGTTCATAGTGCTTCTAAGTGTTAAACCTTAATCCATATTTACATATTGGGTTTTGAATTCCATTTTCAAGTTAATTATGTTTCCTTGAGGATATGTAGAAATTAATGTTATTTTTTCTTGATTACTCAATTTTATTTAACTGCATTATTTGTTACATAAACTATCTAAACTATTAAGATATCATCGGTGGCACTAGATAGTTGCTTTTCACAGCCTCAAGTTTGAGGAGACAGAAACTTGGAATTGAGGCATGGTGAAAAATTTCATGATTGTAAAACTGTTGTTCCCCTTTAAAATAAAATTTTGGAATTCCTTAAAATGTGGTATGTAAATTGATAACTTAGATTTGGATTTGGAGCAAAAGCATAACCATGGTCATAGTGTATAGGTTCTATTGTATATAGTGTCTTATTGAAAAGCTTCAGACTTGCCTTGAAGAAATCATGACATAGCTCTGATAATGGAAATAAAGGGAAATCACTATGAGCCTTCCTTCAATATTTCAGACATTGCTTTCAAGAAAAAGCATTTCTTAATGACATTGCAATGTGAAGCAAAACTTTAAAGCACCTGTATTTTTCAAACTTTATTTTTCTGTTGATTCTAAGATCTGTATCATTGA
This sequence comes from Desmodus rotundus, assembly GCF_022682495.2. Taxonomy (NCBI): domain Eukaryota; kingdom Metazoa; phylum Chordata; class Mammalia; order Chiroptera; family Phyllostomidae; genus Desmodus; species Desmodus rotundus. The sequence continues at coordinate 24,355,482 of NC_071397.1, forward strand.
AACATGTATCACTTACCCATCAAAAATCTCCCGAAACCTAGAGAAACCACTTCTATTTTGAAAACTAATGTCACATTGTATAAAAGTTTACATACTAGGGTTATGAATCTAAAAGATTCTGGTGGTTTTGTTAGTTTTTATGTAAGGGCTGAGATTTTTTGCTTTCTCCCCCCCTAAGCCAAATGAGTCATTGGGAAAATGATGGCTTTATCTGGTAAAGCCAGCACAGACGTTACCAGTTAGGGTAGGGAATGGTGAATTACAGACTTGAGATCTAGTCCTTAATGCACAGACAGCGCAAGCTTCGTATACCATAGAGCATACAAGAAGAGTGCAGGAACAGGGGAACGGGGGAACAGGGTATTTGACATGACTTAATCAAGATACCCTGTGAAGATTGAAGCTCGTACAGTTTTTATAGTTCCAATATTTAAACAGGACCTCTGGGGTATTTAGGGAGAGTTGTCCTTATAACTGGTGTATTACCTTTAACATCTTCCTATTGTACCATAGGTTTCAAAAAGGAGTTGACACATGGTTGGTGTCACTATCCTTACCATCAAAATCAAGCATAGTCTTTATGTCTTGAAAGAATATACCTAAATCCTTCTTAATTTTCCAAGCACAGCATGAGTCACTAACCTGAAGAAGAAAGGAAACTGTTAAACATGATTGAGCTTTGTAGTTTTCCTGTTTGTAAAGTATGTAAAAAAGATAATTTCTCCCTCATGTTGCTGTGTATGTATCAGATTTGCCATGAGTCATAAATCTCGTCCCTGGAGGTTTTCATTGGTTATTGAAATTATTTCTTAGATAAAATGAAGTAAAGGGAAAAGTTACAGGGACATGGCTTAGAAATACTAATACTGAATATTAATATTTTTACATGATGATACAATATTGGTATTTACTTTGGAAAAAGTTCATCATCCGAAGCACTTGGTCAGTACTAATCAAGTGTACACTCAAAAGTATGTAAGATTTAGTTAAATAATGCCACGCCCTCAACCAGAATATTTTGAGCTCAAAGAATAGTTACATAGTTAAGATGGTGATTAAGAAACGATTTGAGAGACATCATTATGTTGGTTTTTGAGTTGTATTTTTGTTAATCTGGTTTTTCATACAAAATGATTGGATAAACTCCAATTTTATGTATGATTTCAGGTCTGTGGTAAATGTGATTTTGATGGATTGTGATCAAATTATCACAGACTTGACCCTTCTCAGAGGAGATACATTGTTATTCTATACTTTGTTATTTTATATAGAGTATACTAACAAAGGTCAGTTGCTCTTTATTTTCATCCCTATGGGTTTTTATTTTTCAGTATTTTCTCATTCGTACTAGAGGGGAAATAGGTAGCTTATTAAAAGTTTCATTTTCATTGAACATTCTTTCTGAAAACTTGCTCTCTGTCGAACTGACAGAATGGGTAAAGTTAGAAAACATGCAAACAAACATTGAAAATTTAATTTAGACTTTTGACATTGGTTTTGAAGAAAATGTGTCAAATTAAAGTTTTTTTTCTTCTAGGTTTATGGTTGGCTGTGGAAGATGTGATGACTGGTTTCATGGTGACTGTGTTGGGTTAAGTCTTTCTCAAGCACAGCAAATGGGAGAGGAAGACAAAGAATATGTGTGTGTGAAATGTTGTGCTGAGGAAGATAAAAAGACGGAAGTAGCAGAATCAGATATTTTGGAAAACCAAGCTAAAGTTGAAGTCCATAGTGAAGATAAAACAATGGAATGTGAAAAGTTTGGATTATCAAAGCATACATCAACAAGTGAGAAAACCAAGTATATAGATGATACAGCGAAGCACAAGGTCAAAATTTTAAAACGGGTGAGCTGCTCACTAATGCATTTTGTTATTTAAGAAACTTGTGTAAACTGATCATTAGAATTTGAAATTTCTCCTTTGGTTTTATTGTTCTAGGGTACATTTAAAATTTTTTAAATTTTTCTGTAATGATAGATTTTTAAATATTTAAAATATTTGGCAATTGTGGTGAAACCAGGTAGTGACACCTTCAAGAACATACAGATCTTATTTATTAAAGTTTTTTTGCTATTTCCAGTCTCTCTAGTTAGGTACTTGGATTTTCTGTGGTAGGTATGTATGATCTTGTGGTGTTAAGTGTAAATTGTGTATACTGATAAAATTTATTCTCTAATAGTTCATTTTTTTGTAATTTTTGTCCATTACCATTTATTATCCCCATACCCTCTTCTGCCTCCACCCAGCTCCTCCTCTAGTCCCCACACTGTTGTCTGTGTCCATGAGTCCTTTTTCCTTGATCCTGCCACCCCTTAACCTCCTGTCCCCGCCCCCACCAATAACTCATCCTGCTCTCTATGAGCCTATCTCTGTTTTGCTTGTTAGTTTCTTATTAGATTCCACATAATGAAATCACATGGTATTTGTATTTATCTGACTGGCTAATGTCACTTGTACTGATAAAAAATGTCTTCTGATCTTTAAACTACATTTGACATTTTCTTTTTTTTTAAGATTTATTTATTTTTAGAGAGAGGGGAAGGGCGGGAGAAAGAGAGGGAGAGAAATATCAATGTGCATTTGCCTCTCGAGTGCCCCTCCACTGGGGACCCAAGCCAGCAACCCAGGCATGCGCCCTGACTGGGAATCAAATGGGCGACCCCTTAGTTTGCAGGCTGGCACTCAGTCCACTGAACCACACCAGCCAGGGCACATTTGGCATTATTTTCAAGTGGAAGAGTTATTTTCTCTGTAAGGAAAAGTAATCTTTTAAAAAAAAATTAATTTATTTTTAGATAGAGGGGAATGGAGAGAGTCAGATAGGGAGAGAAATATCGATGTGTGGTTGCCTCTCATGCACCCCTAACCCAGGACCCAGCCCACAGCGTAGGCTGTGCCCTGACGGGGAATCGAACTGGTGACCTTTTAGTTTGAATTAATCAAAGGCCGGCACTCAATCCACTAAGCCATACCAGCAGGAAAAGTAATCTTAATTTGTTTTATCTTTGTCCCAGTATTTGCTTTGGAACCCTCACCTCATAATTTTTCTTTTAAAATGTGACAAATTGTCAGTTTTCCTTCATTTTTTTTATGTTTAGCTACCTTCTAAAAGTATTTTCTAAATAGAAGTTCTAAGATATTTAGTAAATTATAGGAGCAATGTATAGAGGACACAGCACTTTAGCTGATTAAAATTTCTTTATTTTCATTGTCTACCTTTTTATTACTGTTGATTTTTCTAATTGATTTGTTATTCTTATAAATGGTGCTGGGAGGGAAACATAGTGGCAACAAATGTATGTGGGTTGCTAAGTATAATAATCCAAAAGACAGTGAACACGAGTTATAGAGGTGGAAGGAACCTTGGAAATCTTTTAGTCCAACCATTCAGGTTTAAGAGCATAAGTATGTTTTCTCCGAAATCTCTGTTACTTTTAAACTCAGTAATATTTTCAGACACTCCTTACATGACAGATCTGGATTAAGTTCCAGTGTACCAAATCCTTATGGTATCCACTGTTTTCTGTCTGCCAAGACTTTTTGAGAATCAGATTATGTCCTCCTGACATATGCTCTGGCTTTGACCGTTGATTTGATTACCACGAAAGTAGTTGATAATACAGAACTGAAAGCTCCATTGAGAGGAATTGGTAACACACCTTTGGAAAGCTTCTATTTATTACTAATTATTAATCATCACTTCTTGGGTAGAGTTTCTTGGCCATTCAGAAATATGGCTTCATTGTGTTATCATTTAGTTAAATTCCTCCATTTTGTCTAAAAAGGACTTTAAAAAAACATTAACATTGTAAATGTTTTGAGAAATCCCCAATTTAGTCTGATTTTGTAAATTCATGTGTTATACAAGTGATTACTGCTTCCTTTTTGATGTACTGTTTAATGTTATTTAGACTTGTCTGATTTTAGTTTATGAAATCTACTTTTTAAATATCACTTATTATCCATAGATTTTATGTTGAATCATTTATTGAGTTCCTACTGTATGCCAAGCCTGCCACCAGACTTGGATATATAGCAGTGATTGAAATAGGCACCTGCTCTCAAGTCAATCTAGTTGGAGAGGTAGAAAATAAGTTAAAAAACATTTTAAAGATTCCTAGTTTGGAGAAAATCTGTTTTTGTATGTGTTCTGTCTTAAAAGCTATGACTATATGTCTATACACATTGTCCTTCCCCATCTTTAAAACACTAGTGTGATGTGAGTAATCTCTCCCAAGGGTCTCAGAATGCCAGTTTCACCACCAGTTCTTTGTGGATTATATTAGGACAAGACTAGCAGGTACTCTAGCTACCCTGATGGTTTGTTCTGCGTCATGGGAATTAAAATTGCCAATTTGTACACTGAGAACTTAAACTGATATACTTAATTATAAATGAATGGAACATTTGCTTTAAAAAATAGTGAAAATGTAGATAACTTACTTCTCCACAATTTCTCCCTTCTTTTCCCACACCCATAGCTAACTAAGAGAACTCTTTATTATCTTACACCTAAGTTACTTTCTAATATCCTTATTGAGAGCACGATCTCTATTTTTTAGTTTTTTTTTATATAGGAGAGCTGAGTAGGCTATTATGTGTTTTGTAGAAAACAGATGCTTAACAAATGGATTTTGAATGAACGGGTGATTTTTTTCTTTTTGCTAATAATTGAGAATTACCTTTGTACATCTTTTAAAAAACCACTTGAACAGTTATTGGGCTAAAGAATCAAATATGTGTGGTATTGTAATAGGTTGTAATACTAATTAGGTTTAATTTTTTTTATCTACATCTCTTCAGGCTTGCTTTATATTTAAAGATAGTGTAGGAGTTTTGATTCTAATGAACTAAATATTATTTTTTCCAGGAATCTGGTGAAGGCAAAAACTCGTCAGACAGTAGAGATAGCGAAATGAAAAAATGGCAGCTAGCTCCCCTTCGAAAGATGGGACAATCAGCATTACCTCGGAGATCCTCAGAAGAAAAAAGTGAAAAAATACCAAAAGATTCTACAACTGTTATTTGTACAGGAGAAAAAGCTTCAAAACTAGGTACTAAGATTAATAGAAATTATTATATACCAATGTATTTATATTTTATTTCATATACGATTAATTACTATAGGGAAATTAAAAATTTTAATGTTAATAAAAATAGTATTGGTGACTAATCGTACTTGAAATTAAAAACTGCCTCTAAATACTAATGAACTTTACTAAGTCTTGCCCTTATGGCACTTAAATACCAATGGGAGAAGAAAGAAAGAAGTAGACAAGTAAGGAAATGGTGTGCTATTTTACAGAATTTAGACACTATGAAGAAAAAGTAGAGTAATGGGATAGAGTCACAGTTGAGGAGAGTGGTAGGAGTTTGTTTTAGAATGTAGGTGAGATTTGAAAGAATGTGAAGTTATTTGGAGGAAAGACTGGGTAGGTGGCACAGCCAACCTGAAGACTTTGAGGTAGAAACATTCTTATATTTGAGGAGCAAGAAAGCAGCTCTAGAGTGATTGGAAGGTAACGTACGAGGGTTTCAAAAGTCTTAGAAGATGAATTCAGAAAATTATGTGGGCACTTCTCTGACACCATGACAATGTGTGTGTGTATAATATACTTCTTAAAATCCTCACAGAGGATATATTTATTGATTTTAGGGGGGGTGGGAGGAGAGAGGAGAGAGAAAGAGACATTGTTGTGAGAAACATCCATCCATTTCCTCCTATACGCTCCCTTACTGGGGATGGAACCTGCAACCAGGTGTGTACCCTAACCAGGCATCAAACCTGCAACCTTTTGGTGTACTGAACAATGCTCCAACCAATGGAGCCACCTGGTCAGTTCGATATTTTATTCTGAATATCATGGGATAACTTTATAGAGGATTTTGTACAAGGGAATGATGAATCACTATGTTTTTCAGTTGGGACTGGACTGTACGAGGAGGATGGGTGAGGAGGAGGATAGACCATTAAGGGATCTATAGCAGTATCCAAGGAAAGAAATGATGGTAGCTTGGAACAGGTACAATGGAGGTAGTGAGAAGTGGTCAGAGTCCGATATATTTTACTGTAGAGTTGTCAGAACTTGCTGATGGGTTAGGCATACATAGGTGAAGGAGAGAGAGTCTTAGCAGTAGATGATTAGGTAAATGTTGGTGCTATTTACTTAGATGAGAAAGACAAGATTTGGGGAGGAATATTGAAAAATTATGATTTGGGCATTTTAACTGGAGATGCCTATTAGATATCCAGGTGCAGAATGTTTGAATAAACCTTTGGCTGATGAGCCTGGAGCTTAGAGAAGGCTTTGGGGGATGGTATATAAATTTGGGATTTATCAGTTTGTTAGTAATTTAAAATCATGAACTTAGATATAACCAGTTACACTAATGAAGAGACCAAAGCAGAGCCCTTGGGGTACAACAGCTTTTAAAAGTTGGGAAGAACAAGAAAGATGGCCTGAGTGAGGTGAGAGAAGTAAGAGACCATGGTGGTCTGGAAGCCAGATGAAGTTTTATAAAGGAGGAAATGATCAACTGTGTCAAATGCTGTCTGGTCTTGACATCTAATAACATGAACACTGATTGTTAAACATGTGGTTTAGTGAGATTATTGATGACCTTGATTAGGATGATTTTGTTTGAGCAATGGGAACAAAAGCCAGTTATAGTGGCTTATGAAAGAATGGAAGGCAAGGAACTGGAAATATTAATTACTAATAACTCTTCCAAGGAATTTTGCTGTTAAAGGAAACAGAAATGGTGTGGTAGCTATAGGTGGATGTGGGGTCTAGGACTTTTTTTAAAAAAGAGTTATAACATTTTTGAAAAATTAATGCAAATGATCCAGTAGAGAGAGAATTTGGTGATAATAGAAGAGATTATGTGGTAGTTGGGGTTCAAAAAGCCGTACGTGAGATGAGAGGGTAGGATCCAAATAGAAGGGCTAGGTCAGAGAAAAGAAAAGAAGGAAGGAAACACACAGGTTGATTTAGTGATGGGAAGATGTGATAGCTGACATTTTTCTGTTTTCTCAGTAAAAATATGAAGTGAGAAAATTAAATGAGGTTGAAATTGGGGAAGGAGGTAGTGTTGGTTTGAGAAGAGGGGAGACAATGTGTAAAATAGATGTCTTGGAAAGTGGGAGAGCAAATTTACTAGGAAATTTTAATAGGATTAGGGCAGCAGGTTGAGTATATACTTGAGATTTGTGATTTACAAATTTAAATTGAGAACTGTCTGCACCACTGCTTAATTTTCTCATTACCTTCAGCTGTTTGTAGGCCATTGGGTGGAGGATAGAAATTGGCTTTCTTCACTGTGCTTGTGATTTTGCCAGTGCAGATAAAGAGAGTGAATAAGGTGTTAAGTATGTTAGGGAGTGGTAATAGTGTTGGACTATCTGATCAGAGTTGGTTATAATGGAAAATGAGAGCATGAATGGTAGAGTGATAGATTTAAGAGTTATAGGAGTGAGGAGATTCTAGAATAATTATTAATAAGCTAGTATGAGAGGAGGTTGGTTAGTGGAATGTTTGACATTGAGATTTTGAAGGTGCAAATGAATTAGTAATGATGGATTGAAAAATCATTTGAGAAGAGCTTAACATTCAAATCACAATATTAACCAAGCACAATAGTTTCAAAACCAGAGGAGATGGATCAACTTTTGTGGTGGTAGTAAGATCATTAAATTATTTGCTCACTTAGTAAGTTCAGCTCAGATTTTCTAAATACCATATTTTGTTGTGTATAATGCACACCCACGTTTTTGGCCCAAACTTTCAGGAAAAAAACCTTTCATTTTAATTTATTAATTTAATTTTGTACTTACTTATATTTAGATACTTCTTTTTTGTATTATCAAGGAATTTTAGCATTTATTTTTGAACATAATTATGGTAGTACTTTGCATGTATATTGTGCATCCTTATTTTCCCTCAAAAAATTTGGGCAAAAAGTGCATATTTGACACAGTAAAACATGGTAGTTTTTTTTAATAGGTTTATTTTTGTTTAATTTTTTAATTATATATTTTTATTGTCTTTTTTCTCTACCATTTATCCCCCTTATACTTCTTCCACCTCCACCCACCCACTAAATAGTTTTTCAAAAATTAATTAATGTATATACGTGAAAAGTAACTAGCCCTAAAAACCATTATCTAAAATGGAAAAAGGGATATATAGTTTTTAACTTCAGGGCCACGTTTTAGTCACTCAGTTTCTAATTAAAATTTGTTTAAATTTGTTTTTTTTTTTTCAAAATTGAGGTGTAACTGACGTGTAGCATTATATTAGTTTTAGGTGTATAGCATAATGATTGGATAGCTCTATGTACTATGAAATGATCATTCCAGTAAGTGTAGTATCTGTCTCCATGTACAGATTTAAAAAGTCAAGAATATTTCCATGTGGAGTAGTTAGAAATAATTAGTGATTTTTAATCAGCCAACTTTGTTTATAAACTTATGTATTAAAAAGAAAAATGTTTTTAGAAACAATGTAATGTGTTTTGATATTTATTTAAATTAGGTGCTCATGAGAAGCAAGAGGTAAAGAAGAAGAAAGCTGAAAAAGGAGTGGCTAACGTGCATCCTCCTGCTGCTGCTGCTGCCAAGCCTTCTGCAGATCAGATCAGACAAAGTGTCAGACATTCTCTCAAAGACATTCTTATGAAGAGGTAACACACATTATTATTGTAGAATATTGAATAATGTATGCTTCAAGTATTTGAAAAATAATTGAATTATTCTAATTTTAAGACTTACAGACTCAAATTTGAAGGTACCAGAGGAAAAGGCAGCAAAAGTTGCCACAAAAATTGAAAAAGAGCTTTTCTCTTTTTTTCGGGACACAGATGCTAAATATAAGAACAAATATAGAAGTTTGATGTTCAATCTGAAAGATCCTAAAAACAATGTAAGTGTTTCGTTCCTGTTCATAGATATTTATGCTTCCAATTTTCCTGAATACATAGGGATTTATCTATAATTTATTTCTTGGAGTGAGAACTTAGAATTTTAGTAGTCTTTTGCTACTGAATTGAGTTCTGCTTAGGGGTGAATAATGTTATAGAATAAGTCTATTAAAATATTAATACTAAATCTGTCTTAACCTGATTTATGTGAGTTTTCTCTCCTTTATGTCCCTTGTTTAATCCAGTTTGTTTAAAAATTCATATGTATTCTTCAAAAACTAGTAAGCTAAAATTGATAATACTGTATTAATACTTCTGATTTAAATCCTAAAATAGGTACATTCCTTAAAATAAATTGCCTTTAGATAAACAAACAAAACTATTTTAAGACCTTTTTATTACACTAAACATGACTTTAGTTTTAAATATCCTTTAGCAATGGAGTAAAATCTTAATCTTCCCTGGGATTTCTTGTTTGTAACTTAGAGGGAATCTAAAAGCTGTGTGTGTGTGTGTGTGTGTTGTGTAGATGCAAACTCCTTGCATATTTATTGAAATTTGACAAGTTTTTCCCATAAGTATTAGCAGTTTGTCAGTTCTTACAATTGTATTTGCTATAGTATGTGATTTAGATATTTCCTTGAAGTATTTAACAGCTTAAGAGGATTCTGCAGTGTATAATCTGCCATTATGGTCCGGGAGATCAGTTTCCTCAATAAGTGAATATTTCCTTTAGGTGTCTTTGTTGCAGTTGGTTCTTCACTCTGGAGTTCCCTCCAAGCCTGTTATGATTTAAACATGTGAAATACTAAAAATATGAAAGATGTGACATTAAGTAAAGTTCATTTATGCAGTACCTTTTCTGTTATGACAGTGTGTCCTTGGGAAGACTTAATACAACTTGAGATTGATGATGTAATGGTTCCAGTGTACATACTTCCCCATCATGTATTGATTTTTATATGAAGTGTATATTTTATTGCCTTAGATAATAAGTTCCTAGGCTGTAAGGCTGTCATTATTCCTCTTGTAGTAGGTAATATGTAAATCATAAAGCATTTGTAAATTAGGTTTCAAAATTGTATCTTTATTTATCATAAATTTTTGTATAGCAGCTTTTCTTCGTTTTGAAAATGTTTTTTCCCTTTCCCATTTTAAAATACTTCCAGATATTATTTAAAAAAGTACTGAAAGGAGAAGTAACCCCTGATCATCTTATAAGAATGAGTCCCGAAGAACTAGCTTCTAAAGAGTTAGCTGCTTGGAGACGAAGAGAAAACAGACATGTAAGATTATTTATGAACATGTGTTTGACTTTATTAAAACCTATATTCCTAGTTACTTACCTCCCTTAACTTTTTTCTTAAATTCTGTCTTGTTTTTCCTGATCTCTACTGCTTGTTTTCATTCTCTCAAGTTACCTGGTTATATAAATACTTTGTGTTTTGTTATATAATTTGTAAATCAGAAGGATGGGAAAATAGTCACATTAAAAGAATATTTTAGTTATTTATTTTTTAGAGAGAGGGGAAGGGAAGGAGAAAAAGAGGGAGAGAAACATTAATGTGTGATTGCCTCTTGCGCGCCCCCTACTGGGAACCTGGTCCACAACCCAGGCATTTGCCCTGACTGGGAATCGAACTGGCGACCCTTTGGTTTGCAGGCTGACACTCAATCTCCTGAGCCACACCAGCCAGGGAAAATAGGCATATCTTAATCACATCTGCACTTTTCAGAAGCCCAATTTGAAGATACGAATATTGGTAATTTTTAGAGCCATTTTAAGTCAGAATGAAAATTTTGCAGGCTTGTGCTCCCTAATTCAAAGTTTCAAATGCCAAAAGCTCTGAAAAATGTTTCTTCTGTAACAAATTTATTGATAAAGTCTGACTTGAATTGTCATATCTAATGTTTACATTCACAGAAATGTTTTGTATTTAATTAAGTAGTGCTGTCCTGGACATAACTGGAATGTCACGTAACACATATAGTAAGTGCACCATATTGCCTTTTTGAAACTAAAAAATTCTGAAAGTCACTGATGCCAAGAGTTTCTGTTGAAGGTTGTGATCTTGAAATACCTTTGAAGAGTTAAGTGAATATGTGACTTAAGAGTTATTTGACAATGAGTATCATCCATTTTTATTACAGTGGCCTCAGAATATTAGCCCTGTATTCTAGAAAATACTGGTTACTTATAGTTCATATTAACTCTACGTGATTTACCTGATTCTTTTCTCCAATACCTTCATTTTAGGTAGTAAGTGTCCAAGTAGTTCTTCTGCCAAACCTAGTTTGAAGTGCCAGAGGCTTTGATTTGATATATTATACTTATTTACATATTTCTTCACTCTCACTCTGTGTAATTTCTCCTGTACTTTACTTTTGAAAATATTGTCTCCTTCTTGTTATTCTTTGTATTCTAAATACTCACAGGCCTACCTTCTTTGAAACTGTGCCTGAAAGTATCATCTGCATTGGACGTTAGCTTGTTTTATCTTTAAATCATGTCCCTGATTCTTTTCTTTAAAGAATGATTTTTACTTTACGAAGGAGAGGTAAATGACCAGACCCATGTTTACCTTTAAGCCAATCCATTCTCAGTTACCTTTTACTAGTCCTTGCTACACTTAATTAGTTGCTGAGCTTTTTCAGCTGTGAGTTATCCAATAATTTTTGGTGTTTGCGTAAAGTTCATATTGTTTTGGGGGATGTTAATGAACTTCAAGTTAGGAATCTAAGTGGAAGTTAATTTTCATTTCCCTGTGGCAGTTACTAAAATACTAAATCAGAAGGCAGATTTTAAATATAAATATCATGTTTCATTACTGTACAAATTACATTGCACTTCAGTTGCCTCATGTTAATGTACATGTGAGCTTCTCAAGGCTGAGGCGTAAGTTCTGATACTTAAACCCCCCAGCATTGAAAATCGTCTCTGGCATATGTAGGTAGGTACTCAGTAGATGTTTGCTTGAGACACTATCTAAAGATTAAAAATCACCATGATGATGTTTTTATTTTTTTTAAAGACTTTATTTATTTTTAGAGTGAGGGAAAGGGAAGGCGAAAGAGAGGGAGAGAAGCATCAATGTATGGTTTCCTCTCATATGCCCCCAGATGGGGACCTGGCCTGCAACCCAGGCATGACTGGGTTGCCCTGACTGCGAATAGAACCGGCGACCCTTTGGTTTGCAACCTGCGCTCAATCCACTGAGCTACGTCAACTGGGGCAGAAATAGGTATTTTTAATTGTGAAGTATTTCTTTATAAAATGTTTCCTGTTAGACCATAGAGATGATTGAGAAAGAGCAGAGAGAAGTGGAAAGACGACCAATCACAAAAATAACTCATAAAGGTGAAATAGAAATCGAGAGTGATGCTCCAATGAAAGAACAGGATGCAGCCATGGAGATTCAGGTAAAGATAATAAAAATGTATTTGATAGTGCTCAAAGCATGCAGATTCAGAAAAGGTTTATTTACTTAATGTTCTTAATAGAAGAATTTTAAAAAATGTATGTATTTTAAAGTAGCCTATTTTTTTAGTTTAGTGGTTTTCTGGGAGTGTTTAAAGTATTGTTTTTCTCTCTGTAGTGTACAGGCTATCTGCATCATGGGCATCTGTGAAGCAGTTGTTAAAATGTGTATTCCTGCATCCTCAGTGGTGTAGTGAATTCTGTAGTAGGCCTGAAAATCTGGGAGTGCTTCTTAGGCTAACTGTAGTTTGAGAGCTGGTGCACCTTCTTATTGTTAAATATCAATGAAGAAATATATGAAATCTGTTAGATGCATTGAAGAAAGAGGAATATTTAAGTTTTGCTCTATTTTAAGTCACTATCTAAACATTCATTTTTTAAAAACGATTTTATTTATTTATTTTTAGAGAGGGAAAGGGAGGGAGAATAAGAGGGAGAGAAACATCACTGTGTGATTGCCTCCCATGCACACCCCACTGGGGACCTGGCCCGCAACCCAGGCATGTGCCCTGAATGGGAATCGAACTGGCGACCCTTCAGTTCACAGGCCGGCACTCAATGCACTGAGCCTTACCAGTCAGGGCCAAACAGTCATTTTTTTAATGAAATAGTGAGAAACAACCTATAAATGGAACAGTGTCATTTTGGAAAAGTGTCAATATGAAATACAAGTTGATTTTAATCATTGAGATCAAATTTTATTGGCTGAAACTAACTTTTACTCTAACTTCTGTTAGGAACAGGCAGGTAATAAGTCATTGGAAAAGACCGAAGGATCTGAAAAACAAAAAGAAGAGGTTGACTCCATGTCTAAAGATACCACCAGTCAACACAGACAACATCTTTTTGATCTTAACTGCAAAATTTGCATAGGTAAGTGGAAATTTTTCTATCTGTAATGTTGCTTTCGTTTGGAAAGAGGGTTTACTTGTGTTTGTAATTTAATTAGGTTTTTGTTTTCCCAGTATTGGTGGTGTGGAGCCTGTTCCCTTTGAAGAGTAGCACATTTTTTGTGACTGTTCTTCAGGGGTGATGTGTAATTTGATACTATAGTATACTTACTATCTAGAATCAATTCTGTTACATAAGATCTGAACTTATTACCCCAGGATCAAATGACTAAAATATAACTGTTAGACATCAAAAATTGTGGGCAGTGGTGAATGGTACAGTCATTTCTAAGTAGAGGAGTGATATAATATTCATATTGTATTATTATATATAACAAATCAGAAACTATCTTTTCTCTAGTATTCTTATCTTGGGTCATTCATTTAATAAATATTGAGTTCTTACTCCTTGCCAGATACTTTGCTGGTATAGGGACTATAGTAGTGAAAAAGTCAGATGTTACCCAGGCTTTAAGAGAAAATGTAGTATAATGGGAAAGACAGGCAGGTGATAATTTGAGTTACAAAATTACAGTTATAAATGTATTTAAAAAGGCGAAAGATTTGTACGTTCTGAAGAGAAACCAGAGTATATAAATGTATTTAGATAGCAGAAAAACCTAACCTAGACTGCAGGGGTAGGGGGGTTTGGCTGAGGAATTTACATTTAAGGTGAGACACAAAGGTTGAGAACTATGCAGAGAGAAAAAGACCATTCTAGTGACTGGGAATGGCAGTGAGTTTAAATTGAATTCAAGGGGGAGAGAGGCACATGATTTGTTTGAAGAGATACTCAGAAATCAGATTTCATGGTATCTTATAGCCATTGCTTTTCTTTCTCTTAAATTTTTTTCATTTATTTATTTTACTTTTAATTTAAAAATATTTAATTTTTGTTTAGGTGTATCTTTTTTTTTTTTTAATTGCGTTTTTCCATTACCATTTATCCCTTTTATAACCTCTCCCACTGCCAACCTTCCCTCCCACCCTAACCCCCATCACCACATTGTTGTCAGTGTCCATGAGTCCTTTTTCGTTTTTGCTTGGTTCCTCCGCCCTGCCCCCAAGCAGAGCTGTCAGTGTGCTCTCTATCTATGAGTTTGTCTCTATTTTGCTTATTAGTTCAGTTTGTTCATTAGATCCCACATATGTGTGAAATCATTCAGCATTTGACTTTCTTTGACTGGCTTACTTCACTTAGCATAATGTTCTCCGGGTCCATCCATGCTGTTGTAAAGGGTAAAAGTTTCTACTTTTTTTTACAGCTGAGTAGTAGTCTATTGTATATGTGGACCATAGTTGTTTTATCCATTCATCTACTGATGGACCCTTGGGCTGCTTCCAAATCTTGGTGATTGTTAATAACGCTGCATTGAACATAGAGGTGCTTACATTCTTTCGAATTAGTGTCTTGGGCCCCTTCAGATAAATTCCCAGGAGTGGAATTGCTGGGTCATAAGGCAGTTCCATTTTTAATTTTTTGAGGTATCTCCATACTACTTTCACAGTGGCTACACCAGTCTGCTTTACCACCAACAGTGCAAAACAGTTCCTTTTCTCCACATTCTCACTACCACTTGTTGTTTGTTGATTTATTGATGATAGCCATTCTGACAGGTGAGATGGTATCTCATTGTGTTTTTTTAATTCTTTTTTTCTTTAAGATTTTATTTACTTTTAGATCGGAAGTGCGGGGAGGAACATCAATGTGTGAGAGATATATTGATCAGTTGCCTCACACACACCCCAACCAGGGACCTGGCCCGCAACCCAGGCATGTGCCCTGACCGGGAATTGAACCAGTGACTCTTGGGCTTGCAGGCCAGCACTCAATCCACTGAGCCACACCAGCCAGGGCTCATTGTGGTTTTAATATACATTTTTCTGGTGATTAGTAACATTGAGCATCTTTTCATACGTCTGTTGTTCATCTGTATGTTCTTTTTGGACAAGTTCTATTCAGTTCCTTGCCCATTTTTAATTGGATTGTTGGTTTTATTGATGTTGAGTTTTCTAAGTTCTTTATAAATTTTGGGTATTAACACCTTACCAGATGTATTGGCAAATGTGTTCTCCCATTCTGTGAGTTGTCTTTTTTTTTTTTAATGATGTTTTCCTTTGTTGTGCAAAACCTTTTTAGTTCAGTGTAATTCCATTTGTTTATTTTTTCTTTTATTTCCCTTGCCTGGAAAATAATATCTGCAAGTAATGTCTGAGATTTTGCTGCTTATGTTTTCTTCTAGGATTTTTATGGTTTGGGGTCTAACATATAAGTCTTTAATCCATTTTGAATTTATTCTTGTGTGTGGTATAAGAAAGTGGTCTAGTTTTATTTTTCTGCACGTATGTGTCCAGTTTTCCCAACACCATTTATTGACTAAAATATCTTTAGCCTACTGTTTATGTGCTTGCTTCCTCTGCCAAATATAAATGATAATAAAAGTATAAGTTTATTCCTGGGCTCCTTATTCTGTTCCATTGTTCTCTGTGTCTGTTTTTATGCCAGGCTATTTTGATTACTATGGCCTTATAGTACAGTTTGATATTAGGAAGCATGATTCCTCCAACTTTGTTCCTCTTTCTCAGAATCGCTGTTGCTAAGTGGGGCCTTTTGTGGTTCCATAATAAATTTTTGAAATATTTGTTCTAATTCTGTGAAATATGTCATTGGAATCTTGATATAAATTGCATTGAATCTATACTATGGATTGCTCTGGGTAGTGTGTGTATTTTAAGTTGTGTTAATTCTGCCTACCCATGAACATGGTATGTGCTTCCACTTACTTGTATCTTCAATTTCTTTAGTATCTTATAATTTTCTTAGTACAGGTCTTTTACATCCTTGGTTAGGTTTTGTTCCTAGGTATTTTATTCTTTTCAAGCAATTGTGAATTGGATTGTTTTTTTAATTTTCTTTTTTGTTATTAGCATATAAAAATACAACTGATTTCTTGGTACTAATGTTGTATCCTTCCACTTTGCTGAATTCATTTATAAGTTCTAGTAGTTTCTTGGTGGGATGCTTGGGATTCTCTGTGTACAGTATCATGTCATCTGCAACTAAAGACAGTTTTACCTCTTCCTTTCCAATTTGGATGCCTTTTATTTCTTTTTGTCTGATTGCTGTGGCCAGGACTTCCAGTACTATGTTGAATAAGAGGTGAAAGGAGACATTCCTGTCTTGTTTTCTCTCTTAAGGGGAACACCTGTAATTTTTGCCCATTGAGTATGATGCTGGCAGTAGGATTGTCATATATGGCCTTTATTATGTTTAGGTATGTTGGGAGTTTTTTGTTTACTGCATCAGTTTCTCTACGTGTAATCTGTCTATTCAGATTCTCTGCTTTCTTCCTGATTTAGTTTTGTAAGATTGTGTGTTTGTAGGTACTTATCCATTTCATCTAGGTTGTCCAGTTTGTTGGCATACAGTTGTTCGTAATATTTTCATGCTTTTTTTTTGTGTGTGTGTCAGTTGTTATTTCTCCTCTTTTATTTCTGATTTTATTTATTTGGGTCTGCTCTCTTTTTCTTGATGAGTCTGGTTAAAGAACTAATGGATTTATTGGTCTTTTGTATTATTTTTTTAGACTTATTTTGTTTATCTCTGCTGTGATCTTTATTATTTCCTTTTTATGGGCTTTTGTTCTTTATCAAGTTCCTTTCAATGTAAAGTTAGATTGAGCTTTTCCTTGTTTCTTGAGATAGACCTATAGTGCTATGAATTTCCGGTTTTGATTGAATTGTTTTCCCTGTGTCCCACAGATTTTGAGTTGTTGCGTTCTCATTTTTATTTGTTTCAAAGTATCTTTTGATTTCTTCCTTGATCTCTTTGTTGACCCATTCATTGTTTAATAACATGTTATTTAGCTTCCATATCTTTGTGTATTTTTCTGTTTTTCCTTGTGATTAATTATTAGTTTTATACGATTATGGTCAGAGAAGATGCTTGATATGATGTTACTCTTAAATTTATTGAGACTCGTTTATGCCCTAACATGTGGTCTGTCCTAGAAAATATTCTATGTACAATTGAACAGCATGTGTATATTCTCCTGCTTTGGGATGAAATGCTGTGAAGATATCAATATAATCTATTTGACCTCGTGTGTCATTTAAGGCTGCTATCTCCTTGTCGATTTTTTTGTGTGGAAGATCTATCCATTGGAGCCAGTGGGGTATCAGAATCTCGTACTCTAACTGTATTTCTGCCAGTCTCCCTTTATGTTCATGAAGTTTTGCTTTATATATTTTTGTGCTCCCATGTTTGGTACATAAATGTTTACTACGGTTATATTCTGTAGTTGCATTGTTTCCTTACCATTATGTAGTATCCCTTTTCTTTTACTATAGCCTTGGTTTTAAAGTCTATTTTGTCAGATACAAGTATTCATACCCCAGCTTTTTTTTCTTTTCATGTGTATGGCGTAATCTTTTTCCATCTCTTTACTTTTGGTCTGTTCGTATTTTAGTTCTGAGGTGGGTCTCTTGCAGACAGCATGCGCATATATATATATATATATATATGTCTTGTTTTCTTATCCATTCAGCTACCCTCCATCTTTTGGTTGGAGCATTTAAACCATTTACATTTAATGTGAATATTGATAGATTCGTATTTATGGCCATTTTATTTGTTAACTATTTTCCCCTGTCTCTTTTCTTCTTCTTAAAGAAAGTCCTTTAACATTTGTTGCAATACCAATGTGGTGATAACAAACTCCTTTAGCTTTTTCTTGTCTGGGAAGCTCTTTATTTCTCCTTCAATTTTAAATGATAGCCTCGTTGGCTAATGTAGCCTTGGTTGTAGGTCCTACTTTTCAACACATTGAATATTTTATGCCAATCCCTTCTGGCCCGAAATGTTTCTATTGAGAAATCAGATCTCAGGAACTCTCTTGTAAGTAACTAACTGCTTTTCTCTGTGGCTTTTAAGATTCTCTCCTTGTTTTTAAGCTTTGCCATCTAATTATGATGTGTCTTCTGGTACTGTTGGGTCCATCTTGTTTGGGACTGTGCTTTCTGGCCCAGTGTATTTTTTTCTTTGACATGTTATGGAAGTTTTCAGTCATAATTTCTTCAAATAAGTTCTTGATCCCTGGCTCCCTCTCTTCTCCCTCTGGTATTCCCATGATGTGGATGCTATTATGCTTCATGTTGTTTGAAGGGTCCCTTAAACTCTCTTTATTATTTTAAATTCTTTTTTCTCTTTGCTGCTCTGCTAGGGTATTTTTTTCCTTGTCTTCCAAATAGCTGATTCAGTCCCCTGCTTCATCTCACTTACTGTTTATTCCTTCTAATCTCTTATTTAATCCAGATACTGCATTGTTTATTTCTGACTGGTCCTTTTTATGGTTTCTGTCTTTGTTTATGCTTTTTTTAAGCGTCCTCATAATCATTACTTTAAACTCTGTATTTGATACGTTGCTTGCCTTTATTTCATTTAGCTCATCTTCTCTTGTTCTTTTATTTGGGGACTGTTTCTTTGCCTTCCCATTTTGGCTGCCTCTTTGTGTTTGTTTCTATGTATTAGGTAGCTCTGCAAAGACTCTGGTGCAGACCTCTGTCAAATGCTGCCTGTGACTGGCTTTGGGCAACCTGTTTGGAGCTATCAGTGATCCACAGTGTGTAGCTCCTTCTAGGCCTGAGTGTGTGCAGAAAGAACCAAGTTGAGTTCCAAATCTGACTTTTGCTCAAATCAGGTTCGGGGGAGGATCAGCAAAAGTCTCAAAGCTCCCAGAGATCCGTCTTTTGTTTGCAGGCTTTCTCTTAGGCCTAATTACTGAAATTGCCTCCATCTGTACTTCTCAACAGCCTGGTGGCTTAATATGAACAGGGTGGGGCAAGAGGGATTCCTGCAGGTGGGGCTATTGCTTCTTCCAAGGCTGATGCCACAATGGAGGGGAGTGCTCTGCTGGAGAAAGATGGCTTATGCAGTATGGGGAATAATTGAGCAAAAGGGCCCTGGCAGCTGGCTTTTCAGCTCTCTCCTAGAGCCACCAGCCCCCATATCTCCTCACTTGGCTCTAGTCTGTCCTGCCCTCCCTCTGCTGGAGCCCAGGTAAGTGACTGCAAACAAAATTTTGGCCCTTTAAGAGGCTCTCTGCGTCTCAAGCTGTCTCTCTCTGTCCGACAGAAACCCCTCTGCTTTTCACAGCCAGATTTTGTTTGTGTTCTTTCCTTGTTCTGGTGCTCTAGCCTGGGGAGCCCAGCTTGGGGTTTAGATGCCACACTTCCCCCTGGATGCTGAAATATTTCTTTGGCACTTGAGCTGTAGCCCACACCTCCTCCACACTTCTTATCTGTCTCATTTTGGTGAAATGGTCTCTTTTGTCTCTCTTTGGTTATAAGGCTTCTCTCCAGCTAGTGTTTAGTTACTTATTCAGGATGATTTTTCTATAATTTAGTTATATTTCATTTTTTGTCCTGGGAGGAGGTTAGTGTAATCGCCACCTACTCTGTTGCCATATTGGATCTCCATGGCATACCTTTAAATAGGGTGGTCAGAGAAGGCATCACTGAGGAATTTCTCTAATTATTAATTTCAGAGAGAGAGAGAGAAAACATTGATTCGGTCCTCCACCCATCTATGCAATCATTGGTTGATTCTTGTTTGTGCCCTGACTAGTGATCAAAAATTCAACCTTGGCTTTTGGGGTGACACTTCAACCAACTAAACTACCTGGCCAGGACTATAGCCATTGCTTTTCAAACTGTAACTTAATAGTAGAAATAAAATCTACTTACTGATTAACATTTTAAGGAAAAACAAAAACAATAGTAAATATCACAGTGAATTGCATTTAAAAAGATAAGATTTTTTTCTGTAAACTTTAGTTCCAATTATTTATAACAACAAAAATACACACATACATACATATTTGCATACACATATCCATAATGTAAATACACATGCACACAGACACATACTCATGTAAGTAAGAAATGGATTATAATATAAAGTATTTTAGAGATCGTGATAAAAAATGCTGAAAAATCTAGTTTTGCAGGCCACAAAGATTTTGGTATTTTAATTTTTTATTCTGTTACAGTTGTCCCAAATTTCCCTCATTGCTCTCACTTGCCCCTGACATCCTGCCACTCCCACAGTCAATCCCCACTCTATTGTGCTGTCCATGGGACATTTATACATGTTCCTAGACTAGACACTTATTCTTTACCCCCTTCTTCCCCTCCCCCTCCCCTCTGATCACTGTCAGTCTGTCCCTCGTTTCTGTGTTTCTGGTTCTATTTTGCTCCTTTGTTTGTTTTGTTCACTAGGTTCCTCTTACAGGTGAGATCATATGGTATTTGTCTTTTGCCACCTGGTTTATTTCACTTAGCATAATGCTCTCCAGTTGCATCCATGCTATCGTGAAAGGTAGGATTTCCTTCTTTCTTTCTGCTATGTAGTATTCCACTGTATGAATGTATCACAGTTTTTTGATCCACTCATTTACTGATGGTCAGGCTGTTCGCAGCATTTGGCTATTGTGAATAACACTGCTATGAACAATGGGGTGCATAGGTTCTTTTGAATTAGTGTTTCAGGATTCTTAGGATATAGTCCTAGCAGTGGAATCGCTAGATCGAAAGGCAGTTCCACCTTTAGTTTTTTGAGGAAATTCCATACTGTTTTCCACAGTGGCTGCAGCAGTCTGTATTCCCATGAACAATGTAGTAGGGTTCTCTTTTTTTCCACATCCTCGCCAGCACTTGTTGCTTCTTGATTTATTAATGATGGCCATTCTGACTGGTGTGAAGTGGTATCTCATTGTGGTTTTAATTTGCATCTCTATGATAGCTAGTGATGCTGAGCATCCTTTCATATGCTTACGGGCCCCCTGTATGTCCTCCTTGGACAAGTGTCTGTTCAGGTCCTTTGCCCATTTTTAAATTGGATTTTTTGTTTTCCCGGTGTTGAGCTGTATGAGTTCTTTGTATATTTTGGAGATCAAACCCTTGTCTGAGGTATCATTGGCGAATGTTTTCCCGTACTGTTGATTCCCTTTTCATGTTGAAGATGTCTTCTTCAGCCACGCAGAAGCTTTTTATTTTGATGTAGTCCCATTTGTTTATTTTTTCCTCTATTTCCCTTGCCTTAGAAGATATATCTGCGAAAATATTGCTGCATGGGATATCTGAAATTTTACTGCCTATATTTTCCTCTAGAACTTTTATAGTGGCATGGCTTATGTTTAAGACCTCTATCCATCTTGAGTATATTTTTGTGTGTGGTGGAAATTGGTGGTCTAGTTTCATTTTTTTTAATGTGCCATTCCAGTTCTCCCAACACCATTTGTTGAAGAGGCTATTTTTACTCCATTTTATGCTTCTGCCCCCTTTGTCAACTATTAATTGACCACAAAGACATGAGTTTATTTCTGGTCTCCCTATTCTGTTTCATTGATCTATGTGTCTGTTCTTATGTCAGTACCAGACTGTTTTGATTACAGTGGCCTTACAGTATATTTTGATACCAGGTATTCTGATCCCTCCCACTTTTTTCTTCTTTCTCAAGATTGCTGAGGCTATTCAGGGTTGGTTTTGGTTCCACATAAGTTTTTGAAATATTTGTTCTAAATCTGTGAAATATATCATTGGTATTTTAATAGGCTGGATCTATAGATTTCTTTGGGTAGTATGGACTTCTTAATGATGTTAATTCTTCCAGTCCATGAACAAGGTATATGCTTCCATTTATTTGTATGTTCTGTAATTTCTTTCCTCAGTGTTCTGTAGTTTTCTGAGTTACAGGTGTTTTGCCTCCTTGGTTAAGTTTATTCCTAGGTACTTTACTTTTCTTGTTGCTACAGTAAATGGGATTTGTTTCCTACTTTCTCTTTCTAATATTACATTGTTGGTGTACAGATACGCTTTTGATTTCTGAATGGTGACTCGTGTCCCGCTGTTTTGCCAAATTCACATGTTAGGTCGGGTAGTGTTTTGGTGGAGCCTATAGGGTTTTCTATGTACATTATCATGTTGTTTGCAAATAGTGACAGTTTTTCTTCCTCCTTTCCAGTTTGGATGCCTTTTATTTCTTTTTCTTATCTGGTTGCTGTGGCTAGAAGTTCCAATACCATGTTGAATAAAAGTGGTGAAAGCAGACACCCTTGTCTTGTTTCTGACCTTAGGGGGAAAGCTTTTAGTTTTTGCCTGTTGATTAAGATGTTGGCTGTAGTTTTCTCATATATGATGTTGATATATGCTCCCTCTATTCCCACTTTGCTAAGGGTTTTTATCATGAATGGGTGCTGAACTTTATCATACTGTTTTTCAGCATCTATTGATATGATCATGTGGTTTTTGTCCTTCATTTTGTTTATGTGGTGTTATATGTTTATTGATTTGTGAGTGTTGTACCATCCTTGCATCCCTGGCATGAATCCCATCTTGGGTTCACCTTGATTGGGACCCTCTGTTTTTCCTGGACTTGTGTCACTTTTTCTCTCGTCAAATTAGGGAAGTTTTCTTCCATACTTTTTCAAACAGGTTTTCTAACACTTGCTCCTCTTTTTCTTCTGGTATTCCTATGACACAGATACTATTACATTTCATGTCCTGTAGCTCCCTTAAATCCCCTTCATTTGTCTTTTTGTTTTTTTGCTTTGGGAATTTTTTTTTTGCCTTGTCTCCCAGCTCATTGTCAATCCTCTGCTTAATCTAGCCTGCTTTTAATTCCTTCTATTGTGTTCTTTATTTTACATATTGTATTCTTCATTTCGTTGTGACTCTTATTGATAGTTTTTATCTCCTTTTTCATCCTGGTGTAGTTTACAGTAAGTTCCTTACAGCTTCCCTGGAGTTCTTTGTAGTTCTCACCACACTCGTTGAGCATCCTTATAAGCATTACTTTAAACTCAGTGTCTGATAGTTTGTGTGCCTCAGTTTCAATTATCACTCTTTCTGTAGATTACTCCTTTCCTTTTAATTGGGGGTTGTTTCTTTGTCTCCCTGTTTAAGGTGACTGTTTTTGTTTATTTCTGCTGCTTAGATTGATCTGCTTTGACTCCGTGTCTTCATGATGTGATTTCTGTGGTAGGAAACCTGTGGCATTCAGTGGTGCAGTCTCCTTGATCTCTTGAACTTCAGGTTCTTGGGCTGCCCTTTATGTCATTTATGTGGGCTCTCTGGTTGTAATTGGGTTTTGGTTGTTGTTGGGTCATTCTTTGGTGGGTCCTTCCCTCTGGCCGGCTGGCTGAGAATCGCTCTGCCTACCACATCTTGTATGTTGTTGTACAGGTGCTGCTAGAACAAAACCGAACAGCCCAGGAAACAAACCCACACCTTCACAATTAGCCCCCACAAGCAATCATGGTATCAATAGCAAATGAGCCAGTGTTACCATATTTTGCTGTGTATATAATGTACATCCATGTTTTTGGTCTAAACTTACAGGAACAAATTCTTTCATTTTAATTTTTTAATTCAATTATTTATTTATATTTAGAAACAAAACCAATTATAATTTTCCTGGGTATTACTTTGCATAGGGATATCATTATTGCTTTCTAGAGTTATACTTTTAATGCATAAGTAGAAATAAAAGAATTAAAAACATTTATATAGATAATTAGGACTACTCATGTATAATGAGCATTCTTATTTTTCCCCTATAATTTGGGCCAAAAAGTGTGCATTATACATGGTAAAATATAGTAATAAAGGTGTTAAGAGATTAAGCTATTACAAGAAAGGAAAAAGGAATATGAGATGACTAACTGAAAGAAAAATTATTTTGAGAGGGTAGAGGGAGGAGCAATAAGAGTAGGGAATAAGGATGGGGAAGAGAGAAAGAAAGAAGATTTACCTTGTAAATGAAAAAGAGAGGGAAGAAGGTGGAATGGAGTGATAGAAGGGAAGCGTATATTATTCAGTTTAAACAGAAATTAAAAAAAAATTTGCAAAAAGGTCGAGAAGAAAAAAAATAGGAACCACATGGAGAAAAAGACCCACCAGAGCACTATCAACAATAATGAGCAAAGAGTAATAATATAGGTGGGAGGGGAATAAGAGGGGAAAAAGGTAAGAAATCTTAAGAGATGTCTAGAGGAAAGAGAAGTGATTTTAAGATGATAGAAAGAGAAGGAATACTAAAAGTGAGGAATGAAAACCAGGCTAAGACAGGGAAAATTTCAAACAAAAAAAGAAAGGGCAGGAGGAAGGCAAAATGGAGAGGGAAATGGTGAAATTTGAGATTTGAAATACAAAAATAGTGAAGATACAGAAATAAAATTGGAAAAATGCAACAACTGATGAGCAAAATTTGATAAAGGTGTAGAGAGAATAAGAGTATTTTAAGAATTGGAAAATGTGAGGTGACTAATGACAAGAAAAATAGTTTCGACTGGCTAGAGTGGGCAGAAATAGTAAAGAGTATAGAATGGAAACAAGTTGTAGCAAGAGAAAATAAAATTTAAAACAAAAGTACGAAGAGGAAAGAAGAAGGAAAAATGTAGTAAGAAAAAGAAGGAGCAAAATATGAAATTTGAAATAAACTAATGTAAAAACTAGTGACTTAATATGCACAAACTTGAAGGACAAGAAATCAATGTTAAAAAGCTATACAGGAGAGAAAATAACGTAAATTATGAAGAAGAACACGGTGGAATTCATCTCACCATTTTCTCTTTCTGGATCTGCCCCTGGTTTTGTCAGATGGTGTTCCAGTCTGGTCCTAGGCAGCCTGTTGGAGACTACCAGTGATCCACAGTCTGTGGCTGTCTCCTTCCATTGTTATCTGGTCCCTCTGCACTCAGCAGTCAGGCTTAAGCACCACAGGTTGGGGCAGAATAACCCCTGGGGGCAGGGCTATTGCTTTCCCTTAAGCTGATGCCACTTAGAAGGGAGTGGCCTTCCTGAGCAAGATGGCTCTTGTAGTATGGGGGATGACTCAGCGCCGGGATGCTGGTGGCTGCTCCCTCAGTTCTCTCCCCAAACCTTTCATCCCCAGACCCTCCTCTACTGTCTCTAGTCCACTCTGTTCCCACTTTGTTGGAGCCCAGAGTAAGTGGCTGCAAACTCTTCATTGGCCCTTTAAAAGGCTCTCTGTGACTCCAGCCATCTCTTCCTGGCAGAGAGAACCCTGCTGCTTTTCACAGCTGGATGTTTTCTGTTTTTTTTTCCCCAGCTCTGGTGCTGTAGGCTGGGGAGCCCAGCATTGGGTTTAGATCCCACACTTCTCAGGGGGACCCTGCCCCGGCCACTGAATTTCCCTCTGGCACTTCAGCTGCTGCCAGTGGGAGCCCAGCCAGTCCTCTTGCATCTCCTTCCTACTCCCTACCAGTCATGTTGTGGTGAAGAGGTTTATTCTGTCTGTCTGCGGTTATAAGGCTTCTCTCCAGCTATTGTTCTATTGGTTTTTCCAGATGATTTCTCTACAATTTAGTTGTAATTCCAGATTGGTCTTGGGAGGAGGTTAGTGTAGCTTCCACTTAGTCCTCTGCCATCCTAGATCTCCAGATTTTGGTCTTTTGTTCAAGAGCAGTGGAGAGTGACTGAAGGATTTTTAGCAGGTCAATGATTTAAGATTAGAATTTTTTGAAGATATCTCTGAATTTGTATAGAGATTACAGTGGAAGAAGTCAGTAGAGAAGGGAGGGAGAATAGATGGGTCTTTACACAGTATAGTGGGAGTAGAGATTTTAATTAGAGTGGTAGCATTGGAGGTGGAAATAAGTAGGGGCTTTGAGATAATTAAGTTAGTAATAATGACAGATGTTGGAGGCTGACTGGAGTTAGGGCCTAAAAAAAGGTGATGTGTTAAGAAAGAGTTTACATTTATATTCAGTTAATTGGTAAAGGTAGAGGATCACATGATTTTTAAAACTAGAGATGTGGCCCTCCACTTTTATATGCAGTAGTTGTAGTATGCAGTAGTTGATATGCTGCTTTTCATCATTGTTACTAGAGATTAGATGAAATGTATTAAAATTATGTAATTTTCCTATAATCATATCATCTCAAAATTTAAGTGTATTCACATATTTTGCAGTCTGTACAGTGGTAAAGAGTTGAAGGTCAGACGTTGTTATCCTGAAAGAAAGCTGTCCATGGTGTATTTTTAAGTACACCCATTTAGTTGTTTTATTTGAGAAAAGTCTTAAAAATTACTCTTAGTTATTTCTATCAATTTTAATCATTTTCATGGAAACAGTTTGGTAAATTTAATGGCAGGACGCACAAACATTGGTTAAATTCTGTCAGACTTGACTTTTCAGAATGTTTCAGTGAATTTTTCTTTATGCAATTGCATAAACTCAATGTCACTTTCTAAACTTTACTAATTTTTTTATGTTTAGTAACTAAGTAGCATTGCAGTGTGCCTATATGTCATGAACTGCTATATATAACACCAAGTAGGATACAGTTTTTTAACACAGCTCTTTAAGTTCTTCTGACTGTTGGAATTTGGGTTAGTTTTTAAAAATTTGCTAGGGAATCAAGAAACCTGTTACAGGTTCTAATTGTGTTTCCATTTCAGCTTGTCTGAGCTGCTTTAACATCCTGTTTTCCTAATTTTTCACATCAATCAGAGAGGTGTAATATAAGTTGGTATGAGAAATGATGATGGTTAAAAATTACTCCAGGAAATGTATGGTTATTCAACATTTCAGTCAGGGAAATTGAATAACTTTGGAAAGTAAAGTGAACAAAGTTACAGAAATTTCATTTTACACAAACAGCTTATTTCAGTGTGTTCTGGCTTTAGGGCGGATGGCACCACCTGTAGATGATCTTTCTCCAAAAAAGGTGAAAGTTGTTGTTGGAGTATCTCGTAAACATTCAGACAATGAAGCAGAAAGTATAGCAGATGCATTGTCTTCAACCTCAAATATTTTGGCTTCTGAATTCTTTGAGGAAGAGAAACAAGAGTCTCCAAAGTCCACATTCTCTCCTGCTCCACGGTAATTTTTCTCTTGGTCATAATTTCCATAGTAATCATTACAAATATTTGCCAACTTATACTTTGAAGTTTTCAAAAACAGAAAAGTGACATTTCTATGGGAACCTTTCTTTTGAGAAAGTGATTTTACACCCCTGTGCTCTAAACTGATTGAGATAAAAGAACAAGACAGGGAAAGTTAATTTAGAGATTTGAATGTGTGGGGACTTGACTGTAAAACCCCCTTTATTATGTTCGTTCCAAAAGGCAGGAGAAAGGTCATTAAAGAAAAATTGTTTTCACTTCTGGACATGAATCGAACTAAGCCAACCACAAAGAATGACATTGTAAAGCATGACTATAAATATGAGTATATTTTTATAAAGTGAAAATATAAACTCTTTAATCAGTAGCCTTTACCTATTTTGGCCCTCTTGACATGGTAAAATAGAAATAATTGATGACTAATTAGAAAATGCATTTATTCATGAGCATATCTTTAGGCTGAAAACTTCTTAATGTCATTTTTTAGACCAGAGATGCCTGGAACGGTTGAGGTTGAGTCTACATTCCTAGCTCGATTGAATTTCATCTGGAAAGGTTTTATCAACATGCCTTCTGTGGCAAAATTTGTTACCAAAGCCTACCCGGTGTCTGGTTCTGCCGAGTACCTGACGGAGGTAA
Source organism: Desmodus rotundus (assembly GCF_022682495.2). NCBI lineage: Eukaryota > Metazoa > Chordata > Mammalia > Chiroptera > Phyllostomidae > Desmodus > Desmodus rotundus. The sequence continues at coordinate 24,383,340 of NC_071397.1, forward strand.
GTGAACTTTTTCGCCCTTTTCTGCCTTTCTTGACATATGCATTTTTGAGAGCAGTAGGTAAGGAAACAACACGTAATAAAATAATAAAAATATTAGATAGTCATAATGATATGTTATTTTCATTCATAATAAAAATATTTATTGACAATGATACTTAAACCATTCAATTAATGGAATTATGAGTTCCTGAATAGGATTTTAGAACTACAGAAAACTGTGCTCTGAAAGTGTTAAAACCACGTTAGATATATCTAAGTTTTTGTTTAAATATTACAGCTTTCAAGAAGATTTTTCATTGTTAACAAGCCTTCTAATTTTCCTTCTACTTGTTTTCTCAACTTCACAACTACAATCCTCACCTGCCTATTTCTGTGAACAAGATTCAGACTATTGTTGAAACTTTACACTAGTTGACACTTTCATGAGGCCAGTGACCATAGTTGCTGTAGTAGTGCCCTCGGTTGGTTTTATATCTGAGGTAATAGTCAGGAACTGTTTATGGAAAATAAACAGCTGTAGTATTATAGTATTATGCTAAACGAGAAAGTATGACATTTTTTGAAGTATAAATGAGAAAGTATGATGTCGTTTGAACACTGAAAGGTTGTATTTTTACTGTTTATGCAGAAGGAAAACATGTCAGTACTCGTGTGCTGTATTTGTGTTGAGATTATATTTTGCTATTAATCATGTTCATATCTAACATTAGCCTTTTGCATTTATTCTCAGTCCACTGACAATAAAGGCAAAAGTTTAAAAAAAGATTTTCATTATTTTAGAGAGCCTAAATCATACATCATTATGTATATATATATTTTTAAGACTAACATAAATTTTACTTTTCCTGGTATTAGACTGAAATTAGTTTAAATGTAAAGTTGCTTATCTGATATTGACCAGTTTGTTTTAGCAATTGTGTTTTTTTAAATAAACAATCTAATTATTACTTTTACATATTGTTTGCTTAAAAAATAATATTTTAGAAATGTCTGTTTTATCAGAGAAGGATTAAATAGACCCATGATGCTCTTCGTTTTAAACAGATCTGTTTAGAAACTTAGTTGCTGATTAGTCCATGGTGAACATCACTCTTCTTTTAAATGGAGGATTGAGTCCTAAACTATGGAACCTCTTTGATTTTAAACAAAACTGTTATTCTTCCTGAACCCGTTTCTATGTGATTGCTTTCCAGAATTCTACTTTTGCTTTCCACGTACTTTTTTGTGGTTGGGACCAGAACCTCAAATAAACTATTTAAAAGAAATTAATAATTTAAATAAACTTAATTGAATTTAATGTCAATTAATTATACTGCTTATGGTTTTTGAGTCTTTATGGAAAACAGAATTATAGTGATTTAAGTTTTAAATATTCTTAATTGCACTTGATTTTATTTGTAATCATTGTTTTCAGAAAAATTGTGCCTTAAAAAAAAAAAGAACCTTATATTACTACAATTATCTTTTCTGTGCAAAATGTACCCTATAATCAAACTTAAACTCCAAAAACAGCTATTAATGATTAAGGCATACTCCTGCCCACTATCAACCATGGTTGTGGGAGGGGAAGAATGGTCTCCTCTGATATTCTGAAATCTGCAGCATTTTTCCTGGATTGTCAGTGTGTTGGGCCTGCAACTACTTCTCTTACCTGTGCCTATCTTTCCTGCTGATAATGAACATGACCTGATTTTGTTTCTTAACTGTTTTTGGGCATCCACATAGTCAGTTGGAATTGGCATTTGAGGTAAAGCCTAATTGCTGTCTCTGCATTCTTACGGTCTCTGATGATGTATTTCATAATCTTTTAATTTACTTTGCAATAACATTTCATATTAGTCATAGAGCCAAATTTGTATGAAATGTATTATTATGGTTTTTTTTTAAGATTATTTATTTATTTGTTTTTAGACTGCAGGGAAGAGAGAGAGAGGGAGAGAAGCATCTATGTGTGGTTGCCTCTTACATGCCTCCCCACTGGGGACCTGGCCTGCAACCCAGGCATGTGCCCTGACTAGGAATTGAATCAGCAACCCTTTGGTTTGCAGGTTGGCACTCAGTCCACTAAGCCAAACCAGCCAGGGCTATAATGATCTTTTATAGAAATATATTTATTGATTATGCTATTAGAGTTGTCCTATTTTTTTTCCTCCCCTTTATTTCCCTCTGCTCTGCACCCTGCCCTCCCACCAGCATTCGCCCACCTTAGCTCATGTTCATGGGTCGTACATATAGGTTCTTTGGCTTCTCCATTTCCCCTACTATTCTTAACCTCCCCCTGTCTATTTTGTACCTACCATTTATGTTTCTTATTCCCTGAACCTTTTCCCCCATTCTGTCCCCTTCCCTTCCCTGCCGATAACCCTCCATGTGATCTCCATTTCTGTGATTCTGTTCCTGTTCTCATTGTTTGCTTAGTTTGTTTTTGTTTTTGTGTTTTAGGTTCAGTTGTTGATAGTTGTGAGTTTGTTTTCATTTTAATGTTCATATTTTTGATCATCTTCTTTTTCTTAGATAAGTCCCTTTAACATTTCATATAATAAGGGCTTGGTGATGATGAACTCCTTTAACTTGACCTTATCTGGGAAGCACTTTATCTGCTCTTTCATTCTAAATGATAGCTTTGCTGGATAGAATAATCTTGGATGTAGGTCCTTGCCTTTCATGACTTTGAATAGTTCTTTCTAGCCCCTTCTTGCCTGTAAGGTTTCTTTTGAGAAATCAGCTGATAGCATTATGGGAACTCCTTTATAGGTAACTGTCTCCTTTTCTATTGCTGCTTTTAAGAGTCTCTCCTTATCTTTAATCTTGTCTTGACTAATGTAATTATGATGTGCCTTGGTGAGTCCCACTTCTTTGGGACTCTCTGAGCTGCCTGGACTTCCTGGTAGTCTTATTTCCTTTGCCAGATAGGGAAGTTCTTCATTATGTTTTCAAATAAATTTTCAATTTCTTTTATTCTTCTGGCACCCCTATGATTCGGATGTTGGAACTTTTAAAGTTGTCCCAGAGATTGCTAAGCCTCTTCTCATTTTTTTGAATTCTTGTTTCTTCAATTCTGTTCTGGTTGAATGTTTATTTCTTCCTTCTGGTCCAAATTGTTGATTTGAGTCCCAGTTTCCTTCCCTTTACTGTTGGTTCCCTGTACATTTTCCTTTATTTCACTTTGCATAGCCTTCACTTACTCCTCTATTTTGCACCCATACTCTGACATTTCTCTGGCATCCCGATTAGCACTGTTTTGAAGTCTACATCTGATAGGTTGGCTATCTCTTCATCACTTAGTTTCATTTTTGGAGCTTTAGTCTGTTTTTTCACTTGGGCCATACTTTTTTGTCTCGGTGTGCCTATTACATAGTAAGGGGTGGAGCCTTAGGTGTTCACTGGGGCTGGGCAACCCACGTCGCTGTGTTGTGGCACTGTCTGTGGGGAAGGGGTCAGAGAAGAAGCAGTGCCACTTGATTGGCTCTTGGCAGGCTTTCAGTCACTTATGCTATGCACAAACAAATTGGGCACTTCTGGTGCTGATACCCAGGTGGGTGGTTTTGTGTAGGTTTTAGGACCCTGTGGGTCTCTCCAATGAACTCTCCTGTGAGGCTGGGAGTTTCTCTTGCTGATGCAACCCCCACATGTTTCCACTGTAGTCAGGGGTTGAGGCTTTATTTTCCTGTGCTGAAACCCTGGGTTGCGCAGTCTGTCTTCCTCTCCAGTTGTTCCTCTGGGCTTATCCACATGCAAATGTGGGACCGCTGGGTCTGCTAGCTGCCATCCGCCACCTCACCTGCCCTGGTCCTCCAGCCGCTGCCTTGCCCTTATTCCTCTCCACCCTTCTGACCGGTCTGGATGAATGTGTCTTCTTTATCTCTTTGGTTGTTGGACTTCTATACAGTTTGATTTTCTGGCAGTTCTGGTTATTTTTTGTTTTTAAAATTGTTGTTGTTCTTTTGGTCGTGCAAGGAGGCACAGTGTAGATACCTATGTCAATAGGCATAGGTAGATACCTATGCTTCCATCTTGGCCAGAAGACCCTATAATGATTTGTATACATTGATCATCATCTTTTTTTTTTTTTTTTTAACCACAGGATCTACCAGATAGTATTCAAGTAGGTGGCAGGATATCACCTCAGACTGTTTGGGATTATGTGGAAAAAATTAAAGCATCAGGAACCAAGGTAAGGAAAACTTTTTAATTATACCAGTTTGACAGAATATTTGAAATATAAAACTAAGAGTTCTTATGCAAGGTCTTTTAGGGAGGGAACCGAAACAAATTCTATGTCTAACTAATATACCTGGTGAAACTGAACCGAGCCATTTGCTAAAGCTCAAAACAGCCTACCACCCCTTTTGTGGATTTCTTTTTTCCTCCTGGCATGCTTTCTCAGTGACTTCTTCAGTGTTTTGAAAGAAATGTTTTAAAGTAAATATTGAGACTCATCCTGGAATTTTTGTCTTGCTTTGATTATAGACATTTGTTTAAATTAGCGTATAGACTAAGCTGCTGCAACAGGGAGGCTCTAAAATGTAATGACTCAAAAAAAATACGATGTTTCATTTTTTATTATGTTAGGGAGGTCATTCATTTACAGTGGTTTGGCAGCTGTGGTTCTACAAATCATTCAGGGTCCAGCCTCTTTTGTCTTGTTATTTTATTGGTTCTCAGAATGTTGTTCTTTTCAGTCAAACATAGTCAGAGCTGACTTACCAGTATTAAGTGGAGAAAAATGAAGAATGCCTGTCCATTTATTTTAAAAGCAAGACCTAGAAATTGCAGTTATTTTTTTAAAATATGTTTATTGATTTGAGAGAGAGAGAAAGAGAGAGAAACATTGATTTGTTGCCTCCGATATGTGCCCTGACCAGGGATCAAACCAACAACCTAGGTATGTTCCTTGACCAGGAATTGAACCTCCAACCTTTTGGTATATGGAGCGATGCTCCAACCTACTGAGCCACACTACCCGGGGCTAGAAATTGCAGTTATTATTTTCAGTTCCTCTTGCTTCCATTTGTAAGATTTAGTCTCACATAGCCGTATATAGCTGCTAAGAAGGCTGGGAAATGTAATCTCTGAAAATATAATGTATTGGATGGCTGTGTGCCCAGCTAAAGTTAAGGACTTCTTTTTGTAATAGGAGGAAGAGAGGGGAATAGATACTGGGAGATAATTGCTAGCCTGTATGACAACAATATTTCTTTTTTTATATTTTCTATTATTTCTTTAAGTCATAGAACACTACTACACAGGAACAATTAGTTATTAGAAGAAATTATTTCTCCCTTCAAGGATAATTGCCAGTATGTTATACACATTTAATAAATAAATCTCAAATAAGCAATTTTTTATCTTTCTTAAAATAAGAAGCCTATAATAAGACTAGAAGTAATCCAAAATGGATAATTTTAAGCTGAAAAGGATATTTTTTCCAATATAGATTTTAGAATTTAAACTGATAGAATACATGTAAACTTTGAATCACGCACTAAAAATGTTAGCTACATCTTTCTGCTGTCACTTTTTCATGACAGCAGAAGCCATGGGCAAGTACCGGGCGGTGTTATTACTCTTAGGCATTTTAGGAATGACTTCTGACCTATCCATATTTAACTGCCACACACTTTATATCATGCTTTCATGATATACACTGACTGAAACATTGTAATAGTCGTTACCTCTGAAAGAGGATAGTCTAGACTCTAGATGATAGAACCTTTTATAAGAAGTAGAGCCATATATAGTTCTGCTCATTCACATGTTTTCTGTAGGATCTTGCATCAGTTTCAGCTTTGCAGCAGGTCTAGCTCTCCCCATTTTGAAACATTTTGGTACATTCATGGAAAAAAACCTTTTTTTTTTTTTTTTTACACTACCAAATTAATACCAAATTGGGACACTCTTTTTTTCTCTGAAACAAAGCCAAGAACACAGAGGCAAGGAAATTAGTTCCTGAGTAAGCCAAATGACTTTACAGAATATACGGCCTGTGTATATTTGAGGTCTTTTCACCCAGCTCCTTTATTCCTAAATTCAGTGCCTGAAGATTGGGTTTTCAGTAGATGTGTGTGTGTATACATGGAAAAGGTGGTTGTGGTGGATGCTATTGATTTGCAGTACGATGAGAACACAGGCAACCCTCTGCAGAGGTTGTAAAGTTGGAAATAAAGGTATAATACAGATATCAGGAAACTTGTGTTTAAATATATTCTCTGCCACTGAAAAGTATGTTACCTTGAACACAGTAATTACCTTGGGACTCAGTTTCTTATGAGACACCTTCAGGTAAATCCATCAATGGGTCAGCAAAGATCTTTTCCAAAAAGTTGTTTCTTTTTAGTAGTATTTGCATTTAAGTTGGTAAACAATGTTATTTGATAACCATTATTATAAAATTCAATAGAATATTACTAGTTGAGAAATGGTATTTAAAACCAAGTTATTGTTTAAGTTATTATTTTGAACGATTTTTTTTTTCAACAGGAAATTTGTGTGGTTCGCTTCACACCTGTGACTGAAGAAGATCAAATTTCTTATACTTTGCTGTTTGCATACTTCAGTAGCAGAAAGCGCTATGGAGTAGCTGCCAACAACATGAAGCAGGTTAAAGATATGTACCTTATTCCTTTGGGTGCCACGGATAAAATACCACACCCTCTTGTGCCTTTTGATGGACCTGGTAGGTATACATTTTAATAACGTAACAGTGTGAATAAAACAAAGTGGGAGGTGGGAACAGAGTGAAGAGACTGACTGTGCTTTTTTTGGGGAGGGATCCAGGCCTCTAGAGCTGACTTGACAGGGAAAGGCACCCATTAAGCTAGATGCAGAAATTTACTCCCCCAACCCCTTTTTAAATATGTGTGTTTTGTTTTTTAAATCCTCACCCAAAGATAATGTTTTTTTTTTAAATTTTAAAGTATATTTTATTGATTGTGCTATTACAGTTGTCCCAGTTTTTCCTCCCCTTTATCCTCCTTTGCCCTGCTTCTTTAAAAACAATTCTTTTCTAAGATTTTTAATTTTTTTAGAGAGAGGGGAAAGGAGGGAGCAGGAGAGGGAGAGAAACATTGATATGCAAGAGAAACATTGATCCATTGCTTCTTGAACACTTTCATCTGGGGACCTGGCCTGCAACACAGGCATGTGGCCTGACCAGGGATCAAACTGGTGACCTGTCAATTCACAGCCCCGGTGCTCAACCCACTGAGCCACACCAGCCAGGGCCCAAGGATATGTTTACTGATTTTAGAGAGAGAGGAAGGGGGAGAGAGAAACATCTGTTGGTTGCCTCCCATATGTGCCCAACTGGGGATCGAACCTGCAACCTTAGGTATGTGCCCTGAACAGGAATTGAACCCACAACCTTTTAGTGTGTGGGATGACGTTCCATCTAACTGAGCCATCTGGCCAGGGTGCAAAAATTTACCCTTTATTTTAATTATTGAAAGTGACTTAATTTATGGTTTTGGTTTTATACAGGGCTTGAACTGCATAGACCTAATCTGTTGTTGGGCTTAATTATTCGTCAAAAACTGAAGCGGCAACACAGTGCTAGTACCAGTGCCAGTCATACTGCTGAGACCTCTGAAAGTGTACCAGTAGCATTGCCACCTGATAAAAAAAGTAAAATAGAAGTTTCCACAGAGGAAGCCCCAGAGGAAGAAAATGACTTTTTTAATTCTTTTACAACTGTACTACACAAGCAGAGAAATAAGCCTCAGCCAGCTCTGCAGGAAGACATTCCAACAGTAATGGAACCTTTAGTAGAAGTCACCAAGCAGGAACCACCAAAACCTTTAAGATTTCTTCCTGGGGTACTGATTGGCTGGGAAAATCAGCCTTCCACTATGGAATTAGCAAATAAACCTCTTCCTGTGGACGATATACTTCAGAGCCTTTTGGGCACCACTGATCAAGTATACGAACAGGCTCAGTCAGTGCAAGAACAAAACACTCTTAAAGAAATTCCATTTATAAATGAGCAAGCCAACCCCAAAGCAGAGAAAATAGATAAAGTGGAAGCAACTGATGGTGAAGCTAAGGAGTCAAAGGTTAAAGGAGATAATACTGCAGAATCTACAGGTAATTCAGGACTAGTAGGAGAAGAAACCTCAGTAATGGGGCCCTCCTCCATTTCTCCTGGACCTTTGACCAGTCTTAGTCTCAGAGGTAAACCGCCAGATGTTTCCACAGAAGCATTCCTAACAAATTTATCAATTCAGTCAAAACAAGAGGAAACTGTGGAGAGTAAAGAGAGAACATTAAAAAGACAGCTGCTGCAAGATCAAGAGAATAATTTGGAAGATAATCAGACTTCAAGTACTAGTTCTCCATGCAGGTCGAATGTAGGAAAAGGAAACACAGATGGTAATGTGAGTTGCAGTGAAAACCTTGTTGCTAGTACGGCAAGGTCCCCACAGTTTATCAATCTGAAAAGGGATCCTAGGCAAGCAGCAGGACGAAGTCAGCAGGTAACGGCTGCAGAAAGCAAAGATGGAGATAGTTGCGGAAATGGAGAAAAGCACACCTTGCCTGGTCTGTCACAAAAGGAGCACTTGACAGAACAAACCAATACAGAGGAAAAGTTGTCTCCTGCAGAGAAAAACTCAAGTGTTCAGCAGAGTGATAGTTCAGGGGTTGCACAAAACTCAGCATCAGTAGAAGACGTACACACTTCTCAAACAGAACAAGAAAAACCCTTAGAGGACAATATTTTGATGCAAAATATCGAAACTGTGCACCCATTTCGAAGAGGATCAGCAGCAACATCTCATTTTGAAGTGGGAAACACAAGTCAGTCGGAATTTCCTTCTAATAAAAGCGTCAACTTTACTTCTAGAAGCACCAGTCCCAGAACAAGTGCAAACTTTCCACCCATGAGGCCGCAGCAACCCAACCTTCAGCATCTCAAGTCTAACCCCCCTGGATTTCCATTTCCAGGGCCTCCTAATTTCCCCCCACAAAGCATGTTCGGATTTCCACCACATTTGCCTCCCCCACTACTTCCCCCTCCAGGTTTTGGCTTTGCTCAAAATCCCATGGTTCCCTGGCCCCCTGTTGTTCATCTGACAGGCCAGCCTCAACGTATGATGGGTCCCCTTTCACAAACATCAAGGTATATAGGCCCACAAAATTTTTACCAGGTTAAAGACATTCGAAGGCCAGAAAGGCGCCATAGTGACCCTTGGGGTAGACAAGACCAACAGCAACTGGATAGGCCATTTAACAGGGGCAAAGGGGATCGCCAGAGATTTTATAGTGATTCACACCACTTGAAAAGAGACCGACATGAAAAGGAATGGGAGCAAGAATCTGAAAGGCATAGACGCAGAGACAGAACCCAGGACAAGGACAGAGACAGAAAAAACAGGGAGGAAGGGCACAAAGATAAAGAGAGGGCACGGTTATCACATGGTGATCGAGGATCAGATGGAAAAGCAAGCAGAGATAGTAGGAATGTAGACAAAAAACCCGATAAACCTAAAAATGAAGACCATGAAAAGGACAAAGACCGAGAGAAGGGTAAACATAGAGAAGGAGAAAAGGACAGAGATAGGTACCACAAAGATAGGGACCACACTGACAGAGCTAAAAGCAAAAGGTAAAATTTGCGGGCTGCTTCAAGATTACATTTAAATAAATGTTAAATGTTGTATCGTTAGAACTTTATGATTGCCTGCTAGGATTGTGCCACCTTTCAGATTTTTAATGGTGGTGGTTTGCAGAACCATAAACTCCGTGTGTTGGTGCAGAGTGCTCTGTACCAGTGCGAATCATCCCTCCTTCGTACCAACTGTCTCTAGTAATAGGAATTTAATATTTTTAAAAGTTTTACATTGCTGTATATTCAAAGATTTGTTTTATTAATATACAATAAAGGCTTAGAAATTTTAGTTTTATTCCTTAATTGGTAAATATGGTTAACTATGGAATATATTTACTGCCTCTAGTGAATGTTCTTTATATTACTAATTTGAGAGTAATGTGTGCTCTGTAAGTTTGTTTTAAATTGCACTGTTTTTAAAGAAACTGTAGGGAAGCAACAAAAAGGCAAGCGACTTCATAATCAGATTATATTAATCAGTTTCTTGAGCAGTTTTTGACCAAGAATCAGAATCCCAAGGAATACATTCACTGCTTTAATCTGCGCCCGTTGAAGGCATTTATTACCGTATATACTACAGCTTTGTGGTAGGCCATTATTTTCCTTTTCTTTTTGGGCTCTTCAGAAACTTGAATACTTAAGCTTGTACATGATCTTGTGTTTTGCTATCCTTTTTACTGTAAAATGTAAATATTTTAAGGGATATTTTGATTCTAAATACGATAAAAGAATTTCTCACCTATTTTGTGTGTGTGACTTGAAATTCAGTAGTAAAAGAATTTCTTCTTTAAAGCTTTAATAACCTTCAGAAATTGTTTTTTTACTCAGCCAAGAACATACATAAGAGGCATAGCTATCTATGTGTCAGGCATTAGACGAGGGGAAAAGTGATTTCTTTGTGTTAAAGTATAGGCTGTTGATAAAAATCATTTAGTTCTGAAGAGGCTAGAACTTAGAACTACCAATGAAAAACTGCAGCTTCGCCCACTTTATAGATATATTTCTGAAGACTTGATACTCTCAAAATTTGGTACACTGACTGATCATTGTAAGACCGCAGAACTTGTATTTACAGGAAATGTGCTGTGAATCTGTTTGTAAGTGTGTAATTAACCCTAATTTGTTTGGGGGGTAACTGCAGTTTCATACGCTGGTTTTGCTTCAGATACAAAGCACATGGAGTCTATTGTTAATACAAATCTAAATTTATTTCCAACCTAAACTACATATTGTATGGATATAATTTAAGGCAGTGACAACTAAATGATACTAACACTGGAGGCCAAAAGGAGAGAGAGAGAGAAGCCGGTAATTTCCCTTATCTATATTAATAAAGCAAAATGAAAAATGGCTTCACACAATTTTAAGAGGTAATAATGTTTGATTTCCTCAAAAGTCTAAGGAGTAGAGTTTAAAATACGTTTTGAAATGGAATCAACTTTGTTACTCTCACTGGAGAGAGAAGGAATGGAAATCTAAAACCATACATTTTGTCTAATTTTAACAAATTGCATCTTTTTTGTCATCCTTATCCTCTGATGTTTTTTATCATAAAAGTTCTGAAACAGAGGACTTGTATTTAAATAAAATTTGTTTAATTTTGGTCTACTTTTTTGTTTGGGAATGACCTTGTTAGAAAACAGTCTGCAGGCAGACAAACCTACCGTCAGTGCGTCATCTTTTACACCGTTATAAAGAAGTTGTTACCAGGATTCCCTCCCCCTCCCCCACACCCTCCAGAATGAGCTTTTGGATTTCAAATACGCACGTTGTCAGCAAATCTGATGTATCTGGTTGGGAGGGCTGATCAGACACCAGATTTCTTTTGCAAAATTCAAGTAAAGAATGAGTTAACCAGTGGAAGAAAACCCTAAAGTTAGTTTTTGATTGCCTCTTAGCCAGTAGTTTCCTATACATATTGTTTGATGCCTACTTTAAAATTATTTATTCATATCTCATTGGATCTTGACACATCCTACATAGGCCCCTATTAGTGATGACCGTCTCCTAGGATTTTAGGGCTACTAAGTATTAGAACCAGGTCTCAATCCCTGGTTGACTGAAACTGGCAAGTAGGGAGAGTATGGGCCTGTCGACAGAGGTTTTGACGTCTGAGAAGTGTAAGGGAAAAGAGAAAAGTTTTCAATGAGTAGCAGATCCAAAGCCATTCTTGGTCCTGTGTCTCACCTACAGCCAGCTTTCTACACACTAGCAAGTTATATGAAGTTCAGGAAAACTTTCTCTTTAAAAAGTTTGATGCTTTTTAAAATTTAGAACCATCTCAAGACAGTTGTATACATACCTCTATTAAGTAAAACGTACTAGGGTGTTTTAATACCTATTAAGTCCACCCTTTGTAATCCTTGAGGCAACGAGAAAGCTTCCATGAGCCCTCTGTACTGCAAACATGAACACTTCCAACGATACAAGCCTTGGTCAGCCTGAAAGGTAAAAACTCAGAGCTGAGGGAACTGGTACTAAGGGAAAAAGTTGAAAAGCCTGACCCAGATTAGACTGCTATGATCAGAGCTGGGATTCTAGCTCAGTTCTGTTTTTCTCGAAAGTACGTGTAGCTTTGAGAATTGGGAGCAGGAGAGAGGGACAAAAGCCTGATTATTCTATATACCTTTCACAGCCCTTTTCCTCCGCAACCAACTACTCCAAGTGAGCAGGCCGCTACAACCAAAGACCTGTGGGTTCTCATCCAGATTTGTAAAGGTCATGTTCATCTCAAATCCTAATTCTCCAGGCCTTGTCTTCTATTGCTGTTATGACATACTATTAAAAGTTTAGTGACTTAAAACCATACAGATTTATTATCTTAAAACTTCAGTAAATCAGAAGTCTGATGTGGATTCAGTGGATTGAGATCAAGACGTGTCAGGAGGGTGCATTTTCCGGAGGCTTTAGAGGAGAATCCATTTCCTGGCCTTTTCTAGCTTCTAGAGGCCACCCACCTTTGCATTATCATGGCCCCTTTTTCCATCTTGAAAACCAACAACACAGGCCTGGGTCTCATGTTGCTGTCTCTGACTCTCCCTCGTGGGCTTCTCACCTACTTTTAAGAACCCTTGTGATTACTGGGGCCCACCCAGATAATCCAAGATACTTTCGCACTTTTCTAAGGTCCCCTGATTGGCACCTAAGTTTCACGTGTGACTTTAATTCCCCTTTGCTATGTAACCTAACATCACAGGTTTCAGGTATTAGGATGTAGATAACGTGGCATTCTACTTACCGCAGCTCTTGGTTCACTAAGTGTAGCTTAGTTGTGGCTGGACTAATCTTAAAATCTTGGAGTTGTCAAACGCCTGAGGTCATAGTAAATATGTTTAAAAATTAAAAAATAATACCAACAACAGAAAAGAATGGAGTGGCAAGTTAAGCCACTTGGATATTAATGTGTTCATGTGTTAACATGTAAAACTTAACTGAATTTATACTCACCTGTTCTTTTTATTATAGTTGTGTTTTTAAAGAAGGCTACTAATCAAGCTTAAAAGCATTATAAGAGCTTCCTAATGAATCAGATACTGTTAAAGCAAATAGTTTACATAATTTTCACACTTGAATATACCAGTTACACTATTTCATTCTGAGATCCTTCTAAAACAATGCTCAGGTTACTACTACCTAGTGACTACAAAGGGCAATATGGGTATACAATCAACTCGACTTTTGTCCCCCAAAGCAAATCACAAAATTGGTTGCTGCTTTTAAAAAGGTGCCAAAGACCCTGATTCTTTGATTCCTGTTTCATAAAGAATTTCACTTGTTCATGTAGAGAGCAAGAGGGTACATGAATAGATGAGCTGAAAAACATTAGGCCAATAGCCAGACGTGTTTTGAAAGCATGAGCCCACTGTTCATTTATAGATGCAGAACTAAGTCACTGGAGGAAACCCCAGGATATACACTTAAAAGGCAGTGAAGCCAATATAACTCCCAATATCCCCCAATACTTGTATGATTTTTTCCCCCAGGAACTTAATTTTTAAAAGGTAAATATTGCCACCCACTGGCTTAGGTACTTCAACTCAATTGAAAGTGAAGTGTGCTTGTGTACATATTTAACACTTTCAGAAGCATCAAAACATTTATAGTAATATTATCTTACAGGTCTTTATTGTTATTTAGTGCTGGAAAAGCATCTCACATAAGTCTTCAACACCATTGCTAGGGTAGCAAAAACAAACACTGATAAATTACCACGGGGAATTCGGGATTTTAGGGTGGAAAATGATTCAAGTTATTTTGACTTACAGGAGAATTTCAAGGTGGCAGTTTTCAGTTACTTTATTTGGGGCCTATTTGGCAGGCATTTGCTAGGTTCTTGGAATTCAGTGGTGAGCAATACCATTAGCCTCCAACTTTTGGGGCTTGCAGTGTGGTGTAGAAGACAAACGGTAACATCTCAGTGTAAATGTGCAGCTGCAAGAAGCAGCTTTTAAGCAACAATTCTCAAAACTGGTTTCAGTACTACTTTATACTCTTAAAAATAATAGAGAAAAGAGCTTTTGTTTTTATGGATTATATCATTTAGAATATTAGAAATGCTACAGATTTAAAAAAATACTTGTTAATTTATTTAAAGATAATCCTATTATGTTAATAGAACTTTTTTTAATGGAAAACTTACAACTAAATTGGTTTGGTAAGAGGAGGTGGTTATTTTTGCACATCCAAGTGTCTGAATTAAGATAGCTGGGTTCTCTTATTTGCTTCTACATTCAGTGTTTTGCATATGCCGTGTTGTTAGAAGTATAGGAAGAAAATCTGGCTTTGCACGGGTTTGTTGGGAAAAGAAGTGCTCTACATCCCTTCTGAAGGTCCTTGGAGTACACTTTGGGAAGCCTTGCTCTAAAGAAAGGCCAAACGCACACTATTGTGAGAGAACATGTGGCCTAACATGATAGGGGTGCAATTTAGGCAAAGTTTCCTTGAAGGTTTTGTAACCTTCCATAGAACAACTTTCTTGCCTTTGTACATAAAATATATCTTTAAAAGTTATATTCGACTATCAAGGAATTTTTTTAGAGCAGTTATCCTTATGATCTCAATATCTCCAAAATTAAAGGAAGTGGTATGGACCAAAACAAATTTAGGTCAAACCTTTTCAGGAAATACTGGACGGAGCTGTGTGGAATTGTGATTTCTGTTAAAACACCCTTTTGATCAATGTATAGCTATTCTGGAATTCCACCTTATATTTTGTTCACACACTTTCAGCGCTGATAGGAATAGTATGTCTGGTGGCAGTGGTGCCAAAATTCTCAGCTTCGGTTCTAGGGCCTTCCAAGAATGTCTTACCGCTTTCTGACTGCAATTGAGTGGCAAAAATAAGGCTGATTTTTTGGTAAAGTTCTTCAAATGACAGATTGCTTACCTAGTTTCTTTGTATAGACTAGCACCTGCACAGGCAGAGTTTGCAGTAAGAACTTCACTGCTCACCAGCCCTCTTTGAAGTCTTCGTGTAATAGATGATTATGTATTTTTCCTTTTAAACTTTACATGCTGCTTATTACCAAGTTTTGTTTTCCCTCCATAGTCTGGTCAGTGCTTTGTACCAGTCATGTGTTGTCAGTTGCTTTCTTGATGGCAAAATCATTAGAAATACCAAAATGAAAATGCTAAGTAACAACTACCTCCCAATTTGCAATGGTGGAGTGGGGGTGAGGGGTGAAAATGCTATTCAATGTTGTATCAGTCACTGGTTTTGGGTAAAATGGATTTTCTCAAGTTACGCTTTTAACAGTACAAATGATCAGGAAAATAATTTACCATGGCATTATTTAGAACCTGTTTGCTGCCCAATTTTGAGACCTGTAGACTTTAAAAGTTAAACATAAATGAAGTTTAAAAAATGAAACAATTTTAAAATTGTATCAGTTTTATATATTAAGTATATGGTTTGAAAAGTAATTCTATATGGTTTAATAAAAACCAACAGTATCTTCACTGTTCTCTCTAGAGGTAAATAATTCTTTTATACATTTATTAAGATATCTGCCTTCATATTTGTAAGTCACATGTATATGCTATTTAAAAAATAGTTACAAAAACTAATATTTATTGATAACTGGAAGACAAGGATTTAACTCTCATCAGGTAACTCGTTTCCCCCACCTTCCATCTTCCCACAAATTTTGGGTTAAGTCAGCATTCAAATTTTACAGTGCCAATCGTGAATATTCATAGCTGAGCCATGTATAGAATATTTCCTTATGTAATTTTTATTTTCCTTGTAATAACTTTAGCTTTTTCCTTGTGTGTATCATTAGTTCATTTCCACTTACATTTCAAAACAGTGCACAGATGAAGAAACACTAAATAAACTAATGGAGTGAAAACTTAGTAACCAACATACAGATAAATGTTATGTAGGAAAACAACTAGACTCTAGCTATATTTATAAGCTTATAAAAAAGTGTGCTCGTATTTAGACTGTTTCAGGTAATAGTGAAGAGTTGATTTTCAGTAAACAATTGAAATAACTACCAAAAGAACTACATCTTCATATATATTTTGTATAGTATAATAACCACTATTTGCGTAACCTAATTTTCTGCATCTCCAGTATAAACATTGTACCCTTCTGATTCAATTAACTCAATTTTGTTTGAATCCTGAAAAAACACATCTTTAATTTTACCCACAAAATTTCTTTTAAAAATCTCTTGAGTAACAATGTTTACCTTACGACCATATTCAAAGCCCCCTAGGTAAGTAATACCATCATAGTTGAGAGAAACGAATTTCTTTCGTGGATCAATATCCTCAGAGAGGATTAGCTTGCCATCTAGGTAGGCCTTAATAAGAGTCTGATTCTGAATTACACTGATACGGTGCCATGAATTACAACAGAATGTACCGTGGCTGTAAATCATAGGTACAGAAATACTTCCTCCTAAGTTAACTGCTATTTTCAAGGTCTGATTGTGGAGACCAATTGCAAGAAAATCATTTTCTTCATTTTGAGCCTTTCCTATCCATACAATTAAGCCTTCTCTTTCAGTCGTACTGAAATTTAAGGATACAGTAGTGAGCTGAAGGTTTCTTATTCTATAGTGTGGATCAATGTATTTAATGTAAGAATTACCCATGAATTTTGCAGTTGAAAATGAAGTTTTGTTCTCACAATACCTTCCCACCCAACCCAAAGCACACAGACAACTGTAAGAGAATGACTGGTCGGGTATGCAAAGAGATTGGTGGAGACAAAGGTTATTCAAACAATACACAGACTCGTCACATGTATTTCCAGTCCAATGTGGCAAACATCGGCAAAAAAAAGTGGTGCCATTTACTACACATTCACCCCTATTTCTGCACACGTTGTACCCACAGGCTGTCCCATCACAATCACCTACATTTGAGCCACCTTTCGCTCCTAATTCAGTTAATTGTAATTCTTGGTTATTTATAATAACTTCTCGGACACAACCTTGAAAACTTACAGCTTCGCTTGCTGTTGCCATGGGATTTACAAGACTCAAAGATGACACGCCTCCAATATAGAAGTCAGTGTGTGTGTCCAGGTAGCTCATTTTAATGTTGGCTTTTTCTGTTACATTTATCCCATCCAGATCCAGGTAGCTTTCTGCACCAACTCTTCCTGCTTTAATCACGTGCCAAGTGCTTCCATTAATATTTACTTTGTGGAGAGTTTCTAGAATGATAGTTCTGTCTCCAAGGTTGTAGCGAAGTTGAACAGAGCCATTTACTAAAGAGATACATAAAAAATCACCTGTTGAGAAAGAAAACCAATTTAGTAACAGTGAAATGTGAGTCCATTATAAACTCTTGCTTTTCTGGCCACTTGAGTAAGTTTTCGTTATGGAAAAAAAGGTAATGGTCATAATTAGGGTGGAGAATCTTTCCATTTACAGATCGAAGTGTGTGTGTATACATTCACTCACACATTCTGTATTATTTTGCTGTGGAATTGGCCACATAAGTTTCCCCTAGTTGTAAATATTTCCCACTGCGTGAATGTATTGTACTAAGTTAAAGTGAGGTTTTCCTTTAAAAATTTCAGTTAAGGGTGAATGTGTAAAAAGTAACATTTACCCCAAGCCACTGTTTTGACAGATCGGGGAGGTAGGTAAAAGAAAGAAGCAACTGATAGTGGTGCCGGGAAAACCTTTTGTTACACTGTGTGTGTCTCAGCCGTGCCCTTGGCATCAAGTTCTGTCTACAAGTACACGGACCCTTCGTTGAGTGCTCAGCTTGGGTGTTTTAAAGGTGCCTCAAACTGCAAAGTTCACATCTCAGTTTGTGAACTTCCTCTCATACACCTATCCTCTTCCAGTCTTCCCAAACTCAGTGCTTCCGTCCCTCCGTCCAGTTCTTCAAACCCAAAATTTAAGTGTGGTCCTTGGATATATATTCTTTCTTTGATCCACACATAACTTGTCAAACATAGTCTCTAATCAAACAGATTTATTAGCATTTGGGTTCGTTGTAAACATTTTGATTCTGTCCACTTCTCTCCTGTCACTTTAAATTTACTATCATCTCTTAGTATATGATCTATCACCCTTCTTTCAAATTGATTTTTTGGTTTGCATTGAAGCTAAAGTAATCACATCAAAAAAAAAATTCTCATTATACTGCCCTAATGGCATTAATTGTTGTCGGGCTAGGAACTTATCTTTGACATATCGACAAAGTCTCTGCGGCTTCCTGGCCCCTCTCTCCAGCTTCACCTGGAAGGCAGTCTCTCCCGGTTGCTGCACTCTGCTCCAGCAACGCTGACCTTGTTAGAACACTCCACCCCATTCCACCTCATCTAGGTAACTCCTGCCCGTCTTTGAGGTCTCAGATCAAATGCCACTTCCTCAGAGAAGTCTTATTTGGTCAGTTTTTTTTCCCCTAATGTTTTAATAGCATGAGGTTTCTCTCACGATATTTATCTCATAATTATATAGTCATGTGTGAAAAAATCTGAACCAGTGATCCAGCATATACATGAAGTTGCAATGAGGCATTCAGAGGAAAAGTTAATGCAATTAATTCTACATGCCTGGAGAAAGAATGTATCCCTTCAGTGTAAGATTGTTTCAAGAGAGTAGCAAAGTGGTTTACATAACAAACCCTGAAGGAATCTTTCTCAAACAGCATTTTCCCATGCCCCTAACATTCCACAAACAATAAAAACTCCGTTCCTTTTCTATCAGGGAGATTTCCTAGCACATGCTGCTATTCTTTCCTCTCCCCCCTTTCGAAGTGCCAGCCAGCCTCATCTCCCATCTGCAAATAATGCTCGTTCTTCTACACCCCCTCGTGGCCCGCACCAGACCACTCTAGGATGTTCGGGAGGCCTAGGGGCTGTAGGGTCAGACCTATCATTACCACCTGAGAAAAGTGTAAGACCATGCAACGTATGGTTCTCTTGCTTTAATTTTCTCATAATTTCTAGAGCATTTATATTTCTCATAAGTATAATCTACATCATTACATCTGTTACTTGATGAATAGCTCCTCCTTCACTACCTTGTGAGCTTCATGAGAACCGTGGCTGTATCTGATTTGGCCCACCAGTCCGTCCCTAGCACTAGCCCAGTGCCTGGCACATAATGAGTCACTCAATGAATAATCGTTGCATTAAGACATACTTTGTACAGTTGTGGGGTGAGGTTACTTGGTAGTTCTCAAATAATGTTTTACGGCATTAACCCTGTAACAGGTAAATTGGTTTTTAAAAATTCCTCCAAAGAGGAAAAACTCGTTTATTCCATATTTTCTAACATGAACAACGTTTTAAGCTAAGGGAAGAGAAGAAGCATTACAAACAGCTTACATAAGAAAATATTAAATACAGATTTAATCATTAAAATTTTTTATACCATAAGAAACTAGAACAATGAAACATAATTGATACTAAGTTTTAAAAATTTATAGCATTCTGAATATGCTTTGTGGCTTGCAAGTGGACAAAAAAACAATTCTTTTTCAGGGCACGATGGAAGAACTTTCTTTTGTTACTTGTGGCCTATGGCAAACAATCTTACAGTGAAGTGCTACATTGGAATAAAAATTACCTAGCAAATGATTAGGAAAGCTGAGGCTGTAAATCCTTATCACTGGTCAAATTGCCAACCAGCAGAAAGAGCAAGGAGAACTGCTTATTTTAACATGGCTTTGCTGGTACATTCTTCTCTTAAGAAGAATTGACAAGCTCTGACCTGTGTGGCTCAGTGGGTTGGGCATCCTCCCATGAAGCGAAAGGTCGCTGGATTCCTAGTCAGGGCACATGCCTAGGTTACAGGTTCAGTTCCGGTTGAGGCATGTGCAGGAGGCAACCAATCGATGTTTCTCTCCCTCTCCTCTCACCCTTTCCCTCTCTCTAAAAATAAATTAAAATCTTTTAAATTTTTTGACCAAAAAGGGGGGATGTCATTTCTCTCCCTCTATGGCCCCAGAAGCTAAAATTGCTCTTAGTTTACTTACAGCTTTTTGTCATGCAGACCTTTGATTTTAGTTGACTAGAAAATGGTGCTGTAGACACAGATTGGCATTAGGCTGAGTAAATGTTAAAAGTTCACCATTAGTGGGTGGTCCTTACAAGAAAGTGAACCTGTAAGTGGAATGAAGATGATACACGAAAGCACTTTGGCTACTTACCATGTTTAACCAGGCCGCAGGCCCTCCCTCCCTCCTCTGAGCTGCCATTGTCCCCACCAAGCACCACAGATCAAAGGAACCTGGTAGAACCTGATATTTGTGATGAGACTACAGACAATTTATTCAGGGAATTTTGTATATTTTTCTCTAAAATGAAAAGCAAAGGTAATATACCATTTTACCTTTTATTGTCAGTTGTTTGATTATGCTTTAACTTTACATTGTAGTTGACTAGGCTTCTTAAATACATATTTGTCTGAGAGGACTGTGACTATATCAAGATGAATTCAGGCCCTGCGGGGTAGCTCAGTTGGCTAGAGCATTGTTCCCGTACACCAACATTTTGGTTATTCCTGGGCAGGACACATGCAAGAATCAAGCAATGAATGCGTAAATAAGAGGAACAACAAATCAATGTATCTCTCTCAACAAAAACACCTTTTAAACATTTTGTTAAAAAGATGAATCCAACGATCTGTAGTTAATTATGCTTAACATAATATTGATAATTCTTGTCTCAAAAAAACATGTTTTGATATTAATATTTAGGAGAAATAGATAAACAGGTGCCAAAGTTTTATCTCTTTCCAAAATCAGATCTAGAATAAAGTAGGATAATTTTTAAATTATCCTTTTGTTTTAAATTTTACACTATTTGAATTATTCAAATTATTTACCTCTGAAGAGACACAGAAACATTGTTAATTGAGAATTTGCTTTGGCACATATGAAAATCTAATTGGCCACTGAAAATCTAAATCTGTGATTTTTGACATTGTGTATTAAGTGTTTGGGAATTTATTATTAATAGCTCCTCTTAGCAGAGGATGAGCTAGAAGGCTTGGTTAATGTTTACATCAGACATAGATTTTAGAGACGGTACAAAGTGTGAGTCACCTCTATTTTATGCAACCTTAAATAAATAAATATACTTCACTTGTTATACCGCTTGATTGCTAATAAATAAGTATATACCATCCATCTGTTAATTACCTTTAAGTTAATCTAAATCTGCAAATGCAGAGCTTTGATTTTTCAGTGTTTTAAAGTTTTTATTATTTCCTTATGTAAGTGTCAAATACAGCAGCAGTCATGACAGAAACTAATAAATCTATTTTCAGTTCTCTCTGTAAATAGTGTCTAATGGGTAGCAAAAGGAAAAAAACGTGACTTCCATGAACTGAAATACAATGCTATTTAATAACATGTAAAAAATGTGTTCTCGCCTCCTATAAGGATTAATGTGTATGAGCTTTTAGTTTTATGTACATGAGCACAAATATATGCCCAGTGCACTGATTGTTAAATGATAGCACAACATCCTTGGCCAGTCAGAGTCCTGAGTATCTCTCGATTTTCTGCCTCTACCATACAAAGATGAACTTTGAGGGGTTTATTTGAGCTAAATATATAACTGAAGCTGATGACATCTTGATGACTAGATTTATAAACAGAAATTTTCTGTTTGTGCATGATTCTTCCATTTAGCATTTTCATAGGGAGATTTAAATTAATAGTGAATTTAAAACCAAATGTCAAATCTCAGGAGAACAATTCTCTTCTAAGATATTTTGTAGTTCAATTATGTTAGAGCATGGTGATTTCTTCTTTGAAATCACCATCTTTTCTCCTTGAATTTATTTTGAAGGCATTCCACCAGTGCACTGAGATAAAACCACTTTGGTCTAATTCTCTGATATTATCAGTTAGCAACATATCAAGATGCCTTTAAAAGAATTACTTAGGTTAGACAGTGAAAATAAGGGCACAATATTTGTTGACTATGAGAAACAAATAAATTATTTCTCAATGCCAAAATTCTAGTTTCTGAGAAACAAAAGAAAAGCCGAAATGCAAAATTTTAAAAATATTTTGCAGTAAAAGTGTGACTATGCAAATGCCTTTGTCAAAGTTTTAGAGAAAGATAAGAAAATGGAAATAAGGGACAAAGTAATAAAAACTGAAATGGCAATTTTTAAAACTGGAACATAGTACTTGGATATTCTTATTGCAAATTGTTCTACAATAATTATGCTATTTTATAGTTAAAAATAATTTCTATAAACTTACTTTGGGATGTGGATCCTAGGCTTTTACCATTCAGAAGACAGAGCTACTTAAAGAAAAATCTGTGGAGCTGCAAATGCAGATGGATTTCCTGGAAATACAACAGCCATGTCTTCCTTTTTGAAATCTTTTATGTGCATGTTTTGTTCCTTTTGACATAGACTATCAGGCATGGCTTCAACCTTTTTTTCTGACAGGATTACGATAAAGCGGAGCATAACTATATTTGGATTTTGCTAACGTTAATTCTAATAAAGCTATTGCTATTTTATTACCATTTATATTTAGGGAGTCAATTCATAAACATAACACTTGCAGTAACAATAGAACATGAAAGTATCAAGTGTTTACATATTTATAGGCTACGTGATTTAAAAAATAAAATATTTCATCCCCTATCACTTAATAGACTATTGGGAATTCATTAGGATTATTTTTTCTGCACACAAAAATCCTGCCATCTTTACCTGATTGTGCTTGCAAGTGTCGTGCAACGTAAAACAGGATGCCATCTGCAGAAAAAGGCCGGAACTGCAACTGAATATGTGTCTTTTTTCGAATACGAAAGGAAGCAAAAGACATCCAGGATAATTCATGGCTTCTGAAAGATGGATCGCTTATAGATAGAGCTAAAAAACAACCCAAAACCCGAGTTTGAAAAACAATAGTGCTCATAAATGCAGTACACTCGAGATTTTGCCACTTACCTTTTCTTCCAAGGGTTGCTCCTAGCTGCGTATACACTGAACCTGGGTAACTCTTCCAATCCCACGAACAGGAGGCTTTTTGTAATGCGGCCAGTACCTGAAAAACCCTCTATTACTTCTGGTAACCGGGCTCCTATCACTGGCGCTGGGTGACGCAAAGCCTCTGCTCTAGATGGGATAACAGACAGGCGTTCGATGCATCTGTTCTGCGAATGTGTTACTCTTATCTCAAGAATGTGAGCTTCTTGGAATGTCTTACACTAATAATGCTTTTCAAATGATTCAAATAGTGGAATGTAGAAGGCATCACTATGTGAATTATTCTTCAGTTTCTGTATTTCTGATTAAAATATAGAGTGTAATCAAGATGCATTTTAGTGATTCTATAAGTGGAAATAAATGGTAGTTTACTTGACAGTAATTTAGGTCCATAACTATTCAGAAAGTGCTAACTCGTGGGTTTTACTTCATGGTTCAGATGAGAAGATTCATTTCAATATGAATTGAAGTCAAGTCATTGTACAGATTTATAGTCCATCAGATATTAGTTATTGCTTCTGTGTATAACGGACCAGGTGGGAATTGTGAGAGGAATAAGGGAAGTTCTGAACTTTTGGCAGTTTTTGTCATTTTATAATGTGACAGTGCTTTAGTGTGTGCCCTGGCTCACCCCGTGCTTTGAACCGTTAATCTGTTTACTCGGCCTTTCCTCCCTTTGGACCGGCCTAGACTAACTGTTGTCTTTCACTTTTAGGTTGATAGGCAACTGCTGGGTGTTTATCTAAGAGATGCTGGCATTTGCTGACTTTGAAGCAACTATGTCATTGATTTTGATTACTGCAATTTAGAATGGTAGACATTAGAATCACGTGGCATAGTTGCCAAGAAGCGCAGTCCTGTCCCTCACTCCTGGAGGGTCTGGTTTATTAAAGCTGAGATGAGGTAGGGGAAGTGTATTTTTCACAAACGCCCAAGTGTTTCTGATGTGAGTGTTATTTAGACCACATGTTCCTAACACTGAATTAAAGTTTATTGTAAGAATACAGGGATGGTCTAAAAAGTGGTCATCCTTTTGAAATTGTTCTTGTAAGAATTGGCAAAATAATGCATATTCATTAAAAGACATTTAAACAATTTAGATGAGTGTAAAGAAAAAAGACTAAATTTTTTAATAATTTATTTTTTATTGTATCTTTTCCATTACCATTTATCCCCCTTATTCCCTCTTCCACCTCCACCCACCCCCCTCAAAAGATGAAATTTCATTGTTCTTTCCTCTCTCAATTTCCAAGACCCACTGTTAACAGTTATCACCGAATGTAGAGCCAGACTTGGGTTTTCAATGCACATACAATTACTGAGTGTGTATATCTAGTCGTATCTGACTTATTCACATAAATGAAACCACATTATGTATGAACTATGCATAGTATGCTTCTTTTGCTCAATGCTGTATCTTCATGAAACTTTGCTGTTAGCATATTTTGCCTATTGTTTCAATGGATAGATAGTTGGTACCTTTTATTGCTGAATTATGATGATTTTGTACATAACAGTGTTATAACTTAAGACAAATAGTGATAGTTCTGATCCCTTTTAAATGTGAGTGGGTCTGCCTGTGGAGACAGGTAGAAGCTACACAGAGGACTTCAAGGAACTCTGATTCAGTAAGACATCTCTATCATCACTAAACCAGCTGCAGAACATTTTCTGCTATTGTTCACTTTGAGATAGAATTTGGGAAACGTCCAGGTTTTCCAGTGACTCATAAAGTCATTCTGACCGTGAGTCATCTTTAGGAGACGCTGCTAATCAATGTAGGTTAATTAAGAAAACACCAACACCTCTTTTCTTGGACAACTGATCTACTGGGTTCTGCTAACAGCCTCAGGGTTGGTCAGTGTGAGGGGCGGTCCCCAAAGGGACCGTGTTCTCAGAGGGATAACAGGTAATAATTCACGTGGCTTCCAAATCACATAAGCTTCCCTCATGACCTCACCTTTAGGGCCTTATTTATTATAAATAGGACCCCAGAGGAAGTACTTATGTTTGTATTCACCACTGTTTCACAACGGTGGCATTGGCTGGAACCAGGCCGGCGCAATCTGATGAAAAAGAAAGGAGAATGGCTGCTTCATGAGGTGGAAACACGTGGATCGCAATGACCCACCACCTGATTTAGGGAATCCACAGATTTCTAAAACCACCGTGTTTTGAGTAAATTCAGGGGTGGGAGAAAAGTAGGTTTACAATTGCAAGTCTGTGAAACACAGTCTATTCTTGTATTACTATTTATTCTTGTATTATTTTCTGTATGAACAACAGTAAGCCTACTTTTGTCCACCCTGTATATCTCTTCAAAACACTTAAGAATAGGTGATATGGGGTATCAGAAGAAGACATTTTTAGCATGAGCAAAGACTGCATCAGGAAGAGCACAGGTTGGCATATTGTCAAAGACCACAGGGAAGATGTGAGGGCTTGTGATGGTTTACTGAAAAGACTGGATGTGGCAGGAGGCACTCAGGATGTAGCTTGATTTTTTCCCCTGTGATGGTCCTTTAGACATGTTCTGTGAGATCTTTCATTCTCCTTCCTGGCGATATCTTGGGCAAATTCCTTAGCTCTTTGGTCATCTCCAGTCCTCAGTGAAATGGTGTCATTTTCAGGTATTAAGAAATCCTACTCAGTTTGAATCAAAACCCCAATCTCTTGCCTAATTCCAAGCTTCAATTCTTTCTCCATAGCTCAGATCTCACCCGAGCCTAGAAAATGCAGTTAGGAGGAGAGGTGTGTTTTTGTGATTTGTACTAATCCTCGCTGTCCTCCTTTACCTTGCTGCTTGCTTTGCTGCTTTTAGCTTTTCCGAGATGACATTGAGGATCAGTGGTAAGGAGGTCATGGGAGCGAGTTTCCAGTCTGCTGCTATCCGTGGTCTCTCAGCTGTCAACTGTCCTCTGTCGTGGCAGACAGCCTTTCAGATCATTCAGTGTCCTTCATCTCTCCCCTGGTGCCTCTGTCCTGCAGTTCCTGGCAAAGCTGATGCACTTTGGCAGACTTGCATGGATTCCACTCCGCTTTTGCTCCTGTGAGATGCTTCCAGCCTCTTTCTGCTTGAGACAACTTACCTTGTTGGGTAAGGTTCTTTCAAAGTGACACATGCTTGCTCTCCTTAGTAGTGCCACATGCTTCTTGCCTTGTCCTCAGTGGAAGGGCACCTCCCGCCACCCCTCCACCCCCCAGCTATCCTGCCTCTAGTCCTGCCATTAGAGAAAGCTCCAGCCAGCCCTCTGTCTTCAGGCTATGTGGAGTGGGGGTCAGGCACTGATTTTAAGTCTTCCTTCACTCCCAGGGATATGGATCTGGTTTTCCTGAGTTCTCTTTTTACTCCCATCCTCCTCTCTGTTTCCACAGTCGATGTCAGCTCAGCAAAAACGGACAACTCAGGGAGAGAAATGTTAGTTTTCCCTCCGACAAGGGCCCCTATCTTCTGAGTACTTTTTGATGCCTTTCTCACTTGCTTTTTGGGGATATCCCATTTGTCCTTCCTACAGCCAACATTCCTTCTCATAAAAGTTCCTTTCTCTGAGCCAACTCTGTCTCTCGGGTAGGTTGGGAATGAATGCTTTGCCAGGAGTGTCACATTTACACAGATGCAATATGGATCATCTGCCTCCTCTTTGCCGTCAGCTCAATGCGCTGTGATCTTTCTGAGTTGTCTGTGTCAATAGTTTGTCCCTTTCTACGTTTGTGTACTATTCCATAGCATGGATACGTCAGTGTGCTTGACCATTCATCCACTGAAGGACATTGGGGTTGTTTCCAGTTCGGGGCTATTACAATAAAGTTACTATGAACATTCATGTACATATTTTTGTGTAGATGTGAGTTTTCATTTCTTTGATGTAAATATCCAGGAGTGTGGCTGTGGGGTTGTATGGTTGTTATGTTTAGTTTTATAAGAAACTGCCAAATTATTTTCTAGAGTGGCTGGCCATTTTACATTCTTACCAGCAGTGTGTGAGAGATTTAGTTTCCGAGATTTAGGTTAGTATTTGGTAATGTCAGTATTTTTTTTTTATTTTAGTTTTTTTTCCCAGTCGGCATATAGGGATTCCTCATCATCCATAAACTCTTTTTAGACTTGTGGGTCTACAGGCCAGCTGCTGTTCTCAGCTTCAAGACCTCAGCGGAAACTAGTAGACAACAGGAAAGGTCAAATACAGTACCTGACCACATAGTGATTCACATAACCTTTGACTTAATGTAGGCTAAGGTTTTTTCCAGGAAGGAATTAGGATATTAGTTGGTTCTCAAATATAGCTTAGCAGGAGTATGCGCTAGAACCTAAGATTTATTTTCTGATGGGTTTCCTATCTGCTGGGTGTATCTGGTGAAATGGTGCAGTGTCTCCAGAAATCTATCCGCATAAGAGACCAAGAAACTCCTAGATTACTTATCTCAAAGAAAAAGGCAGACAAGTTTGCTTAGTCAGATGGAAGAGCAACAGATTTGTGGGTTGTTTGGTGTTTGACAGTTGGGTTGGTCGTTAGTTTTATCCCTGTATATACCCAAATTCATCACAGGAAAGCAGAGGAGGCTGCAACTGAAAATGTTAGAGGAGTCATTTTTACTCAAGATTCCGACAGACATGGAGGTTTAAAGAAGTACACTGACTAAATACGCTTGAAACCGAGCACAACGTAAAAAGGAAGGGAGGACATCTCCACACTTCTGTACAAATCCGCAGTCGAACCCTGGCACCTTGACGTCTGCAGCAGTGGGGGGTGAGGCCCTGAGCGGGCCGGTGGGGTTGTCTGGCGGTGGTGGAAACCACTCGGCTGGCGTTTGAGGCGGCAGGGGTGTGTGTGCTGTGAACGGTTTCTAGGTTAAGGAGGCAGCGTCCTCTGTGACCACCTCACCACTTTTTCATTTTAGGTTTTGAAAGTGGTAAAGTGCTCTTTCAAGTAGCGCACATCAGAGAGTGAAATATAAAAATACCTGGGTTACAAATACATTTCAGCAGCTTATCTTTTGCTTTTCACCACAGTATTTGTTTCTCATAGGCATACTCTACAGCTTGTTTAGGTTTCAGCATATACTTTAATTTTTAATTCATCAGTTGAGCTGTCTTTGAGTTACCATGGAACTGGGCATACATCATCATTTTTTTTTATACCAAGTACAATTTTAAAAGTGGAAAGGACCATCGTTTCTCCCTTTGTGTTGCTGTCCTAGTGGGAGTGAGGGGTGGGTGAGTTACAGGCTGGCACACTCAATGTACTGCAAGGGAAGGGCCTCTTCCTTTCCAGTGTTCCTCCCCGCCTCAAGCACAGATTAGGCTCCAGCAGGGGTGATTTCTCAAGTTTGGGAGGCCAAGTGATGATGTTCCCATGTGCAGTGCCACATCGCAGAACTCTTAACTCTCTGCTATAGTACTCAGTACTTTATGCTCATACCCGGCAGAAGGGTTTCTTTAAAATAAATCTAATCGTTGACTTCAGTTTCCAGTAGTATAGTAAACTGGATCACATGGTTAACCCCATGCCCACCATGAGATCAGCTAGAAATATTGGATGCATCATTTTAAAACGTCTTTTAAAATGAATTGATGATCTGGCAAGAAAGAAGGAATATTCAGAGGCAAAATAAAAAAGGTGGGGAAAAAAGGAAATAGAAGCTAAATAAATAAGTATTGATAAAATGATAAAGACAGGTTTTGCCTTGAGGGTATTTGACAAAGCTACTAACCCTAGATTCTAGTGTTCAGCTCTTCAAGGAACAAATAAAGTATGTTATAAGTTAAATAGGGAGGAAGCTGCACGTGCTGCAGATCTTAAAAAGGTAATCAGAAGTATGAATGAACAACTTTATATAATAAATTTGAAGATTTAAGTGGAATTGGTGAATTCCAAAGGACATATAGCTTATCAAAACTGAATTAAGAAGAAATTAAAGCTTTGGCCAGTGTAGCTCAGTTGGTTGGAGCATTGTCCCATAAACCAAAAGGTTGTGGGTTCGATTCCCAGTCAGGGCACATGTCTCAGTCGGGGAGCATGTGAGAGGCAACCATTTGATGTTTTGCTCCCGCTTTCGCTCTTCCCTTCTCTCTAAAATCAATATGCATGTCCTTGCGAGAGGATAAAAATAATAATAAAAAAGAAGAAATTAAGAAAAAGCATGAACATTCCTATAAAGATTAAAGCAATAAATCAGTTATCAAAAATTTTCCACAAGAACACACCAGGCCAAGATGATTATATCAGCAAATTCTACCAATTATTTAAAGAGTAATTCTCATCTTACATAAACTCTTCCACATATATAGAAAGAGATAATATACCCCAATTCATATTTTGAGTATAGCATAAGCTTGATACAAAATCCTGTGAAAGAAATTATGAAAAAAGAAAATCACAGAGCAATCTCACTTGTACCCATGTTAAAATTTTAAACAGAATCCAGCTCCATGTGTAAAAAAGACATCATAACCAACTAGAGTTTGTCTCGAGTTTGTAAGTTTACTTTATCATTAGGAAATCAGCAACATCATTTACCACATTAAAGGAGAAAAATCATATGATCATCTCAGTCAATGATGGAGTATTTGATATAATTCAGCATCCATGAATGATCAAAACTCTTAGCAAATTAGGACTAGAATCTGATTTCTTAATAAAACAAGCTTACCAAACACATATAGCAAGTATCATAATTCATGCTCAAATGTAAAAACATTTAAGACCAAGAACAAGCTGTGTGCCCACAATTATGACTTATATTTAGGATTACATAGAACTTTAGTCACTGCCATTAAGCAAAAAAAAAAAAAAAAAAAGAAAGAAAGAAAGAAAGAACGAACATGTATAAGAACTGGACAGGAAGAAACAAAGTTGTCATTATTTTTATGTTAAATAATTGTCTATTTATTTATTTTATTACTATTTTTTAATCCTTACCCAAGGACACATCTATTGACTTTAGAGACAGAGGAAGGGAGATGGAGAGAGAGAGAGAAACACTCATGTGAGAGAGAAACATTGATTGGTTGCCTACCATTATGCACCCCGAGCAGGGATCAAACCCCTGACCTAGGTATGTACCCTGGCTGGAAATTGAACCCACAACTTTTTTGGTGTATGGGACAACACTCTCGCCAACTGAGCCATCCGGCCAGGGCTTAAATAATTGTTTATAGAAAAAAATGGGTCTCAGAGGCATATCAAAATTAATAAGATTTTACTGGATTACAGTATGTAAACTCAATATTTAACATGGTAATTATCTTTGTATCAGTGAGAACATTTAATTAAAAATGTGTAAATCTCACAAAGTTTATGTAAGATCTTCTGGGAGAAAATTATAAAACTTCATTGAGAAACATTAAAGAAGGCCTGAGTGAACAGGATCTATATCGTCATCATGGACCAGCAGGGGATGGCACTGTGCCTGACGCAGGCCGCAAGTGAGCCATGTGACGTGAAGGTAGGAAGAGATCATACTGGGAATTCTGAATTAGCAAAAAAATGAGAATTTCTTTCAATGGCACAGAGAAGATTCCAAAGCTTTTTGCCATTGAAATAGTTGGTTTGATGAATATGGGATGGAGCCGAAAGAAAGAAACCAACCAGCAAGTAAAAAGTTGCCCAGATTTACAAACTTGTCACAATTTGATTTAATAATCTTCTTTCAAGTGTAAGGAGGGAAACATTGGGGTTCTCAGTACTAACACCCACCAAAATTAAATCCACAATACAAACCCTAGCTGGACATTCCAGTATTTCCAAACGCTGACCCTAATCAACTTTACCAATTTTAGATTCTTAGTTTTTTATCCACATGTACACATGTCTGACAAACTGGACAACTGACTGATACATATTCCTTCCCATTTCTGTACATTTGTTGAGTTTGTTCTTTTCTATAAAGATTTTTTTTTTACTTTTTCACAATTTTACTTTCCTTTAAGTTACAGCTCACATGCTGCGTCTTTAATGGAGATTCCTATAGCACTTAGCATGTTTCTTGCTTACATCACTGGCTTTGCTCTGCTGGGCATTAACTGTCTTTGAGCACCTGCCCTTACTCTGCTAGCTACTGGAAGTGATCTAGGACAAGTCGCTTGACATGTCTGATTCGCCATTTTTTTCCACTCATGAAATAGAGGTAATAATAAATTCTACCTTAGTGTTCTTAGGATGAAGCAAGATTACATAGGGCTTTGTGAACTGTAGTTGGCTGTAAAATGTTAATTATTATCACCTCCACAACTCAGTTTCTCCCCTTGCCTCCCAGCCACCCAACACTAAGCCAAGCTGCTGACCCTCCACAGCCCTGCATGTTGGAGGCTGTGCTCCTCACCCGCGCCCATGGGCTGACATGTTTTCATACTGACCCGAAGGGGAGCACCTTCTCTAATTTTTTTTTTTTTTTTGCTGAAAA
The DNA here is from genome assembly GCF_022682495.2 of Desmodus rotundus. Lineage (NCBI taxonomy): Eukaryota > Metazoa > Chordata > Mammalia > Chiroptera > Phyllostomidae > Desmodus > Desmodus rotundus. The sequence continues at coordinate 24,414,785 of NC_071397.1, forward strand.
TATGCTCAGTAGGACAGAGCAGGAGATTATGTGGAAAGATTTGTTTCCTGTCTGGAAGTAAAAGTATAGTTACGAGAAACATGGAGTAACTGCAGCTTCAGAGTCGGGAGCCAGGGACATTGGGGCAGCTCTTCTGACGATATTCTAATTCGAACAGTTAGTCCCCTCAAACAATTGCTGCAAGTCAAGCTGTTGAGCAGATGTTTTTGTCTTTACTTAGAATTGCAATAGTGAAATCCTATTCACTATAATTTTTATATAAATCCAAGAGGAAGCTACATGGAAGAGTATCTTTAGTCAACTCAAAGTCTGCAGGATACGATCACTTTGATGTTTTTAAAATTTATGTTGCTGAAATTTCAAAATTTGGGACCGCACTTGAATGGAAATCTAATACAGGACAAATCCACTAGTTGACTGTAATGTAGTGTGTGGTCCTAAGGGGCTGTGCACCCTAGGTCCAGTTTACTTTGTTTCCAGAGTCCCTTTAAGTAATGTGCTTCTGTGTGGTTGAGCCCCGGATCCTCCCAGAGTAACTCTCGGTAAGGGTCATGATCCACCAAGGCTTATCTTATAGCTGAAACTCAAAAATTCCAAAGACTTTGTCTCCAGAAAGAGATTGTTAAACATTTCAGGATGTATAGTGTTGGTTTTTACGTATTTTTTAAACCATTCATGTTAAAAGTTTAAAATGTAACTTAGAGGGTTAAAAAGACCTCTTAGTTATTTCCATTGTAAGGTGTTCTTATCTGAAATTCTCCAGGTCTCTGCTGTTGGGACTTGGGGGTGTGGAAATCATGAGTCTGTCACCTAATTCTCTCCGTTTCAGCACATGATAGGATTGCACTTTCCTGTCCCTTTTGAGGTTGACTTTATGATTTGTTTTGGTCAATGAAATGTGAGCAGGTATAACATGTGTCACCTCTGAGCCAGACCATGGTATGATTTCCATTATCTTTCTTAGACTCAGTGATTGTAGAAGCATCAAAAAAAAAAAAAAAGCCCCCATCCACCTGAATCTCTGAGAAAAGCCCCCTTCATGACACATGGTGTGAACGAGGAATAAATTTTTGTTTACTAAGCCACTGAGATTTTGGGAGTGTTTCCCACTGCATCATAGCCTAGCCTAACATGCTTAGTACAGGGAGTTTACAAAGACCAGCAGATAAAAAGCAGGCTTAACATTTCATATTTCATATTTAAGAGTACCAACTGTGATGTTATAACTAAATGAAATAGTCTTCGCTAAACTGAAACACAGCAACAAGAAAATGACTAATGCATTTAGTGTCAATATTCTGAAGACAAACTACCATATTCTTGTTTACTATAAACGGATAAGAATATTAAAAACAAGAAGCCCACGAGATATATGGTAGCATCAGTTATAATGACGAATCTTCAATTTTGTACATTTTTTTTCTTCTCCTGGGAAAAAGGATTCTAAAATTCTTTAAAGATTATTCACAGAGAATCTGGGGACATAAGTGTGTTTATTGGCAAGGTATTAAACCAATCTAGGAGAATACAATGACCAGTTTAAAAAATTATTGCATGCATTCTTTTAAAATTATTCTTACACATTTGTATAGAAATAATTTTAAATTTATAGAAAATTGATAAAATAAAAACAGTATAAAGAATACTGTACCCAGATTCACCTTTTGTTAATATTCTAACCTTTATTTCTATCTATTTCTCTGATATTTTTCTCAAACATTTGAGGGTAAGTTCCATCATGGCTCTTTGTACCTAACAATGAGAGAGAACCTCTTATAGAACCCCAGCACAGTTATTACCTTTAATACATTTAACATTAATGCTATACTCTTGTCTAATCTAATGTTAATAATCCAATTGTTCAGTTGACCCAATAACGACCTTTATAGTATTTCCCCCAGGATAAGAAATCTCTGAACTGAGATGTCGCATTTTGTTGTCGTGTCTCTTTGTCGTCTTTCAACCCAGAACATTTCTGCAGCCCTTCGTTTTCGTTTATGACATTGACATTTTTGAGGATTTTTCTCCTGCTTTCTGAAGAGGATGTTCGTCATTTGCAGTTTGACTGATATTTCCTCATAATTCGATTCAGGTTATCCATTCTTGGCTGAAATACTTCATAAGATGATGATGTGTGCTTTTCAGGGGATCACATGTGGAGGTACATGATTATCTATTTGTCCCTCATTGGTGAAGTTAATTTTGATTACCGTGGTCAAGGTGTTGACTGATTTTTTCCATTGTATAATATTCCACTGTATAATTATAGCTTTTTCCTCCTTGTAACTGTATGAAATCAGTGAGGAGATACTGTAAGACCATGCGTATCTACTATTCATCAGCACTACCTCCTAGATTTAATATCTGCTATGAGTCTAGTCTGCAACCCAGTCTTTATTTGGATGCGAAGTACTAATGTTCAGCTATACTGGTCCCCGCACAATGGGTTCTCACACAGGTGTGATGGTCCATGTGTTGTTGGTAACTTGGCGTCTCTGTGGGAGAAGGAGAGTTTGCAGCTTCCTAGGCAGTTACCTTGCTGACCCACATCTTTGCTTTTAAAGCACACATTTTCTTAACACCTAAAGCTCTGCAAGATTGTCTTCAAGCATTAAAACTTTCAGCACCTCCTTACTTGGGATGTCTGCTGATTTCAATACACCTCTTTAACCACTTTATATTGAACTAGTTCCATTGAAGGTCATTTGCTACCAAATGTTCATTCCTGTTGTGAGTGGTAGACCTCAAGATTTCTACAGTAGATTACTTCAATTCCCAGAGCATTGTTTTTCATGATGAACTAAAACTATAGTCTATTCAATAAATGAATAGCTTTCAATCTTTACACACTCTACGCCCACGAGGTTACATCGGTAATCCTCACTGATGCATATCTGCTTTGTTCTCAGCAGATTACAGATTTAGGGCTCCCCATGTTATGGTCTCTATTTCATTATGTTTAATGCTGTAGCTATGTTCTGTTCAGTTAGTAAAGGAAAAAAAAAGAAAAAAAAACCAAGACTTTCTGAAGCCTTTATTAACCTATTAGTTGCCATTTGGTCTACGGATAAGTGCGTACAATTTCACTGTAGCTTCCTGGCTTGTAAATACTTCTTTAAAGGTTTATCACAGTAAAAATCCAATGGATAGAAAAGAACTTCTTTCTCCATCCTTAAGTATGTGAAGTCTTAAGACTTTACCTCTCCATTTCAAGTTAAGCAGTTTGACAAATTTTAGATGAGCTAAGTACATACTGGAGCAAAAATGGAAGGGCAAACGCCCTTTCTCTTTGCTGGATTATTATCAGACTTTACTGGGCGTGCTGTGAACAAGCAACTGAACATGTCAGCTAATTGCTACCAGAAGGAGTGATTAAGTATCAATTATTGAGAAAAATAAAAATCATCCCTGTAGGCATACTTTCTTTAGCACCCAGATGGATAATGCTGAACCACTCACTTTAATTGTTTAACTCAATTTAGTTATTTGGGTGCCTATTTTGTTCTAAATGATCTTTGGGGACCCATCAAGACGGAGTGTTGCTTAAAAATTAAGTGGCCTATAAAATCACTTGATTGTTTTTATGATAGTTAGAGACATCTGGTGATTCCTGCTTTCAAAATCTAAGAGATGTTCTACTCCATGTTTTTGAAGCAGACTTTGGGTGGTTCAAACAAATGCCAAGTTAAACTATTTAATTTGCATAATAGAACATCAATTTTGTTACCTGTAAATCTGAAAAATAAAGCATGTAGTGATTATTTCAATCAATAACCAGGATACCTGGACTTCTACAATTTCTTTTTTATTTTCTTAAAATTTTTTTCAATTTTATTTATTTATTTTTAGAGAGAGGAAGGGAGGGAGAAAGAGAGGGACAGAAACATTCACGTGCGAAGGATACATTGATTGGTTGCCTCTCACATGCCCCCACTGGGGACCTGGCCCGCAACCCAGGCAAGTGCCCTGACTGGGAATTGAACCGACAACTCTTTGGTTCGCCAGCTGGCACTCAATCCACTGAGCCACACCAGCCAGGGCTACAGTGATAATTTTTACTTTTTAAATTTTTGCTATGTTTTGACTATCAAAATCTTGGCTGATGACAATTAATATCCAAGAGTAGCAATCTAATGAAAATGTTAAATAATTATTTCCCAAAACAAATATTGTCACAGTCACATGGCAGACCATTGGAAACTACTTTATTCACTTAACTCTGGTGTAATGATCTTTACAGAACCATGACTTAGTCCTGTGCTGCTGGCCTTTGTTATGTGTCAACGTGAGAAATGAACACACACGTAATGTCTCTTCCTTCTGGAAAATTGTCATCCAACGCAGCATATATTATACTGTTTAATTTCATTTTATTTTTGAAATTGGAGCTTTCTCGATATTTTTTTTTGTTAGAGTGTAGGACCAGGACACAGTTATCTGCTCTTTTAAAAGATTTTATTTATTATTTATTTTTAGAGGGGGGAAAGGACAGAGAAAGAGAGGGAGAGAAACATCGATGTGTGAGAAAAGCATCAATTGGTTGCCTCTCGCACACGCCCCAACCAGAGACCAGGCCCCACAACACAGGCCCGTGCCCTGACCAGGAAACGAACCTGCAACCCTTCATTTTGCGGGATGATGCCCAACCAACTGAGCTACACCTTAATGTAATGGCTGGTGTGCTTTTTTAAAATTAGGCAATAATTGAGTAGCAACCTGCTCTATTTTACATTTTACTACAACTTCTGGGAAGCCCAAAGCTAGTTTTATACTCAGTTTCATGCCACGTTTTGGACTAGCCTGTTTGATCTGGCTTGTCCTTCCCTTCCGCCATTTCCCATTCATTGCCTTCTTTTCCCTTTTCTCTTTCTTTTCTTGGGAGGAGGGAGTATTTTATCTTTCTGTCACTTTTCTCTCACTTTCTATCACTTGGGAAGACGGCGTATTTTATCTTTCTAGCCACTTTTCAAACATAAGTATCTTTTACTGTGAGCAGTCTCTGATGCTATTTGGAAGTGTCTTAAATGATAAAGTCAGGTAACTTGAGTTGGAAGATTTATGGTAGTTTCAGGAGTCTCAAGGCTTATTTACAGAACTCTGGGAGACTACAGTGATTATGCACATGTGTTACTCAGGTTTTGAGCCTTGAATAATTATATCGTCCACTTCACAAGTATAGATTGAACAGCCCCTCCAGCTCAGTAAGCAAGTTCTGGTGATTTTTAAATCCACGGTCACTGGCATTTCTCCTTTATCTTCTTTTCTCAGAGGTATATTAATAACTTAGACCTTACCTAGCATAAATTTCCTTTTTTTGATGAAGAGATTTACTCACATTTGCTAGCACACCCTTGCATTCTTCCTCAGGTTTTGCTGAAGTGGTTCTCAGTCTTAGAAAAGCTACTTCACCATTCCGTGTGGGTCTATCCAAATTTTATCCATTTTGGTACCTAACTTAATGTCATTGCTTTCTAATTACTCAGGTTCCACTAGCCAGAAGTAATGCGAGTTGTCTAACATTTGTGTAACAATCTGTCTAACAATGAAAGCGTTCAATACCCTGGGATATTTCTTCTATTACCCCCCGAACTGTTATCTGAATTGTATACTTTTATTTAGTTCTCACAGACTTTTGCCTGGTCTGCACCTAAATTGTTAGTTCTTTGAAAGAAGGAAACCTATCTTACAGTGCTTTGGATTTCTCCATATGGCCTGAGTGGTTTCTCAATAAATACTTAAAAATTTTTAATAATCTGTTATATTACTGTAGAGAATAAGTATTTTTTCTTTTTTAAAAACAATTTACTTAGTCATTTTAAAAGGCTAGTGTCTACTCCATTCATCATGTTTGAATATTTTTTTACATCTTTATATAATAAAAATCATCTTTTAAAAATAGGAGGTTTAAAGTATTTTTAACTTAAGAATCTATTTAAAACTAATTCATATTTTAAAAATGAAAGTGATCAGAATATATATGTTGACATGATGTGCATTTAATTTGAGTGCAAGCTATCACTTTTTTTCTTTCCTTGTAGGAGGGAGCTAATATTCAGGAGTGCTTGTTTTGGGCTAGGTCCTGGGCTGGCCTCTTCTGTCCCGACTCCTCATTGTAACCGTTATGAGGCCGTGCTAGGAGACGTAGAGAATTCTGCCTCTCAGACCATAGCGCTTTCCTGACCACTGCCTCTGAGATTCTTTGGTTACTGGAAGAGAATGGTACAGGCAGGTTTCCCTTTCTGTTTTTCTTAGATAAATTATATAGATTTTAACGAATGAAGGACATGAAATGACGAGATATTTTGAATCTTTGTATCTTCCACTATGATCATAAGAATGTTAGTTCTCTTGGCACTTTCTAATATTTCTATTAGAAACTAGGGGGAGCATATCTCTCCGTTTTCCACTTTAGAAAGTAAAGTGTGTGGTTGGATCTCATCACTGTCAATCATCTCAGATTTAAAGAAGGTGGGCAGAGCTGCTTCGTCAGATGGGAAATTGGGTATTTATAGCTCAACATGTAGAACACTAGTGGGCTGAAAATCCACTGTGAGTGGTTTGTGGTTACTAATGTGATCTTGAATAGGAAATAAAAAGAACTTCGTTGAAGGAAAACCTGTCATAGATGCCTGTCTCTTAGAGTTTTTCACCTTCCTCTCACAACCTTATAAAAAGCAGTAATCATTAATTTAGTAGTTGGCAAGGAGAATGGACTATCCCTGGACTTTGGCCAAAATTTCCCCTACAGCAAAGATTTTCACACACGCCCTTTTCACATATGAGAAGTTTGATATCCAGGAAAGTGAAGTTTTCTTGTCCAAATCCGAGGTTAGGAGATGGCACTTGTGTCTATTTCTTTTCTACGAAGACTCACCAGGAACGTCTATGCCTGTTGATATTCAAGGAGCTTCATGTTTATATGAACCTTAGCATTGTTACATATAATTCACTTTCTCCCTGGGGTTCACTCATGATTTATGGGTTGTGTTGAGAAACACAGAAAGAAGCCTAAATAATTAAAATGTGTGTTCCTAGGAATCATATCTAGCACTTACTTATTTTTTACCTTTAAAAAGTATTATAAAATTGTAGAGACAGGGGACCTAGCATACACGTAACCACATTCTTATTAATCATCATGATGGGATTGAAAGTGAGGAAGTAAAGACTAAAGTTTATCTTTTTTTCCTATGAAGAAAGCTTGTGCATTACCTGCCGTATTCCCACTTGGCTAAATGCACCTGAAAATGAGCACCTGAAAACAGCACCCCGTGGTGATGTCTGAAATAGCCCTCTCTAGTGCCATGGACCTATTTCTCCATTACTGGGAAAACCAAAGGGTTGGCAGGAGAGCATCATGTGTGAGGAAGTAGGAAGAATTAAAGTTCTCCATTAGCTTAAATTAATTGCAATGAAAACTGGGGCTAGGTGAACCATAAAGTACTCTTGGAATCAAGGACTGTCTAAGAAGCTTAAAAATGCCAGCATGTGCGTGGCTTTCTTTACCTTAGGGAATGAGAAATGAGTGGAAGGAAAATTGCACTATGGAGGGAGAGAATGTAAGAAAAACAGAAACATTTTCAATATTTGCTAGGCTAAAAGTTAAAAACACACGTTATGAAATCTCATTTGGCTGAGTGTCAGCGATACACAATAGCTAGAATTTAGTATAAACCTGTTCCAAGAAAAAAAGCAATTTGCAATAATGTGCAAAAAAAGTAAATTGAGAGGAGAGATTGTATGATTCGGGAAATGTTATATGTGTACTTGTAAATCATAAATTCTAACAAGAAAGAGCAATAACATAGAAGAAAAGAGCAAATGAATAAGATTTGAGTCTATGGGAAAAGAAACTGGTTGCATTTTCTATCTTGCAAAAATAATTGGAAACCAGAATTCTGCCTAAATAGAATATTTTAATGACTAAGATGGATTGCAAAATATTCTACCCTAGTTTAATCTATTACGATTTCTTTCTTCTTTTTTAAAAAATCCTCACCTGAGGATATGTTTATTGATTTTTAGAGAATTGGAGGGAGGGAGGAAAGGAGGGAGAGCAAGAGAGAAAGAGAGGGAGAGAGAGACAGAGAGAGAGAGAGGGAGAAAGAGAGAAACATCGATGTGAGAGAAAAACGTTGATCTATTGTCAACCGGGTATGAAACCCGCAACTTTTCGCGTGTATGGGACAGTGCTCCAGTCAACTGAGCCACCCAGCCAGGGCCGTCACGATTTCTTTTTAAGATTAACAGTCCTTGTGAAATATCCAACCCGGATGCTGCTTTTTGCGGGCAGCTTTCTTTATCTTTAGTTTCATTTTTAAAACTGGTTTAGGCCCCTGGGTGTTTAAAAACACGCATCTGAGCTAGTTCCTGAGCCAGACAATGTGAACATTGAGGATTAATGTACTTCTGGGGACTCGGCTCAGATATTTTGAATCACTTTTGGTGGCTGTGATTCTTAAAGCCATTGGATTCAAGTGATTGGTCTATTCATATTTTATTAGCACAGCACGAGACCTCCCTGGAATTCCAAAGAAATTTGGGATGAAGCCATAGGGAAAAGAATATATGCCAATCAGGAAATGTCTTTTTCTTGTCTTTAAATGGATTTTCTTTCTGTCAGCTGTAGGTGAATGTTTTAAGGTACTTGAAGGATCACATGTTTTCCATTAGTGAGACATTCCAGGAGTAAGGCATAGATGAAATGAGATTTCACTACTTAAGTTGGAATGCTGGTATGAGAAATTTTCCCCAACCTCCTTCTCAGAGACATACACGTACTTCAAATACCTAAGACAATTTAAAGCACAGGGACAAGGACATTTTGTTGACTGATTTTGCACACCATAGACTGTACAAGTTCCCACTTATTTCCTGTGACTGCTAGTTTTTATATTTTGATTGTGGAGTATAACCGATACAGTATCATGGGGGACTCACTGGACTGGCAGGGTGAAGACTTAAATCCTCAGTCCTGCCCATTCGTAGTTTTGCTTTTAACCCCTTTTTAAGGTAGAAAGAATTGGGATTAAGTGATTTTTTAAGGCTCTTTTCAACCCTAACCTTCGAAAACTTATTTAAAGTAAAATTTTAGTTTTGGAGATATTTGGTTTTTAATGATTATGCTTTCTTAGATAATTGGAGTGTGATAGTTGTTGATAAAATATTACCTCTACATCATTAGTCCCTATGCTCTATTTACTTAAGGAATGGCTATTATGAGGGACAGCTAAGATCTAGAAATGGTGTTGCTGAATTTGTTTATCATCCACTGTGCCTTTAAGCTGCAAAAGTCTGGCCTGCCCTCTTGCTGCTATCGCTAACCCTCATGCTAACTTGTTCTATTATGGAATTTTGCTGTGTATAATGCGCACTTTTTTGCCCAAATTTTTGAGGGAAAAGTAAGGATGTGCATTATACATGGGTAGTACCTGAAATCCCTTGTATCTGTTCTTGTGTTTTGTAGTAATTTGTGCCACAAAATTTCTTGTACCATACTATGTTCAAAAAGAAGTGCTAAAATTCCTTTATAATAAAACCCCCCAAGTATCTAAATATAAATAAATAAGTAATTGAATTAAGTACTTGGCTGGCTTCATCCCTGAAATTTCTCTCCCTTTGCACAGGAGCTAATGTATGTGCCTCTTGCTACTCCTGAGAGTTTTGAGTAAAGTGGAAGGTACAGAAGGGAGAAGCTCAGAGAGTGAGCCTTCTTCTGGAATTGAGCTGTGAACACAAGTGCACTCAGTTGGACTGCATTTAGCATAAAACATCTAGACCACCTCAACTAAACAGACAGATGGTTTAGAGTTAATAAAAACAATTCTAAAAGCAAAGTTGTATTTTTGTTCTACCAAACTGTGAGGACTATCTTATCTATGAAATATAATGTCATATGTATTAGGGAGAAAAGAGAGTAGTCCTTTATTAGGATATATATGAGGTCAGTTTGGAAAAAGCCCAGCCATTGTTAACATAACGAGAATGGTTTGCATGACATGGATGTAACCTGGCAGTCAAGGAGAGTAGGCTGGAATGCACATGCGTGAACAATGATTACTTCACTGTACTAGTCAGTGGGGTGGTAGAAGCAGTTGAGTGAGCATGTGTCCTGTGTGGCCAGCACATTCAAAATGACTGAGGGAGTAGAGCAACAATTCTGCATCAAATTTTGTGTTAAGCTTGAACATTCCTCCATGGGAACTATTGGGATGACTCAGAAGGCTGCAGCTATGGCCAACTTGTGTTTGGCAGCTTCATCACGACAACAGGCTCACTCATGCATCACATCTTGTACAGAGTTTTTTGGCAAGACATCAAATCACCCAGGTGACTCAGCCTGCCCCCTACAGCTCAAATTGGCACCCTGTGACTTCTGGTTTTTCCTAAAACTAAAATCACTTGAAAGGGAAGAGACTTCAGACCATCGACGAGATTCAGGAGAATATGACAGGGTAGCTGATGGTGTTTGGGAGAACTGTGTGAGGTCCCAAGGTACCTACTTTGAAGGAGACTGAGGCTTCATTGTCTTATGTACAATGGTTCTTTTATCTTCTTCAATAAATGTCTCTATTTTTCATATTACATGGCTGGACACCTTGGGCCAGCCATGTATTTCATTTTACTTTCCCAAAAGGAAACCGACTTAAATTTGTGGACAGCATGAGTCCAAGTTCTGCCTCACCTTGTTCACAGTAGACTCCAGTGGCTCCGAGAGGACAGAAACAAGTGTATCCGTGAGGCAATGAGGCGCAAGTTGCTCCTTTGCTGCACTGGTGTGGAGGGTCATGTTCAGGGTCACAGGTGGAAACTGTCTCCGTGCAGAAGGCGCCTTTCCACCCAGTGGAGCAGTCACAGCTGTAGGTTGAGAAAAAGACCACATATTTGAGCACTTGAGTAGAGACAGACATATACTGGTGTATCAATTGTCCTGATGTTACCATGGCAATTTTGATTGAGGTTCCAAGATTATCAAAGTGAATTGTAATTCAAACTACCAAGATCCAAATTGTCAAAGAAAAGAGCTAATAACTGGTTATGAGATTACTGGACTCCATCCGCATCAAGGATTTAAAAAGGTTCAGGATGTGGAAATTGAAAGAAAATTGTGCAAGAATGATTTCTTTGGACAAAACAGCATTGTAAGTCCTTTTCCCCACCCCACAGTACCACCCAGGAGGAAGGCTGTGAATGGAGTTGCTGATTCCTAACCTTAAGCCTTGTTGTGTGTTCTGTGCCATAGGGTCCTGGGCTGCAGAAGAAGCTGCAAACCCCTCCAGAGATGGAGCCATGGCAGCAAACCCCAAGGATAAATTGTGGCCCTCTGAGCTGGGGTTAATTTGGGACATATGAAAGGGATCTTGGCCAGAGGGTATCCTGGCAGCTGAGGAGAACATGGGAGTAAAGGTAATCAGTTAAGTACTGGGGCAGAATCTGAGAGGTAAAAGGGAGAACCCAGTTTGAAGAGAGATCTTGTCTGGGTTGAGACAGTGACCTTGGGAGCAGCCTAGCAGGGCATCTCTAATGGACTCACTAGAGGTAGCATTGCCACATAAAATGAAGGAGACGTAATGAAGTTTAAATGTCAGGTAAACAATGAATATATTTTTAGTATAAGTATATCCTATGCAATATTTGACTTTCAAATAAGCAATGTTTGACATATACTAAAAAATGATTTGTTATTTATCTGGAATTCCAATTTATTTTAAGTGTCCTGTATTTTCCCCCCTAAATCTGTCCACCCTACACCAGGGCACATGGGAGGAAGAGTTAAATTTAAATCCTCACCAGGCCTGGAGAGCACTAAACCATTGGACCACAGTGTGAAGCCCATTCCGGCGTGGTGTGGGGCACGAGTCAGGAACCACTTGGCTAGGGAGAGGGCGGCAGTAGCTCGCTCGCACCTCCTTCAGAGACTTCCCATTCGTGCCGTAAGCCCTGGCTCGATTTAGTCTTGAAGGGTAGAGTGTTGTTAACATTTTGATAGACCCTTTGAATGAATGAACTGAGAGTGTATTTGTGAATTAAAGTGTCTATTAACGGAGTCAAAGCAGAAAATTCAACTGCCTTCCCCATGTTTTAATCCAGGACCAAGCAAAGGACTCCTCCCCCTAAGCAGTGTAAAAAGAGGGTGAGAGACCTAAGTGAACTGCTTTATGAATACACACATCCATGGCTCCTGGGTCACTCACAGTCACTGGCTCTGAGTTCCTTACAATGGTCCTTGCTTACTGGTAAACTGAAGACACCGATGACGTTAACAGCACGGCTGGGTAGTGAAAAGGCATCGCCAGCAGTACAATTTCTAATGTAAGCAAGTTGAGATAGGGCAAGTAGCAAACAGAAGTCTTTTTAATCTTGGGTTTTTTTTTTCCGTTAGGCTGAAAGAATCCCACAGATTCTGGAGACTAAAGGCAGCTCATACATGTCCTCTAGGTGGGTCCGTCTGTATGACCCACTATAAGCCATGTAGCGGAGGAGGTAAGGGCAATGAACACTCCGCAACCATCAGTAACAGCCTTGACCATTTTATAGAAATGATAGGTAAGAGTTTCATGAAATTGAGATTAAACAAAAAGGCCACGGCAAGACAGACTTTTTTTTTTAGCACTTAACATGTATTTTTCCACTACTTTCTCTAAGCAAACGTAACACTAAAATTGCTGGGAAAAATTTCCCTGGCTGGTGTGGCTCAGTTGGTTGGAGTGTCGTCCCCTAACCTGAAGGTTTGCAAGTTCGATTCTCAGTTAGGATACATGCTGAGGTTACGGGTTTGGTCCCCAGTTGAGGTGTGTATGGGAGGCAACCAATTGATGCTTCTCTCTCTCATCAATGTTTCTCTCTCTCCCTTCCTTTCCCCCTTCCTCTCTCTCCAAAAGCAAGGAGAAAAAATTTTCGTCAGGTGAGGGTAAAAAAATTAATAAAAAATAAAAATGCTGGGAAAATTGGATTTTCAGATGTAAAAGAATGCAGTTAGACTCTTATTACCATTCACAAACGTTATCTGGAGATGAATTAAAGACCTGAAATCACAAAATTTAAGACCTGAAGCCACAAAACACCTAGAAGAAAATAGTGTTCAGTTTTGCTTTTTCTTAAACTTCATATAAATGTAATGACATTGTATATAATCTTCAATTACTGCCTTTCTCTCAGGATTATATTTTTGGGATTCACCCATGTTGATACATTACCTGTTGCATTATTTGTCAGTGTGAGAAGAATTCTTGTTTTTGTATTGTTGAAATTTCAGTATTTTCTTTTATGGTTTGCATTTTTTCTGACTTAAGAAATATTTCCCTATTCCAAGGTTGGAAACATATTTTACCAATATGTTGTCTCCCAAAATCATTATGGATTTTCCCTTTTACATTTAAGTCTTCATACACCAGAAATTACTGTGATCGATAGGGGTAGAGATTGTATTACAGTTTTCCATGTGGGTGACATGAGGGTCCTAGCAATCTTTATTCCATCGTTCATCGTTTTCCACTGGGGAGCCGTGTCCGTTCATGCGTGGTCCTGTGCCTCTCTGTCCTGTCCATTAGCCTGTTGGTCCACCCTTGTGCCAATACCACACTGTCTTAACTTCTCCGACTTAATAGCAGGTGTTGAAATCTAGGGTGGCAAGCTCAGCAATCTTGCTCTGTCCACAAGTGTCTTGACTATTCTCAGCCTTTTGCTCGTTCGCATATTGAACATATTGATTGAACACACAAGAACATATTGATTTTAGCCCTGGCCAGGTTGCTCACTTGGTTGGTCCATTGTCTCTTACACCAAAAGTTTGTGGGTTTGACCCCCGGTCAGGGCACATACAAGGTACAAGTTCCATCCCCTGTTGGGGCACGCATGGGAAGCAACCAATTGATGTTTCTCCCTCCCATTCATGTTTCTCTCTCTCTCTTCTTGTCTCTCTAGGATCAATAAACATATCCTTGGGTGAGGATTAAAAAAAAAGAACATATTGATTTCAAATTCCCTTATTTTCCTCTGGTATTGGGCAATCTAATCAAATTTGTACTTCATCAAAACTTATTATTATTGTTGCTGTTTTAGTGTTTACTATGTGCATAGCACTCTCTTAGGTCATCAGGATGGGCAAAAGATGTGTAGGGCGTGAGCACCGGCCTGGCTGAGACGGCTGTGCTGGGTACGGCACCGCTGGGAGGCACCTGCGGGGGGAGCCCGGGGAGCGGCACAGAGAAGTGCCTCGGAACCCAGAATAACTTGGCGGATGAGAACGTAATTAACATCGTGCCACGTGTTCACCCATGCACTGTTAGAGGATGGTTGTAGGAGGATTTTAAAACAAAAATTCTCATCTGTCTGGAATTTACAGAGAGAGGCATAGGCACATCCACTAAATGGTAACAGCAAACGAAAATCTCTGAGGATATTGTCATCTCATTAAGTAGGGTGTTTATGTGGGTCAGGATGGAAGAAAATTTCTATGCTAACTGTATCTAAGCTAATAGTTGTGCAAAATAAAAGTGTGAAAAGTTGTTAAGGTTTTCCAAACGGAGAAAAACAAAATACAAAATTAACCTGCTGCAAAATTACATGACTTTGATTATTGTTTGACAATCACAAAGCACAAAATATGTAAATACCTTTTATACAAAATGGATTGTCTTAATAGTTTCATAAAATAAAAAAACCATAGTAATTTATATTACAGAATTTTTATATAAAACTGAAATTCTAATGTGATTACTTTTTTATGATGATTGCGCCACCTAGTGGTTTGTTTTTGTCACTTGGAAAAATAGGAAGAACAAAATCTCATTGCATTATAGACAGACTTGGCAATGGTAAAATATTTATTTTTATGTTAAGTATAGCTTAAATCACATTAAGCTTAACATCTAATGCAGATGGCATAAACTTATTTGGAAAATAGCATCTTAAATAAATCCTCATATAATTCTTAGAATTTTTAGGTTTGAAGCAACTAGGTACTCGTACAAAGATTTTAAAAATCACTTAAAATCACTTTCAAGTACCATATACCACTTCCTTACATTATATTTTAAGAGAGATTTTCGTTAGAATGATTTTTCTTTTTCTTTCCTCCCTGGCTTCTTTAGAACCCTACGAAATGTAGATAATAAAACATCTCACATAGATTGTTGTTATTTTCCACTTTGTGTAACAACATTTTTTTTAACCCTTGAAATTACTTCATTAACATTTCTTCCTTTAACCACAAAAGTACTCTCCTGCCCTAAGGAAGAGTAGGTTTTGGAGAAGCATATGTGTGAGGTGGGGTGTCCATAAAGTGGAAAAAGTAGGAAAAAAGGAAGGGTAGATGTGCATTCATTCAAAGAATGTATTTATACACAGAGTGAGGTAGAAGTAGGTTTACAGTTGTGAGTACATGAAACAAAGAGTTTGTTCTTGTGTCATTATTTATAAAGTATTGTATTATTTTCCATACAAGCAACGGTAAACCTGCTTTGCCCCCCGCGTAACTTTACAGGCTAACTGCCTGCCACTGTACATGGCACTGGGGATGTCACAACACTAAGGCCTTATTTTTGGCCTCATGAAGTTGCTGCTTTTGGGGGATATCTGATTAGTAAGCAGACAATGTTAATACAATGTGCCAAGTGCGAACGAGTACCATGGAAGCCCATGGAAAGGGTGCCTAAGCAATTTTAGTGAGTTGGGGAAGGCTTCGGCAGTGAGACCTGCCTACATGAGTGAGTGCTTCGAGGGCGAGGAGCAGTAGAAGATGATGCTGTAGAGGAGACCTGAGCTTCAGGGCTTTGAATAACAGGCCGAGATAGGGTGGCTTTTAAGTGACAGACGTACGGGGAATGATGTGAAGGATGAGGCGTATATTAAGAATATTAATTCTGTATGTATGGGATGACTCCATGATATAACAATAAACTCTCTAGTGATGTAAATCTAATTTTGGTGGGGTCTTACTATATCTTTACCACTAGAACAGGGGTCGGCAAACTTTGGCAGTTTCAAGTTTGCTTTATGGGCCACAAACACTCTTTTCAATAACTCCACTCTGCCGCTACTGAAAGCAGCCAAAGACAATCCCCAAATGAATGGGTGTGGCTGTAGCCCCACAGAGCTGTGCACACAGCAGCAGGCGGTGGGCCAGATTTCGCCCACAGGACATAGTTGGCCGACCCCTGCACTGGATCATTAATTCCACGGGACTAATTAATTAATTCATTCCACGGTAGCAGAGATGAGGTCTGTTTTACTCTCTGCTGTAGTCCCAGGCCTAAAACATTTCCTGGAGTATTGTACTTTCTCACTGAATATCTGGGGAATAAATAAGTAAGTAAATGAATGGGTCATAACTAGGACAAGGAAGTGGATGAACACAAAGAGGCCTGGACCGAGAAATGGCTTTGAGGATGGGAAGGCTGAAGTCGATGTGAGAGGCGTCTGGTGAGTGTGTCGCTGCAGGAGGTGAAAGACGGTAGTAACGGCGAGCGTTTACTCAGGCTTAACGTGTGCCAGGCACTCTTCTAAGCACTTCAAATGTATTTACTCATGGAATCCTCCTTATGACTCTACGAGGAGGGTGCGATTAGAAGCTCATTTTGCAGAGGGGGAGCGTGAGCAACAGAGAAGTTAAGCAAATTACATGGCCAGTAGTAGGGGAGGGAGTGCTCATATTAACTGCCGTTCTGTGTTTCTTAACCTCATGGCAGTCTTTGGGGCTTTCAGGATTAATTGGCTGAAAGAATATGGTGCCGTTGGTGAGAAAGGGGTATTCAGAGAGGAGCCCTGAGTCAGAGGTGAGAGCAAGTGCGTAAAGGGCCTTTTCTGGGCGGACAAAGGAGCATAGCAGGCAAGTGGCTGAAGCATTTCCTCTACAATAGCTAAGAGTATTCAAAAGATACTGAGCGAGGAATCATTGGCAGTACTCATAGAACTGTTTTCTCAGCTCATGTCCATTAAAAAATGTCAGCCATCCTAAGTTGGGAATAAATAAAGAATAGTTTATGTGTTCTTCTGCCTCTAAACATAGAGCGATAGCACAGAAGAAAATGTGAGACATTTTGAGTAACACCTGGTTGTAAGGGCAATTGAGAGTTGAGTGTTGGAGTGTGTTTTTACTAATATACTTCATTATTTTACATCTGTGCACTTAGAACGAAATGGATTTACTGTATTTTGCCATGAATAATGTGCACTTTTTTGCCAAAATTTTTGAAGGAAAAATAAAGACGTGCATTATACATGGGTATAATGATTACGTGATCCCAGGTATAATACTCACAAAAATGTGGGTGTGCATTATATCTGGCAAAATACAGTAAATTCCTAAATGCAAATAAATTCTTTGCTTTTTATTGTCAATTTTATAGCTCAGAAATATCTATGGATTAATTTTTCTCATTACAGCAGATATTCAACATGAAGAATTTAATTTTCTTTTAATTCACCAATTTGAAGACTTGTAGAGATTAGGATAAACGTGGATATATAA
Source organism: Desmodus rotundus (assembly GCF_022682495.2). Classification (NCBI taxonomy): domain Eukaryota; kingdom Metazoa; phylum Chordata; class Mammalia; order Chiroptera; family Phyllostomidae; genus Desmodus; species Desmodus rotundus. The sequence continues at coordinate 24,432,255 of NC_071397.1, forward strand.
AAATTAACTGAAAATGAGATGGTCGAAAATTTAATATTCTTTGCTGGAAGATCACTTGAATATCATTCTTTTGCTTACTTAATATTTACCAAAAAAGGAGCAATGGTGAGCCACTCCCCTTTGTTACCAGGGTGAATACAAAACAGAAAACAGTTCTGTCCCCAAGGACTTGGAGGTAATTTTTTGGTAACAATGTATTTGTATGATATTCAGCATTTATCAAGACTTCACCTTAGTGTCAGGCTTTAAGTACTTTGTATGTAGTAACTTATTTAATGCCCTCAATAACTACAATTATTAGTCTTGAGTGTGCAAGTGAAAAAACTGTGACTCAGAAGAGATAATCTCTGCTTAATCTGCTTGTTCAGTTTAGCTGTCAAATATTCTCATTGTCTTAAATCAGAGGGAATCTTGTCTATGTCTGAGGCTAATGAGGGTGAAGCACTGAAACCCTCAGTGTGAGATAAGAGCAGGAAGGGAAAGTTCTTGCAGAGGATTTATTGAGCTGGATCTGTAAGAAAGTTTTGGTAACAGATTCGTGGGTTTTCTGTGCATAAGCAAAAGCACAGATACAGTACTTAAAATGAAATCTACGTGCTTTGATAAAAAAGTCATGAATAATGGAGTAGCTATGTGTTACTTAATAAGAGATGATCACATTGCCTAAAGGACTCCGCTTCTGCATGCATAATAACTCACTTCTCTGCTCTTTGTAGGAAAAGGGAATTACTGCTGAATCTCCTAAAACCTCTGTTGTGTTGGATGGCCGCATGCATGTCAAATCGCTTTTCTTTATGATTTATTTCTGTTTGAGTAACAAGTTAGGAGAAGGAGGTAAGTGCGATAGGTTGCATATCATTTTACCTGCCAAAATTTACTGGATGTCAAATGACACACGCAAAAATCGAGCCTTTGAAAAATACACAGACAAGCACCGGAACGGGGGAACCTCGCGGTAGCGGAATGTGATGGCACGTCAAGGCTCGACACGCTTGCACACGTTTCCCCGTGGCCTTCCTATCTCTGATGATATCTCGGAGGGTATAGGAAGCGTGAGACGAAACTCCTCCTGATAAAAAAGTGCCGGCACTCCTGTGCGGGCCTCCGTCCGGACGGTTCTGCTCTCCAGGTGAGGGGCAAACGCTGGATTAAGCTAACAGTGGCACTCAGTGCCTCGCAGAGAGGGAGACGTTGGGGGGGCAATTATTTAGCTGAGTTGCTGTAGGAGATGGTGAGCATGAACCTGGACTACGGATAGAGGATACAGTAAGCGAATTGCTTTTGCCTGAGCACAGGAGAGAAATTAGGTTTGTTCTAAGCGAGAGGGTCGGTTGGAGCACAAAGAAGCCAGGAGAAGAATATAGAGATGGGCCGTGGCGTTGGGACGGCCGCCCCACGGTAACCTTTCCACCGGGGAAAGCCCAAGAGCAACGAACCTTTCTGTTGCACAGCATCGGTGCGTACTTCTCCTCCCTTGCACCAGTGTGAACAGTCTGACGTGTCTTAAAGTGTGAGTGACTTTGCTCATGTAGCAAAAGTCAGAGAAACTGCTTGTCGCTTTTAGGCATACGTGGTAGAGAGAAGGCCTTGGGAACACACACTTTTCTTCTGGCATCTGCATTAATCTTGGAAAGGTCTTTGACCTTTCACCGGATCCTTGAAGGTATCTGTGAGCCACCGAATATTTGGGAAACTGTGGATCAGGGAGATTTTGTGCTCACTGATAGATTTATGTTGTAAATAAGCCTCATTTTTGAACTTAGTATAATTCTCTGATGCATTTCCTATTTGACAGCCCCATTCTCTGAGCTCCTACTGGACTTCCTGTCTGTGCTGCTCATTTCTACATCTGGTTTTGTAACTTGGTTTTCCTACACTGTGCGTTTTTAAAAGAACATGTTGCCCATCACCCTCAGTCACAGTCAGGACATCACTGTAAGGTCAAACAAAGAACAACTTAAATGAAGTCAAATTTGCTTAAAAACACTTTGTACCACACAAAGGTACGTACGGACGTAAGTTAGAACTAAACAAACCTTTCTTTTCTTTTTTTTTTTAACCTAGGCTACTAGCAACAGAAATAGTTTACTGTTTCTCTGTTGCATCAGAGCTCATCCCAGGAGCATCAAGGCCTGACTTGAACTCTGCCTTATTACAGCCCCATTTGAGAAATTGGATTAGAGTGCAGCTGCATCTGTGTTTGCTCACTGACGTCCCTGGAGCAGGCAGGCAGGGCTTTTAGCAGTTTCCGGAAGCCCAGCACTGGGTCCAAGCCTTATCAAGCCCCACTTCCCTCCTTACTTGGCACAAGACATCTTGTGTACCCAGACGATGCCTTCCACCTCCAGCTGCGAGGAGTGGAAGTAAAGTCAGCATTTACAGTTTATAATTTTTTAAAATAGCATTAAGCTGTTAAGACACTTGGAGTGGCTTTGAGATTTTGTTTTTAGAATTGATTCCGAACACCATGACATTTATAATTCTGGGTTGGGACTTGCTTCTTGAACATTTAAACATTTTTATTATATGCTATTTTTCAAGGAAAGATTGAACTTCAGCTTTGAGCTGTCAATGACGTTACCCGGAAATTCAGTTTAATATTACCCTCTGACTCAGGTGCAAAATGAAAGTGTGAAACTGTATCGAGAGCCTGGGACAAGGGCAGAAGAAAACTTCTTAAACACTGTAGGAAAGTGTAATTCTCCTTAAACTTGTGCTGCTGCTGAAGTTGGACGGCCAGGAGTGGGAACCTGAATGTTTCGAAACAACATCATTGAGGTATAATTTACATACCATAAGATCCACCTCTTAAGTTTAGGGAGCCATTAAGTTTAATGCCATGTCAGTTATAAGAGCTACCTCTCATTCTGCTGTAATGTTTCACATGCCATTGATACAGTAAATATTTTGTTGTTGTGTCAATAAGAGAATTTCCAACACTGGTCACCATTTGATAAGAAAGGTTTTAGAATCCTGTAAAAAAAACTTGTCAGAGGTATCTGTCTTTACTCAGGCTTATTTGTTATTCAAATCAAGGTTCTCGTGCTAGTCTATGAGATACAGCTTTCCACCCACACAAGATTTTATGAAATCCCAGGGCATGTCTTATGAGGCAATGTACTTCCCATTTGGAGAAAATATGAAATGCCAATTGAAGATAACATCAAGTTTTTTTTTTTTTAAGATTATTTATTTGCATGCCCCAACCGGCTCACAACCCAGGCAGGTGCCCTGAGGGGGAATCGAACTGGCAACCTTTCTGTTGGCAGGCCAGCACTCAACCCATTGAGCCACACCATCCAGGGCATGTCGACATTTAAAAAAAGACTGAGAATAAATGAATAGATTACATCCAGAAGATAAAGAGTACTTAACACCAGTCATCTAAATTGCTAAGTGCTTTCAAATTCATCTCTTAATATTTAGGTCCTGAGAGAATCTTGATCCAGGAACTGGGAGATTCGGTTTTGGGTCCTGTGGTACCACTCACAAAATGCTGGTACATCCTCTTGTTTAATCATAATCTCCTGGGCTTAGTTTCCCATGCATTAAATTGGGGCTAGGATAGTTCCTAATTCAGAAAGTTTTAAACAAGGGCAATGAAAATAATGTATATAAAAATGCTTTTTTGGTCACAAAATGCTGTAAGATATTACTTTTATTATCACAAGTCAAGAAAATTTTCTATGGTGATCAAAACAATCTTCAAATAGTTGTGTCCATCTATACATGGCACCACGTATTCCAAGATTAACACATGTGGCTCTTATGCTGGAACAGGCCCCTTGTTCCAAATGGGGTAATAAGGAGTTAGGATGAATTTCCTTCCTGCATCTTCCCTTAACTTTTCTACTGGCACTTCCCATTTTTTATGATCACATTCTTTATTATCATAAGTTTATTTATTATCTCAGTTAAAACAAAACAAAAACACCTAATAAGTCACCTGAAGAATGGCCACATTTTTTTAGATAAGGTGAGGTAAATTTGTACCTCCAAATAAAGCTTAGTTGGAGAGCAAATGACAATGCATAATTTATAAAGCAAATAAAAGGTTTCATTAAAAATTTTAGCGTGGCCCTGGTGGTGTGGCTCAGTTGGTTGGAGCCTCCTCCCCTGGACTAAAAGGTTGAGGGTTCGATCTCCAGTCAGAGAGGTAAGAGAAGGCAGCTAATCCGTGTTTCTCTCTCACATTGGTGTTCTTTTTTTTTTTCCTCTCTCTCCCTTTCTCTTTAAAAGCAATGAAAAAAATGTCCTCGGGTGAGGATGAAAAGAATTGTAAGGTGTTTGCAGCTGCCGCCAAGCCGCCGTTGCTCTCTAATGCCAGCGCCATCTCTAGCTGGGGAGTTGCAAGCAGAAAAGGGAGTAACTCCACACTATTGCAGGTACAAAGCATGCTCTCTACAAACCGACCGGTGGTAAAGCGCAGAGGAAGCAACTGGCTACAAAAGCCGCCAGCGTGAGTGTGCCCTCTACTGGACAAGTGAAGAAACCTCATCGTTACAGCCCTGGTACTTCTGCTCTCTGAGAAATTAGACGTTATCAGAAGTCCCCTGAACTTCTGTTCTGATCCTCAAACTTCCCTTCCAGAATCTGGTGTGATTTATTGCTCAGCGCTTCAAAACAGATCTGCGCTTCCAGGGCACAGCTATTGGTGCTTTGCAGCAGGCAAGTGAGGTCTGTCTGGTTGGCTTTTTTGAAGACACCATCCAGTGTGCTCTCCATGCCAAATGTGTGACAATTATCCCAAAGACATTCAGCTAGCATCCTGCAAATGTGGATAACGTGCTTAAGAATCCACTATGATGGTGACCATTTCATTCTTTAAAAAAAAGCCTTTTTTTCTCTTCATCTTATTATTGGTAGTTCTGAACATCATATATGTGTGTGTGTATATATTCCCCCCGCTCCATAGGGTCAAAAGGTACCTAAGTATTTGATTGGAATTGGAAAGTAGGGGACAGAAATCAGGGGTTGGCAGTTTTTTTTCATGTTCATTTGTGTGTGATTCTTTGAAAAATATATGAATACAGGGACATAAATATTAATGCACATCAAATGTTTCAGTGAACAAATTCCAGCAGTTCTATTTCACAACAACTATAAATAAACCTGTTAAATTTTTCTGGACAATGCCAGAATTTGGATTTTTAAAAAAACAAGTAAATTCCTTATTTATGGCAACTACATGGTGTTTGTAGAACTTGTATTCTACAGTAGATTCCATCCATCCATTCACTCTGCTTTTATAACTGGGTTGGTCTACATGTAAGTACGTGTCTTCTTAAGATTTTATTTATTTGTTTTTAGAGAGAGGGGAGGGGAAAGAGAGGAGGGAAGCATCAACAAGCACTGATCAGGTGCCTCTCTTATGCACCCTGGCAGGGACTGACCCCACAACCCAGGCATGTGTCCTCACTGGGAGTTGAACCCATGCCCTTCTGCTCTGCAGGGCAATCAGTGCCCGACCAACTGCACACTGGTCATTGACCTGCTGTGAATACCTGTGCATACCTAAGCCTCTGCCCCTTACAACATAACAGGTGCGCTGAGTCAAAGAAATGCAGGCCAAATGAAAGAACAGATCAAAACTCCAAAAACAGAACCAAGTGAGAAGGAGATAGCCAACCTATCAGATGCAGAGGTTCAAAACACTGGTAATCAGGATGCTCGCAGAATTGATTGAGCTTGGTTGAAAAATAGAGGAAGAAGTGAAGGCTATATAAAGTGAGATAAAGAAAAACATACAGGGAACCAACAATGAAGGGAAGGAAACTGGGGTTCAAATTAATGACTTAGAACAGAAGGAAGAAATAAACATTCAACCAGAACAGAATTGAAGAAACAAGAATCCAAAAAAATGAGGAGAGGCTTAGCAATCTCTGGGACAACTTTAAACATTCCAACATTTGAATCATAGGGGTGTGAGAAGGAGAAGAGGAGGAGCAAGAAATTGAAAACTTATTTGAAAAAATAATGAAAGAAAATTTCCCCAATCAGGCAAAGGAAATATACATACAAGTCTAGGAAGCTCAGAGAATCCCAAAGAAATTGGACCCAAGGAGGAACACACCAAGATACATCATAATTAAGTTACCCAAGATTAAAGACAAAGAGAAAATCCTAAAAGCAGCAAGAGAAAAGAAGACAGTTACCTACGAAGGAGTTCCCATAATGCTATTAGCTGATTTTTCAAAAGAAACCTTACAGGCAAGAAGGGGCTGGAAAGAAGTATTCCAAGTCATGAAAGGCAAGGACCTATATCCAAGATTACTCTGTCCTGCAAAGCTATCGTTTAGAATGGAAGGGCAGATAAAGTGCTTCCCAGATAAGGTCAAGTTAAAGGAGTTCATCATCACCAAGCCCTTATTAGATGAGATGTTAAAGGGACTTATCTAAGAAAAAGAAGATCAAAACTATGAACAGAAAAATGACAGCAAACTCACAACTATCAACAACTGAAAAACAAAAACAAAAACAAACTAAGTAAACAACTAAGCAAAGAACAGGAACAGAATCACAGAAATGGAGATCCTATGGAGAGTTATCAGTGGTGAGGGGGAGTGGGGAGAATGGGGAAATGGACCAGGAAATAAGAAGCATAAATGGTAGGTACAAAATAGACAGGGGGAAGTTAAGAATAGTATAGAAAATGGAGAAGCCAAAGAACTTATATGTATGACCCACGGACATGAACTAAGGGGGATGGAGATGCTGGTGGGAGGGGGAGTGCAGGGTGGAGGGGGATAAAGGGGAGAAAGAAATGGGAAAATTGTAATAGCATAATCAATAAAATATAATTAAAAACCAAAAATAACTAATAAAATCAAATCTGATGAAGTCACCCTCCAGCCTAAAGTCTTTTAGTGGCTTTCCATTGCTTAGAATAAAATCACCAGTGAGAAAAGGCAGACAACTGTACTTGAACAACAACAATAAAAAGAATAAAACCACCAAATATCCACATTTCAAAATAAAATAAAATAAAATAAAATCCTCACCCGAGGATATGTCTATTGATTTTAGAGAGAGGAAGGGGGGGAGGCAGAGACAGAGAGAGAGAAACATCTATGTGGAAGAGGAACATCGGTCGGTTGCCTCCCATACGGGCCCCTGCTGGAGCACAGACCTGCTGCCTAGGCGTGTGCCCTGACTGGAATGGGACCTGCAGCCCGTTAGTGTACGGGGTGATGCTGCCACCAGCTGAACCACCCGGCGAGGGCTGTCTCATCTTTAAATGAAATAAATTATAAAATTGATACTCGTTTACTATTTTTAATTGGGGTTTAACATCTTTTAAAATTTATTAGTCATTTGTAATTTTTGATCGCTTATTATGTATTGTTTTTCTCTAGTGAGCATATTAGCTGTTTGTTGTATATTCTAACTACTTTCTCCAGTTTAATATTTGCTATTTAATTTTGTTTATGGTGAAGTTTTTATTTTTACATGGAGACGTTTATAATATGTTGCCACATTTATCTTATTTTTCCTCCACGCATTTTGCATTTTCCCTTAGAAAGGTCTTTTACAGACACATAATGTACGACCTCACTTATATCTGGAATCTTAAAAAAACTGACCCGATGGAAGCAAAGTAGAATGATGGGTGCCAGGGGCTGGAGCTGGGAGGGGTGGGGAGGTGTTGGTCACAGGGCCAGACTTCCAGTTCAGAGATGAGCAGGTCCTGGGGACTCGATGTGCAGCGTGTGAGTGCAGTTAACACCACCTGAAGTTTGCTGAGCAAGCAGATCTGAAATGTGCTCGCCACAGACACACACAGGAAACTGACTGTTAGGTGATGAATGTGCTAATTAACTTGATTGTGGTGTTCTTTTCATAATGTATATATATATACCAAATCATTGCGTTGTACACATTAAATGTACATAATTTTTGTTTGTCAATTAGACCTCAATGCATTTGGAAAAAGGGTCTTTTCCACTCCAACATTAAATAAATGTAAACAAAAGGGCAGTTCAATGAATAATTTATGGAATTGTTTAGGATACTGAGAAATAATTTTATTCATTTCCCTCTGCACTTACTCAGAGTTTGTTTACAATGTAGTTTCAAATCAATATGGATATTAACCATAAACAGGGTCTTGAAAATAATAAAAGACTGGCTAGATTGGATTTTACTTGAAAAACATTTTTTGAAGCTAAAGGTATGGAATAATTCCTCTTGGTGAAGAAAAATGGGTTAAGTTTTGAAAGGTCAAGAGTTTATTTTTTAACTTAATTCTCACTAACAAGCATGGTCCTTAAAGCACGCACCAGTATTGTCTCATTATGAGAGAATTGTAATTTTCTTCCTTAGATTTAATCTTTGTTCTTCCCCCAAGCCATCTAAGGTTACACAAAAAAGCACTAATATGGCGTATGAATGAAGAAATGAGTGAATGAATGCTCGCTGCTTTATACTGAGTAACCAGACCGCTAGACGGACACAGCAGGGTTTTCCATGGCTTCTGCAGAGTGGAAGGTACTCAGCAGACAGCAAAAGAGGATTGAAGTCAGGTGGGTCCCAGTTCAGTTCCAATCTCTCCCACATAATGGCTAGATGACCCAAATCTAACTGAGTGCCAATCTTTTCACCTTTAAAATGGTGACAAAAATACTCCACGGGTTTAGAGGAGTAAGATAACATGCGTAAACCGGCCAGTTGTAAAGCCTGACAGTTGGATCTTGTATTTTACCCACCAGCCCCAGCCTCTACCACACTGTCTCAGAAATCCTTTGTTTAGAAGATTTTCTTTATTTTAGTTTTAGAGAGAGGGGAAGGGAGGGAGAAAGAAAGGAGGGCAACGTCCATGTGAGAGAGAAACATCGATTGGTTGCCTCTTGCACACACACCCACTGAGACCAAGCCCAGAACCCAGTCGTGTGCCCTGCCTGGGAATTGAACTGGTGATATTTTGCTTTGCGGGACAACATACAACCCACTGAGCCACACCAGTCAGGGCAGAAATCCTTTATCTCCATTATAAAAAATTCTTTTTAACAAAAATTGTAGGATGCTAATACTAAGTGTTATAGTTTTTATACTTGTGCACCAAAACACTTTGCTAAATGTATTGTCTGAAACTGTTCACTTTAAACCTCTTCTCTTTTATATGGATAAGAAATACTTTTGTTATGAGGAACTGCTGAAGTATGTTTCTGACTAAAAATGTGGCAATGCTATATTTAGAGAAATATTTAGCCAATACAAATAGTTAAAGGTGTTTATTTTAGAGAAATGCTTCCTCTCAGTCAACATATCACCGATTTAAAGGCAATTATAGTAGAAGCTGTTTGTAGAATGTATATTGTATAATTTCACTCCTATTAATATAGCAGATAAAATGTAATCTGCTTAGTATAGCACGATGCAACAGGTACTCAATACATACATCTTATATGTGATATAGTAGTTATGATACAGAATTTTAGAGCCATTCATACTGGCCAAGTTCCAAATAAGCAATGGCTTTTTTTTTTTGAAAGTAAAAGAATATTTAAATTATTCCAGTAAAATCATTGTTCTTCTTATGGACTCTTTTGAAAAGTCTCATACAATTAAAAAAAGAGAGAAAAAAGTTGAACTAGCAAGAAACTGCCCGTCCTGACAAGGTGGGCACTACGGACGGAGCGACGCTTCTTCACAGTGCTGTTAGTGAGCCTGCGTCTAGGTTGTATTCACTGTATTCAGCTGATTAATAAGAATTTAATAATTCCTCTATCAATGAACACTAGTTGCGGTAACGCTAGAATAGTAGATAGATGGGGTAATAGATTTCCCGATGTTCACATTAGTCAAAAGTAATTTTCAGTTCTATATCCTGTCTAGTAGGTCTGTCAGAGAAAGTAAAGGATCTTAGAACATTGATGAAAGCTATGGACCTTCTAGCAAAATGCACACAGGCATGTACAGTTGATTTCAGGAGGCTCAGGAACCCCCTATAGCCCATCCCGACCCTCAACCTGGGAACCTTGCACCTTGGTAGTAGATGCAACTTTGGAGATTTGTATTTTAGACCTAGAACTTCTGGATTAGAGTCCGTCACCAGGAGTGTTTATAGAAACGTGAAAGCCTGAATCAGATACTGTGTGTGATTTAACCCCCATTCTAAAGAACAATAATTAGGCCTTATTTATATGTTTTAGTGATGTTGGAATTTAATAATTAGGCTAAGACAGGATTAGTTATTAAATTCTTCCATAAGTCTATTTGCTTTGGCATGATTAATTAATGTAGCGATTTCCAAATCTGGAAAGGCTTTCTGAAATGCAAATTTTTAGATGCCTTCCTAGAAATTTCAATTAAGTAGTTCTGGTATAGAGTTCAGAAATTGGTATTTTAAAGCAGTCACCCTATATTATTCTCTAGAGCCAACAGAGGTCAGTTTTGGGGAATCATAGGAGGCAGACATGAAGCGAGAATTCAAGAGACAAATGATAAAACTAGGGGCTTCTAAGGTCTTGGGGCTTCCATAAGATTGTGGATTAAGTGGCAGTTCCCAAGATTTCCACCCTAACTCAGGACAGTGGCAGCCAACACGCCTCCCTCTGGATAAGGGCGATCCCAGCGTCTCTCTCACAGGAAGGGCAAGCTGTTGGTGTGCTCACACACTCAAGGAGAAGATGACAGGCTTTGCAGAGAGCCTCCCTTTGTTCTCCTTCTCAAGATGTGAAGAAAAGTTCCTAACAGAAGGGCGAAAAAAAAAAAAAGACAACAGCAAGAAACCAGGAAGCACTGGACTTTAGTAAATGTGAAACTGTCAAGTCCAACGCCAACAGGATGGAGCACTGATATTAGTTAATATTTACTGTTTATCATGTACTGCTGCTTTCTGGGTTGAGCACTTAGCATTATTGTAGTTACCTGATTGCCTCGCAAGAACCCTCTGGGGTAGGTATTTTTATTTTACAGAAAATGGCAGCTCGGAGAGTTTAAGTAGAAGGCTCAGACTGACATGGCCGCTGGGCTGCAGCGCCCAGGTCTGGAGACGGCCTGCCTGCAGGGCCTGTGCTCTCACCCACTGTCTGCCTGGAGCCGGGGCACCTCCTGCCAGCAGCACCACCGTCGTCGTGAACACAGGGAGCCCTCTAAGCCAGGTACTAATCTGTGTTCTCTTTCCATAACTCACTCTCAGAACTACAAGCCAGACAATTGCTGTTATTGTCCCATTTTACAGATGAGGCACGGCGAGGCACGGGGCAGTTCCTAGCCAGGGCCATGAAGCTGGCTGGTGGCAGAGCTGAGGTGCAGACCCAGGCAGTTGGGTTCCAGAGTCCACACTCTTGTCCTTGATGCGACGTCCAGAGTGTTTGTGTCAGCATCACGTCTGTGATTGAATGACAGCAGGTTGTGGTGGCTCCCCAAGGAGACTCTGTTTCATTGAGGAGAAGATGTGCTGCTTACGCATTCCTAAGTTCACCCATCCTTTTCCTTGAACTTAATGTTTTTAAAAACTCATTGATTTGTTACGCCCTTACAATCCTTTTCAGATTGTTTCCCACTATGAAAGAGCTGTTGAGCTCTTGATTTTTTTTTTTTTTTTACCGTAGTGCCTTAATATTTTTCAAACCAGGCATCAGCACTGATCACACATTCAAAGAAAAAGTTTCTTTGAGAGCCTTGGCACAATGAACTCATTTCATCGAAGCCTGACCTTGTACTGTATTGGATTTGCTGTGTTGCTTTTATATGTTTCAAGTGCATGGCCTTCTGCATCACTGGGCAGAAGTCACTGAAGGTGGGGAGAAGGTTGATGCCAGGCACGCAGGGAACTCAAGTGCCTGAAATGGCTTTGGATGTCTCATAGGGACATGTATCACATCCTGGTCACCCTCCCTTGATTTCTGATAGAGGCCAGGCTGGTCATGGGTGAGCAGCTCAGGACACTGTAATGAGTAGCCCCTTGAGCAAATATTTTGGGATTAGGGATCCACCAAAGAGCTCATTTTCAATAAATGCATTATTATAACAATTCAAAGCACACGTTTATTTTATAACTCTGCTATGAATCACCTTTATAAGGAAGATTGAATGTTTGCTCCTTTTTGAACACAGGGAGACAGACTATGGTGACCCGATTGCTTGCCCAAGCATGGTGTTGGGTCTTAAACCCTTGCCTCTGGTGGCCTCTGTGGGACTGTTAGGTGGAAGCCAGGAATGAGTGGCTGGAGGGGAAATAAAGCAGGGCTCCGCCCAGTGCAGTCTAATGAAGAACTTAAAACAAGAGGCTGGAAACAAAAGGGAGACATGTCTCACCCACTGATTCAGCAGCCCTGAGCCTGGTCCGAGAAGATTGCCAGGAGTTCTGAACATCACAAGCAAAACTATGTTAGTGCAGGAGGAGGGAAACCCTTGAAATTCTGTGTACGACCTTTCAACTAGCTGGGAAAGAAAGCCTTTGTAACTGTATTTTAATCCCAAGGTCTGAAAGGGAGAGAAGGAGGGGGACCTAGAAGCTGACTAAAGTATGTATGTAACTCCTGGAGTCTGATAGTTGATAGTCAGGGTACCCAAATTAGCTGGGTGCCCACTTGCATTTTGGGCTCAAGTGTATAAAACAAACTTACTAACAACTTTGTTTCCTCTACATGTGGGGCATTCAGGCTTGTTCTGTGCACAAGAGTATTTCATAAATAAACCTATCTCATTTCCACTATACATGCTGCCTCTTGCCTGAATTCCCTTGTGAGCAAGGCAAGAACCAAGGAGGGGGAGCCCCCTAACGTGGGTCTCCCTGGTAACAGGACCACACCTCTGTGGTATGGATTGGTTGGCTGCAGTCTGTCACTCATCTTTTATACCGAGTACATTGCAAAGTTGGATGGAATTTCAATTTTAATGTGACTCCATGAGGTCTACACTACTTAATCTATATTAAGAGCCCTCTATATAAAAAAAATCACTCTCTACTTTTCCCTTATTTTGCCCCACAGAATTTATCATTTTATTATATTTAGTGTTTATTATCTGTTCCTTCTTTGACCAAGTAGAATGTGAACTCATGAATGTTAGAATCTTTTTTTTTCACTGAAACATCCTAAGCCCCTAGCACATAGGTAGGAAGGGACTAATAGGAATGAATGCTTCCCATTAAAATCAAACTTTGATCAAGTTCAGTTAGAAAGCAGTCCACATAGCTGGCTTAGGAACTAGAAGTATACTTCTTAAAAGTACTTTTTTTTCCTCAAATTTTGAAACAAGTAGGTATAGTGTAAAAGTCATCCATGTCTTACCTTGAAAGCCATTTTTAAAATCCGCTCCACGCGGCAAGAGATCTGGAATGTATTCACTGTAGCCGCCCACGTAAAGCTGACTGAAGACATTGAGACCAACCAGTTTTCCTGGGGAGATGATGGATTTATTTTTATGATCATCTACCTTCAAAAGGAAAAAAAAGTCCGAATCTATTAAAAAAGGAATTAATTCCCCAGGGTGAACTGGTAAGATACTCTTATTTTCCATTAACTTGGCATGAAAAATTTATAAAGACCTGAATTTTTTAAGAAATAAAAAACACTTTACCACTGAATTTCTTGCTTCTCTGCTGGTGTCTGTTGTCACAGATACATTAATATAGCAGTCGTGGTTTCGCATTTCAATCAAGGTCACAGCTCCTCCAAGATTTGGGAGCTAGCATCCTGCTGGTCCTCCTCCATCTAGCCTTAGTTTCCTCTCCCATTCATTTTCAATGCAACAACCAGAGTCTTGTATCAAAAAATGGAAATGACCATGGTATCCAATGTCCCTTCTTAAGTTTCTCAGTTGTTCTCTATAACTCTAAACTAAAAATCTAAACTTCTTAGTGTGACATCTAAGTCCTTTGATGGAGTAAACCCTCCTTGTCTACCTCTAACTACGTCTCTTGATTCTCTTCACCTGAAAGCCAAACCCAGCTACTCCTGTTCCTTAAGCCCACACCAGCCACTGTTCTTTTTTCCGAACGGCTGCTTATTTGAAGTTATGCTTATGCATCACCTGTTTGGGGAAGCATTTCCTGAATGCTTTCCCTCACCTCGTTTATGTGAGTTATTCCCTATTATTTATTCCTGCACCAGTTAATTGCAATCATCCCTCTCGTCCTCCACATTGTGCACTGGTCTGTGACATCATGGTAGCAGGCAGCGCGGCCTGTCGCCTCTGTACCACCGCACAGATCCGACAGTGAAGTAGCACTGAGTTAGTCTGTGGGACAGACGAAGGAATGACTCTTTACCTTCAGCCAGCCCCTTTGGAAGAACCTCCCCAGATGGACCGTGTGAATCCCAAGGCTCAGATCAAGCGGATCGCTGCTGACGCTTGCTATGCCGGATCCTAGGTTGTAACTGTACACCACGCTGCCGTTGCGCAGGCCCACAGCCAGGAAGTCATCGCCATCCAACCCTGGAATGAGAAGATGCATGGCGCATGCTCACAGGGAGGAATTCCAGGAGTCTAGTCAGCTGCATTCTATGTCTGCTTCTGAGTTCTAGAGCAGTACAGGAAGTTACAACAGACGTCTCGCTGCTCATCAACACTCAAGTATGTGTGTGACTGGATACTATTGTTCACACCCACAGAAACTGAGCACTAAGAGGTGTTCTATTTATTTATTTTTAAAGCCACAAGGGTTCTGGTCAACTCAAGGAAAAAATTAATACCTAAAAAAATTGGAATTAAAAGCTCTTGTTTTTTTTTCCTAAGTGAAATTCAGTGTGTACTTTACAATAAGTAGGCCTTTACAATGGAGTAAAACTGCTCTTGTAGTTAAGGAGATTCAAACAATTGAGATAACGTAGCATCAGCTTTGGAGTGCTCTCCATGGTTTGAGGGGAGTATAAAGAAGATCTCTTTCTGTAGTTGCTCAGGGTATGTTAACTTTGTTCTATTGCAAAAGCTCTTGACCATGCCACAGTGACTAGTGAAAGGTGGGTTGTTTCTGTGTTCCTTCTTCTGTCTCTCCCTGCACTGACTGGTCCAGGGCCACCGCACAGGATGGACTTGGGACTCGGGATGCAGAGGACTTGGGATGCAGCTAATAGAGATCTACATGAAACAGGAAGACAGTTGGGAGAAATCTAGCCTCGGTCCCTGGGGAAGGAACTGGCAGTACATTGGGGGGTATTAAGAAGCTCTGAGATGGTATAAGACCCTGCAAGCGGGCAGACCACACCTAGGTCAAGGCTGAGATTCTAGAGCTAGGTGGAGACAAAAGGTCTATTGTCAGGGAGGAGGGATCCCAAAACATCACCCAGTTTCTGAAAGGTGTATTTGTGGACCTTTCTACTGAGGCTTGCAGGTAGGGAATTGAGGCAAGGACTTCTGCTTGGAAGAAGAGTTTAATGACCCCAAAGAAGTAAAAGGTTTACTCACAGGGAAAAAAGGAGTGAGTTTCTGGGTACGGACAAAATTTGTTATCAGTACACATAGCCTCCCCCTCCTGCACTTTTGAGGGTGAAGGTAAAGGAGAGAACGATCTGCAGGGATGGGGCTTCCAGGTACAGTAGGGAGGGGTCTTTCTAAGGCACCAGAAAGCACACGACAGACATATCATTTAGAGATGCTTGAACTCTGCCTCTGTTTTTCTGGTGACTCTGCCATGGGCCCTGAGCTGGGTTATTTTTGGATGCTCCTTTGATGAATCTAATATAGAGCCAGGGTTGAGAGCCAATGTGTTAAATGCCATACCAATTACTAAACATGTTAGGAACTAGTAGCAAATCTCTCTCTCTCTCTGGTGATTTCTTCCCACCTGCAATGTTGCAGCAGGTGAGCTGGGTTGTATATTTAGAATGTAAAGAACTCCCAAGAGAAAACACAGATGCAGGAAGGTAGTTAGGAGGAAAAGAGAAAAACCGTCACGAGAGACTGGAGACAGTCTCTCAAGCAGCTGTTGAGACATGGAAGCCCTAGGAAGAGAGCACTGGAGAGGAGAATTATAAGAGATTTTTTCTGTGGGTTGTGAATGGCAATCTTTTTGAGAAATTCTAGTCAGCATCAAAATCCTTTTTCCAACCGTCTAGGATGGTGGGAATGGAGGCAGTGTTCTGCCAGCTGAACCGTGAGGTGCTGGGAGAGCAGATTTCTTTGAGCCATCCCTGTGTTCAGAAGGACCCCGTCCCTGGTTTAATGCTCTGCTGTGACTTGAAATTCTTTGAACTGCATTCTGAAAGTGAAGTCCATGGGACAATGGATCATGAGTGGGAAAGAGGTGATACAGACACACAATGTTTGTTGTTTCTTGCCATGCCATTCACGTGCAGTGTCAGTGATGTCCCAGGAGGAGAGACTTCCCACAATCCTGGGCATTCACTGAGACTGAAAATGAGTACAAGGAAAGTATGTTCATGTAACAACTGAGGAGGTGGAGTTGCTGCCAATTCTGGGAGGCCGTGCTTTCCAGTTGAACCAGAATTGGCTTTAAGCACAGAAAAGCAATAGTGGTCTAATAAATGTGAATGACCAAGGAAACTTCTCTTTCCTTTCCTTTCTGTCCTTCCTTACCCAATAGTGAGCTGAAGGTTGTGTTGACAGAATGTTCATATATGGGGGGAGGGGTGTGTGTGAAATGGACACAGTTGACAATTCTGTTTACCGTTCTACTGTTCCGATAAGAAAGTAGAACGTGTCCTGTACAGGCTATGAAATACCAACTGTGCAATTTCTGTGACTCTGAGTATGAGTTAAAAGCTCTTATATTTGCATTTAAAACCGGCCTTGCATGATATAAAAAGGAATGGTACCCTGGCTGGTGTGGCTTGGTTGGTTGGTGTGTCCTGTGCACAAAAAGGTCAGCAGTTCGATTCTGGGAGGTAACCGATCATTGATATTTCTCTCTCACATCAATGTTTCTCTCTCTCTCTCTTATTCCCTTCCTCTCTCTTTAGAAATCAATAAAAAATATATCCTTGGGTGGGGATTAAAAAAAGAATGGTAAAATTCATGCTAATACTTTAATATTTTAATTTTTCTTAATGTACTCTCACGTAAATAATGAATACAAGGCACCATAGAAAGTTGAGAGGCCACGGAAGAAAAGCTAAGTGCGGTTAGTACCTTTAATGGCATTGTTTAAGTGCTTCCAGAGCAAGGACCTTGCACTTGCACTTGAATGGGTCTCACAAATACGCACCTGCCGTTGAGGGGGGAACTTTGTTCCCTTCCTAAGGCGAACCAGGAAAGAAGAGCAAGATGAGAACTAGATTGACCTGTACATCTGAGGCCGTTGGGAGGCTTTGAAGGTAGATGAGACGCCAACTTGTAGGGGCAGGAAATCTGCTGCAGAGTTTGTGGGGTGATGCTGATGCACACGTGGACCTCGAAAGGTCACACAGCTGCTAGGTGGCTGAGGCTGCTCTGAGACAGACAGACAACCTGACTGCGGAGCCTGGGCTCTCACCCACTTACCCACTGTCTGCACAGCAGAGGAGGAGAAGCAAGTGTCTGGTGCAGCTGGGGTCACCTCCCGCCATGGGCCTCCTGAATGCTCCCCTTTGAGGAAGAATGGGGATAATAATACCTCCTAAGAATTTTCTAAGGGTTCTGTGATATTTAGTGTTGAATATCAGCACAGTGCCAACCTAGCCCATATTAGGTACTCACTAGATGCACGCTTTCTTCCTTTTCCTCTCCACTATGGCCTGACCGTGGCTTTGTGAATCCCACTTTCTTCCTCTGCCGTATTAACACAAAGCCTGGCCCCTAAGCTAGCGTACACATCTGCTCCCAGGTACCTTTTGCTGTAGAAGTTTTCTTTTTCTTTTCTTTTTCCTTAAAGCTATAGCCCTGTTTCTTTCAGTGCATTACTCTGATCAAACTAATCATTTTTGGAGGGTCAACCATGGAGGTCAAGTAGTGACTTGAAGTTACAGTTTGTTACCATCCATTTAGACATGTCAGTGTCCCGTAATTTACTTAATGGCAGTTTTTTGGCTTAACACATAATAATACGAGCAATGCCATACCTCAAACAAACACCAATGTTATGGACTGATTTCATTCTCAAATTCAGTGTTCTGTTAGAATGTGATTCTTTGAATAATTTGAGAAATTCATGGGGAGTTTGTATTTTTACATTTGTTAATTCACAGAGCACCAGATGATGTTCAGCATTTATATAAAGAGATTTTTAATGACTGACTCAGTGAAGTCATTTTTTTTTGTTTTGTTTTTTGCTTTTAATGAAGAGAAGTGGAACTAAATTCATTTGGCATGCAGGGTACAAACCCACAGTGACTCCTAATGAAACCAGGTTTAGGGAGAATACTTTTAGACAAAGCAAAGGATGCCTGTTGGATCTCACTTCACAGCTGATGCTAAGAAGGAAGGGCTTAGAGATGGTATCTTGTGCAAGTGGTAAAAGGGGAGGAAGGAAACAATAGGAAATGACTTTAGATGAATAGTGGTTAAGAGATCTAGGAAGTGAATAAAAATCCTTTCAGAATGTACAGAAAAACAAACAAACTTGCCCTCCCTTTGGCTAGAAGGAAAAGCCATAACTCTACAAATGCTGCTAGGCAGAGAGCTTTCAAGCGGGCATGTTGTGACGGGCCATGTGCAGCATTTTAAGAACTCATAACGTTGGTTAGAGGAGATCTTGTGGTGGAAGAAGATGAGACACAGTGGTCAGAATAGCATCTGTCCTTATAACAAACAGAGAACAGTACTCAACAACAAAAGCAAGAACTTAGACTAGGAGAGGGACGTTGGCAATGGTAACGAGGACTAGATGGAGATAAGCCAGGTGAAGGATGCTGCCATAGATATTCTGGAAGGAAAGACGAAAGAGGCTTACACAAAGGTTGCCAGGCCATTCTACACTGTCTCAGATGGTTCTTTGAGTTGTGCAGGTGGGACGGGTGAAGGGGGGTGATGGTAACAGACCCGAATACATACAGCCTTTGGAGGGAAAACAAAATAAAATGCTTGCATCGTGAACAGGTAATCACAGTTAAGTTTATGCCATTTTGTTCTCTAAATTACTTAGTGTTCATTGGACTTTTTGTTTGTTTGTGGTTCATTTTTAAACCTAAAGGTTTTACTATTTATATCAGTGGTTCTGCAACCTGGCTGGACCTTGTCTGTATTTAGTAGACAAGTATTAAATGGGAAGACCTTGTCTCTGACTTAATAGACAAATATGGACAAGCAGGGGAAGTCTGTTATATAGGAGTGAGGAAGGGTATAAAAGGCTTCAAACAGTAAGCCCAGGAAAAATCATACAGGTCGTTTTGACCTAGAGGAAAAAGAGAGAAACAAAACAAAGACAAAAGGTAGGCAGAACTGTTACCCTTGCCATCTTAGGGTACTTGTAATGGAGTTCTTACAAAAAATAAAAAACAAAACACAAATCAAGTATAAGTGGTTAGAGGTGGTTTGATTAGCTTTACCTTGAAGGAAAGCCTGAAGAAGAGTAGCTAGTGCTTTGAGCCATGGAGTCCTAAGGAAGGTCACAAAGGAAGAAAAAGACTCATGTATAACTCAAGAATTAACTCAAGCTGCACATTGGAGAGAATTTCTGGGCACACCTGTCCCCTGACTCTGGTCGGTCCCTGTACGCTCTAGACCATGCAGCTGCACGTGCACGAGCCGTGCTTGGTCAGCTTGGAAGGACACCCCAGAAAGCAGGACCTCAGGGCTGGCAAGAGACAGAAGATTGCTCTCAGGGGCCCAGGTGCGGGTTCAGAACCATTTGGTTCAGACTGTTCCTTGGATCGCTCTGAGGGAGCGTTTTGGGAGTTAAGATAATTATATAACTCTGTAAAGTACATAATTTTCTAATGACTCTGCTGTACCTCTGAAACTAATACAAAGTAATACTGGGTGTAAATGATAAATTAAAAATAAAAATTAAAAATTAAAAAATAAAAAACATATATAGACAGAGCTGCGAAGTCCATATATCCGCAGGACCCACCAGTTAAAGGGCAATGTTGTGACTTTCAGCACCAGAGACACACGATAATCCTCATTTGGCTGATCTAACAGTCTTTTAACTCCGACAGAAAAAAAAAAAAACTTTCTAAAGTATTTCATTTAGAATAAAATGTCAATTTATTAGTAAAGAAAGAGTGAACATGACTTATTATTTCTTCAAACTATTCTTCCAATGTAGTAAAATAGTATCATGTGTTACATCTGACTCATTCCTCTAGAAATGACAATGGACTTGCAACCAAGGTAAGCAGAGTCTCAGGTCCTAGAAGGACTTGAGCGTTCAGTCCGGGCCTTTGTGCTAATGTAATTTCTGGCCACTCACTTCCTCTTGTTTCTTTCTTTTGAAAACACTAACATTTCATGGGATTGTCTCTAGCAATAAGTTAGTGTTTTAAAATATCTTTTCAAATGGATTCAGTAATTCTAAGTGACAAGTGGCTTTTTCCTCTCCCCTCCTCCTTTCCTGTCCTGAGTGAAAGAGAAGCCATGAGAGGCGCCATGGGGCTGAAGCTGAGACCTTCCAGCCAACCATCCTGCTTGCTGAATGGCTCCTGATTACGGGAGGGATTTCCCTTCTGAAAGAACAGTTCCTGTTGTGCCGACACACTTCAGGGGAATATCTGAGTGTAGTTCTAGGGTCTGTAAAGCTGTTAGATTTCTGAGGGACAGAAACTACCATTTTATCAAGTATTCTTGACATTGTAATACAATGATTTTGACACAGAGACACGAAGGTAAACTTTCCTGAGCTTTCGTTGACTGTTCATGCTTATGAGGGGGTATATTCATCTTTTAGAAAGAAAGCTACATTAATGTGAAGAGTTAGATAAATATGAATGATTTTAGAAAAATAATGGAAGAAGTTTATGGAGTTAGAATCAAAGCTAAAGTGATGCAGAGAAAAAATATTTCTAGCTTGATACGTGAGAAATAAAACCCCAAAGAATGGAATCTCAGCCACCAGTACAGAACCTATTGAGTGGTATAGGATTCTAGACACTGCTCATATTCAGTGACAGTCTCGGCTTTAGTAGGTATTAAACTAAAATGAAGACAACTGGGGACTGTGAATGAACTCTTAAGGAGCATACAGTTTCTGTCGATTCTAAGATCTTTACAGCTTCTTATCATAGTGGCAAACTTATAGCTTCCTGTTCTGCCGATGGACCATTAAACTATGGGTACTCCAGAGCTTTGAAGGCATCAGAACCATACATGCCATATCCATGGTGTTTCTTCATCATTGCGCACACTGGAGACCGTATAGTGTCTACTTCAGGGGGTTAAAGTATTAAAATGTGACCGAATCAAGATGGTGCCCTGACTCCCAGCTGTGCTAGTAAACGGACCATGGGGTAAGGGTGATAGTAACGTCAAACTCAATGCCTGCTCAGAGCACATGAAAATGGGGGAAAAAATGCATTTCCTGGGGCTACATTTTTTAAATCTCTTGAACAAAAGGATCTGAGACTAGAAAAAGTAGAAAGCCTAGCTTTCTCTTGCTGTCTGTGTTGGAGATAAGACCATGAAAACAAAGAATGTAAGCGCCAGTTTATGGGTAACCTTGAATTTCCAAAAGACGGAACCACGTGTGCTTACTGGAAGTGTAGAAAGAAAAAATGGTGAAAATGTGGGCTCGTGCACTTGGCTTCTCTTTTTTTTTTTTTTGTCCTCTGAGTTTTCTTCTATGACAGCAAGGCTATCCCCACTGAACTATGCTTAAGTGAATATTCCCTCTTCATATTATACTTAAGATAATGGGGGAGGAGCTATGTGAGGATCTGCATGTTTTTATCATTTTTAATACTGTTTGCGCTCTGGCCAAATATGATAATTTCCATACATTTCTCAGTCAGTAAAGTGAATTAGCTTAACTTTTTCAACAATCTTAAGAACTCAATTTATTTAATAACTTAGATAGCATTGATATAAAAGTCTAAGATATTTAATTTTATGAACACTAAGATTTGATAGTTTGGGGTTGTCAGGAAGAAATTTTCATGATTTCTAGCCACTCTGATATGATTACAGAAGAAAATGACGAACATTTTTCTGTTGTAAAAAATTGAATTATGAGCATACGCTTGTTGGTTATGTTTATAAAATTTCTCAGGACCGTGGAATTGGGAGATGTGTTATATTAAGGAATTGACTGCAGTCTGCTGTCTCATTCATCAGGGATCTTCCTTCTGCCCGATCTGTACCAAAGCTCTATAAAAACAGGCTGAGCTGATTGGTTTCTGTGATGCTCCTCTCCTCATTTTTCTTTTCCTTTACTGTAGATGACATTCATTTCCTTTTTTTACAGAAAAACATCAAGCTATATTTATGCACACCTATTTTCTGTTACAGTTAATAACTGAGGGCTTCAAGTAAACCAGGAATTATTTGGCATGACATATGGGGTAATCTTTCCTAATTACCATAGCACAGAAGACCTACATGCTGGTGACTGGCAGAAAGCTTGCATATGAAGTGCTTAGGCACGTAGATTAAATCCAGAAGGTTATATATTTTTCTCTGAAAAATTCCATTGTGGCATTATACCTTTTTTATACAGGCCAATGTTGAGATTTTAACTTATGCATTTCAATGATGTAAACAGTGATACATGTCTCCCCTCCCCCCTTTATTTAGGTCCTGACCTCTTCACTGCAATCCAGATTAATCTATGTTACACAGTATTATTAACTACCAGCATAGCCTCTGTCTCCAGAGTCTTTCCGTTAGTGAAAGACTCCATAAACAGGTTATTATTGATTTCTCTCGCAGTACCCATCATGTGAATGATGCAGTTGGGGGTACAAAAGAAGCTAAAGTCATGGTTTATCCACAAAGAATTCAAGATTAATGTTGCTGAGGGAGGGACAAGACCAAAATGATGAAATTGTTATTCTAATGCTTTTGATTTACGAAAATGGCAACTTCGTATGATTCAAAGTAGTGACTGTGAATGACAAAACAGTATCCAATTAAATACCAAATTATGGGATGTAAATTACAAGTTCCATGCAGGCTTTGGGTAGATAGGCTCTAAGGAGACATGAATTTGTCAGAGACAGTTGCATGCTGGGTAGCTTGGAAGAAGTGAACAGAAGGGAAGCCAGCCTTCCAGGCGGAGGAAGCTGTGAAGGAGGAGTGAATGGGGGCGATGGATCTCTCGAGGAGTAAACTGGCTGCTTGTCAACTATGGGGCTGGGGATTCGCCGGGCCCAGGCTGGGAGAGAATGGAACTGGGAGTGCCAGCGGGCTGCTGTAGCACGGATAGCAGAGGACTGGTTGAAATGGAAGAGAAGGATGAGAAACACACAAAAGAGAGCAAATTCCCTGACAGTTCTAGCTGGCTGAGACTTCTGTTTCCTGAATTTCACCTCTTCTGTCACTTTCATACTTTTTTTTCATTCAATGATGTCTATGCTCATGTATTAGATGCTGTAATAGATGCTGCATATACCAGGCATAGTTTCTACCTCTGGTTTGCTAATTAACGAAATTTTAAGTACATATGTTGTGTTTCTCTAAATCGATTTTAAGTTTTGGTGTAATAAGGCCATAGATTTTTTTTGGTATTAATTCTTTCAAAAACTGTAATAAGTATATATATGATAGCCACTGTTGATATAAGAAAGAAAAGCCATGATATGGTTCTCAAAGAGATCTAGACAAACAGTTATAGTAAAATATGGTAATTATTACCAGCAAACTTCAGTGAGATTAATTCTTAAATTTTCTTGGGGTGTTAAAGACTTCAAAGTCTTTTTTAAATAAATATTTTAATATGTTTATTGACTTTAGAGAGAGAGGGAAAAAGAGAGAGAAGGAAGCATCTATGTGAGAGAGAAACATGGATCTGTTGCCTCCTGTATGCTCCCTGACAAGGGATCAAAGCTGTAAACTAGCCATGTGCCCTGACTGGGAATCGAACCTGCAGCCTTTTGGTGTACAGGATGATACTCCAACAGAGCCACACTAGCCAGGGTGGAAGAATGATCTCTTCAGCTGAGGCGTAAAGGACAGAAGTGTTTTGAAGGCACGAGGGGAAGTGTGACCAGCTCAGGAAGATGAGCAGCCTGCGCACAGGCACGGAGTAGAGGACGTGGAGATGTGACCCGGAATGTACCTGCTGAGTGCAGACTGGACTGGAGGAAGAGGGACTGTGAAAATGGGGTGGGTGAACATCTGTGTATCAGTGCACAGGATCTTACATGGTATGTTGTGATTAAGCATGTTGATTAGGCAAGAAATGTTTGGACTTGTATGTTAGCCCCCTGTAGCAAAGTGGAGAACAGAGGGAAAGAGGGACATGACGGGGTGGGGGACCAGAACAGGGGCTATGGCAGATAAGCTGGGGGCAATGAGGAGAAGCAAGAATGTAGAAGGAGAAAATACAAACAGTGAAGGGAAGGTAAACTGGGCAGATGTTGGCATTTGGTAGAATGTGCGGGATAAGATGAAGAGAAGACAAGGTAATATCCAGGTAACTCCTGGGTTTCTGGTTGAGGCAGAATGTTTATGTCAGTCCCCAAAAGAGGGATACAGGAGTGGATGATAACATATTCATCTGTGACCTGCTGAACATATAGGTGATTCTTAGAAAGATAAACCAGAAGACATACATTATAAGGGTGTGGGGGTAGGAAAGGAAGAAGAGATAATGAAGGAAATACCAAACATGACTTCAGAAGCCCAGGAAGTTGATTAGTTCAGGTTAAAATTGCAAGTCAAGAGAGACATTTTCCAGCTGAAGTATTTGAAAGGGTAACTTTTCCGGTGAGTTTAATGAGAATAGTCTGGAAGAATCAGTAATCAGCTTAGGGAGACTCAGGGAAGAAGAGTATAATCAGTGCTTGGGAATGAAGGTCCCTTGCCTTTTTATGTGGACATGTCAGAAATTAGAGATGGGCTTACACTTCAAGTTATTGTATAAACTCTGTGGCTTTGTGCATCTTTTAACCTAAGAAAGATAAAGGCAGCATATGGAATGGTAATTTTAGTAGTGACAACCAGTACGCAGGTCAGAGATTGATGCCACAGAACACTAAGAACAGTGCCTAACTGTGGAGCGACTACCATTGTTAAAGATAACCGGACTTGGACCGTAGTTTCTTATGTAGAATAGATAATTTCAAATTGTGTGCTTAATATTAATCAGTATATATTTTAAAGGAATATGTTTCTTTAATTAATAACTTTATGCTACACAAATTGATGAATCATCCCTACATATTACATTATGGGCAATAATTACCTACCTTAGTTCATCCCTGGATATGGTCTAATTTAGCTGTTCCCTAAAGGTTTTGAGAGGTTGCTCTCAAATATTAGTTGCATAAAAAGCACCTAAGTTGCTTGATAAAATTCTGTTACTTGAGTCAAGAGGGCCTGGGCATTAGCATTTAACAAACACCCTCTTGTGACCTCTATTTCGGGAAGCATTGCTTTAAAAAGCAATTGTGCTACTTGCATTTTTTAGCTGGTGTTCTTGCTCCTCCTGGTGGTACAATGTGTAATTGCATCTGTCAGGTTTTCCCCGTTTCACTGATTAGAAAATAGAGCTCTACAATTTATTTACCTGTTTATCTAGCCTTTATTTAACCATATCAACCTACAAATGCCAAGTGCAGAATTAGCATTCATATCCATCCATACAAATAAAACGACTATAGAAAACCAAAAAAGTCACATGTAAAATTCCACAATTTAGAAAAGCTGTGGCCTAAACATTGCTGCTGCTGCTGCTGCTTCTTCTTCTTCTTCTTCTTCTTCTCCTTCTTCTTCTTCATTTATTGAGAATTTTGAAGGAGTATTTAGTAGAAGAGTACTGAAAAGCTATTTGGTAGCAGCATTTTCACGGACCAAGTGTTTATGCTTTGCTTGGGTTCTCCCTCTGTGAATCATTCAGGATTTAGAAGATATGTTTTAAAACAAGAAGGACTCAGGGTGTGTAAAGCTCATTTGAATTTCATTTGCTATTTCTATTTTGCTAATGGAAAGGATGTAATTGATAAATGTATGATGCAGTGTGTGAGAGAGTTAAAGAGTGAGGGGCTGGAATGACTCCTTCCTTCCCTTCTTCCCTCCGTGACTTCAGGCAGACATTCAGCAGGTTATGTATGAGAACCACCCGGGAGGAGCTTTGTGTAGGATGTACTGGCAACCGGGACACCGTTTCTCCAAAGGGGAGAGATGTCTAGTCAGTCAAAGCCTGACATGAAGGGCCCATGCCCTAAGTGCAGGCCAGGCCACCAAGACTCAGAAGAGGGAGAGATTGACCTCAGGGGTGGGGGCAGGGCAGCCACCAGGGAGATCTCAGTGGAGATGGCATCGAACTGGAACACCTGATAATGGCTACTTTTTAAATACCTTTATGCAACTGTGTTGCCGATTTACGTCATACAGTGATCTGCTCTTTAAAATATTTTTTTCCCAATTATCTTCTCTTATTTTGGTCCTTCATTCATTCAGCAGTGACTTCATGTTGGACAGAAAGCTCAGTGTGGGCAGAAAAGATCAAATGGGGATGACCGGTGTGCGTCCACACAGACCTCCACTCTCCCGGTGAAGGCAGACAGGAAACAACAGTCTAAAATAGATCACGGAATTCTAAACTGAGGTCAGGGCTTGGGGGAAGTAAGTTGAGGTGGGGAATAACTTGGATGGGGTGGGATAATAACTACTTCTGTGAAGTGGGCTGGGAGCAAACACAAGCTACTGTGTTCATCGAGTTCAAGGGCTTTCCATGTTCTATGTTACTCCACACAACCGTACTAGGGAATGTACCACTATTATGCCCACTTGACAGGAGAGGAAACCGAGGTGCAGGGACGTACAGTAACTTAACAGATAGTTTGTGAGTGGTGGAAACTGGATTTAAGTCTACACTGCTAGGTCCCAGAGCCTGCTCCGGTGACCGCTCTGATCGCCACTCCCTGTCCAGAGAGAGGGCAGAGCATGTGCAAAGCCTCGAAGACAGGAAAGCGCTGGGTACCTGAGGCCCTGGAGGAAGATGGGTAGGACAGGGGCACAGAGATGGTGAAAGTGGTCTGGTTGAGGTCAGAGATGAGGCAGAGGCCCTGTGAAAACTTGGTAAGGAGGTTTGGATTTCATTCTGGTAGTCGGGCGGGTTTTAAGCAAGGTTCAAATATGATGAAATGCCTTTTAAAGATGTGACTCTTGCTGCAACTTGGAGAATGGATTGCAGGCAGGGAAGGCAGCAAGAAGACCAGCTAGGAGGTCACGGGGTTTGGGCATCAGAGATGGGGAAGACATCCGAACAGGTTTTGGAGGCACAATGAATAGCACCTCCCACGGTCAAGTGTCCCCATCCTCACAGAGGTGAGGGCGGGGCGGGCACATTATACTTCACTGGGGGCATGGGCTACCTTCAGATGTGTGTTAATGCAGAAACCCATGGACAGTATTAGGAGATCACGGAGGGAGTTGAAAAGAACAGAATGTTATTTCCCGCAGCACAAGGGAACTGCTGACGGTTGAGAAAAAGGTCTTTTTCCAGTGTACTATGTTAATTTCACAGGTGAGAACACTGAGCTCAGAGACGGTAAGTGATTAATCGCCTAACCAGTTAGTTGTCCACTGGAGAGTAAAATGCATGCGCTTTCCCTTGATCCTGCACATGCGTAAGTGGTCTGTGCTTAAGACAGACAACTTTAACTTATTAGGTGATTTCCCACCAATTCGAGGGCACTAGAGTACTTGTGTACAGGCCATATGCTCTCTTCATTTCTTACTCCTTTAATTTGACATTGTTTTCTTTGATGGCAGCCATTCCCATTTCACAACACATGGTAAAATGCCGTTCCCATGAGAATTTCCCTTCTCTCCTTACATATGAAACAGAAAGAAACAGAGAAAAGGACGTCAAGAGCTCACTTCTCAGGTGACCCAGTTACCATCTCTGACCTCATGTTTGCAGGCAGGAATTCTTGCCTTTGATTAGAATAGGTAGCCCTGATGTGAACGAGGTTACGGAAAAGGTCAGGGAACTACTGAACACTTGGGAATATGAGGAACATGCTCGAGGCAGAAAATAGGAGGAGGCATTTGCTTCTAAGCAAATGTCTCCTTTATCCACAGCCAGGAAGAGTGTCCATGAAGAATCTCCAAAGCACTCTTGAAGGAGCTAAGCAAGTGCTAGAGGGTCCAATTAATCTTACCATGGCCCTTCTGTCCAGTGAAAAGTATTAGGTTATTTTGCAGCGCTGAGTGATTGTTTGCTAGCTGAAAATTCAAGTGGAATTCATAATCGAAGCTGATGTCCGGGATCCGTGAATAAGCCAGGAATGAAGTGTGTCCAAAGGCGTCCATGCCACTGAACCTGGGCTGAGTAATATTAATAGCTGTGGAAAAACCGAAACCCAAATGTTAAAATAAACCTGTACATGTTCTTGTTAACAGGAGGGTTATAGTTTGCTGATGCATCTGGCCTGATAGTCTGTTTATTATCACATTAGTTATACTTAAGTGTCCTCAGCATTCAGCAATTAAGTGACTCAACAGGGTTTTCAAAAGTGGAACCAAGGAAGTACAGTGTTTTGGATCCTGTGTATATACTCTTTCACTCACATATCCTTTCTCCATAATGGAGAATTTACTTCAAAAGCAAAACCTTATATTTTGAAGATTAATTTTAGAAATAGAAAAGGTTACTGGCAGACAAAAGTATTTACCCAGGTGCTTTGTAAACAGAATGTGGCATCCAAACACTGGTTATGACTTAGAAAATAATTCGCAGTTTGGAAAAACTGTGTTTCTAATCCTGCCCCTTTTTAATAGCTGAAACCATTGGTCAGGGGTAGGAAAGCCAGGAAATCAAAAGGGAGTTTGACCAGTTTCCATTACTATATGGTGAATGACCAGAACTTTTCTTGAAGTAAAAAAACCCATTGTCTGAAAGAAATGTTCATACTTCCGGCCAAGATGGTGGCATAGGCAGACATGGCTCACCTCTTCACACAACCATATCAAAATTACAACTAAAATATAGAATAATCATCACTCAGAACTGTCAGAAATTGAGTTTAATGGAAGTCTGACAGCTATAGAATTAAAGAAACCACATCCATCCAGACTAGTAGGAGGGGCACAGATGCAGAACAGGCTGGCCCCACATCCATGTGTGGTGGATAAAAATTTGGGAGGGATATCTTGGGAGTGAGGAGTCCCAGCCCTACTTCCAGTGCCAGGAAGATGAGTCCCCAAAACTTCTGGCTGCAAAAACTAGTGGGGATTGAGTTGGTGGAAGAAACTTCCGGAGCCCCAAGCAGTTCCTCTTAAAGAACCGACATACAGACTCACCTACTCAGGCTCACTCCTTCTGAGCTCTAGCACTAGGGTAGCAGCTTGAAAGGGACCAGTGGCATACAGGGATAAATTGAAATATCTGGTATCGAGGTGAGCAGAGACCATTGTCCCTTCTCTGAACCCTCCCCCAACAGAGCCACAGATCCAGCAAGCTGGTGCCTTATCAGTGATTCTATGAACCTAATACTATTAGACCGGCTTTGGAGATCCCCAGAGACTCGAGTCCACCCAAGCTACTTTTCCATATGAATGGCTGGTCTTTGCTCAGCTTCACAACTTCCTAAACCTTATCAAATAAGCAACAGCTGGCCTCAGGGAGCCCCAGGCCCGGTATTAGCAGCAGCCAGCCTAGATTCACAGCTTGACTTTGCTTGGAAATCTCCAAGCCCAGCATAAGTAGCAGCCATCTCAGATTACTTTATAGTTTAGGTAAGCAAGGTAGCCCTGAGCAAAACACAGGTGGGGGCTGACCTTGGCCTGCACCATCTGGGAAACTCCAGGGCCAGTGCACCAAGTGGATAGCTACAGACCACATCGGAGTACCACCACCCTACCATTGCACAACTGATCCTCCATGGATCGTGGTGGTTGGTGGTCAGTGGTCATAGCTAATCCTTGCAGCTGACTGGCCTGGGTAAAACTCTCCCATTGATCTGCCAACAGCAACAAAAGCTCAACTACAAGAGGAGGGTGTATTCAGCCCACATGAAGGGTGCACCTCAAGTATCCCTCCAGCTTGGGTACAAGGGGAGGCTTTGCCACTAGATCCTGCAGGACACCTACTACATTAGGCCACACTACCAAGACATGAAGTCAAAGCAGCTCTATCTAATACATAGAAACAAACACAGGGAGGCTGCCAAAATGAGGAGACAAAGAAATATGGCCCAAGTGAAAGAACAGATCAACAGTTCAGAAAAAGAGCTAAATGAAATGGAGATAAGCAAACTATCAGATGCAGAGTTCAAGATGCTCAGGGAATTTAGTGAGGACCTCAACAGCATAAAAAATATCTAGTCAGAAATGAAGGATGATACACTAATTGAAGTAAAGAACAATTTACAGGGAAATGACAGTAGAGTGGATGAAGCCTAGACTCAAATAAATGATTTGGAATATTAAGGAAGCAAAAAACAAACAATCAGAAGAAAAAAGAATAAAAAAAAAAACAAAAAACACTGGGATCATGTAAGCAGTCTCTGGGACAAATTCTAGAGGTCCAACATTCACATCAGTGGGGTGCCAGAAGGTGAAGCGAAATAGCAAGAAATTGGGAATCTATTTGAAAAAATAATGAAAGAAAACTTCCCTAATTTGGTGAAGGAAATCGACATGCAAGTCCAGGAAGCACAGAGAGTCCCAAACAAGATGGATGCAAAGAGGCCCACTCCAAGACACAAATTAAACAGCCAAAGGTTAAAGATAAAGAGAGAATCTTAAGAGCAGCAAGAGAAAAGAAGTTACCGACAGGGGAGTTCCCATAAGACTGTCAGCAGATTTTTCAAAAGAAACTTTGCGGGCTAGAAGGGATTAGCAAGAAATATTCAAAATCATGAAAAGCAGGGACCTACAGCCAAGATTGTTCTATTCAGCAAAGCTATTATTTAGAATCAGAGGGCAGATAAAGAGCTTCCCATACAAAAAACAAAAACAAAAACCCAAACAAACAACTAAAGGACTAAACATCACCAAACCATTATCATATGAAATGTTAAAGGGACTTATTTAAGAAGAAGAAGATCATGGATGGAACTGAGGAGCATTATGCTAAGTGAAATACGCCGGGCAGTGAAAGACAAATACCGTGTGATCTCACCTATAAGCAGAACCTAATCAACAAAACAAACAAGTGAGCAAATTATAACCAGAGACATTGAAATAAAGAACAAACTGACAGTAACCAGAGGGGGGGGGGATGGATAATGGGGGAAAATAGGGGAAGGGTCATCAAGGAACCTGAGTAAAGGACTCATGGACAAAGTCAAAGGAGGTAGGATCCAGGGTAGGAGGTGGGGGTGGGTGGGGTGGGTGTGTGTGGAGGTGGGCAAATGGAGACAACTGTACTTGAACAACAATAAAAAATGAAAAGAAATGAATAAATTGTTTAAAAAAGAAAAAAATCAAAACTATGAACAATAAAATGGCAAAAAATACATATCTATCAAGAATTGAATCTAAAAACAAACTATGCAAACAAGAACAGTGACAGAATCGTGAATACAGAGAGTGTTTTGATGGTTGTCAGATGCAAAGGAGGGGAGAGGGAATGGGTGAAGAGGTGAAGGGATTAAGAAGTACAAATAGGTAGTTACAGAATAGCCATGGGGATGTAAAGTATAGGATAGCAAACAGAGTAGCCAAAGAACCTATCTATACACATGACTCACGGGCATGAACAATGGTGTGGGGATTGCCTGAGGGAGTGGGGGTGCTGGGCAGAGGGGGGCAAAGGGGGAAAAAATCAGAACAACTGTAATAGCATAACTAATAAAATTTAATTAAAAAAGAAAAAATAAAAGAAATATTTATCCTTACTCTGTTGAGATGTTTGAGATGTTTGTTAGATCAGGAAAGCACTGGTTTCAATAGGCCTAAAACCCTAAGGAGATTTCTTAGTAACATGAAGTGGTAAAAAATGAAGCTCAGGGACCAGTGTGGATATTTAATCTCAATCTCTCTCTCTCTCTCTCAAATTGATGTTTTGTTCCACTTACTTATGCATTCACTGGTTGATTCTCGTATGTGCCCTGACTGGAGACTGAACTCACAACTTGGCAGATCCAGACAATGCTGAGATCAACTGAACTACCTACCAGGGCAAGCCTCTATCTAATCTTGTATCCAGATATTCTCTTTTCATTGTTGTTCCTTCATGAATAGTTCCAACTGGCTTGTAATTCCCCATGCCGAAAGGACCACAGGAAACAGGAAGGGGATTTTGATCCCTATTCCTGTCTGAATTATGAATGGTGTTCCCAGATTAAAGAATATTCCTAGGGTCTATTTTTATTGGTTCAAGTCAGTTTGCCAGAGGAAAGAAAAGCTTGTCTTGATTACCTTTATTGCTCCCTTCTCAAGAAATATTGGCTCTCTTTGGAAGTTGTAAAACTAGAATTTTTGCAAGCCTTAAGAAATATCCTCATTGTTGTATCTAATACTTAAAACAAAAGAGCTTCTTGTCTGGTTACAATTGTTTATGTAGCAAATAATTGTGCTCTCCTGGGAAAAATAATTCTAGTTATCAGACGCTTTTTTTTTCTGTATGTTTCATATAACTGTTCAAGTAGGGTAATTGTTTGGAATTGGTTGAATACTTCATTTTAATATGTAATATTTAATTAAAATCTTATCAGTTTATTCTTTGGGATGTGTGGCCTAAGATAATTTTTTTCCTCATAACTCACCAATATCTGAAGTGGGATGTTGAGACCTATCACCTTTTATATTTAATTTTTATAGTTGCTCAATTACAGTTGTCCCCATTTCCCCCCATTTCTCTCCCCTGCCCTACCCACCTGCTACATTCAATCCTCCCCACCATTGTCTTTGTCCATGGTTCCTTTATATACATGTTCCTTGACTTGACCCTTTCCCTTCTATATTTATTTTTTATCTAATGAAGTAAATTATGGTTTGTTGCCAGAGATAATAAGACTCTTCCCATCAAGTACTCCACTTTCAGTAGTTCAGGGAAGTGAAATGTACTGCATTCAAAACAAAATAAAAATACTGACAGTGTTTTAATGTTGGCATTAAAAACAGTGAAAATAGAACTCAATTAAATCTATTTTAAAATTTTTTTGGTGGATTTTATTTTATTATTATTATTATTATTATTATTATTATTATTATTATTATTTTATTGTTGTTCAAGTACAGTTGTCTCCATTTTCTCCCCTCCATGTCCTCCCTCCCCACCCACGTCCCACCTCCCATCCTCTATCCTTCCCCCCTTTAGCTTTGTCCATGTGTCCTTTATACATGTTCCTTGACAATCCTTCCCCTTCTTTCCTCTGTTTTCCTCCTCCCCACTCCCCTCTGGTTACTGTCAGTTAGTTCTTTATTTCCATGTCTCTTGGTTATATTTTGCTTGCTTTTTGTTGTTGTTGTTGTTGATTAGGTTATGCTTATAGGTGAGATCATATGGTATTTGTCTTTCACCACCTGGCTTATTTCACTTAGCATAATGTTCTTCAGTTCCATCCATGTTGTCCCAAAGGGTAGGAGCTCCTTCTTTCTTTCTGCTGCATAGTATCCCATCATGTAAATATACCACAGTTTTTTGATCCACTCATTTACTGATGGACACCTAGGTTGTTTCCAGCACTTGGCTATTGTAAATTGGGCTGCTATGAACATTGGGGTGCGTAGGTTCTTTTGAATTAGTGGTGGAAAACAGTATGGAATTTCCTCAGAAAACTACAAATGGAACTGCCTTTTGACCAAGCAATTCCACTGCTGGGATTATGCCCTAAGAACAACTAAATTTAATACTAAAATAGAGGAATGACTTAAAACATTCCTTCCTGTTAATAATTTACAACTGAGTCTGTTCAAAGTTGAGTACATTTAGGTTATGTCAACAAATATGTCATATGTATTTCATCATCAGGCCCTGTGCTAGATGCTGGTGACACAAAGATAACAAAGCATGACCCCTATCCCCAAGGAACTAGTGTGTGGTCAATAAATTCACTGAACAGAACTGAACTGAAAATTGAGGCTTGGCTGAGAGATGAAAGGAAAAAACATTTCAGGTAGAAAGAACAGTACATTCTAAGGTGGGAAGACCAAAACAGCATGTCACATACTCAGGAAACTCATGGAGTTCGCACATTGTAGAGTGAAATATTAAAAGGAAGAATACAGCAAATGAAATGAGATAGTCAGACGAGGTCAAAATCTTTTATCTTTTCTACATCATCTTTGAGTAGTTGAGCAATGATCGAAGTTGCCTTTTAGAAATAACTGGTGATGAAATATGAAGTTCAGATTAGGCAGAGAGAACTGGAGAATTAACCTTTGGTCAAAATGAAAATGAGGACTTTGATGATATCAAGAAACAGAACAAGGAGTTAAGGTTATACTGAATTGCAAATGTAAGAAAATTTAAGGGTAACTTGTTAAAAAGGGTAATGGTGTGATATTTATCTGAATAGTTAAATAGTGTTTTCAGTGCTGGCATCCAATCAGAATTAAGTTTACAACACAATTTTATACAAGTAAAAAGAAGTATCGTGTATTTTGAAACCTGAGGATAACAATGCCCACAGGAACGGACCTGTCGTTTGCTTGGCATTTCTCTGTCTGAAGCTAGGCTGTTCAATAACATTGCAACTTGAACTGTGGTTAGGCCTGACTGAGATGGTTTTAGTACGAGGGAAAGAATGTGAAACATCTTATTGATAATATTTCATGTGCATTAAATATCGGGTTAAATAAAAAATATTATTAAACTAAATTTCACTTGTTTCTTTTTACTTTAACAAATGTGGCTACTAGAAAATAAAATTTCATAAACATTTCACATTCTGTTTCTACTCAATAGCACTGCAGAGAGAACCACGTGTCAACTATCTGGTAAGGTTTTTTCTAAACCCTTAGTTTTGACTTACCTCAAGGGGCTTAGCCTTTTGGTATCCTTGAACCTGCAAAATGAACATCTAGTCCATTTCTACGAGACTCCGGGTCCTCACCCACACTGTCTCCATCATGTTGCATCAGGCAGGCGAACGTGGGGGGACCCAGGTTGGGAGAACAAGGAAGTTCAACCTTACAAATGATTATTTCCAGTTCGTTAAAGTAATCTCTTCATGATCTTTAACCAGGCAACATTTGGTTAATTTGATTACTCTGTTATACAAACTCCCAGATAAGACTTCTGGGAACATCAGTAGTCATCAAATCAGGAGACTGAACAGATTTTAAAGGAAATATTTTAGGGCCATTAAGTTCTTTTTCCTGTTTGTCATCTCTAGTTGTCTCATGGCTTCCATTTGCGAATTTGTGCATTTTTTTCCTTAAAGTCCTTTCAAAGTTACAGTAAGCGATTGGGATCATAAAGAAGGAAGGGGAATTAGAACATGGTGAGATTTGAACTAAAAATTAATTATTTAAGGTAGAAGAAGTGAGCAAGATCACTAACAACAGTCTGAGAACATTTTAGGCAATCAAAAGGCTTTGTGTCTCACGATCATCTGAAGTCACTACAAATTCTACAAACCTTCGATGAAGGGAGAGTATCATAATCTTTTCCGTGGCATAGTGCAATGCTGTAGGCTCAATGTGGAATCTTTGTGCAATGCTATGTTATGCCTACAGAACAAAGTTCAGCAAAAATTACCACAAAAAGTGGGTAAACTTCTGACTACTAGAAAATGTATTAAGGCATTTTTTTTTTCATTTTCAATAAGGGCACAGAAATGAGGCATTGTTTTATTTATTTATTTTTTACGTTAAAAAAGGTTTTATTTATTTTTTAGAGAAAGGAGAGGGAGGGAGGAAGAGAGAGAGAGAAACATCGACCGGCCACCTCTGGCACACCCTGAAGCAGGGACCTGGCCCATAACCCAGGGATGTGCCCTAACTGGGAATCGAACCAGCGACCTCTCACTTGTGGGATGCTGCCCAACCAATTGAGCCACACCAGCCACAGTGAAGCATTGTTGTTTTAAATGTAACTATATATATATATATAAAGATACTCTGTATTTAGTCTT
The DNA here is from genome assembly GCF_022682495.2 of Desmodus rotundus. Taxonomy (NCBI): domain Eukaryota; kingdom Metazoa; phylum Chordata; class Mammalia; order Chiroptera; family Phyllostomidae; genus Desmodus; species Desmodus rotundus. The sequence goes on from NC_071397.1 coordinate 24,468,212, forward strand.
CTTAATCTGAATTACTGAAGTTTTATGGACAGAAGTGACCAAAATGAGCTACTGGGATGTGGGAAGAAGACATAGAAAGAGCTCAGATAGCACAACTTCCCTGCAATCATCCCTGCAATCCCACCACAGAGACGCTCCCTGGAGCCGCCCAAGGCAGCAATGGTGGGGCGGGGGTGGGGGAGTGCAGTGCTGGAGCTACCCAGCAAAACTTAACTTGTTTGTTTTAATTTCTTCATCTGTGCAACGAGGACTGCAAGAGTACCTAACTCTTTGTGAAGGACAAGAAAAGCGTGTGGCTAAAGGACCCACACCCGAGCTAACCCCAAATCTCAAGCAGGGAAACCTCCGGCACCAGCCCTGCAGTCCCTCTACATCTTCCCAGTCAAGTCACTTTGCAGTTTCTAGGGCAACATCTCCCGTAACATCGCACATTCATCTTCTCTCGCTCAAATGATAATCTTGCTTCTTATGTTCCTGAGAAAAATAAACTCTGAGAACAGCAGACTACCCCGTTCTTCCACCACCAAACCCTCCCAACCCTCCTCAAACCTTTCGTTTTGATCAGTATGTTCTGCCTTCCCTTGGGTTTCAAGGCTGACTCTGCCTGGGGATGGGATCCACCCCTCATTTATTCACGGGCATCGCTTCAGCCATTCTTCCCTATTTCCTGAAAGGCACCAAATTCTTCTTCTCTACTGAATCATTCCCTTTAACGCCAAATATGTTAGAGTATTCCCTTCTGAAGAAACCTGCTTTCCTCAACTCCACATTCCTCTCTAACTAGCTGCTCCTTACGTCCCTGTTCATCCTTACGGCAGCTCTTCTGAAGGAGTATCTGTAGTGACTCTTCTGGCTTGTTGCCACCCTTTCACTCTTGACTTCACTTCATTCAGGTTATCTCCTCTATCTCTCCTTTGAAACTTCTTGTGTTAAAATCACCAGTGACCAACGTCATTCTACATTCAGTGTCAATTCTGTTTTCGACTTCTTCAGTGTCTCAGAAGCAGTGGACAGGGTTGATTATTTCTTTTCTCTTGGAATGCTTTTTTCACTTGGTTTCCGTGATATTGCCCTCTGCTAGTATTCTTCCTACTTTAAACAGCTCCTCCGCATTTTGCTTTTTTTCCCGTCTTCACCATCTGCCACGCTCTCTAGTTTATCCTATGAATGGACCGTCTATAGGAGGAAGGCTCCTGAATAGTCTTTATCCAGACTTCTTCCCAGACCCCCAGAGCTCCAGATTCATACACCCAGCTACCTACGAGGTACTTGGCATATATTTGTATGCCCAGTGGGAGTCTGCAAGTGCGCATACACACGACAGAACTCTTTATTCTCATATCTTTATAAACTTCCTTTCCAACCTAGTCCCTACCCTTCTCTTCCAACCACACCTCATCCCCAGTCTTTCCAGTCTTTTTCATCCTTAACTAGTCATCATCCTTAAACTGTTTTTCTCTCTCTGCCACCTCAACCAGTCCACTGGCAAATCCTGCTAACCTCATCTTCAAAATAGATGCTTAATCCCAGTAACTTCTTACCACCTCCATTAATGCCACCAGAGGTCAGTGCACTATTTTCGCTAGCTTGGACTACTATTTTTGCTTCCTAACTGGTTGTCTTTCCCACCTTTGTTCCTTATAGTCCCTTTTCCACATTGCAACATGCAGTCTTTTAAATATGAATTGCATGTTGAAAGTACTCCAGTGGTTTCCCTTGAATTTTGAAATAATAATAAAAAACCTCCTTAGCCTAGCCTGAAACCCCTGCTCTCCAAGTTTATTTTATACCCATTTCTTCTTGCTCAATCTGTTCCAAAGACGCTAACTTCTTCGGAGCTTCTTCGTGTTTCTCAAACAAACCAAACATACTGCCAGTTCAGGGCTTCTGTTCCTTTAGGTTCTAATGCCTGAAACATATTCTCCCCAAGAGGTGTAGGATCTGTCCCGCCCTTCTTTCCGGGGTCTGCCCATGATCCCTCCTCACAGGGGTCTTCCCTCACCACTGTATTTTTCCTTTGACCACCTGTTCTGCTTTCACCTCCATCACTTTCTAGTTCCTTAATCTGCTTTGCCACTGCAGCCTGATTACATTGTGTGTTATTTATTGTCTCTCTCCCTAATTAGACTGTAGGCCCCACCAGGCAGACAGCTTGCCTGTCCTTCATGATCTCCCGGATGCGCAACAGCGCTGGGCTCAGTCGATAGGGGGCATATACCATCAAGTGGTTGTGGAGTGATTACATGAAGGGCTTAACACAGTGTTGAAAAGGTAGTGATACCTATACATACACACACACAGACATATTTGTTATTTATCTGCTGCTATTCTTTTTCTAGTATCTTAACTTGTTCTGTTCTTATGTGACTAAGGGGATAATTAAAGCTATTGAATGAAATTGGGAAATAGAATTTCCACACCATTACCAATACTAATCATTGCTTGTTTGATTTTTTCATTTTTCTAGTCATTTGTTTCTAAATAATAAAATGTTTTTGGATTTTGCAGAGATATTAGAATCTTAAATCTTGAGTATGGACAAAATTTAGACGAAATATTACATACTGATACTGAAAATCCAGGCAGAGATCCCCAGCTTGACAAATTAGTTCTTCATGATTAAATTGTATAAATATAACTAAAATTTCATCAATTTTATCTTATAAACATTGTTTTCTCTTTAATATTTTATAATAATGTCTCTGTAATATGTAAGCTAAAAGCACTAAGTATGTTTCTTGGGGCAATTACCAGTAATAGTTTTTAACAGAAAATTTTGGCTTTTATGTGACAAAATATCTGTATGATTCCTCACAATCTTGTTTAAAATTTTAAAATATGGGCTTTAATAAAGTTCCTAAATTCATTAACGAATTCTTTAAAATGTATGGTCTTTTCAGGATAGATTGTCTCGTCTAAATCTATTTTTTTTTTTAAAAAGCCCACAGCTCTATTTTCACACCAATACTTGGATTCTGTTCTCCGTGTGGGCTGCTGTATATAACCTCCGCAGAGTGGACACCAGGGAGCGCTGAGCTGGTAAAAATGCACTTGAGTTCTTCCTCCTCTATTATGTACTTTAATGAAGCAAGCAGATGGTAGATGGTTTTCCCTCCGGAAACTGCTGATTTTGAAGACTCCAGTATGCCAGTTTTGCAAACATGGTGTTCAGAAGCATATCGTACCTCAAAATATACATTTAACTTTGTCAGGAAAATGACTTTACCCTTAGGCAAATGGATAAGTTTGCAAAAACACGAGACCGCTCCTTGACTCTTCAGTTTTCTTCTGTACGTTTGAGTATAAACAGCTTTCCTCTCTCTTAGTTCTTAACTTCTTGTAAAATAGCACAGATTTAGCTCAACATCCTACACAAATGCAATTAGATCATAAAACTATATACATGATCATTGTTGTTTCTATTTCTGTTGCTGAACAAGCTTCTCATGGGGTATGCTTCCACACTGTTCAGTATTATCATTTACAAATAAAAAAGTGGTAATCTACCAGTATAATTTTCATTTAAAGAAATAGAAATGTCTCTCTTGAGATGTTACCAATAGTAATACCGGTAGGTAATGGCGCCGTGCACAGAAAACATACGCTTACCTATTCTTTTTGAACCAGGATAATAGGCAACACATGAATGAAATCAAGTTCTCTAGTCAAACGAATATATAATATTTATTTCAGCCACATGTGAAAACATGAAATAAGTATCATTGGTTGATTGCCAATTCCTGCTGATACTAAATCATTCAAACATTCTATGTAGAAATAAAATTTCTACCATTCTCTCTTCTCCATCTGTCAGAAAAGTTAAGAACAAACAGAATTTTACATTAAGATATGAAAATGTAGAGCATCATTATTCCCACCGGCAGAAGCAGTAATAAACAACCAGAATTCGAAGTAGGACATTCTTTTTTAGATGCATAATTCTTAGAAATTAGTGCCATCTTCTGGCTTCTCAAAGTATTGCTTCAAATCTAAACCAGACGCTGGTAGGGTTTTTACAGTACCGTGAAATGTCAAAAAAAGAGAAAAGTCCCCCAAACATATGTCACATTGTAACATTAGGAATGGTGTCCTGTGCCATGTATCTCTGTCATTCAGATTACATAAACTGTGCACTTTATGCTAGATTAAATATGCTTTGTAGTTTATTGTGATAAAATCCCCATATATTACACACATGGAATATTCCAGAACAGATGTATTTGGAACACTTCTCTCAGTCCTAACTCATGAGCTTCTTCATGCCACTGAATTTCAAGTTAAAAAATTAAGAAATATCAAGGTTGGAGTGGGTTATCATTCAAGGTCAGTAGAAATATTTTTTAGCTTTTTAATTTATTATTTTGCAAGCCATGGATTTGTAAATGTACTTTTATATACTCCAAAATAATAACAATGATAATACCTACTATTTTCCTGTCGCTAGGTACAACACCTGAATTATTTTATTTCTTTTAAAAAATAATTTATTTTTAAAGACTTTATTATTTATTTTTAGAGAGAGGGGAAGGGAAGGAGAAGAGAGGGAGAGAAACATCAATATATGGTTGCCTCTCACGTGCCTCCTACTGGGGACCTGGCCTGCAACCCAGGCTTGTGCCCTGACTGGGAATCAAACCAGCAACCCTTTGGTTTGGAGGCTGGTACTAAATCCACTGAGCCGCACCAGCCAGAGCTATTTTATTTCTTATGGCACCTCAAAGGGACATTCTTGTTCATATATTCCTATCTTATAGATGAAGAAACTGAAGCTCAGAGAGGTTCAGTCACAGAGCCAAGAAATGACGGAGTCAGGATTCAAATCCAGACTCATTTGACTCCAAAACCTGCATTCCTTCCAGTGATGGCTGGGATACTCATGATATTGACACAAGGCAGATGCTTTATATTATTCAAGTTTGTACCCCTCACAAAGTATTTTCATAAATTTAATTCTATCCTACACCCCATCCTGGGAGATGGATTCATGAAAATCGGTAGGATTCATACTCCTTCTTCTATATTCCCTCCTTTACATTTAATAGAAATGTAAACTTATTAATTGCCTCACAGTGCCAAGAAATGAATAGGTACTCAGTATACACCAGTGAATTTACCAATGGATAAGTTTTAATAAGAGCTTAATTATTTTCCAATTATGTGGAAAATATGAATGAAAAATAGTGGTTAGAGAGATCAGTACATCTTTAAGGGTTTCTAAGTGTTTGACTATTTGGAAACACACACATGCACATATATATTTGGGATAATTAACTGTAATTTTCATTTTTGGTTTTGGTATGGTGTGGAAACAGGTTAGGAAAAGGGAAAAACTAACCAGGACCCAAAATAATAAAGCTGATTTATCAAAGAGTAACATGTACTTTGTGAGAGGGAGAAAAGAAAGAAATCTTTACTAGAGCTACTGGGGGAAAACTACATTTTTAAGACTTCTGCTGTTTAGTTGTTGATGTGCTGGAAAAGCATATTGCAAAATGCTAGCTCAATCCTCAGGCCACAGCAGTGATGTTTAAAATACATACGATAAAGGGAAAATTTTATGTTAATAAATATGGCATATGAAATTATTCTAAGTCATATCATTAATAAAACAAAGAAAACCATCAACCATAATTTTAGAGGTTTAAAATTCATATTGGATTATTATTTTTGAATGCAACAGATGTTGTTACATATAATAGCCCCAAGACTACATCTACCAGCAGTGAACAGGTGCCTAATTCAAATGATGATACAAACAAAACCACAAAAAATGACTAGAAGATTAAGAGTTAGAGATACAGTTTGCAAACAATGATCAGGAAATGTAATGAAATAAAATATTTTATTTGCTATAGCATGAAATAACTGGAATGAAACTTTGATATTAAGTTTCTTGGTTTCAGGCAACAGGAACCAACTCGGGCTATGTCATGTAGGAAAGGGATTTGTGGGCCGGTGATAGACTAGCTCGTAGAATCAGTGGGAAGGCTGGAGATGCAGTGGGGGAAATAGGCAGAAATAAAACAGTCTAGGCAGTTCAAACATAACCATGTTCTCATTGTGTGAACAGTGTTGTTAGGATGCAGTCACTGGCATTTCTAAAACGGGGCCAGCCATGTGGCCATCTTACTTACAAATAATTTCTAAATACCACTCGGTGTTTGGATAATTTCCATAGCATTTAATCCCCGGGGAGAGCATTTCACGGGCCTATCCTAGGTCATCAATGTGCGCACAAATAGAACGGTGCTGTGTGGCCCAAAACAGAAACACAACCCAATACCCAATAATGTTTCTCCCAGACCTTTGGTTGCCCAGTGTCAAAATGCATCATTTTTCTAGTGCATGTATTTCCAAATCAAAACTTCCTTCTTTGACAAAGGAGCCAAGGATATACATTGGGGAGAGAACAGTTTCTTTGATAAATGGTGGGAAAACTGCACAGCCACATGCAAAAGAATGAAACTGGACCACTGTCTAACAACACACATGCAAAATCAACTAAAAATGGACTAAACATGAGACTGAACATAAGAACAAAACCGTGAAAGTCTTAGAAGAATACGTAGGCAGTAAGCTCCTTGACATTGGTCTCGGGGGTGATTTTTTAGAATTGATACCAAAAGCAAAGGCAACAAAAGCAAAAATAAACAAGTAGGATGACATTAAACTAAAAGCTCTGTACAACAAAGAACACCAACAAAATGAACAGGCAACCTAGCAAATGGGAAAAAATATTAGCAAATCATATTATCTGATAAAGGGTTATTGTTCAAAATACATAGAGAACTCTTGCATCTCAATAGCAAAAACAGCAAACAATCTACTTAAAAAGGGGGAGGGGACAGGAATAGACATTTCTCTAAAGAGGACATAGATGGCCAAAAGGTACATGAAAAATCCTCAACATCATCAATCGTCTGGGAAATTCAAATCAAAACCACAATGAAACATCATCTCTCACATGTTAGAATGACTATTATCACAAATACAAGAAATAATGGGTGTTGATGAGATTCTTGAGAAAAGGAAACCTTTGTGCACTGTTGGTGAGAGTGCAAATTGGTGCAGCCACTATAGAAAACATTATGGAGGTTCCTCAAAAAACTAAAAATAGAACTACCATATGACCAGAAATTCCACTTCTGGGTATTTATCCAACAACACTAACTCAAAAAGGTATACACACCCCCACGTTCAATGATCATTATTCATAAAACCCCAGGTATGGAGACAACTCTCGCATCCGTGGATGAATGGGTGAAAGAAATGTCACACACACACACAGAAATATGCTCAGTGATTGGAAAAGGAAATCTTGCCGTTTGTGACGACAGAGATGGACTTCGAAGGCATTATTCTAAGGGAAATGAGCCTCACAGAGAAAGACAAATACCATATGATCTCACTTACCTGTGGAATGTGAAACACACAGAGAACAAGCTGTAGTTGCCAGAGGAGGTGAGGTGGGGGCTGGGTGAAGTGAGGGAGGGAGGAGGGTCCAAAGACACAAATTAGTCATGGGATGTAAAGCACAGGTGGTGACTTAGTTTGAAAGTCGCTAAGAGAGTAGATCTTAAAAGGTCTAGTCACAAGAAAAATGCTATAATTATGTATGATGTTAACTAAACTTATTGTGGGAATCATTTTATAATATATAAAAATATGGAACCACTATGCTGTATACCTGAAACTAATATGTCAATTATACCTCAATAATAACAAAAAACAAAATGAAATAAAAACTTCCTTCTAATATAATGCAACAATCTACACATGATTTTAAAAAGCCACACTCTTTTCCTAAATGGAGTCTCCTTAATGTCTTTTACTGCATTGTGTTCCAAGTCCGAGAGCTCTGCATAGGGGTCATTTGTTCTTATTTTATGTTGCGATTCTGTCCTGTATGGATTGAGTCTCAACATTTACTAAACCCAAGTACTTTACACAGACACCAGGCTGCCTATGACAACTGTAATGATATGGAAATATGTGTGATTTCCCTTGGTGACAAAAATCAAAGGTGCTGTTAATACTATTGTGGTTTCCTTCCCATCATAGTCCATGCAGGTGGGCCAGAGGAAGGAACTTGATACGGGGAGCTAATTATAAAGGTGGGAGACAAACAGGGGACAGTGAGGCTCCCCAGAGACCAGCAGTGGCTGAACAGCCGAAAGCAGGGACAAACTGCTAAGGCTGGAAGGACAAAGGGAAGTCATGGTGTTGTAAAAGCCCAAGAGCCAGTTTATTGGAGGGAGCTGGACCCATGATGGGGGCTGTTCATCAAGATGTGGGGCCATGGGTGGGAGGCCTAGAGCCAACGGTAGATATGGCCACTGATAGACATGGTACCAGACACACCGGGTCCTCCCTCTTCCTCCTACCCTCCAGTCTCCGGACAGGGCCTGTTGATGGCAGGAGGAAATGCAGTTTGCATATTTGAGATAAGGATCTCAGAGCAAAAAGGCAAATGACTGGCACACATTGCAATAAAAGCAAGCCTGGAGCTACAGTCCTCATTTCCAGAACTGGCCAGAGGGCCGCTTCTGATACTGTAACTTTCCTCCTTGAATGCTCTCTCCTTTCATGTGGGGAAAGCAAATTTAAATTCTTGTTTCCCTGTACTTATTTTCTGCTCAACCTGTGTCTGATGAGATTCTATACCTGTTTGGTGATGTGAGCCTCGTTGCTGAGAGTCCTGGCCATGGTGGGCCTGCTCTCCAGGGCTTCATGAGAACCCCGTTAGGTCTTAGCACTAGACGTGGGAGGCAGCTCCCCAGAGCAGACTTCTCCCATTCCGGGGATGTGTGTGCAAGAGGGTGTGTGAATGCATCTGCATCGTGAGCCCATTGAGCAGTTCAGTGAAGTCAGTGGGAACCTCTTCAGAAAAATGTTTCCCAATTAAGTTAAAATACATAGGATTATAAAATAAACCGACTTTTTTGAAATGTAGCTAATAAAATATTACAAATGTGTAATAAAGTGAAATTATGCTTCTTTCATAAGGCACTGAAACAATGACTCTAAGCAGCAGGTATAATAGGTGGAGCAATTTCAAATAGAGAGGAACACAGAAATATTCAGAGTAGAATAAACGTAATGTGCATAAGTGGATCTGGTTTCTCAGTGACAAAGTCACAGGTCCTGCCAATACTACTGTGGTTTGTCGATGGCATTCGTAACTAGGAATTTGTTAAACTTCTGTTAGAGGTGGCAAAACTACGTAGTTCTTTGGTTCTCACTCACATTCGCACTTGCTTGGACCTAGAGAACTACCTGAGTGCTGCCAGAACAGTTCCTCACCTTCTGGCTGATGTTCCCGCCTTCAGGGTTTGCCCTACCAGTCCTTCTCACTGAGGACCACCGCGTCCACCATTTTTAGCTGCACTTCTCCTCTGCATGGTGTAATTCTAAAAATGCTGTCTTGGCCCAGTTTTGAGGCCCTGGTTAGAGGATGGTCAGCTCCTTTCATGAGCAGTCAAGTCCATACCCCCAGGTGTGTCCCTGTTGGGTTCCAGAACACTAGGCACGGCCCCAATTGTGTGAGCACAGGTACCAGACAGCAGGGACCGCGGCTCTGCTCCAGAGCCCATGAAACTACTCAGATTAGCCCATCCACCGGGAGTCCTGGAAAGTCCACTAATGCCACTGCCCTTTCCGCGTATAAGCAGTCAGCCCTTTACAGCCCCTGGCCTGCTGGTTCCCCGTCCCTGGTACAACCTCACGTGTGATGCTGGGTAGCCACGTTCTTTGATTTGGAGCTGTAAGTAGCCAAAAGTTCTTTTTTCATCTATCAAAGTGTGTTATCCCACCATCAAAAATGTCTATAAATCTTATAAACCACCCTGATTCCCCCACCCCATATTTCTGCTCTTTTGTCTTCTCCACTTGATTGTTTTGTTTTCCCGTAACACTCATTATCTTCTAACAATTCACTACAATGTCTCACCCCACCCTGGAATGGAAGGTTGTGAGAGCAGGATTTTGTCATTTTTCCCCTGCTGTGTCCCAAGCACTAGGGACAGCGTCTGGCCCACAGCAGGCTCTCTGTACATATTTATTGAACGGGGGCGTGAATCTCCTTCCTGCATCTGTTGTCATTGGTCACTCTGGGCAACACTTCCAACTCCTTTTATATCTGTTTGTCTAGTCACATGAGAAGTCTGAAATGTGAAGCGGCTGTTGTCGTTCAAGTTCAATGGGACCATTGCTGGGTCTCATGTAAGAGCTTTTCTCTTTTGGGCATCAAAAGCCTCCAAAGTGGAGCTCAGCCATGGAGAGAGGGGAAAAGTCGTGAGAGGGATTTTAGGGGTACCTGTGAGAGAGACCTCCCTCCTGCCCCCTTGGTTTCTGCATCTGTGTAACATGGCTGTGGAAGATACAGCACTGTGAATCAGTTACAGCGTCAAAGCACACATGGCGTCTTGCAGGATAACATTCCGACCCTTACAGGTAGTGCAGGTGCTGGGGTCACAGACTCTTTTGCCATTCTACATGGTCAACAGCTTTTGGATGATGGGTTTCAGGATAAGACTGCTGTCTGCTATTGACTATTACTTTCTCTGTAATCTGAGTCTGCTGCCTAGAAGTAATATTGTGCAGGAGATCATGATGGTTTATACTGTTTTTACTGAGTTCATCAGTAGAACTTCATCGAAGAAACATCAGTAGAGTAAGTCATCAGAATAATAGAACAGATTCTTGTCAATACTGTGATGCAATACACCTGCTGGGGAGTCAGCCTTGAGCCCCGACAGTGTCTCAGGGGTCAGGGTAGTCTGTAGCCATTGGGAAAGGAGGATTCGGGAGGGCACATGTGCAGGCAGTCATTCCTCTCAGTGAAAGTCAATGTTGAGGACCTGCATGGCCTCAGATTGTTCTACCATTTCTGCGTACTGCCAGATTTTATTCTAAAATCCTCTAACAATTCATATTTCTTCCATTAAAAATACGTGCAGTAGTTTTCTCACATTCCTTTCTGTAATTGGTGTCATTGCTCTTTCTAGTTTTTGACAGACTGATGAGAGTAATTTGTCTAGATGTTACTTTTATTACATCTCCCTGATTACTAGTGAGTTTGAGTAACTTTTGCTTATTGGTTATCTGGATATTGTTTAGTGAAACATATGTTAATATCTTTTATTCATTTTTCTGTTGCCATCATCATTATTTTGATAACGCTTAAAGGCCCTTTGAATATTATATTAATCCTTTGCCTGTCATATTCCAAATAATTTCTCCAAATCAATAATTTTTCTAATGACTTTAGATGTGGTATCTTTTGCAACTCAAAGTTTATTTCTTTATTTATTGGTTATCCAAGTATTTTGTTTCATAGTTCCAGAATTTTCTGTCCTGGTTATGAACACTTCCCTTGTGCCTAGATTGTGTTCATAGTTTCCAACATTTGCTCCTAAGATGTTTACTGATTTATATTTTATATTTTAGTCTTTAATGATTCTGGATTTTATTTTAGTACATAATGTAAGAGAGCCCCAACTTTGTTTTCTCCCAGTTGGAGAGTAAGTTGTTCCAGCTCTATTTAATGCATAAAACATACTCTCACAATTGAATAAAACAGGAGTGTTGTCACTTACTGCATTCTCATATATATTAGAATCTTTTGGAGGATTTTCTCTTTGTCCTACTGATCTATTTATAGTTTACTATGCTAGTATAATTTGAAAATGGTGATAGTGGTTTAATGGTGATAGTGGAGTTCTGATATCTGACAAGTTTCCCCTCACATTTCTTTCAAAAAATATATTTTTACAAGATATTAATGAATTGCTATAATACATATTATTCTATGTTATGCTCAAAGTTTAATGAAATCACACTATTTATATACTATATTTGAGAAAATTAATATTTTATAGTATTTTCTTTACATCCAGGAATATGGTATTTTTTTCTAGCCATGCATAAATTATTTTATTATCATTAAAGGTTTATAATTTTCTACATAGAAGTCCTGAACCTTTCTCATCAAAGTTATTCTAAGTTTTGCAATTTTTTGGGTCACAATTGTGAGTGGAAATAATTTTATTTCTCTTTTAAGGGGGTTTTGCTAGTGTAAGAAGATATTAAAATAGAAGTTCCAGTTCCAACACTAAGAAAACAGAAACATCACATCAAAGGAGGTGAGCAGGATTTACAAAGCAGGTGGCTGGAATTCCTCACATGATTGATGGTATAAAGAATTTACAGAGATCTTTTGCCTCGCCCTTTCACCTCCAAGCAAGAGAGGGGTTTTAGGAACACAACTTGGAGGGTGTCATGCGTCTCTGAAATCTGGGGTGATGGGCGGGGTGGACTGACTCCTGCTGGGAGAGTTCTGGAGGTGAGCATGGTGGGGTGGGCTGCACTGAGGGAGGAAGTGAATGAGAGTTTGGTTTTTGGCTGGATTGGTCTGCACTCCCATGTGCAGTCACAGAAAGGATGGGTGCCTGTTTCCCTTGGGTCTAATATGGGTGATGTGTGGGACAAGGACTTGGGGTTGTTTTTCTAAAGTTCACAAAGAACCATCGTGAGAGGTGAAGAGGCCTCATCGGGGAAGCTGGAGATGTCACTAGATTGCTGGTAGCGATGCCTTTTCCCTGCAAAGAAGATTGCAGGTGAGAGATTGTCAGCTATGGGGTCTCCAGGGAACCCATGAACATGTCCCATGACACAGGGAGGCTTCAAACACCTGCCAAATCCAGCCAGCAGCAAGCTAAATCAACTCGACCATATAGGTCAAAAAAGAAGTTTCCTGTCTCCTTTCCTCTCCCTGAGCTCCACTCTGAACAGCCGGGAACCTCAATTCGTGCAAGAGGGAAGAAGAGTTTAAGTTTCCCTTTCCCCTGACTTTCAACTCTTCTATCTGATATGACCCCAGATGGAAAAGAAAAAAGCATGAAGTTCAAAGCAGACAGAAGATTTACCAATCACATATAAATTGCTGATGTAATTACTAAGTGGAACCAATATGTTGTGACTCACAAACGACCTGGTCTAAAATTTCTTTGAGGGAAAAAGGAAAAACTAACATCATTCAACAAATTTAAAAGGCGAATGGCAAAGTAAAGTAGCTTTACATTTACATTTGACTATGCTATAATGAAGAAGATCTATTGGTTTTTTAGTTTTTGTTTTGCAATTAGCTACAGCATCAAATTTTATCATTTACATGATATAAACAAGAAATAGATTTGTATCTTAATTTCTAGTAACATCTATTATTTAATTTTTTCTCATTGCATTTGCTTGGCACTTCCCAAGACAATAATAAATAATAATTGCAACAGTACACATCCTTGTCAAGTTCTGATATTAATTGAAGAGGTTTTAATTTTTCCTAATTAGGAATAATATACGCTTTTGATTTTAAGCTTGGTTTTATTACATTTTAGTATTTTATTCCATTTTTAGTCTTTATTTCTATTTTATAATTTACTTATAAACAATAAAGCCCATCTGCTAAATTTGATGCTTTTTTATTTTTTGAGGTTACGCCTTTATTTTTTTAGAGTATATTTTATTGACTATTACAGTTGTCCCATTTTTTCCCTCTTCTTTATTCCCCTCCTCCCTGCACTAACCCCTCCCACCATCATTCCCCCACCTTAGTTCATATCCATGGGTTGTACATACAAGTTCTTTGGCTTCTACATTCCTATACTATTCTTAACCTCCCCCTATTTTGTACCTACTATTTATGCTTCCCTGTACCTTTTCCCCTATTCTTCCCCCTCCTCCTCTCCACTGATAACTCTCCATGTGATCTCCATTTCTCTGATTCTGTTCCTGTTCTAGTGGTTTGCTTAGTTTGTTTTTGTTTTTAGGTTTAGTTGTTGATAGTTATGAGTTTGTTTTCATTTTACGGTTCATAGTTTTGATCTCCTTTTTCTTAGATATGTCTCTTAATAAGGGCTTTTCATATAGTAAGGGCTTGGTGATGATGAAATCCTTTAACTTGACCTTATCTGGGAAGCACTTTATCTGTCCTTCCATTCTAAAAGAAAGCTTTGCTGGATAGAGTAATCTTGGATGCAGGTCCTTGCCTTTCATGATTTGAACTTGAACTCAGTCATAATATACACATGTCATGTATATTATATACATACATACATATCACACATGTGTATATTATAAACACATACTACATATAAAATAATTATATTATTTATTTTACCAATAAATCCATCATATAATTATATATTATTTAATATATTACATTCAATATAATATATCAATACCTATAAATCATATTATTATTAACACATAAACAAATTGTTATTAATATAATATAAACATACATTTAATATATTACAAACACATATAATTATATATTAAATGTATATTTATATAATTTACATTATATCTTAAATTATACATTAAATGCATATTTATATAAATATATAAACATACCTAATAAATAATAAATAATATAATATACTTAATATGTTATATTATATTCAATATAAAATATTATAAACAAAAATAAATATACAAATGTATAAATATAGTTATTAATATAAATGAATATTAATAAAACAATGCAATAATACACCACATAATATACACACATGTACAAATATGTATACATACAGCATATACATACACATACATGCATGCATATGTATATATATAGTATATACATATAATATTTTGGTACATTGTTGGGTTGTATTTGCCAATATTTAGTTTTTCCCCCCTTTAAAGTCATTTAGTGATATTGATCAGTAGGAATGATTTTCAACTGGTGTGCTGCAAGAATTTTAAAACATGCAATACTGGACTATTTAGTGAGGGGCACTGACCTCTTTTCCCTTGGATCATCAAATTAAAAAAATGACAAGAGCCAACACAACAATAGCCTCTGGTGTGAATGAATCAAAATGGTTTTTTTTTTTGGTCAGATCTGCATAAAATATATTTTTGGTGTGCTGAAGAATTTTAGTAATTAGCTTCTGTGTGCCATTAGATGAAAAAGGTTGAAAATCACTGGCCTATAGTATTCTTTTTTTGTACTAATGTCACGCTGACTTAAAATGAATTGATAAGCATCCACCTTTTTCTATGGTTTGAAATAAAGTAAGACTGAAATAATTTGTTCTTAATATATAAAACAGTATACCTATAAACATCTTTTGTTCTATTTTATTTCTTTCAGCTGCCTTTAATTATTCTCTTCCCCCAAGTTACTTTTTTCATTATCGTTCTTCCTTTATCCCTAGTTTCTTACTATCAGCATTCAATTCTTACATTTAATTTTTCTTCTGGATCCACTTTGTTACAATCTTATCTCAGAGTCCTCAAATGCGGCCTCCAGGCTCTTACCTGAGGCACAAGGAGGAAATCACAGTGGATACTTAAATTTACCCTCCTGGTATTGCCCTAGGACCAGGGCTCTACTTCGACCAGTCTGCCTACCCACCTTAGAAGACACAAGTCACATGTGACGGACTGGAGTTGGACATAAAGAAAGATATTTTTCCCAAATCCCTTCTCACTTCCATTTACAACATGAGCATGATATAGAAGAGGCAAGTTCTAAAAAAAGAAAACTTTGAAATTACTGAGTGACATAAAATTCTCTAGTAAAGAGAAATACATATGATGCTCTTCTATAGGAAGTTTTAATACATTAAATTGGTGAATTCCTGCTAAATTATTTTAGTTAATCCAATGCAATTTTAATTGAAATGTATGCAGGTATGGATTAAGGGTCCAGAATAAGACACAATATACCTGGAAGATTTTTATGATGAGTAGCTTTTTAAATTAATGAGAAAAAAGAGGATAAGTCAGCAAATATTACTGGTAGAGGAATCATTAGAATAAAGGAGGATTCTTAACTTAACCCATATCCCCAAATAAATTTCAGCTGCATAAAAAATTAAATTAAAAAATGAAACTGACAGATTTAGAAAGAAAAAGCATGGATCAATATATTCATATTCTTTCTGAATTAAAATTAATAAATGGAAGCAGAAAGAAAATATGATAAATTTGGTTAATTAAAACTTAAAACGATTCTTTCTTTCTTTTTAATACTTTATTGTTTATGTCAGTACAGTTGTCCCAATTTTTCCCCCTTTGCCTTACTCCACCCACCACCTCCCCCACTCCCGCAGGCAATCCCCATACCATTGTCCCTGTCCATGCATCATTGATACATGTTCTTTGACTAATCCTTTCGCTCTTTTTCAACCAGTTCCCACCTTACCCTCCCTCTTACAGCTGTCAGTCTGTTTCATGTTTCCATGCCTCTGATTTTATTTTGTTCATTAGTTTATTTTATTCATTAGCTTTCACTTATGAGTGAGATCATATGGTATTTGTTTTTCACTGATTGGCTTATTTCACTTAGCATAATAGTCTCCAGTTCCATCCATGCTGTTGCAAAAGGTAAGGATCCCTTCTTTTTTAGTGTTGTATAGGATTCCATTGTGTAATGTACCACAGCTTTTTTATGCTTTCATCTACTGATGGACACTTAGGTTGTTTCCAAATCACGGCTATAGTAAACAATGCTGTCCTAAAAATAGGGATGCACATATTATTTTGAAGTGATGTTTTGGGATTTTTAGGATATATTTCCAGAAGTGGGATCACTGGGTCAAAAGGCAGTTTGATCTTTAGATTTTTGAAGAAATTCCATACTGTTTTCCACAGTGGCTGCCCCAGTTGGTATTCTCACCAATGGTGCATGAGGATACCCTTTTCTCTGCATCCTTGCCAGAACTTATTTGTTGATTTATTAGTGATAGCCATTCTGACTGGTGTGAAGTGGTATCTCATTGTGGTTTTAATTTGCATATCTCTGGTGATTAGTGATGCGGAACACTTTTTTTTTCATATGTCTATGGGCCCTCTGTATGTCCTCCTTGGAGAAGTGTTTATTTAGGTCCTTTGCCCATTTTTTAATTGGATTGTTTGCCTTCCTGGTGTGGAGTTGTGTGAGTTCTTTATATATTTTGGAGATTTAATCTTTGCCCGATATATCATTGGCAAATATGTTCTCCCATATAGTTTTTTCATTTTGGTGATGGTTTCTTTAGCTGTGCAGAAGCTTTTTAGTTTGATATACTCCCATTTATTTATTCTTCCCTTTGTCTCCCTTGCCCTAGTGGATATATCGGCAAAAATATTGCTATACAAGATATCTGAAATTTTACTGCCTATGTTTTCCTCTAGGATTTTATGGTATCATGACTTATATTTAAGTCTTTTATCCATTTTGAGTTTATTCTGAGGTATGGTGTCTAGTTTGGTGGTCTAGTTTAATTTTTTTGCTTGTACCAACCAGTCCGCTTTTCCCAACACCATTTATTGAAGAGACGATCTTTACTCCATTGTGTGCTCTTGCCTCCTCTGTCAAACATTAATTGACCATAAAGGCATGGCTTTACTTCTGGGCTCTCTGTTCCGTCCCATTGATTTTCATGTCTGTTATATGGAACCAAAAAAGATCCCAAATAGCCTCAGCAATCTTGAGAAAGAAAAACAATGTTGGAGGGATCACAATACCTGATACCAAACTGTACTATAAGGTCACTGTAATTAAAAAAGCTTCTTTATACTAAAATGTGGAAAACAAGGTCAAAATACAAATAAATTCTATTTTATGGATATACTATATTTTGATTACCCATTCTTCTGTTGATGTATATTTGGGTTGCTTCAATTTTTGGGGCTATTATAAATAATGCTGCTCTGAATATTCCTATACAGATTTTTATAGGGACAAATGTTTTTATTTCTCTTGGTTATGTACTAAGAGTAGAATTACTGGGTCTTTTGGTAACTCTGTTTAATATTTTGAGGAATTGCCAAACTTTTTTCCAAACTGTACCACTTTAGAATACCACCACCCATGTATGAAATACTGATACATGTTATAACATGGATGAACTTCAAAAGAATTATACTAAGTGAAAAAAGAAGTGCCACAGAAGGCAAAATAGGGAAATCCATAGAAACAGAAAGTAGATTAGTGGTTACCAAGCTGGGGCAGGGGAGTTTTGGGAGTGAAAGCTAACGGGCACAGCTTTCCTCTTAGGGTGATGAAAATGTTCTGAAATGTTCTGATGGTGGTGAGTGTTGCACTGAATTGTACATCAAAAGAGTGCATTTTCTGGTAAGTTGTATCTCAATAAAGCTGTTATTAAAAAAAAGACAAAGAAGTGGAAAAATCGTTTTTATCACAACATACATGCCTGTCAAATGTATTCTTTTCTCATTACAAAAACTCATTCCGAAACACAAGACCAGAGTAAACAATGGGAGCACTACATCTCTCCCGAGGCAGGTGGCGTTAGGTGAGGGAGTCCCTTACTTGCAGCTTTAGTTGGTTTTCATGTTTAAATGTTCCTATCGTAGTTGATTTCCAATTATTGTTAACATCAGCTGCAACATACATTGCATTCAAGTGAAAATAAGTGGACATGAAATATAAATGGGAGATTGTCTAGGAAATACGAATGACCAATAGATACATTGCTCAACTACACTTAGAAATAAAGAAATGCAAATTAAAACCATGATGATATCTTTTTAAAAAACCCTATGCAATTAAAAAGTTTTGAGGAAAGTTCCTCTCATTCTTTGGTGAGAGAATAAATTGAAGGGCAGTTTCGTAAGACCTTTCAAAATTAAACAGGACCACATCACTTGACCCAGGAGTTGCACTGGTAGAAAATTTCCTTCTCTGATGACTTTCTGGGGAAAGAGAAATTCTGTATGCTCTTGGAGGAACATAAGATGTAAACATGTTGTCTTTTACAGAAAGAAAATGAAACCTCTAATGAAATGAAAAACCAAAGGATAATAGGTTCACATAAAGTTTTCAGCAATAACATAGGCCACAATTCGGGGTATAGAGTTTTTATGAAATAGTAGATTTTTTAAAATGTAGGAACAAGAAGGAAAAAAGTGAACAATAATGAAATAAACATGGTCTATCAGAAATTAATGCTAAACAATGGCAATAGTCATTGTTCTAAAAAGCAGAACAAAAGTATCAAATCATTTACCTATGTAAAAAATCATATCTATAATTACTGTACAGGAAAGGAACTAAGAAGCAATCATTATTGAGTGAAGATTTTCAAAATAGTAACAGAAGGAGTGGATTCATTAGGTTTCCTACTGCTTAGGGGAATGATAACACATCCCTCAGTCAGCAAAAGCACACACATTTAATGTAGCTTATTCAGCACGTTTATTAGTCTACTAGCACAGTATGTGAAAGTCACAGCACCTGATAGTAGCAACAAAAGATGGGTAAGACCCAGTCCTTTGCTATAATTTGGTCTTGTATCATTCCCTGATTTTTTTTTTTAATGAGAAGAATTGTTTCCTCACTTCGCCCCACCCCACCTTTCGAAACAACACCATTGAGGGCAAGGACTGTATTTGTTTTGTGATCCCCAAAGCGTCTGGTACGACGGTTCTCCATCACTTCACATGTGGCGCTCAATCAGTATCCGTCAACAAATATGCTGACAACAATTTGAACTCAAAAAAACAAAGAAGTATTTTATAAAAAAGAATACCACATTTGAACATACTGTAGAACTATTCTAACTTTCATAGCGAACAGTCATATCTTTGTTTTTCTACTTTTCCACACATAGACTAATCTTCAGCATCCTGGTTAAATTAAAACCAGTTTGCAAATTGAAGGGGAGTTCTTTCTTCTGAGTGGAGCATTTTGTTACTGATTTTTCCCCTTGATTCAAAAACAAAACTTCAGTCGTTCATCTGAAATAAGGCAGGTTGTTTCTGTTGATGTCTCTTTCAGCTGGCCATCAGTGAGGTTGAGGTGGCAAATATGCGTCCAGACTGTGTTGTGAACAAAAGCAAGAAATGGGGAAAATATACAAAAATCCCAAGTGTCTACAATGTAACCAAATGGCACTCTAACCTGATTAGGTAAAGGAATGAAGTTAAGGTTGAAAAATCTAGATAACTAATTTTTCTTGCATGTAACTTTCTATTGAAGTATAACAGAAAAGTTCACAAATCCAATGTGTACAGCTCACAAAGTGAACTTGTTTCTATGTAATCATCTTCCAAGGTATGAACTGCTGGATTATGTTGTTATTTTGTTTTGGATTTGGCGTCGATATTCATGACTGGCTTGACATTTATTTTTCATTTCAAGTTCAATTTCTAGATTGTGCTCACCTCATGGAAGAAGATGGAAACGTTTCCTCTTTTTTATTCACTTGGGAAGTTTATCTAAGACTGGTGCTTTTCTTCCTTAAATAATCAGAAGAGTTTATCAGGGAAGGCACACATGAGTTTTGAGTTTTCGTAGTGGGAAGATACTTAATTAAGAATTTAATTACAGGATTATTCATGTTGGTTATTTCTTCTTATGCCAGTTTTAATTAATTGTGTTTTACTAAGATTTTATGCAGTTTATATAATTTTTCATGTTTATGGAAATTAAGTGGTCATCATCTCCTCTTAATCCCTGTATGATTTGACATGGTCTTACTGATTTAAAAAAAATCTGTCTGATAATCCAAATAGCTGTGTCATATCTATATTAGATTTGTGTCTCTTTTTTTCTTTTTTTTTGTTCTTTTGCACATCTTTTAATTTTTTGTTGTAAGTGGGACATAATACATCATGTAATAAGAATTAAGGTAGAAGGCTTCTAGTGTGAAGCTTTATGTTAACCTGGCTAGGAGCTGGGCTTTATTTACTGTTTGCTGAAGCTGTGGAAGCTACAGCTTCACCTTTCTGTAGAGTCTGTGTTTTTGTCTTCTCTGTTGACTGAGGTTCTCTAAGTACTTCTCCCCAGAAAGACCTCATCTTGTAGCTCTTTCACATCTAATCCCCTGATTTTATATTGGAGCCCTGAATATGTGATGGGAAGGTGTGGAGTGGAGGTACCTTTCATAACCTTATGATTAACTTTGAGTCTTTTAGTAGGAGGCTCTGCTCTTGGTATGACTTTCACAAATGTTTCTTAGCTTTTCTTTTCTTTCCCTCCTTAAGTAAGATGGCGGAGGGAGGCTAGAGGCCTGAAGTGGGAAGCGGGCCATCTCTCAAGCGAGATGAGGCTCCGGCGAAGACTGTTCCCTTGGAAATAAACTCCCTTGGCTCGTGTGACGCCTTGCTCTCCAGGGTTTTCTATCCCGTCTCTGACCACATCTTCTCAGTCTCCATTGTTTTCTTCCTCTTCTTTCTCTGTCTAAATTCTCAATGTGGTAGCTTCTGGAATCTAACTCTATACATTCTTTTCATAAGTGATTTTATATATACTCTTTGGTTTAAAAATTATGTGCTGAAAACTCCCAACTTTTTATCTCTAGGCCAAGCCTCTCATTTTAAGGCAAAATAAAATATCCAGCTATCTCTTTGACCTCTCCGCTTACACATTCTACAGGCACCAGAAGCAGGACTAAATTTCTGTTTCCACCCCAAGCTTATTCTTTCCACTTTTCAGTAAAGTACTCAATTATCTAAGTTGTTCGATCTAAAAATCTGGGAGTCATTTTGGTTTCCTCTTTCTCCTCATCCCCAACGCAGTCCATCAGTAAGTCTTATAGAATCTCCTTCCAAATAAAACTTGAATCTGGCCAATTCTTTCCCACTCTGCTCAGATGACATCTTTCTACATGGGTCACTACATGAGCTTCCTTTGTGTCCCTTCTTCTATTACTCCCCTTCCAGTACAGAAACCCCAGTAATATTTTATAAACCCAAGTCACTCCCCTCTTTAAACGCATGGACACTGAAACAAATCCAAACTCATTGCCATGACCTACAAAGACCCGAATGATTTGGCCTCAGCTTATTTCTCTGAAGTCATTCATGGAACATTGCCTTGCCCTTTATACTCTGTCATTGGCCTTCACAGAGCCCCACCCTGACTACCTGTGTGGGTAAGTCCCACCCTGTTATTTCTCATCATATCATCTGTTTATATTCTCCATAGCACCAATAGAAATTTGGAATTTTAAAATTTATTTAATTTTTGCCTGTCTCCTTTGTAAATGTTAAGTCTCGCTGAGGAAAGAAGATGTGTGTGTTCTATTTACCATGTCTAACTAATCATCTAGGACAGGTCTGACACATAATGGGTCCTTAATTAGTAAGTGGTAAGTGAATAAATTATAGGGTGAGTTTTCTTACAATTAAAATGGCATAATTAAATCATATTTATTATAAGTTTTCAGATAATTTCTAATACTAAGTAAAGCATAGTGATATCTAATCTAATAAATTTCTGTGTCAGTGAGACAAATCATAATCGATAATTAGCGCATCTCCCCAACTACCTAGTTTTTTTAGATAACATTTTAATTGGAAGGAAAGATTTCATCAATGATTAATAATTTTATACTTTATTCTTTTTTCTTTTAATTATATTTTATTGGTTATCAATTACAGTTGTCCCAATTTTTCCCCTTTTCCCTGCTCCACCCAGCACCCCCCACTCCCTCAGAGAATCCCTACCCCATTGTTCATGTCCATGGGTCATGCACATAAGTTCTTTGGCTACTCCATTTCCCATACTGTACTTTACATCCCCATGGCTATTCTGTGACCACCTATGTGTACTTCTTAACCCCCTCACCTCTTCATACATTCTCCCACACACCCTTCCCATCTGGGAGCCATCAAAACACTCTCTATCCATAATTCAGTCTCTTTCCTTCTTGTTTTCTAGATTCAATTGTTGATAGATATGTATTTATTGCTACTTTATTGTTCATAGTTTTTATCCTCTTCTTTTTCTTAAATAAGTCCCCTTTAACATTTTAATATAATACTGGTTTGGTAATGATGAACACCTGTAGTTTTTTCTTATATGGGAAGCTATTTAAGTGCCCTTTGATTTTACATGATAGCTTTGCTGGGTAGAGCAATCTTGGCTGTAGGTCTCTGTTTTCATGAATTTGAACATGTCTTGCTCATCCCTTCTAGCCTGCAAAGTTTCTTTTGAGAAATCAGCTGACAGTCTTATGGGAACTCTGCTGTAAATAACTAACAGCTTTTCTCTAGCTGCTTTTAAGATCATCTTTTTATCTTTAATCTTTAGCATTTTAATTGCGATGTGTCTTGGCATCCTCCTTGCATCCATCCCATTTGGGACTCTCTGTGCTTTATGGACTTGCATGTCTATTTCCTTCACCAAATTAGGGAAGCTTTCTTTCATTATTTTTCAAATATATTTCCAATTTCTTGTTCTTTCTTTTATCCATCTGGCACCCCTATGATGCAAATTTTGAAATGCTTGAAGTTGTCCCAGAAGCTGCTTACAATATCCTCATTTTTTTATTCCTTTTTTTCCCCTTGTCATTCTGATAATTTTTTGCTTCTTTATGTTCCAAATCATTGATCTGATTCTCCACTCTACTGTTATTTCCCTATACACTGTTCTTTATTTCAGTTAATGTAGCCTTCGTTTCTGACTGGATCATTTCATCCTTTTGAGGTGTTCACTAAATCCCTTGAGCATCCTTATAACCAGTGTTTTGAACTCTGCATCTGATAGATTGCTTATCTCCATGTTGTTTTTTTCTTTTTCTGGAGTTTTGATCTGTCCTTTCATTTGGGCCATGATTCTTAGTCTCCTTATTTTGGCAACCTCCTGTGTTTGTTTCTATGTATTAGGTAGAGCTGCTTTGACTCTGTGTCTTAGTAGTGTGGCCTAATGTAGCAGGGTCCTGTAGGGTCCAGTGGTATAGCCTCCCCTATCACCCAAGTGGGTACTCAAGGTGTGCCCTTCGTGTGGCTGAGTACAACCTCCTCTTGTATCTGAGATTTGTTGCTGTTGGTAGGTCAATGGGAGGGATTTACCCAGGCCAGTCAGTTGCAAGGACTGGCTGTGACCACTGACCACCAACATCTACTCTCTGTGGAGGATCAGCTGTGCAGGGTCAGGGTAGTGGTGCTGCCCACTGGGTCTGTAGCTGCCCACTGTAGCTGCCCACTGGGGTTTCCTGGCTGTTTCTGGACAAGGTCAACCCCTACTTGTCTTCTGCCTGGGCCACCCTGCATAAGCTATAAAGCAATCTGAGAAGGCTGCTACTTGTGCTGGGCTTGGAGATTCCAAGGCAAAGTCAAGCCATGAATCTAGGCTGGCTGCTGCTAGTTTTGGGCCTGGGGTCACTTAATGAGAAGTATGGGGTCTGGGAGGCCCCTGAGGCCAGCTGTGGCTTGTTTGATAGGATTTAGGGAGTTTTGAAGCATGAGCCAAGACCACCAATTTATATGAAAAAGTCACAGTCAACTGTTTGTGTCATCTCATAAATTGGGTGGGACAGAGTCATAGGTGATCTCCAGGGTGGGGCAAACAGTGTTAGCCATGTTGATGGATTCTCAGATATGGAACCCTCCTGGCAGCTCTGTGGCTCTGGGGGTAGCGGAGGGAGGGCTTAGAAAAGGGACAATGGCCTCTCCCTTCCTTTCTGTCTGGGAGAGAACTGTCCCCTACCTCCTGCCTTGATGCCAGACACTTCATTTCCTTCCTGTATGCCACTGGTGCCTTTTTAAACTGCTATTCTGGTGCTGGAGCTCAGAGGGAGTGAGTCTGAGTAAGCCCATCAGTGTGTGGGTTCTTTAAGAGGAACTGCTTGGGACTCTAGAAATTTCTTCCTCTGACTTAACCCCTGCTGGTTTTTGTAGCCAGAAATTATGGGGACTTATCTTCCTGGCACTGGAACCCTGGGCTATGGGATGTAGTGTGGGGCTGGGACTTCTCACTCCTGAGACATCCCTCCCCAATTTTTATCCTCCACATATGGATGTGGGACCAGACTGTTCCATATCTGCGCCCTTCCTACCAGTCTGGATGGATGTGATTTCTTTAATTCTGCAGTTGTCAGACTTCCATCTACTTGTTTTCTGATGGTTCTGAGTGACGACTGTTTTATATTTTAGTTGTAATTTTGATGTGGTTGTGGAGGAGGTGAGCTGTGTTTACCTATGCTGCCATCTTGACTGGAAGTCTGAGCTATCATTCTTAAGAAGAGAGTTATTATTACTGTTTCTATTAAAATATCAGTAATCACTTTTATGATGAGATTTTTCTTTAAATACAGTGTAACTGAATCTGTGTATTTGAGACATATTCATGGTATTCAGAGTAACATAAAAGTTAAGAGCACTGGCTCTTTAGTCAGATTTTAATGATTCTGATTATAGCTCTACCACTAACTAGCCATTTCTCATACTATTTATCTATCTTTATAAGTTTTCAGTGTTCTCATCTATAAAAGGGATAATAATAATAGCTGCTGTTTTTGCTCTTTTGAAGATAAAAATAAGATAATCTATATAATGCACTTAGAACTGTGTCTAGATTGCAAACATTTAATCTGGCTAACTCTTACTAGCCATTTCATAATGAACTGTAATGAAGGAGATACAAAATAAAACTGCATTTGAATTAGTAGTAGGGACATATATAGTTCCCCTATTGTCAATTTAAGGGTTCCGATTAGAATGGGAAAAATTGGAGGAGAGGAGGACCATATATTACAGCTCTCTCATTAGCTGATGAAGACAGTGACGTGCAGGGAGGCAAAGTGACTTGCTTGAGGTCACACAGCTGGTTGTTTCCCATCCAGGACCTAGGTTTGGTTCTGTTCACCAAGTGTTCGGCCTTCCCATCACACACTAATAGTTTAACACCGCCAACTTTAATTCAATCAGATATAAAGTTGTTAGGATTTGTTGGTTAACAAGACAAAATGTGTTTGAGTTCATTAATGAACGGCATGCAGATGTTGGAGAAATAGAGAGTGGACTAAGAAGCAGCATCCTACTCTACTCTAGAAAATGGAGGGTGAAAAAAAAGAAAGAGGTGTTCTTCTGCTTCTACATCCAAAAATGTTTTTGGCAACACTTCTTTTCAATTTTACCAACTAGTGCATTTGGTATGTAATCATTTTAAAGTTTGTTCTTAAAAAAAGTGCTTCTCTGGAAATAGTCTATTGTCAAGGGGATTTTAAAAATCAAGTTATAATTAGACTTCATTTAACACACCCATAAACTTGCAGCCCTTGTGTTTTGCACAGGTGTGCCCTAGTCTCCTATTCCAGCAGGGCAAGTGTCGGACAACCAAAACAACTTAGACGTAGGCAGAGAGGCACCGTAAGGACTTTGATTTGCCCTGATAATTATAACATGTGGGAGAAATGGCTGTTGAGGTTTTCCATTCTCCTTTTGCTACACGGATTTAGAGTAAAATTCAGTAAAGCTCCAAATCTAGGACCCTAAAGATGCAATTTTCTTAAAAGTGTTCATTATAATAAGTCACGGAGAACAAAGTTATACTGAAGTTAAGAAGTGGGTTTTACAATCTAAAAACCAGAGACTTCTGAAATATACATTTCTTTAATATTTTTATTTTTAAAGCTCACAAGGGCTGTCAAACTTAAAATGCAATGGATACAGCTAAGAAAAAAAAAATCACCTCCACCATGGTGTAATAGCAGCCCTGACAAGTACCTGGGGGAGCTCTGGGCAGAGCAGCCACAGCGCTATCCCTTCAGGAAAGTCCCCCGTGGTGTTTGCTGTCAGTGAGGAATGTGTTAAGCCCTCTACCCGGGAGACTGACAGGGATACACTCCAACAGGCAGAATTATCAGCCGCTCACCCTTATGACAGCTTTTCTTTCTCTAGAGCTTAAAGACTTGGGGCAGAAAGAGTCTCACTCTAACAATTTCAAGTTGATTTAATACACAAGAACAAAAAAGATGAGATTTGAAAATACCCTTGGCTCCTTTAGAACGGCAAAGAGAATTATAAAATGTCGTTGTTTTCAGACTGAATCATTAGGTGCGATATTTAGATTTGCCCTCTGGAAAAGAGTGGATGTTCTCTGCCAGGTGTGAAGTCATGGATGCAAATCAAATGGGCAGCGAAACGCTGACTTTTAAGGAGCTGTATTCACTTGACGAGCTTCTAACACGCCAGTTGTGCTCTAAAGTGTCTGCTCAACAGCAGAGGCAGAAAGGAATTAATTTGCTTGTAGCAAGATCCTACTCAGGACCAATGGGCTGTGATTAGAAAAAGGGAATTAAAAATATACCAGTATTTGTTTATTGTTTAGTCCTTAGAAAAAACACTTATTTTAGAGTACATTAATAAGTGAGCATTTGCAAGTTATTCTTGTTTGCTCTTCATATTTTTAGATTTCAGAAATAGAGGGGAACACAATTTTTAGTAATCCCTATAACGTGCTCTCCTTAGGAAAATAAGGACGCAAATAGCCCTCCAGGAATCACGGTATGAATAATTCATATGTTTTGAGATTGAGCCATAGTTCTGATATTGGGTGTTCATAACTCCCTTTTGCAGATCACATTCAGGATTTACAATATCATCATTACAGTCCAATTGGGATCATGACCTGATAATCTAAGACTGTTTATGCTTAGCTTTGGAATGATACTTTGTCTCTCAAGGATAGGGATAAGGTATATGGAACACTCAATTCCTGGAGGAGCATGCTGATGTCAGATACATTGGACACCCTTAATGCCAAGTAGATACATATGAAGTCAGGATTTGGTTACAAACTACAGCTAAGTTTTAGAAGTATTCTGTCTCTCTCTCCCTCTGTTTCTTCCTCATTATCCCCCAATTTAATCTTTGTCTCACAACTGTGCAGGGATAGAAATTCCAGACCTCATTGGCCAAGTCATTTAATCATAGTCATTGAAATCATTGGAGTTACCCGTTTAATTACTTTGACAAAATCAATTCTACAGTAATTGGTATACTTTCTAAAAATACTCCCTTGCCGAATTAATGCTTTCCTCTAAGAAACTGTTGATTTGTCTGAGCTGACAAAATGAGGCCTCTGAAAGTGTCAGTCCTTTCATGTTTAGTTGTTCCTATCAAATGTATGAAATATAACTTCCATTGACCCCATTTTACGAGTGAAAATCATATTAAATGCTCCTGTGGTTTCTTAGTAAAGTTGAGTACTTCCCCAGACTCTTAAAATATTGAGGCATTGTCTTTTGGTAAAAGGACAAAGAAGAAAGCAAGGATCAAGTCATTTGATATTGGACATTGAGAAAAATCAAAACAGAAAAAAGCCCCTAAGCGATAAATGTATAATATAATTTTGAGCACTTTAATTTTTATTAAATTGCAACACAGAGAAGGGAGTAGAAAGAGCTTCCACTTAAACTTACTCTGCTTAGCTGAGGCCTCACTGAAGTGGTTCTTCCTGTTTGGGAGTGCCCACCGCAAAGGGACACGTTTCCACACAGTGGCCGCGGGACACAGGCTCGTTTAATCCTTGACTTTCTGCAGTGAGATTGCTGTGGGTTAGCTGAGGGTGTGCTCACTCCCCTCCTGCGCCCGCAGGACTCCTGCACTCTTTTCCACAGCTCGGTTGGCATCAGTTTAGGGAATGCAAGTTTAAGTAAACATAATTGAATTGGGGTGAACGGGTGGTTTTAAAGTAACTTTAAGAACAATAATAAGAACTTTTTGAATAAGCCACTCCATTGTTTCCTCTGACTATATCAACCAACTGGAATTATATAATAAAATTTATATACTATATATCCCAAGTATGTCAATTATAAATTGAGATCAGCTTTTCTAAATTAGTTCTATGAAATCAGTGGTGGAACAAAAAAAAACTCAGGCCCTGTTTGAAATGGGATTGTCTAAACCAGTGGTTGCTAAACTTTTTTGATCATGTTCCATATATATTATTTATTGAAAAGTATATTCACATATGAATATGCAATAATATGGATATCAAAAAACACAAAAAATGGAAATGATAAGATGGACCGTACATGTACCACTAGCGCGAAAGGCTTATTCTGTGAGGAAGACTGGCTCCCTGGTTTAATTCTCTTACCACAGGACTTCTCAGAGCCTTTCCTGCCTGTACCACCCACTGCGAGCTCCTGAAAGGCTGAAGCCAGAGAGATCTAGATTCCCGATTTACCCACCACTTCTGAGCTATCTCACTTCTGACTGGTTACATTTTCTGAGCTTCAGTTTCCATATCTGAACAATATAAAAATAACGACATACCTCATGGGGTTATTGTGTGGGTCACGTAGGAAGACGAATGTAAAGCTCTGAGCTGAGGGCCTGGCAGGTAGTAAGCGCTCAGTGAAATGCAAGCTCATTTCAACACACGCTTTTTTATGGGCCACCTTATCGTACTAGTTTTATGTGGAACGTACTTTTTGGAAATGTTCCAGATTAGATTATTTGTCCATGGGTTATTTTATTGTTTTATTTTCTTAAATTTCACAAAAACTTACTGACTTGACTGTCTCCTAAGTAATAGGCCTAGTAGTAGGTTCAGGGTAACGGCTTAGATGATTATTCTGAAGAACTTTCAAACCATTCTCAATTCGGCAAACATTTTAGAGCCTACTATGTGCCAGGCACCTTGTGCTGCTCCAAGGAAGACATGATATCGGTGCTCACAGAGCTCACAGTTTGGGGCTCTACTTGTTTTTTGTATTTATCTTTTACATAGTGGCCATTTAAAAGATAAACACAAAATGTTGTGAACAGCGTTCTGGTAGGAGGTGGATAAACCGGCGTCTTCCCATGTCAGTTTGCACATCATTTTAAGCCGTTCTTAGCTTATCCTAAGGACGGCAGGAAGCCACTTTCAAATGCAAAATCATGGAATGACAAAATACGAGAAAAGACACAATGTGAGCACGTCAGTGTACAAACAAAAACCCTGCACCTGAGGAGCTGCGAGCATTGCACGGAACGGGAGGCGATTTACATCACACACAGGGCTCCCATCCCTGCTTATTTCATTCCCGACAATCAATAAATTCCACCGCCTCTTCATAAAACGTTGACAGCACAGTTTTTCATGTAGCATAAATGTACTCGGACTCTAATCAATTTTCCGTTTCTGTGAAGAATTTTTTATGTACAACAAATGTGTTTGTGCTCTCATTGCGTGGTTACTGGCAGGTGCCCCGCATTATCGTAGCTCTAAACTGCCCAAGCACAACCTGGTGGGTGTGGTGGGATCTGACCGCCTGGGCTGACAGGCCTGCGAAGGTGAATTCTCTGGTGAGCTCTGGGGTAAACTGCAGAGGTTTACATTTCCACACACGCTCTACAAAATCAATTTGCCATTCAGCAGAGACAATTCTGCCCCGGTGCATGGTCTATCCATTTTAAAGACATGTTTAATAAGCAGGAACTGCTTGTGTTGCGAGGGAGAATTCCGTGAGGTTGCTAA
This sequence comes from Desmodus rotundus, assembly GCF_022682495.2. NCBI lineage: Eukaryota > Metazoa > Chordata > Mammalia > Chiroptera > Phyllostomidae > Desmodus > Desmodus rotundus. The sequence goes on from NC_071397.1 coordinate 24,498,426, forward strand.
ACCATGACAAAGTGCCGGAAAGAACAAAAAAATTATTTGGCCTTTTGAGTTTATTCTACTGACAGTGCTCCAGAGGCAGATAGGAAGACTCTGAGAGTGAACATGCGGCTCTCTGTTTACAGGCAGGCAATACCAGCTGCGCGGCTCCCTAGGAACGGAGACGTGAAAATCTGCAAACCAATTTGATTTTTCATTTAGTGTGATTATTAGAAATTGCCTCATGGGGGTAGTTTTAAGATGAGGTAATGTTTCATAAATCAGATCTGAAGTTTGCTTTAATTTTCTAATTTGGAAAGATGTAGTTTTTTATTGTGTTGCTTATTTTGAGATTTTTTACAATATTGGAATAATATTTATACCCCAGTTTCATCAAGTTGCAAAATATATTTTATAAACTTATAATTTATGAAATCTTCTGACTGAAATGAGATAAATAAAATAACACAAGAAATTCTGTACCTTCCCTTTGAGAAGGAGTCTAAGGGCTTATGAACAAAATCAGAAATATTGGAGAAAACATATTAAGATATAAAATTCAGGGAACTCATGACACTGATGACATCGGTAAGGATGAGGTTTAGCCCCAGACCAAATAGACAGAGGTTTACATGTGACAAAACCGCTGTTGTATGTGACCAAATAACAGAGGTTTAAGCCAAATAGGTTACTTCTCTCTCATTAACAATGAGTCTGATGGCAGGCAATCCCCGACTGGTATGGTTACTTATCAGGGATTTAACCTTGATAACCTTTTCACATGTTTGCTCCTCCATCCTGAGGTCTCCTGAAGATGTTTTCTGGAATTCAATCCATCTCTTCCGCATTCTAGGCTTCAGAGAGAAGGAGGGTTTGGGGTCATGTTACTCTTCAGGAGTTTTTCTGAGGTCAGTACCATACTCTAACATGTCTGCTTATATCGGATAGCCCACACTTTAGTCCTATGACTTCATTCTGCTTTGAGGAAGGTTGAGACATCTTAGCTGGGTATATTACTGCCTCCCCCCCCCCCCCCCCCCCCCGCCAATCAGGTGTGTATTAACAAAACAGGACAGACTATATTGGTAAAGGCTCCTAAACAACTAGGAAGGTCTGTCAGAACTGATCATTCCCCAAGTCAAATAGCTTATTTTCTTGCTATTTTTAATAGGTGTGTATGCGTGTGAATGCATGTAAGTATGTATAAATAAATAACTAAATCCAATACTAATCACTGGGAGAAAGTATAATGCTTTTAGAATCATTATAGCATTAGCTATAGATATATGAGCAATTTCTAAACCTAACTGAAGCATTTGACCAGAAAATATTTCCTGGATATATGTATTTTAAAGACTCATTTGCTTATAAACACAAAATCAATAATAATTATTTGAATAATAACTATAACTGTATTCTGCTGGGACAGCCACTTACATAAATAGAAGAAATGTACTAATTCAATCTGTCAATGGATTGGATTATAGGAATCCACCAAAACTATTTTTCAAGGCCATTTTAGTGCGCATTAGAACTATGTATTTAAGTGCTGCCTTTTTAATATGTGCCAATCTAACTTTTTGCTTTCCACAGATATTGAAAAAAAGAAAAAAAAAGGAAGGCAGGAGGTACACACTTTCCTGCTGAGCAAAATTTAAGGCAATTCCCTCAGTTCTAAAGAGAAGAAAAATGCAGACCACTCAAAGGTTGCCTTCAACCCAAAGCAGAGGAATCACTTTTCTGAGTGCTTTCTTGTGTGACCACCATCACCTCTGTCTTCTTGCCCCCCTCTGTGACTGGGCTTGATCTTTTAACATTTCTTTGCAACCAGACGCTAGAAAATACAGGATTTAAACATGGTGGGAAATGAGGACTATTGAGACACACTGAACAGCAGGGTAATCAAACAGCTGTTGAGTTGGAAAGAAAAAGCTGGATCATATCAGAGTGGATGCTATCAAAAGTGTTACAAGCTTACATGACGGAAAATTACATGTACTTGAAATATGCCTTTACAAAATGCCAGCCTGACATTAAGCTGCTTTAGAGAGGTATCATGTCCTTAAATAGCCCGGTGATTATCTGTGTCCCTGGAGCACTGCTTTCTTCCCTGATTTTCTAACACCCTGGCTTGTCCCTAATCACTGCAGAGAGTCACCAGTTTGGGAAAAAAAATCTTAAAAGGAAATTAATTTTGATTTGCTTTGACATTCTAGAGAGTTTTTTTTTTTCTTAAATAAAGCTGGATGGAAAGCCAGTCTTCTTTCCCACAATGACAAGGTATGGCAGTTAGTTCCCTGTGAATGTATGAACCTGGCTTGACCACCCTTAAAAAAGCAAAAGTATTGCCTGTGTGACCAGTAACATGTTAACCATGCTACATGAATTATGTCATTTAATTCTCATGAAATCTGTAAGGTAGGTTATATTATTAGACTCATTGAAGTTGAAATACAGGGAGACCGAGTGAGTTGCCCAAGATGACTCCCTGGCAAGTCAGCAGCCAAATGGAGATTTTAACCCAGCCAGACTATTTCCAGGGCCTACGTTCTCCATCAGTGGGTTACACTGCTTTCTTCAAAGGCTGAGCTCCGCTGAGACACCTAGGTTGGGAGAATAATGTAAATTAATTAAGAAATATTTACAGAAGGGACAGGGAGAGCAGGAGATAAGAGAAAACATCCTCTGCCCCTCCTTGTTTTTAGAATGTCCCAAGAAAACAAGAAGAGATTATGCTTGCATAAAACTAGGCAACAGGACATATGAAGAAGGAGCACAAGTCTAGAAAGTAAAGCACTTTACAAAGGAAGGCAGCCGGAAGTTTTCTGTTTCTAGTGTTTGTCTCAGTTCTAGTCACTGCTGCCAAGATCTCCCCAGAATGAATTTCCCAGTGAAAATACCAACATGGTAGGAAATGTCATAATTATATTTTTTATGATCCCCCAAAGAATACATTAGTATGGCAGATACGGCTATAATTTAAAAAGAAAACTGCTATGTAACAAACATAAGCGCTGATGAGATAAAACAAGCTGATTTTCCCTTGTCTGGTATTAACAAAAATGCAGAGATAAAAAAGGGATTCTCAGATATTATTCTGTGCCTGTTCTAGAGTATAGCTGTAATTGGACAACAACTATGGTTATTAGTTACTCTATGTTTTTCTTTCTTGAATAAACATATATTCAGCCTGTTCTGGAAAATCTCCTGGAGGTCAGGTTGGTAAGAGCGAATGGTCCAAGAAATGGTATGGGCACCACCTCACACTAATTGTTGCAGCAAAGGCATTGACGCCTGCTTGGTGCAAAGATGGCTCCTTGGAGGGAGCACTTGTGTGGGTACCTGTGTGATTGTTAGGGCATATGGATGTGGTAAGCTCTCCTTCCTTGACCTCCAGCTTCTCTGAAGCTCTTGCCCGAGATACTCACAAGAACTTGTACTCTCGCCAGTCCTGTCTGGTAATCTGGAATATGGGAAAATTAACGTCTTGTGGGGAAACCCTCATTTTAAAGGAACCATGAGTCGATGGTTAAGTGCTTCTCTGTGTTGTCTCTTGGGCAGACAATTCTCAGACCCATTCTATACGTTTCCTCATAAGGCCAGAAAATCCTGAAACTCATCTTAGATAGCTCTTCACAAGACCCCAGTAGAATCAAACACAGTTGTCCACGGTGATGTTCTCGAGAATAGGCCTCTCTGCTGACTTTCGCTCCTCTCCTGCTTCATTCTCTCTATTCTTCACTCCACTCCTGTTTCCTAGGTTCACCCCCCCCCAAACACACACACACGTACACAAAATAAAACAAAAAAACCACTTGAATGCAATTCTTTATCCATAACCAGGTTCCACTTTTGTGGGGAACCCAGGCTAAGACAATGCCCCATCATGAAAGGTGCCATATTTATGGGCTGAAAGGTAATAGACGGTGTTTGTGCAAGGCTAGTATTGCTATTTAACATGTTTTTTCCCTCTACCAGATCCCAAAATATTGGAATCCTGGAGGACTTAGTCCTTAGTCTTCATCTTTATATACAATCTTAGACCATTACCCACCACCTCGATTTTGATGACTCCTGCCTTATTGTATCTTCAGTCCTGACCTTTTCCTTGAATACCAGCATTATTTATTCAATTGCCTACATATCATCTTTATTTGGATATCCAACAGTCATCTTTTCCATCATCTGTGTAAAATACCATTCTTATTTATTTCCCATTAATGCCCTCTAAAAGCCCTCTCATGCCTCTAATCTTCCTCATATCACTGCCACCTTCTACCAAGAGTTCAGTCAAAGCAGCTCAAGAAATCCGATGTTCTTGATTCAGCCCTTTTCACACATTTCCCAGCAAGTTCTGTCAATTCTATGTCCATCTCCAGATCAGACCTCAAGTTCATCCACTTATTTCCACCTCCACTGTCATCATGCTTGTCTTAAGAAAATTATCTTTTGTCAGGGTCACCGACAAAAGCCTTCTAACATCAGTCTCTATACTGCATTAAAAGTGGTTTAAACAAGCACATACGCACTACTTGCCTCTTTAAAACATTCCAATGACTTTTTCAGGGACCTAGAAATAAGTCTAGAACCTTCCCATGCTCCCAAGGCCCTGTATGACCTAGGTCCTGTTTATGTCAAGTGTAATTTCTCCCTTGCTCCCTTAGGCTCCAGCTATTGTAACACATTTCTATTCTTCCAAAATCCTGGGCTCGATCTGTCTTCAGGGTCTTCCATTTTCAGAACCTTCTGCCTGAATAGTTGTTTCTTCTGCTTTGCATACGGCATACTCCTCCTTCTTAGGCCTTGGCGCAAATATCCCCTACTCTGCAGTCATCTGTATAGTGAACACCTTTCTAGGATAGTGCCTCCACCCTGGTGACTCTATTGCTTCCTGTTTATTTCCCTCGTAAATCTTTTCATAAATATATATTGTGTCTTGAGCCACTTGTATTTTCTTTCTGTCTCCCCAGTGAGAAGGCAAGTCTATGAGGGTAGGAGTCTCAGATGGACCTGGCACATTTGTGGAATATGTTAATTAATAGGCTAATTATTTTGAGAAATTCCTCTGGTTGGGTACATGTGGGGATTTCTTCTTAGCTTCACTGAGGCAAAGAGCCTGATTAACATTTTCAAATATTTTTATGTTAATAACCCATAAATCTGTGCATCTTGGGAACCCTAATGAGGTCAAGAGATGAGAGTCAACAATAATTTTTTTTGGTAAATATGTGAAAACATCCTTATTTTCTATGGTAGTCTTGTTTTTTAAGTAGGAAGCAACACTAATGATTCATTCCTTAGCAATCAAATTTATTGAGATTACTTGCATTTTCAATAGTTTTATCTAATAGGATAATTATGTCTGAGAAACATGAGATTTTTATAGGAAAGAAAGACTTCATATTCATCCAGTCTAGGATGCTTTTTTCTTATAAATATTACTTGGTTAACTTCTACTATAACTCTGCTACACAGAGAACAAAATTCCTAGTAATTCTTAACTTCCCTTCTTCTAGTTACACATAAATCCATTGTTTTAATTCCCTTCAAAGACATACCTATCAAAAAAACTTCAGTGCTTTTTAGTCCCAGATACCTCATTATTCTAGTTTCAATTTTCGTGCCCGTTACATCAGGGTGTGGTCCCCAGCTTTTTGAGTCAGCAAAGGCTGGACCTCTTTGCTGGTGCACTGGGAGCCAAGGGCCCCGTCTTCACTCTGGTAGCTGTATTCTAAAATTTGGTGATGAATACCACAGGTGCCAAAATAACACTAATGCCTAAGCGGTAAACTTTATGGTAAAAATAAATATGAAACAAGTCCCGTCCTGAGTTGATAAAATATTAATACCAATTACGTTTTATTATTTCTGAAAATATTCAGACATATTCCTTTCTGTATATCAAAGCCGACACTGCACTCTTAGGCAATTTGCTTTTTAAAGCAATCTTATATTACAGCATCTTGCACTTTTTTATAATTCAGGGTTTGCGCACACTGGGTTTTCCTGAGGAGATGCACATGGCTATTACTTGTGATTTAGGTTCTTGGTGTATAGTAATTATCATAGGTTTTTTAACTTTAAAAAAATAACTGGTCTATAGTATACACATTTGTTAGTTACATCCCAGTTGGCCAAAACGATTTTATGTCTTGCACCTGATTTTCCTTGTTACACTTCGAGCATCAGAATGACTGAGATTTTACAATACAGAGACTTTCTGTAGTCTCACCTCAGGATAAACTCATTATCCTCTTCATAATTACTTGATGGATATGAGAAATACCTGCTCAGGGGTCATCTCATTAATGGATCTTATCTTTTTATTTATTTTATTTTTAGGTTTTTTTGATTCCAGTTTACATTCATTGTCATTTTGTGCCAGTTTCTGGTGCACAGCTTAGTGTAGTGGTCAGACAACCATATACCCCACAAAGGACTCCCTGCTATTCCAATCGCCCGCCTGGCACCATACACAGTTACCACAACATCATCGACTATATTCCCTATGCTGCACCTTAATCCCCATGACTGTTCTGTAACTACCACGTTGTACTTCTTCCCCTCACCTCTTTCACCCACACCCACGAACCTCCTCCCCTCTGGCAGCCATCAGTCTGTTCTCTGGATCTACGTGTCTGTTTCAATTTTGTTTGTTTATTCTGGGCTTTAGATTCCACATATAAATGAAGTCATATGGTATTTGTCTTTCACTTATTTCACTTAGCTTAATTCTCTCTAGGTAATAGATCTTGTCTTGATTGACTTGATAAGAACCAAGAAAATGATTTGACATATTTGATTGGTTGGGTGTTGTCCTTGATTGCCCAGAGTAACTCTACCCTCTTCACCTCCTGCTGCCTGGGCCCCTTGCTTAATAATCCAATGTTCTTACCGTCAGTGCAGAGCAGCCCAGACCTCCCGTAGGGGCAGAGGCAGACAAACTCTGGCCCGGACTTAGGAACACAGGTGGCACCGTTTCTACACGGGTCGTTTTCACAAGTTGCAAACTGGCACAGCTTGCCTGAGTACAGCCTTGGACACTCACAAAACCAGTTTTCACCGTCACTGAGAAGACAAAAGGAATTCTTAATCAGAAAATAATTGTTCTATTGCACACATATACACACATGCACACACGTGTAAATAAAATTACAATCACATCTTGTCTAATAAGTGGAGTTTTTCTTTCTTTTAAGTGGAACTTTTTCTTCTCCCTTTCTCTTTCTATGTCATTTAACTTTTACGTATTTGTAGCTGTGTACTTTGCATTGAAAGCAGATTAACAGCTTTATAGGTTGTCTGAAGCCATGAATTCTATTTTAAGCCATCTGTTTATTTTTGATTTATCTCATCCTCTATTTCACACTAGGTGCCTTTTCAGGGCTTCATTAAGTATGTGTGGCATTGCCTCAGTAAAGTGCTTCAGATACCTATTAGAAAAAAACTATCTTCAGCTAAAAACTCAGAGAATTTCAAGGCTGGTGACAAGCTTCCTTCACTGAGGACACTGTCCTCCAGAAGTGCCCCTGTGGTACTTGGAAAGGAAATCACAACGGGGACCGTAATGACTCTGCAACTCTCTGGCTTAAAATATGGCTTGGAGGCCCCAGCAAGAGAGGAAAAATGCTCCCTCACCTGCTGCCGTGGCGGGCGGGGGGGGTATTCTCCACAGGGGAAAGTGACTTGAATCTGTTGTTCTGCCTTCCTGAGGCCATTCCCCTTTTTAAAGTAGGCATAGCCACATCCTCTATTCTCCATCACTCTCAGCCCCCGCTTACAGGAGGGGCAGACCCCGGCTCTTGGTGTCAAGCACAGTGTTAGTGAGGGCCAAGCCAGGGCAACTGGCTGTTTTCTTTTTTTTTAAACTGGGTTACTAAACTGGTAGCTGCTGGTGGCATCTGCTTACCCAGAGATGAGAGGCTGGCTGAGAGTAAAAAAAACTCATACCAAGCAGCACAAATATAAGAGACCAGGGGAAATAGATTGCTAATGCTATTATTTGGGCACCTGATCCAGCCATCACTGTGCAGTTATATGAGTCACTGTATTTTAACCCCCTTTTTAGTTTTTGAGTAAGTTTGAGTTGGGATTTTGTCACTTGCTGTTAAATGAATTCTATTTAGTATTAATGTCCCTTTCTTCCCATTTTTTCATTCTTCTCATTATCTTAAGTCCATACAACCTTGCCATATATGGATCTTCAGGGATTTATTTTTTCCTGCTTATATCTTATCTTGTAAATATGACTGTTAGCTCTTACAGGTAGGTGCCAGGATTATCCTGAGAATTAGAAAGCTAGTATATTTTATCTTTATGACTCAGGGTCTCAGTCTAGTGGTAGGTCTTGCCCATACCATGGGATTTTTCTCTTGTCCTTCTCATCATTCCGGTCTTTTGATGCCTTCCTTACATATTTTAATCCCTTAGTCCAAAATAAATTTGCTCTAGGGAACATCTCAGATTCTTTCAGCCTAATGAATACCTGACTTTAAAATCTGAAGAGGTTTCCTTTTCTAAAAAGGTCTACACTTTTATATTAACTTTCTGTGTTAATGGGATGAAGCACCATGGAGAACCTTTGGGTATCAGATAGCAGGTTAAGCTAGCTTTGAAGGGGTGTGAGGCTTTGAGACCCTCAGATTTTGCTGACACATAAGGAAATTCCATAAGTTATTAGGAATTTCCTCATTTTACTGATGGCAACTTGCACAGGGCTTTGCAAATAGTATACAGATGTAGAATCTCCCAGGTTTTCAGAGTTGGGAATAAATAAAGGTCAATAGCACTGAGATGGTTATAAAGCACCCTAGACAAAGTCTTCTGTTTCTGGGCTATGAAACAGAGCTCTGAGGACTGTTGAGCCAATGCTCTTCCTTTTTGCCTGAGAACCATGGTAAAAGTACAACCAGACCACCTGGCGGGTACCTTCTGGTGTGACTTTAAGTGTTAGGAGTGTCATGTTGTTTAAGGCCATGGATAAAACTAATGTAACTTCACTTCCACTCACCTAACTTGGAATTGAAATCTCAGTATCAAATAAACATCTGTGTTCTGGGATAAAGTCTAAAAGTGCAACACTCTTCAAAGCTGCATTCTGGAAGGACCAAATTATTCTTTTTATAGTAAAGGAGAACGCCACATGTATGAGAGTCAGTTGGGTCTAAATGTTGACTGACTGAAGTGCTTTAATCATATAGACCTAACCGTATTTGAAATGCAGGAAAGTTGCTTTTATGTCGAAAACTGAGGAAAACACTAATTTTAATCATGTCCTATTGATAAATCAAGCTTCGTTTCCTTTTTGCTTTCATCAGGTGCTGGGAGACGTTGGTTGTATATAATCATGCGGATATGACTAACTGCACGCATCTGTGTGCATCGGCAGGCAGCTAGGGCAGAGAGAAACAGAAATTCTGTGGAAAACACTCCAAGAAAGGGGAAAATCGCCTTATCTGGTCTACCAAGGGCAAGTGCCCAAAGCCCTCTGGCCCATCTTAGTATTCCATAGTATTTCTTTTTTTTTTTTTTTTCCCCAGCTTCATTGTTCTTTTTTTTTTTTTTTAATTTTTATTGTTATTCAATTACAATTGTATGCCTTTTCTCCCCATCCCTCCACCCCACCCCAGGTGAACCCACCTCCCTCCCCCACCTCCACCCTCCCTCTTGGTTTTGTCCATGTGTCCTTTATAGTAGTTCCTGTAATCCCCTCTTCCCACTGTCCGCCCCCCCCCCCCCCCGCCCTGGCTATTGTTAGATTGTTCTTAACTTCAATGTCTCTGGTTATATTTTGTATTCCATAGTATTTCATTAGAAAGAATCAGATTTAACCAACGGAGGTTTTGCCAGAGGATGGTGTCTCTGTACACTTCACTTCAAATTCTACCTTCAAGTCCAAAAGATTTCCTGGAGTGCCAGATATTTTGCCAATAGTTTAAATAAAATCTGTTTGCCACCCACTGTAAAACACCTGGACCTAAAGTTTTTTCTTACTCGGATTTTACCAAAGATCCCATTACTAAATCCAAATTTCTTCAACAGCTAGCAAGTCAGCTGTTTTTGTTGTCACTTAAGTCGCTTTGGTGCCTTGCCACTCTCTGAAGCAATTGGCCACGCCAATCAAGGAAGTGGTGCCCTGAGGTGGAAGAACCTCATGTAACAGTTCACTTTGGAAGCAGTGATTAACTGTTTCACCTTCCTTCACCTAGTTTCTTTCTTTTTAAAAAAGATTTTATTTATTTATCTTTACAGAAGGGAAAGGAGGGAGAAAGAGAGGGAAACATCAATGTGTGGTTGCCTCTCACGCACCCCCTACTGGGGACCTGGCCCACAACACAGGCATGTACCCTGACTGGGAATTGAACCGGCCACCCTTTGGTTCACAGGCTGTCACTTAGTCCACTGAGCCACACTAGTCAGGGCTGCCTGGTTTCCTTTAAATGTTGTTACATTGCTGTGAATTTGATGGCTGCTCTTTAATCAGTTGTGGGAGAATATATTCACATGAAATAAATACCTTTTCATTTGAGAAAGTTTAACAAGCTAACCCTTCTCAGACTTATGAAACGTACAAAAAACTGTTTTGCAAATCTTCCACTAGGTAAGTCGGGGTACTTTTCTGAATTAAAAGTAAGTCTGGGAAAGACCCCAGATATTGGTGAAGTTTTTACTTGTACACTAGAACACCATATTTATTGCCAATGGCTGGCTGCCAACCAATATTGCTGTGCACCCACATCATGGACACAGCCACGTGCCATGGAAAAAAAGACTCGTCTTTGCTCGTAGGAGGAGAGACAACGTAAATTCATGAACTAATATCTGTAAGACACAGCATGTATAATGTGAATTTACATACATATTTAGACAGTGGCCAGGACTTTAAGGTCTTCTTAAAACTGGTCTCTGGACTGGTGCCTGAGAGGATCTTCCCTGTGGCTTTTAAATGGAGATTCCTGTGCTCCCCCTGCCCTCAGAGATTTTGATTTAGGCCATCTGGGGTCGGGCCCCAGGCTCTGCATTTTAAAATTGTCATCAGTGATGCTTTTGCATAGCCTAGTGAGCTTAAGCCAGCTCCGTTGAGACAAATTTTCTCACCAGAGTAAAAACTTGATGGAGATGAGTTACTATTGTGTCCTTAGAGGACGCCAGGGCATTGTAATTTTCTGTTTTGGGTTGCATTTTGACTTTTGGCTAATGTATATCTGAAAACACAATACAGAGATTAGAGGGTTTTTATTCACTAGTGCCATTTATGGCCTATTGCATGTACATTATACTTGACCACAACATGAGATAGGACAAAATTCACTCACTTAAAAGCCTAGTTAAAAACATGCCGCCTAAGTGTACGCGAACATCTGTATAATCTGGCACTCCGACTGCTACGGCATGTTCGATTACCAGTCAGTACGGTTAGCATATCAAACGACTGTCATTCAGTTTCTATGGGTATTACAAATTATCTTTAGAAAATTTAACTGTTCGAAAAAATCAAAGATGTTAGTTTGAAAAGGATGCCCCCTATTTACATAACACAGCCAGATGCCTCAAAACCTTCTAGAACTAAAAGGACTTTTGCATATATTAACTTAAAAAAATAAATAACTCTTCCTGAACTTATTGTGCCTAACGGATTATTAGCAGATTTCAAAGTTGACCACCCACAGTGCTGAGAGGGGGCTTCTCAGCAAGAAAGTGAGCAGAATGAATCCTTAAGAATAATGTCTCTAGATACTCCTAAAAAATAAAATGACTATTGGCAGAAATAACCCATCTCTATGTATAGGCTCTTCTATATATAGAACAACAGCACAGGCATGAGAAAGAATGCAAACGAGATCCCCAGCAGCTGTGGTTCACGGGAACTTTCATTCTGTTCTCACGAATTTCACACCACTGTAAGTCTGCTGGCTGAGGGCAATACCTGGCTCCCCCCAAGCCTCCTTAAAATGTTGAACTCCTTTCGAATGAGTTGAATATTTCATTATTTCTTTTTAAAAGTAGCCAATGTGAAAATAATAGAAAACAAAAGATGCAAAGCCAAAATTATCTTAAGGTTGCCTAGAAAGTGAACTTGGAGAATATGGTCCGTATATAAACCCATGAGCAGAGAGTTTAGGGAGAATGTCCTGCTTCAGAAGCTTTTTTCTTTATAAAAAGATTTTGCTAAGGCAGACACAAAGGAGATGAAAGAGAGTAAGAGCAATCATAGAATCACATGTAAAGAAATAATACATAAGACAGGAATAACTCACAAACAATATAAAAATATTTTTGTTTCTTCTTGTTTTAGGATCTGTCCAATTTAATTTCATGGGTATTTTATAAAGAAAAATTGGATTTATGTTATAATCTCTATCTCTTCGGTCTCCCTCCTTTTTCCTCTTAAAACCATAGTTCATTTTACCAGAAAAAAAAAAACACCTTTCTTGGTAAAGAAAGATGATCAGAAATTTTCTTCCCAGCATGGGATGTCTTTTACATTTTTTTTTTTTTTTTTTGCCTAGTGAGCCACTAGTCCTTATGGAGTTAAATTTTTGCTTCTAATGAAGGAATCTCAAAAAACATCAAACCCAAAAGTGGGAGCTAACATGTTACAAGTGGCCATAATCTAAATAAATTAAATGAGGGCTGCATGAGCACAGTACTGGTGTCGATCAGCTGCTCATTATATGTTAGGGGAAGGAGGTCAGCAGAGGTGAAACATACAGTTAGTGAAGTCTGTATCAGTTCACTGAGGGATAAGAACAGAATAGAATCTGGTATAGCTAGAAGTGGGCTGGGAAAGAAGGACGGAGTGGAGGGTGTTGATGGATGGGAAAATATAATGATGAATGAATAATGGTTGAATAAATGTATCATTTCAATGTCTACACTACCTCCCCTCTGATTAAAAAAAAATTCAGGGCTTTAAGATTAGATTTTGTGCCTAAGCAACAATTTCATAATAGACTTTCTTACTCTGTGTTCATTGCAGAATCAGCCAGTCTCCAGTCTCCTGCACTGTAAGAGCAATTTGGGAAGAATCTAATCTAACAGAATCGGTAAACGCAGTGCTTATGAAGCTTTGGAGTTCTCAGATAATGTGCCTATTTGAAGGCTATTTAAGGCTAGAAGAGTTAGTATAAGCTTTTAAAATGCCATTTTAACTCCTACTAAAAAGAAACAAAAAATTCTCTTAAAATATTTAAGCCAACAAAGTGCTGGTTCACCCATTCCCTTGATCTCATTAACGTTCACATATGTAAAATTTCTACTCAGCTGTTTTCATGGTATAATGAGCCGCTGATCGATTCAACTGTTGTCAGGAACACGGAAGCGCAGCACACAATACTGGCGGTTGTTCTCTTGGTTGTTCTTTAATGGTATTGAAGCCTGTTTACAAAATTGGTGTGGGGGACATTTATTCCTCACAAACATCAGGAACAGTAAATAATAACTCTTTAGAAAGATACACATTTACGAACAAAGAAGCACGAGATTAAGAGAATGTATGCATTACAATGCTAGTTGGTGTTGGGGGAAAGGCCACTGAAGGAAAGTAAACTTTGACTCAGATACCTAAAGAATCATATCAATGAAACAAGAAAGGTTGCACTAAAGTATTTCTCCACCATAATTTTGTCATCACTGCATAGTAAGATACCCATGTGTGTGGGGTCACAGTAGAGGAAGTTCTTTTTAAGCTGACATGAATGCATACTCTTAGTTTAAGATCTTTCAAATATTGTATTTTGTTCTGTATATCTTTTTAAGTTTATTGGGGTGTGTCACTGGTTAATAAGATGATACAGCTTTCAAGTGTACAATTCTATAATACATCATCTGTATATTGTTTTGTGTGTTCACCATCCAAAGTCCAGTCTCCTTCCGTTGCCATATATTTGACGCTGTTTACTCCCTTCTACCTCCCATTCTTCTTTTATTGTTTTAATTTTTAAAAAAGATTTTATTTATTTACTTTTAGAGAGAGGAAAGGAGACAGAGAGGGAGAGAAACATTGTTGTGTCAGAGAAAAACAGTTGATTCTCACATGCCACCAACTGGAGACCTGGCCTGCAACCCAGGCATGGGTCCTGACTGGGAATTGAACCGGTGACCTTTTGGTTCTCAGGCCGGTACTCAGTCCACTGAGCCACACCAGCCAGGGCCCACCCTTCTTTTAAAAATACTGTTACGAACATGAAATAACTGTTCTTCCTGAGGACTGTTTGGTTAGCTTCTTGGAAACAGTTGTGAACATAAAAGCTATGACCATGAGGGAGAACTAACTGAACAGAAAGCATCCCAGCTCATTTCCTGTGACTGCTGACAATGACAACGACTACGGCAGTGATGCTAATTCATCATAGAACGAAACATCTGGGATGAGTGCTAAGCTGGATAGGATGTCGGGGCAGCAGGAATGAACAGAAACTATCTAAAGGAAACTGGTGGTATGTATGGTTGCTCTCTGTTTGGAGTAATACTATTTTTCCCCGAGCCTATTATATATAAGGGTTAGTTTCGTAATTCTGAAGTATAAGGGCTGTGATTTTATTTTGACTGCTATATTAACTGTAAACTCATTCTATTAGGGTTCAAATTTATGTATACTTAGGGCATGATCTTAGAGTAATACTTTGTATTAAGCTGATAAAACTAGATACAAAGCGCAGAGAATAGAAAACAACTTTCCTGAAAGAAGAACTGCTGATAACACATCCCTGCTTTGTTACCTTTGATAAAAGTATTCTGCTTCTTTTCTTTAATCTTGAAAGGAGTCATTTGAGTTTTAAATACAAGAGGTTGAAAGCGGCTTCAGGCTTTTTCAATTAAAAGTTTAAGTTTTCAGATTCTTTGCACTGGGAGAGACTAGATCTCATCTTGGAATCAGTTGACAGGACATTAAAGTGGACCGTGCTATTTCTTTGAAAGCCACTCACAATAGCCAGCCTTTGTCAGAAGGCGTTTTCGGCTGGAGGCAAGCTTCTCAGTTCAGTGACCTTATGGATGGTAAAGGACAGTTTTAAAAGGCATTTATACCTAGTTAACACATTTTTTGGACACTCTATTAGATGTAACAATTTTATTTTACATTAAATGGATAAAAAAAGAAATAGTCAACTTTCCCTGCTGTTTCAATAGTTTCAATTAGTTTCTTTCCCTTCAATTGCTCCATCAGATGGGCTAGATAAGATTTCACTATTTGGGGGAATCATTTTAAGCCTCTTTTCCAGCCGTTCGTTATTTTTACAGCTCCAATGATTCACCATAAAATGCATTTCCATCTGCAGGAAGCAATTCCAAAATTGCTGTACCCAACAAATCCGAAACTGCTAGGCTCACGGCAGCTCAGAGACCTGGTTGGGAAAGGGATTACCTATTGGGCTCAGGGTTCTTT
Organism: Desmodus rotundus; assembly: GCF_022682495.2. Lineage (NCBI taxonomy): Eukaryota > Metazoa > Chordata > Mammalia > Chiroptera > Phyllostomidae > Desmodus > Desmodus rotundus. The sequence goes on from NC_071397.1 coordinate 24,513,787, forward strand.
TTTCTGAGACAGGTTGTGGCCCGGAGCAGATCTCCAAATGCCAGAGGCAATGTATTTTTATTGAGAGTCATTTGAAGTTTTGCTTCACTGGTTTGAACTATTTCTTGGTAAAAAAAAAAATTGCTGGTAACTAACCTATATGTGTAAGTTATTAGTTGTTACAAACTCTCCAATCCACTTCACACTGAACTAAAATTTTCTCTGCAGCTTAACATTGTATTTAAATAGACACACACTTAAATTCCCTTTCCTCAGAATTGATTAAATCTGAAATTGAATTCCTTTTGGAATTCATTTCAAGTTATTCCCTCTCCCTTCACCCCTCCCCCACCCCCTATGCCATATCGATACAACATACTAGTCTCCAGCATGGAGAAGTCACTTCTATCTGTCATGTAATAGAGTTGAATTTTTGGCATAGATTTTTTTTTATCTACACTAAAGTGTAAAAGGGGTTATAAAATATTTATTGTAGTTGTTTAAATCTGAAGTAAAACAGATAACAAAAAGTACAGGTCAAGAGACAAAGAGTTGTTGGCTCATTGAATCACACTTGGAAGTATTGCTATCGTCAGGCCCCAGAGAGGTTAATTATTCTACAGGACTTTTAGAGACAGGGCATAATTTATCTTAATACTATGTCAGCATTTCCCTGAAACTGATTTAGCCTTTCACATCAGAAGGAAGGGACACACTAGAACTTTTAATTGAAAAATCCTGCAGCCATTTTCAACCTCTGATATCTCAAATCAAGTTCTCGCTTTCTAAAACAACAAGAAAAAAAAAAAGGTAATCTGGAAGTTGTTCAGTAGTCATTTAGCATCAGAAGAATTGTTAGGGACAATCCCAGTTCCTTCAGGAAACCTCTAGGTATGAAGGAGTATCATAACAGACTATTTAAGGGATACTTGGTTTTATTACAAAAGGTGTCACTCAAGTCGCCAATAAATACGTGCATACAAATATTTTTCAGTGATACATCACTTGCCAAAAGCAAGGCTGTCATGATGTGTGTGATTTTGCACTAAACTTTCTGGAAGGTGGTCTGTAGTCTCCACGAGGGGCAAGGGGCAGACTTTCCACCCACCCTGCTATGCTTCAACAGAGCTAGTTTGCTTTTGTCTCAAGTCATTAATTTGTCACTCTCTCAACCAGTATTTCCTGGACTTCTCTGTGCCAGGCACTGCTGGGCACTGTAGCACTGTGGTGAACAAAATAGATACTGCCGCATTTCATGCCGAATGTATCATCTGAATAGGGAGATAGGAGTTGAACAATCGAGTGTGGATTTACAAATGATGTCAACAGCTAGGAAAGAATATCACATTGTGCTGCCAGAGAGGATGACGAGGACACCTTAGAGTCAGAGGGGGAAGTTCAGTGGAATTAATGGTTAAGGTGAAATACAAAAAATTAGAAATTAGTAGGTAAATAGTGGGGAGTGTTGCAAACAGGGAACAACATACACGAAGATAGGAGAGAAGGCCTGACATATCCCCGAACTTGAAAGCAGCCATTTTTGTCTAGAGTTCAGAAAAGGGGAGGGGATTTGAAAAACCAGGCAGAGGCGAGATCATACAAGAATGTCTCTGATTTTATATCAAAGTATTCCAACATTTACCTTAAATATAATTAAGGTGTTCCCCCACGCCCCCATTGCTTGATCAAAGCAATATATGGTGCTCTGTAAAAAATTCCACCACAGAAGAAAAGAAGCCGGTGGCATAAACTTAAAGTTGTTTATCCCATAAAGTACGGACAGCTAGTTTTGAATAAACGGGTCAAAGGCAGTGAAAAAAAAAATTCCTACTACATGACGAGGCCTGTCCAGAAAGTATCCAGCCACTCACTATGAAAAATAGAGAAATTTATTGAAGAAGATACAAGATATAAGAAACATTGTACACAGGACAATGATGCCTCAGTCCCCTTCAAAGGGACCTCACAGTTCTCCCAATCGCCATCAGCTGCCCCATTGTGTTTTCCTGAATCCTGACGGTTTGAAATTACTTCCCTTTCAAAGGTGATTTAATTATTTATTTTATTTAATCTTTATTGTATTTTTTTTCCCCTTACTCTTACAAAGGTGATTTTAGTTTTGGGAAAAGCCAGAAGTCGTAGGGTGCCAAGTCTGGGCAGTAGAGGGGCTGAGTCACCTGGGTGATTTGATGTTTCACCAAAACACTCTGCACAGGACGTGATGCAGGAGCAGGCGCTTGTTGTGATGAAGCTGCTGATCACCCGTTGTCCACAGCTGTGGCCTTCTGAATCATCTGAACATTTTCTGTGGAGGAATGTTCAAATTTCATGCAAAATTTGATGTAGATTCATTGCTCTACTCGCTCAGTCATTTCGAATGTGATGGCCACACAGTACCCATGCTCACTCAATTGTGTCTGCTGCCCCCACTGACTATAGTACAGTGAAGTTCTCATTGTTCATGCATGCACATTGCAGTCCACTCTTCTTGGCTGCCAGGTTACACTGATGTCATGCAAACCGTTCTTGTTATATTAACAATGGACTTTTTCTGGACAGACCTCATATATCATTACGTGGTATTCACCTTTCTCTGTTAAAAGGATTCCTTCAGTCAGTAGTCAGTCACAACACTCCCTACCTTTAAAGCAATGACTTCCTGTTACATATGGAATAAAATTCAACTTTTTTTTTTTTTTATGAGGCCCCATAGGACATGATCTGGCCCTTGCTTCCCTTTCTGACGCACTGAGCTCCTGCTTCACCCACCCATCATGTGCCAGGTTAAATCCCTTTGGCTCCACTGACTTCAGATTCAGCTTCCCTGGGAAGTTCCCTAGCAACCTAGACTCACTGCCCTCTGACACTGGCTTACCACAAGAGCACAATCATTTTTGCTTTGGATTCAGGACTCCTCACAGGTCTTTTCTTCCCTGTGCAAACATTTCCTGGAGAAGCAGAGTTAATGCCCCATGGGGAAACCCTCAACCAATGGCGGTTAAGAGTGAGTGAAAAATGCTTCCACTGTTCAGCCTTTAGTTGATCACTCACTGTGAGAGTCTCTAGAGCTCCCAGTAGAATTGCGCCCCCATCACCCAGAGCAGTGATTCAGTAACTTCCCCTGCTGCTACCTTTCCTCCTGCTCTGTCTCCCTGTCTCTAGTCCTTCACTTCCTTCTTGGGTTCACCTCCAACAAGTTTCTTGTGTCTAAGCCTGTGACTTAACCTCTGCTTTGGGGGGAACCAAGCTATGGTCCTGATCTTTCTGTTTTGCAAACATTCTGTGTTTGCTCCCCATTTAGGTGCTTTGTGTTCTCTCTGGGCCCCCCTTCCCCTTTTGTATGATCTCTGTGTGGCTAGTACCTTCTCATCAATGTTTCAGCTAAAATGTTATCTCCTGAGAGGAGCCTTTCCTTAACCTAATGTTGTCCCCAGACTGCTCATCTCTGTTCATTACATTACTCTTAATACGTTTACAACAACTGATGACTTTTGAAATCTTTTTTATAGATGTTCCTTGCCTTATGATGGGGTTACATCCAGGTAGACCCATTGTAAGTTGGAAATTTTGTGAGTCAAAAATGCATTCAGTGCACCTCACCTACTGAACACCATAGCTTACTCAGCCCAGTCCATCTAAAATGTGCTCACGGGCACTTACATAGCTTACAGTCGGGCAGTTATCTTGAGTATCCTCCCAATAATAATTTCCTTCCTCTTCTTTTGCCAGAAGCCATGATGGGGTGTGAATGCACATAACACAATATCCAAAAAACACTGGCAATGTAGTGCACTGTGGAGTATCAATTGCTACCCTGTGATCGTGGGGCTGGCTGAGAGTTGCACTCGCTGCCACTGCCCCGTCGGGAGAGAGTATGGCACTGCATGTGGCTAGCCCAGGAACAGGTCAAAATTCACATGCAAAGTAGGTTCCCACTCAGTGTGCATGTCCTTCACACCATCACGAAGTTGGTATCTTGTAAGTTGAATGGTTGCAAGTCAGGGACTGTTTGTATCCTCTGATTTGTTCGATTTCTGATTTACTCTCTGCTACCTAGAATATAAGCTCCAGAAGAGCAGAATCCTTACCATATTGCAGAGAGTATTGTTCTCAGAGCCTAGAACAATGGCTGGCGTGTAATGGTTATCTAGTGAATGTGTGTTCAAGGAATGAACAAACAAAATGCTGTGCATTTTTGAGGTGAGATAATAAAATACAGAATGTAATATTTTTCTTTTAAGAAGATATTCCTGAAACAATCTCTTAAAGCATTCCTCCTAGTAAAAAAAGTATATATAAAGTTTCTATCAAGTATATAAAAAGAAGATAATAGTATATTAAATTTTAAATAGAACTTTCTTTTACTGACAACTTTTTACATATTTTTAGATTTACTAAAATCTCTTGGCTGGATAGTGATTACTTTTGTGAGAGAGCACATGGACTGAGAGGGTGCAGGGAGCATGCTCGAGAGCAGGAAGTGTTGTACACCTTGGTCTGGGGTGTGGTTACATGGGTACATATGCATGTAAAAACTGACTGGGAGTTACAGTTGAGAGTCATGTGCTCTACTATATGTAAGTTATCTTGAAAGAGTCATGACCTGGTTTGGTTCTTGGTGAACAAAAATATAAACCAGTTTTGCAAGTATTAAGAATCCAAAGGCTTCTTTCATGTCAATTTATTTTTCAGATAGTCCATCAAATCCTGATTTTTGAAATTGTAGGTGGGTCAATAAAAAATACATGGGATACATTTTTACATTTAAGTCATCAAATTCATTTTATTAAACATACTGAAGATAATTTTTGCTGCAGAAATTCCTGGAAAGGAGGAGTCTTTCTTTCATAAAGATATTATTTTATTTTTGAAAATATAACTTTTGTTTATAGAGATTGAATAGTAATTTACTTTATTAACTGTTATGAAAATGATGTATTTGAAATCTTTAGTGTTGGCATTATGAAGAGATGCTTTATTGACTATCTGGAGCACTTCTATTTTTATTAAATTTGTATTTAATAAAAACACAAACTTGCTTGTTTTTCCCATTTGAGTCTCATGCTAAATTACATGGCTAAAATAACACAAATTTAAGAGTAGTGTTTAAATGGAAATCTGTTGCATGTTGATAGATTTCTGGAAATAAAATTCTGGGTTGGAAATTATTTTCACTCACCTAGAACAATGGCACATAGTAGGTCCTCAATAAATATTTGAATGAATGAAAATTTCCCCTAAGGAATATTTCTCTTAGGAAATTTGTGAAGAAAATCCAGTAAGATAAAGTAAATAAAAATAAACTTCAAAAGCTGTAGTACCTGGGAAAAAAATTAATGGAAATCTAACATCCTCCAATATCCTAATCACAAATTATACGCTTTATAAACAACAATTCAACCTTGTTTTGTTGTGTTGCGGTGATGCACGTACTCCATGAGGCACTGAAAGAACTGGGCGTAGTAATTCATTAGCATTAGGGTGGGCTTCAAGCCCTGGCAGGGCAGGCTGCTTCTCTGTGGTATGGGTGGAGAGGCTGGATATTCTCCAGTCCCAAAAAAGATGCCCACTGTCCTGCAGCTGCTCCAAGAAAATTTATTCTCAGTCCTTATTTTTTTCAAGTACAGAACTAAACATTCTTCTCATACTTAAGAATAAGCACCTCAGTGTTACCTTCTCAGTGATATCCATGGCCAGAAGTAATTTCTCTCATCTTTGACACATTGATGCCACTTATCCATTCAGACACTCAATAAATATTTATGAAGTCTTGACATGTGTCAGGCACAGTGTCGCCTTCAGGATAGAAAGACATATAATACATGACTCTATTGTAGTCATGTCTTATACACTAAAATTTCAAGATTTTAGTTTAGATCAGTAGATTTTAAAATTAGTTTTGCATCATAATTGCTATTGGAGCTCGCCAAAAATACAGATCCATAGAGCCCACCATTCCAAGAGGAGCCTCTGGAACCTCTTGTGGGCATGGAAATTGGGAATATATATTTTAAAGAAGTTCTTAGATGATTATAATACACATCTCTGGTATCCTGGTTTCCACCCTTCCACAATATTTCCATTGCAAGAGTCTGACCTTGGAAGTGATCAGATTATATTGAATGGAAACTGCCCAATTTTTTTTAGACGTAAACATTGGTTATAGTAGTCCTTTTTCGGAGGGTATTCTTATGCTAATGTGAATGTGAATGGTGTATAGTTACTCTCAAATATTTGTTAAATAATAAGTGAATGACTGTTCAAACTGAGATGTCTTCAGATGAAACATGTCATATGGTATGCCTTCAAGACATACAGAGGAACTTAAAAGTTGGCATTTGAGATTCCTGGTATCTAGGATAAAAACTTAATGCTCAGTGCTTCTTGTCATGCTTTGATTTAATACTGCCCAAATAATGTGTACATTTTTTTATTGAGTAAAACAAGACATCTCTTTATCTATTGACATGGGTCAGACATGGATCATCTTACACTTATTTGATTTCAAGCAACATTGAGATTTCTTTTGAGTACATTTCATAGGATTAAAACTTGACATATTTTAAATTTGTATTTTTAAGATATCTTGTCTATAAAACAAGATCTAGTCTCCATTTTCACCATTGGAAATGCAATAGTCTGTACAGACTAAGCAAAAATAGAAAAAATTACATATAAATGGTTGCACACAGAAAACAATTTGATGTTATTACTTTAGATCACTGTATGAAATATTTGAGTGATTCCAGAAATATTTGGGTGATTCCAGAAATACATAATGTTATATAAGTTGTAACAGAGCATACTTTCAAAATGATAAACTCTCTAAGAATTTAGTAATAAGGTGATAGGAAGATGATCAGGTATTAAAGAAGTTAGTTTCTACTTTGATTTTTCTTTAGTCCATTTTTAATAGATGCTTTATAACACTTCACTCCATATACTGACCTTTTATTCTGACTGCTACCTTAACTGTGCCTATCACACATTTTTGGGAGATGGCTATAAATTATGACAAGTTGAAAGTGCCCCCAAAAGTGTTAAATCAAATGCTATAAAACCGAATGTTGACATTTTCCAAAGGTGTAAGAAGGGCAATAGCAAGAGTTTCAGAGTGTTGAATATTATCATGAAAAAAGTTGTGCCTGAGAAAATTAAATCTAAGCATGTGAAGAAACTTTAATACTTGGTATAAAAGGTTGTTTTCTTACTTTTTTGCTAATGGATATAATCAAGCACTTAATTGCTTCTATTCTCCTTCAAACCAGACATCAGGAGGGCAGGTAGGTCAGGACATTGTCTGGCTCATTTATTACATTAAAATGCAAACTGTTGACCTAGAAAGAAATTGATGGAATAAGGGCCCACCAGTGAGACAGCATCTGCAGGCATAAGGACCCAATTATATATTAATCTAAGCTTCAAATATGTAAATACACTACCTTGTTCTAAGGAAATGTTAATATAGTTTTATTTATGTTAAGCATGGAGTATAATAAGAATATATCCAGACTCCTAAGAGACTCAAACTTAAAGGACTTTAAGTAAAATGGAAATAAAAGGAATTTTTGTTGGCTTTTATAAAAGAACAGAGGTGTTGAGCATAAATATTTATAAATCTATCTTATTTAAAATTTTGATAACATCTTTTCCCACAATTTAATAATTTCATTTTTCTTTGTTAATCAAATCAACTAAAATTGTGTCAAGCTGCCATAATATGAATCATATAATAGTATTCATTATTGCATAATATGAGAGAAAACAAAGGCATAATTATTGAATAAGCAGTTTAGATTTTAGGAGACATACAAAATCATTTAACACCTTTTTTATTTTGGAGATGAAGGAATTGAGAACTATAAAGTTATCACAGCTAGTTAGAAGCAGAACTGGAACAAAAAACTAAATCCCCTATGGAAAAAAGCCATACCTGCAGGCCACAGCTAGTTAATCTGTCCCAGTCATCCTATAAATCTGCATACTTTCTGGATGACCTTAAGGCTACTATTGGGTTTTAGCAATTTGGTCTTAAACCTATTCTGTTCTCAATCTAGCTGGCATCTTTCAGTAAGGTGCATCTACCAATCAACTCATAACTGACAAGGTGAAGTCTAGTCTCTATGTGCCCTTACACACTTTTCAACCCCATACTCTGCTACCCTAAATCAAATACTTACTCCAGTTCTTTCTTCAATGAATATTGAACCATGTGCAGTTCCTAGTACCCATCCACACTTCTGTGCCTTTTTTTGCTGAGTTTTTCCCTTTGTTTAGCATACTCTTCCCCCAAATCTTCCTCTTCTTCACATGAATAATTCTTATTTAAACTTCAGAAATGATATTAGTTGCCATTTCTTTTTCCAGAAAGGTTTCCACAAACTTGATTGGTCTTTCATCGGGAGAGTTAACCTCTTGCCCTCAGTCTTTCTGCTCTCACTTGGCTGCATAAGAACATGCCTTGGGCCTGGAACACTTCTTTCCCAAGAACTAAAAAGCCCACACAGTCTGTGCTTGCTGTATCACTGAGTGTGGGAATATCTTACCCTCTTTCATGCTCAGTGAGTGCCCTTCTGTTCTGTCTAAGGATGTATGTCAAGGGCCCTAAGTCATGCTGCAAGTTTCAGGGTTTCATACTCTGTGGGGAGGAGTTGGGGTTCTTCTACTGCAGCACAGAAAGGTTTGTGTGAGTTATTGGGGTTGCGGGGGAGGGACTTGCTGGCCTTATGAAACGAATGCACACTATTGGAGCTGATCTTGCTCTGTCCCTTCCGTACAGAAGAGTAAAGAAAAAGTAAGTGAAGTGTTGTTCCATCCAGTGCTTGACTTGTGCTTTCCTTGGCAACTTCGATACTGAAATGCAGTAGGTCAAAGTGTTTGGCATCCTCCCTTGGGATGGATACTTGGTGCACCATGTTCTGCTTCCTGGGATTGATGCTCTGTGCATGGTATTCTGCTGTACATCTGCCATGAATATGGGCTAAGTGTTTCTCTCATTACCTCAAAGCACTTTGTGCATATTTTTATATTAGGGTCTGTCATAATACTGGGATATGTGTCTGTTGGTCCAACTATATTGTTAGTTACTTGGAAGGCCAGGTACGCTGAATTGAAACAGCGGCCCTCCATAATTCCTTAAATTGTTTTCATACTTTTCATTACCCCAAGCATTTCTTGCTTGATTATGAATCCCAAATCTATATGTTCACTGTAGGTCTTATTTGTGAGCACCAAGGTTTTACTACCCTCCTTCTAAGCAGTTCTTCTTTTATTATATGTATCACAGTACATTGAATAATTTGTTCTAGGTCATGCATCTCAGTGTCAAATATTGCATCCATATGATTTTGTACACATGATTCTAATGCATTAAATATATATCTGTTTTCTTAGTTTATTTTAGAGGAATTTAAATTTCATTGAAAAATTGAGCAGAAAGTACAAAGAGTTCCTGTGTACTCTCTGTCCCACACCCACGTAGCCTCTCCTGTTATCAACTTCCCACACCAGAGTAGTATATTTGTTAGAATATTGACACAGCGTTATTACCCAAAGTCCACAGCTTCCTTTAGAGTTCATTGCTGGTGTTACATATTTTATGGGTTTTGACTAATGTATAGTGACATATATACACCATTACAGTATCATATAGACCAGTTTCACCTAAAAATCTTATGTGCCCCACCAATTCACCTCTCCCTCCTCCCTAATTTCTGACTGTTCCTAGAATGTCACATATATGCTCAGAATCATACAGTATGTATCATTGTCAGATTGGCTTCTTTCACTTAATAATATGTATTTAAGTTTCCCCCATAAATTTTATGGCTTCATAGCTTATTTCTTTTTAGTGTTGAATAATATTCCATTGTTTATTTATCCATTTACTACGGAATTGCATCTTGGTTGGGCAATTATGAATAAAGCTGCTATTGCTTAGCTATTTTCATAATGCAAAAATATGTTAAAAACTATTACAACATATGGAAGTGTATAGAGTAGTCAGTACTGACATTGAGACTTTTCTCTTCCCCCTCACTTGTGTTCTATTCACCACAGATGACTTCTGTTAACAGTTTGGTGCATATCCTTCCAGTCACCTCTTATGACAAGTTTATTGAATGAATGAACCAGTTTAAGGGTCAAGCTGTTAGTGAATTAAGTTCAAAACACTTATTGAGTCCTCTAGTAGGCTAAATAATGGCCCACAGAGATATCAGCTCCTAATTTATGGAATCTATAAATGTTACCTTATGTAGAAAAAGTGTCCTTGAAATTGTAATTAAGAATCTTGAAATCCCTCCCATTGATCTGCCAACAGCAACCAAGGCTCAACTACAAGAGGAGGGTGTACTCAGCCCACATGAAGGATGCACCTAGAATACCCAGCTTGGGTGATAGGGGAGCCTGTGCCACTGGACCCTACAAGACACCTACTACATTAGACCACACTACCAAGACACAGAGTCAAAGCAGCTCTATCTAATACATAGAAACAAACACAGGGAGGCTGCCAAAATGAGGAGACAAAGAAACATGGCCCAAATGAAAGAACAGATCAAACTCCAGAAAAAGAGCTAAATGAAATGCAGACAAGCAATCTATCAGATGCAGAGTTGAAAACACTGGATATAAGGATGCTCAGGGAACTTAATGAGCACCTCAACAGCATAAAGAAGATGCTGTCAGAAATGAAGAATACACTAATTGAAATTAAGAACAATTTACAGGGAAACAACTGTAGACTGCATGAAGCCAAGAATCAAATCAACAATTGGGAACATAAAGAAGCAAAAAACAACCAATCAGAACAATAAGAAGAAAAAAGAATCCAAAAAAACCAGGATAGTTGTAAGCAGTCTCTGGGACAACTTTAAGAGGTCCAGCATTTGCATTGTAGGGATGCCAGAAGGAGAAGAAAAAGAGTGAGAAATTGGAAATCTGTTTGAAAAAATAATGAAAGAAAACTTGCCTAATTTGGTGAAGGAACTAGACATGCAAGTGCAGGAAGCACAGAGAGTCCCAAACAAGATGGATGCAAAGAGGCCCAAGCCAAGACACATCATAATTAAAATGTTAAAGGTTAAAGATAGATAATCTTAAAAGCAGCAGGAGAAATGAAGTTCGTTATCTTCAGCAGAATTCCCATAAGAGTATCTGCTGATTTCTCAAAAGAAACTTTGCTGGCTAGGAGGGATTGGCAAGAAATATTCAAAGTGATCAAAAGCAGGGACCTACTTTGGTAGAGCCAAGATTGCTCTACCCAGCAAAGATATTTAGAATGAAGGGTGGATAAAGAGCTTCCCAGACAAGATAAAGCTAAAGGAGTTCATCATCACCAAACCATTATTATATGAAATATTAAAGGGAGTTATTTTGAAAAAGATCAAAACTATGAATGATACAATGGCAAAAAATACATATCTATCAACAATTGAATCTGTAAAACAAACTAAGCACACAAGAACAGAGACAGAGTCATGGATACAGAGAATGTTTTGATGGTTGCCAGATGGGAGGGTGTTGGAGAGAATGGGCAAAGAGGTAAGAGAATTAAGAAATACAAACAGGTAGGTACAGAATAGCCACAGGGATGTAATGTACAGCATAGGAAATGGAGTAGCCAAAAAACTTATATGAGACCCATGGACATAAACAATTGTGGGGGGATTTCCTGAGCGAATGGGGGTTGCTGGGTGAAGTGGGGCAGAGGGGGAAATTCAGGACAATTGTAATGGCGTAATCAATAAAGTAAAATTAAAAAAAGTAACTTGAGATGGTGAGATTACATCTTGTTTTATCAGGGTGGGCCCCAAATATCCTTACAAGCATCTTTATAAGAAGAGGAGAAGGCAATGTGCCTGTGTAGGCAGAGATTGGAGTGATGTGACCACAAGCCAAGGAATACTGTAGCCACCAGAACCTGGAGAGGCAAGGGACAGATTCCCTCTTACAGTTTCCAAAGGAGCATTTCTGTGAGCTATCCTTAGTTTCAGCCCAGGGATAATGATTTTGGACTTCTACCTTCCAGACCTTTGAAAAAATAAGTTTTTGTTGTTTTAAATCACCCAGTTTGTGGTAATTTGTTACAGGAGGTCTATGAAACTAATGCAAGGTCCTAATGGGTTCCTGCACTGGGTCATATGGTACAGGTAAAAAGACTGATTAGGACACTGGCTTTGACCTTAAATGCTTAGGAATAGGGTCTGTACAATAGGTTGGTTGTAGCAAGAAAGGCTTTGTGCCAGGGTAAGGTGTATTCATTTCCCAGGGGCCAATGGGAAGCCAGCAGAGGTTTCAAAGGGGAGTGACACTGTTACCTTTGTTTCTGAGGAAGATCTACAATTAAGGACACAAATGAGATTTTCCCTCATATAAGGTTTTAACTCTGACAGTGGCAGCAAAACCAAGGAAGAGATATTTGAATTGAAATGGAATTGAAAATATTTAAAATCACATCACATCGAGCCAGGCTAGCATTCCTGGGCAACACATCTCGTCCCTAATAATGATTTATGCTCAGATTTGTGGGCTTTCCCTACCTAAATCTTAGCAGTTCTGAAAAATGATATGAGTATTATTTTGAAAAATTTTTATCAGAGATAATATTCTTTTAAAAATGTGATGTTAAACAATCTTTTTCCACATTCTTGATAGTGTTTTATGACACGTGAATCCATGAAAAATGAATCAACACAGAAATTTATTCCATATACAACTTCCATTAAGTAAAGATTACTAATATAATAATTTAATTTTAGATGACCTCAAATATCATTTTGAGGTATGAATAAGGTTATTGTGAATGGACATAGCTACCTTTTCAAGTGTTAAAAATCCCAGAGAAAAATATAATATTAAATAAATGGCATTCTAACTATGCATTGATGAAATCACTTTGCTAGTAATCAAATAAACTAGTTAGATTGAAAAGTAATGAGTTTTTAATGCACCTTTTTGAAGAATAAATGCAATTCTTGTTCAAATGAAGCAAATAAACATGAAGTCACTACAAGATTGCTCTGTACTGGTAATAATAGCTTTAAGAAGGTTAATACATGTCAAGTAAAAGCAGCTATAACCTGTCTAAAGGTTAAGCTGAAAACAGCTCAAATGAAAAAAAGAAAGCACAGAATATTACATTTATTGACTGACACTGACACTTTAGGGAATAGACAATTCTGGAATGATTAATTGGTAATTAAATTTGAAACACGCATCTTTAACCTCTAAACATGAAGATCATTTAAGAGTCTTACCAGACTCAGACTGCCTACTAATGTACTTCCCTTTCTCCTGCTTTCTAAGGATCAGCAAAACCAGTGACTGGTTTTATTTCTAAGTATCTTCATAAAGCACTGAGTTAGTGGAGAAGATACCCACAACTGGATCTCCACAGCACTGGGTAGGGTGGGGCCCCAAAGGTCACTGTCTTTTCCAACGTCTAGCACGGCTTCCCAGGCACATTGGGAATGACGCCAAACACTCAGCTCGGGACACAAGAACTTTATGATACGATCTTGCCTTCTCTTGCTCTCTTTCTCTCTCCACTCTTTCAAAATCATATGCTTCAGCTAGTAAACTACTTGAAGTTCCCCTGAATACTCCATGCTTTTGTCTATACCCAGAACACCATGTCTCTTTAAGTGCTAGGCTAATTCTGTTTATACTTCAGGATTCACTCATGTCATCTCTTCTGGGAAGAATTCCCTGAGCCCTCTAGGTGGACTGAACAGTACACTCACATTTTAGCTTTACCCATTCCCTGCTCAACTGTACAGCCTTTTAGGGCACAGAGGATGGTTCATACACTCTGAATATCCAGTATGTAGCAGAGTGTCTGGCCCATATCAAGTGCTCAGTAAATGCCTGTTGAATAAATAAATAGCTTTCTTAGGGATAAAGAGAGAATGTTTAATGACATGAGGCTAGAGGGGTAGTCTTTCTGTTTTTTTGTCTGAAACCTAAATTTTATGGCATCGTGTCATGAGAATGTTTTTCAAAAACAGAGCACCATTTATTTTCAGTTGATATCAGCCTTCCTTTTTCTTAGTGTAATAATCAGAAAAATAATCAGATGCAGCTATGTAGTTTGCTTTGCACCTTCCTATGAAATCTAACTTTTTAAGATTTTTTTCTATCTGTTATTCCCTTCTAGTATGGCTATTTTAAAAAGTCATAATGTTTTTTAATGACACTGAATAGCCTGTAGGGGTCATCCATGTTTCTTTTTTCTTTTTATTTATTTTTTCTTAGCACAGAATAACATTAACCAATGCTATGAAATGCCCTGGCATTGTAATGAGCTTTGTTATCTACTAGAAAATAAATATAATGGGAGGTGACCCATGAGAAATCAAATTACTCATCATTTCTCTTAATAGCAAACAAGAAAACCGCACTCTCTGTACAACACGCATCTTTCTCCTATGTTCAGATCTCAAACAGATCCTGTGTTGAGGATGTGCACGTGTACAGCAGAGACCTGAGAGGCCCCAAGTAATCCATCTTCCCTCAGCTGACAGGACCTGTACAAGGGTGGAGAGGAGATGTGGGGGAACCTGGTGGGACTTTAAAAGCAGGGGAGGAGTTGAAAGTGATCCAAGTTTAATAGCTTCTCCAGCTTACACACAGATCCTTCAGCAGAAAATGGAAGCCTTACTGGCTTGAGGGCCGGAGAACAACCACTGTGCTTAGTGGGCTTCAGCCCACTGTTCTCCCAAGTGTTCCTCACACACACCACATGGGCGTGGGTCTCCCTGACATCTAGATGGTTCCCTCCCTCAACTCCGCTAAGTCTTGTGCAAGTGCCATCTTCTCAGGCCTATCCTGACCCTATTTAAAAGTGAAAACTCGCCCTGGCATGGTGGTTTGGTTGGTTGGAGTGTTGTCTCGTGCACCGAGAGGTTGCAGGCTCGATCCCCAGCTGGGATGTGTACAGGATTGCAACCCATCAATATTTCTCTCTCTCTCTCTCTTTCTCCATCCCATTCCCCATTCCTCTCTCTCTAAAATCAATAGATATATACTCAGGTGAGGATTGAAAAAAAGTTAATTATAAAATGGAAAACTCTGCCCTGCCACCCTGCCCCTTGAAGGCATCTCTCATCCTATTTACCCCGCTACTTCTTTTTTTTGTTATACCCTTCTACATTCTCAATTATCTATGCATTTCGTACGCGTATTGTCTCTTTCCCACTGGAATGTGAGCTCCAGTAAGGAAGGGTGTTTGGCTGGCTTGTTCAGCACCTAGAACAGGACCCTGGGCCCCGGCCATCTGCAGTAAATATTGACAGAACACAGGAAGGAGGTGTCCTTGGCTGCAGCAGTAGCCACCAGCCGGGATAGGGCTAGGGGGTGTGTGTGGACAATGCCTCTAATTTGATGTGACCATGTGACAAGGATCCATAAAAGACTGCAGGACCTAAGATATTCAGGAAAGATAGGATTATACAAACATTTTTATTTATAACACCAAATCTCATCTCTTTTTAGATCTATGTAACACCCCCACCCCAAGTTTACTCCAAAGTGAAGATACCTAGACCAGGATTGCTCCACTCTTATTAACTGTTTGTTTTTCTGTGGCTTTTTTCATGAATGTCTTTCATATATGAAAGAGCCCTACTTATGATTACGATAGCCGGCAGTGGGCCTGCGCAGGTTAGACCTTTGCTGGTCTCAGTTGTCCTCACTTCGTGGTCGTGGGGGTGTAAATAATGTGTCTCCTCTTCCTAACCTTTTCCACTTCCTCTGAATGACTTCTTGATCTGTATTGTTTCCAGTTACTCATCTGATATATTGACTTCTCATATTCATCATAATAATCCTAATAGATTCTCATTTGGCCTTACCCATTATTTTTTCTACCTTCACACTTTGCTGACTGTGGTTACTGACTTAGCAACGGACTATCTAGCAATAGGATTCATGCCAACTAATTTCTAACACCAGCAGTTTTAACATGTGGTTCCATATTGCTGGAGGCATGGACACTCAGTCTAGGAAAGAGTGTCAGACCCTGAACTTTGCATCTTAGAAAAAAAAGGAAGTCTTTCAAAATTGATTCAATGGTATGGAAGAGGGTGACCTTTTAAATCACCCTCTGGAATGTGGGCAAGTGTGCACCAAATTAGGAAACTTATAGTCAGGCCAGAAAGTGTGATTCTCCCTCTTGCAATGCTCGTGAAAGGAACTGAGAAATAATCTGCATGGGGCTATCGAAGCTTAAGCCTCATGGCCTCACAGTTGCACAAGCCTCTCCCACAGAAGCTGCAGGTGTTTTGTATTTGTGATTCTGAATGAACTTTTTTAGAACCCTCCTCAAATTACAAAAGCCCCAGAGCCTCACAAAACCTAGCTCTACCACTGGAAAGAAAACTTAGGCCTACTACTACTGGAAAGAAGCATGATTTCATATGTGTCAAGCCAGGCAAATTGGAAAGGACTCTTTGGCAGATGTGGTGACATAAAATTTTATCATTTTAACCATTTAAAGTATATAGTGGCATTTAGTACATTCACAATCACCATCACCATAATTTGGTACTAGAAAATTTTTATCACCCCGAAACACCATCCCCATTAAGCAGTCACTCCTCATTCCCCACCTTCTATTTCTATGGAATTGCCTAGTCTGGATATCTCATAAAAATGGAATCATACAGTATGTGGCCTTTTATTCTGACTTCTTTCACTTAGCACAATGATTTCAAGGTCGTAGCATGTATCAGTATTTCATTTCTTTTCATGTAGAAAGGCCTTTTAAATAAAAGATACTTTTAGAGAGGATGTAGCCAACCAAATAAGAGAATTCCAAGAGTAAAATTTGACATAATGATTAAAATACTTTGGGCAGAAATTTTCCTGTTGCTGTATTGCATTTAATTCTCTAACCCAGTGAACTGGAATTCACCTGCCTTTTCTGACCTTTACGCTGATTTCAGTCAAATGATCTTGACACTCTCCTCAGCCTTTCTTGACTCATGTCTAGTCTTCTCAGAAATTATTCTGAGGTTGCCTGTCCTACCCCTCCCCAATTTGCTTGATGCCAATTACTCCTTGTTTCATGTGGGTCAGCATCCAGATTACCCACTACAGTTTCAAAGAAAAAGACCTATTTCCCCCTGATTTTAGTAGAACATTAGAAAATAATCTGTTCTCTGCTAAATTTCTGAAGCTTATTTGAATGTCTGCTTTCATATTTTAAAAGCTATGTATATCAGTCTGTACTCTATGAGTTTGTTTGTATTTTGTTGGTTAGTTTATTTTGTTCATTAGATTCCACATATATGTGAGACCATATGGCATTTGTCTTTCTCTGACTGGCTTATTTCACTTAGCATAATGTTCTCCAGGTCTATCCACCCTGTTGCAAAAGGTAAGATTTCCTTCTTTTTTACAGCCAAGTAGTACTCCATTATATAAATGTACCACAGCTTTTTTTAACCACTCATCTACTGATGGACACTTGGGTTGCTTCCAAATCTTGATGATTGTAAATAGCACTGTAGTGAGCATAGGGGTGCATGTATTCATTTGATTTAGTCATAGGAGAGGTATGTTTGGGTGCTACCTACCTCTCCTATGCTATCTCTTGGGAGCATAGGGCTGGGTGAAAAAGGTAAAGGGATTAAGAAGAAAAAAAAACCCCTCATAGATGCAGACAACAGCATGGTCATTATCAGAGGGGAATGGGGTGGGGGGAGGTAGAAGAGAGTATGGGGGGATGTATGGTGTCGGAAGGAGAGTCGACTTGGGGTGGTGAACAAAATACAATATATAGTTGATGTATTATGGGTTGCAGACCTGAAACCTATATAATTTTATTAACTAATGTCACCCCAATCAATTCAATTAAAAAAGCTATGTATGCTACCCACAGGTGAAAAATAACCGCCAGGTTCACTAATGTTATCACTCTCCTGTGAATCTCTAATTTGCTTTAAAATGTTGGGAGACATTTGAGTAAGAGAGACTACATAAACAAAATTATATCCATTTTTTCCCATTATGAAGCATAATTACTTTACAACGCTATAAAATATCATGTAGTTTTTGGTAATTTATTTATTTTGTTGACTCTACTTTTAGTTTACTGTAATGCAAAGGTTGTAAGACCTTTTACACTTTATCTGAGGTGCCATACAGAACTTAGTCTGCCAACCATGCAAATAATGTCTGCAAAAGAAATTCACATTTATAAAGGACAGCCTATTAGCACTTGGTTTTATTTTTTTCACACTTTGCTTGTTATGTCTGCCCACAACTATGTCCATTCTCACTGAGAGATTAGTATAATACTCATGTTTATTTAAACCAAAAGTCTAAATATATATCTTTTAGACTTTGGCTACAAATTGTGGTCTCATTTAGTCTTCTAGAAATTTAGTCTTCTCTATTTGAAACTTACTCATTGCTTTTGAGAAGCTTTTAGTTCTGATATTATATTTTAACATTTAATTTTGTAGCATTTTACATATACTTAGCTTTGAAAATCTCCTTTCCTGCTTGGGTAATAAAATCGGCCTTCATGATAATAAAATCAGCCTTCAACTGTCAAGCACATACATTCTTAACAAGGCTAGATCATTCCCAGGAAGTGAGAATTGTTCCTCAGGGATTGCAAAAAAATCTTACTCTTTTTGTGCATAAAGCACAGATGCACACATTACATAAACAGATGTACAGTATATCCACAGTATTGAAATTTCATGGGTGGGGCAATTAGGAAAAAATGTCTAAAAAGCATGTTAAGGGGACAACAATGAAAACAATGCACTGGAAAACCATGGCGGAGGGCTGTAAGGTTACCAGTGTGTTGATATTCACTAGTCCATTTGATAGGACAACCAAGGTCACATAGCACATACACTACAGACCCGGCAGGGACCCCGGTGTTGTCTTTTCACAACTGCACTCCTCTAACTGTGGTGACTTAGACTGGGGCTCTTGCAAGAGAGAAAAAGCTTCCTTGATACCTTTTGTTTCAAGACTGGTTTAAAAATTAACAGAATGCCTTGGTCCCCAAACTTAATGAATTTATTCACAGTTCCCCCCTTTTTGTCTACTGTGTGTGAGACCTATACCTCTCCCTTGTCCTCAGTGGGGCACACAGCCCTCCAGATTTACTAAGGTTATGGATAGAGAAAAGTGTAAAAACAGGACTGAGGTTTGGGGGTCTGTTTCTAGTCCCTATCATCCAAGCTACTTTGGATCTATAGGACCAAGGATTCCTAAAACCTTGAGGTACTCAACTTTTGTCTGATTTTCATCTTTCTCACTCAAGATCTGCTAAGTCAACTTTTGATTTTAATAATATGAATTTTAAGAACCCACAGGTCCTGCTCTTTCTCTGCATTCCTCTTTATCATGCTCCAAATATCTGTATCTCCTTCAAAAGTAACCTAGATATATTTGTAACAAAACATTCCATTTTTGAAACTATAATTTTCAAGTTAAATGGCAGTAGATCAATGTTGACCTCACTCCTCAACTAAAGGCAGAAAAGGGAGCAGAAAGAACATTTCTTGGAAGGAAAGAAAATTTCTAGTTCGCATAATTTTCTAGTAAACAAGAGACTGCTCTAGGGGACTGGTGGGATCTTTAAAGGTCATGCTTTTTTGAAAGAGGATGGAGAATATATAATGTAAACATTGGTTGGCTGTGTTTACAGTATAAAGTATGAGGATATGGAGGAAATAAAGCTGAAAATGTCCTTGTGATCAAGCCAGTAAGAGAATTAATATAGGGAGATGAGAAATACGGGTTTTATCTATAGGTCAGTGGTTCTTAAAATGCTTCTCTGTAGCCTTCTGGCTTTCCTGGAAGTCCTCTAGGTTATGCAACGGGGGCCAGGAAGAGCAGCCAAGTCAGGGGGACTCTAGTTTATTTTGGCAGAGTAGCTCAGCTTGTGTCTGTCTATCCATCTATTATCTATCTGTCTGTCTGTCTATCTATCTATCTATCATCAATCTATGATATGAAGCTTTAATTCATAAAACTTTATTTCATAGTTGGAGTATTAAACCAATGAATTCAGCAAATGATATAAATCAGACTGTGTCCTTCTCCCCAAATCCTTGCAAGAAAGGTGGGTTTTATTTATTTCGTTTATTTATTTTTTATTATTGTTGTTCAATTACGGTTGTCCCACGTTTTTCCCCTTTGCTCCCCCCTGCCCCACCTCCCTCCCACAGTCAATCCCTACTCCATTGTCCGTGCCTGTGAGTCCTCTATTCATAGAAAGCTGGGTTTTAAATATTTAATAGCCCACCACTGCCAGTTCTCAAACTTTAGTGCACATTAGAATTATCTGGGAGGGTTTAAAAAAAATCAGGTGCCTTGGCACCACCTCCAGAAATTTCAATTCAACTGACAGAGGGTGCCATCTGGGCTTCAAGACCATCAAAATATGCGCAGAAAGAACCCCAGGGAAGACCACTGTTTAGGGTGTGGATCAAAGGGGAGGGAGATCTTACAAAGGCTGAAAAAGGGGAGACACAGAACAGAGTGTCATAGCATTCAGTGAATTAGAGTCCAGCTCCAAAAGGAAGAATTAGGCAGTGGCAGGATATTTTACTCCTTATAAAAACTTTCTAACTGTTAAGACTTCCTCAGGCAGAGTGGGCTGCTTTCGGTGGAAACCTGGAAGGAAGCTAAATGACTAAATGTCAGTGCTGTTGTTGAAAGCATTCCTCCCTGAAGGGGAGATTGGGACTGATAAAGAATCTTGAGATTAGAGGGAAGCTAACATTTATTGACTATCCAATCAGATACATGAGATTCTAGTTAATTTATGATAGAATCCTATGTACACAATAATCTTGTTAAAAATAATAGGAAAAGAATAATTCAAACCTTTAAGGTTGCATACTATGGCTCTTTATAAATTTATATATTTGCTCAATTTACTGGTTTAAAGTGATGGCAAATTATTTTGGATTTCAGTTGTTCATTACTCAGCATTAACCGAAGTGAACAAATACATCAAAGATATTCCTCAGCATGATTTCTGCTTACGGCAGATTACTTGATTCTGGTTTCCCAAAATAATATGCTATATCAGTGAGAGAGGAATAGAAACATATTTGCTTTGAACTTGACTGTTCACAGACATGATGATATTGTTCATCAAAGCAAAAATTTGTGAGACCTGAGTTGAAGTCATTGGTTAAAAAAAGCCCTAATGTAAATGCATCTGCACACATTTCAGTTGCAGTCACTTTTCCCACAAATCAGTTTTATCAGCTCCATTAGCAGTTGAAGCTGATAAATATCTGAAGCTGACATCCCGCTGCTTAGCCTTTTAAGTGTCAGAAATGACATATTCTGTGTCACAAATGTCCCAGAGGTATACGTGTTTGCTGCTTCCAATACTACTTATAACTTGTTCTCCAGGATACACATCTGTCCTTATGCTCATTAAAAGTTGCTTTTAAGGGGGAACCAAGATGGCGGCGTAGGTAGACACACTGCACCTCCTCGCACAACCAGAACTGACAGAGAATCGAACAGCAAGGGGGACTGACACCAAGGAAACAGAAAATAATCATTCATCCAGACTAGTAGGAGGGGCGGAGACGGGCACCGGGGTGGAGAGGACTCACGTGGCTGTGGCGGGACTGAGACTGGCGGAGTGTGGGACAAATGGCGCAGGCAGTCCGAGCACTAGCAGACCCTGCGGTCCCACATTTGCACAGATAAACCCAGAGGGCTGGACTCAGAGTGGCAGAGAGTGGGGCAGGCAGAGTGGCGGGTAGCACCTTGCGGCACCACATTCGCCCACAAATAAACCTGACGAATGGCGGGCAGCGAAGCAGACTGCTGCTCAACCCAGGGCTCCAGCTCGGGGAAATAAAGCCTCAAACCTCTGATTGAAAGCGCCCCTGGGGGTTGGGGCGACAGGAGAGACTCCCAGCCTCACAGGAGAGGTTGTTGGAGAGACCCACAGGGGCCTAGAGTGTGCACAGGCCCACTTACTCGGGAACCAGCACCAGAGTGGCCCAGTTTGATTGTGGGTATCGGAGTGGAAGATTGAAATCCGGAGAGTGAGGCGGGCGCCATTGCTCCCACTTGGCCCCTCCCCCACGTACAGCGTCCCAGCACAGCGACCAGCGTTACCCCGCCCCGGTGAACACCTAAGGCTCTGCCCCTTAAAGTAACAGACGCGCCAAGACAAACAAACAAAAAAAAATGGCCCAAATGACAGAACACTTCAAAGCTCCTGAAAAAATACAACTAAGCGACGAAGAGATAGCCAACCTATCGGATGCACAGTTCAAAGCACTGGTTATCAATATGCTCACAGACTTGGTTGAATCTGTTCGAAAAACAGATGAAAAAATGAAGCCTATGCTAAGAGAAACAAAGGAAAATGTACAGGGAACCAATAGTGATGAGAAGGAAACTGGGACTCAAATCAATGGTATGGACCAGAAGGAAGAAACAAACATCCAACCAGAAAAGAATGAAGAAACAAGAACTTGGAAAAATGAGGAGAGGCTTAGGAACCTCCAGGACACCTTGAAACGTTCCAACATCCGAATTATAGGGGTGCCAGAAGGAGAAGAGGAAGAACAAAAAATTGAAAACTTATTTGAACAAATAATGGAGAACTTCCCCGATCTGGCAAAGGAAATAGACTTCCGGGAAGTCCAGGAAGCTCAGAGAGTCCCAAAGAAGCTGGACCCAAGGAGGAACACAACAAGGCACATCATAATTACATTACCCAAGATTAAACGCAAGGACCTACATCCAAGATTACCAGCAAAGCTATCATTTAGAATGGAAGGGAAGATAAAGTGCTTCTCAGATAAGGTCAAGTTAAAGAAGCTCATCATCACCAAGCCCTTATTATATGAAATGTTAAAGGGAGTTACCTAAGAAAAAGAAGATCAAAAATAGGAACAGTAAAAATGACAGCAAACTCACAGTTATTAACGATCACACATAAAACAAAAACGAGAGCAAACTAGGCAAACAACTAGAACATGAGGGTTGTCAATAAGGGAGTGGGAGGGGGAGAGGGGGGTAAAGGTACAGAGAATAAGTAGCATAGATGATAGGTGGAAAATAGACAGGGGGAGGGTAAGAATAGTGTAGGAAATGTAGAAGCCAAAGAACTTATAAGTATGACCTATGGACATGAACTATAGGGGGGGAATGTGGGAGGGAGGGGGGTGGGCAGGATGGAGTGGAGTGGGGGGGGAAATGGGACAACTGTAATAGCATAATCAATAAATATATTTAAAAAATAATAAAAAAATTAAAAAAAATAAAAGTTGCTTTTAAAAATAGTAAATTGAGTAAAAACAAGTTAATAAGTGAATAGCCTGATACAGTTGAACTGCCAAGAAGAGAGTCATTCAAAATACCCATTGACGTCAGATTTGGCTTGACTTTAATTCATGTAATTTTCCATTCATTTATTTGTTTATTTGGTCTTCTACATCATAATTGATAAATCTTGAACAGTAAGACTAAAAATTATCAAAATCCTAGACAATAGGACCCTGAGTCACTTTTTGCTAATTATTATGATCATGATGTTTTCCTTTCTGCATGTAAAGATACAGTCTGGCATATATTCACATTTTTTAGGTAAATAAAAATATCATTTTTCCTTTGAAAAAATTTCATCATTTATTATACTAATTGAAGATACCTTGGGGTTTCACTACTCCAGAATTGAATATAAGTAACCTTGTAGTTGCTGAGACAAAATGCAAACCAAAAAGTGTGCTCTTGGCCAACATGTTCTTTCCTGCTTGTTTCAAATTCAACAAGTATTTAATGAGCATTTACTACGTGCGGGGTGTGTGCAAAGATGAATAAAGCATACACTGTCCATCAGGAGCTAAGAGTTTAACAGAGAAGGTCAATGTAAACTAATGATTACAATCAACCCAATCATAACTATGTTCATAAAGCCCTAAGTTTATCTGTTTCTTTTTGCCAGTACTGTTAATGCAGGTCCAAGAGCCCTGGAGTAAGGTTTTTTCCTTGGGATTTGCAAAAGTTTAAAAATGAAGGGAGAAAGAAAAAGGAAGAGAGAGCGGAGGAGTGAGAGTACCAGCAACAGCACAGGCCAGAGTGGCTCAGTGGGTCGGAGCGTCGTCCAGTCCCATACACCAAAATGTTGGGGGTTTGATTCCCAGTCGGGACATGTACCTTGGCTGTGGGTTTGATGCCTGGTCAGGCAGGCAACCAATTGATGTTTCTTGCTCTCTCTTGCTCTCCCTTCCTCTAAAATCAGTAAACATATTTAAAAAATTTTTAAAAGACTACCAGCAACAGTCTTGCACTTCTTGTTTCTTACCTTTTTATACCTCTATTTTAGTGCCTCATTACTGAAGCATTATTTTTGTCCTAAGTCTCTCCATGTTGCTAGGATTTTTGATTGGCTAGTCTCATGGTATTATTTAGTATTCAAGGTTCAAGGCCAGGGCTCTCCAATATAAATATAATCCATGTCACATACAAAATTAAAAAATTTCTAGGAGCAACAGTAAAAGAAACAGGTGAACTTAATGTTAGTAATCTATTTAACCCAATACATCTGAAACATTATCACTTCAAAATATAATCAATATAAAATACTTGTCTGAGATATTTTTACCTTAAAAAAAATCCAGCGTGTGTTTTACATGTATAGCACAGAACATGTGGCTTCAGATCAGCTATATGTCAAGGGTTCAGTGGCTGCATGAGGCTGGTTGGTATGGCATTGGCCAGCAGAGTCCTCAGGGTGACCAATCCATGGCCCGTGGGCCACATGTGGCCCAGGGTGGCTATGAGTATGGCCCAACACAAAATCATAAATTTACTTAAAACCTAGTTTTTGCTCATCAGTTTTTATTAGTGTTTGAGTATTTAATGTGTGGCCCAAGACAACTCTTCTTCCAGTGTGGCCCAGAGACACCAAAAGGCTGGACACCCCTGTCGGACATTTAACTCTTTAGGGATCCTCCTTATCTGCTTAATTCTCTGTGTATGTAAGAAACTTGACAACTTATCAGGCAGGATACACATCATCAAAAAAGGATGTGTATCCTTTTTCTCCGGCTGAGCCAGGCAAAACCATTTTTTTAGTTACTTTTTCTTTTAATTGAATTTATTGGGGTGACAATGGTTAATAAAATTATATAGGTTTCGGGTGTATGGTTCTATAATACATCATCTGTATATTGTATTGTGTGTTCACCACCCCAAGTCAAGTCCCCTTCGACCACTATCTATCCTCCCTTTACCCTCTACTACCTCCCTACCCACCTTTCTCTCTTGTAATCGCCGTACTGTTGCTTGTGTCTACGAGTAAAGCCATTTTTTATATCTCCTCAGGGGACCCAGAAAGCGAGTCTGGGAGTTATAGACAGCTCAGTTGTTTTAGCTCTAAGTTCCTGCAAGCATTAGGGAGTTTTTATATTTCCTTTTCCAAACCGTGAGCTTGCTCTAGGGAATTGGGTGTGAGTGAAGGAAGAAAGCTGACATGTGAGTCATTCATTTCATATACATATACATATATATATATATATATATATATATACACACACATATATATGTATATACACTATATATATAAAAACAGCCTTATTGAGACGTAACTTAATATAATAAAATTCAATCATTTTTTGTATGTTCACAGAGCTGTGTAGCTGATTTGGAATACTTTATTATGCCAAAGAGAAACTCCACACATGTTAGGACTCGCTATCTATTTTCTCCCAATCCCCAGTCTCAGGCAACTATTAATCTATTTTCAGTCTCTACAGATATGCTTAATCAGGACATTTCATAGAAATAGAATCATGCATTATGTAGTCGTCTGTGACTAGCATCTTTCATTTAATGTTATATTGTCAAGGTCCATCCATGATGGAGAATGTATCAGCACTTCATTCCTTCTTGTGGCTGAATAATATTCCATTGTATGCATCTATCACATCTGGTTTACCCACTCATCCATTGATAGACCGTTGGGTTGTTTTCAATTTTAAGCTGTTATGAATAATATTGCTATGAATATTCATGTACAAGTATGCACATATATTTTCACTTTTATTGCATATAAACCTAGCAGTAGAAAGTGATTATGCCATTTTACATCCCCATGGGCAATGTGTGAGGGTTACATGTTCTCCACACCCTTGCCATCCGTTGTTATCTTCTGTCTTGTTGAGTATAATCATCCCAGTAGTGTGAAGGAGTATCTCATGGTTTTGATCTGCATTTCCTTCAAGCTATGATGTTGAGGATTTTCATGTGTTAATTGGCCATTTTTGTATCTTCTTTGAAGACATGTCTATTCAAAATGTTTTGCCCATTTTAGTTAGGTTATCTGTTTTTCTATTTTTGAGTTGTAAAGAGTTCTTTACATATTCTGCATACAAATTCCTTCTCAGATATGTAACTTGTATATATTTTCTTGAACTCTATAGATTATCTTTTCATTTTCTTGATGGTGTCCTTTGAAACACAAAATTTTTTAGTTTTGATGAAACCATTTATTTTTCCCTCTTGTTATTTCTGCTTTTGGTGTTGTAGCATGCATTATATTTTCAATATCTTTGTGCATGGAGAAAACCAGGCATTGCCTGTGTTCACCTGGAGGTGAGGGAGGAGAGAAATTAAGTAATCAGTGACAATAAAGCCAGGGCTCAAATCGTTGTGGGTTCACCCTGCGAGAGCCATGAATATCAGACGCTGATGGTGAGAGGACAGAGAAGGTTTTAGAGGGAAAAACCTAGAAACGAAGAGGTCAAGAAGTATTATTTAACAGTAATGGGAAGAAAGAATCATTCTTGTTTACTGTTCATGGATGTAATTTTTAAAATACTTTGAATGTGATAAAATGCTTGGATGCAAGGCAGAGTGTCGTGTAGGTGTGTGTGTGTGTGTGTTTAGAGCACACACTTGGGGATCTTGAAGCCTATCTCAGGTCATCTTTCTGAAGGTCGGTTATTGATCTGGCCGAGCACAGAAGTGCTAGTTGACAGAAGGGAATAGTCATATAGGGGAAAAGCTACATAACAGCTTGCATGGTGGTTAAGTCCTTCATGTTTGGACCAACACCAGCGGCAAGCACTCTCTACGCTCAGAGTAATACACTGTGCTCAAGTCTTTTGAAGATGTTGCAGTTTCCCTGTGCTCATATCAAAGGGAAATAGCAACAGGAGAAGGAACAACAGTTTCAACTTCAGCTTTTACACTTGAGCAACCCCAGCTCTTATCTTTCATTTTTTATTTTAAAGTCCGTTCTGGTAAATGCATAACTTATCAAAAACACTGGGCGAACTCATAGGTAAAATGTTCTTAAAATTATCACTTGTACCAAATGTCAAATGGCAGGAATTGAACTTAAAACAGACATGAAAAAGGCAGTAAAGGTGAAATCAATCAAGTTGATTTCACAAAAGGCTGAGACAGCTTTTATGAAGAGTACAGTTTTTAGAGTAGACAGATTCCTGGGCATGGAGTCTCCCATTGGTGTGCGTGCTTCTCTTCTGTTTACTTTAATGAGCCTTGTGAGTGGGAAACAAGGGAGACTAGATTCTCCAGCTCCCCTTCCCTACTGCTGGCTCCAAAGCCCTTAAAAAAGCATACGCTATGCATAGTTTTGGGTAGTATTTAGATGAGACACTTGGCAAAAAAAAAAAAAAAAGATTTAAAACTCTGCACAGTCTTCTTTGTTCATATTGTTTAGGATTTCCTGTTAGTACCTCAACAGCTATTATCTGTACTGGAGTGTCTTTATCCTAGGCCCATTGGGTTTGAGAATTACCCCAAGGCAACCTGTAATGCAGATGATTTTGGCAACTAAATATAAAGCAGAGAAAATATTGTGGTGTAAATAATACTGATGATGAGAATTAACAGATGACATTTTCAGGCTCCATTCAATCCCTTGCAATCTGGTGCTACATAAATCCATGAGATTTTGTGATTTATTTGAACTAGCAGCATTACTAAAATATTTTATAGTTGATTGCTATATAAAAGGAAAATGGTATCCTAAAATTGGCATGGTTTATTAATATGAATTCATTGATTGTAAATTTGAATTTGTGTGATGTACCTATTTTGTACTGCAGTTCCTCTTGCTTTGATCTCTAGTGAAGAGGTGAAAATTGTCTCTCTACCATGTAACATGAACACTATGTTAATTGCTGACATGAAATGAACAATATTCTGTAAAGAGTTTAGTTGTGATCAGTGTGGGTGGGCGGACCACTGGGAAGCTCACCTACAGATCTGTGCAGGAGTCCAGTCCTGCAGCATCAGCAAAGGCTTCAAGGAGATGATATGGAACCCAGTCTTAAAGACTCACATTGGAATTAGGGTGTGGAAGGCCAGAGAACTCATTTCATTTATTATAAATGCTATATGTTCTTTTAATCTAAACAATACATTAGAAAGAAAATAGCCAATCAAATAGTTCTTCTTCTCTTTATTAAGTCCTATAAAATCTTTCAGAAGTGGCCGCCCCCATCTAGTCCACTCTGTTTCATTAAAATGTATAAAGTACTGCCTGTGAACCTTGCACTGGGCTTACTTCCAGGGCTATTGGGTATTAGGGTTATAATTACACTTAACTGTAGGTGGCTACTTTTTCAAAGCTGTGTGCTGAGACCATTTTTCTAGTCCAAGAGTACTCGGGTAAGGGAGGGAGTGCACAGGAGGGAGAAAGGAGCAGAGCAGGCCAAGGCTGGGTGATGTAGGGCAGCGACCTTGGCTCCAGGGGAAGGTGGCAGGGATGTTGGTGGGGACGGAGGGAGAGGGAGAGGCCAGATGGGGAAACCACTGGAGGAACGGTGAACGGAAGTGGTGCAGAGGCATCTTTAGGGGCTCTGAGGTGAGGAGGACGTGGAAGGGGAGAGGGAGTAGATATTTTTTTTGTGCAGTCTGCGAGGTTGCTTTAGTCTGAGTCCATAGAATTGAAATACTATGCTCCAGATTTTACTGGAAAAAAAGAAAAGAAAAGCTCACCAATCCTTCATCAAATTGGATAAAGGTATAATTTCCAGTCCCCTTTGCATTTAATGGAAATTGTGATTTTATTTCCTATCGTGCTATGTCAAAATTGAAAAGGAGTTTGGAAAGTAGGCATAACATGTTATTAAATGTGACATGTGCTTAATCTAATCTCCTAGGCCAGCTCTCCAGGGGGTGGGGGAGTGGGGAGCAGTGGGGATACTGGTGGAAGTGCGACCATCCACATTTTGGCCCAGTCCGGGCTCTGCATCCTGAGATGAGTTCCTGAGGTGGAATGAAGCACAGCAAAGCCACAGTGGCTGCTGGCACTCGTCATCCACTTGCCTCTCCTGTGCATTGTCTGCTCCCCACTCAGCCCAGGAGCTTCCTCCCGGATCCAGCCGTAAGCGCCCCGCAATTTCCTGCGAGCTGCGGCAGTGTGCCATCTTTATCTAGCAAGCCTCTGCTGCATGGTTGGACTGCCACATTTAGATGAAGTATGCAGTCAATTACCCACATGCCTCTAAATATGTGGATGCTTGGCGTCAACTAAACTGCGTGAATCAATTTGTCGTAGCTTGTTTGCTGAATCCTCTGGCAAACCTGCACCTATTTTATTCTTTGTCACTGGTGACCTGAAGAAACGCATATTGATCCATATCTATAACTATATCTGTCTACCTACCTATCTATGTATGTATGTATATATTTTGGGTGTGTATAAAATTGCTTCTAGTTTTAGTAAAATATGGAATCACTAAAGATTTGATTAGTAACACTCCACAGCACTCCATTTTTCATAGAAAGTGCTTTCAGATGCTCGAGAGAAGGAATGTGCAGTTGATTGTCCTTCCTGGGTCTGTTCTTTCCCTTCTCTGGCTGCTCTGTGTCTAGGAGGCTGACCTGTGCCTGCTCTACCCCGGAATTCCCTGCTGGGTGGCTTCTCATTGGGTTTAGTGTATGGTAGGGGGTGTCAAACTCATTTTCACCGGGGGCCACATTAGCCTTGCAGTTGCCTTCAAAGGGCTGAATATAATTTTAGGACTGTGTAAACGTAACTACTCCTTAACAGTTAAGCGAGAGCTCGGCCCTGCTTCTGGGTAGAAACAAGGTGCTGGGCCTGATAGAACAAGGTGGAGGGCCAGATTCGGCCTGTGGGCCTTGTGTTTGCCACCTGTGGTGTATGGGGAGCACCAGCAAGAGGCTGAAGGGTGGGAGGAAAGAGAACCAGGGTATTTCCTCCTCCCTGCTCTGGGGCACGTTCACTGGGTGTTGCCCTGTCCGGCAGCGTCTTCTTCACAGCTCTGGTTCTCACAGGCACCCGCAACACTACTTCCTTCCCCTTGTCCTGAGGCCACAACAGCCTCCCCCTTCAGGATCTCCAGGTGCCTCCACGTCACTTCTAGGTTCCCTTAGTGCTTGAACAGCTCTGAAAATAATATTCATTCAAGTCTCTTAAAGCAGCTGAGTTGGACTCCATTTCCTGCCAGGGCTCTGACAGGAAACAGAGGTATAAGGGGGCGATTTTCCAAAAATATACTTTCCAAGTTTTCAGAAAAGAATCATTTGGCATGCATTTAACCATAGGGGATGTCTGATTTTGCGCTTGGTGATAGCTAGGACAGGCCGTGGGACTCGGTGTGATGAGCGTTGGAAAAGGGAGTGAGGGAAACTTTGTAACCTTGGACCAGCCTCCCAGAGTCCTGTGGGCTGTCCTCTCAACTGCACCTGGGGGCTGACTCCCCGCTGCCCATCGGCATCTCCCTGGGTGATGGCGAAGAGCCCAGGAGACGCCCTGTGGGACATTAAGGCACAAAACACGATGCGGTTGAAGCTGCTCTCAGGCCACGCCATCAATCCTCACTCTCCCATAGCCCCTCTTCCCCCAGCTGCTCTTTGTGATTTTGTGTTTTCATATGTTACGGGTTAACGTTTAGATTCCTGTTTTGGTTTGAATTATTTATGAATATCCCGGTAGTGTGGTTTTGTGGTTGGATGACTGGGTTTGGACGTATCTGGTGGACATTTCTGTTGGTTCATGTGCTGCTTACGTATTTCTGACTTGACTCTAGGACTCTGGGGCCTGGGGTAAGCTGCATGGCCTCTGGTGAATTTCATTTCCCATATGGAAGAAATCATAATAATATCTACCAAACCTTACTCACAGGGATAATGTGAAGCCATAAAAAATCATGGGAGAAGTTTGAAATCAATAGGAAAAATATCACCATTCTGAAGTTCTGTGGGTTTCAGTTTTCTTTTCTATAAAAGATGAGATATTGTGTTGGGACTGGATGGTACTTAGAGGTCCATTCAAACATTCAAATTCTTTGTTTGTAAGACTCTGTAGAGGCTTCAAGCCAAATGAAGAAAGCAGGTTTGTGTCTCGCATTTTGGAGACAGTTTCACCAAAGGCAAACACTAGCATTAACACCCGTCTCACACTGGCACTGCTCGGGAGAGGTAGGTCTTGGTAAAGATCTGGAAAAGAATGCTAACTATAGATCAAAGATATTAAAGCCTTCCTACTAGTAATTTTCTTCTCAAGGGAGTTTGTATGGTTTGTAAGACTTATAAGTTATCTAATGTGGACAAACCTCTCTCCTCAAAATCACATATGACATAGCTGTGTTTAGAATCAATTAGCCAATTTCTATATCCCACCAATTCACATGTTAAAGCTCTAACCCCCAATGTAACTGAATAAAGGGATGACCTTGAGAGGTAATTTGGGTTAAATGAAGTGGTAAGAGTGGGGCTCTAATCCTACGTGAGAGATGACGTACGTGCACGCATGGAGGCGAGGCCCTGTGAACACATAGCAAGAAGGTGGATGTCTGGAAGCCGAGGAGAGAGGCCTTGCTAGAAACCCGCCGTGCTGGCGCCCTGACCTGCAATGCCAGTCTAGTTAGTCTACTCTCTTGTGTTTTGTTATGGCAGCCCCAACTGTCTCATACACTGAGTGTCATAGATTATTCCTCTTATCTAGGGAGGGAAGAGAATTAGGCATAACCTAAAACACAAAGGGTTGCGCTTTAGTGAGTTCAAATTTAAACGCTAACTTCTCACACCTCGCTGTTAATTGTCCTTCATAGGAACCATCATCATTTATTGTACTCATTGTGGAAAAATCGGTTAAATTTTGTGAATGAGTAAAATTCTAAGACAGTGATTTTGTAAAGCAAACTAAAAATATTTATTTTTCTCCTAATTTGGCACAGGTCATTTAAAAACACTAACTTTGGTATCTAATCAGAGAAGCAGGATGTATGGTGAAAGGCACCCTAGCTTGGCAGCTGGCTGACCTCATTTCTAGTACTGTCTTGACAAATATAGCTAGCTGGCTCCCTGACTTTGAACACGTCCTTTTATCCCTCAGTGTCCTCATCTGAAAAAAAAAAAAAAAAAAGAAAAAAAGCAGTACCTGAATGGTGCCTAGAATCCCTTTGAGTTACTACGTTTTATAAATGTGTTTGCCCATGTGTTGTAAGTTTGCTTTATTTTATTAGTCTGAAATGTACTATACAGGCTGTTAGGGAATGCTGCTCAAACAGTGCTTATAAATCTTCTAATGATAAGCACATACATTCTCTATACTCTTTAATTTTTTAAGTGTGTTATTTTTATTACTTCAAAGTAGAAAAGAAATACTGTGACTTTTAAATAAGAAGGCAAAAAAAAGAGGACAAAATCCATATGCTATATAAACAGAAATTCCTTCTCATTTTATGCAGATGATTTTTTAAACTTGCTATTCTAGAAACAGTACACTAGGTGGAAGCAAAGAGTAAGCAAACATGTTATAGGTTAGAAAATGGTATTTTCCTGTGATAAATGAACCATAATTTTTTGGATGGCAAATGTTACTTAAATTAGAGGTTACATTCCTTTTTAAAAGATTCTAATTGGAAAAGAAAACAGCAAATAACAATGTCTATTTAAGCCACTGAAATAATACTAAAATGGACTGCTCTTTAAGCCTAATCTTCCTTTCTTCTTATAGACTCTGGTATCAGAAATCAAATATTGAATCACTTCTCTTAATTTCTGGGAACTGATTGATCAGGAAGCATTATAAAATAGCTAGTCGAATGGTGTTATTCGTAGACCTCTTTTTTTTAAAGCTTACAGGGATACAATATGATTAATTAAAAACATTTCTCTTAAGTGCATACTATTTTGAGCTCACTGATGGGAAATGTACCTTACTGCATGTAATTTTACATGTCACTTCTTTTAAAAACAGTATTTATTCTTTCTCCTTTAAAAATTAATTGCGTCTTATAATCGTGGTTCTAAAATGTGAAATGATGTGACGATTTCCATGTTTAGGCTTGTGCCAAGTCAGAACTTAGTCCCATACCATAGCCTTTATGCCGAGTGAACCTCGTAGAGCTGCTGCTGAAATACACTGCGTGGAGAAAGAAAAGCCTTTTCTAGAACACCATTTTGGAGTTGTTTGTGCAGGTGAATCACAAACGATAGCATTCTGTGTGGTGGTAATTTCTACATGGTGTTTCAGATGAAATCTGTGGTTTGGAGTCCACGAGGGCACTATTGTTTGTGTTGTTTGTGAGATACCTGGTGGTAAATGCAAAGTGCACTAACGACTCCTTATTGGTGGGGAAGCTGCCAATAAGAGAAAGAGACTGGCATTGAGAGAACTCTTCTGGCTGCCATCAGGATAAGCAGCCCTCAGCGACCTTGTAACCTTGGGGGCAAGTGTTTCATCTCTATTGGGGAGCAGTGTTCGGATCTGTAAACTATAAGGCAAGGTCAGGTGGTCTGTGAGTGTCTGTGGTGACTTACTAAGATTTTAGAACACTTTTTCCACTAAAGCCCAATGAAAAAACTAGATCTTTTGAATTAGAATTTACTTTCTTTGATTTGCCTGGGTTCCTCTTTGGCCCGTAACAAAATGTAAACATGAGAAATAAATGATATATGTGGAGACGTTTGGGGTCACCTCTATACTCCTCGGTTAATGTTATCACTGACCGCCTGTAGAACGGAGAGCTGAGATGTCCTCCCATCACCCACCATCACCCAGCAACGACGACAGAGGATTAAGGGGCATGAACTGAGATAGTCCATATGTATGTTTTGGGTTGACAACAGAAGTAGATGCTTAGGGCATACAAATTTAGTGCTGGATATTTCTGGCAACTAATATCCTTGAGCCTCATAGCCTATATTTGTGAAATGAAGGCATCAGTGACTTAAGAAAGCAGTTCTGAGGGTGCAGAGGTCCATAATGTGTCCTGTGTGTTACGGGGGGAATTTCTGGGCAGTGTGGTCCAATACCTCTGAAAAACTAGGTTTTTAGACAAAATGGCAGCCCTGTCATTTATTCATGTTTTCCAGGTCTAAATGTCACCAGTCCTGTTCATAAGCAAGAAAAACAATACAAAAAGAAGGAAAATGTCACATTGAAGAAAATGAGTACATTTTGCCTATCCTGGGCAGTAGATAATTCAAAAAATTCTTACATGAACAAATTATACTCATTTTATTGGCCTGTATAAAATAGTCATTGCAGTACTTTCGTTTGGTATTCAATTACTTTCACATATTTCTAGTATCTCTTTATCCGCACAAATCATCCTATCAGCATGGGCTTGTCAACAGGTAGATAATTTCTTCAAAGTTTTCCCTAATTGTTGCCTTTTCAGATGTCCAGTTAAACTGTGGAACCTGGAAACTAGTCAACCATATCCTTAACTTTTAATAATTCTAGAAAAAAGTCACAGAATGAAAGAAACCTGACCACATGCTATGACAAGCTATACAAAAGGAACAACTGGCCTTTTCTTCTCAGACTCTAACGATGTAGCAGGAAATGCCTTTAGCATTTTTATTTTCTGTGCAGTTTATCTTATGGCACGCTGTGCGTGGAAGTTAAATATTAATACCACCTGGGACTTTTACAATGCAGTTAATGGGCTCAGCACATCCTATGCGTAGTGTCTGAGGGCTGCAGTATCTCAACAACGCACGAAATGATGGGTTACTCTCTCCCTGTTCCACAAAAGACAAAGGTGAAGAAATGCAGAGGGCAAGTGGCTTACACATGGCTATCAGTACAGAAACCAGACTGAGAACATGGGTCTTATTTTGACAGTTAGCCCAGAAGTTAAATCACAGCTTTTTGTGTCAGCATTGATACCTATGATAGCGATAACTTCATGGATCCAGTTGAGTGCTTAGTGGTTCTTCTACTTATAATGCTTCTGGAAGCACTGAATACTTAAAACTTAATGAAGTTACTTATTCATGACATTCTCATTATATACAAATTGACAATGATAATAATGACCTACTTTCTAATTTCACTATTATATTAATACTTAGTTCAGTACTCAACAAAAATAAGATTTCAATAAACATTTGTGGATTTGTTCAAAGAGCTTTGGAAATAAATGTTAGCTCACTTCACGCCACAACAACTCTGTGGGGAAGACGGGGTGGGTGTCATTATGGTGATTTTGCTGTGAAACAGGTAATGACTAAGGAAGCGGGTGTGGGCTTTGGAGTCAAGTAACATGGGCTTTGAGTCTGGTCCCGCTTTCACTAGTTGTGTGATGGTGTGAAAATTACTAGAACTCCCTGAGCCTCAGTTTTCCCAACTGAAAAGTAGGGATATTAACATCAAACAAAGAGTTATTCTTCGGAATAAATGAGATAGTACACCTAATGCATCTAGCCTAACATTGCCGTTAAGGGGCCTGCATTTAAGAGACAGAGATGAGATGGGAGCTCAGGTCTCCTGACTTGGGGGTCGTTTGCTCTTTGCACTAATTCAGATTTAAGGTGATAATCTACTCATTGTGGTGTCAGGCGCTATGCCCAAAGCACCTGATGGGCTTTGAAGATTTGTTATTGCTTTGCCTTATGGAAGCTTAAAAAGTCACCATCATAAAACAATTAGCGATTCTGCTGATCTGGAAGCAATGTCACTTGAATTGAGATGGATTTTCTCTTTTACTTTTTTTCCCCCTGTGGGCTAAGTGTGGTCGAAGTGAGTTTTCTGAGGTGGCATTTCTCAGATATCGCTTCATTCAATATTCTATATCCCTCCTGTGGCTGGAAATACCCAGTTGCTCCTTAACTTTAATTCTGACAGATTATCAATGCGTCTAAATGGGAACCAGTTGCTGCAGAGTCGGTGGCAAAGGAGATCGTGAAGCAGAAGCTAGACGCAGATGCCAAGCTTCTGGGACAGATGCCGGGTAGGGGACACGTCCAATTACTGACTGGGCTTAGGGTGGCCGTGTCGGGAAGTGTGGAGGTAGTGGTGGAGCTGCAGTTTTTTCAGTCACCATGTTCAGGTCATCTCCATGTGTGAATTCAAGTGAAAATATACACAATTGGGACAGTTACAATAAACTGCCCGGACTTTTGTTTTTTAGATTCTCAGACTGATTTCCCTCCTCTAGACTGAAGTTTCATGCATCTTCCACTCGTTTGGAAGACAGTGTGGCACAATGGAGAAAGCGCACGTCTCTGATAAGCTGTGTAACGGAGGGAGGCCTCTTGCTCTCTTTCCATCTTTTTCGCAACTGTGTAACGGGGGTAATAAGAATGCAGAGGGTGAGAAGTTCAGTTGTGTTGATGCGTATGAAGTACTTTGAAAACTTAAAGTGCCAGACAATACTGGTTCATAAAATAAGTTTTTTTACTAGCAGAAAGAGGGGATTTATGTTGACTTTTTAAATCGAGGATGCTCCATGCCTCTCCCATAGTGCTGACTGTATAGTAGGAGTTTTTGTTCATCTGGAGAAAAAGATATGACACCTTCTGACTTCACTCTCCACGTTAGAAAGTAAGCTGCATGAGGGGAGGCTTTTTTGCATGTTCGGGTCAGGTGTGTGCCCAAAGTGCTTGTGCCAGTACGGGGCACACGCCCTGTGCCCAGTGGCCATTCATCAAATGACTGAATGATTTAAAGCAGGGAGGCACAGGCATCTATTCTGCTCACCTTTCCACGCTGTGTGTGTGTATGTAGGGGAACTGGGAAGATCTAGGCAGTAAGAATATTTCCTTACATATATTCCATCTCACCTAACTGCTAAACATTTCACCTCCTGGTTTCAGATTTTGGGTCATGTAGCAACTGCTTAAGGATATACTGGCATTCCAATTCAAGTCACAGTTCAAATCCCACTAGTTCTGGTTGCTCTTGGATCAACACGTTAACGTACTTAGCTTAATACCCTCCCAAGCCTTGTAAGTCTTACAGAGATACACAATTACCAAAACCTACCTAGGAGGCCAGCACATTCAAAGACTCACTAATGGGATTCAAGGGGGAGCACTGATGATACAATCATTCTTTAAATGAAGAGTTTCTTATGTCAGTTAAAGTCAGTCAGAGGAGCAGGGGGCGGCTTTATAATTTATACAAATCCACAAGCACATCAGTGGTAATTTGAGGCTGGCTGAAACATTGAATGTCCAATTTCTATTGAGTCCTGGAAGGATATTACTTAGATTTATCTAGGTAAGCAGTGTGGGTCAGATGGGATCCATAAGTATGTCATCAATAATATTTACTGATCTGCTATTTAAGGAATTTTAATGAAAACGAAGTCAGATGAAGTGGACTGTTTCTAATCTGATTTCACTGCATCAAGCTAAGCCCTTCTCTACTAATCTAAAGCCCAGGGAATCTAACAAAAAACAAATAAGTAGTGATCAGTAGACTGTAGGAAAACTGCAGGCTGCAGGCCTGTGCCTGCTGCTAATTTCGTGGGAGCTCTCCATTCTCACTTGCCCGGAGACTCAGAGAGCCGTTCTGTCCCCAGGAGCAAAAGCAGCTGTTGGAGGTTTTTCTCACCTTAGGGCAGAAAGTAAAATATCCCAAGACTGGACTTGTCATGGAAAGGTATGAGTATACCTTTCATCTCTCAGAATCATTTGCTTCTCCAGGTTACTGAACCCAGCATTTCCTACAAATAAATTCAGGATGATTTTAGCATGACTTGGAATTATGAAATCACGGACTGCACCAGTATGATGTTCTCTCAACTGCGTGGAAGGGAAGGGAATTCTGTCATCTAATATTACTATTATTTTTTCTCTGTTTAATATTTCATCAAAGTAACACGTGCATAGGGTAAAAAATTCAGTAGAATAGAAGGACTCGTAATGAAAGATAGCAGTTTCTCACCCATCCTTTCCTACTTTGTGTTAATTTCCCAGAGATGGCAGCATTTTCTTCTGTTTTTAGTTCTGATCTTTCTCTCCCATTGTATGATTATAATGCTTTCTCTTGGTTAATCAAATTCAGCTATAATCTATTAATTCTCTGCTAAGAAAGAGTATAGTTAATATATACTATTCTCTCCCAGTATTTGTGCCTCATGTTTGACTTAACCTATTAGTTATCTTTGTATGATACGTTATACACCCAAAACAATGTTTCTTTATACATCTAATATACTCAGTATTTCTTGCTTGCTTGCTTGTTAGAGTAAAATATTAGTGTCTTGCCCAATTTTCTCCTCCACTGTCATTGCCAGCTTCTGTCGCCTGTCAGTTCAGCCTTTACTTTAAAAGTGTTGAGGCTGATCACATTTGCCTTCTGTTTTGTACCCATGTTTCAGTTTTATATGTTTTACTGATAAGCAACATCTAAAAATTGAAAGCCAATAAACACTTGCTACTCCATTATATGTAAATGCATTGCCCAAGATCTGGGAACAGCCCAGGTGCCCATTAGGAGATGAGTGAATAAAAAAGTTGTGATCATTTATATAATGGAATACTATGCAGCAGTAAAAAAGAAGGGACTCTTACCTTTTACAACAGCATGGATGGACCTGGAGATTATTATGCTAAGTGTAATAAGCCAGTCAATGAAAGACAAATACTGTATGATCTCACTTCTATGTGGAATCTGATGAACAAAATAAACTGAAGAACAATATAGAAACAGAGGTATAGATACATGGAACAGACTGACAGCTGTCAGAAGGGAGGAGGGAGGGGAACTGAATGAAAGAAGGTGAAGGGACTGTCCAAAGAACATATGTGCATAGCCCATAGACACATACAACAGCATAGTGGTGGTCAGAGGAAGGGGCTGGGCAGAGGTGGGTAAAGTGGGGGAAAATGGGGACATGTGTAATAGTGTAAACAATAAAAATAAGTTAAAAAATAAGTCTGTTGCCTGCATAAATTAGCAGTGTGCAAGGATTACAGTTCTTTCCATGAAGGTTCACCATTATAATATCTGTTCAAGCTAACATATCAAAGGCGTCTTCATGACCCAAAACAACAAAGAGATTGCTTTCTAAATAATTGATTTTTATCAATTATCAAAGCAACAATCATTTTAGACATAAAAATACAAAGAAGGAAAGTCTAAAGAATTTAAAAAATAACAAAAAATTCCACTCCATAAAAGTATATAAACAATCTTAACGTGTTATTTCTCAACTTGATTTTTTATCTGTTAAAATGGTAGACTGAGTGATGAGTCAGACTGGCCACTCCAATACTGCTTCAGGTCTCAGCAGGGGCGTAGTGGGTGTTCTCAATTAGTACGGGCACACTTGAAGACATTACTTCCCCAAACCCTGCAACCCAGTCCGCTATCCTATGCCATACTTTACTGGAAGAGTAAATACTATTTGCTTGAGCCCCTAAACACCTGTGGTCATCATACCAACACTTCCTTGTGTCTTCATATACGATTATTTCCCCTCTCTGCTGTCTTAGAGAAAGCATGTTCCTCCTTTGCCTTGCCAGGAATTACCAAGACTATTCTCACCGAGTATATTTGACGAGTGAAAGGGCACGCTCCAGTCATTCACCTGAGGCAACAGGCACAACTGGGTCACCCAGAGTAGCCTTCTGAAGCCGGAATCACTGCCGTGTGAAACTGCCACCCTTTACCCTCATCCTTGTTTAAAGACAAATCTGCTCCACCAGCTGCCTTCCTGATTTCTCATCACTGTACCACCAACTGTATTTTCTTGATAGTCACAAACAAATTCTTAAAAAGATCCAAGCCTTTTCCACTTCTCATCTTTTATGACTTCTCTGTGGCATTCATCATCGCTGCTTGCAGCTTCTTCCTCATGTTCCTTCCCCTTGGGTTCTGACGCTTGCTCTTTTAGGTCTCCTACTGTCTCAGTCAGTCCAAGCTGCCTAATGAAATACCATAAGTTGGGTGACACAAACAACAGAAATTTATTTTCCCAGTTTTGGGGGATGGCAAAATCAAGATCAAGGTGCTGGCAGATTCAGTGTCTGGTGGAGACCCACTTCCTGGTGTGCAGGTGGCCACCTTCTTTCTATATCTTTATTCAGTGTAGACACAGATCTCTCTCTAGTGTCTGTTCTTATGAGAGCACTAATCCCATTCATGATAGCTCCATCCTCATGGCCTAGTTACCTCCCACCTGAAAAAACCATCATATTGGGGACTAGGGTTTCAACATATGAAGTTTTCCGGGGGAGACACATTCAGTCAAGAGCATCTACCTCAGAAGGCCTCCTTTTCCTTTTCTGTTTCTTTTTAATCACTCTCCAGCTTGGCTTGCTCCCTTCCTATAGTGGCCAATGTAATTTTTCTAAAAATTTCTTTTCATTTTGCTTTCTTCTCTTTGCTTCCTTTCAGTAATGACATGGTTCAACCTTAAGCTCTACATATTTGACCTCAAATCTATATGTTTGCCCTCTCCATTGTTAACATTTGCAACTGTTTGGAATAGCCCCATTTGGGCGGTCACCTGACTCTTCAGGACAAAAGGCCCGAACCGAACTCCTCTTCTTCCCTTTTCTTCCTGCAATTATTCCAGCATTCTGGTTACCAAAAATCCCCCAAATCATTCTTTACATCTTCCCTTGGCTCCCTGCCTTCAGTGGATTTTTCAATCCTGTTCTTTTTATCTCATAATATCTGATGTTCTTCTCTGTGCCCCCTTTTGCTTTGCTTTCCTAGTTCTGATTCTCAGATAATTCTAGAATAAAGATAGAATGCTCTACATGAATGCTTGAGAGACATGGCATACATCCTGTGATATAAGGAGTAATCTTACCTTAATCATTTCAGTACCCATCTACCCGCAGAAATAACTTTTCCCTGGGCTCTTCCTGGAGCATAGCTTCACACCCCTTCTTTACTGAAAAATATATTTCCTCCATCATCTAATTAATAAAACCCAAGCTCCAAAACTAGTGTTATTTTCATATTTATACCTTATATTCTATTACACGTGCAACATAAATAATTTTTTAGTAGTTTGTATGGCTTTCCCTCCTAACTCCTCACCTGGAATGGGAGCTGCCTAAAGCAGGAACTTATGGCCTGTGCATCCCTGTACTTCCTGTGCTTAGGATAGAGCCTGGAGTGTAGCTTGCTCTCGACATTTGCAGAACAAATGAATCAATTTACGAATGGATAGAACTGTCCTCACCTTGTGTTTTCTGGCCTCCATGACTTTGTAGACAGCACTCGCGTTTATTGGGTGCCTG
The DNA here is from genome assembly GCF_022682495.2 of Desmodus rotundus. Lineage (NCBI taxonomy): Eukaryota > Metazoa > Chordata > Mammalia > Chiroptera > Phyllostomidae > Desmodus > Desmodus rotundus. Next base: position 24,555,220 of record NC_071397.1, read on the forward strand.
TTATGGACTGAATTATGTTCCCCCCGCAATTGTCTATGTTGAAACTGTAACCCCTAGTAACTCAGAACATGATTGTATTGGGAGGTAGGGATTTTGAAAAGGTAATTAAGTTAAAATGGGGTCATTAGAGGGAGTGGGTCCTAATCCAATCTGACTGGTGTCCTTTTAAAAAGAGAAAATTTGGACACACGGAAAATGGTTTATGCACCAGGCATTCGTGTGCATAAAGGAGAGGCCACAGTGAGGTCATAATGGAAGGCAGCCATCCACAAGCCAAGGAGAGAGGCCTTAGCAAAACCTGAGACACTTGGATCTTGGACTTCTAGTCTCTTAAACTGTGAGAATTTTTTTTTTTTTTGCTTGTTTAAACCACCCAATATGTAGTATTTTGTTATGGCATCCCTTATAAAATAATATACTTGCTCTTGCCAGACACTTTGATAAACTTTTTACATGTAATGCTAATAAAAATCCTGAGAAGCAGATATATATATTTTTAAAAATTTTTATTGTTATTCAATTACAGTTGTATGCCTTTTCTCCCCTTCCCTCCCCCCCCACCCCAGCTGAACCCACCTCCCTTCCCCACCCCCACCATCTCCCCCGATTTTGTCCATGTGTCCATTATAATAGTTCCTGCAATCCCCTCTTCCCACTGTCCCCACCCCACTCCCCCCTGGCCACTGCTAGACTGTTCCCAACCTCAATGTCTCTGGTTGTATTTGTTTGCTTTTTTCTTTTGTTGATTATGTTCCAGTTAAAGGTGAGATCATATGGTATTTGTCCCTCACCACCTGGCTTATTTCACTTAGCATAATGCTCTCCAGTTTCATCCATGCTGTTGCAAAGGGTATAAGCTCCTTCTTTCTCTCTGCTGCGTAGAATTCCATTGTGTAAATATACCATAGTTTTTGGATCCACTCATTTGCTGATGGGCACTTAGGTTGCTTCCAGTACTTGGCTATTGTAAATTGTGCTGAGAAGCAGATATTTTTTATGATTCCCATTATACAGATGAAGAATGAAAGAGTTAACTGAGACATTAATTAACTTCATTGTGGAATACAGCCAGGATTTGGAATGTAGGCAACTCTATTCATGTTCTCCCCTCAAATTGGACAAGCCTGCCCCTCTTTTCTGAACATTCAAACTCTAACAGTCTATAAAGCCAGAGGAAATGTCCTTTTATTGAATTCCTGTATTCTGGATCTGAATGTGTATTTTAATAATTGTTCTCCCGTCTTATTTTTGTCTTCAACCCTGTGTAAGTGCTTACTAGGAATCTGGCTAGCTCTCCAAGACTAGAGTTCTGCATTATTCATTACAGCCCTTTGACATTAAACCTGGACCCCTTCTGGGACAGGAGTCTGTTCACATACCTGTGCTTGACTACTGGTTGATAGGTGTCCCTGGCATAAATACACAGCAGTTGACATGTAATTATAAACTCACTTGTCTCAGAATTCCATGTTGCTATTTTCTGTCAGATGCACAGGAACCCCTGCTAGCCTGATATTGATTACATCTCTGCATCATCATTGCTGATATTTCCCTATAGTCTTTATATATAGTGTTCTACCACTTAAATGTGGTTTTCCCCTGAATTGGAAGCTGAGTCATTCCTAAAACCTCAGGTTTACCATTAGTTCTGTTAAGCAGTCAATATCTAGGCATAACCTGCTATAGACAATCCTGAGATCATTGTCAATGATCTGGTCATTCATTCATCTTTGCATTCTTTTGTTCTTTCATTTATCTGTTGGACTAAGAACTTTTGATATTCCAGGCATAATGACATGTGGTACCTTCGGGCTCAGTTTCTTTAATTTGATACTACACCCCCCCCCCCCCAAGCTTTTGATGCTTTAGGAGCCTATAAGAAACATTCCCCAAAGTAACCTACACTAAAATGTAATTTGAAGACATGTTACTGATGAGATTTAGGTGTCTTCCTACATGTCACCAGGAAGCAATCTAAAATGAAATCAATGGAAAATAAGCTGCAAACTGGGATACTGTAACAAGCCATGAGGATATGTGGTTAAATGGAGGAAAACGAGAGCATAATGATAATGGACAACTAAAACCTCTGCGGCTCTGGAAGAAATACTGAAAAAGGAACTTTTGAAAAGGATCAGATTTGCGGTACTCCAGGCACTTCCCATGAGAGAGAATCTACAGCCAATGCTAGCGTGTTAGTTAAAGGGTGGCATTTTAATAGGATACTTAGGTTTAGCAAACATTTTTGAGAAACGAATATATGCCAGACAACTGTAAGGAGTACAAAGGTGAATCAGAAATAGTTCCTGCCCTCCAGAAAGGAGACAACAAACACATTAAACCCTAACCCTCCAGGGGACAGGAATGGGGCTAGTGTAGCTCTTAGCCACGTCAAGGGTGCTATTATCTGAAGTGCATCAGGTACTGTGAGGACTGAAATTTCTTATCCTCCTTTCTTCATAAAACAAAATACTTGGTATAATTCCCAGATTTCTGCCTTAGGGTAGGCAACAAAACAAATAGAAATAGAGACCAGTATATTTTGATGGGTGATTGGAGAACTCTACTAGATATTTTATATTTTCCTTTCCTATTCCAAACCATCTTTCTCCACCATGATAGGTAGAGAGTGTGTGAAATAATCAATCAGGCTTCCTTGCTCCTGGAATTCCACAGGGAGTTCAAAATGAGGGGAGAAATGAAGTCAGAGTGTTGTTTCTGGCTCCTTTCTTGCTGGATTATGTTAAATTGGCTATACATCCCGGAAAGGAAGCTTACCTCTTTTCACTTTCAGCTCTTCTGATTCCAAACAACTACATCATCCCTGCCACCCTTTGGCCTTAGGGTAGTAACAGCTCTGTTCTTACTAGCTCTGGATTCTGCACATTCCTTATGGTTCCCCTTCACCTTGGCTGAATCTTTGTAAATAGCTCCCCTTATTGTCTTTACTGAATTATCACAATATGAGAGTGCACTCTTTTTCTACTTGAAACTCTCACTTGATTTAAGAACCAATCAAAAGGACTAGAAAGGGGTAGGATAGCGGTAGAACCCTGAACCTGATGACTAGACAACATGGGCGGGGTCGTCTAGAAAGATACACAGTCCTGGGACTCAAGCACTCTGCAGGTTCCTAGGCTTTATTCCTGATGCTGCGTGAGGGAGCTATTGCGAGCCTAGAACCTGAGACACCACTGTTCATAGGCCTGAAAGCTGGCCTTGCCACTATTTTATGTGCTTGGGACTGCAACCTAATTCCTTATCTCATGGAGCAAGAGTTGTCAGTGTTCTGGCTCTTTCAGAGGTCGTGTGGGAACTAAGCCCTTATGCAGGGGGCTGCAAATGGCAACAGCTTTCAGAATCAGTTGGAAGCAGAGAGAATAAGACAACTTCTCAGTTTGGATTGAATAACATTAGTGCCATTTTAATTCCTTTTTAAAAGTTCCCATATTCAGCAAACCATCTTCTGTAAAGAGGTTTCCATTGTATCTCTGCATTGACCAGCTGATAAAATTAATATCTAATTGGAGCTATATTTCTCACTACAAAATAATGAGGCAATCTGTTTCATAAATCAATGATATTCTTTTAGATTTCTAAGTCAATTGATTGTCTTAGGCTAGGCTGAAGAGGAGACCTTGAAGTAGAAAAGAACCAGGAAACTCGAAAAACGAAGCAGCCTGACTGACTCACACAATAAGTCCGCACATTTTGAATTGCTTGTCTAGTAGTGGCGATGTGGACCAAACCACAGTGTAATTGCAAGTCTGGGAATGGAGTCTGTCACTGTCTGTGAAAGACAGTTAAAATAACTGGTCTTTATAGGGTTTTAGAATTGTTAGTACTATTCTAAAACAGAAATGCCTTCTAATATTAAGAAAACAGGGCTGTTGGAGAGTTTTCACTAAATTCCAGATGGGACAAAGATGTTTTAACATTGAAAGATAACATTGGTCAACCTGGTCAACCTTTCAGGCAGCCCCACTCTCCATGGGTAAACCCAAGAGACTTCCTTAAATGCATATTGTAAGATAGCTTAAATGTGATAGAGATGTTCAAATGTGGTTTAATTTTCTTGATTGTAAGAGGAAATGTAAGTGATCTATAAGTGATTGCAACATAAATTACTGACTTTATTTACCTTAGTTTCTCTTCAACATGTCAGGTATGATTTATTTGGTCTAATTTGTACCCCTTGTGAATTAACACATCTGTATTGTCCAAATGTCAGAGCAGATGAGTTGGATATATAAAAATATTTGACAAACCAGCAAGTGAATCCAGTAAGGGAAAGCCCAATGTCTAAGGCTCACACAGGTGCCCAGGAGTCCTCCGGTGGACAAGCACACATTTTACAAAGAGCTAGACCATTTTGGCCCTTGTTTTATCAAGGGTCGGGAGTACAAAAGTGAACTAAATAACAGAAATCAAAAGGCAAACACTGACACCAGAAGCTCACAAGACTTAGCAAGAAACACATCCTTAAAAGTCATTAAACATATTTGAAAAGAAATTCAAGCTGTGGGGACTGAGCTCTGAGATCAGAACAATAAGCTCCGTGAATCGGAACAGAGGCTTTCTGATAGAAATGTCTACAGTTTTGAAGAATGCTTTTCCCAGACAAGCTTCTTTGTGAAGGGATTTTTTTTTTTTTTAACAAACATGCCTATTTTTGACTCAGTTCAGAAATGAAATATTTCAAAGTCCCTTTCAAACTCAACATCTCTAAAATTATTCCTCCATTATGACACTCTAAGGGAAGTAAAGTACTGAGATTAAGAGGAATATCAAATTTGTGAGATTTTCACAGCCACGATAAAGACAAATAAAAATTCTGACCACTCCCATTATCTTTTTTTAGTAGTTTAGGCAAAACAAAAAATACCATTTGGAAAAGGTGACAGTATTAGCAAGGCTGGGAAAATGTTTCAAAGTTCAGTTTTGACAAAAGGAAGCATAAGACTACATTATTTTTTCCTAGGTTTAAGACTTTTAAAAAGGGAGCTTTTAAGAGGACTATTTTTACAAGTATTGTTTTTTGAAAATAACATCATAATTTTCCATAACTAATGACAATGAGTATAAAAAGTTATCTCCAAATAAAAATAGTTTCTGGAGAAATGAAATAAAACTCAGAATTAGTTCACCTAGGTAAACTACTAATGGTCTTACCCTTTGAGACTTAATCACTCAATCGTAGCTTTGATTGGTTTGATTTTTATCATGTACAAAAGTGACAAATGAGTCATTTACATAAATGGGTTAGAATCAGAGAATATCTTGTCCAACTCGATTCTGCGTGGAAATATGAAGAGATCTGCAAAGATATATATATTCACACGTATCTATGAACCTGTACATTATAAATGTGAATTAAAGGAAGTTGCTTTTTCTTGGTAAGTGGTTCTTATTTTGGAAGGGTGCGCCTCCCTGCTAATTCTCAGGGGGCATTATTCTTATTTCTCTGCAACATTCATGGTCTCCAGATACTGGCCCAACCAAATCACTCTTCTTTCTGTGAATAAACCACATATGTTGTTTCACCTATCTAGTTCCCGTTCCTTGTGTGGGAACCAACCCAGGCTAGCCTGTGAGATCTACCTGGCCCTTATAATATTTCATTAGGAAGTTTCCCTAACATTTGATATGTGGGTACAGGAAGAGAGGCTTCTTCTTTGTTCTGGACCATATGTTGTGAAGACTGTCTAGCTAGAATGCCCACAGCCTTCTTTTCCAGCTGCCTGCACAAAAAGCTGCAGAATAAAGCCAGAGAGAAAGGCAGAGCAAAAGACAGAGACAAGACCCACCCCTGCTCGGAGCAGTGGACTCTCAAACACAGACTCCTTTTCTGCCTTAGGTTTGTTTATGTTTGGTTTCTGTCCCTCACAGCCAAAATCACTCTGCCTCATTCAAAAAATATAATTCACAGCACATTGTAAGACAATGCATCTTCTTCTTACCCACACACAGCAAACGTGGGCTTTCTATGTGTTCTTACATCTACAGCGAGAGAGAAAAATAAGAATTCTTGCTTTCATATATACCGAACACAGAGACTTTAGTACGTTTTACAGAATGTGTTAGTGGATGACATGCTGCAGTTTGCCACTTAATTTGTAAAGATGTAAACAGAGCAACATTTAGATGTGAAAAGCATGATCACCTTAGTAAAAAAATATATTGTTAATGACTCATATTTTTGGTTACATGAAAACAAATCATTGTTCTGACAGAATTACTTACTGACACAGTATGATCTGGTCATGTAGATAGGAAACTTTAGGTAAAGATCAAATTTTTAGGGAGGTTAATGGCAAAAGATCCAGAATAATCTGTCATACCTTAAAGCACACCTATCTTTTCACTACCTATACCCCCAAACACATGCAAATACACTTAATTATTGTACATTACAAATAAATATATTTACTGGGTTAAGCACAAATTTCTAGTCGGTAAACTAAGAAAACTTAAATTGCATGAAAAAATTAGACAAAATTAGATATTCATAGTAAGAAATCCTTGGATCTCAGGCTATACCTATGCACCAGAACGGTTTGACTCTTTTGCCTGAATTAAATATTAGTTCAATTCCATCAAAATATTTTTCTGAACTAATTTTTTTGAATGGGAAAATCAAGTAATGTGAACTGGTTTATATAAGCAACAGCCCCTCAGTTAACAGTAAACATAGTTAAATATATTAAATGGAATAAGGAGTTTTGAGTAAAATCCTGAATACAGTCTGGTTTTATGCATTACCATTCTTTCTGGCCGCATGAGAGAGCTGGAGGGAAATCTTGTTTTCCACAATGAAATATCAGTTTAAAAACTGGAAAACAGCAGACCTTCAAGGACTCTAGATAAAAATGTTTGTGATGAAATAGCAAGTGTGCCCTAAAGGTAATATTTTATTAAAATCATGAAGCATAATGGAGACAACTGTACTTGAACAACCGTTAAAGAAAAAGAAAAAAAAGAAAAATATAAATTCATGATTTATGTTTCTTTATTTTAGGAAATACAAGGAAATCCTTATTTTGTATTGTGAGGATATGGTGCTCTGCAGTGTAATTTTAAAAGAAGGTATGTTGAGCCTAACAAAGTATCATGATGGAATTAATCTATTTTAGCAGTGGAGAGCTTGCAGATAGAACTAAATGGGTTTAAATCTCAATTCCCAAATTTCTTAGTTTATATGATCTTGGCAAAAATATTTAAGCTTTTTCCATTTGAGTTTTTTCATCTAATAGTGGAGAGAATAAAGAGTTCTTTTTTAAAAAATTATTTTTAGAGAGAGGGGAAGGGAGGAAGAGAAACATCAATGTGTGGTTGCCTCTCGCATACACTCTCCTGGGGACCCTGGCCCGCAACCCAGGCACGTACCCTGACTAGGAATTGAACCGGCAACCCTTTGGTTCTCAGGCCAGCACTCAATCCACTGAGTCACACCAGCCAGGGCTTAAAAAGCACTAAAAATGCTCAATAGATGTTAGCTATTTTTATAAAAAATAGAAAATGACTTTATATTACTCTTTAAAAATGGCAAATAAATAGTTCTGTTATATATAAGTTATATATTGTTGTATTTCTATTGAATTGTTTGAAGGGGAAGTGATAATCTTATAGAACAAATCATTTTTCTAGGTTAAAATAAAGGATCTGTAATTTACTTACTATTAGGGTTGTACATATACATTTTTGATCAGTCAGTGAATTCTGCCTAATGCTTTTTAAGATTTGCTTGATGTGGTTCAAAGCTCTAATCTGTTGCCTTTTCTTATTATTGCAATCAACTCTTTCCCGGATGCTAGCAGAGTCAGTGGTAAAGATGTTAAAAGTTAATATAGCAAGCAGCAGTATTGTCATAATAGCATAATAAGCAATTAATCAGGAAAAATGCCCTCTGACAGAAAGCTATCCTTGAGTGTGTTTTGTGTTAAGCTCTTCTGTTTTGTGAGATTGATTAAATGGTTCTTTTCTATTAAATTACTGTAGAGAAAACAGAGCTGTTTCATACTGAAGGTCGTGACATATGTTACTGGTTATTTAGGCCAATATAGCAAGGTTTTCAGTAATGAGTCTTATGTAGAATGTTCACTTGAAAGTGTTTTCTTTGCTCACATTGCATTCTCCTGTGGTTTTATTAAATTGAAGTATTAAATACGGTACTAATGACTTATGAGTGGAAATGCATTGAATTAAATGATGCAAAAAATACATCAAGCATTTGATTAAAACAATGTTAAATACTTATGCACAGGCCAAAGATGAAAAGAAAATGCAAAAGGTCTTGCTTTTATATTGGTTTAGAGCTTCCAGGCTTCTCCTTTCATTATTAATCATACTTGGCTGCATAGATCTCTTGTGATATGTCATTTCTTTGTAGTTGCTGCCATTGTGTGAAGATGGATATGCCTTTTTTCTTCCCTCTTCTCCCAAAAGATGAATTCTCAATCTCAATAGCTTCCTCATAGCCAGTGCGCTTATCTTTGCATTTTGTGCACTGGTGGAGGACATGCTTCTCCATTTCTTTGTCTCTTGGAAATGTACGACAAATGCCTTTTCCTCCATCTGGTAGCTCCTCTTTACAATATCAGCTACCTGATGCCTGCCTTTGGTAGCATGCAGTGACACCAAGGACAAGTAGCTAGCTCCCCACAAGGTGCTCATCTCTGCCTGTCTCTTTTTCTCTCTCTCTCCCATTGTCCCTCCTTCCCTTCTTTTCTTTTTCCATCTGTCCCTTTTCCCTGTCTCCTGAATTACTTTTAAAAGACTAATTTGAATCAAGCTCTAATCAAGAGCATTCACTAAGTTAGTTTCTTTTTTTTTTAAATATATTTATTGATTATGCTATTACAGTTGTTCCATTTCCCCCCCCACTCCACTCCATCCTGCCCACCCCCCTCCCTCCCACATTCCCCCCCCATAGTTCATGTCCATGGGTCATACTTATAAGTTCTTTGGCTTCTACATTTCCTACACTATTTTTACCCTCCCCCTGTCTATTTTCCACCTATCATCTATGCTACTTATTCTCTGTACCTTTACCCCCCTCTCCCCCTCCCACTCCCTTATTGACAACCCTCATGTTCTAGTTGTTTGCCTAGTTTGCTCTCGTTTTTGTTTTATGTGTGGTCATTAATAACTGTGAGTTTGCTGTCATTTTTACTGTTCCTATTTTTGATCTTTTTCTTAGGTAACTCCCTTTAACATTTCATATAATAAGGGCTTGGTGATGATGAGCTTCTTTAACTTGGCCTTATCTGAGAAGCACTTTATCTTCCCTTCCATTCTAAATGATAGCTTTGCTGGATACAGTAATCTTGGATGTAGGTCCTTGCGTTTAATCTTGGGTAATGTAATTATGATGTGCCTTGGTGTGTTCCTCCTTGGGTCCAGCTTCTTTGGGACTCTCTGAGCTTCCTGGACTTCCCGGAAGTCTATTTCCTTTGCCAGATCGGGGAAGTTCTCCATTATTTGTTCAAATAAGTTTTCAATTTTTTGTTCTTCCTCTTCTCCTTCTGGCACCCCTATAATTCGGATGTTGGAACGTTTCAAGGTGTCCTGGAGGTTCCTAAGCCTCTCCTCATTTTTCCAAGTTCTTGTTTCTTCATTCTTTTCTGGTTGGATGTTCCTTTCTTCCTTCTGGTCCATACCATTGATTTGAGTCCCAGTTTCCTTCTCCTCACTATTGGTTCCCTGTACATTTTCCTTTGTTTCTCTTAGCATAGGCTTCATTTTTTCATCTGTTTTTCGAACAGATTCAACCAAGTCTGTGAGCATATTGATAACCAGCGCTTTGAACTGTGCATCCGATAGGTTGGCTATCTCTTCGTCGCTTAGTTGTATTTTTTCTGGAGCTTTGAAGTGTTCTGTCATTTGGGCCATTTTTTTGGTTTGTTTGTCTTGGCACGTCTGTTACTTTAAGGGGCGGAGCCTTAGGTGTTCACCGGGGCGGGGTAACGCTGGTCGCTGTGCTGTGACGCTGTACGTGGGGGAGGGGCCGAGTGGGAGCAATGGCGCCCGCCTCACTCTCCTCCGGATTTCAATCTTCCACTCCGATACCCACAATCAAACTGGGCCACTCTGGTGCTGGTTCCCGAGTAAGTGGGCCTGTGCACACTCTAGGCCCCTGTGGGTCTCTCCAACAACCTCTCCTGTGAGGCTGGGAGTCTCTCCTGCTGCCGCCCCAACCCCCAGGGGCGCTTTCAATCAGAGGTTCGAGGCTTTATTTCCCCGAGCTGGAGCCCTGGGTTGCGCAGCGGTCTGCTTCGCTGCCCGCCGTTTGTCCGGTTTATCTGTGGGCAAATGTGGTGCCGCAAGGTGCTACCCGCCACTCTGCCTGCCCCGCTCCGCCACTCTGAGTCTGGCCCTCTGGGTTTATCTGTGCAAATGTGGGGCCGCAGGGTCTGCTAGTGCTCGGACTGCCTGCGCCATTTGTCCCACACTCCGCCAGTCTCAGTCCCGCCACAGCCACGTGAGTCCTCTCCACCCCGGTGCCCGTCTCCGCCCCTCCTACCAGTCTGGATGAATGATTATTTTCTGTTTCCTTGGTGTCAGTCCCCCTTGCTGTTCGATTCTCTGTCAGTTCTGGTTGTGCGAGGAGGCGCAGTGTGTCTACCTACGCTGCCATCTTGGTTCCTCCTTTAATATGACTAAGTTAGTTTCAAACAGAGACAACGGTGTAAAATATTCAAGGGACTAGATTTAGGTTCTAAAGAGGCATTCTTTGTGCACCTGGACATTTAAGTAGTCTTCCATGATTCTTTATATATATACACACACACACACACACACATATTTATACACATGTGCATGTTCCATAATTCTTTATGTATGTGTATATACATACATACATACACACATGCATATTCACACATATTTGCATATTTTTTATTCTTCCACTTTGTGTGGCATATCTATCACCCCTGCACCCTCATTAGTTCTGTTTTCAGAATTATACAATGAGAACAATGTGCTACCTATAGTAACTTGGGATTTCCAAAAATATATTAAAATAAAGTATTTTCAATTATATTCCTAGTATAGATACCATACAAACATGTCTAACTGACAGAGAAAATAAAGGACTCGCCCTGGCTGGTGTGGCTCGGTGGATTGAGCACCAGTGGATTGGGAATAGGTTCAATTCCCAGTCAGGGCACACACCTGGGTTTTGGGCCAGCTCCCTGGTTGGGGGCGTGCAAGAGGCAACCAATTGATGTTTCTCTTTCACATATCAATGTTTCCTCTCCCTCTTTTTCTCCCTTCCTTCCTCTCTCTCTGAAAATAAGTAAATAAAATCTTAAAAAAAAAAGAAAAGAAAGGACTCATCAATGTGCACTTTTAAAACCAGATACAGTTCTGTTAGGAATAAAAATAAGAGTAGAAAAATGTCTTGGTTTTAGATATTTCATTACTCCCCCATTATCATTAGCATACAATTTAAAGTCATTAGTCAGGCACATGGCTCCTTGTCCATCTCAAATCTTATCATTCTCCTACAGGTATCTTATGTTCTAACCACAATGATTGCTTTGGAATTCCTCAAACTTTCTAGGTTATCTTCCTCCCGTACTTTTGTGCAACTGTTGTTTTTAGGTAACTTTTTTTTAAATTGTAAATATTCAGTTCAGTGGCCCTTCCTTTAGGAAGATATCCTTCATTCAGTTCTCAGACTTGGTTAGTATCTCCTTTTGCTCAAGTTTTATACACATTTCTTTCATCACCTTTTTATTCACTCATTTTGTATATATAGTGGGCTTAACATATGCCATTTATCTAATTGTCTGCTGATACACCTCTCATCCACTAGACTGTGACATCTTATAGGTAAGAGGCATGTAGTTGATTCTTGTTATTTCTGGTACTTATGTTCTATAAAGTTTCTAAGAACACTAAATTAGCAAGTACTGAACTCTTGCTCCTGGGGGAAATACATGTTAGGTTCTCATGCACCTCTGGTCACAACATTTCATCAACCAAACACCATTTGCATTATAATGGTGTAGATTTGTTTATCAATGTCCTTATAAAATGAACCAGTCTCATCAGTGTTGAAAACCTGTTCTTCCACATAAACTTTTATTTGTGTAATACTTAGTGGAGGTTTAAAAAATTGTTTCACAGCCTCTCAATCTACAAAGCTATCTTGCTGGAAAGTTTAATATTTTACACGCGTATCACCTTTTGAATCATGCAAATCAGTCAGCACTATCCTGACCCTAGATAATGTGACTAATTTTTTTGGCTTTCATCCTTACAACAGTGCTCTTCACTGTAATTTTTTTTATTGGTTGTCATCTCGTGAATCCACAAATTTAGTCAATTTTCTGTGTTTTCTCATAGCTTCATTACATACTATAGGTGTTACTTTAGCACTTCCTGGAGGAGCCTCATGTACAGATTGGTGCATTTCCCCTTCTTTTTTAAGGATGTATATTGGTGCATTTCCCCTTCTTTTTCTGGATGTATCATATTGTTGTTCCATTAACACTGAATTTATGGACAAAAGCACTATAACTCATATTTGAGCAAAACTTATCCAATACCTGATCTTCCTGCACTTAGGATTACTAGAGAGCAAGTCAGCATTACGCTTGTGTGCCATGTTAAACAGTAAAACTATGGACAAAAAGCAAAAAATGTTAAAAAAGTGTAGTACTACATAGATCACAAAAATCCTACTTGTTTATATTACGAGAGCTGAGTAAAAAGGCAGAGTGTCTTCTTGTTTGGCTTTCAGCTGAATGTGCATTTCAGGTGACAAATTTGTCACTGCTCTGCACATGTGGGTGAATGACTAAAAAAAAATGCCACCATATTGATTTTGGGGTTACAAGTAAATTTTATTGAGTTGATGAATTTGCAAATATAGAATGCACGAATAATGAGGATCAACACTATTTTTCTTTTACAAAATAATAGGAATTCAATAAATGTTTGCTGACAGGATGAAAAGTACATGCTATGTGCAAAGCTATTTCTCAAGGTTCAATGAATTAAAATGACTAATTAGAAACTATATATTGGATAGTTTTATGCCAAAAGTCTAAAATTTAAAGAAAAATCTTGTGTGCATACTTTAATATTATGCTCTCATGATATTACATGCTTTCTTCAAGGTATAGTCTATCTAACCGGCTAATCTTCCTTCTTTGTGATATTGAAGGGTTTTCTTTTTGGGTAAAACCATAGGGCATATCTGTAAGTAGTGACCATCTGCTATAAAAGCAACTAGCAACTCTGGAGTACCGCTGTCATGCAAACTACTTGAAAGTCTTACTTTTAATAAAGGAAAAAAACCAAAGTCAGTTAAAAGTCATCATATCCAACTTACATTTACCATAAAATCTAATTATGACTAATGGAGATGTGATTTTTTTTTTAATGTATGATAATGCTAACCTTTACACAGGAGTCAGTGCAACCCACTGAGACACATAAACTTTAGGTTGATTTTCAATTAGCAAAGACTTTGAATTGACCTATACTTATTCTCTTGCTTGTTTTGCTTCATGTCAAGGACAAACCTTGACAAATGTTTTCATTCTAAATGGTTGTACATCTCGTGATGTGGTCTGGAAGCCTGGCTAATAGCCAAGGTAATGTGCCAATGTGGGAGATCAAATCTATCCCCGCCACCAACTAATATAATTCATTCATTTACTTAGTCAACAAATATTCACGGAGTGCTGACAGACATTCATTGAAAACATTCCAGACCTGTGTTAAGTGCTAAGAATAAATTGTGAATAAAACAGGAAAGGTTCCATGCCCACGAAGCGAGTAGTCTATAAGAAGTGGTACACATTTCACACGAAAAAGAGAGATAATAATAATGCAGGTTGTGAAGGGTACCACAGAGGAAGTATATACAGTGAAAGAAGAGAAGGATGGTTGTAGTCGTGTGGGGACAGGTGTTAGATGGGCTGTTTAAGAGTTTCATTAAGAAAGGGATTTTTGAACTGAAATTTGACAAAGAAAAGTATCCTCCTAAGAGAAAAACTGTGGAAGCCTATTGCAGACATAGGGAACAACAAGTAATATGGTTCCGAGGTTGCCCTGACCTTACCTTGTTTTAGGAGCTGTCAAATACCCATAGTGAGCAGGAAGACTTGACACAATGTACTACTGGAAATTTGGCCATTGGTAGACCATGCAAAACCTTGAAGTACAGGATAAGAAGTTCGTAATTAGTTCTAAGCATATTTGGAAGCCACTGAAGAGTGTTAAAAAGGAAAGGGATCATTATCTGAATTGCAATTTAAAGAGCCTATTTAGGCTGCTGGGAGAAGACTTCAGGTAGGGTGCAGGTCAGGAGTCAGGGAGACCAGTTCGGAGCTGTTGCAGTGGTTGAGGTAAGAGAAGATGGTGATCTTCCTTGGTTCACAGCAGTGGAGGTGGAGAGAATATGTGAACTTTCGATATAATATGAATATTGAATGAAATGGACTCACTGCTGGATTGCAGTGGGGGTGAGAGAAAGACAAGATAGAGGATTACTCTTAGACTTCAGGCTAGGTTAGCTGGGAAGATGGTGCTTCTATCTACGGAAGGGAAAAGATTGCATCTCTGACTTTGAGACATCCACCTTAAATTGGCAGTTGGCTTATACAGTAAGGGTGATCAAAGTCAGTATTACAGGCAGGTGGGTGGCTTTTGTAGTTATAGAAATGGATGGGATCATCTTTGTAAAGTAGGACATAATGAAAGAAGAACTAGGAGTTCAGAGGAACTTCATTGTTTAATAGTGAAGGACCTCACACAGTCATGGAAAACAAAGATATAAACAAAGACATAACAAGCAGCAGGATATAAGGATAAGGATTCAAGTAATTGCTTGGGGGGCCAGAGATTGGGCTCTAGCCTTATCTCTACCATGAACTAATTAGACACAATGTGTGCTAGCAGAAGAATCCTATTTGTTAGAGTCATGTAAATCTGGGCTTAGGTCCCAAGGCTGGAACTTACTGGCCAAGGGCAAGATTTTCAAGCTTTTTTAATCTATTCAGCTCCAGGTTGTACTTGCAGGATTGTTGGAAAAGTGCATACAATGAAGATGGATCTCTTACTGTGTTTAGCACATACTATGGCCTAACTTTTAATTGTAGGTGCATATAAATAGTGTTGCAATGACTTAGGAGAGAAACAATGAAATTAAAACATTTTAATTAAAAACTTTGCTACTAAGATGTTCTTTATCAAGTTTATGTAGAGTAATATTGTGAGGATGAAGCAAAGCAAGGAATTCCATCTCAGCATCACTTTTGTTGGTTTGTATTAGCATTAACGAAAACTGCAGTTGCTATTTGTTGAATGCTGAGTAGTTTAAATATAACTCATTTAATCCAGGCAGCCACCCCATGAGGAATAATGGGTAATGTTACCATTCCCATTTTACAAGAGACAAAACTATAACCAGGAAATTAAATAATTTTGTCTGAAGTCATTCAGTTAGGTGTGTATGGTTCTGTTCTTAGACATTACCTTTTACTTCTTAGACTATCGCCAATGTCTTTTCACAAATATCTCCGTTTATAGTCTGTTAATTTTTCCCATGTAACATTTAGACTTGAAAAAAATGTAGTATATATTTTTTCAAGAAAGCAAGAACACCAAGTGATATAGCAAAGCCGTATGGACTTTTTTATGGTAGAAAGTAACAGACTAAGTGGACTGAAAATTAAGTGCAAGAATACTACTACATACAAGGAGAAAAGGAACATCCAATTAATTGCACACTGAGCACTGTGGGAAAGGAAGTCTGAGACACTTCAAATGTGACTCAGGAAAAGTTACTGGGATGTGGTTTCAAGAAATAACCCCAAAAAGGCCTTACTTAATGCTGCCAGTGGAGCCTGTTCACAGGGCTGAGAGGTGGCACTTCTGATTTTGGGCGAGGCAACAGCTAATTGCAAACGCTGGCTGCAAAGGAGGCTTGTCACACACTGTGGGGTTTCTCCCTCTCCTTGCAACTGAGGTTGCAGGAACTGACAACTCGCTGCCATTAGAAAGAAACTTTTTTGAGAAGAAATGGCTTGAATATACTGTTGGAGAATTTGCTTCTTCTTAGTGGCTCTGATTTCATTTCAATCTAATAAACTACAAGCACAATCTAATTACCAATGGTAGGGAAATTGTCACTCTCACATCTGATGCCTGTAAGATCTACATTCTGCGACCTGGGGGTCCTTAGTGTGAACCCCAGGTACATTTTTCTTGCTCCCAGCGGACACCTTCAAAGACTTATCTCCCATCTATAGGTGGCAGTAAGTTATTACTGTTCATGTTACTCTGACCAGTAGAAGGGGAATTAAATCCAGTTTAGAAAAACAGAATATTGCATAAAGAGAATATTGTTGTTCTACCTTTGGCCCAATATAAAGAACAATAACTCTCAGGTTTTTTACAATGGAAGTTTGATTTCCTCCCCCATTTTAATTTGAGGTAAAATTGAAATACTTATGTATTCTCACTGGGTTCTCCCCTAGCTAAATGAACTTATGTTTAGACCAAGCTAAACAAACTTAGAACAAGAGAGGAAAGGGTTTTGTATTTAAACCAGCAGCTCAAAAAACCCACTGTTCCTTAAGGTGATGGGTCTAAGCAAGCTTAGCTCAGATCTTAAAGCCTGCTGTTGTATTTATGTTAAGCAGTGGGATTTTGCTTTCAAGTATATGCATACAGAATATCAAATAATTATTCTGCAATTCCACAATAAAAGGATTTCTTTTCAAATCACTTACTGATTTACATGCTCAGTGTTTAAAAGAAACAAACAACGCCCCCCCCCCATACAACATACACACACGAAAAAGAAAAGAATTGTTGGATTGCTGGGGGGGATTTTGGCTTTGTCTCCTGCTCTGTGGTAGTTCATATGCAAAATGTGCACCCTTACAGATGTCATCCACCAGTCCTCGCCATGAAGAGGAACACAGCAGGACCCAGAGAGGATTTGCTGAAGCCGAAAACTGACTTTATAATTTAGCCCTGAGTCCTGAAGCAGCGTAAGTCACCCTATAAATCAGAGCACTGGATCTGCAAATGGTCTGGCAAATAGAGTGAAACATGAATTTTCCCCCTCACAGGTCTCCTCTTGTTAGTACAATTAAAACAACAACCAGCTCCTTTACTGCTTGTGATGTAGCGGTTAGCCAAGTAAAGTGACAATTTTAGGCTACAGTAGACCAAGCTATAGGAAAAAAAACCCCAGCCAATAAGGTGAGACGGTGGCGGTCATACTATGCCAACAGACTGCCAGGTTTCTCAAATGAAAGCAATCTTTCCACCTTGATGAATACTTTACACTTTGGCTTAGCTTAGCTCCATGGAGCCTTCCGATTGGAGTAAAACTGCTTGTACTTATGTTATCTGATCTTAGATACCTGTAAAAAACAACTGAAACTACAGAGATTAAGTTGGATTTGTTTTAAATGTGTGGAATATATACACTTAACATCTTCTTGCCCATGCTAGCAGAATGCTTTTGGCTCACAAGAGCCTTTCTATTCATGTTTTTCCTATGGATAGGGTAGAATTCTTACTTTGTACAAAACAGCTTACTATCTATAAGCTTTGTTCCTCCACAGGAGTCAGAAAGGCAGGGATTCTGTCATTTCCCAATCTTTGTTGTAGTGGCTGGCAGAAGAAAGGGACAGAGGCTCACTAGACCACTCGAGGTTTAAAACGCCCGCCCGTGTGTTAAAAGGTAGGATTTTCCGCCCCAGCTCTCCCAGTCTAATAGATAGTGACATTTGTGCACCTTTCAAAAAAATCAAAATGCATTTTATTTTTGATGAGCGTGGAAGGCTTAACCCTTTAACAAGTACTCAGGCAGTAAGCAGTCCTCCTTCTTTCGTTAAGAGGCAACTGAGAGTGTAATGGATCTGCAGGGCAATGTGTAACAACTTGTTGGTAAGTAAGGATCTCTATCCATTCTACTCCACTGCTGGAGACGAGAGTGGTGGCTCTGTCAGTTGGACTGACTGACCTGACTTCAGTAAAACATGAATAGCTCCATGGTTTAGCTTTTGCCTTGGTATTTGCAAGATCTGGGAGTATAGCTGGAGTCTTCCCCTTATAAGAAGGAGTAAGTTAGACCCAGAAGACGGAGCTTATGACAGAAGATACCATGTGAAAAGAACCATAGGGATTTAGCACAACATTATTGAAAGAACACACGACATAGGATTCAAACAGATTTGGGTTAAAATCCTAGCTAAGTCACTTAGGTCACTTATTCTGGACTTTGAGTGTGCTGTTTATTAACCTTTTTAACTTCAGTTCCCTTATTTTGTAAAATGGGGGTTGTAATGCCTAGCTTAAACATGTATACGAACTAATGAGGTAAAGCACCATTCACAAAACATGGAAAAGCACTTAAAAAGCACCTTAAACAACAGCAACAGCAGTGAGTCATTTCAGCAGAGTATTCCATAGGTATGCAGTAGAGGGTGTTAGTGTAGAGATTTAAAAGCACCTCCACCAGTAGTGTGACCCAGGGTAGATTGTTTAACCTCCCTGTGTCTTAATTTTGTCATTTATACAATGGAGATAACTGTAGCACAAACCGTACAGAATTCCTGTGAGGGTTAATTGAGATACTGCATAGAGTAAAAGTAATTGGGACAGTTTAAGTGTTAATGATGTTATATATTTTTATTATTACCTCCCCACCTCCCAGGAGGTTATCTGGAAGGAGTACGAGGTAGCCCATGTGGTGCCGAAGGACAATAGAATATGTTTTAGAAACTCTGATATAGCCTCATTCTGGAATTTCCCTGGAGGGGAAAGAGAGAACCAGTGACTTAATGCACAGCTGATGCTACCCAGTGATCACAGGAATTACCGTACCTCGCTGTAAATATTTGCGTCAAAAGCATGGTTGTGAGCCTGACACAGATGGGTATTAAGCAAGCGGGAGAATTTTTTGGACTTTTGATCCACTCACCATGGTTCAGTGGGTTCTTCATCTCACTACTTAAATGAATCTGTGAATATTTTGGAAGTATGGGAAGTCTGAAATTAATCCCCAGGGGCAGTCTAGAAGTTGCTTGTTCAAATCAAAAAGAGCCTTCACATTCTCTCTTTTTCAACATCTTGCGCCTATATAATAAAATGTTCTTGCATTGGATGATGCTTTGCAATTTCAACCATTTCCACATGTAGTTTTATGTAACCCCCTTTTACAGCTCTGGGGAGCTGGCCCGGTCAGCGGTGGTGTCTTTTTCATCTCATGGGCAAGAAACCGAGGACTTGGGAGATGGTGTGGATGGTGTGGTGACTTGCCCTAGATCACACAGCTTTTAAACTGCAGAGTGAGTTAAAAAATTACTCAGCAATATTTGATAAAGTTGACTTTGCGGCTTCGTTTTAGGTGCATAAAAACCGTATTGTCACAAGTGCCATTGGAATTACTGTCACAGTGTACATGGAGATGTGTGTGCCTTCTATACTTAGCTCTTATATTTGTATCTGCTATTTGGGGCTATTTCAGGTCAACATTTCTCTGCTTTTTCATGGATAGTTTCTGAAAAAGGCTCAAAGTTATCAGAAAAATATTATGGATGCAAAGATTAGAAGAAAGTCTTAGTTTAAAATAACGATGTAGTAGCTCACACTAGAATATTTTCCAGGGCAAATAAAATTCTCTCTCTTTGTAGTCTTGCTCATGGCTTATTCGTCTATATGTGAGAAACAACAAAGAATCACAGCTCGATTTGCAGATGCATCTAAGAGGGGAAAATGCAGAGGTATGTGTGAAAACATTTTTTCGTATTCTACAAAGTGAAGTAAAACATAAAAACACTTATGGAATTGAGATTGGAGCTTGCAAAGTGAGTGTGGGAAGATGGATCACCTTTGAAGTCAGGTTAATTTTTCATGTCTATGTGGTCCAATTTCAGTGTGAATATTAGCTATGATATTTGCAGTCACCTATTCTCCAAGGCTGGAAAGGTGAAGGCAGAATATTTCAGAGGATTCTCAAAACTCTAATAAAAATCTCTCCTGACAGATGACCCTTGATAAGCTTCAGTCTTCCTTTCCATAGAAGGCGCCCCAAGATGAGCTCCGAAAGGATGATGTTCACCACTATTAGGTCTCTCGTCAGCCACGTTAGGCAGTTGGGAAATTTTGCTGGATTTTCTCCTGACTTGGCATTTTTAGGTGTTTTAGCTGGTAATACAAATTGAATAGGAGGAGAACTTGGTAGAAATGTGTAAAAACTAGGTCTATACTATGTTAACTATGCATTTGGTTGTATATAAGTAGTATGTAATATTTAATGAACGTGCCATATATCAAAACTGAGCTTTTGTGAAGGTATACAGAATGAAGTCGATATATTCCACTTGTACTTATTTCTGCTTATGGTTATGGTCCATAGTGATATATTTTTTTAGCAGAACATCACTATGTATAAATCTGGATACCATAATGTATACATTATATTGAGGTATCTTGGTTATTATATTTTCTTATTTTACTGTACCTTGTGTATATTAAACATCTATTTCTGTGCATAATACCATGGCCAGATGAAGTAAAAATCCAGAGAATACTCAGATGAGGCCAATCAGATTGACAGATAAACCATCCTCAATCTGGAACAGGCAGGTTAGGTTACTTGGAGGTTCTTGGAGTGCAGTTCTCCAGGGCTGGGCTTGACTTTCTGTTGTCTGGCCAATTTTACAACGCTGTAGGGCAGAGGTTAACTTGTAGATTTTTATCAGATAGAGATGAGGATAATTTCTTTCCATTGGAAAAGTACCCTCAACACTATAGTTTATTGTCCTTTTGGACATTACCAGTTTTATATTTAATCAAGCCAACTTATCTTAATAGTGCTTCTCAAATATACTTTAAATTAGTTTTGATGTGTTACCAATTTCCTCCCTAATTACTGAGTTAAATAAAACCTTGACATGCATTCATATTATATTTGCATGAGAATTATAATTTTACTGGTATAAATTATACTTTATCAGAATTGCTTGTCCACCTTGCTTTCCCTCATTATTTTTATGTAAAGAAAGTAGATCAAAATGCAGAACAAGTGAGGAAGAGTTCATGATGGAGAAGGAGAAAGGCAATGTCAACTCTCTTGCCTCAGGACTGAGGACAGAGGCATCGCTTCTCCAACAGCAAGATGTGCTCCATCAGCCCATACACTGTCGGCCGGGGCTCATGCACGGCCAGCCTCGTGGGTGCAAGACCGCTGTAGTTCCACAGGGAATTATGCTCAAAAGGGCCTGCACTAGAAGTTTAGTGCTCTGATGCTGCTGCCTTGAAATTATTACTGTATTATCTTTGATTTTGGTGAAGTAAAGTAAATAAAGGAAGGTGAGACAATGGAGCATGTGCCAGTGCCCTGAAGTCCTGCGGTTTTGCCACCTTCCCATGTCTCCAGAAAAAGTTCTCAGTCACCTGCTGCCCTGCGCTCCCGAGTGACCACTGCCATCTTCACCCCTCGCAGGGGCCTAGGTGTGGGCACCGAGAAAGCCAGGGCTGGGTGCAAAATGCACTCCTTGTGCTAAACACAGGTGCTTGTGCACGTCTGTGCTTACCCTGTGAGTATCCTTATGCTTGAGGAAGTGTCGCATTAGATAGCAAATAAGAAACATAATAACATTGAAAAAGAGAGACTACCAAAAAAAGTAAAGAGTTTTTTCCCTGCTTTTTGAAGTAGGGGCTCTACATTTTCATCTTGAACTGGGCCCCACAAATCATGTAGCTGGCCTTGTGCGGGTGAGGAGTCGGGTTCTCAAAATCACACTTACACTGGTCGGCATCCGATCCCCATGTACATGAAGTGACCACTGTCAATAGACTGAGCCAGTAAAGGAGTGAAGGATGGATTTTCCCACTTATCATTGATCCTCACATTTTCGTTTAGCTTCAAATCTCTGCTTTACTTTTATCATAATGATATGAGCTCAGAGAACAAAATAAATCCCTGTAACACTACCTGAGATTATTTACGGATCCCATAATAAGCACATAGCATATACGGAATTATAAATATTATTATTAAATATTCGCTCTATTATTTAAGGCAGAAACCCATTAGAATATTTTTCTGCCCACAACTTACACACTAAAAATAAAATAAAGAAAAGCAATCCCCATGCTCCTATTTAAACCCAAACTCATAAAAGGTAGGTTAGAAATACCTTAAATTTATCTTTTTAAGGTTTTCATCAATGTTTTCATCTTATAGATTTCATATTATGAAGTTATTTTTTGACAAGGAAACATTCATCTTCATGTCAGTTCACATCAATAAGAGCACCTAGTATATGCTAGCCTTTTGCAAGGCATAAAAATAATACAATAAATAGGTCACAAACCCTATACTCTGGGAAATATTTCTAAATATATTCAAATCAGCATGCATTTTGATTTCCCTTAATACTTAAATTAGGTGATATACTTTTGTCCCATAAACAATAGCATTAGAAGGGACTTTAGATTTTTAGATATTTAGAATTAGAAAGGTCTGGACGATGTTCAGTCAAATGAGAAACAAACTCAGGGAGGATATGTGTGCACATCACCCAGAGGAGCAGATATGAGACTGGAGCCTGAGAGCCTACCACTGAGCAGTCCTACCTCACTTAGACATCAAGTGTCCCTTCATGCCTACGTCTCTGGGGATGGTGCACATCTGTCCAAAGGAAATTTAAGGCATCTAGGACTACCAAATGTGACAATGGGTGGCCCACATTCCAGGTCAGCCGGGCACCAAGTCCCCTTTGCTCTGGTCCCGAGACAAAGGAGTTTCTTTCCACTTCAGAGAATTCCTGTTCTATGACTTCTTTTCTCTCTGCCATCTATTCCCCAGCTCGGTTCTCTCTCCTTGGGAGCAGAAAGTGTCATTCTGCAATCATGGATGTAAATATTTATGACTCCCATTAGGACTAGAACAGCTTTGGGGCTGTAATTTCTGTTTCTGTGTGGATAGGTAGATTGGGGAAAGAAATAAAATAGTCCTAGAACATTTGTGAGAGATCAAAGGGGATGGAAATTAGGTGATTGTTAAGGTATAACCTTACCACATAGTTCTTATGTTCAGATAATTTCTTACCTAAACACTAAACTGCAATAGTTGGGCATGATTTTCTGCCAGCTATACTGAATTTACGTGTAAACTGTATTTGTTTTAAGTCCTGTTAATCTAGTACTGAAGAGAGAAAACTGGATGTCTGAGAGCATGTGCAAGTTATCTCAGGGGTAAAGATAGGATCCTTGGTATTGGAGCATACTAAACTCAATGTATATTCCCAGTTGTCAGTGGACAATCTTCTACTTTGAAAGTCTTATAAAAGTAGAAAAACTCTGAGTGTCGCTCAGTGGGTTGGGCCTTGTCCTGCAAAGTGAAAGGTCACCGGACCGATTCTGACCAGGGTACATGCGTGGGTTGCAGGTTTGGTCTTGGTCAGGGCACGTATGAGAGGCAACTGATCTGTGTTTCCCTCTCGCATTGATGTTTCTCTCCCACTCTTTCTCCCTCCCTTCCCCTCTGTCCAAAAATAAATAAATTAAAAAATGGACAAAGGACTTGAATAGACATATTTCCAAAGAGGACATTCAGATAGCCAATAGACAAATGGAAAGATGTTCGATATCACTAATCATCAGAGAAAGGCAAATTAAAACCACAATGAGATACCATCTCCCACCTGTGAGAGTGGCGATCATCAGTAAATCAACAAACAAGTGCTGGTGAGTATGTGGTAGGAATGCAGACTGGTGCAGCCACTATGGAAAGCAGCATGGAGATACCTCAAAAATTAAAAATGGGTCTGCCTTTTGACCCAGTGATCCCACTTCTGGGAATATATCAGAAGGAGCCCAAAACACTAATTTGAAAGAACATAGCACCCCTTTGTTCATTGCAGCATTATTTACAGTTAGCACGGTATGGAAGTAGCCCAAGTGTTCATCAGTAGAGGAGTGGATAAAACAACTATGGGACATTTACACAATGAAATACTACCTGTCTGTAAAAAAGATGAACATTTTACTCTTGTAACAGCATGGATGGACCTGGGAAACCTTTTGCTAAGTGAATAAATTGATTTATATTATAGAGCTCAGGGCAGAGAGCATTGACTTCAATTCTAGAAGATTGTGATCTATCCTGTCTTTGTTTTCAGTGTTGACTTGAACAAATCTCTTAATTCACTCATTTTCCCATTTATGGAAGATCTAAATCTGTGTTCCTATAATATTTGAAGTATTATCATCACTTGAAGATAAAATCACATAAGGACAATTCCACTACATCATTTTCCAAAGTGAAGACGGCACTTGGTAACTGTTAGGTCAATGACAATCAGCAGTGTGAACACCTGGACAGAGCTTGCTGGAAGCCACTGTTGCATTTTAATGTCAATCAACAATAACCAAAGTTTTTTCCCAGCATTCTTCCATCTAGTTTTTATATTCTTAAGTCTTTAGAAAATTTGAACTTCTGGCACCAAATCACTTGATGTTTAGATTGGTGGGTGGGAACAATTTTTACTTAGTTTTCCTAGAATGAAAGGTTAAGCAATGGTCCTAAGTTACATAATGTTCCAGGAAATGGGCCAGGAACAGAATGTATTGGGAACTTTGTCTACTGCTGAACCAAAAGGACTGATTCGTTTCCTTCCTAAATTAATTATTTAAACTTCTTGTTTTAAGCATTTTGCAAACCTAAGCAAAGGGATTCTGGATATTTCACATTTTATTCCAGCTTTAACTTTGCTCTGTTTTCATTTTGTTTGTCAAGCTTTTCACACACTTTTAACAGTGGCATGTCTAATTATGTGTAAAAATCATCATTATTAACACAATTTACCAAATCATTTTTGTTGTTGTTGTATGAGTTCAATCTGTAAGTATTAAGCCATGTCGATTTAAAACAAGAAAGAATCCTTCTGGTCACAAAACAAGTAGGTTTAGCACGTAATTCCCTACTAAAATAAACCCATTAATAAATAGTTTCTGAAGGGAAGAAAAGCAGTCAAGAAAAACATATTAGCAGCTTATATTTTGCTTGCTTGTTCTTTGAAATAGAGAGGGAAAAAAAGCCCTTAACATTCTATAAGAAAAAGAGAGGAAAGAAAGTTTTCAGATGGGATTTAAGCCAGAGAGGTCTCTTATGCCCAGGAAGATCAATCAGGGTAGATGAGTTCTCCATGTATTATCACCTGAGGGTAGAGAAAATTGAAGATGAGATTCTTTCCCCCACCACTTGTTTGACCTTGCTGCATAAATATGATGTAAAAAATATGTGTAAAATTTGATAGTCGTCTTTTCCATTAGTCAGACCTTGAAATATTTAACTCTTTGAGATTTTTCAAATTTGGAGTGTATGACACAATTTCTTCCATGTTTACTCTAATTGTTCTCATTTAAATATAATTGTATTTGCAATCACGACTTTAATGAAACTGATGTGCAGAGAACTAACTGCCTTCTGTCCTATAAAAACAAATGCCCAACCCTTGTTGCTGCACTCAAGGATGGCAGGAAAAAGAGTGGTTAGAAAATCAATTTAAACTGCATTTGTACTTTACCAAGAACTCTGTGACACTTACATCGGTGAGAGTTATGCTTTCCAAATGTGTGATACCCTTTTATAAGCAACTAAAAACCCTGCAGCTTCACTCACTCTCCCAGCAAGAATACATGCCTTCACATCAATCCGTTTGCACAATACCCAGGACCTGCAGAATAGGGGAAAGAATTGAGATCCAAAAGATAAACAATAGGGGCTCTGGTCAAGATGGTGGCATAGGTAAACGTGGTACTCACATCCTTGCATAACCACATGAAAATCACAACTAAACTACACAACAGCCATAATTCAGAATTACCTGAAATCTAGCTGAGTGGAAGTCCTACAACTAGAGATTTAAAGAAGCCACATGAGACTAGGGGGGTGGGGCAGTGATGTGGGGCGGTCATGTGGAATGGGCTGGTCCCTCACCCCCATGTAGCAGATAAAAATTAGGAGGGCCATCTTTGTTGTGGAGATCCCCCCTGAGGAGTGAGTGGTCCCAGCCCCACACCAGGCCCCTCAGCCCACAGTTCCAGTGACAGGAAGAGAAGTCTCCATAATTTCTGGATGTAAAAACCAGTAGGGATTGAGGCTGAGTGAAAGAAGCAGAAGCTCCAGAAGCTTCTGGAGTCCCAGGGAGCTTCTTTTAAAGGGACCGTGCATGGACTTACTCAGACTCATTCCCTCTGAGCTCCAGTGTTGGGCAGAAGCTTGAAAAGCACCAGCGACATACAGGAAGGGATTGATTTATCTGGCAACATGGTGGGTGCCATATCTGAATGTCCGTTAACTTGGCTAACAGTGTGAGTCCCACCCTGGTGATTCCCTGAGACCCTGTCTCACCCAAATTTCAGGCCAACCCAAGATGTTTCCAGTGCCTCTTCCATATGAATTGCTGGTCTTGGCTTATGCACCAGACCTTCCTAAGATTTTTCAAAGAAGCAGCATCCCCATTAACTCTTGCTAAGTGGCCCCAGGCCTAGCACTAGCAGCAGCTGGTCTTGGTTCACAGCTTGGACTTGCCTGGGCATCTCTGAGACCAGCACAAGAAGCAGCCATCTGCAAATCACTTTGCAGCTCATACCGGGTGGCCCTTGGCCTGACCTTGGCCTGCATTTCTTGGGTGGCCCTAGAGCCAATGTACCTGGTGGACAGCTTCAGATCACATAAAAGGACCATCCAAATACCTCCACAAGCTGCACACTCAAGGGGCAGACTCATTAGGCACCAGAGCCCTGCTGAAGTAAGTCCTGCTCTGTGGGGTGGTCCCCTTCACAGCTGATCACTCACGGTGGTTGGTGGTCACAGCCGGTTCTTGCAGCCAATCAGCCTGGGGGGTAAATCTATCCCAATGACATGTCAACAGCAACCAAGGTTCAAAACAAGAGGAGGGTATACACAGTTCACATGGGGAAGGGGATGCAGCTGGAACGTCCCGCTTAGATGATGGGGGAACCCTACAGGGCACTACATAAGGCCACTCTATCAAACCCGAAAAACACAGTAGCTCTATCTAATACATAGAACCAAAAACAGGGAGGCTGTCAAAAGGAGGAGTCAAAGAAACATGACGCAATTGAATGAACAAAACTTCACAAAGAGAACGAAACAAAATGGAGACAAGAAAGATGCAGAGCTCAAAATGCTGGTTATAAGGATGCTCAATGAATTTAGTAATAACTTCAACAGCATAAAAAAGGACAAAGAAACCATAAAAAAAGTCAGAAATGAAGGATACACTAACTGCAATAAAGAATAGTTTACAGAATATCAACAGCAGAGTAGATGAAGACAAGAATCAAAACAGTGATTTGGAATATAAGGAAACAAAAAACAGCCAATCAGAACAGCAAAAAGAAAAACGAATCTAAAAAATGAGGATAGTGTAAGGAGCCTTGGGGACAACTTCAAATGTACCAACATTCATAGCATGGGGGGTGCTGGAAACAGAAAAGAGGGAGAAAAAAATTGAAAATGTATTTGAAAAAATGACAGAAGACTTCCCTAACCTAGCGAAGGAAATAGACACACAAGTCCAGGAAGCACAGAGAGTTCCAAACAAGATGAACCCAAAGAGGCCTACACCAAGACACACCATAATTAAAATACAAAAGGTTAAAGACAAAGAGAATCTTAAAAGCAGCATGAGAAAATCAGTTAGTTGCCTACAAGGGAGCTCCCATAAGACTATTAGTTGATTTTTCAATAGAAACTTTGTAGGCCAGAGGGATTGGTAAGAAATATTCTAAGTGATGAAATGTAAGGCCATACAACCAAGACTACCCAGGAAAGCTGTCATTTAGAATAGAAGGATAGTTAAAGAGCTTCCCAGACAAGAAATAGCTAAAGGAGTTCATCATCACCAAAAGGGTATTATGTGAAATGTGAAAGGGTCTTCTTTATGAAGAAGAAAAAGGATAAAAAATATGAACAATAATATGGCGATAAATACATATCTATTAACAATTTAATTTAAAAAACAAAATAAATGAATGAGCAGAACAGAAATAGGCTCATAAATACAGAGAACATTTTGATGGTTGCCAGATGGGAGGAGGGTTGAAGGAATGGGTGAAAAAAGGTGTGGAATTAAAAACTACAAATTGGTTGTTAGAGAATAATCATGGGGATGTAAAATGCAGCATAGGGAATATAGTCAATAATATTCTAAGAACTCTCTGTGGTGTCAGATGGGTGTGAGATTTCTCAGGATGATCATTTAGGAAGTTATGTAATATCTAATCACTGGAGTGTACACCTGAAACATATCCAAATGTATGTCAACTGCAATTAAAAAATAAAAATAATTTAAATACATCTTTTAAAAGTTAAAAAATAAAAAAATAAATAAAGCCTATCAATTCAGTGACATTTCAAAGTCTATGAAGGATTGGCTATTGAAAAACTGGGTATGTTGTATTGTTGTATTTACAGTTTTAGTGTTCATTCTCACGGTCTGTGTGGTTCTAAATCTACCATTTGAATGTATAATTATTTTAAAAATTACAGATGGTGTTTTAGTACAGAAATGTACCATTGTTTTACATACATATGTATATATAATATGATTATATATTTTCTTATCATGCACTTAGAATAAACAATAGTAAATAATTTTAAATGTTTTCTATTTAAATTTGGATATCAGATTTTTTCAGAATTAAAATATATTCACTGTAAAAAGGAAAAAAGAAAGATAAAAAATGTCTGTAACTGCTAGGCTGTTTTAACATAAGACTGTGCTTTATATTTATAAATGAAAAAACACATTTTATTTGGCATTCCTTAATGTTTTACTAACCTGAGATTATCATAAGCAAAGGAGTTGGAGAAAAGTATCGTGTGCCTTGTTCATCTTTGTAAATCCCACACTTATCACTCTGCTTAATACAAAAGGGGTACTCTGCAAATGCTCAAGGTATGAAAGAAAGGATGGGTGGATGGTCTTAAAGACACACAAATCCCATTTCAATCAAGTAGACTTGGATCAAAATAATTTCCAAATGTGAATATTGTAGAAAAATCCAGAAGTTACCCAAATATTTTGTTGTAATGTGTTACATTACATTTTGTCTAAGTAATGAGGAGCTGCAACATGCCTGTGCTTCCCCTATTTCCCTAATAATCGCATTGGCATGCTTGCTTTCCATATTGTGGAAGACTTAAATGGGTCTATGTTTCAAGGTAGTCTTTCACTGATGGTTACCTCCCGTCTGTTACACATTAAGGAAAGCAGAGGGTAGCACTGAAGCAGCTGGACTCCCATCTCCTGGTAATGCAGAAGGTGGCTGGTATTCAGAAAAAGTTCAAAACTAAGAAATAAAACAGAAGGATTACTTCATGTTCTTTTAATATCCTACTAGAGTATTGTCCAGTGGGCCTGCTGAAGCATTATGAAATTTTCTAGAAGAATGCATTTTTATTTGACTCACTGTTTACCATTGAATAGGCCCAGTCTCTGTGAAGTTACTGATAAATTACAGATTTCTGTCTTAGGAAGATGTAAATGAGTACATACTGGTAGAAAAGAAACCACCCCCCATTACATTTTATTCTTTTGTAGGATACTAACCCATTTTGTCTCTAACCTAGCAATCCTATTTCAACATTCATTCAGCTACTGTATATACTCAGTCTCTTGAATTCCCATTGAACCAACTTTACCATCACACTGGTTCCTTTATTAACAAGATAAATCTTTGGTATGTGTTCATTATACACCTGTATGAAAGTCAAGTTTATAATTTGTTGAAAATTAACCTAAGACACTTTGCTTGATTATCTTGCCAGGACCCCAAGAAGATAGTCTTTTGGCCAGAGGTAAATATAGATTTTGGTAGCCTAAAACTTACATAATTCTTGGTCCTTTATAACAAAAAGGATTTGAAAGTACATATATGAAATATATATACAAATGAATATTTAGAACAAAAAAGAAATCAATGAATTACAAGGAAACTTGGAGATTTGGTGTGTTTCTATGAAATCTCTTTAGGCTCTTCACGGGAAATGCTTACAAGAAAATACTTACTGATTGCAACCTGGTTTCCCTTTTGAAAGAGAATTTTAACAACCCACTGCAATTCGTAGCAAGTTCCAGATTTCAGAAAAACAAAGGTTGGGGCCTCTTAAGTTTCATTAGCTTCACAGTAAACCAGCTCTGCTTCTGGGTGAGAGGACACTAGCAGATAAGGAGTTGTGAAGTAAAGGGCTGGGAGAAAGAAACCAGAGAACATTTTCCCCCTCAGACAGCTGGGTCCTGTAACAATAACCTCTTGTGTGGGGTGTGGCGAGGACTCACACATTCATGTGCCAAGAGATCCAGCACTGAGCTTGTGTTGCAGGGAGAGCATACGGAACCAAAATGGGACCTGTTAATAAGAAAGCCTTTGAATCTTTCCCAATCAAATCCCTCCTGCCCCAAGAGAGCCCTAAATCTGGAGAAACTAGAAGCAGAAGAGGGGTAGAGAGGCATCAGGAAGAACACATCACTTTACTTCTCAAGTTCTTGAGCTGGACATCTACCCAACCCAGTAAAGGATTGCTGACCACTAAACTGGATATGACATAAAAGCATTAACTGGAGTAGGTTGAATCAGATGCTTTTACTCTGTGAACACAAAGAGAAGCCTCAGGAACCTGCATGATATTCCATGAAGGGAAAGTAAAGAGTGATCCAACAAAGCATGTTTGGTATCAATGGCAGAAGAAAAAGAAAACCTTTTATATTTGCACCCCATAAAGTTTAAACTTTTAATGAATGGAGTCCATTGATAAGTGCCTTAAATGCCCAATTGATTAATGTGAGAGAAATGTAGAAAACCACATATGCTTCTAAGTTTTTACTTGAAACCTAGTTGGATATTTTCCCTTCCTTCCTTGTTTCTACCAGAGGGGCGGCCTACAGTTGAAATGTTTGGATGCTCGGTGGCAAACTTTCACAGCTGAGAATAATCTAACCAAATACAAACAAACCCTCTAATACAGGAGACACTTAAATCCCAGTACAATTTCAAGGATGTTGACTGCAGACAGAAAGTGTAGCACCCACGATAAAGGTTAAATATTTGAAGATGTTATTAGTCTAAATATGGTGGTGAGAAATTGATCTGGAATAGGTTCCTTCTTCCCTGGGTATTTAGAAGACTCCAGTTGCCTGCTGAGCTAGATTATGGGTAATCTGGCCTAGATACAGAAAAAGAACTAAAAGATCTCAGCAGGTGATGACCAAGTACACGCCACCGTGAAACGACAACGAAGACAAGCGAACATTTTGTAGGGGGTTGCCACTCATTGCAGAACAGATGGAAAAGCTAAGACACAATACCCTAACGCTTTGTACTCTGTAATAATTGTTGCCATTGCAATTTCAAATTCAATTTGTGGTTCCTACCTCATTTTGAATTGCTAAATGATTTGAAAAACTAATTTCAGAAATCATGAAAAATGACTTTTTATTAATGTCAAAAATATGTCTATAGAATTAGACAATAGGGACAATGGATTGAAAGAAAAGAATGAAAGAAACTAACTTTTAATTCTATTCAGATGCTGAGAATAATGAAAGTTCCCTGATATTAAGAAATACATACTTTTTTTGAAATTGCTAGTTATAGTTAATTTTATGTGTCAACTTGACTAGGCTATGGGATACTCAGATAGCTGTTTAAACACTATTTCTGGGTGTATCTGGATGTTTCCAGAAGAAATTAGTATTTGAATTGGTAGACTGAGTAAAGCAGATGGCCCTTCCCTATGTGGGTGGGCATCTTCCAATCCCTCGAGGGGCTGACTAGAAGAAAAAGCAGAGCCAGGTTGAATTTGCTCTCTGCCTGACTGTTGAGCTGTGATGTCAGTCTTCTCTTGCTGTGAATGCTCCTGGTTCTCAGGCCTTCATATTGAGACTGAAATCTACACCAGTCTTTCCTGGGACCCCAGCTTGTAGGTGGCAGGTCATGGGACTTCTTATCCTCTGTAATTGTGCAAGCCAATACCTTATAATTTCTATATCTATCTGTCTGTCTGTCTGTTTAACTATCTAGTCATCTAGCCAGCTAGCTACATTGCTCAATAGGGGAAATTTAAATTGAGTCAGATTTTCTTGGTCAGTTGACCAAATAAAACTATTGCCCCAGTGCAGTGGCCTGCAAACTATGGTCCTTAAGCCAAACCCTGACAGTCACCTGTTTTTGTAAATAAAGTTGGAACACAGTCACATATCTTTAAGGGCTACTTTGGTGTTCCGAGAGAAGAACTAAATAGTTGACATACCAAGTCTAAAATGTTTGCTATCTGACCCTTCACAAAAAAGTTTGCTAAACCATGTCCAGGTTCATGGAGGATCACACTGGCTGGTGATGCATCAAAGCTATGAGAACAATTAGAGGCACAGAAAGCACATTCACTCACATGTGGTATTACTGACTTTCAGTGCATGACAAAAACACTAATGCACACTTAGCTTCTGAGAAAACTCAGCCTAAGTCTAAAATTTGTGCCTCAATAGTCAATGACTACAATGTCAGTGACATCAGTTTTCAGGGCTGTGGCTATACAGGGTATATTCCCAAACCTGACGCCCCTTTTTAATTATTGTTTAACCTATTTTAAAACATCTGGCAGAGAAAGGAGGAAGTGATTTAAATATTATCTGTTTAATTTGCTAACCTTCTTATGCCCTTTTGGAAACAGCTTGTTCAAAGTCCACAGAGATTTAGATACTCAGAATAACCCTTCTGTATCACTTTCTAAACTGAATTTCACTACATGCAATTTGGATTCCTCTGAAATAAGCAACCACAGGGGTTTGAAAACTCTAGCACAGATTTATAACGAAATGAAAAAGATTGGACGTTGTCCAGAATGCGTGATGGCACTCACAGCAGAATGACATTCGCTCAGTAAAGCTGCTACAGTAATACTTCCCCTCAATAGTTTTCCACGAAATTTGACTTCTTGTAAGCAGATTACCTTCATTGACAATGTAGGGACAGCACTTAATAACAGTGAATTGTATCAACCAAGCTACTAAAATTAGTAATGAGTTTGTTTATAAATAGCTGTGTAACTGTATTTTACTTTGTGAACCACAGAGTGTAGCTTTGTGTACTGAACCTCTGTTAACTTATCGTCTTACTCTTGTTTAGAGCATGCCTTTTTAAGGGTTATCTCTTAAACCACTATTATTCTTTATATGTTGGGGAGAGTGGGCATGCATTCACAGGAGATATGAATTAGAATGTTCAAGTGTATGTGTGGATTGAAAAATTTTGCCTCTCTTAAGGTTTTTATACGAGGGGGGCCCCTCAAGAAACCAGAATTTATTTTTTTAATAAAAAATTTGATATTTATTCTTACATGTTTAAAATTCAGTCACCTTCAAAGTACTCTCCTTTTGCTGCAATACACCTATGGAGACATTTTTTTTTCCATTACTCACAACAGTTTTTGAACTCATCGATTTTGATGCCTTTCAGGCTTCTGTCATTTTTTATTTCCCCTCTTCCACATTGGCAAACATTTCCTCCTGAGGACTTTTTTCACCCAGGGAAACAAAAATAGTTGCTTGGGGTGAATAGGGAGGGGCATGGAGGTCATGCTGTTTTTTGGTCAAAAACTGCTGAACACTCTGTGGTGTGGGCAGATGTGCTTGTAAATCACCCGTCATGAAATGGGCAAACGTGTTGAAAGATTCTTCAAAAAAAGTTCACTGAAGACAAACGCAGCCTCTCACAACAACGCCAGCTGGTACACTGATACAGATGGGTTTCCAGAATACTCAGCTAGCAGTGGAAGCCTATATTACAAGGGGCCTACCATCCAGAAGATAATTCTCTTTTTTTGGGGGGGTCCCCCCTTGTATACCTCATTAGGAGGCATTCCCTAACTTTTAGATGAAAGTCTGTGGACTACAATGATTAAGCTGTTATGAGAAATTATTTTTGCATTTTAAATAAAAGCATCATGCATGCCTACTATAGTATTAAAACATTAGTATCACTTTATCTTGAGATAGGAAATCAGAGAGGGAAAAGAGCTTGCTTCTTATCTTTGTAATAATGACTCTTTTATTCTAAACACAGATGGTCTATAATTTTGAAAATAAAATAATAAAACTGTAGACCTAAAAAGAATTCCAACAGGTCAATTCGGCCATTGCCTTTGAATCCAGAAAAATTGAATATTAATATATCTCATTTAAATTGCTGTACTCTTTTAAAAGCTGTCTTGCATCCAATCACCCATTTGGGAAAAATAGGAAAAGAGAGGATGGGAGTTTAGAAGTCTGCCTGGCTTGGCTCAGGAGTGAGATCAAGTCAGATGGCATCACAAGATGCAAAGATCAAGAAGGGTTGGAAGAGAGTTTGGAAGATTTTGGAGAGATCCCTTTTATGATGTGGCAGCATAAACAGGAAAAGTAACCTTTGCCTTTGGCCAATGATACACATGGCAAGTGAGTTATCAAATGCATCAAGTCGGTTCAGACTCCTTTGTCAAAGTCAGGGTGGGGATCTGTAGCACAAAGGATCTCTAGGTTGCTTGGTTGGAACTCTTTATACCACTCACTGTAATTTAAGTATGGGTATGTGTCTGCTGGGGGCCTGGTGTTTGTCATGGTGGTGGCTCTTTGTGATCTACTTCTTTGCTCTGTGTTCTTCTTGAACAGCTTCTTTGGTCTGAGGCTGCTAATGGCCTCACTGGGAGTTCCCTGTCAGTACCTATCTGGTTCTCCTTTCGGGTTACTACGCAGTGTGGTGGAGTGCTCTGCGTATGGTTGGGTATTGGTGTTTTACACAGAGCAGGAAAGAGTGACAGATAACATTTTCATCCTGGTGGTCTTCTCTGTAGCCCCTTGGCCACCTAAGCTCTTGTACTGAACTTTTGATCCCGTTCGTGAAGGCTCCACCCTCATGACCATTGCAATTACCTCCCCAAAGCCTCACCCCCAAAATCATCACATTGGAGATTAGGGTTTCAACATATGAATTTTGGGGGGTACACAAATATTCAGTCCAGAGCACCTACCTTAGATGGCCTCCCTCTCCTTACTTTTTGTTTCTTTTTAATCACTCTACTACTCATTCTTCTCCATTCCTACAAAATTCCAATGTAATTTTTCTAAAAACATTTCCT
Source organism: Desmodus rotundus (assembly GCF_022682495.2). Taxonomy (NCBI): domain Eukaryota; kingdom Metazoa; phylum Chordata; class Mammalia; order Chiroptera; family Phyllostomidae; genus Desmodus; species Desmodus rotundus. The sequence goes on from NC_071397.1 coordinate 24,590,411, forward strand.
CGCTCTGCTTTCTTTTCTTTTTGCTTCCTTTCAGTAATTACATGGTTGAGCCTTAAGGTCTGCATAGTTGACCTCAGATCTGTGTGTTTGCCCTGACCATTGTTAGCATGTGGGCGTCCCTATTTGGACGGTCATCTGACTTTTGTGGACAAAAGGACCAAACTGAACCCATCTTCTTCCGTCTTCTTCCTGCAACCACTCAAGCATTCTGGTTACCAGGTTTGAAGCCCAACAATCATTCTTTACATCTCCCCTTGACTCCCTGCCTTTGATAAACTTTTCAGTCCTGTCCCCATGATCCCTCTGGAATGTCTGTTTTTGCTGTTGTTGTACTGATACTGGCCAAGTGCAATGTGCTGTGGTTCTGGCATGCACAGGGACATGCCGGAATGGAAGTCATAGTTGCCAGGTACCAGCATGTCCTGTGTACAGTAATGCAAGGGGTAATTTATGGGAGTTAAGTTCTGGCAATAAAGATAGAAATCATGTTGCTCATGGGATATGAAGAAGCATTTTATTTGCAGAGTATGGAGCTGGCAAGTGGCCACCCTTAGCTCCTTGCTGCTTATTGGCTGGAGGCTCCCCTCAGTGCTTTGTCACGTGGACCTTCCCAGAACTGCTACATGGTTTATCAAAATCAGCACGACAGAGCATGCTTCCAAGCTGCAGCTCACAATCCTATGTAACCTAATCATGGGAGTAAGTGACACCCCATCACCCTGATCTCTTCATTATTTTGTTGGCTAAAAGTAAACTACTGGTCCCATCTACACGGAAGTTAGAGGGGATCATACGAGGCTTGAATACCAGGAGAGGGGATGATGGGGGTTATGATGGAGTCTGTTGACCATATATAGGAAGGGAGGAAAAGCAATTCCTGTCACTTCTGTAATTCCATCAATGGTAAAGCCTCATTGACAATATTTATTAAGGTTAATGACAAATATTTCAGGCATTAGAAAGTCAGAAGAAGTTTCTTTTCCTGTTTATTCATTTACTAGGCAAAGATGCAAGTTTTCCTGCAGAGTTTTGAAGGTTGTCTTGCTGGATAATTTCTGCATTGTTATTTAAAAATAGTTGTTATTAATGGGTTCATTATAAATCAGAATACTTATTAAGTAAAGCCCTGATTTTTTTTCCTTCGGAAAGTGACTGTGGCCAAGGAAGTTACCTTCACTCTTAGCCTCAAAATGCATTCTCTTTTAAAGTCCTTTAAAATTGCATCTGTTATACTTTCTCTCTATAAAGTAGGTCTATAATGCTGTTGTTGTTTTACAATTGTGCAAATCAAGTCACAGACTCAGGCACAGTTAAACAGGAGCAAAGGTTTTAGATACCGAAGACTTGATCTCTTTCTTTTTCACTAAACCATGCTTTTTCTTCAAATTTATTATAGCCAGTGTGCGACTATCTGGTAAATATATCCCCTTGACTTTATCACGCCTATCAATTCCTCTGTTCCTGGTCTTTGCCATTTGGCTCTCTCTCTCTTTCTTAGCATTTTCTATTCCAGGGATTGCTTTCAGTGCCCATCTCTGCCTATCATTGTGTACGTGACTTTTTTAAATAGAATTTTTCTGTCTCGCACACTATGCATATAGGTGTTTACTTTTATGAAGTCATTAATGACTTGATAGCTTTCACCTTAGAATCACTAAAGTGAATTAATTAAGATATTTCCTGTGAGATTTGGTCAATTTTCCTTGACTTGAGTTATAATCTGTACAAGTTTCTGCTTCCGCTCTGTCATTACTTGTAGCCCTGAAAAAAGATTTCTCAGAGGACTGAAGAAATCTGGGAATATGTTCTACCCTGTCCAAATGAGACTGCTTCAGGGTCAAGCCACTTAAGACATTTTAGTGGAGCTGAAAATAATTTTAATTAAGAGCTTAAGCTTATAAGCACAATGAATCTTTTCTTTCAGGAGAAAAAAAATGTACAAAGGATTGCAAATAAAAAGAATAAATAGATATAGGTACTTTTTTTCCAGCTGTAATTTTAGAGATATAAGTAGATATTTTTAAGATGAAGCAAAAACAAACAATAAAAATTAATACATAAAAACCATTATCAATGAATAATAATCTCTCATTCATAATTCTTAAAAGCAGAACATTTTGCTAAACTTTCACTTGGATCCATTTAAAATTGTCAAAATTAGGTTCACTTACCTAGTTAAGTTCAGAGGTCAGGGATTCCTTGCCATTGCAGCCACAACATTTACATTTCTGTGAGCAAACAAGTGTCTACCACACGTGTGCATCAACTAGGTAATGTGTGCAAAAACTCGGATGGATGTTCCAGACCTTTCCTTCCATCACCCAGATGACAATGCTGCTGGTTTTGTTGTTTGAAGAATTTGGAGTCACGCAATATAGGCTGGAGATCAGGAGGCTGATACTCACCTAATGCAGGTGCCGTTGTGGTGACATCGATGATGAGCACACGAAGGGACATGGCAGTTCTCAATGTTCTTTCCACGCAGTGCTTCCTCAGCGATGAAGTATTCTTTGCGGTTCACCTGAAGCTCTCTGATGCAGCCCTTGAGCCCACAAATAGGGCCAGCCTTCCTATGGGTCTTAACAGTTTCAGGAACGTGGCCAAGGAACATCGACTCAAAATGTACCTGTAGGAAAAAATAACAATAGAAATCTTCTTATAAGGTGTTGTTAAATTATAGGAGAAAGGCCTAGGATATTTTGTTCTGTAACTGCATGTTTTAATGTGTTCTGTGTTAAACAGGTTTCAATTGTTGACTAGTTTTGTCAATCCTACTAGGTGGCAAGATAAGTAATTTTAGAAAAGGGCTCTTATTTTATATTTCTTTTGTATCTCTCACAATAGCTAATAAATTTTAGTACAAAAAAGGGGCATTCGCTAAAACTTGCTGATTGATTAGTTTGAAATGTATTTTTGAACTCAAGTGTTTGCATTTCGATGTGAACATTATGAAATAAATAATAAGTGGTAAAGAAAATGAAAACTTCCTGTTTAATTATTGTTAGATATTGAATGCACCCCCCAACCATCCATCCATTCATAGGTTGAAGTCCTAATCTCCAGCACCTCAGACTGTGACCTTATTTGGAACTAGGGCTTGGACCGGAATGATGATATGATCACTTACATGATGTAAATTGCTACTAAATCTCTCCTTTCTAACCCCTCAGCAACGTACATAAATTGAACTTTTATCAGTTAGATGTACATTAAATGCAACTTTCCTCAAGAGGAACCTCTGAGCTACAGTTGAGGTCTGGGTGGACAGGAAACGAGGCCGTCACCTTCAGGGCTGTTGGGCACACAGCAGGGAGAAGCAGCAGCATATGGGCAGCTTACGTCTCTGCTGTGCTCCAACCCACACCTCGCTCACTCAGCCCAAGCTGATGTTGAAAAGTATTTAAACTGGTATTGCAGATATGATAAAATCGGAAACTGTCAGTGCAAGAATTGAAAAAAACTAGAGCCAAATAATGAAGTTATGACTCTAGTGGGAGGAGAGGATAGGAGATGCCCAGTAATATCACAATATTTATGCTACTATTTTTTGGTTTAATGCAAATGTACTTCTAGAGAACCGAAGCACGTGCAATTTTAGGAACATCAAAGTCCCCATGATCAAACTAATTGTTATTTGAGGTCTTATTCTTTTTTTAGTGACCCAGGCTCTGCTCCTAAGGGCACTCTTTTTTTTTTTTTTTTCTGAGTACTTCACATAGGACTCAGCTATATAGTCACTTAGAGGATGACTATCTTTGGGTATAGTGGGGAGGAAGTTTCCAGGTGTATTAACCGAGCTTTCATGGGGCATAGGAGTATATCTGTTTGTTTTCACATCCTTTTTCATATACTGTCCATTTATATCAATTACTCTAACGAACCATTAGCAGAGCTCTTTATCAGCTAAGTGACTCACTGCTAAGGCAATCTGGGCTCCGTCACAAACCTGCACGCTCAGCGAACCCAAGGCTATGACCTTCCTCTCACTGAGGATCTCTGACATCTTTGTGTATTGATCACACACCTGGAACAGCAAACTTCTCTCTGCTTTGACAAGTGTGCTGTCCTAGCCCAAAACTGATAGTGGATGAAAGAATATCCTCCTCTCCTGTTAGCGGTGGGCAGATCTGAGGGAAAGTCTGTAGAGCTGTCTATGATTTATTAGACCATTAAAAACCACCCAAACAATGGAAATAAATAGCTCTTGTATTTCTTCCGATCTGAGGCCCCAACTTAGGGGAGCCCTGAAAACGCCTAAAAAAGCAGCTGTCGTTGACTGCACATAGATAACCATTAAAACGGTTGGCTTCCTCTATCCCCAGACTCTCAATTATCCGAGAGCTGCCTTTGGTGTGTATAATCATTCCTAAGATGACAGGCCTTAAAAGGAAGTCTTTTCTAATAACTCCTTGTGAATCAGACTACGGAGAATAGAGTCTGACACCAAGATATGATCTTATAAGATAAAACCACAGAGAACAGACACGGACAATCAAGGAGGAATCATCAAGATAATGACAAATATGAGTGGTGACTGAGGCGAAAGGACCCCACGTCGACAAGAATGAAGAAACATCCCCTTTCCTCTCTGTGTTTCTTTTTAAAGGAAGAATAGAGTGCTCTTTTGTAATATGTGGGAATAAAATTAGGAGATAAGCAAAAGGGAATAAATGTTTAAAAGCTGAAGAGTGAGGGGAAGATGGATGAGAAGCAGCTTTAATCTCTTTTCTGTTTTGTCTTAAATTTAGATATTAGGGTACTACATGCATTTTCTGTTATGATATCTTAATTAAATGTTTACTTTTGTTTTTTATCCTCCAGTCTGTTTAAAGTTAAATAACTTTTTTGTGTGAATAAATTATAGGAAGTTAACTGCAAATGTACTTTTTGGTTAAGATTAACTATCAGAGTGTGCTTGTCCTTATCCACGTGTATAATGACGGAATTGAAATGAAGTGAGTTTTTAGTGTTTGTGCAGATTTTTAAAATGTTACTTGAATTATATGCAGATAAATTTAAAACCAGAGACATGGAGTCTTGGAATAAAGATGAATAAGAGATTTTGGGTAAAGTATTTAGGAAGAGGATGTGTTTAAATAACTCTTCACATGTGATTTAAGTCTTAAATTCTTTCAGACTGTTTAGAGACATTAAATGAAAGGGGATTAAAAGGCAGGAAGAGTATTTATTCCTTTGCTGTTAGTCGCTCTCTCCCCTCCTCCATAACATGATAATCATGAGCATATAGTCTCTTTTATATTAATTTATGTCCCCCTTTAAAGCTGGGCCTCCACCCTTTGTCATCTTGGGGTTTCCTGAGTCTATAGCAGCAACTTGCAAATGGGAGGTTTGATACAAATTTGTGTGTGACCTGATTTACAAAACCTAATCCTGCATTTCTTCATTCTCCTACTTGGCCTTTAGGTCTCTTCTCCTACTTCATGCTGTCTTGGAAACTTGCTAGTTTGCCAGATCCCGCGTATGGGAGGTCCTCACTGAATACTATCCAGGAAGGGGTATTAATATGGTTTTAATTCTAACATATCTCTCCATGCATATGTAGCACAGAGTACAGGGCAGTGTTTATATGGAAGTTTTTTGAGTTACATATGAGATTAATATCATGTAGGTCACACAAAGAGTTATCTTTAATTTGATAAATATCAGTGAAATCTTAAGTGGTCCCACACTTCACAGTTAAACCTTTGTTCCTTAAGGCTTTCTAGGCTAAAGAACGTTCTCAAATAATATCTTCTGACCTTGTTAAAGACAGAACTGAACTTGAGTGAAGTAATCAATACATTTAGCTGCTACCCTGTGAGCACATGGATATACGGAAGTGGAGATACAAAAGAAGGATGTGAGATTATTCTTCTCTATGAGAAAGTTAAATGTAATCTGGGGAAATAAATCATAAAGAAATTAAAGAGTCAGAAAACAGCAGCTTTCTGGTTGGCAAGATAGCAGAATAAGAAGCTCCAGATATTCCTTCCTTTTCCCATGGTGACACTGATTCAACAATACACAGAGAGACTCTTAGTGAGAAATGTGTGGATTCCACTGAGAGGCACTTGCACCTTAGGCGACTGTGAAAGCAGCTGTATGAAGGCCAACAGGAAAATGCGTGGTGCTCACTCATCATAGCCCTCCTCCAGGTTCAGTGGGGCATGATTGAGAGAAAACTGCCAGTTTCCAGGTTCTATTTGGGGGAAATAGAAAACTGAAACATACATTCTTTGTGTAGACTTTTCAGGGACGAGGTGCTGTGTTATCTGAATCTCACTGCTGATGAGCAAGGGTGCCAGGTTGGGACCATTGAGAAAGGTGAATGCTCAGATTAGCGTGTATTCACTCAGCATAGTTTCTCTCCCCACCACAGGGGGAGAGAGTAGGCAACCCCCCTCCTGAACTTCTGACTTCTCCCTTGGGATGGAGACAGCTGGAACATGCATCCAAAATTGCAGCTTTTCAGGGGGCAGCCTGAGGAATGGGTTTCTGTCTCCTCTGTCTTGGAGTAGTGACAGGACCTGATGGATGAGAGATTGCTAAAAACAAAGGAGAACCAGACAGCGTCCTGCTGCTCCTGAGGACCCGTGATGCAAAACACAGAAACTGATTCAGTGTGGTGGCTTCTTCCTGGGGCTGGGGCGGGGGCGGGCAGAGGACAGTAGGGCGTGTTTCTAATATTTTGGATTTTCAGGGGTTTTCCTGAGAGACTGGCTCTTAGTTTGCCTGTCTTAGAGCTCCAATGAGACCCAGCATAGTCTACACACCTGGGGGACGCTGAGAACAGAAGAAAACTGGGCAGCTTGTGGCAGTTCCAGAGAAGCTGCTGTACTGTAGATGGACAGCAGAGGAAGCAAAGACTATAAGCATTCCAAAGAGACACTGGTAAATTCTTATAGAACAGGATTTTCACACACAAGTCAGAGAATACACACCCATAGAAAAGGTTTAAGAGTAGAATAAATTTAAAAAAAAAGAAAGAAAAGGTTTGAAAGGGTCTCAGAATCTGGCTAAGCTAATTAGTGTAGCTTCTTCCCTATACAAAGCCATTCCATAAAGACTAGGAGAGCTGCCTGTTTTTTCAAATGTGCGGATCCTATCACAAAGTGACAAGGCACAGGAAGAATCAGGAAAACATAGCCCAAGCAAAGGAACAAAATAAATCTCCAGAAACCAGCCCCAAAGAAATGGAGGTAGATGAATGACCTGACAACAAATTCAAAATAGCTGTCATGAAGCAGCTCAATGAGGTCAGAAAAATGAATCATGAAGAAAATGAGAAAATAAACAGAGATATAGAAAATATAAAAACCAAGCAGAAATTTTGGAGCATAAGATAGAAAATTGAATTAAAAAAATTCATTAGAAGATTCAACAGAAAACTTGATGAAGCAGTAAAAGGAAGCACCAAACTCGAAGACAGGTACTTTTTTTTTTTTTCCAATTTTTAAATTATTTTATTGTTGTTCAATTACTGTTGTCTGCATTTTCTCCCCACCCCAGCCACACCTACCTCCCTCCCCTGCTTCCATCCTCCCCCTTCGTTTTGTCCATGTGTCCTTTATAGAAGTTCCTGAAAACCCTTCTCCCCACTATCCCTTCCCCACTCCCCTTGAAGACATGTCCTTTTAAATGATCCAGTTAAAGAAGCAAAAGGAAAAAAAAAGATTAAAAAAGGAGTAACCATAACCTAAGTGATTTGTGATACATCATCAAATGGACCAATATATGCATTATGATAGTCCAGAGGTATAAAGAAAGAGGCAGAAGGAGGAAGAAATCTTATTTGATGATATAATGGCCCAAAACTTTCCAAGTCTGTGAGAGAAAATGGACATTCAGATTCAAGACCCAAAGCACTAAAACAAGAATGAATATAAAGAGGTCTATACCGAGACACATTGTAATCTATTTAAAAATCTCTATTACAATGAGCAGAGTCGGGGGTAGAGATTTTTTTTAATAGTTTGTGTTAAAGTTTATGACTTAAAATGAAGTGGCTTCAGCTCACAAAATTCTCAGTACTTAAATCTTTATTCCACAAATTTCCACTAGCCTCTCATTGTAACAGCAGAGGAAAAGGGAGTAGCGAAATGTGTACTCACAGCAAACAAATGGAGTCTGGTTCCAGGAGGCTGTGACAAACCGTAACTCTAGGATGGGGGTCTGGTCTGTGAGATCTGGTGCCAGGCAGCCTCCACAAGGGGGATTAAAATGAGCTTTGGGGTTACCTCACTTTAGAAGGCATCAGTGATTTGCTGAGACTTCAGAGCACTTAGTTTGGGATGAACACAAGAAGGCAGGGCATTGTAAAAAAACTTCACAGAACTTAATCATGTTGTCTCTTTACCACCTTAAAACTACCCAAATTCTTTTCAATTTGAATCATAAATTCTATTCCCATGTGTTGGTCTTTGTGTCTACATGCAGATTACCTGGGACATTCTGACCAGTGTTTCATTCAGTCACCCTAAAGTGTGAGGAGATTGATTTGTCACGAGGGCTACAGACATGATATATTTATCATTTTTGACAACAAAAGGGTATTTATTGAGCATTTGTTGAATTCTGTGGGTCAAATACGTGGTCCATTGATGACTCTGATAATAGTATATCGTGTGTTATTTATAATAAAATATGAAGCTTTTAATATAAAAATGGATAACTAAAATCACACTGAATACTTTACATTGGATTTTTTATACACAACGATCAGTGTTTTACATATTACCCACCATTTGAATACTCTATGTCATGAATCTAAAAATTTGTCCATCTTGGGCTGTAGCATGACTTTTAAAACATGAAAACCAATTTTATTTCTATTGAACAATCTACCCAACAGTTTTGAATCTGGGGCAGCAGCAAATGGAGAAGAGTTAATTAAGTGTGTTATAAAGGATCACAGCAGTGTTGGGGATCAGAAAACCTGGGATCAAGTTCTGTCCCTCTCATTATGAAATTTTGGACAACTGTTACTCATTTTCCTCAGATTTATATAAGGGATAATCATTACTTTGTAGGGTTCTTGTGAGTATCAGATGAGATAACATATGACCATATTTGGAAAATGTAATGTGCTTATGAAAACATTAGATGTTCTTATGTGCTTCTTTTAGACGCCTGCATTACTGAACAAGAGACTAGGTAGAAAAATGGAAATAAAATAAAATTTCCAATTCATTAGGGCACTACACACTGCAAGCATTAATGTGTGCCAAAATTAGCACTTTGGAGCTCTAATTATACTGATTAACTCTCCACGATGATCAAATGAACCGGGAATTCTTCATCTTCAGTATATTGCTACAAAGTCATACTAAGAAGCACGTAACCAACCACATCATTAAAATGAAAAGAATTCAGCAAATTGTCCTCTAGTGAGACAGACATTCTCTCTTCTTTCAATTTAGCTTCATTGAAGTTTCTAAGGAAAATATCTTGGCCAACATAAATCTGGAAAACTGAGAATGGACTTTTTAACAGCACAGTATAAGCACTACCATGTCCTATAAAGTATAAGTTTTTCCTGTATGGATGACCCACGGACATGGACAACAGTGTGGGGATGGACTGCGGGAGTGGGGCATGGGATGGGTGGAACAGGGCAAAGGGGGGAAAATTGGGACCACTGTAATGGAATAACAATAACAAATGATTTAATAAAAAATGTAACTTTTTAAAGCACTGTTTTGTATCTTGCTAATTTTCCCCGTTCCTGAGCTTTTTCTTAAATCAAGCATAATGTATCATATGCCAAGTTTGAGAAGAAAAATCAATTTCATGCTAAATTTAATAAAACTTTTATACTGACAGGCAACATTAAATATATTTAATTAAACCTAACATATCAGAGATGAATATTCTGGTGTTTTGTTGGGAGATTTCACAAGGGATTGCTCAATAAAAACTATGATTAATACAATAAATTAAAAATAAATACTTAATTTTAAGTATCAAGGGCACATTTAGTAATGTTTGAAACTGGAGGTATGTGTACCTACCTGAGAGGCCTGCAATATTTTCAAGTCTTTCTTCTGTAGTGGAGGTTTTCCATCTGCAGTCATTTCAATCATACAAGCAACCCCAGCGCTGCCAGCAGGCGTTGTGAAGCTAGAAATAAAAAAAGAAGAGGCCACTAATGTATGTGTTATTGCCAGGAACGGGCTAGCTTCACACATGGGTGGTAAGAACTGCTTCAATGAGAGAGGTGCTTCTGGATCACAATAATCCTGAAATATGGCCGCAACCAAGTGTGAACATTTTAGCACAGATAAAAGATATATTTCTTTTGAACGCTGCATTTTATTCTCCTTGTCTCCTCCTGTCTTTAAATCAGGACTTGAAATGCTTTCAGAAAGTTAAACTCCCACAAAACAAAAGGAACTTTATGTGTTTAAGTAGGTGTTGATAAATTTTAAGTGCTAACTGTGGTTGACATATGGTCTCACTCATGTAGGAGATTGTTGGACAAGTAACATCAATGCTAAATGACGCTGAACTCCCTAGGTAGAAATTTCCCTCCCTTGCCTACAGGGGAAATAGAAATGGAATAAGAAATGAAAGGCTGCATACCCCAGGGCAGTGAGATTACACTGTGATACAGTTATCAGAACTCAGAAAGCATGCTGCTAATGTACTGGCTGGTAGTACTGCATTTCAGAGATAAAGAAAAGCGTAAGGTTAAGGGAATTTGTAGAATGAATAGCAGCAATGGTCAATACATAATTGAAAATTTATCAGAGTTATAGGGTGATGCAATCAGATGAAAAGGTACACATATTAAAGTACTTGGCATATTTTTTTAAATAGAATTTAAAAAGATAACTCAAATGATATTATCCTGTCACTTGACATATGTAGTAATATAACTTGCACTGTTATGAAGCCTACTTCATAGAGATATTAGGAAACACATTTACTAATATTAACAGTGGCAACCTCTGCATACTGAATGTGTGAATGATTTTAATGCTCATGCTTATTTGTATTTTCTAAATTTCTGACTATGAACACACCTATTTTTAATCTTTAATTTTAACTAACTGCCCTAAATTTGTCCAGCATGGTGAAAGTTCCCAGGACCTGGGACATTTTATGCTTAAATTGAGGAAGTTCCAGGCAAACAAGATCAGTTGGTAAGTCTACTTTTCAAATAAAAAGTCACTTGTATTAGACACTCATTGGTTAAATCATTTACCAATCCTTTTTCTTAAAATTAACTTTGGAGACTGAGTGGAATGGAAAAACAAAGTGGAACACCCTTCTCCCCCTCCCCCAACCCCCTGAAAAGAGACAACTGTCTGCAGATTTTCTTCCTTCTTACCGAGAAATACAAAGCTGATACACAAATCTGATCTGGTCCTGGCAATACATCTTTCCACTACTTTTTGGGCTCCACTGTAGTTTACCAAGGTCGCTTCTAATTCTGATCCCATCACTGTTGAAAATTCTAGAAATGACTTCTAGAGTATCCCGTTTATGTGAACTGTATGTGGTAAGGGTGTACGAAGCACAGTTACCCTCCTAGTTGACATGGGCAGGGAAACCTGTATGGTGCTTTACACTGGACATGGAGGGAATGCACAAGTCCTCATTCAGAAATAAGATCTCTTTGTTTCACTCAGAGCCTATTAAAAATCTAACCCTGAATGCAGATCTACAAAAGGAAGCCCTGCTACTCTTTTGTTTGCTGCTACTTTCTGCCTTTTTTCCATGACTTTCCCACTAAATGGTTGTTTCTATTGTTTGCTTAGTCTATTTTAGAAATTGGTACTCTATCCCACCAGAGATTTTTCCCACATGTAGATTCTTATCACGTTCATTTTTATGTCTCATATTTGCTTATAGAGCAAATTATGTCATAAGAAACAAAAAAATGCTCTATAAACAAATTAGATATTATGCTACATAAATCATTTGAGGAAAAACCTAAGTGCATATCCCTTATGTCTCTCAAGTATTGCTGAGGCCAGCTGAATCTAATGATTTAAAGACTCAAGGATCATATTTTGAGATAATCCATTGACTGGCTGAGTGATCGTAGACAAACCACTTAACCTTTCTTCCCTGAAGTGTGATTATCCACAAAAGGGAGATAATCATTCTTAGCTCATAAATGGTTAGTGAGAATCACGTTATTTAATGTACATAAATCATTCAGTGCTAATATTAAAATCCAAAGTTAAAGCAATTATTTGCTGACTAGACAGGGATCTCTAAAGAGATTTCTATGAAAATAAATTATACAGGCAAGTTGAAGTATTCATCTACTGCTACTAACATTGCTTGTAATAGAATTCAAAATTAAATACTCAGGTTTTATTATTTAAAAAATTAAAATTTGATGAAACAGACATAATTTTCAGTGTCCTTAACATTCTCATTCATTATAGTCTTTAGGTATAGATTTATAGTCTTTAGGTATGCTAAACAATTTGGTAGAAACATTCACATTCAGAAGAGACACTTTATATAACATTTTTGGAAGATCCTGCTCAAATTGGAAGTTTAGATATCCGAAAGCAAGGAAGGAGTTGTAAAAGTGTAAGCAATGGAGAGTGAGTTGGTGAACTAAATCAAGTACTTTTATATAATTGAATGTTACCCAGCTTTTCAATAGGGATTGCAGAATAATAATTAATGGAATGGAAAGATATTTGTATAAACTATAAAAAAGATAAAGACACTTTAGATGATGTATCATTTTTATAAAAATATGCATAGAAATTATACCAGAACTACTTTAACTAATATTACCAGTGGCCATGTTTTCATATGAATGAGAATGATTTTTAATTTGTCTTTTTTTATTATTTGCATTTTCTAAATTTTTTTTAAATTTAAAAAAATGTTTATGCATTTTCTAAATTTTGAGGTTGAAATATATTTTAAATTTCACCTCTTAAAACAAATAATTTTTATAAAAAAATCAAAACATCAAAATAAAAAAAAATCAAAAAAAATAAAAAAAATCAAAATAAAAAAATCAAAACAAGGGTTAAATAATTCAATAACATTTTCCTGTTTGCCTGAGCTCCCTGCTTTCCTTCCAGGCACACCTCCCCATCAGCCTCCCTGTGAACCCATCTCCACTGGTTCTTGTGATGAGAATTTGTGGATAGCAAACTCACAGTCATATAACTCCCCAGACAACAGTTTAACGATGTACACAATTTTACATGTTTTTTTTCTTTTAGAACTTTAAACAGAGTATGTGATTATTTTCTGCAATCTGTTGCTGATATGAGGTCATTATCTGTTCCATTTAAAGGCTGTTCTTTTGTTCCTTTAATTTTTCCTTCTACAGCTTTAAGATCATCTTTTTATCTGTGATGATGAGTCTAGGTGTGGATCAGTCATTATTCATTCTTTTTAATTAATACTCTGAGTGTACTTTTGATCTCAATAGTTATATATTCATTTAATTTTGGAAAATTCTCACCTGAATCACCTCAAATGTTTTTTTTTCTGACCGTGTCTGAAATCTCTTTTTTTTAAATAGTTTTTCTAGAACTTATATTAGACATTTTTAGGAATCCTTTTAAGTTGTTGTCTAAACTTCTTAACTTTGCTTCCATTAAAAAAAATATTCTCTTCATTTCTTTATCCTGTGTTTTTCCTGGGTACTGTTTTCCCCACTCAACAATCTCCAGGACCATCTATTCTATCTAAAGCATTTTAAATGTTAATGAATATGTTTTTATCCCCAATATTCTGAATCCTTTGCGTATTTTTGGTGTTCATGTAATTTGCTTTTATAATTTCTCCTTTAGAATAAATGTTGTTCTTTCATTTATGCTTCATAGCATCCTAAAAATACTTATTTTAGTTTTTGTCAGGCTTTTCCATAAAAATGATTTTATTAGAGTGATTCACGTTTCATTTGATGACTTGCTTGGTTCATTTCTCAGTCTTGCCATGTGTTCTGATATCGCGCTGTGCAGCCTCATTTTGAGAGGGAAGTAAGTGTCTTTGTTTTTCTCTCTTCTCCCCACTCACGGGAACCTCCTCCTGCGATGTGCTGCACTCAGCGCTGCCTGCCTCGCCAGGACCCTGCCTGCTCCTCCGATCTCATTTTGATCAGCACCTAAACCGGAGTCTTGGATAATGGCTATTTGGTAGTTCTGTCTTATGGTGATATTAAAAGTACTCACAGGTTCATTCACAGAGCTAAAAATGATTGCTGGGTGCGTTTCTGCTCATGACACCTTGTCTGTACTCAGTTTTCTTCCTGTGCTGACAGCTTGCTAAAAGTCAGAATCCCAGATGATAGTGTGTGTGTGGGTAAAATCTTTCACAAATATTCCCGAGTAGTTTTAGTCCCCTTTGCCTTATAGAAGCTGAGCTTCCCTATTTCTAGATGTACATCGCGGTAGGTCTGCAGTATTACCTCTTTTGCTGCTTTGCATTTTTGTCTCTTTTCTGTTTTGGAAGATATTTCTCTTGTTTTATATTTTCATTTATCTATTTAAAAAAATGCTCTCTCTTGTTGCCATGTGTTTGACACTAAGAAGGTATGTCAAACTGGGAAGTTGTAGAGTAATCTTGATTAGAATTCCCACCTTTTTTTCTTTCTTAATAAGAAAAGTCAATAATAAAGAACACATTGAGTCCTTGCCTTTGAAGGGCAGTGCAAACAGAAAGTTATCATTAATTTGTAGAGGCAGAATGAAGAAAAATTAAACAAGCCATTTGGAGGTGCCTTTATGACTTTACAGGCTTTAAATTTGGAAGGACACATTTTTTACCCTTTTACACCCCAGGTTTATTTTGTGCTAATGGCATGTCAATATGTCTGTCTCACACTATTTTTCAGTGGTGTATTTCAAAAGCACCTAAGTGGTTTGTTTGCCTTCTAGAGAGAAATAGGAAGTATGGATTTTTTTTCTTCTCTAAGGTACCTGTGTTTGATTTGTCAAATCTGGGAGTTTTACGAGTCAGTGGCATTAAACCATAGTGAAATGAAATGCTTTAAAGGACCATCACTGTGCCGTGCTGAAGGCTCACAAAGCATGGCTCACGCATAATTGCAGTAGCCGTGGAGTTTTGAAGCCGTGATATAACAGTAATGAAACCGAACAGCACCGACTGCTTCTAGGGAATATCACAAAATTGATGACAACACCGAATGCTTTTCCAGCTGCAACAAAATATACATGTTCTTTCTCGTTTGGCTATTTTCCAGCAATGACTCTAGCCTGTCTATTTTAAATTTTGGATGAGAATGAATTTGCCAAAAAGTTTCTCTAT
Organism: Desmodus rotundus; assembly: GCF_022682495.2. Classification (NCBI taxonomy): domain Eukaryota; kingdom Metazoa; phylum Chordata; class Mammalia; order Chiroptera; family Phyllostomidae; genus Desmodus; species Desmodus rotundus. The sequence continues at coordinate 24,605,669 of NC_071397.1, forward strand.
TTACTTGAACTAGACTTTAAAAATGAATGCCAAAACAAATTCTCTATATGGATAACTTACAGTGTAGATAGCAGCTAAATGAGTCTCCATATTAATAACTACTCTGACCAATAATAACCAGCCTAATGCTTACCACCTGTAAGTGTTGCTCCGAAGTGAAGTGCACATTAAACTCCAGCTTGAAAATTTCAGTAAAAGAATAGTCTCAGGCTAGACTTAAGACTGAGAAGGGTTAATTAACTTGGATGTTAGCAGCTGTGACCTTCATGTTCAGCCTGAAGTTTTAGTAGAGTTGTGATAACTCAGCACAAGAAGGCCTGAGATGGGAGACTCCTATCAGCAGATGGCAGTAAAAGTACATGGCAGAGATGAAGGGACGGAAAGGCACCTGGTCCCCACAGAGGTAGAATCTAATTGATAGTGAGATTGTTTTAGCTCCCTGTTTGCAACAGGAAAACATGGGGAAATATATTTAAAAGATTATACATCAGGCAGTATGGATGAAACTGTCCAGAGACAAACAGCTTTCCTTACCAGTTCACGTACCTAATGCAATTGGCATGGCTGTGAGAGCAAATTTAAGAAGATGCTTTTTAAGAGTATGATGTAATGGTTTTATATAGCCTTATCAACACAGTCCTGTGTCTTGAGGTTGTCAGTGCGACTCAGCACAATTTATATGTTAAAACAGTATAAAAAAGATCAGGCACAAAAGCCAGAGTGTTAGCCCCTTTGCCAAATAAAACAGCATAAATACACCGAAAGCTTCACTTTTTGTTCAGAGCACCAAGGAGGTGATCGGGCTGGCCTTACAAACAGCTGCATGATCCCTAGCAGGTAATTGTCTCGACGGCTTCCTGTCTCTGGATGATTGTTATGAGATGGTCATTGTTTTTTTGATTATTTCATTTAGCCTTTCCTCTGACTGATAGACAACCCAACTGCAACTGATAATAAATTACAGAGAAAACCAAGCCATTATCCTGTGAAGCGCTGATGTGTAAGAAAGGAGCTGTGATGATTCTGAGCCCTGCTGGAGCAGGAGCTTCATTTACACCCTTGATGAACCAGTGCAGTTGTCGTCGAGGGAACGTCCACCCAGGACCATGCGAAGTCAGGGCTATTCCAAGAAAGGGGATTTTACTTCTGACTACACTATGCAGTTCATGTGCAATGGGATCCACAGCATATTCTACAGACTTCAAGGACTCCTGCTCGCTCCTCCAAAAAGTGTAGATGGCTAGAATTCCCTTGTTTGCTTTACCCAGTGACATTCTCATAATGATCATCACAATTACACAAATTGAAATTAGCACCCAGAAATGTTGTTGGTTTTCGACCTGACATCTGGCTTTAACATGCCTCAACAGGATGGATGGAAGCTTCGGTGGTGAGCTGGAGCAGGGAGCACTGGCTTACAAGAGCTGATTCTGTGCATCCTTCCCAATGCCACATCAGTGAATTCATGCTCGTAGCTTGGAATTGGGCCACGGCGGCAGCATTTATGCCTGGGAAATGGGCAAATGCAATAAACCAAATCAGCCCCTTGTCCCACCCTTTTCCCTGAAAGCTGGTTGTTAAACATATACCACTGAGTTTTGTAAATATTTCTTAGTAGGGTTCAAGCATTCACTTAGAAGAAGGACATTAAGAAAGTTACAAAAATCAACTTCATTGTTGGCATTTCCTTTGGAATTTTGGAAAATTAGCTTTATTTATAATCTATTGGTTCCCAGCTCTAAATTGGACCAGTTTACTCTGATGATGGATGTGGGTTTGAGAATACTACTGCTAAAACTGGTACCTGTTTGGTTTACAAATACCAGGTAGCATTTAATTTTACCTTCATTTCTAACAGAGCCAGTTATTATTGGCTCTGTTGATTTGTTTTTGAGCAATTTGGGGATATATTTGTATCCAATCTGCTGAATAATCAATCCAAACTCAGGAGTTAAAAATACTGATTCCTGATTTTTTCCTCTCCAACATCGAAACCCTCATACAAACATATTTGGAGACTAAAGTTTCCCAAGTTAAAATAGCACATGGAAATACTCAATTTGGTAAGAAGTAGGTTATTTTACCACATTTGAATAAAAAACAATTCTGCTATGGGTATGTGGAGATTTATTCCCATTAGATTGAGAAAAGCTAAAGACAAGTTTTCTTCAGGAAAAGACTGTATGTGTCCTTGTTATTTTGTTTGATGTGTTATAGTGAGTATTGGCTCATTCTTTCTTTTACAGAAAGATTATTGCTTATATTAACAATAACAGTGTAGTGTTCTTCTCTTCTAAGTGTTACAGTTCCCACATGGTTTGTATTATTTGTAGCATGTGACTTTTTTGGCAGTGCATTTTAACTGAGATATACTGGTAGCTATCTCTATGTCTCCATTTCTCTATCCATCTACCTATCTATACCGTAAAATATTTTAATGTTAAAATAGTTATACGGTATTATGTTTAATTCAGTGAAGTCACTAACAATTCTATCCTTTATTAAGCCATAGGAAGAAAGAGTAGATTAACAGATGCAAAGGATTTAAATGTCAGAAGCACTCTCTGGGCCAAAACTAAATACTCTCATCACTCTAAGTGTGAAAAGGCCGCAGTGTGACCCAGCAAGCCACACCTGCACTCAACAGCTCTTTGGTGTCATATTTCTTTGCCAGCTAGCATGCAACCTGAGTGTCCCTTGCCTCAGCTTATTTCCTCTGAGCAAGTATACCCACATCTAATTCTTACATATAAATACTTCTTCACGATTTTTGTTGTTTTATGTATGCCACTCCCCCCTCTGAATGTGCTTCTCTTGTCCTTTGCCAAACATGGCTTCTCCATCTTTAAAATTTCTGATGGGGAAGAAGAAAGGTGAAGCTGAATTCTTACTCCAGAAAACTTTCAATATGAAGATAACTAGACAAGTAAAAATTTAAAAATTCAACCAATAAAATAACTAGAATTGATGAATCTGTAATCTAGGCTTAATGATAAAAAGAAGAGTTACTAACCTTTCCTTAATTTTGAGTCTATTTCTTATTAAGGACTTCCGTGAAAGCACTTCCAATTTGAAGACTGCGGGGAATTTAATGGAGTATGTGATCGTGATGATGGAAAAAATGCTGTTTCTCACCCTCACAACAGAGACAACAACACATTCCAAAGTTGTTTCGATAAGAAAACAATCACACTAGACGTTTTGAAATTTTTCCAGAAGATGATATGTGAAAATACTGTAAGTGGAACCAAAACCCACACTTGTCTCACCAGGAGAGTGATATCATGGGTGGAGATGGTTTGAAGGCTTCGTATTACTTGATACAAGTAGAAAACTAAATTATTACAAGGCTCATAGGCCTAAGGTGATAGAGAAATATAATAAGCTCTAAAATATATAGTCTGTGTTAATTAAGACAAAGTCTAAATCCAAAAATGGTTTCAGGTAATATTTAATATAGGCAAAATAGTGAGGGATGGAAGAAAGAAGGAAAATTTGTATAGAAAAATAAATAATAAAAGTGTTCAGTCAAATGATCTTGAACGCAACTTAAAATGGATCTGTTCCTCCAATAGACAACTAAATTATCTATTGTATAAGAATATATGGAATGTTCTTGGTGAGAAGGTGGCAGTGGATAAAGCGGATGTCTTCTGAAGGTTCCCACAGGTAAGGAGGACAGGTACCTCATTCCCGAGAAGACAGTCTTCACTGAAACCAGAGGAATCAGGGCCAAGCTTCTGCAGTGGAGATGAGTGTTAATGAGAGCTGACAAATTTGTACTACATTTTCAAGGCTCATTCAAGCTGAATTAGCATCAACGCCGGAAAGATTTTATCCAGAGAACACACAGTGGGGCCATTTGATTGCCACGCCTATGAGGCAAAAATGAAAGCAGGGAATTCGAAGAGTGCCTAGCTTTGTTGCTTCTAGGAAACAAACAAACCAAAGAAAAAGAAATATCTCTTCCCCCATCTTTAGATTTTTTGCTCTTTAGTGAGCCCCAGTACAGCATCTGGTGCCTTCATGCCTATCTGCCCTATCTCCTCTCTATTGTAAGTGACAATTAACTAACCAGAAGAGACTGGAATAGATCATTTTAAAGTGATAGGGTCCTTCTCTGGTATATGTTGTTATTAGCAATGGCTTCTCATATTGGAATACAAGGGAATTATTTGCTTTATTTAATAAGCACTTATTATAAACCAAGCATTATTCCAAGTACTTAAAAATATTGAAGAACATTTACCACATGAATTAAGTAGAAACATTTTTCCCATTGAAAATGAGGAAATTGAGTACCCAGGGAGTTAAATAAATTATTCAAGGTCACATGGACCAGAAGTGACAAAGCTGGGTTTTGATGTGAAGATGGAGGCAGAGATTGGAGTGAAATGAAGACCCACAAAAGAATGCCGGGAAGTGACCCAAAGTTAGAAGTTGCAAGGAATGGATTTTTTCTAAAGCCTCTGGAGGGAGGAGGGTTCTGCTGATCCCTTGATTTCATACTTCTGGTCTCTAGAACTCTGAGACAATAAATTTCTGTTGTATTAAGCCACCAAGTTTGTGACAATTTGCTACAGCAGATACAATAAACATTTTCAGAGAGAAAGTTTTTCTTTTTTAAATGGAGCAATGTTAAAAATAAGACCCAGACGTTTGAATAGTGGCAGTGTTCAATAGTTAAGATGGAATTCAGACATGAATGAGATTAGAATGTGTATATATTGAATTGTAACTGGACACCCTATTAAGATACACAGATAATCTAAATGATTTGGGTTTAACAATATCTCAGCTGAGGAGTAGCCATGAGATCAGGAAGCAATATTGTATCTCCTCTTAACGTTTTCAAAGTGCAGTCTAATTTGACAGGAAATACTGATATAATCAACATAAATCTATTGTAAACACCTAAATCTAGTATCTGCATTTACTGCAATTCAAATAGAGCAATAAAACACATTTCAACAGACCTCTGTTTGTAAAGTGCAAAGAGGATTATGTTTGCTATTTCACCAAACACTAAGGGCTTCTTGGGGTGAATACAGTTATAGTAGTGACTGGAAAAGAAATGGTAAAAAATTATTCAGCAAATTTCTTTTCCTTGCCATTTGATATTCTGAAGTCTGAAAACATCCCCTTTGTATTTGCATGTTATTAACTTTTCAGGGAGGGATTAGACTTATTGTGTATGATAAAAGAAACATTGATATTCAAAGATTTTTATCAATTATAGATGTTTTGTTGGTAGACAATCAATCAGTGTAGCAAACATTTCCATGGTGGTGGGTTACTTTAACCTCGAATCTGCTGACCACCTAGTATACTAACATTGGGGACAATAATACAAATGTTAGAATAAGCTCTTTATGCTAAAAGAAAGGTCTTGATGTCAGTATTGTAGACAGATGGAGAAAGCCCATTTTTGTCTTTAAATATTTCAGGACTCCAAGCATTATGTGACTACAGAATTGCTTTTACATTACAGTGTGGAAACATAAAGAGAAGAACAAGTAAGTGTCCATAAGTCAGGAAACATTATCACCCTTGCTAAAGGCTCCTTAAGCATCCCCTTTACCCAAAAGCATTTTTGGAATTGAGAAAGTATTCTCATTTTGACTATACATAAGCCAGAATCTAAAATACCTTGAAATAATAGTTTTCAAAGAAAAAAAGCACTAGCTGTAACAGTAATATTAAAATACACGTATGATTAAATGATCAATTCCAAATGAATACCTAAGTAGAAGGTTATAATGATCAATCAAGTTATTTTTCTTTCTAGCACTTAGGTAAAACACTGTAACACCCCTTATCTCTTCAAGGTCTTTTGCAAAACATAATACGATGCAGTTCCATGCACTCCTTGTCGGCAGAACAGAAGTACTGAACAAACTTTATAAAGAAGAATTTCTCATAGTCAGTTAACATTCATATACCTGTAAATGCCTACATGGGACAGTAAACCGTACTTAGAACCAGAGAAACTTAATAGCTGGAATTATTTGAGATGCGTAGTCCATTCTCCTACTTAATGGAAGACACTTTTAAAGAATGACCTTCATTCTCTGTTTAAACATTCCACTGAAAGAGAGCTCATTATATCACAGGGCCATTTCTTCATGGTTTAATAGCTTTGCCATCATTTGTATAAAAGGGATTTGTGTGTGTATGCGTGTGTGGTGATAATCCTTTATTAAAGATTTTCTTAAGCAATTCAACCCCATATACATTATCTCAAGGAAGTGGTTTGCAGCTGGGATTTTTGCCCACCACCCTCCTCCACCCTAGGGGACATTTTGCAATGTCTGGAGACATCTTTGCCAAACAAAAGGAGGGGATGCTGCTGTCACTCAGTACATAGAGTCAGCAGTGTTGCTGAACACTCTGTAATGCACAGGCCAGCTCCTGACAACAAAGAAAGATTCTGCCTCCAAGTTATCAGCAATGCCTGTCTTGAGAAAACCCGATTTAAAGTAAAAACGGGGTGGATATTCGCCAGGTAAATAAATGGTTGGTCATGTTCTCAGTACTCAGGTATCCAGAATTTGCCTGCACGAAGATGAAAATCATTAAATTTTTTTTTATTGATTTGAGAGTGACATATAGAGGTAGAGATGAGAGAGGGAGAGAGAGAGAGAGTGAGAAAGAGAGAGAGAGGAAGAGAAAGAGAGAAATCGATTTGTTGTTCCACTTATTTATGCATTCATTCATTAGTTGATTCTTATATGTGCCCTGACTATGGATCGAACCTGCAACCTTGGTGTATTGGGACAACACTCTAACCAACAGAGCTACCCAGCCTGGGCAAACCTGTTTTTAATTGTGGTAAAATATATATAACATAAAACTTGCCATTTTAACCATTTTTAAGTGTAAATTTAGTAGCATTAATAATATTTACAATGTTGTCCAACTGTAACCATTATTTATTTCCAAAATTTTTCATTACTCCAAACAGAAACTCTCCACCCATTAAGGAATAATTCCCAGTTCTGTCCTATTCACAACCCCTGGTAACCAATTAATTATTTTTCCTAATCCAGTTATTTATTTCACGAACATGGAATCATATAATAGTGGCCTTTTCATGTCTAGCTTATTTCGCTTTAGCATGAAGTCTTCCAGGTTCATCCCTGTTGCAGCACGCGGCTTCATGCTTTCCTAAGGCTGGGTATCCTGCCGTTGTGCTCATCGGTCAGTGTGTTTATCCATTCACCTGATATTTCCTAAAATTAAGTAGGGAAAAATCCTGCTTCCAATATTTTAGAATACAGGAAATATTGATGTTTTACTGTGCTCCCCTGCCCGCCCCCAATCAGGTCATGCAAATGAAACCAGAGAACATGTTTGATGGATTCCTACTCTGCAAGCCAAACAGGACCTCCAAAAGGAAACATCAACTGCAAGCTGAAACGTATGCGTATGTAAGGTCATCCCTTTTACTTGTCCTGTTCCTTCCTGGGCAGCCTTGTTTTGAACCCTGATTGTCCTGTGGAAAATACAGTGCAGAAGTGTAAAAAGCTGAGAATAATGGAAAAACTAGATGTGATGTCAGAATGTGTGAAATCAGACAAGTTATTTAACTTTCTGGAGCCTCAGTGTATTCATGTCATGAGTGACAAACTTGTTCTGGAGAGTGCCACGTAGCAAATATTTGAAGCTTTGCAGGCTACCTCCTGTCTCTATTCCATATTCTTCTCCTTTTTCCTTGCAATCTTATAAAAATGTAAAAAACATTCTAGGACTCATGGGATATATGAAAAGACGCTATGGTGTATGCTAAAGGGATACATGTGGCCAGACTGGCTCATGGTTGTGGGCTGCCAACCCCTGACCTAGAGATTGCACTTCAGAAATAACATGGTTCTTGATCAGGGGTGATTTGGTTCTTTTGCAGGGAATGCCTGTCAATGTCTGAAGACATTTTTAGTTGTCATTTGGGATGGGGGTGGGTAGCATTACTGACATCTAGCCTGTAGAGGCCAGAGGTGATATTAAATACCCTCCAATGCACAGGAAACACTTATCTGTTCCAAACTGTCAATAGTTTCCAGGTTGAGGAACTCTTTACTACTGGCTATTTTGTCTTAATTATAAGGACAATAAAGAGATGAAATACATTTAAGTTTCCTTCGTCTAGGATTGCTGCTAATTTGTGTTTACTCAATCAATGTGATAGATCTACATAATAGTGTTGGAGGAATTTAAACAGCCTCTGAGTTCCTGTAAGCTGTATGCCGTAGAGAAAACCCATAAAGACAAATTTGATGAAAATCTCTAGCTATGAGGTTAGGTGCAGTTATAGCCTTAAAAATCTGTGATTCACAGGGAGGAGAAGGGAACTAGGCAGGCCCATGATAAATACTGACTTGTGACATATCAAACATGTTCAGACCACTGAGTGAGAAAACCAGAGCCAGGCATTGCAGGTCCGCGGTTGATGGCTCTTTGGTGCCTGGAATATGTTTATTTTCACCTGCAACGAAGTAGTAATATATATTCTATGAAATCGAGGTAAAGAATCATGTAAGAGAGATGACAGGATCATTGAAAATGTGCAAGGGAAATCTGACATGTTCCTCAAAGTGATACCGGTGAGAGGTTAATCCTAAGATCAATGCTTTTACTTTTTTTCGTACTGTGTACTATTTACATTTTCATGGTATCTTAAATGCTTTTTACTTAAAAAAATGTCTCACTGCATTGCTTTTAAAGAAATTTTAACTTTCGTCTCTTTAAATTCTATTAGATTTAACATTATGTAAGAAAGTGATCATTAAGAAACCTGATTACAAATTCTTAGAAATTCACTCTAGTGTGTCCTACTTGAACTGGATTCTAGGCCCACCTGTGAAGTCCTGGTTTGGAAAGCACTATTTCTGATCGTGTTGAAGGCTTTCGTTTGTATCAGCAATAAAGAGCAGTGCTGCATGTCTGAAAAGATTGTGAACTAGAATTCTGATTTATAATTATTTTGTAACAATCAAACACGTAATCTTAGTTAGGAGATCTTACATCGAAAATTCTGCTGTGTAAGGTCCTAATGTAAAGTGACAACTCAAATCTATCTGGAGGGGTATGCTTGTTGTTGCCTTTTCTACTGTTCCAGATTAGGAAAATCACATAGAGATTATGATGCAAAAGCACGTAGAGGTTGTACATCTGTTAAGTGTGTTGGAGGTGGGGTGGAGGATAAGGAGTAGTGAGAGATAATGCTAACCACGTGAGCAGGAGTTACATCTCAGATCACGGAGGCCTTTAAAAATCATACAACGGAATTTGGGTGTAGGCTATTGAAAGCTTAATTTGGAAGAGTGAAATAATGAGATTTGTGTTGCAGTGATATTATCCCAGACATTTAGTGACATTATTCTGGATGTCTTATGGAAGATGGAGTGGAGGAGCCTAGAGTTGAGACAGGGAGACCATGGAGGAGGAAACAGAAATAATGCAGAAAAGCAATAAGGATGTATAAACTAAGGCTGTCACAGTGGGGGTGAAGAGGAAGGGGCACATTAAGAAATATTGAGATATTCAAGGAGTACCAAAACTTGAGTCTGGACTGGCTGTAAAAGAGGCAGTAACGAAAGAGACCAAGAATCTTAGATTACTGATTTAGTATGCTTTTAAAAGTTCTACCTATTTTATCTCTTTTAACCTATGATATAAAACTTAATATACTGGCAAAGCTAGAATTTGGACCTACAATCATCTAACTTCAAAGCACATGCTTTCAACTATTCTCCATAACCAGAAGGCAAAATAGAGGAGGAAGAGAATATTTGTGATGTTAGTGAAGATAGAGCATTATGTTTTAGAACTGTGGAGCCTGGGATCGCTATGTATGGAATACATAGCTACATCACATAATAGGCAACTAAATGATTGGAATTTTAAAATTTGATTGTATACTACCTTCTCATATTATATTCTAGCTTATTGGATTATACAGTGATGCCAATGGCAAATATTTATATATTAGGCCCAAATCTTAAAAGACCAGTGATAACGCAAGCAAGTTCCAGAACACATTGGGAAGTAGACTGTAAAAAAGGTCCTATTATGTTTGTTATTAGTAATTTTTAAGCATATTACATATTAACACTTCAATACACTTCACAAAATAGCAATCTGGGCTTTTGTTCAACCACATTTACTAGAAAAGTGGGAACTGAATTAACTACAATCTAGAAAACAGATAGTGCACAAAATTTCATGAATATTAATAGAAAACCAGACAAATGCAATATATTTGAGTTTGTATCACAAAATGTACAATTCATCCTTTTGTAGAATTGCTATTTCCAAAGAAGATAGATTGGTTTAGTCACTTTAAAAAATGTAAAATGTAAAACATTCATGGAAAAATGATAGGCTCAAATTATAAGAAATGGGATAGATCCTTTAATGAAGAAATTAGATTTTGAATAAAGTACTCCCTTTGGCAGCATCTTAACAAGATCATCCTCAATGAATATGAATCATTAGTAAACCATAAAACAATAAACACACGCATCCAAATGAGAATGTAGGTTGCTATGGATTTGCTAAGGATTCCCATGTCATTATTTCTGATTTTTTACCTCGTCCTTAAATTATTAATAGGGTACACATAGTCACTGTAAATTGTGTGCTTGATTCAAAACGCATCAGGGTTTAATTTATTGAATGATATTTCATTAGCTCAGATGAGTTGGAAAGTGGCATTTCATTTTCTAAAACTGTATGGGACCGTTAATCACACAGATACTTAACTTATACTTTAGGCTCCAGTAAAGTTTCATCTTATCTGAATAAAGCTGAATAAACATCCAAAAAGAACGAAAATTCATTTTAGATCCAACTGACTTTTTCTGATTAGTGATGGTTTAAAATCTCCTCATGCAAGATTAATCAAAGGCAATTTCTTTTTTCTTCATTTTTATTAACTGATATGAGATTATTCTTTATTCACGTAGCTATTTTAATAAAGTAAACATTTTTAGTGGTTTAGTTGATTTACTTTATTCTACCTTATTTTCAAATACCTGATGAACAAATAAATGAAAAAATCAATGAATCAGTTGGGTACTGTATACAAAACTAAAATTTTTAATAGATCATTCATTTATTCATCTGTATTGAATTCTTATTTGAAGTATCACTTACTTTATTTAAGTTTTATTGTGATAGTTACTGAAGAAGAAAGCTTAACTCTTTCGGATAGGAATCTCACCTGTGTCAAGTGCTAGAAGAGAGTAAAGTTTCTGCTGCTGTCATTTCTGGACCAGGGGGAGTTTTGGACTATAGCAAACTGTTCTGTGTTAGGTGAAGAGTAATCACAAAGTCTATGAAGGAATTTCTGGTCAGAGTCACAATTGGCTGTGAAGCAAATTAGAATCCAGTCATGTAACACATAATGACATTTCAGTGAATGGTAGACTGCATATATGAGGGGGACCCTGAAAAACCTACAATTTATTTATAAAAAATTATGTATTCTTACATGTTCAAACTTCAGTCACCTTCAAAATACTCTCCATTTGATGCAAAACACCTATCAAGGCGTTTTTTTTTTTCCACTGCTCAAAACGGTTTTTGATCTCATCAATTTTGATGGCGTTTAGTGCTTCTGCCGGTTTTTGTTTCACTTCTTCCATATTGGCAAAACATTTCCCTTTGAGGACTTTATTTGGGGGAACAAAAAAAGTCTCAGAACGATATTGGGTGAATAGGAAGGGTGAGGCACAGGGGTCATGCCGTTTTTGGTGAAAAACTGCTGGACACTCAGTGCAGTGTGGGAAGGTGTGCTCATAAATCACTCATCATGAAATGGGCAAATGCACTGAAAGAGTCTTCAAACAAAATTCAATGAAGTGGGATACAGACTCTCATGTTAACAGCAGTAGTACATTGATACAGATGTGCTCCTAAAAACCCCCTAGTGGAGAAAACCTGTACTACAAGGGGCTCACCGTCTAGAAGATAATTCCATTTCTTTTTTGGGTTCCCCCCTGGTATGACAATGGTCCCATAAGATTAAAATGGAGCTGAAAAATTCCCATCACCCAGTGACCTCATACCTTTCATAATGTCCTAGCACAGCGCATATTAAGTTAAGAAGCTATACATGTTATTATTTTGGGATTATCCACAATGTGAAAAATTCAGATGTGCAGAATTAGAAGTTGGTGCTGAAATAAGGTCTGTTTCTGAATTCCTGATTTCTGCACCTCATGCTTGGCTTTGCTCTTGGATAGCGTCATCGCACTGGGACTAAGAGGTTGGGGGAAGTCCTCCAATGGCAGCACGTCCAGCATTGTGGTTGTCTGTAAGTTCTGCAGGGAAAACGTTTTTCTTTTCTGTTTTCTCCTGTTATTTAAGATTTTCGTCTTAATAGTATAATTGCTAAATAAAGAAGAAAGGCTGGAAAAGAATCACTTCTATTAAAAAATGATTTTATAAAGTTTACAGTTAGGTTGCAAATGTTTTCTATTTGAAGATTTTTGGATAACAAATACTACTATGGAAACTAAAATGAAACAAAGAGATAATGTAGACATATGGTGTGATGAAACTTGCAAAGTTAATTTTTCTTAATCGACAATTTTTAAAAATCAGATATTTTAAATTACAATGGGAAAACATATTTTTAGTAAACTAATGATACTTGGGGAAGGTATTCTTTTTCAATAACTGCTTTATCTTTGTAATTACCATAGTTTGCAAATTGGGAGTTCAAACCTGCTATACTTAAATCCAGTAAAAATTTGGGTATTTGTACTAAAATCTGTGTTGTTTCTATTCTCTGTGCTTGTTTTAATGTGGTGATGTATGAAGATGCCTCAGAGTTACTTGCATTGCTATGGAAGAGAGGAGGGTTGAGGGACAAAATTACTTCTTCTTAACTGCCATGTGGATTTGAAATAGTTATTGGAATGCCCTTTAATTTAATGGTGAGTGTGTATTTGGTAACTCATTGCTTTTGAAAACAGTCAATCTTGTGAAAATTAATGAACTTCAAAAAACTGTTTTAAGCAAGCCTTTAAGTAAAATTTTAAAATTTATAGTATTTGGCACATTGTCTATTTTGTAATGTTAATTCAATGTATTTTCTAAGATTTTAAATTTGTTTCTCAAATTTTATTTTATTTATCCTATTTAAAAATTATTTTTGTATTGGTTTCAGGTATACAGGTCAGTGTTTAGACAATCATATAATTTACAAAGTTATCCTCTCAATATTTTCAGTACCCAGCTGGCACTGTACATAGTTATTGCAATATTATTGACTGTATTTCCTATGCTTTACTAATTTACATCCCTGTGACTGTTTTGTAACTACCAATTCGTAGTTCTTAATCCCTTCACCCAGTCCCACAACTGCCCTCTCCTCTGGCAACCCCCAGTCCACCCTCTGCATCTATGAGTCTGCAGTCTGTTTTAATTTTGTTTGTTTATTTGGTTCTTTAGATTCCACATACAAGTGAAGTCATATGGTATTTGTCTTTCTCTGCTAACTTCTTTCACTAAACATAATACCTTCTACGTCCATTCATGCTGTTGCAAATGGCAGAATATCATTCTTTTTTATAGCTGAGTAATATTTTATTGTGTAAATGTACCACAGTTTTTTTATCTATGCATCTATTGATGGGCACTTGGGCGGCTTCCATATCGTGGCTATTGTAAGTAATGCTGGAATGAACAGCGGGGTGCATATATTCTTTTGAATTAGTGTTTTGGGGTTCTTCAGATAAATCCCCAGATGTTTTACAAATTTTAATATGGTACACAACTAGCATAAAAGATATTGGTTTATACAGCAGGGCACGGATTTGACACCTAAGGACTGAGAGCCAAATCTCTCTTGCATAAAATTTCATTGAGACACAACCCTATCCATTTACTTCTGTTTTGTCTGTGGTGGCTCTAGAGCTACAACAGCAGAGTTGAGTAGCCACAGCATAGACTGTAATGGCCCCAAAAGTCTGAAGTATTTACTATCTGGCCCTTGTCACCCCTGCCCTGGAGCTCAGGAAAAGCTGGAGCTGAACTTTCCTATGGTGTATAAAAAAAAAATGATTAAGGGCACCAGGCTGGGTGGGTGGGGGGCAACAAACAAACAAAGAAAAGCTAGGTTTAAATAAAAATATTCATATCAAAATTTGGGATCAGATTTTGGTCCATGGAAATGAACATAGGAAATATTTAGAATAAACCCACGAGCAGGTCCTTACCTACATTTTAAGTTCAATCATTGTCATTTACTAAGTTCATAGGTACTATATTTGTAATTCAAAATGACCAATGCCTTTAAGCTTTCTGGTCCCTTGTGGTTGGGGACATGCCTGGCTTACAGATACCCTTTCAGATAGTGGGTGGGGGCTCTGATGATGCTGACAGGGTCATAAGAACCTCTAAATTTGAAGCCAATTCCAGCATGGATCTGTGTGTGTGTGACTTTGTGTGCGTATGAACAAGCACATTTCTCTTAAAAGGAGAATGTTGGCTAAAAAAGCTGCAGCTGTCAGGAAAATAAGAATCATGGCGTACCCAAATTCAAAAGTGGGCTGCGAATGGGGAAGACAGATTCTGCCGTACCGAGGGTCTAAAAAGCAGGCTTCGGTGTTGCTCATCAGTGAGCTAAAAGATAAGTGCTTTGTATGTAAAAAATGGTAAGTGCTTTGCCCTTTAAAAAGGGAATATAAAAATATTGCTCTTTTAATATGTCCCGTAGCCTGCCCTGGCTGTGAGGATGAAGAGAGATGGCACTAAAAATGATAAAGCAATAAATCATAAAGCTCCAAAGTTCCCTTTGTGTCACAGGCCTTACATGTTCAGAAAGCAATAGCAATCTTCAGTACATATCAATTTCCCTCCGTGGGATGGAAATTGAAGAAGCTGTGAGAGAAAATACTGACTAGAAAGAAAAATGTTTTTGCCTCTCTTTTGCTTTCCTACCTTGAAATTTCTGTAGTCCATATGTTAATTGGAAGTCTTAATAGTTCTAACTATAAGTTGATATCTAAAGCAGAAAGGAAAAAACGTGGGTCTGTGTCTCAGCTGGAATCTGAAGTACACATAATTATTTCTTTTTGCAATGTTCAAAGAATTGTAGCTTCTTTTCACTCTCTTCATGTGTCACCTGTCTTTTCTTTTCATGCATTTGAAACTCACCAACTCTCCTCTGAATGATTTTCTTTTAGGTTCTAAAATTCCAGCATAAGTGAGAAAATGTTAAAAGGTATTAGAAAAATTTGTCATTTGGAAAGTTCATCAACATATAATTGAACATATTAATGATGACTGAGAGCAGAAATTTCCTTGTAATTATAAAAGTAAGAATTATAAGGTAGCAGGTCATTTTCTTGGTTATTGACGGACTGGACTTCGGGTCATTTGTAAGTTTAATTTGGATACCTGGTCAGAATCAGGAAATAATAGTAATTGCACGTATGTGAAAGATTCATGTAGACCTTTACATAAGTGTTCCTGCAGTACTGACTTGTTCTTCCTTCAGGAACAAGTTTGAACTATTTGGTGTACAACTTCAGGAAAGTAGCCGATGGCTGAAAAATAAGCAATAAGGACATCCTGCCCTATTCCAAAAGCATTGAATTTCAGGGCTAATTTTTATGGTAGAGTCAGGACAATCCCTATTAGATACTCATTTAAACACAAGATGCCTCCTTCTCTGCAGTGTTCAGAAAACTGACAACCACAAGCCTATGAACAGCCAGGCAGGACCCAGGAAGGAGGTCCTCATCTATTCTGTCCATGAGAGGCGCCCCCCACGCAGTTCCCTCTTTACCTCTCCACATGTGTTCCTTGTGACGGAACAGAAACCACAGTCTGCGTACCACTTGAAGTGACCTTACAGGCTTCTCTTCATTTCTCCCTGGGCTTCTTTAACAAATTTGTCCTTAATACATCTTTTTCTGTCTTTGGACACCTACCAGTTTATTTTTCCTGATCTTTGCTTTCAAGCTTTCCTCAACTGACTTGCCTCCAGTTAATCAACACCTTCCTCGGGCTGCCCCACACAGTGCTATAATCAGCATCAATCACTTTTAAGTACCTCCACTCGACTTTCCTCATGTTGTATAATTTTCTTGTAAAATAGCTTCCAAAATAAAATAGAGGGCCATATCTAGAGCCAGATTGCCTGGACTCGAATACTAGTTAACTGAGCGACCTGGGGCAAGTTATCTAACATTTCTATGCTCAATTTCTTCTCCTTTAAATGGGGATGATCATAGCACTTTTTCTCACATAATTGTTTTGATTAAATGAGATAAAAATTTGGGGTAGTGCTGGAGACATACAAGGGCTGTCTAGAAGGTGTCCAGCCATGTAATATGAAAAATAGAGACATTTATTGAAGAAGATACAAGATACAAGAAACATTGTAATGGGACAATGATGTCTCAGTCCCCTTCAAAGTAGGCACCTTGGGACCTCACACAGTTCTCCCAATTGCCATCAGCTACCCCATCATGTTTTCCTGAATCTTATCCATGGTCTAAAATCTCTTCCCTTTAAAAGGTAATTTTAGTATTGGGAAAATCCAGAAGTCACAGGGTGCCAAATCTGGGCTGTAGGGGGGCTGAGTCACCTGGGTGATTTGATGTTTTTCCAAAAACCTCAGTACAATACCTGACACATGAGTGGGTGAGATGTTATGATGAAGCTGCCAATCACCAGTTGCCCATAGCTGTCACCTTCTGAATTGTCCAAACAGTTTCCATGGAGGGATGTTCAATCTTAATGCAAAATTTGATGCATATTTGTTGCTCTACTCACTCAGCCATTTTGAATGTGACTTCCACACTGTACACATGCTCACTTGATAATGTCTATCGCTCCACCGCCTAGTACAGTGAAGTTGTCATTGTTCACACATGTGCATCCCAGTCCACTCTCCTTGGCTGCCAGCTTACATCGATATCAAGCAAATCATTCTTGTTATATTAATAATGGCTGGACTTTTTCCAGACAGCCTGTACTAAATATTGTAATATATTTCACATGTATGACATAATGATTTGATGGATGTATACATTGTGAAAGGATTCCCACCACTGAGTTAATTAACACATCTTTCACCTCACATATTCACCTTTTTTTTTTTTTTTTGGTGAGGACACAAGTTCTACTCTCAGCAAATTTCAAATATACAAAAAAGTGTTATCTACTGTAGTTGCCATGTTATATATTAGATCCTCACACCTTGTTTATTTTAACCAACATCTCTTTATTTCCCCTACCTTCTATGCCCTTTGTAACCACCATTCCGCTCCGTCTCTATGAGTTCAATTTTTTCTTTCAATAATCCTACATATAAGTGATACTACACAGTATTCGTCTTTCTCTTTATGGCTCATTACACTTATAATATCCTCCAGGTTCACCCATGCTGTATTGAATGGCAGGATTTCCATTTTTTAAGACAGAATAATATTCATATACACACATTCATATATCACATGTTCTTGACTCATTCATCTGTCATACATTTACATTGTTGTCATTGCTTGGCTACTGGGAATAATGCTGCAATGAACATAGGAGTGCAGATATCTCTTCACAACAGTGATTTCATTTCCTTGGGATGAGTACCCAGAAGTGGGATTGCTGCATCATGTGGTAGTTCTGTTTTGTGGCTCTACCAGTTTCCATTACTATCCACAGTGAACAGGTGTTCCTTTTTCTCCACATTCTTGTTGATACAGTCTGCTGTTACGCTTCATTTTTCTTAAAAGTTCAGTTATTGCATTCTTCAGTTGTGTGATTTCTTTTAGGTACTTTTTATATATCTTGTCTTTTTGTTGAAATTCTCATGTTGCTCTCCTGACCTTGGGGACATCTTTATGACCATTATTTTGAACTCTTCATTGAGCAAGGCACTTATCTGTGTTTCATTAAGATTGGTTTTGGGAGATTTATCTTGGTCTTCTGTTTGGAATACATTCCTTAGTTTTTCATTACCTTGACTCTCTGGGTTGGTTTCTGCATGTTAGATAAAAAGGCCACCTCACACAGTGTTGACAGAGAGGCCTTGTTTAAGAAATGAACCTTGTTAATTAGCTTGGCTTGAGCTCCTGGTTTCTCCCAAAATTATGTGATTGTACTTTCTTTGTTCTTAGTGGTCTCTAGTGGCTGATGATGTGCCAAGACCCACCAATGTCCCAAAGGGAAGGATCATAGTCAGCACCTAAGTCAGGCTGATTAGAAACTGAAACTTCTGGCAACAGCTAATCCCCTTCCAGGAAGAAACTGGGAGATGGGCATTTTGCCTACTCCTTGTGCTAAGTAAGCATGGGTGTATAGTCATGGGGTGGTGGTGCTCTTGTACTCATTTAAAAACTACTCTTTGTATACAATAGTTCTGTGGGACTCATGAATGCAAGCCTGTTGGCTATCAGGGTAAGTTAATTTGGGGGGACCATCTCTCATTGTCAACTGTGAAAGCTGGGATGCCGTGTGTGAATACCATCTATTTCAAGAGAGATACTGGCAATGTGGTTCTATTGTGTTGGAGGGAGAAGGTGTCAGAAATGTCGTCCAGTTCCACTGGGCTATTTGAAGGATTGCACACAGTGCCTAGATGCATGAAAATTACAAGACTGACTCTTCCACAGTAATTTATAAAATAGGCAATCAAACCCCTTACAGGGAAGACTGGTAAATGGGCATTTTCACCTGCTCCCTGTGTGCTGAACTCTAGGGGGTAGCTGTGACAAATTCTCGTGTACCCATTAAGAACTGCTTTTTTTGGAAAACCTCAAAATATCTAACTTTACACCTAAAGGAACTAAAAAAAGAAGAAGAAATAAAGCCAAATTTAGTAGAAGGGAGGAAATAAAGATTAGAGCAGTAATAAATAAAACAGGTTAAAAAAACAACAGCAAAGATCAATGAAACTAAGAGCTGGTTCTTTGAAAAGATAAAATTGACAAACCTTTAGTCAGACTCATCAAGAAAAAAAAGAGAGGGCCCACATAAACAAAATTGAAGTAAAAGAGAAGTTATAGCTGACACCAAGGAAACACAAAGGATCATGGGAGGCTGAACAACAACAAATTGGGCAATCTAGGAGAAATGAATAAATTCCTAGAAACACAAATTTCCTATACTGAAATAGAAATGGAAAATCTGAATAGATCAGTTACTAGCAAGGAGATTGAATCAGTAATCAAAAAACTCCCCCCCAAAACAAGATTACAATGCAAGATGGATTCATGGGTGAGTTCTACTAAACATTTAAAAAAGATTTATTACTTATTCTTCTCAAACTCTTCCAAAAATTATTTCCAAACTTATCTCAGAGGGTCAGCATTACCCTTATACCACAACTAAATACCACACACACACACACACACAGAGGCACTCATAGACATTATAGGCCAATATCCATGATGAACATAGATGCAAAAATCCTCAATAAGACATTAACAAACTGAATTCAACAATACATTGTATAAATTCTAGTGCAGTTCACACTGACTAAATATACGGTGGCTGATGTGCAAAAACTATATGGAACTCTGTCTAAGTAAGACAACAAAAGCCTGGAATACTAGAGGAAGATCTTTCAAAGAAAGAAGAGGACAGCTGTCACATTATTGTTCAGTGAAATGTTCACAGATTGCTTTCTTTCATTAGAAACCTTAGAAGTCCCTCCAAACTCATATTCTTTACTGGTGTAAGAACTCTTCATAAAACAGGTATTTTCTCTTTAGCTTTTCTAAAATGCATGCTTCAACATTTGCTTAATAAATAATTTATTTGGATAACATTTACTATACATTTTTCTAAAATTCTCTCATATCACATTTGTCATAGCTTTAAAAATAAATATTCTATAGTCTAAAATTTAAAGAAAAGAAATGCATGAAGAGGATCGAGAAGTCTAAACTGATTGTAAGATAAACAAGTCATGGAGATGGAGAGCACAGAGAAAATATAGAACAATATTGCATCAACTTTGTATGGTGACAGGTGGTAACTAGACTCATTGTGGTGATCATTTCATAATGCATGGGAATGTTGAGTCACTATGCTGTATACCAGAAACTAATATAATATTGTATGTCAATTATACCTCAATTAAAAAACATCTGCACCTTTGTTTTCTATCGTCCCGTGAGTCTTGTGCATGCAAGCCCTATTGGATTCAGAGCTAGAAGTTTTGGGGACCCATCCCTTGGGTGGGAAACAAAAGCTGAGGTTCTAGGTGTTTGGTGCAAGGCCTCCATTTCTCAGTGAGAAGCTGGGAATTGGGTTCCCTGCCTTCCACTTTTTTGGTGCCATGGTGGGGGTGGGTCTTATGGTAAGGGTAGGCATCAGCCTTTCCTACCCCTTTTGATGTGGGTACTTCCTCATTCCCCTGACATGTGAGAGTTGCTTGGCAAGACTAATTTCTTTCAGGAGGAGTCACTCCATGTGTATTCATTGTGTCCTTGGGAGGAGGTGGGCTCAGGAGCTTCTTGTGTAGCCATTTTGGTCCCCTTAGTGATGAAGTGTTTTTTGTTTTGCTGTTTGTTTTAAATTTAAGTTGGCCTAAGACAGTCCTATGACATAGATGCTGAATAAAAATCTTTACAAATAGGAAATATTTCCACTTAATAACTTAGCAAATTAAAAAGACTGAAAATATCTAGTGCTGGTGAGGCTGTGGGGAAATGGACACTTGCTAGCAAGACTATAATTGGTTCAGCCTTCATGTACAATATAAAATGCACCACAATGAGGCTTAGTATTCGTGGTGTAGGTATGCAGCATTTAAGAATGACCCCAGTCTACAGTATACTCATTGCAGCACTTGCTGAGGAGCACAGAGACATCTGGATTGCTTACATGGTACACATAGGTCATGAGGAGCCAGGGTTGCTGCCTGCTGTTCACCTTGTCAGCACCTCCCACCATTACCTCTGTGACATCTCACCTACAGAGGTTGGGTCTGATGCTGAGCTCAATGTTGGGGTTCTCCTGGGTGCTTAAAGGTTCTGTCATACATCATAAATCATAAATGGGATAATGTCCATTATCCTCTAGTTCCCCACTGTTTTTAAATAACTTATAGTACCACCTTCCTTCCTGAAGTTATGGTGCAGAGGACCCTGGCAATCACTTCATTGATCTACTCCAAACCATCTTGTTAGGTTAACCCTATACCAGTATGGGAGCCATGGGCTGTCTCTTCCTGCTACATCTTGAATTCTCTCTGCTTTAGACTTACAGTAAAAACCTCTCTGCTTTAGGCATGAAGTAAAAATCTAAGATCTACTTTGATAGGCCTGACTCTTGATATGTTCATGGGATCTACAGGAGTTTAGAATATTTGTCTCTCTCTCCCAAGACCATTTTGCTATAGAGTCAAGAAAGCCATTTGGAGGCAAAAGCTGCTTAACTGCTTTTGTTCTGGGTGGCACTTAGCCTCTTTTTCACCGGGCAAGGAGCCTCAGCATTGGAGTTGGATGACTGAAAGGGACTTGAGAGAAAAATAAAAATAGGTTGCTTTAATATCTTACCAGTATTATTCTCCTTATACTATAAAGGGGGAACATACAAAGCAAACTTATTGCCCTTTGTTATTTTTAAACTGCAGGCATACACCTTGCCTTGCAGCCCCTGGACCTGGGGGGTAGTTGCATTAGTTGTACTAATGTGGCACGGGTTCGATTAGTCTTGTTTATGAAAACTTCTCTGAAAATGTCATATTTCCACATTAAAAAATATTCCACGTACTTTCAAGTGTCTTTCTCAGCCAAAAAATTACTTCTTACAACAACTGGAGAAATCACATCTTTCGTGTTTTCCGTACATGCTGTCCTTATAACTCCCATAATGAATGGGAAGTGTACTTCACAATATTCCCCTTTTTAAACTTTTTCATTGGATGTATTGCAGTGATACTGGTTAATAAAATTATATAGGTTTCAGGTGTACAATACTCTAATACATCATCTGTATATTCTATTGTGTGTTCACCACCCCATGTCAAATCTCCTTCTATCACCATTTATATTCCCATTAATTAATAGAGAATTATGGTTATTGGTTAAATGATTTTGTTGGGTGTGCTTTTGTTCACATTTGGATATGCCAAAGTTCTTTCATTATTGGCTTTTTGTCTGTCAGTATTACCTCAAGACAATTCAAAGCAAAAGCTTTCTGCTTAAAAATGCCAAGAGAGCTACTATCAAAATGGCAGAGCAATGAGAAACTCTTCAGGGGGAATGTAAATTCACTTACAAGGTAAAACACTCATTTAAAGGTGAGTGACTGTACCCTGGCATGGTTCAACTCAGCTCAAATTTTAGCTGAATAATTCTGTGAAGCTCCATTTGTTACTTAATGTAGCTATGAAAACATATTGGCCCTTTGGTCTTCGACATTCACCATACATCACTTAGAGTACTTACTATTCTTTTTGTTCCTTTTAGAAAAAAAGTTTATTTTTCTTTTTTTTTACTGTTGATATAGAATATTTTGAATGACTTCTACTTGGAAAAATATGATAGAACTTTATGGTGAGAACATATGATTTACTGTGCCACACTATTTTGTTGATTTAGCTTTCAGATGAGCAAAAAATATAAAAGGGAAAAGTAAATGATTTAGACTAGGTAGGACATATTACAAGTCAAGTGACAAATATATCTCCTGAAAATGTGAAATAAGGTGGTTGAGACTAAATTTAGACTGTTTAAACCCTACAGGGATCATCTGTGTGTAGAACATTGTGATAATCTTCGGCAGAAAAATTAGGCTTCATTGTAATCAATCCAGTGGAAGAGGAGTTCCCTTCCTCAGCCGCCTCCCTCTGGGAGTACGTAGGACACTCATAGGACCAAGTACTATTTTTACCCCAGCAGGTACTGGCAGCAGCGTCAAGTCATCTTTATGAGTATGTGAGCATCCTTTGTTCACAGGTACTTGAAACTATTTTTAAAATGGACTAAAAAGTGCCAAAGCCATGTTATAGTGATCCAGACTCCATCTGATAATGAAAACTCTACCTAATTTTTTACTTTTGAACAAATGCAAAACATTTTTCAGGAGAATCTTAAAGCAGTGAGTGTAACTACTTTAGTATTGTTGACAGATTTTTAAAAACCTCCCATTTTTTCCTCAGAACACCTAAATTTTTAATGTTTGAGCAAAACAAGGTATTAACAACAGTTAAATATTTTAATATACCTATATGTTTTAGAGATTTTAAATATAATTGATACCATTAGTTCTCTGAGGTTGGAGATGAGACCTTGAATCTTCCATGCCTGCCTAGCAGCAAACAGTGACAGATTGAAGAGCTAGATTTCAGAGCTGAACATAAAAGGAATCTAAGGGAAAGATACGTAAAATGTGGTTGGATATCCTAGCTTTTAAGAATAATTATCATCTATCATCTACCTATCATCTACCAAGCACATCTATCAAGTGCCCCTCTATCATCTATCACCTATCTACCTGCCATCTGCAATCATCTAAATCCACCCATCCCTTTGGAGTCACCAGGGGGGCAATGTGGCCGCCTTCATGAGTGTCTTGCTGTGAGGTGGGAGGACCCTCGCTGGCTGCTGCCTACTCTCCTCTACATCTGCAATTAATTCTGAAGTATGGCTTTGGGTTGAAAGGGAGCTCGGAATATTATTTGAGCTTAAATAGTATTTTCTTTTTCTGCAAACAGAAAAACAGCAGAATTTATTTCCTTTCCTTTTACTGAAGAAAAAAATGCCCCCTCTTAGGGGACTAGTATATTCAAAAAGCTGCTTAAGCTTCTTTAAAAACAAAGAACAATGGAATTGTAAGCCCTGTCTTTTCTCCTTACAAACTTAAACTGTAAAAGAAAGTCAGCATGTCACATGTTGACATTTGCATTTGATTTGGTGTATGTTTTCTTTCCCCATCACAATTTTTGTTGCCTGAAAAATGGTGCCCGTATTTACAACCTCCAGATCCTCACCCAGGAATGAGGTACAGTCTGCCAGGAGCTCATGATTTCCGTGGCTCTTTACATTTTTGATTCTCTTTGAAGGGCGTAGGGCAGAGATCAACCTTAGCTTGCTAGTCACTGCAAATTTCCTTTCCTCACAGTAAGCCATGCTGGGTGTTAATGATAACATGAGGCGCTTGCCTCAGATGCCTTGACCCTAACACTGAGGGGATTTCACCTAATGGCTTTTTTTCCATCTCATTATTCTATATTTAAAATTAACCAAGCATTAAAATGAGGCACCTCTTTCTGCTGGTAAAGATGTTTTCCAAATGCCATCTCTAAGTTTAAAGTAGGTTATTATCTAAAAAAAACAATATAAAATTGTGGTGCTGATATTATAAACTATTTGGGGGGAGGGAGTAATCATGCAATCATTCCACTTCGGGACCAGAGATTGTTAAGTAAGGATGGTCTTCAGGCAAAGAGAGAGGAACACCCATATAACAAAACAAACCAAACACAAAAGCGAATCATACCCACATGCAGTAGGGAAAGGGTAAATGAGAGAGAATCTTTACAAAAATGACAATTGAAAAGACGAGGCTCAGATTTTGAAGTGAATGCTTTTCAAAAGACACACTTGATGAGCATTCAGAACCCAGGCGGGAAAATGCCTGACAAAACAAGAAGTATTTCTTGTCAATTTTGAGGTAAATTTTAAAATATGAGATGTAAAGTTTAGTTACATAAATCAAAGAGTCATTATAAGGATTAGATTACTTACATTTGTGAAATCTTTAGCATAGTTTAGTAAAGTTATACTATAGTTTAATATAAGTATACTATATATATACTATAATGTTGTAACCATTACATACGTTCCCTTGTATTATTTTTATCTCAGTTGGTCCTGGCACAAACCTACAAGGTAGATAGTGCCGTTATTCCCTTTTCATGTGTGTCTCCAAAGGTTATGTCATTTGCTTGGGAAAACCATATGTTTCCACTGAATAGTCTGAGTGGGTGACTACCCTTCTCTGGCCAATGGTTTGGGTTGCAACAGAAGCTGGTCTCCTCAGATGGGCTCCTCCTTGATTCTGAATTTTATTTGTTTTAAAGATTTTATTTATTTTTTGGAGAGACAGGAAGGGAGGGAGGAAGGGAAAGAGAAACATCTATCACCCCTAACCAGGAACCTGGCCTGCAACCCAGGCATGTGCCCTGACTGGAAATTGAGCCAGTGACCTTTCGGCTCACAGGCTGGTTCTCAACCCACTGAGCCACAGCAGCCAGGGCTGATTTTGAATTTTAAATAGTAACGAGAACTGTCAGAATTTGAACACTGTGTTCTGAGAGAGTGACCTGCACCCTGGGGACAAACCCTGGTTTCTGTGCTTTCTGAGCCTGGTTCTTGAGCTTTTAATTCTTGGGCTGCCCAATACCTTTCCAGTACATTCTGTTTCCATTGTGACTTTGGTCCTGCATTGCTCTCTGCTTGGTGAGGGGCTGGCATGCAATGGAGGAAACTGACTGTGTTGCGCCACAGTTGGCTGTGCTGTGGCCTCTGCTGAGGTGGCCTGGGGAAAAGCTCAGGTAGTAGAATCCTTTGTCTTTGGAAAGGGAGGAATGGCCCCAGGACAAATGTGACACTTGACTTCCTTGCACAGTCTGAGAAGAGACAGACTTGGGGGCTGGATGAAAGAAGGTGCAGGGATTAAGCAAAAAAAAAAAATCTGTATCTCAAAAAACTACACACACACACACACACACACACAGACTGTAGTGATAGCCAGAAAAAAAGAGAGGGATAGGTGGAGGTGGGCAAAGGGGGGCAAATGGGGATGGAAAGGGACTTTGCTTGGGGTGATGGGCTCATGATACAGTGTGCAGATGATGTTTTATTGATTTGTACACTTGAAACATGTATGATTTTGAAACCGTCACCTCAATAAATTCAATAAAAATGTAAAAAATGAAAGAATAAGATCATGTTACTAAAGGTGACTCAAACTTTTTCCCTCCGATTATTTTGCATCATCCAAGTAACAATTACCTGCAGGGTCTGATGCATTTGTTTGAATGTCTATGTTTACTTATAACTTTCTTTGCATATTTTCAGGAGACTAACCATTCTGTTTGTAAATCTGGTCTTTAGTTCTTTTTATTGAGCCCAAATAGCATTCACTATTTAAGGGAAGGGAGAAGGTATTATTCTGCCCATCACAGCCTGCCACATTCTAGCTTTTCTCTGAGTACCTAAGATGATCTCTGATTATTTCCCATGAGGGGCAGTTACCTTGCATTCCTAAACACCTGCCTTCCTGCTCCATCCTCCATGTGTCTGCTCATGCTGTTTCCCCCACTTGAATGCTCTCCCTCTTTTACTTTGTCTTACAAAGTTCTACACCTTCGAGTTTCAAAGGCCCCTCTTTCTGTACATGCCAATCCAAGCTGATTTCTCTCTGAATTCCCATTGCTCTTAAAATCAGTGCCTCACATTAATAGTAAATATTTCATGTGTGAATGTTTAACTGCTACTGAAATGCTAAGATTCAGGTAAACAGTGATCAACTATTTTCCTCCTACATTTAATTATACAAAAAATGTACAAAACATGCACACACACACACATTTAAACATACAAAAAAAAAGCTAAGAAATTTCTTGGTCTGACCAGTCATATGCCCACCTGGATCCTCCAATTAACATATTTGCTTCATCATGTATATGTCCCTCCATTTACCCCTCCATTCATCCATCATCTTACCATATTTTTTGTGATACACTGAAAATAATTTGCATAAATCAGTCCCATCTTACCCCCAATACTTCAGCATATCTATTACTAACTAGAGTTACTTTTTATTGGCATTTTTTGTGATTAAATTTTTATAGTCCATAGCACCCTGCAGAGCAGTGACCACGTCAGAGAACATCAGTTTATTCCCACTGGGTGAAATTTAGACACCATCTTGAAATCATTACAAACGAAAGGTGTGGAAGCCCAAATACATGGTTTCTGGAACCACAGCGGCATAGAGAGGTAGGTGTGTTTTATGGATTTGCAGAGGAAACTTACATATGTGTAGCTCGTACTAGCCCGATTTGTGGTCTGTCAAATATATTCCAGGGGAACAATCAGGCAAAGTTTCCGGAGGCAGACAGGCCCCCGTCTGAGTGACTGAAGTACTAACATGCATCCTGTTATGTATGCTGTGCGCTTAAAAAGCAAGACAGGGGCACTCTAGTTTACCTAAAGATATACATTGAATGAGGTGATAAAATAGTCAAAAAGGAAAAGATGGGGTTTGTGTGGAGCAGCCTGTGCCAGTTTATTTCACTGTACCCTGTTGGGTGGAAGCTCAGCTCCTTTATAGGACGGCACCTGCTCCAAACAGACCATCTGGGTTCAGGTAGATGGATCTGAAGAAGGCTGCTCTAAACCTTGTAGTTTCTGAAGTCTTATGAGGAGAAAGGTACAGTGCTCCCCAGATTTGGTAGCACCTTTTACAACATGTCGTTATAGTAGCCATTATTTACCCCAAAGTCTTCCTTTTATTGATATGGTTTATTCATACCTATATCCACATGGACATCTATATGTATATTTATAGCCACATACATTCCCTCGTTCTTCAATGACAGGCTCCTTCTCGTGCATGTGTCTCTGGTCATCTTCTCTTTGAAGAGTCCTCTTCTGACCCCTTCATTTAAAAGGAATGCCCATTCTCCCTGTTATACTCTACCTCTGCACTCTGTTTCACCTGAAATACATCACAATTACTAACTATATATTAATACTTCTTAACTTACATCTTACATTTTCACTTTAGTAGGCTAAAACTTTTTGATGGTGAATGATATTTTCCCCATCTCCTGCATAATTATAAGTTATTAGAGTATCTGATCCATAGTAGATACCTAATTAAAATCTGCTAAATTATATATATTGAAAATACATGAATAGGGAAAAAATTTGTTCCAGTATTATCCCAAATGCCCTTGCTGTGTTTCATTCCTAGCTGGTCCTCCTCCTTCTCTATTTCCTAATACTTTTTTATCTCTCCTGGCCCTTGGACTGGGGGCTGCACCCAGAATTGACTTTCTGGGCACTGCCCCCATTGACAAAATCACCTTCCCCATCTCTGAAAACTCCCATTCCTTTAGCATGCTTCTCTCAGCTAGGGTTTAGAAGGATATTATATCTGAAGGAAGAAATTGACCACAAGCTGTGAGTGATTGAGAACCTCACTTAATGTGGTAAAACCTCCTGAGGATGCTTACATATCACGAGGATGGTAAACTGGCAGTGTGACTAGGAAGCTTAAATAATTTCAGGCAGTTTATGTGAAAAAGACCTGGGATTTAGCTGACTAAAAAACCCAGTCTGAATGGCCTGAAAATGGAAAAAACTAACTCATTCTTCTTTGAGTGCATTCTAATCTCACTTTTGTTTTGCAGTGTTACATTACACAGGGAATAACGACTTCTATTTTCTATGACAGATTATATGCTAGCTGATATCTTGAAGAATGTTGAAAATAATTAGGATGATGAGGGTCTCTCAAATCATGCCAGTTGAGGAAGAGGTTAGGAGCTGGAAATATGTAGTTGACAACAGAAAGACTTAGGGAAGATAAGTAAACTTGCTTCATTTATTTGAAGTGAATGAAGAATACCTATTGAACACATACTAAATGCTAGCACTAAATTAGGTGCTGGGGAAATTAATGATTAAAAAAAATAGTCCTGTTCACACAGAGCTTAGATTCCATGGTTAAGGAAATAGTAGAGGACTATTGAGTGGAAAAAATATAGATTTATGCTTTTCCTTTGCGATGCTTTCTGGTATAGCAGTCTCCATTATTGTTAATATTTTGTTAATACTCTCAGTTCAAGCAGGTTGCAGATGAGAGTCCATATGCATTGCGGATAGGAGTAGAGACTCGCCCATGTATTCTGTGATTCCTCATTAGTCAAGATCACAATTTTCACTTAGGATGACCAGGGAAATAAGCATAATAATTGTCATGAAAAGAAGTGCCTGAGGTCAGGTTTGGAAGAAAAGGAGTCATTTGATTTGGACTTCTTGATCCTTTTACAAAGGAAAGGGTAAACAGTTCTGCGGGCCTGGCATAATGAATGAACAACCCACAACTCTTTTCTCCATACGTAATGAGAAGTAAAACATAAGTCACACAAAGTGGAAAAGTGCAGGTAGCAGCATGAAACATAAAGTAGAAATAGAGATGGGTGCTGGGGAAAGATTGCCAAATGTGGACTGTAGCTCTAACTTTCCTGTTTTTCCTTGAGTCATGTGGCTCCAAGTAAGTCCATTTTCCTCTTTGGCATGAAATTTCCTCAGTGAAAAAATGAGGGGTTGGGCTACTTCATCTTTAATGCAACTTTTAGGTCTTGCATTTATATATTTTAGTCAGCATTAAATATATTTTATAAGGATGCTTGGTTAAGTATTTTGGACCACTAAGGTAATTTTAGAAATAAAATTTTCCTCTTCTCAGTGGATCAATCAGAATTATCACATATAATAAAAATACCACTCTTCTGATTCCTAAATATGGCTATAAGTCCAATAATGAAATTTCTTTGAATAAGCACTAGACATATTTTTGAACAACTCACATCTAATTTTTTAAAACAAATGTTCTCTCAAGTAATAAATATTATTGTAGTTAATATAACTCTCTCCTATTCTGTGAATAAATGTCTTAAATACATTTCAAGAAAATTGGAGATTTCAGAAGCAATAGGAACATTATATTCTTGCTTGAGAAAAATCTGAAAAATAATATATTATCAGTCTGTCAATCGTTTAATTAAAAATACTCATTTTTGTATAACATCCTTCCTCTTATTAGATAGGAGGAGATTGTGTTGAACTTTCTGGCTTTTCTGGGCTTTTAAAAACATGTGTCCACGATAGAATATAATTGACCTATGTTATTTTAAAGGATGAATGTATCTTTTCTAAAAGCTTTATGTATAGTACCTAGCAATTATAGCCTAATAGATCTTAAGTAACAGAATAGCATGACTTACATTAAAATTTTGATTTCCTATAAGTATAGCAGCATATGCTCATTCATAAATATAAGTTTACCACACCTACATATTTTGTGGGCCAAGTAAAAATTATTCTATCTACCCCTTTTGCTAATTCCAGAACTGACAGATGGTATACTGATTCTGTTTTTTTTTTTTTTTAAATAGCATCACAATTAGAACAAAATTTTCACTAAATATTATTTTGTGAAATTCCTTAAGAGAGAAAATGGCAATGGTGTAAAGGTAGAAACAGAAAAAGTTTTAGATTTTGCATTATTTTTATTTTTATAATAGTTGAGTTTTCAAAAACTTTTATGTTCACTAATTTCATAAAGCATATTTTGGCATAAAAAGTTAGATAATTTTTAATATGTATTAAGAGTTTCATGAAATGTGCAAAGTACAACACATTTGCCTACACTTATCGCCTATACTATGCACACGGTATGTCGGGTCATAAGTAGAGGTGGACTCTGGGTTCAGACTCCCGACTTGGGAGGCTGTTGTGTGACCTGCCAGTGCCCTCGGGCTCTGTGCCTCAGTGTCCTGCTCCTTAGAACGAATGTAACCACATCTCAGCGGGTGAATATTAAGAATAAATAATTAAATCCAGGTAAAGAGCATAAAAGTGTGCTTGTAAAGTAGTGAAAACTTAATTAGTGGTAGCTATTTTATTATTCACATTAAACATTTTTATAGAAAAAATTAGACTCAATAACTTCTCCATTCAATCTTGAAGCCTCTTTACTAATGCCATTTTATTTTATTTTATTTTTTGCAACACAACTTTCAGAGTTCTCATTGGGCTGAAGCCAATTTTCTAATTTCTTATATGAACATTTTATTATTTACGTATTTGCATATGCCAAACTGACTGCCTAAATATTCTCTAAGAAAGTACATTTCCTTGGCCTTCATCTAATTAACTGATCTGTAGTAAGATTTCCATAATGAAGTCTAATTGTTTTCCTTCTACTTGTCACATATTCACACTGCCATTCTTGCTGATACTGGGTTAATGCAGTTTCACATGTGGTCTGGGAGGTCATGTAATGTTATTAAATATTTATTGTGTTTCTAGCATTTTTACAGTAGCTTAAATGTGACAAAAGGAAGAGATCTTTGTACCATTTATTGTTTGTTTTTGGAGATGAGGTAACTCTCTATCCACACAATCATTAGACATCAGCATGCTGAGAGCTGAAGTGATGTTTTCAGTTGGGACCTGTCTAGGTTGGCTCCCCAGGGAAGGTGGGCTAGCAGAAAGGGTAGTGTTCAATTGAGGGGAAAAGCACAGAAAGGGCATTTCAGGGGAGGAATTGTAGCATTAGCTGAGATGAATACAGGAAAAGGCAGGACTTTGGGATGGAAAGGATTGTGGCTTTGACGGAATGGGACAGTCCATGTTGGGAAATAGAGGAGGATAAAGATGCATAAATAAGAAGCTGATAAAGGACCTTTGTCCTTGAAATGATACATGATGTGAAAAGGACTTCTTACAGATGCTTTGACTTGAGATTATCTTAGAAATATTACATTAGAAATATTTTGGGAAGAAAAATCTGGATAGCAATGAGCTGTGTGGCACAACAGTGAACCATAAGGAATCTAGAGTTAAATGGTCTCGGTAAAAACCCCACTTCAGGTACTGGTTTCCTGACTTCGGATAAATTACTTAATCTCTTTAAGCCCCAGTTTCCTCACCTCTTAAATGGTATCATAAAAGTAACTACCCCTTAAAGATATTGTGAACACTAGATGAGATTGTGTTTATTTATCATAGTGTCTGTTACCTAAGTGTGAAATAAATACTATTATCATATAGCTATTAATGGGCATGAAAAAATGCCTAATAGAGATTATTAATACACAGGTGAAGTTTCTAGCACATCCTTGTAAATAAAATCCTGTTTGTTGGATCTACCCAAAACTTGCCAGATATGTCCACTTCACAATCATTCGGATAGTCTTCTCCCCTGCTGTCATGGAAACAGAGATGTTTTGGGCAGTACAGATTTTTTTGTGCCCACTTCATGATCTGAACTCATATGCTTTTTATACCACAAACCAGGGCTTTCTTCTGATATCTCCGGGAATATCACTTCCCCATCTGTGAAACTATAAAAAGAGGCAAGCCTAGTAAGGAAGGAACTTCCTCCAAAACATTCCCACCAGAGGGTAGTGGGTTAATCCCCGTGCTGCTCAGTCAGTACTGACAAGAGCAGTGGCCTTCAGAATAAGCCACTGGGAACATCCACTTCACACAAAATATGTATTATTATACCCGAATTTATTTGAGCAGATTTTACACGTCACATTGGAGTACATGTTATGTGATCATGCAGCTCTGTCAACAGCCTGTGGCATCTTTCTGAGAGACAGACAAGGTGAGTATCCACACTGTGCATGCAGAGGAGAAACTTCTGAAGAGAGATGAGAATGGACTACATGAAAGAAAGTTTTTACTTTCATCAAACATTGCATCTCCCTCAAATATATTCCTCAAACACTCATGATGGACATTTAATAAATGTAAACTGGTACAGTATATGATTTTTGAGAGCTTCCTGTAGATTGGAAGATATGTTGCTAATAATCTATAGGAAAACTACATCTGGAGAAATATACATGATATCTTTGATCTTCCTGTCCATTAACTGATTAAATCACATTAAATTCAACTGAGAGAGCTGTGGAAAACTTTGGAGGAGATGCAGAAGATAGGGTCTAAAATAATTAAATGCTTAGGGAACAAAACCATGAGAAAATAAGTTCATTTAATTGGAAGGAGAAATATCTGCAGAAAACCTCATTAAAATTTTTATGAAGTGTTTTTAATAAGATGTTATAAAATAAAAAGTAGTGAGCAATCTTTTTAGTCCCAGGGCAGCAATAGAAGAAATAGACTTATATGGATGATAAACCAGAACAATACTACTATACCTTTGATGCTTTTCAAAGAACTTTCATATGTGTATGATACTCACAGAAGCTTATGTAACAGAAAATGGGTGCTATTATCTTTATGTTTCAAAGAAAGGCACAGATAGGTAAAATACTTCTTTGGAGTTATACAGAGAGTGCTGTGTTCCCTCACTACCCCATTCCCAGGGTTCTGCCCTCTTGGTTCTGTGCTTTCAGTTTGAATCATAGTGGACATAAAGATCTAGCCTTTGCCCTTGGGCAGTGCTCTATGTTCTAATGATACGTCATTGAAAGGCATTATTTGTGGTTCTCTATGCCCATGCTGATGCCCATCTACAAAACTGGCATTCTGGCTTTTGACGTGATTAGTATTTACCTATTCTTCCTAAGTGCCACTATTTCTTTAGGTTACTCCTGACCAGAGAGAGTAGAACTATCTCATTAACATGGGGAATTCAGCCTTTTGTTACGATGGTGGAGGTATCAGGGTGTAGCAATATGTGTCTAGTTTATCTAACAACATTAGCTTGCTTACCTGTAAGTCAAGCCCAAGCATCTTGGCTTTCATTGGCCATTAAGTGCTGAGGTAGTCGTGAGTCTCACTGGGTATAGTGAATGCTGTGGTGTGCTGCCTGATATCCCTGGGGTTGGCGGTGGGGTATGAAGGCCAGGTCCCCTTGACTCAATTCGTGAGACTATGAGCATCTCTATTCCAGAGCTCCCCGTAAGGGCAGCTGAAGCCTCTGCTGCAAATGTTTTCCAACTCAACTTCTAACTCTGTGCAAGAGTTGCTTTTCTCACTGCCTCCCAGATGCTGTTCCCAAGAGCACTCCCTAATAAACTTCTTGCATGCAAATCTTCACTATCTACACTCAAGGAACCTGACCTAAGACACCAGTTATTAGTCTCAGTGGCTGAGAATCAATTCCCTTAACTGCAGGAATTACAATGATAGAATCTCTGTCTCTAAATATTTTCAGGAATCCTCAGGACTTCTTGTACATGGGTGTCCAATTATCAGACTTTGCTCACAGGTGGTTTCTGTGTGTGGCCAATCCAAGATATTCCTTCTTCTTGTTCTAAGAATTCTCCACAGAGGCTATGCTAAGCTGGAACTGTGTTTCCATAACTTTTTTTCCTGAGGTCTATGTACCAGAGGAGTTGAAATTCTTCTTCAGCACAGTCTCTGCCACTTTGTCTTATTGGCAAGGGTGAGGGTCACTGCTAATGCAATACAAGCAGGAGAATGCTCCTTTGCTTTTTATTCACTTGGGCGATGGAAAGGAATTTCAGGGCATTGTTGAGTTCATACCAGTCCATCACATATGATTGAAAATTTCTGTCCACCAAATGGTGAGAGCTTTACCAAAGTGTCTAATAAGCTCCTATTTATGGTATTTGATACAGGACTTTATCCTGCAATCTCTTCCTTTTTGTCTTTGTTAGTATTTTGTCTGGAGTTCAGATATCTCTGGTAATTAGAATTAATCCAACTATTCCAAAGTTAAAAGTAGGAGGGACCAAGGATAGAATTCAGTGTACACCATAAAGCAGACATTTACTGTCTCATGATGCCATTAGAATATTATCTGAAGAAGTATTATAAGTCTTTATTTTATATTTATTGAGTTCAAACCCTTTGGCTCAATACCAGTATCTACCTATGAAACCAGCTTTCAATGAAAAAGTTTAGTAAATATTTTGAAAAGTCTTAAACTATTCTTAAATGAGTGTGTGTTAGGTAAAACAGAGTTCACAGATGTCAAATTGTAAAACAATTTATCTCAATATACATCTCTTTTTATTCAGTGTATTGATGATATCATGGACAATTTTTTGAAGATGAAGCTGGCATAGTTTCTTCTAGTTTCATTTAGAAAGTTAGGTGGCTGGTCATTTTTTAAAGTAAATAAGATTGTCTATATTTTGACTTCACTCTGTGAGAATTGTTCTAAAGAAATCAAGATAAATATGTTGACAAAGAATAAGGTCTACCAGTAAAAATGGGATTTAAAGAATTTTCACAGTAAAACATCTTTCCTGGTAGTAGTTTTAAGGTGGTAATCAAATATTCTCTAACCACAATGATAGATCCTAAATAGGGAGTAGTAAGGAGCCTACAGAAGCAGATTGGAAAATATGTAAAATATAAATCTACACCATTAAGTCACTACCACTTAATTTAGTAAACAAATAAGCCCTTGACATTTTCTCACAAATGTTATTTTTCAACATATTTAATCCTTTTATTTAAATTCTCTGTGTGGCAAAGTGTTCTTCGACTCTACCAGTTATTGCTTTTTGGCCTAAATTCCTATATATGCAGTTTACCCCTAAGCCTTCATTTGCTTCCTGTTACTTTCTTACACAATTTTGTCTTGAAGGTGATAGAGTACACACATTTTAGAATTACAAAGAGATAAGGCTGTCAGGGACTGAAGTTCATGTTGCCATACTTTCTGCCACCACGCAAGAATAATGCCAACTTCCTCAATAGTCCTTTCTGACACTTGTAGAAATCCATCACTAATAGTAAAGCACAAAAGAATGTGAAGCCTTCTGCAGCATATGTGACTAATTTTTGAAATAATTTCTTAGCTTTTATTTGAATTTATTGTGATGCTCTGCATTAGAAATTGTGTTCCATGATGATTTGCTGAAGAGCTAACCCTTGAACTTCATGTTCTTATCAGACTCAATTTCCGTACAATTTCCTATGTGAGCCATGGTGTCATTCTGTATCATGCTGTCTTTGCTGATCCTTTTCCATCTGCTGTCCCCCTGATAAAATCGTAATCTTTTTTCAAAATCCAGTTCACTTCCCACCCCGTGTTATAGCTGTTCTTGCCAGCTGTTATCTTTCTTTCTTCTCACTAGAGACTTCGTGGTTGCTCTCAGGATTTGGGGGTTAACTAGTTCTCTGGTCTGTCACAGCATCTCAACACACCAGAAGATGACAAATTGTGGATCTGAGTCTTCACTTTTTTAACTTTGCTTAAAGTCATTCAATTTGGAAAAATTTGATCTGAATTGCAGGTAAGAGGGCCACACATGTGATTGCAAAGGTAAATAATCACTTGAAAAAAATTTAAAATATCAAACTGACTAGTCGAAGCTACTAACATATGATTCAGTGAATATATTGTGTGGTTTCAGGTTTACATTCAAATTATGATGTCTTTGCTCAGAAAGTTCCATTTATTTCTGCATCAATAGGCACCAGACTGATACTTAACTTCTTTGTTCCTTAAGATATATACAAATTTTAAGTACAACTATATATTTAGCAGAAAACTCAACCCAATCATCCTAAACAACACTAAAATCACCACCCTCTATACTCACAGAAATTCTTTAAAATTTTTCTTAAGCTTAATATTTACTGGAAGAAATTTTCATTTTACAGTAGATAGTCACAACTGAATACAAATAAACTATACTACAACTTGCTTCCCAGCTAGTATTGATGTATATTTTGTAGGGACATGTTATGTGTGAATACTATCTTATATATAGATTAAGGAGCAAGAGAAATGTTTAGATTTATGTATTTACATGCATGTCAATTTAATAACAAAGTATTTTATACTGCATTTCCCGTCTGAGCTCTAGTTTTCCTACATTTCCTCTAAGAAATACCAGATGGAAGAGGTGATGGAAACTATACAGAGATTAATATTGAAGTGATGGTTTGACCTTTTTAAGATGAAAGGCTTGCCAAACTTTCCATATTGACATGGCAATATTTTATGAATAAATTTAATATCTTTTAGATTTAGCACAGTTCAAAGAAGTCAAAGAAGTATCTGTTTCAAGAAGTGAAGGTTCTCACTATGACACAGTTTCTTGGCTCTAAGACTAAACACAGACAATCCATAGTTTATATAACATTAACTATCAGGACTGTATGAGAAACTGTTATATATTTTAGAATATCAGAAACATGAATATTTTCAGTTATTATTAAAATTACATTGATAATACATTATGGATATTCTTTCTTCTTACATAAACTTGAATAAGTCTCCTGTTCATTCTCTGTATGGAGTTATAAGTCAATACCAGCTGGGCAGCAAGTTGTAATAACGAAGCATTTATGTGGGAAAATGGCAAAGCACTAGAATCTGATTGTGAGCAGTTTTCTGAAAGGCCTTTGACAAATTAAATATAAGTACTACAAGAAGCTGTATTTTGTTCCTTTTTTATTTTTTTATAATTTACTAGTAAATCTTTTCATTTGATATAGTCAAAATCAATCCAACTAAGAATCCCTTTTACTTGCCATTTTTTGAGTTTAATGTTGGCTTTACATTGTAATAAATTTTTAATCTACTTCCTTCATCAAACAACTGTGGGAAATAACAATAAGATCAAACAGGAGGTAACAATGAGTCCATTTACAAAACTCAGCAGCAGTTTTTATTAGTTTATTTTGTTTTCTCAGCCAGATATCTAAGAAGGTAATGTGACAAAAATAATTGCAATGGCTTTACCTGATGTTTGTTTGAGTAGTGCTAGGCTTCTTGCTGCCCAGCTACTTAGAAACTTTTCTAGCCTTTGTCCAATTGGTATTAAACCAAGTGTGTATTTCTTTACACTAACCTGCTATGAAAATGTGGCTGATAGAGATGCATTCTGGCATGCAATTCTTGGCCAACATCCACTTGGCTTTGGCTACCCTAAGAGCTTGTTAACCAAAATTAACTATTAGAATTGAGAGTATACCTTAGATTCATACATGGGTAACTTTATGCCTCAAGATAAATCTTTGAGGAAATATTGTCAGGTGTTTGGGATGGTGGAATACAATGAAGATAGAATAGGCTATGTAGCTTTTAAACATGCAGATGACACAGTAAATAACCTAGGGAAAAGAGCACAGGACTTCTTTAGAGAACAAAATAATAGATAAAGAGACAGTTTTTGTATAGGAAAGTCACAAAAGGTGCCAGAAAAATTTAAACTTCAGAAACTTTAAAAACTATATATATAGTGTGACAATTTTTTTGAACTTTGCCGAAGGAGAATACCCTTTGTGAAAACCAAGGCTCTCTCTCTCTGTGATCCCTTTCAATTTTTTTTTTGAAATGAAAGATAAACTGTGCATGAGTATGAATTACAATGTATCTATAGAACTGTGATCCCTGCTCCATTTCATTTAAGAAGAACTTCTATCTTGATACTGAATTGACCTCAATCACTACAAGTGGTTTATTCAAGTTTGTTCTACTTCTGTTATCTACCCTACAGATTTAATGCAGATTCAGTATGAGGAAATACTGACATGTTTACTCTCTGGGGCTAAAAACAAAATAAAATTCAAAGCCATCTTCTACATGTTTACCTTAGAACTCATTCCACTGATTTTTGAAAATAAGTTCTTATCAATCTGGCCATGGTATTTTATTAAGAACACTTAAATATAAGAAAAACTCCATCAATATTCATACAATTAAAAATAACCTAATTCACATGCTTTTCAGGGAGAAATTTATTATGAATTTACATAGAAAGAATCTTGTTCATGAAAATTTGGATGCTAGGATAAGCTATAAAACAAGACCCACCCTTTTCATTTTAAATTATGTCCGGTGAAGGATGGGAAGTCCTAAGTGTAAAACTAGAAATCATCAAAATCCTATAAGAAAACACAGGCAGTACAATCTTGAGCATTTCTCATAGCAATAGTTTTCTTTTCTTTAATTGAATTTATTATGATGACATTGATTTATCCTCCCTTT
Source organism: Desmodus rotundus (assembly GCF_022682495.2). Lineage (NCBI taxonomy): Eukaryota > Metazoa > Chordata > Mammalia > Chiroptera > Phyllostomidae > Desmodus > Desmodus rotundus. Next base: position 24,644,333 of record NC_071397.1, read on the forward strand.
ACCCTCTTCTACCTTCTCCCATCCTCCCTTTCCTCTGGTAATTGCCATACTGTTGTATTTTTTTCTGATATATCTCCTTAGGCAAGGGAAACAAAAGAAAAAATAAACAAATGGGATTACATCAAACTAAATAGCTTTTGCATAGTAAAGGAACCTATCAACAAATGAAGGTACAACCCACTGAGTGAGAACACATTTGCCAATGCCACATTTAATAAGGAGTTAATGCCCCAAATTTATAAAGAACTCAAACAACTCAACACCAAAAACCAAACTATTTAATTAAGAAATGAGCGAAGGATCTGAATAGACACTTCTCCAAAGGGGACATATGTGTGACTAATAGATATATGAAAAGATGCTCAGTGTAACCAATCATCAGAGAAATGTATATTAAAGCCACAATGCGGTTATCACCTCCCACAAGTCAGAATGACTATCGTCAATAAATCCTCAAACGACCAGTGTTGGAGAGTTTGTGGAGAAAAGGCACACTTGTCCTAGTGCACTGTTGGTGGGAATGCAGGCTGGTGCAGCCACTGCAGAAAACAGTATGGATTTTCCTCAAGAAATTAAAAATGAAACCACCTCATGACTCAATGACACTACTTCTGGGAACATATCCAAAGAAAGTCAAAACACTGATTGAAAAGAATACATGCCCCCTACGTTCACTGCAGTCCTACTTACACAGCCAAGATCTGGAGGCAGCCCAAGCGCCCTTCAGTAGATGAGTGGCTCAAAAAGCTGTGGTACGTTTACACAGTGGAATACTATTTAGCTGCAAAATGAAGGAAACCTTACCTTTTGTGACAGTGTGGATGAACTTAGAGGGTATTACGCTGAGTGAAACAGCCACTCAGACAACGACAAATGCTCTATGAATTCACTTATGTGTGGAATCTAAAGAACAATATAAACAAAGTAGAAATGGACTCATAGATACAGCGAACAGACTGACAGCTGTCAGAGGGAGAGGGGTTGGGGGCTGGGTGAAATAGGTGAAGGGACTAAGAAAAAATAGTAAAAAATTTACTTCGTAAATTTAAATAATTTATATTTATTATATGAATTTAGATGCTGTATATAACAGCAATATACAATGTATAATATAGTTGTAGGGTCAGCCTTTAATACAACCTATTGTCACCTTGCGGTCTCATAGGCTATTGCCTCGAAGACAAGGCAGATTTTCATTTTTGCATCAGTAGAGACACCTGTTTTATACGTTCTAAATTTTGGATAAAATTAACTGAAACACTTGGAATGTCTTTGGTTTTCAGTGTCACTAAAAGCATTGATATTTTTTACAAGATGATTTCAACTTCAGGCTACCTAAGGAGCTGAGTGGTTTATTTGCGGACCGCCCCATTTGGTCATCACTACTTAAAGGCAAAAAATAAAATCATTTAAAGAAAGTTTATCCCAAAATAAAAAATTATGTTGTATGCAATCAGATGTGCCATTGCTCATATGAAATGATTATATTATTTAGAATTATGGTATTGTCAGTAGAAATAGCTTTTAAATTGGTGTCCAAGTTATTCAACTTCTCATTTGACTCTTTTTTGGGAGGGGAGAATCAACTGCTAACCTTGTAAGAGAGATAAACTGAAATTTTGGTTTGTCCACATAGATCTTAGTGTTCCTAAAGGGTGTGTATAATTGATGAATTATAATCTCCTCACCTTGGGGTATTTTCATTGCCTTCTTGTCATTATCAACTGAACTGCTCAGCCTAGATACCTTCATCTCCTCTTGTTTGCAGACGTATACGGAAGGGGCAACTTCCCCTCTGACATGCTCAGTGCATTAAAAATGCGTAGGATACTGTCCTTGCCTTTATAAGGCATTTCTATTTTCAGATTGGTGTCAATTTCCTTGATTCCATTTTCAGACTGATGCAGACCCTGGAAATTTTTATTTGATTTATATAACCTTCATGTTATTAGCCAAGACTGCTGCTGATCAGACTCACTTCTCCAATTGTCATATAACATATGAACTCAGGCCCAAAATATTGTTTTTAACTAAGATAGAGTGACTTTAGAGACCATTATCACTAGATGGCTATACTGATGATGAATTTTCAATTCTTGGCTGTTATGTGAAAATTTCATTCAGTAATGCCCTCAGGATGTGGCCACTGCATGTAGCCAGTTCTCTCTTCTACCGTTACCTTATTTGGAAGCATGAATTAATTTTAAGACTGCCTTCCCCAAACTGTATGTTCCAGAAAGATATTTTCATTTATTATTCTTTTTTTTTCTATTGGATTTCCTTTTTCTGTTCAGAGTCATGCCCCTAACTCCCTACCAATTCCTAACAGCTGTACCCTTTTCACTCAATAGATATTTTGTTAAACAATTGAACTACACTTTAACTTCAGCTGAGCAACCTGACTTTATTTGCTCCATAATATTTTCAAAGAAATTGATTCCTTTTGTGTACAATTTGATTATATCAAATTATATCTTAATTTAATTTGTAGTTTACTCCACTATCTTGCCGAACACATGGCTTGTCTAAAACATCTACTGAAATGAGACATTTGGTTCGGGCCAAAGTGTCCTTAGTTCAAATAGCCCCAAAGATTTATGTATACTTGTGGCTTACAGGAGTAATACATACAAAATACTATCATGTTTTATTGGCCCAATAATTGTGCTGTTGCTGTACTGCCAATAATAACCCTTCTTGCCTCAGCAGCCTCGCTGGTAATGGCACACGGGTCAGGCAGATGGATTTGGGTTAGAATCTTGCAGAAAGTGGGACTTATATTAACTGTGCATGTCTTGGATAGAATCAACTTTCAAGGATGTTTTGGCATGGACCAAATATCTCTGTGGATGTTTTGGACAGGACAAAATGTCCACTAGTTCTCTACCAAACTGGAAAAAATAAGATTAGCAAAACAATTTTCAGATGAACCTTTTTGTCTTTCTGTGTTTGGGTGGCTGTTATACACATAAATAACATTTAAAAAATAAGGCTGAGCACTAGAGTTCAAAGAACTACTGTGGGGCGCTTACCGTATAGTGATAGGGACGAATGCATTTGTGTTAATGGTGTAACCGGCAGAAAGAGTCAAGCTATTTTGGGAACTTCCACATCCATATTTAACCGTGGGCCTTCCTTCCACAAGAAACAGATGAAGAAACTGCTGTCCAAAATTCTTCTCACTACCTTTAGGAAGAAAATTACAGACCATTAGAGAGAAACTTAGGTTTGTTATATTCAATGACAATCTTTCATTTAACAGACACAATTTTTGCCCTCAAGGCATATGTAACAGTCCTGTGTTAGAAAGACACAATAATTTCCACAGGCTGAAAACAGCGTGATGTTAACAGCATTAACTTGATATTAACTCATTAACTTGAGATTAACGTCTCACTCTGTTTACTAAATGAGAGATGACCTTAAGTACTTTGAGTCCCATTTCCTTATATATTATAATGGGATAATCAGAACAACTAATTTTTAGAACTACTGTGGTAATTAAATAAAATAATAAATGGAAAGTGCCTGGCACATACTGAATATTGAATAATTTGACTTATTATTATTTATATTTTAATTTCAATATCTTTCATAAAAATAGAAATGATAAATTATAAAGAAAAAAGGGAAACATTCTCCCTTCTCCAGCCCAGCCTTCATCTCAGCCTTTCCTCCATCCTTTGATGCATTTTCTTCTATTGTGCATTTATCCACATAAAAATATTCTTATAGTATGATTTTATTTTTAAAAATAATAAAATAATGTAAGAAATAGTTTTATTCACCTTTCTCTTTTTATTTAAGAATACATTTTAGACATCTTCCCATGTAAGCATGTGGATTCCTTTTAAAAACATTCTTAATTGGAATTTAACTCATACAGAAAAGTCACATAAATTAAGCATATACCTCAGTGAATTATCAGAAAGTGAATCTGCTCATGCAAACACTATCAATTTAAGAAAAAGAATATTATTTACACTGTCAGAAGTCCTATCAATCACTACTTCTTTCTTTCGTCCACCAAAAGTAACCACAATCCTGATGTTTAACAGCTAGGACTACTTTGGCTTGATTTCAGTCTTCGTACTAGTGGATCATGCTGTATGTACTCTTTTGTGTCTATGTGCTTTTGCACATTATGTTCGAGAGATCACATTCATGGCAGAGTTTGTTAGTTTCCATGCTTTAATATTCTATTAAATAAATATTCATAATTAAGTTACTCCCCTTTTCTATAGATAGACATTCCCCTCCAGGTTTTGGCTATTATGAATAATGCTGCCATGACAATCATGCAGGTGTCTCAGGTGTTGCAGTGCATGTGCTTCTGTTGTGTATATGAGTAGCAAAGAACACCATAGAAATGGTTGAAAATCACTCTTCTGAGATCCGCCTAAGTGTCCTTTACTAAAGCCCATTCGACCCACCCAGGGCTTTAACCCACTTCTGAGGACATCAGCTGTATAGCCCCCCAGTGAGCCCAGTGCCTGGCAGCAGGAAGTGCGGCTTCACCCCTTCTGCTCTCCTGAGCTCCATCAGCAGTTTTTTGACATCTGTTCTTCAGTGTTTGCCTTTACTTTTCCCATGACTTCCTATCCAGGCTGCTTTTCTCTGAATTTGAGAGTATAATTAAGAACTTTTGTTATTATTTTTGACTTTTATTTTTTAACTGGGGGAGGGCATTGAGGGCAACGGGAGCACATTAAGAAACACAAAACTTTGTACCAGCATCTTCCGTTTTCTCTCCTGAGATACGATAAAGGTTCTATCCTAAAAGGGCATGGAGTTGTTTTGCATTCTTGAACTGGTGTCTCGTTCTCCACCCTTATCCTCTCGGGAGAAGAAAGGGTGGTTCATTTCATTATGCACGAAAGGGACATTCTGTTATCCTGCTCCAACCCACCATTTCTACTCAAAAGTTCCTAATACTTTATATTTTAATAATTTCTTTATGTTACCATTTCAGACTCATATTTTTGACAGAAGACTTAGAACTACAATATACAGAGTAGAGTAGAACAGAGCTGAATATTTAGTTCAAGCTATTGTGCCAAATGTACAAGGTTTGTTTTCCAAAGCTTCAGGAACTGAGTTTGAAAAATTGATCATACACATTAAACAAAGTGTATGCAGTACCATTCAGGAATGAATTATTTTTAAAGGAAGATGAACCACTAAAATCAATGATAGGGATGAATAGTCTTAGCCAATATACCAACATCCCATTACCAACCATAGCTACCCTGCCAGATAGTACATGATAGGGCTGCTGTGATAAAGGTAATGGAACTGAAAATATAAACAAACAACTAAGCTTAGTTCTCTCTGTAGTCTGCTCTGTAGTAACAGGTTTTGATTCATCATAGTATTTATTGTTTTAATACGTTTTCTTTGTTGTGCAAAGGAATGCAAAGTATTTTGCTGATAATATGTGACAGCAGGCAGGGAGATGGAAGACCTGTGGCTACTGATGTGTTTACATGATTTAATAGCAAATGATTCACTTCAGGGAATATAAGTAACATTGTTTGATTGACTTTTTCACTTTTGAATCAATTGATTTTGTATCATAAAACCTGGATTATGTAATAAGAGGAAAGTTATGAATAAATACTCAGGAAGAGTTCTTTGTTTTTCACAAAAAGTACTAAAGGCCATATATTTTCAAACATAATTATAGTAAAATTATTTGATTTAGAATTGAAAAATTAGTGCAATAGCAAAATAGAAAGAATACAAAATTTTCAAAATAGAAGTGCTAAAGAATATTATAAGCAATGACTACTGTTAGAAAGATGTACATTTTTATATTCAGCTTCATGATATGTCACATTAACTTTAGTTCAACCCAAAGTCATCAAACAAATGTTAATCTCTCTCTCTCTAATATATACAGGGTGGGGCAAAAGCAGGTTTACTTATAACTGTAAACCTACTTTTGCCCCACCCTATATATTTGTAAATGTATAAGATTATATATATATATACACATATATACACATATGTGTGTGTATACACATATACACAAATGCTCACACACACACACATGGCAAATGTGAGAAGCAGTGTCTTTTTCCTCATAGTATTGCAATTTGTACCACCTTTGGACAGGACCTGGAAGCCCCAGAAGAGCTCACTTATTATTAAACCATTGAAGAAAGTCATTCTTTTGCTTCACTGAAAAGATACTTGATGATGCATTAGTCAAGAAGTGTGATCCTATCCTTTTTTGAGATAATTCTTCATGTTTTTAGGCTGTGTAGTAATTTTCTCTTTTCTTTTTTAAAAATATATTTTATTGATTACACTATTACAGTTGTCCCAATTTTCTCCCCCTTGTCCCCCTCTGCCTAGTACCCCCTTCCCACCAACAATCCCCTCCTTAGTTCATGTCCATGGGCTGTGCATATAAGTTCTTTGGCTTCTCCATTTCCTATACAATTTTTGACAACTTCCTGCACATTTTGTTGTTTTTTTCAACAAATCATTATGTTGTGAGTTTCCTGAATATATTTATCCAGAAAATATTTTGAAACTGTAGAATTTATAATTCTCAAATTTTTTATCCAATAAAATCACTGACTGTATTTCTTGATTTAAAATTTATTAACTTTAAAAATGCTGCTTAGAACAATAAACAGTAATAATTACTTGCAAAACAGTATACTCTAGTTTCTAAATATCATAGCCTTTTAGAAAGAAAATACCATAATTTTGAGTCTGAAATTTATATATAGTATATATAGTATATTTATATAGGCTAGGATAAAAGTAGGTTTATAATTGTGAGTATGTGAAACAGTTTATTCTTGTATTATTATTTATTAATCATTATATTATTTTCCATATGAGCAACTGTAAACCTACTTTTGCCCCACCCTCTATATAATATAAATTATTAGTCTCACAAGAAAGGAATAATAATAAAATAATCCAGATAGAGGGCAAGAATGATATCCTAGTAAACTTTAAAAAAATTTTGGTTTGTTTGGGTATTGCATTGGGTTGTATATCTGAAGTTTTGTAAGCATAAATACTCACTTCATTGAAATACTAAAGATAGTGTATTTATGATTGATATGGCTACATGGTTTACTATGTCCATTAGAAATGGGTATTTTTCTCCATTTGAACTATTGCAATGACTGCTCCCAAATATCAATGACAACTTGATTTGCAATTATGTATAAATAAACATTCAGAAGAGATTCATCAGTTGGTCATCCATTTGAGTTAAAAATGAAGTTCAATATCATTCCTCATAATATGGATAGTGATCAATACAGATAATATATTTTTGGGCATGCATGTAGATGGCCAAATTTCTATAAAGTAACATGGATTTCTACCACCTTTCATAAAAGAAATAACACTATTTTTATGGCACTTTGTATTTTTCAAAACACTTTTATACACAATTTTTTCAAATCTTGTGAACTTGGTAATAAAAATTACATTTGCAATATTTATAGTCAAACTAAAGTATAGAAAGGTTAGTTGATTTACCCATGTTGTACAGTTAGCTCACATTGACTTAAGTTCAAGTCCACCCTGGGTTGCCTACTGACATTTCGATCTGCCTATGGCAGCAGTTGGATGATCTCTTCATTCCTGGTGTCACCCTTGCGGCGAGTGGTAACGACTGCTCTCGGAGCCCGCACTGAGTTCCCTATTGGACACACATGCTTTTGCCGCAGCTTTAGACCTCCCCTCTCCGGGTTCTCCTTAAAGGGTAGTGTTTGTAAAGAGAAGCAGTAACCCCACTAGCAACCTTAGCAGCAGTTGCACATGGTTGAAAGACATCTTAGAGGGACAGTGAGGTGCTTAATACAAGACTCTTAGAGGCAATTAATCCTCTTCATTTGGATGAAATAGATAAAATGAAAATAAGAAAAAAAATTGTACCGATTGTCTATTACAATACTGTCAAATTCATGAATCCAGGATTTTTTATAGTTTAATTATTTTTTCCCTAAATGGATATGTCTATCAAATGGGTAACATTAACGACACATTTTAGCAAAAATACACCATCCTAAGCCTTTAATTCCCAGATGTCCCTACCAGGCAAGTTATAAGAGAGGAAAGATTAAAGCATTATCTGAATAAGATTTTTAGTATTTACTTCATGTTGCCATGTGCCAAACACTGTTTTAAGCACATTGAATGTGTTAACTCTCTCGGTCCTATAACAACTCTTTGATATCTTTGGTATCATTATTATTAATATTATTCCATTTTACAGAAATGAGGCACAGAGACATTAAGTAACTTGTCCAAAAGGTGGAGCTGGGTAGTCCAGCTTGAGTAGTTTTCTTAATCACTGGATTATACTCTTCTTGAGATGGTCATGGCAGCAATGTCAATACTTGACTGAGTTTGTTTGTTTTGCACCTACTTCTGCCCACTAGAAGCAAGCTTGTTCCTCATTAGGTCATTCTCTGTTGTAAGGACATCAGAAGCTCAGAAGCAGAGGTGTATCTCCCACTGGCTTACTTCTTCATAAACTTCAGACATAGCATCAGGGTCTAATTATTCTTAACACGATTGTTGTATTTCAAGAGAAGTTTAATGAATCACAACATTCTAAGTCAAGGGTTGGCAAATCATGGCCTACAGGCCAATTTTTGCTATTGTCTAGTTTTGTAAGTAAAGTTTTTTTTGAAACACAGTCATATTTCATGTATTTACTTTTGTCTATGGCTCTTTTCATGCTATATTTGGCAGAGCTGAACCATTGTGACAGAGACTGTATGGCCTGCAAAATTATTTACTCTCTGGCCATTACAGAAAAAATTTGCCACCCCTCTGTTCTGCTCCTGATCAAGTAGACTCAAGGAAAAATTAGCTTTGATATACGTTATGTTTTGACTCAACTCTTGAAATCTTACCCTTTTTTCTTACTTATCAGAGGAAGAAAGTGTGACAATGTTTAACAGAATAATTTCCTAAAAGAAAGTCTCAATACCTACCAATTTTTCATCACAACCACCAGAATTGAGCACCTCACAAACAGAACTTCAAGAACTATTCTAACCAAGTGCTTACTCTATGCAAGGCAAGTGTGGAGTATTGAGGAGGTTGGCAGAGTACAGATGTGAAACACAGGTCTAGGTTATGAGGTGACCCCTGTTTAATGAAGACACATAAGCACAGATTGCTGGTGTAAGGAATCTGTACTAGCCCAGTTCTTAACTGATACTCTTATTTTAAGACCTATCATGGTCAGCTTTCACATAGAAGCATGCTCATAGTATCTCTGCTAAATGGTGAGAGACGGGATGCATACCATCTCTTATTCATCTTTGTATCCCTCACAGTGCCTAGCAGAGTGTGGTGCACTTTCTAGGCACTCAGTTAAAACTTGTTGAATTAGACTTTTGCTCTCATAAAAAAAGATATGACAAAAAGCAATCTCTATATGCCTAATGAGTGGTGATGTATGAATGCATCGTCCAAGTTTTCAATCCCACTTCCTCCCGTATTCATCTGGCTCAAGCTCCCTTGGGTGCTAGTAAGAAGGGACAAAGATACCCCCTAAATTTTGTGGTGTCCATTGCAAAATTGATTAAAGCAACTGAGCAAATTTTAAAAAATTTTATTTTTCAATTAAAGTTTATATGCAATATTATTTTGTATTAGTTTTAGGTGGGCACTATAGGTTAGACAGTGTGGTTAGACAATCACATACTTTACTAAGTGATCCCCCCAGTAACTCTAGTGCCCAGCTGGCACCATTCCTAATTATTACAATATTATTGGCTATATTCTCTATGCCATACTTTACATCCCCTTGACTATTCTATAACTACCAATTAGTACTTCTCAGTCCCTTCACCTTTTCCACCAAGCCCACAAGTCTCCTCCCCTCTGTAAACCATCTGTCTGTTCTCAGTATATATGAGTCTGTTTCAATTTTGTTTGTTTATCTTGTTTTTTAGATTCTACGTATAAGTGGCAACATGTGGTATTTGCCTTTCTCTGACTTATTTCACTTAACATTAATGCCCTTACTATTTGTGACAGCAAACATTTTTCTATAAGAAAAGATGCTTTCTGATATGATGTCAGGAAATACTGTGAGATTTCATTGACCTTGGCATAAGTAGCTAATGAAGATATTGTGTATTCTGCTGAGAATCATTTTATAGGGAAAGGCAGATGTTTGATTTTTTAGATTTAATTTGTTTTCTTCAGCAATATCAGAAATCTCTTCTTTTAGCTCTAAATGCACAAAAAGGGAGGGCCCATTAATCCTGCTTGTTCTGTCTATTCCTTCCTGGAAAAAATACCTAAAACTAGTCCTCCTTTTACCTTCTTTCTTAAAGAAAGGTAACAAACATTAAATAATATAAAGACTGCTTCTGAATCCCGTTCTCCCACTGGAGTTGCTCATGTAATTTGCCTCCTGTAACTTGGTCAGAGGTCTGTTCTTAATTCTCAAAGATCACATACTTCCAAAGGGCATGCTTATTTCTTTTCAAAGAAGCAGCACAGAATGGATTCAACTGCATAGTAATATATCCCATGACGAAACCTCCTGATTGAAACTGCTTGCTGAAGAGATCTCATTTTCTGAAAGTGCACCTAAAGAGGTTTGTGTGGTCTCATCCCTTCTCCCGTGACCTATTAGTAGCTCCTTTGACTGAGTTCCAGAATTCCGTATTGGTTCAGTTGCAAATTCAAAAAGCTTGCTTTTCATCCTGACTGCTGTTCTCAGAGCTGTCTGTCTCCCACAGAGCATTCTTTTTTAAACTATCTTTTCTAAGGATTTTTATTATAACCCCATAAGGATTCAAGCTTTATGTTCCTTTTGTTCCTTTTCAACATCAATTAGTTGGTGAAGCAAACTGAGAAAAGATAAATCTACCGTTTTGAACTAGGAATATAATTCAAACCTGACATTGGCTTGCAACCTGCTATTTCTCTATCCTTTTCCCTTTAATATTTGATGACACAAAATACCAATGTTCAATAAATGTTTGTAGAATGGAATTGAGTTTTTACTGAAATGTTCCAAAATAGAAAAAAATGGCAAAACTATAAAACAAATAAAACAAACCAAGAAAAAACCCAGATAAAAATCTAACCTCTAGACTCTAAAGTAAAACATCTGTTTTGATTTCGTCACTACTTGGAATTGCTCCTACACAAAATAGGAAAGAAATTAGCCCTTAAGTCTGGTTAAAGGATACCTTTTATAAAATATGGGTGTCTAACTGAATCACAAAAACCTTTGTGTTCATCTGTAGTGGTGCTTCTATGAGTTTGACAAATTCTAAAAAAGCAGCAACCCCATGAAACAGGCAGCTGAGGTATTCCCTCAGTAGGACTGAATGACCACTTTACAAATGAACAAAAAGAAAGCTCTACGGACAAAAATATTTTCTCCATTCAGAGGCTATGAAACTCCCATGAGTAAACAGGCTTGATGTATCCAGGGCTGTGATAACAACAATTACATAAGACAAGGAAAGAGTTAGGGAGTCATACCATGGCACTGTTTTCTTACCGATAATTTCTAGTTTAATGTTTTTGGTAGGTCGGTGGATATGAAAGGCAAAAATAACCCTATGACACTAATATCATCTTGGGTTTTTATTGGTTTATATTAAAGAACAAATGCAAGCAGGATATATGTGTGCACACATACATATATATACACACACACACACACATATACATATATACATCCTGGGCATGCATTTCTGTAGCCTTCGGAAGGAGAGCACCCTGAGTGGTGGTATGGCCATGAGCCAGAAGCAAAGGCCCAGAGGAGGAGGATTCCCGGAGGTCGGCTGCTTCTTTGGCCAAGAGCTGATTTTACTTAGTAAAAACACACTTTCCACAAGGAAACACCTTCCAATTCTATATGACTTAAAAAATTGCAGAGCTAGAAAAAGAATCTTGCTTTGTGGCTTTAAATTACGTTTGTGTCTTTTGTTCTTTGTGGTTTTGTATTGTTTCCCCTGCAATGCACCATTAACTCTAAATTTCATGGTTGTCTACAACCACTTAAGTTTTGAATATAAACACAAGCTTTCCTCCTTTAAACTTCTTCTTTCTCTTTTAACATAAATAAGTCAGACATTCTAAAGCCATCATTTAAACATGGGTGCTTACATTCCTTAGAAATAAATAATGCTGGCCTAGTTCTGACACATTAGTTTCTTTCTAAAATGTAACATAAATTCTCAGTTTTAACTTAATGTTCAAAATTTCTGATTGTACCCAGTTTCCAAAAAAAAAAATGCTTCCTTTTAGGCATTTTACTCAAAGTCAAACAATAAAAAGGTTTTAATTTTGTTTAGAAAGTACAGAATAATAAATCAACTTTGCAAAATACTTTAAAAGAGAAGAGAAAATGATCTGGGGAATAATGAGTTGCCCTGCAGTAGATAATCTATCCAAGAAAACATTACACCTCCAATACAGAGAATTGTTAAAACTACTGAGCATTCATTCCAAAAGAAATAAAACAACTGTCACATTTGGAATATTGCAAGTAATACACTTTAGTGCTGGTTGGCCATAGAAACAAGAGGCCCATAAATTCTGGTTACAGAGATCCCTGTGAGCATATTGCGTGATGTAGAAAACCCTGGATATAGAGGCATTTCCTTAAACAAATATTGTGAATAATACTTCAAAAAAATCCAGATAATTTTAAGATAATACTAAAGGAGTGATAGGAATTTCCCCAATTGTCAAATGAATCCCAGCTTTAGAATGCCTTTTTCCAAGTTACCAAGTATTGAAAGCAATTTATATTTAGTGATTAATATTATAAAAATGCTCTATGAAACATTTGCAGCATTTATGTTCTATTGCTATAGCTATACAGTATGCCGTCAAATTCATATGCTTGCTGTGTTTTTCCTTGCTGGTTCAGATCCTGTTTGTAAGTCATGTTCCATTGAATGACTCCAGTAAATTAAAGAAACTTCTAACAAACCTAGAAAGAAGCAAGATTTTTTTTTTGGTAATGCCTCATGCATTAGGCTAGAAAAGTTCCCCCATGATATTTAAATGAATAATTCATAGATTTAATAGGTTATCATTTGAGAAAGAAACATAACGTATAGGAGGGCATTCAATACTCACTGTAGAGAATGGTTCCGCGCGAAGCACTTGTCTTTAGAGTCAAGTAGATGGTAACAATTCTGTTATGTTCCTTTTCCAGCAGAAACTTCAGCTCGTTTAGGGTTGTAAAAAAAGGCAGTTCTAAATAGGAATTCCCATTGAAAGATGGAAAAAATAAACCTGCATCTAAAAAAAAAAGGCCATGTTACTATATTCTGATATAGTATAGTACATTGCTGATCAAGCAGATAAGAATATAATGTTAATAGTTATCATTCTATTTAAAAAGATAAAACTGATATTTATAAATATTATTTAGGCCCAACTTTAAGAAATTTAGACATATAAGTACAATCTATTTTTAAAGTCATTTTCTCACATAACTAACCACCAACCTAGAGAAAAAGACTCAAAGAAAGAAGCTAATTTTTTGTTCATGGATGCGCTTTAAGGGTGAATAAACACCCTGAAATTGTATGGAAAAAAATCTGTGAAATAAGAGTTTTCATTAGATTCTTAAAATATTCTGTAGTACAAACGGCTGGATGGACATCAAATTATAGCCTTAAAATTGACAAACTTTATTTGATGTAATTATACCTCAAAATCTGTGACATAAAAAGATTAGAAAATTGTATGCAGAGAACTGTAATTGAATAACAATAAAAATTTAAAAAAGAAAAAAGATTAGAAAATTGTCACATTCTTTTTTATTATTATTCATTAATACATAGTGATTTCACTGATGTATAAAATATTTTGTAAGGAGTATTACTAAAATATGCATGGCTATTAATAATTTTTAGGGCTCCTTTTTTAGAATTCTTAACCTTTTAATTGATTAATCTCATAAAATCTTGAGGAAGATAAATTTTAAAAAGTATTTTATTGTCATATATATATATTTAGATCTATAGACTTGGCATACTTAGCAAGTATATTACATAATATATTGAAAATGCAGCTTTATTTTTTGTCTCCCTCACAATGGGGAAGTTTCTCTGCCTCTGGGTGAAAATTTGGCAATCCTTATGAGTCATGCCTTCTTTCTAATTTATACAATAATTAGAAAACTCATATTCAGTCTAAGAAATTCATCAACACTTACCGTTCCTCATAGATATGACTTCCCCCACCCCCTCCACCAGTCAAGGCCTGTAGGGTGCCTGGTACTGCTCTGTCTTGAGGGGCAGAAAGAAGCTGGTGTCTGTTCTTTTTTCCTTCTTACCACCTCCCTTCAGGCCAGCTGTTGTTCTGGACCTTTCTAGTTTCAAATGGGAGAGGATAAGGTGGGAAGGTATTGTTTAAAGGAGAGAGAACTACAAAGAAAGGAGAGCTGTTAGAGCTGGTGGTTAATATTGTAAGCAGGCCTCCTGCTCTCTAGGAATAGGTCATTTCTCTCATGGTAGGAATGTCAGAAAAAATACAGGATGCTTAGTTAAATTTCAACTTCAAATAAACAGCTAATAATTTTTTTAGTACATCTCATGCAATGTTCGGGACATACTTAGACTAAAAAAAAAATATTTGCGCTTTCTTTGAAATTCAAATTGAACTGAGTGTCCACTATATTTAGTTGTTAAATCTGGCAACCCTATGACTCATGAGGATCTGTGCGTCTTTAGCAACCTTCTGCCAGCTGCAATTCGTAGGACTTGTGCTATAGCCTGCCTTGGGTTTGTCACTTCTAACTTGGTCCCACTCTGATTTTCCACATTCTATGCAGACTCCTGCTGTTGACAACCACTTCCCTGTGTCAAAGAAAAAGTTGCACATTTTCAAGGCTAATGCAATAGCGGAGAGAGGCCAGAATTCGGTCTTTGCTCAACACTCTGAAACAGAGGTGGTGGGCTTTTTAAGAGCTGAGATGAAGGGATCATAGGCTACCCGTTTTGCTAGTTGGCCTTACCCCCCAAAATGTAAGCTTTCTTATGTCTTCATTGCAAGAAGTAATTTACAGCCTGCAGCAAGGCACCCATTGAAGTTCGGCTGCTGCCATTCCATAGAGATGGGAGACAGGACCACATCTTATTGATTATGCTTGAAAGAGATGGCTCCACGGTCTGGAGAAAGACACTCCTGGGTTGTAAAACTGCCAAAAAGCTTTCAGAAAGATTTACATCTCAAGGGGCCAAAGAAAGAATTTGTAATTGAAAGTTTTCTAAAGTAAATGCTTTAAGAGAGTGAGGTCAAAGGCCTAGAGTCAGGAAGAAGCCTGGCTAGAGTTCAGTCAACTTGAAGGGAATATTAAGGTGGTCCTGGTCACCTGACTAGTAAAACCAGTTGGGCAGAACATAAAATGACTCTGGGTCAAATCTCTTTTCTGAGGGGTCTCTGTCTAGTTTGTGGTAAACGCTCCTACATTCCCTGCTCTACTGTCTGTGGGAGTATAGTTAATTTTCAGTCTCTTCTCTCTCTCTCTCTTCATAACACACACACACACACACACACACAGAGGTTGCTTTGGCTTTCTCAGGTATGAATGTGTGACTGTTGGTCCATAGTGTTCTTTACCCAGGGATCTAGTTACAGATACCACCAAACACCGTCACGTGGTGAGTGAGAGAGTGTAGAGAGTGAGGTTGGCCAATAGCTTTTCTACAAAACTGTTGTCCTCAAAGCATGTCTCTGAAATCCTCTCCTCTTTTCATATCAAGTGTTTCCTAGTTAAATCCTGCTTTTAGATATGTCACCTAATTTTGTTTATTACATTATATCCTGGGTTGTAAAAGGAAGTTTATGTCTAACATCTTGTTTATATCTATAATTTTGTATTGTCAGATACAAATAATATAATTTATCTATTAGCAAACTGCTTGATTTAATTTATATGGTAACACATATTAAAAGAATTTTGTCCTACACATAAGCTTTAACTCCTAGAAATTTACCTAATTGGCTATTTTACTTGGTCTTTTTTTACCCCAAAGTTTTTAGGTTTAGTCAGCAAACTTTTCATCAGTGCTAATATGCCTAGAAATCTCTGTAGTACTTAATACTTACTTTTATTAAAACTTTCTCCTTTCTTGTCCCTCATGACACTATACTACAATTTGATTGCCTTCTTACCTGCTTGCTAGCACCTTTTCAGATTGTTCTTTCAACTATTCCACAGTGTGCTGTTTGTAAAGCTCTGTCCTGGCGCATAATTCATCTATGTCTTTTCTAAATCTGATCCCCCTCCGTTTTCTTACTCATAGCACTTATTCTCCCAGGCTTGGAAACTCGGCATCATTATCCACCCATCCCTTCTCAAACTAGCAGCTGGTTCCTGTCTCCTCTTTCTCAGACAGGATCTTGCAACTTCCCTTGTGTTACCTCTGCCCTTATTTAAGTTCTCATTACATTTCAACTTAAGTATTGGCAACAGCTTCTTCCTAACTGGCCTCCCGACCTGTAGCGTCTGATAGCCGTCATGCTGTCAGCATTGCTCATCTGCAATCATCTCAGATCTTCCGCACTTTGGGATAACTCCTCTGCTTATGGAGTAAACTAGGCTCTCCATGGCCTTATTTTTTGTGTTTCCACACTCACACATCTACCAGCAAGGTTGAACCACCTTTTCTTCTGTGGTTCTACTTCTGTTCACACTGTTCTCTTTGTCTGGAATGCCCTTCCCATAACCCCCAATACATAAGACTTCCTTTAATTCAAGGCTCACCTTCAATATTCCCCCAAATTTGAACTCCCTATCATATTATATTAATAGTTACAACTTTTAATGGATGCATGTTTTCCACACTATATTACACATATAAGAAACTTGGGATAGAGCTGATAAAATAGTAAATCTGAATCTGTTACACTGGATAAAGGAGGTAAATTAACTTTAGTTAGTAGAAATAGAATATTCTAAATAAATGAATTCTCAGAAGACATTGAGGGAAGTACAAGTTAAGAGGATGAAGTTGTTTTCTTGTGACCACAAAAGACCATATCATCATTAGTTTGGACCGGGTAGAGCAGAATATTAACAGACTTGGAACCGCACATGCACCACTTTTTAATATGTAAGGAGAAAAACCATAGGCCCATCAAATTAAAGTGCAATGTAGGCAGCTCTACACTGGAGAAAGTTTGGGTGACAAATTTAGATGCGGCTATGGCAGAGAAAAATGGATAAGTTTACAAAAGATGGACTTGGGTTTTAAATTAGTAGAATCTTTATAATATAACTTGACAACTACTTAAATGTTGCATATCTGAGATGCTACCATAATATGGTTTTAGCCACTGTTTCTGCCTACTGCTTTTCCTTATCCTGCTTGGAGTCACTCATGTTTTCATTCATTCAGCAAATTATTTATTGAGTGGCTAGTCCATACCAGAACTGGTCAAGGGATAGATGGTGAGCAAAACAGATAAAGATTCCACCCTTATGAAGCTGAAATTCTAGCTTCATAGAAGAAAACTTCAGGCCAGAAGTTGGTAAAATTTATTCTCCTGATGTGGTAGAATTTTTCCTGGGTCCTGGGAATATATGCCACCCTATTTGCTTAACTATTATTTCTTAGATTTGTCCTCACCAAGGGTCATTAAGCCTAATATGAGTGCAAGACTAGATAAAAGTGAGAGTCTAACAAAATCTCTTCCATCTACCTTCCCATGCTATTTGTTCCCTGGTAGAAAGACCTGTGACTTTGCATTTTCCTATGGCGTGAACAATTTTGTATATTGTAGGCAAACATATTCTTAGATATGTACAACCATAGCTAAAGCAGTCATTTGTGGTTGTTTTGAAAAAAAAAACAGAAAAAATATTCTTATAATTAAAATGAGATGCAGAAAGACTATAGAGATTGGGTTCTGGCATTTTCCCTGTGGGTGAACTTTTCCCATTATTAATAAATCCAAAGGAAAATTTCTGTAAGAGAATACTCTTCATATGAAGGTTCATACATGAATCAAATTCAGATTCATAATCAGGTTTTACTTATTCTGAGAAGTAGTGAAATCATCAAGAGCAGTAAAAATATAATTCAATTTGCTTAAAAATGACTTCCATGTTATTTCACAAGAGCACATCTATTGTATAATTCAGGCACACCTGCCTACTTCCTAACTCACACGCTCCTTGAACCTTGTTTTCAGAGCTGACAGGTTTTATGAAAATTATGGCAGGGAACAACAATTATGAACAATAAACATTTGCTATTGAATTGCTTTCTAACCACATTAATTTTCATTATCATCATGTTTAGTGAATATGTTGAAAGACAGAACTGCCCTGAATGTGGAAAACAAGACTAATTGGGGTTAGGCGAAGTGTTTTCCTACTGCTTCCAAAAGCCTCTTTAGGCAATGCTATTTAAACACACTCCACATTTGTTTCTCTTCCAATTACAAATGGAAAAAAAAACCCCCAGGGTTTTTATATGAAAACATGTATTAAAAATCTTACAAAATATATCATATAGTAGTTAATTAGTGGCTTCTAATTACATATTAGAATATATAATATTTAACTATCTTAAAGGGTTATATGGTCTGATCTAACTTATTAACTTTTATATGGTTAACAAAATTAAAAATCAGTTCTGAATCATGGAAAAAACCAGTAAATTAACCCAGAAGGAGAATCTTTTGAATCTTTAAATTGTTATGTTAACAAACCTCCAAACTCTTAAACTGTCAAAGGAAGCTATAAAATAAACCACAGTACTTGTGTCTGAAGCACGTTATATCAAAAATATGGGTGAGTATAATTTTTTCACCCAAAATACTTCAGGACCACAGTCAATAACAACAACTTATTGAAATTTAATTCAGGAGAGCACCATGGAATATTTATGATAACGAAAACAGATGAGATTAGAACCTCTACCCTGACCACAGTACAACTGAACAGAATACATTTTATTCATTCTGAATAGAAATGGATTCCTTTGTCTACATTATGAATTATAACCCCCTCAGGCTAGTATAAAGGTTTCCTAGGATCTAACCCCCAATACTGACATGCAAATAAAGCTACAAATGTGATGTCACAAATTATCCATATACAATGTTATTGCAATTCTTGGTACTAGATGAAACAATATTGTTTGCTACTCCTTCTTTATAATGAAAATATACTTAACTTACTAAATAAAAAGGACAAGTTAATACCATTGAATTGTTTTTGTTGAATCTCTTCTTGCTTTTCCCAGAAAGAATATCATACAAATTCTCACTAAGTTCATAAAAAGTAGATAAGACCGATGCAATGTAATTATTAATATTTTTTTACTTAAAAATATTTCATTGTTCATTTTATAATGCTAATTTTGTTAAGTCTTGTGATAAAAAGGAATATCACTAGTTAATAAATTAATGTATTCCTCTTCCTGAGAAGGATCATTGAAAAATAATAAGTCTAACCAATAGTATTCAAAGATAGAAAAGCTATAATCATGTATATTATTCCAAAATTGTAAAATGAAGTTCTAAGGCCTATGAAATAAATATTATACATATTAACTATGAGAAACTCTGATGTCTTCAAGATTTATATATACAGGGGTGGGCAAAAATAGGTTAAATTACCACCATCATTACCTAAAAGATAATGATAAGGATATAAAATAATAACTAATAATAATGAGATAATAATACAAATAAATAACAAATAATAATATAAGAATAAACTTTCATGTACTCACAATTGTAAACTTAATTTTGTTTACCCCTGTATATAGTACTTATACTATTTATACATCTAATGTATAGTACTATAGTTTAGTATTTATAAATGACACTAAACATTCTTACCACATCATACATTTTTTGCTTATTTTAGAATTAAAAAAATATTTTAGATTTGGATGGCCCATGACTCATGGAGTAAATTATTACCTTTACAGGGATAATTTCCCCATATTAGATATTCCCATTTATATTAATCCATAAATGTTAATCAATTTGTTAGGCACCTGATAAAAATTATCAACACCTCTGTTGCTGCTGCTAGTTCTGCTGCTATATTGGAGGCATCTAATTTTCTCCCCCATAGAAAAGCTCTTGAAAAGGTTAGGGCAGAACTAACATTTCTCCATTTCATCCCAGTTGCTTCATTTCTCCGTTTAAAGCATGGAGAGAGTTTCTCTGCATCTGACCAAAGCGAAGCACAAGGAAACAATGTGTGTTAAAACAAAACTGAACAAAACCCGTTCTCGCTCTTCATTGTCACAGGCACGCTAGCAATGCTGGCCGTCATCCCGTGGTTTCTCTGTCAAAGAATGGTTGATCATCCTGTCGAGTCCTTTGACCCTCTCAAAGATCTGAAGCTTTAGAGCTATAACCCTACTTTTGCCCTCTTACAACATAAAACTAAGTAAAACATTGTTTAGCACATCAAAAATAGCTTCCATTCAGTAAAAATAAAATTAGGACAAGAAAGATAAAGAATCATCAATATCTCACATTGTCTGGATGTGTTATCATAATAGCTACCAATCTCTCTCTAGTTTATTTCTGCGCTTTCTTCTCTTAGTTCAGAAATTTTGGCTGGGTATTTCATTTCTTTCCACAACTTTAGCTACTTCCTTGCTTCTGAAAACTCTCAATTTTCTATCTTTACCACAGATAGCTTCTGACCTTGTATGTCCAGCCACTAGACAGACCCACTTGGAAGGAATTTAGATAATCTAAACTCAACATATCCAAACCAATTTTTTGCTTTTTGTCTTTTAAAGTTTGTTCCTCCTCTTTTTTAATTTAAATTTTATTTTTCAATTAGAGTTTGCATTCAATGTTATTTTGTATTGGTTTCAGGTGTACAGCACAGTGGTTAGATTCATCCACTTTAAAAAGGGTTCCCCTTCTTTGGGATCTCTTACTACAGTAAGCAATTCAAAGCCTCTGGTTTTTACAAAAGCTTATTAGCCAGTCACCTAGTTCCTTTCTTTCAAAAATGGTGATATGTCTCCAAAAATGTGCAGATGTTCTGTGTAAATCTGTCCTCTCTTCCATCAATTTTATTTATTTTTAAAAGAAAAATACAGTGGCTTTCAAACCGTTGCTAGTCCGCAACATTTCCACTAGTCCCATTCAGTCTTAACACTGTCACGGTAATTTGGGTAGCCATTACCATCTACAGTTTAATTTTAAGTCAATTATATGCACAAGCTGTATACATTGCTGATTACTTGTGTGTCTCAGACTTAGATAAAAAATATGATAAATATCCACATTCAGCTCACAAATACAAATAATTTGATGTATATGAGATCTGAAACAGACAGTGTGGGAGGGGGCTGAGAGGGAGGGAAAGGAGGGGAAGGAAGGACAGAATGGGGTAGGGAGAGGAAGAGGGAAAGGGAGAGGTGGAGTAGAGAGAGGAGGGAAGAGGGGAGGGAGAATAGGAAGAGTCAGAATCATCCTCTAATACTCTCTGGCTTTTATTGAGTACTATTATGTGCCAGGCAATGCTTTCAAAAGGGCTATTATTATCATTTTTTTAAAAAATGAGATGACAGCTGAGACCTTTAAGCCTCTTTAAAAGGAAAACAATTTTCTGAATGTTGCACAGTTAGAAATATCTGCCTGTGAGGACTGACTCTGCTACTTATGAATTCTAAAACTGAGGCTCTTAAATATACAACTTGACTCTGAAAAGGTTATGGAAGACTGATTGCAACACAGAGGTCTATCCCTGATGGCCACGTTCCCCATTTTCCAGCTGCTTTTTCCTCTTCACTCACTTTATAGCCTTGAAGACCCTATTTCTTTGAACACCATCGTCCCCACAACATTCCTTTCATACTACTCTGACGATACTAGTGGGTATCATGTTTTGAGCTCTCATTTGGTGTGAGAACTGTGCTAAGAACTATTTTCACATGGGTAATGTATTTTAATATTCAATACCACACTATAATTATCCACTTTTAAAAATGAGGAATCAACGGCTTGGAAAAATTGAGTAACTTGTGCAAGGTCACACAGCTAGGGAATGTCAACCCAGAACCCTTAACATCAGAGACCCTTTTCTTAATTTCTAAAACATACATAATATATATTATTGCCACTGCATACAGCAAAGCCTTTACAATGGCTCCTTTATGTACGTGGGTAATAAACTGTGTTTTTGTACTTTCGTGGTTTGAATATGAAGTAGTTACCTATGTAAATATTGCCTATCAGCCTAGCATTATTACATCTTTCCTCCTCAACTTTAAGCACATGGTACATTAGTAAAAATATATCATGGGCACATAAAATATTTCTTTCTTCTGACCCTAATACTACCTGGCACTAAATACTACTCCAAATTTCTCACTTTTCAACCTTCTTTTAGTCTATTATTTGATCATTTGTCCCTGCATTGGTCCAACCTATTATTCCTTCATTTCTTCAATAACCTGCCAGGGCATTTTCAAGAATTAGACATCTACACAACAGAAAAACAATTTTTAGTCTACTATAGTCATTTGAGATCACTATTGCAATACCAATGATATAATTAGAAAGTTATCTCAAGCATGAAAAATAATCACAAATTCTGAAAAAGTTCAGGGATTACTATAAACAGTAGGGAATTATGACTACAACCATATGAGCATACTATTTTACTACTTGAAATGCCTCAAAGCAGTAAGAATGTGGACAAATGAAGGTCAAAATATAGAGATAAACTGGAAAAGATTCAGTAGTTTAGTTCAATAAGCTCAAAAATGGGGAAAAAACATTAGAAAGTCCATGAATTGCCACCACTTCTGTGCGTGGTCTTTTTATCTGTGGTCCGTATGACAGCATAGTCTCATTCAGCGAAACTGCTTTGATTCTGGCTAAGAACTGTGAGCACAAACGTACTTGAATGTATGGGAAATTGTTGGGTTCAAGTGTGGGGCAAGCAATTGGTATGAAAATAAGTGAAGTTTAAAAGTTCATATTGTAAACCAATTTTCCCTCTCCTCTTAAAAACTAGTGGGATAGAAAACTGTTTCCAAAGAAGCCTCTTTGAAATCACAGCCAGAGATTGCAAACATACCGTTTAGCTGGTAGGCTCACTTTGTCTTCTTTCTATAGCTGAATATAGACTTCTGCTGGATTAAGGATAAAAATACATTGTAAAGGGCTACACAGTATGAGCCTGGTGATTAATGGTATTTTGTGCACATAGAATCTAAAGAGTCTTTTTAAAAATGTAAGCATGGAGGAAATATAAAGCCTTTCTCATTCCCTCCTCTTTCTGTACTTCACCTCACATCAGTAATACAGGAATTGGCAGTAAAGAACGAAGTAGAATATTCAATATATATAAAACATAGACATTCTCTTAGGTTACTCCTCCACACTTTGATGATTGTCAGATTTCCTGTACCTGGCACCAGGTGAATAGGTATACTGTGTATAAAAACTGTTGGCGATGTGTTATGCATACACAATGGAATGTTATTTAAAAACCCCAAGCATTGGAGGGTGACTGACTCTCCCCCCACTCACTCACTTTCTTTCTGTGCATGTAGACAAGGCATTTAGATTTGAACATTTGACTGTGCTACCTAAGTAGACACAGTGAAGATGTCTATATGGTATTTGTTGACTATATGGACCTAAATTTCAGAGGTATGGTCTATTCTAAAAATATAAATTTTAGAATTATAAACATATTGCTTGTTGAAGCTGAGCAATGAGGGTAAATGGTATTTTTTTTTTTAGGGGGAATGAGTAGATTAAGAAGAAAATAAAGTTTAAATTAAGACTTAAGGAATTGTGAGGAGGGAGAGTAAATAGCAAAGGAGACTGAAAAGGGACAGCAGGCATTGCAAGGATGTGCGGCATTAGAGAAGTGGTGTTATATTTTAGTAAGGGAGAACTCTCAGTTTTGTAAAAGCTGCTATGTGAGTATCTTTTATGGCAGGGCTAGGAAGTAAGGGATTAGAAGTACTAAATCAGAACCAATAAATGAATGCATTGAGATCCTTGTGAGGATTTTACGAAATGGGCAGGACAGTAGTTTAAATGCTATTGAGAGGGTCCAGTAGGACAGAAGAAATTGTAGTTATGGCAGAGTGAACATGTCATAGTTTCTATAAAGGAGAGAGGGAGTACCATCAGTTCTTAGGGTTCTTAGTTGCAAAAAGCAAAATTCACTCTCATTGGTTTAAGTAGAATAAAAGAATTGCACCTTCCTGGGAGGGCCTCTGCCATGTTTGTGTCCTAGTTACAAGGTAGGTGGAAATTTGAGTCATGTGTGATGTTATAGAGGCAAGTCTCATAACAAGGGGTTTTATAAAATACAGAAAGGGTAACCAAAAGATGATGGACACCCACTGTAGGAGAAATATCTACTACAAGAGCCAAAATATGAATGGAAGGTTTGGCCTGGTCTGTAGCTTAGAAATTTCCTCTGTGGTAATGGAGAAAAGAAAGAACAAATGGGTGATGATCTAGAAGTCAGTTTTAAGAGATGCCTTTTGAGGGCAATAATTTTTCTTAGAAAAGTAGGACATAAATTCGTCCTCTGGGACTGAGGGGAATAGTGAAGGTCTAAAGTTTGGGAAATTTAGATGTACATGAGATTTAAAATAGTCATTGTGGAAGCTGGGGAGAAAGCTGAAAAACAGAAATAATATTAATGATCTATGTAGAAAATTCAATATAGGTCGATGGCCATGGATTTATGGTGGTGCTAATGCTTCCAATTCGATGACTTATGAAGAATAAGTGATGATGGGTGATGACATGAAGAGAGATACCCAGGCTTATTCCAAACTTTGATTTCTATACCAAAGTCCTTCAAAATGGACGAAAAGACTGGGATGTTGAAAATATTAGAAAGATATCTATTATTGATCTATAAATGCCAAATAACTTCTCATAGACATACACTGCCAATGGCTAATGTTACTATGTGAAGCCTGGAGTATAGTTGAGCCATTAGTATCTGCACATAAGGACAGATATTTATCTCAATTATATATTCCATATGATTTGAATTGGCCTATTATTTCAGGCTGTCAAAGTTTTTTTTTTTTTTTTGCTTTAATTCTGTCATTCCTCATATTCATGTTTCTTTCAGGCATTGTTTTACCTGGAAATTTGATAAAAAGGCCACATCCCCATCCAAGTAATTGCCTTATGACCCAACAATTCCACTTCTGGGGATTTATCCAAAGTAACCTAAATACTAGTTTGAAAGAATATATGCACCCTTATGTTCACTGTGGCATTATTCACAATAGCCAAATATGGAAGCAAGCCAAGTGCCCATCAATAAACAAGTGGGTAAAAACGTGGTGGTACATATTATAACAGAATATTACTTGGCCATAAAAAAGAATGGAATCTTACTATTTGTTACAGCTGGATGGACCTAAGGGGTATTATGCTAAGTGAAGTAAGTCAATCAGAGAAAGACAAATACCATAGGATCTCACTTATATGTGGAATCTAAAGAACAAAATAAACAAACAAAACCAAACTGAAATAGACTCATAGACACAGAGTAGACTGGTGGTTCGGAGGGGAGGGGGTTTGGAGCACTACGTGAAAGAGGACAAGGGATTAAGAAGTACAAAGTGGTAGTTACAAAACAGTGACAGTGATGTACTGTAGAGCAGGCGTCCCAACCTTTTAGGCACCACCCACAGGTTTTGTGGGGGAGGGCGGGGCAGGGCGGGGACAGGAGGCAGAGTTCACCTGAGCTTCACTTGCTTGCCCACTGTGAATGGGGAGGAGTTGGGGGGAAGACAGGAGGCAGATTTCAGGTAAGCTTTGCTTGTGGGCCAGGGTCCTAACAGGCCCAGACTGGAACGAGTCAGTGGTCCAGGGGTTGGGGACCCCTGATGTAGAGCATAGGGAATATAGTCAATAATATTGCAACAACTATGTATGGTACCAGTTGGTTTATGGAAATATCGTGAGAAACACTATGTAAAATATATGATTGTGTAATCACTATGCTATACACCTGAAACCAATAAAAACAATATTAAAAGTAAATGGTAATTAAAAATAAAAATTAAATTAAAAAATTTTTGAACAGGATAGGGCTAATATATGATCTTATACTATGCTATCAGGAGAGTAACTCCAATGCTTAGATATGTGGAGTTTAGAAATCCTTTTCTCAGTAATGAAGTCATGGAAGTTTATAGTTATCCTCTCTACATCCCACCCAAATGCTTGCACAGCTGAGCAAGCTGATGCTCAAGGAGGGGATATGATTTTTCCAGTCATCAACTAGATGGTTAAAAGTTCATGATTAGAATTGAGTTTTCTGACAACCAACCCTGGGATTGATGACGATTCACACACTATTTCTCCTTTTCCTTACATGAATCAAATTCTTCTCAAATTTAATGGTTTTCTACATAGCAAGTAAATTTTAATTTTCTGTTAATGAACATAGGATAAGAATATTGTATCTTCAGGCAAATTAATTCTCTACTTTTTAGCAATTTTTTTTGATACAACTGTTACTTTGAATGAGGTCCCAGGGGGAATGTTACATTCATATAATCTGCCTGTCCCCTAAGGCCACAGTCAGGAGATAAATATTGCATTGGCACCGTGATAATGACAATGCAAATTAAACGGATTTTTGAGTTCTGTAATTATAAAGCAAATTTTGATTCTGCTTCTTCCTTAAGGCTATGTTGATTGAAAACTGCAAAGTCTCTTTTTAGCTAGTGGCTGATAAAAAAAATAAGCATTTGCTCATAGTCAACATTAAAACTGTAATATGATATCCAAAGTATATCTGAAAATATTTTCTAGTCTTTAAGTTGAATTATAAATAGTGTTATAGTAAATATAAACATTTTGAAAGTAAATCTCCCTTTTTTCCAACTGGGAGCAAATTAACATTTAGATTTAACAATGTTCCATACTCCCTTGGCTTTTAAAGCATAGCCTTTGAAAAGCCATTTTAGGGTTTAAATTTCATATCTGTCACATAAAAGTTGTGATAGTCAGAGAGGGTTATGTAGTCTTTTTTAGCTATAGTTTACTCATACGTAAAATGGGCAACGCACTACATGCCTCCTTTGGGAATGAGAAGAAAATAACTACATATGTATATACTGTAAAAAACAATCTCTATTTTGTAGTATTCACTCAGTAAATGGGAGATATTTTTTTTTTAGTTCCTAGAATAAGAAAATGTGGAGGAAACACATGAAACCTTTTCTTTTTCTCTGGATGAAGTTTGTTGCAATGATTGATTTCACCATGGTGAGCATCTGTGGATGCAGCAGGTAGAATTTTGGTATTTTGTAACTTGTTTTATAAAGCGTTATAATGACTATGTTCCTTTGTATATGAACTATTAACTGTGAAGATAGTTTCTTATAGTCTTGTTTAAGAATAACTATAAAAATGCTAACATTAATCTACATCAGGAGTTGTCAAGCAGGTCAAATCAGCATGCTTCCTGTTTGCATAAGTGAAGTTTGATTGATGCCCGGTGTCCATTCACTTACACAGCATCTTTGGCTGTTTCCTGCTACAAGGGCAGAGTTGAAGAGCTGTGACATAGTCTGTATGACCCGCAAAGCCTAAAATATTTACTATCTGGCCTTCTGCATAGAAGGTTTTCCAACCTGTGTTCTACTTGACTAACACCAGTAAGGCTGTGAGGAGAGGAAATATGAATACTTTAGAAATCTCTCTAGGAGAAACCAAGAGCTAGATTTGAAAAAATATTGATATAATTGGTAAAATTCTAGACATTACTAAAAGAACTGTTATTATTTACACTTTCCGTAGTCTACCGTTTTAACATCTCCTATTATACCTTTTTTCTAAAAGTTACAAATGTTTCTAATGTTTATTTTTGCTTTTATTAGCTTCATTCTCCATAATGCTTTTCTAAGTTTAAAAACATATCACTTTATTTAAGTAATAACTTTTCCCCTATAAAATACAATATTCCTTCTAAGCATGAAAACTTTTATATATTTATCATAAAAAGATATTAAATGATAAAAAAATAGTTAATGGAATAAGAATCAGTTGTTTAATAAATGTTTAACATGCATATGTCACTAAGTGACAGAATTATCCCAATTGAGACATAAGATGTTTTAAATAATTACTGTACTGTGGTATATTCAGTAAATTGAATTTTAATTTTAAATATGACTTATAGAATTTATTTTTTGTTACTAAACCAATATTCCTTAATCATTCAAGTGATATTGCCGCATTGGTAAGAAATGTGAAAAAAATATAATGACTTGGGCATTTCAATCCATATGTCAAAATCTTATTTAAAGACTGTTTCTCCTGAAGTACTATTTTATAGGGTATGTTTATATAATGGGAAAATAGTGCAACAGAAGACTTGTTGAACAAAATTAGAATAATTTTGACTTATGATAGACATACTACTTGATCGACTAAATTTTCTGCATCCATTTTGATATTGCATAGGTACAGTCACGGAGAGTCACCCATGAAAATGCTACCAAGACTATCAACTTGCTAAGTCACATTCTTTTAAACTAATAGAAGAATATGAAGTGAATACAATAAATTAACTTGTAATCTAACTTTGCCAAACAAGTACTTAAGCATGTTAACTTGTGACTAAAGTTTTGTTAATTAAATTGATAAGTATGTATTGAGTTCAAACCCATGCCAGTAACTGGAAATGCAAAAATATCTTTTCTCTGAAGAAACCCTTGATATGGCAAAACTTAGAATACAGGCATACCTTGTTTTATTGTGCTTTGCTTTATTGCACTGCACAAATGTGTTATTTATTTATTTATTTATTTATTTATTACAAATTGAAGGTGAGACCCTCCACCAGGCTTGTTTTATCGCAATACTCACTTTATTTCAGTTTTCTGGAACATAATAACCCACAATACATCTGAAGTGTGCCGGTATAGCAAAGGATATAGACATAGTGATAATTTATTATTCATCCCTTTATTTCTAAAGGTAATGAAGTTGGTTATAAAGGGTGTTCCAGGTAGAGCATAAGAAAAGCAACAAAGGTGTGTGGAAATGCAATAGACAGTATTTTGCCATGTATAACGCACATCCACGTTTTTGGCTCAAACTTTCAGGAAAAATACTTTCATTCTAATTTTTTAATGCATTTATTTATTTATTTATTTATATTTTGAAACAAAACTATTTGTCATATTCCAGGGTATTATTTTGCTTATGGATATTGTTATTGCTTTCTAGAGTTGTACTTTTAACACATAAGCATAAACATTTACATAGATATGGTATTAGTATTATCCATGTATAATGCACACCCTTATTTTTCCTTCAAAAATTTGGGCAAAAAGTGCAAATGATACATGGCAAAATGTGGTAACTGACTTTGGAGTTCTGCACGTAAACCACCTTATAGGTGAAAGTGTATCAATTTTCTATTTTGTAGCTTCACAGCTTTTAGTTTTGGACCATTACAAACTTAACCTTTTTCCATGATTAGCTCTTTATGCTTAAATTTAGTGTGAACTTGTTTTCCACAAAACATTTACAAAATAAAAACCTCATTAGTGCTTTAACCTGAGCAAATCTACCATTATTAATATGTTCAATTATTTTTAAAAACTCATATCTTCTTAGACAACAAGCAAATAACAACCAAAACAACAATCAAAATCTTACTAATAATAGCCTATTCAAACTATTTTTTGAGATCTTCGGCTAGTTAAATTTTAGTGAAATCAAATTAAAAAGTAGAGAAGAAAAGGATAACATCAAAATTCTTTAGAAATGCTACCCAATTGTCATTAAAACAATACTCTCTGATGGGTTTCTAAACCTTTGTATATAAATTGGTATTTATTTTCAAATCTAGAAATAGAAATAGTATTCAGGAGGATACATAACAATGAGACCAAGGTGGTCTCATTGACCATATTGAGACAAGGAGACAAGGTAATTATTGTTATTACTATGTAGATGGTATTATAAGTCATTTGATAATTTTATTATGTTAGCCCTCTAAGTCTGTGAGCATATTAGTTTTCTGTTGTTGCGCCACCACAGACCCAATGACTTAAAACAAGACAAATTTATTCTTCCACAGTTCCTATTAGCTGGGTCCTCTGCTTGGGGCTTCACTGGGAAGAAATCAAAGTGTTAGCAGGGGCTGTGATCTCATCTGAAGCTCAGGGTCCTCTTCCAAGCTCACTGGTTAGTAACAAATTCATTTCTTGTATGTAATAGTGCGATCCTTTTTTTCTTGCTGGCTGTCAATGAGGGGTGGTTCTCTACTCCTAGGGGCCACCCACAGCTCCTTGTCGGTGGCCATCGGAAGCAGATCACAGCATGGGTGTTTGCTTTCCTCCAGGCCTGTGCATCTTTCCAGCTTCCTTCTAGTCAATTACAACCCAGCCTGAAAAGCTTAATCATTGGGGTGACAAAGCCATCACCTTTGGCCTTATAACATAATCCAGTCAAGGAAGGACTATCTTATATTTACAGGTCCATCCACACTTAAGGGGAGAGGAATACACAGGGCACGAACACCAGGGGCAGGCCTCTCTGGGACCATATTAGAATTTTGCCTACCACAGTGATGTACATATTATTTCAATTTTACAAATGAGGGAATTAGGATTTACCGTATTTTTCAGACTATAAGACACACCAGACCATAAGATGTACCTAGGTTTTAGAGGAGGAAAATGGGAAAAAAAAAACCCCTGCTCCACTGCTTCCTATCCCTCCCTCCCGTGAGCCAGGCAAACTACATTCAGACTATAAGACGCACCCCCATTTTCCTCCCAAATTGGGGGGGAGTGTGTCTTATAGTCTGAAAAGTTTGGTAGATTTAGTGATTTGCTTAAATTCATAGTGCTAACATGTGGCAGGCCGTGTACTTTAAAAGACAGGGCTCAAAGCCATTATGTTACCCATCTTCTTTAGGTGCAGTAATCTAATTTTCCTCATTATAGTTAATCCACTTTTTAGTTTCAATTCTCAGGTCTGTACAGAAGACTTTCAAGTTTATATCTCTAATCCTAAAGCCCTGCTTGAGCTATAGGTCCCTAACTCCTAGCATTTTCGATAATTTTATTATTTCATGACCCAATTTAAAGTCAGCTCATCCAAAACTAATTTCAGGAACTAACCCCAAGGACTTCTGGTCGAGATGGCAGAGTAGGCAGACATGGCTCACCTCCTTGCACAACCACATCAAAATTACAACCAAAATATAGAACAACCACCACTCAGTACCATCAGAAATTGAGTTGAATGGTAGTCTGACAACTACAGAATTAAAGAAACCACATCCATCAAGACTGGTAGAAGAGGCAAAGATGTGGAATGGGTGGTCCCTCATCCATATGTGGTAGATAAAAATTTGTGAGGGATATCTCAGAAGTAAGGAGTCCCAGCCCCACACCAGGGCCCCCAGTTCAGGGTTCCAATGCCAGGAAGATAAGTCTGCATAACTTCTGGCTGCAAAAATAAGTGGGGATTGAGTTGGTGGAAGAAACTTCTGGAGTCCCAAGCAGTTCCTCTTAAAGAACCCACACATGGACTCACCTACTCAGACTCACTCCGTCAGACTCACAAGCACCAGAGTAGCAGCTTGAAAAGCTCCAGTGCTATGCAGGGAGAAACCGAAGTGTCTGGCATCAAGGTGAGCAGAGGCTTTTGTCCCTTTGGTAAACCTCCTCACACAGAATTTGTAAGCTGATGCCATATCTGAGACTCCATTGACCTGGCTAACACTGTGTGACCGGCCTTGGAGGTCTGCAGAGACTCTGCCCCCAAGCTTACAGGCCCACCCTGGCTGCTTTTCCATATGAATGGCTAGACATGGCTCATGCTTCACAACTTCCTAAATCCTATCAAAAAAGCAACAGGTGGTCTTAGTACGCCCCAGGCCTGGCACTAGCAGCAGCCAGCCTAGGTTCACAAGTTGGCTTCACCTGGGAATCTCTAACTCCAGCACAAGTAGCAACCATTGCAGATTGTTTCATAGCTCAGGCAGGGTGGCCTTGGGTAAAACTCAAGTGGTGGCTGACCTTGGCCTGCAACACCCAGGTAACCCCAGGGCCAGCACACACAGTGGACAGCTATCGACCATGTTGGAGCAACACTACCCTGTCCCTGCACAGCTGATCCTCCATGGAGGGTGGAGGTTGGTGGTCAGTGGACACAGCCAATCCTTGCAGCTGACAGGCCAAGGTAAATCCTTCCCATTGACCTGCCAACAGCAACCAAGGCTCAACTACAAGAGGAGAGTGTACCTTGAGTCCTCAGCTTGGATGATAGGGGAGGCTGTGCCACTGGACTCTACAGGACACCTACTACATTAGGCCACACTACCAAAACATGGAGTCAAAGCAACCCTACCTAATACATAGAAACACAGGGAGGTTGCCAAAACAAGAAAACAAAGAAACATGGCCCAAATGAAAGAACAGATCAAAATTCCAGAAAAAGAACTAAACAAAATGGAGATAAGCAATTTATCAGATGTAGAGTTCAAAACACTGGTTATAAGGATGCTCAAGGAACTTAGTGAGGACCTCAACAACATAAAAAAGACCCAGTTAGAAAATTCACTAGTTGAAATAAACAAAAATTTACAGGGAAACAACAGTAGAATGGAGAAAGCCAAGAATCAAATCAATGATATGGAACATAAGGAATCAAAAAGCAACCAATCAGAACAAGAGGGAAAAAAAGAATCTAAAAGATGAGGATAGTATAAGCAGCCTCTGGGACAAATTCAAGAGGTCAAACATTCACATCATATAAGTTCCAGAAAAAGAAGAGATAGGGGAAGAAATTGGAAATCTATTTGAAAAAATAATGAAGGAAAACTTCCCTAATTTGGTGAAGGAAATAGACATATAAGTCCAGGAAACACAGAGAATCTCAAATAAAATGGACACAAAGAGGACCACACCAAGACCCATCCTAATAAAAATGACGAAGGTTAAAGGTAAAGAGAAAATCTTAAAAGCAGCAAGAAAAATGAAGTTAGTTACCTACAGGGGAGTTGCAATAATTGTCAGCTGATTTCTCAAAAGAAACTTTGCAGGCTAGGAGAGATTGGCAAGAAATACTCAAAGTCATGAAAAGCAGGGGCCTATAGCCAAGATTGCTCTACCCAGCAAAGCTATCATTTAGAATCACAGGGCAGATAAGAGCTTACCAGACAAGAAAAAATCTAGAGGAGTTCATCATCACCAAACCATTACTATATGAAATGTTAAGGGGACTTATTTAAGAAAAAACAGAAGATCAAAACTATGAACAATAAAATGGCAAAAAAAATCTATCAATAATTGAATCTAAAAAAACAAACTAAGCAAACAAGAATAGAAACAGAATCATGGATGTGGAGAGCGTTTTGATGGTTGCCAGATGGGAGAGGGATTTGGTGGAATAGGTGAAGTGGTGAGGGGACTAAGAAGTACAAATAGGTAGTTACAGAACAGCCATGGGATGTAAAGTACAGTATAGGAAATGGAGTAGTCGAAGAACTTATATGCATGACCCATGGACATGAGCAATGATGTGGGGATTGCCTGAGGTAGTGGGGGCTGCTGGGTGAAAAGGGGCAAAGGGGGAAAAATCAGGGCAACTGTGAGAGCATAATCAATAAAATATAATTAAAAAAAAGAAATAACCCCTCCTATACTTGCAAATTCTATTACGAGCATCCCTATTTTTCTCGCCCATATTGCCATCTTTGTACCATTTTCTACTTTCCTACACTGTGGATATATCAAAGACTGATGTTCCAGTTTCTACCATGAACAAATCTCAGTCAATGCCTGTTTTCGTTTGGCATCCAGGGCTAATTGTTTCATTTCTTAATTTGAAATATGTCTGATATCCATCTGTTTTGCTTCATTCCCATTGGCATGTTTAGTAATGATAATGTACGATTTCCACCCCCGTCCTTTTTGGGTAAACACTCTTTTGTACTCATTTAGTAAATATATTAGCTGTTTTCCAAATGCTATAAACATTCATAACTCTTACACTGCCTGAGGCAATATTTCAAATCCTTTTAATTAAAGAGGTACAATCCAGTAGTGAACAATTAGTAAATAAAAATGAATTATAGAAATATTTCCAACAATCTAAGATTAGAAAATGTATTTTAAGTATTCAATTAGTGTTAAATACATTTGACTCACTTTCATAGTTTCATAGCATAAGCTTTTTTTTTTTTCTGGAAGAATGTTACTTTTTAAAAAATTGCTCATGGATATATATTAGTAAAGTAAGACCTTATACCTGCTATAGAGCTCTAGATTTTTGAGTACCCATAAGGACTTTCTGAGTGTAATGTGAGCTGATATGAATAAATATACCTAATATAAATAAGCATTTTATGGTATCAAGGAAGAGCACCGGGGAACCTAGAGCAAGAACGCCCGAGTGTTCCAGCTCGGACATTGCATTGTCTGCAGTCAGTAGTTGTGTGGCTTTAGGCACCATATTTGACCGCTCTGTGTCCTGGCTTTCTCTTTTTCTAAAAAGAAAAAATAATAATAGCATCTTCTCACAGATAGGTTAGAACAATGAGAGGAATTAATATTTAAAGAATTTAGAACTTGTACTTTGTTATCACTATATAAACTAACAAATAAATTAGTATAATATTCTGAATATTTTAAGTATTCTTTCTAGACTACAAATATAGTTCCAGTTTAGGGATCTTTAAAGATATCCATTTAAAAGCCTTCCATTTATGCCACAAAAAGTAATGTGAAAATTTTATTAATAATTATCAAGAAGAGATAATAGAGATGTTTACAAAACATTTTTATTAGGAAGAGAGGAAATGAGGTGTCATACTATTATCAATGTATATTAAAATTCCTATGTTATTTCTTATTATTTTACATTATACATTTTCCCATAAAAGGTACAACTTTCGGCTTGGAGCAAATTTCTTGAATTGCTTTCTGTTTTAATAGAAAAATTTTGAGGAATTTTATCATGGTATTTAAATTTCCCTCAACAACAAGCGTAGTTAAACAGCAGCAGAAATCAAATCCATCTGCACATTGGAAGAGAGGCTGTGGCACAGGAAGTGAGATACAGACTTGATCTGAACCTTTTAGCAACCTCAGGTTAGGAGAGAGACAGCTTTATTGTTCCTAACTGCCAGCTCTGTGCTCGGTGTGAGCTGGATATTTTTCAGATTAAATCAAAAGGCAAAAATTGAGTCATAAATCCTATGGAGTTCTGTTCTGGGAGATATACTGGGAAACGAAGTGAGATGGCAGCCATGAGTGTTGCCTCTAGGGGCTGGCAAAAACAAACCACAAGATACAAATACAAAATTAAAATTGATATAATTAAGTTAGAGAGTGATTTCAGTCTCAGGATCCCCATTCGAAGACTGTGCCTTCGGTTTAAAAGTTTACCCACAGCAAAATTTCTTTGCAGAGTTTCCATTTCCAGAATCCACTGAAAATTCTTTCCTTAGGCCAGCAAGGCCATAAGGGATTTGTCAGAGTTTTCTAATTTTACAATTATTAGATAAAATCATAAGGCCTCTGAGTCACTGTAAGGCAAAGCATCCAACCCGGGATTTTGCTGGCTTAAAGAAAGTAAAAGTGATGTATAAAATAGCAAGCTGCATGGAACAATATAAAGAAAAGTCAGGGGAAAGTGTACAGTTATAAAAGATGTTTAAAGCAAGGAATCTCCTAGTGTCTTATTCTCATTTGAAAGCTGTAGCCAGGAGGGAAGGTTCACTTTGTTTTGGCAGGTTGGAAATATATCTAGTTTTTACTTTACTCAAAATTAGTCTAAGAAACACATTGATAACATGAGGTTCTTACTACTCCCTCAACCCTACATTCTGGCCTTTTCCTAACACTTGAATCCTCCTACTCTCATTTACTTTCTTTTCTCTCGAGAGGAAAGTTCGGAAAGCTGGCTAGAAACAAATGAAAAGAAAGTTCTCCCTGACAAGTGTTAAATATATTGCTCCAAGTAACCAGGACTTCATGTGTACTTGGCCTCTGTGGGGTGTGAATCAAATATTTGTTGACTGCATGATCATTTCCACAGGCCTGTATTTTATCACAACATTTAATGTTGGAGTAACTGTAGCTCATTGGAAAACAAATGTTCATGCCTATATAATTTCAAAAATATTCCGGGCTCCTCTTAGACTATGACTTATGAATTATTTAAACAGCATAGCTACCTATTTTCTTATGTAAAAGTATTTCTAGAAGCTGTATCGATGACTATTAATGACAGCAAGTATTAGAAAGAACTCATTTTATCATGTATGTTGATTGAGGGAGGGGGGAGGAAGTCGGTCTGGCAGGGGAGAGCAATGGAGAAAAATTGGGACAACTGTAATAGAAAAACACTAAAAATAAAAAATAAATAAATTACTTTAAATATTCAAATTTAGTCAGAAATTCAAGCTTTCATGACATCATCACAAAAAGGGATGAAAGGAACGAGGTCATAAGAAGTCAGATCTAGATAGAATTCACCAAGTCTGATTCATATGTACAGGTATTTGGGTTTGTGTCCTAGTGGATGAAAACAACTTTGTGCAATGAAGGATGAGGTAGTCCTGTATAAAAAGTACTGCCTTCAAGAAAGTGGTTAATATTGTCTCATATTGACCAAAGACAAAAATTCTGCTTTAAATACAAATATATTTTTTGTTGTCACTCTGCATAAGCAGGATGGAGTCTGACCCAAAATTTGGTTTCTATGTAGAGACTGATGATAGCACACATACCAAAGGGTAATGAAGAGTTTCTTACTCACATACCAAGGTCTCTGGGGTTCCTAAGTCAGTATAAAATGTGTTGAGAGAGCAGGGCAAGAAGACTGGCTTGGCTACAGTAGTTAGTGGCTGGGGCAGGTAGAAGGTTCCCATGTGTGGGTCTGGGTTTGTGTGATTTGAATTTCCCATCATTTCAAAAGAAGGAAGCACCCAAGCTTTCTTATCAGAATGCCCAGATAGGGGGCAGGAAGAGGAGTGAGACGGGTGAGGTTTATAAGACATCAGCAAACATCAGAAAATGAAGTCAGACCCTTCATTACAATACTCGGTAAAAATTGCCAATTGGTGTGTGCATGTTTGTGTCCTTCTATGTCAGATTATTTCTTAAGTCTTTTTAATATTTGAGTGTGCTTATCACTCTAGCATATTTTCCCAGGATATTGACTATTTATGGTTATTTTAAGGTGCTGCCACCACAAATATCATGTTTTATACTCCAGTACCTTTAAAGTCTAATTTTCTCTGCTGGTTCAGCCCTCTCCTCATTGTCCCATCTCTACCAGCTCCTTCCCTAACTATTCTTCTTTCAGAAAGAGGTTTAAGTATCCTCTAAAGTCTTCCTGTAATCTTTACATCCCTTGTCAATTCCTATGTGTAATTTTATATCTAAATCCCAGAAACAAATGATGGTAATAATTGTTTAATAATTTGCTTAAAAATAAAATTTTATAAACAAATTTTAATTTGTTTATAAATTTATACCAGTGATTTTCAACTGTTCTGCCACAAAAAAATTTAAAACATGCAATACCTGACTATATAGTCAGGGAAACTGACCACTTTTCCCTTAGATTGTCAAATAAAAAATGGTAACAGCCAATACAACAATGAATAAAATTTATACTTTTTTTGGTAAGATTGGAAAATATATTTTTTGGTGCACTTTAGAATTTTAGTAATTAGTTTTTTTGAGACTAAAAAGAGGTTGAAAATCACTGATATATACAAATATGTGTAGAGCATCTACTATACGCCAGATGCTGTTTTAGAAGTTCTGAATAAGATAAGGATTCTGAATTATAGATATTATAACTGGGATATGTACAGACAACTCTTCATAATAGGAGTACAACCTTATGGAAGTCTTCTTAAGTTTGATATTTTGGAGTTTAATTCTGAATGACAAATATTTATTCTAAATATTTAAGCTATCTTTCTTTATGAACATACAAATTAAAATTTTCTACTCTTAAATGCCATGTATTTTACTGCTATAGAACTTGAATAATAAAGACTTCTGGCTAAGGTGGAGGCATAGGTAGACATGATTTGCTTCCTCACACAACCAAGAGAAGGACAAAAACCAATTGAAAAAAAACAAAAACAACCAGAACTACCAGAAAATTGAACTGCATGAAAGTCTGACAACCAAGGAGTTAAAGAATTAAAATTCAC
Organism: Desmodus rotundus; assembly: GCF_022682495.2. NCBI lineage: Eukaryota > Metazoa > Chordata > Mammalia > Chiroptera > Phyllostomidae > Desmodus > Desmodus rotundus. The sequence continues at coordinate 24,682,521 of NC_071397.1, forward strand.
CCAGATGGGTAGGAGGGATGGAGATGAGCAGTTGGGGCACAGAGGACCTGTAACAAGGTGACAGACCTGGCTGGGTGAGGCAGCATACTGGGTGGTCCCACATTTTCATGATGATAGGCTGGGAGGGACAGCTGGGGAGTGAGACAGACATCACAACCCAGGGTTCCAGTGTGGGGAAATAAAGCCTCAAAACCTCTGACTGAAAAAAAACATGTGGGGGTTGCAGTGGTGGGAGAAACTACCAGCCTCACAGGAGAGTTTGTTGGAGAGAACCCACAGGGCCCTAGAATGTACACAAACCCACCCACCTGGGAATCAGCACCAGAAGGGGCCAATTTGCTTGAGGGTAGCAGGGGAAGTAACTGAAAGCAAGGCAGGAATTGTTTCCTCTCAGACCCCTCCCCCACGTAGAGCACCACAATGAAGTGAGGTGGGTTGCCCTGCCCTGGTGAATACCTAAGTTTCTGCCCCTTACAATATAACAGCTGTGCCAAGACAAAGAAATATGGCCCACATGAAAGAACAGATCAAAACTCCGGCAAACGAACTAAGCAACGAGGAGATAGCCAATCTATTAGACACAGAGTTCAAAACACTGTCAATCAGGATGCTCACAGAAATGATTGAGTATGGATGCAAAAGAGAGGAAGAAGTGAAGGCTATGCAAAGTGAAATAAAGAAAAATATACAGGGAACCAACAGTTAAGGGAAGGAAACTGATCAATGATTTGGAACAGAAGGAAACATTCAACTGGAACAAGAATGAAGAAACAAGAATTCAAAAAAATGAGGACAGGCTTAGGAACTTTGGGACAATTTTAAACATTCCAACATCCAAATAAGAGGTGCCAGCAGGATAAGAGGAAGAGCAAGAAATTGAAAACTTATTTGAAAAAATAATGAAGGAGAACTTCCCCAATCTGGTGAAGGAAATAGTCTTCTAGGGAGTCCAGGAAGCTCAGAGAGTCCCAAAGAAATTGGACCCAAGGAGGAACACACCAAAGCACATCATAATTAAATTACCCTAGATTAATGATAAGGAGAGAATCTTAAAAGCAGCAAGAGAAAAGGAGACAGTTACCTACAAAGGAGTTCCCATAAGACTATCAACTGATGTCTCAAAAGAAACCTTGCAGGCAAGAAGGGGCTGGAAAGAAGTATTCAAAGTCATGAATGTAGGCAAACCTACATCCAAGATTACTCTATCCAGCAAAGTTATCATTTAGAATGGAAGGCAGATGAAGTGCTTCCCAGATAAGGTAAAATTAAAGAAGCTCATCATCATCAAGTCCTTATTATATGAAACATTAAAGAGATTTACCTAAGAAAAAGAAGATCAAACTATTAACAACAAAATGACAACAAACTCACAACTATCAACAACCGAACCTAAAAAACAAAAATGAAAAACAAACTAAGCAAACAACTAGAACAGGAACAGAATCACAGAAATGGAGATCACATGGAGGGTTATCAGTGGGGGTGGGGAAGAATGGGATAAAAGGTACAGGGAATAAGAAGCATAACTGGCAGGTACAAAATAGACAGGGGGAGGTTAAGAATAGTATAGGAAATAGAGAAGCTGAAGAACTTATATGTATGACCCATGGACATGAACTAAGGAGGGGGGATGCTGGTGGGAGGTGGAGTGCAGGGTGGAGGGGAATAAAAGGGAGGGGAAAACGGGACAACTGTAATAGCATAATCAATAAAATATTAAAAATAAATATATAAATGTAAATATATAAATGTAATCTAGCATAAGAATTTTTATTTTAGTTACAAAAATGTTTATATAATATTGCTTTGGTTCACTTCTTAGCACCCCACTAATATCTGAAATTCCCCAACTCAGAACCCTCTTCCCGTAGGGACCACAGGAAATATACCCATTCTCTTAGGTTTATTCCTTGGAGACGTGCAGGAGTTTAATTGGGAAAATATCTTACTTAATGTCACAACAGATAAGTCAATCAATAGAGATGATCTCTCATACACGGAATCATAAAAATACTTAAACTAATAAAATTTAAAAACCTGACCTCATAGATACAGAGAACAGACTTGTGTTTTCAAGAGGAAGGGAGTGGGTGGATATGTGAGAAACGGGTAAATTCTTTTTGTTCTTTCCTGTAGACTATTCATGAGTGAAATGACTCAACGTTGTAAACTGGCAATTCTCCTCCATTTAATATAATTCCAACAACAGCAACAACAAAAAGAAATATACCCCCTTTGTTGCTATGGCATAGGATAATGTAAGAGTAAAACCTAGACAGTTGTCTTAATAAATATAACAATAACATAAGGATAAAGATGGTATGGGAATACTTGAATTAAAAGTGCTGATTTTTACATGTTTTATTATTTATTTATAGAGAGGGGGGAGGGAGAGAGAAAGAGAAGGAAAGAAACATCAATGTGAGAGAGAAACATCCCTAACTGGGAATCAAGCCTGCAAGCTCTCACTTTGTGTGATGATGCCCAAGCAGCTGAGCCAGATGGGTCAGGGCTGAAAGTGCTGATTGTTAGATAGGTATGTGGGAGGGGGAAAGTGGGGGAAAAGGTACGGGGAATAAAAAGCATAAATAGGTACAAAAGAGACAGGTGGAGTTAAGAATAGTATAGGAAATGGAGAGCCAAAGAACTTATATGTATGATCCATGGACATGAACTAAGGGGGCGGAATGCTGGTGGAAGAGGGGGGTGAAGAGCAGAGGGGGAGAAAGGGGAGAAAAAAGTGGGAAACTGTAATAGCATAATGAATAAAATATACTTTAAAAAGAACCTGAATCATGTATTGTTTGTCTTGTTTGTATCTAAGAGATTCAACATCAGTTACATGGGGAGAAAATAGTCCACTAATTTACCTAAACAGTATTTTATGTATAAAATTCTTAGAGTAAGTAAGTTTTCAAATAGTAGTAACTGTAATACAATAACTACAACTACTTACAATCATCTAAAAGATTGTGAGAGGTAAGTTGTGAAAATTACTTTTCCCTGAAGATACTTTAAACCAAACGGTTCTGCTTTACTTGGGCCAGATTGTCTCCTCTTTGTTCTTTTTTTTTTAATATACAAGTTAGGTAATTTCTATTTTCTATAGATTTGTTTCATCTTGTTCTCAAAACCATTTCTCTGTATTTCTATTTATTTAGAGAAAATAAACATAAAAATTTCACATTTACTTTTCTTTATAGTTCACATAAAGTAATTGTTTTTATTGAAAATCTAAACTCTAACTTTTGAAAATGATGTAAGCTATATTGATGGCTCAATACACAGAAAAACACTTGGTGGAAAACCAATAGAATGAAAAACAGATGTACCTGGGGCAAAACACCCAAATGAAATACACTGAGGGAAAAGCAGTGCTGAAGTGGTTTCAGAAAACCTGGAGCACCATGAGAGCATGGAGATCACTGTAGTTTATGTACGGCGAGGAAAAGGAAGTAGAAAGTTTAGACCCACCAAAGAATCATGTCTCAAAAAAAGGGATCTTGGCATTTTGATATAATTTCAGAAAGGGTTATGATCTATAACATGTCAGAGATTAAACAGATGTATATAATTATGGAAATCGGTGTTAAACATTATTTGACAATATTATACAAAATCTCGACTCTCTTGGATATGCTATCTATTTATCTAGGTCAAAGGCTCCTGAATTTAGGACATCTGAGGAGCTTCACTGAAAGCAGCCTACTCCAATGTAATAGTAACTTCCGTTGTATAAACAGCTTATTACATTGCTACAGGTTCTCACCTGAGCAGTACCATCTTTTATTTTTAGCTCCTTCGGATGTTTCAATTGCATTTCTAAAAATAATATTTTTCTTTGCAAATGCAATTTTGTGCATCATTGCTCCTAATTGCATCTTTAAAATGCATGCTGTGAATATTTAGCCCTAAAGCATACCATGAACTTTTTAAAATAGAGCATGCTTTGATTGCTGTGACTTCTTAATTTTCTCCATGAAATGAATATCCCTCATGTATATACTATGAAATGAACAATGCTGGAGGAAAACTCTATCTCCCAGATGGCCAGTTCGGTTCTAATTCTCATAACATGCATATTCAACAAAATGAGGTCATGCCTCTCTCTAATCCCTAGGCAGTCCCAAGGCAGTGGGAACATATGGGCTATCAACATTCCAGGATCCTGTGGGTTTGCAGGGAGATTTTCTAAATTCTTCAATAAAGCTTATTTCAAAAATTCTTTATAAAGGATGCATTCCAGCATTGGTAATCTATAAAGCTCTTTCTGCAATGTTCTACTATTTTTTTTGTCTGTACTCTTAAAATCAAGGAAGATGGTATTTATTTATCCATTCAAAAGTGTTTATTGAGCACCTTCTAAGCAACAGGCACTGGGATAAATGCTTATAGCTGAGTGTATGTGGAGGGTCTGACAAAGAATAGTAAACAGGTAATATATCAAATACATTACGATATGTGCTATGAAAAAACAATAACAAACTGAGATGCAGAATAATAGCAGGGTCATTAAAACTCTCTCTAAGGGATAGCATTTAAATTAGGTAGTGAAGAATTAATTATAGTGGTTAGGTATAGCCACTGGCCAAGTATTTTCCACTGCCTGATTTTGTAAATAAAGTTTTATTGGAACATAGTCACACCCATTATTTAGGTACTGTATTTGTGGTTGCTTTTGTACTACACCAGTGAAGTTGACGGGTTGTAACAGAGACAGTATGGGCTACTCATTTGAAAATCATTACTATCTGGCCCTACACAAAAAAAGTTTTCTGAATCCTGGTAGAAGGTGCCATCCATTCAAAGAATGGAGAAGTTTTCACAGAGATAAAATCATGGGGACAAAGACACAGAAGTGGAAAAACAAGCTCACGGCATATTAAAAGAATTGAAAGAAAGGCAGGTGGCAAGAGGTAGAGTGGGAGGGAATGGTGGAGCCCAGTTCTCCTGTGCCTTGGAGGCTGTGGTGAGCAGTTTGGATTTCCAATTTCTAACTACAGAATGCCAGTGGAGGACTGTGAAGGGGGAGTGACATGATTGGATTTATTTTTCAAATATTTTACAGCTAATTCTTATGGGAGACTTAACCATGTGCACATTGTAAGTCATTTATATGTATTAAATGATGTAACTAACACATATTATGAAGTAGGTACTATTATTTTCCCCTCTTCCAAAAAAAAAAGTACAGGTTGCTCAACATGATAAACTTGCAAATGAAGGGGGCAGGAGTAAATTTAAACATTCTTAATCCAGAGTCTATGCTTCTAACCACTGGCTGTACAGCCTCACTTGCTGTGATGTCTGGACTGTATCAGGTGATGTGTGTGTGTCTGTGTGTGTGGGGGTGTATGTACAGAAAAGAAGTAGAGCAATGAGTTATCTTAGGAGACTGTGGAAAAAACAAAGGTGTAATAAAGTAGTGGTCTTGGCTATGGACCTGAACACTAAATGAAAAATGTTGAATGACTTACATGAATGTCTTAGAGGGAGAAGAAATAGCCGCATTCAGTGCTGAGGAACAGTGAACTAGTGGGTGGGTTGAAAAGCACATCAGAGGTGTTTCAGCCCAGAGACTATGGTTATGTACAGACATGTTGAATAATGACATCGTACATTTCAAAAACCAGAAATGGTGCCACAGACAAATCAGGACAATTGTATTTAGGCAACCTTATGATTCTGTTTTTCAAGGAAGATAACATGCACATGACTTAAATATGGTACAAGACTGTTATTTCCTTCATTTAATTTTTTTCCAGTCTACCAAAAATGTCAGCTATAGTAATATACTCTATTTTTATAGTAAAATATTTTATATTAATTTTACATTAATAATGTATTAATTTTATAATTAATTAAATGTAGTTGTATTTTTCTGTAAATTACCTGCCAATGAATACATTATCATATAAATTATAATTTTTGTTTTTGCAACTAGGTGATTTGCTTTCACAGATAGGTCAAAGAAATCATTTTTATTGAATTAGAAGAAAGGAATAATTGACAATATATCTATTTTACTTAAATATAGACAACCTGTCAGAATATACTGATTAGAATAAACAATAATTAGATATAATGAGTTATTAGTTATCCTGGTAAAGTAAGAACAGTTGTAATTCTCTCATTTAGGAAATAACTGTCTTCAACAATATAAATAAAATCAAATATTTATAAGGTCTAAAAAGGTAATGGGGATGGTGGAACAATCATCAAATTAGAGAGCATAAATGGAAAAAAAACTTTGGAAAGAATGGAAAAAAGAGTGTCTTCTTTTTCACGAGTTTAAGTATGAGTTCTGGTCAAAATGGCAGAGCAGGTACATGCTGTGCTTGCTTCCTCCTACCCCACATCAAAATTACAACTAAACTGTAGACCAAGAGTGTCAAACTCATTTTCACCAGGGGCACATCAGCCTCTCGGTTGCCTTTAAAGGGCCAAATATAGTTTTAGGACTGTGTAAATGTAACTACTCCTTAACAGTTAAGCGAGAGCTTGGTGCTGCTGCAGGGTAGAAATGAGGTGGAGGGCTGGATTCAGCCCGCTGGCCTTGTGTTTTCCATCTGTGCTGCAGACCAACCATCACTGACAGAGGTGAATGCTAATTGACAGAGGTGAACACATTGTAAAAGCAATGGATCAACCAACTATAAAGTAGTACAAAGATTAAAAGGCAAAAGTAGAAAGATCATGTTTAATTACAATAATAAATCAAGGAATATGTATACATACACACAAAAAAGAAAAAAAATAATGAACAAGACATAAACATGGGAAGAAAAAGTAAAAATTATAGTGATTTTAGAATGTGTCCAATCTTAAGCAACCACAAATTTAAAATGACTGCTATAAATATAGCTTGTATATATGAAGAACATAGTAACCACAGACCAACAAACTATGAGATACACAAGAAATGAAAAGAATCCAAACACAATACCATAGAAAGTCACCAAGATACAAGAGAAGAGTGCAAGAAAATGTGAAAGGAACAGGGAAGAAATGCAAAAACAATTAGAAAACAATTAATAAAATGGCAATAACCACATACCTATCAATAAATTTAAATGCAAGCGAACTATATGCTCCAATCAAAAGACACAGGGTGGCTAAATGGATACAAAAAACAAGATCTATACATGTACTGCCCACTGCATATCAGTAGATATGCACAGGCTGAGTATAAAGAAGTGGAAAAATATCTTTTATGCAAATGGAAATAATAAAAAAAGATGGAGAAGTAATATATAGTCAGACAAAATAGCCTTTAAAATAAAGGCCGTAACAAAAGACAAAGAAGGGCATTTCATAATGATAAAGGGATCAATTCAACAAGAGGAAATAACTCATAAAATCTATGCACCCAACACAGGAGCGACTAAATATGTAAAGCAAATCTTAATAGACATGAAGGGAGAGATCAACAGTAATACAGTCACAGCAGGGGACTCTAACACCCCATTGACATCAATGGATAGATCATCCAGACAGAAAACCAATAAAGAAATGACCATAAATAACACATTAGACTGAATAAATTTAATTGATATCTTTAGGACATTGCACCCAAAAGCAACAGAATATACATTCTTTTCAAGGGCACATGGAACATTTTCCAGGATACATCACATTAGGCCACAAAACAAGTGTCAATAAATTTAAAAAGATTCAAATCACACAAGCATCTTCTTTGCTCACAATGGTATAAAACTAAAAATCGATCACAAGAAGAAAACTTAAAAAGATACAAAAACCTTGAGGCTAAATAACACGTTACTAAAAAAAATGGGTTAACAATGAAGTTTTTATCCAGACTCATCAAGAAAAAAAAAGAAAGGACCTAAATAAATCAAATCATAAGTGAAAGAAGTGACAACTGACACCACAGAAACACTAAAGAGTATAAGGAAATACTATGAACAATAAATTGTATGCCAACAAATTGGACAATCTAGAAGAAATGGTTAAACTCCTAGAAACGTACAATCTTTCAAGGCTGAAACAGAAAATCTGAACAGATATCACAATTTTAAACTAGTTTTGATATGACAAATTGCATTCTTTTATGTACACCTCCATCTTGACTGGAAGTCTTTTTTTTTTTTTTTCCTTGATGAGTCTGGTTAAAGGTTTGTCAATCTTGTTTATCTTTTCAAAGAATAAGCTCTTGGTTTCATTGATCTTTTGTATTGCTTTTGTGGATTCTATTCCATTTATTTCTGTTCTGATGTTTATTATATCCTTCTTTCCACTCACTTTGGGCCTTGTTTGTTGTTTTTTCCACTTCCCTTAAGTGTAAAATTAGATTGTTTATTTGAGATTTTTGTTTCCTGAGGTAGGCCTGTCATGTTATGAGTTTCCCTCTTAGGACTGCTTTCACTGTTTCCCATAGATTTTGGCTTCTTGTGTTCTCATTTTCATTTGTTTCAAGGCAACCTTTGATTTCTTCCTTGATCTTATTGTTAACCTATTCATTGTTTAGTAACATGTTATTTAGCCTCCAGGACTGTGTGTGTTTTTCAGTTTTTTTCTTGTGGTTGATTTCTGGTTTCATACCATTATGGTCAGAGAAGATGGTTGATATGATTTTAATCTTAAATTTATTGAGGCTTGCTTTGTGTCCTAACATGTGGTCTATACTAAAAATGTTCTAAGTGCACTTGAAAAGAGTGTATATTTTGCTGCTAGGGATGAAATGCTCTGAAGATGTCAATTAAATCCACCTGTTCTAGTATGCCATTTAAGGCCACCATTTCCTTGTTAAATTTCTGCCTGGAAGAACAATCCATTTATATAAATGGGGTGTTAAAATCCCCTACTATGACTGTATTACTGTCAGTCTCTCCCTTCACATCCATCAAGATTTGCTTTACATATTTAGTTGCTCCTGTGTTGGTTGCATAATGTTTACTAGAGTTATATCCTCTTATTGGGTTGCTCCTTTTATCATTATGTAGTGTCCTTCTTTGTCTCTTACTATAGTTTTGTTTTAAAGTCTATTTTGTTTGATAGCAGTATTGCTTTGTTATCCCAGTTCTTTTTCATTTGCATTTGCATTAAATATCTTTTTCCATCCATTTACTTTTAGTCTGTGTGTATCTTTTGTTCTGAGGTGGGTGTGTTGTAAACTGCATACATATGGGTCGTACTTTCTTATCCTTTCAGCTACACTGTGTCTTTTGATTGGCACATTTAAGCCATTTACATTGCAAGTGACTACTGATAGGTATGTACTTATTGCCATTTTATTCTTTTAACTCTGCTCCTGTTTTTTTTCTTTGTTTGTTTGTTTGCTTGTTTCCTTTGCCTTCTCCTTCTCCTCCTTCTTCAAGCAGGGCCTTAACATTTCATGTAAGACTAGTTTGTTGGTAATTAACACCTTTAGCTTTTTCTTTTCTGGGAAGCTCTTTATATCTCCTTCAATTTTAAAAGTCTTGCTGAGTAAAGTAGTATGGTTGTAGGTTTGGGTCTAGTTTTGAAGCAGATTAAATTTTTGAAATATATTTTGCTTGGGATACTGTAAAATTGCATTAACTAATCACTCATTAAAGGCAAGAGAAAAGGGGGTTTTAGTAGCGTATTAAACTCAGTTAAGGATTTCAGAGGTCTTTTTAGCTTGGGAAATGCAATTAACAGGCACATGTGACAACTCATTGAGTTAAAGGCATGGGTCTGCTATGTTCTCAGTTTTGACTGAATTGGTCAGACTGGTACATACATCTTTTCACTACACCAAAAAGTGTCATACAACTGGAATTGTGTCATAGTAAGCCAAAAAGTGGATATTATGATACATAAATTGTTATTTCTCATTTTTTATGCCTTATTCTATATATTGCATTACTCATTGGGAGCAAGGACTAGCTTAGTTTCACTAGAAGTATTTAACATGTGTCTATTTGACAGATTAGAAAATAAAGGGGAAAACTATCTTGAAAGGATAAAAGCATCAGCAATCTTTCCGTATAAGCATTGGATTTACTTTCTTCACTGTACTTCAATTTGCTCTGAAGCAGGTGAAGCCCAGAGGGTACCTGGATGCGGGTGCTCCATCCCTGCCACATCAAAACAGGGCTCTAGGATCTCTTGCTGTAGCTCCTCAAGCCACAGCATTTGTTTCTCAGGTCTTCATACCCATAGGCTACCCCTATCTCCTCTGAAGCATGGAAGTCAGCACTTGTTTCTGCCACTTGCTGAACCCCACCCTGCCCCAAAACCCCATGCTCAGAACAATAGGGGCTGGCCACCTGTTGGAGATATGGGGAGGAATCACTCTTTATTTCAAGCTTTCTACAATATTGAGAACAGGACACGAGGCAGTTTCTCAATAACTGGTCCTCTCGTACATATAATCCTAGCTAACTATTTCATTGAGAGAAAACCTCACTGCTAAAAAGTTTGTCTCACTTTTTATTCTAGTATCTAGATACATCACTTTTTGTATAATTTCATATGGAAAACTGCCTCACAAAAAATTAGTCTGAGCTACAAAATGGTGATAAATAGGAGGGGTAAAAATTGGACAGCTTCTATTGATTAAAAATGTGATTATTTTACAATGGATAATGTTATTTATTACCTATAACCTAGAAATAATAATTTTTTGCTCTGTTTCCCTATGCTTTAGTTTTAGTATTGTACATTGAGCAGCTGTATCATCAGTCTAACCACAGAGTGAGAAACATTCAATAAAATCTCATTAATTCAAGATAATCAGAGGAAAGAACAACCTGAAATACACACACAATGTTTTGAAGGAAATGACATTTCCTTTCTTTGAATAAAAGCAATACTTTAATGAGACAACATAGCATTACTAGAGTTCATGGCGCATAGCACTCAGAGATAAAGTATAAATGTAATTAGCATGTCAATTATATGTAAAATGTTTGAAAAATACTTGTCACTTAAGTTATGTTATTTCTTTCTTGAAATCCTTTGTCAATTCTTTCTTTAGTCTCACACCCATATATGAAAAAGCACAAGTGCTAAACGAATAGTTTTACACTTCCTCTTGCTCATTTCCAATGCATTCCCCAGAATAAGTACATGCTTAAATTTTAAAACCTTATCTTTTCCTTTACCCTTAAAAGAAAGTTCTTCATGCATTTTTAAATTAAGATTTTAATAATTGAGGGAAAAATGAAAGGCTTACCATATGACTCCAGCCTGTATTTTCCACATGGAATGCAAAATGGTATCATAAGAAGATATGTTTTTCCTTATTCCTCTTTCTCTCCTAGTCCTTCTGTCATCCGATAGTAATTTATTAAGAGCCATGACCTGAGGTGGATGTATCAGCTTCAAGCTTCAGGGTCCCTCACTTGCACTGATCCCATCTAAGATCCTGAGAAGAATGCTAGCAATGTGTTCACATACCTTATAATTTTGTTAAGTGTTCGAAAGTAAGACAGTATAACTTCAAGTTGAACTACACCATTCACTTTTTCCGTTCTGAAATCTTTGCCATTATATTTCTCCTTGGGTTGCATTAATTTTGGAGTGGCCAGGGGCATTTTGGGGACTGAGTTAAAGGTGAATGAGTTGAGAATACATTTAGTTTGGGTTTTATGAGATACTTGTGAGATTCACATAAATATAAATCATTTACATTTATAAGAATCACTTGTATGTAAAATTAGCTTATTTTCAGCTGTCTTGGTGTAGGAATGGATTTCAGGAATCGTCCTGCCTTCCAGTGTGCTGACCCACTTGGCATCTTCACAGTGAGTTACAAGTCCCATGGTCATGTAAACTATGAATGTATCACAAGAACTGTGTAAATCTGTTTAAGATTAATCAACACACTAGACAACTTAAAATGCATGAATTTTATCAAATATCAAAAAACATAGACATTTTCCCAAAGTTGCTATTATCTAAGTTTGTATTGTCTCAAGGTAGAAGGTGAAGCAAAGGATTGTGTGAACGTAGTTTCTTTGGGGGACTTTCTGTCAAGATGGAGGCATAGGTAAACATGGCTTGCCTCCTTGTACAAACACATCAAAATTACAACTAAATTATAGAACAACCATCACTCAGAGCCATCAGAAATTGAGTGGATTGGAAGTCTGACAACTACAGAATTAAAGAAACCACATCCATCCAGACTGGTGGAAGGGTGGAGACATGGAATGGGCTGGTACCTTATTCATGTGTGTTGGATAAAAACTCAGGAGGGATATCTTGGGAGCTAGGAATCCCAGCCCCACACTAGAACCCCCAGCCCAGGGTTCCAGTGCTAAGAAGATAAGGTCCCATAACTTCTGGCTGCAAAAACCGGTGGGAATTGTGTCAGTGGAAGAATCTTCGGGAGTCCCAAGCAGTTTCTCTTAAAGAACCCAAACATAGACTTACTCAGACTCACTCCCTCTGAGCTCCAGCACTGTGGTAGTAGCTTGAAAGGCACTGGTGACATACAGGAAGGACCTGAAGTGTCTGTCATCGAGGTGAGAGCTGGGGACAGCTTTCTCCCACACAGAAAGGTGGGGAGAGGCCATCGTTCCTTTTCAGAACCCTCTTTCCACAGAGCCACAGAAATGGTGCCAGATGGATGCCAAATCTGAGACTCCATTAACCTTGCTAACACTAGAACTGTCTGCCCTACCCTTGAGATTCCCTGAGATTCCGCCCTATCCAACTTACTTACAGGCTTCCAAAGCTATTAACAGAGACTTTTCCATATGAATGGCTGCTTGTCTTGGCTCATGCTTTACAATTTCCTCAATCCTCTCAAACAAGCAATAGCTGGCCTCAGTGAGCCCAGCTCCCATACCTCTTGCTAAGTGGCCCCAGGGAAGGCACTAGCAGCACACAGCCTAGATTCACAGCTTAGATTTACCTGGGAATCTCCAAGTCCAGCACAAGTAGCAGCCATCTCAGATTGTTTTATAGCCCAGGCAGGGTGGCCCTGGGAAAAACACAGGTGGGGGCTGAACTTGGCCTGCACCACCAAGAAACTGCAGAGTCTACACACCCAGTGGTGAATTAGAGATCACACTGAAGCACCACTACCCTGCTCCTGCACAGCTGATCCTCCACAGAGGGCAGATGTTGGTTGTCAGTGGCCATAGCCAGTCCTTGTAGCTGACTGGCCTGGGTAAATTCCTCTTATTGACCTACCAACAGCAATCAAACCTCAACTACAAGAGGAGGGTATACTCAACTCACATAGAGGGTGCACCTCAAGCACCTGACTTGAGTGATAAGGGAGGCTGCCCCTGGACCCTACAGAACACCTACTACATTAGGCCACACTACCAAGACAAGGAGTCATAGCAGCTCTATCTAATATACAGAAACAAACACAGAGAGGCTGTCAAAAGGAGCAAAAAACATGGCCCAAATGAAAAAACAGATAAAAATTCCAGAAAAAAACTAAACGAAATGGAGATGAGCAATCTATCAGATGTAGAGTTCAAAACACTGATACCCTGGCTAGTGTAGCTCAGTGGATTGAGCATGGGCTTGTGAACCAAACGGTCACCAGTTCGATATTCAATCAGGGCATATGCCTGTTGAAAAAAACAAACAAACAAAAAACATTGATTATAAGGATGCTCAAGGAACTTAGTGAGGATCTCAACAGCATAAAAAAGATCCAATTAGAAACAAAGTATTCACTAATTGAAATAAAGAACAGTTTACAGGGAAACAACAGTACAGTGGATGGAGCCAAGAATGAAATCAATGATTTGGAACATAAGGAAGCAAAAAACAACCAATCACAACAACTAAAAGAACAATGAATCCAAAAAAATTAGGATAGGGTAAGGAGTCTCTATGACAACTTCAAGTGTTCCAACATTCACATTATATGAGTTCCAGAAAGAGAAGAGATAGAGCAAGAAATGGGAAATCTATTGGAAAAAATAATGAAAGAAGACTTTCCTAATTTGGTGAAGGAAATAGACATACAAGTCCAGGAAGCACAGAGTGTCCCAAACAAGATGGATACAAAAAGGAGCACACCAAGACATATCATAATTAAAATGCCAAAGGTTAAAGATAAAGAGAGAATCTTAAAAGAAGCAAGAGAAAAGTTGATAGTTACCTACAGGGGAGCCCCCATAAGACTGTCAGCTGGTTTCTCAAAAGAAAGTTTGCAGGCTAGAAGGGATTGGCAAGAAATATTCAAAATGTGAAAAGCAGGGGCCTATAGCCAAGATTGCTCTACCCAGCAAAGCTATCATTTAGAATCATGGGGCAGTTAAAGGGCTTCTCAGACAAGAAAAACTAAAGGAGTTCATCATCACCAAACCATCATTATTATATGAAATGTTAAAGGGACTTATTTAAGAAAAAGCAGAACATCACAACTATGAACAATAAAATGGCAAAAAATACAAATCTATCAACAATTGAATCTAATAAACAAACTAAGCAAACAAGAAGAACAGAGACAGAATCATGGAAACGGAAAATGTTTTGATGGTTGCCAGATGGGAGGAGGTATGGGGGAATGGGTGAAGAAGTGAGGGGATTAAGAACAAACAAGTGAGCAACATAGAACAAGAGACATGGAAATGAAGAACAAACTGACAGTAAAAAGATGGGGGAGGAGAAAAACGGGGGAAAGAATGGGAAGGGTCATCAAGAGGCATGTATAAAGGACCCATGGACAAAGGCAACAATAAGGGGAGGATTGAATGTGGGAGGTGGGGGTGGTTAGGGCAGAGGAAGAGTAATGGGCAGAAAATGAAGACAACTGTAATTGAACAACAATAAAAAAAGAAGTACAAATAGGTAGTTGCAGAATAGCCATGGGGATATAAAGTAGAGTATAGGAAATGGAGTAGCCAAAGAACTTATATGCATGACCCATGGGCATGAACAATATTGTGGGGATTGCCTGATGGCATGGGGGGTGCTGGGTGGAGGAGACAAAGGTGGAAAATTGGGGCCACTATAATAGCATAATAAATAAAATATAATTAAAAAATAAAATAAACCAAAAATAATTTATTTGAGACATCATCCACATCCCCAGGTCTGAAACAGTAGGGGAGAAAAGCCCGTATATTATTGTGGATTCTGCTGTGGACATTATAGGCACAACTATAGCAGAACTTTGAGAACTTTGAGATGTGTAAAATCATCAGTCTGAAGGATGAAAGACTGGGGCATTTATTTATCTAGGATTTCTGCCCCCTAAGGGGTGTTAAGTCCCCTTCAACTCCAACTGAGCTCCTTGTGAGCTGAGCAGGCACCAAGGGAGACATCCCTAAAGCAGAAAAGCAGGGAGATGCACCCATGGGTGAACACAGTGACTATACGCAGTTGTTCACCAAAATTGAGACTGAAATCAGAGGTGGGTGTAACAGATGTGATAGGGGAGAAAAAGGGCATCTGTAACAGGTACTATTATTCTCCGTTTTTCTGATAAGGAAATTGAAGTTCAGTGAGGCTAGTCCAGTTTCCTAAGATTGCACAGCACATAGGTGATAGAAAAAAGAGTTCAATGTGCAGTAAGAGCACAAGTAAGAAGTCTGATTCCAAAGATCATTTCATTTTCCATCAGATCCCATGGCTCTTTGGGAAGAGAGGACATGTAGGTCACTAAGTCATACACATTTGGCACTGTTCAGTAAAAGAGAATTGCTGGGAAGCTAACATAATAGTTAAATGCTGGGCTATTCTTTTTCCAGGGCCTGCTGTGGGGAGGCGAATTGTTACTCACTCTTAGCTTATAGAAAACTATGTAGCTTTGTGAAGAAGTCATTGATCTATATGGACCCATTAGAGATCTTGGATTGGAAGGTATAATACAATATTAAAAACTCTGTTGTTAAACTCAGCCGAGGAGTGTCATTACCCATGTCGTCTCACATAGTTCAAAGGCAGGAGGAAAAGTACTCCTCTAGTATAGATGACTTACAATACAGTTTTATATATTTGGCTCCAGCTAAAGGTAAAATGGAGCACAATGAACATTTACCATTTACCTCCATGCCTGGCCCTATAGTAGTGACTTTACGTATGTTTTGTCATTTAAATAGTCAAATGAGGCTCTTACATGATTCAGTCAGTCTGAGAGCAGTCCATGGCCTAGTGTCATCCAAAAGGCTGCTGGTTATGTCAGACGACACTAAGATTTACCAGGATTTTTTCTGTCTCT
Organism: Desmodus rotundus; assembly: GCF_022682495.2. NCBI lineage: Eukaryota > Metazoa > Chordata > Mammalia > Chiroptera > Phyllostomidae > Desmodus > Desmodus rotundus. Next base: position 24,698,644 of record NC_071397.1, read on the forward strand.
TCTCTACTTCCAGAACAAGAGAGACTATACTTTCAAAGTCATGTGAATGATTCGGGCAATGAAACATGAGCTGAAATGATAGACACCACTTCTAAACCGATGCATTTAATTGCTGATGCTCAGTTCGCCATCCCTCTTTTCCCATGACCTGCGGATTGTGGAAGCATGTGTTTAGGCAAAGGAGCCACAGGGCAAATTGATCTGGAAGCCTGAGCCACCCTATTGAGTACAGCGTCCTTAGAGCAATGGTGACCTTTGCATGTGTGAGAAAGAAACTTTTATTTTGTTAGGCCAATGAGACTATTGGAATTGCTTGATATACTAGAATACCATGGTCTAAACTGACTGAGTAGCAAGATAAAGTCTGGATGCAAGCCACTGTGACTTGAGAGGACATACATGTTTGTTCAAGTGCAAAATATTATCTCCTGCTTCTAGGTTATTTTATTTAAAAAAAAGTTTATCATATATTTGTTTATACAAGTATTTCATGAACTATATAAACATTTCATGAAATGTACTCCAAAGAAATAAAAATCATCTAATAGCCCCAACACAATTAAATTTCTGTGCATAAACTACTAGACTCATTTTCTATATTTGCATACGTATATATATTTTTATACTGTTTATACTGTTAAGTAATACTACAGTAAAATTACTGCTTTTTCCATTAAATATCATTGCTAAGTTTTGCCCAGTATCGTTAGATGTTGTTTGTAAACTTATTTTCTAAGGCAATTCTGTTGATAGAAGGGTACAAATAATTCCAAGCCTTTGTCTCACTAGCTAGCTTTGTTCCCCCTATTATCTAATGCATATTCTCTGTGAATTTTTATAGCAAAAAGATAATAAATGTTCTATCTATTAACCTGATCCAGGAGCCTAGCCCCATCTGAAAACAAATTTTGTCCCTAAATTCTATCTCATACATCAGTAGTTCAGTTGCTCACAGTTTTATAAAAAAAAGAAACAATCAGATATTCAGTTAAAATAATAACTGAATGGTTGACTGAGCTGAGCAATTGCTTGTCTTACTGACAGTCCTATAAAAATATGATCTCATATTCCTTACCCTGAAATTTATCTTAAATATATATCTTTGTTCTAGGCTTTTATTTTTCTTGCATATCTCAGATCTCTGAAAAATGTTATAGCACTAAAACTCATGTTCTAATGATCAGTGTAGATGAAAAATGATTAGAAGTCAAAATGCCTAGAACTCTGAACTTTCCCACCACAGAACTGACGTGTCAGAAAAAAAAGTTACTATAAATTTTAAATAGCAAAAAAAGATTACACCGATTACACCTTTCTTCCATTTGATGAACAAACTAATCTGAGAAAAACAAATACTGTTCTTTAAGACGTTAAACAGATTGTGCCGTCCTAGCCTAGATGTTGGTATTCACAAAAGGCAGAACACGTATTTAATGATTATTTCACCAGTCATACCCCAGACGTATCAATATAGTATGGCTTTTTCTTTTGTTTTGCTTTTCTCTCATTTATCTGTCTCTGATACAGATGTCATTTTTCAGCTTTTCTAGGAGCACTGCTCAGGTACTTTTGCAGAAAATATAAACGATGAAATCATCTGAGGCTTAGCCAGGTGTTCACCAGCACCCCACCAACAAAAAAAATGACTTCTATTCTACACTTCAAGAAAATGTGCATGAATTTGTAGGCTTGTGAAAGGAGCCCTGGTAGAAACTCCGCAGGCAAAAATTCTTTACATACATAACAACACATCAGTAGGCGGCTAGATCCCAAGTCCTCCTCACATACCCAGCTAAGTAAAGCCACGGTGAGAAAAAGGCTGACTGCCAGTGTCTAATCCTGTCGCACTTTTTCATGGGGAGCCCGTGATGGTCAAGTGTTTCAGGGAACTGAGGTATTCCCTACAGGTGGGCCCTACGATTTGGCTAGGATACGGGGCACCTGCAGAAATTTAGCAGCGTTCTGGGGTAATAAGGACAGCAGCAAAACAACAGCAGCAGTTACCACTTGTTTAGTGATTACCACGTGATAGTCACTCTTAGCCGAAACTTTAGAGGTTATTAAGCCTACCAAGTGTATGAAATAGGCATGTCCAGATTATAAATGAGGAGACTAAAATGCTTAGGTAACCTATACAATGTCACACGATTAAGATGTGAAGGAGACAATATTTAAAGATAGACAATATCCAAGCCTGTGCTCTTAGCCATTTTGTTATATTGTCTTATTTTTTACATTGTCTTCTCCTATGTCTGAGTTAACCTCACAGATCACCTTGCCACTTATTAGTTGTGTGACATTGGACATTCCCTCAATTTCTCCTCTGAATAATTAATGCCCTGTCTTCATCGGGGGTTGATGCGGATATCAGAACAAGTTAATAAATGTCAAAGTGTTCTGTCAACTTGAAATGCCATATAAATGTGAACTACTTTATAGTCAATACCATTGGTCATAGTAATTGTTTTCATAATTGGAACCATCCTGCAGTCTCTCTCATGTGAGTGATGAGACTAAGGCCTGGGGTTCAAAGTGCGGTCCACAGACCTGTGGTTTCAGCATCTCCTGGAGTTTTATTTTGTTTTGTTCTGTTTTAGAAATGTGGAATCTTAGGCATCACCCCACACCTATTGAATTAGAATCTGCAATTTTACAAAATGTCCAGATTCTTAGATATATTAAGTTTGCTTAGCACTGGTCAGACCTGAAAACACAGGCTAGATTAAGGGTATTCACCTGTTTAGAGGTTTTAGAGATTTTGGGTTCTAATGTAGGTAGCCGACTGGAATGCTTATAAACTGTTGAATCAACTCCAGGATCATCCAGATCACTGGGATGTGCCTCCGTGAATGGATTGCAACACAAGACCCAAGCATTGCAATCCTTTCCAGGCAGTTTCTAAGTAGCCCAAATCGTACCAAGAGTCACAAGTATGGGCTTGCTTGACAAGCTCCTTTACAAAATTTGCAGCCCTGGCATGTTAATAAATTGTAGCCACAAACGTATGTTTTATTCATAAGATTTCCAAGTGATAAGCCTCTTCTTTATGATTTTTGCTGGTTTACTTGTATGTCTTATTTTGTTTACAGTATTAGTTTTTTTTTTTTTTTACTAGAAAAGAAGTGGTATCCTGCACACTTCAGAGGCATCTGGCAGATGTTGGCAGCTGATACGGGCTGCAGACATCAGGCTTTCAAAATCCAAACGGGGCCGTAAGAAAAAGCAGACAATTGATCTGACATCTTTGGACAGATATAAGAAACACCATAGGATGTTTTCAAAATTCTAACAAAGGAATGAAGAGAGTAATAATTTTCTTTATAAGGTAATAGAGGAAGTTAAAAGAAATATGCATAGGAAAAAAGAAAGCAGTAAATTTTGACAACGGACTGGTTGAAGTTTGATTATGGAAAAGAAATAATGGGAAAAAATAAAAGAAAGTGGTGGCAATAATTAATTTTAAAATTATTTCCTTAAAGCAATTTTAGCTGAAAAACTAGCTACAAAACTCTAAAGACAAATTGAATAAAAAGACAGGGTTTTTAACTAAAATATAATACAAAACGTGAATGCAACAATACAGGAAGCTAATGAATAAGCTTAAATGCCATGTTGTTGAAATAGTACTGGCCCCGATAATAGATTACTCAGGAGAAGAAAAAACAGTGTGAAGCAAAATAGTCTAAAATGTGTACTGTCTAATTAGAATGTAAGGGGAGGCAATGTCTAGGGTTGTTAAAGAATCTCAACAAATCACACAACTTTAGACTCGTACGGACTAGAACTCGAGTTTTCTAACATATTCAAATGTTCTTTCCAGCAATGTAGTAAAGTGTATTTGGTAGGAAAACATTTATCAGATAAATAAAATCACAGAGAAGTTATGATCTTAATGATAAATAAAAGCCCCTAAATTGTTTTAACTAGAATAGTCTGAGACCTACAGAAGCTTGCAGGTTAATGCAGGGTTAATATTCAGTGAAGACACCAGCCAGGCACAATGGAAAGGCTTTAGTGTCTGGATAGAAACGGAATCAGATTTATGGGTTAACGATTTTGAGAGAGTCCAAGATATATTTAAAATGATGGTAGGAAGGAAAAGGCTTAACATTTTATATACTATCATATTACATACACTTGAACAGGTAGGATTTATAGTCATTGAAAATGTCTTATGTGAATACGAATCCAAAGACTAATTTGGGGAAGAGCATTAGATTACTGATTCCAGCTCCATTTGTCACAGCAAGCAAGCAAACAACAACAACAAAGCAATATATTAATGAAAGAGAGTAAGTAACTCTACAAAATATCTTTAGAAGAACGGGACGTCTATGGTGAAGTTCTACGTGAATGATAATGGTTACATTCAGCAAGGGTGATTCAAAGTGGCCTTACTGGAGGTTTCAATTTTTATTTTTTACATTCTATTTAACATACATTTTAAAGTAAAAACAGAATGGATTCTTATCCATTTGTCACAGCAAACAACAACAACAAAACAAACATGTTAATGAAAGAGAGTAAGTAACTCTATGAAATATCTTTAGAAGAATGGGATGTCTATGATAAAGTCCTTAGAAATAATTACATAATCCCCCCAATTATTTGAATATTTGAATACTTAAAAATGAGAACTTCTTTAGGATAAATATACCATAAATAAAAGCCACATCTATACACATAACATATATACATAGAATGTATATCATAATATATAGAAAGGCATATGCATAACCATTAAAACATATAAAAAATTATTGACCTTATTCAATGTTGAGAAAATGCAAATTCAAAGTTCATTGTGGCACTTTTTTTTTTTTACTCTATCAGACTGGCGCAATCTGAGAAAGGTTTGATTACTTCAAATGTTGACAGTTTTATGAGGGATTAGTCATTCTCATGCACTGTTGGTGGAAGTACAGGTTGGTATAATATATTTGGAAGTTTCTTTGGTAGCATCTATGAATACTTAAAATGATTATATCACATAAGCAAGAAATTCCACTTCAAGCAAATATTTTTACATTATGTGTATATTTATATGTATCTCTGTTTAAATATACAAATATTTTTATGTAATGTTATTCATGCTTTGTGATATGAAAAAAGTAGAGCAAATTCAAATATCTATCAGTAAGGGGATGGATAAATGCATTATGTTACGGTTCAATGGTATATCAGAATAATCTGCTGTGTTTACAGAGAAAAACAGTTTATACAGAGTATTTATGTGACAAATACCTGCGATATATAGTTCAGTGAAAGTAAGTTACTGACAATATTTATATGCACACCCATATACATATTTATATGCAGGGTATGGCAAAGTAGGTTTACAGTTGTGAGTGCATGAGACAGAGTTTATTCTTATATTATCATTTATTAATTATTATATTATTTCCAAACAACTATAAACCTACTTTTGCCCATCCTGTATGTAGGCATACTACCCATTTAAAATATTTATGATTACATACTTTCTTATGTATTAAAACAAGCTTGAAATACAAAAGCAAAACTGCTGAATGGGTGTTATATGGAGGTGGCTCTGGAAAAGGATGGGAAACGGTCAGTTTTAACATCATAATTACTATATTATTTGAATTTCTTATAGCACATAAGTAGAAGGCTTATAATGTAAGAATACGTATTAAAATACTTCTCTTCCTGTATCTTTATCACCTCCATAAAGGTGGTGGTTTTGTGCCATTTCTGGACCTCTGTTTCCTTTTCTGAGCACCGCCTCTCTGGCATCTGGCCTGTGAACTCCCTCACCAGTAACAGCAGTGTAATCACAAGATCGACATGCTTGGTATTATGAGATAGTGTGCTCTATTTTAACTCTAAAAGTATTGATTACGACAAATTCAAGGAAAATTTTGCATAAGAACTGGCAAGAGACTTAGCTCATTAAGACCCAAATGAAACAGAGTGAGGAATTAGAACTGAGAAGAGCACGGGCTGAATAAGGAAGAAAAAAAGTGATGACAAATTTAAAAGTCCATCCTCCTAAACGCTCCCATAGCTTTTCTTGATAGATAACACAGAGAGACACATGAGTATGAATAAGTTATATGGAAGAAATGGTAGAGACTATTTTTAAAACGTGGTCGCCTCTGCCTTGTTTTCGGTTTTGTGATTAGATTTTAGTGCTCTTAGGCATCAGCTATGCCACGCTGCTCCTATAATTTTCTATCCTGATCCCTCAATTTTTAGTACCTTAGGGGGCTTCACAGTCAATTATAAAGGATGCCCCTGGTTTTGAAGCTTTTAACCCATCTTTTAGTGCTGGGGTCAAGGATATTATTTTGTTGCTTTGCAATCCAGTTATAGCCATATTGTAAAAAGATCATTTCTTGCTAAGATTTTGAAAAGAATATGGTTTTGTATCTAGAGATCACATTTTTGAGTCATCTGAAAATAAAAACCAATGACATTTTCAAAATATCTTTCTTTGAAAAGTTTCAAAGCATTTTCATGGTCTTCATTAAGGTTTACAGGGGCATATATGTAAGTAGACAGAAAATTCCTCTGAAATAGAGAATGGAAACAGCTTAGCAGGACAAAGACAGACAATAAAACCCTGTGGAGACGAGGAAAACATAATGGTTTAAAACATAATTTACATGCCATGGAGAAAGATACAAATTACATAAGCAAAAATTACTGAAGCCCTTTCTCACATTTTAATGTGCTTAAAATGTGTGATTAATAATATGCTATAAATGTTTAACACATAGTAATAATGAAAATAATAACTACTACTTGCCAGGCAGCAGTCTAATTTTACCTCCATCATAAGTTAGGTTGTGTACTTCCAACAATCCTGTTGTACCCAGAATGTGGGGCGTGGATTTATTATTATCCCATTTGAAGGTAAGGAAACTGAGACACACTGAGATTTTAAGATTCTTACCCAAAGTCACATATAAAAGGAAATAAATGAGGATTTAGACTTAGGGGTGTTCGTGCTTGTGTTTATATATATACTTAATCATAATTTATAGGCCACAATGAATGACAATTGAGACAATCAGAATTAGTCTTTGATACAGGCAAGGAAAGCAGCCCAAGATGTATTTAAAGGATATTGGGAAGCCCAATAAGATCTTCCTTATTAAGCTCCACATTACCCGAAGAGACATTGTTGGATATTTTTATTGGAATAAAGTATTTTTTGTCATTACAAAATGTAGAATGTGATATAAACATGTAATTAACAGAAGAATAGATAATTAAAAATAAATAGGTTTTTAACTTCACAAGCTATCAGGGAAATGCCGACTAAAACAATTATGAAGTGTATTTTCACATCCTTTAAGTTGGCAAAAACTAAAAAGTCTGCCGATATCAATGCTGGTGATGAAGCAGAGACGCAATAACGCCCGTCCTTCACAGGTTAGAATAAAAACCACCGTGGAGAGAAAATTGAAATTACCTAGTGCAGTCCCAGATGCTTATACAATCTGACTCAGAAATTGTACTTTTAGTTATTGACTTTAGAGAAATCTTCCCACATGTGCATGGGGACACATTTGCAGAATTAAAAACAACTTTTGCAGTATTGGGTGTATGGAAACAAAACCAGGAAACATGTAAATGAGTTAAGATGAATAAATACACGTTACATGAATTAAAATAGATCAATTAGAAATTAGTTGACCTAAAAATGCAGGTTGTCAACAAATATATACAAGGTGATAGGATTTGTATAATGTTTGAAAATTTCCAAATTATTGCTTAGGGACATATATTTAAAGGGTATAGTAATTTATAAAGTAATAGTAAACACTAAATGAATGATAATGGTTGCATTTAGGAAGAGTGATTCAAAGAGGCCTTACTGGAGGTTTAAGTTTGTTTTTTATGTTCTAGTTAACATACATTTTAATGTAAAAATAGAAAAATCTGGAAATTTGTTAAAACTGGTGGTTGGGTACTTAATATATTATCCTCTATCTTTGTCCATATAAATAAAATATTTCCCAATAAATATGCACTCTTAAGAAAATAAAAAATATAGAAATGAAATGACACCTCACTCACCCCATTACTTAAGCATAACTTCTTAAGCACAATTTTTAACATTCAGTATATTTTCTTATAGTTAATTTCAGCTGCTAGTATATACCATATACAAAATTTGGTGGGACTTTTCCTAAGCACCACTACCTAATTTGAAGTCTTGTGGCACTGTAACACCCGTGGGCATATTCCATGATGGGAAACAGGCAGAAGCTTGGTGTGTTCCCTGGAGGACTGACAGGGGCCGATGGGCCGTCGGGAGGGCCTTAGAGGAGTTGGCGAGGAGAATGGGCATGTGAATACCTTGTGGAGAGAGACTCAGTCTGTCACAGGTAAACTTAACCTGCTTTACAGTTGTGTCGAGGGCTCACCCCGGAGAAGATAACAGATAAGAACACCTGATGTAATGTTATGCTATCTTTGATAGGCAAACAGAAGCAATAGCTTGTATCAGAAACAATGACCAAGACATAATTTATCATCAGTATCTAAAAGGATTTGAGCATTTCCAACCAGCACAGACCTTTTTTGTAAAATATTCTGGTGTGACTGATCGAAGAGAGTGAGGATCCTATACAGCCATGGGTGTATTTGTAAAATACTTGTAAGTCCCTGGTTCTCAGCACAGGCTCTGTGAACCCAGCTCAGCTTTCAGAAAGAGTGGGGAGCTTACTCATGGGACAGTTTTAGGGGTCAATACAGAGGGTGAACTCCAAAGTGCTCACCTGACAACATGCAATTAGAGAGATTCCTTCTGTCACTTACTAAAATACCCCAAGGAAGGGGATAATTTAGACTTTATCACCTACCTCCTTGCTGTGTGGAGAAAGGAGTAATTGAAATGTCAGACTGGTCTGTGATTAGGGTTGGCAAGTGAGTTATGTAAGCACAGGGTCTGATCCTTTTCATTCAAAATTTGATATTTTATTCATAATGGATTTTTAAATTAGTTTTGATTTTACAAATATTATACAGCATGAAAATATTATCTACTTGGTTACTCAGTTTTTTGGTGTCCCTTAAATTTTCGGTGAGGTGATGCCTCACCTGCCACATCCTAGTCCCATCAGGATAAAGCAAAGTGACAGCGGAGACAGATGTGGGACTCAGAAAAAACCTTTGCCTACAACTGTGGTTGATGGCAGGCTCAAATATATATATGTATCCGGCTTTCCAGGTTGTACTCACCCTGCATCTCTAGGTGATTTATTAGCTCATTTAAAAGTTACTTTTGTTGATTTCTTAACAGTTTTTGTGACCTTTACCTAACCTTCTTGACTCCTACTTTTCTTACCTATTAAATGAAAATAATAATCCTACTTCACAATTTGTGTTTAAAAATTATATGTAAAGAATCTAGCTAGTACCCTATAATATGATTGATTATGGTAAATGTTTGTCACAGTTGTCATTAAAAGTAAAAGTGGAGTCAATAAGGTTGCATGCTTATTCCTTCCAGATAACACAATTTTTTTATTGTTCAGTTACAGTTGTCCCACCTTTTTCCCTGTTGCCCTCCCCTGCCTCCCCCCCCCATAGTCAATCCCCACCCCATTGTTCATGCCCAAGAGTCCTCTACTCATGTCCTTGACTTGCTCCTCCCCCTTCTTTCCCCATATGTCCTGCCTTCCTCTCCTCTGGTCACTGTCAGTTTGTTCTGTATTTCCATGTCTCTGGTTCTATTTTGCTCGTTTGTTTGTTTTGTTGATTAGGTTCCACTTATCAATAACATATTATAATAAACATTTAAAGCTGATGGTGAGAACGGTTATCTCAGTATAGATGTCTGTTATATAATTTCTACACATACCAAAACAGCTTTGCCCGGATATTGTTGTGACTCTACCTATTGCTTTCTTTAAGCTGTTGCTCAGATGTTTCCTTCTAAGTGTGGTCTACCCTGACTGCCCTATTAAAATTGCTATAACTTTGCAGATGACATGATAGTGTACATAGAAAATCCTATAGACTCCACCAAAAAACTGCTCGACCTAATAAATGAATTTGGCAAAACAGCTGGATACAAAGTCAATATTCAGAAACCAAAGGCATTTTTGTATAGCAACAGAAATATCAGAAACAGAAATCAGGAAAAATCCCATTTGACATAGCAATAAGAAAAATAAAATACCTAGGAATAAACCTAACCAAGGAGGTAAAAGACCTGTACTCAGAAAACTATACAACACTGAAGAAAGAAATTAAGGAAGACACAAACAAATGGAAGCACGAACCATGCTCATGGATTGGAAGAACTAACATCATCAAAATGTCTATACTACCCAAAGCAACTTATAGATTCAATGCAAAACCTATTAAAGTACCAATGGCATATTTCACAAATATAAAACAAAATTTCAAAAATTTATATGGAGTCATAAATGACCCCAAATAGCTGTGGCAATTTTGAGAAAGAAGAACAAAGTAAGAAGGATCACAATACCTGATATCAAACTGTATTACAAGGCCACTGTAATCAAAACAGCCTGGTACTGGCATAAAAACAGATACATTGACCAATGGAACAGTACAGAGAGCCCAGAAATAAACCCAAGTCTCTATGGTCAATTAATATTTGACAAAGGGGCCAGCAGCATAAAATGGAGTAAAAATAGCTTCTTCAACGATTGGTGTAGGGAGAGCTGGACAGCTACATGCAAAAAAAAAAAAAGAAAAAAAGAAAAAAAGAAAAGAAACTTTATCACCAACTTACACCTTACACAAAAATAAATTCAAGGTGGATAAAAGACTTAAATATAGGTTGTGACACCATAAAAGTCCTTCAGGAGAACATAGGCAGGAAAATCTCAGGTATTCCACACAGCAATATTTTCACTGATATGTCCCCTAGAGCAAGGGACATAAAGGACAGAATAAACAAATGGGATCTCATCAAATTACAAAGCTTCTGCATGGCTAAAGAAAATAGCATTAAAATGAAAAGAGAACCAATTGTATGGGAAATTATATTTGCCAATGATACCTCAGACAAGGGTTTGATCTCCAAAATATATCAAGAACTCACATGACTCCACTCCAGGAAGACAAACAACCCAATTACAAAATGGGCAAAGGACTTAAACAGACACTTCTCCAAGGAAGACATACAGAGGGCCCAGAGACATATGAAAAGATGCTCAGCATCACTAGCCATCAGAGAGATGCAAATTAAAACCACAATGAGGTACCATCTCACACCAGTCAGAATGGCCAACATAAACAAATCCACAAACAAATGTTGGAGAGGATGCGGAGAAAAGGGAACCCTAGTGCACTGTTGGTTGGAATGCAGACTGGTGCGGCCAATGTGGAAAACAGTATGGAATTTCCTCAGAAAACTAAAAATGGAACTGCATTTTGACCCAGCAATTCCACTGCTAGGATTATATCCTAAGAACCCTGAAACACCAATCCAAAAGAACCTATGCATCCCAATGTTCATAGCAGCACAATTTACAATAGCCAAGTGCTGGAAGCAACCTAAGTGCCCATCAGTAAATGAGTGGATCAAAAAAATGTGGTACATTTACACAATGGAGTACTGTGCAGCAGACAGAAAGGAGCTCTTACCCTTCGCAACAGCATGGGTGGAACAGGAGAGCATTATGCTAAGTGAAATAAGCCAGGCAGTAAATGACAAATACTATATGATCTCACCTATAAGTGGAACCTAATCAACAAAACAAACAAGTGAGCAAAATATAACCAGAGACATTGAAACTAAGAACAAACTGACAGTAACCAGAGGGGAGGTGGGAGGGGGTAATGGGGGGAGGGTTGTCAGGAACTACTATAAAGGACACATGGACAAAACCAAGGGTGGGTGGAATCAGGGGAGGGAGGTGGGGATGGCTGGGGTGGGGAAAGGCAGAAAACTCTACTTGAACAACAATAAAATAAAAAAAATGGAAAAAATAAAATACAATTGCTATAACTGCCCTCTCCCCCTGCTTGAACAGTCCTGGTCCTTATTACTCTGCTTATGTTTCTACATAGAACCAACCCTTCAGTTTTTGACATTGTGTTTAACTTACATCATCTTCTTCCCACTACTATGTGTGCTCCATGAATGCAAGTATATTTGTCTATTATGTTTACTAGTTTATGCCCAAACTAATTACAATGGTAGGCACTGGTGGTAAATAATTTTTATTCTGAATTAAGGAACAGATTAATGATGGAACTTTAAATTTCTCACTTTTTCCATGAGGATGATATATGTTGATTAAGCAAACTGATATATAGTGCTAAGAAGGAAAAATGTGGTTCACAAACAGTTACTCAGGCAGCAGACTTGAAGCCTGAGCACCGACTCGGAGGATTCTCAGCTGTGCCTGCACTGGCCTGGGGAGCTAACCTCTTCCTTTCCCTCTCCCTGTCTCTCTGAATTACATTCGCACATAAAGAGCACCTCTTTTCCTGTGTACTTTTCTGTACTAATTCAAGTCTCACCCTTCATTCTCTTACACCTGAACAATTATTCCAGTCCCCAATTAATAGTCTTTATCTACGGACTTACCCCTTTATCTTTTTTAAAAAAAATTTACTCATTCACCTATTCAGGTCATCTAGCAAACAGCAATAATTATAGTCTTTTTGAGGATCTTAATACTTCCTTGCTAGCCACACACAAAATCACCCTGCTTTCTGTGTCTTTTGCACTATAGTACTTGAAGAAGGAACCACATGAACACAGGGTAAATTCACTAATTAATTCAGTGCTTCATTCTATTTACTCAACCACCACTTTGTGAACATCTACTATAAGCAAACAGTGTTGGGTGTTTGGACATAAAAACAAGCAAAATTTGACCTTTGTGTCCTTGTGTAGATGAATTTAAAATTATAGTTATGATAAAATGCAGTAATATTTAACTATCAACCAATTCTTCTTCCCTCCAATTTGAGGAATTCCCTTTTTTTTAAAAAAAGATTTTATTTATTTATTTTTAGAGAGAGGGGAAAGGAGGGAGAAAGAGAGGAAGAGAAACATCAATGTGTGTTTGCCTCTCACATACCCCTTACCCAGGACCTGGCCTGCAACACAGGAATATGCCCTGACTGGGAGTTGAACCAGCGACCCGTTGGTCCTCAGGTCAACACTGAATCCACTGAGCCACACCAGCCAGAATTCTCTTTTATCCTGTGGCTCTTTAGCCTGGATTAGAGAACATCCATAGCCCCAGGAAAAGGTGATATAGCAGGAAATAAAAGCCCCTTAGAGATGTGCCTGGTTAAAGGTTGGTGGTACTAAAAGAATCCTTAATGCTAGATGTTGGTAATAGTTTTCCATTTGTTCAGAATAATGACATAATTTTGGTATTAAATAATTTAATCCCAACTAAAAAATTAACATGACATAGATATTATTATTTGATTTAAAAATTATAAAACAAGTGCAAACTGAGGCAGCTTACTTGCTAACGTTCCCAGAGCTGTTAACATGGTAGAATCAGGTTTCCAACCCAACAAGTACTGTTGAGGGGGGTTACCAATCGTTGTCCATTCAATATTTGCAACTTCTAGTGAATGAAGCTGTTTAAATAACAGATTTATGTTCATATTTTCTAATGACTTTTGGGGAGTGGGAACAAACATTTCAAATTGAGTAGCACCTAACAAATTCATAAGTACATTTATTGGATTACTGTAAAACATAAGCTATTATTTTCCTGAAAAGTTGGACCACTGGATTCAATGGCATGAAATGTCTAAGTTAGCTATGCATTGCCATGAAATGAATGCATCATTTTTCTAAAGAAATTATACTGGCTCCCTATTGAACATCAAATTGATTTTAATATTTAACAAGCTATCGCATTCCTGGGGACATGGAGGATAAATGCATTTGTTATTTATTCTCTGTATATGAATCCAGCTTCTTCAATAGCAGGATGACTGTTTATTCAAGGTATAGTTAAAGTGAACTTTTTAAAATACAACTACACTAACTGCTTGAATTTGGGGGCCACGGCTGAATTCACTGGACTAATTTGAATTTAAACGTGGTTTTTAATCTTTTCAAGGCAGGCATTTTCTGCTTTAATGTGTTTTTGCCTTTTTGGCCACGGGACGTTTCAGGATGGATGGAATGTGTGCATCTGTTTGATAGAATACGTTTTTGACAAGGGAGTATGTGTACCTGCTGGATATCCACCCTATATACTGGTTGATGAAAGGCTTCCCTGGAATGTGTTCCCTCCTGGGGACTACTCCCAGCTTTCAGTAATTGACTTGTTTGGGAACCACACCAACATGCTCTTGTGAATGATGCCAGGACTAGCGTTTCATTGCCGAGATGGGCACATGCGAATTTACAGCCCTAGGTATCCTGGGGAATAAATAAACAGAGCTACGCAGGCCTTAGAGAACATCATAAGTGATTTCATTCATTTCATTTAGAAAATTCATAGAAGAGAGACTCATCACTAAATGTACTGTTTCTTTAATGAACTGGCATAAAACATGTGAGTCAAACATCAATTTTAGATCAACACCCCCACTACCCCACTTAGGAAGAAAAGCTGAAAATGGAGTACAAGTATTTTAAAAAGTTATCAGAAAACGTAAAGAATCAACATGTTGCTGTAGGGGAACCATGTACTGCTGGGTAACATGAGAGACCACGTATAAAGATACATGAATAATAGCTGTCCAAGGATTTGATTGGCCACATCTAATCAAGAAAGTGCTGATAATTGAGAATTTTAAGGATTTTGGGTATGCCCACCCCAAGGGGAAGCAAATATTTGTTTCCCATCTGTAGGCTGCTGCTGTCCTGTGGATAATAAACTAATTAAGGTTTCCTACAAAACAACATACAAGTGGTATATCTTGGGGGCAATGTCTTAGTAATTGCATTAATGCAAGGTCATTTTTAACACATGGCAATTTTTCTTGGGGAATGATTTCTATGAAGGAGTGATAAAGTGTATTTTTTTTATTCAGTTACAATTGTCTGCATTTTCTCCCCATCCCTCCACCCCACCCCAGCCAGTCCCACCTCCCTCCCCCACCTCTACCCTCCCCCTTGATTTTGTCCTTGTGTCCTTTATAGTAGCTCCTATAGACCCCTCTCCCCACTATCCCCTCCCCACTCCCCTCTGGCTATTGTTACGTTGTTCTTAATTTCAATGTCTCTGGTTGTATTTTGTTTGATAAAGCGTATTTTATGCTCCCTTTGGAAGAGAGTAAAAGGCATCTGTGATTTTGAATACTAGCTAACACTGGGGATAACATGAGCCTCTAAAAGAGAATACTTTTTCATGGTATTTTGTTAAATACTAAAGGACAGTTATTCAGAGAGCTTTTATTATAAAATGATTTGATAGTGAAACTACATGAAGATCTCTGTGGAGGTCTGTTCTTTATACCATAAGAAAGGACTCAGATGGTCTTTAAAAATAGGTGAAGGGCTGGTAGTTGCTTAAGTATTGACATTATTCAGTGATTTCTCTACTTACTGGAATTTCAAGATCCAGTCTCAGGAATACAGTTTCTAATCTATAATCATGCATGCATTACCTTTTCTCTTTTACTTTTGCTTTTTTCATGAAATTAAATATATTTTGATCTGTGGCAATTTCTGAAAAGTATTGATAGAGCAGGTTTGTAGAGAGGATGTCCCTTAAGCCCTATTCTCTCTGCTCTACCAGCACAGAGATTCCAGCCCTATAGAGTAGGGGAAAGAAATGTGCTTTTTTCAACCCTAGTCCCCTCCAACCATATCAAGGGATGCATGGGGAATGAGCAGGGAGAGAATATTCCTGCGTGATTCCACTGAAGATCTGTGGATTTCATGTTGCCTCATAATCAGGGCACAGGATACTCTCATTTGCAAAATCTAACACCACTGCCGTCGCACCTTTTTTCTATGGTTAATTAATTTCTGCCATCCTCTTTATGAAGTTTGTACAAACACAGGATCATGTCTTTTCTTGTTCGCTGTGTTTCCATGTATCTTCAGCTCAGTCAGACAGGAGTAAGTGATTCTGGAACTCAGGAGAGCCCAGGGGTCTGTGTCCCTCTCTCTGCAGTCACTAGGCACTGGGAAGTCCTAGGAACTCTTGGGTGCAGTATCCTTTGTATCCTTTCTAAGGAAAGGGGGAATCTAGGACAATTGTTGACATTGCCCTTTTCCTAAAGCAATACTGGGAAGCTAAGTCCTCTGTTTGCAGGTGCATGCCAGTTTGGGACTAGGAACCAGAACTCACATTCCTCTCAACACAACTCAAAGGGAGGAAAGTATAACAGAGGGTTCAAATTTACTTTACTCTTCATTCTTCCTGGTCCCTCACTTTCTCCCATTTAATCCACAGAAGTTTTGGCAAGGGTATGCCAGAGTAGCAGTAGCATGCTAATTTACGTCAACACCTCATCACTTGATTGATTAGTATGTATCACAATAATGATTAATTATGCTATTAAATCATTAAGTATAAATTAATTGCTAATAATATCCATCATGGCTTCAACCTTTGGTGTGTTCAGTCTTCATAGTTTACAGCTGACAAATAATGTAACTCTTCCTCATTCATTCAGAAAATGTTTACTGAATGCTGTTCTGTGCTAAGCACTCAGCTTGCTCATGGAGATAGATACAAAGTGAAAAAGATATATTGTTCCT
This sequence comes from Desmodus rotundus, assembly GCF_022682495.2. Lineage (NCBI taxonomy): Eukaryota > Metazoa > Chordata > Mammalia > Chiroptera > Phyllostomidae > Desmodus > Desmodus rotundus. The sequence continues at coordinate 24,715,298 of NC_071397.1, forward strand.
GTGTTTAAGGAGCTTGGCAGCTAAAGAGGTCTAATTATGCCACAAGTCATATTGTTTTGTGAGTATGAGACCTGTAGCAGTAAGTAGGAGTCACCAAGAAAGGGGTTTAGATGGGGAGAAAAAAGTGTTAACAGAAAAAAAAAAGGCTACTAGCCTATAAAAAGTTTTCTAGCAGAGAAGAAAAAAAATAAGCCTAAAACCAAACAAAAATTAGTAGACTATTGCATGAAACTCCATTAGCATTGTTTTTATTTTTTATGTTCTTGTTATAAAAATTATCCACTCTTAATTTTAATCATTTCATTTCGGTTGGCTTCTTTGCTCTCAAACTTTTAAAAAAGTTCATTCATCCTATTTCTTTAAAAATTTTCAGAAAAAAATTGAGCTAAAATAAGAAATTAGTGTTTTTTCCAACTTCTGCTATTTTCTCACACCCCAAAGAAACAAAGTAACTCTAATCTACACATTGTTATTTAGTTATTTATATATTGCCTTGGAAATGCCCATTTCTTAATTTTAATACAATACATAACTTTCTAATCATATACACTTTTAACTCTCATACTATTTATTTATTTATTTATTTTCACTAAGAGGTTTCTAGAGGAAAAATAAAGGAATCATAGCTGTTCAATGATTTCATGAAGAATGAAAAATGTATATGGGAATGAATATTATTTTCTACAACAAAATCAATTTTTTCCCACTGAGTGACTTAAGATCAACTTTTCTTTAAGGCAAAATATATTTTTTCTTATTAAATCTGGCAGTTCAAAAAGAATCATAAAGCAAGATTTCAGAAATCTCAATTAACATAAATTCACACCCTGGAATTCATTTTAAGTCTAGGGAAAAACACAACACCTTGTCAGAGGCTGAGAAGCTAGGGGAGAAAAGCAGACATGAAAGACCTATTCCAAAAAAAGAAATCTTGGACTAGTTCATAAAATGCCAGTCCTATCAGGAAAACAAAGACTTTTTTTCCAAATATTGAAGGAGGCTTTTTGGAAAAATATGTTCTTCCTGGGTGTTCATTCTCTGACCATCTTCCCAGGCATCAGAAAATGTGAAAAGTCAGCTCTGAAATGGTGAGCTTGCAGGTGGACTCTCAGGTATAACGAGGACAATCTTTTCCTGTCATCCTAGAGGATGACTGCTGCCTCCTCCTCTAGATCTACTAATTGCTACTGGGCAACATCTAACTCTAGTTCACCCAGCACATAGTTGGCTCTTTGAGTGGGTTTTAAGATGAGAATGTAAGAATAAAATATATGCTTTACTAGTTTTGCTATAGAGCTCAGAATCTCTTTACCTGAACATGACTATTGGAAAAAAATATGGTGCAATTTGTTGGATTTGGAATTTGGCTCTTGGCATCCATCTGGACGTTAGGATAGTATTCATTGAAAAAGAATCTTACTGTGTAATTGAGAACAATTGCTAATGTATGCCTGACTTTAATATGCTTACGTTACACTTGCTACTTTATACCTGCTTGTGCTGTGTTGTTACTATCTTTTTTCTGCACTGAAGGCTTGTACGAGCACACCCATGCCTGACACTGCTCATCAGTGCAGCCTGGGAACCTTAGCTTTCAAGTAGGCGACAGGGTTGTGAAGTGTATCAACAGGGGACTTGAACTCTGCAAAATCGACAGGGTGTTCAATGCTTTAAAAATGATTCCCCATGAGAACGGCTCCATCAGACCAAGACTCGTAAGCTTCTCTCAAGGCTTTTGCAGGACCTCAACTCAGCTAGACATTTAAGCACTGCCATGATATTGGATTACTTGAAATACATGAATTTTAGGAGATTGGAAAAACAGTTTAAAAAATTAAAATGCTGTCTTGACAAAGTTGTGGAAACAGTGATGTCCACTAAATTTCTCTTAATTAAGAACTTACTCGTATTTTTCCAATTGTTCTCATGGTTTCTAACTATACTGACATTTCTAAAAGTATGAAAAGATAGTGGCTCACGAATGTTAAACCACCATAATTCACAGAACTTCTATCAAACAGGATGCTGTTTTCTCCTTCATACCTGCATGTTTAGTCAACAGGTTTATTAGGACTAATACCAACATTATTTGAGTGCGTTATTATTATTTTTCATTTATTTTCAGAGAGAGGGGAAGGGCGGGGGAAAGAGAAGGAGAGAAACAGCAGTGTGTGGTTGCCTCTCACACACCCCCTACTGGGGGCCTGGCCTGCAACCCAGGCACGTGCCCTGACTGGGAATTGAACCGGTGACTCTTTGGTTCCCAGGCTTGAGCTTGATATACTGAGCCACACCAGCCAGGGCTTGAGTGCGTTATTTTTCCTGCCGTGGGCACTCATGATTAATCTTTCATAGACTATTAGTGTTGAAAAGCAATTTTAGTTGCTTCTTTTTTGGTTTTATTTTGAATGGCTTAAGAAATAGAAAATGTTTTTTACAATTCTGTAGGTTGCGTGTCTGAGATCAGGACCCAGCAAGTCCAGGTTCTGGGGAGGACTCTTGTTGGCTTGCAGGTGGTGCCCCCTCTCTGCGGCCTAACCATGGCTCTGGTCGGTGTGTGCAGGGAGAGAAAGGGATCTCTCTCTCTCTCTTCCTCTCCTTGTAAGGCCACCAGTCCTATCTGATTAGGACCCCACACTTAAGACTTCATTTAAGCTTAATTACTTCCTAAAAGCCCTGTCTCCAAATACAGTCATATTGGGAGTTAGGGCTTCAACCCATAAATTTTAGGGGAACGTATTTCAGTCCATAGCAATTTGGATGGCGGATTTTTTTCATTTTTGTTTCAGCTTCATTGAGGTGACAAATAATTGATAAATGAGATTTTAATATATTTAAAATGTAACTCACGGTGATCTGATATATGTGTATATTCTAAAAAACTAATTGCTTTTTTTATCAGAAAAACTTTGCCCTTGAAATATTCAAGTTGTTAAAGTGCTAAATAGCACAGATTTGATCAGGTGGTAAATATATATTAACTACTGATCAGATCAATAGTTAATATGTAATAATAATGATCAGACAGTAATTATCCACCTGAAAACCAGTTTTTATGATATGACTGCTGCTCATGTTGACTAAACTCGTCATATTGTATCCCTATTAAGTTTGCAATTTTGACCTAACTTTTTAAAAGAGGTGTCCCCAGCCTGCAGGGTCAGGTTTAAATGATTTGCACAGGGTTTCCACTAACAGGAAGAAATGTCTCTGTCCCCTGCGGCAGCCCCATATTTAATCAAATACAGCTCATCAATCACATTTACAACCGTCAGACTTCAATCAATAGGTGTTTTATGGTCTCTGGCAAAATCATCTGGAGAGAAGTAGGAGAAATATAAGGGGCATGGAGCTGGGCCTGCTCGCGTCTGCACTCTGCACTGCCGTCCTGAAGGGATTAAGCTGCTGATTTTAACCAAGAGGGCTCTCTCCGGAGCAGGGTGTGCAGGGCCAGGGAAGACTCAGCGCTAGTAAAGCATTCTGGGAAGACATGATCAATAGCACCGAAGCAAAGAAAATATTTCTACCTTTTCATCCAAGTTTGGAGTGAATTCCAAAAATGAATCGAGTAACAGAGGATAGCGGCTGTACTAACTGGCTCCAATTTACCTGTTTCTCTGGATAGGTACCCTGTTAATAGTAACGTACCTTAACATCTCATAGTAGCACAATGTTACACGTGAGTGACATATTTCTTGGATACAATAATGCACTATTCCTTTCTAACTCACAATGTCCTAAATTTTGTGCTAAAGTTGTAGAATCCATTTATAAAATAACAGAGAGCTTCATTTAGATTCCCTACCATGTGCACAAAATAAGTTTTTTCATAATTTTCTAAAATTATGTGAGTATTAGAAAAAGTCCTGCTGGCTGATCCAAAATACTTTTATAGGAAAAGGGAGAAAGATTTCATTTAGATAATCTACATCTTCCTGTACTTTCAGTTAATGGTTACGTAAATCTTATAGCAAGTAATGATTCTAAATAAGAAAATCGTAGCATAAGGAAATGATTCCCATATATTTATTTAGTTGCTTCTAGCATGTAAAATGGTACCTGTGATATAAAATTAAATTATACAGCAATGTGAAGAATGATGGAATTTTCCCATCCTGGGCCGTCATAATGCTGGACAGTGAGGACTGTGAGGGTGATGCTGTGTTGTTCTGCGGTAGCAGGGGTATCCCCAGACAGGCACTTCTCTGGTGGGGAGCAAGGAGTTGGAGCCCCACACATGACACCCCAAGCCCTGGGAGCTGCATCAAAGAGAACCCCCAAAATATCTGTCTTAAGAAACCAATGGGGCTGATGTCTAACTAAGGGACCCCAAGTGCTATGGGAAACTGAGACTTCCTCTTAAAGGGTTCTCATGTGGTCATACTTGTCCTGATACCCAGTTAAAAAAAATCCCAATAGTTTGAAAAGTGACCAGATTATCTGGGAAGCAGATTCACTGTCTAACCTAAAACGGTTGACCAGAAGGGTGAAGGCCAGTTGAGAAACTCCACAGAAATGAAGGAGCTGGTGGACCACATTACTGAGCTGCCTATGTAACTTCTACAGCAAGAGTAGAAGTTACATTCTATGCACCACAGAATGTAACTTCTACCATAGAATGTAACTTCTACCTGTGCCCTGCTAAGCAGAGGGGGATGGGCAATCACAGCAGGATCCCGCTGCCTTGCTGAAGCAAGAGAGCTCGGGAGCTGCAACAATCCCTGGCTCCTTGGATGGGGAAGGCGAGTGGGCATGACCATGGCATTGTCCTTCGCCTTGGTGCTCTCCCACCTCCAGCCTAAAGCTGGAGAGCACACACAGACAGGTCCCTCTCTAGCCGCACTGCTGCAGCCCTCAGGCACACACGGTCAAGGCACCGGTCCAAATGGCTATTTTCAGAAAGACAAAATGCAACACGTGTTGGTGAGGATGTGGAGGAAAAGGAACCCTCATGCACTGTTGGCAGGAATGTAAATTAGTGCAGCTACTATGGAAAAGAGTATGGAGATTCATCAAAAAATTAAAAACAGAACTACCATATGACACAGCAATTTCACATCATGGTATTTATTCAAAGAAAACAAAACAACCAATCTGAAAAGACATAAGCACTGCTATGGTCATTGCAGCACATATATAATAGCCAAGGCACAAAAACAACCTAAACGTTCACTGGTAGATGAATGGATAAGTGGTACTGGAACTAGAGAGTGAGAATGCAGAATGAATGCAAATAGGCACAAAAAACCTTTCTGGGGTGATGGAAATGTTCTAAAATTAGATTGTGGTGATGGTTGCACAACTTTGTAAATTTGCTTAAAATGAGTGAAATTTATGGTATGTCAATTAAACCTAAATGATGCTCTTGAAAAGTAAATTATACTTTTAGATACTCATTAGCACTAGAGTTTCAAATGAAAATGAGCAGGATAGCATATATTTGAGAGGATATAAAAATTCAAAATTTAGAGAATTCCTGGAAGAAAATTCTAAAAGATTGTGAATCTACAAAATTTTATCTAAAATATACGTTGATGTCTTATATTGGTTGTTACTCTCCTTAAATTTTACGCTCTATGAGAATAGACATCTCGACTTTCTTGCTCATTACTTTATTCCTGGCACTTAGAACTCAATAAATATTTGTTATATGAATGAATGACATGACCTTCATCTGGGTGGTCTGCCTCTGGAAGAGAAGTTTTCCGTCCTCCCAGCTGTGGTTTACAACCAGGTATATGGACACTGATAAGAATAAAGCAGGGGGCTGCAGAGGGCCTGTTCTATACATGGAGACACGTAAGGACAGGGAAGGCTAAACTGGGAGAGGGTGGGGATATCTAACAATTCTAGTTGGAAACAGATGGCACACTCAGACAATTTAAGTAGGATTTTCTACAAAAGCATTATTGAAAACCATGCTGGAGATATAAAAGAATCATAAGGAGACAGCAGCAAACTGGGGCTAGCACGTGGGAGGAGCTTCAGGAGAAGGGCCTAAGGTTCAAGAGGGAAGACTTCCTGGAACCCAGAAGGAGAGAGTTGTACGAAGACCACCTTTGAAGGCCCTGTAACCTCTGGTCAAGGTCTTAGCAGGCAATGCTGTCTCATGGAGAAAGCCAAGAAAACAAACACCCTGATCTCATTCTCCTTCCTCCTCCTGATGTTGTCGGGGCTCTTCATTGTGCAACCCAAACAAAGTTCTGGGGTGATAAGGAGAGTCTGCTGAAGTGTCTATGTAGCTCAGTCTTCTACAGAAACATGGAGGAGAGAGGTGGAAAGTGGATGCTGGGTGCAAACGGAAGATACCCAGTGAGCCTGGGTCCACTGGAGTCTGGGTCTGACTGGAAGGAAGAAGGAATTGAGCTATAATGCAGAAGCTGAGGATGAACACCGGTTATCTAAATGCCTGCCTTAGTTCTGGGTGTGCTTGCAGTGTGGCAGCACCGAGCTTTCACATAACCAGCTAGTTACCACGGGAAACAGGAGGGGTGAAAGGAAGCGGGTGTTGATCTTGCCTGCACTGAATCTCACTAAGTTTGTGTTTCTGAATTATGCCCCTCTAAAAAAGTGCAGCCATTTACTTTTTTTCCCCCTGTAAGCAGAATAAATAGGCACTAAGAGAAAATAATAGATCTTGATTTAGGAGGTTTAGGGGAAACAGGAAGCTGGGGCTTGAGGCATGATGTGTCTCCTAGGCAATCAGCTTCTTTTAGGATTAATGTATTCATTTCTTAGGGCTTCTGTTAAAAATTAGCACAAATGGGTGGCTTAAAACAACAGAAATTTATTCTCTCACAGTTCTGGGGGCTAGAAATTTAAAAATCAAGTCATTGGCAAGGCCATGCTTCCTCTGAAGGCTCTAGGGAAGAATCCTTCCTTGCTGCTTCTTAGCTTCTAGTGGTTGCTAGCAATCCTTGGGGTTCACTGGATTGTAGCCACATTACTCCAAGTTCTGCCTCATCTTCACGTGGCTGTCTTCCCTCTCCGTGTGTCTGTCTGTACCCAAACCTCACTCTCTTTGTAAGGAAGGTATAGGTCATTGGATTCAGGACCCACCCTGATCGAGCGTGCTTTGTCTTCGCGTGGTTACACCTGCAAAGACTACTTCTAAGGAAGATCACAGTCACAGGAACCAGGAATTAGGACTTAATTAATGACAATAATATACTAATTTCACACTCACTACACCCTTTTTCTGTATCATCTTTGTTTCATTATTTTTCGAGTCTCTATACTGAAAGGCAGGCGGGGCAGGCATGCCATACTAAAACATGGAGGAGCATAGAGGCAAAGTGCTTTCTGCGCTCCAGTTGTCATTCAACCCCCTGACGCCATTGGCCTTGAGCCTATCTCTTCTGCTTAATATGCAGCCTCTGACTAAATTTATTCCTTCATGGCTTAAAGTGACTGAATAATGTATTAGCTGCTCTGTGACATGAAAGAAATTCCAGTTTTAATTACTGATGTAAAAATAAACATTTTACGATACTACTAGTTTAGTTATTGAATTGGTTAAAACCATTCAAGTAATAACCTAATAATATCAGTTTATACCCTTGATCACTCCTCTGAGTTTATATAGTTATACATATGGTAAGTAAGTAAATTAAATGTGATGGCAGTAAATATCTTAAATATTGTATGGATCTGTAGCCTCTTAAAACACTTTTGGTTTCGAACAATGCCTGGGGCAGTCGACATGGAATGTTGTATTTAACAATGTCATTTGCGGCCTGGTGCACAGATTCTTTAGGCTACCCGAGTATTCTACAAATGTTTGTGAAATGACTGTATGGATACATTTCAATTTATAGTTATATCTATGCTTTTTCCTAAACAGTCAATCCTTTTACTGACTTAAAACTAGAATGCACTTACTTTTGAAGTACCATCGAGAAATAACCAAATGTAGCAAGGCTTCAAAAGGGAAGAAGTCCTCTGAACATATAATTTTGATTAATGATCTCTGGTATCAGTCAGGGCTCTTCATTGCAAATACCAGTATTCCTAACTCAAACTGGCCTTAGTTATAACAGGAATGTATTGTCTCCTGGAGCTAAAAATCTTCATAGACAGAAAAAGTTTCAGACAGATTTCACCAGGTTCTTGGGTTCATTTCTTGACGATGTTTCAGCACCTTCTTCTCTGCGAATTGTCTTTTCCCTAGGGATGGCTTCCCTGCTTGATGTAGGAAGGCTGTGACCACTTCTGCCTACACAACTCATCTTGCAGGTCCAGACAGCCAGGATGCCACCTTTCCCGAGTGCTCCTCCATGGGTCTGTGGCTCACGCTGATTAGGATCAGCGTGCTCAATACTTGCTGTAAGCCATTCCTTCTGACAGGGGAATAAAACGTGCTGATTGCTTTAGGAGAATCAGGACCTACCCCCATCATTGGTGAGAGGTGGAAACTTGAATATAAATTAGAATAAGTCTTAAGAAAGAAGATGGCAGGAAAATCAATGATGTCCATACGAAATGTCCACCTTCCTTTTCAATAGTGTTTCTTGATCTCTTTTTGGTGTGAATGTCTCCCCCCAAAAATGCACACAACCAAACTTCTATGCCGTGTTTTCTTTTCAGCTATTTTTGTCTTTCATTATTATGGTAAGAACACTTAACTGTGGATCTACCCTCTTAAGAAAAATATAAGTGCACAGTACGGCATTGGTAAGGACAGCCACAGTGTTGTGCAGCAGAACTCTAGAATCTATTCATCTTAATTGAAACTTTATACTCATTCGCCAAGAACTCCTCATCCCCCCCTCCCCCTAGGGCTGGGTAACCAGTAGTCAACTCTTTGTTTCTATGTGACTATTCTAGATATCTCACATAAGCAGATCGAACACTGCTGGTGGGAATGTAAACTGATACAGCAACTATGAAAAGAAGTACCGATGTGCCTCGAAAAACTAAAAATAGAACAGGAATTGATTGTCTCAGGTAATTAAAAATGATTCAGCAGTCCCACTTTGGTGTATATATTCTGAAAATTAAAATCAGGATCTCCAAGAGACATCTGCATTCCCATGTTCACTGCGGTATTATTCATAATACCCAAGACATGGGGACAACCGAAATGTCCATTGAGGGATGGGTGGGTAAAGAAAATGTGGTGCATTATTCAGCCTTAGAAAAGGAACTCCTGCCATATGCAACAACGTGGATGAACCTGGAGGATCTTGGGCTAAGTGAGGTAAGCCAGTCACAGAAGAACAAGTATTTTATGATTCCACCTATATGGAGTATCTAAAATAGTCAAACGAATCTGCCCTGGCTGGGGTGGCTCAGTGGGTTAAAATAGTCAAATGTATCTATTTTTATTTACATTTTTAAATAATGGTGTGCATCTTAGATAAAATTTCTGGCCAATGAAGGCAAGACTCTCATTCCTCCAACTGAACTGAAAAGTTCTCTCTCCCTAATAATCCATAATTTCTTAAAGATGCAGATGCATTTCTTCTCTCCATTTTTGCTAAATTCCCAAGCTTATGCTAGAAGTAAAATGTAATTTAGAGGAATATATTTCTTCCCATTTATGCATGGCCTTGTTGAATAAGTATTTTTTTTTAATGTCAAAGTTGCATTACTTTGGGAAATCTAACTTATTGTGGTAACTCAATTTGCAAAATGTAATATTATAATCTTAGCATTGCTAAAGATCTTTATTAAGCATTTTTAGTCCAAAGCCTTAAAATAAAAATTTTAATTACATTGGCAGGAAAATCATTTTATTCATGTATAAAGTCTTACCCTAGACTTAGATATTATAACTACATTTGTGATGAGGGCATTTATTCTGTGCAGCAGTTTAGGTTATTGTGAAGAGAACAAAATATTGAAGACAATGAAATTTACTTTCTCTCATAGGAAATATGTTTAGCAAACGTCAATTATTTACCGTGAAAGATATTTATTGTTAATATAAAGATATTATCTCTTTAGGATACATACAATAATTTATTCTAAAGTCTCAAAGCTGCTTTTGACTGTATGTATTTTTGAGGACAATAAAACCACTTAAGAAAAAGGCAACATATCTGGTGAATAGATAAGTCATATAACCATGAGTCAATAAGAACTCATGTTGAGTTTTAAGAGTCTTTTTCTGAAACTAGTGGACTAAAGATGGTTGTGTATGCAAGGTTGCCAGAAGCTCAAAATAAAAATATGCTTATAGGATACTGAGTGTTTCCAGATGTCTTACAATGAATATTAAAGATTTCTTGCTTTGATTTCATGTTGCAGCAACAAATGGAGAAGCTATAGCACACTTGCATCAGATATCTTGTATAGTTGGACTCATGAGTATGTATTTTCCCATTCTTTAGGCTTGACAATACATCAGATTCTTCGGATATGCTAGCATAAATGTAATTCACTCAATATTTCTATACTTCTATTTGACATCATAAATTTACACTCATTTGGTCAATAAACTGTCCTGACCTAGGTTTTTCAGAAAGCAGAGACTGAGACAAAAGCTCGCGTGCTGCTGTTTTTTCAGGCAGTGCGATCTCAGGGAGCAGAAGCGAGAGAAGAGTAGTGAGGCTGGACAGCAGAGCAAACCCATGCAGGGGTGCACAACCAATCCAGCCACTTCTCGGTGTCACGGACAAGGCATTGCTTAATTTCACATGACTACTTTCTGAGAGCCATATAAATGATTACTTCTCCAGACAGTCTAAGTAAGGGAAAACTTGTCCACTGGCTTCTAGTGAGGTTGTCCATTTCCCCCGTGTTCCTGGGTTGCATATGCACGGGCATGAAGGGTGCTGAGGCAGGCCATGGTTCAGTTTCAACAGGGGAGCCCTGGAACGGAAGGTGAGGGGCACAGGATGGGCATGAAGCAAGCAGTTGTCAGGCTGTGCCCTACAAATCTGCCATGCAAACCCAGTCACCATGGTGGAAACTGTGGATAGAATATGGACCAAGCCCCAAGACTAGATTCCCAGAGGATTTAAAACTAAGAAAATTTAATATGGTACACATATTAAAGACTTGTGTATCATATTGTGATATACATACTATGTGCTCAAAAAGTGGGGATATATCAAGGAATAAAACAGAAAATGTTGCTCTCTTATATGTTATATTCTGACATGCAGAGATAAGCAATAAAATGTAATAATTAAATAACCTATTGTACAAGGTCTATCCAGAAGGTATCCAGCCATATAATATGAAAAATTGAGACATTTATTGAAGGAGATGCAAGATACAAAAAACATTGTACATAGGACCATGACACCTTAGTCCCCTTCAAAGTAAGTACCTTGGGACCTTACACAGTTCTCCAATTGCCATCAGCTGCCCTGATGTATTTTTCTGAATCTCATTGACAGTCTGATATCTCTTCAATTTCAAAGGTGATTTCAGTTTTAGGAAAAGCCAGAAGTGACAGGGCACCAAATCTGGGCTGTAGGGGGGCTGAGGCACCTGGGGGATTTGAGGTCTTACCAAAATGCTCTGCATGAGACATGATGCATGAGCTGGTGCTTTGTTGTGATGTAGCTGCCAATCACCAGTTGCCCACAGCTGCTGCCTTCTGAATCATCTGAATAGTTTCTGCGGAGGAATGTTCAAGCTTAATGCAAAATTTGGTGCAGAGTCGTTGCTCTACTCACTCAGTCATTTTGAATGCGATGGCCACACAGTACACACACTCACTCAATGGCATCTACTGTCCCACTGGCTAGTACAGTGAAGTCGTCATTGTTCATGCATGCACATTCCAGTCCACTCTCCTTGGCTGCCAGGTTACATCGATGTTGTGCAAACTGTTATATTAACAGTGGCTGGACTTTTCCCAGACAGATCTTGTATGTTAAAAGATAAGCGCCACGGAAAAAATTGTGCGGGTGAAGGATTAGTAAGGAATTTCGGGCAGGTAGATTTCAATTTTAAATATGATGGCAAGGGCTGGCCTCATAGAGAAGGCGGCACTTGAGTAGAGGCAGCCAACATGCAGTGCCTGGATATTAGAGAATTACGGAAGCGTGTGCCAGGAGTGGTGTGACAGATCGGGAGCAGGAGGGGCGAAGGCCAAGACGTAAAGCAGGTCAGGGAGGATCTTAGAAGACATTGCAAAGACTTCAGTGAAAAGGAGAACCCTAGTAAGGCTTTGACCCAAAAAGCATTATATGAATTGTTTATTTTAGCTTTTGTCTTCTGTGTGGAGAACAGACAATAGGAGTAAGACATGGAAGCAGCCGTACTAGACAAAAGGTACTTACTTGGAGCATTCCAACTAATTTTATAGAAGTGCATGGTTTGTTAAAGTATAAACAACTGATGATAAGCTTTTTGATATTTAAATACTATTTGTATAGAGGAGGAATAAATCAACACACCACATCATCATAAATATGTGACTTTTATTTTGTTCTGAAATATGGAATGTTATTTGATTATTGATAAACATAAAAGAAATTAATCAAAATTTTCAAATATGGATTTACCATGGAAAATAAACTATTGAATTCTCAGAGGATGTGGGTGTTTTAAATGTGATAATTTTTCTTTAAAATATCTCTCCATAAAAACAATTGGTTTCTGATAACTAATTTGGTGTTTATCTTTAAAGTTCTGTGAAATTGAGTTTGAGTCTTTTGTGTATATTCCCATTGAAAGATATTTTAGCATCAGGGACCATTATTAATGAAACTCAAGAAGTAAACTTAGATTTTTGGTGTATTTTCCATTTAGTTTGAAGACAAAAGTGAGTTAAAAATGTAAACTCTTTGAAATCTGATATAAAATAGAATGTAATATAGATTTTGAAAAATGTCCCTTTTTATTGTTGCTGCACTAATCACTGACGGCATCTTATTGAAAACATAGTTACAAATGATCAATATTGTTAATAGTTTAAATTATACATAATTTGCATCATTATGGTAATTTCACCTATTTGAGAGGAAAGCAAAAAATTATACTTTGTCCATAATTATTGAGGTTATTTTTTTAACAACTGAAGACAGATTACTGATATCCTTGAAATGTAAAATTTTTATTCCCATTCTTTTTCTGCATTTTTAACATTTCTATTTTCTTGCAGAAAAAGCTGATATTTTGAAATGAGAAAATGTCATATACTATATTTTTCTGTACTTTGTTAACTGATTTTCCCATAGCTTATACTTACTATTTCTCATTTCCTTTCTCTATTCTTATTCTTTAAATAATTATAAACTAATCCACATTAATGAGATTATATTTTAAATTATCCTTCTAATTAGTTATCCCTTTTTGAAATGTCATTAATCCCTTGAATTAATTATTTTTGTATGAATATGCATGATGTATTTTTCTAGGAAGTCCATCTAATTTAGTTTGCTGATTGCACTGCTAATCACCTAGATAATTTTTGGTTATCCTCATCAAATAATGTTTACTGAGGCTGGTGTTTACGAAACGGTACTGTGACAGGTGCTGTAAGAACCTTCCATGCCTTCACCGACTATGACTCACACTTTCTAAGTCTATTTAGTTTTCCACACTTTAATGTCTTTGCCCATAACATGATACTTTAGTTGTAATGAAAGGGCTTTTACTGGTCAGAAGTTTCACTTCCTAGCGTGAGTGGTTATCTATGGTTTATTTCTCTAGAAAACTTGCTTTTCTTTTGGGATGCAAACTCCTCTAAGCTCAGGGTACTGCTTGGCCCCTCTGCTATCATATTCCCTCTGCTATAGCTCTCAAATCTGTATTATTTTCAGCCTGTTTATTTTAGCAGGAGATTCACTGGCCAATGGGGTGAGCATGTCACCCATATTTGGCTAATCAACATTCTTCTCTAGGTTTGTTTTTCCTTTGTTGGAAAACCCCCCCCAGAAAACAATGCTATGAAAGAAGAGTTAAACGCTACCAATTTTCTAGCCAGTAAGTGTTTCTGAATTTGTTATTTTTTAAATCTTTTTTTATTGTTGTTCAAGTACAGTTGTCTCCATTTTTCCCACATGACTCCCCCCAACCCCAGCCATCCCCACCTCCCACCCTTGCTCCTACCCCTTTTGGTTTTGTCCATGTGTCCTTTATACAGGTTCCTGGAAACCCTTCCCTCTTTTCTCTCCATTACCCGCTCCCACCTCCCCTCTGGTTACTGTCAGTTTGTTCTTAATTTCAATGTCCCTTGTTCTATTTTGCTCATTTGTTTGTTTTGTTGATTAGGTTCCACTTATAGGTGAGATCATATGGTATTTGTCTTTCACCACCTGGCTTATTTCACTTAGCATTTGTTATTTTGAAGTGAATGTGGATGCCATACATTTTTACTAAGAAGCCATCTTATTTAATTTACTGGTTGCACTGCTCTCTACCCAGATAAAGGAATTGACCGGTAGATAACAACAGAATTAGAGGTGTTCCATAAAAAGGCATTTTTTAATAGTGTTTCCAGCTCTAGTTCTAGTCCAAATGTACCAGGCTTTTTAATTGGTTTAGTTAAATATGGTAGCAAGTTACTTATCTAAATGACTTATGACTCGGTAATTTTCTACGTGGTTGGAATTTGTTTAGGGTCCTTAAGTACTTGCAACTCTTCCTGATATAGTTAATCACGTCGTGGGTTTACAAACAGCATGGCTAGAGTTCGCCTGTTGACTCTGTAGATGAAACTGAGCTGGGATGATCTACTGCTGCATTTTGCCTCAGCGTCATACCCTTACCCTTCGTAAGAATCAGAGAAATGTGACCTTTGACAAATGATACTCTGTTCATTCACTTTCCCCACCTGAAGGAAGGAACTGACATAACAAAGGAATTTTCAGCACTGCCAGGAGGATATTTAAAAAGCACTTTACACGCCATGGAAGAAAAGCACCAATAATAAAAAAGTCAAATAAATAATATATAACCCTTTATTCCTGACACAGTAGTTCTTTGCTCATGCTCCTACAATAATATTAAATCATTATTATCAGGAGACCTAAATTTATAAGCCAAGTTTGGCCTCCAAGCAAGTTCACATTTGCCTTCCTAGGCAAGAATGTTGGCCTTTTTCCCTTACTTTTCTGCTTGCCTTGTAATTTAAAATTATACTCATAGAGTGGCAATAACCTTGTTATAGCCAGCTTTTAGAATTACTAGACATCTCCTTGGCATTAAATATCAACCCAAAGCCTCAGGTATATATTGGTTCATTTTAAAACCAACCCAATAATTTCAGTGAGAGAATGGAATGAATATTATTTTACTTAAGAACTAAAGAATTTATGTTCCAATAGTTTCAGATCATACTTGAGAGTTAGTTCCCTTGGGTATAGTTTCTAGTTTTTCAGTTGTTTTGGAGTAGGAAATAAAAGAATAAAAGGTAAAGTAGTAGCAGGCTTCTTCAATAAGACATCCCTCATTACTAAAAATCTACCTCGGGCTAATTCCACACTAAAACTGCCAGAGCATGAAACTCAAAAAATTACATTTTTAAAAGACCTAAAATGCCAATTCTAAATCATAGTATAAATCAGCAAAATAACACTGGAATTTTGGAAATAACCAAAATGTCAACTCTGTGATAAAACTTATGATATAAAACCATGAATTTGTTATTTTCCATGATACCTTAGGTTGCCATTTACACAACTCCAGAATATGACACATGTCATGCCTGCTAGTAAAGGGCCGGGAACTTACTAGGTGCTTTAAAAATGTTCATTTAATGATTACATGAGTGAAAGGAAAGGCATATTTCAAAGTTCATAAAGTCTTCTTGGTGCAAAATAGAATTATAAATTTGGAACCGTATGCTTCAAGGACACTGATCCTTACACATGAACTGTCCTTCTTGCTTCCCTTGATCTACACTTGGGCCCATGCTTTGGGCACAACTGGGCACCGGAGGTTGCGATTTGGCTTATAAAATACCTGGGACAGATTGGGTGAATGAAGGCTCTGTGAAAGCGGGAATTTTTGCCTCCTTAGCCCATTTCAGACAATGAACTGAGCATGTACAAAGGAGGCTCGTCATATAGCTGACAAATGTATGAATCAAGTAGGAAGTGGGCGTAATGAAATCATTTTCCAAATTGTGTTTAGGTGACTCAATGCATTAGGAAGACATTACAAATCTGGAGTTTGAGATTAAACAAAATGAATGAGGCAAACTCTTGGATCTATAAAGGTAATAAAGTACTGGGGAGAAATTCCATGGGATTGGATAGATCTAAACTGGCTAAAGACTTTGCTATTATATCACTCTTGCTTTATCACAATAGTCAGCGTAAATAAGCTTGAAAACTAATTGGATTAATATCTTTTCAACACTTTCAAATTAGCACATTAAAGGATTCTTCCCCCCCTTGCGTGACAATATAACAGAGAAGTTTATACTTTGTAGGCAATTTTTCCAGAATGCTTACACTTCTTACATGCCTAATTCTCTTATGTACTAAAATTACCTAACAATAAAAATTGCTTTTTCTCAAATTTTCTAATACCAAGCATTATACTACCAAGGAAAAAGGAGTCAGTGATCTTAAGTTGAAACCTCTTGTTAATAATAGATCTCACCAAGAAGTTACTGCAAGTGTATCATTGAGATGGGTATTGTAGATATCAGAAACGACTGCAAGATTGATGCTGGCCCTACTGGAACATGTAATCTTTTGAAAGAGACAAGTAGAGGTAAGTAGAGGGGAAGAAAGAAAGCGCTGCTGAAAGACAGAATAACGCATCATAAAATGCTACACGGACTACATCAGTGACGATGGTCTGTGGGTACTCACAACATCCTTCATTGGATATTAAGGATTTTAGATTGAAAACATTGGTCTGGTTGTATAGATTTTATTATTAAACCATTAGATTGCAATAAAGAATCCCTTCAGTAAAGGTTCTCCCAATCTACTGTTTAATATATTATAAAAGCAGGTGATGCACTATGCAATGTTTCATTTCTCAAAAGGTTTTAGCCTGGACGTATTCCCTAAAACCAATAAAAATTTCCTATAAGAAAATAAAGGTCAAAATTTATTCTTATTTTGTTTTTGGAAACAACAGCAATCTCAATTATTATTTGTAAACAGAATAAATATTTAATAACTTTGCTTAATTTATTATATTTCTGGTGGAGAAATGCAAATGAATCACCTTTGAAAACAGGATCCACGTTGCATTTTCAGAGCCCGAGGAGACACACGACATTTCCCTAGATTACTTAATTATCAGAAAATTACCACCAACAGAATAAATGGTAGCATTTCAGACCTACTAAAAAAGATGTCTTTTATCTCTAAAATGCCAGAGATGGGGTAAAAAAAAGCAATTACTTGTCACTTCTGCAAAATTTATAATATTCAACTTACTTTAAATGACAGATTTTTCCAAGGATTAGAAAATTAGCTTCTAAATAGGTCACAGCTTTTGCAAACAATTCATTTTTGTTAGCAATATTCTCCATTAGTTCAAAAAGTCAAACTTCTATGATGTTAACTCTGATATGTCAGAATTTAATTTCTGTCTGATTAATTCTATTCGGTAGGCCAAAAAGTCCCTTTACTTTTTTCCATAAAATAGAAGATGCATTTTTCATTTTCATCCATAACTTTTTTTGATTAGGACATTTTGAGTAGGTCGGCTATCTCCCATGTGCTATAACATTGACTGTTCTCAACTAATGTCGCCTCTTGATTGCTATCATCTTCAACTGGTCTACCCAACTATGGAACATCGTCCAGCGAGAAATGTCCAGCACAAAACTTCACAACCCACTTTTGAAATGTTAGATGAGTCACAACACCTTCTCCATACACTGCACAAATCTTTTTTGCTTTTCAGTTGTGTTTTTAACTTTCTGGAAACAATAAAGCATAATATGACAAAAATGTTGTGTATTTTCTTCCATCTTCGATATTAAAATGGCTACACAAAAATTCACCAATTTTGATTTTTTTTAAATGCATGCTGATATGACAGCTGTCACAATACAATCTAACAACATTGTTTTGAATGAAGTTAAAGACAATTAAGTGCTGCTAGAGCCATGATATGAAAAACAAACCAAACTTTTTGGCAAACCCAATAATTTATTTACAGGTGCCATTCATCCATTCTTTCTCTAACTGATTGAAAAAGACTCAAGGTCTCCTTGAATATTAAATATTCATTCCCATGGATATATTAATTGAATTTTAATATGGAAAATCAGGAAGAAGTACAGTACAAAGTAACAAATTTGATTGTCTCCAAAATGGTTCTAATTATATCTGTTATACTGTAGGTATATAGCCTTTTTCTGATTTTGTTGAAACTGCTTTTAAAATTTTTATTTCTGTGTGAAATCGAATGGAATAAATCTTGCATTCACACTGTTTTCCTAGTCCTTTCACTTCCACTATCCCAGAGGGCTAGTTCATGCCCTGTCTTTCTTCAAAATTAGACCATCTGCTCTTTCATTGAGAGACAGTAGCTATGAAGAGAATTCCCACGAGCCCGCCAGCCACGAGCTGCTGTGGATGAAGACCTGCGTTCTTCCCTAAGGCCAACGGCCCGAGAGGCCATTAGAGTCATTGCATCAGCACGTTCATTAATATCGCTCCCCCATTCTCTGCTTTTTTTACATAAATATTTTTCTATTTCTGGTGTACCATTCCCATCAGCACACAAACATGCTGTTACTGTGCTCACTCTAAAATAAATAAAAGAAGAAAACCCCTTTCTCTTGCCTCTGCTGTCTCTGCCCACTCCCAGTGCCCACCACCAGTGATCCCACCTGTGCCTCCTGTAATGCCTCAGCAGCTTCCCCTGCTCCTCGCTGACCTCTCAGCGTTAGCTCTCCCAATCTAAGTTCCTGCCTTATGAATTTGCTTGCTTCCACGTTCTCTGCTCCCAAGGTTTCATACCATTTGTACCACCCACCAGGCCACTTCCCTATACGGCCTTCCACTCTGCACATCAGTGTCCTCTTCCCCACTGCTTCACAGTCTCTCAGGCATCCTCCAGGCTTTGGTTTGAACCTCACTTCGGCGGGGACCTGATCCTTGGCCAGGTCATGCCCCGTTCAGGGGGTGTACACTTCTGCATCACAACATGTTCCAAGTAAATCAAGCATCCTGTAAGAGCCTGATTTTTTTCTGTTTTGTTACTGCTGTATCCGTGGCACTCAACACAGGGCATGACCCGGGGCAGTCAGTTCAGAAATATTTGCATTTGAATGAATAAATGAAGAAAGAAAGAAGCGAGGACACTCAGTACTGCTCGATAAATATCAGCAGTCTATCCATCTAAATAAACAGAGTTTGCAATAAAAATATAGCAATTTGGTTGTGGAGCATGACTCAGAGATTCTTGGATTTTACGGGCCAGCATAATTTCTAACATTCTCTTTGATAAAATGTTAAAGGTCTACTATGAAAGTTTCCTTCTTAACTAGATGGAATACAATGTTCCATTTATACCTCATTTTATAAAATTATGTCACATGAGTTGACTGAAATGACAGGTCATCAATGTTTGTAACAAAGTTTCACAGCCTTCAAAACAAATGTCTGATTTCCTAAAAGTTTCTTTTTTTATGGCAGTTTTCCTTTATTGACATAATTTTGAAAATATTTTATTTATTTTTTATTTTAGAGAAAGGGGAAAGGAGGGAGAACGAGAGGTCAGGAAACACTGACGTGAGAGAGAAACAGCGATCTGTAGCCTCTGAGCCCTGGGGAACCACGCCTGCAGCCCAGGCACATGCCCTGACCGAGAATCACACTAGCAACCTTTGGGTTCCTGGGAGGAGGCCCAGCTACCAACTGAGACACACTGGCCGGAGCTACTGATACAAATTTTGATAATAAAATTCATCTGTAAAAACTTCTCTTTCTCACTTCTTGGGGAAAGTGTTGTTTTCAAATAGGATAAAATATATGAAAAAGAAAGTGAACATACTTCCATTGTGTTTGGCAGAAAGCTAGCACATTAGGTTCCCACTTCACTTCTGTAAGTGGTAAAAAAATCCTAACTCTTTCAGAAAGCCACTTAGCACTACTGCTTCTTTGAACTGCATTTTAATATAAAGTGCCTATTATGCATAAAAAAGGCCTTTGAACTACTGGCATCTTATACTTCTTTGGGGTGTGTGGGGGAGGCTGGCTTTTGCAACTACTTCAAGAGAAGTAGCTAAACTATCAAAAGACATTGAAAATACCTAGAAAATAGAAAATATGCCTCTTTCTCCTTATACAGATCTCACAATTCCAAGGATTGTAAAAATTAATTCCATTTAAAAAATCTACCACACTTTTATTTCTACCCAGCAAGACTTCATTCACGTTCAGGCTGTTTGTAAATGCCTGTAACTCCAAAATGTAGTTTGAAATCATCATTTACTGACACATTAAGACATTGTTTAATGGTCTGAAAATAATTTCACATCTAACAACAAAGTCAGCTACGAGTCGACTGTATTATTATTCAACCAATCTAAGCTCTACCTGAAAGAAAATACCTCATCCACTTAATCATATTATTTTCCCACCCTGTTTTTTATTTAAACATATAATTCTCCTCTAAATCACAAGCCAAACTCCTGAAAAACCTCAGGATTTCACAGCAGACTCTTAATTTGTCTATTTCACAACCAGAGAATGACAAATTGAATACATTTAATTTTAGCTGAGCTTTATCATAGGCACTGAAAACCCACTGTCTCCTTATGAGTATGCTTTAAAAATAATGCAGAGACTCAGAGGTTTACTTTATAGGAATCTAAAATCAGAAGGATCAGGGTTTAATAGCCCATGTTAGAGACATTAAGTGCTAAAGGGCTGTGTTGTGATCAAATTCAAACACTTTTTCGTGGGGAAAACTGCGGTTCAAAGCTTGAGCAACGTTGGGGTGAAGCTCACATCACCACCTTCACAATAATCATTGGCATCAGCTGTGTCTAACGACTACCTGTTGTAAACCGACCATGTGGCAGATGTGTTATTCATGTAATGACACATTTCATTAATCCCTATTGTATCTGGAAAGTCAATAGTTAGAGCATCCTTGTTTTCGGTGACAAGGGTGAAAAATCTGTAGATTTTTCACAGATGAAAAATCTTTGGCTAGACCCAGACTCACTTCATGGTCCTCTCACTACACCAGGCTAATAAGCACTATTGTGTTTTTGGGTAGTATCCACAGTGTCCATCAGGGGGAGCAAATTCACATGCTTCCTGGGTCTAGGCTGGTCACTTAGGTGACTGAGGCAAGGGGAGTGTGAGATTATGGGGAAGCACAGCACACGAGTCCCTGGTACAGAAGCAGCAGCTATTCAGCTCCGAGGGCTGCCGTGTGGGAATATGTATCCAAGCTTACAGATTTCCTGACTTTTCATAAGAGGCTGGAAACCTGGACATTCCTGTTTGCAAGCACACAAATGCACACACTCTTCTGATTTTTGAAGGCAATCTAATTAATACATGTTTAATGCAATATTGTGGGGGCAAAGTACAATATCTGGAGGTACTCGCAACCTCTGCATTTAAAGAATTCTGAATACATCTGAGTACATATAAATGAATTGGTTACCGAGCAGATGCTGAGAACTTTTGTGTCGAGTAAGAATAATTCAGCTTCTACCACCTAACTCCCAATTTCGGAAAAGTGTTTCCAGGTAGCTTTCTTTCTCTTTGGTTTGTATTTTGTGGAACCCTTAAAAGAACGCCACCAGAGAACAAAGGACTGACTAGAAAATCACTGGCAGCCTGTACAGAGGAACAGGTTTGACGCCCTTCTCTCCAGGAGTACGAGGGACTGGAGCAGGAAAGCCCACCAGATAGGAATAGGGCAGCAACCCCCCCCCCCCCCCCCCCCCCGCTCTGTCTTGGCAGGCCTGCTTCTCTCAGAGGGAGACAACAAAGAAGCAAAAAAAGACTTTCTTAGCTCAGCTTTGACTATTTTAATAATACGAGCACCTGGAAAGTAGGATACATTTTAAAACTTGAAGAGTAAATTGGGTAAATTTTCTGAAGAAGGTGGATTATGAGTGACTGCTTTCCCTCTGGGGGGCCGGGCTATCACCCCCACATCACTTAGGAAGCAGGCACACTTCCTGTCAGGGCACGTTGGGAAGGACTTACCAAGTCAGGCAGCAGAAGGCACTCCTTCCATTCTTCTGAAATGCCCCACAAACTTTCTGTGACCGTTACAAGAAATCTGACCTGGGCATGAACCAACTGACCACATTTGTCTAAATACAGAGATATTTTCCCCATCCATTTTGAGCTTCCTCTTCCACTTCATTGGATCAACGTGTGCATTTGTATGTGGTGCTTTTTCTCTCCATTACCATCGCTACAATTATTCTTACTTTGTACTCTGTTTCTGGCTCACCTGTGGTATCTAGGAATCCCACAGTGAAGAACCACTTTTCTCAAATCTTATCCTTCTAAAGTCTGCTGACGGTGTCTAAAGCAATACAGAAAATACAACAATGTAATTCTTAAGCTACCGTGCTAAAATTAAACTGTATTGAAACTACTCTAGAGAAATCCTTGTAGTACTGGTAAGATTTTATGTCTATTTGTTGCAAAACATTTGAAATACAAACAGAAATTGTTTGTATTTAAACACTTAGTAAATGGTTCAATGAATATTCTTGTTTCATCAACAATCGCATATGTGAAATAGCCTTTTTGCTCCTTAGTAAAGACATCTGGCTTTCTCCCTTTGATCTACCATGAACTCTAATAAGACAAAGTAACCAGACAAATTGTTTTCTTAAATTTCACTTAATCTCTGTGTTTAAAATAGAATTTATCTCCTCATAAATAATAAAAGAAGATTTGAACTTTTTTGACTTTCTTATATTGATGATAACTGGAATTAGAATCTTAAATACTTGCCAATTTTGAAAAAACAAAACAATGTAATATTGGAAATATTCCTATGACATACAGAGTAATGAATTAAAGTGGTAATATTAAGTGCAAAGAGAATCTTGTAACAATGGACATTATTTTCTACTTAAATAGCTCAAATTTGTTGTGATTGATTGATTTTTATTTACATTTTACTCATTTTTAAGGCTTCACCCAAACATCTGACCATATGAAGATAAAATTAATTTCATCTTTTTTACATCCTCAATTAACCTATAGGTTACATCCATTTCTTATCTGTCTCCATATTTGGTTTTAGCTTGGAGAAAATTTACAGGGAATTTCAGCAGTATGAATTTGAACAACTAAATTAATTTTCTTTTTAAAAGTTATTTATTTATTTATTTATTGACAGAGGTGAAGGGAGGGAGAAACATCAATGTGTGGTTGCCTCTTGCACGCCCCCTACTGGGGAGATGGCCCATAACGCAGGTGTTATTGAACTAGATACCCCTTGAATGGGAATTGAACCAGATACCCTTTGGTTCGCAGGCGGGTGCTCAATCCACTGAGCCACACCAGCCAGGGCTAAATTACTTTTCCTGAGCATCACTTTACTTTGATATAAACTGGATACAATCATTCCTCTATCTCAATGGGCTAGAGTTGCAAAAGTTAGCAAATGAAAATATAAGTCAGTATGAATTTCAAATAATTTTTAGCCTAAATGTGTCCCAATCATTTTTTAGTATAAGTATCTACCAAATACTGCAGGAGCATATTTTGCTAAAAAGTGATTAGCTGTTCGTGAAAAATCCAAATTTAATTGGCATTGCCTTTTCTCCGACCACTCCTACATGGAGCTGTTTTGGGAATCACATCAGATGACTTATCTAAAATGGCTGATGGATGATGAATACTGAATGCTTTTTTGTGCCTAATCCTGTGAACTATTAAAGAAACATGACTTCAATTAGACCAATTCTTTGTATTCTGTATCTGGTGAGGAGCCTGATATATTTTCAGTACATTAGTAAGTGAATGAAATACAGAATAAATGGTGTGTGTGTGTATGTATGTATGTTCAGGGACTGAAGTGGAGGATTAGTTAGTACAAAAAGGGGAAACTAACACAACAGGGAAAATTTACATTCTACTCCCATTTACCTACATATTTAATCATCATTTGAGCACTATTTTGCATAAGTAGAGACCTATAAAGGCCTTGGTAGATATCGTTGTTCATTCTTCTTTCTGTAGAGAACATTACACATGAACAGTATTAGGATGAT
Source organism: Desmodus rotundus (assembly GCF_022682495.2). NCBI lineage: Eukaryota > Metazoa > Chordata > Mammalia > Chiroptera > Phyllostomidae > Desmodus > Desmodus rotundus. The sequence goes on from NC_071397.1 coordinate 24,739,389, forward strand.
AATAATCTTCAACATTGTCAAAAGACTCCAGTAACTAAATTTTAATTTCCCTTAGCATTTTCTCACTTTCCAGGGCTGCAATAACTTGAGTTACATTTACGTCCTGTTTTGAGAGTAGCTGTCTTAACATCAGTTTTAAAAGTCTTTGTATATGTTTATGTAAGTTATGTAAGTGTATATTTAAATACACTGAATATATTTATAATGAATACAGATAACACGCGCAAAGCATGACACTAGAGAAGGGGTTCAGCAAACCAAATTTGGCCTACGACCCGGTTTTGTATGGTCCACCCATGAGCAAACAATGATTTTTACATTTTGAAGTATGTGAGGGTAAAAAAATCAAAAGAAGAATTATAATTTGTGAGCTGTGAAAAATACTTGAGATCCAAACTAAATAAAGTTTTCTTGGAACACAGCAATGTCTACAGATCCATTTGTTTACATATTGTCTATGGCTGTTGTAGCCCTATGTGATGGTTAGTTTCACGCGTTCACTTTGCTAGGCTATTATATTCAGTCATTGACCCAAACACTGATCTAGGCATTTTGTAGATGTCGTTAGCATCTAGAATCAATTGACTTTAAAAGAGATCAACTTCCATAATGTGGGTGGGCTTTATCACACCAATTGAAAGTCTTTAGAGCAATACTGAGGTTTCCTGGAGGAGAGAAAGTCTGTCTCAAGACTGCAGATGGTTACAAATTTTGATGAAATATTTTGTTTTCCCATCCACCCAGTGCTACGTTTTGAGACAATTTTCCTTGTTGTCACAAACACATTTTTGCGTGTCTTTGTGTGAGTATATGCTGGGATTTCTAGTTCACCCTTAGGCTGAGGGTGTACCCTTAGGATTCCAGCTTTATTTGTAGATGGAGCAACCTGCTATTTGATCCTACACTGAAAATATGTCCTGAGCTTTGTTTCCTGTCTCCATGTGCACTTCCTGCCAGCTTGAGAAACTCGTTTATTAGTTGAGCAAACTTTGCAGGGTGACAGGCATTTTAGTTGTTTACCTCTTTGGATTTTCAAGTTAATTTAGCTTTTGGTTTCTGTGTATTTCTTTCTTATTCATCAAAATAATAAGAAATTATTTTTCTATAGTTTTCTCGATTGTTAGTAGTTTAGTTTATCATATTGTCAGAAATTGACATTTCCTTTAATATCTAGAGATATATATTTATATAGCTAGCTGTTTTACTTTTTAATTTATTAGTGCCTAAAGGTTTATGATGGTCATATTAAAAACATACACTGCATCACTTCTCATGACATGGGATCACTCTTTACCTTACTCAGGGGCTTTAACTTTAAATTCCACCTTGTTTAGTATTGATTTTACCCTTTCAACTTTCAATTTTCCACATCAGCCACATATTTCTTTGCCCCTACTTTAATTTTTTAACTTTTACTTCTTATAAATGTCAAAAACGTTTTATAGTTGGGCTTTGACTCCTCATGAGAGAATTACGTTCATACCTATTTACCCTGATGAATTAAAATGTTTAATTTTATTTCCTTTATTGTGCTGCATTATTTATTTTACAATATTTCTTCACTAATGATCTCACTTTTTTTTTGCTCTTTTTATTAGGTTGCTAAGCATTTGCATTTTTCCCTTGCTAATTTGTAAATTCTGTTTTAAGTTTACATTTCAGTTTTTTCACTTTCCATGAGTTTTTAAATCAAGCACATATTTCTCTTTTGTTCTCTTCCTAACAAAAATTTCATCCTCTCCAGTAAAAATACTGCTTATAAATCCTTGCATATCTTAAACTTGTAAGATGAGACTATTAAAATACTTTTACTTTTCTCCTACCTTCCTCTCCCATTCTTTGTTTTATTAAAAGCATTTGTAATTTATAGTCTCCCACTCTAATTCTGTGGCCAGCATGTGGATTATCACTGCCTGTAGACCAACTCACCCCTTCTCCTAGGGTTAGGGTTACTGTTAGAGTTAGGGCTTTCTACCCCCCATAGGAAAATAAATAAATTTCTGTTGTTTAAACCACCCAGTCTATGGTATTTCGTTATGGCAGTCCAGGTGGACTAATACACAGACCTGTGCATTACATGGCAGTTAACTCAAAATGGCTTATAAACATAAATGTAAACACAAAACTTTCAAACTTCTACAAGATGACATAAAAAATTTAGGTGACCTTGGATTTGGTTGTAAGTCTTCAGATGCAACATCAAAAAAGCACAGTCCATGAAAGAAAAAGTTGGTAAGTTGAACTACATTAAAACTAAAAACTGTTCTGTAAATATACCCTTAAGAGAGGGAAACACAAGCTGCATATTTGGAGAAAATATTTGTAAAACACATATGTGATAAAGGACTTATATCCACAATAAGTAAAAGATTCTTAAAACTTAACAATATGAAAACAAACAATCCAATTATAAAATGGGCAAAAGATCCAAATAGCTCACCAAAAAATATATACAAATAACAAAAAGGCCTATGAAAAGCTCAACATCATATGCCATTCGGGATTTGCAAATTAAAAGAAGGAGATACCACACATACCTGTTAGAATGCCTAATACCCCCCAAAACCTTCATAATTTTAAATGCTGGTATGGATGTGGAACTCTAATTCATTGCTGGTAGGAATAAGAAATGGTATTGTCACATTGAGAAACAATTCCATAGATTTTTACAAGAAAACATAGTCCTACCATATGATCCAGTAATTGTGCTCCTAAGTATTTACCCATGCAAGTTAGAAATTTATGTCCACACAAAACCCTCTACAGGAATGGTTATTGCAGGTTTTTCATAACTGCCCCAAACCACCAAAATATCTCTTAATAGGTGAGTGGGTAGACAAACCATGTATACCCATACAATGAAAAGTTATTCAGTGATTACAAAAAATGAGCTATTAAGCAACAAGACATAAAGGGACCCTAGATGCATATTGCTAACTGAGAGAAGTCAGTCTGAAGAGGTACATGCTATATGATTCATACTATGTCACATGAAAAAGAAAAACTGTATAGACAGTAAAAAAACCAACAACGAAAAACAGTGGTTGTCATGAGTTTAAGGAGGTGGGTGGAGATACAAACAGGTTTTAGCACAGGGGAATTTAAGGATGGTAAAATTTTTCTATATGACACTTTGATGGTGGATACATGACATGATGAATTTGCCAAAACGCACAGAACTGTGCAACACCGTGAACACCAATGTATACTATCTGCTTTAGTTACCAATAGCATATCAGCATTGGCTCGTCTATTATAATAAATGTACAATGATAATGCATGGTGCTAATAAAAGCAGAAACTGTGTAAGAGAGTTAGGGGCTATATGGGAACTCTGCACTCTTCACTTAATAAAAATAAAAACAGCCCGGAAAAAAGAAAAAATATATATAATATATACTACCCTATGGCAACTAAAGGAAGGAAATACCGAAAGGGAAGAGGGGATAGTGTGCAATCCTGTCCAATCTCTTCCTGAGATGGGCTGGAGAAGGGTGCCAGGCTTCGAGTTTGTTGTAGTTCAGAATCTACCGCGGTGCTCCCGCGTGCAGGCACGCCGAATGGGGGATCCTGTTGCTGGCAAAAAGACCTTTTGTGGCCGGGGAGGTAAAACTTCAAGGCTCCTCACTTGTAAGTGCATCTTTCATTATTGTGCTCTTAAATCAGAATTTGTAATTTTCCATTATTTTTCAAGGCATCCTTTCTCTCAAAATTATCTAAGCTTTAGTCCTCAGAAATCCTAGAAAGGACAGATAAAAGAAAGTAATAAATAAATATTCTGGCCATAGATAAGAAAAGTAAGGAGGTGCAGGAAGCACTTAATTTACACTTTGTTCATACAGGTCTTTTTTTTTTTTTTTTGTCTGCTAATCATATTTTTTAATGTTCTGCCAGGTTGAAACTGCTCAGATTGATCTGTCTCCCTCGGAATTCACCAAATTCTGGAATTCCCTGGGACCTGAAAGATGAAGGCCAACATGAGTCTGATTAAAGCAGGTCATGAGCTTCTTGAATAATAATTCGCGACATGTTAGTGTAGCTTTTGCCAGGTGAAGGGAGCTGATATATTAATCGGCAACTTTGCAGTACTGTACACGCAAGCCAGGACAGGGTATCTTATCTGAAACAACAGATAAGCACTTGTCTCATATCACCTTTTGTTTGGTTGTTTCCCTTTCATTCCAAGTGACAGTAATTAGAAACACTTACCATAGTATTTGAGAGAAACAGAAGGTCTATAAATACCAGTCAGATATTTTTGTGAGCTTCTCTGCTTCTCTAAGTGAATCATATGTGGGGCAAAATGGCGAGCTATTAGTCAATATGCTGGGGCTAATGGGGCTTTAAATAAAATGGTAACATAGCCTTAGAAACTAAGTGTTTCTAAATTCAAGGAATGGTTTGTCTTTACCAAGGAAAATAATATTTTCCTGCACAGGAGTTATCAGTATGCACCTTCGTTTCCTGAGAGTGCCATATAACAATGTCTTAACCATTAAAATTAATGACCTGGAATAGAAGAGGTCTAAATAGCCCTATTAAAACGTTGAAAAAAATTCTATCAACTCTCAAAAAGAGTGAAGTAGATTTTGCACTTATCTAAAAAAGATGCACTTAATGGGACAAAAAAGGTGCCAAGTTACATAGAATCCAAAATGTTTTTAAACTATTTTTAATTCAAAAACATCTGAATCTTTAAGGACAGCTTCACGGGAACTTTAAAGTAATAGGCATGTCATTTTAAGGATCTCATTTTGCTAGTGAATATTTACAGTGTTCAGCTAGACCAGTGATTCTCCACTGGGAGTGATTTTGCTCTCCAGGGGACATTCGGTAATGTTCAGATACATTTCTGGTGGTCAGAACTGGGGGGTGGTGCTACCAGTACCCAGTAAGTACAAGATGCTAAACATCCTACAATGAACAGGAGAGCCCTGACAAGGAATGTCAACAGTGCCAAGGTTGAGAAGTCCTGGGAGAGACAAGCTTCTGCAGGTAAATATCAGGGTGTATCAAGAAGTACCAATGGTTTTGGATTCCCTACTTATTCACTCAAATCCCATATAACTTCAGAAGTCCTTGCAGGCCCCCGTCAGTATGAGGACTGGGTCCCCTCCAGGTACTTTCCTTTGCTGTGTCTCTTCCACAGGGTGAACTGCTCCGTTCAGTCCTAGAACCAAAGGTGGCTTTCAAAAGTCCAAACTGAAGGTGGCTTTCAAAATTCCATGCCCGGACTGGCTTCTGAGAAGGGTCTCTTGAAAACATGCTCTTGGAAGATGAAGGGAGGGAGGTACTTTCCTAACCTCTACCTATCACTGCCAAATCAACAGCTATAGAATGTCACATGAAATTCATTGTTTATTTATTAGGAAACAAAGAAAGTAAGAAACAACAATTTCCTATTTCAAGAACAACAATTCAAACTTGTTTTAGAAAATTAGAATCCACAACTTGGCGATACTCAAATGCGAAAATGCATGAGGCTTGTAGGGAGCAGCAGACATGATAGGACAGAGTATTGACAGAGCTTTCAGTGAGTTGAATTCTGGTCCACCAGGAGATATAGCTACCCGTAACGTGAAAATTAATATTTTGAAAAAGAACCTCTGCAGATGTAATTAAGGTAGGTTCTTGAGACGAGATCATCCTGATGAGAGTCAGCCTTAAATCCAACAGTACATTTCCTTGTAGGAGAAGAGAAGGGGAAAGGACACCTGGAAGGGGTCAGCAATGTGAAGACGAAGGCAACGACTGGAGTTATTTAGCCTTAAGTCAAGGAATGCCTGAAGCCACGAGAACCTGGCCGAGTTCTTCCCATAAAGTCCTCAGAGGACGGTGGCCCTGCCCATGCCTTAGTTTTAGATTTCTGGCCTCCAAAACTATGAGGGAATATATTTCTGTTGTTTTTTAAGGCACCCAGTTGTGGTAATTTGTTATGATAGCCCCAGTATTCGTATACTGCTGGAGTCAAAGACCTGAAAGACATGAGGGGCATCCCCGGAATGTGCTTCAGGTTTAGGCATCCCCAAAAGCTGAATGAGCAATATGTCCAATAATCCCAGGTCATCTGAAGGAAGTTGATAAAGGCAGAAATGAGTGCTAGATTGTGCTAGATGTCTGTTGTGAAGGGTAGCAACCCACAGCTGGGTGCTGTTTTATGAACAGGAAAGCCAATGCATACCCAGTGTCTTAAGGGGCTGATTGCAACTTGAAATAAGCCAAGGATGGCCCAAGTGGTGGGCACAGCTTGGCAGTAGTAATGCTCTTTGTCATGTGGAGGGCATCATTGTAAGCCCGAGACTCAGTGGCTTTTGGAAAGGACCCCAATCATCGTCTGGAGTGAGGAGAAGAGGACCTGTGAAAGCGAGGAACTGCTAAGTCATGGGGTGGGCTTACACTTAGAATCATTCAGGGCCTCTGAAGCCCAGCACCCATTTTACCCATTGGAAGGCAATGTATTGATAGCTCATGCATGCATGACTTCTGCAAAATTTACCAAGTTTTTCTGAAAGTCTTCAGGTTGACAACATTACAATTACAGTTAATAGAAGATGAAAAAGCAATGGATGGGCAGCAAAAACAGTGTACTCTAGAAAATACTGAGTAATAAGACACAACAGTTAAAAAACTACACCAATAACTACTATAAATAGTTTTGCCTTGTTCTAGATCTCAGGGCAAAACTATTTATAGTTGTTATTGGCATAATTTTATTACCATAGGAAGCACCCCATAAATTATTATTGAATGGATAAGTTTGTGAATGATGAACAAGTGCTTTGGGGGAGAAAAGTTTATACACAGTTCTTTATCCAACAAATCTCAAATTAAAGCTATGATGACATGTTTATTACTATCCATTTTTCTTAAAATGCATTAGTATTCCTAATACATTGTATGAATTCCAAGGCTATTTTCTTTCTAAATCAAAAATTAAATAACATTTGACTATATATTAAAATAAATAATTCTAGGGTAAAACATATATCATTGACTATTTAAGACATTTAAATAATCCACAATATACAATCAAAAGATACAAAGATAAAAATAATTTATTAGTCTCATGGAAATATATGTATTCGTGTGTTAATAATTCTATATAAGATTTCATGTTATTTATATTGAAGGTGGTTGCTTCAAACCAATGTTCTTGAGTATTTGATTTTATTTTAAAAACAAAAGCACTTGCAGTCACTTTGGTAGAAGATCTGACAGTTTCTTGTAAAGTTAAGCATAAGCCTACCCCATGACTTAGCCACTCCACCCTTGGGAATTTACTCAAAGAACTAAAAATACGTGTTTCTAAAAAGACTTTTATGAAAATAGCATAGTAGCTTTCTCCATGATAGCAAAACAACAGAAATAGTCCAGGTGTCCATCAATGGGAGGGAGAGGGAATACATTGAAATATTACTCCAGCATAAAAAAATAATAAATTACTTGAGGTGCTAAAAATCATAAACTAACCTCAAACACATGCTGAGGGAAAAAAGCTTTACAAAACAATATAGTACATACATACCGTATGGCTCTGTGTACAAGAAGTTCAAGAACAAGTAAAACTAATTTACGGTGAAAAAAAGTCACAACAGTTGTTGCTTCTGGAGGGTCAGTGGGGAGAAAGGATTTGTTGTGAATGAACACAAGGAAAGTTTTTGAGATAATATTCTGTTTGATAGTGGTCTGCATTTTACAGGAGTATGCATTTGTCAAAATTCAGTTAATGTTATACCTCAGACTTGAGTATTTTATTTTTTTTACCTTAAAAGAAAGAAAAAAAGGGCAAATACTGAATTCTAATAATATGCATGTTACAGTGTTTAGGAGCATAGGGTACTGATATCTACAATTTGAAAAATATCAAAAAATAGACCAAAGGACTGATTGAGGATGGATTAATATGTAACAAAACATACATGATAAATGGTAGTGATAGAATCTAGATGGTGGTAATATAGGTATTAAAATTCTTCAGCTCTTCTGTAGCTTGAAAATTTTTGTAATAAATGTAGAAAAAAATTTAAAGCACTTTTCAAGCTCACACTCCATTTTCTAATTAACATTCACAGTGGGACTGCTTAAAAATCATTTAAAATATTTTATTTCCATAGAAACAAAATTTTGTGTAATTCTATTTCACTACAAACTTTTTTTCAGCTTGGTTAGTCTGTTTATTAAGATTGGTCATATTTTTACTATTCCTTTGTGTCTTCCAGTTTTTAAATTATAATTTGGCAATATGTTTTGATCTTCATAATCATGGTTAATTTTAGAAACATATACTACATGACAAAATTTCTTGGCTAAATAGTTGAATCATTAGCCAGATGATGATGATCTGATAGACTTCAATTTGCGCGCGTTCAGGAGGCCACTGGAAGCAATTTATGTGGAACCAGGATGAAATGGGAAATCCGCAGGGAGTCAAAGTTCTTTCTCTTGAAATTCCACTAACCAGACATACTTGTAATGATCTAGATTTAAATATTAATTCCCCTTTATGCAATGATGCAGAAATATGTATAAAGTTCCTTTCAGTGCATTTGATGAACTAATTAGCATCAACCCAATCATTAAATCATGCAGGTGCTCAGAGACCCTGATACTCGCTGGAACGATTTGAAGACACCATGTGACGCTGAAACACAGCAGATCAGCTTCCCACACTCTCATGTTATCATTAGCGTTTGATGGTAGGTTGCGCAGGTTTTCAAAGGGAATTGGTTTAGAAAGTTCTCTCTCTCTCTCTCTCCCCCTAGACCCCTCCCCCTCTCTCTTTTTCATTATTAGTCAACAAGAACTTACAAGTGGCCTTTCAATTGGTTACTGAAGTTATACTGTGCTTCTCAGAGAAAAAGCCTCATGAACAGGCATTTCAAGGACTTGTTACTTGCGGAGAAAGTGATCTGCATAAACCTAGGCTATTATTTTGAAGGAATATTTGGTATATTAACAGCCACTAAATAAAAATTCAGTCAATAAGACCTATTTTTTAGAAATAAACAAAAACTCAAAGTATTTTATTGTCTTCTTTAAAGATGTGGTATATATATATGTACACATACACACACATACGTACACACCATGGAATACTAATCAGCCACAAGAAAAGATGGAAAACTATCATTTGAGACAACAAGGGTGAACATTGAGAATATTATGCTAAGTGAAATAAGTCCGTCAGAAAAACCTGAAAATCTTACGATTTCCCTCAAATGTGGGGTATAAAATTGAAACTCATGGGCACAGACAACAGTATGGTGGTCACCAGTGGGCAGAGGGTAGTAAAAGTTAAACAGGGTCATATATGGTGGTGGAGGATGATTTGACTTTGGGTGGTGGGCACACAGTGCAATGTACAGATGATGTGTCATAAAAATGTACACTTGGAACCTATATGATCATAATAACCAGTGTCACCCTAATACATTTAACAAAAAAACTAAACATTAAAAATTTTATCTTTTTTAAAGAAAACAAAATTATTTAAAAAATTTAATTTAACTTTGTACTTAGCAAATGGAATTTATAGATTATGGCCATACACTAATATTGGTATAATTCTTAAAATTTGCATAATGCTATAACATAACAATATTCATACTTGATTTTTTACATTGTGTTTCACTTATGTTTGTAAAAAATATTTTTGGGTTTCATAAGTTTTACCCCAAGTCCTCTCTTAATACAGAACTATTCAAATAATTTTTGTTTGAAGAACATCTCCTGTCATAAAATTTATTTTTGATTACCTAATTCTAACTGAATGTTCTGTGGTTGATGTCTGCCAGATTGCCATTGGATGATAATTTTTAATGTAATAATTGACTTTATGGGATTCTGTGACTTTTGTCATATTTGCAACTTCACTTTAAAATAGATTTTCTTATCTTTAACTTATATGACAATCAGAGGGAAAGACTGCAACACCCAAAGATGTGGTCGTGATTGGTCATAATAGCCAAATGGCCAGCAGGGAAGGATGAGTGGGCGGTCTTGTTAACTCCTGAGTGTGTTCACACCATGGCAGCCTCCACTGTCTTATATGCTATATTGACTGTGGAAAACCCAGACTGTGTCCACTTAAATAATACATATTTAAACAAGGAGGTGTCTGTTGATATATTTCACTGTTAAATATAATGAATGTAACTGATAATGGCTGATTAGACTAGGAAGAATTTACACAATAGCTACTTAATCACGTTAAACTTGATTATCTGAAGGAGACCATATAAAGTTTAGGGAGATGTGAGAAGATACAGGGAAGAAAATGGACTATGTCTAGAAAACAGGCAGAATTCATCAATTTTTTTTCAAATGTCAGATTTATGCCAAATTTCAAATACTGTTTTTACACATTAAGAAAGCATGTAGAGATGTTGAGATTTTTCTGTCATTCTCCCAATGGTGCCTCGTGGGGTAAAACCTGTAATAGAAAGACACTAACTTTGCCTCAGGGTTCTTGTCCACGTGCTCCACCCCCCCCCCCCCCCCCCCCCCGACATCTCTCGGTAAGAATCTGCTGTTGTGGGTGCGTGTGCGCACGCGCGCATGTGTTATGTAATCAGCATTTACAGTAGAACTTTTCTGTCTGATTTCTTCCACTGCTGCTCATAATATTATGCAGTCTTTTAAAAAGCCATTTATGTATTTTTGGATTATCTTAAAGCCATTTTGTGGAATATTAAACATGTATTTTATTACATTATTACACAGCTAAAAGAGCACATTATACTTTAGAAGTAGTAAATATTAGTACGTGAAATTAAACTCTGTCTAGAATCTCTTCACTTATTCATTAAAATGTCAGACTTTCCCTGGTTATTTTTTGAGAGAATTTGGCACAGAAGTGAAGCAAAAGAGATGTCATATTGTGGTAACTTTCAATGACTTTTCAAATAAAGATCTGAATTTTAGATAACCTGGAGTAAATTTTAAGGCTAAAATTATAGAAAAAACGATTTGAAATAGTAGTATAAGGTAAAAGAAATATAAAATCAGACATTTTAGTGTGTGATAGCATTTTGGGTTATACTTGTAGTTATATTTAATTTCTCTCAATGAGGTATTTTAATGTGATTTTATGAATTTTTGAAAGTGATGATATTGTTAATTTAATTGAGAGGTTATATTTGCAACCATCACTACTGATAAAAGGTAAAGGAAAGTAGGAGTAAATGTGTAAAAATTACATCACAATCAGAAAAAGGAGTATTGATCTTCTTAGGTGCCCACTCCACTAGAATTGCTCGCATTAAGCATTAACTAGATGTTTTTGAATAGGTGAATGCGTGGTTACATTGATGGATGCACACTAAGTCCTTTGGCAAGGAAATGCCTAGTTCGCTTCATGTCCTTCTATCTTACCGCTCCTTTATTGTACTGTATCTATTTTCCATTGACATTTCAGCATTGAGGAAATGTTTTTACTATGTAAAAATAATTAATAAATCATGCAAATACTAGGAGAATCAAATTCTGCTTAGTAATTATCATATCAATTGTCATGTCAGAAGCTACTCCTTAAGGTGATATTTCTTAAAATTCTAAAGTTATAAATAAAATTGACAGATTTGGCAATTAAGGATTAATTCTATCATTCTATAAACACGTATTTTTCTAGTAACATATGTGCTATATAAATAGCACAGGTTTACACTGCAAGCAGAAGACAAATGAGATATTTTAGTGGTCACTTGCTGAAATTCTCTTTCTCTCTCTTTTTAAAAATTTAATCTTTATTGCATTTTTCTCCCATTACCATTTAGTCCCCTCTTATTCCCTCCACCCAGCAATCACCACACTGTTGTCCACGCCCATGAGTCCTTCTTCCTTTTTGCTGGATCCCTCCACCCCTAACCACCCCAACCCCACCCTAGCTGTCATCTGCTCTCCACTCTGAGTCTGCCCCATTTTTCTTGTTAGTTCAGTTTCTTCATTGAACTCCACATATTAGTGAAATCATATGGTATTTGTCTTTCTTTGACTGGCTTATTTCAATTAGCATAATGTTCTCCAGGTGCATCCATACTGTGGCAAAGGGAAAAATTTTCTTCTTTTTTATAGCTGAGTAGTATTCCATTGTGTAACTGTCCCATACTTATTCTACCAACTCATCTACTGATGGGCATTGGGCTGCTTCCATCTCTTGGTGATTGTAAATAACATTACAATGAACATAGGGCTGCTTCTGTTCTTTCAAATTAGTCTTTTGGGTTCCTTTGGATATATTCCCAGAAATGGGATAGCTGGGTCTAAAGGCAGATCCATTTTTAATTGTTTTTCTTTCTTGTGTCTCAAAATTTATTTATTTTTTAAATTTTTATTTATTTTATTATTAATGTTCAAATACAGTTTTCTCCATTTTCCCACCAGCCCTTTCCCCTGTCCTACCCACCCCCACCTCCCACCCTCAATCCTACTCCCCTTTGGCTTTGTCCATGGGTCCTTTATACATGTTCATTTTTAATTTTTTGAGGTATCTCCATACTGCTTTCCACAGTAGCTACACCAATGTGCATTCCCACCAACAGTGCAAAAGGGGTTCCCATTCTCCACATCCTCACCAGCACATGTTTGTTAATTTATTGATGATAGCCATTCTCACAGGTGTGATATGATATCTCACTGTGGTTTTAATTTGCATTTCTCTGATGATTAATGACGTTGAGCATCTTTTCATATGCCTATTGACCATCAGTATGTCCTCTTTGGAGAAGTGTCTATTCAGGCCCTTTGTCCAAATTTTAATTGGGTTGTTTGTTTTTTTGCTGTTGACTTTTGAAGTTTTTAAATAAATTTTGGCTACTAACCCCTTATCAGATGTATTGGTGAATATGTTCTCCCATTTTGTGGGATGTCTTTTTATTTTGTTGATGAATTCCTTTGTGTGCAAAAGCTCTTTAGTTTGATGTAGTCTCACTTACTTATTTTTAATATTTTTTCCCTTTGCCTGGGGAGATATATCCCATAAAATATTGCTATGAGCAATGTCCGATTTTGCTGCCTATGCTTTCTTCTAGGATTTTTATGCTTTGGGGCCTAACATTTAAGCCTTTGATCTATTTTGAATTTAGTCTTAGTGTGGTATAAGAAGGTGTTACAGTTTCATTTTTCTTCATGTATCTGTCCAGTATTCACAACACCATTTATTGAATAGACTATCTTTAGCCCATTGTATGTACTTGCTTCCTCTGTCAAATACTAATTGACTATAAAGGTGTGTGTTTATTTCTGGACTCTCTATTATGTTCCATTGATCTATGTTTCTGTTTTTATGCCAGTGCCATGCTGTTTTGATTACTATGGCCTTATAGTATAGTTTGATATTAAGTAGTGCGATTCTTCCAACTTTGTTTTTCTTTCTGAGGATCGCTATTGCTATGTGGGGCCTTTTGTGGTTCCATATAAATTTTTGAATATTTGTTCTAATTCTGTGAAATTGTCACTGGAATCTTGATAGGAATTGTGTTGAATATATAGATTGCTTTGGGTAGTATGGACATTTTAGTGATATTAATTCTTCCTCTTCATGAACGCAGTATGTGCTTATACTTATTTGTATCTTCTTCAATGTCTTATAATTTTCTGAGTGCAAGTCTTTTACTTCCTTAGGTTTATTCATAGATATTTTATTCTTTTTGAAGCAAGTGTAATTGTGATTGTTTTCTTAATTTCCCTTTCTGTTAGTTTGTTATTGGCATATAAACTGCAAATGATTTCTGGGTATTAATTTTGTATCTTGCTGCTTTCCTGAATTAATTTATCGGTTCCAGTAGTTTCTTGGTGGAATCTTTGGGGTTCTCTAAGTACAGTATCAGGTCATCTGCAAATAATGACAGTTTTACTTCTTCCTCTTAAACTTGATTGCCTTTTATTTCTTCTTGTCTGATTGGTGTGGCTAGGACTCCCAGTTCTATGTTGAATGAGAGGTGAAAGGAGGCACCCCTGTCTTGTTCCTGATCTTAAGGAAGACACTTGTAGTTTTTGTCCATTGAGTATGATACTGGCAGTAGATTTGTCATATGTGGCCTTTATTAATTTAGGTATGTTCTCTTTAATCCCTCTTTGCTGAGAGTTTTTATCATAAATGGGTGCTAGATTTTATCAAATGCTTTTTCTGCATCTATTGATATTGACCATGTGATTTTTTTAACTTCATTTTGTTTATGTGGTGAATCACATTTACTGATTTGCAAATATTGTACCAACCTTGCATTTCTGGGATAAATCCCACTTGATCATGGTATATTCAGTTTGCTAATATTTTGTTGAGGATTTTAGCATGTATGTTCATCAGGGATATTGGCCTATAATTTTCTTTCTTTGTAGTGTCTTTATCTGGTTTTGCATTTAGGATAATGCTGGCCTCATAAAATGAGTGTGGGAGTGTTCCCTCCTTTTGAATTTTGTCAAATAGTTTGAGGAGAGGTGTTAGTTCTCAGAATGTTTGGTAAAACTCACCAGTGAAGCCCTCCTGTCCAGGGATTTCATTTGTTGGGAGTGTTTTGATAACTGTTTCAATTTCACTGTTGTGATCTGTCTATTCTGATTCTCTGATTCTTCCTTATTTAGTTTTGGAAGATTGTATGTTTCTGGGAATTCTTTATTTCTGATTCCTTTTTTATGGTTTCTATGTCTTTTTTTCATGCTTTTGAATATCTTTATAATTATTAGTCTAAACTCTCTATCTGATAAATTGCTTGCCTCCATTTCATCTAGTTCCTCTTCTGGAGGATTCTCTTGTTGTTTCATTTGGGGCCTGTTTCTTTTGTCTTCCTTTTTTGGCTGCCTCTTTGTATTTGTTTCTATGTTTTAGGTAGATCTGCAAAGACTGTGGTGTAGGCCTTTGTGAGATGCTGTTTGTGACTGCCCTGGGGTCCACCCATTTGGAGCTATCAGAAATCCACAGCATGTGGCTCCCTCTGCTGGGCCTGTTTATGTGCAGAAAGAAGCAGGCTGATTACTAAGGCTGGGTTTTGTCAGCACTGCGCCCTGGGAAGGGTGAGCTGAAGTCTCATAGAACAGCCAGAGGTCCACCTTAGTTGTTAAACTAATCACTAATATAGCCTCAAGCTGTAATCAGCAGCCTGACTTAACCTCCACAGGATGGGGCAGAGTAATTCCTGTGGGTGGGGCTATTGCTTCCCCTCAGGCTGATGCCATTTGGAGGGGAGTGCTGTACCTGAGACAGATGGTCTCTGCAGTATGGGGAATGAGTGCAGGGATCTTGGTGGCTGTTCCTTCAGTTCTCTCCCCAGAGCCACTAGCACTATACTCTCTTCAAGTGTCTCTAGTCCACTCCTCCCTCCCTTTGCCAGAGGCCAGGGTAAGTGGCTGCAAATGAAATTTTGTGCACTGGACTGAGTCTCCAGTCATCTCTCCCTGGCAACCCTGTTTCTATTTACAGCTGGATGTTATCTGGGTTTCTTTCTGGCTCTGGTGCTGTAGGCTGGGGAGCCCGGCTTGGGGTTTATACACCATACGTCTCAGTGGGACCTATGGCCACTGAAATATCCCTCCAGAACTTCAGCTGCTGTCTACTGGAGTCCAGCCATACCTCTCACGCTGCCTTGGCACTCCCTGCCAGTCTGTGGTAAAGTGGTTTCTTCTGTCTGTTCATGGTTATAAGTTCCTCTCTATCTAGTGTTAGTTGGTTATTCAGGATGATTTCTCTGCAATTTAGTTTTAATTCCAGATTGGCCCTGGGAGGAGGTTAGTGTGGCTTCCACTTAATCCTCCACCATCTTGAATTCTCTCCCTCTCTTTCATCTTTCTTACTCTCTCCTCTCCTGGAGACCCTGAGAATCGGTTGAGCTTAAATATTTGTCATAGTTACATCTCAGCATGAACTCACTATCTCATATGGTAACTGTGTATGCAATTCTCAATTCTTCAGCTAGTGGGTATTCATACATTTGTAATCAATGACCATGCAATTTCAAATGTCACTCACGCACTTCCTCCATTTCATTTTCCAGCACGAGGCTTTCTATGCTATTTTCAATTCTGTTCTCTCCTCCATATTTCTTCAAGATTTCATTTCTCCAATATGAATTTCTTTTTAACAGAAAAGGATACCAGTCAAATTGGATTAGTACTTGGACCACTGGCCTAATTTTAACGTAATCATCTCCTTTTCTTTAATCAAAATTTTTTGAGCTTTATTGAGTATAATTGACAAACATTGTATCTATTTAAGATATATGATATGATGTTTTGACATGTTTACATTGTGAAATGATTACTACAATCAAATTAATATATCCATCATTTACTATTTTTTTTTTTTGGTGGTGAGAAAACTTGAGATCCACTCTCAACAAATTTCAAGTCGACAATACATTATTATGTTGGTCACCATATTGTACAGAGAATACATACAAATGGCCACCAGGTATATGAAAAGATGTCTGACATCACTAATCATCATGGAAATACAATCAGAAAACACAATGATGTATCGCCTTATACCTGTTAGGATGAATATTATCAAAAAGTCCAAGATAAATGTTAGTGAGGACGTGAAACTCTTTGCACTGTTGGTGCAAATGTAAACTGCATGGCCACTATAGAAAAGAGTATAATGGGTCTTCAAAAAATTAAATACTGCATGAACCTACAATCACACTTTTGGGTATATACCCAAAGGATATAAAATCTCTATCTCATTGCATTTTCCTGTAATGAATAATGTTCATTGTATCCTTATTCACAATAGCCAGAGTATGGAAACAACCTAAGTGTCTGTTAACAAATAAATTAAAGAAAATGTGAGATTATACACACACACACACACACACACACATAAATGAAGGTCTGTCTGGAAGAAGTCAAGCCATTGTTAATATAATGAGAATGGCTTGCATGGCATCATGTAAGCTGGCAGCCAAGGAGAGTGGATTGGAATGTGCATATGTGAACAATGATGACTTCACTGTACTAGTCAGTAGGGGTGGTAGATGCCACTGAGTGAGCATGTGTACTGTATGGCCATCACATTCAAAATGACCGAGCAAGTAGAGCAACAAATTTGCATCAAATTTTGCATGCCCTCCACAGAAACTACTGGGATGATTCAGAAGGCCACAGCTGTTGGGGGATTGGCAGCTTCATCATGACAACATTCCCACTCATGCATCACATCTCATGAAAAGTTTTTGGAGAAAAATCAAATCACCTAGGTGACTCAGCTCCCCTACAGCCCAGTTTTGGTGCTCTGTGACTTCTGGATTTTCCCAAAACTAAAATCACCTTTGAAAGGGAAGCAATTTCAGATTGTTGATGAGATTCAGAAAAACATGTCGGGACAGCTGATGGTGATTGGGAGAACTGTGTGAGGTCCCAAGGTGCCTACTTTGAAGGGGACGGAGGTGTCATTGTCCTATGTTCAATGTTTCTTGTATCTTGTATCTTCTTCCATAAATATCTCTATTTTTCATAGCACATGGCTGGATACCTTCTGGACAGACCTCATTTCCTGTGAAATGTGTGCTTTTGTGCAGTTACATAGTTATATTTCTTTCTACTGATGTAAAAAAAGGATTGAAAATGGTGACTGCAATGCGATGCACTTAATGGCACCACAAAACACTCCTGAAGTTTTCTATTATTTGAGCATTTCAATAACAATGTTTTTTTGCCTTTTCCCAGATTTCTGGTTTAAGGAGGATATAAAAGCCCTCTCTGCTGTGGGTTTCCATGTGCAGCACACTTGACATTTTCTTTGTGTAAAATATAAAAGAGCCACTTAAAATTACTTCCTCCACTCAAGTTAGCACGTGCAGTGCCAAAATATGCTCTGGAAGAACCTGTACACAGTTCACATTTTGAAAAATGCAAAGAATGAAAACAATAAGAAACGAAGGCAATAACATCAAGGGGAGTTTTCTGTCTTACACATTGAGTTTATGTATTTTTGTTTCTTTACTAGGTAGAAACTTGAGAACTATACACATTTTCATGTTAAATTGATTTATAATTCACTTTTTGTACAGGTGATAAAAAGTCATTATGTATGAATAGCCAAAAAGATTGCTGTGCAATCACTTGAAAATAGGCAACACTGAGAATTGCTAAAAAGTGATGAATGTGTGACTCCGGACACAATTAGAGTTTGTGAAATCAACCATACCATTGTTCAGATGTTTGAACATATGTTTGGAAGCCCAAAGCATATCTGTAAAGAATTGTTTCCTATTGTAGAGCAGTGTGTTCCCTTCATTTTAAACCCATTTGTATTATTAAAAAAAAGAGGTAATCCACATCTATCAGGTTAATTTACATTTAGATCTTTTGAAATGCTCTCTTTTAAAATGTCCGCTACTGTTTCACTGTTTATACATTTGAAGGCATTAACAACCCACATTAATGCTTCATAAATCTCTGCATTAGAGTGTTATGCTTCTGCTTTTTAACTCAAAGCCAGAAACGTCCATGGTAATTGTGACCCTCATATAAACTCTGTTCTCTCCACTCTTATACAGATTTTCATCAGATTCAGTAAATATCATCATTTATATTACTTTACAAGTATTATATACTTATTTGGTCTTGCACATATCATGCTCATCTATTTTATATTATAATGCATCCTGCTGCACATCACTGTTCACATATCATTGTTTTGAAGTTGCATATTTATAGGGAATTCTCAAAAGTCCTGCTAATGAACATATTTTCATCTATCTTTAAAGTAGACCTAGCTAATTATGTTCTTATTCATTCTTCCAAAAATATATGTTTTTTTCAGACTTTAGAAGGGACAACTCTCTAATGCATGCACACTCTGAAAAACACACTTCACAAAAATTACTCTCTATACGAGGGGGGACACTCCGAAACTGGCATTATCTTCAGGAGGGCGGGCCCCTTGTAGTACAGGCTTCTCCTCACCAGGTGAGTGTTCTAGGGAACCATCTGTATAGGAGGACCAGCTGGTGTAGTGAGAGGCTGCGTTTGGCTTTGATGAATTTTTTTGAAGACTCTTTCAACACACTTGCCCATTTCTTGATGGGTGATTTATGAACACACCTGCCCACGCAGCACAAAGTGTTCAGCTTGACCCCTGTGCCCCACCCTCCCTATTCACCGGATCGCACCCTGAGTCACTTGTTTTTGTTCCCCCAGGTGAAAAAAGTCCTCCAAGGGATGTTTTTGCCAATGTGGAAGAGGTGAAACAAAGAACAGCAGAAACTCTAAAAGGCATTGAACTTGATGAGATCAAAAACTGTTTTGAGCCGTGGAGAATACACCTCTATAGGTGTATTGCATTAAATGGAAAGTATTTTGAAGGTGACTGAAGTTTTAAACATGTAAGAATAAATACACATTTTTTAAAAATAAATAAATTCCAGTTTTTTGTGGTTCTCCTTTATAGTTGTGATGGAAATAACTTGTCACCCTTCATATAGGGAAGAAAATGATGTCCTCCAGGCCCAGATATACTTCATTAATTGTTAAGTTCTTTGGTGTATGGTCATTTCTCATCTATCACTATCAATTTTTACTCTAAATTAGATCATCTGAAGTTTAAAATGATCTTTTGCTGGCTCTAGACATTTATGTCTCCTCTCTTGTAGTTTATGTAACTATGAACTAATCTTTATCTATTGCTTTGATATAAGAATAGATTAAATGGGTCCAAAGGCAAAGGTGTATGACCTTCAATAAATGCTCCCTCCATCAGACAGAGAAAGACAAATGCCATGTGATTTCACTTACGTGTGGAATCTGCAAAAACAAAATAAATGAACAACAAAACAGAAGCAAACTCTTAGATACAGCGAACAAATTGATGATTTCCAGGGGAAGAGGGTGTTTGGGGAGCTGGGTTAAAAAGGTGAAGGGATTAAGAGGTACAAACTGATAGTTACCAAATAGGCCCATGAATAGGAAGTACAGCGTTGGGAACACAGTCACGGTCATCACCATGCACAGTGTCAGACGGGGACTAGCTCACCGGGGGATCACTCTGTAAGTCCTGTAAATGTCTAACCACTGTACTGTACACCTGAAACTAACACAATATTAAATGTCAACTGTAATTGAAAAATTTTCAATTAAAAATAAGTAAATACTCCCTCGAGACCTAAATTAGGGGAGTTTTC
Organism: Desmodus rotundus; assembly: GCF_022682495.2. Lineage (NCBI taxonomy): Eukaryota > Metazoa > Chordata > Mammalia > Chiroptera > Phyllostomidae > Desmodus > Desmodus rotundus. The sequence continues at coordinate 24,759,503 of NC_071397.1, forward strand.
TGTAAATGCACTTGGGCAAATTGCTCAATGTACTCTAAATACAAAAATATTACCAGATCATTCATATAGTCACACATATTTGCAGTCTCAGGGTTTCTGGGTAAAATATAAGATTTTTTGTAAAGCGTAATTTTCAGAAAAATGCTGAATAAAGTTTTAGTGTAAGTATATCCCACATATAGCATGGGGCATACTTTCCAAAATATATATTATTTTAAATTCAAATATACATGGATAACCTGCATTATATTTGATAAGTCTGGGCATATGCAATGCTTGCAAGAAGATTTTGCCTTAATACCTTAGCTTATTGGAGCTGGAAGGAACTTTAGAAATGGTTTAGGTCAGGGATCAGCAAACTTTTTGTATAAATGGCCAGATAGTAAATATTTTAGGTTTAGTAGGTCACATAAGGTCTCTTCATGTATTTTTCTGTTGTTTTTGTTTTTAAGCAACTTTTTGAAAATGTAAAAAGTCACTCATAGCTCAGAAGTTGTACACAAGCAGGCTTTGGAATGGATTTAGCCTAGAGTCATGCTTTGCCAACTCTTGGTTCAGGTCATCCACTCTAATTTTACATATGAGCCTAAAGTGCTTCGTTAAAATCAAGAATTGGCATTTGCATGATCTTTCCTTGATCTGCCTTACAACTTGAGATCAAATAAGTTGTTAAGGAAAATGCTGGCTTCCAAATTCTATATTCTCATCCTCTAGCTGAAAATGTTTTCTGGTATTTGTTCGAATATGAAAATCAATCTTACCCATACATGCTTTCTGAAATTAATGCATCATCTCTATTGGTGCAAGACATGCTTATCTCCAGGCTTCTGTTCCCCCTTACTTAATTCCGAACAGACTTGTAAAATCTCTTCAGGTAATTGAACAAGCCCTGGATTCTCCTCCACATGTTTAACTTTGGGTGAATCATTAATAACTTTCCCAAATGTGAAATAAGCATTCATCATTTTTCTTTATAAATATTTATTAGGTGTTCTCCATGTATCAACATATGAGTTTATGAATGTAAAAATAAAATATTGTCTGACTGTTCAGGATCCCTTTCTTTTCACCGTTCCCATTTGGTCTGTACTAGTTTGTTCTTACTCTGATCTCTTAGCCTCTGACTTCTTAGCTCTGGGCTCAAACTCAGATGCCTAAGCTTAGGCTGGCTTCACAAGCGGCCCAATTTCTTTTAGTTACTCTCAGTAGTAGTTATCATATACATATGTGTGTATTTATAAATATACATTTATATATAAATATATAAATACATATATATACATACATATTTAAAGCAGCTACCATCTACTGAGTGCTTATCATGTGTCAGATACTGCTTTGTTTCAAATTTTTTATATTGACATAATTTGGATTTACATTTGGCAATGCTGTTATTTTTCTTTTTAATTAAAGTATACTTGACCCACACATTTATATTAGTTTCAGGTGTGCATATTCTTCTTCAGGTAACTATTTTTCTTCCTTCAGTGTCTTCCCAGGAAATGTGATTTAGGCATACGAGACCTACATAGGCATATCAAGTGCAGTGATTATGTTTGATAACTGAAGGCAGACATCAATACCTATTTAATAACTTTTATAAAATTATTATTATAGTTATTGTTGATTTTGCCTTCTTGTCTAAGCTTACAAGTATAAACTGCTCTAAACTCTTGAGCAATTGTTGCTGTATTATCAATAAAAATTAATTAATTTTTTTATTTACAGCACTTTTTCTACTTCTTCAGTTCTAAAAATATTCTCCCTGAAGAAGAATTAGAATTCAAACAAGGGATCATGTCTTCCTAGTGAACTCTTAGTACTACATTAAGTGGTAATCTATCTAATTTTAAGGATAAATAGATAGATTTAATTATATATACAAGGTGTGACCAGAAGGTATCCAGCCATGTAATATGAAAAATAGAGACATTTATTGAAGATACAAGATACAAGAATCATTGTACACAGGACAATGAGGCCTCAGTCCCCTTCAAAGTGGTCACCTTGGGACCTCACACCGTTCTCGCAGTCACCATCAGCTGCTCTTATGTATTTTTTCTGGTTCTCAATGATGGTCTGAAATTGTTTCCCTTTCAAAGGTGATTTTAGTTTTGGGAAAAGCCACAAGTCACAGGGTGACAAAACTGGGCTGTAGGGGGGCTGAGTCACCTGGGTGATATGATGTTCCACCAAAAAACTGCAGGAGATATGATGCATGAGTGGGAATGTTGTCATGATGAAGCTGCCAATCACCAGTTGCCCATAGCTGTGGCCTTATGAATCATCCTAATAGTTTCCATGGAGGAATGTTCAAGCTTAACACAAAATTTGATGCACATTTGTTCCTCTACTCACTCAGTCACTTTGAATGTGATGGCCCCACAGGACACATGCTCACTCAATGGCATCTACTACCCCCACTGACTAGTATAGTGAAGTTGTCATTGTTCACGCATGCACATTGTAGTCCACTCTCCTTGGTGGCCAGGTTACACCAATGTCATGCAAGCCATTCTCATTATATTAACAATGGCTGGTCTGTTTCTGGACAGACCTCATATACTTCTACATATTCTTGAATATGTATACAGTAAATATAAACTAATATGTACATAAGTTAAAGATGTGCTTAAGTAAATATGATAAAGTTCAGAAAATCATAAATGAGGGAATATCATGAAAAGTTGTGATTAGATATAATAATAAAGACCTAAACATAATTGTCATCACTATTGCAGAATGAGGTGTTTGTGTTTACAGCATATTTATGGGATTCATGTAAAAGAATTCAGTATTTGAATGAGGGAAGAGCATCAGCAACAAAATTTAAGTGTTAAGACATTGACTCTATTTGATATGCATGTGTTCCATGTGGATAATTATGTCACTAGGTAGAAATAATAAGTACAATTTCTCAAAAGGTTTTAGAAAATTTGTGTTGATTTCAGACATCCATTCTACCTTAAAAGATGGCAAGTCATTTCATTTTCTCCTAAATTTTGTTATAAAAAGCTCTAGAGGATAATTTTCAGTTGTTTATGATTTTCTAATAAAACTCAAAATTTAGTTGAGTTGCTTAAATTTTTTGAGCAATAAATATTTATGAAAATTAAGGGTTATTTTCAGTTCACTTAAGACAAGAAATTTCAGCAGAGGTTCAGAGATCAAACAAAAATATTTTCCCTAGCTCTTTTATTGACGTTTTAAATCCTATGGTAGACACATGGACAAAACCAAGGGGGAGGGTGGAGGCTGGGGAGGGAGGTGGGTGTGGCTGGGGTGGGGTGGAGGGGTGGGGATAAAATGCAGACAACTGTAATTGAACAACAATAAAAAAATAAAATAAAATAAAAATCCTATGATAGCCATAGGGGAGCATCCTAGGAAATTTTTGTTAGTTTTCCTTCAAGTATATTTGTAAATACCATAGTCTAAATATTTTAGACTTTATCTACAAGAGAGGAATAAAATGTAAGTGTTATAAGGAGTTCTTCAACAAACCAAAGTTAGAAGGCTGCCTGCATATTCAGAGCACAGAGTGAAATGAATACAAAATTTGAAAACTTTTCAAATTCACAACTAGTTTGGATGTTGAAGAATTCAGGGATTGGGTATTTAATTTGTTATAGAGGAAAGCAATTTTTATATATTTTTCTATTTCCTAAACACCACAGTATTTAGCTAATATATTTAAATAGCTAAGTGGTCATTTAGTTATTAAAATAGTTCTCTTTAAATTTAACAAAAAATAATTTGATTTCCTTCTATCTCCCTGGTTCCATGCTAGATGCCTAGGTTAGAATGACAAAAAAGGAGAACAGTCATTTTCCTCAATATTTTAGCATCTAGGAGGGAGATGTAAGTAAACGTACTATGAAAATACAAAGTGACTACAACAATGAAGAAAGGTACAAGGTATTAGGGGAATGTAGGGCGGGAAGCCAAAAGCAGGTTGGGATGTGAGTAACAGCAAGATGGCTTTGCAGAGAAAGTGATAATCCACCCAGGTCTTTAAGGAAGGAAATTAGCTAGCCAGATTACGAAGAATATTGTACACAGAGGGATCCTGGAGGGGATGAGACCTGACACACGAGAGCACATGGAATGTGGGAAGTTGTAAGTCCCTCGGTATAATGCGATTGTAGTCTGGATGACAGGGTGTTGGAGAAAAACAAAGCCAGACAAGAAAGCAGGCATCAGTCAGATTACGAATGTGCCAGGTTAAAAAAAAAAGTATCTGGAAAAAGAATAAAGCACAGATCTTTTGGAAAATAAGTCTGTAATGGATCCAGATAAGTGAAACACTCAGTGAGGGAAAATAAATCTCTCTATTAAAAATGAAAACTTAAGTGAGAATATGAACTTCAAGATATTCTCTACAACTTCAAACAGGTTCCTTTCTCCCCAAGCCCTTTGTTTTTCAGAAGCTGTTCTGTTTGTGAGTAATGTCAGGGGAAGCACATCAGAGAAGACAAATTTAGTATTCCCAGGCCGGAAAAGACCAGGATATTCCATTGTTGAATCTAAAAGGACATAAAGGGAGATATATTGGCATGGCACATGCTGTGAGGCACTTGCTCTCAAATCCTGCTGCCTTCTTTTCATGTGTTCATCTTAAAAGCACTCCCTTAATAAAATTGCTGCTTTATAATCTCTGTCTCCGTTTCTGCTTCTCAGAGAACTCATCCTTTAACAATGGGGTAGCAGAGTAAGAAAACAGCCTGACTTGCAAGCTCTCCTGGCAAGGTGAAGTAGAGTTTCGCAGGCTGCCCTCAGCCCAAAGTCCAGAGCACTTGCTAAATAAAACCCAAGGGATTCATGTTCGACATCTATCTGGGGGCAATGCATTTCAGAGCTGACACAGCCTCTGAAGTTGATTCTAATTCTGCCGGTTTGAAGATAGACAAAATGAAGGTCAAAAGGGCCATGATTTCCCTAATACTACAGAACTATTAAAGGCTAAGATGAATTCCGTATCTTCTCACTCCTAGTCTACTGCCTTTTTCAGTAAACCTATGCTTCTCAAATAGAGGTGTCCCCAGGAACTTGTGTCAGCTTGTAGACCTGACTGCAGCCACAGGAAAAACATAAAAATTCCTGGAGAATGGACTCATTTACTCTTTGTATCACAATGCATATGTTGTATAACACAAGGAGCATGTGACTTCTAAGATAAAGAAACAAGAGAATCTCGAGATCTGTTGGATAGAGTTGAATCTCCTTTGCTACTAGGAATAAATACGTGTAAACAAGAACAGCAGGAAGATATCCTATTAGTCCTCGATATTGGATTCTTTTCCATTTTGATTAAAATGCATTCTAGGGTTATGTTAATATAACAGTGCCTTTTTTCTGTTTCCTCAAAATTCTCATTAAAGTCTACAGAAGTACAGACAATACAAACAAACGGTGATAATTACCTCCATTTCTAAGGAGAAATACTAAACATATCCAAGTACTACGTGCTTGTAGTACTACGTGGAGGCCAACAGGCCCAGCTGCCATTACCCCAGAATCTGCATGAGAGAAAGCCAGAGACTTATTATATACGGATTCCTCACAAGGATTTAAAACAGGTGTGAGCATTGTGACACATCTTGTCTCCACTCCTAACCAATGAGAAAGTCCCAAACTGTATGGCTCAGACACTGCGGCGAGCTGGATGCACGCTAGCAGAGCTAAAGCATTTTGTAGGACCCTCTCTGTTGTCATCTGTGCAGAGAGCTCTTGGGAGAACTCGATGTGGTTCCTAGAGTTGGGAGGCAAGGAGTGGAGACTGGGCCATGCTTTTTGCTGGGAGAATCCAGAAAGCAGTCAGCAGGCTAAAACAGCCTGCAAGGCTAGTGAGGGGAAGGCTCACCTATAGCATTATCTGCACTTCTATTAGTTGGCAGGACAGTTGGCAATTTTCTCAGATCCAACTGACAGTAAGGAAAGTGTTAGGTGACCAGGTTCAAGTCATCTAGAGATGGCCTGTTTCACAATGTCTGCTGCATCAGGTGCACCAGCCAAAAAGAGTAGAAATGTACCTCCTAGATGGCCGCTAAAGGAAAATTTCAAGAGATCAGCTGAGCGTACCCAGCCCACAGCAGAGAAACATGTTGTAAGGAATCAGCAACAAACCACTGATGTACCTACAGTGACAGAATGCATTTGCTACCTACACAAATTACAATCACCTCGTGCTAAGGAATAAGACTTTGACACCTTTGATGATTCCTTCTACCCTGATCTGACCCTGGAGGCTCAAAATTTAGAGAGCAGGTATAACAGTGGAGGAGCTAGGAGGGTGGGGGCAACTCCAAATTAGGTGTGCAATAAAACCGTATCAGTTCATTAAATTGGGTGAGACTATTTCACACCGGCAAGTGACCTAAAAGCTATGAACTACATCCAGATTGTCTCAAAATAAGGTGAAAAGAAATCTGGTGAAAATGCCTTAAGTTGATGACGGAAGAAATCAAAATATATTCTCGAGTGTAAGTCAAGTCATTTAATAAGCTGAATTCATTACTATGCCAATATAGATAGTATTGTCTCAATGACTATACCCTACATTTTAAGGGAGATTTTAAAGTATTGTAGAAATGTATAGTAGTTAAAAGAACAATTTTTGGCATCAAACAGCTTGAGTTCTGGCTTTGCCAATCATCTGCATAACCTAGGCAAATTACTTTCTCAGTTCCTTATTCTTCAGTAGTAGGATGGTTACAGTGACAAAGTTTATACATTTCGTGGTATATTCCCAGCCAAACATAATTATTCCTTCTCGGGTAGCTGCCCTCTGATCTCCTTCAAGATACTTTTGGCCTGACTGATTGGGTTACAGGTGGTCATCTTAGCCACACATCTCTTCCCCAGGGTCAATCCAAGAAGAATTCAGTCCCTCTACGGGGAAAGGACTTTACACTGGTGAATCGGAAGCCATTGTCAGCTAGGAATGGTGAGAAAAGTAAAACCTGACTCTAACAGAGAAAGTATCTAGAGTGCTTTTGTTCCTAGTTGAGTATCTTTAAATTCGCATTCTGTGGTTCTGTGAGATGCTGTCTTTATATTTTTATAATAAAATTTTCTGTCTTTGCTTATATTAACTGGGTCAGATAGGAAGGACAGTTTTAATAACTTGGATTCAAATCTCAATTCCAAAATTTACATGGGCAAGTTACTTAAATTTCTGTGTACATTTTTTCCTTCTGAATTATGAGGATAGAATAGCATTTACCTCAAAATCATATTCATGAGAAATAAATGAGTCACTACAGGCTAAGATTAAGAGCAATGCCTAACATATATTAAGCATCCAATAAATGTTAGCTATTATTTATTGAATTGATTTCTATAACTTGGAAATGAAAATAACTTTACTAATGAAGTATTGTCTGACTCATGGGGTTGGTGTGGCGACTGATAGAGGAAAGAGCTTAAAATGGTAACACGTATGGAATGGTAATTATTAGTTGTTGATTTCTCATTTCCTACTTACTACACCTGATGTTAAACTACAGAAACAATAAGCTTACACAAAACATCTGATCATCATTTTTAATCCACGAGCAGCAAAGAAAACCACAGGCAGAGGTTATATACGTATATGTGAGCACTGGTTTCAATTTCCATGTCTCTCCTATTTATATTTATTCCCATCCATATCTATGATTCTAGGACAGAGAATAAAAAGACATCCATAGAGACATCTTGACAAAATTGATTAAATCAATTGAAAGCTGAGTATTTCCAGGACAGACAGTTTAAAGAATAAATTCTTTTGCTCAGGTGGTACTGTTATTTCATTGATGAAATTATATTTATGAGTAAGGGCATAATGTTGCCTCTTAAATACAAGTTCTATTATTTTTTTCCTGCCTAAGGCACATCACATGTTGAAGAAAATACTTCCCTGAAAATCAATTTCCCATAATCTATTCTTAATTAGCTCTAGTTGTCATGGTCCTTTTGAATTGTCATTTTAGAGGGTGGGGAAAAAGTAGTTTTGCAGTTGTGAGTATGAGAAACACAGAGTTTATTCTTGTGCTATTATTTATTAATTGTTGTATTAGTTATTTGTAGCACAGTTGTAAACCTATTTATGTCTCACTCTGAACCATAACATTTTAGGGCAGGTTAACATTAGTCTTGTTTTTACTGTTGATCTGTTCTTATATCATTTAAGTTTATATTCCTTAATTCTTTTGCAATGATATCTTCCAGTTAATTAGTAGATAGAATTTTCTTTCAAATACTTACTATTTCATTGTAAACAGTATAACACAAAAGTATTCATGTAGTTTTCCTACTATCATTTAAAGTGTTAAAATGACAAATAAGACAGAATTCAGCTAATACTGTTTAATATAATTATATGATAATATATTGCCATATGGGAAAGCTTAATGTTTTCTTTAAAAGACTACGGACGTTTGTTTCCTTTGTCTGGGGAGATACATTCCTTAAAATGTTGCTATGAGCAATGTCTGAGATTTTGCTGCCTATGTTTTCTTCTAGGATTTTTATGGCTTCAGGTCTAACATTTAAGTCTTTGATCCATTTTGAGTTTATTCTTGTGTGTGGTGTAAGAAGGTGGTCTAGCTTCATTTTTCTGCATGTACCTGTCCAACTTTCCCAACACCATTTATTGGATAAGCTATATTTGGCACATTGTATGTGCTTGCTTCCTCTGTCAAATATCATTGACAATGAAGATGTGGGTTTATTTCTGGGCTTTCTGTCCTGTTCTATTGATCTATGTTTCCATTTTTATGTCAGTACCAGGCTGTTTCATTACCATGGCCTTACAGTATAGTTTGATATTAGGTAGCATGATTCCTCCAAACTTTCTTCTTCTTTCTCGGGATTGCTGTTGCTGTGTGTGGCCTTTTGTGGTTCCATATAAATTTTTGAAATATTTGTTCTACTTCTGTGAAATACGCCATTGGAATCTTGATAGGAATTGCATTGAATCTATAGATTGCTTTGAGTAGTATGAACATTTTAATTATGTTAATCTTTACTATCCGGGAACACGGTGTGTGCTTCTGCTTATTTGTATCTTCTTCAATTTCTTTCTTCAGCGTATTATAATTTCCTGAGTGCATGGCTTTTACATCCTTGGTTAGGTGTATTCCTAGATATTTTATTCTTTTTGAAGTAATTGTGAATGTGATTGTTTTCTTAATTTTCCATTTTGTGTTAGTTCATTATTGACATATAAAAATGCAGATGATTTATGGATATTAATTTTGTACCTCCCTACTTGGCTGAATTAATTTATCAGTTCTAGCAGTTTCTTGGAATTTTGGGGTTCTCTGTGTACAGTATCATGTCATCTGCAAATAAAGACAGAGTTACTTCTTCCTTTCCCATTGGGTGCTTTTTATTTCTTCTTTTGGTCAAATAGGATTACATGAAACTAAAAAGTTTTTCACAGCAAAGAAAAACATCAACAAAATAAAAAGACAACCCACAGAATGGGAGAACATATTTGCCGATACATCTGATAAGGGGTTAATGGGTTACGAGGTGGAGGGATGGAGCAAAAAGGAAAAAAGGACATGGGCAACAGTGCAGTGGTTGTGGGGGGGACGGGGATGTAAGGGGACGAAATGGTAATGGAAAAAATACAATAAAAATAAAAGCTTAAAAAATAAGAAATAAAAGAGATGGAGCCATTGGGGAAAAAATAAATAAAAGACTAGGGACTGAAAGAACTGAGAAAAGTAACCATCACATTTAGTATCTGACCATAAAACTTTACTAAATTTCTTACAAATAGGAACAATGGACCCATTACAAATTTGAATAAACAGCTGAGTAAAATTAATGGAATTATCTTCTTTTTGCTGTAGTCCCATCTTTAGTTTAAGAAAATTACAGAATGCAATTTTACCTTAAAAAGGAACTGGAAAAAATCATTTTTATATATTCACTTTAATGACAAGATAATTTTCTCTATGTCTAGAACATTCTCCTCTCTGCTTTTCAAAAAACAGAAACCTTCTTATTTTTCAGTTTTGAATTAAATGATATTTCCTCTTAGTATATTTTTAAGCTGGTCTTTTTCTATCCCCACCACACCCCAACCTTGGTCTTCTTTATTAATAGCATTCTGTTTCAAGCTTATATACCAGTTTAGATTATATATTTGAGTATTTATTTCTTTATTGGCTTATACTTATAAATGACACAGGGCAGGGAGTGGGTAAATATATTTTTTTAATGGCACAAATCTCATTTATTTATTTTATTTTATTTCCAGGGCAAAACCTAATTCTTCTCTTTTTTAAAATTATCTTATTGTTGTTCGATTATGTGGATGGGACTGGAGAGCATCTTATTCATCAACTATGGCCAGTGTTTGAGGCAGTGCTTAGCGTGTAGTAAGTATGCAAAGAACTTGTGGTAGAAATGCGGATGAATGAGTTCATCTAACTTAATTGGTAAGTACATTTATATATTAGTGTAAGAGTGAGAAAGAACTTCTGTAGGAGATTCACGGCCATTTTTGTGTGAGAGACCTTGTTTAATATCCAAGTGTAACACGCAGGTCTGTCATGTAGTGAAGGGTCGGGGCTGAATGTATGAATCTGGCACCTGTAAATGTATAGATGGCATTTAAGCCTTCAAGATTCTGTTGGATCACCTCATCTAGTAACTGCAGACAGATAATAGAAGCATAGACAGTAAAGAGAGGAGAGATCAAAACGAGTGTTCTAGACTTTGTTTGCTAAACGACTCAGTGCGTACTGTTAACAGTGTCATTCAGGCTCTTGATTGAGACTATAGAACTCCCGTTGCTTCAGTGTTCTCACATTTTACTCTAATCAAAGCTTAAGGTAGGAAAGTCTCTTCATCTCCTCTCTGTCTCAACACTTTTATATACGAAACATCATCACAGCTGTTGAGCTATTTTCCTTCGGTCTTAGGAATTGTGTAGTCTAAAATAGTATTCACCGGCCACATCCAACTACTGAGCAGTTGATATATAGCTGGTTCAAATTAAGTATAAAGTACACACCAGATTGCAAAGATTTAGCATGAAAAATCATTAAAAATATCCCATTAACATTTTTATGTTGTTGAGATGATAATATACTAGGATATACCGGGCTAAATAAAATATATTGTTAAAATTAACTTCTCCCCTTTTCGTTTTTAATGTGGTAGCAAAAAGTTTTAAAATCACATATGTGTTGTGCATATATTATTATTAGACTGTGCTTGTATAGAACTATTAAAAATAAAGTATTTTGTGATCACTGTAAAACAACTTTTTAATAATTATTACCTCTCCTTAAAAATTATCACCTTAATTTCAAAGGCAGTAGTAAAAAGAATTCTAATTAACTTTTTCTGCTCTTTATTTTTATAAATAAATTTACCTTAGGAAAAATACTTTTAAACATGCCTGTCAATGACTAGGACCTTTAGTAAATTCATCAAATGTTATGTTGATGTGTCCACAATCAAGTATACCTGTATCTGTCATATACAGAAAGAGCTATCAGTGTGTACAATTAAAGTCATTACTGTTTCTATGTAAGGTTATGCAATTATTTATCTCAAATATGTACAATTGAATATATATGTTTGATATTCAACTTGGAATCTATCACTGAAAAACTTAGGACACTTGCTGTGGCAGTTAAAGTATTGGGTTTTGAATATGGACATTGAGTTCTAGGTCTGGACTTTTTCTTAACTAGTGGTTTCCTTGAGTTACTTCTCTTTGACTTTGTTTCCACATTTATGAAGTATTAGTTTCAACTATCATTTTAACATGTTTTCCAATAATAAATTATTTTGATAGCCCCCCAAAGATCTGAAACATATGTTTTAATAGTCTTTTGTATTACAAATATGTTGCATATAATAAAGCTGGGGTTCTTGAGGAATTTAGCCTTGAAGTGGGAAAGGTAAGATACAGTACACTTCCCAGTGTGCTCATGTACATGTAGTTATAAATGTTTAGCTAGCTGGTCATTAGCCTCTTGTTGAATAAGCCCACATCATTTGCTTTATTATCCCAATGTTTGTGCCACGATAAACTTTTACTGCATGTAATTCAGCATTCCGTGGAAAGGCAGGACAGGAGATGGTGCAAGGGAGGGAAGAGGGACCTTTAGTGTGACTTGTCATTTACAATCACATTTCTTTTTTTTTTTAAGATTTTATTTATTTGTAGAGAGAGGGTAATGGAGAGAGAAAGAGAGGGAGAGAAACATCAATGTGTGGTTGCCCCTCATGTGCCCCCTACTGGGGACCTGGCCTGCAACCCAGGCATGTGCCCTGACTGGGAAGTGAACCAGCGACTCTTTGCTTCTCAGTCTGGCCCTCAGTTCACTGAGCCACACCAGCCAGGATGTAATCAAATTTCATACAACACTTTTTCTTTTTCACACAGTAATACATTAAAAGATACAAGACATATTCAGGTTTGTAAATTTTTTGATAAAAAAATCTAAACTACATTCTGTATAGAGAACACAGAGATCTCTTATACTCTCAAATTATTAGCAAATAGTAGGGCTAAAAGAGTTTTCATCCCATTTCCTAGCCTGTTAAATCTGCATTCCAATTTTTCTCTCTACCTTATTCTCCTACCCACTGTAATCCTTTCTAAATTCTACTCTCAGTTTCATCATTCTGCAGCAAGCTCTGATCATTAAATCTTCTTGCCATTGAAGGCCACTGCTAATGAATTTAATATTTTTATTTTGTCATTTAGGGTTCTCTGCAGTATGAGTCCCACCTGAATTTCCAGCTTTATTTCTCCGCTGATCCCACATGTGATCGGCTGTCAACACAGCCTACATGACTTTCTTCCCTTTTGTGTGTTTGCTCATTCTAATCCCTCAAGTCATGGAAGTATCACTTCAGATAAGCTGTTTATAGTGTGTATGCAGGAGGAAGGGCAACAAAAAGTTTTGCTAAAATATTTTGTAATAAAAGTTAATAAAAAGTCAGGAATTCAAGGAGAAAACAGAAAACAGGAGAGTGATAGAAGAGAGAAGGAAAATATCTGAGGACTTTTAAAGAGAAGCACTAATGTTCCATTTTACGGAGTGTGTGCCTGTGTGTGCCTGCATGCACACGTGTGCTAGAGGTTATTGCACTAACTGAAATAAGCCGGTCAGTGAAGTACTGACACTGTATGGTATTATATGTGGAATCTAATGAATGAAATAAGCTGATAAAATAGAAACAGAGGCATGGATACATGGAACAGACAAACAGCAGTCAGAGCGAAGGGGGAGGGATTAGCAAAAGAGCATACATGCATATCCCATAAACACAGACACCAGTGTGGGGATGGCCAGGGGGAAGCCAGGCTGAGGGCTAAGTGGAGGTGGGAAAAGGCGGGGGGAAGGGGATATCTGTAATAGTGTAAACAATGAAAATAAAGTTAAAAAAGCCTTGTGTGAATTATTATATTTTTACATGGAAATGAACAAGAGGCCCATTGTTTGGGATCTTGGTGGATTGTATGGTCAAGTTACTATGTTAGAAGCATAAGGTAAAAGATTGATCTTGTCCCTTATTTTCTTCTCCTGCTAAGGTGTTGGATTAGCATATCATTGAGGTTTTGCCAGTTAGACAATTTCAGAATGTATCTTGGGACTCTGAATCTTGAGCAAGTGACAGCATAAGCCCCTGTTCAGTGGCGGTTTAGTCTGGTTTTGGATGAGCCTCGTTCTGCTTCGTGTAGACTGGCCTTCCAGAGTGCCTTTCAGTTGCATTTTTCAAGCTGCTTCCACTGTTTTCCCTCAGTTCTATGAACACCAGATATCTATCTAATCAACTTCTTTTTCTATTCTATTATCATGTAAATCCCCTGAAGAACAATTACACATCTGTGGTAGGCATAATAATGGCTCTCCAAAGATGTCCTGATACTTAGGATTTATGCGTTTGTTACCTTACGTGACAAAGGAGCATTAAGGTTGCAGCTGGAATTAAAGTAGCTAATCAGCTGATACTGAGTTATTAAGACTATCCTGATTCCTTCCAGTAAGCTCCATGCAATCACAATGGTCCTTAAATGGAGAAAAGGCAGGTGAAAATGCAGGTCAAATGACATGACATGAAAAAGATTAGACTCACCATTATTTGGTTAGAAGATGACTAATGGGGGCCATGAGCAGATGGTCTCTAAAAGCCAGAAAAGGGAAGAAAATAGATTCTCCCCTAGAACCTCCAGGAGCAAACAAAACAACAACACCAAAAACTAAAACAAAAACACAGCCTTGCCAAAACCTTGATTTTAACCCACTGAGAACTGTGTCAGACTTCTCTTTACAGATCTTTAAGATAATAAACGTGTGTTGCTGAAGTCACTAAGTAGTGTGACAATTAATTATGGAAGCAATAAAAGCTCATATAGGTCCTTTGTAAGACACTATTGGGAAATGCCAGCTGACCTTTGAGTCATACTTGTCTTCCTCTCCTTGCACCTCCCACTGCACACCCTATGTTAACAACTACTTGCAAATTTAAAGGCAAAGCTCATTTTCATACCACTGCCAATGACTAATTCCATGTGTTTTACATGCCAGGTGTTCAACTAATATTTATTTAATCAATGTGTTGAATTACAGGGAAATAAATGAGTGTTAATAAAGGCAATAAAGGAGACAAAATACATGTCATCCTTTTTTTGAAGGATGGAGGCGTATATAGATTCCTTCCTTTTCCAATATGGCAATTTCTGGATTATTACCAATGTAAGTAGAGAGACTGATGCACATCTAGTTTTTACATAGTTACAAGTACGAGACTGGGGAAGGAGCTCTTTTTCTACCGACCGAACACAGTGCTCCCTGCCGGAGAATGCAGCAACTGATAGCAGAGAAGAGCTCAGAAGTTTGCAACCGTCAGCCGCACCTGCCTTCAAACAGAAATCCTCTGTCTTTGATGATAGGTATTCTTGTCTCCCTTCAGCCCTTGTCTTTGACTTCAATCCCCATTCATTTGCAATTTAAGCATCTTCATATTACAGCAGTTGTCATTAACTGGTAAATACGCCTCATTGCCCTCTCATTTGAAAGACAGATTTTCAGACCTGGGTGCTGTGTTTGAAAAGGCTGACACCCATTTCCTGGCCCTTTTCGGAAGATGTGGACTATCAGTTCTCTGGAGAGGAGATAAATCATTGTAATAAGTTGATAAACGCTCAGATTCTCTGCCTTCCTGGCTCTGGAATGTCTGACATTTAGCCACCTGATCTAAAGTTAATAAATAAACTCAAATTGCTCTAACATGCCTTTAAAATATATTCCCGTTATGGTAAAACCAAAGGCATCTATTAAGGTAGTCTGTTAAAATATACATATAACAAGACAAGACACCTAGTAAAACGTTTCATTTTTACTTCTAAGTTTCCAGTTTACCCAGTACAATTGACCTTTAAGCATATATGGAATATATACAGACAGGGTTTCAAAAAAAACCAAAGGATTTCTTGGTTTTAATGCATGGCATGTAAATACTCCTTTACGGCATTATTTATAAAACTGTTTTATAGAACACTAAAAAGTCTGGGGTTGTTTAAAAAATGTTAATCCTATAATTAATAGTCAGAGGCGTACCCTTCCCCCAGCACAGGCATTGACACTCTGAATCTGTCACTCTGAACTGGACAGTAGGAGACAGCCATCTGCCTGCATGCAGCCCTCTGAGACAAAGCAAGACTTTATGCTCCTAAATTTCCCCTGGTGAGATGCAGGATTGTTATGATAAAGTAGGCAACAAGGTTTAGCTCATATGAATTAAGATAACATGTGTTGAGAAAAAAGCAGAGCATATTAAATCAAATTGATCCTATAAGTCAGTGTTATTAGGTGATTGGATATGGATGATTTGATAAAGCAGGGCACATGACGTAATGCCAAGTTGACAGGAAATATGTGTAAGGATGACCCATTACTTACTCCCATAACCCTGGCAACCCTTTCTCTCTGTTACTGAATCTAGTGCTATTTTAGTTAAGACCTATACTTAATTTATACCCCCGTTTTGCTGTGAAAAAAATCAAAGTTGTAAAATAAAATACTTTCAAGCTTGAGAATATTAAGTTTAAATATAAAAAAGAGCAAGGCTATAAAGAAAACAATCAATTTTCATCATGTTTTTCCATTTAGATGGATATGTCTGCATATTTTTAGAGAGTCAGGTTCCTTCATCATCTATGCCTAGATTTTTTTGAAATTCAAATCTCCTTAATCTACTTCCTATATTTTAGTTTTACTAAACTATCCACTCAGATAGGATTTTCTTAGGGCCACCTAACAAGCTTTTCAGTTTGATTTCCGGTGGTTCATAATAATGCCTTCTTCACGAAAAATTTATTAGATCAACATTAACTTCTTTGGTTTTCTGGTTTTGAAAATTTTGGTTTTTTTTAAATGTTCTTTTCTTGCTTCAATAAAGATACCTTTTATAAGCAGATGAAAGAGGGAGAACATTTAGAATTCCATGTCATATCATCCTGTTAAATGTGTTTGTCTAGTGCAGCAATAGAACGTGGAGGTTATACGTAAAGTCTGAAGTCAAGCAAGATTGATTTTAATCCCGTCTGTACCATGTTCAAGCTGTGTGACCTCGAACGAGTACATTAACAGCTCTGTGCCTCAGATTTCTCATTTGTAAAAGGGGATAATTTAGACTGCTTACTTCAGCTGGGTTATTCTGAGGGTTAACTGAAATAAGATTCATGAAGCACTCAGTGCAGTGTCTGGTAAATCAGAACTCTTCACAGTGATATTATGCAAATTTCATTCCTGAAGCTAACAAGTTCATATAATTTAGATGTTAAATGCACTCAATAGGGACTCAGGTAAGAAATAATTTTCATAGCAATCTATCAGTAAATTCTAAGCAATTTAATACTGAGAACATAGAGAGAGAGAGAGAGAGAGAGAGAGAGAGAGAAGGAGGGAGGGAGAAAGGGAGGGAATAGAGACAGAGAGAGAGAGATGGGGGGTGGGATTTTGATTGATTTAGGGACTGTTTACCCACTGCAAGATTTTTTTCACTGCAAGATTTTTACTAGGTAGTTGAAGCATGTTGGAACTGGAATACAATACTGTTTATTGAAATCTACTCTTAGAAATTGTGGCATCTGACCGACCTGGATAATGCTATAAAAAGTCTCATTATGGTGGCTGATTCCTGAATCATGGCCTTAGGCAGTAGTCATTATCCGTCAGTCTGGATTCTAAGATGCATACCAGTATGAATTATATTTAGAGCATCAGATTGAAAATATAAACCTGTTATCAGCTTTCTTTATAACTGAAAGAAGAAAGCTAGTTAATTCCAATTTAGGAAGTAAATGGTTAAAAGTAAATACCGAAGATTTTTACATTTAGAAATAATATTTTCAATTCTAAAAATTCACATCACACCACATTCTAAATGTTATATTGAAATATTTCCACCCAAAGAAGGCAAGAACAACAAAGTTACAGGTAATACTATCGTGGCTGACAATCTAAAATGAGTCTTATTGCGTGCATTTCGTTCAGTGCATCACACATCTTAGATGTCACTTGACAAAGTTTCTTTAAGAAAAAGAAAATTCCTAATCTATGAAACAAAGAAATAAGCAAAATATAACCAGAAACACTGAAATAAAGAACAAACTGACAGTAACCAGAGGGGAGGGGGAGAGGGATAATAGGGGATAAAAGGGGAAGGGCCATCAAGGAACATGTATAAAGGACACATGCACAAACACAAAGGAGGTAGGATTGAGGGTGGGAGGCAGTGATGGGTGGAGTGGGGCGGGTGGGGCATGGTGGAGTGAAAATGGACACAACTGTTCTTGAACAACAATAAAAAAAAGAAAAAAACAATTCTCCTCTTGGTGATAATCATGTACTCACAGTTTCTGATTACGTTTCACATAGAAAGAAATAATTTGTACTGGATTACCTAATTTTAGCAACACGCTATGATCCAATGTATTCTTTTAAAAAATATTGTATATTCAACAGGAAAAAGTTAAAAATGTAAGAGATAGAAAATGAATAATAATGTTGAAAAAATAAAATACTTCCAACAATGAATATAGAGCAGAGATTCTTTACTGGAGGTAAGTTTCCTATATTCTGTCATTCCAAACACCAAAAGTAATTAAACCTCAGTCAATACTTGGATTTAACTACAAACAAGCTTGAATTGCTTCTTTTCTGAAGGAAACTATAGGTCACTGTCTGGGTATTAGAGCTACTGAGTAAAGATTTAGGAGGAAAAACTGGAGATTTAATAGGAAAGGAGAATTATGGCTAGAAGGTCATTTGTAGGACACATAATCAATAACAAAGGACTCCTCCTTTTAAAACATTATTTTCACCACTGTCAGGAAATTTGGATTAAAAATAACATTAAAATATCAAAATATATTTGAAATGACGTAAAGAGGATATTTTTCTAACACCCTACCTAGAAAGAAATTAAAGAAAGAAAAAAACTCTCTCAGAATTTAATATTTAAAAATTTTTATTGTATTTTTTTTCCATTATCATTTAGTTCTTTTATACTGCCTGCTCACCTGCAATCACCACACAGTTGTCCATGTCCATGAGTACTTTTCCCTTTTTGTTCCATCCCTCCACCCCCTAACCTTCCCCACTCCTTAGCTGTCACCCTGCTCTCCATCTATGAGTCTGTCCCCATTTTCCTTGTTAGTTCAGTTTGCTCATTAGATTTCACATATGAGGCAAATCATATGGTATTGCTATTTCTCTGACTGGCTTGTTTTACTTAGCATAATGTTCTCCAGGTCTATCCATACTGTCGCAAGGGGTAAAATTTTCTTCTTTTTTACAGCCTAGTAGTATCCTATTATATAAATGTCCCATAGTTGTTTTATCTACTCATCTACTGATGGACACTTGGGCTGCTTCCATATCTTGGTGATTGTAAATACCACCGCAATGAACACCGGCGTGCTTATGTTCATTCAAATTAGTGTTTTAGGTTCCTTCAGATATATTCCCAGTATAGACATATGAAGAGACGCTCAACATCACTAATCATCAGAGAAATGCAAATTAAAACCACAATTGGACAACATCTCACACCTGTCAGAGTGGCTATCATCAATAAATCAACAAACAACAAGTGCTGGTGAGGATGTGGAGAAATGGGAAGCCTTTTGCACTGTTGGTGGGAATGCAGACTGGTGCAATCACTGTGGAAAGCAGTATGGAGATACTTCAAAAATTAAAAATGGATCTGCCTTTTGATCTCTCAGAATCTTAAATGGGTAAACTGGATTTAAAAGACCTTTACAATCCAAATTTTGTCCCTAGAACTCTAGTAACAGAATGTAATATAAATGTTCTCTGATGGTAGCAGAAGGAAAGCCTGATGATATTTATAGACATATAAAATATTCACTCAAAAATTAAGCAATATTGATGTGTCTTCCAAAGTATTTTACAGTTAAGTAATAGACTTACGGACACAATGTTTTACAATGAACATAAAACTATCTGTATTTTAATTTCTGTGCTTTTTATTGTGTTTACTTGCTTACTTGGCTGACCGTTAAAACATCCACAGCAGTCACACAAGGTCATTTAGGAAGAGGAGTTGAATAACATATACACGTACTTTTGGATTAGATTTTGGAGGCCCCATGTTCTGTACTAAAAAAAGGAGTTATTTAACACAATCTTAGATAAGTAATGAAATTCTCTGCCATCTGAATCATTATCCAATAGTAATCCTCATCCCCACTTCCCCAATTTAAAACCAGTGATTAATTTTACATGGGAAACAATGACACTTTTCAGCTATTAGGATAGGGCCATGCCCTCAGCTGCCTCATAACTTAATGTCTTTGTAATCTGCCCAGGGCGTTTCTGGCTGTAGGTGCCCAGCATGTCTTTAATTAACTGACAGACTCTTAGGAGACCATTAGACATTGAAAAAAGGAAACTTTTCTTTTCATTCATAAATCGTTCCATTAAAGCTAAAATTTTGTTCTTAAGCATCAAAAAAAAGTACTTTCTTGCACACCAAAATAATTTAATCAAATTACTGTTTTTATCTCCCATAAGTAGATCCCCATATTTAACAATTAAGCAATAAAAATACTATTATTTAGAACCTAATTATTTTGATGGTGACAAAGAATGAATACACCCCACTTTTAGAAGAAATTATATAAATAACACTACATTTGAATTTTAATTCTTATTTGTGTGTCAATTGAAAATACATTTTGAATGGCAATCCTAATTTAAAAATCTTAGGTTTGTTTCTACATCATTCAGTTGAAAATGTTCTATCAGAATTCATTTTTAAATAAAATTATACAGATGTTTCTTGTTTGTATTAATATGCAACCATGTGTTTATAACAGGTTTCAATTCGTTTCACCCTTTTAGAGTTTTTTAAAAAGAAAAAATGAGACTGAGCAAATAAGTCAGTCAGAAAAAGCCAAGCCTTGTATTTCCCTCACATGTGAGATATAAAAAGGAAACACATAGACATAGGCAACAGTATGGTTGCAGTAACGGGGGCAGTAATGGGTAAAGGGGGGCAAATAAATGGTGACAAAAGATTATTTTACTTTGGGTGGTGTGCACACAATGCAATATACAGATCATGTATCATAGTAATATACACTTGGAACCTACATGACTCTATTAACCAATGTCACACCAATAAATATAATTAAAAATAGAATGAGGACAAAGATATATAACCAGAGATAAAAATAATTTGGTGGGTTCCCTATGATACTATGAACCATTTTACAATAAATCGTTACACATACATGTGTGCACATATGTGATATATAGAAGGACAATGAAGACTGATTACCTTGTTCACAGAAACGGCCAGTGAAATGCAGTGGACAGTCACACTGGAAGGAGAACACACCCCCTGAGAGGAGGATGGGCTGGCAAGTGCCTCCGTTGTGGCACACGACCTCCTGGCACACGGCTGGTGCTGCAGGATCGAGGCTGCGAGAAGTCCACACGGGGTCCATCCCTTCTGTCCCACCAGAAGGGGCAACAAAGGAAGATGTTGCAGGCAGAGTAGAATCTTGGGATCTAGATTTATAAATAGGTCAGAAAACACAATGTAAGCAAAAGTAGCAGGCATGTAAATAGAAATAACAGAAATTTGGTTTAAAATAAGAGGGGGGAAATAAAACAAAATAGTCATCTAAGGCTTAGTGGAGGGTGAATACAATTACCATGTGTGTTTTACAGTTGTGGGGTTTATAAATGTTGAAAGTGTCTGAGGCACAGTAGGTGACCCTGGGTGAATTGTGTTGCTGTAGTCAATTTATGTGGTTCTGAGAAGCCAAATTAATTTTTTAAAAGTAGTAGGAAACCTGTATATATTAGCCTCCATAAGCCTAAGAGTCAGTTTCATGTAAAGAAATCAAAATTTTGGTTAAACATAGTTCTATTTTGTCTATTCTAAACTTCATAAGCATCAGATTAGGAAGTCAGTCCATACCATACGATCTCACCTTTAACTGGAACCTAACCAACAGAACAAACAAGCAAGCAAAATATAACCAGAGACACTGAAATAAAGAACAAACTGCCAGTAACCAGAGGGGAGGTGGGAGGGGTTAATGGGGGGAAATGGGGAAAGGGTTTTCAGGAACAACTATAAAGGACATATGGACAAAACCAAGTGGGGGGGTGGAAACAAGGGAGGGAGGTGGGGATGGCTGGGGTGGGATTGGCTGGGACGGGGGGCGGGGGTAAATGCAGACAACTGTTATTGAACAACAATAAAATAATTTTTAAAAAAGAAGTCAGTCTGAGTTACATTTTTGTGGTAAAACTGCTTGAACTTGAATTATTTCTAGGTTGATTGCTAAAAATATGTATTCCTCAAAGTGACTTGCATTCATTTGTAGGAGGTACCCAAGAAGTATTTTAGAAATGCCTACAAATGATTCCTTTATATTTTTTCACAAATTATACTCCCAGTCTAATTTTTCTTCCCTAATAAATAATGACCAAAATAACAATTCCCTTTGAGTTAAATTAAAATTCCTTGGTTTTACATTCAAAGCCTCTGGACAATCGAATTCCTCTCGGTTACTTTCCAGCCTATTTTATCATGATTCTTCATAAGCACCTTAACTTTTCTCTAACCAAATGAGATTACTATTAAAAGACCCTGAGCTTATCAAATTTATAAATTTGTCCACACCGCTTGCTATGCCTCATTGCTCCTCTCTTCACCTGAAGTGCCAAGTCGAGAACTATATTATTTCCTTCACACAGACTTCTTGGTTGCTCTGGGCCCACCAGCATGAAATTGTTGTTTCTGTCATCCCTAAAATTCCACAAGTTGTCATTGTAACACTGATGGGATATTTCCCAGCTGCTTGTAGTACAGTCGTGATTTCATGCACTCACACTTGCTGCCCGGCTGTATTCCGGCTGCTGCTCTCCTCCTGCCCTCCACACACAGACGCTTCATTTTGGCAGAATTCCTTATTCAGAGTGAACGCTTTATAACATTTGTTACGTTAATGTCTTCCGTGTACCCGTGAGTGTTACATACTGTTTGGGAAGCAGTGCTTTTACAGTTTTCATTTAATGTAATCACGAGCAGAATTACCTTGTTAATGTGAAAAATCTTCCCGCGATACAAATAATCAAAAGTTAACTGAGTATATTTTTATTTTGTATGTTGTCTGGTATGTATCAATTTGATAGGATTTCAAATCTACTTTTAGACAAAAAAGTGAAGTTACTTTTAAGGGTGAAGTTGTTTTGACCTAAGAGAGAAGCTGTTTTCAAGAGTAAAGTTTTTTTGATGGAAGGGTAAGGTGACCTGTGCCAGGATGCTATCATCTCGTCTGTTGACACTGATAAGCATTCAGTGGCTCAGCTGCTGGGGGCATCAGTCGGGGCTTATTGAATAAAATCTGTGGAGAAGCAACTATGGCAAGAGTACATTTAGACTACAAGTACCTGGAGTCCGTGGAACTACTCCAGGTGTTCATCCTGGGCAGGGCTACCCTTTGCTGATCTGAATAGCTCTTGAAGACCTGTCCGGCTTTAGCTTCCAGTGTGGTAAATAAAGGTGACTGTTTTACTGGCAGTGGTGAAAACCATGCAGTGCCCCTGCAAAGAACATCTTGCCTGTCAACACTATCGCTGTTATTCCCCAGCAAAGTGCTCTAGCAACAAGTGACTTTTGCTTTTGTATGGGCACTTGGACATCAGCTCTTGGTTGGCCAGGCCATGTCTCCTGAGTACCAACTTGTACAAAGATACACCCCAACTAAATATGAACGCTATTCTTTTTATCTCTCCTTGCCTGCAACAATAATATAGTTAACCTATCACCGCTTTGGAGTACAGGCACAGCTCAAAGACGTGGGTTCAATTTCAGACCACCGAAGGAAACTGATTATCATGATAAAGTGAGTCGTCATATTTTGGTTGGTGGAGGGTCTTGCCCTCAATTTGTAAAAAAACTCAGCATCTGTGCAGTACAATAAAGCAACTAAAATGAGGTTTGCCGGTATGTTATTTCATTTGGTTGCGTAGGAGACATTATCCTGTATGCTATTGGCATGTGAAATCATTACAATTCCGGCACTGAACCTGTGTTAAATAAAATACTGGCAAAAACAAAGTCAGTGTGTGAGCATAATTTTGTCCCCCCCAAACAAAACATTGTCAATGAGATAAAACCTTGGCAAAAATGTCAGTTCAAAGATATTTTCTGACTGACTTTAGCGAGTTATTTGTGTGTTTACTATGTATGGGTATGTCAATTCATTGGAATTAAAAAAAAATGAAGAAAATAAAATAGATTTTATAAAACACATTAACTAAAAATAGTGTTAATGCAATGGAATTCTATGCAGCAGAAAGAAAGAAGGAGCTCCTACCCTTTGCGACAACATGGATGGAACTGGAGAGCATTATGCTAAGTGAAATAAGCCAGGAAGTGAAAGACAAATATCATATGATCTCACCATTAACAGGAACCTAATCAACAAAACAAACAAGCAAGCAAAGTTTAGCCAAAGACACTGAAATTGAGAACAGTCTAACAGTGACCAGAGGGGAGAGGGGAAGGGATTATAGAGGAAAAGGGTGAGGGGTTTGCAGGAACAATTATAAAGGACACATGTACAATAACAAGAGAGGGGGTGGAAACAGGGGAGGGAGGTGGGGAAGGCTGGGGTGATGGGGAGGGGTGGGGGAAAAGGCAGAAAACTGTACTTGAACAACAATTTAAAAAAAGGGAAAAAGAAAAACGAAACATCACTAAGGTCGCACAACTGCAAGTGGCTCCAGAGAACACTCGTCATTAACCTCTATTCTATAATGCCACAGTAATAAAGTGATTTCTTTCTCAATAAATAAATAAATAAATAAATAAATAAATAAATACTGTTAATGTGCTAGTCATTCTTTTTGCTTACAATCCTTTTACAACCTGAATTTCTTCTTTATGGCGTTTATGAGAGGTAATAACTATATTTTTATTTTTACAATTGTTTAAGCCTGACTCACTTCTCTTCTCTTCTCTCTGGACTGCAGTTTCCATGAGAGACAGACGGATCACTTCTACCCTTTTCTTCATCTTATCTCTAACAATGCTTGACCTCAAGAAGGCTCTCCAAGAAATATCTTATAAATAAATTTGAATCTTTTTGTAAACATGCGATATGCCACACTACTAACAGAAAAATTACAAGTTAAAATACTTGGTTTCCTTTGGGGTCAATTTTATAACTCCATTATATAGCTCTTTAGTTTTGTAAATAATATAAATTCTAAAACTTTTGATGCAGTCTTACAATCAACTATCTCTGATTTCCTTCTACTAGATTTGCATAGTTCTCCCCATTCATACTCATGTTTGTCATTAAAGGTAACTTCTGTCAAGTTAAATGGCAATGTTTGAATTACATGGGATTTATTACAGTATTCCATATTCTAATTAATTTTTAGTTTTAGTGTTTCTGAATGATTTCACCATTTTATCTAACTCTTGTTATGGACTTTATAAATGCAATAAATCATCTTTTCATCAGAAATAAATTAGACTGAACTAAATGTCACTACATCTTTCTCCTACTGTAGCTGCTCAGGGAGCCCATGTCTCACCTTAAAAAAAATCAATATGTGGCACATTTCAGTTGCCAATAGATTACACAAAAATAATTACTATCAATTGAGCCATCAATTAAGACATCGAGACCATTAATCAATTTTTGAAGCTTCCTATGTTATTAGGATCAAATTTTTATATCTGATAGATTATTATTTATAGTCCTTGACTTTCAGTATTTTTACTTGCATAATTATAAATTATGTCATCAGTTTACTAATTTTAGATTTTAGAATTAAATAAAATCGATTCAGTTTATTATATATTTTAAAAACAAAAGAATTGTGGTTGTTAAAATTGTACCTTATTTTTACATAAAAAATTAAAAATATCAAGTGAATGAGGATGTTTATTAACTACAACCAGATGATGATCATATTAATATCATTGGTGATGTAAAAGGAGCAACAAGGCTGTAATTCCTTTGAATTCTAAAATCATGAATGTATGAATGTTTAGAAACAAAGCAAGACTTGCAGTTTTCAAAACTGTTTTTTAAATAAACAATATTACAAAAATTGAACTTCTTTGCCTTTCTAATCTAAATACTTGAATTACTATCAATCCAAAACAATGTGTGAAAAATCTGCTTGATTGCCTCTTGGGTAACTTTGGATAAGAATACAGTGATGAACTAGTCACTGTCATAACAAGTAATAGGATCTCGAGAACTCTTTCTGAGTGAATTAATGATGGAATAAAATATGCTAATTTTATTCAAAATCAAGCCTGATCTTTCGAGAGAGATATTTTAAAATAACAGTGATTTCTAATCATCTTTGGGGAGCTCTAGGTGGAACAAGAAAGGAGGACACTCCACTCATTGTCTCAT
Source organism: Desmodus rotundus (assembly GCF_022682495.2). Lineage (NCBI taxonomy): Eukaryota > Metazoa > Chordata > Mammalia > Chiroptera > Phyllostomidae > Desmodus > Desmodus rotundus. The sequence goes on from NC_071397.1 coordinate 24,785,460, forward strand.
TCCTGCCACTCACGCTCTTTAGGGGGTTCTATAGAATCCCTGGGTAGCAGGCAGCAAGCAGTTCGCAGTGCTTCAGCCTGAGGGATTTTGCTATTGTTAGCTGACCTTGTCTGGCCTCGATGTCTTTGAAGGAGGAATTGGCTCACCCACAAGTGTGAATGCTGGAAGCCCTGCTTCAACAGCAGAGGGTAACCTTTAGAATTTTGATAAAGTATTAAAAAGAAACAAACTGAGCAAGAGGAATCTTGAATTTGTGGCTATCTATAGTGAAGGGGGAAGCAAAGTTTCCAAAAGCATTGTTAATTAGATTTTAAAAGCACATAAATAAATGTATTATAACCTAAGCAACAAAAGACCCATACTTGATATACACATTATATATATATATATATATATATATATATATATATATATATATATATATATAAATACCTTTTTTATAAAAATGAGAATAACAGTACAAACACACATACTCTATTCCACTTCATATCTTCACCTACTAGAATATGCTCTTCTACTTTATTTTCACATAAAAATAATTCTCAGCAGCCTGCCCTATAAGTAAGTGTAGTCTTCACTTTCCTTTAAAAAGCTGCAGAATGTTATATGGTTTGATATGCATCATTGATTCTACCAGTTTGGAATTAATATATTTAAGCTGTTTCAGTTTTTTCCCCCATTATCTGGATCATAAATTCATCTTAATAGCTATATTAAGATATAATTTACAGACATAAAGGGCACCTATTTAAAGTGAAAGATTCAATAACTTTTAGTAGATCCAGAGTGTACAACCATCACCACAATCTAATTTTATATTTGTCATCCCCAAAAGAAACCTGTGTTCATTAGCAGTCACTCCGCACCTCCCGCCTTCACCTACTTTCTATCTCTACAGATTTGTCAACTTAGGACATTTCATATGAAAGGAATCATATAATATGTGGTCTTTTGTGACTTAGCATAATGCTTTCAAGGTTTATCCATGCTTTTGCATGTAAAAGAACTTTTTACCCTTTTATTATTGATATGTATATACCACATTTTATATATCTATTCATTAGTGCATGGTCAGTTTGAGCTATTTTTACATTTGTCTATAAAAACAATGTTACTATAAACATTCGTATTCAAGTTTTTATATGGATATAAATTTTAATTCTTTGGGGTATATACCTAGAAAATAATTGCTAGATCATACACCCTATGTTTAACATTTTAAAAAAAGATTTTATTTATTTTTAGAGAGAGGGATAGGGAAGGAGAGAAAGATTAATGTGGGGTTGCTTCTTGCACACCCCCCACTGGGGACCTGGCCCACAACCCAGGCATGTGCCCTGACTGGGGATCAAACCGGTGACCCTTTGGTTTGCAGGCCGGGGCTCAATCCATTGAGCCACACAAGCCAGGGCCCTATGTTTAACATTTTGAACAACAGCCAAACTATTTCCCAAAGAGGCTGTACCATTTTAGATTTCTACCAGCAAAATATGAGAGTTCCAATTTCACCACATCATTCTCTATTAGCTTTAAAATTTATGTTTGATAAGTTTTTTTTTTAAATGCACTTTGATAGGACAGCTGTCACAATACAATCTAACAAAATTGTTTTGAATGAAGTTAAAGACAACTAAGTGCTACTAGGACCATCTTATGGAAAAAAACCTGAATGAACTTTTTGACCAACAAAATAATTCACTATTACCATAACAGTGTGATTTTTAATAGATCTTGTTTTCACATTTTCCAAGTTTTTCTCACTGAAGAAATACATTTCCATTCTCACAATCTATTCTTTAGCTATTACATATTAATAGCTAGGAATCCTTAAAACACAAGTGTTCTCACATAACTGATGTTCGCAGCATCCACTGTGTGTTAGGTAGGACATGACCCCCAGGAAATTCCAACCCATTTTTTCTCAGTATAAAGAAAGATATTTTTGAAAAGCGGTACTCCCTTCGAGAGAGATTCTGTTTCTCCTTCCCATGCTAGCCAGATGGAGAGCTGTTCTTGATCACAGAACATGCAAGGTCTCCCCATCTTGCTTCCAGAGCCAAAAGCTGGATGGGAATTAGATTAATGCTTTCTGTCTCTATGCCAAATCTGGAGCTACCAGAAACCCTGGATTTCTTTATTTTTCTTGCCTTCCATGTCTTAAATTCTAGTTTTCCTTAAACTAATAAAATGGCTTCTCTACCTTTTGTCAGTTCTATGTTCACATTTCCTTGTTAATATCTCTGACTTCAGTTCTTGTTTCATTCCTAATTCACCCTTCGCCCAGCTCTCGTTTTTATTACTCCCATGCCAAAAATTATTCCAATTGAAAATATACATTCTTCTATGACTTGGTTTTATCTTATTTTTCAGGTTTATCTGCCTCTAATGCCTTAATATATGTCCAATATATGTCCTAACCACATCTGTTGTAATTTTTTCAATAGTTCATGCTTCATGTCTTTCATATGCTAGGATTCCCCCGAAGTGCACTTTTACTCTAACATCTCCCTTCCTTCCTTTATGATACAGTTTCAAAGCTATCATCTCCAAATTTCTTTTGGACTTCACTTAGACATAATTAATAGCATAGACATTATATAGAGATCTAACTAAAGAAATGATACCAAATAACTCTAACATTATAGAAGTGCATAAAGTGAGAGTCCTATTCATAGCCTCCTCCAAACCCAATACCACTCTGATTCCCACAGGCAATTATTCTATGTTCCTTTTTGTACAAACGCACATCCAGATTATATGGGCACATAATTTAGTTTTCCTTATTTATCAGTTTTTATAAAAGTGAGATGGAATAGTAACAATAATGCTAGTCCTTGTAACAGATACACCTTGAGATCGCAATCGCTTAGCAACACAGAAACGAATTTCTTGTTCGTCTAAAGTTCAATCAGCGTAAGTGGAAGGGAGGAATTCTGCTCCTTGTAGTCACTCAGTGACACTCAGGGACTCAAGTGGCACAGGCTTTATCCTCAGCACACGGTTTCTGAGGTTGCCTTCAGTGTCATAGGCAAATTCCCAAATACCAAACGAGGTAAACAAGGGGGGAAAGAGGAAACCCAGAAAATTTTACTATATCCTGACCCATTGACCAGGACTTGGTCAGCACGGGGCCAGACACCCTGAAAGAGAGCATGGGAAAGCAATCTAGCCATGTGCCTAGGAAGGCATGAAGACTAGTTTGGTGACTACAGCCAGATTCTGCCATGAAAATCATGATCTAAATATTGTTTTTTTAAAAATAAAACTAAAAAAGTGAATGTTTTTTCTTCACTTTCAGTTACAACATATCTTGGGGATTTTTTATTGTCATTATACATAGGTAAAGCTCAGGAATTTTAATGACAGACGTTCTTAGTGTAAATAGGACACAGCATACTTAATCACCTCCCTTATGAATGCTTACAAATGCCTATGAAAATCTTATGAACATACTTGAATTATAAATATCTAGAGGTAAAATTATTAGGTCAAATAAATATGCCAAATTTGTATTTCAATGTGTATGCCATAAAAGCCTGTAGAAAATTAAACTTCCCAAATAGCTTCTGATTACCAAATTCCACAGTCCCTCACCAAAATTCAATACCATCTTCATGTAATTGGTTGTATGTCTGGAGAATGAAAATTATGAGAATTGATAATCTCATTGCTGTTTCTTCTATTACAATTTTTATTATATCCTTTGTCATTTACGTTTTGTCTAATTTATTTATTTTATTTTTTGTTTAATCTTTATTGTATTTTTTCAATCATTAGAATACATACATTCCTCACTTTTGGGGCTGTTTGTTTTTATATATCAATTTACAGGAAATAAGTTTATGTGATGGATATTGATCTATTTTATGTCTTTTCAAATAAAATTTCTTGGTCTTTCTGAGCATGTGGTCATGTTTTCACTCATGTTTTTCCTGTTGAAAACCAGGAAAGTCCAATTATCCTTCTTTTGTAGGAAACTTGTTTTTTTCCTCCGGATAATTTTAAGAAGCTTCCTTTGTCTTTGTTGGTCAGCAGTTTTTCACTGTGATGTGTTAAAAGTTCAGAATCATTTTTATTCATCTAGCTTAGGATTTTTGTTTTATTTTTCCCTGGTAGGTTTTCTATTCAAAGGATTTATGTTTCTCATCTATTCTGCAAATATCACAGCTGTCGTGAGGTGGCTCAGCCGGTTGGAGCGTTGTCCCCACACCAAAGGTTGCAGTTTTGATCCCTGGTCAGGGTGCTTATGGAGGCAATGGATCAATGTGCCTCTCTCACATCGATGTCTCTCTCTCTCTAAATCAGTAAACATATCCTCGGGTGAGGATTATAAAAATAGTTAAGAAAAGATCACTCTCCTACATTCACTTTGTATTCTCATGTTAAAACATATATTACATGAAACAAGTTCTCATTTTATTCTCCATATTCTCAGTTCCCTTTGCATTATGTCTGTCTCTTGATTCATAGTAATTTCTTCAGAAATATTACCTTGTTGATTAATTCTCCTTATAACTCTGATTGTTATTTAACTTGTCCATTTGTAAAAATTTAAATGTTACATCTTTACTTTTTTTAAGCTACATTTGTTTATGTTTTAAAGCACTCTAGTAAGTTTTCATGATACTTTTTCTTATATACAGTTCAAATTCCCTCTTTTATTTCTTAAAATTATAAGCATAAAGTTCTTATTTTTATGTGGCAATAACAAGATCTGGTCTTTGCAGATCCGAGTCATCCTCTCTTCTTTTTGTGGACTCCTCTCTCATGGGGTTTTTTATCCCCCTCAAGTGTTTTGCCATTTTTTACCACAGGCTTTACACGATAAAGGTTTCCAAGATAACCTTGGGAAGTGCATCTGTGAGGACACTTTGAGGCTGAATGTAAGGTATTCCCACAAGGAGCACTTGTGCTTGCTTTGTCCATCTCCTGAGACAATTTCAGCCTTGGAACATTAGAATATAATTTCTCTTTAAGCTTTTAAATAAATAAGAATTGGCACATTTAAATTAGAGTTCCTGGTACCAAGTCAGTGCTCAATAAGTATTTTGAATAAGTGAATGACATACATATGGGTTTGGGCCACAAACCTCCATACTGGGCAAGTTTGTGGTTATGGTATCAACTAGGGAACGTAACTGCGGAAGATTTTTGCCTCCCATCTAAAAGTGAGGCATAGTCAAAAAACTTCCTAGAAGATCATTTTTCTTTTCCCTTTTTCTTTATTTTTTTCTTCCATTTTTTATTTGGCTGTAAGAATTTTTCTCATTATTTTGGCATTTCATTAGTGTATTTAAAACTTTTTCTCTAGCACGTATTTATGTCTGTCTTAGAGCTGGAATGTTTTTTTCAGCTGCCACACTATCCAAAATAAAAGTCACCATATTTTTCTTCAGCCTTCCAGGAATTTCTCAACATGCGTATTTGTTAAAGAAACCTTTTATTGTTTTTCAACACTGATATATATGAATTTAGCATGTAAATGTGCATATGCGTATATATGTGGCATGTGTGCATATTTGTGTTTTTGTGTTTTCCATAACTCAAGATGGGAGTAGACTTAGATATGCATTTACAGTTTGCAATCTTTAGAATATGCTAATATTATTTTGTATATCTGTACCACAGAACACTTAATTGTTTTTGTTTTTATGATTATCTCACTTTTTAGGACTTAAAGCCTTAAAGCAACTTTATTTATTTACTTATTTAAATCCTTACTTATTTACTTATTTAAATACTTACTATATGAAATTCACAATCCTTCATATAGTTCTGACAAGAGTCATTGCTAAAGTTGTATTTTTATTCTATAAATTTTTAAATCCATAGATATAGTCTGAGATACAGCATAAAAATAAGAAAATAATTTTTTAAATATGAAATGTAATGGATCATTATGGAAACTGAATTCTATACCACAAATCCTTACAGAGAGCTACAAGTTCACATTTCAGTGCTACTATTACATAGATTTATTTTAGAGCAAATTAAACTTAATATGATACATTTATAAAAACAGTATTTTGACTAAGCATATTTTTACTTAGTGGCTGCATTTAGATTTAGAAGTCAATGAAGTCTGAATTACCTTTCCACTATGGAGAGTAAGAAATTTATAACTATGCACATTTTTAGTAAGTGACTGATGTCAAATGGAAACATTAATTATATTAGTTAAATTCAATTTATTCCTTCCATTATGGAGATATACTTCTCTGGAATACTTCTAAATTAACATAAAACTTATAGGAAAAGAATATGATAAAATATCAGTATTAAAAACATGTGATTACTTCTTAACTGGAAAATGCATACGAATTAGGGAAAAACAAGTCAACCATCAAGGTGTCCTGATTAGTCAAGCACTTAACCCCAGCGCTAAGAGTATGCGTGCTGACAAAAGCAAGTGCAACTCTGTCTTCTAGTCTTACAGGGCAGAACAAGTCTCACGTTCTAGGCACCCCAGAATAGCTATTTCACAAAAGAACTGTTTCATGAAATCTAGATCTATGCATTTCCAGCCTAAATTTGAAAAATAAAGATGGGTCAAAAGAGAAGGCACATCAATTAACCTAGAATTCACTTCACTTTATTTATTTATTTAATTTACTGAATCATTCATTCATTCAATCTAAAAGGACTTAGGGAGTTCTCTGTATGCACCAGAAACCCACTAATCTAGACTGTGGGTGATCAGTGGAAACTAGGCCTTCCTTTTAATAAGCTTTCAGTCTTGTGAAGTTAAGGGGGAAAAAAGGCAATTGCAAAACTGCAAAATACATCAAGTGCTAACTGTAAACCTAACACTACTCTAAATGTTTCAAAGGTGCTAAAATAATTTAATTCTCACAAGAATATAAAAACATGACTATTTTGATTTTGCTGGATTTACAGACAAGAAAACAGAGATGCACACTTCATAAGCTTACTCAGGGTCACAAGGCAAATATATGGGAAGTGGATTGGAGCCCATATTGTTGGGAAATTGACTAAAACTTATCAACATTTTTACACTCCTGGCAGGGGACAAAATAGGACATATCTACAGAAGAAGAGAGGGCAAAAACGTCTGTGGTGTCCAGGAGGGCACTCAGGAGGCTGTCGGCGGATGTTGCATGTTTAAAGACAATGCACACGCATGGGGCACGGCAGATGCTCTGGCATGGAGGAGGTGACTGTGTGCACACACACACATGCACAGGTGAACAGCTGAGTCTTGCCATACAGGCAGGGACTGGCTGGTGGGGAGACTTGTTGGACACTTGTTAAGGTAATGTGAAGTCACTGAAGACTTAGGCAGAACATTAATAACTCATGTCTGTTTTTAAATATCATTCTCATTTTAGTGTGGAGAATGGTTTGCAAAAGGAGACGTAGCTGCAAGTAGTTAAAGTATCATAGAAGTAAAAAGAACCAGATTGGGACTGGCAGTAAGAAAATATTGAGAAAGTAGAGAAGTGAAGAGATTTGGAAGGAATCTGGTGTTGAGAGCTGAGCTAAACTACTCTGTAACATTACTAGCTCAGCATTCATTTTGTGTGGCCAAGTGGCCTGCAGGGTCCTTGCGCTGATTGATGCTAGCCCTGCCACCAGCGCATGCTCTAGATAGCCGTCCACAGAGTCGCAAGTAAATGTTTTAAGTTCCAGATATGACTCCCCAGCTGCCTTTGCGGTAAGCAGTCTCCCTGACCTCTCAGTGCCTTTCTCTTGCATACCCCTTAGAAAAGAATCTCCATGAAGTTTACCAAAGCTACATTCTTTTACGTCTGAATTAACCAATTTGGCCTTAGCCCAGGGACCCAATGCACTCCCCACAGATACCCTAATAAAAGCATGTGCCCCAGATCATGCCTCTCTCTCAGCCTGCACCTGCCTTGACCTCCCCGCATGGCCACTCAAGGCTTCTCTTGTACTTCTTACAGGACCTGGGAGTAATAACCTTTTCTATTTCAATTTCACTGTAAAACTGCACAATTCCATTGTGGTCTTTTGATGAATCATGGTTCGTCCTCCAACATCTGGGTCTCTACTTAAGAAATACTCTTTTAACATTTAATTTTTCAACATTTAGTTTCCAAAAGGACTTTGTAATCAATTTCATATATCATGTATGTATCAGTCAGGGGCTGTGAGGAAACAGAAGCACATTACAGAAGGGGTAACTGAAGTGAGTTTAATGACTATTTCAAGTTGGGAAAGTTTAAGAGAATCAACAAGAGAAGGAAGAGAATCTGTTACTAGCATTGGACCTGGATGAGAAAGCAAATGAAATACTTTCTGCACTGTGGGCAAGGATATAGGCACAGAAGAAAGACCACCTGTAGTCTTGGAGAGAGAAATGTAGCCACCACAACCTTATGTTCAGCTGAGAAAGAATGGAGAAAAAAATCAACTTGAACTCTTTCTCTTTCTACACTTCCAATGCCATGCCATTCGATCGGCCAAACAATGCTGGTGGTCAGAGGGCAAGAGGGAACTGAGCAGCAATGGCTCACAGAAGTCAGCCTCCCAAGATACCAAGCAGGGTGGGAAAAGACAGAGAGTAGATCTGGCTGTGCAGCAGAAAATATCTAGCCTGGGAGGAAGGGAGAAAAGCATAGGTGAATCTCCAGTTTTGGGTTTGGGTAACTGAATGAACAACACCATTTAGTGATAAGGAAGATACAAATGTCATTCATGTTGGGCAAAGTTCTCTTAATATTGGTCTATCTGGATGATAGCTTCAAAATTCCTAGTAATACCTATCCCTCTTTTCCAGAACCTATTTACTTTTTGACTTAAAAATATTTGGCAATTTGGGAGAGAAGAAACTTGAGCACATGAACTTATATTAACACCTTGCCTGAGAAATCAGTAAAAATATATCTTTTACATGTAAACATTGATCTATTTCATTGCATTCTTGTTCAGGTCATGAAGTCACAACCCACTGTATCATCATTCATCCAAGGGCAGCTAAAAGAACTTCAGGCAATGTGGCCAAGGAGCTATAATCATTTCTCTAAAGAGAAAATGGTACAGTTATTGCAAATGCCTGTTGCATCAGGGAAATGATTTAAGACATATTAGACAAATGATTTTAACATATTAGGCCTAATACAATAGAGTCACAGATAGCTAAAACAGTGATGGAAAAGATGTTCATTTCAAATTTCAAAAGGTTAAAAAATATTAGATGCAATAGTTTTACTTTCACAACAAGATAGTTTACATTGAAGGGCAGTCATTGGTTTCTGACTACTGTGAAGAACCTGATAAATTAGTTTTTAAAATCTTAGAAAAACATGCACACGAAAAACTAAATTTAAATCTCATGGTTTTAAGTGTAAAACCGTTACTTAAAATTCTATTATATTACAATGAAAAAGCTTACGCACTCAACACCCGAATCTGTTTCCATTTAAGTTCTAAGCAAACACCCAAAAGGAGCTAAAGCTTTCCTTAATTTTGGAACTGTTTGGCATACTATTTTTCCTTTATACAAACCTTGGAATGAAAAAGAATGTTATTTTTGTAAATTAATCTTTTTTAAAAAACACTAGATGACTTAAGAAGATTAGGTCAAAAGATGCTGAAGCAAAGGATAGGCACAAATACTAAAGCACATTGTCTATCTCATCTTATTCTTAAATACTCAATATTATATTACTGAGGAAACGGATTTAACTTGTCTGATATGAATATCTATTAATGGCTTGTCTGTGCGAAGCTGGCCAATTGCTTGGCTTTAACCTGCAATATTCTCAAGACAGTAGAAGCAGTTTATGCTCCGTCACTTCCTATGCATTCAAACATGATGACTTAAAATAATCTTTATAATCTTTCAGCTTATCTCGAGAAAGGGACATGCTTAATAATTGTATCAGTGGCTTAGCTTCATAATCTCTATGCATTTTAACATTATATTCCATAGAACAACCAGGATTATTCATGGTAAGAATAAATGGACGCCAGAGAATTATTGTATAGCAGTTGGCAATAACTAGTAATAAAATAGGGTTTCATCTGAATCCATTTAGGTGATCTTATTTTACTGAATGTGTTAAAGTATTTTCAGGAATGCCAAGAGGAATTCACTTTTAAGAAGAACAATGTGGCATCAATACTGAGGCACAATGAAAGAGAATTTATAAAGAAGTAATTTCTCTTCTAGTCAAGAATGCAAGCATATAGGTAGTAAAACTCCATTTATTATTCTATTTATGAAACTTATTATGAGTATGTTTGGCAGAACTAGTAAAGTGTATTCATGAACTCCATTAATATGCATTGTGTGCCTACTATGTGCCAGATAGTGAGTACGCAAAGATTATCTGCTCAGACCTTAGGAACTTTTGGTGAGGTGAGTAAAACTGACAGACAAATAAACTAAGTTAGGTTATGATTCAGAATGGAAGCCCTAGCCAGGCAGCTCAGTTGGTTAGAGCATCGTCTCAGTACGCAAGGTAGTGTGTTCGATTCTCGGTCAGGGCACATACAAGAATCAACCAATGAGTGCATGGATAAATAGAACATCAAATCAGTGTTTCTCTCTCCCTCTCTCTCTCTCTCTTTCTCTTTCCTTCTCTCTCTAAAATCAATAAAAACATTAAAAAAGATTCTGAATGGAAAGGTGCTATGACAACGCACAGAAGGGAGATATTAAGTCTGTATCAAGAATTTAAGAAGGCTTCACAGAGAAACCAATTAACCTAAATTCTGAAGAATAGAAGAGAGGTTCCCAGATGGCAAGGGTTATCATAGGCTGAAGAAATAGCATGTTAAAAAGTGCAAAATATTGCCATGATTGGTAGAGTGGGAAAATTTTATATACTTTAGAAAATGGATTTGGAAGCTAATATAAAATTGTGATGGGATTACAGTTTGAATATTCTTAAATACCAGCTTCTGCACGTTAGGTCTCATATATACATTTTGCCTATTTTGCTGCAAAATCCCAATTTCTCTTTAGAGCTGGTCAGAGCCATACATGCAACCCCACAACTACCTTTGGGGGTCCCACAGCACCAGCTCTCACCTTTCCATCCCCCAAACTTCATCCTCTTTCCTGACAGCTCTCCCAATCAGCCAAAATTCAAATTAGAAATCTGAGCCTAATCCTTTTTACTCCTTTTTCTTGGGGCCAAACATCCACTCTATCATCAGGATCTATTCAATTGCTTGATATGCATCTGTGCGGCCAGTCTGCTTTTCACTATCAGCACTTCTTGCCTAAGCGGTCCGTCTGACGCAAAAACAATCTACTTGGCCTCCCTGCTTCAGGTCTTGATCCTATTTCTGTTTAAAAATTTTTTATTGTATTTTTCCATTTAACCTCCTGTCTATTTCTTTGCCACAATGCAGTGAGGGTGATCATGTTAAAACGTGACGCTGATCACATTACCCCCCTCCTTAGAACATTCAGAGAATCCCTGGTGCTTTCAGTATCAAATTTAACCTGATTACCATGGCAAACTGGTTCTGCCTCCTGAGGAAGCTCATCTCTAATCTCTCAGCGTTCAAATGATTTGTTCTCCTTTCCTTGATTGACTCCTATTTGTACTATAATTCTTAACTTAGAGGACGGTTCTTCTAGGAAGCTTTGTCTGACACTGAAGTCTAATTCAGACACACTTCCTATATATTTAGTCCCGGTACTTCTATGACAAGTCTTATCACCCCATACTACAATAGCTATTTATTTGTATATTTTCCCTAGAATCCAAGCCGTACATTCCGGCATTTTTATCTATTTCTTCCCTCTTTCATGTATTCTGTGAGCCCACTCAGTGCCTCAAACAGCCCTGATATTCAGTGTTTGTGAAATAGTTGAATAAATATGTAGGGCCTTAATCAGAAAGTGCATTACTTATCATGTTGGGAAGCCTGGACATTATTCTCTATGTCAATGCTTTTAACTATGCACCATGAAGTATTGGAATCCATAAGATAAACATGGGGTAGTTACTGGAAACATCAATATTCCTCAAAGTTTATTAATGTATCATTTAAATAGCATAATTAATATTTTCATAGCGTAAAGTAAAACATAACATTTTAATGAAATTTTCTTTGCACTCTGCCACTAGAGTAAGGCAAATATCTGTGTTTGTTTACTCTTTTCAACCTGTAATTACATGTAGCAGAAATTCTTGTGAAACACTGTTGTAGGTGTTTGCACGTTTTTTGTAAAGGGGATGATAAGCTCTGATTTAAATGTTAGCTGTTTGAAAGTCACATTTTTTTGTTGTTGTAAATAATAAACACGCATAGCATTTTCTTTCTTGTGAGAACAGCTGAAAAAGGCTTGCACTATTCACAGCACCACAGTTAGGGTGTCAGCTCCCTGCTGTGCCACAGCCATCACCACAAATAATTGCCCAGTCTTAAGTACTTCCTTAGGATTTCTGATCACCTAGTGACCACTAGTGTTTGGCGTTTGTTCAACTTTCATGTCATTAAGACGCATTGTGTCTGTACTGAATGATCCCTCACGTGACACCGTCTACCCTAGTGGGACCGCTGCACCTGAGCCCTGCACCCCTGAGCTCCAGCTTCCTTCAAGCCTGACTGGAGGTACCAGCGAGGCAACCCGTAAGTAAGTGCAAGGGAGTTATCGCCAAGGGGATGGGCTTTACCCAGCAGGAATCGGAGGCAGAGAGGGGCCAGTGGATGAACTCATCTCCTTTCTCCCACAGAGACTTTTCTGATGATATGTCGTGTATAAGCCTCTTTTAGGATGTCTCACGTGGCAGAGCCATCGCCTGTGATGGTCCCTTCAGTGATAGACCCCTTGCTACTAACCCTCACTCTTTTCTGCTTCACTCTCCTGTCCCTCATTCTGGGGCTTGTACTCCCCATAAACACGTAGTTCATGCTCTGTTTTCTAGGGAATCTGGGGCAAGGAAGCCAGGAGTTAGAAATTGGTGACTGACCGTGGTTCTGCTCCAGGGAGGTCCTGACTGAACAACTATTTGGCCTTTTCCATATCACTTTCTTTTGCATCTCTGTGCCCATGTTTTCAAACTACTATCCCATTATTTTAAAATATTATGACTTTTCAGAGAGTATGTTTGTTTGGAAAGTAGTGTGTGTGTTTGTTGTCTGTCTGTGTAGTTAAAAAGCAGTATAACAAAAGGGCACATACTGTGTTCAGTCTGTATCACTTTACCAGATATTTCCCTTTGCTTTCCTAGGGCCAGTCTCCAGCCTGTCCCACTGCGGTCTATGTCCAGGAAACTAACCTATGTGACTATATCAGCAGGACTCCTATGCTCTGGTTTTTGACCCAATGGGGAGTCCTAGCTGGAGTTGCCACAGAAGGAGGAGACTGAGGTTAGGATAATGTTTATTCCTATGGATCCCTTTCTCTGAGGTCACATCAAGCTAGCTGCATCCCTAGATAGAAGCCACTGCTCCTCTATATCCTCCCTCTTCCCTTGTCCCTCTGTGCCCAGGGGTGGTAATAGCTTGTAAGCTCCTTTTCTGGAGTTTGTGTACTATCCTTTGTGGTTCTACTACACCCCTTCCACATCTGTATTATTGCCACCTAGTAAATAAATGCTGCTTGTTCTCATGTGCTGTGCATCTATTTTGCTTGGACCCTGACTGACATACTTGTCAGTACACCTGCCTTTGAAGCAATGACCTTAGAGAACTGATTGAAATAAGGAAATGCATGAAAATATATAGAGAGGGAGTATAAGAAAATAGGGCTATGGGCAAAGTTTTGGAGACTACTTGATTTAAGGAATTCTGCTATAAATGACGAGTTGACCAAGCAAATGAAATAGTGTAAAGGCAAGAGTAAAACTTGGAGAGGATTGCATAGAAAATCAGGCATAAAGTGTTTTGAACATAAGGAAATATGAAATGCTATGGAGAGAGAGCATGAAGGTTTGAAGTATATTCCCTTATTTTTAGCATTTAAGTCATCAGCTGACCACAGTGACAGCACTTTCAGGAGAGGTAGTTGAAACAAAAACTGGGGAGGCACGAACTATGTTGTGAGTACAAGGCGTGCAACGCAGGAGAAAACATGAGACTTCCTCTTGCAAAAAGCCTTAAAACCTAGCGCAAGAAAAAAAGAGTTTCTGAAATGATTGGATGCTCAAATCCTTAAGAAACTTTAACTAAAATAATGCTTATCCAGTTTATCTACTATCGTCTTTCTTTTCTTCCCCTGCCTAGTTTTCTCTTTATAATTAATATTTACTAATATTCTACTAAACTGGTAAGTAAAATCCATTGTACATAAGAGTTACCTGTAGAGAAATATTTAGTGTACCAAATTTTTGTACAATATTCTTTTTGATTATCTGTGACTTTTTAAAGAAACTATCCATGACATTTTGATTTATTTCTAACTGGATTAAGCATCCCCATTTATATAGTAAAAAGGAGTTATTGCTATTTCACCTCAAAGAACATTGTCTAATCTATTCAAAAGTTAATCTGATCCTACCACTTTAATAGGCTAGTGTGCATGGGTAGAATGTGAGCATACATGTATATATTTTTGTGTTTATGTATGTGTATGTGTCTATGTATGTGTGTGTGTATATATATAATTTCCTAACGTATACAACATAGCAAGTAGGTCATTTTGGTAGTAGCTCTGTCTGTTATATAAATTATTATAAAAATTTTATACTTTCTGACTTAATCTCCTCCTCTAATAAGTGTCTGGACTACTACCCTACTATGGTCTGAATGCTGTGTTCCTCCAAAATTCATGTGGAAATGCCAACCCCAAGGTGATGATATTAGGACTATGGGCCTCTGGGATGTGATTAAGTCGTGAGGGTAGAGTCTGAATAAATGGCATTAGCACTTTGATCAAAGAGGCTCAGCAGAGCTCCTGAGCCCTTCCATCTGTGAGTACACAGTAAAAAGAGAGCCATCTATGAATCAGAAAGCCCTCACTAACCAAACACGAAATCTGCCTGTGCCAGGATCCTAAAATCCCTAGCCCCCAAAACTGTGAGGAATAAATGTCTGTTGTTTATAAACTACCCAGTCTGTTGTAATTTTTTATAGCAGCCTGCATGAACTAAGACAGAGTGTTTTCAGAAGAGATTAGCATTTGAATGAGAAGACCGAGTAAAGAAGATCCACCCACACCAGTATGACCTACATCATCCAACACACGGAGGGCCCTGATGAAACAAAAAGGGAGAGGAAGGGAAAAGTCTTTCTTCTTAATCCGTGACATCCACCTCCCCCCTTGCACATTGGAGCTTCATGTTCTCAGGCCTTCAGACTCTTCAACTTACACCAGCAGCCCCCCCCTAGCTCTCAAGTCTTGGGACTTGGACTGAACGGTCCAATTGACTTTCCTGGTTCTCCAGCTTGCAGACAGCAGATCTTGCACTTCACAGCCTCCATAAAGGCTTGGACCAATTTCCATAATAAATCACCTCTTATGTATCTGTATATCCTATTGTTTCTGCTTCTCTGGAGAACCCTGGCTAACACATATCACCTTACAGTACAAAAAGCTCACTGGCCTCCCAGGTAAGTAGTAGAAATTCATATTTTGTGTATCCCGTGTGTGACTGTAAGAGTTACTGATGCAACAGTGGATATTCTTTTAACTGTGATATTAAAATCTGAGAATCACTACAAGTAACAGAGATCAAAATACTCCCCCAAGTATCATGAATATAATCTTTATACTCTTAATCTGATAAGGATTTATATACACTCAGCATTTAAAATGATACTCATTGGTATATTAAAGCCACTCAGTTTTTGCAAATAGATTCAGTTTGACAATTTTCTACTACATAGCTCATTTGTCCTTCATGAATTTAGAATACATGTGATTTAAATCTTCCATGGCAGTCAAACACAAACAATGGAAAAGTGAAAATCTACTCATGCTTAAACGTATTTGCTTTTAAGACCTTTCCCATGTGACTGATCTCAGGCATAGGGCTAAGCACGTCCGATTCGTTGGACATGTTGGTTCATCCCAGTAGGGGCTCACGATGAATGGCTGTGTAGAAATCATTTATACTGAGGAGCTAGTGCTTGATATTTCATTTAAGAGGCTCCTGTGGATTTCGCTCCAATTTCCTTCCAGCCCCTCCAATTTTCTTTTTATTGCTAAACTGCAACAGAAAAAAAAAGAAAAAAGAAAAGAAAGGAAAAAAAATTAAAAATAAATGAATAAATAAATAAAAGACAAAGAGGCAGAAGAAAAGGAAACTCCACTTGAGCATGCTGAGATTTGTCTGTCCTGTGGCGGAGTTATTAAAAATGAGTCTGTGAGATGCCCCTGTACAGAGGAGCACATGCGGCCATCAATAGCAGTAGTAGCACAGAGTAATTACATTCGTCGTCAGAACTACCAAGTGTGAACGGATGAAAGGCAGCTAGGGAACATAGCCTACCGTTTACGGGCTTAACAATAAATGCCGGCTTTGATGCATGTGCCCAATGGGGTCAGAGAGATCGAGGTAAGGAGAGCTATGCAGATAGTTACATCAGGGACAGGAGTAAGATTGAATCTACCTTTCTCAGCTGAAAATTCTCACTTCCATTTCTCCTTCACTGGCTCTCCAGAACTTCAGTGCCATATCTTGTCCCTTGCAGGTAATTTCCTTTCTGATATCTTGTCAACTCTCAAGATCTATTCTTTCAATAAAATACATTTTTTCTTTCAAAGCTAACTTTTGCTTCTCATTCATTCAAACTGAAAAACTTTGAGATATCTTTGGTTTGTCTTTTTTTTTTCCTCATTTCTTTCCATGCTCTTTATTTACTGCCTTCTAGGACTAAATCCCTCTCAGTCTGGACTACTGAAGTAATAATATCATAACTGTTCTCACAATCTTTAGTTTTCCTTCCAATCCATACAACAAAGTTTAGTAAATGTAAAATTTAAAACAGGTCAAGAAATTAAGGGTATTTATACTTTGGCTTTACATCCTGACCTGAAATTATTCATCTCTCTATACAGATAATCCTATACATGTTGTATGGTGCTGTATTTAATTATATAAAAAATAAAAATACCCAGAAATGTAATTGACACCAGAGTGATTTCTGTATCCTTTACTCTAACAAAACATGTCCACGAATCATGTCTCAAACAAGTTTCACTCTCCTAACTGTGAGTTTTCTCTATGGGTCCAGTTTTGGGGTCTGTTTTCTCTGTATGACTCTCCATGTATGCATCCCTATGGTTGGAGACCCATCTATTCTCTGAGGCTTTCAAAAATTCCTAATTCAAGAACTTTTCCTTTTTCTTTATTTAGTACTTGATAGTTGCTTTCTAACAGGTTGTTCTTTTATGTACATAAAGGTAACTCCTTTTTTACCTGTTTTTATCTTTTTATCCTTACTCCTTCTTTAAGCGTCAGCTTGGCTTCAGTTTCCAAGCTGGTCCGAATTCTCTCCTCTGTGTCCCTACAGTGCATGCCATATGATATTGGAGGTATCTTTGTTGCGTCTGTTTCTCTCTCTAAACAAATATAAAGGTAGGTCCAACAACCTATGTACCTTTGTATGACCATCATCAAGCAAAGTATATGCACTAGTCAGTACACAAGACATTTGGTTAATTGGATAGAATTAAGTGTCTTACGTCTTTTCCCCAATTTAAAAACAAGAAATTGCTACCTAGTATAATTCCTATCTAGAAACATTTATACCCCAGGCCTGCACTAAATGGCTTGGATGATGATGATGATGATGATGATAGCAAAGACAGCAACAGTGGTCACTATCCTAATTTTACACTGTGATAATGGAGGAAATTCTACATACGGGTCCCCACAATCTTACTCTATTGTTGGTAACTAGAAAGATCCTGATTCTGTCATATTGAAGGGATCCAGCAGAAATTTTGGAATTTACTGTTAATTTTTCCAGCTTTCATCTTACCCTCTTCCAGCTGGTACCACTACACCATGGAAGCCCATTGGCATTAGAATGCAGAAGGCCAGGGGAGTTTAAGAAGCTACTTGTATTCATTCCTTCCTTCAATCAATCTGCTTCACCTTTTCCTGTAGAGCAAGAACTCTGTTCAAATGCTACATTTGAAAGTAAACAAGAATTTAGAAGTATGATGATACAGGATGATACAGGTGGTCCATTTCAAATTTGTAATTTTTGGATGTTACAAGTCAATTCATCATTAAGGGGACTCTGAGACACTCCAGCAGTGTGTTCTGAGCACTGAAGCAGCTGGAGAGTGATCACACCCAGGCTGGCCTAATGAAAAAGACAAGAAAATCAACTGGTTGCTAATTGGAGAAGAAATGTTGTCACAGAAGTTTCCACACTGTTTAATGCAAATGCAGGAAGGACCCTGTACTTTATCAAGCTAACTCAGAGGATTAGGTGAAAGAATGAAAACAAACAGAGGAGAAAATGTGACTCTTGAATCCTGCATTACATAATTTAAGACAAAAGAGACCCTACCAGACAATATAAGCATTGCCCTTTTTCTCAGTCAGCACAATTATCACGCAAAGGAAACATAGTTTAACAGCACTTACCTCAAGACATTAAATCACTGCCTTAAAGTGTATAGACATCATCCTATAAAGCAGTGAGGATATGTGTCAGCAATGTAGCTGCTCACATTCTGGAATGTTTTTTAATATAAAGCTCACTATAGGTAGCAAAGAATGTGTGTAAACCTCTAGACATCTGCCTATACAACCTCCTCTATATCACACCCGCATAGGCACCTGACTCAGCACCCAGTACACTGGTACAAGAATACACCATACCTGTATCTTTGCCAGCCAAATACCTGGATGGAATTCATTAGGCCAATACTTTGCCACTTTGTTATAAAGTCATACAGACCTAGACTTTGCACTTATGGAGTAGCATTTTACTCATATGTAATAAATGAAAGATTCTTCTGTGTTCTTGCCTTCTGAGAACAGAATCCCCATATTTGTTGGCTATTTGAAATTACCTGGGGCTTAATCTGATTTCTTTTCTTTTTTAAATTAAATTTAGTGAGATGATATTGGTTTACAAGATCATATGGGTTTCCAGTGTATATTTCTATGATACATGATCTGTACATATGTTGCATTTCTTTCTCAGGCCCCAAAAATCTCTAGGAGAGGCATCCACTGAAGGTTCCTTCCAGGTATATCTGGGAACCGAATATTGTGACCAGAAATTATAAAGTCTAGAGTCTGGGGTGGCAATTTCACCATTCGATAATTCATTGCCCAACCAGCTACTACACTGCCTGCTCTTGCTTCCAGCCCTGAGCTATCTGAATAAAGTTATGAGTAAGCTGACTTTAATGTTCCCCTCAGCTTGAATAAACTTGAAACTGGCTTCTTCCTGCCTATTGGTTTCTGACCTTCCTTTTCTCAGGGCCTTTCCTTTAGAAAACTTTTTATTGTACATTATCTCTCTGCCCCTTTGAGAGGTAATTTTTCTCCCAGCCTCCCACCAATTGTATGACCCAGGAATGTCTTTCTCGGGGACCTGGGAGTCATCCCTTGGAAATGTCATCATCATGCAAGTGGGTGGCCCAAGTCCTCAGTCTCTGTCAGAGGTTAGGAGCCCAATTTGGACAAACACCAATTAGAAAACACAGATGAACTAATCATACTAACCAAACTACCCACTGACATCTTCCAATAGTTTTCTACTAGCTCACTCCAGAGCTTCAAACTTCTTGGTGTGGGTTTTTTTCTCCGCATAGTTGAGTTTAATCACTTTCCTCTATTGCAATAGTCTTAAATAAATTCTTCCTTGTCTGTTTAACTCTGCCCACTGAAAAAAATTATTTTGACAGAGCAATTTACTATTTTGCAGATACAGAGTTATATTTCTCACCTCTACTGTTGGTATTCATCAAAACACAAAACATCTCATCTGCTTTATTCCGGGAGCATTTCAATATTGTATCTGCTTAGTATGCCTGCAGAAGAGACTACATATTTCACTTTAATATTCTTTTGAATATTTTTTCTAAATATTAGAAGCCACTATATATACTGGGGTATTCAGCCATCTGAAGTTAAATATTCTAGTGTGATTAAGTTCTGCTCAATGAGAGATAAGAAGTAAGATGTTCTTTAATGGAGGGGCCATTCCCTTCATCCTTTCACCTTGTTGCTTACTGGAGTGAAGCTGGGATTGCTGGAGTTCAACTAGTTATCTTAAAGCCCCAGGTGCCAGCAGCATGGTGAGGATGGTAGAGCATCGAGTTAGA
Source organism: Desmodus rotundus (assembly GCF_022682495.2). Taxonomy (NCBI): domain Eukaryota; kingdom Metazoa; phylum Chordata; class Mammalia; order Chiroptera; family Phyllostomidae; genus Desmodus; species Desmodus rotundus. The sequence continues at coordinate 24,805,645 of NC_071397.1, forward strand.
AGCCTGGGTCCCGGGTGACCATGATGTGGCATACTAGCCAGGTGCTATTTATATTTACAGGTAAAACAAACTTCTATCTTTTATTGGCACATGGTTTTTGTTCGTTTTGTGTCACTCACAGGTCATTTTAATCCCAACTGGCACTGGTGCCCTTCCTAGTTTTCCAGCCTTGCCATGGAGTAGTTCTTATACTTCTCTGATAACTGCAATGGCAACGTAAGATGAAGAAGAAACTCACACCTTTACTTAGTCCCCAGTTTTGAAATGGAGGTGCTATTGTTTGGCTGACCTCGTGTAAACATCCATAGTTGATTTAGGAAGATGTGAATATTTATGATATTAATTTTCTCTACCTATTTCCCCTCTATTTATTCAAGTCTTTGTATAACTATGGGCATTATCATATCAGTTATTTTTATGCTTACGAACTATTTAATGATGATTAAAGACTATTTCCAGTACTGCCTGTCTGTTGCTTCCTTCGGTTCCTCCCGTGATGCTCCAACACCACTGTCTGAGATGAAGTCTTGAACAGAAAACAGACCATATGCAAAGTGCCACCACAGAAACCCCAAATTCCTGACCAGGTTTTATTACACAGAGGGATGGGGCTCAGTCCTTGGCTGCTGCCTTCCTCATGTTTGCAAGGCCATTGCTCAGCTCCTCTCTCTTCCTCTTGGCACGGATGTGTGTCCCCACCTTTTCCTTGATGAATTTGGGGGCCCTCTTGTCCTTAGAGACCTTGAGTAGCTCCATGGCACACTGTTCATAGTGGGCAAAGCCACGCACCTCTCGGATCATGTCCCGCACGAACTTGGTGTGCTTGCTGAGGCGCCCGTGGCAGCAGCTATCCCTCGGCTTGCTCACGTTCTCTGTTACTTGGTGGCCCTTGTTGAGACCCAGGCCATGGGGTAACGGAGAGCCATGGCTTCTTTTCCTCAGTGGTAGCTGCGGTGCAACTCAATTTTTCTTTTCAGATAGGTCTTATATGCTACGTGAGGAGATTATTCCTGGGAATTTTATGCTTTTTGTTCTGTGATCAAATAGATTTTGAATTATGCCAATTCTCCCATTACAGCACAAGCTATTCACTCTTTCCCTCACCCTCAACTCAGCACGCACACCCAGAACTCACTTCACTTCCTAACATTTGTCAATATGACCTGAGTTTTGAAATCCTAAATATTACTCAATTATTTTATATTATGTATATTAAATTTCAGATTGTCATATGCATGCATTTTAATAATCATATTAATAGTATATTTTATGTTTAAATGATTCAACATTAGCATTATTCCTCAGAAATCTTCATTTTTAGTTGGTGGGCACACAAAGCATTTTTATGTGTGTTATATGAGTGGTATACTTTCTAAGATTATACTTCTATTTCATTAGCACACGAATGAAAATCCGGCCACTATTTTTTGATACATTTTCCACACCCTTTACTATTGCCCCTCTTCATTTGTATGGTTTTCTTTTGACATGTACTGTAGGACAGAAAAATTCTAGGGCATATCTAATTTTCGTTATCCCGAAGGTAACCTCGTTTTGTTTTTGTTTTTTTTCCTATCAGGGTTCTTATAGCAATCTAAACTTATTCTTTCAGTATAAATATTTTTTCTAAGACTTAACCTCGTATGACTCTCTTTTTGTTAACTTTGCCAGACTCTGATGAACTTTTGATCTCCTCACACAAGCCTTTTGAAAAGCACCAGCAAGTTTTATTTTTAATGTCTTGATTCTTCAGGAAAAAGGGAGCAATGGTATTACATTGGTGCAAAGAGCAGTTTTTCTCGAGTCAGACTGTCTCTGTTTAAGTTCTACTTTGACTACTACAAGCCTGTAGCATAGAGAAATTTCCTCAAACTCTTCGCCTCAGTTTTCTATCTATGAAATAATGATAGTAAATAATATTACAAATATTACGGTATTTTTGGAAGATAAAAAAGAAATCTGTACTATTAAAAATGAACCTGGCACATGGTAATCACACAATATATGTTAACTGTTATAATTATCTCATTATAATATCTCTTTTACCTTTTTTCTTCGTCATTTTGGGGATACTTCTAGAAGTTTTCTTTTTTTTTCCTACTGACTTGAACTTCTCAAGTCACTAACTTTCTTCAGTAAATCCAATATGTATTTTACTCAAACTTCTGCAATTTTAGTTTTATTGCAATCCACTCTGATCTCACCTAGATCCCTTTTCATCTCAGTGTGTTGACTTTTTATCTCATCTTCTTGTCCCTTTAAGCCTGTCTATTCTTTCCTTATGACATTATTGTCCTATTTCATAGCTTTTAAAATTTGATTTAATATATTTTTCCTGGATCCTATAGAGTAGACTGCATTTTAGAGGTCTTCTTTCCCATTTGAGGTGATGTTTGTTTCTCTTGCTTTTTAATTTTTTCATAGAATTTGTTTTTATTGTTGTTTTTAATTTATCAATATTCATCTCCCCAAAATAAAAGCCAAGACTATATCAGTATTTACTAACCAAGAGCATATGGAGATATCGCTCAGCTCTATTACCCACTGACATGTTGGTTTAAAAAAACCCAGTACTTTATTAAATATAGATCGAGAAGGGATGGAAGGGATGCCTAAAGGCACCATCCCAAAACTTAGGATCTAAAAACTGTTGTGCTTTTGTGGCTCTGTGAAGAATGGGTTGGTATCTTTTCTGAAAAACAGGAGCACATTCTAAAAGCTAGAATCTCAAATATGCACTGTTAGGAATATATTCCTGCTCTTGTCCTTGAATAAGTGCTTTAATTTGGAGAACTACATCTACCAAGATAGATTTTATCGCTGCATTCCACATTCTACATATTTACATATTGCATAGTGAAAGCTGAAGCTTCTCAATTGGTACAGCTATACTGGACGGACATTTCAGTACACCAGTGAGCAAAAATTAATGCCTGTATGATAATGAGGAGGCTGCCTAGTTTTCAGGTTTAAATGGAAGCTTTTGACCCCACAGTAATGAATAGTGAATGAATTTGTTAGCTAATGCCAGGTAACGAATCACTTCAAAACAGCAAACTTTAACTGGGCTCACAATTTGCAGCTTGGTAGTCTGAACCAGGCTCAACTAGGCTGTTCTTGTCTCACAGAGTCTTAGTCGGGCTTTTTCAGACAGCTGCTGCTTCTGCTGGTAGGTCTAAATGAACTAACATGGCCTCAGTTGGGATAATTCACTTCTATTCCATGTGCTTTTACATTGTCCAGCAGCCTAGCCAGTGCTTGTTTACATGATGGTCACAGGGGATTCAAGAGAGCAATGGGGGTGTGCAATACCTCCTGAAGCTCAGGCTTAGATCTGGCACCAAGTCTCTTCTCTTGCATAACACCCACCAGATCAAGTCACGGGTCCATCAAGGTTCAAGGTGGGAAACCAGATTTCACTTCCTGATGGGAGTTGCTACTGAGTCACATTGTCAAGGTCATGGGCACAGAGAGATATTATGAGTTAAGGACATTTTGAAACCAGTGCATCATAGTGGAGAAACCAAGATACATCTTCTAATGTTTTATTGGAGCAGGGCAAAAGTAATTGGAAAATTTCTTCAGCTCACTTTTGTCATTCCTAAAGTAACATATTTTTCCCCAAAGTTAAGCCACAGAACATTGGTGTTATCTGAGTTTTCTTATTCTTTATTACCATGGAAAATGTAATAGGATAGTTTATGCCAGAGATTGATAATACATGCCCTTTAAAGTCACAGCAATGACAATGTGCATTTTAGAGAATAATTATTTCTTTCCATGGATGGATATGTTGTTGTAGAAGTCCCACTTTTTCACAACAAATTGAGAGTCAGGAAGAAAAGACCAAAAATATGTAGATAAAACAGCTAAATATAGTCTAGTTCAACCCTAGGTATATATGACTTGATCACAATAGACCTTGATTACTTAGAGCCATATGAAGAAGCATATACTCAGAGATATACTACCTAGAGCTATCCTGACCTGATGCTAATTTATCTCTACTTCAAACTGAGACTCTTGGGCTCCTCCTGGACCTAAATCTGAAATTTCCATGGTTTCTAGACATCTGGACAATAATTTATAGAATGTGACATAATCTCACCTTCTTCAACAAACTTATCTTGAGCAGATAGTAATCAGAAATTGAGAATAGAAAACTCAAGTAAAATTTACAAAAGTATGCATTTTGGAATCACAAAATTTAAAAAAAGAGTACATCGGAGTTAGACACATCTGAGTAATTCCATTACCAGTGGGACTTTTGGCAAGCAGTAAAATTCTTTGACAATGGATTCCACATTTGAAAATGAATGAGATATGTCCACAAAGCGCTAAGGACAAAGTCTGGATCATGGTAGGTGTCTGCTGAAAAGTAACTGTAGTGTTTCACTCATCAAGACTTCTTGGAGTCAGCACAGTTAAATAATTATAGAATTATGACCATGCCCTCCTCCTAGATTTTTACCCTCCACATACCCGCTAGTTAGTTTAAAGGCAAACAGTTATGAGTGGGGATGGTTTTTAGATTCAGGGACTTACAACATTAGAAGTGTTTTCAAAATATGTAATGAATAGTGGTAGACAAATCAGGCTGATTCTTAGTTTATGATGAACACTCTGCAATAGTAAATTTTCTCTGATTCTCTTTAAAAGAAATACCGAGATATTTTAATGCCCTGATTGGCGTGGCTCAGTTGGTTGGGCATTGCCCCCAAAAGCGAAAGGTTACCAGTTTGATTCCTGGTCAGGAGACACGCCTGTGTTGCAGGTTTGGTTCCCGGTCAGGGAGCATGCGAGAGGAAACTGATCGATGTTTCTCTCCCTTCCCCCCGCTCTAGAAATAAATACATAATATCTTTTAAAAATCCTTAGATACTTGAAAATAATCTGTTGTTGCAGATTCTCCAAGTATGTGCATGCTTGCAGTAATGATACCCCATTCTGGTAGATGTGTCTTGAAATTTTAACATAAGTAGTTGTAAAAACATTTTTTTTGTATAGTAGCTAAATACTATAACATTAGCTTTTACTTCCACCGTCAATCATTTGATGATCAGAAATAAGATCTGTAAAATTAGGAGAGTGGCAATTATATCAATTCTTAAGATAAAGCAATAGAGATTTCGGAGTTGCTGTGATTTGTCTGACTTGTGCAAATCCCCAAGCTACTTTTGAAACAGACTCTCTGATTCAAACCTATGCCCCTTTGGTCGACATTACCCTTCCTCTTTCCATTAAGAAGCAACAAAGTTATCACCACATTTAAAAACGTGGGGTTGGCTACTGTGTTGCTTTTACCTTTACATTCTGAGAACCAAAAAATCTAATAAAGGAATGTGAAATTAAATAATGAAGTGGAATTGCACACTTTTGCAGGAACTACAAATATGCCTAATTACCAAGTGTTTATAGATTAAAACAAGAATCAAGAGAAAGTTACAAAGAGTTAATAAAACTCTAAGATAATCAGCTTGTATTATCTAATTTAATTTCTAATTTTATCTCTCAAAATTATAAGTTCATAACACCCAGATGCTAAATGCTCAATTAATTCATGAGTGAATGAGTGTTTTAATTAAAATATGATTGAGTTCTAGCTTGGTATTAATACATAGGTTAGACTCAAGCAAGAATGTTTTAAGTTTGGGTAATATTCTGGTTGAAAAACAAAACAATAAAAAAATGCTTAGCTTAAAAAAAATCCCACAACTGAGTAAGTAATGTTTTACCAGTCAGCAAAAGTGTAACAATATTATATTCCTCAGGGTAGAATTGTCTTCAGTTCAGTGAGTTTTCACTTCCATTATTACAAAGCACTTTTTAAAGAGTGTTACTGAACTGATGCTGATTTAAGATCTTATATGCAATTTTGGCTAAAAAAGGCAAGTCAGTTGAGGACAAAATGTGATAAAATGTCACAGTGATACTTCACTGATGGACAGGTTAGATTTATGGCAGCCTCACTCACCTAGAACACAGCTGTGGTCAGGGCTCTCGTGACCCAGCCCCCTGTGCAGTCATGTCTGTCAGAAGAGTCACCGTGTCACTCTGGGGCTGACCCGAATTAACCAGGTATTGGGGTATCCGATAAAGCTCTATCAAATTCGATGTAGCACAGTAGATTTGCAATCCAACAAAAATGAGGGTTTGGTTGACCGTCTCCACAAAAGCCAAACTCATGAGACAGAGGCTGGTACAAAAGAAAAGAGGTTTCATTTAGGTGATGTGTGACCTGGGAGTGTGGCAGACTCCTGCCACAAAGACTATGCCCTCTCTTTCTGCCATGAGGAAAGTACAACCGTGTCCTCAGCAAGGCCAAGACAAAGGCCCGTGTCCAGAGTTCCTGCTCCATTTTAAAGCACAGTCCTTTGGAGTCCACAGGCAGCTGCTAAGTGGTATTACTCTCCACCTGGGTAGCTCGTCTTGTTGTTCCCAGCAGCTGTCCATTTCTGGCTTCCTCCTAGAGCCTGCATGTAGAATCTGCATGGCCATGGGCCACCGGGCTGCTGGTGCCACATGGTAGCGTGCTCCCGGGTGAGAGAGCACAAGAATGCACAGGCTAGTGCATCACCAGGGGGGCAAGACAAAGAGAGAGAGATGCTCCTTCCTGGAGGCCCTAGCAGCCATGTGGCCATGGAGAGAACAGGTGAGTGCACTGTGTGAGTGCAGGCCATGAGCAAGAGAGCTTCTTAGTTCCACTGGGATTATGTTAGTTGGGACTTAGGATGGACTAGGTACTTTCTTAAAATGACTAATCAACTTCCTAAACTTTCATGTGCTTCAGGTGGGTCCACCTCCCCACCAAACCCTTCTTTCCCCGGGCTAGACTGACAGGGATCTTTGGTCTCGAACCTCCCCTGCGCCATTTTGACTTGTCCTGCACATGGGCCTGCCTTCCTGTGGTCCTCCCCCTGAGTCTGGTACCAAAGCAGGGAGAAGGCTTTTTCCTCTCTCCACTTATCTCGCTAGCTCTTCAAGTGTTCAGTGTAAGAACCCCACCTGCTGCCATCTTGGCCAGTGGAGGAGTCTCTCCGGTGCTCCAACTGATGGTTTTATGGTAACAGATTGACAGCAGCAAAAGAAGTTAAAAGTGCCATGAAGACAAAACCATAGTAAATATTGGGCGGTAAGTCTATCACTCATGTTTATAAGAGAACTTTTGTTGATGGGCTGTGTTTTCTGTGCAAGAAAGCAAGAAGAGTTGAAAATGGTTACACTGTACATGCTTTAAGTATTCAATTTTCAAAATAATTATTTAGAATATGCCCTTGGGATGCTGAAAAAAATGAGGTGCTATCTTATTTATATAGCCCATTGAATTTTTGAGGAACATGGAGATATTTAGTCAAATAAAGGTTTTATGTATGCTCCCATGGAGTTTATTTATCCCATCTTTTATTTTTTGAGGGGAAATGTTGCATGAAATTAACACCGCAGTACAACACTCAATGAGATCTGAAGTGCTCTATTATAATGGGAATGCTACTCGGTCCAGCCAGTATCATATGAGAAAGTAGTGGAAGATGTCCTACTTGTACATCAAAATCTGATCCTGAAGCTGACATGAAGGGCGGGTACCCTTGGGCTCTATGCTTCTCATTTCTGCTCTGTTGTCTCTTTCCCTTCATGGCAACTTCTGTCACCCTCACCTTTCCATCCATGTGTTCTGCCCTCCGTGGCCACATTCTCTTCTGTTATCCTCAATGGCTCTCTCTCCAATGACTAGAATGAAGCCCTATTCTTTTTCCTCTCACAACCCTGTAAGATGCTCCCTTACAGTACAATGGTTTCCAGTTGAATTAAAGACTTAACAGAAGAAATACAATGAAAATGTGACTGCACAAGATGACTGTCTGGACAAAACAAGTCTTAAAGCAAGAAAAACTTTCTAAAAACTAGTCACAAAACAGAGGCAAGGGTAAAGTGTATGTAAATTTAATTAAATAAAAACTTCAATTTCTGTTTCCAATATATATGACAGAAGGGATTGATATAAACAGATTAACAAGCCAATAGAAAAAGAACCAAAGATCTAAACACAGAAAAAGAGAAAAAATATGAATATCTCATAAACATAAAAAATTGCTTTTTTTTACTAATAATTTATTATATTATTTACAATCTCTACACATTTAAACTGGTACCCTCTTTTTGGAATTTAGTTAATTGCAAATACTGGTTTTGTATTTAAAGCACATATCATTCTTCCTTTATCCTATAGGTACATTTGTACTTAAATGCAAATAAATAGTGGGTGAATTTTTAATTGCAGCATTTAATTGCAGCATCCTAGCCCCTCCCCCCACCAAAAAAACTAAAACAAAAACAAAAAACTACAAACTCCCAACAAATCTGTCATCCTGGGAATGCAAATAAAAAGTTAAATACCTATAAAGTGAAATACTATTTGGTTGTTAAAAAAGAATGTAGATCTGTATGTGCAGTTATAAAAAGGTCTCCAAAAACTTTTATTAAATGAGAACATCAAAGAACAGTGCATTAACTTGCTTTTTATTTTGTACATATCAAGATACTTGACATTTAAAATGTTTCTGGCTGGGGAGAGACTGTCCTTCCATGGACTAGTAGTTAATTCTTACAAACTCCACTAGAAGAGTGTCTTTGATATGCATACTAACCATTTCAGAACCATCCTCCTCTCTCTGGCCCATCCACCCCACGAGACAATGTTCTTTAACCATAATCTTCTCTGGGCATGGTGCTGGGCAACTTGGGAGCACTCCAATAGCCCTAAATTCACCAGAATTCTTCAAACTAGCCAATACTAAACTGTTTAGCTTGCCCCAAACTTGCCTTTCCTGGGGAAACTCCCATAGAGACAGTTGCCTAAGCATTCTCTTTCATCTCAATGGTCAGGGGGGAGTGGGGAGGGGACAGTGAGGAGAGGGGACTACAGGAACTACTATATAGGACACATGGACCAAATTAAGGGGGAGGGTGGAGGTGGGGGAGGGAGGGGGGTTCAGCTGGGGTGGGGTGGAGGGATGGGGAGAAAAGGCACACAACTGTAATTGAATAACAATAAAAAATTAAAATTAAAAAAAAGAATTGCTTTAGGGTTCTGACCCAAGCAATTGAATAAATTAGAGTACTGTTTACCAAAATGGGAAAAAAATTAAGGGAACAGTGTTAGAGGAAGTGCTTAGACAATTCTACTTTTAGGCCAAGGAGACTATGTATGAAGATCTGCTGTGCTTTAGTTCTTTCTTCTCTTGGGAAGAGGGGGAATTGATAAATGCTCTCCATTGTCCCTAGCAGAGGATGCTACAGCCACAGACAGCTCTTGCCAGAAGATAATTTAGCTCTGATTTAACAAAAAAGAAAATGAGAACATTCTACAATACTCATATATCTCCCTCTGGCTGAAAAAAAAAATATATATGGTTTTTACCATGTGAAGTTTCTATTAGAGAATTGGGAATTGCTTTTATTGCTTTAAAAGAGAAGAATAATGTTTTAACTGACTTTCCTCCCCCAGTTTTGTTGAGGTTGGCTAGACGTATAAAACTGTATTTATTTAAGGTGAACAATGCGATGTTGTGATATATATACATTTAATAGACTTTCATCATTGTCAGTCAACTGGTTTATGAAAGGGCAGTGGGATCTTGGTCAGAATCAATTTCTCTTTGAAGCAGGTATCAGCTTATTACAGATCTTGACCAAAGCAACCACACTGCTTTCCCACCTAAAATGGAATGGTTTCCCATTATAAGAGACAATTGAAATCAACTGTCAAACCATAGCGGTTAGGGTCTGAGAAACCACTGCGAGTTATATAGGATTTGTTCATAGAATAAAATGGAAGTAGAAAATAAAGGGAACATGTTGAAAAATCCTAGGCTGATTCATGCTATTTCTCTGCTTTAAAGAAAACCAATTACTTTTTTAGTCCTGGAAAGGAAAAAAAAAATCTAATAATCCCTAATATTTGCAAGATACTTAAAACCAAGCAGCCAACTAAACAAAGAAACAAAGAAAACAATGAATTTCAGGAACTGTCTTAATGTTAATTTTGTTCCTATTAATAATAAACACCCAATTGGAGCTTCAAGTTTGAAAATGGATATGTATCATTTATCCAGACAGATATACATTTGCTGTCAGTCAACAGATACTTTTTATGGTACCACCTTCATTTTTCTTAATTGTTGATTCTACTGTTTCTTGCTATCTTAAATTCTGAAACTGCATTATTTTTCTCTTTACATTATGTGATTACCTCTTAACAGATCTGTTATATTTTAATACATTTAACATTATCACGTAGTTAGCATAGTCAAAAAGCTATATAAATATATATATGCTAAATACAATCAAGTTATTAACACTGTTTATCTTTAGAATGTTTCAACAAATATATCTTGATTCTGTAATGAAAAACAGAAATCATTTCCACTTAAAAAAATCTCCTATAATCTTTTAAATGGTTTAAAATAAAACCTACTTTACTGAATGACATTAACCTACTTTGAGTAAAATTATTCCTAGGCAATTAATTTAAATTAGCATCCTTATTTATCTAGTTTATTGAATGAATAATGATTGAATAGCACCAAATATAGCCTTAGTACTTATCATAACTCCTGGTATAGATACAGCTTTACCCTTTCATTCTCAATTAAACATTTTCTAAAGAGAATAATTGTGCTATTTACAGGCAGTTTTCCAAGGGCTACCCTGTGTGCTCAGTTCATTGCAGCAAACTAAAATCTTTGCTTTAGGTTCTTCATTTTAGTGCAATTATAAGTTCTGTTTAAGGGAGTGGCTTTGCATGTAATACCTCGTGCGTATACTCCTAACTTTTTCTGAACACAGTGCAGATCACTGTACTAGAAAGGCAAAGACGGGGCAGTTTTTGCCCTTGTAGACCTTATAGTTACAGGTTTATTTGGAGTATTGAGAGGGAAGAAGAAGGACATATATTTAATATGACTGCCTAATATAAAAATCAAAAGTATGAATAAATGGTTAGTCAACACATATAACTGACCACTAGAATTTAATGAAAATGAAGCAGATTTCTATGAAACTAAGATATGTTGATAGAAAAACCAAGTGGTAGAGTAGTTAGGCTTCATGTAATGTGTAATAACTGATAAATAATAGAGTTGCATATCAATACGTAATATAAACTTTAAAGTGCAATAATAAAACAGTGTGCCTGTCTGTGACTAAGTAAACAGAACATCAGCAGCAGTTGCCTTTCCTCTGCGTGTTTCCTCAGTCCAGTCGCCTGCCTCATGTGCCTCCACAGAGTACTCACTATCCTGGACTTCTCCTTATTTTTCTTTATATTTTTCTACTTACGTTTTGCCCCTAACTTGAGCAACAGACTGCTTAGTTAAACTCGTTTTTAAATTTCATAAAAACAGCACGTACTGTATTAATCATTTATGTTTGCTTATTTTCAATCAATATCATTTGTAGATTCATCTACATTGATATGTCTATTTCTAGTTCACTCAGTTCCACTTCTGTACTTGCAATATTGTGTTACCATTTTATTTTTCTCTACTAGTGTTAGCAAAGATTGGGATTATGTCAGTTTTATGGAGTTAGAGCAGTGATCTTATAAACACTCTTATACATGTTTCCTGGTGGTTATGTACGAGAGGAAGAAGTAGAATTTCTTGGCGTAGAATATGCATTCATGCAACTACACGCAATAAAGAAGTTGTACATTCCTAAAGAGCTGTTACTCTTTCTCCTTATCAATACTTGTTATTATCAAACTGTACACATTTTTGCCTATCTACTATTTGTATAACAGAACCTATTGTAACTTTAATTTGCATCTTTTCATACATCTTTTGTCCAGTTTTTCTGGGTTGTCCTATTTATTTGTATCTGATCTTTATAGCCATTCATCATTTATGGGTTAGCAAATGCGTTCTACAAACTGTGGCTTGTTTTCTGATTTCCTGTATAGGGTCTTTTGAGAGACATTCTCAACTGTACTATAATCAAATGAACTGATTTTTAAAATTTATGTTAGTGTCCTGGGGTTTCAGTTATCCTGAGAGAGTCTCTCATATTTTCTCCTGAAGCTCTTATTATCTTTAAGTTATATGGGTGTATTTTCCTTACAGCCCCTTTCTCTTCATGGGCACTGTTAAATTCTTCCCTTAAATACTGAAAGTCTCACAGATACTTAATTTAGATACTTATTTTCAGTGTAATATTCAACTGTATTGATCTGGCTGGACTGAGCTCTGAGCTCCATCTTCCCAGATGCAAAGGCTGGGAAACTATTTGCATGCCCTCTGTTTTTGTTGAAAGTAATAAAGAGATGAACACTGAAATATGCCTTTATTCTGATTGTAAGAAGAATTCAGAATTCAATTTTTCCTCTTCCAACTAGAACCATGGTTATATAATGCCAATGTATTAACCCCCCAAGTCTTTTTTTAAAAGATTTTATTTATTTATTTTTAGAGAGAGGGGAAGGGAGGAAAAAAGAGAGGGAGAGAAACATCAGTGTGTGCCTCTCACCTGTCCCCCACCAGAGACTTGGCCCGCAACCCCGGCATGTCCACTGAGCCACATCACCCAGGGCAACCTCACAAGTCTTATTGGCTTTTTGGTGGGGTCAGGAATATTTCCATTTATGAAGATACTTGGTGGCCATTTGGCTTTCAGGCACTGTGGTTCTTAATAATTCCTCTTGCTTCCATTCATCATCCCATCATATCACAATGCTTCCACTCATGTTCAGTGATTTAAAATAAATTATCAGAAAATTGTTCCCTTGCTTAAAGGACTGTCCACGAATAGTAACTCTGAGGTCCTACATGATTTGGCTATACATACTCAGTCTACTGCTCTCCCCACTTCATTTACTGAATAACATTTATACCGGTTTTCATTCTGAACTTCCATTCTGCCAAGTTTGATCATATCAAGGTTTTTGTACAAGCTTTTCTTTAATGTTGAAATAGAATTAACATCTCCCTATCTTCAGCAAACTTTCAGTCAAAATTCCAGTTAAAAAAAACATAGCTGATAAAGTAAATCCTAAACCATAGTTATTTCATAATATTAATGAATTGTTTTAAGTTAGATTTTTGCTCTCTATACTAAATGTAGAACCAGTGAGAACAAGAGCTTAAGCATATCCATGGGGCTATGTCTTGTTGTGTATCCTGCTATGTCTAATATGGGAGAGAGGCATGAGAATTATAAGCTGTCTGTCCAGAAAATATTCAGCTGTATACTGTGAAAAATAGAGACATTTATTGAAGAAGATACAAGATACAAGAAACATTGTATGTAGGATAGTGATGCCTCAGTCCCCTTCAAAGTAGGCACCTTGGGACCTCACGCAGTTCTCCTAGTTGCCATCAGCTGCCCTGTCGTATTTTCCTGAATCTCATCGATGGTCTGAAATCTCTTCCCTTTCAAAGGCGATTTTAGTCTTAGGAAAAGCCAGAATGGCAGGGTGCCAAATCTGGGCTGTAGAGGGGCTGAGTCACCTGGGCGATGTGATGTTTCTTCAAAAACTCTGCACGAGACATTATGCATCAGTGAGCATGTTGTCGTGATGAAGCTGCCAATCACCAGTGGCCCATAGCTGTGGCTTTCTGAATTATCCAAATAGCTTCCATGAAGGAATGTTCAAGCTTAATGCAAAACAAGATGTAAATTCATTGCTCTACTCAGTCATTTTGAAGGTGATGGACACACAGTACTCATGCTCATTCAGCAGCGTCTATCACCCCCACTGAGCAGTACAGTGAAGTTGTCACTGTTCACACATGTACATTCTAGTCCACTCTCCTTGGCTGCCAGGTTACATTGATGTCACAAAAATTGTTCTCATTATATTAAAAATGGCTGATCCCTGGCTGGTGTAGCTCAGTGGATTGAGCATGGGCCTGTGAATCAAAGCATTGCCGGTTCAATTCCCAATCAGGGCACGAGCCTGGGTTGCAGGCCAGGTCACCAGTAATGTTCCAGGTCATATTGGTATAATGTTCCAATGTACTAGAGGCAAACATACACTGATGTTTCACTCCTCCTCTTTCTCCCTCCCTTCCCCTTTCTCTAAAAATAAATAAATAAATAAATAAATAAATAAAATAAAATCTTTAAAAAAATTAAAAAAGGTGGCTGGACTTTTTCTGGACAGATCTCATATAAACTAAAACCAAATAAAGTTAAGTCAGTGGTCTGCTACAGGTGCTGCCAACATGGCACTTGGCACCGGAGATGCCAGCAGACCAGGAGGAGACTCTGAAACAAACAAAATTCCTGCAAAGGTTGATTAATAACTACTCATCCATACCCTTATCATTTGCCCATACCATAAAAGACAAACACAAGGCCACAGCTTGTACCTTGTTAAAATGACAGACAAACCTAACATTCAGCCCCATTCTTTTCTTCTCTACAGCCAGGGATTTTCCATAGAAATAAAAAGTAAATAGAAACCCAACAAGCAGGGTGGTGATAGGGTCCCCCTGACTCACTTCGAAGGAGAGACCACTGCTCTGTGGGGTAGTTCATTTTTATTCTCATTTTTATTCTTCTGCTCTACCAATAAACTTTAAGTTCTGATGGTTCCACAGCTAGTGTCTGAATTCATTCATCCAGGAAGCCAAGAACCCACGTGAGGCCACCCCACACCTGTGGGGATGAGGAGAATTCACTCTGGTCCCGTATCATGTCCATGAGTCTGAGCACAGTGTCTGTAGGTGCTCAGTCCTTACGTGTTGACTGAATACATGAAAAAGTGATTGAATAAATATATGTCTAGTTGAGAATATCTGACAACTGGAAGCTGAGGAAAGAGGACAACTAAGAGTAGTGGATGTAACCTCTGCTGTTTTCTTCCAGGTCTGCATCGCCAGCCTTCACCAGTTATTGATGGTGCGTAACATCCCATCAAGCATTACCATCCCTCTGGTAACCTGGTTGCCCCTCTAAGCTTTGCCCCTCTAACTTGGTTGCTGGTAATACTGGAATTTTCTAAAACTCTTTATTTCCCTCAATTCCACATTTCTCTTGGGAAAAATAGAAATATATGACATCAAGAAGCATTCTTTTTTAGTTTAGTCCAAATTACATCTTCATATATTCTTTGAAATAAGTAATATTTAGTTGGTACTAATTCATATTCTACGTTCTTATAGGGCTTTCTTTTTAACATGTTGCTTATTTATGTTTAATTTCTTAAGTGTCTGGATGGTAGATTATGTGTAAGTCTGTACTTAAAGACATCTAGACTGGGCCATTTCCATCTGAATAGGAAACTTTCAATCTCTGTCCACAGTCTGATAGAATCAGAGACAACTACACACATTTATCATTCTTCCTGTAAAGCTTATTACTTTAACAGATACATTTCAATTGTATTACTTTTAATTTTTAATGAACTATAGTTTCTTACCTTTCTAATAAAACATTGCCCTTGGAAAAAAATGCCTTATACTCTTGGCATAATCACGGTTAAAGATTTCTTTCTTTTCTTCTGAATATTTTAAGGTTAGTTCCAGTCCTTAGATACACCTTGAACTTGTTTTCTGTTGCCTTTGTGGTTAATAGTTTCATTACTAGGCTGAAGATTTATTGTTGGTTAACTGCTAAGCTTCTAAAAATACTTAACTAAGCATTTAACCAATATAATTTTGTACCCTTGAAATACTTCCTGTAATTAAACATAGTTAACAATGTTCTTGGAAAGTCATCTTCACTCTATACCATTTCCCTGCATAAATGGGTTATACAGTGAAATATCTGTTATTACTATTTTACTCAATTCTGCAAATTATAATTTTACTATAGAAATAGGTTCCATCACAGTTAAAACTTTATGTAAAAAAATCTATCTTAATGCAATCTATATCATGCAATAATATCATCATATTATTTTCAATTATTAAATATATCCAAGAGAAATGCGGAGAATTGCTGCTCTGGACTTCAATTGGAGCCAAGAAGTCTAAGAATTCACTGAATATGAAGTTGTAAGAATATTCAGAGAGACTGAACAAGCCACATTAGTGCCCTAGTGTAAATATAAAGGAAGAGGGTAATGCTAGACAGGTAACAAAGCCTATTCCAAAAAGGTCTGTAATGGTGAAAGTAAATGTATGATTATATGCATGATACAAAGATCTCAAACACTAAAATTTGGTCCAAGTATAATACTTTCTTGCACAGAAAATAGGAAGACAGATATATTCTTTTACAATAATAATGTACTTTTACTTTTAAAACCTAGACTTGGCCTCAATAACCTAGACTTGTTCTTATTATTGTAGAGTGATAGGAACAATCCTAAAATTAGAATTTATTTTGAAAATATTCTACAAAGTATCAAACAATTTCATAAAGCAAGGAACAAATAGTACTTACAAAAATATTATGACAGCTAATTTACTGAGGCAGTTTTTCCTCAGGATCTGTGTAAATCAACCCCCCCCCCCCATATATCCATGGTAACATTTTTGAGATATTTCTATGAGCACCGTTGGCACCTATTACTACCTGCCATAGAAATCCTCCAAATTCACCTTGTTCACACACAGAGCATCGAGGACTTATTGAAATCACTCATGTACTGAACTTAGCATGAACTCTTTCCTAATGCCTGCCTTTCAAATAAAAACCACAGGATTTTCCAAAATAGCTGTGTGGAACACCTATTGCAATCTTCCCGGGAGAGTTAAACACGCCACCCCCAATACATGTGCAGCATCACATATGAGAAGGCATAGAGGGTCCCCAAACAGTCTGACAACCTAATTTTAAATGATTCTAGTGAGAACATTTAAATAGTACAAAGGGAAACTACTCACAAAGGGGCAGGCACACTAGTTGTCCCACATGCTTCTATGATAAAAATACAGAAAGAGCTGAGATTTATAAACTATATAGTGTAAGAGGCTTCATGTTCAACATATAGAGAAAGAAGCAAGAGATGGAAGTGCTGGCCCTAGTGATTGGGTAGATGAGATAACATGAATGGATTCCACAAAATATAATTATACAACTATTATGTTTCAAGGAGAATGATTTGCAAAAGGGAAAGTTTATTCCATATATCAAAGCAAAACTGAAGTGCTAGTTAAATATACTTCGAGGTACTAAAACAAGTTGCAGATATAAATATCCAAATACTTAAATAATCAGGGAGAATGGGGAATCAAAGTGGGTTAACTCTAACATTCTAATCTGATCTCAGACTGAATTCTCAGCGAACAGCACTCATTCTAACCCATATTTGTCAGATCACATTTGAAAGAGTTTCGTTCTGGAAGTCAAAACTAAATAATAAATGATGAAGTGTATCACATCTACAGGAAGAAAGAAGATGGAACATCCAGAAATCACATCATATGAGAATGGAAACTGTGATACCTGGCTTCAATATAGTTAGTACAGACCTAATCATTCTTTAGAAATTGAAAGGCTGGTATGTAGAAAACAATTACAGTCAATCAGAAAGGCTGTAGTTGCAGATTTCAGCATAACAGCATTATAGCTCTTACAGCAGCTGAAAAATGTAATTGGCTGTCTTATGAGGTAGTAAACTCCGGATCCAATCTTTAAGCAGAACCTGGATGGCCACCTGTAAAGACCCTATAGAGCATTTCGAGTTAGGTGGACAGTGTAGCTATACAACTGCTGTGTACTCCGTCAATTCAGGAATGCCATTTGCATTGTATTATCCTTGCAAGTGAGTACATTTCTATTACATTACACCTGTTGGACTATGACCAAGATCATATATCAGTAATATGTCTTACAATCACATTTTTAAGAAGATTTTTAGCAATGAAACTATTATTTTTTAAAAGATTTTATTTATTTATTTTTAGAGAGAGGGGAAGGGAGGGAGAAGGAGAGGGAGAGAAACATCAGTGTGTGGTTGCCTTTTGTGTGCCCCCTACTGGGGACCTGGCTTGCAACCCAGGCATGTGCCCTCACTAGGAATCAAACCAGCGACCCTTTGGTTCGCAGGTCCATGCTCAATCCACTGAACTACACCAGCCAGGGTGCAATGAAATTATTCTTACTTGAAAATATATACTTTATAAGTTCTGAGATATATAGCAATTATCACTTTTTAATTTCATGTACAGCAGTCAAATTTAGGAGTTTCAGATTCTCGGGGCCTCCCCATTTTTAATAAGAAATCTCTTTCTGCCCAATCCAGGGAAAACAGTGAAATTGTTTACTATAATTTAGAAACCAAAGAAGATACACAATTAAAATATTTAACTGCCTAAAAGTTCAAATAAATCTTGACAATTTATATACCAAAACATTATATCCTGATTGCATTTTTATAAAATTTTATTGTTAACAATGCTTCAACATTGTCAGGCAGTATAGTATAATTAAAGTGGCCAAATCTTTTACAAAAAAAAAAAAATTTACTGTTACAAAAGCAAGTTTCTAACAATCTGTTGCCATTTTCCAAAACTTTATGAGTGCCTTTTAATTTGCCTATTAGCGTACACTTAAAACGTCATATTTGTTTTTGCATTCAGTAAAATAATAAAAAACCACAACACTACCTATAACCTCACATGTATCTGTTAGCTTTTGGTTTGAAAACACACTTGATATAAAGAAACATTAATGACTTGAGATGATGTTACGAAAAAGGCTGCTGGTTTTGCTCTGCAAGAAGAATATTTGTGATATATACACTGCTGATTCCCAAGGGGAAAAAAGAGCATTTTAACAAAATCATGAAGTTACATCAGCCTGAAGCCAAAACAAAATACATATATTTTCCCTTAACAGAAAATTTACAGTCAGAGTTGAGAAAAAAAGATCACTTATGTAAACATTACCAAATTTCTGTCTACTCCATCTACCTCCCACGCTCCACCAGAGACCTCTCTCTCTGTCTGCAAGGGCAGGGGGCCAGTGAAGGCTAGTTGCCTTAGAGGAGATAGCAGGGACATGGCTCCCAGCAACATTTCCTACAGTTTGGAAGTATCTGACTTCCAGATACATGGTACTATATTTATAAGCAGGACGGGGGGGGTAGTTGTTTATTTTCTCAACTAATAATTACTTCTTAAGAATGATAATGCGGAAGAAGCATTTTTCTTCTTCGCCAGAGTCCAGTTATGCTCGTCCACCATAGCTGAGGAGGGGCATGCCATTCCTCTTCTGTCTTTTGTCCCCTTTATCTCTTTCTTCTCTTCACTCCTGCTTTCTGTACAAGCTACTGTGGCTTGCTTCCCTATATCAAGATCTGAAGACTCAGGAATTTTGAATTATAGTTTATGTTCATAACTGTATCAAATGAAAGAACTGAAGCTATTTGGGCATGGATTTATTCACTCCATTTCTTTAATTCTTTATTTCTTGGGGCTTTAGAAACTAGGGCATGATCCGCTGGACATGGTGGTATGCAGAGAAAGAAACAGTTTACAATCCCTCCCCCCAGTTGTGGCATTTTTCCAGCTTCTGAAGGTTATACAAATTACACTTTTTTCTCTCATGCGTAAAAGGCAGTTATTCTAAGTGATGTACCTGTTGGTAGAGATGTTGTAAGGTTTGATTCTTAAACAGTGACAAGTTTACAGTAAAAAAAAAAAAGGAAGCTATTTACCATTATGAGTGTAAACAAATGTATTATCAAGGGAAAGGCTGGTGTTAACATTTTTAGCTAGTGGTTACATTGTGCACAAAGGTACCCCTTTGGTTTTATTGTGAACCACATTGTATGGCTGCAGGCGGGCGACCTCTCACCCAGATGAGGAGATGAGTGTGCTGCTCTAGATGATCCTTAAGGTATCGTCTGGCTGAAAAATTCTGTTATCCTTGTGAGTTCTGGAACAGGTTACATACCAGATAATTATATTACCTATATGTTTATGTTAATGCATAATATAGTAGCACATTACACATTTACATTATGCTAATATTATAAATTTACTAATGCTATCAATGTATTTAAGACCATTTAAGTCAACCTTATAGATGCGTGACTTCATTCACCACTAGAAATGAAGAAAACTCTAAATCACTCTTAAAGGAAAGCTCTATGTAAGTTCATTCAGAGAGTTCTATTTGTGCACGACACTGCGTACCATAGATCTATAGAAAGGCATTTTACTAAAACAAAACCCTACAAACCAGGAATGTGATCCTCTAGTTATCATGGCATTAGCCTGTCGAATACAGAAGACAAAGCCTGCAGACGCTAATCGCTGCCTCCGGAGTTTGGAGGAAACGGGCATCTGGGAAACGTGGAAGCGTGAACGCATCCAGCTCTAGAGGGCACTGCTGCACCGCGCAGCCGCTTCGGGCTGGCGACGAAGGGTGAGGCCGGATTTCATTTAGGTTCTGCAGGTTTCGGATGCAGAAGCAGCACATAAACTATTTATAATCAATTTAAACTTGGAGAAAATTAGGTAACTGTGTAAAATATTTATACACAGTTTTTGGAAATGAATGTTTCTTTTGTTGGTAAGAGTGTCTGTCTTTCTGCAGCAACTAATTACGGTTGCAGATAGGAGTGTTTCTATTAACTTTCACAGTCAAGGTCTCATGAAGGACAATATATGTTGCTGTCATGAAATTATTGGAAGCATTCTGCCTTAAAATTCAAAATTTCGGTACAAATGGCATGATTGGTCCCAGGATACTGCAATCTTTCAACTGGCTCTGCTAAGGCTCTGTATAATTACATAAACTCTGTGAATTGATGTAAGTCATCTTTTAAAAATAAAGAACCTCAAAAACAGTGGAAATTCAAGATAATCCCAATGGTAAGTAACCACATGTATATTATAAAGCAGTGTGGGGTGAGAAAGCCATATACAGAAGTCAAGATCAGCAGTCTCACGGAATTTCAGAGCATTTTAAAACAATACCTTGAGAAATAAATTATACCATTTGGACTATTATATAGATTATGAATACTTAACAAAACATGCACATTAAATTAAAGCCCAAATCAGGATACGCAACTATTTATACTGAAGACTGATGGGATTTTTAAATTCTGTACATGCAAGCTCAACTATCATTCATCATTAAAGCACTTAGAAAAGTTAATTTGACATTTTTAAACCAAATAGAGGTGACTTCCAAAGGCCAAAAATGTTTTAGGTTAAAATTGGAATCTTATTTAGAGTAGGGTAACATCTGGTCATTTTCTAGGCTATACATAGATCACAAAAGGCATAATGAACACTGTGTAAATAATTTAGATTTTTCCCCTCAATCATTATGCGTATATGGCATGATTTTCAATTGAGATCAATTGATGTAATAGCAATATAAATAAGGAGAGATTCAGGGGGGCAATACAGAAGACCGTGTGAGGGATTTTGCATAATAATCCTGAATCAAACCACTGGCCTTGAATACGGAACAGAGGTAAAGTTTTTGAGACACTTTAGGAGATACAATCGAGTGCATAAAGGGGCGGGGAGCTGACAGCGCGGACTGACTGGGATTGTGCGTGATGGTGGAGGTGCTAACTGGGAAGCATGTTTCTGTCTTGAAGTTCAGCCTGGCGCACAAAGATTTACTTCTAAAAAAAACACTAAGATATAATATGAAGAAAATGAACTCATCATTTACATTTTCTTCAACTTATTTCAATTAGCCAATAGATAATATAGAATCCCATAAACAAACCTTCACTCTCAGAGTAATAACCTAACAGTCATTCTTAGCTACAAAGATTTGGGGACAGGTTTTAACGTAGCTACTCAAGTAGCAATTCTGCATGAGCTCTCTTTTCTGTGTATGATTCTTCCAAATCAGAGGCAATTTTTCCTATACATTCACAAAGTCTAACAATAACAAAGTAAAGAAAAAGCTCCATGACCAGTGAAATAACATAAAATAATTTTATACTTAAAATAGGTATTCATTCTAATCTAAAAAAAATCAACCCACAATGAACATAGAATCCATGGACATGTGAGTGAACGCGTGTTCAGATGACTCCAGCTGCCTGTTTCTCAACATTGTGAGGAGGAACAAGCCACCCCTGTTGTGTTCTGTTGAAATTTCTGACCCACAGAGTTTGAGGCATAATGATTTCTGTCACACGAGGATGTCTTGGGGTGATCTGTTACTGAGCCACAGGAGAACGTCACATTAGGTCAAGGCATTGCTACCTTATGCCTCCACCGTTAAGAAAACTTCCTTTGCCATTCAAACCATCAGCAAATCTACAGTTAAGGAAACGCCACAAATTCAATGATTTCTTACCATCCCAATGGTTACCAAAATTGTTTCCCTAATTTCACTCCCGTCCCTTACAGTCTGTTTATCACAGTGGCCAGAATCACACAAATTTAGCACATACATCATGTTTCTTCACTGCTCAAAACTCACTCCATTTCCCAGGCACATTTAAATGGAAATGAAGTCTTCAATATGGACTATAAAGTCCTCAGGATACTTTCTGTTCTAATATTCCACTACACATTTTCTTGTCTACTGCTCCAGTGACAGTGTTAGTGGAATATACCAACTTTATTCTCACACAAGGACTTGTGTTTTAGCTGGTTTCTTTGCCTGAACTACAACTCCCCAAATACTTTTCTGGCTAGAGCAATCATTTGATTTATGGTTTCGCAAGCACCACCTCCTCAGAGATGCCTTCCTCATGCTCACTAAGCTAATTAGTTAGGTAAGGGATGCAATAACATTCTTCCATTCCCCCTTTCGCCTTTTATATATCATTTATCTCTAACAGTCAGGCCATATAATTATTCATTTATCAGTTTGTTGCTCATCTTCTCCACACAGAATATTAGCTCTGTGGTTTATTTAGTTCTCATCTATTCCCAGAGCTTAGAATACAACCTGTTCTAAAATATTTATAAAATGAATGAATAGGTAAATGAATAAGTGATGAATCTTCCTGGGGAGGGGATAAACAAAGTTTGTCATTTCTAGGCTATTCGAAAGAGCTCACAAGATGGAATGAAATTCTAGCGCCACCTTATAGCATCTGTATACTTTATGGATACACTTCTAAATACTTCGTACTTCAGTTTTCTCACCTACAAGATGAACAAGTAATAGATGTTCCACATACATTATTTTAATGTGAAATAAAGTACTTAGCTCATTTCTGGCAATACAGTGAGATTTGAACAAATATGAGTGTCCTTTCCCAGAGGTAGAGTCATAGCTCATACATCTCAGTTAGCCCTGGCTGCAGCTCCGGTGCCCTGCCTGTACAACTGTCATTAGCTTAAGCCCTGCCAAAGGGCATGCATTTTATCCTGAAACCTATATGGATTTGAAGGAGTTTAAACCTTAATTTTTTTCAAATCTTCACCTGAGAACATGCTTATTGATTTTAAACAGAAGGGAAGGGAGGAAAAAAGAGAGGGAGAGAAACATCGATATGAGATAGAAACAACCACGGTTGCCTCTTGTGCACGCCCTGACTGGGGACCGAACCCAGTATATATATATATATGTATATATATATATATACATATATATATATAAAGATATTTTTGACCAATATCACTTTTTTTAGGGAATAAGACTTAATACGTGTTTCATTTGACATTTTTAGTACTTTTATAGTTACATAGGCCTAACATTGATTGACTCTTTCAATCAGTTTGTCTTTAGTAAATTAATTCTTCTTTTGATATGTATATAATATTAATTTTGTCTGATTTACCACCTTGCACAGTGACAGTAAAACAAAGGCTTTCCAGTATAGAATCTAGACAAGCTGGATGCTTGATGAGATAGGACTAACTTATATATGAAAATAAAGCCTCCAAACTTTGTTTCCATTTTAAATAATAGACATAAAGAAGTAAGTGCCAAAGGTTGATGGTTTGTTAGAAGTTAAAACCCTGTACATGAAAAGTAACATTGAAAAGCCAGATATTTTCCACTCAGTTTGCCTTAATTAAATCACTGCCTTTAGCCACTCTTTCAATGACAGCCGAAAAGGAACCACACAATTGTTCTCCAATATTTGTAACAACATAATCCATGTACCACTCAGAACGTGGCAACAGTTTTATGTGATATAGTTTCATAGGTCTCCATATTCACACATATAAAGCTTTTACAAAATATTAAAATTATGCTATATTAAATGCTCAGGGTTTTATTATCTAAAACTTTTAGAAGTGATTACTAGATTGTAAAAATAAATGTGAAATATATATACATGCTATATAGAAAATAACAATGCTGCATATTCTTACTAACCAGTGTAATGAATAAAATCAATTTGTAACTCAGTAGACTCATCATAACAGCTAGCAAGTGGGTGTGTAACAAGTGGGTTGCCTTGGCAATTACAGTCTTTGCAATATTAGCAGTGGAGCAATGTGGAGGGATTGGTGCTTCTTGAATGTCATGAGACAGTATGGCCACCAGCTGGCAAGTGAATCTTCAAAATACCAAGCACTGTCTTTAGAGTGGATACTTTGACATCATTTTATTTAATAGGAACACAATATCTTAAATGTCCTCCATATCTTGAAAAATATATCTCATGCTTAATAATAAACTTGAAAGATTACCATTTTATCATAGCTGGGTTCATGGGGAACTTTTGGAATCTCCATTGTTCAAGGGAGTCAAAAACCAAGCAAATTTAGGAAGGTCTTCACTAAACTCCAAACATTTAGCAGGGGAGCTAATACACATTTTTGAATAATTGAATAAATGAGTGAACTGATGTGACCCCCAAAGGAAAGAGATTAATTACAAAGCACTCCAGGTAAAACAGACACCTATGAAGAACACTCTGCCACTGATGCGTGATACTCTGCTGTAAGGAGACATCAGAACAGACAGTGTGAGACCCTTAAAAGAGTCATCTCTTTTGCTTCATGGATTGACGACTGTTAAAAGAAGTACATGGTGCTTAGATCTCTGTATTTGACCCACTGCTCTTCTCACTCTGCAAACTTTCCTTAGTTGTCTTTATTCACTTTTACGGTTTAATCTGTTACTTTTATATTTGATATTCTCACACTTAGTTTTTAAATGTAAATCATTACTTTAAGCCACAGACTCTCTAATATAAGTCTGCTTGTTGGACATATGTAGCTGGAGGCTTAATTCTGTGAGTTCAAATTCTACATATCCGAAATAGAAATTTTTATTGCTATTTATACCAGACATTTATAAGCACCACTTGAGATCCTCATAGACTCACCTGCTTCTAGAGGGTTATTCCTTCCAGCCTTAGCTGCAAATTCTTCTCTCTTGCAGAGGCAGCCATTTATGTGGCCTCCAAGACGGCACAGTGAGACCAAACCATCAGTCCCATTTACTGCCAGGAAGTATCCAGACAGACTGCACCATCTCATATAAGCTCTACTTCACTCTCCTTTTTTCCTCTTGTCATTTCTCCTTAATCTACTTGAAACTCAGCAGCTAAATCCGGCCATTGTTCTAGATAGCAGATGCATCCATTCCTCTCTATTTCTGTCCACGCTGACTTGTTTCAGGCACTCACTTTTTCTTGGATGACTCAAATAGCCTCCTTTCTGGTCTCCCTAATTCCAGCCTCATATCTTCACTTTTAGGCTCCAGTTTACATGGAGTAATGCAGCTGGTCCATCTAAATGCTTATTTTAGCATACCCCTCATTCTCAGCAGCTCTGGCCTCTGTAATCTACCAAACCTTCATTATCTCATCTGAGCTTACATCGTGAGGCTTATCACTCAAACTTTCTGTCTTGCATTTATGCTCCAATACCAAACATGCCATTTAAAAATTTGAATTTCCTTATCTAGTAAACTTTTCTCTATTCTTCTGATAAACTCTCACTTCAGAACCAAGTTCAGGCGTTCCTGCCTCAGTAAATCAAACACAACCTGTCCCCAGCTGAGACAGACGACTCTCTTCCATGCAACGTAACACCCCACCTATATTTATATCCATTAGAAGAGTGACTTGTGTCTGTTTTTCTTTTGTTTTGTGGCACCCCACACACTTGAGGAATTGCAATACTCACCCACCAGTTGCTCACTACGGCAGGAATTCTCATGGCATAGGAAGCCTCTACTTTCCCCCCAAAGTTGAAAGTTGTTTCAGATTCCCAAAGAGGGAGACCAGGCATAGTTTCTGATTCTGATGTGCCTGCCGTCTGGTACATTTGGGCATTTTCCCTTCCCAGGGTTTCAGGGGTACAATTCTAGGACACACCATCTGCATATTATGCTGTGTGAGTATCGCCCTAAGTCAAGTACCCTTCCATTATCATTTATCCCCTGCTTCCCCTTCTTCTTTCTCTCCCTACTCTCCTTCCCTCTGGCAATCACCATACTGTTGTCTGTGTCCGTGAGTCTCTTTTTTACAACTTGAGTTTTGAGTTTTATAGTCTCATAGTAAGCACACAGGATTTTCTGAGGTTATGCTACATATACCTAATAAAGCCACATCGTCAGAGTCTGCAGGAAAGTTGAGAGGTGCTGGATGATGGTAATCAATGAGTTTCTTGAAGGACTGGAAGGGACTGTCTACTGTTCTAAACAGGATCTGTTGTAGCTGAATACTGTCTCTGGGAACAAAGGCCAGGGCTGCTGTCTCTCTGACAAGGACAGAGCCCAGCACAGGTGACTGTGTGCTCCTAAGCCACATCTTGCACCTTTTCTAGATGACTTTCTCTGTGTATGTTGATATCTTTACATCCATCACCATCACCCTAATGGCAACCAAGGAGTATTTATATCATTGTAATTGCCACTTTTATGATAATTGTCTGTCAATGTGTTCTCCCCATAATATGCTGTGAGTTTCTGAATGACAGAAACTCTTCTTTATTTATTGCAATATCCATAGCATAGCAAAGTTAAAATATTAAAATATTGAGAAATAAATAAGTAAGTATAGAGGACTGGTGAGACAGAAGCTGGAAGGAAGAATGCAATCAGCTAAGGAAGAATGTTCAAGGATAAAAATTAAAAAATCCTGATACTTCAGCCAAGAATTTAGAAGCCTGTATTAGTTTGTATAATCCACATGCTATAAAAACAAACCACCAAGTTGCAGTGGCCTAACAGAATCATTCAATTTGCTCCCTTAGCAGTCTAATGCTGGTGTTCCCATTCAATGGGGTTGGGGGGCAGGATTTCTCCATGTGGTAATTTAGGGTCTCAGGCTTCTACCATCCTGTGACTCCACCATTAGCTCAGGTCCTACAGTCCTCTACATCCAGCCTGAGGTGAGGGACGAAAGCAAAGGGACGAGAGAGAGTGCGGAAGAATCATGCGTCTCTCACAGGTCTGGGCCAGTGTCCTAATTCACTCCTCTCCATGTTCCATTTGTGGGAACCGGCTTTGTGGTACCCACTATGGAAGAGAGTGGTGAACGTTTCCTGTAAAGAGCTAGACAGTAGATGTGAGGAGCGCTCCGGGCCATCCGTCTTTGTCACAACTACTCAGCTTTGTGGTTTCAGATGAATGACTGGGTGTGGCTGTGTTCCAGCAAAACCTTATTTATGGCACTGAAATTTGAATTTCATTTAACTTATAAGTGTCACAAAACACTATTCTTTCAAAAAAAAAAGTCCAACTGTTTAAAAATGTGGAAAACCTTCTTTGTCTCTGGGCTTTGCAAGGAGGTGGTGGCTGAAGTTAGCCTGTGGTGGCAGTTTGCTGACCTTTCACCTAGGGGCAAGGTGGCTGGAAAAGGTGTCAGTGTTTTGGCTGCTGCCTTTAGTAAAAGCTCCACACTACTTTGGCAGCTGGCTGTGCTTCTCTGGCCACTAAATATCCATACACGCCCCTTTTCTCCTACAGTACGCCCAGTCCCTTCCCAAGAGATGTGGCACAAAATCTCATCTAGGCTCAGCTTTCATCCCAAAGGCAATAATTTCTAGGTGATGTCTAATCTTTTCCATTGGGTCTGGATGTAGCCTCTTAAGGTCTGAAGAGCTACAAACTCAAAACAATCCTGACCCATAATATAAACCGTTGGTGCAGGGACAGGATAATTGCAAAAAAGGCCTGTTCCAAAAGGCAGAAGTGGGGATACACAGCGATGATGAAGAACAGCTAAGTTATCAGTTGTGATACCTTCTTTCTGCTTTGGTGCCAGGGAGTTCCTTGATTAGACTGGTTCTCTTGGGGAGCAAGTTCCCTGTCCGTTTTCCTGCCTCTGGTTATGTCTGAAATGGGCTTTATGCAGTGTGTGCAACTTGGGGAAGACAGAGCCCTCACACAGTGCTTCACGATGGTATAAATCTCAGGCCCTAGAGATGTTTTAGAGTTACAGTTGCTGTTTGCTTGTTTCTATCAAGGCCTGTGGTTTTCTTGGCAATATAGTTCCATTATCAATTAGGAAGCACTGATCTATTTGCATGTAGTCTGGTTCACGTTAATAACAACGTGCAGTGTTCTTTCCTGGGCCTAATTCCCACACTGGCTTTATTATTATTTTGTTTTGTTTTTCTTCTCCTCTTATATATTTATCTCTCAGCTTAGTGATGCTACTTTGGGGTCATCTGAACAATATGTTTGGAAGGGGTGGAGCTTCCTTTGAATTAATCTTTGCTGTACAATTTGGTTGTTATAATTCACATATATATATATATATAAAATTTACTTTAATCCTCACCCA
The DNA here is from genome assembly GCF_022682495.2 of Desmodus rotundus. Lineage (NCBI taxonomy): Eukaryota > Metazoa > Chordata > Mammalia > Chiroptera > Phyllostomidae > Desmodus > Desmodus rotundus. Next base: position 24,834,224 of record NC_071397.1, read on the forward strand.
AAGATATGATTATTAATCTTTAGAGAGAAAGGAAGGAAGGGGGCTGGAGAGAGAGGGACATCGATGTGAGAGAGAAACATCGATCAGTTGCTTCCCATATGCTTCCTGACTGGGGATCAAACCCACAACTTTTTGGTTATAGGACGACTCTCCAACCAACTGAGCCACTTGGCCAGGGCTCACTGATATAAACTATCTTAATAAACCTGTGTTGTTCTCTTTATTATATATTCTTAATTCTTTGTTTGGGAGGGGTTCTAGAAACAGTCAGCTTTTCTAAACTTTAGAAGCTTCAGTCATATGTTAGATACTTGAAGTCCTTCACATCCAGTAAATGACAGCAAATGCTCTTCCTAAACATCATAGGGCAGAAATTGGACACTGCTTCAGCTCACATTCCATTGAAGAAGAGTAGCGCATGAGCCCCACTTACAATGGATGCAAGCAATGGCCCGGGCAGGGGCAGCGGAAAGGACTGAGCAAGTTTGTTCTTTGCTATGTAACTGTTTCTGTGGGGCGATTCTATATCATGAAGGGGGTTTATAAACTCTTTTGTTGCAAAGCTAGTAGAGAATTTAACTTTTATTCTGAAAGCAATGACAAGCATTTGGAAGACTACCATCCATTAATACCAAAACCAGAAATTGAACATTAAATATGTCTGTAGTACCCAGGAGCCTGAGGGCAATGAGGTATATGACACTTTCCAGTCTCACAGCAGTTTCGAACACATGGGACAGCTTCGCAGAGCCATCGTTAATCATGACCACTGCCATGAATGCTATTATTCCAGAAAAAACAATGTTTCTATTTTTCATAATAATAAAACATGTTATGTGTTACCAGAACCTCAAAGAGTAACATTTGAAAAATATTCATATCAAATATGATTGTATTTGTATAAGTAAATCCAACAATATGCATTTCATTCTAGAACTAAAAATAGTTTCTTATTCCCAAAAGTTTCATTTCCCACGTACTGAAATATACTTTAAAATATAAATATTGATGTCTTTCTATTGTCAAGGACAACATATAATACATGAAGATATGAATGAGCCAGGAATAGAACAATGAGAAGTTTCTACGGTGCAGGGAAATGAAAATATATTTCAGTTAAAAAACTTATGCAAAATAAAAAAGTTACACTGGAATAGAAATGAACGCTATTTAAAGTGTAACAAAACCTATGAATATCATATTTGTACCTTAAGTGTCTTTGCATCTATTTTTTAAAATTTATTTTAGTATATTGTTTTGTTTATTTTGTTCTAGGAAAATATATATATTTTTAATGAAGGTGGCACATTTGAAGATCTTATGGAACACACCATTCTTTAATTTTGATTGAATTTACTGGGGTAACATTGTTTAATAAAATTAGCATTATTCTTCTTAGAGGACTATTCTCCTAGTTGATTGCACACACAGTCAAACAGACAGACGCGAAGACGGCCAGCTACGGAAACGGAAGCACTCTCTGCGTGCAGGCACGGCGTTGCGTGCATTGCCTACACACCACTGCACTCAGTCCTCCCGTCAGTGCTGTGATACTGTCATTACCGTCCTTACATTACAGGTAAGTGAACTGAAGTACAGAGAAGTCAAAGAACTTCGCTAAGGTTATGTCAATAGTAAGCAGCAGGGCTGGACTTTGGAACTCGGAATATGTGACTTACTTTAACTCCTTTACCATAAAACACACCAGCTTGGCTCAAACCCACGCCGACAGAACCAGGGGCTCAGCTCTCTGGTCCCCACCTGTGTCACACAACAGCAGCGGTCCTGGCGTTCAGGGCATTAACCTTATTTTTGTGATTGAACATGTGTAATAAAACATTTTAACTTGCTCTTAGGGAAAGAAGTGTATTTGTGAAATACTAGGGTAGAACATTTAATTCTGAAAATACAGGCCCTGTGGCATGGCTCAGAACTAAAAAGAATAGGATATTATGAAAGTTAATAGCTCTTTCTAATATGACAGAACAAAAATAAATTGAGTTTCTAGAGCGTGAGGTATTCAGGGTTCCCAGAATAACGAGATAAGGACAAATTCTAGGGAGGGCACACAACTTAGAATAAGGTTGGCACTGAGGCCAAGGGCAGAGCTTTAAGAAAACCCTCATGTGGGAATGGGCAGGGGATTTCTAAGACCAAGAATAGCTAATATTCAAGGTTATTTTTGCCCTTGTTACCCTATTTTCTGAAATATTTGACCCTTTTTCCTGACACTCCCAGGTGTACTTTGGAAAAATATAGGAAGAAGTACTATGCTGATTTTTTTCATTTGAGGAAGAACAAGTAATAAACAATTGCAGTGAAAGCAATAGCTAGTAATGATAAAGTGCATATTAAGTATTTGGCACTATTCAGAAAAAAATTAAAAAGTGCACATTAAATCATGTGTCTCTAAGAGCAATACTTCATGTCTGGTGTGATTATTATCATCACCACTTACAAACGAAGGAAGCGTTACGTTACACAGATACACGGTGCAGCCACCACTCCATGTGTGGCTCCGTAGTCACTCTTCTCACTTTTCTATCTGATTGCTCAGAGCTTTCAAATCGGAGTGTAGGTGCCATCAAGGAATCAGTTTGCTTGAAGAATATAAGTAAAGAGAACATGACAAAAGCCATGCATTTAAATATGTTTCCTAGTCATCACGGGGAGGACAGAATCTGCACATGCATGTTCAGACTCAAGTCATTGTTAGATACACCAAAGGGATTATGATTCCAGGTCACTCTATTGCAAATATTTCCGGAGTGGCTACATAGCACATGTATGCACGCAAATATGCAATCAGTTACCTTATATGGTAACAAAGCCTAGATATTCAATGAGGTCAGTTATTAACTTACTAGATCTGTTTCTAATGTATCTTTAGACACAAATCTATGTCTAGTCTTGGGAAGCTCATGTGTCCATTCATTTTCCCACATTTAATCATAAACTTTACCCATACTCAAAACAAAAGCATCCTGAAATGTGTGATTAAATCAGTCATGAAATTCTAGAGAAGAAAATGATTTAAAAATATTGTGGAGTCAATTGAAGATATTAAAAATATCACAAGATATAAGGCATGTACAAAATTCAGTTATATTTAGATATACTAACTATGCATCTTCTAAATTTTATTTATTATTAAGACTGTTAGGATTATCTCATTTGGATATGGAAAGTGCATAAATAAAAAGATCTTATTTCCAAGTATATATATATATTTTTTTATCCCAAAATTTCAAGATGTGCACATAATTTAAAGCAAAAAGAAAAAAAACAACCCCAAAACATCTTTGATGTATGGGAGTGAGTCTAGCTCTCTGAGAAGGTACAGTAATCCCCCTTGTCCACAGGGCGTATTTTCCAAGACCCCTACTGTATGCATGAAACCAGGGAGAGTACCGAACCCTAGCTATGCTTTTTCCTATATATAAATACCTACAATAAGGTTTAACTTACAAGTAGGGTACAGTATGAGATTAACAATAACTGCTAAAATAAAATAAGTATAATAACAAGCTGGAGTAAGAAGTGTGAATGTAGCCTTATTCACTGAGATACGGGTTATGGGAACACAAACACTATGATACCTCTACAGTTGACCTGATAACCGAGATGGCTACTAAGTGATTAATGGGCAGGGAGCTCCTACAGTGTGGATACACTGCACCAATGGATGATTTGCATCCTGGGCACAAGAGAGGGCAACATAACAAGATTTTGTCACATTACTCAGAATGGCATGCAATTTAAAACTTATAAATTGTTTATTTCTGGAATTTTCCATTTAATATTTTCAGACTGTGGTTGACCATGGGTAACTGACACCATGGAAAGCAAAACTGTGGATAAGGGATTTTACATATATATATATATGTAAATATATGTGTATATATATAAATATATACCATGCATATATTTTTCAAGGATGTAGTAGATCATCTCTACATTTTCTGTGCGGAGCTGTAAAACAATGGAATTTATTTAAAATACAGCTAAAACATTTTCCATAGTGTGACTTTATGAAGCAAAGTTTTCATTATGGACTTAGTTCCAAATCTTAAATGATTAAAAAAATACTTGCTATGGTTTATTTCATCATCTTTGTAAACTTTAATATATCTTCAATATAAATCTACACATTTAAAATAAATTTCAGTAAACAATGTTAAGAAAACTGGATCTCTACATGCAGAAGAATGAAATTAGACCATTATCTTACACCATAAACAAAAATCAACTTAAAATAGATGAAAGACTTAAAATACAAGACTTGAAACTGTAAAATGCCTAGAGAAAAATAGAGAAAGCTCCTTAATGTTGGCCTTGGAAATTATTTTTGGATATGATACTTAAAGCTCAGGCAACAAAAGCAAAAATAAATAAGCGGGCCTATGCTAAAAACAAACAAACACCACTACCAACAATGCTTCTGCATGGCAAGGGAGACAATCGGGAAAATGGTAACCTATGGATTGCAAGGAAATATTTGCAAACCACCTATCTGATGAGGGCTAAATATCCTACATACACAAGAAACTCACACAACTCAATAGCAAAACAACCCAATTAAGAAGTGGCAGAGGACACAGAGAAACCACCAACCCTAACTGGGAGAGACTTGTAAGGATACACAAAGTCTGGGAGACTAAGACCACACACTCACAGCAAGCAGCGTGTCCATAGCTACAGCGCCACCTGGGAGAGTTCCAGAGAGAAACTCTAACTAAAACTGTTGGAGGCACTGGCAGGCTGTGGTCAGTCCTGACCAAGAGAGACTTTGTGCCATTTGGGGAGGTGGAGATTGTGGAGAACTGGCCCAGGCCTCCAGGGCTCAGTGCTGCAGTGAGGGGGCCACACAGAGACTCTTTTAAGAGAGAAGCTGAGGCAAGACCCAAGACTCAGAAGGGATGCTATGCTTGTGCACGTGCCTGCAGTGGCTCTGCCAACAAAGAAAGCAGTGTGAAAGTGTAGTTCAGTCCCAGTGAGTCCAGCTGCACGGGAAGAGCAGAAAGTGTCACGCTGAAGGGACTGTGGGACCTGACCCAGCACAGCCAGTGAGCAGGGACTGTACAGAGTGGAGTGTTCTGGCCTGAGTCTTACATAAGAGCAGCAGGCTGGAGACTGGATGGCCAGGAGCTTAACGCCTGAGATTCCTTGCATCCAGGCAGGTCCCCTCATAGGCAGGTGTGCCCAACCCCCACTTGTGGGATTGTAGGCTCTGCAGATTAGTGAGGCCAGGCTCCAGAACCCCCTGTTTTGGTCTCATCCACAGGGGAAAGAAAGAGAAGCTCTGACAGGGCCCTTTCTGAACCTTTTTCAGACACTACGAGCTACACTGGATCCTTGGGCCTTGATCCACTGAAACTAATGGAACAGAAAGATGAGAGAGAGGTGCAACAAGGGGTGTTCAGGGCCCTACCCTGCCTCAGCTCTTAGACAGCTCTCACCAAACAGGAAAGAGCTGTCCCTTTCACACAGATTGACCCCTCACAGGAAATGGCCAGCTAACTCACCAAAAACCATACATTATTGGAAATAATCTGGGACAGACCAAGATGTGGCAAGGGGGCAGAGAAACACTCCTACCATCTTCCCTGAAGACTGAATAGCAGCTCCCCAGGGGTGACCCAGGGATTCTACCCTCCCGGTCTCACCAGAGGCCTTCTCTGGAGGCAGGTGGAAGTAGTACTGGCAGTGCTAGACATTAGATGAACTACTCCTGGGCCGTATGCTGATGGAAAGCCGGCAGGGCAGAACAGTGCAGACCAGTCAAGCCTGAAGGAGACAGTCACAGACTATGGATTGCTTGTAGTCTCGAACAGGCTGCGTAGGACTAGACTAGGACACCATCTGACATCATTGGGGGTGGATCCAGAAAGAGAACACAGTGGCAAACATTAGAATCTGTTTTGACAAATTCCACCATGGTCTTCATTATTTGCATTATTTTTTCTCCCACATAGCTTTTTAACATTTTTTCTTTTTCTTTAAGTTTGTTCCTATTATTTCACTGCTTTTTAATTTTAGTTATTTCAAATCTCATATTTTACTCTTCCCTTCTCTCAGTCCATTTTGCCTTCTTCCTTCCTCTTCTTATTGTTTTACATTAAAATTTTTCTCTTTCTATGACTTGTTTCTATTTCATACTCTTCCTCCTCTGTACAACCTCTCAAAACCATTTTTCCTGTTATTAGTCATCTCACATTCTTTTTCTCATTCTTAGAATATCCTTATTCCCTCCCCACCTTCGTTAATCTTTGCTCGTTGGTTGTTGATATGGTGGTGGTTGTTGCATTTCTTCAATTTTATTCCTAGATGTTCATTATTATTGTATTTCAAAACTCAGATTTTACTGTTTACCTTTTCTACTTCATTTTGCCTTCCTCCTGCCTTTCTTTTTTCCATTTTAAATTTTACTTTTCCCCTCTCTTAGCCTGGTTTTCATTCCTTACATTTATTATTTCTTCCCCCTCTATCCTCTCAAAATCACTGTTCTTTCCTGTAGACATCTCATAAGCTTTCTTTCTTTCTTTTGTTCATTCTTGTTCCCTTTCCATCTGTATTAATCTTTGCTCATTTGTCATTGATATTGCTATGGTGGATGTTTTCCTTTAATTTAGCTCCCATATTTTTAAAATCAAAAATTTTTAAAAAATTCATTCTATACTCTTTCCTTTTCTTACTCCACTTTGCTCTCTTACCTCTTTTTTTATTTACAATGTCAATTTTCTTTTCTTTCTTTGCCTTGTTTCTATTCCCTGCTCTTATTATTTCTCTTCCCTCTACCCTCTCAAAATCATTTTTCTTTCATCTTGTATTCATTTTTCCTTTCTTACAATAGTCTTAATCTCTAACCACCTTTATTAATATTTGCTCATTTGTTGTTGATAGTGTGGTTGTGGGTGGGGGTTCTTTTTACAGGTGTGGGTTTTGTTCACCGTGTCATTTCATTTTGTTCTGGCAACACCTGTACAACAGCATACAAGACGCGATGTGTGGTGTGATTCTCAGTCAGACAGCTGGAGGGAACTCACCAGAGAATGACCCAACAACAACCCAAAGTCAATTACAAGAGAGCCAACATAAATAGAACAAAGGACACCCCAAGAGCATCCAGCTCAGGAGATCAAGGAGATTGCACCACTGTGTCCCGCAGGACTCCCACCACAGAAGGCCACTCCACAAAGACAGGGAGTCAAAGCAGATCAATCTAATACAGAGACACAGACAAGAACAGTCCCCTAAAATGGGGAGACAAAGAAACAACCCCCAAGTGAAAGGAAATTAGGAATCCCCATAAAGAGTGCTGAATGAAACTGAGGCAAGTAATCTATCAGAAATAGAGTTCAAAATAATGGTTGCGAGGATGCTCAAGGAGCTCAGTGATAACTGCAAGGGACTTTATGGAAGCAACAAGGAACTTACTGGGAACTATATCAGCATGTAAACCATAGAAACCATAAATAAAAGCCAGGAGGAAAATGAAGAATACAATATTTGTGAAAGACAAATACCATATGATACTGATAAGAGGAGCATAATGAACAAAAATAAACCATGAGCAAAATAGAACCAGAGGCATGGCAACATGGAACAGACTGACAGTGACCAGAGGGGAGGGTTGGGGTATAATGATGGAAAGAAGGGGAAGGGATTAGTCAAAGAACATGTATAAATGGCCCATGGACATGGACAGCAGTGTGGGGATTAACCATGGGAGCAGGGGTTGGACTGGATGGAGGAGGGCAAAGGGAAAAAATTGGAACAACTGTAATAGAATAACAATAAAAAATAAAATAAAATTCCAAGTTTGAAATAAAAGAAAAGATGATGTATATTTATAATCAGAGTTTTAATCTTATATTTCAACTCTGGAGTTGATGACAACAATGTCATGAGTTAAAGAAAAGGGTGAAGAAACTTAGAATAATGTTCATTTCTGCACAGTCTGAAAATTGTGTGCTCAAGACTTGACCTCTCTCCCTCATCCAGCCTAATAAAATAATTAAAATAGGCTGTTGTTTCTGTGAATGGAAGTCATTCTTTGGCATAATCTGTAAGACCATGGGGACATTTTCATTTGGAAGATAGGATTGGCCTTATTTTAAATAAAGATAGAATTTAAAAAGAAGAAATTTTAATAACGAGTTGATCTTCATTTTTGCTTGATACCAAGTTGTGTAACATAGGTGACTTTTATATCTATCATGTTTTCAGAAATACAGTCAAATCACATTTTTAAAAGACAATTATAATTTTATATTTTGTCAATACCAGCTAATGTGGAGTTTCAAGAAATGAAAAAAAAAAGGAAAAGGACATAAATAGACAATTTTTCAAAGAAGACATATAAATGGCTAGCAAGTATATGAAAACTCACTCAACATCACTAATCATCACAGAAATGCAAATCCAATCCACAGTGAGATATTACCTCACCCCTGTCAGGATGGTCATTACAGAAAAAAAAAAAAAAGACAAGTACTGGTGAGGCTATGAAGTTGAGTGCCTTGTAAATTGGTATAGCCATCATGGAAAAGAATATGGAGGCCCTGCCTAATAAACAGTGCATAAGACTTTGCCAAAACTCTAATAATTGCTCAAAAGCTAAAATTTTAACATTGGCAACAAATACCATTAGTTATTTTCTTTGGAGTGACAGGCTCATTTTGCTTTTGAGAAAATATTTACCTAATACCTCAGGTTGCTTAGTTTGAATGTTAGTTGTTATTTCCAGTAAAATTATGTTCCACGTAAAGAAGCAGCTCGCTGGTCTCACACATCAAGTAACCACACAAGCACTTCTCCTGGAGGCAACCGTCACACTTCAGCATAGTAGTTATTTGTGTGCTGTGTGATGTGTGATGTCACATGTCACACAAATAATTATTATTAAAAACTTAACAATAGACTACCATATGATCCAGCAAGGCCTCTGCTAGTCATGGGTCCAACAGAAATAAAATCAGAACCTCAAAGAAGTATCTATACCCCCATGCTCATGAAGCATTAGTCACAGCAGTCAAAATATGGAAACAACCTAATGTCCACTGATGGATAAATAAATTGTGAAATCTCTATCTATAAGGAAGTATTATTCACTCTTAAATAAGAAGGTCCTCATTGGATAAGGACCTCCCAACAGGGATAACCTGCGGGACATCATGCTAAGTGAAATAAGATGGATGCTGACACAAAAATGTATAATTTCACTGACAGTAGAATCTGAAACAGTCTAATACACAGAAGCAGGGAGTAGATAGTGATAACCAGGTGGGGTAGGTGTCAGGAATGGGGGGAGAGACGTCGGTTAAAAGAAACAGAGTTGCAGTCATGTGGGCTGAACAGGCCAGAGGTCTAAAGTACATCATGATGGCTACAGTTCATTTAATAATTCCATGCTGAAATCCTGGAAATTTGCCAAGAGAATAAATTCCAGGTGTTGTCACCATAAAAAAATATGGTAGTTATGTGAGGAAATATATATGTTAGCTTGAACTATAGTAATTATTTCACTATGTATATGTATATCAAATCATTATGTTCTATGTTTTAAAGATAAATTTTATTAATAAGAATAAAATAAATTTTAAAGGTAGAAACAGCATGATTTTAAAAATATTATAGAAAAGATAGATTATTTCCTGGAAGCTTTGAAGTGAACAAAAGACATATAATAAATGTCATGGGGAATTAACTCATAAAAGTCCTTTGGTCAATTAAATCCCAAAACATCAATGCAAAACAGTATATGCGCCCCTATGTTCATAGCAGCACTATTTACAGTAGTCAAGATTTGGAAACAGCCTAAGTGCTCATCAGTAGGTGAATGGGTAAAAAAGCTGTGGCACATTTATACAATGGAATCAATACAATGCAGCAGTAAAAAAAAAAAAAAGGAAAAGTGACAACAGGGATGGAGCTGGAGACTATTACACTAAGTGAAGTAATCCAGTTGGTGAAAGACAAATACTGTACGATCTCACTTATGAGTGGAATCTAATGAACAAAATAAACTAACGAGCCAAACAGAACCAGATGCATAGAATCATGGAACAGACTGACAGCTGTAAAAGAGGGAGGAGGCAGGCAGGACTGATTGAAAGATGGTGAAGGGATTAGTCAAAGAACGGGTATGAATGACCCATGGACATGGACAACAGTGTGGGGATTGACTGTGGGAGCAGGGGTGGGCTGGGTGGAAGGGGGCAAAGGGGGAAAATTGGAACAACTGTAAAGCATAAACAATAAAATATTTCAATTAAAAAGAAAATGTATTCATGAACATAAAGCAAGAAATCTACAAAGTGTGGGGATATTCATCTTACTTTATGTAAGACTGGGGTGAGTATTAATTTCAGTCTGGCATCTCAATGACAGCATCTCATTGCTATAATTAATAAAACTGTAAGCCTACAGTCCCTGAAATAAAGTCCTGATGACACATAGTCCTCCACTGGGGCAGTAACTGTCTGTGTAGATGAGCTTTGTTCTACTAACCAGGTAAACGGAGAACCGCGAGCCCAATTGATGAAAAGCAGTAGTTCTTATAGTCTTATCCGAAAGATCCCCAACAGTCTTTCAGATGGTCTGTGAGGTTAAAATATGTATTTTTAATAATAACACCAAAATGTTATTTGACTTTTTCACTGTGTTTACATTCACACTGATGGTAGAAGGGTAATGGTGGATAAAGCTGCTAATGCCTCAGTACGGATACATATGGTTGATACCCAGTTATACTAACAGGTATAGTATTCTCCATGTATAGTTCAAAAGTGCTGATTTCACTTAAGAACGTACTTGAGGCAGTGGCAAAATTATTATTTTTTAAAACTGTAACGTAAATATATGTCATTTTAAATAATGTGTGTGACGAAAAGGGGAATATGCATGAAGAACTTCTGCTGCATGCTGAAGTGTGACGGTTGCCTCCAGGAGAAGTGCTTGTGTGGTTACTTGATGTGTGAGACCAGCGAGCTGCTTCTTTACGTGGAACATAATTTTACTGGAAATAACAACTAACATTCAAACTAAGCAACCTGAGGTATTAGGTAAATATTTTCTCAAAAGCAAAATGAGCCTGTCACTTCAAAGAAAATAACTAATGGTATTTGTTGCCAATGTTAAAATTTTAGCTTTTGAGCAACTATTAGAATTTTGGGAAAATCTTATGCACTATTGTAAATTTGAAAGCTTTACAATAGTTAAAAACTTTTCTGATGAGATTGAGGGGGTATTCACAGATAAGATTTTTAGAGAGAGAAGAAAGGAAAGAGAGAGAAGATTTTTTGATGTTTTGTAACTCAAAAATAAGCCCAATATTTTGCAAGTTATAGTACAAAATTGTGCATGGGTAAAAGAGCCATTCAAAATATAAAAAAGGAAAATGGGTTTTAAGAGTGTAAAAGCTTCATTGATCAAGTTCTCACATTCCACATTACAACTCACATTTAACAATCTATTCCCACCAAGTTTTGGTATAATATCAAAGAAAAATATTCCCAATTATCTGAAATGGCTACTAAAAAAACCACCAAACCCTATCAGGTCCAAATAGACGTGTGTGAAGCCAGATTTCTTCCACTACTTCAGTGGAGCAATCAGTTTGCACATATTCAGTCGGGCAGATTGAATGCAGGTGCGCGTGTGAGAAGTAAGGTGTCTTTACTTAGCCAGACAGTAAGAATATTTGCAAACTATGTGAAACATTGCACTCTTCTAACCGTTTTTATGTTTGTTAAGTACAGTTACTTTCCATAAAATACTCTATTTTGTTATGTTAACATGTAACGTATTTATCTTTTTATTTTATAAGAATTAAATAATAAATATACTTAAGGCTTTTCAATTTTCTAAGGATAAATACAACTCGAAACACTGTGTTCTGCATTTTCTAAAACGCTCGTAGAAGTCAACTATAATTTTTGAGGCTACAAAGACAAAAATCCTTGAGAATCACTGTGTGTAGTAAATTTAAAAAGGAATCTCATAATAAACATCTGTGTGAAGAAATAATCACACAGTAGAATCACACGATACTTTACACAGCAAGTCTTTGAACACCTACCTTTCCAGGCCTTTGGGGAAAGGCCTACAGTGTCCATACCCACAAGGAGCACACATCACATGGTGAAGGGGGTCATAGAAGGCAGTTATGAACAAAGAAATAAATACATTCAAGCAGTGACATATCTCTTAAAAAATACAAAACAACTTACGGAAATAAAGAGTGACTAGGAGATACAGGCAGGGGAGTAATTTTACTTTGGTTGGTCCAGGAATGCCTTGCTGAGAGGCGGACAGTAACCTTCAGGGCTGGCCGGCCTTCTGAAGGAGGGGCATGGGCGGAGGCAGAAGAGGTTTCTGCAAAAGGGACAGGAAGAAGCAACTCTCTGGAAATGAAAGTAAAAATTTCAAGAAAGACCAGGGTCATCAAACTCTTGACAAGGAGAAAGCCCAAGTTTATCTTTTTCACAACCATATGAGGCAAGGGTTATTACTGGGATTTCATAGATCAGAAGACTGAGAAATGCAGAACTTTTAAACCTTGCTCACAAAGAGTAATTTGCAGAATTAGGCTTTGAAAACTATATTCTAAATCAATCTTGTATAATACATTTTTTAGGAGAGGTATTATACCACCTCTCCTACCACCCTAAGTGAAATGAAGTGGTGGTAGGGGTTGGTGAGAGGAACAGTACAAATATTCGGAGAAATTTATTGGTCTCCATTTTTCCTAACTTGTATTACAAGCAAATGCCTCTTGTGTCTGTAGTTCTGTTGGATATAAGACCATTAGGAGCTTTAACTCCTAGTCAGTGCTTAAAGAACCAACATTAGAAAATACGGGTCAAATGAATGGCATTTTAAGCAAATAAAATAGGACTATATAGAAGAGCAATCAAGAAAAGACAATGTTTAGAAGTGGCTTGCAGATAGCTGAGATCACACAATGACTTTTTGCTTCTGTTTTATACTTAACCCTACAAACAAAAGTTAAATGTCTCACTTTTATAAAAATAATAGGAAAATATGTTTATCATATCATTAAAATTAGCAGATGAATATATAAAGTACAAAAGGATTGCATTTGTTTTAATAAATTTACTATGCAGTGACTACTTATAATTAATAACAGTTGCCAGATAAAAGTATTTAAAAGAGAAGTTAAGGAACAAAGAACCTAAGGGATAATTGTTATAAAATACTTCAAATTCCAAATCAATCAAAATGGAGATAAACTTTTTAAAAATTAGGAAGAAATATAAGGACTTAACAGGTGTTTGAGTTAGAAGAAAATTGCTGGGACCCATCTAGTCTATACAAGGTGAGATACTGAGTTTTCATTTGATTAGAAGCAAAACTTTAGGCAAACAAACAAAGCACCCCATCTGCCACTGTATCATAGGAGTCACAAATGTATTTTAAATGTATTAGTCCAAAGGAGAATGAATTATTTTACCTTCTAAAGTATTTCTTTAATTCTTAAATATAAACAATTATCCCCCTCACTATGAAGGAGCAGATTGGATTTTATTCAAATATGTGAAGTTCTCATATTCTACGTTTTCTCCCTTAGCACTCTTCATAATCATATATCCATTTAAGCATTTCATCCACTACACTATGAAGTCCTTAATAACGGTCACATTATGACTGCTTATTCATGTTGGACCAGAGCACACAGTAGGATTTCAGTACTTCTAAAAATTTTGGTAGAATAATTGATGTGTTTTTGCTGTGACAAACAGGCTTTTATGCTGTCCTGCTTCACCACACCATCCTACCTAACTTGTGTGAACATATTCCAATGCATTACAAGGTTCCAAAAATGATCCATTTTTTTAACTGTCAGTTTTTTTAACCAATTTATACCATGCATTAATGCTTAATACTATATTAACCACATTGTCTCTTCCCCTCAACATATGTAGAGATTTCTACAGCCAGAGAAGATTATCTGAAAGGAATGTGTCACTAAGATGGCAATTCAAGCACAAGGACAACTTTTTGAGAGAGATATAGTGAAAGAAACAAACATTACGGGGACCAACCGTATGGGAAAATATATTTGTAAATGATAGCTCACACAAGGGTTCGATCTCCAAAATATGTAAAGAACTCACACGAGTCCACTCCAAGAAGACAAACAACCCAATTAAAAAATGGGCAAAGGACCCAAACAGACACTTCTCCAAGGAGGACATACAGAGGCCCAGAGACATGAAAGGATGCTCAGCATCACTAGCCATCAGAGAGATGCAAATTAAAACCACAATGAGATACCACTTCTTACCTGTCAGAATGGCCATCATAAACAAATCAATAAACAACAAGTGCTGGCGAGGTTGTGGAGAAAAGGGAACCCTACTAGTACACTGTTGGTGGGAATGCAGACTGCTGCAGCCACTGTGGAAAGCAGTTTGGAATTTCCTCAGAAAACTAAAAATGGAACTGCTTTTTTATCCAGCAATTCCACTGTTGGGATTATACCCTAAGAATCCTGAAATACCAATTCAAAAGAACCTATGCACCCCAATGTTCATAGCAGCACAATTTACAATAGCCAAGTGCTGGAAGCAACCCAAGTTCTCATCAGTAAATGAGTTGATCAAAAAAAAAAAAAACAAACTATGGCACATTTACACAATGGAATACTACGTAGCAGAAAGAAAGAAGGAGCTCCTATCCTTTGCTACAGCATGGATGGAACTGGAGAGATTTATGCTAAGTGAAATAAGCCAGGCAGTGAAAGACAAATACCATATGATCTCACCTATAAGTAGAACCTAATCAACAAAACAAACAAGCAAACAAAATATGACCAGAGTCATTGAAAAAAAGAACAATCTGACAGTAACCAGAGGGGGAAGTGGGAGGAGATAATCAGGGGAAAAGAGGGAAGCGTTGTCCAGGAACATATATAAAGCATACATGGACAAAGCCAAAGGTGGGTAGGGTAGAGGGTGGGAGGAGAGGATGGCTGGGGTGGGGGACAGTGATGGGGGGGAAATGGTGACAACCGTACTTGAACAACAATAAAAAGAACATTAATAAAAGACAAAAAAAGAAACATTGTAGCACCCTGAACAATGTAACTAAACTGCATGCATGACTGTCAGTGTGCCTTTATTTATACAGTGTGATAGACGATGTTTTCTAATCCTGAATTACTGATCTTTTGTTGTTAGATATGGTGTTTGTTATATAACACAAAGAAGAAACCCATTGTAAGTAAATATTCCAACTTAACTGGGATATAGGTTACAAATTCTATTATCTGCAAGAAAGCAAATTAGAATGTGGAAATGTGAAGAAAAACCAAAATGAAAGGAATACAGTCTAGTCCTGATTAGATGATTTCTAGTGGGAATTTTACCTTTTGGTGTAGTTATTTGAACAATTATTTGAAAAATCTTTAGTGGTGTTTTACCTGCAATTATCCACGTGAATTTTTTTTGCTGCCTTGGATGGGATGAAAGATCGCCAGTTATTGACTTCTACAACTTCTATGCAGCCAGTAAAATTCTCAACTGGTCCAGAAATCTAAGAAAGAGGGAGAGAGAGAATTTATAAGATTTTCTTCATGTTGCAAACTGGTCAGAGCATAGCATCAGATTGTAGGGCTGATTTAATTTATTCAACATTGGTAGAAAGTAATACAACTCATTTTATAACTCATTTCAAAAATTAGTAGAAAAATAATACCACCTCGTTCAAAAATTATGGGGAGTCCATAACCTTACTAAATGAAATACACTGTCATTTGTGTATGATTAAAGAAAATTTTTTCATCATTACAGTGAATTATCATTGAGAAATGATGGAGGATTCCACTATATAAATGTACCATAGTTTTTTGATCCACTTATTTACTGTTGGGCACTTAGGTTACTTCTAGCACTTGGCTATTGTAAATTGTGCTGCTATGAACATTGGGGTTCATAGGTTCTTTTGAATTGGTGTTTCAGGGTTCTTAGGGTATAATCTCAGCAATGGAATTGCTGGGTCAAAAGGCATTTCCATTTTTAGTTTTTTTTGAGGAAATTCCATATTCTTTTACACAGTGGATGTGCCAGTTTGCATTCCTACTAAAAATGTACTAGGGTTCCCTTTTCTCCACAACTTCTCCAGCACTTGGTTTTTGTTGATTAACAGCATTATGATAAGTGAAATAAGCCAGGTGGTAAAAGACAAATACCATATTATCTCATCCATAAGTGGAACCTATTCAGCAAAACAAGCAAGCAAAATACAACCAAATACATTGAAATAAAGAACAAACTGACAGTAACCAGAGGGGAGTGGGGAGGCGGGTAACAGGGGAGAAAACGGAGGGTCTTCCAGGAACATGTATAAAGGACTCATGTACAAAGCCAAAGGAGGTTAGGACTGATGGTAGGAGATGAGGGTGGGTGGTGCTGGGAAGAGTGGTGGGGGGAAAATGGAGACAACTGTACTTGAACAACAATAAAAAAAAAGAAAGGAAAAAAAAAAAGAACCCTGGCTGGTGTTGCTTAGTGGATTGAATGCCAGACTGTGAAGCAAAGGGTCGCCATTTCTATTCCCAGTCAGGGCACATGCCTGGGTTGTGGGCCAGGTACCCAGTAAGGGCCGTGCTAGAGGTAACCACACACTGATGTTTCCCTCCCTTTCTTTCTCCCTCCCTTCCTGTCTCTCTAGAAATAAATAAATAAAATCTTAAAAAAGAACATTTCTTTATAAAAAAAAGAAAGAAAGAAAATGATAGAAGAGCAAAGCTCTTCTACACTTTTCCATCTTTTGTCTTTGTCCCTGGCACTTTTCCTTTCAGACATTAGTACCTTGTGTCATTCACAGCTATAGAAACATCAGGAAACATTGCTTTTCCTGGACGCAGAGAAAACTGAGTAAGCTGCAAATACTTGTGACATCCTGTGGCCCTGATGTGTTCTACCTGTCTTTCACGTTCACGTGTGCGGCCTATCCTTTCTAAGAATAACCTAGGCAGTATATGGTATCCAGAAGAATTGCCAGAGGGCCAAGAGCAAAAAGAGAAAATAAGGACATTGGAAAGCATTTGCTTTGAGGAACATATATAACCTCTTAAAGATAAACATAAATATGACTTTTTGTTCCATTCATCGTGAATATAATACACCAGTAATATGTGTCTATATACATTTGCATTTATGTGAAAAAGGAAAACTAAAAGGGGTCACATCTCAGAATTGAATAGTTAGAAATGAGCATTATTGTTTCTGTTATGCTTTCAATATTATTAACAATTTCAAGCTAAGATGGACCAACTTATGACCAGGACAATCACTGAACTTACTGAAAAATAAGTTGTCTACTTTGATTTCTGAATTAAAAATATTTACTATTTGCATTCTTAAGGCTTGGTTTCTTATTGAGTGCAACATCACAAATAAACAAATGGTAGAATAAGACCTTAGCCTTGTTTAGAAATTTTAGGGTGAATATATTTTATTTCATCTTTTAACTTAGTCTTAGTTTAAAAACCTTTAAATATTTTCTGCATTTTTCCTATGTATGCTCAAATGTACTTCAAACCCTCTCAACAAGTAACACTCTGTCAAATGTCAAAAATGACTGAACTAGAGAATAAAACAATATTTCACACAGTAAATTTATGAAGAAGTCAGTCGATTCCAAGAAAAAAAAAAAAAAAGAACATTTGGCTCCTACATGGTGCGGAAGGGAAAGTATCAATTTGTAATTGGTAGCTTAAAGTTTTTTTTCACATTTTTAAAATTGTTGTTCAAGTACAGTTGTCTCCACTTTCCCCCTACCACTCCCCCCATCCCAGCCGTACGCACCTCCCACACTTGATCCTACCCTCTTTTGGTTGTGTCCCTTATTTCCCTGGCTGGTGTGGATCAGTGGATTGAGTGTTGGCCTAACAACCAAAGAGTTCCTGGTTCGATTCCCAGTCTAGGGCACATGCCTGGGTTGCAGGCCAAGTCTCTAGTACATGGGAGAAGAGAGGCAACCACACATTGATGTTAGCTGAGTTTTCATGAGTTTCATTAATCTTTTAGATATTCACATTTAGCTTTTATCAGTTAAACATAAACCTAATTTTTAAATTTAAAGTTAAATCTACCTCTTCTGAAACATCACAAACATTTTAATTAGTATAATTTAAATAAAGGGGACAAAAAAATGGGACAACTGTAATAGCATAATCAATAAAGTGTATTTAAAAAATTAAACAAAAAATAAAATGGTTTCAGAAAAATGCTTTTGATAGCAATGATTTGTAAATGTTAGGACTTTGTAACATAGCTCAGCAATGATGTAATGTATGTGTGTATTTAAATATACATTTTTCTGTGCTTATGAAGATCCTTATTATTTATTAAAATGAAGAGTACAGAGAAAGTTATAGCTTTTTAAATAAATACTTTACCAGAGAGCTATGAAAAATGCTCTAAAAATGATTCTATGATTATTACTCTATTGAGATACTTCTTAGAATAATATGATTCAATCTTATGCATATATTATGGATTAAAATATAGATATTAATTTATTCACCTTGGATTTTGATAATGGAAAGAAAAAATTTCCACAGCCTTTAAAATTGAATAAATTCAAAATTCTTTTTCATGGTTTCATAGACTCACAGCTCTCTAGTTCTCTCACACATTAAATCCAGGCAGTCTCATTCAGGATGGGTTATTTGATCTCATGTATGTTTTTTTCACTTTACATATGGAAATTTTAGTTTGCAAAAAGTTAAACGTGTACCCAGAAACACTAAATTTGAATACTTAACCCTAATTGCATGGTTTTTAGAAAATTTGTGGTGCTGAGAAAAGTTTTCCCTTGAATTGGATTAATTTACAGTAATCTAGTTAGGTTTCTTGGACAGGATTCTTAAAAGGAAAAGAGAAACATAATATGCATAATTGATATGACAAGTTATAATATAACAATATAAAATAACTTCATTAAAGACAAGAAATTATACAAGGTCACCTCTATTAGATTACAGGAATGGTAAGGTTGCATGTTATCTTCCTTTCAAAAAGAAAAATATTGTACTTACATATGTTCCTATAATATCTCAAATCCAGTTATTTTTATTCAAGACAAATAATGAAATAATGACCCCCAGTTATTTTTAAACAATGTAAAATGCCACCACATAGTCACAAGTATAAGATTCATTGTACAGAGCAGTAATAATAACAGAGCTCTTATTATTATTTTTTTAATTTCAAACTTGGGTTGTCTCAAAGTTCTAAGTATATCTTCACTACTGCATATTTCATTTCTCCATCACTATATTAAGAGAAGAATTTTTAATTCTATCTCTGGGTTTCGATGGATGCCTGTGCTCCTGCTCCTTCAAAGAGAGTTGAAGTTGGTGAACTATCCACACTGTGTAGTGTATTAACAGTCAGCAGTCGTTACGCAAACGTTAGACGGCCTTCATGGCAATAGCTTAAACTGCATATGCAATGTTTAAAGTTTATGAAAGATAACTTTAAATACACACACACAATATGAAGTTTTTGAAAATTATGTGCCTAAACATTTGATATTATTTAAAAAGATTATGAAAGTGAGGGAAATGTTCATTTTTAATCTTCCTGACAGAGTAGAGACACAATTACTTGCAGACTGTATGGATTATTGGTTAACCTACTAGGAGTTAATTTCCAGGGCTAGTTTCTCAGTCTTTTGAACCAGTAGTTTATGAGTTCTTTCTATTTACATCGTATTGTTCATTATGTGTTTAGTGGTTCACTAGTATTTCTAATGTAACCAATATGGCTGAGTTCAAGAGACCTTTTAGTTTAGGGAACTTTGAAATCCAATAAAGTGGGTTAGGAATCAAGTAAGAAATACTCAATCTGGCATTACACAAACAATAGCTTTCCTCTATTATACATTGCTTTATCAATTATTTCATTTGCTTTTGAAGGTCCTATGTTACACATACCGTAGCAATTTGATACATTTTTGAGAAATATGGAAAATAAAGATTCTTTAAAGATAGCATACTAATTGATTAAATAGTTTGTACACTGTGTGACCTGAGGAGCCTACGTGTCTCAGAAAACTTCAGGGAGCTTTTTAGCAGAAGGAGAAAGGCTGTGAGTGGAGTTTCTTCTCCCACATGACAAAGGAATAATTTTAATTTTATATGTTATATATTGGCTTTCTGCATGAGATTTTCTTTGGAAAAAAGCTTCTATTGTTAAAATAATACTTGAATTTTGAATTAAACTAAACATATCAAAGGAAAAATTTAAAGATATGTGTGTGTTTGATGTGAGAACAATCGATAGAATAAATGTTATGTATAAAGACATACATATATGTTTATGTACACTTAACTTACAAAAAAACATCCCTGTTAAACTGCTGTAAGACCTTCCCTCTCTGCCGCTGCTATGATGCTTCATTTTCTGAGAGTTCCTCATTATTGTGTCTCAGTCCCATTCTGGGACTCTTCACTAACTTTTGCAGTTCCAAGTTTCATTTGGTAGGAAAAGTTTCTTTTCTTACAACCTTAGAATTTCCTTTAACATTTCTTATAATGTAGGCCTGATGGAGGCATATTGCCTTTTTTTTTATTTGCCTGAAAATATCATTAAATTGAACTATTTTAAATTACTGGGTATATTTTGTTGAATTTAAATTTCTGTGTTAGAGTTTTTTAAAATTATTTTTATTTCAGCATTTTAAATATTTTGTTCCATTGTCTTCTGGTTTGAAATGTTCTAATGAAATGTCAGGAGTCATTCTCCTTTTATTAGGTTTCATTGAGATATTGGATTTATGGGTTGACATTTTTCATCAAATTCAGGTAACTTTGGTCAGTACTTTTCCAAATATTTTTCTTCCCTCTTTCTCTCTCCATCTTCTAGAACTCCAATTACCCCTTGTTATTGTCCTACAGGTGACTGAGTTTCTGTCCATTTCCCACCCCCGCCCATATCTTTTTAATCCCTCTCTTCAGTGTAGTTAGTTTCTATTCCTGCATATTCAGGTCCTATGATCT
This sequence comes from Desmodus rotundus, assembly GCF_022682495.2. Lineage (NCBI taxonomy): Eukaryota > Metazoa > Chordata > Mammalia > Chiroptera > Phyllostomidae > Desmodus > Desmodus rotundus. Next base: position 24,855,261 of record NC_071397.1, read on the forward strand.
TTTCTTTTGCAGTGTGCAGTCTGTTGGTAAGCTAACACAATTCTTCAGATATTATAGTTTACCTTTAGAAATTCTACTTGTTTCTTTAATATATTTATTTTTAAAGGCTTTTAATTTATATTTATTTTTAGAGAGAGGGGGAGGGTGGGAGAAAGAGAAGGATAGAAACATCAGTATGTGGTTGCCTCTCACATGCCCCTTACTGGGGACCTGGCCTGCAACCCAACCCAGGCATGTGCCCTGACTGGGAATTGAACCATCAACACTTTGGTTCACAGGCTGGCACTCAATCCACTGAACCACACTAGGCAGGGCATAATATATTTAATTTATTGTTGATTAATTTCATAATAATTTTTTGCCTTCAAGTTCATGTTTTTTTTCAGAGTTAGACAAACTTATAACTGTTTTAATGTACATGCATGCTAATATATAATCTTTATGATTTCTTGATCTGTTTCTTTTGAATCACTTTTATCCTGATTATGCTTCTTTCCATGTCTAATAATTTTTATTAAATATTGGACATTGTCTTGTTACTTTGTGTGATTTCATACATTAAAAATTTTCAAATTGTTTATGGTAGTAAGGATAGTCTAGTTCCAATTAATCACTCATAGCCAGATCACCCATCTGCCTGTTTTTTATGTTTTACATACAAAAAAATCTACAAAGCTTATAACACAGAAAGAATATATAGTTCTCACTACCAAACTCTGCTCAAATAATTCTCATAATCTTCTGTACATTTATTCTGGTGTTAGCTTTTAAGCTTCTAAGTATTCACACACTTGTGTATTAATTATTCAATTTCACATATTGTTCGTAGACTTCATTTTATATAAGATTACATCTATCCCATACATAATAATTTTTGGCTATATAAATAGTCAGCATTATAATAGTCATAAATTTAGTTACATCATAGTTTGACTACAATGTTTAACATTATTACAAAGTAATTTTTCACAAGATGAGCCATAAAGTGAATGATGGCAACACTTCCTTTCTCAGGCAACCTTTGTTTTAACTGGATTTTGTACTTTTTATTGGCTTAATGTTTATGCTCCAATCTTCCTCTAATTTTCTCCCATAAATAAAATTTCTCTTCAATAATTCAAATATTGTGAATACTTAAACTTTATTTTTATGTTTTAATTTTTCATAATATCTTCACTATCATATTCAAAATTCACTTTATTGTTGTCCTCTGGTGAATCCACTCTCATCTGGATTCCAAGTTATTCAGGTTTCATTCGTTCCTTTATTAGCATAATCAGTGATGATATAACCACATTTATCAGTACTAGCTTCAAGCTGACTGAAGCATCTGCAAGTTCATAAAGCAACATAGAGCTTATGTAATTAAGTCCCATACTTGTTAGTGACTAAAATAGTAGAAAGAATATAAGTGATATTGTGGAGAAGAAATTAATGACTTTGATGAATTACAGGTGGGGCATAAAGAAGAAAGAAGGACAATAAAGTAGAAAATTCCATGCAATAAATATATTTTTACATTCCTATTTACTAGTTTTTCAAAAATCATTTCAAGGCTGGAAAAGTTATACAATAATACAGCAATACAAAATGGAAATTGGTAGGAAGTATCTATTTTGAGCACACACAGATGAACTTAGATGTTAGCAAGTAGTGATTCAAACATTTAGTTGTAATGGAGGATAAGAATAAATCAGATGACAACTGTGGGGGAGATCTGCCTGCAGGGCACCCCCCCCCCACACTGGCCACCACAGATGAGAGTAAGTCTACCAAAACATGATCTGCTTGGGTAGGAAAGGTGGCCAATATCTCAAAGGAGAAGGGCCAGGAGACTGTTCCTCAACAGGTTTTTATTGGGTTTAATTTGCATAGGAATACAGGGCACATACATAAAGTTCAGCAATCATTGTCAGGCGGCAATGATCAAACAATACATAACATTCAAAGAACTATAAGGGCTTGTTCTGAGTCAGGGTCAGATAGCTAAAGGGCCATAAAACTTTGAGGAAACAAACTCATTCTATGGTTGGATGCTTATCGTTTAAATTGAGGGTATTCTTGGAAAAGCAGATTTCACAGGATTTTATGCATTCTTTCTTAGGTCTGATCACCCCTTGAAACCTGCCCTTTCCAGCACAGGGCCACACCCACCTCTGGCATTGTTTCAGGCTTAAGTTGAGCAGGGGAAATAAGGCAGCCAAGAGATTAGGAGACTTCTTGCAGACAGAGTGAGGACTCAGGCTATGTCAAAGCTGCGGGGCGAAGGTCCATCACCCCCTTTCTCCATAGACCCCCAAGTCCTTCCCTGTGGGCCTCTTCATGACCATGCCTGTCTTAGGTTGTCCCTCCCTTGAGGAATCTTACCCGTCATTGGCTAACTGGTCAGGCTCAGGGCCAAGCAGGGTAAAGTAAAGTGGGCAGAGGTGGCGCCCCTGCCAGGGAGATAAGCTTTGTTTCCTTCGTGGCTTATGGTCCCAAGGTCTTTTTACTTGGCCTTAGCCATGGGGGCGGGTTACAGCTTCTGAAACCAGGCAGGGCGGTTCCCAACAGACAACGTTGTACTGTGTATGATGCCAATTGACACATGAGTCTATAATACCTTAAAATATGGGACTTCAGCAACATAATGCCAAAGCAATTGTATAAAAATGGAAATATTTTAGTATTTTGGTAATACCCCAACCAATTTTATTTTGATATTAAATTGTGTAGAGTTTGTAATGTTTATGGGATTCCTGTGGACATAGTCTATATGTAGAAAATAGAAAGTTAAATCGAATTTCCCAGATGAGAATAACATTTATACACTGATTCTATAAATACAATGAATTATTGTATTATTTCCCATATGAAGAACTGTAAACCTACTTTTGCTCCACCTGAATTTGTAAAGCACATCCTGTGGAGTGAGCTCACGGTAACTAAGAATAATTATCCATATTGTGCAATGAATAGAAATCCTAGCAGATCGAGTGAAGTAGAGCCTAAAATTTAGTCCACATTTTCTTTCTCCAAGCTACCTGTCTAGAAAGGTCTACTTTTAAAAGTATGTCCTACCCCAATGTTCATAACAGCATTATTTACAATAGCCAAGTGCTGGAAACAGCCTAAGTGCCCATCAGCAAATGAGTGGATCAAAAAAACTGTGGTACATTTACACAATGGAATACTATGCAGCAGAAAGAAAGAAGGAGCTCCTACCCTTCACAACAGCATGGATGGAACTGGAGAGCATTATGCTAAGTGAAATAAGCCTGGTGGTGAGGGACAAATACCATATGATCTCACCTATAAGTGAAACCTAATCAACAAAACAAACAAGCAAGCAAAATAGATCCAGAGACATGGAAATAAAGAACAAACTGATGGTAACCAGAAGGGAGGGGGGAGGTGGATAGTGGAGGGAGTAAGGAAAAGGATCAAGTCAAGGAACATGTATAAAAGACCCATGCACAAAGACAATGAGGGGAGGATTGAATGTGGGAGCAGGGTGGGTATGGCAGGGGAGAGTAATGGGGGAAAATGGGGACAACTGTAATTGAACGACAATAAAAAATAAAAATAAATAAAAATAAAAATATGTCCTACCAGAGGGTTTATATTTTCTAATTCAAAGAGTAAACATACTGGCTAGCACTGGAGGTAGGCACTGTTGAAATACAATGTCAGTAGAAAATCAGATAAAGTTCAGTAAAAAAAAATGAAAGAGAGTGATAGATTTCTATTTGTGATAATGACAGAGTAACTGGTTGGAGTCCAGACCTCTTATGGAAACAACTCAAGTAACATTTAGATAAAAATCTGTTTGCAGACAGTTGAGAACTACCAAGGGCTTGAGGAGCCAATGTCTCAGAGAGAAGGGAAAAACAAAACATTGACCTTTACTCTGTGTTCCTTTTTCTCTTAAAGTATTGGTGAATTAACAAATGTGAGATGAGATTTGAAGAAGCTGAGCAAGGGCTTCTATAAATATTTTGGGGCTAAGAGCAAAATACTGAAATTTAGTATCAAACTATCATTACTAGACTCTTAAGCATCTGATGTTATGTTTATAAATTCTTATCAAGCCAATAGGGATTTATTCCATTGACATTTGCATCAGGGGTGTTGTTGGTTGCTATTTCTTCACTATAGAAATTGGCAAATCATGTCCCTGGGCAATGGCACTAGGGAAACATGAACCCAACTTCAACAGCTTTTCTCTAGTTAATTCTTTCTCTCAGCAAGGCCAGACACGCTCCATCCCACAAACTATAATCTGTGCAACACCTACCCCACTCCCAGCATGCGTGCATATCATGTCAACACAGTTATCCATATGCTGAGGGATTACCCATGGATTTGAAAAATTATGACAGCTTTTTTGAGATGTAGTGGATTGCCCAAAAAAGTTCTTTTGTTTTTTTCTGTAAGATGGCTCTACTCGCACTTAGTTGTCCTTGACTTCATTTGAAACAATTTTGTTAGACTGTATTGTGACAGCTGTTATATCAGTGTGCAACTATGAATTTAAAAAATAAAAATTGGTGAATTTTTGTGTAGTCATTTTAATGTTGAAAATGAGAGGAAATGAACATTTTTGGCATAGTATGCTTTATTAATTCAAGAAAGGTAAAAACACAATTTAAGTGTAACTAAAGATTTGTGCAGTGTATGGAGAAGGTGCCGTGTGTGACTAATCAAATGTATCAAAAGTGGTTTGCAAAGTTTCGTGCTGGACATTTCTTGCTGGACGATGATGCTCCATGGTTGGGTAGACAAGTTGAAGTTGATGTGATCAAATTGAGACATTAATTGAGAACAATCAACATTATACCATGTGAGAAATAGCTGACATACTCAAAATATCCAAATCAAGTATTGAAAATCATCTGCACCAACTTGGTTATGTTAGTCACTTTAATGTTTGGGTTCCACATAAGTTAAGCCAAAAAAGAAAAAGGCCTTGACCACATTTCCACATGTGATTCTCCACTTAAATGTAATGAAACTGTTCCATTTTTAAAACAAATTGTGACAGGCAGTGAAAAGTGGATACTTGATAACAATGTGGAATGGAAGAGGTCATAGGGCAAGCAAAATGTACCACCTTGAACTACAACAAAGTCTGGTCTTCATCCAAAGAAGGTGGTACGTGTATGGTGGGATTGGAAGAGAGTCCTCTATTATGAGCTCCTTCCAGAAAACCAAATGATTAATTCCAACAAGCACTTCTCCCAATTAGACCAACTGAAAGCAGCACTCCACACAGAAAGCATCCAGAAGCAGTCAACAGAAAATACATAATCTTCTATCAGGAGAATGAGAGACAGCATGCTTCTTTGATGGCCAGGCAAAAACTTTGCAGCTTGACTGGGAAGTTCTGACTCATCCATCATATGCAACAGACATTGTACCTTTGGATTTCCATTTATTTTGGTCTTTATAACATTCTCTTAATGGAAAAAAATTAATTTCCTGGAAGACTGCAAAAGGCACCTGGAACAGTTCTTTGCTCAAGAAAGATAAAGAGTTATGGGAAGATAAAATTACGAAGTTGCCTGAAAGACAGCAGAAGGTAGAGGGACAAAGTGGTAAACACACTGTTCAATAAAGTTATTGGTGAAAATGAAAAACGTGCCTTTTATTTTTACTTAAAAACTGAATGAACTCGTTGGCCAAACCAATTATTCATACATAATAAAATGTATCCATTTAACAAGTACAATTCCATGGTTTTCATATATTCACAGAGTTGTTCAACCATTGTGAAAACCAATTTTAGAATAGATTTTTGTCAACTCCAAAAGAAATACCTATCAACTAGCAGTCACTAGCCATTCTTCCTCCAATACTAGGCAACCACTAATCTACTTTCTCTCTCTATATGTTGGTTATGAACATTTCATAAAAATAGAAACACATAATATGTGCTTTTCTGGGATTGTCTTCTTTCATTTAGCATAATGTAAATGCTCCTCCATGTTACAGTACCATCAGAACTTTATTTTTTTGTTGTTGCTGAATAATATTTCATTGTATGAATATACCCTAATTCATTTATTCATTCATCAGTTGATGGATCAGTTTGGGTTGTTTTCAGTTTTGTCTATTAGGAATATTCATATGTTTCTGTGTGGACATATATGTTTTAATTTCTCTTAATAATCTAATGGAATTAATATGTGGGTCTATTAATTAAGTGTTTCCTACTATAGCTGCTTCATTATAAATCTTGGGGAGGGAGCTAGTAGATAGGAGCTAATTTGCTATGCTGGAAATTAATGCACCAAAATTACTTTTAATTGGAAACAAAATAAATGTCCACCTACAGGAGTCTACTCAAGTAAACTGATAAACACTACAAACTATGAAAAGGAAGTAGGACTATCTCCATATACTACTATGAAGTGTGCTGTGGTATCCATCCAGATCTCCTTTTAGGAGTGAAGGATTTCCTTCCTCTCCCAGTACTAGGGGTACTGCTGGAAAATAGACTTTACACCTCATCATTCTTTGGGAATTAGTTTAAGAGGTTAGCCTCACTTAAGGTTTCTCTTCTTTCCTGGGGCAGTTTGCATCCAAGACAGGCCAACAAGGCACTCTTACAGTCTGCTCTTCTCATCTTAACTTTTGACAACTCTGCACAGTCATTTCAGCTCCACACTCAACATGAGCTTGGCAGAAGCCTGTATTGAGACTGCATCTAATTCCAGCTTCTCCACTGCCCAATCCTTCATGTTTCTTCCCTTCAGTAGGTAGTAACGCCAATGGCATTCTCTAAACCACTTCCCTGTTAGTTTCCATGTCAGCAGGCTTTCAAGAGAACACAGTCTGCAGCAGCGTGATGACCAGGATACATTATTACGTTAAACAATTGTAAAGAAAAGTATATATGGTGTGCTATTATTTAATAATGGAGGAATATGAATATATGAGCTTGTGTGTTATTTGTCTATATTTAATGACAAATGTGTAAACCATAAAGTATGGTTACTTATAGGAAGAGGAAGGAAATAAGGTAGAGATGACAACAGTAACATTAGATTTAAAAAAATATATCTTTAGATATAGAGTTGAATTTGAACCACATAAATATATTACACGGTTATAAAATACAATTTTAAAGAGTAATTCTTAAAACAAATAAAATAAATGATCCTATCGGTGTATCTCATTGGTGGCACAGGGGAAGGGCCAATGAGAAACATGGATAAAGGACACATGGACAAAGCCAAAGGGGATAGGTTCAAGGGTGGGAGGTGGGTAGGCATGGGGTGGGGGTGTGTGGTGGGGTGAAAATGGAGACAACTGTACTTGAACAACAATAAAAAATATATAAAACACCACAAAATAACTATTCTAATGACTTTAAAACAAAATTTCAGCATACACCCTTAGTGAAATCTTAAAGAGAACCACTCAAAATATTAAAATAGTTTCAGCAGTTACATGTTCGTGGTAGTGATTCAAAGTCACTCTGAGAGACACGCGTGTTGAGTGTGAGATAAACCAAATGTGCATTAGGGTGCTGTCGTCAGAACAGAGGTGTTGGCACGTTTGGTGGGAGGTGAACTATAAACCCTACTGTTCTTCATTGGATTGCTGGTGTCAGTATTAGCTCGTAAATTTTTTCTCTTTTTTCATAGCAACAAAAAATCTTTCCTAACTTTGAGTACTGAAAAGACTGGGAAAAAGATGACAATTCAGTTCAAAGAGTGGCTCTAGATTCCATTTGTGATCTCTAAATATATACTATTTCACAACAAAAGGAATTTGGATTCTTTGCAGAAGTGCCTAATTCTTCATACAGGAAAAAATAAGAAACCATGGAAACTTTATAGTAAAAAGAAACTAAGTTCTTCAACAAAATTTATCACAAAAATAAAAATGGTTAGAAGAAGGGACTATAGGTTAAATGATATTTGGAAGGCATATTAACCAATCACAATTCATGGATATTATTTGGTTTAACTTATTTGGTGTGTTTGACTTAAACAAATTATATTTTAAAGAAGGTTATTAAACAGGAAAATATCCAAGTAGCTGGATACAATACTAAGAAATTTTTACCAATTTTTAAGTGTGATAATGTAATTATGGTTATGTACTTTTAAAATAATTTTTACTTATTTCTTTATTTTCAGAGTGAGTGGAAGGGAGAGAGAAAGGCAGGGGGAAAATCACTGATTGGTTGCCTCTTGTACCTGCCCTGACTGGGGACCAAACTCACAACCCAGGTACGTGCCCTTATCAGGATTGAACCAGCAACTCTTCGCTTTGTGGGACGACACCCAACCGAGCCACACAAGTCAGGACTGTGGTTATACATTTTTGAAGACACATTGACTTAAAGAGATGTATAGAACTATTTCCAAAAAAAAATATTCTGGTATCTTGAGATATGCTTCCAAAATATCTTAAAGATAGAATATGGAGTATACATTTAATAGATGAAATAAGACTGGTTGTGTTTTTATATTTGTTAAAGTTGGAAGATGACTGCAGTGAGTTCTTCATAGGACTCTCACTTCTGCATGTTTAAGGTTTTGTAAAAACCTCAAACCCTATTTACCGTAGGCGCTCCGCCACTATTTCCACTGATGTCTCCTTGGCTCCTTCCCTAGCAGCGTGACATCCCAAGCAGCTCCCCGGCTCTAGTGTATTGATGTAAAGTGCCCTACTTGTTTCAGAATCTCCGTTTCTCCTGGTACTTTCAATTTGTTGGCTTGTCTCCTTGCCTGTTCTTTTTGTAGGAAAAAAAATGTGAACTCGCTGAACTGCTGTAACACTCTCTCTTCTTCACAGCACTCCTCCCTCCCTCTCACCTTTCAAGCTCTTGTCCTCAACACAAGAAAATTCACCTTATCTTTGTATTTTAGCCTCTCAATTTCTACTCACTGAGGAAGGTACATATTATTGTATGAAAGGTAAATCACTTAACATTTTAGGAAACAATATCCCGTGTTTCTATTTTAACGTTGAAAACTTTTCATCCCATTTACCACCAGCAGAGTAGACCAACAAACCAATTCTGGCTTGGCAAAGGGCTCAATGTTAAAATTTTTAGATACTAATAGCAATTTTTTTTAAAAGTAGTAACTGATAGCTATTGACTACTGACTATTATGCCCTAATCTCATTTGCTCCCCATAACAATTGTATTATATAGATTCTATCACTGTATGCTTGCTATTTTCTATGGACTGTCTTCATTACTGATATTCTAAGAAGAACATGCATTTCTCTACCCTCATATTTACATAAAGATTGCTTTCAACCAAGAGATGACTTTTTTCCCTTTCTTTGAACATTAGCTCTTATTTGGAAGAAGGTATTTTAAAGTTCAGTTTAGGTCCTACCTTCCCCTCTCTTTGAAGAGAAGCCAGTGATTCCAAAGGAAGTCTACCTTCCTCTACATGTTGAGAAACTCTCCCTGAAGTTGCCCAACTGTGTTCAGCAGGTTTTAATGTCTATTCTGGGGCAAAGTATTTGGAAGCCCATTAGCAGCAGATCTAAATCCATACCTCTCACTTAGCTATTGTCAATAACAAAGCTGACAAACGTATCTTCATTTCTCTGGTGCATTGTATGTGCTGTTCAATGGGTTCTTCTTTGCTTGGGAAAGAGAGCTCTTTTAAATCTCAGGGATTTCTGTGAAGTGTTGCAAAATAAGGGAATTTGCTGAAGTCACAAACCTGGAACACGGCATGGCCTAACTAGACTAGATTACAGGCCACTGACCGCAAAGACCACGCTCCACCTCCCACCTCTACTGAGAGTGTCTGTCTTGTTTGCTATCTCCTTGCCCACTATAGATTTGGCATCACTGAGTTGTTCAAAATATTGGGAATCATGGTTCATTGAAGGTTTCTTAACATTGTATACTTTTAACCCAAATGTTTCTGTCAGGAATTTGAATATTATGATGGATCATACATTGTCATTATATTGCAATATGATTATTCATGATCATTATGTTTTTACATGAAAGCAGGGTATTGTGATATATTCTGTACTTTGGTTTTGATTTTATAACCAGTAAATATACATTAAAATTAGAAAAACAATTCTGTTATACACTGCTTTAGACTGGATGTACCCCCCCTTCACATGGGAGTTCTTGGTAGAGGGGTGCTTTAGGATGTGATTAGATCATAAGGGGGGGTGCGTTACAAATGGGTTTAGTCACCTTATAAAAGAGGTCCTGGAAAGATCCCTGGACTCTTACACCATGTGAGGACACAGCCCCAACATGGCCCCTTATGAACCAGGCAGAGGGCTCTCACCAGACACAGAACGTGCCAGTGCCTTAATCTTGGACTCCCAGCCTCCAGAATGTGAGAATATCTGCTTGCTTTTAAGCTACCCAGTCTTTGGTATTCCGTTATAGCAGTCTGAAAAGATTAAGAGAAGCATCTTATCATATTGGAATATACATTCATTAGGGTTGGTAAAAGAATAATTGCATTGTATTATGATGTGTGAATGTGTGATAATTACTTTCAAATAAATAGAAGAAATGGGGAAGAAATGTCATTACCCCGCCATGTATATAAATGATGTATGTATACAGAGGTAAGTTCAAAAAATATCCTGACTAAACTCTTACTTAAACTTCATCTATAGTTAAATTGTATTGTTTTGATAAAAATTTAGGGGGTTAGACCCTAAATAATTGACAACTTATATGGGTGGATTTATTATAAAGGTAAAGTGTCAATCACCGATAAGCTTGTCAGTCACTTAAAGAATAAGCAGAGAGCAAGTCTCCTAACTTATTCTGTAAAATTCAGAAGTTTTGAGTCTTGCAATATATTTTCTTAGGGCCACAAATCTGGCATTAACTTCAAGTGTTAAAATGTAATTGGGTATCAATTATATCAATCTCCTTATAACTTTACCTCAAAAATAATATTTATTGAAAGTAATACCTTGTAAAAATTAAATCATAATCTAAGATGTGAAAAATAAAATTCATCTGCTTTCAGTCTAAACAATTATATAAATGCCAACTGGAATAAATAGAAATTTGGTCTATGATATTGTTCAATATCAGAGAAGAGTTAATGATTCTGTAAAATAAATAATTAGAATCTTAGATTAGAAATCAAATAAATGTTTCTTTTAAATTAGAAATTCTCCTGATTTTAAATAAAAATAAAGAAATGTTATTTAAAAGTCTTTTCAATTACTTTTGAATTTCAATATTCAAAAATTAAGAAACTTTTAAAAAAAGTTCAAACTAAGTTTGCAATTTTCTGATATCCTATTTGATAGTTGAATTCCTGAAATAACAAAGCAGTTACATATTTTTAAAGTTTAATATAGGAAAAGGGAAATCCTGTCTTTTCCTTGAACTACAAAGATAAAATATCTAGTTTCCTATTTGCAATAGTTACTTGAGAAGTCAGCAGTAAAAATGAAAGTTTGCGTCAAATGTTGCAACTTCTCAGTTTTTTTTTGCTAGTCACAGTTCACTGAATACAAAGTGCATTTGGAAATAAGGGAGAATTTATTATGTTGACACCAGTAACCAACTCATCTTCTAGTCCCCCTCTAATTTTAGATTCAGAGTGAAGCTTTAGAAAAGAAGCCAATTTGGCAATTCTGCAGATTTGTCTCCATATGGAGTCCAATAATGATAACATTTTCTGCCCTACATAATATTCTTCAGGTCATGGTATGCAGATTCTCATTTCTACAGAGTCCCCTAGCCCTGTCAGCCATGTGAGGATACAGCAAGAAGTCTGTGACCCAGAAGAGAATCCTTTACTGACCATGCTGGCACCCTGATCTTGAACTAGCACCTTTCCAGACTGTAAAATATACATTGCTGGTGTTTATAAGCTACTCAGTCTGTATTATTTTGTTATAGAAGCCTGAGCAGACAGAAAATTGGTACCAAGAGTTGGGGTGCTGCTATAACAAATACCCAGAAATGTGGAGGTAGATTGCAACTTGCTAAAAGGTAGATGCTAAGAGAGTTTTGAGGTGTATGTCAGGAAAAGCCTACATTGCTGTGAATGGAGCATTAAAAGCAATTTTGGCAAAAACTTTGAAAGAGAAGAGGAAAGCTGTATAGAGAACCTCAGCATTCTTGGAGGATACCTACATGCTTGTGAATAGAATGTCAGTAGATATATGGACAGTGAAGGCCATTCTGATGAGATATCAGACAGAAATGAGAAGTATGTTATTGGACAATAGAGAAAAGGCCATCCTTGTTACGGACTGGCAAAGAATGTGTCTGAATTGTGTCTGTGTCTTAGTGTTTCATGAAATATAGACCTTGTGAAAATGAAATTGAATATATGGCTAAAGCTATTCTTTCTTTATAATTTTATGTTTTATGTATTTAATAAGAATTTTATGTATTTAAGGTGTACAACATGATGATTTGATCACACACACACACACACATATATATATTGAAATGATTACTACAGTAAAGCTAATTAACATACCTCCTCACACAGCTGTTCTTTCCAAGCAAAATACTGAAGGTTTGGCTTGGCTTCTCTTGAATGCTTACAGTTAAAATGAGAGAAGAAAGAAATGACTTAAAGATGGAAGCAGAACTTAAAAATTTGGAAAATTCTCAACCTATACACAATGCAAAAATAAGAAAGCATGTTTGGAAGAGAACACCAATGGTGTGACCAAAGGCCACACCATTGCACTTATAAGGAGATAGGGAGATTCATGAGATGTGAACTTGGGACTTAATCAGCCACTCTGGAAAGAAAACATTCAATGTGAACCAGAGGGGAAGGATACAGAAAGGAATAAAAGAAGGTTGTGTTAGATTTTACAGGGTGGGACCACAGCGCCACTGACTAATGAACATGTGATATTCTTCAAGACAAAGTAAAAAGGACTCTACAGAGGATTCAGAGATCATCAGGATTGCCTCCTTGGTTTCAAAAGGGAAGCTGTCACCTGGATTTCGCAGGCCAGAAGACTGGCTCAGAGGTGTGGGAATAGCGGTTCCCAAGGCTGTCCTAGCAAAGCATTGGGCCATGGCTACCTCCAAATGGAGCCTCTTGAGCTGTAGGTCTGCAGGTCCAGGCTGCTCCAACCACATGCCTGTAATTTCACCCTGGAAGAGCTGCCAGCAAGCAATTCTCACCCTTGAAGAGGGGCTGTGCTCAGCAAAGCCATGGACTCAGGGATGCTCAGGGGCTCATCTCTTTCTTTTCTATTTTCCCCTCTAGAATGGGAATGCCTATGCTATGCCTGTCCCACCATTGTATTTTGCCAGCACATAACATGTTTGATTTTTCAAGTTCACAGCTAAAGAGCAATTTGCCTTGAGATGAATTGTCTCTCTCATATCTGATTGAGATGATATCTAGATGTGACTTTAGACTTAGGCTTTTGAGTTGATATTGGAACAAGTTAAGACTTTGGAACTATTGGGATGGAATGAATGTATTTAGCATGTAAGAATGGTGTGGATTTTGGGAGAGCAGGGGTGGAATGCTATGGTCAAAATGTTTGTTTCCTCCCCCAAATTCATATGTTGAAAACCTTATTCCAATGTGATGGTGAGGAGGTGGGGCCTTCTGTGGGAAGGTTCATGAATAGGATTAGTGCTCTTATAAAAAGACTCCAGCATCCCCTAACCCTTTCTGCCACGTGAGGACACAAGAAAATCTGTGTCCCAGAAGAGGACTCTCACCTACCCATGCTGGCACCCTAGTCTTAGACTTCCAGCTTCCAGAACTTCCAGAACTAAATCTCTTGTTATAAACTGCCCACTCTGTTGCATTTTGTTCGAGTAGCCTTAACAGATTAAGACACTTGTTGACTCACTTTTTAAGCTCCCATTTTAAATTCTTGTACCTGCATGGAAGAAAGGGAACAGAATCATAGCTATTCTAACTAAGAACAAAGGTTTTTGTCTTTTGTGAAAATATGATTTTATTATAAATTTATATTTCTCTCTACTCCAACCTTCTCTGCCTACTCAACTCCCTCCAAAATGTTTAATTTCTACTAATTCACACAGTAAAGGTCCTACAGAAAAACGTCTCTAAAATGTATTCCACCACTATTATTTAGGGTTAAATTCATTAAAAACTGTGCTATGGGCTGTAGACGGATGGAAAAGACACACTTTTTGCCCTAAATGGCTTCTAGCACAGGTCAGAGGATAAATATGCAAAGAAATATTTATAATATAAAGTGACCAGGTGCTTCATGAAGATAGGGACTCAGCCCGATCTCTTCAGTGCTTAGAATCGATGTTAAAATATTATGGCGGTGGTGTTGGTGATGGAAGTGGAGTTCTTGTGGTGGTGTGAGGAAAAGGATTTCCTGAGATGTGCATAGGAGGATGGGGTTCTGTGATAAACTTTATTGGTGATGTAAAGTTAAGGTATTTTCCTTCCTGACTTCCAAAGTCCCATCCCATCCATCTTGCCATGGAAAAGGTCCAATCTTGGCTTCAGTAGGGTCAGAATAAAGGCCACTGCCCAGAGTTTGTGCTATACTTTACGGTCCAGTCCAGCATCTGGCTAGCTCAGCATATGCTTCCAGCTGCAGTCCTTTGCTGTGCTGTGGTCTTCAGGCTCCCTCCTGGAGCCTGCCTGTGGAGTCCACACAACTATGGGCAAACGGCTGCTAGGGGTACATGGCCATGGACAGAACAGGCAAATACACCATGTCATTGGGCCAGAGAGAGAGAGAGAGAGGGCGAACATCTTCATTTCTCTGGGATTATGTATTTCAGGCTTGGAATAGACCAGAAGCTTTTTAAAAATGACCAGTTGACTTCCCAAGTTTTCACAGGCCATGGGTCCATCTTCTCGTTAGACTGACAGGCTTCTGTGGTCCAGTACCTCTCCCTGTGCCCCACCCCCAACCATTCAGCACTGGTGAGGGGGCAGGGAGGAGGGTTAATCCCGCTGAAGGAGAAATGCTGTAATCCCCTGGAGGGCAAGGCTGCAGCTTCCTGCTGAAGCAAACAGACTCATGCTCCCCAGTTTATTAAACTCTGATTCCCTTTGATCCCCTTTCTTTATTAATAATTAGCCAAACACCGATGGTAACAGTGGGATACAAAACTTGGTCTAAGCAATGGTCTGTAAAACTCAGTGGGAAATAAAAAACTTTATGAGATTTGAACTTTATACTTTCTCTGAGTCCTGTGCAAGTCCTGTGAGTTCTGCACCTTTTAAAATATGTTTTTTAAAACAATTTCTTTCTCCATGAACACCTGTGCATCTTCTAGAATAGGCATTTGAAAGTCCTAAACATAAGAAGCAATATGATCAGTGTAAGGGATCTTCCTGTCGCATGGTTGAAACAGACATGGAGCGACTTCAAGGGCATGACAAAAATCTCAGACAAACAAAACTTTTCCCTTTTGGCTTACTGATGCCAGAAATCCCATCCTCTGAGATTTATGCTTTGGATGAAGGCTTTCAGCGTGTTGAAGTGTAAATATCCTCAGGAGAGGAAGCATATAAATTATCAAACATTTAACAACATGATATAATTACTTTGATCAGATTCTTTCCTGAAAACATGAATTGGTGGGAAGCAGCCAGTGAAAGTGCAGAGACATTGGACCTGGGAGGCACCACTGCTGGGCAGGAAGGGCAGAGGAAGACAGAGGGTGTCCATGGCTGTCATTTGGGAAGTTGTCCCTGCCAAGTAGGCTTTCTGTTGCTGGCAATCTAGCTTTTCCAGCCTGATGGGACAAGGGCAACATCTGTGCTGGGACTGCTGGGTCCCACAGGTGCAGAAAATCTAGTTTATTAGAAGTGAATTTGTAAATACAGAGAAAAGCAACTAGCACTTTGAGCCACCAGAGATTAGAGTCAGTAATGAAACTGGCAACGGCTTGCCTGAACGCTGCTTTAATTGGTGGCACAAAATAGTCATTCAAACCAGATTAAGAGCACAAAGTGCCTACCCAACGCACCCCAAATCATATAGTTTCACTTATAATATGAGGCTTGTTGATATGTCTGAAAACAGAAAGTCCAATATGTAAAGTATTAGATATAGGGTAATGATCTCCTGATTTATCCGAGCGAACACTGGCAAGGATGGATGGAAGCAAATAGGTTCAGTCAATGTCAAATATAAACAATCACATACTTTTCCCCCCTGAAAAATAGGAATTAAATCACAATGTAATGAAAACAGAGACCCTTATTTTAAAATGACTTTCACAGTGATTAGTTCAGCAAAGCCACAGGAGGCTTATTGCCACACGCACCATGACCACTGTTTGTCATTGCTTTTTGGTAACTTTAGATTTTTAACTTTAGATTTTTATATAGGGCACACACACTCTAATCTTATACGCTACATATTGATTCTGTAGGTGGGCGAGTGGAAGCAGAGCCAGAAGCTTAACTTCACAGTTTGGCTCCTGATAAAGTCCAAAGGGAGCTTTCAACTAGGTGCTTTCTTTCCGCTTTAATTGCTGACGATGCATGATTTAAGTATCCTGTAAAAATAGCTATGATTTTCTCATCTTCATGTTCTACTTACATTTTTCCTCTCTTCATGCAGCATTCTTTTTCCCCCTTAATTTGAGATATACTAATATAAAATTCATATTCTTGAATTTCCATTTATCTGTATGATGTGTAAAGCATACAGATAAATTTGGAACCCTGAGAAATCTGTGTAATGTGTCATTGAAGGTAGTACCATTTTTATCACTAAATCTCATTACAACAATGATATGTATTAATATATTCAGTACAAGTATATACATAATACTATCTATGTATAATGCAAGTTTTGATTATAATTATGTGTACTACATACACAATTATGAAATCTTTTGATATTTTATTTATTTATTTTATGTATCAGAGAGGGAAGAAATCTATTCTAGTGAGTGGAAATGTACGCAGCACTTTCCCAGCATATTTCTTAATATGGTTTGTTATCCTTCAGTCATTCACAAAGTGCCTTGTGATTATTGCTGTAGCTGAGAACCTCCTATATTACTACTTACTTCATGTGTCTCTTTGAAACAACTCAGGACCAACACCGTTATCCACTCTTATTTTTCCTAAGCAAAAGTAATAGTGAAATCACAATTTTGACATGCAGGTTAGGTCAAAGCACACTGTTTTGTGTGCTTTGAATTAAAACAAATAAAATAAAAAAAGTCCAATACTGCCAAAAATTATATCATACACGGGCAAACAGATAATTTTGCATATGAATTAATTAAGAGCATGGAATTTAAAGTTAACTACCTAGGTTTAAATTCGGACCATACTTCTTAGTTACGTGACTTCCTTATTCCTCAGTTTCCTCATTAGTAAAATTGAGATAATGCATTATCTCTATTTCATAGGGTTCTTGTGAGAATTAAGATGACATGTATAAGAACTCAGTGTTGTTTTATACACTGCATGATACATATTTTTGTGCAAATTTTATTATATAGAAAGTAATCATTACATAGATGTTTATATTCATTGATTTTTTTCCATGCAAGCATTGCCCCAATACCAGCCCTTCAGCTGAGACTGCAGCCCAGGTTATCTGATCCAAATCGAAGCCCCCAACAGACTCGCTGAAGCTTCTAAAGAAGTCCAAAATTACTATCCTGAGCAGTTTATTTCCTGGGAGAATCAAGCTTATTGCTTGGAGCATACATTAATCAATTCAACTTTAATTTAAATATTTACTGAGTGGCTACGGTGCACAAGACAGAAGATGTTAAGGGGATACAATGATAAATCAGGCAGAGCTTGTCCCTAGGAGAATTAACAAGTAACATTCATGGAATGAACAAGAGGCAAGACCCACAGGAGAGGTCCATATAAAATGATGTCATCCCAGGGAGTTCCGTGAAATGAGAGGCGATTTCTAGCCTCAGGGATGTGGGAGGTATTTGACGTGGAGATTTTAAGCTGCCAGGAATCTGCAAACACTTTATGTGCATTGCCTCATTGCCTCCTGCCATGTGCCCAAATTTCCTCTTTTTGAAAAAGGCAGTAACTGAAATGTAACCTTGCTATAATGGTAATGTTCGGCCCCACGTCCAACATGACAACATATTGTTACATTTATATTTCTTAAATGTCTATTATAAAAAAAAAACCCTTACATGACGGGGCTTGGAATTACTGTTTCAATTGTGTTCATCTCACTTGCTGGCTTGCCATTCGAATGCGATTTACTCTAGTAATTTATTTCTTTAGAAGATTAAATGGTGTATTTGTGTCCCCTGAGAGTTGGCACAGCTTCCAGAATTACTTAGCCTCTTTTCCCTGAAGCAGTTTATAAATTAGGAAAATCAGTTTAATTAAGCATAGAATAATTACATTTCTGAATATTTAAATCAATTCAAAACAATAAAAATGAATGTTCTTAGTATGAGTTTAAAAAAAACACTTTACATTTCGCATTTCTCCAGTCTTAACTGTTGGCCCTTTGCACATCTTTACCTCGAGACAAGTTCATTTGAGCAGGAAAGAGGTATTTCTGCAAGAGCTTCGGGTTCTGGTATAGAGATGTTCACCAAATATGTGCAATTTTGAAGTAACGTACAACATTATTTATGCAGCAATTTGGGGGAATGGTATTATCTCCATATTGTCAAAATCCATTCCAACATAATCTCCCCTTTTCCTCTCCTGTTGTATAACAAAGGCTGCCATAGCCTACAGCAGAGTCAGATGACCTGTGGAAAATCTGTCAGGTGAGTAAGCTTAATTAGCCAAGAAGAGTTCTTTAGCTTTAAACCCAAGCCCTAAAGACAGATATGATTAAAGTCTATAAAAAATAAAAATGTACTTAAAATGCTATTTTGAGGCTCATTAAACCTAAAGTAGTCAACATCTATTTCTGGGGGCAGAATCAATTTGCATTTATTCAATGATTCTCTTTGGCCAATTAATATGTGGGTGATCAAATTAAGCAACTTGAATCAAAACAAAATAATTGAAATACGTATTTAAAACCATTACATTTAAAAATGAATGAAAATAATTAGAATTCAGACTCTGGTCATTTGTTTCTTATGACAGAATTATATACGCAATTGTTGATGTTTTATTCCTTTTTCCACTTTTCAGGGAATATCATATATAATGAATAAAGAGGAAAAAACCACCTGTGCACAGGTGGCCTTCTGTTGCCAGCGTAAAGAGATCAGTGGCAGAACTGTCTAGGATGCTCCGGAACTCAGACACATCCGGGTAACTCACCCTCTTTCTAATTTCATAGTACTGAGTAGGAGGATGAGTTTGAACCAAATTTTGGGAGCTTCCTGGGGAGGGAAGTGAGAAGGTTCAGGGCTAAGAGTTCTGATTTTGGTCACATAATAGCAAGGCCAAACTTTTTCCAAAAAGGGACAGAGGGTAAATATTTTAAGCCTTGAGGGATATTTGATCTCCATAGTGGCAGTGGAAAAGCAGCCCTAGGCAATGCACAGACAAGCAGGCGTAATTGTTCTAGAATAAAGCTTGAATTTGAAAACAGGTGGCAGGTCAGATTTTGCCCGGAGGCTGTGGTTTGCTGACCCCTAATAAAGTGTAACGCTGAGACGGGTGAGGTGAACTTGCTCAGGGGTGAATATTTTCTATTAGTTTTTCAGGTGAAGCTACATAGGTCTGCTCTACAGCTTTGACTTTATGTATATAAAGCTGTGATTGAAGGAATCTGTGAAAATTTCCCGAAGGCCTGACAGATCCTCAGGCCATTGATGACAGACGAGAATCAATTCATCTCACCTGTTACTGGATAATGAGGCTGATCTCCTTATTTAATACCTTTTCTGTACCGAATACTTTCTGTGATGTTTAGAAAAGCTAAATTCATTTTATTTGCTCAGGTGTTGTCTCCTCTGGGCTCCTTTGTCAATCGGGATCTATAATGGACATTTGGGTATTAACACTTGTAATTGAAAAGAGATTAAGACAACATCTTAACATCTCTTTCACCAGAGGGTTCCAGTTAACTTTGGTCCTTCAGAGCTCTGCCTGGTAGGTTGAACCTGCTCCAGGTGGCCAAGGTTTGCGGACAACATACTGTTAAACCACATCCTGGAAATAGAACAACTGCCATAAAACAGAAGAAGTGCCCTGCTATAAAAACTAGGCATGCGTGCCCTGGCTGGGTGGCTCGGTTGGTTGGTGAGTCCTCCCGTGCACCAAAAGCTTGTGGGTTTGATGCCTGGTTGGGGTGCATATGGGAGGCAACAGGTAAACAGTTCCATGTTTTTCTCTCCCACTATGTTTCTCTCTCCCATGTCTCTCTCTCTCTGTCTCTCTCCCCAAATCAATAACAATATCCTTAGGTAAGGATTTAAAAAACAAACAAACAAGAAACTAGACGTGCACTTCCTTCCCAAGGAGTAAGGTTTGCAAGTAGGGTCTTCTAGTGCAGAATTATTCAGTCTCCACTCCCACACCACCTACTGTCAGGTCTCAGGCTAAAGTGCTTTCCCATTATTTCTGTGTTAGCCCTGCATGTTGACTGCAGTGCCTTAGCGGAACACTGGCACTTGGCCACCTCACTCTCTAGGACCTACACATTTCAAAAACCACTAATGTTTTTACATCCATGTATCTATAGTATACATCCATGTAGATAGGAGTAATCTGGCATCATATTAAATTCAGATACTATCCAAAGTATGCTAAGAATTTGATGCCAGGAAGCAGAAACAAAAAGTTCACAGATGAGAGCAGGTGACGTGGTAATGGGGAATACAACAGATGGCACATGTCACATCAGGAGAGGAATCAAGTCCTGACTGGTAGGTTACTGAAATCGACGGCCGGGTGAGTCTGGTGCCTTTCAGGATGAAGAACATCCATGATTTTGCCATCCGAAAGGAATTTATAGCTCTGACTGGTGTGGCTCAGAGGGTTGGGCATCATCTTGCAAAACAAGTTCGATTCCTGGTCAGGGCATGTGCTTGGGATGCCGCCTAGGAACTCCGGTGGGGGTGTGCGGGAGGCAAGAGTTCAGTGTTTCTCTTGTGCATCGATGTTTTTCTCCCTCTCCCTCCCTTCCCTTCTATCTGAAATATACATAAATAAAATCTTTAAAAAATTATGTATGATTTTTCCATTTTTAATATCCTGTCAATCTATACTAACGGTCACAAAGATGAAGAAACATAAAATTTGAGAGCTTCAAGATAAAATAGCTTCTAGTCTTGTTCTTCCTAGACTTCCAGATGCCACAGATAATTCAAATGTTTAAAAAACACTAAGATGGCTAAGATTGGGTTGTTAACGTATTATTTTTCTGACTAAGAGCATTAACAACTACCAGAAGGATATTCTACTGTCAACAAGTAGGAAATCTGAGATTAAGGAAGTGTTTTTATTTTTAAACAGATTTATAAAATTGAAGGAAAATTTTATTTTACCCAGCAATGATAAAAACTAGCATTTTCTATTAATCAATGCGTAAAAACCATTAACCTAATCCAGACACTCTTATGATATTTGCATCACTTTGGTAAACCCCTGCAAAATTATTTGCTGGCATTGCTTGAATTTCTTCACTTATGGAAAAATTTGTAGCATTTAAAGTACCTCATTTATTCTTAGATTCTAAGGAGCATTTCTACTTTATGCAGAAATCTGTCCTCCAATAACCACAGCATTAGTCCTCATCTTAGTCTGCAATGCTGTTCATAACATAATAGCACAGACTGGGTGGCTTAAAGAACAGAAATTCATTTTTGCACAGCTCTAGAAGCTAGGAAATGCAAGATCAAAGTGCTAATCAATTCAGTTCCTCGTGAGAAATCTATTTCTGGGTTACAGAGGGTCACCTTATCGCTGTGTCCACACCTGGCAGAGTGGGGGAGAGAGAGAGAGAGAGAGAGAGAGAGAGAGAGAGAGAGAGAGAGAGAGCGCACTCTGGGATCTTCTTATGAGGGCACCGATCCTACCGGATTAGGGTTCCATCCTTATGTTTAATCTTTTTCACCTCCTCATAAACCCTATGTCTAAATGCAGTTACATTGTGGTTTAGAGCTTCAACGTATACGTTTTGGAGGGGCATATTCAGTCCAGAGCAATCTTATTCTGTTTCATATTACCATGTAAAATGAGTCTCATATACTTTCCACATACTAACTCTACTAATATTAGAAAAATTTTTTGTAACTTTCTTTAGCTACATTAACCTTTCTAAATGATTTCAAGTCTCATCAATAATTCAGACCATTCTCTGAATATAAGCTGAAAGAGCTTTATCACTATTAAAAAGGGTAACAAGAACATAAATAATATGAGCACATGTACTTAGTCTCAGCAAGAATTTTTACTCATGTAGTTCTAATTTCTACTTATATACCACTTAAAATCTAACGTGATTAGAGTTTTTACAGCTACATGACACTAACATTATTGTGTTTTCAAGTATAATGAAAGTTTATATATATACATATATAAAGTTCATACACACACACACACATACACACACACGAGGACTGTCTAGAAAAGGTCCAGTCACTGTTAATGTAACGAGAATTGTTTGCATGACATCAATGTAACCTGGCAGCCAAGGAGAGTGGACTGGAATGTGCATGTCTGAACAATGACAACTTCACTGTACTAGTCAGTGGGGATGGTAGATACTGTTGAGTGAGCATGTGCACTGTGTGGCTGTCACATTCAAAATGACTGACCAAGTATAGCAATGACTGCATCAAATTTTGTGTTAAGCTTGAACATTCTTCCACAGAAACTATTCGGATGATTCAGAAGGCCAAAGCTATGGGCAGCTAGTGACTGGCAGCTTCATTGCAACCATGCGCCTGCTCATGCATCAAGTCTTGTGCAGAGTTTTTGGCAGCACATCAAATCACCCAGGTGACTCAGTCCTCTTACAGCCCAGAATTGGTGCTCTGCAACCTCGGGCTTTTCCCAAAATTAAAATCACCTTTGAAAGGGAAGAGATTTCAGATCATCAATGAGATGCAGGTAAATATGACAGGGCAGCTGATGGCAGTTGGGAGAACTGGGTGAGGTCCCAAGATGCCTACTTGGAAGGGGACTGAGGCATCGTTGTCCTATGTACAATATTTCTTGTATCTTGTATCTTCTTCAATAAGTGTCTCTATTTTTCTTATTACATGGCTGGATACTTTCTTGACAGATCTCATAAATACATATAAATTTATATACATAAATGCATATTTAAACTTTCTAAATATGTTCTCCTATAATTTCATTCTTATATTACTTTCTTTGACTCAATTTTAGGACATTGCATTGATGATAATGATGACAACAATAATGATGAAACTAACAACAATAATCTTTTTACCTATGCTGACTTCATCTTGGGGTGTTGGAAAGTGCAAAGTGCACACCTAAATTGGAGGTGGGAACATGAGCCACTACTGTAGACACTCTATACCTGCTGAAAAGTTAGCTAGGAATTCTTCCTGTGTAGTG
Organism: Desmodus rotundus; assembly: GCF_022682495.2. Classification (NCBI taxonomy): domain Eukaryota; kingdom Metazoa; phylum Chordata; class Mammalia; order Chiroptera; family Phyllostomidae; genus Desmodus; species Desmodus rotundus. Next base: position 24,878,657 of record NC_071397.1, read on the forward strand.
CCATGGTCTTGACCAACATCTTGGGACAGATTTTCTTTCTTTCTTTCTTCTTTCGAGAGGGAGGGACATATCAATGTGTGGTTGCCTCTCAGTGCCCCCTGCTGGGCACCTGGCTCACAACACAGGAATGTGCCCTGATGGGGAATAGAACCGGCAACCCTTTGGTTCTCAGGCCAGTACTCAATCCACTGAGCCACACCAGCCAGGGCTTGGGACAGATTTTTTTGCTGCACCCCATAAGTTGGAGCAATTCCTGACCTGGTGGCAATATATGAGAGGTACAGGTATAATTTCTCATTTTCTTTAGTTGTGAATATAGTTTGTCAGGTTAGAGGTTTTGGAAATTTAACTGTGAAATAGTACTTGCAGGTTTCATGCAGTTAAATATGAAACTTTGGATGGATATTAATTTCTCTTTTCTTTTTAATTGTCTTACTACAAATACAAACTGCAGCATCATAAATGCACTTCTCTATTTCTACATGTAATGGGCCTGTAGAATGCCAAACAGAAACAGTATTCCTATTACTACAAGAATGTACTAGCTAGTTTAGTGAATTGCAAAGAAAGTAACTATTTCTTAGAGGAGGACAGGTTTTAAGGGACTCCATATTCAATGCATATTATATCCTGCTCTTTTGCCTGTGGGCTCTCAGATGTACAATGGAAGAAAAGAAGACTTAGTGGATCTAGCCCTTTGCAGCAAAGGGACTCAGAAGTGTTTTATCTTGAAAATCTAGGAGTAACTCAGAAATGGAAAATCAACCTCAGACAAAAACAAACATGCCATAACTTTCTGGCCTCAACAATACATCCAAAAAATGACCTTTTTTCTGGAAAATGTAGTTGCAAGAATATGGAACAGCAGTATATTTTTACTATTATATTATTTGTATTAGGAACACTAAAATATTTTAAGAGACACATTTTGTGATTTATTCAGAAAATATGTCCTCTGTACCTAGGAGGTGCCAGCCCCTGTCTAAGACTCTGGGGATAGAAATGCAAACACAATGCAACGGTGTTCTCAGAGACCTTTCCATCCAGGGAAAGGAGAACAGACTCCTGGAGGGAATGTTCAAGCAGCGCTATAGGGACACAAGGGAGTGATGAATTCTCCTTACAGGTCCAAGGAAGCAGTCACAAAGTAACTCAATTTAAAGAAATTACATGTAATGTAATCCACATTATATACATATCATAATAAAGTATTAATTTTTTTAATCTATAGTCAAACTCATTTTTTATAATTTTAATTACATTTTGCAGATATTTTGTAGATAATAAAAACAGCAGCCTCTCAAAACATAAATTCTCACAAATCTAACAAAACTTCTTTTGTATTTGAGGAAAATGTAACTGCAAAGGTATTCTGTCAATAATTGCATTTTTTTTCTTCACAGCTGCTTATATAATGCAGGACACACATTTGTATAATGGACTGCTCATTGTTTTGAGTGCCACAGATTTTTAAAATTTCTTTTTATTGAATTTATTGGGGTGACATTGGTTAACGAAATCATGCAGATTTCAGGTACGTAGTTCTACCACACATCATCTGAGTGCCACAGATTTTTTTCCATCCCTTAATTCAATGGCAACTATAATTTCAAACATAAGATAAACTCATGCATCGAAATGGCATTTAAAAATAGCCAATGCTTTTATATTACATATCTCCAAGTGTTTTCTCAGGAGCTTCTTTGCTTCCTTGGACTTGGAATATGTTGAGTTTTATATTGGTAATTTTATGTTATTTATTAGAGTTTTTCCAGGATAATTTTTTATCACCTCTACTTGATGTTATCTGAACACTGCAACTGTGCACGTTGCACAGAAGAAGCCTAAATAATTTGCATGCTGCCTTTCATCACCTTGTAATTCTATATGAGAGTTTCAAGCTCAACCACTTCAACATCAACTGCTGGACTTCAGACGGTAAGCAGAAATGACATGTAGAAAGCAGTTTGCATTAACAATACGGTCTATACTGAAAATCGCTAAGTGTAAATATGGAAACACAGTACTAGATCAAACCCCAAATTAATTTTAGTACAAATTCATTAAGTAATAGGTAGAACACAAAGGTATGCTTTCCATAATCATAACAGTTATTTGAGTGACAGAAGAGAAGGAGACAAAGTAATTGTTCCTAACTGATGTTGAAGACTACTCTGAGAAGTAGAAGTTGCTAATTATTCATTGAAGGTACAGGTACTCTGATAAGACTGCTTAAAAGCAAGTTATTTATAAATTGTAAATTTTATAATACATATGGAAAACTATTTACTTGCAATATTATTTTAAAATATAAATGAAATTCCTGATTTTTATTATTTTACATTTAAAAATTATAGAAAATATAATGATTAGGCTTTAATTATTAGAAGAAAGTAAGAATAAGTTAGAAATTGATTGCTTCTAAAGTTTCTCTTTTTCTGGAGGGGGAAGAGTAGGAGGGCATAACCCTCCTTACAAAATATATAGTAACGGGAAATACCATCTTTTACTTTCCTTTTTACTTTAATAGTATTGTCATAAATATGGTTATCATTGTGAAACTAGCTTCTATTATTTCATCTGTTTTCCAAGAGGCCTCACATAATCTGTCAAAATTCAAGTCATTCTCTTTGAAAGCACCTAACCTGTCACAAATCTTCCAGATATTCTTTTCTTCAATTTTCAATTAACTCTGCCATATTTTATTTACCTGTGATTCTGAATGTAATTAAGTTGTTTTCAATGTCAGTTTAATCAATACAGAAAAATCTCCCATCTTTTGCAAGGCGTGTATTATTTTTCCTTCATTAAACAATGCCATTAAATTTTCTTTGTGTTTTACCATTGGACCGATGGCAGAGTGGACTTTCCCTTTGCTATTGATGTGACAGCTTTGACCACACATTGGCGTTAAGCTGAGAGGGCTGCTTGAGTGGGAAGGATTTAAAGGTGGTCCCTTCATTAGTGAATGTTTTTGTGTTTTCATGACTTTTTTCCCCTGTAGAGAACCTGTTAACTGTGACTCAATTTGTTTAACATTCTAACTTTAGTTTCCTTGTTTTCATATGGAAATGATAACAGTTCTTATCTCCTAGGGTTGTTGTGATGAGTAAATTAACTGTTTTCTGTAGTATAAAGTGGTTAACAGTGTGTCTGGCTCAGAGAATGTGTTCCATACACATTGGCTATTATTTTAGTAGATACGCTACCAAAATCATCATCGCTCTACTAAGCAATGAGCAGGGATAACAGCACAGTTTATAGAAGATGTCTTGGGCAAAGTATAACTCAAATTTAACTAAGCATCCCTTCTTATTTCTTGCATTTCATTTTATCATGGCTACACATCCAACAGAAATGCAAGTAACTCCACAATAACATTAAAAAGTACGGTATGTCTTTACTGAAAATTTGCAAAGACCAAGGCAGAATAAGTACAGTCATACAATGAGATTTTCTAAACAGTATCATTAGACATCCTTCCCTCCCCATAAATCCCATATTTTTAGTAACTGGCCCAAAAGCTCCTCTCTCACTCCTAACCCCGACCTCTCTCCTGATTTTTCTGACTCACAACACGCATCTCTTTTCTTTTTTCTGTAGAATTCCAGACTCTTGCTTTCACAGTGGACACCTTTTCCCTTCTCACCCACATAAACTTGGCCTCCAGACTTTTTCCTGTCTCTTCACCAGTTATTCACGTCTTCCCAACAAAGATCTAGAGACTAGGAAAATCGGTCAGGAACCCACCATAAAAACCAAGAACATGAGGTTTCTTGGTCACAGGTGATTTCGGTGATGTTCTTAGCTGTCTTTAGTAGCCATCAGAAATGGGTTCAGTCATTACCCGCTGTTTCCTCACAGATAAAATGGCAGGTTTAACATGATTTCTAAGCTGACTTTCAAGTAAAACTTTGTATGAGTTTCTAATTACATAAACTCTTAACTTAAGAACACTATAAACATGGAATACTTGGAAAGTAAAAATAAATGTAAGATCAGTTTTACCAAAAAGATTCTTGATCCATCACAGGAAGATATGTATATATGGTGCTCTAAACAAGGAAAAGCCTACTTTATTTCCTATTCTCTTCCCTACCAATGGCAAATGAATCTATTCTCACTAACGTAACAGGCTTTAAAGTTTTTTTTTAACCTTCAAAGTTATCTGATTATTAGAAAAATCAATCTAATTAATCCAAATTAAGTGGCTCTTAGAACTTATATTAAGAAAAGTATAGATAGTTTTTCATTAAAAAAACTGGACAATTAATAAAAATGACTATTTTAAATGGTATTTTTTATTGTCATAAGTTTTTGTTAATTTTACTTTTTAAGTATCATTCAATTTATTTAAGTGTTCAGGCTTAAAGTCTGTCATTCAGAAGAAATCAAATAAAAGTAAACATTATGGTGAAGTCAGGAAGCAATCAAAACTGTCAAGCAATTAAAACAAACAAACAAACAGACAAAAAAAAAGACACAGAAGAAAAAGATTATTTTCCATTATAGCAATAACTATAATAACCTGAGGAACACCACCGAGGACAAAAGAATAATGAGCTAGTGGCAAGAAAATGGGAGAAAAGAACAGGGGTGTAGAAAAAACATAAAAAAATAAAAAAATAAAAAGGCGTGAGTGTTAGGCTGCAGAAATAATTAGAAATAGTAATACGTGGGAAACACATCTCTCTAGAGTTTGCAGTAGAGACAACAGAGAAGAGAGAAGGCCCTCAGGCAACAGAGAGAAGTATTATCACTAGCACCTCCCGGTGGCTGCTGTGTCCCTGCACTATTAGGCCCAGGCATGCCCCCGAGGTCCAGGCAGGTCAGGCCTCACAGAAGGGGATCAGATAATACATGAGAGCAGCCTGTGAGCATTCACAGGGGAGACACAACCTGCAATTTCTGGCATCCCGTGCTTGGCATGTGACACACAAGAACAATTAGTATATAGTCTGCAGAGTTATTTACTACACAGAGTTCAGAGAACTATACTGCCTGCAATGTATTTTGAATCATTAGTATAAAGAGTGTGATGTGTACATGGGTATGAATTTATTTTCATCTATACTTAGAAGTATTTGGTTAATATGTTTAAGTATTTGTGGTAGTTTACATTCCTATGGCTACAATCTTATCTCTATGTTATGTTCTCTTTTTCAGTATAATTTTGCCATTTCCCCACAGAGAAGCAGAGTATATTTCTCCTTGCCTTTCATATGTGATGATCTAGTCATAGCACTGTAAAAGCAACAGAAATGGCATTTTAGGAGCCCAGAAATGAAGAAGGCCTGGAAGCTCCTGCTTTTGTGCTTTGGGGAAAGCCAACCACCATATAAGAAGCTTAAGTAACTGGAGATGGTCATGTTTGATGTAAAAAAAGCCCCAGCCAGCCTTCTGGAGAGGCAATGAATTGGGGAGGAGGGGAGGAAAGGGGAAGGAAAATAGACACACCTAGGCAGCCTTCTGCTTTTCCAACCATCTTCGCTAAGACCGAAGACACATGAATGAAGAAGTCATTCGGACATATCAGCCCAGAAGATACCAAGTGGAGGAAAAATAATCTCTCCTCACTGAGTCCTACTGCTATTATAGAACTGTGAGCAAATAAGTAACATCTGTTGCTTTAAGCAATAAGGGTTTTTTTTTGAAAAATATATTATGAAGCCAAAGATAAATGAAATATTATCTTAATCTAGAAATCTGCACTTAAAAGTTGGCTGCTTAACACTTCGGATGTCCTTATCAAAACACAAAATATATTTTGTTATTGAGTACATGGGACACAGGTAATATTTTTTATTAAAGAAGTGAGTAATTTCCTGTGGTTATTTAGAAAGATTTCACAATTAAGTATAAGAATGTGGCAGGCACAGTGACTTTCACAAACAGCCTCATCTGTCACGTTTCTTCACTCCACAGAAATCGCTGTCACTTGACTGTACCACAGACTGCTTGCTGTCACTCTCAGAATGGAATACATTAACCTCCAAATTAACCTTTCATTCAAAATATGAGTTAAGGGTCCGGAAGACAGTATTTCATCAGGCTAAAAGACTGAGGCACCAGTTTTTAAATGTTTCTTAGACAATATATATGTTTGAAAAAATTTACCCCAAACTAGACTTGCTTTCTTTGTAATCTATTCCCTGGTGGTAAGGTTGTGGGTACACATATATATATGAAAGATGTATTTAAAATTCCAAAAGAGTATAGTTTTTATAGAATACTCCATAATATGTAATCTCAAGTATCAGAAATAACTGGTCAAAGCATTTTCAGCATAAAGCTGTATTTTTGGCAACTATATTTTCCTTTGTGTTTACCAGTGAGCCTCATGCAAATTTATTTCTACTCTTTTGAAATTAATACAATTCAAAAATAAAATTAAATTCAATATTTTTTTACTCAATATATGTGTGAGTCCCTGTAGAGCCAATTATAAGCAGTGAAGATTAAAAAGCAAAAGAATAAGACAAGTCCATCATTTCATAAAGCATGTACTGAAGTGGAAGAAGACAGAAGACGAAGTGCTGACTGCATTAAAAAAAAGATGAGAATTGCCAAAATAGACATACATACTAGTTGCTATGGAATCCTATTAAAAGGAAGATAACTACCACTCCTCTGTCAGGGAAAGCTGCCTCGAGGAATCAGACAGGACAATAAGAACTTCCTGGGTACAGACGACTAGAGGTGCTCTTGCAGACAGACATAGGGACACATATCAAGGCACAGGGCAAAAGGGGTCGGGAGGCAACTGATTGTACCTACAAGTCTGTGCATGACTATGAAACCCGGGACAATGAAGGTGTGGGGATAGTCAGTGTTTGCAAACCACAGAGAAAGGAGGCTGAAGAATTTCAAACAAGTCAGTGATATGAAATCTTAGAGGCAGTCCCTCTGACAGCCCTGCAGAGATGTACTAACTGAGAATGCTAATGATTTCTGGAAGGACATGCGGGGGAAGGAGCTGTTTTGTTTTCTGAAAGGTGGTTTTTATAATTCTATGCTCTCCCCTGGTAATCATATTCCCTGTCATTGTTTCAACTACAGCACAAAACCAGTCAGATCTCACCTTTGAGCTTCACCCACTGGCTTGTGGAAATCTCAATCTAATACTCCCAGAGGCACTTCAGACTCAAAGGGACAAAAATGAGTTTATCATCTTTCCCCATCGACTTGCTTCCCTGTCAATATTTTCTACTTCAGCTTGGTTTTCTCAGCTACCTCACCAGCCAGGATAGAAACCTGGCTGTTGTCCTGACTCCACCCACTACTTCAACTTAAATCCAATTGATTTGCCTTACTGATTTTAATCCAAATATTATAGAATCTGTTTCCTCCTCTATAATTCTCATTTCCCTGAAAAACCGAGCCTCTTATTTTCTCTTCCCTAAACTGCTCTGCCCTCATGTACATAATCTCCTATGCTCTGCTCTTTTCCCCAAAATACTCCTATATAGCTGTTAAGGTAATTTATTTAAAACTTAAAAGTCAAAATCTACTGGATAAATTCCAGCTTTTTAAAATGATATCCAAGGCTTCCCAAGATCTAACCGTGGCCTCTTGTTCCATCCTCATCATTCACCCTCTAGTGCTTAATCCACTGTATGCTCCAGGAACAACTGCCTTGCTAACCCTTTCTCACTCACACAGAATCAGAATTCTTTTACCTTGTCTCTCTTTAAGCACACTGGTTGTCCTGCCAGCATGCACTCCTGTGTTCCTTCTTTTCTAGGCTGTTGCTGCTGCTTTTCAGACTCAATTCACTTGCTATGACCCTGCTGGGTTACAGGCCCCTCCACGCTGTATCACCAAATCCCCAGGACACACTGCTCTTAGAACCGTTTATTAAAGCTCTCTCTCTCCCTCGGCTGTCTAAACTCCAAAAGAGCAGGCCCTTTTGTACTCACTGATGTATTCTCTGATGATGAGTGACATTGAGCATCTTTTCATATGTCTATTGGCAATCTGTGTGTGCATTCTCAATGTTTGCATATCATTTTACAACAGTGAAAGCACAATAAACTTTGGCTAGAGGATGAATAACCAATGACACCATATCCAAGGCCCAGATAAATTCAGTGAAAAGTAGCTTATCATAATGCCGAATAGTTCTATTGTAGAGCCGCTCTATCCAACATGTGGCCACTCACCACAGGCTACTGAACAGATGAAATGTGGCTAGCACAAACTGAGATGACTTATAAGTATAAGAAACACAGTAGATTTCAATGACTTCTTATGAAGTAAAATCATGTGATGTGTCCTATCAATAATGTTTTCATGAGAATTACATGTTGAAATGACAATATGTTGAACATACTGGGTTAAATAAAATAGACTAGTAGAATTAATTTTGTTTGCTTCTTTTCATTTCTTTAACGAGGCTATGGAAAATTTATATGTAGACTATTTGAAATACTCCTCCAGTGATTTTCCAGATCGAGCCTGAATGTGATTATTTCATACAGACCAAGCAGCTCTGCGTTGATAATGCTTAGCACAGAGATTCTTAGCTGGCCCCAGTGAATCTTAACACTGAGAGGACTTTTGGTTTTTTTTTTTGGTTTTTGTAGGCTATGTATGGTTTTTGCTGATGGGATTATTCATGGCAAAGACCGTGTTTCAGCATTCCATTTGCCTAGTCTCTAGCACAGAGTTCTACATGTAATGTGTGTTCCGGAAGTGATTGACCGCTGAATAAATGCCCTCTGTCAGGTATAATAAGGACAGGTTCGCCGCTCACACACACATGTATTTTGCATATTTCACATGGGATAAGCTAATGAAGGTTTTAAATTTAGTTTAAAATCTACTTTAAAATTTGGTATTTCCATAATACTACTATTACTTGATGATGCTACTAATTGACATTACTAAAAATACAAGGTATGGTGAACAATTTTCAGAAATGCTACATGACGTATCCTTCTTCTTAGAGATGAAAATTAACATTAGCATAATAAAGACAGGAGTTTTTCAGAGAAAAAATGAAACAATATAGTCTGTGAAAATATGTTTAACTCAGTATTTCAAACTTTTCACATTAGTTGATCACTAAGTTTTTTAAAAAAAATTACAGTTTACATTCAATATTATTTTATATTAGTTTTGGGTGGTTAAACAATCATATACCTCATAAAGTGGTCCCCCCAACATGTTCCAGTACCTGCCTGGCACCATCCATAGTTACTACAGTATTATTGACTATGTTCCCTGTGCTGTACTTTACATCCCTGCGACTACTTTGTAACTGCCAGCTTGTACTTCTCCATCTCTTCAATTTTTTCAGCCACTCCTTTAACCCCCTCTCCCCTCTGACAACCATTAGTCTGGTGTTTGTGTCTATGAGTCTGATTCTGTTTGTTTTTCTATATTGTACTTTAGGTTCTACACAGAAGTGAAATCAGATGGTATTTGTCTTTCTCTGACTGTCACATTTTTAATTTTTGAGACCCTCCTTACTCTTTTCAATAGTGGCTGTACCAATGTTCATTCCCACAAACAGTGCACAAGGGTCTCCTTTTCTCCACATCCTCACAAGTTTTTTAAAAAAATCATTAAAAAACAGTTTGTTTTTAGAGAGGAGTACCGAATCAGTAGGCACATAATCATTTATTTTTCTTGAATGGTTCCTTTCTATGTTTATTTAGTAATAAACCACATAGCCTTATCTCAAAGGAGTGACTTGTGAATATTTTTCACTAGTACATAAGATTTGTCAAGATGGAGCTTCATTTGATTGCTCAGCAGTAAATCCCCAGCGCAGAACAACTGCCACACAGTAGGCACTATCCAGATGAATGGGTGAGTAGATGGATAGATAGATGGATAAAGAGATAAACACAATTTTTGATAAAAAGATGAACAAACTTTGCTTTATATTTGTTTGCTATTATCTCACTTAAAAATATACTGATGAATTGATATGATTTTCAGAATATAAATTAACTTAAAGGGAGATTCCAAGATAGTAGAATCTAAAGAAACATTATTTCAGGAGTTTTTATTTAGTAATCGTATTAAGTGTGCTTTGAATTGTTTGTATTACAAGTTAGCCATTAAATCAAACCAAGAATAATGTGGACTCATAAAAGGTGTCTGATATTGTTATTTGCAGTGAAGCAGCATAACATATGCTATAAAAGCCTGATGGTTAAATTAGGGCCTTACTTCCCCTAAAATCAAGCCATTGAAACTCTGTGCGCCTCAGTTCCTTCGTCTGTGAAATGGAAATGGTAATATTGCGCACTTCAAAGACCTGCTAAAAGTATGGAGTGAGATAGCAAGTGTAAGGGACTCACGGGGGTGGCATCCAAAGAGAAAGTGCTCGGGACGATTAGCTACTATTATGAGGACAAGGATTTCATAAAGAAGGGTATTTTGTACAGATTTTTTGTGTGTGTGTGTGGGGAAATTCTCCTAAATGATCTTATTTCCACACATACTTGAAATGTCAGGCCAGGTTTCTCCTTTGCACCCCCAAACCACGGTGATTGAGATCTACAGCACAGTTGGTCCTGGAGACATGCTGCCTGCGTTCAGACACTGATCCCACCACTCACTAGTTGTGTGACCTTGAGCAAGTTGCTGAATCTCACCCTGCTTCAACTTCCTTAGCTGTAAAATATGGATCGGTGTCTATCCATAGGATTAAATGGTATAATGATTAAATGACCTAATATTTGTAATCAACTTAGAGCAGTTCCTGGGGGGGCGGGGAGCAATACCTGCTACAGAATGCTTGCTTACTTGCTGAATAAATGAATAGATGATGCCCCTTTCAGTATGTGGATGATGAGATTCCTCACATCAGTGAAGAAGACTAATGGGGAAGGGATCTAGGCCTGAGGGACAGTCAGCAGATAAGCATTAAGGTGAGAACAAGATTTCATGGAAATGCAGGAAAGAAATCCTGCTTTCTTATTCTAGAAAGGTAGACAAGTTACATTGCTTTAAGTGCCAGGAAACTACATATTCATTAATTCACTTTTATAAGTAAGTGATGCAAAATAACACATATAGAGAACACTTTAGGAAAACAAAATGGTAATTATGTTTATACTGAGTATTTCAGAAATTATTTAGCATGTGAACTGGGATCAAATTTTCATAACATGAGCATCCATTTGTATATTACAATCAATTTTAAAACTTTTATTTCCAGTGTAGAATACACAGGGCTAGAAACAACTTCAAAAAAATTTTACATTTATTTAGCACAAGGTAGAACCAAATTTTAAGGTAGGAAAGAAACTCAAGATAAAATAATAGTAAAGAATAATGATTATTAGCCCAGGCTGGTGTAGCTCAGTGGACTGAGCGTAGGCTGCGAACCAAAAGGTCACTGGTTCGATTCCCATTCAGGGTATGTGCCTGGGTTGCAGGCCAGGTCCCCAGTAGGGGTGTGTGAGAGGCAACCACACATTGATATTTCTCTCCCTGTCTTTCTCTTTCCCTTCCCCTCTCTCTAAAAATAAATAAATAAAATCTTTTAAAAAGAAAAGAATAAAAATGATTAAATACACACTTCACAGTACCTCAGCCTTGCTTATTACCATCCAAAAAGAGTGGCAGTCCCATTTTGCAGATGAAAGAAGAGAGGAAACAAAAGGGTATGTGTGTGGAGGGCTCCACCCGCAAGCCCCCCCCCACCCAGCCAATGGCTGCCACAGATGAGAATAAGTCTACCAAGACATGATCTGCTTGGGGAGGAAATGTAGCCGATCTCTCAAAGGACAAGGGCCAAGAGCCTTTTCCTCAATGGGCTTTTATTGGGTTCAATTTGCACAGGAATACAGGTAAAGCTCATCAATCATTGTCAGGCAGTAAAGATCAAACAATAGATAACAAACAAAGAACTATGAGGGCTTATTCTGAGTCAGGGTCAGTTAGCTAAAGGCTTTAAGACTTTGGGAAACAAACTCATTTCAGGCTTGGACCCTTATTATTTAAAGTGAGGGTATTAGCAAAGCAGGTTTCACAGGATTTTATGCATTCTTTCTTAGGCCTGATCTCCCCAGGGAACCTGCCCTTTCTAGCACAGGGCCACACCCACCTTTGGCATTGTTTCAGGCTTAAGTTGAGCAGGGGAGGTAAGGCAGCCAAGAGATTAGGAGACTTCTTGCAGACAGAATGAGGACTCAGGCTATGTCAAAGCCGAGGGGCGAGGGTCCATCACCCCCTTTTTCCATAGCCCCTCAAGTCCTTCCATGTGGGCCTCTTCATGACCATGCCTGCCTTAGGTCGTCCCTCCCTTGAGGAATCTTACCCGTCATTGGCTAACTGGTCAGGCTCAGGGCCAAGCAGGGTAAAGTAAAGTGGGCAGACGTGGTGCCCCTGCCAGGGAGATAAGCTTTGTTTCCTTGGTGACCTATGGTCCCAAGGTCTCTGACTCAGCCTTAACCATGGATGGTTACAACTTCTGAAACCAGGCAGGGCGGTTCCCAACAGGTATGTAGCTTGCCTAAAGCCCATGGCTGTGGATTAAGGGAGCTGGGATTCATTCCAACTCCAGAGCTCCAATTTTTAATTTTGGAGCTCTACTGCCTCTCCTGAATTAATGTTTGTAGTGATGTCACTGAGTCCTTAAGATATTATTATCTTACGTGATGGAGAAAATTATACATATGAAAAATACTGAGTTGACAAAGTCTTAGCCCTAAGAGGGTTGGTTCTCAATTACCAGAACTGACTTTGTCTTACCATGTGACATAAATAGACACTGCTCACATTTTGTCTTTGGAGGAACCAGTGTAGTTCCTGATAAAGGCAGTTTTAATAACTTTGGATTAGGTAACATTTTACCACACACGTTATAAAGTATTTACTTTCATCTTTATGGATTATGTTGCAAATTCTCAGAATTCATGCTTCACTTAGTTTCCCAAGTCTCAGCATCTGTAAGTTTTACATTATGGTTTCACAGGTGAGACCATTCACCTTAGGGCTCTGCTCTTTAGGCTTTGGCTAAATTAGCCTTAAGTTCTTAAATTTCACTAGAATATTATCTCCCAAAATAATATCTCCAAAGCACTTAAGCCAGAAATTGATTTCATTCTACTTAGTGTTGAGTTACATAGAATACGCTGCAAAATTAAATAGGATTTAAAGTTATGATCTGTATTGTTAGAATTCCCTAACTAATATAAACTACATTACTTCTTGCTTTACTTTATCCACTGTCCCCTAACCACTCTGAAGAACCATTGAACACTTTGATTCTATTAAATCAATTAACATAGAAAAAAATTTGAATATATTCATTTGTCTCAATTTTCATTTGTATTTTTTTCATAGTTTAAGCAATGGGCATGAATGTGTTATTGTATAGTTTTGTTGATTAGTTTGTTGATTTTGAAATAAAAATTCTTTGAGACCTTTTACAAATAAATGGAAATTTAAGCAGGGACAGAAGGAATACCAGATGGGAGTCTCTCAAGAAGTCTCCTTAGGGATATTATATAAAAGTTAGGTGATCCTAGGTAAACTTTAGATAATAGAATTTATAACTGAGATAGTATATTTTTAAAAATATTTATTTACTGACTTTTAGCAAGAGAGAGGAAAATAGAGAGGGGGAGAGAAAGGGAGGGAGGGAAGGAGAGGGAGAGGGAGAGGGAGAGAGAGAGGAGAAGAGAGAGAGATAGAAACATTGATTTGTTATTTCACTTATTTATGCATTCATTAGTTTTTTTCTTGTATGTGACCTGACCCGGTGATCAAGCCTGCAACCTTGGCATGTTGGGACGATGCTCTAGCTAACTGAACTACCAATCCAGGGCAGATAGTATCTTAATATTAAAAAAATATGTGTAATTCGTGCTGAAAAATACTATATTACTTATTATTTAGTATTATATATTATACTAAATATATCTATATCTATCCGTCTGCCTGCCTACTTATCTACCTACCTACCTACACACACAGAAATAGTATAGAACCACAGAATTTTTGAATTGAAATAGATTTTTAAAAATATGTAGTCTAACAGAATCATTTATAAAAGAGAAGTTTGAGGCACAGAGATTTCAAGTAATGGTCAACAATGTAAAACATTACTTTTTGGCAGAGATATGATTAGAAATCAAGCATTCTCATTTCAAATCTGGTATTTTTCCCACCAATCCAAGTTGTTTCTTGAAAGAGCATATATATGTATATAAAATATTTTTTCCTCCATGTAGGAATATAGGTCAAACTGTAACTTTTTTAATACTAGGATTTGGTCATTATTGTTATCATGCTCTTATGTGGTACAGCAAAGGCAGTACTAATAGGGTTAAAGACTTACTTTAAAAAAGAAGAAAGACCTAAATAAACAACCTAACACTATATTTGAAAGAGCTAGAGAAATAAAAACAAACTATGACCAATAGTAGCAGAAGAATGGAAATAAATAGTAATGAAGATATAAACCAAAGATGAAGTAGTAAAACAATAGGGAATAAACAACAAAACTAATAGTTGGGGTTTTCTTAGAAGAAATTGGCAAAACCTTAGATAAAAAGAAAAAAAGAGAGGACTCATAAAAATAAAATTGGAAATAAAAGAATATTACAAATGTTATAGAAATAAAAATGATCATAAGAGAACATTATTAGCAAATATATGCAAACAAAATGGATAACCTAGAAGAAATGAATGAATTCCTAAAAATACATAACTTACCATGAAGAAATAAAAAAATCTCAATAGGCCTGCAACTAGTAAGAAGATTGAATTAGCAATCAAAAACCTCCCCTCTCCCCAAAACCTCAGGACAAGATGTTTTCATTGGTAAATTATATCAAACATTTAAAGAACAATAACATCAATTCTTCTTAAACTCTTCCAAAAAATTGAAGATGAGGGGACATGTCTAAATATAGATTGTAAAGCAAGCCTTACTCCAATATGAAATCAGACACAGCCACCACAAAAAAGAAACTACAGGATAATATTGCTGATGAACTAGATGTAAAAATCCTCAACAGAATACTAGCAAACCAAATTCAAAGTACATTGAAAGGCTCATATACTATGAACAAGTGGGATTTATCTCTACATTGCCAGAATGGTTCAACATACGAAAATCAATTCTGATACACCATATTAACAGAATAAACCATAAAAATCATATTATCTCAATATGCAGAAAAAAAGTCAAAATTCAATGCTTTGTCATGATAAAAACACTCAGTGAATTAGGAACTTATTTCAACATAAGAAGGCTGTATTTGATGAGCTCCTAGCTAACACCATACTCTACAATGAAAAACATTGAACTTTTCCTCTAAGATCAGAAATAGACAAGGATGCCCACTCTTGCTACATCCATTTACCATACTAGTAGAAGTTTTAACTAGAGCAATTAGGCAAGAAAAAAGAAATAAAAGGCATCCAAATAGGAAAAGAAGAAGTAAAATTGTCCATGTTTCCAGACAATATGATCTTATATATATTAAAATCCCCCTAAAGATTAAAAAACATATAGAACTAATTCTAAAGTTGCAGGATACAAAAATCAACATAAAAATCAGTTATTTTTCTATACACAGACCACAGACTACATAAAAAAAGAAATTAGAAAGCTATAAACATTGATGAAAGAAACGAAATAAGACACAAAAAATAAAAAGGCATTTGTGTTCATGGATTGGAAGTTTATACCATTAAAATGTCCGTATTACCAAAAACAATCCATAGATTCAATGTAATCCCTATCAAAATCCCAATGGCACTTTTTTCAGAAATGGAGTAAACAATTCTAAAATTTGTATGGAACCAAAAAAGACTATGAATAACCAAGTCAATTTTGAGAAAGACCAAAGCAAGAGGCATCACGCTTTCTGATTTCAAATAACATTACAAACTTACAGTACTCAAAACAGTATGACACATGCATAAAGAGAAATGTAGACCAATGGAACAGAATAGAGAGCCCAGAAGTAAGTTCATCAATATAAGGTCAACTGATCTTCAACAGGGTACACAATAAAGAAAGAACACTGTCTTCAATGAATGACACTGGAAAACTGGATAGCCACATGCAAGCAAATAAAATTGGACCCTTATACCATAAACACGAAATCAATTCTAAATTGATTGAAGATTTAATTGTAACATCTGAGGTTCACTGATATTTACCACCATATATATTTGTAGTATACAGATATGCATACTACTTTTAATATATATTTATGTTGTTTTTTACTTAAACAAAGATTTTATTCATTTTTAGAGAGAAAGGAAGGAGAAAGAGAGGGAGAGAAACACCAATGTGTGGTTGCCTCTCATGCGCCCCCTACTGGGGACCTTGCCCACAACCCAGGCATGTGCTCTGGCTAGGAATCAAACCAGCAACCCTTTGGTTCATAGACCCATGCTCAATCCACTGAGCTACACCAGCCAGGGATGTTTTTTACTTTTTATGTTATGAATACTTTTGCTATGCATATTCTAGTACATGTCTCCTCGTTTTCAAGTATAAAACATTTACTAGCATACTTCCCCATCTCTAAACAGGAAAATTCTGTAGTTTAGCATAGGCACACCTTCAGCTTTATAGGTGATACTATAAATGGGCTTTCAATAAACGTTACCAAAAGTACACTGTCATCCTGCAGTTGGAATTTTCATCGCTATTGTAATAGGAAGCAAATGTCCCACTAGATTCTGTCCCTTTTGCCAAGAGAAAACATTGGTGAACAGAATGCTGATAGTATCTCTTCACTCATCATCATAAGCGTGAATATAAGTGGTCTTTTTTCTGGAAAGTTTATCAAGGATTTCCATGTCAGGATAATTAGTGGATCCTTTTCAGACCTTATTCTTACTAGATCTGACTTTAGCAACATTGAACAGCTCCTCTTTCTTGAAACCTGCTCTTCTGCCTTCTATCATATTACATTTTCTCAGTTGTGCTCCTACTCCTTGCCTATTTTACTGTCAAATATTAAAGGTTTGTCAATTATATACATTTATCATGAAAATTTTTCCTCTCTTATTTCATTTTCTCTGCCATCAAATATCTAGGCAACTATCATATTATCATGGTCTGAATATATGTGTCCCTCTAACATCCATGTTTTGAAATCCTAAGCCCCAAAGTGTTGGTAGGTAGGGAGGTAGGGCCTTTGGAAGGAGATTAGGTCATGAAGGGAGAGCTCTAATTCATGGAGTAATGCCCTTACAAAAGAGACCACCGAGAACTCTCTTGAACCTTCTGCCAGTGTGAGTACACAGAGATAGCTGTCTATGAACCAGGAAAGGGGCCCTCAAGCAGGCTCCAAGGTACCAGCACCTTAATCTTGGACTTCCCAGCCTCCCTAACTCTGAAAAAATAAGTATTTGTTGTTTAAGGCATCAAGTCTATGTTATAGCAGTCCAAATGGACTAAGTCAATCCCTGATTCTTGAAAAATTCCAATCCTATATAGAATAGATGCCATCATATATTCTGCTTTTAATATTCATGATTGACTTGAATGTGATAAAAACTAGCATCTTTCTAGAACACATATTATGTTATCAACCTCTGTGGGAAGAAAAAAATCCAGTAATAGATTAACAATATTTATGTGCACAGTTATTTTATTTTCTTTCATAAAGCAAAGGGAATAGTTAGTACCATTATAACTTGGTCTATGTTTATTAGGAATTAAGGTTCGGTGTCCTTAAGCAATTTGGACCTAACAGCAGGACTCTATGCACTGAAAAGTGTAAGCAATTAAAATACTACCAAGGAAAGTGTTTTCCTACCAGCCACCAGAGAGAGGGCATTTGCTCTCAGACCCTGGAAGTTATCATATGGTCATCAGGGGATGCGGAGTTTTTCACAATTCAGGCACAAGACTGAAAGTCTCTAACTGTTTCCTTCTCTCCTCACATACTGAGCTCTGTGTGTCTTTGTTAAAGGAAGCGTTAAACAACCCTCTCGCCACATACGCATTGGATTAAAGAGTCAACATGTGGAGGGGCTCTGGCCAGTACAGAAAGACATTATTGGAAACTTAGAGTCAAGAGAATAATTATATCTTAACATTTACTGACTCAAGAAATCAGCTATAGTTCTCTTCCTCAGTGTTTTATACTGAAAACCTGTTGTTTTTAATTTTCTGAGCACTGACAACCCACTGTGCTTAAACAGCAGCTCTTAACCAGAACACAGTAATTAGATAGTTAGAGCCCTCGTGGTGTTTCGGTATTCAGAGGGGCTGCAGTGTACAGCAACAAGTTCACAAAGTTTTCTTCCTTTTTCCTTCTGATTTATTGTATGTTTTCTCCTTAGTGTTATCACATGGGTATGATTGCTTGTATCAATCATTCAGTGTATAGTAATGTAAGAATATGTCACTTACACACAATTGTACACACACACAAAGCTGAAAAACAAAACCAGTGTAGTGAAAGAATAAAGAATCAATGAGGGACTGATGGAAAATCTTTTAAATACAGCATAGTTAACAAGGAGGGGAAAACTGCTTAGTTGGTTGTCCTTTTAATTTCAAGGTAACTTCACTCCTTCACACACAAGACAAATATCAAGTTTTTAGTTTCAAGTTTTACTAAGGGATAATCTCTTCGTAAATGGTGATCCTTTAAAAGAGGTTTTGGGAGAAAAAGTGTTTCGACTATAGTCAGTTAGTATCAGACATCTCTGCAACTCCCCTATAGGAGTCTGCCCTCCACAAGAGAGCAACATCTTTCTCTCACTCTCTTTTTATTTATTTATTTATTTATTTAGTTCTGCATTTTCTTTTTTTTCCTTGTTCCATTTTTTAACACACTTCTGGTATTAACCTAAAATAACCTAAAATCACTCTGCTGCTCCATTTATTCTTACTCGAAATATTATAATTTGTTTTCTGTTCCTATTGGTCTCCTGAAACTGCTGGTTGACCTTTTGTAGATTTGGCTTTGAACACTTGCTCCTTTTGGTAACTTCCTCCATCTTCGGTGTTTGTGACAGCATTTTTCCCCTTGCTCTACCTCCAATCTTCTACTTCTTAACCAATTTTGTGGGCAGTCCTTAAACCCATTCCTTGACTGCTGATCCCCAACCTTTAGCTCGCTCTTCTCTCTTTCTACGAAATCAATTCAATCGAACATTGTAGCTTCCACTGCCACCTGCTGCAAACACTCTCACGGCCACATAGTCAGGACCTCTTGTGAGCTCAAGGCCCCTGTTTCGAATGACTTACTCTAATCACAATGTCCCATTGATAGGAATGGCATAGAGCAGGAAATACAGATTTAATGGGCTGAGGGGTTAGTGGCGATGGCAAGCCAGCTAAATATTTGGAAATTACCCCTGCCCCAAAGTAACTCACATGCAGAAATGATCCTGCCATCTTTCCCTGTAAATAATCTTGTGATCCATATCTTAATTTGACAGCACAAATTTTCTACCTGTATAAGCTAACCTGGTCATTCAAATTCAAATTCTAAATTTTTCTTTCTTTTTTACCAATAATTATTCACAAGTTCAATAGCTTTTGCAGTGATCTTCTCACTCTTATCACCACAATATTGTATTTTGTTTAAGTATTCCTATTACCTAACTTCACCAATTCTTGACCTGCAGTCTAAACCCATCTAATTCTATACTTTGGTCAACCATTATAGTGAAAACTACATAATATCACTCCTTGTTAAACCTTAAATGGCACATCCAGGCACCAGCATATAAATCTATACTATTTTATATTTTACACAGGATCCATTATTCTCAGGCTCTTTTTCACTTTCCCAACCTCAAGTCCTCCTCCTGCTCCGTTCACATCAGATTTCATGTCTCCACAGTAATAAATTATATCTACTGCCACTCGCCCTGTCCTTAGCCTTTCCATTACCTAAGCCTCTGTATGCATGTTGTTTCATCTGCTTTGAATGACAGTCTACATATTATTTCCCTGGTAGAAACTTGATTATCTCTAGGATATCTATCTACAAACTCCATCACTGCTCTGGGGAGACCAGGTGCTTCCTTTTCTATTTATCTACATTGCCTCTGTATATTGTTCATATTTCTATTAGAGTAAATATCTAACTGTGTCAGAGATATCTGTGTATCTCCTCACTGGAATTATAGCTCCCAGAGCTTGACAACTACTTGCATTTGATTAATGTATGCTTACAAAAGTTAAATTCTATACGAAAAACTCACCTTTTATTTTGGAAATATTAGTTATGTGTAAAGCATGATGGAGAATATAGTAAGAGAAAAGATTTTTGAATGTATTAAGCTATTGGTATACTTTACAAGCAAACTTAAATTTTTAAATTAGTTCTCTGTAATAACATAAAATGAAGCAAAATAATCAATAACATTTAAGTTAGCATGCATGCTTTCTTCTTAAAATGTAGGTTAATAACAAAGATAGACTAATTATCTAAATGGAAATTTAAAAAGCAGGCTGGCATATGCACAAAACTCTGTAGAGAACACCCTCACATTTTAGTAACCTTATATGAAACAGACACTGGGAACGGTCTTCCAGTTCCATTTCTTGAATTGTTTTTGGTGTCACGTTAAAGCAACCCTCTCGTACATCTACTGATCAGTAGCATGGAAGTGAACAAAAGCCCGTATGCTTAATATTATCATGACATGTTACACAGATTTATAGCCACATGATGGAAAAACAGCCTGACAGTGGCACAATTTTATAAAATAGACCAGTAAACTTTAGCTATACTTTGCCAAGATAAATTAATGTTAGTAGAATTGCTAAAAATTTCTCTTTGAAACCATATAGATGGCTCCTTTAACCAGGAAACTTTTCTTAAGTTTTCCTCTCTCTCTCCCTTATCAAATGCCATAATAAGTATATCAGTAGAAATACCTGGTTTGCTTCCTAAAGACCTGGAAATCCACCAATAAAGACAGAACCGGATTCTGGCAGAGGTCTTCTAGACACATGATTGATAAGTTCCCTTGCTCTTATAGTCCTCCCTAGAACAGTCAATTCAGCTTGACAGGGGTCCAATTCTTGCCTGCAACAATTTAGGAAGGAATTTATGGCTTTAGTATATGTTGTGTAAACATTTGTCTCACTAATTAATTAAGCTATTAACAAAAGAAGGAAGATTTAAATAAATAGATTATCTCACCATAAAACCAACAAAGCCAGAAGTAGATTAATCTGTTCTAAATTAGAAACCCTTAATGCTTTGAGTAAATATACAAAGTCAAATTTTGACAAAACAACAAATTGTAGCAATCATCTAATAAAATAAATAAATCCTGATAATAAACAAATCCCTTTCAACGGTGACTACAATGTTAGAGTATAACATTCTACTTTAGTTTTTTACATTGTTAAATTTTCTGTATCAGTTAAAAATATTGAAAAGTATGTTTTAAATGTGGGCACAGTACTGCCCCCTCATCCACAGTTTCATTCCCCACAGTGTCAGTTAGCCATATCCGATGATATGGTTAAGTCCAAAAAGATTACATGGAAAGCACTGGAAATAAACAATTTATGTTTTAAATTGTGCATCAATCTGAGAAGTATGATGAATCTCAAATTGTTATTCTCCTTCCCGCCTGGGACATGAATCATCCCTCTGTGAGTGTACGCCGACTGTATGTGCTATTTGCCCATTAGTCACGTAGAGGCCACCTTTCTCACCAGGTGGACTGTCCCAATATCGCAGTGTTTCTGTTTGAGTAATCCATATAATAGCCTAATGCTAACTTACAGTGCCTACATTATTCACCGCACTCCTCTCATTACATAGGCATCGCACCATCTCACACAGCATTAGAAGGGTGAGGACAGGAGAACAAGATATTCTGAGAATGGCCGCATTCACATAACTGTTATTAAAGCATATTGTTCTATTTGTTCCATTTTATTATTCATTATTGTTAATCTCTTATTGTGCCTAATTTATAAATTAAGACTTCTCATAGATAGGCACATATGAGGGTTTGGTACAGTCTGTGGTTTCAAACATCCTCTGGGGACCTTGGAACATATCTGCCAAGAGGGAGGGGAGTGGAAAAACTGAATCAAGTTTACAATACATCTTTAGGTTGAACATGATAATACTGCAAGGAGTAATTAGTCATAGTACTATAAATCATACCAAGATGTACAGCATGTAAAAATCAAAAAATAAATAAACCAAATATAACTTAATCAGGGAACTCCAGTAATGATTTTCATGAGCTGAAAGATGAAATGAAAAATACTTTGACAATACTTGAACATGTAGATATACGTGTCTCACTTACTCTAGCCATCTGTTTAATCATCTAATCCAGGGATTGAAAACTATGACAAAAAGGCCAAGAGTTGCCTGCAACCACTTTGTAGGTCCAGTTTAACTGTGACTCAGTCACACATTTCTTTACACATAATCTATGGCTGCTTTCACAGCAGCGCTGAGTAGTTGTGACAAAAACTCTAGGCCCAAAGAACCAAAAATATTTACTATCTAATTCTTCAATTAAATAAGTTGGTAGATCCTTATCAATTTATTTATTTAGCTAGCAAGCAAGTAAATATTGTTTTAATCCTTTTCAAGATGATGGTAGACATATTATAAGACACCTACATAATATTTACCTATTGATATCTTTCTATATCATGAGTATGTGATATTCTGCCTTTCAAATATTAATAAAACTTTTAATTGAATTATAGCATGCGCTATTTAGAGGGTAAAGGATAAAGCTCTATGAAATACCATATTGTGAACACATTTAAGTAATCACTACCTAGGTCAAATGGTAGAATAGTACTAGCAAGGATCCCTAGAAATACCAGCCACACAAGGACACATTTTTATACCCCCTCCATGTTAATTCAAAATTATGTTTTCAATATTCATCTTTGCTATTGAATTTAATAGTAGTTTATTTTCAAGGCATTATTATATTAATATTTCACAAATTATTGTAGATTTGGTGTACATTTTGGTGCCATTATAAATATCACTGTTATAAACATGCTTTGGGAGTGAGGTTATAAAATATCATTTTCTCCAGTTTTTCTTAGTGGTGATGAATTATGTTCACTGGCTTTTTAATATTGAATGAATTCCCAGAATAAATTTAACTTTGTCATAATGTATTCCTTGATTATATAACACAGGATTAACTTTTCTATATTTTAAGGAACATATTTATGTATATATACATCCATATACATATATGATAGATATATAATAAACATAATTCATATATATATAAATAAAAGAGAGAGACATGCCTTCATATTTCCTGTCTTGTACTGGTCTTATAAAATTTTGCTATGAAGATTATGCTGTCCTTATATTCTTACAGAAAGTTTATGTAATATTAATTTTATATCAACATTTTATTATATGGTAAAGTCACTAGTTCAGCCACCTGAGCTTAAAGTTTTCTGTTGGGGGGCTTTAACGCAGCCTCCCCGGTTCCGCCACGGTTGGAGAAAAAGACTACCAAGATATGATCTGCTTGGGGAGGAAAGGTGGCCGTTTCTCTCAAGGGGAGAAGGGCCCAGAGCCTCTCTCTCCAGGGGCTTTTATTAGGTTCATTCGCATAGGAATGCAGATAAAGCTCATCAATCATTGTCAGGCAGTAAGGGTTAAACAATACATGATTTACAGAGAACTCTGAGGGCTTATTCTGAGTTACAGCCAATTAGTTAGAGGGCCATAAAACTTTAGGCGCCAGACTCATCTCAGGTCTGGACCCTTATCTCTTAAACTGAGGGTACAAATCAAGTAGGTTTCACAGGAATGTATGTATTTTTCTTAGGCCTGATTCCCCAGGGTATACGCCCCTCCCAGCACAGGACTGCATTGCCCTCTGTCATTGCTTCAGGCTTAAGTCAGGCAAGGGAAGTAAGGCAGCCAAGAGATTAGGAGACTTCTTGCAGACAGAATGAGCACTCAGGCTATTTCAAAGCCGAGGGGCGAGGGTCCATCACCCCCTTTTTCCACAGCCCCCGAGTCCTTCCCTGCGGGCCTCTTCTGTCACCAGAGCCTGTCTTAGGTTGATCCTCCCTTGAGGATTCTTACCCGTCATTGGCTAACTGGCCAAGCTCAGGGCCAAACAGGGTGAAGTGGGCAGAGGTGGCACTTCTGCCAGGGAGACAAACTTTGTCTCCTTAGTGGCTTATGGTCCCAACTCTGACTCAGCCTTAACCATGAGGGGTTACAGCCTCTGAAACCAGGCAGAGCGGTTCCCAACAGTTTTCTTTGTAGAAATTATTAAATGTAGATTTAACATATTTAATATAATATAGCTATCTATGTATTATCATGTCCATTTTGTTAAACTTTATTTTTTCCTAGAAAATTTTTTTAATCTGGACTTTCAAAAGTATTGCATAAAATATTTAATCATTTCCTCACATTATATTTGTATTGGTATCAGAACTATAACAATGTCTCTTTCTTGTGACATTGACTATTTGTACCTTTTCTCATTTTATTTATTTTGTAGATAAATATTGGGAGGGAGTAGTAAATTTCAAAGAACATACTTTTGCATTGTTATAGTCTTAATTCTCTATTTGTTTTTTACATCTTTAATGTCTGCTCTTATTTTAATGATTTTCTTCCTTTAACTTTCTTTGGGTTTAATTTACTCTTCTATTTATAAGTTTTATTTTTATTTTTTATTTATTTTTTAATTTTTTATTGCTGTTTAAGCACAGTTTTCTCCACTTCTCCCCCACACACTCCCTTGCCCCATCCAACCCCCACCTTCCATCCTGGATCCCACCCCCCTTTGGCTTTGTCCATGGGTCTTTTATACATGTTCCATAATGACCCTTCCCCTTCTTTCCCCCATTATCCCCACTCCCTTCTGGTTACTAAATCTAAATTATTCCTCAAGATTGTAAAATTTTCTCTAAGAATCAATTTAGCTATGTTTAATAAGTTCTATTTTTCATTTCCATCTATCTGTTCAAAATATGTTTTAATTTCTTTTATTTTTTCTCTTAGTCCAGGAATTATTCAGAACTGCATTATAAATTTCCAACTATATAGGATTTTCTGTTTTTTTAAATTAATATTATAAAATATTATTAAAGCTCAAATCAAGCTTGTTCCAAAGCTTATTTGCTTTTAAGTCTTTGAAACATATTTGCCCAGGCTACAGAGCCCAGGATATGGTCACTTTTAGTAACGTTTTCACAACCCTAGAAGTCTGTAGTTAAGTGCAATATTCTCTATATGTGTATGTGGTTTTAACACATACATAAACATACACACATTTAGCCACTTTTGTACTGAATGTAGAATGGGGACAATTAAATAATTAAATCATGTCTAGAGTATATGTAACTTTCTTGTTAAAATATATTTACAGATTCATTGCATCCTTCTTCCATCTACATCATGATATGAACTTAATGGAGTCAGACCAAGAGCGGTATGCAGCCGTATTGAGGCTTTTATTAAGAAAGATTTGAAAACTTTTTGAAAAGATCAATGATGTTCTTTATATTAAGAACATGGGAGAAAAATATGTTGAACATTTTTAGAATCCATTTCTTATTCTTGAATTCTATATTAAAGCAAACTAGAAGCTTTCTGGGTTAATTACTTATTACAATTAAGCTGTTAATTGTATCTTAGGGAGGATACAGCTTCCAGGAAGCTATTCATTAACTGATAAAAATAAAAAGCAGAACATCATGGCAGAGTAAGACGACACATTTGTATCTTTCCTTTGATCTACAACTAGTTGGACATCTATAACCCAACAAAGGTTTCTCTGCTCAACATACTCCCATGCCTGAGAGACCCACACATTGTACATCAGAAGGTGGATGTACTGACCCGCAGAGGGGAGGCAGGACTGAGGGATGGACAGGGACGGGACTGTGCGTGCAGATGCAGTTTCCCAGCTACCACTGTTGAGACCGCAACCCCAGCTAATGTGGCAGTAGTGCTGAGGTCATGGTTTGTTTCCTGTGCTATAGCCCCGCAGAGGGTAAGAGGGACTGAAACAGTGTCAGCACCCAAAAATCTGACCCCCTGATGGTGGCAGCAGAGCCCCATAGCAGCAGAGGAGATATGTCTATAGTCTCCCTGCTGCAGCACAGCAGCTCCAGCAGCCACAGAGAACCGAGCAACAGCACGGCAGGCTGATAAAACTGGCTCACCCACCCAACACATCTCACCATGGTATGGAGCCCCAAGACCCTCGCAACCTGGACACAGTGAGCATGCCCACAACCCCAGTCATGCAGGCAGTGACTCTCGTGGCCAGAGTGATGACCCCTGGGGGTGCCAGTGACACAGGTAAGAGGAAACAAAAACTTGCATTATGGTACCATCTACCGGAAAAAGAAATCTTATTATCAACCTGCTGAAGTCTTAAAATAAAAAATCACATGGTACCTAAATAACTCCTTTAAATGCCCTGGCAGAGAAACAACCCACCAAGCCCCAGGAGCAATGAAGGCCACATAGTAACACAAAAAGAATATGACAGTTCTCCAAAAATCAAACTCAAAGTCATGGAAGACTAATTTAAATGACAAAGAATGTCATATTGCAGTTTTGAAGAAACTCAGTTAGATACAAGAAAACTCAGAAAGGCAGTTCAATGAGCTCAGGAATAAAATTAGTGAACAAAAGAGAGTGAAACTATAAAAAGAACCAAACACACATTTTGGTGTTGAAGAAATCAAAATGATATGAAGAGTGTGCTAGAGAGCTTTGGAAATAGAATAGACCACATGGAAGAGATATTTAGTGAGTTCCAATAATTCAGGTAGAAAAAGAGAGAACTAAAAAGTTAAAAAAAAAAAGAACTCTGTGAGAAATATTTGACTACATTAGAAAGAACAGCATAAGGATAATGGGTATCAGAAAGAGAAGAGAGATAGAAGAGAACAGAGTCTATTCAAAAGAATAACTAATGAGAACTTCCTAAATCTGTGCAAGGAACTGCACATTCAAATAGAAGAACCTAACAGAACACCTAATTATCTGAATGCAAAGAGATCTCCTCCAGGACGCACTATATTAAAACTGTCAAAAGTTAGTGACAATAAAAGAATTCTCAAGGCATCTGGGGTCGGCGGGGGTGAAACAAGATTGTAACCTACAAAAGAAGCCCTATCAGATTATGATCAGATTTCTCCGTAGAAATCCTACAAGCCATGAGAGTAGAATAATATATTCAACATATGAAAAGAGAGGAACTATCAGCCAAGAATAATATATCCAACAAAGTTATCCTTTAAGTATGAAAAAAATAAAGGTTTTCTCAGACAAACAAAAGCTGAAGGAATTTACTACCACAAGACCTGTATTAAAAGAAATGTTGAAAGGATCTTTTGTACCTAAAAAAAAAAGACAAAAGTATACAACACTTAGAATAAAGTGACAAACAGACAAACTGAAGCAAAAAATTGCAACTCTATTTCAGAATAGGGTGTTAAACAATGATAACATAATGGTTAAAGGGAAAAAAGCTTTAAAATAACTATAACTACTGTGATTTGGTAACAAATGCACAGCATAAAATGGGATAGTTTGTAAAAACAAACATATAAATGGGGAGGAGGAAAAGGATGGAATTCACATAGGTAAATTATCAAAGATAAGATGTTATCTGAAGAAATAGGATCATTTTATCTAAGACATTTTATACAAACATGGTAAGCACAAACAAAAATTCAGAGACAAGAACATCAAAAAAGAGGAAATGAAAAAAGTCATAGAATACCACTAAACTAAAGCAGAAAATGAAACACAAAGGCAAAGAAACAAAGGAGATAAAGAACAATCAGAAAACAAAAGGTCAAATGGTAACAGCAAGTCCTCATATACAAACAATCACCCTAAATGTGTATGGACTGAACTCACCAATCAAAAGGTACAAAGTAGCAAAATAGACTTCTATATGCTGCCCTCGGGTGACTCACCTTTGCTGCAAAGCAAACATTGGCTCAAGTGAAGGGGTGAAAGATAATACCAAGCAAATTGTATCCAGAGAAAAGTCAGTACAGCCATACTTACTAGACAAAATGGATATCAAGACAAAAAAGGTAGCAAAGGTAAATATTTTATAATAATAAAGGAGATAATATATCAAGAAGACATAATGTTTATTAATATACATATACCCAACCTAGAAGCACCAAAATAAATAAAGCAATCCTTCTATACAAAGGGTGAAATAGACAACAACACAATAATCATAGGAGATTTTAATACACCACACAGTCTTCTTAAGTGCACATAAAACATTTTTGAGATCAGACCAAATATTGGGACATAAAACAAGTCTCAATAAATTTAAGAAGACTGAAATCATATTAATAATCATTTCTGGCCACAATGGTATGAAACTAAAAATCAACAAGAAAGCTGGAAAAATCAAAGATATGTTGGGTTTAAACAATATGCTGCTGAGCAACTACTGGGTCAATGAAGAAATAAAAATGGAAATCAAAGACACATAGAGACAAATTAAACAAAATTATGATATACCAAAATATCTGGGATGCAGCAAAAGCAGTAATCCGACAGAAGTTTATAGCAATATGGGTTTTTACAAATAAGCAAAAAAAATCTCAAATAAATATTTCACTTTAAGGAACTATAGAAAGAAAATCAAAATAAGCCTAAAATTAGAAAAGTAAGGAAATAATAAGAATCAGAGCAGAAATAAATGAAACAGAGAGTAAAATAAATTGGAAAATTAATAAAATGAAGAGCTGATTCTTTGAAAAATTAAACTGATAAACCTTCAGCTAGAAAAGAATCAAATAAGAAAAATCTTAAATGAAAGACAAGTTACGATGGATGCCACAAAAATACACAAGATTATATAAGAATACTTACTATGAAGGCTAGATAGCACAATATTTGATAACCTAGAAGAAATTGATAAACTATTGAAATGTATAAATTTCCTAGATTGAATCATGAATAATTAGAATACTTGAATATACTGATCACTAGTAAGAAAATTAAAATAGTAATTAAAAATCTCTGCAAAAACAAAGCTCCAAGACCAGATGGCCTCACTGATGAATGCTATCAAACATTCAAAGAAAATTTAACACCTGCCTCTTGAACTTTTTCATGAAATTTAAGAGAGGATGCTTCCTAACTCATTTTATGAGGCCAACATTTCTCTGACACCGAAATGAGGCAAGTCCATCACTAAAAAATAAGAAAATTCTAGGCCAATACTTCACATAATCATAGATGCAAAAATTCCCCACAAAATACCAGCAATGTGATTATAATAATATATTAAAAGGATCACATACCATAATCAAGTGGGATTCATTTCAGGGATGCTAAGATGGTTTAAATACACAAACCAATAGACATAATATACCACATTATCAAAATAAAGGATAAAAATTATATGATTGCTCAATAGAAAGAGAATAAGCATTTGTGATAAAGAGATAACATCAATTTATGATCTAAAAAACTCAATAAAATGGGTATAAAAGGAAAGTACCTCAACATAAAAAGGCCATAAATGACAAAACCACAGTTAATAGTATACTTAATAGTGAAAACTGAACGCTTTTCCTCTAAGATCAGGAACAAGACCAAGATGCCCACTTTCACCACTTTGATTCAACATAGTCCTGGGAATCCTAGACAGAGCAGTTAGGTGAGAAAAGGAAATAAAAGGCAACCAAATTGGAAAGGAAGAAATAAAACTGCCACTTTTTACAGATGGCATGATTTTATTTATAGAAAACCGTAAAGACTCCACCTAAAAACTATTAGAATAAATGAATATAGTAAATTTGTAAAATACAGAATTAAAATACAAAATCTGTTGTGTTTCTACATCCTAACAACAAACTCTCAGAAAGGGAAATGCAGAAAACAATCCCACTTAATATCTCAACAAAGA
Organism: Desmodus rotundus; assembly: GCF_022682495.2. Taxonomy (NCBI): domain Eukaryota; kingdom Metazoa; phylum Chordata; class Mammalia; order Chiroptera; family Phyllostomidae; genus Desmodus; species Desmodus rotundus. The sequence continues at coordinate 24,908,507 of NC_071397.1, forward strand.
GAATGTAACACCTTGGGGTAAGCTTAACAAAGGAGGTGAAAACCAATACACTGAAAAGTACAAGATGTCGTTGAAAGAAACTGAAAAATACACAAAGAAATGGAAAGATATTCTGTGTTCATGGATTGGAAGTCTTAACATTTAAAAAATATCCATTTTACCTAAAGCAATCTACAGATTCGTTGCAATCCCTATTAAAATGGCAATTGCATTTTTCTTTCTTTTTTTTAAAAAAATTTTATTTATTTGTTTTAGACAGAGGGGAAGGGAGGGAGAGATGGAGAGAAACATCAATTCGTGGTTGCCTCTGGTGCTCCCCCTACTAGAGACCTGACCTGGACCACAACCCAGGCATGTGCCCTGACTGGGAATCCAACTGGCAGCCCTTTGGTTCGCAGGCTAGCACTCAATCCACTGAGCCACACCAGCCAGGGCAGCAAATGCATTTTTCATAGAAAAAAGAAAATATCCTAAAATGTGTTTGGAACCACAAAAGATCCTGAATAGTCCAGGAATCCTGAGAAAAAAAGAACAAAGCCAGAGGTATCACACTTCCTGATTTCAAATTATATTACGAAGCTATAGTAATCAAACAGAAAAACACACACAGACCAACTGAACAGATCAGAGCCCAGAAATAAACCCACACATGTATAGGTAACAAATTTACAACAAAGAAGCCAAGAATATACAATGGGAAAAGATGTCTCTTCAATAAGAATGAGGCTAGACCACTATCTTACAGCATACACTCATATTAACTCAAAATGAACTAAAGACTTGAATTTAAGACTTGTGACAATAAAATACACAGAAGAAAACACAGGCCAGAAGCTTCTGAACATTGGGCTTAGGGGTGTTTTGTGAATTTGGCTCCAAAGCTTAGACAAACAAAATAAAAATTAGCAAATGGGACTATATCAATCAAAAAGCTTCTACACAAGCTTTTTAATTCAATTCAGTCCCATCTGTTTATTTTTTCCTTTATTTCCCTTGTCCTAAGAGACAAATCGGCAAAAATATTGCTAAGTGGGGTATCTGAAATTTTACTGCCAATGTTTTCTGCTAATACTTTTATGGTATCATGATTTATATTTAAGTCATTTATCCATTTTGAGTTTATTCTGGTGTAGAGTATAAGTTGTTGGTCTAGTTTCTTTTTTTTGCACGTATGAAGCCAGTTCTCCCAACACCGTTTATTGAAGAGACTATTTTTACTCCATTTTATGCTCCTGCTTCTTTGGTCAAATGTTAACTGACCACAGAGACATGGGTTTACTTCTGGGCTCGCTGTTCTGTTCCATTGGTCTGTGTCATTCTTGTGCTAGTACCAGGCCCCTTTGATTACACTGGCCTTGCAGAGTTTGTTTTCAGGAATTGTTTTCTTTTCTCTCTTTTTAAAAATTGTTGTTCAAGTATAATTGTCTCCATTCTGCACCCCCACCACTCCCCCCACCCCAACCATCCCCACCTCCCACCCTCCATCCTATTCCCCTTTGGTTTTGTCCATGTGTCCTTGACCACTCTTCTCCCTTTCCCCTGTTATCTTTTCCCACCTCCTCTCTGGTTATTGTCAGTTTGTTCTTTATTTCAATGTCTCTGGAAATATTTTGCTTGCTTGTATGTTTTCTTGTTCAGGTTCCACTTATAGGTGAGATCATACTGCATTTGTCTTTCAACACCTGGCTTATTTCACTTAGTATAATGCTCTCCAGTTCCGTCCATGCTATCGTGAAGGGTAGGAGCTCCTTCTTTCTTTCTGCTGCATAATATTCCATTGTGTAAACATACCATAGTTTTTGATCCACTCATTTACTGATGGGCACTTAGGCTGCTTCCAGCACTTGGTTGTTGTAAATTGTGCTGCTATGAACACTGGGGTGCATAGGTTCTTTTGAATTGGTGTTTCAGGATTCTTAGGGTATAATCCCAGCAATGGAATTGCTGGGTGAAAAGGCAGTTCTATTTTTAGTTTTTTGAGGAAATTCCATACTGTTTTCCACAGTGGCTGTGCCAGTCTGCATTCCCACAAACAATGTACTCGGGTTCTCTTTTCTCCACAGCCTCACCAGCATTTGTTTGTTGATTTGGTTATGATGGCCATTCTGACCGGTGAGAATTGTTATCTCATTGTGATTTTAAATTGCTACTCTCTGATGGTTAGCTATGCTGAGCATCTTTTCATATGTCTCTGGGCCCTCTCTATGTCCTCCTTGGAGAAGTGTCTGTTCAGGTCCTTTGCTCATTTTTTAATTGGATTGTTTGCCTTCCTGGAGTGGAATTGTGTGAGTTCTTTATATATTTTGGAGATCAAACCTTTGTCTGAGGTATCATTTGCAAATAAATTTTCCCATTTGGTTGGTTTCCTATTCATTTCATCGATGTTTTCTGTACTGTCACAAAAGGAATCCTATCTTTTGTGACAGTATGGATGAAACTGGAGATTATTATTATGGTAGGTGAAATAAGTCAGTCAGTGAAACACAGATATCATATGATCTTAAAGCAGTGGTCACTAGGGGAAGGGACGTGAAGGAAGGGTTAAAATGCATAAGGGAGGCACATGCATGGCGACAAAAGGAAAGTAGACCTTTGGTGGTGAGCACACAATACAGCGTACAGATGCTGAATTACAATGTTGTACACCTCAAATTGATGTAATGTTGTTCAACTATGTTACCTCAATAAAAATAAATAATATAAAAGCAAACTACTTTTACTCCTATTAATCTCTAAATTTTATTGTTTGGAAAAATAACTTGTACAGTTTGTGATATTGAAATAGTGATAATAACTATACCCTAATACTTTGTTCATAAACTCATTTCTCATATTTCATAAAGCAAATGAAACTTATTTAGATTTCACATTGATTTATTTGGCCTTTGGCTATATCATGACTGAAAGGATAACTTAAAAATCCCATATAAAAACTTTAGCCCTGGTTGGTGTAGCTCAGTTGGTTGGAGCATCGTCCTATAGGTCAAAGGGTCGTGGACTTAGTTCTGGTCCGGGCACATACCCAGTTGTGGGCTCAATCCCTGGTCCAGGAGCTTACAGAAAGCAACCATTCAATGTTTCTGTCTCATATCAATGTTTGCCTCTCTCTCCCTCTCTCTCCCCCTTCCTCCTTCTCTAAAAGCAATGAAAAAAATGTCCTTGGGTGAGGATAAAAAAATAAATAAAATAAAAAATTTGCCTTTTTCTGGCTACAAAAACAACATAAACTCATTATAAAAAATAGAATAAAATAAACAAATTTATCCAACATCATCATTCATGAATTACTGAATGAGAGCAGTAAGAGTGTGAAAATTTACTCAGCTGAATTTTGTTCTTAACTGTAATCAACTAAAGTAGTCACACTTTGAATCTTTATCACTTGGTTTTTACAATGACACCAAAAATATAGGTCAGTAACTATACATCTGCATTAAATATTTTTGATATGCATTATTTTCTCATATAATTATGTAATAATTAAAGCAAAACTATTGTTGGATATTTAGTTTCTAAGATTTTGAAATAATAAGTAACTGTGACAATTTTTTTTATGCTCACCAGAGGACAATTTTTCATTGTTTCTAAAGAGAGGGCAGTGAGGGAGAGAGAAGGAGGTGAGAGAGATTCATTGCTTCTAAAGAGAGAGGAGACAGAGAGAGAGAGAGAGAGATTGATTGCCTCTTGTAGGCTTCTGAACCACAGACCAAATCTGCAACCTCGGTATGTGTCCTGACAGGACTCAAGCCTGTGTTTACGGGACAATGTTCTAACCAACTGAGCCACATCACCGGGGCTTATAATGAATTCTCGAAGAGTCACCTTTATTTAATTATATCATTGGGAGGTATTCTAAGAGGTAAATCATTAAATCAAATATAGGCACTTTAAAAGATTTACCATCAAATTGCTGAGTTTTACTCCAGAAATTTTCTAATAAGTATTATTGGAGCACTAAAAATTTTGTTCAGTTTTTCATTTACATTCATGTAAGATCTACCAGTATTTTCAATATATTCTCTGCATAAAAATCCTTTCCATCCAAGGAATATTTGCTAATATTTTATGTTTATAGACAGATCGACACTTCACAGTAAGATGACTTTATGTATATAGCAGATATTTCTTCACTTTGCATTTTATACATTTTCACTGAAATATTTGAAGCCAATTATACTGCTTTAATTATTGAAGTAGCATAATTTATTTTGATATTTGGTATGCAAAATATCTTCTCTTATAACTCTTCTTCAAAGATTTTGACATTTTGACATGTTTATCATTTAAAATCTTTTTTTATTCCAATAAATTGTCAGAGGTGTTTTTATCAAGAATAAAAGTCATTCTATATCCTAAAACTTAAAGGGCTATACATGTACATATATATACACACAAGCATGTGCACACACACACACCTGCATACAGGTGTCTGACACAGATACACCTACGTGTTTGTAGTATTAATATTACATATTGGAATATTTTATTCCAATGTGAAGAAAATTTTCTACCTTTTTTCTTTTCTTCATTTAACCATCTGCACTATATCCATGTTCAACTATGGTCTCTATCTTGTGGAATTACTTATTTAGAGCATAATAATAAGTAATGAGAAATACAGTATATGTTAATTGAATGTGCAATTGTATGAGGTTGTGTAGTACAGATTACTATACAATATAAATTAATTAAAGTTAGAAATACTTCAGACTTGATCCTTGAATGATAAAGATGATTATGATAGGAATAGGGAAGAATAGATACTAATAGATTTGAGATTTTGAGTAAGGGTGAAAATTGGAAAGGAAATGAATAAAGTGGAGTTTAAAGGCTTTTTCTGACTATAATCGATAATGACAGTTCAGTTCAATACTAGATCTTTCAGATTCTCTACTTTGAGCATTGAAATATGTTACATTCTGTACAGAGATTAATAGTTCATTCATTACAGTGCCAACAGCATGAGGAGAGGCCTTTGGTATGTTACTACTGTATCCTCACACTTGAAACAGGGGCTTGTATGTGGCAAATACTACAGTATGCACAGAATATTGAGCAGTTTTACAGGACACTTTCTGGAATATATTAAATGCTTAATGAATGACAGCATTTATATTTTGGATGTTGTATTTGCTTTATTATTTTCAATCATAAGTATTAGAAAATATTTCATAAATTGCACAAAATATAAAAAAGAAATTCCATAAAATCCTGTGTTTATCCCAGGAAGAATCATAGTTATGATTTTATTTCACTCTAAAATTTTTATTTTATTACAGAATTTTCCCAAAATTGAGCATGTAACAAAACTATTTTACAGTTTGTCTTCTTTGTTCATTTAATAATGTAAACATTTATGTTAATATTACTGCAAACTATTAATTTTAATGAATATATAGTGATTGTTCCTATGTTTGTATTCTATTTTTTTCAATATGTGTGATCATTGGGTGTCTGGGTATCTTTTCACCAGTTTTTTCATTCTCTTCTATAAAACTACAATGCATGCTTGTTTCATATATCCTAATGCACAAATCAATTTATTTCCTTAGGAAAATTTTTAGAAGTTGATTTGTAGTATATAAGCTCTCTCTATATTTACATCATATATTCCTAAATTTTCTTCAAAATTTTTTCTGTTAGTTTTATGTGACAATTTAACTAAGCTATAGTCACCTGTTATTCAATCAAACACTAATCTAGGTTTTGTTATGGAAGTACTTTGTAGATGTGGCTAATACATATGTCAACAATCAGTGGACTTTAGGTAAAGGACATTACCTCCATAATGTGGGTGGACCTCACTTAACCAATTGAAGAGCTGTAAGTGCAAAACTGAAGTTTCCCTTGGAAGGAGAGATTCCACCTATGGATTGATTGCAACATCAACTCCTACCCAAAAGTTTCCAGCCTACAGGCCTTGATGGAGAAATTTTACAAATTTTATACTTTTCCAGCCACTCCCAACAATTGTATAAGCCAATTCCTTAAAATAAATCTCAATAAAAATCTTTGGCTGGGTCTATTGCTCTGGCAAAGACCTGGCTGATCCAGATTTTGGTAACTAGAGTGCAGAGGTACAGGTGTTTGTACGCAGGGCACAGGAACACCTTTCATATCTCACAGTTACAGCAGTGAAGCAGTATTAGTGTTCATTGAGTATGGAATTTGATTCTTTAACTGGAGCTGGACATGATTATAGTTTTTGCTAAAATCTCAGCACATGTCTCTCTTAATTAGTGTTAACTACATGGAATTAAATTCCTTAAGGAGGTTTTCTGCGTGAATGCCAATGGATCAGGTGATTAGCTTTTGACTATCAACTCCAACATAGAGACTTACAACTGACCTTGATCTGGATTACTGAATAGAACTGTGAGCATTGGGAAAAGGTTCATATATCATATAGGGAATTATTTTTATAGACATATCACATTTGACACTTTTCCTTGAAATTTATTATGATTTTTATTTCAGTATAATTTCTATTCATTGTCACAGAGGTTACACTGCTTCACAATCAAGAACACTATTAGTATGTACTAATTCCGCAGGCTTTCATCTTGGGTAAGTATGAGAATTTTCTTTCATACTTAAATTTATGCATTGGTTATTCTTGTTTTCAAAGCTATTATCATTTCCGAACTAAATTATCCCTGGTAAATGAATACAAGGATGCCATATCATCTTTTCTCATACACATATTGCAGAGAGCTGGCAGCTAAGCTGAAGGAAAATGAAAGGTAAGTACGCCTCCATTATAACAATGTAGACTATCAGGTTTTCTTTGCTGAAAATGCAATTCTAATATTTCATATAGCAGGATTATTTTATTCAAGAGACACACTTTTTAACAGCAGTCATATCTTTCCCCTTAGGCTCATTAGCGTTGAGGCCATGCTGTTCTGATTGTGCCTGACTGAATCTAACAGGAATTGACTGTACGCAGGAAAACAGTCTCCCAACATTATTGTTTAGCATTTGCTGATGATACATTTGCCTAGCACACCATGCAGTGTAAAATTTTTCCATCAAGGCTGTTTAATGCTTTCTCCAAAATCAGCACACAGGATGCTTTAAAGGTCAAATGAGTAGACACATTCATTTTGCATAATTATAAATATATGGAGAACTCTGCTGAGGACTCCTGGTGTTGCAACTACCTGTAATTGTTCTTCTCCCAAAGTTGCAGTGACTGTTCATATTTGTCATTTGTATTCACATAATAGGAATCATTATCAACTCCCCACTAATTAGAACCTGAAAGAAAAGTTTGGTGTGCCATAAGTTCTTTCCATTATATTTAAATATATGGGGTAGATCCCAGGAAAGGTCAAGGGACTGTGCTGAACAAGAGAGAGACATGGGTAACCTACTGTTTATTATTTGCATGGCTACCATATCATTATAAAGCAATGAGTTCTAAGCTTCCACCTACACTAGCAAAAAGTGAAAGGGGTACATGAATTAGTCCAATCTTGTAAATAACAAAAAAGCAAAAATCAAAATTCCATCGTGTTGGATATCAATTCTCTCTGATTTGGTTATTCTTGAGCATTGCAAAAGTCATGATTTAAAATTACTCTGGCTTCCATTTCACATTTAAGAAGCTGTTTTTAATTGACTGATAAAACTTGGCATAGAACCCAAATGTGTGCATTCCCTTTGTTGATTGCCTATCATATTTCTATATTGAAAACATTATTTAATCAGCCATAAAAATATTTAAAAATTACTATAAAGTCAAAATAATTATTTCTTTTTAAGGAGGATTCAGACCTATAAGCTGTTTATTCACACAAACAGAAAGAAAAGACAGGCAGCAGTTTAGATATTTGATGCCAATATACTACTTTTTATCAGATCAAATTACCCCAGATATCGAGGGATATTTTATTATACTCATGTAATGTACAGGATATTTATTAAGTTCTATCTGAAAACTGATTATTTAAAGGGAGTTAAAGAGATATAAGTAATCTTTTTATTCAATTCCTATAATGTTTATTCAAGTAGTTTCCACAGGTGATGTGGAATTAGTTGCTCCCAGCTCCACTCTTCCATGATATCTTTGATAAAAGTAAGATAAGTTCAACTCCCTAATTTAAACCTTTGGCTAAGCATTGCCAAAAGAATTCAGTCTCAAAATCTGCATCTGGAATTCAAGCACCTAACCCCCCAGTTCTGGCTCTTATTTAATTATCTGTATCTCTGACAGCTCCCAACAGGAATTTCCCGCTACTCTTAAATCAGCCTCCTCATTGTCCCACTTGTTAAGATTTCTTTTCTACCCACTTAAGGCAATTCATAATTCAGAATTTACTTGAGTTTCACTTATTACTTAAAATGTTACTAGTATTTGCAGTCTCAATGATCTCTTTACCATCTACTACCACCTATTGTGTGTGATTCATTTTTGCATTCAATTATGTACTGTTTTCTCATTATATGATTGCTTGATATTTAAATGTTTTGTCTCTCTAGTGAAAAAATAACCTCTCATCTGACAGTTATTTTTGTCCATATCTGATTTCTTAATAAAACCTAGGCATTGACCTACAGACCTTAAAAAATCAATTCTACATCTTGGTTATAGCATCAACTGTGTTATTAAAAGTGCACCAACTATTCTTTACTACTCTTAATAAGCATGATTCTAAGGCAGCAGCCTTATCATGGATAGGAATCCCAGAAGTAGCCAGGTACTTAGATGCTACCTCCACCGTGACCAGATTTTCCCTGGTCTCCTTGTTAGGATAGAATTATCCCTTTGCTCATGGGGCTTTGCATTGGCAAAGTAACTGTTTGCATTCATCGAGCCACAGTCAGATTTTCTAAAAATTATGAACAGCTGAACAAAAAGCAGCTAAAGGCTTTGAATTTAGTATTCAAAAATAGCATGCAATTGAGTTGTTTTCTGCCTAGTTCTAAACTAAGTATTATTCTAGTTGATCTTGCTGGGCACATACTCTTAAGAACCATGAGAATAGCCATTTTTTCCTTTGTGTTCTTATGTGAAACAACAGTTTTCTACATCACATCATGATTCTTCTGAAAGACTGTTCCTTGCTAAAACTTCAGATCTCTTCACTGGATAAATGGATTTCTAAATATATTTTTGCATTTGTGATTGAGGTTAAATATCAGTGACATGGTTACTATCCCACATTAATTAGAGTAGTTCTAATTAAATTATATTTTAGAATCTGTAAAACAATGTTCAGTACAAAATAATTGACATTAGATCCTTAAATACTAAGATCACTGATTAAAATTGATCAACAATATATGCAATTATTTTTGATAACATCATAAGCAATTAAACCACTTCTAGTAATATTTCCTTGAGATGAAATATCTGCTTTATAAAATGACCACTAAGAAAACATTATAAATTAGAATACTTTAGTACAAATTTTCACCATATATTATATAGCAAAATGATATAAACAAAATATTTTAAAATATGGTATTTATAACTTCTGAATGCTCATAAAATAAATCTGAAATTTTACTTTTCTAAATTCTTAAAAAGATAAAGAAAAGTAGTAGATTAATTTTCAAATATAATTTATTAGTTTTAAAGAAGATTTATATAATGGCATTTTAATTTCTATCAGGGGCAATCCCTAAGAGAATCTTGGGTTATATTGGGACTATCTCAAAACGGTTCAAGAAAATACCAGAAGTGGAAGTGGTAGAGGAAGTCTGCTTATTCAGGGATGGGGAGGATCAAAAAGCATGTAGAAACTACATGTGATGTGATGAAATCATGCACAGACAACCTGATTCACCTGTTTTTCATCCTTGAATCTAAAAATCTGCCCTTTGGGTCTCTCAGATATTGGGGGTTAGTGTAGGGCTTACACTGCAAGTGTATACCTCACATCCTTTGTTGGGGGTGGTCAGCACCTCACACTTTCAGAGTGATGCCTGTTTCATAATGAGAATTTGGAGACTAAGTCGCTAGTCAGATTAGTCACAAAATTAAGTTCCCCATGGCTCTTATTGGTGGCCATTTTCAGTTCAATCCAGCTACATTTCCACGAGTACTTAAAAAGCTTATTTGCCTTAGAAAATGTCACCAGGGATTCCAGATTATGCTGCTGTACCACTCATCTCTTCAGGTGGGGCTGGGGTAAGAGGACGAGGCTCCATAGCTACCTGATAACAAATATGCTTGTTTGGTCCCCTGAATTTCATGTTAGGAACACCTAAATTACTTCTGTTTCTCTGTCTTTCCAAAACTGCTTTTGAGAGAAGGGAGGGAAAGCATGGACTTTGGTATCAGAAAGAATTCTTTTTTGACTACACACTTTGCCATTTGTTACCTAGGAGACATTTACACTTTATTTGTCCAGCAGGCATTTCCAGTACTACTACGTGTCAGGCAAGACAGTCCACGCTGGGATAGAAGATCGACAAAGCAGCATCAGTGACCTTCTGTTTTAATTAAAGTCTCAAGAGAGAGGATGACACATATAAAGTGTCAAGGTGCTCAAAGGGGTCGGGGACTGATTTAATCTGAGATGTGGTAGAACACATTCACAAGGAAGTGAGATTTCAGACAGAATCTGAAAATAATTAAAAATCTGTAGACCAGCAGCGAGGTGAGAGCGTGGGAGGCAAAAGCTCCCGGGGGCAGAGGGTGAGAGCGGGGTGAAGTAGAAGAAAGCCTGGGGGGTGGGTGTGGAGGAGAGGGGCTGTAGCTCAGTCAGGGCCAGTGTGAGGGAGTGTTGGTGGGGAAAGTGGGTTTAGAAAATGAGCAAGGCTACCTAACTTTTTTGATACTCAATTTCTACATCGACAAAATAAAATATGTTAATAAACTAATGGTAAAAATATGTATTTTAATCCACTCATCTCTTGATTGTCCAATAAGAGGCTTGAGCAAGTAGTACAAAGTTAGATGCTCTACAAATGCCAGTTTCTGTTGTTGTTTTGGCTGTTTTTGGTTAGTTTTGTCTGGATTTTGTTTAGTGCCTTTTTCTACTATGGCTACCGTAACAAAATACCACAGACAGGGTGACTTCAACAACAGAAATTAATTTTCTCACAGTTCTGGAGGCTGTGAATCCAAGATCAGGATGTTGACATATTTGGTTTACTCCACGGCCCCTTTCCTTGGTTTGCCTTGGTTGCTTTTCCTCTGTGTGCTCTCGTGGCCTTTACTCTGTGTGCCCCATTTTTGATGCCTTTTCCTCTTCTAGTAAGGACATCAGGCATGATGGTAATGGGCCCACCCGTAAAACCTTATTCAAGCTTAATTCCCAGTGTAAAGACCCTATCTCCAGACACAGAGACATCCTAAGGTACGGGAATAGGACTTCAGCATATGTGTTTCGTGGAGACGCAGGTCAGTCCACAACACTTGGTTTGTTCACAATGTCTTTCATCATAAATCTGATTTTCTCTTCAACTTCAGGCTAGAAAATCTTTGGAACTCACTCTTTTCTCATGATGTGTTTTTTTCTCTATTATTGTTTTACTTTATCACATTTTTGCTTTGTATGCAGCTGTGTATTTTTGTCTGTAAAGTGTCAGTATACTGGTTGTCCTGCACTTACTGTTCACCTTTGGGTCATAAAATGGATAACCCCATAAACATATTTATATATAGTGTATACAAAAGAGTTTTTGGCTTTGTAGACTAAATTTAGAATTAAACTACTCATAGTTTAGTTTAATTCTAGTGTTAGTTTAATTCTAGTGAAAAAAGAGGCATATTAACTAAATATAGATTGCATACACTATGGATAACACCTAGAGTGTAAGAGAATAATTGACTAGCTATTACAACAGGAGTTATATTATCAATAATCAGAAAACTATTGAGGCAAAGCAAAACTGTTAAAATACCACTAAAGCAAAAAAAAAGATGTTCAATGAACTGTGGAAAATATACTATTCAATGAAAGTCTGAAACACAGATATCTAGCTCACCCAGACATTTACCATCACCGTATATTTTGGGTGAAACTTATACTTTCCTCCCTTGCCCATATTAGATATCATTGTTAGATGTGCTAATTGTTTTTCTTATTTACTATAAACATTACTATCATCTCCATTTTATATCTGAGAAAAATCGGTACGTGGGCTTGACCAGACCACAAAGCTTGCCTAAAGTCACTGCTAATAGTTCCAGAACTGGAATTTCTTGAGCCTCGATTCCAAAACCCTGTTAACTTTCTTTGGCTTCCTCTGATATGCCAAGGAGAGAAATAGGAAGGCAGGCCATCATGTAGATGTTAAGTAGTGATGGTGAACCTCTGCAACGTGGGCGTGTGCCCCAGAGTCGGTAGGTATGGAAAGTTATAGGAGACCCGTGAAAATCTAAGGATAATATTTTTGAGAACTGCTGATGAATGTTCACCTCCATCAGAAACATGCACATGCGCACACCACGTACACACAGAGAACAATAAAGTTTCACGAGCAATTGCGTTTTATCATCCATCACTTGGAGTCAGCCAAAAGCTGACCTGGGAAGACTGTTTTAAGCAAAACTATTATAGCATTAAATCCATCATCACTATGACATCTATACTTATAGGGTCTCAGATTGCAGCAACTTCAGACTCAGAAATCACACTTATGACCATTCTTTCAGATAACTTGAAGATGGACAATAAAATTGAAATGAAAATTGATGTTTTGAACCATAAAATTTTAGCTTTCAGTTTTATTGGTTGCATATAGCCAAACTCACAAACTCTGGCTCATTCTTAAAATGTTCTTTAAACTGAAATTGACTCTTAGAGAAAGGCTCCATGAATTATCATGGAAGATAATACCAACGGAGGTTGTGGAACATCCTGATACACTTGGTATTAGTAAGAGAAGTATGGATTTCAATTTCTCATCTGAGATGTCAAACCAGGTTCAGTGCTATACAAATATAAATTGTTTTGAAGATATATCTTTATATGCTATTCTTAATAATTAGACAAAAAACTATTTCAAATAAAATTATGTTATTAGCATTAACATATGTATATGTACACACATACCCACATAATTTTTTAAAGAGTAATATGTAATAGAATTTGACCAGAAATTATCTTTGGAGTATGATTTCTGTTCTAATCCTTTTGATTAGGTACAGTTTTATGGAAGGACAAATAGAGAATAGTGAGTTAATTGAAATGGTTTCTCGTTATTAGGTGTTTAAAGCATAAGGCCTTATAGTTCCAAACCTGCAGGACATCAAGGTATATAATATAAATATGATTGTGACTGCTCTGTAAGAGAAAATAAACGTAGAAAGTCTTCCTTATATATAAAGTGAGTCATTTGGAAAGTGAGAGAGAATCCCCAAGAATAATTGTAAAAAACCACTCTGTGGCTAAATATCTTCAGATAGATCAGTGAATGTGTTTATATAACTTCTCTTTTTTTAATGAGAGGTGGTTCTCAGCTTGTCTGGGGATGTATGGATTTCAGGAGTTGAGCCCAAGCTTGGGTGCAGGGATAGTGTGAACTCCAAGCAAGGGTGCTATTCCAAAGCTGAGCAAGTCCCTGCAGAAAGACCCGTGCAGCATACAGTTACTCCTCTGCAGGATTAAATAGAACATGTAATAAAATAAATATACTTCACTGCTATCTGTGGAGTACACAGAATTGAGAAATTCTAAAACTTTAGTAGACTCATTCTTGAGAGCACACATTCAAGATTTCTCTCTTCTTCTTTCTACTTGAAAATACCTAGAAGTTTAATCTAACAGAATACAACTCCAGGTCTAGCAGGCAGGTTTTCTGAGTTTGGACAAACAATGGGGTCTTGGAAGGAGTTAATTACAAATACGCCATGCTACTAGTTATTGGGATTTGGTTGAGCAAACTTAACCAATACCATGTTTTGACATTTGGGATCTGAAAAATGATCTTGTTGTTAACTGTGGCTGTGTTGTCCTATAACAAATAGGAGAAAACAGAATGAGGTCTCAGTAAAGGTCAGAGATACACGGTCCTTGTTGGGGCCGGCTGATGAGACACCTGGCCACTAGAGTAGTTTTGTGTTGATGGTTCTGTAGGGCAAGTTCATTTATGCACATTTATGAACCTGCTTTTTTAAACGCATGAACTATTGAAGTGTTCTTGATGAGGGTTTATTTTGGAGACAAAAGAGGGAAAAAGCAAGTTCATTTGCTTGAGGGTAAGCTTACATTTTAGATAAATTGGAATTAAAAAAAAATCCTACTGTCCTCTTAGAGTGACCAGTGATTTCTATCAGTAGCCACTGATGAATCCCTCTTGGGACAATTATAATTAGCCAAAGGAGGGCATTCATAGACTCTTAAAAGTGTGTTAACCCAGATCAAAGATCATTCGGGGTACAACAACCTGGCAGGACTTAAGAGTCTGTAAATTGACACAACATTCTGTGGTTCTCAATAACATCTTCTCGTTGCCTTCCAAAGTCATAATCTGTGTTCTGGGGCACTCTGACGTCTGATAGAAACTTCAGTGTTTTTTTTTAAATCTGATTCATTGCATTTTCTTCCCATGGAATGAAAGTGAATTCTCAAATATGTATCTGAGATTGAAAGTGATTTGTAATATACCTAGTTGCAAGGCTTTACTAATTGGAAATAAGGGTCTCAACCCTATCTTGTCACTACTGGAATTTCTACGTCCAATGAGCTTTTTACTTTAACCAGAGCAAGACCTGTAGTGAGTGGCCTCTGAGGGGAGGAAAAAGCGAATGATCACTGCTATGGTAAGACAATTTTAATGGATTTAAATGAAATCTAAACTTGTGTATTATGGGTCCCAGGTGTCATTGTCTTTCTTGTACAGGCATCATTAAATGATATCATTTAAACCTGAAATTCCAAAGCCTCTGTTCTCTCTCTGTGTGTGTGTGTGTGTGTGTGTGTGTGTGGCAGAGGGGGGGTGATGAGGGCACATTGATATATTTTTACAAAACACAGAAAAGTCTGTCTATGTCTGTTACAATGATCTGACATATGAAACACAGTGAAACTTCCAGCATATGGGCAAGACTACATTATACAGACACTCTGATGTGTGCATATTGGTTTTTCCTTCTTATCTGTGTACTCAAAGTTACTATAGTTATAAGCTTTCTTATACAGTTCAGGGACATCCTATTTCCTCAAATGAAATCCATAATTTTTATGTTAAGTGAAAAAGAAAACCACTGGATTTTTAGGTACTCAGAATTTCTAGTTGGGTAGTAATTTTTATTTTAATTTTGGTTTAGCTACCAGTATGAAGACTAATGAGTTCTAAAGGAAAATGTACACTGTTTTAAGTGTTCAGACATTAAAGATTAATGGTTCTACATATTAGTGCATTTAGTGGAGGTAAACAGGGGAGAAAAAGGAATTTATTTTTAAATATTTCTATAAGGCCATATTAAAGAAAAAAGATAATACAATAAAGGTATTATCGAAGGTAAGATTTATATAACTAAGTTTAATTTTGGGAGAACACAGACAATAAGTATGAGCATAAATATTTTATCTTATACTTCCTTCTCCTTCAAATTTTATTTGGAAGAAGAATGAATTGTACAAATAGGAAAAAAGAAGTGCCTTGACAGTGGAATTGATGGTTAATGTCCACTAAACCAGAATTAAATACATAGAAATGTTAATAAAATGGAAGAATTCAAATATAATCTCCAGAGTTAAAACACAAAATCCTCCTTCCAAAAAATGTGGAAGTATTAGGTTGGCCAAAAAGTTCATTTAGTTTTTCTGTATGGTGGCTATAGTAGTGCTTAGTTATCTTTAAGTTCATTTGAAATAATTTTGTTACATTGTATTGTGACAGTTGTTATATCAGTGTGCATATAAAAAAACATCAAAATTGGTGCATTTTTGTGCCACCATTTTAATGTTGAAGATGGAAGAAGATACACAACATTTTTTGCCTACATGCTTTATTATTTCAAGAAAGGTAAAAATGCAACTGAAATGCAAAAAAAAAGATTTGTGCAGTGTGTGGAGAAAGTGCTGTGACTGATTGAATGTGTTAAGTGTGGTTGGCGAAGTTTCTTGGTACTATTGCCATTTTGGCCAACCAATTCTTTGCTGTGGGGCTGTCTTAGGCATTGGAAGATGTTTAGCAGCACTCCCGGCCTCTACCCACTAAAAGCCAGTAGTGGGAAATAACCAACATACTATCAAATCAATGAAGTTATTGGTGAAAATGAAGAATGCATCTCTTATTTTACAGAAAAAACTAAACAGAGTTTTTGACCAACCCAATATATTCAATGGTACCCCCAAAATGCAGAGAAACATTTACTTTTTCAAGAGTGCTATACCTACTTTGTTCCCTATTTTCTCCACTTCATAAGTTATTTTTCCCTTTGCTATAATATTCTTAGCCAGATACAAGCATGCTTTTGTATCATTAATTTTAACAAAGATAAAACATCTTCCTTGTCCATTGTCTCCTTCCATATATTTCTTCAGTGTGAGGCTACTGTTTATAACAAAATTACCTAAGAATTGTTTCTATTAACTGTTTCTAATTGATTCTTGCCCATCTGTTTTTACCAACTCCATCTGGCTTTTACGAATTTGCCTTTATCAAGCTTATTTTTTCCCTCTGCATGACAATCCATGGCCATTTCTCATTCCTCATCTTACTCAACATATGCCTTAGGTGACATCCTTTCTTCCTGAAACACATTCTTTACTCTTCTGCACACATTTTTCTCTTGGTTTCTACTCAATAGCAGCTCATTATCTCTAATTCTGGTTACTCCTCATTTTCGTGATCTCTGAATATGAGACAGCTCTTGAATCAAAGCTATGCAATTCAAATTCTCCTCCACCCACAAAGATCAACATTTTAACCTGTGAGGAACCAGCATTAGTCTCACAGGAGCGCATGTTAGCTTTGTCCCTTGAACCTGGCTGTCCATAATGCTGAGGCATGTCTCGGTGCGGGCAGGTGCATCAGCCACACATTTTGCCCCAGGGGAAACCCTTTTTTTGTTAATTTAGGTCTCTAGCATAGAAATTAATTTTCCTGGTATCACTGACAGCAGCTCTCGTTGGGCAGGCCTGCTGTTTCTGCTGTTTGTGCTTCTTGTTATTTAACTTTTCTCCTTGGGTGTGGGTTTGGAGCCTCTCAACCCAATTGCATCTCCATGAAAAATATTATAAGTTAAATCAAAAAGAAAACCTGTGCTGCTTCTACACTGTTCCTATTGCCTCCGCTCTGCCAAACAAGAGTGCAGCTTCTCTCTGATTACAAACTAAAACTGGCCAAACATAAACCTCCATCTGCAAATAGGAGAGGCCCACAAAAGAGGACCACAAAGATAAGGATATTTATGGTACCAATTAAGAAAGGTTAGAGTTTCTTATTTAAATTGGGATATAAATTGAAGATGCAAAATAAATTTTAAAATGGAAGAAAGCAATTGTAAAACTGTTCTCAACAGAATTTATAAAACATTCTATTCATAAAACTTGACCAAGTAAACAATGAGAAGAAACATTTTGATATTAGAAAAATGGAACAAGGATAACATGATGTAGCTAATAAATAAATATAATGAAAATCTTTACTCAGAAGAAATACATCTACAAAGCTGTCCTTTGAGAACCTGTTCACAGAGAATGGACTTCAGCACAGTAGACAGAATTCAAAGTAAGGAAATTATGGCTGCAAAGGACTGTTGATAAAATTTGAAGTTAGCAAAGCATATAAAAATTTCTAAATACTTGTATTGAATGTAGCAAAAATTTAATAAAATGGTTTTATTTAGAGGGAGAGTCTATGTTGTAAAATGAATAAATTGTTTTTAATCAATATTTATCAAGTAATAGGCTAGTGGAGGTAAATGCAATGCTAAACACTGAACCCTGTCCAAAGAAAGTGAAAAGTCATATTCTCTTCAAAATGATAATATCTATTTAATGATCAATTAAAACTTTTATAAATTCATTAATGACTAACAAAATTAAAAGAAAGGGGTTTATCTTCAAAGTTAGTAAAAGTGATTAGAATAAAGCATAATATGCCACCACAGAGAAAATGTTAAAAACCCATAAATCATGATATTATAGTAACAAGAATAGCGCATATTATTAAAATAAGTTACAGTCTCTGAAGCGCTTTAATTTGGGGGAATGATCAATGAAAGACATATGTGACACCAAAGGACTCTGAAGTGCATAGGTGAAGTTAGATCAAACAAACAAAAACTAAAAAAATTAGGCCCTGGACTAGCATTCTATAACAATAAAAATTCAAAACACAAAATGAGACTATTTAGGTTATGTACTTATAAAAGTCACAAAGCTGTTGAAATGCATAAAATAATGAATATGTAAAGTAAAATGTTAGGAATTCAATGGGAAGTGGATTGAAACACAAATGTAGCCTGGGAATTTAGTGCATCATTATTAAATTATAAAATAAGTTGAAAAAGAAAATGATAACAGAAGATTAGAAAAATATGATAAACAAAATACAGTTAAAACTTTCCTTATATAGAGAGCATATATGACTTTCTAATATCTACATATTATTTTGGGGTTTTTTTGTATTTTGCAACCAAGAATATTTCAGTAAATTGTCCTGAAAACATACGATAGGTATAATTATTTGACAATATAATATTACAGATCTAGTGAAAAAGTTCAGAGCAGGCCTCCAAGATGTGCCACTTTGGCATGTGAATTATTTTGAGCTTAAGTCAATGGAGACTCTGCTGTCTCAAAAGAAACTATTATATTGCTCTTACAGAATTTAAATCTGGGGCCTTACCACAAAAGAGTTATCACCAGCAATAACTTTTTATGAACTGTCTATAGGGCAGGGCAATACCTAATTACTGGTCATTGGTTCTTCTTACTGTTCTGCGAATTACCCTCCTCTCCTCTGAAGTCTCAGGTGCCTTACGTCACTCCTGAGTTCAGGATGTCAAGCACGCTTCGCTTTACTTTTTTCAGAACCTCTCATGTATGGGATCTCTGACTTTCTCATGTATATGGGGTTTCCATATGTACATATCTAATTAAATTGGTTATTCTGTTTTGTTAATCTGTTTCTTGTAGATTTAATTATTAGACTAGCCACAAGAACCTAGAAAGATGAAAATTTCTTTCTCCTCCACACCAGCACAAATCAGAATTTTTTAAAGAAAAAACATTTAAACAATATATTTAAAGGAATTGTCTTCAAATGAATTATAAAGAATGAGGACTCAGGAGATTTAGACTGGGGTGACACTGAAAGGTATTTGTCAGTATTTATTTATCTAATGCTGTGTCTAATTGAGTTTAATAATCCAGGGGTTGGTGGAGACACATCCTGGGAAAAACGGGGGCAAAGAAGAGAAGGCATTTATGAAGCCAAAGGGGTTGACAATGGTGAAGGTAATGTTCAAAAATGGTAGAAGCTGATGTTCTAAGAGCCTCATTTTGTTTTTTTCTCTCTTATTTAAAGAATCTCAAATATTTTAGCAGTTAAGCATACACTGTATTCTCTTGGTAGAAATTGACAGTGTCCCTATATCACAACTCCATATTAGTGCAAAAGTAAATTTTTATTACTAGTTCTGGTTAAAATGAAATATCAGCCTTATGTGGTCATGTTCTATTGCCTCACCTCAACAAGCCTCTACTTTTTCTTTTCTACAACCACAACAAAGTGTAAACTCACAAAGATCTAGAAAAAGGAGAGGACATATCAGTAGATGAAAAGGTTCAAACATTTTTTGGAGACAGAAAGCTGATGGAGGATTGCTCGATAATTGAGCAGAGTTCCTGAAGTTCCTATGAAAGAGGATGCTAGCAGTGAGCCAGCTTATGCCACAGAATGCCTGCAAGGGGTAGGCTACAGACAGTAATCAAGGATCGGGACTAAAACCATGGGCACTCAGGTGAAGGGAACACACTCAGTTCCCTTTCTCTACTTTGTGCAGCCAAATTCCCACTCTTCCTCACTGGACACAGATATTTATCATTTGTACCCTACCATACTTTTGTCAGTGGCTTTGATTCTAAGCCTCAGAGCTGCAGGCTCCCCAAGCTGTGGTCATACCTTCTCCTTCCTTCTAGGCCCTTGTGTGGTGGTAACTCCTCAGTCACCATCACAATCCTTTTGACTGCCTTATCCTTGACCAAACACCCATAAGAAGTCTCTTAATTAAACTCTCCTCAATTGAACTCTTCGACTTTAAACACACCTGTCTCCTGCTGGGACCCTGCTTGTGACATCAGGGATCAGAAGAAACTTAAAAAAAACCCCTAATTTAATACTATCCTCAAGGAGAACTCAAACAATTATTCTCTTCATAAAACAACAAAAGTATTTGGGGGAAAATCAGGGCACTGTGAAAATAAGAAAAAGGTTTTGAGTATGAAAATACAAAGTAAAGAAAATATCCAAAATAGGAGGACAAAGGTAAAGAAATGGAAAGTCAATGAAATAATATAAGAGACTAAGAGACCATACTAAAGTGCATGCCACAAAGGGTACGTGGGCGTCCAGTGGAGTGAGTGCTAAAAGAAAAAAACACTTCTCTGGGGGGAGTTTCAGAAGGCTAGTGCTAAAGAGAAGATCCCAAATGCTTCCCCCAAATGAAGGTATGTGATTAAAAAGAAAAATAATGGGAGCTCTAACATTCAAATAAGAAAGAGGTATTAAAATGAAAAAAAAAAAACTATATCTAAGATGTAAAAACATTAAGTGCTGAAATACAAAGGACTTCAGAAGTATGGGGGAAAAAAAGGAAATACGAGACTAAAAGACGCAATACTCTAGTATCCTGCCAGAAAATGAGCCGTCCATGCAGTGTCCAAAAGGGTGGAGGACAAACAAAAAACACTAAGTATAACTTTGAGTCATTTCGGAAGATTCAAAATAGAAAGAAGACTGAGAGAAATAAAAAGATACACATATAAAGACATAAATATCTAAAGGCATGAGATTTTCAACAGCAAAATGGTGCTAGAAATCAGTGAGCAGTGCTTTCAGAATTCTGAGGGAAAATCATTCATGTTTTGTGTATAAAATTCTAAGCATAAAATTAAATATGAGGGTGGAGTAAAGATGTAGACAGATGAGGAAAGACTGTTACTTCCCCTGCCTCCTTTGATTCCAAAAAGCTAGTATATAAGACACTTAAGCAAAATGGAATAAAACAAGAGAGTAGAAATGGGACATCCAGATATGATTTCACCAAAGGAGAATATCAAAGAGAAGTCTCATCACTAAGAGTTGCATGGTAGATCTGATGAAATGTTTGTAAAAGAAAACGCAGGGAAATTATTTACTGGGGGAAGGTGGTGAGGGTGTAAAAAAGAGGAAAGTTAACTGTAGTAAAATATTTTCCTGTGCAAAACTCAGTATGTGCCATTCATAATAATGTGTTTTATTATTTGCTATTGCTTTTTTTAAAAAAAAACTGGCTTGTTTTATTTTTTGAGGGGAGTTGCATGCTGGACAGTTACATGGCCATCCATTATAACTGGAAGTCAATGATGATCATGGTAATATGCATTTATTATTTACAAGTGCAGAGGTGGAAATATAAAAGAAATTTTTTTAGGTTTCTGATTCACGTTGCATTTATTTTATGATACTAGATGAACTTGAAGAGTTTTCTTTGTATTTAATTTTCTCGTTACTTTGATGTACAAAGATCAAATGCAAAAATGCGATAATTGCAATCAGATAAGAACGGAGTATGCATGACAAGAAGTAGCACACCGGTGAAGAAAGCATTCTGGGTATTGATAGCCAATAAATATTTGACATGACTGTGGCACCTTTGCTATCTGGTGGCAGCCCTTAGAGGTGGCTGGAGCATACTGAGGACCCATAATGAGTTTGTCGATAAATCTTTAAGTTTATTTATTTCAAGCAAGAACATAGGCCTTGTCTCCTAATACTGAAAACATGATTTACATGGAGTCACATTGCTTCCTTGTATTTACAATTCAGCTTTTCATGAGGTTACTATAAATCATCAGCTTCTTACTCAAAATGGATCTGCATAACTTCTCGGAGTTATGGCACCCACTGGCCATGTTTATTAAGACTAAACATCACCCCAACTTACTTTCTCTTTTTGCTCAATGTAGGATTACCCTTGGCAAGAACATCAGTCATGTTCTGTATATATCACAGTGCTTTGCAATGTTTTATTTATGAGGCCATTTCTGAGAACACAAGGTCCATCCACACACATTGAAGGAAAATGCTCCATTTTACTGGGAGGAGTTCATACGTTCTGTTATTTCAAGCTTCAAAGTGTAGGATTTTTTTTTATTGGCCCATTTTGAAAGTGTGTTTATCTAGTAATAAAAATTACTAGCGATTTTGCAGTTTTCTTCAAATCTTAAGGCATAAAACTAGCAGCCACTGTGGAGAACAGTATGGAATTTAATTGTACTTCTGTATTTCATAAGGAAATACCCTCAAGTCAGCCTCAGGCAAATAGTAAAGCTGTTGACAGTTCCTTTGGAAAAAACTTCATTTGATTCTAATAGTATTTCCCTTCTCTTAAATATTAAAATGAAACCAGCCAAAGTTTCTAGGATTCATAGAAGCGATCACAGATAATTTTTTCTGTCTTTTTCAACATGTTAGTAAAAAATTAGTTTAAAGCTGAAAGGCTACTTTCAGCAAAGCTGCTCATGTGCTAATCCAAAAAGAGTTGATCTCCCCTTGGAAAGGATCCTAGAAAACTGAATTAGAGGCAGATTTTTTGGCCACCTTCACATGAGTTTCTTCAGAGTAGTGACAGAAATCAATGGCTTCCTTAAATAAAACACTCCAGGGACAGAAGAAATCAGAGCCTGGCTCAGTTCCTAGAATTTGTGTTTTTACTTGTATGATCATTCCTTAGCAAGTACTTTCAAAGTCAAATCCCCTTTTCTACATTTATAATCAAAAGGAATAAGAACCTAAATTCAGATATAAAATTCTAATGCTTGAAGTAATTCTTTTCCAGGTGCTATCAAATCTTCATTCTCTGGACTCTGATCTGTGACAAGCAAACCCGTGCCAAATTAACGAGAAGCAGTAAATCACTCAACTTCTGAGCTTATTCAAATTATTTCATATTTTAGTGCATGTGGATGCATTCCAGCATGAGTTCTTTATGAGCCATATTAGCTAATTCACTTATTCACACATCATTCATTCATTCATTCATTCCATCAGCAAAGCTTTATACAGAAGTTAATACTCCTTAGTTACCATTGCTCAATACTAAGGAACATGAGGTCTACTTTATTTTGACCTCTTTATACTGAACTTTTTAAAGACACAAATAGTATATCTTAGTAATATTCTCTCTATCCTATACAGGTGACGTGGTCTATTCCCAAGTTTTGTCCAGCCCCAATGGCTGTTACTAAGTAAAAGATAATGGTAAGTAAGAACAAATGTTAATGTTGATGATAAAATAATAACAGCTCACATTATTAAGTGATTACTAGGTGATTTTACCTGTTTTGGCCTTTTTAATGCTCAATATACCCAGTAAAAGCTTAGAATGTATGGGGCTTGCCCCACCTTGCACATACAGTGGCGACCACAGCAGTAGAACCCCTGGCTGTCTGCCGCAAGAACACATGCTTTTTGAGATCACATCGTATTTGGTCATAATAATGATGACACAGTGCTCACTAGACAGTCTTGCTTCTTCATGTTCCTGGAAACAGTGGAATCTCAATTTGAACTTGATCCATTATTATGAGAAGTTATACATATAGTTGAAAGCAGTTAATAATAAAATTAATTGTACATGTGCAGAGCCTTCTGCATGTGAGGCACACACAGTAGGTTTTGTGAGATGCACAATGACCCTCTGCAGTGGTTACTATAATTTCTTACATTTGACAAATGAGGGAGATAAGGTTCTGAGTTGTATGGTAGCAAATACAGGATCTGAAAATCAGTGGCAGTGTTAAGGTTTGCTTCTAAGTTACTTGTTTTCAGGAGTCTGCTTTAATTGGTAGAGCATTATACTTCTCTAATGCCAAGATAGATGATAGGGTCCGCGCCTTATCAAAGAAACTATTAAGATAATTTTTGTTGTTGAATTAAATTGCACTCACTAATGACATTTTCACACAATTAAAGTACAGTGGAATTCATTAAAAATTGTCTTTTCAAGGATTTAGTTGTATCTTAGCCATTTTTTGAGGAAGATAAAAACAATTCTCATTTTTAAATCTAACAAAAATGCATATTCTTACTTTTAACTATTTTTCTAATGATATTATTCCAATTAAACATTTATTATACAGAATGTTTTTCAAAATGTTTCTCTGTCATTACTTGGGTTCTGGAGTGTGACTGAGGATCAGTTCCAGAGGAGACAGGGAAATGACAGGATGGGCAGAGGAGCCCCTCGCCTTCCCTGCCCATTGCTAACAATCCAGCTCTCAGCAGAGGAGCCACACCTTAAACTATGTGATATATTAGCTACCCAGCAAGATCCTGTTTAGGAAAAGACCTCTGCTGAGTTGTGGAACAGCTATTCCAGTTTTTCCTAATCGAGTACATAGTGCATTAAGCACATACTAAGGTGGTGTTCCCGAAGGAGCCCCATGATGATGTTTTGGAAAGCATAACCTTTTTATTTTCTAGCAACCTCCATGCTAACTCTTCTTTATAGGGCAAAAAGCACAATAGAGTTTCTTCCTGCCTTGGAGTTTAAAGAAGCTTTGGGTTCCACCCTCTGTGTGATCTAGTGACCAAAACCAGGTAAAACAGGACTATGTTGCATGAGGCTCTTGACCCAGTGGCATCAATGTACATGATCACTGTATCACCTGTGTCTCGGCACTATGGCAAAATCACAGGCACAGAGGGAGAAACCTTCATCGACTAGAACTGATTTTCTGTTATCTCATCAGAATGGAGAAGAGAAATGAAATGAAGTTGTAGAGTATAAAATTGTATGTCTTGCATCTATGTTATTGGCTGAGATTTCTATATGGTACATTTGGAAATGATGCTTATTTGGGGGGCTCTTTATTGTGGGGAAAAAGGAAGATTCACAAAATTTATATTCTCCCACCTCTGCTCCCAAGTTAGCTTTTTTTTTTTGATTTGATTATGCAGTCCCTTAGGAAAGGTGAGGCATGCAGTAGTGTTAAGAATGACCCATAGATTGTGGTCCCATTCCATGGTCACTAGCATTCCTGTTTCAAAAACAACTGGAGAAATAGTGTGGGGATCCTAGGGTATCACCTGAACTGAAAAAAATGCAAGGTCAATCAAAACAGCCCAGTTTGTGACTACAATTTTAACTTTTCCTACTGTTCTTATTTCAGTTTAAAAATCTCATCCGTGGGTAGTTCTTTACAAGTCCTCTCTCTGTGCTATCATATCATAAGTGGCTGTGGTTGAGGGGAAGGACGATTGCAGACGGTATTTTTCATCAGTTTAATTATTTTAAAGGCTCAAGCAGAAATATGTAGGTGTTATTTTGCCTTATCTAGGAAATTTTGTTTTTAAAATTAAGATCATTATGTTTGTCAGGTCATACTGACAAATAAAACTTTACCTTTGATTCATGAAACATTCAATGACAATCCACTTTCTAAATTCTAAACATAATCAGTGTGCTATTTACTCTTCAAAAAGATTTAGAATGCACAGGCTATTTGTGTCCTCTCTTTCCTTCTCCAAAGTAGAAAAAAATTATAAAAATTTCTTTGCAATGTTAATTTGGAAACTGTTGATAAGAGTTATGAAATTGTTCAGAAGTATGTGTGTGTGTTGGTTAGAAGCCAGGGATACAATGCATAGGATGGCACCTCACAAGAAAGAGGTATCCCGTACAACATGTCAGTAGTGCTGAGACTGAAAAAATCAGGGGTAGATTAGAGATAGAACTGAAATTTTTTACAGATTTTTTTTCCAGTAAACACATTAGGGAGGGCATCCTTTCAAGAACAGACTTCATGTTACCTGATATCAACTTTCTTATTTTGGAGACAGGCATTCCAATAGCAGTTAGGCAAATATAAAGTGGGGCATTTGTGCTATGCCTACAGGGGTTTGGATAAGCCAAGGGCCTGTCCCTCTCAGAGGGCGGATAAGCATCTGTTCTTTGTTTGGTAATAAGAAATAAAGACAGTGGTGGAGGGATCACATTGCTGTTCCCCAATCTGCTGAGGAAGCTGACTTTACTTTGATACTTGTTCTACTGGAGCTGGAGGGAAGGAAATACTGCATTTTCTGTGGTGAAGACTTGATTAATTGAGTGCAAAATATTTTCTTTTTTATTTTATTTTTATTTATAAAAATTATTTTATTGTTGTTCAAGTATAGTTGTCTGCATTTACCCCCTATCTCTCCCCCCAATCCCAGCCATCCCCACCTGCCTCCCCTTAATCCACCCCCCTCCTTGGCTTTGTCCATGTGTCCTTTACAGTTGTTCCTGAAAACCCTTCCCCCTTCCCTCCCATTATCCCCTCTCACCTCCCCTCTGGTTACTGTCAGATTGTTCTTAATTTCAATGTCTCTGGTTATATTTTGCTTGCTTGTTTGTTTTGTTGATTAGGTTCCACTTAAAGGTGAGATCATATGGTATTTGTCCCTCACCGCCTGGCTTATTTCACTTAGCATAATGCTCTCCAGTTCCATCCATGCTGTCGCAAAAGGTAGGAGCTTTGTAATATATTTTCTTAGTGGTGTCTTTGATTCCTGCTTTGCTTTCCATTTAAGGAAAACTTTGTATCAGAAGCTAATTCTCACATGATGATTATCATCACATTAATGCAATGAAATCTTATTAATAAATTTGTTCTTAATTGTTCATACAATGAAGGAGCAAGAGGTTAATAATTATGACTATAATATCTATGTTCACCTTGTGTTACTGCTTGGATTAATATTCCTGTCACCTCATAAGTGATTCTGAGAATTCCTATTGTTCTTATTCGTGGTGTAGATTTCCCTCCAGAAGAGTAATGTGCCTAATAAACAGTTCATTTTACACGTGGATAGACTAGACAACATTTTACATTGTTTTTGAAAAAGTAATACTTTCCTACTAGAATTATAGGTATATAGAGAGCTTTCTTTTCTTTTATTCTCTTTTGAAAAAATAATTTGGTTCTGATGGTGTCAAATGCCTATTTTGAAAATATTTTATTCATGTAATCAATTATTTAATAAACATTTATTAATCTTGCTGTAATGCATTTTTTAGGCCTTAAGAATATAAAAATTAATAAACAAAGTTGCCACTCTCCAAGTGCTCAGCTTTTAATTTTAGATTTTCTCTGCATGAATTAATCATTATTGACATGAAAACTGATTGAAAAGAAAGTCAATCCAATTGTATAACCCTTTCATTTCAAGTAGGCTCTCATATGCTATCCATATCCATTTGCAGCCCTCAGATCCAGCATTAGGTAATTTTATTCCCTTTTGTAAAATCAATGCCCATTCTAATTTCAGAAAGAGAAACATTTTAACTCTAAGTTTATGCTATATCACAACATTTCTAATTAGTGTTACGTACTGACAGAAATGTGGGAGGTAATATTTCCTCACGTGAGAATTGTCATGTCTCCTGGGGTGATATGATAATCCCGTCGGAAGAACTGGCTGTCATTAATAGACATGCTAAGAAGTCACGTTCCCTAGAGCCACCGGTGAGATTACTAATGACAAGCTTTGTATAGTTCTGAATGGGCTGTGTTACTTAAGGTGCTTTCAAATATAGTTAACATGAATCTAATAACTTTCGATTATTTTAAGTGCTATAATTTTATGGAAGAAAACGTTTATTTTAGTACTTGGCCTTCCATTCTACATTCCTTTTAAATGCTATCCTAAAATTTTTGAACCATTTGAATAAAATTAAGTGTCTATTTTAGTGAGAGAGTTTTCCAATAATTAACACACGTCTCAGCTGTAAAATATTACAGGAGAAACTTTGACTCAAAGTTAAGACAAGTTAATGACTTCCTTTATTTAAATAACCATAGTAATGATAATTCAGCTAAATCCACTCCATTTCCATATTGTGGGCAGTTTATAACCTAAATCAAACATGCACACAGGTGAGAGAACATCTAGTAAACTTCATAAGCATATGTTAGAAATAGAATATATTTTAAGATATTTGGGAAAAAATAAGGCTCATTTAAAATATTGATTATATAAATATTGATACTATATTAAAAGCCTGTAATGTATCAAGCTGTATCTAGATTATTGTAAATACTCAAACAATGTCATGTAACTATAGGGAGAATTCTGGAACTGAGCCTAGGTGGTTGGAAAGCCCAGGGACCCTACCCAAGTAGGACTTCTGATTTCTATGGCAGCTCCAAAATGACTTCTGTTTTATGTCACTGTGAACCCTGTTTCTTCCTAAGACAACAGATATGGCCCACTCCATGATTTCCTACCTTCCCCTGGTAATCTTCTCTGCTCTTCAGCACCTGGAAACCTTTGAGATATGAAATGAAGTTTAATTCCTCTCTTTCATTCATTATTTAATAGTACTTATTAATTGACTACTTACGTTCCAGTTTCTGTGCTAGGTGCTAGAGATATATTCACCAGGGAACAAGATAGGTCCCTGAACCCATGAGTCTTATAGTCTAGTTAGAAATAGAGAAAATCAATGTGTAAAACAAGTAACTACATGATAAAAATGGGGGCTATGACAGATAGCACTTTCGTGGAAAAGCTTTGGACAGTTTAGGAGAGGTTACCAAAGAGATAGCTTGTAATTTAAAAGTTGAATAATAAGGAGAAGGATGAATGGGAAGGACAACTTGAGAACTGGGGAGAAGGAAAAGAAGAAACAGGAAGACACAATATCCCAGTTGGAAGGAACAGTCAAATTAAAGGCCATGAAGCCGAAAAGCTTTTTAGAGAGTTCCAGAAGTAATAGGCTGTCAAAATGAGTGGAACGCTGGCATTGGATGAAGGCTGGTGTTAGGTGAGGTAGAGGAAAATGCAGAAGCCCAGTGGTGCAGGGCCTTGTTAGCAGTGGCGAGGAAAGTAAAGGCAAGGCACCGAAAATCCTTCAGAGCAGTGATTTGATGCAGAATACCTTAAATCACCTTGGCCAAAGCTTGAAGACTGTTTAGAGTCAGGCAATGAAGAACTGCTAGTAAAAACTGATGGACACTCAGACAGAGCAGTTTCAGAGGAGACAGAGAAAAACAAGCAGATATAAGATGAAATTTTGTTGTACAAGTACCGTGCTAACATTAACCAATTGCGCCAGGTGACGTGTGTGTGTGTCTGTGTGTGCATAATGAAACATTACTTAGCCTTAAGAAAACGTGAAGTACTGCCATTTGCAATAACATGCATGGATATTGACAACATCATCTCGTGTAGAATAAGTCAGCCTGAAAAAGTTAAGAACCATATGATTTCACTTATGTGGGAAATAAAACGGAAAGCAACAAATAAACAGACAAGAAAAAGAAATGAACAAAAACTCACAGACACAAACAACAGTTTGGCGGTTAAGAGGCAAGTGGGGTGTGGGAGGACAGTAAATGGTGAAGGGGGTCAAATATATGGTGATGGCAGAAGATTTGGCTTTAGGTGGTGGGCACATAATGCAATATACAGGTGATGTATCAGAATTGTATACCTGTAACCTACATAATCTTATTAACCAGTGTTACCCCCATACATTTAATTTAAAAGAAAAAGATGAATTATTTGTATGCTAACTGAAATAAGCCAGAGAAAGACAAATACTATATGATTTCACTCGTATGTGGGATCTAATGAACAAAATAGACTAATAAACAAAATAGAAACCAACTCATAGATACAGAGAACAGACTGACAGGTGTCAGAGGGGAGGAGTGGTTGGGGAGCTGGGTGAAAAAGGTAAAGAAATTAAGCAAAACAATGAAACAAAAAAACAAAAAGAAAAACAAAACAACAAAAAACCTCAGACACGGAAAACAGTATGGTGATTATCAGAAGGAAAGGGGAGTGGAGGGAGGTAGAGGAGGGTAAAGGGGGAATAAATTGTGATGGAAGGGGACTTAACTTTGGATGGTGAACACACAATACAATATACAGATGACATACTATAGATTTGTAGACCAGGCCTACATAATTTTATTAACCAATGTCACCCAAATAAACTCAATCAAAAAAGACAAAATTTTGGAAAAGACTTTTTGATAGGGCTTGTAGATAAAGAATAAAATGATGAGAAGTCAAAAATGATTCTCAGCTCATCAGTAAATGGCAGTTATTTGCTGAAATAGGGAAAACCATGGGGAGGGGTACAGAGAAATAAGGTGGGTTGGAAGGACAGGAGACCAGGAATCTTATTTTGGAGATGTTTAGTTTAAGATAGGAATGAGGCTTTCAAGAGAAGATATCAGGAAATATGAAATTTGAATATAGGAGTTTAGAATTCAGAAGAAATTTCTAAGGTAGAGTAGATCTAAGAACAGAAAGAAAAAACTGGTCACTGAGATAGGAGGAATGCCAAAAATGTACTCTTTAAAGCAGAAAGAGAAAGTGATTTCAAGAAGACAGTGTGCTGCCGAAACACTTACTACGATGAAGACAGAAGAGTGTATACTGACTTTCTTAACACGAAGGTCACAGAGGGTGACCACTGTCTTGCTCTGCGTGAATAGTACCTGTTTCTACTGGTTGTCCTGAGGTAATACTTAACAGCACCCTTTTCTTACTATAAAAAGATTCTCAGCATGACAAAACTCCCTAGATTAGCTGTGTCGGTTGTGGAACCCTGCGAGCCAGATTGGATTAGATTGAAGAGTAAATACCAGATAACAAAATTGAACTCCCCATGTGTGGCAAACTTTGGAGATGTTCGGTGTGAAGAGGGGCAGAATACAAGTAATGCAAAGTCTGGGAGGATGTTGTGTGGCAGTAGGGATATTCTAAGGCCTGCTTTTGTTTTTTGAGATATGATCTAGCAAAGAGAGAAAGATGGGTAATGCAAGAAAGAAAGGCGAAGGAGAGATGGGTGCAAATGGAGGAGTCGGCCTTGGGCAGAAGTAGGTCGAGTCTTTAAGTGGCAAGGGGGACTATCCTATTCCTCTGGAACCCTTTTCTTCTAACGTAGGGCATTCTCTCATAAACTCTGCCTACTTCCCCTGTAAACAACTTGTCAACCATGGCTATCCATACATAACAAACGGAAGTCTCCAGCTATGCTTAACTCTTCAGGTTTTCTAGGATGTAGTTTTATTCTTTTATTTTTTTACAATCAGAGAACCACTACTCCTAATTTGTTCAATTACATAAAAGAAATTTTTTATACAATATCATTGCACTGTTTCAAACATTTATTAAACTCTTGTAAAAAATTTAAACTTAAAAAATTATTTTTGTACCTTAAATTTGGGCAAATTCATTATCATAGTGTTTCTTCACAGAAGCATAAATTAGTCATTAATGATTTGTTCCCAAAGAAATAAACACCTTGGACAGGATTATTGAGGAATTAACATTTCAATGGTTCCTAGAATTTTTTCTGCTACCGAATCTATGGATGCAGCATTAATGTATTCATTTCTAATGACATGTGGTGATCAATGAGGCTTTAACAATTAAAGCAAACTACAAGGTCATACAGAGAGTAGTAAGCCAAGCAGCAGATAATTGACAAATTTAGAGAACGTTGACTTGGAGAGAGATTCGTGTGTACAATCTAAATTATACACAGACCACATTATGCCATGTGGGCTCTAGTAAGTGAACTGCGAAGACCCTGTTGGAAGCATGCCACACTTCCCAATTAGAATGCTTTGAAACTTAACTTTGCTATTGTCATATTCATTTGACTCGAAGCATGTTGTTTTTAATATATATGGTTATAAAAAGACAGTACTAGAAAAAGACAATTGCCTACCCTTTCTGAAAAAGTTGATGTCAACAGAGAACTGTTACATATTTTAAAACTGGTAATACACAACTAAAGAAAGCAAATATATATGTAGGTACCACATCTTCTTTCAAATATATAGGGATGGAAGGTGATTTGACTTGGGTTGGTGGGCATAAAATACCATGTACAAATCATGTACCAAGGAAATGTCCATATGAATCCTTATATAGTCTTATTAACCAATGTCACCCCAATAAATTTAATTAGCTAAAAATAAATAAAAAACAAAAATAAAAAGTAAATATAGATTGGCTTTTAATTCTGAGTTCATCGCCATGAACACACGAAGAATCCACATCAAAGCTTCTGTTTGTGATGCTGTGAAACTCCTTTCTACAAAATCACTTTCAATTAATAAAAGAAGTGATACTAAATAAGTCATTTTCTATTTATATTTGTGAGAGGAGTTGAATTGTGCTAATTTTCAGAAATGATAATGATGATTATTTTAAGTGTTTCTCAAAAGTGAGTTCACCTCCTACCACACAATTGACTCCCAGCATTTGTCTTCCCTACATTTACTGATTCAGTAAGTTAACTACACTGTGGTGACCTACTGAAAAAACGTTATAAAGATTTAAATAGGAGTGTCACATATCTAGCATTTCAGGCATACCTAAGTGAATCTTTCTTAGTATTTCAAGTTCATGGGAATTAAAATTTGTCATTTAATAATTGTCTTCAATATCTCAAGTTTCTGTAACTAAAAGAACAGTAATCTTTGCCTACTTTTACATATACATTTAAATATTTAACAGACAAGTTTTGCAAAAATGTGATTGGTATAACTTTGTTTTATCTGTTTAATAAGACCTTTCTTTAGTATCTGTTTTCTTTTATGTAATATTAAAATTATGAACTATCTACCCTCAGTTTGTTTTCCGTATGTTTATATTAGCATAGGAGACATAGTTCACCTCTTGGTAAAGTTAAGAGAAAGTAAGGCAAATCACAAAGACAGGCTGTGAGACAAGTTGTGTATTACACAGCAGAAATATTCCAGTAATCAGATTTTTAAGTCCAAGTTTTTATGCCAGTCTCTCTCTTAATCAGGGGAAAGCAAAATTAACATCTAAAGCAAGGCAGGTTTCAATTCCAATTAAAACATGTGTAATCAATTGTTACCTGTTGAAATCTATTTTTATGCCATGCTAGCCTTTGTTTCCACATGAAATTGAGCCTCTAAAGAACATACATTTGGATGATTCAGTAGTTGTCACTGAGTTGTTAAGATTCATTCATCAATTCTTACTGATTAGCAGCAAGCATTTGAAAGAATGAAGCTAACTCTATGATCTCATTTATTTCTAGACTATAATATTATCTTGTTTAAAAAAGTGCTCAGAAAATACATTTTTTTTGAAAGAGAAGAACTCAGACTTTTGTCTTTTGTGAACTTTATTTTTATATCCTGCCAGTGTGGTAAAATACCTGGATGCAACAGCTGCCCCATAAATGCACAGGCAGACAGCTACAGAATGCTGTTTGTGGTGATGTCTGAACCTTCTGCTGATGATCCCACCTAAAGTATTCCGAAAATGCTGAGAGTCCAGCTGACCTCCAGGCTGTGCATGAGCTGCAGAGGTTTAGCCTACATTTCCATAGAGTAAGGAGTAATGCCACGCTTAAGGAAAAAACAAACAACGTTCGGATGTTTAATGCCCATATGATGTACAACTAAAACTACTCTGTTTCTCGGCTTTGACAAACAGTAGGAATATTAGCAGTTACTCTGAGATTTATTGCAGCAATTTTGTAACAGATAATATGTTTTCAGATGTTCAAGTAAAATAATGGAAAATATCCAACTTTTAAATGTATAATTATTTTAACTTGTGTTTTAAAATAGTTTCTAAAAGTAATTGGTAATCGATTTATTGGAGTATTTGTAAAAACTGAGTTTAGAAGTATAACTGTAAAAATGCTTAATTTCTACTTGTATTAAGTGGCCTATGTAAATTACATTTTGAAAGTCTCATTTCCAAATTTAAATGACAAAATTTCACTGTTTTGTGTTGAATTAATATATACCATTGGGAGGGGGAAAAGTAGATTTATGTTAGAAGGATATTTTACTAGGTTTATAAATATCATTTTAGAATTAAAATCAATTGTTCATTCTTTATTTTGTTCAAGTTGAAGTAAAATCTTTATTCCATTGGCAGAAAAGGTTAATGAAGTAATGTACACATTTCATTAGAGAGAAAAATCCTTATTTTTTAGAAAGTGGTTAAATGGCTTATTTCTTTCCTTTCCCACCTCACTGATTCTCCAGCTCTCTGAGCCGAAGCACTGCTACTCTGGTTGACACATGCCAAGTCCTTGGTTTTATTATTAATATCTTCAAAAGAAGTGCAAAACTTGATGCTTACTGAGGTAAGCATCTCATTATATATATGAGAATACAATATTCTCATTGTATATATGTATATACATATAATTATATATAGTATATAAATAGAGACTATTAGTGCATTTATATATAAAACTATGTATATATGTGTGTGTACATATATAATAAAACATACATAAAATAATTTATTTCTTTCCGACTGCTCTGTTTTAAATATACAATTTTCTGCATTTTAATAGTATTTTATACCACTCAAAGAGATAAGAAGTTCAAGGTTTATGGTGTAATAATTTATTATTCCTAAGCATTGTGAACTCATACTTTAAGTAAGACACTTATCTGTTGGGATAATTTAAGTCACAGAAAGACAATGAAATGAAGAAATTATTTATACCATGGAATCTGATACTGCATGCACTTTTGAACAAGTTATAAATAATGAATAAACAGTATATATATTAATTTCTATTTTCTTTTTAGAAGCAGTCCAATAATCTACTCAGAGCCAAGATTAAAATGAATACAACTACTGTAGTTTAAATTAAACTACTAAGTGTTATAAACTTTGTTTATTATTTTTGTCTTTATCTCCAAAGGCAGTTATCTTCCTTTCCCTTGGAAATATTCCTCATCTTGTCTACTCCACATTGTCTTAGCTGATTTCTCTTCTCCCTAGGTACAATGCTAGCAACATTTCCTAGCACCCTTTGCCATTAGCGGTGTGCACAGGACTAATCTACGGGGAACAAAATGCCAAGAGAAGTGAGATGTGCCATTTCTAGGCCTACCCCTACTAAACCATCCACTCGTGCTCTGCCACGCTGACCGGAGGAGACTCATGTTTTCAGCCAACAACATACGGCTCATTTAAACTAACATAACTAGAATAAAGTTGAATAAATGAACTCTTTCCAAAGATATGGTCAAGAGGTAGGAAAGCCACATAGCATAATATAATATTCCAGGACCACAACATATTATAATTACCCTGAAAACATTTTTATATCTAAAGGCTACTAGGAAGAAATAAGTTACCAGACATTAGGGGAGAGGGCCATCTGCCCAGAGCCTAGACCCTCACTGAGTGGGCCTGCCTCTGGGACACCACACCAGGCCAAGGGAATATTATCCTGATATCATTTGCTTCCCTCTCTGTGTCCTCATTTCTCCTTCTATAAGGATGTTGGTCGTATTGGATTGGGACCCGCACTAATGACCCCAGTTTAACTTGATTACTTCCCTAAAGACTATCTCAAAATAAGGTCACATTCTTAGATATTGAAGGTTAGGACTTCAAAACATGAATTTTGTTGGGACACAATTCAGCCCATACCAGAGCCCATTAATGTAATGTACACAGAGCAGTGTCAAAGGTCCAGAGGAGAGAGAAAGACACTATAGAGTGGATCTCAAGAGGTGCAGAAATTTAGAGTTTATCGTATACTGTAGCTTAGCATACCCTGTTAAGGAAAGTGAATACTTAATTGGTATTCTCTGCTCCCTTACTTGAAAACTCTCCAGTAGGTCAATATTGCACATAATATAGTTCGTAGTTCTTACCGTGGCATTCAGTGACCTGAACAACCTGACTAGCATGGTCTTTACAGATCTTAACTCACTCTTTCCTACCTAAATGGTCTCAAATATACATTATTTCCTTTTTCTCATCCTCTCATGCTATTACTGACTTAAGAAAATCCTCCTATCATCTTTTAAGAGAAATAATGTGGCATGGTGCTGGCTTTGCATGCAGTTCTGCATGGCTTGAGAAAATACTCGTCAACGTGTGGGTTCCATTCGTATAGGTCAGTCTTCTCAGGCTTCCTTCACTGTTCACATAACCACTTTGCTCTTTTTTAAAAAGTCAACATGGTTTATTGCATGTCCACATGACTATACATAAACAGTAACTAATAAATGATTCTCTTGAGAGTAACTACAGATGTTTCTCACTTGTTCTAGTTTATTTTGTTCTGTACAGCTCTTAGTACAGAAGCTGCCTTCCCCAAAGGGACAAACCAACGAAATTCATGAGAAACCTCTAGGAGAACTGGTAGAGTTTATGCAATTACTTACAAATCAGGATATAGACTCTGAGTTTAAGATTAAGACTGCAAATGAAGGGATTTTTAAAAGATGCATGGATGCATTTTTAATGGTATGCACTTAGAAAAACACTTTAAAGTCCCACAATTGACGAGGTCAAAAGAGCCTAATTTATTTCTACCTTTGAATTACAAACCTTACTTCTCTAAATAACTATGGTGGATGTTAATTAGGACTTTAAATTGGGGGATTACACACACACACACATATATTTGCTCATGTAATATATGTGATATAATGGAAATGTTTAATGATGCTTATGAGAATACAAGTAACACATGGTATATTAATAACAATTAATATGAGTTGTGCATAAGTATTATAAATACAACAGACACAGATAAAGTGCGGTATCACACTGTCATGTCCGTGTCTGCCATAGAATACATGTCCTCTATCTTTATCTCTCTTGACACCTGGTGCTTACATTCATCCATGGTTTTCAAGAGTGGGTGACAAGTGCATACCTGATTGTGTTTGTTTCCCTCTTGATATACTATACGCTGTTCAGCAGCTGCACCTCATTGCTTGGTCCTATTTTCATTTTCCCCTTCATTAAAAGATGAGCAACAGCTATAGCTAATTTATCACTAAATAGTTTTTAATATGTGTGTTTTTAGTATCTTCATTATGCCACTGTATATTTCACCTTATTTAAGCCCCTATTTTCCTTCCTGCTTTTGTTAGGTTAAACAATCACACATTTCTTTTTCAAAAGGGCCGAGTTACTCTGCAGAACATATTGTCTTGTTCTAAAAATATAAGGAGCTCAGTTATTTTTCGCGGAGGATATTAGTTTCACTCTCTTTGAGAAAGCCCTTCTTCATGGGTCTAGCGCAACCTTGG
This sequence comes from Desmodus rotundus, assembly GCF_022682495.2. Classification (NCBI taxonomy): domain Eukaryota; kingdom Metazoa; phylum Chordata; class Mammalia; order Chiroptera; family Phyllostomidae; genus Desmodus; species Desmodus rotundus. The sequence goes on from NC_071397.1 coordinate 24,945,700, forward strand.
TGTTCTTTTCCTCAGCATTTCACAAGAGCATGTGAGGGAAGACGCTTCTCCTATATTCATATTCAAGGAGAATGTCATCTCTCAACAGAAAAAAGGTGAAGGAGTGTAGAGTTCAGAGTGAAATGTGTGCATACGATTTACCTTTACTTGAAAGAGTATGTTAATGGTGAAAAAAATTATGACCATAACATTAATTGAATTAAACTAAAAATTGAAAAAATAAAGTGGAAGTTTCTTTTCTTTTTACTTCTAGAAGTTTGTTTGTTTATTTATTATTTTCATTGTATTTTGTCCATTACCATTTGTGCACCCTACACAGTACAGAAAACTAAAGTTAATGGATCCCCACTCTCATTTTTGTTCTTTGTATATGATAATTTAGACAAAAGCGATTGCTAGAAATTTTCCATTACTTCCAAAGAAACAAAGAACCCGTGAAGAAATATTTCTGAATAGAGATAATTTAGACTAGATATAGACAGGTTATCAACTACTTCCTGTTAAAAATAAAAAGCAACACTGGATATTAAAGTGCAAAAAGAAAGTTATATAACATAAAGGAAAGCAATATTTTTGTTATTAAATATCCTTCAAAGTGACATGTGACAAGGATAGTGAAAAAAAGGTATTCTTGAGACTTTTTAAAAATGTTTCACATTTAACATTCCTTTTAAGAACACTCTACATAATATGTTGTCACTTTTAAAACACAGACTACACATGTTATAGTGAAAAACAATTATTAGGTGAGGAGGCAGGAGATCTGTGTTCTAGTCTTGCCGTCCTACAGGCTAACGATGTGATCTTAAGAAAGATGTCTACCTTCTCTGAGTCTCAGCTTTCAATGTGCGAAATGAATGTAATGGACTGAATTACGTCTCCCCAAAATTTTATGTTGACGTCTATCCAAACCCTCACTCCTTCAGAATGTGACTGTGTTTGAAGACAGGGTCTTCAAAGAAATAAGTTAAAATGAGATCCTTAGGTGAACTCTAATGCAACATGACAATGTCCTTATAAGGAGAAGAAATAAGACAAAGATACACATTGAGGAATTTTTATGATGTGAAGACACAGGGGAAGATAGCATCTACAGGCCAAGGAGAGAGGCCTTGGCAAAAACCAATCCTGCCAATACCTTCATCTTAGACTAAATTTCGGTTGGTGAAGCCACGTTGTCCGTGGCAGGTTGTGACGGCAGCCTGATGTAACCAATACGATGGGTAGTATGATTGGATACAGTTATGTATTTGTGAAGCACGTGGCACGTGATAGTTATTTAATGTGTGCTAATAACATTGTTCTTGCTGCTATTTGTTTTGTTTATTGGGAAGGTAATTTATAACCCTTATCTTTATCTTACCTTGAACATACAGCAGTTCTTTTAGGGTGGGAGAAAAGAAGAGATCCAATTATATTTTCTATAGTATGGATCATAGGGCCCATGACTTAAAAGTTATTCATAGGTTTTGGAGTAGGAGTAGCCTTGGGACTCAACTGTTTCTAACCATGTTATTTTCTGTATTTAATCTCTTCATCTTTCACTTTCCATCTGGGAATGTGGATAATTAAATTTGTTTCTCTTTACTATATATAGTAATATATGAATATATTTACTATATTATATATATATATATATATATATATATATATATATTAGAGTAGAATCACTACTGGACAAGAGTGAGTGTTTAATAAACTATAACTATAATTGCTGTATTCTCATCCACTTTTTTAAGCCTTTTCCAACACACCCCAGGCCAGGACAGCTTTTTCTGGGGCACCCCTCTGTCCCTCCCATCACCTCTCATGTGTGTTTTTGTTTCCTTAGGAGCTAAAATATGTCTTTTGTGACATGGTTCCTACTGCTGCCCCAATGCAAATACACCTAGTTTTCCTCCAGAGGAAAGCAGTCTCTGTCCAGAGAAAAATATTTCGTTGGCTAAAATAGCATTTCCCATAGTGCATTGCCCCCAACACTGGTTACTCAATTGGTTAAAATGCTAAAAAAATCGTTAAGCGTTCTGTGCCCATGTCTTGAGTTAAGCAAAAAATGTGAGACTTTATTAAACAGGATCTCAGAGGTGTTAAAATGCTCATGTGCATTTTGAGTAGTCAGGAGAGGAATAAGTGATGTAGCCCCTCCTCAATTTTGCTTTTTGGTTAAAATTCTTAAGAATCTATGTTTCAGACAAGATTTGGATAGTTCTGGTTTAAGGAAGGCAGAACTTTCTTGAAACCTCTCCTTTAACTTTCCCAATCTCTGCTGCGGCCTCTTTACTTCCTTCTTTATCAGCTTTAAGCAATTATTTTTTACTAAAAAATAATCTATTTTCATAACGAAATAATTTACTTTAGTCTACATATTAGATAAGGACTGTGGTACCTGTTTCAAAGCATCACTTAAAGGTGGGAGAGGCAAAATACATAACAAAAAGACCCTAAATCCGTATTAAAATTTAAACCTTACTAAAAATCAAAGAAGGCCAATTAAGGGCAAATGTCATTTTCACTTATCAGATGGGCAAAAACTGATGTTTGTGAGGGTTTGGGGATAGAGTCACCTTCAAACACAGCTTTTGAGAATATAATAATATGTTATCGATAATTATTCCAGCTTGACTGTGGCATAATAGATCATTTTAATTGCCTTATTTATGTTTTTTTCTGGATGTGCCAAGTTTCCTATAATAAATGTATTATGTTTTGATTTCAAAAGAAATACCCATTTGTTTTTATGATTTCTGTAAGTGGAAAATAATATGAGGCTTTCATGGCTTTTTTGTAAATCAGCTTACATAAGTTTGTTGATAATATGGCCCTTATAATCTTCTTTCCCCAGTGTGAATTTGAGGACATAACAGAGAAGGCAAAATGGTTTGATAAACATTAATTCACATACAGGTGCATGTGAATACTAATCAGGACAACCTCCACTTTAAAATGGCAAGAACAATACCCAGAGGAGGTCTTTGCTACTTACAAGGTGAAGTGGAAAAGAAAATAACTGTATCTTACCTGATAAGCAGTGAGTACTTCTGTCCATCATCCACTTTAATAGTGGTGTTAATGCTTCTCGATTTTGCTTTGCCAGCACAGGAAAAGTGGTACTATGGGACAAAAGTTCTTCCTTAGTATCTCAGTGTGAAATTGACATCTCATACTTGCATTTGACTTTGCAATTCACCCATATTTTTTTATTGTCTTAGCAAGACAAGAAGTCTGAAACTTAAAGAGGAGTGACAGCTGAAGGTATACAACCCATAGGTGCTAGAATTAAAACAAAGTGTATATATATTACATACACATACTTGTGTATACCATGCATGTGTACACACACACACACACACACACACTTTTGGTTTCTCTTCCAGCATTCTGGGGCCTCTGGTTGAGAAAGGTAGCTTCTTCTGCTAGCAGGAGCAAGTATTATTGTCAATTTTCCTTAGATATTAGCACTGGGCAATGCAAAACCAGTGAATATAATTCTAGAGGTGATGTTAATGTCACAGGAAAGGAAATTTAAAGATTATGAGAGTTAACTATATATTCTAAGCGTTCTAAAGCTCGAGGAGGCCTTTTGTAGGATTATTGCTAATAGGATTATTGCTAATTGGACCAATTGAGTTATAGTATAAAAAGGGCAAATCATGTCTGTAACTGATATGTTTGACCAGACACCTCTGGGAATTTCATAAGTGGGCTCCACAGCCTATTCGTTTTCTAACAGCATATACCTGAATATATATTGGTTATACTGTGGCTAGTCTTTCCCAGAGAAAGGCTTTCTACCTTTTATAATATCTATATCAGTAACTCATATGTAAGTTAAGTAAAAATAGTTGCCTAGTGTCTCATAACTCCTATCATCTAGCTATATTAAACTGGTATATCTAAATCTTCCCACATGTAGCCCAAAGGTATATATGCTATGTATTTTAATTTTTAATGCTATTTGGGCATTGCAAAATGTTTCTTTCCTTTATAAAATTATCTGCTCCAGGTTCACGTTAAGAAATACTTCAAACAGTATTGAGATTTTAAAAAACAAATACACCTACACGCACTTTCTAGGAAAATAAGATGTATAACATTGGGCTGTCCATTCTTCTGAAGCCATGTGAAACTAAGTTAAATTCACTGTTTGTTTACTGAATCTTTACCCTGTGTCCAGTAAACCCCCAAAGTTACTTAAGAATACATTGAATAGTTTTGACAGCATAGACAATAATTTATCTGTTTCTTATGTATAACATTTAGAAATCTGTGTTGTTAGTTAAGACAGTTACTTAAGCTCAATGATAACGTACTGACCAACAGTGTGGGTGTATGTGGGCAGAGTAGTCTCTTTATTTTGTTAAAATACTTCAGAAAAGTATTCTTCAGGCACTACTATGTTATTTCTATTATCTTTAGGGATATCAAGATTAAACATATATAAAATACTCAGTGGACAATTCTATTAACTTTACTTAAATTTTTCTTACTGTAAGTGGCTTCCATATGATTGTAGAAAAAACAGAATTTGCCGCTATTGATTGTTTACTCCATATCATGGATTTTTAAAGCACTTTACAAGTGTCCACTGATTGTTTCCTTTCAAAACAAAAGGTAAACACAAAAATGTATGAAAAAGGAATTATCTGTTTATTATCACCACTAAACAGTGGTGGAAGCTGAGGTGGAGTGATTTGTTCCCAGACAGAGAGACACAGTGATTTGTGACACAGCTAATAAGTCGGTGGGGGGTGGGGTGGGGCTGAGGTCTGAGTTCTGAATGGAAGTATCTACCTACTTATCCCTTGTTATTAGAAAAAGTCCAACAAAATAGTTTTTTAAAATTAAGTTTGATAAATAAAACTGTCAAGTTTAAATTTTTAAAGAAAATTTGACTAACATTCTGCATTTCTAGAATTTAAATAGGTCTTAAATTACAATTGTTGTAAAAGCTTAACCACAAATATGTCTTTTTGTTAAAATTGTAAGGTAAATATATTCCATATATGCTTATGCTTTTGAAATAGATGAGATTATAGGCTCGCAAATCATAGAGGAAAAAGGAAAATTCTAAAATCATAAATGTAGAATAATGCTGAAACTTTCTTTAAATCATTACAAGGAAGCAACGATGTGAGTGGAAAGAACATAGATTTTAGTATTGACACAACAGGGTAAAGATGTTTGATCCACCACCCTTAACAGAGATTGAAAGCATAATAATAATGCAGACTCTCTGAGAGCCTTGGTCTGTCCACAGGACCCTTGTACCGTGCAAAGGGAGAACACCGAACCCTCACATTTGATTCATATGTCACAGGCACTCCTCAATAGTTTATACGCTTTACTTTCGTACTCATTGCATTGCATTTACTTCACAATACTTACTAATTTACTAATTTAAACCTCACAACAACTTGTATTACCCTCACTTTACAAGTAAATTTAAGCACAAAACCCTTAAGTCTCAAAGTCCTTAAGGAGCAGAGCTGGGATTCAAACTCTGGCAATGTAGCTCCAGAGTCCATGATCTTAGTAAACATTCTCGAGATGGAGCCTGACACCTAATTGTAATTCAATACACAATAGTAACTATTATTACAGGTGTGTCAATATAAGAGCCTTTCTTTGTCATAAAACTTGTAAGAAATGCTATACCTCTCTTTACCCTTTACATTCTACAATTCCTAAATGTCTTGGTCCAACCTATCATAAACTTATTTTTACTCATTTGAAAGTGAAAGAAGTCTCCTAATCTATTATATTTTCACCCCAAAGTCTGACAAGTCTCTGGACATTCCTCAAAACGTCTGATTGGAGATGTCCACAGCGGTGCGAGGAACTAGCTGCGACAGACACTGGTTATGGCAGTTGAGTTAGCAGCAGGAAACTGTGATAAGAAGAAACACTGTGCATATGACCAATGCTCAGTCTTATGTTTTCTTTATAATTTCTTACATTTGGTCTTTACATTTTTTCTGCTCATTTTAAGACTAATGGAAATTTCTGGTCAGTTAAAAACATGTTGTACAGCAGAGATCAGCAAACTTCACTTGGGTCAGACTGATGTTTGATAATTTATTCTAGCAGCCTATTCTTGCTCTGGTTTCCCATATTGTTTGTAATAAATTGGAAGCAATATAAAGACAACAAGGTGTATTTTATTTACCATTGAATCCTCAGAACCTAACAAAGTGAGTGGTAACAGATAAATATTCAATGGATGAGTGAACCAATGAACATATGAATAAAAATGCTGCTACTACTATTAATCCTTTATATCTGTTTGACATTTATTTATGGTATAAGACATTGTACTGAATTATGTACATGAGTTATACTAAAGAAAAATTAGAATTTCTAAAATTTACTTTAAATAAATTTAATGGCTTACCTGTAAAGTACCATTTTCAATAAATAATTGGATAAAATATCCATCTACTAAATTTGAGTCTTGCTTGATATAGAGCAGGAGTCCATAGGAGTTGAAGGTCTGAAATTCTAGGGAGATGTCATTTTGTGGATTTAAAAATATATTCTGAAATTGTAGATAGGAATCTCCATAATAACAAACGCAACTGAAATCTGTGGAATCAGAAAAAATATGCCATTTAGTTTGGAATAGAATGTTCAAGAGCTGGGAGTCACATTATTGCCATTGGCATCAGATTCTCTGAAATGGCTCACACTTGACTGTTTCCTTCCTGTTACAGGGTGGGTCCCTATTCCTATGACATAGTCACAGTGGTTTGTCATAATTTCTATGAATTGAGGGATTTGTGATTAAATTTCACACAAGGGCACACATGTCCAGATGATTAATTTTCAACATTTCTTAGAATTTACTTAGATTTTATGTTACAGGTCAACAGAAGTAGGAACATTTTCTGAAAATGTCACTTACTGTATACATAAGGTGTTGATACAAAATTATGATTTATGTTATTATTATTAATTTGATTGGGTTGCTATGAGCACTGATAGAGGCAATTGGGATTAAAGGAATTATCACCCTTTTGTGACACTATATTATCTGAGCTTCTTTAGAAAATCTCTCATTTTCTTTTTTTCTTTTCCCTTCTGAATGATTATATTTTAATTACCCTTAATCTTTCAAGTAAAATACGGAGATATTTTGAGCAAAATACTTTGACAATTAATTAATTAATTTTCTAGTCTGGATCCACACATTGTATTTGGTTGTTATATGTCTTTAGTTTCTTTTAACCAAGGATAATTGCCTACTTTTTTTCCTTTGGTGTTTATTGTTTATTACATTTACTTTTTAAAAATGTATGATGTTTTGAATTTTAGCCTTTTATTCTTTTTTCTCTATTTAAATTGTTTAATTACAGTTGTCCCCGTTTTTCCCTCAGTACTCTCCCCTGCCCTACCCATCCCCCCACCTCCCACATTCAATCCTCCTCCCTGTTGTCTTTGTCCATGGGTCCTTTATTTTTGCTCCTTGACTTGACCCTTCTCCTTCTTTCCCCTGTTACTCCCTCCCTTTTCCCCTCCGGTCACTGTCAGTTTGTTCTTTATTTCAATGTCTCTGATTATATTTTGCTTGCTTGTTTGTTTTATTGATTAGGTTCCACTTATAGGTGAGATCATATGGTGTTTGTCTTTTACCACCTGGTTTATTTCACTTAGTATAATGCTCTCTAGTTCCATCCATGCTGTCATGAAGGGTAGGAGTTCTTTCTTTCTGCTGCATAGTATTCCATTGTGTAAATGTACCACAGTTTTTTGATTTAATGAAATCTAGTTAGCTTATTTCTCTGAATAAGGTGTTAATTAATAATTTTATATTATTAAAAGTTTTGTTTGATAAATACACAATTGATCACTATTGGTTGATATTTCTATCACAATGGATTTGAGTATCTTCTTTCTTTCAATTCCTCCTTTCGTGACATACATTCATGCACATCAATACACTCTCTCCTTCCAAACTTTCAAATTGCTTATGCTTTTATAATTAATAGCAGAGATTATTCATGAAACTGAGTTTTAGTTTGCTGTCCATCAAGGTTAGATCTTTTTAAAATCTTTACTTTAAAACTGCTATATATTTTATATTCTATAAGAAGTATTTTTGTTATTTTAAATTTTTAATAAAGCTTTAAAATACCAAACTTTGCCATATATAATGCACACCCACATTTTTGTGCGAATTATACACAGGATTATTATACCCATTGCATGTAATCACTATACCCGTGTATAATGAGAATTCTTGTTTTTCCCTCAAAAATTTGGGCAAAAAGTGAACAGTAAAGAAGGCAAAATATGGTACTCACTGTGCTAAATTTTCAAACTTGTAATAAAAACTAAGAAAATAATCAGTTGAACCTAAAAGAAATTTTTCCTTTTAACCAGAAATAAAAAAGCTCAAAATACTGCCAGAAAACATTTGTGCTTTGTAGACATATCAAAAGCATATGTCTTTTTATCAATACTTTATTAGAGAAGGTGGCTCCAAAACTGAAAATATTAATAATATTCTTTCAATTTTGACATTTTCATTGTTTTAGTTGTTATATTTGAGACAGAGACAGATATTTCTTCCTTGTAAAGTTTCTTTTTTAAAGGAACTCAACAGCTTTTATTAAAGACACTTTAGTTAGAAGTCAGAGCCAGTCACTCACTGAGCCACCAGAATTTATATACGTATTTGCCTGTAGACAGTCATTCATTTTCTAGTAACTCCTCAAAAATAAACCATAGAACCAAAGAATGTTCAAGTCCGGAGGTATTTTGGGGGTCTCTTGCTTGATGCTAATCTGATAACACTACTGCAAAGATTTTGACTCTTAAATAATCTTTTTCCTTGTAAAGTTTTAATGATAATGTTAAAGGCATGGTATAACAGAATTTCATACATTAAATAATTTTAAAAAGTTTTATCCATTTATTTGATTGAATTGGGAATGAAGTCAAATATTCATTTGACTTATAAGTTCAAAATGTAAAAGAGCAGAAAACATTTTCAAAACTAATATTACAACACGAATATACCCAACATTGGTGAAATAAAGAAACTACTATATATTTTAAATGCTTTAGAAGAAATATATTCTCCAATCAACAATAGCAAACTCAAAAATTTGTTTAATTTCATTATTTTAGGATATATAGTGTTATGGGCAAAATTTTAAAAAATTAAGTGGCTTGGTCCTCATGTGACCAGAGCCCTGTACAAAGCCCACACGTTCACTCGTATTGGTTGGCTACATGAAGTTAAGAGCCACATATCTTTGGTTCATTATTTTATTCCAGGTGACTGATTTTCTTAAGCATGTAACCACTTACTCTCTGTTATGAAAAATCTAATTGCTTTTGTTTAAATGTACTTGGAAAATTTTATTCTGTTATGTTTGGATAAAAAATCAGGAAATATTTTGTATAGAGTATTAGACCATGTTTGTAGTGTTTCCTATTTAAGTGTGTGAATACAGATCCCATTTTACACTTCCCTTAGCAAAAATCTCAAACAAAAAGAATGACGATGTGAAGAAAGGTATAGAGACTATTTCCAGTAAAGATGGGCTAGTGCAGCGATTTTCATCCTGTGTGCCACAGCACACTGGTATGTCAGAAGAACTTTTAAAACACACAATACCTGATTATTTAGTTAGGGACACTGACCTGTTTTCCCTTAGATTGTCAAATAAAAAAATGACAACAGCCAATGCAACAACTGTCACTTGGTATGAATGAATAAAAAAATTGTACCTTTTTTTGTCAGATCGGCGAAAAATAATATACTTTTGGTGTACCACAGAATTTTAGACATTAGTTTACATATGTCATATATGAGAGGAAAAATGTTGACAATCACTGGGCCAGTATAAATTAATAATTCCATATGTTTTTCATTATCCAGAATTAAATCATTTCTGCCTCTGAGTTTTCCTTTTTCCAAATAGAAAAAACTTCATCTGAATTGTGTGCCCTCATATTATAATTATACCTCTGAATGAGTTTGTATGCTTTTGGTACAAATAACCAGAAAGCCCAATTGCAAATAGCTTCAGCACTAAATAATTGAATGGCTTAAGTGAGAAGTTCAGGAATAGGGCGGGCTTCCAAACGAATGTTTGTGTATACAAAAGGATAGCTGGCTTCTCAGAAAACACCTAGACTTACTCTGTCTGTTCATTCTGCTATTCACAAAGTGAGCTTTAATCAGAGACTTGCTTTTCTCCTGATTTAATATGGTGGCCCCTGGTAGTTTAAGTGACATAGTTCCTCATTCATGTCCAGCTCTCAGTTTCCTATACTTTCAAAAGAGGAAGGAAGACTTTTCCCAAACATAGAATGAATATTGCCGAATAGCTACCTGGCTAGAACTGGGTCACCAATGAAGCCCTGCATTAAAGATGAGGATGGGGTCATCTTTAGACACTGTGGGGATGGGTCACAGTGGACCGAGTGGTGTTCTGTTGGAAAGAATGCTTCAAAATCAAATCTACATACCCCCAGATTTGTGACTTATTCATAGTGAATATTTGACTGTTGGATTCAAAGACTCAGAATGCTCAATTACACATACAAACTAAAGACTTTAACTTTCATCTCCAGCTTCCTGCCTCTGCTACTGCTTCTGAGAGGTAACTTTTGATTTCATTTCTAACAGCACATATTGAGTATAAAAGAGTCTAAAACTAAAATTTTTTCTTGAAATTTGGTTGCCCTTGCTAGGTGGGCAGATGCCAAATTTTTCTGACTCATAATTATTTGAATATCCATGGCATACTGATCCATAGCCACTCCCACTACATGAGGGTAAAGAAAAGTTCAAAGATGTTTAATGAAAAATCAGGAGTCAATACACTTGACCTCCTCTACTGCACAAAAAGAGGAGTTTTAAATAGATTGAAAGAATACAAAACTAAATATAGTTGAGAAAAAATCAATAATGCAGTTTTTAGGAAAAAGTAAATATTTAAATTAGAACAAACAATATAAAACAAATGTTTCTCCTTTTAATAAAACAATGCATAGAAAAAGTAAAAGATGATGAAAAATCTTGAACCATTTTTTGATTTTTTTGGTTAGAAGATCAGAAAATGCTAAATAGATTTTAAGGAACAGTCTTTTTTATTGTTAGTGTCCTATGTATAAAGTTAAATGTGAAAGTTGGAATCTTATGAGAGGATAATTGAACTAAGCTAATAGATAATTGAATTAAGCTAAGAGATAATCAGCTTTTCTACAAGCTAATAGTTTGATGACTCTGTAATGACTAGATAGTTTAAATAAAGAATATAATATTTAACCCTATTTCTAATAGATTATTGTCAATATCAGTGTAATCCATCAGTAATCATGGAAAGAATAATGACTGTATATGTATACATATACATACATCCCTAGCTAATGAAGTAATGCACAATTAAAATGCAAAATGGTCCTTTGTTTCACATATCTTAGAAGTTTTATCTAGAAAATAATAGTGGACATTTGTGATATGTGTGTACACAATTTTCTGTTAAATGAAGTATTAATTTGAGAAAGATTATAGGTACAAATTAAATGTAATTCATATAGGAGGGTTTACTAGACTGTTCACAAGGAACCTATGGTGAGGCTCGATTTTTGATTCTACCAGTAAGCATATCAGCAACTAAAAAACTCTGTGACTTGGTTCTCTTCATCTGTTTTATTTCTAGAAAGAAGAGCTTGGACTTATAATTACAAAATACTTTCCAAGTTTAATACTTTATACTTCCACATTCTACCAAATGTGTCCAATTCACCTTAAAATCCAACTTCACATAATCCATTTAAATTCATCTCAATTAGTTTAATAACTTCTAATAAAGCAGGAGAAAGGAAGAAAATTAATATTTACCCACCGTTTAGTATATGCTAGGTTTTGTTAAATACCTTATTATGCTTCTTAACATATTAACATTTTTCCTGACAATTTAAAGATTTGTCATTTGAAAGTGCTTTTGTATGAACAAAACATATTTCAAAATAAATTATGAAATATTTGTTTCTTTCATAGATTTTCACAGATTGTTTAGTCACGGATTGTAAGTCAATGGCAATGCATAGAGCCATTATTAATCATGTAATGCACACAAAAAAGGAAGTTTACAAAATAAACAATACTGAAAAGGAAAAGCCAGCGTATCCAGTTTAAGATTAGCAGCGTCCTCAGTGTAGCCAAAGGAAATTTATAATAAATATGAGCTACAGAAGCAGATTTTAAGAAAACAGATGATTGAAAGGAAAGCTGAGAGAAAGCTAGTCAAATAATTGAATAATTCTTTTTTCTGAAAGCAATTAATGATCTTTTGAAAAGAAGATACAACACCTGTGATCACAATATTTTCCTTTCACCAGCAAATGAAAATAAATTGTCTGTGAAACTCCTTTAATAGTCACCCATAACAATAGGAAGCAACTCCTTCAAAATACAAGTCAAATCGTACCACTCTCCTGCTTAAAAACATTGGTTGCTGCCAGTTGCCTATGAAATAATTTCTTAGTATTTACTCTGTGTAGAATCTCTGAGCATTTCCCCTTTTGTCTTTTAATGTGAAGTTCCAATTGTTGCAGGAAAACTCCCAGAGTAGTCATTCTTCCCATACTCATTTGCATTACCAGTTCTGTTCCCAGGATCATTATCTAATTTTTTGGACAGATCGCCAACCCCAGGCCGAACAAACACTGACTTCAATAGTATAGCTTTATGATAAGTCCTGACATTGGACTGGGAAAGTCCTTAATATTCTTTCTCAGGATTGTGTTGTTTACTATTCACTCTGTGCTTAAATATTGGAATCGGTTACATGTACAAACATCCTATTAAAATACATAAAATTCTTATTAAAATGATTTGAATTCCATTAATTTTGTAAAAAGAAACTGTAATTGGTGTACTTTATCTTCCTATACAGGGACATACTATATGTCTGCATTTTACTAGGGTTTCTAAAATATTTTTAATATAGTTTTACAACTTCTTCATAAAGTTCCCATGCGTATTTTCTTACATTGACTTCTAGAAATGTAAGGAATTCATTGCTATTTTAAATAGTTTTTTGAAATGTTACATATTTAACTCATTATGTTAGTATATTGAAATTCAACTGACTTATATTGAGCAACCTTGTTGAACTTTCCTGTTTTTAATAATACTATATCACCTGTGAGAAATGAGATGTTTCTTTCTTCAGTTCCTAATATTTAACCTCTTCTGAGTCTATTACATTGCCTAGGACCATCAGGGAAAACAATGAACTGAAATAATGGTAATGAGATAGTTTGCCTTATTTTGATTTTGTAGTGAAGATTTTAAAGTTTTTATCTTTGAGTATAATGTTTTGCTCTTCTTTTATAAGTGATACCTTTTAACTCATTAAGGAAGCTCATAGACACAGAAACATATTGGTGGTTGCCAGAGGGGAGAAGTTTGGGGATGTGTGAAATGGGTGAAGAGGGCCAAAAAGTACAAACTTCTAGTTTTAAGTTCCATAAGCCATGGAGATGTAATGTAGAGCATGCTGACCATAGTTAATAATATTACATTGCATATTTGCAAGTTGCTAATGACGGGTGTATGCACATGAATTGCATTTGCCAAAATTCATGTTTAGGATATTTGCATCTATGCTGATGATTAAGAGGCCTTTGAATTTTCATTTTTCATGCTTCCCTTTCTGATTTTCATACTAAAGGTCTACTTAGTTTCATTAAATAAACTTAGCAATGTGAATTTCTATACCTAGTTTCTGGAAGTGTGGAAGTGTTTTTGTTTACTTACCATCCAAATTCTGTATCAAACTATAAAATTGTGAATTGTACATCCTAAAGTAACTACAAAGGTTTGATTTAATGTACTAATTAGAAATCAGAAGGTCATGAGAGACACACTAGTGATTTACAAGGAGACTTAGTTTTTGTTTTAAGTTGGTTACTTACTGGAAGTCACGTCATTTCTCTACCTCCCCATTTTTACCCATAATATTAGGAATTACCTACCATGAACTTGTAATTATGACAGATGTGACTTTAGTTAGAATTCCTGGATTTAATTATGCACTTTTATCACTTAAAATCCTGGGATCTTAGATAAAGTTTTTAACCTTGTTGAGCCTCTCTCAGTGTCTTCATCCATGAAGACAATAATAACAAGGTTGCTCTGTTCTAACATGTGTGGAATTGCTGGATAAGGAATTTGCTCCAGTATGTATTTGGGGGAGAAACCTTCTACAATGAAACAGAAAAAGTTCTGCAACCAAAATTTATTTTAAAAATAGTTGTTACATGCATATACTCTACGTTTTCCTGTGGCGTGTGTTCAGAAGGTCTGCCCACCAGGCGCTGCCGCATTAAGCAGACCTAGGCAGAGCCCGAAGGACTCCGAGGCAGTGGGTAATGACGCTGCCCTGAGATCCAGAAGTGCCTTCTGTTCCCAGAGCAGCTCACACGTTCATATATTTTACCTATATTCATATATTTTACCTATTTACAGAAGTAAAATATATGAATGCGACTAAATTCAAGCTTTAAATTTTACTAATAATGACAATGCAAATTACGTTGTCCTGTCCTCGCTACCTAACACACTTACATGCATAATCTAATTTGATTTACACTGCAATCTGGGAAATGCGTAAGGTCAATATTCTTATGAGCCATATATATTTTTTAAATTTTTATTTATTTATTTTTAGAGAGAGGGGGAGGGAGGGAGAAAGAGAGGAAGAGAAACATCAATGTGTGGTTGCCTCTCAGGTGGCCTCCGCTGGGGACCTGGCCTGCAACCCAGGCATGTGCTATGACTGGGAATTGAACCAGCGACCCTTTGATTCACAGCCTGCACTCAATCCACTGAGCTACACAGCTAGGGAGAGACCTATATTTTTATCTAAGAAACTGAGACTCAGGGAAGGTCATCTGATCAAGGTTAAAGATCTTAGAAATGGGCTTCTTTTATAAAAGTCCTTATTCTTCAACACCAGTTTTATTTTGTATGAACACGCTACTTATCAGTTATTTTAAACATAGGGTCTTCACTATTATATTTTTTAAATAGTCATTTTTAAGAAGTCCAGTGTGAATCCTCGTATTTAATTTTTATTTCCTCTATAATGTAAGAGAGTAGTGTAATAATAAGTATTACTGAATGTACAAAGAGTACCCAACTTTCCAATGGGCTCCAAAGTGCTTATTATCTAGTTTTTGAGTATAGCTTTTTTCTTAAAATTATTTATAAATAATTAGCTGTTAGCTAGTTTATAATAAATATTTAACAATAAGTGTCCTCTGAAATTAAATTATATTTAATCTTTGAGATGCCATTATAATTTTTCCTTCCATCCTAATTTTGCTTAATGTTTAAGAAATATTATAGGCTATATGGTCTTTTAGAGGTAGACTGGAAATCTACCCACTGTTTAAATCATAATTTCATGAGGAAAATATATTCCCACAGCCATATGAGAACGTGGCAGCACTGGGAAAACCTCTATTATCTTCATAAACATTTCGTCCTCTTGACCAACCAGTGCACTAAGAAAAGGAAACACGTGACTCAGGATTTTTTCTGGTGCTCCAGGGCCCTCGCAGTTTCCTGAAAGTCTCTCATGCAAATCGAGAATGCACCAATTGTTTCAATGTTGAGAAGTCCTTATATTTATTTTTTCTTACAATTTCAACAAATTACATTTCCTATTCATGAGATTAGTAATAACAAAACACACAAAAATCTATGTAGAGTGAGTGTCAGTCAAAGTATATCATCATTACAGACTTCAAGGGGCACAACATTGACAAGAATTAAGTAGTTGAGGCATATCATATATTCATCAGAAACATCAGATTTAGACTATAATGGTTGCCCATAACACGTTGGAAAATAAAGTAGCAATTTAACAAGTTCTAAAAAGTAATTGCTATTGTGTACCATTTCTTAATTTCCAGCAACTCAAGATACAAATGCTACCACCAGTACCATCCTTTATGCAACACAGCCAAATGATCTGTAACAACAACTTACGTTATAATTAATAAAACTGAACACTCTTTCTAATTTTCCAGATATAGCGATGCTTATTTCATGCAGCATTTCAAAAGTAAAATATTTTCATCTATGCTTTAAAATTTGAGTAATTTCTCACTCAAATGTAATTAAATAGAATCATAAATACTTTATATTTACTCACCAAATATTCTTTCTTCATGTACTTTATTGTACAATCTATCATATTACTTCAATAAGGCCTATAGTCTAATTGTCACTCTCAAGCTGTCCTGGCAATTATCAGCTTTAATTCTTTATAATGTTCAGATTTTACTGATAGTTAAGAAGAGAAATAGAGGTGTTAATAGAGATTATCCATATCTCACCTTATTCCTAGCAATCACTTTTTAATTAAATGTAATTTTCAACTCTTCACCTGATCTGTCAACATTGTTACAGGTTTAAGACTAATTTTTGGTTTAACCAGCAGCTGACCAGAGGGAAGAGTATAAAAGAAAAACGCACTCATGCTTCTCAAAATTGTGAGGCAGAGATAGACAGGTAAAAGGGAGACTATGCAAGTAAAAAGGTTACAGATAAGATGATTTTATACTGTGAAATGTAAAATGTGAAATAAAATGGAGTCACTTATGTTAAAAGGCTTTAAAGTGGAGCCAGGAGGCTATTAACGAAATGGGTCTTACGCACATTCTCCCCACACAGAAGATGAACTTTTGAACTGGGCAAAGCTATAAATATTCTGGAATGCTGCAAAAACACCTACAACTCCTCACAGAGACAGGCTTTTATTTAGGGATAGCTTTAGCAATCCCATTTAGCTAAAATTAGCTTTATGCTGTCAGACCAATTAAGATTCTTTGTGACTGGTGTATGCAAATCTCTTTTGTTTCCCAGAGGGACAATGTTTGGGTCGCTACCCGATTCTGTACATCCCTGATTGCATTTCTTTTAATTACAAATAAACACTTTGCTTTGTTTTGCTTGACTATTGCCTCCAGATGATTTAGGTTAACAACACATGCACACACACACTCATATATGTACACACACATACACACACATACACCCATGCACATCTGTATGCACATAAACACACACACGCACACATATAGCAGTCTTAATTTGTCCACTGCTGGGAGTGGTTCTTACACGTGAAGATTTGCGCTCAGGTAGAGCAGGTTAGGAGATTTATCCTGAGAAGACCACCGTGCCACTATCATTTTAACATGCCTTCTGTTGATATAAAAGTTCGCTATTAAAAAAGTCCTCATAAACCACATACATATGTCATTTCCTCACTTATTTGTACTGTGTGGCATTTTTAAAGCTGCTTCTAGTCCTTTCAGAATAAAGTATGGAGCAAAGGGAAAAAAAGAGACAATATATTTTCCACTGTGAGGGTGCAAAGGGAATGGTTTACAAGCCAAAAAGGTGACATTCGCAGGGTGGAGGTGAGCAGCCGGCGAAGCCTGGACTAGGAAAGAGCTTGGCAGAGGCCGATATACGGTAACCATCTCGGGGAAGGCCTTGACGGAAAGCTGAGGAACAAGCATTTTGAAATACACGGTTTATTCCCTTAGACCAATTTTGGAAACATTATGTCTTAGATTCTTTACATTCCAGTGACTAGGGAAATTCCAGTAGTTTAACAAAAACACATTTATATTACTGAAAAATAATCTGGTTAAGCACAATAACTCTAATGGTAGGAATATTAAACCTAGACTCGGAGGACTTGAATGGGGATTCATTAGTTCACTGTGCAAATTTGAGGCACAAAATGACAGCTTTGGCATGTTTTACTTTCTTCAGGGCACATATTTTGAAAGTTTATTTTGATTTTGGAAAAATGATTTAAAACTCATCCTATTGAATAAAAGATAAATTGCCTTTAACTTGATTAGGCAAAACAATTACATTTCATTGCAGGAAAATACTGGTATTTTACCTCATTTATTTATACTATACCTGAAAATGAATGGGCAAATAAACATTTTAAAAGTAACTATTTGCTTATAATAAGTCTTTAAAAGGTGTCAATTATTGGAATGTCTCAAAGCTGTAATAATCACTTAATTTTTCTTTTTCTAGTATTAGGAAAACAAACTTTTACTTCACAATATTGTGGACTAGTGTCATTAGGAATGAAATGGTACACGGATGTTACCAGCTATTGGACCCCGGTTCAGCAACCTCAGTTCTTGCATTCTGGCTAAGGAACAATTCAGAGCTAAGTTTCAAATACAAGCAAAAGTTTACTTAGAAAGTCAAAGAAGCAGACTAAGTGAGCTGTGGAAGAAGTGAGCAAGCTGGGCTGTGTGGGCTCGGGAAACAAGTTACAGAGGCAAAACAGGAGCCCTTGGGACTTAGGAGAAAGAAAGCAAGGCTAAACACTGCACTGCCAGTGAGGGAGGGGGCTGGAGGGGGAGGCTCAGGGGTGCTCCAGAGAGAGAGTGTGTGCTGGGGGGAGGAGGGGTGGGGAAAGGTGAGGGCCCACTGCAGAGACAGCCACTGGTTCACTGAGGGCTTTTAAGGGCAGAGATCTTAGGGGAGGTCCCAGGGGAGGATCTCAATAGAATATTCATCAGCTTTCCGGGGTGTCTTTTCATAGTCATGGTCTCCACTGATTGGTCAGCACCAGGGGATCATTAGTCATTTCACCTGGTCCTGATGTTAGCCCTGGTGTCCCTCCATCTAGCCTGCTGCTTTTCCGGTCCTCGAGCTGAAACAATGGAGGCCTAGATATTATCTGTAGTTTGACCAAAACTTGTCTTCTGGTCAACAGACCCGAGGCTTTGTTCCTAAGGTTATCTGATGCCAGTTGGAACCTTGCTGTCCTGAGGGCTTAATGCTTAAGGCAGTGGTCATGCAAGGGCTTGTATGGGAGTCTTTTGTTTTTCTTAATTGCATTTTTTCAATTCCAATTTATCCTACTTATACCTTCTCCCACCTCCACCTCCACCCCCTCCCCACCACAATCACCACACTGTTGTCCATGTCCATGAGTCCTTTTTCATGATTGCTCAAATTCTCCATCCCATAACCCCACCCCCAGAGCTGTCATCCTGCTCTCTATCTATGAGTCTGTCTCTATTTTGCTTGTTAGTTCCCTTTGTTCCCTAGAGACCTGAAGAACATTATACTAAGTGAAATAAGCCAGTCAGAGAAAGACAAATACCATGTGATTTCACCTGTAGGGGCGTCTCTGAGGCTATTCTCTGGCGCTCTTGTTTCTCTTCTAAGGTGTTCTACCACGTGACTCCATGAGGAGAGACTTGCTAGGGGACAAAAGTCACCCTGAGGGTGAGGTCCCACCCTACAATTGACCACTGCTTGGTACTCGGGGCTTTCTGCCCTGGTGTCCTTCCTTCCTTGGTGTCCTTCCATACCTGGCCCCCTGTCCTTGCTCTGCTCATGCCTGTCTACCTACCTACTCCAGTTTTATACTGAAACTTAAAATGCGTCCTTTTTAATTCCAAAGTTGTTAAAGACACAGATGTATTAATTTAATTTGAGTGGCATAAAGTTTAGAGAATAAATTGTAATGAAATGGGAATAAAGAATTTCCTTGGAAAAACGTCTTGTCCAGATTTGAAGGTTCTGGCCATCTGGATGTCCTTGTACATCTCAGTGGGCTCAGTGGGCTATGTAGGGTATCCTGACATATTAAGGTTAAAAATTAGTCTGATTTCATTCAAGGACAGCTAGATATGTCAGCACATAGGTGGTTTGGATGAAAAATATATCAATTCTAAAACACTTAACTAGCGGGAGTTTTATTCTCCTTTTACTCACACTTTCCAGTCATCGAGTGTTGCCATTTCCTGAGGCTTTCATAGATTCTTTGCTATAATCACCATGGGTCTTTACTGGTCTCTTTGCCAATTTTAGTTTCCAACTTCTCAGGTCTGTTCAGTCTGTTTGCATTTGTCCAATTGTTTTTCAGCTTCCAAATTTTTATGTCTGTTTCTCCTCTACTATTACCTTTGTCCTAATGATTTCTACCTTATAATATATTTTTTTCATGATTTGTGAGATTTCAGGGGGAGTACAGGTAAATTTATGTGATTAATTCATCTTTAACTGGAATGATAACTTTTGTTAATCTACATTTTTCAGTTAGAAAGGCTACAGAATTCTTCTTTGCATTCTTACAGAATTTCTTCTAAGTATAATTAATTCTCAGTTTTAGTTTTAAAGGTATATTATATCCAAAATATGTGTGGGCCCTGCCTCATCTTATCAGGCTTTTATCACAGTCTGACCTTTGGTTTGTTGAAATTGTAAGATTATCAATAAATTCTAGGCCTGTAGAACTGCCCTCCTTATAAAGAAGCATTCCACATCACTGTTCTTTTTTCCCTTTGATTATCAAACTAAAAAATCACAATAGCCAACACAATAGCAGCTGTCCGGTGTGAATAAATCAAAATTATACCTATTGTTTTGTTAAAAATATATTACCTGGTGTGCCACAGAAGTTTAATAATTAGTTTATATATGCCATGAAATGAAAGAGTTGAAAATCACTGGTTTATACTATCTACTTTTTGCTCACATCTGTGATGTCTTACTGAAATCACTCATCTCGTTAGTCTTCTTAGCTCTTTCTCTCTAGCACATCCTCCTGTCCAGTCCTCATCACTGCCATATTTTCCTTTCACAACATTTTTGAGTTTTTCCTAAGTGTAGATCATTACTTCAAAGAAGTTTAAACTACAAAATTGATATAACAGCTCATATATTACAGTTGGCTTACTGACTCTAAACCTTTTCGGTAACTCAGTCTCAAAACTCATTAGCCTCATGTGCATAATTGATGCATTGCTCCTTTTTTTAAACAGGGAGGAAAAGGTCCGTGTATAATTGGCTCCATGTTCCTCTTCCTAGCATTTTCTAAAGCTTCTGTGAATACAGGGAATCTTGAAAGGAGACGTGAATTCCCTTTTAGCTCTATTGTAATACAGCTTCCCCACAGACAAGGGCTCTGCCTCTCTACCTCCACTGAGATAAGATCTCTTCCATCCCACCTTGAAAGATTAACAAACGAAATTAATAGCTGTTGCTTCTTACTTAGTCTCCAAAAGATACTGTTAAAAAAACAGAAGAAATAGAGAATCCTTCTCCAAAGTTTCTAGAAAAAGAGATTCTTAACTCATTTTGCTGGAGTCAATGAACTAACTCACTACATTCATTCTTTTCTTTGATTGTTCAACTGTGACAGATTGTGTGCCCACTGTGAGTAAAGAATTGTTTCACCCACTTATTATTTGGCTGTTCCTCTTAAGAGACAAAACTGACTTTTATGATTTGGAAAACAAATTGTTTCTCCTTGGTGAAATTTCAAATAGCTGCCTTTGTTTTCCCAGACTGTGCCCTTTGTAGTATATTCTGAATTTTTTTTTTAGATTAGGATACCAGAATTTACAATAGGAGGAAACAAAAAGATTGAATGAAATTATAAGTCAGAATCAGCTTCAGACAAGATTCTATGTGCCCACGATCCTTCACTGTGTGACTCTGCTAATAGAAGCCAAGTGAAAATGGTCCTGCCGCTGTCTCAGCCATTATGAATAATTCCGTTGGAAAGAAGTGAGGAGCCTACAAGAGTCAGCTCCCACCAGTTATCTGAGACTGGACTTGACACGGCCCATTACAGATCAATTTATTTCAGAAGTCAACATGGTGTGTGTGTGTAGTAATGAGAGGGAAGTTATGAGAAAAACACATAGATCCATAGTTCAATAAATTTTGAAGGTTTATAGAACAGTTTACCCTTCACCTTGACTTCAAAGGGCACATTTAGCCATCATCAACTCATCAGATTTTGTCCACAGGGTGGGGAAAAAGTAGGTGTACAGTTGTGAGTACACAAAACACAATGTTTATTCTTGTGTTATTATTTATTAATTATTGCATTGTCTTCTATTATATTGTTACAACTGTAAACTTACTTTTGCCCAATCCTGTAATTCTAGGAAATCTCATGTATAAATTTAAATCTCTTTACCAGTCAGTTTATGGAGAATTTGGTAAACCAAGCAGACATTTCATCTACCAAAATTAAGAAAAAAACTGTATTAGCTGAATTAGGAGACATTTAAATATGAGACACCAAAAAAGAGACATAATACTTCTCAAATATTAAGACACACTGAAACCTATTTTAAAATAGTACTTTTGTGAGTTTCAATGAGACATAATACCAAGGAGTTAAAGGAAAAAAAAAATAGCAAAAAACCACTATAATTACAATGCAGCAATTTTGTCCTTAGTCCAACCAATGTATCATAATGACATCCTGAAATCACCCACATACTATCCCTTCGCTGTAAAGTTTGATTAAGTAATCATGATTTGTAGAGGAATTCAACTTAAAACACTTTGATATCCTACACAAGATGAAAAGAGTATATTTTTATGAATTAATTTGAGTTTAATTGTACTATTAGCCTACATTTTGCCATAAGAAGTAATTAATTTTGAGCCTTGATTTTTTTCTTACTATTTATTCTGATGAAAGAAACTCATGAAAGTAGTTTCTATTTAGCATATATTTTATGAATGAACTTATGGTTGTTAGGCAACAGAAGTTTAGAAGAAATTTAAAAGTTTCCAAAATAAAAGAGGAAGATGCAACTGTAACTTAATAAAACTCTAGGTATATTTATCCTATTGTAACTTTATGTAGTTTAGAGGGTTAAAGGTTGAAATATAAAAGTCCAAGTGTTGTCAAATTTAGTGGCATATTTATTTTATTGTATATGTAAATGTGAAATATTTACCCAATGCTATAGCACATAAACTATTATTATCAGTAGATACTTTAATAGAAATAAATAGTAATTGGTATATGTAAGTCAGTCAGTAATTGTTCCTCAAATGACACACTAAAACACTAACGAATTAAAGAATTGCTGATATGAACTTTTTAGAATTTATGATTACAAAAAACATAGAAATACCTAATGTCACTTACAAGTAAATACTATGACATCACAAATATAATTATATCGATTACAAACCAATTTTAACAAAAACAGTAAATAAAAGATCATGTAGATCAAAGAGGACCTCTGGGACTTCCACGTTGAGACTAGTGGGTCACCAGCCAGAATGGGTGCTGCGTGGGATGGGACCAGCTGTGCCAACATAATAGTCTACCTTTGGCAACACGACTTAGTTGTTGATTATTAGAAAACACTCTGTGCTAGAAAGATAAGACTATAAATGAATAAATACCTTTTGCTTCAGGATATCGCTACAGGTCAATTTACCAAAACCAATTATATGCTCACCCGGTCAGAACAGCTCAGTTATCAAGCAACACTATTTATTTCAGGGGTTACTTCAACAGTATCCATTAATTCTAAAGTATTATATTCACATTTCTGTCTACTTTCGGTTCCCCAATTTGAAAGACCCCCCTCCTTCAGTCATTTTAAACTCACCCCTCCTCCAGAGCTCTATAATTATCCCACTTTTAGCCTTCCCCTCTGAGACAGTGCTAAGATCTGTCAGTGTGCTACTCTCCCCAATGCAGTGAGTTATTATAAACCTATTCTTGTGTATTAACAGACTACTTTCTGATATTTTGGTGACTTCTATGTACGATTTCATAGTTTGTTTAATGAAGGCTAGCATAAATACTAAATAATGGTTTTCTACCGTTAAAGTATGATGAAAATACACACATGGGGTACTATGGAAGATTGCTTTCCTGTTATAGAAAATAACATAACTAGGAAACAACACTGGTATTTCCCACTCTCAGCCACTCCACCCCCAATTATTTTTCTTTGCACATGAAGATTATTACTTAGAATCATAAAATAAACACAGGAGAACACATTAAAAATGATTCTTAAGTCCTATTGGTATTCTAGAAGCTTATCAAGTTGATTATAAATTTGAACACTCCATGATAACAAGAAGCACAGATCATAACTACTTTCACTTCCTGCTATTAATATCGATGGTCACGGTTAATTACCATTTTCATCAGAATTAATTTGATGTGGTAGATTTTCAGGTATAGACTGTTTTGAAAATTGGCTTTTGAAGCAGAAAGTCTTTGTTAAGATGTAGTATGAGTATTCAAGAGGAGCAGTAAGTACATGCTTATTTCATTTTATTGTACTTTACTTTATTACAGCAAATGCTGCTTTCTTTACAAATTGAAGGCATGACCCTGAACCAGTGAAAAGATTGCTGCTTACTTAATAAGGATACTCATTTTATTGAGGTGTTCTGTAATAGAACCCAAAATATCTCTTATAGTGATTAAACAATTTGAGTTTTGTAGTCAGAAGATCTAGATTCAATTTAATAACTGAGATTTTTGAATGATTTACTGAAACTTTGATTATCCTCAACTACAAAATAACAGAGTATTTGTATTGTCCCAGTTATAAACTCAGTTGTTTGGTCACAGTCAAGTACAAGTAAAGCAATCAGAACATGGCCACAGTGTCTTTCAAGTTCAGCTGCTTCTCCTGGGTCTCCTGCCATGAGGCAATGGCCAGTAGGAAAAACACATAAGAAAACATGGATTTACAAATATTTTTCTGACTTGATTTTACACTGTAATCAAGTCAGTAGTATACTATTATGTTTAAATTACCAAAGACATTCTTGTGTTCACAATCCTTAAAACTCTTTCCCAATGTCTCCCTTAATTTGTCAACTTTTCTCATATCTATTACCCAAACTTAATATGTGATATTCCTGCAATTTTGTGCTCATTTGCTCCTCAATGTACTCCACAAATAGGGTTTACTTCCTAGGTTGCTATGAATATGAAATGAGAAAAAAACCCTGAGTACTTAGCACAGACTCTGGCGCATACTAACCACTCAATCCCAGGGACCAGTATCATCATGATTAGATGCTAGACCCATTCGGCCACACACTAGTCCTGTAATAGCAAGCAACCACCTGAATCTTCAACCCTTAACTCCTCTTCTTTAAAATGACAACAGTTACAGTAACCTTCACTTACGTTTTAAGCCTCTTAGGTTATTATTCTGATTTTTTAAAAAATGAAACTCACTATGACACTCAGCCCAGGAATCCTTCAACTAGCTCCCCTGAATGCAAAGAGTTAATGCCTCCTCATTGCCCTGCAGGCACGCTGTCCTTCCTACTGCTCTACTGCTTACTGCCTTAACTTGCAGACATGTGCTTGTGAGTCTGTCTTTAACACTAGATGGCAAACTACTTCAGTGTGTATCACGTGGTAAATTAATGTCATTGTTTAAAGTAAGATGCCTGTTTTTCTGCTTCTAGACTTGAAGAGCCCTTTCAGAGTGATGGAACGGTACAAACGCTGCCCAGGGTCTACCCAAAGAGACATAGCTAACTCCGAGAGTGAAAAAGGAACTATCCTGTTTTCTTTCTTTAAACAGCTTCGATTAATCAAATAAATGTGTTCATTTTGAACTTTTTCAGTTCCCCACTGCTTCTTATCATCTCAGAAGAGCCAATTAGGCTAGTTATTTGGCTCTATATTCATTATTGTTGCCAAAGAGATACAAGCCAATATCAGGTTAAAATAATTTCTTTGCCTCAAAGCTATACAAATGGGTCATAAGGGTACACACACATATTTTTCAACTCTTGTACAGGTTTTCAGATTTGCTGTTAAAAAGGCATATTGCATGCTAAAAATTACTATTTAGCCTAAACAACTTGCATAAGACTGAGTAAATGAGACCATTCAGTCTGTCACTGACTCGAAATGGTTTAGGGAAGGTATGGTTGGTCTATGAAATGCACATGTTAAATCAACCAAGGAGAGAGGTTTCAGCACTATAAAGGGAATAGGAACTGATTTAGTGGAGTAAAGGAATATAATTCTCCAATATAACAAAAAGAATTCTCTCCCCATCACACCCTGCCCTTTCTTCGGGAAAGTCCTCTGTCAGTGGCTCACTGAGCCCCTCACTCTGGCTCCCAGTGGTTTTCCAGAGCAAACTGTACTCCTTCCCTTTAAGAGCTCTACTTAATTGTACCTCTTCTGTGGATCTGTTTTTGGTGTTCCAATTAAAAGTGATATTTTCTTATCTCTTACACCCTAAGTATTTATTCCTGCCCTTGCATCCTTACTTCTTAGGCCAGTATATGTACTATCTAACCTGCTGGAGAATAAGCTACTTGGCGCAGGGGCATAACTCATTTTATTTGAAATCCCCTCGCACTACCTAAGATTGTCATTTATTTTTAGTCTCAACATAATATAATTTTATAATTGGAAACATGTTTTGATACAATTACTTGAAACACGTTTGGCGCCTGTAGTCCATAAGCAATTGGGTGGCTGACTCATACTGTCTGATACACACGTACAAATGTGACTGGAATCGTGCTTTGCTTTCCTTCCCACATGCTCCACTGCCAATCCCTCTCTCCTTGTTGCTCCTTGTCGTTGTGTCAGAGAAGATGTATCTCTGAAGTTTCTGCCTACAATTCATAAAGTTTTTCACTAGAAATAATGGCAAATCATAGTACTATTCATAAATATTTCAAAAACCTTACACTAGAGCCAATGGGCCAACTGAAAAACTTACTACCGTACCAAAATATTGCTTCAAGAGGAAATGTGTGTTCCATGTTTGATAATAGGTGGTTTAAAAAATCTTTGGAAATTAAAGCAATGTAGAATATCAGGAATGTTTTAGAACTATTTGTGTTCAAATCTGTGCTCTCTTATTTGTTGGCTAAACGGGTCAAAAAGGCCATGGCTTTTCAATACTAGTTTTCTTATTTGTAAAATAGACCTCTTATTTTTATCCTAGTAGTCACCTTTCTTCTTACTTACACTTCAGTGAAAGAATCACATCCCTGTGGTTGGTATGCACATGCTCCTTCGTGCCTGTTTTCGTCCTCCCTACTTTGTTAGAATATTTTCTATGAATTGTATTCTTAGAAAACTGATTTGCTTTCTTTTTTTTTTTTTTTGTAACCTCAACACAAATCCTAAACTCGTTTATAACATCTACCATGAATTCAAAAGGCAACTCAGGCAGCTTTATCAGTTATATTCATACTATCCTTTGTATATACTTCCATTAATATATTTATATAACATTTACTTTTTAAAATTGCTCTCTCCCCATTTGAATGGAAAATTTTATGGGCTAGAACTATGTTTTTGTTTTTTTGTAGCTCAGGACCTTGAGCAATATACATAATAGATGCTTAATAAAATTAGTTGAATTAATGGAAATAAAATGATTTAAGAAAATTTTAATTTTTCAATGTATTTAAATGTCTCTCTATTCTCAAAAACTTTAAAAGAAAATATTATTATAGTATATTTAATAATATTAAGTGAGCTATTTGTCTCTTTATTTGATGACTGGTTGATAGTAGTAACTCATATTTATGTAGTTTATGTCAAATAATGTATGTTTTGCAAAGATTATTTGATTTAATCTCCCTTATAATCACATGAAGTACACAGGGTTGTAATCCCAATTCAAGTTGAGGAAACTAGGGCTTTGAGAGCATATACAGGGTCTAGCAGAAGTAACTCCTGCTTGCGTGTGGTTGGCAGGGCACATGAATGTCTCATACAAGATGGGCAGCAATTTGAACACTTCACTTAAAATGTCATATGGTGTGCTTGATGTGATATCGTTATGTTATAGAATTACATGCTTATGTTTTATCATAAAAGACTTTGTAATAAAATAGGGGCTTTATTTGTTCTGGAATATATATATTTATATGTAGACAAGATATATAAATATATATAAAACAAAGATATATAGAAAGTGTATGTAGTTTACTCTTTTTTTATATGTAAACTAGTAAAGGCAATACTACAGAGTAATGTAACTGTAATAGATAAAATATTTCCAGATTGTTAATATCATATATCACTTACTGAAATACATTTTCTTATACTGTCAAAATAGTGAAAATAATAAATCAATGCAGTGAAAAATGAATCTTTAGGTAATGTGGTATAGTAAAAAAGTGCTTTGAGTTAATAATTAAGAGATTGGCATCATAGTTTTTATGTCTCTAGTGATGTTGTGGCTCTCATTAGCTCTTGTCTAGGCTACTATAACAACCTATGAACCTGACCTCAAGACCCAAAATGTCCACTAGCATTCTTCTCACTGTTGCAGAATTACTGCCCTGAAACAGCATTGATCATGTTACTTTTCTACTCCATGGTGTTACCTACAAGGTAAAATCCAGACTATTCAGCCTGAAATGTAAGACCTTTCAAGAAATGTCAATTTGTTATTTTACCTTTCACTTTACGTTATTGTCCATTATTACCAACTCCCATCAACTTCTTCGTGTAAATGCCAGCATCACTAGACTATTCTCTGTTCCATCACACTGAGCAAAGCATCATCCCCTGAACAAACAAATGCTCGGCTCTCTGTCTCAAAATTCTGGCTTTCTCCAAATTTGAGTGCACTTGCTTTGTTCATGAAGTTTAATCTTGCTTCAGCCTATATATAGTACCAGCCCTCTTTTTTGAGAGAATATAATGTATTTTAAGCCAGGTAAATTAAACTACTTTCTAACATTTTAAATAGTTGCTCAACACTGCATTAGATACCTAATTCTGCCTTAGATATCGAATCTACTGGGATAAGCTAAATTATCCTTCAGTACAAATAACAAATAATAAAAACCAAAAATATCAGTTACATAACACAAAAAAGTTTATCTTTTGCATTTTCTTACATTGCACAAAGGGAATGAATTGATTACTGGGGTCCATAGAGAATTCTGAAAATAGTTTGAGCAACAGCAGTAAAAATAGAGCAAGTGTATTGCCAGCATAGTGGGACTCTGAAATGCAGCATTTTAAGTGAGCATTCGGATTGGTGTGAAATTCAGTCTCATGAATCCATTGGAATGTCTCGTGAAAGCATGTGCAGAAGTCATGGGTAAGCTTCTCCAAATAACCAGTAACGATACTAATTCTAAATGAAAAATGTTGCATCACTCACCCTCTCTGATGTCTACTAAATACCACTAATAATTCATATAGCACTCATTTAAGTTTAAATAAATGTCTCATACTACATAGATGAAATCTGCAAACTTTTCTATGGACTTTAACCTTTCATAACTGCACCACCTGGCGCTATAGTAAATATCAATTCTTTATCCTTAAATCTGTCATTAAACAAATCTGTTATTATATATTGATCATGATAATAACAGCTTCTCTGATTTAAAAGATGCCCTAGTAAATTTCACTTCAAAGTGCAAACAATTTAATTGTGGACCTTCTTGTGGACTTAAAAAAATACTTTACCCACAATAGTTCTAAGCCTGAAAAATGAGAAGAGCAAAGTAAAAGTTAATCTTTGAACAGTGTTTTCATTCAATAAATGTTGAGAAAAACATCAAACTTGGTAGCTAAAAGCATAACAAAACATAAAATATATTCTAGAATTAAGCATTGATTAACAAGAAGAAAAGTGAAATATACAGATTAAAATGTCAGATATTGAAGTTCCCTGCCATTTCATTCTCGTTGATAGCGGTAAACATTATAAATCTCAAATTTACCAGGCAGAATGTCACGCAGTTTGTCAAATCCAGTTTAGCTAAAATGAGGTTGTTGCTTACACAAACAACTTGTTAATTCAGTTGGCACCTATTCTACTGCTGCTGCATAAATCCTCAACTCTAAGCTGCAACATACATTTTAATTTGCTGGCCAACAGATTAAACAAAGACAAGTATTCAGTCAAGTGGTGTTGTAGTTACACTGATTATTGCCATCCGATTTTCCACAAGCCTGTTTTGTTCAAGTTTTTTAAAAGATTTTATTTATTTTTAGACAGAAGGGAAGGGAGGGAGAAAGAGAGGGAGAGAAATATCAATGTGTGGTTGCCTCTCATGCACCCCCTACTGGGGACCTGGCCTGCAACTCAGGCATGTGCCCTGACTGGGAATCGAACCAGTGACCCTTTGCTTCGCAGTCAGGTGCTCAATCCACTGAGCCACACCAGCCAGGGCCAAGTTTTGATACAAATTAAAGTCAGACTACACCACATTTCCTCTAATAATCTTGACATCTATTATCCTCTACTGTATACATAATCATAATCCTTGAGAAAATCCAATATTTTAGGTGAACAATATTCCTTAAATGCATATTTTGGTTCTGAACCTATTTAATACTATACTTTTAAAAATTATTGTAAAAAGCCTTTTAAAACACATTACAACTTACTCTTCGATCAGAATGCAAACAACCAAAAACTCAAGTGTCAGTATCAATTTTACATATTATTTTTATGGTATATAAAAATAAATATAAGTAATGGACTGACTGCAGATTTAAATAAAAGAAAGAGTCTGTTTTAGAGATTAGTATGGAAATATTATAAAAGTTGGCTCAATTGCATGTCATAGAATGTTAAACCTGAGAGATAATATATGCCAATCATTTGCTTTCAAAACAGGAAACAGGCTGAGAGACCTAAATTAATTTGCTCAAAGGATTTCACAACGTCAGATAACAAAATCAAAGAACCTGGATCTACTCATGACCAGTGTTCATTCCACTATATCTTAAGTGTTACCGTTCAGCTCTCGGCCGTTAAGGGGCATTAACAATTTGCAAAGTACTAAATATAAGTTAGTCAAAGAGCTTAATATCTGGTCTCTACACTCAGGGGTTTATAGTCTAATTTTTTATAAACTAAGACACTGTCTGCAGTTAGTAACTCTCCCCCGCACACAAATCTAACTCAAATTGCATTTTAAAAATATGTTAACACGTATGTTCTCACACAGAAAGGACTAGGAGGCAAGATGAGCTCGGGATTGCGTGGGCCAGCCCCACTCCCATGTTAACTCTTCCCAGAGCACAAGGTTTATCCCAAAGCTAATGCACTCGGTGGCTGCCAGAAGCAGTCAGTTACATTGTCTAGCTTGTATTCGATGAAAAAGAGGGGGAAAAAAAAACCCAACAACAACTCATTTTCTAGAAAAAAAATGAACCCACCACTTTTCTTGGCTCTTTGGTCTAAGGTGACTTAGCTTGCCCATTCCTGAACCAGTCACACATAAACAAGATAGAGTAACTATTTTGGACCAGGGAGGTAGCCAATGCATAGTGAAATTAGGTATGCAAATGTACATTATCAATGTTCGCGATTAATTAGTATTGGGCACAATATATGTTCCCTTCAGAATGCTTTGCCTATATATGTGAAGATTACCCCCAAATTTAATTTTTAAGAAGACAGCTTATCATTTCTCAATTATGTCTCTACCATTTTTACCTGTATGACTCTGGGCAAAATACTTTTTGTGCCTCACTTTACTCATCTCTGTAATGAAAACAATAGTAACTGTCTCATACGTATTTGAATTAAGCACTATGGATAGTACAGTGCTTATAATTATTAATGACTTATAGTAAATACTTTACCAGTGTTATATACAACTATTGTTATAATTATCACTATTGCAATTATTGCCTGATTAATAAGACAAAAATACAAATTATATTTAACACAAAGATTTAAGAAAGAATCTTTTTGTTTACAAATTGTACCTAGTAGGAGCTAACATGTGATGGAAAGTGACTTGCAAACAGAAGCGAATGACTTTTTTACTTGCAGATTCTTAACTATATTTTCCTTTTATATGTCACCTCCCCCATGAATTTCTGCCTAATTCCTCAATGATGGGCTTTCATATCTTCCAAATTAGAAATTAGACTTATAGCAGGAACAAACCACCTCCTCTGTTAAGCAATCCAGACTTCCTATGCGGAGGCAAGAATGTGCAGTAGAGAAATGACAGTCCCTTAAGCTGGATACAAGAAAAAAAATGAAACGGGGGCACTCACTTACACCGTATACAAAAATAAATTCAAAATGGATTAAAGATTTAAATGTAAGGACTGCAATCATAAAATTGCTAGGAAAAAAAGCATAGATAATAAACTCTTTGACATTGGGATCAGCAACATTTTTCTGGAAACACACCCTCAAGCAATGGACGTAGAAGAGAAAATTAACCAATGTGACTTCATTAAACTAAAAGGCTTCTGCACAGTGACTGAAACCATCAACAAAAGAAAAAGACAACCTACTGACTGGGAGAGTATATTTGCAAATGAAGTATCTGATAAAGGGTTGCTGTCCAAAAATATGTAAGGAGCTCATACAACTCAACAACAACAAAAATAAACAACCCAATCAAAAAGTGGGCAGAGGACATGCAGAGATATTTCTCCAAAACAGACATATAGATGTCCAATAGACACATGAAGAAATGTTCAACATCACTTATAATCAGGAAACACAGATCCAAACCAAACCTAATACCTATCATTATTATGAACGGATATTATCAAAAAGTCAACAAATAACGTGTTGGTGAGAATGTGCCAAAAAGGGAACCATTTTGCTTTGTTTTGGGGACTGCAAATTTGTGGAACAATTATAGAAAACAGTATAGAGATTCCTCAAAAAACTAAAAACAGATCTACCATACGACCCAGCAATTCCCCTTTGGGATATTAACCTGAAGAGAACAAAAACAATGTTTCAAAAACATATGTACCCCTATGTTCATTGCAGCATTATTTACAATAGCCAAGATGTGAAAGCAACTTAGGTGACCATCAAGACATGAATGAATAAAAAAGATGTGATACACACACACACACACACACACATATATATATATATACACACAAAATGTAATATTACTCAGCCATAAAAAAAGAATGAAATCTTACCATTTGTGACAAGATGGATGGACCTAGAAGGTATTAAGGTATTATGCTAAGTGAAATAAGTCAGACGGGGAAAGACAAGTATTAATTTCACTTATATTAAAGTGGACTCTAAAAACCCAAACAAACAAATAAAAACAGACTGGCCAAAGGATGTTTGCCAGAGGGGAGTGAGATAGGGAGATGGATGACACAGGTAAAGGGGAATATAGTCAACAATGTGATAAATTTGCATGGTGACAGATGAGTACTAGAATTAGTGGGGTGATCACATTGTAAGGTATAAATATGTCTAATTACCATATTGTACACATGAAACTAATAAAATCACTAATGAAACAGCTTTTACCAACTTAAATAAAAATAATAAAACCCCATTCATTAAAGAAAAATAAATAAATAAAAAAGACTTATTAGGTGTGCCACTAGAGCTTCCTTGAATATGAACAAGATATATTTCCTATTGTCTAGGGCAGGGGTTGCCAAGACCTTTTTGTAAAGGGTCAGGCAGCAAGTATTTGAGGCTTTGTGGGCTCTGTCGCAACTATTAAACTGTACCACTGCAGTGTGAAAAGGATAGATAAGATGTAAATGAGAGGGCATGACCATAATGCAATAAAAATTAACCAACAAGTATGTGTAAATCCCTGCGGCATGAGAAAACTACCCTGATTTTCTCTCCTCAAGAGGTAAAACGCATCCTTACAGTTAATCAAGAATATGGTAAAAATAATAGGTCAAGGGTATTAAAAGCCCGGAAATGTTGGGGTGCTAAAGAATGCTACTTTTCCTAACCTTAGTGGTTGGTTTCCTTCATGTGGGAGGAATTTCCTTAGAACTAAACTCCTTCCTTCTAATTCACACAGAGAAGGGCGAGATGGTTGGCCAGATTTGTGGGTTAGAATGAGAAGCAAGACAGGTATAGTCTTTCCGTTTTCTTCCCCTTTCTATCTGGTGGCCCCCAAGAACAAGATTCTCCTCTGCTTCTGTGTGGGTAAGCCTGTCCTGGTTTATTGTGACCAGTAACCAGGCAAGTAAGTCTGTCTGATTCCCTGGATTGATATTTGGTAATTCAATTGCCTTCAGATTCAAAGTACATTCCAGTATTAGCTTACATAGTAATAAAGGTGACATTTTTATCTTGCATATTTTAACACGTCTATTTCTTACTTTATTTCAAACTTACATGGGAAAGGGAGGTAGGGCTTACCAAATGTGTTTTCAAACTGTAACATCTGGCATTGGTCAAGACACAGCAGGAGTTATAATTTGGTTGGGGCTTTTGGTGGAACCAGTGCCCACAGCTTTGGGCACTAATTCATTATTTTAATGAATTGATGTCTCTTTTTTAAAGGGAAAACAATCCATGGAGTAGGGGAATACAGTGCCTCACAAGCCATGGAGTCTTCCCCAGGGTACTGGGCAAGAGCCAGTTTTATGGAGCTTTAGAAGCGGCAACATGTAAACAGGACGGGATTGCCTGGGGTTACTTCTCTGACCTTATTTAACAAGATCAAGGAACAAGAAAAGAAATACAGAGCCCAGAGTACATGGCCTTTGGGTAATTTCTGACTGGCTATCCTGAGACTCCAGTTAAGGAGAATATTAACAGGAACACAAAAGTTCAGTTTGCTGATGTGACCACCCAGGGCGGGAGTGACTCCATCCTGGGCCTAAAAGTTTATTTCAACGATTCTAACACCGCCAGTTCCTTGGGCACATAGACAGACCTCGGGTTCCTGAAACCTTCTGGCTTGGTTGTACTTCCAAGCCTGTTAGACTAGCTGTGCACACGCGGGTCCCTGTGCCTGGAAGCCTCTCCCACACCCCATCACACTGGCTGGGACAAACGAGGTCCCGTAGCCACGGGCAACTCTTTCTCCTGGACCCTGGGGCCTGGGCTGCAGGAATGTGAGCAGGTGCCACGTCCCTCAAGGTTTTAGCATTTGGGTGGAAGTAGACTGAGAATAGGGCCGGCAGACTTACCTTGGCAGTGTCCATCCAGTGCATCCTTGTCCTCAAAATCTGTGGGCGAGCGGGTCAAAGCGTCTGAGTCCCAGACAGGAACCTATCCAGGGCTTTGGTGCGCCGGGTGCGCACCACACTACCAAGTCGCTGAGCATCAGACCCGCCTCCTTTAACGGGAGACTTGACTCCTTTCCTCTCTCAGCTTTTCAGTTCCTCCTGCACCCCACCTAGAGTCCTGGGACTTCTACACATTAAATTTTAAAGCGTGAAAGTACAAACACTCATAACCCACAGACACAGACACCAGTGTGGTGATGGCCGGAGGGAAGGCGGGGCGGCGGCTGGGGCGGGGCTGGCAAAGGAAGAGAAAATGGGGACAACTGTAATAGTGTCAACACTATTAAAAGTAAATTTAAAAAAACATAAGTGTGAACAATTATTTTGACCTTGGTGGTTGGTAGAGGATAATATAGACCATGAAGTGTTTTC
This sequence comes from Desmodus rotundus, assembly GCF_022682495.2. Lineage (NCBI taxonomy): Eukaryota > Metazoa > Chordata > Mammalia > Chiroptera > Phyllostomidae > Desmodus > Desmodus rotundus. Next base: position 24,980,901 of record NC_071397.1, read on the forward strand.
TTTCTTTCTTTTAATTTTTATTTATTTTTAATTGTTTTTATTGTTGTTCAAGTACAGTTATCTCCACTTTCTTCCCTCCACTCCCCCTGGCCGCAAGCACATCCCACCCTAGATCCTGTACCCCCTTTGGCTTTGTCCATGTGTCCTTTATGCCTGTTCCTTGACGACCTTATGAAGTGTTTTTAAACAGAGTTTTAACTATTGTGACTTGGGCAGGTGTCTTCAGAGTCTGACCGGTGACCACACAGGGTTACAGCGTGTTGGCCTCTGTAGATTGAATCTGCCTCCTCGGAATTCATACACTGAAACCTAATGCGGTGGTTTTAGGAGTTGGGGCCTGAGATGATTCCGTCATGAGGGTAGAGCCCTCACGAGTGAGATTAGCACCAGTATAAAAGAGACCCCAGAGAGCTCGCTAGCACCTTCTGACATGTGAGATTACAGGGGAAAGTGCTGTCTCCACTATGAGAGATGGTAAGTAACCCACTTCAGAAGCAGGTTAAACTGCAACCCACTCCGCGGAGCAGGCTGTCAGGGAAAGGTGGGGAAGAATAGATGGAAAAGGTACAGCAAGGAGGTTTTAAGCAGCACATGACCAAAGAGTTTGTTTGCCCACAGCCACAGTGAGCACAAACTTGGAAACCAACAGCAGCAGCTTCCTTCCTGACTATTTGAGGATAATTTTCCAGCTGAAAAAAGTGTAGACATTTCAAGCAAAATTCCATAGGAAACATTTCCACAGCAACAGTTCATTGGTATCAGTCTCTATGGCACTGAACTGATAATTTATTTCTCTATTTATTAATTTAATTTTCCATTAATTAGACAACCAGGGTGCATTGCATAACTATTCATTATATAACTTTCCAAACTGAGGTGGTATAAAAAAGCACTATTTGACTCACTCCTCTTTCTAACCTTAAAACCTACTCGCTAACCTGACTCCAATGCTGTAGAAGAAATCCAGGAACCATCTCACAGTTTTGTATAGTCTTCTCAATGGTTATCAAAGATTAGTTCTGAGCTCCCAAACTGCTAATTACAAAATGTAACACATTCTATATTAAATCAAGGAGCTATTAGTAAATTTTTAAAAAATGAGACCTCAGATTAAACTTTTTACAGTGAGTCCAAAGGCAAATATACATTAATTTATTGGGACTAAATGTTATTTAATCTATTACTAATGCCTACTATTTATTTATTCATCATTCAACACATATCTATAGTAATGTATTATAATTGTACAGATACTTAGGATTCATATTTAAAGATAATAGGGAGAACTTGAGAGAAAGTAGACAAAAAGAAATTATGTGCTGGTTTTAAAGAAGTGACAGTTGTTAAAAAAATTATCTTTTACTACAACCTCATTGAAATCAAATATGGTTAAGCATAGTTACAAAAGTCCCCAAACTTCTGCTACTACAGTGTTTGGGAATTTTAGAAATAAAGGATTAAGTACTTAATTCCTTAAACTTAGACTGCTTTGTGATATGGAAAGTTATATCAGTTGGCTCTAAGCAAAGGAAAAATTCAGTAATTCCAGTGGTTTTGCTAATGTTCATATCACAATTCCCTAATATTTTAGTTTTGAAAGGTATCCACTATCAGAGAAGATGGTCTGCTATGGTGTCTTGGGTGATCTTACAACTTGCTTGACACTTTTTGTCAGATAATAGAGTTCGGCAGCACAAATTAATTTCTAAAATTTTTCAAGGGATTTTGAACATGTTATTTTTACATAGAATTTTGTTAGTTAAAATATTTATGTTCTATATAACTAATTGTCAAAAATTATTAATTAAACATATTTACTGCTAAATGGACAGAGACTTCTGGGCACAGTTATTATACTTGATTAATTGCTTACACATTCACAGAGCAGCAGGCATATGGTCTGTATGTTTAAAATGTGAACTCCAGCCAGAACCTGCCCCTGGATCTGTTTCGAAGCAAAACTATCTGTGTTCCCCAAGTGATCAATTCTGGAATAAACCGAAGGTCAACTTGGAATAATATAGAATCATGCGTCTCCAAGGAACCCTAAAGGTTGTCTAATTCAGTCCTCTGCTGCCTTCACATAAATCACCCGGACGTAATGAATGCGGGGAGTCTTGTAAGACAGACACCAGGAAAAGGAGATGACCATGTTCCCAGGGGGTGAAACCTGCTCTTGAATCAAGTCCACAAGTATTCTGTTGCAATGTACACTAATTTATCTTTTTCTAGTTAATAGGCTAGAGAATATAGGTCACAATAACAAATTGCATAGCCTAGGATAATCACTCTAGTTAGGAATTTGGACATTTTCAAATTAGAACGTTGGTTCAATGTTTATTCTTTACCCTTACTCTCACCTCATGTTCCATATGGTACAAAAAAACCCTTGTGGACATGGACAGTAGTAATGGTGGTTGCTGGGGAAGGGGAGGGTGGGGAGAGTACAGGGGGGATAAATGGTGATGGACTTGGGGTGGCGAATATACAATAGTAACAGTGTACAGACGAAGTATTATAGAATTGGCACCTGAAACCTGTATAATTTTGTTAGGCAGTGTCACCCCAATGAATTCAATAAAAAGGGGAAAGACAGAAAAAGTAATGCAAAGGTGAGATTTTCTAGACTCTGAATCATTAAAAGAAAATTATTTGGCATTTGTGTATTAAGTGCTTTACAGAGATTCACCAACAATAATCAAAGAGGTATAGTAGTCACATGTTCTTTTTTGTGTTAAGCTGACATAAAATTTTTGAAAAAAATTAAGATGAAATTTGATTGAGGCATCACTTTATATAACAGCTTTTTACTTCCAGAATGTGTTTTACTATAAACTGCTTATGCTTAACTGAAATCTTGTAAAGATAGAGTAAACAAAGAGAGAATAAAGGAAAAACCAATAATGAAATAGTAAAGTATATGAACCTTTGGGAAATGTAGTATTGTAGAAAAGTACAGCTATTTCTCTTATAATTGGATGATTTCCATAGTACAGCAGCCCTTGAATTATAAGCATATTTTTGGAATTAATATTAATTTAAAATGGGTATTAAAATATCACTTGTATTTCCAAACAAATGTTGTCAGTCAAGTCTCAACATAAATGTATTAGAACTAAAGGAAGAAGACACACTGCTATTAATCCTTATTATTATTCATTTCTTATTTTGAAAATACATTTTAAATAATGTAAATAATTTCAGAGCTTTAAAATTCTTATTTGCACTTTCTAGAAAATATATGTATATATTTATACAAGTTATTACTAAAATTATGTGATATTACTATGCTATATTATAAAGTTGGAGCTGTATAATTTGCATCAGTATATTTTTATGAATACCTACCAAGTGCAAATGATGGGAGTCAAGACCAAGAGAGACATAAAAGTAGTTCTAGGCCTCATGAAATTTAGTCATGCCTCAGTTTTCCTAGAATGAATCGTACAGTGTACGAATCCATTCTTATCTATGCTTCCACTTACCATTGAGTGAAATACCTCAAATCGTCAGATGGCCATAGGGATTTTCAAATTTAACTGTCCATATCTGTAAGGCCAACTCAATTGTTTCTACAAAAGTCATTGTTTATGATGGTAAGGAAAAAATAAAATTAATTTGGTCGTATTGATTCAATTTGGTTTTAAGTACATAAAATTGTAAAGTTGTTTTGACCTACTTCTGAAAAAGAAATTATTATAGAATGGGAAATTTTTAGGTAGCACAATGTTTTTATAATGATCTCTTCTGATAATTCAAAATATTAATGTATTCTCTTTCACATGCTATGATTTGGCCAGCTTCCCTTCGCCAGGAAGTAAAGCACACCTCAGCTTGACCCATCTCTGGCTTCAGAATCCAGGGGGGTATCATTGTCATACAACTCTATGCCTACAGGTGGGTTCCCTTACCTGGAGTGTGATCATAAACTCAAAGAGAGAAGTAAAAGGTGAGTCACAGTTCTGTTGTGGTGAGTACCAGGGCATGCCCAGGCTGCTTTGTTGTAATTAACTATCATTGTAATTAAACAAATGTGTATCCACTCTCTATTATTTGTAAGGCACTATGCTACATTCAATGGGAAACAGATGATTGACTAAGAAATGATCCTAAAACCAAGTTTGAGAAAAAACTTCCATATGTAAATAACTTTAACAAAGGCAGACCGGTAATGTAATAATAAAAATAAAATAGAGTACACGTGCATTGATTCTAGAAACAACAGTCATATTGCCCAAAGGGAGTGGCCTCATATTGCATTTACCGTGACTTTACTAAGTCGCAGAATGCCGGTACTTATTTGTTAGGATCAGACGGAAATCGCTTGATATTTTCCTTTATTTTATTATGTACAGTTATATGAGAATCCTTTGGTCTCCTTTACTGTACTTCTTTTATAACTTTACTTTGCCTTTTCAAATTACAGCTTACTTTCAATATTATTTTGTATTGGTTTCAGGTGTACATCATAGTGGTTAGACAATCCTATACTTTACAAAGTGGTCACCCTGATATTTCCAGTACCCAATTGCCACCATATGTAGTTATTATAATTCATTTTGTAAGAAATCAAAAACAATCTTTAAAGATAAACCAAACCATCTGCTTAAACATTCCTTGGTAAAAATAAACTTAGTAAAGGAAACATATACAGAGCATGCCAAAGCTACAGCCCCTCGTTATAGTTCCCATGAAAAATATGCAGATTTGGGTATCATGCTTGGATTTTATCTTCTCTTTGTTTCTTTGTAATTGAAAGATAAAACCCAAAGTGTTGTTAAGAGGGAAATTGAGCTAATCCTTGTAAAGTGATTTGCATGGTGTCCAAGGGAAAGTAACCCCTCAGGAATTACTTGCTATTATTAGATTTATTTCTATATAATTTGATGCTTTAATTTGTTTCTTAACATAGCAGAGCACACTTTTCATTATGTTATAGTAATTCTTTGAATGCTTTAATGGGAGATGGGTAATGATAGAAAAATTGCTGCTTCATAGAAGAACAAAGGAACCATGAAGAACCCATATTTTTGTTCTTTAATGTTCAGTGTTCACATACTACTTGCTTATAAAGAGTTTTACAGAGAAAGATATTAGAGAACATGCAATGTAAAAAACCAGGTTTCCACTTTTTACTGAAATTTGTAATACATTATTGTCTATGGATCATGAAATAAAACATCTGACTTTATAATATTTTTTGCTAAATAGATTTCAACTGTGTTTTGGGGGTTTCAAATTCTAATTTACAAAATCCTGGTATCTGGAGGCTAGATAGTTGAGCTTTTTATCTATACACTTGTGTGTATGTGTATTGTACACATAAAAGTGCATAGATTTCCCAAGATGTAAATCCATCCCTTTATAATTCATCTAAAATAAAAAAATGCTTGCCAACATATTGGAAATATAAAAATCTAGTATAAAATTCTAATATAAAATCTACTAACTTCTTTTGTTTTAGTTATTTGTTAATGCAATGTTTCTTTTATCATCTTGGATTAATAGACTGCTATCATCTAATCAATTAATATTCTCATGTTTTTTTTTTTAATTTAAGTAATAAGGCATGACACAAACCATTTATTTCCTCATTAGAATTTTCAGGATTCGGCTCTTACTATTAACTAATTTATATTCCACTGGTTACATGTTGTATATCTCCTTAGGAAGGTTGTTTTCTTTCTGAATCTGTGATTAATCTTTGGGATGCACATGGAGAGGATTACTTCATGGAGAAGCCTCACTAATGAATAACACAATGACGGAGACTCTAGAACTGGTTGGCACAGCCAGGAAAAGGCAGTATTCCAGCAAAGCTATTAATGTCAGAACTAATTCAGTTCTCAGACAATTTTGTTAATTATTAGAATGTTTATCCATTTAAAAAATATCTGTCCCTCTCTAGCATGAACTGAAGTTATAAATTGAGAAATGAACAATAATTACCCTTCCTTCCTACAAAAGTGGGAATCTGAGTTCCAGGCTACACTGCAGTTTAGGGAGCTGGCTAAGATAAGTGGGCTGAAGCCCCCAGTACTACAGAAATCAAGGGAGTGACGGTACAGCAATTATAAAGTCATACACGACAAACTAAAGAACAGAGCTGAACAGAGAATTCAGCTAGGAGACATTAGAAAAGGGGATTTGAAGATATTTGATACTGGAAGATAGGGGGCAGCCTGGAGCCATCACTGCAGTGTACTTGCCTGACAATGGTGGATGGGCAAAAGCAGTTAGGGTGTTAAGTGTATATGGGAATTACATCAGATTCTTTCACATAGCTGAGGAATTATTAGAAGGAAAGGAAGAGGAAGAGCTGGAAGAGGGGGAGAAGGAGACTATAAGCCATACAGAATAATCCTTGCAGGACATTTGGTATTGTATTGGTCCACACAAAAAGGTGTTTGATATTTGGTCCCATACCAAAACGTCCTTGGACACACCTGGCCCACACAAGCCATCTACCTGACCCCATGCATAGCTACCAGCTGGGCTGCTGAGGCAAGAAGGTCTATTATTGGCAGTACAACCACAAAACAATTATTGGACCAATACAACATGGTGGTATTTTTTATGTATTAATCCCCAAAAACCAAAAGTATAAATAAATGTTATGGGCAATTTGAATCCAGGAATGTTTTCTAAGTGTGGACGTGTGGGCAGGACCAAATTCCCAGTACCTTCTCCCATGAACCAAATATGCCCACAGGCGTTTTGTACGGGACCAAATGCCTGCTGACCTAAGTGAAATGAAATATTAAAGCAGAGGAAGAATAGTCAAAATAAATACTTATTGAGCACCTACTATGTGCCCAGCACAATACCATGTACTTTAAAGGTTTTCCTCCAAGTAAAATATACGCCAAGGAAATATTTTCTTTCGGACTAAATACCTGTAAATAATGTCATAGTGATATATAAGTAGAAGTCAATAGCTAACTGCCTAATTTTACCACACAAATCAATATTATATAATACACATTGAAAGTGATTTTTCTCATAAATGGCAAAGGCAAATTCCTATAACTCTGACTCCAAATATTTATGCTTTGAACTGCTTTGTGATTGATGATGACAGAACTTTTGCTGCATGGTATAGTGTATCTTTTTAGCATTCAAATCAACAAGTAAATGCTTCAAGTCATAAGACTGTAATAAATATTAATGCAGGGTCTTTTTGAAATTTAACACAGTGCAATAGAATAAGTAGAATTATGATAAATTGAGTCACTAGACATTTGAAAGATTTATAAATATTGAAAAAAGCAACAATACTTAGACATTTTTTAAGAATATGAATAACAATGGGAACTGAGATCAGCATTAATGTTAGAACCACAGTAAAATGGACAGTGCTTGAAAGAGGGCAAAAGTTTTGAAAGACTTTTATAAAGAGCATTACTTTTTATTATGCACAAATCTACACATTTTAATTTTAGTTATGCATAATACATGGCAGAACCATTTTTTAAATAACACTTTTAAACTCTATCAGCAAAACCAATACCCAAGCCAAAATTTAAAAAAAAATTTTAAATTAAAAAAATTTTATTATGTTTATAGAAACCTAATAGTTTTTCCTCCTGGTGAACTATTTATTTATTAGGTTGAAGTGACCAAAATTAACTGGCATTTGGGGTGAAGAGGTGAAGTGGTTATAAATATTGATTAGAATATCCACCAATATAAAAACAGCTTTTATAGGATTTATATCATTGTATACAATCAACTATATCCACGAACTCATAATGCAATTTAGGTGTTTAATTTAATTTCAGAAGGAGGATTATGCTTGCATATCAAGTTTTGTTTTTTAAAATAAAAAGTAAAAAATAAAACACAGCCATTAAAATATATATTTAGTTGATATATGGTATTTGTTCCTCACTGCCTGGATCTTACCTTTAACTGGAACATAATCAACAGAAGAAAAAAGCAAACAAAGTATAACCAGAGACATTGAAGTTAAGGACAATCTAATAATAGCTGGGGGGGGAGTGGAGAGGGGACAGTGGGGAGAAGGGATTACAGGAACTACTATAAAGGACACATGGACAAAACCAAGGGGGAGGGTGGAGGCGGGGGAGGGAGGTGGGTTTGGCTGGGATGGGGTGGAGGGATGGGGAGAAAATGCAGACAACTGTAATTGAATAACAATAAAAATTAAAAACATACATATATATTTAGTTGATATAAATTAGATTTAATGTACTTATTATTTCCTTGAGTATGAAACAAATTTCAACACTATAGGTATTTTTAAATTTTCAGAAATATTATGAATGAGCTCATGGGCTAGATTAAAAACAATTTTACTATGTACTTAAATATCTATGAAAATAATAGCTAGTAGCAAATATTTATTGAGACTTCTCTATGCCAGCACTGATCTAAATACTTTTTTTGACAAAATTCATGTTTAATGGCTAATTTAATATTCACAATTTTTCCTATAAGGTACTATTATCATCTCTTTACAGATGAAAAAAACAGACACAAAGACAGCTTAAATGTATTACCTCAGATAATATATCTAGGATTTTAAAGACATAATTTAAAACTATAGTTTACACTCTTAAACTCTGGTGAGCTATAATATGAAGGTGAATGTTCTGCAGATTTCTTGTAAAAGTAAACTAAAAATTAAATATTAATGCTTAGTCATTAAATATACATCTATATAACACATGCTAATTTCTGTTCTAAGTTATTTACATATATTAACCCATTTAACACTGAGTGGCTAAAAGTATAGCACTTTAGGCCCAGAATGTACAATACCTTTATATTATATGTAAGAATACTGCATCCAGGAGAAGAGAAGCAACACATAGTAAAATGTTAATGTGGTTTGAGGAATACCAATATTTTTGTATTATTTGTTTTACCATACATATAACTCAAAGATTAAAAAAAAAATCTAACACTTGTATTAGTTACATATAAGGTATGATATCCCTATATCAGAGATGAGAAAATGGAGAATGTGAAAGATGAATTGTTGGAACTTCATAAATATAGTAAGTAGTAGAACCAATGCCTAAAGCTCATGTATCCTTTCTCTAAGTTCTAATGTTTTTCTGCTTGAAAAGTTGTGAAATATCCATATATGGGTATTCAAAGATTCCCTGCCATTTTTTTTAAGAGCCTACTGTATGTCTGAAACTGTGTTAGGCACTTGGAACGCAAAGACAAAAATATGCCCCCATCGTTACATTGTGGGCCACCTGAAGCCTCAGTCCTGTGTGTGTTGAACAAGAGTATCTTATTAGGCTGATGAATTCTATTGTCACCCTCCTTAAATATCCAAGAATATAATCATGTCAGAGAAAGGAATTACTATTAAATTTCTTGAATATTATTTGGAAGAATGTCCAAGGGGCCAAGTGTGTGTGGAAGAGCACTTAAGTCTCCCCGGGGAGTTACGTGAAAGACCCACAGCCGAGGTGAAGGTTCTCATCAGGTGGTTTCAGTTATGATAGACGTGGGGAATGATGTAGAGAAAGGAAAATAAATCAGGATAGTTGGCATATAACAGAGATAGAGCAAAATGGAAGAAATGATAAGGGTCAAGTTAAAATTTTCAGTGAGCGCACGCTCTGCTTTAGCATAGTGCTAGAAGCTGAGGATACAGTGATAAATTAGAGAAAACATACTCTGCTATCCGGTAATGTCAGCATGCAAGAAAAATTAAAGAGGCATTGGAAGGAGTCTTAGAAAATACTAACAGACTGGAGTAGAACGCCTAGAGCATTCTTATGTTGTAATTCCTATTAAGAAAATATCTTGCCATACCTATGCCTAGAGCACTCCTTGGAGCGTTGGAAGACAAAAAGGAGCAGCGTATTTTTCTGTTTTAAATTTTTATATCTGATTCAGAAAACTTTAGCCCTTTAATAATAAACAGCTAATAGAGTACCAAACTGTACCAAAATAAGAAGTTATTTTGACTCTAAGATGACTCTAAATAAGAAGTTATATAAAAACCAAACAACAGAGCAGAAAATCAAAATAATTAGATGTAAGAAAGGCTAGAGGGACTATCCATAAGCCCCCAAAAAGGAAATCTGATCACAGCTAGAAAAGGGAGGAGGGGTTATAAATAAGAACAAGCAAAAGTCAAACTATTGAGGAAATTGTAAGAAATTAAATGGCCAAACATTTTTAAAAGCTACTTTATGATAGAAATACAGAACATTTGGCTAAAAAACACAATAGTTCATTAAAAGGATAATTTATTAAGTACCTTTTATATATGCCATCACCTTGAGAATCTCTTCCTAACCTCCACGTAGATCAATCCCCTTCAATGTGCCACAGTATTAATGAGGCCGGGTCCTTTACCTCAATGCATTCTACCTTCAGGGAATGGGGTCTCAACCATCTAACTGGAGTCAAAGTCACATTAGACATGACCCCCAAAATTCCCATTTCCCCATACTTAATTTTCATCTCTCTCCCCAATTAATACCTGCCTGGAGAAATTGGAAAGAAAGAGTGTTTTTCCTTCTTCCCAGAGCCATCTTCTCCACAGTACAGTGGGTCTATAATCAGAACCAGGACACTGGGGAAGTCAATAGTTGCCAGAGGGGGAGCTGCCACTGAAGGAAAGTATCGTTTCAGTTGATTCTATGAGACATGCAGTCAAGAGGATATTCACTAGAATGTAGTGGAGTTGAATGTTTTCTTTTATTCATGTCGCTAGAAAGACTCACATATAACAGAAATAACTTCCTGCATTCTATGCATACAACTCAATTTCTGAATTGAATGTATTTCTGTGTATTCTAGCCTCATTGTTCCGCTACTTGTGAAGGAAGGAAATTGCCCTTCACTTGGTCTCTTGGGATACTTCCTTGCCCATATCTCCTCAAACCATTCTCCTCCAAACAACAAGTTATCTTTTTTAAAAATGCAATCTCATCATGGTACTTGTCTGATTATATGCCTCATGAGTTCAGTTAGTTCATCATTTCCTATAGAATAAAGGCCAAATACCTTAGACACATTCATAGACTTTCACCATAGGTTCTCTCTCAGACATCTTTCCCAAGTTCCCAGGTAAAATGTACTGCTTCCAGGACTATATTCTTCTTTCTAATTTCTCCTTTCCCTCTCTGCTTTTTGTTACTGCCATTCTACTAGAGGTTTCTTTTATTCCCTCCTTTTCCTCACACTTAGCACTTAAGGGAATCCAAATAAATAGTTTTAGTTAAATGAGTGAATGGATGAGAGTGAATGTACTGACTGTCCCTGACTGAGGCTTGGTCATGCATATAGTCTTTAATTTTTTCATGCCTCTAGTTCATCTTAGGGCATTTGGATTGGAAAGATCACTACTCTTACAGTTGGAACTTGTGGCCTCAAGGCCCAGTTACATTTTCAGTTTCATAAATGTTAAATTCTTTGTCTTCCCTCGGCCTGTTTCCAAACTAAAAAAAAGTGCACTTTCCTAACATAAGAGTTATAAGTATCAAATATGGTTAATGTATGCAGAAACTCTTGATAACTTATGTAAATATGTCAATTTCTAAGACACCAGTGTTGATTATTTTGTTATAACTCTAAACTGGTTGATCCTGATAGGATTTTTATGGCATGCTCATAAATCATTGTCACAAGTAAGATAGCAGAAATAGCCAGCCCACTTCTCTCAATAGGCTGAGAAAATTTTTATATAATTTTGATGCTGTGATAGTGAACAGTAGATTTTCCAGGAATTCTTTTCACCCTGGTGTGGGTTAGACATGGTCACATGTGATAAAACGTATAAGTGGGAACATAATTTCCATGGAGTCAGGAGTCGCAGGCCAGGCATCATCTTGGCAACTGCCCCAGGTTCCAGCTCTATGCTTGCTTTTTCTGCATATGCTTTGAGGTCACATATCTTAAAGTGAGGCCAAGTGAGGATCTCAACTTGGGCTTAGAAGGTGACAATAACATAGAACTACCTGTAGTTCAGTAGCAGGCAATTTGGGTCTTGAATTAAGCCTTTCAGAATACAAATGATTTAGATTGGGTTAAAATGAAAGCTGTAGGGCATTCTAGGTATGAAAAACTCTTAAGTGAATTCTATTATTGGAAAAAAAGTCAATGAGATATTAGGCAAACTATATGTCTGCTATGCTTTTCATATTCCTTTCTTTGTTTTGTAGAACTACCTGACAACTAATTGTTGGGGAGATAAAGAGTACAATGGGTCAAGTTAAGTTACACAAAGTGAAATAAGCAAAGTAGATAAGACATAAATAGAATTAGGCTTAAAAATTTTCTTTTCCTTAACTATCTTTTATACATATTATACATGTTATATATATTATATATTATATGATAATATTTATATATAATTATATTATCATATAATATATAATATATAAACACATATAATATACATTATATTATATATATGCAGTATGCCATGAATCATTAAGGATTTCCTAGTTTTAATTAGTACACATTTCTAAATATATCTGCCATTTCAATAAACTTAATTTCCATTAGAAGATTTAATAATATATTTTCTGAGACTTAGAAGATATTAGATTTTTATTTCTCCTTCAAACACTGTTTTAAATATATATCTACATGAAAAATTCATATAAAAGTACCCTACTTTTAAAAGTTACTCTTCTAAAGATTTTTTCTTCTAAAAGAGGTAATATTTACTTTTATTGTTTAATATAAATTCATTCACATGTTTATTTAATATACATTTTAATGAAGACACTGGAAAATACAAAGGTGAGTAAAAGATAGACTCTGAGGCTAGTGACCACAGCTAAGAAAACATATATTATTTTAATAAAGTATGAATTTTGGATTAATATTTTGCTTTCTTAATGTGATACCATGGTATATTTATAAAAACTAAAATTCGGTAAAAAAATTAGTATTAAAAATGTGTTAGCAAGGGAATTATCTGTTTTAAATTAAAAATTAAAACTGTTTTGAAGTAAGAATTAGTTTTATTATGAAAACTCAGAAAAGTACTTCTTTTGCCTTTTATTCAGCCATGTGAAAGTGGATAGTGTTCGAGCTTGTTGGTTATACTACAGACCCAGTACGAAATTTTAAGGCACAAAGGTTCTGACAATTTCTTTTTCTTCATTCCACAGATTATATGAAAAATGTCTCTGTATAAAAAATGATTTTATATTTTTTATTGAGGTTGCCTCATACTATTATATAAGCTGATGTTAAGTTTAAATACCGCTCTCTCGTTAAATGAGTAGAGTTTGGCCTTATTTGTTTCTCCCTCCTATTTTACCATCTATTACATGTTTCCTTTTGTCCCTTGATCACCAACTTACACCATACATAAAAATAAATTCAAGGTGGATAAAAGACTTAAATATAAGTCGTAACACCATAAAAGTCCTAGAGGAAAACACTGGCAGGAAAATCTCAGACATTACACACAGAAACATCCTCACAGACACGTCCCCTAAAGCAAGGGACATAAAGGAAAGAATAAACAAATGGAACCTCATCAAAATACAAAGCTTCTGCATGGCTAAAGAAAACAGTATTAAAATAAAAAGAGAACCAACAGTATGGGAAATTATATTTGCCAATGATACCTCAGACAAGGGCCTGATCTCCAAAATATATAAAGAACTCACACGACTCCACTCCAGGAAGACAAACAACCCAATTAAAAAATGGGAAAAGGACTTGAACAGACGCTTCTCCAAGGAAGACATACAGAGGGCCCAGAGACATATGAAAAGATGCTCAGCATCACTAGCCATCAGAGAGATGCAAATTAAAACCACAATGAGGTACCATCTCACACCTGTCAGAGTGGCCAACATAAACAAATCAACAAACAAATGTTGGACAGGATGTGGAGAAAAGGGAACCCTAGTACATTGTTTGTGGGAATGCAGACTGGTGAGGCCACTGTGGAAAACAGTATGGAATTTCCTCAGAAAACTAAAAATGGAACTGCCCTTTGACCCAGCAATTCTGCTGCTAGGATTATATCCTAAGAACCCTAAAACACCAATCCAAAAGAACCTATGCATCCCAGTGTTCATTGTAGCACAGTTTACAATAGCCAAGTACTGGAAGCAACCTAAGTGCCCATCAGCAAACGAGTGGATCCAAAAACTATGGTACATTTACACAATGGAATTGTACGCAGCAGAGAGAAAGAAGGAGCTTATTCCCTTTGCAACAGCATGGATGGAACTGGAGAGCATTATGCTAAGTGAAATAAGCCAGGTGGTGAGGGACAAATACCATATGATCTCACCCTTAACTGGAACATAATCAACAAAAGAAAAAAGGAAACAAAATATAACCAGAGACATTGAAGTTAAGAACAATGTAACAATAGCCAGAGGGGAGTGGGGAAGGGACAGTGGGGAGACAGGTTTACAGCAACTACTATAAAGGACACATGGACAAAATCAAGGGGGAGGGTAGAGGTAGGGAAGGGAGGTGGGTTTGGCTGGGGTGGGGTGGAGGGATGGGGAGAAAATGCAGACAACTGTAACCGAATAACAATAAAAAAAAATAAATCAGCCCCCAAACCATTTTGGATACCTATTGTTGTTAAGGGTTTTTTTAATGCCATCTTCAGAGGACTTACAATATTCAATGCTGTAATCATTTCCCTTTAGAATTATGCTACGTGGTTATTAATTTCAAATTCTTATTCAGTACCCAACAGCAGCAAGTCTATACATTACTTTGGATTAGATTCTCTATTTTATAAATTTAAAGTTATCCGCATAATTGATCAATCTTCTGTTTATTGTATACTCTAAAGGATTTATAACATGTTACAGAAATAATGAATCATGGAAGTACATTATTTTGTTATGCCCAATAATTGTAACTATATAATTCATCATCACTTCCACTAACTTCTGAGAGGTGCCTCAAACCCTGGTACAACCAAGTACACAGTACCACTAGTGTTTGCCGGACACTGTACCAGTAGTAGTAATCAACACGAGTATAATCGCTGCCCTCAAGCCTTGTTATTTACTCAGAGGGCCATACTGGAAGAAGCTACTTGACTTGCACATGGTGTACAATGCACTGCAAAACTTTGTCACAGGGCCTGTGACTGCTTTGCAGATTCTGAAAATGCCTCACATAGTCAAAGGGACTCTGACTGTGATCTCTGAGCCAATTTAAACAGCAGCATTATTCCTTCAAAATACGTAACTATTCTTCACACTTCTATATTGAGTTGGTGCCCTCACTCTAGAAGAATAGATAGAATTGGGGTTTTCACACAGTTGAGGAGTTATAAATGTGTCAGACAAGTGGAAAAACATGAGGCCCAAAGCAGGATGGGTGCAGTGTGACTGTGCCGCAACGAGGAACCTGTGGGCAAGAGTGGGGTGAACAGCGAGCGGAGAAAATGCCTCATGGGGAAACAGAAGACAAGTACGGGGATGAAAGTGCTACAGTAGAAATAGATTATACTGAAAAGTTTAAGTGGAGAGGTGACATAGTAAGAGGACCTGTATTTTAAATCTCCCACAGAGTTTCTCTTGCACGTTAATGAGCATGTAAAAAAGTAAAGAAGAAAAAATCTCACAATGAGGCTCAAAACTATACCATTAACCTAGACATGTTATGAGGACGACTTGGACTGAGATTTGTAAGTACTGATGTAAAAGTGATCAACGAGGGGGCCTTGTTTGTTTGTTCTCAGAAATACAAAATCTTAGTAACTGTTTTGACAAAAGGAAAAAGAGAGGTGAATGAAGACAGTTGTAATGTTCTGAGCCTGCTTGAACGGGAGTGGGAATGACATGCATGCAGACAACAGCACTGGGAAGTGAGTTTATTGAGACTCTGGGTATGGTCAGAGGTGAACCACTTACATATTCACTTATTTTAAGTCACTTACATTGTCTTTTTTAAATTTGTGGCAGTTATTCTACCTTCTCTGTCTTCCAAGCAGGACACCATTGGCTACCTTTCATAAAAAATTACTTCTAACATTTATTAATTTAGGTATTGTTCTAAGTGATTCATATGTTTTGACTTGATTTATCCCCACAACATTCTATAAGATAGTTACTAACTTATTACAAAATTTTACAGATAAGGAACCTGAAGTCCAGAAACAAAAGAGAAACCTTGGCCAAAGCTACAAGACAAATAAATTATGAGGATAATTTTGAACCTAAGTAACTTCTGCTTTTATCTACTGGCATGTGCATCTTCTCTCATCCCAAATAGCCAAGGTCCCTCCATTGTACCTCTTTTACTCAGCCCGTTAGAGCAGAATCGCAACTGATCTCCTGTCCTCTAAATGCCTCCTAGTTTAATGAATCCCCTACATCAGAAAACTGGCCATGTTTCACTAGCTCATTGAAAAACTTTCAGAGACATCCACTAATCTTTCACATAAAATAAAAATATACATAGAAGGCAAAACCATCTACAATCTGATGATTGTATATACATCTAACTCCCTTTCCCCAAACTCTCAGCAAATCTGCTCTTAAGTACAGAGACTCGCTGCCACTCTGAGCTGTGCCGTATTTTTCAAACCTCATAGCTTCTGTAGATACTGATTTGACTAAACAGAAAATATCCCTGGTTAACTAGGAAACCCCTAACCCGCTTCTATGGTTGTAAAGCACGCTGTGATTGAGCCCACAGCTGTCCCGGCCTGATTTTGTTTTTATTTTTAACACACACGCGGATTCTCAGTTGGTTGTCATGCCATGCTTGGTAATTGAATGTGCTACACCAATTCAGGAGGAGTGAGACTTAACACAACTTTAGTCTCCTGGATCTTTTTTTTTTTTTGAATCAAGCCAAAATAATTTTCTCACATCCCGTAGATTTTGTTTGTCTTCTCTGTGGTTTGTGTCTTTGTACTTAAATGTATGACTCTTGCATCATAAGCTCCTGGTACTACCTAAAAAACCTCCTGGCATCAAAGAGCTTTATAGTTCTCTACTCTCTAATGAAAATGCCCATATCTCCAATTTTTAGAGCTCTACTGTTTTGTAACAATAAGTAGTAATATGTTAGTGAGATGAACAAATCTCAATTACTGAGTGTTAGAAAATGTGCTATTTCCTACAGTTTAAATATCTGCTTAACTCATCCAAAATGAAAAGCTCTTTGAAAACACCTTTGAGGAGTAATGATACTATCACGAAACACGATCATTTTGCTCCACTTTGGGAGAGGTATTCGGAGATATTTGATGTGGTTTCATGACAGCAAGTCAAAGGTAATGCTTTGCTTTTAGATAAAGCAAGCTTGAGAGTTAGGTGAAAGAGAAAGTTCACATGGAATGAAATAATTTGTTATATGGAAATAAATTTAATAAAATGATGAAAATAAACTTAATTTTTACCTGAACTCAGCCATAGTATTTTATCTTTATTTTGCAGAACATCCTGTATATACAGATACAGTATAAGTTTCCTTAATTTTTATCAAATTACAAACTAGAATAAATGGACACACAATATTACTTTTGATTTTTAAAAACTGTGTATGATAGATGGAGATACATGTGAAGAAACCACATCCAACAGTTTGCTTTGAAGTCTGGTGTGAGAAGATACATTACCAGCATATAAAGCTGAATCTCTGGAGGACACAGATGAAGACAGAAGGTTGAAAGTTGTCAAATCCTTTGAAACTGTATAATTTACACAGTGTGGATGAACACAGAATGAAATTGTATTTCCTATTAGGATAACTGAATTTCACATATATTTTGGCCTAATAATATAAATTATTACTCATATTCGGCCAAACATCATTATCCGCTATTTCTTTTTTCTAACTTGTCTACTTAGAACATGGTTTGTCACCAAGAAGAGACACCTACTCACATTAGTTTAAGTAAAATAGAATTTAGTACAAATTCACTGAAACCCAGGAAAAGATGAGCAAATCAGGCAGGTATGGGAAGAAGTCAGGGTGGTCACAGAGCCTTAGCAGGGAGACATCCTGGACTCGTCCAGAGCTCTAGGGCTCATCTTCTGACTCATTATTTCTTCCCACTATGGCCTCCTCTACTTAGATAGAAGCCAAGTCTTCTTTCAACCCAGCATGCTTTTTAGTTCAATTACCTACCATCATTCGCTAATTAGGCTCTATCTTTCTTAATTCTGGTTGGTCGACGACAAGGAAATGGCATTGCTGTCTTAAAATTTAGAGTGCCATTTGGTTCATGCAGTGGCCTTGAGTCAGAGTAGCTTCGTAGGAAGAGGGTTTACAGTAATGTATATTGACTTGGATATCAGCCCATAACTACTGTTATTAAATAACCTTTTTATAACAATGCAAAATATTTTACAATTTTATTTTTAATTGCAAGTTATGGATATATGTAATCTACATGTACTTTTGCAATTGACTGAAAAGGTTATAAAGCATCAAGGGGATTTCTATTTTTAATGTGTTGTCAAGAAGTGTTAAAATAAGATGCAGAACACACACACACATGCCAAAATAAATCTATTGACCTTAAGATCACTAAGCAATCATCACAGCACAATAGACCACCTATCCATTTACAAGTATCAGAATTCTGAAGATTGTTACCTACAGCTGATAAACTGATGCCTAGTAAGAATCGTTGTAGAGGATGGGTAGGTAGAGCTTAAGCATGGAAGAGGGTAAAGATATAGATGTAGAGAAAAATGAATATTTTCTACTGTTTTTACCATATTGTTATTCTAAATGTGTTAATCTTATTATTTGGATTATTTGTATTTTATTTTACATATAACTAATAATAATATTAATATTTTAAGCCCTAGACTGTTATGTACAAATATATATCATATAGATATAAAATTGGAAAACTACTTTATGACGTTTTTAATGGCTTTAGCTCCTACCTCCATAGACTGGGGTGCCTGGGAAGCAGACTCTGAGATGGATGTGATTGTGCAGGAGATTTGATAGAGAGTAATAGTGGAATCAATACGTGTGGAAGGGAAGCAAGACTAAACAAAAGAAAATAATTGAGCCATTATGTGGTCCTAATAGAAACCCCACCAAAACCATTGGGGATTCTGAAGCTGGAACAACTTTTCAGAATTGTACCCATTTGGGCAGGAGGATTGGGTCAGTTATATCCAACTATAACTTAGCATAAACCTTGGAAAGGAAGAAGTGTTGAGAAAATTAACCATTCAATGAATGAGGACTGCCCCAGGACTGAGGCCTGGCCTTGATGAGGCAGTTCTGCCGGCCCTGTAGGGAACTGACGCTGCGGGGTTTCTACAGCAGCACTGAGAGCATCTGCAGGAATCTGATTTTTATTCCTAAAGGGGAATCTGGGAAGCACGCAAAACCCACTATACTAATTCTTTCAAAAATGGTGACTACTCAACTTTCAAGTAATAAAAGTCAATCCAAATATTACATATATTTCAATGTTCAATTTATTTGTAATTTAAATGATACATTTTTACCCATCTGATTCTAGTAGCTTAATGGTTTTGAATTAAATATCCTAAATGCTTTGTATTTATGTAAAACAATTGAAGAAAATATTCTCAGTCTCTTTTATTTAATAGGCCATTTGAAAAAATTATTAATTTTGAGGGGCCACAATTTTTCTGCTTCATAGTACTTATTTATCTGCTTTTTGATCAACACCTAGCTGCAACAAATTTATTTTTACTCTAGGTACAACAAAATCTCCATAATATAAATCCGAAGATACATTTAAGCTAGCATTCATGCATTTGTTAGTTTTTGCAGTTTTAAAGATAGGCTTAGAATTTATATTGGAATACTTTTATTTTTCCGGGCTAGTCCAATGCCCTGATTTTAAAAGGTTATTCACACATTCAAATAATGTGCAATTCTCCGAAAAGCTTCTGTGTAGATGTGGCAAAACTGTACTGTGTCAAATTCTAATGGTTATTAAAATATCCTCACCTTGCATATCAAAAGAAGACTGTGGTGTTCTGTTTATTATATTGATTAGCCCCAGTTCGTTCTGTTTCAGGAAGTGGGTTTCTCCTAGGCGTTAGTGAAGATGCATAAACATTTTTCAGTCAAAGGCAGAGTGAGGTGAATTGTTACTGCAGAGACTTAAATGGATTATTTTAAGTTCTCAAAGCATCCATCAGGAAGAAAACTGTTTTAGAAAACCAATGTGATATGTCAAGAAGATGGGACTAAATTGGCCATGGCAGGGTTTAGTCAGTGTTTTTGGCTGTTTTCATTATTGATTGCATAACATTGATTATGTTAACTGTGCAGAGCTCCAATTTGCTTATTAAGTTCGCTAGAATAGCAGGTTGACATTGGCAGAATTTCTTCTTGTTCCGGTTGCTCAAGTAGACCTTATTTCTCATTGCTTTAGGAGAGTGCTAAAAACAAAACGTATTTTTTCTCCCCTATATTAAATTTTAGATTTCATTCTAGATTTTAACTTTTAAGCTATTAATTTCATTGCTTGAAAATTAAAAAAAACACTTATTAACATTTTGTGATTAAGTGTATTAGTTTCTGAGGAAAGAACGAATAGCACAGTGGCATGTTTGTTTCTAAACAACATTCAACATTAACGAAACAGAAAAATGAATGTCTACCCCATTTACCTGTCATGCCTTGGGCTGTTAAATACTGAAATAAGTTATATATCTGAAAATATTGAAGGACAGAAACAAATTAATAGAATGAATCCTATCTACAAATAGAAATGTCCATGGATTATTTTACAGTGCAGTTCCATGTTCTATATGATATGTGATTATTATTTTATTTCAAAAATTCTTAAAAAGTGTTCTAAGAATTTTCTGATGGAAAAAGTGAAACTATTGATCGGGGAAAGGTAGATTCCTATTAACTGAATATGCCATTTAGGGGAAGAAGGGGCTTTGACTCAGGCCTTGGCTTCCAGGCACTACACTTAGATACCCAAAGTTTGGAAAGGGATAGGCTTTGACAAGTTTTAAGGAGTTAAATCTAAATAAACATCATTGATCACCTCTGAGATGACTGTGAGAGTACATGTGAAGGCTTGAGTTTCCAGGTGTATGTGCGAAGTGGCAACGTCATCATAAATAGGCAGGTAAGCATCCTTGGTATAAACGGACAAGAATGCAAAAGCCTAACAGGGACCTCACCTGCACTGGTAAACCTCTACCATGCATGATCGTGAAAATCCTGCTGTCGGAATGTTAAAGTGCGTAAGTGGCTCCTGGATGCACTAGCTCTGCGACTTGGTCCAATCACTTAATCTTTGTGCCTCAGTTTCCTCATCTGCAAAGCAGTGCTGATATGGCACCAAACTTATAGAGTTGTCATAAGTATCAGATGAGTTAATGTGTGCTAAATGTTTAAACCACCACTATACAAACACTAGTTAAACTTACTGTATCTACGGTTACTTTATCTTTGTGTTGGTGGCTCCTCTGTGGTAGCGGTAAGTATGTGAGCATGAGCATCAGGATTAAAGTTTCAAACAAGCGGCAAAACCAGACATAGACTGGCCTTTATTAAAAGATAAACCTTTAATTCTTTCCATATTCATAATTCACTAATTTTTAAAATACTCCTTTTTATTTATATATCTATTTTTCTTGAAAAAAATGCAGGATTATGTTTTACATTAGGAGTAAATCAATTTCACGTGAATTCCCCCCAGCTATTGACAGCTTTGGTTTTATTATTCACCCTGTGCAGGACTCTAGCAGGAAAAGCTGTAACATTAATTAATCTATAAACAGCCTTTTGAAATGATGAAAAAAATTCCAATTTGGTTAAAACTAAATAAGCTTAAAATAGATCTGTGATACTTCTGCACAATATGAATTCAAAATCATTGCAAGAACAAAAGTGGGCAGGACTCTCCTTTGAGCAGACCAAAACAATTCCGCACAGCATAAATATGAACAGTTTTACCCCCTATCTGCAGTGTAAGTTCTTAATGATCTGTTGTTTTTAGACAAACTTCTCTGTTCCTACCATAATAAGGGAGAACACAAATATCTCCTTTAGATTGCTATTTTGTGATCATATACTTAAAAATTCAGCTAAGATATTTCACTTTCTCAAAATAAAACATATATCTTCTGTCAGAACTGGAATTTCTCCTTTATTAGATATTTTCCTTAATTCAATAGTCAATATGAAAGAATTTTATAAAGTGAGCCAATTTCTTCAGGTACCTGTGGAAACATTTGGCAGTTACATCCTCCTGGCAGGCACACCAGGCAGTTCAAAGACAGATAGTCCTTGGGATATATTTTCTAAGGCAGAGAAAACTGACTTAACTTGGAGGAAAAAAAAAGTCCAGGTCAAATGATCCTTTCAAGCTTTTATGTTGTAAAACTCTAGGGAGTCTAAATCAAGGATTACTCATCCTTGGGTAAACCTGATGATGCTTCTTGAGAAAAATCTTGTGTTTAAGCTTAAAAAAAATGTTTCAGTGGGATCTAAGTGTTCTAGTGAATGTTAAGAACTTCTCAGAATGGGTTCAGTGGGTTTACGGGTTACTCCCCCAGCCAGGTAATTGCAGTAACGGTCCCTGATTCAACTGTCTAACTCTTGTACTGCAGTGTCCAAACTGGCGACAAGTATTTGCTCTAAAACAGCAATAGGGGGCACTAAGGACATAACGTTCCTTAACCTAGAGAATGACTTTGGTTCTAAATTAACATAAACCTAGTAATATTTAAGAGAGAAAGTCAAGGGCCCTCACATTCATCCTGCATATAACTCCTCGTACATGCTGTTTTATCCTTATACCTCGTTAGATCTCTGAAAAGCTACATTCTTGAACAATTATTTCATTTCTCATTGTGAACATCCTGCTTGCTTTTATAGTTATTCTCTCAAGTTTTAGAGGACTTTTATGAAGTTATTTGAAAGTTAATCTTACATTTTAGGAAAACTCATCAGTGAGACTTCTGTTATGATACTGAATAGCCCTAATGTGAGGAGCAAAATGACCTTTGTTTTTTTCTTTTGCTAGAATTTAGCACGAGGAAAAGAGTTTTCTTCCAAAATTGCTGTATTTTTGTTCATTTATTTACCAAAGAAATATTGATTGAATACTTTGGGAGCTAGTCTCTGCTGGATGTTCGATATTCAGTAATGCTCAGAGAAAACTCATCCAGTCAGGGAGACAGACAGGAAAGCTGAAGCTATGTGGTCTGTGACAGTGCCTGAGGAGGGAGGGTGGCCCAGCTTCCTGGGAGACACAGGGAGAGGTCCAAAGAGGAAGAGGTGATATTTGACACAGCGTTTAATTATGAGTGAAGTTTTGTAGCTTAGAATAACAGGAAAAGGGCTTTTAAGGACAGGCATTATAACTTTTGCAAAAGCACAAATGTGAAAAGTAAATAACCAGAAAAGATATGTATGGGTAAGAGGGAGAAATTCCATGTATCTAGTAAGAAAGACCAGCAGCAGGTGGAATGAAAAGGCACTCTAGAGATATGCTGTAAAGTGCTTGGGATGCCAAGCTAGGGCATTCCAATTTTGCTCTTAATGGATTTACTAACTGGAGGAGAGACACAATCAGATTTACCAGCTGAATTGTTTGTGAATTTCATGGTAGAACACACTGTTTTTCTGCTTTGAAGACTCTTGTATTTCCGGCACAGATTCAGATAAATAGCATTTGCTTCATTATTGTCTGTTGCATTGACTGCTCAGCTATGAGGCTTTTGTAAGACTTTAAGGGGTGAGAGCAGTGTTGGACAGTGCTGTTTTACCATTGAGTCCTCTTTTGAATATTAACATTCCCAGCAAGTTTATCCTTCTTTTCCTGAAAGCTAGGGAATTGAGGGCTATATAATAATTACAGCTGGCATGTGTGCTGCTTCTTCCTTTTTATGGATTTTATTTTCTGTTTCAATTTAATTATCTCTTTGTGACTTATCATAAGACACCTCAGATAGGTTCAGATAATATATTGGGTGTAAGTAAATCTATATTTATTTAAAAATTCATGAGATCAACAGCGATCATGTACTTCAGTCCTATTCACTTCTCAGTGACAGTAAAGGATTTTCCCAGCCACACAGCCACAGGCTTATGCTAGTAATGTGTCCTGTAGAGGAGACATGCAGCCAAGTTCAACAGGCCAGCAAGCCATCCTTGTTTCCAGAAGACTGCAATTACAAACCCCCTTCATCCTCCTTATGCTGTGCTCTGGTCTTTTTAATTCTTGTAGTTTTAGAAACATGTAAGTAGTAAGTTTTCATGCATGAGTGTAATTTGTAAACCAGGCTCAGAAAAATGATATACATATCATTTAAACATTTTTGGCCTTCTGGGATTCCTTGCTAATTTTAATAATTTAGAGCATATTTAACTGAAAAGAACAGGTACTACACTTGATCTTAGCCTAAAGGCCAAGAAGTGATTAGGATATATTAAAAACAATCTAGGAATACTAGATTTCCATGAACTAGTCTATGAACTATAACAACACAAAACTTTAATTATCAATACTTGCTACCTGAACTTTATTGTTACTACAATAAAAATAACATAAATAGTAAGTCTAAAAGCATTACATGGCATTGTACAAGGCACCCTAGGATACTGGTTTGCATTAGGTGATATCACAATGCAGGAGGCTATGAGAGTTTGAAATAAGCACCAGCTTTGAAATCATGAAATGTGGTCCTTTCAACACCATCCCAGCAACTCACTCACAGTATAACCTACACAGTTCCCTCATCATTAAGACAGAAATGATTATCTCACAGATTTTGTAAAAACTGAAACAATTGTGTTTTAACATTTATTTAAGTGAAATGTAGAAA
Organism: Desmodus rotundus; assembly: GCF_022682495.2. NCBI lineage: Eukaryota > Metazoa > Chordata > Mammalia > Chiroptera > Phyllostomidae > Desmodus > Desmodus rotundus. Next base: position 25,005,650 of record NC_071397.1, read on the forward strand.
TTCTGGTTAAGGGGCATTGCGTTTAACATACTGCCAATAAGTTTAAAGTGGATATTTTCATTATGACAAGCAATGCATTATGCCATTCTATGCCAATTATCCATCTTTCCTGAAATGATCTCAGTATGACAGAATTTAAATATTTCTTCTGCTATTTGGTTTGAAAATCAACTGTTTCCTAAATGTGATAACTTAATAATAACACTGAGTTATTACTATCATGTGTCAAAGTGAGAAGCATGCATAACTATGCTTTTGATGGGAAAAAATTCATTATTCACATTTGAAAACTCATGTCATTGCTAGCATGATAAAATTTAATAATATATAAATCCTTTATAAAATTCTGAAGAGTTAATACCTTGTCAAAGGATCAGTTCAAAGTGACTTAACTTCCTGGGTATTTCTGATTTAAAACTGCTTTTTCCTAACTAGGAAACTTCTCTAGTTTTCTTGAGTGAAAATGAAGAAAAATACATATATATAATTATAGATTACAATTTTCAAGGGTTTTCTATAAAAATATCTCCAATTTTTAATTAAATTTCCAATAATTCTGTTTTCTTAATGTAATTTTTTAAGATGTTTTAAAATAAAGTAGATAATGTCAGGATTGTTTTACTAATTTAATTTCATTGCTGAATTGGTCTCATTTACAACAACCTAAGTGAGGATTTGTCATCTTTTGTCTATTGCTTCCCTTCATTCCCAAAGTATTATTGAGGTTGAAATCTAAGAAAGAAGATATGGTTTTGATGACAGAATATTGTATATATTGAAAGTCACATGGTCCCCAGTGAAGAAATTCCCCAGTGGAGATCGAACCTACTGGAAGGGAAGGATACACCCAGCCCCCACCTCCTACAGGATTCGAAGCACCACCAATGGGGAAGATTGGCAAAACAGGCAGGTCAGGCTCAACAACCCCTTGCAGGGTACATAAGCACAAGAGAAAGACAGAAAGAAAAACACTTAAAGAGCCCAGTTTGAATTTCTCTCGGGCAGACAAAATACCCTGGGTCCTAGGGCCAGTGTGGCAAGGAGGAATCAGGGTCCCACTCAGCCTCGGCTAGCACACAGAGTTGCCCTCAGCACCAAGCAGGAAAGAGCAGACCTCTTACACAGATTGGCCCCTCCCTTGAAATGGACAGCTAATACAGAAGAAACTATACATTATTGGAAATAAGCTGAGAGAGATCAAGACAGTTGGTGCAGGGGAAGGGGGAACAAACCCACAATTTTTTGCAGAAGACTGACCACTGTCACCCCGGGGAGACCTAAGGGCCCCACCCTCCTGATTGCAATAGAAGCCCCCTCTAGAGGCAGGTGAAGGTGATACAGATGGTGCTACAAGAAGTTGGACAACCCACCCCAGGACCTTGAGCTGATAAAAAAACAAAGGCTGATCCAGAAAGAGAAGGCAGAAAGCAAACACCATACTCCCCTGAGATGAATTCTGCCTCATTCATCTTCAGAATTTGTGTTATTTTTAAATTTTGCATAGATTTTTAGGACTCCAACTAATTCACTATTCTGTCTTTTATTTCTTATTTAAATTCTTAGATTATTTTATTTTATTTTTACGTCAAATCTCACATTGTGCTCTTCCATTGTCTTACTCCATTTTGCCTTCGTCCTGTCCTTTCTTATTTTCATTATAAATGTTATTTCCCCCCATACTGTTCCTTGTTTCTATTCCTTACTCTTACTATTTCTCCTCCCTTTATTCTATCAAAATCATTCTTCCTACCTTTAGTCAGCCCTCATTCTTTTTGCTCTTCTTGTAGTATTCTTATTTTCTTTACACCTTTATAAATTGTGGTTTGTTTGTTGTGGACATTATGGTCATTACTGTTCTTCTTCAACTGTATTCGTATTTGTTCACCATTTTTTAAAAGGTTTCAGATCTCATAGGTTACTCTCCCCCTGTCTTATTCCATTTTGTCTTCCTCCTGCCCATGCTTATTTGAGTTTGGAATTTTATTTTTTCCCTTTCTTAGGCTGAATTCTATTTCTTACTCTCATTTTTCTTCTCCTCCTATTCTCTCAAAATCATTTTTCCTTACTGTAGAAATCTCATATTCTCTTTTTTCTTTTGTATAATATTCTTCTCTTTCCAACTTCATCAATTGTTGCTCAGCTGTCATTGTTATTGACCCTATTGTGGTTTTTCTGCAATTTTGTTCCCTTTAGTTGGCTATTTTTTAAAGTTTATTTCAAACCTCATATACTCTTCTTTTTTCTTACTCCATTTTGCCATCATCCTTCCTAGTTTTACTTATGTTTCAAATTTTATTTTCTCCCATTCTTTGCCTTGTTCCTATTCCCTACTCTTATTATTTCTCCCACTTCCCAATCAAAATCACTTCTCTCTCCTTTAGTCATCTCATATTCCCTTTCTCCTATCTTATAACATGATTAACTTCTCTCCATCTTTATTAATCTTCACTCAATTGCTGTTGATATTCCTGATGTTGTAAGGGGGTATTTTTTTCTGGTGTGGGTTTGACTTTCTGGGTAGTATTGCTTTGTTAACCAGCAATTATACAAAAAATATAAGATATGGCAGAGGTTGTGACTCACAGTCAGTCAGCCAGAGGGGATAGTCCAGCAACAAGTGAGTCATTAGTAATCAAAGCCCAAGTAAAACAACAGGACCCATATAAACTGAACAAAGGGCAACCCTAGAGCATCCAGATCAGGAGATCAGAGACTGCACCACTGAGTCCCACAGAACTCCTACCACAGAAGTTGGCCCCACAAAGACAGGCAGTCAAAACAGAGCAACCCGAGACACAGAAACAAACAAAAAGAGTCACTTAAAATGGGGAGACAAAGAAGTGACCCTCAGTTGAAAGGAGGAATTCTCAGAAAAAGAACTAAATGAAATTGAGGCAAGCAATATATCAGGAATAGAATTCAAAATAATGATTATAAGGATGCTCAAGGAACTCAGTGAGAACTACAAGGAATTTAATGGGAGCTACAAGGAACTTAGTGGGAACTACGGCAGTGTGGAAAAGGACATAGGATATAAATAAGAACCAGGAAGAAATTAAAAATACAATAACTGAAATGAAAAATACACTACAAAGAATTACAAGCAGGCTAGATAAAACAAAGAACCAAATCAGTGAGCTGGAAGACAAAGTGGAAAGAAACATACAGTCATAGCCACAAAACAAAAAAGACTAAAAAAGAATGAGGAAAGTTTAAGGGAGCTTCAGGAAATCATGAAATGTAACAACATTCACATCATAGAAATATCAGAAGGAGAAGAAAAAGAGCAAGGGATAGAAAACCTGTTTGAAAAAATAATGACAAAAAACTTCCCTAACTTGGTAAGGGAAAATGTCACGCAATTTTAGGAAGCACAGATGGTCACAATCAAGATGAACCCTAAGAGGCCTACTCCAAAACACATCAAAATTAAAATGGCAATTTTTAAACACAAAGACAGAGTCTTCAAGGCAGCAAGGAAGAAACAGCTAGTAACATACAAGGGAGCCCTAATAAGGCTAGCAGCTGATTTCTCAACAGAAACACTATAAGCCAGAAGGGACTGGCATGAAATATTCCAAGTAATGAAAAGCAAAGATCTATAACAAGACTACTCTATCCAGCAAGGCTCTCATTTAAAATAGAAGGTGAAACAAATTGCCTCCCAGATGAAAAAAAAAAAAAGGTTAAAGGAGTAATCTCTACAAAGCCAGGAGTGCAAGAGATGCTAAAGGGACTGCTATGAAAAGGAAAAGAAATAGAGCGAGAGTGAGAAAGAGAGGAACACAGGTACAGTAAAAATGGCAATTAAGTACATATCGAGAATAACCTTAAACATAAATGGATTAAATGCTCCAATCAAAAGCCATAAGGTAGTTGAATGGGTAAGAAAATACAACCCGCATATATGCTGTCTACAAGAAACCTACCTTAGAACAAAAGATTTATACAGGTTGAAAGTGAAGGGATGGAAAAAAATATTCTAAGCAAACAGATATGGAAAAAAGCTGGGGTAGCAATACCTACTGTATTTTGCCATGTAAAATGAACACATTTTTGCCCAATATTTGAGGGAAAAACAAGGATGCACACCATATATGGGCAGTACTAATTCTGTGACTATGTTTCTAAATCTTTCACTTATGCTTATGCATTAAAAGTATAACTATAGAAAGTAATAATGATATCTATAAGTTAAAAAATAAATGCTAAAATTCCTTAATAATACAAAAAACAAATATCTAAATATGAATAAAAATATTGAATTAAAAAATTAAAATGAAAGGTTTTTTGTTCTGAAAGTTTGGGCCAAAAACCTGGATGCACATTACAAATAGCAAAATGTAATATATCATACAAAATAGACTTCAAAACAAAACCCATAAACAGGTAGAAAGAAGGTCATTTCATAATACTTAAGGGAGTAATCCAACAGGACAATATATACCTTGTAAACAGATATGCACCCATAATAGGAACACCTGTATGTATAAAGAAAATCTTGGAGGTCTTCAAGAAAGATATTGACAACAACACAGTCATCATAGGGGATTTTAACACCCCACTGTCAACAATGGAAAGATCTTCCAAACAGATTCAGCAAGGATATTGTGGCACAGAATGATACTCTAGATCAAATGGAATTTAAAGAAGCAAAATACACATTCTTTTCAAATGCACATGGACATTTTCAAAGAGAGAGCAGATGGTAGGACATAAAACAAGCTCCAACAAATTCAATAAAATCAAAATATCAAGCATGTGCTGAGATCATGATGGATTGAAACTAGAAACCAGCCTCAAGGAAAAAACTCAAAAACAGTGAAATACATGGAGACTCAATAACATGTTATTAAATAATGGATGGGTCAACAATGATAGCAAGGAAGAAATAAAAAAATTATCTGGAAACAACTGAAAATGAACACAAAACAACCCAAAACCTTTGGGACACAGAAAAGGTAGTACTGAGAAGGAAGTTCATAGCAATACAAGCCTCCCTAAAGAAGGCAGAAAAATCTCAAATAAACAACCTGACCCTACATCTACAAGAACTAGAGGAACAACAACAAACAAAGCCCAGACTGAGTAGAAAGAAGAAAATAATCAAGATCAGAGCAGAAATAAATGACTTAGAGACTACGAGAACATTTAAAAGGATCAATACATCCAGGAGCTAGTTCTTTGAAAAGAAAAACAAAATTGACAAACCTTTAACCAGACTCATCAAGAAAAACAGAGGACTCAAATAAATAAAATCAGAAATAAAAAAGGAGAAGTTACATCCAATACCCCAGAAATACAAAGATTGTAAGAAATTACTATAAACAACTATATGCCAAGAAATTGGACAATCTGTGCAAAATGGAAACATTTCTAGAAACATACAATCTTCTAAAACTGAATCAACAAGAGGCAGAAAACCTGAAGAGGCCAATAACAACTAGTGAAATTGAAGCAGTAATCAAAACCTCCCAGCACACAAAAGTCCTGAACTGGATGGCTTCACAGCCGTCTTGAATTTTAGCAAAATTTAAGGAAGAACTAAATCCTATCCTTCTGAAGCTATTGCAAAAAATTCAAGAGGGAAGACTCCCTAACTCTTATTAAAAAGCCAGTATTATCTTAATTCCAGAACCATGTTAAAGTCACAACAAAGAAAGAAAACTACAGGCCAATATCTCTTATGAACATAGATGGCCAAAATCCTCAACAAAATATTTGCAATCTGGATTAAGCAATATATTAAAAAGATCACACACCATGATCAAGTGGGATTCATCCCAGGGATGCAAGGATGGTACAATGTTCACAAATCAATAAACATAATATACCATATAAACAAAATGAGGGACAAAAACCACATCATCACATCAATAGATGCTGGAAAAACATTTGATAAAATCCAGCACCCATTTATGATAAAAACACTCTGCAGAGTGGGAAAATAGAGGGAACTTACCTCAGCATAATAAAAGCCATATATGAGAAACCTACGGCCAACATTATACTCAATGGGCAAAAACTAAAACTTTCCTAAAATCAGGAACAAGACAAGGTGTCTTCTTTTGCCACTCTTATTCAGCATAGAACTGGAAATTCTAGCCACAGTGGTCAGACAAGGGAAAAAAAAAAGACAATCAAATTAGAAAGGAGGAAGTAAAACTCTCATTATTTGCAGATGACATGAGAGTACATAGAAATCCCTATAGTCTCCACCAAAAAACTACTCGACCAAATATGTGAATTTGGAAAAACAGCAGGATACAAAGTCAATATTCAGAAATCATAAGGATTTTTGTACACTAACAATGAAACATCAGAAACAGCAACCAGGAAAAAAAATCCCATTTCCTATAGCAACAACAACAAAAAGTATCTAGGAATAAATTTAACCAAAGAGGTAAAACTGTACTCAGAAAACTATTGAACACTGAAGAAAGCAATTAAGGAAGATACAAATAAATGGAAGTCTATATCATGTTAATGGATTAGAAGAATTAAAATCATTAAAATGTCCATACTACCCAAAGTAATCTATAGATTCAATGCAATTCTTATTAAATACAACCAGCATATTTCAAAGATTTAAAACAAATATTTCAAAAATTTATATGGAACCAAAGACAACCCTAAAGAGCCTCAGCAATCTTGAGAAAGAAGAACAAAGTAGGAGGGATCATGATACCTGATATTAAGCTAATATCATACTACAAGGCCATGGTAATCAAAACATTCTGGTACTGGCATAAGAACAGACATATGGACCAATGACACAGAATAGAGAGCCCAGAAATAAACCCATGTATCTTGACAAAGGGGGCAGCAGCATAAAATGGAGTAAAAATAGCCTCTTCAACAAATGGTGTTGGGAGATCTGGACAGCTACATGCAAAAAAAATGAAACTCTACCACCAACTTACACCAGACAGAAAAATAAATTCAAGATGGATAAAAGACTTAAATATGTCATGCATGACACCATAAAAGTCCAAGAGGAAAACATAGGCAGTAAAATGTCAGATATCCCAATCTGCTGTATCTTCACCAATATATCACCTAGGACAAGGGATATAAAGGAAAACATGAATAAATGGGTCTACATCAAATTAAAAAGCTCCTTCATGGCTAAAAAAAAATCACCAAAATGAAAAGGGAACCAACCATATGGGGAAACATATTTGCCAATGATACCTCAGACAAGGTTTTGATCTCCAAAATATATAAAGAATTCATATGACTCAATACCAGGAAGACAAACAAGCCAATTAAAAAATGGGCAAAGGGAGTGGTGGGGGGAAAATGAAGACAACTGTACTGAACAACAATAAAAAAATAAACAAGTCCCATAAAAAATAAAAAAAAAATAAAAATGGGCAAAAGACCTGAACAGACACATCTCCAAGGAAGACATACAGAGGACACATAGAGCTATGAAAGGATGCTCAGCCTCACTGGCCATCACAGAGATGCAAATTAAAACCACAACAAGACACTGCTTCACACTGGTCAGAATGGCCATCATTAACAAATCAACAAGCAAGTGCTGGCAAGGATGGGGAGAAAAAGGGAGCCCCAGTGCTCTATTGGTGGGAATGCACACTGGTGCAGCCACTGTGGAAAGCAGTATGGAATTTCTTCAAAAAACTAAAGATCAAACTGCCTTTTGATCCAGTGATTCCACTGCTGGGATTATACCCTCAGAATCCTGAAACATCAATTCAAAAGAACCCACACACTCCAATATTCATAGCAGTGTTATTTACAATAGCCAAGTGCTGGAAACAGCCTAAATGCCCACCAGTCAATGAGTGGATCAAAAAATTGTAGGACATTTACACAGTGGGCTACTATGCAGCAGAAAGAAAGAAAGGATTCCTATCTTTTGCAACAGCATGGATGGAACTGGAGAGCATTATGCTAAGTGAAACAAGCTAGTTGGTGAAAGACAAATACCATATGATCTCACCTATAAGAGTAATTGAATGAACAATATAAACTAACAAACAAAATAGAACCACAGGAAATGGAAACATGGAACAGACTGACAGTGATCAGTCTGTCAGTCTGGTTACTGGGGAGGGTGGAGGGGAGTAATGGTGGATAGAGGGGGAAGGGACTATTCAAAGAACGTGTATGAATGACCCATGGGCATGGATAACAGTGTGGGAATTGACTGTGGGAGTGAGGGCAGGGGGATGGCTGGTAAGGGCAAATGGGGAAAAAATTGGGACAACTATAATAAGAATAACAATAAAAATTTTTCAAAACATTTCACTGAAGGAGCTTTAATTAAACTGCATATTAGAAAGAAAAACTCCTATTTTCTTGTAAGTGCCAAGACAACTTAAAAATCAATGTATATACAATGTTATTTAATACTGCAAAGTGAACACTAGAAGCAATCATGATACGGACTGGAAATGTTTTTTTCTGTTTCTTATTTTCATGTAGCCGTAGGCAAAGAGAAAATTGTATGCTGTCATATTTTCAAAGCCAAATAACTCCTAATTGTGATATATTTTAAATATAATAGACATATCTTAATTTAAACAAATCGGACCTCTATATTACTTTATTATAACTTACAATTTAACTGGTTTTTAAAAATGATCGTCATATGTGAGGGAAAAGGCGACTTGGTATTGTTTTCTCTAATTTGGTTATTTACTTTCTGCTAGATATTAGGCATCCCATCACATATTTCTCCCACCTTCAGTTTTTATTAAGTGCTGGTAAAACCTCAAGAGAAAAAATATATCAAAATATTGACTCTATATCGTACTAGGCTTCCAGACAAAGCTGGCAGCACTATTGAAGATCACAGTGATATCTTTGACTTCCCCCCTTTAATTCAATGTAACTGAGGTTAATGCATTCTATTTATCTGAAAATGGAAAGTAGAGAAGCTGGAAAATGGTACCTGTTCCCATAATCCATCTTCCCCTTGCTGTGCAGATGGGCCAGGAGGATAGATTGCGTAGGAATTCTTCTTGCCTGGAAACTGCGAGCACAGGGCTGTTCTAATTAAAGAGTGAGTCCCAGAGGAATTGGAAAAAACAACAACAAAGCAACAGTAATGGCATGTATGAACACTGACCTGTATTGCAGAGAAATGCTGACCAATGAATGCCAAGTTCTCATCAATTTGCATCATACTATAATATTACTTTTAAACTGAAAACTTTTCCTAGATATATATTAGAAATCGACTGGATAAAAGTTGTACTAAGTGATTCTAAAACACCAAAACTCAAGTTAGGATAATACAAACATTTAGAAACTTAAAGAGGAAAGTTTCTTTCCTTCATCTCCAAGTTCAGAAAAAAAAAAGAATCACTGGTTAATTTTCTACAGAATTCTATTGGGGTCTGGATTCCATGACAATAAGCTTTGTTTTGTTTAGTTTTGCTTTCTTTTCTTTTCTTTCCTTTTTTTTTAAACTGAAGAATTAATATCACAAATAGGTCAGAAGGAAAAGACTCACAGGCAAGCACACCTTTAAGTGAAGTGATGAAGCAGTGCCAAGGGCTCTGACATTTGGGAATGTTCCTGAGTAGAATGACAAGTGTTTTTCTTGCCTTACTGAGGTTAGTTAGATTACACCTTTTACTCCTCTAGCAGTTTGGGTGTCTGACATTGTGAATGTCCATATACTTTTCGGTTAGCAGAGGTACAACTGGTGAAAAGATATGAAACTAATATATAACAAAAGTCATGTGCTTTATATTACCTTTTCTAATTTTTTTTTTAATGAGAAAGCAACACATATCTGAAAGAACTAAAAATATTACTGAAATGCTCCAAAAAACTGAACAAGTAAATTGTCACTTTGGGCACTCTTGCCTTGATTAAAATAACATAATAATGCCCATTTTAAACAAATATATATACTACTATACATATATAATTTCTAATAAAGCAATGTAATAATAACTGAAAAAGTATTGCCTTCAAGTCAAGAATTATGGAGTCTTTGTCCCATGTGAAATTCTAAGGAGTTTATATTTTGGGTCTCTGGTTCTTCATCCTTAAAAATGAGTTGCTTATAGAAAAATGAACTCTAAGTCTTATTTAAGCTCTAAGATGATATGAGTAAGAAGGAACAAGAACCAGATGACTGGCATGACCCCCTTTTCCCTATGTATTCTTTTACTTTAGGCTTGGGCTGAAGTGGCTGCTGCATTTTCACAAACTTAAGATCTTAGGCCAGTGTTTCTCAATCTTGTTGGTCTCATGATTCTCTTATGTTCTTAAAAATTATTGAGGACCCAAAAGAGCTTTTGTTTATGTGGATTACAGTACATTGCATTACAGTCTAAGTGATCACTGATGTTAAAATCACTCTCCAGTTGTCATTGGCTCTCCTCCATGCCTCTGCTCTTATCAGTTATTAGCCTGAATCAGGTTAATCTTCAGAGAAAAGTAATTAATTTTCTTACTAGCACTTTTTGATAAAATATTGTGATCTCAGATGCTATTCTTATGCCTTTTTTTATTGTTGTTCAAGTACAGTTGCCTCCATTTTCCTGCCACCACTTTCCCCTGCCCCACCTACACCCACCTCCCACCCTCAATCCTACCCCCACCTTGGATTTGTCCATGGATCCTTTATACGTGTTCCTCGAGGACCCTTTCAATCTTTTCACTGTTACTCCCCTCTCCTCTTCCCTCTGGTTACTGTCAGTTTGTTCTTTATTTCAATATCTCTCATTATATTTTGCCTGCTTGTTTGTTTTGTTGATTAGGTTCCACTTTTAGGTGATATCATATGGTATTTGTCTTTTACCACCTGACTTATTTCACTTAGCATAATGCTCTCCAATTCCATCCATGCTGTCCTGTAGGGTAGGAGATCCTTCTTTCTTTCTGCTGCGTAGTATTCCTTTGTGTAAATGTACCACAGCTTTTTGATTCACTCATTGATTGATGGGCACCTAGGTTGCTTCCAGCACTTGGCTACTGTAAATTGTGGATGCCTTTATCTAGAGCTTAGAACTTTGTCTGGGTTAGTTTCAGGCAAGGCTTTCTACCTTGTCAAAACAGATCAATAAAATATTTCTCCTGACTCTCTTACCTTGAATCTCTACTTCTCTGGCTGAAAGAGCCTGGAAATTTTTATTTCTGGCAACTTGAAAATAATAAAAATGTTGGTTTTAGATTGGGTTTGTTTACAAATTATAGAAATTTTAAATTACAAAAAATACAATTTTATAGTTACAGAGCTGTGGCAAAACACTAGTCTGATGTTTTTCATTTATTGTGCTTATTCTTTTATCCTCAAATTATAAACAAAGACTTTGTAAAGTTTTGTATGAAGTTTGAAGACACTGCATTTCGTAAAACAGTAAAATGTTTCCCTAGAAGTAATTGATTCTTCATCCCTTGTCTTCCTGATAATGTAGTAGTTTGTGGAATGTGACCTCGATTGCAGATTCATAAGCCTCTCTGTGCAGCTACTGAATTAGAATTCCCTCCTCCGAGAATTCTCCTACCACCACCCTCCCTTGTAATTCTGTGTTCTTTAAAATGGGGGATATATCTCTACTGTATTTCTTCCACTCATGGTTGTTATAGAAACAAACTTTAATTCTATCCTATGGATTTGATGTGATTAGGAAAATGTAGAGGCTGCCATCATGGTTACATTAAAATACTAATCAATTCCAGTTCTACAGGGCGCACACTAATGAATATAATATGGTGTGAAATAATTTTCCTGTGGTGAAAGGGTACTTTGCAATTATATGTATCAAGGGGGGAGCTAAGTCTTTCTCAGGAGCAACTGCATCATACAAGAAATCATAAACAGATGGCTATTTTCTCTTCTAGAAAGTCAATAATTATATAGGTAATATTTATAATAATGCACAGAATTAAAAAGAAAAGAAAATGTAATTGCAAACTTTTGGTATTGCTACTTTTGTAAAAACACAGGCAAGAACTAAGCTACTTCATAAAGATAGTTGTGTGTAATTTCCTTTCCAGACAAATTTCAATGAGGGCATTACATTATTGTTTTCTATTAATACAGATAATCAATTCTATTTAAATTCACTTTATGATTTTGTTCTCCCAAATGCTATAATGTAATGCATATTTAAATCTACTCAGTAGTTAATGTAGTCTAGCAGTAAATGATTGCATACTTTTTTAAGAAAAAATACCAAATTCATATTATTTAAACCTAATAAAAGCACAGAGGGTAGAATATTATACAATGATAAAGCATCTACATGAAATTCCATGGATAAGGTATTTTTCAATAAAAATATTTATGACTAATTTTCAGATACTATGTTACTTTTTCAAATATTAATGAAAGTATATTTTATGAAATATTCGTGTTGAAGCTATGTTCGTAAGAAGAGTGAAATTTTTAGCAAAAATGTTGATATTACTTTAAAAAAGGAATTTCTTTATAAAACCCTCTAAAACTGCCTTGTATTGATTTTATTTAGTACCATTTCTCAAAATTTTATTTCTGATAAATAGATGAAACTCTTTTAAGTAATAAAAATTATTTATTAATGATTTTCTCTTAGTTCTTCCTTAAGAACAAAAAGATATATGAAAAGGTCATGCAATACTTTAAAAATTCAGAATTTATTTAAAAAAAGGTTTTTAAAAATCAAATTACCCCTGAAGAAAACCTGATTAGATGAATATTAGTATAGTGCACAAAAATAGAAAATTGCTCTAGATTCATTATGTTTTAAAATTATAGGTCATATAAGTATGTATATTTGCATAAAACCAAAATATTGGTCAAATTATTGATGAAATTAGAAGAAAAATTTATCCAATTTTTAATTTTGCCTTGGTTTCTTAATTTGTGAATTTGTGAATCTCTCACATATGTGTCAATTACAAGAAAGAATTACAGATTATTTCTAGACTGTTAGAATCACCCCTGCAAAGTGAGCACAGTCTCTGCAAACCAGCAGCCACTTGCTTTCCCACCCAGGGGAGGCTGAGTGTTCAGGACATTCAGACCCAGCCTTCCTTGGGTGGGTCTTTGGACTGTGCTCTGTCTTCCTTCCTCTCTCCTGCTAAGCCCTTTTTTAATTGTAAGTAGCAAAGACAGGGAACATTGATGGTTGATCTTAAAGAGCTGAACTATGTTATATAATAGGCGAAAAGAATCCTTTAGAAATAAAAAATAATAATCTCAACAAACCAACAATATGTATTTACTATGGGCTTACCCTAGAAATATTGTGGGTTTGGTTCCAGACCAACTCAATAAAGTGAATATCACTATAAAGAGTCACACAATTATTTTTTTAGTTTCCCATTTCATATTAAAGTTATGCTTAACTACATTGTAGTCTATTAAGTGTGCAATAGCATTATGTCTGAAAAACAATGTACACACCTTAATTAAACAATAGTTTATTACTAAAAATGCTAACCATCATCTAAGTCTTTAGTGAGCAACAACCTTTGTGCTGGTAGAGGGAGGGTCTTACCTTCAATTTGTTAAAAACAATATTTGCAAAGAGCAAGCAAGCAAAGTGCAATAAAACAAGGTATACCTGTACATAAAACTGCTTGTCTTGTCCAGTTAAAGTGATAGCTCTAAAATGCAAGATTCCATAAAAAGAAGAGAAAGCGATAAAAACTATAGGTACATGTGTACATTAAAAAAGCTGAGCATATAAACACAACAGAGGGGTTCTTCATAATAAAAACAGCATCTATTTGATTGCATTTTCTTATTGGTTTGTGAAGTGTTTCTAACAAGAAATTCTCAGTATGATTTGAGACAAAGAGTAGTGGTGCACACCTAAAAGGGCCTAGGAGGTATATGATTTATCCAATGCGGTCAGTGCGGTATACAGTGGAATATCCAATATGAGACATCACTGTGTAGTTTCCCCTTTTCAGCGTCAATTATGTTGTACTGCTGCCTGAGAATGGAAGGATGTACATAACCCCTAGACGCTGCAGCACGCACACTGCCTCTGCTGGCTTCCTGACTGCCCTGGCTCTGCACGTTCCCGAAGAACAAGGACAAGGAAAGGCACAGACAGTGGATGGCTGCTGTTCTTGCCTGCTGATCTCTATTGCTCCTTATTCTGTAACAACATCTGAATTTTGTTTTGTAACTCAGCCCTTGAATACTAAATTTTGGGCAGGGGCTGAGGTGCTTCATCCCTACTGGGTCATCAGATGCTGGCTTCTGATGTTTGGAACATGCTAATGGGAATGTTAGCACCTACAGAAGCCTTCATTCGTTTCTGCTACTTGTTGTTGACTTTTCTAAAACGTGTCCTTTCTAAAACCTCTTCAGTGTTTCCCCTCAATATTGTTCTGAAAAACGTTTCTTTTCTTTTTGTATGAGATTGTGTTGTATACACACATTTATACATACATACACACAGACAGTCCTGGACTTATGATGGACTGACTCATGAAGTTTTGACTTTACTATGGTGCAAAAGTGGTATGCATTGAGTAGAACCCATAATTTGAATTTTGAATTTTGATTGCTTCTTGGGCTAGTGATATGCAGGATGATCCCTTGTCATGATGCTGGGCAGTGACAGCGAGCACAGGTCCCAGTCAGTTCTGGGGTCATGGGGGTAACAACCGATCCTCTAGTGTATTCACTGTGTTAGAGGGTTTTCCCACCTGTAGGCTCATGTACAGTGTGTTGAGATCACTTAGGGTCACCTATGATGTTCAGTAGGTTAGCTGTATTAAATGCATTTTTTAATTATGTTATATTTGGTAAGTTTATTTTTAAAGATTGGATTGTTACTCTAAATAGATAGCCAAGTTCTAGTCATTCACTGTTCTCAAGCATCTATGTGACTGTGTTAACTGAGTGACCAATCTCCTCTCATAGACTGTAACCACTAAGCTCAGAAAAATTAAAACTTCCTGATGAATTCTACATTTCAGTTATCTGTGGGGCTTCCCTGAGTGCCACTGAGCAACTGCAAAGATATGTCCATATTCCTTTTCAATACAGGGGTACTAGAAGTGATTATATTTATTCATATATTCTTTTTTAATATATTTTATTTGTTATGTAATTATAGTTGTCTCAATTTTTCCCCCTTTCCCTCCATCCACCCAGTACCTCCCATTCCTTCTGTCAATCCCCCTCCTTAGTTCATATCCATGGATCATGCATGTAAGATCTTTGGCTTCTCCATTTCCTATACTGTTCTTATCTTCCTGTATATTCTATACCTACCAGTTTATACTTTTAATCCCTGTACCTTTTCCCCAATTCTTCCCCTTCCCCCTCCCAGCTGATAACCCGGCATATGACCTCCCTATCTATGATTCTGCTTCTGTTCTGCTTATTTGTTTTTTAGGTTCAATTGTTCTTAATTGTGATTTATTGCTATTTTAATGTTCAATAATTATGATCTTTTTCTTAAATAAGGCCCTTTAACATTTCATGTAATAATGGCTTGGTGAAGATGAACTCCTTTTGACTTATGATATTTTCAACTTACAATGGGTTTAGTGAGACATAAACCCATTGTAAGTTGAACTGCATCTGCCTGTACACACACTATACACACACAAACGTGTATGTGCTCACGTAATATATGTGCACATTTACTAAATTACCCAGAATTGGGTTCTTCTGGTTGTGACCAAGACCTGCATTTATAATAAAATTCTAAAGAGTTAGAATATACTTCGTTCTGGAGGAGATAAGTCGATGTAAAACACCACGAACAAATAATGTTCAAAAAGATAGGAGAAGGATTCAGAAAGGATAGTATCAGCCGAAGTAGGCAATAGAGTTAAGACGCAGGAGAGTACAAGGACAAGAAACACTATAGTGAGGTTAAACAAAATGTGGGTGAGGAAAGGTCGCTGCCTTTCAGAATGAAGACGGTAATCTTTGTCAGAGGAAGTTCAGCATACTGATAATCCAGGGGCAGGGGAAGGCAGTCACCTAGACTGCCCTGTGTTGAGCTATCAAGGGAAGAAGAGGAATTTAAGGAAAGAAAATGGGAAAATCAGTGGCTTGGGGAAGAAGCAGGGCTGAAGATTAATATAAAATTGATCTGAGATATTTGAAGTAAGTGAGAAGGTAAAAAGGCAAAGGAAGGATTTAAAGATACAATAGGTCAAACAGATGGTGCAAGCATACAGAAGAGGTTAAAAGAATCTAGAAAGATTGACAGAGAAGGGAAGAATGGGTGTAGGGATTTCTCTAAGAAAAAGAATAAACACAGAAGTGAGAAAGTGCAAAAAAAACCCCCTTAGGTTTACAGGTCTATAAACTTTTAGAACACAGAGTTTTTATTGCTTATAGTATTCCAAAACAATGTGTGAAGTAATTATAAGAATAATAAAACATTCCTTTTTTAATGTACTCTCAATTGTTATTTACACATGGTTTTATTGCTTTTTTGCAATTTAATGAAAAATAAAGGCAGCTTGAAAAAGCAATCACTACCTAACTTATAGTACTGTGTTACTTTGGTTTCACTTAAAAAAAAATGTAAGGAGGAATGACTCAAATATTCCTACGTGGTATACTTTTTCTACTTTTACAGAAATACTTTGATGTAATTTTAATATAAGGTACTTATTAGTTTAAAACCTACTTAAATGTAATTTTAATTATAAAATATCCAGGTGGAAATTTTTATGATAGCCAATATAAAATTCATGGATAAGTAAATAATTAATTTAAAAATGGATTAGTTATACGTGAGATACTTACCTACTTACAAAAAATGTACAAATTGGTAAAACTGTTATTAAAACAGTTTTGTCTTTTCTTTGCCAAAATATTTTTTTTGGTTTTCATTAAACAACTCACTTTGCTATTTTAAACATATTCCAAGAAAATTGTTAAAATGGTAAACTGCTATATTATACAAGGAGAAAAGTATTAATTTACTTTTAAACTTTGAGACATATTTAAGCTTTGCAGCATCTGTTTTGTATATGAAACACTGAGAAGAAAATGAGAAAAAAATATTTTCACTGTCTCTATAACAAATGGATACATGTTAAATGGATAATGGATAATGGATAGCTAATGGATCATTAATGGATAACACTAAAGAGAATTCCTCAGGCCAAAGCAATTAAGAAAGACTTTAAATCTTCATAGACATATGAAATATCAATATTTATAGGTTTACAGAAACAATTAAGATAAGTGTATTATAGGTGGAGGGCAGAATGTGAAAAAAAGGTATTAATTCAGTGAAAGTTATAGTCAAGGTAAGCTTTTGTTATGCTTGAAGATTAAGAATGTTCATTAGCAACGAGTAACACAATGGTCAGTGAGGGATACATCTTGTGGAATTTTTAAATCCAATGAGAAAGACTATATTCTACAGTTTCAATTTTAGGGTCATAAAAGAGGAACAATTGAAGTCTTAAAACAGAAAATAGTGTGATTGCTGCTTTGCTTTAGAAAGAATATTTTTATGAAAAAGTGTAGGATGAACTAGAGGCAGTGAGACCAAGGAAGAAGCCAACAGAGTAGGAAGAATAAGGATGCCTTTTAA
Organism: Desmodus rotundus; assembly: GCF_022682495.2. Lineage (NCBI taxonomy): Eukaryota > Metazoa > Chordata > Mammalia > Chiroptera > Phyllostomidae > Desmodus > Desmodus rotundus. The sequence continues at coordinate 25,023,154 of NC_071397.1, forward strand.
AATATCTTTCATTGAATTATTCCCCATGAATTTGTGTAGCACTATTTCTATTATTAGAGTAGTGTTTATCACACAAGAGCACAGCTCATCGTTTGGGCTCTCTCATTGATTGGGAGCTCCTCTCTTGTCAGGAAAGTAAATTTCATTTATGATTATGTCCCCTGAACTTACCGCAGGCAAAAGTTAATTGAATATGTTAACTCAGGTGTAAGTGCAAATTAAGATGTGAAGAAAAAAAAATTGGGGGGAATATTAGATATCTGTATAAGATGATAAATGTCAATGCTCATTAGAAAGCCCAGAAGAATAACAGATAGAAAAATGGGAGACTACATGGCCCCACCTATCTTAGGAGAATGAAGACCTATCTTTTATCCATCTTAGATAGCTGGAAAAGTCCATGTGACCTAAGCATGGCCCATTAAATGCTCCTGAATGAGACTTTAAATCTTGAGAGAATGCTACAAAGACCAGGAGCTTAAGATAATGACTGTGTTGTCCACCAGTGTCTAGCTGTGACAGAGCAAGTACTGATATCACAAGTAAATGTTCTTGTGTCAAGGTTTTGCCTTTATTGGTCCTCTCTTGCAAAGGGCTGATTCTCCAGAAATCTTGATGCTTCCACAAGCAACTGTTTACAAGGTTAAATTCAGTTTAACACTGACCGGAAAAACATTTTCACACTTACAGGGGGAGTTGGTGGAGTGGATCTGAGAGAGGCTGTTGGACACTCAAACTCAGGAAATACTGACATTAAAGAGAGAGAAGAATGAACAAAATAAGAAAGGGAGCACATCAGGTAAGAAGTGTGGCAAGTTTTACTCACAAAGCAAACGAGCTGTAGGAGGGAGACCAGAAGCAGAGAATGATTGAAAGAAGGTGAAGGGATTAGTCAAAGAACATATTATATATGAAGGACCCGCAGACATGGACAATGGAGTGGGATTGACTGGAAGTGAGGAGATGGCTCTGTGGAAAGGGGCAAAGGGGGAAAAATTAGGACAACTATAATAGCATGACCAATAAAATATTTTTTAAAAGAATATCACAAATACTTGAGTGTCACAAATTTTGCCTTGAACATTATAAACAAGCACAAGACTGCTCTGCCTTTTAATTGTATTTGCATATTTTTTGTATTATAATTGATTTGTCACATTTTATTTTCCAAATAGGTCTACAGAATCTAGAGCTCAAAAGATGACTATTATTTGATTTTCCATTACTTTTAGTTGAATTAGTTATAGTTAGGGAAATAAAACTGGACAGCAAAATTGTAAACTGATAATTAGAATAATTCAATTTGACTATATAGTTTGTTATAAGCATATATACATTTTTTTAATTTTACAGATTTAGAATAATTTTTCACTGTTCAGTTGATTGGTAAAGTATAGTATCACTTTCTATATGAATAAGAAAATATCTTGACTAATCCTATAGATTAATTTATAAAAATAAGTAAAATGGAACGCTTTGTTTAAGTAAATTAATAATTGTGCATTTCATTTTGCCAATTTCAATGCCAATTTAAATTTAAGTAAGCTCTGTGTATTCAATTCCTTAACTTTTGCTAAAAATATTTCATTGTAGAACCTCGTTACTAAGTTTCAGCACCATTAAAACTTAATAATCTCAATAGTCCTATTTTAGATATTTGGGTATTTCTTTTTGAAATAGATACTAATTTACATAATCGTCAAGTGCCATGAGCTTACTTATATATATTTTTTGGTATATTAAATTTTACTTGTATATTCATGTTGCATGAACTACTTATATGTATATCTGTATATGTGTACATACACACATAGCTATATGTTTATGAGTGATAAAATCTTTAGACAACACTGATAATATCAATTTTTTAATTTCAACTTCACATGATTGTTTTTAAGAAGTTAATGTAATACATATTTAATACCACCAGAAAACATAATACAAATAATCCTGTTTTGATTTTCTTTTAAATTAACTCTAGCTATAACTATGTTTTATGGCTATGCCTAAATATCTTGAGAATAGTAATACTGAAAGTTTTAATGCTAATAAGAATATAATTTACATTTATAGCCTAATTTTAAGTAATTCTCATATAATTCTATTGTATATTAACTAGACATCCCCTTTTATATATGTGCATTAAATTCAAGCTTTTAAAAGTCACCTAAGATACAATAATTAATAATTGCATCATAGATTCTAATTTATACTATGTGCCGTTAAATGAATCTCTAATCTCAAAATTAAATATTGGGGACCAAAGCCACTTAAAATATTTAAATACTTTATTAAAAATCACAAAGTTAAATGAATTACCTACCAACAGAACTGTGTAATGAATAAAGAAATCATATATTACTTTAAAATTGTGTACTTAACCAGGAGTTGAATCAGACCTTGAATGCTAGATTCCCCGAGTCTTCAACCCTTTCCTTTACATGAGTCTGTCCCCATATGCAATATGTTATGGCAGAACTCTGAGAGAAATAGAAATATTTATGTTTATAATTGATTAAGTGGAAAATTTTAATGGTTTCATAGTTATTTAGACTAAATCTAATTTATTTTTGTACCAAATATTTAATTTTAATAGTTTTATGTTTCATTTTGTTAGGAGACCTAGTTGTCAATTAACATAGAAAAATAAGTTTTTAATTAACTCAATTAGAAAATATGTAGGGTAAATATAATAAAAATTTATTAAAACTTTGTATGAAGTTATATAATATACCCATGTAATTGACAATATCAAGTTACTTTTATAGTAAAGTTATCCTTTCATTAAAAATATTTCTTCATATTAGCATAGTATAGCATCTGTGGAGTAATTATTCATAAATTTATTAGAAAAAACTAATTAAATAATTTTCATGCCTTCATTTACAGTATTATATACTCAACTTCCTTTTTCCCAATTTTTTATCAAATTATTGGGGTGACTTTGGTTAATAGGATCATATAGGTTTCAAGTGTACATTTGCATGATGCAAGATCTGTATATTTGTGCGCTCACCACACAAAGTCAAATATACTCAGCTCTTGAAAGTCATAAATTTGGACCTATCCTCATCTTTCTCATTAGTGTAGCATAACATAATTATCTCTGGATTCAATAAGTGGGGAGAGAGGACTGATGAGCTATGAATGGAGTCTCAGAAACTGGAAATACATGCAAAGGCAAGTAGCTAGGTTACTGATGGGATCGAAGAATTGAGATGAATGACTAGGTAGAGAGGCTGGGAGCTTGAGAGACGTCTAACTCTATGTTGAGCAAAATGACACAACAGCAAAGGATTTTTAAAAGATTTTGGTTACCAGGCAATAGCAAGTGGGTAGGAGAGGCATAAATGTGGGAAGTAAAAATTTAAGACCATAAATGGGTAGAGTGGAAATTAATCGCAGTTTAGCAGATATTGAAATGTCAAGAACTGAATAGAGGCATATGAGACAGCACGACTCCCCAGTTAACTAAAAACATGGAATGTATGAAGAGTTGATGGTGAACAAGACAAAGCCAAGGTAATGGAACAAGGTCAGAATGGAGACCACTGCTAGAAATGGCTCCTCATTTACCTTGCAAATATAATTCATGTGGGGTGGGGCACATGAATCCTTTTGGTTAACTCTCATTTTAAAACTTAGACCTGGTTCTCAAAATAGAAAATCAAGTAAATGATTATGTTTACTAGTATATTCTATTATGCATGTCCTTCTAGCTCTAGAAGAGTTACAGGTTACTAACACCAGCTAAATAAAAAATAAAAGAAGCCAGCCAAGCACCTCCCTCCCATTGTAGACTTCTTGCCTGTAGGAACTTGGGCTGTGGAAGAAAAGAACTCGATTTTGAATGGAATATGAATTTTTATTCTAATACTGAGTTTGATGTAAATATTAATGAATTAAGGCACTGACAAATAAACTTACTGCAGGATAACCATATTACTTGAGAGTGATAAGAAAAGCCTGTTTTATGCAAGTGGTGAGTGGGGAAAATGAATGTACTGGTTTAGCCAAGAGAAAAAAGAAAGTATTACATTTTGAAACTGTGTGCTGAGATTTGCATTTGTTCAACAGACCTCTTAAGTTTGCTTTAGGCACTATGACCTTCTTCATAGTGCATACAAAATTACTTAGTTTGATAGCATCTTTTGCTTTGGAATTTAAAACTCTCATTTTCTCGAGGGTTGAAATATCAGTTAGGATTTGGTGAAGAAAAGAGAAGCCACTCTGCGTTTTAGGTATGAAAGATTTCACAGGTTCAAGGAATTTGAGGCTTACACAGTCATGAAAAGGATGGAGTAGTGAAGGTCAGGGATCTGGGTGCATCAGACAGGTTTCGAGAGCTCGCCTAGAGGCCACTGTGAATTTCATGACCCACTGGGTGCTACCACAGATGATTTCAGTCTGCAGCACCAACAGAACTAACTGTCCTGCTAACTCAGCTACTTACAACAGTCAAGTAGATGATTCAAGGATCTTGTCCATACTTCTGACCGAAGCTGCAAGAATCATGGCTGCTCCTTTCACTCAACCTTCCAAAACACGCACAGTGCCTCCCACTGACAGACCCAAACACAGAACCACTAAGGGCAGAGGATCTAAGACATGCGATTCCTGAAAAGGGTGGCAGTGGTGCTAAATTCCCCACTTACAATGTATCATATCTAATTAGGCAATTAATAATTAACGTCCTTTACCTTGTGAATTTCTTGTAGTGGCATATTTTGCTATTTTACTCTTACCAATCTCTTCTTTGACATTATTAAGTGTGTTGTTCAGGAAGGCAGAAACCATATTGAGTCATCTACTCCTTCACTTATTCATTCTGCATATAAGGAGGGGGGGGTTAATTATCTTTTAGTCTCTGTTCCCCTCTGAGCACATGAAGATCCAGCTTCTCCTCAGGAGAACATTCTTATCCTCCACATTTATATGCACATAAGAAACACCCAACTGTTCACCTAAGGAGTGAGCCTGAGAGTGAATAAATACCCCTAAATACATAAACATTCATTCTTGTACGTGTGGGCAGTAAAACAAATTTGCATCTCGGACAGTAGAATGTTGTAGTTAAGGAGAACTTTGGAAAGATGTTTGGTGTGAGATTCTGTCACTGGTATGTAGCATATACAAACTGAACATTTGGGAACATACATTCACAAATGGGTTAGCTTTTCTCATGCCACACAAAACCAAGCGTTCGTTTTCAATTAATGATGCTGGTCATATGGAGTCTAAGAAAATAATTTAATTTTCTATCCAGCTACAGGGGAGATACATTATATATCACATAGATGAGTAGATAAAACAGCTATGGTACATTTATAAAATGGAATACTACTCAGCCATAAAAAAGAGGAAAAAATTACCCTTTGTGATATCATGGATGGAGCTGGAGAACTTTATGCTAGTGAAATAAGCCAGTTAGAGAAAGACAAATACCATATGATTTCATTCATATGTGAAATCTAATGAACAAACTGAACTAACATACAAAATATGGACAGACTCATAGAGAGCAGGCTGACAGCTCAGTCTGTGTGTGGATGGAGGGGGAGTTGCTGGTGGAGGGACAGAGCAAAAATGAAAAAGGACTCATGGACACAGACCAAGTGGTGATTGCAGGGGGGAGTGAGGCTTAAGGGAGATAAATCATAAGGAAAAAATACAACAAAAACAAACTATTTTAAAAAAAGCATATATGAGCCATAATTATCCCTGAGGATGCTCTAAATTTAAGAAGCCATACTATGTTCTAATCCACCACTTCTATCTGTAATGGCCATGTTAAAAAGAACATGAACTCAGATTTGAATGGGCAATAGGATGGGATGGGAAGAAACTCTAAATTCCAACGTGCAGCCAGAGCAAGAAAAATGTGCTGAAGGGAGGGCAGCCTAGGTGGTGGTTAGAGAAATTAATTGTACCCTTATGGTCTTTTGTGCAGCCAGCTTGACGAACAATTTACCAATAACCCCAAGGCTGTCCTTACATCACTCAATTGGTTAAGTAGGTAGAGAGTGGGGGATATAGGGGACAGAGGCTGAGCAGCAAGTGTCTGGCCCCCACTAATACCTCCCATCCACAGTGTGCTCTAACTCTGAACTGAATTTTTGCTTCTCTACATATTCAAGTATTCTCATTTTTCAAATATTCTTGATCTCTGAGGGTTAAAAATGTAAAGCACAATTTATAAATAAAACAAATGTCAAATGAAGGCACCAAACATGATTAAGTGCGTTTGAATGCTAAGTGCTCCAGGTGACAGAGATGTGAAGTACACATAAAGATGAAAAGAAAATGGCTCAATTATTTGGTTGATCAAAAGAATATCTGGGTGATAAATTACATATTTAAACTAGCAGAGATTCCTTCTGCAATGCCTTTTCAAAGAAACAAAATGTCAGGGCATGACATGTTACTTTAGTTAAGGTTTAGATGCTGTTTTTATCCTATAGGTGAAATGATTAAGTTTTAGCATTTAAACAAGAGGATTGGGGCTTCCAACTAAATCTGCTCGACATGAAGCTCTTGTTTCAGTGGCGATGGTTGTGGTCTGTCTAAATACTGATTAATTAAAAGAGACATGTTCAGGCAGTTAAAAGTAAGAAAGAATATCAGTAGAATTTCTAACTTTTGACAATATAGGCTCTGTTGGCTGGTTTGCTCCATGCTACCCCCTTCCTATCCAACAGTTTTCACCTGATTAAATCCCATTTTTACTTTGTCTTTTTAAAAAATCAGATTAGTTATTGAAATGCATATTTAGATTCATATAAACATCTCCAAATCAATGTGACTTTAGAGATTTCATTCATTTATTACTATTCTCATACATAATTTTTAATAAACCAAGTAATTTCTGTACCTTCTTTGGGCAAGATACAGTATATGTAGGACCTTGCTTTAATAAATACTTGGGGTGGGAGAAGCTATGCTAAGATGAGAGGAAAAAACCATTTTGAGATGATTGGGTATAATGAAAAGGAATGAACAAATAAAGGACCCGGAAAAATGAAGAGAGGATAAGATAGGTCAGGTGAAATTTCCTGAATGATGAGTATCCAAAATTCAGGTTAAAGTAGTGGTCAGATTTTTTCTCTTTTATGTTTGGATTGTTCAATGAATGCTCTCCCTCCTGAAATTTTTAGGAAACCATCCATTTAAATGATGGAGCAAAACTACAAAGATTAAATTTTCATCTAGTTAAACAGAGGAGATGCCCATGATTGGATAGTGTCTTTACTTATATCTTCTTCTAGTATTTTTTATTCTTTGTCTTCTAATCTGTTATTTAATTTTGTATTTTTTATAACCTTTCCTCTTCTTGCAGAAAATATGAGAGATATGAAGCTAAATAAGGATCACACTTAAAAATGCTCAGCTTTCTGAGATGTAACCATAACAAAGGCTTTTTCCAATTTACAAGTAGAAAAGACACATTTTTATTCTAAAAATAAGAATATATTCTCTGATATATATGTCTGCCAGCATGTGTTTGTAAAATGATTCCACGTATTTGCATTCAACTATGACATATTTAAAATTCATTCAATGTTAAAGACACTAGTAATTTTAATTTATTAAATTAAAATTATTTTTCCAGATACTTAACATTAGATGATAGCCAAATGACATACTGACAATTTAACATATGCTGTACCATATTGATTATAAAGTTAACACTTTTTGGGGGGGTATAACTACATGTGAAATTAAACCCTACTCCCTTTTCATCTCTGGGAAAGGGATACAGGGAAAGAAGATCTGGAAAGTAAAATATGAAGGCATGTATTGTTATTCCTATGTACTTTATATCTCAAAGTAAATTTAAGGAATTAAATGGCTTGAATAATCAAGTATTTAATGACCTAAATGGGACCCGAAGCTAAGTTTCCCAACATCCAGACTTTGTCCAACAATTTATTAGTAGGGATCCTTCTGAAAGAAAGGTCAAGACTGAGCTAGATAGATAATTATGTTGACTTATTTACTCTTAAATTCTAAGTGGACTCAGAGATTGCATTCTTAGACTACCCTTTTTTCATAAAGAAAGCAGATTCCATGTTGGGGAATCACAGCTTGAGGGTGCTTAATCATCCTTGAGTAAAGCAAATAATAAAAATAAAAATAAAAAAAATAATAATAATAATCTTTTGAAGTCTCTCCAATACATTTTGAATGCTTTTGCTAGAGATAAGTGGAAATTTAGAGATTAAAAGAAAGTAACTACAACTAGTCCAGCAAGCTAAATAAAATATAGATATTTACTGAATATTTCAACAGTGAATAAATGATCTTATATTTGAAACAGAATGACATTTAGGTGAGAGCTCCTGGGTTCAACATATGGGAGGATTCTATTGCCTGTTTTAAATAACAACCAAAAGGGAAACAGAAAAATGGAAATGAGAAAGCAAAATGAAGTTGATATGCCAGGCCTAGGGGCCTTCTTCTGTTCCCTTTCTATGCAATGATTTTAATGAAATAAGATGATGCCTGCAAGCCAATTTCTGCAAATAAAAAAAATGCAGCAGAACTTTACAGGCATTTCTATTTCCCCGACTGTATGTACTTGAAACCCTATATCATTTATATAACTATTCTTGATATTTTGATACCTTAAGATGACAAGCTTTATAAACTTTAATTTTTTTAATGATGGGTAAAAGTCAGTGAAATGTAACTATTAAAGAAAATAGGGTAATTAAAGAGGAAATTTATGTTGATTATTCTAATATTTTCTATACACAAAAATAACATAAAGTAAGCATATCTTATTTTACATATGAAATTTAATGAGAAACTAAGAACCAAAAAAAAAAATTAAAGGAATACCAAAGTATATTTTTGGTTGTGCAACATTTTGTCTATTTCCACAATAGAAGAGATACAAATTTTTGAAAAACTGAAGTGCAGGAGAAAAATGAAAAAGTTCACAAGGAGAGTACCAAGTTACTGAAAAGTTAGAACAAAGCACTGCTTGCTTAAAATTGAGAATTCTTTCCTTTAAGGCATCTTTAAGAAACACACACATCCAAATATATCAAGTGTATGTAGCTATGAGCATGTATAAACTCACAGAATTACAGTCCTAGAGCCTGTAAAAAATCAGTTCATATTGCAAAGTATAAATTCAACTGCAAAGTATCAGCTATTTAAACGACTCTAAGAAAAATTTTTTGAATTCATTTTTCTCAAATATAAACATTATTTGCTGTCTTTTATGGTCTCCCACGTTTTCACTTTCACTGCTCGTGTTCATTTGTTGACAAGTGTTCCTGTCTCATATCTCTCAGAATTTCTTCCCCAAGGTCAGAACCTACCAAAGACTTTCTGGTCTGCCCTTTTCACTATCCCGTTCCTTGGTTTCTGCATCTCTAGGTACTCCTGTACCTCATTTCAGGTTACAGGCTCTTACTACATCATCTCTTACTCCGAGGCTTCCTCTATCTTTCTCTCTCAAGACTTCACCCACTCATTAAGAACCGGTTGTCTCCTACATTGTTCTACGCAGATATTACATAGGGACTGTAGGGAACTGGTCCACGTGACAATTATATTGGTTTGGAAAACCAACAGGCTGAGGCAGCACACAGGAGCCAGGCCCACAGATTGGCTTTCCCATGGGGGATCAGGCCTGCATTACATCTCAGTGGCTCTGAGGCTTGCTTTTGCTAAGACTCCCTCACCCTGAGTTAAGACAGCAGATATTTAATGTATATCTTTGAAGTAACTCCCTAAAGTCTGTGCTAAACCTCCCAAGGATGGAGTGTAACCAGATCAATCACTTTCATCATTCCCTTGCATTTGCAACATTCTTTTCTTCATTATCTATAAGAAGTAATCACTTAAAGCAAATCCGAGCATAATGAATGAGGACCTTCCTTGAAGTAATGTTCCCACAAAGCAATAAAAGCCTGTCCAGGCAAGGGTCGGGGTGCTCTCTACTCAGAGAGTGGCCATGCTGCCCCTTTTCTCCACAGGACTTCTGCAGTCCATGTGAATTTGTTCGTCGCATCCACAGCACCACGGACACTGCTGGCTGGAGCCCACATCAAGGGACTCAAATTCATATGCCAATATTTAATCATTGACTTTCTCTTAGACTGTGTTCTACCCAGAATTTCCTATTTTAATTCATGGTAAAATTCTACTCAGTCATTAAGATCAATAATCTGAATTTTGATTTCCCTTTTACTTGTCTAGTACTAATTCATTTTACTTGAACTCTATATTTTAAAAGTACCTGCTCCTACCCAACTCAGCTCCTTGGAGAATCCTCAGCATCTCTCTTTAGGTAATTATTTCTAGGGGACTCACTAAGGAAAATACCTCCTACCAGGTTCCTTTTACTTTGCTTCTTTCAATCCATTTGTATACTGCCATTATACAGAAACTTCTAGAATACTAGTCTGATGAGACTTGATAACATTTTTACAATATTGTTTCCTCAAATATGTTTTACAGATATTAATTTCAGTTACTCTTAAAAAAAGAGTTCTGTCACCAAATATATATATATGGACGCTTCTGCATGAAACAATAATAAACAGTTTTCTATCCTGCAGTGCTTCTAAGAACCTTTAATATATACATGTGCTCTCTTTCCAAGTGCACGATATAGTATACAAGGTCTTTCAAAATTATTTGATCCTAAAAAGCTTTTTGTTTTTGTTCAAATGTATTTGTTCTTCCACGGAACATTATCTAGAACTAATGTTCCCTAGGATATATTTTGGAAAAGGTAAGTCAGGATGAAATCTGAACTTCCTTGTATGACATCAAAGGAAGTCAATCAAGTAACCGATGCCTACCTCTTTTTACTCTGCTCACACACTTCATGCTGTGGTCTGGCCACACCAAACTCTGTAGTTTCCAAGCATGTCACACCTCTCTCTCCTTTGCTTAGAATGTTTGAATTCCTCTTAGCAGTCTACAGCATGCCTGCCTATTAAATACCAATTCATACACGATCTCTTGACCATGTCCTGGAGCATCTATACTTTCCTGGGAAAGAAGTCATGATCCTGCTTTTGTTCTCCCATATTTGACTGTGAAATGAAGAATTGAATTAGCCATCTTTATAATCCACACAATCAAGTGGAGTTCCAAGAATGTTTTCATTAAATAAATGTCTATTATTACATAAATGATTGAAGCCTAATTCAACATTTATTGAACATTTCTTAGATGCCTGATACTAGAAAGATTAAAAGATGAATGATAATTTTACTATGTGGATAATTATAGTGTTTATTTAAAAGATTGTTATGAAAATTAAATGAATGAACATACGGCATTTAGAGCTTGCTAGACAATTAGTGCTGAGTGAGGTTTTGTTAAAGTAAAACAAGCATATGAATACTACAACTCAGCTGTCAAGGAACTCACAAACCTAAAGCACAAAGCACAGTTTGGAGAGCCCCTGATTGTGCCAGGCAGAGCCCTTTAAGTACTGTAAAGAGTTTTAAAATGTATGACACACAGAAGATGGGGAAATAAATTACAGGAGAAAGAATTCAGATGGAATCTCAGAATCAAATGCTGGAAAGCAAAACAATAGAAAAGAAAAAATGATTCTGTGGCTGAAAAGACCGCTTGAGAGTGACTGTTTACCTGAAATTGGTGCACAGATATTTTTACTCTGGAGGGAGGAAAGCAAGAACTATCTGCTCCTAGCGTTATAAAAAACACATTTGCTTTTATATATTTTTGCTTTTTGTTCAACAATGTTCTAATCTTTATATAAAAATTATTAAATACAGGTGACAAACGTTATTATATTAGTTTCAGAAATAGAACATAGTGATTTGACATATACATACTTTATGGTGTGATCACCACAATTTATGTCTAGTAACCATCTGTCACCATGCAAAGTTATTATAATACTATTGACCATATTCCCTGTGCTGTACACTACATTCCTGTGGGTAAATTACTTTATAAATGGAAGTTTTTACCTACCTCTCATTCTCCTTCACCTTTTTCACTGGTAGCTCTGATACTCTCCCCTCTGGCAACCATCAATTTGTTCTTTGTATCTTTTTTAAGTCATAGTAAAATAGCATTTTTATTGTTGTTCTTTTTAGTACAATGACTTCTTTCATTTAAATAAATGACACTAAAAATGAAACAAGTAAGCTACTGGCTTCAAAAAAGTTTAACCACGTACATTCATTGTTTCAAATCCTTAATATTAATGAAAAAAAGTAATAAAATATTTGGGATTTTCATTAAATAGTTAATGAAACATTTGACTTGGGAAGACCTGATCCCAGGAATAATGGTAAGTGTATTCACATAACTTGTTTAACAAATTATTTTTATTTCTCTGTAACTCTTTCCAGAATAATATTTCTACATTATTATATCTCCAGGCCTATTTTCCCTTAGATATATAAAATTTATTGAATTTTTTAGTACTAAATCTCTTTTAAAAGAAAATAAAAAATATGCAATGATTGTTACCATCTTTTACAACCATAATATTAATATAATACCTTGGATATTTATAAAATTATTTTATTGTAAAACAAATTTTTTTCTTATGCTAAAAATTATTATCTGGTATAAAAACATTAACTAATGGCATTTTTGGTTTTTTTACCCTCTTAGTCACAAGCTATAAGGGATGTTATAATTCTTAAACTTGTAATAACCTTGAAAAACAAGAACTGGGTAGGGAGAAAGGAGTCTAAAAATAGCTTATTCAAGTTATATCATCATTTGGTGTCCTAATTTTATTTTCTTCAAAGTCAAGCAAAATCACAACATACTGAGACTGAAAATTAAAAGTAAGTGCATTCTCTCCAAATCTAACTAATCCACAATTTGTCAAAGGAAAATTCTAGTTATATTATTTTTGAACTTTCTCTGCCACTTTCTAGTTTTTCTGAGTGGGAAGCCATAAGAACTCTCTAGTAACCAAAAAGTCATCATTCAGACACAAAGCAGAGAGAGAATTTCTAGAGTTTAAAAAGCTGGCAGCTTTTCTGTAAAACCTAAAGAGGTCTAGGGAGGTTTCATCTAGCTCAGATGCCAAGCCCTTCTGAAAACAAAATCTTGATCTCATCCTCAAAATCTTTGAAGGCCATGGTAAACTGAGTCTAACTTGCAACAAAGTTCAGACCAGTGAACTGACAGGTTAGATTGACTCAATTCTCTTCCACTTTGCCGATCTAGAAAAACATATGGCATTTTCTGAGGAGAAAATATTAGTACTATAATATTTGCTATTCTTATACAATATTTACAATGTCCAACATACAATAAAATTGAGTCAATTGAACATGCAATGAAATGTGACTCATGGTCAAAGAGAAAATCCTCAATGGAAGCAACCCCATTTGGGCTCACTTGCTCCAATTATCAGTTAGGGAGTTTTACTCCAATTAAAAAATGGGCAAAGATCTGAATAGACACTTCTCCAAAAAGGACATACAGATGGCCCATAGACATATGAAAAGATGCTCAACGTCACTAATCATCAGAGAGAAGCAAATGAAAACCACAATGAGATATCATCTCACACCTGTCAGAGTGACCATCATCAATAAATCAACAAACAACAAGTGCTGGAGAGGATGTAGAGAAAAGGGAACCCTAGTACACTGTTGGGAATGCAGACTGGTACAGCCACTGTGGAAAACAGTATGGAGTTTCCTCAAATTCCATAAAAATGGAACTGCCTTATCTATGATTCAGTAATCCATTCTGGAAATATAACCTAAGAACCCTGGAACATTAATTAGAAAGAATATATGCACCACTATTTTCATAGCAGCATTATTTACAATAGCCAAGGTCTGAAACAGCCTAAGTGCCTCAGTAGATAACTGTTTAAAAAAACACTGTGGTACATTTATACAATGGAATTCTACACAGCTGGAAAAAAGAAGGAACTCTTACTTTTTGTGACAGCATGGATGGACCTGGAGAATATTATGCTAAGAGAAATAAACCAGTCAAAAAAAGACAAATACCATATGATCTCACTCATGTGTGTAATCTAATAAACAAAATAAACTGGCAAACAAAGTAAAACCAGAGGTGTGGACACATGGAACAGACTGACAGATCTCAGAGAGGATAAATGAGACAGGGACTGGAAGAGGTTATCCAAACAACACATATGCATATATGCATAGCCCATGGGCACAGACAACAATGTGGTAAAGGCCGGGGTGGGGGACTTGGTGGAGGGGTAAAGTGGAAGGAAAATGAGAAACATCTGTAACTGTGTCAACAATAATTTTTTAAAAGAAATTAAAGAGTAATCTAAAATAAATAAATAAAAGTAATATGTTAAAAGATGTTACAAAAAGGTGGACAACATGTGCACATAAAAAAGGTATGTCAACAGAGGTTAAAACTATAAAATAAATTCTGATAAATATGCTAGAAAGAAAAAAAATACTATACTGGAAGTGAAACATATGTTGAAAGGCTTAAAAAGATCAATAACAGTGAAAAGATCAGTGAATTTAAAGACTTTTAATAGAAATTATCCAAATGGTCACAAAGAAAAAAACAAAGAAAATAAAATATCAGAGCAAGTGATGTCTGTGGCATCACAAAGAGTCTAACTTACATATAATTAGAGCCAGAGGGACAGGAGTGGAGCAATAGAGTTACCTGAAGAGGTACGGGATAACAATTTTCTAAAATTGATGAAAAGTGTGAAGCCATAGACCCAAGAGATGAGATACCACTACAGGTGAGATAAATTCAAAGCATAAGTCACCTAAGTACATTAAAATCAACTTGCTAAGAACCAGAGAAGGAAATTTAAAAACAGTAGGGGGAAAATAAATGTCATTAGAGGATCGAAGATGTGAATGATGATTGACTTCACATTAGAAATGATGGGATGAGAAAGACACTGAAAACCTTCAAAATGTTGGAAAAATCTCTTGGGTAAGAATGCTATATCTTTCAAAAAGAATGAAAAAGAAAACACATTCTTTAAGCAGAAAAGAAAAGCTGAGGTTATTTGTCTCCAACATACTTGCTATATAAAAATTACTAACAGAAGTTATTCATGTTGAAGGGAAATAATATCAGATGGAAACCCAGAGATTCAGAAAAAAATTAGTCCCTGAAGCTGATTATGTGGATAAATATAAAAGATATTTTTCATAACACACATATATATATATACACATATATTAAAAATTGTTTGAAGAATGGTTGACTAGTTAAACAAACATAGCAACTTATTGTAGGGTTAATATCATATGTAAAACAAAATATATGATAAAAGGACAAAGAGAGATAAGAATAGACAAATTAGTCTACAGTGTTAGAAATCAGAAAGTTGTTTGGGAAGAAGTATAGAAATACAATATTATGCTATCTGCAACAAAGAAATGAGTAGAATAATAAAAATCACTTAGTAAAAAGAAATGCTGTTTACTAAGGGTTTTTAAAATTAAATTTAGTAGGGTGACATTGGTTAACAAATTATCCAGGTTTCACGTGTACAATTGTTATACATCATATGTATATTGCATTGGGTGCTTACCACCCCAAATCAAATCTTCTTCTTGTTCCTTAGTAAGGTCTTTTGGTTTGCATTCATCATTCAGTAAATATAAGCTAAAATCTTAGATTTCAATTTTTTTCTATATTTCACTCGATCTCTTTTACTTTCACCTTGCTTCTTTTAGGATTACATATTTCTTCATTATTTTTTTGTTTCTTTCATTTTGTCAATTCTAATCTTTGGCCTGCAAATATTTTATTTATCTGGTTGCTATCTTCAAGGAACACTAAATTTTGGCTCTTTCAACTAATTTGTTTTCATTCTTGTTGATCCTAATTCTAATACAGCAAAATTTTTATCCAATGCCTTAACTCAATACATTTTCATGAAAGTGACATATTGTCTTTTTTCCTTTTTTTTTTTAAACAATGGATCATCACTAGGGAATAAGCAGCTAATAACATAGGCAGGCCGGCATACAATGTGACTGAGAGCGGCACTCCAGACGTCCACTGTGCACACACAAACACACAGGCACCCCACCTATATTTTCCTCAATGCGTCTCTTTTGGATGTGCCTTCCAAATTCCTTCTTTGGTTTTGACTATGCTTAATCATTGTCAGCTTGAGATTTAGTTTATTATACTTGGTTTTACACTTGAATTTGCTCTACTGATTTTTTTGCCTATCCAATCTTTACTTTAGTTCCCCTTTCTTTGCAGCTCAACCTCACCAACTTCCAAATGTCCTGAAATATTTTCTGGCCACAACTGAGCTAAGATTATTTCTAAGCCTGAACATTTTCAGAACAGACTGAGGGTTTAGGATATTACTGTTTCTCTTACCTTCTGATTAATAAGATCCTAAAATAATTATGTAACAATGATGTAATAATAAATGAGAAAATCTTCCATCATATCAAACAAGGAACTAAAGAAATTATGCTGGAGAATAAAAGAATATACATTCTAAATACTGGAGTTTTGTTGCCACAATAATCTTGTGTCCGAAATCACAAAATTCAAATTTATGTTTATTCATTTAGGCATTTATGGCTTAAAATTATTTTTCTATATTGTTTTAGGAGGCTATGTTACCTTAAGTAATTAACCATTTTCTGTCATTTTAATTTATTAAAATATCAATATTAAACCAAAAGACATTGAAATAAAATATTATGTTATACTCAAGTGAAGTCTTAGATTATTATATCAAACATTACACAGATGATTTCTTTAGTGTTTAATTTTATTTTTAATTGCTAAATTAAACTCACCGATGAGAACACAAGTTTCAAAATGATATTTTCATCTGAAATCATATATCAGATGCATCTCATTAAGCAGAACTTTAGCATTTATTTTTATATCAGCAAGTAATGTTAAAAATCATATAAAATGCTAATTTGAGGTTATGATTCTATTTATAAATTTCCTTTTTTGAGAAGAAAAATTAACTAATACATATAATAATAATTTGTTATTCTGTTTACCTGCTCTTTTTACCTGCAGTACTCTACCTGCTTCAGGAAAACTAATGGATAAAAGAAAGACTAAAAATCTCTTGCTAATGATCTAAGTAACGAGGCCATTCACTTCAGCTGTTAGTGCCAATTCCTGAACAAAATCATTTCTTGGGTGACATACCTCACATTTTGACTGAAATCATAGGTATTCTTTTTTAGATGTCTCAGCATTGAACCTCATCTTGGGATTTAATTCATTGGTTTTAAATAGCAAAATAAATGAATGTGGCATTTTCAAATATGTATATGTGACCAACATATGCATTGACTTTTCATTAAAAAAATCTTCACTTTTCCCAATAAATCTCCCCCAAATCCTAGTAATGTATAGAGCTACATTATAGTTGCTTAAAAAGTAGATGGAACATCCATATAATTATAAAAATTTTGATAAATATGAAAGTAAACTTAGTAACAGAAAGAAAAGTAACACTTTTACCATTTGGCTCATATCATATACACATATGTAATAGAATTTCCTTTGCTAAACAGCTTTACTTATATATGAAAAATTATATATGCTATTACTTTTATTTCTTTACACAGATACACTTATAAATGTACATATGATTGAAAAAAGTACAGCTCTTTAGCTAATCAGATTGAATAATTTATAATGTAACATGTGATTTTGCTCATCTTCTTTCTTGAATTGATACAAATTTGTTTAGTTATTAAGCTTGTGTATCCCTTTGAAATATTTATTCTGCTTTAACACATATTTTAATGAATACATTTTTCCTTTTTTTGTGGTATCTACATACAATGAAATATTATTCAGCCTTTTTGACACAGCATGAATTAACCTTAAGGATGTTATGCTAAGCAAAGTAAGTCAGTCACAAAAAAGACAAATACAGTAAGATATCACTTATATGAGATACATAGAGTAGTCAAATCTATAGAAGCAGAAAGCAGAATGGAGATCACTGGGAACTGGGGAGGAGGAAAGACTGAATTATTGTTTATGGCTACAGAGTTTCAGCTTTGCAACATGAAAAAAATTATGTAGATAATGTTAGTAATGGTTACACAACAATATGAATGTACTTAATGCAATTGAAATATATACTTAAAATGTTAAGATGGTAAATTTCTCATTATGTATATTTCACCACAAACAAAATAATAAATGAATTTTTTTGAAAACTGAAAAGTACTCTATAAATTTGGAAAACTGATTTAAATTTCAAGTACAGCAATCTTCTTTAGATTTGGGGAAACATGGCTCCATATTTATACATTTTATGATAAAACAAATTGAGGCTTTAAGAAAAGCTTATGCCTCCCAGTCCTTGGGATTATTTCTCTATCTCAAGACACATTATTTTCTTTTTTTTTTAATTGTTGCTCAACTATAGTTGTCCCACCTTTTTCCCCAATGCTCTCCCCTCCCCTGACCCCCCACACCCTCAGTCAATCCCCTCATTGTCCATGCCCAAGAACAAACTTTTCTCCTTTTAAAATAGCAATTTTTACTTTCGTTTTGTATCTTTCTATTTCTTTGACAGGAAAGCATATGTTTTCATTCCGATGTTTTTTTCCTCAAAATTTATCACTGTAATATTTAATTTTCCTTTTTGGCTGCAATTGGTTACTCATTAGAATTTCACTTAATGTACAACTGCTTTTGTAGAGTTCAACCAAAGTATTTTTTTTAGAGATTCTACAATGAGAACCTGCTTGTGTAGCATCCTTGAAGTCCTCAAATAATTTTGTAATTTTAATGTTTATTTCTCTTCTGGGTCATAACTCTCTGCTGTAAAATTTTCTACCTGTACTAGATGTAATGCTAATGTTTTCCTCTACTTTCCATTGTTACCACATCTAGGATAATTTTTTAAAGAAGAATCCTTATATATCAAATAAATATTTTGATTGCATGTTTTAAGAATAGCTTCTGTTATTGATTATGAGAACACAGGCACGATTGTAGCTACTGATGTATGGGCTTCAGGTACTTTTTATTGGAGACAATGTATCAGACCTATATGGAACAATTAAAAAACCTGTGAACTGTAAAGCTGAGGTGCATAGAAAATTGGTTCAGGAAACTTTTGTTAGAAAAATATTATCCAGCACCACTTATTTAAGGCTGTAATAAAAAATGAACACATTGGTTTGTCCTCATAGTGAAATGGTCTAAGGGAGGAGAATTATTATTTAAGTGTGAGTTTTGTCTATGTCATACCTAATGGTTACTACACTTTTTGCTCCAGGAATAAAAGATCGTGATAAATTATTTCAAACTTCATTAGGAGAAAATTATATATTAAACTATCTTCATAATTGAAGTTGAATAACTTGGAATAATTGTAATAGATTCCTGAATTGGTTTTGTGTGTTCTCCCTCTGGAGCCAGAGAGAGGCAATCTGTCACTGTTGGGGTACCTTACACGTACTTTCTCACAAGGATGGCGTTCACAGTCATTGGAAGCTGTACAGCTGTTTGACTGCCATATGCCCATGACCTCAAATCATGCTCAGTATGTTTATTTGAGACTGTTCTATCAGGTCAGGATTCTGTCAACTTAAAGACTTATTATCCTTCTAGAGTACAGAATACATTTGAAAGGCCAACGGTGGCAGTGTTTTTGACCCAGATAACAATAATAATAAATTATTCACTAGTGCACTTACTATGTGCCAAGGGCTGCAATAAAAGCTCAGCATATACCTCCTTTATCCATCATGAAAAAGTCCATAATGTGTTTTTATTATGACCATATTACAGATCTTTGTTAAAAACTGAGGCTTAGAGAGCTTAAGGAAATTACTTATAATCAAATGGCTAGTAAGCCATAGAGCTAGAATTATAAAACAGCCATTTTTGAACACAAAATCCATGTTCTTTCTACTCCACCAGGGATAAAAGTATAGTAATTGTGCTGCCAACCTGTTATGATGCTTTTGCCTACTGAGCCCAGATGTGATCTAAATTAGTGCCCTAATGTTCATGAATCACCTGAGGATCTTGTTAAAATACAGATTCTCATATGAGTGGAATCATACAGTATTTGTCTCTGGTGACTGGCTAATTTCACTTAGCACAGTGTCCTCAGGTTTCATCCAAACTGCAGTTTTTGTAAAATGGTTATGGAGTTTCAATTTTGCAAAATAAAAAGTACTGAAGATTGGTTGCATGACAATGTATGTGTTAACACTACCGAAAGCGGAACACTGAAAAATGGTTAAGATGGTAAATTCCATATTGCGTATATTTCCCCACAATTAAAAGGAACACAGGTCTGGGGTGAAGCCCAGGTGATACTGGTGCTGCTGGTCCATAAACGATCCTTGCAATGGCATAGATATATCTTTCTCAAGGGAGACCGATGAAGAGCCAGTGCTATTTGATTTGAATCTACAGGTAAGATAAAATCTTTTGAAATTACTTACTCTCTACGACACTGCCTTTCCACCTGATGTGTATATCCTCATTCACATTAGTAGGACGAGTGAACACAAAGTGTCCATTGCTTCTCACGTCCTTCAATTCACTAGAGATTTCAAAGTCTAATAACGTCTTTGGCCTTGGAAGCGTCTTCGGCTCCCTTAAACTTTTAAGATAATCATGTCCTGAAATATCTTCTGTGATGATACTTCCTGAAAAGTTTCCTCCCACCCTGACAGCTGAGAAGAGAAAAACAGTTTCCAAGCTGCTGCTGCTACATATCAAAGGGCCTGTCTTTTCAGCTCCACTGACAAGTTGAGTGATTTCTCAGAGTTTGAGAAAACATCAGGCAAAATGTTTTCCAGATAAAAAGCTGCTGTCAGCTGCCTGCAGCTGAGAGAGCAACTTTCAGTTCTGTGGGGGGAATTCCTACTGTAGTGTCAGTCCCAAATTCCAGCTCTGCCTTCTGTCCTCCTGCTTGCTTCTGCTAAGTGCATGGCCAAAACGCCCAAACTGAGCAGTACCTGTGGGTCCCCCTCCACTGCCATTCCCACCTTCTCTCTGGCAGAAACCATGCTAACAGCCACTTCTTTGGGGAAGAAAGGTCATTACTGTTCAAGGTCATTACTTACATATAATCTGTTCTGCTTTTTAACCCCAACATCATAATGTATGATAAAGCCAATGGAAATTGGTGCCAAAGTCCATCTTCAAGTTTTTCTAATACCTTATTCAAGTGACCTGGCATGACAATACTATATTGCATTGCAATGAACTCTGCCAATTATATCTTCTGACTTGGGACATGTGAATGGGACTCAAAGAACATTAACAAGGAAGCAGAGAGACAAAAGATGTCTGCTGTTAAGAAAATGATTTCCAGAGTCACGGTGACCCTGACCTGAAATGCAAGTGTTACTCCTTGGTTGTTGAACTTCTTACTTTCCTTTACTATCCTGTAAGTCTTTAAAATATATCCCCATTAACTGGAATAAGCCTGAATTAATGTGGATTTCCTGCAACTTGAAATGCCTAATACCCGATTATTTTTGATCAAGCCTTAATAAGTATGGCAGATTCTGGCCCCACAAGGCTATGGTCTCCATTCCATAGGTCACTGGCCAGGCCATTGGAGATAAGGTCAGGTCTTTTATTAAGTCACCTCCATAGTGTTTCTGGCCCCTGTACTCGAGTGAAGCTTTATATTGTGTTTAGAAATACTTTATTGTCCAGAAGAAACTTCAAATATTTATGTTGATTACTCTTATTATAGTTCTCCAGAAGCATTTTTTAGCCAATCAAAAAGATAATTCTTGAGAATTTCTAAACTTCCTTTTGTCTCCTACTTATTTGCTTAGAGGAAAGAGTAGTCAGTTATATACCTCTCTGAACGGGGCCGCCCCACTACAGTGGTGTTAACTCATATCTCTGCTTTGATATTTAGGGATTGGTCCCTCTCTGTTGTACCCTTTCAGAAGCCTCAGCCATACTGCATTTTCTATCTTTCTTCTCATACTACTACTGTATCTACATTCTTCTGCTCCTATATTCATTCTCTGTAGTTTCAACTCTGCCGTTCATGTTCACACCTCACTAATATTTCAGAAGAGTCCAGTTCTTCTCCTGTATGTGCTCCTTACTACCATGCGGCCGCTCCACCCTGCTGAGTCGTAAAACCTACATTTGTAAATGAGAATGAAACACAAACTTTCTACTTCATGTAGATTTACAAGAATGTAAGATGGTAATATACAAGGATACATCTTGTAATTGTAAATAAAGTTTTACACGTGTTTTATATATTACCCAGAGAGCTATCTTACTTTCATTTTATATAGTCAGAAACAAATTACTAAATGGTGAACTACTCTCAGAAAGATCATAGCATTTGAAAATGTGATTTTCATGTATATTTACTTAGTCACGCACCATTTTAAAGTGTCATCACTTTTTTAAATGTATGAAATATATTCTTTTAAAATCTGCACTCATAGTTTGTTAAAATGCAAAGATAAATGGAAAACAGAAAGCTTTGAATATTAGTTGTCAAAAATAATGAACCAGTCCACCTCTGAATTTTGATGAGGAAATCAGTAGGCTCAGTTTTCCATCCAAAAAGAAAAACAGCTGTCTCAAATGCTTTTCTTTTTCATTTATAAGATCAAATTAATAGTGCTGTCACTGTGACCTTTATAACTTAGTGTTAAGGTAACCTACGGAGACATCATCTGCTGGGATGTACTCAGAAGTGTGTTCTGTGCTTACCAATTTATTTTTGTTCACATTCAGGAGTCCCAGTATTACCAATGTTTATATTGCACTTCTTCCCTTATGGAGGAAAAACCTCTCAATAATCTAGTATCATTAACTAAGACACCAACTCTAGCATTTACCTGAATGTAAATCATTTGGATAGAGAAGGCATATACTTTAATGGAGATTTTGGTCACCTAAAATTTACTGCTGAACGCTTCTCTGAACTTGATTTGTGCTATATAGGTATTGTCAGAGTACCTTTCTGAGACTTGTTCCATTTGTCATTCCAAAATATTGAGATTAAAGCAGTGCCCAATTTACCTTTAAGATGAATAAAAGTGTAATTGTAAAAGAATATGTAGAAAAGGACAGAAATGTAATCAAGGATTTTTCAAGAACCATAGACATTTAATGATGGATGGAAAAATATCCTCCTCAAAGGGGAGACAATACCTATACTTCCAAAAAGCTACGGGATACTAATGGCCATAAAGCAATTTCATTAGGAGAACTTTCACCATCATATATTAGAAAAAGTTTTGAAGCACAATTTCTGTTTCATTCCTTATTTTTATCTTCTTACCAATAAATCCATGGATTTACAATTATATACCATAGAAAATAACTGCCTTAGATATAAAGACCTGTCTGGTTTAAGAAATTTATGTCTTAGTTTAAAAGGGATGCTGCCATAGCTCATTAACTGAGTCATGTAATACCCATGGTTGGGTGGGATTTGGCTTTCAACAGTCCTTGTTCTTTAAAGTCCCCTACCTGACACATCACCAGAAAGAACACATCATTTATTTTTTTTGTATTATTGTTCAGTTACAGTTGTCCCCATTGCTCTCCCCTACCCCGTCCAACCCCCCAGCTCTCAAAGACGATCTCCACTCCTTTAAATTGCCATTAATTTACAGCTTTAAGTTTCAAAGGAGAGTAAGTTGCTATAATACACACAACCGTCTGTTTCACCTTCTCTTATGAATGTTCAGTATCACTGAATCTTGACATATATTCGGATAAGAAAAAAATCCATAAAATAATTTATATAATTAATTATTTAAAAATAGGATTTTAATGACTCACTCTTAAAATTCAGGCTAACCATTTCATTATTTATTTTTAGAAAGATATGCCTAAATTATAGTCACTTTAAAAATCATCTGTTTCCTAGATTGATCCTATTTGTTTCAAATTTTGCTACCTCTGAAAATGTCTTGAAGAATCTGTGACAGATGTTTGCTAGTAAAATTAATAAGGTTAGTATAATATATATAACAGAAACAACTTTATGAAATTATATGAAATCATATGAAAATATATGAAACAACTTGACAAAGCACTATGTGCAAATAAATTTTCACAAATGCAACGACTTTGGAGATTTAATATCCAGCTCCCCTACATACTTGTTATTGGATTTTGAAGCTCAGAGACTAAAATAACTTATCAGTTTTATATTCTGTAAAATGGGAATAACAACAGTCATACTGCTTGTGAAGACCATCCCTCCACATTCATATGTCAAGCAAAGTCTGAAGAGGCTACCTGACTCGTGGAATCACAAAACAAACAAAACAAAACGTTGCAGGTTTAGGACTCAAGCTTCATACTTCCTACTTTTAAACACTGTAATACTTCCTTCGAAAGCAGAGAGCCACTTCTAAAGATTCATATTTTATTACCTTACTCAGGACTGGAATGCACCACATGTGTAAGATGTGAATGGAGGTCGCCAGTGTGGAGTCACTGATATCAGGGGAGTTAAAATGCAGCCAGGAGGCCATGGATACTTTGGTCTTACACACGTTCCACCCATGGAGCATATTTGTCCATGTGCTTTGGAACTTCTCAGCCATGCCTGGGCCTGCTATCCCTTCCCACCATGGCAACCAGACCACATGCATTCCTTAATTTGAAAGGAGCCAATCCGTTTGCCAACCACCATCCTCCTTTTGCATGTTAGACTCAATCAATCCCTTTTAACCTAACCAGAATTCTTCATTCACGTGAAAGAGGATCAGATCTAAAACAGTGCGGGCGACCTGAGCCCTTACAGAGCCTGCCTTTCTTTGTTCCCCAGGAGCACACTTTGGGCTGCTACATAGATCTGTGTCTCCTGGTTGCAACCTCCGCACTCAAATGTTTTTTTAATTTCTCTTTTAGTTTAAGCCTCTTTCTTGTTCAACAAAAACATATGTCCTAGGAGTTATTGCTAAAACTCTGTCAGAAATACTGTGTTAAAATAAATCCTGTTAGGTAATGTGTTAAATTGTTATATATCGTTCACCTGTTAATGTAACACTTGCAGGGTATGACCACTTGAAACTCTGAGACAAAAAACCCCAAAACAACAAAAAAAAGTTTTCCACTTAATTTGAGAGCTTTTCTTTTTAATCTGCACACTGAGAGAATATGCGATTTGGAACAAGTTGGTAGAAACTGATGTAATATGATGCCCGTCTGAACTTTCACTATATCAGTCCTGCCCTAACCAGGAAAACAAAGGTTGCAACAAAGGGAATTCAGCTTAAAGTGTTGGTTAAGGAGGTAGAGAAGGAGCTGAGAATGAAGCAAAGAGAGCCAAGATATTAGTAACTGCAGGAAATACTCACCACCCTTGGACTGCAGAGGGAAAGGGGAATAATCACATCACCTAACGTAGGTCCAGTCCCTGGATGGAAACTGGGGTCCTGGTGGGTCTGTTGATGGGAGTTGGAGCCACATGGGAGATGCAACCACTCCCAGAAGAACTGCTAAGGCAGAGAGTTAGGGGACAAATGCCTGAGCTTTTTTATCTTCCCTGCCTCCAGTCTCCAGACAGTGTTTCCTATCATTTGACCTCAGCTGGGGCTCAGGTAAAGTGGGACCTGGTAAATACAGCCTACCGATGTCAGTCTTATTAATTTATGATTGTTGTTCCACAATCTGCTACATGTTTAATTTCAGAAGCATCAGGTCACTTTACCCACTCATTTTATCAAAATAAAGGTTTACTTCTTCTGACAATGTATAGACCACTCATAAGCTGCAAGTACCTTTCAGAGCTAGAAGGAGCAACTTACTTATATTTATCAGCCAGTATACATGATAGTACTTCCTTATTCTGACTCATACACCGCACTCATGCACTCTAACCGTAGAGCTTGACTTTGCTTTGCCTCCTAATGTCACAAGCAGAAGAATCTCAATGGAAGGAACATAAACTGACATGTTAGTAGAAGATGAGAATAGTACTGCTATAATTATTTTTAAGACAATGTAACAAACGTTATAGATGAAATAAATCTGTGTCACCTTTTCTATTTCTATTTGTATGCAATTAAAAACATGTTTTGAATGTGGAACAATGGCATAAAAATATATATATGTATATATACAAATATATATGCAGTAGCTTCTTCACAGCTCTAGTAGACTTTATCTGAAATTAGGTGATTACAAAGTAAACATTTGGAGCGTACTTTTTTGAAATGTCAGAGGACTATCCAAACACTTATTGCAGAGGTAGGAAGAGTCTGATTCTAGGGGATTTGGAAACTATTTCTTCACATGTGATTATGCTGTTTATTTTTCTGAATATATGAATGCCAAGGGAAATTTAAAAAACCATCCAGAAATATAAAGTATTAATAAGAAGTTGGCCAGCTACATATTTATTATTAATATAATAGATGATACTAGTTTTCGTGGTATTGTTTACTGATACCTTACATCAAGTTTATTTTTACACTGACAGTATTGTAGTCCTTATTTAAACTTTTTCACTTTAAGTATGTAATATGATGCGGTGATTTCTGCCCACGTCAAGCATAGAAAATCATCTTTAACACTACACATGCTTGTGGTACATTGTTTAATATCTGAGATTTATTAGTGAAAAGGTTGCTTTAATAATTTTAGAAATAAAAATCAAGAACATTCATTTGACCCATAGGTGGTTACAGGGCAAACACGCATTCTCATCTGGCAATCACTATAGCTACAACCAAGTAATTGTTTTTAAGTAGCAAAAAGTGGCTTTGTGGAAATCATTGCAAGTATGTGCAGTTAATTCTATGTCAACAAAGCATTAATGGGTCTTTGGTTCTTTAATAAGAAGTTCTTTTAAAAAAAGAATGGCATCTTTGTAATTATTCATTCAATATTTCATAAAAATATAAACACATAAAAAATGTATTCCCCAAGTGCCAAGGGATGATTGATAAACTAGTATCATTTCTATTTTCATAATGATTTTTTTCTATACATGTATTGTCTGTAGAAGTAAGACCTTAAGTCAATGCTTATGTCACTTGTTTTCATGGCTTTCCTATAATTTTCTTATATAGATTTATTATGAAAATGAATTCACATTTTTACTGTATTTTCTATGATCAGATTGTGAAAATGGCATCCAAAGGAAATCATATGCTGCATTTTTTCTTCCTAAAACATTTTGTATGTTCAATTCAATTAGCATATTTTGAAAGGTGCTTAGAGCTTTTATGCATTAAGCCTCTTGAAAATTTCAACTCTCCTTAGCTCTATTCCCTGGACACTCATTTTTATCTTTACCAAATAAAACACCAATATTCTTATGAATTTAAATTGTAATGCTGTTTGCATTTTCTTCCATACCATAGAAATAGCTCCAAATACTAAAATATAGAGGAAAATGCTGATAGTGTACACATTTCTTTCCTTTTCAGTTTGAAAGAAAAAGGGTAGGCTTTTTTCTTCATAGGTTGGAGAAATGAGGCAGTGAAATCTAGAAGAGCAGGCACAACTATATCTAGTTACAATAAAATAGTTGGACTACAATGACAAATTAACCCATTATTTAGGTGATATTAAACCACTGATTTTTTTTGGAAAACATCTAAATAATTACACAGAATTTGTACTTACTACCTAGATGTTTATCTATTTTTGGTCAGAAAATCAGAAGAAATGAAGCACTATCCACCAGGCCCCATCTAATCAATGTGGAGTGCCTGGTATTACCTGGAGGCTCCATAGAAGTACGGAGCTCATGGAACACCTGACTTAGACCTGTATTTTAATGAGATGCCAGTGGTTCATATTGTGTTACCAATTGAGAAATACTGGGCTAGACCTAAATAATTTTATGCAACTTTTGCCAGTTACTGATTAACTTCAGTATAACCTGATAGTTATTTTGACACACTAATCGGCCAGTTTGGGGTGTAATTAATTATACATGCAATTCTGCGCACTATAAAGAGGTCCTGTGGTGAATTTTTGAAAATTCTATGCTAAATATGGTGACATCATATTTAAATTAGATCTTATGTACAGAATTATTAATAATTAGGTAATTGTAAACCTGAACAACCAAAGTTTATATGAATTAACTTCATATTCTGTAGTTAATATGAAGAAATTCAAAAGCATTTAAACTCTTTCAGCATTGTGTTCTTAAAAGTCCATTCTAGGCGATGAAAGACAAATACCATATGATCTCACCATTAACAGGAACCTAATCAACAAAACAGACAAGCAAGCAAAGTATAGCCAAAGACACTGAAATTGAGAACAGGCTGACAGTGACCAGAGGGGAGAGGGGAGGGGATAAAGGGAGAAAAGGGTGAAGAGTTTACAGGAACAATTATAAAGGACACATGGACAACAACAAGGCGGGTAGAAATAGGGGAGGGAGGTGCGGAGGGCTGGGGGGGTGGGCTGAGGTGGGGGGAAAAGGCAGAAAACTGTACTTGAACAACAATAAAAAAAAATTGGGAAAAAAATCCATTCTGGAGGAGTGACATCACCAAGATTGTGACACATGTTGCTCCTGACTTTGTTCCTGCTCACAAGAAGAGCAACTAACTATTCAGTAGTGAGACACTAATGAAAGAATCCTGGAACATGAAGATGAGGCTGCACCACAGAGTTGGAGGGAGACTGAGCACATTAGAAACGTAATGGAAGTGGCTACATGTTGATCGTAGGGCTTTTCCCTGATGCAGATCAGTCTAGCACAGTGGGGAGAGCTCTCTTCTGAGCCTGCGGTTTCCCCAGTGAGTAAAAAGTGACACAGAGTCAGACCACCAGCCCTTCCCCAGCACATGGGTTGCTTTGCTGGAGCCCCTTCTCTGATCTTGCACCTTGGGGATTACAGGGGTATCTCTGGGGCTCAACCATGGGGACAGGGGCTTAGAACAACCAGCACACAGATCTTAACAGACTGAGTTTATAGCCCAGTAGTTAACCCAACCAATAAGTTTGCTCATTTGTAGAATCCAGTTGTGAGGACATTATAACCAGCAAAATTGGTGGTGATCTGCCTGATTTTGGCTCCTCAAACAAGAAATTTTGCTGGCCCCAAAGCCTGGTTTGTCTATCCCAGGCAAGGAGCTAAATCACAGTCACATCTGCATCAGTAGTGTCTTCTGGCTCCATGACTAGATGGGCTGGTGACAACTCTTAGAAGCTGTGTGGCCCAGTGGCACTCAAGCCAATAAGTAGGTAAGCAGAGCTGATCATCCCAGGGTAAAGCCAGTACAAGGCATGAAGCATACCTATGCTACCCACAGGGAGGGAGATTAATTCATACCAAGTCTGGGGGTATCTCCTAACCCTCCCACCTCCCAACCAGAAAGCTTGTTCGGGAAATTGAGCATAGCCTCTTCCCCTCCTGCCGAGGCAAGGGAGCTCAGACATAGCTCCACTGGCCGTGGAGAGCGTCTTCAGTCCCCATCTGACCAGAAGGGCTGAAGACAACTCCTGGGAGCTCTGTAGCCCAGCAGCACTTGAGCTGAAGAGCAGGTGGTTTGCAGAACAAAACCAGTTGTCCAGTTTGGTTGGGGAACTTAGGGTATGGGCTTGTTTGAGTTGAGACAATATACAAAGCTTTTACTGGCTTTATAGCTGCTTCTCCTGTTGCACCAAGGAAAAAAATGTAATTCATAGCCCCACTCGTCACTGCATACAGCCATTAGCGAAAGGAAAACATAAGCAGAGCACATGGGAAACTACACAGTCCTTTCAGCAGTCCTATGTACAACGGTTCTTGAACAGAAAGCACAGCCTGTATCTTTTCCATCTGCAGAGCAAAACTTGGGCTTCATCTGACTGAGGAATTCAGTGCACACCCAGTTCCTAAACAGTGAGTATATAGGCCCAGGGTCCTGTCCCAATGCTCTGTCTGGGCAGGGAAGCTAATTCATAGTTCTATCTACTACTAGATACAATACCCATTCCAGATCATTAGTAAGCCTGATCAGAAAATTCAGGTCTGGAGTCCATCCTACAGCCACTTGGGTAGGAAACCAAGTCAACCACTCTACCCAACTGTCTTCAGCCAGTGACACATCCTTTTGTCCTTATCCTCAGAGCTTGAACAGTTGTCTCACCCAGAAATAGACCATACTAGCAGACCATCCCTTCTCATTTTGCATAAGCAAAATGGAAAATTAAATAAGAAAGTAACAACCATCAAAACAAAACATGAAAACCAAACAATCCTGGAGTTGAAAAATACAATAAGTAAACTGAAGAATTCAATAGAGAGTTTTACAAGTGGACTCAGCCATGCAGAAGGAAGAATTAGTGACCTGGAGGAAAATTACTGAAGTAGAGGAGCCAAACAAATAGAGAATGAAAAATAGTGAGAAAGCCTATGGGAATTATTGGACCACAGTGAAAAGAAACACTGTTTGCCCTATAGATATTCTAGTAAGAGAAGACAAAGATGAAATGACAGAAAGTATAGTTAAAGCATTAATGGCTGAAAAATTCCTGATACTGGGGAGAGAAATGGAAATCCAGATGCATGAGGCCTAAAGAAACCCATCCTGAATAAGACTATAAAAAGACATACTATAGATACATTGTAAAAAGTCAAAGAAAAAGAGTTTTAAGAGTAGCAAGAAAAAAGACAGAATTACATACACAGGAACTCTGATAAGACCATCAGTAGATTCCACAAAAGAAACTTTTCAGGACAGAAGAGAATGAAATAACATATTCAAAATAATTAAAGAACATAAATGTCAACAACCTGGAAATCTGTTCAGATTAAGGAACAAGAAACAATGGAACTATAAAATAACCAGAAAACAAAGAACCAAATGGCCAGAATAACTCTTGCCCATGAATAATTACTTTAAACATAAATAGACTAAATTAATTTAAAATACATAAAATGGTGACATGAATTTAAAAAAAGAACAAATCAAGATCCCACAATATGCTGCTTACCAGAGGCTCACTTTAGCCTTAAGTGAAACTATAGACTGAGAGTGAGGAGATGGAAAAAGACATGTCAGGCAAACAGGAACCAAAAGAAGTCATGGGTAACTAAAGCTAAACTTATCAGTCAAAACAGACTTTACAGCAAAAACAGTAAAAGAGAAGAAACCACTGTGTAATGATAAAGCGGTCACTACATCAAGAAGCAACAAATGTAAATATTTATGCCTCCAGCATTGGATCACCTAAATACAGAGTATGGCAAAAGTAAGTTTACAGTTGTAAGTACACAAAACACAGTTTATTCTTGTATTACCATTTATTAATTATTACATTATTTTCCATACAGACAACTCTGTAAGTCTACTTTTGCCCTACCCTCTATGAAGCAAATATTAACAGAAATAAAAGGGCAACTCAACAGTATTACAGTAATAGTTGAGAACTTCAATACCCCACTCTAAACAATGAATAGATCATCCAGACAGAGAATCAATAAGGAAACAGTGGATTTGAACAACACTATAGATCATATTAAACTGACAGACATTTACAGAACATTCTATCCAAAAACAGCAGAGTACACATTCTTTTCAAGTGCACATGGAATATTTTTTAGACAGACCATACGTTAGGCCACAAAACAAGTCTTAGTAAATTTAAGAAGACTGAAACCATGTCAACTATTTTCTCTGACCACAATGGCATAAAACTAGAAATCAATAACAGAAGAAAACTGGAAAATTCAACAATAAATGAAAATTAAACAATGCTCTCCTGAACAACCAATGGACCAAAGAAGAAGCTAAATGGGAGTTTTTTTTCTTCGGACAAATAAAAGTGGGAACAAAACATACCAGAACCTTTAAAACAATAATGATTATATTATTTGTTTATTTTTTAATAGTTTATTTTTCATTGCATTTTTTTCTATTACCATTTATCCTTCTTATACCCTCTTCCACATCCACCCTGCAATCACGACACTGTTGTCCATGTCCATGAGTTCTTTCTCTTTAAAATAGATATACCAAACTTGTTGGATGCCTGAAAAGCAGTTCTAAGAGGGAAGTTCAGAGTAATAAATACCTACATTATGAAGCAAGAAAGATCCCTAATAAACAACCCAACTTTATGCCTTAAGGAACTAGAAAAAGGAGAATAAATTGAACCTAAATATAGCAGAAAAAAGAGAAATAATAAAGATTAGGGCAAAAATAATTGAAACAAAGAACAGAAAAAACAATAGAAAAAATAAACATTGATGTGGAGAAAAGGGGACCCTCATACACTAGTGGTGGAATTGTAAATTGGTTTAGCCACTATGGAAAACATTATGGAGGATCCTCAAAAAATTGAAAACAGAACTACCATATGATCCAGCAATTCTATTTTTAGGAATATATCCAAAAAAACAAAAACATCAAAAACACTAACTCAAAAAGATATCTGCATCTCTGTGTTCATAGTGGCATTATTTACAATAGCCAAACATGGAAAGAACATAAGTGTCCATCAAGGGATGAATGAATAAAGAAGGCAGAGCATATATGTGTGTGTATGTGTACACACACACACATATAAATGAGGAAATCCTACTATGTATGACAATATAGATGGGCCTTGATTGCATTATGATAAATGAAATAAATTAGACAAAGACAAATATTATATGATCTCACCTATATGTGGAATCTAAAAACAATGACAAGACAAACGAACAAAAACAAAGGCATAAAAAAGAGATCAGACTTACACTTTTCAGAGGGGGAGGATAGGGAAGGGGGAAATTAATGGAAGGTGGTCGGAAGGTACAAGGTCCAGTGACGAGATGAACAAGGACCAGCGATGTTATGCACACCGTGATGACGGTAGTCAACACTGCTGTGTGGTGAGAGTTGTGATGAGCATTGAGAACATCCTAAGAGTTTTAGTTACAAATAGAAAATGTATTTTCCCTTTTTCTCATTGTCTTTCTTTTCATTGTATTTAGGTGAGAAGATGGATGGCAGCAGAACCTGTTGTGGCAATTATTTCATATATAGTCAAGCCATCATTCTGTAACCTTTAAACTTACACAGAGATGTATGGCGCTGATTCCTCAATAAAAATGAAAAAAACATTTGAATAATTCACAAGACTTTAAGAAATTCAACATGAATGAGACTTGTTGAAAAATTGAAGTAGCCATTTTAAGCTACATAGAGGCACCATTAAAAATCAGTGTGATTAAAACACTTTATTGCTTAGCTGCTTTGTGAGTACTTATATTCTGGCATCAAGTAAGAAGATCATAAAAATCATTTAAGGGCATAATTAGCATCTTGGCCATAATATCAAGCAATTATGTATTTTATACTATGAAGAACTAGCTAACCAACTTATCCTAGACTATCTAACTTCCCTAAATCGGGCTTGAGAGGCTTGTTAACTCCCCCTAAATAAATTCCTGCATCTATTCCCCCTGTAGCATGCTGTATGAAGATGACCGTGATGTAGCCCAGATAAAATAAGGCTGGCAGCTCAGAGTGTCTGCCCTGTGACTTTTAATTTTGTCTTCTTATTTGAAAATCATTGTGTATTTGCTGTCCATACAATTTCACCATGGAGGCATCTCTCATAAAGTCCGTGTATCTCATTGTGAGCTGCCGTAGAGGATGACTTTCTCTGTGCAGTCAATATATCACATAGTTGGTATTTTAAATTAGTGTGTCTTCACTATGCCCTGAATTTTTCTGAAAATACATTCACATTTCAGGTGATTAGTTTACAGATCAATGGACAACAAGGACATAAATTTAACTTGATGAGAAAGATATCCACCTTTTATTGATAATTTTCTGCCAAAAGAATGGATTGCTTATATTTAGTGTATATATTAAAACACAAGTACTGAAGTGCAAAAACATGTATAATGTGTAAAACCAGTAGATTTTACTGCATGGGAACATAACATAATTTTGTAATACAAAATGGCTTGAGGATTCAATATAGATCCTTTCTTTCCTTTTTTCTTGTTTTCTCCTCCCCTCCCTCCTTCTTTCCCTCCCTCCCTCCTTTCTTTCCTCCCTCCACCTCTTTCTCCCTCCCTCCCTTTCTCCCTTCTTCCCCTCCTTCCTTCTTCCCTTCCTTTCTTCCTTCCTTCCTTCTAAGTAAAGATATTTAATTAGACACTTGCTATGATTCAGGGATTTTTTTCTTATTTCTGAGCATATATCAGTAATCAAAAAGTCTCTGTTCTCATGGCATTTGAATGCCACTGGAAAATCAAACAAAAATTGCATGTAGATATAGATAATATACTTCACATGCATATATGTGTATTTGTATGTGAATTTATTAATACTCAGTTGCATATAAGTACCATGAAAAATTAATCAGGATGCTGATAGAGAGTGCTATTTCAAATTGAGTTCAAACGTTCAGGGAAAGTGATCCTGGCATTGAAATTAGAATTAAAAAATGCAGTAAAGGAAGGAGCCCTGCAGTTATTTGGCTGAAGGGCTTACAGGGAAAAGAATAAAGGGGCACAAAGATGTTGAGATGAGAAAAGGCTCAACTTTTGAATGGAACATCAAGTTGACCATTGTGGCTGCGGATCATGGGAAGAGATGTCAAGAGGGGCAGTGAAGTGGATGTGGGCTGGACCTGTGGCAACTGCATGCTACAATGAGCATTTGGAATTTTTTATGAATGGAATAGTTTTAAAAGTTATAATTCTGACTGCAAGTAGGGATGATCATGACAGGAAATAACCAAACAGAAAGATCAGCCAGGTGGTTACTGCAGTATTAGAGCCACAAATTATAGCACCTTCCATAAGAATGGATTAATGGATGTGTTGAAACTTGTTCAGATTTGGGATATATTTTGAAGTTAAAGCCAACAGAATTATCTCATAGATGTGAGGATGAGAAAAATAAAGGGGTCAAGAATGACTTTCTCATGCAACTGGATGAATGAATACATAATGCTATTTACTAAAATAGGGAAGTCTTGGGAAGAAATAGGCTTCAGGAGAGAATCAATGGTCCTCCACACAGACGCATAGGGATACAGCTACCTGAATCTGAAATTTATGGAAAAAAGCTTCAAATGCAAAGGAGCATTATTAACATAAAAATGTTATTTAAATCTATAAAATTTGTTAAAATCACCTAGCAAATACATGCAATGGTAGAAAAGGAGAGCTCCATGATTATAAATATGCAGGTTATTAAATTATGGGTTTAGTAATCATATAAACTAAATGTTATGGGCATAAAAAATGAAAACATATCATTGAATATATTTTAAATATTATTTTTCATTTTTTATGAATAGAAATTATACTCTCAGACTTAGGAAAAGAGATGATATACTAAAATTTACATCTGTTGTTTTAGAAGTATATATAAGGTCTGGAAAAAGTCCTGCCATTATTAATGTAACAAGAATGGTTTGTGTGACACCAATGTAACCTGGCAGCCAAGGAGAGTGGACTGGAATACACATGCGTGAACAATGATGACTTCACCATACTAGTCAGTGAGGGGGCAGTGGACCTCTGTTGAGTGAGCATGTGTGGCTGTCACATTCAAAATTACTGAGCAACTAGAGCAACAAATCTGCATCAAATTTTGTGTTTAGCTTGAATATCCCTTCATGGAAACTATTTGGATGATTCAGAAGGCTGCAGCTATGGGCAACTGGTGATTGGCAGCTTCATCATGACAATGTGCTGGCTCATGCATCACATCTCGTGTAGAGTTTTTTGACAAAACATCAAATCACCCAGGTGATTCAGCCCCTCTACAGCCCAGATCTGGTGCCCTGTGACTTCTGGCTTTCCTAAAATTAAAATTAACTTTGAAAGAGAAGAGATTTCAGGCTGTCAGTGAGATTCAGGAAAATACAACGGGCAGCTGATGGCAATTGGGAGAATTGTGAGGTCCTAGGGTGCCTACTTTGAAGGGGACTGAGGCATCATTGCCCTATGTATAATGTTTCTTATATCTTCTTCAATAAATGTCTCTATTTTTCATATTACATGGCTGGATACCTTCTGGAGAGACCTCATAAAAAACACTATAAAACACTATAAAATTATATATAGTCATTTTTCACATAAATGCATATATAATCATTTTGGTAAAAATGATCTACTGATTTTACATATATCATCAAATAGAAATTGAAATATTGGTTGCAAATTTTTCATGAATAACAAAGGACCTAGAGTAGTCAAAATAATTTTTAGAAAGAACCAAGTGCCCGATTTCAGAATTTACTAAAAATATACAGTTAATCAAAATAATGTGGATATGGATAAGTGGCACAGAATGGAGTGTCCATAAACAAACCCACACATATATGTTGAGTTGAATTTCAGTAAATGTTCTCAGGTAAGTCAATTGGGAAAGGATAAGTGGTAAAAAAGTACTCAATAAGTGGTGAAGTATTAGACATTCTTGTACATATGAATCATTACCCATATTTTACATTGTATACAAAAATTAAGTTGAAATATAAGTGTTAAAACCAAAATTATAAAACATCTAGTAGAATGAAAGGAGAAAATTTTGTGTGTTAGTTTACAAATATTTATATTTATGAATCATAAAAAAACAAGTCATCATGAATTAACGTAAGACCTCTGCTTTTAAAAAGACATTGTTAAAAATACAGAAGCACAAGTACTAGTCTTGGAGAAAATATCTGCAAATCTTACAGAAGATAAAGATCTTAATGATTAAATACATAAAGGTCTTTTACAAACAAAAGTGTAAACATGCAAGAGACACAGATAGCAAATAAGCACATAAAAAGATGCTTAAAGCCACTAGTCATTATAAAAATTAAAATCTCATTTGGATACTACGACACATAACTAGAAAAGCAAAAATTAAGAACTAGAACAAAACCCCACACCATGGAAAGGCCTGACAAGTGTTTGGTACAGTGGGAATTCTCACATGGTGCTGGGGGAAGGCAATGCTGCTCTCATACCACAGTGACAAATCTGAGTAATTGTGATAGAAACACTAAAGCCTATAGTGGTTACTACCTGGCTCTTTTTAGAGCAGTCAGTTTCTGCACTGCTCCTGTGGTCGCAATGGGAATATCCGTGTTATCGAGACTACAGAAATAGTCTCTTTTAACTAAAATAAATGAAGGGAAAATAATTTTTTTCTAGGATAAATTAGATCAATCAATTAAAAACAAGATCAAGACTTTTTAGATTAATATTTGCTAGTATAAGGCATTGCTGATTTATACTATGATAGAGGTTTTTCCTCAACTCCTGACCTTAAAGATTTGGGTGACAGAGATGAAGTGGTTTCATACAAACAACTCCTAAACTAAAATTGTGCATTAGTTGAAGAAAACATTTCCTGAATATTTTTGTACTTCAATTTGTTGCTTGAACTAAAATATTTTCCTAATATTTTAAACCTGAACTTTCACTTCATAAAACCATTTTCAAAAACGTCCTTATACCTCTGCCCTAAGAGTAATTCTCAGCTGAGGACTGTTTTGCCTCTCCAGGGAAGTTGGCAATACACGTATACTTTTTTGGTAGCTGCAGTTCTCACGGGGGAAGGAGGGCATGCTACCGGCATGTGGAAGGTAGAGGACAGAAATGCTACTAAACATTGCAACTCATAGGAAATTCCCCACAACAAATAACTATTCTCGCTAAAATTTATTAATCGTGCTGAGGTTGAGAAACCCTCCTACAGACATATGGCAATAAATAATTAGCTTTCATGTTAACAAAATTACCCCAGAATTGCTATCTCCACTTCATCTTTCATGGCATACAAGGTCTGTCCAGAAAGTATATAGACATTTATTGAAGAAGATACAGATACAAGAAATATTGTACATGGGACAGTGATACCTCAGTGCCCTTCAAAATAGGAGTGTTGGGACCTCACACAGTTCTCCCAGCATCTCTTCCACTATTCAAAACACTCTGCAAAATCCTTTATTGGAATCACCATCAGCTTAATTTCCTGAATCTCATCAACAGTCTGAAATCTCTTCCCTTTCAACAGTGATTTTGGTTTGGGGAAAAGCCAGAAGTTGTAGGGCAGCTAATCTGGGCTTAGGGGGCTGGATCACCTGGGTGATTTGATGTTTCACCAAAAAACTCTGCATGAAGCATACTCCATGAGTGGGCACACTGTCTGGATGAAGCAGCCAATCACCAGTCACCCATAGTTGTGGCCCTTTTTGTCATATTGTATCTCTCAACCAATGAAAAATGTTGAGGTAGTACTCCTTATTAATTGTTTGTCCTGGAGGGGCATACTGATGATGGACAACACCTTCCCAACCAGAAAACAGTTAACGTGGTCTTGATTTTGCTGCAACTTTGCCACACCTTCTTTAGGTGTGGAGAGCCAAGCAACTTCCATTGGAATGACGGGGCCCTCATTTCTGGATCACAGCTGTAGACCCACCATTCATCTCTGGTTATGACTTTCTTGAGGAAACCTGGTGCAATGGTAGCGATTTAATCAAGTCATTAGCAACTACAGCACGATGTTTCTTCTGCTCTGGTAGCAGACCATGGAACAAATTGTACCATGACACATTTCATGCCAAGATCCTGCATCAAAATCTCAGACACTGTAGTTTTTGGAATCCCCATGTCAACTTCTAGTTTTCACATTGTCAGTTGCCAATCTTTGTTGAATGCAACCCACGCATGTTCAACATTCTTAGGTGTTCTGCTTGTTGCAGGCCTTCCAGAATGTGGACCACTTTCAACAGTTTCTTGACCATCTTTGAAGCATTTGTTCCACACTTTTGTTTGTGTTGCACTCATTGCTTTGTCCTCAAAAGCCTTCTGAATCATACAAATAGTTTCTACAGAGGAATGTTCAAGCATAAGACAAAATTTGATGCAGATTCATTGCTCTACTCACTCATTTTGAATGCAATATCCACACAGTATGCATGCTCACTCAATGGCATCTACTGTCCCCACTGACTAGGACAGTGAAGTCATCATTATTCATGCATGCACATACCAGTCCACTCTCCTTGGCTGCAAACTATTCTCATTATATTAACAATGGAATACTACACAGCAGAATGAAAGAAGGAACTCCTACCCTTTGCGATTGCATGGATGGAATTGGAAAGCATTACGCTAAGTGAAGTAAGCCAGGCTGTGAAAGATAAGTACCATATGATCTCACCTATAAGTGGAACCTAATCAACAGAACAAACAAGTAAGCAAATAGAACCAGAGACATGGAAATAAAGAATAAACCAACAGTGACCAGAGGGGAGGGCGAAGGGGGGTAATGGGGAAAAGAAGGGGAAATGTCAAGTTAAGGAACATGTATAAAGGATGCATGGACAAAGACAATGGGTGGGGGAGAATTGAATGTGGGGGGTTGGGGGTGAGTAGGACAGGGGAGAGAAATGAGGGGGAATGGGGACAACAGTAATTTAACAACAATAAAAAAATTAAAAACAAACAATGGCTGGACTTTTCCAAGACAGAACTTGTTGTATATGCTAATTTCAGCATCTTCTCTTGGATATAATGATGAAGATCTTTATAGCAGATATCATGTAATAAGCAATGTACCATTACAAAGAATATAATTTTAGGAATTTTTCAGCAAGTTCCAGGAAATAAAATAATTTCCCTGTAAACAGAATTGGCTGCTGGAATGTTGATACTTTTATCTGTGACATATAATATTAAGGCTTTCATTTTTTCAAGTACTTTTATATTAACGTGGCTTTGTTGCTATTCTGATTTACTTGAACCCTTGTATGAATACATGTCAAAGCCATTCCAAAGGCACTTGTGGGTCATACAGAGTCTCTTCGGCCAAAGAAGAAAGAAACAAGTGTCTCGCAATTTGCTTTCTTAACTAATAATTCTACACAGCTTTTACAGGTTTCCTTTATTTTTTTTGCTTGATGTTATAGTTGCCAGTACAAAAAAATTTGCAAATTTTAGAATGATATCATGGACATGTTCATAATTCTGTAAGTATAATTCTTTATTTTTATAAACTTTTGTCAATATTCTAATGATTTTCCTTTCTAGATTTACTAGTTATGTGTAATGACTGTCAATTTATTTCCCTACAGGATAGTTATTCTTAGTCATAATTAAATACTATAACATTTTATTATAATACTTATTATTAATTTATGCATTGACTGGTTAATACAAATTTACCATAAAAGACATGATATTCACTCCAAGTTATATTTTTGTCATAACTGTTATTTATACCTATCAATAATAAAATGTATATATTCATCTTTTATATTTTCCTATGTTATCATATTTGAACAGGACTTCCAATTTTTAATATTTTCTGAACATTAATTCATGTTTCTATGACATTTAGAGATTTAAATAGTTAATTGATTTTATAACTTGTTAAAAGAAAGCAGTATTGCAAAAGCTATAGTGATTATTATAAAATTATTATTAAAAATGGAAATGTAGGTAAAAAGTTTAGATAATAATTTTATAATTATATAAATAGAAAAAAATGAAAGTTCAGTATATAAGAAATTCTATATAGAAAATGTCTGAGAAATTTATTTGTTACAAAATAATTCAAAAAGTCCTCAGAATTTTATCTAAAAGAGATAAGAATAAATATATTAAGGAAAAAAGTATAGGCTATTAAGGTAATTAGACAGTCAAAGAACAATAAAGAATCCTTTAGGTAAAAACCTAAATTTAAGAATTCACAGAAATATTACACTTATTATCTCAGTATAGATTCAACATTTAATTTATCCTGCTTTCAAAAATAAATTTCATATCTGTCTGAAATTTTAATTCTGATTTTTAAATTTCAATGTTTTCTTCTGAATAAACTGTAGGTTGTTCTTCATTAAGTATTCTGCATAAGGAATATAGTACTTCTGTGCAGTTAATCTATAATGAGATAGTACTTTATTGCACCTTACCTCATTAATAATGTACTATTGACATGTCAATGAAACAAACTATGTTATCCTTCTATCGAATTTCCCATTATGTAAAAGGAAGAGAAATGGACTCTATGGGAACAGGCCCACATTCAATCCTTGAATCAGACAGAGACTAGGTGTGTGATTCTAAGGTCACAAGCAAGAGCACCTCTGCTGGTAGTAATCTTGAGGTAAATGATGGCTGTTTTTTCATCATCATCATCATCATCATCATCGATGATATAAATGTTACGCTGCATTTTCTTCCCTGAGTCTATAACAAAATGCAGATTTGATAAGAATGGGCACTTCCATTACTTTTTAAAGCAGTGCAGGTGGGTGTATCTTACTCACTACACTGTGGTTAGCACATATTTAACAACATTGGTCCACTCCTGACTTGCAGTAAATGAAGTGCTATATAAAGCAAAAGTTAAAACCAGGTAGGAAGAAAGAAAACCTGTAGGGAATTTACAAAACAGTTGGTAGGGTAAAAACATTTGGCTCTAAGCTTTCAGTTACCAAAACAAAAATGGTTTGTTTTAAGAGACCCCTTATTTTTTGAAGCTGTGACCTGAAAAAATCTCCACTAAAACTCCAATAGCAAAACTCAAAGAACTAGTTTTCTCAGTATCCCTCAATAGTACACTTTAGAGCTAAATTAGTAAAATAAATTTTGTAAATAGTCAATGTACTATGACTCAATAGTTAACATTATTCTGTTAATTTGACACTAGCTAAACATAGGTTTAATTCTACGTATTGAGAAGAATGGGTTGCTTGTCCCTCATTTATGAATGTAATAATTTAATATATAGTAAAAAATAGCTTTGAGGACATTCTAGATATGTAACATTGTACTCTGTATCACAGAGACAAATATGTGTATAAGATTTGGTACCCTTTATCACGAAATTCACTGTCAAGGGAAAGGGGAATCAAATAAAATAAATATAATGCAATGTAGTAAGGGCATAATTGGGAGAAAAGAGAGAATAACCTGGTAGCACAATTCAAGAACACCTGAGAAAAATGGGAGGTAGAAGAAGGAGCTGTCTGAAGAGTGATATGTAAAATAAGTCTCAGGTGATTCCATCAATAAATTATTTCTGAAAATGGAATTTTATTAAGGATTGCATAGAAAAAAATATATTGTAAGAACTTTGCAAAAGATTAAGTTACACAAAAGATATCTTAAATAGCAATATGAAATAAAAAACTAATTTTCTCTCCCAGCCATAATAGAGTAACAGATAAAAATTAAGTGTTCATTCTGAACAGCTAGGTACTGAACAGCACATATGAAGCAAAGGTCTTCAAACATTGAACAAGAAGCTACACTTGACAGCTTAATTATCCAATCATACCACCTGGAAAGAGCCTCTGGGCTCCAGCATGACTGTGGGAGCACAAATGGGCTATGGCATTCTCCATGAATTGAGGAAACAGTTAAAAATTCAGGGAGGTCAAGAAGGCTGGAGTTAGTTGGACAGAGTCCCGGAGAGAGGAGAATCATGCAGACAGCTCAGAGAGCCTCGCAGGGTTGTCCTCAAATCTTCCAGTGAGCACTAATCATCATAATTACATTACAGAAGTACGAGGCTAGGAACAAGCCCTCAGAAAGCAGCAGTTCAGCAAAGATCTCTGATAAGCTTGTAAAGCACATTGCTCAGGAATGTGCATGGAGGAAAGTAAGATGTTACTCATCCCGTGACTGAGAAGGACTTGCAAAGATAGCTCAAGTGAAGGAGGATGAACCTATGAAAAAGAACAAGAAGTAGCATTGGAAGAGAGAGGGAAATTAGTGAACACACTGCCAGGACCTTCCCTTAATCAAAATGCAATAGTTTTAAACATAGTTTCTAATAATTTTAAGTGTCTATAACATTTGAACATAGCATTAACAGAAACAAGAAACTCCCTACATCAGCACAAAAGTCATCCATCAACAAAAGAACAGAAAGGTGATTTCCTCTAGACAGTCAAATCAATGCAGGAATTTTTTGACACTAATTTTCGTTCACTCTGTGGGGTGCTGTAGGGGAATAAAGACAGGAGAAAGAATGTAGAATAAATTATGTGATATTATAGAAGAATATATAGAGAGATTGTTCTAAAAAATATGATCCCTATTAGGGGTCAGAATGTGAGGGACACTAAGGGTAGCTCCTTGGAGAAATGAAGTTTTGACAGAGGCCTTAGAAACAAAAATAAGACTTCAGCAGGATTTGGGGATGAAAGCCATTTTAAATTCAGAAAGCAGCTTTAGTTAAATCTAAAGTATGATGTTTTAAAAAAATAACTCTGGCATAAGAAGAAAAGTCCTTCTTCTGGTCATATACAGACAACTATTACTTGATATTTTTTAAAAAGGAAGTGAAAGTTTTGTGGAACCCTACAAAGTAGATGGATCTAGCCCAGCAATGGATGAGAAAAATCAGTGTTGAAATATGACTGCCCTGACTGTGTGGCTTAGTGGATTGAGCTCAGGCCTCCAAACCAAAGATTCGCTGGTTCAAATCCCAGTCAGGGTGCATGCCTAGGTTGTAGGCCAGTAGGCAGAGTGCGAGAGGCAACCACACACTGATGTTTCTCTCCATATTTTTCTCTCCCTTCTCCTCTCTAAAAATAAATAAATAAATAGTCTTTTTTTAAAACAGAAAGATGACTAAAACAAAGCAAAAGAGATGACATAAATCACAGACACTACATCATGTATGAAATGAAGCCCCTTTTAAAAAAATAAATTGTTATTTATATAATGTTTTAAATTACATTTCATTTCTGTAAAAACTCAGTTGTGCATAGTTTATTTTAGGAAAAATGATTTCAAAGTGCCATGCATCATCCTAGCGACAGAGAAATAATTTAAATAGTCACACAATGTTTATTAATTTATGTCATAAGTATTTCTAATTATTTAGAAAATTATTTGTCTAAAATGCATTAGACACATGAATAAAATAGACTTCGTATTTGGACCTTCTATTTTTTAACCACATTGAGTAGTGGTATTGAAAGTAATAACCTTCTGTAGATCATTTAGCGCTATGCTTAAAACTGATATCAAAGACAAAATATAAGAACATTTATGGATTAAAAATGATGTGGCTAGTTTTGAGTTGTTTACTTAATTGAGATTAAAGAAATAAATCAAAATTTTGCTTCATTGTTCCAATATATTGCATTCTACTTGTTACAAAAGAGTTCCAACTGACTTGATATAAATTATTTTTAAGCTGAAAAATAAAAGATCATGTAAAGACCGTTTTCAGTATAAATGCACACAATTATGTGGCATTCCTTGGGTCTCCAGCTCAATATGCTCAGTTGCTATAGAAACCATTTCTAAGGAAACAGGAGAAAGAAGTATGGATATTTCTATTGCTGGCTGTGTGCCCAAAAGAAATGAATAGCAAACAATTAGTAATACTTCTCTTGGATATAGGTGCTTATCAATTGAATTAGTGAACTGAAGAATATATACTACCAGTTGGTAGTTTGTAGTAGCTACTGGCTACTACATGCTGGTTGTTTGTATAAATATATATATATAAACAAATGAAATTATTTTTAATGTTACATTTTATTTAATTACACATACTAGCAATGAAGAGCTAACCACACAAGCAGATGCATTGGAAAAATGACCATTTGGTTTTTATTTGTTACCTCTCCAAAATTTTAGTTGAGTTGAAATTAC
This sequence comes from Desmodus rotundus, assembly GCF_022682495.2. Taxonomy (NCBI): domain Eukaryota; kingdom Metazoa; phylum Chordata; class Mammalia; order Chiroptera; family Phyllostomidae; genus Desmodus; species Desmodus rotundus. The sequence goes on from NC_071397.1 coordinate 25,067,672, forward strand.
CATTTGGAAACAGGTTATATGTTACTATTTTATAACATAGGGAAAAGTTTATAGAAGTTTATAAACAGAAAAAATCTTACTCAGTTTTTCACTGACTTGAAAAAAATCTGAGGTTGGTGACTTACACACAAGATAGGACTTACACATATCTGAGAGAAATTTAAGGAGAACTGGATTAGAATTCAAGTTCCCAAACCTAAATCCAATTTCTTCTGCCACAAAGTTTGCCTCAAAAATATTTGTATAGAAACAATAAAGTGAATCAAATTTATACTGAATATCTACCCCTGTGCTCAATACTTAAGACTCAAAAATGAATGAGACACAAATCGTGCTTTTAAACAACTCACTCTCTAGTGTTCGCTGAAGGCTAGCAGACAATTACGAGGGTCGATTGTAATAGAAGGGTCATTAGATGTAGTGTACAAAGGGTCTCACCATCACAGAGCGACTATCACTTCTGCCTGCCCTAGGTCACCACAGAACCATGAGAGATAGCTGTCAGGATAGAGCGAGAAGTTAAATTCATGTGTTTAGGTCACTCCTACCACATAGGAAATTCTTAACATATTTAATAGTTTTGCAGGAAAAAAAGGTTTGTGTTTTACTATAAATAACATATAATTCTGGCCTTCTAATAACCAGGTTCAATTTGCCCTGTTTTGGGAACCGCTATGCTGAGTCAGAGTCACAAACACTGTCACTGGTCTCTTCCTTTACTTTTATTTTTTCTTTGTTACCCGTTGTTTCACGTAGAAACACTTGCATGCTTACCTCAGTCTGAACACTGAGAATCTACTAAGAATTCACTTAGCCAGACCAGGCCCAGGACAGTGGGACACTGTCCATGATTTATCAACTGGAAATCTGCCTGGTGCCGTCCATCTGGGTTCTGCCTATCTCTTCGTGCTGTTGTATCGCAACAACACAGTTTTCTGCATTTTCCTGTGCTGCGGGCAGAATACCGAAAAGACCCTTTTAATGACCTTTACCTTTGAATAATAGGTAAAGGTCACTGAGTGTGAGTGAAATCCTTTGAATGTGGAATCTCTCTCTCTTTGAGTGTGAGTGAATCCTTTGAATGTGGAATCATTCTTTTGATTGTATTATTTTGACAGAAGAAGGTTATGTGGACAGACCTTGTATAATCAAATGAGCCTTTTATTTAATTTTATTATTTTATTTCATTAATGCTATTACAGTTATCCCACTTTTTTCTCCTTAGCTCCCTTCTACACAACCCGCCCCACGATTTGATAATCAGTTTCCTCACTGTTGCCCATGCCCATGGGTGCTTCATAAATGTTCTTTGACTAATCCCTTTGCCTTCTTTCAATCAGTCTCCCCTCTGCCCTCCCCTCTGGCAGCTGTCAGTCTGCTCCATCATTCTATGTCTCTTGTTCCATTTTGCTCATTAGTTTATTTTGCTCATTAGATTCCTCTTATAAGCAAAATTATATGGTTGTCTTTTACCAACTGGCTTATTTCACTTAGCATAATGTTCCCCAGTTCCATCCTTGCTGTAGCAAAAGTTAGGAATTCCTTCTTTCTGCTGAGTAGTAAAGTCACCCCTTTAAAGCAGAGTTTCCCCACCCACTCTGGCAACAATAGAGGAAGTCAATGAGATTCAAAGAATGAGAGAGACTAGATACCAGGGATGTTATCTCTTGCTGAGATGCAGGGTGTTTTGGAGAAAGAACCTGAGAGAATAGCTTTTAAGAGTCAAAGATGCAACCAGATGAGAAAACAGGCACCTAAATCCTGAAAGAGAATGGAAATGAATTCTTCTACCAAGTAGTAAGTTTAATGCAGACCCTGAACCCAGATGAGAATTGAAGCCATACCAGAAAATGTGTGTGCAGGGTATCTGTATTTCTGGCCTATATAATCTGTGAGAAAATACATTTGTATTGCAAGTCGGCAAGATTGCAGTAATTAGTTACATAACAACAAAAAACTAAGACACCATGCTGTCTCTGTAAGCCCTTTTCTTTAGCATCTGACAACTTTGAACCCAGTCTCCCACTTGAGATCTCCTATTTTATTAAATGTATCGGGGTGATATTGGTTAATAAAATTATATAGGTTTCAAGTATATAGTTCCATGATACACGATTGGCATATTGCTTTGCATGCCCACCACTCAAAGATAAATCTTCCATCTCCATGTATTTGACGCCCTTTTACACTTCACTCTACCCCCACTCTTTGTTGCTCTGGTAACCACCACACTGTTGTCTGTATGTCTATGAACTTTTGTTTGTTTCTCTTGTTTGTTAATTTGTTGCTTTAACTTTTACAACTTAATTGTATGGTTCCTGACTTTTTTTATGCCTGACTTATTTTGGTTGGCATGATATTCTCTAGATTGATCTATGTTGTTGCAAACAGCAGCATTTCATCTTTTCTTATAGCGGAGTAGTATTTCATTTTACATATACCGCATCTTCTCTATTCCGTCAGCTATTTATACCAGCCTCCCCTGGCCTGTCATGTTTCAGCCACCTAGGCAGGGTTTAGGATTGCAAGTTGACATATAGCATGGTTGGTATTTTTTTAACGAAGAAAAGACAAAAATGGAATTCTCTATTAATGAAAAAATAAGATTTTAAAAAATGAGAAGTGATTTTTCGAGCATTCTTAGAGGCAATTACATTATCTGGTCCTGAGTTTAATTTGGTCTCCAAATTACATTGTCAGGGTCAATAAAGTTAATGTATTTTCTCTTAATTATCAAATTTGAATTAAATTTATAATGTATGCCAATTTTCCTGTAGTTGCCTCAAGTTAATTGTAACCAAGTTGAAAAAAAGTATGATACTTCTAAGGATTTGTAGGAACTGAATACAATTCTTTCAGATTGTTCTTATTTTTTCCCATATCTTTATTTTTTGATTTAAAAATTTTATATTGTTTTCCATTACCATTTAGTCCCCTTATACCTCCTTCCCCCCAGCAATCACTACACTGTTGTCCATGTCCACAAGTTCTTTTACCTTTTTGCTCGATCCCTTCACCCCCTCACCTTGTCTCGCACTAGCTCTCCTTGTCACCCTGCTCTCCATCTCTGAGTCTGTCCTCATTTTCCTTGTTAGTTCAGTTTCTTCATTGAGTTCCACATATGAGTGAAATCATATGGTGTCTGTCTTTCTCTGACTGGCTTATTTCACTTAGCATACTGTTCTCTAGGTCCATCTATACTGTTGCAAACGGTAACATTTTCTTCTTTTATATGTCCAAGTAGAATTCCATTTTGTAAATGTTTCATAGTTTTATCCATCCACCTACTGATGGACCCTTGGGCTGCCTCCATATCTTGGTGATTGTAAATAATGCTGCAATGAACATAAAGGTGTTTATGTGTTTTTGAATTAGTATTTTGGGTTCCTTTGGATATATTTCCAGAAGTGGGATCACTGGGTCAAAAAGAAGATCCACTTTTAATTTTCTGAGGTATCTCCATACAGATTTCCACAGTGTGGTGATTGGAGGTGGGGTGGGGGGAGGAACAAAGGGACTAAATGGTGATGGAAAAAAATACTGTAAAAATCATTAAAAAAAGAAGTGGAAAGCTTCAAATAGACATGTATAAAAGGATAAAGGATTCAAATGGCCCTCTCTTTCTGAGAAAGATTTATGTTAATAATATGTGAAGAATAATCTTTCAAACAACTTTGAGGCAAAATGTGTTTTTATTATAAAATTATTAAAAGTATATTATTCTTATTAAAATTGGACACATACAACACATTGAGAATCTTACTCTCCCCTATATCCCTAGCTGTGTATAACTTAAAAAAGCAACTCTTCTTTAAAAACTTGTAGTATTTTTGGAATACTAGTTCTGTCCTAGAGTTATTATGCATATTAAAATTATCTCTCAAAAATCTGGGCACATATATACTTATAATTTAAATGTTGAGTTTCTGTTATTGTTTATATGGTAAAATGGATAAAATGATACTAACATGAGTGTAATTTCTTGCGTGTGATTTAGCTAATTAGTATGAAATCTCTCAATAAAACGTCATTTTGAAATGAACTAAACAGAAACAATGGATTAACTTTGATTCTTATCACAGGAAATAAAGACAATTACATCCAAGTAATAAAACACAAATAAAAACATTTAAATTTTGTATAGAGATTATAATTTAAATAAAATCCTTTACTTTTATAGTACTGAATTTACATATGTTTAAAAATATGAAACAAATATTTTGGCTATGAATTAAACATAGGGATAATTTTGAAGTAATTTTTTCTTTTGCTTCTCTTTTCTCATAGAGGGAAGGGATAAGATAAGCTGATTAATTGTCACTCCAAAGATACTAATTGCTTCCTTTTTTAATAGCTGGTACTTTTCTAATAATGCCTTTTCTAAGTTTATGCTAGAAACTTATTTTTCCTAGACTGTTTTTTATTTGAAAAGTACTTCCTGATGTTAATAACATTTATTATTTATTATTATATAGGAGTTTGTCTTTGAGTCATATGTTTTCTTGAAACTATTATTCTCTGAAGTTTATGTTTTAACCATTAATAATGTCTACCACAGTCTTGAAATATAGTGGACTTAAAAAAAAAAATTTCAATCTCCATATCGGGTGGATTAAGTTTGTTCACTTGTCTACATGTGTGCTTGTGTGAGACGGAGTCCCCTTTGCTGTGACCAAAGAACCTAGGCAGGGTGGAGAAGCATAGCAACCTCAGGAGATAAACGCAAATTCGCTTTCATTAGCATGCCGACAACAGTCAGGTTTTCTTCACCATGTGTTTTTCTCTTAATTTGAATAAGTGTCTTAACAGGACATTTGTTTTACGCTTTTACTGACTTTACTGTTCAGAGTAATGATAGTGCAATTATGTAGGCTTGCTACCTGTAGAGACTTAGTTACGCACATTGCTAGCTTTGTCCGGTTTGATCTTCCCCAGAGCTGTGTGCAGTGGTCACGAGCAGTTTTCCCGTTGTAAAGCAAGAAGGGTGAAGTAGTCTAAGATCACACAACTACTAAGTAGATTTGGAGCAGATAGTTTGGCCACAGAACCTAAATTCTAAAACCACCAGACTGTAGTGAGGACACCGTAGAAAGCAATACACCGATTTCTGTTGGAGGAATAATAAGACAGTACGAGCTCTTTACATGCATATTTCAGTTTCCACTTTATTTCTGTGGAATCAAAATAGACATTATCTAATTCTTTTAAAAATAGAGGGTAATTCTTGTGGGGTTAATAAAAATAAGTATACTAAATATATGTAATTTAAACCCTGTTGGTTTATAAAAAAGAATACTTTTTCAAGTATAAACTATAATGCTTATGCACCTTCAGGTATAAATATTAAATTATCTGAAAAACAAAATTTCACCCTCACTGTCTTTCAGCTGTCAACATCATACAATTCAACTTTATTTTTTTTTTCCATCATAGAAAGCTTGTTAGAGCACTGCAAAGAGTGACAGAGGCAGTGGTATTGAAAGAAGAGATAGATAAACACTAGAGAAAATTAAAATGTACTCATAGTCTAAGCCAAATGGTAAGCCACTTAAAAAATCTTCACGCAAAATAAGAGCACAGATTGAAAATGTAGAAAAAGTATAGTGCATGGTTACAATCTTAAATCAAGAGTTTTACTTATAATCTAAAGTTTCCAAATTATATCTAGAATTTTATCCATGTGCAGTTACAGATGGGATCTTCATGTCTTGTTTCTCAGTATTAAATCACTCTTTAGAAAGTAAAATATGGACGTTTCAGAGGAAAGAGAAGGTAAAGAGTGGAGAAGAATAATAGGAATATAGGAATTAATGTGTTTTCTACTCTAAAGGATCCTGTAATTCAATGCTGAGAGTTGAGAGGTTAGACATCAAGTCTAACCATCAAGTTGTGAATTTAGGATGAGGAGGCAGACCCTCGGGAAGGAAGAGACAGTCTTATATGGAATTTGGGGGGCCAGGGAAGGTAGTAAGGACTGCCTCAGAGAGTCAGCTGTTGAATTGTATGGAGAAAGATATAAAAGTGTTAACAGGAATTGGAGAGACCTAGGAAAAGCTTAGAAATCTTTGTCAAAGTAAAATCAGGGATTTAGAACCTCCTGAGGTGCAAGTGTGTGGCTATATTCAGAAATCAAGTATCAGAATAGGGTAAATTAATCAACAACAAGTGAACAAATCAAGGTAGATTAGATAGCAATAAAATCCACGGCAAGCATCAAGCTTAGATTTGAAATATTCAGAGCTTAAGGATCACAAAGGTATTAAATGTGGTTTGGGCAGTAGCCTAGAGGCTAAAGAGAGTGTGTAGAGTTGGATCAGAAAAAAACTAAAAGTTTAAGGAGAGACTAACATTCAGGTGGCATTACGACAGATCATATATATAGGCACACACACACGTATGTATGTACACACGTGTATCTATACACACATGTGTATGCACATGCACACATGCATGCATGTGTGTTTATACACACATACCTACTGGTTAATATGTATACACACACATACCTACTGGTTAATATGTATACACACACATACCCACTGGTTAATATATATATTCATATTCCAAAAAAGTGACTTCACAAAATCAGTGGTAGTCCCATTTTATAGATGAATCACAGAGGCTAATCAGATAATTTTCTAAAGCTAAAAATCTAGTAAGTCATGGAGTCAGAACACTATGATGTCTTCATCTTCCAAGGTCCTTCCATATTAACCAGGCAATGAAATTGTGTAACTAGGAAAATAGCCTGGGATATGCATAAGGGTTCTGTACCAGCTTTTTGCCCTTAGCATGTCCTCACAGGAAGACAGTGAGGCACACAGGGAGAATATCATCTGACAACAGAAGGCAGAAACTGGAGTGGTGCTGTTGCCAGCCAAGGAATACCCAAGCTTGGCAGCCACCAACAGAAGCTAGCGAAAAACAAGGAAGAATTTACCTCTACAGGTTTCTTTGAAAGAATAGGGTCCTACAAACATTTTGTTTTCAGACTTCTAGGTTTTAGAAGTATGACACAAAATATAAATAAATAAATTGCTGTTGCTTTGAAGCCACTCAGTTTGTGCTACTTTTTTATGGCATTCCTATATCAAAAATATATTCAAAATTTGTGTGACAGTTATAAAATTTTAGCATGAATGTTATCAAATCTCATGTCTTCAGCTTCTATCTTCTTCTTTTTTAATATTTTGTAATGCTAGCATCTTTTCTCTCAATAGTTGATATTACATCTTAGGCCTCTCCACTCCACATTGACCTACTGGTATATACAAACACACAAGCACATACCCAAGTCTATACACATACCAACACATACACACTTATCCATATACTAGTTATACCATCACACAATAACTTGAATTATTCAATGTTTTGATTAGTAGAAAGTTCCTACATTCAACATGAAGTCACAAATAAATTTCCAAGAATAAGTGTAGATAAACATGTATTTCATGCTGAACATGACTGGTTAATTCATGGCAGATGCAGAAGTTAGAGGGTCTTTCTGTGCCTCAGGGATGTAATCAGGAATGTCATTATAAACTTATCAGACTTTTGCATTGTAATGGATCTATTGTTAAACACAGGTTTATGGCTGATAAAATGCAAGATAAACATACCTGTAGCATGTCTGGAAAAATTGGTTTGCATAGATTTCCCTTATTTGTCTTCAGGGGATGGCCTAAGATAATTTGCTTAATAAAATGAGTTACCAAAATATATAAAAACAATCCAGCGCATCAGCAAATCTTGTTGTCTTGATCTTCAAACTATATTCAGAATCTAATGATTTGTCGAGACTTTATTGCTGACACCTGGTCTGAGCCATAGGCATTTCCCACCTTGACTAGGGCATCAGAGTCCTAAATGGTCTCCCTGCCCACTCCCACCCACTAGTCAATTCTCAATAGTGCAGCCAGAGTATCATCCAGATTAGGTCATTTCTCTGCCCAAACCCTTGGAATAATTTTGTTTCATTCAGAACACAAGACAAGCTTTTAAAATGGCCTAAAGTTCTTGGAATCTGATTTTGTTTCCCTCACCCTATTATCAATTTGACATCATACTCTCTGTTGTCAAAAGTCTCTCTGTGGCTTACCTGCTTTTACCACAATGGCTTCCCTGATGTTCTCAGAAAAAAATGTCAAACATACATCTACCTTAAGGCAGCACTGACCCAATTATTCTGTGCAGGATATTTTTCTCCCTACATTTACATGCTCTCATCTCCTTCAAGATGGCTTCCTCGAAGAGATCACACTTGATCACACTGTTGTTTCTCATCCAGACCTTGTGATACCCAGCCCCTCCTAACTGGCTCTATTTTGTCTTTAATTTGTACAGGCTATCACATTACATACGCAGGCTTTCACATCATTCTCATACACACACATACATACACACATATATACACACACATATAGAGATAGATTCTTTCACATATATATATAAATTCTGTAACATAATAATATCACACTCAAGCACACCATATGACATTTTAGGTGAAATGTTCAAATTACTGTCCATCTGGTGTGAGACATTTACATGCCCTACCAACCATACTTAAGCAGGCATTACTTCCGCTGGACCCTGTATAATACATATATAATATATAAGACGAATATTCTTAGGTTTGCCAGGAACATATATAAAGGACACATGGACAAAGCCAAAAGGGGGAAGGACTGAGGGTGGGAGGTGGGAATGGTTGGGGTGGGGGGGAGTGGTGGGGGGAAAATGGAGGCAACTGTACTTGAATGACAAAAATAAATATAAAAATATACTTAGGATATACATTTAAATATTATATATATTATATATATACCTACATATATACTCTATATGTATACTAGAACTATACTATGTATATTTTATTATATATAACAGGTAATAGAGAAATGCAGGTTTATTTTGCTTAGTGTTTGCTAGAAATTCAGCTGTAGGAGGATAGGAATCATCTGTTTTGTTGAGTAGTGTATCATACCATGAAGAGAGACCAGGGCATGGTGCTTCCTCAATAAAATGTCTTGCTCACTGGAACATGGTTATTAGGAAAGAACATATGTTATGCTAATCTTAGATGATAACACTGTCAAGTAATTTGAGTAATATCTTAATTATTGACATTATATAACATCTCAAAATATTGCAGATGGATGTTCATAAAAGTGACAATTGGTCGTACTAAACTACATGCTGCATGTATGAATAGATTTGGAGGGCAATAGAAATATCTTTTTATCAACTTCCTATGCGCAAGTGACTGACCATAGTATAAAGAATTGAGAAAAACTATGTTGCTGGATAGGCAAGTCACTTGTCACATGAGCAGAATTAGATGCATAGGCCCTACCCACAGGCCGAAGACCGTGAGCTTCAGGCTTAAACATGTCCATTTAGAGATCACATAAATATTAACTGATATTTTATCCTAATTATTTAATACTTATTTTTGAAATTTTATCTAGTTAGTCCTCATGGAACTTATTTTGGTATGAAGTAGAGAGAAAGAATTCTCAAAATAACAGAATGTATAAATGCAACTTATTAAATATTAAAATCTTGCTCTATCAATTCAAATCTCTCTTTTATGTTTTATATCTATCATTTTAATCTTGATTTTCTAATCCATTTCCTTTTATATGCATATTTCTAATAATATCACACTATTTTGTTATAATTTATTTTAATGTACTGCATAAAAATACACGCTCCCTTACTGCCACACCTGTTCAATATTTCCCTGGATATTCTCTTCCACTTTAAAATGACTGGATTAAATTCAAAATATTATTCCATTTAACCTGTTTGAAGTTGCTGTATACTTTTCAGATGTAGTGTTTATGTAGCATTAAGGACAAAAGTCTCATGTCTCAAATAAGGACATCATATTGCTATTTATCTACTTTTATGGTTATTCAATAAACTTAACCTTTCAGACTTTGCTCTCTATAGTTTTAAGCAGCAGTAGTATTCTTCTGTTAATTAATAAATGTATCTTATCATTTGGTTTTTAAATGATATATATGAATTATATGCATACATAAAGCATTTTGAATTGAGTTTAATGAAACTACCTCTTCTGTTTCAACTTTAAAAATAACATTGAATATTGTGCCTTTATATTTTATTATGGTTAGAAAAAATAATATGTAGAACAAAAGGAAGATAAGGTAAATCCTTATGGTAAAAATAAAATAAAATTACTCAGTAAACTATAACTTGTCAGTGTTTTTTCTTTTTACCTAATGATATGCTAAATTATATCATTGTCTTAATTTGACTCATTATTTTTATTACTGGATAAAATATCCCCTTGTCACTTACTAGAGTTTTAGTATTATATTGCATCATATTTTAATTTAGTATTTTATGACTATGAATGGCAAAATGAAACTCAAAACTTTATTTTGTAAAATTTTTGTTATCCATTGCTAATGGAGAATATTTGGATCAGGAAGCTCTGGTTGCTGTCTGTTATATCCTTCCCAAATAATTAGTAGAAAAAAAGAAAGTCATATCACTACGAAAAAACAATATTTTTTTTTCTCTTAAACTTCATTTGCCTCATGAGTTAAACCAAATCGCAAAGGCTGCTTTGGACTAGAGGAGGTCTGAGAAAGACTATTTTGATCCAATTGAAAGTAGAGCTGTCATTATACTACAGAACCAGCAATTCTACAGTTCAAAAATCACAAGAAACATATTGATACCTCCAGGAAGCCTCACTTCGCTTATTACAAAAGGTTGTTTGGAGGGTCATATTTTTCTCAGCAACCCACTGCAACCCAAGAAATGCACCAGAGTAAGGGAACCCAGAATTACAGGTTTTCGGCTTTACTTACACTTTTAGTATGGAGGTGGAAGGTGAGGAGGAAATAATAGTACCCAATGACCCACTTTAAAAACATACTAGGAATTCTGCCTTTATCAGTTACACACTTGTTCTACATTTTGGCAGTGTCATGGAACATGATCAAGATTTTGGCACTACGGTCCATCCCACTGTGGCCTACCCCACTTTTCCTTTACATGAAATGATTAGATCAGATGTGTTTAAAGATTGTCTCCAGCTACTGTATGGCTTTGGTCAACAAGAGACACCAGGAGGATACTAGAAGACGAGAGAAGTGAGGTTGAGTGTATGTCCCCTGGTCTCCTCCTGGTTGTTTGGCCTTGGATTGCCCGGGTCCTCTCCCTAAAGGCCGTGGCTTCTGTAAGCTGTCAGCTTTTCTCTTTAGATTCTGGGGTTTGAAAACTGCTCTTTACTTTGCCCCTCTCTGCATAGGGGTAGTAATGATGTTCTGCTGCTATTAGTCCCTTTAGAATCATAATCTCTCTCACCATTTTCCTTACATTTTATCAATATCTTTGTAAATAATTTCTCTATTAAATTCTTCCCAAATATTCAATTGGAGTGTGCTATCTATTTGCTGATTTGGCCCTGACCAACACAGTGGGTGAACATATTGGAAAATGCCAACATGTACCTCATAAATAATTGATTATCAGATTAAAAATAATTAGCGAAACAAGTAAAACTAGGTGGAGAGTGAAAGAATTGGAGGAGGTCAAAATCATCAAAGAGTGTTTGCTGTTGTCTTGAGGAGATGGGACAAATGGAATGTGACAAAGTTTTTTTCATAAAGAGCAAGCCTAGGATTTGATTTCCTACAAATGTAGATTTCCTGATTATTTCTAACAGACTGTGTGAGAGTAGAGGGTATACTCAGTTGCATTTACGAAGAAACTTATATGTGACAAGTGATGTATTAGGCATTGCATACTAGTTACACAAAAAGCTTTCACTTGTAAAAGTACAAGGAAAATATTTCATTTAAATGTATAATTTGGTTGTGGGCCAGGTCCCTGGTTGTGGGCATCAGAGAGGCAACCAAATCAATGTGTCTGTCTTACATCAATATTTCTCACCTTCTCTTTCTCCTTCCCTGCCCCTCTCTCTAAAAAAATAAGTAAAATCTTTTAAAAACTATAGTTTAACTTCATGTATTTTTTAGAAACTTTGTAAAGAAAATCATATCCTACTGAATATACTAAATATGATGATTTGGTCTTTCATATTACCAAGTTGCCAGACATAAATTACATACCTAAAATTTAATCAGATATACGTGTTTCTTCTAAAGCATACACATACACCACAATGAACACATACAAAACAATTTCTCACTAAATGAAAATTAACTTCACTGCCACAGTTATACTTGAAATTCTTCTATAAGACAGAACTTTAAATAATGAAAAATCTTTTTCTGCTAAGTACAATTCATTAAACCCTTCTTTTTGCATGCTTCCCGATTTGATAGCAATTACAAGGGTAGAGAAAATTAGTGATTTTTAAAGTGCTTTAAAATAAGAACAGTTATCTAAGAAAAGTGGCTTTTCATTAATTATTTCAAATCCACACATGGAATATTATCTTGTTTCAATATTTATGTGTTATTTTGTTAAATAGAAGATATGTATTTAATTTATATTCTGAGTTATATTTATGAAGGCATCACAGCTTTGCATTAAGAAATGATAAACTCAACCATGTAGGATGGGGAAACCCAACAAACTACCCTTAATTTCTTCATCTTTCCCATTAAAAAAAATAAAATACCACTACTAGAGAGCAACATGTTGTGTTCGACCTGACCAACAAGCTATTTCAAGAAATAATGTGAGTTATTCCTAAACTTTGAAAGATCCATTGTAATGAATTGAACTAGTTCAGTTTCTGATTGCTTGCCAGCAGTATAGCCGTCTCCCACAAACTCCTCTATTGATATGGTGGCCTTTGTGGCAGTGCAGAAGGAATAACCATCTGTGTCTGCCACAACAGCAGGTGCCATCTTCATTGACTGGCTCCTGCTCTGATTACAAAGAGGCTGTTTAGAGCACCTGGTGACTACAGCAGGCTCTTTCTTTTCTGTAGGAAAGAAACTCATTTCTGAAAGTTTATTGAACTGAAACTGAGAAACTCACCAGAAATCATCAGCTGACGAGGTACTGGAATGGACTCCAGTGAAGACAGAGTAAGAGATCCAGTGAAGGGAAGCCTCTGGACCGAAGCAACAGCTTCCCAACCATGCACACTAGGCTGAAGTTCCCATTGGGACCATTCTGAAGAAGTTCTGAACTCTTCTTTTAAATCAGATGTTAAAGTCACATAATCTGTAAAATGTGTCCAATCTGGCATAAATACAGATATGGGGAAAGAGGTCTGCATTGGAAGCGACTGAGTTGGTGAAATGGTATATAATGCAACATTAGAGGTTGCTCCTAAAACATCAGACATCGAGGCTGCGTATAGTGGAGGGTTGTTTTTGAGGTCATTTGAATGTACAGTTGCTGGGTGACTTTGTAAATTTAATTCAAGATTCAGAGAACTATCACTTGTGAGAAGTTTGAACTGATGTTGAGATTCTTTACTCTTCTTCATGCCCAATAAATTATCTTGATTCAGTACCTCAGTGGGACCCATAGTTATACCATATTTTCCTATTTTCAATATTTTAAAAATGTTTCTCGATAGCAATGGATCGTCAGTAGTCAGTTTTGAAGTCAAATCAGAATGCATCAGGTCAAAAAAATCGGTTTGTGAAGGGACAATGGATAAACCAGTCTTATCTAAACATAAATCGACATCCAAATTACTTGATAGGGTAATGGCTTCCTCCAAGGATGAGGATAAAATTATTCCTTTTGTACTCTTTTTAGATAGAAATAAAGATGACAATTCTGTGAATGCCACTGATGGTGTTATTTCAGTAGCAGAAGAAAACAAATGCCCAGAAGTGATAGTTTGAGTTCCCATTAGTGCATACCAGCTGGCTAATATCGCTGAGTTCATCCCGAATGTCTCATAAAAATGGGACTGTTTGCTATGCAAAACTTGATCTGAGAATTTATGAGAGGATTTTATTTCAGTCATAGAACATGTTGCACATGTTTGGCTTAATTCACTTAAGGAATCAGCAGTTTGTGATTTGGTGTTTGTGAGTCTCCGGTTGCGAGATGCTTCAGTAATAATCTGATATTCACTGGGATTGGAGGCTTGTGTGGTGAATCTGTGCAGAGTTGATGAGCTTAAGAAGGCTACCTGTTTAGAGATAATTATCTTAGCAGGAGAAATAGGAGACGTTGAGGAGCTCAGCAATCTCCAGTACTGTCTTCTTGAAAGTAAGGAAACAGCTGAATATTCTTCAGTACCCTCTTGAGCCTCCTTGGAGACAATTGGAGGTATGCTTGTGGAAGCAGTTGTGAGCAAGAATCCAGGGGCGAGGAATGAGTGTCTGTTTAACTGAATAGCAGCCCCTGGAATGCCACTAATTACTGAACTCATTGTGGTAGCAGATAAGGCAACGGTCTGATCGTTGTCAAATAATAAAGATTGTGTAGGAAAAATAACATCTGTCAGTAAGGAAGAGATGATAAATGGGGTCCTCTCTCCACTGTTGAGGAAAAAGAATCCTGGTGTGACAGCTGAACTTTGCATAGGCACACGTGGTACTGATGTCGGGCCTCGGACAATTTGTGTTGGATCCTGAACTTCAAAATTCAGAAACTGAGAGGAGGAAATATCTGTGGAAGAAGAAAGACTATTTTGCTGAAAGCTGCCTAATAGAAATCAGTTCTTCTAATAAATAGGTTTCAAAGGATTTGTGGATACTTAATAGTGATAAATCAGCAGCTGAGAAAATATCATGTTTGAAAATGTCTGTCTCTTTTGAACCTTCAGAGAAGAAAGAGCCAAATTTAAAAAAACAAAGAAAGAAGAAAAAATGAATTAAAAATAAACAACCTTGGCCCTGGGCTGGCTCTTCTGCAATTACACTGCCATCGCAGAACAGTTATGTGCAGACGAATGTGGCTCTGCAAATCATATTGCAGACAATACTGCCTGAGAAAGTGTAGTGACTGCACACTCATCATTCACACCCATGGGAGGGCCAAGGTCAGAACAAAGGGCGTTAGGTGGCATGGACATATTATAAACTACGTGTAAATGACTCCTTGGAATTTTAAAACATGGTAATTTACAACACTTTGTCATTGATAGAATCAATGACTACTTAGCCTATTGGGTTAGGAATGTTAGAAAATATCATTTTACTTTCTAAATAGGCAAAATATTCTGTATATTACATCATATTATATTTTAATTTAATTCTTAAAATAACAGAATATGTAGACAAAAATAGAGCAGTGAGCCTTTCTGTCTATATCAGCCTTCAAAAATATTCTCCTTACACAATGAATATCTCGTTGAGGGCTATAGTTCTCATTCTGATTGTTCTGAATGACATTGACTATATGAAGAATGACTGTATAATTTAACATACACTATATTGTTTAAAATACGGCATTATGTGATTTAGTAAATTAAATAATAAGACATTAAAACATACTCAATTTGTCAAAATACTTCATAAGAATTAAAAACAGATTTTTAAAAATCTGAGTATTTTTTAATAAATTGATAAGAATAGAAATTTACGTATAACATTTAAAGACTATGAATAAACACAATGAAGGAAATAGTACAAAGCCATTTTTAATAAGTTTTACTGATTGTTAAAACAAAATGAGCTGAAATTGGGGGTCCTATTATTTACCCCAATTTATATTTCAGAATAAAGACTGTTAATGAACTTTTTTATACTCTTTTAGAAAGAGTATTAATTACCAAAGTCTATCAATATTCTTAAAACAAAACTTAAAAAGTAACATATAACCAACAAGAATTCTAAGACGATTTTGTGCTCCTGATATATTATGTATCTTAGAAAAAATAAGTCAGAAAGTAAGTTTCAGTATACACCTTTTTCTGATACAAACATCTCCATATCTTACTCTCACGTACTTACCTTGACCACCTGAATGAGTCTTCATTACAGTCCACAGTTCTGCAGTCCCTGGGGATGGAGAGTGACTGACTGAAGTCGTGGACGAGGGCACCACCCATGCTTCTGTAGGAATGGCGTCTGTTCTTTGAGAGGAGGAAGGTAAACAGCTAACTCTCCTTATTTCACCACCGCAGAGAAACCCAGTGGGACAGGCCTGCAAACAATAATCGCCTTAATTAAACTCACAGTTTTTCTTTTTTTTATTCCTGAGAAATAACTTTTAAATTTTGTTTTGAAGTCATTTGGATTTTTGTAGTCATTAAATAGCTCCAATGCATCACCTTATTTAGTTGGAAAATAAAATTTCTACAGTAAATTTTATGTATATTTCAAGATGAATTCGTCCTTTCAAATTTTGGTTATGCTCAATTGAATGGCTAAATTTGTTCTTAATTCCTTTGATTTCAAGTCAAAATACCGCTTTATATTTGCCTTGAGGATATTTTTTCCAAAAAAAATTGTATGTATGGGAGTCAATCTAAATCTAGTGGCTCTTTTAAAAATTACAAGCTTTTTTTGGCTCTAAATGTAAGGTTTATTTGGAAGATAATATAAAATTCAGCGTCTCCATTGGATAGCGTGAAAATGTTTTTTTGTGATGTTCAGATTATTTTAATTTGTATTGGTTTATAAGCAATATTCTTGATATGTTTTTTAGTTTGATGTGAATAGCCTATTTTTGCCTTATATGTATAATATAATTTCTACATAAAGAAATTGGTTTTAACTTATAGGAAAGAAAACTGTGACACATGCATAAATAAGCACAAATGGATCAGAGTATTCTCCTTTAAACAAAGAGTTAAAAATTAGTTATACTATTTGCAGTAATTTAAACTTTAAGAAAATACAATTCAAATATATTTTAAAATACAAATACATACCTATTTCCTAACACTAAAGATGTATTCAATAGCTATCTGGCTTCACTGTTTTCCTGTTTGTCCAAGATGGTATCTAACTTGCACAAAATATAAATTTTGCTTTAGATATTCTTTTTCTTTTTTGTTCAACAATTAAATATTCTTTAGTCACTGTGAAATTACACCTGAAAGTATTTATGAAGGTTATAGGTTTCTTGATGTTATATAACTGTTTTAAAAATCTAACACGGAGAAAATAGTAAAAAGTGAAAGTAGAAGTGATAAAAGAAACAGCAAGAAAAAGTATGTCGTATGATTCCAAAGTTTAAAAACCAAGAGATTTGTCCTTTTTCTCCATTTCAGGGTAAACAGCATGCCCTGGAAAGATGACAGATTAATAAAAACACACATGAGACTCGGATAGAGACCAGAATGTCAATATACTACCTTATAGTGAAAACGCAGCTGTTGGACATCTCATAAGTATTTGCACGTCATGGTCAGCGTTTCCTACTGAATACAGTAGAAGCTGTTACTTAACTACCTTGAGAAATACCTACCACAGGATTAAGGGATCTTCAAAGGCCCATGGTCAACAAGTTCTCTTTATATCAGCATAGTTACACAAAAATCACAGGTTTCCTTGACACGCATTAGACCAGAACATGTAAAACTAGGTGATTTGAATGCTTAAGGACATCAGGCTAAGATATCGCCATTAGAATCGTCTGGAGTATGTGATGCACACTGATTAAAACTCTCCTTACACAACTGCACATTGACCCTCCCAATATTTGCCTCCATGGGGCTGATGTGTTCTCTAACAGTGTTGATTTTTACATCACTGGATATGCTGATTCATTCATTCCCCCAGGTGACAAGACGAGCAGCCATGAAGCCACGCTTTTTCTTTCCTATGTTGCATATCTAGGCTCACAGCCATAATGAGCTATTCTTAGAGTGTAACTCTCTAAGTGAATTTATTTTCCTAGTTTTGAGCTTCATAAAAATATCTTGTCATATTGCCAAGTACTATCAACTAAAATTGTATATGTAATTTTGTTGGCACATATATGTATAGATGTATGTATATGTACACACACGTACATATATAGGGGTGGTCAAAGTAGGTTTATATAATACAAATAAATCAATAATTAATAAATAAATAATAATACAAGAATAAACTGTGTTTCATGTACTCACAACTATAAACTTACTTTTATCCACCCTTATGTATACATATACATACATATGGGATGAGCAAAAGTTGGTTTACAGTTGTTTGTATGGATAAAGACATGCAGATTATGATTATTGAAATAGCTTCATTAACTCAAAAGAATGTCATGTATAACTGTAAACCTACTTTTGCTTACTGCTCTGTTTGTGTGTGTATATATGTGTACATATACACATATATATGCCGACACAATTTATTCTAGACAAACTTCTATATTTTCCCTTAGTTAAATACCCAGCTGCATGTTCAGTAATCCCATTTCCTTTTCCTCATGGAATAAATGTCTCAGTTGCTCTTGTGTTTATGTGTGACCATGTGACTTACCTCTAATCAATACAAAATGAATGGTCAAGAAATGTGCCATTTTCTGATTGATCCAAAAGAATCTTCTATGTGTGAAGATTCTCCAGTCTCTTCCCCTATGTGGTGACCCACATGTTAAAGATAGGGAAGCCACAGAAGGAAGCAGCCCACGTCCCAAAATCTCTATCTGAAGGAGACTAACTGAAATCAGAAGCATTCAACTTGGATTTCATGTGAATAAAAAATAAATTTACATTAAGCTAGAGGTTAATATAATAAATAAATATAAATAAATTTTGGTGGTTATTGTTGTAGCATTTTGTGTTGCTCTAACTAAAATATCACTCTGCCTCGCCTGGTCTTTCTGATAATATTCTTTTTTACTATAAGAAAATTAAATCAAAACAAAAATGATTGGACATTTCCTTTTCCATAACTGCTTAATTAAACTGAAAAAATATAGACATTTAAAATATTTAGCTTTACTCTCATTTACTAAACTTTTAAATTGACATATTTCTTTCTTAACTTTGTGGTTACCATAGCTTACTTATTTTACCAATATATCTCCTATTCACTTATTCATTCATCTGTCAAATATATATTGATTACTTCCATGAGTAGCATAACAACTAACTGATATGTATTAAAACTGAATATGTGCCAAGATGATTACAGTAATTTCTATAAAACTTCATAACTTTAAAAAATATTTTTCTTTCTAAATCTATATTTGAGGAAAATAATGCAAATAAAAGCTTTCAAGCCAGAGCTGTATGAAAATATGATCGTCTTCTCCATGGACATTGTGTAGCCCTTTATTTCTTCACTCCACAAATATTTACTACTTTCTAGGCATGACTATCATTAAGAGCTAGGAGTAAACTAGTCAACAAAATAAGAAAAGTCCTATTATCACATAGCTTGTACTTTAGTAAAGGATTCAGAATTTATTCATTAATAACAATTAGCAATAAGTGGCTTAAAGGCATAATTTTGCAAAATAAATAAGGAAAAATAGGGAGGGCTGACTGGGAGGAAGTGGTCAGAGGAGTCTTCCATGATCAGGGATCTACATTAATCTGAATATCTGAGGCCTAAGCCTTCAAACAAAGTGGTACTACAAAGTCCCCGAGGCAGGAACATGCTTTGTATATTCGAGCAACAGCAAGATGGGCAGTGTGGATAAAGAGAATAAGGACAGGTCATCAGTGGATAGCAGTGAGGTCATGGACATGGCCAGGGACAAGATTACATAGGATGATGTGCTTGCTCAGTTGTTTGTGGCTGAATCTGGAATCAATTCTGAAAGTGACGGGGAGCCCTTGGAATATTTAATATTTAGAATAGGAAAATGATATGGCTTGATTTATATTATAAAAAGATTATGTTAATGCTATGTAGATAATAGCCTATTAAGGAAGTTTGGAGTGGAAGAAAGAATAAAAGACAGGATACTGGTTGGAAGCTAACAGTTGTCTAGGGAAGAAGCAAAAAGAGATTGGCCTGGAGTGAAAATGGTGAATACAGTGAGTAAAGGTTAGTTTTTAGATATTTTTTGGAGGTAGAGCCTGTGACATATGCTGATATACCAGATGATTGGAGTGAGAAAAAAAGAAGCTTAATAAATAATTCCTAGGTTTTGTTCCTGTCATTGGACAAAGTAGATGTGCTGTTTGCTAATTTGAAGAACAGTGGTGAAGACCGATCAGGAACTGGAGGAAGATCAAGATTTCTGTTTAAACTCTTTAAATTTGACAAGCTTACAAGTTATCCAGATATGGATGTAGAAAAGGAAGTTGAAGATATGAGTCTCTCAAAAGAAAGAATTACCCTTAAATTATTTCAATGAACCAAAAAGTATAACTTAAATGAAACCAGTGTTATTCCATAGCCCTTTTCTCTAATCTGTAGTCATAGAACTAGAAAATAGGAAAGCTAGGATTCACATGTAGGGAATGAGGCTTCACAACCACACTCACAATCAATATGCTATATTTTTTTCTGGTGTATCATTTGCTATAAACAGTTCTACTCTACAGTTGATTATTTTAGGTATGAAAATTAAAACATTCTTCTTTTTTAACAGCCTGTTTAAAAAACATACTATCAATTAAATTTAATGACCACAAATAATGTGCTACAATCTGGGCAAAACAGTGTCTATTATTAACATGAGTTTACAACCCTGTGGCTTAGTATTTTTCATTCAATTGACGGTAACATTTGAAGATGTAATGTTGTACTTTAGCTGAATGCTCTACTTGAAATGATGAGTCTGTAATGTAGTAAAAACAATCCCAGTGGTCACAGCCAGTTTCATATCAATCTAATTTTGTAGTTTCAACTACTTTCCTCAGAACTGATGGGCCAAATTTACTCTGGGTGAAATGTCCAACCTTTCGGTGTCTCTGGGCCACACTGGAAGAAGAGTTGTCTTGGGCCACACATTAAACACACAAACACCAATGAAAACTGATGAGCAAAAAAAAGGTTTTAAGTAAATTTATGGTATTGTGTTGGGCCTCACTCATAGCCATCCTGGGCCTCATGCAGCCTGTGGGCTGTGTGTTGGACACCCCCGCTTAAAGTTTACTAAAATAATCTACAGCTTGATTTTTTCCACACTATCAAACTATATGTTATTAATATTTTTATTATTTATATAGAAAACTGTATGCATAATTTGTGGGTTTCAGTGCAAATGAAAATATGAATCGTATTTGTTGAAAAATGGTTAAATATTCAAGTCAGCATAAGCAGGGTATTAGACCAAGGATGCGTTGGTGTGAGGGAGGGTTGCTATGGCAGCATCTTATGCAACTCACAGGTCACACATCGATGATACTGGCCTGCCTGTACATACTATTTTGTCAGACTATATAACACTGGATTTACCTGCTAGTATCTCGATGCCCTTTGTGAATTTGTTCAGGGTGATACTTGCCTTCTTAAACTGAAATACCATTTTGACAATCAGAAGTAACAGTACAGATGGTTGGTATGGTAAATTCATGACATGGTGTTCCTTGCAGAATTACAAAGGAACTAGTAGGCAAAGGAATGAAGGTAAAGTAATCAAGCAAGTCAGTTTCTAAGCACAGGCTTAGTTACCCCATCAATTACAGTTCTTAGAAGCAATAAACTCTTCCCAGGTTCCTAGACATAAGACTTTTCAATTTATGCTAGTTGGAATTATCATGTTTCATTAGGAAAGGTTCATTAAACTAAAGTTCTCTTTGAATAATCTCTCTTTCTTGGCAAACCCTTGCATTATTTACATCATTTTTAATTCTATAAAAATTCCACTACATAAATTTTACTACATAAAATTCTCAGAACCCAAGTTACAAATCACAGTCCAGGCATAAGACCAATAACCAACAGTTCATATGTAGCTTGTACATTTCTCCCATAACTCTTTGGTTAAGTAAGGGGGGGTGGATTTCAAGGTGAAACTTTACTCCCATCATGTATGTGGTAGACAGAATGACAAATTTTAAGCTAGTCTTCAAGATTTCGCGCCCACCTCAACGGTCTACTCCCCAACCTCCCACCTATCAGTGTATAGGCCCTGCCTAACACATGATGAACTTTGTCCCATGATTAGGTGATGTTATGCGGTACAGTTGACCTTAAGAAAAGGAGATGGGATGTTGTAGAGAACAGGACCTGAAGCCATGTTTAGAGCGTGCCCTGTAGAGCAATGGCTCAGGGGGTTGATAAACCCCTCTGCATGCACAGCAGAGTGTGGCAGGTAGTGCGTGCTTATCTGAAGGGTAACACCACCCGCTCAGAGCATGTGCAGTAGAGCAACGTCAACCACACGTGTCTGTCTATTGAGGTTGCAAAAAACAGCATATGTCGATCAGAACTGATATAAATAATCACCTATCCAAGCTGATGCATACAACAAGTGCCTGTCAGGACTGAGGAAAGCAGCGTGTGCTTATCCAAATTAAGAAAAATATGTTTATGTGAACTTGTGCAAAATCAACAGGACTTTTCAACCAAAAGAAGAATAAAAGCAGAGAACTTCAGACCACAGATGACGCATCTGGAGAGCGAGTCACTTTGAGGCATCCTGCATGTTTCTCCTCTGGAGACAAAGCCCTCCACTGGCTTCTGACCTCTGGCTCTTCCTGCTGCCCCTGCTGCCTCTAGGACCGGACCTGATCTGGGTCAGTTACCCCCCAATCCTCTTACGTGGTGCTTCTACTGATTGTTTCTTAGTGATCATTATTGTTATTAGGTTGGTATGGACTTGGATTGAATCTGCATTAATAAAAGCTGAGTGAATAGCATAGTCGCCTGTGTTGGCTCCCTGTTATTTCTCGGTGCTGGTATCATTAGTGGGACTGGTGGTCATTCAGGTAGCTCCACGCTTTCTGCTCGTAGGGCCTGGGTCAGACAACCGAAGTGGGAATCTAAGCCTGGCTTATAGGAAATGCCATACCATGAAAAATACACTGGTGGCACATATACCCTTTAAAACCAGAGTTTTCTCTGGTTGTTCACAGAGCAGGAAGTCAGAGATTTGAGCTATTTGAAGGATTTGAGCCCTATTGCTGTTTAAAGATAGAAGGGGCCAAACAGCAAAAAATGCAGGTGGCCTGCAGGAGTTGAGAGCAGCCCCCAGCTACAATCAGCAAGGCAATGAGCAACTCACACCTACAACCAACCCAAGCTAACCGCTGAATTAGATTCTGCCAATGACAGAACAGAGCTTGGAAGTAGATTTTCCCTAGCCTGCAGAGGAGAATTTAATCCTGCTGACACGTTGAGCTCAGCTGAGCAGAGAAGCCCGAGAAGTTACCACACCATGCCTTGATTTCGGACCTACAGAATTAGTAGTTATCAAATGAATGTAGCTTTAACCTGCTAAATTTGTAGTGATTTGTTATGTAGCAATAGAAACTAATACACTGTCCCACCAGGCTCAACAACAGTAAATACCAAGACACTGGGTCCTATCCAGTTTTGGAGTCAGTGCTCATCATGCAAGGCAGTGAATTAAGAATCCTGTCACCAAGAGGTGGCAGCATCTGTAATTTTTGTTTCAGTCTGTCCTGGATGTTTGTGGCCTCAGTTCCATTGCTCTCTCTTCCCCTCCTCTGCCTTGCCTTGTGTTGATGGAGACCTGCCTGACTCCAGGCTGCATTTCCTGGGTTTTCATATTAGCTGGCTCCTACCCAGTGGAGGCACTAGAAACGCAGTGAAGAGTGGACCAAGGGAGAAACTGAGACATTCTTACTCCTCCCTGTATGCACAGGTGATGTCTCAGACAGCATTTGTGCTCCTCTGCCCCAACCCTGCATCTTTCAGATGGGTTGTTCCCATGGATACTGTTCCCATTTTGTTCCTGGGCTACCCTGAGTGGTTTCATGCTGTTGCTGATCTCTTGTTTACCTCACTGTCCTCCAGTTGGATCTCTGCTCTTCTTTCCTCTCTGTAACCAGTTCCCTCTATTATAAATGTTATAAATTGTTTCTGTTTTCCTGATTAAGACACTAACTGCTCCAGTGTTGCTGTCCAATGAAGGGTACTTGGAAGATTCTGTATGCAGTTATCTAACTCAATGGGAGGTGAAAGGTAAAGTAGATGTCGACCTGAAAGCAGGAGTACTCTTTTGAAGATTGATATCCTTGACCTTTAATAATAATTTTTAAAATCTATATTAATGATCAGAGATTAAATATTAAGAATACTTTAGTATAAAATATATAATATTGAGATACTTTGTGCTATACAGTTGGGTAATATACCTATTTTTATTTTTATTTTTTCTAGAATTTCTTATAGAAAATCAACATATACAGTTCATTTCAATAAATAGATTTGTTAATTGCATGTTTATATGTGAACTTGACATATACATCTGTGCCAGTTTACTAAAAGTTTCCGTAGACAGCACCATAATCTGAGTCTGTAACCTTATCTTCTCTCTTGTTCCCACCACACTTAACATGCTCCACTCACATTGTCTCCTCTTTGCCATCTCCAATGGGGCAGGTCTTTTCCTCCTCAGGACCCTCACATATGTTGATGCCTCTGATAGCACATCCATAATCTCACTTTCCTTTGGCTTATTTCTTTTTGTTTCTCTGGTTTTAATATAAATGCCTCCTCCTTACAGAGAACTTCCCGGCCATTTACATTATTTTCCTCTTGCAGTAACTTTTTCTTTTCCTTCAAACACTAACTCCAGATTGAATGACATTTTTGTTTATCTGGCCCCTTAATTTACATGTCTTTCTTGGTATCCTATAATCACTACTAGGCAGAAGTCTATATCTATTCCATTCTGTACTCTACTCAGCACACTCCTGGTATGCTGCTTGCCAATTAGTGTTTAATTAAGAATGTATAAGGAAAGGTTACAAAATTCTCTGTATACACTACATAGTTGAGCTTGCAAAATATAAGTATTTTCAAGCACAACTGGTTTAACAGATGTTTGAAGCACAAAATGACCCTACACATTTTTTAAAGAAAACAAGCAACAAAATGAGAGTTTAATAGTCCTGCCTTACAGAATGATTAAATTAACTCTTAAAATAAAGCCCAAAATCATGGGAATGGTCTGTGTTGAGGCCACAGATGACAGATAACAAAAGAAGTACAATTAGTACTGTTACACTTTTTCTTTGTGTCCTCTACATTTTAGTGGTGGTGGTGGGGGATCCTTTGCCAGGGTCTCTTGCTAAGGAATGCTTAAACCTGCTGGACAGAGGAACTAGGAAGAATACGGTAAATAATTTGGAATTTTAAGAACTGGACAGTTAAGTATGTTCATAATCATTTGGTAACACCACATAAACCACAGTCAAACTTTTGTGAGGTAGTTCTTGGCCTCTTGGTGATGATAAAAATAGAGCCCTGAGTGAGTTTCCTGATTAGCAAGTCACTAGAGGGGAGATAGAAGCTGGTGGAAGAAGAGGTCCCAGTGCTGCTTCTGCTGGGCGAAGTTCCAGGTGATGACTAGACACTGGGGTATGGAATATCAAGGATGCCAGATCCCACAAGGCTGTGCCCCTAGGCCCAAACACTGCTCTGCGTGGCAGCTCTGACACTTTTTAGGAAAACTATTGTAAGCCAAAGGAGAGTTCTGGGGAAAATGCTCACAGGTCAAAATTGTCCTCCCCTCTTCCTTCCTTCCTTCCTTGTCTTCTCTGCCTTCTCTGTCTTCTCCTTCCCCTCTCCTTCCACCATCTCCCACCTCCTACCAAGTCTTCTTCCTCCTCTTTCTTTTCCTCCTTCTTTTGCCAAGAGAATAATTCCATAGATATTTCTCTGGGATACACAAAGAGTTGAATAAGCAAGGGCAAGTTTAGAGATTGAGAGACCTCCAAGCCCCTCAAAGACCCCTGCCCAAGTGAAGATGAAATTCCACCCTTCTTGAAAAACTCCATTAGACAGGAAATTTACACTTTGGAACGGGAGTCTGGTAAAGTTGCTTAAACTTCTGTGCCTTGAGGTCTGTCAATTGTTTACATGGTCAAAACCTTACACAGCCTCACATGAACCTTGTGATTTAAAAAAGATGTGGCCTAGGCATCAACATCGAAGAGCAGAAGCATCTCACATAGTTTCCCATACATGACAGGGCTCCCTGGAGCAGATGGTGATCATGCAAACTGTTCTGTGGAGGATTTGAATGAACAGACCTGGGGACTAAATCTGACTTATGCATGTCTTCTTTACAAAGAGTCTGTCTGAATGGATGTATGTTGATAGTTCTCCAGATGACATGAATTATTCCTCTGCCTAGTCTGTGGGTGGCACTAAAGCCAAGTGGAGATGCATTTATTTTCTACCTCAAGCATCTACCAAAAAGGTGGCCAAGTTCTCAAGACTCATATAATGCTAGTATTCTTTTTTTCTGACTTGACAGCAAACAACAGGAATTCCCATTACCCCAATGTGCATTTATTTCTCTTCTTCTTTCAGGAAGGATGTCACTAAATTGGCTACTCATTTGGCTACCCATTCCTTGAATCTGATGCTGTATCATCATCATCATCATCATCATCATCATCATCATCATATCTCTCTCTCAAGTTAAAACAAATTCATTATAGAATGACTTCTGAAAATACTTCTATTGTCCTGTTTATATATTAACCTCTGCAATGTGATCCTATTATATTAAATCCTAGGTTAGCCACAACATTCTGTCATGGAAAGTTTTGATTGCCCCTTCCTACAGGAAGATGCTGATGACTTATCTCTGGAAACAATGATGGTATACAGCCAACAGTCATTCAAAATCCTTTCAGGAAGTTTGGTCAGTTATAGATTGAAATCAAATAAGGTGAATGATGAGCAATAAAATCCTAGACCATGAACAAAAACCACGGGTCTATAATCCCAAGAAGCCATGTAAAATCTGAAGAACACTGAGAATCTGGAATTTTCCTCAAAGTAGAAGCACAGCAGCCACACCTAAGTTTTATGGTATGAAGCCTGTGTAACTGACATCAACATTCTCTGGTATCTGATAACGAGCTCTCTACTTTCTTGAAATGAGGCTTCTACTTTCTTAGAAAATAACTTTATTTCCCTCACTGAATTTGGCTACCAGATTTAAAGGGGTTTGCTTCAGTGGAGATGTCTCTGAAAGAACAAGTTCATTGTTTTTCTAGACAATTCTTATCTTCAGGGACAACTTCTAGTGGACAAAGAATGGATAAAGATTTTGAGGACTGGACTGAATCAGAGATACTTTTCTGATTTGGCCAAAGAAAGATGCTATGAGAGAAAGGGGTGGAAAGCATAGCTCAGGGGAAAATCCAAGGTTAACGTTGAGACACATGTTCAGACAACAGATATTACAACAGTAAATTGATGAGGCAAGAGGTCAAAAGACATTGTTTTACAGGCAAGCCCTCAAAAGTATATTTACTAAGTGCAGGGTATGTGACAGAGTTATTTTTTTAAAATAAAAAGTGTGACCAGGTCATTCTTCAGCTTAAAAAACCGTCAGTAGGTTACAATTCTTTCCAGGAAAAAGAAGAAATGATTTAGCCTTGCATACAAAACCACTGGCCATTTCTCAAAACTCCTTCTTATTTCTTACCACTTTTTCACATAGAGTGTGCTACTTCCTACTTCACACATGTTGTTTTCCGCCTTGAATCCTACTACTGACACATGTTACCACCCTGAACCTTCACAACTTAAGTACTCAACTTTTTTGATTCAGCTAAATGTTTTCCTGAAATCCTGTGTGTTCCTGAATTTTTTTAGTATGTTACTACTGTGCTCTCATGAAATCTATTATGTTGTGATTACTGTTTGACATGTTTTATAGTCCCAGGGTTCTATAGCTTTTTAAGAACAAAATTAGTCCTTAAGTATCTAGCTCAGTGTGTGAGATCATGGATTAGTAAATACTCTCTTGGGAAGCTTGTGGTCTCAGGCTCTCTATGTAAGCCTGATTCAGGTTGGGTTGAAAGAAGAGAGTAATATTCGTAATACATTGGAAACCCAAGAGCCTTTGATTTAGTTAGCTCATTTGATTAGAAATGTTGGACTGGATCTTGGGACAAGATCTTTGTATTTGTTTCAATTGAAAATCACAGGTGATTTATTAAGAAGCCTGTAGAGTATGATGAGGTCATAATTTGAGAACCAAATTTTAATTACTAAGTGAAAGGTATAATTTAATAAATAAGTTACATATTTTCAAACAAATTATACATACAGATTGCTCAGAACAATGTACATGAATAGTATATTTCTAATATGTTTATAATAAAGGTATTTAAACTTTTTTATTTTTCTGTACTGGTAAATGCTCCTGTGTATAAGAAAAGATAAATTATAGTTTTATTATTTTGAAATTATATATGGAGTGGATTAAAGTCCCTTTGTAATAAATTTGCTCTGAATATTTTTCTACTGTTTTTACATTAAAACCCCCTAAAAGTCCAGATCAATTTTTAGAAATTAAACAATCCATATAGTAATAAGAAGATTATATTCAGTTAGAAAATATAAACAGGATACTTCTAAATTTTAAGCAGATAATATTTTATCAACTTTCTACAACTAATTAATTCAGTTATGTCAACTATTTTTATTTCTGATTCTGATAAAAGAGGCACAAATGACCTTATTCATTATCTATAAATATAGCTTATTCACTAGCTATATTTACAGATATTAAGCTTTGAAAGCAGAAATAGTTTGAATTGACTGTAGCACAATTCATGTTGGAAATGTCATTGTATTTAATTTAAATTTAAATAATTTCATTGAATTTATTTAATTAAACACAACAGTATTGAGAATCTACTCTATCATCCACCATATCAGAATTATTTAATAACTTGTAATCACTATAGATGCATATTACCAGTGTGACCGATACAAATAAATCTCTGAAGTCTTAACACCAATAGCATTATCTTATTCTCTCCTCATTGACATCAAGTATGCCCAAGAAATCCCTGAGACTGCTGTCTAAGAAATACCAGTCCTCGAATCCAGTATCTGACACAGCGCCCTGAGTATGTAAGTGAAAGAGCCACTAAAACATTTCAGAAGTCAAACAGCCTGGACTAATCCACTATTTGAGGAGGAATACATAAAAGTAGCAGATACTATAGTTCACCAATATGAATGCCTAGGATTTCCCATTGTCATTTGAGAGCTGGCAAGGAGAAATTCAAAACTTTCTTACCACCAAGCAACTATACATTCAGAGTATCTTTCCTCAGTCACAGAATGTTCAACTATTGTTCATGAGAAAAGACACTTCATGGTTCTTTTTCTAATTCTGGCAATGGAAACAATGTCCTCATTCTCTGAATCCCTAGGATCCTTATTTGTTTGCACTTTATGTGAAATACTTCTTTCAAATCTGTTTTAATTGTTTCTGTTCACATTTTATCTCCTCCTGTTTTTTGAATAAAACATCTCTAACATTTCTGTTAATCCAAGTTCAAAAGTATACACATGCTAAGTGTTTAAAAAATGTGTGATAACAGGTTTTTTTTTTTTAATATTATACCTATCACATTCTTCCATTTCCATTCCCTGCAAATAACTTGCAACATTCCATCCCTATTCTCTGTGGGGCAACTTCAACCTGTACCCAATTACACTTGCCAAACTTGTCATTTAGGTGTGCTCTGTTATCGGAACTTGTTCTTAGCCAATTTAAACAAATCAAGTCGGGCTCTCTACCTTTATTTTGACATCAATAGCATCTTTATATATATACCTCTATCAAAACACATCAGTAAATATCATTTATTTATTTCTATCTCTCACAGGGCTGGTACTTTATTACAACCAAAACAGCCACAGTTGTGTGTATGGCACACAGCAATAATTCATCAAAACACTGATAATTTTATACTTTATATACTATTTAAAATATTAAACAGAAATCTTCATTTTAAAACATTTAACAGTACAGTTTCTGAACACTACCAAGCCTATTTTCTATTCTACAACATTCTTTGACAATCTCTCTCCCTTCAGATTAAAGTAGGTTAGGCTTATAGTTAGAATGCTTTGAAGCTGATCTTCAAATTCGAAGAATATGCACGCCATCCTCCCCTACTTGGGAAATGCAGGTGCAAATAACATGAAAAGCAGTTACACAAAGTAACACAAAAACAAATCAAGTACTATGGTACAAGGACACCACCTAACACCTCAAATAAATCAAGTGCAGGAAAAAACTATGTTGTGCCGAACATCTGCACCCCTGAGCTGCATGGAGAGGGACAAGCCACAAGTCTTACTCTTCCCCACAGATCGACTCTTTTCTTGGTTTCATTTATTTTTAATTAAGAACAGCAACAACAAAACCAGGTGCATTAAGTATGAATTAAAAGAAAGACTCCTAGCCCACAAGGAAAGCACTAAAATCCTGCTGCTTCTTAGTGCTAATGCCAGGAAAAGCAGGGAAACAGACTGGTTTTAATCATAAAAAAATGCAATAGATGTGGGTTATCATATTTCCTTTTGCTCCCTAGCTGCATTCAATTATTTATAGAATAAACTGGCAGATTTAAAATGCACAGGTCTATTTACTATAATGTAAGAACCATGTGAAATAAGAAATTTTGTTTTAAACATATAAGATAATTTTTGTAGGAAGTATATGAGCTAAATCCCTTGTAGTGTAGAGTGTCTTTAAAAAGAAATTAGAGCATAGCTCAGAATGAAAAGATCCCAGAACAGTAGCTGAATGCAGAATAACACCCTTGTGACTTAGTGTTTATGGGTCTAGAATTTGAATTCACTGGACAAACATAATTCTAACATTTCCCAGATATCGGTAAGTGTTCTAACCTCTCCAAATCTGCATTCTCATCTGCAAAGCAGGAATAATAATGATTATTTTGTGGTGGTTTGTTTTAAACATTAAATGAAGTAATATATTCAAAATACTTTGCCTGGCAAATGCTTCTTTCACAAATGATAGCTAATTTTAATGGTAGTTTATGGCTCAAGTTTTATTTTAAATCACTTTATTATTGTAAAAAGGAGTTCATTATATCTTTAATGGTATATGGCATTAAATCCAATAGCCTTTGTATTGAAAATTTGTCATGTGATTAATACCAAAATGTTTAAAGCCTCATCCATGTTCTTGTTCATTGATGAAGGCTTATTTAGAACCTATTGTAAACCTACTAATGTGTATTAATCCGGGGAGTAGAGGTAAACATGATGTGCACACTTCCTGTTCTCCTGAAGCTCAGTGGAGGGGAGAGAACCAGAGCAGAGGGGAGGATGGATAAAGGGTGGGGGTTGGTCACACGTTAAGTATTGAATATATAGTTACACAAATAACTGATGGATTACCGTTTTGGCAATTGCTATGAATACGAATTATAAAATGCTATCTAATTGCTTATAAAAATTCAAAATGGCACAACACCTTGGAAGAGAATCTGGCAGTTTCTTTTACAGCTAAACAGACTTTTTTCATAGAGTCTAGCAGTTTCCCTCTCCCTAGTATTCCCCCAAATGATTGAAAACTTGTGAGTGCACTTAAACTTGTACACAGATGCTTATGGCAGCTTTACTCATGACTGTCATAATCTGCAAACGAGCAAGATGTCCTTCAGCAAGTGCATAATTAAACTGTGGTGAATGCAGGTAATGGCATATAATTCAGCACTAAAAACAAATGTGGTCTCAAGCCATAAAAAGACAAAAAAAAAAGCTTAAGTACATATTACTAAGTGAAAGAATCCAATCCAAAAAGGCTAAATATTGTATTGTTCCAAGTATATTGCATTCTGGGAGAAAGCAAAACTAAGGAGACAGTGAAAGATCAGTGATTGCCAGAAGTTGGAGAGGGAGGGGGGACTAGGTAGATCACAGACAATTTTTAGGTTAGTGAAAACACTCTGTAGGATACTATGATTGAGGATACATGTCATTATTCAATGGTCAAACAACAATTTTGGGTAAGAACACTGCTCATCAATTGTAACAAATGCACCACTTTGGTGGTGGATGTGAACAGTGGGAATGGTTAAGGAATGGATTTTGGAAGCCAGCCTATGCTTTTATTTTGCAAAGTAATTCAACAGTATCTTCTTCCCACATTCCTATTAATACTACATAGAGATATTTATCTTAATAAACAAATAAATAAAAGCAGTGTAGGCATTTAATAAATGAATAAATACATTTATTTACACAAATAAATAAATACAGTGTAGAAGAAAGAGTACCAATTATAAGTGTAGGCATTTAAAATTTTATTTCCAACTCTCCAATGAACTAACAATGTCATCTTGGCTATGACCTAACAGTCAACTCACTACAAGCCCATGTTATAGATTTGGAAACTGAGGCCCAGACAACATTCCGTTTAACTGAGATCCAACATGTTAAAGCTATTCTCCTCTGACACAATATACAACACCAAGAATATTCTAAGGTCCTGTAAATACAAACATTTCTCCCCTGCCACCATATTTGAATAAGATTCAGATAAATAAAGATGAGAGGTGGACAGCCATTGCCCATAGTATCTAATTAGCTCTACCGGGTAGTCATAATTCTACTGTACTTTATTTACCCAGAAAAACCACTGTTCTAAGACATTTAGATTATGCACAATATCTTATAAAAATGTAACATAAGCTACCTTCAATATTCTACTTCTGAAAATGTTAAACTACATTTTCCATTTTAAATTATTTATTTAATACAGATTACTTCTTTTTTGCAGTGTTAAAATGTGTTTTTATTCAAATTTGTACCTTTCTTCCATCTCAAAAACCATCACATCCATTCTGTTACAAAATATTAAATGACCAGGTTGCTTAGAATGCTTATAATATACTCATCCACACTGTTTAAGTGACAGTAGTCATGAGAAACAGAATGAGCCTTCTTTCTAACGTTATTGCATAGTTAGAGTTCTCATTAACAGTACTGAGCAATATTTCAGGGTAGGCTTCTAATATGAGGTGCAGATAAAGACTTAGCAATTTTAGAGATACATTTTTAACCTTTGGGAGAAAGCTCTTCTAATGGCTATGTGATTCAAGGTTTGCCAATTGCTTTATTTTTAATATTAGTATCAGAATCATATCCTACTTAATGTCTTCATTTCCCTCAATATACAGTTTCCTGCATATTGAACTCATTGCCGACTTCCTTATTATCCCATACATACTTGTCTCCGCCAGTCCGCTGAAAGCTGTCTGGGCGAGAAATTAAAGCACATGAGTTGTTACATTATTTTGAGGATTAGCATAGTGCTCTGCACCCAATATACTCAAACATGTGAAGGGAAACCATCAAATATTGCCTTAAAAGGAGCATTGTTGCTGTTTTTTGTGCATTCAAGTCTTTCTATATGGATCTGACCTCTTTGAATGTAAAAACTGCATGTTTATGTATTTCTTTATATGTTTCCAATTACTTTACTGTCATACTGTGCAAAGGATGTATTTGGACTGGCCTAAAATATCAACTTGAGCTCAAATATAAATAAATGTCCAAAGCAATAAAACGTCACTTTGTAAAAAATAAATTATTGAGTTTATCTAAGAATTATACATTTGTTTATTTACTCCCTACATAGAGACAATAAGCTTTAACTATTTGAAAATGGCATTTGAACACAGTAAATACTTGTCAATATTTATTAACAACATTGATGACTTTATATCATGAGAAAATAAACACTGGAACCATAGACAAACATCAAATCAAGTGGTCTATTTGCTGTCCTGTGCCTCATTTTCTTAGGTCTGTTTTGAGGATGGCATTTAAAAACCAGATACTGTAAATATACTGTATGGCTGCAGAACTCAGAGCATTTTTTTCTCATTCAGAAAATAGTTTTCTTTTTTTCCCATTTTGTTTAATATAAATAGAGCTTCTACACGACATAAAGATCTGTGTTTCATGTTCAAGAATACAATTTACACTTTCACTGACTGCTATTATTTGCAAAATTGAATAAGCATGACCCACTGGCAATCATCACTTCATGTAAGGATCAACCTTGTTTGGTTAAAATTTACTTACTGAGGACAAAATGAGCAGTGCTGATCAAGTTAGAAAGAGAGAGATCATTTGTCTTGGGTTTCAGCAAATCTAGGGCCCTGAACAGTGTTCTGTCATTAAATTCGTTTACAGAGCATTTGGGTTTCAGAATAATGTAAGTACTGTAATGTTTTGATTCACCTTTGCAATCAGATCTGTGAAAAAGAATAATCTCCACTAATTATCAGCTTCTCAAAGATTATCACAACTCTGAACATTAAGAAAATCCTGAGAATTAAGGTTTTTAACATTATCTACTAACAATTAATTCTCAGAAATATGGAAAAATATTGATTGCTATCCCCCTATGCAATAGGTCTGTTCACTCCTCAAGCGACTTTCCATTATCAAAGAATAATTGTAGTCATAGTAATATTCTCTAATTTCATAAACACGCAGTTCAGTTAACATTTTTATAAGAGAATATAATTAGTAAGAGTTTTAAAAATTCACAAATAAAAGTCACATATAGAGAATGTGGCATCTTCTGAAGAGCTATTTGAGGAAGAAAAATGTTGGAGGGAAGTTTAGGTTAACTTAAACAATGTGAAGAAAATTGGTACCAATTATTTTGGTAAAAAGTTTAATGGCTTATATTGTTTCGAGTTATAATGAGAAATGCAATGCTTGCATATTCCCAATAATTTGATATATTTTAGTGTCTTTTAACATAGATTATATGTGACACTATATCATCTGGAGTACTTCTGTGTGCAAGATAATTTATAATTTTTTATTTTCTACATACTAGTGAATTAATCACTAGCTAAACTGGCATATTTTAAGCAATTCGATGAAAACCTCTAGCAACTCTGAAAAATATAACTGTCATTGGAGGTAAGATACCTGAGAAGCCTAAGTAAACTAAGGAAAAGAAATGACAGCTCAACAAAATTTAATTTTCATATTATTGAATACAGAATATCTCTTGATTTCTTTTCCAGCTTTATCGAGATAATTCACATATGTCTTTGTGTAAACTTAAGATGTACAGTGTACAATGGACAACAGGGTGGGGGCTGACTGTGGGAGCAGGGGGAGGGTGGGGTGGAGGAGAGCAATGGGGGAAAAATTGGGACAACTCTAATTGAACACAAAATAAAAAATAAAATTAAATAAGGAAATGAGTTTTTTAAAAAACATTAAATTTTATGAATAAAGGAAAATTTATTTTTCTCATTAAATATATTTACAGGTCCTTTTATTCTTAAAACAATCACAAGACTTCTGGTTTTTGGTTGGGGCTTGTAAGTTACCTCTCCTTTCCTTAAAAACATTAAAAAAGGCTGAACAAACTGCCCATCAACGATTCTTTTCAGCTCTGTTGGAGAACTGAGGTTACAAGGCAAATTACTGCCCCCTTAAACTGGAGAGGCAGCCAGGCAGATGCAGAGAATTACCAGGGCTGGAGCTCAGGAACAGACACCATTGCTGGAGCCAGCGCCAGGGTGGGAAACACACTCTAATTGACGAAATGCTGGGGGACCAGTGTGAACATACTTGAGAGTTAAAAACTCCAGGTGGTGTTCAGTCTAAGAGGATTTTCCATATTTTCATAAGTTTTACCACCAGGACTTCTAGCAGGTTCTCACAGTGCAGATGGGAGAAAAATCAACTTTGTGCTTTCAACAGGGAAGTGAACAGCCATTTGAAATACAGGGGAAGGGTCAAGTCAAGCAACATGTGTAAAGACCCTGTGACAAAGGCAGCAGGGTAGGAGGGAAGGACTGAATGAGTGGGCAGGGGAGAGTAACGGGGCGAAAATGGAGACAACTGTAATTGAACAACAATAAAACATGTAAGAAAAAAAACAAAAGGAAAAAAGAATTACTCTTGGAGCATTTTGTTCTTAACAAAATGGCCTAGACTCAAGGGAAATGATTTTATCAGAGCCTAATTCATGCGGGAGAAAGGAAACACCCAACTCCAGCCCCTTGAAGCTTTCTTGTTGCAAATAAGGGGTAAGGTTGATAAGAAGAACATGCACAAGTCACAGCCTGGAGGTGAGGTACAGGCTCTCTGAATGACTGACCCCTAATCATAGGACTGTTGAAAGCTGTATCTTCCCTCACATCATGGAAGCAATCTTTTCTTTCCCACATCAATAATAACATAGATTACTAATTGAAAGAATTGCACATCTCAGATCTATTTAAGAAGTTTGGAATTAAACACAATGATTACAGGAAGACCAAAACAAAGATATCAGAAGAAATTTTCGGCTGACACCTGTAGCTAGAGCAAACAGTAAACATGGCCTGACTCCTAGCAAGATAAAAGTCTCATACTAAAGGCCTACTTATTTCAGTTATTTTTATCCAGCACATGAGGTCTGGTCACAAATATAAAATTACTAGGCATACTAAAAGACAAAAAACACGGTCTGAAGAGACAGAAAGCACCCAAATCCGACTCAGATGTGGCTAGTCTGAGATTCTGCAATTACCAGATTAGGAATTTAAAGTAACTGTGATTGATATGCTAAGGACTTCAGTAAAACAACCTTAACAAAGATGACCAAAATCAAAACATACCCTTTATATTCTAAGGGGTACTGCAATTATCCCTGCTCTTGAGGAGCTCACAATACATCAGAATAGACGGAGCAGTACACTAATAAGCAAGTATTATATTAGAGTATGAAAACTTCATGCAATGTTGTAACTCTTCCCATGTATTCTGTTGCTAGGATGCCGGGACTCACCCCCCCCCCCCCCCAGGAAGCTGTCATTTCTTTCCTACGCCCACCGTTTCCATACCTAAACTCTACATGCACATTTAATTCTAAAGCAGGCAATTTACCTGCCTCTAATTGCTCTAATGGCTTTGTTTTTAAGCCTCTGGCAAATTCTATGTCTTTCTGTGAATGACATTATTTTCAAAGAATGTAAATTTGACATTTCACCATAAGAAGTTTCATATTGTTTTATATCTTGTTTATCCACAACATTAGTGGGGGAAGGAGAAAATAAATCTAAAAAGCAATTTTTCAGTGATTTTATGCATTTGCCATGCCTGTTAGTTTGTTTTTCTATTCCTTTATTTCAATATTCATGACTCTAAAGCTTCATGTTAATATTTCTATCATTTAAAGTTTTTTTTATTATTGTTCAAGTACAGTTGTCTCCATGTTCATCCCACCACATCTCCCGCCCCCATCCCCGCCTCCCACCCTTGAACCTACCCCCTTTGGCTTTGTTAATATTTCTATCATTTAAACAAAGACACATTGAACAATCTCTTGATTTTTTTTATATTTCATTGAAATATTTGGCTTCTTATTCCAATTACTACCTTACATGCCTTTTTAAGAGTATATCTAATTTTAGAAGTCTGTATACTATTATAACATTGATATGTATAACATTTAAATGTTAAATTCTTTTTCAATAAACTAAATTTTCTCCACCTTTATCTACTCATTTTAGAATATAACCAATGAATTAACAAAAGTAGAATCCCCCTTTCTCATTGTAGCTTTTTACCTAATGCTGTCTCTTATGAGGGTAAGCATTTAAGTTTTATTTCAGCTTCTAAGAACATGAGAGTGGCTATAAGAATTTCAATTTAAATTAATTACTTATATGATTAATATAGAAAATTAATTGAGTGCATGACTAAAATATAGATGTATTACATCTTTAACACTTTCTTCTTTTTACCACAAGGTAAAAAGACTTGTGGTTTTATAAAACTATATTTTTAGGATTTTTACATTTTTAACATATACTAATGGATTTATCCTTCAGAATTGATTTTTTATTAAAAGAGATAATTCGAGTGTTAATTGACTTGTATGCCAAGTTAACTATTTTGGAAGTTAACTATTTAAAGATGATTTAAGAATATTCGGCAATTAATTTTTTGTGTTTAACAAAAAACATGTAAAAATCATCATTTATTTATAATTACTTGTACAACTATAAATCTAATTATTTACATTTTTATATATCAGGCTTCATTGGTAAGAGAATAGAATTAAATGAAGGATATATCTCTGTTTTTTTCTTTCTCCTGACAATTTAAGGAAGACATTATTGTATAATCTGAGGTGTCATAAAATTATTTATTGGCATCCCCACTGAGGTGTCAGAGTGCCTGAAATTCTCACTCAAAGATCATCTCTCTAATACCACTAATTGAAAAACAAAACAAAACAAAATGATAACAACCAAAAAACCTTTCCCTAGGCAAAGCCAGGATTGGAGAACTCTAAGAGAAAGAAAGGTATGAAGATAGTAATTCTGTTTAATCAGACAGATGAGCCTTGGGAATACCCTTCAAAGGAAAGAGTAACTGACTTAAGCCAAGCTTTCTTAAATTCTTTTGTTTAGGTGACAGGGATTGACTATTTTTCTGTTTAATTTCTTAACCACCTCTGGAGACTCTTGCTTCTGATCTTTCCTTTCTGCTCTCCAGCTCTGAGGAATATCTCGCTGCTTTCGTACACACATGTTTCTTAGGAGCTGGCTAGACCTCACCTTCCCTGAAGTCTGAACCCTTAATCGTGCACTGAGTCACCTGACTGTATTACCTGCCTAATTCCTTAGCTCTTATCTGTGTTAAGACTGGTCTATCTATGAATGATATTAACAAATATATGTTTAAAATTCCTGACAGCACATTCTTGCCAATTGGTATTCCATTACTATGTTCACGTGCTAGGACCAGCTCTAATAAAGAATTGTGGTAAAAATCATTGTGGTTCAGTAGGGACATATCTACCAATTTGTCTATTCTAACATTAATGGCGTTCAGACCAGTCCACATTTTGCAAGGAAGCAGATTCATTCTCCCTGGACTCACAATACTCTGAATCCAACATGGGAAGCAGTGCTATGTCCTTTGGCAAAATAGAGGTTCTGCCAAGACTGTGACAATATTAAGTAATTCCTTACTGGCATTCTCCTTCCAAATGCATTAAAACATTAAAGTATAATACATTAGGTCACTTGCACCTTAGTTTGCATCAATTAATGAGAATGCTTTCCTCTCCAAAGGAGGGCTGAGGATGGTTCAGAAGGGCTGTGAGGGGTGGACAAGGAGGGAAAGGGCATGCTGGGAAAAGAGTAGTATGCAGACAGAGAGGAGAAGAGCACTAAGTTAACCTGTCCAACCTTACTGTTCACCATACAACATTCTACGCATTACTTACAGTATCTCAAAGACAATGTAAAGTTCCATAGCAAAAAACAATAATAATCTTTACCAGAAATCCAGGTAGGCATAAACATATCAAGTCAAAGCCAGGTTTACTCTCTATGCGTATTTCCTGAACACATATGCTGGGAATGCAGTCATCAAGCCCCTTGTCACAGTGAGGTCCTGTTAAAAACAATCACAACTAGAAATTACATTTTTAATAATAATTATGATCATTTATATATGTGTATATATATGTATATATGAATGTGTATGTATATATATATACTCTTAGTATTTTTTATAATTATTCTAGGTCCTTTATATAAATTATCATAATTTATCTTCATAATCATTCTATACAGTTACTACTACCTGTACTTAATAGATGAGAAAATTAAACTCAGAGAAGATAAATAATTTGCCTTGAAATCACAGCTACACAGAAATGAAAGTAAGTATATATGAAATAAAGTTTTGGCTTATACCTATGGTGCCATTCTACATTACCCGTTCAAATGTGCGTAAATATTTTATCTTGTAATTAATACATAGAAGGCAATGGAATAAACACACCCCTTACTAGCCCATATTTCTTTAATAGGATTCTTAAATTCAAAGAAAAGCTATCACTACAGATTTCTAGATGTATAATATTTTCTTGG
Organism: Desmodus rotundus; assembly: GCF_022682495.2. Taxonomy (NCBI): domain Eukaryota; kingdom Metazoa; phylum Chordata; class Mammalia; order Chiroptera; family Phyllostomidae; genus Desmodus; species Desmodus rotundus. Next base: position 25,107,345 of record NC_071397.1, read on the forward strand.
AATATGCTACTTATAGTGTTTTACACTTAATACATCTTAAACTGTGGTTCTATAAAATATAAATATTATTGTTCCTATTTAGCAATATATTCTTGCTGTTTTTCCTTGATAAATTGCACAAGAACAATTAAATTAGTATTCTGGGTGTTTAGAAATGATTTAATGAAATACTGCATTATAAAAAAAATACAGAACAAGTTTAAAAGACTTGGCACCATCCAGATCAAACTTAGAAGCAGCTGCCAAAAAACTAAGTTTACTAAATGCTTGTCCAAGACTCTTTCCACTTTGTAATGCTCTTTCATATGCTAAGCTGATCACATAGCCATCTCTACTATAAAAGGTGTTAACAGAAGAAACAGTTTTGCAGGACTTATAAAACATCAGTAGGACCAGTCATTAACATGGTTGAATCTCACAAACATACAGTTGAATATAAAAGCATATTCCTTAAAAATATACTTGACAAGTATTGTTACAAAAGTGAAATACATACAAATTTAATAACATCACTTAGATATACATATGTATGTAATAAAACTCTAAGGGATTCTAAGAGATTGTTGAACATAAAATTCAGAATAGTTAGTGCAGGGTTGGGGGATAATATTCTTTGAGGTAAATGGTGGGTACACAAAGGGTCATTATATTACGTAATAACTACATTAATTGTATATTCTTTTGATTGAATAAAATATTTTACAATATTATTTTAACAATTAAAAATAATAATGTAGTTTTCTTCTTGCTTCAAATACTTTAAAGGACATTATGAAACTAAACCACAAGATAGGAACTGTGAAAGAAAAAAAATATTGACCATACTATTTAAAAAAGAGAAGAATGACTTCTCTTTTTTAAGAGTATTATAATAAGAGACAAAGAGGTTATTCAAATAGGGGAGAGAGACTGAATGAACTCAACTTCACTGACCCAAAGGTGGGAGGGTATTTAAATGCTGGGGTGAGCTACTGGAAAGGCATTGGAGGACACTGGGCTGGGAGGGGTAGGCCAAGGTGCTTAGGCCAAGGTGCTTAGGCCATCTGTGTTTGTTAATTGTCCCTTACCGACATTAGGCTTCTACTCTTCCACAGAGACTGGAAGAGAGGGGCACTATCTCCTTTGATCACATTTCAAAGGGATGGATCCCAGTTCCTCAATAAAGACATTTCTGGGCTTTGGAATTGTCAAGAGGTGGCAAGAAGGTTTACATCTCAAAGGAGCAGAGAAAAAATTACAATCACATATTTTCTAAAGTAAATGCTAGAGGTCAGAGGCCTGGAGTTATGAAGAATCCTGTATAAGGTTTAGCTAAGATGCAGAAAAATTTAAGGCTGTCTTGGTCAAAAACAACAGCCTAGGATAAAAAGTAATTTAGTCAGGGTTCAGCATGGAAAACAGAAACCCCTCTATGTATTTAAGGAAAAGGGGCTTTAATAACAGAGAACACTATGCTTACGAAATTGTTAGAAGACTAATAACAGGAATATAACTCCAAGTGTATAACTCTTGGAAATAACTCCAAGAATCACAGATGTGACTTTGAGAGTGCTCTCCCAGGGCAGTGAGAAACACAGAAGCCACCGTCAGAATGACTGAGTTCCAGACCCCATTGCACTCACTGAGGGAAGCAGCACTACGAGGAAGCTGCAACCACGACGTCCGCTCTCCCTACTCTGAGGCTGGTGACTGACCCAGGAGGGCAGTCTGACTGTCCCCAGCCACCCCTCCTTTCTAGAACAGCCAGTGATTTGAAAGTGAAATCTGCTGCAGAAAATCCCACACGTTCATGACCTTCTTCACCAGAAACAGCTAACACGCCCTTAAATGAACTCCACCAGACCCTCCAGATTCCAGGTATGTGTATTATTGGTGGAACTCAATTTATAGCCACAACTATAGCTTCAAGGGAACTAGATGTTCTAGGTTTTAATTTTTTTGCTTCTGTAGTAGAGAAACCAAAATAGACAGGAATGGATTTTGAGTGCTAATAATACCCATTAAAATAAATAAATAAATTAAATATCCTTGTTCTGGTGTTGGCAAGGTGACAGTAAGAAATGGGAACAGCCCTGGCTGGTGTGGCTCAGTGGGTTGAACATCACCCTGTGAACTGAAGGGTGGACGATTCGATTTCTGGTCGGGCACAGGCCTGGGCTGTAGATTAGGCCTCTGTTTGGGGGTATGTGGGAGGCAACCAGTTGATGTTTCTCTTTCTCTCTTTCTCCCTCCCTTCACCTCTCTCTAAAATAAATAAATACATAAAATTGAAAAAATATAAATGGGGACAAAAGAAAGGAATATAAGAGAGGCAAATGAAAATCCAGAAGATTTTTTTTTTAAAGGCTCAGAAACAGAGAGAAAGGAAACATCTATAATAAGGTAACCAGGTACTTAGAAAATACTGTTTGGTGATTAAAAATAAATAAGCCAAATTCAGGTATAAAATAAAGAAGATATTAGGTATCAAATTATATTACTAATAAAAATAACAAATTAGACTAATTTTTAAGTTGATAAATAAGACAAATCCTTGAGTACATCAATATATTCAACTAAAAACGGACAGGTTTTAATACCATCTTTCTGTGCTATAGCATGGCAGTTATAATAGTTGGAGTTTATTAATGAAAATAAAAGTCACTATTTTCAAAATTTATATGTTTTACTTTCCTTTTATTTTCCCTCTAAGCACCAAGTAATTTCCATCTAATCTGAGGAAAATAAAATAAAACCTAAACCTAAAATAATTCTGTTGTTCTTGCTAATATATTATCTAGTAATTGGGTAACATGAATTAAAATTATTTTATTGGGTTTAGTCTAACTGTAGACTATATAGAAGAAATGATTTTTACACCTAAATCTTCATGAAAATACATTAGTATAGACTTTTTATTTCATAGTAAAGATTATGTCACTTTTCATGAGTCTTGATTAAAGAGAAAAATCATTCTGTATCTTTTCTCTTCTAAATACAAAAGCTCTACCCATGACTTAATAATTGCAAGCACTCCTAGCAGATATTATTGGTTTCTCTGCTACCTTGACCCAAGGACAATGCAGCGTTTATGCTTCAAAATGAATAATGCTATTTTAAGAGCAAAAAGTGTATCTGCACTTTATATTATCACCCATATAAACACTATTCCACCCCTCCGGAGTGTAAGAAGTGGGCGCAGTGACTGCCCCAGGGCCTGAGAACAACTCAGGGTGAAGTGTGCACATTTGCAGTGCAGAAATTGTCCCCTTCACTTTCAATTTGCTCGTAATGGGATAAACTGTGGTTTCACTTATTGAGTGTTAAACATTTTTATATAACACTATAAATGGAACCATTTGGGTTAAAACAAAAGTAAGTACACTTTATTTTGTACAGTACTCTGAATGCTTGAATTGATACTTCAGTGCAAACGAGTTCAGCAGCCATTGATTCACTATACAGGCAGAGGACAAGCCGTGTGATTAGGCCTGTACCGTGCATGAAGATCTCTGCCAGAGGATCAGTGAGGTCTGAGATCCAACATGTGCTCTGCTTGCCCAGCGCTGTACCTTGTCAGCTTGGAGGAAAGGGTACAACCATCTAATTTGTCTGCTTCTGAAGAAAGGGGTGGCTTTCTGTAAACTACAGCCCTGTCTGTGATTATACAACCTTGGCCAGCATCATAAATGAATTGTATTTTTTCAATATGTGCTGAGCAATTTGTGAGGATACATTAGAATACAACTCCCTGGATGGGGTTTGATGGTCTGAAATGAGAAAAGATGTAGAGTATCTTCTAGCTTACTTATATCCAGTTTGAATTTCAGTTGTGTTTTGCAGATATACCTGGTGAGGAAGTGGTTAGAATTGGTAACATCCAGACTAATGCAACACACTGATGGGTCCTATTGGTCAGGTCCTTTTTTGTAAAATGACTCTCAATTTTGTTTTTTCTAGGAAAACATTGAACATGATACCTATTTTTAAACAACTTTTTAAGTGTACAGTACAGTATTATTAACTATAAGCATAATGGTGTGCATCTTATACTCATCTAGTATAACCGAAACTTTATGGAAAACTTTTCTCCAGGGAAGGCCCATCTGTGGGGAACATAAGAAATGATAAGTGCACAGCACTAGCTCAGAGATGCTGGTTATAAATCTGAGTTTTGCCTAATGTGCTGTGGAAGATTATTCAAAGACTCTGGTACTCCAGGTCCTCATTGGTAAAGTGAGATAGTAATGCCTTTTTCACATTTGGCTTTCAAAACCTAAAAAGTCAGAAGATAAGAGAAAGAACTACTAAACATCAGGTAGAATTTCCAAGGACAAAGATGATAAAGAAAAAAGAAGAATTATATAAAAATCAGTACATGTTGGGGGTGAGGAAAGGACCAACTACAAAGGGCGAGCAGGGGTACAGTCTGGCGCTGGTGGTTACGTGACTGGCTGTGGTGGTGTTTACACAAGTATTTACAATTTGTCAAAACTACAGAACTTTATAACAGAATGAATTGTACAGCATGCATTTTAAAAACCTTGGAAAAATAACAGCTAACTATCCGAATAAAGAAAATGGGGAAGGGATAAAGGATAACCTGGCAGATCAAAATTACTCCTTAAATAACTTCAGAGGAAGGATGGGCTGGCGGTAGACAGTGCCTGGGAGCAGGTCTGGAAGGGTGCCCACAGCATTTTCAAAAAAAATTTTCTTTTTGGTTTACTGCTTGTTTGGTTGTTGCCCTTGGGGGCTACGTTGTGAAGAATCTAAGCCTTAAGTGAAAAATACCAGAAAGGACTTAGTGGCACCTAACAACACAGACGGGTGTCATTTCTGAGGCCCTTCCTGTGCTCCAGGGACCATCAGCAGCATTCAGAAGGGGCTCGCTCCATCGGAGGGGCTGAAGTGGCCTCCGATGGCTCCATGCTTCCAAATAGATCTAAAATATGTGGGTTCATAAGCTGGAGCATCAAACCTAATCTTGCAAGGTAAATATAATAACATAAAAATGAAATCAGCAATGTAAGATATGTATTGATATAGTAAAAATTATTGATATACCTGTTTTGCTGCTTTATTTTAAAAAATTACACAGGGTGGGGCAAAAGTAGGTTTACAGTTGTAATACAAATAAATGATATGGTAATTGATAAATAATAACATAAGAATAAATACTATGTTTTGTGTACTCATAACTATAAATCTACTTTTGCCCCACCCTGCATTCATTGCTTATGGTAGCTTTTCATAGCATTTTAAATGTTCAGATCGCAATAAAAACATTTTTGCTTAAAAGAGGCAAAACTTTCAAAATGATATTTATTTCCTATATCAGAAAATTGTAATCTCTATTCTACTTCTTTTATCTGCAAGAGTTACAGTTTTATGTATAGGCGGCTATTTCAAAATGCAGGAGCAGAAGTCTTTCGATAACCTGTCTAGCCAGATCAGGCATAGTCTCAGTACTGAGTGAGCCGTGGTGAACGCTGTAGAATGCGAACTTGGAAACAGCATGCTGCAGGCACTCCATCAATAATTTGTACATCATCACATAAGCAACAGGAGCCATAAGGTCCACAGGTCTGCTGAAGGGAACCAAAGTTTTGCCACCACAAAAGGTGCTTTTTGAGATATTGATTTTCAGCTGGTTTTTAAGAAACAAAAGACTCAGAAAGAACCTTGAACCTCCTCCTTTCTTGCCTGAAAACCTGCTTCTGGAAGGAGACCTTAGTATAATCACCTTAACATATATACCTTCAGCACATATGAATTAGCACATATGTGGTAGACAGGAAGAAATCTAGAAAAGCCTGCCTTCTGTGTCCCACTGTTTTAAAATAACCCAACAAGAATTTGTTTACCAGGCGTCTACACTAACTCTTCTCTGGGAATTACCTATTTCCCATTTGGACTCTCAGGTCCTTGGGCCCTTCTCCTTTGTCCAGAATGGCATATAAGCCTCAACTGTCCAAGGGGTTTCTGGTCTCATATCTCATGACATCCACTGCATATACATCAGTAATTACAAATCTTAGACATTTTCGCCTGTTAATATCTTTTAATTTGGTTGTAAACTGAGCTAGATGAACTTAGAAGGTGGGAGGAAAGTTACATGTTTTTGTGTGTCTCCAGACTTCCTTGTGTTATTCCCCCAGGAGATCCAAATAACAAGAAGCCCAGAACCTGAGGTATTCACAAGCTTCTCAAGTCTTTTGTGGGGTCTGTAAGTAGCAAGAATTCTTTCTTAGTGACCAGAAATACCCTCACATATATTTCTGAGAGATTATTGAGACATTTCTGAGAGCTATACCCTAATTCGGTGAGCGCAGATGAATGCTGAAGATGAGATGAGTGAAGCGGAAGACAGAGGAAGAAAACAATATAACTTAAAAGTTAGAAAACAAGAAGAAATGTAGGAAAAAAAGATGCATGAACACAACTTTTTATATCAGTTTATGGTTAAAGAGAATACAACTAAAGGCAGAAATGGCCCAAAAGACAACTTATTAATGAATAATTATTCCTTGGATAAAATCAGTTTTTTCTGCTTGCCCATCTCTGTACTAACAATCATTATATATAATAATAATGTCAATATTATTAAGTGCTAACATTTATAAAAGAGTTCTTATGTGACAAGCACAATTGATATAGATAAAAATCAGGAATGTGAAGTTTACATAAATTTAGAAAAATACCTGTAATAAGATTTCATACTATAAATATTAGGATTTCCTGATGGTAGTCCAAGTGATTGCTTACTGGTTCGCAGAACTTCTATTTCATGTTTATGTTTTCTAAGTGTGATATTTACTTAGAAATTGGTTGATAGTTGACAACGTTATTGGTGAGTGGATTGTCAAATAGCATTATACATATGCATATGCATACATATGTAAATATATATATTTTGTAAAATATATATATGTGCACACATATATCTCTACATAGGATGCATGACTATTATATTTTCAATAATTACCTTGTTGACATTTGCAAATATATCCATTGTTGAGGTCTTCACAGTTTGTACCATTTAGACATGGTGATAAAAAACATTCATTTATATTAATTTCACAAAATTGACCAGAAAATCCACGAAGACCTCTGAGAAAGAAAAGTGAACAATATTGATGAATCTGTATTCTAGAGGTCATATTCACCAAATTAAGAATAACATTAAACACATGAAATAGTCATTTATTACAGTTTATGTGTGAGAGATAATTTAGTTGATATTCACCAGCATTTTTACTTCACTAGCATTTAGTTGATATTTAATTTCATTGAAATTGAAACCAGCTGATCTTTGCAGATGTAACTAAGTGAAGGATCATGAGATGCTATCATCCCTGAATACCTGGGTTGATCCCAAATCAAAAGGTAAGTGCTCTTATAATAAGACGAGATGCAGATACACAGGGACAAAGGCCATGCAAAGAAGTTAGAAATTGGTGTCATGCAGCCCCAAGCCAAGGGATACTTAGAGCTTCCAGAAGCTGGAAGAGAAAAGGTAGGATTCTCCCTTAGCACCTTCAGAGAAGTATGGCTTTACTGGTCCCTTAATTTTGTATGTGTGATCTCTACAACTGTAACAAAAAAAAAATAGTGTTTTTAGCCACCAAGTTCATAGTAATTTGTTATGTCATCTCTGGGAAATGAATAAAAGAAATGACATTAATGTGGGCACATGCTCACGTGCTTCCTCCCCTTATTTTCTCCGGGCCGGCACTTCGTTACCACATTACTAAAGACCTTTTTATTATTAAGTGCTGAAAAGTAATCAGCTATCAAGCTATTAAAAGACATGGAGAAGCCTTAAATGCATGTTACTAAGTGAAAGGAGTTAACCTGAAAAGGCTAAATACAGTACTGTTTCAACTAGATGACATTCTAGAAAAGGCAAAACTATGAATACAGTAAAAAGACCACCGGTTGTCAGGGGGAAGGGGAAGGGGTGATGAAAAGTCAGAGCACATATTTTCTTAGGGCAGTGAGAATATTCTGTATGACATTATAATGACGAGTATATTTCATTATGCATGTGTCCAAACCCAGAGAATGAACGTCACCAGGAGTAAGCCCTGAGGCATATTATAATCTTTGGATGATTAAGATGTGTCAACGTAGGTTCATTTTGGTAACAAATGTGCTGTTCTTGAGAGTGATGTCAATAATGGGGGAGGCTGTGCATATGTGGGGGCAGGAAGCACATGAGAAATCTCTGCACCGTCCTCTCAATGGTGTTGTGAACCTAAAACTGCGAAAAATTCGTCTTTGATAGAAACTCGTGACATCACTAAATCATGAGACTCTCACATTGGGCTTTAAACACAGACTTATCTACAGTACTGACGGAAGGGGCATGGAACACAAAGAGATTCTGATGCATAGCAACTGAACACAAACGTTATAGCAAATTTTTTTAAATTAGAACTCAGAATAAAACTTCCGATAAATCCAACCTCATACTTCCATTTGAGTACTTGATATGAAAAAAAAATTACTTTAAACTGCTATTTGTAGTCCATGTGTCCTTTATAGAGGACACATGGACAAAACTAAAGGGAGGTGGGATTGAGGGTGGGAAGTGGGGATGGTTGGGGTGGGGAGGAGTGATGGGGGGAAAATGGAGACAACTGTAATTGAACGACAATAAAAAAGTTTAAAAAAATCCCCTGCTATTAGCGTGTGAGTAATCACCCTTAAATGATTACTCAAATGGGCAAGTACTGCTTTTTCACCCACTGGAAATCAATTGCAAATGGACTCATTAATGTGGTTTGTAGGTATTTTGTTGACAACTTCACCCAGATACATACCTGTAACCACTGTAATGGCCGCCACCCCTTCCATGCACTGTTCCTGCAAACCCTCCTCTAGACTGAAGGTCAACATTGTGGTATTTCCATTATATTTATTTGTTTTTCTTTAATAAAAATAGTAAAGCATAATCTGACTCTTATTAGTATTGAATATAGAATTCTCTATGCATTACCTACACCAAAATCACCATTTGGGGCATTTATCAAGTTAAATTATAAGGCACATAAAAAAATCTACAAAGAGCTTATTAAAAAATAGTATCTGATACCCTACAATTATTATGAGAAAGACTAGGTTATTTCAGACTGAATTTCCATCCCACACAATTTTATTCAGAAATCTTTTTCTTTTCAGTTGAGGTGTTGAAATTGAGACTTAATTAAACATACACACATTCACTAAACTCTCATATGACTTTGAAATTTTTACTTTCCAGTTTAAAAAGGAAGTTAGTTACAATCTCTACTATTTCATTTACTCAAATTTGACAGCATAATGTAGTAGGATGTAGTTTAATAACTGTTAAGGAAGGAACCGCATTATAACTTACTTCTTTCAGTTGCATCAACATTAAAAATATCATCTTTCAGTGCTCAGAAGCTAAAGTGTTTATTTATTATTAGGATCTTTGCTAAAGCCAATAATTCTCAAATTAGAATAGCTAAAAAGTATCACATATGTACTGTCACTTCATACAGTTTCAGAACCCTCCCAGTTCTTTTTTATAATCTACTTACTTATTCTTTTAATAATTAGTGACAGCAACTGTACACAATTTCATTTCCTCTAGAATATACCAACACATGGAGTGTTTATCTTCTGAATATTAGCTGTGCCCTTCATTGGTAACTGATCACAGTTATGAGTAGGGAGCCTCCAAGTAGGACTCCACACACCTTGAACATAACTTCTACTTGATTTTGTTTATTTGCTTATATTCTAGTCAACAATTCACACCTTCTAGAGTTTTGGCTTCTTTTCAGGTAGTAGCCAAATTATTTATATCTCCCTTATCACTGTCGTCTGATCTCTTCTGTGTTCTGGATGACATACCAGATAAATAAACTGGAACTGAAATGGTCACGCACCTGATCTAGGTCATAGAATCCAAACGTGTTTACTTATACTTACATTCATGTGAATAGCTATGAATTTGCAACACTGACTCTTTATTTTCTCTTACTGTTTCTATAGATATTTCCATATTGTAAACTGCCAGTTCCCTGGGAAACACAACAGGAACACTGGGTTGATAAGTTGGAGACATCCTAGGGAGCAGGCAGAACCAATGACGCGACCAGAATGGCCTTGATTACCCATTCTAAACATTATATCACATTATATTACTGGTCTCACTATGTTCTGGATTGTTCAAATGCTCTCATTATAACTTCTAAATCTTTAAAAACCCAGGTATTTTAAACTCATTGGAATCTAAATTAGTGTATGTATTTTCAAATGTCTAATTTAATTGTATTATAGCCTTAAGTAAATTGCATAAAATAGAATCCTAATTAATATGTAAAATAAGTACTTTTATTAACATTGCTTAAATTATGTATGTTAAAGGCCATTCTTAATTTAACATTTTTACTTTTATCCCAAGTAATTCTATTATCAGTTTAATTTTGCATATACATTAAGAGGAGAATAGTCTCAGAAGACAATTTTTTAACATAAATCTAAGTTTCTTGAGATTACTTTACAAATTGGAATATTGTCTAAATAGCTATTGAAACTATGTGAGGGCGAACAAAATAATTTAAGTAAAAGGGAAGTGATAATAACTATACAACTGTCTCCATGATTAGGAATACACAAATCTCAAAAGGAATTCTTTTTTCAGATATAATTTCATGTTTCAATAAAACTTTGTTTTACATTTTGATCTTGAGAGTATTTAAATTTCAGAGTGCTAAGCTGTTTTGGTTTGGAATGTTTCATATGCCAAGAAACTGAGATATGAGACATGAATGCAAGTTGTTTATTTGGGAGGAGATAAAAATAAGCCAAAGGGAAGGAGGGGGAGAAAGGGAAGAAGAAAGAATCAATTAGGAATGCAATATTTATCTTTGCCGCTACGTGTACGTGGGGCTCACTGAGTTCCACTGTAGTGGTTTTAAAACTTTTCAATACTTTTCAAAAGCCTAATTCTTCTCTCATTTGAGCGTAGGTTGTGCTTAGTGATTCACTGCTAACGTGTAGAATATGGTCAATGTGTGACTTCTTTTTCTTCTCTCTTTGATTCTTTCAGATAAGCCAGCTGCCAGGTCATGAAGATAAGGGACACTGTGGCGAGGGCCCGTGAAGAAGAAATAAAGCCTCTGACCAACAGCCAAGGTGAAATTGGAAGAAGATATTTTAGCCCAGTGTAGGTTTTCATATGACTGTAACCCAGCTGAGATCTTGGGTGCAACCTAATGAAAGATCCTGAGCTAGAATCACCCAGATAAGCCTCTCCTGCAATCCTGAACACAGAAACTGAAATACAACAGGCAGTCCCCAATTTATGGTGGTTTGAGTTACGACTTTTCAGCTTTACAGTGGTGCCAAAGTAATACACATTTAGCAGAAACTGTACTTTCAAATTTTGAAGTTTGATCTTTTCCCGGGCTAGTGATATGTATAAGACACTCTCTTGTGATGCTGTGCAGCAGTCGTAAGCTAAAGCTTGCAGTCAGACACACTGTCACGAGGATAAATAACCGATACTCACCAGTGTACTGGGCTGCCAGAGTTTTTGGATATTGTGCTTTGTTTTCACATCCCATCATGTCTATATAATGCCCATCTGTGTCTCCAGCTTCCAGTTTGGAGAGGAAAGTAATTACTCTTGTGATAAACTCAAGATAATTGTCCAACTGTAGGCTAATGTAAGTGTTCTGTGCACATTTAAGGGAGGCTTGCCTAAATTATGATGTTCAGTAGGTTAGGCAGGTTAAATGTATTCTTAATTTATGATATTTTTAATGTGCTGGGTTTATCAGGATGTAATCCCATTGTAAGCTGAGGAGTATCTGTACATGCTTGTTGTTTGCAGCCGTTAGATTGTGGGGACAATTTTTACACTGCAATAAATAACCGTGCATTCATTGAGAACCTTATAAAAATCAGTGGAGAAGGAACATCAGACAGTTTCCTTGGAATGTTTGAGAAATGGAGCAAATGCCCACGGGCTCTTGTCTCCCTTAGTCAAGGGTCACCATAAGGGCATTAACATATCCATACTTCTGTGCTGATTTACGAGTGGCCTGTGTGTACATTCAGTTAGATTCTTCAGCTTCTAAAAAAGTTGGCAGCAGAAAAGTGAGGCTTTTAAAGTAGGTTACAGTCAATCTGATGAGAAACTGTTTGGCCTGGCTGAGACTGGGTGAACAGCAGCGGCAAAGCCCCTGCCATCTAATCACGTCATGTGGAGCCCCAACCTACTCTGTGTGTTAAATAGCTTCTCAAAAAATGCAGAAGAGAATTTAATACATTTAAACTATACTGAGATATTATGTGTAGAGGGATGTTTTTCAACTACATTCTGCTTTTAGTAATAAATCATTTAAAATAAAAAAAGTAGACCTTTATTCTGGGGATTATTTATAAGACATTATAAGCAAAAACCAGAACCAACCTAGGCAATGAAACTTACTTCAACCTATTGTCACTTCTATTGCTGTGTCTATTGTGATCAGCATGATTTTCTCAAGGTAAAAATGCCTAATTATTATTCAGAAAGTTCACTTGTTTACAGTATGTTGTTAATATTCCATCTAGCAAATTAATGTTATATAGTTAGGGCAGGATGGGTGGAGGGGGCAAAGGGAGAAAATTGGGGACTACTGTAACAGTATAAACAATAAGATTAAATTCTAAAAATATTGTAAGTTAATGGTAGCTAAATTTTCTACCCACGTACACTTGTCAATCCTCAAAATACAATCTTGGATAATATAGTTAGGCCACCAGTAGTTGGAGTTCTATGTCTGCTCTGTGTTTAAATGAACATGAATCCACTCAGCAGGCACAATTTTAGAAGACCCTACTGTAGACACAGTGTTCCCCATGGCAAGGGTCGGTCCAAATCCTGACCCACTCATGTACTAATATGTAGAAGAAGCTTCTGATGAAATTTTTAAAAAGCTTTGTTTCATTTAAAGTCCAAAATTTATAACACTGGAATTATCTAAATAATGTATTTTTTTTAGATTTTTTTTTTTTTTTTTTTTTTTTTTAGAGAAAGAGGAAGGGGAGGAGAAAGAGGAGAGAAACATCAGTGTGTGATTGCCTCTCATGAGCCCCCTACTGGGGACCTGGCCTATGACCCATGTATGTGCCCTGACTGGGAAGTGAACTGGCAACCCTTTGGTTTGCAGGCCTGCACTCAATCCACTGAGGTACACCAGCCAGGGCCTAAATAACATATTCAAAAATGAGTTAGTTGGATTCCTCAGAACCCTTTCAATGTTGAAGAACTCATGACTTCCTAAGCCGACTCATTGCAGTTTTCAGCAGTTCTATTAAAGTAAATGACATTGAACCATCATTATTTTTTAAACTTGCAAAGTATCCTATATTTTGTCATGGTGTTATTATAATGATATTAAATATCCTTTTTACTTTTTCCATCCATTGGATAACATCCTATTAACTGCAGAAATCCATGAACATTCTAATCTATCTTCTAAGCTCTTGAAAGTACTTTTCATTTTTGTCAAAAAATCTTCCCATTTTTATGGGGAACATCCCAACTTTTCTAATCCATTCCTTATGAAGCACATTTTCTACATCTCTGTTACAACTATACATCTCTAAAGAAGTGGTTTACTCCAACAACCGGGTTTCTCTCCTACCTTCCACCCCAATATTGCATTTAATAGATATATTATTCTCTTTTGAACATTTGTCTGTGTATGTGGTCACATATAGGTGTGTTTCCAAAGATATTACCCTCACAGAGAAATATGTTTTATACCACATTTTTAAAAATTTCTGTGAATAAATACTAATTTTGTGAGTAATGCTAGAGTCTATCATAGGGTTCTAAGATATGTAAAAATTGCTTTAAAAAGTGACCAGAATTTTATATTAAATGGAAAATATTTTTAAATATTAAAAGCATTAAAACTAATACTTTTCTAAAGTTTACCCGAAGTGTCATATAAGTACATTTAAAATTATGAGTTTTGTAGTTTTTGACCTGTCCCCAATGTCAACATACACCATACTATCTTATTGTATCTTTTATTTCTCCTTTGACTACATATATTTTAATGGAATTATTTAAGCCTACCTCAGATTTCCAAAATGTCTCTCTAAATTTTTAATATATAAACTATTATACTGGCCTCTTCTATAATCATTCTAATCGATTTTCTCTTCCTCAGTTTCAACCACTCAAACTCTGCCTAATCTTCAGCAGTGTGGTGTATAATTGAAACAATTTTCCCAGAGAACTTCTGTCAATTTTATAAGATCCTGCATCTTTGAAAATATTGTAAATTTTATTCTTTAGTCGTCTTCCTTTGTATTTATGTTGTACTTTTTGCAAGTTGTCAAGGGACAGGTTCTAGACTCTTCAATGAGTAGGTAGTACTTACGGGGCATATTTCAGTTGGGATTAATATTAAAAAGGAAACATTTTTATTTCCTATACAATCTGATAGTAGTGGGATTTAGAAAATTAACACCAAGTGAAACAAATACACAGGGAGGAAAAAAGCTCTGTTATATTTAATTAACAATGTAACATGCTTTTGAAAATCAGTTTACTTCTCTAGTTTTCTTCTTTTAGATACTGGCTATGTTAAAATAGAATGTCTGAATCACGGCGTTACCATGTTTTCATTTGCCACAGAGCGTAGAAGAGGTATGGGAATGGAAAAAGTACACTTCGTTCTAGGTAACTGCTATTTCCGCTTTTTCTGTGTAGTTCAATTTTAAGCTAAAGTTAGAATGCATATTCAATTTCAGCATGGAATCAGAAATTTCATAATTTCTTTTAAGTTGCAAGAAATGATTTTGCTAATATAATCAACATGGTGAGGAATTCTCTAACATCAAACATGTATGCCTTCTACAATTCTCCATGAAATAATGGAAGTGAAATAAAAAAACCCTGCCACTCATCAGCCTAAATCAGTTCATAATTAATAAATGACTGCATAAACTGAACTTTAAGAAATGTCTTGGGGATTGTTTATATTCAGATAATTTATTTCTCTTGAGGGCATCTATGGCTTTGACAGGGCTTATTAAAATGCTGATTAACTATTTAGACCTCTACTTATTTACTAAACTGTACATTTCCTGAGGATCATTTCTAATTTGCGATTTTGTCATTAGAAAACTGAGTGGAAGAAAACCAATCCACACTTCAATGATGATAGAAACTGATTTACATAGTAAAGTCATTTTTATCCAAAATACAGACAGGGTGGGGTAAAATTAGGTTTATAGTTATAAGTATGCAAAACATGGAATTTATTCTAGTACTATTATTTATTAATTACTGCATTATTTTCCATACAAACTACTTTTGTCCCACCTTGTATCAGTAGTGAGAAATATATCATGAGCTCTCTGAAACTCACAGCTGTGAAATTACTATGCTATAAAACATTTCCACTTTTGACTTCTAATATGAGTATACTATGGTCAGAGGACATGATCTGTATAAGCGCTTTTCAAACTTTCATGTGTGTATACATGTGGGAGTAAGTTTTAACAGAGTTGCTTCGCTTTGAAATGTTATGGACAGCTATATGTTGCTTCCCTGAAGAAGCTATGACCAGATACTATATTGTCTGTACAACCAAACTGTGAATTGTGTTTATAATTAAATACACAAATGAACAAATTAAATTCTTATTAAGATCAATATATATATACTCAGAAAAACCTCTCATTTGGGCTCAAGCAAATTCTCTCCATTTTAATATTCTTTGAATTTTTAATATTCACATTTATTTCATGCTTTGGGACATAACTAACCATTCAGCCTCTATATTATTTAGATTGTCTTCACATTAGCCTTAAGAATCCTCCCTGACAACATCTATCATAAAATATTTTGTATTTGGAGAATTAAAGCCATAGTCTTCAAGGAAAAAAGTGTGCTCATCAAGCACTCTTTCTAAACCGTATCTTTTCCCCCAGGATTTTTAAGGGTGTTGAGAATATGATTCAGGGTGTTCCTAGTTCCATACAACGTCCCACTTTCAAGTTACCTTATTACCAACATATTCAATCCACTAATTTTGTCTTTAACAACTTCAGATTTTTAACAGTGCCTTGGTTGCTTCAGGAATTTTTTTCTTGTCCACTTCCTTGCCCTCTAGATTAGTTTGCCAGGACTGACATAAAATTACAGAAACTAGCCCTGCCTGGTATAGCTGAGTGGATCGAGTGTGGGCCTGTGAACCAAAGGGCTGCCAGTTCAATTCCCAGTCAGGGCACACGCCTGGGTGGCAGCCCAGGTGCCCAGTACAAGGCACATGAGAGGCAACCACACATTGATGTTTCTCTCCTTTTCTTTCTCCTTCCCTTCCCCTCTCTCTAAAAATAAATAAATAAAATCTTTAAGATTACAGAAACTGGGTGGCTTAAAAAACCAGAAATTTATTTTCTCACAATTCTGGGAGCCCGATGTCCTATATCAGAGTGTCAGTGGGGTTGGTTTCTTCTGAGGGCCTCACTCATTGGCTTGTAGAAGTCTGCCTGCTTCTGGGGTCCTTATGTGATCTTTCCCTGCCCATGTCCTCATCTTTTCTTCATGTATAGGTATCAGTCATACTAAATTAACTCCCACTCATGACCTAATGTTACCTTAAGTAATTCTCTATATTCCCTATCTCCAAATATGGTCACATTCTGGGGGTTAGGACCTTAAAATACGAATTTTAAAGGGATACAATTCAAAACACCCCTCTCCTAGATAAACCAAAAGAAGTCAATTGGGTAACAACCAGAAGAAAAGTAGTAGGAAGATAGTCACATGAAAGAAGAGCAAAGACATGAGTTTTGAAATAAAACTAGATAGTAAACATGTCACAACCTTTAAGACAGGTTTTGGAAAGTGACCAAAAGTTTTTTCAGAACCTTCACAAAAGTTTCCATTCTTAAACATTACTTTTATATGCGCATATAAATTTCTTTCTTGGTAAATATTGGAGCTTTTAAAAATTATGTTCAATTACTAGCACTATAAAATACTTTTCTTATATTTTGTTACATAAACCTTAAAGGTGGAATGGAAGTTTATGTTATGAAACAAACACGCCATAAATTACAAAGCCCTCTGCGTGATTTGGGGGCAATGGCATTATATGTGAAGACCCTACACTGAAGTTTTAAATTCATGCAAATGATGGAAGAATAGGTATTATTGTGCTTCATGAAGAAGACACAAATAGCATTTGAATCTGCCCTCCTATTCTTTGTAATCACTAAGCACATTTAGTGTCTCATCCCAGATAAATAGCTGGGAGACCAAAGCTCAGAAACTATGAATAAAACCATCAACATGTATAAAGGACCCATGGACAAAGACTTGGGTCTTTGGGGTAGGCTTGAATGTGGGAGATGGACTGGGTAGGGTGGGGAGAGTTATGGGGAGGAAATGGGACAACTATAATTGAATAATAATAACAATAACGATAACAATAATAAAACATCATATGAGTATACAAGGAATTAGAGTAAAAAGAAAATTATTCCTGACCTGAGTCATCCCTGCATCCAGCCATGACTGAAATCAGATTCATAAATGAACTTCCAACTTTTATGGGTATTTTTTATAAGTAAAAATTCTAGATATGCTTCAAATTGAGTTGGTTTAGTTGTTTGTATCAAAATGCCTTTTAGGAATGCATACTCTCTGAGACAGAAAGATATTCATTAGAATTATTACAAAGCTAATGCATGCTCAAGATGCATACTTATCATTTACCATTGTAAATATACTAATATCCAAAGAAGTGGTAGGATATTATATCATTATAAAAACATAATGAGCAGGGAAATTATATATGTATGGAAGTAATATGTTTTGTAGACTAGGTCCTAATTTCGGCCTACCTCAGTTGATCTAAATATACACTTTTATGTAGTTAATAGAGTGGTCTGAGCTCTCCCTCCTTCAGTTGCTAACTATATCTCATGTCATATTCTTTTTTAAAAAAAGATTTTATTTATTTTGACACAGAGGGGGAGGGAGGGAGAAAGAGAGAGGGAAACACCAATGTGTGGTTGCCTCTTGCATGTCCCCTACTTAGGAGCTGGCCTGCAACCAGGCATGTGCCCTCACTGGAAATTGAACCAGCGACCCTTTGGTTCACATGCCAGCACTCAATCCACTGAGCCACACCAGCCAGAGTTCATGTCATATTCTTAATGTTAGGACAATCATTTACCTGGGCTAAACAGCCCTAACTGAAAAGAATGCATATTTATGAGATGGGAGAAATCTCTGTATGAGGCTACAGAGGTAGCATCAACACGCCAGCTGGCTGAACTCCATTATTGGTTGTTCTTTGCTCTGTAAAGCTTTTTTCCTTTAAACCCCTAATCATACTTAGTGAGCAAATAATTAGAAATAATCATTTAGGACTCTATTCACCAGAACATTTTTATATCAACTAAGCCTTTATGAGATAGCTGGATTTCTTCAGGGAATAAATATTATTTACCATTTCTCTTTGCTGCCCATCTAATAGAAAATTTTAGATCTATCTCAGAGGTAAAGCCCAGGCTGAACACTAAGCGATGAAGAGATTTTAATGAACACATCATTATCCACGCAACGAAACACAGAAAACCAGACACCAGAGCAGCCCTGTGTCTGAATCAACAAATAGACCAGTTATAATTTAAGCCATGTGTTTAAACAATTCAAAGTGGAACTGTTTTAGACAATTTACAAAGTCGGATTCTTTCTGGGAATGTCAGTCCTGTACATAATTCTAGATCTGAAATTGACTCCACGGAGAGCTCTCCAAACGAACGTTTTTTAATTTAACAGAAACAAAGAGAGAGCGGTGTACGGATTTAGGGTGTGCTATATTAAGAACTAAAGCGTGAAATTCTTGACATAGAGATGACATAGCGCTAAGTAAGCTCTCTGGCAGTACCAGCTATGTGATCTTGATAAATGACATAAGTTTTACAATTGTAAACATCTATAAGAAACTGTCATCTATAATTTCAGGACTATATTAAAATTAACATAGGTTTATCCTGAGAATTAATTTAAATAGTAAATGTAATAAATAAAAATAATTGTACTTTAATAATAACATAACATGCTTACTAGCATGTTATAAAAAGGTTGGGTGCTTTTTAAGTACTAGTGATTTTTTAGTGCTCTCATTTTATTATTGTTGTGGTTATTACTATTTATGTTAAATGAAAAAGACACAATGTTGAGATGAATAAGGTAAATTCCTATCTCTATGTACTTATGTTCTCTAGAAGAAACTCTTGCTATTCTTTAACAAGCACAAAAATACATTATCTGTGTGCTTTAGCTAAAATAATTGAAATAGTAATAATGAAAAACTGTCCTATAAAGTAAGGATGATTTGGGGATCAGAAGAGTAGGAACAATGATGACTTACTGATTACAAAGAGCCCCGAGTAAGGATATATTTTATATATTTTTAAATGAAAATGTATTGAAGATCTTCAAAAATATTTTGGTATAGTTATATTGTGGTTTCAAAATAATAAAAAGACACTTGATTTCAGAAATAAGGAGAACCAGGTAGTCTAAGAACCCTTTTAGTAGAAAACATTTAAAAATTATAAACAAATTTGTAGCCTGTGTGCACCTGCGTGTGTGGACCCAGAGAGAACGTACCTTGTCTTGTGGGTGGGAAGACTGCAGGCCATTCTTTCACGGATGCTAAAACTGAGGAGGGGAGACTTGAAGAGAGACGGGGTGTGTGAAGGGTTTCAGAGTGTCTTCTACTTAACTAGGTAAAAGAGGGAACCAATACTTTTCAATGGAAAAACCTGACACAAAGTGATCGAGGTTCATGCATGGCCAGATCAACCACCTTCACGTGCCTGCTGAAGGACAAAGCATAACCAAAGAATCCCTAGCAAGAGTGCATGATCTAAACCAAATGATGAGTGTGAATGGGTGTGTATATAGCACACACACATGCTATATATATATATACACGCACACACATATATGTATATACAATTTTATATGCACATAAACTTTTCCTCAATTTTGGTTTATCTGATATCTATCTATCTATATCAAAGTAATGCCTTGTGTTTATCAAAAAGTAAAAGTTATGGAAGACAAAGGAAGGCTGACAAACAAATACAGAATGTATAAATAAATGCCGTCTAGGAGAGGACAGGGGAGTAAATGAATTACTAAAAAAAGATGTGAGATCATTGATACAGTCTGAATAAAGTTTGCATATTAGAAAAAAGTATTATGTGGAGTCAAATATCCCATTTTAATAATATACTGTGATTATATAATTGAATATTCTTAATCCTTGGAGGCACAGAAGTATTTAGGTGTAAAGTGCTACCTGTCTGCAAATGTTCTCTGGTGACTTGGGACCAAATGTGCAGGTCCACACGTGTGTATGTGTGTGCTGTTTTCCATGTTGTGATAAATTTCTCTTACTAGGGATGCACTGATGTCCAGGTATTCCATGTGTACCGGTAGGAGTGAAAATTAGACTTTAGCAGTGTGCTTTAAAAGTTTACATAAATTTACATTTATTCTGAGTTAGCAACTTTCTTGCCAGGAATTTATTCTAGGAAAGTTTTCACCAAAATGACAACGGTTAACTAATGAGAACGTTTCTAGTAGGCAGAATTCTCAGATGACCCACAATCATGTACAAACTCCTCTCCTTGGATGTAGGTGAGACCTGTGACTATGATGAACTATCACTCTGTGGTTATACTAATTTATGGCAGGAGGAAGATTATCTGGAGTGAGCACAACACAGTCCAGGGAGCTCTTTAAGAGCAAAGAGTTTTTTTCTGGCTGGTCAAAGAAGACTCGGAGAGACTCACTCAGTGGCAAAATGGAGACCATGTAGCAAGAACCAAAACAAAAGTGGCATCTGGGAGCTAAAAGTGTTCCCCGACTGACAGGAAAATGGGACTTCAGTCTTACAACTACGAGGAAATGAACTCTGCCAAGAGCTAGTGAACTTGGATGACTCCAAGCCCCAGAGAAGAGCTACAGTCCTGGTATTAATTTTGATAGCAAGTAACTGGAAATGACCTGTATGACTAGTGATAAAGACCAGGTAAGCAAAATATGTTACAGTATATAGTAATGAACTTATGTTTGCAAAGCCTATGTCAGAGCTGTGTGTAAAATTCTATGCATGTACATTTTTATATAGATTCCTATGTTTTATACAAAATGGGCAAAAGTAGATTTAGCATTGTTTGTAAGGAAAATAATACAATAATTAATGAGTGATAATATGAGAATAAACCCTGTGTTTTGTGTACTCACAGCTATAAACCTATCAACCCTGTATTGCACATTGTCATGGGTTAAATTGTACCTCTTAAAAGGGATATTTGGAGAGTTAAGCTCTACCACTCCAGAATGTGACCTTATTTAGAAATAGGGTCTTTGACAGATATATTCAAGTTAAGATGAGGTCATTAGGGCCCCTAATCCAATACGACTGGTGTCCTTATAAAAAGGGAATATTTGGGCTCAGAGACAGACATGCTCAAAGGGAAGATCATGTAAAAACACGGGAGATCAGCATCTGCAACCCACGTAATGTCTGAGGCTACCAAAAGCTAGGAAGGGATGTAGAACATTTCCTTAGAGTTCGCAGCAGAAACCAAATCTGCCAACACCTGGCTTTAGGACTTCTAGCCGCTGGAACTGGGAAACAATAAATTTCTGTTGTTTAAGCCACCTGTTTTGTGCTACTTGGTTATGGTAGTCAGGAAACAAATACTCATCCTTATATGCTCACGTTGATTAAACTACAACAAAATTTAAGTGATTATCTCAGTAGTTAGGAATTATAGCTGTTCAATAAAAATGAATAACTTGCAAAATTATTTCCTTTCTTAATATTCCTTTTACTGCATTTAATCTCCTCATATCTTCCTTGTGACATTTCATAGTTTATGCATTATTTGTATATATGTCAAGTTTTTGTAATATTTGATACAAGAATGACTAAAAACAGAAGTTTTCTATTTCTTCTGGAGAAAATTAATGAGAGATTAATATTGAATAGTCAGAATATGCACTCAAATTTTATTAAAAAACTTCAATTCATTCTCTAATATACTAATGATAGCTCTCACTTTTTAATTTTTCTATTTTAAAGATTTTATTTATTTATTTTTAGAGAAAGGGGAAGGGAAGGAGAAAGAGAAGGAGAGAAACACCAATGTGTGGTTGCCTCTCCCATATCCCCGCCTGGGAACCTGGTCTGAAACCCAGGCATGTGCCCACACTGGGAATCAAACCAGCGACCTTGTGGTTTGTAGGTCCTGTTCAATCCACTGAGCCATACCAGCCAGGGCTATAGCTCTCGCTTTTGCAAAGAATATTCATATCTGCTAATGTTGATTCAATGATTCAATAATCATGTAAGGATTCAGTAAAAACTAAAAAATTGCTGTAAAACATGCTAGTGTAATCTAGTGAGAAAAACAGGCATCAGACAAGTGCTTATAAAAATATATGGATAGTTTTATGATGGAAAACTCACATGGTTTATGGAGAACTAACCAAGTCAAAGGTGAGAAAACTCTAAGGTGAAGTCTTCTGATTTATGCGGGATAAGTGGGAACTAGCTGCAGAGAAGGCTGGGGGGTGTTGGGCTGTATGGAATGTTGATTACAAATAGAACATATATCAGTGGACATAGTTCTGTGATCTTGGTTAAAACACCCAAAGAATGGTTATAATGCCATTGTCCGTTAAATACATGACTTCTTTTGACATCAATCTTGATTTTTTTAAGACATAATTTTCAAATCTGCATTTTCTGTCAAGAATAAATCTCATTAACTGCTCCACTCCAAATGGCTACTTCTGTCACTGCAAATTTATATTGGGACAGCTATACATTTTTAACAAGCTACGAAAAGTCACTGGCTGAATGTCACCAAAGCTGAGATATAGCTGCACCTTGGGATTCATATAGCAAACAGTTTAGTTTTAATCATCTTGGACCACAAGATATCTTGACATTTGAGCAGCAACTTTTTTCTCTTTAACTTGCACTGGAATCAAACCTCTAATATGTTAGCCATAATTTTTAGTTTAAATGTGATAGAAACTTTTACTTTTTAAATTAAAAATGTGAAAAAATCAATCCATCAAAGACCTTATCATTCATTTAATCAATGCTTACCTGCAGCCTTCTCCTCTCCGCCCCATTCCTGCCAAAAAAGTGAGCAAGGGCAGCTATAAAATTCTAGCATTTTTAAAACTGCCAGATTTTTTTTTCGTGCTCTAACTGCCTTTCTGTTACATTAATACCTGTGAGAGATGACCTTGCTCAACCACATTAAGACAGATAATTGATTTTACTGTAGTATTTTTTAATAATGATAAAGTATGTAGGTTTCATACTTTAAAATATACATTTGAATTTTTCTGATCACTGTCTAAAAATACCACAAGAACATTAATCTATGGTACCCCAAATATCTATATTTATTAATAATATTTCATTTAAAATATCTAGTATATGATATTATGAATTTAAATTCTGTTAAGATCTATACTTTTAGCTTTTATTATAAACCTGTTATGAAAACAATATAAAACATGATTCTTTAAACTAGGAATGATGAGAAAAATATAACACAACATGTCAATAAAAACTGGTCATAGATAAAATTCTATCAAACATAACTTGGGCTAATAAACTAGATTGCGTAACTTGTGAGATAACGTATATGTCTGGTGTCTTTCATAATTTTACTATATACATAGGGTAGCAAGCTATGGATTAGCAATTATCAGAAATAATCAACTTGCTCCTCTAGTTCCACATTAGCGGAGCATAGATACATTTGGATGTAAACTTTGCTTTGTTTCTTGTGCATTTCATTTTATTTTAAGTAGGTAATACATAAATAACCGCAGTCTCCACATAAAATTTAACCATTCAACAAAAAGAAAAAATTAGGGACTCAATATCCTAAAACTACCTAGATTATGCAACTGCATTGAGCACAGCATTGCTTCTTAACTATTCTATGAATGTTGATGCAACCATATAAATTAATGATATTTTAGTTTTATTTGTCAGGAAATTTACCTAAGACATTGCCTATGGTGTTCTTTAGTTCTTTGAGAAGTTGAAACCACCACTTTAATGTTTGCTTCTATTCCTTCTCCTTTATTGACTAAAGAATATCCAAGTGACATTTGTCTGTAACCTCTTATGTATGGGACACTGTATTGGGTGCTGTGCAATGATGAGCAAAATGGACACAATGCCTGCATAAATTATAGTCAATTGGCAAGAGAAAAATCAAGAATCACAAAAACCAATAAATGCTACCATGTTCTACAAAGGTGTCTGGTGGGAGATAAGACCTAATTTGTTGGGTGGTTGGGAGGTGGAGAGAAAGGCTTCCATGTATATATATTGAGAGTGGGTAGAGAGACAGTTATTCTGGAACAATAAGCTTAATTCAGATTCATCATGCTAGCTAGTCAAATAGCCCTACAGGTTTGACTGGTTCGTGGAAGACATGCAAAGTTCTGAAAATCTTTCCAGGCCTGGGGTGTCTCGGTTTGGATCCTTCAGAATCAGACCCGAGCGGAGTTTCAGTAGAAGTAGTTTTGAGGGAGATGTAGAAAACACCTAAAGTTGACTGAGTCAGTAGGGGAAATGAAGTTTGTATCACTAAATCAATTATCAATGTGGACATTTAGAGTTTATTCTTCTGGGAAAACTCTGGTCAACCATGAAAAACAAACTTCAGAATTTTGTCACGTGATGAGGTAAGGAAATTAAGGAACTGACAACCAACTCTAGTCAGTTATTATAGGCTACATCCTGGACTGTTGAGATGCTGAGCTGGCAGAGACTGCTAATTCCTCAGAATTTCCAATCTAGTGATGTTATCCTTAAATGTACTTGTTAAACTGTCTATATAACCCTGGCTGGTGTGGCTCAGTGGACTGAGTGCTGGCCTGCAAACCAAAGGGCCCCTGGTCTGATTCCCTGTCCTGGCACATGCTGGACAGGCCAGGTTCCCAGTAGGGGGCCTGAGAGAAGCAAGCACACACTGATGTTTTCTCCCTGCTTTACTCTCTCTAAAAGTAAAATCTTTAAAAAAATAAGCTGTCTATAAATATATCACTGTTGAAATGGTCTATGAACTAGTCCTATTATCTTTTAGGTTCTCTCATTAATTAATGAGTTCAGTAAAGTATTTTTATACTTGTTCATTTTATTTTGCATTAGAAACCTACTTATACTTTGAAAAATATAATTTAATTAACCTGTGGCACATATTAAGTACTCTATACCCTCTCCATGTTTTGAGAGTAATTGCTCTAGATGTTTCCTGATAGGAGTAGAGCTTTCTTCTGTTTGAACACACCACTCCTGGGCAACTGTGTACATCTAAGCAAGAAAAATAATTCTTTACTCAGGAGAGAGATATATATATTTTAATTTTTAAGACTTAGTTAGAGCATAAAAAGTGGAGCTTTTCCAAAGACTTAATATAACTAGGCTTTCTAAAATTATCTTACTAAAAGTTCAAATTAACCTTAAATATGGTAGTAATTGTATATTCCTGTAAACAAACAAAACCCCCTATATTCTGGTGAAATATACAACCACTCATAAGGGAGAATCTCTCAGTTTTCATTCTTATGAAGTCACCCAAAAACCTGCGTGAGGAAGTCATTAACTGGATATTCATGTAAATTTTCAAAGGGGTAATAAGTGAATTGGTCATGGCAGGCTAGGTTATGCCGTCCACATCTCAGGAGGCTTAGATTCACAAAGGCGTATTTCTTGCTTATGAGAGAAATCCATCAAAGGTCCCCCAGGGCAGTGCTCTATCATTGTCCTTACTCTGGGCCCAGGGAGGGGCATCACCAATAACCGTATCAGCAAAAGAAGTGAGCTCGGCAAAGTTTTACACTAGCATTAATAGTTCCGCCAAAGGGTCACATGTTCGCAGCCAGATTCATTAGCCAAAAACATTAGTGCTGATTCATCCCAACAGAAGTACATGGACCTGGGAAAGAGGAAAACTGGAATATTTGCCAAAAAGCGCTAATGGGTACCACAACATAAAATGAGTGAATATACCTGTATTCATTTCTGTAATCTATATCTATTCCTAGGTATATTTCCCTGTGAGTCTGAAAACTACACATGAAAGATTTTAACGTTGTATATATACAGAGCTGAGAGTATATAAACATGCTACATTTGTAATAAAATAATGTAAACTCAAAGTTTTCAGAAATGACACACTATATTTTTTTCTAAAACTCTGACCATTTTAATAATGTTTTGGCATTTATAAAGTACTGCACTTGGGCTTTTCATATAATTAATGAGTAAATTCATAAATATGCTTTTAATAAAATTATAAAATATATGTTTGTGGGTTAAGGAGGAATAATCTGAGAAAAAATGAAAGATTGAGGGAGAGATTGTAAGAGCAAAACATAATTAAATTATAGAAAGTGACTTGAATAAAGGATTTAGCCAAAATTGGATTTCAAGCTATTATAGTCTAAATCAAATTGAGCTTTACTTAGCTTGGAGAACTTACTTTCCTTTAGACTGTATTTTAGGTTCCAGAATTTGTATAAAATTAGACTCGAACAAATAGCCCTAGTCACTATCAATTGTTATTCTCAGCTTTTAGATGTTTCAAAATTATTATTATTCTAAAAGCACATTTATTTTATATGTAAATGTTTTAAACCAATGACTGCTAATTAATTGTGTATAGAAATTCAAAACAAATTTGGAAATCATTATGTTGCTGGCATGAGATTTATACTTAACAACTTAATTTAATTTACCCAACTGTTATCAACCCTTTTCACTCCAGGAGACCTTTCCTTCCTGTTCATCCTGATCTCGGTCCCTGGGGCTCACATTCTTCCCACATTCACTCATGTCTTATATATTCAAGTCTTTCTCTTCTAAAGATAACCATTCCACTACTTCTTACCTTATATGCTATTTCCCTTTGTCATTAAAGTAATTTATACTTATTGTTTTCATTTTTTAATTTTTCATTTGCTTCTCGATCTATGACAACTTTTATCTGTAATTCTTGAAAACTATTATCTGTAATTCTCAGTTGAAATTGCTCTAGTAAAATAACCAAATCTCAGAATTACAAAAGTCAAGATTATCTTCTAAATCCTATTTCTTTTTCAGATTTGGTGAAACAGATCAATCTTTCCTTCAAGTTCAATTCTCTGTTAGCTTCTATGACATCCCTTTCCAATCCTTTACTGTGTGTTTCTTGTCTTTCATTGTTTCTAGTTCAGTCACCTACATCTTTTGTTTTTAAGGATTTTATTTACTTATTTTTAGAGAGAGAGGAAGAGAAGGAGAAAGAGAGGGAGAGAAACATCAATGTATGGTTGCCTCTTGCACACCCCCTACTGGCCCTCAACCCAGGCATGTGCCCTGATTGGGAATCAGACTGGCAACTCTTTGGTTCCCAGGCCGGCACTCAATCCATTGAGCCACACCAGCCAGGGCTCAATCACCTACATCTTAAATGTTTAAATGTTGTTTTCCCATTGGGCTCTAGGGCCTGTTTTCTTTTCCTTTTCTACAATGTCTTGCTAAGTGAAATTTCCTCCAAATACATGTCATTTATAACCAATGATTCCGCACCTGTGTTTTCAATTCATACTGGTCTCATTGAGTTAAACCTCTATGTTCACTTGTCATTTAATTATCTTCAAAAGGATAGTGTACATGTCTCTGGTCCTGTTAGGGCATGGGAGAGTAAAGGGGGAAAATGGGAACAACTGTAACTGAACAACAATTAAAAAAAAGGATAGTCTATAGACACCACAAAATGAACTTTTACAACACTGAGTTATCATATATTTTCTAATCTAATTCTATCTATTCCACGGGCTACCTAAAATAATTATTTTCTTATTTTACCCTGATCAATCATTTCAGAGGGTCTGAAATATTTCTCAAACCTAGTCCTAACTCTGCATACTTGCTACTACTACTGTTATCTTTCCTAGAACACATTAAACTTTTGGTTTTTTCTCCAGTTTTCTGTTTCTTCATTCCAATTTTCATCATCTACATTTTATCTTTCTAAGTACTAGATTGTATTATGTCACTCCCTTTCTGGTTGGGGAGAAAAACCCCAAAGATTTCTGATGTCTCCCCTTTTATGAGAAATCAGCATTATATTAGTCCCAGTACCCAAACTGTTTATTTAGTAGACTAGGCTAGAGGGCTTATAAAAGGACCAAGGCTAGACTGCGGATCCCTTGACTTCTAATTCCAGGTAACTTAACTTTGTAAAATAAATGTATATATTTAACTTAAATTTACTATGGAATTTTTTTTTGCCATCAAAAGATGACATTATCTTATTCCTACACATAATTATTCAGATCCTTTCCTCTTATCTTTTCTACATAGAGATTTCATTGGGTGAATGTAGAGAGTATTTATACTTCAGTCTGGAAAGAGACCGACCTGAACCCTGACCCTAATCCTATTCATGTACTGCTGACTTCACAATAGTGTTCTCTAGAAACTAGAAATGTATTCCTTGCTCCTGGCTAGAGCCCAAGAGGTAGCACTACTGAGATGGGATATAGATAAAGTGAGTACCAGTGGCTGAACTGCAACTTGTGAGATATTTATTAGAGAAGCTAGTATGTAGGAAGAAAGACAAAATAAATCATAGCTAAGAAAAAATAAAAATGCGTCCACCACAAAAGCACTGCTAGATACTATTTTGCAGCATGAGACAGGGTTCAAATTTAGATACCAAGATGAAAGGTAAGATGAGGGGAAATTATAGAACAAATCTGAGGTAGAATACGGAAGGAATAGAGACATAGTTTAGCATTAAGTCCAGGGATGATTCAAGAGTATTTAAAGGTCGCTTAGTTTCTTTTATTGTGAACAGAATACACTAGATTTAATCCTCTCTTGTTTTTCTTCCAGATCTAATTATATCTGCATTTATTGATATTGCCAAAAGTTTTGGTAGATAATGTAGTTGGGTGAGTACAGATACAATTTTGTATTTTTCTTCCATAAGTCGAGTGGCACAATAAATTCTGTTAAAGCAGGAGAAAATCTTTGAAATAATAAAAAGTGCAATATGAGAAAAAGAGTATTTGCTGGCAAAAGGCACTCCCTATATCAGTGATACTCAAGTGGAAGTAATTACATCCCCTCGGGGATGTTTGACAATGTCTGGGATCCTTTTTGCTCATTACAACCATACTGCTAAAAATTCTGCAATGCAAAAGACATCTCTCACAGCAAAAATTTACCTGGCTAAAAACATACAGTGCTGAGGTTGAGAAACCTTAACCGTATGATTTTGGGCAATTCACATAACTTTAAAATGGCTATGTAATATTTTTCTTGTGTCCTGTATTAAAAAAATAACAAATGTAATACATTAAACTAATGATAGGTAAATAGTAAGTTTCATGGGTGATATTCTCTGTTATTTACTGCAATACTGTTGAAAAAAACTTAAAGCCAAAGCCAAAAATGAAATTTAATTAAAAGACTTATAATTAACAGGTGGATCAAAAAATTATCACAGATCCTTTAAAATACAATTAAAGTGGGGATATTAAATTTGACAACTTACAGGATGTTGTTTATACTCATATATATTCATATAGTAAAATACTAGTAACTTCAAGCAAAATCAAATTAAATAATGAATCCAAGGTAAGAAGTTTGAAAAGAAAATTCTGTAGATGGCTAGACAATTAAACAATGAAAGTAAACATAGCCATTAATGAAGGGACAGGTTTAAAAGAGTGACACTTTAAAATATGTGTATGTTGTTATTCATAATGACCAGGAAAGGGCCTACAAAAATATGTAACATTCTGGTAAATTAAATTAAATAAAAAAGAAACCAGAAACAGACAAATTAATGGATGGGCTTGGGATGAGAGTTGAGTTAGATGCTAATTGTAATAAGTGATACATATTCTAGGAAAACACATTTTCTTTTTTTTTAATTTTTATTTTTTTATTGTTGCTCAATTACAGTTGTCCCCATTTATCCCCCATTACTCTACCCTGCCCTACCCATCCCCCACCTTCCACTTTCAATCCTCCCTCCCCCCACCATTGTTTTTATCCATAGGCCCTTTATATATGTTCCTTGACCACCCTTCTCCTTCTTTCCCCTGTTATCCTCCTCTCCCCTCTCCTCTGGTCACTGTCAGTTTGTTCCTTATTTCTATGTCTCTGGTTCTATTTTGTTTACTTGTTTGTTTTGTTGATTAGGTTCCACTTGTAGGTGAGATCATATGGTATTTGTCTTTCACATCTGGCTTATTTTACTTACTATAATGCTCTCCAGTTCCATCCATGCTGTCTCAAAAGGTAGGAGTTCATTCTTTCTTTTGGCTGTGTAGTATCCCACTGTGTAAATTACCAATTTTTTGATCCACTATTTATTGATGGGCGTTTAGGCTGTTTCTGGTACTTGGCTATTGAAAATTGTGCTGCTATGAACATTGGGGTACATAGGTTCTTTTGAATTGGTGTTTCAGGATTCTTAGGGTATAATCCCAGAAGTGGAATTGTTGGGTCAAAAGGCAGTTCCATTTTCATTTTTTTTGAGGAAATTCCATACTGCCTTCCTCAGTGACTGCACATTTTCTTAATAAGCAATAACATCTTTTTGTAAGGAAAGTGTCACTTCTAACATTCAACAATGATACTTTTTAATATATATTTTGTATTTGTATTACATTGGGTAAAAATTATAGATTATAATTATATATCAGTAATAATAATGTATATTTTTCATGATTTAAATAAATTTCTCTTAGTATTTCTTTGTTAAACTGAACATATTTGTTTTAACAGAGTAACTGTATTAAGCTAAAATCATATCTTTATATTTCTCATTAGCATTTCCAGATGATTTTGTTTTGCTGTGGATTCCTATCCTTGTGATTACTTATTTGTAAAATATGATAATCATGGTTTCTATCTCATAATTTAGCTTAAGAATTAAATGAGTCTATATTTAAGACACTTATAACAGTGCCCAACATATATTAATTATTGAATAAATGTTTATTTACATAATGCCAGTGCCATTGACTATACTGATTTTATTGCTACATTTAAAAATATTAAACTATTATTCTATATTTAATTTTCTTCCTTATGATACATTTTTCAATGTGCAATTGAATTTTATTATTTAAAATTTTACATCCATAATTGTTTTTCTTTTATTATCTTCATAGTTTAGTTTACAAAGTAGCTTCAGAACAGAAATGAGGAGACTTCTATATTTCATATGTTCTAGATCAAATTATATGTATGAGAAGTGGTTGCTACTAAGCTTGAAATCATTCATGTAAAAGTCTCTTGACTTATTCTTTTTGGATATAATATTTTAAACTTTTTCACTGTCCCTTATTTTTATATTCCATTCAAATAATTTTTTTCTTTATGACTTTTTTAATTTATATTTTTCCTGAGTATTGAACATTTTCAGAAATTTTCAAATATTTAACATCTTTTGACTTTATTATAGACTAAAGGTGTTCACTGGTCACTAAGTACAATAAAATAATCTATACTAAAATATGCCATCATAAAAGTTCTAATACCTCTGTATAGGAAAAACTCCTAAACACCCCAGAAAGCTACTAACATGTTAAATAATTGAAAATAAGAATAACATTCGACTTGGCAACATACTACTTCTATCACTATTATGAGGGAAATGATCCCCAAACTGGAAGTACTCAACCAAGTGTGATGGTAAGGATGTACTTACATGTCAAAGATTAAAAAAAACCCTGATTCATAACATCAATTTTTATGGATGCTAATGGAGGGAGGTCAAAACAAAACAAAACAAAACAAAGAAGTCATAATATCCAGAAACCAGGTCATCTGGCCTTTGAGTAAAATTTTGAGTGGATGATGGAGGAGGTGGAAATAAAAACTGCAAATACCCAGTGTTCTAAACTCT
The DNA here is from genome assembly GCF_022682495.2 of Desmodus rotundus. NCBI lineage: Eukaryota > Metazoa > Chordata > Mammalia > Chiroptera > Phyllostomidae > Desmodus > Desmodus rotundus. Next base: position 25,139,364 of record NC_071397.1, read on the forward strand.
TGAATCTACATACTAGGCTCATTCTAGTGTAATGAGAATCATATTAAAAATAAAAACAAAATAAAAAGCACTTAAAATATTAAAATGTCAAAAAACAAGAAACTGGAATGGTAAATATAGCAAGGACTCTAACAATAGCCAGGGGGGAGGGCAGAGGGGACAATGTGGGGAAGGGTTTTCAGGAATTCCTGCAAAGGACACATGGACAAAACCAAGGGGGAGGGTGGAAGCAAGGGAGGGAGGTGGGTTTGGCTGGGGTTGGGGGAGTGGTGAGGGAGAAATGCAGACAACTGTAATTGAACAACAATAAAATAATTTAATAAATAAATAAAAAAGAAGGAAAAATGTAAATGGAAAGATGGAAAGAAGGAAGTAAGGAATGAGGTCAGGAATGGCACTCGATTTCTGAGTTTCCTGACAACATATGTAAAAACAAGTCACAAACCAATGGAAACGTTGTTGTTCAACAATATTTTTTTATATATTTTTCATAAAGGTTATGTTAGAGACTTACATTGTATCATACACCATAATTAAATCCAAGAATAAGCTCAAATGTAAACCAAACAAAACAGAATAGAACAGACCTGGAGACATTTTACTGCTTTTAAAATATGAAATAACTTTTAAGTATAACAAGCAATGAAGGTGTCACAAAGAAATGCCTAACAGATTAGACTAATAATTTCTATGACATGGTATATACAATTAGTTTTAAGTGCCAAGTCAATGGTATTGGTAGAGAAAAGCTCTGTTGCATTAAAAGAAAAGATAACAGGTTTAATTAGAAAATTATAATGTACTGAGTTAGTACATTTGGGTAAAATAAAAAGTTACAGATCAAAACATTCTATGGAAAGACAGACACAACAGGCAGAACCACAATCACACAACCGCAGCTTGCAACCACACAAGTTGTTTGAGGTCAGCGTATTCAACTAATTGACAGTAACTTTTCAGTAAAGCCGAATCACTCAGGCACTACTCCATGTGGTCTTGAAATCACAGCTGCACCTTATAATGACACTTTAACATGAATACCCTTGAACCATGCATAAGTTAATAACATAAACTGTAATTATAACTGGGTAAAAAAACATGTAGTTTAGTTAAATTCACCTCAGCAAAAACCAGGGTAGGATTTAGAGTGGAAATAATGCTCTGGACCAAGATGAGAACATAAGGAAAACAATTGGTTACATCCAAAAGGGTTAAACAAGCCCTTTCATGAGGCAGCATGGAGCTAGGAGGACATCCATTTCTTCTGTTGATGTCATAACAACCAAAACCAATAAATTTCACTTCCCTCCCTATCACATCTGGCATCACCCGGACTGACAAACAGCACCGCCCATTCTCAGGGGAGACAACAGGAGCAAGCTTTAGCTATTTGTGCTTACACTCCCCTCCCTGCCTCTCACCATTATGCAGAAGTGGGTAACGGAAACCATATAAAATTGTGCAATAAATATGGAAAACAGAATATATACATGTATGAGTAACAACTAAACAAGCAAAACCTTCCAAAAAAGGAGGTGGAAGGCAAAGGTTATGGAAAACCCATAGGAGACACAATACAGCCAGTAGATACACAATATAAATTCAAAGTTGTACACCTTAAAATAGCAATGAGAGATATTTTGGAATGGGGTCAGGGGCCCTTCTTCTTCTTTTTATCCTTCTATCTAGTTGCTAAGGTTTCATATAAAAATATACTATAATAAAAGAAGGCAGGATGGACTTCTTTATCTGACAGCTCTGAAAGCATAACTCCCATTTACTGAGCTCTCCAGCACCTAGGTCATTTGGCAGAGATTAAATAAGCTATTGGGTGAACAATACACATACAGTAAGTTAATTATAAGCACAACTGTCATTATTCTGATAAAATTTTAACAACTGTGACCACATTCAAGATAATGATTTGTCTAAAATCTTTAAAATAAAAATTATTTTTAAAATATTACATTGTTTAAGTAGAATATTCCTTTTCTGAAAATATATCCTAACTAAAAATTATAAACATGTACAAGGGAAACAACCACCCAGTGTTATTAATAGTGATAAAAGATAAAATTGACTAATTGAGGCAATATGAAACATTCTAAGAATACAAAAAAGTCACTTGAAATCATATTTTTGAAAATATATTTAATGTAATGTTATTTGGAAAATATAGGTCATAACTGTATCTCATCTGATTACCTTTTTTTCTAAAATATTAAGTATATATGTAGGAAAATCCTGGAGAGAAACACACCTATATACTAAAATTTTTGATTTGCTTATACTGAGTTTATGATTTAAGTTTAATCTTTGCTTTTCTGCAGCAATTGATCAGTCATCACAAGATGCATATGTATCTGTTGAAAGAACAGGAATAACAATGACAACAGAAACATTTGAAAGGTCACTTTTAACATAATTTCTTTAACAGTGAAGAAGGAAAATAATATTAGCATCATTAGTTCTATATTTGCTTAATTTTCAATCAGTATCTTTATTCTTTCACAATTTCTGGTTTACTGATTGATTCTGCTAACCTTCCATGACATAGTTCTCAAGCTGGGATGCTAACCTGGACTTTACCAGTAACCAAGGCAGACACATGCTCTTCACTGATGGCATATTTTTAAACACTTTCATTAATAAGTTCTACAAGGAAAATTTATTTATAAATTGATTTATATGTGGTACATTTCCCTATTATCAGTGTCTGTGATTATAAAACAATAGCTACTCAATACTAATTTGGATCTCATTCACAAAACCACTTTTTTCAATTACATTATTATTTCCTCAAATCTTTAATCATTTCTCTGTATTATATGCTAATATCATATTTAAGTGCTCTATGAGAACAATATAAACTATAAATTTGGATGTCAAGTAGGTTATAAAAAATCCTCTTTTTACATACTAGTTTCAGAAAATTGGACTGACTAGTTCTAATATCTTTCTCTCCCTCTCCCACCCATTCTCATTTAGCATATGTCAAGAAATTTGTGTGTTTGAGGTTTAACTTTCCTTGGACACTAGCATGTTAGTTTACCAATGTCTAATACATAGTGAAAGAGGACACAAGACTTTTGGGTAAGAGACAGAACACTTTACTGTTCATAGCAAAAACAATAGCCAGAGTATCAGCATTTTCTTGCACTGATCCCCAAATCTCCATCTCCAAAGACTGATGCAAAGAAAGTCAGAAGGTACCTCTGTTTGCAGTGGATTACATTACAATACAGAAATCCTGAGGTTAGGAAATTTGCCTCTTTTGTAATGCGCAGTAAGCATGCATGCCCTATTCTCAGGTGAGAGAATCTATCTTCCAAGGCTAGTTGCTAGACAAATATCTTTAAAATGATAGTTCAGAGCAAAGAAAATTATACCTCTGCTAGAAAGGCATGCCAAAACTTAAGAAATCCATATGGAAATATCTCCCAGATGTATAATTATTATCCTCAGATTTGTGCCAAAGCACCACAAAAAAGGTTGTTCTTAAATGAAATCTCATAATATAACACTATAAATTTAGACAAAATGTTTTTCCCATTTCATCAATTTCAGTGCTATCTACTTCCTAGTCTGCAAATTTTTGTAACATTAGATCCATCTGATTTCTCATCAAAAACATTTCAGGCCAGAGGGAGTGACATGAAATAGTCAAGGTGATGAAAAGCAAGGACCTACAACCAGGGCTATTTTACTCAGCAAGGCTATCATTTAAAATTGGAGAAATAAGGAACTTCCCAGACAAGAAAAAGCTAAAGGAGTTTGTTAACACCAAACCAATACTGCAAGAAATGTTAAAGGGCTTGCTTTAAGAAGAAGAATAAGAAAACGAGAAAGGAAAAAAAAAGAGGAAAATTGTCTAACAATAAAATGGCACTAAATATGTATCTATCAATAATCACCTTAAATGAAAATGCCTTAAATGCTTCAACCAAAAGACATATAGGGTACCTGAACAACAAAACAAGACACATATATCTGTTGCCTCTAAGAGACCCATCTCAGGTCGAAAGATACACACATACTAAAAGGATGGAAAAGGATATTTCATGCAAAAGGAAAGGAAAAAAAAGCTAAGTTAGTAACACTTATATCCAACAAAATAGAGTTTATAAAAAGGCTATAGTAATAGACAAAGAAGGACACTACATAATGATAAATGAAACAATCCAACAAGAGGATATAACCCTAGTAAACATTTATGTACCCAACATAGGAACACCTAAGTATGTAAAGCAAATATTGATGGACATAAAGAGAGAGAATGACAGAAGTATAATCATAGTTGGGGATTTTAACAACCCATTGGCTTCAATGGATAGATCTTCCAGGAAGAAAATCAATAAGGAGACAGTGGCCTTAAATGACGCACTGGATCAAATGGATTTAATTGATAGCTTCAGAGCATTTCACCCCCAAAACAGCAGAATATACATACTTTTCATGTACGTGGAATGTTTTCTAGGATAGACCACAGGTTAGGACACAAATATATTAAGTATCTTTTCCAACTAGAATACTATGGAAATAGAAATCAATCACAAGATGTACATTGACAAACACACAAAGACATGGAAGCTAAATAACATGTAATTAAACAATGAATGGATCAACAATGAAAAAAACAGAAGAAATGAAAAGACACATTGATACAAACGAAAATGAGAACACAACAATTCAAAATATGTGGAACACTGGAGAGGCTATCCTAAGAGGGGAAATTCATAGCATTACAGGCCTGTCTCAAAAAAGCAAGAAAAAGCTGAAATAAACAATCTTACTTTACACTTAAAGGAACTGGAAAAGAGAAAGAAATAAAACTCAAAGTGAGTAGAAGGAAGGAAATAATAAAGATCAGAGCAGAAATAAATGAAATAGAGTCTAAAAAAATGATACAAAAGATCAACGAATCCAAGAGCTCGTTCTTAAGATTGACAGACCTTGAACCAGACTCATCAAGAGAAAAAGAGAGAAGATCCAGATAAATAAAATCAGAAATGAAAGAAGAAAAATAACAACTGACACCAAAGAAATATGAAGGTTGTTTTTGAACACACTGAACTAACAAGCAAAATAGAGGAAGACTCATTGATAGAGAGTGAGTTGACCACTAAGGGGGTGGGAAGGTTGGGGATGGAGGGATTGAGCAAAAAGGAAAAAGGACTCATGGACATGGGCTACAGTGTGGTGACTGCTGGGGTACAGGGGGATATAATGGTACTAGAAAAAAATACACACAAAGAAAAGGGAAAAGAAAAAAAAGATCCTGTTGAGGTAACTGTTGTTTAATCTCTCCTCTATTCATAACCACTCATGACCATTTTCCTGGCACAGTGGGTTGTGGGGCCACAGTATCTCTCTTTAAATAACTAACACTCCAGGGTAATCTTCACTGTTTCACTTTTTTTTAAAATTTTTATTGTTATTCAATTACAGTTGTATTCCTTTTCTCCCCATCCCTCCACCCCACCCCAGCTGAACCCACCTCCCTCCCCCCTCTCCACCCTCCCCCTTGGTTTTGTCCATGTGTCCTTTATAGTAGTTCCTGTAATCCCCTCTACCCACTGTCCCCGCCCCCACCCCCCACCCCCGCCCTGGCTATTGTTAGATTGTTCTTAACTTCAATGTCTCTGGTTATATTTTGTTTGCTTTTTTCTTCTATTGCTTATGTTCCATTTAAAGGTGAGATCATACGGTATTTGTCCCTCACCCTCGTGCACTGTTGGTGGGAATGCAGACTGGTGAGGCCACTGTGGAAAAAATATGGAATTTTTTCACTGTTTCACTTTGGCGAGGAGAGCTAAGTGATCTTTCTGACAATAATCTCTTCAAATAAATTTCCTGTAGCACATCTAGGTTAGTCTTCCTAAATTTTTTATCTTGTTTCCCTTTGCTAATGTATAGTAGGTCAAAATATTGATTAACGGAGGGTAAAAGCAATGTGAACAGGATTATGCTTAATTTATATCTGTAAATAAACTATTTATAGTTCTAATCTTTGTGGACTACAATAGATAAGGCGCCCTTAATGTGATGGTGAGTCATATTATGGTATTTGTTAAATATCGTGATAGTTTTACTATAAGATTGATCCTTATTTTTTACTCTCATAAATTCAGGTAAATTCGATATTCTGTTGATAAAACTTTTCATATTATAATGTCATATTTCATTCATATAAAAATAAAACATAGAGGTGTCTTTAATACTGGAGAGTTTGACAGTTACAAACCACTTGAGAAATATTTAGGTACACTAAAGTAAATGAAATTTTCTCTGGGAGAAGAAGAAACTATTTGAGGAGACATGAAGTCATCAGTTTAGTTAGTAGAAAGTTAACATTAGTCTAGCCTTAATTGTAATTTGCTAGGTTCTTACTTTCTGTTTTGGTTTTCTCAGAGATCAGTGGGCAGACAGCCAAATGTTACAACAGTAACATCAGCCCACTCACCATGACAGTCCACAAAAGCATCACAGAAATCTAGCAGAGTTCGGTAGTTGATGTTCAGGAACCCCAAATAACTTCCCTATACAGCTGACCTGTGAACAACAAAGGTTTGAACTTCATGGATACACTTTTACACAATTTTTTTCAATAAATGCTATAAATTCATTCTTGCTTTCTTATGATTTTCTTAGTATTTTCTTTTTCCTATCTTACTTTAAGAATGCAGTATATAATAGATATAACATACAAATATGTGTTAATTAACTGTTTATGTTATTGGTAAGGCCTCCTTATCAATAATACAGTACAGTCAACAGTAGTCTATTAGTAGCTAATTTTTGCTTGAGTCAAAAGTTACATGTAGATTTTTGACTGCACGGGTATCAGCATCCCTGTTCCGTCTTGTTCCAAGGTCAACTGCATCTGCCTTCAGGATTCTCTACTTAATGAAATGTGTAAGGACACATAGGAATTAACAAATGACCCCTAAAATGGTTAACATTTAGTCATATCAAATTTTCAGTTTAAAAATTCGTGTCTCTATTAGTACCCCAATTACACGAAGACACCAGACACAAGGGACTTCCCACAATGTTGTGAGGGCAGAATTCCATCTGGTTACATTGTGGGTGGAGGCAGCAGATACGGCCCATGCCTCTTTCCCCATTTGGAGGAAACATGCAGACAGCACCATAGTCACTTTCAAGTTTTGGATAGATTGCTGTAAATGAAATTCTGTTAAATATTTTAAATAATCACATAGGAACTAATAACTTTATTGTTGTAATTTTCTTATTATATTTCATGACTAACTTGTATGTATTTTCATGAATATTATTTCAAATTTCCCTGATGCATATTTAGCTTTCTTTCCTGTTTTTGGTAACATTATAATTTCATGTCCTAGAAATATATTAGGTATATTCCTAGGTATAGATTCAGCACCCTCAAAATAGTGTATATTTTGTAGAGACACTTAAAATGAAAGGTAATTTATATAATATTTTAAGATTTTTTACTATTAGTGAAAAGCTCTCTAGTAGTTTAATACACAAATGAATAAATAAATCATATACAAAGATGCGACAATGAAAAATACTCTACAATGGGGCTGAGGCGGCATGGGGCTACATAAATTCAGCTAAATAGATTGAGTTTCCTTTTTGTAAGTAAATAATTTAAATCAAAGCCCCTGAAACCTGAGCATGCATTACAACATCTGGAGAGCTTATTAAAATATAGCTTGCTGTTCCTCACCCTGGAAGTTTTTAATGAACAGGTCTAGGGTTGGGCACAAAAATTGACATATGTAACAAGGACTCAAGTTAGTCTTATTCTGCTCTAGGGATCACATTCTGAGAATGACTTCTTAAGTAAAAAAAAAAAAATCTCTATAGAATGTCTTAGAAAGAATTTTTTTATAAAAGCAATCTGGATTCATCAAAAATAGTTAATAAAGATAGCAACATTAATAAACTCCACATTTAAGTATAAATTATTTTAATGCTATTGAAGTGTTCAGAATAAATTTTCTCAAAATGTGCTACTTTGGCATGTCAATTATTTTGAGCTAAAGGCAATCAAGACTTGGCAGACTCAGGAAAAATTTTTTCTCTCTCTTAACTACCTAAAAGAATTTAGATAGGCAGCCTGGCTCGGAAAGAAAGCTATTACCATAGATAATTTTTATCCAATTGATCAAGCTGTATGGCAAACAAACATCTAATTACCAAACAACTATTCTTCTTATCTACCTGTGAATAGCACACCTCCCCTCTGAAGTTCCAGGCCCCTAACCCCTTCCTTAGCTCAGGATGGCATATAAACCTCAATTACCCGACTTGGACTTGTTTTTGGGTCTCATCTCTTGGTAGGGCTCCCTTACAAGCATAATTAAATTTGTTTTTCTTCTGTTAATCTGTCTTATGTCAATTTATTTATTTGACCAGCCAGAAGAACCTAGAGGGGTATAGAAAAAATTTCTCCTCCCCTATACTACTGTTACTGGACCCCTTTCTGTGCAGGGGGCTGGCCCTACCTGGCACGGTGGCACCATCCAGCCTTTGAGCTGTTAGGCAACCTCCAGGCCCTTGACTTGCATAGGAAAAATTTCACGGACAAATCAAAGCGAGAACAAAGTACGTTTTATTCAGGTAGGGAAAAAGAAAGGCCAGGGCATGGGCGCCACTGTGGAAGAAGCAAACAGTACTCATCCGAGTGGACCCAGGCCAGCTTAAGGGGGAGCGGTGACTGTGGTCTGTCAGTTCATGGGGTTTTATGTGTTTCCAAGGGTGAGGGTTTTCTCCAAGCTTTGTGGTTCCAAATTCTGACTCTGCCTTCTGGTTGGGAGGGGACTCTGTTGTTGTGACTTCCAGAACCAGGCCGGGGTTTCCTGCCATTTACTGTTTCCTCTGATTCTTGCCCAGAAGTAGGGGCTCTGGTGAGAGGATGTTGGCTTCTACATCCTCATTCCACTTGGGATTTTCCCTAACTTCTTTTTATCCTGCCTCACTACCATGCTAAAAAAACTAAAAGAGAATAATGGGTGTTTAGTTATCAAAAGAAAACAAATTTCTTTGAAATTATAAGTAAAATAGAATCAGTCATAATATTTTTTTGGTTATAAAAGCACACGAAAGTGCTAATTACCTTCAAACTATACTTCACAAAGGGATTGGCAAAGATTAAAATAAATATATACTATAAATGCATATTCTATTTGTTTCTTGAAACTACTTTTGATTGAAATGCTTCCTCTCCCTGGCCTTCAGGCTGGCTAACAGCTCCTGCTATAGGTATGCTAGTTGAGTAGAGGGATTCTGTGTGGGACTTGAGCAGCCCCTTTGTCTGAGAAGAGGTGGGGAACTGGACTCAGATCAGTGGAGGTCAAAGGACCAACCAGGAACAAACGAATTTAGAAATTTGAAGATTTTCCTTGGATTTTTTTTTTTTTTTAAGCTCCTGGCTGTCTAGAGCCCCACCCACCTCTTCCTCACTCATCTTCCCTTCCCCTGATATACAAGAGGGATGAATCTGGAGCTCTTTGAATATGGATTTGAGAATTAGTTCTCCCATCTTCTCAGGCTAGGCTTCTTGACTTTTGTGCTCCAAACCCTGATCTGTTGAATATTGGCTTTCTTTGTAATCATTGAGCACAGAAATCTTATACCTTAGATTAAAAGTGTCACATAACACTTTTATGTGACATAACTCACTCTCCTTTTTCACTGTCCTCTTGATATTGATAGCCCAGAGGGAGATTCCCAGCCCCCAGGCAAGATGGCAACAGGAGAAAGCATTACACTGAGCACATGGAAGGCTAGTGAGACAATTAGATGGGGGGTGGGGGTGGAGGGGAGTGGGGGGAGCCCTCCTACCCACTTCCAGTATGTGATTGCAGAGTAGGGCCAGGGAGGGTAGGCATGTGTGCCATAGAGGTCAAGATCATGGCAGGGGGATGTGCTGTGAATCAGAGACCTATCAGTCTAATCCGGGGAAAAGAAGGGATTGATTGGGGGCTGGATCCTTCCAAAGCCACGGAAGTTTGGGCGAAGAAAAGCACCTGGCCCCTCCCACATGGGAAACAAATATAAACCCAGGGGAATGAAGGGAGGGCCTCTTTATCCACATCCAGGACCTTCTGGTCCTGGAAGCCATGTGGCCAATAGTGGTGCGGCCCCACACAGGACTCTGACAAAGAAGCCTAAAGCCGGACTGTAACCAGGCACAATCTAAGTCACCTGGATGATCGCGCAGCAGCCCCCTGCAGTTCCCACAGGACAGTACTTTAAATGTGGGAAGGGACTCTGGATGCTGCCTTTGGTTTTGGTCTGGCTGAAAGCAGCTAGGCTTTCCTCTGGGTTCCCAGAGAGGATGGGCTTTTCAAACAAGAGTCTTCCATTCCCCCAGATTGTGCAGCATTTGAATAAAGTCCTCTTTCATTTCTCACCACCCTCTGCTTCTGAAATCACCTGCTGGTGGCGGCAGGCAGCTGAACCCCACTTTGATTCAGCAACATTATGTCCCTATTTGTGGCACTACCCCTCATCAAGCTTCCAGCTAGAATCATAATTTAATTATCGAGCACTCAGTTTTACTGTCACTGTTGAATCTATTCATCTAAAATCACTTACTTTGATTACTGTAATTGGAGATTTCATATATATTCTCTTTCCTATAGTCTCTGCCCATGCTTTTTCATGTCTCCCTTCGACCAAGGAAGAACAGAATTTGCCACCCCAAATAGGCCTCTTTGGCATTAGGAGTATTTCAGGCTGATTATTTTTAATAAACAGGACACAGAAGAAAAGCTCTGAAAACTGAGTAGAAGTTATCCTTTTATAATAGACACGCATTTGTAAGGGGAATCTTTATTTTTAAAGGTATCTTACTACCTGTACCAGAAACAGAGAAATGACTAATTCTCTAGAAATTCCTATCAATGAAGAAGGCAATGACTTAACCCTGCATAACAACCTTACCTTTCTTACTTTTTTTTGGTAACCACCCATCGACAGGCCACTCCCATCCCTATGTTTCTTTTGTCTTTAGCCAAAGATGGTATTTAAGTGATGGCTTGGGCCACTTTGGAGCTTTCCTGGGTGTATTCCCTGTGTTCAGGAGGTGAACTGCTTTTGTAGTAAGCAGTCAGACAGATATGAGCAGAGTAGGGGCAACAGGCTAGGAATGCAGGGTCACCAGGATGGAAAGTCCAGGTATCCAGAAAGAGAAAATTGCAGGGTGGGACTTCACCCCCAGGGTGACATTTACTCCTCTAGCATAATCCTGGTCATGTGGTTCAGATCCCTTGACCTTTCATTTTGCTCTTCATGTGGTTCAGACCCTCCCCTGCCTTTTCTTCCCCTGGGATGTTGCTAGTCATGTGGTTCTGGACCCCCTTACAGGGGGAACAAGGGGACCAGACAATTGCCTCACATGACTCCTTGCACGACCACTCCCTCAAGCACTAAGCCCCAGAGATAACATCTAGGCCTCAGTTGTGTTTCAGCTCCAGGCCTAGAAAAGCAGCAAGGCCAATGCTGACATTAGGAAGGGCTGCTACTTCAGGGGACACACCTAGAAAGCTGATAAATATTCTGTTGAGATCCTCCCCTGAGACATTCAGATAAAGGCCTAGGGGACTCTCTCTCTCTTTCTCTCTCTCATGCCCACACCTTTCCACATCCTCTTCTTTCTCTAGGGCATTCTCTCTTTCTCTGGAGCATGCCCGAGCTTACACCCTATCCTTCCCCCCAGGAGTATTTTCTTTGCCTTGCCTTCTCCTAAGCTCTGAGGGCCCAGCTGGCTCACTTCTTCCATGGCTCAATTCTATCTCAGTGACTTTTTATTTGAGTCTTGAAACCAGTTTCATTCTTAGCCAAAGCTCAAGGACAGACATCCAACATCTGGTGCTGTTCACCATTAACACTATTAAACCTCTATTTGTTTTGTGCCTATTACTCTGTCTTTTATTACAGGAGGAGTCTCAGCCAAGAACTCAGGACAGAGGGAAATTTATTTTTCCTACCCTATAGCACACAATGGGTTATACCTAATCTATGCATGAGGATTATTTTATATTTACCCTGTATTCATATCTTCTGGTCAATTATTTCACATATAATTGCATTTATTTTTATTTTTTTAAGAATAGGACATTGAAAAATTTTATGTATTTGTTTTTAAAGCGAGCAGAAGGGAGGGAGAAAGAGATGGAGAGAAGCATCAATGTGAAAGAATTGATTGGTTGCCTCTTGCATGCACCCTGGCAGGGACCACACCCGCAAGCCAGGCATGTGCCCTGACTGGGATTTGAGTCTTTCGCTTTGTGGGACAATGCCCAACCACTTGAGCCATACGAGTCAGGGGCACATATAATTTCTTATGAAATTCATTGAAGGAGTAAATGAGTGAATAAATGAACTAAAAATGACAATATAGTGGTTTTACAAAGCAATCTTCAGTTTCATTCCATGACTATCTTTACCATATTATAGGCATCATGTTAATACTGGGGATATTAAAAATAAATAATAGTATATGTCTCTTGCCCTCAAGTAAATTACAGAACCCTCATAATATCTTTTAAATTAGTGTAAAAAATGTGAACTCTCATATTTTAACATAACCTTCATGGATTTACTGATTTTATTTCATTTTGTAAAAAGCCATGTGAAATGAATCAGTTTGTTTTTGTTCGAAACATATGTAAGTGAACCTTCCCAAAGAGGATTAACAATAGTAGCAGCTGCAACAGAAATTTAGGTATCACCTATGTAGCAATCTGATATTATTTTACAGGTTAGTCTAAGATGCTGGGAGTTGCAAAGTACTTAAGAAGCTTGAGTGGATATAATAGGTACAGAATATTATCTGTACCTGAAAAACATGAAATTCACTGTTGAAAGTAAGAGAGAGAGAGAAATAGACATAATATTTCAGAGGGAAGAAAAGCAAGTTAAGAGAGAAAAAGCCCTAGGGAGTGAGTATGTGTAAGAGTTTTGCAGAATTTATGGACTGATGGTCTCTGGACCAGCACTGTGAGCGGGAGAATTGAGGAGAAAAGAGGTTTTGGAAGTGACTGTGTTCATAATGAAATGGACCTCCTCTAATGTTCTGTAAGGAACACAAGTAAGTGTTGCAATTCCTTTTTAATTGTGTAGAGGCAATGGCCCATGCTTTAACACACGCAGATTTCTGCAGAGTCTCAGTCATCGCGGCCTAGGGATTTCTAAAGGTTACATGTATTGTACTTGTTTTAAAATGTCATTTATCTTGGTTTTATGCCCTTTCAGAAAGTTGAAAGTGGGAGTGAGAAGTACCTCTAAGATAAAAATTAGGTATTAATAGGAAAAAAAATGACATATACTGAGATACTCACATTTGCAAAATGTTACTTAATCTTGTAGTATTTAATTTTACATTCCAACCAAGACATCCTTAATGTCCCCTTAGCTTGATGAAACTTTAGAAAAGTTCCTTCTTGATTCTAGGTCACATTTTTTTTTTCAGAGCATCAAGCTTTTTACTTTAGAAAATTTGTAATTATACTTTCTTTTTTGCCCCTTTGAGATGTAAATTTTTTAAAAAAGCCTCTTGCCAGTTTTACAATCTGGAACTACAGTTCTCAAGGACCTGGGAAACTTCTCTTTGAAATGCAATCCTCTAGGAAGACAGTGCCTCCATCTCCCAGTCTCTGCAGGAAGGTAAGACCCGGACTTCAGCAGGTGTCTGGCTCCCACTTAGCCCTTCCACCGCCCACCACTCTGACACATCACCTTGCCAGCGGCGAAGAAGCAGCACCCGGAGTGCAGCCTTCAGTGACTCATTTGCTCCAGCCTACCTTGCAGGAGGGCAGCACCTTAGCTGAGACCACGCACGGTCTGAGTTTTCTGTTTTTTTCTGCCATGCACTCTGTATGCCTCGATGACTTTGAAAACTAAACTTTCTTTCTCTTCTCCTAGACTAGGATTCTAATTTAGGTATAATGAGATTTGAACCTCCCTCAAGCCTTTTGAAATATTCAAGGGAGGCATAAAAGAAATAGCGGAGAGACATTCACTTTTTATTACTCTGTATGATGAGGATATTGTATCGCACACATACTAATGTAAATTCCCTAAAATATATAATTTCCACCCTTTTATTCTCTCATTGTTCCTTTTCCACAATCAATTTGAATTCCTGAGACCTTACACAACTGAACTAAATAGCTTTTCTGAGGCGGATGCGCTCTGCTCTTTTGAATTCAGTAGCAGCACACTAGATAGAAGCTATAAGTAATAAATTTCTCCTTGTGACTCTTCCTGACAACAAGAAAAAACATTAATTTCACTTCTCTGGTTGAACTTAAGCCAAGGTCTGAAAAGTAGATAAGAGTCTTAAACTATTTACTTTAATCCATCTGCCCTGTAACCCTTACAAGGAATGAAATATTGCCGGTATCCTAAAACTTAGGTGAAAAAAGAGCTTTCTTTTATATTTAGGAAAACATACAGATATATGCATTAAAATTTAGAATAATTGGCTTGGTGCAAAAGTACATATAACTTTTTTTTCTGTAAAATAAAACACACATTTTTTCATTTTCACCAATAACTTGATTTATTTGGGTATATTTAGTAGGTGGGCGTTCTCCCATGTGGCATAACACTGACTGTTCACAATTAATGTCTCGATTTGACTACTATCCACTCATCTGGTCCACCCAACTGTGGAGCATCATCCATGGAGAAATCTCCAGCACAGAATTTTGAAAACCACTTCCGACATGTTCGGTCACTCACAGACCCTTCTCCATACACTGCACAAATCTGCTTTCCCACCTCAATGGTGTTTCTACCTTTCTACCTTTCTTGAAATAATAAAGCATAATATGTCAAAAATTTGCATGTTTTCTTTCATTTTCAGTGTTGAAATTGTAACATAAAAATTCACCAATGTTGATAAGTTTTTTTTAAATGCATGCTGATATGACAGGTGTCACAATACAATCTAACAAAATTGTTTCAAATGAAGTTGAAGACAAGTAAGGGCTCCTAGAGCCATCTTATGGAAAAAAGAAATGAAGTTTTTGGCCAGCCCAATATTTCCTTTCAGCTTCTGCAGGGCTTCTTGCTTAATATTTAATCTTGTTCTTTGTAAAGCTATATTAGGGGATGTATTTTAACTTTAGAATCAAGTTCGCCCTTCTTCTGTAATTTTAAATAAATAAGTTAATAAAGCCATAAAAATAACAATGCAGAATATGCAAAACCAAACTTAAATGGCAGAACTTCCGATTCAAATGATTATTACATAGATCATTATCCCGATAAACCCCTATAGGCCCTACTCAACCACTTGCCAAGCAGGTAAAGACGGAACAGACACCCCAGAACAGAGAAGTAACATATGAAACGAAAGATGTAGATTATTCGTGTTAACCGTAGACACCGCACAGTATAATTGAGTTATGATAATGCTAACTCCATCATGTGAACAGATGGTAAGAAGCAACATGTTCAATGATTATTCAAATATATTATCTCTTTCTCTGTTTCTAATAAATATCCCAGTGCCACAATTTCAAAATGACTTGAAATTTTGATATACTGCTGCTAGGAGCTACAGAAGTTTTAAAAGTCCCTAATTCTATTGCCTCTAACAAGGAAATACTTTTGCTGGTAATTAGAATGAGTTAATCTTACACTTATTTGCATATTTATGATAAAGTTCTCTCTTCTGGATCCTTAAAAATACATCGACATCTCTTTGATGTGATATTCACTATAAGTTCAGAAATAATCAGAGGTAATGATTTTTATGACATTAATCTCAATGCTGGTTTTAATGATGCCTCGTAGCCTGTGCCAGTGCCTCAAATCATATTCATATAATGCTGCAACACAATATTCAACACTGCAAAAAGTAACAACGGAATAAACAGACACCTGTACATTATCCTAGTAGAAAAATTCATTTGTTTTTAATACAATTAGCATGCAAATTAAGAAATGAATATAATATATGTTCCATATCTTGCTACAATTCAAGGACTTGAATGTGCTAAGATGTAACTAAAAGGAAAACAATGAAGCAGCCCATATACTTCAAAGACCAAAAAAAAACTTATCAAGAAAAATGCTGATGACATTTCTGACTAGTGATACAGAGAAATGTCCTATAAAAGTTGCATAGAGGCCTGTGAACTTCAATAAATATTTAAAATCTATTCTCATTGGTATCATGAATTTATCCATCTCTTTTATTGGCAAAGGAGAGCAGAAGTACAAATATCCTTGGGAGGTTTGACCTTTTCAGCAGAGGGCAGCCGATACATCATGTAGAGAATTGTTCAGTAGGTGCTCTGAGAAGACAAAATGTCCCTGTTTCTTTGCAACTTTATTCACTAATATTTCAATTGGGCAAAGTGTGTCCTTTTTTGTGATGGGAAGCAATTGAGGACTTTATTTAATAAATTTGAAGTCTTTGCTTATACAGAGAAAGCACGATTACTGCCAGTAAAATGCGAGTTCTGTCTGCCCAGCCAGCAGTGCTGTCAGTTCAGAGTTTCGTGAAGCAGAAGAAGGTTCAACACGTCGAAGGGATGGAGAATACTCTTTGCCCCCAATTCATGGTCTCATATTTACTATTATCTCTAATATACAAAAATACTTAACTGCCTAAGAAATAGAAAGTTTTTGGTTAATCTTTTTCTCTCATCTGCATAGAATACCCCTTAAAATGTTTTCCTTTCATCTGTTGTCTCATTGCTGGCACACATGCAAACACACAGACACAATGACTCATCACACATGTACGAGGTCTGTGCAGAGAGTATCCAGCCACATAATATGATAAATAGAAACATTTATTGAAGAGGATACGACATACAAGAAACATTGTACATAGGACAGTGATGTCTCAGTCCCCTTCAAAGTAGGCACCCACAATTCATCTCTGGTTATGACTGTCTTGAGGAAATCTGGTTTCATTGGTAGCAGTTGGAACCAAGTTATCAGCAACTGCAGCACGATGTTCCTTCTGCTCTGGTAGCAGAAGCCACGGGACAAATTTTGCCACATGTTTCATGCAGAGATCCTGCGACAAAATTTTGACACAGTAGCTTTTGGAATCCCCAGATCAGCTTCTAGTTGTTGCACTGTCAGTTGCCGATCTTTGTTGATTGCAGCCCACACACGTCCAACATTCTCAGGTGTTCTGCTTGTTGCAGGCCTTCCAGAACATGGATCACTTTCTACAGATTCTTGACTATTTTTGAAGCATTTGTGCCATAATTTTGTTTTTGTTGCATTCATCATTGCTTTGTCCTCAAAAGCCTTCTGAGTCATACAAATATTTTCTACAGAGGAATGTTCAAGCACAAGGCAAAATTTGATGCAGATTCATTGCTCTACTCAGTCATTTTGAATGCAATATCCACACAGTACACATTCTCACTTGATGGCGTCTGCTGCCCCCACTGACTAGTACGGGGAAGACATCACTGATCACACATGCACATTCTAGTCCACTGTCCTTGGCTGCCAGGTTACATCAATGTCATGTAAACTGTTCTTGTTATATTAACAACAGCTGGACTTTTTGGGGGACAGACCTCCTATGATTAAAGACAAACAAAGGACCCAAGGAATGTGTCTGTGCCTGTGTATCTACTCTGTGGGAAAACAGTTGAGTTCTAGCCCTGAAGCTTTTCCCCAAATGCCTTTCCTCCACATGCTTCACCCTGGAGACTTCTTCCTTCGTGGAGCCTCGGTTGTTCTCTATGTTGATGACACTCTAGCCTTAGTCCGACAGCACGCTCACTTTGTAATACCCCAAACGTTCAAAATCAACATGTCCAAAAATAGTTGTATTGTTTCCCGTCTGAGAATATCTTTAAACCTTATATGAGTTTTAAATAATGTCAGTACTATATATATTTTTAGTAAAGTGGATTTAAACTTTAAGCAGTTTTTTGACCAATTTTCCTTCAATTTGAAATTTTGTTTTGTATAGTCTATATCCAAAAGAGGAGGAAAAAAATGGGACAACTGTGATAGCATAATCAATAAAATATACTTTCAAAAACAAAACAAAACAAAAACCCCAAATCAAAATGTCTTAGGCTTCTTAACTTCACCTTTACATTCTGGGTCCCTCTAATTGTGTATTATCTGGTCATGTTCACTGATTATTATGTAAATATTTTAAGGCTCTCTTTCCTGACTTCAATTCTTATTAAATGCTATGACAAAATAAATGTTCCTAAACTGAGATTCCAATCATTATCTGACCTAGAGGCCCTTTGCTTATGGAATTAATTACAAATTCTTCAACCTATCAGGAAACTTACTTGTCTATCCATTCACGTTTGGGAAAAACAAAGAAAAGGAAAAAGAACCTTACCGGCCATATGGCCTTTTATTCTGAAAACTTACTTAACTACTTAATGTTATCAGTTCCTTTACTTCTAAAATAAAATAATGATACAGAATTTTTACTTAGGATAATTAAGTTATATACACACACACATTTTAAATAAATAATAAATTATGGTTTATTTTTCTCCACAATTATGACTTCCTTTTAAAATATTATTTGCATTTTAAAATTTTAATAATTTCCAGTGTGAATAATCCCCAACATATAGAGAAGTTGAAAAGAATAGCAAAGTGCATGCTAGTAAACCCATGACTCCATTATTGTTAACATTTTGCTGTGTGTCTTTGTGGTCATACGTTCATGTGTGAATACCTGTTTTTTGAGCCTTTTAGACTAAGTTGAGACATTTTAACACTTTATCCTTAATTATTCCAGCATATATCTCCTAGAAATCAGGATATTCTGAATATCACCTAGACCATTTTTGTAACTAAGAAAATTGTTAATAAATCACGTTAGCTAACATATTGGCAGTACAAATCCTCACAATTGTTTAGCGTAGTTACATTTCTTAAGGTCTAATTTGCAATTCAGCAGAAATATGGAGTTTAGAAAACTTAGTTAAAAATAGTAAATATATAATGCTAGATTTTCTTTTCTGAAGCAATTGATGGATTTTATTTTTAAGTAAGTGAAGCTCTTTTAAGTTAAAGAAGATTTATGAAGGTATGTTTGACATACAAATGGCTGTACATAATTCATGAATTCTACTTCATGATTTTATAGCTTCGCGCATACCCATGACTCTCTCACCATAATCTACACCATAAACATTCTCATCACCTCTAAAAGTTTCCTACCACCTCTTTATTTATTAATGATTATTATCATAATTATTATTTGGTGATATGAATACAAGATGTATACTATTACTATTTTTAAGTAAATAATACAGTATTAACTGTAGACACCATGATGTACAGTGAATCTCTAGAACTTAATCATTTTGCATAACAGAAATTTATATACTTTGACCAATGTCTCCCTGCTTCCTCCTCCCCCTAAGCCTCTGGCAACCACCATTCTACTCTTTGCTTCTATGACTCGAACTATTTTAGATTTCTTATTTATTGGGTATCATATAGCATTTGTTGTCTTGTGTAGCTTATTTCACTTAGCACACTGTTCTCCGGATTTATCCGGACTGTTGCAAAAGGCAGGATTTCCTTTCTAAGGCTGGATGGTATCCCACTATATGCATGTACAACATTTTCCTTACCCATTTGTCTTTTGATGGACATTAGATTGCTCCCATGTCTTAGCTATTTTTGAATAATGCTGTAATAACCAGAGGAATGAAGAAGTTTCTTTGAGATCCTGATTTTAATTTTTTTCCTATGTATTCTAGAAGTATAATTGCTGGATTATATTGTAATTCTACTTTTGATTTTTTGAGGAGCCTCCATACTGTTTTACAAGTAATGTAAAGTAGTCAAAACATATCCCCTAAGATCAAAAACAAAGCAAGGATGTCCATTCTTCCTTTTCTATTTAATATTTTACCAAAGCCTTGGCTGGTATAAACATGGAGTTTCAATAGAAAGACATGAAAATATCTATATCCACAGGGAATGAGGCAGTCTTTATAAAAATCTTATGGAATCTATAGGACAAGTATAAGAACTAATAAGTGGCCTTAGTAACTTTTTAGGATATAGTTTCCATACACATAATTCAGTTTAAATCTATGTACAACAGAAAAAAATTAAAAATGTTATTTCAAGATGTATTTTAACTTTAAAAACTCACAAAATAGATATGAATAAATTTTTAATAAATTGAAATAATTCTACTATAAAAAATGACAGAATGTTGCTGAAAGTAATTTAAAAGATCTAAATAAATATAACATTTTACCACGTTCATTAGTTGGAAAACTCCAAATTTTTAAGATTTCATTGTTACCAAATCTATAAAATATTAAACATAGTCTGATATTAATGGCAGCATTCTCTAAAATTGTGATAATTGGCAAGCAAAAGTAAGCCATTTCTGCAAATTTTTCACAACCTTGGAGTTGTCAATGGTTGCTAATTTTAAGATGTATTATAAAGTATTGTTAAGATAGTTGTCACGTTGTAATAAGGACAGACTAATGCAACAGAATAGAGAGTCCAGAAATAAACCCACACTTTTATAATCAGTTGAGCTTTTTGCAAGAATGCTAAAGTAATTCACAAATTGTGTTGAAACAATGAAGAAAAAATGAACCATAAATACTAACTCACACCATGTGCAGGATTAATTAAAAACTTAGTGCGCCTTGCCCTGGCTGGTGTGGCTCAGTGGCTTCAGTGTCATCCCACAACTGCAAAGCTTGCTGGCTCGATTCCAGGCCAGGGCACATGCCTGGGTGGTGGGTGGGCCATGTTCCGCTTAGGGGCACGTGAGAGGTAACCGACTGATATTTCTCTCACACATTGATGGCTCTCACTCTTTCTCCCTCCCTTCCCCCTCTCTAAAAATAAGTAAATAAACAACTTCTTTAAAATATTTTGTAGACCTAAATATAAATTTTGTAATAAAAACTAAAACATATCTTTATGACTTATTGTCGGTATATATTCTTTTGTCATGGACAGCATGTCCATTAAATTAGAAATTATAATAAGTGACAACTTATAAAATTTAAATTTTCTCTTTGTCAAAATATTATCCTATATAAAATGAATAGAAAATACAAAGATGGGACAATATTCCCAAATGAATATCTGATATAAGAATCACATCTAGAATATGTGGGTGTATATACATATACATATAAATATGTATATATACATATATACATATACGTAACATGTAATACATAATGATATACCTCATAAATAATAAATTGGTAGAATATAAACCAGTATTTTTTGAAGTAGGAGAGGACTTAATGCAAACTTCATAATTATTCAAAGAAGTTACAGATTTATATCAATAAATCAAAGTTTGAAATGATGTTCTAATGGTTTTATTGTATAGAAACTTCCTCCTTTTTAAACTCAAATTGAAAATGAAATGAAAATGAAAAAGCATATGGCCCTGGCCAGGTAGCTCAGTTGGTTAGAACATTGTCCCAATATGCCACGGTTGCATGTTCAGTCCCTGGTCAGGGCACATGCAAGAATCAATCAATGAATGCATAAATGAGTGGAACAATAAATTGATGTTTCTCTCTCTTTCCCTTCCTCTCTCTCTCTAAAAATCAATAAATAAAAGTTTTAAAAATTATATAGATTTTTCATTCATAAATATGTTCAACTTTGTTGAATTTGATTTGGTATTTCTAAAAATCACCTCAAGCATGGAGTGCACATTGGCAGCTAACTAATCAAGTAAAATGAAGTAAAGCTTTTACCCTTGTGCTCCTGTGTAAACTGTATCCCAAGTTCTTTCTGTTGATCTCTGGGTTCCTCAAGTTTATGCTATCGTGGGCCATACAAGGAAAAGCGTAATTCAACTAAGATATTTATAAAATAACATTTAGTTATGTTTATATGTATCATTATCAACTAGATAAAGTTCTCTTGAATCTCTTATAATGATAAAAATACCTGAATTGATTTCATGCACCAACTTTCAGAAAGATGTCAGTGAGAGCACTGTAGTTTTTAAAAGTAAAAAATAAAACACAGAAATAATAAATAAACAAAGTAGAAATGTTCATATATGCTAAAAATTGCCAACCCTACGATCCTTGAGAAGTATCTACTACATTACATAAAATTTAATTTGAAAGGACTCTGTATGAGAAGATACAATTTTCCCCCTTGGAAATGCAACAGTGTCATAGACTAGTGGAAGAGATCCTTGCAGAGTCCCAAAACATCATTTTCTGGAGAGGAAAGAGTATGAAATGTTGGGCCACACAAGGGTGGAATATCTGACTGCAACCCATGACCTCTCTCGAGATTAATGGTGGACAAATGTCAGACTTTCCAAAAGTGTTTCCTTTCCTTTAACTCAGCATTCCTGCTAGAATGGGCAAGATGCCAAAATAAGCCCATTTTTCATTTACAGATGAAAAACCTGTATGACAAGAAGAGAATACATGCTGACCTCTAGAATTAAAATTAGGCAACTCACATTTTAATAGAGCGACTAGTTTCACCTCAGCATAGGGGAATAAAAAACCCTCAAGGACGCCCATTCTCACAGAGCTGCTTTGCTCCCAAATTAACAGAGCTGCCTACTAACGTAAAGGCTTAAAAAATAAAAGAAAGCAAAACAAAAGCTATAATAGATAAAGTATTATTATATCAGACTCGAGTATTCATCATCGATCATCTGAACCTTTTCCCTAATTTGGGCTGTTTTAATGGATAAAAAGGCTATTTAATCCATACATATCTGTCCATCCAGCTAACATTATTTACTTCAAATTACTCTCTGCTGAAGCATAAGGAAATTCTAAACTATTCTACCAACATTTTTTCTTTTTTTTTTTAGAAATAGCAAATGCAAAGATGATCAAAAGTAGTAATTTTGCTAAAGACATATTTTATCCAATATGCATAAAAAGCATTGTTTCATGTTACATAAAAGAAGATAATATCTTATTGCTTTCCTAAACCCTTAAATGAATTAAAGAAAATATAATTTCTACCAGTGAGAATAAAAATACAACAAAAATAAAATTGGGGCTTTTAACTTGGTAAAAAACAATGGTATTGCAGAACTTGAAAAAAATATTAAAAAAACACAAAAACCCAGAAAAGTGGACACCAGATAAAAGAAACCTCATGCAAAATGGAAGGAAAACAGATGAAAATTATTTGAGACAAAGAGGTGTGTTATGAGAACAGGAAAAGATGATCCAACGTGGATCATCTTTCTTTGAAGAAAACAAAGTGCATTCATGGGAATTATAGAAGTAAACTTTTATGAAGGCATTAAACATCTATAATTATCTATAATTGCAAGCACCAGCAAAAAAGAATACATACCTATATTAATATATACAGAACAGATTTATTAGTTGTTAACATTGAAGAACAGATCCTATAAATTACCCAGAGAAAAAATTAGACCTATTAGACCTATTATAAAGAAAACTATAAATATATATGTATGCGCACACACACACACATGCATGTGGGTAAGCATGTATACACACACACACGTAAGAGCAAGTATGCATACACACACATGTGAGGTAAGTAGGTATACACACATGTAAGGGCATGTATACACACATGTGTAAGGGTGAGTATGTATATATACACACATATGTAAGAGTAAGTATTCACATATACACACACTCACACACACATGTAAGGGCAAGCATATATATTTATACACACGCACACAAGGAATATAACCTATGGTTCCATCGTGCATTCATAAGACATGAAAAAATTATCTTTCTATCTTTAAGGGTAAAGATCTTTGAACCCTACCTTTATTTACATAAAATAAATAGAAAGACACCTCAAATATACATCAATTTAGAATTACAACACCTGTGCCATTCCATAAAATAAATAAATAATTCAATTAAAACATAAATATTGAAAGCCCATTCATAACTCAGGAATTCTCAGTGTCTAGTTCTTACAATGAGCATTGATGCACTTAAAAACATAACCCCCCAATGTGGTAATTATTATTGTAGCTATATAAATGATAAATTATGAATCAAAAGCAACCATTAAAATACATATTTTAATTATGTATATGTGGACATCAATTCTACATGACAAATACAATGAAACAAAATAAAACTAATTACTCAGTAGTGAGTAGGTGGGAGAAAGTAAGAGGGCATTAATCTTTGTTCTTTCCCAGAGCAGACCACAGGGAGGAGTCAACACTGAAGGACATCTTTTTGAACAACAGTTTGGATGTGATTGCAATGTGGCTTGCAACGTTATTTGACTTATCATGCTATATAAAGAGAAATGTAGACAAACGAGATCTCCTAATTTTGCTTATGGGTTTTATTAAATAAATCAGATCAGAACAACTTAATCCTCTTACTCCCAATTCCACATTTCTGGTGAAGGCTGTCTGATCTGCCGAGCTTTGCTCAAATTAAATCCTTGTGCTGGAAGACAATCTTCATGGGTCTCTTGTGTTTCTGCAACACCAGAGACATTGACAATTTTTGTTCTGGACCTTCTTTACAAGAATGCCTGCCTCCTTTCAGAGTAAAGAGCAAAGTTGTTTGCTGTTGATCAGGATAGGAGTAAAAGGGATAATGCCTAAGATCCCCCTCCAGGCAAAAATTGGTCAGGTTTCCTAGCAGCTCCTTTATAATAGACTGAGATTTTTCTAAACTTGGACTTTTCCAATCTGTGATGCAATCCCACTGCCTGTACATCATTCAACTGGGCCATTCTGCGTTGTCCCATAGGACTGAGAAAGGAGGCGCACCTAAACAAACATGCCACTCGTGATACCTGCTGTGCCATCAAACATGTTGGTGTCTGTGACTCTGTTGTCCCTTGTACTTGGCCAGCATTTATGAAATTGTGGCCATCAAACTTGTAAGTTTGCAAGCAGGGTGAAATCTCAGATTCTTCACAGTTCCTGACATCTCACGATTATTCTCAATATCGTATATGAGTTAACTCACGTGCAGGGAAAAGATTACTCACGCAGTCACAGAGCAGTAAGCAATGCACCAAATAACCTTTCTCTGTACAATTGGATAAGTATATGGTCATAAATGTAATACTACAATATATGTCAGGAAAAGTGATTCCTAATGTGAACCATGGTTATCTTTGTGTGTTAGGGTTTTTCTTTATTGGGCATCTTATTATATCACCCATCTTTTCTAATTAGCAGCCTGTATCCTTGTGTAACTATTATCCTATTTGAAATACATAAAATTCATATGACAGTTCATTTAAAAAGTTCTACTAATCATCATAGTGTTTTTAGAAATCAATTATTGCAAAGGGTTTTCCTGGATAAATACAAACATTTTAGGAACAACCTTTAGCCCCTCAAATATCAGTCACTAGCTAAAGCTTAAAAATAACATTTGATGGAATACATTCTGAGCATTTTTCTATCTAGTTATGTGACATTATTACTTTCTTCATGTAAATGTTTTCTCCTTGTTATTTTTACATTTCATATATCTATAAATTGACCCCCATTTAAAACATTTATGTAAACAATTTGTATTCAGTAAGCTTCCTAATTATTTTCAATAACATCTTTGTTCATATGTATCCCTCTCTTAGGAAAGTCAAAAGACGATTCGCTATAAATTCACTTTTAGGTGAGAATAAGGTGAAGACACTAATGTCAGTATTGGATATAAATGATGCAGACCACTGAAATCCAAAATGAGAAGCTAGAGGTATGAACAAGCCAGATGCCATGTGTGAAACTTGACCTGGAGGGGTGTTATGCAGTAACACATTGTTCTTATTAAAATGGGAGCTACTCATTAATATGATGAACTTTGCTGCATGAAAATTAATAAATCATGAGCTACTGCAAACTGGTGATCTTGCTCGTGGCACTTACTTTAGGCTTCTTTCCAAAATGTTTATAACTAGCTTTTTCTTTCTCCTTCAGCTAAAAATCTAGGGTGTACTGTGCGGTTTATAATTTTTTCATACTTGATACATCCACAATTAAAATATTAAATTAGTCTTCTAAAATGTGAATATTTTGTAGGAGATATACTTCCAAAGTACATTTTTTTAAAAAGTAGGGCAATAAAATAAGCTAATAAATACATCTGATTAAAAGTGACATAATTATACTTTTTATAATAACTGAATTCTCATTGTGAAAATGAGAAATCTTAGATATAGAAAAGTTAAGTAATTTGTCCAAAGTTGGACAGCTAGGAATTATCTAGATTTAAAAAAAAGTAAAATCCATCATCTTACACCAAACACAAAGACAAACTCAAAATGGATTAAGGACATAAATGTAAGATGTGAAACCACATAGCTCCTAGAAGAAAACATAGGGGTAAGCCCCTAACATTGGTCTTGGCAATGATTTTTTAGATTTGACACCAAAACCTAAGCCAAGAAACAAAAATAAACAAATGGTACATGAAACTAAAAAGCACCTGCTCTGCAAAGGGAGCCATTAACACAACACAAAAGACAATGTATAGTAGAAGAAAAAATATTTACAAACCATCTATCTGATAAGGGGTTAATGTTCAAAATATCCAAAGGATGCATATAAATCAATAGCTAAAAAATAAATAATAGATTTTAAAAAGTGGGCAGAAGACCTGGCAGACATTTTTCCAAAGGCAATATGCAAATGGCAGCAGGTACATGCAAAGGTGCTAAACATCACTAATCCTAAGGGAAATGCAAATCAAAACCACAATGAGAGATTACCTCCCACCTGCTATGACGGTTATTATTAAAAAGACAGGAGATTGAGAATAGCAAGTGAGGGTGTGCAGAAACAGGAACACGTATACTGCTGGTGGAAATTCAAGCTGATGCAGACACTGTTGAAAATATCATGAGATCCCTAAAAATATAAAACAAAAAAAACTTCCGTATGATTCAGCCATCCCACTTCTGGGTATAAATGCAAAGGAAATGTTACAATTATCTTAAACATACATCTGAACTCCCATGTTCATTGCAGCATTATCCACGGTAGCCAAGATGTGAAAAGAACCTCAGTGTCTGCCAACAAATGAATGGATAAAGAGGATGTGACTGATACACACATACACACGATGGAATAGTATTCAGTCATGAGAAAGAATGAAATCCTGTCATTTGAAATAACTTGGCTAAACCTGTAGAGTACTATGCTGAGTGAGATAAGTCAGACAAAAAAAGATAATGACTGCATGGTATCAGTTATATGTGGAATCTAAAAATGAAAGTTCAGCTCTTAGAAACAAAGAATAGAATGAAAGTGGTGGTGAGGGTGGGGGAAATAGGGAGAGGTTTGTAAAAGGGAACTAACGTCAGAGAGAAGATGAGTCAGTTCTGAGGATCTGGGTATAACACGGTGACTATCCAAACACTATAGAACTGAAATTTTCTAAGACAGTAGAACTGAAATGTCCCCCTTCACGCACAAAGCTATATACGAGAGGTGAAGAATGAGTTAATGCAATGGTAGGAATCCTTTTACAGTATATATGTGTAATAAATAATCTTGTGCATTTTATATATTTTATAATTTCATGTGTCAATTATATCTCAATGAAGCTAACCCCCCCAAATCCATGTCTTCCCTTTCTGTAGGTGTCTCCCACATGTATCACGACAGAGCAGTCATTTTCGTGTTCCCAGCACCTCGTGTCCGCTCTTAAAATACATTAATATTTAAATACTTTTGCTTTGTATATGTGCATTTGCTCATACACATAAAGGAACATTTAATCAGAAAGTACATACCGTTATTCTATGTACAATGCCTAAAGTTGGGCTGAATTTTAGATCAAAATGTAAAATTACATATTCTTGAATGTAAAATAAAATGAGTTTATAAAATCATTTTTCTATATATTTCTACTTTATGTAAATCCATACATATAAATACACATACACATATGTGTATTTCAAGCAATGTGATTGCTCAAAGTCCTCAGTACATGTGTCTTGATGTGGAGCTGTCCTAAAAGCTTAATGGGAAATTTCAGGTATTGCTAACTGCTCATTACAACCAGAAAAACACAAACCTAAGAATATAACCGTAGATGGTCTAATTTTTACTTGTTTCTTGCACTGTGTAACCCAGACTTGAAGTTGTTCAGATAAGACCCTGAAATGAAGTTTTCCAAAAATTCCTGATAAATAAATAATGAGTCAATTTCTGTAACATTTGAATTATGTTTTTTTATTTAAGTCATTTTAGTGTTGTTCAATTACAGTTGTCTGTATTTTCTCCCCATCCCCCCCAACCCACCTCCCTCCCTTGCTTCCACCCTCCACCTTGGTTTTGTCCATGTGTCCTTCACATGTTAAGTTTATTTGCAAAAGGTCATAGCTACAGAATTAATATGTGTTCTGTAGAGTAAAACTCAAGCAGAAATTAACTATGCATAATCAAAATGGAATCTCCAATTCTACAATTATTAGAATTGCAGTTAATTGTAGAATTAACTGAATTGTAGAATTGCAGTTAGAATTAACTGCAATTCTAACAATGAGAATTATTAATAGGTGTAGTTAATGGGTGAAAATGAGTTTACTAGATGGAAACTGGGCTCAGTCCAATTCTCATTTTTTCTAAACAGAATCTTATCACTGTTTGTACCAACCTACACTTAGAACTTTGTAATTATCACATACCCACTGTTATATGGGCTTCTCAAAGATTATTTCATTTAATTCTCAGTACAAACCTATACATTGTGTGTTATTGTTATTTCTACTCTTTAAGTGGAAAACTAAGTGACAAAATGATTCAGTAATTTGCCCAGAATCAAATACATATTAAATGCAGTGAAGAATTTCAACCCAGGTATTCTTCCTGTGTGGCCTACATTTTTAAACATCAGGTTGGATGGTACCTAGTCCCAAATACATATTTTCCCTTTGCATTTAACTAAACCCCATGTGAACACCTCAGTGCCTTTATTGGCTTTGTTTTGTTCTTATTTTCCATGTGCGAAAAGGGTCCAGAGAAAAATTATGTATTTCATGCCTAGCTGGATCTGTTTCTTTGTAACCACCATTTCAGTAATGGAACCACCATTTCAGGAAATATGCTAAACTTTAGGTGAAGTTTAGATAAAAGTTTAAAAATTAGATAAAACTTGATAAAACTTTTAAGTTCAGCTTCCCATTTTCTGCCCATCCTCTTTAATAAAAATTACATAGGTTTGATTTAGTATATTTTGTCACATTTAAAGGGGTAATGAGTACAGATACTTAATTCAAGGAAATTATAAAAGACAAAATTGAATTAGTAAAGACTTGGAAAAAGAGGGCTGTGAAGCTTGTGAGTCAGCCAAGTAGAAGTTTTTGAGAAGTTTGAGCAGAAAAGCATGGGAATAATTTGAGCAGTTTTCATGCAATGTCAGATTTGGGAGAGGGGGACAAATTACTGAAATAGAGTTTCAGAGTATGATTCTCCCTATTCTGCCACTTTCAGACAGTCAAGAGTAAAGATTTATATGCTTCTTAATAGTGCTCGTGAATTATATTTATATCATTTCACAGATGAGCTATGTTGTGATTGTTGTTAAGGAGCTCAACTTTACACAGGCACAATAAATAATGCTGATTTAAAAAATCAAGTGACATTCTAAATATCATTTAATGGGATGTAAGAGAGTACTTAATTTAATAATAATTAGGCTCCTACCTAGCATTAGTCTTATATCTCAAATACAGAGAGGTTGATGTTTACATGAATGGATACTGTACAGTATGAAAAAGAATTACACTTCCTCACGTAGACCTCTCCAGGACATGGTGGGGAGATCACCATTTTTGGCATGTTACCCCTTTTTCTGTGGAACATCTATGAAGGTGTTTGCAGAAGTCTTGAGGATGGCTTGAGTTTCAGTCAGGACAACTTATTTTATAGTTCAAAGGCAGCAGCCTGGTTTTTACTTTATGAAATAATAGAGCTACTGCCACCCCTAAATCCTGGAAGTTACACAGGGATTTTGTGGACCTGATGTCCAAGGACAGAGAAAAAGTATCACCTTAAAAATATTGTACTGTAGGGTGGAGATTCAGGAATTTTGTAGAAAATACAATTTTCTAACAAGGTCATCTTGTCAAGACATATCAGGTGTTAATTCTGTACTTCGGTGTTCCACTACTAATGATTAAAAAGGCATTGTTTACTCCCACAATTAATTGCAACAGTATTTGCTTTACACAAAAATAGATAAGGGCTTTGAGACAACTTCTCCAAGCAAAGAACTACATTGCATTTTAAGAGTGGAACTCAGAAACACCTACTTTCAGAAAATGCAAAATATTTCTTTGTACTAAGACAGATGACACTTTTTAAAGAAGCATTTTGTTTTAAACTCCCAATTTTATACATTATGGCACATGTATGCGTGTGCACAATCATTTGCACAGGTTTGATATTTTTTTTTTGTGGAGTACCCTTATTGAGAAAAACAAAATAAGGGAATTGTATTTCTTGGGCTTATGTATTTTACACATGTCAAGAAGCAAAGCAATTAAATTGCATGCAATGATCTATTAGGATCATGACTATTAACCAAGAAATACTGTATTTGCATAGTTTTAGGTATTACTGAAAATATAAAGAATATAATGCATCAGTTCATTGATCTAAAAGTATAAAATTTAGTGAGGGAGATATTCAGGCACATCCCTATCTTACAATATATACAGCTGCATGGGAACAATAAAGTGAATTGGGAAAAGAGGCTGGGTTAAATATTTTCTCTTGTGTCTCTGAGTAGATGTGGCAGCCAGGGAGGCTGTTATCATGGAAGTCTTAGGAAACTGCTTGAAGCAATTGTGCTGTATTTATTTCTTTACCCTTAGTTTGGAGCACAGGGCATAGACCATTATAGGTAATTGAGCACTATGATAAATAAATAAATGGATGGATAAATAGAATGAGTTTTAAGAATAAGTCTAAATAGCTAGGTAGGTGAAAAAATGTAAACATTATTCTGAGTATTCTATTCTATAGCTTGAAAAACTTTATGTGTGAATGTGCGTATAAAAAAAGGTGTGTGTGAATGAGTACAAGAAATGTTCTTAATTTGGCTCAACTGGAGTTTACATGGGAACAGGAGCATATGAGGCACTAGGAGTAGGTAGTGCGACCACCACAGAGAATCTTGATTAAGGGGAGAAGAGGACTGATGGAAAATAACAGGTGAATCTATTCCAGAAAGATATCTCCAGTGGCAAGGAGAGAAGGATTTGATGGTGGTGATGATTAAGGGGAGGAAGCAGGCAGGGATCCAGGTTATAGGGTTTCACATTGAATGCGTTAGGATCCTGCGCACACACACACACACACACACACAGGAGTGATAAGTACCAGAACTATGACAGTATTAAAAACGGGAGAGATAGAGAAATATAGAGATTCATGAATTAATATTTTGGAAAGGGCGAATAACCCCAGGGAAATGTATGAATCTTTTGTGTATTTTCAGAAAATAGCACCAACCATGCAAAGGCATTTACTCCAAAAATCTGCAAATTCCAACAGAGCAACTCCTTCATTCCTAGTGCTACTCATCTAATTACAGTAATTTTCTGAACAAACAATTTATTCTTATCTCTTGCAACTTGTTTGAAAGAATGGAAAGCCTGAATTATTTCAGAACCAATGCCCTAGAAAATAAATGGAGAGGCTCTAAGGTGAAACGGAAGGCAGGCCTGGAACTACAGAGCCAATTCTCCAAGTGTAGCACAGTTTGTTTCAAAGGATCAAATTCATAAAGCCACACATCAAAACAACTGTTAGAACAAGGCGTTCTGAAAGCAGCCCCAGTACCACTGACACTCACAAAATATTCATAAACCAAAGCAAACCAGGTTCAAGCACCCACATGACCCTATCAATCTTTTGAAGTGTAAAACAGCCAAGGGAAATGCATTTTAAAAATGAGTGCACCTAATATGACTTTGTAAAGTAACTTTATGTTCTAAAATGCCAGTATTATGGGCAATAAATATAAAATCAAAGCAGTTAATATTCCTTCAAATGTACTGAAACACTGAGCAGCATTCCCTTTGGGTTTCAGAGCATGCTTTCCAAAACTGCAGCAGGAAAAAAGACTGACTCGCTTTGCCTCTCTCCCTCTGCAAGGGTAACTGCAGCCGTCTGCAGCGGAACCACAGCCACCTGTAGCGCTGTGTGCAATGTGACTGACTGCCTTCGGAATTCTTTTTCATGCTGCTGTCAGCGTGAACGCTCTCAATCACGTCCCAAGCTTGGTCTTTAAATGGTCTTATTTTTTAACAGAGTTTTGAATAAAAGATTCACTATTCTTTCTCCACTTGTTCAAAACAGGGAGGTTTCCTTTATAGGTGTATAAAAGTTTAGGTATTAAATTACTTATTTAACTACTACAGATTCCTGAAGGCAGCTTGCAGAAGGAATCTTGGGGGAGTACAGGGGACTTAGAAAAATGAAATATGAACCTACAATTCTTTATTTTTTATTTTAATTTTATTGTTGTTCAAGTATAGTTATCTGTACTTTTCCCTCACTTCTCCTCCCCCCACCCCAGCCATCCCCACCTCCCTCCCCTGATCCCACCCCCTTGGTTTTGTCCATGTGTCCTTTATAGTTTGAACCTACAATTCTTACGCACATTTTTATTGATGGGCAGCTTCTGTTCATGGTTGCAGGTGAGATGAACAAGCCTGCAAAACTAAAGCCCCTTGGGTTTTTTTCTGTGACTCTGTAAGACCTAGGTACTAGCTACTTAATATGTGTATTAAAAATGGTTTCTGTGAAATTTCTTCACATGCTAAGAACGACTTTCCTGTACTTCTTATCCAGAGTTCCTGGAAGGGGACTCTTTCACTCTGGCAGAGCTCCATGAAGCTAATAACCTTGGGAAAATGTGCATAAAAATGTATTACTGCAGGCCTTATGTTCCAATATAAAAGATTCTCTGCTTTCTTTGCTTTTCAAGGGCTCACAAAGACATGTGCTTTGAGAGGCCTAATTGTGTTCATTTATTGCAGATTTCATAATAGCAAGCTCAATTTGTTGGCATTTTGGGAGATGAATTTGAAAACATAGATACTGAAGATGCTTGTCTCTCTTTGAGTAACATAGTTTTGAGGTGATAGGATCTGTATTAGAGTGATAGTAAAAAAGGGGAAGACAAAAAGATCCTAGAAATGCTCTAATAACCAATAAGAAGTGGCAAATTATTGCATGTGGCGGGTAAAGAAGGCTAAGATTTTGGGCATGGGTAACTTGATCATATTAATACGAATGAGGACTAAAAAAGGAAAACTAGTTTGGGGGAATAAGATAATAGGTTAATTTTTATATTTACTGAATTGGGTTACAAATTCAGATAAGGAATAACCAGGGTAAATACTTCATTTTTATCGTTTAAGCCAGGACTACAGTGTAGAGGCAATGTGATATAATGAACTTCATTGTCAACAGACAGACATGCTCATAACATTATTAACCAAAGGTACCTCAAGAAATTTAAACAAATAAATAAAATGCATTTAAAAATTTAACCAATTCCTCATCTTATAGTTAAGTGTGATGTGAGAAAGGGGAGAGTTATTTGATTACTTAAGATTCATATTTATACTTATAAAATAAACAAGTTAATAAAACAATTACCCCTAGTTGTTGGGGGGAAAAATTAGATTGTGTGTAAAGTACCTAAACCTTATGAAGCACTTGAAAATGAATGTCTAATTTCACCTCCCGCCTGGCTTTCCTTACAGCCAAGTTCAGGTATAGGTAACCAAAACAGACAGCAGCTTAGGAAATATTGAGTTCAAAAAGAGTATATCAAATGGAAGTACCCACCCTAAAAATTACGTTATGAAGCTTCTCTTAAAATTTCATCATGTGGTGTTGTGGGTGTTTACATTTAGGTTTAAAGTCGAGGGAGGCCAGCGATTGCTGTAGAATGCCGATTTCATAGAATGCTGCTTTTGGACAACACTATGAGAGTCGCTACCTTCAAAGATCTTGATAAAGGTTCATAATATATGTTAAGCTTCATCTTCATGGGAAAATGCTTCAAAATTATCTTTTTTATGTATCTTTTATATTGTCTTTGGTGTATTCAGTGTGGGTGTGTGTGTGAGAACACATACATGAGTTCAGACACTTATAAAATGATACTCCTCTGAACTCTCCTGCCTCTCAGTACAGCCAGGTCTGCTACTACACTTGTTGTGTAAACACAGATTTATGCCAATGTACCTGACGTTACAGAACAGTTTGAGCATGATGTGAATTTTGGGTTTGCTTATGCATGAATTCATCCCTGAGAAACACTAGGTGACTGCAAAGTACTGCACTCAGCTGAAAGAAATCATGTAGGAACCCACAAAATGCAAACACACACACCCGAGACATCTACAATGTGGTCAGTACAGCAAGTGTGTTAGGAGCCGCACGCATACATTGCGGTTACAACTTTCCACCTGATTTCAGATAACCTTCCTTCCGCCACTTCACAATAACTCACAAGCTGAACTTTCCCAAGGTTCTCTTCCAAAAGCAAACAAGGTTTTTTCAAAGTGCATATTTCGTATAATTTGTATATATTTATTCATCTAATATATATGTAACTGTACTAACACTCTTACCAGTTACTTACGTTTTTTAATGTGTCCTTGACAATGATGTTGAATGCTGGGCCCTTTACCACATATTTCCCATAAGGCTATGGTTTTTATAATGCAATTTTGCATAGTATAGTACTGTTTAGTAATACATA
Source organism: Desmodus rotundus (assembly GCF_022682495.2). NCBI lineage: Eukaryota > Metazoa > Chordata > Mammalia > Chiroptera > Phyllostomidae > Desmodus > Desmodus rotundus. The sequence continues at coordinate 25,174,085 of NC_071397.1, forward strand.
TGCCACATAGCAGAACTGACTCTGTGAACGTGACCAGGTAACACAAACTTCTCCAACGATCTATTTCTTCTTCAGTAAAAATGGGAAAATAGTTGTGGCAATCTCATAGGGTTGTTGAAGAATTAAAGAAAATAATGTGCATTAGCATTCAGCACACATCATGGAATATCATAGTGCTTAATATATGTTACATATGCCATATTGCACATTAGTGTGCGGTACCCTCACAATAACCCCTGGAAGCCGAGGCTGTCTTGTGGTCTGTGGGGAAATGGACTGTGCGTGGGTAATTAAGATCTTGGACCTTAATATAGGGACATTTCCATGAATTATCCAGGTGAGGCAAATGTAGCCACATGGACTGTTAAAGGCAGAGAAGTTTCTCAGGCTACAGTCAGAGAGAATCAAAAGGAGAATTCATAGAGATTCAAGAGAAGGACTTGGCACCCCACTGGTGATTTGAAGATGAGGGGTGATGTGAAGGGGGGATGCAGGAGGCTTTGCAGAGGCTCAAGGCCGACTGTCAGCAAGGAAAGGGAAGCCTCAGCCGTACAATGCAAGGGCTTGCGTTCTGCCAGGAAGCTATATGGGGTCAAAAGCAGATTCCAGAACCAAATAAACTCACAAACAAAATAGAAAGAGAGGCATAGATGTGTAGAACAGACTGACAGCTGTCGGAGGAGAGAGTGAAGAGGGAACTGAAATAAAGAAGGAGCAGGGATTAGCCAAACACCATTTATGCATGACTCATGGACAGAAACCACAGTGCGGTGATGGCTGGGGGCGGGGGCTGGAAGGGGCTGAATGAAGGCAGGAAAAGGGGAAAAAAGTGGGGACAACTGTAATAGCATAAACAATAAGGAATAAAGAAAAGAAAGCAGACTCTTCCCAGACAGCTGACACCTTGATTTTGGTCATATGAAAGCTGGAGCAGAGAAACTGTACATTCCTCTGACCTACAGAACTGTGGGATAATAAAATGCTAAGTTTATACTAACTTATTGTGGCAACCATGGAAAACAAATACAGATTTTGTTATTACTATAGGGGTTAAATATTTACACATTGGATTAAGAGAAGAGAAAATTGTCACTGAGCAAGAAAAATGTCATTTCAAACTAAACTATATTTACTAAACAGAACTTTCTCTAAGGTCATGCTTTTTAAATTTTGGCTTTGGATAATATGTATATATAAACTGGATTTATCATAAAAACCTCAAGCATGTTAACATAACATTTGATCAAAAAGATTGTTTCTAAACATGAGAGATCCTCTTCATAGAATAGATTCCTTAAACCTGAATTCCACCCTGAATGGAGTCAGTCATATGTTAAGTTTCTCAGTTTAACAATTCCATCATCAGTTACTGAAGAGCAGCAGGAAAGGAATGGGAAGAGCTCCAGAGAAATGAGCCTTGGGTAGGAAGGAAAATCACACAGGCAAACTTCATTTGCCCCCAAACTAGTTTTAAGCCAGTATTTCTCACTTAAGTTTAACCATATGTCCTAAATAAATCCTGAATTTTGTAGCTGGAAGGAACTGTTAGGTAGGATAGATAGTAAACTAAGTCAGGGAGGAGGAGGGAGATGTGTCTCACCCATGAACTCAGCAGTCCTGAGCCTGGTCCAATAATATTGCCAGATTTCTTGAATATCAGAAGAAACATCATGCTAGCATGGGTTGGTGCGGGGTGGCAGGACTCTTGAAATTCTGTGTATGGTTTCCACTGTCTAGGAGAAAGCCTTTGAAACTGTGTGTTCATCCCAAGGTCTAGAAGGGGAAGAAGAGAGGGTCCACAGTATGCAAAAGAAAGCCCGTACAATAAGTTTGGTTAATTGCTTGCCTCTGGTCACTGTTTTATGAGGGGGGTCCCTAGTGCTTACAGAAAGAACCCATAACTAACTTTGGATAACTGCCTCAACTTTAACTGCCTCCTGTCACATATCTGTTTCACACCAAGACGAACAAATGTGGTCTGGAGAAAGGTAAGAATTCAAGGAAAGAGACCCCCACGACCATCCCTGGGGGAAGCTGGCACTGCCTTTACTCACCAATGTACATGCAACGCCCTCACCTCCAGCCCGCAAACTATATAAGTTCTCAAGACAAAAGACCACTTGTTTTTGCCACTCTTGCTTTTGCCACCCTTGCCTTGCCCTCTACCTATGCCTTTCTTCCCCACTTTGGCAAGGCCCTATCTCTTCAATGAGAACCTAGCAAACTTTGCCTGTATACTAATCAGCTTGCTGATCTGTGATCCTTTACTGTGTTAGCAAGAAGAACCAAGCTTTTCCCATAACAGGATCACAAAATGTTTTAGGCCTATGTGATAATGTTCTACACAATCAGCATCTTAAAACAATATAAATTTACCTTGCAGTTGTGGAGATCTGACATCTGGTATGTGTCTCCCTGGGGTGAAGTCACTGTGCCCGCAGAGCCCAGGGCTCCTTCTCGGGGCTCTAGAAGAGGATCTGTCTCTTCACCTTTTCAGCTTCTCGAGGCCACCGACATCACTTGACCCATAGACCCTTCTCTATCATTAATTCAACAGAGTAGCATTTTCCTTTCTCTCTCTGACTCCTGCCTCTATTATCACACCCTCCTTCCTCACTCTCACTCTAACCCTCATCCTTCTCCATCATAAGAACCCTTGTGATGATATTGGGCCCACCTGCACAATCCAGGAGACTCTCTTCCCATTTCAAGCTCCTTCACTTAATGACATTAGCAATGTTGCCTTTGCCCGCAGAGTAGTACGTTCATAGGCTCTGGATTATCATAAGAACATCTCTGAAACAAATATATTTCTAATAAAATACATGGATTTCTAACATAACTCTAATTGCAATAATATTTTACAAATAATTACACAGTGACATCTCAGTTTCTCGTCTTAAATCATGTTTCTTTTCAGCTCCCCGCTTCCTGGGATCTTTTAGGGTTCATGAATAGGTAGGAATGTTTGGTGAGACAAGCAGGTAGACGAGGAAGAAGAGCATGTTAGTGACGGGGAAATAAAAACAAAGCCACGTATTTCCGGCCTCCTCCAACACAGTGCTAGCTGTGTCGTCAACGCCACACACACACACACACACAGGCACACATCCATGTTTTTATCTTTATCTTTCTATCTATTTACATAAACAATTTTGAAAATTATTTTGGCGCCTTCCTCGGAGACCTATTTAGGTGTCTAAATGTACAAATATCTGTTTATTTTTATGACAGCATAAGTAATGTAGGGTGAGTTTATTTCATATTGTTAAGCACATTTTAGATGTCTAAAAGCAGTGAGCATTATGTAAACTGAAAGAAATGGAATAAATTGTACTTATATTCTCTAAGCCAAATATTCCAATTTATACTTTTATTTCACAACTACTTATAAAGAAGTGCCAGGTACTGTTCTCAGTATTATTGATTCCGGAGTATCACTACAGAAACAAGAATAAACAGATATACACATCTGTTTTTATGGAGCTTACACTCCAGCAGGCAGCTGGAAAATAAACAAACAAACAAAAATAAATAAGTAAAATCGATCAAATAACTAGAATTGCTAAAGGAGAGCAGGGAAAGGCAGTGAAGAGGAACGAGGGGCAGGTGGTTCCAGAGGAAACTAAATTTAAATATGGTGTTCATGAAAGTCCTCACTGAGAAGGTAACACCTGAGCAGAGTCCTAGGAGGAGAAAGCGCAAAGTCTTTTTACTTTGTTTTATTTTACAATTCCAAATAACATGCATTATTATTCTGTATTCATTTCAGTTGTACAGGACAGTGGTTAGACAATCACATCCATTACAAAGTGATCGCGCCCGGTATTTCCAGTACCTACCTGGCACCACGCATAGTTGTTATTTCAGGGAGCGAGACTTTGAGAACAGTCGTTCTGTTTCTCAGCCAATATTACTGACAGCCTTCAATGCACCAGCGGCTGATATAAACACTGGGCATACATCAGTGAGTAAAACCAATTCCTTCTCTTTACGGAGCTTACATTCCAAGAGACATCATGACTTTGTTTCAAATTCATTTATCCTACCATAGCCATCATTTTTGGGAATGAGGAGAAATTATAAACCATGCTTTTAAAATTTCTCTATTTACGAAAAAAGAATAGCTTGCTAACCTCAAAGGGATACTTTAAATATTATTTACCTAAAAAATATAGAGTACTAAGAATTATTTTTTTAATGAGTATGCTTAGCTGGTATAACGATCAGGTGGATCAGCTTACTTATTGTTAGTTTGAGTTTTGGTTCCATTATATATAGGTCTTAGATTTCTAGGGCCCCTCATTTGGAACCAGGTGACATTCAGAACAAAACAGATTTTATGAAGATGATTTCCTAGAGTCTAACAACCAATAAATGTAGTCCGTTTATTCAAATGTTAACAGTTTCCAGAGCAAGTGTGTTATACACATGTGATAAATCATAGATGTAGGGAAAAGCTAAAGTGTTGTCAACTGGGTTGTAAATGTTTCAACATAATAAACAGAGTGGAACACAAAAGGCTCCACAGTTGAAGATTTCGGTTTTGACGGGAGGAAAAACTATGCGCTTCAGGTGGGAAAGGAAGCAGCGCTGTTTTCGGTTAGACAATGGAGACAGTCTAAAAGAAATAGCGTGTATTAAGATTGTCAGGGTGACAGATGGTCGCACTGTACATAATAAAGCCAAAAGATATTTTGACGAGAAAGGGGATGGATCTGACAGTTCGCAAATCAGAATCCTAGGCGGCGCAAATGAGAAAATATAATTGAATGTGTGCGAAGCTGATGCATAGTTAATTTTTCGCAGCTCAAGGCGACAGAGTATGGAGATAGACAGGAGTGTTCACAGGTGAGATAGAAGAAAGAGACCGAGGAGATACGGCAAATAAAAAGAGAAAGAAGGCAACAATCCATCACAGATACAATGTTATTTTCAGCAACTTATGTGAAAAACCAAACCAAAACTTATAATTTCTGTATTCAAAGTTATCATTTTGAACAAAACAGGGCTAGTTTTAAATACTATTTTATATTAGCTAAAAATATAGTATCTCCTATTGGAAAAATGAATTCTGTCATAGTCAAGAGCGGATTGCATTTCAGTAACATTGTGTCCCAAAATAATCCTAGGAAATAAGATGTTTTCAACATACCAGCTGCTCTCATGACATAAGTATTTGAATTAGCCTTTCTCTGGCTATTTACATCAATTGTAATTACCATTATTTTAAGACACATGTCCATTTTAAGCAAATTTGAAAATAATGGATTTCTTTATAAAATGAGTAAATTGAATAAAGTACTCCCCATTTCCCATTCAGTAAGTAATAACATTATTTATCTAGTGTTATACAGGGCTTCATAGGAATACAATTTCAGTTTTAGGTTGAAAATACACACGCCCTTCAAATTCTAAATACTTTAGGTCCGTATATACATAGCAGCTACTTTTTATACTAAAACTTAAAAAGGGTAAAATGTAATGGCTCCAGAGTTGAAGATTTTAGAGGCAGGATCTCTTTCCTCCTAAGAAACCAAGCAACTGGTTCACGAACACGCAGTCAGGCACTGGCAGAGAGAGGATGGCATTCTACCCGCACAGTCCATGCTTTAATGCCCTTGCTGTTCTGACTCACAAGCCACAACTGCGAAACCTCACCCACTCATTCATTACCCTTGTCAGTCACATACACATTTACAATGGAAAAGCAAGACAGATGTCAAAACTCTTTTAGAAGAAACCCAACAGTAGAAACAGACATGTGTAATCATCTTTAAAAAATCAGGAGTGTTTGTACATCATCTTTGTAAAGTAAAGAATGCCCAGAGGTATTTTCAGTTTAGAGCTGCAACTAAAGACAGCACTGCTAGATGCTTTAATAATCTTTATTGCATCATATTTGTAATATTACACTACATTGCTGCCATCTATGGTGATTCATAAATCACATAGTACTAAAGACTCTTAATAAATCTTATGCTCTCTCCTCACATTATTGACCCCTTTTATTTGCTGATGCAAGAACTCTTCCATATGTTGATGCAGCATCTGTAATCTATGTATCATAATACTTTCTGTCTAATATTATCTTCTGTAAGTCAATACCCTTCCTCCTTGAAGATGGCCCTGCAGAATGAGTTTGTTCCAGCATTGCTGGGCGTTTGGATGTGTGACACAGCTTTTGATTCCTTTCTAGCAAATTAGTAGGTGATGGTGTGGACCTTTCACAAGTTTTGTCGCAGCCTCACCCTGTTAGCTCTGTGGCCCTGGTGAGCAACCTCAGCAGCCTTTTCCCAGTCACTTCACTGTGTCCAATGGTCAGCATCTTATATCTGAGCTTATCATCACTATAGCTCTGTCTGGCTACTTGACCTCCGCCTTCACCATAATCTCATAGTTGTTCCAGTTCTGTCATGTTCCATCTGCTTAAAAATCAATCACTGATGATTTATCTGGCTCTTATAATGTTCTTGTTCTTGTTGCTTTTGTTATTTTTTTTTCATTTGTTTAAAATGTTTAATGCTAAGGGCTATGCTGCAGAACGTACTTAATGCTGATTTAACAGTGAACTTGAGGAGTTGATTTTAAGAGGTTGGAGGTGACGTTAGACATACGCCAGTTCTCCAAGACATCCAGGTTGAGACTCCTACAGGAAGCAGCATCAGCAATTCTTACGTTATATTTCTTTTGCCTTCCAGCCTCTCAGAGAATGTATAGTTTTGACATAATTTCTGTTGCTTACCTACTATCACAGGCCAGTGACAGTACATTGCTGAGAAAGATAAATTCAGATTGCTTTCAGCTTTCTATTGTGACTATAGATTTTTTATTTTAAGCAGAATGCTCATGGTACAAACAGAAATATGTCTCCTTTCATATTTTAAAGACTCAGTTTAATGTGTTTTTGAGGTGGCATTACTTTAAAACAACAAACTTATGTGCTGCTCAAAAATCATAAAATATACAATCCTATTTCTCAGTAGGGCATAATTTATACCTTCAAATTAGATTTTTTTGAAACTTTATATGCTCACTTAAAACATTAATAATTAATGGAGAAGCCACAGATTCTTTAGCATTATGTTAGAATAACCTCACAATAATTATATATGTATGTGCATGCCATCAGAAAAGCATTCAAAATATAAGACCATTTTACAGAGGTTAAATTAAATTTTTTGTGAATTTATAAAAACATTTAAATGACAACAAATCACTCTAGTAACACAAGTATGCCACTTTTAAGTAAAGTAAATTTTAAGAGGCGGCTTCAAATTTTGTTAGATTATTGAGAAAGCAACTGTGTTGTTGGGAACCACCCTGCCAGGTTTCAGAAACTGTAACCCCCCCAACCCCCCCATGGTTAAGGCTGAGTAGAGAGACCTTGGGACCATAAGCCACTAAGGAGACAAAGCTTATCTCCTTGGCAGGGGTGCCACCTCTGCCCACTTTACTTTATCCTGCTTTGCCCTGAGCCTGACCAGTTAGCCAATGATGGGTAAGACTCCTCAAGGGAGGGATGACCTAAGACAGGCATGGTGGGGAAGGGGCCCTCAGGGAAGGACTTGGAGGGCTAAGGAAAAAGGGGGTGATGGACCCTCACCCCTGGGCTTTGACATAGCCTGAGTCCTCATTCTGTCTGTAAGAAGTCTCCTAATCTCTAGGCTGCCTTACTTCCCCTGCCTGATTTAGGCCTGAAACAATGCAGGAGGTGGGTGTGGCCCTGTGCTGGAAAGGGCAGGTTCCCCCGGCCATCAGGCCTAAGACAGAATGCATAAAATCCTGTGAAACCTGCTTTGCTAACACCTGCAATTTAAATGATAATGGTCCAAGTATGAAATGAGTTTGTTTCCCAAAGTTTTATGGCCCTTTAGCTATCTGATCCTGACTCAGAATAAGCCCTCATAGTTCTTTGAGTGTTATCTATTGTTTGATCATTACTGCCTGACAATGATTGATGAGCTTTACCTGTATACCCTGTATTCCTATACAAATACACACAATAAAAGCCCATTGAAGAACAGGCTCCTGGCCTTTCTCCTTTGAGAGATTGGCCATCTTTCCTCCCCAAGCAGATCAGGTCTCGGTAGACTTATTCTTATCCATGGCAGTCCAGGGGAGGGGTCCCTGCCAGTGGAGCTCCCCCCGCTACACTGTAGTATACCCAAGTAAGCTGAATAAATTAATACTCTCAATACAAGGGCCTTAACCCAACCAAAACAAACAAAATAAAACATCAACAAAAAATACAGAATAAGCAAAAATATATATATTTATTAGGTACAATAAAGAAGAAAGTAAAACAAAATAATAGCACCAAATGTTTCTTCTTTCTAATCTCTCATTTCTGGTACCAAATAGGAAAACCTGTGAGGTGGATATGACTTATAATAACTGAGATATTATCAGTCCCCCTTTGGTTTTATTGACAATCTTCATGTATATCCAAGTGGAAACTCATTGTGGTGGACATGGGTAAACAGGTGATGTCCAGCTAAGCAAGTAATGCAGTATATTCATCCAACTCACTGGGGAGAGGCCATCAGGCATTGGCATTTTCCACAGCCCAACCCACCTCCATTTATCAGAATGGGGTCTGGTCACCCAAGGCTTTATATCTCATTGGCTTATTTACTTCTCAGATTTACACAGAAATCAGCAATTTAAATAATTATTAGTCAGTTGTTTTATCTTCCTAGATAGATTAAGTGTATCTAAAACAAAAATCAAAACATTCTTATACCTTTGTTCTAATTAATAGTACAATATTAAATCTGACTCATTTAATTAGACAAATATATTTTTAAAATACACTGTAAGTCATTATTATTTTTGTTTCTTCTTTTCTCAATTTGAAAAGAAGTAACAGTAATACCATAAGGAATTTCTCACATAAGTAGTTAGGATGATAAATTATGTGTATAAGTTATTATTTATATAGATTCAGTTTTTAGTTTTGTATTACATTACTCTTATTAAATTTATATCTCCAGGTTTTTAAAAATAAATTTAAGAATTTTACATGTCTTCTCTACTCTTATCCAGAAGTTCTTATTTGAATTTTCAGTCTCTTTATTGTATTTTTATATTGAATTTAATCTTTATTGTATTTTTTCTTCCATTACCATTTAGTTCCCTTATCCCCCTCTCCCCACCGCAATCACCATATCTTTGATGCTCTTTCTGTGTGCACTGAGTGGTACTATTAGTCTTTCCCTGTGTCCTCTTCCAGTCCCATCACTGTTCACCTTCACCAGGATTTTATTTCAGATCTATTTTCTCCTAAACAAATCCATGTTTTTATCACCTATTTCTGATATTGTCTACACTTTTATCTCCAAAGCAGAAATAATTTCAAACATTAAAAACATTTCTTCTTGGTATCTCTAATGAATCTCTAGTTTATTAGAGATTATCTCTAGTTTAATGTACCAGCATGTTAAAAACTAAGATCACATCCACTCTGACCTGTTCCTCTGAGTGTTATTTTACAACTAAGCTTCATCACCCTCCACCAAGACCTCTAGCCTAGAAGTTTAACATAATGAATCCATGTCATCCTACAAATCCATCCTATAACTATGTCTTACTTACCTTCAGAACTGTTTTAATCAAACTCTTCCTTTCCCCTTCTTTTCTCTTTATAGTCTATAATTTCCTGAGAGCTATCCTAATAAAACATGAAATTAATCATCCTATTACCTTGCTGATCCACATTAGGTGGCTGTACAGTATCTACAAAATTTCATTCAAACCCTTTATCATAATGCAATATAAATTAATGTGTTTCAACAATTTTCTTTTGTGATCAATACTTTATGCTACAGATTCTTCTGTTTCTTCTTTATAAACCTTCTTTCATTGTTTTTTCTCTGCCAAACAAAATCCAACTGATCTTCTAGGACCCAATTCAAATCTCACTCCTTTTTTTTGTGAAACTTGTCTTAAAGCTTCTTTAAGAAGTTTCTTTCTCCATATCATCGGGAAAAATTAATGCTTTCCTTTTTTAGAAATTCAAATTATTTGGTTTGTATTATTTGGTATATGATGTGTGAGGGATGTCTATTAACAATTTATCTGCTTGCTTGTAAATGAGCTTCTGGAGGGCAGAGACAATCTAATGTGAACTATTAGCGTTTCATGCTGCCTATCACTCAAGTTCATAAATACTTATTAAATTAAGTAAAATTCTCTAACCATTTCAATATGCAAACATGGTCTTTGTACCTTATTTAAGTAAACATATTTTATGACTTACTAATTACAGATAAAATTTATGTAACTATTTTTATGATCAGTCATACTATATTTCCACCAAAAGACTGAAACAGGAAAAGAAGAGATTCAGACTGAAAATGTCCTTGGAAAGGGCACTTTTCTTCTATGGTAAATGTTAGAATGCAGCCCTGACTACTTCAACCACAGCACAATCCTTTTATAGAATTTAATCCTGTAACTTTATTCATTGAAGTAAATGGTTGTTTCACATGAGTTATGGTGATGTATTGAGATTTGAAGAAGGGTGTGAAAGATAACACAGCAGAAACTAGATGTAATACTTAAAATATAATTCCTCCAGAATGGAAACAAAATCTATAAGAGAGGACTCCATAGAAGCATAATGTTCCAATTCAGACTTTCAAAACAGATTTACAAATAAAACATTTCATAAACAATGAATAACGTGCTCTTAAAAAATCTCACACAGAAGAAAATTGCCACTGAGCATGCATAATTTGCACTACAGTAATCTTATTTTCTAGCAAAAGCAATGAATCCTGTCACCAAATGGTGAGCAAAGACAAAGTGATGGGATGCATACCCATGTTGCTAAAATTCTCTCCAGAGAAATAAGGAGGGAAGAATATGATTGTGATGAGTTTTGTATGTTTAATTCTTAACTGGCAATAAATATAAACAAATAATTTGAAGCTTTTTTCATCAAGATGTTGATATGCAGCTCAGAAGATTAAGGCACTCATAAACCTGAATAATTAAACATATTAAATATTGTATCATTCTAGGAAAAACATATCTCTACATTGTATAATTTTACATATTTTTACATATTCCATTTTCTCCAGCTTTTTCACTTCCTTCAAAGCATGAAATTCTGGGACTTAAATTTATTATATTTTTAATTTGTTTTCTTTATTTGCATGTACACAAATCGTAGGGCAGCTGGAAGATTATAAGCTTTCTCATGAATCTCCACTCTCCTGCCTCAGACTGTCATCAAATAACAAGCAGCCTTATTATCTAGGGGTCTGTCAGGGAACAAAGGTTATCATTGCTATTGCTCTCTCTCTAACTGTGCTATAATAGTCAACTATATAATTATTGTCTGAAAATGAAGTGGAATAAATCCTCAGAAGTCTTGGGAATGAAGATGCAAATATCAGCTTAATAACATAGTGAAAAGTAAAGGTGAGGTTGAATAACATAATAAACTAATGAGATATAACAGACATATGCAGAATTGCCTACCCAACAGCAGAGTACATATCTTTTCAAGTGCGCATGAAACATTTTCCTAGATAGACACTATGTTAGGCCACAAATGAAGTGTGAATAGATTTAGAAAGACACATAATATTCAAAGTATCTTTTCTGACTATAATAGAATAAGTCAGAAATCAACAATTAAAAAAACTGAAAAATTCACAGATTTGTAGAAATTAAAAAAATATTCTTAAACAACCAATGGATAAAGGAAAAATATCACAAGAAAAATTAGGAAATGCTTAGAGACAAAGGAAAAGAAGAAAGCACCATACCAAAACATATGGGGCACAGCAAAAGCAGTACTAAGTGGGAAATTTATCTATAGATTTTTACATTATAAAACAAGAAAGATGTCAAATCAACAAGTTAACTTTATAACGTGAGGAGGAAATGAAAACAAACTAAACCCAAAGCTAGAGGGATTGACAAATGTTTAACTAGCTGGACTAATAAACTTAAAAAGACACAAATTACTAAAATCTGAAATGAAAATGGAGATTTAAGTACTAATTCTCTGTGAATAAAAATGATTGCAAGAGATTACTATGAATAACTGTACACCAAAAATTGGATAACTTACACAAAATGGACGGACTATAAAAACACAATACCTACTAGACAAATAGAAAATCTGAATAGCCTTATAATCAGTAAGATTGAATCAGTTATCAAAAATATCCCAACAAACAAGAGCCTTGGACCTGAGTGCTTGAGCAGCAAATTCTACCAAACACTTAAAGATAACACCAATTCATCTCCATCTTTTTCCAAAAAAACATTTAAGAGAACACTCCCTAATGTATTTTGAGTCCAGCATTACCTTGATAACAAAGTCAGATAAAGACACCGCAAGAATAAAAATCAATATTCTTTATGAGTAGAAACACAAAATATTCAACAAAATTCTAATACACCAAATTAAGTAGTATATTAAAAGGATCATACATCATGACTAAGTGGAATTTATTCTTGGAATGCAAAGATGGTCCAATATGTGAAAATTGATCAATATGATATAACACATCAAAAAATGAAAGGGGAAAAATGAGCAGGGTCATATCAATTGATTTTAAAAAAGACATCTGAAGAAAGTTCAACACCCTTCCATAATAAAAACACTCAACAGACAAGGAATCAATAAAAATTCTGTCAACATAATAAAGCCATAGATGAAAAACTTATAGTGAACATCATACTCAGAGGTAAAGAAATGAATGCTGTTCCTCTAAATCAAGAACAGAGTAAGGATGTCTGATTTCACCATTTCCACTGAACATAGTACTGAATGTCCCTGCCTGAGCAATTGATCAAGAAAAAAGAAGTAAAAGGCGTACGGATTGAAAAGGAGGAAATAAAATTATATCTGTTCACAGGTTATATAATTTTATGTGTAGAAAACCTTAAATATTATACAATATACTGTTAGAATTAGTAAATGAATTTAGCAGGATAGAAGTCAACACACAAAAATCAGTTGCATTTTGGTACACTAACATTGAACAAGCCTACAAGAAAATTAAGAAAACAGTTTCAGTTACAATTGCACAACAATAATAAAATACTTATGAATTAATGTAACCAATGAGGTCAAAGTTTTGTATAATGAAAGCTGCAGAATATTTTTGAAGAAAATTATAATAAAAATACATGGAAAGACATCAATGGGAATGTAAAATGGTATAGCCACTGTATAAAATAATATGATAAACCCTGAAATAATTTAAAATAGAATTATCATGTGGTCCAGAAATCCCACTTCTGGGTATATACCTAGAAAAATGGAAAGCAGTATCTTGAAGAAATATTTTGTGTTCCAGTGTTCATAGAAATATTATTCATAATAACTAAAACTTGAAACCAACACGAATGTCCATTGACTGATGAACAGATAAGCAAAACATAGTATACCACACAATGGAATATTATTCAGCCTTAAAAAATAAGAAAACCCTGACACATCCTATAAAATAGATGAACTTTGAGGACATTATGCTGAATGAAATAAGCTATCCACAAAAAGACAGATCCTGTATGATTGTATTTATTTGAGGTACCTAGCATAGTCAAATTTATAGTGACAATGAAAATTGTGTTTGCCAGAGCTGAAGGGAGAGATTAATGGGAAGTTACTATTTAATAGGTACAGAGTTTCAGTTTTTTAACTCTATTTGAATATTAAATTGAAATCACCATCAAGGCTGTAGAGTATCATGAAACTCAACTGAGTTACTATTGCCTAGCAAATATTCATGCTCTATTTCCTTACATTAGAGGAATATTTTCCTGCCCAGTTTATCTTGTGCATAGCTGTATGGCTTCCTTTGTCTACTGGAATGGTAATGGAAATAATATGAGCAAACCTGAAATATAATTGTTTGATTTGACTTGGCCTCTTGCACTTTCATCTTTTTCCATAGGAAAAATAAGCCTTGGTTGAAGGTGGAGGGTGAATGAGAAACGGGTGAATGTACCTCACAGCTAGGAAACAAATCCAACTGTGCCAATTCTAGATTGGCTGAACTCATGCCAATCCACAGGTGAATAAGAAACAGATGGTTATTCTGCATGCCATTGAGTTTGGTGTGGTTTGTTACATAGTGTTACTATGGCTAGAACTGATGAATACTCTAAAAAATAAAGACATTTCATCAAAACACCAAGAGAATTAAGATTTTAAAAGCCCCTACTTTGTGAGGCCATAGTGATTTAACTGCATGAAACAGTTTTTAAAAAAGGTTAAAAAAAGTTTAGTTTTGCTATGCATGTAAAGAAAATGACCAAAAGGTGGAGTACCTAGTAAAAAGATAAAAAAGAAAAAAGTAGCAAATATAGATAAATCTTAGGAATTTTATTAGTAAATGGAAGGGAAGAAATAAAACTCATGCTAGAAGTGGTGTTAGAGAAGAGGGAAGGCTTTTTGTTTTTGTTGTTTATTTTTCCTTATACAATTACAAGAATTATAATCAATGAAGCAAAAGAATTAAAATGAAAGAGAGGGACTAATTGACTGATGTTAAACAAAGCCATAGGTCAGTTTGAGAATGACATTCAGCACATAGTATAAGACAAGAAAAACATTCTTACTCTGAGGCAGCAGGAAAGGAAAGAGTGATGTCGCAGAGAAATTCTAAGAGCATGAGGAAAGTATGTGAAGTGAGAGTAATAATGACGGCATTTGTGCTAGATGGCTTCTATTTGCCATTGTGGGACAAATGACTTTTGTGGGAATTTTATTATCCTTCAAAATATACATACAAGATGTTTGTTTAGAAGTAACAAAAGCCAGTCCACAATAAATGAATTTACATTAAGGATTGGGTTGAAGCAATAGTTTGAAGACCAGGAATAGATAAAGCATGTTCAGGGAGTTATTTTGGTTTGTAGATCTTGTAGGTTCAGCTTCACTATTTCCTTCCTATCTTACATCTTACTAACAGATCCCAGAACTTTAACGGCACCCCAGCAGCCATGTGACAAAGTTCACTTTCTTAGTGTGATGACTTAGGTCATAATTCAGCACGTATTCACAGCCCCCTCACCAAGAGAAGGAATATATTTCCCTCTTCACTTATAGAATGAGTGATTTTCCAAGTTTCTACAATATCACCCCACTTATCTGAATGCTGCTAGGTCTTCATTGCCTTTAATATTCATCTTATTATAACTTTTTCCAAAAAGCTTTCTTTGATATCTTTGTCTCCTCTTGATTTCTTATTATACAGAATTGTTTAGTTCTTAACACAAATTTTCATTGTTCCTTTTTTCTGTGAATACACCTACCTAACTTTCTTCTGACCTCAAATAGAATTGCAAGCTCTTGGAGCCAGGGTGTGTTGATGTCATTTTTATCCTGTGCTTAGAAATCAGCTATGGAGTTTTGTGAATCACAGCACATATTTGTATCAACAACAAACAAAATAATGACAAGGGCAGAATTTCAAAAACTTTGACATTATTCAGATTATTAGATATCACAATCTCTTCTACTGGTAAAATTTATTCTAAAATCTGAACTTAACTTAAAACTAAAGATCCCTTTGTAGTAAAAACATCAATGCCTGGGGTCCATTTATTTGTACTTTCTTCTTTTCAGTGTACAATAACTAACAATTTAACTTGGAAGGAAGAGAATCAAACAGAATTGATCAAATAGTTTTTTACATAAACAAAATGACTATTTACTTTCTTTTGCAAAATAGGGTGCAGAGATGACAAGAACAAATTATATGAGTTAAGCTAATTTATTTTTAGAGAAAATGACAAAATACGTTTTAAATTAACAATATATGATACCCTCAGGGTAGTGCATTTAACAAAATAATAAACAAAATCCTGAGATGAAAGCCACCATTTTTAGTAACAATATTGTATTTGGTACTTACTCAATCTTCAACATTCTGTCCACATTGCAGATACTTCAGGGGAAAAATAAAAGCTGCTGGCTATAAAAAATATTCTATTTTTAATAAAAAATATAATTCATAAAGACCTTCTTGAGAATTGAACATTTTGGATCTTCACTCCCAAAACATACTTTTTATCTGTGAAAGTTATCTATTGAAAAATAAAATGTTCTGACACTTCACTTTTATATTTCTTTTAAAGTTTTGCTCGAAGTATTTCTTAGAAATTTTATTTATAGAAAAAAGTAGATATATAATCTATGCAATGGGAATGTTTTTTAGTTTGCATTTGTTTTGCTGCAACTTCTTTTCTGGAAATATTGCTGTAAAAGCAAAGAGGTCAGAACAAGTTAAGTTAATCTCCTTAGCAAAATTTTGAAGGTTTGTGTAGACAACCTGTTGTAAATTGATTTTCTATGTGACCTTTTCTCTAAGTATTTCTATAGTCCATTTATGAATGTTTGTAGAAAAAATTAGGCCACTCTGTACCATTTTCTCTAAGTTTTCTCTCAAGAAAAAGATTGATTTTTTAACCTAAAATCCACTGTGCTAGAAAGTGTCTGTGTGTGTGTGTGTGTGTGTGTGTGTGTTTGCAAGAGAGTGGATGTAGGAGATAAAGTGCACACAGAACGGAATGGGTATAAATGGTGTCCTTTCAGATATATAGAGCTAAACAAGAATAGTGAATTTTTTATTTTAATAAATCTTTGAATAGTCACATGGTAACATTCTTATTAATTATGATCTAAGGGAAGAAAATTGTTAAAAGTCTACATTGATTATTCCTGTATTGTTCCTCTAATGTATGACCAACATTGCACAGATGTATATTTAAATGAATCTAAATATATTAATGAGGTGACTAAGTCATGAATTTATAAAATATATTATATTTAAAGCCTAGAATATCAAGTCTAAAATCACTTAAGTTGTCTGCTTTGTATTTATATTCAAGATCAAATAACAACACCATTGATCTTAAAATTGTAAACTTATTGCAAATATTAATCACATGAGAAAAGAAAACTATACAATTTAAAATAATAATAATTACACTGTACAACTTATGCTTTATCCAATTAACTGTTTCTATTTTATATCAATTAAATGATAAAATGAGTTGGGTTTCAATTTATTAAACAGAAAAGAAAATGATTGAATATATTTTAATGATTTTAAATATCATTGAAACCTTAATAGTATAAAATAGAAAGATTTATAATGGTTACAATTCATGGATAGGGTCTATGGAATGACTTATTTTTCTTTTTGACATAAGTTTGAATATCATGAAGTTGTAGGTAGCATTCTTAGTAATATATACATGTACATATCCATTCACATTGATATACTGCACATCAATAAAAATTTCTATCTCATGTTACGGGGGAAATAAATAAAAATACAGAAGAATCATGATCTAACTTTCAAAACCCTAAAACAGAAGCTTATATTATAACTAGATTAATTCTAGACTCTTTAGGGTTTTATGTTTCAGTTTTGATCAAATTGAAATCTTGGTCCTGGCAGCTGCCTAGACATGAAGCAAATTTAGTTTCCATAATTAGCTGTGTGTGCAAAACTGAGCTCCTGAAGATCTCAGGCTTATTTCATAATATTACAAAGCATTTTCTTCTGACAGCTTGTGCTACTGATTAATAAAAGTTCACAAAAAATGCCTCTAAAAAGTGCTTATTTAAACTTTGACATTTTTTGAAATATTCCAGATAGGTTTTGTATTTATTACTTCTTAATTTGTTTGAAGAAACTTGTATGACAATTTCTTTTTATCAAAATAAGATGTTTCAACAAATAACAGGTAAATAAAAATTATGTTGTTAAAAATAAAATCATATTTAAGAGCAATGAATGAACAATGAAGAAATGACTGATTTCTCGAAGAGTTTACATAAATTCAAAATAAAAATCTATGAAGAGTGGTTAAAGAAGTAACAGAAATGCTGACTTCCTGAAACCATTTTCATTCTTTTAGTGTTATGGCATTAACTCTGACTCTGTAACAATAAAACTACTTTGAAATATTTTTCTCAGAATCATTAAGAGGTATTAATTACCAAATATTTTTCAAACTCTTTGGCCCATTATTGTAATTGTTACCATTCCATCTCTTCTGTGAAGGTTTTCCTTGCAAGCCAAATATTTTCCTTAGTGATTGCTTTTAACATTATATCTCTATTGTAAAATGATTCCTTCATTAGGTATCTTTGTATTTTCTAGTCGGTAATAATTACTAAGTATGTATCCTGGGTGTTACCACTATGTCAGACACTGAATCAAAGATGAAGAATACAAAAGTTAGCAAAATCAGCCAAGGGGAGTTTACCACTGGATAAGACAGATTGAAGAAATGAAAAACACTAAGGAATGTAAAATTACAATTTGTGGTAAGTCCTACAAAGAAAAGCTTCATGATAATCTGAAGAATTTGTTCCTCTCTTTTCTTGATTCGATAAAATTCAGTATTTTCACTTTGTGTCCTACTTTGGTACAAGACCGAGTTTTAATGATTAAAATATAATTTATAGTTATACAACAGTCAAATTTGAACAGAGTGGCAACCACACTTTGATCTCTTAGATAAAAAGAATGGTAATTTATTATATGATGGTCACAGTGAGAAATTTCTCTTAAGCAGCATTTGGGAACATCTCCTCTCACAGGCCCAGCCTTGGTTTCATCCTCTGCTATTGCCATCTTAAAACTTAATAGTTTTATCTTGGAACACGTGTTCCGTGTGAGGTCTGATAGGACGATGGAGCATCCCTGTGTGCAGGGTGGCTCCATTTGCGTATAACATGCCCGATTTCCCATGCATACAGAATTCCTGTAGACCTACAATGTGCAGGAGTCCAGCCAGACTCAAAACCCGTGCAGCGGGCGGAAGAGTGTTATATCTGAGCAACCATGTTAGGTAGGGGCCCACTGACAGCTTTGAGGGGCCATGTTTTCCATTTCAAACAGTAATTGCTTTAAATGCAGAAAGGATTTAACAATGTCCTATAAAAACACAAATAACCAAGAAATTTTCAACATATTCTCAATTATTTGTGTTACTCCCACGTATTAGCCAACCAACAATCTATGCTGAAGGCCATACTTCCTTTTTTCATGTAGTCCTTTCTTACATGCTTATGCCAAAGGCAGAGAGGTTGGTATTGTGTTTGTACCAAGAAGTAAAATAAAAAGAGTTGACTTAGTTTATGCAGCATTTCCACTATTTTGATAAGAATAAAATTTTGGTGATTCTGCATTTAAGTTAAAAATATTTGCATTTAGAGCTGTTGTACAATATAAAGGTCAACAGCAAAATTCACTCTGAAGTTTGAAAATTTTAATTTAAAAAAAAATTTCAAACAAAAACAGTAGCAAATAAAACAAATCTAGAGAGAGATTATGGAAGAAAAGATTTATATTTTAGTCATTTTTAATGTACTTTTTTTTCTATTGTTTTAATAAGAGGATCGTATTTTCATTTTGCAATGGACGCTGTAATTTGTTTAGCTGGCTTGTTATAGTTGCAAATAATAAAACAGTCTTTTTAATCCTTCAAGTAGAAGAGGTCAGTCATGCAACAATCATTTCAGTCACATCTCAATAACTTTATAATAATTAACATTTGAGGTTTGAAAACCAAAGCTATTTACTCAAAGCCATGCTGTGATACCATTTCCTGGAGAAATTTTAATGTGCAAATTCAAAATCTAAACAAGAGACACATCAAAAATATGGGCAGTTCTTTGTATATTTCAATCAAGGAAGATATTTTATGAGCTGAAATACAGATTTTTTTTCTATAAAGACTAAAGGTTAACATTATTCTGATGACCACATATAAAATAATCTTTATGGTGCTAATATAAAACATATTATTACCTGAAAGATCTCATTAGTATCTTAACCACTGACGGTACCCGACAACTTGCTGGTCTACTAATATGCTCAAAGTTATTTTCTTTGTATCTTAGTTGAACCTATTCTTTGCCAGAGGATTTCATCCAGAACTACTTTTTTCTATACCCAGAAGGATCTGTAATTTGCTGTCTAACACAAATCTTTGATTGCTTTCCTGAAAAAATTTAAAAAGTGCTATTTACCAAAAAATTCTATAAGGAACATATAATAATATTTTCATCCCTACAGTTCAGGAAACCCAAACTATAGTTTATCATAAATATTAGGGTCAAAGACTAACTCTTTTTGGGCTCCATCACCCATTTTGTAGTCATAGAAAAAACATGTTAATCTTAAAGGAAAAATAATCAAATAAGAAATAATGTTTTTAAAGATTTTATTTATATATTTTCAGAGAGAAAGGAAGGGAGAGAGGATGAGAGGGAAACATCAATGTGTGGTTGCTTCTCACACGCCCCCACTGGGGACCTGGTTCACAACCCAGGCATGTGCCCTGACGACTGGGAATCCAATCTATGACTCTTTGGTTTGCAGGCCAGCACTCGATCCACTGAGCCGCACCAGCCAGGGCTAGCAATAATATTTTAAAATGTCCACTTCATATTAATACTTGTAGATCGATGTCACTCCTTTATTGAGCAGTTACCACTTTTATATTAGCAAAAAAACTCTGAAAATTGGAAAAAATGAATACAGCTAAATACATAAAGCTACTGAGATTGCAATAAATCTATGTAAAATGCATTGTGAATTTCTTAAGTCTTGGAATGCATTGTTTAATTGTCCTTGGACAGTTTATGGTATATGGTTGGACCATATTTTTAACTTATGAAAAACTTTAAAAAATCACATGAGAATAACTTATATTAGTGAACTATTTTAGACTTCAGTGTAGAGTCATACAATCTATAAATAGTTAAACTATTATTAGTTTGCCTGTATTACCAACATTCATTATATAGTTAAAAATTCTGTTCACCTTTGAGAACAGGTGATCGCAGAGCCAAACATCTTCCTGTCTGTTGTTTTTAACGTTATCTTTACAGTTTTACTGTAGGACCTGATTAAACCTTCATGCTAGCATAAGGAAGACTAGAGACCACAGAGCCACTCCATGGGAGGGGAATATATCACTCCGGCTGGTGCACCTCACACATATCCTCTTCGATGCCTATCACTGCACTGTAACTTTGGGGACCCAGCTAAAAGTCACACATACAAAATCTTTCCAGAATAATATTTCATGTAATACATACTTTTTGTTGTTGTTGTTAATCATTCACAAGCAAGCCACATTCTGCTTATGGGAAATCGCCAATTCTGGTAAATATTCTAGCAAAGAAATCGATTGATGACATCTATCATTTTTCACATTCGGAGAACTGTATGCCAATGAATGAGATTCTATTTCATAACACTGTGCATGCAAATTGCTTAATTTTCTTGGTCATGTGGGGGCCCTGGGCAGGATTACCCTATAATGGCAAATTGATTAATTTGAATTAAAGGTACTTGACAAGAAGCCAATGCAAGAAAGGAATGTTGATTGCTCCCTTGTTTTCTTGAATGAAGGAAGTAAATCTCCCCTGTGAAAGATATGGACCTCCTTTCTCCAAGGGAGCAGAGAGAGACACTCCTGTCACTAGAATTAAAAAAATTCAGAGCCAAGAAGCCTTTATAAACAAACCTTACTATTTTTCAAAATTTATTACCCAAGCCCTCTCTCTGTTTAGGTTCCTTACTAATGAGCCCCCAAGCCTGTTTCTTTGTCTTATCAAATATTCACAAATATATTGTTTCTTTGTTTAAAAAGTATTAAGATGTGTGTTAGTTCAGACTTTTCTGAGTATCATTTATGATCTTCTGTGTGCATGTATTAAATTGATTTTCCCCACTTAATTTGGTCTTTTCCAATTTTATTATTTGTCAAGCCATAAGAATCTAAGGATTGAAGAAGGAATTTTTCCCTCCCCAACAGCCATAGTCAGTTTGCAGATGGGGAAAGCCTGGCATTTTATTCAGTAACTTGGGTCAACACTGAGACCATCCATCACACATGACAAGCAGCAATGCTTTGCAATCGTTAACTCGGGGCCTAGATTGAGATCTATTCAGTGTAATCACCTTTGTGTGTCTCTTTTGTTAATGCCTATGTTTCTTTGAGGAGATTCAGATGAGGAAGAGAAAGGAAAGGTATTCTGAGGCTATGAAGAAAGAGTAACCTCAGGACTAGGAAAAAAATCAATGAGTTTTGTGAGTTAGCAACCACCAGAGAGGTAAAGGACCTTCGGGGGAATATCTTCATGAGTCACACAGGGAGGCTGTTCACGGGCTTTCCGTTTCCAGTCTTCTCAAACCCTTGCAGACCCCCAGTTGGGTGTGAAAGATGCAAAATCGCTAGTGATGCAAGGGTTACGTACGCAGGACAATCGGACAATTCAGTGGTACATATGGAAGCCCGATGATCCGAGGATTTGCTCCCTTTCCTCCAACATTAGGCTGTTTTCTAAGACTTGTTTCTTACTTCTGAAGAAGAGAGGGGAAGATTCAAAATGACCAGAGTTGAACTTCCTTTCAGCTAAGTAAGATGGAAGTTGAAAAAAGATGTATACTGAGGCTTCATAAAGAATTACGATGTACCAGAGTCTATTATATTAAGACTAATATGTGTTATAATGTTTGTTTCAAAAATTTACATTGTTTATACATATAAATTTATAATATAGTGGAATCTCAGTGGTAATATCTGTAGAATGATAGAGTAGTAATTTCATAAATATGACATGTGTAAGTGAGAAAAGATAAAATTAATTAGGTCCAACCTAAAATGCCTTTAGATTTCATTCCATCTAACCAAACAACATAATTGGTACACTTATGAAAATGAAAATCTTTGTCAAATTTTTATATAAATTTTCTTGGTTCCGTGTACTATAGAGTTTTAATATATCTACTGTGAATCTTTAATTTTTAAAATGTAGTATATGCCTCTCTTAACAACTGATATTTTAGAAAGTTCTTTTGACTAAATGGTCTATCCTTAGTGTTCCGGCAGCTTTTCAAAGGAATAGTAGTGATTTTATAATAAAATATTTTTATCTTATGAGATAAGGTTAAATAGTTTATGGCTTTTGTGGAAAATATAAGTGTTAACTATTTATTGTTTCAAATAGCAAGTGTTCCAGAGAAATTACTTGATTTTTTAATATGAAATCTTGATCTTGAAATACTATCTACATTCATAAGGATGAAAATATTTAGAATCATTATAAAGAAAAATCATAAAATAATTAAAGAATATTCTCATTTTAAAACAAAAAGCACAATTTAAACTGAAAAAAGGTTAAAAGATACCAAAATATTACTCCTCTACAGTAGAAATATAAGTCCTACAATACTTTAATTACTATCATATCACCTGAACAAAGAGAAAACACATTATCACATATTTTTCTATTTCTACCATGAGATAATCTTTACAATGCACAGATGACTCTCTCTGCACATTTGGACAAACATCTTCACAGACTGAAAACCCTGATGAGAAGTGTTACTAACTGGTCGCATTTGATCAAATGGGATTAGGATGTAGAATCTCATTTTCTAACATTTAGTAAATAAAAAAAATATTTTACAATTCAGTGAGTTTCAAAAACAACAAACCCTTAAGCATATCATCTGGTAGCATATTTGAATCATTTTTCCAGTTGGCAAAGAAATCAGGAAATGAGCTGAAAACTACTAGGGCCACACACCACTAATCTACAAATTGAATTTTCCAGTTAAAAGAGTTTTAAATCCCAAATTGGATAAGACTTGGAGTGAAAAACAGATGCTACTTTTATGTGTGTGTGTGTGTGTGTGCCTTCTCATCAGATATTGGAACTCCAAAGGCCACATTCAAGTGACGCAATCAAGGCATCTTGTCACCTGCCCAATGTTGGGTTACTCTGGGTGTTTGCTAGGACAGTGAGCAAGGGTCCACAGCCAACACTGTACCTAGAGAACAGTTTCACTACCTGTGTGTGGCCAGTGTCAGAAATTATGGAAGTCGACTAAAAGTGTTTAAATTTTTCATGACAGTGACAGAATTATTATAATTTATTAAAATGAATTGAAAACAAGGCAGCAGCCATCCAATGTATATGTGTAAAAATGCATTTACATTTTCTCTGTGGACCACAAGTAATACAAGTTTTAGAATAAATATCAGGATAAAAGAGTTCTCTGTTTCTTGAGGAAGGAATAAAATATGACTCTTTTGCAATAGATATGTTTGTTATTTAAAACTCCAAAAAATGAAAGCATATTTTTGTTTTCTTATTTCTGTAAAATTAAAGTCTCTGAGGCAATATAAGGGGAAACGGTGCCAAAAATCCAACTTCCTTTCTGTCCTCATGGAAAGACAGAATATACTCATCATATTTGATAACGGAGTCATACAATTTAAAAAAGGAAGTTGGTTCATTTATTTTCTTTTGAAACATCTCTCAGTTAATTTCTGTTTTCCAAAAAGTACGGGGAAAATGATCTAAGTAAGTATCACAATGGCTGTTTGGAGAGATGTATATATATAAACACATGCTATTAGTAAAAAGATGAGAAAACAGGGATTTAAATGTAGGTAAATATGTGTCAACATATTTAACATCAACTATTTATGAGCTTAGTAGGGGGACAGAGATTTAAAGTGCGAAAAATAAAAATGAATGCACTTGTTTTGTTAAGCAACAATGTTAATTTTTTAAATTGAGGTGAAATTTATATAACATAAAATTAAACATTTAAAATTACACATTGAAGTGATATTTATTGTAATCATAACATTGTACAAACACTACTTCTATCAAGTTACAAAACATTTTCATCACCCCAAAAGAATACCCTGTACTTATTAGGAAGATACTTAAACAACACTTAAAAACTTAACCATTGAGATACAGAAAAATTTTACCATTATGTAAAAAAAATATATCAGGAGGGAGAAACTTCATATGCCTTTTTTTTTAGATGTTATGAGGACTCCACATTTACAAATTCTTCTGCTCTCACCGTATTTTCAATTTTGGTGCCAATACAAATACTGTGAATAATGTTTTGGTTTATACGGTATGAGAGAGGGGGCCCCAAAACTGAGAATTCATTTGTAAAAAACTGTGTGTACTTCACCTTTTTCATATCAGCAAACCATTTCCCTTCAAAGACTTTTCTCATGTGGGGATAAAGAAGTCACTCGGGGCAATATTTTGAGATTGAGTGAATAGGGAGGGTGGGTCACAGGGGTCTTGATGTTTTTGGTCAAAAATTGCTGGACACTCAGTGTATTGTGGGCAGGTGTGCTCATAAATCACCCATGAGGAAATGGGCAACTCTTAAAAAATTCACTGAAGTGAGCACAGCTTCGCACAATGCTTCCAGCTGGTACACTGATACAGATGGGTTCCTAGAACACACCTAGCGGGGGAAGTGTGTACTACAAGGGGCCCACCCTCCAGAAGACAATTCCATTTTTTAGGAGGTCCCCCCTTGTATAATTTTAAAAAAAGGTGTAAGTAGGGAAGAGTTACATTTAACTTATTTAACTCAAAGCAGAGGGACATACTTCGGATCATCTGATCATCTCATTCCTTGTTAGTCCTTGGGCACTAGCCTTGCTGGGGTCAAGTGGAACCCTCGGGGGATGTGGAAAAGAAGTCACTGGGGTGTGAGAAAGAAACATTAGAACTTAACTTTTTTCTTTTACTGCTCCTAGACAGAGGGAAAAGAAGGAAGAAACAGAGAGAAACATATGTCAGTTGCCTCTTGCACCCACCTCTACCAAGGATTGAGCCAAAACCCAGGCATCTGTCCTCATGGGGAATTTAACCAGCAACCTTTTGGTTTGTGGGATGAAACCCAACCAAATGAACTATATCAGCAGGGCAGAGACATTAGAACTTTTATTTCTCATACTTTTAAATTCCTATTCGTGGTATATTTTAAAATATTTTTGATATAAACAAACAACCATCGGGAGATTGTGATTACATAATTTGGAGCCATTAAATCCCAGTAGCCCAACATGCTCTTTTTATGGATAATAACTCTTAAGCATTTTGATCAGCTCGGCTTCAAGATTTATTGTTAGTCATCTTCTGTCCAGATTGTATATAACAAGCTAATATGGTTCCTATACGGATAAAGTAAGTTTGTTGACTGCTCCCTCCTTAGTCATGTTGATTCTAAATCTTCCTACAGATTGTCTGATGCCCTTGGCCACAGCGGTACCATTCACCTACTCTAGTAAAGATTATACTAGGTTGGAAAATTTGATCCTTTCAAATTTGCTGTGGCTGATTAATTCTGCCATGGTCCAAGTCTGGTGTTGGAAACAGGGGTACTCAGCATATTTCTGGCTGCTAAGCATTGTCTTGCCTGAAGCTGTCTTCCTCAAAGCAACAATTTAGGGAACATAATTTTTCTCCTACAACTTCTCTGCAGGCCACCACTCTGTAACTATCCTCCAGCTAAAGCTATAAAGTAACAGACAGCTTAGTTTCTATGAAGGCAAAATAAACAACTTTATAATTGTTGGTAGGGATCAATGAGAACTTCTACTCAAAGGGTCATGTATTCTAGGTCCAGGATAACTTTTCCTGGCTCTTCAACAAGACAAGACTTGGGCTGAATATAACTACCTTTAACTTCCAGAGAGAAATTATTTTTTGGTAATTCCAATGCTTTTTTGAAATATTTTCTCTAAATTTTAATTTTTGATAGCCCTTACTATAGTCTCATTTTTGACCCTGTGGTTCTCAGAATCTTTTAACGTCTCCTTCATCCCTTCTAGTTATCTGTTTGCACTATTAATGTGAGCATAGCAAAGACCTAGCATATTAGAACTCACAATGGGAGTCATCTCTCTAACAGAGTCCCTATTCTCTCGCCTCCTCTAGGATTTGCATGGGGGGATAAGAATTACCTTCCTTTTTTACCAAGTCTGTCCAAACAGGAACACATGATTGGGAGGGAGATGCTTGTACATGTTACTGAGACTGTTCTGTTCTCTAGGCCTGCTGATGAGCTCTATCAGCTGTTGGATAGTTTTCTTTGATGTTCTTCACATGACATCTATTTATACATATCTATAATTTATATTAAATGAGAAGTATTTTGCAGAGTCTGGCATTCCACCTGGTTCAAGAAGGAAAACCAGAGTACTTAGAAGTACTGCAATGTTTTCAAATATATGTTGGCTATCTTGGTTACAGTGTTTATCTTTGCCTATTTTATGGGAGGAGGAGAAGGCAGATATAAAAATATATGGTCCATAGACAATATGAATTCTTAGTTTATCATTACAGTTATAACTTTCTAAACATTTCTTTCTTTTGTTTTTAACCAGAGACTTATTTACTAGTTTTTGCCTATGAACTACTGTAATGGTAGGTCACATTGTTCTTCCAATCAGTTCCTAATAAAATATTTCCTAATCCAAAATCTTTTCCCTGGATTTTCAGTCTACAAATTGGCTTTTGTAGCTAAATATTATTTACACTGTAAATATATCACCAAAGAAAACTCTGTTAGCCTTCCCAACCAAACTGACTTTTCATGGAGCTCCGCAGAAAGAAGGGCATCCATAAATCCTATGGGGCCAGAGAAGACGGATATCGAGGAAACTCAGCGGATCTGAAGCTTCCAGCTAGTTTAGTTACCAAAGGGGACATGGGAAGGCTAATATGTACAATGCAACATCTTTCAATTTTCCCTAAATATTCAAGTTTTCATAATTTTAAATAATTTTATGTGATTTAAAATTTCAATAATTTTAAAGTTCTGTATACCACAGATTTTATTTGCACATATCTTTAACCCTAGCTGAATTTTAAAATTTTATTATCAAAATAAGATATACAATTAAAAACACATTTTAAAAATGTCATAGACTATTAACACAGACTGTGTTTTGATCATCTACCTATAAGCTTTTTCTAATACCAATTTCTTTATTTAATACCTGGTAACAATATTAAGAATTTTTATGAATCTTCACTGTCTTCTAACATCAAAGAACATGGAGTTTGAAGATAGTTTATTTTTTTCCTCTTTTTAAAGAGTCTGATTTGAACCCAAGTATTTAAAAAATAGTGAAGTAAAAAATTCCTATTTCCTGGCATTTCGAAACCTTACTGCATGCCAACATTATATTGCAGATGACATACTTGGCCCTTCATACAGTAGACCACAAGAAGTATTTTTGTGGCTATCGCAGATAAAGTTTCATAATAGTACATACAAGTCCTTTACTGAGTGCTGGTTTTGTGCTTTGTTCTCTGTTCTAGAAGTCCATTGCTGGAGCTCCCAGGGAAGACCCTGCTCAGCAAGCCTGGACATCCTTGTATTGTATTTGCCTCATTGGCCACTATGCTTTCCCCTAAATAAGTTGAAACCTTTTATGTCTTAGAAGCAAACTAATGCAACTGGATTATAATGCAGGGGCAAATGCTAACATCAAAATATAAGAGCCTGTTGAGTTTTTCACAGTAAATTGAAATATTTATATTGATATTTGGACCAATGATTGAACAGCCTGAGTAACAAGAAATGAGTCTATGACGCTGCTCTCTCACTGGCAACCTGGGGAAACCAACTTTGTACCCAGTCTATACTATTTTTACTGTGCTTCTGGAAACCCAGTAATGGAATTACTTTTCTTGCCCTGACTTGAGTACACAGACCCAGTTTGTTTGTTCCTTGCAATGCAGTGTGTGCCGTTCCAAGACTGGAAAGAGGAGAAGCTGAGATACCACACACTTCTGGCTCAGATATATACATTTTTCTCCTTGGACTAGGAGAAAAATGGGAGATGGAGCTACTCCATTTGTAGGGGACAAAAAGAAAACACTCTAACATCTACCTAATATTGTAAAAACAGAGTATTTATTTGTAATGAAATGGGTAGCTACCAAGAGATAGAGCGGGTTCAATGAGATAATCTTTGTTTCAAGTAAGACAATCTTTCTGAGACATCACTGAACAGATAAATCATCCCATAGATTCAGTACCATGATGAACTACTTATCACTACTTCTCTTAGACTATTTTCACTAGTACAACTATGCTACTTTTATGCATTTAAAAACATCTGATCTGATATTACAAACTACCACAGGTATAAATTTTAAAGAAATTAAGTTAGACTTTAAATAAATATCTTTATAGGTATATTTCAGTTGTACTTGATTAAGGTGTTGGCACTGTTTTCAAGTTATGAAGGCCCAGGAAATATTAGCTAGGCTAAGAAAAATGTTTTGAAATCTGAACTTTTTTAAAAAAAATTGTGTTATCTATTTTTAAAATGCAAAAGTATTCTATCACAAAACCAATCTTTCTAGAAGAGTAAAAGGTAGGAGGTAAAAGGCTCCATCACTTGCTCTCCAATCATATGATCTTCAGACCTAAGGTCCCCCCCTTCCTTCTCTCCCTTTCTCCCTCCTTCTTTCCCTCCTTCCTTCCCTCCTTTCTTCCTTTCTTCTTTTCTTCTTTCCATGGAAAGATACTGAAGGATTATTCACTGTGCTTACCCTACTGTTACTTTCATACTTTCCCTTCTATTAAAAGATAAATTTGAGAACAGTTCACAGATAAACAAAATTAGATATATTTATCATTTTCTAGTCTAATACATTGTTGTTACTTAATCCTTTGAACAGAATGTGAGTATTTTATTTTTGTACATTAATTGATTTGAGTTACTTTCCACTTAAAAAAAAAAGGCTCAGACAAAGAAAGAATTTCCTCCTAGAGAAAGAGAGTATGGCCATTTAGGTAAAGGGAAAGCTAAGAAGTCAAATATTTTTTAAATGCAAAGCTATAAATAGAAATGGAGGAAAACTTAAAAATTATATATAAGATGACATCATTGGGGTAATTAAAGAGAAACTATGTTCACATGAGCTGCAAATACTTATTATTGCTAAATTAGATAAAGGTAAATT
Organism: Desmodus rotundus; assembly: GCF_022682495.2. NCBI lineage: Eukaryota > Metazoa > Chordata > Mammalia > Chiroptera > Phyllostomidae > Desmodus > Desmodus rotundus. Next base: position 25,203,909 of record NC_071397.1, read on the forward strand.
TACATTTTTAATGGGTAAGTATCAGTTGAAGCATTGTAATATTACATTATAATGAAATAAAGTTTAAATAAACATAGAAAAATAAAAAAGTATCAAATTTTCAATGTATTAAATTATTTTTGATTTGTATATTTTCAATATAAACATCTCAGAATAATCAGAGCAGGACTATCATTTAAAATATTTTGTTATCAGTTCATGTGAAAGTTATAAAAATATTTTTTTTCTCACATGGCTGTTGAATTTACTTGCTTGCTCTATAATAGCCCTTGCAAAAATTAGTTCACCAACACTGGGACACTGTAATGAAATACTAAAGTTTAAAATCCATGACAAATTAATAGAAATTAGGTTTACACAAACAAAAAAAAACTTCCAACATTGCCAGCAAATATAAAATTAATGGAATATGACCAACAGGACAGCAAGAGGGTTTTTATACATTTATATTTGACACCTGACCATAGTTTCAGTTGCCATGATGTCATCTCTCCAGGTTTAAAAGAAGAGTATGCTGATTTCTATAACAATTTTTTTGGGGGGTAGAAAAATCAAATAATGGCCAATAAGTCACAACAGTGCAACAAGTAGAGGGAGCCAAAGAACTTATACCTATGACCCATGGACATGAACTAAGGGCAGGGGATGTGGTGGGAAGGGGGGTGCAGGACAGAGAGGAATAAAAGGGGGAGAAATGGGACAACTATAATAGCATAATCGATAAAATATATTTCAAAAAACACACCACACAGGAGCTGAAAATAAATACTAACTAGGAGGAGGAGGAGATGAGAGAGCCCTCATGGGGGGACTGCTTCCATCACCTTGACAGTGTGCCTTCACAGCCATGAGAGCTGACCGACCCTGTGGGCACCATTTATTCTGGCAGAACAAAGCGAGACTGAACAAACCTGCCCGAGATTTGGCTTCCCAGAGCCCTCAGGTCACCAGAAAAGTGGCAAAATAGTTTGTTTTAAATAGAATAGGAAAATTCCATAAAATTCATACTTTTTAAAATAGAAAATTAAAAAATGATCACCCTGACACTGATTTTTCATAATGCCTTTGTGTATGTATTTAGCAAAAAGGATACCCATGCGAAGTGGGCAGCAGTGGGAAAATTGAATTCTATTTTAGGAGCAATTTTGAATGGTTAAAGAAGAGCCTCATGATAGGCTTTGGTTCTTTTGAAAGGTCAATTACATTTTTGGTCTTTGTAGAAAAGTGTTAACGAGGAATTCTTTCTATAGGGGTCACCAATGTGAACTTTTCCCTAAAATGTGTCCTTGGTCATATCAGAAAATTTTATTATAACTTCAAGGTTTTATTATAACTTCTCTGATAAATTGATAAGAACGGCTTTAAATATATGTAACCATAAAATATGCCCTTTGTCGATAAAGTTCAGGGGTAAACCTTTCTCTTTAAAGTGGTTTGAAGTTTGAAGAAAATGAACTTGCCGTGAACCACCTTAATGAATGAAGGCGTGAGGGCTGGGTCACCACGTATCAACAAATGACATATACTTTATGACCTTATCTTCTCCCTGACATTATCCATGTCTATAAAATATGATCAAAATGCTGATTTTTAAAAATTTTTAAATTGTGGTAAAAACTCTTAACCTGTGATCTCCCCTTTAACAAATTTTAAGTGCACAATGCAGTATTGTTAACTACAGGCACAATGTTTCACAGTCACTCTCTAGAATTTACTTATCTCACATAACTACATAACTGAAACGTGTACCTGTTGAACAACGGCCCCCTTTTCACCCCTCTCCCAAGTCCCTGGCAACTACCATTCTATTCCTTGTTTTTATGAGTTTGGCTAATAACATTGAAGGCAGAGGAGATCATGAGACTTTTTTGTGGCAGTGATAATGAAGAGCCTATATATCTGACATTGATGATGGTTGCAGGAATAAAGTGTTGCCAATGCCAAGGAACTGAACTAGGTTCGTTCAGTTGCTTCCTAAGTCATCTAGTAGCTTGTTGACAGCATATCAAGCCATGGCAGCAGGTCACTTTGATGTTACTTCAAAAAAGACCTGATTCTGCAAGAGGAACATAGAGCTTACATTACTTTCTTTCACACTTAAGGTGAAAATTATGCCAGTTAATGAGTGATTAAACAAGGTATAATCCACTGTATTATTGCAGGGCTGAATAATTACTTTTGTATTTTTCAGGCTCTTTCTGAAATTAGCCAAGCCTTCAGCAGATTTATGGTGTTGCTCCCTCCATCATTAGTAGGTGTCAATGGTATTGGCTATAGTGATTTTCATTTAAAAGCTGGCCAGATTTTGAATTATTCAGTATCAGCTGCAGTAGCAATGAGATCTGAGCTTCCACAACACTGAACAGGAAAAGATATAAAGACACTCTCAACACTCTCAAAGTTATTGAGTGAAAATGGTAATTGAGAGCTTGAAGTTGTTATATTTTTGGACATTATTATGGGTTAATATTGTACAGAAGGTGTGAGCAAATATTTTCTGCAATGGGCCAAATAGTAAATATTTTTGGCTGTGCAGGATATTTAGTCTTTGCTGAAACTATTCAGCTCTGCCCTTCTTGCTCAAAAGTAGCCAGGGACAATATGCCAATGAATGGTCATGGTTGCATTCCAATAAAACTTTATTAATACCCACTGAAATTTTACTTTTTTAAACATTTTTTATTGTTCAAGTACAGTTGTCTCCATTTTCCTCCCACCACTCCCTCCTTGCCCCACTCACCCCCACTTCCTACCCTCGATCCTACCTCCTTTTGGCTTTGTCCATGTGTCCTTTTTACATGTTCCATGAAATATGACTTTTTTAAATTTGTTTTTAAGATTTTTGTAACAACTATTCTTAACTCATGGGCAGTACCAAAACCAGACTCCTGGCTGCATCTGGCCTGCATAATCTGTCTATTTGTATTGTAGCCAGTCTAGTAAAGATAGGTACCTACCGCATGACTGACAAGGTGATTTCGATGTAGCTTAATAAACGGTAAGATAAAAAAGAACAGGATCTGATTCTTATTATCTAGAAAATATATCTAGCCTGGTATTAGAGATTTAGGAAAACGTCCTGAAGGAGATAGGAATCCGAGGCAGAATGCATGGACAGAAGGTATCCAGCTGAACATAGGGATAAAGTGTGGATGAAGTCAAAGGAATAGCATAGTTTACAATTAAGGAGAGTAAAGCAAATTTAAGGACTTAAGAATATTGGGGTAGAGCTGAACTAATTTTGTCACGTCTATATATATTTTGACTGTAAGCTTCTGTCTTGTAATTTACAGATGTATGTTTATTCTTGTTGAGAAAATAATTTGCTTTACTTTTGTCCTTGGATTCCTTCACATGTGGTTTGATAATAACTTTGGTGATGAGACCCTGCTTGTTATTGGTCGTTGTTGCACTGTCTAGTAGATTCTATAAATAATTACTCAGCAGCAAAGAATAAGGAAATGTACAGTAGACATTTGAGAGATTGTTTGGGATCAGCCCTATGGATGCTTTCTTTGGAATATCTCTTAAAATAATTATAGAAACATATTTTGTGTGTGAAGAAAATGTAGATATAAAAAGGAAGAGAAATAGCCTATAAGAAATTAGAAATTATTTTTAAAGAGATCACATTAAGCACTATGTTTGTCCACTGATAAGCAGAGCATGCATTGAAAGTTATGTATGTATATTTATCTCTCCTCAAACATTTGCAGTCAAAAAAGACAATCTATTCTCAGAGAAGTTGACATATCACTACTTGCTTCTATAACATCGTAGTTTCTGCATGAAAAAAATAATGCCAAAAGGACCTACAACATAGTAAAACACATTAATTCACTACAGGAGTTGAGTGAAAACTGTGTCTATTACTCCATAACAGGGAACGGTGGCTCTGCAGTATTCAGTATATTTTTTATGTAGCACCACGATCAGAGTCACATGCTGTTTAAAGCACTACTTTCCTAACGGATTCCTCCAATTAGCTTATGAGTTTATATACGGAACTTTTTGATTGCATAAAGCATTTAAAAAAATTAAAGTCAATGACATTGGAGCCTGACAATACCACGAACAGCACTAAGCCCATAATCTTCCCGGGGTAATTTATTCTAAGACACAAGAGAGGCTGACTTAAGACGCAAGTTTGTACATTCTCAGAAGCCTGTAAGTTTTGACAACACTGAACACTTTCCTTCATGAATGGGTATAACATATTACACTTTAAATAGCTCCAAATTGCCAAATCCGATTGTTTCACTGAACCCTCGCCTATTTGAATTTTCCCTGATATTTAACACTGATGAGCTCTCCCTTCTGTGAGTTTCTACGCCTTTGCTTCTGAGATTTCTCTCATTCCATAGTCTCATTTTCTTTGACATCATTTCAAACTTCACTTCTTTTGTGTCCTATGTCTCTTGGATTTCTATATGAAAACCGACCTTCATCTAGATATTTTAAACTTTTGGTACATATTTACATATTAGGGTTTATTTAACATTTTACAATTTCTACCATTTCTATGGTCAGATTCACTTTCTCATTCCTCATATTCATTCGTGATTCTTCTCTCTGTGAATTGCCAATCATTTGCCTATTTTATGAATTTTTAAAGAATCAGATTGTATTTTTGTTGCTCAAATCTGTATTTTTGTTGTTGCTTTATTTGTTGTTGTATTCCATAATATTGATTTTGATTTCCTCTATTTTGATTAAGGTCTCCCTTACTTATTTCTGGATTACTTTGTATCTTTTTTCTCCTTTAGCTTACTTATGTTAATTCATTTATTTTAAATATTATTAAGTTCTCTTATATGTATTTAAGACTACATATTTTCATTTGTGTATCTTTGTTTACCTCATAGTTTTAGTATATAGTGCTTTATTACTATTCATAGCCTATAATTTCAATTTTGATTTCATTTTACCCCAGAAATTTAATCTATTTATTTTATTTCATTGTTGATTTCATATTTTTTATTGCTGTTAAATGTAGTCTGATACATTTCTGCCTTAGAAAATTTATTAACATTGTCTTATGTTTTCATACATAGTCATTGTTCCCTAATTTATTAATGTCTTTAAAGAAGTCTCGTTTCTGTTCGTTGTGGGAAATTTTCTAAATGTAAGATCGAGTTACCTCGCTGCATTATGCAAATATTCTATGTCATTATTTCTTTTCATTCAATTCACCTTTTATGTTGTAAGTGACATTGAATGTTTATATTGAATTACATTTAAAAATTTTATTTCTCATTTATATAGATACTTTGTTTTTCAAAACTTTAGTATAGTATATAAAATCCTGTTTCATTTAATAGTTTTTACATGTAATTCTGCTTTCTTATTATTATACCTTGATCTACAATATATTTTACACCAATATCTTTTTTTAGTTATGTTTATTGAAAAAATATTATTGAATTTTATTTTATATACACCAGTCTAACAATATGTCTTTATTATTAAAATATATTTTTTATTTCACAGAATTAATTTTGGTACAGACTTTCATACAGTCTCTCCTATATCAGCTCTCCTATTTATCGTGGTCTTCCTTTCCATCCTGATGGTTCTACAAAGGTCTGTGATCATGTTTGTCACTTAGTTTTGGGTAAAACACCTTGTGACTAGTGAAGGCAGCTCTCCCAGGTTGCTCAGTGGTGTGTAGATCTTCCCAGGGGTCCTGTGCCCTGGCTAGGAAGGTTTCATCAAACTCCTCAGTCGATGAGGCATAGTACTTTGAGATTATATGGATACAGTAAGAGAAGTCAGGGTGCTGTATACTTTTCTGACTTTTAAAATTATGAGATATTTACTATAAAACTGGAGCACTTCTATTTACTTCTCTTCTTGTCTTTTTCTTTCATTTTTTCCCTTAGTCTTTACTTTGGAGACCCAGAGTTTCCTTAATCTGTGATGTCAGTGTCAGGCCCCTTCGCCCTGTTAGTAGATTTCCCATGCTGATCATTCCATTTCTTCAGAGCAGTCCTGGGGTTTTGCGTGGGACCAGAACTGCTGTTGCCTGACACGGAAAAAGAGCAAGGTGGATAAACTGGCCTGAAGTTTCATTGATGTCTCCTAATTGCCTGGATTCCCCTGGGCATGGGCCCTCCTCCTGCTTTCTCTATGTGTGCAGTGAGCTTTGATTATTACTGAAACTGCAGTAGCCCCTGGACCAGTTTACTAACTTTCAGCTTGTGGGATTCTCCTGTTACAGTTTACTTTTAATTCTTGCTACTTTGATAGTCATGTTTGTCTCCTAAAGTTTGTCAAATGTCTTGGTCACCAATATTATTCTTTCCTAATTGCTGGTACTATTAAACTTTATTCTAAATAAATGGGTTTTGATTTTCAAAGATTGTAATTGGAATGGGATGTAAATGCATATGGCCAGTTTGTCATCTCAATCCATCCTCCAATCAAACCTCTTCTAAAACAATCTTTTATTATTATAAGTATACATTTTGTTTTATAAAAATATAAAGCATTAATAAATAAAGCAAAAACTCAGTAATTCTACCCATAAGAATCTGCTATAAGAGATAAATACATTTCAAACTTTGTGTGTCTGTGTATGGGTCTTTCTTTTCATATCTATTTAAGCTCATATGTAAGGTATAGTCTCTTAGGCTATGATATTTTGCAATTGCCATTCTTCACCTTCATATTGTATTTAAATACATCTGCAATATAAAAATATTCATCTACAACATCATATTTATGATTGCATATAATTATTTTGAATACAGAAGAAATAATTCAGACAGATTCTCCCAGTGAGAAAAATGAGTTAGAAAAAAAATAATTCAATAAGTCAGTATCACCTGATTACACACCTAAATGTATAAAACACATATAAATGTATATATACACTCACATATATTTATACATATATGTATCCAATCACTTATTGTTGGACATATTTTCAATGTTTTGATAATGAAAAAATTACTATTGTACATTGACACACACACATACAATTACATGGATTGTCTCTCATATTCTTATTTATCTATTGAATTACAGGAAGTGGTATTGCTGGATTAAAGTCTTTCGATAGACATTGTCCAAGAGACCCCCCAAAACACTATTCTTCACCATTTTTATACACAATCACCAAATCTACGTATTATAGTATCTTATATCTTGGCTAATTAGAGAGGATTAAATTGCATTTTAGTTTTCCATATATCAGCACTTTTAATTAAAATTTGCATTGAAAAGTTTTGCCCCAGCTAGTGTGGTTCAGCAGATTGAGCGCAGCCTGCGAACCAAAGGGTTGCTGGTTGGATTTCCAGTTGGGGCACATACCTGGGTTGCCAGCCAGGTCCCCAGTAGAGGGAACGTGAGAGGCAACTACACACTGATGTTTCTTTCCCTCTTTCTCCCTCCCTTCCCCTCTGTCTAAAAATAAATAAATAAAATCTTAAAAAAAATAAAAGTTTTAATGTATTTATTAGCATTCTCTATTTACTCCAGCATTTAAATTCTCATATTTTTGCTTATTTTTATTACTGGACTATTAATAGTTTTCTTATTAATTTTTTAATTCCTTTACTAATTGCAAATATGTAAAAAATATTTGTCATCTGGTTTCTAATTTGTGCTTTGCTTGTATTTTTTAAAAATTTTTTAAAGATTTTATTTATTTATTTTTGGAGAGAGGGGAAGGGAGAGAGAAAGAGAGGGAGAGAAACATCAGTGTGTGGTTGCCTCTTGCATACCCCCTACTGGAGACCTGGCCAGCAACCCAGGCGTGTGCCCTGACTGGGAATTGAACTGTGATCCTTTGGTTCACAGGCTAGCACTCAATCCACTGAGCCACACCAGCCAGGGCTAATTTGTACTTTGCTTTTAAAGTTAGTTTTTATTGTATCTTGATGTACAGAATGTTTAAAATTGTACATAGTTAAATTCATCAGCATTTTCTATTTCTTCTTAGGTCATATCATATTTCTAAAGATATTCTCATTCTCACATATATAAATACCTGGCTATATTTTCTTCTAATATTTATGGTTTTAATTTTTACATATCAATCTTTTAATTTATTGGAAATTAATTTTATTGAAAGTATATGGTACATACCTAATCATATTCCTCAAATTATAGCCTTTTATTAAGACATAATTTTATTAAGTACTTCATTTTTTGACATTTATTTGAGATATCTCCTTTAATACATAATAAATGTTGAATTTCCTTATTTCTGTAATTGTCTTTTTTTGGCATATTACTATTATAATCATTCCAATTATAAAGTTATTAGATATCTAAAACTGTATATTCCACCTGCTCCCATTATATAGCAGCAACCCTATCTCCTCATGATAGCAGGTTTGATTACCCCTGCCAGGATAATCACTCCAGTCCAAGTGTGTGGGATAGGAGGAGCCAGGCACAACTGCCTAGAATGGAGAACTCTACTTGGATGATGGACATAGACTCTGTGCAACCTTTCACTTTCAGTCCCCACTGCTAACTGAGTGGTCATCTCCATATTCTCCCATTTAAGTTCCTGAGAATGAAAATCTGATAGTCCCTAATTCCCAAGCCATGCCACTGACTTGAGTCAGTTGCCCAATTGGATGAGGTCAGAGGTTAAATGGGCATCACTAATAAAATTTTTCAGGTCCAGGGCTGTCTCAGCAGCAGGGGTTCACCCCCCTTAAAAGGGGCTGAAGGTGTGACTGGCAAAATGTGTGACATATTTAGTAAAGGAGCTGTAGTCCTAAAGGGCAGTTTTTTGTCAAAAAGCCCTCTAGTCATGCAGTTAGTTCATAATTAGCTTACAGCCTACTGAACCTAATTTCCTAATTGGTACAATAAGTGGGTTGGGCCCACAAAGATTTCTTTGAGATACAAAATGCTTGAAAACTGCTTCTCCGCTCAAACTTTGGTACAAAAACTGTTGTTAAGCCAGACTCCCTCTATTTTATGCTTCTATAATTTATATTTTGAAACCAAAATTTCATTTTTATATAAATGCTACCTGTTATTATTTACTTTAAAAAATAAAAAAATAAAACTATACATTCATGTTAAAAATATCACATAGTTAACAGTTTCCAAAACAGAAAGACATATAAATTTCTATTTAAAAAAAAAAACCCTAAAAGATTAACATTTTCTATAGAATAGAATAGAAAATCCAGTAGCAGATTCTTTTAGTTAAAGTATCACACTAAACCAGTGGGAATAGAGTACTCAATTAATGGTGTTGGAACATCTATGCCAATCTAGGAGAGTAAAATAGAGAAAAATTTAGATTTCTATTTCATATCAGTTATACCTAAAAATCTGATATATCATCTAATATTTATTAAGTTTAATAAAATGAAATGACCTTCATATATAAGTATTTATTTGGTAAAGATGCCCATTTTCAAAAGAACTTTTCAACATCATACAGGAAGTCCTAAACAATGTAATAGGACAAGAAAAGGAAATAAAACTTTGTTCACAGGTGACATGATTGCCTTTGTAGAAAATGCTAGAGAACTAACAACAAAACTCTGAGAAGAAATAATTAGTGCAAGGTTTCAGAGTAGAAGGTTAATATACAAAAGTCATTTGATTTTTCTGTATACCAGCCACCAGCAATTAGAATTTGAAATTAAGTACATAATGGTATTTATATTAACAACAAAAAAATGAAATATATAGGTATAAAAATCTAACAAACCTATGCATGAGATTTATGTGAGAAAAGCTATAAAATTCTGATCAAATAAACCAAGGGAGAACCAAATTATACTATGGACATATACTCTATGTTCATAGATATAAAGATACAACATTGTAAAAATGTCAGTTCTTCCCAGCTTGATCTGTAGATTCAATAAAATCAAATCCAAATACCAGCAAGTTGTTGTGTGGTTACTGAAAAAAATGATTGTAAAGTTTACATGTAGAGGCAAAAGACAGCAATCCAATATTGAAGGGGAAAAAACAAATTTGGACACTGACACTATCCATCTTTCAGACAACTATGAGGCTACAGTAATTCAGACAGTGAGATTTTGGTGAAAATATAGACAAACAGATCAATGACACAGAATAGATACCTCAGGAATAGACTTACACAAATGTAATCAACTTATCTTTGACAAAAGAGAAGGAGTAATTTATTGGAGAAAAGAGAAGTTTTCACAAAAACTATGAAGTTAGAAAAACTGGACATCCACATATAAAAAATGATTCTTGACACTGACTTTACACACATTATAAAATTTAAGTTTAAACTGATCATAGACCTAAATGTAAAACATAAAACTACAAAGCATTGAGAAGATAACATAGGATAAAATATTAATAACCTTGAGTTTATCAATAAATTTTTAAATGCAACACCAAAGGTACTATCATGTTTTCAAATAGCTGGGAAAATGTACATCATTAAAATAAAAAAAATCTCTGGTCTACAGAAGACAATGAAAGTGAATGAGAAGATAAGGTACAGGCTTGGAGAAAATATTTGTGAAATACATTTCTGGTAAAGGACTGTTTTGCAAAATATACAAAGTACTGTTAAAACTCAACAATAAGAAAATAAACACAAGTAAAAAGTAAGTCAGATTAACAGACACCTAACCAAAGAGGATGTACAGATGACAAATAAGCATATGGAAAGATGTTCCACATCAGTCACCAGGCAACTGCAAGTGAAGCAACAATGAGATACTCTATTCATCTATTATAATGGCTAAAATTAAAAACATTGACAACACCAAATTCTGGTAAGAATGTTGAAAAAATGAAAACCTTTATGCATTGCCAGTAGGAAAGAAAAACGTGGAAGATTTTTAGGACAGTAAATATTCTTTGTATAATAGCAAAACGATAGATACATGTCAACTAACATTTGCCCAAACCTGTAGAATGCATAACATCATGAGTGAATCATAAAGTAAACTGTGGACCCAGGATGATTATAATGAGTCAATGTATTGAAAGATTGATTCATCAGTTACAACAAATATATTGCTCCTGCTCCTGTGGGGATTGTTGACAATGGCGGAAGCTATGCGTGTGAAAAGGCAGAGGGCACATGACAGATCTCTGTATCTTTCTATTGTCCTGTGAATCAAAAACTGTTCTAAAAAATAGTCTTAAAATGATTCATTTATGATATATAAGAATACAGCATAAAGTCAAATTATACATATGTACTGAATTGTGTATATGTAAATGTTTACATTATAGAAAACTATTTAAAGAGACTATCTCACAGCATTTTCTGAGAAAAAGTTTAACAATATAGATATAAATCATAATAATCTGGGAAAAAAGCAAAACAAAACAAAATAAAAAAGATACTTGTCCTAAGTCTTCATTATGGCAAGCAATTAATCCTTGATCATGACACTGGATCTTGAGTTATGAAAAACTAGAAATAATGTTTATGATTGAGGTAATGTGACTTTTAGAAAAATGAATGTGTAATATTGTTCTAAACCAAACCAGGGTTTTCAGTATGATCTGGGCATTGCCACATAGGCATTGCCATGGGCAACCCCTCCACTATATTATATTTACCATATTATAAGAGCAACTTATGCAACCATAGATGCCTTTATTTTAAAATATTGCACTAAGTAGTAGCAAAAGCCCCATGCAAACTTGAGGACTTGGAAAACCAAATCACAAGTCTTCTTCCCACCAGCCCTTGCTCTCCCTTGCTACAGATCTCCAAGGAAGCCCAGCTTCACCACACCCAAACCAGTGGTAAAGGGCCCTGGGTCTCTTCGGGAGTTATCTCCCAAATATCATGTTAATACCTCAAAATCCTGCTTGTAGTTCTAAGATTTCTCCAAGGTTAAGATTCAGGGAGAGAGAATCTGGAAACTAAAGGTCATTGTCAAGTTGTTTCCTTTAATTTTTGCTTTTAATTTCTCTTTCTCTCTTTCTCAAATAAAGGGAGAAAAAAGAAAAGAAAAAAAGAAAAGGAAAAGTTTAACATAAGTCCATGGTTATAAATGCAAAGCCTTATAATTGGGGTTATTATTTAATGTTAGTTCGCATGAATTTTTATCTCTACTCAATCTGAGAGCACTCATAGATTCCCATAGAGAAAGGGAATCATAAAGACACCTCAATTGATTTATGTCACTGCTTAGCATGAATTTGGTCTTAGCACTTCAATTAAAATTTAGCACGCTGATTTTAGAATTAATTTTCGATTTACCTCAGTATACCAGTTTCTTAAAAACCAGGGCCCCATCCTGATGATTGACTTAAACCCCTGCGAGGGCTTCATTTTTTGTCCTTGAATCTCAGTCTGCAATATGTAAAATAAAATTCTTAAAATTGAACATTGTGATTCTGTGTGCTTTCCCCTTAGTTCTCAGTCAGCCCTAATCTGGCATATTGAAGATCAGACAGAATCTCTTAATTTCTCACCTTCATTTGAAATTTCCCACTGTGAAATCTACTCATCTCAGACTGAATTTGGTCCTATCTATTCCTTTATCCTCTTTTGATAAACTTGATACCTCTTATCTGATGCATTGACTTTATGTGATACCAGGTTTTCCTACCACTAGTTATTCCATCTGTTGCTAAACTAGAGTACAATAAATAATTCTGTATTTATAATTATTTAATATTTATCTCTCAGGCTAGTTTTTTGTCCCTGGGGAAAAGTAATTATAGTATATCCCAGATAAGTAAACAGCCTATAAAGTAGGGAGTACACACCCCAGTGCCTGGAGATGTGCATGACAGCTGATGTAAATACATGAAAATTTCCTCGGGTAAAACAGCAGGGAGTAGTAAGGCTGAAAAATCTCACAAATGCTCAAGAAATTCAAAATTCAATCTAAAAATCTGTAAAGTCCAAGTCAACAAACAAATGAACAGACAAAACGAGTGCGGTCCACACTGCCTGCCTCCTTGAACAGCCACGGAAATTTTGTGCTATTATTAAGACATTCCCTTCCAGTCCATATATATTTCTCCTACCCCAAGGCTGCATCTAGTCATTCTGTGACTTTGCATTTTCTTTACAGCAGAACTACTTACATGGTCCATTTAAAAATAAGCTTGAGTCTCAACAAAATTATCCTGAGGCAAGAGGATATGAGATAGACCTTAGTTCAAATCCCAGTTCTAACATTTAGGAGCTGAATTACCCATTGAGTAACTTCTCTGAGGTCCAGTGTTCTCTATTATAAAATGGGCATAATAACTTACATATCAAATGGTTGTTTGGAAGATTAAAAATAAACTAATAAAGAGATTCTAGAACTACAACTCAAATGTTTCCTCACTTTTACACAAGAATTTCATATTTGTATATGTTAAGGCATATTACAAATAGCTATATTAGTGTTTTAATATGAAAACTCTTCCACGAATTCTTGTTAAAAGTCTAAAACACTACAAGTATATAGAAACAAGAGATAAACAGAAAGGCAGTATATCTAAGTTTGAAAAAATTGAAAATTATAAAATATAATTGCTAGTTATTTTGTGTCTTGTTTCCTAGGAGAGTTATCTCTCAGTGGTGCTGATGTTTTAAAACAAAACATATATCAGATGCAAGCTCTACACACCCTCTACTCTACTATCAACTTGCAGGATTTATCAGCAAAACAGCCTTTTGCAGAATTGCTGTTGTCTATAAAAATGCAAATGGCACTAAATCAAAATAGGCTCCTGAAAAACTAAAAATCAAATATCATACAAATGGCCCAGCTGCCTGGGCTTAGAAAGAGAGAACTTGAAAGCTCATATGTGGACTGATACTGCCAATTGACATACGCTGTTGTTTTAAGCAAACCTTTAAAAAATTCATTGCTTGAGCAGACCTAGCAAACCTGTGTTTCTAGCCAGAGATGCTTTTCCTATTTCCCTGGCTTATGCAGTTTCATGGGAGAAGTTTTAAATTACTCTAGAGATAGCTATAAGTTATTTTATTTACACCATAAAAGATACACTGTCTGAACCAGAACATCTATGCTGATATGTAACACTACACAAAGATTTATTTATTGTGATGTAGGTTATATAAGCAGCCAGTTCTTGAACACATATATTTTTTAAAATTACCCTTTATATTTTTATGTAAATATTTGTATTATTGACTCTGGCAGGCTGTCCACTTTTTAAAGGAGAATTTTCATTCAATTCTTTGCTGACTACTGATGTTTCTGTGTAATTATATAAAATTACCAGAAATACTAAGATTGTGTATAATTTAAAGTGAGACTGTTTTAAGCTATTAGCATATATGCCATCACTAGCCTTCACTTTATTTCCAAATAAAAACACAAATATATAAGTAATTATATGTGTGTGTGTGTGTGTGTGATAAGCGCTTAACAAATGAATATCACTTGCCATATTGTCAAGTTGGTATCACAAGCTCAAACAGTTAGCCCTTGCTAAAAACTTCACCCTATGTTTTATTAGATAGACTAAGAAGTCAGACAGGAATATTTCTGCAATTAGAATCCTTGCTAGATTTCAGTTGTTTTCCTTTATTTAGCAGATTGTGATATAAAAGAGGCAGGCAGACTGCTGTATAAAGTGGAGCTCTGGCTTCCAGAAAATAACATGATTTTAGTTATTTTTCATTGTACTTTAGACTCTCAGAGCACTTGACAACCAGTAACCCCATATGGTGGTGAATATGCTATTGGAATGTTAAATCCAGTGAAGTTAAATAACCAAAAGAAATGAATGGCATCAAAAAGATGAAAAACCATAAGGTATTAAAAGCCCTGAGCTTCTTACGTTGCTTTGTTTATAGGGTTTTAAATATCACACTCTGACTAAGAAGTAAGGAATAGGTCCTGAGCTTTTTCTTAAACATGTTTTGTGCTTGCTTTATCATTAGTATATTGATTCATTTTCCTAAGGAAATCACAGCAAAGTTGTTACTTCTAAATAAAAGCTTTGCTACAGATTGCAAGTATTGAATACTATGAACTATAAGTACTAAAATGCTTTCAAAGTCTTCCTTTTTACTTTAAATCATTAATAGTCTTCCTTTGGTCCATATACAAAGTCTTTGGGGGGAAATTAACGGCCTCCATGCTATGATTTACTTCATCTTTTACTATAAACCTTAAATTCTAACAATGAAATCTATCTTAATCTGAATAAATTTCCCTAAATTTGAAAATAATCTCAAACCTTGAGGCAATTAATTAGAAAATGATACTGCATTTATTCAAAGCCAGTAGACAATATTAAAACATACATGAATTAAGAAATTAATATTTAAAGATAACATATACATTTTAGTGAGATTCCAACCCTATTAAATAGTCCATTATGTTTTCTTTGTAAATTAAGTAGTTGACCTAATTTGTTGCTTTTGAACAAGGATGATAAGAGTAATCTCAGTAATGAAGAACCTAAGATCTGACTGTGGCTGCGAATCCAGCTGGCATTGACCCACACGTCTCAGATGCCAGAAGAACTTGGGCAGGGCTGATGTCTTTATGGTTAGTGAAGAATTAATCTTGTCTTGTCTGAGAATTCAGTTGAACTTCTAGCGGTGGTGTTATTTCTTGTATTGAATTTGAGAGTACTAATGATCATGAAAAGGAAAGAAGCCACATTTGAATTGCGCTTTAGATAAGGTAAGATATTGCTTATTCTAAGTTCAAACAAATCCACAAAAGCTTGGGCCCCGGGTGCTGATAAAACAAAACCAGTCCAAAATATTTGCCAGAGTTATACAATAGCCCTCCCACCTTATCTGTGGGGGACACATTCTTAGACTCCAAGTGGATGGCTAAAACTGTGGATTATATGAAACCCTACATGTACTATGATTTTTTTCTTATACGTACATGTCTTTTCACTTAAAGAAAACACTTTATATCTTCTATTTGGCATGTTTGAATTGTCAGGATCACTGCTCTTGTGCTTTAGGGCCATCATTAAATGATAGACGGGTTACTTGAACACATTCACTGTGATGAGTCCACAGTCTAAATGACTAATGGGTAGGTAGAGTGGATACCCTGAATAAGGGGATGATTCACATCATGACAGGCAGGATGGAACAGAATGGCAAGATATTTCATCACACTAATCAGAAGGATGCACAATTTAAAACATATAAATTGTTTATCTGTGGAATTTTCCATTTAATATGTTTGACTGAGGTTGACCAAGGGTAAATGAAACCACTGAGAGCAAAACCAAGGATAACTGGGAACTGTTGTACACAGAAGAGGAGGAGATCATCTACCTGTAGGCTTCCTCTCTTCCTTTGCCACTCAGATCCACCCAGTTCTGATGGATTACAATAGGAGAACTTCCTTGCTCCACAGCTGCTTCTCTAAGAACTGAATGAATCCCTCACTAGAAATGTCACTTGGTCAAGAGAAAGAGAAGAGCCATTGACTAAGGGAAAAGATCTCCAAAAATATATCAAATAAAAAACTGGTATCTAAAACATACAAAGAACTCTTAAAACTCAAAAAAAATAACCTAATTAAAATATGGGCAAGATATTTCCACAGACACCTTACTAAAAAAATTATACAGATGGCAAATAAAAGTACCAAAAGATGTTCAACACCACCCATCAATAGGAAATGCACGTTAAAAATTATATCACTACACACTTATTAGAATGACTGAAATCCAAAATCCTGACAAAACTAAATACTGACAGGATGTGAAAGAATAGAAATGCTCATTCTTTGCTGGGAATGCAAAATGGAACTGTCACTTTGGAAGACATTTTGGCAGTTTCTTGGAAAGTAAATATACTCTTTCTATGTGATCAAATGATCACACTTGGAATTTACCCTAATGATTTGAAAATGCGTCTCCTTAAAAGCAAACCAAAACCAACCAAACAAACACAAAACAAACCTAGAGACAAAAATTTATAGCAAGTTTATTTATAATTGCCAAACCTTGGAGGCAACCAAGATGCTTTTTAGTGGTGAATGGATGAATGAGCTGTGATATATTTGAACAGTGAAACCTTAAGTGTATATTGCTAAGCGAAAGAAGCCAATCCTAAAAGCCTATATACTCTATTATTCTAACTATATGACATTCTGGAAAAGGCAAAATTATGGAGGCAGTGAAGAGTAGTTGTCCGGGGTTGAGGATGGAAGGAGATAAAAATAGGAAGAAAAGTATTATCTTTTAGGGAAGTTAAAATATTCCGTATGATAATTTAATGGTAAAAACATGCCATTATACATTTCTCAAACTCATAGAATAATAACCCAAAGTAAAATATGGACTTTAGTTAGTAATAATGTTTCAATGTTGGCCCAGCAATTGTAACAAGTGCAAAATGTTACCCACACTGATTATATAATGGCTCGAATAGTACTGCATTTTTCATTGTATATAGTACTACTGCATACTACTATGGTAAAATACTATATCGATACACATTACTACATAACTAATAGTATAATAAGCAATTCTGTCTAAAGAAATTAGAAACAAACCAGTATAAAAATACTTAATTATCATAATTCATGGGAAAGTAAACTTTGTCTACCTTTCTTATCAATATTCAAACATGTTCTTTACAAATATAATGAATAATGTGTTACTTATGGTTCATAAAGTATTTTATGATTTATACATTAACTTGCAGATTATACACACATATATACATATACATGTATACTTTTGTAAATAAAATCTTGTTTCTTAGAGTCACAGTCTTAGATGTGGATTAATTTAGTGAGCTATGCTTTCCATAAAGAAGTATTAAAAACATGAAGAACTTTCTCCATTAATATTAAGTAATTGTATGGGAATAATAATAGTGGAGCATTGGGAAAACTTTTAGATCCTTCTAAAAATCTTTTTACTCTTCCCCTCTGTTCAGTTAACAGATTCTTTTATCAAAAATAAGAGACTCTTTCCAACATTTAATTAATGTTTTTCATCTTTTTATTTTTAAACACAATCAGAAAAACATTGTACAATTATAATTTTTAACCAGTGTCACCCCAATAAATTCAATTAAAAGGAGCAATATTGTGCCTTGTTACCCTGAATATTTTATAATTTTTCTCAACTAGTATTCTAAATTATAAATTATCAACAAATTAAAATAGATTGCATATTTGACCTTTCCAGGGCATTTTCTTCTGCTTTCCTGTTGCTATGCCCAGCTAGCTCCTATTTTATAGACACCTTACATTAAACTGTACTTTCAATGCAATAAGATGCCTGGTAGGGGATCAATGCTAATTTCAGAGTTTTTTGGTCAGTGGCCCTAGTAAGGATATTTAGCATTCACATCGACTAAATGACATAGGTCAGAAATGGTATCTTTCCCAAGTCACATTCGTTAGAAGTTTTGAAGAAAGGATGCCATGATTTGAATGCCAGAAAACTTTTAAATTATTTCCCAAATGAAAGGTAAATCTGATTCTAATCTTATCTGCTTGTGCAGAACAACTTTTATTCCTACGTAAGGGGAAATTATTGGAGGACGGAGGTGGGTAAGCAGTAGTAATTAATCAAGTATCCTTGTAAAAATTAATTTGGTTCAAATTAAGGCACAGTTAGTTTTATGGCTCCAGCTCATTCTTACTAATACTCAGTAGTCTAATTTAGGACAATAAACTCAGAATAAATCTGGAGCTTACTATTCACATAATTTAAAGTGCAATTTTAATGTAAGCTGTATTATTATCAACATAAAGACAACACATGGTGTACTCTCTAGTCTCTTCCTCAAACTAACAGTAAAAATCACAGTCCAGCCACCTATGACAATTGTGCAGTAGACCCCCAACCCCCCGAAAAACAACATTCTTCTTGTCATTTTGTCATGTTTCCCGATTGTCACACATCATCCCTTCTCTGGCATAGGTTCCACATCTCTTCTGAACGTTACTTAGGAGTTGATTTTCAATAGCAAATATTTCCCTTCTAGCGGTTATGTCAGAGAAAAGTTTTTTTATATTGGTGGGGCGTGTATGTTTAAGTAGCAATAATCATAGTAAAAATCTATGCAAATACCCTTCGGGGGCTGTTTTGTGGACTTCCATGTATTTGAAAAGATATGAACTGGTTCTCTATAGAGGTTTTAACCAACAAATAGGAAAAGGCATTGCACTTGCAATTTTAGGTATGAAATAGCTTTAATTTGAATAACTTCAAGGATTCTTGCTTACTGCTTGCAATATGGTCATAGAGAGCTAGGAATTCTACATAACAATAATATTCCCGATAATCCTAATAAACAGTCTGATAAGGGAAAGACTTTCTCTCTTCTCTACCCCCTCTCTACATTTATGGCATAGATTCTCAACTTAAGCACTATCTACATTTGGGTCCAGATAGTTCTTGGTTTTGGTGGTCCTTCTGTGAATGGTAGGATGCTTTACAGCAACCCTGTCCTCCACCCATTCGATGCTAATAGCAACTGCCTCTATCAGTTGTGACACCAAAAATGTCTCCAGACATTACCACATGTCCTCTGGTGGCAAAATTGCAACCATTGCAGAACCACTTTTTTTAATGGGATAACATGAAATTTATTAGGCCTCTTTTATGTATGGATGAATCTAGATTTTATGCTTAATAAGTATATAATTTTCCCTTCATAATTTCACCTTTAGTTGTTGTGACAATTGTGTATTGTTTATCCATTTCAGAAATTATTTTACTCTTAAGAAGTACATCATAGATGAAAGAGATACTTAAGATTGTTCAGAAAGTAAAGGAGCTAAAGAGGAGAAAGCACCAAAATATGCTGAGTTTTAAAATCATTATGTAATCTATCTCAGAAACATTAATAATTTCATAGTTTCACTGTTATCAGCATAATAATCATTAATGTTCCAAATTACTCTGAGACATTATAATATCCTCAGACGACTTTTGAATAATCAAAAGTTAACTTACACCCAGGCATATATACTTTCTTCAATTCATATTTTATCACTTACACAAATTTATTGGCTATTTCCTATATGAAAAACTATGTTAGACTGTATAAATAAACAAGAAATATTCTCTACCATCAATAAATGTAGTTCTCAGTAGAATTAGGTTTTAAAACAATAATGTAAACAAAGTATGGTTATCTTATAGGAGAAATGAAGACATGTTATAGGAATTTAGAGGAGATAATACACATTATTTATTACCTGTAACATTTTATTCTTCAGCATATCTTAATGTCTAACCTTTACAGATAGAAGGTATTAGCACCAAGATAGTTTCATATTATCATAAAAATTTGAAATGGTAATTAAGAGTAAACCTATACCTTTGCTTGTTTGTGATATTTAAAGCACTATAAACAAAGCAAAAGAAGTACATACACTTTAATACCTTATGGGTTAAATGATTGTCTGTCTCAACATAAGGATGATCTATATTAAGAGGAAATACACATATACAGCTCAAGAGCATAGCCATCAATTCCATAGAGAAGTTTGCATGTTTTTCATATTTCCAGAGAACTGGGATTGTTGTGATGTGACTAACATCCTGGTACACTGGACAGTGAAAAGTTCAAGGTGAGAATTGAAATCATGAAAATACATTTAAATAAGACATTAGGCTTGTTCTATAGAAAATTAGAAGACACTACATTTTTTAAAATGGTGATTTAGTTGACATCCCTAAGTTTTTTTTAATGCCACATGGGGTGTGGGGGGATGGGTGAAGAGTTGAGGGGATTAATAAGTGCAAACAGGCAATTACAGAGTAGCCGTGGGGATGTAAAATACGGTATAGGAAATGGAGTAGCCAAAGAACCTATGCATGACCCATGGACACAAACAATGATGGGGGGATTGCCTGATGAAGTGGGGTGGGTGCTTGGTGGAGGGGGGCAAAGGAGGAAAAATCAGGACAACTATAATAGCATAATCAATAAAATAAAAAAAGAAAAATACATGACTGCTATTGCATGATTCTAAGAAGGAATGATGAAGACATAAACTGAAGAAAAAATCTGCAAAAGAGGATATGCATGAAAGATAATGAGGTAGGAAGTACATATATGTGTCCTTGGTTGGATTTCCTAGGACCAGACCTTTAAGCAAGAAATAGTTCATAAGTCCATTGAGAAAATACTCTTAAGGGAGACTGATAAGGAGGTGGAAAAGCAGACATGAAGAGGAGACCAACAGGGGATGATATCAGACTACATTTAATATGAGCACTATGTGAAGGGAGGTTTAAAATATATGAGAATACAGAGTTATGAAATAGAATTAGAAAATAACAGAAAAAATTAAATACTCAAAACCTGGTTTTAGAACTGCAGGCATTATGTAGCATATTCAGTGTTATTTTTTAAGTAAATATTATTAATCTACACCTAAAATAATTTGAAATGTATTTATCACTATTACAAATAGTCTCTTAGGAATATGATTATGGATAACTTTCTCTTTTTTATTTCATAACATGTTTCTTGTTTATAATGAGCATACAATTATGTTTTTGGTTAAAACTAATTTTAAACAAAATGTTGCAAAACAATATTCACAACCTCAGTTACATTTTTAAGTCAAAACAGAGTAGAATAAATTACCCAACTCATTGAAATTTGAGAAATTCAGTCAGGAAATTAGTAAAAAGAAATGAATAAAGTTAAAATAAATTTTAACAGGCTTAGTTAAGGATATGGAAAGCTCCTATATTTACTTTGTAAAACAAGCACGAAACTGAAATGTAAATTTGGTATTTATTCTCACTTTTTCAGTAAAGGATAAATCATCTTGAATGATTTATCCACATGAATACTATAAAATTTATTTAAAAAAATATTATCTTGCCAAAGTTGTCCCTTAAAAAAAAGAGAAAAAATTAAACATAGAAATTAAAGTCTTTTTCATTTCATTTCACCAATGCTTTGGAGTTATTTTCTAAGGAAGAATTCATAGGTAAATAAATTAACATATATTTACTTCTCAGTAACAGTCTAAGTTGAAAAATCAAGAAAGGAAATAAATATGAGAATAAAATATTTTTAAGTTGGTATTTCCTTAGGTCACAGTTGATTTGTAAAATCAATATGCTTTCTATTAAGTGGTCCTCATGTCTTGAGGTGTTGGAAAGCTTGTCACAGAATATACTTTCTCACTGAAGAAGATAGGGGTGCCCCCAAGGTAAAGCTGCAGGTGTAGCAAATAAAATACAGGATGTTCAGGTAAGTTAGAATTTCAAGTAACTAATGAATAACAGTATAATTGTTTTCCAAATTTGCATATGCTTTTCTTATTGATATCCCAGCCCCACTTCAGACTTATCAAATTAGAAAGTTGGGGGGTGGGGGCTAAGGCATTTGTTTTGCCTAAGGTCCTGAGTGGTAACAACATGAATTCAAGGTAGAGAATCACTGTGCCTATTGATTATTTATTATCAAACCACCTACACGACCTACACAGTGACAGTTATGTAACCACGGCTGCACAACAAATCCAGGGATGAATAAACCTCAGCCCTTGTGCACCCTGTTACACGATAATCTCTGCTGATTGAGGATTGCCATACATTTCTACCTTTTCTCCACTCCAGCTTCCTCTTCCTACATTGAAGAGCAACCCACAAGCCCTACCACTCATTTCATTTCCTCATGCTCAATCATAAGAAAATGTGCGCAATAATGAAAACAATTTCTATTAAAAACTGTTTAATCAACACATGAGAATTTTAATTTCCAATACAATGGGTATTATGATTCATCTCATAAAACATGAGGTAGTTGAGAATGCTAAGTGTGGCAGAATAGAAGGAAAATTGATTGTAACAAAAAACCTAGCCGTCTGCTCCTTGCTATGCACTTAACTTCTTTAGACCAGTGTCTTCAAAAGTAAAATTGGTAGTTTGACTTGGTGACTGTCTAGTTTTAGATTTTTTTAATACTCACCTGAGGACATTTATTTTATTATTGACTATTTTAGAGAGAGAGGAAGGTGTGCGGGATAGAGAGAGAGGGGGGGGGAGAGAGAGAGAGAGATCTATGTGAGAGAAAAACATCGATCGGTTGCCTCTCATAGGCATTCTGACAGGGATCAAACCTGCAAGCAAGGTCATGGCCCTGACTGGGAACTGAACCCTCCATATTTTGTTGCACTCGATGATGCTCCAACCCACTGAGCTACCTGGCCAGGGCTTGTTTTAAATATCCACAAGATCTAGTGTTTAAAAGTCTCTTGAAAAACTAAGATTGGCATGTATACATTTTTAGATAATAAATGTCTTCTGACTATTGTTATTGGAGGTGTTTGTTTTAAATAGAGTACTGTGGAAATAAAATAGATAATTATAGGTATTTATGTTTGATACTTGTCATTTGGGAAAACTGATATATAATTAAATATAGATTACAAATTTGCAGTCTACAATTGATACTAGTACTGTGAACCTTTCAAACTATTCAAACTCAGTTTCAGAAAAAATAAACATGTTTTGCTTTCAGCTCACTTGCAAGAATAATCAATGGCCCATTTGTATTTAGGGTCACGAAGTACGAACTACAAATATTCATGAATTTTAATTGTGATTTAGCTTTTCCAATGGACATAAACATCTCTCAACTACTATTCAACTGTTAGCAACTTACACTTTCTATAAATGACCAATGTGAACCTTTTCTTTTTAATAATATTTTGAAGGCTATTATGCATTATTTTTTCCTTCTAATGCCTACTCTGGAATAAGTACATTCTACATTTTTATTTATTTTATTTGTTTTTTAACTTTACTATAAAGATAATAATGGATGATTATTTTCCTTAATTTCAAATCTTTGGGACCTGTCTGAGAGTTTACACATATGTTTGATCAAACACATCAGAATATATTAATTTTGAAGATGAAATAAATGTATTATTAATAGTATATATAAGAGAGTATTTGTAAAGAGATGAGCTAGGCCAGTCCTCAATTATACATTATTTTTGTTCAGCATTCAGAAATATAAGAAATCAGTAAGTTTATTATCATACACTAAAGATACTAATCTTTGGTATTAATGATTCAAGTACATTATTCAATTTATTTCTTCATTATGCACAAAAGGAAAACCAATTTTAAAAATGTCATATAACTATATTTATGCCCTTATTGCATATCTAAAATTAGTATACATATTGTGATGATGCATATACACAAATTATAAATACATTCTTTGTAGACAAAGGTGGGAATTCAGCATCACTTCAATAGCTATGCCACTTAAAAACATATGTGTGTGGTCAGTGTCTACAGCAGAAAACACAATTACTGTAATTTTCTATCTAGCAAGATTTTGCCTTTCATTAGACCCATTGAAATCTATCAGCAAAGTTAAAAACTTGAATCAACCAATGTGTTTAAAATTCCAAACTCTTAAATATTCCAAAGGTAGGTCTGAACTTTCTGCATCTCTACTGTGCTTTAGAAACCCAGGTTCAAATAGTCCTCAAATGGACAACTGTATTACAGACATAAGCTCCTATTTGAGGATAAATATCATTTTTATAACAGAAATTTAAATGTAATATCATTTAAAAATACTCTCAGCATAATAAGGAAATCACCTGTATATTACCTCCCAGAGATTAGGTACATATCTTGATTTTCATGGGAAATTTTGTTTTAATTTATTTGGCGATTTTTAAATTTGTATGTATAGTATCATGTCATCTGCAAATAAAGACAATTGTACTTCCTCCTTTCTAATTTCTATGCCTTTTATTTCTTTTTGTCTGATTGCTGTGGCTAGGACTTTCTGTACTGTGTTGAATAAGAGAGGCAAGAGCCTATATCTCTGTTTTATTCCCAATCTTAAGGGGAACACTTGCAGTTTTTGCCCATTGAGTATGATGCTGGCAGTGAGTTTGTAATATATGGCCTTTATATATTGAGGTATGTCCCTCTATTTCTACATTGCTGAAGGTTTTTATCATAAATGGGTGCTACATTTTATCAAAAGCTTTTTCTGCATCTATTGATATGATCATGTGGTTTCTATCCTTTATTTTGTTTAGATGGTGAATCACACTTATTGATTTGCAAAGGAGTAACAACCTTGCATTCCTTGATTCCACTTGATCATGGTGTATCTTTTTGATGCATTGCTGTATTTGGTTTGTTAATATTTTGCTGAGGATTTTAGCATTTATGTTCATCAGTTATATTGGCTTATAGTTTTCTTCCTTTGTAGTTTCTTTATCTGGTTTTAGAATTAGGATAATGCTGGCCTCATAAAATGAGCTTGGGAGCCTTCCTTCCTTGCAAATTTTCTGAAATAGTTTGAGAAAGAGAGGTGTTCTTGAATGGTTTGGTAAAATTCACCTGTGTAGCCATCCAGTCCAGGGCTTTTGTTTTCTGGGAGTTTTTTGATTACTGTTTGAGTTTCAGTAGGTATAACCTGCATATTCAGATTCTATGATTCTTCCTGATTTAGTTTTGGAAGACTGTATTTTTCTAATAATTTATCCATTACATCCAGGTTGTCCAGTTAGTTGGCATATAGTTATTCATAATATTTTCATACAATCCTTCATATTTCTTTGCTGTCAGTTGTTATTTTCCCCTTTCATTTCTGATTTTATTTATTTGGGTCCTCTCTCTCTTTTTCTTGATGAGTCTGGTTAACGATTTGTCATTTTGTTTATCTTTTCAAAGAACCAGCTCTTGAACTCATTTATCTTTTGTGTCATTCTTTTCTTAGACTCTATTTTGTTTATTACAGCTGTAGTCTTTATTATCTCCTTCCTTCTAGTCACTTTTGGCTTTGTTTGTTATTGTTTATTCTAGTTCTTCTAAGGGTAAAGTTAGATTGTTTATCGGAGCTTTTTCTTATTTTCTGAGATAGGTCTGTGATGCTATGAATTTCCCTCATAGAATTGCTTTCCCAGGGTCCCACAGATTTTGGATTATGGTGGTCTCATTTTCATTTATTTAAAGATATCTTTTGATTTCTTCCTTGATCTTGTCTCTGACCCATTCATTGTTTGATAACATGTTATTTAGCTTCCATGTTTTTGTGTATTTCTCAGTGTCCTTCCTGTGTTTGATTTCTAGTGTCTTGACATTGTGGTAAGAGAAGATGCTTGATATGATTTCAATCTTCTTAAATTTATTGAGACTTGTTTTGTATCCTAACAGGTGCTCTATCCTAGAAAAAGTTCCAAGTGCATTCCAAAGATTCCACCAAAATAGTACTAGAACTGATAAAAAAATTCAGCAAAGTAGCAGGGTGCAAAATTAATATCCAGAAACCAGTTGCATTTTTATATGCCAAAAACAAACTAAAAGAAAGAGAAATTAAGAAAACAATCCCATTCACAATTGCTATAAAAACAATAACATACCTAGGAATGATCCTAATCAAGGATGAAAAAGACCTGTACTCAGAAAATTATAAGGCACTGAAGAAAGAACTTGAAAAAGATACAAGCAAGTGGAAGCACATACCTTGTCCATAGATAGGAAGAATTACCATTATTAAAATGCCCATACTACCCAAAGCAGTCTATAGATCCAATGAAATTCCTGTTGTTACAGAATAGACCCTGGGGGGGTGGATGATATACTATTACTGAATGGACCTCTCCTTGTGCTGTGGGGGTCCCCCCCATATTAGTTTTACCTTGCGTGCTGTCAGGGAAAGACGTCTCCCAATGCCAGAGATTGGTGAGAAGGAAAGAAATTATTTATTTAAAAAGTTATACAGACTTAGAGTAATGACTCAGTGTCTTCATTAAAATGTCAAAGTCCTTTAGAATACCCACAAATGCACACAGTCTCTTCTTCTCCCTCTGCCTGGTCTGAGGTACCATATCTCAGAAAAAGAAGTAGAAGTCCATGGCTAGGTAGCCCCTCGGTTCAGGCACCATCAGCTGTGCCACCACTATGATCTCCAGTTAATCCAAAACCATGTGGTACCTTCTCCAGCCAACCAGCAAGAGTCCTTTCACCGCTTTCTTTCCCAGCAAGGTCTCTCCTGCTTCCTAAGCCACATGGCAAAAGGGAGCACCTAAAGCCTCCTGGTTCTGATTCTCACTAGAGCTGGGTGGTCCTAATGATCCTGCATGGTTGCTGTGCCTGGGTTTAAATCCCAGTGTCAATCTTCCTCTGCAGTCCCATTTCTGACTCCTCCCACAACCTGTTACACCTGCTAGCATTCCCATATTTTTCTAGCCTTTCTTGGCTGCCATAGTAGGTCCAGGCAGGCGTGGCTCTATGGCATGGAGCCAATCATCTCCAAGCTCTCACACAGGCACTGTAACCAGGGAGAGTTGCCTCCCAGTTACATCCTGAGTGGAAGTCACTCCCATCCCCCTGGCTCAAAGCATGGCCACAGCTATTTAACACATCCATGAAACCAGTTAAAACTTATAGATATGTTAAGTGACCATGCCTGAGGTTACTTGAAAAACTGTCACTATTCAAAATAACTCTCAATGGCCCTGCTCCATGTGTTCCATCCTCCAGTTCAGACCTATGGGGGTGAGGACATCCCATATTTTTTAATATTTCCTGGACACCCTGAGTTCTAGACCCCATTACAAATCCTTCTTTGTGGGGACCCCCTGCACCCTCTTACACTATCAAGATTCCAAAGACATATTTCACAGAACAAGAACAGATATTTCAAAAATTTATGTGGATACATAAAAGGCCCGCCATAGCAAGAGCAATCCTGAGAAAGAAGAACAAAGAGGAATCAGGCTACCTAACATGAAACTATGCTATATGGTCATGTAATCAAAACAGCATGGTACTGGCATAAAAATGGACACAGAGATCAATGGAACAGAATAGAGAGCCCAGGAATAAACCCAAACCTTTACAGTCAATTAATTTGTGACAGAGGAAGCAAGCACATATAATGGGCTAAAGATAATTCATTCAATAAATGTTTTCTGGGCCCTGACTGGTGTGGCTCAGTGGATTTAGTGCTGGCCTACAAACCAAAAGGTCACTGGTTCAATTCCCAGTTAGGGAACATGCCTGGGTTGCAGGTAAGGTCCCCAGTAGGGGGGGGGGCACACAAGAGGCAACCACACATTGATGTTTCTCTCCTCTTTCTCCTTCCTTTCCCTCTCTGTAAAAATAAATTAAAAAAACCTTAAAAAATACATGGTTTGGGGAAAATTGGACAAGTACATGCAGAAATGAAACTAGACCACCTTCATATACCACACATAAGAATAAAGTCAAAGTGAATTAATTTAGATGCAAAATCATACAAATCCTAGAAGAAAATATAGGAAGCAAAATTTGGGACATTGTTCATAGCAATATGTTGTCAGACAAATCTCCTCAGGCAAAGGAAACAAGAGAAAAATAAACAAATGGGATTACATCAAACCAAAAAGTTTTGCACAGCAAAGGAAAACATCAATAAAATAAAAAGACAACTACTGAATGGGAGAAAATATTCATCAATACATCTGACAAGGGGTTAGTATCCAAAATTTATAAAGAACTTATAAAACTCAATACCAAAAACAAACAAATAAATAAAGACAACCCAATTAAAAAATGGGCAAAGGACCTGAGTAGACAATTCTCCAAAGAGAACATAGAGCAATGAACATATGACCAATAAACATATGAAAAGATACTCAACGTCACTAATCATCAGGGAGATGCAAAATAAAACCACAATGAGGTATCATCTCACACCTGTTAGAGTGGCCATCATCAATAAATCAGTAAACAACAAGTGCTGGTGAGGATGTGGAGATAGGGGGACCCTTTTACACTGTTGGTAGGAATGCAGATTGGTGTATACACTGTGGAAGACAGTAAGGAGATACCTCAAAAAATTAAAAACGGAGCTGCGTTTGACCCAGCAACCCCACTTCTGGGAATATATATGAAGGAACCAAAACACTAATTGAAAGAATATAGTGTCCTCTTGTTCACTGCAGCATTATTTACAATTGCCCAGATATGGAAGCAGCCCAAGTGCCCATCAGTAGAGGAGTGGATAAAACAACTATGGGACATTTACACAATGGAATGCTACTTAGCTGCAAAAAAGAAGAAAGTTTTACCCTTTATGACAGCATGGATGGACATGAAGAACATTATGCTAAATGAAATCAGCCAGTCAGAGAAGGACAAATACCATATGATTTCACTCATATGTGAGATCTAATGAAAAAAAAAAACTAAACTAATAAGCCAAGTAGAGACAGACTCATGGAGAGAGAGCATGATGACATCTAGGGGGTGGAGGGATTGAGCGAAAAGCAAAAAGGACACACAGACATGGACAACATGGTGGTGATTATGGCAGGGTAGTGAATTAGGCGACTAAATGGTAATAGAAAAAATATAATAAAAATATTTCTGTAAAAATAATTTTGTATGTAATATTGATTATATCAACACTAAAGTTGTTTTTAACATTCTTAATATTATTTGTGATATTGTCTTAATCAACAATTTCTAAGTTTTGCCTATTTTTACTGAATTACTTTTTGTCCTTTATTTTCTATATAGACAATTTCTACTTCTGTTGTTTATTACTTTTGTCATCCCTTTAATGTCTTTAAAGTTACTCTTTATTAAAATTGATTTAAATGCTTAGTTTTCTAGTTATATACACTTATATTTTCCAATATGTACTTTTAAAAACATAAATTACATTTTCTACAAATATTGATTATCTGTATCCCAAAAGATATAAAGATATTACAATTTTTATTTTGTGAAACTTTAAGAAGGTATTTTTAAGTACATTTTTTGTCATTAACATTATTGCATGGTGGCTGATAATGTGGTCTCTTTACCTATATCCTTGGTTTATTGTCATTTCTCTCTTACTACAGCATAGGCTCCCTGAGTGCAAGTCTATTTTTTTGTCAGCCTGTTCATTGCTATATCCTCTGAATCAGAAAATAACCTGGCACATAATAAACCTTAATAATTACCTGTTGAGTAAATAAATGATTAAGATTCTAGAGGTTTCAGCTATTGTGGATCAGTTTCAGAATTATCAATTTTCCTGCTTGGGACCCTATAATAAATGACAGTGTAAATTCAAGCCATAAGATGCTTTTTGCACAGAGTGGGATTTTCAATTTATCAGAGTTTTTTTATCTACTTATAGTGTGGCTTGGATTGATAATCTCCTTACTATTATTTGGTTTTGGAGTGTAAAGTAGTTCTAGGTTTCCCTTTACAATATCCAGAATTCCCATAGCAGTTTAGTGTTAGTCCTATATGTTGAATTCCACCAGGTAAGGGGTTCTCTGCTCAGATACACATTCTTCTTTGTCATCATAAAAACACTTATATTTATGCAAAATGTAAAACACTTGTATTTATCCAAATGTAAAACTGTTCCTAAAGTTCAAAGACGAACATTTCACCTTTTTTTAGCCTTGACAACTAACATCACATCATAGCCTGTAACTGTCAGTTTAGCCAAAACCAAGATCCTTCGATACCACATTTTATTCGATAAATAATCATTGCACTTCTATTTGTCACACTATTTGCTACAGTGTACTGTACTCATTGCTGGAGGTATAGAGTTAAATAACGTAGACAAAGTTTGTGCTGATGTGGATTTTATTTCCTAATGGGGAGACTGTCACAAAGGGCAAAACCTGGTTAACAGACATAACTAAATCCTTCAATATGTCAATAAATATTTCAAGAATTCCCCTATAGTCAAGTGCTGCAGTGGTCAACAAAACAAGAACTCCCACTGTGTAGGAAGAAACACCTTGAAACAGTCAATCATTACGTGAAAACTACACATGTGGAAGAAACCCAAAATACTAATTCGAAAGAACATAAGCACCCTTATGTTCATTGCAGTGTTATTTACAATCACCAAGATATGGAAGCAGCCCAAGGGTCCATCAGTAGATGAGTGGATAAGCAACAATGGGACACTTATAGTGGAATGCTTCTTGGCCATAAAAAAGAAGAAAATTTTTCCCTTTGCAACAGTGTGGGGAACTTTATGCTAAGTGAAATAAGACAGTCAGAGAAAGACAAATACCATATGACTTCACTCATATGTGGAATCTAATGAACAAACTGAACTAACAAGCAAAACAGAGACAGACTCAGATAACAGACTGACAGCTCTGGGTGGGGGGCATTAGGGGTTGGAGGGATCGAGCAGACTAGAAAAAGGAGCCATGGACATGCACAACAGTGTGGTGATTATGGGAGGTGGGGGAAGAGGGTGGGTGGAGATAGAAGAGGGTGTAAGGGAGATAAATGGTAACTGGAAAAAAACACAATAAAAATAAATTTCAAAAAAATCTACAGGTGTGGAAAGTAAAGGTTGAGAGAATAAGAGTGTTTTAGAAATTCTAGCACAATAGAATCAGGCTTTCACAATGACTACATCTTGCTACTTTAGATGTTTCATCTTGACTAGACTGGACATTTACCTTGGGACTGTGAAAATTTTTACTGGTTTAATTTTCTAGCACGTTTCACTCCACTCCTATTAGTCATCAACACTGAGGCATCCAACAGATCAATTTAGCTGACCTCTATTTACTGCTATTGATTCTAAGACTTATTCCAGACTTACCTTTCAGAATGCCTGATGCATGTCTTACCTGTGACTTGAGAATCCTCCTTCAGTACTTTAAATGTTTTTGTCAACATGATTTTAATTTTACTTGCCCTTTTCCAAGGACCCTGACCTTGGCATGGCAGAGTGTGCCTTGGTTGCAAGTTCAGCCTTCTCTGGGACTGGGCTACTCTAATGCTAAAACTTGGGACTGGTTCCCTTTGAGGAAATGAGGCCCTTTTTTAATATGTTGCCAAGAAGATTTGCTGACTTTCACTCTTGGCTTTCAATTACTAGTTAATCACACTTAGCTTTTTCTTATCCATTTTTCAGAGGTCAATAAGGTTTGCTGGTAGCATATAACTCAATTGCCCTTGATTCTAGCCTTTCTCTCATGCTTTTTAACATTGGGCCAGTTAGTGGATTCCTTCTGCACTGGTATACATTGTACAATAGTTCCCCACCAGGGAAATTTAGGTACTGTGACCACTGCCTTGAGCCTGGGTTTTCTATTTCACCGGGATGGAATCCTTATGGCCAGCGAGGCAGTGGGTAATTAACTAAAATGTCATCCTATCACCTATTTGCTCAGAAAACTCTTGACACAAACTATCACAGTGTGGGTCTTTTAATTGATTATCAGCATGTGTGCTAGCTTGAGTGATATAAAATTACAAAGTCATTTTTTCTAAGATTTTAAAGTCACTGTTCCCTTAACTTATGACTTCCAATATTATAATTAGAATTTTCACTGATCCTTCATATATTATTTTTAAAACTTTTTAGAGGTATTTTTGTTTTCTTCTACCTCAAAAAATTTGAGACTATTCTATTTATTTCTAATTTTCTGAACATTTAAAAAAGTCTAAAGTTTTAATTATTTTTTTCCAGGCCTTTGAAACTTTTCCAATGTACAAATGCATGGACTTCAGTTGTTAATTTTCTTCCCCCTGTTATATGATTCTTAAAGCACTAAGAATCAAATGTGGGATCCCCCCAGTTTTTTATTAATTGTCTTATCTTATCCTCTCATTTAACATCTGTGTTTTAGTGTGTGTGTGTCTTTGGAGAGGAGTCTGCTTTCTGGGAAAATGTATTAATTTTATCATTCAAACTTTCTCTTTTTCAATTTCTTTTATTATTTTTATTTTTTTAGTTTCCAAAATCTCTTTTAATGTCCTTTGAGTTTACTTTTTATAGCACATGCTGTTATGTGGCTGTTTTAAGTGGACGAATGTCTTGCTTTTCCCTCTAAGGGTATTAATGATCTATTTGAAGCATTTTTTTCCTGCTTTCTGCATTGCTTCAAATTTCTCTAAGTTCCTCTTTGATGTATCTTTGTTTGGTTCCCTTAAACTAGAGGATTTACCTAGATGTCTAGTGATGCCTCCCTGTTTAATCCTGAGGCACTAAATTTCAGATTGAGAGTTTGCTGAGCAATTGCAGAATTATAAGGGTCAGGTACAAATGAAGGTGACTAGTGAGGGACATGGATATTTCATTAGTGTCTCCAACCATTAATATCTCCTTTCCCAGGGAGGGAATATTGGTGTTATCTGTCACCTGGAAATTATGAGTCTGAGTGCCAGTGATCTGCCAGCCAAGTAGGAGCAGAGGTCTGGCCCTCGCGATTCAATGTGTAGACATTCTTTATTCCTCCATTCGAACATGGTACTCTCAGCGCCAGTAGTGCTTACTGTCCACAATTTCAAATTACTTCAGTTAACTTTCTAAAAAGTAAAGTTTCAGTATTTCACTTAGGTGTGCATGTATGTACATGTTGTATGACACAGGGTCAGAAAGAATAACTGAGTGATCGTAAAGGGGGTATATCGAGGTGCTGAATATTTCTAACAGTGACATTGAAGAAGTTTCCCTCGTCAAACCCATCTTCTACCCTGCCTTCACGGGGAGCAAGTTCCCCCGTTTTGCCCTTTGTAAGGGCTCTTCAATGGCAGTCCGACTCCTTCTTTGTCCCTCCCCCTGCAGCACCTACGTTCTCCTGTCCACAAAGTTAACAACGAATTAGAACATGTCGTCATTCAACAAACCTGTCACTCTTATGAAATCTTGTCTTCTCTTTGCTTTATGGAATTGTATCTTTGGAAAAATTCCTTGTATAGTTATTATAGTGCCGTTTGTGGAGTTTGCAGTGGTAAAGACATGCTTTCAATCTACTGTGTAAACTCAAATGCCCATAAATCCCCTGGAAAGATGACTGCAATGTCAGTCTCTCATCTAGCACTCATATCCAGTTATCCAGTAACTGCTTCAGTTCAGTCACAGGAATATGTGTCCACTCAGCCCACTAGTCTCCATTCTCTATGCTACTGTGTAACTTCAAGACTCTATGATTTTTGAAATGAGTTACATTTCTAATCTTGCCCTAACCATTCTTTGACTGCAACAAATGCATTATCTTTCTCAAATATAAACATGACTACCATCCTCTTCCTTACTAACTTTTCAAGTTTCTCAAATTCCTAAGATTAAACTCTAAAGTTCTTAGTGATGTACACAAAAGCACCCAATAATCTGACTTTCAGCCACCTCCTGCACTTGTATATTACATTCAAAGCCATTCCCCTGCTTTTCCCAATCAGAAGTATATGAACTCAGGGATGCACACACACACACACAATATGTTCGTGCTCCTTCAGTATTAAGCTATTTGCATCTCTATAAATGGTCACACATTTCTTTCACACTAAACTACCTACTTCCAACTCCACTAATAAAAAGCACGTCTTTCTTCTATTCTTTATATCATAGCTTAGCTGTAAGCCATACCAAGACATTTTTTTCTGCTTCTGTATCACAGGATATGTCTTCATAGTACTGCACAGTTAGACCAAACTGTCATTTACCACATAGCATTTATTTCTGTTTCCTCCTATTCCTCTAAACCACTTGCTGTATTCCATTCCCAACACTGTAAGCTCTTTAAAGTTGCTTGTGTATTTTCCTCAGTTCAGTTTTAATTCCTGCCACACTACTTGGCACATAGCTGATGCTCAGTAAGTGCTTGATAAACAAGTATACAAAGACTACTATAAATGCCATAAAACTAGGGGACTGTGAATAATCTTTGTTATGATTTGTTTATTGGCAGAAGCAACTTGTCATTTGATTTGTTCTTTGTATTTTTATGAAGCAGCTACAACTAAAAAATCCTGACACAAAACAACAAATTAATCATTTATTACCACATTGATTTTCTCATTCAATTTTTTAAAAGAAAAATTTATCTTCTGGAATAAACTAAAGGAGATATTTTCACATTGCTTTAAAGGTTTTGCAAATAAAACCAATAAAAGAAAAGATGCATGTTTTACGTTTACAGTCACCCAAAGCAGTGCAAAAATATGGCAGAAACAATGGAATGGACTTTAAATATATTTTGAACTGTAAGAGTACGGAACTATGATAATTTTTATAGTATTTAAATGGTAATGTCAATTAAATGTGAGTTATAAGTTCACAGTTAGTTTGATCACAAGACGTGAAGAAAACTACAAGGGCACCTCATTATCAACAGCAATCTTCTGATAAACTACTAGGAAGAAGATAGTATTTTCTCATGATTATTATTATATTTTCACAATTCAATGATTTTAGTAAATTTTATGATTATGCTTAATGTCAAACAAGTGTACTGGAAAGGGATATATTTAGAAGCATTTTCTAATAAAGCTTTGTGACAATGAAACCAAGACAAATTGCAGTAGACGACTTCCCTGCAGATTTTAAATAACAGTAAAGTCATTCTACTTCAAGATCACGAAGGCAACATGTAGATAAAGAAGACAAGAACATCATCACATTTTCCTCTCAACTGATTCTCACCACTGTGTACAGCTAAACTAATAAGAAAAGGTTATCATTTCAAAGATACAATTGCTGGTATCATTTTAAAATTCAAGAAAGAAAAAATGGCACATTATTCAGAGATATTTTTTCTTTATCATTACCTTTTATTATTTCTTCAGTTTTGCCTTCAATTTAAAAGTGGAAGAAGACTGAAAAAGAATGGAAAATGATATTTCTATACAATTTGAAAACATATTCTGTTATGTTTTTAGAATTTATTTGCAAATTTATGACCAATATTTTATATGTATTTTAACATGTTAAAAACATCAGTTTTTACTTATGCTATTTATATTTTTAACTCTTCTTTCCTGTAAATAATAAATTTTGAATCATTATGTTGAACTAAAACTAATTTAATATTTTGTCAGCTATATTTTAATAAAAAGTGAATTTAAAAAAAATTATTTTCTCCTAAAAATAACCTAAAGAGAGTTTTCATGAAATAAAGCTTTTCCTATCCCCCTTCCATCACAGTTTATTGTTTTGCATAATGTACAAAAAATATAATGCACACCGTTCACTTTATCCCAGGTCCAAGAGAAGCATATAAATTTTACAAGTCCTGGGGGGACCTTCAAATGTCACTCTGCAAGAAAAAGACACACTGTTCAAAAGCTTTTACGTTGGTGAATGGGTGTTATTAAAATAATAGTAAAATAACCCATTAGATGTTCATTCATTAGGACGTAAAACCTACTGTTCGCACACTTCGTTATTCCTACCGAAAGAACACCCAGCACTGTGCGCCATAAGTATTTCCTACTTTTCGCTACCTGAGAAAAGTAAATGTAAAAGTTTTAAGAGGAAACTTCGTGAAAGAATAAGAACCAACTATATGAATCAACATTTTCATGAGTTATATAAAATTATTGCTATATTTTAAGCAGGTATTTGGACAGGAATGTGTGACCAAAGAGATTTAGGAAATCTATAACTTTGAATTGCTGATGAATTCATCATTAGCAGTAACTGCAAACATTTTTGTTTTATTTTTTGTTAATTGCCTAAATCTAAACAAATGTAGACTAATAACTATAGTTAATTGCTTCAGATACTAAGTTGAATGTTAAGCTTCAGGCCTATTTTAAAGGAAACACACTATTCTCATATTCCATCATGTTGTAATGGATTATTTTTAGAATAATATTTAAATAAGAATAAACAGAAAACATGTCAGAAACTCTCTATACTCGTAGTTTTTATAGAACTATATGACCAGAACAGCCTTGGCTGGTGTGGCTCAGTGGAATGAGCACTGGTCTGCGAACCAAAGGGTTGCCAGTTCAATTCCCAGTCAGGGCACATGCCTGGGTTGCAGGCCAGGTCCCTGGTGGGGGGCACAGGAGAGACAGCCACACAGTGATGTTTCTCTCCCTCTCCCTCTCTCTAAAAATAAGTAAATAAAAATCTTAAAAAAAAGACTATATGACCAGAACAAAAACTTAATATAGTACTCACAGAACTACAAAACTAATAAAGTTTAAATCAGCAGTAATTTTCTGTGAATGATGACTTTGGCTGCTAAATTGCATGTGCTACTCACAACATGACTGTGACAATTATTCACCCTCATTTTGCACATTTTGTGGAGCTCAGCCTGTCTGTACTCCACTGTGCCTTCCTGACTCAATTCTCTTGCACTTTTGTGCATTTAAATTACAGTGAAATATTCATTTGTCCTGAGATGATGTAATGTCAGGTGGATATCACTTGGCTCCAATTCCAATTCCAAATATACATATCAAGCCTGTCCAAATTATTTCCCAGTAACCTCTGATGATGAAAGCAACATTACTGAGCCTACAATGTAATGGGAAACAGAAATGTGTATGTAAGCCATAATATTCTGTCAGTACTTAATTACACATTCACAATCCAAATAATTGGGACATAATTTGGGTTTTTTGAGATATTGATAAATACTAAAATATAAAATTATATAAAATTAAAATTGTTACTGTAGAATATTTTTAGCCATGAAGTACATGTCCATGGGTCCTACTGTAAAACAAAAGATAAACAAAAGTATTGAAGATGTATTACCAGAGTTACAGCTAAAGTAAAGCAATATCAAAGCATGATAAGAGTGTTAGTTTTTAGGCTTTACATTATTTTTTAGTACTAGGTGAGATCAGTCACTTTTGAAAAAATAACAGAAAATAACAGCTATAGAATTAATGGCTACAATGCCAAAACACAGAGATTTTCAAATATTTTCAGGACTTAAGTCTATTTTCAATTTAGCAAAATCAGTGTGTACCCTTGAACAAAGAATTTATTTGGCATAGGGAGTTATTAAGTGTAGACTGTTAGAAGGAATTCCAAAGAATTTCTCTGTAAACATATATACATCAAAAGATCTCTCTCTCTCCCTTTCTCTCTCTCTCTCTCTCCACAAACACAAAGATTTTTATTAACTGTAATCTAAATATCTAGAACATGCAGAGATCCGAAGATCTGTAATTATGTTGAAGCAAAAATTTTTTTCATGGACATCTTAGAACTGATGTGTGGAAGTCACTTAGCTAATCTGACTAATCTCTCTACATTTGATTTGCTACTTATCACTGTGTCATCTTTTTTTTTTTTTCCTTCCCTCCCCCCACCCCGGCTGAACCCACCTCCCTCCCCCACCCCCACCATCCCCCCCGATTTTGTCCATGTGTCCTTTGTAATAGTTCCTGCAATCCCCTCTTCCCACTGTCCCCACCCCACTCCCCCCTGGCCACTGCTAGACAGTTCCCCCCCTCAATGTCTCTGGTGGTATTTTGTTTGCTTTTTTCTTTTGTTGATTATGTTCCAGTCAAAGGTGAGATCATATGGTATTTGTCCCTCACCACCTGGCTTATTTCACTTAGCATAATGCTCTCCAGTTCCATCCATGCTGTTGCAAAGGGTATAAGCTCCTTCTTTCTCTCTGCTGCGTAGAATTCCATTGTGTAAATATACCATAGTTTTTGGATCCACTCGTTTGCTGATGGGTACTTCGGTTGCTTCCAGTACTTGGCTATTGTAAATTGTGCTGCTATGAACATTGTGGTGCACAGGCTCTTTTAGATTGGTGTTTCAGGGTTCTTAGGGTATAATCCCAGCAGGGGAATTGCTGGGTCAAAGGGCAGTTCCATTTTTAGTTTTCTGAGGAAATTCTATACTGTTTTCCACAGTGGCCACACCAGTCTGCATCCCCACCAACAGTGCACTAGGGTTCCCTTTTCTCCGAATCCTCTCCAACATTTGTTTGTGGATTTGTTTATGTTGGCCACTCTGACCAGTGTGAGATGGTACCTCACTGTGGTTTTAATTTGCATCTCTTTGATGGCTAGTGATGCTGAGCATCTTTTCATATGTCTCTGGGCCCTCTGTATGTCTTCCTTGGAGAAGCGTCTGTTCAAGTCCTTTGCCCATTTTTTAATTGGGTTGTTTGTCTTCCTGGAGTACAGTCATGTGAGTTCTTTATATATTTTGGAGATCAGACCCTTGCCTGAGATATCATTGGCAAATATGTTTTCCCATACTGTTGGTTCTCTTTGTAATTTGGTGGTATTTTCTTTAGCCATGCAGAAGCTTTTTATTTTGATGAGGTCCCATTTGTTTATTCTTTCCTTTATGTCCCTTGCTTTAGGGGACATGTCTGTGAGGATGTTGCTGCGTATCATTGTGTCATCTTAAAGAGAATGTCACCTCCTAAGTGCTAGTTATGAAAATAAATGGTATATAAAGAATGAAAGAATTGGTTATTTACTAGAAAATATCCATGTGAATGGCTTAAGTCTTATATTTAACCAGTGTAAAATACTTACTTCTAATTTTAACTATATTTTACTCCTTTCTTGGTTTAAATTATATAAGAATGTTTGCAAATTAAATCTACAAAAAGTGGCTTGATATGGCCTCATAAAATTTCAAGAAGTAAATATGACCTAGGAATTCCCTGATGTGAAGAATCTCAAGCGGTCAGTACCTAATATGAGAGCACTGGGCCACTTTAGGGGCTGAAAATAGTGTTCAAATGTGTTTTGGCAATTTTGCCTAAATGTTGTTTTAATAGAGGGATATAAATATGCAACTTCTAGAGCAGATATAACTAGACCCTGTTCTAGACCTGATCAAAAACACATTAACTTTGATAGCTATTTCTAATTTTATTTATTGTCTCAAGTTCAATGGCTTGAGTTTAAGAAATAAATTATCCAGTGAATATCTTTGCTCACAGTTGACATCCAGTCACCAGAATATGCCAGAATTGAGATATAAGGCTACTGGAATGGACCGTTCATTAAGAGACATTTAGGTTTACTGAAGAAAGAGATCATAGAATAAATATAGAGGAAAGAAACATCTTCGTGGTTGCTCTTCCAAGTGCTATTCCCAGGAAGGAGAGGCTGGTGGTGTCTTTCTAAAACCCCATTAAGGGGAGAAAGTGTGAGACAATGCCAGCAAGAGTAAAAGAGAGAATCCACAGATTTTGCAGGTCAAACAACAAAAAGAAATTTTACGTGACCCCCAAGTTATCTGATACACATTTGAGTTTCAGGTTCTGAGAATAATAGGGACCCACTCCTGCTTCTTCCAAGTCCTCTGGAGAAATGACAGAATTACGGAGGCTGATACACACCCAGACTGTATTCTGAGTTGACCAAGCTTCCAATTCTGGACAAGTCCTTTCCAGCTGAGCTGAGCTAGAAAGGGCAAAATTGCCTTTTGTCAAATTAATGATGTAAAGTCGACTTTGGACACTTGTAGTAAAAAGAGAGAGAGAGAGAGAGAGAGAGAGAGAGAGAGAGAGAGAGAGAAGAAAAAGAGACATTTACTCACACATCCTAGATATCATTTAAGCCCAATATATTTTTGTGTGCCCCAAGATTATGTAACAGATGACAAAACACATTAATGAAATTCAATCTAATACCACTTTTGTGATTTGGGGCTTGATGTTCATTTATTTTAATTTTGAGAAATTATGTAATTAGTATTTCTTGCACTAGGGTGTGGTGAAGGAAAATTCAAAACTGCTTACACTTTTATTGTGAATACTCTCTTTAATAGTCAAAAATACAATTACTTCTATAAAGCATTGTAGGGTTTCAAACAAGAAGAAAAATCTAATGGAGTTCAATTCCTGCCTATCAAATCCTAATTAGAAGAGTTGTTATCAGCCAATTCTTCCTTCCAAACACCAAACATTGTGATGTGTGCTATACAGGGTCGGAAGGCAGACAACTGGCCAAAAGAAGAAGTACTAGATTCAGATGCAAGAAAAAATATTAGGTTAATATGATTCAAAGAATAGCCTTAATCTTCAAGAGATCAGGGTAGTAGGATTAATTTTGTTAAGGCACAAAACACTTAAGTTACAGCTAGAAATGATAAAAAAAATTAATCTCCATAAATGGTTCCTAGTTCAAGGTTATTAAATTAATATTCACAGACATCTGGTGTACCAAAGTTTATTTAAAGACATTTCATGAACTTTTGGGTTTGGAATTAAATGGATGATTTTCAGAGAAAAAATAACTGGAAAAGGAAAGACAAAATGTAATGGCCAGTGACATCTATAGGTGGTATTCCTAAAATCCCCAAACATACCAATACTGTGCCCCTAAAATAAAGAGTGACGTAAGTGGTCTACTTACCATCTTATATGTTAACATCTCACGAGGGTGACCGATTGTAGGAGATGAGCTTATCTACATATTTTTCTAAACATAGGTTTATATTCATAAAATTAATATTAATCATATAAATTATATAATATATAATGTTTTTACTTTCTATAAATAATTCTAAAAGACATTTTCAATGAGTTTCAAGTACAGTGTATGGATGTAAGTCCTTGCATTTCCCAATCCTCCATGTACCATAAATCCTCCATGTACTATTAAAGAAATAGACCTACGAGATGTCTAAAACCATACATACAAACTGTCTATTCATGTTGCCAACAAGCCAGATAATATTCAAACTTAAAAAAAGGAGAGATTTTTCAATTCTCATATAATACCTGCTTACTCCAATTAGATACTCAAAAGAGATTATAAGTAAACTATGGGATTTATGCATTAGGTAACTATTATGAATAAACTAATGATATATTCACAGTGGGGCCAAATTAGATTTACAGTTGTTCTTAATGAAAATAAAACAATAATGAATACATAATAACACAAGAATACACTCTGTTTCACATTCTCACAGCTCTAAACTTACTTTTGCCCCACCCTGCATACGTCTAATAAAAATAATTATTTCATTCATTATACTCTTATAATTTTATTTATAACATGTAATTGATATTAGTAATCCTGAAGTTGTGAGATGGATTCCTTCTTTAATATAATTTTCTAAAAGGAATCAAAGAGAAATCTTGCCATACTTACATATTCCTGCAGTGATACGCAGTAAGTATTTAACCTGGAGTATCACAAAGTCTTTAACTCATCAATTACTCCATTAATTTTATGAATTCTGAAGTTATGTTCTCATACATGCCTAAGGATCGTTAAGTGTCCTCATCTTTTGTCCATAGAGATGTTAAAATATAAATAATGACACGATAGGTAATGTCAATACATAGGAATTGATATACCAAAGAACAGGTTTGAAAATAAACTATGTCCAGATCAGCAGTTCTATCCATGTTTTCTTACATGAACTTTTATTTCTTAAAAATGATTAGATTATTGTAGTCACATATATAAAAGAAGACAGTATATGTGAGAGAGGCTGTCTTATTTATAGAATTCTAAGCTCTTTATTTCTAAAACTGACTATGTTCCTGGGTCAGCAGAACTGATTAGTAGAGTCATTTTGGCTGCCTCTTTTACGTTGTTTAAGCTAAAAGGCTTTGGGCCAACAATTCATTGAGCTATAGAGTTACATATAGTAGCATCTGTTCCTACTTGGATTAGATTGATTATAATATAAATGGTCAAGGTAGTTTTCCTTTGAATTCATAGAATCATCAAAGCCTAAAAAAAGTAGAGTCATCCTTGACGCTTCCTTCTACCCTCACATTCACTCAGTATCGAAATCTTTTATTTTTACTTCTCAAATCTCTCAACCCGATCCATCTCCCTTTTCATGGTCTTTGCCATCATGCAGTACTTGGCACTTTATTTCCTTAACCAGATAAATTGACCCCAAAGGTTATTTTCTAAAATATGAATTTTATCATTTAACTTTTCACCTTATAAGCCTTTAAAGGACATTCTCTCACTGCTTACAGTATTATATCTTAAGTCCAATAAGCATTTTTATAAGACCCTTGAGGGTCTGGCTCCTTAGCATCTAAGCAACCGAATTCTGCTCAACTCTATTATGTTTTTAATTTAAGTGACAATGAAATTCTTGTAATCTGCCAGTCTGCATGCTGTTCCACCTTTCCTTGCTTCATTTTTTCTTCTTCTGATTATTTTACCATCTACAGCAGTGTTATTAAATTGTACTTGAAGACTGAAGTCACAGGAGGACATCTTTTGAAGCTTTACAGGGTCCCTAAAAATAGCGTGGGTTATTTTCTGCATTGTCCCTTCACTGAAGCTTTTGATTAGTCATGTTTTGACCTTACGCACTGAGTTACATTTGTTTACAGATTTCTTAATAAACTGTGCTCATTCACTTAAATATGTATCTAGTTTATTTCCATGTCTTCAGTATATGCCAGACTATAAAGATCTAATAAATGTATAAACAGATGAGTTAATTTTAAAATATATTTATGGAGAATGAGTAGATCATATGTGACACAGAACATACCTGTGCTATTCTGAATATCCGTGATGAGCACATATAAAAGCAAAGTGAATGGCTTTCTATTTCTCAAGAC
This sequence comes from Desmodus rotundus, assembly GCF_022682495.2. Lineage (NCBI taxonomy): Eukaryota > Metazoa > Chordata > Mammalia > Chiroptera > Phyllostomidae > Desmodus > Desmodus rotundus. The sequence continues at coordinate 25,247,072 of NC_071397.1, forward strand.
CTGGGAGGTATTAATAATTTGCTCTGTCTCTCTGTCTCTCTGTCTCTAATTCTGTTACCATACACATACTTTTATACTCATATTTGTTTAAATTACTCATAAAATAATCTTCAAAAATATTTGAGAGAAGCTTGTAAAACTTCTATGGATAAGGACAGATCAAAGTCTTGCTTTTAAAATTGGAAAACAAGAAGAGTTTTCAGCTACATAAATTGGTTTACAAAAGCATTACTAAAGAAGGAATATATGCTGTAAATGTAGTGATGCCTTGACCCGTGAAGATATAGTAACTCCACTGACAGTAAGAAGTATGAATAATTTTTTCTTTCCTTACTCTCCAATGGTTTTTGATGAAAAAGTACTATCAACCTAGACTGCAGAATGTGACATTAAAATTTAATTCTATTCAATCAAATAGGCAGAGACCAAATTCTGACATTGGTGTTTATTGTGGAAAAAAATGGAACTTTCTAAAAACTTTTTAAACCATTGCAACAAACCAAAAGTATGTGAGAGCCAGAAGGAAATATTTCCAACTTTAATATACTTTATCATTTAAATATTTGCATAAGTATACTGTAAAGCGTAATTGGACAGTTGACTTGACATTTTTTACTGAGTAAGCTTTTTATTTATTTATTTTTTACTTCAAAGCTTAACATTTCTCCTTTATTTAATACTTTAGATTCTGGCCAATTTTTGACATTAGTACTTTTACTTTATTAGGTAATTCTATGATATATAAGATAATTTGGTTTATAATGAAATTCATGCTTATTGCCATTTTAATCTTATTTTGAAATTAACTGAGTATTTTCTTGAAAAATATAGCAATATTCAGTATAATTTTATGAGTATGTCTGTAATGCTGTTTAATATATGTGAACTTAGTAAACAAAATGAGAGTGGTCTTGTTTTATATTCTATAAATGATACAAAATTAAAGTCATGTTAATTGCATTCCCAAGGAATAAAGTCTTATATAGTAAAAGCTTAATTTGGACTGTGTGTTTTATAGTTAAAACTATCATATTGAATAAATAGGCTTTCTTTGTCTCTAATTTAAATTTACTGTTTAAGACAGTGATTTGTAACATTTTTCACCATTACGGCACACATAAACTAATTACTATAATTCTGCAGCACACCAAAAATGTACTTTTCACTGATCTGACAAAAATTAGGTATAATTTTGATTCATTCATACTAGACAGCTATTGTGTCAGCTGTTTTCATATTTTATTTGATAATTAAGGAAAAAAGGTCATTGCCTCTGACAACAGGTATTTCACATTTTAAAAATTCTTGTGGCACACCAATGTGCCACGCATGGTACACTGGTTGAAAATTATTGGTTAAGAAATAAACTTTTTTTTTAGATTTACCATTACATTTGATGTATTTGACATTGCTTTGTGTCTAAAATAATCTAAGCTTTTCATATTAGTGTTTAGATTTCTTCCTTAGATAAACACTATAGGATTTCACTTATATGTACAATCTAAAAAGTAAAATAAGTGCACAAGCAAAAGAGAAACAAACTCATAGATAAAGAGAATAAACTGATGGCTCCTGATGGACCTAGGGTAGGGGATAAGGTGAAATAGGTGAAGGGATTAAGAAGTACAAACTGGCAGTTACAACATAGTCACGAGGAAGTAAAGCACAGATTTAATATTGTACCAACTATGTATGGTGTAGGGTAGGGACTACACTTGGGTCAGAGGGATCACTTCATAAGTTATATAAGTGTCTACTTACTATGCTGTACACCTGAAACTAATATAATGTTGAATGTGAACTATAACTGAAAAATAAAAATACATTTATAAAGAAGTTTTATACCTTAAAAATAATAATCTAAGCTTATCTTTTAAAAAGTAATGATTATATCTGACAAGTATTTTGAAAGAAAAACTACAATACAAATGCTCACTACTGATGATATATTTTTACTTATTTACTTATGGAATGACAGAGAAAACCATTCATTATAATAGCACTAGACAGAGAAGAAAATGTAATGCATTATGTTTGAAGTCAAAATGAAATCTGGAAATATAAAAATTTTAATTCTTCTTTATGTCATATTATGATATTTACTTAGTAAAGTTATATTATAGACATATTTAATTTATTAATAGTACTTGGAAAACATGAAATCAAATGTTAACATAGTGGTTCAACTTGAATTGTAGATTAAATTGTAAAATGTGTAATTTAACAAATATCCTGAGGAAAATGGAAATTCTTTTGTTTTTAAAACATGAACATTGAAAAATATTTAGTGATTTATTATAAGGAATGTGATGATTCCTAGTATCATCCAAAAGCATCCTTATTATTATGAAATTAAGTTGAAAATAAATAAGAAAATTAATTTACATTTGAATATAGAAAAGGCCTACTCAATTTGATAAATAACATATATAAGTTTAAATTAAAATTATATCTATATTAATTAAATTAAACAGAATATAGAATTAAATTAAATTGAATATAGAAAAGGCCTACTAATTTGATAAATAATATATATCATTTTAAATTAAAGTTATATCATAATTATTAAAATAAGATTTTATGACAAAATAGGTTCATATTTTATTTTATTTTTTATCACTATCAATATATGGTTTATTTAAATTTTTTAAATTTTTATTCTGCTATAGTTGTCCCATTTTCCCCCCTTTTTCCTCCCCTGTCCAGCCCATCTCTCACTCCCACAGTCAATCCCCACACTGTAGTCCATGTCCGTGGGTCATTTATACCTGTTCTTTGACTACTCCCTTCCCCTTTCCACCATTATCTTCCTCCCCCGACCCCTCTGGTCACTGTCAGTCTGTTCTATGTTTCCATGTCTCTTGTTCTGTTTTGCTTGTTGATTTATTTTTGTTCATTGTGTCCCTTTTGTAGGTGAGATCATATGGTATTTGTCTTTCACCACCTGGCTTATTTCATTTACTATAATACTCTTCAGTTCCATCCACACTGATGGGAAAGATAGGAGTTCTTTCTTTCTTTCTGCTGCATAGTATTCCATTGTATAAATGTACTCCAATTTTTTGATCCAATCATTTACTGGTAGGCACCGAGAGTGTTTCAAGCACTTGGTTATTATAAATAGTGCTGCTATGAACATTGGGGTGCATAAGTTTTTTGATTGGTGTTTTGGGATTCTTAGGGTATATTCCCAGCTATAGAATCACTGGGGCAAAAGGCATTTCCATTTTTAGTTTTTTGAGGAAATTCCATACTGTTTTCCACTGTGGCTGCACCAGTCAGCCTTCCCACCAATAGTGCACTAGGGTTCCCTTTTCTCCACATTCTTTCCAGCACTTGTTTTTTGTTGATTTATTAATGATGGCCATTCTGACCAGTATGAGGTGATATCTCATTGGGGATTTACTTTAAATTGAGTCTCTTCATGTTTTGAATCAATGTGCTAAACTAGCAAATACAATGTTTATATAGTAGACTTAGTAAGGAAAGGGAGCTGTTCTTATTTTCTTATTATCCTATCCCTTGCATATTTTATAAAGCAAAATAATGGAAATTATTTTTCTTATAAATGAATTATTCCTATAATTCTTTTATTCTTGGTCCAAGTTTTATTTTTTAGGGTAGAGAGTAAAAATGAAGTAGTTGATTCAGAATATATATGGTCAATCTGTTTCTAAAATATAATCTCTGAATAGAAAGTCACCTGTTGTTATTAAAACACAGACATTTAGTTCCAATTTACAGAGCCATAATTTGTAGCAAACTTGATCAATGATTGCTGAAAATGGATAATGTAGAATCAATAACCTTACCCTGTAATTGTCCTGAGTTACCTACAATCTCTTAGCCTTCATTCCTGATTTTTCTATCCAAGAATATAAAGAAATAGAATCTTTCTTCAAGTATGATATGAGGGGATGCAGTATGGCGTATTTTCTCATATGTTTCATTTAACAATATGTGATGGTTGCTGAGATCTTATAATTAAAAATTGATTCAATTTACTGATTTTCTTCAATTTTTTAAGTAGGAAAGATACCAACGTGAGAAATCAAACTTTAGGTTTACCAGTCTTTTGACATAATACATTTAATAGCATGAAATAATTATTTCTAAGTTCATGGAAGAAAGTGCAATGAAACTGGGTGAATGAGAAGGGCAAGAATGAAACACGTCAGGAATATGAAGGCAATGAACAAGGAGAGTTGAATTTGGATGGAAATGTCAGAGTGAAGGGGCATTTGCAAATGCAGGCTGGAGAAGCTGTGGGGATAGAATGAGACTATGAGACTCTACCAAGTAAAAGATGGAGACCAAGGAAAAAATTGCCTGGACCAGGAACCAGGATTTCACATATTACAAAGAAAACAAAGTATCATTGTGTCTGAGTACATTGTTTTATCAATCATTTACTATATTCTTTAATGATCTACATGGTACCAGAGAACAATAGTTATCTAAAATGTTTTTACTTATTTCTGTAGACCTCTGCTGTGTGATTTCTAATTTGGATTTTTATTGTAATTTCAACATATTTTTATGGTTTAATAAAACTTGCACATATTAAAATGCTATTAAACTGTTACACATGGTTGATAATACTTATAGACTTCTGAAAGCAGCTATTATTAAGCTGAACACAGTCTTTAATATCTTTAATCTTTGCACCAGGATATAAACTCCAAAACAGATGCTTAATTGCATCTAGAAAACAGTCATGTTACCTGACTATATGTTTATTCTCTTTTTACCATATTTACATATGTCCATTGTATTTTGTGTGTTAAATGAAAAGCACTCTAATGAAAATAAAACAGCAGTGCATTGGATTCGAGAATGGGCTTTTACACTGGTCGTGAATTTGCAGACAGCTGACAGAGTGCAAATCGCCTTAGACCCTTGCTTCTGCAGCTGTGCAATGTGCAGATTACAGGAGGGGATTGTTCCAATTCAGAAATTCTATGAGTTGATAAAAAACATACATTTGATTTTAGGAGTAGAAATACAGTCAGAAGTTACTGTATCTTCTGAACAAAACAATATTTTCCTTAATTTTAAGTCTATGAATTTTAAGTCAGATTTAGTCTATGAATGGCAAAGACTGAAACATTTGATCAACTATCAAACATGATTTTTTCTTTACATTAAACATTCATATTGTTCTTTTGATATTTCTTCATTGGGCAATATAAATTACCTCAGTGAAAAGTTTTAAATGCTAACACATAAGTTACTAAAAATAAGTTTATGTGTTTGAAGTGCCCTTTCACTTCTCCAGCAATGATTGATATTATGGTTATATCATTAAAATGTCCACACTACCCAAAGGAACCTATATATTCAACACAATTCCTATCAAAATACCTAAGTCATATTTCACAAAACCAGAACAAACATCCCCAAAATTTATATGGAACCACAGAAGACTCCAAATAGTCTCAGCAATCTTGAGAAATAAGAACAAAGTTGGAAGTATCAACTATATTACAGGGTCATAGTATCAAACTATATTACAGAGTAATATAATCAAAACAGCATGTTACTGGCATAAAAACAGAAATATGGATCTGTGGAATAGAATAGAGAGCTCAGAAATAAACCCTTACCTATATGGTCAATTCATATTTGGCAAAATAGGCAAGAACATACATTTGGGTCAAGACAGTCTATTCAACAAACAGAGCTGGGGATATTAGACAGATGCACACAAAAACCAACCAACCAACCAAGGAAATGAACCAAACCAAATGAACCCAAACAGAAAAGCAAGGCCAGACCACCTTCCTACACTATACACAAAAATAGACTCAAAATGGATTAAAGACTGAAAGGTAAGACTTGAAATCATTAAACTTCTAGGAGAAAACATAGGCAGTAAAATGTTTGAGATTTCTTTTAGCAATATTTTTTTCTGATATATCTCCATGGGTAAAGGAAACAAAAGAAAAAATGACATGTGACTACATAAAATTAAAAAGGTTTTGTACTGCAAAGGAAACCACCAGCACAAAGAAAACACAACCTATGAGATGGGAGAACGTTTACCAATGATGTATCTAATAAGAGAATAATATTCAAAATGCATAAAGAAAAACTACTCACCACAAAGAAAAGTCTGATTTGAAATGGACAAAGGGCCTGAATAGACACTTCTCCAAAGGAGATACATAGATGGCCAATAGACATATGGAAAAAAAATGCTCAATGTTATTAATTGTCAGAGAAATGCAAATTAAAACCACATCGTATCACCTCACATGTATCACAATGGCTGTCATCAATAAGTCCACAAACAATAAATGTTAGAAAAATGTGGAGAAAAGGAGAATCCCCAAGGACTGTTGACGAGAATGCAGATTGGAGCAGCCAATTTTTGGAGGTTCCTCAAAAATTTAAAAATGGGACTGTGTTTTGACACAGCAATTCCACTTCTGGGTATTTATCCAAAGAAACCCAAAACACTAACTCAAAAGAATATTTTCATCCCTGTGTTCATTGCAGCATTATTTACAATACTCAAGGTGCAGAAGCAACCCAAGTCCTCATCAATAGATGAGTGGATAAAAAAGTGGTGGTGCCTACATACAATGGAATATTACTCAGCCATAAAGGAAGGAAATCTTATCATTTGTGACAGTACAGATGGACTTAGAGGATATGATGCTCAGTGAACTATACCAGTCAGAAAAAGCCAAACACAATATGACTTCACTAATGTGTGGAATCTAAAGAAAAAAATAAACTAATACAAGAGAAACAGACTCATAAACATAGACAGCAGACTGGTATTGCTAGAAGAGAGAAGTATTGGGGAACTGGGTAAAAGAGGTCAAGAAATTAAGAAGTACAAGTTGGTAATTACAAAATAGTCACAGGGATGTAAAATACAGCTTAAGAAATATAGTCAATAATATTGCACTGGAAATATTGGGGAGGCTTTGTCTAGTATATGATTGTCTAATCACTATGTTGTGTACTGAAACCAATACAAAATATATACTGGGGGTAAACAGTAATTTAAAAAGTAAATTGTGGTTATAGAATTACTTGAATATTGTATGTTGCTGTGCACCTAACAGTCTAGTAACTGTTTATCTGAAAGTAATCCTAACTTTTTTTGCTTGAAATGGATAACTTATTTAATCTATATCAGTATTCAAAGCAATATCACCTATGTACTTGTCCACAGTAATAAGGAAACTAGCTATATATATTGGTTTATTAATTTAATCACATTCAAGGATCATATTTAAAGTCAGAATAAAATACATCCTTTTTTTACATTTTCTTTTTGCATTTTTTTTCTGTTTAGATTCCACTTATTCCTTTCAAAATTTTGCTACAACTTCAGGAAGATGAAAAACGTAAACTAGCTACTCTTCAGGTTTTATTGTTGTAGTTATAAAATAATCTAAAACAATCAAATGTCTCTATGAGAAAAATCAGCAATGAACAAACTATTCATTTGACATGCCTCATACCTAGATAAGCCCAATGTTCAAAGTATGAATTGTAAAGTAGAGATATTTGAATGAGTCCATATGTGCTCAGCAATGTCGCCTTGGACCTAAGCGACCCCAACACACAGAGTAAAAATAGTCTTTCTCGTGTGTGCCTTTGCATTAATGCATGCTTCTATTCCAGTCTTGTAAACAGGCAGGCCTATCATTAAAAACTGTCTTGTACATGCAGAAATAATTTGATAAAAAAAGAGTATATGGCCAATGCAGTTGAAATATAAAGTGATCTTATGAGATCTCTGGGTAACAGCAATAAAGATCAAAAAGCTGACGTAACAATGTTAGTAACTGAGACTCCGAGTCAACTAAAAAAATTCTGTAACAGAAAGAAGACAAGCCATGGTATAAGAACTTTGAGAAAAATTAAACACCTGAAATAAATTACTTTGCAAACAAAATATAATAATATGGTTTCTTAACTTGGCATTACATTTGCAATGAAAAAATACTTATTTAAAAGTGCATCTGCATTGAAAATAAAATGGAATATATAATATTTGCATAAAATATTTTTTATAAAACAGACCAAAATTTGAGTGAAAATAAATAATAGAGAAGAAATGCTTTAAAAGAAATAAAAATGGTATAAAGTGGTACGTGCACAAAAGACAACTTTAGATTTGTGATTTACAAAACATAAATGATATTAGTACCTGAAGTAGGATGCGGAGTTAACACACAAAAGAACAATAGAATAATAAAAGGAAACTTTTCAACTGTAAACAAATAAAAAAGAGAAATAGCATCACATAGTCTAGTTAGATGCTTACAGTTCAAAGATAAAACAGAAGAAAAATAGTTGTATATTCTCTACTTAGCAGTCATTGGTATAATTATTTTATATTTTTAATTAAAAAATTGAAAGTTTTGTAAGTTTCCAATGAGAAAGTGAATGAACTGCATTCATGAAACAAAATGTTCATAAAACAGGCCATTCTCTGGTTTATTTTCTGCAATAATAGAGAGGAAAGCAGAATCATATCAACTGCATAATCCTCAGTCAATGACAAGATCTAAGAAGTTTGTACTTCACCAAGTTCTAAATCAAATGTGAAGCCAAGGACATGACCAAATACTTTAGGCTGGCAGTTTCAAATTTTCCACACCATTTGAAAGGGTAGGATACTATTTTTTGTTTCTTTTTTCTTTTTTTTAATGTGATGCCACATGATATTTCAGTTGGAAGAAAATTCATACTAAAATTATGAGAAAACAATAGTATAGAATGTTTACAGATCATAGAAGGTTGAAATCATTTAATAAGGAAGTTTTCATCAACAATAAGACTTCAGGATAAATACTCTTATGATAGAAATTTATAGATTTGATAACTATTTTCCCAATTAATATCAAACAAAATTTAGAAGGCTGATTTACAAAAATTCCAGCATTGAGAATGGAGACATTAACTTTAAGTTTGATTTGTATAAATTTAGAAGGAGAAAAAGCAAAAAAAGACAGTAACAAAATATTTCACCACAAGTGAAAAATGACATGAATGGAGCCATTTTAATGGAGTGGGAACATCCCCTGTAGAAAAACTATATTGCTTCTCATGTTCCTTGTACTTTTGGACTGGGCCGAATCTTTGAACTGGTCCAGATCTTTGGACCGAGATAAATCACACTTGTTCTATAAACAGTTGTGTGTGGAAATTCAGAAGAAAAGCGACACCCTGAGGATGTGGACTGATAATTATGGACCTTGTATATGAAGACAGAATCAGTTACCATCATGTATAGGCAAGAGTAGCTTAGTTTGTCAGCAACAAAAGGATTTTTTCCATGTGATTAATCCTTTCCTTTTTCTCCAAACCAAAACAAACAAACAAATAAGAAAACAAACAGAATATTCACCCTGTAATTGGAATATTATTTGGGTTTCTCCCCAAATTACAATTCTTTGATCCCAAATAAATACTTGTTGCCTCTCATTTTGGCTTTTTAAGTTTAGGTTGATATACATTGTGAATAGGAAGATTTTTTATTATATTTTAATGCAAAATAGGGATCAAAACAAAAACTTTGATATAATTTTTTCAATAAACAATTATTTGAATAAGGTTTAAGTAAATATATTGCAGATTAATCCTTGACCCCCACAAAAATCTGATAATTTTACTTGCAAACCTCTCCTTGCCACAACGAGTCTTTTGTAATAAATAAACTGAGGACTGTGCTGACTTGGTACCACTTCTGATGGCTCCTCACAGCCACTCTGCTAGTCAGTCCCCTAGAAGCTGAACTCCCAGCCGTTTACCATTCAGAGACTTTCAGGGACTTCGAGGAGCGTTGAATCAGCAGTGGAAATTTCGAAGACAGTTGATTCTTATTTAAATACAATTTGAACAACCCTGTGGCAGTAATGGATGCCTGTGCTTGTCCCTGGGAGATATTCCAGGAAAAGAAGCAGGTCTCTTCAGTCTGAATTCCACTGATTTCATGCTTTAAGAAAGGTCAGCCTAACTATGGCATGGATAACATCCTCTGAAAGAACTTTCTATAGAGTAGCTTTTATAGTGCTTAATTTAACAAATGCTACCTTGGGTGAAAAAACATACATTTCAGTTTTAGGTTCAGTTATTTCTATTTTTATTGAATTTAATGAGTTTCCATGAATAAAGTCTTGATTTATAATATTGTATCTACTGTGAGTAAGTGTTCAATTTACTGCTGCTTACCTAATCCAGGCACTGATTAACTGGAGGGGTCCTTGCAGTGCTCAAGTAATTGCTTTCATAAGTTTACGTTACACAAGTAATACTGATATTAGAAACATGTTTACTTTTATACTTTATTAGACCACCAGAGTAAAATAAGCAAAATCCATGCTCAAAATATAAGAGAGATCTCACACACAATCATATACAACTACATACACATACATAATACTTCAAATGAAATGGGAAAACACTCATGGACGTGGACAATAGTGTGGTGATGTTTAGGGAGAGGGTGGAGCAGGGGTAGGTAGAGAAGGATAAAGGGGCATAAATGGTGATAGAAGACGACTTGACTTAGGGTGGTAAACACACAATACAGTGTACAGATGATGTGTTGTGGAGTTGGGCATCTGAAACCTGCATAATTTTGTTAACCGGTGTCACCCCAATAAACTCAATAAAATAAAAAATAAATAAAATGATAAATAAAAGTAAAAAAGGAAATGGGACATTAGGCAATATGTAATAAATAATGATAACTGTTCATAATGATAACCAAACAGTCTGCATGTGCTAAATAAAAAGATAATCTTGTGTGTATATGAAATTAGCACCCATGTGTATGTGCTTTACTAGACAGATGTATACCTCAAGGAAAATAATACAATACAGACTAAAATAAATAAAAGGACAAAAACACAACATAGATGAACAATGAAAAGAAGGTCATGGCGGTATTAATTATGACAGAATACATTAATGACTTAAAGACAAATGATAAAATATGTGATAGGAATAATAGATATTATTTTCTAGTAAATAATTATATATGAAAGTATACCTGGTTAATTTATTACTGAGTTAAGATATCTTGACAGAAACACAATTGCTTACAGATTTTTAACCTAATGATAGCCTCTTACAAATGAGACTGAAATAGAGAAAAGAAGTGCTTTTTTTTCTATTTAATATGCAAGTTCAATTAATGTTTTGCAAATTGAACTGATAATGGCTAAAGTTTCTCAAATAACTAGCCAATTATATATATCATATAATTATAAAGACAAAAGTAATGAACATTCATCTAAGAAATTTAAAAAGATTCCATAATAATAATTGGTTCAAAAATATAGTGACAGGTTAATTTGTTTTTATGAATCTTCATAAATAAATTTTTATTTGTTTTTAAGCTCTTAGAAAAATATAGTAGTAAGAGAAATGAATATCTGCTTAAAAAGTATAATATAAATATGAACAATTTGTAAAATATTTATATGGTGAATATAGAGGAAAATGAATAAGAACCCAATTTTGGGAGGGAATAGAGATATGAAACAATTATAAAAATAAATGATGATTACATTCAGAAGACCAGCAGGGGATCAATATAAATACATGGCACTTGGAAAAATATGAGCAATGCTTTCTTAGAATTATTGATTTCAAATTTATGATTACATGATGAAAACTTACTTAAAAACTTAGTATCTTCAGAGTGCATTATTAGAAGGATGCTTATAAGCTTTCCTAGATACATATCTAGTGAATTGTAGATAAAGAAACACTGACCTGCAGTAGAAAGTGTGTCCAGATTCATGAACACAAATCCCTCCTTCAGAACCGAGGTCCAGATTCAGTTCAAGCCCAGCGCGACCATCAGTATTTATCTCACGACGGGCACCAGAACCTCCACTTGGGCAAATGCAAGTAAAGCTGTGGTCTGACTTCTGACAGGAGCCTTCTTGCATCCAAGGGATTGATGTGCAGCCCTAAGTTCAGAAATAGAGAATCAAATTTGATTAGTAGTGGTAAGTCTAATAATTTTATTGAAATTTTATTATATTAAAGCATTTTAAAGAAACCAATATGTAAGCTTATCTGATATTCCCTTCCTCTAGTAAGTAAAGTATGTTTCTAGTAATAAATTATATTTACCTTTATCACCAGAAATACTCTGTCAAGTGTTTTATTATTGTATTTTGAGGAAAAAAGTCTTTATGAAACTTTATTTATGTGCCATTCATAAAAGTAATAATCATATAATAACTGAAAGTTTGTGGCATTTGCCAGCTTCTTCCTGTTTTTTCCCACACTTTTCACCTGGCAACCATCATTCCACCTCTGCTTCTACAAATTTAACTTTTTTTCCTTTAATATTCCATATATGAGTGATACTATGCAGGATTTGTCTTTCTCTCTGTCTTGTTTCACTTAGCATAACGTCCTCAGGGTTTATCAGTGTTGTCACGAATGGCAGCATTTCCTTCTTTTTTTTAAGAGTGAATAATATTTTACTGTATATATAGATAACACATTTTCTTTACCCAACCATCCGTCAATAGAGTCTGGTGTTGTTTCTATACCTCGGCTTTTGTGAACATTGTTGCAATGAACACAGGACTACAGATATCTCTTTGAGATAATAGCTTCATTTTCTTTGGATACATACCCAGAAGTGTGATATCTGGATCATATGCTAGTTATGTTTTTAATTTCTTGAAGACAGGAACGTCTGCACTGGTTTGAATAGTGGCTGTACCAGTTTACATTCCCACCAATAATATACATGTGTTCCCTTTTCTCCACATCCTTGCTAACATTTTATTTCTTGCATTATTGATAATAGACATCTTAATAGCTGTGAGGTAATATATCATTGTGGTTTTGATTTGCCTTTCCCTGATGATTAATGATGTTAAACACCTTTTCATATACCTATTGCCAATTGTGTGGCTTCTTTGGAGAAATGTCTATTCAAATCCTTTGTCCATTTTTAACTGGGTTATTTGGTTTTTGCCATTGCGTTTCCTGGATTTCTCATATATTTTCAATATTAACCCCTTATTAGATAGGTGGTATGCAAACCTTTTCTCTCATTCCAGAGGTTGCCTTTACATTTTGTTGATGATTTCCTTAGCTGCACAGAAAATTTTTATTTTGATATATCTTTCATTTATTTATTTTTGCATTCATATCATACATCAAATGAAAAATTAAAGGTTTGTCAAACTGACCAGAGACTTTAATTATTGTCATTTTTAATGGATTGTACCCTTGAGTATAAAGCTCAAGTCATGCTTGGAACCAAGACAGTGATCTTTTATACTAATCCAAGTGATAGAGTTAAATGTATGTTTTTATAAATTAATACCATTTTGATATATTCTCTACTTTTGCTGAAAATGTGAACTCCTTAAGGATAACCAGGGGCATCGAGTAGACTTTGGCAGGTACTGCAGTTATTTTTATGGAATGTAAACATCAAAATTCCACAGGGAATGGCCTGGAAACATGTTTCTCTCTTATCCCTATGGCTGGGTGTATATAGAATGATTTATTAGAAAGCATTACATAAATGAATTGAATTATATCTCCCATAGGAAAAAAAGAAATAGTTTTTAGAGTGCCAAAATTTCTGTCTCTAGGGTTTACAAGACTTTTACTAAATTAATTAGAAGGCTTAATGGGAAATACAAAAACAATTTCTTTAAACAAATCAAAGTGTCAAAGTTCTTGATGTTTTCTAGTTCAAAAATTAAGGAGAATGCCTTTCCTTCTGTTCATGATCATTTATATTACTTTACTATACCTTATTTAATATAATAAAGTGCTTCCCAAGGGGAACTCACTAATTTAATTTCAGAGAAGGAAAGAAATGTGTTTAGAGAAAAAGAAGGAGGCTAGGTGTAATGTCGCAGACCATGGCAATGTAGACAATTAAGCTAGACAATTTACCCAACTCGAATTTAAAACAGCACCCCAGGAAAGGCACCAGAGTGGGAATGAAAGAGCAGTGGCACGTCCATCGTGGACTGCTTCGGCAGAGCAGACCGCCCGAGTGGCTAGTAAATGCGCCAGTTATCCCTCTGACAGTTGGGTTCTATTGGAGGTATATAGTTTAATTCCAAAAGTTTGTCCTGGGATCTCTGAACCTCCCAGCATAGTAGAAATTTATTCTCTGATTTCATCTTTACCATAAAACATTTCCCTCCTAGAATCATAAAGTAGTAGAGTACTTTCTTCCATACGATCTTGGAAAAACAGAATATATTAAACAGATAATCATACAACTGTTTTATTTGAAGAGGGAAATAGGGCAGGTGTCCATTAAAGCCCGCCTTACTGCAACAACTTATTAAGCATCACAGAATTTTTCAAATTTTGTCTCGTTCTGAATAAAAACTATCACTATAGTCTACTCTTTATAAAATTTAAGTTGTATATTAATACTTAAGCTTGTTAAATTACAGATTCAAATTCAGTAATAGGATTGGTGTAGGGCCTGAATTTTTCTATTTCCAACAAATCCCCTCATGTTTCTAGTGCATGGACCAAACACTGAGTAGCAAGAAGGTAGCCCAATAATTTCCATTTACTCACAAGGATGAGGACGAGCCCAGGGGCATTAGAATGACTTACCAAAGTCATAAAACAAAGTGACAGCAGAATAAAATCACATGCCCGGAAACTAAATGCCCTGAATTCCAACTTATGGCTCTCATACCAACAAGCATTACTTTCTCTTTCAGAATATTTTCTCGGCTACAGAACTGTACAAATTATAATGTATATGATAAAGGCTTAATGTCCCAAATGTTTACTTATAATTTTCATTTTCTAACTTGTTCGTTTTCAAATCATACATGGTTAAATATAGGGATGAAGTAGTTAATAGAGAAAAACTTTTGTTTGACAACCGATTTAATCTGATTTATGGTGTTTTGATGTAAAGGAAGAAACTTTGTTATTAAAAAAATCAAACAAGATTCTAAAATATCAAAATGAGAATATTTGCAGTAAATATCAATTTTTACTTTTTTATTAAAATGTGTCTGGCATTACCCCTGGGAAAGAAAGCCACTGAAATACAAGAAAACAAAAACATTGTCTCAGAAACAGTCTGAAATGCACAGATGAACAGTAAAGAAAATACATCGGGACTGAAACTAGACCCAATGCCAAATTCATGAAACAAACGTGAAGATTTTTAAAAGGTAATAGAGAGCTCCAAACACACTAAAAAGTACACACTCCTATTTCCTCAGATAAAAGAATATTTCAGAAGAACTCTAAAGTGTATATTCAACATCTAACTTGGCAAAAGGAGGCATCAAATGTGCAACCCAGAAGGCGGAGAACACTGTGCTAAGGAGTCTGTAGCTCTGTAAGGGACGTGGGCTGGCGTTAGTGCTCAGAAGAAGGCTCCACCCCACCTGTTTTGCTCTTCTCACTCAGGTTTGAGCTTACTCTCAATTGAACAGTAAAATAAATCTGCTCGTAACTTAGAGATTCAAGATTTATGGACCAGAGCAAATTAAGAAATAGAGAAAATGTATAGGAAAAGTATGTAAGAAAAGCTTCCGAATAAAGACACAAACATGGTGGGAATGGAATAGGCTGTGAAGCCGAAAGGAAACACAGACACAACGTACGCAAACACACACAGATGAGCAAGAGAGTGTTAGTGATTATTTCCTAAATGAAACAGGGGGTGATCAACTCAATTTTCTGCACCTAGAGTACATAAATAATTTTTAAGAGCAATACACTTAAATATCTTAAATTGCCATCAATAGGATACTGATTAAATAAATATAGCACCCCATGCCATGTAATATTAATAAGACTAAAGTAAAACTATATGTGTTAATGTAGGATAATCTACAATGACAGATTAAATTTAAAAAATCAAGGTACTCTATATGTGTGATAAAGTCCCCATTTACGAGACCTCCTTTATTTTAGAGATGTGTTTGCAGCCACAGAAGGTAGGTACAATGACTTGTGGGAAACAGCTGGTCATTTGCTGGGGAATTCCAACTCAAACCTTACCTCCCAAAAACCATACTGATGAATCTATAATTTATTACAAATTAAAAGACAGTGAAAAAAACACTAGAAGAACTCTTTGGCTAAACCCCTTTCAAACTTGTCACAAGTGACAGAACCTTTAGAGGAAATCTCAATAAATTTTGATACATTAACCTTTTGTGTCGGGGGGCTTTAATGCAGTCCCCCGGTCCGCCATGGATGAAGCCGTGGCGATGGTGGCTCGAAGCCTCTGGTCCGTGCAGGTCCCTGTCCAGGCGCCAGATGTCGGGGGGCTTTAACGCAGCCCCCCGGTCCACCACGGATGAAGGCCATCCGTAGCGATGGTGGCTCGAAGCCTCTGGTCCGTGCAGGTCCCGAAAATCCTCAGATCCCTGTTCCGGGCGCCAGATGTCGGGGGGGGGCTTTAACGCAGCCCTCCCGTCTGCCACGGATGAAGAAAAAGACTACCAAGACAGGATCTGCTTGGGGAGGAGAGGTGGCCGTTTCTCTCAAGGGGAGAAGGGCCTTGAGCTTTTCTCTTCCTGGGCTTTTATTAGGTTCATTCGCATAGGAATGCAGATAAAGCTCATCAATCATTGTCAGGCAGTAAGGGTTAAACAGTACATGATTTACAGAGAACTCTGAGGGCTTATTCTGAGTTACAGCCAATTAGTTAGAGGGCCATAAAACTTTAGGCGCCAGACTCATCTCAGGTCTGGACCCTTATCTCTTAAACTGAGGGTACAAATTAAGTAGGTTTCACAGGAATGTATGTATTTTTCTTAGGCCTGATTCCCCAGGGAATCCACCCCTCCCAGCACAGGACTGCACTGCCCTCTGTTATTGCTTCAGGCTTAAGTCAGGCAAGGGAAGTAAGGCAGCCAAGAGATTAGGAGACTTCTTGCAGACAGAATGAGCACTCAGGCTATTTCAAAGCCGAGGGGCGAGGGTCCATCACCCCCTTTTGCCACAGCCCCCTGAGTCCTTCCCTGCGGGCCTCTTCTGTCACCAGAGCCTGTCTTAGGTTGATCTTCCCTTGAGGATTCTTACCCGTCATTGGCTAACTGGCCAAGCTCAGGGCCAAGCAGGGTAAAGTGGGCAGAGGTGGCACACCTGCCAGGGAGACAAGCTTTGTCTCCTTAGTGGCTTATGGTCCCAACTCTGACTCAGCCTTAACCATGAGGGGTTACAGCCTCTGAAACCAGGCAGAGCGGTTCCCAACAGTTTTCTTTGTAGAAATTATTAAATGTAGATTTAACATATTTAATATAATATAGCTATCTATGTATTATCATGTCCATTTTGTTAAACTTTATTTTTTCCTAGAAAAATTTTTTAATCTGGACTTTCAAAAGTATTGGCATAAAATATTTAATCATTTCCTCACATTATATTTGTATTGGTATCAGAGCTATAACAATGTCTCTTTCTTGTGACATTGACTATTTGTACCTTTTCTCATTTTATTTATTTTGTAGATAAATATTGGGAGGGAGTAGTAAATTTCAAAGAACATACTTTTGCATTGTTATAGTCTTAATTCTCTATTTGTTTTTTACATCTTTAATGTCTGCTCTTATTTTAATGATTTTCTTCCTTTAACTTTCTTTGGGTTTAATTTACTCTTCTATTTATAAGTTTTATTTTTATTTTTTATTTATTTTTTAATTTTTTATTGCTGTTTAAGCACAGTTTTCTCCACTTCTCCCCCGCACACTCCCTTGCCCCATCCAACCCCCACCTTCCATCCTGGATCCCACCCCAACACTTTTGAATGTCAGAATCTACTATATATTGATTAACATTAACACAAATAGAAAAGCATATATAATATAATGTATATGATAGGCAAAACGTAAATAATCTTATTACATAAAAAGCCCTTTATAAACGGCAGCTGGCATTTGATGAAATACAAATGCACGCACACACATTACTTTCTTTTCACTTCTTTTCTGTTTCTAGAACTTCTTTTAGTCCTTTTTTTATATTAGACATGCTGGTGATAAATTCTTAGATTTTCTTCATTCTAGGATGTTTCGATTCCTTCTTTTATTCTGTAACCATGTTTTCTTTCTTCATGTTAGCATTTTCACATATTTATAAATTGCTACAGCAAACACGCAACCCTGCTCCCTTGCAGCAGTTATCCTCAGTCCCCACACAATGGAGGGGAATGTTTGCCATCTATATCACTCTCCTCTCTTTCCTTTTATTGCTCCCTTTCTGTGTCTGTTCCCAGAGTTGAGTTAATTACATGGTCCAAAAACACAGTACCCATTCCATACCCAATCAGGAGTTTGTTTTTCTTCAGTGTTGATTCTAATTTTTAAAGCTCACCTCAAATTTTTAGATTGACAGAAAAAAAAGTTTGCTTGCATTTTTCTCCCTGCAGACCTAACACAAATTTGTTCATTTACTCTCTAAGAAGCTTCATATATAGCATCCTGCTCTTTAATGACCTGAGTGTTCTTTTCAACCAGCACTGCCCATGTTTCTCCATTGCTCTTTTATCTTTAGCCTGGAAAGACAGACTTGGACATTAATACAACAATGCCCTTCGGAGGCTGCTATCTGTGCATTGCAACATAGAGCTACAATAAATAGGTCAGCTAAGTAAGATACATGACTGTATCTCCAAATAAAACTGATTGTGTGGAAGTATGTCAAAAATTCTTATATCTTGGTTTCTCATAGATGTTGAATATTGAATATATTTGCAGAACAAGTAAAATTACATTTAGAGTGCACTTAAAATATTAGTAAATAAAGATTCTTAAAAACTCTATTGAACTACAATAATTCATATAGATGGAAAAATGAGCTTTTAAAAAGCAGGGAAACAGAATAGATATTTCTAATACTAGGTATAGGAACATATAAGAGCATAAAACCTGAGACATTGCAAATCAGTAAAGAAATAACATATTTTTAGATGAAATTTTGATAATAATTCTTGGGAAAATTAATTATACTTTTGAAAAATAATCAAATTCCTGTCTTCTTTCATTATAACAAATATTCACTATGAGTTAAGGTATTAAAAGCATCATCAAGCCTGAAATTGTGGTAGATGAGAATGTAAGAAAATTATTTAAATAATGCTATATGAAAGCACTTTCTAAGGAGGGATAAAAACACAGAATCATTTAAAAAGTTTTAAAAAACCTAAATATTTTACAGTTTACTAGTTTTATAAAGTAAGAGTAGACAAGTATTAGAAAAGATTTGCAATTTTGAAGAATTTAGTAGATTTTATTCATAATTTTCAATAATATGTGCAAACCAAGAAAAAAGGCAAGCAAGCCCAAAGAAAACTACTATTAATTAAAGAATATACATAGACAAGGCATAAAGAAGATATACAAACGGAAAATAATCATATGGAAAAGTGCGAAATCTTTATAGTAACCTAGGAAACCATAAATTAAAATAATCACATGCTATATTTTCCTCATCAAATTAGTCAACACATAAAAATGTTTACTAATTTCATAAGATCTAGGAAAGTTGGCATACTCATAGTCTCATTAAATAAGTGTAGTTTTTTTGAAATCCTTTTATTTGGAATTCTTTTTAGCTATTAAAAGGACTCTGTCAGGACTGTATAAATTATAATGGAATGTTCCTAAGATATACCAAAGGAAACAAAAAGTCACTAAATAAGGAGGATAATCAGTTCATTTTCCTATATATAAAGAAAATTAGAAAAAAATCTAGGCAATTTTAACAATTGTTCTCACAGCATTGGATATGAGGATAAAGATATACAAATTCATCTACAAAAAATATATTTATTTAGCCCTGGCCAGGTAGCTCAGCTGGTTGGAATGTCGTCCCTATATGCTAAGGTTGCTGTTTGATCCTGGACCAGTGCACATAAAAGAATCAACCAGTAAATGCATAAATAAATGGAACAACAATTTGATGTCTCTCTCTTTCTCCTCCTCTCTCTCTAAAAATGAATAAATACAATTTTTAAGTATATATTTATTTACATATTTCATTCTGAAGAAGAATGCCACATTTATACTACCAAGAGATAGTTTTTAGAGGATACTACAGGCAATAAATGCAACAGTGCAAACAAGATATATGCTTCATCTACCAGGAAATTTATTAATTAAAACATTTTCCTTTCAATAGCAAGGGCGGGGGTGGGGGGGTGGGGGCGGGGACAGTGGGTAGAGGGGATTACAGGAACTACTATAAAGGACACATGAACAAATCCAAGGGGGAGGGTGGAGAGGGGGGAGGGAAGTGGGTTCACCTGGGGTGGGGTGAAGGGATGGGGGAAAAGGCATACAACTGTAATTAAATAACAATAAATAAATTAAAAAAAAAAAAAAAACAAAAAAAAAAACATTTTCCTTTCCACATCATGTATGGCTTTCACTATCTAGAACCAAATCAACATAATATCAACAATTTAATTAAGCTTTACAAAATAATGTATTAGAAAAATGTGCTGTTTTATTTATATGCATTATTTAGTTTAATCCACACAATAGCCTAAGAGGTGGTTACTATGATCACTCTCATTAGATAGCTAAATGATGATTTTAAAATATAAGTACAGAATTTGTTCAAGAACACACAGCAGGTAAGTAGGAAAATAGAGGTCAATCCCATTTCTCCCTAATGCATTTAACTACCTCATCACTCCCATCATTTACTGAGTATCTACAACATCTTACGTGCTTTACCATACAATGATGCTGTGATGTATGAACTATATTTTACTGAAAGACAGGAGGCAGGAGAGAGACAGATGGATTTAAATAAAATATTCATAGTCTTACAATGCTAAAGGCTGTATTTTGTCTCTATGCTTGCTTCCTTTAGCATGTAATTGTCAGCCAGGGAGGATTTGGAAGAACTCTCCATTATTCAGAAAGGCTCATGAGGTTTTCATCCACCAAGAAAAGTCTCAGACTTCAGGTAACCAACATTTCTCCACAGATGAGGCATTCTGCATAAAATACCATATGTCAGTTATAATACACTAGACTCCTGAAGATTGGAAGACAGATCCTGAGGGTATTTACAGATGTGGAGGTTTGCTACATGTATCCATCTCTTCACACCTCTATCTAGAATTTATTTTCTCCTATGGTGTCTGGATCATTTATTCTCCTCTCATCCCTACACATCCACAGACATTTGTGTATTCTAAGACCAGAGAGAGGAAATCAGGCAGCATGTCATAAGCCTTCTGAGGTCCTTTTGTCAAAGACCAAACCCAGGATTTAGTTTAATGAGGGCTCTAAGTTGCAGAAGTTTGTGATAACAAGAGAGAGTGGGGGAAGGCAAAAAAGAGGCTGTTATTTTTGTTTGGAGCAGCAGAAAAATTCCTAAACTGGTGAGGGACAGGGTAGTTAAATAATTAATAATCAAAGAAGTGACTCTGAAACCTATAGCAAGTACAGGGTCTGGTATAACTAACACCCTTTTTTTATTACAATATCTTCTACTACAAAATCATAAGCATGCAACTCTGTAATATAACAACATCACACTCAAGCACATCACATGACATATTAGGTGAAATGTTCAAATAAGTGCCCATCAGCAAATGAATGGATAAAAAAACTATGGTACATTTACATAATGGAATACTATGCAGCAGAAAGAAGGAGCTCCTACCCTCTGTGACAGTATGGATGGACCTGGAGAGCATTATGTTACGTGAAATAAGCCAGGAGGTGAAAGACAAAGACCATATGATCTCACCTATAAGGGGAACCTACTCAACAAAACAAACAAGCAAGCAAAATATAACCAGAAACATTGAAATAAAGAACAAACTGACAGTAATTAAAGGGGAAGTGGGAGGGGATAATGGGGGGGAAATGGGGAAGGGTTTTCAGGAACATGTATAAAGGACACATGGACAAAACCAAATGGGGGTAGGATCAAGGAGGGGAGGTGGAGATGACTGGGATTGGAGGGAGTGGTGAGGGGAAAGTGGAGACAACTGTACTTGAACAACAATAAAAAAATGTGAAAAAAACTATGTATTATTACAACGTACCATATTATTACTGTACCAACCACAATCAAGCAGGCATTACTTCTGCCGGACCCTGTAGTTTGGTTTTCTTTTAAATTACTTCATATTTAATCAAAATATCAAAATTATAAAACTTACATTAATCTTGATCTCACACCTTGAGCTAGTCCATTCTGTACCACAGGAACACCGATACTCATTAATGAGATCTGTGTATCTGAAACAGACAATGGCATTTTAAGTAAGACATTAAAGCATAAATTCAATAGAGTTCAACTATTTAGAATTGCTCCTTTACAGTTCTGCTTTAAAAAAAAAAAAGACACACATTCCCATGAATAATAGACTAGTCAGCCTTCAAGGTTAATGGGCTGAAAGAACAAATCAATTTTTATTTTTGCCATCTTACCCATGGCAGTGAAAAGAAAGAAGAGTTCTAAAAGGTCTACAGAATGTCTAGGGCTTATGTAGGAAACTGAAGTCAGCTATAGACGAACTCCATTGCAAGGAGCTACCCATCTTCCTCTTTTCTTCCCTGCTCACATAGTGGCAGGACTAGAAAAAAAAAGTATTAATAATGCTGTGAAGACAGTTTGATGCATCCTAGAGCCATTCTTTGCCACGTGCATCTCCTAGAAATATCCTCACTCTGTATTTGCATAAAACAATTTTCTACCCATGAGCAGAATTTATTACGCAATTCCATAAAGAGAGCCACCAAATTCTTCACATGCACGTAGGGATGAAAAAACAGTTTATTTAGGAACATTTTAAATACTAAGTGTGTGGTATTATCCTTCCACACAGCAAATAATAAAATGTCTCCTCATCCTACCTGCTACCTGTATTACTTTGAGCAGTTAACTTTAAGTATATTTTCTAATGAGTATAAATAAAAGAAAATCAGAGAAAATATATCAGTATATTGTATTAAGTAGAATAGGCAGCATCTGTCTTCTTAACTGTACTTAGCGCTAGTATTATGAAATAGCATAATTAAAATTAATTTTTCTTGCCCTTGACATTGTCTTAAATATTGAGTTAAATTTACTTTCTTAGATTCATAATAGAAAATAAAAATAGCTACCTTCTGCACAGACAAGGATCAGAGAGGCAATCGCTTGCATTTGTTTCACAGTGGGTTCCCAAAAAGCCGCCCTTGCAGTCGCAGATGTAATGATTGACAAGATCAATACCAGCTCCATCATGGAGACAAGGCTTTGATACACGTTCATCTATATCTACTTCACAGTTGATGCCTATATTAGAAGAGACAGGACGAGACAAAACATGAGACTATTTAAATGCAAAACACAAAAGCTTGTTCGTTATGATAAACATCACCAAGACATCAAGACTGCCTTCCCATAAAGACAATTTGACACCCTGTAGCAAAAAGCAAACAAAAGAACATTTTTTAAGCTTAAACATGTTTAGGTATAAATTCTCAGACTAGTAATTTAATGGGAATGAGACAGACGAAGCACAAGCTTAATCTTCTTAAAAGATTTGTTGTTAGTGTGAAGAATTGTTTATCGAAAATATTAGTGAAGTAATGGATTATATCATGCCCTCACTATAAATATTAATTTATATATTTTTGTAATGAACCTTGAAAGTCAAACATGTATTACCCACAGGAATTAAGAGTTTGAATTTTTCTAAATTTGGTCCTGGTGAGTCTATTAATGAGCTATCTGAATGTTCTAAATTTGTCTAACTTTGGCTAACTACCTAGTGTTTTCAAAGGCCAAGTTTTGAATATTTATTAAGCACCTAACATGTGCTATCTTTGTGTTCAAGTAAAAATACCAAAAAGAAAAAAAAAAAAGAACAACCCTGTTAACCCAGATACATGTACACATATCAGGGAGACAATATTTACAGACAGAAAACATCTAGAGAAAAGCGTAAGCAAAGCTTAATGGAAAGCATGGCTGTGATTCAGGATTCACATGTTACAGATAGTAGGAAAAGTAGAGAATCATTATAAAATGTTCAGAATAATCCTTTTGTTCACTGTGCCTATCTGTTTACAGTGCGTCCATGAACAAAAACTCATTACTAGTGTGCCAGGCCCTGTGCTAAAGGCTTTACAGACATTATTGTAACTAATGCTCACCAAACATGGATACAGATATTAATTCTAACCCTCTCTATTGCATAAACAAGGCTTGCAGAGTTTAACTTACGCTCCCAGATCACATAGTCCATTACAGCCAGAAAGAATTCAAATCGTGTTCTCCCTGACTTACGCTTCTGATCATAGTTTGAACGGACTATCCTGCAGCTACTATGGTATGTTCATAAATTGTTTTGCTACATAATATGATGTACACTGTTAAAAACAAGACAACAGGTCCCAAATGGAGTCACTTATGCTAAGCCTCATGTCACCAAACTGACAATTACAGTTTTAGCTTTCCCAGAATTGGAGTCTTAAACCGATCACTCAGAAACAGCCTCATCAGCACTAGTTAGATAATCTGCCTGGTAGACAGATGCCATTCCCCAAAGAAAAGTGCAGGCGTACCTGAGAGGTATTGCCGGCTCGGTCCCAGACCACGGCAATAGAGGGAGTATCGCGATACAGTGAGTCACACAAACCTTCCAGTTCAGTGCATATATGTTATACTCACATTCCAGTGTGGTTTATTGTGTGCAATAATAGATTATGTATAAAATATAACAATGTACATACGTAATTAACATACTTTATGCTAAAAATGTTAACTATTATCTGAGTCTTCAGCACGTCATAATCTTTTTGCTGGTGGAGGATTGTGCTTCCATGTTGATGGATGCTGAATAATTGGGGTGGTTGTTGCTGAAGGTTGTAGTGGTTGCAGCAATTTCTGGAACTAGACAAGAATGAAGTATGCCACATCGATTGATTCTACATTTCATGGATCATTTCTCTGTAGAATGTGATGATGTTTGACATTTCACCCACAGTAGAACTTTCAAAATTGGAGTCAGTCTTCTCAAATCATTCCATAGTTTCATCAACTAAGCTTATGTAATATTCTCAATCTTATTGTTATTTAGATTATCTTCACAGCATATTTACCAGGAATATATTCCATCTTAGGAAACAACTTTCTTTGCTCATCAAGAAGAAGCAGCTCCTCATCCATGAATGAGAATGCATCATCCTCATCATGTGATTGCAGCAACTCAGTCACTTTCAATTCTAGTTCTCTTGCTGTTCCTACCACATCTGCAATTACATCCTCTATTTAAGTCTTAAACCCCTCAAAGTCATCCAAGAGGGTTGTGATCAACTTCCCCCAAATGCCTATTGATGTTGATATTTTACCTCTTCCCATGTATCACAAATATTCTTAATGGCACCTAGAATCGTGAGTCCTTTCCAGAAGAATTTTAATTTACTTTGCCAAGCTCTATCAGAGAAATCACTATCTATGGCATCTGTAGTCTTACAAAAAGTATTTCATTGATAATAAGATTTGAAAGTTGAAATTACTCTGAATGGATGTGGTGTCAGCAAGCATCAAAACAACATTTATCTCACTGTACATCTCCATCAGAGCTCTTGGGTGACCTTTGCATTATCAATGAGTAGTAAATTTTAAAAGAAAATATTTTCAAAATAGTAGATCTCAACAGTGGGCTTAAAATATTCAGTATATCATGTAATCAAATATGTTGTCATTCAGTCATTTGTTGTTCCATTTGTAGAGCACAGATAGACAGGTAGAGTAGATACACAATAATTCTTAAGGACCCTACGATTTTCAGTATGGTAAATAAACATTGGCTTCAACTTAAAATAACAAGGTGCCTTAGCCCCTTACATAAAAGTCAGCCTGTCTTTTGAAGCTAGGCATTGACTTTTCCTCTCCAGCTATGAAAGTCTTACATGGCAGCAGCTTCCAATAGAAATCTGACTTGTCCACTCTGAAACCCTAATGTTCATGTAGTCACCTTCATTCTCTTAGCTAGATTTCTAGATAATGGGCTGCAGCTTCTACATCAACTTCACCTTTCACTTTTATGTTATGGATATGGCTTCTTTCTTTAAACCTCATGAACCAACCTCTCCTAACTTCAAACTTTTCTTTGGCAGCTCCCTCACCTCTCTCATCCTTCATAATATTGGAGACAGTTAGGGGCTTTCTTCGGATTAAGTTTTGGCTTAAGGAAATGTTTTGGCTGGATTGATCTATCCAGACCAGTAAATTTTTCTCCATATCGGCAATAAGGATGTTTGCCTTTCTTATCATTCATGTGTTTACTGGGGTAGCATTTTTAATTTCTTTCGAAAACTCTTTGTATTCATAGCTTGGCTAATTGTTTGGTTCAAGAGGTCTAGCTTGTAGCCTATCTCGGTATTGACAGGCCTTTCTTACTTATCAATTTCTAGCTTTTGGTTTAATGTGGAGGACGTGTGACTCTTCCTTTCACATTAATACTTATAGGCCATTATAGGGTTATTAATTGGCCTAATTTAAGGATTGTCATATATCAGGAAAGAGGAAAGTCCAAGGAGAGAGATGGGGGAACACCTGATCAGGGGAGCATTCAGAACCCACACATCTTACAGGGGCACAGTTCATGGTACTCCTAAAGAATTATAGTCGTAACATCAAAGATAACTGATCGCAAGTCACCAAAACAAATATAATAATGAAACAGTTTGAAATATTGCAAGAATTACCAAAATGTAACATAGAAACATGAAATGAGCAAATGCTTTTGGAAAAATTTTGCCAATAGGATTTTCTCAATGCAGGGTTGCCACAAAACTCCAATTTGTGAAAAAAAAAAAAAAAGAGCCATATCTGTGAAGCACAATAAAGCAAAACACAATAGATCAAGGTATTTCTTTAACTTAGCAATAACCAACCCACTTATTTGCTTAGTATAATTCCTTATTCCTATGGTCTTTTTGCTACAAAAGTCATTCAATCATACAGCTCCCTCAGAGCTCCTATTTATCCACTAGATTGGATGTTGCCCAATTTAAATAGTTTTTTGCTCAAATAAACTCTTATAATTTTTACTATGTGTCAGTTCATATTTTAACAGCTCCAATCAGAAACTATGTTCTTGTAGCCAAGAACATACCTGATTGGGAATAAAGATAAGCTTATAAAAGAATACACTATTACAATGCTTATAAAAATAGGTATATAGCAGCTAGTTGGAAATAAAGATAAATTTATAAATAAATACACTTATTACCATGAAAAATAAAATAATAATAATAATAGCTGACACTTGGAGACCTTATTATGTGTCAAGTACTGTTAAACACTTTATGTAAATCAACTCATTTGAACTTTACAATAACATCCTGGCATGGAAATTATTTTCCCCATTTTATGGAACAACAAAAAAAATGAAGCACAGGCTCACAGCTAGTAAATGGCAGAGCCCACGTTGTTAGTCACTCTTCGATACCACCTTTATACGCTTTAACACTGTCCCTGCACGGCATATGCCTTAATAAGAGAGCAAACGGTGCATTGGCTGTTTAAAGGATAAAGAAATAAAGCCCATATGTGAGAGTATCATGGAAGCTTTAATGATCTTAGAGGAAAGAAACCTGAGTAAATTTAGTAAAAGAGTTTGACAGAGTACACTGGCATTATGTGCTAGCTAGACATCTTAGTATTTGTTTGAATACCAGGAAAACAGTTGGGGGATGGCGGTAGGGGCAGACAGGCAGCCATTTCACAAGGTGATATCATAAATTAACTCCACTAAATTATACCGTAGCAGAACTGTCTATTCGAGTGAATGTTATTTAGAGCAGTCACACCGGGAAAGTCTGTGATTTATTACAAATGAAACTTCCAATGCAAAAAAGACATGAAAATTCTCTTTGAAGATTGTTGGGTTTCAAGTCATAATTCAACTATATACTGCTTACTTCTTTGCCATAATTGTTATTACCTATCTAGAGCTTTGCACATTAATAATACTATAAAGAAATAGTGTTTGTAAATTGGTCAAATCTGCAGCCATATTTAAAAGGGCCATCAAGATTTAGGTGTAGGATGTGGTTTGAACAAGCATAATAGCTTAGATTAGGCTATTAATAATAAAAAATAAGGAACCCCTTCCCCTGAATGTTAGTGGATCATGACATGCAGGTTGATTTCCCACGCACACTCCAGGCCCAGGTGACTCACAGATCTCCTTTGTCTTCATTCTGGGACACAGGCTAATGGAGCATCCTCTACCTGGGACATGGTCATCATTGCTGAAGAGGGAAAGGGGCCCATGGCAAAATCACTGGTTCTGAAGCCTCCCACCAATATTTCATTGGCCATCTAAGTTACATGGCCAAGCCCTACATTTACTTTACCAGGAAAGGGCAGATATTTGTGACAATGGTAATATTTAGTAGAGACACATTAAACATTTAAGCTTTATAAATGAGGATTATTTATTAGTCCCTCCTAGGTTTATTGGTATAGTAAATTAAAACCATGTATACCAAACAACTAGCTCTTGGCCTGACATATTTAACATTTGATTTGTATCAGATTCCTGTTAAAAATATCACAACTACTTTAGAGTAAATGAGTAATTGTTCCTTATTTTAATTAAGAAAATGAGTGAAAATGAGTCCTAGTATTTATAGGACTATGTAGAATGCTGGTAGAATACTGACAAAAATTTTGGTTAAAAACAGATGGTTAATTTACCACAGAAGTATGGGAACCAGGGTAAAATCAGAGCGAACTGGACTAGATGCTTGCAGTTCTATTTAGAGACAGGAGACCTGACAAGACACGATCAAGGCGTTCTCTATAGGGGGCAAGGCTGTCTCAGTTTAACAAAGGAAAGCATTACCAACATTGCCTTAGGAGGTTTTTTCCCCCTAATGCTTTATTTATTAGTCAAATTATGGTTATAATTTGATTCCTAAGTAACCTCCAGAGAAAATAGGAATGTAAGGATTAGCTGATCTGAACATTTACAGGGAACATTTTGGTCCCTGTAAACCAGTATATTTTCATTTTTAATGCCATAATCCTTTAGCACAATACAAGTAAGTCTTCCTTTGTTAGCTTTTTAACGTCATTTTATTCTACCCTCACTCTTGACTACTTTGCTGTAGTTACACTGACCCCCTTGGGATTCTCTCAAAAACTTTGTTTTTCTTCCTAGCCTGGTCTTTTCCCAGATATCTACATAATTCATTCTTTCATTTTCTCAGGTCTTCATTCAAATATCATTTTCTCAGGGAGGCCTATTGAACCACACTGTTTGAAATTGCATCCTATTCCTCATCCACCATTATCCAGTTTTATGTTTTTCCCTATTGCAAGTAATTTTCTTCTAGCATTCTATGAAATTTACTCATTTATCTATTTCTCTCTGCCTGTCTTCCACATTACAAGCTGAACTCCCTGAGGGTATGGATTTTGTCTGTCTAGTTCATGCCTCATTGATTCAAATTTTTGTTAAATAAATAAATTATTGTTAAATCTGTGTGTGTTTATATTTTGTTTTACACACATTATTGATTTTGTTTTTCCTCAGAAGTCTCTGCTCCTTCCTGAGCAAGAGCAAAACCGTTCTTGAAAATCTGGACCAGCTGTCAGTCATTGCACTGTGAGAAGCAGAATCTGGAATGAGGTGTGCCCTCTGAGGTGTGTGCCTGAGGGCTTGTGTTGTCTGTGCAACCAAGGGGAACCATTTTGTTGAATCTGCACCTTTTCCCCTTCAAGCAAAAGAAATAAATATGAAAAGGGTGATAGACTTTGGTTCAAAATATGTCCCATACACAATTGCCAACCCTAAAAAAGAAGGAAATACTGTTTATGAAAGCATGGACCTTGTGGGCATTGAGTGAAGTGAGCTGAATAGACAGAGAAAGAAATACTTTATGATAAGTGTCACCAGTATGCAGAATTTGAAAAAGAAGAAAAAAAAGGTCAAACACATAGAAACAAAGAAGAAAAAAGTGGTTGCCAAGGTCTCTGAGTTGAGGGAAATAAGGAGAAGTTGTACAAACTTTCAGCTGTAAGGTGAATAAGGTCTAGGGAACTAATGTATAAATTGGTGACTATAGTTGCTAATACTGTATTGTATAATTGAAAATTGTTAAGAGAATAGAACTTAAATGTTCTCACACACAAAAATAAAAAGATAAAAATTCTGAGGTGATGTATGTGTTAATTGACTAGATGGGAGAAATCCTTTCATAATGTATATACATTTATGACATCATCATGTTGTGAACTTTAAATGCCTACAGTTTCATGTACCTTAATAAACTATACCTTAATAAAGCTGAAGAAATTGTATATTACCACAAAAATGGAAAACCATTATTATGTTCCTGAAATGAAAAGTAAACAAAAAATCAATGAAACAAAAACATTACCAACTCATCTAATTTTAAATTGCTCCTTTTTGAACTGTGGATTGAAATATCTAAGTTGTAGTATGACTGAGAGATGTAGAGAGTGTATATATTCATTCCTAGCAGCACTGATAAATGACATTTATAATTCACTATAACAATATGAGTACTCATTTTCTTCATAGGATTAAAATGAGAATGTTATGACATTGTCTCCGTGAATCCACACAACACTGAAAGAAATGATTTTTTAGTATTTATTAGATATTACCAAAGGCTTGTTCACTCTTAGTCTCAGGTGTTTGCCTCCATTGCCTTATTTCAGATACTTGTTAGTACTCATTAATGTACTCAACACACACTTATTGAGCATCTACTTGTGTCTCCTTCCATAGTTCATTCGACCTGGCGTGCACTAGAGCAGCATGCCTGCACCGTAGTGTAACAGTATTTTCTAAGTAATTTAGTGATGGGCATTGTGGATTTTACTTGACGATAGAAGAAACATGACACACAATTTTTACTTTTTGTTATGTCTGACTTATTATTCTTTTATGCTATCCTGCCTGCTTTGGGAGTATAGTAATGGTTTATGTTTGAAATAAATTTCTGTTAGTGGTTCTAAAAGGACTTGATTTCATTAATAACATAGTCCACTCCTTTTCTCCCTCCCTCCTTTCTTTCTTTCTCTTTCCCTCCCTCCCTTCCTTCCTCCCTTCCTCCCTCCCTCCCTTCCTTCCTTCCTTCCTGCCTTTTTCTTTTCTTTTCTTTTTTCTTTCTTTCTTTCTTTTCCTTCCTTCCTTCTCCTCCCTCCCTCCCTCCCTCCCCCTCTCTCTCTTTCTTCTTTCCTTTCTTTCTTTCTTTCTTTCTTTCTTTCTTTCTTTCTTTCTTTCTTTCTTTCATTCTATTTCTTTCTTCTTTCTTTGTTGATTTTGAGAGTAGGTTTCTAAGGCAGGGGACAGTGAAACAAAGAAAGGGCTTAGGGTAGAAGAAGCAACAGGAGAGAGACTAGGCAGGGCTGCTTTAGCTCTCTAGAAACATTACAAAAAAGAAGTGAAGCCAAGTCAGGCTGCTGTTAGCTCACTCGGAAGTCAGAGAGAAGGGGGACCTTGGAGACAGATTCAGAGGTAAGCCTGGGATGAGCTACCACTGCCTGTTGCTCCCTCATTTGACAGTCTTGTGGGGGCCCTTAGAGTTTAGGAGAAAAATCTGAAGATGCTTTCCTGAGAAGGAAGAAAGGCGTGGGCAGGATCCAGAGTCATCCTGAAGGCCACTCCTTTCCTAAGCAAAGTAGAGTTACCTGTGAAATCCTGGGGACTTTCCACGCCTCTGTTTATGTCAAAACCCTCTTTACCAGATTGCCTCAACATCTACCTCCATATTGGGTGTTTTCTCACCAGATGTTAAAGAATCCTTTCAAACATAAACCATTAAAGTATATAAACTGAGAAGCCTGATCAGTACAATATTTACATGCATCAATAATGTTATAATAGGAATAATAAACAGGGTGGGGCAAATGTAGTTTTATAGTTGTGGGTGAGAGTTTATTCTTGTATTATTATTTATTAATTATTGTATTACTTTCCATAGGTACAACTGTAAACCTAATTTTGCCCCACCCTATATGTAAATAAATATATCTCTATATTTATCAGTCTATCATCTGTCTATCTAATTAGCTTTTTTTCAGCCTCTGTTTCTTTTCTTTCTTTCCTATCCCTCTTTACCCAACTTCTCCCAACTGGTCAGTTTTACATTTTGGACATGTTTTCCAAAATGACTTTTCTGAGCCTTTTCATTTTTCATGTGTTATCTTAACAAAATACTTTGTGGACTATCCATTGCCTCCTGAAATAAATGTGATCTCCTTAGCCTAAAACTAAATACTCTGGGTCATTCTTGCCTTTCTTATTATTTACCTGATGTTTATCAATTACTCCAGCTCCTTAGTTTACAAACCTGATTAAATGATAGAAATCATCTGTGGAGTTTTAAAAATACAAATTTCCAAATATGAATCTCTGAGAAGTAGGCCTGACAAAATGTATTTTACAAAATTTTTGAAAATGATTCTAAAGCACAGGTAAGTATGAGGACCACTGCTTTTATCAACCTAGGTTAGAAGTAAACACTGTATTTTCTTACATCTATGGCTGCTCTTAGAGTTCTGTCTGGAATATCATTTCCAAAACACTGCCTATTTAAAGCTTGTTTTTCATTCAGGTCATACTAAAATTCTAACTCATTTCAAAATTTCCTCAGATATTACCTAGTAAAAATTAGCTGACTACAAATTTCAGATTATCCTTAAAGTATATTTATAACTTTTTGTGCTGTCAATGATCATATAGTCTGTTTATCTATAGTTGAATACATCTAAATATTGGTAACATTTTGAAAAAGATTATAACTTAAGTAATAGGATGTCACTTATGAATTACCTAATCAAATTTATAGAGGCACACAATAACCACATAATTAGTAGATTAAGGAAGTAAAGACTGCAAATTCAAATTGACACTTCTAACCATACTGAATTACAAAATAAAATAACAAGATCTTTAAATGAAAATGAGAATTTTATAATAAGATATTTTATTGTTTACAATATTTAAATTTAAAATGAATTCAACTATTATATAAAATGTTTCCAATTAGGCAGTCCACCAAATGCCATTCTTTAAGGAATAATCTAGGAAAACATGCAGTTCTGTTATTTAAAAATAGGTCAATAACAAATCATGAGACATTCAACAAAAGGAAGAATAATGGAACTATCAATGTGTAAAATAGTGGAAGAGTTGCACATTCCTCGGACAGGACCAGCGGCAGTCCGTTACAGCTGGTGCATCAGGAATCTGGCGTGCGCAGACCCGAGGTCACGTGTAACTTCCCTCCTCTATTCATGACTCTCGCAATGGCAGCCTCCCTCAGTTCACAGTGTGGCTGTATGGGGGAACCCCTCCCCCAATACCATCTGAAAAAGGACCTGAACTAGGATGGGTTCATGGATGGGTTGACTTGGTATATGGATACAAACTTAAAATGGACTGCTGCTTCCCTACAGCCTCTTAGAGGTATACCAGGGAGATAAAGGTAAAAGGAAAGTCTTCCAATGGGCAAGTCTTCAGTTAGAGAATGTCATCATCTTTTGGTAGAAATAGAAGTGGGCCAAGATGAGAATATACATGGAATTATAGACAGTAGCAAATAACCTTGTTGGTTTATCCCTGGGCTGGGAGAAAAATCCTGTGACGATTTGGGTTGGGGAAATTTGAGAAAGAGACATACAAGTTGACTAATGGAAGTGAGCATGATGGGTAAATGTCTGCAATGCATGTTAATGTTCACCACAAAATACCTGCAAAAACACATGAACTAAATAACCACATAGAGAGAACTTAGCCAGTTAAAATCAGTCATATGCCTTCAGCAACTAAAATAGGCATAAACAGAGTCCACAGAGTACCAGATATGGAAGCCACCCATGAACACCCAATACACGGGTTCTTGTGTTCTAAAACTGCTCTAGCTAGGAGTAAAAACCAAAAACCAAAGCTATCAGTCAGTTGGTAGATGGCAGATTACATTGGACTAAAGCAACAGTGTGATTTACTTTGACTAAAATTGGCACATATTCCAGTTATTAGAATACCTTTTTTTTTTTTGTCTCTCCTGTCAATAGGGTTTCCAGTAGCCAGCATTGCTACTCAAGGCTTAGGCAGTGGTGATCCACCAATATGAAACATCTCATAACATTTCAGTAGACCAAGGAAGTTTTTTATAGGAAAACATGGCAGCAATCATGAAACCATGGAATCTAATGGTTCTATTATATACTACACCATTTGAATACTGCTAAATGCAAATGAGGTGCCAGCTTGGAGATGAAAACTTGCAAGCATGGGGCATCATCTTATAGGATGTCATACATATTCTTAATAATTATATGATGTTCTGTCTCCAGTAGCCATAATACATGGAACTGGGAACCAAGGCATGAAAGTAAGAGATGAACCACATACTTTATCTCTGATGCATCGGGATACCGTGCTTTGCATTCCCAAAAATAAAGCCTCCATGGAATTAAAGGTCCTGGGGGACCCATTTGAAGAAAAGAAATGCTTGCATTAGGGGACACCAAAAGAGTCTCATTTTAAATTCTATGGCTGCCATCTAGTCACTTTGGTGTCTTTGTGCTAAGAGAGAGTCAGGGAAAGAAGGAAGTCATGAACTTCACAGGACTTACTGATGCTGATCATTAGAATGATGGAGGGTGCTGTTATAAAGTGGGGCAAGGATGATACTATCTGGCATCAAGGTGACCTACTGGGGCTTGCACTGATATTTCTTTATCTAATATTGTCAGAAAATGGACAAACACAGCAGCCACAGCATTTCTAGGACATCTGAAGTTTGGGGCATAATGTTATAAATTTATTTCACCAGGTAATCCACTAATTAGCACATCTAGCAGCCTAAGAGGAGGGTAATGTAAATTGTGCAGGAGAGGAGGCTTGCGAGTATCAGTTCAGGATCCAGACCAGATTCAGTGACTGCAGCTGTGGTTCTCCCCAGTAATCACTACCCTTTTACACCTTCACTCAGAAAAGTAGACAAATCAGAATTCAGGGCGAGCAGTTTTCAGATGCAGTAAATTCATTTTTGAAAGCAGTTGGGTCTGAGAGGCACAAAAGGATGACTATAGTAGATGCAGTGGTGAGTATCCCAGATCTCCATTCAGAACAGAGGAACTTATTTTTCCTGCTATGGAAGAGCTACCCGCCACAGCTCAGAGCCAAATTCTTCCCCATGAATTGAATTGTCCTTGGCTGAAGGACGCTGCCTTGCCAAAATTTAGTCCTCACTGGGTCTGCGGGGTATCTGAAGGTGACTTAATTTGGGCAAACTCTAAAGGGTCACTCCCACTTCCGAGAGCCCTGAGTCATTAAATGAGGCTTCTGTTATAACTGTATCTTAGTTGAACATCTTTCTCCCCAGCTGGGCTCCTGTTTCACCCTTTTAGTCGTAGTCATTGGGAGCACTCCTCAATAACTTGCTTGCATATACATTTCTGCTTCTTTCTTGAGCAGCCTGACTTATAAAAATATTTTAGGAAATGAATATTTTCCTTAAGAATCCTGCTTAAGTTTGGTTAGAAATAAAAATAAGTTGAAAGTAGGTAAATCATAGTTAATATAAAACATAAGCACTGCTACAAACATAATCATGTGAATTTAGGTTCAAATTCTTATTCCAAATGCCATTAGACAAGTATAACTAGATTATAAACATTGATCTCAAGAGGCATTCCACTGTAGTATAGGTTGAATTGGCAGTATATAAGCACTGGGTTTGTTAAGTAAAGGATTAAGCAAGCATGGGTTAAGCACTTAATTAACAATCATTTTGCTAATATTATCATTGTTTGGGAAGATTTTATAGAAATATTATGTAACCCATGTCTATTATCAAAACCTCTCCAAGGAATTTTTGTAATGTTTTATTTTTTTATTTATAAATATTCCAAAGATTGGACAGCAGCCTTTAAAATTCATTAGAGTAGTCCTTAGAGCTTTGGGCAAAGGGCAAGTATCAATAAATATTAGATGATAGAAATGGTGATGATGATAGTGATATTCATTTGAAGCTTGTCTCTTTCATCTTTTCATGTTTCTTATATGAAAAGAATGGGGCCAATGCTTCAAGATCAGGCCAGGATTAAATGAGGGCTTCTCACTCTCAGACTTCATTACCACAGAAATGTGGCCTGACATTACAGTACTTCATAGTTCATTG
This sequence comes from Desmodus rotundus, assembly GCF_022682495.2. Classification (NCBI taxonomy): domain Eukaryota; kingdom Metazoa; phylum Chordata; class Mammalia; order Chiroptera; family Phyllostomidae; genus Desmodus; species Desmodus rotundus. The sequence continues at coordinate 25,283,227 of NC_071397.1, forward strand.
GAAATGTCATAAAAACAATTACTATAACATTAGGAGGAACCTTTGAAAAGAAGCCTCAAAGTACCCTTCACAAAATTGCTATGACAGGCAAAAACAATATTCTAATTCATGTATGTTGGTCCCTTACTGTTTTTAGGTCACACCGAATGGACAAGTCAAGAAAGGCTGGTGAAAGAGGCATGTGTTTAATTAGGCAAACTATGCTGAAAGCTTTGGAAAACTGAGAAGTTGTTCAAGGTATAAGTATGCAGTATATATACCTGTAAGTGCAAACAGATATATATGAGGAAACATTAAAAGTGGAAGATGTCAGATAATAAGGTGTTAATATTTATAACAGCTTACAGATAAGTCAGAATCATGTTCTAATAAACAGATAATCACTTAGGAATCTATCTGTTGACTATAACTAACATGTTAATATAGGTCAGAACTTAATACATTCCAACATACATAAAAATGCAGGTGTTATAATTTGACTCACATTAATACTAATGCATTCAGAGTTATTTGTCCCATGTAATATAATGGAGAAAATAACACATTCTCTAAAGAATCACTTACTTAACATGTTCTAAACCTGAGAAATGAGATCATTAGGATTAATTTCATGGCTTAATACATATGAAAGTGGGGATGGCTGGGGTTGGGGAGAGTGGTGAGTGGGAAATGGAGACAACTGTAACTAAACAATAAAAAATGTGGGGGAAAATAAAATAAATTAAAAAATAAATGTGTCCACGCTTTGTTTCTGATTATAAATAACTTATTCATTCTATCATAACCTTATCTTGTCTTATATGTTTATCAAAATCTTTATATACCAAATAAGGTACATCAGTATACAACACTAAATACTTTAAAATAGCAATAAAAAAGTTTGGAGAAGTAAGTGATTTTGTAAAAAGAATTTAGATTTAAGCTACTTGCATTTATATTTAGTAAAACAATACAGAATACTTTGATATGCTTAAAATTTGAATATAAGACAATATGAATTTAGATAAACAAAGCTGACAGTCAATATAATATACTGTCATAACTATTGTCAAACTATTGGAATGTCCTTGTGGCTCATCAAATGTGGCTCACCTTTTGTAGCTGCCCCAGCCTTCCTCCTGTGACTGTCCAGACTTTCCCCTCAGGAAGTAAGAGGTGACATGTTACACAGGAGCATTAGGGTCTGCTTAAATCAAATAAATCATCACATACTTTTATTGTCACCTCTGGAGACAAATGTAACAAATACATTTTTAAAAAAGCATCTCATATCTATGAGGTTAAATTTTTGAGACTCACTAGATTATAACTTTTATATTTGATAACAAACAGAAAAGAACCATTTAGTCTTTACAGTTCAGGTTATACTTCTATAAGGGAAATACACTTTAAACACTTGATATTTTTAATAATTAAAAATGTAAGATTAAGAGACCTGCAATTATGTGGCTGGAAGCTGACAAATGAAAGAACTTTACAAAGTCCTGGGCCTCTGAACAAAACGTGTGACTTTTTTTTTGCCTTTTTTAAAATTGTTAAGTACAGTTATCTCCATTGTCCTCCCTCTACTCCCCTCACCTCACCCATCCCTACCTTCCACCCTCAATTCTACCCCCTCTGGTTTTGTCCATGTGTCCTTAACACAGGTTCTTTGATGACTCTTCCCCTATTTTCCCCCCAACATTTTGCAATGTATGTTTCTCTCATTTCTGACAACTACACCAAGAACTTCACTAAGGACATCAATGAAAAGATGAAAGTTTTTGTTCTTCATTTCATTTGGCCCTAAATCCAGGGTCTTGATGAGATTTAAAGGTCTTATTTATCCCCTACCCTCTAGGTTATGTACAGACACATTTTGACATAAAAACTTATTTAGGTTCAGTGAATCAGAGGAACACATCAAAGAGATGCTAATAAATGGAAGCATATACAGTGTTGATGGATAGAAAGAATTAACATCCTAACAACATGAACAATGATGCAGGAATTGTCTGAGGGAGTGACAGGTGTTGGGTGGAGGGGGTAAGGGGGGAAAACTGGGACAACTGTAAAAACAAATCAATGAAATATAGTTTAAAAAAGAATTAACATCATAAAATTTCCATACTAACCAAAGCCATCTATAATACCAATGGTATTTTTCACAGAACTAGAAGAGATGATATTACAAAAATGTGCATAGAAACAAAAGAATGTGAAGAGTGACAGCAATCATGAAAAAGAACACTGGGAGATATCACACTACCTGATGTCAAACTACACTACCAGGCTATAGTAATTAAAACAGCATGGTACTGGCATAAAAACAGACCCATTGATCAATGGACACCAGAGATAAAACCATGCCTATATGGGCAATTAATATTTGACAAAGCAAAGCAAGAAAATACAACAAGGTAAAGACAGTCTATTTGGTAAGTGGGGTTGAGAAAATTGGACAGATGCATGCAAAAAATGAAGGCTAGATCACCTTGTTACACCATATACAAGAATATATTCAAAATGGATAAAAGAATTAAATGTAAAACTCAAAACCATTAAACTCCTAGAAGAAAACACAGTCAGTAAAATCTTTGAGATTACTCTTAGCGATATTTTTTTTCTGACATATCTTCTCAGGCAAGGAAAGAAAACAAAACAAAACATGGGGCTATTTCAAACTGAAAAGTTTTTGTACAACAAGTGAAACTATCAATGAAATTAAAGACAATCCATTGACTGGAAGAACATGTTCATTGATACAGCTGTTAAGGGGTTAATATCCAAAATTTATAAAGAGGTCATACAACTCAATACCAAAAAAAAAAAAACCCCACACATTTGAAAAGTGGTCACAGGACCAACTTGGACAGATACTTCTTCAAAAAGGACAGACATACAGATGACCATAGACATATGAAAACATGCTTAAAAATACTAATTATCAGAAAATGAAAATTTAAACCATGAGATACCACCTCACACCGGTCAGAAAAGCTATCATCAATGTCAACAGACAAGTGTTGGCAAGGATGTGAAAAGGTAACCGGAGTGCACTGTTGGTGGGGATGTAGACTGGTGCAACCACAATGGGAAAAAATGTGGAAGTTCTTAAAAAAATAAAAACAACTGCCTTATGACCAGAGATTCCACTTCTATAGAAACCCAAAACACAAAGTCAAGAGAATATACACTCTCCTATGTTCATTGCAGCATTATTTGCAATAGACAAGATATGGAAGTAATATAATGGCCCATCAATAGATCAGTGAATAAAAATGGTGGTATGTATATATACACACACACATATATATATACAGTGGAACATTACTTGGTGATAAAAAAGAATGACATTTCACCATTTATAACAGCATGGATGGACTTATAAGATATACTAAATGAAATAAGTCAGACAGATAAGGATAAACACTATATGATATCACTTATATTTGGAAACTAAAGAACAAAAATAAATGCAAACAAAATTGAAACACATAGATACAGAGAACAAATTAACAGAGGCCAGAAGGGAGAGGTAGGTGCTGGCGGATAGGATGAAATAGGTGATGGAATTAAGAAGTACTAGTTGGTAGGTACAGAATAGTCACAGAGATGTAAATTACAACATAGGGGATATGGTCAATGATACTGTAAGAACTATCTATGGTGTTAGCTGAGCACTTGAATTATTTTATGGAGCACTTTGTAACCTATATGAATGGCTATCCCCTGTGCTGTACACTTGAAACTAGGACAAAATAGTGTTGAATACATACTGCAATCAAGAATAATAAAATAAACAAAAAAAGAGTCTCATTTTGTAAAGACTAGACAAACTGACTAGTCTCTCATCTGTGAACCAAGATAAAGTAGAAAATAAATGGTCTGATTTGAACTAGAAAAGCTTACAATACAATTTCTATTTTTCTATATATCCCTAACTCCACAATTTGCTTAAGTAGAAAGAGCAGCACACAAGCCAATTTCATCGTGGAAACATTCAATTTTATCATAAAAACCGATTATTAAATATTTCCTGTGAACTCAGTGCTTTCAAATTTAATATCCCAACATTAAATGAATTTTATCTGAAGTGCTCACTTTAGTCCTTAAATCAACAACATAATTATTTCACTTACACAAAGTTATAAGCAATGACTTATGAACTGTACATCAATTTGTAGTTGGGTAAACATAGTCCTGTTTCTGAAATGCCATTTTAAAAAGTATAATAAGCCTCTCAAAGATTTAATTTTAAAATCCAGTTAAAACGAAATGTTAAGTGATAACCATGGCACTTTCCTTCTTTTTGAAATTTATGACTTATAAATTAATTTCATGTGTTCATTTGATTTACCCTTTAACCACATTGTCAAGTAAATGCTATCCACAGGAAAAGTGGCACAGTTGTTCTGCTGAGTGACTCTGTCCTATAACAAATAGTCATGAAAATAAGTTCCAAAGTGACATCTCCTCATTTAACATGAGTAGTCCAAACATGTGTTACGTAGGAGTCAAAAGGGTTTAAAGGGGTAAACACACAATGGTGTGGTGGTAACTGTTTAACTGACTTTCAGGAGAAAAATAAATTAGGGGAGAAGGGCTTATTTACAACATTATGTAGTTCTTCCTGCGCAAATCATCTGAATTTTTTTATTTCAATTATGTACCAAATTACGTCAACCAGCCCAAAAATTCAGAAAAATTTAATATTCAGTGCTCAGGAGCCAGGAAAGCTGGCTCTATCACACCGTTGGAAAAGTGCTTTCCTGGTTGTTACTCGAGGTAGATCAGGGTCATGATAGTAGAAAAGTGGAACGTGTGAGTAACAAGGATGGGAAAGGGTAGCCCAGGCGGTTGTTCGGGGCGTGTGGCAAAGACTGGTCCTCAGCATGTCATCGGGTAATACAGCCATTGGTCACGTAACAGGGTTGAGAAGTCCACGGTAACTTGAGGCAGGATTTTACGGTGCCGTGAGTTCCAAGGTGGTAACCATAATTTTATTGTTGACACTCATTGAGTCTTATGTGGTAGGCAAGCCCTGTGGTCACAGCGGGGACCCAGCCTGGGCACCGTTTGCATGATCGATTTTCAGGTAATAAAATGTAGCCACAGGGATGATTGCAACCTCCTGAAAATTGGGCTGTTGTTAACCGGTAAAGCTGGGACTCAAACACAGGGAATCAAATATAAGAGTCTTCATTCCAAACATTTAAATAATTTTGTGAATAATATATTAGAGACATTTCAACTTTCTTTATAAAAGTGAGAATAACTAATGAAAACTGTGTCAAAGCTAGAGACAAGGGATGCAGTCGTAAAGTGACAGTTTTATCAGTTCAGTTGTTAATTAGTAAGACTTGAATTATGGCGACGATGGCGGTGATAAAATAAAGTGACACAACAGGCAACTCCATTTGCTTTGGGCTCCTCATCAAACTCCTCCTCCTCCTTTCTTTTTATTAAAAAAGCATATTAGTTGTTTTTAAAATTATGTAAATTTAAATAACAAAAATAATCACTCTAATCCCATGATCGTACATATATGGTATATTCCTTTTTTACATTTTGATTTTGTCCACATGTATCCATCCTTGGATACATTAGCACTTTCACACTGCAAAAATCATTTTCTACACAATTTAAACATGTGGTGATTTTGGGGGGGGTCCACTTCTCTGCACAGACTTTGGTCATACCATTTTAATGATTGAAAAATATTCCATGAATATACATATCTATTTAACTATTTTGATAATAATGGTCTTTTTTGTATCACATTTTGCTAATATGAATAATTAATAAAGATATTTGTGCATACAAAAACATATATATTCTTTTTGGGTTATTGATAATTTATACAGGACAATATTTTTTCTAAGAGAAATGATAATGTCCAATACATGAATATTTAACTTCCCTAGTGTTCACCTTGCTAGTAAGTAGTGACATGCATATTCAAAGAGTGAGGCATATATTTTCACCTAACAAGTAATCATTATTGTTTTAAGTAGCAATAACCAATCGTGGTGAATATGGAGTCAAATGAGCACCCTCTTATATTCTGATTTGTTTGAAAATTGTACAACCTTACCAACGCATAGGAAGCAACATAATTTAGTAAGCAATTCAGCCAAGAGTTGTGAACAATTTCCTCAGATGTGATTAAAGATCAAACATGCCCAATGTACTTTCTGCAATAGAAATGTGTCCCAAAGAAATGTTCAGAAATGTTTCAAAATATACCTAGAATGATGGTTATTGCAGTATTTTTGAGAAAAGTGACAAATTAGAAAATATATAGATGTCTATTATTGAGATTAATTATACTGTGTCCTTGGGATAAAACTTTAGACATATTAAAAATTATACGGTGGAAAGTAAATTAATAACATGGGAAAAATTTAAAAACACATTATTTCTAATTAAAACTTCATGTGACCAAATATTAGGCACTGCATAAAACTAATTGCACAACTAGCTCTTACATGCTCTCCAAACAACGCCTTAGCACCGTACAACTGTTTGGTAATGCTTCCTTCTGGTAAAAGGTATTTTGTGATCTTTGCTTTTTTTGAGTTTTTCTGTAACTTCCCTACTTATATCATGCAAATGTATGGCTTGTTAGTAAGAAAATTGCATTTTGATGGGTCAAACTCTCAATTAAAAATACAATGAATATTTTCATGTCATTTATACAGAACCAATTTGTTTTCAAAGAACCACACTGATTTCCAATAGCAAAATTGCTCCTTGCGCTTGCTTTAGTTTAAATTTATTGATGTATTGTTGCTCAGTCTTTTATTTTTAGTGCTCCTGTGCCATTTAGTTTTATATGTGTTTTGTAAATGTAGCATAGCTTGGGATTTTGTTTTGAATCTGCTCCAGCAGACTTTGTTTTTTAAGAGGGCAATTTAAAGCCATTTATGCTTGCTAGAGATTTATTATATCTGTTCCTGCATCTGACAGCCTTCCTTTAATTTTTTTACTGCCTCGCTTCTCTCCTGTCCTTTCCTCCTCTCCTCCTATGGTCCCCCTCCCCTTTTTCCCTCTCGTTCTCTCTCACATTTGCTATTCAGGTTTTTCACTAACCTACAGGGACAGTTAATAATAAAATACAATATTAAATAATAAATAATATTATAAGAATCAACTCTGTCTTTTGCTTACTCACAGCTATAAATCTACTTTTGCTCACCTCTCTATATATTCCTTGAAAGGCAAAGACTCAGTCTTCTATCTTTGTACCAAACAAACAAACAAATGAATGAATCAATGGATTAATGCTCTAATAATTAATTGTCAATTCTGCACACAGTAGGACTCATCTTAAATTTTATTCACATTAAACCAACTCATTATTGATATAAATTGAATCCTATTTTTAGAAATATAGAAATCAAATGTAGAGCTTTTATTAAATACCATTCTTTTACTTTCTCCATAAATATAACACCTAAGTTTTGATCAAAAACTTTATTTCATTTTTGAAAAATATTATATTATCTTATACTATTACTTTTTAAAACACAAAAATAATTACATTCCTCAATATCAATTTTCTTGTTTAGCAATATATTGCTTATATCAATAACTGTACTAGGCTTAACCTAAGAGTTCTTTTTGCCACAACATTCAAATTCAAGATTCCTCTCTCTCTCCCTTTCTCTTTTAACCTGACAGTGGTCTTTTCTATGTTTCTGGTGCATCTGCCTGTTCTTTTTTGCAGGAAAAAAGGGTACTTAGCTAGCATGTGCTTTGGGACCATAAATCTGATCTTCTGAGGGAAATGGCTCTCTGGATGTTATCTTTTTGATACCATATGTTATGTGACCCACACACCATTGTCTTATATCAGTTATTGAAGAGGAGGATAAAACACAAAGACATGATTTTAACTCTTCTGAGATAGTCCTAGTCAGAAAGAAATTCTGGGGAAGCTGATGATATAAGACTAGGTTCCCATTCCTCATTCAATTTATCATCAAAATAAACCTCAGATTGATGGAAACGAAGACTGAGAACTGACTTATAAGAACAAGAAAACAGCATAAGTTTCTGCCTAATTTAATGATTGTAATGCTTGGTGTGCCAAGCTATCTACATTAATTTCTCTTGTGAAGACCTAAGTCCAGGTGCCTATGTAAGTAGCTTTCTAAGCTGTGGTTAGTTGTCTATATATTCCTTTACGTAAGGGTTTTGGTGCTAGTTAAAATGGGGCTAAAACAATTTTACGTGTGTGGGGGGGGTATCTCCGGAAAAAAATCCAGCCATTATTAATATAAGAACAGCTTGTGCAACATTGATGTAACTTTGGCAGCCAGGGAGAGTAGACTGGAATGCACAAGTGTGAACAATGACGACTTCACTGTACTAGTCAGTGGGGGCGGTAGATGCTGTTGAGTGAAAATGTGTGCTGTGTGCCCATCACATTGAAAATGACTGACTGACTGAGTAGAGCAATGAATCTGCATTAAATCTTGTGTGAAGCTTGCATATTCCTCTGTGGAAACTACTTGGATGATTCAGAAGGCTTTTGCGGATGATACAATGAGTGCAGCACAAATAAAAGTGTGGCACAAATGCTTCAAAGATGGTCAAGAATCTGTTGAAAGTGATCCACGTTCTGGAAGGCCTGCAACAAGCAGAACACCTGAGAATGTTGAACATGTACAGGCTGCAATCAACAAAGGTCGGCAACTGTCAGTGAGAGAATTAGAAGCTGATCTAGGGATTCCAGAAACTACTGTGCCCGAGCTTTTGACACAGGATGTTGGCATGAAATGTGTCATGGCAAAATTTGCTCTGTACCTTCTGCTACCAGAGCAAAAGGAATACAATGCTGCATAGTTGGAAGAACTGTGTGAGGTCCCAACATGCCCACTTTGAAGGGGACAGAGGCATCATTTTCCTATGTACAATGTTTCTTGTATCTGGTCTCTTCTTCAATAAATAGTTCTATTTTTCATAGTGTATGGCTGGATACTTTATGGACAGATCTTTGTATGCACATGGTTTCTAGGATTGCAGATACAGTAAAATTTCTATCATCAGACACTATTTTACTTTGAAAAATAAATTTGAGTGTTTAGTAAGAGTAAATGATATGTAACAACGTGGACTATTATGCAGTGGGTATTTCTCTCTACACTTGCACGCACACACACAAAGATATTTTTTGTAATGTACATCAAATGACAGTTTATATGTCTTTAATTCATTAAATAAATGCTTATAAGAATTGGCATGCCTCATCTTTTCCTCGATATTCTATAGATATGTGTGTGTGTACACATATATATGCATATATGATAAGAGAAGTTAAATTCACTTGTTTTGTTTCCTTATACTTATGATATTTTTCTTGAATGCTTTAATTGGTTGGTATTGACTCTCTATCTATATTACATTTCTTTGCATTTTACATGTAAACTATAAGCAACTAGGAGGAGCTACAGCTCCATGGTATTGACTATATTGTAATCTGTACTTAAAGAACATCAATTATGAGAGATAACTTAGAGAAAACTATTATATGTATATGTATATATAATTTAAGTTACTAAGCATAATTTTATCCCCTTCCAATATCTTACCAATGATATATTCTGTTCATAACAAATGTTTTGTCATTATTCTTGATGATAACACCTTGTAATTAAAAATATTTTGCTGTGCTTCCCAGATCTCCCTTTATTTCAGCTGTATTGATTCAATGCAATTGAATTAATTTTTGCTTGAGTAGTTCACTATGAATACAATGAAAACCTATTATTTCCTTTTGAGAAGTTAGGCTGGATACATAAATATCATTAGGCATTAGGTAATTGCCAATCCTGAATACTTTTTTATAGACTCAATTGACTATACATTATATATATATGTATATATATAATTTTAGTATGGCAAAAATATAAAAAATTACCTTACTTGGTCTTTTAGGTTTTAGGTGCGGTGCCTTTAATACATTATACCATATATAGCAATGTTCATTTATAGTAAAAAGTTTATTTAATAAATGGTGTTGGGAAATTGGAGAGGTACAGACAGAAAAATAAAACTAGACCACCTTCTTATACCACACACAAGAATAAAGTCAAAATGGATCAAACATTTAAATGTTAGACCTGAAGCCATAAAAATCCTAGAAGAAAACACAGGCAACAAAATCTCAGACATTGCTTGTAGAAATCTTTTATTGGATATATCTCCCAAGGCAAGGGAAACAAAAGAAAAAATAAACAAATGGAATTACATCAAATAAAAAGTTTATGCACAACAAAGGAAATCATCAATAAAATAAAAAGACAACCCATAGAGTGGGAGAAAGTATTTGCTGATACATCTGACAAGGAGTTAATATAAAAAATTTATAAAGTACTTACAAAACTAAACACCCAAAAAAAAAATAACAACCCATTTAAAAAAATGGGCAAAAGACCTGAATAGACACTCCTCCAAAGAGGACATACAGATGGCCAATTGACATATGAAAAGATGCTCAATGGCACTACTCATCAGAGAAATGCAAATTAAAAGCACAATGAGATACCATCTCACGCCTGTCAGAGTGGCCAACATAAACAAATCAACAAACACCAAGTGCTTACGAGGATGTGGGCAAAGGGTAACTCTCTTGCACTGTTGGTGGGGATATAGATTGGTGCAGCCACTGTGGAAAACTGTATGGAGATACCTCAAAAAATTAAAAATGGATCTGCCTTTTGACCCAGCAATCCCACTTGTGGGAATATATCCAAAGGAACCTAAAACACTAATTCGAAAGAACATCAGCACCCCTTCGTTCACTGCAACGTATTTACAATCACCAAGATATGGAAGCAGCCCAAGTGTCCATGAGTAGGTGAGTGGGTAAAACAACTATGGAATATTTACACAATGGAATTCTACTTGGCCATACAAAAGAAGAAAATTTTACCCTTTACAACAGTATGGATGGACCTGGAGAACATTATTCTAAGTGAAATAAAACAATCAAAGAAAGACAAATACCATACGATTTCATTCTTATGTGGAATGTAAATAAAAAACTGAACTAACAAGCAAAACAAAGACTCACAGATGGACAGCAGTTGACAGCTAGCAGGGGTGGGAGGGTTAGCAGTTCAAGGGACTGAACAAAAAGGAAAAAGGACTCCTGGACATGGACAACAGTGTGGAGATTGCTGGGGTGTGGGGAGTATAATGAGACTAAATGATAATGGAAAAAAATACAATAAAGATTAAATTAACAAATTTACAGTGTACGTATACTGGTATTTAAAAATTATTGTAATAAGTAATTTATTCAAAATAATTTTTCTCTTAGAGGATTTGATTCACAATATTTAGGAGTTTAGAGTATCTGGTTAATTCTTTTTGCACTCACACATACCTTATATGCTAGCATATCAAGATCATTCTAAATTGTTGGGAACTGCCCTGCCTGGTTTCAGAAGCTGTAGCCTCCATGGCTCAGGCTGAGTAGAAAGGCCTTAGGGACATAAGCTTCTAAGGAGACAAAAACCTATCCCCTTTCTTATATCCCCCTGCTTGGCCAGGGCGGATGACTGGTTAGCCAATGATGGGTAAGACTCCTCAAGGGAGGGGCAACCTAAGACAGGTACAGTTGCAAAGGGACCATCAGGGAAGGACTTAGGGGTCTATAGAAAAGGGGTGATGCTCCTTCAGTCCTTGGCTTTGGTATAGCCTGGGTCCTTATTCCACTACAGAAAGTCTCCTGCTGTCTTGGCTACTTTGTTCTCCTGGCCTGACTCAAGCCTGAAAGAATGACAGATAAGGGGGGCACAGTCTTATACTAATACAGGTGGTTCCTGGGGTCAATCAGGCCTGAAAAAGAATGCATTAAATCCTGTGAAACCTGCTTTGCTAAGAATGCCCTCAAGTTAATATATACTAAATGTTTAGGGTTCAAACAAAAAATGAATTTGTTTCCCAAAGTTTTAGGGCCCTTTGGCATCACTCTTTCCAGCAGACCCTGACTCAGAATAAGCCCTTCTAGTTCTTTGAACTTTATCTATTAACCATATCTCCCTTCCTTGATCATTACTGCCTGACACTGATTGATGAACTTTACCTATACACTCTGTATTCCTATGCAACCTGAACCCAATAAAAGCTCAAGGAAAGGGGTGCTTGAGGCTCTTTTCCTCTTACAGATTAGCCAGTCTTTTCTCCCCAACAGATCATGTCTTGGTAGCCTCATTTCATCCATGATGCTGGGGGACACTGTGGGACAAGGTCCCCTTCACTAAATAACTTTAATTTTACTTGCATGAAGAATACCACTACATAGTCATGGTTTTGAACACAAATACTGTATCAAGTAAACATGATTCAGAATATTATTTCTGCTACTTACTAGTATATATGACCTTAATTTTGCTACACTTCATCTGTAACTCAGTCATAACATCTATTTTACATAGTGATGCTGTAAGATTAATTAGCATGGTGCTGAAAAATCATCACAGAAAATTCTATTGGATAGCACTGATATAAACCAGTACTTTTCAACTTAAAAAACATTTTCTGTAAAGACTCTTTTGACAGGTATTTTTTCCTAATCACCCCTCACCACAAAACTTTAATGCCAGTGATATATTTTATGGAGCTGTGCCTTACAGATACAAAGAATAAGACCCTCTTCCCTGCTTGATAGTACATGATGTAGGCTTAGGAAAAAAGAAGAGACTGATCCACTGAACGGCTCCATGAGGGGCAGAACAGCGTTTTGCCATGTGTTCACGTTTAAAAATTCTACGAACAACTTATTTAATTTTACCTTCTGGAACATGCAAATATTGAAATTAAAATAAATATGTTAAGATAAAGTAAATTTTAAAGATTAATCTCTATTACTCTATTAATATTCAAGTCATATTACTTAACTTGAAAATTTTTCATCTTTTTTTGTAATAAATGTAACTATAACAGAAGCTACTATATATCTTCCTACCATCCTCCTTGTGGATATTCACAGCTACTGGGAAGTATTGTACACACTGGAAAGCAGAAGAAAATAAGGTAGTTCTTGCTCATCAGATCTTGAAAGACTAATGGAAGGTAAAGATAAGACCAGTTTCTCTATCTTGTACTACAAAATCCAGAATTCTTTACCCTAAACAATGTTGCTTTGATACATCAATGTGAAATGATATGTCAGGTCCATCTGACATCCACTCGCAAGAGCCAACTGTGAAAGTTTTAGTTTTGGGAGCCAGTTGACATCATCTTGTTGGTAACTTGAAATCAGCCATGGTAGTCATATGTACACGTTAGAACCCAGAAAAAAAATGTGAACTAAGAGTTTGATTTTTCCCTAGGAGAGTTAGCTGTTAAACATATGGCAACACCTCATTGTTAAACACATTAAAAGAAAAGATCAGCATTAACCTCCTAAACCCAATTATTCTCTTAAACCTTTATTAAACTTCTGGAAATTAAGGAAATGGTAAAAATTGCCAACAATATAATAATAATTCTCCATAAACCCTAGGAATTTATGAGGCAATTTTCAAGAAGTCAGTGTTTAACAAGGTTTGGCATCAAGCATCATTAAAATTTACATCTATTACTCTCTACCAGTAGAACTAACACATAGTCATTAATGCTAACAGTGTTTGTTTTACAATTAACACTGAGCTGACCTTCCTAAAGATCAACACATTTGTGAGGAGCATATTATTTACCTAAAGGCCGGGTCAGATTTCCCTGGTCTGAGACAGAGAAGTGTCAGGGAAAATAAATGCAAGAGCTTGACCTGACGTGCCATTATTTCCTTTTTTCTTCTAAACTGAAGTTTTGTTAACAAGGTCATTGCTGATTACACTGGTGCCCCTTGGTCTCCACATATCATGAGAACATAGTAGATCAGTGTATGGTAATTTTGTGTGTGTTATGATGATTGTTTCTATATTTTTTCTCAAAATAGTATCTTAGGAATCCAGCAATATGAAAAAATGAATAAGAATAAATCTATGTATTTTAGAGTTTTCACGTTGTTGTTGCTGTTGAATAGACCTGTAAGTTCAATGCTTAATACCTGAGAGCGAAACGTTTCTCGAAATATTTTTCAAAAACACCATTTTGAAGAGAGAATTCCCAGAAAATGTTTTGTGGTATTACTAGATTTTAAGCCACGTCAGAGCAAGTGAATCTGTTCCCTACCCATGTGAACCATCTTTTTTGCAAATTTAAACTTTTCCTTAGGCTGACCTTTCTCTCAGCTGCTAATACTAACTGAAACCTTTCATGAGTGTGCTTGGCTTCCGCCTCATGACACTGAGCTGTTTGAAACAACTGACCAGAGAAAGCTGCTCTCTCTTTCATTTGGATGGACTCAAATAAACAGTAGAAAGGGGCCAGCAGAGTTCGTGTCCTACTTTCAGGCATTTATTCTAATGCAGCTATTTAAAATTATTTCCCTTTAGAAATTTACTCATTCAGGTATACCATCTTCTCCAAACTTTCTTGCATGGTGCTAGCCATTATTTGGGGTGAATTTCACATCGAAGTTTTAGCCTCTTTCACCTCACATGATTTTTCAATGACTGCCATTACAGCTATCATGGCCAAGTACTAACCGGCCACGTGCAGATGCACACCTTTGGGAGTTTAACATGGTGAATTGTTCTCTAAAAAACACATACTAATTTCTTTATAATTACAATCCATTCTTAACTCTTGATTTATTCCCCTTTTGTATTGTAAACATACTGTATTTATTTCATTCTAAGAGGCCTTGGAATCTTTTTTCCCCTTTTATGATGCATAAAATAATGATGAGTCTATAACTGATAGGACCTTAGATTTAATTGAACATAGTTGATTTTATTTGTTTCTTTCAACAGACAAATTTATCTCTTTCTCTCATTTCTGCCTACTCTTAGTCCTTTTCTCCCTTGGTCCTTTTCTCTCATCTTTCCTCCCCACTTCAGAAGTATCTTAACCCCTCATGCTTTTTATACAGGTAATTTGCATTATTCACCTTTCTTCTTTCTAAGCCTCATAACCTCATTTTGGATGAATTGCTTGAAGTCTTCACCTAATTTTATTTCTTTCAAGTTTAAAATAAAATTCACTTCCATTACTTCTTTCTTAGTAATATCCCACTCTCTTCACACAAAAAAAGAATCTCAAACAAAATTTTCCCCACCCTTTTAAAATCTCTTCTCTATATAAATTATCCAAGGCTGGATAAGGCTTGAAGAAGTACATTCAATTTGTAAAACTTTCGTGTGTCTGCTTCATTAGGTAATGATTCCATGCTTTTATTTTCCCTGCCACACACCAAAATCAGGTCCCCATTTTCTTTATATTCAAAATCATCTAAGAAACTGTTATTTGTTTTCCTTCAACTTAACTTATACTTCACAGAATCTTTAAATCAATCATCTTACAGAGGCAGTTCCTGTATTGCTATTCCCTGGCTCGAAGACTTTCAATGGCTACCTGCTACCAAGAGTGCATTATAGAATCCTCCTTTCTTCATTCTGACTGGTAATGCAAATCAAAACTTGTCCTACCAATCATGAGCCTTGTGAAAAGAAAACAAATAGGCATCATCACAAGCCTTTAAGTAAAGCATTGTGGTGTGAAAGAACAGCTAAAAGATGTGCATTCTGCAGGAAGATTAGAGATTGGTAGAGATTATTTAGAGTTCAGGTTGTTTCTGGAATTAAGCACTGTTCATTTCTCAGCAGGTGTAGGGAAAGTGAGGATGTGTTAGTCACAGAACAGGATGCAGGAGCAGCCAGGCTGGGGTTACAGTTTAGTAGCAAATTCACCTAACTGACATAAGGCAGACAGACAAAGACAAATACTGTATGATCTCACTTATATGTAAAATCTTTAAAAAAGAACATAACAGCAACTCAGAAAAAGAGGTCAGATTTGTGGGTACCAGGGAAGGAGTGGAGGGTGGAAGAACTGAAAGTGGTCAAAATGTACAAACTTTCCATTATAAAATAAATAAGTACTGGAGATGTAATGTACAATGTAATGACTATCAATGACTATAGTTAACACTGTTGTATGGTATAATTGACAGTTGTTAAGGAAGTCAACGTAAAAGTTCTTATCTCAATAATAAAAACATTCTTTGAAACTGTATAAGACGATGGATATTAAGTAAATTTTTTGAGGGATGTACATTGTATTGGAAACCTTAAATACTCTTCAAACAAAACACGATGTCTTCAATCATGCCTCTCATGTGGCTTACAGAGAAAACTGAAATTTTGGATTAGGGACAAGAAAGGGGACAGCTTAGAGAAAAAGTGCTAGGATCCCCTCATACATGCTCTTCAGCCAGCTTATCAGCTTCTGCCACAGATTCCTCAATAGGTCCCTCCATATAGGAGACCTGTCCTAGGGGATGGTCATATTCACCTGTGAAAATCAGCTGGAATCTGTTGATGGTCTCCTTCAGGGGTATCAGCTTCCCCAAATAACCTGTGATGACCTCACCAACCTGGAATGTAAGAAATGCTGTATTTTCTGTACATGGGACACAGTCAACTTGTCTTCCTCAGAAAGTTCATCCTTACCCAGGATAGCAATGATGTTCTGAAGGGATTTTTGGTCCTGCGGGATCTTTTGTACCCCATGGACAACATCATAATGCTCACTGCCAAAAGTGTGGGATCCATGATGCAATAGGTGGAGTCTAGGGGATCCACAGTTAGGTAGATGCCCAGTTCAGCAATAGCATGGGACAACACAGTAGTAGCATCCAAATGGGCAGAGGTAGTGGCAGGCATAGGGTCAGTCAAGTCATCAGCAGGCACATAGATGGCCTGTACAGATGGCCTGATAGATTGCTTCTTGGTGGTGGTGATCCTTTGCTGCATGGTACCCTTATCAGTGGCCAGGATAGGCTGATAGCAGACAGCAGAAGGGATTCTTCCCAATAAAGCAGACACCTCTGAGCCAGCCTGGGTAAAGCGGAAGTTGTTACTGATAAACAGCAGTACATTTGGACCTTCATGGTCTCTGAAGTATTCAGACACTGTCAGTCCAGTCAGAGCTACTGCAGGAGCACCAGGAGGTTCGTTCATTTGACTGTACACCAGTGCCACCGTGGAGGAAGCATCTCTCAAGTTGATAACACCAGACTCAGTCATTTCATGATATAAGTCATTGTCCTCATGGGTTCCCTCACCAAAACCAGCAAACACAAAATAATCACCAGGGGCTTTGGCAATGTTATTGACTAACTCCATGATCAGTACAGTCTTGCCAACACCAGCACCACCAAAGAGCCTAACTTTGCCACCCTTGGCATAGGGAGCCAGGAGATCCACAACCTTGATACCAGTAACCAAAATTTCCTGCTCAACATCCATCTCCCTGAATTCAGGAGCCTCAGCATGAATAGGAGCAAATTATTTTGTTTTGATGGGGCCCCTGTCATAATACGCTCTCCAGTGACATTCATAATTGTGTACAATGTCTCAGGCCCAATGGGAATTTTGATTGGAGCACCAGAATCCAGGCCTTTCTGGCCTGTTACAAGCCTTCTGTACCATCCACTGCGAGGGTTACTTACTGTGCTATCACCCAAATGCTAGGCCACCTCCAAAATCAGCCTGGTCCCCCTGCCTTTCACCTCTAGGGCATTTAGGATGCATGGTAGTCCCTCATCAAACTGGATGTCCACCACCGCACCAATGACAGCTACTATGTGCCCAGTGGTGGCACCTGCCTTTGGTGAAGGAGATGTTTGGGTGGCATAGTCTCTGGCAGGCTGGAGCACTGTCCGGTTGGCTTGCATTAAGAGCTGAGCTTGGTATAATGGCACTGAAGGGCCGAGTCCCAGCATGGCCCCAGAGGCTGAGACTGAGGCCACGCCATCCACAAGACCCAACATGGTGGAGTCTGGGTGTAGACTGGGATGGTAAGTAAATTTATTTTGGTAATCATTTTACAATGTCTGTAAGTCATTGCTTATATAATACTATTTGTCAATTATATCTCAATGAAACTGGAAAAAATTCTCCAGCTCAAGGAAAAACATTGATTTATATACAAAAATTTTTACAGATGTAATTACTATACTTAAAAAAACTATAATGATAAGAAAATATTTCTTTTAAATAGTTACTATAGATTTGCTTATATTTCTTGTCTTCATCTTCACTTTTCTATTCTGTTCAGGAGCTAAAATTAGAAAAGTCTGGATTATTAATGAATTCTTCCATCGCATATCCTGCTTTTCAATAATAATATCTTCAATATCCATTTCTTCTCTATTTCCTTGACAACCGCCTTAGCTCAGAGCATCGCTATGTCTCAGCTGTGTTTTTAAAAGACCTTATTTCAACAATCTTCTTGGTATCGACACTAACCTCTACCACATTTTTTGAGTTTATTTTAGAACTTGTTTTCTAAGACACAAATATTTTACATGTTTTTTCCTTATAAATTTCAATGACTTTTCCTTTTCTTTATGAAAAAATTCTTTTCTTAGTAAATCGTTTGCAGAACAGAACTCTAATCATATACCTTCTCACTGACTAACTGGAAATGCCTTACCTAAAGTACTGTAGTTTCCCTTTTCCTTTCTACTGCAATTGTGAAAGTGTATTTTTATTCGACTTTGCCCTCATATACCATGTTACCTTTTGGTAATTTTCTGATACATTAAGATGTATGGCTCCTTCCTTCGTCTGCATATGTCTGTACAGTTACCACATTGAGGCTAATTACATATTTGCCACACTCTGAGTTCATTAACACTTCATTTCTGCTGCCCCAGTACCGGGTACAAATGCCTGGCCTATTCATTTCTTCTTAAAGTATATAAAAATGATTTTGATTCTGATCATTTTCATTTGATAATTTGGTGATTTCCTAGATAACTTCCCCAAATTTCTTTTTAATTTCTTCATAGACTTCAGAAGGCACATATAATGATTTTTAAATAATTTTAGTGACTAAAGTTATACTTTGATCTTTCAAAGACCTAGTGTTTGTATACGTGTTAGCAGTTTTCTCTGGAATTGTGCAGTAGGTAAATAGCAATGACCCAGAGGTTTGAAAAATGCATATGAGGAGTTAAAATTGCTTTTATAATAAAGCTTGTGAAAGCAAGAAGCACTTCTGGGGAAGTCTTTTCAGTTTACTGCTAGGAGATTGAAGAGAGATTTATAACGATGGGTTGATGTTTTCAAACAATCAACAGACACAGGAGACAAAATTATGACAAATAGCCTTTTTCCAATGAGAATGTGGGGAGGGAGTACAGGAGATCAGGTGTATGAGCTGGAGGATAAATGTCTTAGTCACTCTGAACAAGAGAATACAGCTGGTGTAAATAGCATGACCTGGGTAATAGTACATTGAACAAGCGAAGGAGAGAATGATAAATTTAGAGATTGTCACTGTGGATCAGAGTGTGAGTCCATCTAGTGTAAAATTCTTCCTATGGCAATAACCGATATTTAATGTTCCAAAGGAAGATGAAAGCTCACAGACTGTACCTAGGCGATTCATGCCATGTTATTATTTATCAGGTGAGAAATTTCTCTATCAGTCCAGTAGGTAATCACTGAACATCTTGAGTTATGAAGTTTGAATACCCTTTTATTGCTGGCAGATTTGCAAATGGTAGTGATGGACATAACGATAGTCAGGTTTTTAAAATACTCTTTCTACACTATCATAATTATTTTAATTTACCATTAAAATGCAATGGTTCTCCACATCAGGTGGAACATATTCAAAAGTTGCATGTCATTTTCATAATAAGCTTGGGTCACAGCACATTTAAAAGACATGTAGAAGAGTAATGTATTAGTGTTCATCCAGCCAATCAAATACCAGCCTGCCTTCTCAATGTTCAAATTTACTCTTGTTTTTGTATTTATAATTTTTAAAAACACTATTATTTTTAAACCTCTGAAATCCTTAAAAACACACAATTGGGTATATAATACACTCCTACTGAAATAAATAAAAGTAGGCTTCATCAGGGTTACCACAGTCAGAGGAGATGGAGTGAACAAATAGCACATATTTACCAAGTATTATGCTACTGCTGTTGAGAACATTGGAAAGAAATGATGAAGCAGAGGTACTATGAGGAGTCTATGTGCCAGGAAGATGAATCAATAAGAAGGAAAAGCCAGGTTAAAAACTTAAAGATGTAAAACAAGTAACTCTTTCATTTAAAGAGTGTTTTCAACCATAGTCTTCCTTATTATACAGGCAGTAGCAGTCAACCGTTGACTAAGGTATGCAGTATACTTGTAAATACAATTATCATAATTCAGCTGCATCCTAAAAGAAGCTCCCTATGTGTTCACACATTTAGCTTTAGTAACTAACTATGCACTTTGTAGATGATAACACTGATTTTATCCAAAGAATTCATGAATATTTTTTTCATGAATTTTTTGGAGAAAAGTTCACTTCAAAGATTACAGTGACTGCTATGGGAATAAATGTTAAAATTCAGGACATCTGCTTGCCACTTCATAGTTATTAATGAAGAACTGGTAGGCTAGTTTTCGAAAAGCTACCATAGACCTATAATGATGAGACATGGGTTCATAGTCAGCTGTATGCTAGATACTCTTAGAATAACTAAAAATAATTCAATATAGTTCCTATATGTCAAGGCTGTGTTGTTTGAAGACTAATAAACAAATAAGAGAATTAATAGAGCTTGGAGCTGGAAAGAATTGCTTTTTAATTAAGATGAAAATCAGGCATAGTGAAAGAATAAAGCTAATGATTGTATGACAGGATTAGAACTTGGGCTGCCTAAATGCCAATGAACAACTTTTGATTACCACGCTGTCTATAACTCAAGGAAAGAATACATAATTCTGATCCACCTGCGTTGTCCTTGTTGTCTCTTTCTTCCCCCTAATGGATTTATTTTATCTTGTAGTTACAGTTGAGGACAGAGCAGTTAGAGATTTGAAGCCAGAAATGTCTTCACCTCTAGTCCTACATGTGTCACATTTTTAGATATAAAATATCTATGGAGTCATTTATCCTTCAATAGACACATTAGTTTATTATTGCTGTGTATAAAATTGCCACAAATTTAGCAGCTTAAATAGCACCCATTTATTAGCTCACAGTTCTGTAAGACATGGGTAGGATGGGTAGGATGGGTGCAGGGTCTCAAGAGACTGAAATCAGGTATTTGCCCAACTGAGTTTTGATCTGTAGACTCTGGGGAGAAACTGGTTTCTACATTCATTCAGGTTGTTGGTAGAATCTAGTTCCTTTCTCTGTAGGTTTGATATCCCCATTTTCTTGCTGGGTGTCAGTCATAGCCACTCTTTAGAAGGTAAAATTCATGCGTTCTAATATAGTCCCCTCAATCCTCAATGACAACAAGAACAGTTCAAATCCTTTCCACACTTTGAATCTCTTGGACTTCTCATTCTGCTCATCAGATAGAGAAAACTTTCTGCTCTTATATTGCTCATATAATTAAATTAGGCCCATTGAAATAATCTCCTTTTCTCCATATAAATGGACATGATCATGGAAGTGATATCATATTAACATTTCAGGCACATTAAAAAGGGAAGAGATTATGCTAAGGTAAGGTTTATGGGGAGTCATTGCTAAAATTTTGCTTACCAAAACAGCTTATTCGTTATCAGACTTAAAATATTGAGTTTAAGTATGTCTCCCACACATGTTCGTTGGCAGTAGTAAAAGAGCTACTTTTTAAAAATCATGTGACACACCATAAATAATTTATAAACAACAGTATATGCTAGAACATTATATATTAACTTAAAATCTGCCTATAATGCACCCCTTCTTTTCAAGTCAAAGAGCTTTTATGCAAATTTTGATCCATTTTCATTCATTATGTGGTACTTAATTAACATTAATAGCATTCACATTGGTTCATGACCTGTATACCAAAATTCTGTCCAGCTTTCAGAACCAACATCAATATTCAATTATCAATGAAATGTAAAGGTTTTTCTCCCTTCTCTTAACAATGCTCTATTAAGTTCTCTATAAATGTCGGTATCCTTAGTTGGGTTTTGTTATCTTTGAAGGCAGAAGGTTTTCCTTAGGGGCTACTTTCATTATTACAGTAAGCAGTCAAATATTCATGTACTAACATGAGTATTTTTCATCTCTGTATTTTCTGTAATAGTGACACTTTAATGTCCTTTGAGTTTCCAGAAAACTCTTAATTTTTGTTAGCGAATCATATAAAATTAGATTCTACTATTGATAACATGCATTGAGACTAAATGGTTTATAATTATTTGTGTATATTTCCTAGTCTTTTATCTCCAATTAACATTTGTCACACAATGCACTTTTATTAGACGACTGACATCATTAGACAAGCTTCACTGAAAGCATCATTAATTTTGATTTCATTTATTTAGTAGAACCCTGTAGTAATTAAAGCCCTGTGAATATTTTAGAAAAGCTCTAATATCATAGGCTGTTCCTATACCCATATTATATGTAAAGATAAAATGGTGTATTTTCCAGTATCTGAATAATTGCCTCTATTAAAATAGGTGGGGGGAGAGTTATAGGGGGAAAATAGAGGCAACTGTACTTGAACAACAATAAAAATTCAAAATAAAGTAGAATGTATAGGTACTATCATTTTTATCTTAGTTTAGTATTTTTTATGTTTTTAAAAAATTATCACTAAGTTTTCTGATGTTACCATTCATTTCTTAAATACTTATTAAGCCCTTTTAATGTGTCAAGCATTGTTTTGAACTCTTGAAATACATTAATGCATAAATAAAAACATCTCTGTACTCATGTAAAATTGCATTCCACTGCGATAATTCATTATTACTTATTTGAAACATATATGCATATTACTAACTATGGAAAAAGCACATAAAATTAAACTAAATGTAAACTGCTTGTTTTCTACCTTTTTATTACATATAAGTAGAAAGCCATTTTTTCCAAAGATAAAGCAATCCTTCAAATAATATGTTCATATAACTCCTTAGACAAAATACATTATAGAGAAAAAAATCTTTCCCCTACTGCCCCTCCACAGAAAAAGCAAAATATAAAAGAACTGTTGTGAGTTGATAAATAAAGGTATAACTACATCCACTCTCTCGGAGCCAAGATTTGTTTTAAAAGCAAACACAAATACAATGACAAAACGCAGATCAACGTCTCGAGAGCTCTGAACAAATGTTGCAAACATATTCTTCCTTTGTTTTATACTGCCTCGAGGAACTTCCTTGAGTTCTTAAAAGTGTTAACATTTTCCTAAACAGAAATTTTCCTTAGGAAATTTAAATTGCAACCAGTTAAAGACAGAAAGGGTCTTTCCATTATGCTGTTAAAGGCTAAGCAAGTCAAGTGATGATAAAGAGTACAAAAGACAAGTGATGATTTATTAGCCAATAAATGAGTAGCGGACTGAAAGGTGAATGGAAAAATTTTCATGTGGGAGCAGAGAGAATTCTGGACTGGGCCAACAAATGAAGGGAGTGGAGATGTTGGGAATGAGGAAGCTTGTTTTTATGGTTTTCTGAAAATTTGGTGGTGCCAAACAAAGGTCTGTAGTTGTTAGGTAAATAGCATGAAAAATACCTGAGAACTCAGTAAAATGGAGAGCATATACCCCATGTTAAGCAAGCAATCACTCCTCAGAGCCAACCTATTGCTTCCAAAATAAAAATATATTCCTGGTGTTTCCAGGTCTTTCAAATTTTCATAAGAAGCAAAAATGAAGAGTACTATGATTTGTTTTAATTTTATAAGATACCTTATCTATGTAAATCCTATTATTCACTGAAACAGAACTCGATTCAGCTTGTGGGTCACATTCAGCCAGGTGCATAATAATTAAATGCTAGAAAGCCATGGTGTAAAAAGTCAAAGCCCAAATCTTCTGAAGGTAAAGGGGACCTGGCTGAAGGGATGTTCTTATTTAGATGACGGATTTAGCACAAAGTCTCTGAGCATAACCTGTGCAGAAGCTGGCAGAGGTGAAAAAGGCAGAGACTGTATGTATGGGTCCTCTGTCTCTGGGGAGAACTTGGCTCACCTGCGTTCAGAGATGAGAAAATAATATCTCATCTTTCTTTAATTCTTGCCTGTTGTTAAGTCTCAACTGAAATTCATAGTTCCAGCATTGCGAAGATTAGACTGTGTGAGCAAATGTAGGAAATCTTGGGTTCTCTCAGGGTCTCACCAGAACATAAACAACAGGAAGTCAGGGGTTCTAACTTGTTCTCACTACTTTTTGCAGCACCTAGACAGGTTGCTACTTTGTAAGAGCTCAGTGAGAGATTGGAAAGAAGTATTAGAGCTCGAAGACTGCAGAGTTGCACTTGCTAAAATGTGACTTGATAAAATTGCTTCACGTAATTAAATATGTGTTTTAGTCAGATAATGCTGATAACTGTTATGAAAAAAGACTTAGAGAAGAAGATACTTGACACAAGAAAATAAGACAAAAGAATGCCTCAGAGAGGGACAATAGCAATTAAAATAGAATGGTGAGATCAATTACCCATTAAAGTACCAGAAAAAAATTTCTTTCAAAACGTAGGAGACCCATTTTTCTTCTATGTGCCATGGAGTCATCGAGGTCAAGATTTCAAATCACAAATGTCTACAGAGAGCTTTGCTTTCTAATAAGTTCAATTTCTATTTATTTCTCTGATTAAAAGCTAGAATGAACTGTTCTAGTAGTGCTTCAGTATTTTCATTTTAAAAGACCTTCAATGTTTTTGTACATGTGGCTACATTACGCAGGACCACAGCACATTTCAGTTGAACAGACAATGTGGGAAAGCACTATCTTAAAAATGAAAGCCATTGACTTTCTTCAGATGCCATCCAGAGTCATTTACCAAGTAGGGGAATTCTTAAGTTTGAAGAATAAAAGTATTGTCTCTCTTATAGGCAGAACATTTCATTTTAGATGATTGGTTCTTGAGTTTTCATAGAAGTCAGTCCAGATTCCCTTACCATAAGGGGAAAAACTGGTAAGTATTTACATTAAATTCTCTTTTCTTCCCTTTCTAGCCAATTAAGGGAAAATTTAGTCGTCAAACAGCAACGTCTCACATACTGATGGCAAGAATTTCCATGCTTCCAAATGCAGGAAATATGCTCCATGCCTGGGCTTTGGGCCACTTCATTTGATTCCGGCTCCAGTCTCATAAGTCTACTGTTTTACTTTGCATTCTGCTAAAATCAGAAGCAGTTATGATGATCCAATTTATTCAGGAGGGGGATCCAGCAGGTAAGAAAAAGGGAGTGGGGAGCATGAAACCGGAGCATGATTAAAAGTTGGTAGAAAACCTAAACACGATCACTGTTGCAGGCAATCCCTTTGATTGCACAGTGACCTTTTAAGAAGTAAATAATATATAAGCAGGATTATCTAACCAAAGAGAAGGTGATTGGAATATTTATAAACTGCCTCCCATCTCCTATTGTTTGAAGGGGGCTTTCAGGACACGGCTTCTGTGTTTTGATCTGTGCACGCATGTGGGCTGAACTGGCTCCATGGTGTAGAGCAAGACTGGATATGGAGCAAAGAGACTCAGAAAGCATTTGACTCAGAGAACTGTCATGGGCTGATCTGAGATCACTCAGCACTACTCACTCAAATGCAGCTGAAATCAGAGGCTGGTGAAGAGGTTGGGACCTGAGTACCAGAAGTATTTGCTTCCAGAAATATACCTGTAGGCTTGCCCCACTCCATTTACTTTCTGGTCTTCACCAATTCTTGCCCCCAAATCTTACAAGATGCCAGCTAAGTAAATATTAGTTTGATTCTGCCTTTCACACCCAACTCTTTTGTACCAAAATCTCTGTTTCTAATGGGGAGATAGTTAGTGTTATGTTCTTTCATGGGACACAGGTTATACGCATATTCTTCAAACTGGTTTCACTACAAAACTCTGTACTTTGGAAGGCGTTGGGACTTCATAAATAACCTTCATAATTTGATCCATGCTTGTTTTGGGTGCTTGCACGTGATTAGAACCCCAGATGAAAGAAAAGTGAATGAAGAGGAATCAAGAACACCTTAGTGCCCTTCAGTTTGAATTGTACTATAACTATTATTTTTGTTACTCACCAGTATTGAATATCATTCTGGTATTTGATTGTATAATAAAGTATTTCCTAATGTTAGGATAAAAATGTATTTCAATTATAATTATAGCATTTCTCTAGGCCCAATTACTCTGTAAAATATCAAATGGACACATTGATGTCATATAAATATCACTGCCCTAGAAAACTAAATATGAGTGGATAATGACCTATAAATATCTGATAATTGATGGGCTTTTAATAGGCAATACATCATCTCAATAGTTATTTTTAGCATCTTATTTTGCAGGATATAAAATACTAAGTGCTTCACAATTGTTATATATTATATAAAGAATCACCAATGATAAGGTCACTATGCTTAATTTGCTACTGGGGTTCTTTTAAAAAGATTTAGTATGGGTTAATGAGTAATATAAAAGGTCTAATTTTATATTTTAGGTCACTTTTAATTTATTGCATAGAACTATTTCACTTTGTAACATCAAATCAAATTATATTGCTCCTGAATTTAGAAGTGGTGTTACATATTTGCATATATATGCCTTTAACCCACAATGAGCCAGATTCACAGAGTTATGATTTTCAGAGCACAGTGTAACCTTTTGAATGATTTGCCACGGTATCAATTAATCAGTATTACAAAAATGAGAATTTTATTTCCTATTCGTACAGACATTTAAAAAATGTTTTTCAATGTCATTATGAGGAGAAAATGAAAAGAATAAAGCGCTTAATGAAGATCTATAATCATCAAAAGTTATGTACATAAACATGTAAAAAGTTAAATAATTATAACTGAATACCATTATGAAATCAAATCACCTGAAAATTAAATGTTTTCTTTTTAACTAAACACACACACACACACACACACACATGCAAATGCTTTTAATGTCCTAGGCTCCTTCTAGACAATGAGATAGAAAATCAAACAAAACATAGAAAAAATCCTTCCCTGGAAGACATCCAATTCTAGTAGGAAGAGATAAAAATAAATAAATAATTTGATCATGCAATAATTACATAGTCATAACTGTTATGAAGGACCAAAAAAAATAGGTGGAAAGAAGAACACAGTGTTATTTTTATGTAAAGTGAATAAGCCTGTAAAGGGAATTCATATTTGAGATCTGATGAAATAAGAGAAAATTCTCTGATGAAATAAAAAAGAGAATGCTCATACCTGAGGGAAGTGATTCACACACAAATGGAACAGCAAGGGTTCAAATGGGGAACCAGGGACAATGTTGTAGGAAAAGAGATCAGAGAAGTAGCCGGAAATCAAATTACAGAGGATTCAACAGGCCATAGTAAGAAGGATGTGTTACATTCACAGCATCATGAGAGGTCACGGAGGATTTTGTGATTGACTGCAAAGGGATCTGTTTAATATTTTAAAATGACCACTCTTGCTGCTGGATAAGGAATATATTTTCATGTGACAAGAATAGAAGACAAGTTAAAATATTATTGTTTGGACAAGAGATGATGGTGGCTTAGACTAGCGTGACAGAAATGCAGAAATGGTTGAGCTAAAATATATTTTGAAGATGAAGCCAATGGAATTTGCTGATGAACTTCATGGTGATGGGTGAAAAGTCAAGAATAATTCCTTGAATTTGGCCTGAGAAACTGTGTGAACAATGATGCCGCTCACTGAGGTGGAAATGACTGCTGGTGGAACAGGCTTGGGAGAAATCCTATATGAGATGCTGTGTGACCCACCGGGATATTAATGCTTAAATGCTGGTAATAGTGATATAGTATTGAGGTGAAATTTTATGTTGCAGAAAATAATTATGGATGAATATCCTTTAATAATAGGTAATAAAGGACAGAATCAACTCACTATCTAATGGTTAACCATGAACAGGGACACGGACAAACAGAAAAACACAGTGTATGAGTGCAGATCTGTGTGGATTATTAGTTGTTAGTGGGAAGATAAAGTAGCTCTCTTCTTATCACTTTTATTTTCTCAGGAATATATGAAACAAATATATAAATTGAAATTTCAGCACAGGGAATACTGTGATAAGAATATAAGAAGGAAGAACAAGACCTGGCTGGTGTGGCTCAGTGGATGGAGTGCCAGCCTGGGAACCAAACGGTCGCTGCTTTGATTCCCAGTCAGGGCACATGCCTGGGTTGTGGGCCAGGTCCCCAGTGGGGGGCGCACAAGAGGCAACCACACATTGATGTTTCTCTCCCTCTCTATCTCCCTCCCTTCCCTCTCTCTAAAAATAAATAAATAAAATCTTTTAAAAAAGGAGGAAGGATGAGCTACAAATAATAGTTTAGGATACTGGGAAATAAAACTGATAGAGAATAGACTGTCAGATGACATTAGCTTCCTTGAGGTTTGTGGACAAGAAGTCAAAGCAAGAACACCCAGCATATATGAATGAACGACTGTGTTTGTGTTTTGTGTGTGTGCATGTTTGTGTTTTCTCCCATCTTACGCAACCTATGTGAATGAAAAATATATGAGAAATTGGAAATTAACATTAGGACTAAGAGTTTTAAGATAAGAATTAGGGAAAGAGAGCAGAGAAGGATAATGGACAATAGGGAATGATTATAATTATGAGTCTTGGAATTTAGGTTGGGAAAGAGGGAACCAAGGATTTGAGGAGCAGGCAAGAAAAAGAGGAAGAAAGGGTGGTCTGAAAGTGGCATTAATCATCAAGAATTACTGAGGAATTTGCACAACCTCTACTCACTCTTCAGCTAAGTTATGCCAACCTCTCCTTTATCAGTGCCCTTGTTTCACACTGCTGTGCCCTGTGCTATGGTCTGAACTGATCCCCAAAGATCAGTAACACACAATTACTTTGTTTTATAAAGTATGTACATCTTTGTATTAAGAGGTTTGAAGCAATAATATAAAGCATGGTAGGAAAAAATAACTTTATTGTATATATTGTTCTAAGATATTTTTTAGGTGTTTCTAAAAATCAGAACTATCTAACTAGATCTTGGATTCTGGTTTGCCAAAATCTTACCAAAAGTCTTTCCCTGCCCCTTTCCTAAAAAGAAAAAGGCCACCAATGATGACATTTCACATTTCTCCAATGAAAAAGCTGATGTTCATGCTACTTTACACAAAGTAACAAAATCACCAGTCAAGTGTTCTCACTCACTCAAAGTTTTCAATTAGCATTTTAGTAGTTCTTTCTTAAATATTAACTGACATCCAAAATTATTTGAGATTAAAGAAATACCTGTAAATACAGAGATAAATGAAGAAAGAAAACACACATAGAGAAATGGAATTCGGAGATTAAGAAAATGCAAGGAATCAAACATACAAAACACCCAATAAATATTGTAGAAAAGAAAACTTTTTATCAATGAAATTTACAGTATATACTATAAAATATTAGATAAGAAGAAAGAGCTTTTGTAAATTAAAACTAAAAGCTAAATGTTCTTCAACAATTAAAGCTTTGGTATAAGTAAGTCTTTATCAAAATGAGCAATAATAAGAAAATACGAAAGGAAAAATTTATGTGGTTATAATAATAACAACAGCAACCTTTTGACTAATAAAAAATTTTGATACAACTGCTTTAGAAGGAAGTAGTGAGGTAATGCGCTGGTGGATGGGGATAGTGATAACAGAGTTAAATCCTTATTTTCCATAGGAGCAATTACTTAGATATTGTTCAGAAGAGGAAAAAAATAAGAAATAGAAGTATAGGTATGTTAATTAGAAATATGGAGATATTTGCCAGAAGAAATATTTAAGAGTATTGAAAGAACTTGCTTTCTTTGGAGAAGGGTTGTTTTCTTTCTTTCTTTTTTTAAATTGTTTTTCAAGTACAGTTTTCTGCCTTTTCCCACAACCCTTTCCCTCTGCCTCAGCCCTCCACACCTCCCTCCTCCATTTCCAGCCCCCCTTGTTATTGTCTATATGTCCTTTATAATTGTTCCTGTAAACCCTTCACCCTTTCCCCCCATTATCCCCTCCCATCTCCCCTCTTGTCACTGTCAGCCTGTGCTCAATTTCAGTGTCATTGGCTATACTTTGCTTGCTTGTTCATTTTGTTGATTAGGTTCCTGTTAATGGTAAATAGTATGGAATTTTCTCAGAAAACTAAAAATGGAAATGCCTTTTGAGCCAGCAATTCCACTGCTGAGATTATAACCTAAGAACCCTGAAACACCAATTCAAAAGAACCTTTGCACCCCAATGTTCGTAGCAGCACTATTTACAATAGCCAAGTGCTGGAAGCAACCCAAGGGCCCATCAGTAAACGAATGGGTTGTTTTTTTATTTTTGCTTTAGAAATTTATTCCCCAACTC
This sequence comes from Desmodus rotundus, assembly GCF_022682495.2. NCBI lineage: Eukaryota > Metazoa > Chordata > Mammalia > Chiroptera > Phyllostomidae > Desmodus > Desmodus rotundus. The sequence goes on from NC_071397.1 coordinate 25,313,600, forward strand.
CTCACCCTACTCTTTTCAGACAAATCAGAACTTTTCTGGTGTTATTGCCAGTATAGTACATCTTATATCTAAATGTTGTGATAACACCATGGTTAAGTAGTCAAGGGAAATGTAATCACCGCTACGCACAGGGACAACATTACACATAGGTGTGGAAATGAAAGCATTTTACAGAATCTGCACATGTTCAAAATTTGTAAAACTAGATCAGTCTTTGTAAAATACCTGTTTTGTTTCCTAATATAGAAAACTGGTGAACTGCCAACTACAGCTAAAACACTTAGGTGTTTCCCTACTTGATTTGTGATGTGATGATGTTTTATGTTTGTTTCCTATACAACTTTATATATACATTGTGGAGACTCTAATAGCCCCTAAAAATATCAAAGCTTCTTGCTGGTTTAACCTCTTAATGGTCCTTTTATATAAAAATATAAATATCTGTTATTAGGTAAACATTCTCATTTTCATAGGTGATTAAGTGTAATTTTGGTTCTTGATATCTCTGTGTCTCTCACTACCTAACTCTATCCACACACATAGGTATGTGTGTACCAATACATAACTGGAATCTCAATCTTAAACCAAACGAATTTTTCCATGGCCTTCCCTGCCTTCTCTATTAAATTTACCTCCCCAACTCCTAACCTTACCCTGCCTCCTATAATCATTTTTCTGTATAATTTTTATTCATGGCAATTAATATCATCTGCTATATAAAATATAAAGTTATGATTTCTCTCAGACATATCTATATTAAGGAAAATAAATATAAATGAATTACATTTTTTAATGGCCACAGCTTTCTAGTAAAACTATGAGAATTTAGTTCTCCGACCCTTCAAGGAAGAAGTTAGCAAGTTGCCAATCTCTGATACATCAGGCCTGAAACGATGGTCAGAGTGACTTAGAATTGACTACATACATCCAGAGAGATGTTTTGGTTCCTCTAATTACTACACAGCAAGTTTCCCTGAGGGTTCATACTAGACCACCAAATCAAATGCAAAAATCCCTCTTTATATAGCATATAAACTGGGTTTTTGTAACTTTCCAATAAATCTTCTTGTAATTAAGAAGAAAACTCTTTTCTTTCAATATGAGAAGCCTGCATTAGAGTTAGCCAAAAACCAAGCAGAGTTCAAAATTTAAATTTTCTTTGGAAAATATGCCAGACAAATTCACATCTGGAGATTGAAAGGAAGTTCTAGAACACTTTAATCCTCGAGCGGCTTTCCCGTTAATCAATTACACAGTTTGTGCTCCCTGAGTGTCTGTTTATGAGAGCATTGTTCCAAAGCCTCTGGATTTGTTCCTTTGCTTCTATTACTGAAACTCTCCAGTCCTTTCCCCACACGGGAGTGAGAGTCTTTTAATAAGCATGTAAATTAACAAAAATTTTAATTTTAATCTCACTACTTTCTCAGGATACTGACCATTTCTTGTTTCCATCATAAAAATAAAACTTACCTTAATAAATTGTGTATAATCACTCTCAGCAATTTAATTTCTCACATTTTCTCTTAAATTCCCTTTGAACAGACTTTGTACCCATCAATTCAGCAAAGCTGCTTCCTTGACAATGTCACCAATGACATTTGCACTGCTAGCTTCAACGGTTAATAGCCCTTATTTTGTTTTCCCTCCTGTACCACTGACTATTCTTTTCAATTTCTTTTGCTCAGTTGTCTTTCTCTCCTGGGCTCCTAAATATTGCAGTATCCCCGGGCTCCATCCATCCTTGGTCCTTCCTACTCTATCTACAGTCACTCCTTTTTTATTCTACCCTGTATTACAGTTGTATATCTAAAGAGTCCCAAGTTTATGTTTTCATTGCAGACTATCTCACACAGCCAACTGTGTACTCAGCTTCTTCCACTGGGGTGTCTAACTGGCAGTTCAGTCATAAATTGTGAAACAATGCTAAGCACCATAGCCTGCAAGGAAAATAGAGAGGCTGTGAAAAAAATGTGTTGATCCCTCAAACTTTAAGATGCATCCACAATGCCAGAACAATGTGTTATGGCAAACGATTTTACAGAATGTGTTCCTTAGTCACATTGAGCGTAGTGTGTCATTTCTTACTGTAATATGGTAAGCAACAGTAGCCATAGCAACACAGCATTATGGTGAATGACACTGCTAGTTGGGTATCTGAAGTCCCCCAAAGAAATCTCAATAATATGGAAGATGATGGGCAATATAAAATTTATAAAGAACACTGTTTTATAGGCAACAGGCAATGATTCTTATTTATGTAAGAAAATCTATAGGTCATGGTTTTTAATTTTTTTTGTTTTTAAATGTAAGCTGAGATTTTTGAGTATGAACCAATTGTTACCAGGGTAGTTTTCTCTGAAGCCATCACGATTCAACAGGAAAGAAACCTGCATATTCTTTGTTCAGGTCACTAAAATTACTCTTGCCTTTTCATCACTTATACACTAAAAGTGTTTTTAGATATTTATCAGTTTTGCTTTCCGATCTCATTTCCATTTAATTAGAGTTTTTTACCCTTGTGAGCAATCTAACATTAAATGTACTTAACTAATTTCCCTTAGAAAAAGAACCCAAAAGATCTCAGTGGTGTGGTATTCAAACATTAATAATTTGAGATTTAAGATTGTAATTCATTCTTTCTGGATCCACATAATTAATATTGGTATACCAAAACACTAAATTTTTGTATTTTTATATTTCATAAGTGCACTTTCTCAGCAGAAATTTAGAGGGCTAATTCTTTTATCCCTTTTTAAGTTCCTTGGTGACTTTTGCCTCTATATTTGAATAGAATTTCTATTGTGGAATAATTGATATTTGGACAGCTAACTCCAAATCATACTTTTTTCTGCTAGAACTTCAAATTCACAAGGGCTGCCTGACTGATTTCTAGTATTTAAGTATATTTAAAGGAGGTAAAATCACATTTTAAAAATAACATTTGTGTAATTGATATGATAGTATTATTTCTCTTAGATTATTCATACACCTATGTTTATTTCCTGTATTATAACCATATAAGCATACTTCAAAAACCTTCAAAACTTTAAAAATGTAAAACACCTTGAAATATAATCCATACATTTCTTAGTCTTTAGCGAATTGTAGATTACAAAACGTATTTGTTTTTATTAATTTCTTTTATAAGAGACCAAGAACTTCCTTGACCTTTCTATCCCACTGGCTTGTGACAGGTTATCTGAGGTTCGAGAGAAGGGTATGAAGCTACCATTTATTTGCAGACAGCAGTAAGTCCATAGAGGCAGGGCAGGTGGAGGTTTACCTGTGTGACCAGGAGCACAGAGGCAGTTGCATGCTCCAGTCCTGTTGACACAATTTCCTCCATCTAGACGAGATTTCACATTCATCTGTATCCAATTCACAGAGAAATTCATGGTACCCAGGTTCACAATCACATAAAAATCTAGAGAAACGTAGGAAAATGAGAAATAACATGTAACAGCAAAAGGCATTTCATTATATCCATAATTCTAATGTACATATTAAACTTTACACATTTGACTCAATTTAAATAAATGATAATATTTCCATTTTATTTTTTTTCTTTGAAGAAAATACAATGTACTTATTTTGGTTCTCAACCTCAAGAGTTCCCCAAATGAAATCAAAACTGGTCCATGTACATGGAGGGCAAGAAAAGCCAGGCCAGTCCAGATTGGTTGGCGCAGGTTTAATAAGCAAGGGTGTTTACATCTTGGCAGCCACAAGGTGAATAGATCTCCATCTCCACACCTGCCCACCAGAAAAGTTCACATAGAGGCCCTAAGATTGCTCAGTCACATGCACAGCATGTATAGTCTCAATAACAGCTTACAGTCTCATGGCCACTTCTTAATCCTTGACATGCCTCCTAGTGGGGGAACAGTGGTTGGGATGGACAGCAGAGTGGCGAAGAAGCCTCAGATCACATGTGGATCCAGACTAAAGGTCAACTGTCAGTCACAGCATCTCGATAAATTCTTCCAACAATCTTCTGGATATTTTTCTCCTTAATTATTCTTTATGTGAAAATTTTAAGAAATGAATGTGTTTGAGTGAATAATTAATGGCACTTTGATAAATACTATTGAGCCCACTTCTATAACTGTACTAATTTTATTATTATATAAATACAAACTTTCATCTGTATTTTTATTGAAAAGTAAAGATTATTTTGTCTATAGATTGAACTGTTTTTTATGATATTAAAACCTTCCTGTTTATTGGCAGATTTTGAAGAAACTGGATGCAATTCAATAATTAGATATCAGGTTCAAAGTAGCACACACTTCACAGAGGCAGTGACCTTCAAAAACTTTGTCATTGAAAATGGTTTCCAGAAGCTTCATCTGAACTCCCTTTCATTGTGCAGCTGTCCCCAATTTACCTTATTAATTGGCCTCTGATGACTCTGAATTGCTGCATTCGGATTTGTCCTCCAGGACTTTTATTTGGAAGAGTTTCTTTGCTCTTATGTGAATTTCTTTTTTATTGATTCAGACTTTGTCTCAATTGGTCTTTGAGTTTTTCTTATTTAAAGTCTAAGCTGTGGCAGCAATGTATACATAATATATAATATATAATATATATAACTATATGTGGTAGAATTTCCCCAAAATTATTTTCAGTCTATTTCTGTTATTATACTGACTATGTCTTTGTTTCAACATCCAGTCAGTCTGTATCTATTGCCAGAAGATAGAAGGCCAATTCTCCTGAGATAAAATTGTGATTAGTTTTAGTTTATGTATGTGTGAAAAGCAACAACCAATAATCAATGATAAAACCAATAAATATATTAAAAAGAAGAAAAATATATAATTTAATCTCTAACTTAACTTTTTATATTCTTAAAAATATTAATGAAAACATGAAACTGATTGCCACACATAAAATTATTTTGAGAGAAAAGGGCACTTAGCAAAACAAAATCTCCATAATTGTGTTTTTTTCCCTCTTGTAGAACACTAAACAAAAAGAAATTTGCTTGTTATGCATTTGAGACAGATTTTAATTCCACCTTTGCAAAAGAATTCTACCTAATTAACTTCAGTTTCAACATAATTGTAATTACAATGAAAACAGAACCGATAGAAATCTAACATGCCCACGCTCCTCTTTTATCCATTCACCACTTTGATTGTGCGCCAGACTCTAGTCTGGTACCCAGATCCAAGTGTAAATAAGGCTTAGGTTTGCTTTTGAAAATCTCATAGAGAAGTCAGGGACATAAACTATAAACCACTAAAGTGTATATATTCCAATAGAGAAAGTTGTGAAATCCTATGAAAACACAGCTAACCGCTAGGGAAGGTAACAGAAAAGGTTTTGCTGGTTAATCATAAAGAAAGAGTGGAATCTTTGTATCCGTTGGGCAGAAGGCATTAAAACTGAATGAGAAAAGTTACACTGGTATAAAAGAGAATTGTATTTCTCAGAAGCTCTACACATGGCTAGGAAATGGACTGTAATCTCATTAATGAATCTCATTGATGGTCTGAAATCTCTTCCCTTTCAAAGGCGATTTTAGTTTTGGGAAAAGCCAGAAGTCAGAGGGCACCTAACCTGAGACTAAGGTTAGGGGGGCTGAGTCACCTGGATGATTTCATGTTTCCCCAAAACAGTCTGCACGATATGTGATGTATGAGCAGGCACACGGTTATGATGAAACTGCCCATCACCAGTTGCTCATAACTACATCCTTCTGAATCATCTGAATGAATAGTTTTCAAGGAGGAATGCTCAAGCTTAACACAAAATTTGACACAGTTGTTTCTCTACTGGCTCAGTCACTTTGAATGCCGTAGCCACACAGTACACATGCTCACTCAATGGTGTCAACTGCCCCCACTGACTAGCACAGTGAAGTCGTCATTGTTCACACATGAGCATTCCAGTCCACTCTCCTTGGCTGCCAGCTTACATCCATGTGGAGCAAACTGTCCTCGTTATGTTAACAATGGCTGGGCTTTTTCCAGACAGACCTTGTACCTCCACTCTTTCTTCCACCTCTCTCTCTGTCTCTCTGCCTCTCTCTTTCTCTCTGTCTCTCTATCTGTCTGTCTGTCTGTCCCCTGCTCCCACCCCCTTACTCCCTCTCTCAAATAGCTGAGGTAATCACAGTGTTGCACATTCCCAACTTGTTCTCTCTGCACGTGGCCCTATAAACCCTTAAAAAAATATTAACTTCATTAAGGTGTATTTGAAAGCATCCTCTTCCAATTTCTCTTCCTCCTGGCCTCTGGCTAAAGTACACAATCTCTTCAGCTTTTGTGTATTTTTCCTTCTCTTATTGCCTGTTGACTGTCCCATCACTACTTTAGCCAACTGCACCCACCTAGGCTAAGGGAAAAAAATAAAACTGAACTTTGATTTTTCACTAGAGTCTTAGGTAATCCAGTTAATGTTATAATAATCATTGTATTGTATATTACAAGTTTCTGAAATATTTCTTCCTATTGATGAAAACCTATTTAACAATTTTAAAACACAAATATGCATGTTTTAAAATATTTTAAATATAAAAATACTTTACTAGGATCTCTGGCTTTTTTCAGTGGAGAATGATATTTAGATACTAAGATAACATCTATATATATGTACATATATGTATCCTGTTTCAAAGGAGTAATTATCAATGTAAAATTTTTAATATATATTTAATAACATAGAAATTTCTAATTTAAATGCAAGGCTTTTTTTAAAGTTTCAGTGGAACTCAAATAGGTTGTCAAGGTATTAAAGATTTTGGTTTAAATTAAAAAAAATTGATAGTGATCTAAAATTTTCTGACAGGTTTTCAAGATACTTTTCCAATCAATAAAATGCATTTTAACAGGTGACTTCTGAAGAAAATTCAGTACGCTAAAATAAAGCACACATAATGAAGGGTAACTATAATTCACCTAAAGTAATATTGCCTTAATGAAAGGAGATGCCAAAATGTAAGACAATCGCAGGGGCTTACACCCTAAAATGAGCCATTTTACATGATTCTTTACATTATTCTTTTACCTTTTTTTCATTGTAGCTCACATGAGAAAGGAAGTAAAAAGAAGAGAAATTGTTTTTAAGCTTTTAAAAAGCTCAGTTATTTTAACATATAACCACGATGTTGATTAAATCATGTTATAACATCTAAGACATAGTTAGATTTTTTAATGAGTTGTGATTTAAAAATATATTTGTAATATTAAGATTTAATATATATTTCTTTCAATAGATCACTTTATAAAAATGTATAGTCAAAAGACAAAAATAAATTATAAACTGTGGCTGATGAAAGCTTATGATTAAAACTTCTTAGTCTGTTTTAGCAATTAAAATTTTCATGGAATTTATAGTACATTTAAAGCAATTTAAATCTTTCTCTTGTGATTCCATAACTGCATTTCTGAGCCACAGTTCTTTATAATTAATACTTTTTTCATCAAAACATGAACAATCTAATTAATATTTGCAATATAGGTAAAGTTTCTTATATTAAAATTTTATTAAAATAAGTGCTTTAGATAAATTATTTTAATTTTTAATCAGTTATAAAATATGACAAAATTACCTGTTTTTCATTTTTCATTTTTTAACAAATAGAGGCATATTTAAGTATACTATATATAATAAAATTATAGTATTTAAAATTGCACATGAAAAATATAAAATTTAATATTCATCTAAGAGAATATTATTTTGCTAATATATGCATAGTTTATTTTGTTTATTTCAATCTATTCACCATCTTTAAGATGCTGTACTTTAAGGTGATCTACATTCTGTGTACCTCATGTAGAAAGAAAAAAGTAAATTCTTTTCTACCCAAAATATTTGCTGCAGAGAATTATTAACTTTAAAATAATCTTAGTATATCATTATTATAATTTTAACTACATATGAGTGTGGATTGAAACAAGGGAAAATCTGAAACAATAGTGTTATGACAAAGTGTTCAGCAGAATAGAATTCATTGAAATTAGTAACTGCTTTCTAAGCAAACAATTTGTAGAAAAAATGTACAGAATTTTATCTATTACTTAAATGCACATTAACTAATCATTTTTAACTTTGTAATGGTAATGAAATGCTAAACTCATAAACACCAAAAACTGATTGGTTACAATATTCTTTCTGATGTTTGGTTATAATAATATCAGACAAGGATTTGCAAAAGTTTTCTTCTATATTCTTTGACTAGACCAACCACTGTCATTGTAATTGTTCTGGTGACTTTCCTATTTAGGTATAAAGTTTTAGTAGATCAATATGATTGTCAGTGACACAAGTGAACTGATGACTATGGTTTAAAAAGCATTAGTTCTTTGGGATAATATACGTTATCGAGTGTCATAAAGTGTCAATTCCAGTGTCCAGCTTTGTAACAGCTTTGAAAAGGAGGCTGTCATCCAAACGCTGTCATATATCAAGGAATTCATGTTTAAATGGTGCCCTTATGGCTAATGATTAATTGTTGCAGGTCTTTAAAAACTAAAAGCGAATAAAACAGACTTAAAAAATGGATGTAATCATGAAGTTTATTATGTAATAATTATTGTTCTTAATATTTTATTATTGTCTGTAGTTTAGTTTATACTACATATACAATTGGTGTTGAGTTGTTAAATTATTTCATAGATTTCTAATGGGTAAGTAAATATCAATATGATAAAATAAGCCAAAGAAAATTGTTTAATAAAAGAAATACATTATTGAAAAATGGGATATAAAAATGTAATTATTCATTTTTCAGTTGTTTATAGATTTTTTGGCTTTGAAACATTGTAATTCACTTAAAATGGCTTTTATCAGAGTGATTTGAACAAAGTAATTTTCTGAGATAGAATAATCAACACCCATATACCCATCATCCATATTTCATACATATTAATATTTTTCTAAGTTGCTAAAGAATTTTTAAGATAAATGTATGTACTAAATATATTTGAAACCCCTTTTTATATCTCCATAGTAATTATTCTTCATTTGTCTTTACAAAGAGGAGATCATTACTCTTAAGATAGTATGCATTCTTCAAAATATGTTTTAATATTTCATTAAATATGACTATTAGCCCCCAAATCAAATAATTAGTTATAAATCTAATAATATCAGCACACAACTCACATGAAGAAACTACAAAACTCTGGTGTACAAAATCAAAGAAAAACTAGAGAGATATTCCATGTTCATACATAGAAAGACTGTATATTGTCAAGATATTAATTCCACCCAACTTGATCTCTAGACTCAATGAAATCCCAATCAAAATCCCAACAAGTTATGTTGTGAATATTGACAAAATGATTATAAATTTTATGTTTAGAGGAATAAGACCTAGAATCCAATGATGAATGAGAAATAATATTAGTAAGAACAAAGTTGAAAGACTGATATTGCCTGATATTATTATTAAGACAATAGTTAAATAGATCAGTGGAAAAAGTAGAGAGCCCAGAAATACACACACACAGATATTGTCAATTGAGCTTTGACAAAGGGCAAAGGCAATTCAATACAGAAAAGATGGTCTCTTCAGAATGGTACTGGAACCTCTGAACACCTACATCAAAAAAAAATTAGATACAGACTCTACACTCCTTTATATAAATTAACTCAGAATAGATCACATACCTAATGCAAAATGAAAAATTATAAAATTCCTTGAAGATAACAAAAGAGAACATCTAAATGACCTTGGGTTTATCATTTTAAATGTGACACTGAGGTCATGACCCATGAAAGACATAATGGATAAGCTGGACTTCATGAAAATTAAAAGTATCTGTTCTGTGACAGCAAATGTCAAGAAAATGATACAATAAACCACAGACTGAAGGAAAATATTTGCAAAAGACATTCTAATAAAAGCCTATTATGCATAATATACAAAGAACTCTTAAAAATCAACAAGAAAACAAATAGATCAATTAAAAATAGGCATTAACAGACAGACACCTAAACAAAGAGAATATACTGATCTAAAATAAGCATATGAAAAGGTGCTTCCCACCGTATGTTAGCAAGGAAATGCAAATTAAAACAGCAATGAGCTACTTCTATACATCTCTTGGAATAGCCAAATTTCTAAAACACTGGCAATACCTAATGCTCACGAGGATGAGGAACAATGGGAACTGTCATTCACTACTGAGGGGAATACAAAATGATACAGTCGCTATGGAAGATACTTTGGCAGTTTCTTACCAAATATTTTTTCTAAATAATATGTTGCATATGTTATTCTCATATTTTCTTTTCCATTTATCATATATTTCAGTAAACATTTTAGCAGTATATATTGCTACAGCTTATTCATAGGAAAATATATAGTTTTCTGTTTATTATATCATGTTTTGTTAATCATTTTGATTGTTATTAAATTTTCACCATTGTAAACTTAACACATGTATAACCTTATACATATCTCTGTGTCCATATCTAAGATTGTCATGTATATACACAAGAACTTAACGACATTCTCCCCAGGGTAATTCTTCATCTCATGAGCAGTGGACAAAATAACACTGGTCCTTGGAAAGACACATATCTCACTTTATTTTTGGTTTCCTAATTATTTGTTTACTGACCATTTAAACTTCTTTCTTCTTGAAAGGCTTGTTCTTCATAGTCTTTGCCTTTGTTTCCTTATATCCTCTTAACCTTAAGCTGGTTTCAGCAATGCTTAGTGCACAGATTTTTGTGAGCATCGGTTCGGTCATCACTAACTGCTTATTGTCTCAAACACAACCCAGACGAGTTTGTTGGGCCCTACTCAAGTACCAGTTGAAAACACAAAAGGCTGCTGTGTTGAAGGCATTTTTAAAATAGACTTTATTTTTTTAGATTAGTTTAGGGTTCATGGAAAAAGTAAGCTTAAAGTTTAGTTTCCATATAACCCTTCTCCTGACACTTGCAAAATTTCCTCCACTATCAACATCCCCCACCACAGTAGTCCATTTCTTTTTCTATTTTTATTTTTTAAAAGAATTTTTATTGTTGATTGGGTAAGCACATTTAGTCATATTTGGAAGAAAATTATCAAAAATAACCCAGAGCTGCATGACCATGATAAAGAATAATGACTAATCCTTCCAAATAACTTGACCATTGAACTTTTTCTTCCAACACGCGCAATACAAATTTAAAATACATCTCACTATAGACACAGACAACAGTGTGGTGACTGTGTGGGGGAGGGAGGGTGGGTGGAAGTGGAAGAGGGTACGGTGGGATGAATGGTAATAGAACAAAATCCAATAATAAATGAACCATAAAAAATAAAAAAGAAATCACACAAGTTAGTAAGAATTATATAAGAATGGTGAGTATAAAATGAATGCACACCCTTTTTTTTTCTATTTACATGTTGTAACACAGCATATATCCTATCGTTAATGGTTTGCATAAGACTGCAAAAAAATTTCTGTATAAACAGACAATATAGAAATATTCCTATTAGATTATATATATGTATATATATGTATATGTGTGTGTGTATGTATTGACAGAGCCAAAGGCTAGAATTCAATCTAAGTGCGTGTGTATATATACATATATGTGCATGTGTGTGTATATGTGTGTGTGTGTATGCATTTCAATTGATGAACCTACACTAACACATCATCACCCAAAGTCTATAGTTTACATTAGAGTTTACTCTTAGCGTTGTACATTCTATGGGTTTTGACGAACGTATAACACATGTCCACCACTATAATGGCACATAGAATGGTTTCACTGCCCTAATGTCCTCTGAGATCTACCCAGGCATTCCTTCTTTCCCTCCTAACTGCTGGTAACCACTAATCTCTTTACTGTCTCTGATATTTTTCCTTCTCCATAATGTTATAAAGTAAGCCTTTTTAGATTGGCTTCCTTCATTTAGCAACAGGTTTTTAAAATTACTCCACTTCTTTTCATGACTCGTTAGCTCATTTCTTTTTAGTGCTGAGTAATATTCCATTATCTGGATGCACCACAATTTATTTGCTTACTGCCAGATGGGCATCTGGTTTATTTCCAAGTGTTGACAATTATGAATAAAGCTGATATAAACTTCTGTGTATAGGTTTTTGAATGGATGGACATAAGTTTCCATTCATTTGGGTAAATACCAAACACTGCCATTGTTCGATCATATTGTAAGTTTTCCTCAATGCTGGCAAACTGTCTTCCTAAGTGGCTGCCATTTATTTTTAGCTAGAGCTAGATATGCTAGGTTGCATGTTTCTTCTGTTTATTGCACCATCATCCTCTAAGCATGGGATACCTCCATTCCTTCCTTACCTTTCCCATCTCTGGGGAGGGCCTCAGGTAAAAGGTGCCAGCACTGTGCAGTGCAACACTAATCAGAGGGTCCTAAGTCATATCCAGTGACCATTGACATCTGTTTGATGTCAGGAAGAGTTTCTATTTCAATCCTGGTTCATTCAGTGCATTGTATTGGCAGCAGTTTTTCCTATACACGAGCTGGGCTTGAAACTTAATATTCACAAAAACTCTTCAGCAATCTGCATGTTGGGCTGTCAGGTTAGTAGCTGATTATTTTCCATCAGCTTTTTAGGATTTTCTCAGTTTGAGAAGTACTTTGTTGCCATCAGCTAGACTGAAGGGTCAGTATCAATCCTATAATAAATTCAGCTCTCTGGAAATGAATTGATCTTGTATTCATGAGTCATGAATACACCACATGCATTCTCTTTTAAGCAGAGGGCATTTGGGCTGGTTTCCTCCTGTAGCTATTTGAAATCTCATAATGAAACTTGGGGATGTAGTCTTCAGAAGCCACATAATAAATTCATACAAAAAGTCTTCATTTGGGTTTTTAAGGTCATTTTGGTTCTACTGTTTATTTCATGCCAGTCTCTGACTCAGAGCTGTCTCGTAGGTCCCATGCAGGGCATACTGAAAATCCTGGGCCCTTAATGCCCCATATTCAGTCTGCACATTTCTGTTGGCTTATTATCCAGTTACTAACCCTATCTTCTCTTCTGTTTACAGCACTTTTTAATCTTCAATCTTTACCACTCTTTTTCCTGTCCAGAGTTTCATCTTGAGAAGAGTACCGATTTGCCCCACCCTCACTGTCAGGCGGGCCATGATTCTGTTTTTGGACAGTGATCTATAAGTGAAGGAGCAAGGTGCCATTACAGAGCCTAGTGATTCAGAAGGTTTGCATGCTTCTGCTTATTCTCTTGTACCTCTGTCACTCCATGAGAAGAACATGGTGGCCCAGTAAGGATGAGAGACAATTGAAACAGAGCCATTTCAGTTGACATAACAGACTGTAAGCACTCCTCCCTCCTCAGCCACCTGCCAGAGAAAGCAAGATGAACTCAACCTGTATTAATTACCAAACTACAGCAAACCACAGATGTGAAAATAATAGTAAATGATTTCTGTTTTTAACCACTGAGTTTTCAGGTCTTTGGTTAAGCAATAACAGCAAGCCAATATAGTCTGTATAGTAATTTTAAAAGAGTTCCTGTCCCCTGTAGACTGGAGAAGGACATGATTAAGGAAATTAAATATGTGTATTCACTTTAATCTCCCTTCCTAGCACAGGAAAAGTTTCTCCTGTGTCTTAGGTAATCCGTACTTCTCTGCATACAAACCTTCCTCTAAACACCACTGAAAGAACTGACCTACAAACTTGCCAGTTTTCTCTGGCCACTCCTGAACATTTCTTACTTGTTATAGCCCATAAAAATAATTATATTCCACCTTTGCTAATGAGAGATGGAACACTTAATAGGAACAGATAGCCTATACACTAAATGAGTTGTATAACCCCACTAATTCATATTGTCACAAGGTTGGGCAGACAAAAGGAGAATAAACAGAAGACTCAAGTGAACTAACCTACTGTCATGGATGGGGAGAGAAGATTTAATATGCTAATGTGAGCATCTGGGAGTGGTGTTAGATATGATGCCTAGTCAAAGACGGGACTTAATTCTAGATGATAGTAGTGAGGTAGAGGTGCCAGAGATTACTTGGTAAATATTAGAGGGAATATTTCCTAGTCTCATGGTTATGGAACTATTTGAATGAATCAATTATATGGAAACTGTTCAGTTACCTATTCATCTCTATCCTCAGGAAATAGTGGAGAAAATTCCAATCACTTAGGAGAAAGCTCCATTCACACAGGACTGTACTCATTTCACCGGCATAAGAACAGGAGTGATGAGGAGGCACCAGTGTCTGTATAAGCTCTATGGTGGTTGTGCTTTACCGGTTGGAGATAACACTGTAGGATGCTGCAGTGAAGTTGGGTTCTCTGATATGAGTTAAAATAATGGGATCCAAGAACATATCCAGCTTGTTGAATATGCTTGCTTATCAGATAAAAAAAAGTGAGCAAATAACCACACAAATCAGAGAGACAGATTGGTGATTGATGGATTGATTCACAGATACCCATCTGGTCAGTGGCTAATCAGTGATGGGTTACTAAAAAAAAATTATGGACAATCTGTTGTGGTGTTACTTTACATATTTATAAAATTAAATATAAAGGTCTACAGGACAGAAACATCATTTAACTCGCCTTTGTAGATTCCTAGGCTCTTACACAACTTCAGACTTAAGCTATGAGAGTCCCTCAACTGAACGACAGGAAGCACCTTTGAAGTATAGTCACCTGTTACATGTATGTTCGTGAAGCCTCCTCAAAAAGATCTGGGGCCATTTACCAGTATGACTTCATTGATGAAAGAAAGAAATATAGACCTTTTAGAAGTTATCAGATAATAGGTCTGAACTTAGCTTATCTTTGAAATACCACTGCTCCACTAGTAAGAATACAAGATTATTTAAGTTTGGTAGATTGGTCACAAATCTAAGTTTTGTATTGTTTTGCTTTGCTTTACTTTCCCCAACAGTCCCTGAATATTTAGTCTAGTCAATTTACTTAGTAATAGACTATGGGGAACCATTCCAAGAGTGGGAAATGTGGCCCAGCCCCCACTTGGAAAAGCCAGTGGGAAATGAGATTCAGGAGGCAGGACCCACGCCCATGGATAGGTTGTCCCGTGGGGAATCAGGCCTGCATTTTACCTAAGCCGAGTTGAGATTTGCTTTTTGCTAAAACTCCCTCACACTGAATTGAGGCAGCAAACGTTTACTGCTTATCTTTAAAGTAACTTCCTAAAATCTATGCTGGACCTTCCAAGGACCAGTGTAACCAGCTTAACCACTTTTCCCTTTACATTTGCAAATATCCTTCCTCTTTTATGTAATTAGCAACACTCTCTTCTTTGTTTTCTGTAACCGCCTAAAGCAAACCTGTGTATAGTAAAGGAGGATCATCCTCAATGTAATGTGCCCAGAAAAGCAATAAAAGCCTTTCAAGACAAGGGAGTTGCAGAGGTAGTGATTCAAAGCATAACCCCATTTACTGCACCAGCCTGGACAGTGCAAACACCATAGAAAAGGATAGAAATAATAGAAGATTACCAGGAACTTAAGCAGGTTGTGATACAAATGTTAACAGCAAGCAGTTCTAGATTTTGGATTTCTATTAAGACAAACATAGGACTTAGTACTTGCAGAGCAACTGTGAAATGGCAAATGAGTCTTTTTTATTACAATCAATGAATGCATAGGTGAATTGTCCAACTGTTGTGTTTTTTTTAATGGTTGATACTATCACAGATGTCTTCCATTTCCCACTCTTTTTTAAAAGATATTTTAAAAGACCAAAATAAAGAAATATTAATTCTTCTTAAATTTATCTACAAATACAAAGGAATACCAATTAAAATTTTACCTGGTCTTTGAGGGATGTATTGATTTATGCAGAACATAGCTGACTGTAACGGAAAAAAAGGTCAAATAAAATAAAGCTTCCTAAAGGAGATTTAAAATATAGGATGTCTCGCCCTACCAGTATTGCGATATTTCAAAGGTAAGTAATTAAGTAAGTAAGTAAGTAAGTGGTACTGGCATGTAGATGGTAATTGAACTAAGAAACAGAATAGAGGATGAGAAATAAACATATGTGGAACTCAATCTGCAGTAAAGAAAGCATTGCAGGTCAGACTGACTTACTCAATACATGTATCAGCCACAATTGGTTATTAGCAATAATCGCGCCTCGGATAAACCTCATTGGCTACGATACTGCCACTGCGCAAAGCTAACACAGTTGGTTATTTATATGAAAAAAATGAACTCATATTCCTCCCTAACACCACACATAGGATATTCCAGATAGACTAAGATTTAAATATGAATGGCAGAATTATAAATATTTTAAAAGGAAATAGAAGAAACATCTTTTCCCCTAAGGTAAATACTTTTTTATTATACAGTGGTATAATAAAACCACTCATCAATTCATCAATTGGTACTCATCAATTCATTCCAGAACTTGTGACGAGAGCTGAAACTGGTGAGTACTGAGCAAGCAAATGAGTGATGAAGAATTTTCTCTTGTGGAGTGGTGTCCTGACGCATAGGAGTTCTAGCAAGTGCTACAAGGCCTGAGCTAGCACTGAGTGCTGAAATTTTTTCTAGTGAAAATTTGACAAGTACAGGGCTTGACGAGTTCTGAAGCCAACAAGTACTGAGGTATGATGGTATTTATTGGGGTAACATCGGATATTAAGATTATATAGGTTTCAAGTGTACATTTGAACTATAACACATGATCTGTATATTGCATTATGTGCCCACCACCCAAAGACAAATCATCCTCTATGACCGCATATTCCGCTCCTTTTACCCTTTACTACCCTCTCACTCCCTTTCCCTCTGGTAACTATCATATTGTTGTTTGTCTGTATGAATTCCCGTTTGTTTGTTTTTCTTGTTTATTCATTTGTTGCTTCCAATTTTATATCCCACATACGTGTGAAATCATATGTTCCTTTTTTGGCCTGATTTATTTTGCTTAGCATATTCTCAAGGTCCATCCATGTTGTTGCAAATGGCAGGTTTTCGTTTTTTCTTATGGCTCAGTAGTATTTCATTGTATGTGTATGGACCACATCTTCTTTATCCGACCATCTATCAAAGGACACTTCAGTTATCCCCACTTCTCAGCCATTGTGAATAATGCCATAATGATTTTAGGGGTGCGTATGTCTTTGTGAATAAATATTTTCAAACTTTTCATGTAGATACCCAGAAGAGAGGTTGCGGGGTCATATGGTAACTCTATGTTTAATTTTTTGAGGAAGCTCCGTGTTATAATCCATAGTAGCTATAAAGAAGTAACCATGTCAAAGGAGAAGTAAAAGGTGAGATTAAGAGATAGTATAGAGACAAATGAAAATGACGATATGACATACAATTTTTGGGATACAGCAAAAGCAGTAACATGAGGGAAGTTTATATCATTACAGGCCTATCTCAAGAAACAAGAAAAATCTTAATAAGCAACCTGACATTACATCTTAAAGAACTAGAAAAAGGAAAAAAGAAAAGCAGCCCAAAGTCAGCAGAAGAAAGAAAACAATTAGAGCAGAATTGAACAAAATAGATAACAAAAGGACTATACAAAAAAAAAATTAATACAACAAATAGCTGGTTCTTTGACAAAAATCATAACACTGCCAAACCCATGGGTAGACTAACTAAAAAAAGAGAAAATCCTCAAACAAAATCAGAAATGAAAGGTAAGTTACTACAAAAATACAAGGGATCATACTTGCATACTATGAAAAACTATATGCCACCAAATTCAATAACCTACAGGAAATGTATAAGTTCCAAGAAATATATAACCTTCCTAGACTGAATCATGAAGACTTGAAAAATCTAAGTGGACCAATCGATGGTAAGAAAATTAAAACAACTATCAAAAACATCCCCAAAATTAAAAGTTCAGGACCAAATTTGGTAGTGAATTCTACCGAAGAAAATTTGATACCTGTCCTTCTCAAGCTCTTCTAAAAAATTAAAGAGGCAATACACATCCTAACACATTTCGTGAAGCCAAAATAACCCTGGTACCAAAAGCTGGCAATGATAACCCAATAAAAGAAAGCCACTGACCAATATCTCTGGTTAATACAGATGTAAATATTCTAAGGTAAGCATTTTTAAAACACGATAAAAAAGTAAACATGCAAATTGGTTAATTCAATTATATTAAAATTAAGTTTTAGTACTCAAATTCATCATAAAGAAGGTGAAATGATAAGCCACAACCAGTAAAAGATATTTTCAGCACATAACAACTAACAAAAGAATTAATAATTAGAATATAAAAAGATTCTTAGAAATCCACAAGAGGAAAACATTAAGGGACAGGTGACATAAAAAGGCATTTCTAGATAGGAAAAATAAATATCTTAAAATGTATGAAAAATAATCAACCTCAGGTTATCATGAGCACACAGAGAAAAACCACAAGGCTATATAATTTTACACATAGGTGATAAGCTCAAAAGGAATAATCTGTCAATGCGAATAGAAATGCTTTTTTTCTGAGTGTGAATGTTACATTTTCAAAAAGTGAAATGAAATTAAAAAACATGATATAGTATATGTAAAAATGTCCATGTAGTGGTTCAGCTAATCTACTTTAAGGTATGAAGCCTAGAGTATCACTGGTGCTTATGTATTTGGACAAATATTTGAAAGCTTGACTAGTATTATTATTTCTAAGAAAGGAGAGGTAGATAACCCCCAAATCCATGTACAGAATAATAATAAATAAATGTTGGCATGTATTTAAGTGCGGTATTCTATAATAGTTAAAAATAAACAAAGGATAAAAATGCATTATTAGATACTGCAGAAAGGTCAAGTTCATCAAAATAAATTATTTCAGAAGACTATACACAATAATAGTTCAGTTATATTAATATGAAAACTAAAGAGTATTTTGTTCAGGCATGTATGGAATTAATACTGTATATTAAGGGTAAAGGTGGTAAGCATAAAATAAGGATATTCAATACAATTGGATGGGAGAGTGGAGGAGTACTTGGGGACAAGCACAAGGACATCAGTAATGTTCTACTTATAAGTTAAATAATGGGTTCATATATGTTCACCTTGTTATTAAAATATTTATTATCTCCTGGCTGGTGTGCCTCAGTGGATTGAATGCCGGCCTGCAAATCAAAGGGTCACCGGTTCAATTCCCAGTCAGGGTACCTGCCTGGGTCGCAGGCCAGGTCCCCAGTAGGGGGCACACGAGAGACAACCACACATTGCTGTTTCTTGCCCTATCTTTCTCCCTTCCTTCCCCTCTCTCTAAAAATAAACAAATAAAATCCTTTAAAAATGTATTAAATTACAGGCATAAAATAATTGATTCAGGAAAATATAGCCTTTAACCTGTGTGTCAGGTTCACATAGGTTCCTTTATTTTTGCATGGGTTAGTGGGACACTCAGTTTCAATTTCACACAGAAGTCCAGAAAACCCGTGTCTGCAAACATACCTTTTAAACAAGAAATTTAATAATTTCATTGATATGAGTGTCTGAAGTCAAAGCTTCAAATGATTGTAGCATGGCAAATTGTTAACAAAAATAAAAACGTTCAATTTGTCTATTGAAATTATAAACATGCATACATTTAGATGCATCTGATGTATAAGTATGTATCTAGATTTTTGTTTTGATTTGTTTTCTTTACCTGCAATTGTTGGCCCCACCTTCACAGTCACCATACTTCTGACAGGAGAGGGAGAAGCACTCATTCCTGCTAATTTCATAGTATTTCCCTTTAAATCCTGCAAATGGAGGTGGGAAAGGCATGGCTGAGCAATTGTCATTTCAGAGTGTAAATCACAATCAGTGAAATAGAGTCTGGTGAATTTGCTCATAATGGAAGTTAAGAAATAAAAAGAGAAACCACTCATCTCTGGTTTCTCATACAACTTTATTTTATGGAATATATAAATAAAGCTATACTAGTTTCTGATTAATGAGTTTAAATAAAAGAGTCAAGGAAGAAATACTTTAGTGACTCTTTTGGGAAAGTAGAGTTATTATTAATGTCACCATTTTTTAAGGTATTTAAGTGTTTGAACAAAAAGAATTGAAATAATCTGAAAAGCAAATGAATTAATGTGATTACCAATAAAGAAAACTGAGCTTCAATGATCAAATTTATTCAAGGCAGTTAGAAGATGAAGCAAACTATTTAATTGTTTTTCACATCCAAGTGACTCGAAGAAAACAAATTACTTTGATTCACAGCTACATAATCAGTCATCCATTTAAACACATGCCAGTTATATTTTAAAATAACGAAGAACATTAAAAAAATTTATACAGCTGTAATTACTGCAAAACATTTGTGTCAGAAAAAATCACCATAATTTTCACTTTTTAAAATACATCAAACTTTTTAATATTTATGATTAACATTTAAGCAATTATTCCCATGGTTATATATTAACTAGGTATAATAAATTATATACTTACATTCATTTTGTCTTGCTAACATTTTTCTATACTAATTAAAAATATAAGAAACTAGATTTTCCTTTCTGTTAATTTTTAGTGATATAACAAAGAAACAAATAATTGCAGTGACATTATATATGTCAGTATCTACTCAGAGTTTTGTTACTTTAAGAAAACTGGATTTATTACTGGCATACAAATAGACTGCAATTAGAATTCAGAAGCCTTGAAAGAGAGGATGTTTCAACTACCCATGAATCCTTCTTCCCCTAGTACCTTCTCATGTAGTCTTTCCTCCCCTGCAAATAACTGTTGATGTTCCAAGTTTCAAAACATGTATAATATTGGCATGAGGATGACATAATGCACTTTCCTTAGGCTATCTCTCTGCCTCATGACCTTTTAGCTTCAGCATCTACTGTTCAGGGGAAAATCCTTTCCCTGTTTCCTCACTCAGATTATCATGAGACAACACGTGACTAGTCTAATTTATCTTTTCTCATCACCCCACACAACACGTCATTGTCATTCTCTGTGATATCTACCGTCATGTAAAGAGCCAAACTTCCCTCTTAGTTGGGGTTTGGAAAGCTGATATCACAGCTTGTAAAATCTCGCTGCCTCTTTACCAGAAAACATTATGTAAATCAAAAAAATTAATCAACAAAAGATAAGAGCAAGAAAAATCAAAGTATACATGCAACAAGTAGAAAACAAAGAAGGGGATGGTTTACAGTATACTGTAGAGTTTAAGAGTCTAAGTGCAGGCTGAACTCAAATCCCGTATCTGTCATTAACCAGATATGTGACATTAAGCAAATCACAGTACTTCTCTTTGCCTCAGTTCTCCTATCTGTAAAATGGGCATGATAATAGCATCTCTTTTTCCCCAATCCTTTTTGGTGACAAGAAGTTCTTTTGCTTGTTTGGGGGGTTTCCCATGACCCCATCTGGAAAATTTTCACTATGTTTGCCTTAGATTTATCCACTTCATGACAGGAGAAAATAACATCTTGAAAACTAATCATGCTATGTTCTATGTTTTAATCATTAATAGTGTTACTACTACTAACATTACTATATTGAAAAATGTTTTCAATCATAGAATCCTTACCATTGGTAATCTGGTAAATAAATTATGGATTAGGTTAAATTTTAAAAAATAAATAAATTCATATGTATCAGTAATTATATTAAATATGATATTTAAAAACACTTCAATTTAAGTCAGAAATAGACTAAATAACAGAACCAAGTGCATGATATTTAAAAGAAATTCAAAATTCACTTTGAATATAGAGACAAGTATAGATTAATAGTAGGAGGACAAAAGAAAGATGCACCATGAAATACTAACCACAGAGAGCCCATGTGACGAATAGACCAGTGTTCAGAACAAGCATCGTTATCAATTTGTCCTATTCTTTCTTATACAAAACATGAACATGTTATCGAAACTCATGTTATCAAAAACATGAAGTTGGATGTTAATAATTTTAATTCATATACTAGAGACATACCCTCAGCATTAAAAATAAAATGAGTTATTTCTAACTTAATACAGTTCTAATTTCAGGTGAGCAAGTTATTATTCAGCACTCATTCCCATTCCTCAGTCACTACTGCTATTATATAAATTGCAACTGTCATAATACAGTTATAAATAACGTAACAAGGTTTTTCTTTACATACTTGCTTCAAATTAAAATCGTTTACAAGTTAAAGATTTAGAGAGTCGGGGTATTACACCATTTATACTTCTAGTACGACCAGCTTTGTCTGGGAGGCAGGGCGTACTGACGGTATATGTTTCCTAGAAATGTTCTTCTGTCGCGCTGCAGCTCAGGGGCACTGGCTAGAGAAGGGCCCGCCTGCCTCCCTGAGTTCATCCAGGCTGATGAATCAGAAGAACAGTCAGGACCTGGGAACTCAGACAGCTTACAGGATAAACTTGTTTTCTGTGATTTTACCTTATTCATTTAGTTTGACATTTCTGAGATGGAGCTTTGTTACCAACTAGCAGCATATGCCAGTGGACTGCAGGAATTAGATTACTGACATGCAGTAGACATCTGGAGAAAAAAAT
Organism: Desmodus rotundus; assembly: GCF_022682495.2. Taxonomy (NCBI): domain Eukaryota; kingdom Metazoa; phylum Chordata; class Mammalia; order Chiroptera; family Phyllostomidae; genus Desmodus; species Desmodus rotundus. The sequence goes on from NC_071397.1 coordinate 25,336,050, forward strand.
AAAGTAGATATGGATCGCATTTAAAATAAAACAAAACTTTGCTGAGAAAGCTTATGTTTAAGAGATTTAAAAGAGCGGAATGTATACTTAGTCCCAAACTAAATTTTCCATAGTCCTTGGTGTGAGCAGTCAATGTTTATTTGTGTAAAGGGTACATGCGGTGACAGCTAAAAGTCTGTCAAAACCAAAAGTACAGTGGATTAATTCTGCGCTGTTCTTCTGTTACTTATCCCCATCCAGTACTACGTAGCTATTAACTGAAATAGAGTCCTTTACACACAAATAATGAGCTTTTCTCAGACTGATGTTCTCTTAATCCTCGTCTCAGTGTCTTACCTGGGTATTATCATACCGAATGCATGTGACTGGTTAACAGATGATATAACACTTCTCCACTCCCCCAAAACATATCATAAAATAAGTGACTAAGCCTACTGCTAACTTTTTAAAAAGATTTTATTTACTTATTTTTAGAGAGGAGAAAGGATGGAGAAAGAGAGGGAGAGAAAATTTCATGTGTGGTTGCCTCTTGCACACCCCCTACTAGGAACCCAGGCAAGTGCCCTGACTGGGAATAGAACCAGTGACCCTTTGGTTTGCAGGCCAGTGTTCAATCCACTGAGCCACACCAGCCAGAGCAATACTACTGCTAAACTTTTGGAGAAAAATCAATTTGTTAATATTTTCTCATTTCCAACAAGCATAGCCTATTTGTACCTGATTCTCTAGATGAGATTGCGCAGAATAAAGTATGCCAAATATAAGTTTTCATAAAGCCATTTTAGTAACATTTTATCATTCAGGGCTATAACTTGAAACTATTACATTAGAAGTCATAATACTTGGAGTGATTACAAATTAAAACATATAAAGAAAACCTAGAGTATAAATTTCAAGTATTCAAACAAAGCAATGTCAAACCATACATCTTTGAAATAAAAACTAAAATTATTAAAAGTGATTTATTATCAAAAGCACTAAAGTATATATTTATTTTTATTTTAAAAATTAATATCACTATATTTTAAAACTATGAAACAAAAAATATTTTTCTCTTCACAAGTCAGAAAATTTTATAAATTTTGCTTTCTTTTTATCTTAAAACAATGTAATAAAAATGTTAATATTTTCTTTAAAATGAGCCAATAGTACAAAAATTGTTGAAGATTTAACACTGAAAACTCTGAAAGATAGAACTAACATTTTCAGTAAGTCCTATTAAGATTTTTAACACTGATTGTAAGTCAACTTTACACAAAAATTAAAGTTAATATTTTTCTTAGATTTTAGTAATAAATATTTGACATGTTTTAAAGTTTTAGTAACAAATATTTGACATGTTCTAAATTGACATGTTAATTGAGAACAGTATATATTTTCTTCGAATAATTTTCCTATTATAACTTTCCAAAGCTGTTTGAACTTAGTAGACATGTGCTACTACATGAGCACGGGTCTTTAACTGTCAAAAGGAACACTTTTTAATTTAGACAAACTATGTTGTCAAGTGATACATTTACTTGGTGCTTGGAATTATACACCACAGTTGATGTGGCATTACCATAATAATAGTATATATACTAGACTAATAAGTACATTTAAATGCAACTGCTTGCCTCCTCTAGTGGTACAAACCCATAAAGCTTAGAATGTCAATTGTAAATCAATGGTACACATCAATGATCTGATTCTTCCTTTCAATGCATCTTACAAGGAGTCTTTTCCACAATTTAATACTTTGTAAAGTGTCATTCATAGAAACTTTGGCTCCTTTCACCTTAGAGACACATGGGTCAAGTGGCTAATTTAGAACACTAATCTCTTTAAGTTAAATTAAAAGCATTTAATAGGCTCATGCTCTAGCCTATAAACTGAGACATTATTTTAAGTACAAAGATAAAGAATCTTTCCTAAAGACAGTATTAGAAAATACATATATTTAAGAATAAAGGGAAGAAAAAACAAACTGGATCTCACCAAAATAAAAAGCTTCTGCATGGCTAAAGAAAACAGTATTAAAATGAAAGCACAACTAACTGTATGGGAAAACATATTTGCCAATGAAACCTCGGACAAGGGTTTGATCTCCAAAATATATAAAGAACTCACACAACTCTACTGCAGGAAGACAAACAACCCAATTAAAAAATGGGCAAAGAACTGGGGCAGACACTTCTCCAAGGAGACATATGAAAGATGCTCAGCATCACTAGCCATCAGAGAGATGCAAATTAAAACCGCAATGAGATACCACTTCACAACAGTGAGAATGGCCATCATAAACAAATCAACAAACAAGTATTGGAGAGGATGTGAAGAAAAGGGAATGCAGACTGGTAGAGCCACTGTGGAACACAGTATGGAATTTCCTCAGAAAACTAAAAATGGAACTGCCTTTTTTTAAAAACTTTTTTTTATTGTTCAATTACAGTTGTCTGCATTTTCTCCCTACCCCTCCACTCCACCCCAGATAAACCCACCTCCCTCCCCCACTACTACCCTCCCCCTTGTTTTTGTCCAGTGTCCTTTATAGTAGTTCCTGAAAACCCCTGTCCCCACTATCCCCTCCCCACTCCCCTCTGGCTATTGTTAGATTGCTCTTAACTTCAATGTCTTCGGTTATATTTTGTTTGCTTTTTTCTTTTGTTGATTATGTTCCAGTTAAAGGTGAGATCATATGGTATTTTTCCCTCACTGCCTGGCTTATTTCACTTTCCATAATGCTCTCCAGTTCCATCCATGCTGTTGCAAAGGGTATAAGCTCCTTCTTTCTCTCTGCCATGTAGAATTCCATTGCATAAATGTACCATAGTTTTTGGATCCACTCATTTGCTGATGGGCACTCAGGTTGCTTGCAGTACTTGGCTATTGTAAATTGTGCTGCTATGAACATTGGGGTGCATAGGTGTTGCCTTTTGACCTGGCAACTCCTCTGCTGGGACTATACCCCAAGAATAATGAAACACCAATTCAAAAGAACCTCTGCACCTCAATGTGCATAGCAGCACAATTTACAATAGCCAAGTACTGCAAGCAACCTGAGTGCCCATCAGCAATTGAGTGGATCCAAAAACTATGGTACATTTACAAAATGGAATACTATGCAGTAGAAAGAAAGAAGGAGCTCCTACTCTTTGTGACAGCATGGATGGAACTGGAGAGTACTATGCTAAGTGAAATAAGTCAGGTGGTGAAAGACAAGGACCATATGATGTCACCTATAAGGGGAACCTAATCAACAAAACAAACAAGCAGGCAAAATATAACCAGAGACATTGAAATAAAGAACAAACTGAGAGTGATCAGAGGGGAGGAGGGAGCAGATAATTAAGGGAAAAGGGGGAAGGGTTTTCAGAAACAACTACAAAGGACACGTGGACAAAACCAAAGGCAGGTAGGATCATGGGTGGGAAGTGGGGATGGCTGGAGTGGGGGGCAGTGGTGTGGGGAAAATGGAGACAACTGTACTTGAACAACAATAAAAAATGTGAATAAAAAAAGACATAGTTTTAATTCATTAAAAAAAGCCCCAGCATCTTATTGTTTTATGATTACATTAAATCAAATAACACAGCCAAATTAGAAATGTAGCTAGTCATCTCATCAAAGAGAATAAATAGTGGAAGAGGAAAAATATATATTTAAGAATAAAATGATTTTAGATTTCTCACTATATTTACACATATTAAAATAATCTACTGTACTCAGTATATATCTATCTATACACATCCATGTGTATTTCATCTAAAGTCATTTTTACCTCTGTGACACCCAAGTCATTTTTATAGACCACTGTTACCAGCCTGAAGTTTAATTCAGTTTATTCAACCTCTCCTACTTAATTAGCTCTTTCCCTTCACTGTATGCAGTAGACATTACTTTTTTTTATAACAAGAAAGTGCTTTATTTTTTATTCTTGTTTATTCTATTATAGTTTTCCCAATTTTTCCCCTTTTGCCTCCCTCCACCCTAGCTCACATAGTACATCCCCACACTGTTGTCCATGTCCATGGGTCATTCATACATGTTCTTTGACTAATCCCTTCCTGTTATTTTCATCATACCTCTCATACCTCCTCTCCTCTTACAGCTATCAGTCTGTTCCATATTTCCATGACTCTGGTTCATTTTTCTCATTAGTTTATTTTTGTTAATTAAATTTCTCTTATAAATGAGATCATATGGTATTTGTCTTTCACAAACTGGCTCTTTCACTTAGAATAATAGTCTCCAGTTCCATTTATGTTGTTAAAAAAGGTAGGGATTCCTTCTTTCTTTGTGCTGTATAGCATTCCATTGTGTAAACATACCACCATTTTTTAATCCTTTCCTTAACTGACTGGCATTTAGGCTGTTTCCAACATTTGGCTATTGTAAATTGTGCTTCTATGAACATAGGGGTGCATAAGATTTTTGAATATGAGTTTTGAGATTCTTAGGGTATATTCCCAGCAATGGAATCACTGGGTCCAAAGGAAGTTCTGTTTTTAATTTTTTCAGTGAATTTCATACTGTTTTCCACAGTGGCTGCACCAGTCTGCATTCCAACCAACAGTGCACTAGGGTTCCCTTTTCTCCACATCCTTTTCAGCCTATGTTGTTTGTTGATTTATTAATGATGGCCATTCTGACAGATGTGAAGTGGTATCTCATTGTGGTTTTAATTTGCATCTCTCTGATGGCTAGTGATGGTGAGCATCTTTTCATATGTCTATGAGCCATCTGTATGACCTCCTTGGAAAAGTGTCTATTTAGATACTTTACCTATTTTTTCATTGTATTGTTTATCTTGCTGGTGTTGAGTCATATGAGTTTTTAACATATTTTGGATATTGAACCCTTGTCCAATGTATCATTGGCAAATACATCCTCCCATACAGTCAGTATCTTTTTCATTTCGATGAAGGTTTCTTTAGCTATGCAGCAGCTTGTTAGTTTAATGTAGTCCCATTTGTTCATATTTCCCTTGCCCTAGGAGATACATTGGCAAAAATATTGCTTGGGATATCTGAAATTTCACTGCCAATGTTTTCTCTAGGCCTTTTTATGGTATCATGACTTTTATTTAATTTTTTTATCCATTCTAAGTTTATTGTGGTGTATGGTATAAGTTGGTGGGCCAGTTTCATTTATTTACATGTACCAGTACAGTTCTCCCAACACCATGTGTTGAAAAGACTATTTTTACTCCATTGTATGAACATGCTCCCTTTGTCAAATATTAATTGGCCATAGAGACATGAGTTTATTCCTGGGCTCTTTCCTCTGTTCCATTGGTCTATGTGTCTGTTCTTATGCCAGTACCAGGCTGTTTTGATTACAGTGACCTGGTAGTATAGTTTGATATCAAGTATTGGGATCCCTTCAACTTTCTTCTTCTTTCTCAAGTTTGCTGTGGTTATTTGGGATCTTTTTTGGTTCCATATAAATTTTTGAGGTATTTGTTCTAGATCTGTGAAATATACTATTGGTATTTTAGTAGGAATTGCATTGAATCTATAGATTGCTTTGAGTAGTATGGACATTTAGATGATGTTAATTCTTCCAGTCAATGAACAGGGTATGTGCTTCCATTTATTTGTATCTTCCTCAATTTCTTTTTTCACTGTTCCATAGTTTTCTGAGTATAGATCTTTTACTTCCTTGGTTAAATTTATTCCTAGGTACTTTTATTTTTTTATTATTTTTTGTTGCTATAGTAAATGGGATTTTTTTCTTGGTTTCTCTTTCTGATAGTTCATTTTTGATGTACAAAATGCTATCAATTTCTGAATACTGACTTTGTATCCTGCTACTTTGCCTAATTCACTTATTTGGTCAAGTAGTTTTTTGGTGAAATTTTTAGGGTTTACTATAGACTGATAACAACTAGTGAAATTAAAGCAGTAAGCAAAAGCTACTGACACACACAAAAGTCTAGGCCATGTGGCTTCACAGGTAAATTTTAGCAAATGTTCAAAGAAGAACTAACACCTCTCCTTCTCAAACTATGCTAAAAAATACAAGAAGAGGGGAGACTCCCTAACTTTTTTTACTAAGCCAGTATTATCCTAATCCTCAAACTAGGTAAAGACACAACAAAGAATGAAAATTACAGGCCAATATCTCTGATGAACATAGATACTAAAATCCTCAAAAAATACTAAATGAATCCCTAAATACATTAAAAAGATCACACACTGTGATCAAGTGGGATTAATTCCAGAGATGCAAGGTTGATATAATATTCATAAATCCATAAATATGATATATCACATAAACAAAATGAAAAACAAAAATTATATGATCATATCAATAGATGCAGAAAAAGCATTTGAAAAAATCCAGCACCCACTTATGATAAAAACACTCAGCAAAGTGGTAGTAGAGGGAGCATACCTCAACATAATAAAGGCCATGTATGAGAAACCTATAGCCAGCATCATACACAATGGGCAAAAACTAAAAGTGTTTCCCTTAAGATCAGGAGCAAGACACGGGTGTCTGCTTTCACCACTCTTATTCAACACAGTAGTCATTACTTTCTGATCACATGTAATATAACAAACAAGCAAAAATATCTTAGACAAGGAATGGAATTTATTGGTAGCCTAGTAGTTTGAAGAATTTCAAAAGGAACTATAGGAACTGCCAGGACAAGTTGTTTCTCAAGCATTTTTCCTATTGCATATACATCTCCATGTGAAGGGAACATGGTGAGGTCTTGGCTGCACCAACTGAAAACTGACAAAAGAGAAAGCTTCTCCTAGCATCAATTCTAAGGAAGAGATTCAAATGGCAATATTCCAGTCACATGTCCAGATCTGGATCAATCATAATTGCCAGATGGATGTGTTTGTTATGTGTTTTAGCTTGAGCTCTTCCAAGAGAAAAATCTTAGGTAATAATTTGCAAACAAGTAGCTTATTTGAAAGGTAGTCCCAGGAATTAATGCAAGGAAGTAAGAAAATAATACAGGGAAGGGAGTGGTTTAAGTGGCAGGCTATTGTTCTGGGCAACTAATGCTCCAGGCTACTGGAGATCATCTTAGAAACCTTGTGGGACAACAAGAAAGCTGGGGTATACATCCACAAATTCTCTTTCCTCACGTATATCTCCATATTAAATGGGAATGCTCTTAAAACACTGTACTTTAGTTAACTTGTTTGTCTGTCCTTTCTACTCTAAATTCCTTGAGGGCATGTCTTTGCCATGTTTAATTTATCCAGCACCTGACTCAAGACTGGACACATGGTAGGAAAATCAATATATCCTTGTCAAATGAGTTAATAAAGAATGAAAATTTCAAATTTCTAGGACACCAACAACATGCATTTGCAAGATTGGCATGTTCTGTGTACAGAGCTTAGAGAGGCAAAATAATTATGTGTATTATGAAATAAATTTTGAGCTGTGTAAATTGATTGCACACTAAATCACCAAATCTAACACTACTGAAATACCAAGACTGAAACCCATCTGTTTCTAGGAATCTTATGAAAATTTGTCTTTCTATGTCATATTTTAACATTTATTAAAGCACTAATGTTTATCACAAAATTTTAAACAAATAAGATTGTATGTAAACCAAACCTGTATTAAATTATTGTTACATATTTATCCATATACCTATTCTCTACTATAAAATATTTAATGTAATAGGAACCAAATTATCACAACTCAGTTCTATTCAGAAGACCTGAGCCTTGCTCTTATCTTCTCTTATAAATGTGACCTCAGAAGTTTTGAGGTTTTACTACATTTGTAATTTTTAAGTTGCTCATATTGAAATTGATTAGTTTTGACTATAAGTTTTAATTACACTAAGTGAAATAGTTTCCTGCTGAGCAATCAATTTGGCATAAATCAAATTATTAGTTTTGTACTTGCTGGTCACAGGGTAAATTTTAATGTCATATATAATTTGTCTTCTCTGTAGGCACACTATTACTCTGGTTCTAGGGTTTTAATTATAATCATATTCAAATTGTGGTAGAACCTACAGATTGACTAAAAAGCATTAACACAATTTCAGAAACATATGCTGAACTCTCAGATTTTACCCCTTAAATCTCTCTTCTCATGACCTGCTATGTTCCAGTTACTTGGTGAACACCAACAACTTGCAGAGTTTCAGTGGGGCTTCCATATCATATATTTGAATAAGATGTTAAGTCTTGGAATTATTTCTAATTTTAAAAATCAAAATTCTTTAAAATGGAACTTGATTGAAATATTTTCTTTAAAATGATATAATGGCTTTGACATAGGCAATATTTTAAATAATTATTAGAGTAACTCAGGGTGTAATATCTAAAATATTTCAGTCAATATCTTTTCAAAAAATATTTTGAGGTATTTTTTAAAAGAATGTCAGAGTACTTTAGCTACAAAGGTTGAAATACTCAAGGTAATATTAAGTAATCATTTTACAGTAGTTAGAACTCATTTACAGAAACTTAGTCCTACAATATCTTAGGTCCAGAAAAACATTTTTTCGTCATACACACACACACACACACACACACACATACATTGTGCTTACCTGCCACTCTGTCCATTGATTTTATATCCACTGATTTTATTAGTCACATTTCTCTGGAAGCCCTAGGTAGAATGACAAGTTTCCAAGAAAAAAATACAGGATTTTGCTTATACACAATGTTGAAATCTAAATTGTCCCCATGCTATTTTTGTGTATGCTCAAAAGATGGAGAATCTTACCATTAATTGATAGGGGGGGATAACATGATATGTCTGAAGTTATTTTCCCCTCATCCCACAACAGGAGGGGAATCTCATTTTTAAAATTCACTACGTGTATTTATGAATTGTAAATGAATTATAAAAAAACATGATTTGAGGCTTCTGGTCGAGATGGTGGTTTAGACAGACATGGCAAATCTCTTTGCACAATCACATCAAAATTACAACTAAAATATAGAACAATCATCATTCAGAACCATCAGAAATCTAGTTATCACTCTGATAACTATGGAATTAAAAAACACACATCCATCCAGACTGGTAGGAGGGGCACAGTCACGGAACGGGCCAGTCCCTCACCTATGTGTGGTGGTTAAAAATTTGGGAGGGATATCTTGGGAGCGAGGAGCCTCAGCCCCACACTAGGCACCACCAGCCCAGGGCTCCAGTGCAAGGAAGATAAGTCCCCACATCTACTGGCTGCAAAAACCATTGGGGATTGAGTCAGTGGGAGAAACTGCTTGAGAGCCAAGCAGTTCCTCTTAAAGAACCCACACATGGACTCACCTACTCAGACTCACTCCCTCTGATCTCCAGCACCAGAGTAGCAGCTTAAAAGGCACCAGTGGTATATAGGGAGAAACTGAAGTATCTGGCATCAAGGCGAGCAAAGGTCATTGTCGATTTTCTAAATGCTCCCCCCACAGAACTGGCAAACTGGTACCATATCTGAGACTCCATCAACCTGGCTAACACTGTTTGACCCACCTTGGAGATCCCCAGAGACTCCACCCCACCTAATTTACAGGCCCAACCAAGCTGCTTTTCCATATGAATGGCTGGTCTTGGCTTCTGCTTCACAATTTCCTAAATCCTATCAAACAAGCAACAGCTGGCTTCAGTGAACCCCAGGCCTGGCAATAGCAGCAGCCAGCCTAGATTCCCAGCTGCACTTTGCCTGGGAATCTCCAAGCCCAGAACAAGTAGCAGCCATCTCAGATTACTTTACAGCTCAGGCAGGGTGCCCTGGGAAAAACACAGGTTGCGGCTGACCTTGGCCTGCACCACTTGGGAAACCCCAAGGCCAATGCACACAGTAGACAACTACAGACCATGTCAGAGGGGCAGAGTTTGGTGGTCAGTGGTCACAGTCAATCCTTGCAATTGACTGGCCTGGATAAATCCCTTCCATTGATCGTCCAACAGCAACCTACAAGACGAGGGGGTACTCAGTCCACAAGAAGAGCACACCTTGAGTACCGATTTTCAGTGATAGGGGAGCCTGTGCCACTGGACCCTGCAGGACACTTACTACATTAGGCCACACTACAAAGACACAGAGTCAAAGGAGCTTTACTTAACATAGAAACAAACATGGGGAGGCTGCCAAAACAAGGAGACAAAGAAACATGGCTCAAATCAAAGAACAGATCAAAACTCCAGTAAAAGAGCTAAATAAAATGGAGATAAACAAACTACCAGATAAAGAGTTTAAAACACTGGTTATAAGAATGCTCAAGGAATTTAGTAAAGACCTCAACAATGAAAAAATGATCCAGTCATAAATAAAGGATACACAAATTGAAATAAAAACAATTTACAGGGAAACAAGAGTAGGGTGGATGAAGCTGAGAATCACATCAATGATATGGCACATAAGGAAGCAAAAAACAACCAATCAGAAAACCAAGAAGAACCCCCCCCACCCCCAAGAAATGAGGATAGTGTAAGGAGCCTCGGTGAGAACTTCAAATGTTCTAACACTTGCATCTTAGGGGTGTCAAAAGGAGAAGAGAAAGAACAAGAAATTGGAAATCTATTTGAAAAATTTGTGAAATAAAACTTCCCTAATTTGGTGAAGGAAATAGACATGTAAGTCCAGGAAGCACATAGAGTTCCAAACAAGATGGATGCAAAGAGACCCACTCCAAAACATCACAAAATGCCAAAGGTTAAAGATAAAGAGAGAATCTTAAAAGCAGCAAGAAAAAAGAAGTTAGTTACATACAGGGGAGTTCCCATAAGACTATCAGCTGACTTCTCTAAAGAAACTTTGCAGGCTAGAAGGGATTGGCAAAAAATATTCAAAGTCATGAAAAGCAGGGACCTACAGGCGAGATTGCTCTACCCAGCAAAGATAACATTTAGAAATGATGGGCAGATAATGAGCTTCCCAGACAAGAAAAAAAACTAAAGGAGTTCATTATTATCAAATCATTATTATATGAAATATTAAAGGGACTTAAGAAAAAGATCAAAACTGTAAACAATAAAATGGCAATAAATACAAATCTATCAATTGAATCTAAAACACAAACTAAGCAAACAAGAAGAATAGAGATAGAACCATGGATACAGAGAGTGTTTTGATGGTTGCCAGATGAGATGGGGTGTGGGGGAATGGATGAAGAGGTGAGGGGATTTAGAAACACAAATAGGTAGTTACAGAATAGACACAGGGATATAAAGTACAATATAGGAAATGGAGTAGCCAAAGAATTTATATGCTTTACCCATGGACATGAATAATGGTGTAGGAATTGCATGACAGAGTGGGAGTGCTGGGTGGAGGGAGGGCAAAAGGATAAAGTCAAGGCAACTGTAATAACATAATTAATCAAATATAATTAAAAATATGAATTCAAAACCAATGCCCATCTCATAGAAGATTACCTGTTGAAAAAAGTTTTTATTAAAATTGAGAAAATAAATTGCTACTCCACAATAAATATTTATATATTAGTTACATTCTAATAATATATTACCAGGACAAGTAAAGCACCATGGAGTAATCTTGCTGAATAAAGTAGCCTGATATTGAATAATTTTTCAAAAAATTTCATTTAAATTATGTACTTCATAATTACTGAGGTTTGCAGGGCATCAAATGCTCTCTCTCACATTTTGTCCTAACTTGCTTTTCCTGCCTCATTACTGAAAACATTTATGTATAAGATCTATATGCCCACATTATATGCTTTATATCTGTGTCATTGTTGCAAAATACAATTACCAATAGCTTTTCAATTTCTACTTACAGTCTCTCAGAAGGCCCAGAAGCTCCTGTCATATACACAGGTGCTAGGATTTGTCTCTATATTCTTATAATAGATTACCTGATATAATCAGGAAGTTTTAAAGGACTTATACAAATAAGGAGAAATAGATTTGACTAAGATAACAAATTAATTAATGTCTTCTAAGCTGGTCTTTTTGGACCCATACTTTTCCGAGTGAATTAGTTATCCTTATCTTTAAAAGACTCCTATTCTAGTAGAGCCAGTTACAAGGAAAGAGACATGAACCCATAAGGGAGTATTAGGAAATAAATAGTAGTTGTACACCTTTAAGCACATTGTGATTTTTATGTTGTCCTTATGTCATTTCCAGTTACAATGAAAAACCCATGATGTGCTAGTTTTATGGCAGGGTGTTACTGTGAAGATGGTAACAGATGTGTAATCAGCAGTACATGAACAGTGACCTTTTACCTAGACTACCTGTGCATTAATCAGGTCTCTTTTAGTTACAACTGAAGAGATCCCAATCAAGCATCTTTAATGATTATGGGTAAAATTAGTGGCTGATGTGACCTAGAAAGCTAGAAGTAGCCTGGCTTCAAAAATGGATGGATTCAGGGGTTCCAATAATGTCCTTTGAACTGTTTATTCTCTCTCTCTTCCTGGGGTTCTCTCTCATTGTACAAAGTAGCCACCACAGTCATATGATTCTATTTTAGCAATCTAAGTAGAAAGAAGTAATGTTTATAGATAGGTCCAGGAGAAAAGTAGCAGTGAAGTATTTGATTACCCTAGACCAGCTACTTTCAACCTTTTTCATCTCATGACACACAGAACATAATTACTAAAATTCTGCAGCACACCATTAATATATTTTATGTTTTGCTGATCTGAAAAAATAGGTATAATTTTGATTCATTCTTGTAGGACAACTATTATTGTGTTGGCTGTTATGTTTTTAATTTGACAGCCTAAAGGAAAAGAGGTAAGTGTCCCTGACTAGGCAGGTATTGCACATTTTAGAAATTCCTGCGGCACACCAGTGGGCCCACAGTGGCACACCTGTTGAAAGTCACTGCCCTAGATGAAACCTGTGCCCATTTCTACCTAGCTGCTATTGTCGGGAACAGGACATGGGCAAGATTATTCAGGAAAGAGAAACTGTAACAAAGAATGAGAGAGGATTTCTGAGAGAAGGAAAAAGAAGAGCCCAAAGCTACAAAGTTTCATCCTATTCCCTTTTCTCCATTGCTATTTAAGTTAACTTTTTAAAGTATTCCCCCACTATGTTTATACACTTGGATTTGGAGTCAGATACTGCCCCATCCCCCAATGTACATAGGTTTTTTCTCACCCATTCTTTAAAAGCTGTCATCCACAGAGAAAACAAAACAAAAAAAATACAATATTAAAACAAATATAAGCTCTTACCTTCTCTACAAATACAATAATGCTTTCCATCCACCAAAGTCAAGCATGTTGCATTGTTTCTGCAAGGGTCAGTGAGTGGATCACTGAGGTTATAGTGTTGATGGCAAAATTTTCCAGTATAAAAGGGCGGGCACAGGCATACAAACTGCCCGGGAATGGTAGATTCATGACAAAGAGCTCCATTCATGCATGGGTCAGAGTCACACTCATTTATTTCTTCACTACAGTTCTGTCCAGTCCACCCAGATGTACATTCACAGCTGAAATAAAATTTTAGGAATATGAACAATACTGTTTCAAATTTATTCTTTGCATTTCTATGTAATTACTACCTTGAATTAATAACTGGAAATTTTTATTTATGACATGCTAGGAAATTATACATGCTTTAAAATATTGTTTGCTAATTTCTTGAGACAATTTAATGTTTATTACTATGAAACTGACTGCATTGGCTGAAATACAATTTAAGAAGCATTTGGTAAATTGCTAACATAAGTAGGTCTCTGAGACATATCAGAGAACTCCAGTGCTACCAATTTCAATTTTAGCAACTATTCAACTGAATTACCAATTGAGAAAATTTTCTCAAATATTTCTTTTATGTAAAACATGTTTTACCAATGATATCGCTGTTTATAAGTCTCAGATGATATTTAATTTAATGTCTTAAGAATATGTGATTCTTAAAATTATCAGAATATTTATAATAGGGGCTCCTTTATGTTTCCGTCTTTGTTTCCATTTTTGCATGCTTTAATAACATCTTTCCTATTAACATATGAATAATGTGGAAAAATTGAAGAGAAAGCAAAGAAAAAATAAGGCATTTAGATCTTGTCTATATATAACAGCTCAGTTTAATCCTCAGCTACCTAGTATCTGTTATTCTCTTAGACATTTTTGACTTCAAATAGCATTTTAGCCAAACATCTTCTATCAACCTAGGCTACTACTGAGTTCTGTTATTGAAAGTAGGAGAATTCTGACAGGGAACACAGGAAAAGGGGTTTTCCACATAAGTATTATTCAAATAAGGGAAATGAACAATAATGAAACCTGCCAATATGGGTTAAATGTGAGGATCATTAATCAACTGGCTGAGTGGAAGTCAACCCCAACCTGTGGGCAGGTTCAGAGACAGAACTCCTGTCCGTCTGTGGCCAAGGCAGAACTCCAAAACTCAAGTAAATATACTATTTGGCAAGTAATAAAACACGAGACAAGGCATAGAGGATATTAGAAGTATTATTTTCAGAAAATGATTATTTTACTAATAAACTAGATAGTTAAGATAACTTCAAATGAATATTACATTGCTGATACATTTAACTTGCTTCATGATAGGTGATATTTTGCTAAAAAAGAAAAAAAGGGAAAGGGGGAAAGGGGAGGGAAGGAGACAGGGAAGAAAGAAAGAAAGAAATAAAGGAAAAAAGAAAAGAAAAGAAAGAAGAAAAAGAAAGAAGAAAGAAAAAAAAGAAAGAAAGAAAGAAAGAAAGAAAGAAAGAAAGAAAGAAAGAAAGAAAGGAAAAGAAAGAAAGAAGAAAGAAAGAGGGAGGGAGGGAGGAAAGAAGAAAGGAAGAAAGAAAAAGAAAGGAGAAAGAAAGAGAAAAAGAAAGAAAGGAAAAAAGAGAAGGGGAGGGGAGGGGGGGAGTGGCAAAGCCCCAGGAGTATCTAGCCCATTCTGTTTTAATAAATATAGAGGATACCAATAGAATGAGTGGAGATAGTTGAATGACTGGCTTACGCTGTACTTGAAATTAATTCTAAATAGATATGGCACCCACTGACATGAAAACTAAAATAAATAGGGGACATGATGGCTTTAGGCATAACCAACTAATGATACATTTAGTAGTCCATAAGATTGAATCCTATATTTAAAAAAAAGATAGATTTTACAGCTTTTTTTTTTTGAATTTGGTAGTTTGGAGACAATGATTGCTACCATGCAAATTGAATATTTCTTTGTAAGGTATGTTTGCCAAAGGCAAACTTTACAACTGAAATAATTTATACCTTTGAAATATAAAAAAGTTCAATGGAAATATTATTTCTTTAAAGAATGAATAAAAATTCTTGGTATTTTTTTCTTTTCTAAAATATAGTGAGATTATTTTGGTGGCTATTCACACTAGTTTGCTAGATAGACCTGCTTTAGGCCTATCTTTCTGAAAAAATCTTTCTATGGTGTTAACTCTTCATCTTTGATTATCTCCAATATTCCTAAATGAAACTGAATATTGTCCAAAAAAGATTATAATATTGCTTATTTACTAACCCTGAACATGACTTCACCTTGCTCTAAAATTTGTTTGCCACAACCTTTAGGAAATCATATATACTATCTTGTGTTGTAAATATTTTCATGGTTTATATCTATTATTAAGCTTTTGGCTCCTCAATATATAAGAATTTTCCATTTTTTAATTCTCATGTATATAATATGCATATGTTTAATATAAATATTGATTAATATATGATTTTTAGTTGGAAACATATACTTACCTGAATTCTTTCTTTTGGAAAATTGGTGACCCAACAGCTTAATAAAATTGGTAATCTCAGAGAATTGTAAAAATTAAATGTGATAATGAATAAAAAGTATATGTAGTTTCTGACATCATAAATGCTTAGCCACCTACCATGGTTACTACGTGCTCCCAAAGAATTTTAAAAAGCATTTGTTACCCTGTTAATGCCTCAAAAAATATACATCTCAAGAATGGATATTGCTTTAATTTCTAGTAGTACTTTTCATTTACTTGTCTAGTCTTCATATATTAAACTGTCAAATAGGTTATCCAATTTGATACTTCTAATAAAGCACTGAAGAAAGAAGAGTTATTCATATTCTTTACGGAAGGCATAGCCAAAAGTGCAAAGCCTGAAGTGATGTATCGGCTGTCACGTGGTTAGCAAACCTGAGAACTGAAACCCAACATCTTTTTCCCATTTTCTTTGCTTCCTTTATATTTTTCTATTTTGCAGAAATCCAATGTACAACTATGCAACATTTTGTGAAATAATGTTAAAATTAGGAATAACAAAATCCCAATAAAATAGCTTCAGTGCATATATTTTATTTGCAGTCACTTTACTTCTAAGGGGTGTTGCACAAATACTTGTTTTCCTTTTTCTCACGCTTGTTCGTGAGTCCATAATTTCAACCAGACAACTTTAAAAGAATTCCTTGTTAATAACTGACAATGCTTGACTATTTAGCACATGTGCTGAAGATTTGCTTTATCTTCCCAAATAACAGGTGGCCTGAGATTTCATGCGGGGTCCTTACAAGGATCAAATCCTCAGGAAGGCATCTGGCCATATGTCAATGGGACTAATGATGCCAAGATGAGGCCTATGGAGATGAACTGATATTCTGTAGAAAACAAAGTTCCACAGAACAAAGTCACTACTAGTAACTAATAATCAGACCTACACATTTATTTATTTGAATTTGCTTTGTACATATCAGAGAAACTAGTCTTTGATGGATTGGAAAACCATATTTGATATGAGAGCTTTGATCTGGTTTTTAGTTTGTACCATTCAGGATTCAGTGTGATCTGGCAGGATTTTCCAAACTCACAGCTAGAAGCAGAATCTTTAGGTATTAAAGAGAAAACAACAACAAGAACAAAGACACAACTAGACTTTTCAAGTGTGCAGTTACCAGTAGTAAACACTTGAAAACTGAGTGTTTGCTTAAAGTATATTTTAATTTGCTGTCTTCCCCAGTGAGGGAACCAAAAAGTCATTGGCATAAAATACACTGAATACCCTCTAAGTAAGAACATTTCAGTTTTTAAGTGTTGCTTTGAAGTACCAAAGCTAATAATAAAAAATAAGGTAGACAACATTGTTATAAAGTAAGGGAAAAAAAGAAAAATTCAATAAAAATTCATTATCTTCAAAAAACTTAGTAGGTTCCAATTAACTATTAACCACTCTATATGCTTACTACAAATATTGATATGTGATGAATAAATATTATTCAGCAATACTTACCTATGTTTGAACCTGCTTATCCATACTTATCTATACTTTGTATAAGTATTCCAGGTTTGTTAGCTATAAACCTGTAAATACAAACCTAACAGTATACATATCTTTAAAGGCCTCTTCTTAGCTCACTTATTATTTGTGGCAGCCATTACTTTTATGCAAAAAAGATTCCAACCAAAACCATAGGTGAAAAAGACATTATACAACAGTAAATCACAAAGTAGTATTACATATTTAATGTCTTAGAAAATTAGGGGCACAGAAAAAGGTAGAAATAAAAAATATGGGTCACTCAACTATGTCATTCATTCTTTATGTTACTGTTTATTCATTATAAGATAGTCACTACTATACTTTTTTAACCACTGCAACTTTCTTGGATAAACATATGGGAAAACTTTAAGCTCCTTTGTACTGAAAAAAAATAATTCAAATAAATGATTTATATTATTAATATACATTAAAAGTAGAAAGTAGTATTAAAAACCACTCTGAAGACCACCGTGAAAATATTAAGACATAAAAACACATAAGAAGATTGATATGTGGAGTAAAAGGATGGAGGTGACCTAAAAAATTACAGCAAAGAGAGGTGAAAACAAAAGCAACAACAGTTAAACTAAGTTATTTTGCTTCTACCCTTGAAAATGTTTAAGGTTTGCTGTTTTTAAGTATGGTAGTAACAGAATCAGATTGTCATAGAGTAGAAGATGGATTAAATAGGGAGAGTTTGGTAGCATGAAGGTCATTTAAGGAGCTATTGTTTTACTGCTGATGAAAGATTATTAGGACCTAAACAAAAGCAGTAATTAGGTATGTCATATTTGATGTACCTTTCTGATGAAGGCTTGAGAAAATGTGAACAATGACCAGTATAACCTGATGAGAAAGTAAGTAATGAGGAGAACTCTGTGGATTTTAGTTTCAGTATTGGCAAGTGGTACCATCAGGTAAGGCAAGGAAGACAACAGTGAGGATGGGATAGGAAGAGAAAGTACTGATGCTTTCCGTTATATAAGTGACTTAATATAATATAAGTCACTTAAATTAACTGTGTGATTTAAGATGCTGTCCTATATATAATAACAAATTCAAATATGGAATTCTGTGGAAAAATTAAGGCTTGTGATAAAAATTTAAGGGCCATTTTAACAGGCGTTTCCAAGAATAATTTAGCATCAATTAAGTTTAACATTGGCCCTTTTTAAAAAACTAAAATGTAAAGTTAATTTACTAAAAATGTTGAATAACCTCCTGCATGGTAAAATATATTCTTAAATATTTATAGAATTTTATTATCTTTGGGGAAGTAGAGCAAGAATGGCCAATTATAATGATCACCAAGGTTAGAGAGACAGTAAGGGGGGCCCTGATCCTCCAAGAACCATGGAGACATAATAGAACACATTGTCTCTAGAGCAGAATAGATTAATAGACAACAAGGATATTTCTCAATCTACACAATCAAAATGTATCAACAATGGATATTTTTTCTTTTCTTTATTGTTGTTTAAGCACAGTTGTCTCCATTTCCCCCCACCATGACCCCCTCCACCCTAGCCATCCCTGCCTCCCACCCTAGATCCTAACACCCTTTGGCTTTGTCCTTGGTCCTTTATACATGTTCCTTGATGACCCTTCCCTCTTTTCCCCCATTATCCCCTTTTACCTCTCTTCTGGTTACTGTCAGTTTGTTCTTTATTTCAATAACTCTGGTTATATTTGCTTACTTGTTTGTTTTGTTGATTAGGTTCCACTTACAGGTGAGATTATATGGTATTTGTCTTTCACCACCTGGCTTATTTCACTTAGCATAATGCTCTCCAGTTCCATCCATGCTGTCGCAAAGAGTTGGAGCTCCTTCTTTCTCTCTACTGTGTAGTATTCCATTGTGTAAATGTACCACAGTTTTTTGATCCATTCACTTACTGATGGGCACTTAGGTTGCTTCCAGCACTTGGCTATTGTAAATTGTGCTGCTATGAACATTGGCATGCATAGATTATTTTCAATTGGTGTTTCAGGATTCTTGGGGTATAATCCCAGCAGAGGAATTGCCAGGTCAAAAGGCAGTTCCATTTTAGGTTTTCTGAGGAAATTCCATACTGTTTCCCACAGTGGCTGCACCAATCTACATTCCCACTAGGAAATGCACTAGGATTCCCTTTTCTCCACAACCTCTCCAACACTTGTTGTTTGTTGATTTGTTTATGACGGCCATTCTTACCATTGTGAAGTGGTATCTCATTGTGGTTTTAGTTTGCATCTCTCTGATGGCTAGAGATGCTAAGGATACTATCATAAGTCTCTGGGCTCTCTGTATGTCCTCCTTGGAGAAGTGTCTGTTCAGGTCCTTTGCCCATTTTTTAATTGGATTGTTTGTCTCCCTGGAGTGGAGTCATGTGAGTTCTTTATATATTTTGGAGATCAAACGCTTGTCTGAGGTTTCACTGGCAAATATATGTTCACATATGGCTGGTTCCCTTTTCATTTTCCTGATGTTTTCTTTAGCTCTGTGGAAGCTTTTGATTTTGATGGAGTCCCATTTGTTTCTTTCCTTTATGTCCCGTGCTCTAGGGGACATATCAGTGAAAATATTGCTGTGTGGAATATCTGAGATTTTCCTCCCTATGTTCTCCTCTAGGACTTTTATGGTATCACGGCTTATATTTAAGTCTTTTATCCCTCTTGAGTTTATTTTTGTATATGGTATAAGTTGGTGGTCATTTCATTTTTTTTGCATTTAGCTGTCCAGATCTCCAAACACCAGTTGTTGAAGAGGCCATTTTTACTCTATTTTATGCTTCTGCCCCCTTTGTTGAATATTAATTGACCATAGAGACTTGGGTGTATTCCAGGGCTCTCTATTCCATTACATTGATCTATGTGTCTGTTCTTATCCCAGTACCAGACTGTTTTGAATACAGTGGCCTTGTAGTATAGTTTGATATCAGGTATTGTGATCTCTCCTGCTTTGTTCTTCTTTCTCAAAATTGCTGTGCTATTTGGGGTCATTTATGGTTCTATATCAATTTTGAAATGTTTGTTCTATATCTGTGAAATATGCCAATGGTATTTTTATAGGGATTGCATTCAATCTATAAATTGCTTTATATTTAGGAGGCTGAGGGAAGCCCAACTAAAAATAATGAGCCTTTGCCCAGTGTTCATACCCCAAACTCACTGGTGGAAGGAGAGGCCAGGTGCCCAAGAGAAAACACCCTATGACACCATGGCACTCTATAGTAATGATTCCCCCAATAGGACCTATGGCCATTTACTTCATGTAGGAGAAAGGCTGCCAGACATTTTGAGGTGGTTGGACATGAACTCAATTTGACATTGCCATCTAGGTTTCTGAAGAAGCTTCATTTCCCTGATTTTAGAATGGCGCCTGTAGAGACAAGAAAATAAATGTACTCCAACCAGGTGTAGCTCACAGTGGTCAACTGGTTCCAGTCATCATTTCCCCAGCTCCTGAATATAAACAATCCACACTTGAGCAACAAGGGTTTAAAGTGCACCAGTCCACTTATACTCAGGTTTTTGTCAATAAATGCAATCTGCCCAGAAACAAGGTAATAAATGTACCTGACCCAGGTGTAGCTCACAGTGGTACTACTGGTTCCCATCTCATTTCCCCAGTCTCAAAATAAATTTGGTCCATGCTTAAACAATATGGGTTTGAGCTAAGCTGGTCCACTTATAATTGTAGAATGTTCAGTAAATATAGCCAATCCTTCTTATCAGTGGTTATGTATCTTAAGATTCAACCAACTGCAGGGAAAAATATTTTCAGAATCCCAACCATAGTTTTGTTGCCACGGATTCCCAAAAGAAGATGGAAAATCAAGTTTCAATAAAGATTTGGTTGAAACCATGGATTCAAAGGGCCAACTGAAGTTAAGTTTTGGGGGAGTCAAAAGTTATACACAGATTTTCAACCCTTTAGTTGGTAGAACGCTCAAATCATTTTTCCCCCTCTTTAGCCTGGGAACTAGAACTATAGAGGATGCAGTTTAGAAGACACAATCTGTCTCCCCACTAAATCCCTACCCTCCAGCCAGTAGTATAAATTAAAAATAGTAGAGCACCTTGGGGAAAAAACAGAAGTTGGTTGCACCTTTGAGGACAATGAGAGGGCCTGCCATAATTTCACGGCAAGCCCCAGCTGACAAATTATAACAGACTGCTAGGGCAAGAGCAAGACCAGACAGATTCTAGTTGATGGTAAAGGGAAGGTAGAGTGGGTAGTGCAGGAGGAAGAGGAAGTTTATTACTTATGGCCTGTGGACCAGCTGAAGGGGTAGGTGCTACAATTCACTGTATTAATCATTTTCTTATAATTTACTGGAAGAAAAGAGGCTAACCAGAATTCTAAAGTAGCATCTTACAGAACTTAGGAGAATCAAGTGAATCTGAGGGGATGAGGTATGGTTTCACTTACTTATTTGTTTGCCTTTATAAAGGAGTATATTAAGAGATATAATTGCTTTATACAAAAAGATTGCACACTTTTAATGAGTACACATTGATAAAGTTGGACATGTGAATACACCTGTAATGTCATCACTGTGAGTAAACATATTTATGTCCTTCAAAAATGTCCTTGTGTTCTTGTGCATATGTGCATATATACGTGTGAGTATATGTGTACGTGTTGTGGTTGAACACTAACATGAGATATCTCAATATATTTCAAAGTGCACAATACTGTATTATTAGCTAGACGTGCTAGCGGATGCTTTCAACCTAGGACTGAAACCCTTATTCCCCCCATTCCTGGGAATGCTGGTGGCTGATATCTATGAAAATTGACCTCTGCTGGAGAGGGACACTTCACTCCAAGTCACTTCCTTTTTCTTGGGACAGCTCACACCCGATGCTTGGTTGAAGCAGGGACACAGAGAGTAAGTCCTGTTCTTCAGTGCGAGACCATTGGCCTGGTCACCCCTGCTCCAGAGCTGCCGGTTGGAGTGGGGGGTTTCTACTGTCTCTCCACTGTAATTCATCTTCTCCTTCTGCCTCATTCAGCATCTTTAATTCTCCCACAGATGTTTCCTTTTCTTTTTCAAAAGCTTTATTGTGACATAAATGATATACAAAAACACTGCACACAATTCAAAAGCACTCCACAGTAAACTTTCAGCATGCCAATTTTCATGTCAGAGTTGTTGAGTCCTGGGGAATTAAGCCTGTAATGCATTCACCATGAGTGAGTGCCAAATGCTTTTATTTTATTTCTAGAAATGTATACACACAAGAGCACAAACATATGTCTTAGAAATTCTCAGTTTCATTGTTTATAACAGCAAAAATTCAAAATGAGCATAAATGTTAGTAATGGGGCACTGGTTATAGTATCAGAAACAATTAAAATAAATGATATATTTTTATGTAATGATTAGAAAAAGACTCATTTCAAAATGCTATTATATAACATATAAACTATAATATATGAACTTGATTTCTACTGTGTTATAAGTTTGTATATATGCACTTCCTTATATGTATATAGAAAATCTTTGGAAGCACAGGACACAGGAAGGTATATAGAGTAAATACATGTACTCAGAGGGTCAGGTGTTCTAGATTCAAGTGCCTTATAGCAGCTGTGTAAACTTGAGCAAGATATGTCTTAGAGCGCCAGTTTCCTAAATATGGGGCATTAAAAGGAATTTTCTCAAGAAAGAACTAAATTAACTACTACCTATAAAATATTTAGAGAAGTCCCTGGATATAATGGACACTTTGATTAAGACTATTATTATAAACTATGGGTGTACTGAAAAGTGGGAACTGGAAAATTGTATTTTTAATATAATTCTGGAGCAGTAACTTTTTCACTTAAAGCATGTAATATCCTTAGAACAAAGCAGGGTTTTTTTTCAAACATTGGCTTGCTTTTTGTTTTCATTTTGAAGGCTCCTTGTATTCTGTAGCATGGGTTAGCGGTCCATGGTTCTCTCTTATTTCTTCTGTTTCATCTTTTATTGATACAGACCTGTCCAAGCATGGTATCTGCCCATAGAGAAGATGAGAATATTCCCTTGGATTTTCTCATGTCCACCTGGTGGATGCTCAATCATTTTAACGTCATTTACTGAAAGTGCGATTAATATACATTTCATTTTATCTTTGCAGAGCACCTCATATTGATGACAGTATCCCATCAACTTAGTGTCTGCTTAGTTTGGCATCACCACCAAAGTTTCGATGTGGATGTGCCCACTTTCCTCTCTGGCCTCTCTTCTCTTTGGCAAGAAAAGCATTGTTGCACCAGAGACAACCCCCTTTCTGCCTGCCAGGTTTCTCCTGGAATAGGTTTTGCATAAATCCTGAAACTTTGCAAAATATCAACTTATGAATGCAGAGGACCTACAATGGTGGAAAATATTTTTGCCTCTAGCCATCTTACTTCTAAAGCAGGATATAAGATTAATGCTTCTCCAGATTCTCCACTATTATGCTAAAAAGTTTTTTAGGACCTACATATTTTGTGTGGTGATTGCAGGGGAGAGGGAGGTATAAGGGGGATAAATGGTAATGGAAAAATACAATAAGAAAAGATTTTAAAGAGGATAATAGTTGTTCCAACACCAGGTATTGTGATCATCTTAATAGCAATAAAGAGTTTCTATAACACTAATGACAATTTTAGTTTACTATATTTTTCCATTTTTATTTTATCTAAAGTTTTTATTAATAGAATATATATATTGAAATTCTTAATGTTTGCTTGTTTTCCCTATTTTCATATGTAAAGCATTATAAAACATTTTAGAGTCAAATTTAATCTAATTTAATATTAAATTGGATTAAATTTATAGTCATTGATAACCTCCTAAACTCTAGATATATAACCTGATTTTCCTATGCCAAAGTCTTTTTATTTTTAATTTCAGATTAAAGATGCTATAATATCGAACTAGGAAAGTGGTGTGGATATCAGCACCCATCCTCCCTTGTCAGTTTCTTCATATGACTAATTTATTCAGGTATCTACACTCTCCACTCAATGTCACACACTGAATGGAAAGCTAATCTATGCCGATACTCCATGCCAAAGGTGTGTCTGATTGCTTTTACACAGTGAATTTTAACTTTAGCTACATATTAGAACCACCTATTATCTTTTGAAAATCCTGAAGCTCAGATTGCATCCACCACAGATTAAATCTGAATATCTCAGTGTGGGAAATAGGTTTTAACATTTTCTAAATGGCTCCAGTGTACAACCAAGCTTACTGGTCTCCTGATGTATCTTGTTTAGGAACCCACGACTAAACTAACCAGCAGTGATTTAACATGGGCATTTGATACAATGCAATCAAAAAGTTGTGACACTTGCTGAGGTCTTGTAAGAAGCATCCTTTCTCACATTAATTAGGCAGACTCCGGAAGTGATGCATCTCTCTTTTATTTGATGCCATGGGGTATACATGTGAAGCCAAGGTGGCTACTGTTACTTTGCCACCATGAAGTAGTTTATTGACACGTTTGTACATTCAGCATACAGGATATGGCACAATTAAGGCAGTAATTTAAGTTGTTATAATGTATAATATTGATCAAATGAATCTAATTGATTTTTTACTTTCATTCATTTTATTACTCAGTTATAAAGCAAAAACAAAATAACTAAATTAAATGTAGGATTGTAAACTTGTGCCCATATTTCAGACATTTCAAGTGAATAGAAAGGATTGGACATAAATAGACTGCAGTATGGTCTATGGATGTTTTTTATGTCTACCTATTGTATTGATTTCAAACTTAAAGGCCCCTCTTTTTACAACAGTAAATTAAGGGATACGTATAAGCATTCACAAACAAAATAAATAAAGAATAAAGACAAAATGTAAACATGGAGGGGTGAGTAAAAATGGTAGTAATTTTAGAATGTGTTCTAACTTAAGTGACCACCAACTTAAAACAAACTGTTATAATCATAGCTTGGTATATGTGAAGCACATGGTAACCACAAAACACTACAAGGGTGATACAAAGAAATCCAAGCACAGCACTACAGAAACCCACCAACATACAAGAGGACAGAGCAAAAAATAAGAAAAAAATATATAGAACTACAAAAACAATTAGGAAAAAATAATAAGATGGCAATAACTACATGCCTATCAATAATTACTTGAAATGTAAATGCATTAAAGTCTCCAATCAAAAGATATATGGATATAGAAGGCCTGTGGTACATATATACAATGGAGTACTGCTCAGCCATAAAAAGGACAAAATCTTACCATTTGCAACAGCATGGATGGACCTATAGGTCGTTGTGCTAAGTAAAGTCAGTCAGACAGAGAAAGACAAATAACATATGATTTTTCTTATATGTTGAGTCTAAAAAACAAAACAAAGAAGCAAAACAGAAGCAAATTCATAAATAGAAAGAATAAAATGACGTTTGCCAGATGAGGGGGTGTTAGGGAGCTGGGAGAAAAAGTGAAGAGATTAAGAAGTACAAATTGTCAGCTACAAAATGATCATGGGGATGTAACCTACAGCTTAGGAAACATAGTCAATAATGTAATAACTATGTATGGTGTCAAATGGGTGTGAACCTTGTCTGGGGAATCACTTCCTCAGTTATATAAATGTCCAACCACTAGGCTATATATCTAAAACTAATATTGAATAATGGCTGTCATTGAAAACTTTATTTTAAAATAAATAAATGAATTAGAAAAAGAAGAAATGTTATTCCTAAATTACTTAAAATTTTTAATGAATCCCTGCCCATATATTTTTTTATTATTCCTTCAGAAAGAACTACGCACTACCTTGAATTTTGCTTTATTATTTCCAAATATTTCTTCCAAATTTACCTATATGTGTATTTTTTAAAAATCCTCAGGTTTTTTTTTTGGGGGGGTGAGGGTTTAAAATGTTAAATGTCATCATATGTGGCCTCTATTAACTTAAAATGTTATGCATATCTTCTTGCATGCCTTTGCATTTGTTTTCTTATAAATATCTCAAGATATATAAAACCATTGACAATTTTTTCTTTGGTATCTTTAAGAAAAACTACTTTCTTCTAATGTCTGCCAAAGTGAATCTTGATGAATGTTGACATTATGACGTGTTACTATATTAGCATTAGCAAGTGATTCCAGCACTTGTGACAGTAACTAGGCAAATAACATCTACAGATAAACTATGTTCTGCTGACAAGGGGTAGTAAAAATCCCACTCCTAGAGAGTTCTGTATCTCCCTAAATTTGGCTAAGTTCTAAGGAAAAAGAAGGGTTTTTGAAAATTTGCAGGGATAAAATTGTGTATGGGAATGTGGAGTAGAGAAAATAAATATTTGTGAATTCCTACATGCAAAACACTGTACTAGGAACCATATCACTTCAACAAGACTGAAAAATAAGGACCACTCTTCTTAATTTAAAGCTAGTGAGACTGCTCCTCAGAGAAGACTCCAAGTCGCTCAAGAACACAGGCAAATAAACAAACAAAACAAAAAATAAACAGGGTTCAAAATGGTTCATAGGTTTAAATGTAAAATGCAAAACTCTACAACTGCCAGGAGATCCATTGGAGAAAATCAAGGTAATCTTTATTGGATTTGGCAATGACCTTTTAGATAAAAACACCGCAAGTGTGATTCATAAAAGAAAACATTTATAAACTGGGCTTGGTTAAAACTAAAAACTTCTGCCCTGAAAAGGATACTATTTACTATAAAAAGACAAAGCACCAATTGAGAGAAAAATCGTTGCAAAACATATATCTGATGTTTCCAAAGTACACAAAGAGTGCTTAAAACTCAACAAACAACTCAATATAAAAATGTACAAATATTTCAACAGATACTTCATCAAATAAGATATACAAATGTCAAGTTAAAGGAGTTCATTGTCACCAAGCCCTTATTATATAAAATGTTAAAGGGACTTATCTGAGAAAAATAAGATAAAAATATGAACAGTAAAATGACAACAAACTCACAACTATCAACAATCAAACCTAAAAGAACGAAAACAAAAATGAACTAAGCAAATAACTAGAACAGGAACAGAGTCACAGAAATGGAGATCACATGGAGGGTTATCAGTGGGGAGGGGAAGGAGGGAGAATGAGGGCAAAGGTACAGGGAATAAGAAGCATAAATGGTAGATACGAAATAGACAGGGGGAGATTAAGAATAGTAGGTGAAATGGAAAAGCCAAAGAACTTGTATTTATGACCCATGGACATGAACTGAGATGGGGGAATGTTGGTGGGAGGGGGGTACATGGTGAAAGGAAATGAAGGGGATAATGGAACAGCTGTAATAGCATAATCAATAAAATACATTAAAAATAAAAAATAAGATACAAATGACAGATACACATGTGAAATGATGCTCAACATCACATACCACTGGGAATTCCAAATAAAACACAGACTCACTAGAATGACGAAAATTCAAAATGCTGACAAAGCCTAATGCTGGTGGGGATTTTGGCAACAGAACTTTTATTCATTGCTGGTAGAAATGTGAAATGGTATTCTCACTTTGGAAGAATATCTGGCAGTTTCTTACAAAGCTAAACTTTCATAGGCTTACCATGATATTCAGCAACCACTCTCCTAGATATTAGCAAAAATGAGTTGAAAACCTAGGTACACACACACCAGAAAAACTGTACATGGACCTTTACAGAAGCCTATTTATATTTAGAATCAACCAAGCTGTCCTTCAAAATCACCTGTGGCATAACTATACAATTGAGTCTTAGCAATAAAAGTAAATGAGCTATCACACCACAAAAAAGCAGAGGAAACAAATGCATATCACTAAATGAAGAAGCCAGTCTGAAAAAACTGCATGCTATATGCTCCTATCTGTGAGACATTCTCATAGTTGCCAAGGGCTAAGGAGAGGGGAATATGGACAGATGGGCACAGAGCATTTTTAGGGCAGTGTAACTTGTTCTGTAAAATGGTGAATGCACAAAATTATGCCTTTGTCTTACGTTAGACAAAGAATGGAGTCTAATGTAACCTATGAACTATAACTAGTAATAATGTATTGATTCAATTATAATGAATGTAACTAATATAAAATGTTAATTTTAGGAGATGTGATATTAATGAATTTGTTTAATAACTGGAGAAACTATGTATGTGAAGAAGAAAGGCAGTTATATGGGAACAATTTGTATTTTCTGCACAATTTTTTTATACACAAAAAGACTATTTAAAAATAATCTATACTAAAAAGTATTTTAAAAAATGTTAGGTTTCGAATTTGAACCCAGATCAATGAAAGTTTATTGACAAGAGAAGACCTAAGGTTGAATGAAACCAGAGAAGAAATAAACAATCCACCCAGAATACATTTCAATAAGAAAGACTGAAGCAGAAGCAGAAGATGCAAATTAGCAGAAAGAATGCTGAATTCTCAACACAAGGGAGAAAAACTACAGATCCTGAGCAAAGCAACTTCAACTTGATTTTAATAGTGAAGAAGGGCTAGGCAAGAACAATTGTTTCTTTTTAAGGATTTGTTTCTCTAAAAGAAAATAACTGGCATCAAGTCCATTTAAATGAAATAAAGAATAATATGTATGTGACTTTAAAATTTGGAGCCAGGGAGGAATTCGTTGATTGAAAATAATAAGAAAAAGGTCTAACAGCATTCTAAAAGTAAGCAAGTTTGTGACAATCAGGACAATATTTGGTAGTTGTCAAAAAAATTCAACCTATTTTTTAAATGGATAGGTATACGCACATCTTCATTATAATATTAACAGAATGAAGAGTAATTGATTTCTTTACGCAACAAAACTTTGTCAGGTGCCCTGAAGCATGCAGGACGATTGATGTCCAGTAGCTTCCTGATAAAACAGAGCACCTTTGCATAAGTCCTGCAAAGGAAACTAACCTAAAATAAACCACTAAAACACAACTGCAATTACAAGTCTAGATAACAGAAATACATAAGGGATGGTGAATTGGGTCCTAAAAGAGGTTTCTTCTAGGCCCCTTTAAGCTGATATCCAAGTCTTAGGTAAGTAGTATTCCAGGCAAAGAACAGCAAAAACATCCAAAACAAAACAAAACACAAAACCCTCTGGTGCATCTGAAACATTGAAAGAACAACAGTACTAGGTCTGGTATTACGTAATCCGTCAAAAAAAACCCAGGAGTTTCTTTTTCCTTCTAAATTAATTTTCAATTGAAAAATATTTTGAGAGCCATTGATATGAATGTTCATTCTAAGTTTATTGCAAAGGCTAAAACAATGGCTGTATTCTCAGTCATCCCACAGAGTGAGGAAGGGTTAACGACCTGCCGTAGCACTGTGTGCTCCTAACCTCCAGCGCAGTGCAAAGGGAAATAAGGAAATATTTGGAATCCTGGTGTATTTTACGTGAGGGAAATCCAAACTATTTCTTTGTTAAGAATCTTATTTAACCTCTCAAAATACTTCAAGTGCCTTCAAACTATGGATACAGTCTTGTTCAGAAAAATATTAAGTATAAATATAATGTTTAAAACTTTTGAAAAAGAAGAAAGGTATACTCCCCCAAAAACTTTATTTGTAATGATTTTCTATGATAGGGCTTTCATGAATTGTGATTTCTATGAAGGGGCTCCAGGAAGTTTTCTGTAGCACTGGATGTACTGTATATCTTGATTGTGGTAGTAGTTAATGCGCGAATTCAATTGCCGAAACTCCCCTAAATGTATATAGAAGATCTTCCTTCATGTTTTATTGTATGGAAAAAAAGCTTAAGAAAAATTGCTGACTTCTGAAGAGGCTGTCTCTCTTAAGATATTGACCTACTTCAACCCCAAAAAGGAAAAAGTAAGAGAAAATAGGCTAATTATAAAAATGAGAAAATTGCAGGGGTTTTGTGTTCTTGATTATGATATAATTTTTAAAAAATAAAACCATGTAACTTGGGTTGATAATAAGTTCAGAAAAGTGAAATACAGGTTTCATTAAATAAACATTCACATTTACATCCCTTCCTTTTTGTGCAACTATTTTTTACCATTTTCTCATATTTTAATAAAAAATAATTAGAGTCTTTTTGAGGAAATTCCATATTGTTTTCCACAGTGGCTGCACCAGTTTGAATTCCCACCAACAGTATACTAGGGCTCCCTTTTTTCCACAACTTCGCCAGCACTTGTTTGTTGATTTGTTTCTGATGGCTATTCTGACCCGTGTGAGGTGGTATCTCATTGTGGCTGTAATTTGCATCTCTCTGATGGCTAGTGATGCTGAGTATCTTTTCATATGTTTCTGGGCCCTCTCTATGTCCTCCTTGGAGAAGTGTCTGTTCAGTTCCTTTGCCCATTTTTTAATTGGATTGTTTGTCTTCCTGGAGTGGAGTTGTGAGAGTTCTTTAAATATTTTGGAGATCAAACCCTGTATCATTGGCAAATATATTTTCCCATATGGTGGGTTCCCTTTTCATTTTACTGATGTTTTCTTTGGCCATGAAGAAGCTTTTGATTTTGATGGAGTCCCATTTGTTTATTCTTTCCTTTATGTCCCTTGCTCTAGGGGACATATCAGTGAAAATATTGCTGTGTGGAATATCTGAGATTTTCCTCCCTATGTTCTCCTCTAGGACTTTTATGGTGTCATGGCTTATATTTAAGTCTCTTATCCATCTTGAGTTTATTTTTATATATGGTGTAAGTTGGTGGTCGAGTTTTGGACTCGCATATATAAAGCCTCACTAAGAAATTTTTGTCCTAGCACAAAATGATATAAACTAGAAGTGTTTGGTATAAATAGTCTCATTACTAACTTCTGCGAATGTAATATTAAAGCTGTCCAAAAGATAATTTGATAAAATCTGTCCAAATCTTGGATGTGGACATACTGTGATCCATCAATGTCACTTCTAGGAATTTATTGCATAAATGTACAGCCATATGCATGTAAAGAAGCACATATAATTAATTTTTCCAAAATAATAGTTTATAATTATATAAAATACTAAAAATTGCCTAAGTGTCATTATATTATACCTGTAAAATAACGTATGATGTAGCCACCCAAAGGGGAAGCAAAAGCTCCATGTAATGACATGGATGTTGGTCAGAACTCGGGGGTTCATAAAGGATAAAATCTTTTATTTGCTAAAGGTGAATATTGTAGCATAGATTGTGTTCCCTGGGTTATAATTCTGCAATGATTTCCTTTTATATTAGCACTATTTTACTTTTATTATTACCATTTTGGGCATTTTGGGCTCCATGCATCAAATAAGCAAAACAAAATGTAAAAAAATAGAATACCCTATAATACACGAGAATTTCATGGTTTTCATTCAATATGTGAAAACACACTTAGATAAAATAGATTTTTTTCACTTATACTCATTAAATTTGAAACTTTTGTCAGTTACAGCCATTAAAATTTTTAAATCATCCTTAGAAGGAGCATAAAGAGTCCTAATGTATAATTTTTCATCATTTAAGGCATCTAAGACAACTTTGCATAAATTAGAAACTGAGGAAAAGAAACAAAATTCATATGGTCAGCTGAGGGCACACGGCCATGCTGTCTGAAACTGTGCTTTGTGGTGTCCCTTAAGAAAAGGAAGCCAAAGCATCCACACGGATGCCAATTACACAGGCTGCAGAGGAGTCAGATGCTACTGGCAAAACATGCTCCCGAGTGTGGCATCTGGGCCCTTTAACTGCCATACAGTGCCCCATCTGTAGCTGAAGCTGTTGACTCTGCTTTGGGGGAAGAAAAACCAGAAATAAAGAAGGCAGTTAAATTCTAAACCGTGCCAGGGATAGCAGAAGGCAGGTTGCAGTCAGCATTCAAATTACAGCCCTAGTCTAATTTGCTTTTTAATGCCTTGAAACTGTGTAAACACTAAACTATGTTAACTCCAGTAGCTTAAGAATGAGTTTAGAGATGAGCACATATAGGTAGTTCAGTAAGTTAGGACACACAGATCACCTTAAGAGACTTGATGTTCCAGCAAAAATATTCATTTTCCCTACATTTTTCTTCTCAAAGAATGTAGGCATATGGTCAGTAAAATGCAATCCTCATTGAACATATTAAAATATGCTATATCAAGAATTCATTGTGGTATATAATGTGAATACCCTCAAATGGTATGAAAGTCAAGACTTTTCTTTGCAATTTTTGATAAGTTTTCTTTAGACAGACTGTTCACAAAATGAAATAAGAATTCATTGGATCCTTTACTGAGAAGCCTGAAATTTTTGGCCAGTGGAAATTGGTGGGAAAGCTTTAGAGAGCCCTAAAAGTTAATCAGTAAAATGTTATTTAATTAAAAAGAATAAAGTAATTTATTTTTAGTGTTCTTCATTTGCTGTACTTGTAAATATACAGAATAGGATGAGTTGTCTACATCATTCCACGTGTTCATCTTTTGTAAGATACTACTCCAGTCTTATTTTACATATACTTTTGAAAACAAGATAGATGTTGGAAATAATAAAATCTAGTGATATTTAGGAAACAGACTCATAGATACAGAAAACAGATTGACGGTTGCCAGGGAAGAGGGGTGTTGGGGTCTGGGTGAAAAGGCAAAGGTATTAAGAAGTACAAATTGGTAGTTATAGAACAGTCAGAGGGATGTAAAAGCAAAGCATAGGAAATACAGTAAAAAATATTGTAATAACTGGGTATGGGGCCAGGTTTGTGCTTGAAATATAGGGGAGAACACTTTCTAAAGTATATGACTGTCTAACCACAATATTGTACACCTGAAACCAATACAAAATAACACTGAATGTCAACTGCATTAAAAGAAAAATTTTTTAAAATTAAAAATAAAAATGAGTGATATTTAGAGTTTACTATATATCAAAAAAGGAGCTAAATACTTTGTGTGCAGACGTTTATTTAATTATCATCATAATGCTATGAGATATATCTAATATTATTCTTACTTTCTGGATAAAGAAACTGGAAGCTTAGGGATTTAGTCAAATTTTATATTGTATATACAGACATTCTGACTCTAGAGCCCGTGCTTTCTCTCTCATTCTTGCCCACTCTGTCTTTCTTGCTCTCTCTCTTATAAGTAATAATATAAAGTATAATTTGATATAGTCACTTCAGTAATGAAGAAAAGGCTTCTAAAAATCTACTGTTCTATTAAAAAAACAACAGTGACAATAACAACAGTGTAGAGATCACTTCATAATGTATGTAAATATCAAATCACTGTTATATACCTGAAACTAATATAATGTTATAAATCAATTATACTTCAATAAAAAATCCACAAATGAAATAAAAAAAAAAGAACACTGGCAAACATAGTCAAAATTAACTTTTTCAGAACTCTGGGAATCAACTAAAGGCTTGCAAAAATCTGAGATTTTATTCCAGAAAAAATGGCTGAATCTCATATGCATAGTCAGTTTGGCGGTGGTTCAACTTGCTATATCCTCATCTTCCTCTCCCTAGCTCTGTGATAGCCATGAAAACAACAGCATTGCAATGACGGCATTTGTAAAACCAGCAGCCTTGCAGCCACTGAGGGGGCAGTTCAGGTTTAGAGCTCATAGAAAAGATTTTTCCCTGGGAATGTCACTATTTCATTGGTCTAGCAGCTCTCTGAGAAGTTCCATTCTCAGGAATTGACTGTATTTGACCTAACTCAAACAATCAGAGGCAATTGCTTAACCTCGCAGCTGCTTGAGGTGACAAGTCCAGTTGAGGTTAACAAGAGACCAATTAATATGATTCAAGGTGAAAACTGGGAATGAAATGTTCATAGAGATCTTAGAAAAGATAAAAATATTCCTGGGAAACTAGGCAAAACACAAAATCACAGGTCTAAGAAAGACGTGGAAAGAACATAATTTCTTCTGTCTGACTGAACCTGAGGCTCAGTGTAATCAGGCAATAAAGAGGAAGACAAAGTTATAACCTGCCTGCCTGGCTGAGTGTCAAATACATTCCTACACACAGACAAATTACTCCCTGAGAGGAAGCTGGAAATTTATTTGTTAAAGGAAATTAAGAAAATATCTGTTAAATCATTAGCTGACAACTAGGGTAGCCAAGCAGAGACTACAATAGCCATACTTAACAACAACAACAACAACAACAACAACAACAACAAAATATATATATATATATAATTTATAGAACTATCCCAGTACTCCAGGGAAGTCACTAGACAAACAAACAAACAAAAACAGTAACAACTGGAAAGTAGCAGGTTCTGATTTCCAGATTTGCCACATTACATTATTTAAAAGATCAACTGTTCATAAAAAATACATCATATAAAAACAGAAAATTATGGTCCACACACCAGAATAAATGCAAAAATTAAAACTGTCCCTGAAGAAGCCTGGGTATGGGAGTTACTTGACAAAAATTATTAAATCAGATATAATAATATGGCACTAAATTCAATAACCTAGAAGAAATGGACATGTTCTTAGAAATATATCTTTCCTAGAATAAATCATGAAAGACTACAAAATCTAAATAAACTAATCAACAGTGAGGAAATTAAAACAACCTGAGACCTGGCTGCTGTGGCTCAGTGGACTTAATGCCAGCCTGTGAACCAAAGAGTCACCTGTTTGATTCCCAGTCAGGGCACATGCCTGGGTGGCAGGCCAGGTCTCCGGTAGGGGGTATGTGAGAGGCAACCACACATTGATATTTCTCTCCCTCTCTTTCTTCCTCCCTTCCCCTCTTCATAAAAAAATAAAAAATAAATAAAATCTTTTAAAAAATGTGCTCTTTATTTTATTTTATTTTAAAAAATAAAATAAAATAAAACAACCTCAAAAAACTCCCAAAAAGTAAACCAGATGGCTTTATACAGAATTCAAAGAAGATTTAATACCCATCCTTCTCAAATACTTCCAAAAAATGAAGAAAAATAAATACTTCCTAACATATTTTGTGAGGCCAACATTACCCTGATATCAAAATCTAGCAAGGATAACAAAAAGAAATAAAATTACAACCAATATCTCTGGTGAATACAAATGAAAAAGTCCTTAACAAAATATTAGCATATCTAATACAATAATGCATTAAAAAGATAATACATCACAATTAACTGGGATTCATTCCAGGACAAAGGAATGATTCAACATACACAATTTGATCACTGTGATATACCACTTTAACAAAATAAAGGATACTACTTGACTTCAAATTATACTGAAAAGTGACAAAAATCAAAACATCATGGTATTGGCAGAAAAGACATTAACTAATAGAACAGAATTGAGAACCCAGAAATAAAGTATACATGTGTGGACAAATAATCTGCAACAAAGGAGCAAAACACATACAATGGTAAAGGAGGTCAAATATATAGTGATGGAAGGAGATGTGACTTTGGGTAGCAAGCACACAATGAAATAGATAATGTATTATAGAATCATACTCTTGAAACCTATATAATTTAATTAATCAATATTACCCCAATAAATTTAATAAAAAAGAATATCCTAAGGAATTAAAAAAATTATAACTAATAAATGAGTGTACCAAGATTGCAGAATACATGATCAATATATAAAAGATCAGTACTATTTCTACACATTAGGGGAAAATCCCAAAATGGAATTAATAGAAAATTCTGCTCATAATTAACATCAAAATGAATCAAATTCTTAAGAATACATTTAACAAGAAAGCAATACTTATACATTAAAAACTATTAACATGATTAAAAAAATTAAAGTCATAAATAAATAGAAAGGCATTTCATGAACAGGTATTGAAAAACTCATTATTAACATGGAAATATTTTCCAAATTTATCTCCAGATTGAAGGCAATCTCTATCTGAATCCAAGTTACCTCCTTTTGTGGAAATTAACGAGCTTATATTGAAATTTAGAGAGAAATACAAGGGTATCAGCAGAGACTAAACAATCTTAAAATTAAAAAAAACCCAAAACTTAGGACATACTTCCTAATTTCAAAATTACTAAAAGCTATAATAACAGAGAGTGGTATTTAAATAAGGATAGACATATCAATGGAATAAAATTGAGAGTCCAGAAACAATCTCATACATTTCTGTTCAAATGATTTTAAGGGTGCCAAGATAAGTTAATATGGAAAGAATTATTTTTTTAGGAAATGATGCTGGAACAAAATGATATCTACATGTAAATAAATGAAGTTGGAGCCTTGCAGCCTGGATGAAGCAATAGTTTGTTGGATATGACATCAAACACAGTAGTGCCAAAAAACAAACACTACAGATCAACTGATCTTCATCAAAGCTAAAATTGTGCTTCAAAGGGCACCATCAAGAAAGTGAACACTTAACCCACAGAATGAGAAAATCTTTGCAAATCATATCTTATAATCAACCTGTCTCCAAAACATGTAAAGAAATTCTTACAACTCAATAATTAAAATACAAATAACCCAATCTGTGATGAGAAAAACTTAAAGATAGATTTCCTCAAAGAATACACACAGATAGTGAAGGAGCTCATTTTCCAATGGTACATAGGAAGATGGTTAACATCACACTAACTGTGACAGCTGCAATAAAAAGGCATCAATAAGTATTGACAAGTGTGTAGAGAAAAAAAACCCTCATACATTACTGGTGAAATTGCAAAATAGTGCATCCACTTAGGAAAAGAGTTAGAAAGTTCCTTAAATGTAGAATTACCATGTGATCCATCAATTCCACTACTATTTATACACACAAAAGAACTAGAAATGTATGTCCATAGGTATATCTGTACATGCATATTTACAGTAGCATTATTCATAAAAGTAAGAAAAGGAGGAACAATCTAAATGTCTATCAACTGAAGAACATGTAAACAAGTGCATTATAATCATACAATGTAATATGATCTGGCCATAAAAAGAAATGAAGTATTAATACTTGTTACAACAAAGACCTTGAACACACTGAGTGGAATAAGCCAGTCACAAAAGACCACATGTTGTGTAGTTCTGTTTATACAAAATGCCCAGGATAGGCAAACCGTAAGGATGGTTTCCAGGTCTGTGTGAAGGGGAAATGGGAGGAACTGCGAATGGGTATGGGTTTCTGTCGGGGTGGTGAACATGTTCGAAAATAAGATAGTGGTAATGGTTTCACTTCTCTGTGAATCTATTAAAAACCCCTGAAATGTACTCTTTAAAAATAAATTTATATAACATGCAAATTTTATCTCAATAGTTATAAAGAAGATAATTTGGTAAGGAAATTCCTAAATAATGATTCATCATTTTTGTATACAACACATGCAATATATAAATTATTATCACCTCATTGATTATTTAGTTAATTCTCTCTTTACAATTAAGTAAAGTCAATGTTAATATAACACTTATATTAATGCATTATCTATAAAATCACAAAAAAACACAATCAAAAAGTCTATTTCAACTAGGCTTCTATTTTTATAGCTGTAAGAAATTCAATACTTAATTTCTTGGAAATACAATCAGTAATTTATCAAAAATCTGAGGAATAATAAAGTGATTAAGACAGTTTGTGTTAATTTAAGTGGCAAAGTCTTCTGATACATTTATAAATTTGTCATTAACAGATCATGATTAGTGATGTCAGAGTTACCTAGAAAGAATAATTATGTCTCATGAATATTAAAGTATATTATAATTAAGTCTTATAGATATCTTTGCTTGTTTTTTTATAACCTTAAGATTTATATAGTAAATAGCAATACATTTATATAAATATAAGTACTGTCATATTAGATAAATTAATATTTGCATACTCTGATATACATAATGAGACTAAGATATTTTAGACAAATAGGTGTGCAAACAATAGTGACACATGTCACATAAATACACAACTAAACATTTTATATATATATAATATATATAATATATACTATATATATATTGAGACATATATATGTCTCAATACATATATATACAATGTCTCATATATATGTGTGTGTATGTGTGTGTGTGTGTATATATATATATATATATGTATATATATATATGAGACATTGTATTTTAGGAAAGAACAGCAACTGACATCCAGGACATCCAAGTGCTATCCAGGCACTGAAAGCTAGGTTTACATCTAGGACTTGGTGCTCTGTTGAACATTTCAGCAAACAACTTCACAGATTATCAATGTGAGACAGGGTTATTCTGCAATCCTGATGAATCATAATGAAAACATGTCTACCCTATAATCATATCTGAATATGACAAAAACATGAGCCTTATACCACAAACACTCACCAATCATGGCTAGTATAAATGATTGCTACTTCTTTAAAAAGTTTGGCTTTCACTTCTGCCTAGTCTTCTATTCTTCTAGATAAGATTTGTTACGAACACAATCATAGAATTCTTTTCACTTCCTGACAATATCTTATCTAAGCCCAGGTCCCACTTTCTTAAACCCACCCTCAAATTATAGGTCATGAACTCGAACCTCTCATTTCTTTCCAGCACCCTTTTACCGAGATGCCCCACGCATTCAGAGTGTGCGTCTTCCTCTCGATAGTGAATTATAAACCCAGTTTGTACAACTAAAGGTGTGCTGCTGCTGATGTTTGTCTGGCGGTGATTGGCAGTGTGAGTACACACATACACCGAAATGCAAAAATGAATTACTCTTAGTCATTAAGAAACAGCTGAATATTAAAATGAGTGTATCAGAGCCTCTGACAATTAACTGGGAAATTCATATTTTATATTGTAATTTAAAATTAATGAAGTTAGTTAGGGAAAATAAAATAAACACAGATATCTTTGAAGCTTTTTCTCCTAGCCCAACAAATGTTGATTTTTTCTCTTACTGCATAGATGAGCAGTTAATATTAATTTGTGATACATCAGTATGTCAATATCACACAAAAAAGCTGTGTTTTTGTTTTGTGTATTTTAAACTAATACTAACTCTTAGCATTGTGAGATTTCTTTATATTACCAAGGTTTTTCATTTGTTCTTCCTGTCATTGAAATGTCAATCTGAATATTGTCAGCTTTTTCAGAATTATTCTTTAATGAAATAAACTGAAAACTATTATGTTACTAGTCTGGGTCTTAAATCCCATTTCAGTCACCAAAAGTGAGAAACATTTGTAAAACCTGTTACATGCTTCAGATGATCTAGAATTCTCAATGGTAATCACAAGGCAAGAGAAAGTTTATGAGTTTTTTGGAAGATATCTTTAAATCGCTTTGATTTGTCTCTAAAATCATCTATGTATATTTGTATTCATTTAATCTGCTCTATGACAAGATTCTATTGCATTCCTGTGGCAATACACCTGGTTTTGCATCCCTTTGAGAGACACTGTATATACTAAACAAGTCAAAGAATAATTTAACCAATATATATTTGGTTATTAAACTTTGAAATATCAATAGCTACCCCAAATATATATTTAGAGTTTCTTTAAACTTATAACCTAAAACCTAATGTAATTTAATATGAAAATGTGGGTTATCTATGTTGTAAAATGTATCAGGAACTTGACTAAAGCAATACAACCTCATTATAATCTCTAAGTAACAAACTGAAAGTTTAAATTATATGGACCCACTAAGGAGTCATATTGTCGTACTCGTTTAGCATGGGTGGGATGGACTAAAACAAGGCTGAGACTCCAAAACATGTTCTGAAGAAGCAAACTACACTTTTCACATGTGCCACATCTGGAAATTGTGTTTACAAATTAAAATGTGTTTCTTTATTATTCGAGACATATTTAATGTTTTAAATATATATTTAATAACGTATAAATTTGTTGTACAACATATTTATTTGATACATTTATATATTGTAACATGTTTAACATTGTAACATAGTTAGCCCTTCTATCATGTCACATAATAATAATAATAATTTATTTTGTGTGCCAAGAATAATTCAGACCTAGTCTCTTAACAAGTTGGATGATTATAATACAATATTATTGTCTATATTTGCTATACTGTACATTAGATCTCTAGGACTTATTTATCTACTATTTGCAAGCTTGTGCCCTTACACAACATCTTTCCTATGCCCCCAACATCCTGCCTCTGGTAACCACAATTTTACTCTCTGTTTTAATGTGTTTATTCCTGTTGTGACCTGACATTTGGACTTCGGTGTATGTAAATTTCAAATGAAAGTGACACCATAGGGTCAGAAAATGGCTTTTCATCTTGTAACAGTTATTTTAATTAAATGGATGTAAAGTAAAAATAGTATCTGGAAGCAACTCAAGGACATTGAACACCCCAAGTAATTTCACGAAAAAAGTGATAAATACATTACTCACCGGTAGCTATTGTAAAGGTCAGTACAGGTGGAATTGTTCTCACAAGGATTCATTTTGCAGTCATTGGATTCTTGTTCACAAAAATTTCCTCCCCTGCCGGATGGGCACGTGCACTGGTAGCTCTAAGGGAATAATATAAACGTTATATAACCTTAGGTAATTTTTACTATTAAGTCTAAAATCCAGATATTTCTCCAGACTATTTCGATCACCCAGTCAATTTATACTTTCTGAAATTTTTATAGAATGCCAATACTTCTCTCACGTTACTTTTACTACAGTTTAAAAACTGTGTAAATGGCATATAATCCAATAAAAATTTGTAGCTTATCAATAAAGTCTACATAAGATATTAAAATATTTATGAATTATGGTCAAAGCGCAGAACTCTTGGCTTTGCTAAATATCTGATAAGGAAAACAGTGCGTCAGCAACGCGACGGCAGTAATTGGAATTGAAGCACTTGTGCAATTGAGCCTCTAGCGCACAAGCTTGCAGGCGCGCCGGCAGCAAAGGAGCCTCTGCAAGCTCTGCGGCGAAAAGTTAACCTAGGCACGTGCAGTGCTATTGAGTGATCGAAATTGTAAAACTTCCCATGTTATTTTTCTAAAGCATAGAGTTGACCTATAACAATATTCAAAATACTATGAGTGAAATTTTGCTTTTCTAGAATTGGGTAAACAAACACACAAATGAACAAAAAAAACCCCTCAAATTCTTATTGGGTAATAACATATATTAAAAAGTTTTTGAAGAATACTGGTCTTTGTCAAGACAGTAGCATTTGGACTCTTACATTTAGAGACTCTAGATTTAGCATTATGCACAATATTAAAATCAACCATGATCTTGATCTTCACTGTTAATACAGTAGCCAGTAGCTCCGCGTGGCTATCCAGTATTGATATGGGATGGTTACAGTTGAGATGCGCTGCAAGTATAAAATGCAGATTGAATTTTGAAGATTTAGTATGAAAAAAGTGTAAAGTGTCTCACTAATTTATTACTTGCATGTTGTAATGATAATAAAGAGTTAAACAAAACACTTTAACATTAATTTCATCTGATTCT
The DNA here is from genome assembly GCF_022682495.2 of Desmodus rotundus. Classification (NCBI taxonomy): domain Eukaryota; kingdom Metazoa; phylum Chordata; class Mammalia; order Chiroptera; family Phyllostomidae; genus Desmodus; species Desmodus rotundus. The sequence goes on from NC_071397.1 coordinate 25,377,520, forward strand.
TTTTACCTTTTTTAATGAGGCTACTAAAAATTTTAAATCACACATGGGTCTCATTACATTTCTACTAGGCAGAGCTTTACCAGATTATGCCAACTCAGTTTCTTCATTTGTTAATAAAGACATTTACATAGTTATATGCACATACACGCAGAGCAGAATTCCCTGAGATTAGAGAACGTGTTTAGTTTCATACATCCCAGCATCTTGAGGAGTCCTGGCAACCTGTAGATACTTAATCCACGTTTGTTGAACTAATGAAAAAGAATAAATATAATAGGAAAAGAAGGTAAAAGCTGCAGTTAGCACCTAAAACAGATTGCGCAAGGATTATGTATGTTTGATAGAGGTGGACAACAAAGTTATTTCAAATATTACATTAACCAAAGAAACACATACATTCATGTTCCCTGTGTGTACATTTAGGTTACAATAATTTAAATGTATAAGAATTGCCACCGAGTGTCCTGCTTTGGTTTAACACGGCCAAATGATCTTCTATGCCTTGTGAGCAGCTGAAAAGTAGAGGGATGAGAGCCAGCACATTGTCAACATTGGCCTTGTTGACACATGGGTTCATTCTTCCCTCAGAGTACTCGGTAACAGTACTCATGGTTTGCTGAATTTTAGGAGCAATCTTTTCATACACTGTCATCTTGTATTTTTAACTTTCTCAATGGGTGTGCTAACATTCTCAAAGATGTCCTGGGTTGTTTGGCTTTTTTCTTTCATTTTCTTTTTTGTAATCATCAAAAGAGCACTTACATAAAAGTTAAATGCAGTGATTATATTTTGTTTTATGAATCTGCTATTTAAAATGGAAGCAATTCTATAACAGGCAAGTCAAGTGTGTGTTGTGATGAATGAGGGATAACTACCCAATTTGGTGATGGACATCAGGGCAGAATAGGATGCATGGCCTGTATATGAAATCTGTGGGAAGGGTTGAGGTGCCCTTTAGTTATGTTCTGACAGTTCACTTTAAAAGTAAAGACAAAAGCATGAGTTTACTGCTGGTTTTTATTTTAACATCTCAGTAGTAATTGGGAAAAAATGAGCGATTCAAAAAGTCAATCAAATCTTTTTCCCATTAAGTCATATGTTCCTGGAATGCTAATAATTGTTTGTATATATTCTTGATAATTTAAGAATTAGTAGAAAATTATCATCAATTTAATGGTATATTTATCATTAAAGTGTCAGATATCACAGCAGTGATCTCCAGATATGATGGAATCTGTATGAAAAGAAAACATAAAAGGGTGAGGGAAATAGATTTTTTCTAACCTTAAATATTAAAAAATACAAATGTTGAAAAGAGTAGAAATGAATATTAGCTAGAACTAACCCAGAGTTCAAGTATTTCTAGTCATCTGTTGCTTTCTTGATTCAGAAGCACTTTTCTGAGTGTAGATATTCTCAGTATAAAGCATTTTCCTATTCAACATTGTAAAGTTAATTCCAGTAATTTTAAATAATAGTTCTAGGTAAAACATTATTTTTAAATCACATTATCTTGACATTAAATAATTAAATTATACTTTGACCTGGGTTTGTTGAGAAAGAAAATATATTTAAAACATATTTATTTACTGAAATTAGTAAAAGTTTACATAATTCATGAAGTTGGAGCCACATGATCTTTACCTCTTAATATGACATAGATATTACTCTTCCTGAAAACTTCAGATAAAACATTTCTCATAGTTTGAAAATATTTTGGTAAGAAGATAGGGGAGACAAAAATGATAGACGAGGATCCAGAACTAGAACAGTGAACTACAGAGCCAGTGCCATAGAAGAGAAAGCAGTCAAGTCTGGTAAGTGCAATAGAATAAACTACATAGGGTTTAGGTTTTTAGGTCAACAGCCAGATGTTTTAAATGTCTGTGATCAGTGAAAAATATATTGAAATAAGTAGGATAGAGTAATTCTGAATACTAATTGTGAAGTCTGAGAGATAAACTCTTGTTGCTTATTAAACTTCTAGTCATGTTTGGTATGCTAAAATTCCCTGGCTGCATAACAAATTACCAAGACTGAGCAACATTAAACAACATCAATTTACTCTCTCTCAGTTTCTGTTGGTCAGTGTCCAAGAATGGTTAGGGGCCTTTGCTTAGAGTCTCACTAGGTTGAAACCAAGGTATTAAGTGGGCTATGATCTCATGTGAGACTTGAGTTAATTTTCTAAACTCAATGGTTGTCAGCAAAATTAATTTCATTGTAGCTATAAGACTTAGAGAAAACTAACTTAAATTAGAAATGTAACTTAATTCAGAAATAAAATTGAAGTCTTCATATTCTTGCTAACTGCTGAGGCACAGACAGCATTCAGCATCGAGAGGGTGTTGTTAGGTCCTTGGCACGTGGCCTCATCTCCTTCTATCGTGGCCTTTGCTTCTTCAAGGCCAACGGCACAGCGTCTGCTGCTGCAACTTGTCTCTTTTAAGGGCCCGTCTAATTAGGTCAGGCCCACCCAGGATAACCATACATTTGATAAATTAAAGTCAAGTGATTAGGAACCTTAGTTATATCTGTAAAATCTCTTTTTCAAGATAATATTACTATGGTAGTAATATCCTATTGTATTCACACATCCTATACTTAAGGGGAGGAGATTTGTAAAGGGCATGATATAGTAAGAGGTGAAATCTTGAGACCATCTTATAATTCTGCCTACCACATCCATTAACCTATTTAATTCCTCTAAGTAACCTATTTAAATTCCCCAAGCCTCCATTGCCTTCATATGTGAAGAGCCAAAAATACCTACTTCATAAGCTTATTTTGAACATCAAATGCAATAATGATTGTAACATGCTTAGCTTAGTGACACATAATTACTACTAGTTAACAGCAATAATCACCTCTAGGCATACCAGTTTAGATCTGATAAGATCAATGTAAAACTTCCAGAAAGTACTACAACTGGATCAGAATTATCTATTTTTATATTATTGTTTTGCATGAAAAATCTAAGCTACCTACTAAAAGGTAAAGATCATCAGACTAGGGGAACAACAAAGAAAAGAGGAGGAGGAAGAGAGTCTAGCAATGTGTCAATTACAAGAAACAAACTTAGTTGAAGTGAACAAATTTCAGAACATATAAATAAGGAAAATTATTCGTGAAAAATAGAATATATTATTAAACAAATACATTTTATCTTTTAAGATTGTAGTTATTTATTTTTAGAGAGAGGAGAGGGAAGGGATGAAGAGAGGGAGAGAAACAGCAATGTGTGGTTGCCTCTCATGTGCCCCCTACTGGAGACTTGGCCCACAACCCAGGCTTGTGCCCTGACTGGGAACTGCACTAGTGATTCTTTGGTTCCCAGGCTGGTATTCAATCCATTGAGCCACACCAGCCAGAGCTAAACAAATATACATTTTAAAATGCACCAAAAGAGGAAGATTGACAAAAGGAATACATACACTGAATTAAATTACCTACAAATTTTTAAATCCATTTTTATGTCATGTAGGTGCAGAAAGAAAGAAAAAAAAGGAAAGAAGAAAGAAAGAAAGAAAGAAAGAAAGAAAGAAAGAAAGAAAGAAAGAAAGAAAGAAAGAAAGAAAGAAAGAGAAAGAAAGAAAGAAAGAAAGAAAAGAAAGAAAAGAGAGAGAGAGACAGTGGGAGGGAGGGAAGGAGGGAGGGAGGGAGGAAGGAAGGAAGGAAGGAAGGAAGGAAGAGAGGAAACTACCCAACTTATTTTTGAGACTATTAAATCTACTTATCGAAACCTGGCAAGAATATAATAAGAAAGGAAAACTCAGCCGATGTCACTTGAGAACAAAAAAAGAAAATACAAGAAAACAAATTTAAGTAATTGAATCTTACAGTGTCTTTAAAATTTGGTCAATTATAAACTGTTAGTTCCGCCCTCCTCCCCCTAGAAATGAAAGTATGCTTCAACACAAGAAAATCTATTAACAAAAAAAAATTGTTTGATCATCTCAGAGAAAAATATAAAATTCAACATTTATAAAAATTCCCCTAGCAAATGAGAAATTAATGAAAATGTCCTTATATTAATAAAAACTATTTACCACGCAAGTTAGCAAAAAAAAAATCCTGCCAAACATTTATTTTAGCACACACAATGAGGGAAACTGAATAAAATATGTAAAGCAATGGTTGAATTCTTGAAAAAAAAAAAAAAAAACAAGGCAGACTGATTCTCTTAAGTTCCAGAGAGAAGGGAAGCAAAACTAAGGTATGATCACACTTTGCTTTGCCAGGACATTTGCCTACTTAAATTCAGGTAAGTAAAAGCATTTCCAAAGAAATGCTTCCATATTTATCCAAAGAAAACAAAAACCCTAATTCAAAAAGATATATGCACCCCTATGCTTACTTCAACATTGTATACAATAGCCAAGATATGAAAGCAACCTAGGTATCCATCAGTAGTTGAATAAATAAAGAAGATATATATACATGTATATATAGACACTCAAAGGTGTCTATATATATAGACACCATTAGTGAGCATGAGTACTGTGTAGCTGTCGCATTCAAAACGCCATTGCATTGGGTGAGTAGAGCAAGGAAACTGCATCAGATTTTGCAATGAGCTTGCACATTCCTCCATGGAAACTATTCAGGTAATTCAGAAGGCTGCCGCTATGGGCAACTGGTGATTGGCAGCTTCATCGTGACAATGTGCCCACTCATGAATCACATTTCATGAGTTTTTTTGTTAAACATCAAATCACCCAGGTGACTCCAGAAATATATATGTGTGTGTGTATAAATATCCTAATTTGTCCAGAAGATATCCAGCCATGTAATATGAAACATTTATTGAAGAAACTACAAGATACAAGAAACATTGTACATAAGACAATGACACCTCAGTCCCCTTCAAAGTAGGTACCTTGAGACTTCACACAGTTTTCTCAGTCACTATCAGCTTCCCCATCATATTTTTCTGAATCTTATCAACAGTCTAAAATCTGTTCCCTTTCAAAGGTGATTTTAGTTTTGGAACAGCCAGAAGTTTCAAGGCACCAAATCTGTGCTGTAGTGGGGCTGAGTCACCTGGGTGATTTGATGTTTAACCAAAAAGCTCATGAAATGTGATACATGAGTGGGCATATTGTCATGATGAAGCTATCAATCACCAGTTACCCATAGCTGCAGCTTTCTGAATTATCTGAATAGTTTCGACAGAGAAATGTTCAAGCTTAATGCAAAATTTGATGCAGTTGTGTTGTTCTACTTGCTCAATGGGACGGCATTTTGAATGAAATGGCCACACCATACACATGCTCACTCAATGGTATCTACTGCCTCCACTGACTAACACAGTGAAGTTGTCATTATTCATCTATGCGCATTGCAGTCCATTCTCCCTGGATGCCAGGTTACATCAGTGTTGCATAAACTGTTCTTGTTATATTAATAATGACTGGACTTTTTACAGACAGACATCTTGTGTGTGTGTTGGAATATTATACAGCAATAAAAAATGAAACCTTCCCATTTGCAGCAACCTGGATGGACCTAGAGGGTATTATGCTAAGTGAAATTTCAGAGAAATAGAAATACCATATGGTTTCACTTATATATGGAATCTAAACAAAAGAAAATGAAAAAGTGAATAAACAAAATAAAACAAAAACAGACTCATAGAAAGAGACCAGAGGTATAATGGCTATAAGGGAAAGAGAGGGAAAGAAGATGGGAAAGGTAAAGGGGAATACAGTCAATAATATATATGATGTTTATACAATGACAGGTGATTACCAGGACTAGTAGGATAATCACATTGTAAGATATAAAAATATCAAAATACCATATTTTATACCTGATATAATATTGTATACCAACTAAGTTTAACGAATTAAAAAAACTCACAAAAAAGTAAGCAAAAAGAAGTACCTGGAGCTTTCAGCAATCTCCCTAGAATGAAAATAAGATATTGGCATTTAGCTTTGTCAAGGAGATAGGCCCATGAAGAAAAGAGAAGAGAAGCAAGCCCAAACTTTGTGAGCGACATTTTGAAGACATTTATTCCTCAGGGTGTAACTGCCCAGTGCAAGCAGAAAGCAGCTAAACTGAATCACAAAGATTCAGCAGTCTTGTGGTGCAGAAAAGGCAGAAGTTGGAGTTTACAGCCTGTGAGATGGAATGGTCCTGCTAAACACTTCTGACTTTCAGCTGAGAACTCAAAAGGCCAAAATCTAGAAATAAGGACAAATTAGCAAAAACACCAACCCAGGTCATACTAAAACCTCACTCAACTGAAATGAGGCCATCTATCTGTACTCTATTTGTCTACCAGAGAAAACTAAGTGATCTTTGGAGGAGGTTAACAGTAAGTAGAATTTTTCAATATCTGGCACAAAATGTTTGGCACTAAATAAGGAATTAGAAATGCTGAGGACCAAAATTCATGAAAAGAAAAAATCATACAGAACAGATAGACTTAACAAGATTTTGTGGTTATTGAATATTTTTAAATAACTATGATTGACATATGCAAAAACATAGAAAGCAAGATAGGAAATTTCACTAGAAACCTGCTATAATAGAAACACTCAAAGACATACAAATTATCATTATTAAAATGATAATAATTGAAATTTAAGAATTTAATCCATTATTTATGTTAATCCAAGATTAATAACAGAAATTGTATCAGAGAAGATTATCAGTAAATATCCAATCAAAGTGCACCAGAAAACAAAATAAGAACTAAGGAAAAACATGAAAAGAACCAATAGATGTTTAATTGGTATAACAAAAAAGAAAAGAGAGATTGAATAAGAAGAATAATTTGAAAAGTGCTGCCTGAGTATTGTCCAAAAATAACAGAAGACAATAACCACTGATACAGAAAGTTCTCCAGACCTGTGATGGATTATTGCAAAAGAGATTAGCTAGCATAGAACTGCTGATGATGAAAGGTAAAGAATAAATCTTAAAGGCAGCCAAAGAACAAAGAAACATTGCCTTTCAAGGAGTATCAAGGCTGACAACTTACTTCCTAATGGTGGGAATAAGAACCCATAGACCAATAGCATCTCATTTTCCTAACCAGAAAACATATACTTCAGAATACCTTTAAAAAACCCTTCAATTACAATCAACTAAAACCAGGTCTATAAATGAGGATTGAAAATCCAAATTAAAGAAAAATTGTATTGGTTTCTTTACAAGAAGTATTTACATAGTAAGATCATTATATTTGATTCAGTTTAGTCACAAAATGTATCTTACTAAAATATATCCTATGAGACTTACTTTTAGAGTCCTGAAAATTCAGATATACACTGAAAGAATAAAACAAATAAAATTTTTAAATTGTGTTTTTTTCTGATTCATTACTCATGTGATTATAAGAAGGATAAAGATTTCCTTCTTCTTTAATAAAATAAAAAAATGAAGTAAAATCCATAGTGAACTCTGTTTTTGTAAAAATAAAGGACTACATTCTGTCTTATTATTCTCTTTTAAAGTTATTTTAAGTACTAATTTTAATTTATAAAGAGTTATAAAATTGACCATTGGCATTAAGATTACCAAATACTGGATATAACAATATTCAGGATTAAAAATATAGTAATCCTTATTCTTTATGACAAACAAAAATATGTTAATATGATTTCTTTCAGCTGGAGAAATGATTTAGCTTGGTACTTTAAACCTAAAATGAAATAATATATATTATTTTGACAGAAAGTTAATGGAATATTTAAAAACAATTTGTGTAAAAAGTTATAAATGCTGAATTTCATTAAACATATATTGAAATAAGACAATAAAAATACATGTTGGACTGAGGAATACATTCAAGGCAGAACTGTTTTAGAAAAACACAATTTCTTTAACATGGAAAAATGTAATATAAAAACTATGAAAAACCACATTAGATGTAGATATCATAGTGTATAAATATTCATAGTGTCAGTACCTTTTAAAAACACTTTGTAAAGAAATATAAACCTTGAAAAAACTTAGTCACTGTTTTCATGTAAAAAATTTGTTTGTTAGTAGTAAGAGGAGCAAATTAGTATCTTAGTGTCTACTCTAAATGAAGAACATTAAGGCAAATTTCCACTAGATTTATTTTCTGTATTCCAATCTATGAAAAATATTCATATTAATATTACATTTGTCAAAATAATGTCAGCTGTTTGTCCATTGTATTATTTTCTACCTACACTCTCTATTAACAATTTATTCCTTGTGTTTTAGTTCTTTTTATTGCATGCCTTACCTTCATAAATTATTTGTGATGCTTTCCTAAGGGTCCCTTACCTTTAAAAGTTTCTTTTTTCCAGAAAGGGTTTAAAACTTGAATAAAGGGGCTTAGGATACAGTACTGGAATTTTATTCATTACTAATAATAGAGTTACCATAAGAAAATAACTCATCAGCCATCGATGTTTACTCTTCAAACCCATTTCTTATGTCTTGAACAGGGCTTTCCTCCCATACTGACTCAGTTTAATTGCTGGGGGTTTAGTCTATTACCCAAAGTTCTATCCCCGGGACGTATGAAATATTTAATACAAACATACAATTTTCTGAGAGACTATCACAAACATAAAGATGCCAGAATATGAATACAATTCTGCTACACATAGTTTAGATGTTTGGGACAACTATTTTTTGGTCTAAAAGTCCAGATAATGAAAATGCAAGCACAGGAAGAAGTAAAAATCACTTTTACCTCCCCATCAGGCTTTTTCTAAAATATTCCACAGAAGAATGCTATATAGTTCATTTTCTCATACTGTTTTCTAACATACTAGAAAGCTCACAGAATTTTAAGTGTTTCTTTTATTGTCCAAAGCTATCTTCAACATTAGAGTATTTGGTCCAGTAGTTTAAAAATATTTATTTTTAATTTTCATTAAGAAACCCTTATACAAACACATTCTCCCAATGTCCCAAATGTGGGGAAAACACATTTTCCCCAGGTGCACAAAGCAGAGCAAAGCAGACCTGCTCTGACTGAGGGAATAAAGGCCCAGAATCCTGCCCCTCGGCTCCTTGTGCCACTCCCACTCTCTGAGACACCGTTACTCCCACCACCGCCCCAGCAAGTCTCAAAACACAGATTGAAAACCACTGATCCCCCCAACCTACTTCATTTTATTTATTTTTAAAAATATTTTATTTATTTATTTTTATAGAGGGGAAGGGAGTGAGAAAGAGAGGTAGAGAAACATCAATGTGTGGCTGACTCTCACGCGCCCCCCTACTGGGGACCTAGCTTGCAACCCAGGCACATGACCTGAGTGGGAATCGAACCAGCAATCCTTTGGTTTGAAGGCCAGCGCTCAATCCACTGAGCCACACCAGTCAGGGCCCAGCCTACATTTCATAATAACAAAAAATTGAATCTCTGGAGGTTATGTAAATTGCTCAAGCTACTATAACTAGTTAATGGTAAAACTGGAATTAGAACTCATGACTCAAAAGCCCTGTCCGGTATTCCCAAATGAGTTTTAAAAAATCAATAAATTCAGAAATATATTAGCTGAAATATACCATTTTGACAACCTGAAAGTGTTGAGGTAATATTCAAATTATGTGCATTAAATAATTCACTTTATATGTGAATTCCTGTATTCTTTTTTCCTCTGTATATAAGAACGTTGCTAGATGGTTCTAGTTGACACCAATAGTATTATCCATGATGTTAACAATATAACCAACATTAATCACTTTAAAACCAATGTTACAAGGATAAATATTCTTATATGCATGCATGGAATAAAGAGAACTGCTCTAAATCTACAGATCATCTTGAGATCAGGTATGGACAATGCTCATCCTCCCTGAGCTTCCTAGTGATAGAGAGTAGAGGGAGTAAAAACCACTGCGTTGGCTGCAGGATGCTGTCATGGGATATTCGAGCCTTGAGCTTTATGTTAATCAGTGTATCTGAAAGTTTTTAAACCACAGTACAAAACTCTTCTGGCATAGTGACCCCAAGTCAAACAAGCATCTATAAAAGCAGAGGAGTAAGGTAGGCTTTCTAATAGCAGAAGTAGAAGCAAGTACTAAACAAATAATGTAATATTCGCCTATTGTATTAGATACTACTCAGCCTCCTTACAATAGGTCATTTGGCCACCTGGTGAAGTAAAATAATTAATATTAGGTAATATGAAGATATTTTGAACATGTCTTTAAACCTGGTTTGACTGTTTTATGTTCTTAAAGCTTATGGCTCTTGATAATATTTTAAATTATTAGGATTTTTATTTTAAATGCTATAAGATTATGTAGAAGTTTTTTTTAGGTTAAACAGAGAACATTTATATGCAATGCTATGTGGATATATTGCATATAATTATAGGTATATCTAGCATATATAATTATATATGCATACAGTATATATTATGGAACTTCCACATTAATTATATATATAAAAATCAAATTTAATCATGTTTGACTAAAGCTAATTATCAGAGTTAAAGAAACACCCTTCAGCAAATGTTACATATTATGGTGTTTCTGTATATTTTCCTTTTTTAGAGCATAATTCTTTCCTAGCAATTGCAAAGAGGAATTCTAGTTAGAAGAACACTGATTAGAGAGCCGCAGTGTGAACCATATTCATCTCTTACAACCGTAACTATTGAATGCTTTGTAATCCTGTAAGTTCTAGTTCTCTGATAGGTGGACTGTTTTGTCTCATGGTTAGCTATCATGATTTTATTATAGGCTAATAGGCCACCTTTGCAGTGGAAACCAACAGTAATAAAGGTGAATAACTTAGCCACAGGTGTTGTAACCAAGAACTCAGCAAGCATTGGGTGAGAAGGGCTAGGAAGGCATAACAATGTTTAGAAAAGAGTAAACTACAATTTCTAATCTCTCATCATCAGCAAGTTGGGATTGACAAGCCCAGTAACAATTCCAAGAAGGAAATTTGTTAATCTCAAATTTCATTCATTATGAAAACAAATCCTCCAAAATGTGTTTGCCATTCTAGAATTTAATATTATTGATTTGATCAGTACTCCTCTTTACTTAGGATAATAAGCTGTAGGTGTTCCTTTTTTGCTTTTTTTTTGTTTTTCTTCCTCCTCTTCTCCCTCTTCCCCTCCCATCCTTCTTCCCCATTTCTCCTTTTCCTCCTCTTCCTCCTCTTCTTGTGGAGTCAGTCAATGAAGGCTTATGTTTTTATTCTATCCATAAGTAAATATTTTCTACATATATTAAACTACTTACATTACGAATGTAATATAAATGGAGAGATGAGTAATATCCCAAGAAGAGTCAGGATATTTGATTGTTTGATTGGTCTAGAATGTCACTATACGCAGGCTACTGAGTAACTCACCTAACCAGTCATAATTGGTCTTAACTTTTACATCAGTACATTTGGACTAGGTAATCTCTACTAACTTTTACAGTCTTAAAATTATCTTTTTTTATTCCTCTATTTATAATTCCTAGAAGAGCCAGGTATTAACAAGGACAAACTGTTGTGCCAAATATTCCCACCAGCTTTTGAAAGCATTCCTAGGGACTTGTGAATTCCTGTTTAATGAAATTATTTTCTGAAATGACAGCTGGGAACACAGTAAGTGGTTTGCAATGTGTAGTTTTTCTTAGAAGAGCAATTGTTAAATTTTCCTTTGCTTCTAATCCCTTCCCCCAGTTTGTGAGGCAAAATATTTGTAAAAACAAAAGCCTTATGTCATAATAGTTAATATTTATTCATCAAGCACATAAGTTGGTCTTGATGTATTTTAATTGAACAAAATCAATAAACATTGTGATATATATATAAAGGAAACAGGCATTAATGACTAAATTTTGACTTATAAAGTTTACAAACAGTTTTGGAGTGAAATGCTCTAAAGATAATTATATTCACAGTTACCACAGAGGACCGCACGATCTCTGCCAAAGTTAATTTCCTAGTAGGCAAGAAATACCAGTTTTCCAGTCTCCTCAGAAATCAACCAGCACATGTTGCCAGAATTTTCCCAGAATAACGAGAAGAGGGATAAACACCAAGGGGAAATTCCTCTGCTGACGCATGCACAGTAGAAGCCAGATGATGAAGCAGAATTTTGAAGCATGCATAGTAGGAACCATAATGGGGAGGAAAATCTGGAAAAAAAGGTCAGATAGGATCAGGACATGAAATCCCGGAAGATGCATGAAAGGGATTGGATAGGGGGAAGCACCAGCACAGCCACAGGAAGAGCCAGGAAAGAGACTGGATATTTTGAAAGAAAGCCTGCTCTCTCCTAAACCCCAGGAAATATAATTGAAGATTAACAAAGGCCCAAGTCTCACTTGTTCTCTCTCTTTAGCAGCTGCACAGGCAGAAACACAGCACAGATTGCTAGTCAGATGGGAACAGAGGCTGTGCTGGACTACTGGAGCCTCAGATTCCAGGCTAATGGTGTAGCAGCTCTGGGTCCTATTCCTCCTGAGCTTGGTGATGTCAACTGCAGGCCTACAGCCACAGAGGCTGGACTTCTTCTACAGTAAGATGGAGCCACCTGTTCCTGGTTGAGACATCAGGTATGGTGCACCTTGGGGCAGTTCTTTGTTTCACTCCAATAAATCTCACCACTATACCTCAAATCCTCCTGTGCATGTATCCTTGGAATGCTTTTCCTGTGATGCCATGGGAGAACCCTATTTCCCCTGGCAATAATTTCACTTTGGGAATATACCCAAAGAAGCAAGAAACACTAATTCAAAAGAATATATGGACTTCTATGTTCACTTCAGCATTAATTACAATAGCCAAGACTTGGAAGCAGCCTAATTGTCCATCAGTAAATGACTGAATAAAAAAGCTGTGGTACATTTACATGAAGAAATCCTACTTGGCTGTAAAAAAATAACCAGATGTTACCTTTTGCTACTGCATAGATGGACTTGGAGACTATTTTGCTAAGTGAAGTAAGTTCGTCAGAGAAAGACAAGTATAATGTGATTTCACTCATGTAAAATCTATTAGGTGCTTCTATACATCCTATTAGGATGTAAAATCTAAACTAACAACAAAATAGAAATGGACTCATAGGTACATAGAAAGACAGACAGCTGTCAGAGGGGAGGGGAGTTGGGGGCTGGGTGAAAAGGTGAAGGGATTAAGCACCCCCCCCCCCCAAAAAAAGCAACTCACAGATACAGACAACAATATAGTGATTACCAGAGGGAAAGGAGGGAGTTGGGAGGTAGAGGAGGGTAAAGGGGTGACAAAGGGTGATAGATGAGACTTGACTTGGGGTGGTGACCACACAATATAATATAAAGATACTGTATTACAGAATTGTACACCTGAAACCTACATAATTTTATTAACCAATCAACCTATAAATTCAATAAAAAGTAAAGAAAATAAATACAGTTTACCTATAGTAATGAAGTAATATGAGAATAAACTCTGTGTTTTGCATTCTCAAATGTAAGCCTACATTTTTCCCACACTGTATATGAGCTTTTTAAGAATTCATAAGGATTCACATGTATATAAGCAAAGCATTTAAGTCTTAAAAACATTAAATTTTTAAAAAGTCTTAAGGATCCAGATCGGTTCAGAAATTATATATGCTACATCCTAAATCACAAGCAACAGAAACAGATTCTGGGTAAGTTAACCCAAAGAAAGAAAAATAGGACAGAAATTATAACTTAAAGATTAATATGTTAATTTACATTGGTTAAAGGAAAAAAAAAGTCCTGCTAATGTCAAATCTAAAGCAACTCCTATGGTCTCAAAGGGCCACTTGATCTGAATCACCTGAGGTGCTTCTTACAAATGGGTCCCGGGGCCTGGCCAAGAATATCTGAGTCAGCATATCTGGAGTTGGCCTCTCAAAATCTTCTATTTGACGCCATCGTGAAAGGTATTTATACCCTTCAGTATTTGCCATTGAAGTGACTCTGCTCCAATATTCTATTGCTATTTTTTTACGAAAGTCAAAAATTTCTGGACGAGAGAATTGTGCTTTCTTCTTCAGCCTGCAAAAGTCTGCACACTTTTTTCTTATTTGATACATATTACACTCTATTTTAAATTGCTATTAATTGTGTAACATCACTCTCTATCAATTTTCCCATAATTCAAAAGCTTATTGAGGCTTACCTAATTAATATTTTTTGAGTCCATGTATATCCCACAGCAAAAAGAACCAAACCTTTTTTATATGTAAGTCCTTAACAATTATGAATTGAATTAAATAAGATTGACTTCACATACAAGGGTGATAGTTTTATGGGTGAGAGTACTATGTTGAGTTAACATTTTGGCATGTGTATTGGTTTAAAATTGTTTAATTCTAAAGTTTATTATTCAGTCTATTTAATAGAAGAAAAAAATTCAGCAGGTTAATAGTTAAACTTGCTAGAAACCAGTTTTTCCAAGAATAAAAGGCAGAATTAACAATTTCATCTTTCATATAATTTTATAAAATATGCCAAGTACAAATCATTTTATTTCTTTGAAAGTGGCATTTGAGATTGGGTAGGGAGCCACACACACTTTATTATCATTTAGCTACTCACCCAAATATCTATCTGAGTTTTCTATGGCTGATTAAAATTGTACCACTTACTGAATAAGACATAATGATAATTTTGTATTTGACAATGCCCGTGTGTATTAGTTTGTGTGGAAGCATCAACTTTCCTTATAAAAAAGTACATGACTAGAAATAATATATGGTTTAGGATTCAAAGCAACAATTATTCTATTCTGTGAAATAACTTAAGAAATATATCCCAAAAGGAAAGCTTTCTGATCACTTGGAAATTGTGTGTTTCTAGAATATGTGAGATGGAGACATCTATTAAGATTTTCTTTATTTTAAAATAATTTTTCTATTGCTATTGCAATTCTAACTTTGCTCACATATATCACATTCACAGAAACAATTTTCCTTAAAAAACAAAACAACAACAATAAAAAAACCAAACAGGAGAACTCATCATTAACAAATGGTCATTTACTGCAAACGTGGTTAAGCTAAAGTAGGTACTGCATGTAAATAAAGGACTAATGGAATCAGAGAAGCTTCAGAATAAAGTTCTGTAACAATCTTTTGCTGGATGAGCTCCTAGAAATCCTTCCTTTTGATTTTCCTATTTTGCAATTTAAAAAAATTTATTAAGCAAAGCATAATCATTCAGTAATATCATTTAAGTTGATATTTTGCTAAATAATATTTACTTAATTGGACTAAATATTGTATTGAAACTTGGGGAGTGTTTATATGTTATTAGAATCTTTTTAAAAACAAATTGGATCAAATATTTTAGGCCATATTTTAAGTGACATCTATAGATATATAATTGTATTAAGATCAAGTAATATTTTAAAGTAAACTAATGTGAAAATAATATTTGGCTATCTTTATACTTATTAAATAAATTATAGTGATGCATATGCAATTTTTAATTTTTTAAAGGTTTCATTTATTTTTATTTTTAGAGAGAAGGGAACAGAGGGAGACAGAGAAAGAGTTGGGAGAGAGAGAAAGAGTTGGGAGAGAGAGAGAAAGAGATACATCAATCAGTTGCCAGCCATAAATGCCCTGTCCAGAGACCTGCAACCCAGGCATGTGCCCTGACCAGGAATCACACTGGTGACATTTCACTTTGCAGGACAAAGTCCAACTTACTGAGCCACACCAGTCAGGGCACATACGCATCTTTAAAAGTTAAAAAAAAAAACACTAAGAATACAAATAATTATTACTGAAAATCTCATGATGGTAAAAGAAGCTGTCAAATCGGACATGTTCAGTTGTAATGAACAGCTGCTTTTCTGGGGACATTTCTTGGCAGAGGTTTAAAAATCAATATGTGAAGAATATAAAATGAGGCATGTTCTAAGTGGTGTGGCATATAATTTTATAGTACTGGAATATTTTATAATGCAAATCCCTGATTTTAGCATAACCATCTTTATCAACTAGTCTTTATTATACATTATGAAATCCATCTTCATTCATGTGCAGAAAAAAGAGAGTTATAATTCTGTCACTAATGTGTTTCAACAATTATACGAAATAGTCAATATGAAATTGAAATGAGATTAAAAATAAATTTCCCCACATGTGTCAATAAAGCCATATTACTATATTAATTAAAAGCTCAAGTCCCCAAATTGTGGTGAACTTAGCACGGCTGATGTAAGTAGAGAGCTAGGTGACAATTTTCTTTGAAAAAAGGGGGAATCACAATGACTTCTTTATTGACATCTAATAGATTGAATCTGATTACAAGATACATTATACTCTGGATTTTTTTTTTTTTTTTTTGGCTTTTGGGGCTAAGAATTTAAAGGGAGAGTACATAAATTAGGAATGTCTCTCTGAGCCTTGCCTGAGAAAGATGAAAGCTGGACCTTTAGCATTCACCTAAGGTCCTAGGAAAGAATTTACTTTAAATGTCATCTTCACTGGCAGTACAGAATAGTGAAGAATGCTGACTATTGACAATATTTGGTAGCAAAGAGTCCCGCAGTGGTGTTAAAGGTGAGAATATTGCTTGGATGCCGGAAAGCAATTTCAAATCAGAGCATATGCAAATGAAGAAATCAAAGCCAAACCCAGTGAAGTTGGAAGAGTACATTTAAAATTATAGATGACATAAACATCCTAATGGCTGTGATTCTCAAACTTTGGTGTTAATTGAATTATGTGGAAGGCTTAAGGGTTTGGGACCTTTCTCCAGAGTTTTTGATTCAATGTTCTGAGATGGGGCCTGTGCATTTGCTTTTCTACAAAGGTGCCAGGTGATCCTAAGCAGCCCGTTAAGGGACCACATTTTGCCTTATAGGATATTATGATTTTATTAATAAAGGTGAGAACAGAGATAAAAGTAAAATCAGTGTATCTTCCACAATTAAGATAAACATTATATATGTATAGGGACCGGCAGTAGTGAGGCCTGCTTGAGTGTGGTTGGTAAGGTAACAATATGGGTGTAATAATTTATAGTCTTAATTTGAATATTTCACCTAAAATGTCATATGATGTGCTTGAGTATGGTGTTGTATGTTGCAGAATTACATACTTATGATTTTGTAATAAAATATTTTGGAATAAAAACGGGCGTTATTTGTGCCAGACCTTATACATATGTCACGTCACCAACTGTTGGAGAGGTAAGACAAAGGAGGCAAAAATTGATGAAAAGCTAATTATTAGATTATTTAAAAGGAGCTTACCAGCAGACACTGGCTCAAGCTGTGAGCTTTTCAAGGTTTTCAGCATCTGACTGTAGTTAAGAGTGAAAGCAAGATCAGTTGTTGACAGGTAGGTCCTGGGAGCTCAATTATACCAGAAATAGTACAAGACACATTAAGGGAAATGAGGAAAAATAATTAACCCATGAAGACCAAGGTCAAAAATTTGAGCAAAATAGTTATTGTTAATATATACATAATAAAAATAAAGGACCCTTTTTGTTATACAATATAAAAATAAGCAATATAATCACTGGGATATTAAAGAATATTTTCAAAGATATACAATTACCTAGATTACTTAATAATCATGGATTAATTACAATTTTGAAATTTCCTAAAGCTGCCATGGTTGGGGCCATAGCAAATTACTTTCAACTGATGATGACGTCAACCATGTTGCAGACGTTGCTTTGACGTGTCATCATAGTAAGAGCCCCAGAGTCCTCAGGGAAACCACCAAACCCCTGCTGTCCCAGCTGATTCTATATTGTCAAAAATTCTTCAAGGAAAATAAATGACAGATTTTGTTTAATTTTTCATTGCAGAAATTAAAACAGAATTATGTGGAGACTTTCTATTCTGGAATGGGCAATAAAGATAATATGCTGTAAGCTTATTCTTTCCCTCCACTAAAATATGGCAATGCTAAATTTTATTATTATTTCAACATGCTACCATAATGTGCAATGATTATGGAGAAATGATCTTAGTTTAAATCCCACCTTAATCCCTCAAGGCACTAAAAATAGTGTAGGAAATTTTCAGAGGAGCCCAGTAAAAGTAGGTCATGAATAGAATATATCGCTGTTTTCAAGAATGATATTTTAAATTAGTCTGTAGCCTCAAGATAACTCTCCCAAATGCCACAATAAATATATCACATATTCCTTTACGTGATGTATTTTATAATACATTATTAATGGAACATGAATATTTAATACATATTTCAATAATTAGTGGCTAAATTCATATTACAGCATATCTGATGGGAACTAATATAGTTGTTTTTATGTGGCTGAATTAATGCATACATTTTAAAATGTCCCTATGTCCTTTATATTAAAATAAGATGTAGGTTTATATGTAGTATATGCTTTGTTAAGGTTTATGAATTAGACAATTTAAGAATATCAAGGAAAAAGTAGTTGCAAGATTATTAGTCATGTCAAACTGGGAGGAAACATTTTAAAGTTTTATAAAACTAATGACTTCTTGATAGGCCTAAAGCTTTAATAATTGGGAGCTGGTTTCTAGTCTTCAATTTCATTAAAGCATACCTGGGAAATGGCCCATCTGAGCAAGTTAAGCCAAAAACTACTTGAGGCTCACAATACCCTTAATTTAGAACTTGATGTCTTGAAAGGGAATAGGACTTTACAGGTAGATACAGTTGTCATTGCAAAAACAAGAAAACCAAGACCCAGATAATTTAGGAGACGCCATCCTTCGTTCATAAAATTAAATTAAAAAGTTTTGATAAATGAATCAATAATTATAGAACTGTCTTAAAGTCCCAAAGCCAGTGTTTCTGAGGGGAAAAAAATACCTCCAGATCTATTAAATTTCAGAACACAGCCCTTTCTTCTGCACTCAGCTGACTAATTCAGGACTAAGTGATTCTTCTTTTTGTAATTTATTTCTTCAGCAAATAATTATTGAGCACCTATTTTAATCCAGGCAATATACAACTCTATAGATTCAAAAAATGAATAATGAATAGTTTTGGTCCTAAAAGAGCTTCCATAGAGAAACAGGATTAGGATACCACTGCATTAGAATACCATGTTTTAGAGCAAAGAAAGAAGTAAACCCCAGGAAAGCATAAAACTTTAGTCATATCTTGTCATACTTCTGTTCTAATCCTTTATTGCCATCCTTCTGCTTTCAGAGTCAGAAACAAAGTCTTTGATAGTCTGCCAGGTCTATCATTTGCCTCTCTACCTGATTTCTGAACTCATTCCTTCTTGACCCTATTTTGCATGCTAGCCTTACTCACCTCCTTTTTTATCTATTGCCAGTCCAAACATGCTCTTCCTTCAACTACTTGACACATGTTCTTCCCTGAACTTGACCAAAGATACCCCATTTGGCACAGTTCGTCATATTTTTTTCAGATCTTTTCTTCAAAATCACCCTTTGACTTTCCTGATCACCTCATAATAATATCAAGTCATTCTATTAAATGCCCATATATTTATTTTCTCATAGTGCCCAGGAAACTGAAGCACAGAAAATTCACACAATTAGCCCAAAGTTATAGTGCTTATACACGATTCAGACACAATTTGAATGCAGCTTCAGACCTAAGATCTGAATCATTTTATTTCACTGCCTCAACAATAGAATCCAAAGAAGTGGAAGAAATATGCAGATCAGTTTAAAGGGATCCTCTCCAGAGGTTTTCCTCTTTGGCTTCAGGCTAGAAGATGATGACAGATGCATGCATGATGGAGTAAGGAAGGGATAGTCAGTGGCAGAAACAGGAGAGTAGCCTTGCCAAAGCTATCGTCAGCGGTTACCAGAAGTGTCTCCAAAGAATTAAACAAACAAACCCCTAACTGTAGGAAGAGTTACCTTTTTAAACCAGGCAACTGTGAATTTCAGTAAAATTAGGCCACAATAGTGTCTATAGCAAAAGAAAGGGGAAGAGACAAGAGGACCAAATCAGCAGCAGTTCCTGCCCTTTCTCTCTATAGGATTTGCACACTTAGTGTGTATGGTTGAAATGCAATTATAATGATTTAGTAACCACAAGCAATGCTACATCTATATGCTTTTTTCATGTTTAACTATGTACCTATTCTTATATATCTTTTCCATCTTGGTCTGTCATTAAAATCAAGTTTTTTAACAAACTGAAATTAGATGTTGACTTTCCAATTACTATGGCAAAATTCAAGAATAAAGAAAGGACTACAGTTGTACCTCATAAATCAGTTATAATAACTTTTAAATAAACAAATATTTTAAGAGACCAATAAAAATATAACATTTTAAAAAGTATTTTCATATACTGTATTATGTTTATATTTTATGTGTTTTTATAATTTTATTAGTAAGATAAATCATGCTTATAATTTATAAATAATACTATATTTTGAAAGTATATGAACAAAATGTTTTATTAATAACAATCAAAATTAAGGAAGTTTTGGAGAATGTTGGCAAAAGTTTAACTCAATAAGAACATGGATATCCATTGCAATTAAATTCTAATGTTGATTTGTATATTTGTATGTAACTGACAGATCGAATCCCTGTAGATATGTGTGTGTATATATATGTACATACATATATATATACACAAAAGGGTGTTAAACACTTACTTTTATTAAATATTGATAATTTTCCTGTAGATATTACAAATATAGAGTGGATAATAGCTTTCTTAGAAAATGCTAATTTCCAATTTGTAATTTATACAAAAAAAATCCAATCATTTTGTTGGGTAGTATTTATACTTAATAAATTAGCAACTTTTCAGGAAAACCCCTAAATACAATGAATAATAATATAATCTTTTTGTATGTGATATGCAGAATCTTTATTTTTCAGCTCTTTAGTAACAAGATCTAAATGTATTTGAAAAATCTTTAAAAAAATTTTTTCAAGACAGTTGCCATTGCCAGGAAAATTGATGTCAAACATAAATCTATTAAACAAGTAGATATTTTAGATGAAATGGTTCTGATTTTATAACATTATGAAGTTCATGTCACTTTTATTTTTCCTTCACATTGATATTCTGGATCCTTAAAAAGATAAATTGTTCACATTACACTTCACCTTTTGATTTACTTACAGAGTGCAGCTGAATAGGAATTAGCTTTGAAAGAGGTTGTCCATGAGCAAAATGTCAACAGGACTGTTATGCTGCCTAAACAGAGTAATGTATAATATGAAGTAAGACTGAATTGACGGAATCTGTCTCAATAAAGTGCACTTCTTTCTCTAGTGAAAATATAGAAAAAAGATAGATAACTGCATTTTGACAATTAATCTATTCATATTGCAGGATAAATATATGAAATGAGGAAGCATATGAGCTATTTGTATCAGGATAAATAGACAAAACATATATATGAGGTCTGTCCAGAAGGTATCTAGACATGTAATATAAAAGTATACACATTTATTAAAGAAGATATAAAATACAAGAAACTTTGTGTATAGGACAATGACGCCTCAGTCCCTTTTAAAATAGGCACCTTGGGACCTCACATAGTTCTCCCAATCACTATCAGCTGCCCCATTGTATTTTCCTGAATCTCATCGATGGTCAGAAATCTCTCCCTTTTCAAATGTGATTTCAGTTTGCGGAAAAGGCAGAAGTGTCAGGGCACCAAATGTGGGCTGTAGGGGGGCTGAGTCACCTGGGTGATTTGATGTTTTGCCAAAAACTCTGCATGAGATGTGCAGAGTGTTGAAGCTACTAATCACCAGTTGCTCATAGCTGCATCCTTCTGAACTATCTGAATAGTTTCTGCAGAGTAATGTTCAAGCTTAATGCAAAATTTGATGCAGATTCATTTCTCTACTCACTCAGTCACTTTGAATGCCACAGACACACAGTACACATGCTCATTCAATGGAGCCTACTGCCCCCACTGACTAGGATAGTGAAGTTGTTATTTTTCATGCATGTTCATTCTAGTCCACTCTCCTTTTCTGCCAGGTTACATCGATGTCGCACAAACCATTTTCCTTACATTAACGATAGTTGGACTTTTTCCCGACAGATCTCATATACACTCACTCCGTTGAGTCTACACCAATAACATTCTCACACACACAAAAATACTGTACTTTAGAGGGTTCTATTCACAAAAGGTGACTCTCTCAACATGAAAAAGGATAAAAATTGCTGTCCACAAATTTTAAATCATTATGTAAAAGGTATCCTGATGCTACTATGAAGCTATATTAAAAATCCCTCTACCAGTCTGGCTGGTGTGGCTCAGTGGATTGAGCGTGGGCCTGCAAACCAAAGGGTTGCAGTTCAATTCCCAGTCAGGGCACATGCCTGGGTTGCAGGCCAGGTCCCCAGCAAGGCATGCATAAGAGTCAACCACACTTTGATGTTTCTCTCCTTATCTTTCTCCTTCCCTTCCCTTCTCTCTAAAAATAAATAAATAAAATCTTTAAAGAAAAAAGAACCCCTCTACTTTTTCTTCTCCTTGTACAGCTATGTGTTCTTGAGTTTATTATATGATGGACATGCTGATTTTCCACCAGGTAAAGAACATTTTCTTGATTTCTTTTTTCAAGTTTAAGACTCTGTTTGGAGGTAATTTCTCACTGTGTGAGGCTGGATGGGATGAGCTCTCATTACTGTGTAGTGTTTAGATACCAGCATATTAGACACATGGCAGAGGACGTCAGTAGTTAGACAACTGAGAACGCAGCAAAACAGCTACATCTACTGCATGTAGAAGCTACCAGCTCCAGGAATTTTTCCATGTTACAACTGGCCTGGATTTATATAGTGTATCCTCATTAGTCAAAAGAAGATGAGTATCTTGATTCCTATATGAAATCTTTCTGATATTAAATTTTGAAAGAATACTCAAACCAATCATTACAGACCAATTTAATCCTTAGGCCTCCAGATAAGTCATTCTTGGCTTACTTTTCCAATCATGTAGAAGGAGAGATGACTCCATTCTGGACTGATGATTCTACTGGACAACTTACTTTCTAAATGAGTACATTATTGGACTATTAGTAGAAAACTAAAAGGTATGAGATATGTGAGAACATTTTCCACAACAGTTTTGTGAAGCAGGATATTCCGGTTATATTTCTTTTGGTAGTAAGTTAGCTCACTACTCTATAAAGTAGTCAATTATAATATACAATTAAAAGACAATGAAATTATTTGAAAGCATAAAAAAATAATTAGCTAAGTAAAGATTATTGCCAGTAGAGGCATGACATTAAGTTGGAAATCGATGTGCTTTGTTATAAACTTATTTATAATGGATTGACTTTTTCTGATGCAATGAGGCTTTATTCTCAGCTATCCACTCCAACACTCCTATTGTAGCAAAATGAGTTTCTGGTAACAGAGAGAAAGTTTCTTTCCTAGTGTCTGAAAATTTCAGGCTTTCAAGGAGTTTTGAGATTCTGTCTCCCTTTAAAAACAACAAAATAATAAATATATTTGTTTTAATTCATGGGATCCATAACTTTTTAAAGATAAAAAATGAATATATATTGGGTCGTCCCTTGATATTATACTTATTAATGTTCTGGCATTGTCTTTTGCATATATGTGAGAAGAATTTTCTTTTATTTTATGAATATGCAGGACAGGTTTTATATAAATTGGCAATTGATCTGATGTAATCAGAGGTCATCACTGAGAACAAAAGCAGATAGCCACTAATACAATCTTTGTCAAGAAAGTGCCAGGAGCCTGTGAAAAGGTCTTAACTATAAAAGTGGTATGACTTTACTTGGGGCCAGATTTTCTTCATTAATTGCATGAATAATAAGAAGTAACAGATTATTACTGGGTTCTAACTAATGAAGCCTATCAGTAAGCACCTTGGGCACGGTCCTATTCGTTTGATTAAATTGACAGCCTGGGGGGGGGTGGGGAGAAATGCCCTCTTTATTCATTCTTGTCCTCATGATTCTCTGCTCCCATCTATAATCTAAGCAGGTCTAGAAGAATTCACTTGGAACAATTTTATCTTCTGTTCTCTAAAGTAAGCCAAATTCCTTATCTAAGTGAGGAATAAAAAATAAACATTTTTAAAAGATAAAAACATCACAGTAGGCATATATTGATACATAAATTTCTCTAAAATTATATGTGATTGTATTAGGGTTGTTAGATAAACTACTAGACACCAATTTGAAGTTCAGGTAGTGATTTTGTTTTAGTGTAGGTATTTCCCATGCAATACTCAGACATCTGTATTCTTAATTGCTGCATCTGTCAAACTTGGACTGAATTTATATTCTAGACCAAGTGCAGAACAAGTATTTTCTAAAGTATAGTTTGAGAGAACTAGGTAACAGCTAACTGTGGAAATCTGCCCTAAGTCACTGAGCACATTCCTGCTCTGCTCAACTGTCCAGCAGTCTGTTCTCAGTTTTTCCCGTTTATCACATTTCCCAGAACCGAGCCATGTTCTGGGGCACAGCTTTCCCTACCCATCTCTACTTTTACTAAAGCTAAGTTTTAGTTTTTATTTATTATTATTGTATGACTCCATCTATATCAGATAGTTTTTTTAATATGCTAATTATTTTCCAAGATTCAGGCAAATAAAAAGACTTGCCAATCTAAATTCCTACCCACTCTGAAATTAAGGCATATCTTAATATCCTTAATGATATGAAAGCTTTGATAAAACTTATGATAAAAAACTTATGATAAAAAAGCTTTATTAAAACACAATATAAAGAAACAAGAGAAAGTCTTTATAAATCAATTCTAGGTTCATTATTCAAGATAATCTTGTTCCATTTCTTCTGCTTCCTCTAACATTTAAAAAAAATTCTCCTTATCATATATCCAAGAAAATTTTCATACATTGCATATGCCACATAAAATTTTCTACATTCTATTAATTTACTGTATGCCCATATTCATCACTCACAGAAAGTCGAATGGTGATGCAGTACCAAATAAATCCACTATATTCAAGCATTTTTTAAGATTTTTTTGTTGTTATTCTATTATAGTTGTACTAATTTTTTCCACCTTTGTCCTCTTCTACCCAGCCAACCCCCCACAGTCAATTCCCACACTCTTGTCCCCATCCATGGCTTCATACATGCTCTTTAGTCCTTTCTAAGCTCTACCTTAAACTATAGAGAGATACCTTAACATGTGTATTGTAACAGCAGTCCTCTGTAAATATTTGTTTATTTACTAATATTTCATGGTGACCCCTGCTATGTGCAGATATCTATACAGAAATAATAATGACATAAATTATAGTTTAGTTTTGTATTTTGAATTGTATGAGTTAGGGTCTTTATTCATTCAGTTCTTTTTCCTCAGAGACAATAATAGGAACCAAATTATACTTGGACACTAGGAAATAAATTGAAAATGTTTTTGCACATTATATTACTTTGGAAATTTATAGTATCTCCCTTAAATTTTGTTTTAGGTTTAGTTAATTTTTTTTGATTTTAAAAGTGTGTTTATTTGCAATGCCGAATATACTAAAAAATAGACCAAAATTTTAGTGTAACTGCAGATACATTTATTTCAATTAGTCACACAAAACATCAAAGAAGAACTGGGTGGACAAACTCAGATCCATGGATTATCCTTTTTGGATTGGCAGATTTTAAGAAAAGGTCTGTCTGATCTTTACGTTAAAAACAAACATCCTGATAGTTTAAGTACAGGTATTAGTGTGACTTCGGAGAAGTGACCAGTAGTTCATATTCTTACAAAAAGGTTTCAAAGCTTTGCAATTTTTTTATGTCTGGTTATCAGTATATTTTAACACAGTTTCGAATAATGCAAAAGAAGCTATGGGGGTCTTGTTTTTCTCTTATGACCTTTCTTTTGTATTAAATTGAGTTTTTCTTCAAAATTGAAAATTTTGAGTAAATTTTAAGTTATTAAATGTAGTTATAGCTGGGTTAAAATATAATATCTCAAGGCCTTTTTTCTATTTAAACAATTATTCATTGTTGTATATATGTATGTATATAAATCTTCATACATATATACATATATATGTATATGTATATATATACTCCTCATATATATGTAGTGTATATATATATATACACATGCACACAGTACATTTAATAAAAAATCTTAAATGCCAAATTTTGAGAAATGTTATTCTTTAAATTTAAAATGTAAATTATTCAATATGGGTACTTATCTTCACTAAACAGTTTTGGCATTTAAGCTTTAATTTGTATAAATAGATTTTTATAACTGTCACCTCAGAAAATTTCTGGATTGAAGTCATTCACTTGATATCCTCCTAGTCATCTGAAGGATGGAAATTGGACTTCTAAAACCTGTAGCAGGGCAATAAATATCTGCTCTGAGAGTTGTGGGACAGCAATTACCAATCTGCAATGTAAATATGAATATTTCCTCATAGACTCTTCTTACCTCTTGTTATCACAACCAACTCTCATCTTTTTCTTAGTGCCTATTATTGCTGGAGTCCACCAATTTCACGAGGGTGTTTTAAACCTCATAACCTGGCTAGTTCTGATCCTGCCCATCTCTTACAGACCAAATGCAAATGTCATACCAAGGTCTAAATTGCACTGAACCACAGTTACAGGGAGAGAAATCAAATCTCTATTCTAGTCCCACAATCAGCATTAGGCAGTTGGATAAATTGATCCAAGGTTTAAAGTAGTTTGAAGCCCCAACTTTTACTATAGCTCATTCCAATTACTATAGTCATTCACTTCTCATTGAATTACTCGGCCAGGATGAATATCCTACCAAAGAGGAAAGCTGCTGAGTTTATAAGATTGCAAATTATTTTCCATACTGTATATCTAGTTCAGAAGTACATTATGCTCTAGTAACATGCTCATAAGCCTAAGGACTAACGTTTCTGAATTCCATTGCCTCTCTTAGATCCAGTGCAAATGTACTTAGATGCTCTAAGTTTCTCTTATTGCATTTCTCCTAAGGAAATAACTGCATGTTTCCTAACCAACATTCCCTTTGCAACTCTGGCTCCTTGCTAAGCTTTAGCAAGACCCATTGAAGGGTAATTCTCAGCCTATGCCAGGCTGTTTACAGTATTAAGGTTCCAGTTTATCTTGTATATAATTAGTACCTAAAACTCCACCCAAATCTTAGAGAAAATTTTCAGCTGGCTAGCAAGAGGTTGGCATGATACTCTTAAGTTCCAAGTACTCTAACAAGCATTACATCATAATTTAGTAAAATTTGCATATTCTGGAAAAAATCCCTAAGGCCCTATTTTGTTCAATAGCCTTTCAAATCATTCCTCAGCAATGTCCCTTATGGGGTCAGCCTGTTCCTTCTGAACCAATGTCATCTAAAATAGGCATATATCCTTGATGATTAGGACTGCTGGAAGTGCTCATCAAAACTAGCTGAGGATAGCACTTTTTGCTTAAAAAAGTTCTCACTTGAAAAAGAAATGTTTAGCATCCTACCAATCTTCATTCTAAATTTACTTTTATAATTCTAGCTATAAATTCTCCTTAGCTCCAGCTATTCTGCACATGAGAGGCCAATGCTTAAATTTTATTCACCTGTTGATCATTCCCTGAATCAACCTATCTTCCTGTCACCGCTCAGCTGCCTGTCAGTGTAAGTTTCCAGTACAGATGAGCGTTGGCTGAGCACTCAGGGCTTTGTACTTGAGGTACAAACTTACACTGTGCCCGTGGCTTTCTCCAGGCAGCCTCCAGTAAATGTGGGTAGCCTAGAATTTATGCATTATGTTTCTGCTTGTGAATCTGCTGTGGAGTATTTTAAAAATACGGGACTCAGCCCTCATGTTCTATTTACTAAATCAGAATTCCCAGGAGTAAGCTTAAAGTAAACGTGTATTTTTAGAAATGATACAGGTGGTTGTGATTTATTACAGACTCTGAAATACTGAGTTACTCTTGAGATTCTTGTCCTCCTCAGTTTCTTGAATTCTATGGGTAACTGAACTCAAGCTCTGATATTTTCAGAGATGCAGTAAGATCTAGGACCAAAAAAGAATCTTGAGAGAGGCATGTGATCTGCAGACCTGTCTTAAGGCACAAACATATGTATATGTATAAATATATGTACATATATATATGCACTTATTACTGGTGTGTATGGACACCATGTATTACTGGTGACCATAGGAAATCTGCTTCATTTCTATGAGCCTTATGTTATTCTTTATAAAATACATTGTCTTTGATGTACCAGTGACCAATAAAAGAATCCTGGAAGACACACAACACCACAGAAAAAAGTAAGATCCACATTTTCTGACAATTAGCTCTGGACTGTATATATTTAAAAAAATACAGGATCAGAAATATCATTCCAGTCTTATATTTATATATGTGTATTTATTTATGTTCATATACTCATTCACATCTCCATGCCAATCACATTGTTCTCTTTTGAGCTTTTGCTTCAGATTTTTTTAACTATGAAGGGTATATTTTTTGTCTATCTTTTAAACACAGCAGTTAGGTGGAGTTTTTCCTGCTCTGAGAGGGCAGAGAAGGCCAATTTAAATCAGATGAGATTTGGGTGGAGTTAACTAGATTAAAGGCTTGATCCCTGAAAGATAAAGATTAGGCCAAAGTATTTTGCTTCGTGTCTGTCAGACCCAGAGCCTTTCACCAGACCTGGAGCAAACACAGTTTTAAAGGGTGGCCCCAAAGCCCCAGTAGCCTGGGGTCATGTAAAACAAAAGTTATCACCACCTGTCAATCTCTAGGATCTTGGTTTAAGTACAGACTCCATGGGTTTCTTACTCATGAGAAAGTCTAAAAATAGTTAAAGAGACATACATAAAAACTTGACTATTCATTCATCCATTCATTCTTTCATCTTTTATTTTCCCTTCTCTTTCTTGCTCTGTCTCTCCACATTTGAATCATCAAGAACATCATCATCATCATATCATCAGCAGCATCATCACCATTATCAAACACAGTATATGTTTGTTAATCATATATGGCAGGCACTAGGTTAAGCATTTTACATGCAGTATGTCATTTAATCTTCGTAACAATTCTGCAAAGTGGCTGCTATTAATTTAGGCAGCATTATTAAAATGAACTGATTGAGTCTTAGAAATATTAAGTGACTTATACAAGATTAAATGACTTAACACTAGTAAAGGCAAAAGCCATCTTTCTAAAAAGCCCACCCCTTTTGAATGTGCAGCCTTTTTGTCTTAAAGGGCATGGGCATGCAACAAAATTTCACCCTACCATGTTCAAGGTGATGCCACAGGCCACTCTGTATTATTCCAAAACGAAGTTGTCCCTCAACTTATAAATAAGCAATTTATCTGCTGTCTCTAATTTGTGTATGTATATATACACACACACAAATTCATACACACACACACAGTAACTGACGTGGATTCCAGAACTTGATTTTTAGGAAGCTCTTAATTTCTGTTTAGATCAGGGCAGTTGGCAGAAGACTATAGAAAATAGACACATTCTCTTTCCTTATATGTATACACATATGTGCACGCACACTTGCACTTATGCTTGTTTCCACAAGTGTATATATATGTATGTATACACACACATATATATATATCCATTTCCTAATTTAAAATTTCCTAAAATTTTCACTGTTGATGAACTCCTCACAGGCAAATGGGAAATTGGGATGACGGAGAGATCAAAGGGATGATGTAATGGCATGCTTAAAGATTGGAGATGGGAGATTACTCTCCTTGACCACTGTTCTTATCAGTTAAAAAATTGTTGAAGAAAACCCGTTTTTCTGAAGGAAGATGTGCTTTTTCTCTTATTATCTTCTTAAAACAATATATGAAACACAATATAGCCATTTTTTTTAGAAAAGCCTTATATAGACTTAATGAAAAAATGCATCTATTTAAATGTCAGAAAGAAAGCTTTTTGGAAAAATATAAAATTACTGTGGACTGAACTACTCAATAAATTCTCAGAAATAAATTGGGAAGCCTAGAGTTGAGTTCTAGTTCTAGTTATAGAAGTATACACATAATAATGTAAAAGTACAATGTTTGTATTGAAACAAATTAAAGCTAAACTTGTCTCATAAACTTGTATCTTTGAAAATAAACCCATTTGTTGATGTATGTTGGCTACTGACAATGGAAATGATACTCAATAAATTCTAAATAATTTTTAAGCTGGATGATTTCTGGGAACTGTCCATTTTTATTAGCGAGTCTCAAAATAAAATTCCTTTCACTGATCTGTTATGTTCTCACACAATATTTATGAAATTCAATACTGCTCCATAGATTTCTTAAACTTTAAAATTTAGCCATCTGTAACTCTCACTTCTCTATAATGAATCTTATAATAGGAAAGAAGGGAAAATATGTCTGAGCTTCAAGAATAAATTTCACAAGTTCCAAAGTACTAATTTCTTTACTCAGGTGGATCAACCAATCTTTCTCAAGTTCTGTCTACTTTTACTTTGCATATAAATTTTTAAATTTTGATTATTTGTATCAAGGCTGACCTATTCTAAAAATGATTAGTGGGGAAAAAGCTGGGTGCTTCAGAAAGACATATTAACTGTCACCAAATAGACAATTGAGGATAATATATTTAAAGGATTAAATAGGTCATCAGGTGATGAACTAAAATTCTATATTAGCCATGGATTATACAAGGAAAATAAGTTTATAATCTGTATTGTAGAAAGGATAGAAAACTAACACCCATTATAATGAACCACTTACATAAATGTAATGTTAATTTACTTCCAATAAATTCTGAAAGTAAGGATCTATGTAATGAAAAGTAGAGATCTGGGTAATAAAAAAAATAAGTAGATTTTATTCTACAAAGACAAAAGTAGTCTGTTTAGAATGGACAGGACCAAAGGACTTCATTTTGTCTTACCTAATTCTTGCAGGGTCTCTGTTATCTGGGTTTGGTTATTAGCTCATACATCACAATTAAGATTAAATTTATGTCTATATATTCAATACTGAAAAAGTTGCAATTAATCACTTTAATCAGAAGACTTCATTGAACCTTTGGGATATCATTATAATCAATCAATAATTGATTATTTTAATACTATCAAAATGATATGAACCATTATACCCAGCCTCTATGAAAAACTATAATTTCATGCAAAGATTTTCTGATTAGCAAATGTCAATATATAAAGAGAATGATACTTCACTAAGTTATTACAAGTGAGGAGAAAACAATATATTATTATCTCCCTCACAAAAGCATTGGAATGGGAAAGTTAGATTCATTTCCTTTGTGTTAAAAACAAAAGCACTGAAACAGATGGAAGAATCCAAAAGAGAACAGTACTTTTAAATAGAAGATGCAATGAAACATGCTGCTAAAAGCTCAAGGGATAAGTTGTTCAGTTTTTCAGATCATCTTTTATTTCTCTTTTAAGGTGATAAATTGCAAGTAATCAGTACACGTGAAATATAAACCCCTGTGCTCCAACCCCAATATCACAGAAGTTTAGAGCTAGAAAGTGCCATCTATTGCAGATACCTAGTTCAGCGAGTCTCAAACAGAAGTACACATCAAAATCACAAGGAATTATAAATCACCCAGGTGTCCGAATCCATCTACTGAATCAGAATTTTAAGCATGTGTATTTTTAAAGGCAAACTCTTAGTTAAGGACAATTAAGTACAACTTTTTCATTTTATTGTAGAAACGGATCACCCAACTTAAAAAAAACCTTGCTTATGTATATGTTGGTACTAAAATAAAATGGAAAGCTATCCTTGAATTAAAGAATAGTGCCACATAGTATTAATTTGAATGAATATGGTAATGATCCTTCATTTTGTTTTGAATACGTTTAGTGACTTGTGGTAAGTCACAGAACAGATCCATGTCGAAGCCAGACAATCTCCAATGATCTCTCTACTGTTTTAAGAGGATAAAACTTACAAGACCTTTAACTTAACAAAGTTGAAAAGGGAATAAGAAAAAAATTCTTTTTTTGAGGTTCACTATTCCAGATGATATTACGGAATCTATAGGACCTATGACTTAAAAACAATTTCAGTATGTATAGAACACAGCCATAGTAAAAGTTATATGTAAAAGCTAAGACATTTGAGGCTTGACAAGTTTTGTCATATTCCTGTGTAACAGAGATTATGGAGAATAAAATCTGTTACCATCTTCTTTTGCTACCAAAATGAAATTTTATTTTTTCCATTAAGGAGTACTTAGACAGTTCTCTGTGTTTTGAGAGTTCTGAAGCTCCCAAACTCTGAGCCAAGTCAGATTCCATGTATTAGTATCCATCAGAGGAGATTAAGTACATTTTCATTAAGAGAGAGGGCGTGAAATGAAAGAAGTCTTTTGTTTTGGGACAAAGAACAGTGGGGACTGAATCCACACTGATGATGAGTTTGTAATCCTAGAGAGAGAGCAGAATCTGAGGTTTTAGTGGTTCCAACTGGGTATGCAGAACGGACAACTGGGGCCTCCTCACTGATTAGCTAAGCACCATGAAGTCGAGGGGTGGAGATGGTCCTGGGAGCCAGATTTGGTATGAAAAGGATTGGAGTCATTTGGCAGATTAATCTGTCTTTGAGAGGAGCATGGGGATGACACAGCAAGCATTTCAGTAGCAGCCAAGATGAAGTACGAGCAGGGGTTATCCTCTCATTATCCAGCTTCTACTCTGTAACCCACAGGGAGGGAATGGGCACCTCTCAAATGACTGACATGGATTTTACAACCATGTGGTGGTGAAAGCAGAGGCAGTTCTATTTTTTACTGGAAAGCATATCAATTCAGTTTGGTTATTGCATCTGAGAGTTAGGGAGAAAATTTATATCCGTAGTATACCAGTACATATAATATGTATACATTTTAACATAGTTGTGTATGAAAAAAATAAACTGTTCTTTCCACATGTTAGTTCTACTGCACTATTTTAGTGTCTCCTGCTGTTATCAAAATTAAGCATTCATTATTCATATAAGAAACAGAGGAAAATGAAAGTAAAATGAGAGAGAAAATACCAGAACAATTTGATCATACATATTTAAATAACCACAAAGAGATAGTTATTTGCAAATATGCTTAAGAAGTTATGTAAAGGAATAAATGTTATCCTATCCATTCTTAACATTTGTATCTTATTTTGTGCTAAGCATCAGAAATTTTCTGTTTCTCTCATTATCTTCTTAGGTTTACTGAACTCTAAAGAAAGGAAAAGAAGAAAACTAGCTCATTGTTACAAATACTTCTCATTCCCATTTCAAAGTCTTTTGATTTTTTGCTTTTTACTTAAACTCACATCATGATGTCACACGTAATCATGAGGAAATGCTGCAAAGGTGAAGATGTTAGTTTAAAGTTGCACCATAGCAAGTTCAAAGAAGAAGCAAGCCTCATGTCTGCGACATGGCCTAGATTGGGCTGAGTAGTACGACCCATACAAAAAGCAGGCTGCTGACTCTTATAGCCAAATGTGAGTGTCTTATTGATTGAGAAAAATAATTTTTCCATTTATCACAAGATTTTTTCAGAAACATCACACTCCATACCTTTCTTTTCTCTTCCACTTCAAAGCCTTAAGCATCTCATGGTTAGTGTTTTACCAATGCGTTGGTGAAAGAAAGCAAATAATGAAACTCAAATTTGGCCTTGCTTTACTTTGTAATTCTCACTTATTGTTTTGCAATGATTTTTGTTTCAATTTATTGTTATAGAGTGTATTACTTGCCAACTATGTACTATTTATTCCTATACAAAAATGCAATATTTATCATAACATCGATTCACTAGTAAACTTAGCAGGCTTAGTACTCAAATCCTACATATTCCAAAGGAAGGATATTCTGAGCCTCAGAATATCCTGACTGATGTCAGCGTGCTTGATCCCTGACACCCTGGGCTATGCTAAATGGTTTATGTTAATGATGGGATTTACATTGAAAGCCTGTTTTTTAAACATGGGCTTTGGACTGTGCTGTATCAGTTTAAACACTGCAGGAGCTGAAGCCCCATTTCCTAAAATCCATGCCCTGTGAATGACCTGAGTAAAAACCCTGGACACCAGAGTGTAAGTGAGCTTCCTGATTGTCAACACTTCAGTCGCGTTGTCCCACATCGTGTCTGAGAGATTTAAGTGCTGTGCACACATCTCCATGAGGAGGAGACACCTGGAGCCATCATGTGGCTCCTCCACCACTGGCCCTGTGCCTTTCTTTCTGCTACTTTCAACCCATCACAACAGTGCGGTGATGGCGGGGCAGGGGGAGGGAGTGGAAGTGAAAGTGGGTGTAAGGGGAGTAAATGGTAATGGAAAAAAATCAATAAAAATAAACTATTAAAAATAAAAATAAATAACGTTTTACTGCAATAAACCCTAACCATGAATATTCTGGTTCCTGGTCAATCACACAAACTGAGGGGAATGTTGGGGCCCCAGACACAATACCTGAAGGCTATTGAATGCTTTGAACATTCTCTAACTTTTAAACAATTTGTTGTTTCTGTAATGTCTTCTCTTGGAAGTATATCACCAATTCAATGATATTTTGTCTTGTAATTGATATATGAATTGTGGTTAGGAGTTAAGTAATTTCAATCATCTTTTATTTTATAATATACTCAAGTCAATTAATAAAATATGATAATCTAGTTGGTGAACATTATTTGGAGAATTCATTTGCTTTTCAGCCCTGCTGCTTTCAGCTTTGTTGCTTTATTCTTTCCCCTCCGCTTCATGGAGGTATAGTTGACAAAGTGCACAAAGTGATTATTGCACATATATACACATCGTGAAAAAATTTCAACTAAATAATGACTATTTAATAAGGTTAATTAATACACAGATCACCTCACATAATGACCTTTTAGTGTGTGTCATGAGAATGCTTAAGATCCACTCTCTTAGACAGTTTCACATATACAGTACAGTATTATTAAGTATAGTTTCTATGCTGTCCATTAGATCCCCAGAATTTACTCATCACATGGCTGAAGACTTGTACCCTTTGATCTGCATGCTTATTTTCCCCAAGCCCCAGCTGCTGGTAACTACTGTTCTATACTCTGATTCTATGAGTTCCACCTTATATTAATTCTTATTTTGTAATCCCTGTTATATAATTTTTGAAAGTATGAGGCAAGATTTTAAATTAATATTAGTCTAAAATTAGTCTGAATAACTTCCTACCGGCAATTTATAAAATGGATAAATGAGAGAATTCCATACTTGGAAGCTTTATTGTTTGAAGTTGCAGCCCATAACTTTTCAAATGATTGGCATAGTGTTACTCAGAGAAGTTGTGATGAGGTCAGGGTTAGAAGCTGAATCTTATAATTTTGGGTACAAAGCTCTTTCTGTTATAATAAACTCCTATTATTGCTGAAGTTATAGCTGAAATCATAGACTAAAATAAAGTTTAATCACATTATGGAAATTAGATGGTTTACCTGCAAGTAAAAAGGACTTTAATTCAAGCCATATTTAAAAATTGGCCATAAGTAATCTCATATAATTAGATCCAAAGTTTGGGCAGGCATCTGGGGCAGGGGACTGGCAGGGGGGGAGGTTCAATCAGTTCAACAACTGATCAAGGGCCAGGTTTCTTCTGTCCCTCAGCTCTGCCACCTTCAGAGCCACTGATTATTAAGCAGCACTTCACTCCCAACCTTAAGCTCTGAAAATAGCAACAGCAATTACATGTATAAATTCCAGATAGTAGAAGGTTACTATCTTTTACTTACATGGTACTTGCTTTTCCTGGAAATAACTCCAATCTCATCTCAGAAACCAGCATAAGGTCTCATATCCATTCCTACAGAAATCCCCCAAAGTGGATGGGATTAACATGACTCACTTACACAAAGCATCTGGTACAAATTAAGATGAAGCATCAGGGCCACTACACATATCGAAAGGGTGATTGGATAACTGATGGGCCATCTCTGTTTCTATACACAGCTATCCAAACATTAGTTATAATTCTTCCTTTAGGTGTCTGCCTTCCTTGTGAGAAAGACACAATTTGCCACAAATGATACTTTCATTGTAAAAACAAACACTGACAGTACACGGATGGTCAAAATAGGTACATGAAAAGAAATCTGTTTTGCAAAGCACTTTTTTCTAACTTCAACTAGTGTAGTCCTTTTGTGAAAATGGGCCCTGTTGCTAAAGAATAAACCATAAACCTATACTAGCATCGCAGCATTAACCTGTGTTGTCTGTCATTTATTTTCTGAAGCCAGTCAGTGAACCCACCTTGGGTAGATGTTTTTTATGTCAGGCTTTCTGAAAAATGAGGAGCCCAAGGGGATCCTATTGATTTGCCAACTGTGTCAGTCCATTTAAGGCAGAGTGGCACACAGTTATGACAAAGGCAGTGACAAATGGATATGCACTGAAGACACAGCACCAACACAGAGGAATGAAGAAAACGATGAAAGCATCCAGCATGAGATGGAAATCAAAATAAAATTCAAGAATGCATATTCTGTGTGTGCACATAATACCTTGTTAGGTAAACGTAGGTGCTTATGTGAAAACAGCACTTTTCAGAATAATTTCTGAAATTTTACAGAAATTCAATATTGCCAAGAGTTGTGAAATCAGAGTGAACAATTCATTTTATTTACATCAACCTATATGTAATGGTGAATAGAACATTTTTTATGACTAAGTAAAAAAAATATTGCTTGACCTCCCATTTTCTAATCTCAATCAATATTCGTATATATTTATACATATTAAAAAACCACCTAGACCACAGTTAACTATATTTGTAGTGGTTAATTTACGCTAGCGCACATTAAGATATATTAATAATATCCATGGATACTAACAGGATGCGGATCTTTGCAGGGAGAATTGTGCTCGCAGGCACTCCGAATGCAGCCATCAGTGTCCCGCTCCCATCTCAGGTGCGCCGAGCCCAGATGGCAGAAGCAGGAGCAACCAGCAACCACTGAAAACAACAGAAGGGAGAAAACGCTTAACATTTCCTTAATCGTGATATAATTAATACTAATTACTCTGAAGAATGTCATGCTCATCTAAGTGCATTTCACTTTTTAATAACAAATTGTGAATTCTTATATGTAAGATGCTATTACACAGTTCTCCACAATATTTTCTAAATAAGTTCTATTTAACTTAAAAACTTCAGTTATTTGTTTATTCATTTATTGTGTGTCAACTATTTGTATTTATTTTTTAAATCATTTTATTGTTAATTTATTGCAGTTTTCCTAATTTTTCCCCCTTGCCCTCCTCCGCCCATCCCACTCCCGGCTCCCACAGTTAATCCCCACACTGCTGCAAGGTCGTGGGTCACTCACACATGTTCTTTGACTATTCCCTTCTCCTTTTTTCCCCTAAAATTCTTCTCCCCCCTTGCCTCTGGTCACTTTCAGTATAAGAATATTCACAAGGAACATTTGGTAACAATTTGCAAAGTATCAATAAAAACATCCAGTTTTCTTTCTCTTTCTCTTTTCTTTTTCTGTCAGTAAACAATACATATGATCAATGGATTACTATTGTATCAATTAACTTTTTCCCAGATGGTTGTAGGTTTAATAAACAACAAGTTAACTGGTTGTTAGAGCTCCTTGTGTGACAAAGTACATTAAAGTGCATAGAGATCTGAAAGTTGATTTTGAACCATTTAAGCCTTTGTTCAAAAGAGCTTTCACATTTTATCATAATCTTTTAAAAGTAATGATCAGAATATGTCCTCTATTTTATCATTAATGGAATGGAAAAAGAAGAGGCTCTGAAGCCTCTCAAGGAAATGGTGACAGCATGGATTGCCCTTAGAACAGGCAGAGATTTATAGCTGTTCCTAGTTAGTCCCTGGGTTCTACTTGTCCCTGAGATTTACCGTCTAATCCACACTGCCACCCTGGCTCTGTGCAAGTACCAGCTATTACTCTCGTTAAAAGCTTAGATCCTTGGAGGAAAGAGTGTTTTCAGTGTAATGTGAGGTACTTAGCTGCCTTCTAGATTTCTGCAGCCATGCTTCTTATAGCACAGTAACTGGGGCCTCTAAGGAGAACGAGCCAGCCCACGGCCCTCAGAAAGAGACAAGGGAGACAACAGTTGGCAGCTCTTTAGACAGGATTTTATTTGTGCTTTACCTTTCTCGTTTAGCATCCATGTTTTTAACATCTCAAATGATTAATTCATATGCAGATATAGTTGTACATAAATTAATGATAAAATTTTCAGTTGGTGCATCTTTATGTTCTCTATGGAATTATGTATGTCAAAAAATTAAAACCAAATGTTATACAATGTGTGATAAAGATATGATGGAATCACATCAATCATAATGATATTTTTTAAAAGGTTTATGACTACAATTCAAGTTTGGATATTGATGCAAATTGGCAAGTAACAAACCACAAGAGTCAAATTAACTTTCAATGTAGATACAGACATTCTCTATATAGGTAAATGATAAGTTATCTTAAAGGAAATATAACAACAAAAGATAACTTTGAATTAACAAAGGGTCTGAAAGACAGAGATTGGTGTTAAAAAATAAATCATTTTTTAATCAACAAATATGCTCTCTGAATGTTAACTTTTTTTGTACTGTGAAGCTAAGAAGTAAACTACATCCCACATAAGATCCTTTAAATATACCACACTACTGTTTTGAATTGAAATTTTCATAAGTTAAGCTGTCTATATATTTGGATATATTATTTATTCTGTACTTAAATACATATATCAAACATCATACATTAGTTATACTGAATCAAAGCCCCTGATATGATATGTTTGTTATGAAAATATAGAGATTAGTATTTTAACAATGTGGTGAATAACCACAAAATGTCTGAGATTTACAAATTCACAGATACATATTGATAACTATTTCTTATATATAGTCATGTGGTAAACACTATTAACTGGCACCCGCTTGGCTCGGAGAGCTTGCTGGGTAGCCGATTTGACCTGTTGGTCCTGAGGTTGATTCTGGCTGCTGGAGGCACCACTCAACCCGAGGCTGATTTGAGCCACTTGCCTGCGCAAGACTCAGAGGCTGAGTGGATCCATGCATGGGGGCTGACTGGCACTGCTTGCACGGTGGTGGGATTTGGACACAGTGGGCTTGAAAAGAGCAAGGAGGAGAGGCACACTTCACGGACCTTGGCACAATTGGTGAATTAAAGGCACAGGCCTGGCACAGATGGAAAGAGGAGGGCCTGGTAGCTTATGGAGGACCTGGGCCAGAAGCTGGGCAACTGTGTGTATTGTGGCCCAGACCTGGTCCCCATCCTTGCAAAACCATAGGAAGGTTGAAAAGCGAAGCCCAACACCCCTCTTCCTGTGACATCTAGGAAGACCAGCAGAACTCACTCAAGAGGTTTAAAGTCAGAAGGAGGCTTACTTATTTTTTTCTTTTTTCTCTCTCTTTTATTTTTTTTCTTCTCCCAAGTGAGATAATATGTGGAGTTATGAAAGGTCCAGAGACAACCAAAGGGGGAGCACAAGGCTAACCCCCAAAACTGAGAAACTGAGATGAATGAATGTCACTTTGCTATCCCACTGAACTGGCATTTTATTGTTTATTTGTATTATTTTTTTCATTATTTTTACTTCTTTTATTTTATTAGTATTTTTTTAATTTCTCTTCTTTCTGTTTAGTTTTCCTCAATTTATTTCTCTGTTTAATTGCATTGTTTGACTGGTTTTCCTTATTCTCTCTTTACTGTGTTTTAATTTTCCTTCTTCCACTTCACTCATGCTCCAATAACACACTACTCTTGATCGTATACTTCCTATACTGGTTAGCAAATCATACATTTCTTGTCATATTATTGTTTTTCCAGTACTATTGTGAGTAATTGTTGTTTCATACAATTGTAAATACTACACAGCAACCCTCCCTGACCTTAGCCCACTTCACTTTATTCCTGAGCTTAATTATTGCTTTGGTTAACTCTATTCTCTTGCACACTATGCCTACTTTGTATCCTTTACTCTCACTATATTTCATCATCTAACCTTGCACAAGCACTCTGTTTTCTAGATTCAACTCACAATCCTCCTCCCCTCTAATAAGAGTCTTATCTTTCTTTCACCTTTTATAAAAAGTGGGTAGTTGGGTGAAATAACACAGTAAACTTATCCAAAGAATCTCCTATCTCTTCTCTACTTGCTGGTACTTTAAATCCCATAAAATACTCTCCCACTGTCTTAATCCATTTTTTCTACCCCCTGCCACTGATCACATACAACAATAGGTGGGAGCTACAAACATCAGAATGCCTGCCACGGGGGAGAAATCACCAACAAAGGGACCACCAAAAGGTAAAAACCCAAGTACAAGAGAGCCCACACAAACAAAAGAAAGGGTAAATCTATAGTGTCCAGACAAGGCAATTAAAGAGACCACACCACTGAACCCCACAGAATTCATACTATAGAAGTTCACCCTATAAAGACAGCTAGCAAAGTGAAATATCAGGAAACAAAAAGTCACCTAAAATGGGGAGAAACAAAAAGAACATGCAGTCAAAAGGAATGGAAGACTCCCCACTAAAAGAGCTAAATGAAATGGAGATAAGAAAACTACCTATATAGAATTCAAAATAATGGTTATAAAGATGCTCAAGGAACTGACAGACAATGACCAGGAACTGAGTGAGAACCACAACAGTACGAAAAAAGAAATAGAAATTATAAACAAAAACCAGGAAGAAATGAATAAAATTTCAGAAATTAAAAAAAAAAAACATACTAGAAGGAATTACAAGCAGTCTGGATGAATCAGAGGATTGAATAAGTGAGCTAGAGGACAAGGTAGAAAAAAAAAAAAACATCCAGAAAGAGCAAGAAAAGGAAAAAAGACTCAGAAGAATGAAGAGGTGGTAAGGGAAATGCAGGACAGTGTGAAACTGAATAATATCCATATAATAGGGATACCAGAAGGAGAAGAAGAAGAGCAAGGGATAGAAAACTTATTTGAAAAAGTAATAATGGAAAACTTCCCTAATGTGATGAGAGAAAATGTCACACAAGTCCAGGAAACACAAAGAGTCCCAATCAAGAGGAAGCCAAAGAGGCCCACTTCAAGACACATCATAAATAAAATTGCAATATTCCAAGACAAAGAGAGAATCTTAAAGGCAGCAAGGGAGAAACAGGAAATAACATACAAGGGATTCCCCGATAAGACTAGCAGCTGACTTCTCCATGGAAACATTCTGAGCCACAAGGGATTGGCAAGAAATATTCCAAGTAATGAAAACCAGAGCCCTGCAACCAACACTACCTTATCCAGCAGGGCTCTCAATTAAAATGGATGGTGAAATAAGGAGTTTGCCAGACAAAAGAAGCCTCAAAGAATATACCTCCTCTAAACCAGCTCTGCAAGAGAGGCTAAAGGGGCTGCTTTAAGAAAAGGAAGGAAAAGAGAAAGAGAGAGGAACACAGGTGTGAAAAAATGGCAATGAATAACCACCTATCAATAATAACCTTAAATGTAAATGGATTAAATGCTCCAATCAAAAGACATAGAATAGTTGAATGAATAAGAAAGCATGACCCACACATATGCTGCCTACAAGAGACCCACCTCAGAACAAAAGACCCTCACAGACTGAAAGTAAGGGGCTACAAATAAATATTCCAAGCAAACAGGCAGGAAAAAAGAGCCGGGGTAGCAAAACCCATATCAGATAAAATAGACTTCAAAAAAGGGCCATAAAAAGAGACCCAGAAGGTCACTTCATAATACTCAAGAGAAGAATCCATCAAGAAGACATAAACATTGGAGATACACACACACACACACACACACACACATACACACATGCACATCCAAATACATAAAGAAAATCTTGGAGGACTTCAAGAAAGATATTGACAGCAACACAATCATAGTAGGGGGTTTTAACACCACACTGTCAAAAGTGGATAGATCGTCAAAACAAAATATCAACAAAGATATTGTGGCACTGAACAATGTGCTAGATGAAACAGACTTAACTGATATATATAGAGCCTTTCATCCCAAAGAAACAAAATAAACATTCTTTTCAAATACACATGGGACATTTTCAAAGATAGATGACATGATAGGTCACAAAAGAAGCCTCAACAAATTCAAGAAAATTGAAATCATATCAAGCATTTTCTCTGACCACAAGGAACTGAAACTAGCAATCAACCTCAAGGAAAAAACTCAAAAACACTCAAACTCATGGAGATCGAATAGCATGCTATTAAACAATGAATGGGTCAAGAATGAGATTAATGCAGAAGTCAAAAAGTTTCCAGAAACAAATGGAATGAACTCACAACAATCCAAAACTTATGGGATACAGCAAACATAGTCCTAAGAGGGAAGTTCATAGCAATATAGGCCTACCTAAAAACAGATAGAAACACTTCAAATAAACAACCTAACACTACACCTCCAAAAACTGGAGGAACAACAACAAAGACAGCCCAGAGCAAGTAGAAGGAAGGAAATAACCAAGATCAGAGCAGAATTAAATGACATAGAAACTAAAAGAACAATTCAAAGGATGAATAAATCCAGGAGCTGGTTCTTTGAAAAGATAAAATGAAATCAACAAGCTTTTAAGCAGACTCATCAAGAAAAAGAGAGAGAGGACCCAAATAAACACAATCAGAAATGAAAGAGGAGAGATTACAACTGATACCACAGAAATACAAATGATTGTAAGAAATTCCTATGAAGAACTATATGCCACGAAATATGAAAACCTAGGTGAAATGGACAAATTTCTAGAAAAATATAACCTTCCAAAACTTAATGAAGAAGGAGCAGAAAGCCTGAACAGACCTATAACAGCTGATGAAATTGAAGCAGTAATCAAAAAACTCCCAAAGCACAAAAGCCCTGTACCTGATGGTTTCACAGGATCATCCTTCAAAGCTTTTAAGGAAGAGCTAACCCCTATCCTTCACAGATTATTCCAAAAAATCCAAGAAGATGGAAGACTCCGAAAGTCTTTTTATGAAGCCAGCATCATCCTAATCCCAAAACCAGATAAATACATAACAGAGAAAGAAAACTTCAGGCCAATATCACTGATGAACATAGACAATAAAATCCTCAACAAAATATTGGCAAACCACATCCAGTAATATATTAAAAAGATCATACACCATAACCAAGTAGGATTCATCCCAGGGATGCAAGAATGTTATAATATTCACAAATCAATAAATATAATACATCACATAATAAAAGCAAAGACAAAAATCACATGATTTTATCAATAGATGTGGAAAAAGCTTTTGACAAGGTACTGCACCCATTTATGATAACATTACTCAGCAAAGTAGGAATAGAGGGAGCATTCCTCAACATAATAAAGGCCATATGTGAGAGACCTATAGTCAACATCATAGTCAATGGGCAAAAATGAAACACTTTCCCACTAAGATCAGGAACAAGACAAGTCTGTCCACTTTCATCACTTCTATTCAACATTGTATTGGAAGTCCTAGCCACAGCAATCAGACAAGAAAAGGAAATAAAAGGCTTTTCCAATCTAAATTGGAAAGGAGGAAATAAACTGTCATTGTTCACAGATGACATGATAGTGTACATAGAAAATCCTATAGACTCCACAAAAAACTGCTTGACCTAATAAATGAATTTGGCAAAACAGTGGGATACAAAGTCAATATTCAGAAATTAAAGGCATTTTTGTATACCAACAATGAAATATCAGAAGCAGAAATCAGGAAAAAAAATACCATTTGATATAGCAACAAGAAAAATAAAGTACCTAGGAATAAACCTAACCAAGGAGGTAAAAGACCTGTACTCAGAAAACTACACAACACTGAAGAAAGAAATTAAGGAAGATAAATAAAAATGGAAGCACATACCATGTTCATGGATTGGAAGAATTAACATCATCAAAATGGCCATACTACCCAAAGCAATTTATAGATTCAATGCAATCCTTATTAAAGTACTGATGACATATTTCACAGATATAGAACAAACAATTCAGAAATTTATATGGAACCACAAATGACCTTGAATAACTGAAGCTATTTTGAGAGGAAGAACAAAGTAGAAGGGATCACAATACCTGATATCAAACTGTATTACAAGGCCACTGTAATCAAAACAGCCTGGTACTGGCATAAGAACAGACACATGGACGAATGGAACAGAACAGAGAGCCCAGAAATAAACCCAAGTCTCTATGATCAATTAATGTTTGATGAAGGGGGCAGCAGCATAAAATGGAGTAAAAATAGCCTCTTCAACAAATGGTGTTGGGAGAGTTGGACAGCTACATGCAAAAAAATGAAACTTGATCACCAACTTACACCATACACAAAAATAAATTCAAGGTGGAAAAAAGACTTAAATATAAGATGTGACACCATAAAAGCCCTAGAGGAGAACATAGGCAGGAAAATGTCAGATATTCCATGCAACAATATTTTCACTTATATGTCCCCTAGAGCAAGGAACATAAAGGAAAGAATAAACAAATGGGACCTCATCAAAATAAAAAGCTTCTGCTTGGCTAAAGAAAACAACATTAAAATGAAAAGAGAACAAATTAGATGGGAAAACATATTTGCCAATGATACCTCAGACAAGGGTTTGATCTCCAAAATATATAAAGAACTCCCACGACTCGACTCTAGGAAGACAAACAACCCAATTAAAAAATGGGCAAAGGACTTGAACAGATACTTCTCCAAAGAGGACATACAAAAAGTCTAGAGACATATGAAAGGATGATCAGCATCACTAGCCATCAGAGAGATGCATATTAAAAGCACAATGAGATACCTCTTCACACTGTTGAGAATGGCCATCATAAACACATCAACAAACAACAGGTGCTGGAGTGGTTGTGGAAAAAAGGGAACCCTGGTACACTGTTGGTGGGATGCAGACTGGTGTAGCCACTGTGAAAAACAGTATGGAATTTCCACAGAAAACTAAAAATGGAACTGCCTTTTGACCTGGCAATTCCACTGCTGGGATTATACCCCAAGAATCCTGAAACACCAATCAAAAGAACCTATGTACCCCAATGTTCACAGCAGCACAATTTATAATAGCCAAATGCTGGAAGCAACCTAAG
This sequence comes from Desmodus rotundus, assembly GCF_022682495.2. Lineage (NCBI taxonomy): Eukaryota > Metazoa > Chordata > Mammalia > Chiroptera > Phyllostomidae > Desmodus > Desmodus rotundus. The sequence goes on from NC_071397.1 coordinate 25,422,485, forward strand.
TGCCCATCAGTAAATGAGTGGGTCAAAAATACTATGGTATATTTACACAATAGAATACTACGCAGCAGAGAGAAAGAAGGAGCTCCTACCCTTGTGACAGCATGGATGGAACTGGAGAGCATTATGCTAAGTGAAATAAGCCAGGTGGTGAATACCATATGATCTCACCTTTAAGTGGAACCTAATCAACAAAACAAACAAGCAAGCAAAATATAACCAGAGATATCAAAATTAAGAACAAACAGATAGTAATCAGAGGGGAGGGAATTTCAGGGGGGAAAGGGGTAAAGAGTTTTTAAGAACAACTATAAAGGACACATGGACAAAACCAAGGAGGTTGGAATCAGGGGAGGGAGGTGAGGATGGCTGGTGTGGGGAAATAAAACACAAACAAGCAAAGAAAAAACACTATTAACTTGAATTCAGAAAGTTTGGCTTCTCAAACTATTTTATTTTAAGAATACAGTGCCTTAGATTTATGCTGATATCAGTTTACATGTAAATTTTAATTTTTAATAAATGTTTTGGTTCTGTGCTGTGTAATTTTCTTTGGCAGGGACCAAAATATATTATAAATAATCATATTAAGAAACACATCAATATATAAGGTATCCAAAACTTACATTTTTCATAATATATTATTATGATCTTCAATAATTTAATAGAGCACTGCACTAAGGTAACATATTTGGAAATTGTATTTTCTTATAAGGAATTAAGAATTATAATATGCATAGAGACCTAATATATATATATATATACACATATGCATATACATATATATATACCTATATGTACTCACACACACATACAGGTGTGGGCAATAGTAGGTTTATAGTTGTTAGTACAGTAAACACAGTTTATTATTACTTTATTATCTATTAATTGTTATTTTGCATATGAAAAACTATAAGCCTTCTTTTTCTACTATATATATGGTAGATATGTATATAGATATATATACATATATATACACATACATATACATACCCTTTACTCAGAATGTATTAGAAGTACTAACATATAACCATTACTCTAGGGGTACCTAGATCTAAAAAGTTGCCAGCCTCTCAGGAATACTCTCTGCCTTCCTTATTTTATAGTGAACACCAGAAATTTGAGAGGCATTCCAAGCATCACCAAATACATGTGGCTTTAAGCTCAGAAATAAGATAATAGTGGTTTATTTCAAGGTAATTTGAGAATTTCACAAATTTTAAAACCCCAATCTTTAAAGTGCTGAATTCTGAAACAAACAAATAAACAAACAAAAAAAACATGGTTTAAATCAGGAGTAGCAACAAATAGATGGACCACAGCCTAAATATATGTTGTGCTTAGCTAGCACATTATTAGAAAAATATTCCATATTCACATCTATGTTGAAATATTAGTTTGCTAGGGCCCTACCACTACCTATCGTTTTATACCTAGGCTACTTCATCCAATCTAAAAAAATTCCCTTATGCTCTCTAAGAACATGCATTGCAGAATACTGGTTTAAAGAAAAGAATGCATAATTTCAGTTAAATGATATCCATTCTAAATAAAATAACTGTCAAACAAAATGTACTATTTCATACATTATATTATTTTAATTCTTTACCCATTTACTGAGGGACTATGTAGAAATACATTTGAAAGGAGGTAAAATAAAGCAAAATAAGATGTGCCAGGTATTTTTCTACATCTTTCTAGCTCTCTCTCTCTCCATCCTTGTTTTTTTTTTTTTTTTTTCCTCCTTTTTATGCCTCTTAACCCTATCCATTTCACAGGGTTATTTCATGCTCTGTTTTCCTGTGTCTGAAAAATCTATTATCCAATATTCAGCTTTCTTCTTTTTCTTCTTTCTTCCTTAACTTCCTTTTATCTTAATTTTTTCCTATCTTCTTCTTTTCTCTATAATCACATATTGTTTCAGGATCATATATCTCAGTACGAAGGAGTGTGTGTGTGAGAGATAGAGGAGCTAAAAAATGAGTTACTTTAAATCAGTGTAAACAACTTTGTTCTATATCTACAAAGAAATGGTTTAAAACATCTACCACTAAAAAATGAAGAAAAAATGGTTAACTCTGACATCAGAACAGAGAAGTAACATTTCTTTAAAATTGTTCATTTGCTACTGTTATGACTCACAAAAAATATAAAATGAATTTGTCAGAAGTGGGGATTTTTAAAAAAAATAATTGGCACTGACTTTGATATTCAAGGCAGGACAAATACAGCAACCAATCATGATTGCCTCTTGAGCTATTCCACCACTACAACAGATTCTAAGTTAGACTGCACAACAAGAAGTGCTGTGGCTGAGTGAACTCACAGTCATAGCAGTATCCATTCAGGCAAGGCTGGAACTGTACTCATTGACACTGATCTCACAGCGGGGACCTGCAAAGCCTTTCCCACACTGGGACTCTTATCACGGGGAAACATTTCCAGATCCAGTTTCTTTCTACACACATCCCCGTTCTCACAAGGATTACTAGCCCCACAAGGCCCATATTCACAGTAAGGACTGGAAAGGAAAGACTCAGAGAATCAGCGCTTATATAATGAACCAATCTTACAAACTATGTTGTCAATTACCTGGCCAAATTCTGCATAAATGCATTCAGTTCAGTTTCTAGGCAAAGACTCACAATTCTCTTCCATATTATCATTGTGATTCTCTCTTTCTACATTACGGTTTAAGAAAGAAATGTTATTTTTGATTTCCAGGCTTCATCTAATGAAGAATCAGCAAGTAGCAATGTTAAATGACAGTATTTTCTAAAATACCATTTTGTTTCTCCATACGTTCAATTCTTGTTCAACAATATTCTCTGAAGACATTGCAAGTAAGAAAGAACATTATTAATGGTTTGATGCCCCCTGTGTTTTCTTTCTGGTACCTCAGAAGTTGCTATCACTATGAGTGTAGCTTGATGGATTCGCTGCTGTTCTCAAAGCAGATAAACAATGAAAAAAGAAAATTTTAATAAGCCTTTAGTCTTAAGAGTAACACTTCAGATCTGGAACTAAGTTTTAATTTTTTACTTATAAAATGTAACTAAATAAAATGATTGTCACTGAGTGAAATGAAGACATGTATTTGGATGCAAAAACATAAGACTTAACCCAATGGAATCCATACTAAAAAAGGGAAGCGCAAACATGAAATTGTTCATCAAAACAAAGTCATTGTTCAAGTGTCAGTTTTCCAAGGCATAGTAAAAGATTTGGATAGTAATTGTTTGGAAAGTATTTAAATTACAGCATTCATTCACTAAAGTGTATAGTATATATGTATAAACATAGGTTCTATAAGTGCTTGGCTGAATACTCAGAGAAGAAAATGTCCAGTAACCAAGTTCTTTAACTGCACAGGTTTTCTCAGTAATGTCACAGTTGTAGGAAGGACAGTAAGAAGAATTGGAATACAGGGTAAAGTTTTCAAAATTTAGAAGTACATTTACAATTAGAGAAATTCTAAAACCTCAGGATCCCTATGGTTTTCCCAACTCCAATCACAAAGAAAGAAAGAAAAAAAAAAACAGTAAAAGAGCCCTAGAAACTGGTGAAGATATCAACAATGTACACAGTGAAGGACCCAAAATGATATAGTTAATGTCCATAAAATAAGAGCAATAGGAACTACACCAAGTTGAATAGATGCCTAGACTTCTTATTTCTAAGAACAGTAAAATAAATAAATAATAAATAAATCGGCAAAACTACTTCCAAAGAGCATAGACATAAAGATTTCCTTCAATTAAAAAAATCTATTAATAGCTATTTTTTGCTAGAGTTATGATAAGTAGTATGGAGAATTTAAAAACAAACAAGGTCAATTCCTTGTCCTTAAACCATTATGAAATTAAAGTGTATTGCAATTGCTATATTTCTGGATATAATTTTATCTTAATAAAAGTACATTTCTTCATAAAATAAGAGAAATTGCATTGAACGAACATCCACCGGAAACACATAAAAATCTTGTCCTTAATGAAAGTTGCCACGCATAGCCTTTTTTTTCCTTAATTACCTACCTATAAATATTTAATTGTGAAAATGAGTGTTTTGCTTTGCTAGTGGGAAGTTGTTTTAGATGATCTCTTCATATATAATTCCAGGCATATAATCCATGAGGTTGCTGAGCAATAATTCCACCCATATTTGGGAAAACACTCATGATATTCTATTTTACACAATATATATGACTACACTGTACCCTCGATACCATGCTGATTTGTATATTAATTCATCATACAAGTATTTAATGAGCTCCTAGTCTGTAGCAGGCAATGTGGCAGATGCTGGAGTTAGAAACAATAGGGGGTTCAAATAAGTAAGTAAATCAATATAGTGTAATAAGGAGTAAACATGGTCAATTTTTTAAGCTAATGAGTCCCTGTTGTAGGCAGAATGCTGATATCAGTGCCACGACCCCCACCCTGTGTCCATGGCCTATAGAACCCTCTCTCAGTGTGGGTGAGATTTATGAAAATGATGGAATAGCCCTCCTGTGATTATGTTATATTACACTGCAGAAGGGATTTATGGGTATAATTAAAGTCACCTGATCAGATAACCTTCAATCAATCTCTTGGGTAACTCTGACCAAGTCAAGTGAGCCTTTCAAAGAAGTCAAGGGCATGCTGTTGGCCTTGAAGGAGCAAAATGAAAGCTATCTCCTGGAGAGTGACACGGCAGGGATTGGCATAGCAGCAGTGGTCTCAGCTACTGAGAACTGCTAGGTAGACAGCCAGTAGGGGGGCAAATCCCAAGTGCTAAAACCACAAGGAACAACCAGGGAGCTCGGAAAAGGTACCTGGGTCTTAGATTAGTTAACCCTTGCAGGATCACAAGCAGAGAATTCAGCTGAGTCATGCTTAGACTTCTGACCTGCAGAAATTTGAGATAATAAACGAGCTGCTTTAAGCTGCTGAATTTGTGATAACTTGTTATATAGCATAAAAAAGTAATATAATCAAGTATAAGGGTAACAATGTTATCTTAAAATGGACAGCTTCCCAAAGGACATATATTTAAAATGAGTCCTAAAGAAGTGCTATATAGCCCTGGCTGGTGTAGCTCAGTGGACTGAGCACAGGCCTGCAAGCCAAAAAGTCTCTGGTTCGATTCCTAGTCAAAGGCACATGCCTGGGTTGTTGACGGGGTCCCCGGTAGAGGGTGTGCGAGAGGCAACCACACATTGATATTTCTCTCCCTCTCTTTCGCCTTCCCTTCCCCTCTCTCTAAAAATAAATAAATAAAATCTTTAAAAAAATTGAAAAGTATTTTGAAAAAAAGAAGTGCTATATATTATCAAGGCTAGGCATGTGGGGTACAGAAAGGATGGGAGGGCTTTCTAGACAAAGATAAAGGCTGGAGATGTTAAAGTCCAGGGAACTGAACACAAATCAGCACGAATGGATCACAATGCAGGAAGAAAAGAGATGTATGGCCATACTACATTGATTACAACATGCCAGTGATTTCAAAAGACCTTTTTTTTTTTTTCTTTAATGTATCATTAAGAGTGGTGTGGTAGTGAATAATGCCTCCTTGGAAAAAAACCCAGGCCTTAGTTCCTGAATGTTACCTTAGATTGCAAACAAGAATGTGCATTGTGGTTAAGTTAAGGATCTTGATATGGTGAGATTAGCCTGGTTTATTAGGTGGGTTTAAAGGTAATCACAAGGGTAAACTGAGAAAGGCAAGAAAATGGAAGTCTTCAGAAAGAATGAAGACCTGTCAACACCTTTATTTTAGACTTCTTGCCCCCAGAACTATAGAATAATAGAGTGCTGTTATAGAGTGAGAATAATAATAGTGTACTGTTTTAAGTTTGTGACAATTAGTTACAGCACTCAGTCACTCAGAACAGAATGAAGAAACAAGAATTCAAAAAATGAGGTGAGGCTTAGGAACAGTTGGGACAACTTTTAATGTTCCAACACCCAAATCATAGGGGTACCAGAAGGAGAAGAGGAGGAGCAAGAAATTGAAAACTTATTTGAACAAATAATGAAGGAAAACTTCCCCAATCTGGTGAAGGAAATAGACTTCCAGGAAGTCCAGGAAGCCCAGAGAGTCCCAAAGAAACCGGACCTAAGGAGGAACACACCAAAACACATCATAATTATAGTACCCAAAATTAAAGATAAGGAGAGAGCCCTGGCTGGTGTGGCTCAGTGGATTGAGTGCAGGCCTGTGAACCAAAGGGTCACTGGTTTGTTCCCAGGCTAGGGCACATGCCTGGGTTGGGTTGCAGGTCAGGTCCCCAGTAGGGGGTGTGTGAGAAGCAACCATACATTGATGTTTCTCTTCCTCTTTTTCTCCCACTCTTCCCCTCTTTAAAAGTAAATAAATAAAATCTTTAAAAAAGAACCCTTATTATGTTAAATGTTAAAGGGAGTTAGAAGAAGATCAAAAACTATGAAGAGTAAAATGACAACAAACTCATAACTATCAACAACTGAATTTAAAAAACAAAAACAAAAACTAAGCAAACAATGAGAATAGGAACAGAATAAGAGAAATGGAGATCACACAGAGAGTTATCAGTGGGAAGGGGAGAGGGAGAATGAGGGAGAGAGACACAGGGAATAAAAAGCATAATTGGTAGGCATAAAATAGACAGGGGGAGGTTAAGAATAGTATAGGAAACAGAGAAGCCAAAGAACTCATATGTACAACCCATGGACATGAACTAAGGGTGTGGGGATGCTGGAGGGTGGAGGTGTGCAGGGCAGAGTGGGGATAAAAGGGATAAAAAAAATGGGACAGCTGTAGTAGCATAATCAATGAAATATACTTTAAAAAATCAAAAAAAAATTGATGTTAGTATATGATGATGCTAGCTATTATGTTAATATCTGATTAAAAGTAAGGAGGTGTTACATTAAATTCACCAGTTTGAAAGAGGATCTCTGTAGTTTGGGATAAGATCATAAACAGCTTTGTGACCCATAAGACTTGGAATTGTGCACATTGAGAATCTGTTAAAACTTTTCCTTAAAAAGTGGTAATGAGCTATACATGGCCTTCTCCTATTGAGAATCATATTTCATTTTCAAGTTGTATTTTAAAAAGACCAAATGTTTATTTTTCCTGAGGTTTGATTTTACTGGAAATTGTATTCTTGTGATGCAATTTAAAATTGAGCAAACAAAGTAAAATACATTTTACGTATATACATAGTTAATAAGAAAAATTAAAAACCTATTTTCATTAGTTTCCTACTACAACTATGTCATCAATTTACAAAAATCACAAATTCTGTGATTCCCACTGAAATCATATTGGTAGTAGAAATGCGCATTTAACTGAATTATTTTACCTCCAACTGAAATTTGCATCAGTCAAATTAGTATACTACTTTTGAGTGTATGAAACAACTTTAGTATCAAGTTCTTTATGATAACGTTAAACTTTTTAAAGGATATTGATTTTAAAGCTCTCATTGTGTATAGATGTTTATAAAACTGTAAAAAGGCTAAACATGAGTACATATTAGTCCAGTAACTTTAATTTTTCTTTATGATAATTTAGATAAACTTAAAGAAATGTGCTTTTTTCCACAGTGGCCTCACCAGTCTGCATTCCCACCAACAGTGCACTAGGGTTCCCTTTTCTCCGCATCCTCTCCAACATTTGTTTGTGGATTTGTTTATGTTGGCCACTCTGACTGGTGTGAGATGGTACCTCATTGTGGTTTTAATTTGCATCTCTCTGATGGCTAGCATGGATGGAACTGGAGAGCATGATGCTAAGTGAAATAAGCCAAACGGTGAGGGACAAATACCGTATGATCTCACCTTTAACTGGAACATAATAAATAGAAGAAAAAAGGAAACAAAATATAACCAGAGACATTGAAGTTAAGAATAATCTAACAATGGTCAGGGGGGAGTAGGGAGGGGACAGTGAGGAGAGGGGATTACAGGAACTACTATAAAGGACACATAGACAAAATCAAGGGGGAGGGTGGAGGTGGGGGAGGGAGGGGGTTTTGGCTGGGGTGGGGTGGAGGGATGGGGAGAAAAGGCACACAAGTCTAATTGAATAACAATAAAAAATTAAAATTATAAAAATAAAAAAGAAATGTGCTTTAAAAATGTTAAGATGTTAACAGAATTCAGAAATTTATAAAAATATTGCAATATTGTAAGTTAGTAAATAATAGTTTATGGGCTACATTTCTGTAAGGAGGTGTCATAGAGGAGATGTAAATGACAGTAATAAAGGCATTCAGTGGCATCACTAAAAGGATAAGTGGGTTGGAAACTGTCATTCAACTTCTACAATGTGCAACAAAAACTTGAAGGGATCAGACTAGGCACTATAAATTCTGTCTCTGCAGTGAGATGAAGGAATATTTATTGGTAAACAGACTAGTTCTTCACGAAGCAGATGTCAAAATACTGAAGATACTCTTTACAACCTGCTAAAACCCATTATGAATGATTGAGATACTTAAAAAAACAGACAATGCTTTTTAATAAACAGAATAGTTAGATGGCACAGTGTCTTTAATAAATATCAGGTGGATATGTGTGTGTGTGCACATGCGTATTGTGAAAAATCAGAGAAAACTGCTATTATCTATTATCCAGAAAATTTATGCAGAGTAATGGAACAATGGTACTTGAGCAACAATTTTTAGAGAAAGTCTCTCTCTCTTTCTCTCCCCCTCTCCCTCTCCCTCTCTCTCTCTTCCCCTCTCTCTCCCTTTCTGTCTCTTCACCTCCACCTCCATCTCTATTGTTTCTCCCTCTGTCTTTCAAATGCCCAAATCCAAGGTTTTCAATTATATTATCAAAGTTTGATTTTTTCCCTCAAATCTAATGATCAGACAGAGAGCAATAGAAACAGTGACACTTCCCCCCATAATCCTTACAAGCGCCCTCATTTAATTTTCCCATAGCCCTCATTTATTAATGGTAAATAATACAGATTTTTTACAAATGTTTGTCATGTATTAGAATTTGTACATTTTAAAATAAATTGTATACAGTTAATGTGTATAACATGATGGCTTAATATGCATACATACAGTGAAATGATAACTATAGTCAAGCTAATTAACATATCTCCTAACATAGTTACCTTTTTTGTCTCTGTGTTGATAGCACCTGAAATCTACTATCTTAGTAAATTTCCACTATTCAATGCAGTCTCATTAAGTACAGTCATGCTGTACATTAGATCTCTAGACTTATTTATTCTACGTAACTGTTATTTTCCATTCTTTGACCAACATTTCCCCCTTTCCCTAGCCTCCAAGTCCCTGGTAACCAATTCTACTCTCTAATTTTTGTGTTTCACTTCTTTAGATTCTATGTACAGTTGAGATCATGTATTTTATTTTCTGTGTCTGGCTTATTTCAATTAGCATACTGCCTTCCAGGTTCATTCATATTATTGTAAATGGCAGGGTTTCCTTAATTTTCAAGGCTGAATAATATTCTACTGTATGTAGGTTATATAATTATGTGTTGCTTAATGGCAGGGATACATTCTGAGAAATGCATCATCAGGCGTTTATGGGAACCCAGATGGTATAGCCACACCTAGGCTATATAGTATAGCCTATTGCTCCTGGGCTACAAACCTATACTGCGTGTTCCTGCACTGAATATTGTAGGCAATCGTAACACATGGTACATATCTGTGTTTGTAAACAATCTAAATAAGAAAAGGTACAGTAAAACCAGGGCATGAAATATGTGCAGAGGGCACTTACCATGAATGGGGCTTGCAGGACTGGAAGTTGCCCTGGGAGAGTTAATGAGACAGTGGTGAGTGAATGGGAAGACCCAGGACATAACTGTACACTACTGTAGACTCTATAAACACTGTACACTTAGGATTAGGCTACACTAAATTTAAAAATACATATTTTTTCTTTAATATTAACCTTGGTTTACTGTAACTGCTTTATAAACTATTTAAATTTTTAAACTTTCAACTTGTAATATCACTTAGTTTAAACCAACATTTTACAGCTGTACTATATTTTTTCTTTATACAGTCATTATTTTGTAAATTTTTTCTTTTTCTGATTAGCTTTTACTTTTTAAATTTTTTTGTTAAAAACTAGGACACAAACACACACAGCAGCCTAGGCCTACACAGGGCCAGGACCATCCATATCACTGACTTCCACCTCCACAACTTGTCCCACTCTAAGGTCTTCAGGGACAATAACATAGTGAGCTGTCATTGCCTATGACAATGCCTTCTTTTGGAATATCTCCTAAAGGACCTGCATGAGGCTCTTAAGATGTAACTCTTTTTAGAAATCTGTCCACAGTGGTTTGCCTGGTTCATTTCTTTTTTCCATACTAGATTTGCTTATAATCAGATAATGAGCCATAAACATTCCTCTATTAATAAAAACTTTTTGGTATCAGGGTCCATGTTTTCAAACTTTTAAAAAAGTTTTTGAGATCTGCAAGAGCTTCTGCTAAACTCTTTAGTGTGAATTTTCTTGGGTTGCCTTTTTTTTTTTTCTTCTGTACTTTTCTTTTGCCTCTTCTTCAGCTGTGTGTTCCTGTTCTGGTTCCAACAACTCATTTGTCAATTCCTCAGGAATAGCCTCTAGGAGCTCCTTGATGTCATCCTCACCCACACCCAGGTTAAAGTCATTTGTCATCTCAACCACAGCCTTGTTCAGTTTTGTAACCTCCTTGTCCTTGTCAAATCCTTTGAAGTCACAGACAATGCTCATGAGTGTCTTCTTCTAGGTGCCATTTATACAGTCCTTGGTCATATCATCTCAGGCCCTAGTGACATTCCTGATACAGTTGTCAATGCTGTAATCCTCCCGGAATTGCGTCAGTGTCTTCTCAGTGCCTCCCTCGGGTGCAGCAATGCCCTGGGCAAAGGTCCTCCTAAGGTAATAGTCCTTAAGAGCTGCTATAACTCCTTGATTCATTGGTTGGATCAAAGAGGTGGTGTTTGGAGGGAGAAACACAACCTTGAGAGTGGGATGAAGATCACCTATAAAAGGAGGATGTCCAGGGACATTATCAAAATAAGAAAAATCATGAAAAATATATTATTCTCGAAACAGTACTTCTCCATTTCACTGGCACAGCAATTCAGGAGGGCATCTTGGAAGAGGAGCTGGGTCATCCATGACCTCCTACTGCTCCTGTAGCACACTGATGGTGTGTGTTTATCATATGAAGGCCCCAGGGTTCTCACTGTGCCAGGTCACAAAGGGTTTCAATTTGTAGCTTCAGCATTGCCCAAGCAAGACTTATCCTATCCTTGAAAACCTTGAAACTTGGCATTGATTTGGCCTCCTTATGGATGAAATCCCCTCAGGCATCTGCTTCCAGAATAGGGAGGTTTCATCTATATTGACTATGTGCTTTGGCAAATAATTTTCTGCCACAATCAGCTTAATTTAGAGTTTCCCAAAATTCTTCAGCTGCCTTCACATCAGCACTCACAGACTCACCATTCACTTTCACATTATGTAATGAATAACGATTCTTGAATCTTTTAAAACTCCCAGTGCTAGCAGGAAATTCCACCTCCTAGTCATACCCAGCATTTCACAATTTTGCCCTGGCTGCGATCATCATGGTGCCGAGTGGAATACGCTTCTGTGTCTGGTCTTAATTCTAGGTCATTAGAAACTTCTCCATGTCTGACATGGGTCCTTCTTGAATTTCTGTTAGTCTCATTGCCTTCAATGAAGCAGGTCTTTTAACAGCTTCCATTTGTTTGTTTTTGTCCTTAAAAATTATAACTATGGTGAAATGGGACATGCCTGACTGCAAAGTAATAACTATTATTAATTTTCCACCTCTGTAGTCCTTAATCACTTTTTTAAATTGAATTTATTGGGGTGATGTTGGTTCACAAAACTATACAGGTTTCAAGTTTACAACTCAATAAAACATCATCTGCACACTGCATCATGCACCTATCACCTCAAACAAACTCTCTTTCTGTCCCCATTCCCCCCTTTGCCCACCTCTACCTCCCCCCAGCCCCCTTTCCTTCTAAATGTCACAACACTGTTGTCTGTATCCACGTGTTACTTCATTTCATTTGCAGGTCAATTGCTCAGTATGGCCTCTCGCTGACAGTGGATTTTGTATACTTAGGGTCCATGATAAACAAAACAACACAAGATTGAGTCAAGCACACGAAAAAATGATTCAGTGAAGATGCAGTAAACAACATATGTATGACAGTCCTGCTGGAGTAACACAGCATGTGATTTTATATAGCAAACTCTTTTTTTATAAGTAGAAAAGTACATTCTAACATAACGATAAAATATAGTAAATCCATAAACAAATAACATATTTATTATCATGATCAAGTATTATGTGCAGTACATAATTGTACATACTGTACATAATTGTATGTGCTACACTCCTATCCAACTGTCAGTGCGGTAGGTTTCTTTGTGGCAGCATCAGCATAAACACTTGAGTATTGTGTTGTACTATGATGTCATAAATGACAGCTATGATGTCACTAGGGGTAGGAATGACCTGTCTAAAGGCGCAGGTTATTTCCATATTGTGGCTATTGTGAATAAAGCTGCAATAAATATGGGGTGCAGATCTCTCTTTGAAGTACAGATTTCATTTCCTTTGAGGTTGTACCCAGAAGTACTGTTGAATCATATGGTAGCTCTATTTTTAGTTTTTTGAGGAACCTCCATTTTGATTTTCATGATGGCTATTCCAGTCTACACTTCACCAATAGCGCATCAAAGGGCACCGCATTCTGTACATCCTCGCCAACACTTAGTATCTTATATTTCGATCGTAACCATCTAAACATGTGTGAGGTGCTACCTCATTTGTTGTTTTCATTTGCATTTCCCTGATGATCAGTGGTGTTGAACACTTTGTTATGTACACTTATTGGCCATTTGTAGTCTTCACTGGAAAAAAGTCTATTCTTGTCCCCATTTTAAAATTTGATTGTTTCTTTCTAATGAGTGCACGAGTTTCCTAAATATTTTGCTTGTTACCCTTTATCAGATACATGATTTATCACTATTTTCTCCCAATTCATATGTTTCCCTTTCATTTTCTTATTTTCTTTGTTATACAGAGGATGTTTAGTTTTACAAGTGCTGCTTGTTTATTTTTCATTTTGTTGCCTGAGTTTTCAATTTAATTTTATTTCTTACTTAAGAAAAAAGATTGCTTCTTTAGGCTGAATTCAAACCTACCAGTTCAATTAATTTTAATTTTATTTTATAATTTACACTCCAGAGAATTTTCATTATTCTTTAGAAATAACATACCTTCAAGTAGAAATATGAAGTATTAAAATCCATGTTCAGTATGTGCTCTCTATTCCTTATTAAGTATATAACAAATACAAATATTTTATCACCTACACATGTTAATAAAGTATTCTGTGAATTATGGACATGAGAGAGAACAAAATAACTCCTGACTGATGGAGGCTGAGATGAACTGGCTCTAAAACCTGGCCTTGGTGTTCTTTGGTTGAACATAACTAATTTCGTAGAACACCAATATCAGAGAAAGTCTCTCCGTGTCCATGAAGGAGCAAGATAAAACTAAGGTCATTCCACACTCATGTTTATCCAAGTACAGACTAAGAACACTGTCCAACCACAAAATGGCTAAACATTCCTTCTTCCTGCCTTTTCTGCTGTTCCTTTACCAGTTATAGCTTCAGCCTGATCTGTTCCCCTCATCTTCTAGTTAAAAATTATAAAAAGATTACACTCTCCAATAACACAATGTAGGTGAAAAGCAGACTTCCTTGCAACCATCTCCAAATTTAGTGAACACAAGCCCAAATCCTATGTGAAGCATTTGTTAAAACTCTCTCACCAAAATGGCCTGCGGTGTGTTTTTTCTTTATCGTGTGGAGTCAGGAAATTCAATTTTGCTCAATTACAGGTGAGTTTCTGGTGGTCTTTGGCAGTAAGGGCATCAATAAAAAGTACTTGTACTTTAAACTAGAAACAAGAGACCATTTATGTCTCTTTTTCATGATTGAAAGAATACACTATGCTACCACAAATGTATAATACTAGGGCTGCCATAACAAAGCACCAGAAACTGGTGTACAAAACTGCAGAAGTTTATTATTTCACAGTTCTGGAAGCTAGAAGTTCAACATCAAGGTTTCAGCAGGGTAGGTTCCTTCCAAGGGCTGTGAGAGACAATTTGTTACATGCCTGTTTTTTTCTTCTCTTTTCTTTTCTTTTTAAGCTTCTGGTGGTTTACTGCCTATCTGTAGGATCCCATCACTCACAGAAGCTCACGCTGCTCTCTACCCTAATCTTCCCATGTTAGGCTCTCATTTGTTAAGCATATCATTCCTAGTAGAATAGGGGCCTACCCTACTCCAGTAAAATCTCACATCACTTGTATTTTCTGAATTAATTGTATCTGCAGGAACCCTATTTCCAAGTGAGGTCACATCCTAAGTTACCAGAATGTTAGAATGTCAATATATGAATTTCTTGGGGACACATTTCAACAAAAGACAAAGTGCTTTGATGTGAACGAGGGTGTATAAGCTTTTCTAAAGACCATGTTCTGCTCCCCTTCTGAAATGTGAGGCTGAGGATCTATTTCCCCTAAACTGGGCTTTAATCAAGCCGGTCTGGTTGTTTCCATCCAAGACTTCTTTGATCACATCATGGCAAAAGGTTTTGCTTCACCCTGTGTGTATTTATGTTTATTTGTGCTGAATTCTATTTTTTAAATTGTAGTGCTAATTTTTCCTTTTTGAAATCTTGGCATAAGTTTTAATTTAAAAAAACATAGGTACAAAAAGTAAATTTGCCTGCCTATATGAATTTTGGAAATAAAAAAGAGAAGTCTTATTAGATTACCTCAATACATACACACTGAGGAATAGAAAAAGTTGTATACTGCAGATGTAAGATAAAGTGAGAAAAAAACAAGAAAGGCCAAGTGACATACTTCCTTAACCTGGTAATTTCTTTATTAAAATTTTATTTTAATACACTGTAAATTTTTGGATAAGAAACCCATTGATAATAATGTCAGACAAAAAGGAATATATTTAATCCTCATAATAAAAATTTTGTGGAGTTATTTTCCCAAAAGAAGGATAGACTAAATATTTTTACCCACCTTTTCTCTTCTTCTTCATTTGTGTTTCTAAGGAAATATAACTGAAAATCATATTTCCTAAACCAGTCTCACCATCACTTTCCAGTGTTTTTGTCTGGTTATTTTTTGTTCCATAGATTTGACAAAAAATTTAGCCATCCACACAATATAGTATATGGTTATGAGTATAAACACAGAAATCAAAACCATATACTAGCAAGTATCTATTCTAAACAAAAAGAATACAGTAATTGAGGACAGTGAAACAAACAAAAAAGAGATAAGACATACTTAAAGAAAAAAAACAGGAGAATAACAGGCAGAACAGGGAGAATAATTAATGCAGAATTAATCCTGCATTATCAGTAACTTTGCTAAATGAAAGAAATCAGATACAAAAGACCAAATTTTATATAATGGCATTTATATTCAATGTCCAGAATAGGCACATCTTTAGAGGAAGAAAGCAGATTGGTGGTTGCCGAGGGTTGAGGGAGGGAGGGAGATGAGGAGTGAGGGCTAAAGGGAACAGGGTTTCTCTTAGGGGTGATAAACCGTCCCTAAATTAGGTTGCAGTGATGGTCTCTCAAATCTGTGAAAATGGTAAAATCCACTGAAATGTACACTTTAAACAGTCAAATATCATGGTATATGAATTATATCTCAGGGAAGCTATTATAATATCATTGGGTAATATTTTCTTGTTAATAACATGAACTGATATGCCTGTTGAGTCTCAGTAGATCCTTGTTGATATAAGGAGGTTGGTTATTCTCAGGTAAATGCCAACTACCTTATGTTGGCAAGGACCACAGTACCATTAATAGTCAAGTATAGTCAAGTCTATTTCATGTCCTCAGTAGCAATAGGACCATCAACGATATGTAAAGATCAACTATAAGAGAAAGTTTTTGGTCTGCAAATTTACATTTTAGTACTGTCCATTTTGATTCCCGTATACAAATGTCAAGATGCTGACTTGCAGTTTAATAAGGAGCAGCCAAGTGTGGAGGATGGCAGTCCTCCAGTACTTCCCATTGCTATGATACATTGCACACAATTGGGTGGAGAGTCATTTAAATATAATATAAAATTGTAACTGCACAGGAACTTCAACTCATTAATATGACTTTTTCCTTAATTCAGGCTAGTTTTGTCAAGTCTAATAGTACCATTACATACTACATATCTATTCCTTTAATTATTAAGCCCTTAGGACATCAGGTTCTGGTCAGCATCAAACTGTCTTAAGAATAAAGCTTCAGGTCTGTTGATCAAGAGAAGAGAGTTTTGGTCAAACTAAAGATAACATCTTGACATCAGTTGCATTTCAGTCTCAAGCCCATAAAAGCAGAATGACCCTACAAACAACAGCCTCACAAAACTAGACAGAAAGATGCCATGGTTGACATTAAGACCTGGTACAATAGTCAACTATACCTTACCTGGCACCCCCCAGAACCCACAGTCCCAACTCAATTCCTGATTTTTCCTGTATACAATCTATTTCCTATTTGCCAATGGGGAGCCAGGCTTTAGACACTAGCATACCTGTGTCTCTGGGCTTGGTGTCATTTCCTTAAATCAACCTCTACTTTCTTTACTGCAAACTCCTGTTCATATTTTATTGGTCTTTGATGCACACAAGCAAACAAGCCCCTTTAGTTCAATGACAAAATATTTTGCTTTATAAGTAGAACAGTAAGCGTCCATTGGGGAACACATTCCAAGAGTTTCTCCTAGATCCTTGCTGAGTCGTTTGCCCTAACCCATGCTTTAACAGCCCTGATAGGATGAGAGTTTTCAAGAATTTATCTCCTGTGATATTTAAATTCAAATTTCAGATGAGAATATGGTGCATAGTAGTTCAATAAATTAAACAATCTTAATGAAAGAAAAATGGTTGGTGAGGTTAAAAGTTTGAAAAACCAAAACTAGTCAGGGTTGGAAGAGGCTCCTCCTGCCACATCAGCCCAGTCTTCTTCTTTAACATCAACTTTATTCTCCCAAGTGGCCTTGCTTTGTCATCACATTTTACAAAACTAATTCTAACTTTGGAAAATAGGCATAAATGTTAATCTGTATATTCTATAAACTTCTACTCAGGGTAAAGAAATAAAGATAGCAATGTAATAAAATTATTCCTTTTGTGTGCATGTTTAGGTAATTTTGATTCTCTAGTGCGGCATATAGAGACAGTATCAGGCAAGTTCTGACACCTGTGTTAGATGATAATAATAACCACTTAGAATTAAAACACTCCAGGTACTGTTTCAAATGATTTTTCTATGCTGACTTATATCATCCTCACGAAGAACCTGTGAGTAGGTACTGTATTTCCATTTTTAGGTAAGGAAACCGAGGCACAAACTGGTTATATCGGTTAGGGGAGCCGTGCCCCTGTGTGGCCTCCGGGCGCAGAGTCTGGGAATTGAATGACAGTGGAGTGCTGCTCCTCATACTGTCCAGTTGTTCTAAACTTCTTTTTAGTGTAAGAAGTTTCAAGTAGCTTCATGTAAATAATCTTAAGTGAGAAATTCATTTTTGCTTTATATTTCATCTCTGAGTTGCCTAATAGTTGAAAATAATAAGTTTTGATGAAAATTATTACTTTGTTTAACCCATGTGATTCTATACAAGCAGCATATATGTATGTTTTTTGATAAATATCCCAAATAGTGCTCCGAAATGACTTTTTAATAACCTTGAAAAAGGTTAGTTACAGCTCTAAGCATTCTTTGAATAGTATTAGTCAAATGATTGGTTTCAGCAATTTCATGGGATAAATCCTTAAGTAGGGTGTTTAAAAGTAGTGAATTTAGGTTAAGGCCTCAAATTGAATTGAAGCAAGTAAACTCCTACATCTCATTTTTAAATAATAAAATTCTTCTTATTCTTCTTATATGTGAAAAATATTATTATTTTTAGAAATATTAAGTCACATTTAAATATATAGAAATGTGTTCTTCTGAATATCTTAGGGGTTGAATTATTGAACAGATTTTACAGTATATGCCTGTACCATCATAACACTGAAAATCAATATGCATTACCCACAAAATGTATACTTGATAAATCAGACTTAGCCATAGAAAATTTTGAGGTATTAGTTCTCTCAAGCCTACTATATTAGCGTATTAACCATCAAATGCCAAAGATAGGACAATTATATATTACCTATTTAAAGCAACATAGAGGAAAAATACATATCTTACTTACTAAAATCTCTGTAATGACAAAAAGGATGAATATTAATTTTAAATGAGTTTAAATGAATATAAAAATATGAACAATTCCCCTATTGATATATATGTGGCATTTGACCCCTATCTTTTTATCTATTTAGCCATTATGGATTCAGGGAATACAAGTTATTCCAGTGAGAAACAGAGTTCTTTTATTCAGCAAATAGACAGCGAATGCACATGGTACAAGATTGGTAGTCTGGTGGAGTAACCATTCAAGCAGATAAGAAGAAAAACCAATTCCAGGCCTCATGGATCTTGAATTTTAGATAACAGGGCAGATACATGTTCATGAGTGAAATACATATTTTAATGAAACTCTACAAAGGGTACAGTAAGGCACGAAGGAAGGGTCATTGAAAAAGACATCCCAGGGCAGTGACCCTTCAAAACAAGTGTCTCAAGATTAGTACAAGCCACTTGTATACAAGCTATATTTTGAAAATTAATAGATAAATAGAACATTTCAAATAGTTAAATTGTCCCAAAGTAGTCTAAGGTTGCCATATTCATTTTTATTATGTAATCCTGAATCACTGCCTCTAATTTTTCATCAGCCATTACCTTTCTATGACCATCTCATCATTATTCAATGCCCTTCCTTGCAGAGATGGAAAAATACTTCTTCAGACACATTTCATTCAAAGTCTTACCAAATATTTTCTGAATTTACTTGATTTATATCATCTAATTCTATCCACTGATGGTTTAATAAATGAAACAAGAACAATATTAGGCACATTATAATTAATTCAGGTAAGTTGAATAATATAGTCTTGAAGTCCACTGTAGATATCTTTTAGGAAAGAATAAGAGAGAGAAGAAGGAAGGAAGGAAGGAAGGGAGGGAGGGAGGGAGGGAAATAAAAAGAATTTAGAGTTTCCAGGTAGATGAGACACATGAGCACATGAGCACATGAGCAAAGCAACAGTGGTATGACCTAGGTAAACATGTAGAAAGACATTTGTGCACAGAAGGAGAGACTACAAATAAGAACCTACTTTATGGGGCTCTGTTGCCTCCCTGTAACTGTAGTTGAAATTAGGAGAGCACAGTCCAAAAAGTCTACCCAGCACTTTGGAAAATATTATCTGAAAACAAGTGCTAAATCAGGTATCTCCAACTAATCAATGACCACAGGAATTGTTCTAGCCTTTCTCACTTGTTTATCTATGTTTTTCTCTGACAATGAGTAGCTTGATTCCCATTATCTACAACTTACTTGTTCAACCCTAGTATACATCAGTTTCGGAATCACTACCTTTACCTCTGTGAATAAAAATTGACTGAACAGAGTGTAGTGTTCATGTACAAATATTTTGACCTTTACTATAACACAGTGGCCCCAAACTTTTTGCACTAGAGACCGTTTTTTCTACGGATAGGGGTGGGGAGGACAGGAGGCAAAGCTGGGGGTTGTCAGGAGGCAGAGCTCAGGCAAGCTTCACTTGCTCTTGCAGCTCACCTCCTGCTGTGCACTGGGTGGGGGCTAGGGTGGAGTCAGGAGGTGGAGCTCAGGCGAGCTTCCCTCTTAATCCCACAGATGAATACCAGTCTGTGGCCAGGACGCTGGGGATGCACGCTGTAACAAGTCAAAAGTCTGTTTTCCAAATTTATTTAGGTGCAGTCCATTTGTCCCCAGTTGGTTTTAGTGAGATTACATTACACATTTGTAATGAATTCTGTCGATTGGACCCTCTGATATTCTGGTTGATTTTGTGTTTTTATTTGCTGCAGTAAAGTTCACAATGTATTGTATATGTCTATCGATTTTGACAAATGTATACATTCATGTATCTTCCATCAGAATACCATATAGAACATGATATCACCCTAAAGATTCTCTGGAATGCCCCATTAAAAGTACTCCATCCCTCAACTTCCTGGCAACCAGCAATCTGCTTTCTGTCCCTAAAAAATTCCTGCCTTTTCCTGAATATAAATTGAATCATGTAATCTTTTGTGTCTGGTTTCTTCCACATAGCAAAATAGTTAAGTTTCATCAGTATGTGTTAATCAATAATTTATTCCTTTTTATTGCTGAGCAATATACCACTGTATGGATATACCAGAATTTGTTATCCGTTGACCTGTTGAAAATCATGGTGGTGGTTTCCAGGTTTTGGTGAACATAAAAAAAGATGTAAACAAGTACTACAAACATTTGCATTTAGGTTTTTGTATGAACATAGTCTTCCATTCACTTGATATATACTTGAGTGCTGGTTCATATGGGATGTGTATGTTTAATTAGTAATAAACTGCCAAATTATTTTTCAAAGCAGATTTATCATTTTGTATTGCCATCAGTCCCAGTGGTGGCTGTTTTGTCACTCTGCCTCCTTAGGAGCATTCACCATTGTCTCGTATTCTTATTTGTCTATTTCATTCTACCAAATATGAGTGTGTGGTAGTCACCAAGGAGAATTAATATAAATTTTTAACTTTTTATTTTAATATTATTTAAGTCTTACAGAAAAAATTTAAAATATGACTAGAAACTCCAGTACTTTTTGTTATTACAAAATGTTTATATTTTGCTATATTTGCATTCATATTTCCTCTTTATATTTATTTATCTATATCACATACATTTCTATTATATGTTACATTATCTATATTATATGAATTTCTTTTTGTAAACCATTTATAGAAATTCTTAAATATTATGGCCATTTACCCTTAAGTATTACATCGTGCATTTTCTAAAACAATGTAATGCCTTACACTGTCATAGTAAAATGATCAAAATCAAACACTATTATCTAACTCTTAGCCCATGTTCACATTTTTAAATAGCCCCAATAAAATCCTTCACTGCTAATTCACTCCCATCTTCCTGGTCAGAATCAATTCTAAGAATCAATTCTGAATTTAGTTGTAATTCTCTTTATTCTGGAACAGTTCTTTATCCTTTTTTGTTCTTTTTGGACCTTGACATTTTGCAGATTACAGGGCAGTCATTTTGTAAAATGCCTGTCAATTTTGACTTGTCATTTGCTTTAAATTCAGGTTTTGTGTATCTTTACAAGTAATATAACAGATAATATACAGTGTCCTCAGTACATCATTTCCTGGGCTATTTTAAGTTTTTTTCCAATATTGGTAATGTTATTTCAATGAAAACTTATCATTTGTCTTTTTGAATTTAAGTAATTTTGGAGAGCTATTTTGAGACTATGTACATGTTATGTTTTATAAATCATTCACCAATTAGTTCTAGTAACCACTGACAATTTTATAACTCTACCCGTACTTTCATATATCTTAGCTGATATTCTGATATAATAAAGAGCTTTCCATTTATGCTTCCCCTGGCACTTGCTTATTTTCAATTCATTACATATTTATATAAGGCATCATTATTGTTCAATAGATTGTAATCCATTAACTTCATTATTTATTTTAATACTCAATTTTTTATTTAGCCAATGGAAGTTATTTTCAGGCAGATCCTGAAAATTTCATATCCATTTGATAAATTCTATTTTTCTTTGAGTATTTTATTTTTTAATGCAAAAATATTTTGTATGGGTTATCTTATATTTTCCCTTCTTCAGGCTTGACATTTGTCTTTTCTCTAAAAAGCCATGTGTCCTTTAAGAAAAGAATGATATTTGGATATCAAGATCTGGGTGATCACCACTCAGCCTTTCAGCTAAGATCAAGTGAATACCTGGGTGACAAAACTGCTCAAATATCAAGGGCAGACTTAGGAATTACACGTATATGTATCTATATGCATAGATAAATGTAAACATATATGCATATACAGATATATTTTGATATCTGTGCATAGAGACAGATACACATGCAGACACAAACAAATAAGTTTCATGTGAATACATGTAATCTCATCCAATTACGCAATACCACTGGGCACATTCTAATATAGTATAATGCAGTATGTATAATAAGTACACACATATATATACACATATATACATAGGTATATTTATGTTTCTCTGTTTACTTATTAAAAACCATGAATTCTCTCTCACACCTCTAATTTATAGCTAATAAATTTATGGTATTTTCCTATTCATATCTGTAAATTCCTTCTCCAACAGTGAAAAATCTAGATGCACAATTCGTAACATATTTACTAATTAGCTTAAGGCTCTCATACACAGAAACATGTTTTAGAATTGCTAACCAAACAACTGCAGAATGCAAACTACTAATGAGAAATCAATTAATAGTCCCTTTGTTTTGCTAAAGTTTTACACAAAATAAATCTTAAGTGTACATTGGATGGGTTTTTACAAATGTACACACTTTGTAAACCACACATACTCATTTAAGATTTAGAACATGTTCATTTCATCGGACAGTTTGTCCATTTATTTCCCTTTTTGATCAATGTTATTTCTGGAAACTACCACTTTTCTGATTTTTTTGACTATATAACTCACATAAGAGGAATCTTACAATGTATTTGCCTTTTTAATCCAGCTTTTTGTTCAGCGATTTTGTCTGAGATATTCTTGTGTATCAGTAGTTTGATCCTTCTCATTGCTGAGCAATGGCCCGTTGCGTACATATTGCTAGTTGTTTTCATAATTTCATGTTGGGAGACATTTGGTTGCATCTAGGTCTTAGTTGCTATGAACAAGATTGTTATAAACATTCTTGTGTTTTTGTAGATGAATACTTTTAATTCATTTGCTTATATTCCTAGGACTCAATTGTTGGCCTTAGATACATGTTTAATTTTAAAAGTAAGACAGCTTGGGGACGGGTGGGGATGGAAGGATCAAGGAAAAAAGGCAAAAAAAGAGAAATAACTCTTGGGAGATTGGGGGTGGGTACACAGTAATGGGAAAATACAATAAAAAAGAAAAATTAATAAAAGTAACTTCCAAACTGTTTGTCATTGTTTTTCATTTTTTTCTGTTAACCAACTCATCTTTCTATCATTAATGTATAAGAATTTTAATTACATTTTTAACAACTTCTTTTTTAATTTTAGATACTTTGGAGTGTACATTTTTAGTTTCATTTTGCTTTACACTGATGATTAATTATAGCAAGAAATTTTTATTTGCTTATCTTCCTTAATGAATATTGGTTCAGTAATTTGTACATTATTTTTAGAATTTTGTTGTTTTCATATTATTGAATTACGGTTCCTCTACATATGTTCTACTTTTAAGTCTTTTGTCAGATAGATGTTGGCTTATGTTTTGTTTTCTTTCATGCTTATCTATTTTCTTAATGGTGTCTTGGTGAGCAAATATTTTTAATTTGATTAATCTGAATTATCTTTTTTCTTTTATGTATAATGCTCTTTGCCTTTTTTAATAAATAAAAGCCTCTGCCTAGATCTAAAATAGCTTCTCTCATGTTTTCTTTTAGAAGCTTCATAGCTTTAACTTTTACATAAAGATCAATGATCTAAAATTAATGTTTTATATATGGTATGAAGTAGAAGTCAATGCCAATTTTTCCTACATAAATGTCTACTTACTTCATTGCCATTTATTGAAAAGATTTTCATTTTCCTATTAAATTGCTTCAGATTCATTTTGCAAAATAAACTAATTATATCACAGTGGTTCTATTTTTGATTGATCAATTGTTTTACTGATCTGTTTCTCTCCCTCCTGCCCTTCCTTTCTTCCTTGTTTCCGATAAAACATTTTCTTGATATTAAGTTATGAAGTCTAATAGTATGACTTCTGTAGTTGTTCTTTTATTCAGAAGTTTGTTTTTGTCGTAAGTTCATACATGTCCATCTTTTAAATCAGATCATCAATTTTTCAAAAAAAAGCTACTTTCATTATAATAGGCATTATATTGAATTTATAGATCATCTTAACCATATTCATTCTTTCAATGTATGATGAAGTTATATTTTTCATCTCTATAAATCTTTTTTCATTTCTCTCAGATGCTTTATAATTTTTTCATAGATATTTTAAACTTTTAATTTAACCCTACGTTTTTTATGTTTTTGCAGCTTTTGAAAGAAAGGACTTTTTAGAAAGTTTTGTTTTCTAATCTCAACACCATCCTGGCGATTTTATGGTCTTAGATGAGAGTACATATTTCTCATGTAGATGAAATATAAATAAGCTGTGGCCCATATGGTAGGCAATAGCAGACAAAATAACTACAACCCCTCTTCTCAAATACGGATGAGCCCTGTGAATGTTTGCTTAATGGAACAAAGCAAAGGTGTTTCTTTGTCAAATGTGGAGCATAGATTTTTAAGAGACTGGGAGTTTCTAGTTTCTTCTTTTAGAAATACTGGCTCCAAGAGCAAGTTTTTCAATATTATCAATATTGACATTTTTAACAAGTACTTTTTTTGTTGTATATGTTGTATACTTTTTCTGTTTTATTCATAATAACATGTTTTATAACATCTTTTGCTTCTACCCTGTGTTAGTTTGCTAGGACTTCACCAAAAACTTGGTTGCCTAAACAGCAGGATTTAATTGTCTCATACTTTTGGAGGCCAGAAGTCCAATATCAAGGTATTGGCAGGGTTGGTTCTTTGTGAGGATTTTGAAAGAGCATCTGTTTCACCCTTGCCTCTTAGCTTCCGGTGCTTTCCTGGCAATCTTTGGCATTCCATGGCTTTTAGAAGCATTGCTTTTCATCTGGTACACTCATCCCCATACTATGATCTTCTTCAGTATGTGCCTGTGTCTACATTTTCCCTTTGGACAAGGACCACAGTCATATTGGATTAGGAGCCCATCATGCACCAACGACTTCATGTTACCTACTTAGTCTGAAATGACCCAACAGTAGTACCTCTCTTCTGTGGCAGATACTTTCTCAGACCCCCAGTGAGCCTGACACCATGGATAGTACCAAACACTATATATATGTATTTTTTCTATACATATGTATCTATGATAAAGTTTAATTTATAAATTAGGCACAGTAAGAAATTAACACTAATAATAAAATAGAACAATTATAAAAATACGCTGTAAAAAACTTACATG
Source organism: Desmodus rotundus (assembly GCF_022682495.2). NCBI lineage: Eukaryota > Metazoa > Chordata > Mammalia > Chiroptera > Phyllostomidae > Desmodus > Desmodus rotundus. The sequence goes on from NC_071397.1 coordinate 25,447,787, forward strand.
AATGTAGAATTTTTAAGTAAAATAATGGTTACTTGAATACAAGCATAGCAATACTATGATATTTTTATTTGATAACCAAGATACCTAAGAGACGAATAGATAGCATATATTTGTACAGTGTGGATACACTGAACAAAAGGATGATTTCCGTCCCAGGAGGGATGAAGGAGTGAGGGATTTCATCACACCACTCAGAATAGCTTGCATTGTAAAACTAATGAATTGTTTATTTCTGGAAATTTCCATTTAATATTTTCTACTATAGTTGACTATGTGTAACTGAAACCATGAAAAGTGAAACCGTATATAAGGGTGACTATTCTATTTCCAACTACGGTCACACACATTCTGAGGAACTTCAGGTTAGGACTTCAACGTATGAATTTTGGGAGGGTACAATTCAACCCATAATATAATCACTAGATGTCCCTCTCATCTCTCCAGTCGGGACAACAAAAACTATCTCTAGACTTTCCCAAATATCTCCTGGAGGGGCAAAATCATCTCTATTGGAGAACAACTACTGTTAAAAACCATCTGACTTAAAGAAAAATATCTAATTACCCTTGAACTACCACACTGTGAGGAAGTCTAAGCTGAGCATATGGACAGCCACATGGACAGAAGCATGGTGAACTAGCCCCAGCTGACAAATCATCATCATCATCATCACTGGCCATTTTAAGATAGTATGTAAAACTATTCTCAGTATAAATCACATCCCCTAGGGGAAAACTAACTCTTTTCACCCACAAATGTTTTGCTCTATTAGAATTAGCTGAAAATACAGGCTATCGTTATTTAAATTAAGTCCATATGTAGAAGAGTCTACTTAATTATAGTGCCTCTGTTTCAGTGCTTGGGTATAGATTTTTGTGATCCAAAGATCTGCAAATTAAAGAGACCATTTATCTGTTCACTCATCTTGTTAATATACAAAGCTGAGGCAGAAACAAGAATCCTGCAATGGACACACACCCAAAAGGGGGCAGAGGCAGGAAGATACATAGTAACAAGTGGCCAGTGGAGCTTCTCTGATGCCTATTCTGAAAGCTGTAAGTAATGGCTCATGTTTACAACAGAGTGATTTTCTCAGCTTGCTTGCTTCTAGACTCATACATTTCTTTGAATTATGCCTTTTCTACCTTGGCACATTAGTTGGGCTTATATGCTTAAGGTTTTTGGAGGGATTTTTGTCTAGCTAAACTGGTGTCTACATGCCTCTGCTTTAAATTATTCTATATTCCTAACAAAGAGTATAAAAGCCCAGCTTCCATAATATTTCCCATGCAACCCAGTTTTACTGATAATTTCCTGGATTTGATCATTGCTCTGAGTCCACTTTGAAAGTCTTTTTGCCAGCTGCAGAGTCTAGAAATAACAATCACATTTATTTTCCAACACAGCAGTCCTGGGTTAAAAATACATTTCTAAAATCTGGTTGAAAAACACTCTCATCATTAGCTCATCTTCTTCTCCTATTTTATCATAGGCCACTATGAAGCTATTTAGTAATTTCAACATTTTCCCCTGATGCCTTTCATGTCAAGTTTATGAGGTCATGTTGTCTATCTTCCAGGTGAGTCTCCAGGTATTTGGTCAACAAAAAACAGGGTCCTCACTTCTCCAGGCTCTAATAATAATTTCCTGACTGATCTTCATTAAAATTGCCTCACTGCCTTTGCATCCTCTTCTCCAAATCATCCCAATGCCACATATATTAGGTTTTAGTTCTGAGCACTTCACTTCTAGATAATTTCTGTTTCAATTATTTTTATGTAACTTACAGTTTATTTACATAAAGACTTACAACAACAATCTATTATTATTTCTCATGGATCTGTGTGTTGGCAGGAAGATTCTGCTGCTGTAGATGTTGTTGGCTGGAGTTACTGAAGAATTAACCTATTATTACTATGATACTTATTTTCTATTTCTGGTCCTGAATATATTTTTTTCTGATACAAATTCAATCACATTTTTATGCTTTTAAAAATTGTATACATTTATCTTTTCATTATTGTATTCATTCCTTTATATTTGTATGCATTTCTTGGGACAAAATAAAGTTGGGTTTTGTTTTTAATTCAATTGAACAATGTAACCTTAGTTGGATTTTGTTTTTGCTCATGCCATTCAATGTCTCTGCTGTGGTTAGATTTATGTCCATTGTTTGGCTTTTGTTTTCAGTTTGTCCTGTTTTCTTTTCTTTTCTTTTCTTTTTTCTTGTTTCTTTGTTTTGGTTTTGCTTCTATATATTTTCCTATTTTCTTTTTGGTTAAATACTTTTCTTATTCTATTGATTTTAACTTTAGCCATATCTGTTTACATTATTTTTTATTGTTGTTCTTTAGAATGCCATTTATATGGTCTAGATTTAATTTATACTATTTCACATAAGATATAAGAATTTTACACCTACAGAGTTCCATTTGCTGTACTATTATTGTCATATGTTATAGTGACTTATGTTATAAATCCAATAATTATTATAAAGTTTGCTTTGAACAGTTGTATGTATTTTAAATAAATTAAAAGAATAAAATTAATTATTGTATTTGCCAAGATATATCCTATTTTCAAGGCCTACATGTCTTCTTATGAATTGGAATTTCCATGTGGTACTATCTCCCATCAGTCTGAAGAACTTCCTTCAGTGCAGACAGAAGATACCCTCAGGTTTCCTGCCTACTTCTCTCACTCTTGTTTTTATAATGTGTTCAGTTTGCAGTTGTCACTGAGGAATGCTATGTCTATCTGTGATTCCACTGTTTACTAGGGGCCCTCAGGGTTAATTTCTGCCTTTTTTCTAATCCCTTCCATTCATTCCTATTCAACTCCATGCTTCTCTCATGTACCAATTTTCCATTGCTATTGTCTTCCTAACCTTGTCATCTTAACCCTTTCATAATAAACAACCTTCCCTATGTTACTTAGTGAACATTTCCTTTGCAGTCTTGCCGTATTAAAACACACTCCACTGTGGTTCTGTCTTACTGCTCTCAGCTCTCTTCAGGGCAGCGATTTTTCCTTATCGCTGAAGCTCCAGAGTCAAGAAGTGGGACTGAATTTCACCTCTTATTCAACGACATCCAAACCAATCTCATTTTCTCTGTATATCCTCAGTTCTGGATTAATCCAACTCTCTCATTCTCTGTGCCCCTCTTCTGTTCCAGCGTCTACTAAACTTCAATACTGCCTAAGTTTTACAACTGATGCCCCTTTTTTGAGAAATGAGACAGAACTGCAGTAGGATCAGCACTAGTACAATGAGAAATATATTAGCGCGAGCAGCAAACCACAGGTGTGCCGGAAGTTGAGCCAGCTTAGGTCCATTGGGTACATCTGCCACATTTGTGTATTTGTCTCCCTTTAGCTCTCCATATTATCTTTCAGCTTTTCTCTATCATTCCTCAAATGATTTTTTCCCCAAGTTGAGTTTTTTTTGCCAATAGTTGTGAACTCTTATTTTATATGTTCAAAGCCAAATAGTGTCTGAGCTGCATTTTCACAAATTTTTCATTCTAAATCCCAAGAACGGTCTCTGACTCTGGTTTAGGTAGACGCCCCCTCTCGTCAGCATAGCAGCTCCTATAGAGCAATGTGGTTAGAAATGTCATTTAAAAAAAAGCCAATGTATCATAAGCTTTCAGGAAAATGTATATTCATTTAAATGTGGAACGGTTTACACTCTCATTGAATTTTCAATCCTGTTACTAATCCTGTCACTCACAGGAAAATAACTACACTTCTGAACTCCAGGGAAAAATAGATATCATCAGACAACTTCCCCAATTCTTATTTAATTCTCTAAATTCTTAGACATATCTTCATTTATCCTTCCACTTACTTAATTTCTTTTTAAATTTTGGCAGATCTGTCCCTCTTCCTTTCCACAGCTAACATTATCGCCAAATTTCTAGATCTGTTTTAGCATGTGCCGTTGCCCGATCTGGTAACTCTTCTGTTTCCTGCAGATTTAGTCTCTACCCCTGTACTAACATCATCCCATGAGTACACAAAGATTAATAAGTATCATTGGGTCCCGACAGGAATGAGATGGCACACTTGAGGAAACCTGAAGAGGTTTGTAATATGAGACTACTTACAAACGTGCGATAAGTTTACGGACCCCAAAGAGACGGAGTGGAGTATGTTTTTAAAGATTTTATATATTTATTTTTAGAGAGAGGGGAAGGGAGGGAGAAAGAGAGGGAGAGAAACATCAATGTGTGGTTGCCTCTCATGTGCCCCCAACTGGGGACCTGGCCCACAACCCAGGCATGTGCCCTGACTGGGAATGGAACCGACAACCCTTTGGTTTGCAGGCGGGTGCTCAGTGCACTGAGCCACACCAGCCAGGGTAGAGTGGAGTATTTTCTTCCATTCCTCCTGAAGGTGTTGGGGGAGCTGGTGTGAGAACCTGAAACTGTGTGAACAGAGAGAGAGGCTGCGTGGAGACCACCACCTTAGGGAAAGTGTGATAATCAGTGAAGGGACACACCAGCTTGTGGTAGTCCACAGGGGAAGTGAGGGAACAAATGTGTACTTCTCCTTTCCTCTCACTATACACTAGGTTCTCATTTGCCAAACTCCAAAAGAGCAAGAAAAAAGTACCTAATAAGATTAGTTCTTTGACACAGAGTTTATCTGGAAAGGCAAGTGGAAGCTGTCCATATATCCCATGAACCACTGGAAATTTCAGAGGTTTAGATCTTTCTCTTGTCTCACACTCCATCCCTTTAAGCTTCTATCTCCTTTTTCCTTACCTACTAAATATCATCAATGGGTAATCCAGTCTTGCTACCTCCCCTTCCCGATTTTATCTATATATTCCCTACCTTCCATTCAACTCAACGATCAACTACTAAATTTCACTGAAAATTTTCTTAGGAAATTTTCACAGTTTTCATTGAGTCCTCTTTAATAATAATTTTGGACCATTTTCACACTAAATTGTACAGGACTGCCCAAGAATATTTGACACTTTCTTACTATTTCTTTCTAATCAAACCCCTCTCTTTTCTTGCCTTTTCCTTCTGTTCTCATTGCATTCCCTCCTCTATCCATTCCCTAGATTTCTGTTTTCCTCAGTGCTATCCTGATCACTATTTTCTTTGTCATTCTATATATTTCTTCCTAGCTGGCATCTTAGCAAACTATACTTTTTCCAGGACAGTATGTTCCAGATGCACAAATTAGGACTACTTCAGGGAGAGTTTCACTTTAATAACACATAGCCTGTCACACTCAGTATATCTGAAACTCTGCTGACTTTGCTGGCTTCCCTTTTCATTAAACATGCTTCTTCTACTCCTCAGAGTAATGATTTAATTTTCCACCATGGGCATCTGAGCATGATTTTTCCTTTGCTTCACACCACACATCTAAATATCTTAAATGCTTAACCTGTTTGGTTTGTTACATAAATATTTTCTGAAATCATCCAATTACCTCAAAACTTTTCTCCATATCTTTAAGTAACAGCTTGAATATTATGAGCACTTAACTTTTCCTCTACGACCAGTATATAATCTCACTCTAAAAAAAACAAAGGAAGAAATCAAGTTCTATCTTACAATGTAGAGTAATCTCTCAAAATGTACATTTGCTTATGGTTTTTCCAGATCCATGGCTTTCCACCTGCCCTGGTATTCCTTGCGTAACATTTCTGATTCGGACTGGGTTTAACACTCCAATGGCCTTGCTGTCAGGGTAGTTCTGGCTACACCGAACACGACTGAGCCTTTTGAAGTCACATGCTTTCTCTTTCCTGTGCTTATCCTCCTTTATCGTATTTTAAATGTCATACCAGAACATTCCCAGTTCTTAGGTTTGCATGACACTTTAGAAATTGACAACATATAATTTGTTCAATTTGAAGGGAAAAGACCACTCTACACACACCAGGGAAGAGGTAGTTGCCGTGTGGCTAGGTCTAATCAATCTGAAAAACACAGACAGTGAAAAAGTAAAGAAGTAAAGGACAGGGTAGTAAATAATAGCAAAAATTAAAAGTGAGTAATAATGGCCTGAAAATCAAGGAACGTGTTAATTTACAAAATGATATCAGTGCCATCACTTCCCAATTTTACAGAGTTCAAATTGTTATAAACACATCACAAACTAGTCATTCTCTGTAATGTTAAACTTAATTATAATCTTACCTACATGTTAGAAAGTCAAGGGTATGTTATTTCCTGTTGATAATGCAAATTAAAAGTGATTAGTATAGAATGTAGCCTATAGTTAATCATTTCTCTGAATCTTCCAGACCTGTCATTCTATCACTGCACATACTGAGTCACTATAATGAAACTAGCTCTACTATGTCTTCTTGATTAAACTCTATAGCATACTCAATATAATATATTCATACTTATAGTTACTGACAGTATTTTTCCACCTGATGTTCTATTTTTACGGATATGTATTCAAATGTAATTACCTATGCAAATGGAGTAGTCTATAGGTTATAAAGAAAAGAGGTAAATTGATAAATATTAGTTCTGATCCATTAACAAGAAATATTTAAAATTATGCAATTAAAATATGTGATCAAGATATTAAATACCTTTAAATTATAAAATCAGAAATTAATAAAAGAAGAAAATATACTTAATTTGCATTACAAATAATACAAAGAGATATACCTATTTTCTACTGTCTAAATAGCTTCAATCTCTAAGTATCTATATTGAATTTAAGGTAATGAGATAATCTCCAAGAAGGTGAACACAATACTTATTCTCAAACCAATATGTATTGCATGCTTCCTGTTTTATTTGCAATATAAAACAAATAAGAGTCGAAATTATCAACATCAACAATTAAATGGCTAGTTTTTTTTTTTCCTATTGCAGTCTTATTATAAACTCAGAACTTTTAGTTCGTCAAATTTATTTGACCTCTCCAAAATAATACTGTCAGGGTAGTATTATTACTAATAAAAGTATATTATTACTTTTATTAAAAGAATTAAATTGACATTTTGTGAATATACTCAATAAATATGTAGTTCATTTTTTTAAAAATTCAGAACATTAGAGATGGTTATGTGTATAGTACAGCCAAAATATTTTGTCCTGCAAGAATAGAGCGGAACTTTAAATTACAGCGTCTGTAGCTCTCCATTGTAACTCAACACAAGAATGACTGAGATATGGCCTGTGAAGGCTGGAAAACTAATTGCTCTATTATTCATACTCTAGTCTTTTTCACTTCAGGGGCACTTAAAAATATGTACTTAAATCTGCTTTCTAATTACAAATCCCCATACAGAGTGTCCTAACCAGAAAATGTCATTATTATTATTCTGGCTTTCAACACATTTAAGCATTTTTATTTGCTGAGAGTTTTCTTTCTCCTTTCTTTCTTTTGCAAACATGTTTAATAGCTAAGTACCATTTCTGCCTTTTATCTTAATTGCTACAAATTTAGGGACATGTGTCATTAAAGCTTTAGCAGATAAGACATTTGCTCAAACAATATTTCTATTTTACTTGCACATATGTAGCCTTATTAAAATGACATTCTTATTAGTTTATTTATTTTCTTGAGAACTAAACAGTAATTTACATCAAAGCTGTTTTCTTTGTACTAGATATTGGACACTTTTATATTTTAGAAGAAAATGGGAACAATTTATTTCCTACCACCAAAATGTGATAGAAAGACAAAGGCTATTGCTTTAACAATGGTATGCACAACACCATTCTCTCCCAGGATTTCATTATCTAATGGAATCCAATACGGAAATGGTTCACTTTATGAATTATAAAATTGTCGACAGTTTAGTTAGTTACTAGAAAATGTATACTTAAAATTTAAGGTTTATCGATCATAGTTTTCTGTAGAGAATTGCATTAACTAAACATAGATTAAGGTATCACTGATGTGTAATAGGCAATTTGAAGTTGTAGTCATCTTCACATACTAAGGAAACACTTCAAACTCTGAGATGGACTCTGTCTCACCAGGTGCTTCGCTGGTCAGGAGAACCCTGCCTAAGCCTGTCAGGAGCACATTTTTATACATAGTCGTTCTCCCCACCTTTTCTTCACTTCCGTTATATCTCATTGACATCACATTTAGAATTTAAAATCGTTGATTGGGAACTCCTAGTTGGCATTGATCATATATGTGTATATATATGTGTGTGTGTGTATGTATATATACACATACATATATATACATATACATATAATATATGTATATATATATTTAAGAATAATAACTAGTATTTGCAAAACTTGACCACACACACAGTCATATTTAATTCTGCAGGGAAGATGACTAAGTGTACTTAAAACCAGGTAAGTGTGTGTGTGTGTCTGCATAATGAATAGTTTTCTTTGCATTTCATATGCAGAAGAAAAATATGTACATGGAGACTTCATATATTTCTATTTATTCCACACAAGAAAACATAAAAAACCCCACTTAGTACATTGTGCATGGCGAGACAAGTTGGCATTAATGACTACTTTTCAGAAACGCTGGACACAGAGGGCACCCGCGGTCAATGATTGGCCCCACCGACTGACTGGTTAGTGACAATATTGCTCATTGGCAATGACTAACACATCTTTTGATTTAATTAAAATGAAAAATTGTGTTATCCAAACATGTAAATAGTGCAGATCTTGCTTTCTTTCATAAAAATCATTAGGTTTTCTTGAAAGAAATCATAATAATTACATCTATCAGAGAAGCTGAAACCCATGTGTATTTATTAAAATTCTGCCTTGACAGCTAAAGAAAAATTCATTTTGTAGTAAACAACCCCCCAAAATAATAGTAGTTTCAGTTTTAAAGACTAGAATTTGGAAAGGAACATAGATTAAATCAAAACTATTTTCTAACTCCAATGGTGAACATCACATGGGAAAAATTATATTGAGGAAATTATTTTCCATATTTATTTGTTCTTTTTTTAGAAAAGAAGATTCTACAGATTTCAAAATATGTGCAGCATTAATAAAATTATATGTGAAAGTAATGCTATTTGTGGAGGATCTGTAATTATAATGCTAATAACTATAATGCATAAAAACACTACATTATTCAGGTCTTAGAAGTAATTATATAAATTTTTTTCTAATTACTTTCTATTGTCCCCATAAATGGGCTTTAAAATCACAGTTCATTTTTTGAATAAATTTCTTTCTCTAGCATATATTTTACTAAGTTTCAACTAAGAATGCAATGTAAACATTCCAAGTGACAAAAATATTTGAACAAAGGTATATTCTTAAAATACTCCCAGCACTATATATTACACACTCATATGTGTAAAAAGCCACTGTACATATTTTTTGAATTTTCAAAAAAGAAAAGCTCGTAGATTTACTCTTCGCCAACACCCATTCCATACAGTACTGTTTGAAAGGCAGTTACTGTGTGTAGCCCAAAGTTTAAGGGTGGAGAATTATGTTCCACCTCTAAAGTGCAAAGTTTCCACATAAATGTTTTGAAGTCATTCTGTTCACAAGATGTCCCTATTGTCCCCTAATTATTTATTCCATGATTTATTTTTATTTATTTATTTTAATTATTTGGGGTTTTTTTTAGGAAAAGAGGAAGGGAGAGAAACAACAATATGTTGTCAACCACTTATTTTTATCAGAATGAACTCACAAATATTCATTTTACATTTTGTGTAATAATGAAATCATCTTTTATTTTCTGGCTCAAAATATTGTAGCTTTGCTCATTTGGAGGGCCTTCCATTGGCTCCTGTGTCCCTTTGACACACAGTCATGGTTTGTGTTATGCATAATTCCTTGGTTTCTTGTATTACCATATTCTCCACACTTGTTCATTTTGTCTCCTGGTCTTAGAATCAGATAGATGTCGAAGGAGATCTGATTCCTTTCACCGGAGAATGGTATGAAAAAAAGAGATCTGGGCACCAGGCAAACTTTGTTATTTTTAAAATAAAATCTATTTTTTAAAAATTTATTGTGATTACTTAGACTATTCTTTATCTTTAAAAATGTATAATTAAATGTATTAATATGCTACCCGATCAAACATTATAAAATATTGCCTACTGTATGGATTTTACATATATATATGTTACAGACATATTTAAATTTACAATTAAACACGATGATCTGTCATTTCCAGCAGGGAATGTGGTATTTATATGACATCTCATTTAATCTATATTCAACTCAATGAGGTAGATGTAACCTTATCTCTATTTAACAGATAAGAAAACTATAACTTAGTATATTTAAACAGATGAAAAACATTTGAAGTTACACATGTAATCTTATATTTTTATTAATAATTATAAGTATATGCCTTCTAAGAAAATTAGGTACAACTTTAAAAAATACCCAAATGAATTATACTTAGTTAAAAAGTATGATGGTTAGTTAATATCATTAGTCAACTTGACTGAGCCATTGAGTGTCCAGATTAAACATTTTTTTCTGGGAGTGTCTGTGGAATTGTTCCCGGGTGAGATTAGCATTTGAATCAGTGAACTAAGTAATGTAGCTTGCTCTTCCCGGTATCTTTGGCCATCAGCCACATCCGAGAGGGTCTGACTAGGATAAAAAGTGAAGGAAAGGAGGATTTCTTCTTCCTTGCCTGCCTACTTGAGCTGCATTGGTTTTCTTCTCTTTTTGAACTGTGACTTACACCATTGGCCTCCCCTTGTTCTTAGGCCTTTGCACTTAGACTGGAATTACACCACTGACCTTTCTGGGTTTCCAGCTTGGAGAAGGCAGGTGGAGGGACTTCAAAGCCTCCATAATTGTGTGACCCAATTCCTCATAATGAATCTCTATAAAATATATATAATATCTATACATATATATAATCTTTCATTGGTCCTGTTTCTCTGGAGAACCCTGACTGATACACTCATGGACTGATACAGTTTTCAAATGCTGTGGCTTAGAAAAAGCTACTAAAGTTTGAGGAAGTATCCAGTGTTTTCTATATGCTAGTTTGCATAGTAATTTATCAAAATGTATATTTTACAAGGCAACCATAAATTTATTTAGTTTTTGAAAAAAATTATAGTTTCTTTACTGAAGGTAAGATGTATAGACAAAATTGAAACCAAATGAAAAGTATCTGTTAAGGGATGACTATATTTTAAATTAAATATGTCTACTTTCAAAAATTAAATATGATTAGATTATAAGGTAAATTTTTTAAAATCTTTAAATTTCAAGAGAAATTAAATAATTAGAAAAGACAAATATGAATGTAACATGATAGGTTGCTAATATATTTCTTACTTCTCAGAGCATCATTTGGTGGTGATGGGGGTCTTTCTAGTAAAAATAAGATTAATTATTTTAGTGGATGAAGAGCAAAGCTCATTGATTGGTCATTTTAGAAGGCGGCTTTAAGAAAAGGAAGGATTAACAATGTTGTTGGAAGACGGAAATGAGTTCAGACAAGGGAGAGAAATGCTTTTTAATTATGTTTGCTTTTCCTTCTCCCTTGGAACATTACCTTTAAATGGAGCCTCACATTGGCAACAGTAATTGGCAGAGTGGTCAGTGTGAGTAGCTCCATTCTTGCAGGGATGTGAAGCACACTCATCTGCATCTATGTCACAGTTTGTATCTTTGGAAAATAGTATTATAACTTTTAAAAGCAAGCAGGTAGCAGGTTATAATTCTTAAATTTTCCCAAATCTTTTAGTCCATTTGGGGTGATATCCAAGACTAAACTCATCACATAAGAGCACTACATATATAAGTGTCAGAACCAATTTATTTCACCTGACTACAAACTGCAATAACTTTTCTTGAAATTACATAATGCAGAGTAATGTCCTCGGAGTTGGTAGGCATTCAAAGTGTACTCAGATGTGAACTAATTTATCTTCTGCTTTGCAGTCTAGAGATAGAATAGGATGATTCAAGTTATTGGGATACAAATCAAATGTCAGGTTAAATGAAATAAAAAAGGAAGAAAAGGAATATATTACTGATCAGTAATTTCCTGATGTATGTCCCTCAGGGTAAGTGTTCTTTACAAGGCACAATTGTCAAAGTTACTTACCAGTAAAGCCAGGGGGACACATACATTTGAAGTTATCCATGAGCTCTGCAGATGTAGTGTTATGGAGACTGGGTGATGAATCAAATTTCTTTCCAATACTTTCATAAAACAGGCCTAGACGAAAAGAAAGGAAAAGAGAAATGTCTGTTAACTATATAGTCTTAACATTTTTAACTAGTTCTGCAATGCCGATTTTCCATTAATGTTCCAAATATAAACTGTGCTGCCATAACTAAACTTTCATATTGTAACCATTTGGATTGTTTTTAATTTGCAAAAAGTTGAAAACAGTCTAAACCAACACTGAATTAAGACTTAACAATAGCTTGGATCTGGAGATTATTATGCTAAGTGAAATAAGACAGTCGGCAAAAGACAAATACCATGTGGCCTCACTTATAACTGGAATTTAATGAACAGAATAAAATAAAATAATGAGAAAAATGGAACCAGAGATGTAGACACATGAAACAGGCCGATAGCTGTAGAAGCGGAGGAGGATCAGGGGGAATGGTGGAAGGAATGGGAAGGGATTAATCAAAGATCACATCTGAATGACTCATGGACATATAGACAACAGAGAGGGGATTGATTGTGGGCTAAAGGGTTGGGCTGGGTGGGGGAAAAAGGGAAAAAGGGAAAAAAATTGGGACAACTCTAATAGAATAAACACTAAAAATAAATAAATAAAGAGAAGAGAGCTAATTTTTAATATATTTTTAAATATTTTATTTATTTTTTAGAGAGGGGAAAGGAGGAAGAAAAAGAGAAAAACAATGTGTGGTTGCCTCTTGCACGCCCCCTACTGGGGATCTGGCCCACAAGCCAGGCATGTGTCCTAGACTGGGAATGTGGCCAGCGACCCTTTGACTTTCAGGCCAGCACTCAACCACTGAGCCACACCAGCCAGGTAATTTTTAAATAATTTTTAACAAGAGTGGAAAAATTTACATTGACACATAACACATTATACATACAACTTAGATAACTAGGAATTTTCTTAATATTCTTATTTTTTTCTATAACATGGTGAAATGAATATGGGCTGTAGAAAAATTAATGTAATATGCATCTAAAAAGAAAGAAGCATACTTAACTAAATAGGAAATCTATTTTTATCACTATTATCACTGACAAAATGATATATTAAATGAAAATATGAAATTAGAAACTCAGGTTAAACTGAAGAAAAAGTGAAAATTAAAGATAATGTAAATGCATAAATACTTTGTTTAAACCTCAAAAATATCTGGTAATTTTCCTTATGAGTCAACTTTATGAGAAAAAATGGCACATATAAAACTTTGTGGGGTTTTTGTTGTTTATAGATGGTGTGCAGTAAAATATATCTATTGAAAAGATCTTTTTTTCTCTCTGTCATATAATTTTAAGAAATCACTTTGTGTTTTGTTGATGTTAATAAATAAAGTTTTTATAATGGCTACATATTTTCTGGAGATGATCATTCTTAAGAAGTTTAACTATATAAAACTAGTCTTCCAGATTTACTAAAAAACATCATGGTTGCTTCATTATTTTCAAAACAAATTTCAGCTTCTCACTTCTTAAAGAGAATGCAGTGTTTTTATTTATCAGTTATACATATAGAGGTAGAGTTAGGAACAGTTTCTTTGGGAGTTAGAATTTGTGTAACATTTTGGTTTGTAATGTTGGCAATTTGATCATATGTTCTTGCATCTTAGGAAGGTTTTGAGAGTCCTACTACTTTTTCTAATCTTAGAAAACAAAGATTTGTCTATTATTATATTTTCCTCTATATGTAAATTACCATCCATATTTTAAAACATGACCAGCTCTTCATCAAAATAAGTCATCTATCTTGATAATGGTGACTGTAAGAGTTAGCATAGTAGTAAAAACATGAAATGTGTTATAAAAAGAAATGTTACATGTTTTTAACGTAAGTGTACTGTCCTTAAAGTTTATAAATTTCCTAAACAAACACTGATACATTTACAAAATCAAAATATTCATTCAACAATAAATATGTCTGTGTTTCTGTAATGATGTGAGGATAATAAAACAATCTAACCAGATACTATATATTCAAAGTTATTTTGGAAAAATTTTATTTGCATGCCTATAAGATAAATTGTATCTTCTAAAAATGAAGAGTTACTTCCACCTCAGATTAATCTTCAGTTGTCGTAGGTTGTTTTCCAGGTGTGCCTGCCTTGGAATTCATTCTGATGCAGGAAGTTAAAGATGAGGCAAAGACCAACACAAGTGTGCCCCTTTGCACAGGCATCACTTGGGCACTCGTTTACCTCAACTTCACAGTTATTACTTAGAAACAAGCAAAGGGTTCATTTCATTACAAATGTGTTACTGATGCAACCTGCAGCTAACTCTAAGATTATGTTTAGAATATGAGATTTTCCATTTGTCTGCAAAACACTAACATATTGCCTAATACCGTCAACTAGGTATCTACTGTTTTAGTTTTTATGTGACAGCAACTGCGTTTTTTTTCTCGTCTCAGTGAACCTACATGAATTCAAAAGTTTCATTATTTCTTAAAATTAAACACATACATGGATGTATACATGACTGTACAGTGTTAATCAAATTGACTTTATTCGTTGCCTTTTCCTTCAAAAATTGTATGCAATACCCACTTGGGTCCTGTCTACAGTTCTTTTAAGTCAAAAAGAAAAAACTAAAAATCTCTCAGCTCCTTGTTTCATTAGGTTACTGTTATTTTGCAAATTGGCCCCCCACATAGATGGAGGGCAAGAAGAAGCCGAAGAAAGAAGCAGACCACTCTATGTACTGGAGAGTTTAATAAGCTGGGGAACTTACATGGAAGCCTTGTCTTGGGTGACTGCAAGGGGAGTAGAGTCCCCTCACTGTCCTCTAGAACTTTGAATGTTTAGATAGAAGCCTTAACGGGGTTAAATCACTGTAATGAGGCCCGATGGTCTCAGTGACACCTTACTCTCTCCAAGCCATGTCCTTGAAACAGCTCCTAGCGTGGAAATGCCAGGTGGAACACACACTCTCAGGATGAAGGTTAAGGTTGGGGAGAGATGGGTGAGGAATATCCGATTGTTATAGTTTTCTTGATTTATTGATCATTTTGCCATCATGAAATTTTGCTCTTTGTCTCTCATAATATTTCCTGTCTTAAAATCTATATTGTCTAATATTAATTATGCTTAACAGTTTACACGGCATATCTTATAAACATCATTTAAGTGTTAACCTATTTGAGTCTTTGAATATGAGTACATAATTAGACTATTTTTTAATCCAGTCTGACAAATACTCAGCCCAACCTCCCACCTATCCTCTTGAATTCCCAAGTGCTAACATTATATCTTATTTTTTGTCCCTGTAGGGTCTGCATTCAGACTTTTCTTATAATCCTATAAGCATATTCCTTATATTCATAGTTCTGGTTATGACTTTTGACTGAATCCCCTGTGCCTGTTTCAAATTTACCCCTAATCACGTTGTTGTCTCAAATTAAACACCTTAGCAAACTGGCTTTCTCCAATTAAAATGTTATTATCTGTGAGATAATAATTCATATACTCAATTGGTTACTGAATTCTCCTCAGGTGCAAAATTTAGAATTCATTTTTGATTATTTATTCCACATCTGATAATTAGGAAAGGAATGTATTGGTAATTATAATACATACCAGTTAGTTTTATTTGCCTAGGAAGCTTATTTATATGTAATTCTATTTACTGCAATATTTGGTGTGTCATTGTCACGTTCTACACTGTAGGCTTTATTAAGAGTCATATTTATAATTTACTTTAAAAATAGTTTAGCAAAGTGACAGGAATATAAACCTTATTTAAAGACAGATGAGGGAAATGAAGCTATATATTATGAATATGTATATGTTACTCAAAGTGAATATCATTCAAAGAAAAAATAACATAGAATTTAACCAGATTTATTTAGAAACTATTATTTATGTAGTTTATTTAGTGACAAAAACTATATAATTCAGGATAATTAGGAAATATTGTATGTTTTTCTACATATGTCAATATCTAGATGAAAATTCAATTTTGAATTATATATGTATATGTGTATACACACACATCTATATTATATTGAGTGTTATATTTTATAACAAATCCAAAATATTTTGAATAACTTTTTCCAATCATATGTATATATATATATATATATGTATATTAAGTTTCACACACAATCATTGAAAATTTTACTTTTTTTAAATTATAAAAATTTCTGATTTTGTTATTTTAAAGGCATTTATTACATATGCTGACTTATAGCTCTATATTATACAATTAACCTAAACATTTATCTTTCCACACTCAAGAAAAGTCCTATAAAATAAAGAAAAAGAAGGGACTGGTCTTCAAGAGGGGATGTCTGGATAGACTGGATATTTCACAAATTTGAAGTTGATGAAAACTGACAAAAGTAACATAATGATGAAACATAAACACAGCCGAGGAGGCAATGGAAACAGAGTCATCTCCTTGGTCGGATCCTAGAAACAGATCAAGAACTCTTACAATTTAAGGAAAATTCAATGGGCAATAGATACATTTAAAAAAAATCATTTCTCCAGGGAAATATGGAGAAAAATTAGTTCTACAAAATAAGAACATAGCTCATAAGAGACATGAGTTGTTATACAAAAGCTTAAAATATGTAAAAATAAAAAATCTCCATCTGGTTTCATTACTGTAAAATTTCAGATCATCAAGGATATTAAGAAAATTGCAAATGTTGCTAGAGAAAAAAAAATCACTTGAAGTAATGAAAATGATAAAAATACCTTTCCATTACAATCTTTCTCAGGAAGTTACTTTAAAATGTACTCCTGATAAACCGGAAGATAAGAAAAAAAGAGAAATAATATAGGTAAGTATTTAATTCAGGAATTCAATGACAATCTATCACACAACAGTTGGAAAACATCATTGATCAAATTAGAACATGAAATCAGTGAACACTGAAAAATTCTTTTTTCAAGGATAGTTTTGGTATCCATTCCACATGTTTTATGGACAGGAGGCTATACTATGTTAAACTTAAATAAGAAGAAAATAAATACTTAAATATAAAGAAGTCAATAAGAAATTTGAGCAGAAAGTTAAAAATCTTCAAAGAAGGCAATGGTCTAAATTAACTAAACTTTGACCTAACTTGAATCATTGATTCAATGTAAAATAAAATACACTACTTGATCTCGAAGTTAGAGATGTTGTCCTTCAAATGAACTTGGGTTGCAACATAAGAAACTTCACAAATGTAATCTTAGCATTATTATTTCCTAAAGAAGCTTGCATATTCATTACAATGTAAATGCTGATTACTTGTTTTCAACTATTAAAAATCAACTTTTAAACACAGCAGAGACTGCTCAATTACAGTTACCATAATGTATGAAATGACAATGCAAAAAAATACAAGTAATGAAATTTGGTAGGTGGAAAGGATTGAGAAAGAGAAGAATAAGGGCACTAATATACTTGATTTTTATAAAAGTCAACATAGGTTGTCTGAATTGCATTAAGAAATATAAGCTTAAATGTATTATTTAACAGTTAATATAAGAACTAAGCATGATATCTATTAATAGAAAATTGGAAAGGAAAGGTAGATTGGGAAATTAATGAGATCCATCTTTCACAGTAAAGAACTAACAACACCTGAAATTAAATCACAAAATACAAAAGAGCAAATAAAATTTTTGCAGGAGCTAATAAAGGTAATAACAAAATAAATAAAATAAACATTATTTTAAAATGTGTGTCTCTATTTAGTGGACTTGAAAGTAAGAATTGATCTAAGAATCTGTTATTTTTATAGAAGTGTTTTTGATTTTATTTACTTTGTTGGTGGGAGTGCAGACTGGTGCAGCCACTGTGGAAAGCAGTATGGAGTTACCTCAAAAATTCATAATTAAATTTATTTATGACCCAGTGATTCCACTTCTTAGAATTTATCTGAAGAAACCCAAAACACTAATTCAAAACAATATAAACACCCCTACACTCATTGCTGCATTATTTACAATTGCCAAGATATAGAATCAGCCCAAGTATCCAACAGTAGAGGAGTGCATAAAACAACTATGGGATATTTACACAATGGCATACTACTCAGACATAAAAAAAAGAAAATGTTATCATCTGAGACAGTATGGATGGACCTGGAGAATATTATGCTAAGTGAAATGAGCCAGTCAGGGAAAGACAAATGCCATATGATTTCACTCATATTTGGAATCTAATGAACAAACTCAACTAACAAGCAAAATAGAGACAAGCTCAGATAGCATGATGGCAGCTCTGGGCAAGGTGTGGTTATCTTTCTTGATGGTTACATTTCAAGGGGGTGGTTCCCAGATTTTTGCTTGAGATAGCCTTGGGTTGTAGAAATAAGAAGAGGCTTTGAAAAAAGATGTACACCTCAAAGGAGCAGAGAAAGAATTGACAATTGCGAGTTTTTCTGAATTAAATGCTCTATGAAAAGGGAGGAGAGGAACTCTGGTTACTATTTGGATACTGTAAAGGAAATAGGATGAGTAGAAAGATAGGAACAATCCTGTCTAAACTTTAGTTAAACTAAGGGAAATCTTACAGCTGTCTTGGTCTTAGTCTTTGACCAAAAGACAGTTTGCAAAGATCCCCATAGTTCTGTGGTTCCCAAAGGATGAAAGGAAATAATAAAATATTAATTTATAGTCATAATATGATATTCTTCTCACTTGCTGTTGAAGCCCAATAAACATGGGACTTGGGCCTTATCTCCACATTAAATGAAACAAATCACCGTGTCGTCCCTTAGTTAAAATTCCTAAATATGACTCCAAGTTATCTGATCCTAAGTTCCTCGAGTGCTGCACTGCTACCAGCTGATATTTCTAAAGACAAATCTGATGAAATGCCCTACAATCTCAACCTTCAATTGCTCCCCATTCCGCATTCAGATTTCTAAAGCTCAACTATTGAAGCAGTCCCAGCTGATAAAGATAAGGAATTTATGATCTCAGACATCAGGAGGGTTTGATGAGATACCTACAAGTAAGGAATTTATTTGTTTAGTATTTTTCAAATTTGACACTTTGATTTTCAAATTCATGTAAATCTTGAATATTACACCATAGTTTATCCCTATATGGTATATTTCATTCTACACTAAAATGCATATCTGTATTGAAGCTCGACAGTCCATGATGATGCTTCAGTTACTCTGTGACTTTCACTGAGCTTTATATAAACAACCCTAGAGAATACTGCTGTAGCTGAGACATATGGCATTAGACAATAAAGTAAAATGCTTACAACAAAGTCCACAGAAACATCAACCCCTGTACCTGGCTTACCTTTCTGGTACTATCTCTCTTATTTTGCCCTTTTCTCATGCATCCTCTGCTCTAAACAACATGATAACTTTTAACGCCTGTGGCTTTTGTCAGGTTCCTTTTTAAAACCTTTATCCCAGGTCATAATCGGGGAGCGTCCACCTATTCTTTCCAGGTATAGGAAGTCATTCCACCATCTAAACTATTTATGTCCTTCTCTGCAAGTAGGTGCTTATGCATGTCTTCCTTAAAAATGTAAGTATTCATTCTACTATTTCTGGCACTTAGAATAGCTACTTATACATATTGGTGCTCAAAAATTATATCTTAAATAAACAAAACCTTAACACTGAGTGAGTGCACATAAATGAGAACAGTATTGCATCTCTTAAGGACAGATAATCATATCCAATCCTGATTAGGACAAATCATTAACAGAACACTAAAATTCTTGGTAATATAGTGAATATCGTAATGATTGTCAGAAAGAGAATTTATGATTGACTGTTTGATTTCTGACTATGTTCCACATGATTTGATAATAGGCATCATTCAAGCATTCAAGGTGTGTGTATATGTATATTATTTTGAGCTTTCATTGCCAACGTGTAAATGGAATTTAAATGAGATTTCTAATTTGATTCAGTGAGCTGTATTAAAAATCTTTACTTGTTTGACAAATAAGTTGTTAGGCATAGCCAGTTGAATACATTCAATAAAATAGTATTTATGCATCCTTTTAGTTTTTGAGTTTCTGAATAGACAAATTAAATAACCAAGCATTATATATCTTATTTTAAAATAAGTTTTAAATATTAATTTCTAAATTTTCTTAATTTTTTTCCTAATATATTTTAGGTCTATATTTTAATTCTGTCTAAAACACACACAGATTTAAATGAAATTTCCTTTTCCATGTTTAAATAGTTCCTTTTTTCTGTTTCTTGGTTATATTTTTTAACAAATTTCTTTAATTGCTTGCTCCATCTGGGCTAAATCTCACTGTGATAGGTTTTCCCTTATGGGAGCCATAAAGAGGAATGATACGCTGACCAAAAAGCATTCTTAATCATCAGAGCCCTGTTTCACATGCCGTATGTATTGCACACATTCTATGCTTTCTTTACTTTGTCTCTTCAGGTCCTTATAGCCCTATTGCTTTAGTGGTTTGCCTAGATTCTGAAGTTCTTTCCTATCTTTTTCTGCCCACTGGTTATTGCTTTCAGTTTTTTGTTTATTCTTCCATTCAAACATGCATTTTTCTATTTACCAGTTCAGTTAATTGAAAACATCAACTGACTTATAGGACATATCAACTGTACCATGACCTGTCTATGACAAGGACTCCCCAGTCAACATCTCCAGTCATGACTGGAACCCAGGTTTGCACAGCTGATGAAATAACAGCTGGCAAGACCAGTTGGCTATTCTGTAGGCATCACTACTTCAACATGGACAAAACTCTCTAAGCTGCTCTAACTCATTCTTCCGTACCAACTATGATAAATTACAAAATCTAAGAGATTTTTATTCTTTCTTGTGGTCATTCAATTTGTCAGCAAGTCCTGGCAACTTTTTCTCTGAAAATATCCCAAATCTGTCTCTTTATGCCTATTTTAATGACTGATATCCAAGTCTGTCTTAATTATCTCCTTCCCAAATAAGAATAATAATCATTCTAACTAGATTTCTTGTTCTCACCCTCCCTCTGCTACAGTCCACATGATATCCAGGGTGATTTTTAAGTATATAAGTATAATATTTAAATCCAGTATGATGGTTTCTGGCAGTGTTTCAAATACTATCCAACTTCTTTTCCTTATGTGATATGGTCCCTCACAGTTTTTCAACACACAACTCATTATACTCCTTTCTTGCTCATTTAGTTTTCAGACAGTTAGATTCCTTTAACTTCCTATTCCTTTTTAACTGAGGGTCTTAGACTAGCGACCCTCTAAACCTGGTAAGTCCTTCCCCCGGCTTGTTCAGATTTTAGTATAAATGAAAACCCCTTAAACAGATTTATCTGGACTATCCAAACCCTCTTTTACATACCCTACTTCATTTTCCCTCAGATAACGTATTAGAGCTATCTCACATACTACGTGTATGTGTTTCTTGGTTTTTTTGTTTATTTGTTTTTTCTCTCAACGAAAAGTTAACATAAGAACAAGGATCTTGTCTGTTCCACCATTAACTATTTCCCCATCAACAAAACATTGATTGTGAATTAATTAATTCCTAGAAGGCAGAGTCATTATTAGTACATAAAATATTTCATAGATGTGTAATCATGTGGTAATATATAAAACAAATATTAGATAAGAAATTTGTTTATTTTTAATGTATTTTTCTGAAATTACACATAAAATACCTTTAATTCACCACAAAACATATTAATTAATCTAGTCATTAATCATTAGTTTGAAGACTGAATAGTTTGCTGTTTATCCTACTGAATTCATTTTGATCAGTTTCAAATTCCTTTTTATGTATGTATAGCTTTGTACATGGTTAATAATAATTTATAAACTCTAAATTTACTATAGATAATGATCTCACTATATAGCATAGTGAATTAGGATTTTTCCTTAGGTAAAAGACAGGGAGTTAAGGCAATCAGTCCTATTTCTGTTTGGATATGAGAATAGAATCTGGTGAGAAAACTAGGAGGAAATGATCCTTTCATTTCAAATCAAATCAAAACTACAGCTTTTTCATTTAAAGCCTAGATCCAAACAAGTGCTGGTAAGGATGTAGAGAAAGGGGAACCCTTCTACACTATTGGTGGGAATGTAGATTGGTACAGAGATTATGGAAAGCAGAATGGAGAAACCTCAAAACATTAAAAATGGAACTGCCTTATGATCCAGCAATTCCATTTCTGGTAATTATCCAAAGAAACCCCAAAAAGTAACTCAACAGAATGTAAGCAGCCTTATGTTCATTACAATCACCAAGAAATAGAAGCAGCCCAAGTGTCCATCAGTAGAGGGGTGCATAAAACACCTATGGGATATTTACACAATGGAACACTACTCGGCTATACAAACGAAGAAAGACTTACCCTTTGCAACAGCATAGATGGACCTGGAGAATATTATGCTAAGTGAAACAAGTCAGTCAGAGAAAGATAAATACCATATGATTTCATTCACATGTAGAATCTAATGAACAAGCTGAACTAACATGGAAAATGGGGACCGACTCACAGATGAAGACCAGGATGACAGCTGAGGAGGGAGGTTAAGGGGTAGAGGGATTGAGCGAAAAGGAAAAAGGGCTCATGGACATGGGCAATAGTGTGGTGATTATGGAGTAGAAGGGCTATGAGGGTATAAATGGTAATGGAAAAAATAAAATAATATATATTTTTTAATTAAAAATGTCTAATAAATGAATAAATTATATTTAGTATCTACTATAAAAAATAAAACAAATGAAATAAAGCCCAGATCAGAGTTAATATACAAAAAGTCTTATTTAAGGAACCTAAAAGAAAAACATTACTTCTACTGGTGATGGATTTAAATGAAGTAGAAACCTTCACTTGAAGGAAATGTCTCTTCTCTTTTATTCTGTTTCCATTTAGAGAAACTTTGCCTTAAAACTCCTGCCCCATTTGCCCCCCTAATTATTCTTTCCCCAAAACTGTGCAAAGAGTTACGTTTGTGGTCTAAAATAGCAATTGATTCAAATTTCTTAGGTTAGATGGAGCTAATCTTTCGAAAGTACAGTTGGCTGAGACTGGATCACTGGCTTTGCCAGTACTGGTAGTAGGCAATGGCCTAAGTACTCTGTTCTACACACAGCAATTTGTCTCCTACTAAGCCATATCCTTCTACAGATCAAAATTAGTCAATTCAATATTCTGGTTCTCTGTTCACTGGATGTGTTGTTATTTATCATTGTTTCCAACTCATGAAAGAAGAAAGGGTGGTCTGTGTATCTGTACTACCAGAAGTACACTTTCACAGGTAGTATTGAGTTACAGATTCTACGAGGGGAATTGGAAAAAATGTTTAGTCAGTACGTGGACTGAAAGCTAATGAATTACTACTTAAGATCTTGGACAAAGGGATTGAATGGGCCAAAACCCCAGCCTGTGAGGTTAAAATGAAAGGCTTCTGTTTACCTTAATGTCCACACACAGAGTCCACCACAAGTCCATGCACCAGGCATGGAAGCAACACGGTGCCTTGGTGATTGATTCCTTGTGTGATAAGTCCCCTGGATGCCCCTACACCTATTTCCCCTTAACCGAGGGCCTGCGGCTGCTGAACCTGCAGGTGTCTAACAACAAGATGTGCATTGTGAGTTTATAGAGCAAGTGGAAACTAATGGGCATGTATGAAAAATTAGGAGTGACACAATAAGATTACTACAGGGACATCCTTATGAATTAAAAAAATCAATTATAACTGTGATACATTTTATTGACTAAAATGTTTACTTCATAGATTATAACCTGCTGGTGGTTATGCTGATTAAATTTTTTAAGTCTTAAAAACAAAATCACTAGATATACTCACTTATAAATCATTTATGTGGGAAAGTAAAAACTTTTAAATGAAATTACACAAAATCAGATTTTTAGTGATTCCTCTTTACAGTGTTGCCACACATGCCTAGGAAACATTTAGAAGTGGCAATTGGCCTTCTAAACTCATATTTTGGGGAATGCACAGAAGAATATGAGTTACATATTTTAGTTTTCAATCATCAATTTTCCTATCTTTTTTCCCTGTTGGTATAGGACCAATGTCATAAGTATCAACTGCATTTGCTCTTTAGGGTATTTAAAGATATGTTAAATTTAGTAGCATTACTGCAAAATAAACTTATTGGCTATCTTAAGTTTTTGATATAATGTCTCAGTTTAATTAATTCAATGGCAACCAGAAATATCAAGTAGCTAATGATGTCATTTATTGAAAGGCAGGGCATTTTTAAAGCCTTGGAATCTTAACTTGGGTTAAAAGCAAGTCTTCTCATTCTTGATCACTCAGAGGGTCCTCATAATTAATGGACTGTTAATATAATAATCTTGGTTTCCAAATTTAATATTGGTTCTTTTCACTGCCCAAATATAAATATTGTTATCAGAATTATAACAAAGTTGGTGAAGTTATTAAGTTTCTTAAAGCTCTGAGCCACCTAAATGTTAGAAATTATCTCTGATTATACTATTAGCAATTTTGAACCTATTTCCAGGTCATGAACAATTGGTAATAACATGACTACTCATGATAATTATACACTTGCTGATTTCTTAATAGTCTATCAGGTGGAATAACAATATGGAAACCCATTTTCTGATAATGCTCAGTCTCAGAAATGAATTTTTTTTCTGTATAATGAATCAGGAGTTTATTAGGCATGCTATCAGAGTTGAAAGGAAAAGTACAAGAGACCTATTTCATGGTACAGCAGACTTTATATCACAGAGCACTTCAGAAAGGAGACATTAGATTTGCAGAAATAATCTTGTTTCAGTTTTTAGTCAAAATTACAATGCATTCAAAAGTCTGAGTATAAATTGATTCAAGCTTGAATTCATCAGGGAAGCTATCTAAATTGGTTAGATTTTATGCTTCCAAATCATTTCATTTCTTAGTAGATGCTTGCTAATCATATACTAATATCAGTGCCATGAAAGTATTTATTCATTCACAAATAGTTACACATAGCACTATGAGGATACTAATGAGATACACTGTGTGCAACAATTGGGAGATGGACTATACAATATCTGCTTAACTGTGGAGGAATAGCAAATGGGATTGGTCATTCAAATATGTAAGTCAAATTTAGCATGTAGAATTCTTATTCTTGAAAGGCTATCATACAGAAAGAGGTCTATTTTCTAATTTACTTTTAAGTAGTCTATGAAAATGACATTGTTATGAGAAAAATAGCAATACATTTTCTATGAATTAGATACCTACATTCATTACCACTAATACTTATGATATTTTTCTGTTGGATCAGACAAAAGGAAGGAGGAAAAGTAGACAGTGAGAGAAAATTACATATATTCAAAAAGGGACAAAGAGTTATACATAAATAGTTTAGATGGAAATTCCAACTTACAGTCTAACTCAAAGTCCCCCACCAAATCGTGTTTCCACACCAGGATTAAAATATGTATGTCTAAACCAAGACAAGATATTTCTCCTGAATATCAAAGCATACATAAATATTTATATGTCTATAGTCCCTATACACTTAGTAACTAAGACAGAGACTAAAGGAGAAAATTACCACCATATTTAATGAAATCTAACATGCCACAAATTGTTAGATGCACCCCAAATTGATAAACACACCATCAAGTATTGTACTTTCTCTGGTTTTAGAAAGGGTAAAATGTGAAGAGACGCAAAAATCATGCTTTAGAAGGAATGAAATGCTGTTGTAGCCGGAATAAATGGCTGCTGTTATGGATATATCAGTCAAAGTCCAGGCAGGAGACTGAAACCACATAAGTAGTTTCAATAGGGAATATTTAATATAAAGAAACATGAACTAACAGAAGTAATTAACTACTAAGAGGAGTGAAGAGACTTTTGAAGAGTAGCAGCGTTAGAGTATTACAATGTGCTATAATATCCATGATGGCAGGAAACGTACCTAAATGCATGGACAGAATAAGGCAAAAAGAGTGCCGTGGCAGAGAGAAGACTCTTCTCACCCCAAATTATCATGTTTTCTATTAATTTGATGTCTCTACCTACTTTTGATAGTTTTAATACCTGTGTTACATGCTATGGAGTTAGCATAGAGCAAACTAATAATTTACTCACAATTTCAGTAAAGTAAATACCTGTTAAGGAAGCAGCTGTCCACTCTTAACACAGAAATTTAACAGTGTGAAAACAGAGTTAAAATCCTCAGTCACACTGCTACTTCCTGACTATTAATCATTGCACTGGTAACTTAAAGTAATTAGTGACACTATCTTCTATATCCTGATTGCTAACGTGTCTCATCCAGTTAGAAACTTCTCCTATTGTACTGAAGAGTTTACTGCCTGAGCAGTCTTCTTTTTTCGATCCTATTTCCATCACCTTGGATAATGGCAATATCCATTGGGTCATCTGTCGTATCAGTGCCTCATTTCCTTAACATTCTATACTCCAGTGACCTTCACAATGAATTCACATCAGTTGCACCACACTCCAAAGGCTAGGGCATGGTTATGCCCTCACCATCGAAATGCTTCACATCTTAAATAACAAATAAGACAATCTGCTGATATATTGTTATTCGATCAATAGGTTGATCTACATCACTTATCCTTGTTACCCATTCTCAGTTTCTCCTGATTTCCCCCAGGTCTTTGTATATTCTTTCTTCTATTCTGCAAAAGCATTCTTGCAAGTATTTCAATTTCATTGTTGTTTACCTTAGTGACATTCACCAGAAAGTAAAGCTTGGTCAGAGCTCTCAAACTTTGGCTCAATATGCCAACACAGTTTCCAGATGGGCCTAGGTATTGACCCCAGCTATCTCTGCCTTCAAACAGCCTTATCAGTGTATATCACATTACAGATTTTTATATGTACACTGATGTAAAAGAAAAAAAAGGAAGAAAGAATTTGTAAGCACAGCTTTGAGTTAATGCAATGATCAAATTTGTTTGTGTTAAATTCTGCTAATAAACCCTACTCTCTTGTATCTGCAAAAATTCTGATGCTAGGTCCATGAACCAGTTGTAGGTACAAAGTATACATTTAAATTTCTTTACACTCCTCTGACCTCTACTCTTGTTAACGTAGCACCCTTTTAAAAGAGGACCTGAGCACAGACACTGAGTGTTGACGCACGTAGAGGCTCCATTCCAGATCCTAGACTCACGTGCTGTTCTGTTTGTTCTCAGATTAAAACCATCGCCTGGCCCAGTGTAGTGGCTCCAGAGGAGGCAAGAGGCCCTGTGCGTCCAGCCCCTGTCCATGGATGCCTAGCAGGCTATCTTCACAGGTCAGATGTGAAAGTTTAATCATGAATTTAACTAAAGCCCCAGAGACTGACCTAAGGTTCATTTATCTCTATTTAGTCTACCAAAATGAGAAATGAAAATAATTTGACAAAATGTGGAGTTTCAATGTGAACATAAGAGTAATGACAGACAATAAATTGTTAATAAAAATAAGCGCAGAGGTGAGACAGAGAACCTAACTTTTTACCACACATGGCGAACAGCAGTCATAGGAGAACACCATCAAATCAGGATCTTTCATCTTCATGTTTAACCACATTTACTCCTGTATTTTTCTCATACTCTTTTTTTTTCTGCCTTAAGAGACATAGTGCTACTTCTACACAGGTGGTTGTTAGCCTTCCCTAGTTTGGGGGGATCTTCCTCTATAATCTCTTCCCTCATCACTTGAATCTTCAAAATCCCCCCTTTTACCATTTTCTCTAATCAGCAGACAGAGAAGCTAATAACATATTATTGAACAATGAATGGGTTTACAATGGGATCAAAGGAGAAATCAAAAAATGCCTTGAAAATGAATGGATAAAACAGCTATGGTACCTTTACATAATGAAATGCTACTTGGCCTAAAAAAGAAAATAATCACCCTTTGCAATAGCATGGAGAGATTTAGAGAACATTATGCTAAGTGAAATAAGCCAGTCAGAGAAAGACAAATACCATAGAATTTCATTCATATGTGGAATCTAATGAACAAACTGAACTAACAAGCAAAACAGAGGACAGAGGCAGACTCAGAGAGAGCAGGCTGACAGTTCTAGGGGAGAAGCTTATGGGCTAGTGGGATTGAGCAAAAAAAACACAGAACTCATGGACATGGACAAAAGTGTGGGGATTGTGGTGGAGGGAGATGGGTGGGTAGAGGTGGAAATGAGTATAAGGGGAATAAATGGTAATGAAAAAATACAATAAAAATTAACTTTTTAAAAAATACTCTGCCTTAAAACAAAACAAACAAACAAACAAAAAACCCAGAAACCATCATTGTCCATCATTTTCCAATTTGTTTTTTCCCTACATTTGTTGCTAAGCTTCTTAAAATATTTAATTACTCCCATTTCTTTGTTTCTACTCAGTTTCAGTCATACAATTAGTAAGTTCTGCCCCCCTCTCTACAGAAATTGCTCCATGCCAACATTATAAGACATCATTAAAGATAGGTTGAACTTGTCATTTTGAGTCCCATCTTACATACTTTTGAGGTGGCATTTGCTATTGTATATTTCTATGTCTGACTTTAAGTACACTCCCTCTTGGCTATAATTTTCACTGTTTTTCTGCTTCATGAGTCTCCTGATGTAGCTCCCCTTGTTCTACTGACATCTTAAATACTGCCAGGCCTCCACTTTTGTAATGGACCCTCTCTGGATGCTCCATGGATACCTCAAATTTAACACATTCCAAACCAAGACTTCATCTACCTGACCAAATCTTTGCTTTCTAATTCTGTTTCTTGTGAATGACACCAGTTCTATTGAGTCTGCAGCCAGAAACCTGACATTTCCCTTCAGCACTTCACTTTCAATAATTAAACCAAATGCTTAACACATTGGATAATTCACTCCCATTTTTATAAAGATATGAGGTTAGAACAATTCTTAGATAACTTTCTAATCCATCTCTTCTGCACCCACCACTGCAACAACCTATTTCTGCCTGACATCAAATCTCTCTTCAATACAAAACAGCTTTCTAACTGCCCTCCCTGCCTTGGATCTTATCCACCTACCAATTCATTCTGTATCCTAAAGCCAGACTTACCTTTCTCCAGAAGCAAATATGAGCATACCATATGTGGTATAAAATGCACATATGTGTCTCACTTGCTCTTAAGATAAAAGTCCAACTCCCTTAACATGTTTGGCAAGGTTTTAGAAATGCTTTACCCTAATTAACCCTCTCGCCTATGTCTTGCCACCCCCTCTTTAGCCACACTTAGGAGCCACCCACATACACACTCACAAGCAGTCACCTGTGGATGCTACTTAAAAACAATCTTTAAATATACTAGATATTATTCTCACGCTTGTTTCTGTGCTCTTTCTCATGCTTTTTCCTTAGCTGTAAATCAGTTACTAACATTCTGGCCAATTCTCACTCATGTCTCTGTCCTAGCCTAGATGGGACTTATTTGATAAGCCTTCTCTTTCTGTAGAAGGAAGTCTAGGTTAAGCCCTTTGCCGTTGGATTATCACTGTGCATTTTTTTTTATTTCTAGACCTCAGTCTGTTCTATAGGTTTCCTTTTTTCCCAAGCTTTTTTTGAGGCTTAATTTACAAATAAAATTGTATCTATTTAAAATGTACAATATGATGAGTTGATATATGTATATGGCATAAAAAATGACCACAGCCAAGTTCATTAAAACATCCATCACCTCACAAAGTTACTTTGTGGTGAAAATGTTTTACTCTCTTAGCAAATTTCAAGTATACAACATTATTTACTGTAGTCACCATGCTGTATGTTAAATCCTCAGAACCAGTATTATAACTGAAAGTTTGTACTTTTTGACCACCTTCTCCACAGTCCCCAGCAACCACCATTCTACTCTGTTTTTTTAATAAATAATTTTTAAAAGAATCCAGATATAAGTGATATCATGAAGTATTTGTGGGGTTTTCTTTCTGCCCGGTTTATTTCACTTAGCATAATGCCCTCCAGTTTCATCAATGGTGTCACAAATAGTAGGGTTTTCTTCTTTTGTGGTTACATAACATTCCGTTGTAGCATTATTCACAATAGCTACGACTCGGAAACAACCTAAATGTCTGTCAATAGTTGATTAGGTAAAAAAACAGTCTTTATGTACAATGGATTATTATTCTGTTGGTTTCTATAAATTTCTATAAGTTTCTGTTTACTTGTCTGTATCCCTCACTCAATTCCTTTTTTCTATTGTTCACTATTTAATTCCCTAGGCCTACCACCGTTCATGACTCAATAATTACTAAATGTGTAATTATAATAAGGGTAAAATAGAAAATAATATTTAAATAGGTGGTGTTCTACATTACTGAGGAATTATATAAATATCTATCACTTCTTTATTTGACAATTTGTGGTTAAAATAACATTTATTATCTTAGCTCTCTTATTTAGGACAAAATAACAGCCATTCATGTAACTCTGTTGGACAAATTGTTTAGTTTTTCATTATAACAAAGTCTTTATCATAGCCACATAAAAGGAATACATATTTTATTTCCTTTAAATTATACTTATTTTACTTGAATATGCCTTGACTTTGTTTGTTTTGTCTATATTTTGTGATCTTTCCATGTAGTTTTCAAAACACTTTTTTTCAGCAAAGCTTTCTTGACTTATAGTTTATAATGTAATTTGTTTCCCTTAATTTTGTTTTATTTTTCAGAGAATCCTTAATTCATACATTGAATCTTCTCTGCCTAGTTTCAATATTTGTCTATATCTCTCAAATTCTTTGTATCTCTTTTTAAATTTTCTTTTCATTTAATATTTTTCATCTTCTAATTATACTAAGAAATTACCTGTTGTTTCTTTACAGAAGAAAAAAATATTTAAATACTTAAGAAAATTTAACATATTTAAGAAAGAATAAGAAAAATGCAAGCCAAGGATTTATATGAAGCAAAATGTACTCTCAAGTGTAAAGGACACAAATCTACATTTATCAACACATAAGAATGCAAAGATTATCCCCTTGAATTCTCCCTGAGAAATCTCTAAAGTTTAAGCTTTAGATAACCAGTATAACTGGAGGGACATCAACATGATAACAGATGGTAAATATTAAACATATACAGGGTAGAGCAAAAGTACTTTTACAGTTGGAGTACACAAAACAGTTTATTCTTGTATTATTTATTACTTACTGTATATTTTTCATACAAACAATGGCAAACCTACGTTTGCCAACTTTTGTATGTGCTTATAGAAATAAGACTAAAGGAGGAATAAACATCAATGTGCATTTTATACATGGTCAGAAATAGGCTTAGAATATAAAGACATAGCACAAACCATTGCCAAAGATGGCAGTGGGACCTCAATACATGTAAATACAAAGAAAATATTCATACAAGTTTGTTGTAATAAGTAACACACATTAGCTAAGAGTTTTAGTAATTTCTTAGGAGAAATTGAAGTGGCATTAAAATCACATGATATAATGCAAGTAGTTACTGTATATAATTATACTAAATCACTGCTTAATAAAATGTATATAATTTTCATTTCATATTGTGAGTTCTCATGCAATCTTCTCATTATTTTCAGTGTATCTGTGGAAAGATTTAGAAATTGCAAACATGAGTTCTTTGTCACTCTTTCTGACATTATTGTCCCTTTTACATTGTGCTTGCATCCCACCAGGAGTTTCAGTACGTTTGTTAAAAACCAAGGCTTTAACAGTCTACCCACGTTTACAATTCAATGATTTTATGCTTTAGCAAAACACTGCCCACATGCATTCACACATACGGAATTGTTTTAATATCACCAAGCTTAATAAAAAACCCCACATTTTGAAAACAGTAAATATTATTTAGGGAATAAAAATACTATATAAGCATTTAAGATATATACTTTTATCTATATATTTGAACTACCTTTCAAATAACTCAATACAATAAATATTAGTTAATAATTTATGGATTTTTCTTTATAGTCTTATCTTTACTAAAAACTTTTTAAAATAATAAAATAAAAATAAATATTTTATTAATAATCTTAGGAATTTTAGGTTCAGTAATGTTTAGATGAACTCAGAGGATTATACTGTAAAGTATATATAGTGCATTGTCTAAATAGTATTTTTAAGTCCTTGTTTTAATTTAAAAGTCTTATGGTACCACCTGTATAGAACCCTACTTGCTGTATCTATGATATATACTTAGAAAATTACATAGTAAAGTAGAATCTGAGTTTTTCAGAGTCTAATATTTCTAAGGAGAATTATATCAACTGAAGAATTGTTAACACATCAAGTCTAACCCCCAGTGCATTGAAAATTTTTATTTGAAATGAAAATCCATTTGATAGGCCTAAAATGTATAAATATCTGGTTATCTGGCAGACAACTTTAGAGAAATCTGACACTTAAATCTTTACAGGGTTTCGAAGCACATTCATCAATGTCTACTGCAGTTTATATCTGACAGAATAAGAAAATCAAATATTAAAACAGTAAATCAAGTTGAATTTGAGGAAACAAACTTGCTTCACAGTCCAAATGACAACTACATAATTTAACTATAAGAGGCTGGTACCACAACATTTTATTTTTACTGGACAGTGTAAATGTAGGGAAAATAGATCATGAGTGGTATACAAATTAAATTATCCAAGGAGAAATATCTATAAAATTTTAAAATGAATTCAGAAATACATTTTGACAGTTTTTTATTATGGTATTTTAAGAGCCTCTTTTATCGTGGTACTTACTATTAGGGATAAATAAACTCACATGTTTGCATTTTATTTCTATTATTGTTTAAAGTGCCAAGTCATAAGATAACATTTTACTTTTCTCATATATGCTGTTGAGTAATGATGAATGTCGGACAGTGAGTCAAAAAGGCCAGTGCAGGCATAATAAAATGATTGATCCCTGCGGTAAGTGCGCATATGTCATGGATCATGCATATTTTTATATTATAGTAGGTACAGGTACCATATCCCTAATATCGCATGGCTGATTAGTGTTATTTCTATGAAGCCCCACATTATAAAAACCAATTTCTTCATTTTCTGATTCTGTCTAAGCATGCCGAGTATAATAAACTACACAAAACAGCTAAAATGGAATAATTGAGTTCTGTGCTTTCATACAAACTTATATAGAATTTATTACATAAAAACATGTAGCACTTCAAGGACAGGTCTAATTACTTTTTTTTCCATAGAAAATTATCTCTTTTTCAGGTGGTAATAATGACAATATTATTTACCATAAATCAAAACTTTATAATGTATGATGCATCACTCTAATTGCTTCACACATGTTATCTCTTTGTACTTCAGAACAAGTTTGTGAAAAGCGATTATCATCACAACTCAGAGAACTACTTTATTGTTTACGGTTACCTACCTAGAAAGGAATACAATTATTATTCAGTTTTAGTTTTGTGAATCCAGATTTGTGGGATTCACACTTGTGGTGAACACACAATTAGCAAATAGCTAATCTCCTTTCCTCTCGTGGTGCTCTGACTAAAAGGCATGCTCACTACTTCTGCCGTCGGCTACCCGTGAAGCAGTAGGGGATTTGTGGAGGAGAGACAGCTGCTAACCGAACCTGAATAAATAGGTGTTCCTTGAAACTATCAGAAATGGGTTTCCCCATTCAAGAAACCCCTCTCAGACATTCAGACTGCCCTTTGGGGCTCAACTCTAAACCGGGCAGTAAGTTGAATTGGGAGTCAAAAATCCGGCAACAGGGGCCTTAAAAGGAAGAACAGTGAGTCTAGTCGACTCTGAACTGAGGTAGACAGAGAGGTAAAGCCACAATGATTAGTGAGTACCTGGGTTACCTACATTCACGTAGAGACATACGTGATGCCAAGCACAGAGCAGAAGAGTCTCACAACAACTCCTCGGGACCTTCTCATGTGTCACTAACAAGCCATGATCTGTTAGCTCTGGGTCTGAGTGTGAACAAATCTATAAGTAACTAATAATTTAACAGTTAACTCTGTGGTAGTGGGCTCTGCAGAATGACATTCTCACAATTAGTCAAGGGATGGATTTACAGGATAGCTGCTTGAATTAAGGTCTTAAGTCTGTCACCTTTAAAGAGACAGACTATTGCACAGGAGCTCCGAACCCAAACAGGAGAGCTGCTTAAGTGTCTGTGATATTCTGAAAACAACCACCCAGAGGACTAGCAGATGTGGACATGCCATTTATTAGACTCATTACAGGGGAGTGCACCAACAGCCACAGGGCATGGTCGGCGCCAGAGAGACCGCACCTCCTCCAGTCTGAGTCTCATTATAAGGGGCCCCAGACAAAGGAGGCACATGTCTGATGCATGATTCTAAACTGCATTATCTCAGTGTGTAAAAGGTCATGAAGCAGTCACAGGACAAGAAGCTGCTTGCAAAGGGAGATAAGGAGGGAGTTACAGTCCATTCCCAAAACAATACACAATCCGTCTTGCCCGTGACCCTCCGACTAGCCCTCAGTCATGGGAGGTGGAAGGACCATGTCCATTGATACCACGGAGACAAGTAGGAAATAAAATATTCACAGCTATGCCATTGGTTGGGTGCACTAGTACTTTGATTTAACATTTAAGCTAACCATGCACAAAATAAATGCTCTTGGTTTATGGATAAAATTGCATGGTTTATAAAGAGGAAAATATAAAAGTAGCTAAAAAAACACATGAATAAATCATTGTTAATTAAGTTAGGTACATAATAGGAATTTTTTAAACATTACAACTTTTTAACTTTCCTAATTTCTTATCAAAATTAAAATTAACTTTGTAGTATTATGGAAGATGCATATAGAACATAAACAAAATCCTTGTCCTTGATAAGACTGTATTCTTTTCTAGATTAAATTCCCATGAAAAACAATTGTCTTACAAACATATTTTTTCAAAAGTCTCAACAATATGGCAATCATTTTTATTTCCTTGATTCCACCTCACGCTTTGAAAGTTGAAGAATGTGCCATTCTCTATTTACAGGAAAACAACTTCAAATTAATTTTTAAAATGCTTTGACATAATTTTAGGGTTTCTGGAAAAAACAAATATGTTTTTCTTTCAGATGATTGCAATTGTTGTACTTCCCTTTATAATTAAACAAGCAATGCTTAATAGTCACAGATGAAAAACTGTCAGAATGTTATGCCATCAGACTTCCTGTAAACAAGGCACTTTTGCAAATTTCTGATTGAGGAAGTGGCATTATTGAACCATAATTGATTTTCTCTTTTCTATTTTGTACAGCCCAGTAGTTGTTTTGTGTGGTATGTTACTCTAAAACGATCCCTTAACTTAATTGTTTTGGGATCAAAACAGCCTTATTGTAGCCTAGCTGTCTCACGTATTTATTTGCCTGCACGCACTTGATGTTTGCAGTGACATTTGGAATTTCATCCCAAACTGTTATTTCATCATTTACAGTAAACAAATTCCAAAAATAAAACAGTAACTGATCAAAAATATTACAGTATAAATTAAATAAAAGTGTATTTGTTAAACCATCTTTCTTTATTTAAGATATTTTCCCTACAGATCAACTGCTGACTGAGAAAGTTATATTACACAATAGCAAAGTAGAAGATGCAGAAACAAGGCATGATTGCCAAGGTAAAAAAGAGTGCTATTTAAATAATACCTTGAAAACAAATTGGAGGTCAAGGGAGTGTGACTAAATCTGAAATTTAAAATGACCTAAGTCACTGAGGGTATTTACATGTAAATGATGAAGTTCCAAGTGTGGACTGGCAGACTGGCTAAAAACCATAAGTAGTAAGTAATAATTACATTGGGTATATTATACAATGCATGCAACGCAGGCTATTTGGTACCTATTAAAAATAACTGAGGGTTTAAATTGCTCTGTAAGTAAAAACTAATTATAAAAAAATAAGTTAATTTGATAACAAAGTGGTTAGAGTGTAGTTCATTCAATTGTTTTGATGTCAAGGAGTGTGGTTTCTTATGACAAATGTATTTTATTTAATAAAAACTGTCATAGATTCAATGTCCAATATGGTAGCCACTAACCACACCACACATGGCTGTTGAGCACTTTAAATGAGGCGAGTATAAGAGAAAGTAAATTTTCTATTTTACTTAATTTAAATAACTAATAACTTAGTTAATAACTAACTTAAACTAGCAACTTACTTAATAACTAACCTAAATTTACTTAAATTTAAATTCTAAAACAGGTCTATTTTAGTTACTTGAAGTATATAAATCTATATTTTCAATCTTAAAATTTTATACAAATGCAAACACGGATTGAGTAATTCCATAGAAAAATGAGTATTTGAATTAAGGTGCTCTCTAAATGAAAATACATATCAGGTATTAAAGACTAAATTAGAACAAATGTTAATAATTTTAATATTTATTTACATATAATGTTTTCGATATACTGGGTAAATAAAATATAAATATTAACTTCAATTATTTACTTTTTTACTTTTTAGTGTAGCTATTGAAAAGTAGAATTACATATGTGGCTCATGATATATTGCTATTGCATAGCACTAGGGGAGAATAGAAATTTCAGTGTAGGTGATGTACATATATTGTTAGGAACATATTTTAGGGCAATCTACTTTAAATTTATAGTTTTCTCTTATTTCCATGCTCATCTTTTTTCCCACGTTGGTCTTTTGCAAGGTCCATGTTTTGTCCAAGGAGGCTGAGAGGCTGTCACCACACTGTCACTAAGAGTCGGGTGAGGGAAGGAGCCCTTCGCAGACGGGGCTTTAGGCAGGCCAGGCCCGCAGCTGCAAGTCCTTGTCAGAGCAGTACTGATGGTATCAGGGAAAACAGGCCACCTGTGGGCACAGCGTGGGTGATCCAGAATAGGAAGGGGAACGCTATAAACAACAACAATAACAAAATTGACTTCCTTACCTTCCAGGAATTTAGCCAACATCACCCTTAACATGATTTTTTCAAAGTCAATACTAATTTTAGCAATAATTGTTTCTTACTCAATTCTGTTCTTATTGGTAGGTCTAATTCCCTATAAATGTACTAAAGGTATACAATTTTTATAATTTCCTTCTCATTGCTGAGACAGTGACTTCTCCTACTTACCTATTAACATCAGACATAATAATTTGGCACTGCCTCAGTGCACTGGGCTCACTTGGAGAGGTCAAAGAATCTGTGAGCGGCGTCAGACAATTTTGAGAAGGCAGAACTGATTTTCTTGGGTGTGTAAGTCCCCCCAAATCTCAAAAATTATCTTTACCAAAATGGCAATTTTTTTGTTTTTTATTTTTATCTGTATGTTGATTTAAAAACATAATAAAAACTATTAGCTAAGTCCTAACCTCTTAATAAGTCGACTAAAAAATGGAATGTACTATCTCAGGATGAATGATAATATGTTTTAATAGTTCAAAATTACCAAATTTTGCATCTTTTTACACTTACTGATACCTTAGTTTCTCTGATTTATTTGAATTTTTTCAACAACTTAAATTGTTTGTCTATATTTGCTCTTTCATCCAATCAGTGGAGTCCAGAGGCAAACAATAAATCAGGCTGCACTAAAATCTAAACAGATAGAATTCTCTCACTTAAACCATAGCCATTTCCCAAGGTGGAGTCAAGGTTAGGATCCTCAAGTACTATCATTTTAATGGCAAAGTATAAGATGTAATTTCAATATTTGCTTCATCATAAGTACTACTTTAAATGGTCAATATATTTTTATTAAGTAACATTATTGTCCTGAAATGATATCAGTGGAAATACTTTATGTATTCACTGTGTCTCAAGTACCAAAATGGCCAATTTCAATATCTCAGTGACTCCTTAGAACAATCTTCGTGTCAAAATTACTATTATTTCTACTTCAAAGTTTACAGCAGCAAGCTTAGGAAGGATAAATAACTAACCTAAGGCAACTCCTGGAACATGTGGGAACCTGGACTCCTCCAAACCTGTTTCCAAACCCATGCCCTTGCCCATTATGTTATTCTGACTCTTTTAATATCATCACTCGGTATTTTTATTGTACCTTTATAATATTTTATTTGATCTTAGAAAAGACTGTATGAAACTGAAACATCAATATTACTTGGTTACTCAGTCATTATTTTACAAGCATGAGCTTTATATTTGCTTTTATCCTATTCTATGTTCATTAAAAAAATAGAGAAAAAATTTAATTCACTGATAAACATCACTTAAAGATAATATTTTTAAGAACAGCCTTTCACATTGTTTTCCTTGGCCTTGATTGTTAGTATAATTATAGGATCCAAAATACTTTAAAA
Source organism: Desmodus rotundus (assembly GCF_022682495.2). Lineage (NCBI taxonomy): Eukaryota > Metazoa > Chordata > Mammalia > Chiroptera > Phyllostomidae > Desmodus > Desmodus rotundus. The sequence continues at coordinate 25,486,121 of NC_071397.1, forward strand.
AAAATAAGTTTAGTTGATTTGTAATCCGCATTATTTTATTAATTTTCAGACCACTATACATTGGTCATAACATCAAGAAACATGAACTTCTGGGAATATAAGGGTTCTTACGCCAAGAACTGCTGAAAGTCTTTACTCCGTATTTGACATTTCATGCCCCTCTAAATGTATTCTAATGCATGGTCACGCCACCAAATGACTGTCATTAGTGCTGTCACAGGCCATGGCTGTGGGACGAGCATGACTAATGCTAAGTTAACAGCACTATCAGTGCAAGGTGTATTCTCATAATTTCTCAAACTGACCATGGAACCAATTTCCACTGATCCCTAAGTCATAAAACTTTACAATTACCCTGAGTTCATTAATAATGGATCGCAGTTCTCATTCTCAATCAGAGTTTAATCAGACTCATGTCTCACAGGAAGGTTGACAAGTAAGCCACAAAATTATCCATATAAATGGCAAGATTTATTTTCCTAACATAAATGATCTAACCTAGTCAAGCATAGTTAATAATAAAATCACTCTGAGATTACCATTCACCCTATTGTCATACCAATTTTGGCCCTAAATCTCAACCTCTCCAATGGTGGAGGTAATGGATATGGTTCACACAAATAAGCCAATTTATATGAGACATGTTCATTTTTCTTGTGAAAAATACAGGACTGTGAATACGTATAGCATTGCTTAGTACTTGTCTGCAATATGCACAAAACCAAATAGTTCAATTTATTTCATGTTGATGAGACAAATATTAAGAAGGAAAAATATGTAAAAGTAGTAATTTTAGTTACAAATATCAAAACCACAATCACAAATTTCTACTTCAAGGGCAAAATCTCATGTATTAAGGCACTCTTTAAAAAGTTTATGGCACTGGAAAATAAACATCTTACCTTTACACTGCATTTTGCCCAGAGTCTAGTAATAAAATTATTTGGTATTTTAACAATAAAGTATGTATATAATAAACAATTTCTGAATTCTTGCAGCTGTCTCTTCATTGTTACATTACCAGCTACTCAATTTTGATGTAATATTTTTAACATGTTATAACTTGAAAAACACTTGATTTTCATCACCATAAATATATAAATTCTTAGTTTTTTAGAAAGGTAACACATTAGAGAACTAACTACACAAATATTTATTAACTTAAGAAAATATATGCAAGAGTGTGGTTTATTTGTTTTGGGCAGATTGATAGAGGTAAACAAATGAACACATAAAAGATAAACAAATGCACATGAGATTTCAGAAACAAAACATATTTATAGGGGAAACACTAGATTCTATTTCAAGGCTGCTAGTAAAGAATTTTCATATCTTCTGCCAATTTTTTTAATACTGTCTGTCTTAATAAAAGCACGTTGTTTAGAGTAGTTTTCCTTCTGGGCATAAACAAAGTTGTTGACACAATTCTGACAGCTCCATTGATGCAGGCAGAATTGCATTCATTTATTCAATTGCCATAGTGTTAAACTCACACACCTTTAAAAGAGGGAAAGGCTTCTTTAATAAATAATTAAAACCAATATGTCAAGTATTGTATAATTTATTACTTTGTTAAGGTAAACAAATCCATCTGAATTAATCAAAAATTTAAAAAGCAAATTTATTTTTCTCTCAATTGACTTATCTTAGCTAAATGATTAAAACTTCACATTTCCTAAAGTCAAATGGATAATATTGATAGAAATCTATATGAACATTCAATCTATGACTCTACATGATTATGTAGAAGTTTTGATATACTTAGTATCATTATTAGTAAAATTGTATACATAATAATATATTTATTATTATCCTAGATATATTGACTTCTATTCAATGTTTTAATAGTAATAGAGTAAATAAAATATACATTTTACATCACAAATATTATTTTTTATTGATGACTACTACTTATTCAACCCTCTTTTCTTAAATATCATGTCTTATTGCTAATTTTATCTATTTTTTTCTCCAACCATGGCAAATACTTCAAGATTTATAAACCAATGATATTGTGATTTCTAATAAGAAGTATATATTTGACTTTAGTCCAAGTTCTGTCACTTAGCTCCTAAAATTCTTGGCCTTCCCTGTGATGAGAGTGATAGGGGTGTCTCTTGGTGTTAATGAAGGTAACTAACTCCTGGAAGCCACCTGAGGAAGGGGTTTGTTTGCCAGAGGAGCCAACCATAAATAGAGTGAAACTTTCAGTCCCAGACCCTGCTTTCCCAGGACGGAAGAGGAGCTGGTGGTCAAATCAATCATACCTTCAAAATGAATCCTCCATAAAAATCCCCAAAAAAGAGGGTTCAAAGATTTTCCATGTTGGGCAACTAGAATGCTTCCATGTGCCACCTTGCTGGGAGCCAAACTCTGAGGGCAGAAGGTTCTTTGTTGATTTATATCCTTTAGAATCCTTTGTGATAAATCTATATAATCTAGTGAGTTAAAAAGGTTTCCATGAGCCACTCTAGCAAGTTAATCAAACCTTAGGAGGGGATTGTGGGAACCTCCAATTTATAGCCAGTTAGCAGCACAGGTGACAATCTGAACTTGTGATTGATATCTAAAGTGGTGTCTGTGGGACTGAGCTTTTCAACCTGCAGAAGCTGATGCTGTCTCCAGATAGGTAGTGCCAGAATTTAGTTGGATTTTAGGACACCAAGATGGTGTCAGAGAATTGCTTGCTGGTGTGTCCTCCCACACACGTTGCAATTGGATGCAGAGCTCAAATAATTTCTAGCCAAGAAACTCTTCCTTTTGTAGAGCCTGGTCTCTAAAATATGCATTTTGGGGGATTTTATTTAAAACCTCTTTTATATGTGGGGTCAATGGACATAGCCCTTTACCCTCCTGTGACTGAGGGCTGGTCAAGGGGCCCTGGCCAGAAGGAATGTGTACTGTTGGGGAACAGATTGTACCTCCCATCTTATCTTTGCTTGGGAGCACCTTCTAGTCCTGTGACTGCTTCTTTACCTTTCACATACTGAGGAAATACAGTTTAGAGTCATGTGTAGGACATGTGCCTCCTCTGTCTGGGACCCCCTAATGAGCCTCAGACTAGAAGAGGGGCAGTCTCTCTCTCCCACTGACCTGCCAGCATCGGTGTGCTCCTCTGTAATGTAATAAATGACATGTCCACACCAGCCAGTCCACACAGTGGTTTTTTTGTTTTTGTTTTTTTTTGTTTTAGAATATCACGAGCAGCTCCCCATTTGGAGTTGCTGTGCTACAATAGTATAACTATATTTGTATATACTTAAGTAATATATGCTAGGAGATTATATATTCTTAGTATTTAATCAGAGGCTGATATTTCATAATTTATCTAATTGTGTATTACTCTAAGCCACAAGCCGATATATACTATTTCCTTTAAGTATAAGTGAAATATATACTGGACGTCTTTAATCAAGACCACATACTATTAGAAATATCTTTGCTTCTAAATAAATTGCTTACAAGAAAAAGTTGTATTTGTTAACTTTGTTTCATCATAGGTAAACATCAGTCAATATTTCACAGTTAATTCAGGGCTCAGCCTAAACATCATACAGAACTATCCTGGCAACAGGGGGGATGGTGACAGCATTGGTTGCTGGTCTTCTCTGTTCCAGTCACTCAAAAGATTCCCCAAAACAGCACACTGAGTCTCCATCACCCTCTGAAAATTGTTGTGATGATGGCTGTTATGTGGCTATGATTTTTTTCAGATACAAGTACATAAAGTCTGATGATTCCTGCTCAAATGTTGAAAACAAATGGGTTGCAATTATTAGGTGAAGGCTGCACTCAGAATCTACGTCCTCATTCAGATTACCCATCTACGTGGGGGCCTTGCTCCCACAGCAGTGAATTCACACCCAGCCTGGGAAAGTAAAACCTCTGAAAGGGAGATTTCATTAGGGCCACTTTTTAAATATAAACTTGATCTGCCCTAGAAAACACTTTGTCAAAACTTCCCCTTCACTCTAGTGTATTCTATCGTCTGGCATCCAGTTTTATGCCTAATGCTTCTTACCTGACCTGTAATCAGTATATTAGGTCTTTTCCCTATCTAAAATAATACCTTCTCTAATTTAAATATTATACATGGGGAAGTAATAATTTGCATACAAATTTTCAAGCCTCTAGAAATATATAGATGTTTTATTTCCCTTTAACCAACTATAATTTAAATACAATTTTTTTCTGTTTTTAAATTTGTCAGTATTTCTGTGACATTAAAAGTAGGTAAATATCTCTAATCATATCAGTGTTGAGAAAGCTTCAAAACAATTCTCAAAATAAAATTAGTATTTTTGGAAGGAAAAACTACAGCACTTAGCACTCTAAAAATCAAAGGAATGTGAATTAAGAAAGTAAGCCCATAGTACCACGAGCACCGTTTGAAATGAATAAGAAGAGTGTGGGTTGCTGGGACCAAGGGAAGGTTAGGGCAGGGTTTACACATCTCAGGCTATATTTCTAGGGCAGGCATACAAGGGTTTTTGCCTTTTCTCAGAATTCTGGGCAGTATTGGAATCAAACATTAGAGATGTTAATTGGTCTAGAAAATGTCATTTGACTTTTCAGTCAGTGGACAGAAGACAGTGGGAAATAAACAATTACTAGAAAAGCTGTCAGTCACGAAAAAGGCTAAAGGTAAAAGAAAAACTGGAAAGCCACTGTGGCCCAGGCATCCTTAAAACTCTGACGTAACTCAATTGATGAGACTGCCTTCATGCTCCGCCTGTGCTATAATTGCCGCGTTCAACCGGAGGGTGTTAGCAGCTCCAAGCATCTGTGAGTGATCTCACATGAGGAGCTACCCCTATTTCTCAACACTCTCATTCATCTAATTTTCTTTTTGATGTTTTATCCATTAATTAATCTTTGAATCCCCGGTTTCAGTGGAAGATGTATCCAGGGTTCCACAATTTTCCATCTTAAAGGAACATGTTAGATTTGATTTGATATTTTCCACAGTGGAAAGTAGAGAGCCTATATACTTAGGAAATATTAAGTAAAAAACATAATAAGTAAAGGAAATGGAATACAAGTAAAAAGTCAACTCCTGGTAAAGGCTGATGGGGCCTCTGAAAGTGTGTCATAAACCCAGATCATTTGAAAGACATTATAATGTACAGATCCAGAACACGAAGCTGTTTTTTTCTTCTACTTCCTCTTAAATGTATTTGGTGATTGACTTAGCATTTTATGTTGTTGTTTTTTCTCCTGGTTTTTTGAATTGGAAATAATTATAACTCCTTATAAATTATGTACAGTAATAACATGTGCTACAGACGCAGCGGAGAGCCAAGGGCCTCGCACTCAGTGAGTGTGCGGTGGCAGTGTTTACGTATGAACAAAACCTACTTGGGGTCGCTCGCTCGTCTAAAATATTCCACGCTTAAGTTTTTGCACTAAAAAATAAATTGTACATGATTAAACATGTATTTTTAGGGTATAAGAAATAAATGAACCCTAACTTAGATTTTAATATTTTATTTTTCACATTCTATATTAACAAATTTAATATTTTTCTCCTAATTTTCAGTTTGTATTATGAATCAAGAAAAACTTAATTAGAAGGGTTACACAATTAAAATACATGTTATGATTAAAAATAATATGAGGGCTGTTGAACTTTACATAATATTTATGATCTCAGTTTCATAGCTTCTTAAAAAACAATATTAATTTTCAGAGTTTGAGTTTGTTTAATTTTGATTTTGCCCTTTTTGGTTAGTTAATGTAAAGATCAACATAGGAAATTTTATTTATTCTGTTACTAGTTCATTATTTTGTTACTATTCATCTATATTTATTTTATTACTAGTTTATATTTGTTGTGGGTTGTTTGATCTAATCTGTATAAGAATATACATATTAGAATAGTAAAAATACAATTACCAACAGAAAATAATATACTGCTAATATTTTGTTCTTAAATATATTACACAAACTCTAAAAATAAAATTAATAAAACTATATGCAATCCAGTCAGCTTTGAATTAATGTAAAATTTGTAGTATTAAACAAAGTTGCAAAGATCCATTCTGTTAAAACAAAAACTTCATACATTATTTTAAAACAGAAATGTTGTAGAGATAATTCAATAATGAAATACCCAGAAAGATAGAGCTGTCTTGCTTTATTTGTTAGACTATTCTAACATTATGATTTGTTGCAATGTGAAGTATAAAGTGCTTATATATTTACCACCACTTGTAATTATTGTATAACATGAATTATCATCATAGTATATAACTTGCAAATGTAAATACAAAAATTTTGCAACATGCTATCTTTATATAAAAATCCATTTACTTCCAATATTTAATTCCACTAATTTATTTTAGTCTTATCTTTATTAGTTTCTTTAATTAGGCATTGAATAATTAACCTTTTGAAATACAGCCAGGCATAGTTCCTTAATTCTCATGGAATCATATAGTTATCTTCAGCCTGAACATCTTGCTTTGCATATCCATGAAAATAAGGGATAATCTTTCTGAATGAATCGACCAATAATTGCAGAGACAAAGCATTAAATTTACTGCTCTAAGGCACACTAACCTCAGTCCAAGACCGATCTGGAAATACAAATAAATGGTGGAGAAATTACCCAGAACAAACAACTGAACAAGAGCTAGAGAGAAGCCTCAAAACTTTGTACACATCTAGGTATTTATACACATCTAGATATTTAAAAATATTTGAAAAATAGCATAACTTTTTATGAGTAATTGATAGTGAAGTGAGTAAGAACTGTGCATACCAGATTGGAATTCTAGCACTGCCTTGGTCTAAGCTAAGTATGACACATTCTATCAGCTTAAAAATGACCAAATTATTCAAATTCTCTGTGCCTCAATTTTCCCATGTGTAATTTGAATAAATGATAATACTTAATTCATTATGTTATTGTAAGCAATAATTAGACAATTTATGTAAACACTAAGTTCAATGTGTGTTACTTGTACTCAAAAGTATTATAGTAGCTTGTTATATTTCAATCAATAAAATGTTTATATTAACAGAAAAGTGATATATTTTATAATATTTCAATAAACACGTGGAATTTATTGCTAATTATAAAAACAGAAGAGGTTAATTTGTTTTTTTCCAACTACAAATAGCTCAATATTAATTTAATATTGCCCTGAGATCATTTGAGACCAAGTATGTTAATTTCCTAAGCTGCCGTAACGAACTACCATAAATTGGGTGGCTTTAAACAAAATGAAAGTGTATTGTGTCACAGTTCTGGAGACTAGAGCCAAATCAAATTGTCAAATTGATTATAAGGGAAGGACCTGTTTTAGACTTCTTTCTTGAGTTTTAGAGGGCTGTCTTCTCCATGTGTCTCTTCACAGTTCTTTCGTCTATTCCTGTCTGTGTCCAGAATCTCTCATTCTTGAAAGGACCCCAGTAATATTGGAGCAGGGCCCAGCCTAATGACCTCATTTTAACTTGATTATGTCTGTAAAGAACCTGCCTCCAAATGAAGTCACATTCTGAGGTGTTGGGGCCTGCGACTTTAATGCATACGTTTTGTCGGGACACAAGTCTACCCATAACACAATGTATATAATTCTTGTTTTTCATTTCACTGACTGATTCTTTGTTACCAAATATACAGATAAATAAATAAATACATAAATAATTTTTATAATAAGAATACTACCTTCACAAGGGGAAGATGGTGGTAAGATAGGTAGGAGTGGAATCCATTCTCCCTGTGCACAGGTGAAACACCTAGCCAATTTTCTGAGGAACAGAGTGAACAGCCAATGGTATTTCAGCATGTATGAGGATTGGAAACCAAAAATTCTGGAGGACACTGCAAAATCAGAGGGTAAGGGGATTGCTTCAGGACGATAAGGTCCCTGGGACCAGCTTGGGGACCAGGGCGGCTGCAGCCCCAGGCCTGCACCTGCCAGGTCTGCTGCAGGGTTCTTGGGAGAGAGCCGGGCTGGGTTGTGTGAGAGGTCAGGTGCTTGTCTGGACTGGAGGGCTTGAATAGGAGGAATTTCTCAAAAAGAAAAAGAAGAAAGAGGCTCTAGGTGGCTGATTCAGGAATTCTCCACAGCAGCCCCCGGTCTCCTGCACCCCCAGCCCCGCACCCCCCCACCGACGGTGGGCACTGGATCAGTGGCCCACCTGCTACAGGCACTCAGAGCTGAAGCACCTGATCCATGGCCAGCAGCTGCCTTCCCGCACCCACATCCAAAGCACTGGAGCACCTCCCTCCCAGCTCCTGCACCCAGAGCCCTGCAGGGCCGACTGGCTCTCTAGGAGGAATGCAGAAATGCTCTGCAGAGCTTGGGGACTCAGCAGTCCCCAGAAAGACTTGACTTAATGGGGGGTACTGAATGACCCTGAAGGGGTGCTGAGAGTCCCTAGCATCTAGGACAGCAAAGAGCAAGAAGGTGGTGTGTAACTTGGCCCTAATTGGTGCACTTCAAGGACAGCACAACTGGTGGACTGAAGGCCTACGCTGGGTGCAGAAGGGCTCTGGTGGCCTGACAGTCAAGTGAGGAACTGGGCTGGAGGCTGGACAACAGAGAAGAGTGTGGCTCAGGAAGGGAGAAAAGCGAAACCAATCCCTCCTTAGCCTAATGCAGCCAGGAAGACCAGCAGAACTGGCTTGACTGATTCAAAGGCAGCAGAAGGCTTTTTTAAAAAAAATTCCTTCTTCCTTTCTTTCCTTCTTTCTTTGTTTTATTCCTTCTTCCTTCCTTCCTTCCCTTTTTTTCTTCTTTTCCCACAGGTGAGATAATAAAACCTAGAGCTTTGAAAAGATCAGAGTTAGACCCAAAGAGGGGTCATCCCAACAACTGACACAGTGAGACAAATTTTACTTTGCTACTCCAGAGAACTTGCAAGGTGGGAGCCATGAACACTAGTACATCTGCTGGAAGAGGAAACCCACCAACAAAGGAACCACCAACAGGTAACAATGGAAGAAGGTGAAGGAGGGAGTAGAAGCCACACTATCTTCAGTCCAGGACTGATCTGGAAATACAATTAAATGGTGGAGAAATTACCCAGAACAAACAACTGAACAAGAGCCAGAGAGAAGCCTCAAAACCTTGTACACACAGAAAAATCAGCTTCAGCACAACCTGACCATACCCACACAACAGAATACAAGATGTGGTGGATGGAGTTACCCTCGGAGTAACCATCAGGAGGGGTGGACCCACCAAAGAAAGACCCAACAACAATCAAAACCCAAAGACATACAGAGAGCCAACATAAATGACAACCCAAGACCAGCGAGCTCAGGAGATTAAGGAGACTGTACAATTGAATCTCACAGATCTTCTACCATAGTAGTTCACACCAGAAACCCAGGGAATCAGAACAGATCAATTTAAGAAGCAGAGGCTAACAAGAAGAGTCTCACAAACAATGGGAAGACAAAGAAACAATTTCCAAATGAAAGGAAAGGAGGAAGCCTCAGAAAGAATGCTAAATGAAAAAGAGGCAAGTCAACTATCAGATACTGAGTTCAAAGCAATGGTTATCAGGAAGCTCACTGAGCTCACAGAGAACTACCAGAAACTACAGGGAAACTACAATGAACTCACTGCAAACTATATCAACATGAAAAAAGAAATAGAAAGTATCAACAAGGGCCAAGAGGAAATGAAGAATAGAATTTCTGAACTGAAGAACACAGAAGAAGGAATCAAAATCAGGCTCGATGAAGTAGATGATCAGATCATCAAACTTGAGGACAAGGTAGAAAAAACACCCAGAATGAGCAAGAAAAGGAAAAGAGGCTCACAAAGAATGAAGAGGGGTTAAGGGAAATGCAGGACAAAATGAAACGTAACAATATCCGTATAATAGGAATACCAGAAGAAGAAGAAGAAGAGCAAGGAATAGAACACCTGTTTGAAAAAGTAATGATGGAAAATTTCCCTAATCTGATGAGAGAAAAAGTCTCACATAAAGCCAGGAACCACAGAGAGTCCCAATCAAGAGGAACCCAAAGAGGCCTACTTCAAGACACACCATAATTAAAATGGCAAAATTCCAAGACAAAGAGAGGATCTTAAAGGCAGCAAAGGAGAAAAAGGAAGTAACATACAAGGGAGCCCCAGTAAGGTTAGCAGCTGACTTCTGCATGGAAATGTTCCAAGCCAGAAGAGAATGGCAAGAAATATTCCAAGTAATGAGAACCAGAGACCTGCAACCAAGGCTGCTTTACCCAGCAAGGCTCTCAATCAAGATAGAAGAACAAATAAGGAGCTTCCCAGACAAAAGAAGTCTAAAAGAATACACCTCCACGAAACCAGCTCTGCAAGAGATGCTAAAGGGACTGCTTTAAGGAAAGGAAGGAAAAGAGAGAGAGAGGAACACAGGTAGGAAAAAATGGCAATGAATAACCACGTATAAATAGTAACCTTGAATGTAAACTCATTAAATGCCCAATCAAAAGACATAGAATAGCTAAATGGATAAGAAATCATGACCCACACGTATGCTGACTACAAGAGACCCACCTCAGGACAAAAGACCTACACAGACTGAAAGTGAAGGGCTAGAAACAAGTACTCCAAGTAAATGGACAGGAAAAAAAAAAAAGCTGGGATAACAATACTCATATCAGACAAAATAGACTTCAAAAAAAGGGCCATAAAGAGAGACCCTGAAGGTCACTTTATAATACTCAAGGGAAGAATCCATCAAGAAGACATAAACATTGGGAATATATATGCATCCAACATAGGAGCACCCAAATACATAAAGAAAATCTTGGAGGACTTCAAGAAAGATATTGACAGCAACACAATTATAGTAGGAGATTTTAACACCCCACTGTCAAAAATGGACAGATCTTCCAAACAAAATATCAACAAAGGTATTGTGTCATTGAACAATATCCTAGATGAAATGGACTTAACTGATATATAGAGCCTTTCATCCCAAAGAAGCAAAATACACATTCTTTTCAAGTGCACATGGAACATTTGCAAAAATAGACCACATGATAGGACAGAAAACAAGCCCCAACAAATTCAAGAAAAGTGAAATCATATCAAGCATTTTCTCTGACCACAAAGGACTGAAACTAGAAACCAACCTAAAGGAAAAAAACCCAAACCACTCAAACTCATGCAGATTGAATAGCATGCCATTAAACAATGAATGGGTCAAGAATGATATTAGGGAAGAAATCAAAAAGTGTCTAGAAACAAATGAAAATGAACTCACAACAAATCAAAATGTATGGGACACAGTGAAGGCAGGCCTGAGAGGGAAGTTCATAGAGATACAGGCCAACCTCAAAGAGATAGAAACATTTCAATAAATAATCTAACCCTACACCTACAAGAACTCAAAGAACAGCAACAGAGACAGCCCAGAGCAAGTAGAAGGAAGGAAATAACCAAGATCAGAGCAGAATTAAATATCATAGAGACTAAAAGCACAATTCAAAGGATCAATGAATCCAGGAGCTGTTCTTTGAAAAGATAAACAAAATTGACAAGCCATTAATCAGGTTCATCAAGAAAAAAAGAGAGGACCCAAATAAACACAATCAGAAATGAAAGAGGAGAGATTACAATACCACAGAAATACAAAGGATTGTAAGAAATTACTATGAAGAACTATCTGCCAAGAAATTTAAACACCTAGGTGAAGTGGACACATTTCTAGAAAAATATAATCTTCCAAACCTCAATGAAGAAGAAGCAGAAAGCTTGAATAGACCAATAACAGTAGACAATTTTGAAGGAGTAATCAAAAAGTTCCTGACACAGAAAAGCCCTGGATCAGACGGCTTCACAGGAGAATTCTACAGAGCATTTAAGGAAGAGCTAACCCCTATCCTTCACAGACTATTCCAAAAAATCCAAAATGATGGAAGACTCCCAAACTCTTTTTATGATGCCCATTCTAATGGGCTTCAGCATCATTCTAATCCCAAAACCAGATAAAGGCACAACAAAGAAAGAAAACTTCAGGCCAATATTGCTGATGAACATAGATGCCAAAATCCTCAACAAAATATTGGCAAACAGCATCCAGCAATACATTAAAAAGATCATACACCATGACCAAGTGGGATTTATCCCAGGGATGCAAGGATGGTACAATATTGACAAATCAATAAACATAATACATCATAGAAACAAAAGCAAAGACAAAAATCACATGATCATATCAATAGATGTGGAAAAAGCATTTGACAAGGTACAGCACCTATTTATGATAAAAACACTCAGCAAAGTGGCAATAGAGGGAGCATTCCTCAACATAATAAAGACTGTATATGAGAGACCTACAGCCAACATCATACTCAATGGGCAAAACTAAAATCTTTCCCACTAAGATCAAGAACTAGACAAGGTTGTCCACTTTCACCATTTCTGTTCAACAAAGTATTGGAAGTTTTAGCCACAGCAATCACACAAGAAAAGGAAATAAAAGGCATCCAAATCAGAAAGGAGGAGATAAATTGTCATTGTTTACAGATGACATGATAGTGTATATAGTAAATCCTATAGACTCTGACAAAACACTGCTCGACCTAATAAATGAATTTGGCAAAACAGTGGGATACAAAGTCAATATTCAGAAATCAAAGGCATTTTTGTATACCAACAATGAAATATCAGAAGCAGAAATCAGGAAAAAACAATCCCATTTGATATTGCAACAAGAAAAATAAAATACCTAGGAATAAACCTAACTAAAGAAGTAAAAGACCTGTATTAAGAAAACTACACAACACTGAAGAAAGAAATAAAGGAAGACCAAACAAATGGAACATACTGTGTTCATGGATCAGAAGAATTAACATCATCAAAATGTCCATACTACCCAAAGCAATTTATAGATTCAATGCAATACCTGTTAAAGTACCAATGGCATACCCCACAGATATAGAACAAACACTTCAAAAACTTATATGGAACCATAAATGACCCCGAATATCTGCTACTATTTTGAGAAAAAAGTGCAAAGCAGGAGGGATCACAATACCTGATACCAAACTGTATTGCAAGGCCACAGTAATCAAAACAGCTTGGTTCTGGCATAAAAACAGAGAGATAGATGAATGGAACAGAACAGAGAGTCCAGAAATAAACCCAAGTCTCTATGGTCAATTAATATTTGATGAAGGGGGCAGCAGCATAAAATTGAATAAAAATACCATCCTTAACAAATGGTATTGGGAGAGCTGGACAGCTACGTGCAAAAAAATGAAACTCAAGCGTCAACTTAACACTATACACAAAAATAAACTCAAAGTGGATAAAAGATGTAAATATAAGTCATGATACCATTAAAGTCCTAGAGAAGAACATAGGCAGGAAAATCTCAGATATTTCACACAGTAATATTTTCACTGATATGTCCACTAGAGCAAAGGACATAAAAGAAAGAATAAACAAATGGTATCTCATCAAAATAAAAAGCTTCTGCCTGGCTAAAGAAAACAGTATTAAAATAAAAAGAGAACCAACTGTATGTGAAAACATATTTGCCAATGATACCTCAGACAAGGGTTTAATCTCCAAAATATAAAAAGAATTCACATGACTCCACTCAAAGAAGACTAGCAACCCAATTAAAAAATGGGCAAAGGATCTGAACAGACACTTCTCCAAAGAGGACATACAGAAAGTTCAGAGACATATGAAAAGATGCTCAGTATCACTAGCCATCAGAGAGATGCAAATTAAAACCACAATGAAGTACCATCTCACACCAGTTAGAATGGCCATCATAAACAAAGCAACAAACAAGTGTTGGAGAGGATGTGGAGAAAAGGGAACCCTAGTGCACTGTTGGTGGGATTGCAGACTGGTGCAACCACTATGGAAAACAGTATGGAATTTCCTCAGAAAACTTAAAATGGAACTGCCTTTTGACCTGGCAATTCCACTGCTAGGATTATATCCTAAGAACCCTGAAACACCAATCCAATACAGCCTATGCACCCCAATGTCCATAGCAACACAATTTTCAATAGCCAAGTGCTGGAAGCAACCTAAGTGCGCATCAGTAAATGAATGGATCAAAAAACTATGGTGCATTTACACAATGGAATTCTATGCAGCAGAAAGAAAGAAGAAACTCCTCCCCCTTGTGACAGAATGGATAGAACTGGATGGCATTATGCTAAGCAAAATTAGCCAGGTGGTAAAAGACAAATACCATATGACCTCACCTTTATCAGGAACCTAATCAACAAAACAAACAAACAAGCAAAATATAACCAAATATAACTGAAATTGAGAACAGGCTGACAGTGACCAGAGGGGAGAGGGGAGGGAACTTCAGGGGAAAAGAGTGAAGGGTTTACAGGAACAATTATAAAGGACACATGGACAATAACAAGGGGTAGGGTGGAAACAAGGGAGGGAGGTGGGGAGGGCTGGAGTGTTGGGCTGGGGTGAGGGGAAAAGGCAGAAAACTGTAACTGAACAGCAATAAAAAAATTTAAAAAAGAATACTACCTTCAATTTATGGAATATTATATATTTTGCAAAGTTTTAACATTCTGGTGAATTGGTCTGCAGTCTATCACACTGTTTCTCAACTCTGTCACATGCTTCTCAACTTGAACTCCTCTATTTCTGTAATTTTCCCTTCTGTGTCTTTTCATTGCCTCTCTTCCACCTTCTATATTTAAACATACATATTCTCAAAGAAAACCTTGGTTCTTTCTAGAGAACTTATGTGTCATATATCATACTAAGTCATGATACCATTAAAGTCCTAGAGAAGAACATAGGCAGGAAAATCTCAGATATTTCACACAGTAATATTTTCAAGTGACTTCTGACTTCAAGTCATGGGGAATAAAATTTAATTGCTTATGAAATACATGTATCTATTCTGTAGAAATTTCAAAGTTAAGATGCCCAAATGGAAATCTGTATCCTTATTCTAACAGTATAATTTAAATACAAGTCAGTTAAATTCATTAGAAATACCTAGTCACTGAACAGAAGTGGGCAAAAGGAGGTTTACAGTTGTAAACACATCCAGGCTTTGACAACTATTAATGGTTGACTTCTTAAATTTACTTAAATTCTTTGAGTATTAGTTGTCTCACACAATAAAGTTATTGTGACAGTCATAACCTGAATGTCTTTTTCCATATGGACAACTATAAACATACTTCCCGTCCCACCCCTACCTTCACCCCATATTTTAAAAGTTGAATTAATTTCTCTCTCTCATCCACCTAAACTTGTCACAATATTTGTTCAATATATTTAAGGTGTTTCCCACATTTAGCCCATCCCCTTCATCCACATTATTGCTTCCTTAATCCTAGCCCTAAACATCTTCCATTCAGCATTATGCCAGTCTCTTTGAACATTTGCCTGCCCTCCTTCTTCTTCATCCATTCTCTTCTTACTTTCTCTACTATAAAAGCATCCACTCTTTTCTTTGCAAATGTATTTTGTCTTTCCAATGCCTAATTGATAGTTAAAACCATTTACTTTGTCATACAAAACATTTCACAATTTTGTTCACCCTATCTTTGAGTTCCCTGTGTTTCTGCCTCTCTGCACTGACTACAGTTCCTCAGCCTTGCCAAATCGTTTTTTACTTCACTATTATGGGCATGGATGAATATTACCTTTGCTGAGTAATACCCTTTCTAATTCGTCATTTTTCCTTTCCTTACCACGTACTTTTCACCCACAAGTTCCCTGTTACAGAATTCCTCTTTATCCTTCCAATATCATCTCATATGTAATCTCTTCCCTGAGCCTTTCGAGACTTTCCAAGAAAGGAAAGTTTGTCTGCCCTTTGTGTTCCTCATAGCTCTTTTTACTTCTCTGTCAACACATCGCAGATTGTGCTCAGATTTGCCTTCATGTAATTATACCTTTGGTACTAGACTCTGAACATCTTGAGATGATTATATTATGATGATTAAGAGCATCAGAGACACCTAATTTCACATCCAGTCTTTGACAACTATAAACTGTTGACTTCTTAAATTTGCATAGATTCTCAGAGTATTAGTTGTCTCAGATAAAAAGTGGGGACAGTAAATATACATATTTCCAGTTTATGGGATAATTAGAGTAGATACTATACTAAATGTCTAGTGTCCCTGAGTATTATTATAAGTGGTAATACAATTGTTGTGTTTATTGCAAATTCATAATTAAGTAGTGTTATATGCTGAAATATAAGTGCTTTATTACTTAATTTTTCACAATAATTTAATGAAATGCACAATAAAATCATAGGGCATCTAAATAGGTGAGAAAATAGGTCCCAAAGTAGGTACATGTTTTTGTCCAGTACACATGGTTGATGATCGGAAGATGTAAATTTAGAACACAACTCATGACTTTTAATTTTTTTTAAGTATGAATTTCATTTTTCTAGTTAATGGGGATACAATTTCATAAATGTTTCTTAATCCTAAAGACATATACATAGCTCAGTCTGTCACACATACCTGTGGCATCAACTGATAAAATAAAATACGTCTACTTATATAAGCAAACTTCTGTAAAAGCACTATGATATGGTCAAACTAAAAATGATTAATAAATGTGGTAAAGTTGAGCTTTCCAGCAGAGTATAGGGGTTTAATTATATTATAAAAACAGAAACTCAAGGCATATCCAAATATTTAATATTTTCTTTTACTAGCAGTTTAACTGTAAAATAAGTTTCAGAATGGTTTCTTTGAAGGTAGTGTTATTTGAGATAGACATGTATAAAGTAATTTATTCCGAATTCCTATGGTATGCTAGAGTAGTAAAAGGAGCTAACCTTTATGAATTGTGATCCTTTCAGTAAATTCAATTCCTATGTTTTATTTCATCACGCATGAAATCCAGCAGTAATTCATTCATGCATGCGTAAAACATTTACTTACCATCCACTCTTCACTGCAGTCAGGCAAACATTTATTCGGTGAGCCCTATGCCAGCTGTTGGGGATAAGCAACAGGACTAGACAGACATGGTACTACTTTCTTAAGAATTTAAATCTACTAGCAACCTAAGGTATTTTAGTTGTGTTTACCAAAAATTTTGCAAAATACTTCTTAAATTACAAATAAATTTATTTTTAATGATTAAAGAATAGACAATTATTAGATCAAATGTCATAAGTTTTTCAAATACAATTTTCCCCGTAAGGTATCATATTGAGTCAATATGATGTTAACACAAGTATATTTTTTGTTTTTTTAATGTCCACTTTTAAACAGGATTCTCACCAATCATAACTAGTGTTGTGTGGCATCTCAAAATGTCCTACATATTATCTCTGTGAGGTATTATTCTTTTCTAAAATGTAAATGAAATAAGATTTTTAAAAAAGATTCTAAAGAGGCACAATATAAAAATTATTTTCTTTTCCAAATGTACTCATAAGGAATATATGACTGGATATAATTGCCTCTGTTTAGAGGAATAAAAGCAATGTTTTGAAGTCAGTAAATGCATTTTCTTGGAGTAAAAGGGTTATCGCACAGACATTTGTAACATTAGAGATGTCACTGTTATTGACCCGGAGCTTTAGAAGAAACTTCTGTGCTTCAAGATGAAGCTAGCTGAGGTTCTGTTTCCCTTTTATATGAGAAAGAATGACTAATAAATGAAGATTTAAAGTACTTCAGTCAGCTTCGAACTAGTCAAGCTGAAACTAAACTCCCATCTCAGCTAGTAAAGCTCTCACTGCCAGAATGTTTCCTGATTGTGCAAGATAAATGACAATAAGTACGAGCAGTAAATGGGTTTATATATTGGACCAGAAGGAATACTATAAATGGAAGTTAAAGGCAACTTTGTCAACTCATGAAATAAATATAACTTGCAAGAAGTCATATACATTTTTAGTGTTCAAAACAGCTGTTGACTATGTAGGAATTACACTCGATGTTTTTTTTTACCACATTTCCAAAAAAAAGTTTCATTTTGATTGGACCACAATCTATTTTACTCCATAAACTGAAGAAAAGTGAAACATTATTTAGAATTCCTCTGACTACTTCTTCTTACTTTTTAAGTGGAGGAAGCACTAAAGGCAAAAATTCCACAAATAAAAAAAAAAGACTAAAAATAAAATCTGTAAGTGAATTATAATGAATATTAAAAGAAGATATAATATTACTCATATATTAAATTAATAGCAGAAGTCATATTTATTAAACACCATCAGCTAAGCTAATTACAATGCTAATTTTAATTAAATATTATATAGATCCCATGGGAAAGAAAAATATTTAGTTCAAATAAAACATACAAGTTAACTACCTATTTACTTAGTGGGCTATGAGACAAAAATGTGCATTTAACAAATTCAAACACCTTTAAATAATCTATAATTATAAACTGTGTTTGATGCAGTTCTCAGTGAATTATGGATGCACAATAAGGACTTTGAAGTAACTGAATGTCTACAAATATGATCAAGTGTAATTTTCTTAAAAGATATATTCTAGTAGTAATGACTATTTTACCATTTACATTTCTGTATAAAATAGAAATTGTCACCAAGATCACATATTGAAGTTCATTCTGTACTTAGAGAAACAGTAAGGTCTAAGAAACAACACTGTATAATATAGGGAAAATATTTGTACAGGTGTCTCAAATAGAAAGAAGAACAATGGAAAGGAAGTAATAATGTGCTAAAGTGAAGACTATAAACAACACCATCAGAAAGTATAATATACCTAACGTGTAGAGGTAATGAGTTTAAAGAATGGAGATAGGAGACACTGAACAATAAAGAGTTTTGGTTTAGAACAATAGATTCATCTGAAATTACTAGGAAGAAATTGTTAGCACCATGGAAAATAAATAAAATGTAAGATTATAAGGTTTTTCAAGTATAGTTAAATATGTTGAATGAACATGGAAAAAATAGACCTTCTATTTAATGGATAATATGAACAGATACCTACTCAAAGGATGAGGCAACATATTTAAAGACATATTTCCTACTCAAAGGAAATATGTCTTTACTATAGAAGATGAAATATTGTTACATACCAAAATATCTCTAAACTACCCTCAAACAGTTAGATAAATATCAATAAAATATATTATCATAGATTAAAAAAGCAAGAAATTATAGGTGTTAGGAACAAAACTGAAACACATTAATCAGCACTATATGACAAATGGGAAAGATATACTTACCATATGGTCAACCAATTATCTGTTGGCATTCTCATTTACACAAAAACCAAGTTTTAATCAATATGAATATGATATATCCCCTTCTATATAGAGCAGACATTTTAGGTTAACCTGTGAGCAAGTAGGAATTATTTACAACAAATCAGATATGAAGGAAACCTGAGGAAAAAGCAACCATATCACCACCTCAAGTGGGAACCAATTTAATATAGCCAGATATGGCTCAAATAATGGTATTAAAGAATTCTGAAAATAGAGATTAAAATATTAGGATTTCATGGCACAAGATCACAAAGCTATGGGTCAGTTTTTTACATACCCCTCATTGCTTTTTTATTTAATAAATGAATTAAAGAATTATGATACATGCATTTTATTAAATCTAAAATAACCCAAATATCTGACAATTAACTTAGAAATTATTCTAATGAAGAACAAAAAGGGAGTTATTCATAGGACACTGTAGGAATTAAAATGACATATTCAAAAGATAAAAAAGAGAATTATGGAATCAGTACCACATATTGCTATACCTGAGTTTGTACTAAACAGTATGATTTAAATGATTGTGTAGTTAATGCATCAAATGAAAAGAGGTTTGAAAAAAATTCAAAAGGTGATAAAAAGGGCAACAACATTGTGTCTCTGTCAGAAAAGTATCCTGGAGTTCAAGACATTTTTTGTTGTTGGTTTTGTTTTGTTTTATTTTGAGATAAGGAAACTATAGAATGATGACCAGAATCACATGGTGGTTCAGGCACAGAGGTGAAAATCCATTGCTGACCCGGTTTGTTCCATTGAACTAACACTGCCTCTCAAAAGAGGCAGTTTTTCCCAGGTAGAACAAAAACTGATAGAGCCCTAAGGTATATCAGAGGAATCTTCAAATAGCTGATGGTTGACATGAGGAAGATGTGTTAATTGATCTTGTTTTTTAATCACTCCAGGAATGTAATTAGAGAGGTGGAATGAAAAGATGAAATTAGGCCCTAGCTGCTATGGCTCAATGGATTGAGTGCCAGCCTGTGAACCAAAGGGTTGCCTGTTCAATTCCCAGTCAGGGCACATGCCTGGGTTGCGGGCCAGGTCCCTACTAGGGGGCACTTGAAAGGCAACCACACGTTGATGTTTCCCTCACTTTCTCCCTCTCTTCCCATCTCTAAAAATAAATAAATAAAATCTTTGTTTTTAAAAAAAGAAAAGATAAAATGAGGAGGACATAGATGAAATTAGGAGGACATATATTCATGCCAAATATAAGTGAATTCTCAAAATGATTATTCAAAGATGAAATGAGATAACTTTGGGAAACATTGAACATTTAGTGGAAATGCTCGTGTTTAAAGAGAATAAGCATAAATCACAAGTGCTGAGCTGGGATTCAAGAATCAGGGGATGGTTAGACTAAATGAAATTCTATTTTTACAAGTCTGTACTTACAATTGTATGCTCAGAATAATCGATTTTTAGGGAGTAGCAGCATTAATTGGCCTGTTAAGTCATAGCTGAATTTTCTAAGATTACAAACTATTCAAATAAGCCTTTGTGTTAAGGTTGAAGGATGAGGCAACATATTTAAAAATATTTTTACTTCCTTTACATGAGTTAAAGAGTCTTTACAAATTACAAACCATGGTGCATCTGATACTATTGTGTGGACTCAGGAAGTGAGTGATAATTAAATAGATGACAAAACAAATCCAGCTTCTAGAAAAAAGACTGAGGAACAGAATTGTCCTTCCAAATCACTCAGTGCTTTTTCACTCTGACTTCTCCAACAGGCCATTTGATTCCTGATTGATTGGTTTTCACTTTCATTGTTCCACTTAAAAATAAAAAGCCCACTTCAGAATGGCCATCATAACCAAGTCAACAGACCAGATGTGCTGGTGAGGTTGTAGAGAACAGGGAACCCTAGTACACTGTTGGTGGGAATGCAGACTGGTGCAGCTACTGGAAAACAGTATGGAATTTCCTCAGAACACTAAAAATGGAACTGCCTTTTGACCCAGCAATTCCACTGCTGGGATTATACCAGAGCCCTGAAACACCAACCCAAAAAAATCTATGCACCTCAATGTTCATTGCAGCACAATTTATAATAGCCAAGTGCTGGAAGCAACCTAAGTGCCCACCAGTAAATGAGTGGATCAAAAAACTGTGGTACATTTACACAATGGAATTCTATGCAGGAAAAAGAAAGAAGGAGCTCCTACCCTTTGTGACAGCATGGATGGATCTGGAGAGCATTATGCTAGGTTAAATAGGCCAAGTGGTAAAAGACAAATACCATATGATCTCACCTATAAGTGGAACCTAATTAAAAAAAAAAAAAACAAGCAAGCAAAATGGAAAAGAGACATAGAAATAAAGAACAAACTAACAGTAACCAGAGGAGAGGTGGGAGAGGATAATGGGGGGAAGAGGGAAGGGTCATCAAGAAACATGTATAAAGGACACTTGGATAAAGCCAAAGGGGGGTGGGATGGAGGGTGGGAGATGGGGATGACTGGGGTGGGTGGGAGTGGTGGGGGGAAAATGGAGACAAATGTACATGAACAACAATAAAAAAAAAGAGAGAGAAAATAAATAAAAATAAAAACAAAAAAAAATATGTAAAGCCCAGTTCTACAGAGTTTGGTTTACATACACATATGATTGAGAAAGGTGGGAACAGCTATATCTTAACCACTAAACTATCTGAAGATGGCAAATAGTATGTGTTCAGGGTTCTGCTTGACCTTCCTGTACTTACTGACTTCTTGGCTTTGTGAGTTGATGACTGATCTCTCAAGTATCCTGCCCTGTATCAAGTTGCAGAGCCACTTGCCTGACTTGTAGCTTGGAGTCACAGTTCATCCTGACCTTGCTATTTGTCTAAGTATCAGATTGGGTAATGACCTTATTTGTTGCTATATTTCAGACATTAGTTATCCACTTGGCATTTATGGTCAGCTTTCCATTTACAGCCTGGTGCTGACCTATTCTCCAGACGATAGTGCATGTTATTCATTAGCATTAGCCCTCTCTCTCCTGCTCTGAAATCATGGCCTAACGTAAATCCTCCCAGTTTCCCAGACACAATGTACCATGAAATGCCTATGAACTTGAAGCAATTTACTATAGAAGTAATTGTTTTCATCTAAGATTATGCTGCAAATCATTTCTGAATACATGCAATTTTCTCATTAAAAAAGACACATTTTCTTTCAAAAGAGAAAGGAAAAATCAAGTATATTTTATTGTGTTTACAAGAGTAAACGACAATGTGATGCATAGGAAAATGCAATCTTTAAACATTGTAGTACAATTATAATTATGTAAGTAGCTCTGGAAGGTTTTTTAAGATTCAATTTCTTTTCTATATCTTTAATGACTTTGAGAAAATATATGTAGCTTGTGCAAAGTGACTTTTATTAATATTAATTTGAATCTCCTGAAGCATCATATTTATTTTCAATAGAGTATTATGCACTATCATCATGTTTATTCAATACTGATTTTTAAAAAAACTACAACTCATACTCCCAAATCAATTAGTGATTAAAATGCAGTGAAAGAATATTAGTCAAAGCAAGATATGTCTTTTCATTTTATCTAAACAAAAGCTTAAGGACATCATTGTTTTTTTCTGTTGTACTTGTTAATGTAGCTATAAACAATACTCAGAATTTGTAGGCATATTTCATTTCCTTTAATTAATTTTACTTCAGGATCCCAATTTATGTGTAAAATACAAATATAAATATACAAAGTGTAGCCCTGACTCAAAGCATAGCTCTGTTGGTTGGACGTCATCCAGCAAAGTGAAAGTTCACTGGTTTGATTCCAGGTCAGCGCACAAGCCTAGACTGTTGGTCCGCCTGGGTCTGGGCGCACAGGAGAGGCAACTGATCACCGATTCTCTCTCAAACCAGTGTCTCTCCTTCTCTTTCTCCTTCCCTTCCCCCGTCTCTAAAAATAATAAATAAAGTCTTTAAATAAAAATATATACACATGTAAACTGTTTCTGGAAATGTTAAAACTAACCTTTTATGAAAGCATAGCAGTAACAAACTTTAGCTCAAATTTGATTAATCACCACATTCAGTGTTATCAGTAATTTCATTCCTTTTTCAGGTGGGGAAAATGTATCTTAAAAATGTTGTGTCTTAGGCCTTACACCATACAACTAGTTATTTAAAAAGCTGGAGGCTTAAAATTTTCCATTACAATAAATACTTTAAGTATGTGTAAACAGCTGAAATTTACAATGGACACATGAAAGGAAAACCTTGTTATAACCAGAGTAATTCCAAGGAGAACAGTGTGTCACTGTGATGCCTTTGGAAGAAAAGACTCATCAGCTTCTAAGACATTTTATATTCCTTGGAAAATCAATGATAGTTTCCTTAATTTCTTACACATGAATTAAAAATTGAGTTAGTATGCTGAAGTTAAAAATCATGATTGCTGGCAAATTCTGACAGCTCTTAAGCATCTCTTCCTCGAATAAGATTATGGTAATTAAAGCCTATTGCCGGAATACCAAGATATATCTTACTTCAAAAAAATTCTATACTACTAAGTTTATGGGTCTAAAAATTCTATGCTAGCTAAGTATATGGGTCCAACTTGTTCTATTAGGATATGATTGTTCTAACAGGACTTAGTTCATAAATTATTTTTCTTTAAACTTATGCAATTGTAGATACAACATAAATGCTTTAATATATGCAGTTTAAATATTGGGAATTCAAATTATTAAGCACTGTTTTGTTGTTGCTGATGATGTTGGTGTTTTACCACGACCAGTGGTTCTCAAAATGTGATCTTTGGGACAAGCAGCATCACCATCACCTAGAAACCTGTTTAGAGAAGCAAAATCTTTGATTCCATCTCTAGACCTACTGAATTGGTAACTCTGGGATGAGGTCAAGCAATGGGTGTTTTAAAAAGTTCACATGGTGATTCTTATACATGCTAAAGTTTGAGAATAACTAACCTCGGAGTTTTCAACTGTGGTGAAATATTAGAATTTTCAGATGAGTTAAAAAATAGATGCATAACTCTCATCTTATACCAAATTAAAATAAACTGTCTGTTGAGGAAACAGAATTTGTTAAAGCACCTGATTTTAATGCATAGCCAGAGAGCTCACTTCATTCTTCTTTCACTTCAGTGGACCCGAGGCATGCCTGTTCTTTCATTGACATTTTTTAAAGTAAGATTTCTGAATATTTTTTAAATTTATTTTTCATCACCCCATTTATCCCCCCCATACCCTCTTCCACCTCCACCCACTCCATTCCCTGCACAATCACATATCATGAGTTCTTTCTCTTTTTTTCCTTGTTTTGTTCAACTCCCCCACCCCCATCATAGCTGTCAGCTTGCTCTCTCTTTATGAATCTGTCTCAGTTTTGTTGGCTAGTTCATTTTGTTTATTAGATTTCACATATGAATGAAATCATATGGTATTTTTCTTTCTCTGACTGGTTTATTTCATGTAGCTTAATATTCCCCAGGTCCACCCATGCTGTTGCATAAGTTAAGAATTCCTTCTTTGTTTACAGCCAAGTACTATTCCATTGTGTAAATGTACCACAGTTTTTTTATCCACTCATCTACTGATGGGAACTTCGGCTGCTTCAAATCTTGGCTACTTTAAATAACCTTGCAATCAACAAAGGGGTACATATACTCTTAAATATCAGTGTTTTCAGGTTTCTTTGGATATACTTCCAGAATTGTAATAGCTGGGTCATTAGGCAGTTCTACATTTTTTTTTAAGTTTAGTATTATCTTTGTTGTATTTTTTCCATTCTATTTAGTCCCCTTACAACCCCCTCACCCTGGTATCACCCCATTATTGTCCATGTCCATGAGTCCTTTTTCCTTTTAGTTCAATCCCTGCTACCCCTAACCTCCCCTCATCTTTAGCTGCTGTCCTCTTTTCTATCTACAAGTCTGTCTCTATTTACCTTATTAGTTCAGTTTTTTCATTAGATTCCACATGTGACTGAAATTATATGGTATTTGTCTTTCTCTGAGTGGTTTATTTCACTTAGCATAATGTTCTCCAGGTCCATCTATGCTTTCACAAAGATCAAAATTTTCTTCTTTTTTTTTACAGCTGATTAGTATTCCATTGTGTAAATGTCTCATAGTTGTTCTATGCACCCCTCTACTGATGGGTGCTTGAGCTGCTTCCATATCTGGGTGATTGTAAATAACACTGCAGTGAACATAGGGGTGCTTATGTTCTATTGAGTTATTGTTTTGGCTTCCTTCAGATATATTCCCAGAAGTGGGATTGCTGGGTCAAAAGGCAGATTGATCCATTTTTAACATTTTGAGGTATCTCCATAGTGCTTTCCATAGTGGCTACACCCATCTGCATTTGCAACAGTGCCCAGGTGTTCCCCTTTCTCCACATCCTTGTCAGCACTTGTTTGATTTATTGATGAGAGCCACTCTGACAGGTGTGAGACGATGTCACATTGTGGCTTTAATTTTCATTTCCCTGATGATTAGTGATGTTGAACATTTTTTCATATTGTCTATCATCTATTTATCTGTCCTCTTTGGAGAAGTGTCTATTCAGTTCCTTTGCCCATTTTCTAATTGGGTTGTTTGTTTGTTTGGTGTTGAGTTTTGTAAGCTCTTTATAAATTTTGTATAGTAACTCCTTATCAGCTGTATCAGCGAGTATGTTCTACCATTCTCTGTGTTGTCTTTTAATTTTGTTTGTGTTTTATTTTACTGTGCAGAAACTTTTTAGTTTGACATCTTTATTTGCAGATGACATGATACTGTACATAGAGAACCCCAAAAATTCTACCCCCAAACTACTAGAACTGATAAATCAATTCAGCAAAGAAGCAGGATATAAAATTAATATCTAGAAATCAGTCACATTTTTATATGCCAAAATGAACTAACAAAAATGGAAATTAAGAAAATAATCCCATTCAAAATTGCTTCACAAAGAATAAAATACCTAGGAATAAAACTAACCAAGAATATAAAAGACCTGTCTGTACTCAGAAAATTATAAGAAACTGAAGAGAGAAATTGAAGAAGATAAAATTAAGTGGAAGCATATACTACGTCCATGGATACAAAGAATAAACATAATTAAAGTGTCCCTATTACCCAAAGCAATGTATAGATTCAATGCAATTTCTATCAAAATTCCCATGACATATTTATAGAACTAGAACAAATATTTCAAAAAATTTATATGGAATCACAAAAAGCCTCATATAGCGACAGTGATCCTGAAAAAGAAGAACAAAGTTGGAGGAATCATGCTACCTAATATCAAATTATATTATAAGGCCATAGTAATCAAAATAGCATGTCATTGGTGTGAAAACCAACACATAGATCAATGGAACAGAGAGCCCAGAAATAAACCCATATCTTCATAGACAATTAATATTTGACAGAGGAAGCAAACACATGTAATAGGCTAAAGATAGTTTGTTTAATAAATGGTGTTGGGAAAATTGGACAGATACATGCAGAAAAATTAAACTAGGTCATCTTACACCACACACAAAAATAAATTCAAAATGGATTTAAGACTTAAACATTAGACCCAAAACTGTAAAAATCATGGAAGAAAACATAGGCAGCAAAGTATCAGGCATTGCTTGTAGCAATTTTTTACCAGATATATCTCCCCAGGCAAGGGGAAAAACAAATATATTCAAATGGGGTAGTTCTATTTTTAATATTTTTGAGGAAACTCCATACAGTTTTCCACAGTGGCTGCACCAGTCTGCATTCCCACTAACAGTGCACAAGGTTTTCCATGAGTCTAACATACAAGATACATGGAGTGGATATAGGGTTGTGTATGGTGTGTAATGCAAATTGAATAAAACTCTTCCTCTGTTCTCAACTGTGCACTATAAATAATCATTGAAGACTTAATGAAATAATGTCACGATAAAATTTATATATTATAAAAAAAGTAATGATAACTCTTGTCACAACATTGAAATAAATTTGGGTTGGTGAAATTGAAAGATAGAAGTTCATCTAATGCTGTAGAAGAATGCTTATGGACATCCGAGGCACGACCCTTGCTGTGGGGTAGCAAACCTTGAGATTGCATTGGTAAAATATGGCAGATAAAATTGATTGGACTTAGCAGCTAATTGTAAGTGAAATGAGGGGTATGAAAGAAAATCAGTCAAGAAAGACTCCATGATTTGATAATCTTTTGTAGTTTAAATAGGGAAAAGGGAAATTTTAGAATTGAGGATTTATGAGTGTCATTTGGTCTTTATTGAGCTATACACTTGTGCTATAAATTATGACTTTTCACATCAATTAGGGGCACTAAAGAGTGAACAAAACAATATATTTTTTAAAAACCCTATTTTGTAATTTCGTCATTATTATTTCTTTCCTGTTTGTACCTTGTACCTTAATTCTTCAGGGGTGCATGTGTGTGTGTGTGTGTGTTTAATTCCTGTTTTGTTTTTCTCTCCAAATTCTTGGGAAATCCTCCTAGCAATATGAAGACAAGATCTTGTTATTCTTCCTCTTTTTTTCTTGGTTCACCAATTATTTTCTCACACATTTTTATATAATTTGTGCCTATTTCACATCCTGAATTTGGACTAACTGCTAAAATGGTTTCAAGATGTGGTCTGGTTGCTTTAACTATTTATTCTATAGCCACAATGCTCATTATATTTTCATCTCATAGAAAGCTTCAATCTGAAATAGAAGCTTATTTTTGCAATATCAGTGTGAGATCTTTTAACCTCTACTTAATGTATAAAACAACTAAGATTTCAACAACTTGTTCAAGGCAAGCCTAGAACCACAGGACAACAGGTTTTCTGACAAACACATTAAATTTCTTTCCATTGCTTTATGACTCTTCAAATGTCAAAGACTTGTTGCTTGTCATTTTATGATATATTTTTTGAAGCTTCATACTAATAATCATGAACTTCCTTGATTAGGGAGAAACTAATTATATGAGCCGGTATTTATATCATAGTCATATCTTTAAATAAAGTAAGTTAACTATAGACTTGAAAACCATGTTTATGATAGATTTTCAAAGCTATCTAGGAAAGAGAACTATCACCTGATTTACTGTAATGATAGTCAAAAAATAAACTATAGTAGAAGAGATAAAGCTTTCATCTTATAATTTTCTTTCTGTGATGATGACTTATCAACTCACATGGTAAGAACATAAGAATGTTCAAATTAAAACCAATTTAAAAGAAATTAAAATCTCTTGCATTTCAGGATGGTGGTCAAGGCTCTGAATTGGAAATGGGTATATGTAATACGTGAGTACTAAGACTGTAATATGTAAATAAATAATTCTAAAAAGAAACAAAAAAAATGAGAGAAAAAAATGTAGAAGCTCTTTCCAAAAATGCTAAAATGACCCATAAAGTTAAGTAATATTACCTATATGACTTAATGAATACCATGCCTTATATTGTAAATTCCTGTATGCCTATATCAAGTTAATGCCCAGTGATTTGGTGAAATGAATACAATGCAAAAGGATAGATTCCATTAATAATGTAATGGTACAATTCTTGGATAAAATATATGACAACATTTATGGTCACTTGCTCAAACCTCTACTAACTTCAATGGATACTGCTTTATGAATTTTGCAGTAAGAAGCAAACACAAGCTCAGCGAAGCAGCTATACCTCTACTAATGGCAGATAATAAAATCCTTTACAGTAAGTAGTCATTTGTATTATATTTAACTTGTTCTTTATAATATACTGGTGAGATTATATATATATACATATACACACACACATATATATATTTTGTTTGTTTGTTTCCACTCTTACGGTATGCAAGTATAATTATTATACATTTTACTGAAGTGTTCAGCACGTTTCTATAAATTGGTGAAAATGAATTGTGATAGCATTCAACATTAATGTAAAATGCCAGTAAAATTGCTCACATAATACAACTTTCACATTAGAGGATTGAAAAACCTCAGTCTTGCTGTTGCAAACCTCTTCAGGTCACGCACATAAGTAGGAAGATGAGGTACTAAGTGTTCTATCTCTTTTGAAAATGACACTTGTGTCTAGGGATCAAAACAATACTGCTTGGCAAAACAATTTCTATAGATTCAAAGAACAAAGTACTAATTTCAGTTAAATCTAACTCTTGCTCTGTAGCTACTGTAATTTAGAGAAAAAAATAAGATTCTATGAATAATAAAATGAGAAGTTGATGATCTATCTGGTATATAGAGCTATCTATTTCCCTTTCAATTTTGTATAGTGTATTGAGTCATAAAAAAAAAACGAGGAAGGAAAGAAAATTGTACGAAGTTATCATTGGGAAAATACTGACAGAATTGAGTCATATTGTAATGCTTTTGACCAAGGGTAGCATTCAACTTCAGCTTTTGAATTCTAAGAGCTTTTCAGACAGAAAACCTGTAATCATTTGCCCACAGTGTTTATTTACTAGTTTTGCCCATATGATACTCTAGCTGACCTATTAAGCAAAATATGGAACCAGATGGTATGGGTCCTTAAGGCTATTTATAAAAATACAAGCCATAGAGCTCCAAAGGGCAGTGTTTTTCCTAGCTGTGTTGAAAGGAGAATTTTTATTTTGGGACAATAAATTATTTGCTTGGTGTCCTTTTTTAACCTTTCTTATTTCATATCTTACATTATTATGACTTTAAATCTTAATATAATTAAATGAAAGAAACAAACAACATTATTTAGCTCTTTGTCCTATTGAGAATTATGGCGGAGATGAAACAATTTACTGGCTTTTTAAATTTTCTTCCTATAACTAATTTATTCCTGCAAGTAGCTGGAGGCCAGGGGACCTTTGTTACATGATTGTTAAGACAGGAGACACACTACAACCAGTCTCTTCTAAACACTGTACTTTCCTTTCTAGGAGTGATTAAAGAGGCAGCACAATAGCAGCTCTGTTGGATACTCTTTGTTTTCCTTCTTTCCTTCTTTTATTGTTGTTCAACTACAGTTGTCCCCATTTCCCCCCCGTTACTCTCCCCCTCCCTACCCAGCCTCACCTCCCAGTGCCCAAACCCCAGTGCCCCTTTGTCT
This sequence comes from Desmodus rotundus, assembly GCF_022682495.2. Taxonomy (NCBI): domain Eukaryota; kingdom Metazoa; phylum Chordata; class Mammalia; order Chiroptera; family Phyllostomidae; genus Desmodus; species Desmodus rotundus. Next base: position 25,516,359 of record NC_071397.1, read on the forward strand.
TTGTCCATGGGTCCTTTATACATGTTCCTTCATGACCCTTCCCTTCTTACCCTTGTTATCCCCTCCTCCCCGCCCTTTGGTTACTGTGAGTTTATTCTTTATTTCCATGTCTCTGGTTCTATTTTGCTCACTTGTTTGATATGTTGATTAGGTTCCACTTATAGGTAAGATCATATGATATTTGTCTTTCACCACCTGGCTTATTTCACTTAGCATAATGCTCTCCAGTTCCATCCATGCTGTTGTGAAGGGTAGGAGTTCTTTCTTTCTTTCTGCTACATTGTATTCCATTGTGTAAACATACCACAGTTTTTTGATCCACTCATTTACTGATGGGCACTTAGGCTGTTTCCAGCACTTGACTATTGTAAATTGTGCTGCTATGAACATTGGGGTGCATAGATAGGTTCTTTTGAACTGGTGTTTCAGGATTGTTTTCAAATGAGTATGGTGCCCATTTGAAAACAAAGGATGGCATTGTCACCTGGAAGTGTTTTACAGGAAAAAGCATGAACATGGAGCTGGGAGTGGATTGATAAGGATCAGCACGACAATCTTTGCTCTGCCACTTAGAAGTATTCTTATTTGTAATATCTCCAGCCACAAAATCGGGATAGTAAAACATGGGAAATAAACATGAAGATTATAACTATATGTATAATAGTTATGTAAATAATCAGAAACCTAGCAACATTCAACAAATGGTAGTTTTACTATTATTGAAATGATAGTATATTTAACATTTCTTCACTAACATAAATATATAAATAAAAAATGCTAAACACATGAATGAAAATACATGGATATAGCAAATATATGTGACCTTTAAGAAACAAAACAAAACAAAATACATTTTCTTTGGTTTACATTTTTATAGAACATCTATAGCAACCTAAACCTTCTTTTTCCTTATTCTTTCTTTAAAGATTATTTATTTATTTATTTATTTTTAGAGGAAGGGGAAGGGAGGGAGAAAGAGAGGGAGAGAAACATTGGTGTACAAGAGAAACATCAATTTGTTGCCTCTTACATACCCCCAGCTGGGGACCTGCCCTGCAACCCCAGCATGTACCCTGGGTGGGAATCAAACTAGAGACCTTTTGGTTGACAGGCTGACACTCAATACACAGAACCACACCAGCCAGGACACTTTCCTTACTCTTAAATCTCATAATTAGGTCAAAAGAAACATGGTCTTTGATTCCAGAGAGTCTTAAACTGAAATTCAGGCATCCCAATTCTGGAAATTTGGCTAATCCTTCCAAATCATTTGAACTGAAATTCAAGCATCCTAATTCTGGAAATTTGGCTAATCCCTCCAAATCATTTTTTTAACTCTAAAATGATATTTCTGGTCGGTTGTGAGGATTACATAAAATATCTCGTAGTTCTGCCTAGTACATAGTAAGCATTACCAAATGTAGTGATAATCTACTCTATTTTCCTCTCTCTGTATTAATAGTAATAAAGAGGTAAGACTGTCCTTGGAGCTTGTTTTCTTTTATTTTCTTCATGTGGGCTTTCCTCTGCCTTCAAGTTTCTCCTCCCTCTGTGATCACTCTGATTTGCCCTTCATCCTCACTTCTCCAAGTGATTTCATCCATTATTCTGATTCCTTCCACAATATTAGCCTATTATAAGTTGATGGCTCCCAAATTCATTTCTCCAGCATAGACTTGTACTATGTACTTTACATTTCATCAAATTATTACTGCCTCTTTTTTGCTTATATTATTCATCTTTCCCATAAATATTGATCACACCCTAGTGATTCCCATTACCCTAAAAACTTATTTTTATGCTGCAAAATCCATGTTTACTATTTTCTCATATCCTACAAGTTTTCAATAAATAGGTGGTCAATTATATGTAATAAATAATCCAAGCTGTTTCTACTTCTCTGCCTGTTACTCCTACTTCAGCCTTCACTATCTATTACCTGAAACACTTTACTAAGTGTGTCTACCTTTAACATTCTGGCCTGCAGTATCCCATAAATATAGGCTTTGCACAGCTATCAGACTGAACAACATGTCATGAAGTCTGACTATATAACTCTCATGTTTAAAATTCTAAAATGAATTTCCATCAAATCCAAAATAAAAATTCCATGTACCTTTCCATGGCAATTAAGGTTGTCAATAACCCATGCTTCTTCTGCCATCCATGTTCATTTTCCACTCATTCTACCTGTCCATGTTTATTTGCAAAACCCACTGTTTTGCAGTTTTATTTTAGCAATAGCAAACTGCATCTTTTCTCTATGCATTCATTCATGTTCCATCGTCCCGAAATTATCTCTTGTCCCTGCTTCACTTGATTCATTTCTACTTATTTTTGGTGACTCAGATTAGACTAGCCAATAATTTTATCACATGCTTTCAACAAAAATGCCTGACATTATGCTAGAGACAGAGAGAAAGAGAGGAACACTAAAATCTATAGATCATATATTATATTTTATTTAATTATATTTATATTCTAGTTTTGCAAATAATCTATTTGATATATCCTATAAAACTTATTGGGTGCATATAATGAGAGCATGATCAGCACTTTATATGTATTATACCATTTAATCTCTATGCAGATTTTGACAGGAATACACCACTATTACACAGTGAAAGCCATCCTTGACATGGCTCTTTGAGAAAAGATATCTCCTTGTCCGTACTGTTTCCTCAGAGAGTAAAATTAAGATTTATAGTGTTTATGTCACTTGTAGAATAGCACCCAGCTAAGTGGTAGATCTAGGACTTGGATTCAAATGTCTCTGACTTCTAAGAGTTTATAACAGTGTGTTATCCCGTCTCTCAGTGGAATAACTATGGTTATCTATGTATCAATCTGTCTGTATGTACATTTATCCATCCATGCATCTGACTATATATTAATTTACGACATTTTTCTGATGATAGTTTAAATACTAGATCAACAGGTACAAAACTGACACCAGACCAGACAACACTAAATAATAACCTTTGAAAACATACGAACAGTGATTTATTCTCTCCCCACATTCAAATTTAAATAATCATAAGCACAAAAAAATCAATGTATGCATAATTTTAAATGCAACAGAAACTAAGACTAATAGTCCATAATGTACCAAAAAAATTATAAAATCAGTATGACCCTGTCACTAATTGTAGGGGCCTTTATATTCAGCTCAACAACAACAAACTCAAGAAGTCATTGTTTTTGAGTTCTAATTAATGCATTGTCCCTTCTTAATATCCTGCAAAGTGAGGCATGGAAGCGCTATTTATGGAAGATGAATAATTTAACCCTATAAGTTGTCTTATGATAAGAAGAATGGGAGAGGGGGATAAAACTGCAATGAGGGGATTGCATCAGAGGTAGCTGCATCTTCGTGGTGGCCTGCATAGAGGGAGGACCACTCCAGCACCGGGGCAATGACTAGTGTCTGGAGCCAGATACTGAAACATTGAACATGAAGGTGGTCTGGTTATGCTGCTCTTTACCCACCAAGGATCTTTCTGACCTAAGCACTTGAGGATATAGGAGAGAAAATTTCTTGAGTCACAAGAATGTGATCAAATTCAGTTTTAAATATCAATTCTATGAAAAGAAAAGGAAAAGGTGGTTGAATTTACCTCTAAGATAATCTACATCAAACAAAATGGGATTTGTTACTTAAGCTGTTAAATAAAAATGAAAGGTACATTTTCTGGCGAATAACCTGTGTGTGATTGTAGAATTTGGATCTGTCACACAGGAAGGTATTTCCTGCCACGCTACTGTCTTGTCTACTCCATCTGCCCCCTCAGTGTCTTAGAGGCCACCAGGAGCATTTCAACCCTTCCCGAAAACCCAGTTCTCCTTCCTCCCAGGCATATGGAATAACAGCATTTCCATGCTTTCTTAAAGTTGGGTGTGGTCACTAGTCTTGCTTTGGACAGTCGAGTGTGAGCAGAGTGGTAAAAATCACTGTCAGGCAGGTACACTTAATTATCAGGCCAAAATTTACCTGTGCTTTCTTCTGCAACCTAAAGGCTGTGGTGGAAATAAGGGTAAGGAGAGATACCAAGCCTTCACACCAATAATAGCATCTATGTGAGTTGTTTAAACCCACAATGGACTTCATGTGAGTGAATTATTTCTCTTCACTGCTTTAAGTTCCTTAGGGTGTGGATTGTCACTACGGCATCACTTAGCGTAAACCAACTGATTCACAGGCCAACATTCTTTATGGAATCTGATACTGTTATAGCTGGACTCTTTCCAGTATCATTCCAAATTAGACAATGTGCCTTCTGAAGCTGTTTGGGCACTACCATTTCCAGAATCAAAGCAAGTATAGGTAAAACGTGGGTAGGTGACGGTCTTTACTGTCACGACATTAAGGGCAGAGAAAAGTAAGGCATTGAAGGGGAATTTGATCAGCAAATGCTTAATTCTTTGACTCTTTACTTGCTCATTATATAAAGGGAGTAATTTACAGACTGCTTCACATTATTCAAAATATCTGCCCCTCTGCTCAGTTAATTGAATAGGTCTTTCTAAGAATTCATCCCTCCTCAGTCTACATGAATGACAATAAAAAATAAATAGTAATTATTTAGCATAAGAGAATTTGGCCAGGCAATATAAGCACCAAAATACTTTCCATTTAATATATGAGAGTTTAACAACAAACATAATAATATGCTCTGTTTATAGGAAAGAACTGTATTCATAATCACAGGAAGTATATTTAAGCAAAGCTTAAAAAAGCTAATTTTCTTCATAGAACAGCTTAATTTAAAAACAAATAGGAAAAGCAAAACAAAAAAAGTATGACCAATAGAGAGAATCTCCAAGGAAGAGTTGGGCATACAAAACAGAATTATTAAATGCCTTGTCAATGTTCCCGGCACTGTTCTAGGTGCTGGGAATTCAGCAATGCCAGGTGTCTTTTCTCTTATATCATGAAATTATTGGAGATGGCAGAAAAAAAATGGTAGACTATTTCATCTGGGATGTAGGAGGAGACAAAACAATGAAATTTAATGAAAAAAAGCAAAGCATGAAACAAATAATTATAAACAATTCTAACTACAAGGAAGAAATGAAGCTGATAGGAGGAAGATTGGAGGATTGGGTTATTAGTGGTTTAGACTAAGTGGATTTGAAAGACCTGAGGAGAAAGTTAATTGAGACTAAATAATACGGAGAAATCAGTGTTTTGAGTTTTGCGCTCTTTGGTGGTATCAGATTTGTTTCCTTTGAGGTATAGGACACATCCTAGTTACCTGAACTGTTCTGAACCTGAAAACAATTGTAGGAGATGGTGTGGGAGATACAGACGGGGTCCCTTTTGTGACAAATGGTGGTAGTCATGTGATGAGTCACTAGTAAGGTTTCTTTTAAAGAACACAACCAAATTATGAACTATCTCTTGATACCAATAAATTTTAAATATTCTGGTATATTTTTAAAGTTAAATACAGATCTTATTAATAGGGTATGTGTTAATGAATGAAAATCACCCTTATTTCTTTCTCTATAAGGATTATTATACTGGCTCTATTGACCTATATAGAAGGAGTTTAAGACCATTTGGTGTAGCATGTGTTTCCATTTCTTCAAATGAATTCAGTATCCCTCCCCTGTTTCCCTTACAGCTCTATCTCGGTATCAATGACCTCTGTGACTTGTGTCATCTGCATGCAGCTCAATAACCAGCCATGTGTATGCCAGCCAGGCTAAATTAGTGGTTTGTGTGGAGAGGCAGAGAGACACAAGAGAGTTTTAGCTATGGAATAACACATAAATCTGTATTTTAATGAAACAATTGGTTGTTTTGTGATAAATGGATTACTAGAAGGCAAGACTTGTAGCAGGGTGACTAGTTTGAAGGTTGTTGTAAAGATTACAAATAATCAAGTTTCACAGGGGCTTTAAGGGAAAAAAAGAAATAACTCATGATTCTATGCCTAACCAAGTTGTTGCTGAGATAAATATACCAGAAGATGTGCTAGGATATAAAATGTTTAAGTTAAATGCAATTTTAAGTCTTAAATAAAATTTCTACTGTGAAATTAAGCTTTACATTAAAATAAAACCAGGAATAATGGGGCTAAAATAAGGGAAGAAAAATACCAAATCAAGGTAAACTCTCAATAGCTGATTTTTCATTTTTTGACTATATTTGTATGAAGACTAGTTTATGTATTAGTTTTTGTAAATTTAAATCCCCTAGTTAAGAAATTCCTATTCTGAGACTTAGTGAGCTAGTGCAAATGACCTTTACTATACCACTTCAGGTTTAGGAAGTGGCACGTTCTTGGGAATACTGTTATCTGTAGGAAACTGGGAAAGTTCAAAGCTTAACATTTTTGGGGCTCTTCCAGTAAAAGTCATTATCTTGTACCAAGACAAAGAAATCACCAAGTGAAAATTTCAGCAAGAGGGACAGTCCCTCTTATTTATTTATTGTAGAGCTGGTGCTGTACCGCCTCAGAAACCAACAAAATCAATCCCATATGGTTTCAGTCTAGTTAAGTGAGTCACTCTCTGCTGTGCTGTCCAAGCATCGGAGTTAATCAGTCACCCATACGCATGCGCCATGACTCTATCCCATTCAACATGGCGCACCCAGATGTTTCCAGGCCAGTCTCCTAGGATCTGATTCCCTCTGATAACAAAAATCCCATTTTCCCAATTTCTAAGATTTTTACCTTTTCATCTTTGCTTGAAATCAGTGGTTTCAACCCCAGATGCACATTGTCATCACTCTTGGATATTTAAAAACTATATAAAAATAAAAGCAAACAAATAAAAATCTATCGCTGCTGTACATGAAGACCGATTTAAGTAAGAAACTAGCAGTAGGGCCTGAATATTAGCATTTTTAAAGCTTTTCAAGAGAATAAAATGTGGTTCCTTCCAGGAAGAACATTTAAGCACAGCTTAAAAAGAAGCTAATTTTCTTCAGAGAAAAAGCCTCTTCAGTTTCCTTAAATTGAGGCTCTTTTCTTCCACATCACATATGTCAGAGACAGGAGGCCGAGTAACTGTTCTCATGCTCATTATCAATGCGTCCAGACGTTCCTCCTTCTTTATCCTTTAAAAGGAAAAAAGTATTCTTTGATTCTTTGAGGTGCATATTGTCTCTCTGTACCAATGTGTCTCAAACTTTAATTAACGCATATGGGGCTCTTGTTAAAAGGCAACAACCTGGGATTCAGTAAGCCTGGAATAGAACCTGAGATTTTACATTTCAAAAAAACATTCCAAGAAAATTGTGTGCTGCTGGTCTATGGAGCACACCTGTGAGGCCCAGATCACTCTCATCCTCTCCTCTGGTTCACAAACTTTCTTTCCTTTCTTTTCCATCGCCCTTCATCAGTACCAGTGCTAATGGTTTCTATATAGGCAAAATAATCTCAACCTTGATTCTTCGAGTCTTCATCACCAGGCATTTAATGATCTTTTTTCTTTCTTTTTTTTTTTTACCTCGTACTTTGTACTTTATCCATAACAAACAATACTATTCTGATATCTCTGTTTTATTTTATTTATTTATATTTTTAAGGACTCAATTAGATTCTAACCTCTTAACTTAGGACACCAGACCTGGTATTGCTATTTTAAATATCTGTCCCTCATCTTCTGCCCTTCTGCTGCATCATCACATGTCCCTATCTCCTTACAGTTCCGAATTTTTGTTCACTGTGATGATTTCTTGAATTCATCAAGACCATGAGCACTTTGACGCCCGCTGCTCTCTCAGAAGTACCCTTTATAGTTTCACATTTCCTGTTGTCGTTCCTGATAGGAAGTACAGACAGGAGAGAATTCTGTTCTGTCTGGTAACTACAGTGAGCAGTCAGCCCACTAAACACCGATTATAGTTCCTGTGGTTTTTCTCAGTTGCTAGAATGTCTATGGACGTTGATCCTGATGGACTCCAAAACTGTGTATGTTCAGTTAGGGAATAATACTCTCTGTTTGGAGACTGGAATTGGACTTATATTTCTGACACAAGAAACACGGATAGAGAAAGAGTGGGGAATGTTTGAATCTATTTTCATTAAGATGGAATTAAATAGTCTGTTACTTAAATTTTCAGTGTTGTTCCATGCAAACCTAATTCTAGTACTAGGCTAATTAAGTTTTCATATACTATATACTTTTACCACTTTATTGTATTTTCATGGGTACTTATTAGAAATTTAGGGAAAAGCATGGCAGTGCAAGCAAGATATAATTTTAAGGTAGAAGTTAAAAAATAATTTAGGATAGTTTTTAAGAAATAAGTAATTAGTGCACACTCAAGTGACCAGCTCTGAAGCACATTTATATCACCAGGATCTAATCCAGAGTGACTTGCCTGTTTCTTAATATCTTGTTTTCTAACTGCATTCTATGGCTCCGCATTTATAAATATATAATAAATTACTGTGGTGATTTGGAATGTTAAAAGTAATTCAGGTTGTAGTTAATGTATCTCAAAGCCCCTAACTGAAATTAAAAGCCAAACACAATTTACTTAGGTTATTTTCATTTTCTGCTTCATCTTACCTTTACTCATTTCTACTTATTAGTCTTCCTGGTTGTTCTACATAGCTATTTTATTTTTTTCTTTCAGTCTCAAAAGAAAAATAAAAACACCAAAACCAAACTAGAAAAATATTTCTTACACCATGCCTGATACTTAATACCCTTAAAATGATTTACCCCACTACAAATACACTTAGGAGAAAAATAGTCACCTGCATTTCAGTTTTAAAGAATTTGAAAGGTTAATTGTGAGTTTTTGGTCAAACCTGAAAAACCAAAACAACAATGAACTAAAACAAAAACAAAAATGAACTAAGCAAACAACTAGCACAGGAACAGATGCACAGAAAGAGAGATCACGTGGAGGGTGATCTCTGGGGAGAATGGGGCAAAAAGTATAGGGAATAAGAAGCATAAATGGTAGGTACAAAATAGACAGGGGAAGGTTAAGAATATTATGGGAAATGGAGAAGCCAAAGAACTTATATGTATGACCTAAGGACATGAGCTAAGGTTGGGGAATGATGGTGGGAGGGGGTTATAAGGTGGAAAGGAATAAAGGGGAGGACTGTAATAGCATAATAAAGGAATAAATGGGACAACTGTAATAGCATAATCAATAAAATATACTTAAGAATTTGAAATATAAGATTTTATATTTGGCTTAAAAATGTTTTTAAATCTACCTCATATTCAAACTTGAACTGGGACAGATGTTAATATGTCAGAATACAAAAAAAGCCCCACCCTTCAATTAGTAATACATTAAACAAATAAAGCACAGAATAACATATGAACAAGAATGTATCCATCAGAAAAACAGGTAGTTCAATCTTAGTCCAGAGTAATTTAGCTTACTCAAGATAACAAAAGGGGTACACCATACTTGAAGGATCCATTCATGTGTTTGCCCTTGGTATGGTTTCCAGTACTTGATTCCCTCCTGTGCTACTGTCTTATTTATTTTGTTTTTATTAGAGTCATATGTACCACTTAATTAATTCATTCTTTTAGCTCCTTAGCTACTTGCTATGGTTGCTGGATTTTAAATTGTTTCCTTGCTCCTGGCATACAATTTCTTTCGCTCTTTGCTCTTTAAAAGGCATTCTTTGATATGGTTACAAGATCTCCTATGCAATAATAGTCTTTCTAGCAAGGACTAATATGTTCCTGAGTTTCAGAGTCTGAGGCACCAGGGGCAGTAGAATGGCTTTCTATCTATCTATCTATCTATCTATCTATCTATCTATCTATCTATGCCTGAAACAGCAGTAACAACAGTTCTGATTAGGAACTGATTTTAAATATGTAAGAATCCATAAGAAAAAAATTTAATTGCAATAAAATACAAACATGGTTTGAATAAATTGAGGCATTTAATGCTCTTGGATAGAATTTCTTAGTATTATAACCACCCTTCCACTCACCAAAAGCACTAGATTCTAATTATTGCTCACTAGAATTTTAGTTGGATTTTTCTGAGGATCATGAAATTTACCCTAAAAACTTTATGAAGCTATAAATTTTTATGAGTAACTAAAACAATTTAAATAAGAAGAGTTCATGTGGGAAGACTTGCCATAGCAAATACTGATACCTAAATATATGTTTAGTGATAAAATAAAAATGTAGCATTATCACAATAAAAATATATGAAAAAAATAGAGCTTAGGGACAGATCTATTAATGCTATTTTAATATATGATGAAGGTGGTCCCACAAAGCAGGGAGAAAACCTGCATTTAATAGTAGGTGTTATTGAATGAACTGCCTAACTACATGGAGGAAAATTGGGTCCCTACCCAACAGCACATAAATTGATAAAATACAAATATATTAAATACCTACATATAAATTATGAAGTTACATTTCAAGTTAATTAAAAATTAAGGAAGTATCCATTTCACCCAGAACAGTGAATTTCTGAAATCACGTGAACTTGATTATATTATCCTTAAGAATGTCATAATGAGCAATGAACACCATTGACAGAAGACTGATTGTGATAAACATTCCATTTCTGCATTGACAATATATTAATATGTAAAGTAAAACATTCCATTTCTGCATCAATAATATATTAATATGTAAAGTACAGTTGTAAAGAAGATAAAAGGTGGTGACCTCAGTGTAAAAATGGGCGAAAATATAAACAGGCAATGTATAGAATGCAAACCCTTAAAGCCTATTAGATTATAATATGATGTAAAAGCTATTGGTAAATGAGATTTGGATGAAAATGAAATAATATCTGTAATAGAGAGAGGATTAAATTAACCAGTGAGAATATGGTTTCAAACACCGATTTAAATACAAATATGATTAACTCAGTCTTTTTCACATGAGGTTTTACAAAATGTGACTCAGAAAAATGAACACACATTGAAATGTTGATAAACTCCAGATTCTTCTATGTTAAGATCTATTTTACCTCTTTCTATGTTTATGATTGGGCCTTCTACAACAAAGAGCATTGTATTGAACTTATGATTGGCTTTTGTTCTTTTGAAATCATTGATAAAGCATTCTTGAAAAATGGTCATAATTTTTTTTTATTGTATTGCATTTATTTCCTTAGAGAGAAGCAAAAATATACACTTTTTTTACTAGTTGTATGACTTCTCATTAAACATGTTAAGACACAGCTATCTTTCTTCTGTGTGATTTTTGACACAAGATGAAGAAAGTATGTTTGGTTTGATATTATTCTATAGACAACCATATTTATGGATACTGATGATCAGTAAATACGGACGGACCTAAAATAGGGTTTTTACTTCTTCTATGTGTGTTATTCAATAAATTAGGTTAATGTGAGCAGGAAAATATTTAATTTGGATAATGTTGAAAGTAGTGACCAAAAATGTTAAAAAATCAAGTTTTACTTTTACAGAATTGCCTTGGATATGCTTAGTTTATAGTTTAGCAAAAAAATTGTTATTTTGGATGAATTTGGGATGAAGGTTTTTGGTTTACCCAACAAATTGGTTTATTTTTTTACTTAATAACAATTTGGAAATTGTTTCAATTCCAAGCACGAGTGGTAATATTGTATTGCTTAATTGTGATAGATATAATAAATTTACATAAAGTAATTCACATAATCTAAAATAATCCTTATAATAAACACTTTAGGTAATTACTATTATTTCCGTTTTACAGAATAGGGTAGATCATAACATTATATAAAGGTAAAAATTTTTATTCAAAAATTTCCCCAATGATTTTCTATTTATTATTGTCTATTTATTCTATATATGTTTTCTTGAGAAACAAAAGGCTGTATAGCTATTATGATACACAATTCTTTCCCTGAGAAGCCCATCTAGAAGCATAGGAAGAATAAATGCAGAAAGACGGAAGAAGATGAATGGCTGTCATACCTAGACCTAACTAGAGGATACCCTGTAATTTTTAAGTCATGCCTTAAATATCCACTCATTATATTTTCTTTTAACAATTTCTTTTCCAGTGTTTTTTTCTCTGAGCAGATTCTTGATAATTAATAGCATTATGATACATGTTAGCTGTCAAATTTCTCCCCCCAAACACTAGAAAAAAATGCTGATGAAAACCAAGCCAACTTTATTAGAATTACTCAGTCAGGAAAACCTCTGCTTTGTCAGAGTTAGTATTATCTCAAATGGAAAAGGCAGGCAAGGATATATTTAGTATTTTAGAGGCTTTCTGGATGTTTTAGAGGTAGGTCATCTAAGGCAGGAGCCTAATTGATTTGGGGGAACATTTATGACCTTCATAGATTTGGATTAGTAGACATAATAAGGTGAAAGTCTTGAAGCAAGTGTTAATGAGAAAATTTGATGAGTTAATCTTGGTAAGTATGTAATCTATATTAGTTGGTTTGCCATCTTATCTCACAGAAGCAAGTAAGGGCCTCATTTTTCCTTGAGCTCAGTATAGTTTATCATAGGGAAATAAAATATGTTTGGTTCCACCATTGTTTAACAAAGGAAGAGGAAATGATGATGGCTTCAGTTCTCACACACTACTGAGTCATTTTTTAATTTGATAATTTGAAATTATAAAATGTGGGCCAATTTATTTAACATTTATTAGATTTATAACCAATGGAAAAATATAAACAAAATTATTTTTGAGACAGGCTTTCACAAACTAAATGTATTTCTTCTCTTTCCTTGCTATTTAATCTTGAATAAAGCATTTAAAATACTTAAGCAATATAATCCTTAAGCAATAAAATCTCTAAATTTTAGCAAGCCTAAATGATAATGATAATACTTTGCTTGCATATTTAACAAGGATTCAGTAAATTAAAATGCAATAAAGTATTGAGCTCTATGCCTTGCACAGAGTCATCATTCATCTATTCATTCAACAAAAACTGCAATGTAGTATACTATAATATAGACAATATAGACATATAATAAAATAGAAACAATTATTAATTCACCGTGATTTATTAAAAAGTAGTTGATGTCTATAAAATGATTATTCTGTAAGTACTTGTAACTACGCCATGTCTAAATCACTTTTTTAAAAGCTGCATAAATCAGAGAAACCTTGAACAAATGTGCTTCCTAATGTTCAATCCTAAAGCAAAGCTTGAGCTATTGTGTTCCCAAATATATATAAGTAAATAAATTATGAATCAGGAAGAACAAAAGCATAATATATTTTATAAAATAGTGTCTTGTTTTGGATCTAACTTTTTGCTATATTTAATATGTCCTATTAGAAAATAGAGGAAGTTACCCCACAATTTCATAAATAATAAAAGTTGTAAATGAATATAATTAATTGATTTAACTTGAGCATATAAAGGCAGTTCACTTTCCAACAGGAAAGCAAGTAATTTAAGTGTCCTTGTCATAGAGCCTGATGTTTTAAGACAGATTGTGATACGGATCGACTGTTCAAAGGCATTAAATAATAGGGGCTGGGGGAACGCCACAAGAGCAGGGGGTTACAAACCAGAGCGTGTAGCAGAGGAGCATTACTTAATATTATGTCTTACGAAAAGTAGAAACTTTGGTCAAAAACTTGTAATTGATGACTGTCTCCTGGCTTTTTTAACTTTTCACTTACTGACTTAAAATACACATACACACACACAAATCAGCTTAGTCTAAAAGGAGAAAGACATTTCTCCTGATTTGAAGCCCAAATTTCTCCTAAAGCCTGCAATTCTAACTGGTGAAAACTTTCATGTTATTAGAAGCACATTCCTACTGTTAAATTTATCATTGGAAGCAAAAGGGACCTCATAGACATCTGTACAGTAATGTGACTGTGCAAACTGGGTTTTGGCACTTGGCACCTTGAATTTACATGAGTTAATGATTTGCGATGAAGGAAGTAAGTTTTTATTAATAGGGTTTCAACTGTGGGGAGGCTGAGAGCACTCTCGTGTGGAGCCCTTCTTTTCCACAAGACCCAGGACTTCCCTTGCTTCCCAAAAGGCTGCAGGGCAAAACCATGCTCACAGGTTTCCCATTTTCTTATTTGTCCCTATGCTGGTCACAGAAAGAAATCTCTATCCTCTTTGGAGTGTGCATTTGTGGGGTACAGAGTCACCATTTTCTCAGCAGCTTCTTCCTTTAGGATTTGGGGTACACTGTCCTTAGTCACCATATAGAAGTTCAAGAAACCATGTGCCTTTTTACACTCTTCCAGAGGCTTGAGCCCAGAGAGCCACGCATCCCTGCATGGGACCCTGAATCTGGGAGTGGGCTCTCATCCTTTGCTGGGTGTAAGCCCTGTGTCTTCTGGTCCAGGGAGCATTCGTATGCATGTGGGAAGTAGGGCCAGTGGCCCAGAACTTCTAAATACCAAAAACCCGGAGGGAAAGTGCTTGCACCAAGCTCCAAAGTCCCACACCAAGAGACCTGCACCAAGGAAGTGATGTCCTTCAGAAACACAGAAGTCTGCAGCTCAGCATTCCTGTCCCAGTTCAGCTTCAAGTATTTCTTCTAAGTCTGGATCCACCAGCCTAAGTCCTTCTTGCTGCATCAGTTTCTTTCCTCAGGATCTGCCTTTACTCCAGCCATTAGCTTACCAGTGTGTCTGTGTCCTTGGCCAGGCAGGTTGCCTGCAGATTTGCCAACTCTGACACCATCTTTTACAGGTAGACCTCCAGGTGGATCTTCAGACCTTATAGCAAACTTCCCTTGTTTCTTGGCCCACTCCAATTTTAAATGCTTGGCTTAAAACTTCCTATGTGTCCAAATACCTGGCTCCTTCTATGGTATATTAGTGCCCACAGTTTTTGTCAGCTTCTTATTGTCTTTGACCCTTTTCAGCTGCCATGTTTAGTCAGGGCAAAAGTTTTCAGCTATACACAGGCATCCAGTGTGGGCATCCTTCCAAAGCTTCCACAGGTATCCATGTAAGCTTCCTCCTTAATCATCACCACTGCCCCCACTATGTCATGAGTCCCTTTGCTGGTGCATGTTCTCACAGTCACCTACACAATTCGTCCCAAGGCAGCTTCCGCAGCTCCTTCGTTCAGGAATGAATAGGCTGTTAATTTGCCTTTGTTATGCAACGTGCCTTAAATGCTGTACCTTTAATTCTGTGGGCATTCCCTGCCTATCTCTGCAAGATTTTTGCAAAATTTGGGGAAGATGGTAGGGTTCCCCTATTTTCAGGGAGACCCATGTTTTGTCCCCATTACATGGAGACATACTATGGGGAACCGTTCCAAGCGTGAGAAATGTGGCCCAGCCCCCACTCGGAAAAGCCAGTGGGGAGTGAGGTTTGGCGGGCAGGACCCACGCCCACGGATAGGTTGTCTTGTGGGGAATCAGTCCCTCATTGTACCTAGGCCGCTTTAAGACTTGCTTTTTGCTAAAACTCCCTCACCCTGAATTGAGGCAGCAAACATTTACTGCATATCTTTAAAGTAACTTCCTAAAATCTATGCTGAACCTTCCAAGGACCAGTGTAACCAGCTTAACCACTTTTCCCTTTACATTTGCAAATATCCTTCCTCTTTTATGTAATTAGCAACACCCTCTCCTTTGTTTTCTGTAACCGCCTAAAGCAAACCTGTGTATAGTAAATGAGGATCATCCTCAATGTAATGTAGACCCTCTCCTCTTGATAGAGTGGCCCGAGGACCCTTTTCCTCCACAGGACTCCCTGTATTTGTCTATTGCAGCAACAACACAGGATCTTGCGCACCAGGATCCGCGTCAACATACATGATAGTATTAAATGTTTCTTTAATGTGTCACATTCAGAAAAGTTACAAATTATTATTTCCAAATGGTAATTTGATGCAGTAAAAGTCTATGATATACTAAAGAGAAAATGTGACTTGGAATCAATGGTCTTTAAAATTAGTCATATTGAGTAATTGTGTATGTTTAATTTATATTAGTCCAGTAAAAAAGAACAATGGAATTTGTACTTGTATCTAAGTTTTTATCATTTGTGATCACAGCTTAAGCCTTACATGTCTAACAAATTTGTGTGTGTGTGTATACACACACACACACACACACTACTTCTCTTGACTATCGATCCACACTAAGTCACAGTGACAGTTTCATTAATAGCTAAATGTAAAGGCTATCTTGCCTGAAGGAGCAGTGCTTTGTTAATCAGAATCACACAAACCTTGTACATCTCTGAAAACCGCACTGACCAGGAACTTAATTGTTCCCATAAATGGTTTGAATAGGTGTCATGTATTCACTTAGAAATTTCCAACACAGATGCTCTCACCCATCACAGGCCTCCTTTGTATTCAACTATAATTTAATGGTTTCTTGTACAAAACTAGTCCAAGCCAATTAAAAAGCAAGTAAATAGTCATAGTGGATGGTAAATTGCCTTCTTTACCTCCATGAAGTATGTGTGCACAGGTTAGATAAGATGTTGTCAATCTGTTAACATCTCAGTGAATCCATTCTCCTCCACGGCTAGCAGCAGAGAAGCTTTAACACTTTGAACAACTGTGGAGGGTCATTGGTCTAAGTTGTGGCAAAACCTAAGAGCCAGAAAGGCCATAGTATTTCCCATGACACATTCATCTTGGCTTTAAAATAATGGAAAATGTTCCCAAAGTGGCACTGTTAAACACACTTTATGTGTGGCTTAATTCAACTTCCTTTTTCCCTTTCATATATTTCAACTACAATAATACAATATATTTATAAACATGAAGCAAAGCAAATGGCATTATAGTTGTTCAAAGTAGATAGTCTTTTTAGTCTTGATAAAAAGAGGTGCTGATCTGTTTCAAGTGACTTACTGCTCTCAGTGTCTGTCACTCCCTACCCTCACCAATCTTTAGCTATTTAGAAATTTGCTTCCATTGTCTAGAACAATAATGGATATTTTGATTAAGGTATTAAGACAATCATGGGTGTTGTGACTAAGAAAATGATGGGCACCTTAATTATGAAGTTTTGTATTAATATTACAAACACAATTTAAGAATATGTGTCTATTATTTCTATTTCCAATTTTGCGTGACAATACAGACTAACACTTTTATAATGAGAATTCTGAACCTAGTTTTTGAAGTTTGATGGCTTTTAAGGCTCTCTCCTCCCTGCTGCATTCAGCCCCACATCTGAGAAAGCCGGTGAGAAAGCCTGGGTGCTCTTTCCTTTGATACAGGTGGTAAAGTTCAAACCATTCGAGCACCTACCACCTACCCGCACAGGGAAACCCTCCCCCTCTTCCACCTTCTACAATAACACAAACCCCGGGTCAGTCTCCTTTCCCTGCTCTCTCAAACCATTTTGGACTAGCTTTGAAGGCTTGCCTTTCTCTCCCTAGAAATGTCATATTAGGTAAGTAAGAAACCTTTTGTTTCCTTATGGTGTCTTGTGGCTTCATCAGTCACTACATCTGAATCAAATTTTGAGTGTGGGGACATCTTACCTGTGCAGCTTTTCTTCAAAAGCTTTGTAATTTAAAAAATGCATAAGAAGTACTTGGTGAGATTATAAAGTATTGATTCCTCAACGTGACTCCAGATTGTGAATTGCGCAATTTGGTGAGTCACAAACAAAGAGAAAAAAAATCAATCTTTTTTTCTAGTTCTACTACATATATCAAGATTTTAAGAAATAAATTCTATACTCTTCATTATTTACTCATCCAACTAAAGTCCTTTTTTACATTACGAGTTATTCTCTGTAGCATCACCTTTCTATATTCATTGGCAATAAGACTCTTAGTGCAATGTGCTCAATTTCCTTCTATCTTAAAAATATGCAAAACTTGAGAGTTCTCAGTGTGAATAATAAACTGAAAAATGTCATCATGGCCTGTTATGTCAGTTTTTACTAGATTTTGACAAACTGCTGGTGTCTGCCCAGGATCCCCACTGGGCTGCTTGAATTTTCCATCCCACATTATTCTTTGCTGTGTGCAGTTCCCAAGGACTAGTTAATGGACGAGATCTGGCTGACCACATCCATAACAAAAGAGGTAGTATTAAAATATAGATTTCTGGGCCCACTCCTCAGATACATCTGGGGTAGGGCCCATAAATAATTATTTTTAAGAAACACCTCTTAAGATTTCTATGCAGTGCATCAAGTATAGCAATACTAGTAACATACGTACTCCAGAGCATTCTGACATTCTAGAGCAAGGAGCTATCATTTATAGTGCCAAGTTTTCTCTCCCACTGGTGTAGCCCGGAATGTCAACTGATGAAAAGTGCTTTGTAAGTCTCTCACAAAGAGCCTGGGGGTGCTGTGCTGAGAAACCCCTGTTAGGGGCTGCATTGGGTTCTCTTAACTTGAACCTTTCAGCTAACAGGTGGCATCCTGCTGAGAGCTGCCATCCCGAGGCTCCTTTGGATGGTAGTAAGAGTGTGAATTGGGACCCATCACTCTGGAGAATCTGGATCTAAGGCTGTTAGCTATGTACCTGATCTTGGCAAGTGATGGAAGGAACACTGTGCCTGAGGAAGCTTGACACAATGGAAAAATATCTCCAAATTCTGTTTTATACCAGCATTCTTAATTCTAGAATTATCGAAATATAAGTACATTCTATTGTGTATGAGAATGAGATAAAGCTTTTCAACACAGTTCTACTCAGGATGCTCAGTAATCTAACAGATTCTTTCACAAAGCAACAAAGGGACAATGGGAGTATTTAGATAGAATAATGAGTATGGAAGAATATTTGAATTCCTAGAAGTAATGTATATATTTATGTACATAATAAAAATAAAATAGACTTCACAAAATACCCCCCTTTACTTAACATAAAGAT
Source organism: Desmodus rotundus (assembly GCF_022682495.2). NCBI lineage: Eukaryota > Metazoa > Chordata > Mammalia > Chiroptera > Phyllostomidae > Desmodus > Desmodus rotundus. The sequence continues at coordinate 25,535,094 of NC_071397.1, forward strand.
GTCTTCCTTTCGTGAATTTTCAGGAAAACAAAAGGAAAAAACTACTCTGTAAAGCAAATTCTAAATTTTAATTGTAGACCCAAAATATAATCAGCAAACTGTGTGAGAGCAGATAATCAATACAGTAAGCATTTGCAATGTTTTCAACTGTACTGTAATTATAAATTGAAGAACACTAAATGATTTTAGCATTTCCCATGTGAAAATATGCACTAATTATATAACAGCATGATTAATGGCATGTCTTATGTAATTATTTATAAATTAGGGACCACGTTTTTAAACTTTTAATAGTTAGTGATGTAAAACTTTTATCAACACATACAGTTTAGTTTATTTCCACTAAGAAAGGCCCATAGAGTCATACATAAATCAATGGTTTGTGTAATAAGAATATGTTCTCCATTCAGATTGCCATTATATATGTTTTATTGATGTACATGTACTGTTTAAACATATGTATATATTTATATATAATAATATGATAACTGTATTATATAATATTATAAATCATTTTACTGTCCATGGAAATTTCATCAAAAGGAAGAACAAGAACCAGCAAATTAGGGAAGAGTAAATGTTAAAAAAGCAAATATGAAACTAAAGTTAATTAAGTGAAATTCTTATTAAGGAAGAACAGTTACAATGTGCATCACGACACAGGAATTCAACCTAGACAACCTCAGTCTTATCATTGACACTGAGCCCTTCTGTCCTTGCTCTAGAGACAGACCTCGTCTCTACCACACTGCGCTGTAAACACACCTGTGCTTTGCTCCTGTGCCCTGAGAGAAGACACCTACCCTGTATTCCAAGGCTGCAGCAAACCCATCCTTTGTCCCCGAGGGTCACTATTTCTATTTCCAAGATTGTTCAGCATACAAACATCCTCGAAAAACATGGTCTGGAAAAATCAGCCTGGGTTTGTGCTCACAAGACATCCAGAAATCCAAGAGATTTTTGGAGAATCATCTTCCACCAATATATTAAAAACACTTATGTTTTAACTCTTTATGGTACTAATCATGTAAAATTATGTAGAACTAGTGATATAAATAAGTTATAAACCAACATGTATTTCTTAGATTGCAAAGTGAAAATATGTATGGAGAACTCTATAGTGTTGCACACTTTAATATAATAGGTTCACTTTAAGGAAACTGCTGAAGAAACAATAAAAAGTATAGAAAAATGTTAATGGCATAAATTTATTGTAGCCTTGTTTTTTTAGCTGAAATAAGAAACTTATGTATCTAACAATAAGGATAAATTGTATCATGTGTAAATACATATATATTATTCAGGCAGTGAACAGGTTTGTTTACACTTTAATAAAGTATGTGACCGAATGTAGCTGTCTTCTCAATATCTTTTCCATCTTTTCCCAAGCACATGATCTCCTAAATGAAGTCTACGTTTCCTAGCCAGAGGGTTCTGTAGGCTCAGTTCTCAGATATTAAATACAGGCAGAAGAAATGTATGCTACTTTCCTCTCACTTGTTTAACAATAAATTGCTTGCTCTGACTTCCTCTGTTTCCCCTTCCCATAAGCAAAACACACACATAACAGAAACCGAGTTCTAATGTACAAGTAATAAAATCAACTTAAGTGATGTCAGATCACAAAATGAAAGCAACTGTTTTCCTGTATGACATTTTTGGGGATAAATCTAGTTTGCCAGTCAGAACTTCCAATGTATACACTATTATGAGAAAAATAAAACAACCATGTGGACACAGTCAGCAATGTGGTTGTTACCAGAGGGAAGGGGGTAGGAAGAGGGAGGAAGGTGGAAGGGGCCTAATATATGGTGGCTGCAGATGGTTTGACTTTAGGTGGTGGGCAAACAGTGCAATATATAGATCACATATTATAAAAATGTATACTTGAAATGTATATGATCCTATTAACCAATGTCACCTAATCAATGTAATTATATATATAAATATAAAAAATAAAAACAGAGAAATAAACTTTTCCCTTGTCCAAATCATATTTTTGGGTCTAATTTTTACAATTTAACTTTTACCTTATGTAAATAATGAAAGGAAAGAGAGTGAAACATAATATTCAATATTATGTTAATGGTATAATCTACAATAAATATGAGCAGCCAGGGAGAAGGGAGAGAATGAGAAAACCGATTGTTAATAAGGATGCATTTGGGAAATAAGACTATAAATAAATATTATTTTACTTTTACTTTAAAAATATTTTTAAACTGGGAAACAATATTTTTAAGGTGTACAACAATTGAACATGATTTTAAAATCAAAGTTGGTAGAAATAAGTAAACCTTTTAAATATACTCTCAAAAATGTTTTTTGTAGTGGTAAAAATACAATTATATTGATTTAAAATGAATAAAAATATGTGAAGAAGATTAAGCTATTTGGGAGGAAAAATTAATGTTATGTGGAAATGAAGTAATATTTTGTTTGAGCTTAAGTAAGCATACAAAAATTCCAAATGAAAAAAGGAAAAGAAAAGATTATTTCAATCTTAAAATTGAGATAAGTTTTAAGAATGGCAAATGGTATCCTGAGGTTAGGGTACTATGTATATCAGAGTATTTTAAGATAGGATAATAGACCCAATTGTGGGACACCCTAACAGTTGTACAAAGTTGAGAACAAGGGAAGTTGTTGAGGAAATCTGTGACCAGATGAATGATAACTGAGAAATTTGTGAGTTTGGAAGCCAGTATATGTTTTCCTCAGGTCAGAGATGATTTGGGGCTGAAACTTCTGCAGTGGCTATGGAAGTTGAATGGTGAGTAATGTCACATTTTAGTAATTTAGATCCATGTATGTCTATATCTTATTTTGGAAAATAAATTTGATTTCCTCAGGCAGTGATTTGTAACCTGTATGGCCAAAGAATTTTTAAAACATGCAATACCTTACTATTTATTCAGGAGCATGGACCTCTTTTCCCTTAGATTGTCATAAAAAAAAAAACAACAACAGCCAACACAATAACCATTGGTGTGGATAAATCAAAATTATATCTATTTTTTGTAAGATTGGCAAAAAATTTTTTTTTGGCATACTGCAGAATTTTAGTAATTAGTTTATATGTACTGTGAGACATAAAAGATTGAAAATCGCTGTCCAGGCAAGGGTTTGATCTCTAAGATATATAAAGAACTCACACGACTCCACTCCAGGAAGACAAACAACCCAATTAAAAAATGGGCAAAAGACTTGAATAGACACTTCTCCAAGGAAGACATACGGAGGGCCTAGAGACGTATGAAAAGATGCTTAGCATCACTAGCCATCAGAGAGATGCAAATTAAAATGACAATGAGGTACCATCTCACACCAGTTAGAGTGGCCAACATAAACAAATCAACAAATAAATGCTGGAGAGGAAATGGAGAAAAGGGAACCCTAGTGCACTGTTGGTGGGAATGCAGACTGGTGAGGCCACTGTGGAAAACAATATGGAATTTCCTCAGAAAACTAAAATGGAATTGCCTTTTGACCCAGCAATTCCATTGCTGGTGTTATATCCTAAGAGTCCTGAAACACCAATTCAAAAGAACCTATGCACCCCAATGTTCCTAGCAGCGCAATTTACGATAGCCAAGTGCTGGAAGCAACCTAAGTGCCCATCGTAAATGAGTGTATCAGTAAACTGTGGTACATTTACACAATGGAATACAGCAGAGAGAAAAAAGGAGCTCCTACCTTTTGTGACAGAATTGGAACTGGAGAGCATTATGCTAAGTGAAATAAGGCAGGTGGTAAAAGATAAATACCATATGATCTCAGCTTTAACTGGAACATAATCAACAAAAGAAAAAAGCAAATAAAATATAACCAAAGACATTGAAGTTAAGAACGATCTAACAATAGCCAGATGGGAGGAGGGTGGGGACAGTGGGGAGAAGGGTTTTCAGGAACTACTATAAAGGACACAAGGACAAAACCAAGGGGGAGGGAGGAAGCAAGGGAGGGAGGTGGGTTTGGCTGGGATTGGGGGAAGCAGTGGGGAGAAAATGCAGACAACTGTAATTGAACAACAATAAAGTAATTAAATTTAAAAAAAAAGAAAATTGCTGTCCTGGAGAAATGACAGAGAAAATCTGGTATTTTTGTGATAGGTGGAATTTCTTTATTTATCTTATTTACAATAGATGAAAGAATAAAATAAATCACATAGATTTATTTTTCCTTTTGTGTAGTCAGACACTTTCCCTTTTTATCCTCAACTAAAAATGGAACATTTTAAACAACACATTCGTTTTATGAAACTCTAGTTTTTTTAGTTAAGAGCAAATGTCACTGAGTTAGTTTTCTTTTCCATTTTGCCTCTGATTTAACATTGTTTGCCTAAAACTTGTTTGCAATTAAGATAGAAGACCTGTTATTTAAATGCTCCTTCATTCCAGACACATGCTTATGAAAACAGGACTGTGTCAGTGGTTTGGAGATAGATATACAAATAGACATTTTTCAAAATTTTACTTAGCCCTGTTTTAGCATAAAAGTTTTCTGTAAAACAATTCCAAGACTTTTAAATAGCCTGTTGGTTTTCATTAAAGTGGTATATCTTACTTTTTAAAAAAAATCTAGAATCAGAGTCCATCTGTTTAATTTGGCATTTTGGCACTGTTATTTTTTATTTTGTTCAATATGTTTGATTTGGAATTTAAGTACTAACCATTAATTGTGATTTTATTGGATTATACACAGCTCTCTGGGATGCTTGCCGGAAAACAGCTTTGCAAATACAAATTGTCCTGTGTTTCTTAGTTATTCTAAAGTTAGTTTTAACTGTTTGAAAACTGTGGGGCAGCAATACAGCTTGGTGAAGTCAACGCTTTCATAATACATAGTCTATAGCAAATGTACTTTGAATTTTGTACATGTGGATTTAAGGGAAACATTAATTTACATGGCAGAAATACATATGTAGATATATATTCTAAATGATACATTCATTAACATCAAAATTAGAAGCTAAAGACAAATCTTCATTTCCTTTCCAATGACCTTCTCCTTGAATCAAAAGTCAAATATGCTATACACTGAAAATTTTGTACCTACATTTCTAGAAAACCTTGACCAGTAAAGTATTCTTCATGAATAGAATAAGGTAGCCATAAGGGAGATATGTAAGGGAGATACGTATATGTAGATACATATAAAAATATTAGGTAATATATACTTATGGTACATTATAATTAAATAAGTAGTTAGGAATCTGCTAAATTTTTGCAGGTGAGTGATAATGGTAGATTGACATGAGATGGAAAGAAAGGAGAGAAGTGGTTAACATCAAGACCTATTTAAGAGGAAAAATAGAATTACTGATGAATTGAGTGAGATTTATGAGTTGAGGAAGAGGAAGACATTATAGAGGATATTTCAAGATAATCAAGTTATCCAAAGTTGAACATTTGTTTAGTAATAAATATGTTGGGTTTAAATATATTTAAGATATTCACTTGAAAAATTTAAGTAAATATTTTTAAACAGAGGTGTGGAGCTCAAAAGAGATAAAACTCTGTGAGTCTCCTACATACTGCTGGTAATATGATGCTATGGGTGGAGAAGGAATTGCCCAGAGAGAAAGTGTAGTGAATGAATAGAAGAGAACAAGGGTACGGAATTGAGAAACTCTGAATGTAGTGGTCATGCATAAAAACAAGAACCACTGAAGAAGACTGAGAAGGAGTGATCTTAAATATATTGCACAAACTCTAGGAGACTATTAATGCAAGATATTAATGAAAGAGAATTTTTCAAAGAGAGGGAGGGTTCTGAGAGTTGTTGATGAAGGTAAAGGGAAGATAAATAATGATGGAAGGAGACAGCTTGGGGTGTAAACACAATACAATATACAGAAGATGCTTAGTCAAAAACATTATATATATGTAAAATATCTCACAAAAACTCAGACAACAGTGTGGTGGTAGCCAGAGGAAAAGGGGTGTGGGGTTAAGTGGAGGTAGCCAAAGGGAGAGGAATGGGGACAAAAAAGAGACTTTGCTCGGGGTGATGGGCACACAATGCAGTGTGCAGATGATGTATTACTGAGTTGTACACTTAAAACATGTATGGTTTTGTGAACCAATGAGACCCCGATAAATTCAATTTAAAAAACCCTACAATATACAGATGATGTACTGTAGATCTGTATACCTGATACCTGTATTTTTCAATCTCACAATAATCAGAGCAATTTAAATAAATATATAAAGATATAACTTTGAACCAATAACAGCTAAATGATAATATATAGAGGTTCTTCGTAAAATAAATATCATAGTCTTCCATATGTCTATTGGTTTCTAATATTTATGGATGCCTAGTAATCCATAAAATGTTATTCTAAAGATATAATGAGGTATCCATAAAGGACTTACAATAAGATATCTGCAGTATAGTGATTTAAAAATTGAGATGTTTGTTGAATGAACCTGAAAGATAGTGCTAAGTGAAATTAGACAAAGAAAAACATGTTTTATGATCTTAATTATATGTAGAATATTAAAAAGTTGAACGCATACAACCAGAGAGTAGAACAGTGATTGCCAGAGGCTGGGGGTTGGGGACTGAAGGCTGTGGAGAGATGTTGACAAAGGGTACAAACTTCCAGTTATAAGATGAATAATTTCTAGAGATCTAATGTATAATATGTTGACTATATTTAGATGTACTATATTGTATACCAGAAATTTGTTAAGAGAGTATATCTTAAGCATTCTCAACACAAAAACAAAACAATCCACAAAAATCCAGGTAACTATGTGAGGTGATAAATGTGTTAATTAACTTCATTATTATGGTAATCATTTATGTATATTTATATATAAAAACACATACACACAATTATACACATATATGTACACCCATATATATGTCAATCAAACCCCAATAAAGTCAGAAAAATAAAATAAATTAATTTACCTTATATTTTATGTAAAATCTGGTATACCTTCAGAAAAAAAAAATAAGATGTGTTAAAAAGGTATACGTTGTTCCAGACAAAGATGGAGTAGGTTCATTTTTTTCCTGTTAACCCTGCCAAGTACAGATAAAAACCCTGAATGTTACTTATAAAACAAACATTAGAAAACCAAAATGTGCTCCCAAGTTCTTCTTTCTGTCTTATATACACCCATAGACCAGGCACTGGAAAAGCCATCTACCTTGAAATGCCAACAGGAGCAAGACAAAATAGCCAAAGACCAGGACAGTGATAATCTAGTCTAAATGTATTGTAAGGATCCTCATTTTCTCAAGTGACTGTTTTGTTATCTAAGACACAATATCTCTCCAGATCATCTCCCTGCCAGCTGCATTAGACACTTATCCTGTGCGTTCCATCTGCATCCTGTAGGATGTATCGACCATGGTGTACCTTCTTTATGTGTCTGTGTCTATTTCTATCACCACATTCCTAGTTCCTTTAGGCCAGATAAAGTATTTATCTTTATCCTTATTACTGTGCCTAGCACACGATTATCATGGATTCAGTGGAAAATTCTTCCCTTCATTTTTCAATTATTATACAACAGTGAGTTCTCAGGACTGGATTAAAGAAGGGGTCACAGTTTTGAATGCCTGTAGCACCCAGGTAATATAAATGAGTGAAACAGGATGGATCAAATAATTTTTGGATGTGTAGCAAATTGGAAAGTTTGTCTACCATTTAAAATATCATGTGTTCCTTAATGTCTGCTAATTTTTTGTCATGTAGGAATATGAAGTGAGCACTTCAGAGCTTCAGATTATGGCTTCTAGAGATAATTTTTTTTTCTAATATTAGTTCCAACTTTATATATTGACTAAACACCTAGGTCATATATATATTTATATATATATATAACAACTCTTTTCTAGGTTCTGGTCTGAGAGACACCAGTTTGTAACTTCTGCTATAGAAAACTCCTGTTTTCTAAGAAAACAAGAAATAAAAGCAGTATGTTAGAAGATTCTCATTTTGTCCATTTAGTAAGCTAACATAATTAGTGTTAATGACAATTCAGGGACTGGATAATGCTTAAGGAAAATTTCATAATCAATAGATCATGGTAAAATAAGCTTTTATTTTTAAAAAGGATTTTATTCATTTATTTTTAGAGGGGAAGGGATGGAGAGAGAGAGGAAGAGAAACATCAATGTTTGGATGCCTCTCACTATCCCCCAACTGGAGACCTGGCTTGCAACCCAGGCATGTGCCCTGACTGGGAATCGAACCAGCAACCCCTTGCTCCACAAGAGGGTACTCAGTCCACTGAGCCACACCAGCCAGGGCAAATATTCAAGATTTTAAAAATAAAATGTAGCCATTAAGTGAGTTAAAACTCAAGTGAGTTTTGTCCTACTAATATAATATTTCATAATATTCAGGTTGCTCTTGAGGTATTTATGATTACTGGTCTTTCTTGCCAAATTTTCCAAATTTGTCTAATGGGGCTTATTCCCTATAAAAAAGCATCTCTAATTATTAACATGGGTGTGGGTATCAGAAGAAAATAAGCAATTTATAACCAAATAGCTGAAATAAATGCACTATCCCATAAAGGAAAATACAAGTATAACTATTCACATTTTATTAGTATTAATTATTTTCTTTCTGGTTATTCTTTCATTAAGTATAATTTAAATAGTATTTTTCATATTTCTCTTTATAACCTAGAAGTATAATAATAATTTAGTAATTTTGAATTCAAGTTAAACTTTCCTCTACTTTCCCAGCTCAAAATAACACAAATTATTTTTTAGGAAGAAAATTTTGATTACTTTGACTATATTAGTTTCTTTACTTTTAGGACTTTAAAAAATATTAAACCACTATTTTGTCAAGTTTAGCAGATAACACAGGTATTTGAAAAACAACTTTTTAAAATTTATTTGAAAGACAGTTTTTTAAAGCAATATTTGGATTATTAATAGGAAAAACATGCATTCAAGTCAAAAGTGCAAAATCATCTCATACAGAAAGCCACTGACACTTGAAAATCAAAAGAACAATATTAGTGATTATACACTGAAAATCAGTTCTCTTACATTAGTGATAATATAACTTTTAGAGTATTGCAATGAGGTAATAAATGAGAAATAAATCAGAACATGACATGAAAGCTTATGAAATATGCTGGTTATTTTTTCCCATTCTTCCCAAATATAACCAATACTCATTGAGTGCTTTTTTATGCACCAAGTATAACACTAAATTATATTTATACATTTTCCCAACTAATACTTGCAATGAAACTATCAGACAGTCAAATGCTTAAGTATTAACCATTTTTTATTCTGCTAATTTGTGTATCAATTCTGATATTTTACAAGGAAATCATTTCTTTTAGGTTGTCATTTCTTTAGGAAGTATTCTTCCCTATTCTGTTTTCATATTCTTATTCTGATCAGATTTTAAATTTTTTCTTATTTTATTAATCAGATCCTGAATAGGTTGGTCTATATGATCATGTTTTAAAGGAAAAAGGTTCTGAAAATATTTATCCTTTGTACTATTTGAAGGGTGCTATTTATCATTTAAATTTTATTTTTATTAAATCTCCATGATTTAAAAAAAATCCTCAAATAAATAAAGAATATTTGTTTTTTTCTTTGTTCTAAAGTGGTGACATCATTTAAGGCTACAGAATTTCATGTGAGTTCCACTTGCATTTGGTTTCATGGTTTAGTAATGGATATTGTACCTTTTGTTGCTTTCTAGATGTTTGTAATTTTCTTATTGATTTCTTCTTCATTCTATGTTTATCTAGCAGTGTGTTTCTTTTATAAATGTAATTAAATTTTCGGTGACAAATTGATTAAATTTATTTTATTAGAAATTACTGAAGAAAGTCTCATGAAAATGTCTAATTCCTTTATATTTATAGAGATATTCTTTGTAGCCAACTGCATGGTGAATATCTGAACACATAAAAATATGTATTATCAATTTGAGGAATATATAATTAAACAAATATATACACATTTCAATGTAAATATTAATATAAATATAATACGTAATAAACCATTATTTTCTTATAATTATTTACTTATTTTTGCCAGATTTTTTACTTCTTAAGGAGCTTATTTAAAGTTTCAACTGTATTTCATCAATTCATCTTTGCATTTCTAAAACTGGTATTTCTTTAGATCATAATTTGGTAAATATTGATTTATTATTACTGTACATTCCTCACATATTTTTTATCGGTACATATTGTTCCTCTTTGTCTATATAGGGCCTTTCACTTAAATCTAATCTAATCATTATATAAACATCATTGCCCGTACTTGGCCCACCACTATTTTCAAGTTTTCTTGCCCTTTATTAAATGTGCTTCTTTTACGAGCATGTAGAAGATAGGTGTTATTTCTAAGCCAAACACATTATTCCTTGTTATTTTTTGAAAAAAAAAATTAAGGCATGATCTATTTTCACCAAGATATCTGTGCCCAAATTACTTCCACACTAACAATGAACGTTTTAAAACAAATAACTCCTCTAGGTGTGTATCCCAGACTATACATATTATGCTAACTTTGGACTATCATTAATATTTCTCCCATGTCTCTTTAGTCAAGAATTCTTATGCTTCACTTATATCACTCAATCCCAGATAGTCTGTCATTACGGCAGAATCTACTCCTTGCCATTTACTATGCCCTTCTCCTGCCCCATATTATATTAATTTTATAGCCTTTTTTGATTCTTTATTTTTTGTTTATATCCCTTTCCAGAGTACTTTTGTTTTTTCTCCCATATGTTTTATGATGTTACTAGTGATTATTACTTTCCCTGCAAACTGTACACAAAAGAAATAATTAAAATCTTATTCCTCAATTTTACTACTTTATAATATTTGTGTTATTACAAATTCTATCCTTTTCTTCCTTTGAGCATCTTGTTCTTCTAACTTGTTTAGCTAAATACAATTTATTTATCAATTTTCATACTTTCTTATTTAATAAATCAAATATTCAGTGCTCTGGCCTCTCAGTGCTTTCTTGGCAGTGTTTGGTCCTACCCTGCAGAACGTTTCCCCTGTTCATCATCCCCGGTAGAGCTATTTGCCTTTTAATTATCAGGCTACATAGAGTGTATCTTTCAACATAACATTTTTGGTAATGCTTATACAAGAAAAAATAAATTCAACTTGTCTCTCTGCCTTTTACTCCTATTGTTCTGGGTTGAATTGTGCGCCCCTCCTCCACCCGAATCTGTATGTCGAAGCCCTAGCTGCTAGTAGTCCAGAACGTGATTCTATTTGATCAAAGGGTAAAATTAAAGAGGTAATTAAGTCAAAATGAGGCTTTTAGGATGGTCCTTACCCAATATGACTGGCGTCCTTACAGGAAGAGGATAGTAAAACCCACAGAGACACCAAGGCGTGAATGCACAGAGGGAAGGAAGACTGTGTGCAGAAGGGGCACAGAGCGGCCATCTGTAAGCTCCGGAGAGGGGCTTCAGAGGAAACCCAGGCGTTGGCACCTGGATTTGGACTTCAAGCCAATAAAATGGCTTGAAAATAAATCGCTGTTGTTTAAGCCATCCACTCTGTGGTGTCTTGTTACGATAGTCTGAGCAAACTAATGTATCTAGTGAAATGAAAAGTATATTTAGGTCCTTTTAAAAACTTTACCTTTTCTTTAATGGTTCAACCATAAAATAAGACACCAAATTATTAGAAGTAGTTACAATGTAATATTAAAGAATAAATGATTATCTTAATGAAAATATTAAGACTATCATTTATATATTAATAAATATCTCCCTTTGGCTTTAGATTACAGAATAAATGATGTTTCGGTCAATGGCAGGCCCCATATATGACAGTGGCACCATAGACTCTAATGGAGCTAAAAATTCCTGTCACCTAGGGATGTCATAGCTGTTGTAACATTGTAGCATAACATGTTACTCATGTGTTTGTGGTTATGCTGGTATAAACAAAGCTAATGTGCTATCGGTTGTATAAAAATACTGTACACTGTATTTTTCCTTTTCTATGTTTAGATATTCAAATACCGTTGCATTACAGTTACCTATATAATTCAGTACAGTGATATGATGCATAGGTTTGTAGCACAGGACCAATAGGCTATACCATATAGCATAGGTGGGTAGGAGGTTATACCCTCTAGGTTTGCATAGGTGCACTCTGTGATGCGTATACAATGACAGGCCACCCAAGAAAGCACTTCTCAGAACATACCCCTGTCCTTAAGCTACACATAACTGTACATGTGGTAAGTTCTTTACTTCTGCTCTGACAATTATTAACCAACAATCCACTTTACATGACCATTCATTCACAAATAAAGATATACAATCCCCCGGATCTGTGGTTTTACTGTCTACAATTTCAGTTACCTACAGACAAACACAATCTGAAGATATTAAATGGAAAATTCCAGAAAAAAATCCTAAGTTTTAAATTTCATGATGTTCTGAGTAGCGTAATGAATTCACATGCTGTCCCACTCCATCCTGCCCAGGACAAGAATCTTCCCTTAGTCCAGTGCATCCACACAATATGCTACCCACCTGTTGGTCACTCAGTAGCCCACTCAATTATCAGGTCTACCGCCATGGCATCCCAGGGATTGTGTTCAAGTACCTCTTACTTTATTTAACAAAAGCACAAAAGCACTAAAGCAGCAATGCTGGCAATTCAGATGTGCCAAAGAGAAGCTACAAAATGCTCCTTTCATTGAAAAGGTCCAAGTTCTCAACTTAAGGAAAAAAATATGCTGAAGTCACTAAGCTCTATGATAAGAGTGATTTTTTTCCCATGAAGTTGTAAAGAAGGAAAAAGAAATATGTGCTAGTGTTTCTGTCACACCTTAAACTGCAAAAGTTTTGGCCAGAGTGCATAGGAAGATGGAATAGGCATTAAATGTGTCACTGGAAGACATGAACAGAAAACTTCCTCTTTTCAAATCTGTATACACCATATTTTATAAACTTTCTGAGGGAAGTCTACTAGCTTACATAAACATTTCTTAAAATATTGCTATATTTTAGGCAATATACTTTAAAAGTGATTTTGTTAGTAAAAGAGTTTAGGAATTTTTTCAGTTTATACTATTAATCTAATGTTTTAGATGATAAGATATGAGTTAATAAAGATAGGAAAATCCTTAAATATTGAACATTATTTAAGGTTTCTGGGTTATAGCTTTTAGTGTAGTGACAATAATGTATCTTGTCTAACCTTATACCATGATGAACTATAAAACAAACTACATTTATTTTTTTATGTTGATTACATAGTCTCAGATAGTCATTTAAACATAACAATTTAAAATTGATTTTGAAAAAATGAGTTGGCTCAAGAGAGGAATCCCTATTTAATTAACGTCTTTTCAGGGCTTCCCTATGTTTACCTGCGGTATTATCTTAGCCAGCCATTAGAAAATTGCCACGCATTTTTTCAACTTTTGACATGGTCTTTAGCAAGCAAAGAAATGTAGAAGCAGATGTCTGTACTTCCAGATATGTGCCATATAGTCTTTATTTCTACTTCAATCTTTTGGAATAGACTGAAGAAAAAAATTCTAAAGGCAATAAAAACAAATTGTTAGTATAGTCTATTCAATACTGACAGCACACAAGTAATAGTTAATCCCTGGGCTTTGGTAAGTAGGAGGTATTGTTGATTGTAACAATTTTTACCGCGTCTATCATTCTGTCCAACGGGAAGAAACTTTCAAAGCAGACCATATTTGGGCAATTACTTAACGAAATATGCCAAGCAGAACACATGCAGAGAAGAATGCAATTTAGAAGAACGTGAAATAATGTAAAATATAATATGCTGTGTATTTCATATTCCTTCAGATTAAATAAAGGAATCATTCTTTTTAGCACTAATTGGATACTTTTATATAGCATCAATTAAGCAGTAAATCTCCTTAGGAACAAAATTTTTTCAATTCATTCTTCACACCCTTATAAACAAGGATAAAGACAGTATGCTCAAAATAATTCCAGTGGTAAGCAGAATTCTAACATGGCTCTCAAGATTTCCACATCCTTTGTATATGTCCTTGTATAATCTCCCATTGACAGGCAAAGGAAGCTAAAACTGTGATAGGATATCACATTATTAAGAAGAAATAATTTTGTGATATAATTAAAGTCCCTAATCCATTAGCTTTGAGTTAAAGAGGTATTATCCTGAATGGACTTGACAATATCAAGTGCGCAATTAAAATCATATTCTGCAGGCCTTGAAGAAATAAGCTAACATGTTATGAGAAACCCTATGAGGCCATTATGTGGTAAGAACCTGACGGCAGCCTCCAAGGGCTGAGAGTATTTCCTAGCTGACAGCTAGCTAGATACTGGGGATGTTAGTTTTACAACTATAAACGACTGCAATTTTCTAGCCAGTATTGAACTTTGAAGAGTATTTGAGTTTCAGATGAGATTGTATCTCCACCTGATACCTTGAATGCATTTTGTGGGACCGCAAAGAGAGAACTCAGCTAACCTATGCCCAGACACCTGAATCATAGAAACTGATATTATAAATTTGGGTTGTGTTTAAGCTGCGATGTTGTGGCATCTTGTTACACAGAAATAGAAAAGCAAGCTGCCATGTGTGAGCCACCATATGGAGAGGGCCATGAAGAAGGAGTGGACGTGGCCTTCAGCCAATAGCCGGTCAAGAACTAATGCCCTTAGTTCAGCAGCCTGCACAGAAATAAATGCTTCCAAATAACTCGGGAGCTTAGAAGTGGATCCTTCCTGAATTGAGCTTCAAATGAGCTCACGGTCCTGGTCAAACATCATAATTCCAGTCAGACCCTGAGACAGAGGACTAAGTTGAGCTATTCCTGGAATCCTTACCCACAGAAGCTGTGAGATAATTAATGTATCTTTTTTAAAACACTAAATGTGTGGTAATATTATGTACCAATACATAACAAAAACAATACCTACCTTCAAATATTATTTGAGATTGTTTGCTAAATATTTTAGATGATTGGTCTGTACTGGTGACCAGGAAAATATGGCTAATTCAAGACCTTACATTATTCTAGAGAAAAGTCATTCTCTTGTAAAAGCTATTCTCAATGCTGCCATGTTTTTATCAACAGTATAATTTTTATTTCTAATATCAGTTTTCTATATCACTTGTATAACTCATACTGTAAAATGACAAGGGTGATCAAAGAGACTTCTGTGTAAAATTCAATAAACAAATTGTGAAGCATATATCTAGATTGTTTTAAGCACAGTATATTCATACAAAAAACTTGTTACAGTGTTAATGACATGACCTGTTGTATTTTGTAACTTCTTTTTTACATGCTTGTCACTGCTAAGTAGATGGGATGGCTCTGGTCTTCTCTTTACCCCATAGTGATATTTATATTATTTTTTTCTCCATTATACTTTTACTTGAATGTCATATTTGGGACAATTGACCCAAAGGGCTGATATTTCCCAATTAATCTGAGATCACAATAAAACAAGCAACGAAATAGTATTTGGGATGTTGGTTTCTCACCCTTACCATCAAGACACACTGCCTCCCATCATCCATATTTATTGAGCATTTACCATATATGAGGCACAATAGAACTTATAAGAAAATACTGTCCCTGGTTTGGGAAAGCTTACATTTTAAAAGGAAATAAACACACCTCTTTTATTTTTTAAATATTGAACAAAGAAAGAAAACTACAGGCCAATATTGCTGATGAACATATATTCTGAAATCTTCAACAAAATATTGGCAAACCAGATCAAGCAATACATTAAAAAGATTGTATACCATGATTGAGTGGGATTCATGCAAGGATGGTACAATATTCGCAAATCAGTAAATGCAATACATCACATAAACAATCCAAAAAACAAAAACTGCATGATCATACCAATAGATGCTGAAAAAGCATGTGATAAAATACAACACCCATTTATGATAAAATCACTCAGCAAAGTGGGAATAGAGGGAGCATACCTCAACATAACAAAGGTTGTGCTCAAGAAACCTGCAGCCATATCATACTTAGCAGGCAAAAACTAAAAGCTTTTTCCATAAAATCAGGACCAAGACAAGAGTGTCTACTTTCACCACTTCTATTCAACATAGTATTGGAAGTCCTATCCACAATGATCAGACAAGAAAAAGAAATAAAAGGCATCCAAATCAGAAAGAAGGAAGTAAAATTGTCAGTGTTTGCAGATGACATGATAGTGTGCATAGAAAACCCTAGTTTCCACCAAAAAATTATTCAACCTAATAAATGAATTTGGCAAAATGGTGGGATAAAATGTTAACATTCAGAAATCAGGGATTTTTTTCCACCAACAATGAAATATCAGAAACAGAAATTAGGAAAAATGCCATTTACTATAGCAACATGAAAAATAAAAGTTTTAGGAATAAACTTAATCAAGGAAATAAAAGACCTGTACTCAGAAAACTACAGAACACTGTAGAAAGAAATTAAGGAAGACACACAAAAAATGGTAGCATATATGATGCTCATGGATTGGAAGAGTTCACATTGTTAAAATGTCTGTATAACCTAAAAATACACCTCTTTTAAAATGATATTTTTATTTTGTGTTTTTGCAAGGTACTCAGGGAATAGTCTGTAGGGTGAGCTTTGGGTATAACTTAGCCCTATTATTTAAAGAAGAGAAGAAAAGGAGGGATTTTAAAGGCAGCCAATGAAAGTCTTTTCAGGATAGGGTTTTATAGGGAGGAAACACAATCTCATCAACTAAGGAGAGATTTTCTGAAGTAAACAGGCTGAGGGAAATAGTTTGTGAGATGCAAGCAAAGAAAATAGGGTGTCCTTAGACACTGAGTGGAGCCAGAAAAATCATATGACTTTTTTTCCAAGTTCTGTCTGCTTCCTTCTAAAATGTACAGCCAACCATTTATCATCCATGCTGTCCCACAAATAGTTTTTATTAATGCTTTTTGGCAAGTTTATGTTACTTCTATTTGACTTTCTATATTTCCTATGTTGTTTTTAGGTTTAACATTAGAGGAGTAGAACCAGTTAATATTTAGGGAGTTATGTTTGTACCTTGAGGTGGCCAGTGTTGGGATGTGGAATTTTTATACAAGTTATAAATGTTTGGTATAGTATTTCTGGTACATTGTGGCTGCACAAGGACCATTGCTAAAATTGCTTCCATGTCTAAACAAAGAAAACTGCCTGCATATTGGTTTGTCCTGGCGGGACATAAAAGGCATAAATGGTTCTAGTCACAGATGTAGCTGCTGTGCGTACTTGAAGTTTTGGAGCACTTAGAGGGCTGTAATAGAAGTGGATGTCCCATGGAGAGTACAGGCTGAACTATGTGTGTATCTGTGGAATACTCAATATGCACATATTTGACTACAGCTGCAGAAGTGTTCTTTACTTGTGACTCTTCATATTATTTTAAAACACTTTATCACCTGATATCAGTCTAAGTATTTCAATTTATTTTATAACTGGATCATTAGAATGATTGGCTAAAAAGATCTCTTCTCTTCACATTAACTTCACTTTGTGCCACACGGCAGTTATCCATCAGAGATTACCTTAGGGTGCATATATTTATTTGTATGTCTTAACTTTTCTACAGTATGTAAGCTCATGAAATATAGGATGTAGGTCTTACGTAGTTCTTTCAAACCTCATAGGGACAACTCCTGTAAAGATACCACATCTAAATAAATACTTTCCTTGCATGATCATATGATTAATCATTCAATAATTCATTCTATTCACGAACCCTGAAGCACATCATTTATTTTTTTAAAATAAATTAAAAACCAAGTGAGGCAAGGTAAAATTAAAGAATAAGTGTGTTTAAAGTGATTGATAAATGTAGGTAACATACAAACAAAACAGTGTACAAAAAATAAGAAAGAAAAGCATAAAGAAATTGAGGGAGGGAAGGAAAGAAAAAAGGAATAATAGAAGGAAAAATAGAAGCATAGAGAAAGAAATATGTCTTAATAGTTTCATCCTCTATAGCGATATGATTGGTTTATTATGGCTAATGCCAAAGTAGACCATCTGTGAATAATTTTTTTTTGCTGGATAATTACAATGACATTATATGTAGAGCAACTTTATAATGATGTGTTTAACTCTTTTAAACATTGTAATATAGCTTCTGTCACTGGATAATTATTAATATATCTTTTCTAAGCTATAATATAGTTAAATGAGCAAAGGAGGAATGAGGAGAGTGGGAGGATTTTTAATACTTGGGATAATCTTTGAGTAGTCCCTTGACTAAGCAGTATTTAATTATATCCATTAAGTATACCCAATGCTTACTAACCAGAGCAGATTTTTTATCCAACTGAAATATTTAAAAAATGGACATCAGAGCCTGAGATTTACCTCATGGTATCTAATTTTACTGCTTAGTGAAATAACAATTTTCAAGGTGATTTCTTTCTAGATTTAAATGAGACAAACTACTCAACCAAAATTAATAGTTCATTAGAATTAAATGCATCACATTAGCCAAAAATTAGAATATTATTTTGCTGTATCACTTCACTACAGGAATGATGAAGGTGCCATGGGTAATGGACATGGGTTTATACATCAAAATAAGCACAAAAATACATCTTGAAATACAGACAGGCAGCACTTGCATGCTGGATTTCCTAAGTATTTAAATTGTTATATATAAGAAAATCGACTGAGGAATTCAAAATCATCTTGTGTCTTCATGGCTGCAGCAAGGTACCGTGTCTTTGCAAAGAAAAAGTGGTTTTATTTCAGACTACATTCTATCAGGGTTTCCACTGACAGTTCAGTATTACCTGAACTTTATCTCGATTAGGCCTTAACATAACTCTTTCATCAGAGCTACAGCCCTGACATGTAGGTGACTGATTCTAATGGACTTGATGAAAAGAAGACAAAGGAAAGGCTGTCTGGCCACACCAACAGCTTTGCCACCCAGCAGGTACCATTATTCCCTCTAAAGCTTTAAAATTTGACGTTGAACAGGAGGTTTCACCAGATACAACCCTGAAGCAATTGCCATTACTGAGCATGCCAGGTGCATTAGTAGAATTTTCTCCCGGATTATTTCTCTCCAACTGGGGAGTTTGGAGATTCAATGGATCTTAGAAACATTTATGGAAATTCATGAATATTTTGGCTAGCTCTGGAGGCACTGTCTTATGTAAATTAACTTTATCAAGTGAATATTTTGTAAGTTGATTTTCTCTTTTGTTAAATAATTTTTACAAGACTTGTCCTCAGATATTTTAGTGACAAGATTCAATAACTATCATTTATTCAGTTATTATTCCACAGAGTTTTAGTCTACTATGTGAAAGCCCTGCATTGTATAAATATTAATCAAGACAAAATACTATGGAAGATCTTATGAAGTAGGAGAGGTAAGTAGACAAATAGATAAAATAAAACATGATACATCTTAAATAAACATTGAGCCTAACATTTCCAGGCCAATTCAAGAAAGGTTATAATTAAACCAAGACTGAAATATCACCAAGAAGGCCACTGAGTAGAGAAGACTTTTGAGCAAAACGATGTTCTAAACCATTAAGACTTGAGGACTCCATCATATTGTGAGAACTACAAACAGCTCATTAGTGTTAGTGAATAAATATGTAATACAGCAGGAAATGACAGCAGAAAGTTTCTATATTATGAATACTCTTGCGTTAAATGTCTAGGTAATTCTTGGAAAGAAGGTTTTTCCTTCTTCGCAAACTAGCCCAGAGAAAATGGTGAATATAAGAAGAGACATTAATCAAGAGATATAATTACCAGGATTTAGTGCCTAATTAGATTTTGTTGCAGAAGAGGAGGGCAATGTTAATGATAATGATAGTAACATCAATAATAGACAGCTCCAGAGACCAACCTTTCCTTCAAATCACATTGTATCACAGAAGAGTTAAGCCCTTAAAGATCAGAGAGTCTGTATCATTCAATTCCTATCCGCCAGTACTGAGACTGTTCCCTTGTATAAATTGTGTCTCATTTCACTTTATATCCAATTTTTGTAATACTAGGTCTCTGCCCCAAACATATGACTATAAGTCACATATTCTCTCACATCCTGTCATTCCCATGTTTTCCAGATCTCCTCTTTCCAGTTCCAACCTCCTACTGCGGCCTTCACTCCCCAGATATTCCCCTCTGCTCTCTCAAAACTTCTTTCCATAATTAAGACTAACAAAATAAAAGTAAAAAAAATTAGAAGAAAAAACATAAGGGGTACACACCCTGACATCTATACCTCAATCAGAAACTTTTGCCTGAAGTGCATCTTCCTATTTCCACTGAATATTTGAGGAATGTGACAATATATGTCCCCAAAATTATCTAAAAATATTTAATAATCAATAACAAGTCTAAATAATTAAAAATATATTTACCAATCAAAATATTATATAATATTAATAAAATATAGATTTCATGTTATAGCCAAGATTCTCAGCTGCTATGTCTTGGCTCACTATTGTTTTCATCCTTTGTAAAGATATACCAATTGTTGTTGTTAAGGAAAGGTCACCTTTGTAGATGATTTCCTTTTGAAGAAATAATTGACTGAATTTTAATACAATTTAAATATGTTTTATGTGGTGGAAGAGAAGAGTAATAGGGTTTAAAAACTTCTGAATCAAACATTCAGTATGATTTAAAGGTAAATTCCTTCTATATTTAGTTTGTTTTTATCATAAGAGGCTATTAAACTTTGTCAAATTCTTTCTGGATTTATTGAGATGTTTATGTAATTTTTATCCATCATTTTGTTAATGTGGTGTAGCAAGTTAATTGATTTATGTATGTTGAACCCTCCTTGCATCCAGGGATAAATTTCACTTGATTCTGGTCTATGGCCCTTTAATGTGCTATTGAATTCAGTTTTGTGGTGGATAATTGCATCTGTTTTATTATGTGGGCCTGTAGTTTTTCTTTTCCTGTAGTCTTTGTCTGGCTTTGGCATCAGAGTAATGCTGGCTCCATAAATTAGTCTGCATGTATTTTATTTTCTTTTTGGAAGACTTTGGGGAGGACTGTCATTAATTCTTTAAATATTTTATAAAATTCAGCAGTGCAGCTATCTGGTCCTGGGTTTTTTGTTCTGGTTTGTTTTTTTGAAGTTCTTATTTATTGATTCAGTCTTTCTACTCATTATTTATCTGTACAACTTTTTTTATTTCTTCATGATTCAGTCTTGGTAGGTGGTATATTTCCAAGAATCATTTATTTCTCCTAGGCTATTGAACTTGTTGATTGTTCCTAGTAATTTCTTATGGTCTTTTTAATTTCTGTAGCATCAATACTCTGCAATACATAATGCTAAGTGAAATAAGTTATTCACAAAAGGACAAATCCTTGATAATTTTGTGTACATGAAATATCAAAATTAGTCAAACCTATAGAAACAAGCAGTAGATCGGTGGTCGTCAGATGCTGAGGAATGGGGAATGGGGAAATTGCCGTTAAATGAGTATAAAGTTTCAGTTGTAGAGATGAAAAATTTCTAGAGATCTGCTGTACAACATTGGGCCTACAGTTAATAGTACTGCATTGCTCAGGAAATTTTTAAGAGAGTAGACCTCATGTGTGTTCTTATCACAATAAAAAAATACACTTTATAGATGTGTAGTGTTGAAATAGAGTAATGAGTCATTACTTTCAAAATAGAAGTGATTCCATAGTATAGATTCATAAGGTAGAATTACAATGCTGTATTATTTATATAATATTTCTTTTCTGCTAAAATAAAATTGCAAATATAAGTAGAAATTATAATAAAATATATATTGTTATCATTTTATCTGGAATGAAAATTTGAGATACATATTTTTAAATAAAAATGGTTTGGTTTTATAGAGGTATTTATTTTGTCAAAAGTGGAATTGTATTTTTTCCTTATTTTTTTATACTCTCCAAAAGAAAAAGGGATAAAAATGTCTTTACTTCACTATCTTGAAATCTGAAACAATTAGAAATGAGAGTTGGGGACAAAGGGAAAAAAGGATATAAATGTCTTCACTTTATTATCTTGAAATGAACAATTGGAAATGATAGTAAGGGACAGAGTCTACAGATTTAATGTGAAGGTGACTGATTGGACCTAGGAAATGAGTGATAGCGAAACATCTAAAACACTTCTCGCCACTGTCAGTATTTCTGGCACAGTTGTATTCTTTATGTTGCACCAAAATTATTCTCAATTTATTCCCTAAAGATTAATAAAAACCCAATAGAGGTTTTTTTTTTTTTTTTTCAAAACAAGTGAGAAAAGTAACTGTGGATTAAGGAATATAAAATTTGGAGAGCTGGGTTCAAGTCTCAAGTTTGTTATTATCTGGTCATATAACCTTTGGTTTATCACTTTTATTCTCTCCAGCTCAGTTCCAAATTCTGGGTATAAGGAATGCATTAAACAGCAGGTTTTTAAGTGGTCTCTCTAAATTTTTCACTGTTCTAGATACTTTATATATTTTTTAATTAATTCCTTTTACACATTATATTGTAACTGTTTTCCTTTGATTTTTACATAAGACTCAGATAAAAATTGCACAAAGCCACAGAATTACATATAACTAGACTAATAACCTTCAAAGTCAGTAACTCTATTTTGTTTGTTTACCTGGCAGTGTTGACCACTACCACGTTGGATTCTGTTTCCCTAATTCTTTTCTATTCTTTTCTTTTTTTTTTTCCAAAGATTTTATTTATTCATTTTGAGACAGAGGGGGAGGCAGAGAGAAAGAGAGAGAGAGAAACACTGATGTGTGGTTGCCTCTCACATGCCCCCAACTAGAGACCTGGCCTGAAACTCAGGCATGTGCCCTGACCCGGAATTGAGCTGGCAATTCTTTGGTTTGCAGGCCAGGACATAATCCACTGAGCCACACCAGCCAGGGCGTTCTTTTCAATACCTTTTATAGATATGTCTGATGTTTACCTTTAAATGTCAATATTCTTTAGGGTCTTTATTCAGTTTCTTTTGTGTGTGTGTTAAATATGACATTTAGATAAATTATTTATTCTCCTTCAACAATCTTTATATGCCTCTATGTCCCAAAAGAAAAATTCTATCCCAGAATTCTTGGATATGCCCCAAATTTATATATTTAAATCCCATCTCTCTGTAAATATTTCTAGAAATTCAGATTCAAATTCCTCTATATTTATCATATTTCTCCAAGAAACTACCGATTCCTGTTTCTAGTTCCCCATTTTCTAATTGCCAGCATCTCCAGCCCTTCAAGTTTTAGTCTCAGAACTACAATTACATGTCTCACAGCCTCCTGTCTCTTCCAATCTAACATCTATACTGACTGATGTTTTTAAACTGATCTTCATCAGGGTGCAACCTGTTTAAAATCTGTCAATATCCTGGCCATAAATTTTAGTGTACATTTCATACTATTTTGATGATCATATAAACCTTGTATTTTCTGATGACTAATTCACATTCTGGTTGTTATTTTATCCCCAGCATACTTGTTAATATGAGTCACAAGACCTTTTTTTAGTTCCTAAATATATTCTGATCTTTCATTTTTCTTTGCCATGACATAAGGTTGTTTTTTCTTTGTGGAATTACTATTACCCATCTTTTAAAATTCAGCTCAAATGTTGTCCACTGCAGAAAGATTTCCCTTGAATGCCTTGTCTACTGTTGTTGACCTTTTTATTTTTTTTGGTGTTTTCATAGTATAGTTTATAGGCCTTTTTCCCATAGCATGAATCTCACTGTATTGTAAGATTATGTATTTTTATCTTATTTTATGTGTTTGTTGTAAATTTTTATTTTTAATTTTAGCATTTTTTGTATTTATTGAATCTTTCTTACCATGTAGCAAATACTCAACATGAAATTTTCAAAGAGCCCTGGCTGGTGCTGCTCGGTGGATTCAGCACAGGCCTGCAAACCAAAAGGTTGTTGGTTCAATTCCCAGTCAGTGCACATACCTGGATTGTGGGCCAGGTCCCCAGAAGGGGGCACATGAGAGGCAACAATACATAGATGTTTCTTGCCCTCTCTTTCTCCCTCCTCTCCCTTCTCTCTAAAAGTAAATAAATAAAATCTTTAAAAAAAAAAGAATTTTCAAAGAATGAATTAGAGAACAAGGAAAACATCAAATTTGGATGGTTATTTATTACAAAATCCTAAATTGTTTCTTCTTCTCGATGTTGCATTACCAATCTCAGAGTTGTTATGGCACTGACAAAGTGCATGTGAAAGCAGTTTACAAATACAGATTTGCCATAAACATTTACCAAAAAATTAATGCAAACACCTATTGACAGGCAACCTATAGTGACAAAAAGCTTGATTAGTTGAAACTAGAAAGACAGAGATCAAATCTTTGGATCCTTTATTTATGTTTGAGTGTTCTTGCAAGAAAATCATTCAAACTTTCTAAAATGTTTTCTGAATACATTGGGAGGTTTTAATCACCATGCCTTCTCCAATTGTTGATGTTAACCTTGAGTGATGTATGTAAAAGTTCTGTTAAATTGCAAATCTCTCTATGAATATAATTTATTAAAGATCTCATACAGGTAAATCACTGTGCTATCCACTGCAGAGAAAATGAATTTGCAGGAGAAAAGTAGGGTTTGTTTGTATTTTTCATGGAAAGATAGTGGACTTTCAAATCTAGCAAGCTGAATTCTGCTTAGCCAATTACCAACTAAGTTTGACTATGACACTTGGTCTTTAAATCTCAGTATCTTCATGTATAAATGGACACGATAATACCAGTGTTGTCCAATTCTCAGAATTGTATAGGGCCAATGGGATCAGATTTGTGACATTATTTAAATGCAATGAAGCTCAGTGTAGATGAAAAGTAATTTTATCTTGTTGAGTTTGAAATTCAAGAAAAAATGGGATATAAGGGATATTGAGGAAACCCTTTGGTGACCTTCTAGCAAACAGTTCAAGTTTCTATTTTCCAATAGAAAGGTCATTTCTATTTGGCTTTAGTCACCAGCTTCATACCTGTGGTTGAAGTTCTAGGTTTGAAGTGATATTTCAGCATTGATAAGCACACACACACAAATAAATAGGTGTTGCTTTAAATATTATTTTAGATTCTTAATATGCTACATTATGACCACTATATGATTACTTTATTTTCTTTCCTTAAATAGTCCCCCTTTCAAGAAGTGGAAGGTGATGATAATTTTTAAGCTGTTCACATAGCTGTTCCCTAAAGCTAAAAATTCAAATGAGATATTAAATGTAAAATGAGATGCCTCTTCCTGAAGGCAAGCTGGCATCTGGAAATAATTAAATCTGACACTACGCGTCATCCTCGGCCTATGCAGACTTAAATCCCTTCTCACTGCACCATGACCTCCACCTGGGTTTATTTTTCCAACCAAAAATATTAGTTTATTTTATTCTTTATGCTCTTCAATTTGTCCAAAATACACTTAAGTTGTCAGCAATCTAATGCCTTCCAATTTAAATTGTGTAAATCTAAAGGTCAGGCAACAGTGTTGCAGCCACAGTCACTTCTGGTTCTGAAGACCTCGTTGTTGTTTCTTGACTCTGATTTTCAAAATCTCATTTTGTACCTTTTGGGCCCTGCAACATTTTAGTGCTTTTTGTAGTGTTTATTTTATTTTTAGTTGACTTTAACTGCTTTTTACCAGTTTTTATTTTCTCCTATGCATTTTAAAATGTATTTTTATAACAGATAAGAGACTCTCTTTTTTTGAATACATATAAATATTTTGTACAGCTTAAGAACATTTCTATTCAACACAATGTATTTTAACTATAAAAAGAAAGTAAATCAAAGCTGAATTACCATTTTTATAAAATTAAACACTCTAAAATGAAATTGAACACAGATTTACAATTACACATATATTTCCTATGTGCAAAATATTAAAATTCAGTCTTCCTATTTTGCACCTCTGAAGTTGGAAATATCTTTGTTACCCTTACGAAGGACTTCCTGGGCAGGTGTTAAGTGGGGTGAGATGAGTGAATAAGGCATGTCTTTACTGCCTAAGAATAATTGCTGGTCAGGTCGGTAGAGAAAGGATGAGCAAACCACAGCACATGGGCCAAAGACTGCCTGCTGCCTATTTTCAGCACTGTCTATGAGCTAAGAATTATTTTAACATTTTTAAATAGTTGAAGAAAAAACATTAAAAGTAAATACCATTTCTAATACATAAAAATTACATTAAATTCAAATGTCATTATCATTGCAATTTCATCCCTAGGAAAATAACCAAAAAATAAAAATAAAAACATACAACTACAGAAAAACTGGTGAGTGGATAAACAACTGTCTTCTATACATACAATGGAATATTCTTCAATAGTTTTTTGAAAATGGTTGATATATGCTACAACATAAATTATTCTTGAAAAATTATGCCAAATGAAAAATGCCAGACACAAAAAGCCATATATGATATGGTTTCATTAATATGAAATACCCAGAATAGACAAATCTGAAGAGTCAGAAAGTAGCAAAAAGTTGCCAGAGGTTGAGGAAGAGAAACTGGAATTTATGGAAATGTTCTGGAATTAAATTATCATGAGAGTTGTATGGCTTTATGAATTTACTACAAACAACTGTACTGTACAATTTAAATGAGTTAATTGTATGGTATGGGAATTATACTATAAAAAGATTTTTAAAAAATTCGCTTTCTCTTAGTTTTTAGCAGTGAAATATCCATGCACTCTTTAATAGGTAATATAAGTAGATACATAGAGCATATACATAAACACATAGATAGGCACAGAAATGGAGGGACAGAGATAAACACAGGAACTTTAAAGCTTTCTTCTGGTTTATATGTCTTCTTGAACTGATTTGAGGTTTATCTTTTTGGGGCAATTTTTATTATCTCTCCAAATATTACTTATCTGCCATTTGTTATCACCTTTCCTTTAGGATTCAAATATCTGAATGAAAAACCTTTTAAAAATACATTATATATATCATACTATGTTACATATTTCCCAACAATTCACTGTTTGAGCTTAATTCTGTATTGTCTATTATGAATCATCATACCTGTACCTTTAGCTGTTTCATTTCATGTTTCATTTCTACATTTAGTTTATTTGATTTTTTTCCAATTTTGAAATTTTCACTTGATTTTTTTATAGCTTCTCAGTCTTGCCACTATTTTTCTGAACAGAGAAGGCATACTTATTTAAAAGTCTAAATCCAATATTTGAGTTCCTAGGAACCATCAATATCTTCCTCTATTTTATTTTTGTTCAAAAACAAGTTGCTTCTCCTTCTCATGTCTATGGATATTTATGAGTCTGTTACTGACATCGTATTTTCAAAATTGTTTGTGGACATTATGGGAGGTATGAAAGATAGTTATCTTTCTTCAAGTTTCATATGTTTCCTTCTGGAAGGCCAGTCAATTCAGTAGCAGTTAGCATCACAATAATCTCACTTCAAGAACTAGGATAGTTTGAAGTGGGCCTGCAATCCCTGTTAAGGTTTATTTATTTCCAAGTCAATCTTCCTCTTGAAGTTTCAGCCCATTTAAAGATGGGATTTTACTGCACAGTCTTCTTTACTCAGTGTCAGACAGTGGCATTTCCCCCAGCCTTTTGAGGCTGTTGTAAGTGCTTCTCAGTCTTTTAAGCTTACAGGTGACATCTTCAGAACTGACAAGTGCCCAGAGTGAATATCATTGCATATTACTCTGGATATCTGCCTTCTTCAATACTTTGGTTTGGTGAAAATCACTGCCATTTTACCTTTCCTATATAATAAAACATATTTTAACAACTTTACGGCTTTCTGAGTTTCTCTAAGCAAGGAAGTTGGTCTACAAATTGTCTGTTGTTCCTAAAAAGTGAATTTCTCTTATGGGAATGAAAATCCCCCACTTTTAGTTTCACAAGAAAAGGATTGTGCTAGCTACTGCAGATTCTTTTCTTTATGACAAACTATCTGTGTGAGGTGGTAGATACTGATTTAAAACTTTAAAAAAAACAATCTCCATAGTAGCCTATTATATGAATGTTTCTTCAACTACATCCTTCTTGATAGGTATTTCTGTGTCTTTTTGTCTTTGTAATGATTCCTGAAATAAAGATCACTGAGCACATATTTATGCACTAGTATATTTTAGTTGCTATGAAATGGAGTTAAAGAAGAGATGATTTTGGGCAATTCATATATGATTTTTCAATTATTTTTTAGAATGAATCATATAGAAGAAATTCATTCTATTAATTTGGCTAGTCAGTTACCTTATTCTTCATGCAGTCAGGAGCTGGCCAAGTACACCATCTGTACCATGGAGAATACTCAATGTCTACGTTAGACATTCCTCAGCTCTACATTATACATGATGCATAAGCAAATTTGATGATAGTGTAGTTAATGGCAATGGTAAATATGTATATGAATATTTATTATATGTTTAAAAATATGTGCATGTATTATATTTTGTTTTCAAATATTTAAATTTTAATAGAAAATATAAGAAAAATTAGGAAACATAGTATAAATTTATTTCTCTTGAGTATTCCCTTTTCCAAACAGCATCATAATAAAACAGTTACCATAAGACGTGTCTTTCAGTTATGGTTATTTCTTACCAGTATTAAAACAACTATTTTCTTGAGAACATTTTGCTGAGTAAAATCAGTCAGAAAAAGCTAAGAACCATATGATTTCTCTCATATGTCGGATGTAAAAGTGAAACTCACGGACACAGAGAGCAATGCGGTAGCTGCAAGTTGGGCTGTAGGAGTGGAGAGGGGACTAAGACACGGGGATGGAAGAAGGTGGTGGGCACACAGTGTAATATACAGATCTTAGATCATAGAAATGTATCCTTGAAAACTACATGATCTTATTAACTAATGTCACTCTGATAAATTTAAAAAATAATATATACAATACCTAACTATTTAGTCAGGGTCACCGACCTCTTTGCCCTTAGATTGTCAAATAAAAAAAATGACAATAGCAAAAGAAAATAAATAAAACAAAAAACATATTTTTAAAAAGATTGTATTTATTTATTTTTAGAGAGAGGGGAAGGGAAGGAGAAAGAGAGGGAAAGAAACATCAATGTGTGGTTGCCTCTCATGCTCCCCATACTGAGGACCTGGCCTGCCACCCAGGCATGTGCCCTGACCAGGAATCGAACCAGGAACTCTTTAGTTCACAAGCCCACGTTCAATCCACTGAGCTACACCAGTCAGGGCCAAAAAAGTTATTTTGAGTTAACAACAACAAAGGAGCCTGAAACATGAAAATTTATGGGATGTTCACACATGCCATAACACATGATAAGTGTTATTTTGAAAAATAGAAAGCTCATATATACTGAATTCCACATAATTCAAAGTTATTCCAAAGAAAGTTATTCATGCACTATAATGTTTCTCAAATTTTAGTACATTTTCTCCTATCTGCTTGATTTTTTGTTATAGTTTTAAGAATCCTTCACTAAAGAAACCTAATAGTTCGGATGATTTGCTTTGGTGGTATACATATTGAGAAGTGATTTAATAGAACATACTGAACCCTAGCTCTGAAAAAAAAGTACAGATACAATGTCTATTGCAATGAAATGGAAAAGAAAAACCAAACATCATTTTAGTATAATCTTCTAAAAGTCAAAAACTTCCTTTTATCTTTAGGAACTATTTTTGTAATAAGGCAGTGATAATAAAATAATTATAGGGACATTTTTTCTAATATGAGTGACTCAATTCAGAGAACAGCTAAATCAATCAATTACCCAAGACCCTTCTGTAAAGTGGTTAGATCTTTTAGAAGCTTTAGAAAACACACACACACACACACACCATCACTTATCTAATAGAAAATAATTATATTTCCTTAATAAAAGGTACATAGGGCTGTTATCACGTAGGAAGAAAAGAAAGTCAATTTTTAAACTCAACTGGTATTTTTATACAGACTGTTATATAAGCCATTTCCTAGGATCAAAAGGAGACTTATTAAGGTAGAAGTTACCATAAAAGCACTGCTAGATGCTCTCGCAATGCAAAAATTCTTTGATTTTAGGTGGTGATTGAAGGTTCTAAGAATTTATTGTAATTTCTCTAAGTAGGTCAGTTTAATGAACTGGAATTTCCCAATTTTAAAGGTCATAAAAAACTACCAGACCTATTGCTACAAGTTTACCAAAATGCCTAAACCAATAGCTTCAATAGCTCATATACTAAAAGTGGTTTCTTTCCTTATTTAAACACTGTAAAAATACTGGAAATCTGAGGAATGCAGAGTTCCATTTTAATACTTGAGACCAATACTAAAGCAACAGAATACAGTTACCTACCACAAAGTATCAAGGGTATAGAAATCTATAAAACATTTAACACAGAAAATTTGGGGAAAATATTCATAGGTTTTCTATCCAATATTATCACTTATTTTTCAAGTTGCATCATAACCTTTGTATGGCTAATAATTATGGCAGAAATTAGGAATGGGTTTTAAGATACAATGAGATTCACCAAAGAATAAATCTTTCACCATATTTTTTCAATACTTTCAATATTTTAAATAGTAAATCTCTCTCTTATGAAACTTTCAGCTACTTTCTCTCCTCTAGGCAACTCCCACAGACAATGAATAATTTAGTCATAATTCTCATTAAAAACTGAGTAGGAGCCCCACAGTCTGTGTGAGTTGCAAGGTAATGCCACTAATTATTTGTTACTTCAATTTATGGTCTGAAATAGTTGTGGGCAGCTTCCAAAATGTATGTGTAGAATTAGCAATCCAGACCAAACCAGTTTCTCAAAAATACCATTGAGCTATTACTGATTCCATAATTATTGGGTATTATGCACTTTTCTAGTTGCCTTTACAATTTAATCCTTCCTCCTTTTTCCAGAAAAGTACATTAACAACAGTCATGGATTATTCATAGCTACCCTATTAAATAATCTTCATGATATCCATGCAATATAATAATAATTCTTATATTAATAGCTGATCTTCTCTGGGAACTACAATTTAACCTTTAAGTTTTTATGCATTCATTTCAAATTATATACCACAAAGTCTAGTATGCTACCCATGATAATCAAGTTAAAGCGAAACACAAAGTATTTCAAATGTAAGACTCTGCAATGCCAGATGTATATTTCTACACATTTGGCAAGATCCCTCATTACTTTAGTTTTGCATTAGGCAATTTCTGGTACTGAAAAGGAATTGCATGGAAATACTTCACAAAAAAAGGAAAAAAAAAACAAAAACAAAGAACCTTTCCACCCACTCCCAGGACAAGACAGAAAGTGATCATTCGACCTTATTCACACAGGCAACGTTCATGAAAGTGTTAAAGCTGAAAAACTCCACCCAATCAAGTTAAGATTTGCCTTTAAAATGTTTCTTGTCACACTGTAACTTTGTATATCCCTTTCTTATCCATTTAAAGCCAATGAGTAAGAAAATTACTCAATTATTTTTAAAAATATAGTTTTATTAAAAACAGTTCTTTTAGTTTATTTTACATTAGCTTAAACTCTTATACACCATGATCATTATGAGTTTAAACAACTGTATCAATTTTGAAAGCAATAATACAATATCAGAAAAAAATGACAATAGAAACTTGTTATATTCTTAAAACTCAATTAACCTTTTTGAGATAAATCTAGTAGACAAAGCAAATAGAAAATTGACTTTCAATTGAGTCTCTTGCTCTCACATAAAGCCCCAGTAGTCATGGAATTTTCCATAATATCACAATTGAGTTGATAATTTATTTTTACAAAACTTTGTAATTTTTGATTAAAATAATACCAAGGTAAATCTGTCTATTAACTTGTAGAAGGTAAATTGAGTTATAGAAAATATTTGTCCAGCCTCAGCCTTCTAAAACTAAGAAGAAATAGAAAGTTATTTCTTTAGAAACCCAACTTGAAAGTTAGCTGATATAGACAGATGCACTCACTAACATCACATTAACTTCTTGCTCTAGTACGATTTTGAGTTTCTAATCCTGGACTGACAGAGAGGGGCAGATATATGCTCATAAGAATATTTACTACAAATTGTCGTTGGGATATTCCAAACACCAATAGTATTGCCAATTCTGCTAAGTGCAAAGGGGAAAATTAACTAGGATATACCTACAGTTTACTACTAGTTTAGTTTTTGAGTTGTCAAAATAACATATCTATGATATTTATGTTTTTCTTAAGCTTTAAAAATATTCCATACTTCTATTAAATTATTTCATTACTTTATATTCCTAATATGACCGTCAGCTTTTCCAGAAGAGAATAGGGAGGAGGATGTACCTGAACAGCTCATAAAAACTAAAACAATATTTTTAAATTAATTGTGCAATATAATTGATTGAATGCTGCCATCACATTTTAAGGAAAACATAAGCTACTTCAATGAATCTCTGCAGTTAGCCGCTGTCCACTCCTTTCATAGGAAGGAGAATAATTTTCTGTTGTCAGTTATGAAGGTTGGACCATGTATGAAATAATGTTTTCAATTTTGGTTCTTAATAATTTATTGAGAAAATATTGAAGGACATTTACATGGGGTTATAGTGACTTTGATAGATCTACTTTAAAATTGTTCCAAATAATACATATTTAGGATATCTTGATATTTAACTTGGGAAGATAACAAAGTCTTTGACATTGCCATAAAACTTAGACAACACAGAATGTATTGCATATTTTATTAGAACATAAAATAACACAAAATGTGGTCAGTCTCAAATTTGTATTGTATTAATGTAAATAATTTGCACTAATTACAAATTAATACAAATTATTTGTATTAAATAATAGAAATGTGTTGTATCGTTTAAGAAAGCAATACAATTCCTAAAACCTAGAAATCAGAAAATTTTATACTTTTATGTACAGCTATGTAAAGGAATATTATAGATGAACCTGAAGAATATTAGCTAAGCAAAATAAGCCAGTCAGAGAAAGACAAACATGTACCATAGATTTCACTCATACGTGGAATCTAATCTAATGAACAAAATAAGACCAGAGGCATGGATACATGGAACAGACTGACATCTCAGAGGGGAGGTAGGTGGCGGGGACTGGAAGAGACTGGCCAAAGAACACAGATGCATGTATGCAGAGCTCATGGACACAGACAATAATGTGGTTGAAGGCCAGGGTGGTGGGACTTGGTAGAAGAGGGGAAAGTAAGGGACATCTGTAATAGTGTAAAAATTTTTTTGAGAAAAAAAAAGAATATTAATTTTAATTGAAATGTCCTATACTATACTTTGCTGCATTACAATAGTGAAAGAAAGAGAAGGGAGAGATTAGCTGGCTAGGATTCTAGCAGAGGATTCCATCATATTGGCCTACATGTTAGAATAAATAATCTCATCCTTTGTTAAAGTAATGCAATGCTGTGATAGCCTTGCCGCTTGTTATATTATAGAAAATATTAAACTTCATTTACTTTTTCCATGTCTTTGGTTAATTTGGAACATGCTTCCTAGAAAATGTGATGGTTTAAAAATTATGTTACAAAGAACTGTAAAACACTTAGTAGGAGTCAATGAGACACAGAGAACTTCTTGCTACTTCAGTATAAATCTACAAATCTCCCAAAATATAAATCATAAGAATAAAATACATGTCAAAATAGAATAGGAGACTCATCAATCCAAGGTTAAAAAAAATACTAGATACATTATTAAACACCAATGATTCTTTCTTCACATCTAGTATTGGCATTAAATTTATTAAAAATATTCCATTCTCTAAAATGCAACATATATGAAAAACTGTTTCCAACAATTATTATCAAAAATACAATAATGAATTATACAACAAATCTTTCATTTTTATTTAAGAACATAAATAAAGTTATTATTTTTTAATTTCATTAAAGACATTAATGAATCTTGCATTTAGATTTAACATTGGCAAATCATAAGAAATAAAACAACCTAATATTGATAAAATGAGATATGTAATTTTTTGTAAAGAAAATTATTGTATTATATTGTTGAATTAATTATGTTGCAATTAAAGTACTACTTAGATTTTATTGAAATTTAGCTGCATGATAAGATGAAATTTAAAGCCATATGTTACAATTACACTGACGGATTAAAAGAGTTTAACTAAAATTTCATCCATATCCTTAATTATACCCTTGAGCAAGTACAATGTATACAAAGGACTTTTCTTAAATATGTCATAGACTCTGACTTCAAAGGGATTGGATAATAATATGAGAAATAGTACACACCCACACACATGATAAAAAATAATAAATGCTGTAAAACAGAAAATTCTATAAAAGGACCCCAGCTCGGGTATTTTAAATGCTAAAATCCACCTCAAAAGAAACAGATGGTATATATCTGTTTACACGTTGAAATAAGTCTGTGAAAAAGAACATAATTTCATATAAACCATGTTCACATTAGATTTATATGACTATAAACATCACCTAGGAGACTTTCCATTGCCCATCACTGTTTATAAATATCCCCTTTCCCCCCATTATACGAAGCACAAGATGAGTTGTAAACACTTCTGGAAATAAAATTTCAAATATAATTGTCATTTCTCTGTCCACCTTCAGAAATGAAATTGCTGCCAATTTCTTTTTATTTTGTTTTACAAATTTCATAAGTCTTTGTGAACATAATAGAGTCTTCCACACTTGCCTAACCTAACCACTAACAATTTATAACCTTTTGAAATTAAATGATATGTCAACATAATCTGAAAAATCTTGTGGATTTACAAACGACAAGATCTCTTAATGGCTGTTTATGAGATAATTTGATCTTCTAAAACTTTATCTGATAAATTTAAAAGACAGAGAAAAGAACTGCTTTCCTTTTTGGCGAACTTCTGTTTTTCTATGATCTGTGGGTTTGATTGATCCAAACAATTGCAGATCATGTAAGTGGAACACCTAGTATGAAAAGTAGAGCACTGAACATTTTCAAGATAAACAAGTGTGTATATTATAATAATATTACATATGCAAGAAGTAGCACATTTAAATCTTATACAGCAACTAAACATCGGCAGAAGTTTTGCAAATTTCAAGCATGGGTTAATAACAAAATGACATCTACACTTCCTTAAACTAGTTTATTTTTTATTCATGGATATAAATTAAAATTTTATTTATTTGTTTTAAATATATTTTATTGATTATGCTATTACAGTAGTCCCATTATCCCCCCTTTATTCCTCTCTGCCCTGCACACCCCCTCCTACCCACATTCTCCCCCTTTAGTTCATGTCCATGGGTCATGCATATAAGTTCTTTGACTTCTATATTTCCTATACTATTCTTAACCTCCCCCTGTCTATTTTCTACCTACACTTTATGCTACTTATTCTCTGTACCTTTCTCTCCTCTCTCCCCACCCATTCCCCTGCTGATAACCCTCCATGTGATATAGATCTCTGTGATCCTGTTCCTGTTCTAGTTGTTTACTTAGTTGTTTTTTTTTTTTAAGATTCAGTTGTTAATAGCTGTGAGTTTGTTGTCATTTTACTGTTCATATTTTTGATCTTCTTTTTCTTAGATAAGTCCCTTTAACATTTCATTTAATAAGGGCTTGGTGGTGATGAATTCCTTTAACTTGACCTTATCTGGGAAGCACTTTATCTGCTCTGCTATTATAAATGATAGCTTTGCTGGATACAGTAATCTTGGATGTAGGTCCTTGCCTTTCATGACTGGGAATACTTCTTTCCAGATGCTTCTTGCCTGCAAGGTTTCTTTTGAGAAATCAACTGATAGTCTAATGGGAACTCCTTTGTAGGTAACTTTCCTCTTTTCTCCTGCTGCTTTTAAGATTCTCTCCTTATCTTTAATCTTGGCTAATTATGATGTGCCTTGGTGTGTTCCTCCTTGTGTCCAGCTTCTTTGGGACTCTCTGAGTCTCATGGACTTCCTGATAGTCTATTTCCTTTGTCAGACTGGGAAAATTCTCCATTATTTGTTCAAATATGTTTTTGATTTTTTGCTCTTCCTCTTCTCCTTCTGCACTCCTATGATTTGGATACTGGAACTTTTAAAGGTGTCCTAGTGGTTCCTAAGCCTCTCTTCATTTTTTTGAATTCTTGTTTCTTCATTCTGTTGTGGTTGAATGTTTCCTTCTTCCTTCTACTCCAAACCATTGATTTGAGTCCTGGTTTCCTTCTTATTACTGTTTGTTCCCTGTAGATTTTTCTTTATTTCACATAATCCAACC
The DNA here is from genome assembly GCF_022682495.2 of Desmodus rotundus. Lineage (NCBI taxonomy): Eukaryota > Metazoa > Chordata > Mammalia > Chiroptera > Phyllostomidae > Desmodus > Desmodus rotundus. The sequence continues at coordinate 25,571,292 of NC_071397.1, forward strand.
TTCATTGCTGCCTGGGTCTTTTTTATGTTGGTAAAGTACCCAGTGAGTTCCTGAGGCATCTTGATAACCAATGTTTTGAACTGTGCTTCTGACAGGTTAGCTATCTCTTCGTCACTTAGTTGTATTTTTTCTGGATTTTTGATCTATTCTTTCATTTGGGCTATTTTTGTTGTCTGAGCAGAAGGGGCAAAGACTTAGGTGTTCACCAGGGTGGGGCAACCCACATGGCTGTGCTGTGGTGCTGTATGTGGGGGAGGGGTCCAAGAGAAAACAGTGCCCCTTGCTCCGCTCTCTGGTGGTTTTCAGTCACTTCCCCAGCTACCCACAATCAAATCAGGCCCTTCTGGTGCTGATTCCTAGGTGGGTGGGTTTGTGTACATTCTAGGACTGTGTGGGTCTCTCCAACGAACTCTCCTGTGAGTCTGGGAGTTTCTGCCACTGCTGCCTCAACCCCCACAGGTGTTTTCATCAGAGGTTTGAGGTTTTATTTCACCACGCTGTGGCCTTGGGTTGCGCGGTGTGTCTCGTTCCCTAGTTGTTCCTCCTAGTTTACCTGCACGGGAATGTGGGACCGCCTAGTCTTCCAGCTGTTGCCTTGCTGCGAGTCCTCTCTGCCTGGCTACCAGTCTCTGCCCCTCCTACCAGTCTGGAAGAATGTTTCTTCTTTAATTTCTTGGTTTTCAGACTTCCATACAGTTTAATTTTTTTGTCAGTTCTGGTTGTTTTTGTTTTTAAATTTGTTGTTGTCTTTCTTTTGATTGTGCAAGGGGGCACATGTCTACCTAAGCCTCTATCTTGTCCAGAATTCCTAAATTAAAAATTTAAAAAAATTTTTCCATATGGAAAGTTTTATTAATTTTACAAAAGCCACACTGAAAATGATGCCAGACACTAAAATGAAAACAAACTTTTAGCAAAAAGAAGCCCTTTTTGTTTTTCATAATAGTATTACTGAGTTATCTTAAAGGGTACTATATAGAGTAAGAAAAATGTTTTTACACTCACTTGAAATGCTAAGGTCAAAACCTGGGGGAGTTGATTTAAGTAAAAAAGATAATATTAGTTTTGTGATTTGAATTTTGTGGAATTAGATACACAGTATTTGAGACATTGAAAGAATGTTCATCTAAAAGAGGTTATCAAGATTTGGATACACAGGAGAAAATCAAGCATAGGAGATGGGCTTCCGTAACCTACAGCACCAACCATTGCACAAATTCCAGGCCATTGTTTAAGCTGTAAAATAATCATGATATCCCAGGTTTAAAAAATTGGAGAAGAGAAGAAGGGAAAGGAAAGACATTTGAATGGAATATACATGTAAGCAGTATGAGGAATGAAAGAAAGATTGGAAAATCTTGTATTAAATAGAGGCCTCAAAAAAGAATAAAAGAAATAAAGAGAATAAAGAATGAGAAGAATCATACTTTTATGGTGGTAAATGGCTAGGTAGTGAATTGCTGGTAAAGGATTTCTCACTGGCATTTACAAATAAGTAGCAAATATGGATGAACAAGTTCATCCAGTTTAAGGATGAACACATCCTTAAACTGGAAATTATATATAAATGTAAAGAATTTGACAAATCAAAGTTTCAGTGTTACTATATATTCAGTATTCACTCTGAACATCAATATGTTAATCTTTAACAGTGGAATATTTAATTTCTACATTAAGGCTTTTGTCAAGATTAAGTTAGTTGATTACAAAACACCTTACAAATTATTTCCCTTCCTGTGTTAGTTCACATATTTTCTGTAACAGAAACTTGGGTGTTATATTTGCTTGCTGTTTAATATTACAGGTAAGTAAATAAATAAATAATCTCCCTCAGATACTGACCACACTGTATATGTTAATTGGTTATTAGAGATGTATTAGGTAATTTAGTATTATCAACATCTTTTCTGAAATGCTTGTTTTGCAAGAACTTTATTTCAACAAAATTTATACCAAAATATTTGATGTGCATTAAGGAAATGTGTTCCTGGCAATTTGTGAAACTAAAATATAGGGGGGGGGGCACAGTTCATATGAGGATTCACTACTTCTTGAAATTGAATTTTTAGAAAAAATCAGATTACTCTTCAATCATGTAAACATCTAAAGTAAGGCAGTAAATGGGAGAATGTAGTATGTCTTAGTACACTGTGTACTGGGTCATTGGCAGCTCTATGGGTATCACAGCTCTTCACTTTGGGGACCAATTTCTGCATAGTGATGGCACAGGAGGGAGGGATTCAGAATAAAATGACAACATAGATGAAATGGTGCAAAGATACTTTGGAAATGAGAAGATAGAATTCACTAAAAATAAAGATCATTTAAAATCAATACATATGTTTATCTTTTTAAAAAAGGTACTTTTCATGGAAATTACATCTTCTAAAATATTGTTCTTAAGACCAGGGCTTAGGACAGGATAACAACTGGGAAAGTAGTATAACCCCCATCTCCTGAAGGCATTTTTTTAAACCAAATGGGAGTATTAGTTTTTCCCATGAAACTTTAAGGTTTGAGACACTCTCATCTCAACTGTTGATCCTGGATCCATCCCTTAATTTACCCCCGAAATCCAAGTTTTATTTATATTGAAAACATGCCTAGGCACGTAGCCCTCCTTTCTGATATTGCTACATGTGAAAATCTCCCTCAGCATTTTTAACGACAGCATTCATCTCTGTCACCTTGAGGGTTGAGCATATGCAAATAGGTTATAAACAGGGCAGTATTTGGGACTGTATGTTAAAGTTTAGACAACAGCAGTGTGACCACATAAATTTTGCGATTAAAAATTATTGTTATTTAAACATATTCTTTATATTGTACATTAGAATTGCATCACATTATCCTGAGCAATACAAGTTTCCCCCCCACTATTTGAAAATAAAGCATTCTTATAAAGCCTTTCATAAGACAAAATGGCATAAAGAGTACCTACCCCCCACTTTCAGAAAGTGCATGGCATACCACTTCGGTTTTATGAAAGACCGACATTAGCTCTTGGCTTTTTACATAAAAGTGAAGTGATGAAAGGTGAACTTTCAGGAATCAGGGGACACATTTACAACATTCTATTCAATACTCAATTTACAATTATAATTCATGTGATTGCTTAGGATAGTTTTTGAGGTTGTACAGTAAGTGGAATTTAATACCTTCAATCAAGGAATAAAGCCACCAAAGATGGATGAGGGCAGGGTAGGATGAAAGAATAGAGGTGATATAACTTTCTCTATATTTCAACTTATACTTTTTATGTCAAGTATTTAAATAGCATGCCAACTGTTTTCCAATATATTCTAGGCTCAATTGCTACGAGTAAGAAAAACTCATGTCAACATGTCATTGTACAAACACAGAATGAGAAAGAAAATAATAACATAGCCAGAGTAACAGACAATTTTTGCTAGAATAAGAATAAATTGAACTCTTTGATGCAGCTTTAAGTTCTATGGAGGTATGAGGGCTATTCAGTTGCTGTTTTGTATTTGCTATGCATTTTATAAATGTTGTCAGTCAAGTAATTAAATAAATGCTATTCTCCATACTATGAATCTTGAGCAATAAGAATAAAAAATAACTGAGCTTGAAAGAACAAAGTCTCCTTAATCAATTAAGAGATATGTCTATTGAGGATAAGCTTTTCCAATCTTGAAAACCAATTCTGTAATGATGGCTACCACTTACTAGGAAAACCTATTGGGGATGAGGGTATTCATACATAAATATTACATATTTTACTCTTCATAAATTAATTTTTGTATTTGATATTTACTTAGTTACTTAAAATTAATAAACTGCTTAGTTTTCCCCTTCTCATTTTACTGTCCTTATATATAACAATAGCTTTTCACAGTACACATATGACATATTATAGAGTGGTATACTTGAAACCTATATGACTTTTAAACCAATTATCACCTCAAATATTCTATTAAAAAACACAGTTTTGTATATATGATCACATGATAACCACAAAACAAAATCAATAAGACATACACAAGAAATAAAGAAAAAGAAATCTACACATTATAGAAAGTTATCAACATACAAAAGAATAAGCAGAGAACTACAAAAAAATCAGAAGACATTAATAAAATGGCAGTAACTATACATACAAATATACATATATTAAATGGAAATGTTTAAATGCTCCAATCAAAAGGCAGTTTGGCTGAATGGATAAAAAAAGAACAAAAAGCAAGACTCATACATATGCTGCCCCACTTCACAAGAGCCACACTTCAGATCAAAAGACACAGACTGAAAGTAAAGAAATGGAAAATTTATTTCATGCAAAGGGCAATGAAAAATAAAAAGCTAGGGTAGCACTACTTATATCAGGCAAAACATACTTTAAAACAAAGGCCATAATAAGAGAAAACAAAGGGTATTTCATAAAGACAAAAGGATCGTCCAGCAAGAGGATATAACTCTGGTAAACATGTACACACCCAACATGGCAGCACCTAAATATATAAAGCAGATATTGATGGACGTGAAGGGAGAGGCTGACAGTAATACAGCCACAGTAGGGGACCTCAATAGATAGATCATCCAGACAGAAAATCAATAAGGAAACAGTGGCCTTGAAAGACACATTAAACCAGATGGATTTAATTGATATTTTTAGGACATTTTACCCAAACGCAGAACACATGGAACATTTTCCAGGAGAGACCACATGACGTCACAAAACAAGTCTCAATAAATTTAAGATTGAAATTACATCAAACATCTTCAAGCACAGTGACATAAAACTAGAAATCAATTACAAGACGAAAGCAAAAAAATACACAGACATGTGGAGGCTAAATAACATGCAACTAAAGAACAAATAAGTTGACAACCAGATCAAGGAAGAAATCAAAAGATACCTTGAGACAAATGAAAATGACAACACAAAGGCCTAACGTCTATGGGATACAGTCAAACAGTTCTGAGATAAAAATGAATAGCAATACAGGCTTACATCAAGAAAAATATCAAATAAACTATCTAACTTTAGACCTAAAGAGACTAGAAAAAGAAGTACTAAAAGAACTCAAAGTGAGTGGAAGAAAATAATAAAAATGAGAATAGAAATAAATGACATAGGGTATTAAAAAATAAAAACAGAAAAGATCAATGAAACCAAGAGCTGGTTCCTTGAAAAGATAACCTTTTAACCTTTAACCAGATTCATCAAGAAACGGCAAAGAGCCCTGGCCGGGTGGCTTAGTTGGTTGGAGTGCCGACTTGTGCACCAAAAAGTTGTGGGCGATCCCTGGTCAGGGCACACAGGTAATTGCAGTCGGGGTGTATATAGGAGGCAGCCAATTCTATGCTTCTCTTTCACATCTATGTTTCTCTCTCTCCCCCCCCCATTTCCGTATGTCTAAATTCAAAAAACATATCAGGTGAGTAATGGGAAGGGAGGGAGGAAGTAGAAAAGAGAGAGGGCCCAAAAAATAAATGAAATCAGAAATGAAAATAGAGAAGTAACAACCAACGACACAGAGATTTAAAAAAAAGAGTATAAGAATATACTATGAACAATGATATGCCAACTAATTGAACTGGAAGAAATGGATAAATTACAATCTTCCAAGTCTGAAGCAGAAAATCTGAACAGTAATAAAAATAAATAAATCCCAACAACAATAAAAAAAAGCCCTGGACTAGGATGGCCTCTAGAAACTGAAAAAGATAAGAAAATGGATCATCCCTTAGAGCCTCCAGAAGGAACACTGCCCAGCCAACATCTTGATTATCTCATTGAGGCACATTTCAAACTTCTGAATTACAGAACAGTAAGATAATAAATTTGCGTTTTTTTAAATCACTAAGTTCGCAGCAATTTGTAACAACAGCTACAGAAAACTAATGCCCCATTTCTGAGTATGCATCTATCTTAATTGTGTAATTACTTAAATTTTCAAAACTTGATTTACAATGCAAACCCCTAGAAATTGTAGGCAATATAGCCAGTAAGTGCTTAAGAAAAAGGCAAATAAGTCAGTATAGAAAGAATAACTAACTTAACACCCTAAGTCTTTCTTATGGGAGGATATATATAATATATGGGGTGGGGCAAAAATGGGTTAACAGTTGTACATATGGATAATAATACAATAATTAGTAAATCAAATACAAAAACTGTATTTTGCGTACTCACAACTGTACATCTACTTTTGGTCTACCTTATATATGTTATAATACATATTTATAATAATAGTATTACAATAATTTAGTATGTTTGGAACAGAAGTTTTAATATACCACTCTAAATAATCATTGCAATAAAAATATTCCTGATCGCAGATAGCCTTGCACTTTGTAAGTCAAACACACACCGTTAGTTCTTCTAGAAAACTTAGTTCGTACGTTTTACAGGCTGATGATTTATGCTTACATGCCATTTGCTCCCCTACTCTATCAAAAGAAATGCGTGGCCACGGCATGTGTGCCACTCTGTGGAACGTATTAATGTAGCTCTCAGGGTCGATGTTACTTCGGGCTTCCTTGCCACAGCAGTTTAATGTTAGTAAAAAATATCGAGTCATTAAAGCACTGAAGGGAATAAAATAAAGTGAAATCAGCACAAATAAAATTCATTAATTATGTCTTTGCTATTGAACCTGTTTCCTTTAAGTTTTAAAGAAGCTTAACATTGATGCTTCCAGGTGCATATACTGGAAATGATGGAGTGCCTACTTATTCCAGGTTACGCTGCTTCCTGGATCACAGTTGGTTAGTTATTATTACTTAATGTTTGTAAAGTGCTCTGAAGTTGAAATCACTCCCTAGGTGCTGAGTAGGATCATCATGCCTGAACAAAACTAATGATGAAAAAGCATATGTTATGATTTTCTAAGCCTTTTTTGAGGGAAGTGAATATATTTATCATTAAAAAAAGGATAAAACAAGCAAACAGGAAAGAAAAAACAAGTTCAAAGCAAGTTGCAGACCAATTTAAAAAGAAACAAAACTGTGTGCTCCTTCAGTTCAAGCTCCTGTGGCAAGTCCTACTGTGCCAACCACAAGAACCAGACCCCCAGGGATTCCTGCCAGAAGAGGTCACACAGTTCCTGCAGCCAACAGGAGATTCTGGTAAGTGGGACAGCTCTAGGTAGTTGAGGTCTCCTGAAAACAGTTCACTACCATTCTGCTGTCTTCCTACTATGGTGGCGCACTCCCCTGGGAGCAGCAAAGCAAGGGATGCTGAATGTGATTCTGCATATGGTGACAGAAGAGCCATGCTAAGGATATTTGTAGGTAGTTGGGTTACATTATTGGTACCACTTTGGCTAGATGATATTCCTTGGTGTTTTGTGTGATCTCTTACTAAAGTATTAGTGCAAGGACATGTGGGGCATGGGTCTAGTAAGATCATTTTTACCCATTGTACATGAGGCACCTAAACACCATGTCCAAAGAAGAAGCCAAGATGAGAATGAACCCTAATGAGGCAAGTGATGATATACTAAACATAGTGGACTGCATCATACAGCCGTATGGTTTTCTCAGGGTTTCATTACAAGTTTTGTGGGCCCCAAACATTTTTATGTATGTGGGTCCCTCCCTATCTCTCTCATATTATATGCAATATAATATATATTATATGCTTAATATTGCAGGCTATGTGCATTATTTTATATTCATTATTATGTATCTTTATCAGACTTATTTTCCTTTGGTTCTTAAAATAACTTAAAATTAAAACTTTTTCATGGGCCCATGAGCCCAGGCACTATCCTTACTGTTTCTGATAGATAAGTTGCTCCTGGTTTATAACTATCTACTAATGTTTTTCTGCTCCTTTACATTTCCCCAATTCTATATCTTTGATAACCAAATTTACCTTGGCAATGATATATAGGCAAGCTGACTGCTTCTAATTCAAAATGTGAATGGATTAAGAATGTTATTTATGAAGGCGGACCCCCCTCAAAATTATCTTCTGGAGGGCTGACCCTTTGTAGTACAGGCTTCCTCCACTAGGTGAGTGTTCTAGGAACCCATCTGTATCAGTGTACCAGCTGGTGTTGTTGTGAGAGGCTGTGTTTAGTTCCGTGGTTTTTTTTTTTCCGAAGACTGTTTTAACTAGTTTACCCATATCATATTGGGTGATTTACAAGCACATCTGCCCGCAACTATGCTGAGCGGTCAGCAGTTTTTGACCAAAAACTGCATGACTCCCCCATGCCCCACCCTCACTGTTCCCCCAATCTTGCCCCAAGTGACTGTTTTTTGTTTCCCTGGAGGAAGAAGTCCTCGAAGGGAAATGTTTTGCTGATGTGGAAGAGGTAGAAGCACTAATAAGGCATCAAAATCGATGAGTTCAAAAACTGTTTTGAGCAGTGGAAAAACTGTCTCGATAGGTGTATTGCACCAAACAAAGAGTACTTTGAAGGTGACTGAAGTTTAAACATGTAAGAATAAATACACAATAAATAAATTCCAGGTTTTTGCCCCTAACATACTTGTTAAAGCCATTAAGTTTGCTTCTCTCTCTTTATGTGAAGAGCATGAAAATGTATTTAAAGATGACAAATATATATTTTATGAAAACATTCTATAATCTGCATGTTTCATCTCTAAATCAAACAAGTGAACACTGAAAATGACTGTATTAGTCAAGGGAAGTAATGCACAATTACTACAGGGTAAGGATATTACTTCCTCATGTGCCCTGCAGGGTATAAATGAGGAGCTGAACTAATGAGGAAGTCACTTCATGTTCTGAGCTGAAATGTTTGCACTGACAGAAACGGCTTGAGAAGATTGAACTAACTCCATCTGTGCCTTAGAAAACCCTCCATCCATGTGATGGGTGTAGGTAAGTTAGGTAACCAGAAACTCTTAAGAGTCTAGTCTTCACTCTGTGACAAAGCAGTGTTCTTAACATTTTTCTCTAGACTAAAAATATTTAAAATGATGTGTACTTTTGATTTAGTGTGATTTCAGCCTTACTTTTTCTGAAATAAAGTGAATATGTGAGATTTTGTTAAATGTATATATTTAGGTTTAGCAAAATAATACCTCCTAGAAAATTGTAAATGTGATAAGAATATGAAATATGTTAAATACAATTTGACCTAAAGAGTATTGGTTTTGTTGTTGCCAAAGTACAAGATGGGATGGGTATTTTAAAGCACAATAAAAACTGTTCCTACACACAGATAAATTACTATTATTTGATTTTCAGCATATTGCCTTTCTTTCAAGGAACTTAGAAAAATATGCTCACATATCACCTGTGTAAAAAGGAACAATTTATGTTCTTTCAACTGTGAACACCAATCACACATAGACATTTGCAGATTTACATGAGATGGAAAACAATTTCAAGGCAATCAACAAAACCACAATAAAAATTACACATGCATCAAAGCATTGGGAAAGGAATAAAACTGGCTTGCCAAAAATAAAATCAGCGTATACATAACTATGCCTGAACAGTACTAGGGCTCTGAACAACAAAGAATTATCTCTAGACAAAAGACACAGTAGACCAGACTGCTGTGCTCGTTTCACCTGCAATAGGACACACAGGTGTCCAGGAATGCAGTGCGATAAAGAAAGGCTCTGACCTGGGGAAATAGGTCACCTACACGTTGCTTTGAGCCATTTCATAACTGCCAAGTAGAAATAATTTGGACTATATTCAGCAATTAATTTAAGGGTAACAGAAATTGTACTCATCTGTACTTTCTTTTGCCAATTAAAAGACTTCCAGAATATAAATTGCTTTTGAAGTCTAGTCAAATGGCCATTCAGGTTTAAAATCAAAAGACCCATTTAAAGGAAAAAAAAACCCCAAAACTCAGTATTTTTAACTGGCCACATTAATACAGAATCCAGTGCCTCTGTGGTAAGAGTACAGGACACTTTCAGGGATTTTATGCTTAGGCTTCTGATTTTCATATTTTTAAATAATTATTTACTCAGGGTTTGTTATTTAAGAAAATATAATAAGCAATTAGAAAAAATATCTACTCTTGGCTGGTGTTGTTCAGTGGATTGAGCACTGGCCTGCAAACCAAAAGGCCACTGCCAAGTTTTTATTTTTTAATTTTACTTTTTTTATACCTTAATAAATACCTTGTAATCATATAGTTAATCCTCCATAGCAGATATTCTACCTAATCAACCCAATAACCTAATGAGGTAGGTCTATTTTTATCATGTTTTATAGACGAGGAAGTTAAAATACATAGATTTTAAGTAATTGCTCAGGTTAACAGAGCTGGCAATTAATGTATTCAATATCTGAACCTATATAGTTTTTGTTAAGTTATACAGCTGCCACTAGCTTACTAGAATATGTCTTCTTTTGTAACCCTGAAAATCATTTGTGAGAAAACTTGGATATTCCTCATATTTGCATGCTTATAAAAAAGGGCGACCAATTAATGTGCCTTTTTGAAAAGATGGAGTGAAAGCATAAGGCAAAGAAAGACAGATAAGGTCATGTGTGTACGTGAGGATGTGATATTTTTTCCTGCTGAACTTTTGAAGCTGCTTGGAAATAAAAGTTCCATGTAACCTAGACAAGTCCTTCCCAACATTTCATCCGGTCATTGTTTGTTCAACAAATATTTATTGAGTGCCCACTCTATGCCAGGCACAGTTCTGAAAACAGGGTATATCCAGAAACCGAACAAAAATCTCCACCCTTATCTAGTTTATATACTTGCAGACAGTAAGTAGTCTAGCATATAAAAGGTTTATAAAATAGTGCAGAAAATAATAATAGTTAATACCCTAAGGAAAGGCGTCGAGGCTGCTCATAACATAGGTTCCTGGGTGTACCCAATATAAGCGCCTGGGGCCAATGGGAACAATGTCTCAGAACACCTCTGGGCAGACTAGATTACGATGCATGCAATGATTCTGCATTTTAAACTACTTGGGAAAACAAGTATTTCAATTAAAGGTTGGTTTAGAAGAAATTTTGCTTGTTCTTTATGAATAATTAAAATTGGCTAATTTGAATTCATTGAAAGTTTTAGCCTAATAAAATAGGACTTGTTTCCCCAAATTTTGCACTAAATGTTGCTTAGACTAGTGCCTAAATCCAACCAAATTCCTGTTGTGGTAAACTGAGAACATGTTGAAATGTATTCTTCAAGTTGACAATCCCTGAAACACAATTTGTCTATTTAACTTTTTAATTTAAGAAGACTTTAAAACAAACCAACCCAACAAACAACAAAAACAATTACTTTCTGTTTTTATTTTATTGTGTTGATAAATTTTTATATTTCCAGTGGTCTAAGGGTTAAAAAAACAATGTGTGAAAGCAACTTCTAATCACATAGCTAAAAGAATTAAGAGTATTTATTGTCAAATTTATTTCATGTTAATTTTAAGTGTTAAGATTCAAATTATTAATGCTTGCAATCATATACAGATACTTTATTTATATTGATAAAATTTGATACTAATTTATGTCCTTTTTTTCCCTCTTCTCCTCCTCCTCTTTTCCTCCATTTATGCTGGAGGCAGGCTCTGTGCTCCTTTGCAAAACTGGGAAGTTGTGGCAAGGCTTCAAGAAGAAATCATCATTATTTAAACATGTTTCTCACCTTCTGATAAAGCCTTTGTCCAGTAGTACTCTATCTGAAGGGGTGAGGAGGGTGAGTTCCTCTGAGAACAGTGAGGTAAGCAGGGAAGGTTTTCTTAACACTAGAGAGAAGATCGGGTGCAGTGGATTTGAGGAGCAGCAGTGACCCATGCCCTTGAAAATGGTCTTGGGCATTGGCACAACTTACAAAACCAGTGAAGATCTGAAGCTTGTCCAATGTTCTTTTAGACTTGGGTAGCTGATGGAACTCTACACAATTTTAAACCTAGTTTAGGTCATGTTCTCTTCGATGGTCTAAGTTTACACTGTTTTCTCCTATATCATTTCATTAAAATGACTACATTAATTAATATTAGTGATTGTAAAAAATTGTCATAGTGCTATTTATATATGAATTATTTCTAATTACTCACATTTCAATGATATTAGCTGCAACTTTTACTTTTTTCTTGGATGTGAATTTGATTTGAACATATGAAGAGGGAAACCTCTCCAAAAATGGAATTTATTTATAAAGGATTGTGTATTTATTCTTACATGTTTAAACTTTAGTCACCTTCAAAGTACTCTCCATTTGATATAATACACCTATTGAGATGGTATTTCCAATGCCGTTTTCAAACTCATCGATTTTGATGCCTTTTAGTGCTTCTGCCATTTTTTGTTTTACCTCTTCTATATCAGCAAAATATTTCCTTTTGAGGACTTTTTTTCATCTAGGTAAACAAACAAACAAAAAAAACATTGCTTGGGGTCAGATCCAGTGAATAGGGAGGGTGGGGCATGGGGGTCATGCCATTTTTGGTCAAAAACTGCTGAACACTCAGCACATTGTGGGCAGGTCCACTTGTAAATCACCCGTCATTAAGTGGGAAACACACTGAAAGAATCTTCAAAAAACAATATCCTGGAATCTGAGCACAGCCTCTCACAACAACTCCAGCTGGTGCACCGATACAGATGGTTTCCTAGAACACTCACCTATTGGGGGAAGCCTGTACTATAAGGGGCCAGCCTTCCAAAAGATAATTCTGTTTTGGGGGGAGGTGCCCCCCATACATGATGGGTCAAAAGTAAGTTTATAGTTGTTCTTATGAAAAATAATATAATAATTAATAAAGGGTAATACAAGGATAATATCTGTGTTTCATGTACTCACAACTGTAAACCTACTTTTAGCCCATTCTATATTTTATTATGTTAAGGATGCATCCTTCTACTTCTTGATTGCTTTAAAAATTTGGGATGAATTTTGAGTATTATTAACTAACTTTTATATATCTTTTGAAATCACCATCTGTGTTTTTTCTCCATTTGACCTATTGTGATGATGTATTAATTAATAAAATTACTTGACAATTCTATCATAACCTTGTAAGTTATTTTGCTGGATATTACTTGTTAAAATATATAATATAAAAATAATATTTTCATGAAACTATACTTTCCATTATGCTAATATAGTTTTATTTTTATAGCTACATGTGAATATTTCTTGATAATTTAGATATTATTTTAAGATAAAATGTAGTAATCAAGTAATCATACTATTAGATTAGCATATTTCATGTTTTATTTTTCCCCTTAGAGAAGACTCATTCATGATGCTGTAGCTTTATCTGCAGAAAGCAGTAAACTGAAATTAGATTATGAAATTCTGGGATACTTAAATATTAGAATGCCATTTTATTAGAAATATTGTAGTGAGTCAAGTGAGTATTGCACCATCTTTCCCAGCACATGTCTGAGAGCAGCCAAGCAGTTTCTCATTTTCCTTGTGGGTAGAGTGTGAGCACATTATATCCATGTATCACAAAACAAAACCCTCTATTATTAATACCCACACAGGCATAGAGATCTACTTTTTTAATATTAGTGGGAAAATATTTCATACAGAACAAAATTCTGTCTCTGTGTCTAAAACAACTATGAAACAATAAATCACACAGTGTGAATATTTCCAAAACAGACTTCTAGAATAAAAATTGCCAATGTCACAGACTAGCTCCAAAGGACATCAACTAGCCAATAATCCATCCAGCATGCAGTATAAAGGATATCATTTGAACCTACAGTGGACGCCAAATGCTTTAATAGAATCTATTTTGAAAGATAATTGGATACACAATTTACTAAACAGACCTACTATATGTAGGTCAATAAAACAAATCATGTTATTCCACTAACATATTTTTGCTTTTTAATTTTTGTCAGTTTGCTAGAGTTTTGTTCACTCCCAGTGGTACTATTTCCCGGAAAAGTGCCCCTGGACTTAAAGATGAGTTCTAAGAAAGGCAGATTATCTGAATTATGACTCACTTATAAAGGAGATGCACTATACTTAAGAAATATATTACACATTTCATATTCTCAAGCACAAATAAGATTTACTAATCCCATTGTCTCACATTTATTCTCTCAATCCCCACTTATTATTTACAGTATCAAATTAATAAAGTGAAAATTTATGTGTATATATATGATTATTTATTAGTTTATTATACAAACATTCATTAAACTACTAATCTTCATTCATTCAATCAGCATTTTTGTGAAATTACCTGTGCCAAACACTATACCAGGTGCTAGGAATACAATGGTGAGCAAAACAAATTCCCCACCCTCTTGGCACTTAAATTTTAGTGTAAAGAGAGCGAAAGCAAACACATTTATTTAATGTGTTTAGAACTACTATAAAGAAAACTGAAGTAGCAAGAGGATAATGAGTAAAGGAATTTTTAGTGATCATGGTATTATTATTGTTATTGTTATTAGTAATAGCAGTAGTATTTTTCAAACAGATTCATCACAAACCATCTATCTGTTAAGATTACATTAAAGCAAGACAGCGGTCAATGTAACTTTTTTATATTTACAGAGCAAATAACAGAGTATGCTTAGTGTGCTGGGCGAATAACAGAGCCCAGCAGTTTTACCAAACTGGAGGCAACAACGGTGTTTGTAATGGGGTTATGGCAGCAAATTTGTCAAGCGAGGATAATACCATGCTCCATAGAGCTTGCTTTGTAGGACTCTGAATTTAACTCCATATAAATTGCGTTTGAAACATAGATGTTTAAAAACATCACTGATGGTTTTATGGACAGTAAATGCAGTTAAGGCCATGAGAAACTCAGTACAGTACAGTATTGAACAAGATAGACAGAGACCCCCCCCTTCACAGAATTTACAATCTAGTGTGGAAACACATGAGAAAGATCAAATACATACATATAAATGATAGACAAGGTAGTGATAAATAACAGGATGACAATGAAAAGCAATGGTGTGATGAGAGTGAAGACAGAGGGTACTGCTCCTCTATGGAAAATCCAGAATCTAATATAGAATTATATTTAGTCTGAGATCAAAATGTCCTGAAGGAGACAACCATGGAGACAGCTCATAGAGAATTCTGGAAAGAGGAACAGCATGTGACCTCAAACTTCTGTAAGAACAAATGAAGAGCAGGGTTTTGTGATTAAAGGGAAGCAGAGAGAAGTTGACGTTAAGTGAACAAGAATAGCAGAGACAGGATGGCATTGCACCTTTTACGCCTCACAAAGAGCTTAGCTTTAACTGGAGGGAAACTGAGAAAGCCGCTGGATACTTTTTTACAAAGAAAGTAACATCAGCTGATTTTTGTATTTGGAAGATCGACTGTTTTTTGGAAAACTGACTTTGGTGAAAGGGAGTAGCAACAAAGGAAGTGAGAATGCCATTTTGAAGTTATTTCATTAACCCAAGAGGGATGTTGGTAATTTAGATCAGATGATATCTATAAAGATGAAAAGCAAGTGGATTTGAGATTTATTTGGCAGTAAAGATTACAGGACTGACTGCTGCATAGATACAATTTGCAGATGAGGGTGAGGTTAGAGACATCAGAGATGCCTCTTATGTATTTGGTTTGAGTAAATGTGTGAACAGAAAACCTATTAATTAAGACGTGGAAGACACAGGTTTTAGTAATCATATGGGGTTAGCATTATTTCTCATTTGGGCGTAGCAAATTAGAAATACAAATTAGACACACAAATAGTTACACCAAGTAGACAGTCAAGCAGGCAGCTCTCCTAATCCGATTTAGTCTGAAGGAACATTTGCAGCCTACTTGAGTAAAACACTTTCAATTTATTGTGCTAAAAATTGTATGTTGATTTTATATCAATCCCCAGTTGCTATCAATTTTCTTGCATTTAGTATGTGATCTAAAATATTTCTGTGGCAGTATTTCAAATTTGAGACCAACATCAAAGTTTAAGGGGTCCAATAAGGACTTGACATTTTAGGTTCCATTGTGACTTGTTTGACTAGATTGGGTTTTACTGTAATACTCAAACCCAGGCCAAAACTTTGAGACACTGGCCTGACCCAAAGTTGCCACTCAGAAATGACCTTTCTCTGCCAGAGGTTTGAGTACTTCTGTAAGAAGAAAGCAAAGTTTTCCCTCAGTTGCACAGGACATATTTTTTGAAGCTTCCAATATTTATTTTATATTCTTTCCAGAGCTGTGAAACACTGTGTTAAAAACTCAACAAAGTAAGCCTTTAAGGAGCCTAGAGTTTGTTTGGAAAACAAACCATGTGAGGGCATACCTACGAGACATGTAAATGGGAGCACAAATATGGGGAATTTTCATTCTGCTGAAAAGAGTTAAACAGATAATACGGGATGGAGCATATGAGTTATACCTTGAAGCAAAAATAGTAATTTCTAAGAAGAAGAAAAAAGAGAAGTGTTCAGTCGAATAACAGGAAAAAGCTATAAAGAAAAAAGAGAAAAAATAAAAATAAATTGACATTTGCATTACAGCTAGCCATTATTGGAAAGGTACATAGGATGCATGAAAGGCAGTAACCAAAGGTGAGGTTGAAAGATTAAGTAGGCTAGACTGTGAAAGATGTTGGAGTCTCATAGAAAGAGCTTGGGCTGTGGATAATAAAAATAAAATGAGAGTAACATGATCACATTTGGGTTTGATTATTTATTTTTATATAATCTCTGATTTATTTGACCAAATTGATTTCAGAATTACACCTATATGATGTATTATATTCTTTGTCTTAGTAATTGATATTTTTAAATTGAATTTATTGGGGTGACATTGGTTTGCAACACCATACATGTTTTAAGTATATAATTCAATAAACCATCATCTGCACATGCTCATGCACATCTGGGTTTTAGAAAGAAACCTTTGTTAGTTCATTTATAATGCAACAGAGAAAAGCACAAAATTTAAAGAAGAGGTGAATGAAATGTCCTGAGACAGTAAAAATGCATGCTATGGACTGAATGTTTGTGTCCACCTGAATTCATAGGTTGAAATCATAACCCCCAAGGTGATGAGATTAGGGTCTTTGGGAAGTGATTAAGTCATAAATAGGAAACCCTTATGAAGGAGATTTGTGCCTATAAAAGAGGCCCCCAAAGAGAGATCCGAATCCCATTTATCATGTGAGGACACAGCCAGAAGGCACTATCTATGAACCTGAAAGCAGGCTCTTAATCAGACACCAAAACTGTTGGTTCATTGATCTTGAGCTTCCCAATGTCCAGAATTGTGAAAAATAAATTTATGTTGTTTATAAGCTACTCAGTCTATAGTATTTTTTATAGCATCCTGAATGGATTAAGACAGTGAGATAAAAGACAACTGGATAGAATGGTTAGAAAGTCCACAAAGCAACAATTTTCACAACCTAGCCACTAAGGTGATATGTTCTTAGGTGAAGGAGAGTTAAGTGTGAAAGACAATTCTGAGATTCTCCTCAGCTGTCACTGAGGGAATAGTAGTGTTTCCTGAGAAAGGAAGTCAATTTGATGTGGAAGTAGTGCTTTTACAGAAAGAGTTCAGTATTTGGAAATCTGGTAACATTTACCAGTAAGCAGATAGGAATAAAATGAGTTGATCAAGACAGAAACAAAGCTTACATCCAAAGTACTGAGAGTCATCAAATTCAAAATGCAAGACATTTTGTGACTCTATAAATTCAGTAGAATCTATTAATTTGAGAGGGAAACCAAGCATAAAACTACAGGGAGCCTGGACTTTCAAAAAATAGGAAGAGGAAGCACCAGTCAATTAGAGAGAACCTGTTAGAGACAAAACAAAGACAAGAAGAGAGACAAACCAAGAAAAGAGGAAGGTAAAGAAAAGAAAGAGGTAAGAACTGACCACAAAATAAAGTTGTCATGTCTGAATGTGTACTTACTAGATTTATTTTCTTTTCTCATGTTTTAACATTTTTTTGAGAATTCTATCTATCCCTCTGTTCTTTCTATCTCTAAAACTCCATGTGCTTTTCTCAAATCCTGAAAAAAAAGTACCTCCTTATTTCCTATTATTTGTATTTAAGAGAAAACTCAGATACTTAGAAAATCAATAAAACTGAAGAAAAGAAAGAAAAAATAAGACTTGAAAGAGAAATAAAAACTCTGCTAATTCATTTTTTGAAACTGAAAATAAATATATATCCCAAATGTTGTTTTCCACCATTTTATGTCCAAATGACACTTTTAAAATGCTCTCTAGAGTCTCTCTATATAACTAGACATTAGAATATAGTGGCGATTCACTTTTGGGAGGAAGCATTCTATATTGGGTAATCCAGTCATTTCAAATATTATATTGATCATTAATTATGTACTATAACATTGAGTAAAACTGGGCAGTGAGCCAGAGGATATTCCCAATATAGGGGAAATCAGCTCACTATAATACATGACAGGTGATCTACTGCTCTAAGAAGTACAGATAAAGATCTAGAGTTTTCTGGGGAAAAAGCACTCTGTGCTATAGGAAAGACATTTTATATAACATTAAAATTAAGTTAAAAGTAAGTGTTAAATTTAAATATATGCAATATTATGTGATGTACATAATTGCATGTGCTATGCCAGCGATTTTCAACTTCTCATCTCATAGCACACATAAACTAATTACTAAAATTCTATAGCACACCAAAAATTTTTTTGGCTCACAAAAAATAGTATAGTAATTTTGATCTATTCACAACAGATGGCTATTGCTGTGTTGGTTATTGTCATTTTTTTATTTGACAATATAAAAGAAAAGAGGTCAGTTACCCTGAAGTCAGGTAGTGAATGTTTTAAAAATCCTGGGGCACACCACTCTGCCTTATGTGGCGCACGGTCTGACATTACTGCGCTACTTTTAGACAATTGGAAGCGCAGTAGGTTTGTTTCGATTACAATCATCACAAACAAGTGCAAACGCACTGTGTTACGATGTTCAAACTACTGTGATGTCACTAGACAATAGGAACGTTTTGGGTCCGTTATAATATCATAGGACCACCATCACGTATGCAGTGTGTTGCTGAGTAAAACGTCGGGATGTGGCAAGTGACTGTAAGTGAATGAAAATCTTTTAATCACTTCGTCCTTTGTTCCAGAGGGTTTCATTATACAAGGAAACATACACAGTATATAACAAATATGTATGATATATTTTAACAATGTCTCTAACTTCTTTTTATACATTAATTTCACTATAGTTTTTAATAGTCCTCTTAATGTACTGTAAGTGGATATTTCGTGGCCAGGTTAATCATTAGAGGCTGATTAACACTGCAAATGACTAACTCTGTCTTTCACTTCTTATAAAAGCTTATAAAACTTTTTTAAATGATATAATGCTTTTATTTTTAATGCTCATGTATCATCTTTACTCACTGTGAGCTACCAATAAACTTATGTAAATTTTAATGTTAATTTTATGCAATGGAAAATGTATGTGTTCTTTGATTTGGTTTGCTTTCCTTCCATAACTAGCTCAAAGTGATAACATGGCCCAGAAAGGTGATGATGTCATCTTTACGTTCCTCATGGCAGAAATGTTACATTGAAAAGACTTTCAGGCTTGGTTTACATTCTGTGACATACTTAATATTAAAAAAATCATGTGGCATGATAATTCAATTTAAAAATTTAAAAGTTCAAATAAAAGATATTTCAAAGCAGATCTGGTGCAAAATAGGTTGATATACAATATTTTGATATTTATTCTGTTAGCTGTTTATTTATTATCATAATAAAAGCTGGTACAAAATAACATGGGAATTCTGGATATATATGTGCATATATATACATGCACACATATACAAATAAAATATATAGTGCTTCAAGAACATCTTGCTTGATTGTGTTGTCTGGATTCATAACTTTCACAATAAGTGATTCATGCTGATCTAAATGCCAGTGAATGAGGAATTAGTGATTATTCAGCAGCGAGAAAACATAAAACTGATTCCATCATCATGAATTTTTGTACTCACAAAATTATTGTCAGATAAATTATTCATAATACACCAGAAGAGTAGGATTAAGAATAAAACATGCACCCCAACAGGTAAGACCTATTTACAAATAAGATAATGATTGACAATTAAGTTGGTGATATTTCAGTGTCTTACTACAGGGCATCAAGGGCTTCTGAAATAAAGCCTCACCTCTGTTTTCTTGGGCACATTCTGTTATGCAGAATGGCTTTATAACCTATAAAATAGGAATAACAATTTTGATACTTATCACAAAATGTTTGTGAGAAGTAAATCAGATAGCAGTATGAAGGGTGTCATAAACAGCAAAGCCTGATACGTAGGGAATTTATTATTTTATTTGCACTTTCATGGTTCCATAAATTACTTGACTCGGTATATTGAACTAATCATAATACTCAAAAACATCCCACACTTATCACAATATTTTAAAAGACAGAATATGAAATAAAAGACATGGCAATAAATGTTCTATCATTTAGCTTGGTGAATACTATGTTTCTTCCCTTCTTCATACTCCCACATCCACCCCTGCTAATAATCACTGCTTTACTAACACAAAAGGGAGTTATGGAGAAGACAGAAGGAGTCTCATTTATTTTTATATCCCTGACCTCAGCTCGATTCTCAGGTCCAAATAAATGATATATTCATTTATCAAAATATATCTGTTTACTTAATTTCCATTACATGTCAGGCACTGTTACTGGCACTGGTGATACAGCGGGGATTTGACAGAAAACTCCCTACCCTGCCTGATGGAATGTATATGCTTGTGAGGATATGACATAGAATCCAAGAATAGTGCACCAGGTCTGTCCAGTTGGTATCCAGCCATGCATTCTGAAAAAGAGACATTTACTGAAGATACAAGATACAAGAAACGTCCTGCATAGGACAATGATGCCTCAGTCGCCTTCAAAGTAGGCATCTTGGGACTTCAAACAGTTCTCCCAAGTGCTATCAGCTGCCCCATTGTATTTTCCTGAATCTCATTGCCAGTCTGAAATCTCTTCCCTTTCAAAGATGATTTTAGTGTTGGGAAAAGCTAGAAGTCACAGGGTGCCAAACTGTTGGGGGGCTGAGTCACCTGGGTGATTTGATGCTTTGCCAAGACACTCTGCATGAGACATGATGCGTGAGTGGGCACCTGGTCATGATGAAGCTGCCAATCACTAGTTGCCCAGAGCTGTGGCTTTCTGAACCACGTGAATAGTTTCCTGGGAGGAATGTCCAAGCTTAACACAAAATTTTTTTTTTTTTAAATATATTTATTGATTATGCTATTACAGTTGTCCCATTTCCCCCCCCACTCCACTCCATCCTGCCCACCCCCCTCCCTCCCACATTCCCCCCTATAGTTCATGTCCATAGGTCATACTTATAAGTTCTTTGGCTTCTACTGCAGTTTCATTGCTCTACTCACTCAGTCATTTTGAATGTGATGGCCACACAGTACACATGCTCACTCAATGGCATCTACCACCCCACTGACTAGTACAGTGAAGTCGTCATTGTTCATGCATGTGCATTCCAGTCCACTCCCCGTGGCTGCTGGGTTACATTGATGTCACACCAAACTTTTCTCATTATATTAACAATGGCTAGGCTTTTCCTGGACAGACCTCATATACATTTAGGTAGAAATAAATGCAAGAAAGTAAGAGAAAACCAACTATGGTGTTGCAGGGTGACTGGAAGAAGCACCATATACACTGTGGGCAATGATGTAGTTTCTAGGGAGGTAGCAATTGAGCAGACACCTGAGTAAAGCTGATGAAAATAGTGCAAGAAGATGTGGAGAAAATCCTGGTACAAGCTAGACAGAGGGAAGGGCATATACATACCTGCTCAGGCAGGAAATATATTGCTTAATTTTAGGAAAAATAAGAAAGTCTATTTTAGAGCACAAGGAGCAAAGAGAGAAGGAGTAGGAGCAGTGGGAAGTGCTCATACACGTGGAACATTGTAGGGCTTAGTTCTGACTGCAGCTGGGGTTTGAGAGGGGGCCAAATTCTAAATGAATAGAGGGAGAAATGAAAGGAATAACAGATGAGGAGAAAAGGCAAACACAGTGAGATATCTTCCCAAACAACAAATGATCAAAATACAAGAACATAAACACAGGCACGGGATTGAATTCTTACAACTTTTAATTGCTTTAGAATTGACATGTCGTATCTGCATGTGTAATCTAGTGTTACAGCTCATGATCGTTTCAGAGGCTGAATGTCACAGTCTGCGGCCTCGTTAGACAGAATGTTTGTGTGGAGTGATTGCATATGGACTTTCCCCTCGGAATTCTATTTGTCTCTTCTCCTTTGGGGATATTAAATAATGAGAGAATAAAGAAAAGGTTGCACAGTGGATAATTTATCTCCTCATTTATGTATGTATACATAGTAACTGGTATAACTAATTCTGCTTAATGATTCCATTTAATAATTCTTCTTAAAATCTAGAGGATACTTTTCAAATTATGTATAATAAAGAGAGGCTGCAGTTACTAAGCACAGTGGAGAATAGCTCACATTATGCAATGAATTGACATAATCTTAAATCTGGGATCACTGGAAGGAGAGGGCAGTTTGATAAGTGAATGCAAAGAAAATAAATAATAGTTTGTAATAAAACCACATGAAAGAAAGCATGAATAAAAAGACGAATGTGGATAAAATTTAGACATAACTGACAGTTGGAAAATGGAAAATCTAAAGATAACTGAAAATAATTTTGAGAGTAGCCACTGCTCCTAAGGGCAAGGGAACAAAGGAAGAGGTGGGGTTACCAAACCTTAAAGCTTGGAGCAGGGTCCCACTGGGCCAGCAGTCAGATCTCCCAGGAAAGGGTTTGCATAGCTGTTGCTGGTACTTTAATGAGAAAATAGAAGGTAACTGGGCTTTATGTACCCCAATCCACATTTTTATTAGAGTTAGAAAAAGCTTAAAATCCTCTTGGTGTACAGTTTTGTATTCTCATGTGGCAGCCCCTAGTCACATGTGGCTATTTGCATTAATATTTTAATTAATGACAATTAAATAACATTAAATATTCACTTCTTAATTCTTAGGAACCACAGTTAAGTGCTCAATAACCGCATGAGCTCATGGATACTGAACTACATAATGTAGACATACAGCACTTTGATCACCATACATAGTGCTATTGGATGGTGTTTTTCTAGAAAATCACTCAGGAAACAAGAAGAGGTAATTTTGAAGATTTATGTAAAAAGGGTATTATCTTAGTAATAAACTAGAAAGAGGAAACTGAAAAAACTGTGAATCCTATTATACAACTTAACTGAATTATATTATACCCATAACATTTTTGAACCATTTAAAATTATGCTTTTGAAGAAAATTTCATTACATTAGAGAACATTCCAAAATAATATGTGAAAAATATATATATTTAAAAATTTGGGATATTCCCAATTTTGGAAAGTAAGAATGAGTTTAAGCATCTTTGAAGTAGTTGCAATGTATAATGCCAATGCCAGTTATTTATGCACGGTAGATTATCCAGTGTTTCTCTTCTTTTACAAAATGTTCTTATTTGTTCTCATGCACAAATATTATTTATAGTCAGATGTGCTATTTTTATAGTTAGACATGTACCACTGTAAAACAAATGAACACATGTATATAGTGTAAATAAAGTGAACAGAACCCATGGAAATTGTAAAATAATATTTTGAAAAGGAGACAGTGCTGCCCGTGGGGCTTGGGGCTGATAGAGGGGCCGTGGACTTCTCCCCGCACGTGCGCCTGCTGCAGGTGTGCAGGGAGCTTCCCGCTCACAGCATTGCCGTGGCCTTGAGGTTCTTTCTAAGTTTCAGCACCAGGAATTTAAGAAAAAGATTCCCTTACTTTTATCATAATTTGAATTCAAATCTCTACAATAAGTAGTCCTTTTTCCATGTGGCAATCCAAAATAGAATTACATGTAAAAGACTACAGGTTTTAATATGTTTGAAAAATATGCTGTAAAATGGTTGCAGTTCTTAAATTAGGGATAAAAAGCAAAATAGTATTAAACTCATCCTTTAATTTATGTTTACATATTTATAAACTAGGTTGTATAGTAACCTTTTTGTGAAGTTGGTATTAAATGAGTAAAAAAGTGTTTATATAAATGGAGTGTGTACATCTCTATATCTCTGTATACATATGTCTACAGATATGACTTTATGCCAAAGTTCATAATATGTACATATCTATTCATACATGTATAAAATATTAATATCAATATAAACTTTGTTTCACAAAATGTAAGTTTGTATAAGTGTATATAATACAGGAAAAATGATACAAATTGTATTACTGCTATATAAAATTAATATAGACAAATATATTAAAAAGAAAAAATAAGTAATATTTGTTTGACTTTCTCCAACATTGTAGTATTAGTATTCTTTGTTAAGAATACTAACAAATGTCCAAAGCACTATGTTAGAACATACTGAGTAAGAAATAATACAGAATGTCTAACATGTATGAAGAAGCTTTTAAAAATTCAATATAAAACAATATAACCAACTTTGAAATAATTACATGATCAGTAGCAAATAGTACCTGGTCTATAAATAATACATAAGCATTCTCTTAAAATATAATGCTTTATTTGGCTATAAATATTCTATAATCCTAACATGTGTGTAATTATAAATATAAAAAATAATTTTTGAATTTATTCTCAGTGACATTTATATAGCTTACCTATTATGGCAAATAAAGATTAAAGATTAGATTTTCTCATTCATTTAATCTTAAACATATATATCTCAAAATTAGTGAAATCTTTATTTAAATGAAACCTACATCTAAATGAGAATTGTTGAATCATACCAATCAATCCAAAATTTATTGAGCTAATGGCACTTAGTAATGCTGCTAATACTTAAGGTCTGTTCGCTAAGCGGGACCAGGTGAGCAAGGCAGACAAAATGTTTTCCTATTACACCTGCTTAGGAGAAATAGAATACTAAATACTCTGGGATCCATATTCTGCAATACATTAAGCTCTTGTGAAGTGAATGCACATTACAGGATCATCAGTTAAAATCCAAAATACATGTGTATCATTTCGAGGAGATCACTTAATTTTTTACTGATTTTTAGATGTATAAATTTTAGATGATATTAATTTGAAACAGTTATCCAGATATGATACACATGGTCATTTTATTCCATGAAGACAAGGTCTCATGGGTAGAAACACCTCTTTCAAAGAAAAGGGGTGAATTCTAAAATTCTAGAAATTATATATATTCTCATATTATACTAGGCAATTTTTATAATTTTATATTTAAATACTTAATACATTACTAAAAGCAATAATACAATTCCCAGTATTTTAGAATTTATGTGTATATACATATTTTTTCTTTCATATACTAAAAATAATAAATTATTAAAAGAATTATTCTTAAAATGCTCCTTTTTAGTGATCGAACCAGACCTGAAACCAACTGATACAATGGACAGTAGGAAAGGAAGACAGCTCTTTTAGTTTGAGCAGTCACAAAAGACATTTCTGAGGAAGTGATAACTCAGTTTACACATGACTGGCAAGCCAGAAAAACCATGAAATGAGTTATGTGGAAAACTTCCTAGCCCAGAATAATAAGGAATGAGACAATCTGTATGACCAAGGTGGGAAAGGGCAGGCAGAGAAATAAACCTGAAGTTGGAAAGGTAAGCCAAGGACAAAGCACAGAGAACTTCCTGGGCTGTGGTAAGAAGTCTAGATGCCAGGATAAGGACTGCGAGGTGCCACCCAGTTAGTAACATTATGATCTAAATTTACACTGAAAATACTCTGACTGCTGTGTGGAAAATGAATAATAGGGAAAAGAGTGAAAGCAACTCCTCCAATCTCGACCATGTGATATTTTTCTTTGCCTCAGTTGAGAAATGTTGATAACCTTGAAAGGGGAACTGATGGCTGAATTAGAGAATAATGAATAAGTATATATTTTAAAATAGAATAAACTGGGCTTGCTGGGGAATGTTTATGAAAACTGAATGAGAGGGGTATCAAGGAAACACCTTTGTTTTTAAGTAGGGTGGCTTTTTAAGAGAAGAAATATGAGCATGAGACAGTATGAGGGATAGTGGTGGAGCATCAGGTGTTTTATGTCTGGCATATTGTATTTAATGCATCTCTTAAGCATATCCTAATAGAAGCTGATGATAAGGCAAGAAGGTCCTCTAATTTTAACAGAATGAAGGAGTGCAGGTGGATATAGATATAGGCATTCTGCATTTTGGGTGGGAAGAAGAGGAAGCAACTCAAGATGTTGATTTCCTTTTCCTTCTAAGATTGGAGCTGAGGGGCAAGTAGCAGAAAATGATAATCAGTGGAACTTAGAAACCTAGTATGATATCTGGACAACTGGAGGTCCATTTTAGGTTGGGAATTATATATTTATTATAAAATAATTCTACTTTATTATAAAATTATACAGTTTTATATAGCTGCCTAAGTGAATGCACAGGAAAAAGCGAACAGTAGAATTCTGGCAGAGATCTATGATGCACACATAAACTGTGAAGAGGTTGCAGAGGAGTGCTCTTAAAATGATCGACCATGTCATAACCAGAAAGGAGAATAAAGGAAAGGTTGATGAATTGGCAGAAGTATAAGGGCCCATGAACTATGAAAAGAGAGTATTTGTACGATAGCCACTTGACTAATAAAGGGTAGAATGCATCCCAGGCTACTTGTGGTTTAAACATCTGTTCTCATAACACAAGAGAAAGAATCTAAAGACAAATTAAGTGATCATATCTTTAACGGAATGAGTCACAGTTCTTGCTTTACTCTCATATAATTTTCTCCTAGATTTATTACATTGTGTTCCTGTATTTTGTTCCATAACTGGACAGATTTTAAATCCAAAATAGGACAATATACAAATAATTAGTGAGTAACAGAGCACTGAGTCACCTACATAGATTTAGCAACTATATAATAAAATAAATGTATTAATGCAATGAGTCATGTCTTCCCATGTAGGCCACTCCCAGTTTCCCTTCTTGTTAATACGTTACATCAGAATGCTGCATTTGTTGCATCTAACAAAAAACATTGATACATTATTATTAATTAAGGTTTGAAAAAAAGTGAAATAAGATGGAATAACTATGTCAGGTTTTTAAATGAAGCTGGGAGGCAATCAAGGAGGTGGACCGTATACACTTCCTCACCAGGTAGTGGACTGAGCCAAACCACAGATATTCCAAGGACTCAGCAAAGAACACTTCGCTCAGTGATAACCTTAAGTAACCACCAATCAAAATTCTTTGTAAACAATTTATACAGTCTTTCTTCTTCCTGTTAAAGGCCCATGACTTCTGCTCCCTAATTGGACAGTATTTGGATTGTTGCCCAAAACTGTATACGCTGACATGCAAATCTCTAACCCAAATACAAACTTTTACTTGATTATTGCCTCCTCATAACTTTTGGTTAACAAGTTCATACCTAATTCAGTTTTACATAGTTTTTTTTTTAACCTAATGTCCTTTTTTATTTTACTATCCCATCTAAGATACAACATTACCCTATATCCAAATACATCACATTCTGGGGTACTAGAGATTAAGACTTCAGCATATAAATTGGGAGGGACACACAAATCTGAAAATAGCCCCAAAGCAACCACTAATCTATACATCTGACTATTCTGGAGATTTCATACAAATGTGTATACGCATACACACATATTACACATATACACATGTAATAATGTGTACATATATATTATGTATATAATGGTGTTTGCAACTTTTCTGTCACTTAAATGTTTTCAGGACCCACACACACTGTAGCTGTGTCAGTACTGTTGAGCCTCTCTAGTGAATTTTTCATTTCTATTATTAAAATTTGCATCTATAGATTTCCCATAGTGTCTTTTTATATCTCTCTCTTGATATTCTATAAGAAATTGTCATTATAATTTTCTTTAATTAATCTTAGTTCCCTTTGGTTCTTGGAATATATTTATAGAATAGCCCATCTGAGCCCCTTAAAAGTCCGTTTTTGATTTTTTGCTTTTTTTCTATGCATGGGTCACATTTTCCTATTTATTTGCATATCTCATTTTTGTTGTTGTTGTTGCAAAGTGGACATTTTTGATAATATGGTATAGCACCTGAACACAGGTCCCATCCCCCACCTGGTGGTGGTGGTGGTTGTTGTTTGCTTGGTGATATATTTGTTTAGCGACATATATAAATTAACTCTATAAAGTATATTTTCCCTGCTACGATGTCCCTGCTCCTATTATTGATTTTCTGTTTTTATCTTTCACCCAAGCTCCCCAGCGATTGCTCATGGGGTTGTGGGGGTGAGGTATATGTTAGTCATTTGGAGGTAAAAGGTTCTGCTTAAGTCCTCTTAGCCACTTAGACTTTTCCCTTTTTACTGTTGGATTTGTTTGTAGCTTGGAGTCTGTAAACATCCTTCAAGGAATTTATGTACTTTTGCTTCATGTTTAATCAGAGACTATTAGCTCAAATGTTCCCTCTCTGAATGCTCCTTAGAGGGTGCAACTGGGGCATGCACACAATTTTCCACATTGGAGGGGGATAAGTATTATTTTATTTTTCAGCTGGACTCCTTTAAGAGTAACCCCTAGGATAGAGTTGCTAATTTTTCAGACACTGTTTCCTTAGCAGTTCCATTTGAGCCCCTGTGGCACTGAGCTTTCTGCCCTGTGTTGACAGGTGTGCGTGTGGCTTGGGGAATGTATTTAATTCCACCCCACATGCTGCCTTGATTGCTGTGCGTGGGTGCAACCCTGCACATACACATGGAATCTCAAACCCCAAAGTTGATCCTGATCCCAACAGGGCTATTTGGGGTGGTCTTCCTCCCTGATTCTGTTAAATTTCTGGCTTTTTGGTTTTGCTTATGTCATGGACCTACTAGCCTTTTCTTAATTGCTCACCACCAAGATCTCCAGTATTTTTTTTCTTATTTATTTATTTATTTATTTATTTTTTTATTGTTGTGCAAGTATAGTTTTCTGCCCTTTTCTCCCACCCCAGCCCAACACCCCAGTCCTCCCCACCTCCCTCCAGTTTCCACCACTCCCCACCCCATTATTGTCCATGTGTCCTTTATAATTGTTCCTGCAAACCCTTCACCCTTTTCCCTTGAAATTCCCTCCCCTCTGGTCACTGTCAGGCTGTTCTCAATTTCAGTGTCTTTGGTTATATTTTGCTTGTTTGTTTGTTTTGTTGATTAGGTTCCTGATAAAGATGAGATCATATAGTATTTGTCTTTCATGCCAGACTTATTTCACTTAGCATAATGCTTTCCAGTTTCATCCATGCTGTCCCAAAGGGGAGGAGCTCCTTCTTTCTTTCTGCTGCATAGAATTCCGTTGTGTAAATGTACCATAGTTTTTTGATCCATTCATTTACTGATGGGCACCATAAATGACTCTGAATAGCGGCAGCAATTTTGAGAAAGAAGAGCAAAGTAGGAGGGATCACAATACCTGATCACAATACCTGGTATTACAAGGCCACTATAATCAAAACAGCCTGGTACTGGAATAAAAATAGACAGATAGACCAATGGGACAGAACAGAGAGCCCAGAAAGAAATCCAAATCTCTATGGTCAATTAATTTTCAACAAAGGGGACAGAAGCATAAAATGGAGTAAAAATAGCCTCTTCAACAAATGGTGTTGGGAGCGCTGGACAGCTACATGCAAACAAATGAAACTCAAGCACCAACTTACACCATGCATAAAAATAAATTCAAGGTAGATAAGAGATTTAAATATAAGATGTGACACCATTAAAGCCCTCGAGGAGAACATAAGCAGAAAAATCTCAGATATTTCACGCAGCAGTATTTCCACCGATATGTCCCCTAGAGCAAGGGACATAAAGGAAAGAGTAAACAAATGGGGTATCATCAAGATCTCCATTATTTTTGACAGTACTCTTAGGCATGGAATTCTCCATTCTCTGTCCCAGCTAAAGTCAGTACCCTCAGGCAAAGCTGCAGAACTCTTTGTGCTACATTCCCCATTTCCCATAGACAGAACCCCTTGCCAATGCACCAGAGCTGGAGGAGGAGCCCACTTTTCTCAGAGTTGTACTCCTGCTGTAAGACTGGGAACTGGTTAAGGGAAGTGAAGTGGTCGCCCCACATCATTTTGGCTTGCAGCTTCTAGAATGGAACCTCTAATCCACCACTGAGATGGGTCCTAGGCATTCAAGGCTTCAGATTTCTGTCATCTGTCAGAGCCTTATCATCCTAAGGCACACTTCCTTCTTGGGGGGCTGTGTGGATGATGGGAGACCTGTTCGCTGCTGCACTTGCCTGGAATAGAGTGTTGGAAATATGGGGCTAGATAATATGACAAGGAACTAGGGCAGCCTGCCTCTCCAGCGCTGAAACTATACCTCTTCCTTGGGAACTGGGAAGAGAATGAGCCCAGGTCTTCTTGGCTACACCTACAATGTGTTTATGGTAGAGATTCTGTAACACAGAATTGAATGTAGTGAAGGTGATGGAAGGAACAGGTTATATGTCAAACGCCACAAATTCTTGCTGTTTCTATCAAGATTTAGTAGAACATTTAATAAAATATGTCTATTTACTGCATAGTAGAATATTTCTTTATTTGTTGAATCTTTTTAAGGGTAGTTTACAGAGACTTTAAATGATTGCCTTCTTACAGTTTTCATCAGCTTAATGGTTGTTTTGCAGGGGGTAAAGCTTCACTGAGCTCCTAATTCTCCCATTCCAGAAGTCCCAGATGTTTTTTTGTTTGTTTGATTTTGTTCTTAATTTCAACAACCAATCATTCATTGCTGGTCCCAGACTCATTTTCCATTATTTTTTTCTCTTGCTATTTACTCTAGAAACATTTAACTCCTTATTTTATTAACTCAATATTTTCAGCTCCTTCTTTCTCTATGGTTTTCCCTGTGTTCTTCTGACCGCAACAATCTTTGTGTACCCTCCACACTTTACCTTATCACCTTCTACTCACCCTTCAGATCTTCATTTAAACACCATTCTCTGGCCCAGGCTAGGTAAATCATGCCCTTATAATGCACGTTTGCAACTTTCTTCTTTTGCATGGCATCCTTAATTCATTTTCCGTGTTAGTGTACTTACTTCTGTCTTCTGGAAACAATGATAGTTCCTCTTAAGGTAAGCATCTCCCTACACCCCAAATGCAGGCCCTGGCCTATACTGTATTCCTATGATTCTAATCTTTTTGATTACCTAAATCTAGTAGAACCACTACCTAAATGCAGTGAATATCTGAGCTAATGTGAGCCACCATAACAAGAACAACATATAGGTGCTATCCATTCTTCATCTAGCTCTTGTTCCCAAAAAGAGTGAGATGAAAGATTTATTATAAAAGTCACATCCATATGGGCAGATAACAGAGAATTCCTCATCTGGAGCCTGGTGGAGAGTGAGTTCATCCCTACCAGCATTTAAGCTTGGATGAGCAACATTTAGGTGGCCACAAACTATAGGTGACACAGGCCAGTCAGCAACTGTCTTCTCAGTCCTTTACTGATCTGCTGCTTGTGCTCCCCTCAGGTCTGTCAGCTCATCTCACAATTGCACAATTTTGCATTTTAAAGAATTCTATTCTGGGATGCTGCTTACTGCAGTATAGCAGAATGTTTATTAATTTTAGATGTCTGCTCAGATCTGAGGACATCTCAAGTTATGATATTGCTTTTATTCATAATGATGAGTTTCACCTATATTCTATTTCATCTGAACATTGCTCCTTCTTTTGTCATTTTAAAATTGATTTAAAACAGAAAGATTTCTAAGAAACAATAATAAAAAATAATCGTTGGCTTTATTTATCACCTTTATATAAATTCATGATTGAAACATTGTTTTAGATGCCATTAGCTTCTACTATGAAAATTGAAATAACTTTTAAATCTAGGTTCAAAGTTGCCACCATTTTTACAGCATTAAAAGATATTTTTCCAGTTTGAGTTAGATTACTTAATTTACAAAATTTTATTTAACGTCTTCTTTCTAACAAGTATGCTATTAGACACTTGAAAAGCCAAGGCACAGGATTTGAATCCACGAGGCTTATATTTTGATGCAACAGATAGGTATAAAACCAGATAAACCGTGTAATTTACTTGGCCTGTTAATAGGGATAGATATGTACAAAATATTCATATAATATGCAGATAACTATATAAAAGATTTTGAAATCAAAAAGAACAAGCCCATGATTTGGACTGCCATGAGTTAAAGAAGACATATTATAGCTGGTGACATTTGATATGTTTTAAACATTATGCAGATGTTCATTGGAAAATGGGTAGTGGAATGCATAGAATACTGTGCAATTAACGATATGGAATGAGTACAGTCACGGAGGACTTTGGAGCCTGGTTTATTAAAATAACTAAAAGTAGTTTAGTATGGCTGAAATAAACATTAAGTGTGGGTTAAGGATATTTTAAGGAGCTTAAAACTCCATCTTTGTAGCAATAAAATTGTCATAGAAACCAAGATTACATTGCGAAGAAATATTCAAAAGATGAGTTTGAGTCAGACCTTCTGCCTTAATGCATTGGTGAAGAATTTTATCACTGTTATTACAGAGCATGTCAAGATTTCATTCTTTAACATGGAAAATAAAATAACTAATTTACATTGTTCAAGTCTCTCTTAAATATGCAGAGAGGTTGTCATCCACAGTTGTACTGTGGCTGAGGCACATTTAATCTGCTAGAAGTAAGTTGAGATAAATGGAATATATGTGGCACTCCGAAGAGTGGAATGCATAAATGTGCAACGAAAACATGTGGCCAAACTGTGTGATAAGGCACCTTACGGGAAGAAGCCATAAGAAAAGTAGTTAGTATGAAAGTTAGGCAATTTTTCTACCATAATTACTTTATATGTTACAGTTATTTTATATAATTAATAATGCTAAGGGGTACGAGCTAAGAGTGATGGTAAGAAAATTACAAATTAGAAGATATGGGTTCCATTCCCATTTTTTCATAACGGTTTTGTCACTTCGGACAAGTGTCTAATCTTCAGAGTTCAAGCTTTAATGTGGTAAAATGGAAAAATAATGTAATTCTGAGTAGTTTATACTATAGATAATTTAGCAAAAATGTATTTGTTGATATTTAAAATATGTGTACACCTCCTAATAGAATAAAACAAGATATTAACTTAGTATTTTATAATAAATATATTTATTAATTAGCTAGTAGACTATACCAATATTTCTTTAATATGAATAAAAACTCCTTAAAGGGAAAAAATTCTTATACATCCAAATTGTTGATTTTAATTTTCATAATGTTACCAAAATTTCTATGGTGTAGTTAAAATGTCCATAAACAAAATTAGGCATGTGTTTCTTAGGATTACATAGTCAATTCAACCATAAACTAAAATAAAATTACAAACTGCCCTGGCTAGTGTGGCTTAATTAGTTGAAGTGTTGTCTTGTGCACCAAAAGATCATGGGTTTGAATTTTAGCCAGAACACATACATACTTAAGTTGTAGGTTCAATCCCCGGTGGGGGAACCTACTACAAGAAGCATCCAATTGGTATCTCTCTGTCTCCGTCTCCCCCCACCTGCTGCCTCTCTCTCTAAAAGCAATGTAAAAAATGTCCTCAGGTGAAGATACAAAAATAAAAATTAAGAATTAAAAAAATTACAGACTAAATATAAATCTAATAAAATGAAAATTATGATAATAACATTGTTTTAGCAGATGATGGTTACTGGCTACCAAATAATGTTAATACCACCCATATGGGTGTAGGCATCAGTGGTATAGCTTCTCTAAAGTTTAATAGGTTGACATTTCATGTGATATAAATAGATCTCAACACTTTCCCTACTTTTCTCAATGTAAACTACTATGAAAGCTTTCTTCTCAAAGCAAGTTGGGAAGATTTTCAATTTTTGCCTTACATAAACGATTAAATCATCCTTTATTTAAAATTTTTCTCATATATAACACAATTGTAATTTTTTCTGTTAAAGTGAGTAATCATAAACACAAATTAACATGAATTATGAAATTTAATAGATTTTTTATAAGGTAGGCACTCTGAAGATCCATTATTCCAAAAGAAGAGAGCCACACACATCTCCCTTAGAGGGGAATGACTCATGGATAGGACGCCAATAGCGGCAAAGCTGAACTGGAAGACTATAAAGGACACATGGACAAAATCAAGGAGGGGGTGGAGGCGGGGGAGGGAGGTGGGTTTAGCTGGGGTGGGATGGAGGGATGGGGAGAAAATGCAGACAACTGTAATTGAATAACAATAAAATTTTTTTTAAAAAAAGAAAAAAGAAGAGTAAAAGAGAGCCCAACTGAAATCATAACCATAACTTGTGAAACTGTGTTAGGGAGACTAAAACAGCTCTACTTTTCGTTGTCCTACTCACTTAGTCATTTTGAATATGACAGCCACAAAGTACATATACTCATTCAATGGTATTTACCACCCCCACCAACTAGTACAGTGAAGTCATCATTATTCGTGCATGCACATTCCAGTCCACTCTCTTTGGTGCCAGGTTCATCAATGTTGCACAAACTGTTCTCATTATATTAACATAATTGGGCTTTTTCCAGACAGACCTTATATATGGTGCTGGAAGACGATTTGACTTTGGTAGGCACACAATGCAATATATGGATGACGTATCATAGAAATGTACACTTCTAAATAAATCCACATTTATTAATGTATATTTAATATAATCTTATTAACCAATATTGTCCCAATGAATTTAATTTAAAAATAAACAAAATGAGAAATCTCAAAAACTTTGTTAGGGGTCTGTATGCAGTACATCAAAAAATTGGGTCATCAATAAACTTTTGCTGAATCATAAAAAGAATGACATTATTTTTTAATTTAATTTTTAAATTACATTTATTGAGTGACATTTGTTATTAAGATGAACCAATCTTATAAGGCAATAACACTTCTTGACATTACTTGATTATTCATTTCTTTTGATATGTCAGAGGACAAAAGAACAACCAAGGACATTATTTGGCTATGGACTTCTATTTAGTTTTCTACTATTATAATTATTTCTATGAGGAGTCAATCTGCCTAACAGAAGCTTGGCAGTCACTGAGAAAATAGCCTCTACCTATATAACATTTTTTCTTTTCGTCTCTTTTGATTACTTCTAACATCCCCGCATTTCCTCATATTATTTTTTCTGAATGTAGCTGAAAGTATGTTTCCCAGTCATCTTCTGGCATCCACGTGGGAGATGCTTGCACCTGCATATTCACCACACACATACATCTTCCTCACATTATCCAAAGAACTATGGATAAGCAGATAATCACTCTCAACAATCACCAAAAAGCCATTATTTTAGTTCTTTCTGCTTTTCATTCACTGTGACAGCATATTTTTATACATTTTTCATATTACAGAGAGATAGCCAAATCAAAAGCCTAGAATGAATTCTGAAATGAAGAGAACTAAAGATCTTCACTATTTCAGGTATTGTTTTCTCAAAGCTAAGTCTCACGGAAGAACAACAGGAAATGATGAAGTATAAATTAAATAAATAGTTCACAGGGTGATTTTATATGTATTCAAAAGCAGATTCAGCATTATTGTAACTGAAACCTGTGAGTAGGACGCACACAGGGCAAATAAATAAGCCCTGTGATGAACTTTCCACATTTTAAAAGGAGAAATGGTCTATACTGAGAAATACATTGGGAATAACTGCCTCTGCCTTTCTTACAACCTCAGAACAAAGTCCTTAGGATGATGAAGCATTTAGTAATATTTGAAAGTTGGACCATTTAAAATTCAAATAGTATATTCAATCCATATTTTTGCTAGTTCTTCTGGTAATCATTGAAACAAACTAAAATGTTCTAACTAAAATTCAAGTAATTTTTTTTGGTCCATATTTGTCAATATTTTCAAAAAGCACTCAAAAAGGTTAATGAAGATAAAGTCACATTATTTTTTAAATACCAATTTTATTTGGATCCTTAAGCATTAGAAAAACTCTCAGTAAAATTTATTATCAAACTCCAAATAGCTCTATATGGGGCCATGTTATTAATGAATAGGGCAAAAAAGATTGTTAGTTCAGCCTATTTTGTTATTTTTGAGATCTGAGATAGAGTATCTGCCACCAGAACCTGTTAGCGGTACTTGGTCATTAGGTCATTACACCATTTTATTACTGTCAAAAAAAATCTCTATTTTGAAAGAAAAACAATTGATATGCATGATGTTATTCAAGTCTTGGATTTTCATAAGTCTGTATTACATAAAGAATTGTGTTAATATGTATTTTACTTCCATCAGCATAAATTATCTGCATCATTGTTTGTGTTAACCAGTTCTAAAATTTTTATTCACAGTGCCTTAATTTCTATTGGTATTATTAAAATTGATCTAAGCATATTTAATATTAATATTTTTGAGCATCATCTCATATGTAAATAATTACTTTGTACTTAAATTCCAATTTAAAGTTTCTATACCAAATCTCATAGAGGTATGGTGAAGGTGCTTTTATGAATTTACCAAAAACCAGAGATTGATTTAGAAAATAAGCTTTGTGATTTGGGAGTATATGGTCAGTATAAGTAAAGAAAAATGCACTATTTATAAAACATTTCATAGGAACAATTCATTATGTTAACTTATATAACATAGTTTGATATCCAGCTTTTTGAATATAGGCTTAAAATTCTGATTTTCATCAGTACAGTAAACATAATAGGAACAATGATAATAAAAAACACAGCAGTAATTAATGTCATATAGTACCATAGCCGGTAATATTACTCCCACTTTACTGCTGAGAAAATTTAAACACAAAGAGCTTAAGTTGTCTTTCTCCTACCCCCTCTCCAGTTACCTTCATTAACTAAGGAGTAAAATCTCAAAATTTTGTCTTCTGCCTCATCTCCATTTCCTTTTTTTTCTGTGATGGTAGCTGGATATAAGAGGGTGATTTTCTTTGTCTCCTAATACTTTTGGGACTATTGCATTTACATAACAATTTGTCTCTTTTGTCCTAGCTCTCAGAGAACTTGGGAGGTGTGCACCTCAGTTTTGTCATACCTAATTGTGGTAATTTTCCCATTTCACTGGAGATACTGTTATTTAAAATGTGAATTAGAACATCTATAATTGTTTCGTGTTTCATAATAAAGGCTAAATTACTCACAATGGCCTCCAGGAGGTCCCACACCTCTCTAACCTGCTTTCCTACCATTCTTGCTCATTTCTGTTCAAACATAGAATCTTCCTTGAAAGTTCTTGAACAAAACCACATGTTCACTTGCCTCAGGACCTGGGCTTTAGGGGTCTGGGATTCTCTTCCTCCAGATACCTATTCTCTTATTTCCTTCAGATTTCTTTTTAATGTCAGCTTCCCTGACAACCCTCTATTATATAGGACTCCATACTCAAGCCATCTTATTGTTCTTTATTTTTTCAACAGTGCCTTTTGACTCCTAATTTATGATGTTTGTTATTTTGTTTACTGTTTGTCTTCACCCTAAAGTAAAGCCTCCATTGGGAATTATAACTGTATCATGTCCTTACATTTCCAGTGAAGAGAATATTGCCTATGATATGATGAACATGAAAATATTTGAAGAAAATATTTGAAGAAAGAATGAGCTAACTTTAGAAGAAAGTGCATTTTCCTTCAATAACTACATTGTGTATTTTAATCTAATTACCGGACAGTGGCAAATATGTAACCCACCTAAGAAAATAAGAATATTATGATACATAAAATTTTCTTTTGTACCCTCATTTTGTCTAGAACCACTCCAAATTATTTGTGTCAATAAGCCATATATCAATTTTTCTGTAAAACTAACTTTTCAATAATATTTTGCTACATTGGAAGGAAAATATTTTTTTAAATCACAATAAAATTTTACCAAAATTATTTTTTTATTTTATAACTATATTAGCTAGTTTGAAAGATCTTCATCATGCTTGTTTTGATAAAAATTACATGTATTATAAAATCTATATAAAATATCAAGGCCTTTATATTAGTGATTCTAGATTTCTTGTTTTCCCTTATGATGTCTTTGTTTAATTTTTAAAATTTATTGATTTTAGAGAGAGAGAGAGGAATGGTGGGGGGTATATATATATTGTATATGCATGTATACATACATATATACTATATATATATATATATATATATAGAGAGAGAGAGAGAGAGAGAGAGAGAGAGAGAGAGATCAATTTTTTCTTCCTTTTATTGTATTCATTGGCTAATTTTTATGAGTGCCCTGATGGGGGATCAAACCCATGGCCTTGGCACATGGACACAATACTATAACCAACTCAGCTATCCAACCAGGGCCCTTATGACATACTCTTAAAAAAAATAGAAAACAGAATGGAAAGGAGAGGAGAGGAGGAAGGAAAAAGGAAAAAGGGAAATGGGAAAAGGAAAAAGGAAAGGAAAGGAAATGCCCTATCAGATTATTTTTCCCCCTGCTTGTTTTGGCAGCTCGATTTTAACACTCCCCAGAGAGCTCTCAAACATTTTGTGATTTAATGGCCTACTATTATTAAGCCAGAGATACTTTTTTATTTTATTTTATGTTGTGATTGCCATAACTATTACATTAACATTTGAATAAAAAGCAATATCACTGAGAATGTGTCAATGTATCTCTTAGCAAATTAATCTATACCCCTTGCCTAAGACTTGCTCTTTGACACATAATAAATGTAATAATAACAATGATAAGTCATTGGATATTCTGGAAGAACTGCCAGTGAGGGGTGGTGGGAGGGGAAGCATGGAACAGAGCTTGTTAAGAGACAGTTCAAAGCGGGAGAAATGATATGTGTCATTTCATCCCACAGTGAGATGATAGAGAACATGGGGATGGTCTCTTGTCAACAAAGTGTGCAAGTTTGGCATGATTTGAGTCTCCAGTTGTATTTCTGGTTACTCTGTATAACATAATAATAATGGATCCTTAAATCAGTTGTCAAATACCAAAAGATATATATCATCTGGAAAAAGAGAAAACAATCTGAAAAAAAAAAAAAGAAAACATATTTCCCTGTAAATCAAATCTTCTAGCAGTCTATAATGAGTATAAAACTTAGGATAATATATCCCAGAGTAGAAAAAATTGTTTATGTATAAAAAATATTAGAATCTTCCTTTATATGCATATATATCTAGATATAAGAAATAATAGAATATTGCCCTAAAATTTAATATTCAAATTGACATAGATACACTCATTCATTCCTTAGGGTATTTATGGGGCACATATTACACCCAAAGTACCCAAAAGGAAAAAAAGGAGATTCACACTGGCTGCTAAGTACCTTTGTGGTGCCCAGATTGGTTGTTACCATTCAGTATACTGTGATGTCTTTCATTATTATGTAGGTTCAAATAAGTTATCCAGCAAAAGAGACAAAGAACTCACGGGCATGGACAACAGTATGGTTATTGCCAGAAGGGGTAGGGAGCAGGTGGAGGTTGAAGAGGGAATAAGGGGGATAAATGGCAATGGGAACAATACAATAAAAATAAACTATTAAAATAAGTAAATAAAAAGAATATTTTATGGATTTAATAAAATGTATTCTTACAAAATTGACAAGCAAAAATGAAAACAAAAAACAAATGAAACAAAATATCCCAATTGTAGAAGGAAATTAACAGTAATGAGAACACAAGTGAAAAATAAAATGACATTGCTGATATTTCTCAAATTCTGACTTTACTGACTTTATCAGCCATATTATGAGTTAAAATTAATATTCTGGTGTGATTTGATTCCCAAGTCCTCTAAAACTCAAAATCAACCCAATTTAAAATATATGTATTTATCCTTATAGCATGTGATAAATAATGCTTTGAGATGTTTACTGATAGATTCTATAGAGCAATAAAAATCAGTAAGTGATATGAAAACTAAGCATCTTAAATGAGAACATAAATATTTTCTGCAATATTTAAAATCATGTAACTTTCAATTCAATATTTTATATAATTTCATCCAATACTACAGACATAGTATCCTATTTGTAACTTGTCATCTAATAACAAAACCCCCAAAATTCACAATTTTTTAAAAAAATCTATTTTCATGTTATAAATACTATTAGAAAAACAACAAAGTGACAATTAAAGTCTGTAAACAATGACAAGAAGATGTATAGAAACACTGATAAAATTTTGTAAAATTTAGCGTTAGAACAAATTTCTCAATATGAATGACTTTTTTAAAAATATGGTTTTAAAATATGCCTACTTGTGACATGTTTTGCTTCTGGCATAATATATGGAAGACTACTAAGGAGGATATAGCTACTGGAGAAGATATATTCTTCACAATAACTTATTTCCCTATAGAAAAAGTTGTTCACCGTTTGCTTTGACTGGCATAAAAGAAAGGGCTGGATCACTGAGCTAACCCCTAGGTTAAATGAATTCATTGAATCAGTAATACACAAGCTACATAGGCTGTTGCAGCAAAGAAGTTAATAACTGAAGGACATCATTGGAGATATGTAGTTTTAATGTTTGTATTAGTGGAATGATCCCTTGGGAGAATCATGTAGGAATGACACAGGATATGTTCAAATGTTAGGCCAAGGATTAACAGAAGCAAAAGAACATGTCAGCATTCAGAAATATTTGAGATGGAAAGCTTTAAGTTGTGCCTCACCAACTAAAATATCTAGAATGGGAATGATCTTTCATAGTGATGAAAGGACAGATATCAATTCTCTGATAAAATCTTGGTTGATGAATCAGCCTCCTAAATTTAGGAATAACCTTGAAAACTCAACTGCCGATTATTTTGAAAAAGCCTTAGAATGGGATCTGAAGCAGGGTGTCTGGTGAAAATCTGAACATGAAATCATGTCTGGAATTTACCAAAGAGGTTTTTAATTGGGTGCAAGAATCTCTTCCAGATTCTCCCAAACCAATGGACACCTACTACGACTTGAGTTAAGGACAATTAGCATCTTGAAGTAGTTTGAAGGAGACATTCTTGAAGGAGTTTTAAGGTTGTTGCGTGTCTTTGATATGTCTTGGGTGAGCATGAAAAGTTTTCTTGCAAAAAGAGTTGTGAGAGAAGACATAGCAACTTTCGATGTGCAAAATATTCCAAAGGAAATAAGAGTATTGAAGACCTTCTTTTTAGAAATAAAGGATCTTTTGATTCAAAGAATGCTAAGCATGCCAGTATTGCAGCTGCTCCTTTGAGCGCCTGGGTTAAAGCGAGTGAACAATATTCCTACATCTTGGAACAAATTCAGCCGTTGGAAATTGAACAAGCAGGAACAGAATCAAATTTTAAGAAAACTGAAAACAGAAAAAGGAAACCAGAAAAGCTTCTTAATTTTGTTAATCAAAAAGTATCAGAACTTAAACAGAAATTTCAGAGGAAGACTTCAGAGCCAGCCACGCTTGAAACTGAATTAAGCAAAGCATGAGGAACAATTAAAGCTTCAGAAGTCTTAATCAATCAGCCTAATAGAGAACACAAGAGATGGAATACTCAGGTTGCAGATATAACAGCAAAATATCTACTCTTCCTAAAAGAGATCAACTAGTTGCTGCATTTATTACATATCTTTCTGTTGCTCCTGAGGGTCTGAGAAAAACATTTTTGGAAGAATGGACCCAGCTTGTCTTGAAAAACTTGATCTAAGGAAATTTATTTGTACTGAAAGTGTGCAGTTAATTTGGAAATGTGAAGGCCTACCATCAGATGAACTTTCCATAGAAAATGCTATTGTTATCTTACAACGATGGCTATGCCATTTCTTTTAGACATTTCCTCCCAAGATACAGAATGGTTAAAAACACATTTGAAATGCTTGTATTTGGAAGTTATTAACCAGCATGATAGTAACTTTATCACTGCTCTTGAGTTGGCAGTGCATTTTAGGAAAACCAATTTTATACAAGAGATGGGTGGTGTAGACTGCCCTTTACCCACTATTGAGACGAGAACTGGTTGCTCAAGGACCATGTTATGTGGTACAAATAAGTGACAAAATGACTGTCTACAATGAAGAATTTCACCTTTTTTTGTCAACAAGAAACCCAAATCCCTTTATTTCACTGGATGCAGCTTCCATCATTATTGACGTTAACTTTGCTACAACAAGAAGTAGATTATGAGGACAGCTTTAGGCTTTAACTATTTGGCATGAAAAACCTGATTTAGAGGAACAGAAAACAAAAAAATACAACAGAAAGAATATAAGAAAATACTGTTAGCCAAGATGGAGGAATCACTTTTAGAGACACTTGCCACATCTCAAGGTAATATTTTGGAAAATAAGGATTTGACTGAACCTTTGAACCAGACAAAAGCAAGCAGTACACTTATTCAAGAGTCACTTAAAGAATCTTACAAACTCCAAATTTTTCTTGATCAAGAGTGAGATGCCTATCTTCCTCTGGCGGGGAGTGCCAGTAGGATGTACTTCACTATCTCTGGCTTGTCCAAAATTAATACCAGGTACCATTTTAGTTTGGCTGCATTTCTTTGGCATTGCCAGTGAGCTCTGGAAAACAAAATTATTCTGAAAACACAGAACAGCAAATTCAGTCTGTTATCAGCTCATTAAAACATATGGAATATGAATATGTATGCTGTTGTCTATTTAAGGCTGATCAGCTGATATTAGCTTTGCATTTTGTCTGAGGCATGCATCCTGAACATTTTCAAGGAATTGAATGGGATATGTTTACCAGTGTGGTTATTGGAGACATGTTGCAGAAAGCTGACTCTCACCAAAGAGTACGTGATCAACTGCCACCTTGGATAGGTAAGGAAAGAAGTTAGGCAGTGGCAACATTAAGGATTTCTCTCCCCAGTCTTTATCAGACCCTCTGCTTTGAAGATGTAGCTCTGTGGCATATTTACTATCATCATTCAAAGTATGAGCAAGGGTTTTCATCTATTCTTGCAAAGAAAGTTTCCTTATTTCACAGGTTCTTGTGTTAAAGGGTCTCAGACCAGGCAGACTACAAAGTGCCATAGCTATATTTGCATGTAAAACTCTGAGACTAAAAGAGTTGTTCCCACTTCCTCTAAATCTCAAATGTTCGTACAAAGAAACAATAGAAATTGAGCCCATTTTGATAATTATTTCTCCAGGTGCTGATCCTTCTCAGGAACTTCAAGAACTTGCTAATGCTGAAAGAAGTGGAGAATGTCATCAACAGGTTGCCATGGGTCAAGGTCAAGCTGATTTAGCAATGCTAAAAGAATGTGCCCACAATGGAGATTGGCTCTCTTTGAAGAATTTACATCTTGTGGTATCCTGTCTGCCAGTTCTGGAAAAGGAGTTGAATGCTCTTCAACCTCAAAGATATCTTTTGTCTTTGGCTCACTATAGAAGTTTGTCTCAATTTTACTCCTATTTTATTACAGTCAAGTTGGAAGATAACATATGAGTCACCTCCAGTTTTAAAGATTTAATGTGTACTTACACTTATGAATCTTGGATTCCTGACCAAATTAGCAAAAAAGGTAATATACATAATGCTCATAATCCTTTCAGTTTTGCATGGTTACACGCTGCATATCAAGAAAGAAGAAATTATATTCTATATTGTTGGACCAAATTTTATGAGTTTTCTTTATCAGAACTTCAGATTGTGTACCACATTACCAAAAGGCTCTGTGATAGTACCACAGATGTATAAGGAATTTGCACATGGTTTACTTGAACATGCTACTTATGGAGGACATATAGATAACTATTTGGACCTTAGAGTTCTTCCATCATGTCTGAAGCAGTTTTTTTTTTTTTTTTTTCATTGTACAATTTTTTTTAATATATTTATTGATTATGCTATTACAGTTGTCCCATTTCCCCCCCCACTCCACTCCATCCGGCCCACCCCCCTCCCTCCCACATTCCCCCCCCATAGTTCATGTCCATGGGTCATACTTATAAGTTCTTTGGCTTCTACATTTCCTACACTATTTTTACCCTCCCCCTGTCTATTTTCCACCTATCATCTATGCTACTTAT
This sequence comes from Desmodus rotundus, assembly GCF_022682495.2. Taxonomy (NCBI): domain Eukaryota; kingdom Metazoa; phylum Chordata; class Mammalia; order Chiroptera; family Phyllostomidae; genus Desmodus; species Desmodus rotundus. The sequence continues at coordinate 25,615,261 of NC_071397.1, forward strand.
TCTCTGTACCTTTACCCCCCTCTCCCCCTCCCACTCCCTTATTGACAACCCTCATGTTCTAGTTGTTTGCCTAGTTTGCTCTCGTTTTTGTTTTATGTGTGGTCGTTAATAACTGTGAGTTTGGTGTCATTTTTACTGTTCCTATTTTTGATCTTTTTCTTAGGTAACTCCCTTTAACATTTCATATAATAAGGGCTTGGTGATGATGAGCCTCTTCAACTTGACCTTATCTGAGAAGCATGTTATCTTCCCTTCCATTCTAAATGATAGCTTTGCTGGATACAGTAATCTTGGACGTAGGTCCTTGCGTTTAATCTTGGGTAATGTAATTATGATGTGTCTTGTTGTGTTCCTCCTTGGGTCCAGCTTCTTTGGGACTCTCTGAGCTTCCTGGACTTCCCGGAAGTCTATTTCCTTTGCCAGATCGGGGAAGTTCTCCATTATTTGTTCAAATAAGTTTTCAATTTTTTGTTCTTCCTCTTCTCCTTCTGGCACCCCTATAATTCGGATGTTGGAACGTTTCAAGGTGTCCTGGAGGTTCCTAAGCCTCTCCTCATTTTTCCAAGTTCTTGTTTCTTCATTCTTTTCTGGTTGAATGTTTGTTTCTTCCTTCTGGTCCATAGCATTGATTTGAGTCCCAGTTTCCTTCTCATCACTATTGGTTCCCTGTACGTTTTCCTTTGTTTCTGTTAGCATAGGCTTCATTTTTTCATCTGTTTTTCGAATAGATTCAACCAAGTCTGTGAGCATATTGATAACCAGTGCTTTGAACTGTGCATCCGATAGGTTGGCTATCTCTTCGTCGCTTAGTTGTATTTTTTCTGGAGCTTTGAAGTGTTCTGTCATTTGGGCCATTTTTTTGTTTGTTTGTCTTGGCGCGTCTGTTACTTTAAGGGGCGGAGCCTTAGGTGTTCACCGGGGCGGGGTAATGCTGGTCGCTGCGCTGTGATGCTGTACGTGGGGGTGGGGCCGAGAGGGAGCAATGGCGCCCGCTTCACTCTCCTCCGGATTTCAGTCTTTCACTCCGCTACCCACAATCAAACTGGGCCCCTCTGGTGCCGGTTCCCGAGTAAGTGGGCCTGTGCACACTCTAGGTCCCTGTGGGTCTCTCCAACGACCTCTTCTGTGAGGCTGGGAGTCTCTCCTGCTGCCGCCCCAACCCCCAGGGGCGCTTTCAATCAGAGGTTTGAGGCTTTATTTCCCCGAGCTGGAGCCCTGGGTTGCGCAGCGGTCTGCTTCTCTGCCCGCCGTTCGTCCGGTTTATCAGTCTGGATGAATGATTATTTTCTGTTTCCTTGGTGTTGGTCCCCCTTGCTGTTCGATTCTCTGTCAGTTCTGGTTGTGCGAGGAGGCGCAGTGTGTCTACCTACGCCGCCATCTTGGTTCTCTCCCCTGAAGCAGTTTTTTAATTCTGTAGCAATCAATGCATTTAACCAAAGGACCAAGAAAAGTGTTTTTCCATATTCCTTTTCTCTACCAAAGTCCTGTAGCATTTTGGACTATTGTGCTGTCATTGAAACACTTCCAGAGGATGACAAACCTAGTTTCTTTGGTCTGCTTACCAATATTGCTCACTTGTCTCAGCACACGATCAGTTCTCAGGTTGTTTCACAGTTGAGGATCATGGGCAGATCACTAACAGTGGGTTGCAAATTTAATAGAGAAATCTGGTCCAATGAACTTTCTCCTGTTCTCAATCTCTAGAAGAAATTAAACCACAATTCCAATGTGATTCATCAGAAAATGTCTCCTCCTAATGATTGACAAGCATCTCTACTATTATCATTCATCATTCTTGAACAATTTAATGCCATTCACTTAGTCCAAAGTGTCCATCAGTCTCTTTCTGTTCTCAGCAAAGTCATCAGAGGAACTACCTTATTGAGTTCTGAAGTACAAAAATTAGCAAGTGTTTTATTAAACCAAAAGTGCCCTCTCACGTGGCAGAGCAAGTGGGAAGGCCCAGAAGATCCTCTACAATACCGTAGAGATCTTGTATCTCATGATCTTGCAATACAAAGAGAAAGAACTTCCTGCCAAGATGGAGGTGTAGGTAAACAGGTTTTGCCTCTGCTCAAAACTACAGCAAAAATTACAATAACACTACAAAACAAATTTCACCAAGATTCATTAGAAAACAGAGCTGTATGGAAGTTCAACAATGAAGGATTTAAAGAAGTCACATTCATCCATATGGGTAGGAGGGGCAGCGATGTGGAGGCACAGAGAGATGCACAGAGGCAGCTGAATGGGTGGTCTCATATTCAAGAGTGAGGTGGGTAAAAATTTGGAGGGATACCTTGGGAGTGAGCAAGTCCAGCCCCAGGCCAGACTGTGCAGCCCAGTGTTCCAGAAATAGGAAGATAAGTCCCCGTAACTTCTGGCTGCAAAAACCATTGGGGGATGGGATAGTGGAAGAAACTGAAGGATTCTCAAAAGACTTCTCTTAATGGGGCTGCAATGGAACTAGGATTCACAAAGACCCACCCGCTCTGGGATTCAGCACAAGGTTAACAGCTGGAAGGGCACGAGTGGCATATAGAGAGAAGGGGAGAAAGTAGAGTGACTGGCAATGGAGCCACTGACAAGTGCCAGGGAGACAGCTTTCTCTTGGGCACTCTCCAGAGGCCAGGGAGTGACATTGTCCCCTATCTGACCCCTCTTGGACAAAGAGCCACAAAGTAGTGAATTGGTTGCCCTGCCCTGGCAACTACCTAAGGCTCTGTCCCACACAATTTACAGGTACCTTTTCTACAATAGGCCATGCTATTTTGAAAAGGAGTCAAAGTAACTCTACCTAATACACAGAAACAAACACAGGGAGGCTGCCAAATTGAGGAGATAAAGAAATGTGCTCCAAATGACAGATCAGAGCAAAACTCCAGGAAAACAACTAAATGAAATAGAGATAAGCAACCTATCAAATGCCGAGTTCAAAACACTGGTTATCAGTATGCTCAAAGAAAACAGTAGGTACTTCAACAATATTTTTTATGACCCAAGCAGAAATTAGGGCTGCATTAAGTGAAATAAAGAACAATCCACAGAGAACCAACGGTGGAGGGGATGAATCCAAGATTCAAATCAATGATTTGGAAAATAAGGAAGAAAAACAGCATTCAATCAGAAGAGTAAGAAGAAAAAAAGAAACCAAAAAAAAAATGAGAATATAATAAGAGCCTCTGGGACATCTCCAAACATATCAAAATCCAAATCATAGGGGTACTAGAGGGAGAAGAGGAAGAGAAAGAAATTGGAAACTTACTTGAAAAAATAATGAAAGAAAATTTCCCTGATTTGGTGAAGGAGATAGATATACAAGTCCAGGAAGCACAAAAAGTCCCAAATAAGTTGGACACAAGGAGAACCACACCAAGATACATCATGATTAAAATGCCAAAAGTTAAAAATAGAGAATCTTAAAAGCAGCAAGAGAATAGCGGAGTTATCTACAAAGGAGTTCCCATAAGACTGTCAGCTCATTAAAAAAAAATACTTTACAGGCTAGAAGGGACTGGCAAGAAGTATTCAAAGTGATGAAAAGTAAGGACCTACAACTTAGACTACTCTGTCTAGAAAAGCTGACATTTAGAATGGAAGGACAGATAAAGTGCTTTCCAGACAAGGTAAAATTAAAGGAGTTCATCATCACCAAGCCATTATTATATGAAATTTTAAAGAGAACTATACATGAAAAAGATGATCAAAACTATGAACATGAAAATGGCAACTATCAACAACTAAATCTAAAAAACAAACTAAGGAAACAGAAAAGGAACAGAATCATAGATATGGAGGTCATTTGTAGGGTCATCAGCTGGGAGAGGAAAGGGGGAGAATGGGGAAAATGGTGCAGGGATTAAGAAGTACAAATTGGTAAGTACAAAACAGACAGGGGGATGTTAACAGTATAAGAATTGGAGAAGCCAAAGAACTTATATGCACTACCCATGGACATGAACTAAGGCAGAGGATTGCTGGAGGGAATGGGGGGTACCAAGTGGAGGGTGGAAAAGGGAGAAAAACTGGGACAGCTGCAAAAGCATAATCAGTAAGATACATATTTTTAAAAAATAAAATATATAAACATTGCCCTGACCAGTGTGGCTCAGTTGGTTGGAACATTGTCCCATAAACTGAAAGGTTGTGGGTTTGATTCCTAGTTGGGTCACATGCCTGGGCTGAAAGTTTGGTTCCTAGTTTTATTTAATGATTATTACATAATTAGTCCTATAAATAATATACTGTTCTCTCTATTCATTGTCTGGTTGAAATCCTCCTGAAATCAGGGGAATAATGACAGGAATTATATTTCTGCCTGCATGATCCTTGGGCTTTGAGCTTTCTGAAGGCTGATCTCACCAAATGGAAGACAGAAACAATGGAAACATATCTAAGAGGTGATAGTAAAGAAATAGCTATGGGAAAGAGGACAGTGAGTTGTTTTTCACTCTGGAAGATTTTTATCTGTCCTTTGTGGGTTTATTTAAACTTCTTCCAAAAAAGACACACAAAAGTGAAGCACAGAATATGTGTCTTTTAAAATGGCAAAGTAGTTGCAGCATCACTGAACGCAGTGTGTGTTAATATGACTGGATGACAGCTCTTTAGCTAAGACACGTATTTCCTTCAGATTCTGATTTCATTCTAAACTGTGGTTTCACCTACAAGAAGCAGTGGATATTTCTCTCCCTCTCTCGTTCCCTTCCCCCTCTTTAAAAATCAATAATTGTGTCCTCAGGTGAGGATAAAAATATATACATTAAAAAGTTATCTCTGTTAAATGGGATATTGTCCCTGAGGGCAGGTGCATGTAGAATCATTAATATGATCTTCATATTATTTCCATTTTGATATAATTATTCCAAATTTGGTTTTAACTGCTCATTCTTCAGGTTAGGTAACAAAACCCACAAAAATACAAAGATTGCTATGTGCAGAAAACTTAACATGTGATATGTTTAATATTTGTAAAACTATATTGTACATATACTTAAATTACAGTAAAATAAAAAGAAATCCTATGTAATGAGTAGTAATATCTCTTTCTTTTAAAGAATGAAAAATGCTTTAAATGAAAAGAAAAAAAAATACCCAAATAAGTTTTCAGTAACATGTTACCAATCTAGGCTGTGTAGCTTCACATTGCAATTAAGGAACATGTTTTTAAATTCTATGTGGTTTTGGACTTATTGATAGTTGATGTAATTAAAAATAGCTAATGGGATTGTCTAGCTTGGTAAAGTGTTGGTTACATGTCTTGTGCTAGTTGGTTAATTTATGGTCTTTTAATTTAATGGGAAAATTCAAAAAAGTGAAATAAAACCTGGAACTAAAGAAGTCTTATATTGTAGCCATATTGGCACTTTCTATTAATTATACCAGATTTCTCTCAGGAAGCTCAAGATCCATTTGATATTTCTTATAACATTAATGTAGGACAAGTAGGAAAAGGAGAAATATACCAATCTATACAGTAAAAAAAATGGAAAAGAAATAAAGTGCTTTACAGAGATAGTTGTCTTTAGCTGAAACAGGCCCAAAATCTATTTCTCCTGTAGCTGTTACTTTGGACCAGTGTGGTTGACATTTATGCTTATATCTTAATTGCCATTTTCTTTTGAATATTCCATGGTGTACAAATGAGCTCAGAATAAATAAGTATATCAATGCAAATATCTCACGTAAGATGAATTTATTTGTTCATTTCCCTTGGGAAGTTAATTTGTACTACTTCTGATGAAACGCTGCTCATCTTCCTTATTACAAGATGGTTACTTTATAGCACTTTAATATAAATGCTTGACCTTTAGAGATCTAGTTCTTTTGGAGAAAATCCAAGATGTGCATACAATTAAAACCAATGTTGAATATTTTGTGTTGCCAGATCACTAATTAAATTCATTCACATAACCTTTTTCTGCCTGAAATGCAACATTTACTAAATTATTTTTTAATTATGCAAACATTGTTTTATATAGCCAGTGCATTTTAATGAGTTTAGGTGAAACCACAATTTAGAATGAAATCAGAATCTGAAGAAAATATGTGCCTTAGCTAAAGAGCTGTCGTCCAGTCATATTAACACACACTGCATTCAGTGATGCTGCAACTACTTTGCCATTTTAAAAGTCACATATTCTGTAATTCACTTTTGTGTGTCTTTTTTGGAAGAAGTTTAAATAAACCCACAAAGGACAGATAAAAATCTTCCAGAATGAAAAACAACTCACTGTCCTCTTTCCCCTAGCTATTTCTTTACTATAACCTCTCAGATATGTTTCCATTGTTTCTGTCTTCCATTTGGTGAGATCAGCCTTCAGAAAGCTCAAAGCCCAAGGATCATGCAGGCAGAAATATAATTCCTGTCATTATTCCCCTGATTTCAGGAGAATTTCAACCAGACAATGAATAGAGAGAACAGTATATTATTTACAGGACTAATTATGTAATAATCATTGAATAAAAGTAGATTTTTATTGAAAAATAATTATCTTAAAACATTTGAATTTGTTGATTTATTAAGTATGTTGAACCTATCAACATTTTCGGTTCTTCAGAAAATAATCAGTATACAGGAACCTCAACTTAAATATGAGGGACTTCTCTAAGTAAAGACCTAGAATGAATGGCTCACGTTGTGGCATTAATTGTGTGAAACAGTTGGTATCTCAGTTGTCTGAGCAGTTTGTTAAATCCTCTGTACCTTGATACATATTATAAAATAATGTAGGAGCTGATAAATATGAACCAAAGAGATTATATTATATGTTATATATTATATACATAAAATCACCAAAGACATACATCTTTGAATAGATGGCTGGCAAGACATTTAACTTGTAGTTACAGTTCCTTCATTTCATTTAACTCATTTACTGATCTCTTACTATAAAATATCTTTTAAGTGTAATGATGAAGAAAAATATATTTCAATAGAGAATGGAGAATTCTTCACATCAGAAATGCTTTAAAGGATATACTAAATGGTGATTATCTTACATTTGGTAAAAGAAACTTGAAAGCTTGGAAATGTAGGAAGGAAATAGGAACAATAAAAGAATACAATGTGGGTAAGTCTAAGTAAACATTGGCTGTATCAAATGATAACAATGTCTTGTGTAGTCTAAAATATATGCAAAGCAACCTGTACAAAAATATGCATATATAAGAGGGGGTTAAATGCGGTTAAAGTGCTTAAGACCTGTGCATTGTCTGGAATGTGGTACAAGAACCAATTGCTATTAAGATATGTAAATTAATTACAAAATATTATAAATGTAGGGTAAACACTTAAGGCATAGTAAAAGTATGCATAAATAACTTAATAGAGAGGGGAAATAAAATGACGAAACAATTAATCTATCCAAAACAATATAAGAAGAGAAATATAAAAGAACACATGAAAGAAATGACAACTAGAGAGTAATATATTTAAATTCAAATACAAAACAATTATGTTAAATATAAATGATATAAAATCTCCAAATAAAATATAGAGGCAAAAGTAATACCTAATAAAGGAGTATCTTACAAATAGGTATAAAATGGGAAAATAAATTTATTTTAGAGCAATATGGATTATCACACAAATAAGATTTTTGAATATATGCTAAAGAGCATAACTCAAACTTAAAAGTCCAAACTCTAGAAGAATTAGTTGAAAATTATTTAAAAAAATAATTTTATGAGGGCCTTTCATGTATTTACGTGGTGCGTGTATGTGTACACATTTATTTATGCATATGTTTATACCTATAAAGTACCATAGGGAAGTGACTAACATTCTGCTATGCATCAAGGCCACGTGGGAGACTAGTGGGGTGTCCAATCTGTGGCCCAGGATGGCTATGAATGCAGCCCAACACAAAATCATAAATTTAATTAAAAGAATATGGGATTTATTTGTGTGTGTGATTACATGTCACAATATAGTTAAAGTGTAGCCCAAGACAACTCTTCTTCCAGTGTGGGCCAGGCATGCCAACAGACTGGACACTCTGGCACTGAAACATAATTGTTTTTAAACACTACTTTCAAACATTTAGATTTGTTACATCTGAGGTGGCACTTAAAAATCTCTCATTCCCCCTCCACCCACAGGCAAATTGGACCCTTCTTGTGCTGATTCTCAGGTGGGTGGTTTTGTGTACATTCTAGGATCCTATGTCTGAGAGCCAAGCAAGCGGCATTGTTCCCTCTCCGACCGCTCCACCACATGCAGCAACACAACTCAGCCACAAGGATTGTCCCACCATGGTGAACACCTAAGGCTCCGCCCGTTACTATGTACAGGTGCACAGAGACAAAAAAAATATATCTCCCAACTGAAAGAACAGATCAAAGCTCCAGAAAAAATACAACTAAGCAATGAAGACATAGCCAACCTATCAGATGCACAGTTTAACCACTGGTAATCAGGATGCTCACAGAAATGGTTGAGTATGGTCACAAAATTGAGGAAAAAGTGAAGGCTGTGAAAAGTAGAATAAAGGAAAACATACAGGGAACCAACAGTGACAGGAAGGAAACTGGGACTCAAATCAATGGCTTGGACCAGAAGGAAGAAATAGACATTCAACCAGAACAGAATGAAGAAACAAGAATTCAAAAAAATGAGGAGAGCTCTGCTCAGGAACCTCTGGGACAACTTTAAATATTCCAAAATCTGAATCATAGGGGGCCAGAAGGAAAACAGGAAAAGCAAGAAAATGAAAACTTATTTGAAAACATAATGAAACAGAACTTCCCCAATCTGGCCAAGGAAATAGACTTCCAGGAAGTCCAGAAACTCAGTGTCCCAAAGAAGTTGGACCCAAGGCAGCACACACAAAGACACATCATAATTACATTACCCAAGATGAAAGATAAGAAGAAAATCTTAAAAGCAGCAAAAGAAAAAAGGTGACAGTTATCTACAAAGGAGTTCCCATAAGACTATCAACTGATTTCTTAAAAGAAACCTTACAGGCAAGAAGGGATTGGAAAGAAGTATTCCAAGTCATGAAAGGCAAGGACCTACATCCAAGATTACTCTACCCAGCAAAGCTATCATTTATAATAGAAGGGCAGATAAAGTGTTTCCCAGATAAGGTCAAGTTAAAGGCGTTCATCATCACCAAGTCCTTATTATGTGAAAAGTTAAAGGGACTTATCGAAGAAAAAAGGAGATCAAAAATATGAACAATAAAATGACAACAAACTCACAACTATCAACAAATGAACCTAAAAGAAAAGAAAAAACAATTAAAACAAAAACTAAGCAAACAACCAGAACAGGAACAGAATCAGAGAAATAGAGATCACACAGAGGGAGCTCAGTGGGGAGGGGGAAAGGAGGAATAGGGGGGAAAAGGTACAGGGAAGAAGAAGCATAATTAGTAGGCATAAAATAGATGGGGAGAGATTAAAAATGGTATAGGAAAGAGAGAATTCAAAGAACTTATATGTACAACCCATGGACATGAACTAAGTGGGAGGGGAATGTGGAGGGTTAGGGGAGCAGGGTAGAGGGGGGATAAAGGGAAAAATTGGGTAAACTGTAATAGCATAATCAATAACAAATACTTAAAAAATAAAAAATAAAAATAAATAAAAATCTCTCATTCCAAAAAACCTCATGAGATTATTCTTATCTCCAACCTGATATGTAAACCACTGAAAAAGTTTTAAAGAATATTCACTGACAATGTATATTATTTTTAAATGACCAAGCACTATTATTTAAAAGACTTATCATATGCTATGTCAGTCACAGCAGATGAGCTAATTAATCCAACATTCTCTACTCTTCCCTTCAGTGCACACTCTGCTAACACATTATGATACACTTTCAGCTTGATTTTAAGGATTTTTTTTAGCATCCTTCACTCCCGCTAATAGCCACCAGTAACCCTCTACAGTTAAAAATTGTAAAAAATAATTTCACTTCTGTGTATACTTTCAAAATGAAAAGTAAAACTATAGCAAATTATTGATTATCATTTTCTGTTAATGATGCAGTGACACCAGAAATAAATAACTAAAGAATAAACAAAATTGCCAAGTAACTTAGAAATCTTATTTTAAAATGCCATGTTCACTTAAAGAAAAGTTGGAAATCAAGCCTGAAATAGCAGTCTATTTAGAAAACAGTACAAATAAGAAAAATTTATATTAAATTTCTAGAATACAGTCAGAAAACACACAGAATAATTTTATATATATCTCCAAAGGTTTCTTACTAAGTAACAAAGGAAACAGCAAATTAGCTAAGAGTTAACAATCAAAAATTAAACAAAGGGCAAGACATTAACTCAGATAAAACTATTACTCTATGACAACTAAAATTTTAAATGCCAAAATGATATTAACACTTATCTCAAGTAATATAGGTTAGGAAACTTCATCAATAGTATCCTGAAAGGTGTTGAGAAGATTATAGAAGATGTATTCTTCCCAAGAGTAATAAACAGAAATGTTTGTTAATTATTAGCAAACCCTAAGGAATGTTTGCATTTTTTGTAAACAATTTTATTTTAAATATTTCAGACTACAGATTAAAAAGGAGTGTTTTCCATGTCTTTGTATAAAATAAGCCTAAAACTCTAAGGTTGAAAACAAGTCTTTAAAAATTATTAAAGTAAATAAAGGTAAATATCACTGTATTAAGTGACTATTGTGCCATATTATTACTTCCCCTTCTATTCCTATTTAAAATGTTTTAAAATAGAAATGGAAAGATTTCATATTGTTTATTACCTAGTTAATATGAAGCCAACATCATGTTGAATGGTAAGAAAATCTAAAGTTTCAACGATTTCAAGGACAAGAAAAGGATCTCCATTATCACCATTAGTACTGTATTTTATTCTAAAAGTTTGACCAGATGGTATGAAATAGCACCATAAAACCAACTAAGTAAATATTTGCAGATAACATGTGAAATTATCTTTACATTATAAATAACTGCTGAGAAGGTGTACTTTCCAATAGGAAAAATAATTGATGAATAAAGATCTCATAAAATTATTGCAAGTAGAAGAATTTCACGGTGTGAAATTTCAAATCAACCTTTTTAAATTACTCTAAGAAATCAAAATCAAAATAAGATAAAATCTTTCACATGAGAATGAAAAAAGTTAAAACAAACTCTTGATATGGTGAATGCGTGACAGAACAGTGCTCACACATACTGCTGGAGAATGTATAAGAAAGATCAAAGGTTTGGTTGTACAAAGCAAAAATAAATAAACAAACAATAATCCACATGTATTTCCTTTGACCTAGCAATTCTATTTCCAGTTCGGTCCATCATTTAAGTAAATACTTTGCAGCCATTAAAAGTAAGGACATATATTTATCTTATAGAATTCCAGTGATGTTCACAATTCATGTATAAGTTTTAAAAAGTAGGTTATAAATATATGTACAAAGAGAAAAAAAAACACTTCTGGGCTCACTCTGGGACCTGAGGGTACTTGTTTCAAGTTACACAATTTTCATTATTAAATAACAAAACAAAAAAACAACAAATTAACTAGGTTTATAATTAATTATAAAAATAATTAAAGGCAGACAAAAATTATCTTTGGTTTCTAGGTTCTAGGTTTAATAGAAAAACGATTAGGGATGAAGTGGGCATCCCGCGCACCTCAGTGAGCTACATCATTGTAGCTACAGCTACAATGTCTTAGTACCTCACATCGGGAAGATCATCTGAGAAACAAGTCAACATATTAGAACACCAGCAGTTAGGCATTGCTCTTTGAGAACATGTAGAGGTAACAGAGTTCCAGATAAAGTACAAATTTGGTTGAAACATACTATTGTGTTTCTATAGGAGTAGGAGTTAACAGATGAAAGGAAGAAAAATAGGTCTGTGAAAAAAATTGAGATGCATGAACTTGAAAATGTTCTTATTGCCAAGGTAACTTAAATCTTAAAAAAAGAAGAACAATGTTTAGCTGACATATGTGAGAGTAAAGAACCACAGAACTGTGTGGGTCAAAATTCTAATATATAGGACCATATCAGAGAAGTTTGCTTAAAGATAGGAGTATTCATTATGGGAATCATTTGAAAAGAAGGCAGTATATTAAGCCTATTTTCAATAGGGAAAAGCTGCATGTAATTGTATAGAATAACTTGGATCCTCCCACTGGTCAAAGGAAAGCTCCCTAGCCTCTTCCTATTATCAAGAAAATGGTCACAGGAAGAGAATGTGGTTACTCAAGTCAAGGAGCAGGAGAAACACTTGTGGATGAAAACAAAAACAAACAAACAAACAAACAAAAACGATTCTAGGAAAAGTCACCTCACAGGGTGATCTGATCATAAACTCCTACCTGGGCAGATCATGCGGGGGAGGCATGGCCCAGGCACACAACTTCTTTACTAAAGTCTTATTTTTGCTTTAGCAAACCCTGTGGTCGTTTCTGTTCATCTGGGGTAACACACGTTGGACTGCCTCTTTTCAGGCCCTCCCTCTAAGACATAACTACACTGGAGAGCGAAGAACCTTGACTATCCTACATCCACTTCCCACCTTGCTTTCTCCCACCTTCATGTAATGTGCTTTAGATACCTTCCTTAATTTCAAATAAATAAAAGAAACTGCAAAACTTTTATTCTCTGGAGCATTTGAGATCCTGCTTCCCCAGCAAGCATATGTTGTCAAGATTGGCTCAAATAAACCTTATAAATATTCTATATAGGTTAGGGTGTTTCTAATAGCATAGACATCTTATTTTTACTGTGAAGACTTTTTAGAAATGGCAGTGTTAAAAGTGTTAAAATGACAAGTGAAGAAAATTAACTAAAAAAATCAAATTTGCATCCATCACTAAAATAGCATAAACATGAATTATATGGTAATTCCAGAAAGGCTGTGACTTGAAAACATTCATTGGAATTATTCCCAGATCATTAAATCTCTGAGGAATTTCAGACAATAGCACTGGACTCAAATTTAAATCATACAGGAACCCACCCAAGTATATGTCCTTACCATAGTGCGGCATCACTTTCTTACTGCAGGAGTTAGTGTTCTCTACATGAGATGGTAGACCAGATGAGTTCTTCATGATCTGCTGAATGGTAGTTTACACTTGAAGTTGAAAGTTACATTATTGTATCCACACTAAGCTCTCTTCATTAATATAATTTATGGTTAGAAGAGTAGTTCTCAGAGTATGGCTCATGAACCAGCAGCACCAGCATCACCCACCCTACTGAGCCCCAGAACTACTGAATAAGAAACACTGGGGAGAGGATGACGATCTCGTTCATCAAGACCTCCAGGTGATTCTCAGGAGCACTAAAGGTTGTGATGCTGTGGGCTAGACACCCACAGACCACAATTTGATTGTACAGTAAAAATCCCCCCAAACATGATGGCGATCAATGATGAGATGATTGTACCTCTGAAAAGCATGGGAACACCTTACAAATCTTTACAGGAAACATGTAAGTTCATAGGTGGAGGAGAAACCAGATTGAGGGGGAAAAAGAGAGGGGTTAGAATAGAAATCAGGTGGAAAGGGAACAAGGGGAAAGAGATAAAGCAAATGAAAGGAAGAGAAACCGGTGGAAAGGGGGAGACTGAATCAAGTGGAATAATCCAGAAAAAGGTAGAGAAAACTAATGGAGGAAGAAACCAGGTAGCGGGAGAGAAAGGGGTCAGGAGAAGAGAGGAAGAGGAGCATTAGTGCTAAATGGCACCCGAAATATTCTGCTTTAAGTGTTACTAACTCTGCATCTTTGGGAAAATTTAAATTGATCAGTTATTTTAGATTTTACTGTGTGAAAAGTTGAAAAGTAGGACTGAATACTTTGAAATACGGAAACACATAGAATTCTTTCCCTTTCCAGGGAAAGAGACCTCACAGAAAATACCAGCCTTCCTGATAATATAGGCTGGTATATCTTTTTTTTTCCTATTTTTTATTGTTATTCAATTACAGTTGTCCCCATTTTCACCCTCATTACTCTCCCCTGCCTAGCCCACTCCCTCTCCCACATTCAATCCTCCCACCCCACTGTCCTGGTTCATGGATGCCTTATACATGTTTAGGATGGTATATCTTAAATTGGGAAGTGAGTTGTTCCAATTTTCGGGTATAAGCCAAAGGTAAGTACTGTGTAAGTGTGTGATTTAACCATATGAAAAGTGTATATATAACACATATTTAATGATCATCCAATGTATAACCAAAGAAGTCTTGATATAAAAATGGTAGATTGCTCACTGATTCTACATGCAAACATATATTTAAGCATATGTACATATAGGCCATGAAAACATCAAATGATTTTTTCCCTTACAAGTGTTATTAAGAAGAGTTAAATTTAATCTAGTCTATTTGTGTATAACTGACATTTAATGTTATATTTTCACAGAATTAGGAAGGAGGTACTATGTTATAAAAACAGGGGTGTGTGTATATATATTAAGTTTTTTCTAAGGCAGATACCTATATTTCAACAATTCTAGCACATTTTATACTATTTTATTCTTACTAAAACCACATTGGAGATGTAAAATATCACATAATGGTGCCAACTTTTTAGCAAGCTTACCAAAATTCATGCACTTAAATATATTTTCATCTTTAAAAAGCTAATCTGGATGGCCATATGTTTATTCCAATGATATCGCCATTTCCATTTTTCGAACTTATCTTTTTAAATTGCCTCCAAAACCTTCAGCATATTACTTTAAATATCAAATAGAAAAAATAAGTTTCACTGTAAGATGAAAATCCAAATCACTTTTCGAACTGGGTCAGTTCAATAAAATGAAATATCAAACTTGTAAAAAATTAATTTACTGAAAGTTAGGTGTGATCTAAAAGTGACACAAATAATTTCTTCCTGCATGGCCTCTGTGTTGCTTTTTATAGGCAATTATAAATAAAGAAGATTTGAAATTATTATGAACAATCACTTCAATGGAAGACCAAGCATAAAATTGCAAGTAGCATAAATTTGAATGGTTAATTTCTTATATTTTTATATCAAAAGCTGCTTTATTAGTACATAGCACTGTGAATCTCATTTATGACTTTAAAGAGGATATAGTGTGTTTGTGATTTTATGTTTTTTTTTTTTAATCTTACTAATGCTGGGGTATAAAACTGACCTAGAAAATACGGAAACCAAGTTTTATTTTCAAACTAAAAAAAAAAAAAACTGGCTCTCAATGTGCTTAGGCAGCCAAAGAGGAGGTTGAAGGGCAGTACTAACGCTGTTTAGGCAAAATGATTGGGAGGTTACGGCAGCCTGTGTTCTCATCAGACCTTTGACATATACATCATATTCTTAATGGTAGAGCCTGGCCTCATTAGCCTCATTTTCATGAGCCCAGGCTCTCTAGTCAGCAATGTAAGTGTCCAAAGAAGCAATTCTATTACTCTAAGTGAAGACATTTTTACTTTGCCAAATGAGAAAGCAGACTGTAACGCCAATCATTAGACACATATGAGATATTAAATATATTATAATTTCCTATAGAGAATTTGATTTCTCAAGAAATACTTGCCTCTAAATCCAGGAACACAAGTGCCGAAGACATAACCACTTAAAAGGATACCGGTCACTCCAGTTTTGCAGGACATAGATTTACAATCTTCAGTTTCTATTTCACAGATTTTTCTTTTATATATTTGCAGACAGCTACAGTTACAGCTGTGCAAACGGACCCCGCAGAGGCCGTGTGACGATGCACTCTGGTTTCCAAAGCAATCTCCAGGGTTGAGAACACAGAATCTGTCAGTGTAACTGAGAGAACAGCTGCATCTGAAACGTGCAAAAACGAAAACCCAATTAATCTTAAAGTTAACATATTTAAAATATTTATCTCATATTTACTCAAATACACAGGATAAGAAATATAATGAAGATGGCTGTGGGATTTTAAAAAATATTCTTGTAGAAAGTATCCATATTTAGCAAAGTTTAATTTTGCTTATTGTGCACAATAATGAATGAAAAGTTTTGCTACAGACACAGGTTCTGCACTTAATTGCTAGGTAACCTAGAATAGTATTGTATTATTAAACCTGCTGAGGCTAAATGATAGGAATTGCATGTATTTCAGGATTATTGTAAAAATATGCAGTAAATTTTGTAGTGAGTGTTTGACAACTAGCCTTTTTTTTTTTTTTTTTGGTAATAAAAGTGCCTGATATTAAGCTCTAGATCTCCAAGGCAGCTGCTTCACTGACCTTTATTTTTAATAAACAGATTGCCAGCTGCATCACCAGATAAAGACCCAGGCTGCACAGCTCATGAAGTTCCCCTTTTTTGGAAAGCCCTAGTTAACCTAGATAACTGACCTTTTAAGTCACCCCGCTTTTCCCTTCAGGTTGTTAAATTCCTCCTCTTCTTACCTTTCACATTCACAAGAAGAGTGAAGCTGGGAAAACTCAGGCACCCCACCCCACCCCACCCTCAACCCCAACAAAGGCGAATCCCAGGTCTGCTCTCTCTTTACCCCAGATGGGTTTGATCTTGCCAAGTGGCCCAGCATGCCATGTGTTCTCCAGGATTTGAGGTGATACAACTTGTTTCTTCAAAGTCCCCTGGTGGTTGTCCTGAGATTCATTTCATAATCATAGTAAGACCCACAAGGGCCAGTCCCATTGCCACATGGGCTCTGGTGGGGAAAATGTGGCCTTCCCTCTAGTAGTATGGGCCACGGGAGAGCTCCAGGCATTCCCAGCCAGTAACATCATTATCCACAGACAGAGAAACAAGTTTGCACAAAACAACTTTGAAATACCTGGTCTCCTGCCTAAGAAAAGAGAGTTTTTATTTAATAATAGGTTCTACTGATAGTATTCATTCATTCACTTCTATGTTCATCCCATGAATATGTATTTACACTTTCATTTTTTAAAGATTTTATTGATTTATTTTTAGATATAGGGGAAGGGAGAGAGAAAGAGAGGGGGAGAAACATCTTTGTGTGGTCGCCTCTCACATGTCCCTAAACTAGGGACCTGGCGTGCAACCCAAGCATGTGCCTTGACTGGGAATTGAACCTGTCACCCTTTGGTTCACAGACTAGACAGAGCTCAATTCACTAAGCCACACCAGCCAAGGTGATATTTGCATTTTCTATGTGATTAGTATTGACCTAAATGAATTGATATTGAGATTTAAAAAAAAAACACTACTTCTGGTTCTGGCTTTACTTCAAAAGATGCACCCTGTGCCCTCTTTTTGCCCTAACATAATGCTAATACACTTTATTCCAAATGCTTGAGTATCTCAGTTCTTCAGTGGATTATAATGTAAGTACTTGAAAGGGAGGAATGATGGTTGTCTTATTCACATTGAATCCCTATCACCTATTATATATGCAAGTAAATGCCAGAGGACCCAAGAGAGTGTGTTCAATGAAAAATGATGAAATAAATAAAGGAGGTGCTAAAAGACACTTAGAATTTGTGGGGGGGAAGAAAAGAAGAAGGTGACAAGTAGTAGAATGTATTCATAGCTGCAGTTGAATTAAATACAAATATTATGGGAATTCTTAAGAGGAAATTAACCTTAACCTGACATGATGGGATGATGAGGCAGGTGGAATGTTATAATATATTGTTTCTGTATATTGTTATACACAACATTCAAACTCAATTTTTCACTCGATGTAGTTATTCATCTAAGATAAATGTAGGGCAAAACAAAATATTTTTGGATACTACTTTAGAAAGCTATATTACTTTGAATTTTTTAATATATCTATCATTGATTACAGGAGCACAATCCATAGATTCATTTATTTTTAATTTTTAAGCATTGATTTCAATTAATTTTAAGATCCTGATGAGATTGTGCTTTATTAAATACAAAATTAATTCCTATAGTAATTCTAATTTAGCCAATATTTTCTAATATTTTATGTATTTTCTCTATTATAAGATAGAATACTTCATGTAAATGTATTTGAAATAGTTGCAGACTTAAAGGTGATAGCCAGGCTAGCTATCAACAAAAGAGGAATGTTTTTCCAGAGTTAGAGAGGCATTGGCTTTTAACCAATGTTTCATTCAATTTGTACACACACATCTTTTCAGCACCTCAGTTATTTATTAAATGCATTGAATAAACATTCTTGGGTCTTCTCTACATTCTAGAGAATTGACCTTTTGATTATGAGTTATTTTAATTTGATTGTACATTACATAGTTTATACTGTGAATTTACATTTATTCCTTTCTACGTGGCACATATGTGCTGATAAAGCATATGAAAAACAAAGCATAACGTAAGAAAAAGAACCTAAGTCATAGTGATAATTTTTGGTCTAAGTAATTTTTAAGTATCCTTTGCCAACTATTCAAAGGGCACTTAAGATAATTATGTAAACATGTCAATGAGTTGAGAAGAGCAATGTCAAATCACTTTGCTTGCTATTATTAATGAAAATTAACCTACTGAACCTAAGTCTTTACACTCATAAATTTATATGATTGAGGGTGTTTGGAGCCAGCTAGAATGTTAAAGGTCTTTTAGTTCAAACCTTTCTTCTTGTATTTGTGAAAAACTTGGCCATTTAATGAAATTTGCCAAAGGTCAGTTAAATCATTAATGGCAGGCAATATATTTAATACTTTCACATATTCAAAGCACTGCCTTGGAGAGGGAAACAGTTCTAATTCTTCTCTAACTTATTTCATAAATAAGTTTCGCTGTGTCCTAGTTTTCTCATCTGAAATGTATTAGTACTACATCTATTTCACAGATTACATATGTTCATTACTAAGTAGGTAATGGTGACCAGCCAAACAAAATGTGTATATGTTTACCAGAAATAAAATTACAGAATACAGTTCCTTCCCTTCCTTCAATGACCTCTGATTTGCTCTGCCCACCCCCCCTCAAAAACAATAACACCACCACCAACAACAAAAAACCTGGGTAAAGTAACAACTGTTACATGGCATATAATTCTGCCTATGTCATACCTTGTTTAAGCATATTTTGTAGAATAATTATTAATAGTGTTCATGTACTTTAAGAGCATTTGGGTTAGAATGGTAAATTACACAGTGTCCTACATATATTACTAAGATAATTATGTAGCTATGTGCCTCAACCATACCAATTAGTCATAATGCTAGTTGTTATTCCATAAATATAAAAAGAAAATGAAAGCTTTCCTAAATGGACAAGATATCCTGGACAAGAGAATCAAAAAGGACTATCATTCAATTCTTCCTAAATTAAACTCTAATTTAATGAAAGCTAAATAAACCAGGAAATAATGCAGTGATACAGAAATATATGACCATAGTAAAAGAGTAGGAACCTTGTGGATGATGAGGAGTGTCCATTTCAGAATATATTTTGAAAAGACAATTTGCCATATTTACTAATAGAATAGTTGTAAGAGGTAGGAGAGGAAATTAATTTAGAATGACTACTTCCTTCTAGGTCTTAGAAGTTTGGAACTCTAGTACCTTTTACAATGGGAAAGATTTGGTGGGAGAAAATCTTCAGAAGAACTAGGAATCTGCACTTAGCCATAACAAATTTGAGAGACTTATTATACATATAAACCCATAAGTCTACTAATCAATTGGAAATATAAGTCAGTATCTTTATCTGGGTAGTAGGCCCAGAATGGACGAACAGGTTGCTTATATCCCCACACCCTCAAAACCTTCAGTCTGTGATTCCTTAGCATGTCTTAAAAAAAAAACAAAATTAGATAAATATTTTCTGTTTATAATATTTTTGCTTTTGTGGCACTCTACTTACTTCATACAATATAATTTATAGGCATAGGCTGTCTACACACCAAATATTTTGAAAAGTCAAGATAATGACCTAACTGTAATATAAGAAGATATAAAAAAAACATTAATTTCTTGTTGAATGCATCCATATATAAAAATACATCCTTTGGAGAAATGACTGAACTAGAACACATGTGCATGTGCTTAGCCCTTTGCATTCGAACACAGAACTACTATGGGTGTAGCACCTATAGCAGAGGCTGATGATAATGGTTAGTTATTGGAAATTCAAGTTGGATGATCTGATTTTCTAATATAGTGAACAAAGCCTAATAAATTTCTGAATAAAACATTTCCTTGATTAACATGAAAGTTTCATTTCTAGTTAATCCAATGATTATTAAATTTTTGTAAGAGTATTTTGTGTCAGTACAGAAAGTGAAGTTCTTGGCTCGGATGTTTATAAAGAGGTTTTATATTTATATTATATTGATGTACGTGGGAACTTTTTGAATCACGCAAACCTTGTAACACTTTTTTTTTATCACTGAACCAGTCTGTGCATGAAGGATTTATGACATGCATCACCTACCACTCACCTGCAAAGTGCCAGCTGTTTCAGTCAGTTCTACTGGTTAGAACAACATTAGAAATTTCCAAATTATCCCCAAGATGAAAGAATATCCCTTTGAAAGCCATTAATCTACAATAAATTTCTCTAGTTTACTAAAGCACTCATCACTTTTTCCACTATTATGTACCAGTATGCCAAGCACTTTTTTCATCATAACTAATAATATTCATGTAAATGCTGATAGAGTCCAGAACAAATAATGTCCCTGTTTTTTTTCACAGAATTTTTTATTACAAAATCATAAACATGCAATTCTGTAACATAACAATATCACACTCAAGCACAACATATGACATTTTAGGTGAAATGTTCAAATCAAAACTATAAATTATTACGCCCATATTATTACCCTATCAACCACACTCAGCAGGCCTTACTTCTGCCAGACCCTGCATACGTGTATATGGATACCCAGTGCTAAGATAAATTGTTATTTAATTGAAAGCAATTCAGTGACAAGCACATCAATTTTGTAAAAAAAAAGTCAAGAAAATCTTAGTGATCTGTGTACGGTGTGGGACAAAACTAGGTTTACAGTTGCAAATACATGAAACAATTTTTTGTATTATTGTTTATTAATTATTATATTATTTTCCATATGAACAATGATACACCTAGTTTTGTACCACCCTGCCTATTATTAATTTTTTTTAATATATTTATAAATTCACAGAATATTTGGCTTGAGAAAATAAATTAGACTAAAAGACTTAATGAATGTATTATTCCTTCATTATTAAATAAATCAATTTGAATTACACTTACATTTAAAACAAGTGAATGATATAATTGAAAGTCTAAAACAGAAATGTATTAGGTAAAAGTCTAAATTGAAAATATAGTCTCATATTTAAATATTGCAATTCAATTTTTTGTCATTTATATTTTTAATGGAAAAATATTCTGGGGATAGAAGAAATTAAACATATTCCTCTATTTATTACCTTAAATTTTAATATTATTATCCATTGCCTTATATGTGGTAGATGCCCCATTAATATTGTTTAACTATATAATTATCAAATTTATTTCAAAATTGAGCTATGCTCTGAGAAAGGTCATCTTAAAGGTTCTGAATAAACAGCTTCATGACATTTCAAGTCAAAGAAGATAATTTGAAAAGCAATGCAAAAAGGTTAGGCCTATAAAAAGCTATTTAGATAATATCAAGTAAAGTAAAAATCTGGCCCAGGTACACAAAATCATATAACACACATAAAATTTTTGTTTGATACTTAAATTTGAAGTATAAAAACTCATAAAGCCTGAAGCTACAATATAGTCAAGCCTTCCCTCTATGTGCATAATACATGTATTGGGTTATACCCAAAAGAATAAAAAGAGATACAATTTTTTATTATATTAGCTAGATTTTAACTCATACTATAGTGTTAGTTGAAAATTAATTTCACAAAACTGCTTCTTTGGATGAGGTTTATTATAATTAATTTTCAGCATGTATATGGATATTATAATATCTACTTTAGAATTGTTTAAATGGATTAAGTAAAGGCCTCTATATTGTTTTACTATAAAACTTAAAGAAGCGAGGTTATTTAAGTCTTCCATGGTAAAATAAAGAGGAAAATCATTCATCAGTACATGAAAATGAATAGAAAAAAAGGATCCAGACACTAAAAAAAGTCTCTTAGTAGTATGGAGGCCATCCAAAACCAAAAAATCATGCATCAAACACACACAGTCCAGTTTCCTTTTTTTTCCCCCTCAGAGTAAAATGTAACCCATAACGTTTACCAGGAAGGCACAAATACTTGTGTGGCATATCCAAATTTTAAAATATAAACAAAATAAGAAATTAAGCTTCTTAAAAATGTCACTAACATCATGGCAGAAATTATAATAGTCTGGAAATTCTTAATCATTAGAATTGCTGGTTCAGAAATAATTTAAGAAAACTCTGATCGAAATATATGTACATTATATTTCAGTGACAAATTCACATAAAGCTGTGTTTATACAAGCCTCCCAACTCTACAGACATAGATTTTGTATCTATACCTGAATTTATCATGGAACTTTAGATTTTACATTTTGAAACAGACCTCTTACTTATAAATGAAATGTAGTATTTGGGTTATATTTAGCATTACATGGAAAACACAAAAATACTAAAATAGCCCATAAAATAAACATATTTAATTTAAAGATTACAGAAAGTAAGACATAAAATTCATTGCTATAACACAAACTACTTGTATGTTTAGGAAGTAAAAATAATAGTTGTTTTAGTAATTTAAAAAGTATTTTCTTTCTAAATAAAATGAAATAACCATGAAATGTATTCTATGGAAAATATTAATTTACTGGTGGATGATACATTACAAAGGGACTGGAATCAGATCTCATTTCTACATTTTTCAGTTAGAAAATACTCAAATGTTTGATAAATGTGTGAATGAAAGGATTTTATTTTGTTTTCATGTTTCTAGAAGTAAGTAGGAATTAGTGACTTGAGCATAAATTGAAGGCTTCATAAGTGGGTTGGACCACAAAAATTTCAGTCCAGTGTTGAGAAATTACAGGCCCATGCTTACCAAGAACTATCCTGTCCTGAGTGAAAAGGTGGCTGGGGAGATCTCCCCCAGCCCCTTTAAAGTTACCCAAATTCTTCAGACATGTTTTTCAACATTTAAGGCAAATATGCAGTAATAGGACTCAAACCTTTGTAAAATACTTCATTTATATTATGTACTTTAAGCTACAATCATAGAAAGTATACTTCAATAGAAAAATTTGTATTCATTAATTATCAACTGCTAACATTTTTATTACTGTTGTTAGTGTATTTCATTCAAATTGTTAAATTTAATATTATTACAGTACTATCATTGTTTTACCTTATGTTATACCTTGTTAGTTTAGTTTTACAAGTTCTCCATTCCAAAACCAGAGATATTTTCCAACATTTCTTTTAGTTATATTTTAATTTTGATTTTTAATTGTAAGTCAAATTGTTTCCCTGGTACCAACTACTACAGAAACCCATATATTCCTACTAAATTATGGACAAATATCTTACATCAAGATCCCATAGGTACATGGGTTTTTCTCAAAGCTCTCAGTTAGTTATTTTGACAGCAGTACCATGTGAGGCTTGTAGTTGTCATACCAGATGGTACATGAACTCCCATCCCATTATTTTTTATTTAAAAAGATAACTTAGTTCTTGATAAAATATTCTCTTTTTGTAGTTTTTAGAACACGTTGATTCATTTCTAAAATAAAATGCAGTATTTTTGGTATAGCGGTCAATGTGTGAATTAATGAAAAAAAGTTGGTATCTTGGCCAGATTAAGGCATCATAGCTAAATGCATGGATTATATTTTAATGTAGTCAGAACATCTATTATTTTTCTATTTTTAATTGAGTTTAGTAGGATAATAAAGTTTTTTATAGAGAACCTGAGCATTTTTCCCAAGTTAATTCTAAGATTTTGCATTTCTTTTGCTATTGTAGCAGACGATATATAGTAATTTCCAAATATTGTGACTGACATAGAGAAACAATTTTATATGAGCTACTTGTATTGCCAAACTTTACCAGGCTCTACTTTAAATATTAGTTGAGATAAAGTCAAGAAGCCATAATGAATTGATAATTTTAACTACAAAAATTCCAAGAATTTCTGAAAATCAAAAAAAAGATACCATAAACAAAGAAATAAACACAAAGTCAGGTATAACAGTTATATCACAGAGCAAAGGAATAGTAATTTAGGAAACAAAAATATCCTAAAAATCATTATGAATTAAATAAATATTTATTAATTTCTACTACATGCATCATTTGTGACTGTCATCCTTCCCATAACAGAATGTTTTCAAGGTTCTTTCATGTTGTGGCATGTATTAGTAATTCACTCCTTGTTATTGAAGAATAATATTCCACTGTGTGAATATAATGAATTTTATTTACCTATTCATTATCCGTTGACAAAAATTTGGGTTGCCTTAGTTTTTTCACTACTATAAATAAAACTATATACATTAATATTTTTGTGTGAACATAGGTTTTCATTTTTATTGAGTATGTACTAGAAATAGAATTAGTGGGTTATTTGAAAAGTCTATAATTAAATTTTTGAGTAACAGATACTGTATTTTTAAAACACCTGAATGAACCATTTTAGATTCTACCAGTCTTGTGTGAGGATTCCAATTTCTCCAAATTCTCACCAATGTCAATATATATTAACCTTTTTTGATCTTTATGTGGATATAAAGTTTTATCTAATTGTTTTCATCTGCATTTTTCTTTTTTATTATTAGATATAATGTTAGTTTTTCTCTTTGTTTTAACTTAAATATTTTTTATCAGATTGAGAAAGGTCCATTGTATTCTTCATTTGCTGATTATTTTTATCATGAAGAGTACTGGATTCTTGCCAAATGATTTTTTTCCCATGCATGTATTGAAATCATCATGTATTTTCTTTTTTTTCCCTTATATTCTATTTATAGAGTGTATTATGTATATTGATTTTAGGATGTTAAACCAACCTTACATTCCTGTGATATATCCCACATGGCCATGGTATGTAATCCTTTTTATGTGCTGGGTTTGTTATGCTATAATAGTGTTGGGGGTTTTTATGTTCAGACTAATAAGCTATATTGGTTTGCAGTATTCTTGTGATGTCTTCGGCTTCATTATTTTTGTAATACTGGCCTCACAGAATGAGTTGAGAAATGTCGTCTCCTCATTTATTTTTGGAAGAGTTTGCAAATAATTTCTATTAATTCGGCTATAAATGTTTGTTAGTGTTTGCCAGTAATGTCATTTAGGTATAGACATTTCTTAGTATGAATATTTATTTATTTGTTTGTTAAATAGTAATTTAATATATTTAGTGTGAATATGTATTTATTTGTTAAATAGTAACTTAATATATTTAGTTGTAATAGACATATTCAGATTTTCTATTTTTTTTTCTTCAGTCACTTTAAGTCATTTGTATTTTTCTAAGAATGTACCCATTTCATATTAGATATTTGGAAACACAGTTGTCTCTGGTTTTCTAATTTCAGAATAAAACATTTCCTTGATTAACATGAATGTTTTCTAATAACCCTTTTTCCTTCTGCAATTTCAGTAATAATGTCCTCTCTCATTGCTGATTTTAGAAATTTGACTCTTCTCTCTGTTTTTCATAGTATTGGTAAGTTCTACTTATTTTGTTATTTTTTTCAAAGGACAGACTTTTGGTTTTTCAACATTCTTTATTGTTTATATTCTAATTAATTTCACACTACTATATATGATTTCCTTCCCTT
Organism: Desmodus rotundus; assembly: GCF_022682495.2. Classification (NCBI taxonomy): domain Eukaryota; kingdom Metazoa; phylum Chordata; class Mammalia; order Chiroptera; family Phyllostomidae; genus Desmodus; species Desmodus rotundus. The sequence continues at coordinate 25,640,917 of NC_071397.1, forward strand.
GCTTGGCTTTAGGTGAAATCTCCAACATGTTTCATGTGTTAAGGTGAAAATTTAGGATATCAATTGAGATATTCCTTGATTTTTTAATACAGGCACTTATAGCTATAATTTTTATTATAAGCACTGTTATAACCGACGTCTCATGAGTTTGACATGTTGTACCTTCATTTTAATTAACCTCAAATGATTTTCTAATTGTCTTTGTCATTTCTTTTTGATATTGGTTTATGTGAATTATGTTAATTTCTACATATTTGTGAATATACCAAATTGCTTTATTGATTTGATTTTCAATCAAATTCCTTGTGGTCAGAAAACATACTTTTTATTATATTGAATCTTTTTAAGCATATGGACTATATTGGAAAACGTTGATGTGCATTTGAGAAAAATGTCAGTCTGATGTTGAGTGGAGTGTTCTATAGCTATCTGCTGTAGTGTAGAGCTATCTGCTAGTTTTAATTTATATACAGCATTGTTCAGATCTTCTCTATATTTGTTAATCTTCTGTTAAGGGTTATATCCACTACTGGAAGTAGAGTATTGGGGTCTTGAAGTATTATAATTAAATTGGCTACTTTCCCCTTCAATTCTAACATATATTTTTAATTATTTTATTGTTGTTCAATTACAGTTGTCTGCATTTACCCCTCACCACTCCCCCCCACCCCAGCCATGCCCACCTCCCTCCCTAGCTTCCTCCCACCCCCTTGGTTTTGTCCATGTGTCCTTTTTTGTAGTTCCTGAAAACCCTTCCCCCCATTATCCCCTCCCACCTCCCTTCTGGTTACTGTCAGATTGTTCTTATTGTCAATGTCTCTGGTTACATATTGCTTGCTTTTTTTCTTTTGTTGACTAGGTTTCAGTTAAAGGTGTGATCATATGGTATTTGTCTTTCACCACCTGGCTTATTTTGCTTAGCATAATGCTCTCCCATTCCATCCATGCTGTTGCAAAGGATAGGAGCTCCTTCTTTCTCTCTGTTGCATACTATTCCATTATGTAAACGCACCACAGTTTATTGATCCACTCATTTACTGATGGGCAGTTAGGTTGCTTCCATCACTTGGCTATTGTAAATTGTGCTGCTATGAACATGGGGGTGCACAGGTTCTTTTGGATTGGTGTTTCAGGATTCTTAGGGTATAATCCCAGCAGTGGAATTGCTGGGTCAAAAGACAGTTACATTTTTAATTTTCTGTGGAAATTCCATACTGTTTTCCACAGTGGCTGCACTAGTCTGCATTCCCACCAACAATGTACTAGGGTTCCATTTCCTCCACAACCTCTCCGACACTTGTTTGTTGATTTGCTTATGATGGCCATTCTCACTGGTGTGATTTGGAATCTCATTGTAGTTTTAATTTGCATCTGTCTGATGGCTAGTGATGCTGAGCATCTTTTCATATGTCTCTGGGCCCTCTGTATGTCCTCCTTGGAGAAGTGTCTGTTCAAGTCTTTGGCCCATTTTTTAATTGGGTTGTTTGTCTTCCTGGAGTAGAGTCATGTGAGTTATGAGAAAACATATTTGCCAGTGATACCTCAGACAAGGGTTTGATCTCCCAAATATATAAAGAACAATTGTAACATTTTTTTTGTTTCATCTATTTTGGATCTCTGGTGTTTGGCACTGAGTTTATAATTGCCACATCTTCTGATGGACTGGCTCTTTTCTCATTATAAAATGAAGTCTGTTTTCCCTAGTAACCATTTTTTTCTTTTAAAGTCTATTTTGTTTGATATTAATATAGATAGTCCAGCTCTCTATGGTTACTATTTGAAAGATATTTATATCTTTTCTCAATCTTTTACTCTTAACCTAATTGTACATTTAAATGTAGAAGGTGTCTCCTATAGATGGTTTACACTTGTCTACATTCAGAAATTATGTGGGCTAAAAACTTTTTTATTGAATATTTAATCTATTTGATTTTAATATTATTATTAGTATAGTTGTGTTTATGTCTGTTGTTTTCTTTTTTGTTTTCTTTATGGCTCATGTCTTTTTTATACCTATAGTATTCTAATAATGCATTCTTTTGTATTAATTATTTCTACAGCAAAATTTTAATAGCTATAATGTTATATTTACCATATTAGGTAAGTTATTTTCTTAATAATTGCTCTGGGGCTTACTATATACACCTTAATATATGAGAGTCTACCATAATTTATTTACCACAAATATTAACATAAATTTAGGATGATACGAAAAAATTATTTCCCAATAAGTCTATGCCTTTTCCAACTCTTTTTTGCTTACATTATTATCCATGATACAACATACTTCATAACTATATAGGTATGTGTTTAACACTAAAATCCCAATATATTGAAAAAATGATTACTAAATATAATATAATACAATTATAGCTACTCAGAACAATTAACTTTTTCATAAATAAGAGATACCCTTTGCTGAAATAGTGCATAAATACCTGGATATATTAAATTCGTCATGAACAGCTTCAGGCTGACACCCACTTTCTTGACAGTCCGTAGTGTTTTCCTGATTCATTTTTCTAGGCCTTCTGGGAATGCACAGACAAAAATATTCCTTACTGTCTTCCTCAGTCAAACAGCTGCATCCCTTTGCACACATCTATAAAAACAAAAATGAGAATATTTTATATCTCCATCATACACTACAGTGTTACAGTTATTTCAAATTTTGAATTTCATGCTTTCCATTATCTATTAAATTATTGTGTTCCTTTAGCATAGGTGAAATAAATTCTGTTTTGATTTATGTCAAATTCATAAATAAATAAAAATACAGTCGTGTCATTCATGGCACTCAAATTATGAAAGAAATATGTAAATTGTACAAGGCTAACTAAATGTCCATTATAATTATTTTTAAAATCTTTTTAAATTTTATGTTAATCATATTTTTATAGGTATTGCTTATATGTTAACTGATATGGTGGAAAAAACATTATATTCAGGCCCAGATCTGTGGAAAATCTGTATCCTGTACCACAAAACAGATTTTACTTCTTTAGTGAGTTACTTGAATTCACCTGTGAACTGAATATAACATTTTACTGAACCCCATATTAAAAAGTAATTAATAAAGGTTTTAACATATTTATTTTATATTTGCATGAAAGTCATAATTTTATCTTTTTAAAAATAAAAAATAATTATACCTTTTTCAAAAAATATTATTTTTACTATTCTGCAAGTCTTCCACAGTTACACCCAATGGACTTACCCACAGAATTAATTCTTTGTCACCAGAGAAGTGCACCTCTGTGGAAAGCTTAAATCCAGGCACATCTTTCCTAGCTCTCAGAATTGAATTCAAAAAATCTATAGGACTTTGATAACTCATTGTTTTTCTTTTTGATACTTTCACATTTGCTTTGGGGTTTTGGTTTATTTATACCCAAAATTTGATTTGCCATCAGTGACAACAGAGATTAGAAATTTGGTTTCATGGTCTGATCCTTTGATGATAGATTAATGATTTACAGAGATCTAGTTAGCTGATGCAGATCCCAGCCCACAGGATCCTGTGTTGTTGCTGCAATAGACAAATACATATGGAGTACCCAGTCCTGTGGAGGAAAAGGGATGGCGGGGGCCACTCTCTCAAGAGGAGAGTGCCTCAGGGTTCTCAGGGTATAATCCCAGCAGCGGAATTGCTGGGTCAAAGGTCAGTTCTATTTTTAGTTTTCTGAGGAATTTCCATACTGTTTTCCACAGTGGCTGCACCAGTCTGCATTCCCACCAACAATGACTTAGGGTTCCCTTTTCTCTGCATCCTCTCCAACATTTGTTTGTTGATTTGTTTATGTTGGCCACTCTGACTGGTGTGAGATGGTACCTCATTGTGGTTTTAATTTGCATCTCTCTGATCTCATCTTTAACTGGAACATAATCAACAAAAGAAAAAAGCAAACAAAATATAACCAGAGACATTGAAATTAAGAACAATGTAACAATAGTCAGAGGGGAGTGGGGAGGGGATAGTGGGGAGAGGGGTCTACAGGAGCTACTATAAAGGACACAAGGATAAAATCAAGGGAGAGGGTAGAGGTGGGGGAGGGAGGTGGGATTGGCTGGGGTGGGGTAGAGGGATGGGGAGAAAATGCAGACAATTGTAACTGAATAAAAAAAATTAAAAAAGAATTATTAATAGGAAAAAAAAGAGGAGACTGCATCAACCCTTGCCTTGACAGGCTTTTATTGATTTTCTGGGTACGTTACATTGAGGATGATCCTCATTTCCTATGCACAGGTTTGCTTTAGGCAGTTACAGAAAACAAAGGAGAGGGTGTTGCTAATTACATAAAAGAGGAAGGATATTTGCAAATATAAAGAGAAAAGTGGTTAAGCTTGTTACACTGGTCCTTGGAAGGTCCAGCATAGATTTTAGGAAGTTACTTTAAAGATGTGCAGTAAACATTTGCTGCCTCAATTCAGGGTGAGGGAGTTTTGGCAAAAACAAGTCTCAAAGCGGCCTAGTTACAATGCAGGTCTGATTCCCCACAGAACCTATCTGTGGGCGTGGGTCCTGCCCACCAAACCTTGCTCCCCACTGGCTTTTCCGAGTGGGGGCTGGGCCACATTTCCCACGCTTGGAATGGTTCCCCATAGTTAGCCTCTGTTGGGTAAAAGTTAACTGAGAATTTGTTTGTCAATTTTTCTCTTTGGTGGTCAAGTCAATTAAGAATTTGAAGTCCATTAGAAATTAGAGCCGTTCTTTCACATGGGCAGATGAGTTCTTTTTCAAATGTTATTTACTCTTAACCCATGGCTAAAATATTATAATTGAATCTATAAGCTTTCTATATGTTTGTATGTCTATGTGTTTGTAGCTCAGAAAATTCTTTATCCCTCAGTAATTAAGCATGTAATCATTTCTTACATGCAGAAGGTATTTATTGTAAAGTTTCTTAAATTAAAAGAGCAATGCTATAATTGGCTTACTAAGTAAGCACTTTCATAGGAACCAACAAATATCTACATTTTATGATACTGTTTTATTACCCTCCCTATACATATGTAAATACATATAAATACCTATTGTTATATTTGTTTTATGAACTTTGTGAATGTATCATACTTTATCCCCAATTACTTTAGTGTGTATTAAAAAAAAACAGAATAATCTATTATACTACTTCAATGAAATTATCAAATTTAGGAAATTAACTTTGATCTAATACTATATTTCACAACCTATAAACTTTAACAAAATTTTCCAATTATTTGAAAATACTATATTAAAAAATCCAATATATACATTCTGCACCTTCAACATAACTAGAAAATACAAAACACCAAAACTGCAAATTAATCATGAGATGATATGGAGAAGCCTGCATTCTTAGCAAAGTATTAGAATAAAAATTATACCAGACAAAGCTAAAAAGTCAGGAAAGACTATTCAAGGTTATTGCAATAGAGATGAGACCAGTACTGCTGAAACAAAGACAGGAGGGTGTTTAAGTGCTGTCAGGAGCTAGAAAAAAGTTCTTGACAAAGTTGTGGGAGAGACTGATCAATAAGAAGTGTAAGGTGCATTGAATTATTCCTGAGCTTGCAAAGATTGTGCTCTGAGAACAGGCCTTCTGTGTTTGCTAATTGGCACCCCTGTCACGGGGTGGGACTAAGAGCCAGGGGTGCTATCTCCTTCAGTATTTACATTTCAAAGAGATAGTTCACAGGTCCCTGAGTTGAAACCTGGCAAGAATCTGAGAGAAGATTTCCATACATTCCAAAAGGGCAGAGAAAGAATTTACAATTGAATATTTTCTATAGTAAATTCTCTAAGAAAAAGGAGGTTGGGGGTTAGAGTGGAACAGAAATTTATCTAAAGTTTAGTCATGGCAAGGGAAACATTAAGAATATCTTCTTCCTATTCTTAACTAAATAAAAAATAGAGTTGTGTACCACTCATTGGCAGAAATATGTTCTGAGAAATGCATCATTGGTCTATTTCCTAGCTGTGAAAACATCATAGGGCCCATTACACAAACCTAGGTGATAGCTTACTACTAACGTAGGCTATAGGGGAAGAAAATTATTTTTCCCTGTACCCTTTTGGGTTCTTGGCTGAGACATCCCTGGCATAAAAGACAATTAACAGGAGAAAATCAAACAGAAGTTTAATAACATATATACATTCTATATACATGGAAGAAACCCAGGAAAACTATAACTCAGCAACATGGCTAAACCCACCACCTTAAATGTCATCTTTAGCTCGAAGACAAAAGAAGATATTGGGATGCGTGGAGGCAATTAGGTTACCCGGAAAAATATAATAAACAAGGGAAGGTCGTTATGCAGATTTATGTCTTTGTCCTCTGCATCCATAAGAGTTTCTAGATGCAAGGTCAACCCCTCTTACTCAGGCAGCCAGGGAGAAACAAATGGAGATTTCCCTTACAAACGTAAATGTCTTTTGCAAAGGGTCACTTCTACTTGATTTTCATGGCTTCTCCCATGTCTGCTGTTTCCTTCAACGAATGAGTCTAAAACAATCCTTATGGCAAAGAGACATGTTTGGGGATGACAAATTCTGTCTTCCTATGGCTCCTGAGTTACAAATATGTACAGCAGCTGACTGTACTAAATGCTTCAGGTAATTGTAACACAAGGGTAATTGTGTGTATGTGTTTTGCTAAGACTTATAAATGGCTAAAGGTCACTGGGCAACAGAAACTTTTCAGCTCTATTATCATTTTATGGGGCTGCCGTCCATCATTATGGGGGTCATGACTGACTGTATATTGAGATGAATTATAGTTCAAACTTATACTTCCTTGGAACTACCCAAAAGTACCAAAATAGGTAAAATTTGGTAGCGGTCTTTCCCATTCCAACTTTTAGTGTCCCTTTGTCTCTCCCACGTTGTTTCAAAAACATCCTCCATTCCTAGTAACTGAAGACAGGGCACTTACAACACAAAGTGACAAGATAAAAATTCTGAGTTATCTTAAACTAAATTATAGTGGTCCAGAGAATAAGAGAGAGAGACAAAAGTAATTAACCAGTTAACAGCTGTGGACAACTGGGAAAGATAGTTCACATTCCTGAAAGTATGTTGGAGCTCAATCAACTTCCAAGTGGCTCCCTGACAAGAAGTAGCCAACCACCAGCCACCGATGCGTCCTGCTTATGCACGAACTTTCCAAACTCTTCCCCACAAGCAATCAAAAGTAGAAAATATTTCTTCTGTGTACTTCCTATGACTGTATACCTAAAACTGCCTGCACTTTACATTTTCCTACTTCCTTATCTATAACCAATGTAAATTCTTTCAAAACAACTTACATCTTTCTTCCCCAAACCATAATATATAAGAGAGCTGTCAACTCCAGGTGAATGGATATGCTGTCTTCCCCATTGACCCCACTGCTGGTGGCTCAGACTGCATGCCCCAGCACCTGGTCTCTTTACTTGCTGCCATATGGCTCAATAAGCCCGTTCTTTTACAAAAGCTTTCAAGAGTAAATTTTTAATTTGTTTTGTTTAACAAGAGCAATGAAATTATACTTTTGAAGGTTCAGTCTTTGATGATGAAAACTGAAATAAACCTAACTTCCTTTCTTAATTAAAAAAATACTGAGAAACAGCAAAACGTAACTTACTCTTTGCTACATGAAATACTTGCTCCTAAAGGTAAACTGAGAACTAACTAAAATAAGTTATTTACCAAGACTTACTCATCAAACTCACTTTAAGATTATCATCACATTGTGTCCACTAGAACAAAGCTTTATAAATTCTTACCAATCCTGAACAGTAATCTCCACCTCCTGCCAACCAAGGCTCTAATTATCTTCCCATAACTGCTCCCTTCTGAGACATTAGCAAGATTCTGTTAGGACGATGTTTTCCCTCATTGCATTAATCTATGAGAATTATTTTCTTGATCAATGGGATGTCTGGTAGTCTTCTGGAGGATCAGCCATGAACCAACACACACTTATGTAAAGAGCCAGTTAAGATGCCCTTGCTACCGAACCTGAGGACCTTAGGTCACACAGTGCCCCACTATGAGACCATTAGATATCCTTCTTTCCAACTTTGACCGTGACATATGTACAGTAGCAGGTCTGAACTCCAGCGTCTTTTTCTCAAATTCCCAATTGCTAAGTTTAGTTAGTTTTCATAAGAATAAGAAAATATCTTAAGAAGTGTTTGATTATGTGAGCTAGTTGAATCTAGAGAGACAAGAAATCTCTGTACTTCACTTTCTCTCTAGTGATCCTATCAGAGGAGGTCTGCTAGGATAGGGCAAGCATAGGTCTGAAAACTCCATCACCCAGCTGACCCATGTAAACAGTGAGTTCAGATGGTGACATCAGTCTGCATTTCTTAGACAAATTTTTTGTAGAGTCATCTTTTCAAAACTTGGAGCACACTTTTGTCAGGCCCCCAATTGATATTGACTGCTCTTTGACACAAGACATGGCATTACACCAGCACCTGCAGAAGTTTCCATGCGGACCCTCAACCGCACAGGCTTTGATATCACGCATTCCTTCCTTCATGTCGTAAGTTGCATACACATTTCTATAATTGCTATCATTTCTCAAAGGACAATATGAAATTGTAGTGTCTACTCTGGGGAAGTTTTAACACCAACAACATTGTTCGTTTGACAGACGTGTTAACACAGAAAGAGAAGAACTCTCATGAGGACAGTGTCTGTGTCTAATAGTGTTTTATGTACAAGAATCCCTCTTTCATTTGCATACTTCTGGGGTTAATAAGCACTAGATTTATAATTATGTGGCTCTACTTAATTATCAATTTGTGAGTTATTGTTTAGCCTCTCCATGTTAATAACTTGTTTTTTCTGGGTGGGTGTGTTTGTAAAAATAAGATTTTCTGTAGTTAAGACTTTACTATACTTTGCAGCCAGGAGATAATTAACTTTCAGCTTTCATGGTTTTACATCTGCGTGGAACTAAGTTCCTTTCACTTCTTCACTTTTTTGTATATTTTTTTGTTTGGGAAAGTATAAAAGTTAATGATATTTTTTCTGTCACTATATGTATAATGTAGGACTACTGTTTGGGAAGCCAAAATACAAGGAAAAGGAAAATGATTGTGCTTTATTTATGTTTTTATTTTTCAAAAAATTTAGCAGAGCAGAAAATGTGAATGGGTAATATAATTAGTCTTCTAGATAAATAGAAAATGAGGTCTTTAGGTTTTTGGCATACACTTACAAGTCTTGATTTTTTAAAATATTTGAACATAAGCCTTTACTTACATTAAAAAGAGCTTATGTAATTTCCCAATTTAAAAAATTACTCTTTATGCAAATAAGAATGATTAAATTTAACTTTGAAAGAACTATTCTATTATAGTTTTTTCAGGTGGTTAATGATTTTAAAAATATGAAGTAAAGTAATTGACATTTTAACAATTGATATAATTTAAAAGGTTTTACCCTTGTGAATTTATTGATTCAATTACACTGATAAACTAAAATGTTTTATTGATGATACTACAAATCATAAGGACTCAAAATGATGGTGTAAATTTCAATTTCCAAATCTTTGGTCAATATCAAGACCAACACTGATATTAAAATGAATTAATAAATTATCCTTTAACAACTGAACAATATTTAAGAAACATGTACAAATATTAGTATATAAATATAATTTAAAATTACCTCTATTTCTTATAGAAAGAAAATTAAGACATGCAAATAGAGTTAATTGATGTGCAGTGGTAGTAGACAAGAGTAGGTTTACAGTTGTATGTGAAACAGTTCATTCTTATATTTTTATTTAATAATTATTATATTATTTTCCATACAAACTACATAAACATACTTTGGCCCACACCTGTATATTTATGTTTGTATGATATATGCATATTTATGATTATTTTGCTTAACATAAAAGATGTAAAAATTATATAAAATGTGGGATCATGAAAAAATAAAATAGCTAAAAGATTGCTGTCTTTGTGTTTTCTCTTGAGTCTAAAAAAACCAATGCTACTTTCTTTAAAGTTGGTAATTGTTTTAAAAGAATACAAAGGCATACTGATATGTATACAAGATAAAATTTGCTTACTTGTGCTGTATGAGAAAATATAGTTACTTAATTAGTAATTTTAATATAATATATAATGTTCTTTAATATGTTGATAAAATTAAAATATCCTAAGGGTAAAACCTTTAGTCATCTATGTTCATAGTCTTTTATGTGTCATTGGCTAAATGCATATATGTCAAAGTATATTAACCTTAATACATGTTTATAAATTAAAAAAATAGTAAAATATATATATGAGGGCATGTGTGAAATTAAAAATTCTGAGGAATTTGAAATCTGTTTGCCTGTATTTGTAATTCCTCTCAACTTGGTTGATTTTGAAGTAAACAGTATTTTTTAATAAAACTGGCTTAATGTTAATGAATTTATTCATAATTAATCTTTATTCATAAAGATTCATAATACATCTTTATTAAAATTTTATGTGAATGACATGCCAAACACAAAATTAAAATAAATTAACTAAATGAGGTTGTGTTCAGAGAAGAGAGATTACAAATATTCTGTTAAATCTCTAAACTATTTGAGAAAATCCTGAATTATTTTGACAAACTATTCTGTATTTATTTAAAATAAGTATCCTAAAGTTTTTGTGTCTTATATTTATTTGTTGGAAATTATTGCCCTAATGTGTACAAGATGAAGGTGAGAAGGGGAAAATAGGCCACTCTGTATTCTCGCACTAGTCCTGATGATTGTTAGTGGTAAAATTGCACAGGATTAGAAATCTCCCAGAGATTTAAACATATCCCAAAAGACAATGGTAGTTTTTATGACCTACAAACAAAAAGGTGGCATAATCACAACCGTGTCTGAGAGGCTTTATTCAGTCAGCAAATTATAACACAAATAGGACACAAAAAGACTAGAAATAAAATGATTGTTAAAACTCTTCATTACCTTTCTAAATTATAAATCTAACAAATAAAAAAGATTTCCAAGCAGATTGTTAAGAATTTGCTTATGAAGTTCTATTTAAGCTATGTACATCTTGAACCTTGAATTTGTAAACTTAACATTTCTAACTGTTTTCAAGTTAGACAATTATGAGGTAAATAGGAGTATGAAAAACTAGAACATATATTTACCTACCTCCATTGTCTCTTCACATTGGAATGAACTTGGGTAATCAGGGCCTTCAGATTTGTTCACGTGGACTGCATCATCAGTGCAATTTTCAGCATGAAGGAAGTAAGCGTCGATAGTCACTTCATATTTCTCACCTTCAAATACTTTCAAAGAGATGAAAAATAACTTCTCACAAGATTGAACTTGCGTAGAATTACTAAAGACAGTTGTCAAATTACCTGATCAGATATTAGGTTTCGCATCTACATCCACTAAATATGAAAGAGACATAAAGTAGAATAATGCCCAATCCTTTCATTTTAAAAATAGCCTGAGAAATAAAGCGTTAGAACAAGACCAGGCATCCAGGCCAATCCATTTTTAAAAAAATAATGAAATGTCAAATAAATTCCCAATTAATGATTAAAAGTGATGTAATAACTATAAGCAATACATTTTATAAAAATACCCTTTTATATATTATAGTTGTATAGGTAGGAACCCTTTCAACATAAATATGAAAAAAATTCCTTAAAATATTTGTGATAGAAAAATAATCAGGCCTAGCTGGGTAGCTCAGTTGGTTTGATCATTGTCCTGATATGCCAAAGTTGCAGGTCTGATTCCCAGGCAGGGAACATTCAAGAAGCAACCAATGAATGCATAAATAAGTGGAAGAACAAAAATCTCTCTCTCACCCCTCTCCTCTTTCTCTCTAAAAATCAATCAGTAAAATTTTTTAAATGTTAAAAACAAAAAAATAAAAACAATGAGGACCTCATCCTCATTTTCTCACAGGAAGAAATGAAGGAAGGAAATATGTGTTTGTGAGTATGTGTAGGTATAGACACATATATATGTATGCATACATATACATCTGTAATTTATCTATTTCACACTAATGTTAGATATATCTGTGACACAATAAAAAAATAAGATTACAAAAAAGCAAAAGAATATGACCTGTATTCAAGAGGAAATTTGGCAAAACACATACAGATGGTACAAACTTAGAATTATAGCACAAAAACTATATCTATGATAAATGTGTTGAAATACCTATAGAGAAATATGAATGTAATTGTTAAACACAAAGGAAATTAGAGAGTGAAAAACTTGGTAACTGTTAAAAAAAACAAAATCAAATGGAAATCTCGGAATTGTGGGGATAAGGGAGCTAATTAAGCTGAACTGAGAACCTATTATCTTTATTAACGGATGTAATATTACAGGTAATGAAAGAGCATAGGAGACCTGATAAACTAAACACAAATAAACATCCTAGTAAAAAAATGATATTTTGTAGGGAGATATTATTTATCCTCAGAGTCCTATAGCTAATATCCTTATTTTTAGAATAGCTTATGATTAACAAACCTAAAATCTATGGTTTGTGAAGCATGACTTCCTGAAAATATGTAAGCTATGCAACTTACAACTGAATTGTAAAGTAGAGATGGTGTATAAGCTGCATGCTCCCTGCTGTGTTCAGACCTCATTTAGAAATCTTACATATCACTCTGAAAATAAAGGAAGAAGCTAGGACACCATGCATAATGTTCCAAACCTTTTCAACCTTACCAGGGTAATTTAACTGCTTAAAAGCTTAAAAGTATAGAAAATTATTACTATATTGGTAATAAACTAATCAGTGGATGAAACTTTTATAAAAGAGACCAAAGAAAATAAAATATCATTAGATTTAATATTAATAAAAATGGTATCTTCTATGTGATGAGAGAAATTAATTCAAATATGGTATGCCAGCCTTATATAATCAACTGATGAATGTTCCTCTCTTTTCTGGAGGAGTTCAAGTTGTACTGGATTTAATTCTTTGTTGAATATTTGGAAGAATTTGGTTTGAAAACCATATATTTTGAGTGTTTTTCTTTCTTGAAGATTGTTAAAAGTATATTATTCAGTGACTTTAGAGCTTGGAGGATGATTCAAATTTTATATTTATTATTGAATCATTTTGCCAACTAGCATTTTTCTAGGAATTTATCCATTTTATCAAATTTGTCCTATTTATGACTTTGTTCATAATAATGTATGTGATTAAACATTTGAGTTTAACTGACATATTATTGTCCACTCCTCCCAAAGCCTCAAAAAGAGGATTAAAAAATGCTTTAACCCACAGAGATAATGCAAGGGAAGATAATGGAGAGAACATATGTTTCTTTTTAAAAGCTGAGAAGAAGTGGTTATTATTAATTACAATTACTGTGGTAATCATTTCATAATATGTACTAACATAGAATCATATTATTGTATGTCTGAAACTCCCATAATGTTACCCATCCGAACCCATCAATATCCATAACCCATCTGCATTTAAAAATTAAGTATAATCCCTGAAAATCCCAACAGAGTGGCATTTAAGAACACTAGGGCAAAAAACATAGAAAAAGCCTTTCAGAGAGATAATCACAAGTTGAATATAAATAATTAAAAGGCAGCTTATTACATGTGATTCTACATTATTTCATGAATTCCTTTTCTTTTCCCTTTATCATATATCTGATATATAATATGATATGATACATGTGTGTATATATATGACATGTATGACATATGGCACACGATTGTGGAATACTGCCACCACCATCTCAGTAGTGGCAGTATTCCACAATCATTTGTACATCTGTGTTTATTCTTTTGCTCAAATAACGAATGATAACATGTGTAATGTTGCATGTTTATTACTCAGCATGTGGATGGTAAGCGTGTGTATGGGAAAGCTAGGTCAAACAAATGTGCATTTATAATATTGCCCTTCTCAGACATTAGAGTGAGGTTACATTTTGCCTGCAATGGATAAAATCACCAAGTTGTCAAACTCTCAATTTTTTTTGCCAGACTCATAAAAGATTATATATTTATGGTTTTTAAAAATTTTTTCTTTGCTCTCATTATGAGTAAAGCTGAGCATTTTCTCACGTATCTAGAGAAATACCTTCCATTCATTCTGTAGTTCTCTTTTACTGTTTGCTTCTATGACATCTTTTACTAGCAGACATTTTTATTTCTCATGCAGTTAAGTGACAAATCTTTTCTTTCTGATATCTAAATTTTTATTAAAAGGTATAAAGGCCTTCTGAATTCAAGTTTATAAAGTAATTCTGTAACATTTTTCTGATAATTTTTAATCTTTAAAAATTTATATATTCGAGACTTTTACTTAATATGAATTTAACTTAGAGTATGTTGTAAGATACAAATCTGACTTTTCTTTCCAGATGGCTATCCAGTTGTTCGACATCAATTACTGAATAGTCCCCACTTTCTCTAAAGATTGAGATGGCGACTCTGTCACATGAATACTGTCTTCATGATGTAGGTTTGGTTTTGAACTTTGCATTTTTCATATTTTGGATTATCAATGCAGGTGCCAGGTTTTTCATTATTGAAGCTATATAATACGCTTCACCATCTATCAGAGCTAAATTCTACCTCATGTACCCATACAATGCACTTTTTGAGTATACCTTGTGTTATTTTATTTAATTTTCCATGTAGACAATAAAAAAGCAAGCATAAAGGCACTCCTGTTATTTTTTAAAAATCTTAATAAATATATGTAATAATATGGAGATTAGAAAATTTTAATACATCCTTTCTCAGACAGCATGGTTTATCTTAAGAATTTTTTTCAGATTTTTTTGTATTTGTAACTATGCTGTGGCAATAAAGTTTTCTCAATTTAGAACTTATATGTATTTGTTAATTTGAGTCCTAAGCATTATAATATTGTAACTGAACCGCTATTTTCATGAAACTTTTTGTTTTCATTATGTCATTTAATTAGTTCTCATCTATATATAAAAGCAATTTATTTCCATTTAGTATATTAACAAAATTTTGTTACTGTAAAAATATTTGAAAATGTTATTATGTGCAGAGAGTAAAAAACTAATCCACATTTTAAAACTTTTCTTCTAAACTCAATTTTTTTTTTAACCTTGAAGTAGGCCCTTAAATTCTAAATAGATAGAAAAGTAATAGCTGGTATTAACAAAAGAAGACTCCAAAAAGTAGCAGTATTGTAAGAAAAATACTTTCACTTAATGAACAAAATAAACTAAGGAGCAATACAGAGCCAGAGGCACGGAAACAAGAAACAGACTGACAGTGGCCAGAGTGGGTGGGAGGAGGGGAGAAAAGGGTGGAAAGAAGGGGAAGGGACTGATCGAAGAATATGTATGAACGACCCATGGACATGGACAATAGTGTGGGGATTGCCTGTAGGAGAGGGGGTGGCCAGAGGAGGGCAAAGAGGAAAAAACTGGGACATCTGTAATAGAATAACAATAAAATGTTTCTTTTAAAAACAGAAATACTTTTGATAAAAGTATTGATTTGGGCATGTGGGATTTTCTACTCTCAAAATTATTATAAATTTTCAAAAGTAATTTATAATGAATAAATTATAATCAATATCTTATATGATCTTCCAGCAAAAGGATTATCCATAATTTTATTTTTAAAAAGAAAATTAAAAGTAATATTGGCTTGTAATATAATTCATAAATGCAGCAATCACTATTTATTTAGAAAACAAGTTCATTGGCACATAGGAAATGTTTAAATGTATATGTTTAATTTAGTCAAGTAAACTGTAATGATCATAAGCTTTTGACAAAAAAAGGTGTTAAAAGAGAACTTATGTCTTTTTTGCTGTGATTTTGTCTTTTCTTAACTATAATTCATATTCTCATTTCATTTCACAACTCATTATCCACTCTGCCAGTATCTTCCTTTCTCAAACCTAATAATACATGTAATGAACATAGATGATGACATTGAAAAGAAACAGTGCATGTCAGCTCTTTCTCAAGTTGCGCCCTGTAGACCAATTGTCCTTGAAGGGGCTGCTTCTAATTAATCACCGTCCCTTTTTGTAGAGCAATCATATTGGCAAGAATTGATTGGGCGGGTGAGACACTTCATTTAGTTGGTAGAGAATTCTCTTAATTAAAATTATTTTACTGCTGATAAAATTAATGCGCCACATACAAACTTACCAGCTTGATTTTGTTTCTCTTCAATGATATTTTATGAAAAAAAAAAGGAAATAAGATCTTAACAGAAACAACCAGAAAATATGAGAATTACATGAAGTGCGGCATTCTATGTACATATTCCTTTCCTTTTCTCACTTATCCTAAAATTCCTAAAATCTTTTTTTTTTTTAACACTACTGAAAGTAGTTACGTTGTTGAGTCTTTATAGTAACAACGTGGGTGGCTCTACTTCAATATTCGTTGACTATTGAGCTGTATTGCACTGACTTCTTTTGCTTGGACAGCCCAAGTCCTTTAGAATCTCAGATAAGGAGGTCACATAATTCTTATTTTTACAATAATTAGGTATGTTTATTAAGTTCTGAATATATTCATGAACTTGTAATGACTGAATATGGTTATATTACTTTGATGATACTTGCTCTAAGCTGATTTATCCATGAGAAATTTTGACTTCATATTATCCCCATGTCCTAGGAATTATACTTGTTATATTACTGTCATTCATAAAATTAACTCTATTTGCTTAGAGATAATTTATTCATGAGCAATTTTATTCTCTATTTAGTCCTATTTTTCCTAAAAAATACATTTACTATTTTATTGCTATAACTATGTTATCTTTAGCCATTTTTAGTTCTCAA
Organism: Desmodus rotundus; assembly: GCF_022682495.2. Classification (NCBI taxonomy): domain Eukaryota; kingdom Metazoa; phylum Chordata; class Mammalia; order Chiroptera; family Phyllostomidae; genus Desmodus; species Desmodus rotundus. The sequence continues at coordinate 25,657,699 of NC_071397.1, forward strand.
AGGATTTTAATGTTTACCATTAAGTAAATGTATACATACATCATTCCTACTTTGAGATAAATGGAAATCTCAAATGGATACCTTAAATGGATAATGTTGTCCCTGAAGTTCGTGAACTGATTTGGCTGGTAAGAGTATATTATGTTTCTTAATCTGCACGTTGAAAGCATTTGGGGAGACTTTACAGAGCTCTCGTGTCCACCACACTACAATTCCAGTTTGGTGTTCTGTACTGGGAGTCAGTCTAACAATAAAAACCATTAAAAGCTCCTCAGGTGATTATAATATGTGGCCAAGTTTTAAAATATGGAGCTAACATAATCACTAAATAGCCCCTGAGACCAGATGTTTTAGGTAACTTCCCTAACCATCGTTGTTCTTGTTTGTTTTGTTCGTGTCATTTGTGAAAGAGTAATAACACTGTCTCTGAAGTTCTTGTTATCATTAACAATGTAATCAACAAGCCATTGCTCTCTTCTACCACTTTTGGTCTTGTGTGATTTGCTTAATGAACCAATAACTATTTCTGTCATTAGAGGTTGTTAACTCTCCAGAATACCATTTTATGAGTGGGATGAAATAAATTATCATGTCTTCTGTTTAAAAGACTGTTAGTTTACTTCCACACTGTTTTAATGTAATAGTAGTCTTGTAAGTGCAGCTGCTGCCGGTAGAAAGCAGTAAACCATTACTTGAGAACAGACATATCAAACCTACTAATTTGCTGACTGTTGATAAACTGTAATGCCAAACTATCATTGAAAAAGGAAATATTCTTTGACAGAATTAACTGGAGCACCATACATTTTTAAGAATGTGGATTAATTTGCATAAGCTAAATAAAAGGGTATTCAAAGTGTAAGGAAAGAACAGAAAATTATGCTTATCAAAATAGATTTTGAAAATAGGAACTGCCAGAGTATAAAACAATAAAAATATATATTTAATAAAATATATATGAGAATGATTTCATTTGAAGTGTTAAGCCAAAAAACTAGAATTCCTGTTGACACTTCTATCCCTTGCTCTCTGTATACAATTCATGAACGAGGACTCCCATAGTCTTGCAACATGATTACCACCACTCTCTAACGTTTCTACCCTCTCCTATCTATTTCTCCACTTGATCTTTTAAAAAATGTGTCAAACTCTACAGTGATTTCATATTCCTTTTAGAATAAAATATAAATATTTAAACCAACATTTTAATTGTAGCATCGCCCTCTCCCCAAGCTTTATTTTTACTCTTGTCCTCAGAGTTCTAGCCAAGCCTTCAAAGAATTCATCTCTTTATTTTTGTATTTTTGTATTTTTTTTCACCTGGTCTATTGGAGGTATGATTGACATACAAAAAGTTGTTGATGTTGAATATATGCAACTTGAAATATTTGGAGAGAAGTATTTACCCATGAAATGTAATCACAATGAATACAAAAAATTATTTATCATCTCTAAAAATTTTTCCCAACCCTTTTTGTTCCTTTGTTTTTATTATTTTTTTCTTTTGTTTTAAGATCATGAAACATAAGATCTATCCCTTCAGCAATTTTTAATTTTATTTTTTTACTATTGTTCAAGAATACTTGTCTCCATTTCCCCCCCACCATACTCCCGACCCCAGCCATCCCCACCTCCCACCCTTGATCCCAGCCCCCCTTGGTTTTGTCCATGTGTCCTTTATAGTTGTTCCTGACAACCCTTCCCCCCATTATCCTCTCCCACCTCCCCTCTGGTCACTGTCAGTTTGTTCTTAATTTCAATGTCTCTGGTTATATTTTGCTTGTTTGTTTGTTTTGTTGATTAGGTTCCACCTAAAGGTGAGGTCATATGGTATTTGTCTTTCACCACCTGACTTACATAGCACAGTATTAATCATAGGCCCCTGTTTTACAGTACATTCCCAAAACTTATTTAATGTCCATAACTGAAACTTTGTATCTTTTAAACACACACATACACACACACACACACACACAAAGTTTAATTCCCTCACTTCTCCCACTCCTCTACCTTGGCCTTATTCTCCAAATCTCTGTTCTAGGGTCATTTTATCATGCAAACCTTATCCGACCTCCCAACTTACTCTTCCAATTGTTCATACTCTCTTTCTTTCTTTTTTCTTTCCCTTCTCTCTCCTTTTCTTTCCTTTTTCCTAAAACAATTTCTTTACTCACAAGCAGTAATGGGAAAATCTCTTTCCATAGGAGCATTTTTACTTCAATTTACAATTATATCTTTATCACTGTATTTGACCAATAATTTCCCTCTTAAAAAAATAGATCCATGAGAGTAGGGAATAGTTCTACTTTTCTTCATGATTGCACAGGGTAGGGCAAAAGTAGGTTTACAGTTGTGGGTACACAAAACACAGGGTTTATTCTTGTATCATTATTTATTAAGTGTTGTATTTTATTTTCATAGAAGAACTGTAAACCTACTTTTGTCTCACCCTGTAGATCTTGAGGCAAGTGGAATTCCTGATATGTAGGAGGTGCTAAACATATGTCTGTTAAGGGAACAAATCAGAGAATGAGAATATTAAATTCTTTTCTTTCTTTATTTTGTGTTTTGAGATAAAAATATTTTGTGTGATTAGAACTTGAGTACTTAGCTTGTAAATGTTAAAGCGATTCAAGCAAATAAAAAATATTTTATTACCTGTAAATCCCAATTGCCATACATATTTAAATTGAGGAGAATGAGGAACTTCTGCTTGGCAAATGTCATGGCTGATGGATCCATAGTAGCAGGGGTAAAGATAAATTAAGCAAATATTCTTCAGAAACCAACATGAATTTCTTGTGCATACATCCTAGAAAAATAATGAGAAATAATAAATACCTTACTACAATGTTTCTGTATATATTTTGGCTTATAAAATACACAGCTAATTTCTAAAACTACCAATTAAAAACAAGTTTATAGGACACACATTTATTTCATATTTTATATATTTTGTTATTTTAACTTCTCTTTCTGTAGCATCTTTCATCATTTTCATGTTCAAAAGGCCTATGTAAAATGTTTCGGGCTTTGCTTCACTTCTCAATCTATAACTATAGTCTACAGTCTTCTGTTTGCTGAGCTATAGAGTTTTTAATCAAAAGTAACCATGGTATAAATGATCAGACACACAACCTAAAACACCTATGACCCGGTAGGATTAGTACGATGAAATGCCAAGGTACTATTTGAATTTGTTAGTATTTAAAATTTAAATTAATATTTTAATGTGATGAGGGCATATTTTCTAACAAGACGGTACATCTATGGGAATCTCTATTATTTTCAAAAACTGACTTGATAGCTGGTTATACCCACAATTAAATTAATTACATCTAAATAATTTCAAGTCACGCTCAATCCATCATTAATTTTAAGTACAGGGTACTTTACTGAGGTCTTAGGATGTAATAAACCAACAAGATAATTTTAAGCTCTGGACATAGAGCAAGGTTACATATTCTGTTTAGAGCATACTTGGAAATTACTCCTGCCTCTCTGAGTTTCCAATGAGCAAATTCTTCACAAATTTGGCAGAGGGAAGCACAGCTGAGTCACGGGGCACAAGGAGTCACTAACATCTGACATTTCCTTTAATGCAATTACTGCACTATTTAAACTTTGTTCTAATTGTTTGAAGTCATAACCTTCTATCTGGATTCACAATACAATTTCTTAATGGATACACAAAGTATGAGTTAAAGTCTGTCTCTATGTTAATTAACAAATGATCATATAGCTAACTGGAAGCAACTACCAAAGATTAAAAATAATCAGAAAAACCATCATTTCATTATATTGAATGACTACAAAGAGTATATTTCTATAATTGTTTTTTTAAGTCTCGAGGTTACCAAGAGTATTAACCTGTAACTTTTATACTAAAACTTAGCATTTCAGTTTTTCCAATGGCATCAACTAATCTTCACTGTAAGTGAACATTGTGTCTTACATGATTTATTTATTATTGAGATAAATATAAGGTGTAATATATTCAAATTTATGACTGCACAAAATAAACTTAACAAAATAGAATATTATGATAGAAACCTAGAGAGTCATCTCTTCCCTTCACACCAAACCAAACAAAGGACCTGAAAAACCTTAGTTTAAAAGTCATCTCTTAGGATTTGTTTGTTTTGCTTTGTTTTGTTTGTGGGTATGTGTTTTAAACTAAGAAAATCAGAGGCAGCTGTGCCAAAGATATACAACCCTCATTTTTGTCTGGCATGCTCAGGAGTGAGGAATCCACCGAGAATCAAGACTTCATATATTCTCTAGCAACTCTGGGGGAGATGGACCAGTGTGGAGCAGGTACTGACTAATGATGATAGATCGAAGGCAAAATGACAGGAATTACGTGGGTCCCTGCTCACAGGCGCTCTGATGCTCACACTGCTAGTTTGAATATTACTTGGAGACAAAACAGGTTTCTGACTATTTCTGAATTAAAAGAAAAGCCCCTCACAATAGGCTTCAAGAGACGTCAAAACAATGTATCTGTTGTTATACCCCTCACCCCCATCTTGAATGAGGACTCAGAAGGTATCCTCACATAAGACAGTTTGGATTTGCAGGCAGTTATTTGGGGTGGGAAATTGAAGCTCTTATTGCCATTTATAAATTATAGCAACACCACTAAATTGCCATTGACTGAAAACCTGTTAGGAGCAGTCTATTCCATGATACCATGTATAGAAGTTATGCAATGCAGATCTATTTCTGAATCTGACCTCTCATTTATGACTTGTGTGTTTACATGAAAACTCAGACACATCCATGCCCTCCACAGCAACAGTAAGAAATGTGAAGTACAATGTAACCTTTAAAGCAGGTTAATAAAACATGAATAAAATAAAATAGTAAGATGGAAGAGTAGAGGCTTTTGAACAAGTAAACTAAAACCTCATCTTTAAATAGCTCCAAGCTTTTTAGCAGCCAAAGAAAAAGAGAAATCATGAAAATATAGCATTATTCTTTGTATTTGATTAGTTTATTTTTTTATTCATTCTAGTTTATTGGGAGAATCATATTTCCAGACAATATTTCCAAGAAACAAATGTCATATGGTGAACGATGTTAAACCATTAGTCATGTGATGATATTCTTGTGGAAAATTATTTATTAAGTTGACCACAAATCCATAGAGTTTCCCCTGAACAGTGTTACATATTAGAAAACTAAACTTTGAATTTCAATAAGCATTTGAGAGCATAAATTTGGTAAGCCAGCTGTGAAATTAAGACAATGATGAGCTAGTTTCACAATGACAGTGAAAACAAGCAAGAAAATCTAGAAATCTGTCCATAAAAAGAAAAGCAGTTTATTTCTTATATCACATGTCAGTGTGTGTTACATCAGAAAGGAGTGGATTTTTCAGCACCAACATTCTGTGACTTTTATTTCACACAAAATACATATTCATAACAAATTTATTACCCTGATTTAACATATCACATGCTGAATGTATTTGATGATGCTTTCCTTAAGGGTTTTCTTTTTTATAAGGGGAAATCAATTTTGAAGGACAGTATAAAAAAGATTTTTAAAAAACTCTAGATGATTTGTTCTTATTTTAACAGCTTCATTTCTGAGGCAAGAAATGACATATTTTAGATAATTTGCTTCTCATGCTGTGTTAAGCATCTGAAACTCTCTCTCAAAGGAACTATCCCTAAGTCAAGGCCTATACCTATCATTGCAACGTCTGTTCAATAATGATTCTACTTATATTCATTTTAAACAATTACTTGTCTTTAGAAACTGTATAATAATATGTAGAAATATTTTCTTTTACACAGTGAAGATATTAAAAATAGGAATAAGGGATGCTTCATCTCGCTCTTTCTCTCTCTCTTCTCAAACCCCACCTCTTTCTCCCTGTGTATCATTGTTTAATATATACATATATTAAAATATATTATATATAAAATATATAATATATATCAATATATTATATACTATATATTAATATATATAATATATTTTATTAATATATATTATATATACTTTATCATTGTTCAAAGGAGTTCAAAAATATTATTTTATTTAATTTTTCAAGTGAATTTTTAACAGCCTTGAAAGAATTAGTCATATTATACTCTGTTCCTTAATAGATTTAGTCATATTACACTTTTTATCTACTAGATAAAAAGATGACAGTTATGAGGTTCTTTTTTCTTTTCTTAAGTTTCTACACCTCAATCTTTACAGGGCTAGAATAGAAATCTATATACTTAGGATTCAAATGTCATCATCTTTTACACTATCATTGTTTCTTCTTTACTCTTAAGTAGAAGTAGTACTGGTGCAAGTGTGTTAATTGACTGACAAAACTAGTATTTTCACTAAAAATGTGAGGTATAAAATCTTATAAATCTGAAGTTTTATTGTTTTTCTGACATCCCTTTTATACTGTTATTTATTTTAACTCATCATTCTTTTAAAAAAAAATTTATTTATTTATTTTTTAGAGGGAGGAAGAAAGGGAGAAAGAGAGGGAGAGGAACATTAATGTGTGGCTGCCTCTCATGAGGCCCTACTGGGGACCTAGCCTGCAGCCCAGGCATGTGCCCTGACTGGGAATTGAACCAGCGGCCCTATGGCTCACAGGCCCTCATTCAATCCCCTGAGCTACACCAACCAGGGCTATTTTCACTCATCATTCTTGAGTTAGTACTAATAATTAACATTTTATTTCTTTGTAAAATATCTTATCTTACCTAGTTAAAAAACAATAATTTTTGAAAAAGCAGTGATGAATCCACACAGAAAAAATAAAAAATATTCACTGATATGCTGCCTATAAAAGACTCAATTAAGTTTGAAGAATACACATGGACTGAGAGCAAAGGAATGGAAAAAATATTTAATCAATAGGAATACAAAAGATAGCAGGGGAAGCTATCCTTATATAGACAAAATACAGTTAAGAAAAATAGTCAAAAAAGACAAAGATGGGCTATAATAATAAAAGGGTCAATCCATCAAGAAGATATAACATTTGTAAATATTCATGTATTTAAATTTGGAGCATCTAAATAGATAAAGTAAATGCTAAAACTGTTAAAAGGATAAATGAATAGCAATGCAATACTGCTTGGGGACTTCAACACCCTACTCACAATAAGGAATAGATCAATTCAGAGAATCAAGAAGGAGACAACAGTTTTGAACAAACTATAAACCAAATAATATTAATAGACATACAGAACACATTCTATCCAATAGAAATGTAATATATAATTCTCCAAAGCAGATGTGGACATTTGCTAGGACATATCATATGCCATAAACAAAGTCAACAAAGTCAAGAAAAAAATTATATTGATTGTATTTTTTGACCACGATGGTGTGAAACTAGAAGTAAATAATGAGGAAAGCCGAAAAATCCACAAATACACAAAAATTAAACAACAGACTAATGAAGAACCAATGGATCAAAGACAAAAATCAAACAGAAATTAATAATATCTTAGGACGAGTGAAAGTAGCATTATAAAATATATAGGATGCAACAAAAGCAGTTCTAAGAGGAAAGTGTATAGAGATAAATACATACATCGAGGAGAAAGAAAGATCTCAATTAAACAAGTTTTGTACTTCAAGAAACTAGAAAATGGGAAAGACCAAAGTCAGGAGAAGAGAAGAAATAATAGGTTAGAGCAGAAATAAATGAAATGGAAAATAAGAAAATAATACAAATGATTAACAAAACTATGATTTGGTTCTTTGAAAAGGTTAAACAATATTGACAAATTTTAGGGAGACCAACCTGAAAAAAAAGATGATGCAAATAAATTATACATGAAAAATTAGACATTTCATCTTATACTGAACAAATAGAAATATCATAAGAGACTACTATGAATAAGTACACACAAATTTAACAACCTATAAGAAATGAATAAATTCCTAGAAATATAGAATTGGACAAAACTAAATCATAGAGAAAAAATCTGAACAAAAAAACAAAAGGGGATTGAGTCAATAGTCAAAAAACCTCCTAATAAATATATTTCCAGGACCAGATCATTTTACTGGCGAATTCTACCAAATATTTAAAGAACTAATACCAATCCTTCTCAAACTCTAACAAAAAATAAAATAAGGTCAGTATTACTCTGATACAGACCAATATCCCTGATAAATATAAATGTAAAAATTCTCCACAAAAAATTAGCTAACCAAATTCAATAGCACATATTGTGGTAAATCACATAAAATCACATATTATGGTAAAGTGAGATTTAGCCTTGGGATATAAGAATTGTTCTGTGTACATGCCACATTAAAAAATAAAAGATAAAATCATATGAACATATTAATAAATTCATAAAAAGCATTTGACAAAATTCAATATCCATTCAAGGTAAAAACTCTTAGCACTTTGAAAATACAAAGAATGAACCCTAAAATAATAACGGCCATATATTACCAGCACATAGCTAACATCATACTCAATGGTAAAAAGGTTGAAAGCTTTTCCTGTAAGATCAGGAACAAAACAAGGGTGCCCACTGGCAGTACCCTTACTCAGCATACTACTGGAAATCCTAGTCAGTTCAATTGGACAAGAAAGATATTCCATTTAAAAAGAAAGAAAGAATTTTTTCTCCCTTTGCAGATGACATACATGACCTTTATATAGGAAAGCCTAAAGACTCTACAAAAAAAATGTTACAAATAATACTGAAACCAGTAAATTTACAGGATACAAAATCAACATGCAGAACTTGATTGTGTTTCTATACGTTGACAATGAATTTCCTTAAGAAATAAAGAAAATTTCATTTTTAGTAGCATTAAAAAATACTTAGGAATTAATTTAACCAAGGAGATGAAAGATCTGTACATTGAAAACTCTTAAGACATTGATAAAATAAATTGAAGAAGAAAAAGTAATTGAAAAAATCCTGTGTTCATGGATTGGAATAATTAATATTAAATGTCCATACTATCCAAAGCCATTTATAGATTCAATGCAATTTTTATCAAGATGTCAATGATGATTTTTACAGAAATAGAAAAAATATTTCTAAAATATGTATGGAACAACAAAAGACCTCAAATAACCAATGTAACCCTGAAAAAGACTAACATACCTGAAGACAAACAGTTCTTGATTTAAAGCTATACTACAAAGCTATAGTACTCAAAACACTATGGTATTGGTAAGTGTGTAAAGAACCATGGATGAAGCCAAATGGGGGAAGGATTGATGGTGGGAGTTGGGGGTGGGTGGGGCAGGGGAAAGTGGTGACAACTGTACTTGAGCAATAAAAAAATAAAAACTAAAAAATAAATAAAACAGACATACCAATGGAACAAAATTGAGATCCCAGAAATAAACACAGCTGTATATATGGAAACAATTTTTGACAAAGGAGTCAAAAACATACAATTGAGGAGTCAAAAACATAAATTGTATTAAATTATACAATTTAATAAATGGTCGTTGGAAAATTGGATAGCCACATGCAAAAAATGGAACCTGACCACTATTTGTCACCATACACAAAAATTAATTCAAAATGGATCAAAGACCTAAATATAACTAGTGTTGTTTTTCATGGCATGGTCACACATATTTAATAATGTCTTCACACATATTATTTAAGAAAGACTAAATCAGGCTAAGAGTGACTTAAATACCCTTTTTTACTTGCATAATTAATTTAAAATTTAGTTTAATAGTTAAGCATTCATCTATTTTCATACAAATCGAGTTGTAGCATTTCACTGAATTACTTCAACTCATCTGTAGTTGGCATTTTGCCATTAAACTAAATATTTGAAGTAAATATTGTATTAAAATTCATTTTCATCTTTAAATATATATATTAAACTAAATCTTTATCCAAAAAAGTCATATAATTTTCCAGTATCATTTTTGCATAGTCAGTCTTTATACTTCACTGATTTCAGTTTTTACATGAGAAACTTAAATCTTAATTTTTTCCAAATAAACTATTGAATATTTTTCTTAACCTTTATAAGCTAATTCTTAAGTGATTTCATTAATGTCGCATGAATTCTATTTTTTTCTATAAATCTCTGCAACTGTTGATTATACCTTTTAATAAATTACCATTGAAATAACATAATTTTCCTCAGACTAAATTTTCTCCTTTTGTTCCAAGTCATAGTAGACATATTGAGACAGTCTTTTAAAAGTAAATTTTCTGTATTATTCATAATTCAATTTAAAAATTATTTAAAACAATAACTAGAAAATTTCACTGCATGAGAAATATTTAAAAATACTAACATACAAATTGTATTAGTCATTAAGTAGAAAACAATTATAGAGTTGCTAAATTATGAGTACTGAAATGCAAAATGAATAAAACTTTAAAATATGGTAATTTGTCATGAGCTGAAATAGCCTACTTCATTGCCAGATATGAGTTTAAGAATTTAATTTTAGGCCATCATAAAAGAAAGCATGTTGGACTTCTATTAAACATAGTAAAATTCACCATGATATCCTTCTCAGGGGTGATTGTAGGTAATTTTATGATTTCTTCGCGTCTTTCTTATATCTACCTTTTATGTCACGAGTTTAATGAGGAAATTAGGGGATGATAAGCTTCTCTGGGTCAATTAGGGTCATTTTAAAGTTCAGATCATTCACTCTGGATGACACCACTGAACTCTTAACATCATTATTAAAAAGATACAATGCATATTAAAAATATGGCTTGGCCAGTTATAACTTTGTGGCATAAGAAGAGGAGAGACATCTAATTTTTTAAAACTGAAATTGAATGTTTCTTAGTTTCTGTATTCACTGTTCAATAAATATGTGTAATTTTAATTTTCTTTATATGAAAATTCAACTGGGTGATACTGCATATCAAGCTGTTTTGGTACAATTATATAATTAAACTTTGCACCTCATTGTGAAAAGTTCTAGTTGTCAGCATATTGTCAGGAGGAAGTTTTTGAAAGTTGAGACAGAGTGCTTGCAAAAGACATATTAACTCTCATAACAGATTCAAGAATAATTTAGGGACTGACCCAGATTTCCTAATAATAATCCTGTTCAAAATACAATAGCAACAACCAAAAAACAAAACAAAACAAGCAAACAAACAAAAATAACACCTGTCACTTCTATTCTCTTTCAGGACCTACAACATTTTTGTAGAAGCCATTCATCTGCTTGTGGCTCCAAATCCCTAAATCCCCAAACTGCTCTGAGGATCTCCCTCAATCACAGATTTAGGGAGAAAAATGCCACAAAGAACTATGAAAAGGAGGCATAAAATGCATATATTTAAGTATACTGAAATATATGCTTAAATATTTGTTTTTTCCTTTCTCTCTTTCCCTCTCTCTCTGTCAGTTTGAGGAGACAATCCTTCCTTGTAATAGGTGGACACTATTATCAAACCTAAACTTTGAGTAACTATCACAAAGCATGAGAAAGGATCATGGTCTGTCTTGTTCAGCAATGTGTGTCTGGGGTACAGTTTCCACAAGGCAGGTTTTTTAATAAACTTACTTTCAATGAGAACAACTAATGATATGGCATAAATAAGTAAGCAAAGACACCTTAGAGATTAACAGCAAAGGACAGAGACATTTTGCATAAAGATACCTGGCAAAAGATTTCACCAAAAGTTATTGAGGAAGAAGGAAAAATAGTTAATTCATGGGACTCTTTAGTTCCTGTGATTTTATCTGTAATCAAGATGCTGGCTATAGAATAAATTATATGTGGTTCTCTCTTTGTAATGTGCATTGCTTCATTTTTAATTAATTATAAATGAATGTTTAATTAAAAACATTCATTTATAAATTGTTAAAGATAACATCAGAAAAATGTAGATTGCAATTCATAAAATTGGACATCCATTTTGGGAATTAACTGTGGCACAGTTTAACTGTGCCCACTGTCTGATCCAAACCTAGTTCAATACCTGTTACACCAACCAAGTAACTGGTAGAACCTCTTTTCTCCAATGTATCACGTGTGGATGATAACTTAGTAAGTCATATACACATTTAGTATATGGCATCAGCAGGGGCGATTCCTGTCTGACTGAGTAATAGGAGAGCAAAATGTTAAAGGACCAGATCTTACTTTATAAACATGGGTGTTGCTTCCCGAAGTAAGTGACAAATGGACCCACCATAATACGCCCACCATTTTAAAGTAAATGGGGAATTTTAACCATTGAATGATGAGACTATTCTTTCTTAGATAAGAACCAAGCGATTGTTTTGCTGCTTTTCTTTTTTCTGACCTGTCCTAATGCACCTATGTCAATTAGTACAGATGGCCTTAACACTCAAGCTAGAAATGGCCACTAAGCGTAAATCTAAAGGGACTTTTTGTGTTTTATGAATATCTTTTAAACAGGAACAAGCACCATTCTTATCATCAAATTTATGTGTTCAGCTTTTCTAATTATTTAAGTCAGAAAGTGTATTTTTGTGTTAAAAATAAAATTTCCTGAAATCTGTGTATGTGTTTTCTCTTACTGCTGTAATAGATTACTCATATTCTTATAGTTTAAAACATAGCTTTCGTGTATGTGTGTGTGTGTGTGTGTGTGTTTCTTGAGTTCAGAAGTCTGAAATCACTCCTAATGGGATAAAGTAAAGGTTTCAGGAGGGCTGGTTGCTTCTGGAGGCTCTCAGGAGAATTGCTTTTCTTTTCCTCTTTCAGCTCCTACATGTACCCCTTAACTTGTGGACACTTCCTACACCTTGAAAGCACATCACCCCAATCTTTGCTTTTGTAATCACATCACTTTCTCTGTCTCTGACTCCTTCAGTGGCCCTCTTACGAAAACCTTTGTAATTACTTCAGACCCATCTAAATAATCCAGGATAAAAATCTCATACTAAGAACCTTGTCTTAATTACATCTTCATTCTCTTTTTCCACATAAGATAACATTAGTAGTGTCTGGGGATTAAGATATGAACATATTTGTGGTACCATTATTCAGTTAACCATATTCTGGATTCCCAGCAATGGTTTGTGAAAGTTTGCTTTCAATTTATTTAACATTTACATTTGACACCTCTTTTTAGGTCTATAGCCTTAGTATTATAAGTGATATTATGGCTCTAACTCTTATTAATGAGCTTCTTGGAGGAAAAAATGACATCTTAAAGATCCAACACATAATATGAATGACATTCATATAAATAACAAGTTTTTATAGTTTCACCAACAATTTCTCCTTAATTATAAGAGACAAAGTTTTAAATTTTTAAAACATCTGAAGGCACTTCTTATACTATTCACTCTTTAATTTCATTATTAATAAAGACATTTGTCACCTTTAGTTTCCCTAAGGCATTTAAAGTGTTTATATTTGTTTCTTTTAAATATGAACATTTCAACCATTCACAGGGATTACATTAATTGAGATGAATTGAGCTGTCACTTCTTATACTGAAGCTGTTTATTACTTGATATAAAAATTCTGCTGAAAATAAGCAAATAAATATGAAACATAATGAAAAACTCCTTCATTCTTACTCTTATACAAGAATAACAGTATCAAGTCAAATTAAATTTAGGAGATGAAAGTTTTTAATCATATTCATCACTTAAAATCTTTCTATTGTATAGCTAGTACTAATTATTACAATCGATCAAAAGAAAATATGTGGAATTACCAAGCACTCCTTATTGTATGCTAGTTAAGTTCTATACATTGCACATAGAAGTGGCTTTGACGTGAGCACTAATCCCTGAGAGTTTATATTGTTGTCCTAGAACTACGGTTGAGTACAATTTTTGGATGGGAAATCCCTGATGTATAATAGAAGCTGTGCAGTAACCTTAATTTCTATTAAGCCTTTAATTTGAGAACATTTGTTGCTTCATTATTGCTTGCTGTTTATGAAAGAAAAGTCAGGAGGACCCAGATAATTCTATGGGATTTAAATCATAAAATAATTTTCTACCACTTTTTGTGACTAATAATTGTGGGATGATAGAGCCATTTAAGAACTGCTTAAACATGAAATCTAGGCGATATTTTTTAGTGTGTTTTTGAGAAAAATTCTTTTAAGTCAAAACATGAGCTAGTTTGCCGATTGACAATATGACAATGATTCAAATGATTAAAATAGATTGAAGAACTAAAATTAAGATGTAACATAATGCTCATGAAAAAGACTTAAATGCTAGTGTGAAGATGTTATTCTCTTCCAAACACTTTTAGGCAGAGTCCACTTCCCTACCAAGAACCTGAACAAGAGCAGTATATATAATTCACTTAATGAAGGAGAACCAGAAAACCATTAAGAAATATGTCAATGAAAGACAGACAGGAGCAGAGGAATAACTACCTCTGACTGTAAGACACGGGTCAGGAGACTATTGAAGAGGATCCTGATCACATGGCATTACTGAGTTATTACTGAACTACTGAAGCTATTTCCAGGAGTTCAGTGACTTTTTAATTTACCCATTTTATGTTTAATAAATCTGGAATCTTACCCCTGCCTCCTCCTCTCTTTAGAAACAAGTAGAAAGAGCTCTCTTTCACTATCACACTAAAACAACTTCTCCAAACTTTTCATGTCAATGTCCAATAATATAAATAAGGAGGACAAATCCAAATGCTTTAATGTAAGCGAGTGTTCAGAAGGAAGAATTGAGAAGCAGAGCTCATGACCTAGCAGCATACACCTCTCTTTCTGAACTGGATGTACACAGTCTGTCCTCAACAAATGAAGGGGAAATAATAGAAAAGCAATTTGACTTAACCAATTACATGCACGCAACTCTGCCAAGCAGGACCACATAAACCAGTCAAAGACTTCTCAACCTGGGGTCTACCTTATGTTATGGTCTACTTTGAGACAGAAGCTCCTCTTTTTAAAAAATTTGAAACTCTTTAAACTTTCACAAATTCTAGTTTTCTTTCTGTGCACAAGTTTTGTTATTTTCTAACTTCCATGGCCTACCTTCCTCTAAGGCAGGTTTTCTTAATCACAGCATGTAGATATTTTGGAACTGATATTGCTTCATCGGAGGCTGTCATGTTATTGTAAAATGCTGAGAAGCAACCTGGGCCTCTTACACACTAGGTGCCACTTGCACTACCAACCCTAATTTGTAACCAGAAATGCCTCTGGATGTTGCTAAGGATCCCCTAGGAGGCACAATCACACCTGGTACCTACAGTGATCTTTTTATACTTGACTTGAACTATTTTTTTTCAGAGATGTCTGTGTCACTGAGCACAGACGATGGTGCTACCCAGACATTCCTTAATCCTGAAGAAAGTGTTTCTGAGGGCTGATAACGAATGGAAATATCAGTGTTTTTTTCTGGTTGAGGGTATAAGTAGAAGGTATCTTGGGGAGCTTAGAATGTATTTCTTATACCAACAGGAGATAGTTTCAGCTTTTCTGTTCAATTTAGGCTTTGGTAGCAGATCATAGTATAAATTTTATATATAATTTTATTTTGTGTATGTATGTAAACTAGTATTTTCTGTGTTCATAACATACTAAACTAATCCCATCCCCCTTTTGGGTTTGTTAACTTTTATAATTTTTTAGACAAAATACATTATTGATGGGTAATTTGTGCATAATTCTTTGTACTTTTCACCAAAACACCACCCCCAAATTCCATGTCAAACTAACTCCAACTACCTCATTACTAAGAGAGAGGTCACCTGGTGGTCAGTTTTTGGAGTCTGCGCTTGTCGTACAGAGAAATATCCTTCCAAATCGGTTCTCATCCACTATATTTGGCATAACCTGTCATTGCCAGAATTTTGCAGACTTCTCTGGAACGTTATTACTGTACAAAGAAACAAATGTATCTACCTTCATAGAACTTGAATTTTGGTGTAATATAGTCTCATAGGCAATAAAAAATACATGAAGAACTACTTATGTTGTTATCTGGAAAGCAGGATGGAAATAGTCCAATAGTTGGAACATATTCAAGACAAAGGCTCTGAGGCAGGAGCATGCTTGGGTTTCTCTAGGAATGTCCAAGAGCCCACTGTTGCTGTTTCAGTGTGAGCTAGAAGGAATGTAATTGAATCGAGTTTGAGGTTAAATTGTAACCTGGTCTATCTAGCCCCTGGAAGGTCTAATTATGTGAGTCATGTGTGTGTGTAAGAGAAACAGGGAGACAGAGATTCTGTTGAGATTTTCTGGTATTTCAGATAAAATTCTAAAACTCTAAATCCTATCCCAATGCAAATTTCACTCATATGGAATACTAATTTGAGCTTACTTCTTTTAGCGTGAGTTTGCATATAAGTCACGCTTGTTGAAAATAATTGTTAAAAAAATTAACTAGATGATGGAAATAGAAGAGAGAAATAAAACAGATGGTAAAGTTAAACTAGATGGATTTTCAAGTTTTTTCTGCTGATTCCCCTATGAAGACTTTAAAAGATGAGATAAAACATAAACTTCATTCTTTATCTGCATCCCTGAACCAGTTGCAGAGGAAGAGAACCAAAAGAGCTGTATATAAAGCTCTCATTGCATTTTCTTTGATAATAAAAAGCAGCAGTCAACAATTCTAAGTCATAACATCAGGAACTTATAAAATATTTGGATAGATATAAACCAATAATGTGGCTCTAACTATGTGTATTACCTATTAAAAATAAAATTAAAATATTAGTAAGTCATTAAAACTCTAAGGAAAAGAAACCCTGAATTCATGCTGAGACAATGTAAATAGTTCTTAAATGCATAGTGTCTGTTTTTTTTTACTTTATTATGTGCATAATATCAATTGTGTTCTTTATTTTAGTGGCTGTCATTTATTCATTTTTATAAACAAAAATGAAAATAAGAACCTTTTGCTTTTTTATGCCACGAGCTCTTAATTTCTTTAATGATTTATTCTTACCTGGTGGTTGCTAGAAATCTGACTCTCATTTGGGAACTGACAATTGTTTCATCATGGGCACCATTTAAATTATTAATGTTGAGAATGCAATTGATGTTGTAAAGTGTTTATTAGAAATTCCTCATCACAATTTCAATGAGAAAGTTCACCATTCTTATGCCACTTTCATTATAATGAAAATGAATTGAAAATAGAGGAATTTAACTCATAATGAAAAGCATGGCTTAGAATTAATAAGGTTTTGACCTTCAAGGTTTTTCTTTTAGCACCTAATGTTGTCTAGCCTGTTATACTTATTATATACTCTTAAAGTCATTATATAGTATGCTTTATTTTTCATATTACTTCAATTAAATGTATATTCAAAAATATTTTTCTGATTATGATTTTAGTCTAATCTTATTAAGAAGAGGAAACAACTGTCAGATTGTTGATTTACTTCATTTTAACCTGTGTTATACACATCTGTATAATAAAAATATTATCCAGGCCCCAAAGGCCATCCAACTCTGATTAACCTTGGGGCTAAGTTAGTTCTGACTTCAACTCAGAGCTTCTCTGGGATCTTCAGAGCCATCCTTTCCCATGATTGTCTCTGGTGCCCTGCTTCTCTGTTCCTCTGTATACTAATTTGTGCCTGGACTACATAGGTCACAGACTTCATATACTTCACTGTTTCCACACAGTTGTTGCAAATATACTAGGGACATGCTATGTCAATTAAAAATTAGAAAGCCCTGGATGATTATGGTGATGGATGTCAGTTTGTGTTATGTGCATTGTGTAGTTCTGCCATTAAATATATAATTTCACTTGATCAGTTAATCCAGTTATGTTTATGACGTAAAGTTATTCCTCCTTGTTATTTCCTTATATTGAAGTCTTCCTTATTAATAAAGCTATACCAGTGTTCATCGTACTTAATTTTCATGAGATATCTTTCCCATTACTTTACTTTCATTATGTCTATATTTTTATATAACATGAGTTTCTTTTCCTAAAATATTTTAAATACTTATAGAGAGAGGCAAAGGAAGGAAAAAAGAGAGGGAGAGAAACTTTAATGTCGACCAAGCCTGCAACCCAGGCATATGCCCTGACTGGGAGTTGAACCGGCAACCCTTCACTTTGCCAGACAATGCCCAACCAACTGAGGCACACTAGTCATGGCAAAAACGAATCTTTTTTAAACAACGTTTGATTAAGTCTTGCTTTATATGCCATTAACAGTCTCCGTCTTTTAACTGATATGTGTAATCAGTTTGTATTTACTGCGATCTTGGATGCAGCTGGATTTAACTGCATCGTATTACTGTTTGCTTGTTTTATGTCCTCTCTATTCTCTTTTTTTCTCAATGTAAAATATATTTATCTAAATAAGAGAATGAACAGTTTATATCTCTTCCAAAATATTAGAGTTCATCAAATAGTCTCTTTGAAATTAGTTGACATGTTCAAAAGTTAATAATACAAACATCAAATTAGAAAAGCAAATATTAGTTACAGAATTCTAAAAATATTAAACCCTAGAAAAATATATTTTATATTTGCATGTTAAAAATAAATTCAATATACATTTTATTTTATTTACTATGCTACGTCACTGAAGTGTCATGAAGAAGAATAATTTCTGTCATGCACAACCATCATATAATCTGAAAAAAATATTTTTAAAAATGCATTAACTTATATATATAAACTGTATTTATAACTCAATAGAGGTAAAATGATTATTAATTAATAGGAAAATTATATTTTTGAAAAATATTATAATGTTAAAAACATTTATTAATGTACATTATCATTATGATCACCTAAATTATAACCAAATGAAAAGTCTGATAGCATTCCTTTTCTCCTAATATTTTATCTATAGGAGTTAGTAAATGTAAATTATAATTTTTTAAAAAGTCTGCAAGGTGATGAAAACTCCAGTCAAACTCCTTAAAATAGAAATTCAAATTGGTTATAGAGTCCATACATTGTTGAATAAATAGCTGATATCTCCCAGGGAAAAGTGTGATTGAAGAATAAAAACTTGAAAATAAAATCAGAGATAAACACTCAGAGACCATCCTGAAATGGAACAGAACTAAAAAAGAAAACATAGACAAGATAATATAAAATAATTTCAAACCAAAGTTACAAGAGACATTTCAATTAGAACCTTTCATATTAAGGATAGATAAAATTTAAAGGGAAAAAATGGTGGTGTGTACTTTTTATTGCAAATAGATACGTGTAGTACTTGAAAGTATGTGTTCTGGGGTCATACAGAATAAGTTTAGGTCTAGGCTCATTTATTACTGTTGATATGTGTAAGCTGGAAGAAATACTTCAAAAGCTCAGCAATCATTTTATTTTTCTGTAAAATGGAATGGGATTTATGTGCAGATCAAATAAGGTCATAATCGTAAATGATAATTTCTCCAAAAGACATACCTAAAAATGGAATCGCTAAGTTGTAGGGCATGCCCTACTGTGTGTAGTACACACACGGTATTTGTCAAATTATTTCAAAAACTGTCCAGCTAAAAAAGCATATTTTTATATACTTATTTTTATAAGTTTATTCTCCAGACTAATTTTATGCCCCCATCTAGTTTAAGAGCTTAAGGCATAGTTACCATGGTCTTACATAAAGAGATACATCACCAGTAGTCAATTAGTTATATTCATATTATAAAATAAAACACTGCCTATAGCATTTATTCATACCCTCCCAACATAATTCTAATTAGTTAAAAATCTCTATTACTAAATTACATATATATGATGTTTATAATATCCATATAAGGATATATTTCTCTGGCTTAGAATGATATAAGCATTCGAAGTGCAGAGTGCCTGAAGCTATTGTGCTCTGACATGCTAAATTACTTTGCCATGTATTAAATTACTTACTCTGAATCTTCCAATTATATTGAAACACCATCCTTCATTCAGACAGTTGATGCTGAGCAGTCTACAGCGGTCAATTACTTTCTCACAGTTCTTTCCAGTAAATCTTGGCATACAACTGTAAATACATCAGTGTAAATAAGAAAAGTTGCAAATTAAATATTTTCACTAAAGTCTATTAACAGTTTGCCAAAAATAATAAGGCTTTGTTTAAATTACGTTCAACATATATTATTACATGATATATTCAATCATTAATTTTGTCTGTGCGTACTTGTGCTCTTAGCAAGGGAGAAAAGATTGTCTATTTAAAGGGAATTAGAGTGAAATATATTTTCATCGATGCTCTTAATATTGTCTTTTGAGAACTTACGAGTCAATCAACTTTGGTCTAACTGGATAGTAACAATAAAATATAGGTTATAAGAGGCTACTGGAATAAAGGAAACCGTTACTGAAATGTACAGGAAAGGGTGCGTGAGACTTTTAGACTTTATTAGCGCTCTTAGACACGGATGACACTCTATCAGAAACTGATGGCGCACGGGGACTTCAGACAGTGCGAAGAGTTGCAGTGGGACATGCCAGTGTGGCTATGTTTAAGCCCATTATGAAGTTTTGTTTGTTGTCGGTTTTACATTCTTTAATAAAGCACTCTTATAGTGTATGTGCCTGACCGTAAGGTTTTGTTTTTTTTACTGAAATATAAGTGCCTGACATTAGGTTTTTAATTGCTGAGGCATCCATTTCAAAGACATCCATTTTGATCAAAAACACATACAGGCAGCTATGGGACACCTATAGCTCCACAAATAGGTAAGTACGCAGGTCTCCCCTGCCCATGATGTTTCCTTTGTAGAAAGCCCTGGACAGCCTGGAGAGCAGACCACTCGAATGATTCTGCTCTCTCATTCCCACTCACTAATTCCGCCCTTATGTTTTAAATTCACTAACGAAGAGTAAACTTTCACAACCTTACGTATGTCACCTCAACTCTAATAAAGGCAGAACCCCAGGTCTGTGTTGTCTTTCTTTCTCTGCACCTGCTACCTTGCTGCCTGCCTCTCGGAGGTGCTATTTACTCTCCAGGACCTGTGAGTAAGAATCTTTGTGTTTTCAAGTCCCCTTATGGTTGTCGCTGTGTGTCCCACAATCATAATAAGAACCACACAGGCCAGCCCAGCCACAACGCTGGCTCCAGTTGGAGACGTGTCTGTGGAGACTCGCCACACGCAGTGGGGCGCAGGTGAGTACCGCAGGTGAGTATCCCGGGCGTTCCTAGTCTGACAGACCAGAAACAAACTGTATTCCTGCTCATTAGCTGCAGTCAATTAGGTGCTGAAGGACACATACCACTGCGATGACTTCCTTTGCCCTCACTCTCATTAATTTGTGAAAAAAATATTCCAGTACTTTAAATCACACTTAATAACCAAACGGAGTTCTAAATTAGGTGACAGTGTCTCTCTAAAGTAAACACTAGAGAATTAAGAGCAAAAATCATGCTTGTTAAGACTACATTGTTACAAACTTTCATAATGAAATGAATTACACTATACATTTCTTTAAATTTCTCATATGAACAAAGTGATAATTTCATAAAAAGAAGAAACCAAAGGTCATGTTAACATAGTTCAACTGAAATAGCATCAGTAAAACATTTTTGTAAATGACCTTACCTGATGTTTAAGGCACAGCTTTGAACTTTCATCTTACAGAATTGAATCATTCCTTCATTTATATCAGTAATAACATTCATTGTTTTCAGCACCTACTATATGCCAGCAACTAGATTAATTACTTTTACACAATTTATTATTTGTTTCATTCAATCCTTATAAACCCCATGTGAACTATATCATTACCACTATGTTATAAATGAAGAAATATGCTCTGAGAAGGTAAGTTTGTTGCTTTGATCACATCACTAATTTTATAGCTAGTATTAAAGTTAAGTACAGTCTGACTATAAATGTATTGTACTCTAGCTACTCCATTGATGAAATCTTTTAAGATATGTTTGCCTAACTTCTCCCATTCTGAAGGCCTAACCAGTGCTCTGGAATTCATTTCAAATACCACTTTCTTATAAAAGTTGCATTCCTACCCTTTCTTTCCTGGGGTAAGAATTGCAGGAGGAAGGAAGCACTAGAATATCAAACACTGGTGAGTTGTGGCTACCATGTCTCAGTGTTCCCTTTGAGTAGGAATGAATTGAATTGGCCAAGGCTCGCTAAGGACATGCATGGAACTTGGGGGATTTATATTATTCTGGAGTACGATTTCCAAAGATGGGGAAGGGCAGAGCTATGAATTAAATGAACAACTAATATTCAGTCATTAACAAGATCAGATCAACAGGTTGTTGGATGAAATTAGGCAGCAACAATGCTGAGAAAGATGTTTCTAAACAAAGCGTGGTTTTCTGATCATGAAAAATTGGGCCAAAGTGTTAGCATTTTTCCTACATACTAAGGAGGAAGTCCCAAAACACCATCTGTGACACCTGGCCCAGGTAGGTCTAACCCAAAGGTGAAGGAAACCATAGTTAAAAAATCTTCCTGTTGAGTCATAGGCTATCAACCCTCCAGGTATCCAGTTCCACTCATAGCTTGAAATCTAAAATAAGCTCCTGAAACCCATCCACAAGACAAATGGCATCTATCAACTCAACTGCAGTCAGGGAAACAGAAGGCTTAAATAGAATTGTTGCTACTGAAGAATTTAAACCAGAGAAAATGAAAACAAAGGGAGGAAAAAGCAAATTCTAGAACAACATGGATCCTTTGATTAGTTCTATTACAAAGTTTTTCCTTTGTAATTTTCACTTACAATAGTAAAAATGAGATATTTATGTGGGAAAAAATCCTAGCGAAAGAGAAACATTTTAAATAACATCAATATTTGACCTAATGAGTTACACAGATATGATTTTTATAAAATACAATATAGACAATAATATAGCAAAACAGTACCTCAAAAAGGCGACTTAGTGGCTAACAAAAATTTGAATGGAGTCAAGTGAGTTAAGATGGGATTATTTAAAATAACAGTAGACTAAAATAATTTATTCGATGTAAGCAATAAAGTCAGAATTATCACCTCACTACCTTCCAAACATCAAAACATGGTGTACAATTTATATTTGAGAAAATATAGCAAAAAGTGGGAGAAAATATAAAAACTAACATTTATTTATTTTTGTCTTTAGCTTTTATTAATTAATTAATTAATTTTTAATTTAAAATAGTGAATCAGACTATTTAAAAAATTGATAAGTGTAAAGATATATTTTATAAGAACTGGCCTGCATAAATATCAGAGTCCAATAACTTCTATAATTAAATTTTGGTGATTAAACAATTCTATACCTTTTATTTCAGTTTATCTACTTTCTTAATTCATATTTCAAATTTAATAAAATAAGCTGTATTAGTCTAATATACTACTGATTATGTTGTAAATATTAAATAGAAGTGATTTTTTTAAAGAAACATTTTCTTTTCCAGCACATATGCAGTACCCAATATTTACATTTGAATGAATACTTAATACAAAATTACATTGACTACAATTCATATTAGGAGAAAAATGCTACCATTAAGAAGGCTACATTCACTTTTATAGTGATCATGAGATAGATAGTGTTCTGGAATCATTTAAAAAACCAAGAAAGGGAACACAGGTATACAAATGTAGAAATGCAAACAGGAATATGAGGAAATTGAGAAGCTGATATTAGATATTCTATTGTGTAATTGTGCCAAAGAGTTTATGTCAAAATATAAAGTGCCAACATTGAATTAAAATAACAGTAGCTGAATAAAAAAATATTTAATGGAAAAATAACTCTAAATGATGCTTGGCTTATTTATTTACATTCATGAAGAATTCAAATTACTATGAAAGAAATGATTTTCATGCCATATAAGTATTAACCCTAGGATAATTTATGCTATTTAGTTATTACTTGTAAAAATTCATCAGAATTTTGATGTGAAATCCTCAAAAATTACAATAAAAATAGTTATAACCAAACTCATATTTGAAAATAAAAACAATGTTGTATCCATTAACACAAATTCTACTTGTAGGAATTTTTCCTGAATATATCAGATATAACAAACATGCATTTATATCCATATTTGCCCCATGATGTTACCAATGAAGTTTCTATAGAAAGGAGACATCACCTGATGTTAGAGGTGATCAAGGTGATCAAAGTCTAGTCTATCACATTCCCACCTGTAGGGTAAATGCAGTCAGTCTGGCTCCCTCACCCAGATGTCTGGGGAACTAAGGTAAGCAGTGTTCCCATAGCCTTGAGTGGGCCTGCATGTGCAGAGTCACGCTGTGTGATACAGTATCTTGGCACCCTGCCGGCTTTATGTGTTTTTGGTATATAAGGGACTTAGGGGCTTCCTGCTGCAGGACACATGACCTGTGGTGTGCCTAGATTGCCACACCCTAGAATAAAAGCATGTCAGGCACCCCAATGGCTCCATCTGCCCAAATCCCTTGTGAAACTGTTCAGCCTTGACAGGCAGCAACACACCACCCATAATTCCAAGAATCCAAAGCCACTATAAATAAGAAAATAATTCCTTTCTGAATTGTCCATTCTTTTGTAGATGCTGTGGTTATCAAATGGGACGACATTCATGAATTTGATTCTATTGTATATTGAAGAATTTACTTTATATAACTAATTTGGTTATTTTTTTCTACATAGAGTATAGATTTTATGCTGTGCTATTGAAATGAGAAGAAACATGCTGTTCTCAGGCAACTGCCAACCATTCTAAATGACTAGAGTTCATAGCGAATGATGAGAGTGGCAAAATAGGAGAAGAAAGAGCTGGGAAAGACATTTGTAAGGTACACCAAAATTCACCAAGTTTTCAAAATTTAGGAGTAAAATTCAGGGGCTTGGAACTGCAGAATGGGTATAAAAAAATAACAACAAAACAAATATAAAAAAAGTAAGAGACCTATGTGAATCAATGTTAATGTGCCATTAAACTGAAGACTATGATAAACTTAAATATAACTAAAGTTCAAAAAATGAGTGAGAGTAGGAGGAGAGACAGAGAGATGTCAGTCTATCAGATTAACTTTTGGGCTTGAAATGGAAGTGAAGTGAAATCCTCTCTGCTTACCTTTAAAACTGCTGTCCCCTTCAATTGTCTGCCACCCCCTAGAATACCTGAGGTCTCCAAAATCCAGAGTGCTACTCATGTTCATATTCATGTTAAAGGTTTGCAGTTCACCTTTAACAAGGTCTATTATGTCCCAATAAAATCAGCAAGTGCACATGCATACTTAATTCCAGTTTCGCTTAACTTCATAGCGGACAACTACATAACCGTTCCAGCACCCACAGTATATTTGACATGCATGTTTTCTGGATTTCATTTGGATTTGATCCGGAAATGTGATGAAAGTGAAATCAAATGGAAATTTTTAGTAGTATGCCTAGATTATTTATAATTAGTCTGACAAGAAAATGGAGGTTAAGTGTTTACAAGACTATAGTTTGGAGACTAAGCAAGGGACAATTACAGCAATACAGGAGAAATGAGATGTATTATGTAGCAGGTCAGAGAAGAAAATAGAAGAGATATTCAGGAGTTAGAATGAACAAGAGGATGAAAATTTATTGACATAAACAGGAAGGCAATGGACAAAGTGTCAATTAGTGTTTGGTAATGTCCTTAATAGTTCTCATATTTAATAATTTTTACATTGCTTCTTTTCCTCTGGTTTAAGTTGTTGTTTATTGCACTTATCTTCATAATTCAGAAAAGTTACCAAATATTTTTATTCCATTAGTGATATCCCTCTCCTTCCCTGATATATAATCAATCACATACTTTACTATTTTTTTTGCAAACAAAGTTTTAATAATTTCACCGATGTGGATATATATTTTCCCTTGTGGACAGCCAGATTTCTTCCTCATGATGTTTACTTTTTTTCCCTCCTTCTCACTACAAGTCTTGAGGCATTGCTTAAATAATTTATTTCTTTTAGTTCTAGATCCTAAATACAATTTCCTCTACTGGGTATCCCTGTCGTTTCAGGGGCCCTATTTTAGCACCTGTGACATATATGTAAATATATATGTGACATATATATATGTGATAATGACTATATATATAATCATTATCAATTTAGAATTTCATTTCGAGTGCATGTGTATATATGTACATGCATGTATGAACATGCATGTATGAACATACATGCACATTTTTCCTATTCTAGTCCATTTTATATTTAGTAAGAATATATGTTTTCTTTATGTAGAGATCTGTATGATAGGTTTTCTTAATCTTTACATACACATAAACATTTTTCTCACCAACCAATATATAGTAGCCAGGTATAATATTTGGGGAAGGAGGTATTTTCTCTCAGTAGCCTGTAGATGCTTCCCACTGTTTCTGAGGCTATAAATGCTATTTCACTGTCTTCAAGCTACCTGTGTTATAGATAAACAATGCGATACCACACTGATTATTTTTTCTTTCTAAGTAAATTGTCTTTTCTTCCTTGAAGCTTGATAGATATTTCTCTATCAATCAGTCTAGCTTGGATACAGAGCCTTTTTAATATGCAGACTCAGTTTTTTCTCCAACTCAGAAAAATATTCTACAACTTGATTAATTATTGCTTTTTCTCCACATATTCTTGTTACTCCTAGAACTGCTATCATTCACATGGTAGATTTCCTTGATCTATAATCCAAGATACGCAATTTCTTCATCATGATTCAATAACAAATTCATCCATTAACTCCTCAACAAATAATTCTTGAGCTCCTACTATACAGTTGTTTTCCTAGGCATGGTGGATATTTCAGTGAACAAATTCCTTTCCCACATGAAGTTCTCCTTTCAGTGGGAGAGTTCACGGTAAAGTGGATAAGTAGTTGTTATTTTTCCAAAGTTTACCAGGGACAGCTTTATGGGCAAATTACTGTTTCATAAGACTGGAGGAATTTGGGATGAGAGCCACGCATGCACATGGAGATAGAAGCGGATTCTCATTTCTTTATTTTAAAATATTTTGTTTATGAACTTACTCTAGATTTCCATAATTTGGGACAGCACTTCTTTCTAATTTTCCAACTAAATTATTTAATCAAAAAGTATATTTTCTAGCTTCAGTCTTTGTGTGTAGGTATATGCGCTCTCTTGAGTCTCTTGTTTTGAGTATAGTTATCTCCTTTTTTAAGTGTTTGTAGGAACTTTATTCATAATTGCCAAAATCTAGGAATAACCCAAATGTCCTTAAACTGGTGAATCATTAAACAAGTTGTGACATTCATACATTTCTCAGCAATAAAACGGAATGAACTATTGATACATACAACAACATGGGTGATGGTCAAAGGCCTTATGCTAAGTGAAAGAAGCCAGACCCGACAGGTTACATCACATACTGTACGGTTCCTTGTAGATGACATTGTAGAAGAGGTAAAAGTATAGGGACTGTAGGGATGGAGAGCAGATCGTTGGCTGCCGGGGTTGGGTGGGACAAGGGGTGGATTACAAAGGGGCACCTGGCACCCTGAGGGAATTGTTTGGTGTGACAGAACTGTTCTGGGTCTTGATATTAGTGGTGCTTCCATAACCACATGCATTTGTCCAAGCTTATATGACTGTGTATCACAAAGAGTGAATTTTGCTGTGTGCAAATTAGAAATAGAGAAATAAAAGCAATAAATGGATATGTTATGTGAGCTTATTATACCCCAATAATTTTTCTTAAATCTCCCTCATTCTGAGTATTCATATTTCTCCAGTATCAGTGCCTGTCAGAAGTAGATTGTGTGTGTATGTGTGTTTCTGTCTGTCTCCCAAACTCAACTTTCCAAAAGAGCAGAAGTCATCCACGCTCGAATAATTCCTCCATCTCTGCCTCAGCAAGTCACCCACGTTTCTTTCTTTCTTTATTTTATAGTTACCTAAGTTGTCCTTTCTCTCTTTCAGACAAGCTAATACCTTCAAGTTGTATTTGTTTTATTTTCATTCTATTTCTTTACTTAATATCTCTTGCATGAAATATTTTCTCTGCTAACTCATCAGGTCTCAGGTCTTGCGCTACGGTGTTCTACGGGGCATTCTTCAGCGAAGAGAAGGCCAACAGGGCCAAGAAAGCTGAAGCGGTCCGGTTACCAGTGCCCACCTGAGGGCCATATACCTGGCCTCCTTGCTGCATGACATCACCGAGAAGATGCCCACTCTCTGCAGCTGAGAGGCTTTAGTCCTTATATTCGCATCTTAGTTGATTCCTCCAGGCAAAAAAAAAAAAAAACCCAAACCAAAAAACCAAAAATACTGAGGGGGCTGACTTTGACTTACCCTCAACTATTCAAAGAATTTATAGTGATTAAGTATTCACTATTTTCTGGTTATTGCTCTGGTGTTCCTTATGCTAATTTACAGATGTTTGCCTCGCTCACAAAGCAAGAAAAATCTGCATAAATCACTTCTGTTGAGATAGTCAGAAAGGCTAACACCTAATTCCTTTAGGCTACTCAAGATGTCCAGCAGCAATTTTTGTCAAAGTAATCAGAAATTTTAAAAACAGGAATGGGAGAAAATGTTGTTTAGATAACCATGCCCCTTTATATCTAAATTATAGTCATATTTTTGTAAATAATTATTTTTATAATAAGCATGGAAGTATTAGGAGGCTAGCAATATTTTTGTGACTGGAAGGTAAGAGGTACTTATATAATAGTGTTGGGGTGTGTGTGTGTGTGTGTGTGTGTGTGTGTATATATCATATATGTATACATGTATATATAAAAATATAGAAAAGCAGAGAGGACCTGAAAAGATGCATATAAGGGAAGAAATTAAAGGTAATGAGAATAATATATGTCAGTGGAAAAGCTATGGTAAAACACACTTTCATTTTCTCCTTATCCCTACTGAAATTATTTAAGGCTATAACAGCCTTAAATTTCTCTCTATTATTGGATTGGATTTTATCAATTTGCCAACATTTGTTGAACAATTGGATTAACTGTATTTCTTGGATAGAATATCAAAAACTTTGTTCAGTGACTTATAGAATACATGCCACTGATTTTAACAAGAAATGTCAGTCTCTGTTGGGGACACTGCATTTTACAAAACAGAGTAATGACAGAAATACCAGAACAAAATTTCCCCACCAGCATTTTGGTAAATGTAGTATTTGTGATACAGAAATACTATATTATTTTTATTTTTAAAGCATAGAGAAGTCACAAAAGAAAGTGACAACTAGCAAAACTAAATATATATTTTAAATATAATTTAAAAATATCTTTCAGAAAATCAAGGCACTATAAATTTAATAAAATTATAATATAAATGATTCCTGGGAAATTATTAAAGTAATGCATTAAATTAATGAAGTAACCATCCTCAAGGCAAAAGAAAGTAGGAATTGAAAATGAAATATATTTGATTTTTTGAAAGAGCTACTTCAAAGACAGTGTGCCAACAATATCACTTTTGGATACAGAGTATATATTCTGGCTTAAAGTTTTCCAGCTGCTGAAATAGCTCTTTCAAACTCTGTACTATTCTAGGAAATGAAAAGGAGATAGTTACAAAGTAACTTCAAGTAGTTTTCTCTGATTCTGTTATCTTGAAATACTCCCATCACTTGTTTGAAGACTTGGGGGGGATTTTGGTCCTTTTTTTTTTTTTTCAGAGCTTGAAACATTCTGAGTGAGTTATAATTTTTATCTTAATGAAAGTGCTGTGGTTTGCTTTGTTTTGGTTTGGTTTTCTTGTGTATAGATGGGGATGCTGGCGCAGAGTTAAAATTTGTACCAGTTTCAATACTGTCAAGTGCTTATTCCACTTCTTGAGGGAAAGAACTTTTGAGGCAAGTAAGAACTTGTCCTTCCAATAAAAGCTTTGCAATGCCACTGCACGCTGACTTACTGTGACTTGTATGGCCATAGCTGAATGTCAGACTTAAAAACTACTCATTTAGTCAATTTATATTTTGTGTATTATATGAGCAACTGAGTGATTGTCTGGGTCCCAAGAGATAAATAATACATATTTTGTAGTTCTTTAAACCTTAAAATAAAATTAATAGGCAAAAATATCTGCATTTTTGGTATTAACATTAACATGATACACTTTAATTCTAGATTACAGAAAGCCAAAATTGAAAATATTAAAATAGAAAATTTTTCTTCTAATGTACATTACACTATGAGCCTGGGATGAAATTGTAAAGACATAAAAATATAATAATAGATAGTGATAAGTGCTATAAAGTAAATAACTAAAGTCACATTAAAATGGAGAGTAGCTGAGAAAAGATGTTTAAGGGGTGTTTATCAAGATTGACAGGGACGACATCTTTAGAAGATTTTTATCTGAACAAAAGCCTCAGTGAAATAAACATTGAATTATTGTAGTTTGTGGCAGAAGTTGAATAATTGAAGGGGACAGAGTAGGAAGTTAGAGTGGAAGGATAGGCAGGGACAAAATATGGCTACACAGATAAGCATTTTCAATGCTTTAATTTAACTTAAATGTTATGGGAACAAACTCATTAAATGGTAGTAGATCAGAGTAACGTGATTTTAAAATATATATACTCTTTTGTGGGGAAAAGAGATGACAAGGAACAAGTCATCTCAAATTTCATTTATCTGTATCTTTCATTGTACAAGACGATGACAACTAGGAGACAAGGTCTTGTAGTTGCTCTGGCCAAAACTACCGAGCCATTATACATATATATATATATATATATTTCTTCTTTAACCCATACAGTGTAGCCTTATAAAATTCCCTTGTCCTGGATTATTCTATTGATTCAACTTTAAAAGCTATCCGTAATCCAACCACTTCTTACCGTGTCTTCTCTCCTATCTAGATTACTACATTAGCTCTTAAACAGGTTCTTTTCCATCTATTATCCTTATGTACAGGTTTCTTTTCAACACAACAGCCAAAGCATCATTTTATAATATTGGATAATATCACTCATTTGCCAGAGAACAGTACAATACTGCGTATTTCACTTCAAGTACAATGCAAAGACATTCAGATGGTATGTGTGATCTGTAACAGCCCTGATCTCTGCTTCTTTCTCCATCCCGCCTGATTCCCCTTGCTTTCTTCAGACCAGAGACACTGGTCTCGTTAGAATGATCTGAACAGGAGAGGGGTTTTGCATTAGGAGCCCCCTCTGTCATAAACATTCCCCCTCTAGAAAACTGCAAACCCCCTCCCTGTAATCATTACCCAAATACTAGCTTTCTCAAAGAGGCATTCATTCACTATTCTGCCTATTACTGGATGAGGAGCCAAAGCAAGGAGGTCAAGGGGAGGACTACTGAACTGTTCCAAATGATGACTTTTGGTGGCCTGACAA
The DNA here is from genome assembly GCF_022682495.2 of Desmodus rotundus. Classification (NCBI taxonomy): domain Eukaryota; kingdom Metazoa; phylum Chordata; class Mammalia; order Chiroptera; family Phyllostomidae; genus Desmodus; species Desmodus rotundus. The sequence continues at coordinate 25,688,869 of NC_071397.1, forward strand.
GAGTGGTAACTTCATAATGACAAAGGTGTTTATATCCATGATGTATATTTATGGGAGAGCTTGAAGGATTGATGATGGACAAGATGTAGGTTGAGAGAGAGAGAGACAAAAACCCCAAAATCCAAAGAACACTAACAAAGCAGGTTTATTCAGGGGTTGAATATCACCATTAATTTGGAATATATGAAGTTTGAGATGCTGCATCAGATATGCACGGCAGGCACAGGTTTACCTGGTGGGATGCAGAATTAAACCTGACTGATGTTTTCAGGTCAATAGAACATAAGACAGAAATAAGTTTGAAAGTGAATATACAGGTATGTTTTGTAAAAGGGAAAAGGAGGACCCACCAAGGGTAAGGGACAGAAGTGAGCAACTGCAGTGAAATAATTAGAGGTGCTCTTTCGTTATTGAAAAACATTACATAATTTTGGTGATAGAGTATGTAATTGAGTGAGCTTGAAATATATGAAGTATTGATTAGAGAGTAAAATATTTAAATCAAGATGTGGGAGGGTGTGCAATTATGGGTCATGATAAATTATAACATATGACCAAGAATGGGAGGAGGAGGAAAAAATAATTGTAAAATAATTGTCAAACTATTTAGGCAACCAAGGTGGGTGGATTTCCAAGATGCTAAAGCTGTCAATGCGGAATGGATAGGAATTAAGAGCAGAAGGCATACTTTGAAAAGGAGCATCAGGAGGGAGAAGCAGCGTTAGAGAGAGAATGATAGCCGATGTCATTTGATAAAAATGGATAGCCTTTTCTGCAGGAGGAAGAAATATGATGTGGATATGGTAACCAGGCCACGGCTCTCTATATTTCACCAGTTGTACACAGGTTATAGAAAGGAAGGTATATAAAAGAGATTGTGGTTTTGGAGACTTGGCTGCTGACAAATGGAGATCCTGAAGGCACAGCAGAAGAGTACTGGATATTTGGAAGTGTTAGAAATTGCACAGAGAATTATGGGGCTGGAATTCATTTGATAAGTTACATCCTTGAGCACTTACAGATTACATGGTATTAATTCAACCTTTATGTACATAGGCCTGTACTAAATTCTGCCATAATGTTTTATTATTTATTACTTATAAGAAAATTAATAGGCTCAGGACTAATGGGAGAAAAGTTATGCTAATGTAAGCAGACATTCTCAAAATGAAGCACTTGGGGGATGAAATTTGAGGATGACTTCTGTCAACTCTAACAGTCCCAGAAAATATAAAATTATATGAATAGTAGCAGAAGATACTCTTGATGAGGAAATGTCAACAATGTCCTAGATACTTTCAATTGTACATAGTTTACAACCAGAATCTCAAATTATTAAACTATATTTAAACTGTAACAAAATTTTTTGTTTGTTTGTTAAATTTTAGAATAATTTATTCAAAAGGAAAAGGTAGTCTTATAAATAGGGTTATGGATTTCAAGGAAAGAAAAATGTAGCCACTCAGCTTTGACATAATTAACTCAAAGAAATGGAGGTGCCCTGTTAGTTGAAAATTATCAAGTGGCCAAATGAACACATTTAATTAATTATCAAATTCCTCACTCAAATGTGTGATTGCTATTTTTAAAAGCATTTTTCAACATTAATGTGAAAATATAACTTTATTATATGTTAAAAGGAACTATGTTGACCTATGTGAATTCTAAGGTACAATGTTCTATTTCAAAGTCACAATGCCTGCCTAATTAGGTTTACTTTGACACAAGCTGAAAACCTTAACTCTACTCATGGCTGGTATAGTGAGACATCACACAGACTAATGACATGTTGAAACTTACTTGAGAAAAATAAAGTACGTTAATGCATTGAATTGACACTTAAGCAGGAGTAAAATATAATTGTAATTCAGTGACTAAGAGAAGAGAGAAGACAGCAAGGTGACAGAATAAAATAGAACATCACTTTCCCATGAAGTATCTTAGAATTTGAATGGAAAAAATAAAAGATTTAGAAGTAAAAATGTGTGTATCACAAAATTTCTGTTTTTAAGATATTTATATTTTTTAATATCTAGCTTTTGGTGTTTTATACAGAGATAACAGTCAATATTTGTTAAACAATTGATTTTTGACTGGAGCAGAAAATATTGTAAGAGAAAGACACTAGCTGTTTTTATTAACATTTAGCTCCGGATTTGTATTTCCCTCTTTGAATTAAAACATTCAGATGCGATCATCTTTAAGTACAGACAACATCATCCACTGCAGTTGTAAATATTAGAACAGATGTGCACATCTGTGCATGGATGCATTTGTGTGTGTGCGAGTGAAGGCAATATTAAGAGTACAGTTCATTATAGTAATCGCAGTCTTCATGTGGTCTTGGGTCTTGTGGTATGAAACCTCCTGCTGCAGTGCATAATGAAGAACTCAGAAACCTGGATTTCAGGTCACACTATCTCTCCCTCCACTATTCCTGTGCCTCCATCAGGCACAGGAGTGACCAGGGTCTGTAGAAAGAGCTCCAGCCTCACTGGAGCTGTCTTCTGCCTTGTCCTGGATATTGCCACCCATAAAAATGAGGTGGAGCCCACAGAGACCTGCAGCTTTAGCATTGCCTTTGAAGGAGTTTACAAAAATTATCCATTAGCTCTATGACCTCCTGTCAATCCCTTACACCCATAGCTTAATGCCAACACTCGCAGCTGCCCCCTGTGATCTACCTTCTAGGCCACCACAGTTTACCCCTGGTCACTGTTTACCTCAGACACCCAAGAAGCCATATGCAACCAGGTCATTCCACACAATGAGGATCTTTATACCCAATCAGTTTGGGGGAAAATGTTTCATTTTGACTGCAATCTCTTAAGTAGTAGCTACTGTTTCTCCCTCTCCCCTCACATTCCAGGGCCTGAATGTTCGGTGGGTCTCTCTGTTTTCTCATTGTGGTTTTCTCATTTGTGTCGTGTTTTTTCCCTAACAAATCTCAATTATTTGGACTTGGTGCCATTAAACCATGCCATTCATATCTACATCCGTTGTATTCATAGCTAACACTCCTGGGCATTCACTTTACTACTTCTTTAACATTTAACACCGGGTTATTATATCTCTCTTTAATACAATCTCAGCCTCACTTAGTTATTTTAATATTTGCAGGGTTGATCCACTTAAAACTCAGGCTTATCTAAGGAGTAGACCATCTCAACTCAAAAATCTTAATCTTCATTCTAACTTTCCAACCTCCTCCCACTGTACACTCCCATACCATCATACATAATTATATTCCCTCCATAATCATAATTCCTTAATGTTATTTTAAATATCTTATAGTGTACCTATAGCCTCATTTCCCTTTCCAGCTAATTTTCTCTAGTTATTTTTTTCAACAATAAGTCTTCAACCTGATAAGCCATTGACCCTACCATCTCCCTAATATTTCCCATCTTCATCATACTCCCGCTTCCTAACTTACCTGCACTATATTACATGGTCCATTTCCATACTCACTTCTTGCATACATCCTCAAATCAGTTATCTCTCTTTTTCCATTATTGCAGCCTGGTTAAGACCAAATCCTAGCTTAATTTAGTATCCAAGCTATTTCCTGAGGGCATATGAGTAATTATACATGGTTTGAAGATGCCACGCCTTATTGCAGATTGAACTCACTTCAAATTCATGTTCACTAACTTCTAAGAGACCCTTATTGCTATGTATTAATAATACTAAATTTCCCTCCCACTCATCTGGATTTCTGTTTCACATCTTCTCATCTCACCCTGCTTCTTATTTCTCTAAAAGAATAAAACAGAAGACACTTTCTAAATAATTCAACACCACTATTCAAAACACCTATATCAGTACAAATATTCTACTTTTCTCTCCTACTGTAATTGATATATCTGCCATCTTATTTAACCAACTCCTTTGCTTGTGTACTACATCGCATTTCATCTTTCCCACTGTTTAAAAATGATGTGTTTTGAACTTCCTTCACCTGTCATGCCCTTACTCTATATTTTTCTTTTAGGAAAAACCCATTTCTTTCCTTCTATTCACTTGCAGATTGGATCTCATCAATATTTTCCCCACCATTCTGACAAACTCTCCAAGAAAACTCTCATATTTAATTTTCAATTGCAAAAATCAACTCCCATTTTCCTTTAATTAGATCTAGCCACATTCTTGAACTAGTACAGCATTGTCTTAATATCATTAAAATAATGTATTGTTTCTGTGATGAGGCTATGTATTTTTCTCATCTTAAGTCACTGATTCCTACTTTTCTATTTCACATCCTTATCCTTTAACTCTCAGGTATAAGAACAGCCAAGGTGCTAGTATACCAACCTTTCACTTCCCTATCTAGCCTCACTCCAAGGTAGTCTCATCAACTTCCTGGGTTTCGGTGCCATGTCCATATTACTGGCTTTCAAATGTACAAATGTCATCTCTTCTATGTAGACTAATGGAGACTAATGTACTTGAGCCCCTACCTTATTATTTTCACTTGTCTATATTAGGTGTCTCAGCTAACATGTCCAAAACAGACTTCTTGATTTTCACCCTTTTCAATAATGTTTCTTTTCATAAATATTTCCCCATTTTAGAATCTTTAGATTTACCCTTGGCCTTCTTTTATCTCTTGATTCACATCCATTCCTTCAGCAAAAATTGAACCTTCTTTAGAAATATATTCCAAATTGAGTCCTTAATTATTATCATCACCAGTAGGCTAGTAGAGAAAAAATATTCAGGGTATTCTTTAAAGTAGTATGTATCTACCTACTAGAATATAAGTTTCTTGTCCTTTTTTCTTTTCTTTTTTTCTCTGCTGCTGTATAAGAGTTCCTATGATAGCAGAAATGTTTCTGAAAAAGCAGGCGCTCAAAAATTTATCAGTAAATTAACAAATGAATAAGTTATTTACTGTCACATCCAGAGTCAAGACTTTTCATCTCATTCAGTAAAATAAAAAAAATGTTTTTAAACAAATTAAATAACAAATTAAATAAACTCTTGGTACAATACTCTGTGTTACACAGTAAAAGGCCCCAGAGATACAGAAGCGATGAAAACACTGTCACACTCTTGAACATATCACAGTTAATAGACTTTCATAGTAACTAAAAATATTTGTGTATAAAGATGTCAACTGAATTGTAGGGATATTTTGGTTTATTTTACTAGATAACTAATAACTGGTTAAATAATAGAACAACAATTATGACAAAAGGTCATTTTAAAATTTGTGATAAAATAAAATTATTTCCAGTGTATAAATGAAGATGTTCATTTCTAAACAATATAATCTCAATTCAAACACTAAATTGGTGGAGAATTTATTGGCCCAAGGTCAAACTGTTTAGGGAAGTCCTTGCTCAATGCTTTTAGCTCTTTTACTCCTCTCAGCCCTACATTTATTTGTATTTTGGCCTTGTTCTCTTTTAAAATTTCTTCATGGTTACAATATGGCCTCTAGTAGCATAGCTACTTGCTTCAAGACAGTATTTTTGTTTGTTTGTTTTCTTTTTTTTAATATCATTGTGGAGTTTGATTGTTTCACCTTTTCTTAAAACCTCTGGCAGGAAATTCAGTATCCCTCAAGTTGCAGACTTTTGGCCCCATGTTTCCTTAAGGTATCTAAGGGTAAAAAAGCATCAAAAAGCCTTAAAACAACTTCCTATGGCCAAATAAACAAAAAGTGTGGGGAAAATTCCCTCTTCTTTCCATTTAGTAGACAGAAAACAAGTGATGGTAGCCAAGAGTGAGAAGAATTCCTTAGTTTCTATTGTCCCATTTCTGTGCCAGCTGTGGTGCTGGAAGTGGGGAAGGATTCCTATACTGCAGTATTCACTGTGAATGACCTTCCTGTGCCGCAGGCTGACTCCTGAGTTCGGGCCATCCTTGTGGTCATACGACTGTGTAGCTCCTAGGTCCTTGTGCATTGCAAGTCATGAAATTCTGAGCAAGGTCTTCTTATATCACCATATTTTAATTATATTTAGAGTCAGATGCCTTCTAGAAGATAGATCAATGGTTATGCTTCTCAGGAGCCCATAGGTATAGATTCAACTCATTTTAGTCTCTGGAAATATATCTTCTCTTTTTTCACTCCCTCTCAATACACTGCTCTTTCCTTCTCCCTTCAGCATAACTCCCTCTAATGTCTTGCAACTTTTAATTTATTATATTTCTCTCCCATATATTGCTTTGGGTACTAAATAGTCTTCTACAGATTCTTCTTCATCCTTCTCTATCCTGCACTGCTCTCCAGGATGCTGATCAGTGGCCATACTACAGATACAGTTCTTATTTCTATTAACTGCATTCTTGGCTTGCCCTTTCAGCATACAGAAGGGAGACGGCACCCCTCCCTCACTGTTTCTAAACCCAGGATGATTAATTATACATTTTGGTTCTTCTGGTTCCCCAAACCGTCTCACATCCTTTAGTATTTTCATTCAATTCCTGCAAATTTCTCTGAGTAAACCACTCTTTTCTTGGCAGAAGCTTAGCTGATTCCCTTTGAGTATTAAGATAAATTCTTCAAGTATTTTTTAAAATTTTCTGCAATTACATTATCTCACAAACGTCATTTATTTTTAAACCATTAGCCAAAGTATTGGCACTCTCAACAAAATATCCCTCAGTAATTTTAGAAAATCATCAACATTGCGCTCCACCTGTCTGATTACTCCAAGACATCAATGATCCCTTTGCCTTTCCCACCAGATTCCACCTGTGCCCCATCTGCTCCCAGCAATGCCACCTATGATGCTTCACCACTGTTATTTACTGCTCTTAAATATAACATTTGTTTGCCAAGTGTCCATAGATACCTAAAGTTTTCAGTTCTCTAGTTGTAAAAGGAAATGCTAACTTGTAGGCACATGTAAAAATTAACTCCTTTCTAACACAGTTTGGCTGTGGTCATTAGGTATCAAATAAGTTCTCGTAAACGTTGTTTACTGTTTTTCTCAAAGACATAATTTTGCTTCAGTTACTCTCTCATCAAATAATGGGAGTTTAGGTCCAATCTACAGAAAAACTGATAATGTCATCACCTTCCTATTCTCTTCTCTTTATTTTACTCTTTCCCCACTGCCCACAAGTTTTTTCCTCCTAGATTCAGAATAGAGGAGTTAATGCTTGGGTTGAGGTGTGTGGGTGTAGTAGGGGAAACAGAACAGAAGGATTTTCTGCATTGATACTATTTGAATTTAACCCATCTTAATCCGGAATTCTCAAAGTATTGTCTCCAGATCAGCAGCATTGGCATCACTTGCAAATTTTTTAGAAATGCACATTTATAATCCCCACCCCTGATTTACTGAGTTAGAAATTCCAGGGGCAGGAAACAACTATTTGTGTTTTAAATAGACCTTTAGGAGTTTATAAAATTTTAACTTAAAGGCAGTTCAGTCATTGGGCTATTATTTTTCTTATTATTTTTTAATTATTATTATTATCTCTTATTATTATTATTATTATTATCTCATTATTTTTTCTTATTATTGTTTAATCACCTTTGAGAAAACAAAAATAGACTTCAAGACTGATTTTTGTCATTGTTTCAACTTCATGCTTTATTAATTTATATTGACTATATCTTCATTACTTTATCTGAGTCATAGGTAATAATTTTTTTGACTGTCAGTGGTTAGTTTAGGGACTGGGATGATGAGGGCTAGAATTTCTACTTTTTTGTTTTAAATTTTTTCCACCTTCTTATCTATTCCTGAGGCTTAATTTTTTACTCAACATTCAAATTAGGCTATGTGCTATGTATGCCCTTTGAAGCAGTTGTTTAACTTTCCTTATATTTTATCCTCTATTATTCAGGGATCTAATCTACCCAAAGCAGGGGACAATGTTTTCAATGAGGTCGATATGAAATGAGCAAAACATATGTCAAATTCTTAAAGAATGTGGACAATCTCAACAATGAGAACACATATAATGGCTCATATTAATTTCATGAGTAAGTTTACTTCCAAGTTGCTACAACTAACATACCTATTCATCTTTAGGAAACCTACCTTGAATTCTACAACATTTGCCATAACTCAAACATGCTTAACAAAGATTTCTAGATTAGACTCCATCATTTTAAAATGGAACCCATTAATTAATAACAGAACAATGAACTGAGGGATGGCAACAATGCCTTGGTTACCTAGTTTTCCCCTCAATGATGAAATTTGAAAGAAAAGCTTTCTAGACAACCAGAATATTGTTATTAATAAGGGCCAGTAAAAGCATCACACTTAATTAAAAACAAAATAAATATTACATATAAATGTATATTTACCCATATTAATATAATTCTATACCTATTTTTAAAAGTTGGCCACTTTTTAAAGTAGACTCATAAAAAATACTAGTTCTATAAGGCTTAGAGCAGAAATTATAAATTAAAAGTCAGTATTTTTAAAAGGATAATAATTGAATAATTATTAATATAACATTTATATTAATATAATAATTTGTAAATTAATAGATTGACTATATATACAAATTTGACTAGATGAGTTAGATCATACAATATCTTCATGTAATGATGAAGTTTCATTCTCTTTTGAAAATGTCACATTTAAAAAATCTTAATGTTTTTTAAACCTTATATTTATATTTCTTAAAACTGATAAAATATTGTCCATTGTACATCTATGCTGTGTATGCATGTTCTAAGTTTCTTTTCAATGTGTTTTAAGTCTTTCCTGTATGACAGCTTTTAATTTTCTGCTTTTATTAATATTCTAAAATTTAAGCCTGTTTATTGCCTTTCGGTAATGCCAACGGAACTTACTTTAAGCAGCCAGCTAAAAGTCAAGCGAGTATGAAGAGTACAAATTACACTTCTTAATGGTGTGAGAAAGTACCTATAAAGCTATTTATGATGGACTAAAATTATAGGCCCAGATAACTAGGTCACTCCTGTCATTTACAAATGGATATCTTTTTTTTAGAAAATTCTTATTTAGATAAAGCACAGTTTCTTAAAAAGTTTGCCTAAAGACCCTAAACTAAAATCTTAGCTGAGGTCTGTAAATTGAAGGAAGAGACCGTTACTCTATACTTTCACAATATAATATTAACATTGTATGTGTACAATAGAAATGGTATTGTGGGTACTTACCTTTATCCCTTTTTCTAGACCTTCAAATATTATTCGGTTATCCTACAAATCACCATTATAACACAAATATATGTTTTATAACTCATGCCCAAATTGTGTCTGAGAATGTCTTAAATGTTTATTCAAAATCAATACCACAACAATTAAACAACACATAAAAACATTAAAAAGTTTCTACTTGAACTTGAAATACTTTTTTATTTGTGAGTCAATTTTGCTATTATTGTTCAAGTAGAGTTGTCTCCATTTCCCCCCACTACTTTCCCCACCCCACCTACCCCCACCTCCCATCCTCAATCCTAGAATATTAAATATAATTTAAGCTTCAGACAGGACATGTCTTCAAAAGCCATGTATTTTATTTAATAAAATAGGAAATGAATCAATTATACCTGCACTGATAATCTTTCTCGTAGTTCATATATGTGGCATTATTCTCGCAAAGAAATGGGCCACATGGTGTTTGAAGTCTCTTACAAAGCTTGTCTGTAAATTTTGGTGAACAGAGGCACATGGTATCCTAGGAAAGATTAAAATGCATTTTTATTAAAATGTTTAGATCTCGAAAATAATGAAAGAATTCTAACATGGAAATTATTTTTATAACCATGTAGCGTAAGTTTTCTGTGCGACATTGTGCAATATTTTATTTTCCAAAATGTCACAATAATGTCTCTCATTTCAAACACCTTTCCTAGCTATGTGAATTCAACACGCCTCTAAATGAGAGCTGGGGACTATACGTCGCCCACTTGAATGTAAGAAATCTCTGATGGAAAAGACAATGACGCTCTGTGTCTTCCAGAGCTGTGTTTAAAAGGCCATATAGTGTCAGTCTAATTACCTTGGAAGTCAGTTCCCAAGACATACAGGAGAGTTAGGTTTGGGGTTCGGGCTGACAGCTCCAGCTCGGGTTTTAGTTGATAGCCAGCAAAAGCAGCACCTGTGTGAGTGCAGAAGCCTTTAGGATATAAGTATGAATTCATATTATGAATTCAAATGTGAATATTACTAAAATAAACAGTTAGTGATTTGCAGGATCTATTGAATATTTATCTAATATTATTTATTTAAATGTTAAATGTAAAAGTTAGAATATAAGGATATGCAATATTCAGATAACTGAAAATGTTAAAATGTGATTCATTAAAAAAGTCTACGAAATTACATTGTTTACAAGAGAGAAGGATGGTGTGAGGGCAGAAAGAAAACTAATGACGCACTTGAAAGTGTGGTTTCTGTTTAAAATGGGAGAAATTAGGCAAGTAGATTTCTCGATTTTCCTGACTGAAATTACAATAAGTTAATGAAAACTATAATTATTTGTACTTTTGAAATAGTGTGATAATTGTAAAACATGTTTTCAGAGCACTGTCTTGTATGCGAGACTGCAACTTACGTTTGCCACGTCAGTGCAGTCGGCGCTGATCTGAGCTGGCGTCCATGGACACTTACTGACACCGGCTTCACAGCTTCCACTGAGACGTCCCTCTGCGCACACACGAATATAAGCACAGCTTTTATTTGGGCAAGTTTCTCTTTTCCAACCTGATGGAGAAAAACAACATTCCACTGAGTCTTCACAAAATGGACCTTAAAAGATCACACACATAAAAAGAAAATATAAACATAGATATGTAGCAAATCTTATAGAAAAAGTGTATAGAAATCATGGAATGTTTTAAACCAGATTTTTCATGGTATAATTTATATATCATAGGATTAATCCATTGCAAACCAGTAATTCAATAACTTTTGCAAATGTATGTGCTACTCAGCCACAAGCCGTTCGGTTTGTAGCACCTTTCATAATGCCCTTTTATGGTCACTCGTTGTCGCCAACTCCAGTGCCAGGCACCACTAATCCTTCTCTCCATGGATTTGCTTTTTCCGGGCATTTTATCTAACAAACTGCTCCAATACGTTGTCTTTTGTGATTGGCTTCTTCTGCTGAGCATAAAAATTTTGAGGATTTTTTGATGTGGTATCATGTATCAGAATTTTGTTACTTTTATTGTCAAATAGTAACTCACAAAACACTTTCCTTACTCCTTCATCAGTTAATGAACATTCAGGTTGTTTCCACTTTGTACCTTTTTGATGAGATATAATTAACATATAACATTATATTGGTTTCAGGTGTACAACATAAAATGTAAATATTGAGAAATGATCACAAGTCTAGTTAACATTCATTACTACAGATAGTAACATTTTTTTTCTTGGGAGGAGAACTTTAAGATTTATTTGCTCAGCAACTAATTTTTATAAATAATGAATTCATACACAACTATTTGTGTGGATATATATTTTTGTATCTCTTGGACAGATTCTTGGGTAGCAATCCTTGGATAGGATTGCTTAAGTGTATGGTAAATTATGTTTAAATTTTAAGAAATTACTAAAAAAGAAAAAAAGAAATTACCAAAGTGTTTTTGCAATGTGGCTGTGTCATTTCACATTCGAACCAGAAATGAAGGAGATACCCTGTTTCTCCCCATTTTTGCTCACATTTGATATTGTCTATCTTATTTTTTATAGCCATTCTAGTGGGTATAACATAGTATCTCCTTATGCTTTCAATTTTCATTTCCATAAGACTAACAATTTTGAGCATCCTCTCATATGTTCAATATCCACTTGTACATACTCTTCAAAGAAATTTCTATTTACATGTGTAGTAAACTATTTCAAATTGCATTATTAAATTTCTTATTAATGAGTATGAGTATTCTTTGTATTCTAAATACAATTTCTTTTTTTTCATTATGATACATGTGACTTGCAAATATTTTCTCCTTGTCTCCCTTTGCTTTTTCTATACATTTTCTTTGTAGGTGAATTTTAGGTAGAACAATTTTCATTTAAGTCCAAATTATCAATGTTTTTATTTTATTAAGTTCGATTGGTAACTTTTCTTTTACATATCCTGCTATATCATGCTTTTTGTGTAATATCAAAGAAAGCTTTGACTAACCAATGGTCATAAAGAATTTCTTTTGTTTTATTAGAAGTTTTATTAGTTTAGCTCTTACATTTATATGTCTCACAGGTTCGAGTTAAGTTTTGTGATTAGAGAAAGTGAAGAGGCTGCAGAGGGGGCAGGCCCCTCCTCCTCCTTTCCTGCAGATCCATTGAGGGAGCAGAAGCACGCAGCAGACACCATCTCCTCGACGGGATTCTTACTGAGATCTGGAGAACCTTCTCTCTGCTGTGCACAAGGGCAAGTCATAAGGAAAAAGCGATTGAACCAGTTGCAGAAGAAGAGGCAGCAGTCCCAAACAATAAGATCACTGTCACGGGTGTCAGACAAGTTGCTGTGGCATATGCCTTCAGCATTCCAGGAAAGTCTCTGCTGATGAGCTTACTTTGGTGGATATTTTGGAAGATAAACTCAAAGGAGAAAAGGTGGGTGTGCAGCATGGGAGCTTATGTCTTCTGACACCGAAAATTGTGGTGGATAATGATTACTCTGTGATTGTCAATTCTAAGATTGGGGTGGGAACCACAGGAGTTTGCCATCGAAAAGGAGAGAGTTGTCTCAACCTGGTATGGAGGAATGTCACTGTCTTCAAATGCATTATTCCTCAGATCTTCAAGTACCGCCCCGACTGCACCATAACTGTGGTTTCTAATGCAGTGGATATTTTCACATATGGCCCCTGGGAACGATGTGAATTACCTAACACTGTGTGATTGAAAGAGAATGTAATCTGGATTCTGCTGGATTTTGTACCTTATGGCTGAAAATGTTGGTATTCATCCCAGCAGCTGCCATGGGAGGATTTTGGGAGAACATGGGACTCAAGTATGGCTGCGTTGAGTGGAGTGAATGTGGCAGACATTTCTCTTCAGGAACTGAATCCAGAAATAGGAACCAACGATGATAGTGAAAATCAGAAGGAAGTGCATAAGATGATGGTTGAAAGTGTCTATGAAATTATCGAGCTAAAAGGTACACCGACTGAGCGATTGGATTAAGTGTGGCTGATCTCATTGAATCAATACTGAAAAATTTATCCAGGATTCACCCAGTGTCAACGATGATGAGGGGGATGTACAGCACTGAGAATGAAGTCTTCCTGAGCCTTCCATGTATCCTGAATGTTCAGAGATTAACCAGGGCCATCAACCAGAAACTGAAGGATGAGGAGGTTGCTCAACTCAAGAAAAGCATGGGCACCCTGTGGAACATCCAGAAGGACCTCAAAGACCTGTGACTGCAGGCTTCTAGGCTGTAGAAATTTAAAAGCTACAGCGTGAATGACCATGAGCCTTTAGTTTCCATCCATGTACATGGATCACAGTTTGGTTTTATCTTCCTAAATATGTGAAGTTGGGCTCACAGAATCAGGGCCCATGTTTACTTTAATGCTTGCAATATGAATCCTTGAACAAATAAAATTCACTATTATAGTATAAAAAATTTATGGTGTGAGATAAAGATATGATATTTCATATACAATATGTCTGTGTATTTGTATATGCATATATATATATATATATATTTCTAAGGTGTCGATATAAAGTTGTCCCAATAAAATGTTTTGAAAAGAACTTTTTTATTCATTTTATTTATTTAATTATATTTTTTCCATCACCATTTATTCCCCTGTATAAACCCCCCACCCCACAATCACCACTCTCTTTGTCCGTATCCACAACTCCTTTTTCCTCTTTGCTCAGTTCCTCCACCCCCAACTTCCCATAGTTGTCATCCTGCTCTCTATGAGTCTGTCTTTAATTTGCTTGTTATTTTGTTCATTAGATTCCACATACAATGTTCATAATGTGGTATTTGTTTCTCTCTGACTGGCTTATTTCACTTAGCATAATGTTCACCAGGTCCATGCATGTTACTGCAAAGGGTAAAATTTCCTTCCTTTTTACAGATAAGTAATATTCCATTGTGTAAATGTACCACAGTTGTTTTATCCATTCATCTACTGATGGACACTTGATCTGCTTCCGAATCTTGGCTATTGTAAATAATGCAGCAAAGAACATAAGGGTGCTTATCAAATTAGTGTTTTGGGTTTTTTTGGATATATTCCCAGAAGTGGGATCACTGGGTAAAAAGGCAGATCCATTTTTAATTTTTTGAGGTGTCTCCATATTGCTTTCCACAGTGTCTGCACCAATCTGTATTCCCACAAATAATGCAAAACTGTTCCCCTTTCTCCACATCCTCAATAGCACTTGTTGTTTATTGATTTATTGATAAAATGGCTGATAGCCATTTTGACCAGTGTGAGGGGGTATTTCATTGTGGTTTTAATTTGCATTTCTCGTATGATTAGTGACATTGAGCATCTTTTCAAATGTCTATTGCCATCTGTATGTCCTCTTTGGAGCAGTGTCTATTCAGGTCCTTTGTTGATTTTTTTTTTAAAATATGGAACACTTCACGAACTTGCGTGTCATCCTTGCACAGGCGCCATGCTAATCTTCTCTGTATTGTCCCAATTTCAGTATATATGCTGCCGAAGCGAGCACCTTTGTTCATTTTTTTAATTGGATTGTTTGGTTTTTGGTTTTGAGTTTTATAAGTTCTTTATAATTTTTGGATATATACCCCTTATCAAATGTATCAGCAAATATGTTCTCCCATTCCATGGGATGTCTTTTACTTTTTTGATGGTTTCCTTTGTTGTTCAATTTTTTTTTTTGAATGTAGTCTCATCTGTTTATTTTTTCTTTTGTTTCCCTTGCCTGAAGAGATATATTAGAAAAAAATATTGCTACCAGTGATGTCTGAGATTTTACTGCTTATGATTTCTTCTAAGATTTTTATGGTTTCAGTTATAACATTTTGATTTTTAATCCATTTTGCTTTTATTCTTCTGTTTGATATAACAAAGTGTCTAGTTTCATATTTCTGCATGTATCTGTCCGATTTCCACAACACCATTTATTGAATAAATTATCTGTAGTCCATAGTATGTGCTTGCTTTCCCTGTTGAATATTAATTGATGAAAAATGTGGGTTTATTTCTGGACTCTCTATTCTGTTCCATTGATCTATGTGTCTGTTTTTATGCCAGTACCATGCTGTTTTGATTACTATGGCCTTGTAATATAGTTTGATATTAGGTACCATGATTCCTCCAACTTTCTTCTTCTTTCTTAGGATTGTTGTTGCTATTGTGTGGTTTTTTGTGGTTCCATGTAAATTTTTCAAATATTTTTCTAATTTTGTGAAATATGTCATTGGTATCTTGACAGGAATTTTGTTGAGTCTATATATTACTCTGGGTAACATGGACATTTCCAACTTGTTAATTCTTCATATCGTGAACATGGTATGTGCTTCCACTTATTTGTATTTTCTTCAGTTTCCCTGTTTGGTGTCTTATAATTTTCCCAATATAAGTCTTTTACATTCTTGGTTGATTTATTCATAGCTATTTTATTCCTGTTGAAATTATTGTGAATGGCACTGTTTTCTTAATGTCCCTTTTTGGTAGTTATTATTGGCATATAAAAATCCAACTGATTTTTGGATATTAATTTTGTATCCTCCTACTTTGCTGAATTTGTTTATCAGTTCTAGTAGTTTCTTGGTGGAATCTTTGGGGTTCTCTATGTACAATATCATGTCATCTGCAGATAAAGAAAATTTTACTTCCTTTCCAATATGGATGCCTTTTATTTCTTCGTCTTGGCTGATTGCTATGGCTAGGACTTCTAGTACTATGTTGAAAAGAGAGATGAATCGGATATCCCTGTCTTATTCCCGATCTTAAGGGGAACACTTGCAGTTTTTGCCCATTAAGTATGATGCTGGCAGTAGGATTGTCCTATATGGCCTTTATTATGTTTATATATGTTCCCTCTTTCTCACTTTGCAGAGAGTTTTTATCATGAATTGGTGCTGGATTTTATCATTTTTTCTGCATCTATTAATGTCATCATGTGGTTTTTATCCTTCTTTTTTTATGTGATGAATCACATTTATTGATTTGTGAATGTTTTACCAACCTTGCATTACTGAATAATCCCACTTGATCATGGTATATGTGCTTTTTGATGCATTGCTGTATTCGGTTTGCTAACATTTTGTTGAGGATTTTAGCATCTATATTGTTTAGGGATATGAACACAGTGCCATGTTCATATGGCCTCCTTAATGTTGTGCCCTAGGAAAGTCACTTGCCTCCAACTTCTCACTTGAAGATCATCTGAATAGAATCAGCAAAGTAGTGATATTAAGGCCCAAGTCTGGGAGTTCCACTGCGGCTATCGAAAACTTACATCGGCATGATTCATTGCAGACTTGAGAGGAGTTAGTTGGATTATGTTCAATATTTTGTCATTAGGCATATCGTAGCATCAATAAAAATTACCTACAGTAGTGACCTGACATCCCTTGTCACTTCTGTTAACTCCTAAATTTCCAAAGGAAAACATACTCTTTTGGTTATTGTCAGCCCAAACAGGGCTTTGGACAATTTATATGTACATGTTGGGAAAACATGTACATATATGAGGGCAATACATGACTTCCTGCTAAAAATGACAACTTGTCTTCCAGAAATTATCTACAGAAATTTATTTTATGGTCTTTGTACTTAAAGGTCATAAACTTGTCAAACAATTTACTGTATAACCAAGGTTGAGAAGTATACATGCTTATGGAAAAGAAAAAAAAGTTGATATAAAACTCATTCATTATTATATGAATAGGAGCATCAAGAAAAATTAAGCTATAAAGAATTAAGTTAATTAGTAATAACACACAAGCCAAAAAAACCTCACTTAAAATATATAATGTTAATTGATTTGAAATTAGAATTATATGCTAAATTGTAAAATATAAAGACATAAAGGCAGCATAAAATTTTGAGTGACCACACCATTGACCTTATTATATTAAAATAATTCAGCCTCTAATTTCAGGGTATTTGTACTTGAATAATTATTTTGATCACCACAGAAGAATGAATATGTATTTTTCATTGTTGTGCTATATTAGCATATTATGCTATTAAATAATTAAATATAGATAATATCACTCGATTGTATTTAAGATAAATGTTAGTTAGCATCATGGTGAGAAATTGTTTGAATGATATTACTTTATAGATATGTAGTGCTTGACATTTCCATAGCACTTACATCCATACTGGAAACTAGGAGCTCTTACAAATTGATACAAAAATATGTACATTATATATATTATCTAGCTTTATATTTGAATTTTTTAAGTAAAAAGCTAATTTTACTAGAGGTTAAGCAACTTACAACACATCACACAAGTGGTTAATTAATGCCAGATTAATAATAAAAATTGGTGCATCCCACATAATCCTATTATAACTTCATACTCTTTTCAACACAACACATGCCCACAAGATCAGTTCCATATAAAAGGTAGAAGGCACAAATATCACTTGATTTTTAGTATTAGTAGAATATTCCTACTCTAAGTTACAACATTATATTGTTGGCATTACATGTAGAATACAAAAAAACCCCATACAAATCAATAAAATATTTATTTGGCTTATTCTACAAAAACATACCCAAATACTCCCAATGTAGAAATATACCTTTGCAGATATTTGTCGTGGCAGCATCCAAAGAAATCTACAGGGTGAAATAGTGAACAGTGACATGTGCACTTCTTAGCATTTATTTTGAAATAATTCACACAAAGTTGCAAAGATAATATTATAGTTTCTAGGTATAGTTAAATCTTGTACAACTACATAATAACATCAAAATGAGGAAATCAACATTACTACAATGTGTGGGTAAAGTCCTATATCATTTTATCATATATGTAGATTTAGGTAACCACCACCTCTTTTAAGATACAGAACATTTCATCATCATAAAGATTTCCTTCATGCTATCCCTTTATACTTTTTACTTATCCCTTTTCCCTCTGTCATTTTTAGACAGCGGTATACATTACTTCTCCATCTCTATGGTTTTGTCACTTCAATATTGCTATGTAAGTGGAACCATAGGGGCCCAGAATCAAAGTGACCAGAAATAATGCACCAAACAGAAAAGGAGTCAACAACCAGATAGCTGTTGTTTCACTAGTGACAGCCGGCCTGGTGGTTGGAGGCCTGTAGCAGAGACGGTAAAGCTCACCGCTCTTCCAGACTGCCTGAACGTCCGTTGTATGGCACACGTGTTCTAGCTAATGGGATCTCAGTAGAAATACTGGGTGTCCAGTCTGGGTCAAAGCCTTTTATTGCTAATATTCTTCCATCTCTCACCCTCGCACTGGCCATCTTGAAGTCATGTTCTACTTGACTTATGTGAAATATTCCAGCAGACTGGACTCCGGAGTCATTACTTGGAAAAAATCTACAATGCAGAGGTACCAGATTTCAATGACACTTTTGAGAGTTAGGAAAAACATTGAGTTAAGGTTTATTTGTTCACTGAATATAATTCAGCCTAATATGACAAGTATGAAATATTTTACCAAAATTGAGGTTTTACCATAAAAAGAACTTAACACTTGTATAATTGGATTACTGAGTGGTGGATAATGAGAAAACATAAAAGGCTGAAAAGATGATGGTTCACATTATAATGTATCACTTGTTGTATGTAACTGAGAGAACTCTGAATCCATGTTTATTACCTAGCTAGAGCAGAAGAGGCGAGAAAACAGAAAATTAGTAGAAGGTTTCAGTTGCTATTTATTGCTTTGGCAAGATAATATATAAAATAGATACACTAGGGAATATCTACAATCACAAAGAAAATTATTTATATATATATGAAATATTAAGGACTAATATTAGAAATAAAATGAAATATAACTATTTATGGGCATAAATTGGTATGACCTAGAAAATATGGGTTCTGTTTCTATTTCTTCATTTTATCGAAGAATTTGTATGACTCACCATGTGAAAATAAATCTTTTTGTATCAAAATATAGGGCAAATAAAATATCTGTTCAATATAAAAATAATTACTAGAAGGTAAATGCAAAAGTTGGTGATAACATCTTTCCATTTTAGGCTTCTTAAAACACTAAGGCACATGGTTACTCCCAGTTAATGATGAATCTGAATAAGATGCTACAGGAAAGCATAATATAATAAATATAATCTCTAAAAACACTATTTACTTGGAACAATTAAACAAATTTTTTAAATAATAAATGCAATAGCTCAATAAACATTATTGAGAAAGAAAATAGTTTAAAGTTAGCATCAATAGTTTAGGTCCTTCAGTTTTTTAAGTCCTCACCTGAGGATATGTTTATTGATTTTAAAAAGAGAGGAAGGAGCAGAGAGAGAGAAACATGGATGTAAGTACCCTGACCCAGGAGCAAAACCGCAGCTTTTTGGTGTATGTGAAAACACTCCAACCATCTGACCCATCCGGCCAGGCAAATTCTTCTGGGTTTTTGTTTGTTTGTTTGTTTGTTTTAATAACTCAGACTAGTTAGTTTTATTCAATAAAAATTAATAAACTTACAATTCACTATTAGTGTAAAAGAAGTAAAATGTAAATGAAAATGCAAAACTTTGAAAACAACAAACTAGCAGTTTTTGCACAATTAACATGATGAGGTACTCTCTCTGGAAAGTGTGGGGCACAAACAACAAATGACTTCATTGTGACTGATTTGCATGTGGGCATCTACCCCCTCAATGCATTTTTAAGTGTATCATATACATTGTGCATTTTAATTTACATTTTTAAAAATAAGTCAAATGTTCACATATTTTGTATTTACTCTGCAATAAAGTGCAATATAGCAGAAATTTATATCTGCTATAAATTATATTACGTATATTTCTCATTTGAATATGATCTTGCAAAATTGCCTGATCACATCAGTTGTTCCTTTCAGTCTGTCAGTTGAATTATATATCTGTGTATTATACATACATAATATGT
Organism: Desmodus rotundus; assembly: GCF_022682495.2. NCBI lineage: Eukaryota > Metazoa > Chordata > Mammalia > Chiroptera > Phyllostomidae > Desmodus > Desmodus rotundus. The sequence continues at coordinate 25,708,856 of NC_071397.1, forward strand.
TTGATGCTTCTCTTGTTACTGTTTGTATTTAGCTCGAAAAGGAAAGCAAAGAGACTTAAACATTGAGTTCAATAAAATTGGGAACATAAGCCTGTCAGCTTGCCAGCCAGAAGCTGCAACTTCACAGTCTGGGGATTACAGCATTTCTCCAAGGGGATTAACATTCTTTCCTTCCCCCTCCAGTACCAGATTGCCAGGTGGGAGAAGGGGAAGGTGGACACACACGATAGAAGTCAAAATGGCACAGGAGAAGGTGCTGAACCAAAGAGACCTGTCAGTCTAGCCTGGGGAAAGAAGGGACTGGTTGGGAAGTGGACCAGCTGGAAGCATGCCAAAGTTTTGGAAGTCGATTGGTCATTTTGAGAAAGCACATGTTAATAAAATCCCAGGGGAACAAAAAAGCTTGTCGGCCTGGTAACACATTTGCCCATTCATTCATGTGCTCTCTCATGTGGCAGCACATGACCACGTGGGTTTAGCAGCTGCTAGGCCCGAAGGAGATTGTGTGGACTCAAAAAGGACTAAGCTCTCTCTCTCACTTGTGACACACACTCGCATGATGCATTCACCTGTTCTCTCCATGTGGCCCTAGCAGCCATGTTGCCCATGGCCATGCAATTCCACACACAGGCTCCAGGAGGGAGCCTGAAATGGACTGCAACTGGAAACACACACTAAGCTAACCAAACGCTGGACTGGACTGTACTTTAATATGGAACAGAAACTCTAGACACTTGCTTTTGTGTTGGCCTTACTGAAGACAAGATTGGACTTTTTCCATGGTGGAATAGAGGGAGATGGGACATTGCACACCCAGGGGGCAGCTTCTATCTCCACATGAGTAAAATCATGCTACACCACGACGTCTTGTGTGTGGACCTTTGAAATGCCTTTCTCGTGATCCTGTGGAAGGACTAAATTCCCATTGACAATACCCCAATTCTTTTTATAAATTTCCCATTGTTTTGTATGTACTTGAGGTTGGTTGAACACTTCTAGAATTTCTAAGTAATTTTAATATTTTAACCAAAATGTTTTTAGAATATCTTCTCTTTGTTATTAATCTTGCTTAATAACTCTCATGACCTTTTCAACCTACTCATCTTTTTTCTTCAGATATCATTTTTTCTTATTATACTATTTTTTATTAGTGTATACCCTCCTTGCTTTTGTTGCTTCATTCTAAACTTTCTACTATATAAAAGCTGGTACTTTCTCAAGTATCATCTATGATGTAAGTTTCCTCTTGCTTTTCCAGTTTGTATTGCTTGTTACATTTATTTTATCCTGTGGGAAAAACCCTGCACTCCATCTTTCACTACTCTAGTCAATATGCACGCTACTTTCAGGCTATATCTGTGATTCTTAAGTGAGTGATCATGAATTTAATATCAAAGACATATGACTTTTTAAACAACTGCCACAGTATCCTTTTGAATGCACCTAAAAATATTGAACTTTTCTCCTTTTTCCTTAATTAGTTCAGCTTTCTCTGGTGTAGTCTTTACCTATGTTGAGTTTAGAATTTACCCTTTAAGTGTCAGTTAATGTAATTCCTGTATCATGTTTCAGTTTTCTGACCATAAGGGAGGCATTCAATGTACAAATGAGCAGATATATTGACACCCGATCTTCTCAGGGTGAGATCTCATAACTTCTGGCTCCTTAAGTTCCATGAAACTCTGATTAACTTCACCATCATCTGTATTTACTTGAAGGTTTTATTTTGTCAGAAAGCCTACTTCTGACAGCTTTTTCTCAGTTCCTTTTTTTATGCCTTTATTTTTCTCCTCTAATTTCTCCTTCCATAGTATTAGCTTAACTTTGAATTATCTTTGATTTTCTCTCTACTCTTCTTGCTCACTTTCTCAAATAATTACCTCAACTATTCTTACTAGATTTTTTAGGTTAATCTTCCAAAAGGCTGTCCAATGACCCATTCTTACAAGTTGACACTGACCTTTGAATCTCTCCAAGATTCAAAAAGGGAAAAACTGCTCTTTCTGCTGCCAAAGCATTTTGTGATTCACCTTTAAACTGTGGTTTTCTCTGCCTCATGTCATTTTAATCTAACTTACTCTAAACTTTCCCAGAATTCCTGAAAAAATGCCTGATAATGGTTGCCAGTTCATTCCACATCAACTCCGTGGTTCTTCATTTTAGTGGAATGTCTCATGGAATATAAGCATGTATGTTAGACCCCAACAGTAATCAAGGTATTAGGCTTTTTAAAAAAACATTTCTCTCTGCAAAGTGAGTAAAATAATACTTTTGTACATTAATTTAGATTGATGCTGTGTTCACCAATGCTTACTGTGTGACAGGGAATATACTGGGTTCTTGTGTTATAGCAACATATAAAATAGATGTTCATGAAGACACAATTTATAGAAAATAAAACATGTAAAAGACAAATGAAATAAATACATCATATGCTTAGTGATAATAAATTCTGTGGAGAAAAATACAGCAGTGCATCTGGACAGGTTTTCTGAAGCGGGTGGTACTTTGTATGGCATGGACAAGGAAAGGCTAAACGATGACAGAACTACAGATGTGTAGAGAATAAAGGGATAAGTGCTGTGGATAATTTGATGGAGAGTAATTTGAACGCCCAACTCCCCTAACATTTCTATAATTTTCTTTTTTAAGTACTTTCTAACGTAAGTACAGGGTCTTAGAACATATCCAGCCATGTAATATGAAAAATAGAGGCATTTATTGAAGAAGATACAAGATACAAGAAACATTGCACATAAGACAATGACACCTTGGTCCCTTTCAAAGTAGGTACCTTGGTGCCTCACTCTCTTCTCCCAGCATTTCTTCCACTGTACAAAACACTGCAAAATTTAATGTCAGAATCACCAACAGCTGCCCCATAATATTTTCCTGACCCTCTTCAGGGCCTGAAAGCTCTTCCCTTTCAAAGGTGACTTTAGTTTTGGGAAAAGCCAGAAGTTAGAGGGCACCAAATCTGGGCCGTAAGGGGGCTGTGTCACCTGGGTGACTTGATGTTTCACCAAAAAACTCTGCACAAGACATGATGCATGAGTAGGCACATTGTCCCAATGAAGCTGCCAGTCACTAGTTATCCATAGCTCTGGTCAATCTTGTTGTATGGCTTCTCTCAACTGATGAAGAACATTGAGGTAGTACTCCTTAATAATTGTTTGGCCTGGAGGAGCATAACCATGGTGTACAGCACCTTCCCAATCAAAACACACAGTTGACATAGTCTTGATCTTGCTGCATTTTGCCACGCCTTCTTTGGGCATGGAGAACCAGGTGACTTCCATTGGTACTACTGGGCCTTTATTTCTGGTTCAGAGCCATAGAACCACCATTCATCTCTGGTTTTGTCCTTCCTGAGAAAATCTGGATCATCAGTAGCAGTTTGAATCCAGTCATTAGCAACAGCAGCATGATGTTCCTTCTTCTCTGGTAGTAGAAGTCACTGAACGAATTCTGTCACAACACATTTTATGATAAGATCCTGCATCAAAATCTCAGACACAGTAGTTTTTTTAAATCAGATCAGCTTTTAGTTCACACACTGTCAATTGTCAATCTTTGTTGATTGCAGCCTGTATGTATTCAAAATTCTCAGGTGTTCTGCTTGTTTCAGGCCTTCCAGAACATGGATCACTTTCAGCAGATTCTTGACCATCTTTGAAGTATCTGTACCACACTTTTATTTGTGCTGCACTCATTGCATCATCCCTGAAAGCCTTCTGAATCACCTGGATAGTTTCTGCTGAGGAACGTTCAAGCTTAACAAAAAATTTGATGTAGTTTTGTTGCTCTACTCACTCAGTCATTTTGAATGTGATGGCCACACAGTGCACATGCTCACTCAGTGGCATCTCCCGCCCCCATTGTTTAGTAGAGTTATGTCATCATGTTCACGCATGTGCATTCCAGTCCACTCTCCTTGACTGCCAGGTTACATTGATGTCACTCTAACCGTTCTCATATTAACAATGGCTGGACTCTTTCCAGACTGACCTCCATATATATCATAGTTTTGGTTATGTTTATGATTTATGGCTCCCATTCAAATGCAAGCTCCACTCAACTAGGTTATTTTGTCAGTTTTGCTATTTTTTCACAAGCAAATAAAACACTGCTGCCTGACAGTACTTCCTCATACATATTCATGAAGGAACGAATGAATCAATCAACAAAGAGCATTTCAGTAAAGGAAAAAAAGCAAGTGCAAAGACTTTGAGTTGAGAGTATGCTTAGCGTATTCAAAAGCAGGAAGAAAGCTAGAAGACTGAGTCAACAAGGAATAGCAAAGGAGTTCATTGAAGGGAAGTCAGAAAGAATGCAGAGTGAGGTATTTCAGAGTCTTAGGCTTTCACTCTTGATTTTTAAATTCTATGGAAAGTCATGAAACAATTTCAGTTAAGGTTTGACATGATTTTTAAAACATTGCATTTGAAGTAGATCATAGATGGCCAAGAAGGAAAGCAAAGATATCAGTTTTTGGCCTTTAAAATAATTAACTTATTGATTGATTTGAGAGAGAGAATTTTACTAATGCAATATTTTAGACATAGAATCTTCAAGACTTGGATTTGATAATGAAAAAGACAGCAAGAAAGATCAGACTCTATATGTTGAAGACAAAGCTTTCTTAATTTTCTGATTAATTTAAAAGGGAAAAAAGGAATAAGTCAATGTTTTTGTTTGTTTCTTTGGTTTTGTTTTATGTGAGCACCCAGAAAATGAGGTTTATTGCTTTTTCTGATACAAGATATCTGTTACACATAAAAGTGAAGATATCTTATAGACAGTTAATCATAGTGATCTGGGATTTAGGGGTGAGATCTGAACTAAATATTGTTGAGATTTCCCTGCATATATTGATATATAAGATTTACAACCAAAGGATTGGCTCTGATCTCCAAAGTCATAAACATAGAGAAGTGGGCTTTGAAGTTTAAATCTCATTGTATGCCATGTATGGTAGGAAACATAGAAATGAAGCAGTACCTGAAAAGTGACTGAGAAGGAACAATGATGGACTAAGGAAACAGGTAGAATAAGAGTGTGGTGTGAAAGAAATTGAGTGACAAAAAGGTTTAAAAAATACAAAGTGTACCAAATGGTGCCAATAGCCAAAGTTAGATGAGGAATTAGACTGAATTAATTGGCAGTTAGTTTAACGAGGGAGGTTTAAATCCCCATTAGGAGTGATGTTTCTTTAGAGTGGTGGGGATAAACACCTATCTGCATGGGTCCAAGAAGGAATAAAAAAAAATGTACATAACCCTTGGCTATTCAAAGTGTAGTCCCCGAACCAGTAGCATGAAGATTTTACCTGGTATCTCACTAGATGTGCAGAATTTCGGATCTCACTCCAGACCTACTGCAGGAGAACTGATTTTATCAAAATTCTCAGTAATTCTTATATAAATTATAGTTTCTCAAGCACTGGTCTCAACGTCTCTTATGTTTTATTTTACAAAGAACAACACTATGAAATAACTAAGGAGGTATACAGAAATTGTTGGAGCATGGTTGAGAACAAGTGGGGTGGATTGACTTAGGGTAGGAAGAGTGAAAATCTAGGCAAGAAAAGGATAGTTTCTAGCGTAAGGTCTTTGCATAGGTGAGAGAAAAACATGAGATCCTGACCACAGGGAGAGAGATTCACTGCAGGTAGGAAGAATCAATACAACAGGAGAGAACAAGTTATATAGGTTGAGATCAGTGGTATGCAGGCAGATCCTCTCTACCTCTATCTCTATCATCTCTATCTCTATCTATCTCTATCTCTCTGTCTATCTATCTGTGTCTCTCTTTTAATTGAAATGTGAAAGACCTCTATGGAGGGTGAAGGTTTGAGGAACAAAGGTATGAAATGGTTGTCAAGGATATTGAAAAAAAAATGTACAAATTATAGGAATTTACTAAATTAATGCTCAATTTTTAGAAATTTGTTGAAATTAGTTAACTGTATTTTAAGTGAGACGAGGAAGCACAATTACATGAATGTTTTACTACAAAGAAACAAACAAAAAACATACAATGGGATTATGTACTGGTATGGAGTAAGTACAGACAAATACAATGGGTTTGGGGGTTTTTAGAGGAGGTATACAGTGGAGAGAGGCCGCAATAAGAAATCCAAGGGGAAGGGGAAGTAGTGTAACGATGGATCATATAATTTAATTGCATGAGAAGGAAATGATGTCATAAGGAGTTAAGAAAAAATAAAAATATGATAAAGGTTCAAAGTATTTTGGTTCTTTAAAAAGGGAAGAAGTCATATAATGTGTGATCCTAGAAGAAAGGAGAACTACGGGAATGGTATGGTCTTGGAGTAGAATCCTCTAGCACGGTGTTGAGACTGCTGTCATCAGCACAGTACCTTTGTTTCATGTAGTGAGAGAGCACGTGACACACACAACGAAGTAGCCATTTTTGAGGTGTTCATGATAAAGTAACAATTTTCCAGGTCAAAGTAATGTAGTACATAAACCCTGAGAGTTTGTCTTTTCTTTTTTTTGTAATGCAATTGCCTGATATAAAGCTTTAACTGATGAGGCATCTACTTCTAAGACCTCTATCTCTTTTTTTAAAATTATTTTATTGTGGTTCAATTACAGTTGTCTTGAACAAACACATTGCCAGCCACACAAGTAAATGGAGAGCGAGGCCACCTCCTGCTGTCACTGAGGCTCTTTTGTTTTGGAGATCTCGGTGATTTCGATAATGGACCATTCAGGCCGCTCATTTTTCATTTTCCCAGGCTTTCAATACCTGCTCTATTGTTTTAAATTCACAGTACAGAGTGAGCCCAAAGTACTCTACCCTCAACCCCACTAAAAGCAAAATCCCAAACCCCTGCACTTGCACGAACACAGCTTTCTCTCTTTCTCTCTCTACCTGTGGCCTAGACCAGGTGTGCTGTGTAATTTCCAGATCCTGTAAGTACTGTCTTTACTTTTTCAAAGTTTCCTGATAGTTATTGGTGGAGACCATCTTTTAATTACAATAACACCAAGGGCCCATTCAACTACTACACTCATTATTGAAAGGCTGAGACCGGCATGAACTAATTACTATTTTTATATCAAAAAAAGTATCACATACATATGGTCATACTACTATAATACATATATAACTCAAATAATTTAAACTAAGAATTTTAAGCACAAATATTATAAACCATCTAAGTAAATTTTACTTTAATGAAAATCATAATGGGACTTCCACAAAACAAACTAGCTTTGCTATCCTAACAAGGTACATGTATCCATAAAAAAATCACAGTAAGTGAAGGATCATTTTAGACTTCCATGTTTTAATATCATTTCAGCAAGTTCTTCTGGTCAATCCTTTAATGAAGTGTTGATAATTTATAAAGCAATTCTGTGTAAAATAATGCACTGCAGTCAGTCAAATATTTTATTCATACAACTTCAGTTTAGTTTACTTACATGTGAATATGAAGCTATGATACTTGCAGGATAGGCAACGCAAAGGCATCACCAAATGCGAGAGTAATTTGCCTTTCATTCCTATGGGAAGAGACAGAAATGGTTGCTAGGAGCTCTGCCCAAGGACTGGAAAAGTGAAATAAGCAGCAAACACAAGAAAATTAAAGAGAGATAGCTGTGATTCGTGTTTGATTACAGTTTTAAAACTTTGTCAAAATGAAGAATTACTTCAAAATAAGAAAGGATATTTGATATAAATACTTAATATTTCAGAAAAATATAATGACTATTTTAAGTCATTCATTTTATATACACCTTAACAAATACCATTTTAGAACACATTCCCATGTTATTAATTTAATTTCAACCATGAATGATGTGAAATTTTCATAGTTAAAAATATTGACTTTGTTAAGTACCTAATGTGTGGCTCTCATGACTCTGCTCTTCCACTCAAATTAGCAGGGTCGAGCACACAGTCTATTGCAAACGAGATGGGTACCTAGTATTTTCTTGCCCGGCAGGAATCAAGTTTTTTTTTTTTTTCTAAAGAGCCAAATAGTGATTATTTTAGACTTTGTGGGCCACAGGGTGTCTCAGACTACTCAGTTCTGCTACTGCATCATGAAAGCAGATGTAGCTGTGTATGTAAATGCACGAGAATAACTTCTCTTATTTTGCTTTATCACTATGATGAAAAACAGACAGTTCTTTAAAATATGTTATTAGAATTAACATAGCAACTTTATGGATTATATATTGTCATTACACCCATTCATATAGACTAACTTTTCGTGCCTCCCGCAAATTCCTGTTTTGAAACCCTACCTCCAGAGTAATGATTTTAGGAGGTAAATGTCCATGAGGACTAGAGGAGGTATAAGGTAATGACCTCATAAATGGGGTTAGTATCCTTATAAAAGTCAAGACAAAGCTTGCTTCCTCTCTCTGCATTCTGAGCACAACATACAAAGAGGACACCATATGTGGATACAAGAAGAAGTCAGAAGTCTACGACCTGGAAGAGGGACTTCAGAACTTGACCATGCTGACAACCTGATCTTGGACTTCCAACCCCCAGAACTGTGAGAAATAAGTTACTGTTGTTTATAAGCCACCCAGTCTATGCTATTTTTGTTATAGCAGCCCAAGCTAAGACATTCATTAGAGATGAGGTAACTGAGGCACGTGGAGGATATTTTAAGAAACACACCATCCTTAAATCATTCATTAGAAACTTTGAGGTGAGGAATATCTACAAGAAGCACAAAATACAAGACTGGATTTAGGAAAGTACTTAAAGACATGTGCATTATGCATAGAACAACCTCCAAAAAAGGTACATAAGGGTAAGTGAATATGCCACTAAAACGAGTATGCCACCACACATTCACATCAAGCTCCAGGTAGCAGAAGTTAGAAATCAGGAAGGTTACATTAGGGTATGGGAAGGAATGTGTGGTGCAATCCATGTAAGATAGAAGGTGTATATTGAAAAGGAGGACATAATTGCATATCCCAATGAATGATTTTAGGTTAGGATACATGAGGTTAAGTACTGTCCATCATCCAAAGTTGCCATTTAATAAATGCAAGATTTTCTAATAGACAAAATAAATTTCAAATTAGAGAACTAATTCTGAAAAACAGCAAATTGATATAAACTAAACAAGCAGGTAGGGGATCTGCCATTATTACTAGTAGTACCTGCCTCAGGGTAACTATTTGTGTACCACCAGTTAAGTGAGAGAGGAACATCTCTTATAGTTAATTTTTACTTTTCATTAAAGATTGGAACAGGGATTTGCCCAATCTCTGGCTACAAGCACCTCAGTGCTAAGTATTAGTCACACAGACATTTCTCAATGAGATTGAGAAAACAGAAATGACCCCACACATATGAAAAGAGGATTTCAAAAGAAGAGTTGAAAATAGGTCAAATGTTGGTATCTGTAGCAGAGATACCAGTAGAGGGATAATTGGGTAGAAATCTACAGTTTATGCATTAATAAATCAAAGTGTGAGATGTTACTTTAAAAAATAAGATATCAAGATTTTAGTAATACTTATCAAAAAGTAAAAGAGTATGTCTACTTGATATTTAAAAATTAAAATGGTGGTATATGTATTTTTAATTATATGAATTTAAATGTGATTAAGTATGTAAGAAAATACTTCCATGCTAGAAAACTTTAAAATTGAAAAAATGTACCAAAAATATTACAAATAAATACAGAACAGCTAAAAATGCCAATATACAAATATAATTAGTAAAGAAAATAATCAGAACTATACTTCAAAAGAATAATGAGACTGAATTTCTGAATCTTTAAAATATGTGAAACTTGTAAAATTTTTACCTTATATTCTAGAATGGCCCTATTCAACAGAAATATATGTCACATACAATTTAAATTTTTCTAGTACCCATGTTTAAAATTCTAATTTTAATATTACATTTAATTTACCCAAGTAGATCCAAAATAAAATTATTTCAAAACATTACCAATATAAAACATTATCAATATCATACAATACATTTTGTACTAAGTTTTTCAAAACCAAAGTTAGAAAGTGTATATATTGAACTTGTAGAACTTGAGATAGCCAAATTCCTAGTGCTCAGTAGCTGTAGGTGGGTAGTGGTTCTCTACGGAAGAGAAAAAAAGTAAAGTTTCCAATCTCATCTCACAAAGCTATTTGAAACTTGAGAGCAGATACTTTATAAGCATACATTAAATTCCTATCTAATGAATAGAAGAAGCTTAAATAAAATATGAGCAATTAGTAATAAAAACCACCAAGTTAGGTTTATTTGAAGACTAACACTACTTAGATATGTATGAGTATAAGAAGTCATATCAAAGGAAATAGGTACCTACAAATCTGAAGGATAATGAAGTTGAATTGTTTTAAGAGTGGTCCTAGGCCCTATCTTTTATTTTACAAAACAGTCATTATTTAGTCATATTGTATATTTAAGTGTGGAGGGCAAAAAAAATTAGAAATAAGATTTCTTAGACATAATGAAAATCATTAAAATTTCATCTCATCTTCTAAAATTAAGACCATCTTCTTTGAGACACCATTTAGAGAGAGAAAACAATGTAAAAGAATGGGTCAAAATATTTTAATCTCCATAAGTAGCAAATACAGGGCATATTGGGAGCTAGGCACTCCTACAAATTAATAAAAATATGTAAATTATATATATTATGTATGACAATATATGTAGTATAAACACATACATGTGTATCAACTTAATAGGAAAAAATACAGAAAAACTAGGCGCTTCATAAAAAAAGATCTCAAATGCCCACTAAACATTCAGTTTTATCAGTAAACGTAGATATAAAATTTTAACCAAAATGAAATGCTACTATATACTTGCCAGAGGGACTGAAATAAAAACCGTTATAGGCAGAGTGCTGTGTGCGTATAGACAAAGGTAAGTTTCATACATGGCTAATGGGAGTGTAAGTTGCAATCCCTTTGGAAACAATGTGTTCTTATTTACTAATATTTAATAGATATATAAGCCATAACTAGAAAGTCCATATATGTATATATACATTCTTGTGTATATCCTCAAAAGGGCATAAAAAGACAAATATAGAAAGCTTATAGAAGCATCATTCATAATAGGCACAAAATGAATATTGCCTAAATGATGTTCACTGTTATCAGAATAGTTATGTAATTCTGATATGTTTATACAATCAAAAATCATACAACCATGTATTTAGCTTAAGCTAAAATAAACAATATAGATGACTCAGACATAACATGAATAAAATAAAATCTATACAGAATAGAGAACACACTGTAAAATTACATTCATATACAGAGCAACTAAAGAAAAACAAAACAATTATAAAACATCAGGATGGTCTTTATCTGTGGGAGAAGGAGATGGGAGATAATTACTGGGAAAAAGTAGGAAGAGAATTTCTGGGACGATGGCTATATTTTATTTCTTGATCTACGTCATATATAGAAGGGATTTTCTTTGTGAAAACTTTGTGTTCAAAAAGTTAAATGCATTTTAAAATAATGATTAAATCTATGCACAACATTAAAAGGCATGTAACTGGTTAAAAAATAACTTCTATTAGATGTGACAGGAAGTGGTTCTTCCTTGTTTCTAGGTGTTTGCTTATGTCATCGATAATCAAATGTTAGCTAATGTCGGAGTCACTGGAGGGCTTCTTAATATATTGCTGGAGCTCATTTCCAAAGCTTGTGATTCAGTGGGTCTGCTTTTAATGCCAAAGTTGAGAATTTTTATTTTTAACAATTCCCAGATGATGCTTATGCTGTTTATGCAGGACAACAGGTTATAAACCACCGATGTTTGTTATTCTCTGAGAAATAAACTTTCCTCCTCTTGTCGGTAACTCGCTCTTACATTCATCCCACTTCCAGCAAAGCTACGCAGTAGAAGCTGTCCCTGCCCCCAACCGCAATTATGACCTTTAGGGAACCATTGCTGTACTTCCATAATATTTTTCTTAGACACTTACATATATATTTATACCTCCGTCTAGGTATAAAATACCTAATTCTCCATTACAATTTCTCTATTCCAATTCCTCCATTATATGTGGCATTCTTTAGGGTTTATTTTACTCACTAGAATGTTTTTTAAATTATGTATGTTGAATATGAAACAAATCCTATTGTGTTCTCAAGTTCTGCATTGACTTTTTCATTTTTCTTTTTGGTTCCTATGTTTCTTGTCTTCAGTTTTCCCTATTTTAAAGCCAAATTCAAGCCCAGTTTCTTTAGGGACCCTTTCTTCTGTATCCTTAATGCGATGGATTTAAGATAGAACCACAGAAGGGGAGATCACATGGAGGGTTATCAACAGGGGAGTGGGAGGGGGAGAAAGGGGGGAAGGTACAGAGAATAAGTAGAGTAAATGGTAGGTAGAAAATAGACAGGGGGAGGGTAAGAATAGTATAGGAAATGTAGAAGCCAAAGAACTTATATGTATGACCCATGGACATGAACTATAGGGGGGGAATGTGGGAGGGAGGGGGTGGGCAGGATGGAGTGGAGTTAAGGGGGGAAATGGGACAACTGTAATAGCATAATCAATAAATATATTAAAAAAAAAACTTGTATCCTGACAGTCTCCCGCTTCACTCACCCAGCCTAAGAATGCCAAGGTGTTTGTGTATGTGAAAATGTTACCTGCATCTTTCCTGGTGGGGTGCACCTTTCCTCTCACTCAGTTGCCAGAAGATGAACAATCCATTGCCCTCCTTTTTTTATGGCCACCAGCAATTTTATTTCTATTTTCCTTCTCCATTTTCTTCATCTAAACTTGCTTTTAAGATGTTCTGATGGTCTGTGAATTATCTCATTATTTTCTCCCTTCCAGTTTTGCTTGCCACAAAAACACTTTCAAAGAAAATAAATATCTCCTGTTTTCACCCTCTGCTTTCAGAACCAATACTTCCTTTATCATTCCCTTTCCCCTCTCTTTCTGGGCCACCAAAATCTGTTTTTACACACAATAATCAGTAAATGCAATCATCTTTTTGTGCTTAAAAATAATAGGTTTTCCATGTTTAATGAAAAGTATATGCTTCATGTTTCATTAAATGTATATCTTTTTATCAATCAGTAAACAATTACATTTTTAAAGATGTTTTGGAGATAACTATCTTAAATTTATAAATGTTTAAAAATTTTGTTTCTATCGCAGACATTCAATTACTCTAGTACTTGGATGATAGGTTACATATTAGTTTAGGAATGTACAAGTAATGGGTTCCTCGCCTCTGTCTGAAGATGGTAGAGATATTATGTCTCCAACTACCATCACACCTAGAAGCTATTATTAATAAAGGCAGAGAAGGTTTTTTCTCTCTTTCAAAGTCCAAATGCATACAAACTATTACTCTACATTTTCTAGTCAAATTAAATTCATGCCAGGAAGGTAAATCATAAATAAAGGTAGAGGTTGTTCTTTTTTTCTTTTTTGTATCTTTGTGTCTGAGAGTTTTATTCGAGACTTTTTATAGCCAATGGATATTGAACAGGTAATGTAATAACACTTGCAATTCTGTTACAAAACTCTCCTTTGACCAACTATCTTAGTCAGTTGCAAAGTCTTTAGTTGTGTAAATATGTATTTGATTCCAGAGGTAATGTTGAATGCTGTGATTAGTTATTCTTTCAAAAGGGCAGGAAAGTATTATTCTTGTATATGAATAATGACTGAAAGTGATACATTACAAAATCTTGAATTACAAATTAATCTTACCTGTATGTTCTCAGTGAAGAAATTTTATATAATAATTTTAAGTAGACTTAGTAAAAATGTAAAAAACAAGTAAATTTTAAAATATGGTTTCTGGCTCCATCAACACTGTGGCCTCCATTGATATTTTCTTTCTTTATCTATTGGGAGCTCATTAAAATGATAGCAGTATTCTTCTCATATATTACAGAGTGCCCCAAATCTCTGGAACCATGACAGCACAGACTGTGGTGGTAATTTTGTTTTCTATATTATTGCTGAAAAATGTTATACTTACAACAGAAGATTAGCTCCTCTGCAGGTCTATGTGTTTTAGAGGTATAAACAATGTCTAACAGGTTTAAGCAAATTTGGTATAATTTAATTTCTCCTCTTGAAACTTTCCTTCTTTCATAAGAAATTTGAAAAGAGAACAGAGGCTAAGAGCCTTTTTACTTGTCATGAAATGCTGGCTTTGACTGGCAAATGTTTATAGTTTATGGCTGGGGACCATACTTTTAATGTACTTTCAGTCTTCTCCAAATACGTGGACATGGCTGGTCAACTCTGCAAATATTGGAACATGAAGTAGCTTCATGGGAACATGCTTGCTTTTCTGGAATGCTAATGGCAGAGACATTATATGTTTTGTGGCAATGTTTAACTACCAAACTCAAGCACATATAAACAAATAAATATTAATACAAGATTTAATATATCAAACAAAAGAAGTTCTATTTATTATTATTATTATTATTACCACTACTACTACTACTACAACTACTATTTTAACTTTTTCCTCCTTGTATTGAAACAACTTGCAATTGCTTTGTCTAATTACTATATAAAATACAAGAGAAAATTTCATTTAGTAACTATGCTTTATGGAAGTAAAAAAAATGGTTAAATAAATCACATTCTTTGTCGGGGGGCTTTAACGCAGCCCCCCCAGGTCCGCCACGGATGGAGAAAAAGACTACCAAGACATGATCTGCTTGGGGAGGAAAGGTGGCCGCTTCTCTCAAGGGGAGAAGGGCCCAGAGCCTCTCTCTCCAGGGGCTTTTATTAGGTTCATTCGCATAGGAATGCAGATAAAGCTCATCAATCATTGTCAGCCAGTAAGGGTTAAACAATACATGATTTACAGAGAACTCTGAGGGCTTGTTCTGAGTTACAGCCAATTAGTTAGAGGGCCATAAAACTTTAGGCGCCAGACTCATCTCAGGTCTGGACCCTTATCTCTTAAACTGAGGGTACAAATTAAGTAGGTTTCACAGGAATGTATGTATTTTTCTCAGGCCTGATTCCCCAGGGAATCCGCCCCTCCCAGCACAGGACTGCACTACCCTCTGTCATTGTTTCAGGCTTAAGTCAGGCAAGGGAAGTAAGGCAGCCAAGAGATTAGGAGACTTCTTGCAGACAGAAAGAGGACTCAGGCTATTTCAAAGCCGAGGGGCGAGGGTCCATCACCCCCTTTTTCCACAGCCCCCCGAGTCCTTCCCTGCGGGCCTCTTCCGTGACCAGAGCCTGTCTTAGGTTGATCCTCCCTTGAGGATTCTTACCCGTCATTGGCTAACTGGCCAAGTTCAGGGCCAAGCAGGGTGAAGTGGGCAGAGGTGGCACACCTGCCAGGGAGACAAGCTTTGTCTCCTTAGTGGCTTATGGTCCCAGCTCTGACTCAGCCTTAACCATGGGGGGTTACAGCCTTTGAAACCAGGCAGGGCGGTTCCCAACAATTCTTCTCTTTAATTGTTAAAATAACATGGAAAAAATGAGATTGCCCTAATCTGAATCACAGACAGTGTGGTAAAATATCTATTAGAACTGAGAAAATTAATACTCCATCCCAAATTCATGGAACTTCATTTTTCTGAGTTATGTAGGCTGCTAAATCATAGTCACTATACACACACACATATACACATACATATACACACACACAGACATGCATATACATATGTATACATCGGTGCATATATACACATGCATGTATATACACACATACCCAGGTGTATGTACACACTCATATACAAACATGCATGCATGCACACATATATTCACAAGCTTGTGCAACTATACACATAAGCACATGTGTGCACATGCACACACATGTGTGTATATACATGTGTATGTGTATGTATACAGGTGTGTATGTGTTTGTGTGTGTGTATCATCCTAACACTATGGAGGTGATATGTCATAGTGGTTTTGATTTTCATTTGCTGCATGATTAGTGATCTAGAGCACTTTTTCAGATATGTGTTGGTCACTTGTATGTCTTCTTTGGAGAAATGTCTATTCAGGTATTTTGCTCTTTTTTTTTTCCATCACCATTTAGTCCCTTACTACCTCCCTCCCCCCAGCAATCACCACACTACTGTCACTGTCCATGAATCCTTTTTCCTATTTGCGCAGTCCCTCCACCTCCTATCCCCCTCACTTAGCTGTCATCCTGCTATCTTTCTATGAGCCTATTTCTATTTTGCTTGTTAGTTCATATATTCATTAGGTTCCACATATAAGTGAAATCATATGGTATTTGTCTTTCTGTGACTGGCTTATTTAACATATCACGTTTTCCAGTTCTCCAGGTCCATCCATAATGCTGCAAAGGGTAAAATTTTCTTCTGTTTTATAGCCTAAGAGTATTCCATTGGGTACATGCCCCACAGTTTTTTTATCCACTCAAATACTGATAGACACTTGGGCTTCTTCTGTATCTTGGCGATTGTAAATTTTAACCTCTTATAAGATATATGGCTTGCTAATACATATTTTCTCCTATTCCATAGCTCCTCTTTTCATTTTATTGAATGTTTGCTGTGCCAAAGGTTTCTTTTTGTTTTTTAGTTTAATGTAATCCACATATTTATTTTTGCTGTTGTCTCTACTTTTTAAATTTTCTTGTTTTAGTCTGTCTCTCGATACAATTTGATTATATGAAACTTAATTGTGGGTAATAAAGATAATATGATGAATAAATTGAATTGTGACTTTTTTCACTGCTTATACAAAATACTTAAAATATGTTTTATAGTGTAAGGACTTTGTTTTAGGGGATTTAAGAAGTTAATATGTTTCAAGTCTCCTCTTACTAATTTAAATGATTTAATATATAACCTAATACTAATCTTGTATTGTTTACATTATTGAAAATGTGTTCCATTTTATGATTTTGTTTAAATTTTATAATGTCTTAATTATAAGAAGTTCTTACTATTAATGTACTCATATATTAATATTTTCTTCTAGATTTAGTACTTTGAATATGTACATTATTTGTGTATATGTGTGCTTGTGTGTATGTTTTAAGAAAATATTCCCCATAGAAAAGTCACAATCTTCTATCACTTTTTTCAATAAAAACTTTAAAGTTTGACTTTCTTCTGTCTCTGTAATTGGTGTGGGGATCACCCTCATTCTATGTATGATCTCACAGTTAGACTTGTTACCCGTGAGAGCATGCCACTGTATTGTTGGTTTAGGAGCATCACATCCGTGTTAGGTTACCAATCAAAGTTTATTGGTAAATTCCTCTGGGCTATTGATTGAAATTGCACTGGAATTATAAAGCAAATTAGAAATTAATTGACATAATTAAGATAGTCTTCTTGTGCATAAACATAAAATTTCTCAACATAATTAGACATGTTTAAATGCTTGTTTATCTCATGTTCCATTTGTTCTAGTTACCATATATTTTTATTCATGTTATAAAGCATTTCTTTTTAAATCGTGCAGTAACAGCCTATTAATAGTGTATAAAATAATACTGACTGCTATATAGGCTTATATCTGCTCCTCTTGCTAAACTATCTTTATATTTTTAGGTTCCTTTGCATTGTTCATATAAAAATCCCCCTGTTTTCTGCTGATATATTTCTTGTGGGACCCTTGCCATTTTTCCTAAGAGTATAGTTTGGAAGTCCTTACTTAAAGGTGGTATGATTTTTCATTTGTTTGTTTCTCTCATAATCTCTCTTTCTTACTCACTTTTTCTTGAAAGATAGATTTTCTGTGTAAATAGTTCTAAACTAGCAGTAATTTTCTCTTAGCACACTCATTTATTCTAAAGTGTTCTAACTTTCACTTTTATAGTTGAAATGACAACTGTTATTCTAATTTTATTATAAGTTTGCTGTTATTTCTAGCCCCCATTTCTTTCCTTTATTTTTTGAAATATTTGTTATACTTCCTACATATTTGAAAATGGCACAGCAATCTAGATCAGACTAGAATATATCCTAGCTGTGTCATTCATTTTTGACCTTGGGTCATTCCCTTAATGGGAAACATAAAATTAATATTAAACGTCCTCTATTATCAGGTATGTTGCAGTCATTTTCACTTACATATATCATTTATATACATAAAAATTCATATGCATACTATGAGATAGTTAACTAAGTATAACTAGTAAAATTCTAACTCTTACCTAGGCGTTGTTAGTATTTACCTGGTAATAGAGTAATCCCACTAGAGGACAATTGTACTATTTCCATATTCCTCCCTTTACATACATCAAACATTGTATTTTTCTTTTAGAAATGCTGCTAACTGTACACAGGTATAGCAGGGGATACTCTGTATCTTCTATGGAGTAATACCAGGGAGAAAGAATTCTTTTTACTTAAGAATGAATCCCCAGAAGGTAAGTAAAAATAATTTGAAGCTGATGACAATATCCTGGAAAATAAGTGAAGAAATAACACTATAGGCAGAGAAAATACTTTTTTTAGAGATTATAATAATATTAGTTAATACTTCATAGTAATATTTTGTGTTTACTATGCTAGGCTGAGTTCTGCTAGCTTTACATGGATAGATGCTCTAATCCTGCACTCTGCCAGATAGTATTATTTTTCCTATTATACATGAGGAAAATGAAGCATAGTGCAGTTGGGCAATTTGCTTAAATTGACACAGCTATAAATGCTGAAGCCTTGGGTGAGCCCCAGGGGTCCGTCTCTCCGTCTGTGTTTAACGAGAGGTCATATTACATTTTTATTGCACTTTTCTCAAGTTACCGCCTTGCCTTGTACTGTTCATAGTCAGATTTCTGGAAAGAATTCTTTACTCCCACTGTCTCAAATCTGCATTTTTCCGCATCACTCCAGGTTGTGGGCATGGTCACTGACAATCACCATACTGCAAAATCCACTAAACACTCTCCATGTTTCATTAATTGACCTGTGAGCAAAACAGAAATTAAAATGTAGATTGGCCCTAAATTTAAAAAAAATGAGCACTTAACATGGAATGTACTGAAGGACACTTAACATGAGGTGTGCTATCATAATAAATTTTAAGTGTGCAGTACAGTGTTATAACTACGGGCACTCTATTGCACAGTAGATCCCTAGAACTTGTTCGTCTCGCATAACTGAAATTTTATAGCCTTTGGGAAAAATTTTTCTCATTATTTAACCTTGGCATACCACTATTCTACACTATTCTTCTATGAGTTTGATCATTTTAGATAATATCTTCCAGGTTCGTCCATGTCGTTCATCCATGGCTAAATACTATTCCATTGTGTATGAATACCACATTTTCTTTCTCCACTTATCCATCAATGGACATTTATGTTGTTTCCATATCTTGGCTTTTGTGAATAATTATGCAATACACATGGGAGTGAAAATATACTCTGGAATCTTGATCTCAGCTCATTTTGGTATATACTAAGAAGTGGATTGCTAGATTTTACAGTAGTTCTATTTTTTAAAAAAAATTTTGAAGAGCCTCTATACTGTTTTCCATAATGGCTGCACTATTTTACTGTTTCATATAAAATGACGAGACTCCAATTTCTCCACATGCTTCTAAAACATATTACTTTCTGTTCTTTTGATAATAGTCATCCTAACAAGCGTGACATGACATTATTTTGATCTGCATTTCCTGACGACGGTGATGTTGAGCTCCTTTTCATGTACCTGTTGACCATTTGTATGTCTTCTTGGAAAAAAAATGTCCATTCAAGACTTTTGCTAATTTTTTAGTTGGGTTCTTTATTTTTGTTGTTGAGTTATAGAAGGTTTTGGGGTTTTTTAAATGTTTTTGAATATAAACACCTTACCAGATATACAATTTGCAAACATATTCTCCATAGGTTGCCTTTTCATTTTATTAGTTGTTCTTTATGCAGAAGCTTTTAGATTTATATATGTCACTTGACTATTTTTGGTTTAGTTACTTATGTTTTTGGTGTCATATCAGGATATATCAGCCAAGACAAATGTTAAGAAGTTTTTTTTTTTCTTTTCTGTTTTCTTCTTGGCATTTTATAGTGGTAGGTCTTATGTTTAAGTCTTTTTTTAAAGATTTAATTTTTAGAGAGAGGGGAAGGGAGGGAGAAAGAGAGGGAGAGAAATATCAATGTGTGGTTGCCGCTTGCATGCCCACTACTGGGACCCTGGCCCACAACCCAGGAATGTGCCCTGACTGGGAATCAAATTGGCAACCTTTTGGTTTACAGACCAGCACTCAATCCATTGAGCCACATCAGCCAGGGCATTATGTTTAAGTCTTTAATTGCTGTTGAGTTTCCTTTCTTTCTTTCTTTCTTTCTTTCTTTCTTTCTTTCTTTCTTTCTTTCTTTCTTTCTTTCTTTTTTTGAATGGTGTAATTAAGAGTCCAACTTCATTCTTGTGAATGTGGATATCTAGTTTTTTCACCATCCTTTGGTGCAGAAACTACACTTCCTCCATTATGTATTCTTGCTCCCCTATTGAAGATAAATTGCCTGTACATGTGTGGGTTTATTTCCAGTTTTCCTATTCTGGTCCATTGATCTACATGTCTGCTTTAATCCACTACCCTAGATTTAATTACTGTAGTTTTATAATATATTTTGAAATCAGAGAGTGTGATGCTCTGAGCATTGTTCATTCATTTCTTCATCATTTTAAGATTTTTTATGGTTCCACATGCATTTTATGTTGATTTACTATATCTATAAAAAACACTGTGATTTTGATGGAGAAAATATTAAATATGAACAATAATTTGGGTAGTATAGATATCTTAATGATATTAAGTTTCCAATACATAAATATGGAATGTCATTCCATTTATTTCTATTTTCTTTAATTCCTTTCATCAATGTGCTATCGTTTGCAGGGTACAAATCTTTCGCCTCCTTGGTTACTTTATTCTTTTCGATGTTTGTTTAAACAGGGTTGTTTCTTTAAATTCATCATTAGTGTATAACAAGTATTTTGCATATTGTTTCCATCTTTCATTTGTTTATTAGTTCCAAAACATTCTTTTCTAATGGGACCTTAGGGTTTTCTGCATATAAGATCACGTTGTTTTCAAACAGGGATATATTTACTTCTTTTCTAATTTGGATGGCAGTTTGTTTGTTTGTTTTTCTTACCTAATTACTCTGGCTAGAACTTCCAGCACTATATTTGATAGAAGTGATGGTGGGAGGGCATCTTTGTTTTGCTCTTGATCTTTGAAGAAAAGTTTTAAACATGGCTGCATTGAGCTTTGGGCTTGTTATATATGTCTTTTATTATATCAAGGTACACTACTTCTACAACATCTGTCCGGAAAAAGTCTAGTCATTGTTAATATAATGAGAATGGATTGCACAACATCAATGTAATCTGGCAGCTAAGGAGAGGGACTGGAATTTGCATGTGTGAACAATGATGACTTCACGGTACTAGTCAGTGGGGGAGAGTGGATGCTGCTGAGTGAGCATGTGTACTGTGTGGACATTGCACTCAAAATGAGCAGGTAGAGCAATGAATTTGCGTCACATTATGCATTAAGCTTGAACATTCCTCCTCAGAAACTCTTTTCAGATGATTCAGAAAACTTTTGGGGATGATACAATGAGTGCAGCACAAAGAAAAGTGTGGCACAAATGCTTCAAAGATGGTTCAAGAAATTTTTAAAAGTGATCCACGTTCTGGAAAGCCTGCAACAAGCAGAACACCTGAGAATATTGAATATGTACAGGCTGCAATCAACAAAGATTGGCAATTGACAGTGAGAGAAGTAGAAGCTGATCTGAGCATTCCAAAAACTGTGGTGTCTGAGATTTTGATGCAGGATCTTGGCATGCAATGTGTTCTGGCACAATTTGTTTTGAAGCTTCTGCTACCAGAGCAGAAAGAATATTGTACTGCAGTTGCTAACAACTTGATTCAAACTGCTACCAATGAACCGGATTTCCTCCAGAAGTTGTAATTGGAGATGAATTGTGGGTCTATGCTTAGTCTGGAAACAAAGGCCCAGTCATCCCAATGAAAGTCGCCTGATTCTCCATGTCCAAAGAAGGTGTGGCAAAGTCACCCCAAGTCTCAGCAAAATCAAGACTATGTTAACTGTGTTTTTTTATTGGGAAGGTGTTGTGCATCACGAGTATGTCCCTCCAGGACAAACAATTAATAAGGAATTTAACCTCAGTGTTCCTCATCGGTTTAGAGATGCAATACAACAAAAACAGCTGCAGCTATGGGCAACTGGTGACTGGCAGCTTCACCGTGACAATGCACCCACTCATGCATCAGGTCTCGTGCAGTCTTTTAGTGAAACATCAAATCGCTCAGGTGAAACAGTTCCCCTGGCCCAGGTCTGGTGCCCTGAGACTTCTGGCTTTTCCCAAAACTAAAATACCCATTGAAAGGGAAGAGATTTCAGACCATCATTGAGATTCAGGAAAATATAATGGGCAGCTGATGGTGATTCCAACAAAAGATTTTGCAGTGTTTTGAGCAGTGGAAGAGGCGCTGGGAGAACTGTGTGAGTTCTTGTGTGTGTATAATTTGAGAGGGATGGAGGCATCATTGTCTATGTACAGTGTTTCTTGTATCTTCTTCAAGAAATGTCTCTTATTTTTCATAGTGGATGGCTGGATACTTTCTGGACAGAGCTTGTATACCTATTTTGTTGAATTTTAATCATGAGTGTTGATTTTTGTCTGTTCGGATGGTTGTGATTTTTTTACCCTTCATTTTATTCATATTTTGGTTGAACCACACTTATATTCAAGGAATAAATCCCACTTGCTCATGTTGAATAAGGTTGGCCTAGTACCGTGTTGAAATGTTCGTCAGGAATATTGAACTGTGGTTTTCTTTACTTGCAGGGTCTTTGCCTGGCTTTGGTATGAGGGTAATTTTGACCTTGTAAAATAAGTTTGGATGTGTTTCTTCTTGAATTTTTTTGGAAGATTTTGAGAAGTACTAATAATTAGGAATAATTTAATAGAGTTCACCAGTAAAGCCCTGTTGCAAGAGAGGAACACAGAAACAAACATGTAAAGTGACTAAATGGATAAAAATATAACAACCGACCAAGAGACTTGTCTTAGATTTAATTAAACACATAGGCTGAAAGTGAAGTCATAGAAAAGCACAGTACTTGCAAAAGCTCAATAAAGGAGTAGAAATGGCATTACTTATATGAGACAAAATATGCTTTTAGTAAAAAATGTCACAAGAGGAAAAAACAGATTGTATAATTATAGAAGATTTAATCCATGGGGAAAGCACAAATGTATGTTTTACACACTTGACTAGGAAATTTGTTTACATTTAAAGTAACTATTGCCTGTTTGTTCATTGTTTTCTGTCTTGTTCTTTTGTTCCTCTGTTCTTCTCTTGTGATCTTCCTATGTGTTTAATTGATCTATTTAGTTATATCCTTTGATTCCTTTTTATTTTCCTTTTGTGCATCTTCTATAGGTATATTCTTTTGTGGTTACCATAGGCTTACCTAAAATATCTAATGATTATAAAGTCCTACTCTTGTTTTAACCTTCACACTAAAAGTAAACAGGGTTTACACACCAATATTATAATATTCTGTATTTATCTATATATTTGCTCTTATCAGGGAATTTTGTAATTTCATATGCTTTGTTGTTGCTGTTTAGCATCCTTTCATTTCAACTTAAAAACTCCTTTGAGTATTCCTTTTAAAAATACATTGTCTATTTATTTTTAGAGAGAGGGGGAGGGAGAAAGAGAGAGAGAGAAATATTGATGCAAGAAAGAAACCTCAGTTGGTTGCCTCCTGTACACACCCTGACTGGGGACCAAAGCCCCAACCCAGGCACATGCCCTGACTGGGAAACAAACCGGGGACCTTCCGCTTTGCAGGATGACACACACTCAACTGAGCCGCGCCGGTCAGCGCTCCCTGGAGTATTTCTTTACCACAGTTTTAGTTTCAATGAACTCTCTTTCCTTTTGTTTGCCAGGAAAAAAATCTCTTACTCTTCTTTACTGTTGAAAGACAGTTTTTCCAGGTATAGTATTCTTGTCTGGTCAATTTTATTTTTTCTTTTAGTACTTTGAATATGCCATCCACTCTCTCTGGCCTTCAAGGTTCCCGCTGAGAAATGCACTAATAATTTTATGGAGACTCTCTTGCACATGATGAGAAGATTTTCTCCTGCTGTTTTCAAAATTTACTCTTTGTCTTTGACTATTGTACCTCAGTGTATATTTTTTGTTTTGTTTATTGTGATCCTTTGGGCTTCATAAATCTGGTGTCTACCTTCCTCATCTCCAAGTATGGAGGCAATATTTTTTAAAATAAGCTTTCCACAGTTTTCTCTCTCTATTCCCCTTCTAGAAGTCCCGTACTGTGCATCTTTGTTCATTTGAGGTATCTCACGATTTCCTTAGGCTTCCTTTATTCTTTTTAATTTTTTTTCTCCTTTTTTTGCTTTTCTGATTGAATAATTTGAAATAACTTGTGTTTGAGTTTATTGATTTTTTTCTTTTGTTTGATCAAGTCTGATATTTAAGCTCTTTATTGATTTTTTTTAGTTTTGTTATGATATAATCCAGGTCTGAAGTTCCTGCATTTCTTTTGCTTTCCATCTCTTTGCTGATATTTTTTTTCATGTATTATTTTCCTGATTCCATTTAGTGGCGTTACTCTGTTCTCTTATAACTCATGAGCTCCTTTAACATGATTATTTTCAATTTTTTAGGCATTTTTAAATCTCCATTTGTGTAATTTCTATTACTAGAGATATATTTTATATGGTTTTGTTGCCTCATATTTCCCTGATTGTCCCTGTTCCTTGTAGATTTGCATTCATGTATGCACATTTGTAGAAAAAGATACATCTTTCAGTGTCTATAGACTGGCTTTGACAGGGAAAGATCAACACAACCAGCCCAGCTAGAGATTCTGAACACCTCTCAAGTTTTTTTCTATGGGCGGTGTGCTCCGCTTCTATCTCTTCTTCCTGGGGGAGAAGTCTTAGGGTTATGTACCTTCTATTTTTACAGAGCTGTGCTTGCCATAGGAAGCTGTCACTTCTTTTCCTGAGGGCAGTGCTCTGAAATGCTGAGGATTTTGGGTGCATGCACCATCCTCTTTCCTCCCAAGGGAGAGGTCACGGGCCAAGGTAGTGTCTCTTGGCACTAAGCTGTGCTAACTTGGGAGAGGGGCTGAAGTAGGTAAAGTGAAGTTGTTCTTCTCATCTGTTTCATTTGTTCTCAGTTTTGTGTTCACCACAGGTGCTACAGCTCCAAGTTGGAAGTCTCATTTTATTAATTCATTTATTTTCATTTATATAAAATACTTTTAATTTTCTCCTAAAGTCACTCAACAGCAGAGAAAAAGCATGGCACAATAAAAAGAAACCCAAAACAGAGTTATAGCTTTGTTTCCTTTCTTCAGTTTAATGTTTAAAGAAATAGCAGACGTGTTATGTTTTACATAAATAACTAAAATGAGCAAAGAAGCATCTACTTGATTAACAAATGAATTTTCTCTGTTGCTCATAAAGGTATTTTAATCCTTATGCTGTTGTTAAATCAGTGCTGCTATTGGAGGACAAGGGCTAGGACTTCCTACTCTGCATTCGCTTTGAAGTCACTCCCAATGCCCTAATCTTTGAATGCTGCTTTCCTTGACTTCCTAAATCATTGTCTTGCTTTTGGGTTGCTCCTTCTCAGTGCCTTTCACATCAGTGTCTCAGTGCCTCATACTTTGTCTTGACTTTAAGTGCTACCACCCCTCCACATACTGTGCTAAAAACGGTTTTCTTCTAATCAGGTTTTCTTCTTGAGGGATGCCACCAGATCCCAGGAAGTTAATAGGCATATGACAATTATGACAAAATGAATACTATATACTTTTAAAGGTAGAGAAAACATTTGACTAGTTGTATTCCCAATCACACGCTTATCAAGAGATAAATTTTATTTGGCAATATCTGGATCAAGATATTTCCAATGCACAATAAAATTATAAAGGGAACAAAGGATGAAATCAAAGGAGGCTTTGAAAAGTTGAACTGGTAATTACAGGATTAATGCCTCACTATTTTAAACTTAAACTCACTACGAAATAGTTACAAAATTAAATACATTTCATTATTGTATAAGCTTGTTTAAATGTTCAAAGTTCAAACATAAACCTTCCAAAGGGTTTACATTTGATAGCATTAAGCCGATATCTTTGGGGAGTTGTTTTTATTGTATTTAAAAAATAATTTGGAATGCAAAGAAGAAAACTCCTTTACCAGATTTCTTCTGGAAAACAAGGAAACAGTCGATAATATGGGCACACTACAAATTCAGTTAATTACTGAATTATTCAGCTCTATAAAACTAAGCAGGTATTACTCAAAATTATAAAAAAAGACTATTAAATAAATACTGTAGTATTTTCAGAATAATTATTCAGCTTTTCATAACACTGTTTTGAAATAGCAATTTCATTAATAGATTTATTTCCCAAATTTATTTATTGGCATATTAACCATGAAGTTATTAGATATCAGGTGTTATTCTAGAAAGTGGAGATAGAATAATGATCCAAACAGATAAACACTTATCCCTTCCTTGAGCTTACATTTTGATGGTAGAACACAGAAATAAAAATAAATAAATAAATAAATAAATACTTCTTGTTATAACTATTACTACAATATGAAGTAAATTAGATAGAAACAACTATTATGAGAGAAATAGCAAAGAAAATGCAGAAGTGCCTGGCTGGGGACACAAGCTTTATTTTCACTGTGGCCAGGAAATACCTAACTTCACAAAACGAGTTGGCAGTGTGACTACCAGAGAGCAAGAGTAGAGTGATAATGATGCCATGAGAGATGGAAGGAGACCCGACTATGCAGGACCTTGTCGGATATTTTAAGGGCTCCTGCTCCCAGTAACAGAGGCAGCTGCCCAGCAGAAAGGTTTAGCTGAGTGACACAATATGATTCACATTTAAACAGAATCTTTCTGCTTTTGGAGGCAAAGACAGGGTTAGAGTAACTAATTAAGAGAACATGTCAGTAAACCAACCAAAGATGATGGTATTGAGAAGGTGGCAATAAAAAGTGTTAAGTGGTCAGATTTTAATTATATTCTGTTGATAGGGGAAACGGGATTTTCTAAGGGATTCATTTTAGATGTAAGAGAGGAGAAAATTCAAATATAAATGCAAGCCTTTTGCCTTGACAACTAAAAGAATAGATTAATTATAATCAAGGTAAAGGTGGAGGAAGAAATATAAGGTGTTTGGTCTATGTTGAATTTAAAATGCTAATGGACATTCAAGAGAATATATTGAGTTAGTGATTAAATACAAAGGAGTGATTGGTATGCAAAAATATTTCTGATGATGAATATTTGGGACTATTTACATTGTAGATTTTTAAGAAGATATTAGCCTGAAGAAGAAGACCAGGGAATGAGAACAGAAAAGTGATAAATTAAAAAAGCTGTGTTTTGTCTTCTTCTCCCGTGTCAAAAAGTTTAGAAGATAAGGAAGTATGAATAAAGGAGACATATGTTGGAATAGCAAATGTATAGTGTCCAGGTATCCAAATAAAGACGATGTCTTAAAGAGCAGAGAAGAACCAATGTTATAATAGTCACTAACCTTGCTTAAGTGTCAGTACTTTCCTCTGCAACCCCAGGAGTTGTAACATGACTCAGTGAATTCTAAAATGATTTCAAGCCCAAACAAGTTATGAGAATCATGAAGATGTGAGTTACAAAGGAGGCAGTGATTCAACAACATTGCATTTTCATAGACAATTGATTTTAGTGCTGTAAAATTGTGAATTAGAGAATGTTTGAGGCTGGAAAAATCCCAGAAATAATTAAATCACATCCAAGCTCATCATGTTAGAAATGAAAGTAATAACACCCCATTAGTTTCAGTGACTATGAAACATCTAAAAATTTGGGTCATCTTATAGGCTTTCAGGGACAGATTTATTACATTTTCTAAAGATAAAAATAATAGAAATATTTCAGAAGTTGTTATGAGAAAAGGATATTTTTAATGAAAATTATTACCAGAGGGAACTTCATAATGACTTTTAAAATCTGAAAATACACCTACTTTCTACTTTAAATAGACCTGAATTTGTCTTGTCGATTAATTTCACTTATTTTTAATTTTTGTTTGGCCCAGAGGGAAAAAATAACAAGTTGAAATGCCAAGTTTTGTTTTAATTTGACACTCAGACCTGAAACACAAATTACACCTCCTCTTCTAATCATTTCAGGAGTTCAGACAATGATATCACAGACTTCTATTTCCCATTGCCTTTCTCACAAGTCCTCTTGAAAATCAGACTTTCAACCTAATCCTAGCTGACTTCATCATCTTATCCTTAAAACTGGCCACTTCGAGCACATAACTCTTCAGTGAAAATGGAAAAGGGTCAAGTGGCTGGGGATTACTGTGGATGGTTAGGTGCTGAGGGTCCTTGGGGGTCACGCTTTGTTAAACACTGTGGGCCTTGTTGAGAACATCAACCACTATCCAGAGACGGTGGGAAGCATGAAGACTGTCACATAATATTTTGCAGATGGAAGGGGCAATATTAAAAACAATATATTTGTGGCATTTTTCAAAATTTTCATGAAATTTTACACAAAGAAGCAAACTCTTTTTAAAATATATCATGTTAGAGTAGCTATGTAGAGCCCAAATTTCTCCCCCTCCTCTTTCATTTGCTGGGTGATGCACATACTCCTAGAAACAGTGGCATGTGCTGCTCCTGGAATCTGGAATGTCCCCTTAATAAAAAATCTGTATCAATAGTTCAAGCCTTTATTTGTAGTCAAACCTCTGTTCTCAAGTGTTTCCCATCTGAAATAATTCAGGTCTCAATCAAGTTGTTCAGGGAAAAAATGTCTCGGTTGTCAAACAGAACTTAGTTCTTGGCTGACAACCTTTTCATGCTGATATCTGCATTTCTAATGGGAAAAAATGGTTTGGGTTTTGAATAAATCACTGCTTGAACAGCCTTCTGGAACAAATTAAGTTCAAGAACCGAGGTTTCATTCTATTTTACTTATTTTATTCCATTCAAAAGGTTCTTTTTCTTTTCTGTACTTTTATAACTCAATTATATCATTAATAGCATGCATAATATTTATTAAACATATGTTCTTGGAGGCTAAAGAGGTAATATTCTACAAATTTTGCATTCTACATGTTGTTAGGTCAGTTACTTGTATAATAAATTAATTAATAAATTAGCATCACATCTGAAGCTAAATGCACTCAATTTTATGTTTAAATAATGGAAATATTCTCACTGATTTAAGGTAAAATTGAAATACAAATTCTTATATGAATGTATTTCATTAACTGATTAGGTTATAGAGCTATAAAACAGAAATTTACCAATATTTTTGAAATGTTACCTATATTATAAAATGCTGCACTTATGCTACAATAAATGAAAATACCAGTGTAATCTTAATTACTTATGAAAGTGAGGGCTTAAAGGGACTTAGAAGCATTTTGGTAAGTCAAAGACTGTGGTGCTTAACATGTTACGATTTGTTATTTCTGAGTGCCATTTGCACTGAATTTTAATTGAGTTTTGATTTATATATCTAAGTATAAAATATACATATATGTATATATCATAAAAGCATACATACCTCATTAAAGGCTAAAATCAGTAAAAATTCACAGTAAATATTACATAAAACTTTTATAGTCACTGACAGAACGGCTGAGAAGTAGAAAGGGGGGCACAGATTAAATTCTCAATTAAGTAGAAAACTGGATGAAAGGTGCATC
Source organism: Desmodus rotundus (assembly GCF_022682495.2). Taxonomy (NCBI): domain Eukaryota; kingdom Metazoa; phylum Chordata; class Mammalia; order Chiroptera; family Phyllostomidae; genus Desmodus; species Desmodus rotundus. The sequence continues at coordinate 25,738,604 of NC_071397.1, forward strand.
AGATCTCTATGTAGTATTTCTTACAACTGCATGAGTATCTACAATTATCTCTAAATAAAAAGAGTAATTAAATATGTTCGCCAAATACAGCATTTCAGTCAAAATGCTTTATAACCAAGAATACAAAAAGTCTACCAAAAACCAAAAACTATAAAATCATAGGGATATTCCTAAATCTGGTAATGGATGTTTACTAACAATGAACAACACGTTATTTTTAATGGTGGATCATTATAAACATTTTCTTTTCAAATCAGGAACAAGAGAAGGAAGACTGCAATCAATGCATCTATTCAATGTTGTACTAAAGGACTGAGCCAGAACAATGTAATGATAAAAAAAGAACAAATTATGTTAGGATTGTCTTTTCGGTCCTCCCCAGTCCTCCCCAACACTTTTCATGTAGGGATACGCAGAAATCACTAAAGGAATCAAATCAGTATCTTGCCACAATTGCAACCCATTTGTGACACAGCAGTATTCCACAATTGTCTGTTCAGTGTTTCCCAGCACTTTTCATCTCAGGGGATACACAGAAATTGCTAGAGGAATCAGATCAATATCTTACCACAATTGTAACCCATCTGTGACAAAGCAGTATTCTACTACAAGTGGTTAATAGATCCTGTTCTATTTTGTAAAACACATTCTTTTGGAAGAAAGTGTTCACTTAGTTTACAGGATAAAATATCGATGTACAAAATAAATTTATTACATACATTTAACAAAATAATTGGAAAAAAAGATGTTTAAGATACATATGGAAATAATTATAAAGCTCTTTTATAAAATCAAAAAAGTACTTAAATGTAGAAGTAGAGATGGATACAATATTTAATATTTTATAGAAAGTATCCTACCAAAAGTTAATCTACAAATTTAATAAATTTCTAACTAAATACCTACAACTTGATACTGAAAGGTAGAGTCAGGAAATGCCAAGACAATTTTGTAATAAGAAATGATGGAGAGAGATCTTACCAGATATTTAGAGCTGTAAACTTTATAAATCTACAATAATAAAGAAAGTATGGTATTTTGTTATAAGATTGGCTAAAGATTAGTGGCAGAATAAAAAGCCTGGGTAAGCTTAAAATAAGGGTGAGAAAACAGTTTCATTGATCTTTTAAGCAATTTCTTGATCTACATTTTACTGTATACTGATATATTCCAAACACTCCTCAATTCTATGGAGACAGTCTTCCGAGATGAAATATGATTAGAATGTTTGCCAGATTCAATAACATAACTGTACTTTGACCAGTCTTGGAGATTTGGAGCTTTATAACACTTGCTAGTATGTAAACCACCTGGAAGGGCTTCAGTAAAAGAAAACTTTTGATCTTTACTTAATATAATTTTTAAGCCTTTCAGGAAATGAATATGTCTCATTTGGAAAATGTATGAAAAAAAATACACACACACATATTCATTCCAGAGAAGAGTGGAAAATATGATGTAGAAGAATGCATTCTTATGATGTCTTTATATCTTTTACACTATAGTTCACATGTAATTTTCTCTACTCTTGGATGAGCTTTTCCCACTTCTCCAAAAGCATCCTTGCTAAGCTGATACATAAAGCTGAAAGCTGTTATTGTATTCACATATATACTTGTGTGTTGGGAACCACCCTGCCTGGTTTCAGAGGCTGTAACCCCCCATGGTTAAGGCTGAGTCAGAGTTGGGACCATAAGCCACTAAGGAGACAAAGCTTGTCTCCCTGGCAGAAGTGCCACCTCTGCCCACTACACCTTGCTTGGCCCTGAGTTTGGCCAGTTAGCCAAAGACGGGTAAGAATCCTCAAGGGAGGATCAACCTAAGACAGGCTCTGGTCACAAAAGAGGCCCGCAGGGAAGGACTCGGGGGGCTGTGGAAAAAGGGGGTGATGGACCCTCGCCCCTCAGCTTTGAAATAGCCTGAGTCCTCATTCTGTCTGCAAGAAGTCTCCTAATCTCTTGGCTGCCTTACTTCCCTTGCCTGACTTAAGCCTGAAGCAATAACAGAGGGCAGTGCAGTCCTGTGCTGGAAGGGGCGGATTCCCTGGGGAATCAGGCCTAAGAAAAATACATACATTCCTGTGAAACCTACTTAATTTGTACCCTCAGTTTAAAAGATAAGGGTCCAGACCTGAGATGAGTCTGGCGCCTAAAGTTTTATGGCCCTCTAACTAATTGGCTGTAACTCAGAATAAGCCCTCAGAGTTCTCTGTAAATCATGTATTGTTTAACCCTTACTGGCTGACAATGATTGATGAGCTTTATGTGTATTCCTATGTGAATGAACCTAATAAAAGCCTCTGGAGAGAGAGGCTCTGGGCCCTTCTCCCCTTGAGAGAAGCGGCCACCTTTCCTCCCCAAGCAGATCATGTCTTGGTAGTCTTTTTCTTCATCTGTGGCGGACCTGGGGGGGCTGCGTTAAAGCCCCCCGACACTTGTGCACCGGAAGTAGTTTTATTTTTTTTCATTTCCTCTAAATAGTTCATTACATTATTTTACACTCCTTTGCCTCACAGGAAGATAGACGACAATTGCCTTCAGGGCAATTCTTGTGCATTTACGTAGCCACAAAACATGTAAGAAAGTGTTTAACATATCGCAGGAACTAAATACATGATTTTGAAAGAATGATAATATTAATTGTTTACATTACTAACAACTTGTTTATTCATATTTTTGAGCCAATGAGCAGTACAAATGCATCCTTTCTCATATTTTTGCCACATACTATTTTTATTCACATTATTATGTGTGTCAATGTTTAATACATAACATGATATTAGCTTTTATAAGATTCATTCATTGTACATTAGTCTTTAGCACATAAACTTTTATATTTTATATCACATTTAACATTTATATTTGTGTAAGAAACTTCTACTTTTTTAACATTTTCACACTCTATTTTGACATCATATGTATTTATTATAAATATGTTTTATTTAAGAAAGTCCATGAAGAGATTTTTCCAAATTACTAAAAGTCTTATTTCAAAATACACATGAAAAACATCCTATTTTAAAACTCATGGGTACAATGCAATAGGATAAAAAAACTTACTAGGATTTACTATAAAATGAACTAAACTAATTTAGCCCTTCAACAGTTCTATGTACTGGACAGACTACTGCAGACCAAAACTGTTTAAATTCTGTTATACTTTACATATTTTGAAAAATTACATTCCTATAATTACAATGAATAATATCCTGAGGAACACCATTTCTTTTCCTTAACACCATTTAAACATAGTATCTATGAAATAAGATTAAGTAAGCAAAATAAATATGTGAAAAAAGGTAAAACTGGAAGAAACTAAATATACATGTAGCCTAAATTCTCTTGTTTGTAGAGAGAAGGGCCCTGAGACCCAGAGTAATGAATTGACCTTTGCAAAAACATTCGGAAATTCTATTTCCTGAATCCTGCTCAGGCAGAGTCAGCAATGGTCTAGCAAGACCAAGGCAAAAGTCATACATGAAGCTGTCTAAGTTAAATATTGAGTCTGAAGTTAATCTTCAAGTTAATTCCTGAAACTTTCTCCTTATATTCATATGATCAGCAGAAATTTTTAATAATTAATCTAAACTAGAGAAAATAATAATAATAGTAATAATAGATTTTAATAATATTCATAAAAGTAAGAGTTCATATGTCTGGGTCTGAAATTTAATAAACGTGACTCCATTAGAAGACCACTAATTCTATGTGTATTATTGAAAATTGTGTCAGAGCCCATGAAGCCTACTCACACGAAGAGAAATAAATGTTGTGCAGCTTAGTGAAAAGGTCAGTTGGGGAATGGGCTGGATTTGAACCCTCTCAAACAACAACAAGGTAACTGACTTTAAGCAAATTATTGAATATATCTGACTCTTTTTGTTTATAGAAAAAAGAGAATAATACCACTTAGCAACATTATTGTAAGTTTTGAAGGAGATAATTTAAGAAATCACATAAAACCTGAATACCTCTGATATTAACATTAACATTTTTATGTTATATAGAAAATTTCACAAAATGTCCTCTATGAGTCCCTGTATATTAAGGAAATCATTTTTTCAGGTAATCAATCTTAAGTCTTCTATGTTAGGACTTTCTATTCTAACCAATATTAATATTTTAGCATAATCCTTGTTAGTTTCAATTATAAAATGTTTAGGTATTGAGCCTATTAGATTATTTTTCTCAATCCCTTTGCTTCAAAGCAAAGTAATAACATATAAAATATAAAAGTATATAAACTATTTGATTACATTTATACTGAGGTGTCAAAACATTATATATATGCATATGATATATATGTGTGCATATATATTTACATATATGATATATACAAGGGGGCGCCAAAACACTGGGAATTATCTTCTGGAGGGTGGGCCCCTTGTAGTTCATGCCTCCCCCACTAGGTGAGTGTTCTAGGAACCCGTCTGCATCAGTGTACTAGCTGGCATTGTTGTGAGGGACTGTGTTTGACTTCAGAGTCTGTTTTAAGACATTTTCAGTGATTTTGCCCATTTCATGATGGGTGATTTATGAGCACACCTGCCCACGCTGCACTGAATGCACACCAGTTTTCGACAAAAAAAGGCATGACCCCCATGCCCCACCCTCCCCATTCACCCATTCTCATCTCGAGTGACTTCTTTTTTTGTTTCCCTGGTTGAAAAAGTCCTCAAAGGAAACTTTTTGCCAGCATGGAAAAGGTGAAACAAAAAACAGCAGAAACACTAAAAGACATCAAAATTGACGAGTTCAAAAACTATTTTGAGCAATGGGGAAAAAAATGTCTCAATAGGTCTGTCTATAGCATCAAATGGAGAGTACATTGAAGGTGACTGAAGTTAAAACATGTAAGAATAAACACATATTTTTTATAAATAACTCTATTTTTGGTCCCCTCCCTTGCATGCTATATGCCATCAATATATCCCTTCTCTTTCTGAATAATATATTAAATTATCTCCCTCTTTACCTGTCTTCTCTGGCTCATTACCTGTCTACACCGAAGGCCTATCTTACTTAACATTGCATGTTCTGCATTTCACTTGTATTTTAATCTGACAAACAACCTCAAGAATGAATTATACTTTAGGAATTGAAAATGAATTTAAATCCTGCCAAATCAGTAACTGAAAAGTGTCTATCACTCTTCAGGTTTTTTATATTGTTGTTAATATTTTGATCATTATATGTATTGTTTCTTTGGTTTCCCCTAATAAGAATCCATGGGTCCAGTTTCTACTATCCACCATGTTTAAGTATTTCATTTTTTAAAGGTTTTATTTATTAATATTTAGAGAGAAAGGAAGGGAGGGAGAAGGAGAAGGAGAGAAAGATCAATGTGTGGCTGCCTCCCACATGCCCCCAACTGGGAATGTAGCTTGCAACCCCGGCATGTGCCCTGACTGGGAATCGAACCAGCAACATTTGTGTTGCAGGTCGGTGCTCAATCCACTGAGTCACACCAGCCAGGGTAAGTATTTCTCATAACTTAATCAACTATGTGGAAAACAATCACTTTTATTAATCTTATGTATTAATCACATAGAAAACATCTAAGGCTTGCTTTTCACTAGCCCAAAGTTTAAGTAAATTTATTATGAATTCATAATAATATTTTCTATTTCATCTTAAATTTCCTCATAATTGTATAAAGAAAAGTATTTCAATATGTAATTTTACCACTCATTTTTCATGATAGCATAAAATTCAATTTGCTAATATTTTTAACACTTTCAGCTTTTAATTCTTTTTGCTTCTCTTGGTTTTCTCTTTGGTATGAATTTAGATGCACTTAAAATTGTGTTTTTAATTAGAAAAAATTTTCCTAGCCAGAGGGGAGTGGGGAGGGGATAGTGGGGAGAGGGGTCTATAGGAGCTACTATAAAGGACACAAGGACAAAATCAAGGGGGAGGGTAAAGGTGGAGGAGGGAGGTGGGACTGGCTGGGGTGGGGTGGAGGGAAGGGGAGAAAATGCAGACAATTGTAACTGAATAAAATAAATAAATTAATTAAAATAAAGAAAAGAAAAAATTTTCCTGACACAAACATACATTTAAAAGGACGGAAAAACTGCAAAATTATAGGTTGATCATGTGAGGGACACTAAGACACAGCCTTAAGAATTCAGCAATAAACGAAGAAAGTATTTTTATAAAATATGTGCATTCACATAGAAATATCACGTCATCACTACATATATGCCCACCTCTGGAATATTTACATTAAGTTTTGTTTATTCCATCTACACTCTGTGAAGTTTATTTCTAAGACATATTTTTAAAGAAGTTACCTTATTAATTGCTTAAAGGCCTGAACTCTTGGCTATCATAATTTTATGACATGATTAAACAAAAATTTACAAAAATCTCCCAAGTAGCTTATAATACCATAAGATTTAGAATTACTGCCCATAATGTAGGCAAAATAAAAGCTTAGGTACAAAGCAGTAGTAGAGTTGGAAAACTTACACATAGTATAAATAACAAAGTTTTACCCTCAAGGGTTTTGAAACAATCATGAAGCTGTTTTTGTTGTTGTTGTTGCTCCAAAGTAACCCTCTTTTAACCCAATTATCATCTGAATCATCAAACATATATCAAATTTATAGTTAATCTTTCATTAAAAATATAGTAAAATATGAGATAGTATGTGAATATTGAGAAATGTACACTTAGAGCAGCAGTTTTAGAAAAACAATAAAAATGTAATAAACTTATAATCATAACATGAATTTTTCTTTAGCAAAGTAACATTCAAAAGTTATATCTAATTAATACTTTTCATCCAGTAAAATTTCACCAGGTAGAATGTTTAAAGTATATTAACTACAACCAGAAAATTATCAAAACCAAAAAGGATTTTCTAAATCTGAAAGTCTTAATACTAGTTATTGAATATATATTTATAAATATATAAAATATGTATTTGTATAAATATACAAATATATATAAGTATATATATTTGAGTGTCTATATACATTTACATATGTATTTATATATATACACATATGTGTATATATTTATATATATTTGAGTGCATATATATACATTTTTATATATAACTTTTGTGTATATATATCATATAACTTTTGTGTATATATATCATTTTTATATATAACTTTTGTGTATATATATATATCAACTTTTTTAATGTTTTGACTTGAAGAGGTACCATTCTCTGTATACATGACTGATTCTTTGCTATGTAGACAGAGTTGAACTCAAGGTAAAACTGAGAAGTATGCTAGCTGTTTACAATGATTAATGGCAAGAAAAGATACCAGGCATCCAAGAGTTGAGAAACTATTAACTTGAAAAAAAGCTGAAAAAGCCAGAGGGAAATAATAAAAAGACACACTAACAAAAGTGTAGTGAAAAAGCAAGGCACTGTTCTTGATTGCATTTTGATGTACTCCTGAATCCATCCTAAACTGTCCAAAGGTATTTTAAAGTGGTGTCCGTGTGGTCTACATCTAAACTTGCCTAGGAAACAGAGCAAGGAACTAATACATCATTACAGAAAAAATTAAGAAATAAGACATGAAACATAGTAAATGCATTGTTTATATTTTGGGGTATAGAAAACCTTAAGAACATTTAATTCTTAGAATCTCTAAAGCTTTTTAAAGTTAAAACTTTTAGAGAAAAAGGCCAAATGAAGACATGCTAATTATGATATGTATAGCTCTCGCATAATATTAGTTACCAGTTATTAAGCACTGCCTATGTTCCAGAAATTTTCTTAGGCTTTTACAGAACCTATCTTTATCCTCAGAACATGCTGAGCAGTTACGTTTTTGCTTAACTTTATAAATATTTTGTAGATATCATAAATGTTTTAAGCTGAAGTACAGAAACACTAAGTACTTTTTAAAGGTAGCACAAATTAAACATTGAATCACAATTCGAATTGGTAATTAAACTTTGTTTTATTTACTTGCTTAGATCATCTGTATTTCCCAATAGTATAATATTTGTTAAGGTAGGTCTCAGTAGTATATTTTTACTACTTAATATCCAGAAGCATGTACAGAACCTGACTCAGTAAATAAAAATTAAATATGCATTTAATAAAACAACTTGAAAATCTCTTTGTCTATTGTACAATGTTAGTCATTTCTTTCAAATAATAACAAATTATTTTGATACTATTTTCCCAAACTATAAATAAATAATTTAGTCCAAGGGGCTGGCTAAGAACCTAAATTGAGCCCTGGCTGGTGTAGTTCAGTGGATTGAGCGCTGGCCTGCCCACCAGACCAGGTCCCCAGCTGGGGGCGTGCGAGAGGCAACCCATTGAAGTTCCTCTCCCACATCAGTTTCTCTCCCTCTCATTCTCCCTCCCTTCCCTCTTTCCAAAATATACCATAGATAAATCTTTAAAATAGAACCTAAGTTAAAATGAAAAAAATCAGGGAAAATTAAAATATTGACACCTAAAAACATTTATAATCTTATTTGGGTCTACATAATTTATGAAATGAAATAAATGTAAAACACTATCCTTAGATTTTCAGTTTCTTTTGCAGTTTAAAAAATTATCATATTTATTTAAAAACATGAAATTCAGTATAGTATAAACAGTTTTATATTTTTCTGTGCAGTTCTCAGATATAAAGTGATATTTCTTTCAAGGCAGGAGTCTACTTTCCCAAACCTAACATTGTAACATATCTTCCTGAAAATTTCATTTGCTAATTTTTTGCATATATTTATTTACTCATTCCCTTGCTCCCTCGATTAGTTTTCATTAAACATTCATTGGGTATATAATAAACACATACACCTTTAACTACACCGAAGTCTCCATATGCAAAGATAAATACAAAATAATTCATTATCTAAAAACAACAGCCTGAAAACATGTAAACCACACAAACAGGTGTACACGTAGCATTAGTGGAATGTTCTGGGTTTCATGCACGTGGAGAGGGAAAATAAGTAATGAAACACGAGGGAGGCAAGTAACAAACATTTTTGTGGAGAAGCAAAATGTGGGCAGACATTGGAAAAATGAGCTAGTTGCCTAGGGAGTTGACGAAAAGAGTAGAATTTCAGGAAGGGGTAATGGCTTATCAAACCCCGTGTTAAAGACAATAGGATGTTCAATTTGCCTGGGATGCTGAGCATGTGGACTAGAATGGCTGAATCTAGATACAGTCAAGTCAGATTCTAAGTAGTTTTTAGTATCGGCAGTACTGGGAAGTTGAGCCATTCTTTGTTGTCCATGACAGTTTTTGCAGGATGGTGAAGATCACTGCCCCACCCTTGATAAATTCCAGTAGCTCTCCCTTATCCTTGCAAGATTTCAAACTAACCCCTCCCTCACTCCAGTCACCACTTCGACAGATGACTCCTGTGGGAATTGTGGTCCCGCACACATACATGCCCCATGCCACTGTGGAGAGCTGAAGAATTTGGATAGTATTCAGTGGAAATGATGATAAAGATGGTAGTTAATTAACATGACCACGTGTGAGATCACTTCTGACATCATACCACAGGATTGTATTATGCTTTATAATATTGAAAGCATAATTCAAATATGTGATAAGTAGTTGAAAGGTAAGAGAAAATGGAAATCATCCTAAATTGTAAAAACTTTTATTAAGATTCATTAAGAATCTTGTTAGGGAATGTGCTGGCTTTCAGGTTATGAGAGTTCAACGCTTGTTGATTGCTACATCACTCACATGAAGCTGCATCTGGGACTATCTTTATTTTATTGATGATTCTTCATGGTACTCAAAGATAAACATGACAGGATATTTAATTCATGTACATACATATTTGTAGGTATGTATGTAATTCATGTACATGCATATTTATATGTATGTACATGAATTACATACATACTCACATACTCCCACCGACTCACACACACTGATGTATAAAGCCCTCACAAATATAATACAAATAAAATTTTAATCTCTCTGAAATGATTTTTATAAGTTTTCATACCCTTTTGGCAATTGTGAATACAATGTTTTCAGTAACTGCATTGTGAAAACAATAACAACTTATGCCCTGATGAAAATAGTGGTCAAAACAAACTTAGTTATGTCTCAAATTATTTCATTCAGTGAAACTGTGTGCACAACATAGGATCCTTTCAACATCGTTAGATAATTTGGCCCAAGGCACATCCTGCTTATGTCTTCCGCGTTGTGACGTGGGACATCGTGCGTAGTGTTTAAGGTCTGTTATCAGTGATGGAGCTCTATAACAGGTTAGAAGGTTAGAAGACATGCACCTCTTTTTTCTTCAATGTTCTGTTACATAGGTTTTCTCTTTTCTTTTCCTTTTTTCTTTTATTTTCCTTTTTCTTAACTATCTGGAGAAAAGTGAGCTTGACTCAGTGCCATTTGCTCTATTCTGTCATTTCAACTCATCATTAGCATTTGACTGGCAATCATATGGTGTATTATCTGGAAGCAATAGAGCTTGACATGCTAGTTAGAAACAACAGTTCTGATTCAATGTTAGGTTTGTGAATTTGATTTTCACCTTAGGAATCGAACACCCACATCCATATGCACCAGTTAATTCGTTCCCAGTGTGTTTGCATTCTCTCATAAGCTCTGGCCTAAGAACAAAAATAACCTAGTCCAAAAGATTCTTGGGACCATCTGCTCCACTGTGCCTTATGAGACTTCTGTTGTTTTTCTTCACTAAAGCATGGTTTTGGTGATGTTCTCAATGATGTATTGTTTTCCTCTCGTTATTTTGGCTTTCTTTCTGTAAGGAATTTGAGAAATGTCTCCAGCTGCCTACAGCTTAGATAGCCAGTTATACAACTTTAGCCTATTGGGTGCATATGGGATATGCAAAGGAGTTTTTAATTAAAAAACTTTCAGTTATCAACTCATAAAATAAAATAATTTCTTACAGGATTTTTCTGAAATTTCATAACCATAAAAACGTATTGAGTGGTTAACCACTTTCTCAACCGTCTCCATTCGTATTGTAATGTGTGCAATTTAAAACAAAGCAATGGACAACAGTGTAGCGATTGCAGTGGGGGAGGGGAGAAAGGGGGATAAATGGTAAGGGGAGAAAATAAAATAAAGTAGAAAAAGAAAATGAAGAAAGAATGGGGAGGATATTGCAATCAGGGATGGTGCCTTACTTTAGACTGTCCCTAATAAAATTGCTATTCTACCACAACAAAATAATAGTAATAGTAATAATAAAAAGAAAAAATAAAATGAAGCAAGAACAAAACTAAAACTAAAGTTGATATACATTGTAGCCTATAATTATTAACCATTGAAAACAGAAAAAAAGCCACTTATTTGAATTTCAGTCTTTATTTAGATTCAACTGTGACATAAAATCAAAAGAAATATAAAATTCAATCAAATAAACAGAAAACACTTGCAGAATCTTGTTCAAAAGCAAAGACACAAAAAATAAGCTTTTCAAAGAATGAATTTTGTGTACTTCCTGTCTTTATTTTCCTCAAAATATTTTGTTTCTTTCGTCTTCTCTTCTCCCACCTCTAGTCCTCTATTCTTCCCTCTTCTGCTTTGAAGTAACTTTCTTTCTTTACTTATGCCTGTCTCTTTCTTGTTTTTCTTACAGCCTTTCTGGGGCCTCTTTCTCATTTTAGATGCTAATTAGCACTCTCTAATTGAATTTTAAAAGCTGAGTATTATAAGTACTTTAGCACATCACAAAATTCTGTGATCATAGGCAGATTTCAAAATAGTTTAGTGTGTAAAATACAAGATGCTAAGGGCTCTACTCTCTTTTAAAGAAAGTGTGAAAGAAACAGGGTATGTGTCTAAATTTTACAGTTATTTTATTTTCACAGTGCATGTCTAATTCTTCCATTCTTACATAGTTTGAAAACAAACCAGGCTTTTATTGGTTTCTGGTGTGTGTGATTACTGTATTCAGAATCCTGGCCTATTAGCTCCTTTAAGGCACCACTTATCACAGATTTTAAAATATTCACTGCAGATTCTGCTATACATATGCCCCATAGTTTCTTACAGAATATCAAATATGAATAAATATAGTAACAATCCTAGGTCTAGGGGGAAGAAGTGACCATTCTTAGGGTACCTGATTTTATGTGCCATTATTTTTTTCCAGTTAAACTGTATTTATGAAACATTATAGGTTGGATTCTGTGGGGACCAGCTGCTGAGGCAGAGTTTCATGTGTGGGAGGGAGGAGGGGAGGAAGTACCCAGATACAGGTAGAAGTGGAGCTCCCTAAAGTGACCAGAGCCTCTGCTGACACAGGGATTTCTGGAGCTGAAAATGGCCGATCAGAGTGGTCCTGCTTAGAATGGAAATGGCTGGGCCTTTGTCCTCCCTCCATTTGAGAGTATCGGATATGCACTGTCTTGTGAAACAGTGTGACCTTTATCAACTCTTTCAGCTGAAATGCTCTCTGAGGTGGCCACCTGCTGAGGCCTGCCTGTCCTCAGCACTGCCACCTAGCAGCTGGGTCCCTCCTTGAGTGACTTGGGTGATGCATCTCCACATCCAACACCTAAGAATATTTTAAACCTCTGGGTTTTTGCTGATGAATTTTGTTAAAAAACCTGATATGTTCCTAGCTTACCATTGGAATGGAAATTTTTGGTACACTCGAAATTCACACTTCTTTGGTATCTCTCACTTAAAAAACATATTTTAACTTTTATCTGTGGGTCAGATACTTTTGTGCATACCTGGTTTTTGTTGACAATGTTTTTAAATATTTTGCTTTTTTTATTCTTGGAAGTTCTTATAACTATTAGTTATAACAGCTAAATTGTTGTTATTATTCATTCTTTACTTTTAATGTGTATTTTCTATATTAATTTGAAAAAAACACTTCCATATAAGTACTATAGTCAACTCTGTATGAGGAATAATAGGGCCTTTAATTCTGGCACAAAGTAGACAAAGATAATAAAGACATATTTATGGTGTTTATTAGCATCACAATTTAAACATAAGGATAAATGAGAGAATACTTTTAATAATTTTTATGTACCCCCCACACATTTTGACTATGTTTTAACCATATTTTAATTCAATACATTTATGTAATGAACAAACTTATTACTTCCACTAAAATGCATGAATTGGCACCCCAGTGTTATATCTCTGATACCTTTTTGGCAATACCTAACAATTCTTCTTTCACTACAGAAAATAAATATGTGAATAATAATTTATCATTGATATTTAGAGTTATAGGAATATAATTTTTTCATAGTTTAATCTCAAAAACCCTACTTTTTCATTAAGTTAAAGAGTTTATTCATACAAAATAGGCTATATGGTTTGCTAACATATGGTCATTTGAGTGTTAACCCTGTTGTGAGTTTTCCCATTGCTGCCTCCACAGTGAGAAAGTTCTTATAATTAGCATTGCTTCTTAACTCTTAAAAGGTAGATAAAGAGCTCTACCTTTTCTTCCTTTTAATTTAAATGCATATTTTACCTTTATAAAGAATAATAATTTCAAATCAACTCTTCATATTATTTTAAAATTTACTTATGAGTATGATATTGATAAATAAATTATTCATAACAATACATTTAAAAGAATCTTACATTTTTTACCTGTTTAAATGTTTAGAGGAAAATAAATGGTAATGGAAAAAATACAAATAAAACTTGTTTAAATGATTCACAGATAGAGAGGCTTACTAGTCTGAATTTTCAATATATATGCCATCCTTAATAAAATTTACTACTAATAATTTATCTAAATATCATGTTTATAACAATGTCTGAAAACTAGTGTAAAATTAACTCTTCTTAACAAATAAGTAAACAAATAAATAAACAGAGTATGATAAACCTTGTCAGTAATAAAAGTGACAAGTCAAATTCTAAAATTTAAGGAGTATTTTTATCCTTTTGATATAAAACAATCTATTTTGAGTATAATAAAATAGAAATCATTAAAAAAACAGAAATAAAAACCTAAAAAGATGTTTTACTAAATTAAACTTTTCAAAATTAAATGAGATAAGCCAATATTGAACCAAATTAATCTGCTGGAAATAATTAAGTTTCTTAGTGTATATCAGACATGTTTATATAAGCCACTGAGGCAAGATTAATTACATTACAGCTTATAATGTATTACCTCACTCCAGATAATAATATGTAATTAGTTAAATTCGCTGGACATGCTCAACTTTTATTCCTAATTTAAAAATTATTATATAATTGAAACTGACATCTGCCTACAGTCAAAATGTCATCTGGAAGTTTTCCAGACTACTAGTGGAGTCAATGAGCATCACCCCAAGTCAGCTCTAAGGCAAGCGCTGCAGTGAGAAGCCCTATGTGCCATTGTTGTTTCCTAAAGCAATTACATGTTAGCAAGTATCATTCCTGGTCTAAGATACTGTAAGACACTGGTCTTATACATGTCCATGCAATAAATTGTACTTGAATGTATAATGTACCTGGCCCCGTATCAGTAATCGTAGAAGATCTAGATCTCCTGGGTCCAAAAATGAACAACCATCCACTGAAACATGAACAAACTCTAACAAGCAATCAGTCTGATGATGGGCAATTCAATAGAGACCTTCTTTGAAAGAAGAATTTGAAGCATGTCAAATCACATCCAAGATCCCCAAGGCCTTCAAAATAAATTAAGCTACAAAGCCCAGGAAATCTTTATGGATATGCAAACTGGGATTGATAGCTTGGTCATTCACATTTTTCCAATTACATAGTATAAACACAATCTGCTATGATATAAACTAAAAATGCAAAGAACGAATTTTCACAAACATGTTTGGTATACAGGGATGAGTCAATGTTTAAAGCCCATGTGCATACATAGTGCACATTTGAATACTCAAGCAAACTACACCCACTAATTGCACCATTTACAACAACTGACTAGTAAGTTTATATACAATTTTGCATCTATTAAAATACCATCAATATTTTCATTTATGGATAAAAAACTTAGGCACAGCTGATTTTGAAACATTTCTGACTTCAGAACTATTGAAGACATTAGTACTGTTTACTCGTATTTCCGATTCTCTTTCTCAGTACCGGAGGATAGATAATAAACCTCTATAACTCCTTGAGGTTAGGCATGGCCTTGTGATTGGTTTTAGCCACAGAAATTGTGCGAAGAGGGTAATCAATTGCCAGTCATAGCCTTCCTAGGGCTCTCTCTCCATGTAACAGCAAAGATGGTAGAGTGGGAACACAAGGCTGGTCTATGCTTTGCTCTAGAATGTTAGCTAAACCTGAAAATGGGCTTGTACAAGTAAGAAGTAAATCTTTCTTGTTCTAAGTCCCTGCTATTGTGTGTTTTATTTGTTACTTTGGTATATCATCGTATTCTGATTAATAAAAAACAAATTCAAACTTACTCCAGTGTGTTACAATGTCAGTGAACCAACCTGAAAGTCATTCCAGAAAATGAATATTTTCTCCTTAATCAAACTTAAACATAGATCTTTCTCACCCTAGTTAGAATTACACATCTTGGAAAAATTCTCAAATATTAATCAAATCATCTGCATGAATGGCTCACAGTGTCTCAAGCTCAGCAAGGACAAAGTGAGCTCATCATTTCATTTTACCCTCAAACCTGTGTCATCTACCTAATCATCTTAGTGGGGAACTGAGAAGTACTCCTGCTTCTTTACCCTCTTGCACCCCTCACTTACCAATACCAACTACACAGCAAATCATGTCGATTCTTGACATGTACCTGTACCATTGTTTCATTCCCATCGGCAACACTTAGTTCAGGCTTGCATCTTTGGGTTTCAATAACCAGGTTTACTGCAACCTCTCAAACTTCAGATTATCCTTTACCCAAGTGGATTAATATATTGTTCTGAAATTCAAATCTGATCAAGCATAAAACACTTTAATGAATGCTTGTCATCGAACCCATGAGCTTCTGTACCTTTGCACTGCATATCTTTCCACTGTAATTTGTTTAAACATATCCTTTGTCTTTCTCCACCAACCGGTGACTTGCCCAACGGCACAGACCATGGATTCTTTTTTTCACTCGTAGGTCTCAATTTACCCCTTACTCTCACCTTATCATCTCTGTGTCGTACTTGCTCACCAGCCAAACCTCAAGGAACCCTGGCTGGCAAGTGAAGGTGAAAAAGTAAGACTCCCTAGAAATAAATAATTCATCCTGATCTCAATAATGCACCCTTACAAATGGTTGCAAACCTTGACAAATTTTCCAATTCCAATTTATCACTTCAAAGCTGAAAAGATGTTGCACAGTTTCATTAATAGAGCTGCTTACAAACAGGGATAGTGTTTTTAAGTTCAAGATTTGTATAGCCCAATTAAGTACATGTAATATATTAAAAAACTGGAATTTAGGGCACATGCAGTATAAGCAATATTTTTATATTTGTCCACAAAAAACAAAAGTATGTTAATATGACTCTTGAAAAATATTTTGGGCAAAGAGTATTATTTTTTAATGCATGCTAGAACTATAATACTTTGCCCGGCACTGAGAAGAAAAGTTTCAAGTTAAAATAATTTATAGGGGTATTTTGAAATTAAATTGAACCCTAAGAGTATTCTTACTTATATTTGCCTAAATGTGTATATAAATTAAAATTGAAACAATAGAGGCATTTGCTAAGTCAAATTTGTGTAATAAGAAAAATGTACTTGCAAAATGATCTGACCAAAATTCATTAAAGAATTTTAATAGTGTTGATGTTTGAGAATATGTTTTCAAAAATTATATTTATATTTTCTTTAAGAAAATCAGAAAAAAACTTCATGCTATGATAGAATTATATACACAGTTGTCAATAGCTGATAAGATGACTCCTGCTAAGTGAACTCTTAAAATTAATTGAGCAAGACACATCTACTAGTTTGAAAAGCCACCTGTAACAGTATATGAAAAAATGAGAGATGTGTTGAGTGCATATGTCACCGAGACTGAGGATATTAAATTAATATTTCCACTTACTAGAAAAGATGAAGCAGTTGATGTTACTAGTGATGTTAAATGTGAGTGACATTAATTTGAAATAATTAGTCTCATTATCTGTTCATTATTTTGCATAGGTAAGCAGGTTGAATATAGAGACCTTAATAATTTAAATGTGAAACAAAATGACTGAAGAAGCAACTATACTATCTTTTAGTATCAATATTAAGGATATAAAAATTATTAAGATAATTAGAATGTTTAAGATAATGAAGATAATGAGATATCTTAAATCTTCCAGTATAATAGAAGGAATAATGAAATAAAAAATTCTTGCTGTTTTTTCTCAAAGGTAGTAAGAAGTGCCTGATACATAGATGTTTAATAAATATCTATTAAATTAATGAATGAACAAAAGACTCTCAAATACTATTCCAAAGATCTTAAACATCTTTAGAGCTAAAATTTAGTTTAAAAAACAAACAAATAAATATTTAAAGAAACTAACAAGGTTGAAAATATCTTCATAGTTATGAGGTAATGACAGTATAAAAGTTTAATTTCTAATTCCTAGGGAGTGACTACTGTATTACAGTTAATTCTCCCTTAAATTCTTACTTAGTGAATGGTTTACATTTCAAGGGCTGCTGATGTATTTCTTTTCCTTCTTTGTATATGCGTTTTTCATTTTTATGAATACGCATACATGCAGTCTCCCCTTGTCTGTGGGGGATGTGCTCTAAGGCCCCCAATGGGTGGCTGAAACCACAGATAATACTGAACCTTATGGATATTGTTTTTTACTATGCATACATACCTATGGTAAAATTTATGAATTAGGCATAGTAAGAAATTAACAACACTAATATAAAATAGAAAAATATAATATTATACTGTAATGAAAGTTATATGAATATGCTTTCTCTGTCTCTCTGATCACCGATCTGATAACCAAGATGGTTGGTGACTAAGGAATGGGTAGTTTATACATTGAACAAAGGGATAAGTGACACCTGGACTAGATGGAGAACAGTGAGAGATTTCATCACACCACTCAGAACTGCATGTAATTTAAAAAATTAATTGTTTTTGTCTGGAATTTTCCAATGAACATCTTTAGACCATAGTTGACTGCAGATAACTGAAACCATGAAAACCAAAACTGTGAATAAGGGGGACAACTGGGACTATTGTATATACATAGTTTTTTTTCTCCCATATTAATACACTTCTCAAGAATGAAAAAAGAATGGCAAAGAGGGAGAGAGACATTAAAATATCCATTGGTCATTTATGCTATCCACTAAACTCCTCCATTCTCATCAAATGTTGTCTTACTGGAAATAATCCCATCTTTCTACATTTACATCTAACCAGGTAAATCCACAAAATAAATAAATAAAAAGACACACTCCATTTTATGTATGAAATATAAATTTATACTTGCTATAATACAAATATTTGCATTTTAAAAATGCACAATGAAAATGTGACATTAAAACTATAAAGACATTAGGACCTTCCAGGTTTCCATCTTGATCATTATTTTTCTCTGTTTTCTACTGAAAGGAAGAAAACTCCTCATAACTGTGACATTAAATATTTATTTTGTCTCATTAGACCCAGACATTTGTGCATAATCACCAGGTCAGTTAGAAATAATTTTAGTGTGATAATATGGGGAAGGACATTAAAATAAATAATTAGTTCTTTTTTATCATTTTGTAAATTAATGTTTGAAAATAGTTGTCTCCATTTTCCCACCACCACTTTCCCCCACTGCACCCACCCCCACATCCCACCATCAATCCTACCCCCCTTTGGCTTTGTCTGTGGGTGCTTTATACCTGTTCTTTGACCACCCTTTCCCTTCTTCTACCCCCATCATTTCCCTCCTCCCTCCCCTCTGGTTACTGTCAGTTTGTTCTTAATTTCAATGTCTCTGATTTTATTTTGGTTGCTTGTTTGTTTCATTGATCTGATTCCACTTACAGGTGAGATCATATGGTGTTTATCTTTTACCACCTGGCTTATTTCACTTAGCATAATGCTCCCCAGACCATTCATGCTGTTAAGAAGGGTAGGAGCTCCTTATTTCTTTCTGCTGTGAAGTATTCCATTGTGTAAATGTACCACAGTTTTTTTCGATCTGCTCATTAATTCCTTTTACTCAGATTTACACTGACCCAGAGACAAAAGCTTGTCTCAGTATACCCAGATCTTGCTCAGTCAAATACCCCAAAATTTGTTCTGTTGCTATCTAGTGACATTTTGCTCCGTATAGATTAGTGGATTACTACAAGTGACTCACAGATGTAAAATTAACTTGCAATGTGTATCAATTAGGTGCACACACGCACAGATTTCTACAGACTTAAACTATATTGTTAAACTGACAAACTATTGCATTAACACAATGCATTCTTGCTAAAGACTTTGAATATATTGATTTATTAGCAAACTCCTAGGTCCACTTTTAGGTAAGAAAGTTTTTAAACAATCTGTAATACCATTTTTGCACACGAAGGTCAAATATTGTTTCTATATCTAACATTGTGGTAGAAATTACCCAAAAGATGTATTTCATTTTCTTATCTTCCAAATTTAGTTTCTCTAAACATTAATGTTTTTCTTTTCTATGGAAAAATTGTTACATAATTCATAATTGACTGAATCACACATCCTCGACAGATCTATTTCCTTTTGTCATACAAATGAACCAAATGGCCTATTCCCTATGCTGTTTACTCACAGCAAGGTGGGACCATAAACTTGAAAGCCCACCAGTGCCAAACTCAAATTTTTACATATCCAAATGATGCACATATACCCCCAGTAAGCATTATTTTTTAGCATATTAGAGCCTACCTGTATTACATATGCAGCAAAACTGTCCCTGACATGCTAGCCATATGTAACACATACTGGGACTACCAAAGACCTGTACTTAGGAATTCCCTAACCTGGAGACTCCTGGCTTCTATCACCTAGACACATGAACCTCCTTCCCATTTCCTCTCTCCTGGAGTTCCTTTGCCCTCTTTGTATTCTGGGTAGTTTACTCTGAACTCCAGTCTCTGAAAAGTCTCTTAGTATGAGGTGGTCTTCTCACTTCCAATATCAATCTGACTCAAACTAAGCTCACTGCGTGCTGGTGCCACCTAGTGATTATAGCTTTTTCCTTGATTAGCCCTGAAATTCTGGGACTCACTACACCAGCTTGTTTCAAGGGTATTGAATAAATTTTAAATGTGATTTAAAACAATATCTTGCACAGCAATGAGCTACTGCTACACCCATTTTAGAATGACTAAAATAATATAAATTAAAGAAAACTTAACAGGATTCCAAGATGGTTGTGGAGTAGGTGGAAGCTATATTCACCTTTTCCTGGTGCCAAACTGGATTTAGAGCTCAATTATGGAAGCAACTAACCTAAATAACCAACTGAAGGACAGCTGAACAGGAGTATTATAACCACGGATTTATAGGAGAAGCTACGTAGAGACTGGTAAGAAGGTTGCAGATGCAGAAGTCATAGATCCACCAACATGCAGTGGCTAAGAAGCTGGAGATATATATAGAGAATGTAAAAGTGCCCCCTGACAATTACGGGCTCTTAACTTTATACCAAAATCCATAACCCAGAGCATCAGGGCCAGGAAGAGGAACTCACATAGCATTTTCTAGTAAAAATCAGCAAGGACTCTTGTTTGCCTGAAGAGGAGGGAGTCTGCTAAAAACTCAGGTGTTCTCTTAAAGAGCCAACATGAAGGATCTCGCTTACCTCCTGAAGGCTTGGCCAGCACCACTCCTACAGGAGACTGTTTTGATCTGCCCCCCTCCCAAGTCCTGGTGGCCCCGCCCTACTGAGCTCAGTTCCACGGGGAAGGGAGTGCCATTCAGAGATGGTACCTTCGGAGCACTCCCTTCCCCCATGGAACTCGGAGGCTCTCATCCAGGATCCAGAAGGGTGCCGGGGTGTGCAGCTGCAGAGCAAGGAGAGGCGAAGTGCTTGTCCCCCTCCTGCAGGCCCTGCAGGCACCACCTTAACCAGACACATTTTGATCAGTCTTCCCAAGTCCAGGTGGCTCTGCCTTGCTGAGCTTGCTCCTGCAGTGGGAGTGTATGGAGAAAAGGGAACCCATGTTCACTGTGGGAATGCAGATTGGTGCAGCCATTGTGGAAAACTGTATGTAGTTTCCTCAAAAAATTAAAAATGGAACTGACTTCTGACCTAGTGATTACACTTCTGGGAATATATTCAAAGAAATTCAAAACACTAACTTGAAATAATATATGCACCCCTATATTTATTGCAGCATTATTTAAAATAGCCAAGATTTGGAGGCAGCCCAAGTGCCCATCAATAGATGAGTGAATAAACAGCCATGGTACATTTACACAATGGAATACTACTCAGTTGTTAAAAAATAATCTTACACTTTTTGACCACATGGATAGACCTAGGGTATGATGCAAAGTGAATTAAATTGGTCAGAGAAAGACAAATACCTTATTATTTCACTTATATGTGGAATCTAAAGAACAAGGTAAATTAACAAACAAAATAGTAACAGACTTATAGATGTATAGAACAGACCGACATCTGTCAAGAGGGGAGGAGGGTTAGGCAGCTGGGTGAAAAATAAATAAAACATACAAGTACGACAGCATGATGACCACCAGAAGCAAAGGGGAGTGGGAGGAAATAAAGAGGGCGAAGGAAGGGTAAATGGTGGCAGAAAGAGACTTTGGTTGGTGAGTACACGATGCACTATGCAGATGATGTGTTCTAGAGTGATACATTGGAAACCTTTATGGTTTTACTAACCAATGTCATCCCAATAACTTTAATGTGGAAAAAATGATAAACCATTCAACTGAAGCTAGAAAAAGAAATGTGTAAAAAATGGCTGGAAGACAGGGAGAACATGGACAGACTGATGACTAAATTTATTTTTATACATTCCACCTTTATGCAGATTTCCTACAGCTTGCTGAATGAACCAATTATGTTTCCCTAAAGAGGACAATCCTTTTATTTTATTATTTAGATATACGCCAGTGTATGTTTAATTTTAATCACAAATATAAGAAGAGAATGCGAGGTGAAATTACATTTATATCTCAAATAAAAACCTATGCTTTGTTTTTCAAAAGAAAAAAAGAAAGAAAGAAAAAGAAAAAGAAACTAACAACACCAGTGTTGGTGAAAATGCCAAGTAACGGGGTCATACGCTACTGGTGGGAAGAGCAGATACAGTATACTCACTCTGGCACACAGTTTGGCATTTCCCTATAAAGTTAAACACGCACTTGCCATATGACCTAACAATGCTACTCTTGGGTCTTTCCCGTAGAGAATGATATCTTATTACCCTAGAGAATGAAATATAAATTTTATGCATAAATGTTTGTAACAGCTTTATCTATAATCATCAAAAACAGAAATAACTCAAATGTCCTTAAATGAGTGGGTAAGTACAGAAACTTTTGTACATCTACATCACCAGATACTACTCAGCTATATAAAGGTATGAATTATGACCACATACAATACTTGGATGGATTTCAAGGATATTATGCACAATGAATAAAACCAAATCTCAAAATCTTATTAATATATAATTCTTTTATATGATAGTCTCAAAAAGACAGATTCCAGTGATGATAATCGGTGGATGGCTGCCAGGGTTTGGGGCAGAGTAGAGCGTGGCTGTCAAGGGGAAGCACAGGGACATTTTCATGAGGGAACTATTGTTTCCTAACTGTAACTGGTGATTATCTAAATCTACACATGTGCTGAAATTCATAGATCTGCAAAACACCCAAAAATCAATTTTACTATAGGCTACTTTAAAAATAAAAATTTTAAAAAATTAAAATCACTAAGTTTAAAAGTATTTATTACCTTAATAGATATTTTAAATTGTGAGTTACATGTCTCACACTTTTGAATATGTATACTTTGTATAATTATTATGTGTTGTCAGTACATATGCCAAAGTTTTACCAGATACACCCTTTTCAATCTCATTAATGTTACACTTCATTTTGCTGAAAGATTTTATCCTCTGATTCAATAATTAAGCTTTTTTTCTCTTGATTTGAAAATATCCAAAATAATTTTTCATAATTTTTTTCTCATCTGGGTTACTTACTGCAGCAGACTTTTTAACTGGTTTCCCTGTTTCTCCCATTTGCCCTCACACTTGGTATATTTCTCTAACCCGGTCAGCCAGAATGATTCTTTCAAATATGTCATATCTTATTACTCCTCTGTTCAAAATTCTTTCAGGTCTTCTACTTCAGGGTCAAAATTAAAACCTTTCAGACAGCCCCTGATAATATAACTCATTAATTTTTTTCTGTTTTTACCCTACGAACTACGACGCTTCTAGTCACACTGATGCACACTGCTATTTTAGGGATATTGCATTGTCTGTTTCTTCTGTCCAGAACTTTCTTCCCCAAGCATATGCCATGGCCAATTGCCTTATCAATAAAATATTTTCTTATGTATTAGTTTCCTGATGATGTTTTCCTGACCATCTGGTATAAAATTGGTACACTCACTCGTCCAGCATTTGCTGATATTCTCATGCGGCTTTGCTATTTTCTATTCTTAGGCACATATCATTTATTAATACATTTATTTATTTCCCTTATTTTAGTTATTATTTCTCTTTCTATCCACTTGAATATAATCTCTATGAGGATCAGAAACATTTTTCAGTTTTATTCACTGATATTTTCAAGTGCGTAGTATGGTGCCTGATACAGATGCCTGATAAATATTTGCTCAGTTAAGGTAGAGAATGGATGAATTAACTTATACATAAAGTGTTTTCTATATCCACATAAGATACAATAGTTTATGATCAAATATTAAGCAAAATTTTTATAAAAGTAAAAATAGTTTGCTTTCTTAAAACATTTGTTAAATATTATAAACATTTATAGTTAAAAAAATACAAAAAAGTATAGTTAGAAACAAAAAAACCACACACAGGATAGTTGAGTCTAAAGTGTTCAGAATATACTTCAATTACCTTTTAATTGTGTGATGTGTGCTTTTAAAATCTTTCATTCCAGGCAACCATGTAATGCATTTCTTTTTTTACCCAAGAGAACCCTATGATTTTTCAAATTTCAGTTATATTTTCAATTTTTTAGCTTATTATACACCCATAAATGGATATAAATTGTCCTCTAGACTAATTTATACAATAATCCAGCTTCTCCTTATTACATAGAACATTCAAAAGTGCACATATGATGAATTTAAATGAATTTTACACATACAACCAAGAACGCGTGAGGCATGGGGTTATAAAGCCAAGAAGAATGTTGATACAGCTTGTCAGGTCTCAATACACAGCTACACAAGGCAGATACTTTTAATAATTTCCTTGACTGTATCATTATTCAATGGTTAAATTTTATGGACCACAAAATAGCTAATTGTATTATCTGACTTAAAGGATATCTGAATTGTAATGAGAATGATATCTCCCAAACCTGTCAAATATATCTGTGAAAATTGAAATAAGACTATAACTTAGCACAACTAAATCCCATAGCTATATTTCTACCAACAGCAAGGTTAGTGTAACCAGAGTAAAAACAATTTGTCTTGATATAGGCTAAAAAAAGAAGTTACATTCATTTTTTTAATGTTTGCCCCTAAATTGGCAATCCAAAGTCTACACTTATATGTAACTTTCGAAGACATCAGAGAACTATCTCTACCCAACCCCTTCCTCTCCCTAATCTTGTTTCATTTACTCAGAAAGAGAACGCCTTGCAAAACTTTGGGTGAATGTATGGGAATATTAACATAGGAGGAGAGCACGAGAACTATACAAATCAACTAAAGTCAAGCTAACTTAAGTTGAGGGCCTGCTATGCGCTGCCTGACATGGAACTTGACTGACAAGTTGCAAGCAGACTATGAGGAGTCTCCAGAACAAAGAATATTTCTGCAAAGATTGATTAATAGCTACCTATCCATATCTTATCATTTATCCATACCATAAAAGGAAAACACAAGGCCTCAATATATACCTTGTAAAAGTTAAAGTTAACCCCAACCTTTTCCCCCCATACTAGTTTTAATAATACTGTGGGAATCTCAGTGCCCTGTGGTCACCTGGAGAAATTCCAGTGACTTTTCTGTTGGATTTATACCACAGAGGAACTAAGGGTAGATCAGTGACATTAGACCTGTGAGTCTACCTAGGACATTTTCCCCTTATGGGGCAGCCAGAAAGTGTTGTTTCTGGGACCTTACACAGGGAGTGTTGGCAGGAGATCTCTTCTCCTCCTAGTAATTCCTCCCTTGTTTGAGAACCACTCCCTTTCCTTGCAGAATCAAAGCTAGGAAGAGGGAAATTGATGCCCATGCCTGACTTCTTTTATTTTTTTTTCTTTCCCAGCCTCCTTTTCATGCTTTCTTGGGCAAGAATAAAGAAGGTTTCTATTAACTTCCTATAAGTATCCTAAGCCCTTCCCTGTGGTTACTGGCAAGTTGGGCTAACTCACAAATCATTTAAGGACCATTCAGTACACTGGGAGAAGTCTGTGATGAGCCCCTCGGGATTGACTTATAGCATGATTTCCAGGTTTTTAAGATTATTTATTTTCTTGATGCAGAACTTTGTTTTGCATGTCAGAAACTGAATATAATCTTTCTCTTTACGATTTGCCTGTGTTCCCATCTCCTCTTAAACAGTTGAATAGTTTGGTTTAGTTAGGGCAAAAGTGACCTATTCAGAAAGCAAACAGAGGAAAACACACACATCCATATACATCTGATTACAATGCGGATTAAACGCTATTAGAAAACTGGAGAGGGTGATTTCTGAAGGACAGATTTCAATTCTCTGTGATCGTCAGGTTTCAAGAAATACAAACCAAAACCAAAAGTCTATTCTTCTCAAAAGTACCTTATCCAGATCCTTGAAACATGTGGTTAACGGCTCACACAACTGTTGGAACTCTAAAATTCTATGTGACATCAGGAATATTTTAGTATTTTGATCCATTTAATATTTCTGTGCTTTATTTGGAGAAATAAAACAACTGCAGTGATATTGAATGCCTCCGTTTACTTCTTTGGTCTAATTCACTCTCCTCTGAAGCAAAGAAGAAACAAAATCAAAATTCAAATTTCGTTCTATGGTGCCAGATATATACAATGCGCCATTAGATTTGGATTTCAGATATATATATATATATATATATATATATATATATGTATATATATACACACACACACATATATATATATTTCAAAATAGTTATGTCTTATACAAATAAACAACAACAACAAAATTTCATAGATACAGACAACACAATGGTGGTTACCAGATAGGAAAGGGGTGGCGAGGAGGAAGAAGAGCTTAAAGAGGGTCAAATACAAGGAGATGGTGAGGCAGGATAGTGAGAAGCCAGGAAAATTGGCAAGTAAAATAGGAACACTGAGACAGATAAACGGTAGTTTTTAGCCATCTAGTAAATCCTATCTTCTCTAAACCAAGGACACTTAAGAGTAAAACGTTTTCACCTTTTCTTCCCAACTAGAGGGTATGTGGCTTAAATCGCCCTACTAAAGGAAATAGCAGATACCCAACTAGTGCCATATGCCAATCATATCCACAAGCAGATGAAGTTAAGGGTATAAATCTCATTTTGGTACATCAGCATAGAACAAATGAATATTTTGCTGAGATTTTCCCCTAAACTCCCAGCCTTTAAAGCCTCTCAAAATGAAGGTCCCAGTGTGCACTCTCCTTCCCAGGAGAACACCTGAACATTTCCCTTCATCCTCTTCTTCCCCCTACAGGCACACATCTCCTAAACTCTAAGGGACTCCCGGAGTCTTGCAACCAGGGAGCAATGGGCAGCAGCAGCTCAGTCCCAGGTAACCCCCTGAACCTGACCCCGAGGGTCCCCTTTTCTCTGGCTTCCCTTTGAGCCAAAGCAGCCCAGTCTAGGTTCCTTTCTTTCCTATAACTTTCCTAGAGAGCTAAGTCAGCCCCACTTAGGCTCTCCTGTTGTTTCCATCATCCCAATCCCTTCCTTGCTTCACTGTCCCCGAATTTAAAAAACATACTTTCAAAAATCCCCTACACTTGGGTTGTGAGACCTTTCCTACATGAAGTGAAGAGCCCACACACACTACCATCCAGCCCTATGCAGATATGCTCAGGACCAGGTCCCCTTTCCGGGGACAATGGAAGGAGATTAGATTTGGGTGCTGAGCACACAATACAGCATACACATCATATCATAAAGCTATACACCTGAAATTTGTATGATATTACTAACCAATGTCACTCCAATAAATATGTTTTAAATGTCTCATTCAATCTAAGAATACTCATTTTTTCTCTGAAATTCAAATTT
Organism: Desmodus rotundus; assembly: GCF_022682495.2. Taxonomy (NCBI): domain Eukaryota; kingdom Metazoa; phylum Chordata; class Mammalia; order Chiroptera; family Phyllostomidae; genus Desmodus; species Desmodus rotundus. The sequence continues at coordinate 25,765,936 of NC_071397.1, forward strand.
AACTGGCTTTTTTTTGGTAATGTTATCTGCTAAATCTGGCAAACCTGATATTATACTTCAAATTCTGCAACTTCACGAACTCTATTAAGTGTTATATTGCAAGCAGTAAATACCACCGATCTTTTAATTCCTCAAGTAAGCTACATAAAAGTGGTGCAAATATTGTTAGTAGTTTTGATATATAGAGTGTAAGAAAGCAGTTTTATTTCAATGACATCCTTTCAGTTACACACTTTAATTCTTCATAAAATATTGGGTTGGCCAAAAAGTTGGTTTAGTCTTTTTCTGTAAAATAAAAGATATGTTTTTTTTCATTTTCACCAATAACTTTATTGATTTGGATATTTTGAGTATGCCAGCTATCTCCTACTTGGTTATTCTCAATTACTGTCTCGATTTGATCCCTATCAACATCAACTGGTCTACCCTACTGAGGAGCGTTGTCCAACGAGAAATCTCCAGCACGAAACTTCGTAAACCTCTTCTGACATGTTCAATCAGTCACAGCACCTTCTCCCTACACTGACAATATTTTTTAAAATTTCATTTGGTTTTTATCTTTCTTGAAATAATAAAGCATGATATGCCAAAAACATTGCTTATTTTCTTTCAGCTTCAATATTAAAATGGGTAACAAAATGGATAAACAAAACAAAAATTCACTGATTTTTATGTTTTTAAATGCATGCCGATATGACAGCTATCATAATACAATCAAACAAAATTATTTTGAAAGAAGTTAAAGACAACTAAGTGCTACTAGAGCCATCTTATGGAAAGACAAACAAACTTTTTGGTCAACCCAATATTAAAACATTTTCAATATAGTAAATTAAATATATATTTATTTATATTTAAGGAAATATATATACATATTTCCTTTGACTTTTTCAAAAATATCATATTCTTGTGTATCTTATTATTAAATGTTTTAGGTCAGTAAATTTAGAAATATGATGAAAAAAGAAAGAAGGTGAAGAGATTAACCAAAAAGCATATATACATAACACTTAGACACAGACAGTGTGTGCTGATAGCCAGAGGAAAAGCGGGTGGAGAGCTAGGTGGAGGTGGGAAAGGGCAGGGTGGTGTAAGGATGGAAAGAGACTTTGCTTGGAGTGATGGGTGCACGATGCGGTATACAGATGATGTTTTATTGAGTTGTACACTTGAAACAATGTCTCCCTAATACATTCAACTAAAAAAAAAGGTCTAGGTAGATTTGGTTAAGTGTGATGAATAATGTTAGCTTGAAATTAATTTAGGTAGATTTTTAGGTTTAATGATATCTGAAGCAGATGAAAAACATCTATTTTTGTTTTATTATATAGCATAAAATTGCAAGTGGTAAAAAATCTTATTAAAATTATTGTACTGGAAAAAAAAACAAAGCATGAAAAACATATTCATTTGAAGACTTGTCAGTCAAATAAACTTCCTGGGAAATTTAAATATTTTTTCCTTTTAAAATCATTCCTCTTTTTATTTTGCACTTTATAATATGGGGTTTGTTTGTATTTTACAAGGAAAGGGAGGATGCTTCCATTAACACTTGTGAATAGCACTCAGAATATGATGGAAAAAAGTAGTTGAAATAATCCGCAAGAATTCAAACCTCAACAAATCTCTCACTGTCCTCAAAGAACTTTCTTCCTCAGCTATACATAGCCACCTCTTCTGCCTAGCATCTGTTGAGGAAATGATGTAAGTAAACTTCCAGAGATTTTTAAATCCCTAACTTTAGCCTAAGTTTAGAAATCACCAGATTGTACTGCGACTTAAAATCATACCACAGAAAAATGCACAAACTTCTTCCATGTGGCATTTAAAATTTTACATATGAATTTTAAAAATGATATGTATTAGAAATTGAATATGAAAATAACATTTTCTTAGGAAATACATGTTTTTGGAGCCTGTGGTGATACCATGTTTCTTTAAAAATACCTGCATTAAAAGACTAGTAACAAGCTACAGAAGGGTCCATGCAAGTGATTTAAATATTATCTCCAACTGAGAATTAAGAAGTGGAAAACTCTGCTAAATATTTTTAATCTTTAAAAACCTTCCTCTACCACTAAGTTGTTATGGTTCTGAGAAATGTTTTAATCCATGAAAGTTTTCAGAGCTTCCTTTTCTCTAATAAATCTAATAGGAAATATAATGGTAGTTATTATATATAGTGTTGTTTTGAGGATTACATGTAAATAATGTATAGAGTATGGTTACCAGAATGCCCAGCATACATTAAGTAATAACAGTTGATATTTTTATTATTATTATTTGATCTACATGAGTTTAATATTAGATTGGCTTTGAAATTGATGAAGCTTGATGTCCTTGAAAAAACCAGTACAATCTTAATATGCATTCAAATACTTTGCATTAAAAACAATATGCATTTAAATGTTAGATGTTTATATATGGTTAACATTATGTTAGACAGACCAGAGGCATAAAAATAATTTGAAATTGGTAAACAACTGAGCTAAAGATTGATGTTCTATATTAGCATAATAAAAGAGAGTAAATCATACAACTCTAGCATTTGAAGAGTCATCCAGTTGAATGTAAAAGATATTAAGTGTGCTATCATTAGGGGAATTTGTTACCTCAATGCTAAATTCATGTAGGAAGATGGATGGGTATATAGTGTGCTATTCGGAGACTTAAGGTGGAGATATAAAAAGGATAGCATAGAAAGTTGGCAGAAGCCTAAAAGAAGGAAAAGATGAAGACAGATGAGTGTTAGAAACATGGTTGTAGAATGGACTGGGAGAAGGGGGAAATTTGTGGGTTTTAGGTCTCACACACCTTGTTTAGCATACCACCACTCACTTTTCAGTAACTTCTGCTCTGATATCATTGTCATTTATGTTGAGATCTATGATTCAGAAAGAACATTTACTCCAACATTGAAAAAGTCTAGATATTGCCCCGTTATTGCTAAAGCCAGAGAAACTAGAAAGAAATAAATTCCTGACTACAAATTAAAGTACCATGGAAAATAGAAGTTGACTAATTTTTTTCTTCTACTTTGTATGAGGTTTTTTTTTTTTTTTCTGTAGTTTGTTATTAGTGGAAATGAGGTAATTATATAAATTACTATTCTATTTCTAATAAAATATATTAGGATATTTTTAATCTCAAAATGGAGTGGTAGTGCCATGTTACTTAAGCAACTTATACTATATGATTTTTCCTATCATTTTAACTCTAAATGAGAGATAATCAGAAACTAAATATATGACCTAAATGATAGAAGAGATTTGGATGATTTTTGCTATGTTTTATGCTGTTAATCTTTCTATAGATGGTTAAATGTAGATAATTACACTTATTCACCATATATCTTGCCTTCTCATTATTCAATTATTAAATAAATAGTACATTATTTGCATAAACTTTAATATCATATGCCAATTTTCATGCACTTTTAAGGTAATCAGAGACATACTGGAATATGTCTTTGTTTAATTATTTCTCATAAACAAAATCCAAGAGTTGGATGATCCTTAGAAAGAAATAGTACAATAAATATGTAGATAAAATACAACTTTATTTTTTGTCTAAATCTGAACTCAATCTAGGTTTAGTAAAAATAATCACCCCAGAAAAATATAAGTATGTTTAAAAGATCCCCATTTACTCCTGAAAGATATTATACAACAGTGATCAAATTCTGTTTTCTATATCTAAGATGAACAAGTGCTATCATTACATTTTCAGAAACATATTCTCATAAGAATGTTTCTGGAATTTATTTTGATTTCAAAATTTCAGTACAAGTGCTTATAAATTATAATAAACTTTGAATAATATGACTTGAATATTTTGAAAAACACTTCATTGGTTATAACGTCTTCACACTTACTTGAATTTCACTAGAATATGGTGCTTAATCACATAACACATAAATGGAAATATAAGTTATCTTGTTCGTAGAAATATGGGATTTCAGTTACAGGCAAAACTGACAGAAGGGATGCGGTCCAAACCAGAGAATGACAAGCACTAAAGAACTAATCGTACTGCCCTTGAGAACAATCACTCGATGTCACTAATTGATTGATTTTACTTTTCTTTTTCACTTAAAATGTATTACTTTTTTCCTATATAATTCCAAGATTGGCTATTGTATGTGTTATCTTTTATAATATTGCCTTTCTCCGAGCCTTTATACTTTCTTAGTAATCTGCCTTCACCTGGTATTTCTTGTATGCCCAAAAATCAAAATATATTTGCCTGGGCCCAAACTCCTACAAGCCTTAGACTATGTTTTGATAAGTGGTGGCAAGAGTTTATCAAGTAAAATAATTTCTTCTCATCAGTAATCAACCCCCATAAAGCAAGAAAACTGAATTGAGCATAATTCTCTAAGAAATTAAAATACATATCAAATAATAAATCTAACTTGGATAAATGCAAATATTATATTACACTGTGGGTAGGGGAAAAATCCAGATCACAATGATATCATGAATAGACAAATAAAAGTAAGTACAACTAAAGGAAAGGAAATGAGGAATTATGTGGATAAAATAAAAAGTAATAACAGTTACAAATTGATGAATATCATACTGGATATGTACTTTCCATGTAGAAAATAAAAATTATCTGCTGCATGGATATGGGGTGGGTGACGTTAGGAAATAGAGGTTAAACAAAAAAGGTGGAGGTTTCAGAAAAGTAGCAGAAGATAAATGGAGAAGTTCCTGTTTACGTACTTAAAAGAAAAAGGAGGTTAGTACTGAGAGTGCTGTTGAGTCTGAAAACCACAGACGCATTGTGAAGCCACAGACAATGTTGGATTTTTCTCCATCAGTGCTCAGTAACCTTGAACAGGAACAGAAAAAACATACAGTCTGAATAATGCAAAGCTAACTATATGCACCATAGCTCATAATGGAAGAGTAACACCTGTTTTTTAATTAGTTATGGAAGAACAAAACAATTTGCACGAGGTAACTGACAGTAATCTGGTGCCTTCTGGATGCTAGAAACAGTATTTGTATTTTACATACAAGATCTAACTTACACTTCAATATAATGTTGCTTTTATTTTTTGTTCTCAACTATTGTGCATGAAATAAACTTAGTTTCAGAAAAGTTAATGAAGGGTCTTGGTCAAGATTAGTAAACACCTGGTATGAGATCATATCCAAGTCCTTGAACTCAAAACAAAACTATTTTTCTATCAAACCAAATTACCTGCTCAGGAAAATTTTTTTCTTGTTACTCTGAGCTCAAAAACAAAATGTAGAATAATTTATAAAGTGAGAAATTAAAATGATAACGGTACTTCAGGATAATGACAAGATTCTTGGCATCTTTGTGGGTGGGAGTTGCTGACATGAAATGGTTGTGATGCTCCTTGGAGTTACGAAAGTCAAAGATGCAAAATAAGATTTTAAAATGGTGATGACAGAATGTGTCACGGAAAGAGAGGATATAAACTAGGTACCATTTCTATCAATTAATGAGGAACCAAGAAGACAGCAAATGGCAATGCTAAAAGCAACAGCAAATCTGGTACAACGTGTCATGGAGTTCAAAGAAGGAGAAGATTTTGAGACAAATGGCTAAAAAACGAGTTTGGTAAATGCAGTTGTTGGGTAAGAGGAAGCAAAAATGGCCTCATGGTGTATGCCACATCAGAGAATGAGCAGCTTTTTCTATAGCATGCTGCAGAAGAAAAAGCTCAGAATGCACTAGGTTTCATAGTATGAAAGACTTTTTAAAAAGTGTTTTTAGGTAGCTTATCAAAAATGACTGCAGCAATATTTTCAACTGAACAGGGTCTTACAGAATACTCCCTCTGCCCTGCAATCTGAGTGGGATTTTATAACAACCTCAACAAATAGGATATAAGAAGAATTATTGGATGTTACTACCAAGGCTAGGTCATAAAAGGTGATAACAACTCAATCTTCTAACTGCTTGATGTGAATCCAGTGCCAGGTCGTGAAAGCCAATGTCATTCAGAGAGGGTAACATTCTAGCCAATAACACCAACTAACATGTCAACTAAAAGCCTTGTATTTTGTCTGAGGATGGGAAGCATATAGATCAAAGGCATAGGGAAGAAAATATGCTTGTGATTGTGGACCAGAAAACCAAGAAGTTCAAGCTGTTGATAAAAGTCAGACTTTTTTCAGACTAAAATGTTTTATCAACATTCAAAAGAAATGTTGTTGAGAGGTTACAATGTCTATCTGGGAAGAAGTAACCACCTCCCAGTTAGGAACTGTGTAGCTAACTTTCTGAATATGTATATATTTACAGTTGAGAGTATGCAAATCCCAGAGTTTATTCTTATATTGTTAGTTATTAATTATTGTACTATTTTCCATACGAACAGCTATAAAACTACCTTTGCCCCTCCCTGTATATGTATCTATATCTATTGATCTATAACCTATATATCTATTATCTATGTATCTACCTATCTATCCACCTATCTACCTATGTATCTACCTTACTTAATGATTATTATGTTTATTTCCTAATCGAGTAAGCTGTAAGAATTGGATGACACATGCATAGGAAAACATTGTACAAATGTCAAAACATTCGACAAATACAATTAGGACTTCTTGAGTTTCGGTCACAAATACAAACTTTCCCAGGTTACAACTGAATTGGTGCCTCTTTCACTTTGTGGATGCTAGTCTTATTCAAGCTTTCTGCCATTGGTCTTCTTTATATACACCCAGTGGAACAATAAGTTTACTTATTAAAAATGTTTCAGAGTTCTAAAATAAACTTGGAAAGTCAAAATTATATGGCTAAATTTATACATAATGCTGTATGATCAAAATTCTATAAGGGATAAATATATTCATTTAAAAATAATTTTACATTTCATTGAGGATATGTACCAGATAGTAAATTTCCTATGAGCAAATGAAGAAAAGAATGAGGCAAATTTTTGAATTTAACATCTTAGATTTGATCCAAAATTTATTGGTATGTGAAAGTAATTCCATGACATATGTTGTTATAGCACACTAAAAGTTTAGACTCATTTTATAAATTTTAGTACTTCTACACCTCCCAAATATTATATCTTTATTAATTTAATTTATTCAAGCACGGTGTCCTAGACTCATAATCATCAGTAACTTTGGAATATCGTAGAATTGACGACATGAATTCAGTAAGCTAAAACTGATGTTTGCTCTGCAATTCTCATCATAGTAAATGAATCTCTGCATTACACAAATATAATGCATGTTCATAGCAATGACTTAAGGAACAATTTTCCAGGGGAAACATATGAGGATTGCTATCTTGCAGCAGCAGTTGCTGCCCAAGAAGCAGGCATGACAGAATTAGTGAAGCTTCCGTTCCTTGCAACCCTGCAGCGGAAGGGAAAGCTCAGTCCTGAAACACAAAATGGTACGCGCATCTGCCATGATGCATGCTGTCCGAATTCTTTTCAAAACAGAAGAAAACTCCATGAAAGGTGCTCCTTACAAGTTCTAAGTTCAGGTATATCCAGTATATGAAGTATAGCCATTAATTTGGATCTTCCATAGATAGGTAAATCTATGGCACACTAGAATAAAATCTAATGAGTAAGTGATAGAAAAATAAACTGCAGTTGACCTTTGAACAACATGGGTTTGAACTGCGTGGGTTCACTTATATGCAAATTTATTTTCAATCAATATGTACTATTTTAAATATATTTTCTTTTCCTTATGATTATCTTAATAACATTTCTTTATCTTTTTCCTAACTTTATTATAAGAATGCAACATATAATAGATATGGTATGCAAAATATGTGTTATTTTTTTATGTTATTGAAAAGGCTGCCAGTCAACAGGAGACTATTAATATTTAAGATTTGGGGAGTCAAAAGTCACACACAATTTTGACTATATTGGGGACAGTATCTTTAACACCTGTATTGTTCAAGGGTCAACTGTATTTTCTTTCCAAACTTACTTAATCGACAATGTCATTTAAATGTTCATCTTCATTTAATTTATTATCTCATGTTATTTGTAGAGGTAAACTTTGGATTGGTGATCAATGCCACTGAATTATGTCACAATGTCATATCAAAGTGTAATAATTATTTGCAAATATTTGTCTTGAATTGGGAAATGGTAATCTACCTCAGGCATTTTCCAAAACTACTTCTGAACCTATAGAACATGAAGTTGATAGAGTTGTTAAGGCACACTTGTTCACAGTTAAGTAGAGTTTTAAACACTGGACTTTTTTAATCGCTGTTATCAAGTTAGCATATTAATGAAATCAAGTATGATCATACCTATTGAAATGGTTATTTATAATGATACTTTAGTAATTCTTACATTGGGATTTTATAGCCAAAATGTGAAACTAATATTATTGAATCACAAAGACAAAATAAAGTAAAAAAAATACTTGTAGGATAAAGGTAAAACATTTGGTAATTTCAACTTTTTAAATTTTCATTTCTTTTTCTTCATTAAATAAAAGTGGAAGCCATATGTTCAAAATGTTCTTTGTCTAAAAAATAAGTTTATGACTTTGCCCCATAAAACACATTTCAAAGTCCTAAGATGAAGTAATTAGAGAGTTTCTGCCTGGAATTCTACAAATTGCCACACCTGTTCAATTGAACAAAGGATGAAAACATGCAGACTTCAGATTTCTAGGACTCATTAAAATACATTACACCCACAGAGATTACTTAATATAGGAAACAACACATAAATCATTTTCAGGCAGGCATGAAATGATTCTTAAGTCACTGAAACTGATGAATCAGAAGGGGGAAATAATTACAATTGTATAGGCATTATTATTGGAATGTATAAAACATTTGTCACTAATGATAGCCAATTCTAAGTTCTACAGATGGAGAAAGTGCACTCAATATTACAAGGCTACAAGTAGCTATTAAATGTTTTTCACTTTTAAAAAATATTTTATTGTTCTTCAATTAGTTATCCCCATTTCCCCCCATTGCTCTCCTCTGTCCTGCCCTCCACCCCTCTCCCACATTAAATCCTCACCCCATTGTCCTTGTCCATTGGTCCTTTATACATGTTCCCTGATGAACCTTCCCTTTCTTTCCCCCATAATCCCCCTCCCCCCTGCCTTCTGGTCACCGTAAGATTGTTCTTTAATTCCATGTATCTAGTTCTATTTGTCTCACTTGGTTGTATTGCTGATTAGGTTAAACTTATAGATGAGATCTTATGGTATTTGTCTTTGATCTCCTGGCTTATTTCACTTAGCATAATATTCTCTGTGTCCATCCATGCTGTTGTAAAGGGTAGGAATTCTTTAATTCTTTCAGCTGTGTAGTATTCCCTTGTGTAAATATACCACAGTGTTCTCATCCAGTCACTTACTGATGGGCATTTAGGCTGTTTCTAGCACTTGAGCATTGTCAATATCACTGCTATGAACATTGGGGTGCATAGGTTCTTTGAACTGGTGACTCAGGATTCTTAGGGTATAATCACAGGAGTGGAATTGCTGGGTCAAACACCATTCCATTTTTAGTTTTTTGAAGAAATTCCACATGGTTTTCCAGAGTGGCTGAATTCCCATCAATGGTGTACTAGGGTTCCCTTTTCTCCACAACCTCACCAGCACTTGTTTGTTGATTTGGTTATGGTGGCCATTTTGACTGAAGTGGCATTTTATTGTGGTTTTAATTTGATTTCTCTGGTGGCTAGTGATGTTGAGCATCCTTTCACTTGTCTATGTGCCTCCTGTATGTACTCCTGGGAGAAGTGTCTGTTCAGGGTTTTTTCCCATTTTTTAATTGGATTGTCTATCTTCCTGGTGTGGAGTTGTTTGAGTTCTATATATATTTTGGAGATCAAACCCTTGTCCAAGGTTTCATTGGCAAATATATTTTCCCACACACTTAGTTCCCTTTTCATTTTGCTGATGTTTTCTTTAGCCATACAGAAGCTTTTTAATTTGATGAAGGCCCATTTGTTTATTCTATCCTTTATGTCCCTTGCTGTAGGGGACATATGGGTGAAAAAATTGCTGTGCAGGATATTTGAAATTTTTCTACCTGTCTTCTCCTCTAGAACCTTACTTGTGCCATGACCTGTATTTAAGTCTTTTATGCATCTTGAGTTTATTTTGGTGTATGGTGTAAGTTTGTAGTTTAGTTTCCTTTTTTTTTTTTTTGCGTGTATCTCTCCCAACACCATTTGTTGAAGAGGCTATTTTTACTCATTTTTAGGTGCCTGCTTCCTCTGTTGAATATTAATTGACCATAGAGACATGAGTTCATTTCTGAGCTCTCTATTCTGTTGCATTGATTAATGTGTTTATCCTTATGAGAATAATACCAGACTATTTTAATTACAGTGGCCTTTTAATAGAGTTTGATATCAGGTATTCTGATCCCTGATACTTTGTTCTTCTTTCTCAAAATTGCTTTGGCTATTTGGGGTCATTTATGGTTCCATATAAATTTTTGAAATGTTTCTTCTATATCTGTGAAATATGTCATTGGTATTTTAATACAGATTATGTTACATCTATAAATTGCTTTGGGTAGTATGGACATTTTGATGATGTTAATTCTTCCAATCCATGAACATGGTATATGCTTTCATTTATTTGTGTTTTCCTTAATTTCTTTCTTCAGTGTTGTGTAGTTTTCTGAATACAGGTCTTTTACCTCCTTGGTTAGGTTTATTCCTAGTTACTTTATTTTTCTTGTTGCTATAGTAAATGGGATTTTTTCCTAATTTATCTTTCTGATATTTCATTGTTGGTGTAAAAAACACCTTCAATTTCTGAATATTGTCTTTGTATCCTGCTGTTTTGCCAAATTCACTTATTAGGTTGAGTAGCTTTTTGATGGGGTATATAGGGTTTTCTATGTACACTATCATGTCATCTGGAAACAATCACAGTTTTCTTCCTCCTTTCCAACTTGGATGTCTTTTTTTTTTTCTTGGCTGATTTCTGTGGCGAGGATTTCCAATACTATGTTGAATAGAAGTGGTGAAAGTGGATACCCTTTTCTTGTTCCTGATCTTTAAGGGAAAGCTTATAGTTTTTGCCTGTTGGGTATGATGTTGGCTGTAGATTCCTTGTATATGACCTTTATTATGTTGAGGTTTGCTGCCTTGTTCCTACTTTTCTGAATGTGTTTATCATAAATGGGAGCTGGAATTTATCAAATGTTTTTTCAGCATTCATTGATATGATCATGTGATGTTTGTCTTTGTTTATGTAATATATTATGTTTATTAACATGTGAATATTATACCATCCTTGCATCCCTGGGATAAATCCCACTTGATCATGATGTATGATCTTTTAAATGTACTTCTGGATGCCACTTACCAATATTTTGTAATGAGTTTAGTGTGTATGTTCATTAGCGATATTGGCCTGTAGTTTTCTTTCTTTGCTGTGTCTTTTTCTGGTTTGGGGATTAGGATAATGCTGGCCTCATAAAAAGAATTTGTGAATCTTCCCTCTTCTTGAATTTTTTAGAATAGTCTGAGAAGGATAGGGGTTAGCTCCTCTTAAACGTTTTGTAAAATTCTCCTGTGAAACCATCTGGTCCAGTGCTTTTGTATGCTGGGAGGTTTTGATTACGGATTCAATTTCAGCAGCTGTTATTAGCCTGTTCAGGCTTTCTGCTGCTTCTTGATTCAGTTTTGGAAGATTATATTTTTCTATAAATTTATCCATTTCACCCAGGTTTTCAAATTTCTTGGTATATAGTTGTAGTTATTTCTTACATCCTTTGTATCTCTGGGGTATCAGTTATAATCTCTCCTTTTTCATTTCTGATTTTACTTATCTGGGTCTCCTCTCTCTATCTTTTTTTCTTGATGAATCTGATTAAAGGCTGTGAATTTTGTTTATCTTTTCAAAGAACCAGCTCCTGGATTTATTGATCCTTTGAATTGTTCATTTAGTCTCTATGTCATTTAATTCTGTTCTGATCTTGATTATTTCCTTCCTTCTTCTCACTCTGGGCTCTGTTTGTTGTTGTTCTTCCGGTTCTCATAGGTGTAGAGTTAGGTCATTTATTTGAAATGTTTCTATCTTTTTTTAGGTAGGCCTGTATTGCTATGAACTTCCCTCTCAGGACTGTGTTTGCTGTGTCCCATAGGTTTGGGGACTGTTGTGTGTTCATTTTCATTTGTGTCCAGAAACTATTTTATTTCTTCCTTGATCTCATTGTTAACCCATTCATTGTTTAATAACATGTTATTCAGTCTGCATGAATTTGACTGTTTTTGAGTTTTTTCCTCGAGTTTGGTTTCTAGTACAAGCCATTATAACTGGTATGAAAATTTGACACATTCTGAGTCAAAGATGAGCAGGTATTTATATTATCTACATGACCATTTGTCCCAAGATTGTATTTTCTCATTTTCAAAAGAGGGTGTATTTTTTCATCATTACTTCTAGTGTCCTAATAAAACACATAACTAAAACTGATTATTTTCTTTCTATATATGGCAAAAATATTGTACAAAATTCAAATATAACCCTGTTACTCTAGAATGGAAAAAATATTGCTTCATACCTATTCAAGGGTATATCTGTCAGAAGAGAATCAAAATTGTTTGAAATTCCATTAGGATTAAGAAAAACCACCTATCTCTGATTTTTGTGGTTATGAAACTTTTATTCAATACCTTACATTTGCTACAGAATGGCACTATAAATTTGACTAGATAATAGGCCTTGCTGCCAAAGACACCGTACATCAGCAGGAGGAGTAAAAGTAATTAATTTTGGAGAAGTAAGGGAAAGGAAGGAAGACTTCACTCTAGAGAAGAAGAAAATTATGAGCAACCACAGAGAAAATGTGAATGTGTAAGACTTGTTCACGACACAATCACTAGAACTGATTGTTTAGAGAAATAATGAAAAGTAAGTTCATAAAAATAAGTAGAAGACAAATCTCTAAATACTTGAATGTTAAAAAAATGAGGAGTCTGGATTTGAATATATTAGTTAAACAGAAGAAATAACAATAGATGAAGGGTTGTTATGTCAAACAAGCAAAAGTAACAATAGCTACACTAATTTAATGCTCAGTATGTATCTGCCATTTTTACTAAGTATGTACTTAACATGGACTGTTTCATCTAATCCTTATAAAACCCCATGAGATGAGTATTGATAATTCTCAAAATTTTACCAATCAGGAAATTAAAATTTAGAGAGCTTTAAATAATGTTCTAAGGTCATAGAACCAGGGAGTTGTACAGCTGGTCTTAGAACACAAGTCTGCTTAACTCTAATGGCAATGCTATATTAACCACATCCATACTGTATTTCTTATTTCATTCATTCTACAGAGCAAGCAATAAAAGTATGCTATATTTTCTTCATATTGTAGATGAAGTAATTGAAGATTAGATGTCTAAAATTCTTCTATAACTATTGTAGAAACTAATAACCAAGCTCACATAACTCTCATATCCATCTTTATGCTATGTAACATAAGAAAAGAGAAAGTAGAGTGTTTTGAGAAAGCAGTGTCTACAAAGACATATTTAGAAAATGAAGTTGGTTGTACTAAGTAAAATTATTTGCACAAGATATTATGTATTTATTAAGGCTACTCAATTCTCTCTCCACAAATGTTCAGCATTCTGACAGTTTTCCATGTACTGAATCTGCCTCATTTATAGTTGTCTCATTTAAAAATAATTACAGGAGCCACTATAAAGGACACAAGGACAAAATCAAGGGGGAGGGTAGAGGTGGAGGAGGGAGGTAGGATTGACTGGGGTGGGGTGGAGGGATGGGGAGAAAATGCAGACAATTGTAACTGAAGAAAAATTTAAAAAAATTTAAAAAAGACAAAAAACAAAAAAATAAATAAAAATAATTACCATAATAGGTAAAGTGAAATCATAATCCATTTGCCAGAAATTAATATTTATGCCTAATCATAGATACTTGATATTTCAAATTACATGATCTACTTGAAGGTCCCTGTAGGTTCCTTGCAATGTTACCGATTTCAACACACACTGAGAAAAGTTCTGGAGATTAAAAAAGGACAAAGCAAAAACAAAAAAAAAAAACCAAGACAGAGTGCAAAGGAAATATTGACATTTATGATTGTGTTACTGGTGAAATAGCATTTTTCTTTTTCAGTGGAACCGTCTCAGAGAAAACACAAAATTTCATTTAAAACACACATAAACACAGACTACACAAAGCCCTTGAAGAGTCAATAAACCAAACAGAATTGAAAGCTTCTAGTAAACCAAAATACAAATGTGAAAAGGAATTAATGTGAGGAATAGAAAAGGGGAAATGATTGAAGTAAAATGAATAGAGGCAGAGTGACAAGGAGGGAAATAATGTGTCTATCATATGTACAATTATAGAAAGAAAGGAAAGAGACTTTGACAGGAAAAATAATGTAATATAATGGTATAAACCCTGACAAATATTTTGAAGTATTACTTTACACATCCTAGAAGGCTGGTGGTCTCTAGGTAAACCAAATAAAAAAGAAAGTCACTGCTAGGGGAAGTATAGTCAACATTTAAAATATAATATTATTAAATCAGTTGGGGAAAACATATCAAAGGAACAATATATAAATTTAACTGACTTTTTATGAGAAACAATGAAGTCCAGAAGACAGTGATGTCAAATAAATACATTGTCTTTATGTTAAAAGCAGAAAACAAGATTAAGTAAAACCCGAAGTAATTGTAGAGAAAAAATAAGTGGAAATGAGTGAAATAGAAAGCAACAGAATACATTTGCTAAACCAAAGTTTGTAACATCGAGAATCAACATTATAGGGAATCGTCATAAGACTGATAAAGAAAAAAAGAAGCCAATAATTGATATCATAAATAATAGATATTATTATGATTTTAGAGATATTAAAAGAACAATAAGATAACATTATAAACATTATTTGAAAAATTAAGCCATTAATATGACATAAACAACTTCCTTGAATAGATCAGCTTTTGAAATTTGACAAGAATTGGAAAATATAAATTTTCTGTATCTGCTAAAGTGATTTAATTTTACAAGAACCTTCTAATAAATATATTACAGGCCAAGCACTTTCATTAGTGACTGACATAAAATATTCATGTAATAAAATAATACCAAATTTATACAATCTCTTTCCAAAAGTAGATTCTAACAGATACATTACATCTACCTTAAGAAACTATTTTTAGAACACTATACAATAATATTCAACATGAATATAACTGAAAAAATTCTTAATTTTTTTAGCTGGTAAATATATTACCAACTAAACCCAGAGCATATAAAAATGATAGTTTATCACATCCAATTAAGATTCACCCCAGAAATGCAAGGTTGGATTAGTTATAAAACTCTGTAATTGATGAATTAACTGGATAAGGAGACATCATCAGATCATCTCAACTAGTGAGGTGAAAACACTTCACAAAATTCATCATCCAATGCTGATAAAAATTTGCCACAAACTATGACTGGAAAGAGCCTCTCTTCATTTCACAAAGGATATCTATGTAAAACTTGCAGATAGCATTGCATTTAATGATGAAATACTGAATAATTTTCTTTTAATATCAAGAAAAAGGGAAGAATGTTCTTTTATTATTAACATTGTATGGAGGACCTACCCAGTACAGTAAGACAATCAAATAAATCCATAGGAAGAATATTAGAAATAAGCATATAAAAATAAACTGTATTTATAGATTTTAAATTTGTTTAGATAAACATTCTAAGGCATATGGAAATATTAAAATTAATAAATGCATTTATCATATACTTAAAGTACAAGATGTAGAAATATCAAGTATATTTATATATAAGAGCAGATGATTACAAAAGAATTTAAAAACAATTACATTTATCAAAATATTAAAATACTTAAAATAAATTTAACAAGATATATATAATTCCCCTACATGAAAACTATAAAACATTGGTAAGTGGGATTAGAAAAGTTCTACAGAAATTGGAGCCTTATTGTCACGTTCACAGATTAGAAAACTGAATGTTGCTAAATGGTTATCCTTCCAGCATTGAATGATAGATTCAAAACACTCCAAAATAAAACACTAGGAGTAAAGTAAGTTTTAAATAAATTGGCAAGTTTATTCTAAGACATAGAGAACTGTAAGGAATCTGGAATAGTCAAACAAATTTTGATAAAGAACAAAGAAGTTTAAGGACTCATACTACATGACCTCAGGTTTAATATCAATCTATACTAAGCAGGAGAAGGTGTCATTGGCTAAAGGAAAGACAAATAACTCAGTGTAATAAAATAGAGTATGGGAATAGACATACACACACATACATGTAATATATAATCGATTTTGACAAAGATGCCAAGCAAATTGAGGGGTAAATAGAGACTTTTCTACAATGATGATGAACAAATCTTGCTCTCTATCTTATACAAAATCACAAAAGGTAACTTTGAATGAATCACCAACCTAAACAGAGAGGCTAAGACTATAAATTTTCTAGAATACATGGGAGCATATCTATGATTTTGGAATGTGCAAATGTTTCCTAAAGAAATGTACCCACTAAACATAAAAAGAAAGAAAAAAGATAAATTGAACTTTATCAAAACACATGGATTACTGTATTTTGAAAAGCAAGCCAGTAACTGAAAAGATGAAAAGGCAAACCAGCAGCTGAAAGAAATATTTCCAACATACATATATCACTGATTACTTCTATCTAGAACATATTAAATTACTTTCTACAAATCAATAGAGATAGATAAATTAAAAACGGCCAAGTAAGTAAGCCGGACTGATTTTGAAGGTCTTCAAAGCACTGTCAGCCTGTACAAACACGCACTGACACTACCTCATTATTAAATATTTAATTAATTTGTCACTGAATAAACTAGAGATGTAGCATTGCATATTGGTTTAAGATCAATATCACCAGAGTTAAGTAATGTAATTTATAATTTCATTTCCATTAATTCTTCAAAAAGTAAAATAGGATGATTTTTATAATTTATGGGCTTGTTTTCTGATAATAAAAAGTGCATAATAAGTAGTAGGTATTTTATTTATTGAATAATAATTAAAAGGTTTAAATTGGTATGTGTATATTTTATAACTTAAGCAAAATTTTAGACCTTATTGAGTATTTAATCCCTTAAATTTGTAGTCAATTTATGCTCTCATTTATCAACACAAAAAATGTTTATGATCATTCTGTGATCACATAATTATTAATAATTGCCATTTATTAAATGAATAATATATACTACATACTTAGTAGACATATAAATTATCTTGAGACAATTTACAGTGGGATGGGGAACACTTGGATGCATTGTTTTGTCAATCAATCAAAGAAGGATTCATCACAGTGGAAGAGAGATTAATGAGAAGGCACATTAATCAGAAGGAAGCTTCAGTTCTTTGTCAGGATGGAGTAGGGCAGCAAAGGAAATCACTCAGAGTGGGCTTTGGATACATGATCTTTGCCTGTTAGGGCTACATTACCGTGGATCACGCAGAGCTTAAAACTATAGGTCACCACCAATGCTGATAATGATCATGGTGACCAGAGAATTAAAAAAAAAATAGCTCAAAATGAGGTTTGACAATGTGAAAATAACAATCCAGAGAAAAGTACATAAATTCCTTCCTAGTTGATGCCTAAAAAATTATGTAGAACATTAAAAGTATTAGGTTAAATTAGTTAACTATTTGTCATAATTTTAACTTTAATTTTTAATTTATTTTTAAAATTTAAATTATATTTTGTTTCTGGTATTATATTTGTCCCAACTCCCCCCGCCCCCGCTTCCCTCCACCCAGAACCCCCACTCCCTCAGGCAATCCCCACAACATTGTCCATGTCCATAGGTCATGCATATAATAAGTTCTTTGGCTACTATATTCTCTCTGCTGTACTTTTATATCCCATGACTATTCTGTATTAACCAATTTGTACTTCTCAATCTCCTCACCTTTTTAATCTTTTTTATAATTCCCAATTTTATAAATGCTAAGCTTTAGTGTTGATTGCACATGTAATGTGCCTGTTGGCTTATGTAATGTGATTACTCACAATACTTAACTAATTACACTCATGAGAACAGGGAATAGTTCAATTCTCTAAATGGCGGTGTTTAGAGCTAGAGTTGAACTGACTGGGAGAAATTGTCCAACCTTGATCAGAAGTGAGTTTCAAAATAGGATTAAAGTATAATTATTACAAATGAAAAAAGTTATATCTGATTTAGCTCTTTCTAACATCCTATTTCCATGGACAAAATACTGTTCTCCATAAATTCTACTCACTGATAGATATGTTTAAAATGGAGAAATCAACTTTACATCAAAATGTATTCTGCCTACTTTCTGATTTAAACAGCTGATGAAACGCCTTACACTCTTCACTAGTCAAATTGGACCTTTGGTTACCAGTCCAAATGATACCTGAGGTTATCACATCCTGAAAAGTAATTATGCTCTAGTTCCATGCTGGTCTGTCTCTCTCTTTTTGAAGTTTGTATTTTTTATTTTTTTCAATTTTTACATTTTTAGAGAGAAGGGAAGGGAGAGAGAAAGAGAAGGAGACAAACACTGATCGGTTGCCTCTCCTATGCACCCTGACCGGGGAACAAATCCACAACCTAGGCATGTGCCCTGACAAGGAATCACACTGGCAACCTTTTGCTTTTCTGGATGATGCCTGACCAACTGAGCCACACGGGTCAGGGCTCTGTGGTCTCATTAAATTATTTTGGGTACAGAGATCCCACCATGCCTTGCAAATGAACCTTCTTGAATCTTGGGACTAAAATTGATTTTGTAGCTGTCAGTCCTTAACTAAAACTAAAACGTTTATTTTCTGACAATCACTTGTTCCTATATCAAATTCATATCTGAAAAGTTTTGAAAATAAGTCAGAAACTGATCATATATAGAATGAGAATGTTGATGGT
Source organism: Desmodus rotundus (assembly GCF_022682495.2). Lineage (NCBI taxonomy): Eukaryota > Metazoa > Chordata > Mammalia > Chiroptera > Phyllostomidae > Desmodus > Desmodus rotundus. The sequence goes on from NC_071397.1 coordinate 25,784,860, forward strand.
TCAGCAAACTGTCAAAAATACATTATTTTTCCATAAACCTTAGAAAGTTATAAAATTAGAGAAAATCATTTTATAATGGATACATAAATTTTACATAACATTTTCAAATTTGGAATTACAATGAAGAATACATTTCCATACAGTTTTAGATTTGACCTTTTATTTTTAATTTTACTGTTACAATAACTGAGGTTGCATTTGACCTCAATGCTAATTATTCTCATTCATACTCCTCCACAATATCTGAGGTATCTTAAAAATCAGGATTTTTTTTTCTAAAGGCTGACTAGTTTTCAAATAGGATTGGTGTACTCTACACTTTATTTCTTTGCACTGAATCATTAAACTGTTTCTAGCATAATAGTTTTAATTTCTCAAAAGAATTTGGGTTCCAAAATTCTCAATTTGGACTGAAACTTAAGAGCAAAGGAAATTTGACATAAAGGTTAACTTAAGTAGTAATCGCTGTTTGATAAGGCACTGGAAATATAAAGTTTTCAGACTTGTAATATGACTCTTTGAAACATTATAATCTCAACTTGCTTATGAATCCTGTTCCATGTCTCATATAATATATACTTATATGCACAGATCATCACAGTGGGCAATAAGATTATATATGTATTAGTTCTTGAAGGTTTTCGAAGAAACCAATTGGATAGGTGGATGGCTATTTAGATAAGTACATGGATAGGTAGATAGGTAAATACATAGATACATATATACATACATACTTATAAGGTTTTAAAAGGTGGTGTTTCTTGTACATTTTTGGCTAAGGCTTCAAGTCTCAAAATTATGCAATAGGTTCCCAAAATATTCCAAAGTATTATAGTTACTAGATCTTCTACTATGGTCACCATCCTAGTTTGCCCATAATAGCACCACTTTATGCTCATGGAGTGCAAAACAGAACATTGCTAAGATGTCAGTTCTGCCTAATTATGACCTTTCCATTTGTCCTGAGCTTTCTAGCCAATTGCAGTTATTCAGAGTTGCATTAAAATAAACAGGGATGTGTTTAACGAATCTCCACTTCATTCTTTAAACTTTTCTAGGAGTGTGGAAGCTATGTAAGCAGTGAATTATTTTAACATGAGGATAAACTAGCAAGTTAACCAGTGATAATCTACCTCTATTTTCCCAGTCATTTCCAGATTCAAAACGTATCTCTCATTTAAGGAGAGCTTGTGGGATTTTAAAGACCCAAGCAGCCACAAAAGGCTGACTCCTGTTCTCAGTTGGCAGGGGAAAAGGATCTGATAATGGTGCCCCGAGAGTGGAAAGCGGTCTATCTGCAAGTAAGCTGGGTGAGCAGGAACCACAGAAAATTATGAGCTGTGTCCCTGTTTTCTATCAGAGACAAATTGAGGCCGAGTAGTCTTATCATAGAATTTATAGAGAGTTGTCTATATGTTCCTGGTATAGAGATTTGGTCATTTATTGTATGATATAAATCAGGGAATGGTAAACCAGAACTGTGAGCCAAATACAATCTTCCACTTATTTTTGTAAATAAAGTTTTAGTGGAACGTAATAAAATTTATTTATTTACATATTATCTGTGGCTGTTTCATACTACCACAACGGAGCTGAGTTATTGCAATTGAGAACATATAGTTCAGACAGTTTAAAATAATTACCATCTATCCATTTACAGAAAAATAGCATGAAAGCCCTTGGTATAAATACACTAATATTTCCATATTTTATTGTATGCTGACATTTATTTCTTACTTAAATAAATATTTAATAAGTAATAAGATCAAAAGAAACAATTTACAGTTTAACAAAATATTTCAAATTTGTTTCCTTATAAATTTAATAGGAAATATGTAGTTTTTCCCTAAACTATGTTACTCTTCATAATTCTCCATAGTGAATTAGTGACATCACTATTTATATGAAAACCAGAAGACACACACTAGTTGAATCATCAGCGTCTTTTTAAATATTAATTATTTTAGAACACTGCTTGCCAATGATGAGTCAGTTGCGCATGCAAAATGTATTCTTCCATTATATCACACTGTGAAGCACGTCTTATTTATTTATTTATTTAGAATTTTTTATTGTTATACTATTACAGTTGTTCCAACTTTTCCCTCTTTGCCCTCCTCCACCCAGCCCACATCCTGCTTTCATGTCAATCCCCACACTGTTGTCCATGTCCATGGGTCACTCATACATGCTCTTTGACTGAACCCTTCCCCTTCTTTCCACCATTAGATCAAATGACAGTCCCCAAATTATTTCCCTCAACTTCTATTGCAGGGGTTTTTTTTACGTACAAAAATTAGAGTATCCTTATAAATGTGCTGGCTCCGTGGATAGAATAAATTCACATACAATTAAAACACAACAGACTAATACTAGTAAAATCAGAGGCGTTGAAAAATAATGGTTTGGTTTTCCATATAATTTATTAAAAAAATAACCTTACAAGTTTATCCTGTTGAAGGTAAGATACCTGATAATATTAGAAATGCTATTTAAAATATAGTAAATATGTTCAAAGCTAAATTTGTTCTTGTGTTAAAATGTTATGTATATATTTATATATGTATATGTATGTGTGTATATGTGTGTGTGTGTGTGTGTGTATATAACATTTTAAGTACAGGGTCGAGCAGAAGGCCTGCTTGAGTGTGGTTGTAGGGTAACAATATGGGTGTAATAATTTACAGTTTTAATTTGAACATTTCACCTAAAATGCCACATGGTGTGCTTGAGTGTGATATTGTTATGTAACAGAATTACATGCTTATAATTTTGTAATAAAAAGGGGTATTACTCATGCTGAACCCTGTATATTACAATATTCCCACAATTGAATTAGAATCTAGAGCTGCAAAATTCACAAATAATTTTAAATATTTAAGACATAGGCACACTAATACATTTTTTTGACAAAGCCGATACTGAAAAAAATCTAACATGGTAGAGTGTTTTCTCTCATTATGATGCATTAACATTTAGATTTTAGTAACATTTAAGCTTCTGAATAATGACTTTGAAAACAAACCAAAGTGTTTCAGGGATGTCTTGACATTTTAGTGAAAGAATCCCCTAACTTTTAGTTGCATGTTGTTGAAAATCGGTTACAAGAATGTAATCAAAAACAATATATTAAGCACACAAAAAGTCAGTTTTTGAAAGTGTTAGTCAGTTGTACTTATTTTTAAAAAGACATTAAAGTGTACTCCTTCACAATGCAATGAAGACAATAAACTAATTCAATATGTCCAAAGTGTACAAGAGTATAAGCATTATAACTGTGCTCTGGAATAGCTAGGCATGTGGGAAACAATATGAAGGGTGATCCTGTACTTCATGGATAGATTTATGTGCTAGAGCCACATGGAATTAAGTGGAGAAGGCTTACCAGGCGTGTCCAACCCACTGTCCACAGGCCGCATGCGGCTTGGGATGACTATGAATATGGCCCAACACAAAACCATAAATTTACTTAAAACATTATCAGAATGTTTGTGATTACCTGTCACAATGTATTTAGTGTGTGGCCCAAGACAACTTTTCTCCCAGTGTGGTCCAGAGGTGCCAAAAATTTGGATACCCTTGGACCTTTGCAGTACCTAAGTTTGGCCAAACACTCAATGGAATTATGAGGATTATTTTTGAAAATGTTTGTCAAAGAAAATAATTCTGTCTTGACTAAAACTTTAAATTAAACTTTCACAATAGCTACTTCTACTTCATCATGATACAATTCTATCCCTTATCCAGAGATAAGATATAAATAAATGTTTTTATCTCTCTTTCTCCACTCTATGTTTTATTCAGAAAAATGACAAAGTAGAAACAGGAATTTTTACCCCTTAAATTATAATTCTGACACTACAGAGTTGTTATGTTTTGGTCTTTTAATATTTCTGGATGTCTGTTTTTTCAGATAGAAAACAAGGGGCTTGGAGTAGATGAGTTATAAAGCTCCTGTCAGATGTAAAAACTTTACGGTTCTGCTAGAGGCTTAATTTATAAAGGAATATACTTCCCCCCACCCCCACTAGTCAGTTCCAGATAATGTGCTATTTTTCACAAACACTGCTGATACAGCATCCATTTTCAGTTCCCAATAAAACGAAGAACAGTGTGACCCATTTAAAAGCTAGCTCATGAGAGAATATTATCCACCAGTTATCAATCCTTCTATTTAATTTTCTTGATAAGGACCATATGATAGAAACATTTCTTTGCTGCAAAGCTATTAGCAGTCTAGACTATATTTGATAATACCGTACGTGCGCTCTGTAATAGCTCTGAAAAGTGACTTCACCTTCATTGCCAATTCAACTTGGACGTGTTGAGAAAAAGGAAAAGAATTCACTTTTGTGTTCATCTCTCCTGAATGACTGAACAGTTAAAAAGACATGTGGTTTCTCCAGATTGAATAAATAATTTTTTAAAACTTTCTTTTTTTCAAGCAACCTGAATGGTTAGAAAATTTCCAATTTAGGGATATATTAAATATGCCCTCAAAGTGCAACTACTTTGAGGAAGATACAGTATTCGTTGTTTAGAGTGGTTCTGGAATGGTGCCGTGTTTTGTTTGCTTTGATTTTGCTACTTTGCTTTCCACTGAATAAGTTTCTCTGTAATTGCAAAGTTGACAATACTAAAAGAATAAAATTAAATAAACCCTACAACAACCCCCCAAAAAAGAAAAGAAAAGAATTCTGAGGAGAGTAAAATAGGGCTCTAATGAAAAAATATATTTTTTAATTTTAATTTTGTATTGTTATTCAATTACAGTTGTGTGCCTTTTCTCCCCATCCCTCCACCCCACCCCAGCTGAACCCCCCTCCCTCCCCCCTGGTTTTGTCCATGTGTCCTTTATAGTAGTTCCTGTAATCCCCTCTCCTCACTATAGGGCTCTAGTGAAAATATTTCATGTATGTATTTTTTACAAAAATTAGCATTGAGAATATTTTCCACTTACATTTTCCTTTGAGATTAACAGAAAATCAACATGAGTACAATAGAAATTGTTTCTTCTAAGAATGGCATAATTAGGGAGAGTCAACTGGAGGCATTAATAATTTTAAACTTATTAATAATAAATAGAACTTTGAAAAGGGCATAGATGATTTCATGAAAAATTAAAATAATAAGATCATATGGGAAACATACTAATTCTTCAGAAATACACTAACAACATGCTATTTGAGATAAATGGCTAAACATCATTTCTGCTTATACTATTTTGTAATACTCAGAAAATATGAAGTATGTTTTAATTTTTCCCTTTGATTTATAGACAAAAAGTTACAATTATTTGCTTTGGAAATAATTTTATTTAAAAATAATTTTTAGATAAACTACCTTATAGGCCTCCCTATTTAATGAAACAAAATTCCCAATCAATAAGTAAATGTTTCAAATATTGGTTGTAACTGCTTTTAGTTACTTCTTTTGCTCAAAAATGCCAGTTTGAAAGGAAAATCTGCACACATATGATTACCATGTATGCAGAACAAGGTAAGAGACTGTAGAACATTTTTCAACTCATAACTTGTCTCAAGGAAACAAAAAAATTAAAGGAAAAATGTCCTGAAAAGATACATTTGAATAGAGTGGAGGTCACTTGTTTTTTCAATTTAAGGTTTAATTTTTTTTTAATTTTTCAATTGACAGTCAGTATTATTTTATAGTAGTCTCAGGTGTACAGCATAATGTTTAGAAAACTACATAATTTATAAAGTGATCCCCCCAATAATTCTAGCACCTACCTGGCTCCATACAGAGTTTTTACAATAGTATTGACTATGTTCTCTATACTGTGCTTTAAATCCCCATGGCTATTTTGTAACTGCAAATTTGTACCTCTAAATCCCTTTACCATTTTCACTGAGCTATCCACCACCCTCTCATCTGTCAGTCCTCAGTTTTCTCTGTATCTATGAGTGTGTTTCAATTTTGTCCATTTTGTTCGTAGGCTCCACATATAAAGGAGTTCTTACTGCCTGTGGTTACCATCCTCTCTTTTTGGGACCAAAGGCTGAGGTACTCTACCAGAAATTTCAAGTCTCTCTCAACTTAATTAGAAGGGCCTGCAAGGGAAACACTGTGAGTTATCACCATTCAGCATAGTTTGGAGATCATAATTTCAACAAAGCAATCATATTTTGTTTCACTTCCAAAAAGGAGATTGTAAGATATGTATTTGTGGCTAAAGATACCACTGCCTAAAGATACTTTGAAGCAGGACATGTACACTGATGTTCATCCATATTTCCCAGAAAATGGAAAAGTGTAGAAGAGTTCAAAGGTATGGGTAATAGTTTAAATACATTTTCATTGTTACAGCATTTAATCAAAGTTAAGAACTATTGGTTTAAACAATGATTTCATTTTGCATCTTTAAATTCATTTGAAAACTAAAAAAATAATACTTATTCTTCATAAAATGGGATTTGTCTGGAATGGCATACCTAAGGAATAAGTTAGATATGACTATACAAATTATCAGCAAAATGTACACTATTTTGAAAAATATCTCAGTATTTAAGAACAAAATATATTTTCTTATTGTATAAAAATTTGTCACCTGCTGTCCAAACTCTTGCTATATTATAGAATATTTAGCAGGATAATTAATCATTTGTTAACAAAATAGATTTATTAAGTTTATCCCTAAAATAGGTCAGTATAGAAAATCTAAAATTGTATTAATATGATTCACACATATTTTAAGGGATATTGAAAAAAAAAAGTTGGCCTTCAGTGATGTTTTCTTCATCAGATTAAGAAAATTCACCCTCTGTGTTTTTATTTTATTAAATTTCATATTTTTTTCTTAGGACTGTGGTAAGGTAATAGTTGAAATAATTGTTATATGAAATTGTAGGGCTATACGAACTTCATTATTGATAAGGTGTTTTTTTTTAAAGGACATTTTCTCATAAGTTTAATTTTTTTTCAGAAACTCTTTACCATGTTTATTCACTTATATTAATCCATTAAACAAAGCTTTCCAGAAAAAAAAATCAACATTTCACCCATGATTTATGGCTGAAGTTTATCTTTTCATTAACTATTTGTAAAATATTTATTTGCAAAACTGGATCTGTACTACTAATTCTAACTTTCAAACAAGAACAATATTAAAAACCTTTCTCAATGCAAAAAAAAAAGAAAATCTAAAATTGTATTTTTTAGTAATAAATGAAACATTTTAATTTAACTGAAAATAAATAAGGCAAAATTAAAATTATTTGCATATATAACCTGAAAAAATGCATATTTTTACCTGAATATGGTTCATCACACTCACAAATGAAACTATTTGCAGTAATATTGCTCCAATTCTCATGGAAACAGATATGTGGTTGATATTGGTCAATTATTTCTGAACAATTTATGCCTGCAAAAATGAAAGTAAATTAATTTCTAACTAGATCAAAATATTTTCATTTTATATAAAGTTAACTGTAGTCATTGACTTTCCCCAAATTTTTAAATAATAAGTAATATAAACATTTTGACAAAATGTAATTCTAATTACGAAATATTGCTCCATGATGATGTATTTAAATTGAAAGTGTTTTGGTACACTTTTATATTACATAAGTGTTTCCATCTCCTGGCCCTTGTTATCATATCAAATATTTTTCTGATTGTTGATATTTGACCTTCAGTTAATTTCATGATAATTTGAATTTGTTAATGATGTTTTGACAGTAGATGGCACATACAAGTGCCAGTTCCTCAATGTACACTGGTAGCATTGCAGTGACAAAGCGATACATTGTGTCTTATATATACCACCTAGTCAGGATAATGCTTCGAAAGTGAAAAATGGGAAACACATTATACCATTTGAAGAGGAACCAGGGCATAAAGCTTTAGTTAAGCAAGATACATAAGCTCTAGAGATCTGCTGTATAGCCTTTTACTTATTGTTGATAGTAATATATTATAGCCTTAAAAATTCAAGAGGGTAGATCTGATGTTGTGTTCTATCCACAGTAAAATAACATCTAAACTATGAGGAAATAAGAGAAAAGACTGCTTGGATCTCAGAAGCTACACACAAAATTATAAATTCTACACTTTCTTTCCCTTGTTTGTACATCAAGCTTTCCAAATCCTACTTATATAAAGTATTATGGTCTTACTATATCACATACCATAACCTTGCATAGCATGTTTTTCTATGCAGTTAATCATCTCATAATATCCTTCATAGAAGAATGTTCCTAGAAAATTGTATTGCATGGCAATTGGAAAGTTGTTACTATACAACAGTTATACACAATTTGGCAAAATACTCCCCACCCCCTATTCTAATTGAATTATTAATTTAACTTTAAGAAGTTTATTGCCATGATCAATGACATCTTTCATATTGCTTATAAACTGATATCCCTGCCTCAGAAGTCTTCTCCATTGACCTCCAGATAACCTCCAACACAATGAAAATGTAAGTACACATAATTGTGTGCCACAATATTCCCATACATAAAAACTAAATTAACAGTAGAATGTTTATAGGTCATTCCCTATTTCCATCTTAGGGAGTGTAATGAGCCCCCACCCATTTGTGAAATCCTAACCCCCAGGGCCTCATAATATGACAATATTTGGAGTCAGGGTTTTTGGAGAGTGATAAAGTTAAAATGAGGGCATCCTAACCAACTAGAAGTGATGTCCTTGTAAGAAAAGAATATGTGGACATGAACACACACAGAGAAAAGGCAATGTGAAGTCTCAGGGAGATGGTGAGCTGGGGACAAGGAAGAAGAAACCCATTCTGCCCGTTCTGCAGATAGCTTGGCTTTGAACATTTAGCCTCTAGAACTCAGCAAACAAACTTCTGCTGATAAAGCCACTCAAACTGTGGCACTTTGTTATGGTAGCACTCACAAACTAATACAGTGAACATTCTCATGGACAACAATGTAGGGATTGCTGGGGGCAGGAAGAGTTGGGGGCAGGTGGAGGAGATATTGGGAAGAGAAATGGTGATGGAAGGAGACTCTACCTGGGGCAGTGGACAGACCATAAATGTTGTTGATGTGTTGCGGAGTTGTGCACCAATAATCTGTACAATTTCATTAACCAGTGTCATCCCAATACATTTAATAAAAAGGAAAAACATAAGCAAATAAAAATATAAAAAATAAAAATAAAACAATAAAATGGAAAAATAATGAAAAAATTAGTCATGATACATATTTGTGTATCTTATGAAATTTAAAATTGATTTATTAATAATTAAAGTAGTATAATGGTATATTCTCAATGTTTTTAAAATAAATAATACTATTAGGTAATTTTATGGTGTTTAAAATTAGTGATGTAAATTATCTATAATTCTGTTTCTAACAAACAAGCATTGGGTAAGAAAAAAATCACTCTTTACATTTACGATAAAATTATTGAAATAATGGTCCATGACATAGGATTATACATGTCAATATTCTGATAGATGGTAGAAACTTTCTGATCAAATATTCTCTAAAATTCTTTGGTCAGGTTAAAAGATATGCATAACGATTAGAAGGTTTTAATTACTTTTTTTTATTCATCCCAAATCAGCGTTTTGAGTGCTTTCACTTTTTTTTGCTAACCTGCCTTATTTTTAATTGTGTGATATACTCCAGAATAAGTAGGGCAACATATTTTATCATCAGGACAGTAGAGTCAAATGACAATTTGATCCCAGTTATAAGGGATGATATTTAGTAGATATTACTGGGATTAACTTCTCAAATGGCCTTGGTACTTCCCTACTATAGAGACTAACCTCCATGAAACATTGGCTTGGATGAATTTTAGAACTTATGATGGTTCATTGAGTTCTTCCATTACATTTTTTTGCACAGCCTTCTCATATTTGGCTCCAAAGGAGTAATCCTATGCTCCATGGAAGAAAGACTTTGTTGAAATCTCCTAAAGCCTGCCTAACAAAATTATAGTTATAGCCCTATGCCAATCTAGTCTAGTCATATATACTGTTTCCACTCCTTCCAATCTCATGACCAACATATGCTACTAATTTGTGATTTGTTTTCTCATGCTATCATTGCCAACCATACAAAGTATTTCACCTTGTTAGATCGTCCTTGTTTTACCCATTATCCTTGCAATTCTCCACGCCATGTTCCTGAAACTATCATTTTAAAGAAACTTTTACATAAATTTCCAGCCTTGAAATGTTCCTTACAATTCTTAATGTTTCTCTTCACTTCCCTCCGATGACCCAAATTCCCTAGTAAACTTTCAAATAAAGGTAGTTTATGTTCCCTCAAATCCTCACTTCAGTCTCAGTAGTATTGTTTACGTTGTTTTTAGATTACCCTTCTCCGGTTTCACCTGCTCAACAAATATCTTACTTTTACAACCTCATTATTACTTTTCATTTAGCTTATGATAATTAGTTATTAATTATATCATGCTCTTTCCTTCCTTAGTAGTACTAGCTATCATTTATAGGTGCCACACTGACATCCATTAAGAACATTGTTTTGGTTCTAAATCATCTTTTCCTCTCCAACTCTTCCAAGCAACTCCAATGCCTCCCCCGCAACACCACATAGTTCCTTATATTCCTCAAATGAGATTCACACTTCATTTCCACATTGTTACCCAGAACTTTTTTACCCCAACAACCACAAGCTTGGAAATTTCATTGAGTGACTAAAACATATTTCTCCAATCTTCTTGTATTTTTAGTGAGAAATTGAGTGCATTTTGAGAAAGATGTGAATATAGGTATTTCAGTATAAAATATATACTGTATTTTAAGAAATCTTTAAATAAGCAAAAAGCTTATTTTAGAGACTGTCTGATATGGTTTTTCTATATTCAGAATCCAAATTTAGCTCATTCTAAAAAACAGAATTAAAAAAATATGTAAGTAGCAGTTTATAAACTGTAAATTCAGTTTATTTTCATATTTTAATGAATAGAATGTTATTTTTAAAGTAGTCTTACCTGTAAATGGTGGGTGACAGATACATTCATATCCTTGTTTATTCCTTTTTTCACTTTTATTAATGCAACTGCCATTATTTTGACATGGTTTATAAGAACATGCATCGAGTTCCTGGCAGTATGTTCCAGAAAATGGAGGCTCACAGTGGCAGTGGTATGTCTTGCTCCAAATCTCAGTGAGACATTTACCATGCCCAGAGCAATATTCAGAACTCAGATACTCCTGGCAGAACTGCTCTTTCACTGTCACATTTAGTCGAAGTCCCAGCTGACAAAGCGACGAGCCACTTGCCATTACTGTGATAAAATAATGTGTCCCAACACTCAGCCACTTAGAATGAACAGTGTGCATTCCTTTTAGCTTGCAACCAAAAAGTAACTGTTCTTCAGTTGTGGTATTCTGCAGACAGTCAATGAATGATGCTTCAGAAACATTCATCAAATTTATTTCCGGAGATTGAAGAGATGGTTCTGATGAAATTACAAGAATGTCTCCAAATTGAATTTGCAAAGGACAAATCTGGGGAAGAGACTGATTGACTGAAGTACTCATTTTAGTATTTATGTCCTCAAACCAGCAATCTTCATAGACATCCATGCAGATGTTTTCTGTTAGTGTCCAATTCACCACATATGATGAGGGCCGTGTATGCCATTCATTCACCAATTGCCATTTACATATTGTCTTTCCATTCATATACATGCTGTGAAGAACCAACAGACTTAAAAGCATAACTGATTTGTTAGTCATTATAGGAAACTGTATTTTACAATCTATCATGAAAATATCATAAATGATTGCTCAACATGGGATTTCAATATTGCTGGATATTGCTTCTCTGTTCAGAGAATTCCTGGGAACTGTTTTTTGGTTTTCTTTGTTATTCCCAAAGTGCAAGCAAACTTGATGACTAGATATTGATGAAGAATCAGTAGGTCCAACTGTCTTAAATATCCCTTTAAACAGAAAGATAGAACATTGTTACTGGAGGTTTTCTTAAATTACTTAATGATACAAAAATGTCTTAGCTGTTTTCTGTAAGGACTGTGTCATTAACAGCCAGGCACCTTCTTTGTGAAACAAGGCCAGGGAAAATGCGGTTGTTATGTTTGTATCCCATACTGCCCCATACAATCACCTGATTATGAAAAGGTTTGGTATCATCACATAATTAAATCAGCAACTTACTGTAGTCTTTTTATAACAAACTTGAATGCAACTGAAACACAGTAATAATTAAAAGATTATTTTTATGGGTGGGTTTGATTTCCTTCAGATATAAGTATCACTCTCTGATTAGTTTTAGGGAAAAAATCTTTGAGAGACAAAAAATAAGAATGAAATGGTTTAAATATAATGTTCATGTAATATTTTCATAAAAATGTAAGCCCTGAGGTATCGGTGAGTGACAAATCATGTTCTTCTAATGGTAATCCAGGAAGTGGAAGTTCTCACATATATTAAAGACACATAAAATTCTGCTGTACAAATGGCTAAACTTAGAATGAATTATCATCCAACTTCTGAAGGAATGGTGGAAGCATGGGAGGCAAAAAAGGGAAAAGAAGATGTAAAGTGGTGTAATGGAAGGATGATACATAGAGGTAGTATGGTAGAAATGCTCTCTCTTGCGTCACTCAGCAGTGGTGTGAAAGGAGGGATCAGGAGATCAAGTCTGTTGGAAGATGTCAGCACTCCCAGAAAGAAGGCAAGAAACCAAACTGGGATTAATATGTTGACCCAATTAAAAAGTAGTAACTACTACTCATTGAGGTTTTTCTCTTTCTAAATCACTATACTTAGAGATTAACAAATAAACTATGGGCTTCACAACAAAACTCAAACTCAGAGAAGAAAGATAAATGACATAATGGAAATATATCCTCTTTGGACCTCAATTATGTTATTTATTCATTCTATGCCCATAGTCCACATGAGCTTTAATTTGCTTTACTCTTATACAGGTAAGAATGTATTAAATATATTAATTTAAAGACATTAGCACAGTAGTATTGAATTAACAAGGTAGTACTGAAGATTGAATTAGACTATTCAATAAATGGTACCTTTTATTTTTGTCCAGTTTTACCAGGCAATTAAAATCTACATTTGTCAGATTCATAGATTTGATCCCAGCATTTCTATTATACCTGGATTACCAATTAAATATTGTTAAAATAAAACATTCTATACCACTATAATGTATAATTAATTTGATATTAATATTAAATATTTACGGTAAGTCCAATAACTTAATGGCTATTTTAGATCATGTAGAAATTAAATTTAAGTTATAAATTACCTCTTTGAAAATTTAGTTGTGGGTGTTAGAAATCTATAAAAATATGAAGTTGCATAAGTAATATATTACCTTAATATGCACACAGAAAATGTTAAATTATAACTTCCTTAAAACTAAATTTCTGTATGATCATGTTCATTTGAAATATATTAATCATAAATTCTGATTTTAAATTAATAAACTTGCTAAAGTGTAAAGAATACTTAAATCTATTTGATTCTAATCTATATGCATGGAAATATGCTAGGTACTAGGAATTCATCAATGACCAAGTGAAGTTAGATATCAATGTAAAGAACTAAAACTTAATGAAGGAGATAGATTACTAGAAAAGGAGCATTAACAATTTGTTATAAACAAAACAGTCTAGAGAACTCTAAAAACACATACAATGAAAAGGAACCATCTGGGAAAATTGCCTAGGAGGGGAATGCCAGGAGAAGAGGTCTAGCTAAAGATTTTGATATGAGTGTGACACTGGATGTCTTTGAAGAAGAGAAGTTGAGCTTTTAAATACAGAGAGAAAATAAATTATCATAAAATATAAGCTTATGATTTAGATAGTATATCAAGAGGGGCAAGCATTGTCCATAAAGGAGCTTACATTTTATGTTAGGGCAATGGAGAACTTCTTGAAGATTTGATGTGGGAGATTAACAAGAGCAATATTTATCTTAATGGCATCAATTTATTTGCAGAGTGAGGGATGTACATACTAGTGGGTACAATTGGGAGAGTTGAGACATGTGGCAAAGGCAATAACACTAATCCTGAAGGCTATTGACCCAAGGAGAAAGAAACCCAGGAGGGACAGGTGAGAAACAAGATGATAAGGGAGATGGGATGTCAGAATCACACGCGCATATATTGAATTTGAAGTCCCTCTGAATGATTTTCTTATAGAAGTATCCAGATATCAGTGGCATACACAGAGATGAGCATAGAAGAGAAGTTGGGCTGGAATTCTAAATCTGATCATACTAATCATATATTTTTATATTTCAATATGTGTGTGAAGTTGTTGGAAGTTGGTCCTAAAATGTGAAAATCTTCTTTAAATAACAAGCAAAGGATACAAAGGGAGATCATGAGTATGGGAGAACATAAGCAGCAATGAACACAGTGCAGAGTAGGAGAGAAGAAGCAAGATCATTGTAGATTATTATGGTTGTGACTTTGGAACCTCAGGAACTTCAGGAATTTATCCTGTGAGGTCTGTTTTCACTCTGAAATAGGTGATTGGTAGACATGGTGAGTTTCCAGGGACAATATTAGACAAGATTTGAAATAAACAGTGAAGAAAATGTGAGAGAATGCTAAGACAAAATAGAAGGATCACTTGGCAATATTAAAATACTTTCATGGCTGTTAAGTCACAAAATTATAGTAGTATCAAATTGCACAGGGCATTATTTTCCCAGCAGCCTAGTTGAAATGACACAATCAAAAATTAAGCAGTAAATGGCTTTAAACAAACACAGTCACAAATTTATTTCCACATGGAAATGCTAAAAAAAAAATTACATTTGTATTGAAGAATTAGGTCTGTGTGACATTTTGGACTAGCTGCAGATGTGAGCTCACATTATTGCGTGGCTAATCCCATGCTTCTCAGAATTCTCTGTGTCTCTAATTATTGTGCGTTTATATTCTCTAAGAGAAAGTGACTTGATGTTTTACATTTCCATCTCAAGGAGATTTAAATAAATAAAAAAGAAGCCATAAATAAAAACCCAGAAAATTTCTATAAGGTCAATTTGCATCTATATATGCTGAATACAAAATGCATTGAATTTTATTAGAACAAGATTATTATAAGCATCACATATGGATACATTGGAATAAAGAGCTATAATTTGGACCCAAAAGGTATCAATTTTTAATGTACAAAGACATACTTCTGCATCCCACAAAGTTTGGTAAGTTATATTTTAATTTCTATTTAGGTTAAAATATTTAAAAATTTGTCTTGAGACTTCTTTTCTAATTGATATACTATTTAATAGAAATTGTTAAATTTCTAAATATTTGAACATTTATAAGCATCTTTCTGATACACAGTCTAGTTTTGATCCATTGTGATTTGAGAACCTACTTTGCATAATTTCCAGCTTCGTAAATTTGTTCAGCTGTGCTTTAAGGCCTAAAATGTGATCTGTCTTGGTGAATATTCCATGTATACTCACACAAAGAAAAATGTGCATTTTGTTGTTGGAAGGGGTATTCTGTCAATGCCAATTAGATCAAGCTGCTTGATAGTGCTGAAACAGTCAGCCGTATCTTTATTAGGTTTTTGCCTGTTTTACATAGCAATGATTGACAGGGGTATTTGATGTCTCCAACTAAAATAGTGGGTTTATTATTTTTCCTGTCAGTTTTATCAGTTATTGCCTAAAATCTTTTCACATACTGTCCTTAGGTAGATACTCATTAAGAATTAGTATGTCTTCTGGGAGAATTGTCTCCTTTGTTATTATCTAGTACTCTTTATCTCTGATAATATTCCTTGCTCTAAAGACTGCTTTTTCTATAAATATAGCTACTCCAGAATTTTTTTGAATTAGTGGCAATATGATATGTTTTTCCAAATCTCTTTACTTTTAACTTGAATCTTATCATTTAAAGCAGATTTTTGTGAACACAACAAATAATGTACTGAGGTAAATGGACCTTTAGTGTGAGAATCTATGTTAATCTGCCTGGGACATGGGCTAGTAGTTGCTGTACCTGTGGGTATCAATGGCTTCAAGTTCCTTTAGTGTCTTTGTGTTTTACTTCCTTCTTGACTTTGGATTTTCCTAAGTACTCATCCCCAGAAAATGTTTGTATCTTTCACCCTTTTTAGCTGTAATCTACTATTCTCATATTGAAGTCCTGTTGGTTTGGTGTAAGTGTGGACAAGCATTCTCTACACTTCAAGTTAAATCTAAATTTTCTAAAGGGTCTGGGTCTCCAGGCTGTGGCTTTTACAAGTGATCTTTCTCATATAACTTCCCCCTCTTAGGTGAGAAAGAAAGGCTAGAGCAACCTTAAGTATGAAGAATGTCCTTATCCATTGTTCTGAGACAAGATTCAAGTAAAACTCCCACTGGTGAGGAAGATTTTGTTATAAAGAAAGCCTGCATTTATTTCAAAAGGATGACTCTTCTCATCCTTTTGCCTGTGTCCCAATTGGATCCTTCTCAGATTTTTACTATAAGAACCTGGTGAATATTCTCAAAGTAAAGCCCATGAATGTGTGGGGGCAAACTAAGACTGTGGCTCCCAGAGTTCTTAGCCAACATCACCTTCAAGAATTCAATGAAATTCCCATTTAAGAGTTCCCATCAGTTTATGCCTCCAGTGTTTTCGCTTCAAGATATGTGCTGTGACTCTCTCCATTCATCCATCTCTCCAGATTCCTAGGTGGTAGTTTGCCCTGAAAACTCAATTTTTTGATGGGTTTAAGAAAAGCCATAGATTTTTATTTTGCTCAGCTTTATCTTGCAATGAGGATGAAAATTAAAATTTCTAGGTCCTTTGTATGTTGATTATACTGATTTTTACTTGCCTTTTTCAGATATATTTCTCACTGTCAGCTATGCAAGAAAGTGATTTTGTATACTTCTGTGGCTCTACTAAGTAGTACTATGTTATATGGATATACCACAAATTGTCTATCCATTTACCTGATGATGATCATTGATGTTTCCAGGTATTATCTAATATAAATGAAGCTCCTATAAACATTTAATTATAAGCCTTTGGGGACATACAATTTTATTGATCATATCTGGATTCTTAGGAGTAAAATGGATGATTCAGATGGCTGGTGCATGTTTACCTTTTTAAAAAAAAATACTGCCAAATGTTCTCCAAAGTTGTTTTACCATTTTATATTTCTATCAGCAGTTTTTTGAGGTCTCAGTTATTCCAAATTATCTTCAAAAGTTGGTATAAGCAGTCTCTTTCATTTCAGTTAGTCAAACATGCATCTCACTGTCATTTCATTACCAATGATCTTGAGCATCTTTCCAATGTTTTCCTGCTACCTGTGTATGCACTTTGGTTAAGTCTTTCTTCAAAAGTTTTGCCTACTCTTAATAGGTCCCTTTGTTTTCTTATTATTGGAAACTGAGAGTGCTTTCTATTTCTAGATGCAAATCTTTTGCTAGATATATTATGTGCAAATATTTTCTCCCAGTCTGTGGCTTAAATTCTCATTCTGTCAACAAGAATTTAACAATCTTTTACAAAGCAGATATTAATTTGATGTCCAAATTATCCATTTTTTTCTCAAAGCCCTTGAACTTAATACAAAAATCCTGGAAATATGGTGAAATACAGCAAGAGATTTTTTTTTGGGGGGGGGGTTGTTTGTTTGTTGTCTCTCCGTAGACTTCCATCTTAGATCTCTGCGGACTTCTTTCCAGATGTGAGCCCAGCTTTCCTTTTGGGACTTTCTATCATATCATGTTGCCTGTCCCATTTGCCTTACTTTCCGGTTGCATCCTTGTTTCCTGGGTACATTTCCTGAATGCATGTTGTTTCTCAATGTGATCCTTCATTTTTTTGGAGAACATTTTCCAGTAGGTCTCTCAGCAAAGGTAAATGGGAAACAAATTTTAAAAGCTCAAATGTCAGAAAATATCATCAGATTCATGCTTTTGATTAATGCTTTGTCAGTACAGAGTGCTGGATTGAAGGTTATTTTCTTACAGGAAAAGTATTATTTCATTTCCTTCATTTCTTGGATGAAAAGTCCAGTATAATTCTTATCTTTAATTGTTGGTATATTACCTTTTCCTTTCTTTATTTTTTTTCCTCTCACAAACCTTTTTCTCTGATGTTCTAAATTTTTCAATGATTAAGACTTGAACTGTGGCATTTGGCATTCTTTAGATGTACCAAAAAAAGGTAGGGGTGTGTGTGTGTGTGTGCATGTGTGTTTGCATTATTTAGAAATTTGTTATTTAATTGTAGCATGGTATTACTCAAAGCAATTATTTCATTTAATGAATGACTTCTTCATTCCATTGAGAAATATGATGCAAACAGTATTGGATGATGAACATGATACTCCCCATTTGCCTCTTGCTTCTTTTTTTTTTCAGGTTGAATTATAGAACAGTTTTTAATTGTACTTAAAATACTTAAAAGCTAATGTTTCTATTTGTGAGTTAGAAAAACTTTCATTATAATTCCTTAAGGATATGATTTTAACTTCTCTACACAGATTACAATTGCATTCTGGCAGTCATTAAATGGAATTGACAAACAGTAATTAGACTGTGCTGCTTTTGTTTTTTGCAATGAAAATATATTATGCATGACATTACTTAAAAGAACTATAGGAAAAGCACACACCTGTTTATTTTCCTACTAACAGTAAATGACATTTTTATATATTAGAGAGAAATTTAACTACAACTACTCTATAAATAAGTCTAACTTAAACCAGAGAAAATTATTAATTAAAATTACCAAGTTTTTAATGTGTGTTTACTGCATGTATTTGTTCTTATAATTTGTTGTATATATTTAGAAAACCACATGTCCTAAGCAAAGTAGGGAAATTAATTACTTTTAGTCTCCCCAGATAAGCATTATTTTTCCAATCTAAAGATGAAAAAAACTGGTGTCAGCATCATCAAATAAGTCATTTAAGAGCACATAGCTTATATATTAAAATGTCATTAAAATGTCCATACTACCCAAAGTAATCTATAGGTTTAATGCAAGTCATATCAAGTTCCCAATGATTTATTTCACAGAAATAGAACAAATACTTAAAAAATCTATATGGAACCACAAAAGGCCCCACATAACATTAATTATCTTGATAAAGAAGAAAAAATTGGAGGTATCACATGAGCTAATATCAAACTATATTGTAAGTCCATAACAATCAAACAGTATGGTACTGACATAAAAACAGATAGGTGGATCACTGGAACAGAATAGAGAGCCCAGAAATAAACCCACACCTTTATAGTCAATTAATATTCAACAGGAAGCAAGCACATACAATGGGCTAAAGATAGTTGATTCAATAAATGATGTTGGGAAAATTGGACAGATACACACAGAAAAATAGAACTAGACCACCTTCTTACACTGCACACAAGAAAAAATTCAAAATGGATCAAAGACTTAAATGTTAGACCCCAAACCATAAAAATCCTAGAAGAAAACATTGGCAGCAAAATCTCAGATGTTGCTCATAGCTATGTTTTATCAGATATATCTCCCCAGACAAGGGAAACAAAAGTAAAAATAAACAAATGGGATTATATCAAACTAAAAAATTTTGCACAGCAAATTAAATCATCAACAAAATAAAAAGACAACCCACAGAAATGTAGAATATATTCACTGATACATCTGATAAGGGATTAATACACAAAATTTACAAAGTATTAACAAAATTCAGCCCTGGCTGCTGTGGCTCAGTGGATTCAGTGCTGGCCTACCAACCAAAGTTTTAACAAAATTCAACACCAAACAATAAAAATCCCAATTAAAAAATGGACAAATGACCTGAATAGACACTTCTCCAAAGAGGATATACAGATGGCCAGTAGACAGATGAAAAGCTTCTCAACACCACTAGCCATCAGGGATATTCAAGTTAAAACCACAGTGAGATATGATTGTTGGCTATCATCAATAAATCAACAAAAAACACATGCTAGCAAGGATGTGGTGAAAGGAGGGCCCTGTTGCATTGTTGGTGGGAATGCAGACTGGTGCAGCCACTGTGGAAAGCAGTATGGAGATTTCAAAAACTTAAAAATGGATCTGTGTTTCAACCTAGTGATACCACTTCTGCAAATATAGCCAAAGGAACCCAAAACATAATTCAAAGGAAAAGAAGTATCTCTGTGTTCATTGCCGAGTTATTTACAATCACCAAGATATGACAGCAGCCCAAGTGTCCATCAGTACGTGAGTGGATAAAACAACTATGGGACATTTACACAATGGAATACTGCTTGGCCATAAAAAGGAAGAAAATTTTACCCTTTAAAACACTACGGATGGACCTGGAGAACATTATGCTGTGTGAAATCAGTAAGTCTGAGAAAGACAAATACTGTATGATGATCTCACTCATATGTGGACTCTAATGAACTACTAAACTAACAAAGAAAACGGGAACAGATTCGAAGGTGTAGAGCAGGATGACAGCTAGTGGGGGAGAGTTTAAGGAGTGGAGGGATTGAGCAAAAAGGAAAAAGGACACATGGACATGGGCAAAAGTGTGGTGATTGCTGGGGGGAAGGGAGTATGAGGGAACTAAATGGCAATGGAAAAATACAATAAAGATCAAATTTTTAAAAATAAGAAAATTAAAAGACAAACTGCCCCACAACAGAGAAAAAATGTCCATGTTAAGGAAAGTGGACAATTTATATAAGTGTTAAAAGTGATTAGTTTAATTGGCTAAACTTAACAGTATCCACTTCCTCCAGTCTTTCAGAGTATGGTATCAGATGAATGCCTGTGGCCTCCCAAAACTCGGATGTTGAAGTCATATGTGCCACTGTGATGGTATTTAGAAATGAGGCCTTCGGGAGATAGTTAAGTTTACATGAAGTTATGGGGGCAGAGCCTTCTCGATGGGATTAGTTTCTCTACAAGAAGAGGATGAGACCAGATAATGCTCTCCAGTGCCTCCTGCTCCCGGTCACATGAGGATACTGTAAGAGGACAGCCATCTGCAAGCCAGGAAGAGGACTCTCACTAGACCGTGAATCTGCTGCACCTTGATTTTGAACTTCCAGCCTCTAGACCTGGGAGAATTAAATGCTTTTTTAGATGACTTAATTTGTGATATTTATTATAGTAGTCCAAACTCACAAAGACATGCTACTTATCGCAATAGTTATTAGAAGATTATAAATTTTTTTTTGTTTAATACCACTCTGTTCCCCAAAGTCCTCAAGCTATATAAGGGCGGAGATTCTAATCTCTCTTTTTCACCCAAATATTTCCATGTTTCCAGTGTCTAGCAGTGTCCTTGACATATAACAGATGTTAAATAAATATATTCAAATTTAATGAACAACAAAATAGGTGAATGGATGATAATATAACTAATTTTTTAGTTATTAATTGAGTTTACTGTATAGAATTTGGGACAAATTCACTTTTAAATTTCTTTCATGTCTTCTTTTTGAGTACAGAATTATAACATTTAGAATAATTTTATCTAATACTAATATTATTTTATACTTTTCTTAGCACTTGCAAAATTGTTACTCAGGGATCACCTATAAAACGGTAACTATAAATCTACAATCTCAGCTTTAGATTTTACTATACTTAAATTATTTATCTGAAGCTTATAGTGATTTTCTGGTAAAGAGAATATAAAAATCTACCTATTCTGACCTCTGTGAGAAATTATACTGCTCTATAGGAATAGAACATCTGTTTTTATAACTATAAATTAAATATTAAATTAGTAAAAGCATTTTGTGGGGAATGTTCTGAAGTTTTGAAATATATATGCATATATATGTATCAAAACACATGCTAGGATATATATTTTAAGAATTTATACCTCTCCTCCTTCCAAAATATATAATAACTGCTAATTTTTATTATCCAATCTGCATATTGCACATAAACAATCCAATCTTCTCTGTAAGACTATTGAATATGTATTTCACTTAATTTTATATTACTTGCAGTCATTCCCACATATTTTTCACACCTTTTGTGCAGGTGTGCTGTAAAATCCAATGAATTCTGAAATTTTGGATAGGAACTGAACTTTTCATATTCTACCAGTAATTCTTTTTTTTTTTAATCTTTCTTAGATCTTCCATTTATAAAAACTTTGGTGTAACATTTAAGTGTAATGTTTCAAAAAATAACAACATGAAAATCAAAGTTAAATCTCGCATCTTACATTCACATTCAAAATCATTTCAATACTTAGTTTGATTGCTATTACATCCTGGGAATTATGTTTTCAACCAAATGTAAATGGAATCTTCAAATATATATACTAAGAGAAGGAAAAATACCATTTTTTGATATAATGCATCAAAACCAAAGTAAGTACCTGTCATATTAGATTTTGTAAAAAAGCCTCATCTATTATTATATGACAGGTAGCTGGCAATTATTTAGATAAATCAGGGATAGTATATATTAATAGGTAATAAGCTTTATATTATGGGAAGTTTGCTAGAAGAAGCTAAATGTTCCTCAACAATGTTATAAAATAAATTACTACACTGAATGCTAAGTTCAACTTGAGGATTTCTAAGGCTTTTTAAGGTGATTTTAAATATAATACAAACATTATTAAGCTATGATCTCTGTCAATAATATACCCAGTTCTCTGATGATATCAGCATTTGATTTTCCAAACCCACAAGGAAACTTTTGGGTAACTATGAAGATGAGGGAATTGTCATCCCCTTGCCTAGTGGATGAAGATTAGCTCTGACATCAACAATTTAATTTCCCTTGTGTTTCCTTTTCTATATAATAGTTACAAACTCCACCTAAAGCACAGGTGTTATAAAAATAAATAATAAATGAGAATATGTTTAGAAACAAAAGCATTTCATAATTATGTAATGTAACTAACTATAAGACTGAAAATACCTTAAAAGCAGGATTCGTGTCTTTGTAATCTATTCTTACTCCTCAAACTAATTGCTTTCCATCCCTGACCAAAAGAAAAAAGCTCCCTTTGCTTGCAGATCATATATTAACCCTATATTTATGGGATAATATTTATTCTCCTCAGTATCTGCTTCACCCCCACCCCTGATTGTCTCTAGACTAACAACTCATGTCAAGTAACTAGCTTTTGCCCTAATAGGCTAGTGCAAATGCAACATCTCCTCCAAAAAAGCCTATAAACCAGTGTTTCAGGATCGCATTAATATAAATTGACAGGAGCTTGAATATGATGAAGTGGGATGTAAAGATAGGTCTTTGAGAATTTTCATTAACATGGGAACATCTCCTTTATTTAGCAAGGCTACTTTGGCTGGTCCTAAGGGGATAACTCCTTATAATCAAGGATCACAATAATTGAAAGGAAATTATGTAGAGATTTCAGAAATTTCTGGCCTATTTTGGAAGTTTTATGAAAGAAGGGATAGTAGAATGAATCCAATATGCAACTGAGACCAAAGGACTGACCCAAGAATCTGAAAACTGATGACTTGGCTAAGATATTCAGTTTACTGAAGCAATAAAGAATGCCTCATTAGAGAGCCACTGTAACTCTGAGCTGGTCAGCTGCGGCTGTTTCTTAGTCTATGCCTGTTTGGCAGATTGGGGAGGCTGTCATGGAATTCTGCTTTCCCATGATTAAGTTTCAGAATATAAGAATCCAGGTAGGTACAATTTATCTGCCTACCACATCTGTAGTTATTTCTACCAATACAAAATATATACCTGAGAAAGACATACCAAGTACCTGGCAGAACACTTATATGAGCCCATGAATTGTGGATTATGAACATCATGAAAGGAAGATCCAAGAAGAAACTCTTGTATTTGTCCATCTACATATCAAGATGAGAAATCAGAAGAATTGAAAAATACTATGATGATTATTCATATCAAATCCACAAACACATTCACCTGCCAGGTCCTTGCACAAACCAGCGAAATCATTGGAAATAATGGGGGACTAACTGAATAAATCGAAGTAACAACTCTAACAACAGCTGATGTGTATATGCCACGTGTGTCAGCTGTGAGAATGCACCTCACAGATCAAGTGCAGGACGCTTGATTGAACAAAGGCAGCCGCCTCTGAGTTCTAAAATATTTCACTGCAATTTTACTAAGGCCATGCTCCCACAGGGTCCTCTCATGCAATAACTGAACATGGCGGAAATACTAAGGCAGGTTCATTCCTGAGAGACACAGCATTCTTGTGATGGCCAACTGTGACTTGAGAACTCCCAGATGGCCTTGCTGCATCTTGTTTTGATTCGGAGTGATCTAGGATGCTTTCATTTAATCTTCATTCTTTATTAAAATTGGTGTTATCCAGCATTCTCCTTAGAAACAGAACCAGTAGGAGGCATATCTATATCCATATTTATATCTAGCTCTATCTCCTAGATTTGCATATCAACATATCTATAGGTGTATGTCAATGCATATTCAAAGTGTCTATTCCAGTAAGAACAAAACAATGTCATTTCCATGATGGAAGGGGTTCGATGTAATCAATCTGCCATCAGAGGTCTGCCTGATCACCTAAGGGGGTGGTGCCATATCAGGGATTCAGTCTCGATCTCTGTTGCTGTTGCTACATTAAACATTCACCCACGGCTATACCAAGGTCAGTCTTAGTGGAAGCGTGTGCTGCAGATCTTGTGGTAGCATACACCTATGGGGCCATGACTGGGGCCACTGGGAAAAGAGGCTGAGTGGTACCCACAGAAGGTGTCATCCTATCTACTTGATCATTATAATCATCCTTTGCAGGGTCACCCTTTGGTGAAAACACATAGGAAATAGAAATATCTCTGCTTCTTCAGAGGATCTATTCACATAACTCTTCCCCACATTTTCTTGTCACCATTTTTTAATAACTTTCCTTCTAAGTCCCTGACCATCCTCAAAACTTGAAAGTGTCAACTTAGATCATGGTTTGACAGCATCCTCAGCCTTATGAACTCTCCTCCAATTATTATGTTTTTCTAATAAAAGTACTTTCATGTTTAACCTTATCTTTTTGTATGTTTCTTACCTGACTCAGACTCACAATGATATCTTTCCTGGAGAAGAGAAATTAAGATTCTGGTATTTCATATGAAGCAACTAACTAGTGAATCTTTTCTTATTAATAACTATAAGCTAGAAGAATCAGAAGTAGTTCAAGTTTCCAAGACTTGGACAACAATGTTTGTTAATAGTCTTACATCAGGGCTGTTAATTCTCCTACTTTAGCTCATAGTTGTCTGCAGAAATCTTGATTTTTGGCATTCCACAAAACAATACTCTTGTCAATTTATGGATTATATCTTTTTCATTAGATTCTTTATAAATAAATAACAAGCATCCTAAAATTATAATAATTAAATGCATGACAGAGAATGCGGGAGGGGGAAGCCTAAAGATTCAGGGGCCAACTATTTGTTAAATTTTGGGAAAGTCCATCTGAATTACCTGGGAATATCTTTTTTTTTTTTTCTGGTAAAAGATGCCATTATTTTCCTTACCTAATGGGTCTCTTTGGATTTGTAATCAGAAAACATTTGAAATACTTGTCCAAATGATTTTTCAGTTGACTCAAAAGTCTGCTTATTTGGGGATTGAGTAGAATCCCAATGAAAAAAAAAAAGATCCCCTCATAAAATCCAGGTGGCTATTCAAGCTTTCATGACACTTGGGTTAAATTATTCACATATTTTATGAAGCTACAGGAATCTGGTGAAATAGGAGTGTGTGAGTCTTTGGTAAACAAAAGTAGTTACAACCTTAAGTTTCTGTAAGAAAGCCATAGCGTTTACTTTTTCTCAACATGTAAAAATATAATTCTGGTTCGTTGTTGGACCAGAGTGAAAACTAAGTGCCAGACCATGGGACTCAGTGACTTTCAATGAGGTAGGTGTCTTTAGTGACATAAAATCCTCAGGCTGGCCAGCCTCGGCAGTGATCTATTTTGGGATAGTCTTAAAAACTATAAAATTTCAGTAGTAACAATCCAACAAGAACATGATTACTAAAGGTTCCGGCCCTTAAGAGATGGGGTTCTTGATTTCTTTTGCAGACAAGCTTCTCAGAAAAGTTTAAATATTTCCTCAAGTTTGGGAAGATCAGAATGGGTGTCCAGGAGGAAGATGATAAAAATCAATTAATGCCTCAGGAGGCCTAAGATAGTGGGTTATACAATTCAGAAATTCAAGAAAATTAAAATTGTATGGAACAAACTGACCAATGGGATACAATACAGAGAAAGAATAACTAATAAATTCCTTATCTCTTACTTTCTCCAAGAAAGGCTCTGATGCAATGATTTCTTCTCTGTACCTTCTCCAGAGTTTTCTTGTGAGCCTGAAATGCATTTTCTTTATGAAGGAGTAAGCACCTTGGTAACATATCATTCTGTGTTTGGTTTCTTACCGTTCCTGCCTTGCTGAGTTTTCCTCAGTCTCATTGCCTTGGGACTGTGTCCTCCAAAAGTCATTAAAACCTAACCTCTAACTTAGGCTTCTGCTTTTTACAAAGGAACTAAGACAAATATAGCCAGGTTATCCGCAATTGTCTCACCACTTGCCTGTTAATATTTAAAATGAGAAAATGCTGCAAATCGTAGTATTTGGTAGGCCGATCAATGCAATCTTCTGAGAGCTAGATTTCTCAATGTCCATCAAATTTTAATTCATATGATATTTGATCCAGTTCCAAAGAAGAAGTAAGAAAACTATGGCCCACAGACAAAAACCAGCCCATTTGTATTTGCACATAAAGTGTTAAAGAATACAACCATGCCTATTAGTGTGCTTGTTATCTATGGCCATTTTTTCAGCTACATCGGAGTTGAGTAGTTGTGAGA
This sequence comes from Desmodus rotundus, assembly GCF_022682495.2. NCBI lineage: Eukaryota > Metazoa > Chordata > Mammalia > Chiroptera > Phyllostomidae > Desmodus > Desmodus rotundus. Next base: position 25,811,653 of record NC_071397.1, read on the forward strand.
GCAATCACATTGCTTACAGAGCCTAAATATGTACTATCTAAACTTAACATAACAATTAGCAAACCATTGATTATTTTTAGAAAAGGCTTATAGAAGGAGAACTTTTGTGTCACTACAAGAATTAAATTGAATTCATGCTCTTTGTTTCGCATGCCTCATTTTTATTGTTCTGGTAACAAACTATATGTGCCATCTCAACAGAATCACTTAATTAATCTCAGCCATGTTATTTAATTGCTTAACACCTCTGTTTCTGTGTGTGTGTGTGTGTGTGTGTGTGTGGAAAAACAGCACACATTTCCACTGAAATTTAAAGGAGATTATGTATATACAGTGCTTACACAAGAAAAAAATTAAGGACAGCTTTGCATCATTTTTGTTCCTGTGCTTGTATATTATAGGCACTTAATGTCTGCTCCATATTTTTACCTTCAAAACTTTCAATAAATATATTTCCTAAAGAAATAAAGGAACTAAGTAGCTTGCAAACTTTCAATATGTTGGCTAAGATATTGTCTGTCCTTTATTAGAAACTCTAGTGAATTATACAATTTTTTATTTTTCGTTAGATCCCCCTTTCAGTAGAAATATATATGAAAAATCTTTGCTTCTTATGGCAAAATGTGTGGATAACCTTACTCCAATTTAATTATTCAGGTCTTTTAAAACTCTTAGGTGCATGATATTTTATTGGTCCATGATCAGAAAATGGACAAGAAATGCCAGCAGAATTCATGATAGAAAATCTGATAGAAATCAAAATTCTCCATACAAGAAAAAATGGGCAGTGTTATCTGCCCATTTGAAAATGGCTCCAGGAGACACAGGGTAATGATTATGTTATCACTATTGCATTTGCCACATTTCACGTGGAGAATTATGTAGAGGATGCCATAAATATTTCTCAATAACTGAATGAGTGAGTGGAAAACAAAGGGAAGTATTCAGTTTTGTATTCAGAATTCTGTGATTAATTGGAACACTATGCAAACGGAAAAAAATGTAGCTGATTAAAATCTAACAGAACCAGAAAGGTGTAGCTAACAGGAGACTTGAATTAAATATGTAAATTGCATGGGAGAAAACATTTTAATTCTAGTAAGCACACAGAAGCATTATATCACAGTTTCAAATGGCTAGAGAAATTAAAATAAATACTAAAAACTAACATAAAGACCAAAGTCAGGACAGGATCTAATTATTCCTGATTTTATGCATGCTGCTCAGTGCAAATAATGTTCCACTATTAGTCTGATGTAGTCCCATTTGTTTATTTTTGCTTTTGTTTCCCGTGTCCCAGACAATATATCAGGAAAAAATATTGCTGTAAGAAATATCCCAACTTTGCCTGCCTATATTTTCTTTTAAAATTTTTATAATTTCAGGTCTAACATTTAAGACTTTGATTCATTTTGAGTTTATTCTTGTGTATGGTATAAGAAGGTAGTCAAATTCCAATTTATTTTCATGTATCTGTCCAATTTTCCCAACACCATTTAGTGAATACACTATCTTTTCCCATTGTACAGTTTTGCCTCCTTTGTCAAATATTATTTGAAAATAAAGATGTAGATTTATTTCTGGGCTCTCTGTTCAGACTTACTGATCAACATGTCTGTTTTTTATGCCAGTACCATGCTGTTTTGATTAATATGACCTTATAGTATAGTTTGATATCAAGTAGCATGATACTTCCATCTTTTTTCTTCTTTCTCAGGAATACTGAGACTATTCAAGGTCTTTTGTGGTTCTATATAAATATTTGGGACATTTTTTTCTAGGCCTGTAAGATATGCCATTGATATTCTAATAGGAATTGCTTTGAATCCATAGATTGTTTTGAATAGTACGGATACTTTAATGATGTTAATTCTTTTATTTATGAACATGGTATATGCTTCCACTTATTTGTATCTTCTTCAGTTTCTTTCTTTAGCATCTTATAATTTTCCAAGTATAGGTGTTTTACATCCTTGGTTAAATTTTTTCCTAGGTATTTTATTTTATTATTTTATTATCTTAAGCAATTGTGAATGGGGTTTCTTAAATTCCCTTTCTATTGGTGTATAAAAATGCAGTTGCTTTCTGGATATTAATTTTGTATCCTGCTACCTTGCTAAATTCATTTATCAATTTCTAGTAGGTTCTTGGTGGAATCTTTAGGATTCTTTATATACAATATCATGTCTTCTACAAATAATGACCATTTTGCTTCATCGTTTCCAATTTGAATGCATTTTATTTCTTCTTGTTTGAAGAAAACCATCAAAAAAATGAAAAGACAACATACTGAATGGGAGAACATACTTGTCAACCATACTTCTGATAAGGATTTGTAATACAAAATTTATTTTAAAAACTTATACAATTCAATACCTCCAAAAAAATCCAATTTAAAAAGTGGACAAGGTACCTGAATAGAGACTTCTCTAACGAGGACATACAGATGGCCAATAGACATGTGAAAATATGCTCAGTGGCACAAATCACCAGAGAAATACAAAATAAAACCACAATGAAGCATCATCTCACACCTGTCAGAATGGCTATCATCAATAAATCAACAAACAAGTGCTCACCAGGATATGGAGAAAAGGGAACATTAGTGCACTGTTGGCGGGCATGAAGATTGCCACAGCCACCGTGGGAAACAGTATGAAGTTACCTCAATAAATTAAAAATGGAATTGCCTTATGACACAGTGATTCTGTTTCTTGGAATATATCTAAAGTGGCCTGTAACACCAATTCAAATAATATATACACCCTTATATTCATCTCAGTGTTATTTACAATAACCAAAGTTTGGAAGCGGCCTGAGTGCTCATCAATGGATGAGTGGATAAAAAAATCTGTGGTACCTAATCAACAAAACAAACAAATGAGTAAAATAGAACCACAGGCGTGGAAACAAGGAACAGACTGACAGGGATCAGAGGAGAGGTGGGAGATGGATAAGGGAGGAAATAAGGGGAAGGGTATAGTTAAAGAACAAGTATAAATAACCCATAGACATGGACAACAGTATGGGGATTGACTGTGGGAGACGGGGCAGGGGAGAACAACAGGGGGAAATTGGGACAACTGTAATAGAACAACAAAAAATTAAATAAATTACTTAAGTAATTGAAAAATGTGGTTGTACATGTACATAATGGAATACTGCTTGGTCCTAAAAAAGGAGGAAATCTTACCCTGTGTGACAGTATGGATAGACCTAGAGAACATTATGCTAAGTGAAATATGCCAGACAGTGAGAGACAAACACCATATGATCTCACCTATAAGTGGAATCTAATCAACAAAAGAAACAAGCAAGCAAAATATAACCAGAGATATTGAAATAAAGAACAAACTGATAGTAACCAGAGGAGGGGGGTAACAGGGGAAAGAAGGGGAAGGGTCATCAAGGAACATGTATAAAGGACCCATGGACAAAGCCAAAGTGGGGGGAAGGATTGAGGGTGAGAGGTGGGGGTGGGTGGAGCATGGGAAAGTGATGGTGAGAAAATGGAGACAACTGTACTGGAACAACAATTATATATAAATACATATATATACACACACGCACTCATAGATAGAGAACAGACTGACAGCTGTTGGGGGTGGGGGAAGATTGAGCAGCTGGGTGAAAAAAGTGAAGGGATTAAGAAAAACAAAATATGCATAGCAGAAACGTCAGTATGGTGATTGCCATAGGGAAAAAGAGGTAGGGAGAGGTAGAAGAGGGTATACAGGGTATAGAGGGTACAGGGTGAACACAAAATACAATATACAGACGATATATTATAGAATTGTATACCTGAATTTATATACCTATATAAATTTATTAATCAATGTCATCATTATAAATTCAGTAAAAGCGTAAAAATAAAAACAAAACAACAAAAAATAATCACTATTAGAATCAAATGATATATTAACCTCTTGTTTCATCAGTAAGATTTAGAAAATCTTGATTTAAAAACTTTTACTTTATTTTATTTTTTTAAGATTTTATTTATTTATTTTTAGAGGATTGGTAAGGGAGGGAAAAAGAAAGGGAGAAAAACATCAATGTGTGGTTGCTTCTCACAAGTCCACAATTGGGGGCATGGCCCATAACCCAGGCATGTGCCCTGACTGGGAATGGAATCAGTGACACTTTGGTTCAGAGGCTGGCATTCAATCCATTGAACCACTCACTCCAGTCTGGATTTTTTTTTATACAGTTAATTAACCTAATTAATAAGAGTTACTTTGGTGATGTCATTTCTCAGTATTAGACTAGAATTTGCTAGCTTTGTGTAAGTTGCTGTGTGATGCATTAAATATTTTAATACTTATAAAATGCTTAGAACTATATAAGACACTAAGTGCTACATGAATTATTGTTCTTATTTCTGTTACTATCTATGCAAAATTTATAAGAAATAAAATTAGAGATTTTAAATACTTTTAAAAAGTTGTTCTTTTAAATTTTTATGGTAAAAATAAAAACAATTAAATGAACTAATATACCTCCTAAGTTATTATAATGGTGTGCTTAGAAAAACCTGAACAATTTAAAAAATAATTTGAAGTAAAAACTCTGTGATTAGACTTCGTATTATAATGTAAGATACAACAGTTTATATTTATTCAGGTAAATAATTTAAGATGTTACTATACCTGTTAAATCTGAACAGTCTAAAGATATAATATTATTTCTTGATCCTAAATTTTTGGTACCCCTTGCACATGATGACAGAGATCTTTCTTTCTGCCGTGGTCTGATGAATTAATTATATTTAATTCCTCTTGTTCTGATTTAGCTTTTCTTCAAGATTGGATCAAAACATAAAGTATTACAGCTACATTCCCTGATGCATTAGTTCAAGAAGTGATATAATATGACAATATCACTTGTTTTCTCAAGCTATGTAACAAAACACTCTACAGCTAAATGTGAAAAAGTGAAAATTCCAGCAAAGCAGGACCAGTTTCACAATAAGACAATCAGGATCATTTCCTCAATTCTGCTGCCCGAGAACACATGTCTAACAAACAGGAAAGATTAGAAATGATTCTAACATATCCTTTTCTAATAGTTTCTAGACAAATATGAATTAAAAATCTTTAGAGTATCAACATTACCCACAGGTAAAATCATATCAAAAGTTAATTTTTAATTGGCAAAAGATTTGAACAGACACTTCTCCAAGGAGGACATACAGAGGGCCCAGAGACATATGAAAGGATGCTCAGCATCACTAGCCATCAGAGAGATGCAAATTAAAACCACAGTGAGATACCACTTCACACTGGTCAGAATGGCCATCATAAACAAATCAACAAACAAATGTTGGAGAGGATGTGAAGAAAAGGGAACCACAGAGCACTGGTGGTTGTAATGTAGACTGTGCAGCCACTGTGGAAAACGGTATGGAATTTTCTCAGAAAACTAAAAATGGAACTGCCTTTTGACCCAGCAATTCCACAGCTGGGATTATATCCTAAGAGCCCTGAAACACCAATCCAAAAGAACCTATGCATCCCAATGTTCATAGCAGCACAATTTATAATAGCCAAGTGCTGGATGCAGCCTAAGTGCCCATTGGTAAACAAATGGATCAAAAAACTCTGGTACATTTATACAATGGAATTCTACATAGTAGAGAGAAAAAAGGAGCTCCTACCCTTCATAACAGTATGGATGGAACTGGAGAGCATTATGCTAAATGAAATAAGCCAGGCGGTGAGGGACAAATACCATAAGATCTCACCTTTAACTGGAACACAATCAACAAAAGAAAACAGCAAACAAAATATAACCAGAGACATTGAAATTAAGAACAATCTAACAATAACCAGAGGGGAGGGGGGAAGGGACAATGGGAGGACGGGTTTTCAGGAACAACTATAAAGGACACATGGACAAAATCAAGGGGGAGGGTGGAAGCAAGGGAGGGAGGGAGGTTTGGCTGGGGTGGGGGGAAGTGATGGGGGGAAAGTGCAGACAACTGTAATTGAACAACAATAAAATTTTTTAAGTTTATTTTTAGATAAACTAAAGAATATATTTCCTACCACTATTTTCAAAGGTTTCCATATAACTTCCCTTTTGGTAAATTTATTTTTGGATTTTTAAAGAATATATCTAAAATTTATTAATTGCATTTATTTCATTGATTTAATATTTATAGATACCAATTTGATAGTATACTTATACTAAAGCAGTTAAAAAGGAGAAGCGTATCAGTTCCTTTTAAATTAAAAAGACATGTAAGTTAATATCAGCTACCTTAAAAGTTGTGGAGCTCTATTTATGTGCAAATAATTGACAACACTAAAAAGGAAATAAATATTTTTAATTATAATGCACAATTATGAAAAAACAGGATAGATTCTAATCCACTAGGATAGATTAAGATCTATCCCATATGGCTTGTGTTCTTATAAGAGGAACACAAGAGATTGGAGTCCAGACATGTAGAGAGGAAAGACTGAGTGAAGACACAGAGAAGGTCATGTACAATACAAGGACAGAGGCCCTGAGAAGAAATCAGCCCCAGTGACACCTTGATCTTGGTTCTTTTAGCCTCTGAAATCACAAAGAAATAAATCTGGTGTTTTAGCCACCTAGTATGTCATACTATGTTATATTGATTAGACCCTAAGAAATTTTAAATTTGAATTGAAAAAACTCCATAGGGCAACTGACCAAATACTTAGCATCTGGAAGAAACAAATAGAGATGCAATTGTGTAATTCAGGAAATTCCAGCTTAGACATGAACTCCAAAATATAGTCACTGTTAATTACTCAAGCATATTGCTCATACTGGCAGAAGTTATTAATGATACCTCCTCTGCCCTGGATGATATACAGATCAATTTCAACTCATTGGCTTTAGTGGTAACAACAGTGTAGATTTCCTATTGGCTAGTGTTGGTGGATTCTGTGCCATTGTATCTGGATCAATCAACCAGGCAGGTAGAACAGGCTGTACATCACTTTAAGGTGGGGGGGGAGCTATTTGTTTTTCTAAAGTTGGTCCTCATAGCCTATGGGATTTGGTCTCATGACCTGGGTTGGGTAACTGGGGTTCCTGTTTCCAAAGTATCTCATCGGGATTGTTAAATGTACTTGTTTTTGTCATAGTGATTATGATGTTGATCTGTTTTCATTCTATTCAGAAACTTAAATGCTCCTGAAGAGCTGCTCTCTAATCAGATAATTACCATGATGATACAAAAACAAAAAGGTCAAGATCTTGCACTATACTTGTCTTGGAAGATAACTGAATAAGCTCTAAGTGGTAAAGATCTGAATCTCTTGCTTCTTTGAATTGATCAACATCTCACAAGCGAGAGAATGACCAAAATGGGTGACTTAAGAAATTAAATATAAGAACTGACTCTACCATAATAACTCTACCATGTATAAATATGAAGTCCACCAGTTCAAGAAGCCAAACAATAATCCCATAGAAATAAGCCAAAAATGACCAAACATTTATTAATAGTAATAGTTTTGGTATTTTTTTTTTGGTCCCTGATTCCTATTTAGGAGCAAATGGTGAAACCAAATTTGTATCCATTACCAATTACATTGCATGACCTACTTCTAGTAAGCCTACCTAAAGCCTCCCCATGCCAACAGTATTCAACCAGGGCATATATGGAGCCTTCCCTTTTGTTCACTATAAAACATCTCCACTTCTCTGCCTGTCTTTAAGTTTCTGTCAAATACAGTGGATGGTTCTTGACTCCCTCACTATAACAAGCTCTGAATAAATTGCTCCCACCTGCTGCTTGTTCTCATTTGGGAGGGCTTTGTTTATTTCCACAGTCATACTTGATTTAGTTGCTTCTGGATGATATGATATTCCTGTTCCACCTTTCAGGTCTCCTTTCAAATAACTCATTGGTGAAATAAAAGTAATGCTTACAAGAGAAACTAGGAAATGAGTTTATATTAGTCAGAATTTTCCAGAGAAATAAAACCAAGTATGTGTGTGTGTGTGTATAATGTTTTACTAAAAAAAATCAGTGCACATGATCATGGAGGCTGCCAACTTCCAAGATGTGCATGGTGAATCAAATCGGAAAGCTGGACACCCAAGAGAGCCAATGGCTTTCAGTTGTATTCTAAGTCTGAAGGCTGAAGAGCCAGTAGAGTTGATGTTACAGTTCCACTCTGAATGCTGGCAGGTTTAAGACACAGGAAGAAAAAATATTTCACTTTGAGACCAATGGCAGGAAAAAATGCAAATGTCCCAGCCAAAAGGCTATCAGACAAGAGAAATTCTTTCTTACTTTGGGTGAGTATTTTGTTCTATTCAGTCCTCAGTTTACTGGATGAAGTCTACCCATAATAGGAAGTTTACTCAGTTTACAGATTTAAATGTTGATCTTGTGCAAAAACATTCTCACAGAAACACCCGGAATAATGTTTAACCAAATATTTGGGCACCTCATGTCTCAGTCAAGGTGATACTTAAAGTTAGCCATCCTGGTGGTATACAAGGTTTCTAGCCCCTGCTTTATAAGAAAGAGTAGAAAAAGTTTTCTTAAAAGTTATTCTTAAATTCATATGGTAAAGCAAATGAGCTAGAATTGTTGAAACTAAACAGATGGGTATAGATTTATAATACCACATATCAAAACATGTTACATAGAATAGAATAACATTCCAGTATATTCTTATTAAGATAAACCACACCTGAAAAACCCTAAGTATTTCCTAAGATGTGTGTGTGTTTGCAAAAAAAAAAAAAATTCTAGAAGAATAACACCAAACAGTGAAGACTGGTCCCTCTGAAAATTCACTGTTTTGGGGGTGGGATTGAAAAGAATTCTAGCTTTATCTGTAATGTCTTATAACATGAATGCATTCACTATTATTTGGGAAAAAATTGAAAAATCATTTTAAAAAGAAACAGGTATTGAAGAAGCAGACATCCTATGCTAACAGATATTTTAAGAAAGTTGCTCCTGAAAGAAAGAGAAAAAAAAATGATCTGCTTAACAGAAAAGATTTACACATATGCAGAATAGTAGAACATGTTTGAATATTGATGGGAATGAGCCTTGGAGAGAGCAAGCTGAAGAAACAGAAGATGAATAATGGAGAAGTCAAGAGGCAGGAAATGTGAAGAGGGATTAGACTTTGCTGGGAGCACGAACCTTGCAGAGAGTGCTCAAGCCTCTAGATTTTTTTAATTTGTATTGAGAAGGTAATGATTAGCATAGTGAGACTTTTGGGTAAGACCGTTAGTCTGAATTTCCTGCTTTGACTTTTAGTAGCAGTGTGACCCTGGGGAACTTTCTTAAGACCTCCCTGTGCGTCACGTTCCACATGTGTTTAATAGCAGTAAGAACAGAGTTTCATTTCGAGGGTTATTAAGATTAACAGAATGTATTTTGAACACTTTTTAGCACAATACATGTTTAATATGGGTTGGAAACTATTACTATATATATACATGTTTATTTCACTAAGAAATATGTGGTAAGATTATCAGGAATTGCAAAGGTATACATTTTTAGGAGAATTAAGAAAGCAAGATAAACGGCCGGAGAGCTTAACAATAATAGAGAAAATAATGGTTGTGAAACAACTGCAAGAGTCCATTAAGGGTTGGCAATTGTGATTTTCTAGTTTAGCAAACTGTCTACGTACACTCTCTCCATACTGCCATACAGGAAGAGATGACTTACAATTATCCAACACACACGTGTTTACACTTAGCGCCCCCTTTTACTAATCACTGTGGTTAAGCACTCAAATATTACCTCATTTAATTCTAAAAACGAATTGCTATATAAAATCAGGTAATTCCAGCCTTACTTCTCTACCCAATATGATAACATTTGGAGAAACTTCCCCCAAAAGTATATTCTTAAGCAGCGGGCTCACCATCATTCATTCTAGCATTAAAATACAGCTGTGGTCTATTTATGACACAGAAGCCGTGGCTATCTTTTCAATGTATGAAGAGATTATATCATTCATTTTGTTCCAGACCCTCCTATGACCTTTCCTAGGATTCCACATTCCATACCTAAACAAGCCTTAAAGGCCCTACATGATTTGTCATCCTGTTAGGTCTATAAGATCATACCGCTCTGCCCTCTCTCCCCAGACTTGAGCCATGTTAGAATCTTGCTGCACCTTGATGATTGCAAGAATATGCTCAAGCCTCAGAAACTGAAAATACAGCCTATATTTTTATCATTCTGGCAAAATGGGTAATATAGGTTAAGGAATAACTGAGCCAAATAGAAATTAATAAAAAGAAATAGAACACTTATTAAAAACAAGTTTATATTTAAGTTAAATTATTCTTCATTGTAATTAAAATGTTTATTATTCTATTGTGCTGAAAAATATATACTCTGCAGGTTATAGATTGCCTAGGACTGTGTTATTTCTGCTTCTCTACCCTCATAGGGGAAGCATAAAAAATGATGGCAGGTGCATTACTGAGGAGATGCAACATTTTCTTAAATTGTTTGACCTCAGAAAACATGTCATGGGAATGATGTTTCTCAGAAAGTGTTTTGGGAAGTGCTGCAGAATTGCTTCTGCCTCTCTGTATTTACTCTGATTTGGAATTATGTCACTATACAAGTTAAGAACATGGCCCCCATTATTCTGCAAAACTTTCTGTTCTAAAGAAACAAACAAGCAAACACACATACAACTTACAGAGGACTGGTTAATCACATAACATTTTCTGAGAATTCCTGAATAAATGTAGTGATTTGTGATTAAGAATGTTACCAGCATAAGAAAAATTAACCCATCTATGGCATTAGTTGGATAATCATTTTGAAACTTTTAATCTATTCAGACTAAATGGCTACTACAGAAAAAAAAATGACATATTAAGATTATAGGTTTCAAACAATGCTTATTAAAGAATGAATCATTTAGGCACTACAGTAATCAAATGCAAACAGGTCAATGTAAACACCCACATGACAGAAAGTACATTTTGGCATTAAATCAACTATGCTATAATACTTTGGTTTAATCTTCGTTAATATGAGCTTTCATGAAATGATGTGCTACAAATCAAGTCAGGGATGATGAAAAATTTCATTACCTGTCTGTGGGTATTTTTCCATCCCTGACATAGGTAGAATCAGAGAGAGAGACACCAACAGTGGGACGAAGTATTGGCACTCATATAGTCCATACACCTCATGGTACAGATGAGGAAACTGAAGCTTAGAGAACTGAAGTGATTGGTTAAAATGAAAGCCTCGACTTCTTGTGCTCAATCCAGAAACAGAAGCCATATCCTTTAAACCTTTCCTAGTCTTCTAACTTGTGTATATTTAATTTGTATTTTTGTCCTGAATTACACAAATACATACTTCTTATTTTGAGTCATGTCTTTCAAATTCAAGATGAGAATTCCTTAATTATTTTTGTTCTTTATTTTTCATTTTCAGTTATTTTTATTTTTTCAATTTATTTTTATTGTTTTTTTATTACCATTTATCCCCTTCATTTCTCCTTTCCACTATGCCCCACAATTACCACATTGTCCAAATGAGAATTCATGTGAAAAAGTAGTGAAACATGATACGAATGTAGGCTGCCTCATTTTGAAATTTTTGCTAGGGCAATCTTGTGTGCTGGAATCCTGGATACCCATCTGCTAACTGGGTGTCCCTGACAGGCGTTTTGACCATTCTGAGCTCGTTCCTCATCAGTATAACATATCTTTGAAAATCATAGTGTGCAGTATAAATATAATAGAATGAACTATACAGGATAATGATTGAAACCAAACAAAATAGTAACATATAAAACAGTTTATAATAAAACATATTTGCAAATCAGTATAATAATACTTCAAGTCATCATGTTAACTTATATAGGCAGTCATATATCATTACAGTTGTGCTTATATGTACCAAGTAAATATTGTCATATGTAAGCATCTCTACTTACTAAGAATAAAATAAAAGTAATGTTTGAAAATATAATAATTGTCAATAAAAATAAGTATTATGGCAGTTTGCTATAAAAATCAGTTAAAAACTATGTTCTTGAAGTAAAATGGACTTAGAATTAAATCTTAATTCTTGAAAGTATTAACAATATTCTATTAATTCAATATCTATTGATTCAATTCTCTCTGAAGTATAGTTCTTCAAACACCTTCTGCCAGACATTCGATTCAACCTCTTATGTAAGTTCAAGTCAATGAAAACCAAAGGGAAAAAGCTCATAAAGCTTTGCAGCCACTACAGAATACAGCCATCTGTGAAGACTCATTTCAACATAATTGCTTCAGTGGGTGTACATCTTTGCATAAGGAAGTTTGGATTGATATATTCCTGTGTGTTTGCACATACTAAACATTTGCATTTGTAAGGAAGGGGAGTCCTATTTTGGTCTTTAAACAGTTTTATTCTCATTATACATCCAGAAGGGACATAAGAGCAAAACTGGGTCTAGAATGAGAATTTCCTGCTCCCAACCTTAAGTTTTTTTCTGTTAAATCACTTTTCCAATAGTAGTATCTCAACTGTGTTTTAAAAGAATGGATCAAATTCTCTAAGCTGCCCCAACATCTAATTTCAGTGGTGTAAACTCTCTATGACTAAGAAAGAAAATGAGCTAAGGGAGGTAATAAGAAAAGCTGGGGCGGGGAGGCTCAATTTCAGATGTTTTCATACTCCTCAGCTATTCCATATTTAAGTGAAAGTCAATTCAAACATATCAAATATTTGAGCCAATTTGCGCTTCTAGAACTGAGGATTGTAGAGTTCATTGATCTGAATGATATAACATTTAGAGGAAAATTAACTATTTAAAGTGATGCCAAATGTAGGTAAAATTCTTCTAAGTATGCCTTTTACCAGTAACAATACAAATTTAAGAAGTAAGCACATGTTTTTGTAGAGCAGAAAGCAATAGTCTTTTAAAAATAAACAAGAAAAATAGTTTAAAATCTCCAGTACTACAAAACTGATATAAAGTTTCATTAGAATTATTTTTATTGAGTGCATATGTTTATTCTTTCATTTTAGAACATTCTCACGTGTTTTATATAAATTTATCCATAGGCTCAATCCCCCTACCAGTTGTTTGGTTTTTTTTCTGTTGGCCTCATTTTTTTTGGGGGGGGGCATATTTTCTAAGAATATATCCCTTAAAGTTGGGTGGTACTACTTGATCACACATGCATTGAATAGTTTAAAATAATGACTCGTTTATCTCATGTATGTGTAATAAAGTCAGAAATTCTACATCAGTTTTAAAATTGCCGCTAACGGTAAGTAACTACAGATGAGTGAAACGCTTTTGTTTTGAGTAAACAAGTCTGACTCTCAAGGATCATGAAGTTACTTACAGTTGTTGATAAATAAATATTAGGCTATTATACAATTCATATTTTTAGAAGATAATCAAGCTGAGTTTCAGGGTGAGATAATTAAGTGATTCTGGATCTTTTGCATTTCAAACCCACAAATAAGTCACTTATTATTTTTTATACTCCATGTTATATTTTAACACATTTTTCAATGTAATTATTCATTTTATTTGAAATTTAAATGATGACTTTTCTATCAGAAAAACTTATCTGCCTTTTTAAGATTTAATTACCAGATACATCACATTTAAAACTCTCCCCAGCGGTGGATTAAGCTGCCTGCTAAATGAGTTTGCTCCTGTTCCACAAGGACAGTGGTGTGTATATTAGACACTGTAGAAAGAGTTTGGTGGTAGTCCAACAACACTTCATCAGCTAAATATATAAATTATCTCCTTTCTCACAGTGAAAGAGTATCCCCCAAAGATCCCTTTAATGAATACCTACAGAGCATGAAAAATCACAAGGTACTGGCCAAGGGCTCACTGTTGTGGAGGATGAAACGCAATTTCCCTGGAACCTAGAAATATAGGACCTAGGTATTCTAATAAGCTATCAGGCCGGTAGAATATAAAATCGGGGAGACAAACATGGCTGGAAAGCTGAGACAGAGTTTATATAAATCAAGTCAATAATATATCTATTTGATACAAATATTCTTGATAAAAATACATTTATGTACTATATACTACAAACTTACATGTATTCAGTGCTATTCTGAATATAGACATATTTGACTACCTTTAGCTGTTTTGATTAGTTATGAATCTAAAATCACTTCCAACTCTCTGATTTATCCAGACACTTCTTCATTCCTAATAGGTTGTGAATAAATTTTAAAAATTAGTATTTTTGTTTCTGTACAGGTAATATTTTTTTTCTTATTCAGCTACAGTCATCCCCATTTTCCCACCCCTACATCACACACTCCACACTCAATCCTACCCCCATTGCCTTTGTCCATGGGTCCTTTATACATGTTCCTTGATGACCCTCCCCTATCTTTCTCCCATTATCCCCTTACCCTCTCCATTCTGGTTGCTGTCAGTATGTTTTTTATTTCAGTGTCTCTGGTTCTATTTTGCTTGCTTTTTTCTTTTGTTGATTAGGTTCCACTTACAGGTAAGACCACATGGTATTTGTCCCTCACTGCCTGGCTTATTTCACTTAGCATAATGCTCTCCAGTTCCATCCATACTGTCACAAAGGGCAGGAACTCCTTCTTTCTTTCTGTTGCATAGTATTCCATTGTAAATGTGCCAGAGTTTTTTGATCCACTCATCTACTGATGGGCACTTAGGCTGCTTCCAGCACTTGGCTACTGTAAATTGTGCTGCTATGAACATTGGGGTGCATAGGCTCTTTTGAATTGGTGTTTCAGGATTCTTAGTATATAATCCCAGCAGTGGAATTGCCGGGTCAAAAGGCAGTCCCATATTCAGTTTTTTTGAGGAAATTCCATACTGTTTTCCACAGTGGTTGCAGCAGTCTGCATTTCCACCAGTCTGCATTCCCACCAACAGTGTACTATGATTCCCTTTTCTCCACAGCCTCCTCAGCACTTGTTTGTTGATTTGTTTATGATGTCCATTCTGACCAGTGTGAAGTGGTATCTCGTGGTTTTAATTTGCATCTCTCTGATGGCTAGTGATGCTGAGCATCCTTTCATATGTCTTGGACCCTCTGTATGTCCTCCTTAGAGAAGTGTCTGTTCAGGTCCTTTGCTCATTTTTTAATTGGGTTGTTTGTCTTCCTGGGGTGGAGTCCTGTGTGTTCTTTATATATTTTGGAGATCAGACCTCTGTCCGAGGTATCCTCTACAAATGTGTTTTCCCATACAGTTGGTCCCCTTTTCATTTTGCTGATGTTTTCTTTTCTTCTTCTTTAAAAAAAAATATTTTATTTATTTATTTTTAGAAAGAGGAGAAGGGAGGGAGAAACAGAGGGAGAGAAACATCAATGTGTGGTTGCCTCTTGTACACCTCTCACTGGGGACCTGGCCCCCAACCCAGGCATGTGTCCTGACTGGGAATTGAACTGGTGAAACTTTAGTTTGCTATCCAACTCTCAATCCACTGAGCCCCACCAGGTACAGCTGTTTCTTTCCTTTTTGTTCCTTTATGTTCCTTGCTTTAGGGGATGTATTGGTGAAAATATTGCTGTGTGGAATATCTGAGATTTTCCTGCCTGTGTTCCCCTCTAGGACTTTTATGGTGTTGTGGCTTATATTTAAGTCATTTATCCATCTTGAATTTATTTTTATGTATGGCGTAAGTTGGTGGTCAAGTTTCATTTTTTTTGCACATAGCTGTCTAGCTCTCCCAACGCCATTTGTTGAAGAGGCAAAAATAATTTCATAAAGCCAACTAGACAGAAAAGTC
This sequence comes from Desmodus rotundus, assembly GCF_022682495.2. Classification (NCBI taxonomy): domain Eukaryota; kingdom Metazoa; phylum Chordata; class Mammalia; order Chiroptera; family Phyllostomidae; genus Desmodus; species Desmodus rotundus. The sequence goes on from NC_071397.1 coordinate 25,827,393, forward strand.
ATCTGTCTGCCAATAATAACTAGCATCTGATTCAGATTTAATAGATTACAAAGTATTTTAAAATATATTATTGCATTTATATTTGAGTCAAATTCTTACAACTATTGGACTGATCTCATTTTAAAATATATAATATTCTTTGCTAAATAGTAATCCATATTGATAATTCTCATATTGATAATCTCATATGATTATGTCATATTGATAATTGGTTTTAACAATAGGTTTGGTTATATTCTATACTCCATTTTTATTAATATCTTTGAAGAAGGCTAAAGCAGATTAACCTGATTCTAAAGTACTTAAAGGAAAGTGCAAAGTGTTACATACTTTGTGTCTCTAACTCTATTCTAATAACTTAAATGACTACTATTTGGTAAACCTAGACAGCAACATTAAAGCACTTTCTGTATGGACTGTTCAGACTGACCTGATCATATATATATTTTAAAATTTGGGGGAGTTATGACCATAGAATTGATTTTATATTTTCCTAGTGTTTTTTGTCAGAATGATTTCAGCAGAGCTGCGAACTTAGAAGCTACAAAACAATAATTTTCTCTGTCATCATTTGCATTATACAAATTCAGATGAGGCTCTAATTCCAATACAACACTACTACATTCCCCATACCATAGTGCCAGTTTTTCCAGTTTTCTTTAATCCTCACCCAAGGACATGTTTATTATAGAGAAAGAGGAAGGAAGAAAGAGAGCGGAAATCAAACCCACGACCATTTGGTTTACTGGGTGATGCTCCAACCAACTGAACCACACTGGCCAAGGCTGTCAATTCTCTGTTTAAAACAAACAAACATAAAATAATGGAAATATTTATTAATGTACTTTCTTAATAGTGTGGCTTCATTTTCTCAAACATCTTACTATTGAGAGGACTTTGCCTCTGGTCAGTAATCTGTGGCTCAGAAATCCTGGCCACCCTATATTTCGTGAGTGTAAATGCAACATAAACTGACATTTTTTTTGGTTAGTGTTTTAATTTTCAACCTTAGTTAAGATACAAAAGAAAATTGTATTAGAATTATCATAGTTTTAGAGTAAATTAACTTTAAAAATATTTTGGACCCTTGTGAGAAAGATTCTAAGTTCCAATTTATATGATACCTAACTACCTCATTGATTCTATCCATCCGTCTGGGTGTTAAATAAATTAACTTGCCAGATAAACTATATCTGTAAGTGATTAATGAACTGAAACATTTCAAAATATGTATTTAGCATCATCTGTGTGTACAGTTTCATTCTGAATATATGAGAATGTCTGCAGGCCTTCAAATGTTACCTACAGTATTAAAAGTTCACCTACAGTTTAAAAAGAAAATTTCAATTAAAAGTAAAATTACTTCAGATCATCTGAATCATCAATCTAATCATCTTTTTATGTGAAGTGTTAGGTGATTTTTTTTTTGAAAATCAGGTGTTAAAATGCTTTTAATGATTTTAAGAGAACAGTGTTAAATTCTTAAATTTATACTTGATGGAGTTCTACTTCTAATAATGATGGATACCTTTTGCTTAAGGCCACTGAAAAAATCTCCAAAATGCAAAAAGCAATCTTTTTAAAGACAACAGAAAGTACCAAATAGGGATGTCTTTACAGTGCCATAGAAGTTAAGGAGACAGAGTCTGGATGGAGTCTGGACCCCATTTTCATGATCGGGAAGGTACAGTAGAGAGACCTAACACTTTTGACAGTGTTAGAGGGTAAACAGATCTGGCTGCATAATGTATGGGTCTCAGTGCAAAAGAAAAATATTGGGCTGCTGCTAAAAGTGAGGAAATCAGTCTCCATTACCCAGAGGCCCTCTGCCCCAACTATTGATAAAAGAGTGACCCTCCAGAGATTTCAAACCAGAGCCTGTAAGTGCTCCATACTAGGATGGGGTAGGTGAAAAGTCCCTGCCTAGACCCTTGTCAAATGCACTGTGGTGATGTCAGCCTGAGGGAGAAAGGTTGCCACTTTGCCCCTCTCTGAGCCTCCTGGGGCCTGTGCCAGAGCCCAAACCTCCTGTTCTCAAGTCCAGGCTCTCTGGGTGTTGGAACATGGATCACCTGACCAAGGCATCCTTGTCACTGTCCAGGGTGAAAGACAGATGGCAGCCCCTGAGGAACAAGACCATCAAGGATGAGGATGGTCAGTCAAGGATGGCAGGGAGCAGCTGTCCAGAGAGCCCATCCTTGGAGGAGAGACAGAACAGAAACACACACTGCACACCAAGCCCCCAGCATATTGTCAATTTTCCCAACAGGCCTCTTCACCAAACATAAATTCAAAGATAATTTTTTTGAGAATTTTAAAACTGTGATTACAGATAAGTGAACTTTTAAAGGCAAGCCACCTGTGCATGGAAACCTGAGTGACAGACCCCACTGGTCACATCCTTATGAAGACAGTCCTGGGAATAAGGTGTCTATAGGAAATACTTAACTTTGCCTTTGTGAAACAGAAACAGCCATACACCACAGTGAATTATAAGGTGTGTTAGTCCAGGAGTATCTGTTTCAGAACATCAAGGGCCCTTTCTTCCTCCGTCGTAGACCTGGATTTGTTTTCGAGCTGGGTTTTGGAGGACTCTATGTGTGTTTGTGTGTCCAAGGGGATTCTGAGGGAGAGCTGAACAGGATTGGTTTAACACTTAGGAAATCCTTTCCTGAGGAGCAGCTGCAGAAAATTGAAGTGAGATTCACGAGAAAAAGCATAGATTTTGAATCATCAGGTCTAAACTGGCAGAAGGAGAATCATGGATAAAACGGGGAGTTGAGAGCCTGGAATCAGACGGATATTGCATTGTCATTTTCTTATGGATTGGAGACAAAGGAAAATATTGCATAATTGTGGGGACTTCCACTGAGTAGTTTCCTGTCAGCTTAACATCATAATATAAAATAGGTACATATGTTTTTCAAGAGGTACTATACTGAATTTATAGAATTCTGTAGTTATTATTATGAAATAAGTCAGTTAAAAACTTTGACTAGTTTTATTTTTTCATATTTCCACAATATTAATAATTGGAGAAAAATTGACATAATTAATTATATAAAACAAGTTTATAGAATTTAGTTTCATTTTAGATAAATAGAACTTATGGTAGAAAACCACAATGATGAAAGGATATTCCATTCCTTTATACAAGTATCTTTCATCAGTAAATTCTGAATTAAGTATAATGATGTTAGAAAATCCCTTGAATATTTTTATTGTGTAGATATTAATGGTAGATACAATAGTATTTTTATATTTTAAAATAAGAATCAATAAGGTATAATTGTAATGTTAGATACTTTATGGTAGAATAGATAATTAGATAATATGTATGGCATTAAGTTCTCTAAACTAATCATTAAATACATCTATTTTTACACTTGAAAAATGTAGACTTACATTTTATCATTCTATTTAGAAGATAAAAAAAGAAAGTTAATAACTAGCAATTTCTGTACTTTGTAAATGGTCTTTCTTATCTTTTATTTATCTAATGGCATAATGTTGTTTAATTGCAGTTTTACTGAGATTTCCATACAACTCCTGTTATGTGTCCTTGATACCCTGGCACTGAAGAAAACTATTTTTTATATATACATATGTATATACATAATATTTTATTACATTATTTTATGAAAGAAATTTTATTTTAAAATCATTCTAAATAGTTGTAAGAAAGTAGAATAAAATATAAATTTGTAAACAAAATAATTCAGAATAACTAAATTTTTTTATTTTTAATTTTTGGTAAAGTCTTTGAAAGAATTAGTAAAGAATTAGTTGTTAACCACTGCATTCTTACTGTCTAAACCCTCTGTTGTGAAGGAGAGCAAAATATACCACCGCCAAATAAGTTTCTTTGGCCTAAGGATTATTTGAGTTCACTATTTTTTTTAAAAAAAGTACATACTGAAAAAGCTATGAAAACTGTTATATTTATAAGGAAATTTATATTTGTTATGGTTTCTCTCTGTACCATAGAAAAGGATGACTAAATCTCTGGAAATTCTTATCAACAGGGAAGGCAATGACTTAAATCTGTACCAAAGCTTTATCCTTGTTTACTCTGCTTTGCCTGGCAACCTCACATCACTGGCCTCCCCTCCCCAACATGTTATTTTGTCTTAAGCCAAAGTGGGTAAAGTGGTGACTTGGGCCATTTTGGAGAGTTACTCTGTTTTCTTGGGTCTCTCCAATGTATACAGGAGGTCTATATGCTGTTTAACTTTTTTTTTCTTGTTAATCTCGGGGGATTTACAGAAGGAAGCTTGAAGAGTAGAGGGAAATCAGTTTTTCTCCTCTATAGTTATTTGCCTCGTAGTAACTTCCCCTGAATCATAATTTGTGTCCCTTACTAGATTTTAATTTCCTTAATAATAACAGACACTTAGATCTCTATCTCCTCCATTCCTGTGAGTTACTGTCAGGAAGCCCTTCAATTTTTACTGTGTTTCATAGTATGAATCTGAGGTTTTAAATTAGGTCCTGGAAAACTGAATAAAAGGAGGTCTCGCTCTCCTATATGCCTTTCCTCCTACTCACTGCCACACAAACACACAGCATTATTTGGCTGAATCAGACTTCACTGAGGTGCTTCATGAAGACAGTTCACTGTATAAGAAAGAAATACAAAAGGTAAAATTTCCTTCTTTTTTATGGCTGAGCAGTATTCCATTGTGTAAATGCCCCGTAATATTTTATCTACCCATCTACTGATGGACATTTGAGCTGCTTCCTTATCTTGGTGATTGTAAATAATGCTTCAGTGAACAAAGCAGCTTGGGGTTCCTTAGAATATATTCCCAGAAGTGGGATTGCTGGGTCAAAAGGCAGATCTATTTTTAATTTTTTGAGGTATCTCCATACTGCTTTCCACAGTGCCTGCACCAGTCTGCACTCCCACCAACAGTGAAAAAATGTTCCCCTTCTCCACATTGTCATCAGCACTTGTTGTTTGTTGATTTATTGATGATAGCCATTCTGACAGGTGTGAGATGATTTTTTTTAAAGGTTGGCAAAATTACTTTATGAAGCCTTAAGAAGCACTGAGTATAATTAAACTATAATCCAGACTTAGATACAATTCCAAAATAAAAGTTAGTGTAGGTGAGATGAGGAAATTTCCTAATACTTGATTTTAATACATTGTGCTAATTTTCTAAAATAACTCAGAGGAACCAATATTCACAGTAGAGGGGGTATTTATGAAAAACCTGGCTTTAGGTCTATCATATGTATACATGTGTGTGTCTGTATATATCTCTCCCAAGAGTATATGAACTAAGAAATATATGGTATGCATCTCATCAGCAGGGCTAGAGTGAAGCATTTGAGACTGGGATTTAGAAATGCTTTTCAAAGCATGGGGTTTGGAAAAGGAGCAGACAGGCTGTTTTCAAAACCTGAAGTTTTTCTCAGGACTGAAGTCAAAATTGTAACTACCATAAAAGAGGAAAACAGGGAAGCTTTGCTTGTTTTAATTGTTCATCTGCATCAGAAAGTCCAGTATCCCTGAGATAGGAACCACTGCAATAAGAAGGGAGTAAGTAGGTTCTCCCAAAGGAAGACTGTTGCTTAATTATGCCTACTGCCCTGGTTATCAGGTGTAAACTTTGCATTTCCCAACCTAACGCTTTGCAAGACCAATACTTTTCACTAATGGTTCATTGTAAACCCAACATTCTCCATCTTCATGAAGTAACCTTGTCTCCCATTGAATTTCCTTCTCCTTCCTTTGTCGGGCTTCTGCTATTTGTCTTTCTTTAAGTCTATGCTTGGTTACTGCATCAATATATCTGATTTTTAAGTTGAAAGTGACATCTTTCCAAAGGCAGGGGGATTCATACTCATTCTGATCTTCCAACTTTCTCACTTTCCTCTCGATTATAGGCAACTTTTTGGTATCTATAAAAATTGAATTTTCCCCTGTTGCATATTTTGCATACATTACACCATTCCATTCCCTTTTAAGTGAATAAAAGGACTTTTTGTCATTTGGATAAAAAATCTCAGCAGTAATTCTGTGCTTCTTGCCCCCATAGAAAGATTTCGTGTAGAAGACGATATGTGCACTGTAGCCAGTTCTGGAAAACTTAACCCTGCATTCTCCACCCAGTTCCACCCAGGACACTTTGAGGATAACTTTTTGTAACCACTGGGGAAAGCGAGAATGTAATGTTCATCATGTTCCAGACATGAGGTACAGCCCTGCCCTATGTTGTGCACCCCAATGGACATTCCAAGGAATTTTGATTTGGTCCAGATATGAGCATTGAATTATATCTTCTTGTTAAAACACTCAGCATAAAAGGCTGAAATGGGCAGATGATGGGAGACCTGCTCAGCCACGAATGTTACACTATTTTTGGAAACCCAGAGAACTGATCCTTCTAAAACTAGCTTTGCGCTCTCTTCAGTATCATTTGGTAATGTCCAGTGACACTGAAAGATCTCACCCAAAATGGGGTTGTATGGCTTTTTGGCAACCAATCCTCTCCTTCCAGCATGAAAGGCTGAGTGGTACCATTTCACGACCTGAACCATTTGCTCTCTGGCATCTTTCTGGTCACTAATGCTCACCAACAGGTGCATATATGCAAAAAAGTCTGCATACATTTCTAAAAGAGATCTTCCAAGAATAAATGTTGGAAGAACTACCGTAGTAAGATCCATTCAAAGCCTGACCTGTGACAAGAGGTGCACGATAACACTCTTGTGCTCTTCCAATGAGCACAAGTCGAGTCTGATGTCCCAAGGTAGCTAGTACCGGTCCAATGGGTAGGGAAGATGGGCGCTGCTCTGACTTACACAACTGAGCAGGTTCTGGAGGTAAGACAGTCTGGGAAGGCATTGTGTTGATCACAGGTTCCAAGGGACTAGGTTGGTGTATTGCATCTACAGGATTAATAGTGCTTTTAGCAATCTGCAGCAACACAATGCAGTGTTTAATTGATTCTACCATGTTATTGTTGTCTCTTTGGGAGTTTCAGTTTTCTTTCTCTGTTCATCATCTTTGCAGTTTTGAAGTTTGTCATCAAAAAGCTTTAATTGTTCTATCAGGATCTGAAGGTGAGCATCAGCCTCGTAAGTTTCTTATTAAAGTCTCTAACGCTAGGAACAAATCCTGAATCCAAACCTTGGAGCTGAAGAGTATGACAAAGAATTGTTTCTTCTAAGGCATGGATCCACTTCTCTCGCTCATCAGCGTCACGAGTCTGAGTCTAACATATCCTCGGCGAGAGCCTCTCATCATTTTGTCCTTGGACGTGTAGTAGGAGAGCAGCCCTGCATTGTAGTCAAGCATGAACCAACAGTACTGCCAGTGGTTCATCCCGTTAGTCCACTTGCTCAGTGGCCCCTCCATGATGGACACCATCTTGGGAGCCACCAATGACCAAGATGATATTTCATTGTAGTTTTAATTTGCATTTCTCTGATTAGTGATGTTGAGCATCTTTGCATATGTCTATTGGCCGTCCGTATGCCCTATTTGGAGAAGTGTCTATTCAGGTCCTTTGCCCATTTTTTTAACTGGCTTGTTTGTTTTTTTGGTGTTGGGTTTTGTAAGTTATTTATAACTTTTGGATATTAACTCCTTATCAGATGTCTCAGCAAATATATTTTCCCATTTTGTGGGTTGTCTTTTTATTTTGTTGATGATTTCCTTTGCTGTACAAAAACATTTCAATTTGATGTATCCTTTGAGAATTATGGATGGACCTGGAGAACATTATGCTATGTGAAATAAGCCAGTGAGAGAAAGACAAACACCATATGGTTTCATTGATATGTGGAATCTAATGAAGAAACTGAACTAACAAAGTATATGGGGACAGACTCATAGATGGAGAGCAGGATGACAGCTAGTGGGGCAGAGGTGAGAGGGTGGAGGGATGGAGCAAAAAGGGAAAAGGACTCATGGACATGGACAACAGTGTGGGGATTGCTATTGGAAGGGAGTATAAGGGGACTAAATGATAATGGAAAAAATACAAGAAAGATCAAATTTTTTAAAAAAGAAAGAAATACAACTTCACTCCTGGGAGGTTCTCACCACATTGCTTTCAAATGTATTTTTGAAGCTTCTGACTTTTTACTCTAATTTTCTACTGCCTTCTCTCATTTCTTCCTGAATCCCTAAATTCCTAATAACACCTAGTGGAGCTTTTACATATAATTTGTTAGCTTGGTTTTTACATTTCCATCTACATGTTCTTTCACTCCCTACTGAGCTTTTTTCTAAAAAAGGGTAGTTTCCCTGAAGTAAAAAAGAAAAGAGTAAAAGGATAACAGTGAACCAATAAGAAAGGAGGATTCCATTATATTCTTGTAATATACCCCATACACATAAGAGTACCTCAGAATGATGCAGAAACAAAATTAAATACTAAGTGGATATTAAAAATCACATGTAATAATATTTCAAATAAAAATATCTTGCTTAGGTAAGGAGGTACTTTATTCAAAAAAGCTAATGCAATAAGGGAGACAGAGCTTTGTATTAGGAGGAATGGGACTCTAGTTTAGCGAGAATTCTCTAACCATAAGACCTATAAATTTCTCTAAGGCAGGTAGAAAAAGAAGACTGTCCTTTTTTAGAAAAAGCAAGCAAAGCTAGAAAGACTATGTGCAGGTGAATGGGATGAGTGGGTGGTGTGATAGAATGGTTGATGGTAGATAAGGGGATATTTTTGACTAACCGAACTCTGACTAATATTTATATATATATATATATATATATATATATATATATATATATATATATATATATTTCAGAATGGCTTCTAACCAAAAATATTAAACATACAATTTATAAAATTTCTATCTTTTCCTCTCTTTCATTTTATTTAAAATATTAATTTAGATTTCTTTGACATTTATGTGTTGAAATTTATTTAAACTGACCTTTAATATTTTAAATGTTATTTTAATTTGGGAATAAATTCCATTAGATTGTATCTATTCAGATCAAATTCTATAAAATGATTTTAATGCAAAATTTTAGTTAATAACTAAGTATTAACTTTTAATATATAAGTATACCTAGCTCCTATTAACCACCAGGCATTATTCTAGCTAAAAGAGCTTTAATTTAACACTTAGAGGCAAACTTTTTCTCCTTAATATCTTGTATATTCTTGAAACTACTGCATGTCAGTTGTCTCTTTTCTAATTTATGTTTTCCAATAAAGTGTAATGTATTTCTTATCATTTCTTAGGTAAAATTAATTCAATGCCCAAGCAACCTCCATAATACATTTTTAATAAAACATTTGTTTTCCATACAACTTGAAAAATTATTAATAATTTGCCTATGATTATCAGTTGTTTTAAATTATTCTATAAAAAGAGATTTTTTAAAAATATACTTTGACTATCATTATGAAATATGTAAAGATTACAGTTGTTAAGATATCATGTTAGCTATTTTTTGCCTCAATGAGGCACCAAGAAAGAAATTTTTCAAACTAATTGGATCTCTTACATGAAATTTCACATTTAAAAGTTTTAATAGTTTTTGTAGTTTCTTCTATATGTAACTTTAAAAATAACTTGAGCCAAAGTCATGTATGAGGTACAACTACTATATTAGAAAACATACATTATAAACTGACAGGCACTCTGCAAAGTAAAATAGAGTTAAATGAATTTGAAGGAGAAAATTTCTGGCATGAACTCTACCAGCTCTCATGAGTAAACCACTTACATAAGCTACTACCATAAAATACAATGTTCTACCTCTAAAATATATTTAATTTCCAAACCAAAGTCCACACATTAAGCCATGAAAGAGTTAAATTCAAAAAAGAAAAAGTCTTACATGATCTGCCAAATATCATCGGTCAGTGTCATGTGTTTTCTCTCTCTGTGTCTCTGAAATTAATGAAAGTTTGATTCATCGCTCACACTGCCATTTTCACTCCCTATCTGAAGCAACGGCTATCACTACTATGGCCTCACTTCCACCATGGCAGAGAGAAGTAGACTGTTTACTATTTGACACAGCACACTTTTAGAGAGCCGAGTTTGCTCTTTTCAATGTGTTATTTTTTCCTAGAAAATAGCAAGTTGTTCGTCACAATATTAAAGCAAAAGAGAGGAATATACAAGGTCTGTCCAGAAGGCATCCATCCATGTAATATTAAAAATAGGGACATTTCCTGAAGAAGATACAAGACACAAGAAACATTGTACATAGGACAATGACATCTCAGTCCCTTCAAAGTAGGCACCATGGGACCTCACACAGGTCTCCCAATCGCCATTATCTGCCCTGCCATATTTTCCTGCATCTCATCAACAGCTTGACATCTCTTCCCTTTCAAAGGTGATTTTATTTTGGGGAAAAGCCAGAAGTTGCAGGGTGCCAAATCTGGGCTGTAGGGTGTCTGAGTTACCTGGGTGATTTAATGTTTTGCCAAAAAACTCTGCATGAGATGTGATGCATGAGCAGGGACATTGTTGTGATGAAGCTGCCAATCACCAGTTGCCCTCATCTGCAGCCTTCTGAATTATTCGAATAGTTTCTGAGGAGGAATGTTCAAGCCTAATGCAAAATTTGATGCAGATTCATTATTCTACTCTCTCAGTCATTTTGAATGTGATGGTCACACAGTACACATGCTCCCTCAACAGCATCTACAGCCCGCACTGAGTAATACAGTGAAGTTGTCATTGTTCACACATCTACATTCCAGTCCACTCTCCTCAGCTGTCAGGTTACACTGATGTTATGAAAACTCTTCTCATTATATTAACAATGGCTGGATTTTTTTCCAGAAAGACCTCATATATTAAATAAATTAATCTGGAACAGTATATAGTAGCATGAAAGAGATTTAGTAATCAAAAACAATTAAAAAATGTCACCATAGACAATAAAAGACCAGGGAAATATATCACTCTGAGCTTCTTTCCATGGGGTATATAGATCATGCTATTTTTCTCTATGAAAAAAAACTAAAATTGTGTGAAAACATGAAAGCAAAATGATTAATAGGAGGCTATTTAAAACAAGAACTTGGACTAGGTTCATGTTAGTATTTTTGTCAAAATTGAGAATTCAATGATTTACATCTTGAAATGATACAGAACTATTGAGTAAAACCATGCTAATGAAAACAAACAATTTACCTATTTGGTTTTTGACTATTGCCCATTTGACTACAGTTTACCAATTACATTCATTATTTAGATTCATATCTTAGAAATCTTGCTTAAAACACTGTAAAGCAAAAAATTAATAAAAATCTCTCTAAAATAGTATAATTAGCATTTATGAGAAAGTTATGTGTAATTATGTATAGTTTTTTTTTTATTTCTAGTAATGAATTAGCACAGGTGGTATTCCCTGCTTTGAAAAAAACTCTGATAATCTCAAAATTTTAAACAAATTTTTGCACTTACTTTATGCAAAAAATATTGTTGAATACCAATATAAATTAATTAAAGTACATAAAATATTTGGAAAATGTGTTGCTATAAAGGTACCTTCTCTTCTCCACAAGAAGGGTTTTCCAGTGATATGTTATCTACAGGTTATTCAGTAATATCTTCATCACCTACCTACGAATTCTTTTACTATGTCTTTAGCATTGCATCTTTGAATACGCAATTCAATAACCTCTCAAACTTCCAACCTCTCAGCTCCCTTCTTTGTTTCTTCATCTACTTATCGTCAATCAGGAGGATATCATTTCCTTCAGGGATCCTTCCCTAACTCATCTTGTCTGGGGAAATGCCTTTCCTGAATGCTCCCTCTCTGAAAGCTTTGATAGCTTCTCCACACAATGCCACATTTGCCTATGTGTGCCTTCTGTAGTAATTACCATTTCGATTCGTCCTCTCAGTCCTAATCAACACTTTCTCTTTGGCACTTAACTGAGTACCCCATCTACTGCTGACTTGTTGAATAGATGAAGTCCCTGGTTTACATAGCAATGCCCTACCTGAAAGATTATCAAGTGAGTAATAATTGACTGATTCCTGTTTTATAAAATTGTATAAAGGCTAAATATGAAAAGCAATGTCTAGCCAGGAAGGAACAGAAGATATTAAAGTCAACTCACAGAGAATACCACAGTCAATCTTGGAAATGTTTCAGTTTTGACTGGTGTCAGCCTTGATCTCAGCATCAGTTGACATTAAAGCTCTCCAATTTGCACATTCGTGCATTAGTATGTGGCTTTGAATTTCTGCTTTGTGCTACAAATACTGGTTTTGTTTTGTAACTTTGCAAAAAAGATTAAATTCAAAATGTATTTAGTGTAGTTATAACCCAAAGACTGGTGCAAAGCAAATTTCAGAGTGCTAGCACAAGACAGTCGTCAGACAATAGAGTTTGTTGGTTAGAGTCACTATCAATCAAAAGTAATAAAAGTGATTTCTAACTGAATAGTAAAATTTATGTTTTCATTATCTTTATGGTACACCTAAAATGACCATGCAATAAATTAATTCATTTTACTTTATGGGACAAACTGAATTTATTTCACACACCATCACTAGCAATTCCACTTTAATAGATTTATAAATTGCCAAATAACATTCCGGAAGATGTATTCAGAAATAAATTTACCACCTAAGGTTTTATGTCTTCTCCTGTCTTGCCAGGCCTATTATTGCTTAAATGTTTTTTGTCTCTTTATTTTATAAAATTATTTTATAATATATTAATTTATATCATTTAACAATATATTTACAATTATCATATATAATATATTCAAAAAGACATAATTATATAATTTATGTTTATATAATTAAATTTTACTTCAGATAAAAATACCTTGAGACTCTTTATATTTTTATTTTGATGGAAGGAGACTTTGGGTGGTGAACACACAATACAATATATACATATGTATTAGAAAATTATACACCTGAAATCTATATAATTTTATTAACCAATATCACTCCAATAAATTCAATAAAACTTTAAAAATTTTAAAAACTACAGTGGTAATTTTATTAAAAGAAGCTACATTGTAATTCAAAGTAATTAATGTGTGAGCTTGTGATTAGCCACAAAAGTTGTTTTAAATATTTTTATCCAATCTAAAAACATTAATACCATATTGTTATCTTATAAACTTTTTAAAATGAATAACTTTCATACTTTTGTAATCAGTTGTTGCGAATCAAGGTCACTTTCTAAATCTGAGCTGTGCAATACATAATGAATGACCCATGTGTGGCTACTGAGCATAGTCCAGATTGAGATGTGTTAAAATTATATAGAATTTTAAAGACAATAAAAAATAAAGAACAATGCAAAATTACTAATGGAATGAAAAAATTTTGACAGAACGAAATAATGTTTAATATTAATTTACCTATTTATTTTCACTTTTCTGTACTAGAAATTTTAAAATGCATACATAACTTGAATTTGGTCAATACTAGATATATACTATGTTTCTCTTTTTAAAGATTTTATTTACTTATTGCTAGAGAGAGGGGAAGGGAGAAAGAAATAAAGGGAGAGAAACATCAATGTGAGGTTGAGGTTGCCTCTCACCTGTCCCCCACCAGATACCTGGTCGGCAACCCAGGCATGTGCCCTGACAGGGAATCAAACCAGCGACCCTTTGATTTGCAGGCCAGAGCTCAATCCATTGAGCCACACCAGCCAGGGAAGATATACATCTTATTTCTATTGAACAATGCTGTTCTAGCTTTTGCTCAATTGCCTTTCTGCACATACTTTTATAAATGTACAACAATTTTTTGCCTGAAAAATCTTTCTAAAAATTGTCATTTCACTTTATTGGTACCAACCTAAAATACTAGGCCTCTTAAATTCTGCCTAATATTTTCACTATTTGATGAGGAGAGGAGGTGAATTGATTTTGTGTGTGTGCGCGTGTCTGCATGTGTCCATGTGAGAGAATTTTGAACTTTTAACGTGTCAATCCTTTTTGTGCTATTACATGACATGTCTCATTTTAATCAAACAAGATCTATTATTATTCTTATTTTACAAACAAAGAATCTTGAGGAAGATTGAATAACTTTTCCAAGCTTAATTTTTCTAAGGAAAACATTTTTTTAATTGAGAAAACCTTTATGTTGCAATATATAGCAGCTATTTTTTGAAAAAAAATTCTTAGTAATATTAGACTCTTGAGCATTGTAAATTTCTATATTCAAAATATCCTTTTACTAAAACTATGAGTATCCAAAATATCCATATTCCTTAGCTTGTTTTGACATGAATCACTTAAGGCTATGCTACTTTGATTTCATCCATTCTTATTTTATATTTGTGGAGGCTTTTAGTTGCTTCTAAAGTACTAAAAAGCACTAGCATTCAGCCTGAAGGTTCTTCTTTAAAAAGATAGTGGTCTGTTTTGTTTTGTTTTGTTTTTTTGTTTGTTTTTACCTTTAAAAAAAATCATTGCTGTCTTTTATTTTAATGGTTGCTACCTTAGATAATTCACAAATATTCTCAAATTAAAAGTTATTTTGTAGCTAGAGTGATTCTCAGTCTTTCATGTAGTATTAATCAAACATGTTTGAGAAAAGCCTAGAGTATCAATGTTATTTTCTCTTACGATCGCTGATCACATTTTGTCTCCATTAGCATGGACTTTCCTACAGGCAAGCTGAGGTCAACAGTCAGCTTAGATGTCATCCATAGGCAGAGATCATTCACAATTGTCTATTGGACATTTTCATGTACTATTATTACAATATTGTCACATAAATTGTGCTATTAATATTTCACAGTGTACAATCCAAAATTTGCATAGAAAAACTATTCCCACTCACCAATAAACTTTCAATGCTGAGGAGATTTCTTTATTCACCATTTTATTTTCTCTCACAATTCCTTCTATCAGTTTAATATTATCATTTTAATCCTCACCTGATGCTATTTTTTACTATTGATTTTAGAGAGAAAGGGAAGGGGAGAAAGGGGGAAAGAAGGGGAGAGAGAGAGGCTGAGAGATGGAGACAGAGAGAGAAACATCTATCGGTTGCCTCCCCTATGGACCCTGACAAGGCATCGAACCCACAACCATTTTTGTGTATGGGATGATGCTCCAACCATCTGAGGAACCCAGCCAGGGCTGATCGTTTATTATTAAAGAATCTGTAGTGTGTCCCCTTTTCTTATATCATTTGTCACCGAGTTCATGCTCCCATTATCTTATATGTACTTGTTAATCTAGATGTTGCCTTCCAGCTGTATGCTGTTCCTATGTGCTTTATTTGTCTAAATGGAATATGGTGAGCATTAAAGGGCTATGTTTTGATATTTTCAAGAATTAATACAACAGCTTTATTTTAAAGTGCCAATATTTACAATATTTGGAAATTATGTACCTCTAAAATATTTAAAATAAAAAAAGTTAGATGGCATTTGAAACTGTATGGAGACATAGTTTTACAAAATGTTTTTGTTGGTTAGAAATGAAAAAACAATTAAAGACCTGTACCCTAATTCTATTTTAAATCTATTAAAATACATGCTTTTGTAATCTTGAAAGTGCTGATACATATGTAAATATGACTTACTCAGCATTAGTAAAGAGAATTTTGGGTATATATTTGATACCTTTTCATAAAAAAGTAACTTTTCAAGTTATTTATTAAAATAACCAAGCAAAATAGTGTATTTTTAACACAAATATTTCACATCGTCCTAGTTTTCTCACTTAATTTTTTCACTGTAATTTTTCTTTCTATTCTTTCCTATGCCACATTAATTTTTTCAGAAAATATAGAAAGAATAATTGTATACATTTGTAACATGCACACTTAATGGAGACAAAATAATTATTAGTTTACTATCTGACCATTGTATTTCCTCTGAACAAGCTATCTCTGTTCAATAGATAATTTTTTAACATATTGTCTTAGCAAAATGTTCTCAGTGAACATCAGAAATGAACAAGAGATGTAAATGCGAACTAGCAGAAGGGAAAATGTCAAATAAGTATGTCAGCGCAACAGTAAGTCTTGTAGCTGTGCAAAAATGACCCCTTGAGGGTCATAGACAAGGGCTTTGAAAATGAAGGGTTAATATACAAGTACTTTTGCTGTCACTTGTAACTCATTGTAATATATTCCATACCATTGTCTATAATACTTACTGAATGTAAAGAATTAAGTAACTGAAGGAAATGAAATATTAGAAATGTCTAAAATTAACACATGCAGGAATACTGAACTAAGTAAATTATATTCCCTCATATCCCCATCGCAAGACTGTCTGGAAATATTTGATTGGGATGTTTAATTTCTCAACATATGTGAGTTGAAGTTTCAACCTATTTTATTTTAAATTTCAAGAGACAGAGTTCCCTCAGCAAACATCACTTAGACATAATTCACCTGACCAAAATGAGAGGGAAAAAGTACTATGTGAAGTTATTCTTATTTCTATAGTCAGCTGTAGAAGTTTCCTTTGGTAATGTTAAAAATAAAATGTGTTGTGATTTTAACAATTCTCTGCATGAATTACAGTTTAAATACTTAATTTTGTAAAAAATGTGATATTAATTGGCTAAGATTGCCAAGGCAATTTAATATCTGTGGGTGGTTTGAAGCTGATGCTGATCGTTGATGCTTCATCAAGTTTAATAAAATGATACAGCTATTTTTTTTTGCCTGAATAAATTCTAAGCAAATGAAGCATGTAGTACTACTGTTTCAGCAACACATCAAGTCTTACAATGTTAGTTCTGGAAGGAGTTATCCTTTAATTCACCTTCTTCATTTTACTGGTAGAGAAATTGGGGTCTGGAGATTTTAAGTTAACTGTACAAACATTTTTAGAACAAGTCCCAGCTGCTGAGGGAGACTTGAATTTATATCTCTAGGTTTCTGCTATAGTCCACACTCCTTTTATAGCAAAATACTGCCTAAGGCTCAGTGAAAAAGATAACAGTAATGTTTTTTATTAATTTCACCAATGAACACAATTGAATCAAAATACTATTGTAATAATCTCACTTAGAAAATACATTGTATTTCAGAAAATCAATAGAATATCCAATAAATATTTAGGAGTACATTCATTAGATATATAGTTAAATATTAGATATATAGAATAAGTATTTGAAAGTTATGTTATATTTCACTTTTTTATTAAATTTAATGATTAAAATATTCATCAAAATTTTCATGTGTGACTCAAAATTTATTTCTTGTAGAAAATTACTCAATGTCAATAACACTTCATAAAGCACACTCTTTTTGAAATATGTAACAAATTATGACCATCTTAAAATGTTAATTATAAAGTTATTTCCTTAAAGAAAACCGTATTTTTAAGTCAGTGTCAATGATAACACTATATATAAGGAATATGGAAATTTGGTCAATACATAACAATTAAAGTTTTGAATGGAATTCAAACTTTGCAAAGTAAAAAGAACAGAATATTTTAAAAACTACTTAAGCTATTAGGGATTAATTTTTAACATTTACAAAGTAAGAGAAATACATGTAATATATCCAGAGTTTCCATCTCTTTTTACTTATTTTTATTTTTTAAATGAAAATTTTTAAAGATTTTATGTATTTATTTTTATACAGAGGGGAAGGGAGAAAGAAAGGGAGAGAAACATCAATGCGTTGTTGCATCTCACATGCCCCCTACTGGGGACCTGGCCTGCAACCCAGACATGTGCCCTGACTGGGGATCCACCAGCGACCCCCTGCTTCACAGGCCGGCCAGCACTCAGTCCACTGAGCCACACCAGCCAGGGCTTCATCTCTTTAAAAAAAAAAAAAATGCATTCAGCCATTCTATGTATTTGATTGGAGAATTTAATAAAATAGAATAGAATTATAAATGTTAAATTTTAAATAAATATTTCTTAAATATATGTATTTGATTTAGCCAATATCCCACCTAAACATTATAGTTAGTATGAAAATGATAGGTAAATATTATGTACTATTTTAAAGAAGGTCAGAGGATACCTGCATATTTTCCAAAATGCTGCTGAATGATTCATTATCAATCCCCAAATAATCTCTTACTTAAGCTTCTATGAAGTGTATCTTTGTTTGATTTTGATATTTTCACAGAAACTATCAGTGAGTTTCCAACTTACTGACTTTGTATTTGGAACCAATTAAAATAAATTCTATTGGGTAAAAAAAGATACCACAAAAAGGTTTAATGTTTTTCAGTGCTTTGACCAGTTTCTTCCTAATCTAGCCATCTTTTGTTAATAGTCTTTAAAGATATTTTTGGTAAATTTCTGTTGTTTTTTTTTTAATCATCTTGTGAATACCTATCTGGTTACCTCATTAATTAATGAGTTGAATGAACTCTTTAACAAAAATATTAAACATTAGTTTAAAATTTAATGTTTAAAACATTAAACATTAATGTTTTAAATTTTTGAAAGTTATATTTTGAATAAAATAGAAAACAACAACAAAGCATGATATGCTTATATCTTCCAAGCAGCTTTTGTTTTACAAATAGTTCATTTACTTCTGTTTCCTCAAGAAAAAATAGGTTGAGGAACAATATTACATATCTCAGACGGTCTTTACTAATTGTTGATCGTATTTCTTAAGTTTAACTAAGCTTTCTTGTGACTCATCTTAAGAACAATGAACTGAGCCTCTGGCAGGGTTGCTCAGGTGGGTGGAGCATTTTCCTGATAAAACAAGGTTGGGGGTTTGATCCCTGGTCAAGGTACATGTAAGAAGCACCTAAGGAATGCATAAATAAGTGGAACAACACATCGATGTTTATCTTTCTCTCTCCCATTCTCTCTCTTGAAAAAAATCAATCAATAGATTTAAAAAGAAAGAATAATGAATTTGAGAATTAGATACAAATGAATGCTAAGCATTTCTAAAAACATATGGGAGGACAAGAGAATTTGGGAGAGGCAAAAGGAGTCAGGAATGGCACATAGATTCAAATATTCTAAGGGTCAAATGTTATTTCAGTCTTAATGCATGGCATGTTTTAGACTCTCAAAAAAAGTTGTTTTCCTCTAGAGAAAAAGTAAAAGGGATAAAAGAAAGTGAATTTTCCTCTTTAATTCCGCATACATTGTTGACATCATTGAAAAATTTCCCTACCAGTTAATTAAATATGCAATGAATGAGCTGAATCTAGACCATTCTTAAGAATAACAATAAACTGGCACATATTTTATAAATTACCTATGTAGAAAACATGCTAAATTATGCTTAGCAAATAGTTTTTTCATACTCCTCAATGATTTACTAGGGCCTTTTTTGGGAACTCATCAGCAAATCATTTTGAAGTTATCATGCTGTGATTAACTGCTGTGCCTCTTTTCCCCTCAAAATTCATGAAAAATGCAGACTTGCTACCAATTACGCCCATTGTATGAGTTTCACAACTGATTTCATCATGCTCTCTCATGCTGGGTTTGTAGATTGCTTGAACTGGGGGTGAGAACTCCTGCTGATGCTGTCACAGAGCAGTGTAGCCATGTTCTCCTAAATGAATCTGTTAAACCTGTCAACAAGTTGTAGCCATTAACTTGAAGGATAAAGAGAGTTGGACTCTTCCTTTAATATATCTAGAAATGGGAGTTGGAAAGTAAAGTCTCAAGTAAGATAGAGGAAAGTTTTGCTTTTGTTTCCATTCCTTTCATATTATTTTTTAGATTGCCACTTGAAACAACCACAGGGGGGGGAAAGTCACTTTCTTTTAATCTGAATGCCTTTATTAGTTTAATAGAAAGTAATTGAAGATACTCTTGCCGTACTTTTTACTTGTTTGTTCATTTATATTTTAAAAGAAATTTGCAGACAATATATTTTTAAAAATCCAATTATACATACACAGTTTATTCTTATTATTCTCAGCAGTTATTTTCTATAAAATTGTCAAAAACGCTAAATTAGTAAACCTGAAAATTGCCCTCTAGGAACATACACACACTCATGCACGTAAATAGATTATAAGTCCTAAAAACAACTTATGCTGACAGATTTTAATATCTTAATTTAGAAAGAGAGAGAGAAAAGAAGTGCTAAGTGACTTGCCTGAGACTGCCCAATAACAGGTGCTAAGAGGGATTCAAACCGTATTCCCCTGGCCCCAGAACCAGAGCTCCTAGCACGACTCTGAACTGCCGTCTGCTCTGGTCCTCTCTGCGTGAAAGTGAAGCAGGAATTCAGATAGTCACACTGCCTTGCTCAGCTTCAGCTGGGAACAGGCCCCTGAGGTGCCTCCCTTATTTTGCTGCTCTGCTCATTTCTGCAACTGACCATGAAAGCACTGCAAATATTGCTTTGGGGTTACAAATACATTTTAACAAATACAATTAGCAAATTGGAAATTAGCAAATAGTGTGGGTTTACTACAGTTTGTCTAGACAGTCCAGAAAAAAATTATACAAAACAACACCCACTAAGAGAGAATAACAAAAACTCTGAAATTGTATTGTTTTCCTTCCTAATGTGGTTTACCAAAGGTCAGGGAAGATGCCCTATGAATCTTTGGGAACAGTGCTTGCCAGAGTGATAGCTAGACTGTCTGTGACTCAATTAGACAGTCACTCTGTGTGTGTGTGTGTGTGTGTGTGCGTGTGAGAGAGAGAGAGAGAGAGAGAGAGAGAGAGAGAGAGAGAGAGAGAGAGATTTACTCTACATCATATAACAATGCTATAATGGATAATACAAAATCCAGAATTGCTTTGATAGCATTTTAAAAGCAAATCAAAACCATAATTCAAAGGCAGTTATTACAAATGTTTTAGATATATTTAGTTCTGTTAAATAGCTACTTGTTAATTAACATGATATATAGAAAAACTGATTTTGCATATTTGAACTAAGTGGAATTCAACCATATTAACACACGGGAGATATTCCATCAGCAAACTGGCTTTTCATCAAGTTTTTATATTGATCCTCCACATTTAGGATTTGAAGTGGTTTGATGAATAGCTGCTTATCAGATCATTTTGTTGCCTGGCTCTGTATGCAATTTTAGACAATTTTTGCATTTAGAAAAGTCTTACTAACTCAAATATACATTTCAGGAAAATTGATATCAAGATGAACAAAACAAGAGATAATGGGAATTTTTTAACATTGTGTCTGGGTAACCAACTCTGAGATCATTTCTGCAAGTATGTTTACCTAGTCTTTGGCTTGCCTTTTGCTTTTAGTAAAATTATCTTTTCAGAAAAAAAAATATTTTTTATTAAATAAGAAAGAGTATTTAAAGTTTATGATCTTGATGTCATATTTATAAAATATGTCACTACTATAAAAATGTAAAAGGTATTAAGAAATAAAATTCCTAAAAATTATAACAAGAAAGGTTAGAGTAGAAAAGAAGAAGGTGGATGAGCCCTGGCTGGTGTGGCTTAGTGGACTGAGTGCTGGCTTGCAAACCAGAGGGTTGCTTGTTCAACTCCCATTCTGGCACATGCCTGGGTTGTGGGCCAGTCCCTAGTAGGGGGTACATGAGAGGCAACCACACATTTGATGTTTCTCTCCTTCTCTTTCTCCCTCCCTTCTCCTCTGTAAAAACTAAATAAATAAAATATTTTTAAGTGAATTTCTTTAAAAAAAAAAGCTGGATGAGGGAACAGAAACAGTGTAACAATGTATATGAGTGTATGTGTGTATGTCCTATCCCCATGTAGAAAGTTTAGCAAAACTACTCCATAATGTTACTGCTTCAGCACCTATTTGTGTATCCAAGATACATATGGGGTCGTGAACTGACACACTAGCTCCACCCACAATCACATGCCCTAGCAGCAGTCCACAAAGTCACAGGTAAATGTTAAGTTCCTGATATGACTCCCTGAAAGAACCTTGTGACAGAAGTCTCCCCAATCTCTCAGGGCATTCCCCTTGTGTGTCCCTTAGATAAGATTTCCATGAATTGTGAAAAAAAAACACTCTTTGGGGGGGTCTCAATTTACCAATCTGGCCTTTGCCTGGGAACCCCAAAGCACTCCACCAGTAGACCCTAAGGCCCTGCTGCATGCCCTCTGCCTGTACCCTGTGTTGACTTCCCCTTGTGATCCCTCAGGGCATGCCCGGCACATACTCCAGGGCCTGTAAGTAACACACTTCTTTGCTTCAGTTCCTATGTGGTCTTGTGATGAACCACGTCTCACCAGCAGATACCCCAGGGCTTTATTTAACGAGTGTTAAATTAACAAAATCACAATACTCCTTTAAACAGTCAAAAATTAATTGACCACTGTATAATTCTGAAACTATACAGTATAAGACTTATCATTATTATTATTCTTTCTCAAATAACTTAGAATTAGCTTATCAATGTCTAAAAACACCAATGTCTTGGAAATAAGATTAGGATGCCACATAGATCGATTGGAGAGAATTATTATCTATAGAATTTGAGTGTTCCAATTTACTATATTAGTTTCAGTTTCCCTTAGTTTCTCTAAACAGTATTATATAGTGTTCAGTAAAGAGGACTTGGCCTCTCTTGACAAGTTTATTCTGCATTTTGTTTCCTGTTACTGATGTAAATAGCTATTTTCTTGCATCCTGCTCAAATGTAATTTGACTCCATAGATTAAACCAACTAAAATTAATGGCTTGAATAAACAAAATTAATAAACCTAATATCAGTATTTGTTATAGTAATGAGGAACAAAGGCAGTTAGTAATAAAACTATCACACTGATATACTTTGAAATACTTTAATGACTCTAAAGTGTCAAGTTTATATTTAATGCTACAGTAAATGCCATTTTATATTTCATTTTCTAATGGTTTACTGTTAACATATGGAAATAAAATATATTTTGTATATTAATTTTGTAGCTCATGACTTTGTTAATTTTATTTACTATATTGAAGTTGTTTTCTAGGCTTCCTATGATTTCTAAAGTATACAATTATTTCAGGCACAAATAAAAGTAATTTTACATTTTTATTTTCCAGTGCTATGCCTTTTATTTTAACATTTTCCTTACTGTACTAGATAGAACACCCAGTAAATATTAAATTAGATTAAAGGGGTGCCAACAGATAATCTTGTCTTGCTCTCAATCTTAGAATACATTTACTTTTTTGATTATCAAGAGATATGCATCTCTTGATCTCAACTATTAGATCTCATCCATTTCTCTAGGCCCTGAGTTGTAGCGATGGATGATAGGGAAGAGGAATAGATACAGACCTGCTAGGAACTCCCACATAGTAGGTGAAACAAAGTGTGTGACATGACAGTCAGTATCTCGGGGAAGATGCATGGGTGAGTCTGCTTTGTGGGGCCTTTGGGACACAGAACTTAGCAGCACACCCGTCCAAAGACGATGAGCTGAGTCAGCGGTAACTTAAAATGGAGCACCACTGCTATGAGTAGACGTGAAGTTTCTTCAGGAAGAGGAGCAATAAAGTACATTTGTAGGAGACAATCCGAAGTAGTAAAAGTAAGTGCTACTCTTTAAAGGGAGTGAAGGCATAGCTAATAGAGCCTTTATTAAAATATAATATTAATGTTTTAAAATAAACAGGATTATATCTTCAAAACAGAAAAAAACAATATCCAAGTGCCCCAAATGTTATGGAATTGTACGAGTTTATAGCAGGAGATGGCCAAATAAATTTTAGCTCAGCACAGTGTTTTCACTTACTGGGAAAAAATTGACATTCTTCAGTCAAATACTTTTATACTTTAAAGTGGATAATAAAATTTGCATTTGAGACACTGCCTCTTTTGCTATAAGAAACTACTGCCTCTTTCATCTAAATAGGTGTTTAGGACCTCAAATATAACAAAATATCATAGTTTCTACCTCAATATTTTATGTGAATTAATTCAATGAAATCTATTCAGAATTAATATTATAGAAAAGTATTATAATCAAATGTTATACGTAAAACTTTTGTTATTACATTTTTCAAGGTAGAAGAAATGTATAGTGTGTATATGTATATTGTATAATTCATATATAATATATCATATAATGTAAATATATCATATACAATCAGTATCAAGCTTTACAATTCAAGATTTTTTATCAATTTCAGCAAGAAATCATAGGAGGCAATTATTTCATTCCAAGCAAGTTATAACATTTTATATTTATAATAATTATTCTGCTATTATAATTTCCCTAATGGAGCCAAATTTCCACACTATGGAGTAATCATTATCTCTTAAGTAAAATTTTTCTAAAGTACAGAACTATTCTAAGGATAGTATTTTTCATCAAAATCTTCAATATGGCATAAGAATTTTAATCTACTGTGTAAAACGATTAATTTACCAGGGAATTGACAGAGGAGATAATATTCTCTTTAGAGAAAA
The DNA here is from genome assembly GCF_022682495.2 of Desmodus rotundus. Lineage (NCBI taxonomy): Eukaryota > Metazoa > Chordata > Mammalia > Chiroptera > Phyllostomidae > Desmodus > Desmodus rotundus. The sequence continues at coordinate 25,851,664 of NC_071397.1, forward strand.
AATCATAATATCTGAGAGCTTATATTTAAAATAATGTTAATTTTGATACCATTTTAAAATACTACTTTATTCAGATAATATTATATCTTCAGTTTTGTGTCTGAATATGTTTTAAATAATACTATTAATTATTTTATACAGAAAGAATTATAGGTACCTAGATTATTTTTACACTATGAATGGCCAGTGATTATACAGTAGATATCTACATGATAAAGTTTGACTCATTCACAAGTAAATATGGGAATAAGTTATATAAGATTTTATGGAGAAAATAAGTTTGGAGGAAATAGATCATAAATAAAAATTATGTAAATTTCTTTAAATGATTGATATTTACTAAAATACAATTGTATACTAAAGAAAATATAAATATTGTGCTTATGTTATTTATTTATTTTTAGCCCTATAGCTTATTTATATTAAGTTGTACATACTGACAATACTTTATGTTTTGTTGATCCACGATCTCTAATTCTGGCAGCCATAACAACTTTAACACAAGAGAAAATATTTCCAGCACAAAGAATCATGTGGGACTTCTTTTTTCACAAACTCAAAGATCCCCCCACTCTGATTAATCAACATTGCTTCCACAAATTTGGACTTCAGAAGGTTAATTAGCTATTACTTAAAGAATATGTCAGATAATTCATATTCTATAGAAGTTTCTTTCTTCATAATGATTGATCACCTCCTGAATATTTCATTGCATCTCTGAATAATACTATTCTATTTATAGTCATATTAATGCATTTAATTTTTATCTGAAAGTATGCTTTTAATTTGTGATTATAAAGTAGGTTTAATTACTACTATTTTGATTGAGTGTTTATAGAACAATATAGAAATCTTGACTTAATTACTGCAGTCTGAAGATTTTTTTTTGTAGAAGAATGTGTTTCCTAGAAATAAATTTTGAAAAATTTGAACTCCTGATTGTATCAGTCAATTAATTTGCTATATGACACATTAATTTTCTATGTGTTCCTTCTTGGCACACATTTTTCCTTAGTTTTTACCCTGCCTCTGGAAGTGAAATGACATCTTAAATTTCATTGGCAAGAAAAGGCCTTTCTACTTAGATGTGGAGCTAAGAATGGTAAATATCCAGAGCTTGGTGCCATGAACTTTATTTAGTTAAGGCTATTTCTGGCCCCCTCCCCCAGTTTTAAAAACTGTGTTTCATATTTTCCCAAAATTTCCAGCAGATATCATCTTCTACTACCAAGTATTATACTGTCAACTTTCTACCAGCAAAGATCAACATGACTTGTGTCTTCATGCATTATTACAACTGAAGAATTATACTCTGAATCCCAAGTTCTCCCAATATTTCTCATAATCTTCCTTTCTCTCCCTCCTTCAATGTTTAAACATGCTCATGTCTCTCTTATACTTTTAGCAGATCCATTTTGACTACAAGTACCAGTCACTAGTTTTCTTTACTTTGTTAAACCCCTTGAGAGACTCCTCTAATTCTCCACCAGTGGCTCCTCTTCACATTGCTGTAACCTAGCTATTCCTGCACTAATTTTCATGCCATTTCGTGCCATTTTATCTTTCTGCTCTGAACTCTATGGTCATTTTTCAGTCATTAACTAGTCTTTCTGCAACAAATTATCTCCATTGCTTATGCCCTCTTTTGTGAATGCTCTCTTATCTACCAAGACACATTGTCTTAACCTTTCTCCTGCTAACTTGCTTGCTACTTCTCCCTTGGCTTTGCAGGCTCACCCTCTCCAGTTGTCCTTAAATATTGAGATATTCTAGGGCTCAGTCCTATTCCCTCCCCTGTTCTTATTTAACAGATATATTCTGGGTGATGTCAGTTACTTCCATGGCTTTAATTATTCTCCATATACTTTCATGACCCTCAAATCTAAAACTACAAAACAAATCTTGTTTCTAACTTCCTGATCATGATAGCCAATAGGATACTGAAGAGGTCTACTTGATTATATTGCAGGTATTTGAAATTCACCATCTTCAAGTATCATAAGGTAGCTTCAAACATATAAAGCGAAATTGAATGGCCCTCCAGAAAACTGAAAAACAAAAATGCTCATGGAGAAATTCAAAACAATATCTCAGTGATTGATAGATGAAGCAAACAAAAAGTATCAGTAAAGATAGACTTAGTCAGTAAAATCATCAAATTCATCTAACAGATTTAGAAAGCTGAATGCAGTCCTTAGTTAATATACAGGGTGGGAAAAGGTAGGTTTACAGTTGTTGGTATGGAAAAAGACATGCAGGTTATGATTATTACAAAAGATTTATCAACTCAAAAGAATATCATAATGGCACCGTGCACTTATGTACAATCTTTTAAGTGCTCCAATTGCTGGCATTCATTATTTACACATTCTCGTAGTGTATTTGATATACTCTAGCACACTTTGGCAAACAGTTCTTATCTACTTTGCCCACCCTTGTACAATCCTATCAGTCACAATGGAACACTTACAGAACCTGTCCATAAAGTAGCCATAACAAATCATTTCAAACAATTGGTATTAACAGATCACTAATCTCCAACTGAAAAATAGTTCATTTAAAATAAAATATATGTAAAATAATAATCATACTTTTAGAAAACATAAAATATTATATCCCAAAGTAATTATAATGGAATTTATAAAATACATATGCCTAAATAGGACTAAAATTATTGTGTAGCAAACTTGTGGGTTGTGGTACTCAGGGGAAATTCATGGTTTTATATGTTTATAATAGGGAAAATTTGTATTTAGTGAGTGAATATCTGGAATAAAAGTTTAAAAATAATAATAAAACATAAAATAAGCACAGCTAAAAAGAGAATAAATTACTAAAATAAACAATGGTGTTGAAATTTTGTTCTTTGGAATATGACATAACACTATACATAGTGTGTGTGTGTGTGTGTATATAGTATTATAGAAATATATATCCGAAACCTATATAATTTTATTAACCAATGTCACCCTAATAATTCAATTAAAAAACTATTTGTTGAGCTTGACAAAAAAATTATAAAAGCAAGAAAACCTAAAAAGGGCTTAATTATATATTCAAAAAAGAGAAAATTGCATATAAAATTATATTTTAAGGAAAAATAAAAAGAAACAAGATTTTCCAATAAGAAATTTTAAAAAATAATCTTACAATCTTTAAAAAATTAAACTTTTTTCATATTTTATTTCTGATAACTTCACAATCATAATTTACCTTAAATGAATTTTCTAATCATTGGCAAAGAAGAGGCATATCTAACTCATTTAATAAAGCTCTTCAACAATAGATTCTAAAAGTCACATAAGGACAACATAAGAAAAGGAAATTAAAACTGAATTTCTTATAAATACTGATCCAAAATTCTAAGCAAAATATAATTAGAATGAGTAAAATACACAATCATAAAATTGATTTATCTCACTAATGCAAACTTAGTTTACTGTTAGAAAAATATGTATTTTAATGCAATCTTGAGTATTATTATAAATGTTTATTTTTAGAGTTTAGCATCTATTAAATAAATTTACATATAAATGTAAATATAATCTGGGAATGAATGAAAATCTTTTAACTGGGTAAAGGTTATCTGCAAGAATCCCATAACAATATCACTTAATGGTGAACACTTTAAAATGGTAACATTAAATAAGAAATAATACAAGAAAAACTGAAATTATCACTTCAATTCAATTTATTTTATGATCAATCCAATTATGAAGAGAATGACAGTAAAAATGTTTAAGAACTATTAAGAAAGAAATCAGAAGATATGATTTTCTATGTAACCTAACAAGGAAGTACATATATAATATTAAATTAAAATATTTTAACTAGCATCCTTGGTAAAAATTCAATATGCAAAGAACACTACATTTATAAACATCAAGGATAATGGACTTTTACAAATATTCTTGAGAAGAATATATAAATATAAATGCAAACTATGACCAGACTTTTATGTAAAAATAAAGATAAACTATGAGATGCAGTAATAAAGATCTAAATCAATAAAAAATATATGAATACTGATAGATGAAAAGACGCATTTTAAAGATGTCAATTATCCCTAAATTGAAATATAGATTACAAAAAATTCCAGTGACATTTTCAATTGGGATGCTTTAGAATTTGAAAAGCATGTACTGAAATACATATAGAAAGGCAGAGGCCCATGATTAGGAGAAAATAAATAATTTTTTAAAAGAACATTACTTAAGATAAACAAGGGACACTCGCCCCAGCAAATATCAGCAAACATAAACAATATTTTTTGTAAGAAAATTCTAATATTACTCCAGGGAATTCTTTCTAAAGACCTACTGGATAAGCATGCAGAGCTCTATTAGTGAACAAATATGGCAGTGTAGATGATTAGAAAAATTGTAGACCTTTCAATAATTCATGGGGAGACAGTTCATGGGGAGATGTGTGTGTGTGTGTGTGTGTGTATACCCAAAAGTCAATCCCTGCTAAGTTTAATATATAGATATGAAATGCAATAGTTAAAATATTTTAAAGTATATATCTTGATTTTAGACAAAATATTTATTTTTAAAAAGCATAATAACCAAAAAGAATAACAAACAATGTTGTTAAATTGCAACATATAGAAATCATGGCACAGCTAAAAAAATGACCAGTTTCTACTGGGAGAAGATAACCTTTACTCACATACGAACAATAGGGGAGGGAGAGGATAAGTTATACTTACTTCTATTTATATAGTCATGTGTACAGGAAATAAATGTATTTTAATTTTTAATATTTATCCCATATTTTTAAGTTTATACACAAAAAGTTCATTTAAAAATAGCAAAGAACATGAACAAGTGTTTCAAAATCAGTATCCACTTATGGTTTATAAAGAATAAAAATTTGCATTTTTCTACATGGAGCTCATACTTGCTATTCTAGTAGATGTAAACAAAACAATGAACAATTTCCTTCAATAAATTGAGGAACAACATTTGGGTGAGTCCTTGAAGATTTGATATGTGTTTTCCTGAAACACATATAATTTAGCCCTTATGGTTGTTTTAATGTTGGCTTTGAGGGTCAGGAAAAAAATGAAATATTAACATTTGTGACAACGTAGATGGACCTAGAGGGTACTATGTAAGTAGAATAAGACAAAGAAAGACAAATACCACATAATATCACATACATGTGGAATCTAAATAAAAAAATAAACATAGAAATAAGCTAGAAAGAGACTCATAGATAACAGAGACCAGACTGATGTTTGCCAGAGGGGAGGCATGTTGAGGGATGGGGGAAAGGGGACGGGATGAAGAGAAGTACTAATTGTTATGAAATAGGCATGGATGTAAGGTGCAACATGGAAAATACAGTCAACAATATAGTAATAACTATGTATGCTGGCAAGTAGTTACTTAAAATGTCAAGGGAACACTTTGTAATGCATATGAATGGCTGTCCACTGTGCTGTACACCTGAAATTAATACAAAATAGTGTTCAATGCAAACTGTAATAGAAAAATAAATAATTTAAAGTGTGCTGTGGACCAAGCCCAGAGGCATACTTTAACCTGGAGGTTCCTAAGGCTTTGTTTTGGAAAGAGCATTTACATTTAGAAGAGCAAAAGAGAAGGAAGGAAGGAACGAAGGAAGGCAGGCAGGCAGAGGAAGGGAGGGTAGGAGGGAGGGAGAAAGAGAGAGAGAGAAAGGAAGGAAGGAAGGGAGAAAGGGAAGGGAGGGAGGAAGGAAGGGGAAGGGAAGGAGAGAAGAGAAAAGGAAAGAAGAGAAAAGAGAAGATAAAAAACAGTAACAGAAAAGAAAAGAAAATAATAAACTGACTCAACTCCTACACATTTAATTTGGGTTTTCTAACAATATAGCCTCATTATAAATTTGAGTATAAATATTTAATTAATTATCTATAGGATATTCTTACATATTGTCTTTGCTCATAAATAAAGAAGCATAAAAATTACAGTGCCCTGTTTTCCTGTAGTGATACAGCATTTAGCTGGATGATTAAAACCCAATTTATTTCTGTGTTTCTAGTTCAAGTAATTTTTCAAAGCCATGTAAGATTAAGTCTAGTACAATATCTTCATTTAGTTTCCCTTGTTCTAACTGTATTACACTTTCCTCAGATACGGCAGTCATCTAATCATCACACACTCAACCTTGACTAGTCAGAATGTTACGTCTTTCTTGTTCCTTCATCTACTTAAACATAGGAAACATATATACTGAAAATCTGTGTCCCTCCAAAATTCAAATTTTGGAGCTCTCACCCAAATGTGACTGTTTTTGAAGATAAAGACTCTGAGAAGTTGATAAAGATTAAATTAGATAATGAGGGGAGGCCCTCATACAATAGAGCTGATGCCCTTATAAAAAGAGGGATAAACACCACAGCTCTCTCTCTCTCTCTCTACCATGTGAAGACACAGTGAGAAGGTGGCCATCCACAAGCCAGGAAGAGAACTATCATTGGGGACTGAATTGACTTGACATTTTGATCTCGGACTTCCTAGCTTTCAGAATTGTATAAACAAACTTTCTACTGTTTAAGAGACCCAAGCAGACTAACATAGCAAGTACTTAAAAAAATGGAGATAAAACTTAATAATCATCCTACAAACTTGAATAAGAATAAGGGAACTCTATATACATTGAAATGAAAAGTTTTCAAAAGTACTATTTTAGCAGAAAGACAGGGAATAGAAACAATATGTCAATATTTGCAGAGAAAATTTACATAGGTCCATTCTGAAAAAGCCCAACCATTGCTAATATAATGAGAATGGTTTGTGCAACATCATAACCTGGCAGCCAAGGAGAGTGGACTGGAATGCACATGTGTGAACAATGGGGACTTCACTGTACTAGTCAGTGGGGGCAGTAGACACTGCTGAGTGAGTGTGTGTACTGTGTGGCTGTCACACTCAAAATGCCTGAGGGAGTAGAACAACTGGTCTGCATCAAATTTTGCGTTAAGCTTGAACATTCCTCCACAGAAATTACTCAGATGATTCAGAAGGCCACAGCTAAAGGCAACTGGTGATTGGCAGCTTCATCACGACAACACACCCACTCATGCATCATGTATCATGCAGAGTTTTTGGTGAAGCATCAAATCACTCAGGTTACTCAGTCCCACTACAGCCCAGACTTGGCACCCTGAGACTTCTGGACTTTCCCAAAACTAAAATCACCTTTGAAAGAGAAGAGATTTCAGACCTTTGATGACAGTCAGGAAAATATGACAGGGTAGCTGAGGGCAATTAGGAGAACTGTGTGAGGTCCCAAGGTGCCTACTTTGAAGGGAACTAAGGCGTCATTGTCCTATGAACAATGTTTCATGCATCTTGTATCTTCTTCAATAAATGTCTCTATGTTAACATCTAGAAGGTTTCCAGACATGATTATTACATGGCTGGATACCTTCTAGACAGACCTTGTATATGTCTCTGAAAGGTTATGCCGGAAACTGCGGTAGGTAGACGCAGGGAATAAAGAAGAGAGAGCTTTTCATTATTCTTTTGTGACTTCATTTTTTTCCATGCAATTGCAAAATTTGCTTAAATTCATAAAACTTCATGAAATTAATATATAATAATTTATTGTATACACACAAACATGTAAATATCAAGGATATCCATCACTATTGTTTTGCTAAATAATATGCCAAAATATAATAGATCTAATAACTACATTCCACAGACATAAGGCATATGCACCTAACTTTATTAGGTACAAAATGAAAAATAAGCCACAAAATTAAAAAAAACTCTATATCATCAGGAATAAATAGTCCAGTAGGAGATCATTCCAAGTTAACAAGTAAATCCTAGATTAATTTATCAAATGGGGAGTGTATGTAGTGTGATGTCAAATATTCTATTTGAGAAAAAGATTGGTGTGAAATAAAATTAATTAGACTCAAAGAAAATCAATTCTAAATATTAAGTATATGATCACTGTCACCTTTAAAATATGGCTGATGATGAACTTATCAAAAATCTAGAATAAAAAAACCTCATTGAATCTAAAAACTGTACTAGGCTGAAGTCAATGTAATTTAGAGAAAAAAGCTGTAGAAGTCATTAAGAGACTAATAAGATTTAGGATAATAAATATAAAACCTCTTTTTATTGAAAGTCTAATTCTATATAATTTTTAAAGTGAAACAGTACAGTGGTGTAAAAAATTAAAAAGAGCATTTCTAGTCTTCACATTGTATTATTTGAGGGAATTATTAATGATCAAATAACATCTTATACTGCCTTCTTGCTATAATGGTATAATTCTGTATAAAAATAAAACTAAAAGAGACATAGTTCATTCAAAAAGGTATAATGCATAATTGGATACAAATCTAACCTAGATTCTATTACATTATATATAGCTACTATTTCAAATTAATATAGCTAATGTACTAAACCAGAAATTTATAGTGTTACTTCATACTTCAACCTAAGATTTTAAATGTTATGCCTCTCCCCGATAGAGATAATAGAGGACATTTTTATTCTGAGGTATGCCTGAACTACAGATAATATATTAATATCCCAATATTTCAACCTGTAAGCATTAAAATGTCATCTAATGAATTTTGTGGTTAAATATAATTTGATATATTTTATTCATTTGCAATGAGTAATTTTAGCACTTTGTTTCAAGTTTTTGAAAAGTGAATTTTCAAAAAAGATCACTTAAGGAATTATCTACCAACATAATGGGAAATTAATATGTGTTATTAATAGTTTAATCATAGGATTGTAAATTGATATGGGACTTCTTTGCAACTGTACTGTGGGTCTCGTCAATGATATTTCACTTACCCATTGCCTTCTCTCACCCTATCCTTCATTAAATACATAGAAAAAAGTAGCTCATGTGGACTAGGATTGTTTTAAGAAACAGACTCATAGGTAGAGAACAGGCTGATAGCTCTGGGGGAGGGATGAGGGCCAAAAGGATCAAGCTAAAAAGAAAAAGGACTCGTGGACGTGGACAACAATGCGGTGGGGGGAGGAGGGTGGATGCAGGGGAGGAGGGTATAAGAGGGATAAGTAGTAATGGAAAAATCCCATAGAAATAGAATATGTGATTGAAAAAGTGATAGAGGAGAAAAGGCATAAAAGAAAATCCTCTGGTTTACTGTGCAATTGTTTTACTACAAGCCACCTGGAACTTACCTATTAAAATAGAAATCAAGGCCCTGTTAGTTCTGTTTCTGTACAATCAAAATGTAGTGATAAACAAATCTTTCAAATCTATTGGCCAGAATTATTCTTAGCAGATGTTAGAAATGTCAACGTAAAATTTCTGCTAAGGAAAGATATAAATTAACAACTTGAAATGCTAGATGTGCTAGTCAATGAGGGAAATATAGATGTTTCACAGCAATCTCTTGGACTCTTTAATGTTATTATAATTTATTTTTTTAAATCCTAAAGACTAATTTTTAAGGGAGGCTCCTATTAAAATTATGTATTATTTATTAAAGTAAAAAATTACATTTATCTAGACAAAGACTTCATATACACTATGCTCTTACTAGTGAAGTTAGTAAAGAGTAATTTATTAAAAGTAATAGGATAAAATCAGTTAATATAAAAGTATTTTAGAAGCAAAACAAACCTATCATATTTCTATATTTATGTATGTAAAGGTCTTTAGTGTATAATCAATGTTTCCTATCAGTGATTTTTCAAAAGAATTTCAAAATCAACTTTTTTTCTGAGTATACTTGATCTTTTACTAATATTTTGATAGAAAAGTAGACATGAAGTTATTTGTAGCAAATGCTTTGTTTTCTCATGAATTTGTGGAATTACATATTAATACATCACCCTCGTCACTAACAATACCTATCAGGAAAAATAGAAGCTCAGTTTTAAGATTGTCCAATGAATTTAGAAATTCCTCTTTAGTTCTATTTATAAAGGCTTAGGCAGCTTAGCTTTCAAAAGATACAGGTCAACAAGTCTCATGTTAACTGTGTTCATTTTTGCATACAAACTTGCTCTATGAAAATGTGTGTAACTAGTCTGTACTTTTAATTGAGAGAGTTAAATATTACTTTCCTATCATTGAAAAGAATAATAAAAATTATCTTTTTTCCACCTTCATCAAATACAAACACACTCTCCCAGCAAATCAACACACCAGCACAATTCAGTACCAAGACACACACCCATTTAGGCTATTCCAACAGAATATGCTAATTTATTAAGTACTTGGAATATTACAGCCAAGTAGTTTGCAAGACTAAGCAAAAAGCAGATTGCATCTAGAATAAATGAAAGAAAAAGAAAAAGGAAAAAATGCAATACTTACCTTTATTTTATGGACATCACTTTTTTTGAATTTGAAAAATGTTTACTCCTACTATTTAACTTGGGAACTTCCCTCTCTAGAACAAAATCTAGCCTAAAATATTCCAGATGTAAGTGGAGAGTCAAGTCTATATATTTTAATACTGTTTGTTTGATATAACTTGCCATAGAGCAGTTCTTTAGAGGAGCATTAAACACAAAAATTCAGAGGGCATTTTACGTTAATGACATATTTGTGTTACATTTTCAGTAAGGTAAGCACTGTGCTTCTCTTTCGGTGTGTGTTATTTCCCACTCAATGGTCATTGTCTGGCTGTCATGCCATGGTCACCCATAGGAGGCAAACCCACAAGTAAAAAGGCAGGTCTGATCCACTGTGCAGCTAGAAAGCCTTTTAATCCTGAGGTTCCTTTTCACTTGAATAACTTTGGAGCCCCATTTATATTAATCTCTTTTCATTTTAAAGTAAATACCTGGAACTGGAGAATATTATGCTAAGTGAAATAAGCCAGTAGGTGAAAGACAAATAGCGTATGATCTAACTTATAAGAGGAGTTTAGTGAACAAAATAAACTAATGAGCAAAATAGAACCAGGGGCATGGGAACATGGGACAAACTGACAGGGGTCAGAGGGGAGGGGGCGAGGGGGATAATGGTGGAAAGAAGGGGAAGGGACTGTTGAAAGAACAACAGTGTGGGATTGACTGTGGGAGTAGGGGTTGGGCTGGATGGAGGAGGGCAAAGGGGGAAAACTTAGGACTACTCTAATAGAAAAACAATAAAACATATATAACTACACAAAAAAGTGGAAAGATTCAACAACTCACAAATCAGCAACTAACATATTCATAACATAAACTCATGGCCTTAAGTGGTCACTATGTTCAATAAAGCAATTAATACAATTGGACCTCCATATCCTTGTCTTTGAATAACTTATATATTTTTAAAATACAAGTGGATTTCTATTCACAGTCAATGCATAAGTGGGCAATATTATATTTGGTTTTATAATTTTACAAAAATGGGTATTTTGATAAATTACTAATGTGAGCATGTTACTTAGAAGAAAATTATAACTTCAGATGCAGAAAGTAAAAACAGGACAGAAAACTTCTAGATCTTGGAGATATAATAAAGTTAAGTGGGAAATGTGTTCAACCAGCTATGCCAAATAGGAAAAAGGACAGTGGAGAAGGAACCACAGCCATCCCTGTTCACTGCCCACCTCTAATGAGTTATGTTAATTTAAGTAGCTCACTTAACATCTCTGTATTACAGTCCTACAACCTACAAAATAGGGAAGCTGTTTTAGTACTTTTCTGGGATGATTTTGCCCCCATGAGAGGTTTACTGGAACTATTTTGCCCCATGAGACACGGAGCAATGTCTGAAGATACTTTTGGTATCACAATGCAGCCGAGCAGAGAGAGGGGGTGGTGGCAAGGATGGAACCTACGACACTCACATTTAATAGGTAGAGGCCAGGGGTGCTGCTAAATACCCTGCACTGCAGAGGTCAACCTCAACCAACAAAGAACGATCCAGGCCAAAGTGTTATAGTTTTGGGGTTGAGCTACTCTGGATTAGAGGTGTTTATATTCTCCCTATCAATATTTGAAGATGGATTCCTTAGAGTTAATTGCACAGCATAATGTACAGCAAATGGGTTTCACGTCTCCTTAACAATTAGATTTTAAAGTTGGAAGAATTACTTTAAGATCAAAACATTTTGCCAGAATCGGGCTATAAAATATCTTCAAGTTATTCCTCTTTGAAAGTACCATGTTAAGGCTAATCTACTTTCCAATGTGAATATTTTTCAATGTTTATAATATTTATTTATCCAGTCTTGCATTTTATAATGCATCTCATGTTACTGTAGAATTATAATATGACTAATATAGATGGTGTATATATATATATATTTTTTTTAGACAAACACCGATGTAAGAAAGAAACATTGATCAGCTTCTCTGGTACCTGCCCAGACCGGGACCTTACCCACAATCTAGGCATATCCCCTGACCAGGAATCAACCCTGGCCTTTTCAGCTTACAGGACAATGCTCCAACCACCTGAACGACCTGGCCAGGCAGTATATGTATTTTTATAATCCACTTTATTTCTAAAGCATGAATAATGTGCATATCTTTTAAACATATATACATATACGCAATACAACTTACATTTAAACTTATTAGGAACTCAGCACTGTAGGGATATATATGTACGTGAATATACACGTATGAATATATATTTGTTAAGGATGTGTAAACCTACCCTAGCCCTTTTTAAACTTTTTAGTATATATATACTTTATATATATTTATATAATGTATATAAAGTATATATACTTTTAGTATATATATTTAGTATATAAACTTTTTAGTATATTTAGTACACACACATACATTTAGTATATTTAGTATATTTACTAATTTATTCATCTCTGACAAAGTATGACTATTTATTTAAATGAATGACAAAGTAAATAAACAAACTGGTTCGTTTTCATGAATGACTGAGGAATTTGGAACTCGCTTCAATCATGTTCAATTCATGAATGTATGTTGTAAAAGACAAATTGATAATGGTAAAAATTATAAAAATGTGTATTAAAATATTTCCAAAATAGCTAAAATTTTCCATGTAAAATTTTGAAGTGATATAAAAATGTTAACAGAAATAAATAATACAATGAAATTTAGTATTATTTTAGTTACAGCTTTTAATGTATGAAGCAGAAATGTATTTTTTCTCATGATTACTCATGATTACAGGGCAATTTTAAACATCTTTTCAGAAAATTAAGGTTGTTTTGCATATGAGATTACATTCACATGATTGTATATTTTAATGACGAATGTGTTACCTAGGAAACATAATTTATTAGCGGCAAATTTAAGAAAACTAAATTATCTGGGTCTTATTATAATTACCATCCCAAGAACTAAAATAAGACTTTTACTTCATGTAAGGGGGGAAAATGCTAAAAGATTTAATACTCATTCAATGTGAATTTGCCTCTAAAATATTTTCTTAGAAGGAGAATCAATATTTAATTAATAATTCAGCATTATGCTGCCAATTCATTATTTGGTGATTTTCAGGCTCAGTTTTGGAGATATATAGAGTTCTTCGGTGACTCTTCAGATGTGTAGGTTGGAAGGAATTAGGAGAGATATTATTTAATTGGATGCAAGTGATCCGGCCTACTTAAATCATTACATCTCCTCTTATAGCTGTATAAATTCTGAATTTCTGAAGATTTTGACTAAACAAAGAGATTTATGGAACAACAACAAAAACAGATTTGTAGAACAAATTAATGGTATGCTCTGCTGTTAAAATGATTTATTGGTATAGTCATTAAAACAAGAAAAAATTAAAATTTAAGTTATTAAATTTTATAAATAATTACATAACTCAAAGGGGCAACTTTTGAAATATTGAAAATAACGATGTATTATCTGAAGCAACACAGCCAATGCGGAATGAAAGGAGTACTCCTTAGTATAGAATGTACCTGCATTCCCTCAACTTATTAAGGCCTACAGTAGAGGTAAAACTGATTTAGCACAACTGCAGGGTACTTGGGCAGTAATGTGCCCTTTATGATAAGAGGTTAAAACAACTGAAGAAAAGTACCTAGAAAATGTGTTTATTCTCTCCACCGTATAGGAATTGCATTCAGAAAGTTAAGGAAATATAATATTGATAGAAAAGTATGTATTACCAAGAGTGTTAAAGAACATTTCAAGTGAAAGATAAACCAATTGATATATTGAATGCCTATGTGTATATCTCCTGTCAAATTCTATTACAGGCAAATCTAACATATAGTGATTATAATTTCTAATATCAGCAGGTTTTTCTGTAAGATAAGCTTGTCTTTTCTACTAAAATGCCTTGGCAATTTTAGTACGATTTTTTCCATATGTTTCCTCAACATCTTTGAAAATTCAGGTTCTGGTTTACTTGACTTGAAATACATGTTTTTCTTTTATTTTCATAGCTTACAAGGCAATGATTATTAAAATGAGTGTTTGAATACAGAAGAGCTTAAAGTTTGTAATATTACATATTATATATTTCTATTGAGAGCGTGATTCTAAGCATTTGCTATGACTCAGCATTGCCACTTGGTTACATTAAAGGGTGAGCCATGCCACCATGCCTCATACTGTTCTCATCATCTATCTTACAAATAATGCTTGGACTAAGTTCATCATTTATTGCAGAGCCCCCAAAAGTGCTAATACAATTTTTAATGTGATAGTTTCAAGAGTTAAAATAAATCTTTCTATTGAAGCAATATCTAGAACTAATTAAAATTAATTAAAAAGAAGATATGAGTAGACTAATGATAAACTTTCATTTAAAGGTAAACTGAGCATAATATTGTAAATTGTACATATAGTTATATTTTTAAAGTACACTGTAAGTTTGTGTCAGATATAACAGATACATATTTTACAGTTTTATAAAGATGTGGATAAAGTTCCAAGAATTTGAAATTATTCAACTTTTATTATCAAAGTTAAAGATGGCAGAGAGATGGCTTAATCCTTTTAGGCTTGATGTATATACATCATTGAATGAGTGGGGTCCAGCTGGTTTCTTCTTTTCCTCTGAGACTTTTGAGAAAATGGTGTTAACAGCACTATTAAAAAGATGTTCAGAGGAATAATTTTGTAACAATAATTAAATTCTGAAAAATCTGATCCAGAAGGGAATTTTATTTCCACAATGAAATTGGATAATGAAATTTCCTATTGTGTATCACATACCATCTTATTGAATACTCTTACCTCATTTTCCTTAAACCGCTTGTTGACCATGTTTTCCTTTTCTGCGTCATAGCCCTCTACCCACTTCATTTAACATTTTCAGTTACATTTTTCTCCCACAAATCATTATTCTTTTTATGCCACGTACTATAAGATCACAGAAGTTAACATGAGAACAGGGATGTCACTCTGTCCTCCAAGACAAATCCAGACTTGGAACCCCATGTGGCTAAGAGGCTATCTGCTGAGCCTCTGACTGTGGAGATGGTGGAAGCAGTTTTATGCCTCCAAGATCCTAGCAAATTGGCTTCAAACACACTTACTTGTCTGTTTCCTTGGTTATTTTTTTTCAAGCTATTTTGAAACCTTTCTTTTGTTCATGTGGTGCCTTGGCATTTTAAATATGACCAGACACTCAGGACTGTGCTTAAAAAGAAAAAAAGAAAGGAAAAAAAAATCTACCTACTAACAAGAAAATAATAACACGGTAAAAAGTTCTTCTTTATTTTTGACACAGTAAAAAGCTCTTTTAAGAAGCCTTTCTGAAAACTATACTGACACATTTGAATAAAAATAAATGAAAGAGAATTCATTGTAATCATGTGTCTCTTACATGATTCTATGACCCTTAAATCTTACAATCTGCAGATAGCACACTAACTTATTGAAAAGCAATCTTATATAACTTTGATATCATTGACATGTTTAAATAAGTATGTAAGTTAGGCTTTCTTTTTAAAGTAAACATATATGATCTGGATGGTAAGTAAATGACTTTGCAATATTAAAACCTCCTCCGTTTCCTGTTTTCAAGCCTGAGAGCTTCTTAGATGACAGTCATCCTTTTGTAGAAGTTTCGAATTCCATTTTTTTCATATGCTGATAAAGTTTACTTTCTCTTCTATCACATCACTCAAATTTCCAGTTTCCTCCTATTTGACAAGTAGAAGGGTCTCCACCTGTTCTTCATCACTGTTGACTTCTCGGCAGGATTTACTCACAGTGACCATCCCTGCAAGGAAACAATTTTCCTCCCATCCTGAGACTGTAAGGACACATTCCAGGCACATTGCACTCTGCTTCCAACCAACCCTTCGATGCCCCAGGCCCTCTCTCACATTGTGTTCTGACCGGAACATACTGCTTCGAACTTACCTCACATGACTCTCTCACTGCCCTTTCTCAGTGTCTTCGTTCAGACTGTTTGCACAGCCTGCAATTGTTCCTTCCTCCTTCATCTCCAGTGTAAAATCACTTCTAATCCAATATATGTAAATTCTCTCTGTTCTTTGCTAATTGCTCTTATACACCCTTAAGCGCAAACACCTGTATACACACACCCACATCTTTGAACAGAAATAATTGGTTCTTCTCTTGAACTTGGCTTGTATTCTCACACAGAAACTTACAAAGTATGTGTGTGTGTTTGTATTATATTTATGAATACTAGACATAGGCCATATATGCTACACCATGTGTATAACATGAATGTATATTACATATATGTGTTACAGTGAGTTTTGAAGGACACCTCTACCACAACATTACTATCTCCATAGAGTCTGGGGATGTGTTTTAGTTGCCCTTATATAAAGTACATATCAACTGTTCAATATCCATTTTTTAATGATTTCTTAAATCAGCTTTAATAAACAGCATGTAGAATAGCTTGATAGAAATAAACCACTAAAGGTGGTGATATGTAAGATATGCTGCTTGCTTACTTTTCCAGTAGTCACTAGATTTTCTGTTCAGATGAGGAATTATGGGTGAAACCTTTAACCGGAAATGTCTGACTGGATTTCTTGTCATCGTATCTGTGTGTGTGGGTATGTCCCTGTCTCTCCCTTGCCCTTTCTCTGTCTTCTCCAACTTAGACTGTTTGAGTTCTGTTCTGTTTATCATTTTCTGATCAATCAGAACATTGTAGTCATATCTCCCATGGGACACAAATTTTCTGAGTCATGATCCTTATTATTTTAAAGACATAAATTTTTCTTGAAATTTATCAAAGATCATATTAAACAGAATATTTTTGAGTTGTATTGCTTACGGAGGTTTTATTCCCTCCAATTTACCGTGACATTTTCCACCATTACTGTTGGCTCATTACTATGGAATAATTTTCTATTTATGTTGCCCATACAGTTCTATCTTTCTGTATTCAGTAGCCTATGTTTGTATTAATTATTGATGTGCCTTTTTAAAAATGCTCTTTGAGCTGCAGATGTGGAAGAGGAAAGCTCTAGTTCCTGACTGAGTAATGAAAATGCATTCACCCATTAAGCAAAAGCATACACCATGGTGCATTCTGAGTAACGTTATGAATTACCCCACAACTGCAGGCACTGAAGGGTTTTCTTGTGTAATAATTTCCTGTTCTGTCTTGGTTACCCAGGCAGCAATTATGTATCGTGTGGAATTTGAATATGAGTTCCAGTCCCATGACTACCTCTTGTTATTGCTGCCTCTGACTTTTTTCTCCACACCAATTGTCATCTATTGCTTGAGCTAATGAAGTTAACTGGTTGGCATCTGACTTTGATATATGTCTAATATATGGAAAAACTCCAAACTCTGTAAGTAGTCAAGCCAATGAACTTCATGATCTGTGGTTTTACTCTGGTGGCACTGATCATGGGTTTAATTATCATTAATAATATTTTATCATAGTTTCCAATATTTTATATTAACATTTATAATACTTTGAGAAAATATATGGCATATGTCACCATCAGTATCCATCACTATAATTATTCACAATATTAAACTTGAAATATTAACCCCAATAAGTTATTTTACTATTAATATTTTTAATTGTTTTAGTGATCTCATTATTTTCCTATTGTTTGTATTTCTTAATATAGGCTTATAAATCAAGAATTTGCTTGGTTTCTAAAAAAAAAAATCAAGATTTCCCCCTGAAGTCCAAAACATGTGGATTTACTTTCATATTAAAGGCCTAGATTATTATTTTTTGAAATCTATGACTATTCTAGAATGCCTAGAAAAGTTAACTAGGCTGTATACTTTATATAATTTTAAATAAACACTTTAAAAGCATATAATATTAAAATTTCTAATATTTCAAACATAAGAACACTTCTGCTAAATTAACATTTTACCATTTCTCAAACAGTCCAATTTTTTAATGTAGCAGAAACACTTGTTAGGACTTCTAGTCCAGATGGAGACATAGGTAAACATGGATCACCTCCTCTAAACCAAAGCAAAAATTACTACTAAACTACAAAACAACTATCACACAGACTCATAAGAAAATCGAGCTATATGGAAGTCCAACAACCAAGGAATTGAAGCAATCACATTCATCCAGACAGGTAGGAAGGGCGGAGATATGGAGACGCATGGAGAGGTAGAGAAATGCAGAGATGCAAAGGTGCAGAGGTGCAGTCCCACACACATGTGATGGATGAAAATTGGGAGAGATACCTCAGGAGCAGGGGATCCCAGCCCCACACCAGACCACCCAGCCCAGGATTTCAGTTCCAGGAAGGTAAGTCCCCATAACTTCTGGCTATAAAAACCAGAGGGGGTTGGGGTTGCAGGAAAAAAGTACAGGATTCTCAGGCATCTCCACTTAAAGTGCCCATAATGGACTGAGGACTTACACAGACTTCCTCTGGGCTCCAGCACCAATGCAGCAGGTGAAAGGGCACCAGTGGCATTAAGGGAGAAACTGCAATCTCTGGCATCCAGGTGAGTGCCAGGAGATAGCTTCCTCCCAGACAAAATTCCAGTGGCCAGGCAGCAGTACTGTTTCCTTTCTGAGTCCTCCCCAACACAGAGCCAAAGAGCAGTGATACCATATTGGAGACCCCATAAACCTGGCTCACAGAGGTTGCTCCACCCTGGCCATTACCTAAGGCTCTGTCCCATCCAACTTACTGTTGTGCTCTTCTACAATAGGCCATGCTATTTAGACAGGGAGCCAAAAAAGCTCTATATAATACATGGAAATAAACACAGGGAGGCTACCAAAATGAAGAGACAAAGAAATATGGTCCAAATGAAAGAACAGAATAAAACTCTAGAAAAAAGAAAAATTCAAAACAAAACAGCAAGAATTAAAAAAAAAAAAAAAAAAAACCAAGGATAGGCTAAGGAGCCTCTGGGACAACCTCAAATGTACCAACATTTGAATCATAAGGGTACCAGAAAGAGAAAAAAAAGAGTAAGAAGTTGAAAACTTATTTGAAAAAAATAATGAAAGAAAACTTCCCTAATTTGGCAAAGGAAATAGACATACAAGTCCAGGAAGCACAGAGAATCCCTGATAAGATGGACACAAAGAGGACCACACCAAGACACAACATAATTAAAATGCCAAAGGTTAAAGATAAAGAGAGAATCTTAAAAGCAGATAGTTACCTACAAAGGAGTTCCCAAAAGACTGTTAGCTAATTTCTCAAAAGAAACTTTGCAGGCAAGAAGGGACTGGCAAGAAGTATTCAAAGTGATGAAAAGAAAGGATCTACAACCTAGATTACTTTATCCAGCAAAGCTATCATTTAGAATGGAAGGGGAAAGTGTTTCCTAGACAAGGTAAAGCTAAAGGAGTTCATCACCACCAAGCCCTTATTATATGGAATGTTAAAGGGACTTATTTAAGAAAAAGAAGATCAAAACTATGAACATTATAATGGCAAAAATTCACAACTATCAACAATTGAATCTAAAAAGCAAACTAAGCAGAACAGAAACAGAATCATAGATATGGAGCTCATTTGGAGGATTATCATTTGGGAGGGTGCAAATAAAATACCAAGGAAATGGGGGGAAACAGGCAGGGATACAGACGAACAACCTGGTAGGTACAGAATAGACAGGGCGATGTTAGGAACAATTTAGTAAATGGAGTAGCCAAAGAACTTATAGGTATGAGCCATGGACATGAACTAAGGGAGAGGATTGCTGGAGAAAATGTGATGCACTAGGTGGAGGGTGGCAAAGCAGGACAGATTGAGACAATGGTAATAGCATAATAAAATATATCAAAAAAAGAAATACTTGTTAAAAGTTTCTTGGATGATAATGGTCCATTTTTAAAAAACTTTAGCTTGACATTTATTCATCTATGTCACCTTTGGTATTAATTATTGTAAATATATCTTATCAGAAAATTTAAAATACATATGGATAAAAAATTGTCAAGGTGAACTAAAAGTATGTTGTATATTTTTAAAACATAAGACAAAAAAAGAATTATATTACTATTGTAGAGATCATGACACTTACTAAAAGTTCTTCCTTTTCTCCCACATTTCCACTTGCTGTTGAGCAGGGTCTTGAAAATGATTCTGAACCAGGGCTATAAGCAAACAAGATAGAATAAAATCCAGGCATAGGCAAGGGAAAAGCAGAGAGCACCTTCTAATTGTCTCTTCCATCACTGCAGCATCCTGGAAAGTATTGTGCTGCAGATGGTAGAGCCTCCCTCAACCTGAGCACAAACCCCTGCCGGCCCACAACAGACATAAACATGTCAGCAAAGAATCTTTTGTTGTGTTTTTCCCCAAATAAACTCAGAATATCTTGGCTTAAATCACAGCATATTTTTCCCCTCAGTCTTGTCAAGTGTACCTTCTAAATCTATCTTGAAATTATCACCTTCTCTTAAGCAACTATTTTCCTCAGCGTGCTGGACCCTCTTAGTCCCTAGATTGCACTGAATCCATAAACAATGCAACAAAGAATGAGCAACCAAGTTTTCTGCAAATGAGAATCCTTATTTATCATCTTTATTGTCAACACTAGAAACAGTGTGGCTTGGAAACTATGTATCATCACTATTACTGATTAGAACAGAGAAAGTGTGAGAACGGGTAACAAGATCACCCATTTATGCATAATATATAATCCTCCCTTTCCAGCTGCTGTTCCTTGCCATGGCATATCTTCCCCACACCTTCCTCCCCAGATTGCTGCACAAGGTGGAACTAACTGAATCTACACGTTCCTGCTTCTAATTACTATTTACTTGTTCTCTGTGTGTTTTGCTCATCATAAAGTCTTTCCTTAAGGTGGGGGATTACATTGGGAGGATCCCTAGAGTTAGAGTCAGTACAATACTGCTTTGACCAAGGACTTTACCTACATATCTGGTTTATTGTGCATTCCTGGCTACTTTCACTCTTATTGAAAGAATGCAAACCATTCCATAGTTCTACTTTCCCTCTCCCCTCCCCTCCCCTCCCCTCACCTCTCCCCTTCCCTCCTCTTTCCCTTCCCCTCCTGACCTTTCCCTTCCTCTTCTTTCTCTCATGTGCTTGTATTAGTTTCTTGCCTCTTAATCTAAAGCTCTGAATAATGTTTTTGATTTCCAAGTAATGAAAAACAATTTCCATAATTTTACTAATTTAATCTCTTTGGTTACATACTCTCACAGTTCCTTCTGCCTGACACGGTTTCCCCCTTATTTTTGCTTGGCAATGTTCTAGTTATTCTTCAGATCTAACATAAACTATCCCTTTATGGTAAAAAAAAAAATCCCTAAATTCTATCTAAGTTTAGTCCAGAAGTTATACACACTTCTGTAACTTTGCATTGCTAACACGTAACAAAACTGAAAATATAATTACTTGTATATTCACATAAGGAATTCCTGTATCCATTATTAAGTCATAAGTTACAAAAAAACAAACGCCATATTTTAATTGCTGACATATCTCCAGTAACTAGCAAGCACAGTGCTATTATGAGCACATAATAGGTCCATACAAGTATGTGGTAAGTTATTGTAGCACTTCAAATTCAAAAGTTTAAAAACCATACATTCATTGCAGTACCAGCACCACTGTGCCATTTTGCGGAATCATACTATTGTTAGCTAACTTTACTTATTGTTTTTCAACTATATTTTCATTCTATAGCTTTCTTTTTTTAGGATTAATTTAAAATTTTTTCTAAAATAAGAATGCATTCATCCTTAAAATGAATACAATTATCTGTTTATAAATGACATGACCTAATGTAGAAAAAACCTAAAGACTCAACAAAAGAAAAATTCTTAGAAGTAATAAACACTTTGGTAAAGTTACAGGATACAAAATCAACATAAAAAAATCAGTGATGCTTCTATATACAAACACAAACAATCTGAAAATAAAATTAAACAACCCCACTTACAATTGCAAAATAAAAAATAAAATACCAAGGAATAAGTTTAATCAAAGATGTGAAAGACTTGTATACTGAAAATGATAAAATGATAAAATGGAATTTCAAGAACACACAGATGCAAATATATTGTATGTCCATAGACTAGAAGAATCAACATTGTGAAAATGTCCATACCATCCAAAGCTATCTGCACATTCAATGCAATCCCTATAAAAATTCTAATGGCATTCTTTTACAGAAATAGAAGAAAAATCTTAAAATTCATATTAAAAGACAAAAGACCCTGAATAACCAAAGAAATTTTGAGAAAGAAGAGCAGAGCAAAAGGTATCACATGTCCTGATTTCAAAATATATTAAGAAGCCACAGTGTGCAAAACAATACGTTATTGGCATAACAGTAGACACAGAGACAATTGGAAGAAAATAAAGAGCCAGAAATAAATCCACATAACTACAATTAACTTATCTTTGACAAGGATGCCAATGAGGAGAGGATAGTTTCTTCAACAAATGGTGCAGGAAAGATTGAATATCGATATGCAAGAGAAAGAAACTGGCCCTTATCTCATACCCCATGAAGTTCAACTCAGAATGAATTAGGCTTAAACTTAAGACTCAAAACTGTAAAACTAATAGAATAAAAATATTGGGAAAAACCTTGCCATTGGTCTGGACAGTTATTATTATCATTTTTTGTATATGATGCCCAAAGCATAGACAACAAAAGCAAAAAGTAAACAAGAGGGATAGGATCAAACTAAAAATCTTGTTAACAGCATAGAAAACACAATGGAAGGCAACCTATGGAATGTGTATCAGGATCTCAAAACTCAATAGCATAAAGTAAATGATCTTATTAAAAAATGGACAAAGGAACTGAGTAGACATTTTGCTAAAGAAAACATACAAATGGCCAACAGGTATAAGAACTGGTGCTAAACATCACTAAATATTGGGGAAATGCAAATTAAAACTAGCCTATATGAGTTCAATTTAATCAAAAACACAATGAAATATCACTTCACACCTATTAGAATGACTAGTATCAAAAAGACTCAAGGTAACATGTATTGGCAAGGATGTGGGGTGGGGGGAAGGGACCCTGTACACAGGTGGTCAGAATGTCAATTGGTAGAGCCACTATGGAAGACATTATGGAGGTTTCTCACAAACTAAAATATTAATAGAATTATCATATGATACAGTAATCCTGATTTTGGATAAATATCTAAATGAAATAAAGTCAGTGTCTCAAAAAGATCATCCACTCTCCTATGTTCATTGTAGTATTATTCCCAATAGCCAAGATATGGAAAAAAACTATATGTCCGAGACAAATAAATTGATAAACAAAATGTGATATATATTCATACATATCATATCTTAATATCTATATATAATATAGATATAATGAAATATTATTTATTATAAGAAGAAATCCCACCACATACAACAACATGGATGAATGACCTGGTGGACATCATTCCAGAAACAGAAATAAGTCAGAAATAGAAAGACAAATACTGTATGAATTTACTTATATGTGGAATCTAAAATAGCCAAACTCAAAGGTGCAGAGAATTGAATGGTGGTTGCCAGGAGGTAGAAGAGGGTAATGGGGAGATGTTAATTAAAGAGTATAACATTTTAGATCTGCAGGGTGAGTAATTTCTGGAGATCTGATGTACAGCAATAGTTATATGGCTATAGTTAACAAATACTGTATTGTATACTTGAAATGTGCTGAGTACATACTAAGATTTCACTAACATACACATGAAAATAGTAACTATGATAGTTTCAGTTATTTCACAATGTATACATTGTATATTAAAGTATCAAATTATATTCTTTAAATGTATATCTACAATATTTATTTGTCAATTATACCTCAATAAAAATGGGGAGGTGGCACTTAAGGGCTTGGGTCAAAGGCAACAAAATTTAATTGATTAATATTGGTTTTACTTAAGTTGATGCCTGCCAAATCATGGCATAGTATATTCCTGAATTTTATATATTTACAGTTACTCTTAAATTATAAAT
This sequence comes from Desmodus rotundus, assembly GCF_022682495.2. Lineage (NCBI taxonomy): Eukaryota > Metazoa > Chordata > Mammalia > Chiroptera > Phyllostomidae > Desmodus > Desmodus rotundus. The sequence continues at coordinate 25,875,965 of NC_071397.1, forward strand.
TTAATGCATATGAAAAATGTGTGAATTTTCTAAAATTTAAGAATACACATTAATATTTTAGAGGGGATAATTTTTAGAAAACTAGAATTTTTAGTTTAAAATTTAGTTTAAAACCAAGGTTTTAATTTTCTTGTTTTAATGCATATTAAACCATTCACCTGAAATATAGGAATCTTCAGAAAAGAATGCTATCCTTTCTCATTGTCAGGCGTGGTGCAGGTGATTGACCTTCATTATCCCATTTAACCACCAAAACTACCCAGCTGAGTAAAAGCTGCTATCCTCACTTAGACATTAGGAAACTATAGTTATAATTATGTATTGGCTACTCAATAAGGCACCTAAATGCCCAAAGTATTCCCATGATGCACCACAACTTCACTGAATAAAACAAAACTTAATAGTAATGTGTGTGTGTGTGTGTGTGTGTCTTTGAAATTTATCCACAGAGGTAAGAGAAATAAAACTAGGAATAATTTGCTTTTACTAAAACTTCCTTCCCAGTGTTATTAACTATGACATATTCATAGGTAATATTAGTGAAAGTAACCCTGGCTTTAGCATCCTTCTCTCCCACATACATATTATATACCACATCATGAAAACAGTCAATTCTGCTTCCTGTTTCCAGTAACTCCAGAGATAAGAGTAAATGTTGGAGATAATATGTAAATGAATCACAAATTAATGCACTTCAATTAATCCCTAAGTGTGTTAGGAAAGAGCATGAGTTATTTTAACACACAGTCCAGTAAGTACTTTATTTCTACTTTTGATATCTGACGTACAAAACCATTAAACTTGCAGCTTATTAGAAAGTTCTTGTGTAAAATTTCTAGGATAAACATCATCTACCCTTTCACCAACTATTTTAAAAAACAAGCTCCTGTTAACTATTTTCTCATATTTAAGTAATAGAAGTTATTAGTTACACAAAAATGGAAAAAAATCAATAGTCTCCTGTTCGTTGCAAACTTAGGGTTCCTCGGCCGAGATCTGAAGCTGCTCTCCCCCAACACAGAGATCCAGGAGAGACCAAAGAAAGAGGCAGACCACCCAGATCAGTAGGCGGCAGGTTTAATAAGCAAGGGAACTTACATGAAACGCTTGTCTTGGCCATTCACAAGATGAGTAGATCTCCACATCTGTCACCGGAATCTTAAAAGTCTATACAGAGGCCCTAACTGGGTTCAGTCACATATCCTGTCCAGATGGTCTCAACAACACGTTTTTGAAATGGCTCCTTATGCAGAAACGTTGGGCAGACCATACATTTCAATGACAGGGCAGCTAAGGGCCTTTTATTGCTTGGGTCCAGCTTGTGCGTTAACTGGTGGTCAAATGCTCTCGATGACCTCCTCCAAAACCTACAGAGACCATCTCAAAAGACCAAATTGAGACCCATTGCTTCCCTATTACATTACTTCTCTGGCTCCTCTTCATTTTCTTCCTTTTGCTACTCCAAGTGAATCTAATGAAGCCAAGGGTACAGGACAAACACCATGGGGCACTGGTTTCCCATGCTCCTGTATATTAGAATAACCTGGGAATCAGTGAATATATGAAGGCTGGGGCACTATTCGGAACATTTAAGTTAAATAGGCATTCCTCAGATATATTCCGGATTTGGTTCAAGACCACCACAATGAAGTAATTATCACAACAAAGTCAGCCACAATTCTTTTTGCTGGTGGAAGATCTTGTGTTCAGTTTGTAAAAAAGCACATCCGTGAGGCTCTCCAAAATGAAATGTCTGTAATTGGATAGGGTGTTTTTAGTTGGAAAAGTTTTCCATGTGCTGCTGATATGCATACTCTGATGAAAAGCATCTGTAAGAGGTGATTAATCACAAATCTCTGAGTTTCCCCCAAAAGTATATACTAATCTAAGTCAGTCCTTTCAAATGTAAGCACACATTAGAATCACCTAGAGGGCTCATTAAAGCATAAGTTTCTCTGCCCCACCCCATGTTTCCTGTTCAATAGGCAGGTAGAGGGGCCTGAGAATTTGTATTTCTAATAAATTCCCAGGTGATGCCTATAACATTGGTCCCGAGACCACAGTCTGAGAACTCCTGTTCTGTGAAATGTAATATTATGTTTGGATAGACTGACTCCACCTGAGGGAGAGATGATTGAGTCAGTCCCAATTCACCAACATGGTGTGAAAGTGAACTTTGCCTTTGGTGGAAATTTCAGTGCTGTTTGGGAAAAAAAAAAAAAAAGAGGAAATAAATGGCAGACAAGTGAGACTAATTTCTAGTAGAATTCTCTCCGTCTTATTCTGTTTCCTCTCACCGAGAATAACGCCATCGCGTTGTTTCAGAGCTCCCTGCTCCTGTCATGAGCAGCCAGGGTTTCATGTCCTGACAGCTTTATTTTGCCACCCTCTGACTAAAATGACATTCTCTCTCCGTATATGGCAGTCCTATTTGTCTACATATTCCCCTGTAGGAAACTCCATGTGTTCTCCACAACATCGTTTCTTCATTTTCCAAGTGATCATTTGGACCCTCATTCATTTTGTCCTTCTATTGGGCTGTTGTATGTTATGGTTATTTTACTTTTTTAATTAAAACAAAACAATATTTTATGTTAAAAATTAATGAACACTGAGAATATAAAAGATAATGTCCTAAGCACTTTTAAAATACTGACTCTTTAAAGAACTTCACACAGCTATGTGGTTGTACACGATTTACTTCATTTCACCCTCAGCAGATAATATTCATAATATTCTTACAACAGCCCTGTGAGACAGGAACTCTCATTATCCTGCTCCAGTCTCCCAACTAGTAAGCAGAAAAGCCTGACCTCAAACCCATATTCAGGATCAAGGGGTTTTCTTACTCATTTTGTATCCTGTGCAAGATTTAGTATACTGTTTCTCAAATAATGGTCACTTTTTATTGAATTTCTACATCTCTTTCAAATTTAATTATGCCACTTTATGTAACTTAGAGGTAAAATTAGTTTTATTTTTTCTTGAATTTGTTTCTTATTTAATCTCCTAATCTGGAATACGAAAAACAAATGTCAAGTAGTAATATAACAGTTCATTTCTCTGAGGAAATGTGAAAGTTTTTTCTCTCTTGTTAACAATTTAGAATTGAAACATAATTGTCTTTTCACCAAATATAGAAGGAATATATGTATGGTAGGCAGCTTCTAAAATGGTCTCCAATAATTACTGGCTCTTCATTGTGTAATTCCTTCCCCTTGAGCTGAATTTAGACAATTGCTTTTAATGAATGAAATATAACAGATGTAATGGGATTTTTACTTCTTAGAATAGGTTATAGAAAGACTGTGACTTCAGTCTCGGCAGCTTAGTCTTCTTAAACCTCTCTGGAACCTGTCTTTCAGTGGAAACAAACAGCCATGTTGAGAGCAACCCCTCTGAGGAGCAACTGATAACTCGCTGTTTGGGAGCAATAGATAGCTCTCACCATTAGCCAGTGAAAGCTGGAGGCTTACTGTAGTCAAATTAACAAGTTTGGAGGAGGATTCTCTGAGGGCTACCATCGGTTATGTTGGTGAACTTGGTCATGTGAATTATTTCCCAGGTAAACTGTGACATGACTGTGGTCAACAGATTCTCTGGATTCTCACAAGAGACGCTGAGCCAGAGAAATCAGCTGAACTACACCCATAGACTGTGAGATAAAAGGTTTCCTGTTAAGGAACTTAGTTTTGGGATAATTTTTTATGCAGCAATAAATAGCTAGTCTTTAATATTTCCTATGTAATATCTGTAAAATTAATTTTGAACAATGGTATAAACTTCAAATATAAACTTACACAGCTACAAGAGAAAAAAGCCACTTTACTGAATATTTGGAAAGACTTAATTTTTGCATAAATATCCCTTACATGCTGACAAAAAGTGGTGACTGATATGAACCCCAGAATGAAAAACAAATGCAGACACTACCAATTATCACTGATAATTGATCACTGATGTGCAGTGATATTTATTTCTCTCACATGGGCAATTCTTCAAAGCATATTCTAGATAGAATAATAAGATAATGATGCTTGATAATTATCTTGATAATGCCAAAAATGTTAGCTTGTTTTCAATAAAGAATGCAGGACAGCACATTATTTTCTTCTTTTATATTCATAAAACTGGAAATATTCATGGAAATCACTTCATATTCAAAAATTGATATGGATGAAAGAATATTGTTAAGATCTTTTTCTAACTGTTTAGTGGTATGATCAGGTTTTTGTTTTAGTTATTCTAAAAGGACACAGACATTAATTAGGGAAGTAATAGTCCTTCAACAACACTATTACAATGATGAAAAATGAGGGATGACTTATGTATTTTAATTCAAGGGGTTCATTAAAAGCCACAACAGGGTAGGAATCACCTTTGTCCAGTTGCATTGTGTCCCAGCACTAAGCATAGAACCTAACAGAGAATATATCACCACAAACTTACTGAATAAATAGGTAGATAATAGATCAATAAGATCCCCAACAATATAAACTGGAAATATAACAATATTAATAGTTGAGAAGAGGACAAGTATTTCTTGTTCTATCCTTTTCCCTTGGTAGTGGTTTCTCACTACTCACACTACTGCTCTCTCGAGGGCCAGACTCTCCCATCCAATTGCCTGCTGGCATCTCTCTCAAAATCAGCAGGTCTAAAACAGAAACCATCTTTTTCATGTCTTGGATTTACTGAGCCACAAACTTGGATGTCTGACACCTTCTTTACTCTCATTAGCCAATTTAGTTACCTAGTCCTTTGCAGTTTTCCCTTCATTACTGTTTCTCGAAACTGTTCACTCTTCCCCCACCATTCCACTGCTAACTCTCTGTATATTTGTCTTCCTCTGGGTATTTCAGCAGTCTTTAAACCGTCACCCCCGCCTCCATTGGCTCTATCAACCAGTTCTCATTGACACCAAAAGGACCTTTCCAAAATGCAAACAGGGCCACGTCCCTCCACACTTTAAATCCTGAAATAGTTCTTCCAACTAGAATTTAAACTTTGAATAAAATTCTGAAGTTGTCAGAAAAAAATCAGCTATATATATACATACACTATTTCCAACCATAGTTTTATTTCAAATAATGCTTTTCTTTTTGCCAAACACAATTTTGATTTTGAATAGTTACTTAATGAGTGAGTTTTGTATGAATCTATTAGAGATTATCTGCATACATTATGACTATATCTGTCTTGCCAAAAATCTTCCCTATTAAGAAGAAACTAAAATAGTTCCAAATATCAGTAACATAAGTAAAATACCTTTTATATTCAAATCAAACTATGGGACTCTCTGAGGCCCAGAGAAAAGAAAACACATGAACTCCATTTAAACACCAAAATTCAATAGCACATTTTGAGTAAAATGGTCAAAATTGTCTATGTTTTATTCATGTTTGAATAGTATTAACTTTGGTCTTCATCATATATTACATAATTATTTTAACATTGAAGGTCATATGAAAGGACTTCCAGCTTATGATTAGGACACAGGAAAATGAAAAGATCATCACTTCCACTTAAACAATATTAAATAAAGCTGAATAATTTGTAAAATTCAGACTTTGAACCCATCAGAGAGCTAAGATTACAGAACTACCAATATAGATAAAATCAAATAAAAGACAGGTGACAGCCAAGATATGAGGCATGGCTTTGATTTCATCTAGTGCGCAGATCAGAAGGGAAAACACAGAGTGAACATTTAAACTGGCAAGAAGATGCAGCTAAAATTTTTCCTATATCGCTTTCACATAGTGGTTGGGTGTGGGCCGGTGTAAGAGCATGAAACCCCTGGGATCCACAGACACAGGAAGAGCTTGCATTCATTTGCAGGCTCGTTTCTATGGACCTTCCCAACATATGAGAGGGGAGCCCCCATAAAAACAGAACTATCTTCCTGAGGGCGAGTCCCTTGTAGTATAGACAGGCTTTTCCTGCTAGGTGAGGGTTCTAGGAACCCATCTATATGGGTGTACCAGCTGGAATTTGTGTGAGAAGCTGCATTCGACTTCAGTGAATTTTCTTTTGAAGACTCAGTGTGTTTGCTCATTTCTTCATGGGTGATTTATGAGCGCACCTGTCCACACTGTGCTGAATGTTCAGCAGTTTTTGACCAAATAAGGCATGACCCCCATGCCCCACCCTCTCTATTCACCTGGTCTCCCCCCGAGTGACTTGTGTTTGTTTCCTGGGATGACAAAGTCCTCAAAGGCCAATGATTTGGTAATGTGGAAGTGGTGAAACAAACAAACAAAAAACAGCAGAAGCACTAAAAGGCATCAAAATTGTTGAGTTCAAAAACTATTTTGAACAATGGAAAAACTGTCTCCATAGGTGCATTGCATCAAATGGAGAGTACTTTGAAGGTGACTGAAGTTTAAACATGTAAGAATAAATACACAATTTTTATAGCTAAATTCTGTTTTAGGGACCTCCCTCATATTCATAGATCAGGAAACACATTGTTAATTTGTTTGGAGCTTCCTTCCCTAAATGTCAAAATTCAGGGCCCTCTAATAGCCCTGCATCCTCACGTAACCCACTTCTTGGGAAGTTTCATCTTAATGACAAGTGGGGTCTCTCGCCATGCTTCTGTCAGCATCTCAACACACCTTCTCACCTGCAATGGCCGTGCTGAGATTACTTCAGAAGTCTGGAGGCTTGTGTAACAACTCATGGATCAAAAGAAGGGTATTTAAGAATAATCTGTCATGGTTGTGCTAATATGAACATGATTTAAGATCGTTTGGGGTTTCTTAAAAGCTGGTGTTTATGCATCTTCCTTTTTAGAGGCGAGTTACTGAAAATATCATAAAAACTGGGACATGCAATTCCTGAGGCCTAGCAGCCAAGTGTGAACATTTTTTACTACTGTCATCAAGTCTGTCACCGTGTGGTTGGTGAAAATAGATTCCTGATATTCGGGAGACTCTAATGAACAAACAAACACACTCTGTTCTCTCCTGGTAATTGTTCTCTCTTCTTTCAGGAAAACTAGTGAAATATTTTCAAAGAACAAGGAGAGAAAATAACTTTAGGTTATTTCTAGAAGATGCAATTCAGTGATTTCCAACTAGTCTTTATGCTATCCAGCCCCGGATAAGGGCCAATAAGAGGACACGAACCACATAATATCACATAATATCTGCACTGACGTGCTGCCTACATGCAATAGATATATCCACATAACTCAGCAAAACATAATTTATATAGTCCTTGTTTATTCATTTAGCCAGCAGACTTCGTTAATTTTTAAAAATTATCTCAGGCGTTTCACAGAGCTTCTTTGTAAAACTGCATCTTGGCTTCTGTTCAGTATTTGAGTAAACTAGAGGCTCCCAGGGCGTACTCAAGGAGACCAAAATCTGGAGCATGAGAACTAGTAGTGTGCTAGTTGGGCCATGGTGTCTGGAACAAAACTACTTAGGTCCAAATTTCAGTCCTATCACATTCTGGCTTTGTGGCCTTGAATTAATTAACCTTCGTAGTTGTTTAGTGTGTCCCGAACACATTTTTTAATGTTTACTCTCTCAGACACACTTTTCCTTTCTTCTTTTTCTCCCTAAGATAGTATCTATTCATGGGGGAGGGGGAACTTATGAGATTTCATGGTGGTGAAGAAACATTAACCAGAGACATTGAAATTAAGAACAAACTGACAGTAACTAGAGGGGAGGTGGGAAGGGATAATGGGGGGAAGAGGTTTCCAGGAACAACTATAAAGGAAACATGGACAAAACCAAAGTTGGGTGGAATCAGGGGAGGGAGGTGGGGATGGCTGAGGTGGGGGGAGAGTGGTAAGGGGAAAAGGCAGACAACTATACTTGAACAACAATAATCTTTTAAATGGTTTTGTTGAGTTAATGCTATGTCCCCAGATTTCCATAATTTCCAAATTTATATTCCAAGACTGGTTATATCTTGCTGATACTGCTAATTCTGTATTAGGCATAAACATCTCAGATTAGAAAAAGTGTAAAAATTATCACGGACTCACTTGGCTTCACCTCAGCTTCTACTAATGCCCCTGTCAGTTAGGAGGTCTGGCTATGATCTCATTTTCCTCCAGTTGGGAGAGGTGGGTGGTTATGCCACAGCTTTTTGTACATGGAATATCTGACCTCCTACAACGTCCCCATAAGCCCCTTACTGAATTCTTAATCACTCAGAAAATAATCGTAGTTCAAAACATTTTAACTTAAAGCCTTTTTTCTGCCTAAACCTCTTGTACTGCCAAGAAAAGATAGCTAACTCCCCGAAACCCAAAGTTTCAGGTACACCTGGAAAGATATCTTCATTTCAGACTCCTGGACTCTGGGAAAGTTTTCTGCTCAGTGTTATCCCTTCAATGAATCTAACATACATTATGGATATCAACTACCCTTATATTCATATTTAGTCTTAAATTTAGTATCAACAATTAAATATTATCTCCAGCGTCATCTTTGTATTTATTCCCTTCTAACTTGTAGGCCAAGCTTCCAACCCTATTCCCAAAGAGATGAACAACAGTAAGTAGCACATGGCATGTGCTCCCAAATGGAAATGATAGATGCACATTGCTTCCTCATGTATGTGAAGGCCAATGTTGGGAACTGCCCTGCCTGGTTTCAGAAGCTGTAAACCCCCCTTGGCTAAGGCTGAGTGAGAGACCTTGGGACCCTAAGCCACTGAGGAGATGAAGCTTATCTCCCTGGCAGAAGCATTACCTCTACCCACTTTACTTCACCCTGCCTGGCCCCCAGTGCATGATCAGTTAGCCAATGACGGGTAAGACTCCTCAAGGGAGGGACAACCTAAGGTAGGCATGATCATGAGGGGGCCCTCAGGGAAGGACTTGGGGGGCTATTGAGAAAGGGGGTGATGGACCCTCGCCCCTCTGCTTTGACATAGCCTTAGTCCTCATTCTGTCTGCAAGAAGTCTCCTAATCTCTTGGCTGCCTTACTTCCCCTGCTTGACCTAAGCCTGAAACAATGCTGGAGGTGGGTGCGGCCCTGTGCTGGAAAGGGCAGGTTCCCTGGGGAGATCAGGCCTAAAAAAGAATTCATAAAATCCTGTGAAACCTGCTTTGCTAATACCCTCAATTTAAATGATAAGGGTCCAAGCCTGAAATGAGCTTGTTTCTGCAAAGTTTTATGGCCCTTTAGCCATCTGACCCTGACTCAAAATAAGCCCTTAGAGTTCTTCGAATGTTATCTATTGTTTGATCATTCCTGCCTGACAATGATTGATGGGCTTAATCTGAGAATGTGGGTCTTTGGAGCCTCTGGTTGGGTACTAATTATAATAACGTTCTGCGTATTTCACTGCATTTGCAAATTATTTCCCCAGGGTTGTGTGAGAGACCAGCAAGTACCAAGCTTTGTGGGATCCATAGAAGTCCTAACTAAAAGCAAGGGGGGAAATAAAGGAGACCGTTCTGCGTGGTGTGGGCCCAGCGCCCACTTGGAAAGGCCAGTGGAAAGAGAGGTCCATCACACAGGACCCACGCCCATGGACAGGTTCTCCTGTGGGGAATCAGGCCTGCAATGTACTTAGGCTGCTATGAGGCTTGCTTTTGCTAAAACTCCCCAAGGCTGAATTGAGGCTGCAAATGTTTACTGCATATCTTTAAAGTAACTTCCTAAAATCTATGCTGAACCTTCCAAGGAGGAGTGTAACCAGTTCAACCACTTTTCCCTTTACATTTGCAAATATCCTTCCTTTTTGATGTAAGTAGCAACATCCTCTCCTTTGTTTTCTGTAAAAGGTAACCACCTAAAGAGAACCTGTGCTTAGTAAATAAGGACCATCCTCAATGTAATGTGCACAGAAAAGCAATAAAAGCCTGTCAAGGCAAGGGTTGGGGAACTCTCCCCTTGAGAGAGTGGCCATGCCGTCCTTTTTCCTCTACAGGACTTGGTAGTCCATGTGGGTTTGTCCATTGCTGCCACAACACATGGATTCCACGGGCCGGGATCCCCATCAGGCCAAGTTCCTGGGATGGTCTAGGAGCAGAGACAAATAAATCCCTATCTAGAAGAGGAGGTGAGAACTTGGCCTGTAGCACTTTAAAATATTGTATTTGAAATTTGTGTATCTTACTTCAAAACTTAAAAAATATATATATACTGGCATTTATAAAAATATATTAGTTGGGCTAAGCCTGTTCTTAAAATATGATTTTGATCAAATATATAAAGAAAGCTTATTAATTAAAAAAAAAATAGTAGAAATTCTATCAATAGCACTATCTACCCTCATGGGGTACTCTGGACTTTTCTTTTTTGATAAGCCATCAGAGTATTTTGTTTTGCAAAGAAAACAGTGATGCTGGGGTTTTGGTATAATTTATATCACTTGAGTTCCACATCTATCTGTGTATATGAGCTTGTGATTTCTTTTCAAACCTTAATCATTTAGATACAATAACATGACAAAAACATGACTAAACACAAGTTATTTGTCATGAATAATGAAGTTAGGCAATTTAGAAGTTATACATTTTCCCCCCAATTTAAATTTGGGAGGTACATAACGGCACTCGTAAAGGTGCATGAAAACAAGTGCACTCATACTCATCTGTAAAGCATCGTCTAAACACATTAAGATTCAATACCTTTCATTTCAACTCCTCATTGATTTTAATTCCATGGTTGCACTTGAAACATACCTCTGGTTTGGTAAAAAAGGTAGCATCAGGAACAACACTGAACCTAATAATCGCTCTTAAAAAATAAATTATACGCGATGAGCACTAAGAAACGATGTAGCAAACTCTGATAACAGTCTCTGTTCAATTGTCTGAATCCCATGGCGACAGTCAATTATATTTCTTTTTACACAGAGACACCATTACCAGAAAAAAAAAATTTGTTCTGCCTCTTGTGATTTTTGCTAATCTCTCAAAGTAATAAGAAATGGGCTCTGTCAATGCCCTTAATAGGTGCTAATTCCATCCAAGAGATATTAACTTTTTTCCACAGTGAGCTTATCAAATTCTTGATATCTAAGATGGAATAATAGCTTGAAATTAATTTCTCCATGAAATAAAAATAAAATAAAACTTGTGTTAATCTTCCTTGAAAACCAGATTTGTAAAACTGCAGCTGGTTTCAAAAGGTGAATATGCAGCTAAATGTCAAGTGTGAGACTTTCTCAACCAATTGTTCTCAGTGTCAACATTGAGAACAATAGTGTGGGAAATACTGACAGTTATTAAAACTTCTAATATGGGAAGATCAAAACATATAATTAATTTTAAAATATAAATTAATGAAATACAAATATCTACTTGTGTTCTATTCTGCTTTCAGAGTGGGCTAGGATGTATAACGTTGACATAGAGAAAATAACAATGCTGTGTTGTTACAGCCTCGCCACAAAACAGGACAAAAACATCCCAATGTTGAATCTTCCATTGGTCTGAATCCTTAGCCGTGGGTGCATAATTTTGGGTACAAAGTTGAATGTATAGTTTCCAAAGACATAATTATGACTTTCGTGGGGAAGTTCAACTAATTTTAAAATTTTACTCTATGTTTCCATTGTTTTTAAATAGTCACTGATTTAATAAGATAAAAAATAGTATTTCCACAAGTATGAAATATAAAGATACTACTATAGTTTGGAAAACTTCCATCATTCATGAATTACTTGAACTAGTTATATGTTCTAGTTGCATTATAATGTGTGCTTTATTAAATGATAATAAAATATGTTTATTTTGCTCATAAATTAAAAAAATAAGTTTTATCAATTGTCTTTATAAATAAAATTATCATTAATTAGTTAAATAATTCATGAATCAATACATAATTTCTGCATATCTACCACATGCTATGCAAAAAATTCATATATTCTCTCAACAAATATTTATTGAGTTTCTACAATGTGCCAGACACTGTTCCAGGAAACAATAATACATAAATAATAAAAAAAATTCTGTAATGTGGGACCCTGTGGTACTCTTTGGATTGAATACATTGCACATGAAAAATAAGATCTCTTTTGTTGTTAAATTTAGTCTGTGGGGAATCGGACAATAAATGGGTAAATACATAGTCAAGAGGGTAAGTGCAGAGAGTGATAACAGGAATCAACAGATACGATACAAAGTAACAGATGTAGCGAAAAGACAGGAAAACTTCTCTTACGTGAAAAGTCTGTGGCATGACACACTTTTAATCTGGCCTAGGAGAGTTGCATTGTACCCTTCTCCTGACATTATGTCTCAGAAGTCTTTGTTCCACTCTACAAATAATGAGGAGAATGGCTAAAAAAGGAGACCACGTGGAAGCATTCAAGTTAGGTAATACAATCTTCACTGGGTCTAGGGTGATAGTAGCCACGGTCAAAGAATGTAAATAGCTATTATAAAAACACACTAGAGAACTTTCCTTCTTTGGCTATATATTTAAGCCATTTATCTATTTAAATATTAAGTAATACTCAAGATTTAGAAATTCAAACAACAGAATGATCCACCATGTTCTGCTTCTGGGGTTATAGTCCACTAGAAAAGGAGAGTTGTATGAACACATGCATGCAAATCAGGGTTGCGGAAATCGCAGTGTAATTGTCGATGGGGCAGTGGACCACAGGAGGAGGTGAGGTCATTTCTAACTACGGTGGGTAACAAGAGGAGTCACAGAGTGATTGACCCTGCACCTTGGAACTGGAAGTGAGTGACGGTCATCTGAAAATCGGGATGACATTTCTGTAGGCTTGAGTTTTTAACAAGGATGAATTAAAAATATAATTCCCTTCATAAATTATTTACATGTTTTCCTATGCAATTAATTACATTTAAAAACTTCATATGACAACACATTAACTTTCTTTTTAAGTAAAAATACATGAAATACAAAGAGTTCAAGCCAACACTAAAAACTTGCTGAAGTTTTGGTTATGAATTTTCATGGCTTTGTCACACCCAGAAAGTATGCTTAGGTTTGTGCATTTCCTTGTGTGTAAATTTTACATCAGAGAAAAATCAATCAATCAGAACTACAGTTAATTAAATTAATAATAAGGCATTTAAGGGAAAGTGTACTGATCTCTGAGATGAATTTTAAATTACATCTAAAATTAAGATGAACTAACCTATAGATAGGGTGAAGATTATATAGATTAATGTGTTCTACAGCACATTTAGAAAAATATTAATGGTAGAATCTAGGTGGTTGAACAAAACTGTTCATAGAAATAGAAGTTTAACTTTGCTACATTTGAAATTTTCATAATAAAATGTTGAAAAATTTAAATAATAATTTTAATATTATAATACAACTCATTCCCAATATAAAAATAGGTAAAGGGTATCAGTAAGAAATTTAAAGAAAAACACAGTGGACAGTAAACATGTGAAAAAAGTATACAACTTCATTACTGATTTGAAAAATACAAATTTCAAAACGTGATGTTAATTTATTCTGGTATTGTGGGAAAAAAAGGTAAATCGTAATAGAGCTTGTGAAGGTCGGGTGGTGAGAATTATATACAAAGTCAGCAAACATGTAAATTGATACAACCTTATAGAAATACTCTCTTTTCATGTGTGCAAATACATTTAATGACATTACGTTTGATTCAGAAATTCAGATTTCAGAAATGCACTTTAATAAAACAATTGAACACAAAGATATGTATCCATGAATTTACAGTTATCATATTAAGAGTATAAATCTTAGATTTTCAGCAAAAAGTATAGTTAAATCAATTTGATACATAAAATAGAAGTTTCTAATTCTATTAAAACAATAATATATAGTTATATATTATTGACATGAAATAATGTCAATTGAAATGACATGAAAATATATGCAACACTTAATTTTGAGTGAGATAAATCAAATTAGGAATAGTTATAAATGCATGAATTTTCTTTATATATATATATATAAAGAAATATCTGAAAAGGTAGGATAAAATTAAATTTGCTATCTGGAATGCTGTAGGATTAGCAATGTTTACTTGTTTTATATTTCTTTTTATATATTTCAGTATTCTGAAAAATAAAAATAAACAGCATAATAGATTCAAAATGAGGGAATATTTCACATCAAATATGATAAACAATTCCTAATATACACAGTTCTTATAATTCAAGAAGAAAAACTACTAACATTAATTGTTTTAAAAAATATTTATTTTGATGACAAAATTGTAGGTTCTAGGAAAAACAGAGAACAAAAAATATGTAATTCTTGTTTTCAGGTGTTTAGAACCTGAATTCAAAACATTTTTAAAAAGTTTCTTGACTTGTCCTAAATATACATTAATGTTCTATGGTCACAGCTGTAATCATAGTAAAGTAAAATCATTTACTGATTTATATTTATTTTATTATGCACTCCAAGGTATACTAGAAATTGCTTAAACTGTTATTGCCTAAATGAAATATACAAGAATATGAATAAAATACCATCTTCTTGAAGTCAATTCTGAGATGAATCTGTTGTTCTTGTTTTGTATAACAGATAATCAAAAGCATATATCAATATATAATATCATGATCTATTAGTTTGAAAAAGAATCTAGATCTCCTTTGAATGCAGTGCTATTCTGCAGCAATTAGATGAGTCTCGGACACTGTGTAGCAGAATTAATTATGCGTCACGTTGTGATGATGTGCTACTCAAAACCTGGCTGTACAACTTCTGAGCAGTTCAATGCATTTAAGGCTGGTTTGAATGAATGAACAGGATTAAAATACAGTGTTAACTCACAATTTACATCAGCCTAAGAAGACTGACATTTTATATCTAAACATGGTGAGTTACAGTGATATTAAAGCTAGAAATCTAACCACAGAAATAGGCAAATTTACCTTTTTACTGCTTTTTTTTTTTTAAGATTTTATTCATTTATTTTTAGAGAAGGAGAGAAACATCAGCCTGTGGCTGCCTCTCACAAACCCTCTACTGGGGACCTGACCTGGTCCACAATCCAGTTATGTGCCCTGACCAGGAATTGAACTGGCAACCCTTTGGTTTGCAAGCTGACGCTAAATCCACTGAGCCACACCAGCCATTTACCAGCAGGGCCATTTACTGCTGTCTAATGCCTGACTTAAATCAAGAGAATTTAATGTACTTTTTTTAGCAAGTTTGAATCAATTAATTTTTTTAATAATTGGAGAAATGACAATAGGCTATATTAAAGCAGATACAACAGGAATTAATAATACTCTAAGAATGGGAGTAAAGTACAAGAGATTCAGTTATGATGATCAAATAACTAAAAAGATGATCTCAATAAGTACAATTATTTTAGATTTTCATTTGTTTAGTATAGTCTGGTTTAATTCCTTGTGAAACTTTTGGAATTGATGTATTGAGAAAAATTTAAATTCTCTCTCAACTTCTTGCAATTGCATTAATTTGTTATCAGGCATGAATGCTGTTTAGACTTGTTTCCAGAATATGTCATCAGGTTTCACCCTGCATCATATTTTTAGTTGCTCATGAAACTTAGCAGTCTTCGCACAAAATTATTAAGAGAAAAACATTGTTTTTCATGCCTTCTCTTCCGCTGATTTTTAAATATCACTGGTAACAGAAACCATCATAACTTTTTCTATACTTAGTCTTTCTCAATTCTTTCCACTCTTTGTGCTCTTGAAAATTCTTGCAAATTTCACTGTAACATAGGCAGGACTAAGACTCCTTCCTGTTGTAACTTTTCTCTCTTCCTATTTATTTTGTCCATTTACTTAAGCAGTAATTTCTACAATAATAGAATCACCCCATGATATTATTGTGTTCCTTTTCATAATCTGCTGAAAATTGAGGAATTTGCTATTTTAAGAGGTCCCTTGTTTCAAAGCTCATCTTAGATTTATTTTATATTGTATACCCTAAAATATGCATTATTCTCTGGGATAATTCATTGACAACATGATAGAGAAAAATATATCTTTTTAATATTTATATTCTCAGGTAAAATAAAGATGAAAATTAAGGATGTTTAGAAGCACACAAATATACCCTGCAGACTTTTTAAAACAGTGTAGACTATGGATGCACCAAATAAATGCCACGTTTATAGTTCAGTTAGAAAATGTAGTTGTTAGAAAATTATATTTCATCTTATAGGCCAAGCTCTCAAAGGAAAATTACATAGAAAAGCAAACCGGGTTTTCCCTAAAATTGGAGAAAGTAGCAAATGAAAGACACTTTAAAAATATACTGACATGGACAACAGTGTGGTGATTGATAGTAGGAGGCAGGTATAAGCAACTAACTGGTAATGGAAAAAAAATACAATGAAGATTAAATTTTAAAAAAAGAAAAAATTTGGAAGACATAGAAAAGCACAAGAAAAAATAAATCACTTATAATCTTATCACCTAAATATCACCAGTGCAGCACTTTAAGTTTATATACTTCCTGCATTTTAATGCATAAATATATATTTTACGTGGAATCATAATGTAAAAAAATAAAATAAAAATATATTGTTGTACTTATACATTATATTCTATATTTACTTTCCTAAAGAATAAGAACATATCACACTATTATTTAAAATACTTGCATTTGCTGATAAAAATATATTCTATTATATTTAGGATGATAGATGTAGCCCAGATAAGTTTAAAATCTAATATGAATATTTTAAGAACTATATAAAATATAATGTTAAATATATATGAATTCTTTTAATAGAGAATAACCCCTTCATTCTTAATGTCCTAGTAGAATTTCCTCTTTTTTTTTCAGGTGAAAAAATATAATCCCAATTTCGTATCATCCTTATAAGAGGTTCTCATTTCATATATCATTTCATCTATTCCATTATCTTACACACTTGGAAAGGTTTGAATTGCCACCTGTGTTTGAATGGCAGAGTGTTATAAAAGTTTAAGTTCACGCTTTATCAGATATCTAACAAGGCAATTCAAGTTTATATTTCTTTGCAGGCAAAACAGTAGTGTTAAAAACTTTAAGAAATCAGGTTTCTAAGGATATTCTAACTGCATGTCACTTTTCTGAATCAAAAGCATATTATAAATATGTTTAATGTTCATAAATAAATACATAAAATTAAATTATTATTCCAGTAAATATATAAGCTTCATGTCGTTTCTAAATTTATCATTTTAATGCATTATATTTTGACTTTTCAGATATAAATTCACACAGTTTCATGCAATAAATAAATTTATCTTTTAAAATATAAGAAACTGTTGACATCTCTTAATTCATATGTTGTATTAAATATATACATTCACCACAAAATCTTGTTAATGTTTTTTCTTTAAGATTTAATTAATTTATTTTTAGAGAGAGGGGAAGGCAGGGAGAAAGAGACGGAGAGAAACATCAATGTGTGGTTGCCTCTCATGTGTCCCCACTGGGGACCTGGCCTACAAACGAGGCATGTGCCCTGGTTAGAAATCAAACCACCACCCTTTGCTTTGCAGTCCAGCACTCAATCCACTGAGCCACACCAGCCAGGACAAAATCTTGTTAATGTGAACTTCTATTATGTTAATGTCTGTTTCTATAATCATTTGTCTCTTACAGATTTCAAAATGCTGTTGCTAAATTATCTCAGTAAATTCTTATGATAATTCTCCGATGTAAATTGTGTGATGATTAAATCACATTTTTCCCCAAATATTAATGAATAGCAGGAATAGAGATAAAGATAGTGATTTTAAAAGTTGGATTTCATGTTTTAAAAAGAATAGAGTTCAAAGAATGAATCTTTTTTTTAAACACTGGAAGAGGGGGACATTTATTACTGTTTACAGATAATTGTATACCTGAAAAACCAAAAACAAAAAAACCCCTTAATTATAAATCTGTGGCAAACAAAATAAGAACTTATGAAATGGATGGGCACAATATTAGTTTGTAAAAATCATTGGCATCATCATACAAACAACAACTGGTTAGAACACATAATGAATATGGGTCAATTGTACTTTAATTAGAAAGAAGAAAAAGAAAGCCATAATAGAAATAAAGACCCCAATTGTAATAGCCAAAAAGAAAATACTTAAAAACAAGCTGAAACAATATTTAATAAAGATGGCATTTTAAAGTAGCAACCCAGAGAGGGCTACCGAAAAGTTAACTTTTATGCACGTCTGAAATGCTTTTGTTGTGCTCACACCAGGAGAGTGACTGTGGAGAACTCTACGCAGGAAGAAAATTTCCTTCAGATTGCTGAAGATGTTCTGTCATCTCCTTTACCAGCACTGCCACTGAGAAGTCCCAAAATCAATCTGATTCTTGTTTGTTTGTATCTAATGTTTTTCTTTAATTCAGATGCTCTTTAAAAAGCATAAACAAAATCAAATCATTTGGTTCTTCACAGTCATAGATTTGAGCAGAATCCAAATACTGTGAAATCCGGGAGAACACAAGGGTGTTCTCTCCATCACATCAAAGCGTGAGTCTTTCATGTTGGAAATGTGCGTACTGGATTCCTGAAGGTAGATATTTTACAGAAAAATGTTGTTTAGGTTATGGAAAATAGCACAAACTTGGTACCAGTTGGGTAGCTATTGTTTTGTTGTGTTAAGAGGGAAGAGTTGAGATAAATAAGGCTTATTTTGAAAGAAAGCAGGGAAAGTACATCCAATATACAGAGCTAAAATGCAACAACGAGAGACTAAGTAGCCAAAAGATGAAAGCATTCAGATAAATGGTTAAGTCTTAGTTCCTACCATTTTCATTTTAAGCTGTAGTCACACTAATCTAGCTTCTCTTCATACATACCACATACATTCTCATCTCAGGGCCTTTGTGCTTTCTTAAAAACCCCCTTAATCTGGTGGACAGCTTATACCCAGACTCCTAGTCACTGCAGTCACCTGAGTAGAGAACATAGGAAGTGCTCTGTGAACTGCCTGCTGGGTGAGTGAGTGACGTTTCTCAAAACCACATCTACAATGGAATCCGGGCTCCAGATCAAATGTCTGTCTGAGAAGCCATTTGTTTTGAATAGGAACATTGCCAAGATTAGCATTGACTGGAACTCTATCCCTCCTACTTCCCACAGCAGAAGCTGTGAGAAGACAGTTGCAGCTCGTTAGTACAGAGAGTAACCGCAGCGAGGTGGGTAAGACGGGTAAGGCAGAGAGCCAAAGTCAGTCTAACCTCACACAGACGTGCCCACCAGCAATGTGAAAAATCCACAAAGGTGTCTGCCACAACTTTCTCATTATTTAGCTATATGTAATGTCTTAGAGTTTCCTCACAGCAATCCATAGAAACCCTCTTTTCTGTCGATTAAAACATTCTATGGCCATACGCTTTAGCTTTCAAATTTTTAAAACCTATTTTGTATACCTATGGCATGCTGCATTCCATCCCTTATTTTCTTTGTAAAGAAAACTATGATGATTTGAATTTGGTACATTTTATCTGGGTATAAATGAGTGGGTAAATAATCTTATTAAAAAACTGATACTTAGCTATTTGTCGCTTCTAACTAAAATAAAATTCAGTTTTCAATATCTAGCATTTAAATTAATTCCACATTTATTTACTGTGTATCTACCCTATGCCAGACACTACTAAATCCCAAGGTTCAGCATGGGTCAAACAGGCAACATTCCAATTTCCCAAAAACCTCAGGCCTATGAAACCATATTTTACACACGGGAGTCTGTCTATTCAGGTTGCTGAATGACCTAATTTTTCCAAGCCCATGGGTGCACAGAGATTTTTTTTTTTCATTAGTACTGATCCCCCATAATGAAATCAAAAGTGGTGAGAGCACAGAGAAGGACATTGGTATAGACCTTGTTCAATCATTTAGATTTATTTTCATGTTTATCGTTCCCTACAATGATATTTGTAAAGTTTCTAGAGCTGTAAATCCCAGACCTTCTACTTCCCTCTATGAAGAAGTCCATTTTCCACTGTAAATTTTCTCACCTGTGTACTGTTAAGTATAGGAGAGCACTGTATATGTAAAGGAAGTCCTTCCATTCACATTTTCCATTAACTGTTCTGTTACTGACAATATCTAAAATCATGCTAACAGTATTTTATTTGAAACTCCTGTATGTTTCACAGGTATTAAAGGACTAATTTTTACAAAATTATTATGATGGTTTCAATATTCAGCTTCCTTATAATCAAAGTCATTTACAATCCATCTATTTACACACAAGCATACTAATTACTTTCTAAAATATTATGCTTATAATAATCAAAATATGTCTCTGTGTAATTTATTCTTTTTCCTAGCAAAAATCTCATTAGCAGTCGTAGGACTCAATGTTATTATTCCCAAGATAAATGATACAAAAGATTCATTATCTTTAAGTCACACTGGAATCATTGAACTGAATCATTTTATGTCATTATAATTATCTTTCAAGCAGTGTAATCCTATAAATTTAACTAATGCTAAAGTGGCCTATTGACCCAAAGGACAATTCTAGTCTCTAGCTTGATAATTTAATATATTAATGCCCAGGAAATAATGCATGCTTTTTATTACTTAGTTTCCTCTCTTCTGTTCTGAATCAAATAGTGGTCCAATTCTAATCAAAGTAATTAGAATTTTGAAAAAAATGATTTATTTTTTCATTGGCTAGTCTTTCATTTTGTATGCATATCTATACTTATTATCATCAAGAATTTAAAGAATTCAACCTACATAAGCCCATTTTTTGTAAAACTGCAATTTAATACTTGAAGCAGAATACTCCCAACAAGTTTTGGCGACTTTCCTTATAATATAAAATATAAAATGGATTATTTTAAAATTTGTGTGTTTCCCCACCTTGACTTCACACAAAAATTACCAGTAGGGCTTTAAAAATATGAATACATGGACTTCACACCCAATAATTTTCACTTGTTTACGGTGCTGCCTACTCATCAGGATAATGAAAAACTCCTCAGGTAGTTGGAATGTGCAACGCAACACCACGAGTTTGGTAGATCCTGCTCAGAAGGTATATGAAGGCAGGACTATGGTCTAAACAACTGCAAACTAGGCATTACCTTCAAATGTCTCACATTCATCAGATTTTTTCCAGTGATTCAAAACCCATTATAATCATATATGAAACACTTGATAAAGACCTTGATGAAGCTAATTCTTAATTTTACTGATAAACTCAAGTAGAACACTCATAATGCTATAAAATACACTAAATTATTTAGGTGTACCTTTCCAGGATTATAAACAGCGAATAGGATGGCAAAATGATTGAATACAAATTCAACTGGATGGGATGCTTTTTTGGATATTGCTTAAACCATGTTTTTATGTATATATTCCATGTGCTTAATGTACTCATTTCATATATATGAAACATAG
Source organism: Desmodus rotundus (assembly GCF_022682495.2). Taxonomy (NCBI): domain Eukaryota; kingdom Metazoa; phylum Chordata; class Mammalia; order Chiroptera; family Phyllostomidae; genus Desmodus; species Desmodus rotundus. Next base: position 25,897,251 of record NC_071397.1, read on the forward strand.
TCATATCTGGTCATATGTTATAGATATGATATAAAGATTACAGTAAGATATAAGACATAATCTTATATCACTATAATCTTAATCAAAAGATGGTCTAAAGCTCATGACATTTGATGAATTGAACTTTTTTGATACTCATACAAGTTGTTATATGGTCCATCTTGCTGATTATTACACAAGAATAAAAAGAAATACTGAATTTATTATGCAGTGACTAATTTAATACCTTTAACTATAACATAAATTTTATGTTAATAATGAAACTGAAAACTAAAAGAAGCATTTCATGTACATCTCTGAACCTATGAAAAATGAACAGTGTAATCTAAATGATTAGACTGGTGAGGTAACTGACAAACTATACACTCCACAATGTGAAAGGTTAATATCATTTAATTAAAATGTATTGGGCATGATAATATTACATAATCAATCATCTTTCTAGATTAATTATGGGTTTTTCTTTAACATTTTTATTAAATTTATTGGGGTGGCATTGATTAATAAAATTATTTAAGTTTCAAGTGTACAATTCTATGTATATTATTTGTATATGGTATTGTGAGTTCAACACCTCAAGTATGTCTCTTTCTGTCACCATTTATTGTCAGTTTATGCTCCTGTATCCATCTCCACCTCCTTCCCTCTGGTAGTCACCACAATGTTGTTTGTGTCTAAGAGGTTTTTTTTTCCCTTAATCCCTTCACATTTTCACCCAGCCCCCAACTCCCCACCTCTCCCCTCTAACAACTGTCAGTCTGTTTTCTTTTCATGTATACTATAGAAGATGATTAATTTTTAGTCTGTTGTGTTATTTACTAGAACTTAAAAATGTAGATTATTTCATAAAATTAAAATGGTTTATTTTAGTTTATTAGAGAGAAAAGCTTACTCATTGTATGTCTTTTTCTTTTATATTATTTTCTTTACTCATTTAATATTTTTTTGTTAGAAAAAAAATTCACCAACTTTTACCAAAAACATTAGAACTGATTAGATGAGGGTTCTTCTCAAGTTTTATAGCTGATGAGATCAATATGTGAAGAAAATAACAATCTTAAAACTTGAAGTTATTTATTTCTTAATATCCCAGAAGTCCCCTTAAATGAAGTAAATATACAGGAAGTTCAGATTAAGAACAGATTTGACTTTGGGTAAGAGCTTTCAAGTCCTTAGCCATTTACTTCTCTTTTATCACTTTCATTTTCTTATCTTTATTATTAATTATAAATGTACATACAAGATAATATTACTTAAGGTTTTGTAAGAAATAAATGTAATAAAATGGCAGCATCCAGCATATAATAGATGTCCAAAGATAGTAGTTCATTTGCTGATTAATTAATTCCATTATTTAATGTGGTAAAGACATCAATGGATGTAGTGGAAAACCTAGGTGAATCCTCTTCATGAATATTCTTCAACCAATATTGTCAGTAATTTTTCACCATAGTGATTATAAATATTAAAAAGGGAGAAGATATCCATTATGTTAAGAATTTGCATTTGAAGCATCATTTTAAGCCTGGTATGTTTGGGTGAGACTAAGGGGAAAAGTGAGCAGAATTAAACTGAAGAAGAATCTGTATGTTTACGTTATCAGCAGTTCAGATACTAGTCAAAAGGAATTTTTCAAACTCAGTTCAAAGCTAAGTAAGTTTACAAGACTTAGGGTAGCGCTGCCTAGGCACTGAAAAATGCTGCCTACGCTGGCCTTGACTCTAAGCCACATGTACAATGGGGCCTCAGGGCCCTGCAGATTCCGTTTCTCGATTGAGTACTGATTTTACTTTTATCAGATGATGATAAAGAAACCGACAACTTTAGCCTTCACATAACACAAAATGTATTTGCACTTTTATTTGATTTCCTACTTTTATAACTTCCAATTTGTTTTTTTGACATTTGTTATTCAGGTGAATTATGGTAATTAAGCAAAAATATTTTTAGCCTATGAAATAAAAGAGCTTAACTAGCGGATTCAATAATATTTGTGGACTGTTTTGAATTAGAAAACTGAAACACATGGCAAGCAATCTAGTCAATGAAGATGACTTGGAGCCCACATTTAGTGAAAATCTAATCATTAGTAAAGCGCCAGCCCTCCAGGGTATACGCTGACATGTCTTTACATTGACTTATTTCAATTAGCAGTACCTATAACGTTCACCATCATCAGAAACTCTACCTAAATGTGCACTATGAGTTGTTTTTGGATATATGAACCAAAGAACAGATGTAAAATGTTGAATAACTGAACTATAAGATAAAAATGTTTCTAGCTATATTTCAGAAAAGTATATATAGGGTTTTCTAAAAATTCCAGTCTAAATTAATGAATCTTAGTGTCTGGAATCAAAGCCTCCATTCACTTAACTGCTATATATTTGGTGAAAATGAAAATATCTGAAAGTATTTCTAGAAAAGATTGCCATCTGGCACTATCCGTGCCTGTGAAGTGACCCAGAATAGCACGCGTTAGCCAATCAGGTAGGAGTTGGCTAGAGTCCAGGGAGTATCAGGACTCACCAGGAGCTACCGCTAACCGTGTTGCCCAGAGATGGTCGTTGTCTCAGTGAAAATGTACTTTGGTCATAAAATGCAAAAAATGAACTGGATACGCTTAAAGTTGATTTAAAGGAGGTTTACTCTACCTGTCAGGAAAAACATTTATATGATTTAGAGAGAGTGATTGTATCAATTAGAGTCAGTAAATGGCAGTCTTTGGTTCTGATCTGTCACTAACTCCGAAATCCTCCAGTGGCAAAATGGTTAATGAAATATTTATTAACACACACTTCTGTCAGCATTTAAAATATAATCCATAAATATTCAAGTATCCTGTAGTAATCTTTAATGATTATCCAGAAAGCTTTTATATAAACATGCGCAAGCATGCACACTCACAAATGTCCTTGAGAGAGACAAGAGTTAGGTACATTGTTTCTCATTGTTCATTATTTATTCAAGGCAACGCCGTCCTCTCTGGGCTGTGTACAATCATAAACAAAACTCTCTAGAATATACCGAAGGTAAAAGTCAATATCCTACTAGTTATTCCAAAAATCTTAAAAGTAGCTTAGTAACCAGATTGTAGATAGTTTGTTTCAATGAATCCAATTTGTTATCTTAAAAATAAGTGTTGGAAAATACTTGCCTTATTTTAATTTTTTGCCTACACTATGGGTCAATACTATGTTTGACACAAAGTCTGGTTATTTTCTGTTTTGTATCTCTTACACAGGACTAGGCAAGTGATAGATGTTAAGTGAATACTGGCCTATTTAAATAAATACTCTTTATGAGGACAATAATCTATTCCAGTTTTAATGTTCAAATCTGAATTCGTGAAAATGTCTAGAGAATATATATTCTCAAAATATGTGTTCTGCATATGAATACAATGTAGAACAGTATTTGCTGTGCCATATTACTGTCTTTTGGATAACAATGATATTTAAAATTATTTTAAATTACATCTTTTGTAGATCACATGTATTCATTTAACTTTTTGAATCTAATTTTTGCTAGGACATTTCTACAAATACTTCTTCAACATGATTATTTAGAGAAAAATGTCCTATGCTAGTATTTGCAGAAATTAATTTAATGTGAATTCTTTGACATAAAATTGCTTTGGATTTTAATAAGAAGGCAATGTTAATACAGTAGCATTGAGTATTAAAGATTTATTTTTACAATCTTTTCATTTATAAATAGCCAATTTTAAGATATTGTATCATAATGGAAGGTTAGCATCAAATTTTAAATGTCAGATTCTCTGCTTTTTCCCCCTTGTTTTCTAATTTAATTACACTTTTTCTAGTGGTAATTGTCATATAAAATGTTTCTATTCTATATTTATTCATTAGTTCATTCCTGTGTTTTGACCTTTGATTTTGTTTTACTTCACTCAGTTACTTGCTCGATCTCCAGAAAACCATTACTTTTGCAAATCATTAGACCAGTATTTAAGTCAATTATTTGTTAATCAACCTTGTTGCTTCAAATAATGAAGCTACAAGTTAGATCAATTTTAAAAATAACTTTACCAAGAGCTAGAGGTTTTCATACTTTTATTAATGACATTAATCATCTCTATAGTTTATCAAATAGATCTTATTTTTTAAAATAAAACTCTAGGTAAAGAAACATATTTCTATAAGTTCAAATTTTAAAATCAAATAGTAGCTGACTAATATGATTATGTAATATATATTGGCATCTAAAAATGTTATTATTTCATTATATGCATAAACATTAAAACAAAAGCTAATCACGTGCAGTTATGGAAAGTGATTTTTAATCTGAAGATATGAGGTTTTTAATCTGAAGATATGAAAATAGGTTTTTACATATACTTTGAACTTCAGTTTAGATGAGTATAAGTAAGTTTAATGTGTGTGGTTCTGCAGATATTCACTAAAAATCAAGGGTGTTACAAATGTTCGTGTGACACAGAATGTAGAAAAGAAGAATGTGTTACCTCTAACCTGTATTTGATGCCAAATGAGCAGCCTGATGATGTAAATTAAGTACTTATGAATAAAACTAATAATTTTTTTAGTTTTCATGTATTGTTACCTGTAAACTAGGGTAACAACTTAAAATATCTTGAAATGTACTAGATTTATGATTTCCCTGATTTATGTACTTCAAAATTACTTTTGCTATTATATTTAATTGTCCTTAGGAAAACTTTTTATTATTGTTACTTTGTTAAAATAGTAGTAGCAGCTGTATTCCTTTTAAATACCTTTGTACATTATTTAATGTTGATAAATACTTTTCTTATTTAGACTCTAATAACAGTTTTGTGATATGGTGATGTTAAAATGATATTTCCTTGGAATTATAAGAGTAACTATTCATGATACCTGATTTGAATTATGATACTGGAGAAAAATTCCCTTCTCAGTAGATCTTCATTGCAAGATTTCTCAGATTTATTGATATGTTGAGTTAATCTGAATGGGATTACACTTTTAAGATGGTCTTTATTTTTTTATTTTTAATACACTTTATTGATTCTGCTATTACAGTTGTCTCATTTTTTTCCACCCTTTATTCCCCTCCACCCTGTACCCTCCCTCCACCATCATTCCCCCATTTTAGTTCATGTCCATGGGTTGTACATATACAGTTTTTGGCTTCTCCGTTCCCCATGCTATTCTTAACCTCCCCCTGTCTATTTCGTATCTACCATTTATGCTACTTATTCCCTGTACCTTTTCCTCCATTCTCCACCCTCCCCCTCCCCCTCTCCACTGATGTCCCTTATTAGGAAGGAATAATTCTTATGTTCTTATACCTTAGCTATGAGATGATGGCATGGCAAGCAGTGGGCCTTACTTTTGACTACACAACTGGGTGAAAAGAACGAACCTCAGTTCTGGGCACAGGAGCTGGCACAGCAGATCTTCTACAATCCCCTCCCTCAACCCTACATAACATCCAAAAACTTGGGTGTATTTTTCAGTGTCCTTTTTTCACAGATACTTAGAGGAAAGCAAGGGACAACTGAGTCATTGTCCAGGAGGAACAAAAAGTGTTACAATGATGCTTAGCTAATTATTAGTAAAAGAAAGGGGAGCAAAGGGATACAGACATTGAGTTTAATAAATTAAGGAGGATGAGTCTGATTGTCTAGCCAGGAAGTTCCAGCTTCACATCCCAGGGGATAGTGGCATTGCTCCACCAAGCAGATTAACAGTCCTCCCTTCCTCCCTCCGGTACCAGTGGATGTAGGGGAGCAGGAGGGGGTACTTGACCAAAGCGGCCTGTCGTTTAACTAGTGGGTGGACATATCAAAAGCTTGAGAAAACTTGAGAGGTTTATTAACCAGTTTGAAAAGTTTCTTGTCTTTTCAAAGCCTAAGATAATATAAGCCCAGAGGAAAAAAGAAACTCTCTCTCTCTCTCTTTTGCTCGGGAACCTGCACTCACCCTGTGCCTTCGCACGTCCTCTCTCTGTAGCCATTTGGTCTGAGCAGCTAAGTGGCTGATGGCCTGATGGCAGTGCAATTCCATAGGTGTACTCTTGGCAGGAGCCTGAAAACCTCAGCACATTAACAGGTGCAGCTGGAAATACATGCAAAGCTACCCAGTAGCCTTTATTCTGGCTTTCCTGAAGACAAGATTGGACCTTTTCCATGGCCAGAAGGATGGAGATGGGACATTAAGAAGTCAGGAAGGGAACCCCCTCCTCGAATTTTACATCATCCTCCCACCTGGGTCTCAGGAAATTCTTTTCCTCACAACACCACAAGAATTCCCCTTCCACTGATAACAATAGGAAAGACACTTTGTAGTCTTATAATTTAAGAATCATTACCTTAATGTTTAAATCTCCTATATGTAAATTAATTATCTCTTGGAAACAGTCATCTTAAAATTTAATACAGATACTTCAGATGCTTTCATATATCAAAATAATCTGAGCAATTTTTCAACTTTAATTTAAAATAAATCCATTTGTCTTTGCAGCATAATTTATGGGCCTAACTTTTCTGACTTCACATTTATGGATTCCTGGTACAGGGTTGTTGTGCCTAGAAGACAATCTGACACATAATAGAGGCTCAGTTAATATCTTTTGAAAGAATAATTGGAGGAAAATGGGTTTTGGTGCCAAAAATCCTCATTTTACCACTTAATTAGTTTACGATCTGGAATCTGCACATTTGATTCATGGTTGATGAAATGTGTCACTATTCTGCTCATTAAAAATAATGTATATTAATCTCTTAAAATATGTCCACACAGCTGACATTCAACAAGCAATGAACAGCACATTTTGTTTACTTATGAAATGGAATAAGACAGAGGTGGGTACCTTTGTCCATTCCTTGCATAAACTAACATAATTAACTTTTCTTGAACATAGGTTATATGGACTGAGAAGAAAGGACATAATAATAGTTTCCTTAAGAAATTATCCCCACGGGGATAATAACTTGGAAGAATGTTCTGCTTTCAAGAATTAATGCTTACTATTTTTAAGTATTAACCACAGATTGATGAGTGATATCATAAGATAGATAGATATTTTTTAATATAGATAGCAATTAAAGGAAAAAAGAAAAAAAGAATATAAAATTCAAAACCTTATAATGCAGCTTAAGAATTTGAGAAAATATTTTTAATAAGGTAATTTTAGACACAGAAGAGAGACAGCTGGCTATACAGACATCTCAAACGCATACAAAAGCAATGAAATATCCTCTAAGAGATGTTATTAGTAATTGTAATGTAAGGTTTAAATTAAAGCCAGACTGTATTTTGGAGTGACTGGTATTGTGTTATTTAGGAATTTGGTCTCCTTGAAATTTACCTCTTGATATCACTCCGGTGAACAAGTCACCTCATATGGCAAACAGAATTTAGCAGATGTAATTAAGTGCATGAATCTGGAGATGGGGAGGTGATCCTGGATTATGTGCATGGTCCCAATTTAATTACATGAGCTCTTAAAAGAGGAAATCCTGTCTCAACTAAAGTGAAAAAGATGTCATGGAAAATGTAGGAAGAGGAGAGATTTAAACCTGAGAAGGTTTCAAACTAATGTTGATGGCTTTGAAGATAAAGGAAATGGGCCAGGAGACAACAAATGTTGGCAGCTTCTGGAGACTAAGATCCCAGGCCTACAGGCAGGAAGAAAACAGAGGGCAGAGTTTTACAACAAAATGTACTGAAGTTGGCTCACAGTCTGAACGAGCAAGGAAACGTACTCTTAGGTCTCCTACCCCTGAGGACTCAGCCCAGCCAGCTTCTTGACTTTCACCTAGTGAGACTCAGAGCAGGGAACCAGCTGAAACCACGTGCTTGCTGACTGACTACAACGCTAAGGAAGTAAATCTGTGTTGTCTTATGCCACTGCATCTGTGGTAATTCGCTGTGGCAGCAACAGAAAATTCATACAGACATAACAAAGAATTCAATTACACATTTCTACTCCTTTTCCTTGCTTTCTCGCAGATCCTTCCAATAGGAACAACACAAACATGCTAATAATTTTTTGACTTTTCTCAAAAGGAAAACTCTTGGTGTGAATATGTTCATTAGTATACCACCTATTTAAGCAAAAAAATAGTTGTAAAATATTATCATATAATTATAATACATATTTCATATTTTTATATTTACTGCATAAATCCAATTTCGAGTTGGAGGTAAGTTTCTGCAAATTAAACACAATTGCTAATATGAAAATTAAAAAGGTGCATAATTAATTGAACCTACTTTTGTTCTGTTTTAAATTTGAAATTATTTTGATTTCCATTTAACTCACTAGCAAAGTGTTCAAGGAAGTGTGAAGCCACGGGTTGTGAATTCCATCATTTTGGATGTTGGAGTTCCCAGGCACAAAATAGAAGAATAGATGAAAAGGAAAGCTAGATTGAGTGGCGAAAATCAATGACTACTTACAATGTGGCTGACACTGTGTGATTCTCATAACATAAGGACTTAGTCACGAAAAGCTTATGGTAAGCAATATGTCCTAAGTCACACAACCATTAGGTAGTTGAGATGGGATTCAAACTGTTTTCAGAGCCTTAACACTTACTTTCTACCTCCATATAAAACAAGCCAACCCTGAAAGTTCTACGGCAGCAACAGTAAAAAGGGAGCACAGTGAGTTGTAAGTCAATGATAAGGAGTTTATAGAATTGCCTGCTGCAATGTTGAATGTAAAATGTCTGTTTACTTTGTACTTGTCTACTTATCTGGATGTTTTGTGGATACTAGTTTTTCTCTGCTCATTCACCAATAGGCAGATGAATGTTTTTGATTTCCACTGGCAAATTAATGCATTCTGAAAGTATAAAGGGTAAAATGAAATTCAAAAATAATTGCCTATTAATTTTTAAAGTTGTATATTATGAGATTCCTTGGTATAGGCATGCATATTATTATTCATATTCATATTATTATTATTAATCATATTCCACATTTTACTTCATGTTCTTAGCTGGCATATCAAATGCCATTCTCAGTTTTCATTGAAAAGTCAGTGTTGTTGTTTTGCCATTTTTGAGAGAAAAAGCTATGCAATCTGAGGGAAATGTTAGATATGTATTCAGTGATTCATTAATTACTTGTTATGTTGTTCAATCACTGTAATAATATAATTTATGCCACTAGGAAGTTACATTTTTTTCTGAAATAGAAACACCATAGAAAAAATAGAATATATCTTATGATATCTAGTTTAACTTCTACTTTCCATAAATGAAGAAATTGATTATAAGGTAAGGCAATAATTTTACCAGAGTTTTAAAGCATATTAAGAAGTTGGGTAAATTTAGGTTCGTGAGTGAGGATCCCTAAGTCCATGTTCCATATGAATATATAAATAATAGAACAAAAACTTCAGTATTAAAAAGGAAAGTATTTCTACTTACAGAAATCCATGACACACATTTTAATAGTAAAGGATAGGTCAAAAAGATCTGCTAAATTGAAGATACCCTATAATGTATTTTTCTTCTGAACTGTGATATAATCATTACACGGTTAGAGTCATGTCTTCTCTGCGTTATCATGACAAACTTTATATATTTTTTACTTTTATATCTATTTTTTCTCACTTAGATCTTCCAATAATTCACATCTGAGTTCATTCTCCTCTCCTTACCTGCCTAAGCGGGGTTAGTGTGTTATATTTCATTTTGTAATTTTTTTGAAAAAGATAAAAAAAAAGTTAAAAAAAAAAGTTCAATAGACTCGACAGAATGAATTTTGGGCCTAGCTTATAAGGACCATATACTTGTAAATACTACATGGTTTTCAAAAGAAGTTTCATTTCACCTCACATTGTTTCCTTTAATTTCCCCATCAATCTGTAGTGATAGACAAGGCAGGATTTATTGATGAGAAAACGTGGCATTGGAAGGTTAAGTGCCTTGCCCAAGGTCACATTAGTATTAAGTAGTGGAGCTAAACATAATCCTATGTTTTCTATTATCTAGTACTTTTTCCTACTAGAGCTTACTGAGATCATCAATAGTTACATGGGACCTAGCCTATAACCTAATTACTGCCCTCCCCCCAAGAAAGCCATACACAGGCCTTTTCTCATTCCTTAAACTCCAATAGAACAGGGATCAGCAAACTCAGTGAACTACCACCCACAGGCCGAAGTTGGAATGCTGCTTTTAAAAAAAATAAAAAAATGTTATTAAAACACAGCCATTCATTGAGAGAGTATCTATGGCTGTCTTTCCACTATAGTGTCAGGGTTGAGTAGCTAGGACAGAGACCACATGACCTAACAGGCAGCCATATGTAATGTCTGGTCATTTGCATTAAAAGTTTCCTGATCACTGCATGGTAAATTAGAATATACTTCCCGGCTTCCTTGTACTTAATTCTTTAAGAAGCTGCAGAAATCTATACATGGGGGTTCCAGGAAATAATTTCAAAAGGGATAGAGTTGACTGGCATGACTCTTGTTTCTTTTTCTGTATATTCCCTTCCTATCTGTATTATTATTACACCTGGAATTGCAACTAGTTACTTATATCCATGAAGTGACATGCATAAGGACAAATAGCGGTTTGGTAGAAGGAAGAAAAAGCTTGGTGAGTGATTGCATTATGCAGCAACTTCAGTAGCAGCTCTGGACTTCTTGGATTTGTGAAGAATTCCATATGTCTTTAAGACATTGTTAGTGAGTCTTTTGTGTTTAGCAAGAAAGACATTTCTAATGGATACATTAACATTTCCTGGAACCATAATAACATGTTAGCTGCTATATTCATACTGACTCACTCTAGGGTCAGCATCCTGATCCTTCTATCTCCCTTCACTCTGTGGGTGATCATATCTAGTCTCATAAAGATACCCCCTATTTATATAATTATTTTTAAATCCACAAACTCAGTCATATACCCAACTTACTACCCAGCAACTCTACATGGATGTTCAACATATTTCAAACTTGACAGGTCCAAAACCTGGTCTTCTTGAGGATTTTCCCCATTTCAAATAATAGTAATTTTATATCTCCTGTTGCTAAAGGCAACAAATGTGGCTTCATCTTTTTTTATCCTGCATTCAATATTTTAGAATTTTTCATTGACAGGCAGTTAACATATATTCAGAATTTCAGCTCTTCTCAACATCTGCTCACTACCATCCTTATCCAAGCCACCATTGTCCTCTTGCCTGGATTATAGCAACAGCCTCCTAACTCTTCCTTTTGCTTCGACTCTTGACTAATTAAGTCTGTTCTCCATACCACAGCCATAAGGATCGATTAAAAAAGAAAAGAATATGATGTCACTTCTCTGCCCTAATTGCTCCAATGATTTGCTATTCTTCTTAAATAACAGCCAGTCTTGGCAAAGACCTACAAAGCATTTTACAGTCAGCCTCATCTCCTATCCCCAACCCTCCGCTGTTATCTCTCTGACCTTATCTTACACTATATTTTTCTTTACTCAGTGTCTTCTGGCTGTGCTGGTTTGCTCTCTGCTTTTCTAGAATATGCTATCATTTTCCTGCCTCAGAGGCTTTGCTCTGGCTCTTCCCTCTAGTTACATCACTCTTTACTCAAATAGTCACATGGATATCTCCCTCTTCAAATTTCTGCCTAAAGGTAACCTCAGTGATATCTTCCTAATTATTCTGTATAAAACTGTGAGCTACTAAGCACCAAATCCATGACAAGTACTGCCTACATTTTCCATCCTCTCCATGCTTTCTATTTTCTACCAAATGTTTTTATTTAAATTATGTATAATTTATATACTGTAAAATATACTACTTGTAGTTCTTGTTTTATTTTTCTTCTTAGTATTTATTTCTTCCATAATACTTTATATTTCACTGTTATTAAATTATTGTGATTATTAACACATATCTCTGACTTGACTTGAATTTAAGTTCCATAAGGTAGAAATTTTTATTTATTTTATTCACAGTCTCATCTTTGAGCAAATACTGGCAAAAAATTTAATGTGTATTTTTTCACTTAATCCTTAGATGTTGGTGAGTTAAATAGTTATTGTTCCTGTTAGTGCAACTGATTATATTACTTGCTATTGGCTACATAGCTAGTAAGTAGTTTTGCCAAGATTTTAACTTAGGAATTGTGAATTAACAGAAGACCCTCTTAACTAGGATGATATACTGTCCTCTTAATTATGAATATAATTCAGGCAACAAAGACTATATATTTCCACAGGCATGGTAAGAAAATTTAAATGTAGATTGGTAGGATGCTGGAACAAGTAATATGAGACAATTTTAGAGCAACATACTCTTAGATGTCAAATTCAAGAGGAAAGTGAATAATCTCATGATAAAACATACAGAACACAAAGCTGAAAAATTATAGTTGATATTATAATGTGATATGAGAAAATACTACATTTAAAATTAGCTGTTAGTAAAAGGAAGTGTAGGAAAAGGAGGAAAAGAAGAACTATAATATGTGAAGTTGCAGGTAGAATTCCCTAGTTTGGAAAAGTAAGAGAAGTTATTCAGGAAAGTATTAATGGGCCACTTTGAGAAAAGAAAACAACTGGTGTATGCTTATTTACTCAAAAAACATTCACTCACTTCCATATAGAGAGGATGGATTAACCAATCAAACCTATTTCTTTTCTCAAGTTTCTATAAAATTATGGCAAAGTAATACCATTAATGTGAAAATTTCTGGAATTGTGACAGCAGCAATGAGACATTTCAGGACAGTTTTAGAGATCTAAAGTGAGTTTAGAAGGCAGTTACTGTTTAGCAGAGTCGAAGAGGACGAAACCTTGGGGTTCTTTAGAGTTTAATACTAATGGACATCAAATGGCTCTGAACCAGAAAACATGTGCCACGGAAAATGGGATGAGGCAGGATTCTGAAAACAGAATCTGTTTAATTCCTCAGGATGATTATCCTTACCGCAAGTGCTCAGAATCATTCGCTCTTGAGATGAGTGTCTTATGTTCTAGGCAAGTATGAAGTAAAGATTTCAGACTTGAGTATGCAAGGATTGTGACAGTGAGACAAAGGTTAAGAACAAGGAGACTTAGTTTCGTCTTGATCAGTTTCTTCTCTCCGTATCATCCTGTGGAAGAATCTGACCGCCTCCTTCCTAACTACCAATCACCCTGCACTGAGCTGCACTTTAACATTTTGGCTGTGTAATAAATGAAAGAAATAACAAATGGAGTGGTAATTAATATTCAAAATAGACAGCATAACTTTAAAACACTCTTTGAAAGTCTTCCATAAAAAAGAAAAATTCTAATAGTGACTGACATCAACATTCCACAAATAAAAATAAGTGTAAGATTAAATAACAAAACAATGCATTGCTATTTATAGAAAAACATTTTTTCCTTCTTTTATTTCCCATTCCATATTTTAAATATATGATTCCAAAGGAAGGTCACACTGGAAATATTAACGAAGCCTCAGCAGTTACCAAATGGTCCATGAAATGGTTTCAACATGGCAGGAACCCTCTAAAATTACATAGAATGCTGTATTTGTACTTTCAGAGTCATAGTTCTGACAGTGAACTTAAATTAATTTCAAGAATAATTGCCGCAAAAAGAATTAGTATTTATTTTTAGGAAATTTTGGATACCATATGGTATTTATTAAATATATATATATATATATATATAATTGTGATTGAAAGTAAGATCAGCTCCTCTTTTTTTTGTCTGAAAAGTATTGCACTAAATTGTCATTCTAAAGGGATATTTTTCAAGGCATATAAAATTCAAGATAGAGTTTTGTCATTATTTTTATTCTGTTGTTTTTCTATTCTTTCAGCATGTTTCAATGGTCATTTTTCTCTTTTCGTTTTTTTTATGCTATTGACAAGGCATCTTTCAATTTAATATTTTCACTTTGTTCTATTTAATAACTATTTTAGATATTCTACTGTGTATTTGATTAGCTACAATTCACAATGATATTCCTAATTTTGGATTTATTTTAATTTCTCTTTCTTAAATCACTTAGAACCCTTGACTATATACATCTTTGTCATTGAACCTTTTGGTAAATTATCAGCCATAATATTTTCAAATGTTATCCTTGCCTCATTCTTTTTTTTTTCTTTTCTCCTTTAGGGACTTCAATGTAAATCATACTACATTTGTCACTCTGTCAGTTATATTTTTCCATCTTTTTTCTATATTTCCCATCTTTTATCCCCATGCTTACAGTGATTTTAATCACTGTTAAAACTTATCTAGAAATATAATTTTCATGTTTGCTTCATTTTATGTTTCCTGGGTATAGCTGATCAAAGAGAAATTGGTACAAGATACAGAAATCAGAAAGAAAGCAATAACCATCATATCTATTAGTCATGTGGGTATAAACTATGAAAAACAGAAGCAGCAACTCCCACAGAAACAGATTCAGCATTGACCACTTTTCTCCCGCTCTACATTCACTTTGCCTTCCGCGGACTCCCGGGGCCTGGTGACCAACAGTGGCCTCAGGCCGGCCCAGAAGCAGGAGTGGCACTCCGTCAGGGACTTCTCCACAGCCCTTCTTCCCTGCTTTGTTCTGGTGGTAAGACACAGCTGGGTTCCAACATTCTCAGGCAAGTACCAAAGTTCAGTTGCCACTGATTCAGATGGGAAGTTAGTTTTTTTGTGTAATCCTTTATCTCACCTATTTTGAAACTTACTTGTCCAGTGTACTCTGTAGTTGTGTCAAGTTTTACTTTCATGCCAAATGTTAAATCCTTTTACTTATAGTGGTACTAATTCCCTGATAAACCCTAACTGTACTGAGTACTATTTTTCTGCACTTTTAAGTTCATTAATGCTGTATGTAATTTGCTACGAGGTCCATTCACTGACTTCTTAATTGTATTTACTATTTTTTATTTATTTTGGGTTCTATATATTCTTTAGATCTCTATTTTTACACACCAACAATATCACTATTCGTATTTTCTTGCTCTTGCAGATATACTCAACTATTGACTCTGATTTTTTTAACTTAAGATGCTTCATTGTGGCTTCCCTGAACTCCTGGGTTCTAACAGTCTTTCTGGACAAGGGTTGGTCTTGTATAAGCTTCTAGACAGAGTGTCAGGATGATAAATTTAGAGTCAGACAAAACCATGTTAGAATCTTATCTTTGCCCTGTGTTTTCCACCTGAGACCTTGGAATGTTTCATAAACAATAAGTTCTCTTTCTCCTGAGAACCTAGTAGGTACTCTGTAAATTTTTGTTGATTAAATGAATGACCCAAAAGGATAGAGGCTTCTCCTCTGAATCCTTAAATTCCATTAGGAGGCAGTTTTTGGTCTGTTCATTTTGTTGTTTGTATTTCTGCTGGTTCATGCTTTTCATGTGCTTTTATTTTGTGGACTATCTTTGATGTACTAGACATTACATTTAATAAAGTATTTATAGGAATAATCTGAAGCCTGTAATGAAAAAGTGCCCTTCTCTAGAGAGGATTTGTATTTGCTTCAGTCTATCTTAGAGGCATGACCTGTCCTTAGCGGCACTACACACTGTTGAACACTTCAGGTTACTTGAAGGAACCAGGCTTTTAAAAAATAGAGCATAATTCTGCAAGCAGGTCCTTTCTAGTTTATCTTTTCCTCAAAGTTGTATTTTTTTTAGTGCAATTTATTGTGAGACAATCTCCTCTCAGATTTCTTCCTCCTGAGAGTCTAGGCTTTCTTCTATATTCCTTACTTGACAGATCTGTCAAAAAAATATTTACATTTTCTGCAGTTTAGAAGTCCCTCTCTTGGTTCCAACTTTTCCTTCAATTTTAGCCTAGTAATTGCTTTTTTCCTTGTAAGATATTCAGTGCTTTTAAGAATATTTTTCAACATATACTTTGTCCATCATTTTAGACATTTTTAGCACAAGGGTTCATCCAAATAACTTGACCTATCATTATGGGAAACATTTGAGTCTACAGAAAATATCTTCTGTAATTCAAAAAATAATTTAAATTATAAGAATTGACATCACTTGCAAGAGAGTATTTTATATAATTTTTGTAGAATTTTAAAAATTATAGCATACATTCTTTTTGAAAATGTGTCCAATCTTAAAACACATACACGTATACCTTTGCATATATACTCATACCTTTATAGTAACTAAAGCAAACAGAAGCTGATTACTAGGAACACAATAAACATTCTTGTTTACTGTTCATCAAACATATAATATCATCAAATATCCATTAAATTACAAATGAAAAGAGTTTCACAAGGTAAAACTGATGCCAGGAGATGTAAATACTATTCATTTACTGGTATTTGACAAGTTCTGGTTTAATCTGTGAAATACTGATGCATACAATTTGAATCCGTTTGATTCCCTTAAAGTAGTCCCTCATTCTTTCTTTTTAGACTGCTGATGAGTTCTCTCCTTTCTCCTGACCAGAATGATTTAGTTTCTCTCCATGAGGTTTTAAGAATTCAAGATAAAGGAATGATTGTTTTTACATTTTAGTTGGTAAATAGCTCTTTAAAAATATTTAGAAGTAATTGCATTTTGTTTTTTTTAATTTTTTTAACTATTTTATTTTTCTTCAATTATAGTTGTCTGCACTTACTCCCCCCACCATTTCCCCCACTCCACCCCAGCCATCCCCACCTCTCTCCCTTGCTTCTACCCCTCCTTGGTTTTGTCCATGTGTCCTTTATAGTTGTTTCCAAAAACCCTTCCACCTTTTCCCCCATGATCCCCTCCCACCTCCCCTCTGGTTACTGTCAGATTGTTCTTGATTTCAATGTCTCTGGTTATATTTTGCTTGCTTGTTTGTTTTGTTGATCTTGCCTCCAATTAAAGGTGAAATCATATGGTATTTGTCCCTCACCACTTGGCTTATTCCACTTAGTGTAATGCTCTCCAGTTCCATGCATGTTGTCACAAAGGATAGGAGTTCCTTCTTTCTCTCTGCTGCACAGTATTCCATGGTGTAAGTGGATACACCATTGAAATTTATACATGCATTTATATAATGATGGGCACTTCGGTTGCTTCCAGCACTTGCCTATTGTAAATTGTGCTGCTATGAACGTTGGGGTGCACAATATCTTTTGGATTGGTGTTTCAGGGCTCTAAGATATAGTCCCAGCAGTGAAATTGCCAGGTCAAAAAGCAGTTCCACTTTTAGTTTTCTAAGGTAATTTCATACTGTTTTCCATAGTGACTGCACCAGTCTGCATTCCCACTGAAAGTACACTAGGGTTCCCTTTTTTCTACATCCTCTCCAACACTTGTTGTTTGTTGATTTGTTTATGATGGCCATTCTGACCTGTGTGAGGTGGTATCTCATTGTGGTTTTAATCTGCATGGCTGGTTAATAGCTTTGATGTAAGATTGAATTTGAGCCCTGTATCATATCTATCACTAGAGAGACACTAAGAGAATGAACTAAAAGTGACTTGTGGAAGACAATTGGTGTAAGACAACATATATTAATTACATACATGTATGGGGAATGTCAAAGGGTTGATATACAAAAAAATATCTAATTAAAAAAACATTCAAAAATAAAAAATGCATAAAACATCATTTAAATATACAGTATTAACTCAATAATTATTTACAATACATTTTAAACATATGTATATTGACCCATTTGTCTGGAATACCATGCTTTTTTAGAACATTTTATGAATATTTTTATGATTTATATAATGTTTTCAGAATGAAAAGAAGGCAATATTTTATGTAAAAATTTTCAGATTTATCTGAGCATTTTAATTTCCTGAATAACTTTTCTGAATGAAGGAAGACAAAAGTACAGGGAAAAGACTCACTTCTTGTATTTGTGTGTGTATGTGTGTGTATAACACAGAAAACATTGCCCTTTATTATACATGTATAAGTCAAATAAGAGCTTCTCCCAGTCAGCACACAAATATCTCTGATGTTTGAGGATATAAAGCTATATGCATAACTGATGTTCAGCCTCACAACAAAATAAAACATAGTCTTAAAAGAGATCAACAGAAATTCACACACCAGGCTAATTTACAGTCAGTATCCACACATTTATTTTATTTTACCTTGATCCAAGGCCAGCTCCTAAGTGAGCGGGAAATATTACAGAGTTTACTGCTGAGCACTTGGCGTGGCTTTACTGTCTTTGTATTAAAGGTAAACAGGACACTCCATTTGACCATAGACATTAACAGGTTAATCTGAATGAAACATTCTTGTTTCTCTGCTCTTGCATTGTGAGATAATTTTGGTTGAAGTTGAAGTCTGCAGGAGTTTGGGGAAAATGTTTTCTGGTGAGAAGGCAACATTCCTAACAGTCCAGGATGAGGCAGAGTATAGAGCGGAGACAGTGCTACACGCTGAGTCCTGCATGTCCTCTCCCATTCAGTCTACCATTCTTAGTTATTTTTTATTTATTTTACAAGATCTTAAGTCTGTAGATTGTTCTGTTAAAATGAAACTATAATTCTTAAATAGGGATCTAACTGATTTCATTATCATTCATTAACATCTTAGTTGGGATTGTTTTATCACATTCGTTTACTTCAGAGAGCTCAGCCTCAAGGAAGGGAACCCAGCTCAGATGTGTTTTGAAAATGAGAGTACTTGACAGCACCATAAAAATGTTCCCAACAAATTTGAATGTACATACTCATTTTAATATAATACAGTATGTCTGCATGACTGTTAAAATATATAACAGCCAAAAATCTATTGAGAATTCTGCAGTATTGTAAAACTAGCAATTACAAATTGTATTAGTGAGAGCCACTTCTGACAGGGTGGAAATTGGAGAGACTGGTCATTTTCCTCGGAAAGGTCTTGCATGTCTTTACCTAAAGGAGCTGTTTAAATTGTAGCATCAGAGAAAGAACACACAGCAGAACAGACTAAAATACGTGTGCTGTTTTAATTTTCTTTGAATACTGTTTATAAAATACTGTTTCTGTATATATGCACATGATGTTACCTTCCATTATCTCTCCATTTCACATCTTCGGAGTCCCAGGTCTATATTTATTCTTATTCTGTGTCCATTTGTATGTCTTATAGATATTTCAAACTTAAACATTCAAAAATATAATTTATTTCCCCTCTTAAGTCCTGAACCTATCCTTGTTTGTTTCAGATATAAATAATAGATAGTACAACAGAATATAAGGCAGAAACTTGGAAGTCTTTCTTTATCTCAAGTCTTTGCTTTTTAATTTATCCTTAAATTTATCTACCTTTTTCCTTTCTGTAAAAATTACTAAGGTTCAAGCTCTACTAACACCCAATTGGAAATTCAGTTTCAGGTGTGTAACCAATCTCTCTAAACACATTCTGATTTTTCCAAGGTCTATTCTCCATGTTGTATGAAGAGTGACTTTGAGAAAATAAAATATCATTTTAATTCTAGTAAGAGATATATAAGAACAAACAAAAGTGATTCAACATATCATCATTTAGACATTTCTTGTTTCTACAAATATTAATTTAAAAAGTTGGTACGTGAGATAATGCAAACTACAAAAATATACATGCGAACCGAAAGCCTCCCTTGAACCACTCTTCTGATGGTTTTTCTCAGCAAAGGGGTGAACACCCTGCCTCTGTGATGTCTGGGCTGTCCGGATTTCATTGTGACTTAGTATTACCATATTATTTTATAATTCCCTGTTTATTTCTAAATGTCCTATGGTAAGCAACCTCTTAACTAGCTCCTCATGGTCCCAGCTTCCTAAGTATTCACTCTTTACTCTCCCTGCTGAGTGTTGGCTGAACCTGATGACTTGCTTGTAATACAGAGTTCAGTAAAAATAATGGTATCATAACTTCAGAAATTAAGATATGAAGGACCATGACTTCTGTCTTACAGGTACTCTTTCTCTCTCTCTAGCTCTTTTCATTTGCTCACTCGAAAAACGATAGCTACTATGTTGTGAACTAGCCTCCATATAAACCCACGCATCAAGGAATTGAAAGAGGGAAACCATTCAACTCAAACTGAGGCCTCAATCCCCCAAACCCATGAGGAACCGGATCCTTCCAATCGCAACAAGAATAAACTTAAAGCAGATCCTTATCCAGGCAAGCCTTCATTTGACTAGATAAGGAAAAATCTAGTCTTATACAAGACCCTGAGACAGGAGATCCGCTAAAGTGGACTTATAGTCCTTACCTACAGAAGCTATAAAATAATAAATCTTGTTTAAAGCACTGTGGTTTGGGGTACTTAGTTATGCAGAACGAAAGAAATAATATATTACATTGCAAACTCCTTCACGGAAAAAATATACTGTATCTGTTTTACATGAAATCCCTAGCACCCATCTCACTGAGATGGAATTAGGCAAAATATTAATAGAAAATTAGTATTCATTATTGGTGTATATATAATTCAAAAAATCAAAAGCAAAATATATAAGTAATTAAAACAACTGTTAAAATTTGTATCTTCAACTGAAATGCTTTCAGAAAGTGGATGAGAAATGATTGCAAACTTTGATTCATGTGAAATGGACAGGAAAATAGTTTTTGCAAACAAACCTGCTTACTAAAGCAAATAGATCCTACCTACAAAATAATACACACACACACACACACACACACGTACATATTTCTTATTTCTGCTCTCTGAACACCAGTAGTGAGTTGTGGATGCAAAGGTAGTTTTGTAGTACATTTTGGAAGTTGCATTACTTAGAGAATAAAGGGAAAGAATCGGATACTTGCTGAGGCAATTTGGAGGGAAAATGTGATGACGCTAGAATGGATGGAGGATGAGAGACGGAAAAGAAGAGAGGATTTCCTGGAGGAGCGTAATGAGAGTGTGATTAGGTGGTCTGTTTATATCATTTTTAAAAATATTTTGAGGATTCTGTTTTAAAATGGGCGCAGTTCACAGAAAGGGCTGTTTCTGCCTCTGAATAATTAGATTAGTACAAAGAGAGACCGCCCTTGTTCAATGGAGAAAAATCTAGTTATCTTAAATACTTCAGCAGAAGAGCTGTGAGCTAGAGGTCACTACACAAAGAGAATCTCAGAAATGGAAAGACATCCTAGGTATAACGCTGGACTTTCCCCAAACAATGCAGTAACACTTCGTACCAATGTCATCTAGGATCTTTAAAGCAAGAAGGAATCAGATGTCAGTTACATATATTAACATGAGCTTATTTAAATGAACTATGATTCTGTCTTACGATTAATCACTACATTTTTGAATCATTCAGGACTACCAGAAAAGTAGAAACCACTTCAAGTATTTTCAACAAGAGGACTTTTGATCTGGTTACATAGATAATAGAAAAGCTGACAACCAAACAATAGGACATCACTACTGATCCCAATTAGGAGAAATAAAATGAAGGGGAGATTTAACCCAAGCCAGAGACCAGTGTTAACAGACAGAAATCTATAATCATGTAAATATATACTTAAATAATAGAAACTACAAAAGACACACAGATGCTTGATACTGCTGAATGCAAAGACGAAGTTATAAATGGGGGAGGATACCCTACATTCCATATTTTTTTCACTCTTTCCTGTGCCTTCCACTGTCCAAAACCACCCAGAGCCTGGGAAGCACAGGGTTAGCAAGCCCCTCTGTGATACAGAGCAGAGTAAGGGAAGAACAGAGAATAGTTTGAACACACCTAGGTTGGGCATAACTTATATGTAAGGAGGGCAAAGTCATTAAATAAATTCATAAAAAGAGTGATTTTGGAAATATTAAATAAAAATAAAGATAAAATTGACACCACCATTTTTTTTCTGAGCATGAGCTTTGATGCACAGTGATTCTGAGTTCCCTTAGGACGCCAGTGCTGTTAATTAACACAGTTAAATTTGGGGACCTATTTAATTCTTTGTCGTTTCCCACTTCAGCTCATATCACATAGCATTGCACCGTTGCTCATCTTTGAACTGAATTTGGGGCAGGCTGACTTTTAAATCTGACTTAATTGTATAAAAGAGTCTTCCAGATGTAAAACTACCCAGTGTTGAACTGCACTGTGAACTGTTTTTCTTATTCCAGGACCTGCTTATACTCAGAACTGTATATCAGAGACAGGCAAATAGAATCATATATTTGAATAGCTGTCCCATCTCCCATATTCTGAAAAGCCTCCTAGTATCTTTAATGCTTTGGTACAATCGGAGAACCCCAACCACACATTCTTTCTTGGAGTCAGTGAAAACTAAAAAGGAACCTTCCAGCAGCAAAAATATATATGCATGTTTCTCCATAGCCTCGGTGGTCAATATAGTCACTGTAATGCTAGAGCTCTCTTCTTTATTCTCTGCCATGGACATTTCACTATCTCTTACACTCAAGAAAAATAAGTCTCATTAGTATTAAAAGTCTCAGGATGATTGGTATTAATTGTATTTATTTTTCTTTTTAGTATTCCACTAAAACACTTGGAAGTTTTCAGTCATAAATTGATTTTATCTTCTTCATATTTATGAGTTCTGCAAACAATTTACATAAAATGTAGGTTTATAAAAAAGGTAGCATGACAACTTTTTTCAGCTAAAAATAGCCTAACATGTGATGGTATGTGTGTTCTTATGCATAGACCTGAGCTTCAATGGTTGGCTCATAGTATAACTTAGAATAATTAAGATTTTATATGATGTCCTTTATGACAGTATAATACAGCTCTTGGGCTTGGCCAGTACTTCTTGAAAATCCAAAGTTTCTCCTAACGATGAAAAAATATACTATTATCTTATTTACTCTTGTGGAAAACTTCTTTTCTAGCCTTTACAGTAATGACTGCTTAGTTCTTGACCTGCTGCTATAGGTTTGAATTCATTTTACCTCACAACTGATAGATATTAGAAATTCTATCAAAAGTGTTAAAACTTGTGAGCTACATAGTACTGGGTGTCAAAAGGTTAGAGCAACATATCTATACAAGGTGGAAGTCCATTATAAAGGCCACCCCATTCTTTCTCACAACTATTGTTTCCTGAATTGAGCCAAGAATGCTCAATAGAAGGAAATGAAAGAAGTTAAAGTTGTTTCTAACAAAAGTAGATCACAAAAGGAATGATTTAGGACCACATCACCGAGAGACATAAAGTTGTGTTAGGAACCAACTTGCTAAGTGTATGGTATGGTTATTTTTTTAAGATAGATTTTAAAAAGAGTAAGTTGAGGATACTTCCACACCTATAAATATGTCCAGATTAAAATATGTTCATCTCAGATTGATAGATCAGGAACAAAAGATTTCCACTTCCCAGACATGTTTCCTTTTTTTCTTTTCCAGCCCATCTGGCTGCAGCCTCCTTTCATTCTCCCTCCATTTAGATCACATTGCTTTTGTAGCTGATTTAAATGTCTTGGCTTCTCTAATTTATGGACACTCAGACATCAAACTCCTGAACAACTTTAAAATATTCCTGTAGATTTGTCTTTTGTAAAAGAAAGTCACATAGATAATGTATCTTGTTTGCTCTATTATGTAACATATGCTATATCCAGTAAGTTATTTTGTATCTTTTTGGAGGATTAAAAAATAAAGCAAACATTGCTTTCAATAATCTGCTTTTATTGTAGAAGTGTTATTTAGTTATAGAAGTTTTTGGAAATCAAACTACATAACATTCAGATATTCAGCACTCTATGCGAAAAAAAAAAAAGCAATAAAATACCAGAAAGTGAAGTGCTGACGTTAAGACCATGTATCCCACTTTCTGTTGCTGCCTGTGGTGATTTCAATGATCGAGGCTATAAACTTGAATTTCCATTAAAATTGGAAAACTTACCATCAGGCTGTTGAAGAATTTACTCCTAGTGTATTTATATTCTTCCTAAAAGTTTTTAGAAACATCTGACCTTCTAGACATAAAAAAATGTTAATGATAAGACCTCCCTTGAATTCATATACTATAGAAAATATTTCCTTATCTTCTCAGCTATCATGCTTTCTATTTCTAACGCAGTGTCCACAGGGATTTGCCTGACAAACAAGTTTACCGGTACAATATTCTATTTGTTCTGTTTCATCACTAAAAAGTGAATAGTTTATTTCCTTTGTGTGATTTTTAGATCTCCAATTAAACAATATATGCAATACTATGATTAATCAAATAATTATAGGCAAAAGTTTGAATTACATAATATATAAGGGCTTTTGTGAGTTCACCTCTGAGTCTGGAGGCTGTTTCTGAATTTTGAAAAATTTTGGCCAACTACAAACCAGTGTCTTCTGTAGTTGAGGTTAGGACTGGGTACACGATTAGCAGAGCATAGTACAATATATGTTTCTTAATGTCTGGAATTCCAAATTTGGAAAAGAAAAGGTGTTTTTATAATGTGAAGGGTGTACCCACAAATACATGTACATTGCATATTTTAAATATCTTATATGGTTGAATTTAACATGAAATAGCATGAATAAACAATGTTTATGAACAATTGACATTAATTTAATGATATTGGAGTTACTTTTATTTCCTGATAATTAAGTCTATTTGTACATGAAATTTTGTGAATCTTTGTGTTTCAGAATTTAATGAGGCATCTAGAAAGAACACAGTGTCCCTCCTTATTACTTTGGCACATACTGCTCTGGTCTAATTGCTTTAATGCTCTACTATCAAGCACTAGAGTGATGATTATTATGCTAATGTTGAGGGTGGAAGATATATTTAATAAATAAACTGAATCCTGAAAAAAATCGGACAATAAACACAGTCAACAGAGCCTAAATATTGAATACTAATTCTAAATGCTTACATTCTGTAATGGGGTAGTCTCTTATTTGACGTTTTACCGAAGCTCTTAACTACCTCACAAAATCTATTTATAAAGTGTTTACAACTGCAAAAAGGAAGGAAAAAAACTCTATAAATATGTGGAGATTAAACAATATCTACTAAAAATAACTGGGTCAAAAGGGAATAAAAGGTGATACCAAATGATAAATAGAGCCAAATGAGAATGACAATATAACATATCAAAACTTCTGGGGTGCAGCAAAAGCTGTAATAAGAGGGAAGCTTATATCATTTCAGGCCTATCTTAAGAAACAAGAAATATCTCCAGTAAATTAATATTACATCTTAAAGAACTAGAAAAAGAAGAGTAAAAGCAGTCCAAAGTCAGTAGAAAAAGAAAATAAAAATGAGAGAATTGAATGAAATAGAGAACAAAAAAAGACTATACAAAAAATAACACTTGATCTTAGCCAAAAGGCTGAGAAGCGATAGATAGACTATACAAAAAATTAATACAACAAAGAGCTGTTTCTTTATAAAGAGTAATAAAATTGACAAATCCCTGGCTAGACTCAATAAGGAAAAAAGACAAAAGACTCATATAAATAAAACCAAAAATGAAAAAGGAAAAGTTACCACAGACATCACAGAAATCCAAGGACCATAATAGGATATTTTGAAAAAAAAAAATGCCACCAAGTTCAATAACCTTGAAAAAAATGGATAAGTTCCTAGAAATATATAACTTTCCTAGACTGAATCATGAAAAACTTTAAAATCTAAATATACTGGTCAAGTCAAGGAACATGTATAAAGGACCCATGGACAAAGCCAATGGTGGGGGTGGATTGAATGTGGGAGGTAGGGGGTGAGTAGGGCAGGGGAGAGTAATGAAGGAAAAATGGGGACAACTGTAATTGAACAACAGTTAAAAAAAGGCTGATCAACAGTAAGGAAATTGAAACACCCATCAAAAACTTTCCCAAAAATAAAAGCCCAGGACCAGATGTCTTCACTAGTGAATTTTACCAAACACTCAAAGAATATTTGATACCTGTCTTTCTCAAACTCTTTCAAAAAACTTAAAAAGAGGCAATACTTCCTAACACATTTTATGAGGACAACATAACCCTGACATTAAAACCTGGCAAAGGATATCACACAAAAAATAAAAGTACAGACTAGTATCTCTCATGAGTATAGATGTAAAAATTCTAAACAAAATACTAGCAAAGCAAATACAAGAATACATTAAAAAATAATACATCATGATCAAGTGGGGTTCCTTTCAGGGACAAAGGGTGGTTCAACATACACAAATTGATCAATTAATACGGCACATTAAAAGAAAAAGAAAAAATCATATGAATTTATCAATAGATGCACAAAAGCATTTGCTAAGATACAACATCTGTTTATGACTAAAACACTCAATAAGATAGGTATAGAAGAAAAGTACCTTAACATAATAATGGCCATATATGGCAAATCCTTAGCTAATATCATACTAAATGGTGAAAAACTAAAAGCTTTTCATCTAAAATCAGGAACAAGACAAAGATGTTCAGCCTCACCACTACTATTCAACAGAGTACTGGAAGTCCTAGCCACAGCAATAAGGCAAGAGAAAGAAATAAATGGACCCAATTAGGAATCAAGAAGTAAAAGTGTCACTTTTTACAGATGGCATGATCCTTTTTATATAAAAATTATAAAAATTCCACTCCAAAATTATTAGAAAAAAAATAAATACAGTAAAGTTGCAGGATACAAAATCAATGTGCAGAATTCCACTGCTTTTCCCTATACTAAAAATGAAAATTCAGAAAAAGAAATGAAAATAAAAAGCAAATTCCTTTTGCAATAACAACAAAAATAACAAAATACCTAGGAATAAACTTAACAAAGGATGTGAAGGACCTGTATACTAAAAACTACAAAGCATTATTAACATAGACTGAAAAAGACATGATGACATGGAAAGATAGCCTGGATCATGGATTGAAATAATCAAAGTAGTTAAAGTGTCTATATTACCAAAAGCAATACACATATTTAATATAATCTCCATCAAAATCCCAATGGCATTTTTGAAGAAATAAAGAAAATCATCAGTGTTGGGGAGCTTTAACGCAGCCCCCCAGTCCGCCACAGATGAAGAATAAGACTACAAAGACATGATCTGCTTGGGGAGGAGAGGTGGCCGATCTCTCAAAGGAGAAGGGCCCAGAGCCTTTCCCTCCATGGGCTTTTATTAGGTTCATTTGCATAGGAATGCAGATACTTATCAATCATTGTCAGCCAGTAAGGGTGTGGGCCATAACATTTTAGGTGCCAGACTCATCTCAGGTCTGGACCCTTATCTTTTAAGCTGAGGGTACAAATTAAGTAGGTTTCACAGGAATGTATGTATTTTTCTTAGGCCTGATTCCCCAGGGAATCCGCCCCTCCCAGCACAGGACTGCACTGCCCTCCGTTATTGCTTCAGGCTGAAGTCAGGCAAGGGAAGTAAAGCAGCCAAGAGATTAGGAGACTTCTTGCAGACAGAATGAGCACTCAGGCTATTTCAAAGCCAAGGGGAGAGGGTCCATCACCCCCTTTTGCCACAGCTCCCTGAGTCCTTCCCTGCGAGCTTATCCCTGGTGACCAGAGCCTGTCTTAGGTTGATCCTCCCTTGAGGATTCTTACCTGTCATTGGCTAACTGGTCAATCTCAGGGCCAAGCAGGGTGAAGTGGGCAGAGGTGGCACTTCTGCCAGGGAGATGGACTTTGTCTCCTTAGTGGCTTATTGTCCCAACTCTGACTCAGCCTTAACCATGAGGGGTTACAGCCTCTGAAACCAGGCAGAGCGGTTCCCAACACATCAGATTTGTATGGAAAGCAATCCTCAGAAAAAGGATAAAAGCTGGAGGTATCTATACTGCTCACTTCAAACTATACTACAAAGCAAAAATAATCAAAACAGCATGGTAATGGAAGAAAAACACATAGAACAGTGAAGCAGAATTGAGAACCAAGAAATAAAACCACAAGTATATGGGCAAATACTTTTTGATAAAGGAGCCAAAAACATACAATGGAGAAAAGAAAGCCTCTTCTATAATTGCTGCTGGGAAAATTGGAAAGTCACATGTATAAAAATTAATTCAAAATGAATCACAGACCTAAATATAAGACCTGAAACTATAAAGTACACAGGAGGAAACATAGGTACAAAACTTACGGAACTTGATTGTACAGAACATTGTATGAATTTGACCTCAAATACGGAAGTAGAGGTAAAAATAAATGAGTGGAACTATATCAAACTAAAAAGCTTCTGCATATTAAAAATAAAAATGCAATCAACCAAATCAGAGAAGATGTTTGCAAACAACAGCTCCAACAAGGGTTAATATCCAAAATATACAAAGAACTCTAACAACTCAACACCAAACAAAATATCTAATTAACAAATGGGCATAAAAACTGAATAGACGCTTCCCCCAAGATGGCATACAAATAGGCTACAAATATATGAAAAGATGCTCAACTTCACTAGCCATTAGGAAATACAAACTAAAACTACAGTGAGATACCACTTCACACCTGTTAGAATAGCTATTATCAACAAGAAGAGTAATAACAAGTGTTGGAGAGGTTGTGGAGAAAAAGGAAGCTTCATTCACTGCTGGTGGGAATGTAAACTGGTACAATCACTATGAAAATAGTATGGAGTTTCCTCAGAAAATTAAGAATAGAGTTACCATATGAATCCCCAAATCCCTATTCCAGGTATCTACTAAAAATATTTGAAACATATATGCAAAAACACATATTCACCCCTATGTCCACTGCAATATTGTTAATGGTGGCCAAGACATGGACACAACTGAAGTGTCTTTTGACTGATAATAGGATAAACAAGATATGGTACATATACACAATGGAACATTAGATAGGACAATGGCCCTCTTCAAGGCAGGCACCTTGGGACCTCACACAATTCTCCCAATTGCCATGAGCAGCCCCCTCGTATTTCCAACAATCTCATTACCAGTCTGAAATCTCTTCTTTTTCAAAGGTGATTTTAGTTTTGGGAAAAGCCAGAAGTTGCAGGGCACCAAATCTGGGCTATGGGGGAGCTGAGTCACCTGGGTGATTTGATGCTTCACCAAAAATTTCTGCATGAGACATGATTTATGAGCAGGCATGTTGTCATGATGAGGCTGCCAATCACCAGCTGCCCATAGGTGTGGCCTTCTGAATCATCTGAATAATTTCCGTGGAGGCATATTCAAACTTAATGCAAAATTGGATGCAGATTTGTTGCTCTACTCACTCATTTTGAAAGTGATGGCCACACAGTACACATGCTCACTCAGCAGCGTCTACTGCCCCCACCACTGACTAGTACACTGAAGTCACCATTGTTCACACATGAGCATTCCAGTCCACTCTCCTTGGCTTCTAGGTTACACCAATGTCACACAGACCACTCTTGTTATATTAACAATGGCTGGACCTTTTCCAGACAGACCTCAGATAATCTTATTAACCAATGTCATACCAATAAATTAATTTTAAAAATAAAAGTAAATGCTGATTAAAAAAAATAAAACAAAGTGCTTACAATGGAAAAGGTAGACTGCCTTAACAAACAAACAAACAAAAATCTTGTTCCAGACCTAGGGAAGGGGATGTATGTTAATTGTAAAGAGCTACATGTATTTAACTATGTATAAGCTATATATGTACTAAAACATTAAGTGATTATACCAGTGGACACCTTGTGAGAAATTTTCTTCAGGTTCTATCAAAAACACTTTCAAAGTTTTTGGTTTGTGTAGTCTTTTTGTTTTCTAGTACCTCTTAGAGATAATTGCCATCAATATACTCACAATGAGGCTTAAGGAAGTTATACATACAAGTTAAGCTTACACAAGACTATGCAAAAATGTATTTGTAAGCACTTTACAATTTACAATGTATTTTCCTCTTTAGCACACTATATTAAACATATATTTAGCAATCAATCTTACAGTCTAATAATAACATAATTTTGAATAAGGTATTTTCTTTGTCACCATGAAGCTTACTCTTTAGTGAAAGAGAAGGAGAAACAGAATGTACTATTTTTATAATTGAAGTACAAATAAGTTGTCATGGGAGAAAAGAGGGTGAGGCAATTTCTATTTGAACACTGGGATGGTGTCACGAGAAATGCCATTTGTACCAATTTTTTCCAGGCAATATTAGCATTATGTAAGAAAAGCTATGAAGATAGTAACATTTGTGCATACGTAAAAAATAATGCATCTTCTTGTTTGGTTAAAGGATAGAATACAAAGCAAATAAAGTGGGAGTTAAACCTGGAAATTGTGTATTAGACAAATTAATGAAATCCTTTAATTCTTATTTATGTATGCAGGATCTCTGTAGTAGTGGGGAATGCAAAAATAATGAAATTTGGGATAGGCAAGAAGATTACTTAAAAGACTATAGATAAGACAAAAGTTAATAAGGACTAGAAATAAGAAAGTAGTGTAGAAATTTGGCTACAATTCACAAAACTCATTTCATAATATTGTTGGTTACATAGTTGGACCATGAAATTCTTAAAATTAAGATTCAGAAAAAGAAGATGAAAAAAATTGCTGGAAGATATTTGTCAGTGTATACAATTTATTATTCAGATATACCAACAGGAAAATAAAAATATGAGACACAAATTCAGAACATTTCACCAAATTCACCAGTGAATTTTTAGAAAAGTTTTACCTGATGCTAAGATTTGGTAAAGAAAGAAGTCCAATGTGGCTTAATAAAGTGGCTTATTAAGGAGGCAATGTTTGCCTTGGAGGCAATGTTTGATCTTTCATTGGCTAAAATATGGATGATTTTAATACTTTTTGTCACTCAAAAACACATTAGCCTTGCAATGAAATATTTTCTTCCAAAATCAAAGGAATGGCATATGTTGAATGAAAAAAGTTCAGGAAATTTATTTTTCATCGTTATCTATTTAAAGAGTTGAATTTAAATATTTATTTTTAATTTTCTGTAAATGACTTGTAAATAAACTTCTTTTAAAAATGGATCTTATGTCTGACTTTTTCCCCATATTTCAGCTTTATATCCATATCAAAGGTGATCTTGGAAACCTTATGTCTAAGATGACACCATAGCTGAGAATCCAAGTGCCTTAATGAGTGGTACATATTTTAGTTTCTGTCACCAATTAGCAGATCTCCTTTTGGAAATTCAGTTATTGATGAATAAATACTCATCATTTTAAGCACTAAGGTTTTGTGGTTGATCTTTAATATCTACTTGTATTATCTTGAATATTCAAAGGCAGTAGAGAAAGAAAATAAAAGAGATGAAGAAACATAGGAAGTTTGTCAAAGTGATTTTTGTAAAATGTGAGAAGATAAAGATAAACATAACCAAGATTTTGCTTCTAGATAACTAGGATCATGTCATTGCAATGCCAAAATTGGGGAGAACAAGAAAGAATAGGAATTTACTCTGGAATGACATGATAAGCAACCTAAATGTATTTTTAGGGTTTAGTGGGAAATATCAACCAAAACATAATCAATTTTTAAAATAATACTTTGAAAGTATTTTTGATAGTTTGTTGAAGCAGCAAAATACTTTTCATATAGGAATAATCACGATTTATCTTATTCATTATATGTACCACACAGTTTAGTATTGTTTATAAATTATATATATGGAAGGCATATTATTTCCAGTGCTTAGAGCTGCTAAAAGGTTCATGCTTGCCTTTTTAAGAGTATGCCTATGTTCAAATATCTAAAAAAAAGCAGCTAAAGAATTTGGATGTAGTCTGCAAGAAAGAACCAATTCTAAAAATGTAACTTACAGTGTTGTCAGTGGAAATCAGGCTCTTCCACTGGATTGCTAGGAAATCATTCCAAGGACCCACACATGGGAGATTGTGGTGTGACAAGGCTTATTTGGGTGGAAATCTGCTCCTGGGTTTCCAGAGTCATATCTTCCTCTGTGCCACTATGGAAAAAGTCCAACTGTTTCCTCAGAAAAGCCAAAACAAAGGCTGAGGCCCAGAATTTCTGCTTCATATTAAAGTTTAGCCCTTCGAGGCCCACACCATCTTCTAAGGACTCTGGCAGCTGCTAGACCTACATGGTCACATGCTCTGAGGCAAGAGCTTCTTTATTCCCTTGGGATTATGTTAGCTTGCGTTGGGATGGACCAGTTGCTTTTCAAAATAACTGATCAACCTCCTGAGCTTTCATGAGCTTTTTGATGTGTCCACTCCCTAGTTAGACTGACAGGCCTCTATGGCCAAGCACTTCTGCCTCTGTCCCCCAACAATCTGGTACCAGAGAGGGGGAGGGAGAAGTGTTAGTCCCCTTGGTGGAACAATGCTATGATCTACTGTGGTATGAAGCTATAGTTTCCTGGTGAAGAAAACAGCTTCGCGCTCTCCAGATTTTTAAGTTCAATTTCTAATTCCCTTTGCTTTCTTTCTTATTAATAATTAGCTAACTACCTATTGTAACAACAGGAGTAATTTTTTTTAGAAGGAATTACTAAAG
The DNA here is from genome assembly GCF_022682495.2 of Desmodus rotundus. NCBI lineage: Eukaryota > Metazoa > Chordata > Mammalia > Chiroptera > Phyllostomidae > Desmodus > Desmodus rotundus. The sequence continues at coordinate 25,929,496 of NC_071397.1, forward strand.
CCAACAATTTGCATATTCTCTTAGGACACACAATGTAAGAGAAGAAAGTCATCAGGCTTTACCTTTATTTTGTAAACAGGAAGCATAATTAGCAAAAGCTATTGTAGTGCAGGGGTAGGAGCAGAAGATGAAAAAAAGAAAAAGCACTAGATGGCAATTTCATTCTCTTCTTGGGACACATTTATGTTTATTCCCAGAAAAGACATTTTATATTTGCCATTTAGTCTTAGTGTTTCTGGAGGAAGTGCACCCTTGAGGTGTCTCAAAAAAGAATTTTAAGGGGCACACATTTGGAAGAAGTTAAGCGTAGAGGCAAGATTTATTGTAGTGAAAAGAAATAACACACCCTCTGGGTTTAGAGGGTGGGCAGGTTCTGGTGCAACTGTCCTGAGGTCTTTGCTAATTTTCCATGTATTTTATTGGTTTTGGAAATACACAGGGTGTCTTTCAAACTGTCCAACCTATCTCCTGGGTTTTCCTGGGGCTGTGCTGGGCCCTCTTACTATCCAATCCCTTGCCAGGGTTTTCTGCCTTTATCCTACTTGACCTTATTCCCAGATTTTCCCAGGCTAGACTCTGCCCCTTTATGATCACAATTTTGCTCCTACTGCACATGCTGCCAAGTTCTGATTCATCACGTGGCTTCTGTTGCATTTGTTCCCAGCAAAGGAATTTTTCCTTTACTGTTTTAGTCTTCCCCATGGTCAGTTGTTCCCTGGGGAGAATCTGATTCCATTTGCTCCCTTCCTTTGTTAATAACTAACTACTCACTGTAACACTCGAAACTGTAAACTTAGATTTTAGCACATTGTGCTCTTCTTATAATTCAGATCTTAAGTCAGTACTGTCTCCTTTCAGAGGCCTAATTGATTATAGTTTACTCCCTTATGTAGCAGCAACCCCTTCTATCACTATTAGTCATATACCTCTTGTGTTGACTTAACAGTCATTGCTCTCTGAAATTCTCAAGCATTCATTTTTTTTTACCTGTTGGCTGCAAGCTCCTTGAGACCAGGATTGAGCTTTACCATTGTTGCATTTCTAGCACCCAGAGCATTATTTCCTAAATGATTTTAACATAATTAATATTATTTAATGACCAAGTAAAAAGATATGAATTGAAGGAGTAGATTGTTTATAGGATATCATCAGTAAATTTTGAAATAAAAATGTTAGGAAAAACATTCAGTGGTAATGAGTAGGAGGAGAATATGTCACCCTTCACAAGTTGAAATATATTGTGCAATAAAAATTTAGAAACAGTAAGTGTGGGCAGAAATATCAAAACTACACCACTGAATTAGTGTAAATAGTACACACTACCAATGCATCACAAAACTGTATAGAAATTTTTCTGTAGGCTTTACATTTGGCCCCCTCTCTGGATCCCCTTTGACGTGTTTTATTTTAGGCTCTCATCATACCTCCTGTTTTCCAATTAGGCCATATTTTTAAAATAGGAATTTTACTCTTGCTTGGATCAAGGATCAGGGGAAATTACTATGTTGTGATCAACATGCTTATTCACATGTATGTGTTCAACAGTTTCTTAAAATCTGTTTATTTAAAGTAAAAGTCTCACTTTGCTTTTTAAAATGTTTCTTAACTACTTCATCATCACATTAAATAGTCAATAACTTAATATTTTATTATTTAACACCCAAGCTTGGGAAACTAAGGCTCATGGACCAAAGCCATCTGGCCAACTGCTTTTGTAAATAAAATGTAATTGATTCACAGCCACACCCATGTATTCACATATCTCCTATGGCTACTTTGGTGCTATAATGACAGAACAATTGCAACAGACTCTATATCCTATAGAGCCAAAAATATGCATTATGTGCTCCTCTTTAGAAAAAGGCTTCATCATTCCTCCTTTTTATCATTGTGGTCTAGAAATTAAAAGCTATACACAGTTCAAATAATTTTCCTGCAGCAGATTTACAAAGGCAAACCTGTCTCTTTCTTTTCCCATGCAGTAGAAAGATTATCTCTCAAGATCTCCCATTAACCTCAAACACTGGCAAACAGACTTTGCTTCATTTTGACTAGCTTCTTAATAAAACTGTTTATTGACAAGTTAACTTGTTTAGCAGAAAGCCAATAAACCACAGTGCAAGTCCATAGATTACACTATTTTAAGCTTTCAAAGAAATAATTAGTTTCTCTAAAGGGTTGGGAGACTGCTGCCATTGCTAAATAACCTTGGATCTAGAAAGAGAGATCTTCAATTTGTTGCGTACGGCTGCCGTACACGGCCTGTTGCCTCGGGATATGCAAAGTTAAAAACATAAAGATTATTACGTTTATATAAAAACATAAGGTTTTCATATTTATCTAAATACTTTTATAATTAATTCCTTAGCATATCATCACTCATGGGGACAGGGAGAGCTGTCCCTTAGCACAGAAAGTTTTAAGCTCTGATCCACACTTGGGAAAGAGTCTCTCAAGCGCCCTGTTCCCACACTGTATCTGTAGATGATGAAAGTGTAGATTTATTAGTGAATCCCCATATATAAATGAAGTGACTGATGTAGGCATGCTAAAATTAATTTAGTTTGAAACTATGGCACTTTTCCAGAGCATAGTACTTATCCATATAAAAGCACTTAAAAAAATTAAAGGCTCCAATCTCTCTTTATAGTAGGAATTATAAAAGACAGACATTTTCCCTTTTCTAATAGGGTTTCTGGCCCCCTCACCCCTTCAAAAATATTGGCTAAGACTTACAATAAAAGAAAAATAATATGACTTGACAGAGACTGCTTTGTCCTTCATGATATCAGTAACCGCGCTTCCCTGGTAACTCGGGATTCTTTTTGAAACTTCCTGGCAACTTCTCTGTGCCCACAAATAGGCAACCGTGATTTGCAGAACACACATTTCAGACTCAGGGATATACGTACCACATTATAGTCATGGTCATCACCTTTGGGATGGTAAACGGGAAGACATCTTTGCTCCATTTTCTTGTCAAATTGTTCTTTCCCTCCATTCCATAGTTATTTGAAAACTATGCAGCAAATTACCAACCCAATTGGACACATGTAAATCAACCTCAATGTTAATCTCTCTGCTAAGTTTTCTTTTTTGTAAAATTACGATAATAATAAAACCTATAATAAAAGCTTATGATAGCATTAATCATACCTAGAATATAATTATCCCTAATAAAAATTCATTATTGTTACCAAGATGGCTTCTGTCCCTCATCATCATCACCATCATTTTCTATCATCTAGTCGATTTGATACTTTTCCACCTGAGAAAGTAGAACCAGTTCACCAAGATTAACCCTGTTCCCTTCTCCCTTTCTATTTATCACGTTTCATAGAGGAGCTGGCTTCTTATCTAAGGCCCACCTCTCTCTACTTTCTAGTCTCTGTCCCTTCCTATGGGATGCTACTCACTGTTCAACCATTTGCTCTTTTCTGGATATTTCTGGGAATAATTCAATATTTTCCTATTAAAAATAAATTATGGAACTACAGAAATCCAGTTGCATGGCTCCCTTTGTGGATCCAAGTTCTGATTCCCCTTGCCTCTTTGGGGTCTTAAGGGTTTCTTATCGCTGCGAGTCACTGGGTGCTTCCCCATCCTGTATGGATTTTCTCACCCTGCTCACACTTATGGAAATACATTCCTTCATTATAATGATGTGTCTATACCCTTGTGTGTGTGTACTTCTTTCTTGTGCCAGGATCATGACTGACACCGATGCTTGTGAATTTCATGAAGTCATAGGAGTTACAGGGTAACAGTTTTGAGATGATCTAATCAGGTGAATTTAGTACATGCAAGGTACTAAAAAATCTGAATAATCAAAAATAAATAGTGACTAAAAATTAATAGAAAGCGTATGATCAGACTGGCATTTCATGAAAAGAAGCTTGCAACAACACAGGAACTAATGTCTTCTCTTTCCCATACTAAACACCATTTCCAATTCTTACTTTAATCTCAACACGAAAATATTTACTCTTTATTATTACATATTTAGCAACAATATTCATTAATATATAAAAGGGAACAAGTAAAATATTATCCTTGTGTCCTTGGCCACAGTTACAGTTATCCCACAGTGGAAACAGCACATTACATTTGAAAAACAGCTAAAAACATTTCACTGAGACACATTTAACCACTTATCTTTAGAAGCAGAAAGTAAGCATAAGATCATAGGAAACATATCTTTTCAAATGTTGGTACAAAATCTTGTCTGATAATTACCTTATGGGAGAGTCCTTTAGCAGAATTGCATACTTAAGTGTTAAGATACTATGTCATATTATGTTTGAGTTATATACACTACTTTCTTTTTTCTATTCCTGAGTTCTACATCTTATAGCATCTGTGTAGATTACAAAATTGCAAATGCCAGATGGCAATGTGATCATTGAATTCAAATCAATTTCATTTCCATTTTAATCATAAAAGAGAATGATCAATTTTGTAAATGTTTCTGTTCTGGTTATTATTATTTTTAGATGAGAACAAAGAGTTGGACTTTTAAAACAACTTTTATATCTGTGAATTATAGTACTTTTTCCTCTACCAAACTCGCAATTAAGGTTCTAAAGTTTGAGTAGCTAAACCTTTTCTTCTGCAGACTAATATATCAAAAAGGAGGCATAAATAACCTGCAGTTTGAGCAGAATAATTAATACAAAATATTATGTTCTACATAACATATTGAGAAACAACTTTAAAAGAATTATTTTCTATATAAAAATAAGTAAGAATATAAATTCCAGCTAAATATTGCTCCTCATTGGGAGGTGACATCAGCAAGATGGTAGAGCAGCAAGCTCCATACATTTCTTCCTGGATCATAATACCAATTTAATAATACATGGAACAATTTCCATTGCAAGAAATCCAGAATTCAGTTAAGAGGCTCCTGTATTCCAAATGAGCACATAACCTGATACCATCTTTTTAAAGATGGTAAAAAAAAAAAGAAAAGAAAAGAAAAAATTCTGGCAGTCACTTGCCCAAACCTCTCTTCCATGTTCAGTGGGATATAATAGGAAGGAAACTCCTGACTACCAGACTCTACTTTGGAAGGAAAAGGGAAGACTGGAACATACACAGAATAGTCAGACTCCCTAAAGGGCTGTCAGAGGCACTGATTTCTGTCTTAACTAAATCTGACTTCTGCATTAAAAGGATACCATATTAGAGAGCACTGAGAACAAAAGCAATGGTTTGAACTAGCATGACTCCTCCAGGCTCGCAATTGCTCCTCCTCCAGGCTCAGTCTAAGTCTTGGCCAAATTAGAGCACTGCTAAGACCTGGCATACTTAGATACCTGGAGACAGGTATACACACACACATACACAAAGCTTCAAAGGACTTATGGCCCAGCAAACAGAGGCCACTATTGATTGGTGGCTTCTTCTAGAGGGGTTGAAGGTAGAGTGTGCAAGAAGAAGAATGGATCGTATATCCAATGTTCCAATCCAACATGCCAAGGATTTTTGGCATGTTACTGAGAAACTGGTTTCTGTCTCACGTATTTTGGAATACTGATGGAACTCAGCATATTATACATGCCTGGGACCCTCAGGACAAAAAGAATTGAACTGTCAAAGTAAACTCCAGAGAGCCAGAAGTACTGCAGACACCGTAGAGTGAAAGATATATAAGATCTAGAAAAAGTAAAATGGGAAAACCTGTGGTTTTGAAATGTAAACACACAAATTTATAGAGAAGAGTCATCCACAGAAAAGGATTTAGAGGCCCCCCAGAATCTCTGGCTGGACTGACTAGTGAATATCTTTCTCTCTATAAAGCAAGTCTGTAACTGTGAAAGAGAACTGTTTTCTCAATGTGTGGAACCTGCCACTAAATAACAACACAACATACGCACCCCAATAATAAATAAATAGGTAAATAAAATAAAGTAAAGTAAAATAAAATAACACAGAGAATTGTGGGCCAACTAAAAAAATACAATAAATTGCCCTGGCTGGTGTGGCTCAGTGGATTGAGCACCAGCCGGTGAACCGAAGGGTCGCTGGTTTGATTCCCAGTCAGGGCTCATGCCTGGGTTACAGGCCAGGTCCCTGGTGGCGGGGGACACATGAGAGTCAACCACACAGTGACATTTCTCTCTCTGTCTTTCTCCCTCCCTTGCCCTCTTTCTAAAAATAAATAAATAAAATCTTTAAAAAAAATAAAATAAATTGCCAAAAACTGACCCTAAAGTAAAGAAGGTATGAGTTCCCTGACCAAAAAAATCAAAAATAGCCATCAGTAAGATGGCAAATTACCTCAATAATGTAATGAATAAACAGAATGAGAATATCAACAACAAACAGATGAAATATTAAAAACAAACAAAATTTGAAGCTGAAAAATATAATAACTAAATTGAAAAATTTACCAAAGGAGTTAACTCCTTTGAATTGACTAAAAGAGTTGAGACCAAAGTCCACAGATTGACCCAACAGAAGACTGATTCAATGAACTCCAATACAGGTCATTTAAAGTTACCTAGTCATGAAAGGAAAAACAAAAGGATTGAAGAAAAGTGAGGAAAGCATGAAGTACTGAAAGAACACAATAAAGAAGATGAAATATGTATTATGTGAGTTCCAAAAGGAAAAGTGAGAGAAAATGGGGCAGAGAGTTTATTTAAAGAAATAATGGCTGTAATCTTTCCAAACTGTGAAAGGAAATGGACATTCATATTGAAGAAGCCCATAGACCCAATGAGGATAAACTTAAATCAAACAAACAAAAAAAAATTTAAGCCAAACACATTGAGGTACATTATGATCACATTGTCAAAGGTTGAAGTTAAAAAGACAAATTGGAAAGCACCGAGAGAAAGAAACAGCACATAAAGAGCCCTCATAAAATTAGCAAAACCCTTAGCAGAAAACTTACAGGCCAGAAGGGTGTGGGGTAATATATTAAGAGTGCTGAGAGAAAAATAAAATTACCCAACCAAGGAAACTAAACCTAGAAAAACTACCATTCAAAAATGAAGAATAAATGAAGACAGTCCTTTGTGAAACAAAAACTGAGGCAACTCATCACCACTGGACCTGTCTTACACTCAACGTTAAAGGGAGTCCTTCAAAGTGAAATGAAAGTTTGCCAGGTAGCAACATGAAAACATATGGAAATGTAAAGTTTGCTGAGGAAGGTAAATGTGTAAACAAATAGAGAATACTGTATTGGTACATAAACCAGTTTTACTAGTAAATAATTTAAAAGACAAAAGTATAAAAAATAGCTATAACTACACAATATGTTAATAGATACACAATATAAAAACATGTAACTTTTAAAATCAATAATAAAAAGTATATGAAGGGAAAAAATAAAAAGTAAGCTTTTTTTGGTATGTGATTGAATTTCAGTTGTTATCAGCTTAAAATAGATTGTTATAATGATATGATATTTAATGCAAACCTCATAGTAAACAAAAATTAACATATCTAAATAGAGATGCACATGAGTTTTTGGACAACAGTGTGGTGATTACCAGGGAGAGGGGTGTGATGGGAGCTGGAGGAGGGTATGGGTGGACAAATGGTGATGGAAGAAGACTTGATGGGATGGTGAATACACAATATAGTGCACAGATGGTATGTTGTGAAATTGTGCACCTGAAACTTTATAAATTTTGTAATTGGTGTCTCCCAAGTAAATTCAACAAAAAGGGGGGAAAGGCCAAAATATGGTAAAAATTAAAAAAATCCACTCCTTCCATGTCAATAATTATTTTAATATAAATGCATTAAGCTTCCCAATTAAAAAAGTATAATGGCTGAATAGATGACAAAAGCATATCCAAATATAATCTGTCTGCAAAAGACTTAATTTAGATTTACAAAAAATACAAAGACTAAAAGAGAAAAGGTGGAAAATGTTATTTCATGAAAATGCTAACCAAAAGAGAACAGTATTTACCATACTTGTATTAGGTGAAAGGGACTTTAAGTCAAAAACTCTCATAAATCACAAATAAGTTATTCTATAATTAAAAAGGGTAAATTCACCAGAAAGATGAAATTATAAATATATATGCACCCAGTATCTGAAAACCCACATGTATGAAGCAAACATTGAGAGAAGTAAATGGAGAATTAGCAGTACAATGAGAGTAGGAATTTTTTAATAGTTTATTTTTGTTATAATTTTTCCATTACCATTTTCACCCTTATATCCTCTTCCACCTCCACCTGCCCTGCACCTCCCACAATCACTACACTGTTGTCTATGTCCCTTTTTTACTCTGTCCTTTCAACCCCAACTCCCCAGAGCTATCAGCCTGCTCTCTATCTGAATCTGTCTTTATTTTGTTTTTTAGTTCAGTTTTTTCATTTAAGTAGGAGATTTTAATATACCACTTTCAGTTATAATTGAAGTGCCAGATAAAAATCAGTAAGAAAACAGAGGACTTAAAGAACACTGCAGAAAATGTAGGCTTCATTCCACTAAACAGCAATGGAATACACATTCTTCTCTAGTACACACAGGACATTTTTCATGATAGATCAAGATAGATTCGTCACAAAACTAGAGTTAATAAATTGTGAAAGTTTAAAACATGCCAAATATCTTTTCTGAATACATAAATAAAAATAGAAATCAAAGTAGAAAGAAAAACTGAAAAATTCACAAATGTATAGAAATTAAGTATCATAATTCTGAACAAACAAGAAGAAAATAAAGAAGAAATAGAAGAAAATATTTTTAGTCAAAGAAATGAAAAGGGAAAACATTTTTCTAGTTATCTGAGAACTAGTTATCTAGTTATCTTGAGGCAAATAAAAATGAAAACAACATATCAAAACATGAGTAAATGAGAAGATTATAGTGGTAAATGCCTGAATTAAATAAAAAGAAAATATCATTGAAACAACTTAACTTTACATCTCACAGAATGAGAGAAAGAATAGACTAAGCCATAAGTTAGCAGAAGAAAGAAACAATAAAAATTAGAGCACAAATAAACAAAATAGAGGATAGAAAAACAATTGAAATATTTAAAAATTAAGAGATGGCCATTTGAAATTGACAAACCCCTAATCAGATTAATGAGGAGAGAAAACTCAAAGTCAGAACTGAAATGAAGCATTATAATCAAAGCCACAAAATTTTTTAAAAGATCATAAGATATTATATTAAAAATTATATACCAAATTATATAACCTAGGATAAACAGATAAATTTCTAGAAATTTAGATTCCTACAAGACCAAACCAGGAATAGATTACCTAAGCAGACTAATAGTAATGTGATTAAATCAGTAATCAATACCTTCCAACACAGGAAAATACAGGACCAGATGACTTCACTGGAGAATTCTACCTATCATTTAGGTGAAACACTTTCAAACTCAATTTATCAGCTCAGTATTATGATGACAGCAAAGTGTGACAAAGACTGAAGAATAAATAAAACAAACAAAAAAAACACTAAAGACTAATATTCTTGATAAATACACATGCAAAAATCCTCTAAGAAAAAACCTAACAAGCCAATTACAAATAGTGTATTAAAAATATCATACTTCATTACCAAGTAGGATTTATCCATAAGATGCAATAACTATTCAAATGACAAAAAGAAAAAAAATAGAATAAAGGTTAATATATCTGGTGAACATAGCAGATGCAAAAATTTTCAACAAAAATATTAACAAACCACATCCACCAACACATCAAAGGATCACATACCACTATCAAGTGAGATTTACTCCAGGGATGAAAGGATGTTGCAACATCTGAAAATAAACTAATGTGATACACCATATTAAAAAAAAAGAACAAAAGGGTTAAAATAATATTATGAAATTATTAGATGTACAAAAATATTTAAAAATTCAAAATCCATTATCCATTTATGATAAAAAAACTCTCAATAAAATTGGTCTAAAAGGAATGTAGCTGAACATGATCAAGGCCATATATGACAAACCCACAGCTAACACCATATTCACTAGGAAGAAAATATAAAGCTTTTCTCTAAGATCAAGAATAAGACAAGAATGCTCTTTCTAGACACTTCTACTCAACGTAGCATTGGTAGTCCTAGCCAGAGCAATCTGACAAGAGAAAGGAATAAAAAGTGTCCAATTTAAAAGGAAGATGTCTTTATTTCTATGTTTGTGGTTCTATTTGGCTCATTTGTTTGTTTCACTCATTAGGTTCCACTTATAGGTTGGAAATAATGAATGAATTGACAGCGACCAGAGGGGAGAGGGGAGAGGGATAACAGGGGAAAGTAGGGAAAGGGTCTAGTTAAGGAACATGTATAAAGGACCCATGGACATGAACAACAGGGTGGGGGCTGATGGAGGGATCGGGGTAGGGTGGGTAGGACAGGGGAGAACAATGGGGGAAAATTAGGAGAGCTATAATTGAACAACAATTAAAAAAGGAAGATGTCTGACGATATACTTGAAAAGCACTAAAGTTTACCAAAAAGCTATTCAAACTAAAAAATAAATTCAGTAAATTTTCATTATACAAAATTAATATATAGAATTCAGTTGCATTTCTATACATTAATAATGAGCTATGAGATAGAGAAATAAGGAAAAAAAGCTCATTTAAAATTACACCAAAATGAATAAAATACCTAGGAATAAATTTAACCAAGGGGGTGAAAGACCTATACTCTGAAAATTATAACACATTGATGAAATAATTAAATACAACACAAATAAATAAAGAGATATACCATGCTCATGTTCTGGAATAATCAATACTGAATACAGTCTACAGTACTGATTCAATGCACTCTTCATCAAAATACCAATGGCTTTTTTTTTTTTTTTTTTTTTTTTTTTTTTTTTTTTTTTTTACAGAAGCAGAACAAAAAATTCAAAAATTGCTTGGGACCACAGATGACCCTGAACAATTTAAGCAATCTTGAGAACGATGAACAAAGCCAAAGGTATCATGCTTCTAGATTTCAAACTTTACTACAAAACTGTAGTAATCAAAACGGTATGGTACTGACACCAAAAAAACAGATATAAATGGAATAGAATTGAAAGAACCCCCAAATAAGCCAACACATATATAATTAATAAATCTATGAAAAAGGATAGAAGAATATACAATGGGGAAAAATTGGTCTCTTCAATAAGTGGTGCTGGGAAAACTGGATAGTTACATGTAAAAGAATGAAACTGGGCTACATTCTTACACCATATAAAAAATAAATTAAAAATGGATTAAATACTTAAATGTAAAACCTTACCATAAAACTCCAAAAAGTAAACATAAGCAATAGGCCCTTTGACATCAATCTTAGCAATATTTTTTAGAACAATCTGTTCATGCAAGAATAACAAAAGCAGAAATAAGCAAATGCAATTATTTCAAATTAAAAAGTTTTCATGGTGAAGGAAATGAACAACAAAATACAAAGCAACCTACTGAATGGGAGCAGACATTTGCAAATCATATGTCTAAATAGTGATTAATATACAAAAAATATAAAGAAATTATACAAATAATATCAAAAATACAAACAACCTGATTTTTAAAATGGGCAGAGTACTTGAGTAGACACTTTTCCAGAGAAGACATACAGATGGCCAACAGGCATATGAAAGAAGATATGTCTACTCTGACAATAAGGTAATATTTTATTTGACAATATCAAAATGATAATAAGATATTTCACACCTGTTAAAATGGCTATTATCAAAAAGTTCAAAAACAAATAAATAAAATAGAACAACTGTTGCCAAAGATATGGAAAAAACGGAATCATTGCACACTGTTAGTGGAATGTAAAATGGTGTGGCCACTATGGAAAACAGAATGGAAGCTCCTGAAGAAAAATTAAAAATAAAACTACCGTATGACCCAGCAATTTCACTGCTAGGTATTTATCTACAGAGAAGGAAAACAGCACTCTAGGGGATGTGGTTCAGTTGACTGAGTGTGGTCTCGTAAACTGAAAGGTCACCAGTTTGATTCCTGGTTAGGGCACATGCCTGGGTTGTGGCTTGGTCCCCAGTCAGGGCGCATACAGAAGGCAACACATTCACGTTTCTCTCTCACATTGATCTTCCTTCTCTCCCTTTCTCCATCCCTTGGCCTCTCTCTTAAAAAAGAAAAAAGAAGAAGAAGAAGAAAAGAAAATACTAATTGAAGAGATGAATACACACCTATGTTCACTGCAGTATTATTTATAATAACCATGATATGGAAACAACCTGTGTCCACTAATATATGAATGGATAAAGAAAATGCGGCATGTGCACACACACAAATATACACAAGGGAGTAAACTCAAATGTCAAAGAGAATAAAATCTTGCCATTTGCAACAACTTGAATAGACCTAGGGAGTATTATCGTTAATAAAATAAGACCCAAAGAGTAAGGCAAGTACCATACAGTTTCATTTATATGTGAAATCTAAAATTTAAAACAAATGAACAAACGAAACAAAAGCAGACATAGGTACAGGGAACAAAGTGGTAGCAGAGTGTGAGGGGCTAGAGGAGCAGACAAAATAGATGAAGGGGATTCAGAGGTTAAAACTTTAATTTATAAAATGTGATGATAAAATATAATAACATAGGAAATACAATTAGTAATATTGTGATAACTTTGGTGACAGACTGTAAATAGACATTTTGTAATGAGTATATATATTGAATCATTATTTTGTACATCTGAAATTAATAGGGCATTAAATGTCAATTATATGTCAAGAGGAAAAAAAAACAAAGAAAATAAGGAGAATTACACAAATGAAAAATTGTAGTATTTGAGCAATGGTTTTCAAGTTGGCAGTATAATTTAAGGAACAGAAATAGGATTCTTTTTTTACCTGTGCCACTGGCTGCTTTCAGAAAGTCATTTACTTCTTTGTACTATTAAGTACCCCTACTTACCAGCACTATTTTCTTGATGACTACATTTCAAAGAAATGACCCCCAGGTCTTTGAGAAAGATAACTCCTAGGTTGTAAAAACTGCAGTACAGTTTTTGACACACCTAAATCCTTTGGAAGCAATGAGGAGAGTCCCAGGTGGATGCTGCCTGGGATTGTGAGTTTATGTCATTGCTGAGAAAACAGAAATTTATGAAGCCCTAAACTAATCTCTAAAGGAGATTGCTAGCAAATCTGCCCAACTTTTGTGCAGAGTGAGAGGGAAATACTAACTTTATTATCCTGGTAGAAAGACACACCTGCTTTCTGACTCAACGTTTGATCCTATCTATCTTTCAGGGCTTTTTGCTATCCCAAAACATAGATTTCTATGAGATTACATTCACAATGTACATAATCACTGGTTAATTCATGTGTGTATAATCTTTTGAAAATATAACAATGTACTTATTTTTATTTTTTCAAATGGAAGTCAATTTTTATTATTTAATCGTGTATTAATGCATTTTATTATTCCATTCATGCATTCAACAAACATTTTTTGATCTAGTATCTGTCATAAAATGTGAGTAAGTGTAATAAGTTTAAAATACATTAAGAGCATGTTCTCCGTGAGTTCTAATATAGTTACTAAATAATTAACTTGCTAATTATATACCATATTCAAAGAAGTCACAGAGACAGAGTGAAAAGACAGACCCAGATTTTCAAAGAATGAGGGTAAATTTTTCAGGAAAAAATGGAAAAGGAATATCTATAGGGAAGAATTAAGAAAAAAAGTTGAGGTGGATTTAGTATGGATTATCCGAAACATACCAAGGATTTATGTGGGAGTGAGATACTGGAGTTACCAAGAAAAGTAAATGGGATTGTATTAGAAAGAAGTCAATACATGTAGCCGCCATAAGGAATTTGAGGCTTTATTTATAGGTTATGGGGTACTATATAATCATTTTAAACAGGGAAGTAGCATAATTAGATTGGATTTCAGAAAGTTTTCTTGATTATGGGTTAATTAGATCATAAAAGTCAGTGTTCTAAGTAGAGGTTATACATAAAAACCACCATAGCCTTGGTGGAACTCCAGTGAATGTAAAATTCCAAGCCTTCTTTTCCTGTAGTACATCATTCCAAATATACATTGGTGTATTTTATGACTCAATACATATTGCCAAATGATTTTCCAAAAAGATTGTACAGCAGCATGCTACTTAATCAAAGTTTATTTCATTGTCAGTACATCCAATAAAAATTAAACCTAATGTCAAAAATTACTTTTGTCAGTTACTGAAAAAGTGCCATTTTGAAGATTTACATTCTGGCTTTCCAAATGTACACTACTGTTCTCTCCATGTTGAAATAAAATACTACTTTCTCAGTAAAATATCCGATGAAGTAGTAGCTTTGGTTAGGGTACACAGTTTATTAAAATACGTACTCTTTTTAAAAACCAGAAGCACATTCAGTGCTGAGCAAAGCATACAGCCTGAAGGACATGAGTTGAAACTGACAAGGATTGACGAAACAGCAGATTCAAACTTTCTTCTGCAACCCACGGGGTCTGAGACACATATTCAGTAGAATGACAAGCAATATTACTAACACTATTGCATTTTCCACTCTCTCTCCTCCAACCATGCATATTTAAAACCAAGTAATTTAAAATCAAGTAGTAAAAAATTAGCTGTACACAGGCCTCAGTTCCTTGCCTGTGCAATAATGACAATTTCATTCCACATGTTGTGGCAACGTATATTGAGAGGGATCAAAGTTCACCACCCTAAAATATGTCTTTGGAATATTGGTTTTCAGCTGGCAGTTTTTAAGAAAAGAAAGACCGAGGAAAAACTGTGGATCCCCTAACTGTCTAAAAGGAATTTAGGTAGTTCTTCTCTAGGAAGGGAGACATACCAGAGAAGTACAGTGTTATATAACTAATGTGTGACAGACAAAGAGGAAACTAGCAAGTCATGGGCCAAAGTCCTGTTTGTTAAAGATGGCCCAGAAAACATTTATTTACCAAACATTTGCTTTTCCATCTCCATGTGAATTGCCTTTCTGCCCTTTGAAGTCCTAAACCACACCCCCCACTCCACACACACCCTTTCGCCTTAGCTCCAGAAATACATACAAATCTCAACTTCCCAATCTGGTCTTTGGTCTCATATTCTATGGCATGTACATATGAATTAAATTTCATTATTTTCTTCTTTTAATCTGTCTTTGTTAATTGGATTATTATCTCAGAGGGAAAAAACCTTGGAAAAGTAGGAGGGAAATTATATTTTTATACCCTCAAAATATTATAATCATTAAATAGGAGAAGGGTTGTTGAGGTGTAGAGTTATATTAATTCAACAGTAAGTCATCTATTAATATTCATTGCCTTTGGATATATTAAGGTCATGATATTTGCAAATCATATTTTGTAGAAGTAATTTGTTTTGTGATGTAACAGGATATTGAAAGAAACAAGCATCTGTCTATTCTAAAGAATGGTATAAGACATTCATGAAGGATTTATTAAAAATAACAAACTCTCTTGCAGGGATTCTCAGCTCTGCAAACTCTATCAGGAAATACCGGAACTTTGTATAGTTTATCTAAAGGGAGTTCATAGGCTTAGAGAAAAATTGCAGCATTTTCTGTGGGAGATAGGAGATGCAGGACACCTCCTTTCTCACCTAAATGGTTGCTGAACTCCAGAAGTATACAGGCTTGATATCTCACAGGAATGGAGTGTGGTATGGTAGGTAGTTCCTGCAAGAGTCCGGTGTGTGTTCTGGGGAGCTTCGCAGTGTATATGGACATACAGACTCTTTTCTACCAGAGAAGCCTGAAGGCATAAGTCTGGAGAAGCTCTCCATGGCACGGTGAGGAGAGAGGGGTCAGCAGTTACGTGTCTCTAAATCATGTGGCAGGATAAATGTATGATAATTACAAAGACCATGAGGACTGTAAAGACGATAGCCTTGCTAGGTTTTTTTCATGCCACCCACTCTGAGAGGGCTGGACGCGGGCTGGCAATACAAAAATCAGGGCTTTTGGACAGCTCACTGCATGAGCAACTTTTTATCAGGCAACTGGATAGAATCAAAATCCCACTAGGACCTCTCAAGAACAGCAAGCACCATACATAAAGTGAAGGCTTCATCTGGTCATGGCCACATAGAGACGTCAATGGCCCTATTTCAATGTCATCCACTGCACAACTCCCGAGTCTCCTCCCTCTAATCTCTTTTCTCCTCTCCTCGGCAGATGCATCCGCCTAGAGTCAAGGATCAAGCCTGGGGGTGGGGATGGAAAGAAGCTGTGAATATGATGTCAGAACTGAAGTTTAGATGAACTAGATTTTAATAACCAAATGTGTCAGTTACCTTAATAAAATGTTTCTTACAGTTGAAAATGATTGGAAAACCATAGGATATACTCAGAGTTGAACAAAAGGAGTTGAATATGACTGAAGGACAAGTATGTGACAAAGTAAAGTTAGTTTCCTATTTTTACCCCACAGAGTTCAACCCCCTCTCCATTTCAATAATTTAGTTGCAAGAGTATTAATCATTTTACATATGTGCTTCAATATTTTCTTCCTGCTCTGTTTTTAACCTCTTTATTAAGGTTGTATCAGAGAACATGTGTATCCACATGTACATGAGAGGAAGCGATTAATACGTTCAAATATTTATACTTTGTAATTTCTTCCATATGTTTCATATTCTGAGGGAATCATTCACATTCTCTAAGTAAAACAATGTTTGCAGTACATTCTCTTTGCTTAATATTTTATTCTTTCAATTCACATTGACTAGTTTTAGTGACTGCTGTAAGGATAGTGGACCCTGTGATATGCTTTCCTGAGCCTTCCTTCAGATTAAAAACTTAATTTCCCCAGCAGCTGGAAGTGCTTCAACAGACAGTCTTTGACTGTTACTCAACTTCAGGAATTATTCCAGATGAAGAGTGTTGCCCACACAAGAAGTATTGACCTTCCTGGTGGCAGCCTGCATCTAATGATGGGTAGATGTAGATGTAAAAATATGTTCGGCCCTCTCTCTACTCAAATCAATTCTAAAGGATATCTTTAGAGGTATTTACACTATAACAGAGCCCAAGTTCTCTGTCGACCTTGTCCTGCTTTTCCTCAACTTTCCTCATGTGTTGATTTCCCAGGTGTTAATTTATACTAATAACCACTTCTGCCTCTTGAATCCATCCTATGACAGAACATATTTAAGTTGAATCATCCAAGATATGTAACCACTTATCACAAGGCAATTTATTGAATGATGTTCATCTCTCTTGGTTTTCTAATGGCTAATTGAACATACAGTAAAGAACTCTATGTAGTACAGTCAATGTGATTGTGTGATTATATAGGTATATTCACAAGTGTGTTTATGCTTGTGTAAACACACATGCACACTCACACAAATGGGGAGATTAGCAGAATTCATGTGTTTGTTAAAGAAACCAGAAAATAAAGGATAAGTCCATACTGTAAGCAATCTACCGTAAGTGTCATTCTAAGAAATTTTGACTTACACTTTAGGTAACAAAGTGTTTAAATTATAGCATCCATTTTTTGTTTTAAGTAGGAAGCAGTAACAGTGTGGTGTACATATCAATGGGGCTTAGAACTTATTATAGCAGATGAGATACAGAGGGTGAATATCTAAAGTAAGATGTTTGCATTGACGTTGTGATAAGGGAATCATTTAACAAAATTGTAGCTAGAATGGATGGGACTTGGTGTCAACACTGAAAAATTGCTTTTATTAATATTATACACTGTGTAAGTACATTTTAAAAGAATCTGTATTTTAAAAATACAATAAATATTAAATTTTTAGAAAAAGGAAATATATAATCCAAATGCATTATTTTAATTTTAAATATTAGAAATACACTTATTCTATAAAATAAAAGGAATAATTTATTTTTAGTCACACATTTATACCTAAGCTGGAAACACAGATGAGTGATAAATGATGCATTCAGCATATTATTGTTATCCTTGTGCTTTTAAAATGGAGGAATATTCAGACTTAAATTTACACATCTTTAAAGCATTGAAATTACAACTGAATAATTTATGAGCAGTAGCACTGAGACAAGTTAAAGAGAATGAGGCACAACTTGGAAAACTAACTTACTAAAAAAATTGCAAGGTTATGTAAGCAAAATTAAAAGATAAACTCAAGATGATATATCAGAATCTATACACAAAGCAGTCCAGCTGAAAATTTCTAGCTTTTAAGTATGCTGAAGTGAGTCCCAATAGAAAAATGTGAATCATTCAGGTAAATATAAAGGTCAAACACCCGACAACTTTTCAATGTTTTGTAATAAATCACTACCTTGTTTTCTCAACAGTAAACAAACCTATTTCTGGTGAATATCTAATTATATAAAAGTAAATAATTATTTAAGAAAATTAAGTTAAATTTTAAAATAGGAAAACATCCTACTTTAGTTCAGTGTGCTATGGTACATACGAATTTATAAAAATCTTTAGTAATAAGATATTTTATTAATTTATCCTGTATCTAACTTCATATGAGCTATTAGTGATATTTCTTTGGAAAATTAATATCTAAAAATCTAATATGAAAATTAATAAAATAACATAAAATATTAAATGTTAATTAGAGGTACTTGGTTTGTTAAAATAATATGCTATCAAAATTTGTCCTAGTACCAAGTGAAAGTGGATATATATTTTTATCACATTATAGTGAGATGTCAGTGGAATGATAAATATTCAGATAAAAATATAAATTTATAATTAATTATTCATTAGAATTTTTTCCATAAAGAACTACAAAGGAACTAAAAAAGATGATTATTCAGCACTTGCAAAATCTATATTTATAACCATGTAGAGATATCTAATTCTGGTGATACAAGGCTATGTTTTATAATGTTCTTGCAAACTGCTACAAACTCTAAAAACATAAATGGAGGAATTGTTTCTAATGCTTTGTATTACAACAAGCATTTTCAAAATATATAACCATGGCTAATTTTGAACCATAAGAAGTTCAATGTTTTACTTTATAAAAATTTTTATATAATAATCATACTGTTATGGTATAAGTTTTCTTTCCCTCCTTATATATGAGTCTTGGCTCCTAAGATATTTAGACTCTTAGACATCTAATAAATGAGTACAATAGATATAAGTGAGATGGTAAATGTTAGCAGAATATGTGGCATGTCAAATGATCTCATGTAAGCAGCACGATGGAAGACAAGAATAGAAAGCAGTTTACAGATTGCTAGAGAAAGGAGGATGTGGGGCTTTAAGGGATATTTTTTCTACTACCTTTGTGATTTTAAATGAAGTTTTTGAAAACATTACATAAAAACTGTAGAATTTACATTATAATAATTATTAAAGGAGTATTAGAATTTGATAAATTGTGAGATATTAAGTACAAAGATGATGAGAGATAAAATTAAGAAAAATCATAGGGGGCATAAGGACATTTTTATGTATCTGAGTTTAAAAAGCCCATTTGCTCTTAAAAAACAAAGGACACTAAATAAATCCAATGGTATCTGGGATACTTTACACTTCCTGTATAATATGGCCAAGAACACACGAAGGAAATAGTCAATGCATAAGATGAGCACGGGTCCCAGCTTGCCAAGTTTACACTGGTTGTCCTACAGGTTTGTCTTTAATTGCTTTAGTATTTATTAGTGTCTTACTTTCAAAAATGTCCTAATTTGGATGCTATTGTTACCCCAATCAACATAGAACCCAGAACTCCATAAGGAGGGTGAAAAAGGAACATGATAACTAAAATCAAAACAAGGAGTGAAGCTTTTATTCTATGGCTAAAAGGAATTGTTTAAAGAAAGTATTCAATAAAACATTCAATTTACATTTACTAGTATTTAAATATTTTTTTAATTTAGTAAATTTTTATGGAGTTTAACTACATTGTTATTTGATTATTCACAATGCAGTTTGTCTTTTGAAGGTGTAATGTAAATTCACTCTCTCTGGTTATTGCTAAAGGAGATCTCTTCAGGTATTTTTTTTTAATACACGCTTTCATAGAAGTAGGGACTAGAATGGTGGTTGCTAGGGGTTAGGAGGAGGGGCAAACAAAGGTATTGATCAAAAGGTACAAAGATCAGTTATGCAAGATGAGTAAGTCACAGAAATCTACTGTACACTGTAGTTTCTATAATCAGTAAATCTGTATTGTATACTTAAAAATTTCTTCAGAAGGTAGATCTATGTTAAGTGTACTGCTATCACATGTTTTTACAAGAGGAAGGAAGGGAACATTTGGAGGTGACCAATATGTCTGTGACATTGAATGTGGTGAAAATTTCACCTGCAGTATATTTATCTTCAGACTCCTCAACTTGTGCACATTACATAGGTACAACTTTTTGTATGTTAATCATACTACAGTAAAGTGGTTTAATAAAAGAGAGAGAGCAATATCTGCACTTGACTAACTGAAGTGTCTTTTCTGGTCTTATTTTTGAGAGAAGGCCTACCCTTGGATCATCAGTAGTATTGGGGCAGTATAGCCTGGTAACCAACTCTAAATATCAATCAAAGTTCACGCTCTGATTTAGCCTGACTCAAAATCCCAGTTCTAATACTGACTGGTTATTTAACCGTATACAAATTGATGAACTTGTACAGAAAAAATGTCAACTACTAACTGGGTAAATCATTAAGTTGTTATAAAATTTTTTGAAGGTACACATTGTAAAGCCCTTAGATATTCATTATTTATCAATATTTTATCCTCCTATGTCACATTGGGAATACAAAGGGGAAAGTGTGCATTCCCTATTCTCAAAGTGTTTAAAATCTCAGGAGGAGACAGAGTTGCATGAGAAAAATTACAATATAATATAAAACTTGCTATAATGCCAAGTAAGCTCCCTGGTAAAAACTGAGATTTCTGAGTGAAGAAGAATTACTGGTGGGAGATCTGAGAACTTAGAAACAATTGAGAGAGAGCAAAGACAGTAACTTGTACAAAACCTAAGTTTTATAAGGAAGCTACATATTCTTCAGTAATGCTAGATTATGTAAGGGCAAAGAAGTTGGACAGGTACATAGAAATAAGTTTATATTTAGTTACTTATATGGCTGGACACCCCTGAGGAATTTTCAACATGGAATTCATGTGTGTATTTATTAAAACATCACTCTCAAAACAACATTAAGTATAGATTGGCAAATTAGAAGAAAAGATACAGTTCACAAGATTTATCATTGTGTATCATGAGATTATGATGAAAAGTTGGTTAATTAGTTTTGACTTGACTTCTGTATAGTGTATTTTAACAGTACTCTTGATTTTCTTAACTGTAGTCAGTACTGCAAACCACTTCTTCTGTATTTGATAAATTAAATAATTAAATGAATAAAAATTAATAAAAAGCATGTGAAGAGTGAATATAGAAAATTTCCTAAATGTTTAAAGATTTAGAAAAAACATAAGTACAGTATAACTTATTGTTTACTGTAAAGTGATATATGAAGCTTGCACATCATAAAATTATAAGAGTAATTTTCACAATAAAAATAATTCAAAAATAATTTTGGAGTCTTTGTAAGTAAAATTTGCAATTTATTTTAATATGTATTATTTACAATAAAACTAATTTGACAATTTAAAGTGTCTAAGAACAAAGAAACTAATTACTCAAACTGATTAGAATATAGAATTCCTATTTATTTTCTATTCTTTCCTTTTATAAAATTAAGTTCTAATGAATAGTATACGTCTTTACTTTGAAGAGACCAAATTGAATTGGTAAATTAGGTATGGATTATGTTAGGGTCACAAAAGCATAAAAAAAATATATATAGCTCAAAAATTCAAACTAGAATAAACACACATCAATGAATTCAGTTTGGATTAAAAATACAAGTATATTTTTAACCTCTTATTTTTAAAATCATTATGATTGACAATCACTAATAATTTAAAAACTACATAAAAATCAATGTCCCAACTATATTTGTCATTATGAATAGTTGCTTCATCAAGTACTTTAAATATTTTTAAAAAGTATCTTTCACAAGCTAATATCAAATTCATGTTAAGTACATTTTCACACCAAGGTGACTTTTACAGTAAATGTTTACCATAGAGATGATTTATTTGCAATGTGCATGTGATCATCAGTGACCGATTGGATCCTGCTCTGGTGTTCTGTTTTCTAAGGCAGTTTCTCAATAATTTTGACATTGATCATCTGTCAATATGATTTGCTAATTTTATGAGACTCGTTGTAAACAAAATAAGTAAATGTTTGCAGGCCCACAGAGAAAACACTACAGCTATGAATTTAAGTTCTGTTTGACATAAGCATTCTTTTTCATCAAGTTTAAAAATAGAAGCAAGTGACAATATTTTTTCTTTTTTTTCCTTTTTTAAGTTCTTGCCAGATGATTGAGTTTTAAGCCTTTAGAATATAAAAACAACTAATCTAAATGGTAGCGTAGCTTAGCTTGGCAAGTAATAAAATTAGGCAATGGAACCAATCGCAAGCATGTATCAAGGAAGACATGAAATTACTACTTCATTTCACCTGTTAGTCAAAGTCATTCAGTGCGCCCGATGCCTTCTAAATCATATCCTTAGCCCCAGTTTCTAAGGCAAAAGAATACATTTTAAGAACCTGGAAATAAAGCCAATGTGTTCCATTTCAAAGATAATGCACTACCATGATTAATGCACAAGATAATAAGAAACACATACATGCAGTTTACAAAGAGTGACTTAAAGCTTTGTCCATCAAATGAGCTTGTAACACCAATGCAGGGGTGTTAAATTTGTGTGTGTGAGAGTGGGAGTACCACATACCCTGGTACCTAAGTCATCATCTGAGGGAAGGACTCCAGTCTACGGAACAGTGTATCTAAATGGCTGTTAAATAACAGCCATTGCCTGACAAAGGTGCAACTGCCTACTCATTTACAGGAAAAGAACATGTTTGCCTCCCTAAAAGAACATGTTTGCCTCCCAAGAAGCAATATTTATCTTTTGTATATAAATATATGATTTACATTCAAATTTAAAGTCCTTTTATTGGTTACATGAGAAAGCATAGTCTGTTATAAATAAAAAACATGTGGATCTAAGTATGTATTTGTCCTAATGAAGTAAGTAGCTCCAACTTCTAATGAATAGATTCATTAATTGTATTGATTAATATAAATTAAAAATGTGTTTAATCAGTAAAATATGACTTCTTTTAAAATTATAAACTGAAAGGAGACATATGCTAATGAAAATTATCCAGTATACCAGAATGAAGGCAACACTGATCATTTTGTGCTCCACCTCACCCAGATTAGGTGACACGAGGACACTTGTTTTGCGTCTTCCTCGGATTGTGTTCCCACAACTGCTGTGGTGTGCCTACTGCCTTGTCAATGTCGCTGCATGTCCTGGGGCCCAGCACCTGGAGTGGTGAAGCATTTACCGAGCTGCAGATGTTATGTTACTGAAGAATGTTTACTGAAATATGTTATTCACTCCTTCATATGCATTTCCTCCTTGAAATTCTATGATCTTTGCATCGGCACAGTTTTAGCTCGTTAATCCCAGAACTTGATTTTTCATTCAAAAATCTGCCACAGAAAGCGTTAAGCATGAACAAACTGTTTCACCATAAAGAGCACTAAGGAATGTCTTCTTGACAGTGTTTAAAACAGAGTACTTCTTATAATTCATTTCTAAACTGAGACAATATAATAGGAAGCTCTTCCAAATAGTCAAGTGTGTCAAACAAAATCAACCACAGTGTTCACCTTTGGTAAATCATAAGCCTTATGTGCAATTGATAGATTAAATTTACTTCTTATCTAAGTAACATTCCTATAGTTTTTCTTATGTTTTAGTTAATGTTAACAACTGCACTTGATTTAAGCCATTACAGATAATCTAAATTTATTATATTGTACTTGCATACTTATTCATTTGACATCAGACTTATATATTTCTTGTTTTCGTTATTGTTATTGTTTTGAAGGTGGGTTGGTATGGTTTTATAGGTGCTTATCTGCACTTATTATAAAGTTGAACTTTCACAATTTTATTTCTCTAGTAATTTTTACCTTTTAAAAATTTTCCTAAGGTATAAATTATATTTATGTCATTTTCTTTTTCACTTTGAAAAATTATTTAATTTTAATGGAAATATTTATGAATGACCTTTACTGAATACCTATTTATTGAATTCTTCTTTGTATTATGCATCATACTAGGACCTGTGATTGCAAGAAAAAAAAGCAGATACATACCTTGCTTTGATGGACTTCTCAGTGATGTGGGCAACACATGAGCAAACAGTTATGAACGGTGGTAAGACCGCAGTGTCACAGATGTACAGTGTCAGGCATGCATGTGTAGAGTAGCTGCTAAACCACCTGTTCTGGATTATACCTTTTTCCTAAGATATGGAGATGTCTTCATTGTTTGGTTATAGCCAGTGAAGGGTCATAAGGGTAAATATCAGCATTCATCAGTAAAATGGCAAAACCGTAAGAGAGTTGGAAGGGATGGAGAAGAGAGGGCCAGGGAAGTAAATGGTGAGCTATGGGGAAGGGATGGTAATGAAGATCAGATAATGAAGGTCATGTACGAACCAAACTGAGTTTGGATTTTACTCTTGCAGCAATGTATAAACATCAACAGAATTTAAGAAAAGGAGTTATAATCACATTTGCATTTTTGAAAATGTAATACAACATTCTAACTGCTGACTAGACCAGCCCCTGTAAGGCCAGTTAGGAAAATCACTGTAATAATCTAAATGAGAGACAAGAAAGATTTACACAAAGGTTGTGCCTGTGATATGAATAGAGAAAAGAAGATGTTTTAGTTATAGATATTAGAAGACAGAGTCTGTGAAAGCTTATGACAACTAGAAAGCAATAAGATCCAGGTTTAAACAGAAATAGCCTACAGTTAAATGGAGAGACCATGACCACATATATGTGGTTAACTACTACATGTCACATTTTATTTTAACTTTTAAAACATATATATAAATTTTTATGGTAATATTGATTGAAATGCTCTCTCATATTTCTTCCACATTTTTAATTATAGCTCTGGTACATAGCACTGAGTGTAATATTTACCATATTTCTTCACATCTAGGGCACACTTTTCCACATTTGTCATGTCTGATGTTGGAATACATCTTATATTTCTCCTTACTGTAACACATCGCCATCATTTCTCACTACAAGACCTGTTTCATGTTTTATTTTGTATCTTATTTCCTAATCTCCACCCTATTGTTTTCTTCTCATAGAAACCATTTGTAATGTGTTTCACATATGTTCCTCAAGTGTAGATATATCCTTGTAAAATATGGTGTTGTTTTGGGGTGTTTTAAGTCCATTAAGGGTTTTGTAAATCACAACCCTGTCCTAGTTCTCTCATCCAGCCTTGTTTACAGGTTGATCCATTTCACACATCTAGTCTATAGCTCGTTATTGCTGGCTAATATTTTATAGTGTGATTTACTACATTTTATTTATCCATTATTTAGAGAAGGATATACAAGTTGCTTCCAACTCCCTGTTGCTATACACACCGTCCTTGTATGAATCTTTGCAAGAATTACCCTGAGGTATGTATCCAGGAGAGGAATCCCTGCCTGTACTGTTTAAATTATTTTTTCATTAAAGATTACTAAATAATTTCTTTGATTATGGATGTACAAATATTTAAAATCATCCTTCCAATAAGCAATGGATTACATGGAGGCCACAGACAATCTGCAAAAAAATAAGATAGATGTCTATTTTACTCCTAAAAGGGAAAGAAATTCTACATGGATACAAATGCAAACACTTAGAAAGATTGAAGTCCTGTTACTACTGGGAGAAAACAGAAGCAGCCAAAAAGATCTGCCCACTTTTCCAGCTCTCTTACCAGTCTCCTTTTTTCTTGCCTATCTCTCTGTAATCTGTTTTCCTTACAAAGGCCAGAATGATGACTTTTAAAAAAAAAATTTATTGTTATTCAATTACAGTTGTATGCCTTTTCTCCCCATTCCTCCACCCCACCCCAGCTGAACCCACCTCCTTTTAGGACTGACCACTTACATACCTCCTCTGTTAAATAAATACATAAATGAATGAATAAATAAATAAAAATAAAAACACTTCTCCAAAGTTTTCCTCTGACATTACAATGCAATGTGCATTTCCTACTGTGATGTAGCCCAGGCTCTGACCCCTGCCTTCACTTCAAAAGCAGTTCAGTACTGCTTTCGCTTTTGCAGTCTGTGCTACAGCTACATAGCATTCCTCTTGGATTTTACCAAACGCTGTCCTGCTTCAGGGTATTTGCACAGCTTGTACCATTTGCTTGGGGTGTTCTCTCTTCTCTTTGGATGACCAATATACTTCCACATTATTAAGACTTCAGACTACTCCGTATATCTAAAGTACCCAACCAGGCAATGGCACCTCATTTAATTTGAATTTGCATGATGTGTATTATTAAATATTTCCTTTGCTATTTATATTTGATTTTTCTGCTCTTCTTCAGAAATAAAGGCTTAACAAGATATGGAATGTTTCTTGTCAAAGTAATTGCTCAGAACCTAGAACAGTGCAGGGAAGATAACAGATTCTCACAACTTCTTATTGAATAAGTGAATAAATGAATCAAAGGATATGTACATATCTGGACAAATACTTTTTGTGACAGAAAGCTTTGCAATTTAGTTACAGTTCAGGGATATCTTATACTGCATTTAGTTACATTACTCTAATACTTAAATATACTTCCCTGGCTTCAGTATAAATCCACAAATGTAATACTGAACAGTTAAAGATCAAGCTGAGGCCAAATTCAGATTTAACAAGCTAATCTCAACAGGCTGTGCCCTGCAGGCTAATGACCGACATGTGTTCAGGAAGCTGCCATCTCCACAGGTTAGTGAGAAGACTATGACCAGTTTTCTCCCCGTACCCTCATTGGCTCTCTGTTGTTCACTCTGTGTCTGGAGGAAGAATTTCTTATCTTTTTTATTTATTTCTCCAAAAGGAAAAGGATCTTTTTTTTCTCCATTTAAATTTATTTACTTGTACTTACTGGAAGTCATTAATTTTATAATAAATTTTAATCGGTTTCAAAATTAGGTATAATTTATAAATAAAAAATATCTGTAATGTTAGTTTATGGACTTAATCTTTATGCTGATTTGAAATGAATAAATTTATCTTCTGTAATTATCAAGGAAACAGATTAGCATAACATAAATATAAGGCAATGTGTGTATATATATATATATATATATATATGTGTATTTTTGTGCGATAATTTTGTGTTATCTTTGCTAGACTATGGTACCCAGTTTGGGGCAAACACCAGTGTAGATGTTGCAGCAAAGATATTTTTTAAATGCGATTATATATAAATCAGTGGACTTTGAGGACATCACCTTCCAGAATGTAGATGGGATTCATCCAATCATTTAAAGGCCTTAAGGGGGAAAAAAAAAGATGGAAATCCCAGGAAGAAGGAACCCTGTCTCACACTGCCTTAAGACACAGAGCTGGAATATTTACTCTTCCGTGTCTCTATAACCTGTCAGATTGCCTACAGACACACACACACACACACATATGTGTATATATACAAATGTATGTGTATATCCCAGCCACTGTTAATATAATGAAAACTGTTTGTGCTCCATTGATGTAACCTGGCAGCCAAGGAGAGTGGGCTGGAATGCACATGCGAGAACAAGGACAACTTCACTCTACTACTCAGTGGGGGACAACAGATGCCATTGAGTGAGCATGTGTGCAGTGTGGCTCTCACATTCAAAATGACTGAATAGAGCAACAGATCTGCATCAAATTTTGCAAAAGCTTGAACATTCCTACATGGAAACTACTCAGATGATTCAGAAGGCCACAGCTATGGGCAACTGGTGATTAGCTGCTTCATAAGGACAATGTGCCTGCTCATGCATCATGTCTCATGCAGAGTTTTTTGGCAAAGCATCGAACCTCCCTAGTGATTCATTCCCCCTTACAGCTCAGATTCGGTGTCCTATGACTTATAGCTTTTCCCAACACTAAAATCACCTTAGAAAGGGAAGAGATTCCAGACCATCGATGAGATTCAGGAAATCAGCACAGGGCAGGTGATGGCAAGTGGGAGAACCGTGTGAGGTCCCACAGGGCCCCCTTTGATGGGGACTGAAGCATCATTGTCCTATACATGATGTTTCTTGTATCTTGTATCATTGTCAATAAATGTCTCTATTTTTCATATTACATGGTGGATACTTTCTGGACAGGCTATATATATGTGTCTGTATACACACACACATATACACACACACACGTATATACATATATATGGGGAATAAGAAATTATTTGACTTATTTGAGGAAATTTTTATAAATTTATCTATATTGCATGATGACTTCCAAATTTATATCCTAAAATTCAAAGGAGATATTTAATGAATCATTTAAATAACATATGTTAACATTTAAATACGTTAGATTTACTATTAAATTTTATGAAGAATATATTCTATTCAAGAATTTGAAGAATCAATATGTATTGGTTCCATCTATATTTAATTTCCCCACATAAAATTGAGTATTCACTCAGATTTAAAAATGATCCATTTATTATCTATATCTAACTTAAAATCCCTGGGTTGCCAAATTATTACTTTAAAAGTAACAGAAAAAAGTTCTGATATCTGATCAATGTGTTGGCTAAAATGCGAGAAGCTAACGTAATTGTGAGTAGAGTATGTTATTGATAATGGGGAGATCTAATGAGGTTCTCCCCAAAGTTTAAAGAGAGAGCAGCGAATTTCCTTCTGAGCATTAAGTGTAAATTTGTCATGTAATAGATCAATATGGAGTCACAAAGTCCCTTTAAAGGTGTTTTGCAAGGCTGTCAGATCTGGCTGTAATCTCGTAACAGCCATAGCAGCATGTCTGGAAAATGACTGAGTGAATTAGATGTGGGTGTCTTTGAAAAGGAAGCTGAAAAGAAGCTATGGAGGCAATCAGACTCAAAGAAGGGGCAGATTCTCACATAAAAACTCCACAGGTAGAATCCCAGTGTTAAATAATAAGTATTTCTTCTAGTTTATTCAAAGATGAAGATTATTTCTTTAGCATTATTTTTAAGAAAGAACTGGTTATCTTTTAAGATAGAATTTCCTCTGATAACACAACATTTTTGTGAACTGTATACTTAATTATTTTTGCTTCCTGAGCCTTAATACATAGAAATAAGAGTGAAATAAAGCATTTACTTACATTAGTTGGGGTAGAATGTAGCAAAAAGATTAACATTTCATTAGACTGTCTCTAAAATGTGCAGTTACCACTGAGGTTTCTGTAATACCCGACAAGCATACATGATTTTTATTGAGATTATAATTAGGTGATTAGCCTCCTGACAACTTGGGCTACTCCTGGAGAACAATAAACATTTTGGATGCTACCATGTAGAGCAAGAACCTGGTAGAAGTCAATGAACCTGGGTCCCCTGAAACGAGAATGTATGTGTAGAATTGCAGTTGCTTGATGTGCTCAGGGCTTGCTGGTGACTCTCTGCCAGACGTGTTTAATTCCTTTTCTTTTTTTCTTTTTCCCTAAACAACATACTGTTGTTATCAGGCAACTATCGAAGTGGAAAGTCTGAATGACTTAATGTAGTTATCTTATTTTTAACACGCTAACTCAATATTTGCTGAGTACTTCTAAATGATAGGTTTGGTGATAAGTTTCGGGAATTCGGGTGAGAGAGGAAGTTGTGGTTGTTCCTTGTCCTCACAAAACTCAATCTCTAGTTAGTTATAATGCAGAAAATCTTGAAATTTGATTCTTTTGTGGGTTTTTTTTGGCTGCTACAATATAGAAGTTTTTTCACATTTAGGTTTTGTGTTCTGAAACACTGAGTAAAATTTATTACTAATAATTATAAAACTCTTTTAGTTAAGATTAAATCAAGATCACTTATTTTTCATTTCTAAAGGGAAATAAAGTGGTCTGAACAACTCCATAGTTTACAGAGCCACTTTAAGCCAATTAAAATTATAACAACACTCTAGAAGAGCAAAGACTAAAAGAATATCTTAATCATTTCTTAATATGTTGAATTATTAGCATCTGTAATTTATGTTGAGAATATGAACACATTTAATTTACTAGTAATATTGTACTTCCTAGGTTCTGTTAATACTATAAACTTGCAACATTATTATTACTTAAATGTTGTTTTAAATATAAATACCCACTACAAACAGTTTCAATATAGCATAGCAGTACATTAAAATGCATATTCATGTGCCCATATAGATTATCATATGTATTTTATGCCATTCAACATCCAGTAATTTTTAGGAAGAATAAGAAATATTGCTCATATTAGCCCCCATGACAATATTTTGTAATACTGTGATTGATTTTGAAAATAAAGGGTATCTTAAGTTTAGCAAATAGTCATTTTATATCATATCCTAAAATAACAAGTAATTCAAAATATATTATTTTTGTAATATGTCATTACTTAATCACTGATTTTAAGTTAATTAAAATCTTAAGAGTTAAATAGTACTGATGAAGCCTATTGAGCCATAAATTACCAAAATAATCAAATAAGATTGGCAAGGTGTTAAGGTAAGGGTGTTCAAAATTTGAAACAGTTTTACTGTTTCTTTTTAAAACCCAATCATCATAGCTGATAAATTATAGGAAAAGTTAAATGAACAACACCAAAAGGAAATGCTGTCTTTAGAGTCTCACTGAGGGACAAAAAACTAGTGAGCATTAGCATAAAAATAGAAGACACTTTGAAAAAACTGGTTGTGGATATACATTTAACATCTTTTATATACAATGTGTAAAAACTATATAATTTCTTTTGCAATTGACATTTCACAGCATTATCTATGCAGGTGAACAATGGGGAATATCTTTAAAATCTCAAGCAATCCTGAGTACTTCATGATCAAATAAAGACTCTTTGGCAATACCCAGATCCTATTTCTCAGAGGAGCTGGAAATTATATTCTTTGTTTGCAGATCCAAAGAATACAAAGCAATTATATTTGCTTGGTTCAAATAGAATGACTATCCTTAAGCATATGACAAAGAAGATTTTATAAAAAGGTTTTTTAAAGAACAAGTAAAAAAAATAAAAACTTGGACAAAGAAATATTTATGATGGCTAATAGACATCTTTGTGATTAGATTCTGCTAGGCAGTTGTCACCTTGTAATAGAAAAGTAATTTCTACATGGAATCAAATACAACTTACCCCTGATATTCAACCATTAGTCAAGGTAGCTTGCAACCCTGGGAGGCTCCTGGTTACTGTTAATGTCTGTACTTGCCTAGCGTGTATCCCTTTGTTTCTTAGGACCCTTATCAAATAAGACTTCTTTTACATGTGGCTTTTGAAAAGAAGCAGTGCAAGCTCTAACCTGCTTCAGTAAGAGGTAAACTCATTAAAGCCATGTGCAGGCTCACATAAGGCTTGGCCTTTATTTAGCTAATCTGGAGATGAATACGGAAAGCCACCATCTGGAGCTTTGTATAAATCCATAAGCAAAATACTGCTCTTTAATTTAATTATTTCCAGTTGCATTTGTAACTCACCATTTTCATTGCTAACTTCATGTGTCTCAGCCTGCATGCTTTCTTGTGTTTTCAGGGATTAATACAAATTGATTTTTTCTTTAGTTCAGATACAGACAGACAGAGAAAGAAAAAGGCCTTATGTTACTAGGGAAACCTAACGCTGGAGGTTTAGTGACAACCTTAGATGGTATTGTACAGCAAAGGCTGTCAGGATAAAAGAACAGAAAGAGAGCTTGCTGATGCAAAAAATGAATTTAGAATGTTACTTATTGATTCCACGATGATCTTTATAAAAGAAGTAATGCAGACTCTGTCATGTTCTAAAGGAGAATTATGGAACTATAATAAAGATGACCTCGAGGAATTTATATCATTGAAAAGTAGAATAAATGAAATCTCACCTCCAACTGCAAGTTTACAGAGGGAAGAAAGATTACTGGACACTTCAGAATTTTGTCTAATTAGGATTCTATTAGTATATCCTGAACTTGCAGTTTCACTTGAATGCTTGCCTTACTTTTATCTTTATATTTAAAATTACCAAATTAAGCATAAGTAATTTGTATTATACTTGGTCTGCAGTATGTGAAATAAGTATTTCATTAATCTTCTAATGAAAGAAATGCTATTTTAAAATAGTAAAACTAGCCCTGGTTGGTGTGGCTCAGTGGATTGTGTGATGGCCTGTGAACCAAAGGGTCACTGGTTTGATTCCCAGTCAGGACACATGCCTGGGTTGCAGGCCAGGTACCCAGTAGGGGGCACACAAGAGGCAACCACACACTGATGTTTCTCTCCTTCTCTTTCTCCTTCCCTTCCCATCTCTCTAAAATAAATAAATAAAATCTTAAAAAAAAAGAGAATAATACCTTTAAAAAATAGTAAAACTATACTACAAAGTTACTTCTATTTGTAGTGATAAATTAAATTACAGATATGGGCATATGTTTATTTTATAAAACTTGTATACTTTATTATGCATAGTTTATATGTTTTTATTTGCATATCATTAATGAAGTAAGATACTATCATATTTTTGTAAGCCAAAGAAGGAAATGTTGGGGACACTCAAGGAAATGACTTACTCCTTGTTATATGGAGTCCTCCACAGACACTGAGCCATCTACAATTACATCATAATATTATAATGCACATATCCATTATATCTAGAAAAAATATCACCTCTTATATATTGTTTTTCACTAGGCTAGTAGAAAATTAGTTTAATTCCTTTGA
The DNA here is from genome assembly GCF_022682495.2 of Desmodus rotundus. NCBI lineage: Eukaryota > Metazoa > Chordata > Mammalia > Chiroptera > Phyllostomidae > Desmodus > Desmodus rotundus. Next base: position 25,962,266 of record NC_071397.1, read on the forward strand.
TAAAGAGGTAAGGCTCTGACACATCTATTTTCATCTTTTCCTTCTCTCTTTGATTCTGCCTGTGATCTTCCTTACTTTTTCCTTTTAAATGATAGGGGAGGTCTTCTCTGATAAGGTGACATTTGGTCAAAATAAATGGAAATATGGGAGGAATTTCAACTATGCAGATATGTAGGTAGGTATAATTGGGTAGAGATATCCAATTGGGTAGAGATATTGGCTAGAGGTAGATGAAAGTACTAATAGCCTAGAGTGGGCTAGAGAAGAATGAAGCCGAAACAATTGGGAGAGAGGCAGGCAGGAGAAAAGGCTAATGAGTTTAATGATGAGTCACACCAATACGTCACTGTTGGTCATTTTATGAACTTGGGCTATTTTTCTAAATATGTTAGAAAACTTCTGGAAATTTGGGAGAGAAGGACAGGACTTTGAATGCTGTGTTATGAATCAATCTAATAGTTGTACAGTGACTGGAGTGAAGGTGGGGTGAGGGGGGAAGAAGTGAATCCAGGCAGGAGGCTATTGTATTAGTTTGGGCACAGGCTACAAGTGGCGAGGATGAAGATGGGAGTAGAGGTGATTTAAAAAGTCAGACTCTGGATATAATTTTAATACAAAATTGAAAGATGAGTTGATAGATTTAAAGTGGGGCATGACAGAAATATATACCAAATCTAACTACTTCATACCACTTCTACTGCTATCACTCTGGTCAGAAAAAACACCATTGATCACAAGGGTTAACTGAAAGCCTTCCAACAAACCTCCTTCTTATTTACTCTTGTCCACCTAGGCAAGAGTGATCTAGTAGCTAGAACGATCCTTTTAAAACTTAAGACATATGAGGTCTGTCTGGAAAAATCCTACCTATTGTTAACATAATGAGAATAGTTCACACAACATCAGTATAACCTGTCAGCCAAGGAAAGTGGACTGGAATGCACATGCATTAACAATGATGACTTCACTCTACTATCAGTGGGGACGGTAGACATTGTTGAGTGAGCACGTGTACTATGTGGCTGTCACATCCAAAATGACTGAGCAAGTACAGCAATGACCCTGCATCAAACTTCGTGTGAAGCTTGAACATTCTTCTGTGGAAACTATTCAGATGATTCAGAAGGCCACAGCTATGGGCAACTGGTGGTTGGCAGCTTTATCGCAACAAAGTGCCCACTCATGCATCACATCTCTTACAGAGTGTTTTGGTGACAGATCAAATCACCCAGGTGACTCAGCCCCCTAGAGCCCAGTTTTGGTGGCCTGCAACTTCTGGCTTTGCCCAAAACCAAAATCGCCTTTGAAAGGGAAGAGATTTCAGACCATTGATGAGATTCAGGAAATACAACAGGGCAGCTGATGGTGACTGGAGAGCTGTGTGAGGTCCCAAGGTGCCTGCTTTGAAGGGGACTGAGGCATCATTGTCCGATGTACAATGTTTCATGTATCTCGCACCTTCTTCAATACATGTCTCTATTTTTCATAGTGTATGGCTGGATAGTTTCTGGATTGACCACATATAACATCAAGCATTTTGTCAAACCCCGCATTGCTTACTATTTCACTTAGAGTAAAAAGCCACAGTTGTTCTAATGACGCTAAAAGGCCTCCCAAAATCTTTCTGTTACTGGTTTTCTTTTTTTGTTTGAAGACCCTGTTTCAGATACATTATTTTTCTTGCTATTTTTCAAAAGTGCCAAGCTTATTATCTTCTTAGATTCCTTCTCTTTCTCCCTTTTCATAGAACAAACACTGTTCTCCCAACTATCTTAATTTCCTCCCATGAACTCTTTCACTGACAAGTGTTTCAGTAACACTTACCTTTTCAATGAGACCTATCTTAACCTTCTCATTTAACACTATAACTAACGTTTCTCTTCCCAATGTGCCTCACCCTGCTTCATTTTTTTCCAGTACTTGTCACCTTTTGAGACTATATTATCTGCTTATTTGTATGTGTCTTACTTATAGTCTATAGCCTCCTTCTGGATTGTAATCATTAAGAAGGTAGGGACTCTTGTGTTTTTCTACTCTTGTGCAATTGCAGAGCTTTGCTTTTTCTCCTGCTGTACAATTATAGAGCAAAATATTTGGCACATACTAAGTAATCAATAGATTTTGCTGAATAAGTAAATGAAAGAATGATGACTGAAAATTTTGTCACATAAAATAACAGAAAATGAGCTTTATTTACTGGGCAGGAAAGAATATGGAAAAAACAGTTTTGAGGTGGAGTACAGAAAGGTATCAAGCATTAGTTCTTGGCACTTAAGTTTCATAGGACTATTACACATGCAAGTAAAGAAGCTGTAGAAACAGTTAAATTCCACGTTTGAAGGTCAGAGAAGGAATCCAAGCTAGATATATACATTTAGGAGTTATTAGCAAGTAGATTGCCCATAAAACTATGGAACTAGCTGAAATCTTCATTTAAGGGTCACTATAGCAATTATAAAATTTAGAAATGAAGAAATCAGAAAATGAAAGTGCAGAGGGATTATGAGAAGGCAACAGGGAAAACAAGACTAAAGTCTCAGAAGGCGGGTGAAAGAAGCAGTTTAAGAAGGAAAGAAAAGGAATGGGAATTTGTGGTACAGACTACAGACAGATATTGGGAACATTGGACCACAGACCCCTTGAATTATCCTAACTTTCATACATGACTGAAGAAATGGGAGAGAATCACATCCTGACACAAAAGTGCAAAGAAGCGTGCTCCAGCAGGTCACCTCAGGGCAGCTAACGGGGCTGTCTCTTCTTTATGTTCCCCTTGTCTATGTGCTAGGCAGGTATCTCTCAAAATTCTTCATGAGAATAAGCTCACAGGCCCTTTCTATTCTCAGTTCCCTACATTTAAAAATCAAGTGATTGTCTTTCCCATCTCTTTAAGTCTGACAGCAAGGTAAAAGGGAAAATATTCTTTTCCAATCAAGACTCTTTCAAAATACTCTCTCTCATATATATAATTGAGACTTTTAAATTCAATATCAAAATATAAAATAAAATGATTCCCTTTAGTAATTTGTTTTCCCTGCTGCTTTCTGTTCTAGATATTCCATGTAAGACAAATCAGAAATTGGCAAAGTCACAGTATTAGATTTTGTTAACATACTGTCTGGGAAAATTAGACCTTCCTGCAACAATCACGTTGTCCATAGACCTGTCATTTGGAAGGCAGGCCCAAAACCTAATTTTTACCCCAAATTATTCTCCGTCCAAATCATTCAGAATAGCCACTCACATCTGGAAATGTTCTCAGCCATGGGGCATTTTTCATTTTGTGGCCACCCCAGGACAATACTCATCAGGCCATGTATTCTCTTCCTAGTGTCTCCATCTCACAGAGGCAACAGATGAGAGCAGTGAAGAGCCTGTGCTCTGCAGTCATGAGACCTGGAATCAAGCCTGTCTCTCCCAAGTACCACTTTCATGACTTAGGCAAATTACAGATTTTCATTTCTGTAAAATGAATATTAGAGTGATACTTAGATTTGTGAACTGTCAAGAGGATTAAATGACTTAATCTATTTGACACACAAAAGTAAAGCCACTTAGCACATAGCTAGTATTCAATATATGTTAACTGGTAATATCCAGAGGTATATCTAGGGCTTTGTACGTATAAACCAACACAGATGATCTTATTGTTTCTTGATAGTGTCAGATGAAGATGTGCCTGGTTTTTTCTGTCTTCTTCTAGTCTTTGCTCTTGAAGGGAATAAAAGTTTTGCCACCCCAAAGCTGCCTTTTGGAATATTGACATAAGGTAGTTATTTAAAAAAAAAAAAAGACTCAGTCAAAAGGCAGTTCCATTTTTAGTTTTCTGAGGAAATTCCATACTGTTTTCCACAGTGGCTGCACTAGTCAGCATTCCCACCAACAATGTACTAGGGTTCCATTTCCTCCACATCCTCTCCAACACTTGTTTGTTGATTTCTTTATGATGACCATTCTCAATGGTGTGAAGTGGTACCTCATTGTGGTTTTAATTTGCATCTCTCTTATGGCTAGTGATGCTGAGTATCTTTTCATATGTCTCTGGGCTCTTTGTATGTCCTCCTTGGAGAAGTGTCTGTTCAGATCCTTTGCCTATTTTTTAATTGGGTTGTTTGTCTTCCTGGAGTGGACCAGCAATTCCACTGCTGGGTTTATACCATAAGAACCCTGAAACACCAATTCAGAAGAACCTATGCACTCCAATGTTCATAGCAACACAATTTACAATAGCCAAGTGCTGGAAGCAACCTAAGTGCCCATCAGGAAATGAATGGGTCAAAAAACTATGGTACATTTACAAGACAGAATATTATGCAGCAGAAAGGAAGAAGCAGCTCCTACCCTCTGGGACAGCATGGATGGATCTGGAGAATGTTATGCTAAGTGAGATAAGCCAGGTGGTGAAAGACAAATGCCACATGATCTCACCTTTAAATGGAACCTAATCAACGAAACAAACAAGCAAGCAAAATATAACCAGAGACATTGAAATTAAGAACAAACTGACAGTAACCAGAGGGGAATTGGTGGGGGATAATGGGAGGAAAAGGAGGAAGGGTTTTCAGGAACATGTATAAAGGACACATGGACAAAGCCAAAGGGGCAGGATCGAAGGTGGGAGGTGGGGATGGCTGGGGCAGGGGGCTGTGGTGGGGAAGAAATGGAGACAACTGTACTTGAACAATAATTTTTTAAAATGTGAAAAATAATTAAAAATTAAAAAAAGGCATAGAAAGTATGTTTGACCCTGCACCTTTCCTGACTAAATGATTCAGACAGAAAACCCACTCAAGGAAAGATAACTTATTCATCTTACCATAATTTGGAGTAGAATAATAGAAAGGTGCCAAGCAGAGCCTGATAGCTAGACCATCCCATGTCCCACTGAAGCAATAGTTCACTTTCCATGATTGCTCAACTCTTCCTCAGTTACCTGTGAATTATCTACTTCCCTTGAAATCCAATCACTGCATCCCTACCCCTTTCTCCTTTGTCCAAAATGTCATATATATCCAATTTCACTTTGCTATCTTTGAAATATACAAGCTATGTGAATTCCCCATGGGCACATATTAAAATTTGATTTTCTCCTGTTAATATACTGTATGTTATTTGAATTATTATCCTGATAAAAAATGAGAAAATGGGAGGAAAAGTATTTTTTAGCCCCTACAATCTTGTATTTATGTAGTTATTGCTTGAACAAAGCAAAGGCATGGGCCTTTGCATACAAACACACACAGGAGAGATTCAGGAATGTGGCTCCACCTAAGACAAAATTAGCCTCTACAACATGAGAGAGCCCGATTATTTCTTAGCTGTCTCAGACTTTACCATTCTAGGGTGGAACCATTACCTAACCATTCAAACAATTTTCTCCAGAACAAAGGATATCTTTGGTCTCAGAAGAGAAATCAACTTCTCAGAAGAAAAAAAAATCAAAATAAACATAGTTTAAAACTAAAATAATAGACCTCCCTCATTAAAATACTTAAAAACATTTTAATATATATAGTTCAATTTTCAGCTAGTGAAATATATTGCAGAGTTGTAACATTTGTTTTTAAAGCTTTCTTCTCTGCAACCTTCCTACTAGCAATTTTAATTCCTTCCATCCCTGGAAATCTCCCCTTTGACACGGTTAATCCCTTGAGTTAGTTATCTTTGTCCCTCCTTTCTTGAAACTTGAAAGACTAATGCTCCATTTTCTCACTATCTGCTCACTTTCTAATCTCTCTCAATCTGTGTTATGCTTCCTCAAACTTCCTGAAATAACTTTCTTGATGATGAGCAGTAGCCTTCTTGTGACCACTTCAAAAGGCCTCAAATTATCTCTTTCTTTGACATCTAAATTAAAATTTAGTTCTATATTTTACTAGTTGTTTGACTTTGGTAAACTATTAAAATTTTGTAAATCTCAGACTTTTACATCTCAGATTTGTTGTGTAGAAAAAATTCTAAAACATATCTGAAAACACCCAATGCAATAAAATAGCAATAAATATAATTTTCCTTTCCAACCTTGTCTATCCTGCCTTACCTCCTTTCCTTTCCTTTCCTCCTCCTAAAATCTTTTGATTCTGGCCACCTCCTTGAGAATCTCTGTTCTCTTGGCTTATAATGATACTACACTCTCCTGCTGCCTCGTTCTTCTTTCACTGACCCAGCTCTATTTTCCTGGCTCTGAAGTGAAGTGGATTCATATTTAATGACACTATATGACTTAGTCCTCATTTCCTCCCAGTCTCTCTTCCACTGGCCTGTTTCATGCTAATGAAAATAGAGGCTTGTAATTTCAAATTCCACATGGCTCAAATGAACTTCTTCACCCTTGTTAAAAAGTCAATTCTTCATTCTGTTATTTCCACACAAGCCTTCATTATATGTCTTTCAGCCTCTTTCTTGCCATGATTCCAAGAATAACCATGACCAAGGAGGTCATTATTTGATCAATGGTAAACATCACAAAGTTTTTGCTGACTGATTATTTTTTCCATAGCTTAAAGTCAAATAGTTTCACATTAAAAGACTAGTTCTGATCAGCTCATTCCCCACTTCTAAAACTCCAACTGACTTTTGAAACCTAGAACTAGTGATATTACTCAATCACTGCTTAATACATTTTGTTCTATTAAACAATATACAGATGCTATCACATTTATAGATCAAGATGGCCAAAGAATGTGGGTATCCCCCCCATTTCATAAGTGATTGTCAGAAAATTTAGGCAGACCATATGAGACCACAAGACTTTTGATTCATTCCCAGGAACTAGAAACTCCAAAATCTGTGCTCTTCCTACACTACTGTATCACTTCCAAGGTCCATAAAGTAGAGCTATCTTGTCTTATGTCCCTTGACTCTTGTTTCAGTTTTATTGTCTACCCATCTGTAAATACTATATTATTCCTGAGTAAAGCAAACCTATGTATATGATATTCTGGAAAAGGAAAAACTTATAGAGACAGAAAACAGAGAGAGTGACTACAAATAGGCACAGGAAACCCTTTGTAGTCATGAAAATACTCCATCTGAAGATTATGATGGTGCTTATGTGACTGTATTTATTTATCAAAAATCATGTAATAGTACAATAAAATGAATAAATTTTACAAAATGTAATTATACCTTGATAAATATGACAGAAAAAACTACTTTAAAACACTATTTTATTAGTCAGTGTTCTCCTGAGAAACAGAACCAAGCATACACACACACACACACGTATACACACACATACAGGATGGGGCAAAAGTAGGTTTACAGTTGTTCATATGGAAAATAGTACAATAATTAATAAATAATAATTCAAGAATAAATCCCATGTTTTTCATACTTACAACTGTAAAACTACTTTTGCTCCATTCTGTGTGTGTACATGTAAATTTATTATACAAAATTGGTTCATTTGATTATAGAAGTTGACTAGCCGACTAGTTCCACTATCTGCAGAGTGAGCTGACGAGCTGGAAACCGGGTTAGCTGTGTGCTTCCACTCTGAATTAAAAGGCCTGAGAAGTAAGACAGCTGATGGTGCAGTTCCAGTCTGAAGACTGGCAAGATTCAGGGCTAGGAAGAGCCAATGATTCAGTTTGAGGCCAAAGGTAGGAAAAGTGCCCCTTCTCAAAGGCAGTCAGGTAGGAGGAATTCTCTCTTATTCAGGGGAGGTAAGCCTTTTTGTTCTATTTATGTCATTAACATTAGTTCCATACACATTAAGGAGGGCAATCTGCTTTACTCAGTCTGCAAATTTAAATGTTTATCTCATCCCAAAACACCCAGAGTAATGTTTGACTAAATATCTGGGCACTCTTTGGCCCAATCAATTCGACATGGAATTAACCATCACAACCATTCATATTCATAACCTTAAATATTAAACATTTTACCTTTTAATATTTGTGCCACCATACCTGTCAGAATTTTCTTCTTATCATACATATTCAAATTAACAACATTTGTTTTAGTCCATCTAGCATTTTTATTTCTCCTATAGATATTTTGATCATTGGATCATATTTCCATTTTTGTCATTCAAAATTCTCCATTACTGGCAAAGCCATTTTCCCTTTTGCTGAGTCAAATATTGACTCAAAAATTCATTTTCATGACCCAGTTTCAGAATTACTGGCTTCAACATGTGAAAAAAATTATCCACATATTAATAACTATAAAATTTAGGAAGGAGATTTCAGTAAAAATTAAATAATTAATTGAAATATGCTAATTAATATCAGAAGGAGCTAGAAGAAATTTATGTACCTTAAATTTTAAAAATATTCAAGTGGCCAAGAGAAAGAGACAGGACAAATAATAACTAATTTTGAATACATGATTTTTGTCATGCTGATGTCAGCATTTTCACAGGATATACTACTTTATCCTCACAAGAACTTACATAAAAGTATTAATAATAAGACTATAAATGAATAATCAGACACACAGACCTAAATAGTTAAAAATGTAAGTACTGGTTAGATAACCGTACCCAGTTCTATAAGATCGGTTATGGACTATTCTCTTGTTGGCAACAGCTATGTTGCCTACGAAAGGCTTAAAGTTACATCTAATGTCAGACATTGTTCCCCGTATTTTAACATATACTTAATGATAATTACTGGTTATCCTGACCTGTAGTTGTCAGATTCATTTATACACTCTTTGTTTTTCTTAATGGGTTGTTAGTAATACCAATAACATACATGCCTATGCACTGAGGTTTGGAGGTGTGTGTGCTCCAGTAGAAACTGATTATCTATGAATTAAATGGGCAATCTTAAAGAACAGTTTTTAAATATTACCTTTAAATGGGAAATTAGGGAGTTTAATGATAATTATGTATTTTTTCACTTTCAGTACAAAGATTATTATACCTTGATAACCTGAGTAGAACTACATAGAAAGTGATTACTAGGCCAATATACATGATAAACCTATAACTATAACTTCCATGATACCAAGTAAAGCACCTGTTTCATTTTCTAAGAGAGAACTAAAGAATAGTAATAAGAAAATGACATTGAGCAAAAAGGAAAAAGGACTCATGGACATGGACAACAGTGTGGTAATTGCCAGGGGCAGTGGGTTATTGGAACTAAATGGTAATGTAGAAAATACAATAATGATTAAATTAAAAGAAAATAATGTGTGATTTAAGGCAGACTTTCAAGATCAGTACATTGAAAACAACTTATAAAATATGTATATGCAGAGATTGAGAAGCATAATTTGTAGATACAAAATAGACAGGGTGATGTTAAGAATAGCATAGGAAATGGAGAAGTCAAAGAACTTATATGCATGACTCATGGATACAAACTAAGGTGGGGGAGATTGCTGAAGGGTAGGGGGGTACCAGGCAGAGAGGGTCAAAGGGGGAAAAGTGGGACAACTGTAATAGCATAATCAATAAAATATACTTAAAAATAAAATAATGTGTATAAGTGTGTGTGTATAGATCTCAAATATCTAAACTGGAATTGACCCAGAGTTGAAGGATAAGCAAACTCACTTTAAAAATATTGATCGAGATTTAATAATTGTGACTTCCAGTCAAGATGGTGACATAGGCAGACATGGCTCACCACTTTGTACAACCACATCAAAATCACAAATAAATATAGAACAGCCATCACTCAGAACCATCAGAAATCAAGATGAATGGAAGTCTGACAACTACGGAATTAAAGAAACCGCGTACATTGAAACTGGTAGGAAGGGTGCAGATGCACAATGGGCTGGCGCCCACATGTGGTGGATACAAATTTGGGAGGGATATATCAGGAGCAAGGAGTCCCAGCCCCACACCAGGCCTGGCAGCCCAGGGTTCCAGGGCCAGTAAGATAAGTACCCACAAATTCTGGCTGCAAAAACCAGCAAAGATTGAGTCGGTGGAAGAAACTACTTGAGCCCCAAGCAGTCCCTCTTAAAGAACCCACACATGGACTCACATACTCAGACCCACTCCTTCTGAGCTCCAGCACCACAAAGGCAGCTTGAAGGGCACCAGTGGCATGCTTGGGGAGGCTGAAGTGTCTGGCATCAGGGTGAGCAGAAGCCATTGTCCCTTTTCTGAGTCCTCCCCACAAAGAGCCATGGAACCAGCAGGCTGATGCCATATTTGAAACTCCATCAACCTGGCTAACGCTGTTTGACTCAGCTTGAAGATCCCCAGGGACTCTGCCCCACCCAATTTATGGCCCCACCCAAGCTGCCTTTCCATATGAATGGCTGGTCTTGACTCATGCTTCACAACTTCCTAAATCCTCTCAAATAAGCAACAGCTGGCCTCAGTGAGCCCCAGGCTGGGCACCAGGAGCAGCCAGATTGGTTTCACAGCTTGGCTTCATCTGGTTATCTCCAAACCCAGCACAAGTAGTAGCTTTCTCAGATTGCTTTATAGCTCAGAAGTGCAGCCCCAGGCAAAACACAGGTCAGGGCTGACCTTGGCCTACACCCCCTGGGAAACCCCAGGGCCAGTCAGTAGCTAGCTACAGACCACTTTGGAGCACCACCATCCTGCTCCTGCACAGCTGATCCTCCATGGAGGGTAGAGGTTTGTGGTCAGTGGTCACAGCCAAACCTTGCAGCTAACTTGCCTGGGTAAATCCCTCCAATTGATCTTCCAACAGCACCCAGGGCTCAACTAAAAAAGGCAGGCATACTGAGCCCACATAAATGGCGTACCTTGAATACCCAGCTTGGATGAGACGACAGGCTATGCCACTGGACTCTACAGGGCACCTACTACATTACACTACCAAGACACAGAGTCAAAGCAGCTCTACCTAATACATAGACAAACACAGGGAGGCTGCCAAAATGAGGAAACAAAGAAACATGGCCCAAATGAAAGAACAAACCAAAACTCCAGAAAAATAACTAAATGAAATGGAGATAATCGAACTATCAGATGCAGAGTTCAAAACACTGGTTATAAGAATGCTCAAGGAAATTACTGAACCTCAGCAGCATTAAAAGGAGCAAGTCAGACACAAAGGATTCACTAATTGAAATAAAAACACAATTTACAGGGAAACAACAGTAGAGTGGATGAAGCTGAGAATCAAATCAATGATTTGGAACATAAGGAAGCAAAAAATAACCAATCAAAACAATAAGAAGAAAAAGAATCCAAGAAAATATAAGGGTATTATAAGGAGGGTAGTATAAGCAACCTCTGGGTCCACTTCAAGAAGTCCGACATTTGCATCATAGGGGTGCCAGAAGGAGAAGAGAGTCAGAAATTGTAAATCTAATTGAAAAAATTATGAAAGAAGACTTCCCTAATTTGGTGAAGGAAATAGATATCCAAGTCCAGGAAGCATAGAGAGTTTCAATTAAGTTGGACCAAAAGAGGACTACACAAAGACATATAATTAAAATGCCAAGGGTTACAGATAAAGAGAGAATCTTAAAAGCAGCAAGAGAAAAGTAGCAAAGTTAACTACAAATGAGTTCCCATAAGCCTATCAGTTGATTTCTCAAAAGAAACCTTGCAAGAAGGGGCTGGAAAGAAGTATTCAAAATGTTGAAAAGTAAGGACCTACAACCAAAATTATTCTATCCAGCAAAGCTATCATTTGGAATGGAAGGGCAGATAAAATGCTTCCCTGACAAAGTAAAGCTAAAGGAATTCGTTGTCACCAAACTATTATTACATGAAATGTTAAAGGGGCTTATTTAAGAAAAAGAAGATAAAAACTATGAATACTAAAATGACAACAAACTCACAACTATCAAAAAATGAATCTAAAAAATAAAAACAAAAACAAACTAAAGAATAGGAACAGAATCATAGGTATAGAGATCATTTGCAGGGTTATCGGTTGGGAGAAGGAAAGGGGAGAATGGGGGAAATGGTGCAGGGATTAAGAAGCATAATTGGTAGGGACAAAATATACAGGGGATGTTAAGAATAGTATAGGAATGGGAGAAGTCAAAGAACTTCACGCACCACCCACGGACATGAACTAAGGAGGGGGATTGCTGGAGGGAAGGGGGGAATCAGGTGGAGGAGGGGAGGGATAAAAACATGTAATAGCATAATTAATAAAATATATTTTAAAAAGAAAAGAAGATTTAATAATTACAAATTACCAACCTGATTTTATATCACTACTGTATTCCATTGGAGAATCCCACACCCAAACCTTAACATCATATTTTTTAAAAACCTGATAGTTGATTATATTCAAAATATTAAGAAAACATTTTTAATATGTTTTGTCAAAGTATACAGTGGTATCTATAGTTCTGAGCACAGAAAATGTTTTAAGCTTCAGGTGACTCTAACATTGGAAATGAGTCTTATTCATTTAAATATTGTTGCATTAATTAATTGCTTTGTGCATAATAACAAGCATTATGTACTTGGAATGCCAATAACTACTTTTTAACATTCTCTGTATTATTTTAATAATCTTTGTATATATGAATAATAAAAGTCATAAATATTTTTGTAGATTTAAAATTCATCTGGTCTTGTGATATGCAAATTTGGACTAAGCTTTTGAAGTGCTTTTAATGTCAAAACCAAATGACAAAACCAAAATTACTTGTATTTTTATTTGAAAGTGTGAATCAATTGCTTGCTTATAGGAATAGTGAAAAAAGATTTAGAAAATTTCATCATAGTGTATAATACAGATATTGGCATAAAAGTGAGTATTAAGCAAAAGAAATAACACTTCAAGTAGAATTATTTGATAGTTTTTATTTTAATAAGCAATTGATATTTGAAAAGTGCTTATGAAGTTTCCCTGGGATAAATATAAAAAATAATTTACAATTAATTTTTTGATATTGTTTAATTAAGATAATTTTAAAAGTTAAATTATTTTATTCTTTTTTTAGAAAATTGTTTATTCTTGCCCTGGCTAGTGTGGCTCAGTGGATTGAGCACTTTCCTGTGAACCAAAGGGTTGCTGGTTCAATTCCCAGTCAGGGCACATGCCTGGGTTGCAGGCCAGGACCCCAGTGGGGCACATGAGAGGCAACCATACATTGATGTTTCTTTCTCTCCCTCTCTCTTCCTTCCCTTCTGTCTAAAAATACATAAATAAAACATCTTTAAAAAAAAGAAAATTGTTTATTCCTGTGCGAATATTTTTTTCTATAATGTTTTGCATTACATATGGAGAGCTAGAGCTATTAGCCATAAGATCATTAAACTTCAATAAACAAAAAATAGTATTCTTGGAACTAGATATTGAAGTCATTAATTGATCCTACTGTAATTGATTACATATACATGGTTTGAATCAAGATTATCAACTGCCTTTAGCTACCAAATTTCAGCTAATGGTTTTGCCCTTGTTTCTTTAAGGACTGTTAGAACTGCTTGAGCCATTATGCACTGGAAATATAAGCACATTCTATAATTGTTTTCTCGGATTGTTGGGAGTGTGTGGATGTGTTTCCTTATGGCTTTTCCTTGTGACTCCTAATTCCAGTTTTTTACCTCCACTAAATGTTTCATCTCTTTTCTTGCTTTCTGTTGGTATTACATTTTCAGACCATATTGATCGGCAATGAATGTTATTCTAATTTCAACTTTTCAACATACCATTTAAAGAAGGTAAGAACCAGCATTTTACTAAAGATTTAAGGAAAATGTGGAAAACTAACAGCATAGTACTATATAAGGCACAACTAAAAGCTAAATACTAGCCATTATCAAACTACATTTTATTGACCATTAGTTACTTTGTATTTCTTACTGACTCCTTCCTCCATGTCCCACATTTGATGTAACTGCTCATGTTTCCCATTCTATCTTTCCACCTCTTTCCTTCAGTTTCCCAGAGATGCCAAAATCTTGTTTTTTAATTACTGTATCTATCTCCTTAGTGTCTTCTAAATACACTGACAAACATGTTTTTTCTATTTAATTAAAAATATCATTTATGCCATTGCCTAATTATGCCACATTTTTAGATGAGTTGTTTACTTTTTGTAATATATTTCCCATTATATTTACATGATGAAATCTTTGAGCTTTGTGAAATGCACTTCACTATGAGTGAAGTAGCCTTTCTACATATATAATTTGAAGATTTAGCATTCAATGCAATTTTATTAAATATTTCATCTTATATCATACATCATGATCAAGTGGGATTTATCCCTGTGATCAGGGATGTTTCAATGTATAAAATTAAAAGAACATGATATGCCACATTACCAGCATGAACTATAAAAAACCTATAATCATCTCAATGGATGCAGAAAAAGCACATTCTCGAATTTTAATAAATTATTTTACTGAATAGATCACATGTGTTTTCAATCAGGTAATGGAGAATAAAAGAAAATTGTTAATAAAATGAGCTTTATGATATAATGTAAAGTACACTGAATGATACTCAGTACAGTGTACTAAGAGTACATATACAAAATAAATTACATACTCTATAACCAAATTAAACAAAGTAATTTTTTAAGAAGAAGGTAACAAAAATAAATTGAACATTGTATTCTTCAATAAAGAAAAGAACCTTTTTTTAAATGATGGAGTAATATTAAGGTTTTTGGGTTATATTATATAGGTATTCCTTGTTTTAATGTGCTTAGCTTTATTGTGCTTCACAGATGTTATTTTTTTTACAAATTGAAGGCAAGGCACTCCACTAGCCAAAAGGTTATGACTCATTTTATTGTAATGCTTACTCTTTTGTGGTGGTCTGCAACCAAACTCACAATATCTCTGAGATATGCCTGGAATCTAAAGAACTGAATCACAGATATCACGACTGAAGAGGAGGGCATACTTGCAAACTCATTTTATGAGGCCAGCATTACCCTGATACCAAAATCAGATGAGAACACAACAAACAAATAAACATACAGACAAAAATTCTAGACCTATATCTCTGATGAACATAGACGCAAAAGCTCTTAACAAAATGTTAGCAAATTGAAATTAAAAGAATCATACAACATAACCAAGTGAAATATATCCCTATAATATAAGGATGGTTCAAAATATATAATTAAATAATCATGATATAACACATTAGCAGAATAAAGAATAAAAACCATATGATCATGTCAATAGATGGAGGAAAAGCATTTGACAAAATTCAACAAACTTTTGCGAGAAAAACTCTAAACAAATTGGGTATAGAGGAAATGTATCTCAAAATATAAAGGATATATATAACAGTCCCATTGCTAACATATATTCAGTGATGAAAAACTGATTTTTTTCTACTAACATCAAGAATCAAAGATGCCCACTCTCACCACTTCTATTCAACATAGTACTGGAAGTTCTAGCCAGAAGCATTAGGCAAGTAAAATAAATTAAGGACATCCAAATTAAGAAAGGAAGTAGGTAAATTGTTTTTGTTTGAAGATAACATGATCTTATATTCACAAAATCCTAAAGATTCCACCCACAAACTGTTAGTACTAATGAAATATTTCAGTAAAAGAAATAGGATATAAAAATCAGTATATATTTCTGGCCATTGTGGCACAATTGGTTGGAGCATTATCCCATAACTTAAAGGTTGTGGGTTCAATTTCTGATCAGTTCACATACCTAGGCTGTAGGTTCAATCCCTGCTCCAAGGGTATGCAATCCCTGGACTGGGTACATGCAGAAGGCAAACAGTTGCTGCTTCTCTCTCATATCAGTGCTTCTCTCTCAACCTTCCTGTCTCTCTAAAAGCAATGGAAAAAAGTGCCCTTGAGTGAATATTTAAAAAAAATCAATATATAATAATCAGTAGTGTTTCTATACTAACCATGTAAAAAAATCCCATTTACAACACCATAAAAAATAAAATATTTAGGAATAAATTTAACCAAGGAGGTGAAAGATCTGTACATTTAAAAGTATAAGACACTAATGAAAGAAATTTATAATAAACAGAAAGTGAAATAAGACAGGGGAAGAGTATTCTATGGGATTTAAAGCACAATAGTGAACAAATAAGAGTTCTGTTGGAGAAGTATAGCAATGACCATGATGTTTCACCCAACTAGCCACTGTTTATAAGAGGTGGAAAAGAAATAAGACTCTTATAAGAGGGGAAAAAGAATGTTAGCTGACTTAACAAAGAAGAGTGCTTATGCGAGGTTAGATGGAGAAGAAATAGTGAGCATAAGGGATAGAACCTTGGTATAGTGTGAGAGAAAATAAAGTTTATAGCAGTAGTAATATAGCTCAGGAAGATGGCAAAAAAGGATTAAGACCAGGAAGGGTGCTCATATGCACTCATGGACTGGATGAATAGATATTGTTAACGTACCCATACTATTCAATGCAAAATTCAATGCAATCCCTTTAAAAATTTCAATGTCATTTTCTCACAGACAGAGAAAAAAACGTCCAAATTTTATGGATCCAAAAAAGACCCCAAATTACCTCAGAAATCTTGGGAAAGAGGAACAAAATTGGAGGCACCACACTCCCTGATTTCAAACTATATTACAAAGCTATGGTACAGAAAAAAGTGTGATAGTGGCAGAAATAGACCAATGGAACAAAACTGAGAGACCTGAAACAAATTCACACATCTACAGTTAACTAATCTTTGTCAAATGTCCTAAGAATACACAATGGAGAAAGGATAGTCTCTTGAATATATGTTATAAAAACTGAATATTCACTTGCAAAAAAGTGAAATTGGACTTTTAATTTACAGTTATGAAAAAATCAACTTAATTTGATTAGTGACTTAAATGTAAGACCTGAAATCACAAAACTCCTAGAAGAAAATATAGCAGAAACATTATTTGTCACTGGTCTTACCAGTGATCTTTTTGGGTATGATAAGAAAAGCATAGGCAACAAAAGTGATAATAAAAAAGCAGGATTACAGCAAACTAAAAGCTCCTCTACATCAATGGAAGCGACCAGCAAAACAAAAGAGCAACCTATGGAATAGGAGAAAATATTTGTTAACCATATATCTGATACAAGGAACTCATACAACTCAATAACAAAAAACAAGACACAAAAAAATCAAATAACCCAATTAAAAAATAGACAAGGACCTGAATAGACATTTTCCAAAGAAGACATACAAATAGCCAAAAGATAAATGAAAAAATACTCAACATTATTGTAATCATAGAAATGCAAATAAAAACCACAATGGGATATCACTTCACATCTGGTAGTATGGCTGTTATGAAAATGAAAAGAGATAACAAATGCCGTTGAGGATATGGAGAAAAGTCAACCCTTTCATGCTGTTGGTGGGAATGCAAATCACTATAGACACTATCAAAAGCATTATGAGGTTTCTGAAAACAATTAAAAATAGAAAAATCATATGATCCAGCAATTCCTCTTCTGGGTATATATCCAAGGCAAATAAAATCAATGTATTGAAGAGGTATTTGCACTCCATGCTCAGTGCAGCATTTACTCATAATAGTCAAAAAGTGACACAACCTGATATATATATATATAGTTGATCCTTGAACAACACTGGTTTGAATTGCATGGGTTCACTTACATGTGGAATTTTTTCAATAAATACTGTAAATATATTTTCTCTTCCTTATACTTTTAATAACATCTTTTCTCTAGCTTACTTAATTGTAAGAATATAGCATGAAATACATATTAACACACAAAATATGTGCTAATTGACCTCATGTTATCTGAAAGGCTTCCAATTAACAGTAGGTTATTAGTAAAGTTCTGGGAAGTCAAAAGTTATATGTAGATTTTTCATTATGTGGGGTTTGGCACCCCTAACTGTCACATTGTTCAAGAGTTCAAATATACACACACACACACACATAGACACACACACACACACACATATGTTTATATAGTGTGTGTGTATATGTATTTCCTTGTAATGCCTTTGTCATATATTGGTGTCAGGATAAGCCTGTTTTCATAGACTAAGTTATGAAATGTTTCCTCATCTTCTAGTATTTGAAAGAGTTTATGAGGTACTGTAGTTAATTTTTCTTTAAATATTTAATAGACTTTACCACTGGAGACTTCAAATATTGGACTTTTTATTTAAGGAACATTTCATATTTATTATTAATTCAACCTCTTTGCTTATTATGGGTCTATTCAGATTTATTATGTCATCTTGAGTCTAGGTAGCATGCGACCACTCAGAAATTTGTCAATTTTACCTAGGTTATTTAATTTGGTAGCATACGACTGTTTATAGTATATGCTTACATTCATTATTTTTACTGGTAATTTCAAAATTAATTCTGTCTATTTCATTTCTTATTTTTTTAGTATGGTAGCTGTTGGTCTCAGCCTATTAGTACTAATGTTATCAGATAGTAATGTCCGAGGCACTCATCTGAGGCTGCTGCCTGTGTTGAGACCCCACAAATATTTCCTTCATCAGAGGCAATGTTGTGGCTGGACCAGCCTTTGTGGTTCTTTTTATGATTGCAAGATGCATGCGAGCAGCAAACATCAGGGAACTTTGAGAAAAATAAAGCTTATATCTCACAGGTCCTGGAGGGCACAAACATGCCCAAGGGCCACACAGAGAGGTCTTATGTAGAAAAAGGGAGCAGGGACCTCAGGTACAACCTTTATTAGAGTCAAGGGAGGGGAGCTAAAGTTTCCCTGATTCACTTTTCATTGATGAATTTAAAACATTAAAGCAGGTATTAGGGCACAGGAAGGGGGAAGCTAAGTTATTCAAGCAGTCACTCATTACAGTTAGTATCTATTAAGTATCTTCACCTTTGGTAACTGGTCATACGTTTTTCATTCTTTGTATGTTAAGTAATCTTAACTGAATTTTTCACATTTAAATATTATGTGATTTAGGTCCTGAGATTTGGTAAAAGCTTCTAAAAATTGTCGTTGTGTTAGCAGTCAGTCAACCCTGCTCGTTTCAGGCAACTTGTTCTTTCTTGCTATCTGTTGCTGTTATTTCTAACATCAATGCTGTTTCACTGCTTATCTTACATTTATTTGAATATTTCCAGTCCTTGTGCCAGTCCAGTGTGACTCAGAGACTTGTACAATGATTGTTATCAGATAGAAAGATAAATTATACTGATTTTTCTATATCTTGATTGACATCAGAAATCCATGGTTGACATTAAACAACCCATGGAATGGAAGAACATATTCACCTATACATCTAATAAGGGGTTAATATCCAACATTTATAAAGAACTTAACAAAACTCAACACCAAAAAACCAAACAATCCAATTTAAAAGAATGGGCAAAGGAACTGAACAGACAGTTCTCCAAAGAGGACATACAGATGGCCAATAGGCATATGAAAGATGCTCAATGTCACTAATCATTAGAGAAATGAAAATTAAAACCACAATGAGAGATCACCTCACACCCTACAGTCAGAATGGCTCTCATCAATAAATCAACAAACATGACTGGTGAGCATTTAGAGAATGGGAAACACTTTTGCACTGTTGGTTGGAATGCAGATCGATGCAACCACTGTGGAAAGCAGTATGGAGATACCTCAAAAAATTAAAAATAGAATGCTTATGACCTGACCCAGTGATCCCACTTCTGGGAATATATCTAAAGAAACCCAAAACACTAAAGAACATACGTATTCCCATGTATAAGTATTCATTGCACATTATTTACAATCACCAAGATATGGAGGCAGCCCAAGTTTCCATCAGTAGATATGTTGATAAAATAACTGTGGAATATTTATACAATGGAATACTACTCAGCCATAAAAAAGAAGAAAATTTTACATTTTATGACATATGGATGGACCTGGAGAACATTATGCTAAGTAAAATAAGCCGGTCAGAGAAAGACAAATATCATATGGTTTTGCTCATATGTGGAATCTAATGAATAAACTGAACAAACAAGCAAAATAGAGACAAATTCATAGATGGAGTATCGGTTGACAGCTGTGGGTGGGGGAGGTTAGGGAGTGGAGGGATCAGCCAAAAGGAAAAAGGACTCATGCATGTGCACAACAGTGTTATGATTGTGGGGCAGGGGTGGGGGATATAAGAGGGCCAAATGGTAATGGAAAAAATATAATAATTAAAAAAACCAGCAACAGAAGCTCTACAGTGGGTGTTTTGAATTTGCAAATATTGTTCACCATTAAAAAAAAAATTCAGACCATTTAAAAAAATTCAGAACTCTCCTGGTCAGTGTGGCTCACTAGGTTGGCACATTGTCCCATAGACAGAAGAGCCATGGATTTGATTCTCAGCTGGAGCACATGCCTGGGTTGCAGGTTGGTGTAGAGAGGCAACCAATCAATGTCTTTTTTCTCACATCTATGTTTCTCTCCCTCTGCCTCCCTTCCTCTCTTTCTTTTCTTTTTAAAGATTTTATTTATTTATTTTTAGAGAGAGGGAGAAAGAGAGGTAGAGAAACATCAATGTGTGGTTGCCTCTGGTACACCCACTACTGGGGACCTGGTCCACAGCCCAGGCATGTGCCCTGACTGGGAATCAAACCTGTGACACTTTGGTTTTCAGGCCAGCACTCAATCCACTGAGCCACACCAGCCAGGCTTTCTCTTTCTGAAAATCCATAAGCATATTCTCAGGTAGGGATAAAAAAATTAATTAACTAAGCAAGCAAGTAAGTAATTAAAAACTAAGAGAGTGGAAAATACAAAATAACATTCGGCATAAAATTCACTGACCTTACAACTCCTACTTACTGTACAGAGGGAGTGAATTTCTGGTCTCCATGATTCCGCTAATCTGGTGAATTCCATATTCTTCTTTTTCCACTTCAGCCAAACTTTCATAAAGAGTAAAGATAGTATAAGATAAGAAACTATATACCAAAGTGAAAATATTTATAATTAAATTGAAAGAACCATTCCTGGCAACCTGGGATATAGGAAAAAATATGCTGGAGTGGCCAATATCAACAATTAGTGTAATAGAAATGTAGGTTTATATTTTATACTACACTCAAATACAAAGGGGTATAGTTTATACTACCATGCAAAATAGTAAAGTAAAAGAGCTAGCTGTCAATTGGGGAAACTATTTGCAACATTTATATATCTAACAATGCCCATATCCAAAATACATTTAAAAAAACATTCATAAATCTATAACAAAAAGATAAATAGCCCAGTAAAAATGTAGGTAAATGAGTGAACCAGCAAATTCAAAAAGGAGATATCCAAATGACTAATAAGCATATGGAAAGATATACAATATCATTAGTTTTTTGGAAAAAGCAACATACATTGAAAATCAGATACTAATACACAGAGAAATGCTTAAAATAAAAAATAATAACTTAAAAACAAACAATAAGAATGTGGAACAACTAGTACTATCAAATATTGCTGATAGAAATAAAAATTATACAATTTTAAATTCTTGGGCAGTTTCAAATGAATTTAAACATATACCTATATTCTATCAATTTTTCTATATAGTTGCTCAAGAAAAGTGAAGACATATGCTTACAAAAAGACACGTAAGAGAATGCTCATGACAGCTTTATTTTATTATTCTAAAACTAGTGTAAGTCTATATGTACATCTATAACATATAAAGGAAATATGATACATCCATTTAATAGAATACTAAGTAGCAACCAAATAAATCAAACTGATCATCACGATAAAAATAAATTTGTCATGATATGTTGAGGGAATTAAAGCAGAAAGAAAAGAATGCATCCTATATGACTCCATTTATATGATGTTTGTGCACTGAAAATGTAATCTAAAATGATAAAAATCAGAAAAAACTATCAACGCAATTCATCATTTTAATAGATTAAAAAAGGAAAATCATACGTGATCACATCAATAGAGATAAACACACACACATATGTACCCTAGAGCTACAGCAACAAAACATTTTAAACAAACGTGTTCGTGACAAAAATGTCAGCAATCCAGATGTGGAAGGGAATTTTAAAAATCTCAACGGCCATCTAATACATCCTACAACTAACATCACTGTTAATCATGATGAAATACCGAACTTCTCTCAAAGATTAGCAACAAAATAAGAGTTTGTGACCTCACTATTTTTATTTACCATTTTACTGGATGTCCTCACCACTGCAATAAATTAAAAAAAAAAAGCAAAGGGAAACAGATTGGAAAATAAAGAGGTAAAACTATAATTTTTAGGTGATCTGACTATATATGTAGAAACACTTTTAAAAATCTACAAAATGATTCTTTAAATGATAAATGAAGCAATTTTACAAACTCAAGGTCATATACAAAAATTTACTAAATTTCTATATACTAGTAGCAGTCATTTAGAACATATAAATAAAAATTGTATTTATAATAGACTACATTTATCAAAGAGCATGCTAGACTTCTAAAAGTAAAGCCACACAATTTACAATAGCCAAGTACTGGAAGCAGCCTAAGTGCCCATCAGCAAATGAGTGGATGAAAAAATTATGGAACATTTACACAATGGAATTCTATGCAGCAGAGAGAAAGAAGGAGCTCATACCCTTTGCAACAGCATGGCTGGAACTGGAGAGCATTATGATAAGTGAAATAAGCCAGGCGGTGAGGGACAAATACCATATGATCTCACCTTTAACTGGAACATAATCAACAAAAGAAAAAAAGCAAACAAAATATAACCAGAGGCATTGAAATTAAGAACAATCTAACAATAGCCAGTAGGGAGCGGGGAGGGTACAGTGGGGAGACGGGTTTTCAGGAACTACTATAAAGGACACATGTACAAAACCAAGGGGGAAGATAAAAGCAAGGGCGGGAGGTGGGTTTGCCTGGGGTAGGGGGCAGGGTTGGGGAGAAAATGTAGACCACTGTAACTGAACAACAATAAAGTAAAAAAAAAAAAAATTTCTGAGAGAAATTTAAAATACATAAAATGCTATTTTGATGAATTGGAAGGATCAATATTGTTAGCATGTCAATTTTCCTTAAAGTGATCTGTAGAATTTACATTATAATCACATTACCAAAATCTGTTTCATAGAATTGACAATGTTTTTTAAAATTTATAGGTAAATGCATAATAACTAAAACAAGTAACTGAAAAAGAAGAAGAAAGTTGGAGGACTTGTCCTGCCTGGCTTCAAGGGCTGGTCTACACTACAGTAATCAAACACTATGGCACACAGATCTTCTGGAGCAACAAGGCTCTTGAAGTGCTCCTTATTACAGGCTAGTGTTACTGTTGAGAACAATTTAGTAAATAAAATTCCACTTCACTTGTGAATAGTCACGTCTTTCCCCCTAAGGGTGAAGATATATGATTGTAGGACTTAATGGTAAAATTTACTGTGCTTAGGTCCAATTGTTTATTAAAAATCCTCACCTTGAATGTGTTGTTTTCAGAAATGCCTTCTAAAAGGAACTGGTGAACAAATAGTAAAAATTACCTGATCACAACTAATATTTTCTCACTTAAAATCTACACTTCATCTTAGAATATGAGCTTACTGCATATATAAGTCGATTGTGCAAGGAAACTGAGCACACAAATACCTTTCTCTTTCAGATGACATCGACATATCTGGCCATCGAAATGTTGAATAACCTCCTAATAGAAGCGCTTTATTTTTGCAGACCTTTTTTTGGTAGTACCATATTCCACAGGATATGAGCATGACTTGAGTCAAACTACCTACCAGACATCTGATGTTGAAATCATGGCTCCAGTTTGGTTCTAGTTTCTGTTGCTATGTAATAGACTACTTTTGAATTTAGCAGCTTAAAACAATTTTTAGTTATGCTCCTGAGTGTATTGCTTCATAAGACATAACCTAAATTACCTTGGCTATAGTGATAACTTTTTAGTTAAAACACCAAAGGCATTATCCAAGAAAGAAATAATTGATACATTAGACTTCATTTAAAAAAAATCTGCTGTATAAAAGTCAATATCAAGAGAATGAGAAGACAAGCCATATCCTGTGAGAAAATATTGTAAAAGAAATATCTCATAAAAAACATATAAAATATGCAAAGAATTCTTAAATAAAAAACAATAAGAAAACAAACAACATAATACATGGGCTAAAGATCTTAACAAAATCTTTACCAACCAAGATAGTAGATAGAAAATAAGTATATAAAAAGATGCTCTACATCTACATCACATATCCTCAGGACAATGTAAATTAAAATAACAATAAGATATCACTACACACCTATTAGAACGGCCAAAATCCCAGAACACTGACACCATCAAAGCTGTTGAGGATGTGCAGCAATAGCACTCTCATTCATTGCTAGTTGGAATAAAAAATGGTACAACTATTTTTAAACATCATTTGCTGGTTCTTACAAAACTAAACATATTCTTATCATATAATCCAGGAATTGTGCCCCTTAGAATTTACTCAAAGTAGTTGAAAACATATATCCACACAAAAACCTACCCAATCGTACATACAGAAGTTTATAATTGACAAAACTGGGAAGCAATCAAGATGTCCTTCAGTAGATGGATAGATACATAAACTGTGCATCCACTCTCTGGTCCACTGGATGTACACCCACTGTCCACTCATTGTCTGGTACATCCAGACAATGGAATATTATTCAATCTTAAAAATAAATTAGCTGTCGAGTATTTCATGACTGAAGTTTGTATCTTTTATTTATAAATGTCAAATCACTATTTTGTACTTTAAAACTAATATAATATATATGTCTATTATACTTTAATAATAAACATCTTTAACTTAAAAGTTTCTGCATGGAGCATTTAAAAATAGCAGCTTAAAACAATTTTAAAAATTGTTAAAATTTATTATTAAAAATAATAGTAAGCTATAACCCATCAAAAGACATGGGGAAATCTTAAATGTCTATTGCAAAATAAAAGTAGCCAATCTAAAAAGGCCACATACTGTATGATTTCAACTACATTACATGGCTTCTGGAAGAAAGAAAACTATGGAGACAGTAAAAATATCAGCAGTTGCCTGTGGGTTGGTGTAGGAGAAGGAGGAATAATAGGTGGAGCACAGTAAAATTTTAGAGCAGTTAGAATACTCTGTATGATAGTATAATAACGGATATACAGTGGCATCTTGGTGCTAGTTGGCCTCAGAACTAGTTGAATCTGGTACTTGTCACATTTAGATGAGAAAAAATGTTTCAGCCTTCGGCATTTGCTTGACACTTGTCACACTTGCTAGAACTTGTACTAGTCATGACACTCCCCCACAAGAGAAAATGCTCTGTTAATTGTGTTTAACAATTGCCATGTTTTGGAATGAAGTGACGACAGGTATAGAGGTACTGCCGTATGTAACTATACATCAGTCAAACCCATAGAATGTAAAACACAATGAGTTAACCATAGTGTGAACTACAAACTTTGGGTGGTCACAGTGTCTCAGTGTAAGTTTATCAATTGCAGCAAATGCACCACTCAGGCGGCAGATGTTGATAACCCAGGAGCTATGCATGTAAGTATGTAGGGGAGCTTCTCCAGTCATTCCTGTGTCCTCTGAGAGCATGTCCATTTTGCATCTATTCCCATTGATTTGTCATAGTCAGTATCACTTCATACTGCTGCAAATATCATCTCAAATATTAGTGACTTAACACATCCATTGTAGCTTATGAGTCTGTGGGTCTGAAATTTAGTGAGACAGGCCTCAGATTATTCTTCTGGTCCCAGCTGTGCTCCTTGTATGTCTGTAGTCAGCAGCATATCAGTTTTTTGCTTCTTGAGACATTATGGCTAAAATATGGGTTGATGAATATATGATGAATGTTACTGAGCTATGTATTTCTCATCAATCAGATTAGCTTGTGCTTTTATGCATGTCATCCAGGCAGGTTTCCAAAAGACAGAACAAAAGTAGTCAAGGTTTTTGAGGCTTTGGTTTGGAACAGTTTTTTTTTGTTGTTATTTTCACTTAATTCTATTAATCAAAGTATATTAGAAGCCCAGCCCAGGTCATCATGTTTTGATGCCAGGAGCTGTAAAGTCATGTTGAAAATAACATATTTATGGAAAAAAATGCAGTCATTTTGCAATCTACAATAGCCCTCAGTCTGCCGCAATTAATTATGTTACTGGTCAAAGCCCTTGTGCCTGATGCTTTGAAAGCTCAAGTGCAGACAACTCTAATTGAATAACAATAAAAATTAAAATAAATAAATAACTAAATAAAACTTCAGAGATTAGAGAAAGAAAATTTTATTGATCAAGAAGGCACCAACTGAGAATATGAAAGACCTTATCCTCAAATTCATCTTGAGAAATCACAGAGTTCAAGTTTCTTTACTGTCAAGGGGAGGGGGAATGGGAGGGGCAAAAGGTGATTGATCACCACAGATATCTAGGCAGCAGCAGGGGTCTGAGGAAGATTGTGCTTGTTGATGAGAGTTCCTCAGGAGGTTCCTGCTAATCTTTGATAAATTATACATATATCGCAAGCCAAACATAGAATTTCTCTAATGATTAGTATGACTACATACAAGATTAAGAAGAAGCAATTAGTCAGAGAGACCAAGCATTTCACTCTGTTGCAGTCACATTATTTCCACAAACAAAATACACTCACCCACTCTGAGAGCCCTAAAAGTGTCCTGCGAGGTTGGTATCATACTCAAAGTCCAGGATTTTGGTATAATATTGTTTTAAAAAAAACCTCTTAAAATTCATCCTCTTAATACATAGATATTTGAAATTAAAATACAATTAATCTTACCGCACATTCTCAACATGGATTGGAGAGCAAAGGAAGCGTAACTACTATACATGTGCCCACTTCGAAAAGGGAGAATGGAAGGTACAAAGCCATTATTGCTGCTTAGCACTTCTGAAAACCTGTTAGATACATAGGTTGCTAAAACTCCAGGGACAGGAAATAATCTCAGTCTCGGCCTTGTTCTGCCCTCTGGAACTGGAGTCTCAGTTTTGTCTTCTCTGCTTCTGTATGGGAAAGACTTGCCAGTCCATTTTTTCTTACTGCTCTCAGGATATGGGTTTTTCTATGCTTCTCATTGTTTTTTTGTTCTCATCTCTGGGCTCTTGGTTCTAACCTTTGCTCTTCCCACCCTACTGCATACTAAAATGACCCATGTAAGGAGCTGAATACTCTCAACCTACTTCTTTCCTGTAAAATGTTTAGGACTCAGAGACCTTTACGGTATTTGAACACTTTAATTTACTCTAGAATGGTGGTGCTTTTGCTGGTACAAATCCCTTTACTTAAGCATACATTCAGACCTTTCTAGATTAATTATTTTTGAGTCATGTATTTGTCTATAGCTACTTTTGGCATGTCACAACAGCAGTCACATTGGAAAGAATCCAGGGTGGGGGATTACTGCAGCCATTATTGCAAACAATCAACCACATGATCCATGTTAAACTCAAAAGGGAAGTGTTTGTTGATCTTCATCCCTTTTCTCTTAGGATATTGCTTTGATCCTCTGCCAAACTATACCACTCTCTGGAGAGAACAGCTTGCACATTTTAAATGAAAGATTTCCTCATTAGACAAAATAAAATAACAATGATGTTAAGGCATAAGAATTAAATGAAATAATGTGATGGAACTTGAAGAGAAGGCAGAGGGTGGGTTTTATGACAAGACGTCATAAACACAATGATATAATTGTACATACCACACAGTATGAGTATAATATTGAATGTGAGCTGATGAATATAGAAAGACATTCACATGAATTTTTTCCTATGTTTTGGAAACTTAAACCCACAGAGCACATGAAAGTTATCAAGGGGAAACCCTGAAATTTATGATTGTGGTAGGGAGGGAATGATTTCTTAACTTAAAGATCCCACACTGAAAGACGCATCTAATTTTAAAAAGAAGACATATAATTATAGGTATATAGTTGTATCTCTTTCTATGCAATAAATAAAATTTTAGGTTATTTCATTATCTCATAATTGGCCAGTGACTTCATGTATTTTAGTTATCTCAGGGAGAAAAGAACAAAAATATTTAATACTTAAATATTATATAGGTATTATATACCTATTATACTTTATAGGTATTATATACCTATTATACTTTTCTGATTATTCCTTGGTTACCTAGCATATCAATGAAATCATTAGAATACTTTAAAAATTATGGTAGGTCATAAATGGTATATATATCTGTGATTATTAAATTATAATCTAATATCTATAACATTGAAGCCAAGTAAGAGAATCCAAAAGTATTCTGCATTTTACATTTTAAGGTTAAAAAAATTATGTTTTGCTTACCTAAGGGTTTTCCTTACGTTATTTGTTTTAATTGAACCTTATTAATGAAGGCATTCTTCCATTTCTGAAGCAATTAAAATTTTATGTCCTGCTTGCATTTCTCACCAGAAACAAGTTCAGTCAAGACCTTGATATAGTGATGCATTTGATTAAAGCAAAAACATATAAAACTTAACTTTAGCAAACCAAATTAGTTTACAAATAAAGTGTGTATTATTTATTTTCCAAGGTAAATTAAGATTTTACACCAAGTCTACATATTATTGTTGTTGTAACATTCTATCTTTGCTGATTTAAACATGATCTGGAGTAACTGGTGGCTACTTCTCTAAATTCATGAAATTATTGCAGCTTCATAACACTGGTAATTTATTCAAGTCAGTTAAATAAATTTAGCTTAAATTTTTGCTTCAGTGTTTGATTAAGTTTTCCACAGCTGTTTTTCAGTCATATATGAAATTTCATTACTATAAGTCTTTGGTTCAATGACTTTCATTTTATTTAAACCACTAGTTTATGTCAGTAAAATTTCATACCAATGGAGAAACATTTCTGATTTAGGATTGTGATTATGACTTTGAAAGAATGTTTAAATTTTGATACTATTTTTCTATTTGTTAGACATAACTATAATCTCCCATATGAAATCCAACTTTGTTTATTTGAAGCTTATCCAACTTCAATTATTTTAGAAGCATAAAATCTATATCTAAGATATTAAAGTATTTAGCTTTTACTAAAACAATATGTAAAAATAAACAGCTTAGCAAGCTTCTATCGTATACAAATTTTATTTTTTAAAGTCAGTTTCTATGTTATTTAGGGTGAATAAATTAGAGTGCTAAGAGCAGCTATATCCTGTGATTTTATCTTTTCTCTTGTTTCTTTTTTTTTCATTTAATTCACAGAAATTTGGAAAAAACAGACAAATTTTTATTAAAATTGTATCATTTTGGTACAAAAAATAGGCATTTTCATGGACCTGGGTTCAGGTCATGAATCTCCCATTGACCTAAAGCAAAATATTCTAGTTCATGCATAATTCTTCTTATCATTTGTAAATGATGTGTTAGGTTAGCATACTTATAAAAACTCTTCAAATAAGAATTTAATATATTATTATTGTAAATGTAGATATATTTTTAAGAAACATTAATTTTTTTATTCTTAGAGATTTTCTCCTTATAAATAATACTATTGTAAACCTGAGGGTTTACAATAAATTTGAGAGGAAAGTACAGATTTCCCACATATTCTCTGCCCTCACAATTGCATAGTCTCCTCCATAATCAATATCACTCAAGTGATCATTATATTTTTTTCCTGGAGATAAACTAATACTGACACATCATAATCACTCAAAAAAGCACATAGTTTATCTTATAGTTCATTCTTGGTGTCATACATTCTATGGATTTAGTCAACTATATAACATATACCCATATGACATATACCCATCAATATATCATATAGAGTAGTTTTACTGTCCTAAAAATCTCTTATTCACCTCCCCTTGACCACCCCTGGGCAACCACTCATCATTTTTAGAAAAAGAATATTTTAATTAAATTTATGGGGATGACATTGGAAGATAAGATTATATAGGTTTCAAGTGTTTAATTATTTTTTTCTCTTTTAATGTATTTTTTGTATGTTCTTTTTTTTATTGTTGTTCAATTACAGTTGTCTGCATTTTCTCCCCACCCCTCCACCCCACCCTCCCCCTTCAAGTGTTTAACTCTGTGGTACATCATCTGTATATTGTGTGTTCACTATCCAAAGTCAAATCATCTTCTTCTGCCATATATTTGAACCCTTTTACCCTTTACTACCTTCCATCCCCCCCTTCCCTCTGGGAACCACCTTACTGTTACCTGTGTCCATGATTTTTTTTATTATTGTTCATTTGTTGCTTTCAGTTTTATAACATGTATGAGTGAAATTATATGGTTCTTAACTTTTTCTTTCTGACTTATTTTGCTTAGCATGATATTCTCATGATCTATCCATGTTGTCACAAATGGTAGATCTTTTCATTGTCTCCATAGTTTTGCCTTAGCCAGAATGTCATATACTGGAAATCATACAGTATTTAGCCTTTCTAAAATTGGTTTCTGTCTCTTAGCAATATGCATTTAAGGTTCCTGCATGTCCTTTTATGGCTTGATAGCTTTTTTCCTTTCTTTAGCACTGAGTAGTGTGTTTTATCCATTCACCTACTGAGTAAATCTTGGTTGCTTCCAAATTTTGGAAAATGTAAATGGAGCTGCTATAAACATCTGAGTGAGGATTTTCATATGGAAATAAGTTTTTAATACCTTTGGGTAAATACCAAGGAGCACAATTGCTGAATCATGTGGTAAGACTATGTTTAGTTTTTGTTAGAAACTGCCAAACTGTCCTCCAAAGTAGCTGTGCCATTTTGCATTCACACTAGCAAGTTATAGGAGTTGCGGTGGCTCCACATGCTCATTTTCTGTTGTCAGTATTCCTGATTTGGGCCACTCAAATAGGTATACAGTGGTATGCCATCGTTTTAGTTTGATTTCTCTGGTGACAGAGGATGTGGAGCATGTCTTCATATGCTTATTTGCCATCTTTATATTTTCTATAATCAAGTGTCTGGTCAGGTCTGTGGCCCATTTTCAATGGGGTTGTTTGTTTTCTTATTGCTGCATTTTACAAGTTCTTTGTATATTTATTTTTTAAACATTTTTATTGTTCTTCAAGTACAGTTGTTTCCATTCTATATTTCACATAATAGTCTTTTATGAGTTGAGTCTTTAAAAATATTTTCTCCCAGTTTGACTTGTCTTCCCATTCAACAATACTGTGTTCTGTAGAGCATATGGTTTTCATTTTAATGAAGTCCAGCCTATCCATTATTTCTTTCATGGATCATGTCTTTGGTATTTTATCTAAAAATAATTTATGTACCACAATGTCAATACAGTAGCTAAGATTAGGAAACAGCCTAAGTTCCCATCAGTAGATGAGTGGATAAAAAAAACATGGTATATTTACACAGTGGAATGCTACACAGCAGAAAAAAAGAAGGAATTCCTGCCTTTTGTGACGGCATGGATGGAACTGGAGACTATTATACTAAGTGAAATAAGTCTGCCAGTGAAAGACCAGTATCATATGATCTCATTTATAAGAGGAATCTAATGAACAAAATAAACTGATGAGCAAAGTGAAACAAGAGGCATGGAATCATGGTACAGACTGACAGCTGTAAAAGAGGACAGGGAGGTGGCAATGATTGATAGAAGGTGAAGGGAATGGTCAAAGGACATACATGAAGCACCCATGTGTGTGGACCACAGTGTAAGGATTGACTATGGAAGTGGGGGTGGCGGGCTGGGTGGAGTAGGCAAAGGGAGAAATGGGACAACTGTAATAGCATAAACAGTAAAACATTGAAATAAATAAATAAATAAATAAATAGCATTGCAATAGCAATGTTATTCAGGTTTTCTCCTCTTATGTTGTAGGAGTTTCATAGTTTTACATCTTAAGTTTAGGCCTACCATCCATTTTGAGTTAATTTTTGTTAAGTGTGTGAAGTCCATATTTACATATTTTTTCCATGTGTTAGTGACCAGAAATTCCAGCATTTGTTGAAAACACTATTCTTTCTTTTCATTGTATTGCTTTTGCTCTTTGTCAACTATCAGTTGTTTATATTTATGGGGGGTCCTCTTCTGGGTTCTCTATTCTCTCCCATTGATTTTTATTAGTCTGATCTTTTGCCAATACCACACTGTCCTGAAATTAGGTAGCATCAGACCTCCAACTTTGTTCTCCTCCTTCAGTATTGTGTTGGCTATTCTGGGTCTTTGGGTTCTCTGTATAAACTTTAGAGATAGTTTGTTAAAATCCATGAAGTAACTTGTGAGGATTTTGATTGGGATCGCATAGAATCTATAGATCAATTGCAGAAGAACTGAAGTCATGACAATATTGAATCTTCCTATTCATTACCATGGATTGCCCCTCCACTTCCGGTTAGTCTGACTGCAAGTTGCCCAGGTCAACAGCCTCCAATCAAGAAACAGCTAAAGCCTCACATTATCTCTGCTGTAAAGTTTTCCCATTCCTTGCCTTCCTTTCAAGGCTTTGCCAGCCTCAGGCGATAGTGACTGACTCCCTTGCCCTAGCGGGCTCTGCCTAAATAGGCTTTGCTTGTTTTTATCTCACTGGTGTTCATGTACCTATACAAATCTTTAGACTAAACTCTATCTAATCATTAAAAAGCTTTCAGGTAAGGTACTTTATCAGGTTATCTTTCCCTGACTGTGTCATAACTGGTATAAATTAAAAGGTGTTCCTTAGATATTCTTTAAATATGCCTTTTTATGGTGTTAGCCAAAAAGATACTAAAAAAATAAAACCTAAACTTATCTCATTTTTGGAAATAAATCTAAAATTTACAAAATCAACAATATTTCTTTTGATTTATTTTCTATGGTTTAATGACATAAATGAGTTGCTAAAGACTGGAGAATGTTAACGTTCAAAAGTTTGTTTAAAGTTCAATTAAAGTAAGCTCAGTCAAGATACAATATTTTTTAAATTTGTCACTCATTTTATTCACTGAATTATTTGAATAACTTTGAATAAGCATTAGTTTACAAATGTGTTTCTCGCTAACCCTTTCTTCTTTCATTTGCTTTTACTAATTGTTAAAAAATTCCTTTTATTTTTCATACTTTAAGATAAGAACTTGATAGAAAAAAAATTAAATTGAATCAAATAACAATGATGAACATTAGGGCCCTTATAAGTGTTTAGAAGAAAAATCAGCCATATTGACTATTGTGCTATGCCTGTAGTCACATTACTAATAATTGGAGCAATCCCTAACAGCAGGTGGATTATATAATATTGGGGTTTCAACACTCTTGGCCAAGTTCTCAGAGTCAGGATTGTGTTATCGCCTGTTTTCCATGGAGGAGATAATAGCTTACATTTAACTAAACCTAAGGTTTTTGGGGGTGAAGTTTTGATTTGCTCTAAGTTCTAAGAACACTCAGGACCATAATTTCTTCAGGATAGTTTCTAGTAATTCAGGTAAAACTGAATTATTATGAATTCATTTTTACCCCAAATAATGCCACTCCTCTTTAAAACTCTCTTTGTCCTGGCTGGTGCGACTCAGTGGATGGAGCGCTGGCCTGTGAAACAAAGGGTTGCCAGTTCTATTCCCAGTCAGAGCACCTGTCTGGGCTGCAGGCCAGGTCCCCAGTAGGGAGCGTGCAAGGAGCAACTATACATTGATATTTCTCTCCCTGTCTTTCTCCTTCCCTTCCCTTCCCTTCTCTCTAAAAATAAATAAACATTTAAAAAAAATAAAACTCTTTCTAGTGAAAGCTTTCAGAATAACTATGTTAAGTAAATTTTTCCCCTTTTAGATTATATATTGTTAGTTTCTGGCTCACGTTTTTGCACATTATTTTTTTTTCACATTTCTAATTCTACATCTTACCAAATTTACTTCTCTTCCTACCAAATGACCAAATGCAAAAATCAAGAATTTAAAAGGTCATTATTGAGGAAAAAGGAAAGAGACAGTTAAATGATAAATTAATGTATGAATACATTATTAAGAGAAGTAAAATTGATTAATTGATTTGATAACTAAGAGAACATTGAATATTTAAGTTTTAATATTGTACTTTTGAGATGAAGATAATATCATTTCAATATCTTTTGGATTTTTATTTCTAACATTTATATTCTCTCTTTTCTTTCTTTTCTCTTTCTGTCTTTACTTATGTCATCTTTTCCAGCCTTATTTATCTTATCCATAAACCAAAATAGTAAGACTTTGCGGTACAATGGTGTGAATTTGTTAGGGGATGTAGATATTGTCTAGGAATCTGATTTCCTTTAAGGAGCAAGAATTGATTATTGGGAACAAACAACATCCATTCATTGCAAACTCCATACCCTTATATTTCTGACCACTGATATGCAAAAAAAGGGCTGATCATTCACTTAAATCATTTCAGTGTATTCAGATCAATACTGTCATATTTTCATGTCATTTCCTGGTAGAAATTAAGTCATAACGAGGCATCATTAAAAGAGAACCTGAGTCTGACTTTTTCCATCCACCTGTTTGTGGACACGAATTCTTGATCCTTCCCTGAGCAGTAGCTAGTGGAGGATCTGTTATAACCTCACATTTCTCATAGTGCTCCCTATACTGTCAGAACAACATAAAATCTTTATTTCCAATCTATTAGAATATCATGTTTTCTCCTCTGTAAAAAGAGAAAACATGCGACTCCGTGCTGTTTCCTGACAGTGCCAATGTTCACATTACATTTTCAGTTAAGCTCATTTTTTCAGTTGTTACATCTTTTAAATTAGTTAGAGTGTTTACTGGTAGTTTTCATCCTCAAAAATAATTGATTTTTTTTCTCTATGGAAACATTTGGTCTGCAAGCTACTTTCTTATCTCAGGTAAACAAAAAATTAACTTCTGGTGACTAGGAAAAAAATAACAACCACCACCACCAAACAAACAAATGTGGAAATATTTAATGTCTTTTAAAATCTCTTCTGAAATTTAAAGCAGTTGTCATTTCTAAGTTTTCCTTGATATGTGTGTAGCAGTGAACACAATGGAGGAGGGGGGTATAAGGCCACTTAATGGTAATAAAAAATACAATAAAGATTAAATTTAAAAAAGATACTTTTTAGAAATAACTCAAAAAATCATATAGGTTCTTTCCAGATGAAAAAAATTAGAGTCTGAGATGAAAAATGAGGTACTCAATATTACCAGTTTTGTTAGGGTTTAAAGCTATGTGTAAAATCAAATTTCCTTGACTCTTGATATATATCCAGCTATCTTATAAGTTCTAGACATAATCAAGTACATTTACTTTCTTAAAAAAAAGAGGTCTCTATAAAGAAACAATATTGCATAAATAAATTTAAATTTATCTTCTCCAAAAATTATAATGTTTTGATAAAAGGAGACCTGAAAAATAAATATTTTTACCTAGGCTGTCTATATTACCAAGTTATTAGAAATCAACTTTTCTTATCAATTGGATAGTTCATTACTATGTACTTAATAATCTCTATGTGCCAACCAGTTCCTTACATCATAGAATAGAATGATAAACAGAACATTCAAGATTTGGACACCTCTGAAAGTGAAGACAGTCTATAGACATATATAGAAACATATATAGATTGAGATCAGGGCATTATTTCATTCCAAAGTCCCCAACATGAAGATACTATGTAATGTAACAAATTGATTCCCACAAAATAACTCATCTAGTAAAAATGACAGTGGAATTCATAAGGCTATTTCTTAGTATAATACAAATGGTTTTCCCTGAAGTATCTGGGATGAGTGAATAGTTTAACAATTCATAGTTTGAATTTATATTAGATGCCTTATTACATGATTCTTAAAAATCCTCCATTAAAGCAGACAACAATGGCCATGCTTAAGGAAAACATACAACATAGTTTAGCTCAAATTGCATAATATGTATGATATATGTTGTTTTCTAATCTCATTTTGAACATCAGAGTAACATTTTGAGTGCAGCTATGAAGTTCAATGTGGTAATCATGTTGATGCCATTTCTGGAATAGATTTTTAATGTCTACTGCCATTTCAGTCAGTCAATATACTGATGTGATTCTCTCTAAATTGGTAGAGTAAGGAAAACTTTGTATTTATTATTCCCATTTAGGAATTGATAATTTTACCTCTATTTTTCTAGTAAAATTCAATGTCTCCTTAAACCTTGAAATATCATGTTACAAAGTCTCTTATATTTTGTTGTTTGATAAAAACTGAAGATTTAATCGTGAAATAGGGCCTTAATGTCATACAAAGGTATAAAATGTTTTGCTAGCACCAGTTCTTTCTATTTTATCACTGAAGTAAACTCTACTTTGCTACAAAGCCACCTAAAATGTTACCTGGATAATAACTTTATTTCTAAATTATCATAGACAAGTAGTCTATGTAAATTTATAGTTATAATTTATAGTATGTAAAAGAGAAGTAATTAAAATATCAGATGTCTAAGGGTGACTTTTTGCAGAGAGAAAATTTTAGACATTACTGTTTGAGGAAACTGTAAGTGGTAATGCATGTGTAATATAGCCTCACATAAACTTGAAAGTGTTTGATGTTATGGGTCTACAGATTTTTATACATTTATAATTTTCTGCAGATTTTCATATAGATGTGTTTACATATATAGAGAGATAGATATATCTTTAGATAACTAGAATCTGAATTTTATAAACATACTGTAAAATATTTTCCGCATGATATTATTTCAGTTTCACTTTATGTAGAGCAGCATAATACAGAATACATTTCAAGACAGCCCCAAATCTAATCCTGTATCCATTACTAAGCCTCAGTCTCTACCTATGTTTTATTCTAGGGCTGTTGTAAATATTAAATAAAATGAGTGTCTCTGACCATGTCTGCTCATTACCTACCAGTTTTTCCTCCCTTTCTCTATTAACATTCATTTACTCAAAAAGTGTCTGTTGGAATTCTGGTCCATAATTTCATCCTAATAGACCTGATTCATAGATGTTTTCTTTAGTGCTGAGAAAAACAGGAGATACGGAGTTCATGAACACATGATTAAATTATTTTTAATCATTCCTCAATTGAAAATGTTGTTTAGATAAAACAGATATATAATGTTATATGTTAGCAAGCCAAGGTCATAGCAACACTGTTTAGTTTGCCATGCACCATAACCTGGGAGTAAATTGATGGCAAACAGAAATTATTCACATTGATGGCAATTTCAAATGAATTTTGTGAGCTTAGGTACTTTCAGAAACAGACTCGAAATGAAGCATTCAGTTCAAGCAATTGATGGGGGATGCTGGGAAGATGAGGAACCACAGCACAGGGAAAGAAAGGCAGCAATAAGGGATGCTGCAGAGAGGAATGTGGAAAATAATCCCAAGAAGAAAAAGATAATGGCACACACACAAACCTCAGTATTACTAACCAAACAGTTAGAGAGTTGGTGTATTTAGATTCATTTACTGGGTGGTCAGTGATTGAAACTTCACCTCACAGAAGCACATCCAGCATCCTGAGGACAGACCAGAGAAAAGGTGTTGATCCTGGCTCTTAAAAACTAGGCTGACATCGTACACGGAAGAGTATAAGCGTTAACAATATAACATTGACAGCAGAGTTGGACGGAAAGTTTAATTACTCAAATACTTGAAGAACATATACATTTTATATATTAAATTAAGAGAATAACAATCATTTTTCTTATAAAACAATTATATTTTATTTCATAAGAATTTGAAAATATAGACACGCAATATCAGAAAATTAAAGTGTCTGAACAAACTACTATAGAGAACCACTATTAATTTTTTGAAGGCATCAGTATTTTCCTAATATATCTCTATATTGATAATTATAATGGATTTTTATTCTTTTATATACTTAATATCTATCCTATATTAATAATACATATTTAATTTCCATACAATTTTGTTTATCACAAAATATTACAGCTCAGAATTTTTCAGTGTTTATTATCTATTTAAATAAATCAAAATTAGGAGCAATCATAAACTATCTATTACATGCAAAACCTTCTGCCAAAAGCTATGAACATAAGTAAAGTATCATAGATCTAAAATATTTGCAAAAAATGAACTGTAACTCAAGTAGGAATAAATGAAGGGCTCTGATTGAGGTTTCAGATCATAATGTGTTAAGGCAGAAGACATGCTATTTGAGTTGAGATTTTGACAGACAGTAAGGAAAAATACATTGAGGTCGAGTGAGTATATTAGTCAAGGGAGTCAGTGAACTATAGAGCAGTTAATAACAGACCTTTAGAGTGTGTGTGCAAGTGTGCATGTGTGTGCATGTTCATGTGTACATGGTTCAGTGTCTTAACTCAGGCATACCTGGTTTCTCTGGCTCTTTCATTGCCTGGATTCTCCACATCAGACAAGAGCAGATCCATAGTAAATTAGTGCATACAAGTACACTGAAGAGAGAAGAGCAGCTTCTCTGTATAGCCTAGTGAAGGAGAATGCTAATGATCTTTACCTTATTGTATTTCTTTAAGGCCAGACTGACACGGATGATACAACTATAATATTATTTGAGTAAGCATCTAATGTTTATTTGAAATTAAGCCAATTTTATCAAATGTAATCCTATCAGAAATGTAAATGAAAATAACATTTGTTATAATATGTTATGTGCTTAATATGATCTTGCCTCCATGTTAAGTGCTTTATATAAATTATATGTTTTTTTCTACAAAGCTTGGCTCTCAGATGTCTCGCTCAGGTTTCAGCTGTGATCTGTTATACCAAATTTATATCATTAACTTAGTTGTTTACTCATCTAAGTAATTAGACACTTAGTATATGTTAGTGACCAGAGATAGTGTATCAATTAGCTTTGGATGAATAACAAACACCCCAAAACATAGCGGCATAGAGAAATAAATATTGTTTCTTTCAAAAACACTGATAGAATGGTTCTTTTGTTGTGGGTCAACCTATGAGAAGTCTGTTTTGGGCTGGTGGCTCAGATAAGGCAATGTTCTAGGGTGGCCTCACTTACTATATATCTGGCAGATAGGAGGCCATTTTACCCAGCAGATCTTAAATTAAGATAGTTTGTCTTTGTCTCATAAGGTTTCTCTTCCACTAATAGGTGAATCTATACTTCTTCACTTGGTAACATTAAAGTTCCAAAACCCAGCAACAGAGAAAGTCCCAATGCATGAAGACTGCTCAGGCCTCAGCTACGTCCTAATCGCTTGTGTCCTATTGGACAAAGGAAGACACAAAGCCAGCCCCACATCACAGTGAAAGGGGGCAACTGAAGGGCATGAGTAGGGAGAAGGGAAGGCAATACTGTAAAATACCATACCATACAGGTCAATAAAACATCTACTATTAAGAAGCTCAAAGTTTAGTTCAAGAGAAACATGAACATATTTTTAAAAATAAAGTTTAAAGAAAAGTTACAGGAGAGTAAAATTATTGAAACTGACCAAAAAGACTTTACCATTCTCCTTAGCTTGACTAAACTTGAGACAGATTTCTCCCTTAGTACAGGCTTCTGACCTCCATTTTCTTAGAGCATTTATTTAAGAAACTTGCAATTGTAAATGCTTTCTCTGTTCCTTACAGATACAAATCTACTCTCAGCCTCTTGCCAGTTTTCCCAAGGATTGGGAGATACTTCTTTAAAATGTAATAATCCAAAAAGATAGCCTCCCTATCTTCTGGTCTCTGGCAGGGTAGGAGCCTAAGTTCCATAAGCACCAATTAACAAATGCAGTCGGCCTAGTGACCTTAACCAATCTTCCTCTTAACTTTCTCAAGTGCTTTTTCACTGCTCACCCCAGTGCTAAAGATCTCTTCTCATACTTTGTTCAGTGGAGTTGAGATCAATCTTTCTCCCTGATTGAAATAGTCCTCCTTACCTGTTTAACTTGTCCAGTGAACTTTTTCTCTGACAGAACCAAGAAGGGAACTTTAATCTGTTGTTGATGGAGTAGATTAGGAATCAGGAAAGATTTCTTATGTAGGGATTGCCTGAATTTATTGCTCACCTTGTGGACTGCTGTGAAAATAAGATATGATCTTTCCCTGGAGAAACTCTATCAGATAATGTGTGGGTTTTTAATTTTCCTGAAAGAGAAGCAATGATCTGGATTTTAAATAAAATATTGCCTAATTCTATTTCAATACCTTTGCTGAAACCATGCAAATTATTTTGCATTTTCAGAGTTATCATGATACTAGTAATTGTATATCTTCACCAGGGGATAGGCATTTATTTTCCTCAATATATAAAATTGGACATTTGGATCCTAGCATTCTAATCATGCTACAGTAAATTTTAATAACAAGAGGTTAGAACCATGACTCAATAAAAAGTCTCCCAGCACAGCAGACTTTTAAGAGTGAGACAATGTTTCTTGAAACTAAGAACCCATTCTTTAATATGAAGTTAAACCTGTTTCCTTAGTACATATTAATTTTGAAGTTAGGAAAATATGCCATACTCAAGTTGCTCAAACATTGCTATGGTCTGCATTTTTGTGCCCCGCCCCCTGAGTTACATGTTAAATCCTAATGTACAAGGTGACTGTATTAGGAGGTAGGGACTTGGAAGATGCTTAGGTCATGATAGTCGAACCCTCGAAAGCGGGAATAGGGCCCTTATAAAAGACATGCTACAGAGTTCCCTAACCCCTTTCATCATGTGAGGACCTGGTGAAAAAGTACCATGTAGGAAGTGGGCCTCATCAAATACTGAACCTGATAGAACCATGACCTTGGACTAGTTCTAGTCCCAGCCACTAGAACTGTGGGGAAATAAATGTCTCTCATTTATAAACTACCCAACTATGGCATTTTGTAACAGCATCCTCAGAAAACTAGGATAAAAGTGTTTTATTTTTTTAATATTAATCAGCTTAAAAACAAACGTGTTGTATTTTATCTACTACCTCTTAAACATATACCAACATATTTATATTGATTTCTGTTTGACATATATTCACACTCATAGTTTAGTTTTGTCATATTCCTATATTCTTGAATTAAATCTTACTTTTCTATGATCTATTATAAAAGAATATTTCCAAAGTTTATTTCCCAGTGTTAGATTTTCATATTCACCAAAGTAATTTTTATATTTATGAGCATATATAACTGGTTTATAATGTTTTTATATTAAGTTTCTTAAACTTTGAGTTTCAGTGCTAGGCCAACATTGTAAAATACTTGGAGAAATTTTCCATTTCTCTCTGTGATGGGAAGTAATTTTCAATAATTAATAGTTCCTTTAGAATATTGGAGTATCAAAAATTCATCTAAATGTGGATATAGCAATTTTAGCTTTTTAAAAACATTTTCCTTAACTTTTCCCATAATTATTATCCTATTATGTTTGTTTTCTTTATATTTATTAA
The DNA here is from genome assembly GCF_022682495.2 of Desmodus rotundus. Lineage (NCBI taxonomy): Eukaryota > Metazoa > Chordata > Mammalia > Chiroptera > Phyllostomidae > Desmodus > Desmodus rotundus. Next base: position 26,003,406 of record NC_071397.1, read on the forward strand.
ATCAATTCTGTTAACATATATTTTTGATTAAGTAGTTATTTTCTAAATCTCAGTGCACACATCCTACATGCATCACATATTAGAAAGGAAAATACATAAACCATCATCTCTCATATCTAAAATTAAAGAGAGGATATGAATCTTTATTACATTCTATTTACATATAATTAAGCATTCAAAACAGGCAGAACTAACCAAAGGACATAATGGAACAGACAGTGTAAACTTTATGGAAAAAAGGAGAGGGCAGTAGGACCAACAGTGGAAGTATACATGTAAAAATCACCAAAAGTTTCCCTACATGGAAAAATGCTGAAAACTGTTTTGAAATATAAAGATTAAAACACTAAGTTCTTTGAAAATGAATAGCAATTTTAAGAAGGTCACTATTTCTAAATAGGAGGAAAATGGGGAGGAGATATATTCTCTGGAGGTAAAAGATAAGAAGGAAGAAATAAATAAACATTAAGGGTCTTAGAGAAAGCAAAAGAAATCAGAAAATCAGAAAAGACTAGCCCCCCCCTACAAATCATTAATGTGTTAATTGAACTGCTCATCATTATACATGCCCATAAATACTATTCTTAATCAAGGAAAGTATATGACATTTCACAATAAAGAGAATATGCCCAATATTGCCAATATTGGGCAATATCTATAAAAAGATATGAAATTTTTAAAAAAGTGATATTAAAACATTTCAGCTGAAAAATATACTCACTAGCAGGGCAATTATGAAAAAGAGCAACAGTATAGCATAACATAATTTGCAGAATAATAAAAAAGAAATTTAAACTCAAGAATAGAAATGGACAAAATGCTAGAATATTTTAAAACAAGAGTTGACTAAATTCACGAAAAATATTGGGGGGGAGGAGCGAAAACTCATCCCAGAAATGAGACTAAATTCAAAATACATAAGGAAGAGTATTTTCTACTATAAATATACAGTAGAATTTCTACTTTGAGGAAAGTAGAATAAAACTGCTAAAAGGTAAAAGAGTATAATGTTGGAATTGGTATAAAGAATTAGGGAATTAGTGTTAGATTTAAACGATTGACAAAGAAATTCCAACATACATACTGGTAACATCTCTGAAAAAAATAAGATGACAGATCCAATATTTAAAGTAAAACATGAGAAAAATTTTGAGAAATATATGAGCTCTGAAGCTGCCAATAAAATGGGTTCATTGTGCCACTAAAAAATCCTGATTCGCCATGACTAACTATAAGACATATACTAATAAAATTACTTGAATTCAGGTAAAAAGATCAAGAAGTTGAAATGGAAAGAAAACCACATTGGTCCAAAATGCTCAAAAATGGCATATAAATGATACAAAATAGACCAAGTTAAGATTTTTTAAAATCTCAAAGAAATAATTTTGAGCCAAGAGTTTTATAATGAGCAAAGCTATTCTTCAAGTGTCAACAGTATTATGCCAGGATTATAAAAGTGCAAAACTGCAGGGAATATCACACAGAGAGACCTTCCAAATAAAACTACTAAAAGAACTTTACCCAAATAAGATATTGCTCGAGGGACCTTTGCTGAAGATGTGATAGTGAGCAGTGAATATATTGAATATATATGGCTGAGACAGAAACAAAAGTGCAAAAATAGTATGTCAAAACATTGTGTTCTGATAAGCACAGATAACATAGTAGAATACATAAGCAGAAATAACATAGTTAAATACATTGGAATGGAGAGAATGGAAGATATAGAAGAAACTCATTGATACAATGCTAAGAAGATAAATGGGGGAAAATAGCATTAAATAATAAAAAAGAGAAACCTAAGTCACATAAATTATTGTATAAAATAAGAAGTATAATTATAAAGGAAATCACTACCAGATTGGAATGCAAAGTAATAAAAGAAGCAATATAAAAGTAATTTTTAAAAAGTCGGCAATTCACATAGGAAAACCAATACTTATACTAATCTATACAGTAAATATAGTCTAAAAATAATGTCACAGAACTGAACCCAAACATAGCAGTCCCATCAATAACTTCAAATAGATATAATCACCTAGTCAAATAATTTTCAAATACCACAAAGCAAAATTCAACTCAAGGCTAGGTACAAGGTATACAATCAAAGAAAAATGAATTTATTGAGAAAAGCTGAAAACAAAGGTTTGGGCAAAAGTATAGCAGCAAATACAAATTTTAAAAGCAAGCTGGAGGAGTTCGATTTACCCTACCTGAAAGTAAACCAGTTATCTTGCCAGGGTCACGCACACTGGAAGAAAACAATCAACTCCCGGGTCAGAGGAAAAGGACATTGTTAATCACGAGTCGGTTGCGCTAGGATTCCCCTAGCCTCCCAAGTCCTCCAGAGGCTTGGTAGAGCACCTTAGCTGGATGCTGCATATGCAGTGGTTGGGTATCACAGCCCAGAAACCTTAATTTCGAGAACCGAGACTTCTATAATCAGCTGCAAGCAAACTGGTCTAACCTTTGCCTTGTAAAGCGACACACTCATTACCATAGACAGGAAACCAACCAGCCCTTTTTCCATAAATAGAAGCATTACCATTCAAAGCTATTTAATACAAACATACTGTTTTAATTACATTTTGGTGAAGGAGGGATTCTGGATCTAGGAAGGTGGGGACGACCAAATGCAGTTCCACACTGAACAATCCAGTACTTAGAACGATAGCAGTTTCTTAACCACATTTACTCTCAGCTTATGGGAGGACACAGCATGACATGCGGGGCCACACAGGGACTACAGACAGAAACAAAAACAACAAACAGGGGTTGGGAAAGGCTGGCTTTGTAGTATCAAGAGAATGGATTGAACCCTGGTTCCTGCAGGAGGAGGTGATTGGCTCCCTGGAATAATCGTGCGGGCTGGAAGAGAACTGAGGCCTGTTTATTCAGGGACAAGCAGAAACTGGGCCAGGTCTCCATGATAAAGAAAGTTATTTGGCTGTGGGACTTTTTTCTGTGGAAACAAATGAAAAGAAATGTGGACTTAGGACACTTGAGACCTTCCTTGTTTTCCGTAGATCTCCTCGTAGAACATAATATTGGGCATTAATTTTAGGCTTTACATCACACACCCTTGAAAGGGTCGTCCAGAACATAGGCAGCCAAATAGAAACTTTGATTGCAACACTACGGAAAGATAAAAGGCTTGGCCTTAATTGTGTTCCAAAGGGATCACAATCCTAAGATAAGAAGAGTTAAAATTCAGATCCCAAAGCATTAAGAACAAAAACAAAACATTTATCTCCATAAATATAGTCAATTCATCTTTGGCAAAGGAGCTAAGGTAAGTCAATGGATTAAAGATTGTCTCTTCAACAAATGGTGTTGGAACAACTACACAATTCACATGCAAAGAAAAATGACTTTAAACAAAGACCTTCGTTACACCCTTCCAAAATATTAAGTCAAAATAAACTACAGACCTAAGTGTGAATTTCAACACTATAAAAATCCTGGAATATCTCAAAAGAGAAAACATAGATGGCCTTGGATGTGGTGATGCCTTTTTAGATACAAAACCATATATATGATTTCTGGAACAAATAACTGATAACTAGAGTTCATTAAAATTAAAAATTTCTGCTCTGTGAAATATGGTGTTAAGAGAATGAGAGGACAAGCACCAATCAGACTAGGAGAAATTATTTGTTAAAGACACATCTGGTAAAGAACTATTTTCCAAAATGTACTAAGAACACTAAAAACTGAATAAAAAAATTAAAAAAACAATTAATAAATGGGCCACAGATCTTAAGAGATACCTCACCAAAGAAGATATACAGATAGCAACTAAGCACATGAAAACATGTTCCACATCTTATATCGTCAGGAAAACGCAAACTAAAACAAGACACTGCTACTGACCTATGACAACAGTCACAATCCAGAACACTAATAACATCAAACACGGACAAGCATGTGAAGCAACAGAAACACTCAGACTTTGCTGGTGGGAATGCAAATGGCACAGCAACTCTGGGAGAAATATTGGTGGTTTCTCACAAAAGTAAAGATACTCTTACTGTGTGACCCAGCAACTACGTTTCTTGGTATTTACCCAAAGAAGTTGGAAACTTACATCCACACAAAAACTTATGCGGGTATCTTTGTAACAGATTTACCGATGATTGCCAGAAGTTGGAAGCAACCAACAGGTCCTTCCGCAGGCACATAGATAAACTAGACAGTGGGATATCATGTAGCTTTATACGGACATGCACTATCAAGCAATAGAAAGACATAAAGAACACTTTAATGAATTTTACTAAGTGAAAGAAACCATTTCATTTTTTTATTGTTGTTCAGTTATAGTTGTCTCACATTTTTTCCTGTTCTCCACTGCTCTGCCCACCCCCACCCTGCTCCCACAGTCAATCCCCACCCCATTGTCTGGGCCCACATGTCCTTTGTATATGTTCTTGATGTGCCTCTTCACTTTCTTTCCCCTGTTATCCCCTTCCCCCTCCACTCTAGTCACTGTAAGTTTGTTCTTCATTTCCATGTCTTTAGTTCTATTTTTCTTACTTGTTTTGTTAATTAGATTACACTCATAGGGAAGATGACATGGTATTTGTCTTTCGCCACTTGGCTTATTTCACTTAGCATAATGCTCTCCTGTTCCACCTATGCCTTCTTGAAGGGTAGGAGTTCCTTTTTTCTTTCTTCATAGTATCCCATTGTGTAAATGTACCACAATTTATTGATACACTCATCTACTGATGGGCACTTAGGCTGTTTCCAGCACTTGGCTATTGCAAACAACACTGCTATGAACAAAGGGGTGCATAGGTTCTTTTGAATTGGTGAATCAGGATTCTTAGGGTATAATCCCAGCTCTAGAATTGTCAAGTCCAAAGGCAGTTCCATTTTTTCTTTTTTGAGGAAATTCCATACTGTTTTCTACAGTGGCTGCATCAGTCTGCATTCCCACCAACGGTGTACTAGGGTTCCCTTTTCTCCACAGCCTTGTCAGCACTTGTTGTTTGTTGAATTGTTAATGATGGCCATTGCAACCAGTATGAAAGAAGTCATTCTGACAACTGTGATTCCAACTATAAGACATCTGGAAAGGGAAAAACTGAGATGGTTACTATTTGACTAATGGGTGGGTAGCATATATAGTGTGGATCCATAGACATAGGAATGATTCGCATCCTGGGTATGACAGAGTGGGATGGCACGGTATTTCATCACACTACTCAGAAGGCTGTGCAATTAAAAACTTAGGCATGATTTATTTCTAGACTTTTTCATTTAATATTTTCTGAACTCAGGGTACTGAAACCTGGGAAAATAAAACTATGGATAAGGTGGGGGGGTCACTCTAAGTGCCAAGGAGGGTAGGTTTCTTTTGAGAGTGCTAAAAATATTTTAAAATCAGTGATGATGGCTACACAATTTTGTAAATATACTAAAATCCAGTAAATTTTACACATTAAAAGGGTGAATTTTATGTTATACGAATTATATCTCAGTAACTTTTGCATATGTGTATATTATAGAATTGTATGATAGATGAAACAACCAAATAGGAACAGAACTTTTATATCGGTTTCTGCAATTTGAAATGACATTTACTAACAGTTTCCATGTTTGAGGACTTCTGAGACCAAGGGTCCACCCATTGAAATGGAGTCTGGGTCTCTTTGTAGAAGCATATTGCAAAACCACCTCAAGTACACGCAGTAGATATTCACCTAGTAATTTTCCAAAGAACTTGACATTGTTTACCAAAGTAGCTGTGCCCTGGAGAGAAGGCAATACCAGGTTGTGAGGGCTGTTACAGACAGTATCTCTGCTCATACAATGTTCCCACACGGGACCTTTGTTAGAGCCCTGGCCCCAGTCTACTGTACTGTACATCCACTGGGTCTGAACTTTGTTATTTTTTTGAACCTCAATTGGCATGAGACACTTAGCAACTGGTAAGAGCCCAGACAACACATCTTCGACCTAAGGATAGTTTATGTAGAGGGAGTCAAATAGAAGTCTCTGTAACTACCTCTCTGCCCTTAGCCAAGATTGTAAATTTTTAAAAAAGTCCTATGTCCCTGGTGGAATTACATAGATTAACACTTATTCCAGAGATAAAAGATACAGGAGAGATGATTCCATCATTTCCACATTTAATTCATAGGTATAGTCCCTGTACAGAGCCAAAATATTTGTGGTGGGTGAGGTATACTCCTCAAATTTGTACCCATGCACTATCTTTAGAGAAACAGACCAGCAAGTCTTCTGGCATTTAGTATTCAGCTACTGAACCAGAAGAAAAGATATTCTTTTCAATCTCCATCATTAAATAAGATTTAAAAAATCCCTTTTATGTGGGAAGAACTGTAGTACACATTCACCACCTTTATTTCAGAACCATGGTGACTCCTCTGTCCTCTGACATAATGTAGTCCCAGGGTCTTGATTATGTGGTTATTCCCTAGACTTTCACATTGGTCTTATATTATTGATATATCCCTATCAAAGGCTATAGAATAGGGAATAGAGTAGTACACGGGATGACCTCAAAACTCCGTGCCTGCTACAGCACTGATGATAAATTCTCAATGTCAAACCACTGAGGATAAGCCTCTTCAACCAGCAACACTGGGACATGGTTACTTTTGAGTTTTTCTTATCGGAAGATCAGCAGTCCAGTAGAGCACTAAGTACCTTAAGGAAGAACATATTTAGACCTGATTATTTCTTTCTCTAATTTGTTTCATAAGACTGGCAAAAGATACTGGTTGAGTTTCAGTAACGTTTAGGTACTGATAACAACTTGCCAATAAAATACAGCAACTCATGCTTTATCTATCAATTTCAACTCCCTTCTTTCTCTGTCAGCTCTTCCAAAGGAGATCCAGGTACATAACCACAAATTACCTACTTCTGACTCAGCTCCTGGTGAGATGGCTCATATGATTTACCTGGAATGATAACATAATCCAAATTCTACTGAGGTTCTTAAACTTTAGAAATGCAAAAGTAGTTACATGGAAAGGTTAGAAAGTCTTTTAAAGGATAATTTAACCACAGATTATGAGCATATTATCAGCATAGGGGTCCCAGGTACCAATTCTGATGTCCTGGCTCTGTCCCAGGTAGTCATCTGAAAATGGGAATGACAACTTTTTGTTTACTTTATGTGCTATGAGGGAAAATATGCGGTATAAATAATTTAGTAGAATTTAGTAATCTGTAAACACTATAAATTTGGTGGCTACTATAGAAGTGTAAGGTAGCATCCCTCCTAATCTCATCCTTTAACATAATCATTATTTTAAACTATATTTACTAAGTTAAATGTAAATGAGTAGTAACCAGTGTGCTTTAACTGTGTGGCTTTGATTTTGGCATTGATCTTATTTTAATATTTCTCTACCTAGAAAAAAGAAGAGAAAAGCAGGGATGTTAAGAATTGCTGCTTTGATTACATGTACCCACCCACATCCTTTGTCATTCACATAAGTGTGTGTGTATGTTTCACAAGATCACCACATGCATTTAATATTTAGCTATTATGTTATACTGTTACTGGAATTGTTCTTAATTACAAATTCTTAAATGGTCCCTCACTCTTTGTTTTATGTTTTCTTATACCTATGCATTTCTCTTCAGCAATATGTTCTGTACATTACACTCCACCGTTTCTAATGCTGGTCATGTTGAACTCACTCATACCATGTCACCCTTACTTTCTTTCTCTGACTTCACTGTCCTTTCCTTCCCTGGGTCTTACTTATGTTCTAAAACTGTATGCCATGGTCACAGCCCTCAGGAGTCTCCACATTTCACAGGGTCTGTACTCAGACTGTAACAACATAGATCCTTAACTTCGGGGTCACAGCTCTCAATCTTTCTCTCTTTGTATAATGAGGGATTAGAAAACCACACATCTAAAACATTACTAATACAAGTGCACACCTATGCTTTCCTGGAAAAATGCTGCTGGAAAGATTACCCCTCGCCCTTTCTTTTTTTATTTTTTAACCTTCCTTACTTCAAGAACACAAACCACACAAATGGTTACTTTTACGACACGACCCATTTACTTCACTTTAAATTTCTTCCTGCCTTATCCTGAACTGACAGAGCTATGTTTACTTGCACCCAGGGAAGCAGATAAAAACTCTGATAGCTTCTGGCTCAGCCACAGGGACCAGGAAATGATCAAATTAAAAAGTAGAAGAAGGGAGAGCTAGCCCTGAAGGGAGAAGTTTAAAATAAATTGTAAAGGAAAGAACATATTCAAGAATTTAAATAATATGCCATTTTCACACTTATAACTAAAGAAATAGAATTAGTTACCCATCTTTAAGATATATGAATACTGCTACAAAAAATATCCATTGAATCTTACATTAAAGGTTCACCATGGAATAGCCTCAAATTATTTTACCAATATTACCTGTAATTACCTTTCATCTCATGTTCTGCCAAAATGATTTTTTTCTATACATTTACCCTACACGTGACTGTTTGTCTTTGCTCATCTGATCTTACTTTTAAAAAAATGCTCTGCCTTCCTATGATCTCTGCATATCCAAATCCTCTCACTTCTCAAGGTGTCTTCAATTTTCTTTCCTTCTCAGAGCCTTCCTGGCCCAGGGATGGAGCTGAGTTCTCTCTCCTTTGATGGCCTAGTGCATTTTATCTGTGTTTCAGTTTTGAGCTTTTATTTTTAGGTGGTATTATGCATGAACTTAGATAATATCTGGTCTCATGGGCTTAGTCCTACACGTCTCTGTTTCTGCATGTAGAGTATTTGGAGGGGGTGATGACTATTGACGGAATGGACATATAAGACAGTGATTCAGTTTAACTTTCTGTATAATGTCCTATGTGTAATAGCAGTGTTCACTAAATATGGTTTGATAGTTATGGCCAAATGTGCACAGACAGTTATGTGAAATTTCCCTTTCTAAATTGTAAATACTATTTCCTAATCTTAATAGTTGGCTTCTCAAAAGAAGGACGGCATCCTTCACATCATATAGTATAGCGTAACTTTCATAAATTGCCATAACTCACATAGAAAGTTATTGTTCTAGTTGCCCTACATTATCTCTAAATATGTTCAGTATGACACAGCATTAGTTACCACCTTTTCTGTTCTCCAGTAACCTCATGTATTGTGTATGTCTTGCTTCTCCAGCGAAACTCTTGAAAGGAACTTGGCCTAACTGACACTCTGTCTTGTTATCTCTCTATCTCTACCTATCTCTCAATCTCTCAGTCTCTCACAAGTCTTTCTTGTTTGCTCTTGCTAGCAAACAAGAGTCACAAACAGGTACACTTGACAAACATGGGCTGCAGAAATCCCAAATGATTCTCCAGTGGCCTCAGCACAGCAACTGAGGCCGAGTCCACACTGCAGTCAAACAGGCCTGAGGAAGATGGTGTAGAAGAGGGTGCTGGGCTTCCATCTGTGGAATATACAGCTCCTGCATCCACTTTCTTTACACCAGAGTGTTCCCTTGCACAGGGCACATTTCACTCCCTCACTTTACCGTCCCAGTACACTTCCTACAACCGGTACTAGGAAGAGCAGTGCAAAGTGGTTGGGAAATGTGTGCCTGTTGTTCCTCATACTTTCGGGCTTGGGGGATACAAGGTCAAAGGGCACCTATCAGAGTGACCTGGACTCATAAAACCTCCATTTGGCTTATGAGACAGCACAAGAAAATGCAAACTGTGGGGGAAGGCCAGGCCGCTGAGTGTGGCCAGTGAGGGGTGGGGGACACCAGACTGACTGGCCTGGCCTATTACTCCCCAAGGCCCTCAGAGCTCTGCAGGGGGATGCAGAACCTGAAAGCAGGATCACCTGATGCTGAGGGCTTGGGTATGTGTGCATCCAGCCTGACAGCTAAGCCACTGTCCCAACAAAGGACAGCATAAAACCAGGCGCAATTTCCAGAAATGTATTGGAAATATGATACAAATCGATTAGTAGATGACATCTACTTACAGACAGATGGTCCACATTGTAATATCGCTCCCTTCATGAATTATCCTGGGAAACACTCATGGCCACTGATGCATGGTCTGGGTCACTGATCTCTGGCAGGGAAAACCAGAGATTAGGAGAGAAGTGGGAAGGCGTGGGAAATAACTGGGACACAGCCTGCCTGAAGGGCATGGTGAGGTAGGGCTGCCAAATGGGTAAATTCCACCACAGGAAAACAGGGACAAATCTGCAGAATAAAGGCTTTCTCCTTCTCTCCCACAAGCACTTTTGTTTCTAGTTAGGGTGAAAAAGAACTTACAAAAACTGACAGGGCAGCTCCTCCTTCTCCCTTAACTGAGGCTTGGAACAGCATAAGGCATGAACACTAGGCTCGGACCTAGCACAGAGCAGACAAAGGTCACACATATCCTGGCATACTTACCTTTGGGACCACTCCTCGCCCTCTCAGGCTCTGCTCTATTTTGCATAGTGGGGAGCTGACTGTTGCAGGCTGCCTGATCCAGGCCCTAAGGTAAGCTGCCTTCTAGTCGGGTGTAGCTAACAAGAGGCACCTGTAGCCCCAGCTGGTGTGGATCAGTGGATTGAGTGCTGGCCTGCGAAACAAAGCATTGCTGGTTCCATTCCCAGTTGGGGCACATGCCCAGGTTGTGGACAAGGTCTCCAGTAGAGGGGCGCACAAGAGGCAACCACACATTGATGTTTCTCTCCCTCCCTTCCCCTCTCTCTGAAAATAAGTAAATAAAATCTTAAAAATAAAAAAGGCACCTGTAGACATCTGGAAGACACAAGCTAGAGAGAAGCCAGGCCATTTCTCCCCATCTCTGCTTGGAGATTGTTTCTGGCAAGGACCATGCCTCCTTGTGGCTGCAGCTCCTACTAGATAGGCCTTCTATGGTCCCAGGTTCCCTGCAGTGTTGCTTTACCCCAAGCTCTAGTAACATTCCCACCCCTGAGTCCCATAAGCCTTCCAACTAATCTCTGGTTTGCTCCTTGCTCTCTGTTGGGGGGCTTTAATGCAGCCCTCCGGTCCGCCAAGGATGAAGAAAAAGACTACCAAGACATGATCTGCTTGGGGAGGAAAGGTGGCCGTTTCTCTCAAAGGAGAAGGGCCCAGAGCCTCTCTCTCCAGGGGCTTTTATTAGGTTCATTCACTTAGGAATACGGATAAAGCTCATCAATCATTGTCAGCCAGTAAGGGTTAAACAATACAAGATTTACAGAGAACTTTGAGGGCTTATTCTGAGTTACAGCCAATTAGTTAGAGGGCCATAAAACTTTAGGCGCCAGACTCATCTCAGGTCTGGACCCTTATCTCTTAAACTGAGGGTACAAATTAAGTAGGTTTCACAGGAATGTATGTAGTTTTCTTAGGCCTGATTCCCCAGGGAATCCGCCCCTCCCAGCACAGGACTGCACTGCCCTCTGTTATTGCTCCAGGCTTAAATCAGGGAAGGGAAGTAAGGCAGCCAAGAGATTAGGAGACTTCTTGCAGACAGAAGGAGGACTCAGGCTATTTCAAAGCCGAGGGACAAGGGTCCATCACCCCCTTTTTCCACAGCCCCCCGAGTCCTTCCCTGCGGGCCTCTTCCGTGACCAGAACCTGTCTTAGGTTGACCCTCCCTTGAGGATTCTTACCCATCATTGGCTAACTGGCCAAGCTCAGGGCCAAGCAGGGTGAAGTGGGCAGAGGTGGCACACCTGCCAGGGAGACAAGCTTTGTCTCCTTAGTGGCTTATGGTCCCAACTCTGACTCAGCCTTAACCATGAGGGGTTACAGCCTCTGAAACCAGGCAGGGCGGTTCCCAACAGCTCTCCTCTTTGGCCTCTCAGCTTTTCTTATTTCCATGCTAAGCTAAACAATTATCTGGATTAAAACACCTCTGTTTAAATATATATATATGTTCAATAAAGATCAAAATAACAAAATTTCAGTCACATTAAAATTTTGTTGATCCCTTTTATAGGATATTTAAAACATTTATATAGTATGAAAATCAATATAAAATGAAAGTTGAATATGAAAGAGAATAGTTTTGTAGATACTGAACCTGCATGTCTAAGCTGAAATACAAAGCAAATTGGGATGCAGCAACATTTGGGAGGGGAAGAAAACTATGATGATGAGATTCAGGTTGTAGAAATGTTGAAACGCGTGAGTGTAAATTGAAGGATGGGGAAACCAGCAGACCCGATGCCTATGTGTAAACTCAACTTTTGTGTTCAACAGATAGCTAATTCCAAAGTGAGTTTCTGGGCAACGGCAAGTCCTCCCTTCAAATAGATCACCAGCTATTGTTTGTACAATGCTTATCCGTGTAAACAGAATGGGAGGCAGTGAAGACGGGACTGTAAAGATTTAGTCAGTGCATTAGCACTGTAATAAAATGAGCTCTGGTTTAGCACTGGCTCAGCTATGAGTCAAACTGAAATTCAACTAGATTACTGAGGTGGGATCCCAGTTGTATTAAACAGTCAGACACAACTGGCTTTAGAAAATGATGCAATTTAGAAGACATGGAAGTGTCTTGTCTTTCTTAAGAAAATCAATTCTCAAAAAATGTAACTGGACAAAACATAAAAGTCATTCCATCTGGGTATTTTCTCAATGTATGATGAGTTTACACAAAAGCTCTTAATACTAATAAGCACATACATTAAAGTTATAGGATTAAAAAATCAGGGTGCAAAATCCATTTCTATACATTATTTTTATACGCTTACAATAAAGTCTTTGGAAAGAGAATTAAGAAACAACTCTATTTACATTAACATCATAAAATAATAAAATACTTAGCAAGAAATATAAATAAGGTGAAACACTTGCACGCTGAAAATAACAAATCACTAATGAGAGTAATTATAGAAGACATAGATATATGAAAAAAGATTCCATGTTCATTGATTTGAAGACAATTTTGTTAAAATATCAATAGTACCCCAAAAGCAATCTTGAGAAAGAATAACAAAGCTGGAGGCATCACATTTCCTAGTTTCTAATATATTACAAAGCCATCGTAATTAAAACAGTATGGTACCGACATAAAAATAGTTATATTGAGCAATGAAATAAAATAGAGAGCCTAGAAATAAACCTATGCATGTATAAGGTCTGTCCAGAGAAATTCCAGCCATTGTTAATATAGCAAGAATGGTTTGTGGGACATCGGTGTCACCTGGCAGCCAAGGAGAGTGGACTGAAATGCACATGTGTGAACCATGACAACTTCACTGTACTAGTCAGTGGGGTGGGAGGGCGGTAGTCGCCATTGAGTGAGCATGTGTACTGTGTGGCCATCACATTCAAAATAACTGAGTGCAGAGAACAAATAGCATAAATGATAGGTGGAAAATAGACAGGGGGAGGGGAAGAATAGTGTAGGAAATGTAGAAGCCAAAGAACTTTTAAGTATGACCCATGGACATGAACTATAGGGGGGGAATGTGGGAGGGAGGGGGTGGGCAGCATGGAGTTGTGTGAAGGGGCGGAAATGGGACAACTGTAATAGCCTAGTCAATAAATATATCAAAAAAAAAACTTAAAAAAAAACTGAGTGCATAGAAAAACAAATCTGCATCAAATTTTGCATTAAGCTTGAACATTCCTCCACAGAAACTATTCAGAGGAATTAAAAGGCTGTAGCTTCATCACAATAATGCACCTGCACATGCATCGTGTCTCATGCAGAGTTCTTTGGGGGAACATCGAATCACCCAGGTGACTCAGCCCACCTACAGCCCAGATTTGGTGCTCTGCTACTTTTAGGTTTTCCCAAAACTAAAATCACCTTTGAAAGGGAAGAGACTTTAGTCTGTTGAGATTCATCAAAAGATGACAGGGAAGCTGTTGGAGATGAGAACTCTGTGAGGTCCCAAGGTGCCTACTTTAAAGGGGACTATGGTGTTACTGTCCTATGTGTAGTGTTTCTTATATCTTGTATCTTCTTCAATGTTTCTATTTTTCATATGCTATAGCTGGATACCCTCTGGACAGACCTCATATAGTCAACATCTTTAGCAAGGTGACCAAGAAACACAATAGGAAAGGGCAGTCTCTTTAACAAACATTGCTGGAGAAACTATATATCCACTTGACAAATACTGGTATTAGACCCTTATACCGCACATAAAAGTTAAAACAGATTAAATATTTAAATATAAGACTTGGAACTATTAAACTCCTAGAGGAAAACATAAAAGAAAAATTCAATGACATTGGATTTGGCAATGACTTCTTAGATATGACTAGAAAAGCACAAACAACAAAAGCAAAATTAAACCAGTGGGACTACATTAAACTAAAAAATTCTTCTCCACAGCAGACAATAATCAACAGAATAAAACAAAACAAAACAACCTACAGAATGAGAGAAAATATTTGCAAATCATATATATCTGGTGAGGAACTTGTCATGGACTGAATGTGTTCCCACAAAATTTCTATGTGGAAATCCTCCTCTTAGTGTGGTTTAGAAGGTGGGTCTTTTGAAAGATAATTAGAATTAGGTGAGGTCATGAGGTTGGAACCCTCATGAATGGAATTCATGTCCTTATAAGTGTTCCCAAAGAGCTTGCTTCTTCCTCCCTGCAGTTTGCCATGTTAGGATCCAGTCAGAAGTTGGCAGTATGTAACCCAGAAGAGGGCTGTCAATAAGCCAGAACATCGTATCCTTATCTTGGACCTATAACCTCCAGAACTGTGAGAAATACATTTCTGTTGTTTATAAGCTGTGCAGTCTAATTTATTCTGTCATAGTAGCCCATACTGACTCAGATCAGGTTAATATCCAAAACACAAGGAAATCTTACAACCCATAGCCATAAAACAAATAAACCAATTAAAATTGGGAAAAAATCTTGAATAATAGATATTCCTCAAAAAAGAACATAAAATGGCTAAAAGGTATAGGGATAGATGTTCAACATCACTAATCATCAGGAAAATGCAAATCATAAACACAATACAATATTGTCTCACACTGTTAAGATGGCTATTATAAAAAATTAAAAATAACAAATGTTGGCAAGAAAAGTGGAGAAATCAGAACTCTCATACCTTGTTGTCATGAAGGTAAAATCCTGCAAGCACTATGGAAAACAGTGTAGGAGTATCTTGTCCTTTTGCAAGAGGACCATGGCATGAGCACAGTGCTATGTGCTAGGTTTGTGCCTGGGCCCCTCATGATACATTTTAAATCTATACAAACTTTAACTTGATTTTTCCAGTGTTCTCTAAATATCTGAATTTTTGATTCGTACACATTGCAGTCTTGAAGTAGTTTCTTTAAATGTTCACATTGCTATTAATATTAAAAATATATTTTTAGTTAATTTGAAAAATAAATTTAACCAAACTGAGCCCTGGCTGGTGTGGTTCAGTGAATTGAGCACCAGCATGCGAAACAAAGGGTCTCCGGTTCGATTCCCAGTCAGGGTACATGCCTGGGTTGCAGGCCAGGTCTTCAGTAGGATGAGAGGCAACCACACATTGATATTTTTCTCCCTCTCTTTCTCCCTCCCTTCCCCTCTCTAAATATAAATTAATTAATTTAAAAAATTAACCAAACTGAATCAGACTGACCAAAACTTTAATGTATTATATCCAAAGTCAGCTAAAGAATCTATACCTTCCAACTGCTAGTATAGTTTTATGGAAATTCACTTATTCATTTTACTTTATGCAGCAAAAAATCTTATTTTGTAGTTAATACAATAAAAAATGCCACTATATACAGTAAATGATATGTGACAAAATATTATCATATATAAAATATAATAAAATAATATAAACAGGTAATATATAGTATTCATTAGATAAATATTAATGTATAAATCTACTATATAATACTGATTAATATGAAGTATTATATAATACTATATATTATATCATGATATATAATACTATCCTTTGCTAGTACTTTTTATTTACAGATTATTTTTACATATACCATTTTACATTTGCTACTCACAACTTCATTAGGAAAACAAAAAACAATCACAGTGGCATCTCTAGTGAGGCATCTAGTCAATAAGTGATTCGTATGGCCTTGGACTTTTGTATCTTTTCTGAAATGAAGTGTTTGGATTATGAGAAAATGAAAATTTCAAGGTTTAGGGGCAGAGAAGTCCTCACAGTTCCTCAGTCCCATCCTGTCAACCCAGTCACATCAATGGGAAACAAAAGCAGAGAGTTGCAGCCACTCTGAGTGGTACAGGGCAGATGGCATTTTAGTGATGAGCTAATTAAAGCCCAACAATATTTTAAATAATTTGTCCAGGATTTCACAATCATTAGTGAGGTAATGAAGGATTGAAAACTAGTCTTTCTTAAGGCTTTCCTATAGTCATTTAAGTCAGATAAGATATGTGGGCAATATTGTTACAAAGTACATCATTTTATGGAATAGGACAAGTTCAAAGGAGATGAGAAGAATGCTGATGGTATTGACAGAGGAAAACCCTCACAGGGAAACAAGCACACTGCATTTAATTTTTCACGTTACCTACCGTTAGAACTCTGAGTAGTAGCAGAGACCAGTACCTCCTTGCCTTGCAGCCTGATGTAGGGATATAGTAGAAAGTAATTTGGTACTGGATTAAAGAAACAATTTTAATCCAAAGTATTACATGAATTAGAAAATTATCCATTTTATGAGTATTATTTTCCTTTTCTCTTTTGTGAATACTGATACCCTCTGAAGGTGTTTAGGAAGATCTCATGACTCGTTGTTCACAAGAAGTGCCTGTCCCAGGGCCGACGTCGCAGGAAGAACACAACAGTCTATCTGACGTTGATTCTGAAGGTCAAGGCGGTGATGATAAAAATGATAAACAACCGTGATGACAGCTATCCTCACAAAGCAGATAACATCTAAAACAGGATAGGAAACTTCTTGCAGTTCAAGTGATTAGTGTTTTTTAGAATTAAACTTTAACCTCTGTTTAAAACTTTACATACTATTACACTTATTACATTATTACAATAACCTTTTGTTTCTGGCACAGTCTTATTGATTATATTTGGAAAACAAAGCCTTTAGTTGGCTTAAATTAACCGTTGTTTATACATCTGCTGATGTTAGACTCGTTAACAATCCCGTGGTAGTATGTGTAGAGGAACAGCGTATGTAATTTGACGTGTGGGACGGTGAGTTAGGCTTTGTGATGGGAATAATTACATCCTTGGATCTGGTAGCAATGGAAACACAACATTTTCTGTCTCAATTAGATAGTGGAATCATGTAACAAAAGAACCAGAATCCATGTTGTTATACACAAGACTGTCACATAGCCCACATCTATTTATTCATGTACTTTATTATTGTCATTTGCCTATTGTCATACCCTAGAAAGAGACTTAGCATTAAATATCATAGATATTTATAGGATATAAGATCGCCTGTAGGATATAAGTAACCACTTTTAAATTTAGTATATATATATATATATTTTTTTTTTTCTATTCCTCCCCTTTTAAAGGTCAGAAGAGAGCAGAACTTATTCTGGATAAAACTGCCCAAGTAGGCATCTAAGAATGGATTTAATGCTTTCAACCATACAGTTAACAAATGCTGGTGCCGCAATATCCCTGAAGACATAATTAACCAGCACAAATACTATGTGGATTCTGCATTACTGATAGTTTTCTAAAAATCCATAGTGCTTTATGTCCTTGTCCACAACAATCAGGACACTTACCGACCAGAGTTGTTAGACCTCTCATCGGTTAGTCAGACCCGCCCAAATACCCCCACACAACATCACATTTACCTCAAAAGCTCATGCGCTTATTGTCATACAGAACAAGTTCTCTTTATGAGTCTATAATCATTTAAAAATAGACAGAAACCCATTCTGGTTAAGAACAGCATTCACCCATTTATTACCCCAGACAACCACTTTGGCATCTAGAAATATTCATTGTTCATGAGAAAAAATGAAAAAAATGAATATTTTTTCTCAGGAACAAATGGAATGAAGAGCTGAAGTGACTGTCCAGGTGATTCATGGAAAAATCTTGTTATTAATAAAGGTTATGCTTTTCATGATTAAACAATTCTAAATAAACTAGGCATTACTTTATAAGGCAAATATTACAATTTTTCTTCTCTTCAGTTTTTGAAGACAGACTGGAAAACCAAATATATTCACTTATACAGTACATTCATGTTAATTATTTATAGTTTTATTGCCCTTTAATTTAACTATTTGTGATATTTTACATTAAAGTATATGTAAGTACTTATATATACACACATATATAAGTATAAAGTTTCTTTATACCCATATATTTAATGATCACCTGAGGATATGCTTTATTGATTCTGGAGAGAAAGGGGAAGAGGGAAAAAGAAAGAGAGAATATGGAACTGGCAAACTTTTGATGTATGGGATGATTTACCTCATCAATATGTTAATTTTCTAGCATAAAACTGAATGTATATTCATTTATTTAATTCTCTAATGCACATATATACATGTACACAAACATAATGTACATTGTACAACTTGCCAACAAATCAAATGAAGAGAACGCTCAATCTAGTGAGTCTTCTTTTTAAAGATTTTATTTATTTACTTTTACAGAGGGGAAGGGAGGAAGGGAGGGAGAGATACTTCAATGTGTGGTTGCCTCTTGAGCACCCCCTACTGGGGACATGGCCCCCAACCCAGACATGTCTTCTTACTGGAAATCGAACCAGTGACCCTTTGGTTCACAGGCCGGAACTCAATCCACTGAGCTACACCAGCCAGGGCGAATGAAGAGAATACAATAAACAAAAAATACCTACATTTTATATTGATTTCTGTCTTTGCTTATACTAGCAAATATTTGTAGTTGGAATAATAATTATAGTAAGAATGATAATTTTTATGCAGTTGGTTTAAATACATTGTTTTATTTATTTTTTAAATATTTTATTTATTATTTTTAGAGAGGGGAAGGGAGAAAGAGAGGGAAACATCAATGCATGGTTGCCTCTCACATGCTCCCTACTGGGGACTTGGTCCACACCCAGGCACATGCCCTGACTGGAAATCGAACTGGTGACCCTTTGGTTCACAGGCTGGCACTCAATCCCCTGAGCCACACCAGCCAGGGCTAAATACATGGTGTTAATAGACACTATGGCAAAAATGGATATGTGGGCCATATGAAGGAAATGTCTTGTTAAGTATAAATGTCATAATAGACATTTACATTCATACCTACCAATAATGGAAAAGTTATCTTATAATTTAGGTGGCAAACTTCCATACATTAAAAAAATCAGTTAATCAGAAGATATAGCATGTTTATATTTAATTGTATTCTTTACATATAGAAATATAAGTTTCTCTAAAAAATCTTGTAAGGATAAATTAGTAGCCCAAGAACCTTTCTTTAACAGCTTTCTCTTTAGTCACTGTTACTTTTGAACATTTTAATTTATACACTCATTGTTAAAATGTCCACTTTACTTTGAAGAGAAATATTGAGGGTGATGTTTAAAATATGTAAGTGGGAACTCAGTAAGTGTTTGGGAAAGAATCAATAAAATCAATGCAATAATTTTTCTATTATGTCAAAATGTTATTTTCTTTTTTTTATTGTAGTTCAAGTACAGTTGTCTCTTCATTCATTGAATCATTAAACAACTTTTTCACTGTCTACTTGATTTAATGTATTCTACTATGTTTTTTAAGTCAAAGTATATATGTAGTATATTCAGATAAGAATAACTCTTGTTGAGGAACTTCTTGTGAAATTCCCTTTTATGTGGTCCAGAATCCCATTTGAATTGTTAGGCACATTTTTTCCCAAACTGGAATGTAAATTTAAAAAGTTGGTATTTAAGTGTTAATTTGAAAGTTAAATTGTCTCTGTGTATGTGGGACATATATACACATGTGTAAAAAACTGTAAATGCTGTAAGGTTTTTTAGTATTTTTTCCAGATTTTACTACACTTGCAGTTACCATTACCTAAGTATTTTTAAGAGAAAATATAGTGATACTAAACATATTCTTACTTCATTGCATTTCCCTTATAATCTCCATACTCTTCCTTTTCTCTGGCAGTCTGCAATGTAATAGATTCATTGGATTACTTTTTAATTTGTGATTCTCACCTATTGAAGCAAAATTTGAGTCAGTGCAAGTCTTATTTCTAATTTACTAATATCAAGACCTATCCAAATCTGCAACATAAATATTTTCATTCATTCATTGCTTTTGTAGATATGCCTGATATAAGCTCTATTCTGTCCAGAATGACTTCTATTCTTTGTGTTTTGTCCATGTGACTCAGGGATTCCATCTTTCTGTCTCTGAGCTGTGCTGCTCTGCTGTGGAAAAAGGGTTTTGTAAGCCTCTCTGCCATTTTGTTAGAGAGTAAATATCCATCTATTCAGATGTCACTGAATTTAGTCTTTTCTCTCTCTCTCTTGTGCTAGCAAATGTTGTTCTTTTCCCTGTTGGCTATAATGATCAGACCTTCCTACACATTCTTATCTCAGAGTGAGTAGATTTAGGACACATGAATCATATACTAAATGCCACTGAGAATTACAAGGAAATGGAATATTCTGTAAATCTAACTTTAAAGAAGTAATTTGATGTTAGAAAATTAATATTTTAAAAAGCCCTAAAAACATTGCAAATTCATTATGTGGTGAAAAAAAGACATATTTAATAAATATGCACATATTTCCCTTTCCCATTTAGGAAAAGATCTAAGGAATTCCTTTTTCAGAAATCTGTTGAGGTTCTGCATAGTTAATACAAAATGGTTGATAAATGTATTTCTATCAAACTGATTTATTCTCATTATATGTACCCATGGTATTTTGTTTGTTTTGTTTTTAGGTGCAAGACCATGCTATTCTATGTAAGGTATTAGATCACTGATTTATTTATGGAAGTTTGTCTTTCCATTAAGTACTCCCAACCAAATGATAAAAAAGTTAATATACGTGGTTGGCAAAAAAAAGATTTGTTTTTATGAATTTCCATATTTAAATGTAGTTTGAAAAATGCCATGTGATAAGTAGAGCTTGAATAACATTTTTCTCCAAAAACTCAAAGGGCAGGAGTGCCAAATCTTGTCTGTTGAAAGGACGGAACCAAAAATACTAATTCCAAAGGACATATGGACCCTTATGTCCATTGCAGCATTATTTACAATCCCTAATGTATGGAAGCAGCACAAGTGTCCATCATTAGATGAGTGGATAAAACAACTATGGGACATTTACACAGTGGAATTCTTCTCGGCTATAAAAAAGAAGAAATTTTTACCCTTAGCAACAGTATGTATGGACCTGGAGAACATTATGCTAAGTGAAATAAGCCAGTCAAAGAAAGAAAATACCATATGATTTCATTCATATGTGAAATCTAATGAACAAACTGAACTAACATGCAAAATAGAGACAGAATCATGGATGGAGAATAGATGACAGCTAGTAGGGTGGTGAAGTTAGGGGGTGGAGGGATTGAGCAAAAAGGGAAAGGACTCATGGACATGGACAACAGTGTGGTGTTAGCTGGGGGTATAAGGAGTATAAGGAGACTAAATAGAAATTGAAAAAATATAATAAAGATTAAATTAAAAATAATTTAAAAATTAGATTAATTATTTTTTTATTAAAAGGATAGAATGTTGTTGCTGTTGCTATTATTTTCCTTCAAGTTCCTAAACGGTGAAAAAAATAATAAGACAGGAAATAATATTAGAAGTAAGACAAAGATAACATTGTCACTTTTTTGTTTTAATTAAGGAAATAAAAAAATAAAGCATATCATCTTCTAAAAATAAAATAATGTAAACCAAGTCAACTTGTCTTGATAACAGAATTCAGGTCTCTGGGGGAGGGGGAGAAGGTAGAAAGGCATTTTGCCACTACATCAAATACTGACAGTATGGTAAGAGAGAAAAATAAATAACGTTCAAATAGCGAAAAAACATAAGACAAGGCAGACACCATAAGCATATCCTTTTGAACTGACATTTGTATTTGTTTTTTTTATCATCTTCAAAATATCTCTGTCCATATTGCTATAGTCCATTTAAATGTGCCTGTGTTCAAATAATATTTCAGTGCCTTTTTCATACTACATACTACATTTTAAAGATGTTTTTGAAGGGAACTATTTCTTATGACTGAACTCCCAGAAGATTTTTGATTAATATCAAAATGTGTTTGTCTCTCCCGATGCTCTTTCCAGTCCTTAGATCCTTAAAGCTGAGTTTTAAAATATCTTCATTGAGAAATTACCATATTTTTTGGACTATAAGACACACTTTTTCCCCCCAAATTTGGGAGGAGAATGGGGGTAGGTCTCATAGTCCAAATGTAGCTTACCTGGCTTGCAGGAGTTGGGGGGAGAGGGCTGCAGTGGAGCGGGATCACAGGAGACAGGAGCAGGACCACATTTTTTGCTTCAAAATTTTTTTTCCTATTTTCCTCATCTAAAACCTAGGTGTGCGTTATGGTCCAGTGCATATCATAGTTCAAATGTAACTCACGTGATGAGTTAATGGGGCCAAGTAGCTGAATGACACAATTGATGAAAAATAGAGTAGAATCACTGTAGTAGATGATACATGGAGCTGTTGGTTTAGAATTTATTAATTAATGTAGAAGAGCTAAAATAATGTAATTTATGTTATGACATGTGGCAAAAATATTTAGGAGAGGTATATTTAGACTTAAAGTCAATTATAAAACTGTGATGAATTCTAAATATTTATTTACTTCTGTATGTCATTTTATTTGTATAAAAAGATGAAATAAAAAATAACTTTTTCAGATGACTAGTTATTATTCTAGGTGATTAGTATTCTTATACTAGGAATAATTATTTCTGATTCATAGAGGAAAAAATGTTTTATTAAAGGGAATGTTTTCCCTTGTTATATTTTAACTTTCCAAGTAGACTTTTTAGGTCCCTAACCATTTCTTAGTCTTCAGGTAGTTACACCTGAGTGTAACATCTGACAAGTGATAGGAATCCAATCATTGCTTTTGAAATTAGTAAATTAATGAATGCATAAAGGTTAGTCATATTGTTAACTTGATTTATTTTTCTTTTCTAATTTAGAAAAGAAAGACTATGAATTTTCCTTAGATGCTTTATCAAATAACTTTTAAAATCATATAGTAAGAACTAAAGACATTAAATTTTATTATGTGGACAAAAATTTTATTCTGTGTTATGTTCACTATATTTATAATAAAATAAATAGCTTGTCTTGAGCTTCAAGGGTGCAAACCTGGATAGTAAACACTTTAACATATTATTTCACTTAAATATGGTGAAAGGAGTGGTATGGTGAGTCCCGTTGTTAGGAATAGGAATTGTGATTTACAGAGGTTAATTTATCCAAGACCACACACAGAATTTGAAGGAGTCTGCTAGCTGAACCTATACTTTTTTAAAAAGTACATTATCTATAAAGACTATACTTTCTATTTTACACTAAAAAATATGGAAAAACAAACTCAAATATAGAATTGCTGGCATTTGTATTATCTGAAGTTAAAAAATCCAGATAAAATCTATGTTCAATAATTTTAATAGATTTATGTTCTTTTGTTCGGCAGCATGATTAATGAGGACAACAAGTAATACTAGGATGTACACTCTATTATAGTTACATACCATTAATAGGCACTCCACAAAATAGCAATTGCACAGGAGGGGGGGAAACAGATGAATTGACTGAGTAGACTAGAAAACTCAATGGCAGGAATATCTGGCAGGAATAATGTGGCAAGACAGTGTGAGATGAATGTAGCATAAATAATTATGACTATAAAACTGTAATAAAATAAACATATTGGTAGATAAATGCAGCTGCAATCTCATTCAAGTAAATTTTTGACTGTTACAAGATTTTCTTCTGAATTTGTAAATGAGTTAACAAAATAAAAATTAAAATTTGACATAAAATGTAAAAAATTTATCACAAATGATTTGTTGTAGTTTTCTTGTATTATTTTCATTGGAGATTTTCTTAACTTTAAAAGAGATTATAGTCATATACCAGCAATAAAACATAGTAATGTTAAAATCTTACATTAAAATCTAGATTTAGGAAACCAGGTATTTTTGAAAATTCATAGTGAAAACCTAGTAAACAAATATGTTGTTTATATAAGATTAATACAATTTTGTATTTGGAATATATTTATGTATGTATGTGTGTATGAATATATATATGCATATAATATATAATTCTGTTAGGTTGAAACTGTTTTCTAAAGCATTATTTTCATTAACATAATGGAAATTTCATATTCTTACTCCCATACATTGCAAATGAAATGAGTTCTCATAGGAAAATGAAAGCCACAAACAAAACACTGGACTAAAAAGATTATCAGTATATATTCTGATAAAAAGTGATATATTTACAAAATAATTAAGAATAATTTGTGTGTCTGATGCTTGATAATACATATTTAAAACTATAATTTTTGTGACATTTTAATATTTTGTCCAGGTATCTATCAGCAGCTAAAAATAAACTCTATGAGCTATAATAAAAACTGGGATGTAAATAGAGTTTAAAGTTAAACAATATTTAAATGAGTCACCAAAATATATCATTTTATAAGGATGCATATTCATTGATTCAGATTGCTAAATCCCATGAGTTTTAAATAAGTTATTTACAAAGGAAATCATATAAAATATATGAATGTTTACCTCTTAGAAGTTTGCTCAGCTATAAAATGAGCAGCAGATTTCAATTTCCTCCCCTGTCATCCCATGAAAAATGAGTTTTATTATGGGAAGTGTTGTAAACCTTCACTTACCATTTTAAAATGCATATCTGTTTGGCATTCCAAAATATAAAGTTTCCATACTTCAAAATACTCATTTCAAAATTGATAATACATTAGTAGAACCAGACCCATTCCTGAGTTCAACAAACATTTACTCAATCTACAATTTCCCAGCACTATGCTAATTTCTGATAGTAAAATTGTATTAGTTTTAAACAATATTTTAAACTTTATGACTATGGGTAGATTTAAACATGGTATCTCATTGTGGTTTTAATTTGCATCTCTCCAACAGCTAGTGATACTGAGCATCCTCTCATATGTCTCTGGGCCCTCTGTATGCCCTCCTTGGAGAAGTGACTGTTCAGGTCCTTTGCTTATTTTATAATTGGATTATTTGTCTTCCTGTTGTGGAGTAGTGTGAGTTCTTCGTATAGTTTGGAGATCAAACCCTAATAAGGCAATAACTTTAATTAACAAACAACTGAGTAATGTTTTCATAGTTGTTTAAATATAGATTTGCATAATTTATATTTTTGGTTTTTTTATAGTAATATTATACACATATTGTTTTATTATAGTATATCTGTTTTTAATTTATTTTATTGTATATTTTCCATTACCATTTATCCCCTTTATACCTTCTTGTATATTTGTAAAGCACTGTTCTATATCCAGAGCATTTTAATTTTAATTTTCCAATTAATATTTAAAATAGGCCTGTGATTTAGGTAGTATTAATACAATTATCCTAACTTTTTAACCAGTGAAAATAAGTGGCCAATGTCATTCTGCTACTAAGAGTAAATTATGTCAAATATCTAGCAGGTGCTGGGACCAAAACTAAAGCTCACAGTTCTTTAATTCCTAGTGGATAATTATTTTTCTGAAAGCGCTCTGTCATGCTAATATAAGGAACACATTGCGTGCATACCATTGTACTGAAGCAAACAAAATGCAGCCTCTCTATGCTGTGAAAACAGTCTATAAAACAGGTTTTTATTTTATAAAAGGTATAATAGTTTTACCTACACTTTATAATAGGTTTTCTTTTCCTTTTATCTAAAATTAAACTTCTAAAACTTTCTTTTCTATTTTGGAAATTATTATTATTTTTTATTGTTGTTCAAGTATAGTTGTCTCCATTTTCACCCCACCTCAGCCCTCCACCCCACCCATCCCTGCCTCCCACCCTTGAACCTACCCGCTTTGGCCTTGTCCACGTGTCCTTTATACACGTCCCTTGATGGACCTTCCCCTGTTTTCCCCCATTCTCTCTCTCCCCCCTCCCCTCTGGTTCCTGTCAGTTTGTTCTTTAATTCAAGGTTTCTGTTTATATTTTTATTGAAGGAGTCACAGAGCAAAGCACACTTGTACTCCATGTTCCTACAACATTGCTAAAGAGGTTAGGAAACTTGGAAATGGGCTATGAGAAGATTTTCTTAATAAAATACTATTTTCTAAACTGATCTTAGGTGACAATGTATTGAAGGGTACTGTGGAGTCACAACTCTTGAATATTTTGTTTTTAAGAAATCAAAAATCTTTTGATCATAGAGGTTGCATTCAGTAACATGGCAAATATTTAATAACAGGATCTCGAGGATAAGGGGGTGGTAGTTTGAAGAAATCCCAAAGTGTGTAGCATTTACTGATTTCTGTGGTGGTAATATTTCCACCATATTCAACTCCAAGCTGCCTATGTGAAGTCACTGAATACACATTAGAAAGAGGTGTGCACAATCAGCTTTCAAAAGCCTATGCAAATCAATTCCAGTGCACCACTGGTTAAATATAAGTGGACATTTACCATAACAGAAATTAAAGCAAAAAAAGTGAAATACAATTATGAATTAATGTTAGAATAAAAATATCTGTTAGTATAAATAACATAGTCTTTATAAAAAATGCCTATTTTCCCAAACAAATCAAAAATTATTAGACAGTAGAAGTCACATTTCTCATTTTTTTAATGTGTTACTTAAGAGAAGCTGGATTCTCCTATTTGATAAAGCATACAGTCTGCTTGTTGTCCATCACATATTGAATATTACAAAGCCAGTGGGAAGACTGAGGCAAAAAAGACAAATAACATCTTAATATTATTTATGAAAAAAAACCTTATTCTTGCATACTCACTGGGACCTTTGGATTACACTTTGAACAATGCTGCTATAGAGAAATATGTGAAACCCAAAAACTTACCTATGTGAAAATCATCTAAATAAAAGGAAAACAGAACACCACAAGTATTATTTTTCTTCCCTGGGAAATGAGAGAAGGAGCTGAGACATAACATTAAAGGAGTAGTGTAAAGGTAAAAAAACTGACCTGTAATCTGATTTTCTGAGCAAGGGTCAAAGCATATGAGAAGCCAAAATAAAATGTTTCTAAAATGTAAGACTGTTTAATTATATTCAGAAATTTAAATGTAGGAACAGCAGTCTACTCCTCTGTGACTCCTCAGCTTGTAGGAGGCATACTGATATTAAAGCAAAAAAAAAAAATCACCAAATTTTTAGTGTAGGTAATTTTAATGAAGTAATGATGACAAAAATTATCTTTCAACATATTTAAGTAAATCTAAAATTTTCCAAGAAAAGAAACAAAGTAGCCATAGTCAAGGTCATTAGATAATTCATCTATTAGATGACATGTAGTGAAAAAATGAGGGTAACACCTGGGATGATTGTTTTTTCTGAAGAAGTTAAGCCAATCTACATACAGCATTTTAGCACAAAACAAATATGTGAATTAATAATAGACCACTATAATATTTAAGTACATTTTGACCCTGTGATTCTTGAATGCTATTCATGAAAATTATTGTGGAAATTATTGAAATATTGATTTAGTCAATCTGATCAATAATAATTGGAAAAGACAATTATGAGTACATGACAAACAAAAAAATATTTCTGATTGATTTTGGAGATACAAATCAAAGTCTTAGTTGGGGAACTATCTTTTTTCTTTAATATTGTATATTATCATACCCCAAATTTTATTATAAACACAGAATGTTGCAGTTCCAGGATAGAACTCTTTTATACTTAAATATAATTTTCTAACAGTAATATACTGACATAATAAAGAAGTATGAATTAATCATAATAATTATTAATAATATATAGTATAAATAATGACATATTTTTAATTAAACATGTTTTTATGAAAAGAAAATTGGTATATAATTTTGCTGCAGGGGAAAATATACTCAGAAGTCATTGCCAGAGTAAATATACTATGATAGAAAGTTATGTTTGATTTGGGAAAATAAAATTACATTAAATAATCATATAAGCTTTTCTAAGCATTAAGCAGGATAAATACAATCCCTAACCAGTGGTTTAAAAAATCAATACCAAATCAGAAATGAGAATTAGTACATAGGATTATTTTAAAAATGTTACAACTCTATACCATATGTTCATTAAGCTAGAAGTTTGAACCTAAGCAAATTGTTATATTGTAAATATAGAAGAAGACCAAAACTGAACTTTTAGAGATTAAAAGTATAATACATGAGATTAGTGTATGTATGTGTGTGTGTGTCTATATATATATATATATATATATAGAGAGAGAGAGAGAGAGAAGCAGGAAAGATTAGTGATAGAAAAAGATTAGTGAAACACAAAGAGAAAAAATATTGGGGTGGGGGGAGAGGAACAAACTATCAAAGATCCAAGGAAACATCAGTAAGTCTTACAAGCATGCAAGTGAAGTCACAGAAGCAAAAAAAGAATGTCAAGGGGAGGAAAAGATGTTTGAAAAAATGTCTGCAGTTTTGAAAATCTGATGAAAAATATAAACCCACAAATCCAAGAGTCTCATTATATGCTAAACACATAAACTTGAAGAAAATGGCACATAATTGTCAAGTTGCTTAAAATCAGTGATAAAGGGAAATTTTTTATAGCAGCCAGAATAAATAAAACACATTAGATACAGCAAAACAAAAAACAAGAATGATGGCAGATTTCTCTTTAGAAACAATTTGTTGGAACATAATAAAACATTTTAAAATTTAAGGGAGAAGAAAAAAATAATAAAGATGAGAGGAGAAATCAAACAAGGAGCAAAAAGAATACAATACCATATGCTCTCAACTATAATCAACAAAACAAAAAAATGAGCAAAATAAAACCAGAGACTTGGAAATAAAGAACAAACTGACAGTGTCCACAGGGGAGAGGAGGTATAACAGAGGAAAAAAGAGGAATGTGCAAGCAAAAGAACATGAATAGAGGACTCACTTCTGTCCAAGATGGACGCATAGGTAGACACTGTGCCTTCTCACACAACCAAAAGGACAACAACAAATTTAAAAACAAAAAACAACCAGAACTGACAGAAAATGGAACTGTATGGAAGTCCGATAACCAAGTAGTTAAAGAAGAAACATTCATCCAGACCAGTAGGAGGGCAGAGATAGGTGGGCAGCCGGGTGGAGAGGACTTGCATCAAGGCAGCAGCTGGAGGACAGGGGTAGGCAAGGCTGCGGCTGGCAGGCAAGGTGGTGGCTGGTGGACCCAGCAAGGCGGCGGATTGAAGACCAGGGGGTCCTGCATTCAATGCAAACTGGGAGGAACAAAGGGGTAGCGAGACAGGCTGCTCAACCCAGGGCTCCAGTGTGGAGAAATAAAACCTCAAACCTCTGATTGAAAACACCTGGGGGGTTGAGGCTGCAGTGGGAGAAACTCCCAGCCTCACAGGAGAGTTTGTTGGAGAGACCCCCAGGGACCGAGAGAGTGTACAAGCCCACCCACCTGGGGTTTAGCACCAGAAGGGTCCAATTTGCTTGTGGGTAGTGGGGGAACTGACTGAAAACCAGCAGAGAGCAGAGCACTGTGCCCTCTTGGACCCCTCCCCCACACCAGAGTCACAAAGCAGTGATGTACATTGCCCTGCCAAGGTGAACACCTAAGGCTCCACCCCTTACTACATAACAGGCATGCTGAGACAAAAAAAAAAAAAAAAAAAAGGCCCAAATGAAAGATCAGATCAAAGCTCCAGAAAAAATACAACTAAGAGGTGAAGAGGTAGCCAACCTATCAGATGCACAGTTCAAAACACTGGTAATTAGGATGCTCACAGAATTGATTGAATATGGTCGAAAATTAGATGAAAAAATGAAGGCTATACTGAGTGAAATAAAGGAAAATAAACAGGGAACCAACAGTAAGGGGAAAGAAACTGGGACTCAAATCATTGGTGTGGACCAGAAGGAAGAAATTAACATTCAACCAGAACAGAATGAAGAAACAGTAATTCAAAACAATGGTGGTAATCTTAGGAACCTCCAGGACATCTTTATAAGTTTCAACATCTGAATCACAGGGGTACAAGAAGGAGAATAGGAAGAGTAAGAAATTGAAAACTTATTTGAACAAATCATGAAGGAGAACTTCCCTAATCTGGCAAAAGAAATAGACTTCCAGGAAGTCCATGAAGCTCAGAGAGTCCCAAAGAAGTTGGACCCAAGGAGGACCACACCAAGGCACATCATAATTATATTAACCAAGATTAAGCTGAAGGAGAGAATCTTAGAAGCAGCAAGAGAAAAGGACACAGTTACCTACAAAGGAGTGCCTATAAGACTGTCAGCTGATTTCTCAAAATAAACCTTGCAGGCAAGAAGGGGCTGGAAAGAAGTATTCAGAGCCATGAAAGGCAAGGACCTACATCCAAGATTACTCTATCCAGCAAAGCTACTTTTAGGATGGAAGGACAGATAAGGTGCTTCCCAGATAAGGTCAAGTTAAAGGAGTTCATCGTCACCAAGCCCTTACTATATGAAATGTTAAAGGGACTTATCTAAGAAAAAGAAGATAAAAAACATGAACAGTAAAATGACAACAAGCTTACAGTTATTAACAACCACACCTAAAACAAAAACAAAAGCAAACTAAACCAACAATTAGAACAGGAACAGAATCACAGAAATGGAGATCACATGGAGGGTTATCAGTGGGGGAGTGGGTGGGGAGAGGGGGGAAAAGGTACAGAGAATATGTAGCATAAATGGTAGGTAGAAGATAGACAGGGGGAGGGTAAGAATAGTATAGGAAATGTAGAAGCCAAAGAATTTATATATATGACCCATGGACATGAACTAAAGGGGGGGGCAATGCAGGTGGGAAGGGGTGCGCAGGGCAGAGGGGAATAAAGGGGGAGAAATGGGACAACTGTAATAGCATAATCAATGAAATATATTTAAAAAGATGAATAGAGGACTCATGGGCACAGACAATGCAGGGGATTGGCTCTGGGAGTTGCAGGGGGCCTGGGTATGCATGAGCAATGAGGAAAAATGTGGGACAACTGTAAATGAACAACAGTATATTTAAAATAAAAGAATTAATTTAATATTTTAAAAAGGAACACAATAGCAGGGGTGTCCAACCTCTTGGTGTCTCTGGGTCACACTAGAAGAAGAAAAGTTGTCTTGGGCCACACATTAAATACAGTGCAAAACATATTCACAAAATATTCTCATAATGTTTTAAGTAAATTTATGATTTTGTGTTGGGTCACATTCATAGCCATCCTGAGTCATACGCAGCCTGTGGGTTGCAGGTTGGACACCCCTGGAACAAAGAATACAACCTGACTTAAAAATGGACAGATTTGATTCAATGTTTTTCCAAAGAAGACATACATGTGGCCAATGAGTAGATGAAAAGATGCTAGGTCATCAGACAGATGTGACTCAAATCATAAGGAGATATTACCTGACAACTCTTATAATCACTATTAAAAAAACAAAATACTCTTACAGAAGAATAAAACTGACAAATCTGTAGCTAATCAAGAAAAAATGAAAACACAGATTATCAGTTGTAGGAATAAGAGAAGTGGATTTACTATATAACCTCTGGATGTTAAGAATATTATGTACACCTTGACATCAATAACATGAAAAATTGTATTTTTAGCTTGCTAAAGCAGTTTCCTCACTAATTTTGTAGCATCAAATTACTTTGTGACTCTTTTCAGCCTTATTATAACTTTCCTCAGTGCTTTTAGAGCTTCTGCCAACTACCCTTTCCAAATGTTTTGGAATTTTTTGTTATGCAACACCCCACTTTCAGTTTCTGTGTCAGCCTACTTATGCTCCAGACCGGAACCCTAAGCAAGTTAAAAAACAAACATCGTTTTCTGATGATCAGAAAATTTGGCAGTTTTTTAGACCAAGTCAATGGAGGACGGATGGGAGGTTGGGAGCTGGGATGTCTGATCTTAATCACATGTCTGTGGAGTTGAACTGAGATATCTGAGAAGGCTAAGACTTCTCTCATCCTCCTAACCCAGACTTCTTCACATGGGAGAAGGGTTTTCATCATTAAGGTAAGGCACATACCGGTCCAAAAGTAACTGTCAAGTCCTAGTACGTATCATGTTTTCTATTTGCAATTGGCAAAATCTAATCAAAAGCCAATTCCACATTCAAATGGTGGAAAATCAGAATCCACCTTTAAATGGAAAGGTTAAGTCATGACGCATAGGGACTTGCATATACGGAGGCAGGAACAAATTCGTAGTCATTATTGAAATAATCTAAGAAAGTTGTAATAGTTGGATCATGTTAAATTGGGTCTTTTGTAATTTTATGCACATAAGTTAGGACTTGTTCTCTGAGCAGCTAATAAGTCAAATGCAGTAAGTAGTCTTCTTTCAGAGAGTTTGCACTGACTATTTACACCTTTGTGCAAGAACCCCTTTGACTCTATCTTTGTAAAAGAATGCCTTACGCATTGCACCCACCCAACTCTGGATGAAAAGGTGAGTGTAAAGACAAGTAGAACCAATTATGTTCTCTTGCTCAACAATTTGTGAGGCACCAGAAGAAGTAAGACTTAGGTTAGATCAATGTCAGATGAATAAATGAAGGTTCACAAATTCCATTTGCTTTTCTTTTTGCTTCACTTCTTGATTCTTTATTCATCAATATATTCGGTTTCATTGAAATACTTGAGTACTCTTTTCATAAGTATATCCTCAACGTATGTATGCATGTTGGCATGATCAGAATAGTTTGCAGTATCATTCTGATGCTTAGAATTCAGAATCTTGTTCAAGGAAATGACCGGAGTTAGTAATCAAAGACAGGTGTGTTTGATTTTAAAGTTTGTGCTCTTTCTACTGAACCATGCTGCCTCGTTACACTATAATCAAATAAAGGTTATTAAAATTATTCTCTCCTCTGCACTCCTCCTAAGCTTTGCTCCTGAGGAGAGGAGATGAAAGAAGAATTACCTAAGACTGGTGTGACAGAGAAATTGATCATAACATGTACTAAAGAAATAATTATCAGAATTTAAGATCATGCTCTTACAAGTGTTTTACTAATTAATTTTTTTAAACTTTACTTTCTAGCAGAGATTCTACATTGGCCTTCTCTATATAAATATTCTTCATAATTTTTAATTGTTTTTTTTGTCCTACCCAAGGATATTTTTTTCATTGCTTTTAGAGAGAGAAAGTAAGGGAGAGAGAGAAACATTGAAGTGAGAGAGAAACATCAATTGGTTGCCTCTGGTACAAGGTAAAAATAATGTTCTGGGGAATCTTGCTAAGAAAATAGACAGTTAAATTTAATGATCAGAATAGTATCTGGAAAGTTTA
Source organism: Desmodus rotundus (assembly GCF_022682495.2). NCBI lineage: Eukaryota > Metazoa > Chordata > Mammalia > Chiroptera > Phyllostomidae > Desmodus > Desmodus rotundus. Next base: position 26,036,787 of record NC_071397.1, read on the forward strand.
CTGGGTATACTTTTTAAAAATATATGACCGGGAACCTTTTCCAAAAGTACAAAATTAGGAGAAGTAGAAGACATTAGGGTAGCTAACTCTGGATGGGGCAGTGTTAACATTATAGCTTTACTAGACCATGGATATTTCAAATAAAATAAAATTTCTTTCCCAAACTATTGATAAAATATGCAAAAGTCCTTATGCAATTCCTCATAAAAAATAGGTACTTAATATTTTTTTCACTAAGAAGAAGTATATGTCTTGAATAATACTGAGCTCTATTAACAAAAAAGCTGAAGTTCATGACACTATCCTGTTTTTATAACCTTTAGGGTCTTTGTCATACAAATAATTCTCTCTCTCATGATTATATTGCTGAGTGAATATCCCCACCATCTGATCATATGTCAGTTTTAGACTCATTTCTGCAGCCTTAGCAATAAATTTCAGCATTCAGATTTGTGTATCTCCCCCAAATCATCTTTTAATAATCTCACCTGGAACTTGTTCCAGTTAGCACAATCAAAAATGCCATACAACCAAAAATAATTCCAACGTTAATAAGGCTCTTTGTCCAATAGGCCCTATACCAATGGTTCTACAGCAAACGTTTATTGAATATATACTCTGTGATAGAAGAGAGCATTAGCATTTTCTAGTGTGAAAATTACTCTCCAAAATGGGGTGATAGATAAAAGACACCTTATTATGTTCATCATTGTCCTCACCATCAGCAGCAGCAGGAGCAGCAGTGTTATAATATGTTGTATAAGTACTGGAAAAGTAGTATAATTTTTCTCCTAATAAATTCTCTTCTCTATATTTTCTAAAATTAAAATAAAACATTTACTTTTCATAAACAGAATTATTTACGTTATGTAAAAATGTACTTCTATTATAAATGAGATACCATAATGTATTTAATGATCATAATATATCAGGAGAATATATTACCTGAACATAGAAAAATCTAGAAGAAATGATGGAGAAGTTATTTGTACTTGAAAACATATGAATCAAATATCTGGAGAGGATAAATAATATTTACATCTATTATTTAATATCTGTAAAACCAAAAATTAATATTTGGTATAATTATACCTATTTTTATGAATAGTTTTTTATCTTGGACTGTTTTCTGTTATCTAGTAGTAATTTCCATTACATCCTCAGATTCCCTATGAGGCAAGAATGAGCCCATTGTTAAACAACTTCATTCACTCATGCTAATGAATCTCCATTTCTCAGGGTGGCTAATAAGTCAAATGCAGTCAGCTCCTTTAAAGAGTTTGTACTGACAATTTACATCTTTGTGAAAGAATCCCTTTGCTATGACACCAGAGGCTATTTATGCATCGCACCTGCCTAACTATGGAAGTGGGTGGTTTATTTAAAAATAACTGTAATACTACTCAGTGGGTTTAGAAATAATTAAAATGAATGCATTATTTGTATGATACAATATATTGTTAGAAGTGCCTATAGGATTAGGGATTTATAGTGAAGGACTTTATTAGTCTTCCTGAAATTCAGAAAAAAATGTAAATGTATAAAAGTTTATTATGTTTTTGAAATAGTGACAAATTTAAGATGCAAAATTTGTAACATATAACAATGTTATATCCCAATAAAATTATTTAAGATTATAAAAATTAAAAATTTTACTTCACTAAATTATGAAGAAAAACTTTCTAAGGCTGTTTATATATGAAATACTGTATAAAATTAATTTGAGTTGATTTAATAATCTAATAGAGTCATTTTTATTTTGATATACTTCTTTCATTCATCTGAACCAAATAAAACAAATTTGATATTGAGTACATCATAAAATGTGATAAAACTAATATGAGTTATATGTTTTTTAAAGTAACCCTTTATCAAATATATGGTTTGCAACTGTTTCCATTCAGTTTCTTGTTTTCTTTCCTGTACAGAAGCTTTTTAGTTTGATTTAATCTCACTTGTTGGTTTTTTGCTTTTAGTGTTATATAGTGTTATACTTAAAATATACTTGCCAAAACCAATGATGAAGAGATTTTCCCTATGCTTTCTCCTAGGAGTATTGCAGCTTAAGGTCTTATAAATCCTAAGTACATTTCAAGTTAATTTTGTTAGTGTTCTAATATTATGAGTTACAATAACTACACATTTTGGTTTTCAGCCAATGTTTCTGGCTCATGGCTCCCTGTACCCTTGGAGTTTCCTAGATAATAAGAACAATGGAATCTTTTGTTCCAATATTTGATCTCTTGTCCTCAGTTATTAAAATCACTTCAGAATCAAAACAATGAAATGGGCATCTGGTTATTCATAACAAGCCCCTTTCAACCACAAATGAGCTTATGTTAGTGAGAACACCTTTGAAAGTCCCCGAAAGATGTTAGAGCTGTTTGCCAGTGGAAAACCTTAAGTAGAGCTTTGGAGTTTTCAGCCTTACTTCTTGATTTCCAAGAAGTGATAGGGGCTAGAATTTAAATTAATCATCAATGGCCAAAGATTTAATGTAGCATGCCTTTCTAATGAACCTTCCATAAAACCCCAAAAGGATGGAATTTGGATAACTTTCAGGTTGGTGAAATAGAATGTTTCTACATGACACCATGCAAGGCCCCAAGCTCACAGAAACAGAAGCTCCTTTGGGACTTAACCGTATGTATCTCTTTATCTGGATATTGATTCATATTTTTAATATCCTTTGTAATAATAAACTTGTAATTTAGTAAGTAACCTGGGTTTGTTACTTCCAGCAGACTAATCAAACCCAAGGAGATGGTCCTAGGAATATCTCATTTAAAGCCAGTTAGAAGCATAGGTTACAACCTGAACTTGTGATTAGCATTCGAAGTTAGGGCACTCTTCTGGGACTGAGTACTTTATTTGTGCAATCTGATGCTATTGCTTGGTAGGTAGTGGCAAAATTGTGTTAAGTTGTAAAATTCAACCAGCTGGTATCAGAGAATTGCTTGGTGGTTTGGGAGAAAATCCCACACAATGGAGATTGGAATTGGGTGCAGCATCATTAGTGGTATAAATAGGGGTCCAATTTTATTCTTTTGCTTGTGATATCTACTTTTTCCAGTGCCATTTATTGATGATACTATCCTTTTTCCATTGAGTATTCTTGGCTACCTTGTCAAATATTAGTTGACCATTATGTGTACATATAGAGAGATTTATTTCTGGGCACTCTGGTCTGTCCTACTGGTTGGTCTATGTGTCTGTTTTTATGCTAGTGTCTACCTTATTGAATTACTATAGATTTGTATAGCTGGAAGTGAGGGAATGCAATGCCTCCTGTCTTTTGTTCTTTCTCAGGATTGCTTTGGTTATTAAAGGTCTTTTGCAGCTCAATAGCTAGGTTAGGGCCCTTTTTCCTATTTCTATGAAAAACATCATTGGAATTTGGATATGGATTGCTTTGAATATATAGGTGGCTTTGGGTAGTATGGATATTTTAATAATATTAACTCTTCTATGAACACTGAATATTTTTCCTTTTATTTGTGTCTTTGACTTCTTTCATTGGTGTCTTACAGTTTTTGATGCATAGATCTTTCCACTTTTAAATTTATTTCTAAGTATTTTATTGTTATTTATGTTATTATAAATAGGATTTTCTTTTAAGACTTTTTCAAATAGTTTATTGTTAAGGTATAAAATTGCAGCTGGCTTTTGTATGATGCAGTTTTACTCAGTTTGTTCACTAGCTCAGTTTGTTCTCACAGCTCTTGTGGTGTAGTCTTTAGGATATTCTATATACAAAAACATGTCATCAGGAAATAAAGTTTTATTTCTTTCTTTTCAATTTGGATGGATTTTGTTTCTTCTTTTTTTGTCTGGTTGCTCTGGCTAGGGTATTCCATACTATGTTGAAAAACATGTTAATAGTAGGCACTTTTGTCTTTATTCTGATTTTAGAGGGAAAGCTTTCAACCTTTTACCATTAAGTATGGTGTTGACTATGGCTTGGCATATACGCCCTTCGTTACGTTGATGCATGCTCCCTCTATACCCACTTTGTTGAGCATTTTTATCACCAAAGAATGTTCATTGTTTTCAAATCTGTAGATCTATTGAGATATAATTTTTATCTTTTAAATTTACTAATATGGTGTATCACATTTATTGATTTGCATATATTGAAACTTTCTAAACTTTCTTGTGTCCCAGGGGAAAATTCCACTTGGTCATTTTGTATGATTCTAATGTGTTTTTGAATTTTTTCCCTAGTATTTTGTTAAGAAAATTTCATCTATATTCCTCAGGGGTATTGGCCTGTAATTTTCTCATATTAACCTTGTCTAGTTTTGGTATTAGAGCAATGCTGGAATCACAAAATGAGTTTGTGCTTCTATTCTTTGATTTTTGGCAATAGTTTGAAAGGGTGGCATGAAGTTTTCTTTAAATGTTTGGTGTAATTCATCTATGAAGCTGTGTGTTCCTGGGCTTTTCTTTGTTGGGAAGCATTTGATTATTACTTCAAACTCCTAAGTTGTAACTGGCCTATTAATACTTTCTATTTCTTTATGAATCAGTCTTGATAAGCTGTATGTTTCTAAGACTATATCAACTTCTAGGTTGTCCAACTTGTTGATATGTAATTGTTCAGTAGCCTCTTATGAGATCCTTTATATCTTTGTGGTGCCAGTTGTAAATATCTAGACTGAACTATACTTTAGACCAGATGTATAGATAACATCCCATCCAACAGGAGAATACACATTCTTCTCAAGCACACATGAGATACTCACCAGAATAGAAAATGTCAGGTCATAGAACAAGTCTTAGAAAATTTTTAAAGTTTTAAATCATACCAAATATTATTTCTAAACACATGAAGTGAAAATAAAAATCTATAACAGGATAAAAAGTGGAAAATTTAAAAAATATGTAGAAATTAAACAATACATTCCTATAAAACCAATGAATCAATGGAGAAATAAAGAGGAAAAAAAAACTTGAAAAAGACAATATTGGAAGTAATAAATGTGTAAACTGATGTATTGCAACAAAAACAGTTCCAACAGGGAATTTTATAGCACTAAATGCCTATATTAAGAAAAAATGGAGCTCAAATAAACCATCTAACTTTACATCTTAAAGAACTAGAAGAAATAAACAACTAAACAAAGTGTTAGCAGGAGGAAGGAGATAAAGATGAGAGCAGAAATAAATGAAATAGACAATAGAAAAGATAAAGAAACTAAGAGCTGTTTTTTGAAATGATGGACGGAATTTTTTTTTAAAAAGTTTAACTAGATTTACCAAGGAAAAGGAGCATTCTCAAATAAAGTTATAAATGAAAGAAGATAAGTCATAACTGTTTCTACTCTCTTTTACTCTGCTTTTACATCTGCCCTTGCCTGGACCTCTCTCTGCTTTTTTCTCTAGTGTAGCCCAGCCCCAACCCTTCTCCTGCTCCATCTTTATGTCCCCTGATATTAAAGGGATTGGCCTCGAACTGGATTCAACTAGAAAAGGTTATCAGGAAAATGAGTACCCTTGAAGAGCAGAGGATATTTAAAATGGCATAAGCCTTTTCCCAAAGTTCTTTCATTGTTTTTCCCTTATAGAATCAGAGGCTGCATTAATCTGACATTAACTTTCCAAGTCTAGGCATCAATTGTTGTTAGGAAAAAAGTGTCCCCCTGCACCTTGGGGAGAGGGGTCCATTTTGGTAGTTTGGAAGCAGTGAGGATATTAAGTCTCTTGAATAATAAAGTAATTTTCTAGGGCACTGCCTTAATAAAGTTATATAATAAAACATCCAGTCATCCCAGACTAATTCCAGTCCTAAGTCAAACTATTAAACTCTTAGAAACAAAACATAGATAATAATAGTACATTCTTCATTAAATTGTTATTTTTTAATGATATAATCTTTTAATGTCATCTGGGACCCAAAAAGTGTCAAAAGCATTAGGTATTATTGTTGATTTTGTTGTTCTTTTATCATTTTTTCAATCTCACCTATCATTGCCTATTCTCAATCTCACACATTCAGAATTCTTAAATGTTCTTCTATGGATATCATCTATGAAAGGAATATAGTGAGTAGTTAAACATGTGTTAACCACCAAATCCTCTACTTGTTCTATAGGAGTGTCTTAATAAATAATTTTCAAGTTAGTAAATGAGAATGTAAAATAATTTTCAGTGGGAATCCATACATAATCCCCAATATCTAGAAAAGTTCAGCTTCCTAAGTATCTGTTTTCTCAATTTCTGGGAGACAGTTTTCTATGTTTCCTTTGTATTTCTGCATGTCTTCTTTGCTGAGGCATTTGGGCAGCTCTTGTTCCAGGTTATATTTTCAAGAAAGACTCCATAACATGCATCCTAGTTTCTCTTTTCATGCTTCCTAGTATCTCTTTTCAAAGCAGAAGGTGAATTTGTTTGTTGACCAGAGCAACATTCAAGATTTGCTTGCATCCACTTTAAAAAAATTAGGTTGTTCTTAACTGTTAGCTCAGGATTCCTCAAATGTGGTGCAAATTCATTACTTTTGTACAGCGACCACTGAGTCACTTTGAATGACTGTGTGGGAATGGGAGAGTAAGTAGGAAGGAACAAGGCAAACATGAAATGCATGCTGCCTACTGTGATTACTGAAGTCCTTCCTCTCTGTCCCAGGAGTCTTACGCATTCTGCCAGCATCCATAAAAGTGTAGCTGGTTTTATGCCTTTTCTCCCCATCCCTCCACCCCACACCAGCTGAACCCACCTCCCTCCCCCACCTCCACCCTCCCCCTTGATTTTGTCCATGTGTCCTTTATAGTAGTTCCTGTAATCCCCTCTTCCCACTGTCCCCACCCCACTCCCCCCTGGCTATTGTTAGATTGTTCTTAACTTCAATGTCTCTGGTTATATTTTGTTTGCTTTTTTCTTCTATTGCTTATGTTCCAGTTAAAGGTGAGATCATATGGTATTTGTCCCTTACTGCCTGGCTTATTTCACTTAGCATAATGCTCTCCAGTTCCATCCATGCTGTTGCAAAGGGTATAAGCTCCTTCTTTCTCTCTGCTGCATAGAATTCCATTGTGTAAATATACCATAGTTTTTGGATTCACTCGTTTGCTGATGGGCACTTAGGTTGCTTCCAGTACTTTGAATAACAATAAAAATTTTTAAAAAATAAAATAAAATAAAATGTGATCAGGAGAAAAGTTAATAGTGGAAATTCATGCTAGAAGTTTCCACCTAATAATTAAAGATGAAATGCAAACTCAGCTTCAAGAGGAAAATATGATGCATTACAAGATTCACAATATTGACTATCTAGTTATATACGTTACTATGAGAATGACAAGCCATCAAGTAAAAATAGGGGGCATGGAATTATAAAAATATATGTCACTAGGCTCTTTAGATGCTCCCAAGAAAAACGGGATGAGGCAGGCGAAGAGGCACCCCTGGTGCTCAGCTGACCCACAAAACACCACATGAATTCAATGAAAAGCACTTCTTGGCTGGAAAAAGTAAAAGGCAAAATAAAAAATGTTGAATTTTTCTTCCTTTAAAAAAAAAGTGTAGCAGGTTTTATCATTAGCCTGTCAGCAGGGAACATCTCAGATCATTCAAGATTCTTGATGTTGATAAGCATCTTGCATAGTAAATTATGAAAAATATTAATGAAAAAGATGCTTACTTTGATCCATGAGAACACTGAAACATGCATATCTATTTTCAAAGTTAGCGACATTTGGAGTTTCAGCTGAGGAAGAGGTAGATGTTCATCTATTCATGCAATTAATATTTTTTTACACATTGTAAATCATGCATATATATAGGCTCTCAGGACAAATATATTACTCCAGATGGGTAAAAGTGAACTGTGGTAAACAAATTAACCCCAATGTATCATTGTATAACCACAACAAAAAAACTAATGTATCCCTTATTCTATAGGTTTACTTAGGAACCTAGATTAATGAATGGTCTTATTTCAATACAAGTTCCCCATGGTTATCATTCCAGGGAAGGGGAGGAATATTTGCAGATTCAACTCAGAAACAAAAATGTCACTTAGATATTTTTGCACAGAAACAATTACCTGGCTGCATTTTATGACATAAGAGTTGTAATCTTTTGTGTGTCCACGATGGAGAATTTATAGAGAGTAAGCTTTGGTGTACCATAGTATTGAGTCATATTTTGAATGGGAAGAAATATGCTTCCTGCCTATAAAATTATAATAGTCATAAATGAGGAAAAGAGTAAAAAAATAAGCAACTATAATGCAGGATAATGTGTTCTATAATCGCTGTACTCATTGAAAGCAGGTAACCCAATTCAGTGCGTGCTTAGAGGTACATTCTTAAAAGGGGAGAATCTAAGATAAGATACACATGATCACCAGGTATTAGCCAAGAAAAGCTGACTGGAAGGTTAACCAAAATTAGTAATACATTTCATTGTTCTAGTATTACGTTCAATTGGCCATGGAAACCTGGCCTTGATATCCAGAATTTCCATCCTCTTATTGAGAAAGAGACACACAGGTCCCAGGTTAAATGTACTTTTTATTTGTAATATACATATACATGGAAATACATAGAAACCACGGTAGAATTTCAGTATTCTCAAATTGGCTGGCATAGTTTTCCAAGTCTGATGAATAATCTCCTTTCATAATCCATGTCAATATTTATTCACAACAAGTGTAACCTTATAGCTAAACACAGCATTTATAAAATTAGACCTTTTTTTTGGATAGTGGTTTGGGTCTTAACTATAGCTGCCCAGCAACTGGAAAACAGAGATGTCTTGAACGTGGAACCTTCAATTTAGGCCTGAGGCAGTTCATTTCTTGAGGTCTGAGAAACAAAAACATTGACATTAAATTCCTGCCATTTAGCTGAGGACTCAGTGACACTGAAATGTCTCTATCTTTTCTTTCTTTGAGTGTCTTTTGGCACAGAAAAATCTGAGGATATGCTGCAATAGGAAGTATGAGAATAAGTTAAAATTTCTAGCATTTAATATATATAGCAGCACAATTTACAATAGCCAAGTACTGGAAGCAACCGAAGTGCCCATCAGCAAATGAGTGGATCCAAAAACTATGGTATATTTACACAATGGAATTCTACGCAGCAGAGAGAAAGAAGGAGCTTATACCCTTTGCAACAGCATGGATGGAACTGGAGAGCATTATGCTAAGTGAAATAAGCCAGGAAGTGAGGGACAAGTACCATATGATCTCACCTTTAACTGGAACATAAGCAATAGAAGAAAAAAGCAAACAAAATATAACCAGAGACATTGAAGTTAAGAACAATCTAACAATAGCCAGGGCGGGGGTGGGGGGTGGGGGCGGGGATAGTGGGAAGATGGTATTACAGGAACTACTATAAAGGACACATGGACAAAACCAAGGGGGAGGGTGGAGAGGGGGGAGGGAGGTGGGTTCACCTGGGGTGGGGTAGAGGGATGGGGAGAAAAGGCATACAACTGTAATTGCATAACAATTAAAAAAAAAAAAAAGTTAAATATAGACAAAAATTAATCTGAGGCTAGATCCAATCCAATTATTAATGTTAAATCATTACCACAAAATTTTACATGGTCTGTTTTGTGTTAAAATCATTTGAAACGAAAAGATATTTTTATAAAATAATTTAGAAAATAGCCAGCACTCTGTCCCAGTTTAAAGGACATATATTAAATTATGTTTAGATGTAATTTAAAAAAAAAAAGTCTTCTTTTAGCCTGCCTATCCTAGTTTCCATGGCGCCTACTGGGACAAAGTGACATGCCAATTCAAAATTGACTTCTGAAGGGCTAAATAAAGAAATGTTCCAAAGGAACAATAAGAATTGCTTAGTAAATGATAATTGCTAATGCCATTGAACAAACAGGTTAATTGACAGTGGGAATTTGAGGCATTTTGTGTGTCATTTTCTGATAAAGGTGATAATATTCCTCATTTTTCCTTAACAGTATTCACCAACCTGCTGTATGGGAGACAATTTTCCTATTCTGAAGCTCTCCTTCTGTGCACCGAGCTCATTTTTATATCACATAACTCTAAATGAAGAGAGAGGTCCGCGCCAGACAGTAATGAAACAAAGATCTACTGCTCCTGCAGAAATGAAAAAAAAGAGTAGGAACATTCTTTCCTGTTGGACTAGTTCCTAGTGTTAAGCATCAGTTATTGTGTTTGATACCAAAACACCCAAATTGATGGCAACACTCTCAAAAACTACTTATAACTTGAGGTCTTCCCCACCCCCAAGATGTTGCACGTCTAGTTTTCCTTATGTCCAAGAACAGCCCACATCCTTCCATCCAACTGTCAAGCCATAAAACAGAGTCACTGTCATAGCCACCTACCTCTAAGTTTTTAGCCCTGTCAGCTCATCACTAGATCTGACTGATTTTACCTCCCAATATATTTCAAATCTAATTTTCTTCATTCCCGTGCATTCTAATACATCTGTTAGATTGTAGCCTTAATACATCTCAAACAGAGCTGAGATTCTTACCACTCCAGAGGGGAGTTTAATGCCCATCTGACAATGTCAGTTGGTTTCCAAAACCTTCTTAGGCATTTATTCTGCATTTAAGAAAACAGATAATCCATAGCCCAATTTACAAGGTTCTGCACTATTTTCTTTCAATCTGCATTTCGAATCTTGCCCTTTACATTAGTTATTGAACACTCTTTTCTCCTTTTTTTGCCTGTCTAAGGAAACTGAATTCAATTTCCTTAGTGAAACTTCACCAGCCCTCCCTCTTTATTATAATTTTCTCTGAGAATCTCATTTTTAATGCAGTAGTATTATAATTATGAATTTATTTTATGTACTAAATAATCTTTTTCTCCATTAGGTTATAAGGTATATGTTTGTAGGAGTATTATTTAATTAATTGAACTTGTATCTTCAAAATATTCTAAAACACATAAAAATATCCACTGAATAACTGAGCAACAGTTTTCAGATGTTTTTCTATTGTACAACCACAATCAAGATAAAGTCAACCCAATCTGCCACTTCACATCTAAGTTGTCTAAAGTTCAGTGTCCCTGTTACCTTAAGGAACAGACTTCAGGAGCACTTCACTCAATCAAATAATTCTCTACACTGGTTTTATCAGAAACTATAGTTTTATTTTTTTAAGTAGGTAATATATTTATGTGATTCCAAATATTTTATTTGGCACAATGAATTGCCTCCCACTCATTCCCAGTCCCCAGTCACCCAGTTTTTCTCTTAGGAGAAAACTCATCTTATTGGTTTCTGGTAAATATATCAGAAATATCCTATGCATTTATATGCAAGTATTTTATAATAACTTCCTCTTTTTCTTCCATTCTCAAATGTGAACACATATATCTTTGTTGTGTACCTTGACAATACATGTAAGTGGTTCTAGTGTATATTTAATTTATATTATATGTAAATTAATAATGTATATTTAATACATTTAATTTATAATGCATATTTAATTTTAATTTTTATTTTAGAAAATTTCAAACATATACATAATAGAAAGTATAGTGAACATCCAAATAATCATTTTCCAGCTCAACATGATTCATTCATATTGTGCCATGTTTTGTTTATGTAACCTCCTTTACTTGTCTTACTTTGCTAGAGTATTTTAATGCAAACCCAGGCATCATAACATTTTACTTACCTTTGTGCTTATAAATATTTCTATTGTGTCTATAAATATAAGAACATCTGGGGTAAATTTTTACTTTGACACCATGCCATCTTATCAAGAATTTCAAGAAATTTCAAGAATTTTAAACTAAGAAAAATGGATGGTAATTGCTAACAGTAAATGAACACTTGCTACTTTTCAGGCAAGGTACTAAATGTTTTTCATTTATTACATTACTTTGCAGTTAATATAAATAATTCAGGAATCTGTATGTGAAAACTGGAGTTGCACTACTGACTCGTTCATTAGCTGTGCATGAGTTCCTTATAATTTCTTCATATGTAAAACTGGAATAAAACTCTCATCCACAGACTAGTCAAACTCATGTCATCCTTTCTTACTGGGGCAGCTTTGGGTAGAAAATGCAGGGGCATTTTTTGATATTAGCAAAATATTCATGTAAAGCAATATGATAAATGATGCAAATCACATAATCCTGTGTTTCAGTTTACATTACTACCTACCCTGGCCACTTCATTGGAGTGTTCCAAAGTTCAATTCACTTAACATACAGGAGTGAATTTTTCAATTTCAAAATGATAAAAATATCTACCATTTGTATCATTTCAGTTGATGTCTATCTCTGTGCATACTGGTCACAAGTTCACTTTCACGATTATTTTTTTTAAATAAGTGAGTTATTTTCTCTTTTTTTGACTTTCTAAACTTCACACCATGGACATGTATTTCTTTTCCAATAAAAAGAAGAATTCAATTAAAAATCAATATTTCAATAATAATGAAAGAAATAAAAATAAATGGCAAAATATCCAAGAAGAAGAAGGAGAAAAAGCTCAACCTCTGGCTTATTCTTAGTTCTATGAGAAGGATGCTATGAATTCAGATAGTATTGACACTTAACTGGTATGGGGAGTTGAAGCAGAAGGAGACAGTTTCTAAACTGAGAAGAAAAACTTATTTAGGAATAAATCAAGGGAATGGAGAAAGGAGAAAAAAGCCTTATCGCAGCTGGTGGGACCAGCATGTGCAAAGGACTGAATGTGAATGAGGTGCTAGAATTAGCTGGACGTAAGTGAGGGCTTTGGGAATGCAGGGTGCTGCTATTGCATATTGCACGCTCTGAGGTGCGAAAGATTATTTCCTAACAGCTACATTACATACCCTGTTTTGAGATTTTAAAACATGCCTTCCCTTGCTTTATCAGTGCTTTGAGAAATAATTATTGTATAAGGAACTCTGGTAAATGTTTAGAAAGATTAAAAAAGTGAAATGAGCTCTTATCTTTAGATATGGTTCAAGACAGATGAAGGTAGTTGTAGGTGAGAAAAGAAAATAAATATAGAAAGTCAAATGTGTAAAAAAGATTTGGTGTAAGGTGAATAGGGCATAGAAGATTAGAAAATGTTAAAGGTGAGCTGAAATTTAGGTTTCTGAATTGAGCCTGTGTGTGTGTGTGTGTGTACATGTGTTAAGAAGGTAGAATATACTGTATCTAAATATATAAAGTGTGTAGAATAAAATTCAACTAATAAAATGCAGAAAATATTTTCTTTCAATGAAAAATAAATCTTGAAAAATAATGATAAATAATAATAAAAATGAAAATAAATCTTGAAACAGTTTTTAGTAGAAGTCAAAACATATATTTCATTCTATGTCACATTTTAAATAAGTAAATTAATTTTTTACAAATACATTACTACAAATATAACTGACTGGTTTGGAGCAAAACGTGGAAATTCAGACATTAATTTAACCTTGGTGTAAGAACAGTTAGATGAAACGAGTGTTTTCTGGTGCAGTGACTGAGCTGGTACAGTGATTTAACTTGATTGAACAAATTCATCTCTTACAGATGGCAGAACTGAAACTGCTTGAAGTCATTTGGGCTGACAGCATTGAGATAGAAAAGATCCTTGAATTTCTATTGTGGAAATGTGCTATTCACAGAAGTAGCTTTCAAAGCAGTTCAATGAAAAAAAGTTGTTCAGTCAAATTCAGGGAGAGTCCATTCTTTCCAAAGTGACTATAAAAATTAGGGTCATGATCTGCAGGATCGGTCTGTGTCTGAACAGATTTGAGCCAGCTCGACCTGCTCAAGAGAAGTGTTCCGATCTGCTGATTTGAAAGGCAGGGATGGAAATGGCAGATCAGGTATATCTGTTTCTACTGGCGACTTTCATCCACAGTAGAAGCTTCTTTCAGAGAAATTCTTAGTTGGAAGTGGCATAACATGGACCCTAATCACTCTTCCAAAAGAAGGTGATTTTCCTTAGGTAAGTTCTAGTTCACCTTCAAGATAAAATAGCATTCTTAAGGCAAATCATCAAAGTTCTCTAAGTATAACATTGAAAGCTTCAGTCTTCAAATTTACAACCATGGAGTGTCTCAAGTACATCTGAAATTACTCTTGTACTATTTGCTCTTACGATTTTTAGAATTTGTATATCTTTCTATGGACTAATGTAGGCTTCCTTAGTCAACAATACTAAAAAGGATAATCACTTTGAACCAAGCCAGAATAAGCAGGATTATTGAGATAATTCAGGCTTGGCATAGGGAGTCCCCAATACCTAATAGAGTTATCTGTTGACAGGTAACTACTTAATGTAAAAAGGAGTTTTAATTCTATTTGTTATATTCAGTGATTTACAACCAAAATTTATGAGAAAGTACTATAAAAGTCATGTTATTTATGTAGCATTAATCATTATTATTACACTGAGCTATCTCATACAAAATTAGTACCAAATTACCATTTGAATTATGTTACTATTTAATTATCCCCAGACCACTTAGATCATGCTGTGTAACCACAGTTCCAAGATATTATATATGTACAACTACTTACTGGGCATCAGACAGATAGTTCTACAAAACTCGTTCGATTCTGAACAAACTCAATTGTTCATAAAATTCCTCCCTAAATCTGACATAACTCCTGTACCCACTAGGCATCTATTCCATCACCTAAGGCAGAGTGATTCCCTTGACTTGTCACTTTCACTTACCATCAGCATTCAAAACAATTGTTAATTCATTTTGATTCTATCACTGACTTAGCTTTCATATTCATCTACTTGCCTCCTTCCACAATCTCATTAATTTATTTTAGTGCAGTACACCTTCCTTTCTCATCAGGATTATTACAATAGCTTTCTACTTGGTCTCCTCCTCCATGCATCTCTTTACTGTCTTCAAATTAGAGAGTAATTTGTATAAAATATCAAATTTTTGATTCTGTCCTAATGTAGTGTTTCAATAATTCTCTTTGTCTTACCTTGGATTCTCCCAAAAGTAGAACCTGAAACCATAATTTACATGCAAGTAGCTTGTAATTCCCAAATAATTTGGGAAGTTATCCCAAGAAACAAATGTAGGGTACTGAGGAATAAAGGCAAGAAAGGGAAGGAAATTAATAAAGATTATGTAGAAAAGGCCTGAAAGTTTTCCCAGCTAAGCAATGAATAAAAGTATTGCTTCAGTTATCTATTATTGCATTAAAAACCACCCAAAGTTTAAAGGCTTAAAGTACCTCTTTATTATCATTTCATTATTTTTAGAACACTTTTTTCAGCTTTATTGAGGAATAAATGACAAAATTTTAAGATATTAAAGTGTACATTATGTCGATTTGATATACATACCCATTGTAAGAGGATTCCTTCCAACTAGTTTATTAATGCATTTAAGTCACATGTTTATCTTTCTTGTGTGTGTGAGAACATTGAAGTTCTCCCAGAAAAATTTAATCATACAGTGTTATCATTATTTTGTAATATTCATTAAGTTATAAATGTCCAAATTCAATCTGGTTTATAGTAGAAAGCAGTACTCTCCTGCCTCACTCTTCCCCACTCAAATGTCTACCCACCATATTCATTTTCAAATCATTCAACTATTTAAGACTATTTTTGTTACATTTATAAATAATTTAACTATATTATTATAAACTTTTAAGTTTTAGATATCACTCATTAACTTCTCACTATAAAACATAAGGTATTCTCCCTCACTTACCCTCACCTGCCCCTGCCCCTCTTTCTTATTCAATATAAGTTTTGCAACACACAATATTTTGCAATATTCACACACAGAGTTTTGCAGTATTCAATACTTATGTTATTATGATTACATGAATAATACAGCCATGTTGTATATTCTGTTCGCATTTTCATTTTTAATAAAATCTTGTTTTTATATTTGTTCATTTGCATATTTCACTTGCCCCTGTGAAGTAATTCTTCCCTGGGACCATGAATCTCCTTGAAATACACTTAAACCTATTAGGTAATCTCTCGATTTTATACCCTTTAAAGTGCCCTTTCTGAAGGCTATGTTCTCTACCAGCCTACTATGCAGATTCATCCTCAGGCTCTCTTCACCTTCAATCATCCTGAAGATTTTCTTTATTTCCTGAACTGGATCCAATACTTTGTGGATCACAGATCTACTTTATCAGATGTCTCCCTTGCTTTGGGGAAACACTGTTTCTAGTTAAGCAATGGGATGTTATTGTCTTAAAAGTCACATGCCTAAAAATGGCCCTTCTAATCTCACTTATAATTGAAAGTTTGGTGGGTAAATTTATGTTGAAATAGTTTTTATTTTGAATTTTGAAGACATTTTCACTATTGTCATCATTTTAAGAAAAGATTTTTGAGTCACTGCTTTACCATTGGTTTTAAAACTGGGTCATTTCAGTATCTATAAGTTTTTTTTTTTTATTCATAGGCAATTTTCCCCAAGGAAGCCCCATTAAATTCCTGCATAGCGTGCATGAACCCAGTTGCTATTGTTCTCAAAATCAATTTGGGGAACCGCTTAGTAGTCTCACCACTTAGTAAATAACCTTTCACTCAAACCATCTATTCTTAACATAGTACCTGTATTTCTTTGGCTGAGACTAGTTTTCCTGAGTTTCAAATTTATCTTGTTCTTCTGGGTTGGAGGAGGGAAAATTGCCCAACTCTTCAGGCTGGGAAGAGATAAGGAAGTGTAACTGTTTTATCTATGGACTTTAACCAAGTCTCTTGTTTTCCACCTTAACTGCACCACTACTACTTTCAGAGATATTTGTCACTCCTATGATGCGGATCCAGGCCGAGGGATCTGTGTGTTGTGGCTGTGTGTCGTGGCTGCAAAGGACAGATTCGAGTCCTGTGGAGGAAAAGGGACAGTGCAGCCACTCTCTCAAGGGGATAGTGCCCTGATCCTTGCCTTGACAGGCTTTTATTGCTTTTCTGGGCACGTTACATTGAGGATGATCCTTAATTGCTATGCACAGGTTTGCTTTAGGTGGTTACAGAAAACAAAGGAGAGGATGTTGCTGCTAATAACATCAAAAAGGAAGGATGTTTGCAAATGTAAAGGGAACAGTGTTTGAACTGGTTACACTCCTCCTTGGAAGGTTTAGCATAGATTTTAGGAACTTACTTTAAAGATATGCAGTAAACATTTGCTGCCTCAGTTCAGGGTAGGTGAGTTTTAGCAAAAGCAAGTCTCGAAAAGGCCTAGGTACAATGCAGGCCTGATTCCCCACAGGAGAACCTAGCCATGGGCATGGGTCCTGTGTGCTGGACCTTGGCCCCCACTGGCCTTTCTGAGAGGGAGCTGGCCCACGCCACACAGAATGGTCTCCTATACTTCCAATTCTTGAATCCTTCTGAGGTTCTACTATTTAAGGTAGCCTGCTGGCAAATTTTTCCCAACTTATAGCTTAATTTTTAGCTTTCCCTGGTCTGCTTTGTCTATTACCCATTGTCTAGTTTTATAGTTTTCTGACATTTTTCATTACATTCTCCTTTCACATTGGTTTATTTTTAACTTCATCTTAGTTATATACATATATATATATAATGTAAATCTTCCACAGTTAACTAAAGCCATGCAATTAACTCTAAAATTGTGTGGCAATTTGTTAAGGTCTTACAGAAACATTCTCCTTATCCCCAGTGACTGACTTAGGTGTGTTCCTACAGGGTATCTTATCAGACTGTTAGCCACCTGACTGCATCTCTGCATCCCCAAGTGACTGCAGCCCCTGGAAAAGAAAGATGGTGCTTTTCTCCCCATTAGATCCTCAGGTCCTGACACAGTGTCTAGCATAATATAGGTACTCAATAAGTATATGTTAAATATTGATGGTTGTACTATGATGCAGATATTGACCCACAACAGTCTTAATCATTGTGCTTTGTACCCATTTACTAGGACCATAGTTATTCTCATCTGGAATATCTTGAAATACAATCAAATCTTTTCTCATGCTGTTCATTAATAAATTGTCACTATTTTCTGTTAATTATTCAAATATCAACAAACGTGCATTAATCAGTCACTTCTTGTTCAGCAATTATCCAGTAGAACTAACTATGAAAAAAATGGCTGTCTTAGAGTGAAATTTTAGTAAGGGGAATGAGGCACACACATAAATAGTGACAATGCTGTTAATTTAAGCTCCCAGTTTTTCATTCATTTAACATAAATGTTAAAGACATATTCTGTGCCCAGCATTATTCTATGTGCTGGGAATGCAGTGACATACAAACAAACATACAAATGCAACTTATATTTAGCAGAACCAAAATAAACACACAATAACTTAAATGATTCCATGTTTTATCGAGAAATAAACAACAGGTTTAAGTTACAGAACATGGAGAGGCGATGGTTTCCTATTTCATGCAGGCTGGTTTATGGAGTTCTCACAGATGAGGGACATTGAGCAGGAACTGAAAGAAGGGAGTGGACTGTGTGGATTGAGAAGGAAGAGCATTCTAGGTATTAAGAAAGCATGTGCAAACTGAGCCGGGAACACGTTTGGCTTGTTTTAGAAATGATGAGAAGACCTCTGGCTAGAGAGTAGGAGCCACAAGGAGACTGCAGGATGAGTTCAGAAATGTAATGGGGCCTAACTGTGTAAGTCTTCCAGACAATTTAAAGGCTTGACCTTTTCACCGACTTAAACAAGAAGACTTCAGATAATTTTGAATAGAGTCACAATGAGACCTATTTATGCTTTGAAAAGATAACTCTTTCTCTCCTGAATGTTGTAAGCTTGGAAGGAGGGAGGGGCACAGCTGTGGAAAAGGCACCAAGCCCTGCTCACGCCAAAGGGAAAAAAGCTTCAGCCATTCAGGGAAAACAGCAAATGCCACCATGTTCAGGCCACAGATGGAATTAGATTTTAAAAAAGTGAGAAAATTACTCAATGCAGGTTCTACTTCTATAAAATATTGAGACCATACCTCCATGGCACTCATTTGTCTAAAATGTCCAGCTTTCTTGAGTCCAGGGTCTTACAGAATCCATGAGACCAAGTTTTCTGATCCCTAAGATAGAGGAAACATTTGAAATTTTAAGGATAGTGGCAAAATATTTTTCTAAAGGTTAGCGACCTTGCCCACATGTAATATCTGAAGATTTCTATATTTTGGTTCCAGGTTAAAAACAAAAGTAATTATAAAAAAATGATGGTTAGCTTAACATCTTAAAACTGCATAGTCTATTAAGCATAGAAAATACTTGAAATTTATTATTAATTCCTTTTTTTTTTCTCTTGGCTAAGAAGCCAAACATTTTCATACTCATGTCCCTACGAATTCTTACTCAAATTTTAAAACTTTTATTTTTGCAATACTTTTAAACCCATGTGATTACATAGGTTTTACAGTCTACAATTTAATTCTAAAGATGTTTTAACAACAATTGTAAATGTGGAAGAATAATCCAATTAGCATTAAGTTCTGAGACTTTGAAAACGTGAAGGAGAGTGACTGTGTGTGTGTCTTATACATTTTTTTGGTAACTAACTTTTAATTTGTCATGTTTCTTAGGGCACCTACTTTTTTCTCACTGTTTAAAACAAACTTTGAAAGTGAGTATACCCAACAGTAGTAGGGACCAAACAATGTGGTTCTGATTCTTGTGATATTTTCAAGAAAATGGATATTCTTTTAATTCCTTGATTTTATATTCATCAGGCCACCTCATGCTATAAATAGGCACATACAAAGTGAGTAGTTAATTCTCTTTCACTTAATATGTGTAATTTGTGTAATTAACTGTGGTTTAAAACACATAATAATCGTCTCATCATTTTCTCGGAGCTATTGTCTCTGTGCACCCACTGATCTTAACAAGCCACAGAAATCGCAGCATTATGCTCTCAATATAGATCTACATTACCCTTCCCATTATAGGCCTATTACCCTTGAAACATAAATAAATCTGTTCCCACATAAAAAAAGGCCTCTCTGAAATACTGATAATTCCACAAAGAAATACCTGATGTTCAACAGTGACACAGAGCAGTATTTATCTGTTTACTCTGAGTTCAGTAACAGATGAGACTGCAGATTCCAAATGAATTTCCTTATTTTATGACTTACCCACTGCAGCCAACTCTGTATCTAGGCTAATTTGCTCATCTGGTTTTAGCCTGGTTCATATAAAGTGAATGGTGTATTTTATTTCCGAATGGGCTATTTAGCTCTGCCCAGAGAAAGCCATTCGTAAGTTGCATTAAAACTTCAGCCAAACATCTTATAGATATATGCATGTGGTCCAAGGATATGAGATTAAAATATGAGAATTATGACTAAAACTTATTGCACTATTTCTTTTTTAATCATTTTTTATTCTTACTCTATTACAGTTGTCTCAATTTTCCCCCTTTGCCTTCCTCTGCTCATCCCAACCTCCACTCCCACAGTCAATCCCCACACTGTTGTCCATGTCTGTGGGTCATTCATACATATTCTGTCTAGTCCCTTCCCCTTCTTTCCACCATTGTCATCCTCCGTACTTCCTCTGGTCACGTTTAGTTTGGCCCATGTTTCCATGCCAGTGATTATATTTTGTTTGTTAGTTTATTTTGCTCATTAGATTACACTTATGGGTGAGATCATATGGTATTTGCCTTTCACCACCTGACTTACTTCACTTAGCATAATAATCTCTTTTTCCATCCATGCTGTTGCACGAAGCAGGAGTTCCTTCTTTCTTTCTACTATTCCATTCTGTAAATGTACTACATTTTTTTGATCCACTCATTTACTGATGAGCACTTAGGCTGTTGCCAGAACATGACTATTGTAAATAATGCTGCTATGAACATAAGTTCTAAGTGCAGCCTAAGTTCTTTTGAATTGGTGACTTGGGATTCTTAGGGAATATTCCCAGCAGTGGAATTGCTGGGTCAAAAGGCAGTTCCATTTTTAGTGTTTTAGTGAAATACCATACTGTTTCCCATAGTGGCTGCACCAGTCTGCATTCCTACCTATAGTTCTAGGGTTCCCTTTTCTCTGCATCCTTGTCAGCACTTGTTGTTTGTTGATTTATTAATGATGGCTATTCTGACAGGTGTGAAGTGGTATCTCATTGTGGTTTTAATTTGCATATCTCATGGCTAGTAATGCTGAGCATCTTTTCATGTGTCTCTGGGCCCTCTTATGTCACCCTTGGAGAAGTATCTATTTAGATCCTTTGCATATATTTTAATTGGATCATTTGTGTTCCTGGTGTTGAGTCAGGTGAGTTCTTTATATATTTTAGAGATCAAACCCTTGTCTGAGGTATCATTGGCAAATATGTTCTCTCATACGGCCAGTTTTCTTTTCATTTCTATGATGGTTTGTTTAGACACGAAGAAGCTTTCTAACTTGATGTAGTTCCATTTGTTTATTTTTTCCTTTACATTCCTTGTCCTATGAGATATATTGGCAAAAAATATTGCTATGTGGGATATCTGAAATTTTCCTTCCTGTTTTCCTCTATGATTTTTATGGTGTCACAGCTTATATTTAAGTCTGTTATCCATTTTGAGTTTATTCTGGTATATGGTGTAAGTTTGTGATCTAGTTTCATTTTTTTGCATGTACTTATCCAGTCCTCCCAGTCCCTCAATTTATTGAAGAGGCCATGTTTATTCCATTGTACTCTCATGCCCCTTTTGTCAACTATTAATTGACCATAGAGACTTGGGGTTATTTCTGGGCTCTCTATTTTGTTCCATTGATCTATGTGTCTGTTCTTATGCCAGACTGTATTGATTATAGTGGCCTTGTAGTATAGTTTGATATCAGGTATTGTGATCCTTCTTACTTTTTTCTTCATTCTTAAGATTGCTGAGGCTATTTGGGGTTGTTTTTTATTCCATATAAATTTTTGAAATATTTGTTCTAGATCTGTTAAATATGCCTATTATACTATTTCTATGTGCCAAGATCTGTTCTGACTTATAGAAAAAGTTCATGCAATAGTATCACTAACAATGATTTGCATAATAATCCAATCAGACATTTTTAGAGTGACTGAAAGATGACAGAAAGAATAGGTTGAAGTATTACTCTATTGATACTTCATAGGAAATTATGGAATATCACAAGTTTACACTAAAAAAGAGTCTAAACACACACCATACGTAAATATGTATGCACACATATATTAGGAAAAAATCATTCAAAAGTGCAACGTAAATTACTTCAGATGGTTTAAGCAAATGAGATTATATTTTTTCACACCTTAAAATCATGTACAGTCAGGTATGTTGTACAGAGACATGGAGATATAAAGAGATACTCATTTTAATATTCTTCTGAATTTTCTCACAAAAAGCTCTGTGAGAGAGGATATATTTTTAAAATCTCTTTAAATCTCTCTTAGTCACTATTGCATTCCTAGTGTAGCAAAAACACTATCATGTAGTTAATACAACATTTATCAAATGAATGAATAAATTGTCTCTATAAAATCCACAGTGATGTTGCACATGCTATTGTTAACCCAATCATCATGTTCAAAGAACTAGAAAAATTATAAAATACAATTATCCCAGGATCCGTTATTTACCTTCCGCTAAGATCAGAAAGAAGGCAGGTGCCATTACTGAAAGAAAAGGTGGTAGTGAGGCCTAGGGATAAAACCCATACAATCAAGCAAGCAGGAAAATAACACACAAAACAGGGCAGTTCCTTAGTTGTCTCTTTGGAATTGACTTTCATAAATAAAATTTTTATATATTCCAAAAAAATCCAATCTTACATAAAATAACAGCCCCACATAAAACTACAGATATTTTCCTACTCTTCCCAAAAGATACACCCATGCCCGGCTACTTGGTATAATTCTGAGTAGAGAACTCCTGGATGAAGAACCTTGAATTCAGTCAGGTTTAGATGGGTCACCCTGTAAAACACCCAATGAAACTTGACATGGCTGTTTAATCTACTGACAACAGTGTAAACCCTACTTCTGCAAAAGTGACAAGTGGAGTTCCATAAACCTGGATTGGTTACTTCATGTGACCAATAAAGCTCATTTCCTGGAAAAATCACAAACTAGTAACATCTCTTCCAAGGCTTGGCACTTGGGTCACATATTATGAGCCAATCTGCATCACTCAGAGTTTTTGCTTTCTAAACATGAAATAGAAATTGTTTTCTGCTTTTAAAATAATACTTTCTTCATCTTACATAGCCTAACCTGGGTTTCAACTTGACAATAATCCTTTTTCTCAACACTGTATCTTGGGACCCACAATCTGTGTCTTCTTTTGATATGGCAAACTGTTCAATAAATGAAAAAATTGTCTACCTTATAATCAATTATAATCACAATGAAATTTCTATATATAAAAGGAGAAATGGGAAGCAATATCCAGTGGTCACTAGCAAGAGGCAAATTCCATACACTGGCAGTCAGGATGTGAGTGTAGATCCGTTTTTAATCATATTCCTCGAGGTAGAGAAAGGATTTATGTTGCTAATTCTGTTTTGCTAGCTAGGATGTTCTTTTGTGCACTATCCAAGTGGCAGTAAATACAGCAGTAGATTCTTATTTTGATTGTGGTACCCTTTAGATGTCTAATTTTTATTGCTGTAGTTATAAGCCTAAGGGATCCTTTAAATGTTGAGAAACTTTGGGCTGATTTTTTTTTTTTTTTTTTTTTTTTTTTGCCAGAACTGGGTTTTCTCAATACTGGTCCCTTATCACCCTAGGTGGACATCAATCATTTTCAATCTGAAGGACTCCACTACCTCATGGTCAGTATTAGACTTTTTGTTAATTCAGTGATGTTTAAGTCAGCACACTGAATTTGTGGTTTTCCTCTTTCCAACCAACCATCCAGCCCTCAGATTAATGGCTTGTGCCTTCATTTCTGCCTTAGACCAACATGAAACAGCACACTCCATTGAGATGTAATACAAATTATCTTTCTGACAGGACACTTCTACATGGCTTTTCTTTATTGGGAGGGGAATACAAGAGAAAAGGTTTAAAAGGTCTGGAAGAACTAAGTTTCCCTCCATCTCTTCAACTTTCTCAAATATCACCATTTCTAGTCTACCCACTTATCAGCTGTCTAAAAGCATTGACTGGAAGTATAAAGAACCTTTATTATAAAAAATATATAACGCTGTTATTTTTGCTTCCTTTTAAGCAAAAGCACCTTCAGTTGAAGATGGCCTCCTTAAATTGAAGTCTGTTGTATGCCTGTAGTACATTAGTGCAGTTCATAAAGAGTAGCAAACAAAATTCAATAGCTGAAGACTTTTCTACCAAGTCTTCTAAACATACATGCTTTTATAAGTGATGTGTAGTAATGGCATAAATAATTCTGTAAAGCTCTATAAAAGGAATAAAAGAGGAACTGAAGAAATGGAGAGAAAACCCATATTCCTAGGTAAGAATATTTAATATTATAAAGGCTTCCATTTTCCCCATAGTAATTTATAAGTTCAACACAAAACACATTTTAAAGAAATTGTCAAACTGATTCTAAGATTCTGGAAGATAAAACATTAAGAGTATCTAAAAATCATGAACAAGAAAAATGATGGAAGAGTAGTTATACCAGGTTTAAATATCTATACAAAATGTACAAGCACAGATGTCAAATTAAAATATTCAGTAATGAAAACAATTGCTGTCAATTCAAGGCAAGGGAAAGAGATAAATAAAACAGAAGATTAAAAAACCAAAACAGACCTAAATATAGATATTTAACATATAACAAAGTTGGCATTTCAAAGACATAGCACTACTATTTAACAAATACTATTAAGACAATTATTTCCATGAAAAAAATTTGGGTTGTATTTTACATATACATAAAAAGAATTATAGTTGTTTTAAAGAGCTAGAAATATATTAAAATAGTATAAAAGAATGAGGGGAAAGGTAAAGTCTGTGCAGTCACTGGTTTGAGCTCCTTAAAAAAAAATGCTAAAAAACTCCTTACAAAGCAAGGGGTCTCTGATTCTAACTCAGGGTCTTGCCCCTCCAGTGCCTCAGATCAACCAGTGTCACATTTTAGAGTCTGCCTCTTACAGTATTGCTCAGGCTTTTGAACCACTGCTGGGTGGAGGGAGGGATAGAAAAGTTATTAAGAATAACAGACTTTAGCAACTGAAGGGTTGTTATGCTCCTTTTTTTTCCTTTTTCCTAATGTCTGCCCATCCCTTTGTGTCAACATCATCTTCTTTTACTGTGGGTGCCTTTCTCTTTATACCAACAAACAAGAAAATGTGCATATCTGGAATTTTTCCATTCATTGTGGTGATCCTAGATGCTAAAGAATTATTTTCCTATGTTTTAGTATATAAAATGCCTGGTAAGAACTCAGATTTGCCTACTTCAGGTCCATTATCTGTAGCTTAATTTATCATTGAGACCTGATATATGGTATGGATATAAAATATGTGTGTGCATGTGTATACATACAGGCACATACACACATGTTTTTGCACACATGTGTATACCTATATGTACATGTGTGTTTATGTATGTATACACATGCATGTGTGTGTATAAATCAACTGTAGTCCAAATAATGCTGTATATAAAATAAAACCACAGGATCTCAAAAAACTATAATCTTTTATTTAGCGTGTAAGTCTGAAGGCCAGCTCATCTGGTCTGGTCAGGGTAACTCAGTTCCACATACACAATCTCTCCTCCTCTTTCTGGCCCAGAGCGCTCTTTACATGGTGATGACAGAGACACAAGATGACATGCAAGTCTCCTTTGGGCCTAGGTTTCACACTAGCACACTATACATCTGTCTTTTTTTATTACTCAAAACAATTCACCCGACTATGCCCAACGCTAAGAGGCAGAGAAGAAAAAGTACAGCACTTCTTTCAGATGCCTTTTGCAGAGAGCTGGTAGATCACATGGCAAATAGTACAGATCAGGGAGGAGTAAAGAACTGGTGCCGGTAATGCCATCAATTGTAGAGAATATTAAATGCCTCGACAGAGATTCACTCTCATCCCTTTAGTCTAAGAGAGGGGAGCTTGTAAAATTACTACTAACAGGGCCACACATAAGACTATCTATGTAAACACAAGATTCTGTTTAGTTTTACAAACAGGTTTAACAAAATTAATATGAAATTTTTAAAGAAGAGAAGCACTTTTATTGTTAACATGTACAGAGGTCCACAGCTGCCTAATTCTCAATTTATTTCTCCTTTCTTCTAGACCTCAGAATGTCCTACTCTGTGGTGTTAGAACTGCATAAACAGCAAACACATAACCTGTTGCAGAGAGGATATTGAAAAGTATTACCCAGAAAATGCCATAGGGTTTATATATTTATCAAGCTACCTGAAACTACAAGTTACTTTTCTCACTGACATGGAAGCAGTATAAACTCTTCTACTACAGAGCTTGCAGAGAATACAGATGAAGAAATGAGAGAATAGGTGAAAATCTGTCTTATCACAAAAAAAGTCTCATTCCTCAATCATTATTAGTTCTACCTATTTAAAACTGGGTCCAAGTTCTAAAAATATAGTACAATGAATTTTAATCTACTCTACATCATTATATCTTTTTGTGGCAAATAGCAGGCAATTACTAAATATTTTCTCAATAAAATGTATAAAGTTATATAGAAAGAATATTCTTAAAATGTTAATAAATACCTGGCACAAGGAAATTAACCCCTAAATAGAACTGTAAAGACACAGAATAGTGTGGGATGAACAAATAAGTATTAATACATCTTAGGAAATATATACAGAAATAGACACCGTATTTCCTCAGTATAAATAGCTCAGAGCTAACATGAGCTTCTGTTATATTACAGTGAATTATGTATATACACACATATATGGCTTCAAAGCTATCTGATAAATTATTAAATTATCAAAAAATAAATTATGGTCAAAATCAATACCATTATTAGTAGTAATTAAAGAGTTTCATAATGAGAGTGAGAATGAAAAGGAAGAAATAATAAAATTCTCCCACATCTTGCAGAAATAAGATCTTGCACAGCTTATTATGAGAGATCTTCAATAAATAGAAAAAGGGTTTTAGTTATAATTTCCTACCACATGTTTATGAACCCATATGTATCATGCATAGATACTCTGGATCTTTCCAAGATGTCATATCATTTTAGCTATTCAAATAACTCAATGTTTCATTAGTGGTTCAAAAAAAAATGACCTCAATTTTTTATGGAGTGCTTTCCTATTTAAATAGGAAATGCTTCAAGCTCTCACAGAATGTTTGATGCATTATTCCTCTTCCTTGAGGTTTATACAAGATGTAGAATTCTCAACACGCACTATGTATATATCTATGACTTCCATACATGAAGAACTATCCGTCCAAGGCTCTACATGTCTGTCCCCATCTACCTTGATAACATCTTTGAAACTCTGTTCCCCTCTAAACTCTATCCACGTTGGTACACTTTGTGCTGCCTTCTAACGTTCTGGATTCATTTCACACATCCATGAAATAATGTCTTCATTTCACTTGATTGGATAAACTTGGGTCATGTGAGCACTATGTGTGCTCTGATTGACTATGTTGGGCAAGTCTCATGTTGGAGCTCTGAGTAAAATTATCTTAGTGTGTGATCAGTCTTTAGATGGTGTCAGGGGGTTAGACTCATAATGACTATTGTTATGTTGAGATGGAGTAAGAGAACAATGGATGTTGGATGGGCAACCAAAAAAATATCATGCAATTTATGTTAGACACTTTCAACCTATTGCTTTCTGTCAAAATTCTTTACTTTAGACTATTCACATTACTGACTAATATTTTTACTTGTTTTATTTATCATTTATACCCCCTATTAATTGTAAGCCTCATGACAATTGGGGAAATATACTATGTTCACTGCTATATCCCCAGATATTTTAGTAGTGTCGGTTCATAGTACACAATGGTGAGTATTTGTCAAATCAATTTATCTACTATCCAATCAATTAATGAGCAAACGGACTTGTTCAGAAAAAAAAAGAACAGGATAAATAAGAACATTGTTATCTTATATTCTGATGATATTTGCCTCCATGTATATGTGCATTTATACACGTTTAGGTGTCTGTATGAATTAAAGGTCCATAGTTCTTTCCTTCTAAGCATTCCTTTTGTGGCTGGTAGGTAAACTTGCCTTATGTCAGTAACTAATCATGACCTGCAAAATTTGTGTTGACTCAAAAATAATTCCATTCTCACAGGAAGTAATTTATACAGTAAGATAACTGACTACATTACAAGATAATTTCTTGGATTAATGTGAAACTGTCCCTGATCACACAGATAAATGAAGCCAATTTCCCTGCATTGTATGGATATGTCAGGCATCTATTGTCTTCAATGCATTGAATGAAGAGGGAAAAATTAATGTAGCTCCAAATATGCACTATACATTCTGACCCAAGATATTAGATGCTTTAGATTCCACCAGGGAAAAATAATAAAACATAAATAAAAATAAATTTCGGCATTATTTAATTAACTGGGAAGTTCAATGTGCTCTAGAGACAATTTGTTATAATAAATAGAGCATCTTATCCTTGCAGTGCATTACAATGAACATAAATTAAGGAATTTTTTTTTACTTATAGAAAAACGTTCACCAGTTCCTTACAAAATGTACCTAAGGGCCTCATTAGATTAATACTTTACTAGAATGCTTCTTTATCTTGGCAGACTTTCTGTTATGGGACATCTCTGCCACATGTGACTTCATGGATCATGCACTCCTATTTGAAACACTCTTTTGGCTTGCAAGAGATCTTTGTTCTTTGAATCTCTCATAACTTTCTAAACTTTTCTCCTCAGTATGGCTTTTTCTTTAATACCTCTTTACTGTTAGAGTCTCAGAATTTTCTCCTCACCATAATTCTCTCCAAGCATGACATATTCAAAAAGTATATCATCATTTCTCCTAAAACGACTCTTCTTTCAATGATTGGCCCCCCAGTCGGCACTATGGCCATTCAGTCTGCTGCTAAAGCTGGAATACTTGGGCTCCCCTGTAACTCATCACTCTCCCTTTCTTGTCACAGCCATTTAATCCCCAATCTTGCCCTGTTTATTTTTACAGTTTATTGCAATTCTATGCTCTTCATCCTAATCCTACTGCTGATCTAATGAACACTCTCACTTATCTCTATGTTGAGCAGCCTCAACACTCTTCTAACCAATATTACTCTGTTCCCCACACAGCCAATGGACTGAGAATGTCATTGACGTTCATTTTTGGCACTGTTTTAAAAAATGTCTGGAACAACATGGAGTAAAAATTATGAAATTAATTGATTAACTGTGTCATAGACATATTGGGTTTTTGCCAATGGGTGCGTACACTTAGGCTAGACTCAGAGAATATGAAAAGTACCAACTTTTAGATGGTAGATATGTTCAAAAATAAATTGTTTTGCCGCATCTTTAGAAAATAACAATAAATAAGATACAATTCACAATACAGAAGAACAATATAATACCATGGCAATGCTCAATTCTTCCTATGCAACTGATATATTTTTAATTCTTTTAAAGAAATAATATTTTATTGTATGACTCAAGTACTCAAAAAATTTCAGTTATTCTTTTTTTCCCCTAATGTTGTGTCCAAACAAATTATCCAAAACATTACAACTTTGCCCTATCCTCTCTTTAAACCATGTACTCTACTACTCCCCAGTAAACACCAAATTTAATCAATGTCTTTTTTTGGATCTCCCCAAGATATCAGGCATTTTTTATTTTGCACTTCTGCTGTTTTTGCATGTCATGTTGCCACCATTCAATTTCATCCTCCAAATCCTTTTCAAGTCCCACCGTTTTCCATGAAGACGTCCTGGAACTCTTTAGTTCCCTGAGCCATCTCTCTCTACTGAACTCAAGAATTATTACCTTAAATTTTCATTTACTCACTAATTGCAACTGGCACATTCAATCTTTTTATTACATTTTAATTTAAATATCATTTTTACTATGTCACTATGCTTTGTTCCTGAGGGCAAGTATTATATTTCTTCATTATTTATAATGTATGCATTGCCTTCTATATTCTAATTTTCACTTGATTTTCAAAATAAAGATTTAATTCAGTGATGACATAACTGAAGTCCTTGTCTTCCAATATTTTATTTATGTCCCAATAATGTAAAAGACAAGTTTTCAAAATTTGTAGATTGTTTAAAAAACATATTTAAATAGAAATTAAGGGAAAAAGTTGTGCAGCATCTACACATATAAATTTTTTAAATATGATTCTGCACAATTATTTATTTTCATTTTAGTTTATCTTAGTAAATTGGTTTAAAACATTTATAAATCCTATTAAAATTGCTTACCACCACTCTTGAAATAGTATAGCATTCTTTTTTGAGACACTGAAGCAAATGCATTAATATGCTGCAAAAAAATAAAACTACTTCAGAATTTTATTCTAGATGTAAGCAAGATGAACTGATCTACATATGAAAATATGGCCAGGAAGTGAAATATACAAAATCATTCTTTCAACTAAGCAAAACCATCAGCCGAAATAGCCTCCTCATAACTTAATGAAACACTAAGGCAAGAGCTCAATAGAATGTAAAACCTTAAATTTAATTTTAATTTTGAGAGGTAACAGTTTGCAAAAATTTCATTCTTCATTTTTTATAACCTTGCATGGTTGGAAAATTGCAGTATTAAAATAATAGGCAACTAGCAGTACAATATTATTTTCTTCTTTTGTACTTATAATGAGTTATAATGTAGATTTGTTAAGCTTATTAAATATCTCCTTACTTTCCAGGCCACTTCCATTTGCAATACAATAAAATGGTTGCACTTGAGCTATATATTTTTTCAAATTAGCAGGATACAAGGCAGCTCTGGTATTCAGACTGTTTTGTCAGTAAATTCTGTAGAGACTATTGTTAAGTAAAATTAGAAAGCTGGCTAAACAGGAGGCATTAATGAAACTTTATGATGCACAATTATTTTTATTTAAATGAACACAAAGAGATCCAGATATAGCACTCTGATAATGTAATTTACAAGTTTTTCAATTACTGAAATATTTTTCTAGGTTATTTTCAAAACTACAGTTTCTCTTTCAAAACTATAAACAAAAATCAAGTAATCTTAATACCATTTTTCTTAGATTAATGAATCACTCAAAATTTTTGAAACTAAGTGTTGACTTTTCACAGACTTTTAAAAGCATTAAAAATAATTTTATGAAAAATATTTGAATACATTTCCAAACTGTAATTAAGGCATTCTGATAGAAGATCTCATATATTACTGGACAATGTCCATAATGAAAAACATCAAAACTCATTTGGAGAAGGAAAACACTTCCTTCTATATTCTGGGTTTTGTGGCCAGCCTAGGAACTAACCTGACATGATGGATTAACAATAGAAAAACATACAAATGTTATTTAATAAATTTTACATATACAGGTAGTCACCACAGGACAAATGAAGACCGAACGTGATAGCTCTGAGCCATCAGCTTCCAATGATTGCAACAGATGTGGAAGGAAAGTTGCAGTCATTATGTGGGGCCTGAGATTGCGCTGGAGCAGCCACTAAAAGGAAGATAAATCAGGGAATTTGTATCTTGCTCTGCAGCGCTTCTTGATGGGAGCAGGACTTCAAGGAATCATATGAATAATGCCACTTACCCAAGGAGTAAAGAACCTGCATAAGGGAAGAAAATCCACAGAGCCCTTCTTGGCCTGAGAATAAACCTTTGGCTCACCATGAGAAAGATATTTCAGGGAGTTCCATGATACCCTAGATCCTGTAGGATTGTGATTCTCTTCAACTCTTACCAGGAATACTCAAGTCCAGAGACCTGGTATATTCAAACCCAGCCTCCCATTCTTACATTCTTACAGCTTGGTTTCAGACTCTTCACTGACCTTCTGTTTTCCTAGACCTCTGTCCTATACTATATATTGTGTTTCTTTTAAGATTTGCTCCAATTTCATTTACAGTCAGGTATCCCTGAGGGTACATCACAAGTGTCAGTTGCTGAGACTTGCCCTTTCATGGTGTGTGTCTAGTTCTGAGTTCCTGGCCACACATCTCATCCTGTTGCTTATCCAACCTTTCCCCCACATTAAATGTAAGCTGAAATATAGATATATACTGCTTGTATGTCAAGTAGAAAACATATCAAATTTTATAATAATATTATTTTATTTGACCTATTTATTTAAGAATGTAAATTGCACTTAGTGGTCATTACTCTTTAATAAAATACACAAACTACCTTTTAAATTTTTTTTAAAATTTATTTTACTTTTTCTATTACCATTTAGTCCCCTTATACTCCCCTCTTCCCATAATCACCACACTGCTGCCCATGTCCATGAGTGCTTTTTCATTTTTGCTCCATCCCTCCACCCTGTAATCTCCCCCCACTTAGCTGTCATCCTACTCTGTACCTATGAGTCTGTCTCTGTTTTGCTTGTTAGTTCAGTTTGTGCATTAGATTCCACCTTTGAGTGAAATCATATGGTATCTGTCTTTTTCTGACTGGCTTATTTCCCTTAGTATAATGTTCTCCAGGTTCATCCATGCTATCACAAAGGGTAAAATTTTCTTCTTTTTTATGGCTGAGTAGTATTCCACTGTGTAAATGTCCCATAGTTGTTTTATCTACTTTTCTACTGACGGACACTTGAGCTGCTTCCATATCTTGGCAATTGTAAATAATGCTGCAATGAACACAGGGGTGCTTATGTTCTTTCGAAATACTGTTTTGTGTTCTTTTGGATATATTCTCAGAAGTGGAATTCCTAAGTCTTTTTAATAATATACATTACAATATATTCAAAAATAAATGTTCAAAATGCTATTTTTTAATCTTAATATTCCCCATTTAGTAATCAGAATAATATTTTCTATATCTAGACTTCTAGCACTCCATATAGACCTTATTCATTCTCCGTGATTCCAAAGAATTCCAAGGTTAAATTTTATTAATAACTTTGGAAGTGACTACTATCTGCTCATCAAAGTACATTATAGTCTCCTTTTCTGGAATGGAGTTTTAGTCAGTACAGAGTAAACTAATATGATATGTGATATAGTCGATTAACCCATAAAGTCTTCCTAGGGCTGCTTCTCCATGTCTTCTCCCCTTCTCATTAACTAGAGTGGTGATTGCTATCTCTCTTTCCAAGTGAGTTACTCTAGAAACATGGTTTTGAAGACAGAAGAATCTGTTAGCCCAGAGCCCCAAATTATGATGTGAAGGTGAACTGCTCTAACAACCACTCACTCATCCAGGGATGGCTCGTGAACAACAAGTTGGAAATGTGATCATACATACAGTACTTAGAAGTTTTCTATATTTCCAGTTAGGAATCTAAAAATCAATGAATTGTCAAGTCCTGTTAATTCATCCATCTTCTAATTTTCCTATTCTTTTAATATTTAGTTCAAAACCTCGTAACTTTTTGTTTCAATAACTACAGCAGCTTACAAACTAGTTTTCTAAATACTGGCTCTCTCCTACAAAATCCACTCACCATGGTAGTCATTATGGGTCATCCATACTGTTTTTGAGCTCAAATATCCTTCTGCTTTGTTAAATAATATTTTCTGTTTCTATGATATTAAATAAAGGTAATCAAATGCTAGACAGTTACAGTTAAAAAGAAGAGAAATCATAAGGTAGATATAGAAATAGATGTGAATAAGAAAGATTCAGTACAAGTGAATCTTTAAGATCCATAACAAGAGATTGCTTCTACATATTCAACATCTGTTGCACGGTCCTTTTCATGATCTAGTTTCATTCACAGCTGATTGATTACAAGGCTAGTTCCTATAAATGCTAAAGTAGATTTGTCAGTTTGTTTGTTTGTGTTTTGAATGGGGACAGGAACCTGCCATTTTACATACAACATTCTAGTGGGTTGGAGATTTCTGGCCTGTTATGGGTTTTACAATGTAAAAGTTGCCTAGTTATTGAGGGCAATTACCCTACAAATCAAATAATCCATTCATGTGGCAATATAATAGATTAGAAAAAATGAATAAAAACATAGAGATGAAAGGGTGAGAGATTACTCACCTCTGAAGTATGGAAAAAAACAACAGCATTTTCTATGTTACTCCAAGGAATATGCCTTTAAGACAGATAAGAAAAAGAATTTCCTCATGGGAAATTTTTTCTTTTGTGTTCTGAAATTGCCAGTTAATTTTCACTTTGTCCTTGATAAAATTATGGATAAAATTATAGAGAGATACACATATGAATGAATACCTGAAGAAAGGTGTGCTTTGTTCAGAGGTCCAGTGGAATGGGTCAGACATTAAAAGAACTCCATGTTTTATAAGTGTGATGTTATAAAACCGAATGTTTCTCCATAACCTGGCTGAAGACCAACTGTTGCCAATTGTAGTGCAATAAAACACCCACTGTTAGAAGTAACAAAATCAGTCTCAGCCACACACACAAATGAACAGGTGTGACCAGCAAACGTAATTTGTCAATCCCTAACACAGACAAACAGAAAATAGACAAAGACAAGACATAAGAAACTCCTTATAGTGTTTTGAAAATGTGACCATGGGAAACTTTATTCTATAAAGATACAAATACAGTAAGACTTTCTGACCTTATCAGCCCTTGAAACCATCTGGAAGGACAGACTTATATCTATGCCTACTCTGTCTTAGTGAACTTCCTCTTACAGACTCAAAATAACACAGTAACAAGGACAGATAGACAAAAACTATAGTGTTGCTAGTAAAAGTCACACTTCCACCAGCAATAAGAATTTTCAATTCATGAGCACATAATGAAATGATTTGCAAAAAAGGGATTGCTATTCTCAGGAGATAAACTCAGCATTTAGGATCTAGACAAGAGGTCAGAAATCTCATTCTCTAAAAGAGTAGGTAGAAAATATTTTCAGCTATGGTGGCCACACCGTCTCAGTCTCAACTATCCAGGTCTGCTCTTGCAGCAGGGAAGAAGCCATAGACATAATGAACAGTTATAGTCTGCAGGCCATAGCTTGACAATTCTTCATCTAGAAAAATAGAAATCAGAACTCAGACCAAAGGTAGGGCATATCTTCCTATGGCAGTCAAAGAGCTTCCTGGAAAAGATATTTATAAGGCCTTAGAGGAAGGCATGGTTTCTGAATAAGGGCTCTTAAATCATGCCAGAAAGAAGATATTGGGCGAGTGCTTTGGGGTGATCTTCAGAATGGCATTTATAGTCTCCCTCAGAGACCACCAGAAAAATCTATTGACTAAATAAACCAAAATTTATTAATGCTGCAATGACAGAGAACACTACCTTGATACTGTTTTAGTGCCTCAAACAGAGGAAGCTAATGAATATTATTAATTCTCAGTTCAAGGAGTTAAAGTGTGTCTTTGGAGGGGCGCTTCTGAGACTTGAACAGTTCTTTCATACAATCACATAAATCAATTGGTAGACAAAGTGAAGTGAGCATTTTGAGGTAAGTTTTGATGGAACTGCTGTCATGATAAGTGAGTTGTTTCTCCAGGTGTGAAAAATATTATCTGACAGCTATTTGCTCAGATGAGCAAACTGTTTTCTCAGATACCTTTGTGGCAACAACTTCCTGAAGCAAAGAATGAATTTATATGGACACAGGTGCTTCCATTTCTAAGGTAGGAAGAGGCAGCAGCGCTTTTCAGAAGACAAAGGTGCCAACCAAGTGATATTATAGATGTCCACCTGTATACTATTTTTAATTGGCTGATTAATTCTCTTTCTCTCAACTAGTCAGTGGACTCTGTGCAACCATATGTATGAATATTTTAATATTTAGATCCCTAATGATTATGACTATTAAAGATACTTTTATTTGAAAGAAAAAAAAGATAAGTAAAAGGTAAATATGGTGGATACTTTAATATGGCACCCAAATTTCTGTTATCAAGTGGAGATGCTATCTCTCCACCTACAGAGAGTGTTGCTTATTGACAGGTCTTAACTATAAAGCTCAGCTGAAGAAATCTGTTTTTCTCACTGCCATGCTCCTCTGGGAAGATCCTTCCAATGACCTATTACACAGGAAGATGAAGCCCCTCCTTCCAACTCAGGACAAGTCTCACGTGCCATCTTAATTCCAGAAATCCCTGTGGAGTTAGCTGAAGGTTTAATTGGGACTGCATTGGCTCAATGTCTCCCTATGTCCAAATATCTTCCTTTCTTTCTCTTTCAAGAGTGTTGTTGATTCCAAGAATAAGTCCCCATATACGTCATCCATACTTTGTTATCACATATATTATGCTTCCTGTGGAACCCAACTTGAATGTGCTTGGGATAGAAATAGTAAAAAAAATAAAATTAAGATGTTATTTTGGAATTGAAACACTTGGTGCCTTGAGAGCAATGAGAATCCTGTCACTGGATGTAGATGAAGTATAGATAGTACCTGGCAAAAGGTATCGGTGTAATTTATAAAATTTTCACTGGTAGTAAATCAATATACTATACTGTGAAGGGAACATATTCACTGACACAAGGAATGGAATGTTTAGATGTGAAGTATAACAAGAGAAACAATAGCTATAAAGACAATGAAATTGGGTTTTTATTGCTATGCTTGCATTGTATTGTCAAGACGATGTGGAAAAAATAGGAAGCTGAGAATAATTATTTACCAATTAAAAATTAAGTATAATTTTACTCCTGGATGTCAGATAACTGAAAGGATTGTCACTCTCACTTTATAATGAAAAATAGTACTAAGTGCCCATCAGTAAATGAGTGGATCCAAAAAATATGGTACATTTACACAATGGAATACTATGTAGCAGAAAGAAAGAACTTCTATCTTTGGCAACAGAATGGATGGAACTAAAGAGTATTATGTTAAATGAAATAAGCCCAGTAGTGAAAGACAAATACCATATGATCTCACTTATAAGTGCAACCTAATCAACAAAACAAACAAGAGAGGAAAATAGAACCAGAGACATGAAAATAAAGAACCAGCTGACAGTGACCAGAGGGGAGTGGGGGATAACAGGAGAAAGAAGGAGAAAGATTAAGTCAGAGAGCATGTATAAAGAACCCATGGGCAAGGACAATGGTGGGGGGGAGGAGTGAACATGGCAGGTGGGCAAGGTGGGCAGGGAAGGGGAGAGCAATGGGGAAAAATTGGGAACAACTGTAACTGAACAATAAAAAATTTAAAAAAACAAAATTAGTACAATTAACTTCAAATTCAGGATTTTTCTTTCTCAAACTTACTGCATAGCTAAGGTTATAGAACAAGAAATTGGTCAAAATCTAAAAATAGATGTTGTCTGTTGGGAAACAGGAGATGCGGGTACTTCTCATGTGGGTTGAAGCAAGTGGTCATCAATAAGAAGACTTCTGACAGAATAGTTAAAAATTTGGTAAATGCTCATGCAACTGTAATTGAATAACAATAAAAAAAAAAGAAAAAAAATTTGGTAAATGCTGAATGTGGCCTTTAAACACTTATACATAGACGATATAAATCTGTGACCTGGGCTTACAGAGGTTGAGGAAGTCCGCACACTCTTGAAGGTTGTTTCTGCACACAGTCCACTGGACACCCACAGTAAAGATCAGAAAGAACCATAAGAAGACTTCACTGAGGTGCAACTCTGGGCTAGGACAACAGTAGCTGTGTAGACAGTGCAAGAAACTTCACCTACATATTTCTCCCCTACCTACACTGTGAAACAAAGCTTTAATCTGTGTATTTAAGGATGTAAAGCATTGCTGCCCTTAGGGCTTAGGTGAAAGCTCATTGTATCTGGGAAGGAGAAAGGAGAAAAGAAAACTGCTCCTAGGGCAAGGGCAAGAATACACATCTGTCCACAATTGCAGTCATTGGAAAGTGAGAAAAAATAAGGGCACATTCTTGAGACCCAGGAATACCTAAGAGTGCATACCTAAGTGAGGTTTAATTATAAAAAAAGAGAATTGAGTTTTCCAATTATCCTCCTTGCTGTCAAGCTAACAAACTTTGGATAACAAGCAATAGCAAATTACTCCTGAAAGAAAAGCAGAAAGGAACGAGATAATGCTAACAACCTCCCATGAGACATAACACATAGAGAACACCTAAAATTCACCCTTCAACAAGATTGCTGTGAAAAATTGGTCTGTTCCCTAAACACAAGACACATCTATAGAAATTTGAAACCAGTGGTTCACTGAGGGTAGCCATAACAAACAAGAAAAAGAGGAAAAACTCAAATTCAACCCTACTCATTACATAAACTTAATACCATGTATTAAAAGTTCAACAGAAACAAAGGAATATACATTTTCAGGCATGGAAATTTTACCCCAGTCTCTATGATTATAAATAAGATGTATGGGTTTTAACAACAAAGAGGCATAAATGACAAGGGAAAAAAGGTCACCCAAAGGATACAAATCAATAATCAGAACCACACACAAGCAAGACAATGACATTAAACTATCTGAAAAAATTTAAAATATAAGTAATATATGAATGTTGCTAATTTTTAAAAAGAGATGAAAACTTAAAAAATAAATAAAATAGTATAAAAATGTGAACATACAGGGAAAAATGTCTTTGAAAGTCATTTCAGTGGACTCAACATATCCAAGGAAAGAATCAATGACCTTGAGGATGAGTCATTAAAAATTATTGAATCACAATGAGGAAAAGGTAGGAACAGTATAACTGTATAAAAATTAATAAGAGCTATAAATCAACATCAATATTGTAATATATGTAGTTAAACCCCAGAAAAAGAAATATTTCAAGACATAATGGATGAGGATTTTCCAAGATTAATGACAAAAAGCAAACTATAAATCCAAGAATCTCAGAGAAAGCTAAGCAAGATAAATGCCCCCCACCACCAGCAAAAAAACCCCAAAACCCTAGATATATCATATTCAAACTTATAAGCTAATGATAAAGAAAAAATATTGAAGGAAGCTAAAGTGACATTATGCATCAAGGAAGAAAATTTTAAAAATACAGAAGACTTCTTGTCTGAAACTATGTGAGTTAGAAGACACTGGAGTGATATCAATAAACAGGTGTAAGGGTGGGGGGAGCATACTGTCAAGCCATAACTCCAAATTCTTTCCCTATCAAAGAAAAAATAAGTTCAAAATAAGAATGGAAGAAGATATACCATGAAAGAAGAAAAAATAAAAGACCTGAAAATTACTAAGTTAATTCCATCAAAACAGACTTTAAAACAAAATACGTTACTGGAGACAAAATAAATTCATAATGATCAAAGTATTCATTATTTTGAAGATATAAAATTAAAAAAACCCACACATAAAAGCAAAACTCAGAAATGTGGAAAGCAAATACTAGTAAACAAAATTGGAGAGAGAAATAGACAAACAGTAATAGTTTGAGGCTTTAGTACCCAGTTCTTAAATGATAGTTAAATTTACTAGACTAAAATCAGCAAAGGTACGGAAGAGGTGAACAGTAAGAACAAATGGAAGGAAGGGTGAAGCACTCCCAGCCTGAGAAGAGCATGGTAGCCAATGTCTTAGAACCCTCAGGGATAAATGACACAAAATAAACCACCAGAAGGCAAGAAAATTAAGAATGGGCAGCAAAGGATGGAGATGATGACTGCCTTTTGCTGTGGTCCTGACATTAGCTATAGAAGCAAAGATTCATACTAACATTCATACTCTAAGTTCTTCAGCAAGAGGAAGCACTGAGGAACTACTCCCAGAACCTAATCAAGTAAGAGGACTGTAGGTGACTTTATCCTGAACTACCCTCCTCACTGACACAATTATGAATGTTGCCAAAAGCTTTAAATCCTATTTGCAGGTTACTATGCTGAAAAAGCTTGCCTTAATTCATATTATTATCCCTTCCAGTGGCAGCCTCACTCAGTGACTGATCAACCTGGTGATAAAATGGCCTGGTTATCTCTTTCCAACTTGGGGCAATTCTGATGGTCCATCATACCTTTTTAAAATTTTTTGAAAGATATTATTTACTTTTAGAGAGTGTAGAAGGGAGGAAGAAAGAGAGGGAGAGAAACATCAATGTGTGGTTACCTCTGACACTCCCATTACTGGGGACCTGGCCCGCAACCCAGGCATATGGCCTGAATGGGAATTGAACCAGTGACCCTTTGGCTCATGGGCAGGCACTCAATGCACGGAGCCACACCAGTCAGGACATGATGGTCCATCATATCTTTATAGCACCCCAAGGGTGCCCTTTCTGTTAGGAGTGCATGTCATCTGCTGCCTTTGTCCAGTTATTTATTTCTTCCACTGTTGTTAATCTCAAGAGAACTTCCCCAAAATACACTTTCTGCAAATTAATCTCTATCTCAGAGTATGTTTCCTAGCACCTGAGAACCCAACTTCTCATAACAAGGTGGGAGATTATTGTTCTCTTATTTTCAATGTAGAGCATTATACCAACTTCTCTCATCAGTGGGCACAATTATTTTCCTTTACATCTTTGGACTCATAGAAATGGTAAAATGCATTTTCCTGGCCATGTCATTTTTCAAGTCAGCTCGTCTCAGATTTACCTCACTGAAAATGTTTGACAATTTTGTACATAAGCTTTTAGCATTACCGGTACCTTGAACAACTACTCAGATTTCTAGGTATTTCATTCTTACTCACTGATATTGTTTTCTCAGAATTCAGTTGCCACATTTTTACATTTATTTTAAGCTATGGTCACATCTAAAGGCTGTTGGAATTGTTTGTTATATTTCGTGTGACCCTTTTGAAATCTGCTTTCCTAATATCTTTTATTCAAGTCTACAACTCTTCACATTACTTGTCTATTATGAACATTAATATGAAGAGCTGTCTTCCTTTTAGGTTTCTTCACATTCATTTTTTAAAAATTTCTGGTCATATTAAAAATAAAATAGCAATATCTGTTGTCACTTCCACTTTCAAAGAGTAAAACTATTTCTACTTTTCTCTCTTCCAGTGGATTATGCCTACTAAAGATAAAAAAGGTAAAAATATTATACATGACATATTTACAATGATTAAAACCCATGTTATAAATCATTTGATAATTTATTATTTTATTATAGTCAATTTTCCACAAATTATACTTTTTGTTGAAAATAATTTTATATGCTGTTTCTTTTCTATACTTTTTTTGGAAAGATACTATGATACTTATTAAAGAAATTAGCATTGATGCTTTTAACAGTTGAGAGGAATATTGAGGGAAAATTTCTGGAAATATGCTTCCTCTTATAAATATTTTTTCACAAGGTGATTCTGAAATATAAGAGGGGATACTTGAGTGGAGAGCTCAATTAATACTCAATTTTTTTCAATAGTAAAAACTTGTTAAATAAAATATGGCAAAGCCATTAATAGTAATCAGTAATCAAAAATCACATTAATGCTTGATGACAAAAGGTAAGATAGCATCACAATGTGCTACTGAATGGAAAAGAACTTGAAAAGCAATTTAGAGTAAAATTACATTATTTGTAAAAACATACATAAAGAGAAGACTTGTAGAAGAGAGAGCAGAATATTAACTGTGATTATTGATGAGTGATGAGATTGTGAGTAGATTTGTTTTCCATTTTGCTTATACTCATATTCAAAATTTTTTCAATAAACTTGTATTAGTTTACAATTAATTAACTTTTAAAAAAATTTTTTAACCCTAGAGTTTGTCTGAGCTTTGTCTTTTTGAGACTATTCCTAAATAGTCTATTCTGTACCTTTGACATAAACTTTCCTTTCATATTTTCTTTTTTTGAACAAGTTTAAACCATATGTTTTATTGTATTTTTCACATTTTTTATTGTTGTTCAAGTAAAATTGTCTTCATTTCCCTCCTCACTCTGCCCCACCCCAGCCATCCTCCTTTCTATGTTTTAAATTTACATATGACCACTATATTTTATGAAATGCAAGCCTAAAAAAATATAAAGCAGTAACTAGTGAAAAGAGCATACATATAGAGAAAATAATCAACATTTCATTTATTTCTTATTTGCTCACCCATTATACATCAATGTTCACTAAGTGTCTACTGTGTGTCAGGTGCTATTATAGGCAATGGAAATACAGAAATAATAAATATTAAAAAAAGAAAACAGATATGTCTGGGTTGCAGGCCAGGTCCCGAGTAGGGGGCATGGAAGAGGCCACCAAACATTGTCCCTCTCTCCCTCTCCTCCTTTCTCTAAAAATAAATGTTTCTCTCCCTCTCTTTATCTCTCCCTTCTTCTCTTTAAAAATAAATACATAAAATCAGTTTAAAAAAACAGAGAAAACCTCTACTTTACACAATTTACAAATTAGTGAGGTGAGATGAACAACAAACGTAATAAATAAATAAATAATTTAGGGCATGGACTAGCAAACTGTGTTGAGCATGTAGGTCTGAATAGCAAACACCCCAGCCTTTGTTGGCCAGTATCTCATAACTACACAAAGCTGTCACTGTAGGGGGAAGTAACCTCAAACAGTATATAAACAAATACGCATCTATGCAAATACCAAATAATCTTATTTACAAAAAATGTCAATGGAGAAAAATTAAGTAGGATAAGGGTGATAGGGAGAGTTTGTGCAATTTTTAAAAAGGTGGTCAAATAATGGTCACTTTAAAGGTGATCTGTAAAGAGATTTAAAGGCGGAAGGAGAGTTACTTGGATAACCCAAAGAAGAATGACCCAGAATGGATCAAAGACACATGTGAAGAACCCTGTAAATTATTAAATTGAATGTGATATACTGGGGTTGATATTTTCTAAGTTTGTACCATATACTTGTCCTTTTGTGTGTGTACTGTTCCAGTACCATGCAAGTTATTAAATATTCAGACATCATCAAAAGGTACTACCACATGAAAAGCATGTAAATCTGGAAACTTTAAGTTCAGTAACAAATTATTATTTCATACATATGTTTCATCTATATATCACCTAATTCAGAGACATATAGAATTGTAACTATTTACAGTCTTTTAAAAAATATTTACAAATATGGAAGTTTGAGAAGAAAATACAGCTCTGTTGATAACAGAATTTTCTCAGAAAGTAAAGCTAAGTTAATTTTAACAACGATTTAACACGTGGGATATAAAATTGAAAGCTTCAAATGAACAAACAAAATAAACAAAAATTCATACACACAGACAACAGTATAATGGTTACCAGGGGGAAGGGGGATGGAGGGTAGTCAGTGGTAAAGGGGATCAAATATATGGTGACAGAGGATAATTTGACTCGGTGATGAACACGCAATGAAATATATAGTTCGTGTATATAGAAATGTGCACTTGAAACCTATAAAATCTTTTTAACCAATGTTATCCCATTAAATGTAATTTAGCTTTAGCATAACAAAACAAATAAAATAAAATAGCTCTGGCTGGTGTGGCTCAGAGGGTTGGGTATTGCCCCAGGGATGGAAAGGTCTCCAGGTTCAATTTTTGCTCAAGGCACATGGTTTGGTTGCAGGCCAGGTCCCTGGTTGAGGTCTCCTGCAAGAGGCAACCAATCAGTGTTTCTCTCTTGCACATTGATGTTTCTCTCCCCCTTTCCCTGTAGCTAGAAATAAATAAATAAAAATCTTTAAAAAAACAACCCAAATAAACCAATTTTAAAAATTGGCAAAGGACCTGAACAAATGCTTTTCCAAAGAGGATATACAGATGGCCAATAGATAACATGAAAAGATGCTCAACACACTAATCCTCAGAGAGTTGCAAATTAAAACCACAATGAGATACTACCTCACACCTGTCGGAATGGCTATTATCAATAAGTCAATAAACAACAAGTGCTTGCAAGGATGTGGAGAAAAGGGAACCCTTTTGCACTGTTGATGGGAATGCAGATTGGTGCAAGTACTATGAAAAACAGTATGGAGAAACCTCAAAAAATTAAAAATTGATCTGCCTTTTGACCCAGCAATCGCACTTCCGGGAATATATCGGAAGGAACCCAAAACACTAATTTGAAAGAACTTAAGCACCCTTATGTTCATTGCAGTGTTATTGTTATTTACAATCACCAAGATTTGGAAGCAGCCCTAGTGTCC
This sequence comes from Desmodus rotundus, assembly GCF_022682495.2. Lineage (NCBI taxonomy): Eukaryota > Metazoa > Chordata > Mammalia > Chiroptera > Phyllostomidae > Desmodus > Desmodus rotundus. Next base: position 26,080,733 of record NC_071397.1, read on the forward strand.
ATCAGTAGGTGAGTGGATAAAACAACTATGGGACTTTTACACAATGGAATACTACTTGGGTGTGAAAAAGAAGAAATCTTTTACCCTGTGTGATGACAGCATGGATGGACCTGGAACATCATGCTAAGTGAGATAAGCCAGTCAGAGAAAGAGAAATGCCATATTATTTCATTCATGTGTGGAATCTAATGAACAAACTGAACTAACAAGGAGCATGGGGACAGAGTAATAGATGGAGAGCAGGATGACAGCTATTTGGGCTGGGGAGTTGAGGGCATGGAGTGGATGGAGCAAAAAGGAAAAAAGAGTCATGGACATGGACAACAGTGTGGTGATTGCAGAGGATCAGGGGTTATAAGGGAACTAAATGATAATGTAAAAACTATAATAAGAGTTAAAATGAAATAAACAATAAAAATACAACATAAAAGCTAGAGAAATTTTCTTCTCTAACTGGCATTATTCATAAGTAATTTACAATCATAAACATATTTAACATAATGAGAAATAAACTAGTTATTTTTAAGGAATTTTACCAGTTCTTTTAAGTAGGGAATAGTTTGAAATAATGTGATACAATATCACAATACATATAAGTATATTTTTAAATTTTCTGCTCTGTGCATAAAGGATTTTAAGTCATCATTTAAGACTTAGTTTTCATGTTCAAATAATGATTTTTTACTTTAAAGTCTTTTGCAAAATTATTCATCTATCTCACATTATTGTTATCAGATATATTTCAGGTACCATAGCAAGGAAGAAGGAACAGATAAAATTATTTGGAAAAAAATGGTGTATTAAATATATAAACTTGATATACGAAATGGTATTGCAAACTAGGTGGGACTTTCATTTTATATATTAACTTTAATTTTAAAAATGACCAAAATGAGACTATTTAAAATTATATAGTACTTGAAAATGTAATTATAGAAATTAGAAAATATTTCTGTTGGCATGGTGATAGTAAACAAAAAAAAAAGATTCAGTGTAACAGGAAATGCTCATCTTAACATTGTATATATTAGTTGGCATTAAACAAAGAAAAGAAACTCCATGCCTTCAACATATTCTGAAAGTAAATTTTCATAGAAAATGAGAAAAATAATATCTGCTGTAGCATCACATTGTACATATTTAAACACTGAAGCTATCAAATTTATTAATGATGCTACTCTGTGAGAATATTTTTATATATTATGTGTTTCATTTAAATGTGTGTTATATAAGAATATGGAAAGTGTTTTATATATAATGTTATAACATTTTCACAATTTAATTATATCTTAGGGTTTCCCATATTTTAGTGGTATGAGTCATTAGGGAAAGATCATCTACAGCATTTTATACAGTTTCTACTTAAAAACATAATAGCTTATAGTTGATAAATATTTTCCATGTTCTCTTTCTGTCATACTCTTTTCTGCCACAGTGTTGCATAGTATACATAAAATAAAATGTGAAATTCTATTGCGACAAATAGCAAGAGAAAAACAAATAAAGCATTCATAATTTAGAGCTTCCATTAGACATTTTGAACTCAGAAATTTATTTTTGAAAAAGTTAAATAATATGATTTTGACTAAGCAGCTACCAGGTGGCAAAACTAAAAAAAAAAAAAAAAAGATTTTTATAGCCTCAAATGCCATTTAAAATTCAATTAAAAAACTATTTTGTAAAATTTTTAAAAATAAAATGTGTACATTCTTTATATTGTTAATAATTAAGAATATGAACTCCTTAGTCAGACTACCGAGTTACAATCTAGATTCCAACACTTAATAGTCATGCAACCTTTTATAAGTAATAATATTTAACATAAATTTGTTAGGTAGGTTAAATTACTTAATACTAGTAAACAGTGGCACAAAGTATATGCTACCTGAGTGTTTGTTAAATATGTATGTTTTTTCTTTTTGGAAAATAAAAAACACACCAATCATACTTCAATAGTATCATTGGATAAGAGTTGTGAGTCAGGTGGGAAATCATTACAAATATCTGTGATTCTTCCAGAGTCACTCTCAATATAAATATAACTATAAATATAAATATGAGACAATGGAATATTCATAATTTTTATCATTGAATGTCTGATGTAACGAACCAGAAAGTAATGGTCTGATTCTTTGAACCTCAAGAAATATATTCATGAATACATGAATATGCGGACATTAACTTTTGTAAATTTCAAATAAAAATCTCTATTCTAGTGTTTCATGTAAAATGATTATTAACATATTAACCCATATAATTTTAATAACTCTATCACGATAGACATTGTAAATGTCGTTAACCATACTTCGCTGATGAATGACAACTCTAAGAGGTTTGTAGCAAGTTAGTAGTGGCTCTAGCCTAAAATTTCCTACAGTTTTCTTTATAGAGCCATAGGTATTTCCCTAATATGTTACTTCTCAAAACGTGTGCTGTTTTCTTTCAACATATTTCATAGAAATCAAGAGAGGAAGGATGGTTGAATAGACAGAAATTTCATTACTAGAGAAAAATTAAGATTACCTCGCTTGAATAGTTTAAATCAGTAGTGATAAATAGAGATTTGAATGTGAAGCAAGTGAAATGGAAGAATAAATGAAATATGTTTTCAAGCCAGAGTTGTTTCGGAATCTACCTGATCCAGTGGTTTTCAGTAGGTGCGGGGGATAGAAGTGAGAGAAGGGGGCAGAAGGACGTCCTGAGTCAGCAGGATGCATTTTTGACTCTCACGTTAACAGGGGTAGAATAGAGTTTTAATGAGTGAAGTCCAGAAGGGTTAAACTTCCGGCAGTGTATAGGGCAACTCCTAACTACCATTTGGTGTCTTACACAAAGTTTCAGTAATACCTCAAAAATGATGTGTTCTTTTAACATATTTTTTCTGTTTTATTTTTTATTTATTTTTTGCTTTATTGGTGTTCAATTACAGTTGTCCCACATTTTTCCCCATTTCTCTCCCCTGCCCCACCCTGCCTGCCACCCTGCTCACCTACACGTGGAATCTAATCAACCAAACAAACAAAGAAGGCAAACAGTACCAGAGACATGGAAATGAGGGACAAACTGACAGTGACCAGAGGGGAGGAGGCAGGGGGAAAACGGGAAAGAAGGGGAAGGGGTAAGTAAGTCAAGGAACATGTACAGAGGTCCTTAACACGATTTAATGGATGTAAATATTTGATGGATTAGGAATTTCATAGAAAGTATTTTATCATTCATGCTTATTTATTGCATTCTTCAACATTTTTATAGCTTTTTATTATTTACTAATACTTTTCATAAGCAAGTATGGAACTTATGGCTTAGGATTTAACTTCCTCTGAGTTCCAGCAACTACAATAACTAGCAATCCTTCTTTCCTAACAGCCCTGGTAGTTGAAATAAGTAAGTTTACAAACCATAAAGGGTCACACTGGAAAATTACAGGATTCTACAAACCTATAATCAGAACAATTTTTAACTGAGTCACCTCTCTCAGAGTGATGTATCAATGTGTTAGAGTCTGAGTAACAGAAACAAGAAAATAAACCTTAAAATAAGATAAAGACTCATATTTCTCAAATAATGATGTGTATAGTTGGCTTTTCAGGCCAGCTCAATGAAGTAATTGACTTCCTGCTAGCTTCCCTCTATGTGCTCTGCCATCCTGAAGCTTCCATCCTCACAGTGATCTCATGCTTTTAAGATAGTCACTAGGTTTCTCACCTTTCCATTTGCTTTCCATGCAATACGAAAAAGGAAAGACAAAATGGCATATGCCAGTTGACTTAAAGCCCTTCTTCTTTTGAGTTTCCAATTTTCATGAATAATAACTACTGTTAGAGCTAATTGGCTAGGACCTAGGTACTGGCTAGCCCTATTTGTATGAGAAACTAGAAAAGGCAGGTTTTTTTGCCAGGCATATTCCACTCACAAGAAAATCTGCTTTCTGTTTGTGAAGAAGATGAGAATCGATAAAGAATAGAAAAAAGGTAGTTTGTGTCACAAGGATTAGGATTATAATTAGATAACTCAGAGGAGATGATAAGGAAAAAGAGCTTATGAGATGGAGTAAGAATCACTGGGTCCCTTGGAACGGAGCTTAGGCCTTTGGACACGCGGCCTGCAGGGAGACAGTGAGTGGCCAGATCTGCCAGTTTGTTGATATGATCCAAGCAAACAGGGTGTTTTGGCAGAGGGCACACTGGCTCTGGAAAAGACTGAGGCTGGTGCTAACTGTGAAATTTATATTTGTCTATAACGATTATTTTATTTTCCACTAAGCCAGCACACTTTGGAATACTTTCTTCAGTTAATATATTAAAACTACTATTACTTTAAGTTGTAAAGTAATAAGCATTCACTGTAAAATATTTTTTAATAAAATGATGGCGAGATCTATGTATATATGTATGTATGTATGTATGTATATTCACACACACACACATATCCCTACTACTCAGAAATAATCATTTCTTCTTCCTTACCTTTCTTTTACATATTAGAAATATTACCACAAACACAATTACTCAGGGGATTTCAGTATTGCCATAGTGAAGCAGTACTGCATTTCATCATTTAGAGAAAGAACATAAAGTTTTCAAGAAACACTACACCTTGACTATTCTACTGGAAAATCTCTATTACCCATCTGACACTAGCACACCTTTCAAACGGCCTTCTGAAAATAAATTAATTTATGGTAAAATCTACCGTCTCCCATCTCCTGCTGAGTCTTGCTTACTCTTGACCCTAACCTTTCCATCACTGATAACCACAAAACAATCCTTGGATGGCGAATATACTCTTCCTAAAAGAGAAAACAAATTCTGTTTTTGATTTTTTTTCATAATATCAATCAACTCAAAATCTCAATCTCAATGTTTCCCTTTTCCTCACGCTCTATACCCAGGTCACTGTAAATCCTATCTACAAAGATTAGATCAAGTTGCCTATTTTTCTACACTTCCAGTGCAAGCCCTCAGCTTAGGGAACCTTTATGTCTTACATGAATTTTGACAAGAATCTCCTCTTGAAAGTACATACCCTCCTAATCTCTTCTCATTCAAATTTTACGTCTCTGCTTACCATTCAGTGACTCACCATTTTGTTCAAGAAATGAAATGTCAACACATTTTTACTGCCTTTGAGGTTCCATATGTCTGACTGTTCCCTGTCTCTCCACAATTATCACGTACTTAGTTTAAATCACTTACCGTATTTCTCAGACTATAAGAAGTATGTTTTTCCCAAAAAAATTGGGAGGAAAATGGGGGTGCGTCTTATAGTCTGAATGTAGCTTACCTGGCTTGCTGCAGGAGGTGGGTTGGGGGGAGAGGCAGAGGAGCCGGGACATAGGAGGCAGGAGCCAGGCCGCTGCTGCAGGAAGCCGGGGGCAGCAGGTGTGGGGCGATGCTGTGGGCCCTGGGCTGGGAGGAGGGGGTGTCCTGGATGGTGTGAAGCAAGTGAGGCAGGAGCAGAGTCCCCGCTGAGGCATACTATAGTGCTAGGGAGGAGGGTACAGGCGGTGCAGGCGTGTTAGTAGAAGAAAGCCTGAGGCACCTGTATGTGCCTCCATCACGTGGAGTGTCCCCCATTAACATTAACATAGGCAAATTCCACTGCAGGACCACCTGTCAATGTGGCCCTGTAGCTATTGCAAAACTACAACTCCCGTCATGCTTGGACAGGTTGGGATGATGGGAGCTGTAATGTAGCAACAGCTGCAGAGCCACATAGGTTGTGCAAAACTGCTGTCTCCATACAAGAGTGTCACACAACCTGAGGTCTTCCAGCAGCAGATCTCCCCATAACAGTGTTAGCTGCAGACCCCCCCATAACAGTATCAGCAGCAGATTCCCCCATAACAGTGCGTCATCCACTGATGTTCTTAGCTGCCGTGCCCCATAACTATGAAGGGCACAGTGCTGATAGTTCTGTCATTACTGTATTTTGTTGTAGAAAGATACGATAGCGTACCGTAGTATCCTGCTGAAACTACTGTAATTGTGGAAAGATGTCAAAGCAAAAAAGGATTTCTGCTTTAAATGATGTTATTAAATAGTTTACCACATTTTTTGCTTCAAAAATTTTTTCCTATTTTCCTCCTCTAAAACCTAGGCGCGTCTTATAGTCTGAAAAAATAAAGTAGCTCTTCTTTCAGTTCTTCAAGGATGCCACAGCCTTACTATTTGAACACAGTCAGTCATAGAAGCTTTGGAGTTTTTCTCTTCCTGAAATTTTTCTCTTTTTTTTTTCTGGACCATATTTTCCTCATTGTCCATGTGTCAGTTTACATGTCATCTGCTCCCAGAACCTTTCCTGATCGTCCTTCCATTAATATGTCTGTCCACTCCTGTGACTCTCCATTTTACCCACCTTTTTGTTTCCCATATAGCATTTATTTTAATTACTAAATATTGCATTATACTATTATTTTAATATGTCTCCCCAAATTGAATGTCTCTAAGTTCCCTGAAGGCATAGCTTGTTTCTATCTTGTTCTCTCATGGCTCTCTAGAGGCTATCATAGTGCCTACCAAATAGTTTTCTTACTAAATAGTTTTCAAATAGATGGCTGAACAAATGAATGCTTCTAATAGTTTTTGTCTATTATTTCCATATTTTAATTATATTTTATTCATTGTGCTATTACAGTTGTCCCAATTTTCCTCCCTTTGCCCCCCTCCGCCCAGTACCTCCTATTCCCTCAGGCAATCCCTGCACCATTGGTCCATGGGTCATGCGTATTAAATTTTCAAAAGTTTTGTGGTAATAAATGCCTAATATATGTTCACCTGAAATGTTTATTTTTTATCAGTGAGAAAAAAAAAAACAGATTGACAAAAAGAAATGAAAGGACATTATTCCTGACTCCTGATTCTGTACTTCAGCTCATAAAATGAAGCTCTTCTAAACTTCCTTCTCTCAATTAGTTGATGTTCAAATATGAAACCTGGCTGGTGGATCAGCTAGATTTGAGCATCATCAGATCACACTATTTCAAATACCATCGACACATGGCTTCTCAAACTGGGAGGAGCAAGCTGTGCTTTCCCACTCTTAGTTTACTTTTTCCTGTCCAGCAACTTGAGAGGAAATAAGAATTTCACAACTGTAATCATAACAAAACATCCATTCAGTATAAAAATTTTTGTTTGGGAAAAAGAATTCAATTGATCTATGGAAAGAAATTAACTAAGTTGGATGATACAAATTCAGAATGGCAGCTTGGGCTCCTTTGGTCTTTTCAATTATGATCCTACAGAAATATATGGTCTGTATCATGAAGACTGAGGATTGCTTTTGTTTTTAAAACAAGACTTTAAATCCAGATGCTTCTTTAACAAGAGAAAGAAGGGGAAGGGTCAAGTCAAGGAACATGTATAAAGGACTCATGGGCAAAGACAGTGGGGTAGGGGTGGAGGATTGAAAGTGGAAGGTGGGGAGTGTGTAGGGCAGGGGAGAGTAATGGGGGAAAGGGAGACAACTGTAATTGAACAAAAATAAATAAAAATGGTATTTTATACGATTATTTTTGCTCCCCATATCTTTCCTCTGAAACAGAAAGTCAGTGTTAGAAAAACTGCCAAGTTCTCCTTCCCATGCCAAGGCAAACTTGGGCTTTCTTTCCATTTGGGGACGCTGTGTTTTTGGTTTTTGGAACACTTGAGTCTCTGACACTATTGGACATCCAGAAGCTTCCTTGGCATACAGGGCTAAAATCTCCATATTCCAGAAAAAAGGAGCCAATCTGCAGGACTGTGTCATAAGAAATAAAGAAGGCTGGCTCCTTAGTTCTGGTTCTCCATCATCTGAGGGAAACAGAGGGGGCGGGCAGGAGCAAGCCTTAAAGTCATCAAGTCATTTCTGGGGAAGGTAGCAAAGCAAACCTAGAGGCAGCCCTGCCCTATGGCCTTGTTGTGAGAAACAAAGTGCGTTCTTCAAAGTAAAGGCTTCCCATTTGTAATCTAAAAGGGATGCTTTTAATGATTTATCCAGACCACTGAAAATCAGCTGCTCATTACATAGTATTCAAATTTAGAATTTCTACTTGATTATTCACACCAAATTAGGCCTTAAAAATAGAACAAACTAGACTAGAATGTGACTATTTAAAAGATTAGAAATTACAGAATGCTTATGTAACTTACCAACATGGCACTAGACCCAAGGACTCCATCAATATACATATTCCCAGATTCCTTTGTGTTTTAACAATAAGAGAAGAGTTTGAACAAAGACACGATTACAGTTTCTGATTGAATTACATTGTCTATCTTAGTTACAAATCACTTGACACAGTTTGTCCCATTTTCCACATCTTTTGTCTTTTAAATCATCTTTTAAAAATTTATATTTAAAACACTTTTTAAAATACAAATACTTAGAGCAACAAGACTCATGAACTGTTTCCTTCAGTTACTTTGGGCAAGTGGAGTGATTCATGGAGTGATTTCTATGGATTTTAGGTGGGGTAGCGAAGCATTCCCATGGGTCATCTTTTCCCACATGTTTGGGGACAAGGGAAGTTGGAAACTCTTTTTAAATATATTTGCAGAATAACATGATTCTCTTTAGTGTTAGTACCTTCCCAATAATTTTTGCACAACAACAATAATGATCCCATCAATGAACATAAACACTAGTAAGAACCTAACTAAGGTCACTGTCACCACAACATCTTTCTCAACCCTTGTTTGTGTCTCCTCACTCACTTTCTCCATAGGGTGACTGATCATCCCATTTTGGGGGGGCGGTGCTCTGGCTTTCTTCTTGGGCAAGGGCTGTGCTTTCTGAGCTTGGCAGATTCTCTGTGTGAATGTCTGTCAAACTCTCTGTATTTGTTGACCCCAGAGCTGTCAAGGCAGCAGACTCATGGGAATCCTCACTGGCACCTGGAGTCACCATGTCATCCTCCCCACCTGGAGTCATTACATCATCTAGCTTGACTGTACTGGCTCCTTCTGTCAGGTCCCAGAGCCATGTGCTTCCCTAAATGAAGAACAGAACTGGCACTTTCCCATCTTCTTAGTTGGCTTGTTTTCTTTATGGCCCAGCAGCTAGTTTCTGTGTTGGCAAGATAATAAAAAGTTCTGCAGCTATAGGCTGTAGCCTGGCAGAGTGCAAGGGGCAGGGGCTGGAATGTGGGGAACAAAAGCTCCAGTGCAGAAGGACTCCTCATGTTCCCCTCATCTGCATCAGCTGGGGGAACAAACTTTACAACTGGGTGTTTTCAGAGCAGAGTCAGCATTTCTCTCTCCCAAAGAGGGCAGGGGAGCATTCAGGAGCATTCTGGTTTCAGTCTGGAGTCATTAGGCCTGCCCTCTGGCTCTGCTGGGCTAGAGTGATAAAGGATGACCTCAGGTCAAGTTTAAAGTTGCAGGGCTGTATGGAGACAAAGGGTGCCAGGATGTGTGGAGAGCCCTAAATCCTGGCAAAGCTGGCATTTAGCTTGTTGTTCCCCAACAGGAGGGAAAAGGAGGTACGTGCAATAAGTGGTTTATTTAAAAATTTTAAACATTTTATTAATCATTCTTTTTGTTTCAAGAGTAAGGCACAAACCTAAGTTTTTCTTGTTATGAAAGGTAAACTATTCCTTGTGCTGCCAGTAATTTTAGAACCAAGTGTGGTATTGCTTTTGTTAGTACTGAATTTGATGGCTTAAATTAAAAAAAACAAAACAAAACACTGATTTTCCTCATCTGGGTGGACCAGGGACTGCTTGAGATGGTAAAATGCACCCTTTTCCAGGGCAACGTAGCAGGTAGACTCTGGCGGCTGCCCAAGAGAGCTTGTTAGACTCTGTGGCTTTGGCATTTTGGAAAAAAAGGCTGAGTCCAAGTTCCACCTCTCCTGACTTTGAATGAAATACTGGGGCCAATAGAGGGACATGTGTGGGTGTCCATATGCCATTTCTGGCTTGAAGACAGAGGAGGTCACATGAATGGACCAGAGAGTGGTCTTTGGGAACTGAGAGTGATCCTCAGCTACCAGCAAGAAAACGAGGACCTCAGTCTTACGACCACACAGAACTGAATTCTACCAACACATTGCATGAGCCTGGAAGTGTCCTTGTCCAGAACCTCTAGATACAACCCCAGCCTGCCTGACACTTTCATTATGACACTTTGATTATGAGACTCTTCACAGAGAACACAGTCAACCCTGCCTGGCTTATGACCTACAGAACTGTGAGCTAATACATGGGTCTTCTTTAAGCACTAAATTGACGGTAATTTGTTAGGCAGCAATTGAAAACTAGTACAGACATCCTGGCTCTGCTTCTTAGTCCCAAAGCTGCAGCTTCATTTAGGAAAACCTCAACAGCCTAGGATTTGGGTTCAACTAGATAAGTCATGAGTAGGGAAGGGAATGAAGATGAGGTCAAGGGTGGACCAAAATGGACTCAGATTACCCTGGTGAGAAGTAATACTATATACAGGGGTGTATATACATATACACATACTATAATACTATAACAGGGGTGTATATACATATATATACACACACATACTACACACACACATATATACATATATATTTATATATAGATAATCTTATAATAATAAAATATATACCTTATATATAACCTCATAATAAGATATATAATCTTACATATATATATGTGTGTATGTATGTATGTATGTGTATATATATATATATATATATATATATATATATATATATATATACACCCCTGTTCCTGATTCAGCTCTTAAATCTCCTTGTAACTAAGGTGCTAGGAGAATCCTTTGTTTTAACATTTAGTCTTTGATCCCAGTTGCTGAAAAGGAGCTACTAAGACCTTTGTAATTCTTGAATGATAAGAGCACCGAACACTGAATTCCTATATCCCTTGGGATTTCCTGGATTGTCTTCTGTTCTAATGTAGTGACTCTTGATAAGATCCTAGACAGGGGCTGGTCAAAAGAAGGCTAAGGCATGATTAGAAAGTTGGGGCTCTCGTTCCTGTAAGAAAGGAGAGGGGCTATAAATGAAGTTAATAATTCATCAAGCCTATGTGATGAAGCTTCCATAAAAATCCCCATAGTATGGGGTTCAAACACCTTCTGAGTTGGTAAACACATCCATGTGCCAGGGTGGCATAGCCCCACTCAACAGGGACAGAAGCTCCTCTGCTCAGGAACTTACGTTGCTCTTCATCTGGCTGTTTGTCTGTGTCTTTACCATATATTTTAGTAAATAATAAACTGGTGAATGTAAACAAAAGTAGTGCCCCATCTCCTCAGAGGAATATTGAAAGACTTGAACTTATCTCTCCATCATGTTCTGATTTTGTTTTTAATGACCCTTCTGTGCACCCAGAAATGTTTTGTCTACAGACTTCACCTGGATACAGTCATCTCCTAATAGGTGGCCCTGGTTATTCAATACCATGTGAATATTGTGAGTTTGAATATCTATTAAAAATTTCCCCAGAAAATCCAACATGCTCTCAATTATGTCTGCATGGGAAAGACCTCAAAGGTCTACACAGACTCTAACATTTGTAGGGGCTGAAATTACTGAGGTTGCACTAGAACAATGGGAAGGGTTGGAACGGAATGAGAAGGGCTGAGGAGGATTGATTCAGAACCTGCTGAATTTGCATTGCTATGCTCCTGAACAGTTCAAGGTCCTTGTGCTTCTTCCTCAATATATTCTGTGCAAGCAGAGAGGACAAATTAACCCCTTGTTGGCCTACTGTCTGTTTAGGTAACGAGGAGGATGTCTTCCTTCCCCTTAGTGATGGGACAATGTCGTCCAAACGAGGCCACCACATCAGTTGAGGTCATGAAAGGGAGCCCTGCATGTGGACAAGGATGTGAATTTCCTTGGAGGGAAACTAGCATACCTCATTGGAGGTACCACCAGCAATTTTAGTATAATCTTTACCTGTTTTTTTGTAAACCTCTATGTACCAAGTTTCTATGTAATGATTGTGCTTCTGTAGTGCTTGGTGTCTGTGCTCCTCATTTACAAAGCTAACCAGAGCTTCTCCATTCCTTCAAACCTGGGCATTCAGACACGGCAGTGAATCTTCTTTGGCAATATTGAGTCCTTTGAAGAATTTTGCAATATCTTATCCAAAGATGTCCATAGCAAACCCATAGCCCTGATTACAGTGTTGTTATCAATAAGTTCCATTTCACTGCAAGTGCCATTTTCAAATTTGTAATTTACTCTCTCTGAATCTAAAAATTTGTGATCATAAGGCAAAATCACAGCTAAAATTATGTTCCCCATATTTGCAACTTGAGAGGCCACACAGAAAGCTAAGTTATTCTCAAGATTTAAACACTTTCATTGCTTGCAGCATCCAGTTTATATCAGGTATGGATCAAAAAAAAAGTAATAGAAGCATGCAGGCAAAAGTTCTTGGAAACATTAGGGTGCAGGGTTTCCCTGACAGGAAGTTCATCAGTACCAAGACAAGAGGAGCCCCTGCCCTTTATTTTGGTGCATTGCTGACTGGTTAAGCTGTCCGATGGCTGTGATGTCAAGTACAAACACTGATCTTAACTTAGTTTCTTCTTTACAATCCTCTGTCAGTTCCAAATGATCCAGTTTAAAAATAATTCATGCAACTACCCCACTTTCATGATGGCCAGGTTTATGACTTTCTGTAACAGTAGGATCACCTACTCCTCATGCAAACCCAGCTTGGCTCCAATGGTCCAAGTAGTGATTCCCACAAGCACTGCCATGTAATCCGGAGAACCCATCGTGATGGTAGGTGGAGAGTGAAGCAGGGTCAGGAGGTGGTGGGATGGGGTAGAAGTGAGAACAAGAAAATTTGTGCTAATGTTCTAAGAAACAAAGAAAGTGCCTGCTTCACCCCACTGCTTTGACTAACCTGGTGCAGAAAACAACCAACTGCCCAAGTTCATACTGGTCCTCCACACCCTGGGCAGGAAGCATACAGCTGCTGGCCTCAGAGGGCCTGTGCCGGATAGAGCACATGGCACAGCTACTGTAGTGGCTATCTCCCTTTGAGCAGCTCAAACCATGTACGTCCATGGGCTTCCTCAGGCTCACCTGACCTTGCTGCTTCATCTCCCAGGCAGCCCCATCCTCTACTTCACAGTGCTGATCAATGGTGGTTCAAACCCCAAGTCGAGCTTCTGGAAGCTGGTGCAGCACCTGGACCAGTAGACACAGTGCTAGTGACTCACATGGACACGAACAGTATCCCCAGTGTCAACAGTCTACTGCAGTGCATGCAAGATGGCAAGCGCATAGATGTACCAGGGAGGAGAGGATTCACAAGCTCATCTCACCCAAAATGGATATGGTGTTCCCCAAAACCAACGTGAGTGGCTGCATCAACGTTGATGTGAAGTGAGGACCAGGTAGAGCAGACCTGAGCCCACTGGAAGGGCTGAGCATCATGCTCCTGCCCCTGAGACCTGGGCTGCTGCTGCTCAAGCCCACCATGCTCTTGTAGTGCCCACAGGCTCCACCATAGAGGTGGTGTTCAGGCTATTCCCCTCACAGCTACCCACCACCCACAGCCCCCTGGATGGCCTGGTCCACCTGCAACACTCGAGAGGTTGCAATAATATGTGACTGGAGCTGGATCAGTGGAGGGAAGGAATAACTGAAGGCTAGATGGATCTCTCTCTCTCTCTCTCTCATTCTCTTCCTCAGTGTGTGTGTGTGAACTTCTCTGTGTAATCTCCATGGAATGACTTGGGCTTCCTCACAGCTTGGTGTCCTCAGGGCAGTTCAACTGTTAACAAGGAAGCTTAATGATGTAAGAGTGAAAGAATTCCAGCAAGAAAGGCAGGAGCTGAATCACTTATTATGAGCTAAAGTTGGAAGTCACATTATGATGCTTTTGTCATACTCTATTGGTTAAAAGAAAATCCTGTGCAATTTCAGGGGGAAGGGACATAGATCCCAGCCCTCAATGGAAAGATTAGTAACATTCCATTGTATGCAGGACGTGTAGCATGGGTGGATGGTTGTGGCCATCTCTGGGGAGTGCAATCTGCCCCTAACCCAGACACAAAGTGACTTTTCAATATGAAACATTTACTGAGTTCTGGGTCAATGGAGAAAGGTCAGGGACGAGGCCAAAAAAGTGGACTGAATTCTCTCCTAGTCTCAAAGTGCTTTGGAGACAAGGTCTAGCTGGAAGGAAGGGGCCTACAACAAAGCCAAGAGTGGTCTCCCCTAAGTCATTTAGTCAATTGTTAAGCTGATTGAGATGAGGTTATAAATTCAGTTCAGAATTTTGGAAGGGTAGAAGTCTCAGTGGGGAAAGAACCTCTAGGCTCAAATAAAAACCTGGAAGGCCCTTGCCTTAGTCCTTTCAGACCGACATAACAAAATACCACAGACTGGGTAGTTCATAAACAACCATTATTATTTCTCATAGTTCTGAATGCTGGAGGTTCAGGGTCAAGGTGCCAGCATGCTCAGGTCCTACTGACCACTCTCTTCCAAGTTGTAAACTGACAACTTCTTGCTGTGTCCTCACATAATGGGAAGGGCAGCTAGCTTTCTGTGGTCTCTTTTAAAAGAACACTAATCTCTTTATGGAAATGTCTACCTCATGAGCAAAGGCCCCCACCTCCTACTACCATCATCTTGGGCATTAGGTTTTTAATATGTGAGTATTTTCACTGACTATTGAGCTATTGCCCAAAAGGTTGGGTTCTTGCTTTGTTTCTCACTTGGAAACCTCCAGACTGGTAGATTAAAGATACCAGCCTTGGGAGATGTATTAATACATGGTAGATATAAATCATGGCTACTAATCAGACTCTCTGGCTCATTCACATAGATGCCAATAGGAAGGGCTCATTTATCTGAAAGTCTAACTGGAGTCAAGTTTCTAATCAAGGGACTTCCAAACCCAAATTATTAGCACTACCGTCTATATTCATAATTGTACCAAACATGGCAACAGAACCATTACCCTAGACTGGACACAAAGCATATAAATCTGTTTTTGATGCAGAGGTCAGTAAAGCATGCCAGACTTGTGACTCCCACCAAAAGCTGGTCTATTTGTCTCATGATATCATGGTGCATATTATGGCCCCTGCTTACTCTGGACATACTGATTGTACCAGAACTTTGACCATTCTAAGAACTGGGACGTACTGATTGTACCAGAACTGTTTAGCAGGGCCATACAAAATTTGGCACTTGTCATGTTATGTGCTGCTGTTCCAGTGTAAACAGCTGACTTGGGCCATTATTTATGACTATTGAAACTAATCTGTTGTCTGTTCAGTTTTCTGGATAATCTTCCATATGATAATGATGCATCTTTTTTTACAAAGACCACTCAACAATGAGCTGGCAGTGTGTGTTTTTGATAGACTTTCCACATACTTTAACATCCACAGGCATTTTGTACCATTTAGTACTGAAATATCCCTCTCAAAATGCATTAAATAATTTTTGACTCTACGTCCCTAGTCTACCCACATTGGTAAGGCTTTCATCAATGAATGGGACTGTCTATAAAGAAGGAACATCTCATCTCAGTCACCCTCTAAATAATGATTAGAATAAACAATGTGGGGTTTTATACATACGTATTTGGAATTTTGTCCTGCTCATTCTTGAGCACAAGTTTCTTTCTTTCCCCCAAATGCAATCCTAGGCTGGACTGGTTGGTATAAGCTTCAGTTGACCACTCAGCTACAAGGTGGCAAAGAATCCTGGTTCAGCTACCTGGATTCTCTTGATGGCTTTATATGATACTACATAATAAGGAAAATGAACTCTTGATTATGTACAGTGATTGCCAAGCCGCTCCTACTGTGGTCCACAAAGTAAGGGGAAAAATAGGTGTCTTTTAGGTGAATTTTATTAAAATTTCATCTTTTCTCTTGCACTCATGCTTTCAGATGAAATAACTGGTTTCTAGTAAGTGCTGATTGAAAATACATGAAACTGCGAATCCTGGAATTTGGCACATGGATTCGGAAATATTTGAAGAAGTGCACCAATCCTACCACCTGGAGATGAAACACCTCCTAAAGGCACAGAAAAGGGAGGGGCCCATTCATGATCTCCGTCTTTTACAATCATCCCTGGAATCTTAGCATGGAAAACACCCTTGTGTGGCTCACCCAAACCACTGCCAGGTCCTTAAATGTAACTGACTGCTGAGTGTGCCATCTCCAAAGGACTCTGACCAGAACTGGCCACCCTTTCCCTCAACTGAACAGAGATGGGCATTGGAAACAGCAAGAGATGGTCCCAGATCCTGCACGCCTTGTGTGAAATACTTGTCAACAGCTCCAGTTGTATTCTTCACCCCTATTTCCATAGCCATTTCTCAGACATTTTGTAGGGAAAAACAACACTACGTTGCTGGTGATGTGGACAAATAGGAAAGGTTAAGACGAAAGGCCTCAGGCAGTCATTGCAAGGAGCAGACTCAGCCATGTTAGCTGAAATGGGATCTATGAGGGCTCCTGTCTGATTGGAGAGGCACTTTGGAGCATTGCTGACTGCCTCTGACTGACATAGGCCCTAAATGGGGTCCCCAGCAATTTTCAATATTTTTTTTTCTGGTGGAACCACATGTACTCTTGGGACTGTATTTTCAACATGGAAACAGGCATTAACTTGCTAAAATATGGTGACTTGCATGTCACAAAAAACTTGTTTGTATTTAAGGAAATGTCACCAACAATAGATCATGCGTTCCTCAGATGACTGTGGAGACCTCTTCAAAATGAAAATAGGCTACCCTTCCTGGGTAAACCTCAGCCTCTCCCTCCCACAAAATAAAAATCTTGGAAATAATTACTCGAAACTTAAAACACATTTCCCCTAGAAACAATGGCATTAAATAGTAACAAAACATAAGACATGTATCTAATGATTTAACTGGGTCTGCAATTAATAACTGGCAACGTGGATTAGGTGGCTAAAGGGTCCTGGGGCACAGAGGAGAGAAAGAGATATCGTTAATACTCTGGGTTCAAAACTGACCACTGAAAACAATTCACAGTGTATACAACTCAATTTAGGAACTCAGAACCAGGGCAATAAGGCATTCGGATTGGACATAAAATATAAGAAGATACCAAAAGACTCAGGCAGTAAATACATAACTTAATGAAATATTTTTATTTAAAAAGTACCTCAAATTGACAAGCTAATGCCAGTGGACTGCAGCTGGTTTTCATAAATAAACTTTATTGGGACATACACATGGATATTTTTCTCATCCCCAGGCAACCAAATTCTCTAAAATTTAGCCTTTTATATTGCTCTAATATTTCCTCTGGGCACAATTGTTTGTGAAAGAGATAGCTGAGTAAGAAACTTTCTAAAAAGTGGGCTCACCTGAATATCTTGTTCCTTGGTTTTGACAATACATTAACGTGAGGTACACATTGTAAGGCATTGTCAAAAGCAGACCGATGTCCTCAGGGCCCATGAAGTTTGATAGGGGTATTTGAATTAAATTCACAGGGAAATTGGCTCTTCCACAGAAACAAAGAAGCCTTGCATCTGTAACTAGTTCAATGCATACATTTAAATTTCTAGGTTCTTAATACTTCCTGGCTGTTTTTCTGGAAATCACATATTTTCTAAAAACTTGAGTTCCTGTGTGAGTTGTTGCTTTGTTTTACAGTATTTAATGAGAAAGGCAACGGCAACATCTCTGACATGTGGAATGAAGGAGAAGTCACCATATGAATTATGGTTGAGGATGGCTATTGTCCATTTAGGAGTTTATCTAGGGAAGTCGTACTTAATATCTACTTTACTATGATCCATTGAAGATGAAGGAGTGTGAACTTTTGAATGGGAGATACCCATTGCTCTTACTTATGTACACAGTGTTGTGATTACAAGTTTGCTACACAGCATTTTCTTTATAAAGCCAAAATTTCCTCCACGGGTAATGGCACAGGCTAGAGATCTCGTGAAATGCTGCTTGCTAAACAAAAATGAAAGGCCTAATATTTTTCTACTACTAAACATTTGTTACTTTTAATACTAAAAGTTACTACATCGGTAGTAGTGAAATAATATCCTTGTGAATCCTTGTTTCTAACATGGTGAGAACTCCACACATTCCTACTCAGATGATTACATTTACATTGGATTGTAAAGTAACCATCCTGGAGACAAGTGGTAAAACAATTTTTAAAGTGCAGAGACTTATATTGCATGTCAAGCGGTTATTTTCAAGGCACAAAAATCAAATTCTATTTGCTATGCAGCAGGGTGATACTTTATGATAATAGAAGATACTAGCAAACAAGTCTTAGTAAACTTTTAAAGAATTAGACAGTTCTCTACCTCTGAACATTACCTTTATAAAAGATCCATTAGTGGCTGCTTGCCAGCATTCTTTCTTCACACTTATTTTCCCCTTCTCCTTTTCTTTTGATTCTGGCTGCTTATGTTCCTTATAAGAATTAGAGATGCTGCAACTTTTTGAAGCTGATATATTTAGAATCACCAACTAGAATACTGCACATCTTTGAATTGAGTCTCATTGCCCACCCTACTCTGGGGGCCAGAAGAATAATTCTCCATTCATTTTACAGCCTAAAAACTGTAAACTGAAAAAACAAATCCCCAATTCTAGAAAACACAGAGTGATTCATGTGAGAGAGTTTCCCTACCATGGAAACAGAGGTTCTACATGCTCCTAGAAACTAGAAACTTGCACAACACTATGACAGTATTAAATAATTATTTGTAATTAGAAAATGTGAAAGGAGAGAAGTACTATCCACATATTAAAATGAAGCAGTTAGTAAACTAAGATCAAGTATGGCCTGGGAAATTCATCCAAGTCTAACTGAGTTACTATGGAAGTAGTTCACAGAAAAGTTCAAGGGTGGCTTCTTAAAAAGAGGAGTAAAAATGAAAAACCAGGAGGTAGTTGCCTCAAGAAGGAAGACCAAACAATCAGGGTGGAACCAGCAACATTAGCTTCACTTCAGGACTTGGAATTGATGCAGCTATAACTCAGTCTATCATTTTTAATCAAAAATGACAAGATTGATAAACCTATAGCAAGATTTAAAATTGAGACATCCTTTAGAAGCAGTGGGCTTCTAAAATATTTTGTATTACATTAACCAAATTCAAGTCTAGAACCTCAGTTGACTCAGAACATGGGTATATGTACTTCCTTTGGCTCTTTGGGAAAGCACTGAATAAGACTTTGAAGACACATCTCCAGCAAAGGCACCAAACATATTGTATATGATTTAAATTGTATGGAGTCCACATTAAAAATTGAAAGAGTATGGCAAAATTTACAGAAACTTACACCTGTTTCTGGAAAACTGAAATATATCCTATGATTCAAAATGCTGAACTACAAAAACATCAAAGGCATATGTGCTGAAATGTTAAAAAAATATCATGACAAATTTTTCTTTTGGAAATGTTTACTTGGTTAACGTGAAGTATATCATATATACTTCAGTCTTTTAGAATGGGATTAGTACAATATGCATTTTCTATCTATGTTTTAAAATATTTAATTCTTTTTTATCATGACTATTATATTTACAAATCATTTTAAAACTTTAAATTGTTTTTTCTGGCCCTTCCTTTAGTATTAATTCAATAGAAAGGTAAAGTATATTTTACAATAGCTTTTTACCTAATTCAAATAAATGCCACATTTGCCATCAATCTCTCTAGTAGAATCTGTATAAATATGAAATTTCCAAAAAGCCATCTCTAGTTGTACATAATCTAAAACAAAGTAAACAAAATTAAAACAATAAGAAAACATTAGCACAAAGGTTTAAATTTTGAATAATTTAGTGTTGAGGAAAAGTGACATTTTATTCTTCTGGGTAAATAAAAGTCAGACAACTACAAACCAAGTGTAATGTAATCATATGAGGCAAAGAAGACCTCAGTCTAAAATCTACCTAAGTTGCCATCTTTCCACAAAGCTTCACTTTTTTTTTTTTTTTTTTAAGCAGAAGGATGAATGGCTTTTCAACCTCTCCAATTAGGAGATTCCAGTTGAAATGCTTCATGATCACGAATCCTGGAGCTTTACTTTTCTCCTTCAGTTAACACACTATGAGGAAAGAGCTGACAGATTTTCAAAGCCAAACATGTAGTGTGATATTTGTACCATTTCTTGTCTATAAATTATTTCATTTTCAGGTTCCTACTTTTTGTGTTCTGTTGACCGATTTACAATTTATGGAGGCTACACTTATCTCCACTAATGTTAAATGCCATGAAACACTGCCTGTTTTCTATAAGAAATGATTCTATAGGATGTTTCTGGTATTCCTACAATGTTTTTAAAACCCAGAGTTAGAAATGGATATTCTTTAATCTGCATTCAATAATATTTTGCTCTATTTAAAAATGTCTGTTTCTGCAGTTTTTTTAATTTGTAGTTGGAATATGACTTCCTTATCTTTCTGTGAAACAGAAAAGCAAAACCTATTATCTTTAATAGAAAACAAAAACCCAGACACATCCTTAATATGATCAATGATTTCTGCAGCACAGGTTAAAAATGAAGAGAAAGCCATGAATATAATTTTGCTATGACCTTAGAGTAGGTAATTATGTATCCCTTACAAAACTATTTACTTTCATGACTACTGAAGTCAATATATTTCACTTTTTGTTAATATTAAAATTCTAATATAATAAGATATGTGTAATACTAGGCTCAGGAAAAAGATCATGATTTGTGTTTTATAGTCCAAATGTTTCTTCTAATTTCCTTCTAAATTTAGCAAACAAGATATTGATGTGAAAGGCAAAACTTAGCAGCTTTCTGTTAAATGTTTTTAAGCATCAAATAATCTAAGTCTTAGAAAGATGATGTCAGTAGAGAAAGATGGAGTTAGAGCATGAGATATCATTGATCACAATCCTCCTACATTTGCCATCATTATGTAATTAGTGTTTTCAATACAATGCTGATTAGGGAAGGATGCTCTGCCCCTACCTTCACAGTCTTGCCTGAGTAGCAGCTTCCATCAACACCCCAAAACATCACTGAGGCCAGGTTAAAAAAGTTACTTGTGTATTGAATGTTAGGCAATAATAAATAGCAACTAGGGTCTCTAAGAGTTAGATATTTGGCAGACAGCATATAACCTGGCGTTTATGTCTCCAAAGATCTCATTTGTCCTGTGGGACTCCAGACTGTATCCAACTTGTGGTAAAGAAGATTGGCTTTTCTCATAGTGTAGAATTGTCCTCAGAAATGGGGACCAAACATAAACTCTATTTCCAACCTTTGAATCAGGACAGGGCCATTTAACCTAATTTTAGTTAATAGTGATTGAGAAAAAAATAAATGTGCCACTTCCAGTCTTGGACTCACAGACAAGTGCCGCACTGCTTTCAGGTGTCTTCTACTCAATACCTTCCTCAGTCCACTCAAGCGTTCTTCTAACCAGACCCAGGACGCTGCCATTCCCATGCCAGTATTTCCTGTGTGCTTATGCCCTAACACAATGAGAGGTTTGGTGTCCTCATTTAAGTTGTTTATATCTTGTTCAGTCTTCTTGAAGATCAACACAAAATCAAAGGTATACAGATTTTATTAAGCTTCTATGATAGAAAAATATTTGTATACTAAGAACCGAATCTTTACTCTCTATCGTAATGCAATATGAAGATATACTTAATTAAAGCATCCTCTTTTTCACTGCCCTATACTTGGGATTCTGGTTGTGTGTGCATGTGTGTGTGCACAAACACACGAAGAGGCTGTTTTGCCAGTCTGCCCCCTTTCTCTCTATACATATATATGCACACACATGCAATGTTGATCTTAAACAAATAAACAGCCAGATATTTCTCCAGAAAAATGAAATCAAGAAATCATAATTTGGGATATACAGTATAATGGCAAACCATTCGTAAGTCCAGACAAACTAAGGAGAGGAACAGTTTTTATGGGCTTGTGAGGGGCTGTTATAAACAGAGTCCACTGGAGGAAACTGAAAATTTGAAGTGTAGTGACTTTTCATTGGCTGAGTTATGGCTGTCTCCCATTGTTTGAGCTGTTACTGGGAGAGGAGGAATCTTTCCTTACTCCTGCTGAGGCAGTAAAGCAGCATCACTTTTGGGGGAAGATGCAAGGTACATCTCCTCCTGCTGGGGCCAGTACTTTCTGTAAGTGATAGGTGTGTGAGAGTTCTATCTTCTGGTCATTAATTTTCCCATTTCCTTCTTTGATCAAGATCTTTCTCTGAAAACATTGTTAATCAACAGTCTGGTTTTGCCAGATTCAGTGGTATTTTGTCCCTCAAAACCAGGGAGGCCTTTTCTTGGGTGTTGTGTCCCACTTCAGAGGGAAAGTGCACAGAAAGGAAGACTATTGTGGCCATATTTGAGTGACAAGCAGAGGCAGGAAGGAGATCTCTTAGGCATTTCCCTTCTAAGTCCATATCTAGAATGGTGAACATGGCAGAACTGAAAGAATTAAGTGAGAGCCTTGGGAAGACACAGTGAAGAATTTAAACATGAAGCAATTAAATAGTATTGTTATTTCAAAATAAACTGTTGAGAACAAAATGTCAATAATTCAGCTTACAGGCTGCAAACTCAGATACTATGAATTTGGGTAAGAATCCAGTTTGTTGGTAGACAAGATGAAAGAGAGACTTCTGTGAATTATAAATCTTCTCATTGGTCTGGGCTGAACATCTTGGGAAAGTTTTCTTATTAGGTGTTATCTTCTATTTCAGGAAATCTTCATCTTCAGGTCACCAGATAGTGTGCACTTCCAATCAAGTTTAGGTGTGTTCTTTAGATATATCATGTGAATCCAAAAGTCTGGTCTCTGGGATTTGGCAGCACAAGGGGTTGGTTACAAGCACCTGATAAGATCCTTTCAAATGAGGTTGAAGTCAGTCCTTCTGGAGGTGTCTTTCCCAATAGATGAAATATCCAATTTGAATACTGTATTGCCTAATGGTTTATCTTCCTGGAGCATGACTGATCTACCAGAACATGGCTCATTTTGATAGAAGCAATTAGGCCTTCCCAGTTCTGAAGTACCTCTCCTTTTATTAGCTGAAGATCAAAAGAAGCAGGGGCCAGGTGCATTGGGCTTCCTGTCACTGCTTCAAAGGGTGAGAACTTATGAATTCCAAAGAGGGTGGATCTGAGATTTAGGAAGACCAACAGCAACTATGACCAAGGTGTTTGGAGGGTGTCTACAAATTTTGCCAATGAGTCTCAACAATGCTGTTAGTGTGGTTCTCTTCAACCTGAGCTTTGGGGTGATAAAGGCAGTGAAAATGTTATAAAACTGACCAAATAGCACAGATTTGTCAAAGTGCTTAACTGGTAAAAGGGGTCTCCCAATCACTACAGAGTTCATAAGAGGTTCCACAGGTAAGGATAAACTTTACCAAAAGGAACTTTAGTGGCCACAGAAGTAGCAGTAGCTTGTCTACAAGGGAAAGCTCAGTCCAGTGAGAAAACAGATCATTACTAAAACATATTTTTATCCATAGGGAAGCTGTATGAAGTCCATTTGCCGAACCTCAGATGGTCCATTAGGCAATTTAGAATGTTCAGGAGCAATGTGGACAGTCTTCTCTGGGTTGTAATTTGGATAAGTTGGACAAATGAAGTAGGTGCTTTATTTTGCAGCCACATTAATATTTTCTCACCAATATTGACTCATGAATGTTATTATTTTGTCAGT
Source organism: Desmodus rotundus (assembly GCF_022682495.2). Lineage (NCBI taxonomy): Eukaryota > Metazoa > Chordata > Mammalia > Chiroptera > Phyllostomidae > Desmodus > Desmodus rotundus. Next base: position 26,104,374 of record NC_071397.1, read on the forward strand.
GGACCATTGGTTTAATGCATGTACAGATTTAATTCCCAGGAGTGGGAATTTTAAAGTTTCTTGTAGGATCAGGTGATATTTAACCAGAACCAAAGCTTTCTCTTTATCACACCAACAATTGTTGAATTTTCAACTTTCTTATTCTTTCTTTGAGACCAATTTTTGGATATCTCTTGATAGTTTTTCCAAGATATCATTTGGGAAAGTAGCTCTTTGGACCCTAATAGATTGGAATTGACTACTGTTGGTTCCTTAAAGGCCAGCATTCCTTGAGGAAGTGTCAGTAAGTTGATTTCCCTTATTTTCCAGACTTGACTTTAGAATGCCCTGGGATCTTAATAAAAACTAAAGCAGCAGGTAAAAGTATAGCATACAATGATTCTTGAAAATACTGTCCATTTTAAATTTTATTTCCATTGAAGTAAGAAAGCCCATTACTTCCACAACATTTCAAAATCATGAGCTATGCTGAAGGCATATTTACTATCAGTACAAATGTTGGAGCTTTGCCATTGCCTAGGGTGCAAGACCATGTGAGCCCATAAAATTCTTGTTGGACGACAGTAGCCAAAGGCAAATGTGCCTCTTTAGTTAATCAAAGGGTGTTGATATTGCATATCCAGCGTGATATTTGTCATTATCACTTTTTAAATAAGAACCAACTGTCAGGGAGTGATGAGAAGTAAGCATTACTCAAAGGAGTTTTCTGCAGATCATAGCAAGGAGTGATCTGTCAGTTAAGCCCTCAGGAGGGGATTGATTGGTAATGAAGGGGAGAAGAGCAGAAGGGTTAAAGTCATTACAAAATGAAAGAGTTATGTGAGGAGCAGTTAACAAAAGGATTTCATAGGATGTCAGGTGCCTGGCTAAACAAATATGTGTGATGAGATTTCAGGAGACCTTGCACTGCATGGGTTAGAAAGGTGGCTGAAGAGGCCCTTGTGACAAATTCCTCCATGGCCTGAATCAGAAGTGCAGTGCCAGTGGTGACCCCAAGGCAAAGGGGATATCTTCATGCCACAGGTCCAGTTGCTGACTATAATATCTTATGGGTTGAGATGGTCCCCATGTTTTAAGGAGAGTACCCCAAGGGTATTTCCTTTCTCTTCATAGATGAAAAGGAAAAAGGTCATCTGATAAATCCAATGCCCAAGGGCATGTGGGTTCATTAAATTCTCCTGTAAGGTTTTAAAGGCTATATTAGCCTGTTCTTTCCACAAAATTGGGTTACACTGTTCTTCAATACAATACACTTTTACAAAGCTTTGGCCATAAGGAGAGATTTGGGATCCAATTTTGTCAATAACAAAATAGCCCAAGAAAACCTCACAGCTGATGCTTAGTTTTGGTGTTTGGGAAATGTAGGACACTATGAAGCTTATCTGAATTTAGATATAGTCCTTGTTTTGATATCAGATGCACTAATATTGAACTTGGGTTGGGGAAAACTGCTGTTTTGTTTTCTTGGAGACCTTATATCCCTTAAAGGCTAAAAAGCTTTACCCGGTGGATGCTGTTATCCTATGAGGAGACTTGGGAGGAAAAGTAAGAAGCAATTTATCCATATATCACAACAAAGTAGAACCCTTAATCTGGAACTTTAGATCATCCAGATCAGCCTTCAGGACTTGAAAGAAACAAGAAGGGTGCTAAGAAAAACCCTGAGGCATTATGTCCAATGAATTGTTTCCTTCCAAAGTGAAGGCCAATCAGTATGGGCTAGCTTCATTAACTGGAATGCTAAAGAATGGACTGCAGAAGTCAATTAGAGTAAAGAATTTACGTTCAGTTGTAATAGAGGTTTGCAATGTCTGGGGAACAACAGGGTTCTGAGGTATAACAATGCTATTTATTTCATGGAGGTCCTGGACAAATCTCCACCATTGACCCTTGAGTGTTCTCACAGGTAACATAGGTATATTTCAGGGACTAGTGCAAGGGATAATGAAGTTCTGAGTCTTGTAATCTTCTGTTAAGGGCTTTATGCTTCGAAGAGTTTCTTTACTTATGGAGTATTGATTGATTATGGGAAAGGGTTTTGATGGATCTAGTTGAATCTTGATGAAAAGTACACTGTAGATTCTGCCAATATCTTCCAGTTGATTTTGCCTGCAAAGAGGGTGGTTGGTGATCCAATAGGGACAAATGATCAGTGCACCCAGATTAAGCTGTAATGTTTTTGGAAATGGAGAAAATAATCTATGTTGAAGGGTCATTTAAATCTCCTGATTGGGTATTTTGATGTCTACTGTCAAATTCTAGAATTATCTCACTCTTTTGGGAGAGAGAAATTCAGGCATGATACTTCTTAAAGAAGTCTTGGCTTAATAAATAGATAAGGGCAGAACAACTAAGGAGAAAAGGTATCTTTGAAAGGACTGAAACCAAAAGGAGTTAGTTCAGACCAAGACAGGAGCCTGTTGAGGTTTATTAGAGATCCCTACTATTTAAACTATTTTAGTACTTTGAGGCAGGGCCTGCTGTATGGCAGTGAGGTTGAGCATGCTGTGTGTAGCTATGGTGTCAATAAGGACAGAGGAAGATAACGTCCAGAAGTCGAGTGGTTTTTCTGAGCCCAATAAGAGGGAAGATTGGGAAGAGCCCCTGCAGTTCCTTAGAGCCCCGTCACTGGCAATTAGGAGGACATTGGAAGGACTGGTTGGAAGGCTGAAGATATCTGAAATGCTCAATTTTGTGACAATTTCTTTTCCCATGTTCTGGCTCTTTGCAATTATAGCAGAACTTAGGAGGTTTTGGTCTCATATAGGATCCATCATTTGCAAGAGTTGAAAATTAATTTTAGTGTTTTTTCATTCAGGTGGCTCATCTAAGGAGTGAGAAAGCTGAATTGCTAAACTGACCAAATCTAGAGTAAACATAGTGTCTTGTTCCATCCTGGTTCTGTTAACTAAAAGAAAAATGTCTCAGTTCAGCCCATTAATAACCAGAGTTAAAAGCTACTTGAATAGAATCAATATCTGAAGAAAGACCAGAATTTTGTTTGAAAGCAACATGAAGTTGAATATAATGGTCATAAACAGACTCATTCAGATTTTTGTGAGCGAACCGGAATTGTGTTCTATGGGGAAATGATTTGCTTGGTGTGGCAAATGTAGCCCAGCGCTATCAGAAAACCAGCAGGTGCAAGTCAGCATACAGGAGCCAAACCCACAGATCAGCTTTCCCATGGGAAAACCAGGCCTGCACTATACCTAGGCTGCTTTGGGGCTTGCTCTTGCTAAAACTCCCTCATCCTGAATTGAAGCTGCAAATGTTTACTGCATATCTTTAAAGTAACTTCCTGAAGTCTATGCTAATTCTCTCAAGGTTGGAGTGTAACCAGACCAATCACTTTTATCATTCCCTTGCATTTGCAACATTTTTTCCTTGTTAATCTGTAAGAAGTAATCAGTAACATCCTTTCCTTCGTTATCTGTAAAAAATAATCACCTAAAGCAAACCGGAGCACAATGAATGAAAACCTTCTTTGATGTATACTATTAGAAAACAGTAAGAGCCTGTCCAGGAAAGGATCAAGGAGCTCTCTCTCTCAGACAGTGGCCATGCTGTCCCTTTTTCTCCACAGGACTTTGGTAGTCTGTGTGAATTTGTTTGTTGCATCCACAGCACCGTGGACACTGCTGGCCGGAGTCCACATCAGTGTTCCAATCAAGACTTTATGGAAGCTTTAGCAATTTCCTGATATTTAGTGATTGCCGAAACTGGATCATGTAAGTCAGTGGGTCGGTCTTTCAGTTGTAATCCTAGGAGTCTTTTAGGACGTTCCCAATCAGCAGTTTTCATCCACTGCTGAGCCTGGTCTTCACCTACAAACATAAGAACTGGCTAATATAAGTCAGAGGAAGAGGATTAAGTTTGAGTGATTAGAATAAATTCCTCAGCAAATCTGTGGGGTCCTCATTTGTTCTGGGAAAATCTGTAACTATGAATCACAGTTCAGCTTTAATCCAGGTAATATATGAAATTAGGGGGTTAGCCTTTGATCCTCAGAAGCCTTAACTTTAAAAGGGCAGCTTCTGCCTTGGTTGGTGTGACTCAGTGGATTGAGTGCTGGCCTGTGAGCCAAAGGGTCACTGATTGAATTCCCAGTCAGGGCACATGCCTGGGTTGCAGGCCAGGTCCCCAGTAGAGGCATGTGAAAGGCAACCTCACATTGATGTTTCTCTCCCTTTCTCTCTTCCTTCCCTTCTCTAAAAATAAGTAAGTAAAATCTTTTAAAAAATTTAAAAAATAAAATAAAAGGACAGCTTCTGACAGGTTCAGAGGAGGATGGTGTGGGAGAAGGTCAGAGGAGGAAGATGACTTTGGGGTCAGAGCTGATATAAAGCAGCGGGAAAGAGGAATACGAGGCTTTGGGAGCCATATTGACTTTCCTTGATAATTTGTTTGCCTCAGTTAATCTTAAAATTTTATTTTACAAAAAGACAATTTTAGACTTAGGTAACATTTGGAAGCCTCAAAATACCAATTGAAATAGGCTTTCCATTCAGTCCTGACAATTTTAGAGCTATGATTGTCTAATTTGGTTTTAAGAAAAGTAAGTTTGGGGAGTTCAAAAGTTCCTTATAATGGTCATTTGTGTTCTAAATTACTTTCAGTCAAAATGGTTCATTTAGTTAGAAATACACATGAGGAGGGGGAGTGGTTTCTAAACGTAAAGTTGTCAGGATCCCTGAGGGAAAATATACTCCGAAAGTATTTTGATGATTGGGATCCCATTTTTCAGAGGCTTTTACCATAGAGGGAAAGTCTACATGGCCTGCAAGCCGAGCACCAACCCAGTTTCATTAGGACCAGTTTGATTTCAAAAAATAGGACCAAACACTGAAGAACACAGTTCCAGTGGAACAGCCTGCTTTTAAAAGAGTTGGGTTTAGCTGCCAACCAAGTACTTGTAGACAAAACAAAGCTTTAACCAGAAAGGATGAAGCCTTAAGTTAGATCCTGAATAGAGTCTAGAGAATTTCTAAATGCAAAGAGAGCAGAAGCTCAGATCCAGGAGAATGACTTACCCTCCATTGTCAGGGTCTGTGAGGAAGCAGTGAGCTTAATGGGCTCTTTGGATACCATACCTGTTTATCCATCAGCCACAGAGCTACTGGGGATCTTCTCCAACTCTTCAGGCAGGCCACCAAATAATGCTGAATTTAAAAAAACAGACAACCAGATATTTTTCCAGCAAAATAAGTTCATTTAGGAACAACAAGAATTTCAGTCCTGGACTTATGGTCTAATGATGAGCCATGAAAAAGTCTGGAGAAATAAAGTTGGGGTGTGCCCTTTTATGGACTCGGGAGGAGCTATGGTAAACAAAGGGTCCATTGCGGGAACCTGAAAGTTTAAAGTATGGTGACTTTTTGTTGGCTGAGTTAGGGCTGTCTCCCATTGGTTGAGCAGTAAACCAGGCAAGGAGGATCTTTTTTTCCTACTGTTGAGGTAATAAAGTAGTGTTACTCACTTTCTTTCAGAGACGCAAAGTCAGTCTGTTCCTGTAGTGGTCAGTAGTGTGTGTTGAATGATACATGAGTAAGAATTCCCTCTTCTAGCCTCCAGACTAGAGTTTTAAATTAGAGTTCCTGTTTATTAATTTCCACAATATACATATATGTATCCCAATGTGAACATTCTAATAATTCCTTGATAATTATAGCAGTAGTCATTTCACTATCCTCACCACATACCAACCAATTCCTTGTCATTATAAAGTTATTTTATAAATTTGCATATAGCTTTATAAGTCTTGATGTGTGAATACTGAACAAAACAAGGTAGAATCAAGAACTCATAGTCGCTTTCTGTCACACACATACACACACAAACACACACTAAAGTCTGAACATGCAGACCCCAGCACTGACCATGCAAACAGCACTGTTTACACACAGATTGCTGGGAAAGGCAGTAGGTGCATGTCGTCTTTCAACTCCCACGTGGCCCCATAAAGATGGGTCTCGAGCCCAGAACCCTTCCCCACCAAGAGATAGGGAGGCTACACAGCCCACTCCAGGCTTCTCGTTTTCTGTGGGGATATTATTCAAACTCAGTGTGTGTTCCTTTATCCTGCTTAAGCTTGTGTGTAATATGACATGTGGCCCAACCCACTACAATACCCATTCCCAGAGTAAAAGGAGTGGAGTTCTTCATCTCCAACAGGACGGGGGTCGGGGGTGTGCAGACCATCATCACATGTGAGCTGGGAGAAAGGCCTGCAGGTGGAGGGACCCGTGCTCACTGTGGAAGCTGGTGGTTCTCTGCCTCTTGTCTACATGGGTAAAGCTTGCTCCCTGCAGTGTCTGTGCCAGTCTGGTCTGTCTTGGTGGTCCTGCACCGTGCAGTGGGTGGGCTTTGCTGCTCCTGGTGGAGTCGGACTCTTCCAGTGGAGGTGATGACAAGTGTAACTTGCTTGATAAGTAGTCACTTGCCTATTCTTGGAAATAGGCATTTTCATTCCCGATTTACTTGCCAATATCAGTAAAAATTTAACTTTCAAAAAAGTCAGATATTCTTAATTATTTGGCAAAATGTACTTTCACATCTTCCCTGTCTGGTATCCAGCTTCTTGTTTACATTTTAGTAACTCAGTTAATAATATTATTATAATTCCTAGGAGAAAAAAGTACTAAACTCCCAAAACAATCAACAGAAGAACAACAAGGCCACCAATAAAATAAATAAGGCACAAATACATACACACAAAGTGACTTCAGAGAAAATGGTTTGTCTAAACATAATAGAAAATGATACCAAACCACAACAAAAGACTGCTTCATTTCCTTGAGGCTAAATAACACTCACCGCACAAAAAAATTCAAGTGAAGTAAGTGATACTTTGGGTCTTTAGTTTGTGTTTATGTTATTTAATAGCTTATACAAGTAGTTTTCACAAACTAAGGGAAGTATTTTTTTAAAAGCAGTATTCAAGTTCTTTCTCATTTTATATATCAGAAAACATGCTACACACAATGAAAACAAAACAAGAACAAAAGCTCTTTGGATTTCAGGATTCCCATGAAAGCTTCAGAACTCCTAGACATGCCTGCTTTGAGGCAAGAGTTCATACTTCTGTGAAATCAAACTCAAAATGATACATAATTTACCTTCCTCATAATGGTTTCTGCCATAACTGAGCATCTCCTGTATGAGGTTCATGAAGTCTGTTGGGAAAGGTTTATCATCAAAGGTTTGAAGTGGCCTTATTTCTCCTTCATTTTCCTCTTTTGTAATATATTGAAAATGACCTAAACTTTTCCTGTTTCACTCTGACATGTGTCATGAACTGAATGTTTGTGCCCCCCCAATTCTCATGTTGAAACCCTATCCCTTAATGTGATGTTATTAGCAGGTGATTTCTTTGAGAGGTGATTAGAATTAGATGAGATGGCGGAGACAGAGCCTTCCTGCTTGTAATGGGTGCCCTTATGTGTCATGAGAGAGATCACTCCCTCTCTCTACTGTCCGCCATGGGTACAAAGGGCCGTCTGCAGCCTGGAAGAATGGTCTTACCAGAACTTGACCATGTTAGTACCTTGATCTTGGATTTTCATCCTCCAGAACTGTGGGAAATAAATTTCTGTTGTTTATAAGCCACCTACTCTATGGTACTTTGTTATAACAGCTTGAACAGGCTGAGACAATGTATCAAAAAGTATTTTACAAAGTTGTGTTTAACCCATTTCTGGGACTGATATCACTTCTTAAGGGAGTATTTGCAAATTATTTTGGATCAAATTTTACAGCCACTTGCTAGTGCAAACTGAGGCAATTCTTTGCTCCCTGCCCCACATTGCCCCCCTTATCACAAAGACTTTATTTGCATTTCTTAGGTTATCTTTTCTGCTTCTAATAAAACAGAGCTTTTATTGGAGTTTATTCCTAAAGCCAAATCCAGAAAATGACATCTCTCTCACATAGGTGTTCAATGTGGTCCGTTTCCCATTGAAAACCTGCTCCTTTGATGCTTTGAAACAAATTATGTTTTGGTTTGTTTGTTTTTGGTGGGATATTATCATATGAAATTCTCAATAAAATAAACCTTTAGGATGGGATTCTCTAGTCCTCCTCAGGGTGACTTCCTACCAAATTATGACTTTCCAACTATAATTAAATTATATGTGCTTAAATTTATTAAAGGGAGGAGAATTGTAGAAGAAAAGAGTTGATTGTACTGAGTTTATTCTGGATGAATTAGTTTCCCGTTCCTGCTGTGAAAAAATTGCCACAACTTTAATGGTTTAAAACAATGAAAAGTTTTTATATTACATCCACGGATGTCACAACTTCAAAAACAAAGGCTCCTGCCAGGCTGCATTCCTTCTGTGGATTAGAGGAGAATCTTTTCTTTGCTGTTTTCTAGCTTCCAGAGATGACCTACATTCCCTGGTTTTCGGTGCCTTCCAGCAATGGCATCTCTGTGACATCTGCTTCAGGACATCACCAGCTCCGACCTTGATCCTTCCAGCTCCCTCTTATAAAGAGCTTTATGATTTGCATTGGGTCCATCTGGGTAATCCATGATAATCTCTCAGTAACAAGATCCTTATTTTAAGCACATACACAGAGTCCCTTTAGCAATGTAAACTAATATTTACAGGTTCTGGGGATTAGGATGTAAACATCTTTGAGGGGGCTGCTATAGGCTGAACAGTCATGTCTCTCTGATACCTATATGTTGAAAGTCAAGTGCCCAAAATGATGATAGAGGGTGGGACTTTGTTAGGTGCTTAGGTCATGAGGGTGGAGCCCTCGTGAATGGGATTAGTGGCTCTGGAAGAGAGAACTCACAGAGTTTCCTTGTGCCTAACACCATGTGAGGACACAGTAAGAAGTCAGCAGTATACAGCCTGGCAGAGCGCCTTCACCAGAACCCATGCTGGCACATTGGTCTTGGATTTCTAGCTTCCAGAACTGTGAGAAATAAGTTTCCATTATTTACAAGCTACCCAGTCTGTGGTATTTTGTTACAGCATCCTACATGACAAAGGAAAAGACCTTCATTCTATCTACACTCTGGGAATATTGATTTGGTAATATCTGTTAGACATCTGGTAGATATGCTGAAAAGCAGTTTACTGATGAGATAGAGATTAGAGTTATTAATATGGAAAGTATAAGTAACTAAGTAACATTTATAGTTATAGGATAAGATCCAATTATCCTAAAGATGCAAGAAACTAAATTAGTTAAAAGTATGTTTACTTAACAGAGAGTCTCAGAGTCCAGACTCTAGCTCTGGCATTTATATTCTGTATAACTTGTTTGTGACCCATTTTCTCTCTCCGTAAAAGGGAAATAATAATATTAACTACCTTATAGTGTTATAGTTAGAATTAAAATGAAATATAAGTACTAAGTAAAAGTTTTTATTATAGGGAGAAATTGTAGCTAAATTTTGGATTTGCGAGGGATGTAGAATCAGCAAAGAAGAGTGAAGCAAGAGGAAAATTATATAAAGAGTGGTCTCCTGGCACAGTAGAGAAGCAAGAGTTTCAAAAGTAGAAGAAGGAAAATTGGTCTCAAATGATGTTTTGAGAGTTAATCTTTCTTTGCTACAGGGAGATCCCTTTAAAGGGAAGGTTTCAAAGGAAAGATGGGAGCAAAACAGATTAAAATGGATTCTAGAGGAAACAGGAAGTCAGGAGAGGAATATAGAACACTCTCATGGAGGATTTTGTTTTAAGCAAAGTGAAAAAATGAAGTAGTAGCTATAGGAGATAGAAATATTTTTTTTCGAAAATGGGAGGAGGTGTAAAAGAATGTTTTTATGCTTCTGTAACAGTGGGAATTTTAACAGTGGAGAATAGTAACCCACCCCACCACTCTTTTGACATTTTGTTTTTGTAAATACTGACTCTGACTGACATGTAGCTTATAGATGAACAGCTTGTTTGTATAGTCTTAGGAACTAACTTCAAAAGATAAAGACTCCTACCTTCAGGCATCCTAGCTTGGACCATGGAGCCAGGATGAGGTAATGTCAGAATGATGTGAATGCAGGATGACTAAACCAGGATGATGCTCAGCGGGCCATCACTTGCCTTAGAGGAATGGACTTCACTCATCTGCTTGTACAGAACTTTTCAATCCCCTCCCTTTATCTCTTTATTTTGTTCCTTCCCCATCCTTATAAAAACCTCTGCCTCCACTGAGAGGTGGAGATGGTCTTTGTGACATGCATCCCCCCATTTTCTCAAGGAGATAGGCTTTTAGATATGAGTCCCTAATCTTCCAGATGGCTGACATCTTCAAATAATCCACTGTCCTTTACATCGACACCTGCCTCTAGAGTATTGGCTCTCAAAGAGGCAGGCAGCTGGACCTGCGTTCAGTTACACTGCTGGGGATAGTCTAGTAAAGGCGGAATGAACTGATGATGTGGGAGGGAAAGTGGGTGACTGCAAGGGCAAAGTACGATAGAAGTCACGTGGATCAAGTGTTCCAGTGGGAAGGACAGGTTGTGGGAACACAGCAGGGTTCTCAGTGTTGCCAGAGGAAAGACAAAGTACAGACATCCAAATTCATGGAGTTTTGTAGAAACAATAGTGGGAGCGTGTGGAAGTTCCTGTCTTACAGTTTTCATCTCACAATTATTTGTGAAGAGAGGGGAAAGTATGAAATAGTACTTAGAGAAATGGAAAGCAAATTGTCTGTGGATAGATAGTCCAACAATAAAGCATAGCCGAGAACTCACTTGAAGTTGTCACCATGAAATTTAAGCTATTTAGCAGTGTTGACTGTTTTTTATCAGACAAATTCAGTTTTGAAGTTTAGTCATAGAGTAAGAAAAAATGGGGTTTTGTCATGGTTGGGACTTTCAAATGCAATAAGAATAAAAAGGAACTAAGGAGGGCTGTAAGAGAGCGATTACAATAATGTGTCCTGGCCTGTGAGATAAGTACGGAGGGAAGTGGCACGAGTGGAGTGATGGGTGGTGAAAAAGTGGTAAGGTGAAGGGTTTATAGTTCCGATTTGTTTCAAAAAACTGTTGAATAGTCATGATAGTCTCTAACCTCTAGGAATATCAGTGGAATTCTCACTTGACTTGCTGCTTCACTGTTCTCCAAGCGTGCTGGCCTTTAGCCACTATGATGCTGATGACAATACCAGAGAGTCAACCCTGAGTGTAATTTTGTACAAAGCTCATGTGTTGCTGTTTTACAAGACCTATGGTTATATCATTGTTCCCATAACATCTTCAAACACTAAACAAAAACCTGTTTAACAAATATATTGCTGACTTTTACTTTTGTTTCTTTGTTGTGCTTTATTTCCCCTCTCAATCTATTCTGCTATATTAAATTACACTATTTTATTCTTGGTCACATTTCCTTCTACCTTTGCTCTCTCTTGTCTTTGCTACCATATAATCTATTCTATGCCTTTAAAGGAACACCCCATTCCTTGATGTTTTTATTGTATTTCCAACTGTAGCACTCAACCTAAAAATGGTACTGTACATAAATATATTATTTTTCTCCAACCTTAGAATAAGATGCCTATCGTAGCCAAGGAAACTCATTCCCTGGTGCTCTAAGAACTTATTCTAGCAGTCACCTTATCTACTCACTTATAGTATCTCTCTCTCATGATCTTTACTCTTCCATCAATAAACATGGTAAGTCTTTCTTGTTTCTTTCTCTATCAATTTTTTAATTTCTTCCCATTTTTATCCAAGTCTCACAAAAGATTAGTTTTTATATTTTGGCTTGACTTGCCCTTTCCTGCCACTCCTGATACCTATTTAGACATCAACCCAGTGTGTATCTGCTACTTTCATAATCTACTAACACTGTGTGTTCAATTCCATGAATTTCCTTCCTATTGCAAATAAAATGGGTAATCTTTGGTCTCTTATGTTACTCAAATCCTTTAATATATCTGACAATGTTTAAGTCTACTTTAAACTAATTTTTCCTCTTGGTCTTTTAACTTCATTCACCATGTTCTTCTTTTACCTTTCTGACCATCTATTATCATCATCTTTTGTGGAGATCAAGTCCTTCTTTGGAGCTTTGTGGTCCTTCATGTTTGATCCTGGCCCACCGCTTTTCTCTCCCCATTCTCATTTTGGCAATTCTTTGTAATGAACTTATTTTAACTCCCAAAGATTTTCAAATATATCTCTAGTCCTGACCTCTTCCTTGATCTTAAGACATATATACACAAATGCCTTTTGCACAGACCAATTTGAAGAATTCAGAATCCTTAATTTCCTTATTACTTATGATATATTACATATATCTATCAATAGTATAAATAACTAATAATATAAACCAGAAATGTTAAGGATATCCATGAGATCTTGTATTCTTTCCCCATGTATTCAACACCTAATATTTTCTGACAGAAATGGTTCATGAATATTTCTTTTAATGTTTAAATTTTTGGTCTATGTTTATTTCCACTGCTTTTATTCATATCTTACCAATTTTTTCAAAACATGACAACTACTTTTTTAAAACATTATAAAAAGTTTAACTTTGTTTCCATAAAGAGATGAAAGCCAAGTTCTTTAACAAGAAAGTCAATACTTTTACAACCCAGTCCTTAGCTCTGTCTCTGTGGACATTTGTTATAATTTCTGCTCCAATAATGCTGAACTCTGTGAAGTTCATTCACACACCATTTCTCATCTACTACATACTTTTAGTCATATCTCCCAGTTCCTCAAAGAGATTCCTTAACTTCTTTTACTTAGCCAACTTTTATTATTATTACTATTACTCAATTCAAGTAGCATCTACCTCAGGATCATTAATCCTTCCCTGAAAACCCAGATAATGGCAAAAATGTTCTACCAATTTCACACAGAAATTTCTATTTGTGTATGTCCCTCTTCTTCTGGTAGTTATCATACCTTTATGGCAAAACCACGTCATTTCTGTTTGCACTGTCATTACATAAACATAGTACCTGACACATTGTATGGGCTAACAATCATGCTAAGGGAATGAGTGTGACTATTCTGAGACATCTCTGTGGGTAGAGCTGTATCCTATCAGCTGGTAATTATTTTATTTCTAGTTATGGTGATAATGAATATGTCCTGAATATTTACTATGTACCAGACACTTAGTTCTAAGGTTATTTTTTACTTGAATTATCCCTAAAAAAAGTGTTTATTATTATCTTTGTTATCCCTATTTTCTCAGCTGAGAGAACGAGGGCACAGAGAGGTTGAGGTACTTAACCACGATCTCAGAATTGTCAGTGGTGGAGACTGATTTCAAAACCTGAGAGTTATGTTCCAATATGGAATTTTGAATCTATGTCTCATTCTTATATGGTGGATTTTCACCTTCAGTTTTGTAGAAAGAGATCAAAAGAATATAAATTATTTTTATTTACTTTCTTAGAGGTCAAAGTCAGGTGAGTGATAGATCTAAATTTAGCTCTACATATCTGCATGTTAATATTTATATTGAAAAATAGAGCTATATATCCATAAACAGATAGAATGATTATGATCTTTAACCACTTGAATTTAAAACACATTACACCAAGTAATGAGTGCCCAAGAACAAGCACTGGGGCTGTAAATGGTGATTCAGCTACAGCATCCCAGCCGTCAGCAATACAACAATGCTCTCACATTTCATCGCTGCTAAGTGCAGTAAAATGGTATCTAGTACAAGCTGTTTTAAGACCTGCATGAGGGGAAGCCAAGATGGTAGGATCCCAAAGTGAAAAGTGTAGTGACAGAAGAAAAAGAGGATGGGAAGGCAGATCCAAAGGAATTGAAAGGAGATCTGAAAAGACTCAGGCTCAAAAGGACAGGCTTTTGTTACACATCGGCACATATGGGAATGCTCACTGCAATGCCCCAGATTCAGTATAATCTTTTTAATTATGAAAGTTATTATGGTTTTAAATCAATTTTATATGGGGATTCCTTTTGAGCTTCTAGGAAATTTCAGCCATTCAAACTTAATTTCCTTTAGGGAAACATTACTTTCCCCTCCTTAAACAGACATCTTCTGCTACATGATATACATAATACTTGAAATTCCTTGAGGGCAAAGGCAAGATATAAAGGTCAAAGAATCACATTTAGTTTAGAGTTTGGAAATTTAAAAAAATCGGACTCTAATATGTGTGGGGTAAACCTTATGTTTATTCAAAGAACATTTTATTTTACTGAAGTGATAGAATCTAGTGTTGCTCCTGAACCATCTTCCCTAAGCAGAAACCCACAAAATTACCTGCTGATAAAGAGAGTCATAGAAATTTAAAACCAGAGAGATTGAACACGCTTTGCAGAAAGTTGAAAAGCCATCGGCACCTCATGTGTCAGTCTTCAAGCTAAAGATCCCTAGGTAGGCTTGAGGATCTAATATTGGCATCACACATCACAACACCTAACCCCATTCCATTCAGCTTCTGAAGGTATTTCCTCAACCTTCTTTACACAGTATGATTAAAATCAAAGAACAAAAGAAGCTCTTCCCAGTGATTTTTGAAATTGGAGTTTAAGAAATGTCCTCTTTAGTTCATTCAGGCTGACTAAGAAATGTGAATCCCATAAGGCCTGAACACCCACTGTCCTCATTTGAAAAAATGTGTCGAAATTCTAAAATTGTTCCTTAATTCAAAGTTTTCCTTACTGATAGATACTGGGTAGAGTAGCATAATACTACATTTTTTGGCTTCTTAGGACAATGCTTTAACTTTTTAACTAGTTAGCATTGGAACAGTAACTAGACAGCAACGACCACCTTCAAATCCTAGTCCATATCTCCTCTGTGGAAAGGGATAAGACTGAAAGTGACTCAGAATATCTGTTTAATTTCATTGCTATGCTGCTTAGCACAACATCCTCTGCATGTTTTTCAAATACTATACATTATGTAATAGATGTATTCTTTTATAACATGTTATTTATTTATTTTTAAAGAAAGGAGAATGGATGGAGAAAGAGAAACATCAATGAGAAAGAAACATATTGTCAATTGCCTCCTTTATGAGCCCTGACCAGGGACCAAACCTGCGGCCCAGTCATGTGCCCTGACCAGTAATTGAAGTGGAAACCCTTCACTTTGCAGGGTTGCTGTGAAGTGAACCAATTGAACCACAAGGGTCAGAGCAATAGTATATTCTTAACATAACTTTTTTAAAGAATTCTGTACACAAACATTTTTTATTTCTTAGCCCATTAAATGCTTATTAGATACCTACTATGTAATAAATCATAATATCTGGAGACTTTGTCATGATTGTTCCTTCTTTTCATCCAAGTGTAATTGCTCCAAGTCCCCTTTTGCATTAAAAAAATGACAATGGTAATGATAGCAATGTTGAAAAACATAAGCAGGCACGGAATAACCTAGTAAGTGCATTTATTGAAGAAGATATAAGATACAAGAAACATTGTACATAGGACAATGATGCCTCAGTCCCATTCAAAGTAGGCACCTTGGGATCTCATATAGTTCATATTGCCATCACCTGCCCTGTATTTTCCTGAATCTCATCAGCAGTCTCAAATCTCTTCCCTTTCAAAGGTGATTTTAGTTTTGGGAAATGCCAGAAGTCATAGGGCACCAAATCTGGACTGTGGGGGAGGGGAACTGTGTGATTTGATGTTTCACCAAAAAACACTGCGCAAGACACAATGCTTGATCAAGCACATTGTCATTATGAAGCTGTCAATCACCAGTTGTCCATAGCTATAGCCTTCTGAATCTTCTGAATAGTTCTCACAGAGGAATGTTCAAGCTCAATGCAAAATTGGATGAGATTTGTTGCTGTACTTGCTCTGTCATTTTGAATGTGATGGCCACACAGTACACGTGCTCACTCAATGGTGTCTACTGCCCTCAGTGACTACTACAGTGAAGTCATCACTGTTCATGTATGCACATTCCAGTGCACTCTCTTTGGCTGCCAGGTTACATCAATGTCATGCAAACCATTCTTGTTATATTAACAATGTTGGACTTTTTCTGGACAGACCTCGTATATTATATCACTAACATGAGTGTATTCTGAACCTTACATAGGTTGTGTATCTTTCCAATCACAAAGCTAATTTGAGGCCTAAAAATATATTTTCCTTTCACCTTCTCAGTTCTCAATGGGCAAATAATCACATTAACAGAGACAGGTTACCAGGCTAAAATCAAAGTTTTAATGAATGTTAATGAGGAATTCACATAAGCATAAAAATTCCGTGAAAATTACAAAGGCAGTGAGGCAACATCTGGATATATAAGCCATTTTGGACAAAGGAGAAAAAAGGGGATAATGGGATATTAGATTTCAGAAGTAAAAATGGGTAGTTTACAGATAATTGAGGAAGATCAGAACACATGGCAGGAAAGCCCTTGCTGTGCTACTCAGTAGTGATGGGACACAGGGGTATCTAGCTGACAGGCCCCTGCCTGAAGTCCTCCTGTTTACCATACTTAATTCAAGTTAGGCTAAGGAGACATCCTGAGATCCTCTTCCTGAAGCAGATTTCTGTATCTGAATCTCTTGGGCAGGAAAGTTGGGTGAGTCAGTTTATTTCTGAGTCTTATTTCTTAATCCACAGCTTAAAATCACCATCTTAAAAACAGCTTCAAAGTGGCAAAATCTTGGTTCCCTTCACTAGTTAGCTACAAAGTCAAAATCCAAACTCATGCAATTTGACCCCAAACTAAACCTTTCACTATTGTGAAAATGCATTTATAATTTCAAACTCCTTTCCAAACCTGATAAATGCACGTGTTTCATTTGATCCCATTATGATCATCTCATTTTTCTTTCAATTGATCCCATTGTGATTATCTTTTTTCTTTCACTCCCTTCTCTAATTGCATGAATATAATGTGCTTTTTTTGATCTTCAAAATTTGTCATTGTGTATGCTCAGAACTACTTGCTTCCTTCTTTTCACCTTTCTCACTCTTTTTCTCTCTCTCCATTTTAAATACTTTACTCATTTATTTTTAGAGGGGAAGAGAGGGAGATAAAGAGGGAGAGAAACATCAATGTGTGGTTGCCTCTCATGTGGTCCCTACTGGGGACCTGGTCTGCAACCAAGGCATGTGCTCTAGACTGGGAATCGAACTGACAACCCTTTGGCTGGTAGGCTGATATACTCAATCCACTGAGCCACACCAGCCAGGGCAACTTTCCCTCTCTAAATCTTATCTCTTTGAAAAAGCCTTAAAGTCTCTACACTCTGGTTAGTCTCAAAGTCTCAGACAATTAGCTTATATTTGTATAGCAAAAGATTTGAAGAGAGGGAGATAAAAATTCCTTTAAATTTGCCCATCATCAGGAAGAGGTAAGAAGTCAGACTTTCAGCAGGAGGTGTGCTAACTCTGACATGATTCTCTCTCCTTAGAGCTCACTCAGCTTTACTGCCATGGAAACAAAAGCAAGGAGATCATTTTGCTTCACGTCAATCCCCCAGATCTAATGAAATAAGAAAAACAAAAGGATCTGCAGGCCCTGGTGAGGCAGCTCAGTTTGTTCCTGATATGCCAAAGTTGCAGATTTGATCCCAGGTCAGGGCACGTACAAGGATCAACCAAAAAGTGCATAAATAAATGGAACAGCAAATTGATGTTTCTTTCTCTTCCTCTGTTCCTTTTTCTCTCTCTCTAAAGTCAATTTTTTAAAAAATCTACAAAAACAACCTTGGGCTGTAAAGCAAGATATTGTTTAGCCTGAATTATTTAACTGGTCAGGAAATTTTGGGTCAAGCAAGTTTTCTATAGGGTGCAGGATATGAAAGGAATTAAAGCAGTTTCTGTGTCACTGTCAAAGGTGTGTGCTTGGGGTGAGGGGTGTATGCTAAAGAGGCAGGTGCATTGGGTGTTAAGGCAGTGCAGCCCTGGCAACAATGCAGGCACCAATAGATAAAGACAATAGTGAATCAGTAGCTTAGTAAAAAACAATAGTCTTGGGGAAGTATTAGCTTAGTGGCAGAGATGTCTCTACAGTGTGGCATTTGTCCTTGGCAGAGAAAGCAACAAAGGTGGGAGGCTTTCAGGTACTTCATAGTTTCAGCACTCCACTTAAACACCCTGGAAACTAAGAGACAATGTGGTTGTGAAGGATACTGAATTTACCATCTTTACCCCCACTCTTTTAGAGGTAAAATTTGAACTAAACTACTTCTAGCTGATACTAAGGTATAGTAGAAAAGATGTACTGCTATATTTTTACCTGAGCTCTGCATTCAGCCTGATGTAGCCTGAAAGAAAACAGAACAAAGCTGTTACAACTACAGATTAAGTTTATACATGTTTTGAATGTATTCATGCATCCAGTTATGTATGTTTTGTGAATTTTGTTGTAATCATAATAATATTCAGTTATTCAATAAACATGTATTGAAATCTTATTATACTATGAGTCAAGTACATATTGGCGATATGTTCCCTGTATTTTTTGAGGTTAAAGTCTAGAAGAGAATGAGAGTAAATGAATAAATACAGAAGCAAATATACAATTACTAGTTGTGTTAAAATGAATGAAGCTCAGCATCACTAGCCATCAGAGAGATGCAAATTAAAACCACAATGAGGTACCATCTTACACCAGTCAGAGTGGCCAACACAAACAAATCAACAGACAAATGTTGGAGAGGATGTAGAGAAAAGGGAACCCTAGTGCACTGTTGGTGGGAATGCAGACTGGTGAGGCCACTGTGGAAAACAGTATGGAATTTCCTCAGAAAACTAAAAATGGAACTGCCCCTTGACCCAGCAATTCCACTGCTGGGATTATACCCTAAGAACCCTGAAACACCCATCCAAAAGAACCTGTGCACCCCAATGTTCATAGCAGCACAATTTACAATGGCCAAGTACTGGAAGCAACCGAAGTGCCCATCAGCAAATGAGTGAATCCAAAAACTATGGTATATTTACACAATGGAATTCTATGCAGCAGAGAGAAAGAAGGAGTTTACACCCTTTGCAACAGCATGGATGGAACTGGAGAGCATTATGTTAAGTGAAATAAGCCAGACGGTGAGGGACAAATACCATATGATTTCACCTTTAACTGGAACATAAGCAATAGAAGAAAAAAGGAAACAAAATATAACCAGAGACATTGAAGTTAAGAACAATCTAACAATGGGCAGGGGTGAGTGGGGAGGGTACAGTGAGGAGAGGGGATTACAGGAACTACTATAAAGGACACATGGACAAAATCAAGGGGGAGGGTGGAGGTGGGGGAGGGAGGTAGGTTCAGCTGAGGTGGGGTGGAGGGATGGGGAGAAAAGGCACGCAACTGTAATTGAATAACAATAAAAAATTAAAATTAAAAAAAAATGAATGAAGGAAGTGAATAAGATAAAAGGGAATAATGATGATGGGGGGAATGTAAGGAGGCACTTGAACGAAGGGATAAGGGGAGTGATCTTCAGGCTGAGACCTGCCTGATGCGGGAGAAGGGCCCACAAACTACTCAAGGGGGGAGAATGGCGGTTGCAGCACTTAAGGCCTTCTAGGCAGAAGGATTAGATTAAGGACCTGAGTCATGAAAGGCTCAGAGTGTTTGAGGACAGTAAGGAGTCTGGTAGGGCTGAAATATACTGGGCAAGGATAAGAAGCAAGTGAGATGAAGGTGGAAATGTAGTCAGGGGCTAGGTCATACAGATCCCTGTAGTCCAAGATAAAAATGTAGTGGTTCAGGGCCCAGGCTGAAACCAGATTTCATGAGTAAAATCTAGCTTCTAGCACTTAGTAGCTGTGTAACTTTGGAGAAGGTACTTAACTTTTCTTTACTTCAGATTTTTCACCAGTAAATATGGGGACAATAATAGTGTTAGTATAGGTAACTAGATATTAATAAGGGAAGGGGGCAATAGAAATCAGGCATGATTAGGCATAATGAAGCTTACTTGTTTCACCAGGAAGTTGCAGCTTCACACACTCCCCAGGGAACCACCAGTCCATTGCCCTGAGATAACTGGGGGAAGGGATAGAATAATAAAGGGAAAGGTAAGCACATACACATTAGAAGCCAAGATGCTGACTGTAGATGCCTGCCAGTCTAGCTCAGGGAAATGGTCTGATTGGATAAGTGACAAAACTCCAGATCTAGAAAATAGATTGGTTAGAGGGTGGACCCATCAGAAACCTGGAAAGCTTGGGAAGTTAATTGTTTAGTTTGTAGAAGAGCCCGGTCTATCCCAAGCCTGAGGTAATATAACCTGAGTCTAACAAAGACAAAGCCCTTTTTTCCCTCTTCCCCACCAACCCCTCTAAAACAGGTATTGGGTCCCCATGGCTTAGCACTTAGCAATCATGTGGCCCTTGCAGGCCATGGCTGGCAGCCTAGGTGGGCTCCAAATGCAGGTTCCAAACAGGAGCCTGAGTACAGCAGCACAGCAACAGATCGCAGCCGGGAACAGAGCTGAGCTCCCTGGATGGGGACTGAGACTGATGATTCCAGACCAATGGCACAGAATCTTTGGATACTGGCCTTTGTTTTGAAGAAGATGAGGCTGGACTTTTTCCCTGACAGAACGAATGGAAACAGGTTACTGGGAACCCAGGGGCAGCCTTCACTTTCCACTCCGATGACTCTACCACTAAACCTCCATCCGCCACGCGTGAGTCTCCCGGAATACTTTTCTTGGGACCATGGGAAAAAACACAGTTTCCACCGGCAGCAGTAGGACCTACTCCACAGGGTTGCTTTGAATATTGGAGTTTATAAATGTAAAGTAGGTAAACTAGTGTCTTGCGCTGTGTGTGTCTGTGTGTGTGACTCAACCGTTGCAATCAGGAGAGTGATAGGACCGGAGTTATGTTTTATGCATATAATCTTGCCTGATGGCTGGAAAACGGATAGAGAAATGGAGAATGGACCTGAAGAGTGTACAAAAGTGATTGTAGGGTCTTAATAAAGTACTTTGACATTAGATATTATTTATCAGTTTTGCAGTATACTCTAGTTTGTACTCTCCTTTTCCCCTGTTACTGTTCTCTTTGAATACCTTTAAGTTTCTTGAATATTTAATAGGGAAGTCATGTGTCATACTAATAATGTAGTGACAAAATTATTTTGAAAAGCTATGTCATCTCTAGAAAAGTAATTATGAATTCTAATTTTTATATTACTGAGATGAAAACATTCAGAATAAAATTGTTTCTTACTCAGCAGATATTCAGCAGATATTTATTGAAAGCTAATTATATGTTAGACATCCTCTAGGCATTTAGAACATACAACAAACACAATTTTGCCTCGTGACAATTATATTATATTTTTGGCAAGGCCAAGTAGTGACCTGTCATAGTTGAAAATTCTATACCTGAGATATAGTTAATCAAAAGTATATAAATAAATATTAACACTAGTAATTGTATAAACATTCCTCTCACCTTCACTAAACTTTAGATGGACTACCGATCTAGGCCCTGACCTCTCTTTTCTTAGATTATGTTCTGGAGAAAACTTTTAACTTTGAATTCTTTATCTGCCTGTTTTAGTTGTAAACAAACTGTGATAAAACCTTTTTACCAATTTTACAACCCAGAAATGTCTTTCTTAAGGACCTAGGAGCCATTTCTTTGAAATATAATCATCAAGGATAATTGTGCCCCTATCTGGCAGTCCGTGTGTGAGGGTAGGAGCCTGCTTTCTGATGGATACCAGTTAGTATCATCACAGGGAAAATGCACTTGCAGACTCAGGAATAACTCAATGTGCGCCAGATATTCTACTGATTAGCCTCTTTCCCAACAACCTCCAGTACTGTCACACAAGCGCCCAGCACTCGTTTCATCAAAGTTAAGTTTAGACAGTTTTCTGGGCTCTCTTCTATAACGCTATAGTCTGAATAAAGTCATCCATAGTTTAAATTTTTTGGTGTAATTTTTGCTTTAGCATAGCTATGTAAAGGTGAATAGCATAATTATAGATGATTTTAAAAATGCAGTTTTGTTGAGAACTTTACTTGCCTCAAAAGTGGTGAAACTGAGTATATCTGTGTGTGTGTAAGTTTGCAAACCATGTTCAAAGCAATATGAGTAGAAGAAATATATAAAATTTCTGAAGAAAAAGTACTTCAGGAATCTTTGGTATCTAAAACGTGATGAATATTGTTCCAAGAATCATTAAAAAATAAATATAATAATGCCTGAAAATAATGAAAACCAAGAAAAATGATCTGAAAAGGGAAGGATTGTGATATTTAATCACATACGTGAAGTTTATAAGGAAATTTTTGTTAGAATTATCATCCGAGATGTCATTATACACCACAGCATACTGGAAGTGTGCTGTGTAAATTATGCGAGTCTGGGAATAAAGTGTCTCTAAGTAATGAGAGTAATTTTAAATCAATGCATTTGTCCAACAAGTAGCCAATGGGGAAATTTAATTGTGAAATTCATGGTTATTATCTTAACTGAAAATGAATTCTATCAACTAGTTTGAGCCAAATTACCATAGGTATTAGACTCTATTCACACAGTAGACAAAAATTACATTAATTTGTGCTTTGGGAGAGACTTTTAAGAACTAACTTTTGAAGCTCAAGAAAGAAAAAAAAATGCATGCACATAAATCATAGCCTGACTGATAATGGGTAAATACATTTCAGTGTTTTATAGAAAAGAATCTAAGCCTTACAATAGTATCCATTATTTTACACACCCAGGTAGTTGGGATTCAGTTGACATTAACTAAAGAAACAAAAATACTCAGAAAGAATCAGAAGCCAGTTTTTTCCCTTTGAGCTAAGTGAGATGACATGGCAGCTGACAGCAGTGATTTACTATCTGACATACATTGCTGTAGTACCAGTGATTTATCTCATATGTCACTGAAGAGTGGCAAAATAAATATACATTGCATCTGCATGGCACTGATAGCCACAAATCAATTTCTGCATCTATAGCTAGAGTACAAAGACCTAGTGAAAAAGAAAGCCAGGCATTTATTTAGGCTAATGTGCCTGCAGATATGGCATGGGCATTTAACTGAGGTTTTTCTCTAAAGACTTTGTGGATTAAATTATAACGTAAAAACTTTTTCAAATGTTTATTCCTTGAATACTTTGTGCTCCAGTGTTTAAAGAGGATTTAAAAGTCATATTGGGTGTTTATTAAAGGCAAAAAAGTGTCCATGACATCCTAAACAAATCACAGCAAATTAAAAACACATTTTAACAGATATTTTTTTAATAAGCAAAGCTAAATATAAAGATATGTATAAATGAGAAAATCAAGAGAAATTATTGGTACTTTTCTATTGTCCCTAGTTGAATATCTCAAGGTTGGTATCTTGCTAGATTTTGGCAATTTTTTGCATGCTTAGTTTAAATTAATATTTACTAAGAAGAAGCCCAATTATAAATACCTCTCCTCTTATGAATTACCTACAGTGCCATTTGAAACTTTCAAAAAACTCCTTGAGACCTCATATAATGATAAAATTGGCTCTGAGCTGCATTATTTAAAAATAATCATAGATCTTGCGAGTTGCACACAAACTAAAGCTAGTCGTATTAGTTCTAATGTACAAGAGGGATAGGGAAGGGACAGCCAGGTTTGGAGAATGGACAATGACTGTGGATGCATATGCCTCACTATGGAAAAGGATATGAGGGGTAATGGAGAGGTGGCATCACTAAATCAGCAAGGGGTTAACGGTTTGGTGAGACTGAAATGAATGGCAAAGGGGGATGAAGGAGGGCTCACAGAGAAACAGGGCTCTAAAAAGTCTTAATCATTTTCTCAAGATTATCGTCTAGTGAAGTCATTTTTAACTTTCCTGTTTATGTTTATGTATTCCTGGGAGTGAATATATAGTTTATCAAACAGATTAAGAACAACTGGCTGTGTAATTTATGCCTTACTGACATAATGGGAAAATGTAAATTCCATAATCATTAACACATGGGATAGAAGCTGCCCTTGTTTTTTATAGAAGGAAGTGTTAGAAGAAAAGAGTTCTCCCCAGGAGCTTACACATATTATGATTGTTATTTGCATGGCTGGGAAATCCCAGATGGATGAATTCTGGATAGATTTCAAATGGGGATAAATTATATAGTATAAACAGTTCTCATTTAAAATGTATAAGCTAAGCTGTGCTAGTGAAAATAGACAGTTATGTTGTATTTTCCTTATGTTATGTTACAGTTGGAGAAAAATACAGTTGGAGAAATGAACACTCTTTTTGGTGGGTCATTTATTTACTTGTGTTTTTTAAAAGGTAACTCACCTTTTAAAAAGGTAATGGGTGTCCAACCCAAGGACTGCAGACCAAATGCAGCCCAGGATGGCTATGAATGTGGCCCAAAACAGAATCATAAATTTACTTAAAACCTGTTTTTTGCTCATCACTTTTTGTTCATGTTTGTGCATTTAATGTTTGGCCCAAGACAACGATTCTTCTTCCAGTGTGGCCCAGAGACAATGAAAGTTCGGACACCACTGGATGATGGTTTATATAAGTATATATTGTTAAGTGACTTCCACAATCAAGTTAATTAACACATCTAACACCTCACCCAGTATAGCGAAAACATTTAAGATCTCTCAGAGCAAATTTCGAGTGTACAACACTACATTATTTTCCCCCCTCTTTTTATTGTCGTTCAAGTACAGTTGTCTCCATTTTCATACCACCACTCTGCCCTACCCCAGCCATCCCCACCGCCCACCCTGGATCCTACCCTCCTTTGGCTTTCTCCAGGTGTCCTTTATACATGTTCCTGACAACCCTTCCTCTTTCCCCACCTCTGGTTACTGTCAGTTTGTTCTTTATTTCAATGTCTCTGGTTATATTTTGTTTGCTTCTTTGCTTTGTTGATTAAGTTCCACTTACAGGTGAGATCATATGGTATTTGTTTTTCACCACCTGGCTTATTTCACTTAGCATAATGCTCTCCAGATCCTTCCACGCTGTCTTAAAGGGTAGGAGCTCCTTATTTCTTTCCGATGTGTAGTATTCCATCGTGTAAATGTACCATAGTTCTTTGATCCAGTCATTTACTGATGGGCACTGAGGTTGCTTCCAACTCTTGGCTATTGTAAATTGTGCTGCTATGAACTTTGGGGTGCATGGGTTATTTTTAATTGCTGTTTCAGTATCCTTAGGGTATAATCCCAGCAGTGGAATTGCTGGGTCAAAAGGCAGTTCCATTTTTAGTTTTCTAAGGAAATTCCATAGTGTTTTCCACAGTGGTTTCACCAGTCTGCTTTCCAACAATGTACTGGGTTTCCTTTTCTCCACAACCTCACCAGCACTTGTTTGTTGATTTGGTTATGATGATCTTTCTTACTGGTATGAAGTGGTATCTCATTGTGGTTTTAATTTTCATCTCTCTGATGGCTAGTGATGCTGAGCATCCTTTCATATGTTTCTGGGCTCTGTGTATGTCCTCCTTGGAGAAGTGTCTGTTTAGGTCCTTTGCTCATTTTTTAATTGGGTTGTTTGTCTTCCTGGAGTGGAGTCATATGAGTTCTTTATATATTTTGGAGCTCAAACCCTTGTCTGAGGTGTCATTTGCAAATATATTTTCCCATATGGTTGGTTCCCTATTCATTTTGCTAATATTTTCTTTAGCCATGTGGAAGCTTTTTATTTTGATGAAGTCCCATTTATTTATCCTTTCCTTTATGTCCCTGCTCTAGAGGACATATTGGTGAAAATATTGCTGCTTGGGATATCTGCGATTTTACAACACTATATTATTAACTATAATCACCATGACATACATCAGATCCCATGGACTCACTCATCTTATAACTGAAACTGTCTATACTTTGTCCAGTATCTTTCCCTTAAACCCAGCTTCACCCCCAACCACTTGGAAGCCACCATTCTACTATTACTATGAGTTCAGCATTTTAGATTCCACATATAGATGAGATCATACAGTATTTGCCTTTGGTGTATTTCAGTTAATGTGATGTCCTCCAGATTCATCCCTGTTATGACAAATGGCAGGATTTCCTTCTTTTTTATAGCTAAATTATATATATATATAATTATAGCAAATATATATATACATATATAAAACTCTTTTGAATATAAATGCAAAAAATTCTCATAACATTACTTCTCCAACAACAATGTGGTATCAATTAATTATTTATGTGATAAGCAATGAAACTACTCATAGTTCATGTCAAATACAAGAGTCAGTTACACAGTTTAGAAGACCTAACTGTGAAAATATAAGATAGAGGAATATCTTAAGAACTTGTGGTAGAAAAGTATGTTTTACAAGACCAAAAATTTTATATAGTACAATTTATTAACCATACAATAGTATAATCTATTACCCATAATGTGTATGATATATTAACCACAGTCCTATTTCCCCAATACACTGTTAAAAAGATAACAAATAAAGCCTAAGTATGAAGGAAGAACGAAAACTGACAAAGGAATTGTATCCAGAATATATAAATAAATTCCTAACAAGTACCTATATTAGCAAGATCTCTGTGAGTTTTGGGGCTATGAACAAGACAAAATAAACAAATGTGGTACAAATTTTCAAAGAGCTTAATTCAAACTGGAGAGTGAACAAAACCAACTATTTACCCATGAAACTACAACAACATAATATTGAATGTAAACTATAATTGAAAAATAAAATTTAATAAAACAACAAAAATGCCAAGAATTTATTGCACTGATTAAAAATAAAGATTAAGGTTGCACTGATTAAATAAAGATTAAGAGGGATCGGTCCCTCACCTGAATGCAAGAATACTTGTTTCCTTGAATGCTTCTATTAATCAGTTTATTTAACCTCGTCTTCTAGTAGTTGTTGGCCAACATGTGAATCATCACATTATTTATACTTTCAGCAACTGTTTATTGAGTACCTTATATATGTGAACACTGTGCTGGGAATTTGAGAGGCCATGATGACTAAAAGTCACAATGTTTTCCCATAAGGAGCCTACATTCTTCAAATCCATTAATACATGTATGCAAGCAGATATGCTTACATTTTTAAAAAAGAATTAAAATGTTTTATAACAAAAACAAAATACTATAATTAATAGTCTTAATAACCTCTTAAGCTGGTACTTTTGGATTTTCATTGTGTGAATTCACATCTTCTTCCTTCTCGACTAATCTCCAAATATAGAAAGGGTGTTCACCCAAATCCCAGGAGTCCTCAAACACTGACATTTTCTTAGTCTGAAGTTGAAATCCCCATAAGTCTAATTTCATCAATACGAGCATCTCTAATTCCATTTTTCTTGTCAATGACTGATATATGCCTTGCCTGTCAACTGGATTCTGCTCATTAAGGTGATCACAAGTACAATATATACACGGGCTTTGAAGAAATATTTTTGTTCATTGGTTCGCTGTTTTTTTTTTTTTTCTTTATGAAACAATAAACACATAGGAAATGACTCATTTATTGTTGTGGACATTATATCAGCATGTGATTCTCAGAAGTTTGCAACTTTCTGGGTAGCGATCTGAGGGCAAAGTCAATGCATTAAGAGAAGTTTGGAAAGATAAAAGGGATCAGGGATGTATGCCGTTGAGCAGCTGGATGTTACAATTTTGATATACTCTGGTTACTTTCTATGGGAGATATTGTATGTCCTTTAATGTTATGCCAGTTCAGTTGAGGCTTTACAATATTTTCATCCAGAAGCATCCAGAACAATACACATTCCAATAAAAATTATAATCAAATATTATTTTATCAGGTAAAGCTAATTTCTCCGTAAGTACAAAGTTTTATCAAGTGTAAACTTTTAAATAAATTAATTTTGTAAAATAAAAAGTTGTAATAGAAAACAAAAGCAAATATTAAAATAATTTATAAAACAACAAAAATAATAGTATAATTAGGTTAAAATAAAAATGGGAAAAATTTAATATTCTAAATAAAAGAAGAACGTCTATACAGTTGGTTTCAAAATTAAGATAGGATTTAAAGAAAAATAGCACTGTTTATCAATGGAGAAACAATTTTGGGGAATACAGGATTGATATCATGGGTGGATAATTAAGAAAAAAATTAGTTCAGAGCCATTCCTCCTCATACCCAAGCTAAATCTAGATAGATTATTTTTTTTTAAAGTTACAGAAATACTTAGAAGAGAATAAAGCTTGATGTAACCGGGTATCTGCAATGAACACATGTCCATATATAAGCCAATAAATAACAAGAATAAGGAATCCAAGGTATGAATTTAGACATATAAGGAATTTACCCTGGACATAGGTGTTGTATATATAGGGGTAATATAGTGCTAAAAATCAGGGCTTTGCTAGAAAACAAATAGTGTTTAACAGAAGATTAATATTTAATAATTTTTTAAAACCAGTATTTTAAAAAGAAACAAAATCAGAAAAACATTTATAATGCATTTTACATATTAAATACTTTAAACATCACAAAAAATCATTATATAAATCAAGATATACAACATTTGCATTACCTAGAAACTTCCTTCATGCCACTTTTTAGTCAATATGTGCCAAATAACATCCTGGTAACTAAGTCAACAAAGGCTAATGGCTTCTAATTAAATTACTGTATTTCAAACAAGAGGATTTTGAAATGTATTAGAAAACATGACGTAAAATCTACATGGACATGTTTGTCCACTTTTGTTAATTTTGAGTCATTATTGTGCATGAAATCTGCAGGAAGAGCACAGGTGCATATGAATACACGAACGTATAAAGTCAGTATTTGTTGTGTACGGTTTGTAGGATTGCAAAGTAATATTTTCTTTTAATATTTTGGCTTTCCAAACTTTCTGACATTGTTTATTTTTACATTTACATAATGATTCCCACAGATGACATGTACACATCCACCAATTCTATGCAACCCGTAACTCCCTAGTTAAAACCTGAATGCATGAACACATGTATGCTTACTTATCACATACCAGCTTCATTACAGAAACAGGCCAAGAGTGGTTTTTAAATGTTTATTTTCCTTGAAGACTAAAACAATTAATGTGCTTTAAAATGTTTGATGAAATAATTCCAGTGTCCACAGTGACCTTCCATATTAATTCACTTAGCTTTAGACATCTTTGTAAATGAAATTTTCTGATTACTAGGTATGAGAGAAAAGTTCCCTCAAATCTGAAGTCATACTAGTATGGAGGGGAATTTCACAAAAGTACCCCATGGATTCCTCTGCTAGTGCAATCATCTCTTCTAGCTATTCGTTTGTCAGAGTAGTTGACAAGAAAGCATCTGAATGTAAGATGTACATCCTTGTATGCACTGTTATAAAACTGTGGCTTACTCAGGGCTTCCATCTGTGAATTCATTACTTTATTCCCAGAATAATACTGTGTTCTACGTTTTTCAAAATTGTTGTTCAATTACAGTTGTCCCCATTTCACCCCCATTACTCTTCCCTGCCATACCCAACCCCCACCTCCCACATTCAATCCTCCCCACCATTGACCTTGTCCATGGGTCCTTTATACATGTTCCTTGACTTGATCCTTCTCCTTCCCCCCATGACCCCCCTCCGCCCTCCCTTCTGGTCACTGTCAGTTTGTTCTATATTTCCATGTCTCTGGTTCTATTTTGCTCACTTGTTTGTTTTGTTCATTATGTTCTGCTGCTTATAGGTCAGATCATATGTGATTTGTCTTTCACTGCCTGGCTTATTTCACTGTGTTCTACATTTTTCAATCAACTTCTATTGTAACTCAACCAATGCCTCTGAAATGGTTAACTTTGCAAATTCTCACTGGAGTATACATGGAAAGTTTTGTGATCCATCTAAAAGAAGTTGGTTGAATTGGGAGAATATTTAAGTTTAATAAGCTACATTTATGCATTTTATAAATCACTTCCATGTAAAAACAAATTATCACTGGCTGTCCTATTAGAGAAATATTGATGCAAATAGACCAATTTGACAGTAGTAATGTGAACTTCTGTGATCTTATTTATTGCCTAGGGACATAAGTGTGTGTTCCCTAATTGCTTTTTTCTAGAAAGGCTAATTGACAATATATCTATCATGATATTATAACTTCTTAAAAATCATTTTTCAGAGAAATGGAGATTAGATTCTATTATATTCATGCAGACTGTTTATTTTCCTTGTTTGATATAAGCAATACAATAGAATATCATTTCAGCATTTCTTCTTAAGAAGTGTTCATAATCTTAATGTATTTCAACAGTCTGTCATTTTAATTTGGAAGGAGAAGGAGAAATATTTTTTCTTAAATTACTACTTTGAGGTAGAATTTATATGACATCAATAAGTCCTGAATTGTCCTCTTCAATGAGTAATTTTGACTATTTTACTTATCTATAAAATTACCGAGTAAATCAACGTATACACGTCTTCATTACCCAGAAACTTCACTCAATGCCTCTTTCTCCCCCTAATAAATATGTTCACTGTTTTCTCCAAATGTCTCATCATCATATTGCATGAGATCATTTTTTTTACAGTGGGTGCCCTGTAGACATGAGTTTATTAGAGGAGACCACAGTCAGAGTACCTTATTATCTAAAGCAATTCCCAATATGAATGTGGAAGCTAAATTCCTATTTAAGATTTGCAGCATCTCAGTAAGCCTCATAGTTTAGAAGCCTATGACCTAAGAAGACCACCATACTCCCCAAGCACAAGCTACAAATTAACAGCAACAGTCATTCTCACTCAATAAAGAAAAGAATGAGGGCACACAGTAGTCATTGCTCAACAGCAATTTTGAAATTTGGGCAGACATATTTGTCCAGAGCTCAAGGAATGAGAAGTGGTTTTTATTTAATATCCAGTTTATCACTCTAAGGTTGTCTATTCTTTGTACTCTTAGGTCACCTTCTGAGTCATCTGTCTTTCCTTTCCATAAAATATGTCCTATGTTTGCAGCCTGAAGGTTTATCAGCCTGATCCCTGTATGTAGGTATTTTGTCAATTTTGGTTAAAGTTTCTTTCTCACTTGAAACAAATATATGTTTCAGTTGGGTTGAAATTTTGTTAAGTTTCAGATAAATTGTTCAAAATGCTTACTCACTTAAATTTTACATTTGAATGTGTGTGTGTGTTCCAGCAATTACTCAAAAAGGTATCTTTTATTTTAAAAGAAACTTTTAAAATCACTTTAAAATCTCTAACTATAGTTGTTGAATTTTCTATATCTTACATTAATTTCCTTAACATTTTGTTCCAGAAGTATGAAGGCTATGTTACAAGGTAATTAAAGTTGTAGGATGGTTATACTTTCCTGTTAAATTGACTGTTTTATTGTTATGAAATGCTTCTCTTTATACCTGCCAGTATTTCTTGTCTTAAGTATGAACTCTATGTATGACATCGACAACTTTCTTGTGGTTATAATTTGACTACAATTCTGTTTTCCATCCTTTTTTTTTAAACATGCATTGTTCATAGATTCAGTGTTTCTTGTGAGCAACATAGTTTTTTAAATCAATTTTGGTACTCTTAAATTATATGATCAGAGTATTATTTTATGTTCATTGAATGAATTTACTTGGGTTTAACCCGACATCCTATTATTATCTTATTGCTTACCTCTTCTTTGAACTCCTTTCTTCTCCTTTCTCTGTCTCTTTTTTGGATTTATCTGTGTTTTTTCTTTTTTCCTTTTACTAGCTCATTAGTAAACATGTTTTTATTATTCATTTGATGGTTACTCTATGAATTTTATGTGCACACTCAGTGAAAAAATATACTTCCTTTATTAATTTTGCCACTTTCTGGACAATGAAAGAATGTCTTTCCACTTAATCTTATTTTTCACTTATTTGTGAAATTATTGTCATATTTTCAAATCTACATACTTTTACTTCACGATGCTACTATTATTGCTTGACAAAGCCAATAATCACTTCAAGTTATAAGCATACTCTGAATTTCTCTATGAATTTCCATGCTTTTATCTGAAATCATTTTGCTCCCATCTAAATAGCCCCTTTTACAATTTTTGATAGTGCATATATGCTGATGTTAAATTCTTCCATTTAAAAATGTACATTAAGATTTTAAATTTTTTTTCTGGAGGTTATTTTTACAGGGTGTAGAAGTCTACATTGCCAATAATCTTTCAGCCTTTGAAGGTGACTTTTAATTGCATTTTCTTGTTATTTTTTATGTTCAAAGGTCATTTTTCAGGCTTATTAGGGAGTCATGGCAATGTGCACACACACGGAGGTTTATTATGAAGAATGGATTTCTTCATATTTTCCTTGATTTTTTTAGTCCAGCTTTTGAAAGTTATTTGCTAGTAATGTATCAAATATTAATGTGCCAGTTTTTTCTCCTGTCACAGTAGAATTCCAAATTACAAGAATATTTAACTTTTGCAACATTTTCCATATGTCTACAATTTATTAATACATTTTCATCAATTTTATTTTTGCTTGAATCTGGATAATTTATTCATACATTTTCCAGCTCAACCTTTGTTCCACTGTGTTCATTCTGGTTCTAATTTTTTTGTTTTTAATTCTAGCATTTTCATTTGATTCTTATAAATTCTGGTTCTCTAGCAAAATTTATTATATTTTAAAATGTATATTTAAAATATTAGCCATAGTTGTTTTAAGTTTGTATGTAATAACTATTTATATTTAGATCTGTTCCTCTTGTTTTTTAAATGATTCTAACCATTTAGTTCAATGTTTCTGTAAATCTAACAATTTATTTTTAATTAAATATAAGGTTTTATGTATGATAAATTACAGATACTCTGTATGAGGTCATCTTCCTTTAAAAAAATTAATTTCTTTAGCAGATGGCCACAAACGTAAGGGAGGTTTCCCTTGAGGCTATTACCAATTTTTCCTTTACTTCTGGGTGTGTCTGTTTACAGGGCATCTTCAATGACTCCAAGCATCTCAGTGAAAGGCTGAAGTGTTTACCTGGGGCAACTTCCTAACTTGCAGGGTTTGA
Organism: Desmodus rotundus; assembly: GCF_022682495.2. Lineage (NCBI taxonomy): Eukaryota > Metazoa > Chordata > Mammalia > Chiroptera > Phyllostomidae > Desmodus > Desmodus rotundus. The sequence goes on from NC_071397.1 coordinate 26,137,248, forward strand.
ACACAAACTGTTGTATTTTCACTACTGTGCAAATGCTGATATCTATACTAGTTGCTGTATCTTAGTTTCGCAGAGGCTGGTTCATTTATGTACAGCATATTATTTGCCTGACGCCTCAAGGAGACATTTATTGCAGATTTTGGGGTTTACTTGTCAGTGGCATTTTTTTTCTCTTGGATTTTTGTTTTTATAATCATTGCTGTATTTAAGACTCAAACCACATTTTGTCCCTCCCAAGTCCAGTGAAGCTGCAGAAACTATCATGCAGGCATTATTTTTCTGTTAGATGTCTATGCCTTTATGAATCAGCAAATACTATGAGGACAAAACGCTAAAGAGAGTTTGGCCCGGGTGAACGAACTTGCCTTATCAACGAGATCTTTGCCCCTTAAGTCCAGACTGCCTTTGAGGGCTCTTGGATGTTTCCAAATTGTTGTTTTATATTTTTCCAACCTTTACAGATGTGTTATGGGAAATCAGTCTGACAACAGTGTCAGAGTTCTGTATACAGAGAAGTGCCTATGAAGTACTAGCCAGAAGGGGACAAACTGAATACATTCTTAAATATTGAACAAATGAAAGATGTTTTCACTACTAAAACCCCCCACGACAAAAACATGAACATTTCAGTGTTATATTTCCATATGTTTTATTGCTAAAATATATATATATTTTAATATATAGTCCTATTATTTCTGCTACCCATCTAAGTTTTTGCTGCATAACTAATTAAAAAGGTAAGAGAATATGTCTATGTAGTCACAGATGTCAAGGTATTTACAAACACTCTTCACGAGAGTCAATTCAGTACCTGATTTATACCATTCCAAAGTGTTCTTTAAAAAATGATAACTATAAACTTAATTGTGCTTGTGTAGTATATTTATATCCTTTCAAAGGAAACCAACAGAGAGATAATCATCTCTTTTTTGAAGAATCTTGAACATCTTTAATACATTTTTATTAATTAGTTCTATGGAAAGTTAAATCTATACTTAATGGACTTCTGGACTATCTATAATTGTATGTGTGTTTGCTTGCATGTAATTATTGGATGGGATTAGAAAGCTCTGGATTTATATTTCTGTGAATTTCTCTAATTTGCTATCACTAAAATATGTTAAGAAACTGTAACACAAGAATATAGGAGCTAATGGTGAGTATATAGATGAAAAATATATTTTTGTCATATTATACTTGTCCCTGCACTCACAGAATATTTTAGATGCAGTTTATGAAAGATAGCTTCTTATATCTCATATGAGGTGTAATAGTTATGGAATTTCTCTCCCTGGATAGCTTCTTTCTCAATCAGGGCCAAATTACCATATCATAACAGCTGTGTGAGATAGCCAGCGTTGCCCTTAAAGTAAATGGGAATGAGACAATCTTTCACTCACTGTCATGCAAGATAAAGTACAATCTCATAATAATGCTGGAGTTCTACATAAAAACCAATTACATAGCTGTGGCCCATCTATTGATGAAGATTTTATTAGAACTGAACAAAAAGTAGCCAAGCTCTACATTCCTGGGTTGGAATGAATGTAAAATAGCAACATGATGCAACATTTAAATACAAATTTAAGTCACATGGAAAGACAGATAATGCTTGACTACAGGATATTTTAGAAACATTGAAAACATTTTAATGTACAAATGATGGGTTCATTACATTAAGATTGGGAATATAGCACATAAACATGCATGATGCAAAACATTCTGTGCTTATCAATGGTATTTAGAATTGTTTATTAAAATTGGTTAGATACAGTATATAATAGTAATAACTTATAAGAAATGTGTCTATGTTTATCACTTCTGTTTTTAAGAAGAAAAAGAAAGAGGAATAAAATTTGATAAACCATGAATATGATTTGTACTGATCTTTTAAAATCCTAATATGATATTTGCATAATTTCATGACAATATGAAATTATCATGATCTGTGAAAATAAATAATTTCATATGTTAGACTTCATGTCCAATAAATGAAACAACTTTTAAAATCTGAAAGATCTCTTAAATATTAAGAATTTTAACTTTTGGCTTTCTATATATGTTGCAAAAACTTTTCTAATTTTATGTTGCTTTTATATTTACTAATGATGTTCATACAGTTTGTTTTTAAAGGAACAAATATGGAATTGTTCACTTGAAATGTGGAAAAATGAATACCCTGTTCAACAACTCTACTTAAAACTAGTTTATATGTAAGGATTATGTTGCAGTGATATAAGAGTTAATCAGATGACAAAAACTAAGAGAAAGTACTGATATCTGGACAGAGAGAAACACCCTGCAGACATCTCCACTCCTGGTGATTTGGTCTTGCATTCCAAAACCTCTGGGAAACAATTTGAAGACAAAGCTCAAGATTTGATCTGGTACATGACCCAAGAAATATCTTAAAAGAGTAAACTAGAAATAACTTAATTTTTCTAGAAACAGCAGAGAAAATTACCTGTCTAAAAAGTTAGCCATGGCTGGTGTGTCTCAGTGGATGGATTGAATGCTCGCCTGGGAACCAAAGGGTCGCCTGTTCAGTTCCCAGTCAGAGCACGTGCCTGGGCTGTGGGTGAGTCCCCAGTTGGGGGTGCGTGAGACGCAACCACACATCCATGTTTCTCTCTCTCTTTCTCCCTCTCTTCCCCATTCTCTAAAAATAAATATGTAAAATCTTTAAAAAATAAATAAAATGTTGATGACTTTAAACAGAAACAATTATCTATATAGAATTTATAAGATTTATAAAAATGTCATCTTTATGTAATTTGCTTGTTCTATATATTGATTTTATAATTTGTTAGACACATTTAAAAATATTTTATATAATACTTTCTCCTAAGTTTTTTCTGCATGGCTTTTATGTCTATTTCCTAAAACCCTTTCCCTATTCCAGAGGAAGATTAATATTTTCATTTTCAAGTTGATTTTATTTTATTTTTATATTTATAGTAAAACATTATTAAATTTGTATTTTGTAACCTGATACAATATAGTACAATACTCTTACTTCTGATAGCTGTCTACACTTTTTTTGGTTTACTTTTCTTTGAGGTGGAGGAGAAGGTACAATAAACACTTTTCTGGGGGTTTTTTCAAGACTTTTAAACATAGACTTTTAACAAATTTACTTTTATTGCCATTTGGGTTGTATTTAGCAATATACAATATAGGTTATTTTTCTATTATTTCTATCTCTTTTCTTCCTGACAATATTGTCATAACACTTTTTTGTGGCTTTTGTTAATATATTATTGTTAATTATCTCAATTTATTTTTTTATGTGTGGTTGTTTATTTGCTGTACCTTGAGTATTTTGTAAACAAAATATTGCTGGATTTTTTTAACCCTATTTGTGAATCTTTCTCCCTTAAAGTTTAACCCACTAGCCCACTGAATAAATTTCATGGTACATGGATAGCCTATTTCATTACTTCTTTTAATGTTTTATTGCTTCTTTCAGTCTTTATACCTTGCAAAAAACAAGACAAAACAACATATGATATTTTTAAATTTACATGTAGAATAGTCTAAACTAGAAGATCAAAGGAAAGCTAATGCACAGTTACCTTAAGAAAAATGTGAGATACTTTCAGTAACTACTACTTGAATATTTGTAAATTCCTTAGAGGTAGGTTATATTGTAACATTTTAACTACAAGATATTTGCTATATCTTTTAATAATGTTTACACAAATATACATCATAATTTTCTGGCCGGCAACTGAGGGACATTGGTGTTTTTCATGGCATTAGTATGCACTTCATGGCTCATGTCAACCAAACGAGGATCTGTTTTCCATTTAGTCATTTGTTTTTATGTTATACAAAACCCTGGTCATCATCTCGAGGGAGATAAAACTAATGTATCATATTCTTAAATGTATTAAAAATTACCAGGAAACATTACTTATATAAAACTACTATTGTTTAAAACTGGAATCTAAATAATTTCACAGTGTTTCAGTGGTAGGGCGGATGGTGGAACACAGACTAGTGATAATGTCAGGATCCAAAGATGAAAGGACACAACCATGAGAGGAGACTTCATCTAAGTCAGGTTCACGAAGTATCTCTTTACCTCAGAAGACAGGTTCAGAGTAGATGCTCTTCTTATAATGTGATTTAGTTATTTGGTATATGCTTTTTTTTAACTTTATTTTTACTGCTAATGCCATTATAAATAACCCTCCTTTTGGCCACCAACTCCCAGCCCCCTGTCTCTCTGGCCATCACAATGCAGGTCTCTATGTCTATGTCTTATGCATATATGGTTAATTCCCTCACCTTCTTTTATCCAGTCCCCCATCACCACCCTTCTGACAGCTGTCAGTCTATTCCAAATGCTCAGTGTCATTAATCATCCGAGAGATGTAAATTAAAACTACAATGAGATATCACCTCATGGCTGCCAGAATGGCCACCATCAATAAAATGACAGACAGCAGGTGCTAACAATGATGTGAAGGGAAGGGGACCCTAGTGCACTCTTGGTGGGAATGCAGACTGATGCAGCCACTTTGGAAAACAGTACAGAGTTTTACCAAAAAATTAAAAATGGAGGTGGGGCTGGGTGGAGTAGGGGAGAGTTGTGGTGAGGGGAATGGGAACAACAGTACTTGAATAACAATAACACAAAAATTAAAAATACAACTACCTTTTGACCCAGTAATCTCACTTCTTGGAATATCCTAAGAATCCCAAAACACTAATTTGAAAAAAATGCATGCACTGTTATGTTCACTGCAGCATTATTTGCAATAGCCAATGTCCAGTATACTCTTGTACTTGTGTATACAGCTTTTCCTTGTCTGGATGAGCCCCTTTCAGAGCAGAAAGAAAAAATGACTACCCTGTGTACTATAAAGACCACAATAATGTTGGAAAGACAATCACACAAATTACATCATTATTAGGTATTAAAATAAAAATATAAGTTAAGACATTTAATGTTCTTCATCATATATTTATTTTCTTCAATGACAATGTACTCTAATATGGCACAGAAATAGATGCTGACAGCATATCTTGACTTTTACTTATATTAATGATTGTTTCCTTCAGTAAAATTATACCCATCTTGATGAGAAATGATTTCTTGACATTCTTATAAAAATTCACATGTATCACAGCTTAAAATATCAACAGTAACATACTCGCTTTACTAAGAACAGTATACTTAATTTATTCTAAAATGATTGACATTAGTAATCAATAAAATGAAAATTGTTTCTTCTTTAAATGTCCTTGGCTGGATGGTTGTGCATAGTTTAGGAGAACACGATCACCTGTTTTTCTTATGTGAAAACAGCAAGAGCACTGCTGATGTTAAAATTAAAAAAAATCATTTTTAATCAGTGTCTTGTGAAAGCAATTAGAAGTCCTGTCAGAGAAAGCAAATCAATGAAAGCTATATGTAATATCCTGTTTACAGCACCTGCTTCTCTGAGGGTTTGCCTTTTTTACATTTGCAGGAAATTGGGAAATAGTAAGTACAATTTAAAGAGGAAAATAACTGTTTCTTTCCTAGTTTTAAATTCTCCCAAAGTAAGTTTTACAAAGAAGAAAATATGAGTTAATATTATATTAACTTTATTAGAGTTAATATAATAGTCTAGGCTCAAACTATATTTATTTTTGTATCCCAATGTTTTTCAGAGTGCCTGGCATACAATTGGAATTCCATAACTATTTTTTAAATGATACTGAACTGAGTGTAAGAAAATATTAGGCATAATCCATTAAAATACAGTCATTCTAAGGCTAAATTATTATGATTAATGGACAACCATGTGGTGTTATTGCAGAACTGAAATGAGTTAAACCTGAGAACTAAACTGGCTTATTTGTTTGATCTTTCATTCATAATCTGACTTGATCTATTTGCTCATTTAAGACAATTTATAGAAAATGTATACAATACAAAAGAAATAAATTCTATGCTATCATGATTGTAGAAGATATACAGAATAGGAGATATAGTTTGAAGAGATCGCTTATTTTCCAGTAACATTACTTTAATTAAAACTTAAAGAAATAGACTTTTTTCCTTTTACATCACTGAAAATTGTTCCATAATTAAATGACCAGTGAGTAAATATTAATGTTATATTTTAATTTACAACATGGACTTCTATAATGAGGAATTATTTTCATGTGTGACAGTGTTTAAACCCTATGTTGTAGTGTACTACCAACAAAACCGGAGACTTCAGATTCAATCTGAAACCATTAACAAGATCCATATTTCACAGACATAGAACAAACATTTCAAAAATTTATATGGAACCATAGATGACCACAAAAGGCCACAATTTTTAGAAAGAAGGACAAAGTAAGGGGGATCACAACACCTGTAATATCATACTATATTACAAGGCCATGATCATCAAAAAAGTCTGGTACTGGCATAAGAACAGACACATCGATCAATGGAACAGAATAGGGAGCCCAGAAAAAACCCAAGTCCCTATGGTCAATTAATATTTGACAAAGGGAGAAGAAGCATAAAATGGAGTATAAATAGCCTCTTCAACAAATGGTGTTGGGAGAGCTGGACAGCTACATGCAAAAAAAAAAGAATCTCAACCACCAACTTACACCATACGCAAAAATAAATTGAAGGTGGATAAAAGACATCAACAAAAGTTGCAACAACCTAAGTCCCAGAGGACAACATAGAGAGGAAAATCTCAGATATTCCATGCAGGAATATTTTCACCTCTAAGTCTCCCAGAGCAAGGGACATAAAGGAAAGAATAAACAAATAGGACTTCATCAAAATAAAAAGTTTCTGCACGGCTAAAGAAATCATCAGTAAAATGAAAAGGGAACCAACCATATGGGAAAATGTATTTGCAAATGACACCTTGGACAAAGGTTTGAGCTCCAAAATACATAAACAACTCACATGACTACATTCCAGGAAGACCAACTATCCAATTAAAAAATGGGCAAAGGACCTGAACGGACACTTCTCCAAGGAGGACATACAGATGGCCCAGAGACATATGAAAGGATGCTCAACATCACTAGCTATTTGCATCACTAGAGAGATGCAAATTAAGACCACAATGATATACCACTTCGTACCAGTAAGAAAGGTCATCATAACCAAATCAACAAACAAGTGCTGGCAAAGTTGTGAAGAAAAGAGAATCCTAGTGCACTGTTGCTGGGAATGCAGACTGGTGCAGCCACTGTGGAAAACACTACGGGATTTCTTCAGAAAACTAAAAATGGAACTGCCTTTTGATCCAACAATTCCACTGCTGCGATTATACCCTAAGAATCCTGAAACACCAATTCAAAAAGACCTATGCACCCCAATGTTCATAGCAGCACAATTTACAATAGCCAAGAGTTGGAAGCAACCTCAGTGCCCATCAGTAAATGATTGGATCAAAGAACTGTGGTAAATTTACATTATGGAATATACACAGCAGAAAGAAAGAAGGAGTTCCTACCCTTTAAGACAGCATGGAAGGATCTGGAGAGCATTATGCTAAGTGAGATAAGCCAGGAGATGAAAGACAAATACTATATGATCTGACCTATAAGTGGAACTTAATCCACAAAACAAAGAAGCAAACAAAATATAACCAGAGACATTGAAATAAAGAACAAACTGACAGTAATCAGAGTGGAGAGGGGAGGGGATACTGGGGGAAAAATAAGGGAAGGGTCATCGAGGAACATGTATAAAGGACACATGGCCAAAGCCAAAGGTAGTAGGATCCAGGGTGGGAGGTGGGGATAGGTGGGCAGGGGGGAGTGGTGGTGGGGAAATGGAGACAACTGTACTTAACAAAAATAAAAAAAAAAATTAAAAAGAAAATATAATAAAAAACTATTAATAATATCCAGGAAAGCTTTTAATATTCAATCTACAGTTCATTTTTATTTTTAAATCTAATTCATACATAATGCCAAAAAATAAAATATATTAAAAAAGAAAAATGAAAACACAAACAAAATTCATATCTAATAACCAGTTGATTTAAATAGAAAAAAAATAAAATATATTAAAAAAGAAAAATGAAAACACAAACAAGATTCATATCTAATAACCAGTTGATTTAAATAGAAGCAAAGCCTAGAATTTGGTAGTATCTCATTAGTTCCATAATAACTTAGAGTCAGTATTTTCCTTCTGTCAGTAGATTATATTTTTCAATGAAATAATTGTCACATATAAGTCACATGTGTGTTTGAAAAGAATGTGTACACATTTCAATGTATGATTGTGCAATATTGTTCTGACAATATGACATTAAAAGATATTTTAATATAAGAGGAAATCTGATATAATTTGAAACTCTGCTTTTAATAAAATTTATTTTTAGAACACTTTTAGATTCATAGCCAAACTGAGGAGAAGATACAGACATTTCCATATATCACCTGCCTCCGCAGATGCACAGTCTCTGTCACTCAAAATCCTGCACCACTGTGGCATTTTTATTATAGTCTATAAACCTATACTGATATCTCATTATCACCCATAGTCCATCATTTGCCTTAGGGTTCACTCTTGGAGTTATATTCAATGGGTATTTGCAAATATATAATGGCATATATCTACCACTATACTGTCATACAGATTCATTGCCCTAAAAATCATCTCTTCTCTGCTTATAACATACCTTCCTCTTCACTAACCTCTGACAAACACTGATCCTTTTACTATGCCCTTATTTTGCCTTTTCCAGATGTCTCAGAGTTGGCATCATACTGTATGTACCCTTTTCATGTTGCCTTACTTCACTTGGTAGTTAGAAAGCTTCCTCCAAGTCTTTTCATGGCTTGAGAGGTCATTTTGTTTGTTTTTGTTTTTGTTTTTAGCTCTGAGTAGTATTCAGTTGTCTAGTTGTCTAGATTTACCATCCTTTATCCATTCACCTACTGAAGGACATCATCTCTGTTGCTTCCACGTTTTGGCAAATATTGATATTACTGGCTATACACATCTGAGGGCAGGTTTTTGTGTGGAAAATTTTCAACTCCTTTTGGGTAAATATCAAGGAGCACAACTGTTAGAACATGTGGTGAGAGTATGTTCAGCTTTGTAGGAAACCTCCATGTTGTCTTGAAAAGTGGCTGCGCCATTTTGCATTCACACCAGCCATGCATAGGAGTTCCTGAGGCTCCGTACACTCATCAGCACTTAGTGTTACAGTGTTCTAGATTTTGCCCTTTCTAACGGGTATGTAGTGGTATCTCATTCTTGTAATTTTCATTTATCTGAAGACAGGATGTAGACATATTTTCACATGCTTGTTTCTACTTGTATATATACCTTGGTGTCCGTTCAGGCCTTTGGCCTATTTTTAATGTTTTTCTTTTCCTATTGCCACGTTTTACAAGTTCTCTGTATGTTTTGGGTAACAGTCCTTTTGCAGATATTTTCTCTTAATTTGTGGCTGTTTTTTTTTCCTCTTTATGTCTTATGAGAAGTACAAGTTTTTAATTGTAACAAAATCCATGTTATCTATTATTTTCCTTATGGATCATGTCTTTGGTATATATTAATCATATGTTGTACATGTAATTCATACATATAATTATGTATAATCATCTAGCTTACATTTATAGAATATTTTTGACATTTATATTTCATGGCAAGTTCAATATATGATTATATACACTAACATAAAACATAGTTTAGGATGCAGTGAATAAAAAACATAAATAATACCTATAAAATGTATATCATATACATTTTATATAATTTATTGTAGACCACATAATGTAGTATGTAATAAATATAATATAAATGATACAGATATAAATGTATATGAATATATTGTGGTATAATGTAGATTATGTGAAATATAATATATAATATAAATTAATATAGTATGTACATTAGTTAATATGACAATATAACATTATTTATTAGTTTAATATAACAAGAGTCCATGGAATTATAGCTTAGCACACATTTAACAAATATACTACATAGTATCTGAGCATGCTCTGTACCCAGCCTCATTTAGTATCTAAATTTGGATTTCTATGAAGTATAGAAAGGTTGCTACTCACTCACTCTCAGTTGCTTCCGTTTGCCCTGGAAAGATCTTACTTTTTCTTCTAGAGATCACTTAAATATTTTTTATATTAGAATTTCTTATACCACAAGCATTGTTAAAGTGTTTTTTCCTGTGTTATTTTAGTAATTGTACAATATGCTAAAGGCCACGATAGCCTTTAATACTTTAACATTTAGTGCTAAAATCACTTATGAATGTAAGATTATAATGCATTCAGTAAAAGATCAAGGCCTTTCTCACTTTTGTATCACCAACAATAACAGGGCTTGACTTTGAAAAGTTGCCAAATACAAGTTTTTTTAAAGAAGCAATAAAACAATTTTTGTGTTTAGTATCTATAAGCAATCAATTATTGTGTTGCCTGTACAGTTGTTCCATTAAACATCTTTTCTTTTATTCTCATACCTGTAGACAGTTTTTTCTACTGCTAAACACTTTTACTGTGTATTCCATTCTAAGCACGTATTATGTTAATAAATAATCATTAACTGAGTTTCTTGCTGTAACATCACTTTACAAAGGAAGGTATGCTGGCTGTGTGAATTTGTCTATTTTAATCATCCATCTGCAGATGACCCCGGATGTGCAGTGCCTCTCCAAGTGCGAGAGAGCCTGGAAGAAGTTCATTGGTGATAGAAAACTACAACTACTATCAGCAAGGGAAAGGGAAGTGAGAGAAGACAAGAATGAAGAAAAAGAAAGCAAGTTGTAGTGATATAATTATTCAGGTCACAAAATGCCTTTATTTTAAAAAGAAAAGTACACATTTTTAGAGTATGCATCTCAACAAGTAACAAGAAAATATGAAAACATGTTTTTAATATTCCTTAAATTGCTTAGTTTGTATCCTGCCCTCTATGGTACGTGTTTTCAGCAGGATGTTGTGAGATCAATACTCTAATAAAAAAAGAAAAGGCAATATGTCATTTTTCTTATTTATGTGAATATTCACAGTATTTTCTTTCTCAACTTTAATGGCCTTCATTTTAGCCACACAAAAAAATGCCTCCACTGCAAAATATTAAAATTCCATCTTCCAAGGAAAATCTTTTATTTTCTGGCCCCTCACATCTTTCTCACCACTATTCTTCGACTTCGCAGTGGCCTAGAAGTATTCACACACTCCCTTTTCCATAACTTCATTAGCTACGTACCACTGTTTTTTTTTTTTCCCCAACGAGATCCCATAATTTTTCACCTCAGGTCACTTGACACAACTTCCGAACTTCTTGCTTTCCAGGAACACATCAAGCAAGGGAATGACCCTGGGTTAACCTGCTATTATACCCAGGTTAATCTCGTGGTAGTAAAAAAACAAAATAAAACAAAACACTGGTTTACTTATGATTTGTATCAGTGCAAATTATTGTTCTCCTATATTTTGTAAGTACTTCAGAAACTTTCTGTGTGCTTTACATTTGCTTCTTTGCCTTATTCCCTTCTACAGAACATTTGGAGATTTGCCACTTTCCTCAAATTTTCTCTGGTATATTTTGCTCCTCATTCTCAGAAGGTCTTCTAACAAGATACATTTTATGATCATCACATTCATAGAAAAGTATCAAAGGAAGTAATATATGGAATAAAATTTAAAAGGGTCCTGTAGGAATGTTTCACACATTAGTCAGGATAATCCTTAATATGTGTTATATTTAACATTTCAATAAATTTTAACAAAGAACAACAGTAAATGTGGGCTCTTGTAATGAGAAAGATACTTTGTAAGTACATAAAGTAACACTCCTCAATTGTTTTAAGTGAAGTAACTACTAGAAAGGCACTATGGCGCTTTTCTGATTAGGAATTGTGTGTTGAACTGATCTGACTCTGAGTACGTAATTTTTCATCTTTTTTCTGATGCTTACTCTAAAGTTACCTGTTTTCTTTTTGAGAAGCTGAATATGACTGTTTTATTTTATTTATTTATTTTAAACATTTTATTTATTTATTTTTAGAGAGAGGGGAGAAAAACAGGGAGAGAAACATGCATGAGAGAGAAACATCAATCACTTGCCTCTCACATGTGCTCTGACTGGAGGCAGATGCACAACCCAGCATGTGTCCTGACCAGGAATCGAACCAGCAGTCTTTCACATTGTGGGTTAACACCCAACAAACAGCCACACCAGTCAGGGCAAATATGACTTTTATATTTGTAGAGAATTCAGTACATTTATTCACATTTAAAGATGTTGGCTATTCAAAAAATACATGTTGACTTGATTCTAAAATAATTGAAGTCAATAAAGTCTAAAGAAAGGTGTAATAAATCTACTTTTTTAAAGTATACATCAGTCTAATAAGAGAAAGAGAGAAATCTATACATAAAAAGTTAAATTTAAATGTTGACTTAATATTGGAATCTTTTAGCTAGAAATGCTATCAGTTTACAAATGCTGAGGGTTGATAGGAATTAATGGGGATAGTTTTGATGTGTAAGCATTTTGTAAATGTAATGCAAATCACCATGATTCATTGTGCTATCTATAAGACATTTTGACTTCCCAATCCCATGGGGAAGTAAAAGAATTTATAAAGGCCTATAAAATGTTTTGAATGTTCTATAGGCGGAAAGTATTACTATTCAACTTCACCCGATATTCTACATAGCCAGTTGAATAGAAACAAATTTTGAAGGCATCATAATTCCTGATTGCATCCTTCTTTGGGGAAAATTGTTTAATGTTTTTGTGCTTACCTTTTCCTGTCAATAAAATAAGAATAGAACAATGTTATCTAGAGCTTCTTGACTATCTCATAAAAATGTCATGTAAAATACTGTAGTTGATTTGAGTTTTAATAAATCCAAAGATTTATTTTCTGTACATAGGGCAAAATGTTTGAGAATTTAGTAAGTAGTAAATATTCAAAATTCAATAATATTCTCAATGCACACATAGCACTGCTTGTTTTCTTTTAATAGACTTTAAATTATTCCCCCTTGTCACATAGCAACTTAAGGGCTTTCTTTAGAAACCACCAACTTTAGATAGTAAAGTAGCTAAAAGAGGGATGTAAAAGCCATCACATCATGTGTGCAAGAGGGGAGATTTAACTTTTAGCTACTAGATTCTAGTCCCCCATCCGATTTGCTGGAGGAACTTGACTATCAGAAATCAAAGCATCTTAAGTACCAGAAGAATTGGAGTAACACAAAGTTATCCTGAAGTTTATCCTTGAATGAAAAAAAAAAACAGAGTGAGAAAGAAGAGAGAGAACAAGCAAGCTGTTGCTGAAATACAAATCATCTCCAAACTCAGTGACTTAAAACAGCAATCATTTTGTTCACAGGACTGTAGATCAATGGCCAGCAGTAGATTAGGTTGGTCTGGCTCAGTTGACCTTTGCTCCAGATTTAGCTTGGGTGCAAGTCTAAACCATGAGTCTTTTGTGTTCATTTGTTCAGTAAACTAGCTGGTGCATATTCTTGTCATTACAGTGGCTGAGAATAAGAGTAAGTGTAAATATATGATGTTTTCTAATGCCTATGCTCAAAATTGGTGCAGTCTTAACTTTTGCCCATATTTCTTGGGTCAAAGTAAGTCTCGTGGATGAACACAAAGTCAATTCTAAAAAAGCATACTCTACATTACAGAAAAAGAGATGAGAATTCTCAGTAGCAGATGAAGAAGAAGTAGAGGTAATTCAGTTGTCCCAGAGTCCAAACCCGGCCGCGAGAGCAATAGAGCACACGTTATCATCGCTATTGCTGTTGCTGTCGCTATTATTGTCTCTACTGCTGTGCCTGCGGCCAGAAGCAGATATGGAAAATGTAGGTACTAGACTTTCCTTCCCATTCTGATTATCATGCTAAAGATTCTCTCAAAATACACTCCACTGAACAACGCTAAAGAAGGAAGATAGGAAATTTGACCTTTATCTTGAATTGGACACGCCCTAGGTTGATTGGGTAATTAGCAAGTGCGTTACTTAGTCCAGAATAGCAACTTTGAAACTACTTGGCATGGAAATCCCTCTCCCCAAACCAGAATGTATCCTTTTGTGAATAATCCCTCAAAGAGTGAACTCTTGGTGAAGATAATATTTTTTGGATATTAAATGAAGCATATTTATTTTTCAGATAATCCAGAAAATAATGAGAAAACCTGACTATATTTTGTAGCTCATATCACATGTATCGTAGTACGTCCATTTAAGTTAGCAAAAGAACCTTTGATTACAAGTATTACAGGATAATTCACTGTCGGGGGGCTTTAACGCAGCCCCCCCGCCCCCCCCGCCCCCCCCCCCCCATTCCGCCATGGACGAAGAAAAAGACTACCAAGACATGATCTGCTTGGGGAGGAAAGGTGGCGTTTCTCTCAAGGGGAGAAGGGCCCCCGAGCCTCTCTCTCCAGGGGCTTTTATTAGGTTCATTCGCATAGGAACACAGATAAAGCTCATTGATCATTATCAGTCAGTAAGGGTTAAACAATACATGATTTACAGAGAACTCTGAGGGGTTATTCTGAGTTACAGCCAATTAGTTAGAGGGCCATAAAACTTTAGGCGCCAGACTCATCTCAGGTCTGGACCCTTATCTTTTAAACTGAGGGCACAAAATTAAGTAGGTTTCACAGGAATGTATGTATTTTTCTTAGGCCTGATTCCCCAGGGAATCCGCCCCTCCCGGCACAGGACTGCACTGCCTTCTGTTATTGCTTCAGGCTTAAGTCAGGCAAGGGAAGTAAGGCAGCCAAGAGATTAGGAGACTTCTTGCAGACAGAATGAGGACTCAGGCTATTTCAAAGCCGAGGGGCGAGGGTCCATCACCCCCTTTTTCCACAGCCCCCCGAGTCCTTCCCTGCGGGCCTCTTCTGTGACCAGAACCTGTCTTAGGTTGATCCTCCCTTGAGGATTCTTACCCGTCATTGGCTAACTGGCCAAGCTCAGGGCCAAACAGGGTGAAGTGGGCAGAGGTGGCACACCTGCCAGGGAGACAAGCTTTGTCTCCTTAGTGGCTTATGGTCCCAACTCTGACTCAGCCTTAACCATGAGGGGTTACAGCCTCTGAAACCAGGCAGGGCGGTTCCCAACAATTCACCTAAATACAAACTTCAGTAATTAAAGTTTCAAAGTATTTTTATTAAAAAGAAACAAATATTAAAGAACCTTCTGGTTTGTTTGTAGTTTAAAGAATTTCTTGGAACCTACAGTATACTTCCAGAAAATTGTTTTTGGACCATATTTTAGACTTCACACAAGGGAAATAAAACCTGAAGAGGTATGAAAAGGGTTGCCCACTAAAAATTCTCTAAGCTTGTTACCAACAATTTAAATGGGATCTTTCTAAGCATTTTGCTTGTTCCTAGTTATTACAGGAATTTGGGCTACCTTTTATGTTCTATTTTTTGACAGAACTGAATCAGTCAAGGACCTTCTTGACATGAAATGCGTCATCTGAGTGAAGCGTGTTAGGTTGATGGGATGGGATACGTTCTGTCAGGAAAGAAGTTAGGTTTTTCTAAGGGATTTTCCCACCAGTTCTTACCTACTTGACTAATTCTTAACTAGTGACTTTTTCTGCCCCAGGATAAAACGAATTGTTTATTTGAATGCCATATTAGTAAAATTACATTTTACAGAAAGTTTTATTAAATTACGTGTTAGATTTAGTATCAAAAAAGGAAACCCCATGAAATCTTTGATACTATTTTTCTATAGCTATTAATCACCAACCTAGATTTTTATACTACTCGAGATTTAATACTTTATAGATTTCCTTCTCTTCTGCAGTACACATTAAATTATATACTCAAAGGTCATTTTCATCTTAAGCTCTATTTCCTTCTTTCTTTTGTTTCTTCTTTGCAATAACTGAATGTCTTAATTGAATATAATCTGAGGGACAAGTGTCCTGATACTTATTCAGGAGGCATCCCAATGGATGTACTTTACTAAAATAAAGTCTCTGACACTATTCGCAATTAGTTAATGATTTGCCTGTAATGAGGAGCATGAAATTAAATTGGGACTACTTATAGTCAACAGCATTTTGATAAACTGTTCTGTTCTATACGTCTGTCTAGATTTAATTGTTTGTGTTGAACTGTTGCTGATGAAGCAGTTTTTGTTCTTCAAATCCCTTGACTACCAGATTTAAAAACTACATCAACCTCATAAACAAGAAGTTGGCATGTCCAGCTGTCAATATTTGCCATAATTATGTCTAATCTTAGAGAACCTGTAACAAAATAGCAATGTGGACATCTCATATTTGACTAAGTTCAATGATTATTAGAGTTGTGGTGTGAATTTTCGATTTCTTAGAAAAAATGAGGTGTTTTATTTTTCTTTACTAAATGAACTGTTGAGAATAGTAAGTTTGACTGGTAATGCAAGTGTGAAGTTATATCTTGCATGTGGTTTTAACAAAAAGGCATAAAGAATTAGTTGGGGACTTTTTGTTGTTGTTTTGTTTTGTTTTTTAGATGCTAGTAAGTTATGAGGGGTATAAAATATGGCAGGTTTCCTCTTGTGGTGCTTAATCCTTACCTTGAATTAATATTGCCTCTACTTAAGATTCTAAGTTTTTGAAGAACAATAACTCACTTTCAGAAATAATATGTGTATTATGTACTAGCCAAGGGACTTTTGATACATTTTATCTTTCTTGACAATTTGCTTATATTATAATCAGTCAGTCAAAAACGGGTGTAGAGAAAATAGGTTCTATTTGGAAAATAAGCTTTATTTGGAAAAGTGGGAGACCTTAAGTAATTTGAGTCCAGTGTTCAAATCATAATTCCATTCCCATGTAATGGGAATCCAGGCCTCAAAAAATTAAAAATGGAACTGCCTTATGACCCAAAGATTCCACTTCTGAGACTATATCCAAAGAAACCCAAAACACTAATTTAACAGAATATATGCATCTCAATGTTTTTTGCTGCATTATTTATCATAGCTAGGATTTGGAAGCAGCCCAAATACCCATAAGTAGATGAGTGGGAAGGAAAACTGTAGTATATTTATACAATAGCTGTGCTCTATAGTTGTGACATTATCAGCTATTTCCAGCCTCCACTTTACTCAAAGGCCTCTGTCTATGAACATGGACAGGGATTTGCTCTGTCAAATGACTTAATTAGATCTCTGTTCACCAGACCCAGCCATTTTTTCATTTTATAAATCAAGTGTGAGTTTAGTAAGCCAGCCATGTCCTGTGGTGTGAGCAGTTCCAGGCTAAATCAGTCATCATTAGGGAGACCTCTAGGTCACACCGTTCTGATTACCAGTCTAATCTTGTTTCTTGTTAATGTAGCTGTGAGCACTTTTACTCTTGCTTCCATCATTTACATTAGAAAAGAAAACTAATATCTATGGCAGCAACAGCTGCTCTGAGTATTATTGGCTTATAGATAATAGAGATTGGCACTATCATGTTCACACTTCCCTTATTAATGATTCCCAAAACCTCAGAGAAATGAATACATTCTGGGAGCTCTTCAAGGATGTAGTTTGGCCTAAATAAGTGGGTGGATCTGATATATATACTTCAAAATTACTTTCTTTTTAATTCTTAGAATTCCCTCTTCTATATCACCTAAGAAGCTCTTCCAACATGACAGTTTTGGTGCCCAGCTACACAATTTAAATAGAATCCCAGGCTGTGGAGACTGGGCATCAGTAATTTTCTAACAGTACTTCAGGTGACCTCATGTGCATCTGACTTTACTGAGGCTGTGGCATCATTGTACACACTGCACCTAGTTCACATGGTCAATAACCACATCGAATTCATATCTGCTAGGACTGTCACTCTTATTCAGACTATTGCGTGCAGATTAAGTATCAGCTACTGTTTTAGGTTCTTAGTATATATCACTGAACAACAATGAAACTTGCATAGGCAACCCAGAATTTTTGATAAGCACACTTTATTGAGAAGTTTAGCCCATCTAAAATATAATTCCATTTTCTTGGTTAGCATCTACAAAGCATTTCCACAATATTTTCCAGGTTTCATCTACAGTAAATGAATAGCCTCATGCAGTTCATTTGGTAGGAAGTTCTAGGATATGTTACAATCTTATTCTAGTTTTATCTGGAGACTTTCAGGTACAGTGTGAGGAGGGTGAAAACTGGCAACACCTTTCAAGGAAATTGACTCAATAAAGGTCCTACAGTAATTTAGGATCTGCAAAGAATAAAATAAAATTTTTAGTTCAGTGCTCACCTTTTCTATCATGGTCATGCCCATTATATTCTTTAATAATATTTGTATATATATGTGTATATATATGTATATATATATTTGTATATATGTATGTATATATATATGTATAATCTTTCTCTGACCCTGAGTAATTAGGGTTTCTAGATTTTGTTGTTGTTTTTGTTGCACTTTTTAAAACTTGTTTTGCTATGTTTTTCCATGCTCAGTGAAGTCAGAATCAATCAGCTTACCTCAAAATCCTTGACTACCGCGTGCTGCTCACTCCGTCCTCTGCCAATAGTCCCTTGGTTTCCTGAAGACTTACATGCACCACTACTTTCCGGATCACAGAAGAGGATTTACCCATACCCCCACTGGCACGTGCTAGTAAGTGTCCTGTCTGCTGTCAGTTTTGAGGATTTCACACGCATCAACTTCAAACAGATCACATGACCGGTCTGAGAAACTTTCAGTTTCTGTGAAGTTTTTTGGTTGACATCCTATCCTAGAACAAATTTCTGTCTTGATTAGGGTTTTTAGTTGTATGCTAAAGAAGCTGATCTTAACTGATTAAACTGGTAAAAATATGCAAAGTATAGTAAGAAAGGCATAGATAATTTTAAAGCTGGAGAACCAGGCTCAAGAATAAGCTGCCAGAAAAAAATGGCTATAAATGTTAATCTATAGAATTGGCTCTGGGATTTCACAATGCTACAGTGTCCTGTTGTCAGGTCTTCGATTTGTTGTCAGAACTTGGATTTACTGCTTCTGCTAACAAAAATGCTTCCTCTGTGTCAGAAACTCAACTTTGTAACCATTAATATGTTCCAATTTGGACATCCTCTGCTACAAACATCAGCAAAATGGAATCCTCGAGGAATCCCCTTCGTAAATCGCATCCTTCTGAATTTAAGACTTGAGCAAATGACTGTGACTGAAGTTGCCTAGCTTTCACGACTGTAAATTAGCCCCAGTAGCAGCTAGAAAAGATCTTCAGAACTCTGTAGCTTCTTCCCCTTTGGGAATCAAAGATTCATAAGCATAGAAATCTTACAAACATAGCAAGGATGTTGAGTGGTGAATAATGTGGTTCCTCTGTGATCTTGCAGATTTGGGTTGGTGATAACTTTTCTGCAGCCTCGAGACAGGAAAACTGGAGCCTTGTATAACCAGCATAATACTACTCATGTGGGCTCTCTAGGCAAGTCTCCACAAGCCTGCAGGATCTGAAGGCGTACTCTCCCACCAGCTCCTGGACTGCTACTGTATACACATAACCGATTGCTGAGGGCTTGCTCCCCAACCTGTATTCTAGAGCGTGGTTTGCTGCTTAGTGACAGTAAATTTTTTTTAATTTAGATTTTTAAAAATTTAAGTGAATCTAACTGGAAGAATGCTTTAATACATTAAAGTCGGAATGTTCTTACATGAAGTTATTAAGTTAATTTAGCAGCACATTTGATTATAACATGGAATATATTTACAGAATATACAAATGAAAAGTATACATTGTAGAATAGTATGTACATTATACTATGTATACTATATATTAGAGTATATATTATAAAATAGTACATGGTACATGATAACACTTTCAAGTGTTTATATTTTATATATCCTCAGCTATGAAACCAAAAGTATAAGCATTAAAATATTTACAATGCTATTGCCTCTGTGGTCAGATTAAGGGTAATTTTCTTTTAAACTATTTTTAAATTGTATATTTAAAGATTTTCTCATTAAACATGACCTACTTCTAAGTGGGTTATAATTTTAAATGAGGTCAATTTATTCTCATGAAATCAACTTTTGGAAATATATAAATATTTGCTTCCTATTAAACAGGCATGCTCATCATTTTTTGTTTAGAATTGTTGCTGTAGTTAATATGAGCTTCAGCAGCAAACGTACCCCATTGTGGTAGATGTCACCTATAGACATTAGTCCCCTGAGTAAAATAGTAACTTAATAAATGACAATAAAATGTAGTGAAGGGAAGCTCTTTACAGTTTATTAACTCACAAATGACAAACAAATGTACTGTTTTATGGACTATTGTAATGTGTTTTATGGACTTGCATAACCTTGGATTAATAGTTGCTTCTTTTCTCGAAAGATGTTAGTTTATCATTCTGGGGTGAATTTCTCTTTTGATACATACTTTCAAAACTCCACATGTCTCTGGGGAAGACCTGGCTTGACCTTTGCTTTCATTTAAACTCTCTCTGTCTCCTCACATGCACTCAATTAAACTCTTTGTTCCCTTTCTCCTTTCCATTATTGTCATCAATAACACTAGAAACTCCCATCTTCATTTTCTCAGGTAATTGAACTGGTGAATTATTTTCACATTAATCTGGATTTTTTTCAGTGAACCTTCTCCTCAATGCAACTTCCATCCTTAATGCCTTTTATCTTCTCTCCATAATTAAATTGGACGTAATTTCTTAGACTCTTGAAAGTGGAAGATTGGAAAGGCACCATTGCTTTTCACAAGGTCAACGGAAGCTTAGTGCACTTTATTTTTGTTAGTATATTCCTACTTTTTTATTTTATACTTTCTTAAGAACCTGGAATTAATAAATAAGGAGATATTCGCTAGTCTTCCTGTTTTTGTACATTTCCTTCTGCCAGCAGTAATCTGTAGTAGAAATAACACATAACAGAAAAATTCAAAAGGATCACATGAGCAATGGAATTTCACATTTAACAAAAGTTATAAAATGATTAAATCATAGTTGCAGTTTCTTTAAGAATTTTTGAGATATTATTATCTTATGATGTATCCTTGCTTATTATTATTATAAGCTGGTTATTTCAAGTGGTTAGAATGTAGTTCCCTGAAAAACCACGTACTCAATTCTGCTGTCGTCCTTTCTCCACGTGCATACATAGCATCTACCGTGATACACTCAGGGGTATAGTGATGTGGCCAGTAAGCAGGAAAGAAAAGAATAAAAGTCAAATGGAAAATTCACTGTACAAACATTTATGCTATAAAAGCAATGAAAAAACAGAACTTAGTTCTTTACCTGGTAATAGTGAACAAAGAGTTCATGAGGGAATTAACTTTTAAGTAAGTCTTTTTTTTTCCTTTTTATTAAATGTATAGAAGGGACACTGGTTAACAAAATTGTACAGTTTTCAGGTGCACAATTTCACAACACATCATCTGCACACTGTATTGTGTGTTCACCACCCCAGGGCAACTCTCCCTCCACCACCATTTACCGCTCTCCTTCGCCGGTACCCTCACCACCTTCTTCTGCCTCCCCTTGCTCCAGCAATCCCTGCGCCTGTCAGTGTCCACGCATATCAGTGCACAAGATGGAAATAGTATCGGCTCACTGTGGATAAGTCATAAGGATTCATTTCCCATAGAAACATGAAAAACAATGATAAACCAATTTCAAGGTAGCTTCATTCTAATGAAAACCCTGTGTGAGCAACTCTAAACAACGTCAGTTATAGCACATTCCTGTCTAAAAACTATTTCCTTGGTCTAATTCCAAATATGCTGCAGTTACTTTTGAATTGTATATAGATTTTTAATTAGCATTTTATTACTTATACTTTCATTGATGTTTTTGTTTTACCCCGAAATCAGTTTCGATAATTCTCAGTAAACAGTTTATTTCCACAAAGATTTACCTATGTGGGTTCACTTCAATTTTAAATTATCCATTTATTAAGTAGGCATCAGGATTGTTTCACCAGTTCTTGGAATAGTTTAAATCTTCATTCTATGTGTGCTACATGTATCTTTGTTTAAACAGCGATTCAAATAAATAACGATAGCATATTACGTGACAATGAAGGAACTAAATTCGTTACTTCCATTCTTTCACTCTAGTTGAACATTTGAAGATTGTAAATACGTCTACAAATGAGAATGCTGAAAAAGAACACACAGTGCAATTTGTTAAATATATATTTAGTTCATGTGAGAAATATTTTGTTGAATTTGAGCAAAATCTATACATTAAATTATTTTTTTTAGAATTCCAGTTGTTTTAAACAAAAGAACACAGCAAGGTAAATGATTGTTCATAATTATTCCATGATTTTTATTAAAATTTATTTTGTCCTATAGAGGAGAAATGTCTTGAAAATTATTTTCTTAGATTTTCAAATATACAGGGATGGGTAAAAGTAGGTTTTATAGTTATTTATATTTAAAATAATACAATAATAAGTAACAATATAAGAATAAACTGTGTTTCATATACTCACAAATGTCATCCTACTTTGGCCCACCACTCTTCTGGGTTAACAGTGAAGCATAACTCATTCAGAAGTTACATGGAAGTAATGTAAGTAAAACGGGTGGCTGGGATACAGAATGCGTATTACAATTTAGTAGGAAGTGAAGTTGTTAAAATAGGCAGAAGGTTATAGTGTTCAGCCCATAACTTTGAAGTCTTCTCATTGGTTGATTGCTTCATTTATTTATTCATCCTTTCAATGGTTATTTATTGAATCTCTATTATATTCTAGGTATTTCCCTCAGCACCAGAAAATGTTTAGTAACATTTACTAACATATATTATAACTGGTATGTAAAAGACTGCACTGTTTAATAACTTAAAAATTACATTTACCTATACTTTGGAATAGTTATTTCATATATTACCAAGTTAAATTGCTAGTTTCATGATTGTTGCATAAAGTACAACTAATGTAATGCAAACTAAATTTTTCAATTGTTTGTTTAATTTTATTTGTTCTCTGTGCTTTCGAGTGTAGTTATACTAGACAGTCATTCCTTTGCTTTGAAGAATTCTGAAGAGTTTAAGGAAATATTTATAAAGTCATGTATAATATTGATGTTATTCATGTCTGAATAAAATCTGATGTCACATCAATATTTTCTAGTATTTCCTAAATCTTTATTACAATTAATTCCAAGAACATTGACGTTTACTATCTACACAAAGTCAAGCAGATGGAAGGGGAAATTTTAATTTTGTTTTTTTCTCTTTTTCTGTTCTTTTTCTTTTTTTGGTTTGTTTTCTATTTTATTTTACTATTCCTACTTCTCCTCCCCTTCCTCTTATTTTTTTCCTCTCTGTCTCAGTAATGACATCTTTGTACATATGTCTTCAATAAGACATGAACATTTGTGTCATTAGATTTGTAATTGGTTTTTTAAGAGATTTTATAGTGCATAGTGCATATAGTGCACTATGTTTTAAGAGCTAATTATGTTGATATGTCTCAAAAATAGCTGAGCTGCAAATAAGGTCATATGATAAAGTAGCTAATTTTTTTATATTTTATTTATTTTTTAGAGAGAGGGGAAGGGAGGGATGGAGGGAGGGAAAGAAACATCCATGTGCAAGAGAAACACCTATCAGTTACCTCTCGCATGCTCCAACCAAGACCTGGTTGTCACTGCAGGCCTGTGCCCTGACCAGGAATCGCAATGGCGACCTTTCAGTTCACAGTACGGTGATCAATCCACTGGGTGACACCAGCCAGGGCAAAGTAGGTAATTCTTAGCAATCTCAGAGTAGCAGCACCCTTACTATACAGTTAACAACATAGTATGTAGTTAGCCGTTATTATGCCATGTCAACTTTTCAATTATTGTTCTATCTTTTAAAATTAAAAAAAAATAATTATAATTGAAATTTAATATTGTATTAGTTTCAGGTGTACAGCATATTGGTTAGACATTATATAACTTATGGAGTGATCCCCTGATAAGTTGAGCGACTACCTGGGACTGTACACAGTTATATCTTTGCCTGTATTCCACATACTGCCATTTATGTTCCTTCACTCTGTGACTATTTTGTAACTACACACTTCATATATCAGTTGCAGGTGCACAGCATAGTGGTTAGACATTTACAACTTATGAAATGATCCCTTGAAATGATCCCTTGGTAAGTCTAGCACCCACCTTGGACCATACACAGTTGTTATATTATTGACTATACTTCATAAGCCGTCATTTATGTCCCTGTGACTATTTCATAACTGCCAATTTGTTCTTAATTTCTTCACCTTTTTCACCCAGCCTCCCAATCCCCTCTGATCTGGCAACTATCAAAATGTTCTATCTATGCATCTTTATTTTATTTGTTCATTTCTTTTACTTTTTAATTTCACATATAAGTAAAATCATGTGATATCTGTCTTTCTCCATCTTATTTTACATAGCATAATATTGTCTAAGTCCATCCATGTTGTGATTAGAAAAATTATATTTTTATTGGTGAAGTAATATTCCATTGTATTTAATGTTGTTCCATTGTATGTGTGTTGTTTGTGGAGCTAATCGAGTGGTGCCCTGATGTGGTCTGAAGACAGTCACTGGGGCTTTGGGACAGTCCAAACTCAGCAACTGACTATGCCTGGCTCTAGATTACTTGGTAAGAGCTACAACATGATCTATAATTGGCAGCTGCCTGTACTGTACCT
Source organism: Desmodus rotundus (assembly GCF_022682495.2). Lineage (NCBI taxonomy): Eukaryota > Metazoa > Chordata > Mammalia > Chiroptera > Phyllostomidae > Desmodus > Desmodus rotundus. The sequence goes on from NC_071397.1 coordinate 26,161,893, forward strand.
GGAGACACCAGGGAAAGATTATGCTTCCAATCAAGGCCAGCTGCCACTATTGTTGAATGGGGCCACTTAGCAAGAAGTAGAGGGCACACTGGGGAAGCCACTGCTTGTGTGGACCTTTGAGAGATTTTAGGAAAGTTAGCATCATGGGCCAAGGCTAGCTTCTTGTGTGGAACCACTGCTGAAGTAAGTTCAGGCTAGTTCTCTGGTGGGCTTGGTGTGGTCCCAGGGAATCATCACGGTGGGACAAACAGCATTAGCCAAGTTAATGGAGACTCAGATTTGGTTCCTGCCTGTGCCTGTTGGCTGTTAGGGCCTGGGGGTGGCTCAAGAAAGGAACAGTGGTGCCTGCCTACATTTTTGTCCTGGAGAGACCTGTCCCCTGAGCCCTTGCTCTATAGCCAGTCAATTCAGTTGTTCCCTGTGTGTCTGAAAGTTCCAGGTGCTTTTAGAACTGCTATCCCTTGGCTATTGCTCAGACCAAGTGAGTTTGTAAGTGATTCTGTGCTTAGGCGAGGATGGCTAGGTCTACAGCATCCCTGTATCTCATTGGGATGAAATACCAGAAGGGTTTTCATAGCTAGATGTTGTGGGTGGAGGGCTCTTCTTCTCGGCACTGGTGCTCCAAACTGGGGTGTACAGTGTGTTGTTGGGACCTGTTACTCCTCAAGGGTGACTTCTGCAACTAAGTTACCTGTCTCCCTTCTTAACTACCACATGTGGATGTGGTACCAGCCAGATTTACATTTCTGCCCCTCCTACCAGTCTTCCCATGGCTTCCTCTTCATATCCTTATAGAAGGTCTGTTCACCTGGTCTTCAGGTGATCGTCAAGAATGGTTGTTGTATAATTGAGTTGTAATTTCGAAGTAGTCATAGAAGTAGGTGGGCACAGCATTTACCTACTCCAACATCTTGTAAAAGCAAAATGAATTAAATCATATCTTATCAAAATTAGAGTATTGGTCATGTTTTAAAATCTTGATTGATTATGCCTACTGACTTATTGTTAGTAAAATTGACTTGGAAACTTCAGTTGCAATTTCACCTCCATGATAGACATAAAGTTTTGGCATTATCTATGTATCTATATATGCTTTCTCATAGCTATGATACTGAAGTATAGAACTATTTAAACATATTTTCTAAGGTAATTCATATTAAATTGTATGTCTCTAGTATTAAAAATTAATATAAACCATTAAAATATGAAAGAATATCTATGGGCAATATAATTAATATCATTGAACTATCATAACCATTCTTAAGTTATGGTACTTAGATGAAGATGAAGTTTGGACAACTATCCAGGGTATCACACAATTATGTAACTTCTGCAGAACAGCTTTTCCTAGTCTACATGTAATCATTTTTTATTTCTTTAACTTATCTTAGCACTTACACAGTTTTCCCAATAAGATAATCTCTTCATTAACTATTTTGATATCAGTTTAGAATGCAAGTGATTATTATGCATTATGACAAATATGAAAGTTATGATTTGAAAAGTTATGTGATTACTTATGAGAGATTGTTTGATTTTTTTTGCCAAAAATTATGTTTATATAACACAAATTGTCTAAGCTCAAGCTATTTTATCACTGGCTTTTTCAGGTTCCTGTGTCTCAAGATTAAATTACGGTGCTGTATCTTCACACAGACTCATATCTTTGAAAGATAAGACAATTGGTTATTTCAATACCTTACTTATTTACCATTTCAGACCAATCCCTTTCTGCATCAAACTTAGTTACATCTATGTAAAATTATAACTAAAAGCAGCCTTCAAAATTCTATAAGAATTCATGTCTACCCAACCACCCCATTTGGAGACACTAGTAAGACTCAGTTAATGCTCTTGCTTGCTTAATAAAGTTAGCTTTTTTAGTCAGCAAATTTCTCAGTTGGTCTTTGTGTAGTAGTTAAGAGGTATGGAGAATATGCTTCAACAATAATTATCTAGTGAGATCCACACAAAATTGTTAGTTAAATCACTATGTGTCAAGCATTTGAGCTAAACCTGGAATTAAGGAACTCCAATCCAATGACCTCACCATTTTTTTAACATTCAACCTTTCTCTAATTTCCAATTTCATCCTTATACAGGATGAATACATCCTTATACAATTCCATCCTTATGTTAGAATGAAATATCTATTATTAATAATCATATACCCTCAACAACTACCCTCAAACACCCTCAAACAACAGTTTTCTCTCTACATGGAATTGAATAAAATCTTTTTTTCTAGTTATACTCAGCTATCAACCTTTTCCCACCCAAATGACACAATCTGAACTTGCTAGAGAAGGTAAGAAAAATAAACTAACACTTTGCCACTTAAAATCCACAAAACTGAACCTCACACACAAAATCGTCCTGAATAGAACGAGGGCAGGACATATCGAGGATAGAAATCCGGCTCCTCCTGCCCAGTAAGTTGCCTTCTTATTCTGTTTCATAACTTATATTTTGCTGTAAAATCTTGCCTACTTTATTTCCCTTACTCTCAGTAAAGACTTTGTTTTTCATTGTGAAAACAGAAACACCTGACTATAACTGATCACCTTTCCCTTTGAAAAGAAATCTTTCGTTTATGAACTAAAGGGGGGGGGGATGTAGGTGGGAGGGGGTGTGCAGGGCGGAAGGAAATAGAGGGGGGCAATGGGACAACTAATAGCATAATAAATAAAATACATTATTTTAAAAAATTTAAAAAATCTTTCAAATTACCGATATCTATATCTAGATTGGCATACAGTATATCAGTCTGTTCTGCTGTACAGAATGCCCCTGCCTCTTCAAACACTAGTCACTCCATAGGCAAGTGGTGACAAGTCAAATAAAAATGCCTGGAAGTATAATATATTTGTTCCTAAAATACTCATTTTAAAGTAAGTGTTCTTGTAAGAAGCTTGTGTGTTGCTATTTTTGATTCATTTTTTAGAGATAAGCTACAGTATACTTACTGAAGAAAAACAGGCTACTAGTTCATTTTCCTGTGATTTTGAACTAAGTCATTCTAAATTTTAATCAAGTAGCAACTTGTTAAAGATGAAAACACAGTAAAAATTTCAGGATTAACCTTGCAATTTTAGGAAAGTACAACACGTTAGGTACGCCTCACTGCACATTGGATTGTCCGGTTGGAATTGTTAACTTTAGGAAATTCGTCCTAACATTAATACTACTTAATTGGTAGTAGTGGTACGAAGAACTGACCTTTGTTCTTTTACGAGAAGTCATCTATTTGTAGTTAACATTCAGCTAATGCCTAAGAGTAAAGAGTTTTTAAAATTCAATTTATAATGTTCCGTTGTTACTTATAAACCAAAGTCTTTTCCAGTCATAAGCTGCTATTTTAAGTGATGCTCCCTTGGACATATTCCCTCATTAAAATACACCTGTTCAGCACACTGCATCTTGTGTATATATATTTGCATATTGATACACATGCATATATATACACACCTGATTCATATAGATTTTTATAAAATCAACCAAAGCAATTACCATATATATTTGCCCAAGGGCTTGGATCGTAAAAGAATTTAAACAAGGTAGAAACAAGACCCAAAATAAATATCATCAACTCTGTCAAAACTTTGGCAAACCACTTATGGGTAGATATGGTACATCTCAAAGGTTAAACTTTTCATTTTTGAAACTCCAGTTTCTAATAGACAAATATCAAGTATCCCCCAAATCTTAAATCCAATTTAATGAAAAATAATTAGTTTTTCATTATTTTGATGGAAAACTAGATTTGATGTATTTATAGTATCTCTCAAAACAAATTTCCAAGTTCTGTGCATGATGGTAAATACTTTTGTTGCCTTAAAATAATCATATAACAAACAGTAAGAAAGGTATAATCATGTCTAGTTTAAGATATAGTGGATTAAGATATAAAGATTTGAACTTATGATATTGAACATTGTGGGGTCAAGGGCTTTATGTTCAGAAGTACATAAATAGGATGATTACTTCAAAATTTATTTATCCCAAAATGTTTCAAAACTGATAAATATGAATAACCAACTGAAATGTACTGTATTTATTTTTAATAACCACCATAATGAATAATACCAAATGAGTAAACATTTCTTACTATATATCTGTATATATTTTATGTAGAATGTACTGAAAAATTATTTTTAACATTGATTATTTCATTAAAAAAACAATCATTTTACAATGGAGTTGGTCAAAAAAGCTACATTGGATGTTAAAAGTAAAGTAATCAATATTACCAACTAAATATATGACCCAGATCACTTCAGTTAAAATTACTGAGCCATAATTTTTAGGTCTAACATCAGTAAAATAATTTCAAACTGGTAAAAGTATTATCTGAAATAGTAAATTTCTACCACATGTTATTGCAATAACTCAACATGAAGGACTTCTGAATGCTGCCCTGACTCCTCATCAAACCAGGAACCTGGATGCCTTAGTGAAGTCTATACATAATGAAGACAAAAAAAAATACTGCTTACTTTATAGACTGCTGGCTGATACTTTAAGTAGAAATAATGAGTTAAGCAACATTTTCTAGTGGAAAAATGAGAGTAGAAATTGAAAGAACCATCTTAAAGAGTCAAGGGCTCTCTTAGACATGCCAAACTGAAAGTTTTGGCAGGGCTTGTTTTTTTTAGTAAGTAAAAGCAAAGATATGTGAAGAAGAAAAAAATAATTTAAAAAAATACATATGTATTGTCCTGGATTGGTAGCTCAGTTGGTTGGAGAGTCATCCTTATAAGACAAGGTTCCATCCCCAGTCAGAGCGCATACCAAACCAACCGAAGAATGCATACATAAGTGGAATAACAAGTTGATCTCTCTCTCTTTCTCTGCCTGTCTGTCTCTCTCTAATACACATGTACACTCCCGGGAATATTCAGCTCTATTATATAATTTTGAAGGCAGCCTAAGAAACAGCACAAAATTGAGGTAGTATTTGCAATGACCATTTTCTCCAAAAGTTTTGTATATGAATAAAAGAAATTTACCATATATGTTTGTAGAGATATATTTTAATCTCTTTCTTAGGCAGTGCTTGCTTCCTTTGAAATAATTTTTCTTATAAGTATATAATACCAAAACATAAGACTTGTGAGGATTTATATATTTTCGTGGAAGATACTCAAATCTGTAATGTCCTCTGCAAACCTGTTTGGTTTTACACTTTTTTATCGCTTTGTTTTTATGGTATTGTAAGGGGTAGGGAAAGAGAGACAGAATGTGTAAGGAAAGTTGTAAGTACAGGGACCTGCACAAGTAATGCCACTTTTTTATTACAAAATCATAAGCATGTAATTCTGGAACATAACTATATCACACTCAAGCACATCATATGACATTTTAGGTGAAATGTTCAAATTGAAACTATGAATTATTATACCTATATTATTACTTTACCAACCACACTCACACAGGCGTTACTTTTGCCAGACTCTGTATGTTTTGTTGACATAAATATAATTAAATTATATTTATATGATTTTACACTTAGAGTATATGTGATGATAAAGTATCTCTTAGTTTTCTGACATAGAGTTATTTTTCTCTAATAGGAAGAAATTCCTAGCTATTGAAGCCTCATTTATAGTTATAGGAATTATATAAATCAGAATATATTAGCACCAATTGGGGGTACCAGAATATAAAAAACACTAAAATTTTGAAAAGTATCTAGTCTCCAATATCATATAAACAAATTTGGAAGGGATAATTATGTTTGGCATTATATTCCCATTTTAAATTTTGTATGAATGCAATCATATACTTTTGACTCATAAAAATGTACTAACTTACATAAAATTATGGACTACAAACTAAAGATTTTTAGTTATCAAAAAATAAAATATACCAAAGTACAGCTCAATTCTCTGATAATTTATTTCACTGCCTGCTCCTGTGCTAATTAATAGGCATTGACAAAAGCATGTTTACAGTTGTCATAAATAATACAATAATTAATAATAATAATAAAAGAATAAACTCTGTGTTTCATGTACTCACAGCTACAAACCTACTTTTGCCCATCCCTGAACTATCCTGAGATATAAAGACAATGATATTTATGGTAAAAATTACTTATTTTCCAAGTAAAGGAACTGCATTTTGAGAGGTATGAAAATACAGCCTGCTCCTGTTAATTATGTCACATCAGAAAGCAATGATTCTATCACAAATAACCATCATTATTTTTTAAAATATATTATTTACTGACTTTATTTGTTTTTATTTATTTATTTTTTTACTTTTAGAGAGAGGGGAAGGGAAAGAGAAAGAGGGAGAGAAACATCAATGTGTGGTTGCTTCTCACATGCCCCTTACTGGGGACCTGGCCTGTAACCCAGGCATGTGCCCTGACTGGGAATCAAACCAGCGACCCTTTGGTTCACAGACCCGAACTCAAGCCACTGAGCCACAACAGCCAGGGCCAAATAATAATTATTGCCGTTATTCTTCACGTGGTATCCCAAGGCCAAATGACTCCAAGAGTGAGACGTGCCTGAGACATGTCAACTACAGCTGATTTCATAAGGACAATACCCATAAAGGACTTACATTCATATTGCTCTTTCAAATGTGAGTTTTTAGAGAACTCACATAGCTGGGCTGATAAAGATTTTAAATAGCCTTTATCTAGCAGTTCCAGGAGTTTATTGTTGATATCAGGGTTTTAGGGAGATGTTCTGCATGATAAATGTGAAAATATAGTTATAAAAAGGTCTTTGAAGGAAAGTGCTTTTTAATTTAATAGATGGCTTATAGGAAAGGTAGTAAGCAGTTTGCCAGGGACTCTAACTCTAGCTAATAAAACAGTGCCAAGTCCATGACTCAGAATGTTAGATTGTAAGTTATTCAGATATTCTGAGAAGTGATCTAAATATAGAAACACCTAAAACTTCAATATTGAAGTCATTTACATAAATCATAGTCAAGGAGTCTTCTAATCCTAACACATACACCCAGTAACACTTGTGCTGAAGCCTTGTAGAGGAGGAAGATTGATAGCATTTGATTAGAGAGATATAATTTTATGTAGTTAAATTATCATTTTAATGGGACTTGATATATTGACCCTGAAGGGCTTTAGGCAAAGTAGAAAGAAGCATAACAAAAGTAAATAAACATAAAACCTGCATTAGCTACATATTACACGAGCCTGGTAGGTAAGGTGTCTCACATACTGAAAAAAATTTTCCTCTCATTACTTTATCAGCCAACTGTGTTTAATGAGCCAACTGTCAATTCAAGGAGGCTTATGGAATTCTCTGTGAAGAGGCTGTCTTTTGAAATTAATGTAGATCTTAGAGATGGCCATCCACTGAAGATGAGTGGGAAAATTTCAGGCTACCACCTAAGATTTGCAAATAGAAAAGCTGCTTTACTTGGTAAAGCTTCATGCTGTGCTTTTCTTTGAAGTCATTTACCAGAATATGTTTTTGAATGTGTGGTTAAAGTCTATCATCAGTTGTTTTCAATGGGAAAAGTTTTCTGATATATGTGTTTTAAGGCAACAAAATGACTAAGAAAAAAAATGAAGTATTTCAAATAGACATACTCCCAGCTGATTTTTAATTATATATATATATATGAGTTAAGCATTGGAAATACTTCTCTGTATGAAGGAGCAACCAGTTAGTATTATTGTAATGTTATTATCATGTCTTTACATATGATATTATTATATTATAAATTTCTAAAATCAGATATATGTGAGACAGCTTCTATTATCTATCTGTCTGTCATCTGATAAGTGGCTTTTTATAAAGCAATGACTGTAGAAATTATAATTGATACAATGATCCCAGAAGGGCAGGATGGTTAATGGAATCAGTTAGTAGTCCTACTAAAAAAATCTTGGCAAATCTTAACTTTAAGAATAGAAATCAGAACTAAAGGCAAAGGTTTAGGTTAAACTTAGACAGGTGTTACATTTTGGTGAGGAAAACTAATTGGAAACTTATATAAGATGATAAAATAAATGACATGAATATGTTGGGAAATAATGTGTTTTCTCCTCGATGGAGAAAGGCTGTCAATTTTTTTGAGAAACTTTTATTTATCCAAATGCAATCTTATGAAAACACTACCACATGAATGCATCATGCACAGAAAACAAATTAGCCTAGCTGAAGCAAGGAGCAAAAGAATTAGATGCTGCATCATTTCAATCTCTCCACATCTCCTATCATCCAACACTTCCTATAGTGGACCCTGTTATAGAGTGTTTCCTTTAGTGGGAAGGCAGGTCCACATATAGAGAAGTGCATAAAATTTGGTGCTGGTCAAATAGTTGCAAATATGAGTTGAGTAGCCTAGTTCTTCCATGAACACCTGGGAGGTGTCCAGCAAACTGTTTCCCATCTACGTGCTTCAGGTTCTACTCCCTGAAAAAATGTCGGTAATCACCTAGAACAGTGTTTGGCCCATATGTAAGTGCTCTATGAGTTCTGTTATTGTCATTTTTACTAATGTAGGCATAACTGTTCATATCATGTAGATTTTTAATAAGGATTAAATGAATTTATATGTAAAGTTCTTAAAATAGTGTCTTGCATGTTTTAACTGCTTTGTGAATGTTAGTGTGATTTACCTGCATTGTTTAATCATCACGACTGAATTAGGTGGGTATTATTGTTATCATAATGTGCACTAGGTGTAAGACAAGTGGTAGTTATTAACATAATGCCAAAGTCAGTTTTTACTTTCACTGGCTTGTCTATGAGAGCTTTTTTCCAAGCCCATAAATCACTATTTCCTTGAGGATAACCTGCCCTCCAAATTAGCAATGTTTAACTACCTTCTCCACTTTTCAGTTAATGAGCAACATCTTTCAGTACAAAATCATACAGTAAATGGTCGAGTCAGAAATGGGAATTTACTCTTCTGACATAAGCTAAATCAAATATGTCTGCAAACAGGACATTTTTGTTGAGAAAAAGTTTGCTGAGAGTTTAAAAGAAAATGGAATATTTCCTCTGTGCATAATTCCTTCCAACAAAAGTCAACTCCATTAATGGTTGTCTAGGGATACTCCGCTAATTATTGAATGTGCTGAAAATCTTGAAAATCCACATTGGCTAATGTTTTAATGTTGACTTGTATTCCTATTTAAAATCGAACTTCTGTCGATCAATTCAGGTCCTCTAATACTTGTTCTCCTCCCAACCATTTTCTAAAGTACTAAGGGACTCAAGTCATTTGGTTTGAACAAGACAAATTCTTCTGCCCACAGACATCAGCTGGCTTATCCCTCTGTAGCACTTCCAGGTGCTGAGTGCTGTCAGCTAATGTTGAAGTCCTTGATCAATCGAAATGGCATTGTAGGGTTACGGTCTTGAACGATGGTTATGTAGTGTTGGTAAGAAGATGGTTAACAGGACACTGTGCCCTGATTTAGGTTCTACTTTGTTGCTTGGGTCCCAAAGCAAGGTTTTGTTTTTTGTTTTTTTTACATCTGAAGATAATATTTTAGTTCATATAATGTGTTTAGTTAATCTTTATAATCATTTCTCTCCTACTAGGGCTGGAAAACAAGTCTGTGTTGAGTCAGAGATCCCTCTTGTAGACCCATTCCAATGCTCTTCATTTGCTTTTCTTTGGAAAAGATGGCCATTTAACTATTTTACACCAAAGCCTTATAAAAACTGACTCATTTTAGGGACTTTCCACCAAAGTTCCCAATAGGGATAGCCATGTTGGAAATCCCAGTCACGAACAGAGGTTTATCTGAAGTTGAGCTTTATTTCTACTAGTATGTTGCTATCTGGGGGTTAAGAATATATCAGTATTCATATTTGGAAGTGAGTTCACCATTATGCATGAGGCTCAATGCAATAACAGAAAATCCATACTTCACACAAACACCCTATTATGACACAGTAGTAATTCAGAGTTCCTGCAACTGAATCTTAGTTGGATGACCATTAAAAAGCTAAACTTTTGCATGCTGGTTTCTTCATTTTTAAAATAAGATGAACAACACAAACATAACTCATGGAGGTTTTTCTAAGAAGAAATGTAGTGCAAGGTTAAGAACTCACTAAGCATCAGTTATCACAGTCACTTTTCCTTCATCATTAATGAAGTCTTCAAATTCTGGGGTTCATTTTTAAGCAGGTTGTAACTTTGACTGGCTTTTGTCTTAAAAGAGAGGCAGTGAATGTTAAAATATGTTAACAAAACACTAATAAATTATGGTATATAATTTATAAATTTTTGTGACAGATTGAAAGAATGATTCAAACATATATTAATCTGCAAAGATGTCCATATTGATATTGAATAAAGAGTATATTACAAAAGAGCAAATATTTTACTTGATTTTTTAGAAATAAAAAACATGTCTATATAGATACACGATATGGATATATACGATTATATAGCAGTGGTAGTATCCGCAAGGGCTTTTATGATTGCTTTTATTTTATTCTTCACCCTGACAGAATTTCTTTAGTCTGTTACCGGTAATCAAAAAATAAATAATTATTTTAACTTAAAGGTATATATGAGTTATTCTGAGCTACAAAAGGTTTCATATTAGCTTATTTATTTTAGTGTTTTCTAAATGCATTTGAAGAAACAAATTATCTTGTCATAATTAAAATTTCAGTCAAATAGAAATGGTTATTTAAATAGTAAATTTGCATTTTTCATCAAATATGGTAATATAGGCTGCACCTGTATGTTTAAAAGTCTTAAAAATGAGATGTTGCATTTGTCTTAAAAAGTACAAAGTAAAAATACAAGGTCTCAAAACCTCATTGGAAGTTTTACAATGTAATTTACATTTACCATAACCTATGCTACTTTTAAGTAGTGCAACTTTTTATTTTATTTCTATTGCATATACACTATCAAGTGATTTATGCCTTCCCTAAATATATACAAGTGATGGTACCTTTCAATCTACAACAAAGGGTTTTTTATTATTATTTAAGTATATATACATTTTTAACCATAATGGTTTTTCTCTTAGGACTTCAAGAAACTTTCACAAATATTAACTCAGACTGTGCACAACAATTTAGGAAAATATTTTTAATCTGGAAGGGATAAGGATACTTTGTTTGATTTATTTTGATTCAAAAAATACAAAGAGTATTTCTTTCATGCTGAATTATTTTTGGCAATCTCCATAGTCATCTTCTAAGCAACATTTATATGCATATAAAAAGGGTTCAAGTTCATAAAAGTATAATAATCACTACATTGTATTCTTAGCTGAAATGACTGTAATAACACAGCATGGCTACAGAGTGACTTTGAAATGCTCTCCTCTGAACAGATTTTATACGAATACCAAGAGAAGTAACTTGCATTTCAGTATAATACTGTCTATGGGAACCATTTTCTAAGACTGTTATTTTATGTATGACTCATTTTCAGAAACAAGTCTTTGTAGTATTTTCAATAATTATCCTCTTCAAATAGGGAATGAGACAGAACTACTTGACAAGAAGGTTAAACAGATTTTAATGATTCAAAAGACATAAATTTAATAAGATAACTAGATAACTAGAATGTATTTTCTAGATATTAGATTAGTATCCCAAATTTAATTTAAGTGGAATATATAATTCTTTCCTCAAGCACCAACTCACTATAACCAACCATTTATAGTAACTTTACTCTTTATACCCCACCTAGTCAGTTCATCAGCAAGTTCTGTTTGATTTTAATGCCAAAATATAACTCACAGTCCGCTACTTGTCACCACCCTAATCCAAGCCACAGTCAACCCATGTCATCTGGCAGCATCTGAAATACTCATCTGCTTGCTTTCCCTGCTTCTGTTTCTGTTGCTTTATTATTCTATCCTTGGATGACATTTTAAAATATACATGTGATCTTATACTTCTCCTGGTTAAAATCCCTTCCATAGCTCTCTCTAAGCATTCACATTTAGAATAAGATCTAAATTTTCCATGTTGTTATACAGGCCTAGCTTATATGAAATGGTGTGTGTCTACACTTCAAATCTTGTATTCTGAATCTCTCCCTTTCCTTCTCCTTGTCTCACATGATTACTCTGCTCTCAGTCATAGTCATACACTCAAGCCATAGTAATCTCTTTTATGTCTTCCTCTAAACTGGTCATAATGGTTTCTGCCTATGAAACCTTGAACTTGGTTATTCCTATTGCTTGCAACATTCTTTCACCATATATATATATATATATATATATATATATATATATATATATATATGGTGATTATATATATATATATCACACCATCTAAATATTGCCCCCTGACTGAGCACTTCTTCTTAACTAGCAATTCTCTGTCTGGCCACTCTTTATCCCCAGTTGTCATTTCCAGATTCTCTTAAGCACTTTTATCACCCTCAAACTGAATTTAAGACTAAAGATAATTTTTCTTCTGCTTTTCACCATTGTTTATACTGAACACTTAGGACAGTGGCTGACACGTGCTATATGATCCTATGTGATGTGCTAAATGAGTATGTGGAGTTTGACCATAAACTTTAGAGATGGTAGATAGAAAATATCTTGGGATAGTTTATATGATTTCAAACATAGTTGATCTTTAATTTGCCTAATAAAGATCCAAAGTTGACTTAAATTTGAAGATGGCACATATTTTATGGCTGTTTACAAATATTTTTTTTACTTCTTGCAGATTAAATTTTAATTATTTGCATACTAAGTTTCTTGTCTAACAAGTTTTTGCATGATGAAGTTTTTATGTATGATGTAAAATCTCATAAGAAAAAATTCTGTGCTGAGGATAGGCTACTCGATTTTTTAAATTTGACTTCAGTTTATGTTTCCATCAGTTTACTAATTGAAATATTAGCATATGTGTAATATAATTATACAAAGTCATATTTAACATACCTGTGGAAAGTCATTTATACTTTAAAAAAAGAATTACTGTTAATGAGACTTAGAGCAAAAATGACTACATTCAGAGAGTGCTTTAGAACTTTACACTGTACAGGTCCCGTCGGAACACGCAAACACCATCCCTAAAACCATCACAGCCTCTCTATGCTATGCCATGTCAGCTTGCAGCTGGATTTGCTTTTATCTTTAAATAAGTTGGCCGTATATGTGTGGGTTTAATTTTGGGCTCTCTATTCTTTTTCACTTATCTATGTGTCTGGTTTTATATCAACAGCATACTGTTTTAATTGGTATAGCTTTGTGATGAGCCTGAAATCATGGATCTTGATGCCTTCATTTCTTTTCTTTATTTTTAAAAAGATTGCTTTGGTTATTTGGGGTTCTTTACGGTTCCCTACAAATTTTAGCAATATTTGTTCCATTTCTGTGAAAAGTGCCTTGGAATTTTAATAAGGATTGAAATAAATTTGTAACTTGCTTTGTGTACTATGGACATTTTAACAATATTTATTCCTCTAAGTCATGAGCGTGGGATATCTTTTCATGTATTTGTGGTTTTTTTAGTTTCTTTTATTAGTGTCTGGTCATGTTCACTATATAGGTCATTCACCTCCCTGGTTAAATTTGTCCCTATGTATTTTATTCTTTTGATGCAATTGCATATGAGCTTTTTAAAAATTTTTCTTTCTGATAATTCATTATGAATAGCTAGAAATGCAAGAGAGTTTTCTATATTAATTTTGTACCCTACAATATTACTGAATGTATTGATTTTAACAATGTTATGAAGTGTTTAGGGTTATCTGTATAGAATATCCTGCCATCTGCAAATAGTGACAATTTTACTTCTTCCTTTGCAATTTGGATAGTTTTTTTTTTTCCTTTCTCTTGCTTAATTGCTCTGGCTAAGGCTTCTAATATTATCTATCTCCTTCTACAGAGATATAAGCTTCAAGAGTCAGAGATATTTTTTCTCTATAATATATATTCAAGCACCTATAAATGTTCAGGGAACAAATTAATCTTTTTGAAGTTATGATCTCTAATTATTTGACCTTGTTTTTCAGTCAGTGTATACATTTCCTCTTGAGAATGATGAAGGTCTAATTACCATGGACCAGAAAAAGACCAACTCTTACTCTGAATCACTTATGGTCCACATGAGACTCAAAGGCTAGAAGATTAAAAGAATGTTCAAGAGGAGAGATTCTCAGAGATATGTATTAATAAGCTGGATGATGACCGAAACTAATGTAACTTTAAAGAAATCTGAAAATATCTAAAATTTCTATCAGTAATATAGTTTTTTAAGTAGGACTACAGCAATGTTTTATATCAAAGGAAATCCTCAGTACATACATGATTATCTTTGGAAATCTCAGGAAAAGAAAAAGGAAAATGTGACTTGTAAAACGTAGCATATACTCCACACTCATGAACACATTTATATGACAAGGATATTGTTCAACATCTCCTTGATGAGTGAAGAATTTATACAGGTACATCTAAGTGGTAATGATAACAGCCACAAATAAACAACTTATATCATATTTACATGTTAAAGAAGCAAATTCAAAATTATATTATACATGGAGACCTCTTCATTTTCATTAATTTTATTAATAAAATGCATTAATTTACATTATTTAATTTTAGACAATGTATTTCTAGTTATAAAAGGAAGAATTGGCTTAATGAAAACAAACACAAAAACACACATATTTTCAAATCAAATCTAGGTTTTAAGCAGAAATGCAACTGTATTTTATATTCTAAATGCTTCCAAATTATTTTTATGAGATGCCACTTCATTGACAAAAGGTGCAGATAAAAGGATTTAATTAGACTTCTAGACTTCCAAAGAGAGACAGTCTTGGTAGGAAGCTATAAACCCTGTATTGCATGTTACAGCATTTCAAGTATTACTTTGAATTACAACATTTTCAAAAGCTGACAAAAATCTAATGCTGTCTCTTTGAACCAGAGTCACTCTTGTAATTCTCACAAATATTTTCTGGATGGAAGATGATGTAGTGTGGTTAAAAATTTTGGACCAAGGACGTAATGATTCCTCCCCGGCCTTCAGGTATTAAACATGAATTATAGAAAGTGATTATCCTTGTCACCTTGCCTGAAGTAATGATGTTCTGTCTTTTACAGAGCTATCAGACACCTGCTGTGTCAGAAAAGAGGGCTATTTCAGGTTATTATTAAGCATACAAATGTAAGGTCTTGATTCAAATCATACTTTGAAGATCACTAAAAATGTATAAAGGTAATTTAGATTTTATACAGCATGGTTTAGATTCAAAATAAAAAACAGTATTTTTATTTTAGACATTTAATATGGCTTAGGGTCACTTTAGACAATATCTAAGCAAATTACGTTGCTGGCATGAGTCTACCAAAAAAAAGAAGAAAAAAGAAAGGACCGTGGTAATAAAGTTAAATCATTTAGACAATAAAAGGAAAAAAATCTCTCAGTTTACTTAAAAAGGCTCATAAGAAATATAAGTAAGAAATATAATAAGAATTAGATATCCTATTTTTATACTATTTATTTCCCTTTATATAAGAAATTACCTAAGAAAAGTAATGGTTGCATTCAATGAAAGATTTGTAGAGATTTGTGACTTGTAACTTAGAATGATTTTTTGGACGTAAATTTGGCATGGCATTTCAATTCTTGTCTTGACTTACTTTCAACATTTCACTTAATTATTTTTCAATGCCTTATGGAGATTCCCAGTCAGATTCCCAGTTACGGGTACAATCCTAGATGGGGGCACCTAAGAGGCAACCAATAGGCATTTCTCTCTCATGTTGATGTTTAAGCACATCCTTGAGTGAGGATCAAAAAAGAAACGTTCATTTTGAAACTGGACAATTAATCATGAAAATGTTTCTTTCTGATAAATTGATCCATTTAATTGAAACCCTGTATTTTGAAATAAATAACACCTTATATGTGCAAAAGATGTAATTATGTTAAGGATCTTTAGAGTAGAAAATCATTCTAGATTATGTGAGTGGACCCTCAGTACCTTTATGTGTATCCTTATAAGTGGGAGGCAAAGGGAGTTTTGAGACTGACACATACAAAGGGGAAGACACATAGACAGGAGGAGCTAAAGTTACCATGGAAACAAAAATGGGAGTGATGCAGCTGCACATCAAGAAACATCTATAATCACCAGAAACTTTAAGAAGAATGGGATCTCCCTCAGAGCCTCCAGAGGGAGGGCAACCTTGCTGACACCTTGAGTTTGTACTTCCAACCTTCAGACTACGAGAGATAAAACTTCTCTTAAATAAAGCTATTCAATTGTGGTAATGTTGAATGGTGGTTCTGAAAATCTAATACACATTTTAGTACCAGAAATGGGTTGCTGCTGCACAACAAACCTAAAAATGTGGGATTGACTTTGGAATTGGATGTTAGGACTTACAGGGAAGTGAAGAATATGGTAGATAAACTTTCATCTTAGAGAACGCTTATGTGATTAGAAACACATTTGGTAAAATTATGAACAGAAAGGCTGTTTTGGTGGGAAGTCAGAAGGAAATGTGGAACATGTTGTTGAAAAGTGGACAAAAGGTGATCCTTGTCATATAGAAGCAAAAATCTTGGCTGAATTGTGTCCTCTGTTGGTATGGAAATCACAGCTTATAAGTGATAAGCTTGAATATCCAATTGTGAAGATTCCAAGACAGTGTTTAAGGTACAGCCTGATTTAATATTGTTGCTTATAGCAAAGTGCAGGGCGAAAGAGACGAACTGAGGAAGGAACTGTTAGAGCAAAAAGTTGCTTAGGTTCCTAAAATCCTCCAGGCAGAGAAGGGGTTGGTGAAACTACTCACAAGCAAATATGTGCTGCCATTCTGAGGGAACGTTAGGCGTGTAGGAGTGAGCAACAAAGCAAAAGAAGCAAACCACAGGACCAGAAGGCACAATCTCCAGTCAAAGAGGGTTACTGTCAGGCCCTGAAACCTCATGGAATTTGCCCTGCTGGATTGCAGAATGGGCTGGGGCTGGTAACTCTGTTCTATCTTCCATTTTCTCTTTTGGAATAAGGAAGTCTAGAGCTCTTACACTAGGCCTGCCCACCATTGTATTTTAGAAACAATTTATGTTCTAATTTCCCAGGTCCAGTGAAGGAGAGGAATTTTAGCCCAAGATGGATAATATTTAGCATCTCACTAATACCTAATTTGGATGATTTAGATGATCAGATTTGGATGATTAGGTAACACTTAAGGTTTGAATTGGTGCTATAATGATTGAGAACTGTGGGTGTGTTGAAATGGGGTAAATATATTTTTACATGTAGGAGAGATGTGAATCTTGAGGGGTAAGAGAGTGGACTGTGATTTAAAAAGAAAAAAATCATGTCCCAATCTTCAGAAACTTTGAATGTGGCAAAATATGTGATTTTTGTTAAGGGTATTTAGAGGAGATCATCCCGGACTATCCCCATGGACCCTATACTTAATCAAATGTATTTCTATGGGAGACAGGCAGAGGGAGTTTTGAGACGAGACCGAAAAGACAGAAAAGAAGAGGAGGCAATGGAACAGTGCAGACAGAGATTAGAGTACCATGGCCACAGCCAAGGAAAGCCTGCAGTCACCGGAAACTGAGACAGGACAGGGATAGAGTCTCCAAAGAGCCTCTGGAGGAAGTGCAACCATGTTAATACCGAGATTTTAGTTTTCTGGATTTAAGGACAACGCAGGGGGTGGGATGGGTGGAGGACAGCAAAGGGGAAAAAATTGGGACAACTGTAATAGAATAACAATAAAAAATGATTTAGTAAAAAAAAAAAAAAGAACCATGAGAGAATAATTTTCTGTTGCTGTAAGCCACTCTTTTGTAATAATTTGTTAAGGCATCCCTTAGAAAAATGATCCAGATTTTATTGATCTCCATGATTGTGGGGCTGGCTAGACTAGTCTGCCATTTCTGAGGCAGGTTGTCAGGAAAGGCAGGCTGGGAATTCTGGGGCACAAGCTGGTGCTGCCATCCACAGGAGGAACAGCTGTCAGGGAAGTCTCAGCGTTGCTCTTGAAGTCCTTCCACTGGTTGAATCAGGCCTGCCAGATTACTGAGGATGGTCTCCTTTACTTAAACTCAACTAATTGTGAGTGTTAATCACGTTTTAAAAATATATTTATAGCAGCACCCAGATTAGTTTTTGTTCATGTAACTGAGTACTAGGCCAAGCCAAGCTGTCACTTCAACGTGACCATCACATGGATGGAATAGGTATAAACATAAAGAAGATATTATAAGTAGACTAAGTTTCAGAGTTTAGATGTGTCAGGTGTATAAATGAAAATGTTTCTTCCTAGAGGACAAAGGAAAGAGAGTAGTAGTATTCTGATATAGAAAACAGAGAAAGCATAGTGAAAAAAAAAGGATACCTAAAGTATAGTTTGATATTTTTTTCCATTTATAGCTCAAGCTTTGGTGACCCTGTACAGAGAAGTAGAAGTATATATTTGCACATATATATTTATATACACTTGTGTGTGTGTGAAATTGTAGTGTTGGTCTGCTGAAAGTATATGTGAAGATTTTAACTTTCTCCACCTTCAAATCAGAAAACTATGCAAATGAGACTCAGGAAGATATGGGCAAATAAAAGCCTACACAAAGTTCTGACATAAAATGGTAAAAATGAAGAATGAATAAGGATGTACTTATTACTAGAGAAGGGTCACTTCTTAGCTGTTTTTTAAAACAAACCTCAAATATCCCCATAACACAGACAAGGCCCAGAGGCCACCCTCTTGCAGTGTTGCCTGGAGTACCGTCACGGGGCCCTTTCTTACAAGTGTGACAATTTTTAACAATAGTTGGTGTGCAGAAGAGGAAAGTTTAGTCTTCACTCCTTGTATACCACTTTGTAACATATCTGCAATCCAAATATCCAGAAATAAGTTAAAATAGCCTGTTTCTAATTTTATATTTTGTCCTTAACACAAACACAAAAATACAAAAGAGAGAAAAACACAAGAAGTCCTAGAATATGTTCAGATTCCATGATTAATGAGGGTTCATCAAACAGTGTGTTTTCATTTCAAACTCTGCCTTTGTCTAGCACCCTGAACTTGTATAACAACTAGGGCAAAGCACATAGTGAGACTTAGGGTGAGCGAGAGGCATGCTTTCTTTTGCAGAGCATGGGAAGCTTGATTCTGAAAGGGAACACGAACAAAGAACCTGCGTGATGCCTTGACAACAGCAGAATTCTAATGCAGTTCAGGTTCAGGAGAGACTACAAATGAAATTTAAGGAACTATCCATTTATTGTCTGGAAACCGTGTTTGCCAATATGTCTCTTGGAGTTACCCCGTGGTGTATTTATTCGTCAGTACAGGTTACTGAGACAGAGGATAGCAGATGTGAGAATCACAGAGAATGAACACAAGAAGGAGCAAATCAAATAGACTAATTTATGCAAGAAGCAGAAATATAGACAATTTCCTGAACTAAGGGAGGTTATTACGAATGACCTAGCATAAGAGCATGAGTGGACCATGGCTTTGTCATAATCCTTTCCTTCTTTAATGGGGGGCCAGGTGCATCTGGTGGAAGGCTGAGCAGATCTGGCTAAGTTCTGAGAGAAAATATGGTTTTCTATGATTTCTCATCCATATATATATATTTAATGATTAGTATGTTGGAGGCTTTGACAAAGGTTAGGAAGTGTTCCTGACAGTTCATAGGATACATTATTGGTCCTTTTTTCCTCTCCACCATAATCACTGACATCATAAAAATGGGAAACATTTTCTATTCCTTTGTTTTGTGAAGTCTTCTAAAAGCCAAACACATGCCTGCAACCTCTGTGATCACGGCAAACTATAAATTGGACTGAGTGCACAAAGATGAAGCTGGGGCTTTGCAAGCGTGCAGCTGACCCCTCCATTCCCAACCCCCAGTCTGATTCCCTGAGCCTGATTCCCAAGGAATCTAGTCTGACGTAGGTAAAATATACTAAGTAAGTGGAGATGAGTGCTATCCCAGCTTCCATAGAGGCACATAAATATTACCTATGATGGGGTAGATACTCTGTGAAAATGTACTCAAAAGACATAGCTTAGGAAAATAAAATCTTAAAACAGTCTGAAAATAGAGTTTTCCAGCAGAAATTGAAAACTCCACTCATACTTCAAGAAATAAACCCCTTGATTGCAGTTTTTGAGAACTACCTGAGGCATAAAGCTTTTACTATCTAGAATCGGTGAAAAAAATGTGTATATTGTCTCATCTAGAGCTTCCTGGCCACACAGAGCAGTGATGAATGACAATACTGCACAGACTACAGACCCAGCTAAGATCCAGGCCTGCCTGGGCTTTGTTAGTGTCTGTAGCTGTGCCATCTCATCAAATGCCTCCACAGAAGATGACCACAGTCCTCCAAACACTCAGAACACAGTCCACAGGCATTGTAGTTAATTGGCAGGCAGCAGGATTGTTTAATACATTATTTGTGTAATTAGCCACGGATCACGATCAAGTTTGGGAGGCACTGAGGGTTGTCAAAATTAATCTCAGTGACTCTTGAAAATTTCCCAAACCAGACTTTATTTCTGACCTGCAAAATTCAATTGACCTGTTCTCTAATCATAGAATCTTACAAATCAGATAACAGGTAAAATAATTTTGAATAGGATTTTTTTCTGCATCTTCACATTCACTTTGTTTTATTCATATGCAAATATGCTTGTTTTTGTGCCAGATAGTATTCTAGACTCTAGTTATATAACAGCAATTATCAAAAGAGACAAAAATTCTTTACCTCAAGAAGCTCAAATGCTACTTGCTGAGCAACAAAATGCAAAATTATATAACTCTCATACTATTTTAGAAGATGATACTACAGATCACATCACAACAAAGGAAGTAGGTAATAAGTACATTTCAACAAATTATAATATAAAACATACTTAATGCCTCAAATTTGGTAAACACAATTTGACATTTGGATAGGTGGTTCTTTTCTATCTTGAAACTGATTATTATTACTCTGATATCTATAACATAGATTTGCACAGCATCAAGCCACCAAGGCATCATATATGTTGGGAAGTTATTTAAAATATTTGGATCCCACATTAGTTTATATGTTTGGTATCATGTATAATTCTGATAATATAATAAAAAATGGATAAATTATGCAAAGGAAAGCTCAAGTTTTCCTTGAGATCATATTAAGAATCTTATTGCCACACAGTTGGTTTGTTTTTGGTAATTTGACAATGCAAGTAAAGAACAGTCTTAGAAATAAATACCAATTCATTATCAATCAACTAATGGCTGGTTTTTAATAAATGGGAGCTTGTTTAATTTCTTGACTGTGTCTTAGCAACTTGGCTTTTCTTTTCATGCGTGGCTTGTAGGGTTCCCTGCCCTGTTACTCTACAACAAAGGTTTAGAAGTATTTCAGGAACCTTACATCCATTTCATGGTAATTTCTTATTCAATCTGCTTGTAGAATTTCTAGTTGAAACATAAGCCAAAGCTTTCCTTGAGATGTTGAATACCTTAGTATTACAGACACCTCTAGATAACTTCAGTGTCCAACAGTAATTATGCTCTTTCTCCCCTTAACTATCCTTGTCCACATTATCTCTGCCTAAAGGAATGTAGTTTAAATGAACATTGTTGACCATTTTAAGGGGGAATCAATGTTTCATATGAACAGACAATGGGAAGGAAAGTTCTACATTTTTTGTCTTGGACACCATGTCTCAGGAATGGCATCAGAGAAACAGCCATATTTTGAAACTTGTGTTTGATTGAATGTGGAACACTGGTGGACTCTCTTTATTAAATTTTTTTTCAATTATATTTCCCCCTAAACTGTTGATAAAACTTTTCATATGTTTGGAGCATTTTTGTCCAAGTTAGAGAGCAAATATAATGATAGATATAATAAAGATCAGCATTTTAGAAACTCATTCATTTGAATTATTGCCATAACTTGTCCATTATAAACCCTCAATAACTCAATAATAACAAACTAATGAAAATAAAACTTGATTATAATCCTTACTGATATTAAATTTACCTTCATGTATTTTTAACATTCTAGTTAATAATTTAAACCTCAAAGTTAAAACTTTAATTATTTAATTAATTTCAGCATAATTTATGTCATATTAATTAAAAGGTTGACTAAATTACAAAAATTATAAGAAATTTTCATCAGGTTTCTTAAAAGGTATACCTATATATTCACTATTGTGTATATAATGTATTTGAAATGGACCATTTAAAGATTTAAGACATTTACTGGTTTTACACTAGAGATTTGATGTAAGACACATAGTGATTATTGAATTAAGACAAATGTAAACTACATTTATTTCAGAACTGTAACTGTATATTTTAATAGGATGTAATTCTCACAAAAAGTGAAAAAATATAACAAAATTATTTGCTCCTTTGTTCCAAACATTCGAGACTTAAACACTGTGTACGTGGTTAGGTATGGATAGCCGAGGTTGGGTATGCGGATAGATTCTTGATTTAGAATTGATGGAGAAAAAGACAGGGTGGCATGAGGAAAAAATAATTATTTCAGGAAAATCTCTATGAAATGCAATTTTGGAGTGTAGAATAAGAAATAAAATTTAACTTAACATTGTTACTTTTCAAAGCTTGATAAACTATACATAAACTCTATCATGTGAAATCATACATTTTTTTCAAGAGCTGGAAATTGCCTTTAAAATTCTCTGTGGATGCTTATCGCTGTAGAGATAAACCTTTGAGAGTAGACTTATCTAAATAGTTTACTCTCTTTTGTTTTATGTATTTATTTAAATTTTATTTTTCAGTTACAGTTTACATTCAATATTATTTTGTATTAGTTTCAGGTGTACAGCAGTGGTTAGAAATACTTTACAAAGTGGTCCCCCTGATATTTCAAGTACCACCCATCACCACACATAGTTATTACAATATTGAATAATTCCCCATGCTGTACAAAGCATACTTTTTAAACAAGCAATATATATTTCAAATATATTTGATTATGGGTGGTGGGGAGGCGTGGGGGGAAAGGCAGAAAACTGTACGTGAATAATAAAAAAATGTTAAAAAAATATATTTGATCATTGCCAAATACTTGAATATTACATATATTAAAAAGTTCTGTAAATAGTACTTTTTGGTCCTTTTCGCTTGTTAAGCCATTTCCAATTTTCTTGATCCAATGTTTTTAGAATTTTGTATCGCTTCCAAATTCAGCATAAAATTACTCCAACCATATGCCCCTGAGAACACACAGTTTTATTCTCTGGAGAACTGGAATAGTCTAATTATTCTTTCCACATAGCTCGAAGAAGTAGAGGATATATATGTTTGTTTTCTACTTAATATCTCAAAAGATAGAGATTTTATTTCCACATTATTGGTTATGTATAAATTGTAAGCTGTTTGTACATTCAAATTGTGGTAAATGGTTAAACAGATCTCTGTGTAATGGAGAGAGTGATTTCTTCTCTCAATTCCACAACCATGCAAGTGAAAGCAGATCTTATGACACGAACTGTCCAATGTCAGGCACACTCCAATCATTTCTGCTGATCAATAACCTCGCAGTCATGTTTTTGTTGAGTTGCACCAATATTACTTCATCTCATATAGTGAGGAAAGACAGCTGAAGAAAAATAATTTGATTATGACTGGAAATATGTTCTGTGTATACATGTACACATGCGCGTGCTTTGGAAAGAACAGGGGAATAGTCCAGGAGAGAGTAGAAACTTTGTAGCTACGGCAGTTCTAATCATTAGGCAGTTTCGAATTTACTGTTGGCATGTAATTGGTATAGGATTATATGACAAATGAGTGCTGTTTGGGGCTGCACATTGTTCCCCTAAAATCCATCTATGAAAGCCCTAACCCCTGGTCCCTCAGAATATGACGAGATTTGAATGTAGCGTTTTAAAAAAGGTGATTAAGTTAAAATGAGGTTATTATGACAAGTCATGAAGGGTGACCAGTGTCCTTATAAGAGGAAATTTAGACACAGAGTTACAGAGGAAAGAGCAGGTGTGGACACAGGCTCAAGGCCAATACCTCCATGTAAATCAAAGAGAAAGGCTTCAGAGGAAACAGACCCTGACTACACTTTGTTCTTGGACTCTATCCTCCAGAACTGTGAAAAAATAAAATCTGCCGTTTAAACTGAAATGCCATGGGTTTGATTCCGGGCAGGGCACATGCCCACGTTGCAGGTTTGGTCCCTGGTTAGCATACATACAAAAGGCAACCAATTAATGTATCTCTCCCTCCTTCTTCTTTCTCCCTTCCCCCTTTTCCCCTCTCAAAAAAACCAAAACAAAACAAAACAAAAAAACACACTAAGTCTGTAGTACTTTTTTATGGCAAACCTAACAAACAATAGAAATGCTTATGGGAAGTAAGAGCATATCTTGGTATCTATGTGCAAATTATTTATCTTTGAGCAAAAATTGTATCTTCTCTACTGCTTAATCTACAACAAGAGCAATCTATTTTACCCTTCAAAAAGTATAGAACAAAAATAAAAGAAGATGTTCCCATGGTATTTGTTCAACATCTACCCCATTAAAAAACATAAAAGGTACAGGGAATAAGCATAATTGGCAGGCACAAAAATAGGTAGGGGGAGGCTAAGAATAGTATAAGAAATGGAGAAGCCAAAGAACTTATACGTACAACCCATGGATATGAACTAAGAGGAGGGTTGCTGAGGGGTGGGGGTGTGCAGGGCAAAGGGTGATAAAGGGGAGAAAAAATTGGGACAACTGTAATAGCATAATCAATAAAACATACTTAAAAACAACATAAAATTTGCTGACTTTCTTGGAGTAAAAGAAAATAATTTAGGTCTTTGGTCTCTAATAATTTTTTTAAAATCTTGGCAATGTTCCTTTTGATTTTAACATTACATTATTAGTTATTCAGTTTGTTTATTTGGATATTAACAATACATGAAGCTAATCAGCCCTGCCCATTTCTCTTATTTAGAAAAGTTACTAATTTAGGAAAAAGAGAAAAGGAGAGATAACAACAACAAAAAATCCTGCCTTCCCACCCAGGGGCAGTCATGAATTTGTTTTAAATCACTGTATATATTCATATTTCTCTTCAGACTCTTATGTCATTGAATGTAAACAAACAACCAAGTTCTAGAAAGGCTTATTTGCGGAGGTGAGGTCCTACATGCTTTTTAGTGTTTTGTCCATCTCCATGCCCGTGTGTCCTAGAAAGGGTCATGCTACAATAGCGTTAAAAAGTATTTTGGTCAATATTAGAAATTCTCTTGATTTTGATAAGTGAAAACCAATATATATTGACAACGTTTCATTTTTGCCACTATTGTTTTAAGATGCTTGAGTTGCAAACTTTTTCAAAGTTTCCTTTGTTTAGTTTTACCAAACTAATAACACAATAATATTTCCATTTTAGTCATATTTCTGTGAGATAGTTTCTTTTATGTAATAATTAACATAATACTTAGCTAGTGATATCTTTGGGTGACACAGTTTAGACATTTGTGAAAATCCATCAAATGATATATTTAATAAGATGAGTGTACTTCAGTACAAGTAAATATTACCTGAAAAATATTGAACTCAAGTCAATAGTATTGTTTAGTGTTAAACAGTTAAACATGCTGTTTAATGTTGAAATGTACTGATATTTGCAATATAACATACTTTGAAATGCAAAAAATAGTAAGATGGATGGAGAGGCCCCTCTGGCAATCCCTGTTAACACACAGTTTGTGGCTACGTTTTTATAATATTGTGTTTTCACTGTCTTTGGATGTTCATGTCTAGAGATGGTAACAGTTTTTAAATGTTTCAAGACCTTGTGTGCCCACGTATGCAATGCTGTTTTATCTCAAAATTTCCACACACCTCTAGAAATAGCCATGTATTAGAATAACAAACTCTATTTCTGTGTTTCATGATTTTTGCCAGTACCCTGACTGAGAAAGACATTGGTATGAGGTAGTGCTCCAAGGAAGTTCCCCTGCAGATGGGATTTTGAGATTGGATTGTCCCACATTTAATGACCCATAATTGAACCCCTTACTTAAGTGAGACACCGGTAATGCACACATTCATCCCACTTGATTTACTGTGTTGGAGGACAGGAACAGTATATGGCAAGCTGAAGGCAGAACAACTCTCTACAACCATTAATCACGGTGGTAGCGATGGCAATTACACAAATTGTGGGTGTTCTGGTCCTTTTGACTGAACTGATAGTCATAAAGAAAAAAAAAAAGAGAGAGAGAGACTGAATGCTCATAGTTGACCCTTTCTTAACTTTTGTTTTGTCTTCACTAAACTTTAGTAAGGTTTCTGTCCTTCCTGCCCTCTCCTGAACTCTGTTCTCCCAAGCCTGAGCAAGCTCTTAAAAAAAAGAAAAGTAGAATGTGCCATTTTGATTAGTTTGTGCTGGGAATCAATTCAACACGGGAGACCCTTTGCTTGTCACACCCCAGTGATCATCCCCTCTTGCTTGTCCAGCTGCCCCTGAGAAGATTCTGTAAATCTCTGCTTGCCCTTCTTTTACCCTATTGAAAAAGGGGGAAAGAAAGGAACAAGAGAAGGAAGGAAAGAAGGAATAGAGGAAGGAAAGAAGGGGAAGAAGTAACAAACAAACAAAAAACCCAAATTTACTCTGTTCCATTTGGAGATGCTTGTGAATTTCTGAGATTTGAGCGTTTTCCCTATTGCAATGGACTTCTCTGAATAAATCCAGTCTAACCCAATCTAAGTCCGGATTTATTTTCATTTGACAGTTTCTGGTGGCATGACTTGAGCAGAGTGCCACACCCTGTTGTCTTCACCCAAGTATTCATGCCAACTTCTTAGCCCCCTTTCATCCTTCCTAGTGGGGAAAATGGAGGCACATGTTGCTGAGTCACAACTCCTAATCCAGTGCTGTGGATATTTGTCTGCATAGCATGGCAGGGAGTTGCTTTAATTCTACTATATAAAGCTTTCCTGGTTCTTTTCTGTTTGCACAGGACTTTTCCTGGATCTTTAATATTGACTGATAATTTTCCTGGATGGATTTATTCTTTCTTCTTTTGAGGGGAGGTTTAATCCCTGATTCTTTTTGTTGAACAGGAAGAGTACTTTTCCTAGATTTTTTTTCTGGTCAAGAGAGACTGTTCTTGATTCTTTTCTAGTGGAGATTTACTCCAGACTCTGAAGGAGGCATACCTAGCTGTTTTTGTGAGGTCTCCCTGTTTTTCTTACTCCTTTTCCAGGGATTGTTCAAGTGAGTCTTTCAGCTTCTTGATGGGAGTTGCACAAGAGGCCAAATGGAGATTATAGAAGAAACTGCTTTTTCTTATCTGGCTCTTTTCCTATTTAATCTCATTCCCTCATAGGCCCCTCTCAGTTACTGGGCAACCTCCTTCTACCCTCCAGCATAGTGCATGTTTCACTATTACGTCACTAATTCTGCTCTATACCTTGAAGGTGAGAGAAATCTTACCAAGGATAATTTAGAACTGCAATGGATACTTTTGGACTCTTGCAACCTTCTCAAGTTTTTTGCCCTCAAAGAGCCTTTCAGTCCAATTGGCCCAGAATTTTTTCTTTAAAAAAAAATGGCCTGCTTCCTTCACGTCACATGATGAAGCCAAAATATGGTTCTCCCAATCCAGTTTCAAGCAGACTCTTCAAAAACCTCAATATACCTTGTCTGCAGCTATTCAGTCATTTAAAGACCACATGTCTTCGTCCACTGCTACTCTTTTTTTCTTTTAAATCTAAGACACTCTTACCCTAACATTTGCCTCTAACTTCCCTTTTGCTTTTTCAAATGTGCTTTTGTCTTCTTGACCATAATGAGCTTTACTTAATAAGCTTTATGTTGTATTACTTCTTCCTTCCCCTCACAAAAGTTGCTTCCCCTTTAATAATTCCTCTCTCCTTCCAAAGACCCCAGAAACTGGTATTCCCTCACTCAGCTCACAACACTATCTCACAATCCTTATTTAAGTCTGGCTATGTGCTTCTTTTCATTTGAAAGTGTCAAGTTGTCCTCAGATTTTTACATGTGTCGCATTTTAAAGGGAATCCTTTGTGTTATCACTTGAAGACCATTTTACTTTTTACTCTAGACTTCAAAAAGAACCTTCTTCAACTTCAGTACTTTTCAAAAAAGTCGATCTATGCTTACACCAGAATATAACTATGGGCTCTTTCATAGGCCTAAGTATTTGCAACTACACCCACTAATACAAATACTGACACTATTTTCAGGGGAGACAAGATTATATATTCCTCACATTGTTAAATGCCTCTAATAGAAGAGATAATACTAAATATAAGTTTGCCTATTATGTGTGGGACTGACAACCTATAAACAATAATTGATCATATCCCTCCTTCTAACTGAATGGGACAGTTATTTATGTGAACCTCGAATGCTCCCATAGAGACATTTTATTTTTCATCACTATGCGTATTAGTATCTGTCAACTAATTGGATGGGATCTTTTTATCTAACTAATCTAATTATTTCTTATCAAAACTTTAGCCAGACTGCCTTCTTTACTCACTTTAACCATTGTATTACCTCTGATTTAAGTTTTCCAGGTACTAGGTGAGCCAAAATGTCAACTAAAACATGTTACAACTACAAGCTTAGGCTCAAAATCCCAGCTCTGTAAGGGGGCCTACAGGCCTCCCATTGTCACCAGGCTCCCAAGAAGAGTTAGAATTAAGAGAAGATCAAGGCTACATAGATTAAAAACAATAAAAAAGGTAATGTTAAGATTTCTACAAATAGTACAATAAAATTTTTTCTTGTATCTTATTGAATAAAATATTGTTAGTATAGTATTTCAAAGGGACACAGAGCATAATATTATATATACAAGACATTACTTTTTAATGTAGTAGTCATACATCTTAATAGTTTAAAGGATGCAACAATTTTAGTTAAAATTAAAATATTTTGCTTTGATTTTTTCATGTTTCAATTAAAATGTTACTACCTGAAAATAAAATTTTACTATGATCTTTCTAATTTGGGTACCTTTTATTTCTTCTTGTCTGATTGCTATGGCTAGAACTTCCAGTACTATGTTGAATAAAAGAAGTGAAAGCAGACATAACTGTCTTGTTCTCTATCTTAAGGGGAACATTTGTAGTTTTTGCCCATTGAGAATGATGCTGGAAGTGGGTTTGTCATATATGGCCTTTATTATGTTTAAGTATATTCCCTCTAGTCCCACTTTGCAGAGCATTTTTATCATAAATGGGTGCCAGATTTTATCAAAGGTTTTTTCTGCATCTATTGATATGATCCTATGGTTTTAATCTTTAATTTTGTTTATGTGGTGAGTCACATTTATCGTTCCAATCTTAGATTCTTGGAATAAATCTCACTTGATCATGGCATATGATCTTTTCGATGCATTGCCATATTCAGTTTGCAAATATTTTGTTGAGGATTTTAGCATTTATGTTCATCAGGGATATAGTTCTGTAATTTTCTTTCTTTGTAGTGTCTTCATCTAGTTTTGCAATTAGAATAATGCTGATCTCATAAAATGACTTTGGGAGCCTTCTCTTCTCTTGAATTTTATGATACGGTTGGAGAAGGAGATGTGTTAGTTCTCAAAATGTTTGGTAAAATTCACCTGTGAAGCCATCTTGTCCAGAGCTTTTGTTTGTTGGAAGTCTTTTGATTACAGTTTCAATTTTACTAGGTGTAATCTGTCTATTCAGATTCTCTGATTCTTCCTGATTTAGTTTTGGAAGACTGCATGTTTCCAGGAATTTACCCATATTGTCCAGTTTGTTGGCATATAGTTGTTCATAATATTTTCTTACAATCCTTTGTAATTCTTTGGTGTCAGTTGTTATTTCTCCTCTTTTATTTCTGATTTTATTTATTTTGGTCTTTTTTTTTTTTTTCTTGATGAGTCTGTTTAAAGGTTTGTCAATCTTGTTTATCTTTTCAAAGAGTCAGCTCTTGGATTCATTGATCTTTTGTATCATTTTTTTGCTCTATTTTGCTTATTCCTGATCTAATCTTCATTATTTCCTTCCTTCTACTCATGTTGGGCTTTGTTTGTCATTCTTTTTCAAGTTCCTCTAAGTGTAAAGTTAGATTGCTTATCTGAGATTTTTGTTCTTGTTGTTTGAGACAGGCCTGTAATGCTGTGAATTTCCCTCTTAGGATGGCTTTCCCAAGTCCCACAGACTTTGTGTCATTGTGGTCTTATTTTCATTTGTTTCTAGGTATATTTGATTTCTTCCTTGATTTCATTGTTGATCCATTCATTGCTTAATAACACGTTATTTAGTTCTTATGCTTTTGCATGTTTTTTGGTGTTCTTTTTGTGATTGATTTCTAGCTTCATAGCATTGTGGTCAGAGAAGATGCTTGATATGATTTCATCTTAAATTTATTGAGACTTGTTTTGTGTGCTAACATGTGGTATCTTAGAAAATATTCTGTGTGCATTTGAACAGTAAGTATAGTCTTCTGGTTTGAGGTAAAATTCTCTGAGGATATCAATTAAATCCATTTGATCTACTGTGTTGTTTAAGGCCTGGTCTCCTTGTTGATTTTCTGCCTGGAAGATCTATCCATTGAGTAAATGAGGTGTTAAAATCCCTGACTATGATTGTATTTCTATCAAGCTTTCCCTCTATGTCCATCCAGATTTATAGATGACATGATACTGTACACAGAGAACCCCAAAGTTTCTACCAAGAAACTACTAGAACTAAGTAATGAACTGAGCAAAGTAATAGCCATCAAAATTAATATCCAGAAATCCGTTGCATTTTTATATGCCATTAATGAAATAAAAGAAAAGGAAATTAAGAAAATAATCTCATTTACAAGTGCTTTAAAAAGAATCAGATAACTAGGAATAAATCTAACCAAAGATATAAAGGACCTATACTCAGAAAATTATAAGACACTGAAGAAGATTCAAATAAATGTAAGCACACGAAGTGTTCATGAGTAGGAAGAATTAACATCATTAAAAAATGTCCATACTAAGCAAAGCAATCTATAGGTTCGAAGCAATTCCTATCAAGATTCAAATGATGGCCCTGGGTGGTGTGGTTCAGTGGACTGAGCGCCGACTTGCAAAACAAAGGGTCACTAGTTCACTTCTCAGTCAGGGCACATGCCTGGGATGTAGGCCACATCCTTAGTAGGGGGCATGCAAGAGGCAACCACACATTGATGTTTCTCACCCTCTCTCTCTCCTTCCTTTCCCCTCTCTGTAAAAATAAATAAATAAATAAAATCTTTTGAAAAAAAACTTAAAAAAATGTTTCCAATGATGTATTTCATAGAACTAGAGCAAATATTTCAAAAATTTATGTGGAACCACAAAAATCCCTGCATAGCAACAGCAATCCTAAGAAAGAGCAAAATTAGAGGAATCACGCTACCTAATATCAAATATACTATAAGGCCATACTAATCAAAACAGCATGGTACTGGCATAAAAACAGACACATAGATCAATGGAACAGAATACAAAGCCTAGAAATAAACCCACACCTTTATGGTCAATTAATATTTGAGAGAGGAAGCAAGCACAAAAATGGGCTAAAAATAGTTTACTCAATAAATCATGTTGGGAAAATTGGACAGATATGTGCAGACAAATGAAACTAGACCACCTTCTTACACTATACACAAAAATAAATTCAAAATGGATCAAAGACTTAAATATTAGACCCCAAACCATAAAAATCCTAGAAGAAAACATACGCAGCAAATATCCGACATTGCTCGAAACAATTTTTTATCGGATATATTTCCCTGGGCAAGGGAAACAAAAGAAAAAATAAACAAATTGGACTTCATCAAACTAAAAGTTTTTGCATAGCAAAGGAAATCATCCCCAAAATAAAAAGACAACCCACAGAATGGGAGAACACATTTGCTAATACATTTGATAAGGGGTTAATATCTAAAATTTATAAATTACTTACAAAAGTTAACACCAAAAAACCAAACAATCCAATTAAGAAGTGGGCAAAGAATCTGAAGACATCTCTCCAAAGAGGACATACACATGGCCAATAGACATCTGAAAAGATGCTCAATGTCACTAATCATCAGAGCAATCAAATTAAAACCACAGTGAGATACTGTTTCCCACCTATCTGAATGGCTATTATCAATAAATTAACAAACAAGTGCTGGTGAGGATGTGGAGGAAGGCAACCATTTTGCACTGTTGATAGGAATGCAGACTGGTGTAGCCACTGTGGAAAGTAGTATGGAGGTACCTCAGTAAATTAAAAATGGATCTGCCGTTCGACCCAGCAATCCTACTTCTGAGAATATATCCAAACAATGTATATCCTATGTTCTTTGCATAAGTAATTCACAATCACCAAGATAGGGAAACAGTCCACGGGTCCATGAGAAGATGAGTGGATAGAACAACTATGGGACATTTCCACAATGGAGTACTACTCAGCCATAAAAAGAAGAAAATTTTACCCTTTGTGACAGTATGGATGAACCTGGAGAATATCATGCTAAGTGAAATAAGCTAGTCAGAGAAAGACAAATACCACATGATTTCACTCAAATGTGGAATCTAATGAACAAGCTGAACTAACGAGGAAAATGGGGACAGACTCCCAGGTGGAGAGCAGGATGACAGCTAGTGGTTGTGGGAGGCTAAGGGGCAGAGGGACTGAGCAACAATGGAAAACAACTCATGGACATGGACAGTGTGGTGATTGCTGGAGGTAGGGGGTATAAGGGCACTAAATGGTAGTGGGAAAAATACAATAAAGATTAAAAAACAAAACCAAAAATAAAATAAAATAAAATGTTGCTACCTCATACAGATAATTTTAAAGTTTCTTATACTCTTTAGATTTAATAGTTTATTTTTTAATTTATTGTTTATATTTTTGAATATTATATTGTTGAAGTTACTTCAATTATATTTAGGTCACTTCTATATTAAGAATATGTATAAAATTTAATAGTGAGAATTAATAAACCTGAGATGTTCCATATAAAATATTCCAATTTCCAGCAGAATGTTTACTATAGAGCATTCAGTGCTTTAGGAGAAGATGCACTTACTTCAACCCTTTGATATTCTTCCATGTTTTTATACGGGAAGTCCTTTTCTTTCCTCCAAATCTGTGTGTGACATGTGCCAGCAGACAGCACAAATAGAGAACTAGTTTCTCGGGAGAGTAACTGTACCAGGGACATAACCTTCCACATTTTATAATGAACTGCAAGTTCACATTAAGAGGCAAATATTTCATTTCAAAATGTTAATCCATATAGTACTTAATAATTGAAGCTTGTGTGATTTAGAGTTCAGAAATGGATTAAGTACAAAAATAGATTCTTTCCCTACTTTTCTTTGATTATGTCTTGGATTGATTGTTATTCATTTTATAGTCTTGCCTTCTGGGACTTTGTTCTAAGAGAGTCTGAGAATTATCAATAACTACTGAATTCAGTAGCATTTTTCCTTACTCAAATTATTTTTGTTGATTAAAATGTTATTAGTAAAATTGATATTTATTTGTACTTTATATCTATTAAGATACTTTAAAATATGTTTAGAAATCTATACAAAAAATAGTATATTCCCATAGTGAAGCTTGGATTTGAATCTAAGGAGTTGGCTCTACAATTCGTGCCCTTAGATATTGGACTAGAAAGTCTGCTGTTACTGCAAGACACATGAGATTTAGTAAATGAGAGATATACTGCAAATGTCAATATAAACCTATGATCTTTACTTTTAGCAAAAGATAATTTCTCAGCTCTATCCTTATAATAGTTAAAAACTCCTCATCTCTCTTATTATCTTTCTGGTTTCTAGTCAACATGTGGAACAAGGTAGCCTGGAGCCTTCATTATCCAGTTTTATTTTCTTAAACTCTTATATCTTAAAGAGGATCCTTTGTATGGTATCTGTTTCATTTGCTGGTCCGAGTGAAACTCAGGATGATCTGAGACACCTTGTTAACTAAAGCATGGGTGTGTCTAGTGTTTTTGTGGGTAAATGTCAGAAAGATTACTATTTGACCTAGAAATGCCACTTACAGGTATATTCCCACAAAAATTTCATGCACATATGTACTAAAAGATGTATAAACAATGGCCACAGCATCATTACTTGTTATAGCCCCAAACTGGTCACACCAAACATCCATAAAAAGTAAAATGAAATATAAAGTTTGGTTATAATAATTTGAATTAAAGTCTGGAGTTTACTCCGGGACTCGCGGAGAGGCAGGTGGGTGGGATGGTGGGCGGGAACGCTGCTCCTGCGTCTCTCCCTGCAGGAAGAGAGTAGCACTGATTTGTCGCTGAGGTGGCAGCGCAGACCCACCTGGAGATGAGCCCTCAATTAGCAAGGTAAAAGTAACAGAACCATGGCTAAGTTTCCAACAACTTTGGTGATACCTGACTTGGTGGTATCTGAGCCATAACTGTAGAGGAAAGAGGAAACACGATAAACAGTCCCCCAGTTTACAGCCAATATCTGGATTTATTACTGGTGTTCAAGTTAGAAACTTTTTTTTTTCCAATCTGGGTTACCTCAACCTGTTTTAGCACAAATATGGGCCCTAGCCAATATGAATAATGACGGGAGAAAAGATCAAGTGGAGTTTTCCATCTCCATAAAACTTATCAAACTGAAGATGCGAGGGTATCAGCTCCCTCTGCACGCCCCCCCCCCCCGCCCCACATCATGAAACAGCAGGCAGTAGCTATTTCCAGTGCACCAGTGTTTGCTATAGGAGGAATTACCAGCACTCCCGGCTGTTGCTCCAGTGCCAAGGGGACCCATCCCTGGTGTCGGGATGTCCCCATCCCCCAGTACCCTCTCTCCCCTCACCAGCAGTGCCTCCCCTGGCCAACGGGGCCCCTGTCCTACAGCCTCTGCCTGCATTTGCTCATCCTACCACCACATTGCCGAAGAGTTCTTCTTTTCGTAGGTCGGATCCAGGGTCACAATTAAACACTAAATTACAGAAGGCACAATCATTTGACGTGGCTACTGCCCCTCCGCAGGCAGAATGGGCTGTTCCCCAGTCATCCCCGCTGAAGTACAGACAGCCCTTCAACAGCCATGACAAAACTATGAGTGTACACTTAACAGGTCCCCAAGCAAGAACTATTCTTACACAATCAAGTTTACCACAGGCACAGCTGGCTTCGATATGGAATCTTTCTGACATTGATCAAGATGGAAAACTGACAGCAGAAGAGTTTATCCTCGCTGTGCACCTAATTGATGTAGATATGTCTGGACAACCACTGCGACCTGTCCTGCCTTCAGAATACATACCACATTATTTTAGAAGAGTCCGACCAGGCAGTGGTGTATCTGTCAAAAGCTAAACCTTAGCAGACCAGAGGTTACCAAAGGAACCAGTTTTAGAAGATGAACAACTAGAAAAGAAATTTCCTGTCACATTTGAAGATAAGTGTGAGAACTTTGAGCACGGCAATCTGGAAATGGAGAAAGGAAGACCGGCACTCCTGGAGCAACAGCGGAAAGAGCAACCAGCTGGAGGGCCAGGAGCAGGAGCGCGAGTGGCAGCTGGAGCTGGAGAAGCAACTGGAGAAGCAGTGAGGGCTGGAGAGGCAGCGCAAGGACGTGGAGCAGCACGAGTGGACAAAACTTGAACTTGAATGGCAACGACAGCTTGAACGGGAACAAAATCGAAGACAAGGACTATTAAACCAAAGAAACAAAGAACAAGAAGACATAGTAGTACTGAAAGCAAAGAAAAAGACTTCGGAATTTGAGTTAGAAGCTCTTAATGATAAAAAACACCAACTTGAAGGAAAACTTTAAGATGTCAGATGTCAACTGACCACCCAAAGGCCAGAAATTGAAAGCACAAATAAATCCAGAGAGCTGAGAATTGCTGAAATCACCCATCTACAGCAACAGTTACAGGAGTCTCAGCAGATGCTTGGAAGGCTTATTGCGGAAAAACAGATACTCAGTGACCAGTTAAAGCAAGTTCAGCAAAACAGTTTGCACAGATTCACTCCTTACACTCAAAAAAGCCTGGGAAGCAGAAGAACTGGCTTGTCAGCAGCTCGGAGACCAACTGGATGGAGTTGAGAAAGAAGGTAGATAAAAACTACAGGAGATTGATATTTTCAATAACCAGCTGAAGGAACTAAGAGAAATACATGATAAGCAGCAGTTCCAGAAACAAAAGTCCACAGAGGCTGAAGGACTGAAACAGAAAGAACAGGAGTGAAAGATCATTGAATTAGAAAAACAAAAAAGAAGAAACCCAAAGGTGAGCTCAGGAGAGGGACCAGTGGCCTCAGAGGCTCAGGGGCCTTGAGCATGTACAGCAGGATGATGAGCATCACGGGCCAAGGAAACTCCACGAGGTGGAAAAAACTCAAAAGGGGAGAGAGTGCCAGAAAGGACGGTGAAGACAGGCAAACAGGAAGTGCGGGACAAGCTGGGCAGGCTTTTCCCTCAACACCAAGAACCAGCTAAGCCAGCTGTCCAAGCACCCTGGTCCACGGCAGAAAAAGGCCCACTCACGATTTCTGCACAGGAGAATGTAAAAATGGTATATTATCAAGCACTGCATCTCTTTGAGTCCAGAAGTCAGGATGAGATCACGATACAGCCAGGAGACATAGTCGTGGTGGATGAAAGCCAGACTGGAGAACTGGGACGGCTAGGAGGAGAATTGAAAGGAAAGACCAGGTTGTTTCCTGCCAATTATGCTGAGAAAATCTCAGAAAATGAGGTTCCTGCTCCAGTCAGACCAGTGACAGATCCAACCTCCACCTCTGCACCCAACGTGGCTGTGAGAGAGACCCCTGCGCCTCCGGCAGCGACCTCTGCCAGCCCTCCATAACCCCTAACCAACAACTGGGCCAATTTCAGCTCTACATGGACCATCAACATGAATGAGAAACCAGAAACAGATCACTGGGGCGCCTGGGTGGCCCAGCCCTCGCTCACGGTGCCAAATGTCAGCCTGTTAAGGCAGAGATCGGCTTTCACTCCAGCCACGGCCGCTGGCATCTCTCCGTCTCCTGTTTTAGGCCAGGGTGAAAAGGGGGAGGGACTATAGGGACAAGTCCTGTATCCTTGGAAAGCAAAGAAAGTCAGACAACCATTTGAATTTTAACAAAAATGATGTTATCACTGTCCTGGAACAGCAAGACGTGTGGTGGTTTGGAGAAGTTCAAGGTGAGAAGGGTTGGTTCCCCAAGTCTTATGTGAAACTCATTTCAGGGTCCATAAGGAAATCGACAAGCATGGGTTCTGGCTCTTCCAAAAGCCCTGCTGGCCTAAAGAGAGTAGCTTCCCCAGCAGGCAAGCCAGGCGACTCAGGAGAAGAATTTATTGCCATGTACACTGATGAGAGTTCTGAGCAAGGCAACTTAACATTTCAGCAAGGGGATGTGATTCTTGTTACCCAGAAAGATGGTGATTGGTGGACAGGAACAGTGGGTGACAAGCCGGGAGTCTCTTCCCTTCTAACTTTGTGAGGCTTAAAGATTCAGAGGGCTCTGGAACTACCGGGAAAACAGGGAGTTTAGGAAAAAAAATTTGAAATTGCCCAGATTATTGCCTCCTACACAACCACCAGTCCCAAGCAGCTCACCCTGGCCAGTGGGCAGTTGATTTTGATCTGGAAAAAGAACTCAGGTGGAAGGTGAGAAGGAGAGCTGCAGGCAAGTGGGAAAAAGCACCAGATAGGCTGGTTTCTGGAGAATTATGTAAAACTTTTAAGCCCTGGGAAAAGCAAAATAACTCCAACTGAGCCACTTAAGCTCACGGTGCTTCCGGCAGTGTGCCAGGTGATCAGGATGTCTGAGTATACCGCCCAGAATGACGACGAGCTGGCCTTCAGCAATGGCCAGATCATCAACATCCTCAACAAGGAGAACACCGACTGGTGGAAAGGGGAAGTCAATGGACAAGGGGGGCTCTCCCATCCAATAACGTGAAACTGACCACAGACATGGACCCAAGCCAGCAATGTTATCCAACCTCCCCCGCTCTTTCAGACTTGGAAGTCCTCAGAGACTCACTATCCCATATCACTGCCCAGAAGGATGATGGGAGACGCAGCCTTGGTCATGGGTAGAAGAACTCACTGCAAAGCAATTTACCTCATTTTACCATAGCTGCATGTGATGGCAATGTTGAATTATTACTTTCAGAGATAGAAGCAAAAATTACAGAAATACACAGGGTAGTAGGTCCTTTTGTGGCTTTCCTAGTGACTCAAATTGTCTTCCCCTCACCTTTGCACAGGTGCTTTCAATAGTTTTTTAATTACGTTTAAGTATATATGTTAGCCTTTTAATGAAATGAATAAACTTCTCTGCTATTTTGGTTTCGCAAAAAGACCCACTATCAAGGAATGCTACATGTGCTATTAAAAATGTTCCAATTGTCCATACAAATAATAATTAGAATTAAGGGACTACAGCTTTAAAAAAAAAAAAACTAGAGTTTAAAAAGCAAGATATGAAATAATGGGTGCAGTTATATAAAAATCAAATGCAAATAATACCTAATGATATTGCTTAGAAATGTATTCATGAAATACAAATAGAGAAAAGTGAAAAAGTTATTACCATAAAATGGGAAAATGGCCATTTCTAGAGGTAAGAGTGATAGCTACAGCTAGGTAAGGACACAGCAGCGGATTCCAGGTCCCAGCAATTTTCTTTCCCGCACCTTGGGTTGATTTGTGGTGGTTTGCTTTATAAACAGCTGTTAAAATTCACTTACACATTTTTGCACTTTTATACATGCTTTCTGGCACAATAAAGAGAAAATGCAAATTTAAATTGTGCCCAAATTACAAAGTAAACTGACACTCAAAAACTGAAGTTGGCCATCTAATGTGGTAGTAGAAACAAAAATACCACTAAAACCGAAGACTTTTCCATTAGACAATCAAAATTGTAAAGAGGTATATAATTTTAAAAATGAAGTTAGGATAGTTTAACACTCTGAGGGGGAAAAAAAAAACTTATCCTACCTTCCTAAAATCACATCATACCTACTTACTTTCAGATAAGGATTTTCCAAAGCTGGCTTATTCTGAAGGCTTATTCACTAATTAACTTTGACACTGCCTCTACTTTGCTCCACTGCACACAGCTTGTGCTAGAGCTGAGAGGACAAAGTACCACAAAATGAGTGGTTTAAACACCAGAAATGTATTGTCTCACAGCTCTGGAGACTAACTACCCAAGATCAAGATGTTAGGAAATTTGGTTCCTTCTGAGAACTGTGAGAAACAATCTATTTCACCCTCTTCCCCCGTTTCTGGCAATCTTTGTACCCCTTTGCTTGTAAAAGCGTCACCCTGATCTTTGCTTCCATCTTCACTCTGCATTCTCCCTGTGTCTGTCTTCAAATTTCCCTTTTTTTGTGAAGACACTGGATTATTGTGCACCCTAATGATGTCATTTTCACTTCATGGACTTATTTTAACTTCATCATTTATCTCCAAATAAAGAGCACATTCTGAGGTACTGGGGACAAGACTTCAATATATAGATTTTGAGGGGAAACAGCTCATCTTCCTTTCTCTTTCCTTCCATGTCTTTCATCTAGAAACCCCTTTCTTGTTTGATCCCAACCCAAACAA
Organism: Desmodus rotundus; assembly: GCF_022682495.2. Classification (NCBI taxonomy): domain Eukaryota; kingdom Metazoa; phylum Chordata; class Mammalia; order Chiroptera; family Phyllostomidae; genus Desmodus; species Desmodus rotundus. The sequence goes on from NC_071397.1 coordinate 26,201,458, forward strand.
ATTAAATGTTTTTTAAAAATATTATTTATCCTGCTACCAACTTGTGTAATTATTAGCCTGATGCAACTGAGTAAAATTTTGTGCAAGTTAACTAAAACAATTAGCAATACATTTTAATCTCCATTGAATCTTTATTTTTTTGTCATTTACAACTGCAAACTGGAAATTATTAAGAGTTCTAACATTTCCAAAAATAAACAAACCCCAAAACGGATCTATGGTAGAGAAAGTCGCACAAGCACTTTTGCAGCTAATTAACATCTTAAGCTGAACTCCTGTTCTTCACTGTGATCTTGGTCTCACTTTGCTCTTGTCTACGCTTTTTAATGAATTTGTGTATGCTTTCTAATTTAAATGTATCTATTAGATATCTTTATCTAGTGCATGTTTATGAAAAGGTCAGAAACTGTACTGTCCTTGTTGGTGCTATTACTGTTTGAAAGAATGCTCATAAGACCTAAAGCTTTACCTTGGAAAAGTAGATTTAGTTACAAAGATCAGAGTATTGTTATCAGAGACTGTTGACAAACTCTTCTTGCTAAGGCTTTATATTCATGTTAAATGACAACAGGCTTCCACTGTTCCACATAGTACTTCAATGCACTGTCCAGATTCCTTCTATAATATTTATAAGTAAACAAAAAATAAAGAAGAGGATTTTAATTACATATACTTAAACTCTCTTAGCATGTCCACCACATCTTTGCAATAAACATTATAATCTCTTGTCTCAATGTGACTGGTTTCCATTTTGACTTGTTAGATGAAGATAATTATCCTTTTTGGTACTGAAAATTCCACCAAGGTTAAAGTTCTTATCAAAGTTCTTATTGGTCTTACTTAAACTAACATATGCTTAATTGTGAAATATATCAATAATCTGCCATATTTTAAATTCTATGCAATGCTTTATTTTCTCACAGTGCATTCATGCAATATATTTTATTTAGGTTAATACTGTAATTCAGAATCTTATTTAAATTACTGAAACTACATTGACTCTTGTGGAAAAGCCTTATTAAAAAGATTTATTGCTATGGGGTACCTTATTGCTCAGAAATTTTTTCAAATGGATTATATGAAAGTAAAAATTTATAATATATTTTGAATTTTGTAGAGATAAATATTGGGTCCATAGTAAAAACACAAGTGTTTGTTTATCCAGTATCTCTCAAAATATATCTTGGGTTAATTAATTGATAAAAGATTTGGATAAGAGTGGTCCGTGAAAAATTAGATTACTTAACAAAAGTCTGTGGCTTCCAGGTGACATTTATTACCTATCCAACAGGATATATTTCTTTCTTCATTTATATTCCCAAATAAGAATAATACAGGCTTCGGTCCATGCCTTCTGTCATTGCATGACTTTAAGGCAAGATGATAATCTAAATGAACGTTGCTGTTTAAAATTAAATTTATTTTTAGATATTATGTAAAATATAATAAAACATCCCTCCCCCAAATTCCCATTGTGCTCATTATGCTTAAAATGATCAACAAATGACATAAGTTCTATTTGTTAGCTATAAATTTCTTAGTGTGTTTCCTTAAATTGTCCTCAACATAAACAGCAATGTGTAAAGTTTATTCTACTGAATCTTTGATTGATTTCAAAAGGCATCATTGAAAGTACAAGTTTCTTTAGGTTATTTTCTGAAAGGATTCTTGTTAACCTATTTTTTATTAATAAATGTTATTCTATAATATTAAAAATCAGATTTAAAATATTTCTAAGCTCATTCAAACAGAAATTTTCTATTAAAATTATGCCTATAGATTCTTTTGAATCTATTTAGTAATCATTTGCCTTATGCATTATGAGTCTATTTTATGCTTCATAACACAAGACAGAATCTAAACCATGATATGAGGAAGGCACTCAATGTATTCTGGAGCAAAGGATTAAACTTATATAAGTATATCCTATTTGGGGTTTCACTGTAACAATAAGAAAATCTGCTAAGGTGATCAGACAATAGAAATATAGCCCCTCCCTCCAACCCCACTCCCCATTTTAAATTCTACCACCTAATTAGATACTGGAATTAGAAATATGAGTCTTCATAAAGTAATTGCGGAGGCAAATCTTTAATGTTAGTCACTGTAATATATTGGTTTTAAAGCACATTTAAACAATTAAAAAGAAGTTACAAATATTATTTTAGAAGATAAAAAAGTAATATTTACTTTTTATGGCTGTGGAGAAATAGTTTTACTATGACCTATACCAGCAATTTTTAACTGGTGTGTCATGAGAATTTTTAAAACATGTAATGCCTGACTTTTCAGTTAGGGACACTGACCTCTCTTTTCTTAGATTGTTAAATGAAATAAAAATGACAACAGCCAACACAACAATCACTGTCTGGTTTGAATGAATCAAAATTATACCTATTTTTTTGTCAGATCAGAAAAAAATATATAATATATTGTTTCGTGTGCCACAGAATTTTAGTAATTAGTTTATGTGTGCCATGAAATTAAAAAAGGTTGAAAATCACTCATCTATAAACATTAAATTGGCCTGAAAGAATTAGTGTACTCCAAAAGTGATTAATTAGTACTTGGGCATGATCTATTTTATTTTAATATGTATAATTCAAACATATGTCTTTGGTCAAGTTATTTTTATTTTAATTTATTTCTTTAATCCTCACCCAAGGGCATGTTTATTGATTTTAGAGAGAGCGGGAGGGTGGAGAGAGAGAGAAAGACATTGATATGAGAGAGAAACATTGATCAGTTGCCTCTTCTACGCACCCCGACTGGGGATTGAACCTGCTACCTAGGCATGTGCCCTGACCAAAGTTGAACCTGCAACATTTTAGTGCATGGATGACGCCCCAATCCACTGAGCAACCCGGCCAGGGCTGGTCAAGTTATTTATCCTTCTATTACTTCACTTTCCTACACATTTCCTTGTTGTTGTAAGGGACAAATACGATTGTAAAAACACTTTATAAATTCCAAGTGCTAGAGATAAAATTGTCATTATAATTATCTGATGAAGATAGCAGTTTATATCAGGTTGGAACTGTAATATAACACATTATCATGATATAATGAAATTGACTTTAGAGCAAGATAAAGCACACATTCTTACCCATTTTTTGTATATCCAATCTAAATATAAGATCCTGGGCAATTAAATTCATGAACTTGATTGTGGAGATTATGATATCTATGATTGTTGGTGTATAGACCAAATGAATATCTAATATCCTGTCTGTTATGTTGAGAGAGTGTGATAAATACCCAGATTTCATTTCTACCCTTCTGTATTTCTGTCTATAACATTTAGGCCAAAAAGATCTTTTTCTAAATATTGTTTAAGTTTTTTCACTACATATAGCTTTAAATCTTTGATTGCTTCTCTTTTTGTTCTTTTATTATTTTTTAAGAATTATTTTATTTATTTACTTTTAGAGAAAGGGAAAGGGAAGGAGAAAGAGAGGGAGAGAAACATCAGTGTGTGGTTGCCTCTTGTGTGCCCCCTACTGGGGACCTGGCTCGTGCAACCCAGGCATGTGCCCTGAGTGGGAATCAAACCACAGACCCTTTGGTTTGCAGGCCTGCACTGAATCCATTGAGTTACACCAGCCAAGGCTGTTCTTATTTTATACTTATCTAAACTAAATTAATGTTGTCTTTCTTATTCTAATGTGTGCTGGTGTTTATTACAGTTTCTTCCTAAATGTATTTTTTAAGTTCTGATTTTCCACTCCAATTAGGCTTTTGATCAATATTGTCTCAGACCAATATTGAGCTTCTATTTTTGATTCTGCTTTTGTTCAATAAAGTAATATCACAGGCATTTCTTTGTTGTCTCAGTTATGAAATTAGGAAGCCTATTAGAAAATACCAAGTATTGTATCCTTTAGTTCTTCTTAACAGGAATTCCTTTGTCAGCTGTTGTGTTGTTTTCACTTCTCTTCATTTAACTTCTCTTCAATATGTCTTTGTGAATGCAAATTCAAAGACATTTCATTGAAACTAGTTTTTCAATAATTCTGGGGGACAATCAGGACATCTCAAGAAAATTAAATGTTGCCCTACCCATCCCCAACTCCCCCAGTCAATCCTCCTTCCCATTCTCTTTGTCCATGGATGCTTGATACAGGTTCCTTGACTTGACCCTTCCCTTCTTTCCCATTATCCCTCTTCTCCTTCCCCTCTGGTCACTGTCAGTTTGTTCTTTATTTCCATGTCTCTGGTTCTATTTTGCTCGCTTGTTTGTTTGGTTGATTAGGTTCCACTTACAGGTGAGATCATATGGTATTTGTCTTTCACTGACTGGCTTATTCCACTTAGCATAATGCTCTCAGTTCCATTCATGCTGTTGCAAAGGGTATAAGCTCCTTCTTCATTTGTGTTGCATAGTATTCCATTGTGTAAATGTACATGACTTTGTGTATTTTTCAGTTATTTTTTCCTTGTGATTGATTTCTAGTTTCATACCATTAAGGTCAGATAAGATGCATGATCTGATTTCAATCTTCTTAAATTTATTGAGACTTATTTTTATCCTAATATGTGGTCTATCCTAGAAAACATGCATGTACACTTGAATGGATGCATATTCTCCTTCTTTGGAGTGTAATGCTCTGAAGATAGCAATGAATCCATTCAATCTAGGCGTCATTTAGGGTCACTGTTTCCTTGTTGATTATATGTCTGGAAGATCTATCTTTTGATGGCAATGGGGTATTAAAATCCCCTGTCAATCTCTTCCTTTGTGTCCATCAAGATTTCCCTAGTGCACTGTTGGTGGGAATGCAGACTGCTACAGACACTGTGGAAAACAGTATGGAATTTCCTCAAAATACTAAAAATGGAACTGCCTTTTCACCCTGAGATTGCACTGCTGTAATTATACCCTGAGAATCCTGAAAAACCAATTCAAAATAACTTATTCATCCCTGTGTTCATAGCAGCATTATTTACAATAGCCAAGTGCTGGAAATGTCCTAAGTGCCCATCAGTATATGAGTGTAATAAAAAACTGTGGTACATTTACACAATGCAATGCTATGTAGCAAAAAGAAAGAAGAAACTTCTATCTTTCACCAAACATGGATGAAACTAAAGAATATCATGCTAAGTGAAAGAAGCCAGGCATTGAAACACAAATATCGTATGATCTCTCCTTAAGAGGAACCTAATGAACAAAACAAAAAAACAAACAAGGCATGGAAGCAAGTAACACACTGACAGTGACCAGAGGGGAAGGGAGGCAAGGGGAGGGTGATAAGTGTAGGAAGAAGGAGAATGGACTAGGTAAGGGATATTTATGCATGACCCATGGACATGGCCATCAGGGTGGGGACTGACTGTGGGAGTCAGGCGTGGACTGGGCGAAGGAGAGCAAAGGGGGATAATTGGAAGAACAGTGATAGAACAACAATAAAATATTTTATTTATTTGTTTGTTTATTTATTTATTTTTAGAGAGGGGGAAGGGAAGAAGAAATAGAGGGAGAAAAATATCAATGTGTGGTAGCCTCTCATGCGACCCCTACTGGGCACCTGGCCCACACCCCAGGCATGTGCCCTAACTGGGAATCATATTGGTGACACTTTGTTTCATAGGCTGTTGCTCAATCCACTGACCCACACCAGCCAGAGCACAATAAAATATTTAGTAAAAAAAGAGTTCCTTTATATAGTTAGTTGCTTCTATGTTGAGTGCATAAATTTTTACAAAGGTTATATCCTCTTGTTGGATTGCTACCTTTATCTTTATGTAGTGTCATTCTTTGTCTGTTATCATGGCCTTTGTTTTAAATTTTATTTTGTCAGATATAAGTATTGCTTCCCCAGCTTTTTAAAAATTTTCATATTTATGAAATATTTTCCCATCCCTTTACCTATTAGAGTTCTTAGCATATTACTCATAATTATTTTTTAAATCTCTAATCTGATAATTTCAACATTCCTACTCTGTCTGGCTCTGATGCTTGTTCTGTATCTTTAAATTGTGATTTTTTTTTTGCATTTTGCTCTGCCATAATTTTTTCTTGATAGTTAAACATGATGTACTGGGTAAAAGGAATTGCTGTAAATGGACCTTTAATAATATGATGGTGAGATGTGGAGAGAAGGAAAGTATTCTATAGTCTTATGATCATATCTCCATCTTTACTGAGCCTATGTCTCTGGACTATGAACTTCACAGACATTCTTAATTATTTTCTTCTTCCTTAAATTGAATGGAATGATGGAGTTGAGTATTTCTCTTCTCCCACATCAATTGACTCTCATAATACCCAGCAAGTTAGGCTCTGATTAACTAGTTTCTGATAAGAGAGGCCATTTTAAGAAGAACAGAGTACCTTGGAGTATTTAAAAATGGTTTCTTTCTTCTCTCTACTGCAGCCACCAGGAGGTTTTTTTCTGGTATTTACTGTGGGAACCCAAGCAAACTCCTGGAAGGAAATTGCACAGTATTGTTGGGGGAGCCCCCCATGAGTGGACTTCTCTGGAATCTTTAACTCTTAGACATGTCTTCAACGAGCCTTTAGCAATTCAACAATTATAGTTTAGGTTTCTAGCCTGGCGCTGGTTTCCAGGAGGTTTCTGCTCACAAATCTCTGTTCCCATAAACTGCAGCTGCCTGTATTCACCTGTCCCGTCTGTCTCTGTAATTCTGGGGACAGTAGTCTGCTCTGTGTCTCCCCTCTCTTATGGATGGATACAAAAGCCATTGTTGATTTTTTAACTATGTTCAGCATTTTATTTCTTTTTAAATATAGCAGAGACTTCCCAGCTCTTTATTTGTGGATCCAGAACCCATAAAGATTTTTTTAGATGTAAATATATGTAATATGTAATTTATTTCTATAAAAAATAAGTATCAAATCTCATCTCTATCTTCATGTATATGTGTAAACCAGGCTATGCATGTATGTGTATGTTCTGTCAATTCTAATTTAAAAGAAGTTTTAAAATAAAATATTATTTTATTTAGTAATTAATATCATATAATGAAATAGATAATACTAGTTTGAAAAGCAAAATTACTTTAATCTACAGTGCAAATTTAAAAGTAAAAGAGAGAGAAAGAGAAAGAGAAAGAGAACTTACTATTAAACTTTCCAGACTTCAGATAATACTGGAGCATATGGAAAGAACAATAGGTGGATGCATGGAAAAGTAGGTAGATAATAGAGAATAGCTAAGTAAGTAGAAATAAAAAAAATGGTATTAACATAGGTAAAATAATTCATAGTCATAGAAGAAAATATCTCGAATGGTCTATTCCTTTATTTTTTATCTTCATACTAAATTATTTTGGTCAATATATTTTTCCAGTGCTTTAAATTTTAAATAAAACTATTTGTGCGGCATATAAAAATTTCTCTTCATTACTATCTATATTGTGACATGAGGTTTTTTTTAATTACAAACATATTTTTAATGGAAAAATTCTATTGAAGCCTTCAGCTCATTTTACCTAGATCTGAAAACACTTTTGGATAAACAAACAAAACAAACAAACAAACAGTTGTATGTCTTCAAAATAAATGAATGACAATTTCATCATAATTTGTTATTCAGGACAGCCAATTTAAATATTTAGTAAATAAGACTTTCAGAGCTAAAGGTTTCATTACAAAGACTATCTTAATAAGTATTAAAGATGATTTTTCTATGCCATGGGTAAAAGAATATTTCATCTGTTTTTTAGGTAATACATTTGTACTCTTTATTGATTTATCTTAAACTGTTTTTATATAAGAATACACAGAGATGCTTGAAGTAAAAGATATTTCAATTTATATGAGATTTTTTTCCCTCTTTTCCCAGGACATTTCTAAGTTCTCTGGAAGGAAAGAATTTAATTTAGTGGTATGAAATAGTGTAACTGATTGAGGAAAAAACTGTTTTCCCTGTTCCAATTTGTACCACAAACTTCTATATTCCCTTATCATCTCAAACTTTTTTTTTTAATATTCTCATTTGCCATGGCTGAAATCAAATTGGCGCATTTTGGGAAACACGAACACATTAAATCCTCGCAGTTATCCTGGCTTGCTTCCTCCATCTTTAGTTCTTCATGCTATATCTGTAGTCACTTCTTTGTGAATCTAGCTCAAAATTTTACTGATATGTAAACCCTCAGTCCTCTCCTGCAGTCCCCTCATTGCCTCAGTTCAGGTCCTTCTTGTGTCTTACCTGGAAGAGCTCAACAATTGTCTGTTGTGATTTCCTGGTGTTAAGTCACTCGACTCAGGCCCCTTTAAAAGTGTTTAGAGTGAAGAGGAATGTGAAGAAGAGTATGAAGAGTGAGTGACATGAGGGTGATATTTTAGATGGCATAATCAATGCAGATTTATCTGATGAGGTGACATTTGACAAAAAAAAAAACTTCAGGAATGAACAGAAATTAATTTACAGATTCTCAGGGAAGGGTAGTCTAGGCCTCAGGTTAGGACTCCACAAAGGTCTCAGGCAGGGGTCCACTGAGCACTTAAGGAAATCAAGGACACCCAGCACCATGGCTGAAACAGGATGACCAAGGTCAGTAGTAGGAAACAGAATCAGAGAAGAGAGGACAAGGAAGAGAAAAATCATCAACATGTTGAAAGAGATGGTACAAGTTTGTGGTTTTACTTTGAGTGAGATGGGAAGCCATAATGGGGATTTTAGGACAAGATGGCGTGATATAAATTACACATTAATATAATTACTACTGTTATATATACTGAAGGTGGGTATAAATGGAAGAGCCAATATGAGAAATACTTGGATTTTCTTTCTCAGTCTAAATGTGTTTAGTGAGAAGGAAATCTTCTGTGGTGAAATCCCAAGAGTTACCTTACTAATATTTTATGAGTCAAGTTGTTCAGAGGAGAAAGGCTAGAGATATACCAAAGTATAGTTACAAAAATATGCTGAATATGGTACAGAGCTTGAGGAGATTTTCAAAGGAAACAAAAAGTTTTGTCTTCAGTAAGAAATGTTCAAAGCTATAGAGAACATCTATAAGAGGTTATTTGACCCAAACTGAGGACATGCGGGGAAGCAATATCTCAAATGCTCCAGAGAATGACAATTTTGCAGCTTCTTTTATATATTTGGAATTAAGGAGAGAAAGTACAGAACAGTGCATGAAAGTGGGAGAAATGCAGGGAAGTTTCTATGATTCCATTACAGGATAGTTAACAAAATTATGTACTTCCTCGAAGGCCTCCAAGAGCTCTGGAAAAGAGAATTACTTATGGCATTTCAAAGTTGTGTTAATCTAGAGGCATGAGAACAATGGACAAGGCTTACTTAAGGCAAAATATACCTTTTATAGGCCTGAGGCAAGACTACCCACCATGACTGGCCCAGTTAAGAATTTATGATCAGATCACCCTGTGAAATTACTTTCTATAAGATTTATTAGAGTCGCTTTTGGGTAGGAGATCAGATGATAAAGGATAACTTTGAAAAATGGCTGCTTCTGCCCTGGCTGGAAGCTCAGTGGAGCTTCCACTCAGTGGATTGAGTGCAGGCTGCGAACCAAAGGGTCGCCAGTTCGATTCCCAGTCAGGGCACATGCCTGGGTTGTGGACCAGGTCCCCAATGAGGGCCACGTAAGAGGCAACCAGGAATTGATATTTCTCTCCCTCTCTTTCTCCCTCCCTCCCCCTCTCTAAAAATAAACAAATAAAATCTTAAAAAAGAAAAGAAAGAAAAACTGCTGCTTCTACGGTGACCTTCAATCTAAACAGAGTAGGGTTGATGGGATTAGTGGCATTGGTGCCTAATGCAAATTGTGGTTTTGAAGTTGTGAGTAATAGTGAAGCAGTAAGGATAAAGAAAGGAGGCTTGCCAAGTGCACAAAAAGTTGGATGTACTCCCTCAACAGTTCACTAAAGACTATGTAGAGGTGAGCTAGAAGTGAGTGGTGGGTCAGCCTCATTTGAACCTGAGGGCTTTTGTGGATCCTCAGCTCATTCACTCCAATAACAACATCAAGACTGGCAAAGCAGATGACTCAGAGCTCTCTTCCCCTCTTTTACCTGGCAATTCTTAGTTAACTTAGTAGGCTCTTTTTGTATTTTCCATTCTCTGGTCCTAGTTGTTTCCCAGGACTCTACTTATGTTTTATCTTATTCCCTGTATTATTTTCATGAAATTACAAAAAAATTCTCAAGAGTGGTAGGAAAGCTTCTGGGCATTTTTCACATATATTATAAAATATGTATATTATCCTAATAACATATATCTTAGAGGGCTAATGGAAATATCACAGACATATATGGCTAGTAGAAATTGTTAAAAGTCAGGTGGCCTGTATATTTTTTCCTTTAGAAAAAAATTATATCCAAGTCTTACCAGATGCCTCATTTATATAAACACCTGGAGGTTCTATGACCTCAACACACACACACACATACACACACATGAGATCTGCAAGAAATGTCTTATTTTTATCTAAAGTCTCATATGTCTATTTAAATTTATTAAGATCTTGACATGAACTGGAACTAAATTATCATGTTCATGTTGAAGAACTGTGCTATGTTCTGATTCATATTAACATCACATATAGGTAGAATTCTGTGTGTAATAAATCGCTGCATATTCTTGGTGTTAGGGTGATGTGAGGGAAAGTACAGTAGCTATGATAAAGACTAGCTAGATGCTCACCAATCTTTTTTTAAATTAATTAATTTATTTTTATTCAGTTACAATTGTCTGCATTTTCTCCCCTTCCCTCCACCCCACCCCAGCCAGTCCCACCTCCCTCCCCCACCTCTACCCTCCCCCTTGATTTTGTCCTTGTGTCCTTTATAGTAGCTCCTATAGAGCCCTCTCCCCCCTATCCCCTCCCCACTCCCCTGTGGCTATTGTTACAATGTTCTTATACCCTTTGCAATGGCATGGATGGAACTGGAGAGCATTATGCTAAGTGAAATAAGCCAGGCGGTGAGGGACAAATACCATATGATCTCACCTTTAACTGGAACATAATCAACAGAAGAAAAAAGCAAACAAAATATAACCAGAGACATTGAAATCACCAATCTTGATTCCTCTTGCTTTGGCTACAATTTTCAGCCTCTTTTACACTTGACTTGGAACAAATTAACTAGATATTTCATTTTTATTAAAAGTAAAAAAGAAATAACTACAAAAACAAATGACAGTTTCATTGCATTCAATTTTTCTCAAATGAGTAAACCGAGGCTCAGAAGGTTTAGGTGTATACATTTAACCACACTTTTTATAATTTTTAAAGCAAGTAGTTAGTATTAGATGTTAGGTTTCTTTCTTTTTCTTTTTTTTTTTAGAGAGAGGCAGAGAGGAAGAAAGAGAGAGAGAGAGAGAGAGAGAGAGAGAGAGAGAGAGAGAGAGACTGATTTGTTGTTCTTATTTATGCGTTCACTGGTTGATTCCTATATGTGCCCTGACCAGAGATCAAACCGGCAACCTTGGTGTATTGGGACCATGCTCTAACCAACTGAGCTACCAGCCAGGGCAGATCCTCAGTTTCCTAATAATGCTGTATTTTTATCAGCACCCCATTAGCATTTTATATGTTTTATGAGCTACATTTTAGATATAGCTTAAAAACTAGTTTCAAGAACAGCATTGCAAAAACAACTCTGAACACAAAGAATCATCAATAAAAGAGAAGTATAAAAGAATAGAAACTTTTGAGAAAAATGAAAACTGTAATAAATATTTTTTACAAAAAATATGCTAAAACAGATGGAGTACATCATAACCTGACAATTGTTCAAAATGAAGAAAAGCCTTAATTTTTCAATACTTAAGCAGAGATTTTCAAAGGCTTCAATCATAAAGAAAAATCTGAAAATAAGAATATATGGACTGTCTTTAAAGTAACCTATTTATAGATTATCATTCTGTTTGTGTAACCCTGTTTACATAGAAAACCAATGAAAGCCCTACAGATACAGTTTTCTCTGGGCATGAGGTGCCTTTGAAGTTAACCATAGTTTAACATGCTGAGTGTGAAATAGCATCAGAGTAGTGCAGTCTCATTACAGAAACATGGTCTGAAAATGAGTTTACAAAAAAAGGAGGAAAAGAGCATTTTCTTACACATCTGAGTTTATGAAATGCTTTGAAAAATACTTGATATCTGTAGACTGTGTGGGCATGTCTAAAAGATAGCACAGCTATTCGGAGTAAGAGCACTCTGACTTGCAAAAGATACGGTTTGTCCCAGAGCTAATATTTTGAATAGTCTTTTTTTTGTTGTTCTTCACTTTCTCCTTTGTTATTTTTAATCATCACTGTGGATTTCATTTTATCTATTCACCAGAAAATTATCAATTGTATGCTTCAGATTACATATCTCCAAATTTATATGGCCAACTGCTTTCTCAGCATAACCACTTGGATGTCTAGTAGGCATCTCAAACTCATTGGTTGAAAAATAAGCTCCTCCAGTTACCCTAGCCCGGGATGGCAACAGCAGCTTCTGGGCTTAGGTGTTTCTGTGCAGGGAGAGCAATCGATTCAGAGGCTGGCTCCAGCAATGGCCTTTGCAAATCTAAGGAAAGTGTCCATCATTGATAGCCTGGACCCTTGCTGCTGGAAGAGCCTGCAAGATGCAGGGCTGCAGGTGGTGGAGAAGCAGAACATGAGCAAAGAAGAGCTGATTGCGAGCTGCAGGACTGCGAAGGCCTTATTGTCCGCTTGGCCACCAAGGTGACCACTGATGTCATCAACACAGAAGAGAAGCACCGGGTGATGGGTAGGGCAGCATGGGCGTGGACAGTGTGGATCTGGAGGCCGCAACAAAGAAGGGCGTCCTGGTCATGAACACCCCCAACGGGAACAGTCTGAGTGCTGCGGAGCTCACCTGTGGGATGATCCTGTGTCTTGCCAGGCAGATTCCCCAGGCGACGGCTTCCATGAAGAATGGCAAATGAGAGCAGAAGAAGTTCACGGGAACTGAGCTGAATGGAAAGACTCTAGGAATTCTTGGCCTGGGCAGAACTGGGAGAGAGGTGGCCACGCGGGTGCAGTCCTTTGGGATGAAAACTGTAGGGTATGACCCCATCATTTCGCCAGAGCTCTCTGCCTCCTTTCAGTGTTCAGCAGCTGCCCCTGGAGGAGATCTGGCCTCTGTGATTTTATCACTGTGCATCCCCCTCTCCGGCCCTCCACAACAGGCCAGCTGAACGACGGCACTTTCGCCAAGTGCAAGAACTTGGTGAGCGTGGTGATCTGTGCCTGCAGAGGGATGGTGTACTAGGGCGCCCTGCTCCGGGCCCTGCAGTCAGACCATTGCACAGGGGCTGTGCTAGATGTGTTCATGGATGAGCCACCATGGGACCAAGCCTTGGTGGAACACGAGAACATCATCAGCTGCCCCCCCCACCTGGGCACCAGCACCAGGGAGGCCCAGAGCTTCTGCGGGGAGGAAATCACCATCCAGTTTGTGGACATGGTGAAGGGGAAATCTCTAATGGGGGTTGTGAATGCCCAGGCCCTTACTGGCACCTTCTCTCCACACACCAAGCCTTGGATTGGCCTGGCAAAGGCTCTGGGGACACTGATGCGAGCCTGGGCTGGGTCCCCTAAAGGAACCATCCATGTGGTAACACAGGGAACATCCCAGAAGAATGCCGAGAACTGCCTAAACCCTGCAGTCATCACAGGCCTCCTGAAACACGCTTCCAATCAGGCAGATGTGAACTTGGTGAATGCCAAGCTGCTGGTGAAGGAGGCTGGCCTCAATGTAATCACCTCCCATAACCCTGCTGTGCCAGGGGAGCAAGGCTGCAGGGAGTGCCTCCTGACCATGGCCCTGGCAGGTGCCCCCTACCAGGCTGTGGGTTTTGTCCAGGGCACCACACCCGTGCTGCAGGAACTCAGCGGAGCTGTTTTCAGACCAGACGTGCCTCTCCGCAGGGGTCTAACCCTGCTCCTGTTCCAGGCTCAGCCCTCCAACCCTGCCCTGCTGCCTACTGTGATTGGGTTCCTGGAAGAGGCAGGCATGCAGCTGGTGTCCTATCAGACCTCAGTGATGTCAGATGGGGAGACCTGTCATGTCATGGACATCTCCTCCCTGTTGCCAAGTCTAGACACCTGGAAGCAGCATGTGACCGAGGCCTTCCAGTTTCACTTCTAACCTTGGGACTCACCCGGCCCAGCCTCAGGGGCTTTGCGGCCACCAGCGGGAGAGCACATGCCTAGGGCTGACACTGCTTATGTGGTCTGACCCCTGTAGCACAGCCATAACCACCTAATAAATAACCCACCCCAGGAAAAAAAGAAGGAAAGAAAAGAAAAATAAGCTCCTGTTCTCCTACCTGACCTTCAAGTTAATCACAGAGAGGAAAAAAAATTACAATTCTTACTTCCCTAGGTTAAATGGCCTTATATCATCTCTGACATCTCACTCATACCATGTGTTCAGTGTGTCAAAAATATCTGTTGATAGTTTTGTGTACCAAATAGGAATAGATTCTGTGTAGGATAGAGAGCTTTTCTTCAGGGAAACCTGGAGTGATTGAGGGAGAAAAATTTCCTTGAAGTGGGAGGAAACTAGCACTGTGTGTTGTATTTTTTTGATTATACTTGTTCAAAATTAATATTGACTTGTGGGCTAAAACTCAGTAGGAAAGAAACTAGGTTAGCACTTTTGAGGATGATTAAAGTCTTTAGATTAAAATTATTTTAAATTACCTAAGTACCATTTACTAGGCAAAAAAGCATTCAGTCTAAGGTTGCACAAAGCTTCCCTGAGGAAGAATCCAGTAGTTCTTTGGTTGTCCTTTATCCACTTATTTTTTAATATCATCTGACTTCACATATTCTACAAATTTGATAAACCTGTTGTATCTCTTTCTGAATTATTGATAAAATTGTTTAATATTAAGAGCCAAATAAACTTTTTACAAAGTTGGAAAAAATATCTGTTGCCTCTACTTTCAAACTATAGCTTAAATCTGACTACTTCTTAGCTAGTTCCACTAATAGCATTCTGCTTCGACCACCATTACTTCTCTTTGAATTATTGTAGTAGACTCCCAAACTAGTTTTACTATTCCTTATTCCTTTTATTTTTAGGTTTTAAAACTTTCTATTTGCATATTTTAAAAAGAGTGCATTCTAAAAATTAAAACCATTTTAACAAAAATAATGGCACTCTGATTAAACTGCATTTTACAACCTGTAGGACTCCTTGGACCAGCTTAGTTTCTCCTCTAGATTTCACTGTGGACCCACCACCTTCTGTCTTCACCAACACCCAAGCTCTTTTGCTTCCATGCCAGCTAGACAGGCAGATGGGAGAGGCAGGTGCGACCTTCACTGAGAAGTAGTTCTGTGTTGTGAAAAGGGGCAGCATAGTTATTTACACTGATCCAACTGTTTTACATCTTACAAAGCTAAAGAGCTAAAAGAAGTGGAATAAGAAGGCAATGCTTATGGAACGGGCAGTGCACATTGGCACTGCGGGCCTCACTAGGATTCGCCTGTTGTTTCTCCTGTTCAATCCTCTCTTTTGAAGACAGATATATCTCTCCTGTTTCTGTCTTCTTCGATTTCAACTTCTTATATTTCTCAGTCTCAGCCATATCCGGTTTTTATGAGACGCGGCTGCGGAGCAAGCGGAGCGAGCTGCGCAAAGAAGAGGAGTCCTATCTGCTCAGAGACCACTGCCGAGTCTGGTTTTACTGTTTCTGTAACGGGTCCCCATTAAATTATCCTCAAAGGAGAAGTCATAATGGTCCTGTTAGCAATTCATATTATGCCACTCATGTGTTCGAAATCTTTTGATGACTTCCATCTTCAAGAAGAATAAAAGCCAAATTCTTTACTTCCATTGGTCCACAAAAGCTTTTAGCGAGACACGTCCTTTTTTCTCTGACTTTAAAGCTTCCTACCCCTCCTCTCATTCAGTCTGCCTTCTTCATATGGACCTTTTTGCCATTTTTCCCATACAATATACACTGCCACCTTTCACCCTTTGTTCTTGCTGTTTTGTCTGCCTAGAATGCTCTTTTGCTAGATATGCTTGTATGTATGTCAGGGATTCAACAGAAAACTGATGACACACTGAAATTAAGATAAAGTGAGGAAGGTTTCTTTAGAAAGGGACTCATTTTAAGATTTGGGTGAGGCAGAAGAAACATTTAACAGAAGTGAAGAAATACATCATATTTTTATCCCCCATAATAGATTAAAAGATTTTGTTAATATTTATTACATCACTCTTCTAGCAGGGGGGTGGGGGATCAAGTCAAATCAAGCTAGGGAGGACAGAAATGGACTTTTTCAAATGAGGAAGAAGAAGAGAAGAAGAAGGAGGAAGAGTTGTTGTCGAAGTTTAGCAGAAAACCATTATCAACACTGGTTGTACAATAAGGCTTATCAAGCCTTTAAAATGCACCAGGTGCCGTCATGTCAGGTGCTTTATGCACATTATTTACTTACTCTTCACAACAACCTGTGATACAGGGGCATTTTCTCATTTTAGAAATTAGGACACTGAGATTCAAAGAAGTGTGATCACCCAGGTAGCAATTAGTGCTGCCAGAACGACAATAAGGGAAACTGATTGCCAAGACTTCCTTCCTCCTTGATACACTTTACTGTTTTTTGGTTGACGCTAGTTAACTTTTCTCTCCTTGTACAGAGTACAAATCTTGTTTTTCTATCTAGGGGGTTAGATGATCTTATTAAAATTTTAGCCTCCTGCAAACCCTCTGTATTAGTTACTGAGGACTACTCTAACAAATTACCACAAACATGGTAGATTAAAACAACAAAAATACATTCTCTTGCCCAAAGGCCAAAATCAAGGTGTCAGCAGGGTCACACTCCCTAAAAGGCTCTAGGGAGTATCCTTCCTTTTCTCTTCCAGTTTCTGGTGGCTTCAGTATTCCTCAGTCTATGGCAGAATAACAGAAATCCTTGCCTTTACTTTCAGGTGCACTTTTCCTGTGTCTCTGTGGATAGCTTTTTTTTTTTCTTTTTTTTTTTATCATTATTCAAGATACATACCTTGGATTTAGGGTCCATTCTAATCTAGTATGATATCATCCTCGTCATTTAATTACATCACAGATCCCATTTTCAAGTTAAGTCACCTTTTGAGGTTCTGGGTGGATATGAATTTTTGGGAAACACGATTCAACCCTTTGAACAAGGATTGGTCATTAGATCTTTAACGAAGTCTACTTAGTTGCCCATAAGGATTGAACTCCTGAAGAAGAGACAGTCAAAACTTAACAGCTTCAAACTAGTACACCATCTCCTAAATTTCCATGCTATTGTATACAATCTATATTAGATATATTCCTTTCTATTGACTCTAGGATTAAGATTGATTGACACTCTTAAGAAGCAAAGCACTCTGCCAAGGCAGCAAATTAATATCCATATTTAATAATTTACAGTTAATAGTTAGCACTTCTATTCTTTTAACAAGGAGGTTCAGATATCTTAAAAAATCCTTCAGCTATAAGGTTTACAAAGTGTTAGATGATTTTTCTAAACCTATGGATAATTTTGTAAGAGAAAGGAAAATTCTCAGAGGCCAAAAACAAATCTGAGTCATAAATCCAGAAAGGTTAAGCAAATTCCAAACCTGGAGTTTGCTCTCAGGGAAAAAACTGTGTTTTAATTAGTGGAGAGAATACTAGAGGCAAAGACAAGGGCCCTTGAAAGTGGGGAAGAAACTCCAGCAAACCCTGCGGCAAAATGGATCCCCCAAATTCTCTACCTCTTTTCTAAAGAATGAAGTAATAAGATTCTATGCCACAAAGTAAAATGGAGAGAAAAAATATCCCTTGAAAATTCATAATCATAATCAAGCCCGCAAATACACATCAAACTTTCTGAATAAATTAATTAATTTTGATATAGTTCATGGGCATTTAATTTATGAGAAACTACCAAAATAACTAAAAGCACTGAAAATACCATTTAATACTGATGTATGTGCCACATTTTTATGCAGCAAAATAAATATTTAAAAATAAACCAAATCAATCTAAATGTTTATCAATTATTTTGCTGACTGGCTGGATAAATTATAAAACAAAATTAAATATTAAAAGGGTATGTGATGTTGTGTTGCTCTATAAGTGCTGAGATTGAAGTTCTCCCTTTTTAGGCAAAAAACAAAAAAGAAAAAGTAATCTAGAAAGATTAAAAGGAACAATCTCATGGTTCCCAAATTTGACTGAATTGAACATCCGGACAGTTTTATTAGACTGTTGGCAAAATTTCTGGAAAATAGAAATAACCACTTGACATATCTAAGCTAAATGGGACAATGGACAGTCTCAAAATAAATGTTCATGGCCACACATGGTCTAAAAGCAAAACAGGATTGAATAAGACAAGGAAATAGGGATAATAGATAATAGGTGCTAAGTTTTATAGACTGATGACTAGGGATAAGCTACATGTCCTGTAATACCTTAATGTAACATGTGACATGAGCATAATGTGAGAAAAGGATAAAGTCCAGCTGTTGGAGAGATTCCAAAAATCATTAATGTTAATCTTGAAATAAGAAAGTATGTAATTATACATATACATGCATGTGTATATTACATATATACTTACATATATATGCACATATAAATTAAAGTTTGTAGTAATAATTCATATATTATAACCATTGATTTATTATAGAAATAAAATACATATATCTAATTCCCATTTTAAGTTGTGGATGATTTCTATACAATACCTGACTATGTACATAACTAAAAATATATCTTTAATATCTTGCTAGAGTAAAAAAAAGCTAGACTCAGAGTAATGTTTATAATTTGTTTACATACAGCAAGTATTTGTTTGGATTTTCTTCAAGACAAACTTGGAGACAAAAAATTGAACACCGGTAGATTACCTGAGAGGCCATCCTTGGAAACACGGAGATGTAGGGAAAGTGAGACAGAGCAGAGAAAGTCAGTAAATGGTGTGCAATGTTAAAGATTCTGTTATAGGTAAGGACAGCTGGGCCTCGGGCCTGTGGGAGACCCTCTGAAATCTTCTGAAGCGTGCCTCGGAAGATCCCACTGGAGGCCCGACAGAGAGGAGAGGTATTTATCTATGGACTCTTCCCCAATGTGTGAGAACACTCCTCCTTCCTGCCCAGTAATTTCCAACACGGCTTGGTTACACAAACATTCATGTTGATAACACAAGACCGTAGGTCAGAAAGAAAAAGGACACAGGACATAAGGAGCCGAGGTGAGAAGTTGTCAGTGTGATGGACTAAGCATAAGACAGCAACTGTCTCCTGTGAATGCTGATCCCATGGACTATGGGCGTCAAGAGGAAAGATGGAATGAAAATACCCGCATGTGTAATTGGGTTCAAAGTTGTTTCCTTAAGCATGGAGACCTATGCCGAAGGATACATTTAATTTTTCTCTATCTTGTCAGTTGGGGAAGAGGTTAGAGACTGGCTAATATACAGAGGTTGTATTAGCAGAGATAGGTTATACAGAGAGTGGTTAGTGAATGGCTAGTGTAATAGCCATTCATTTTAGGAAAATATTTTTACTACTTTAGTAGTCCACCAATTAAATAAATTTAGTAGTATTTTCAGGTTTCTGGAATTCAGTGAATTAATTAGGCAACACCATTGCATACAAATTAGAGGAGCTATAATAAAGCAATTCAATGAAGAATTCTTTGGCAGATGATTTCATTACAATGTGATGAATAACCAAAATCTTATTTAAATTTTTGAAAGATTTTTCTGGTTACCTAATCTATGCACATGTATTCAGCTGTTAAAGTAATATTGTTTAAAATGTGTTCATCTTTGTGACTGGCTCAAATGGAGAAAAGAAGCAATCCAGAGGATAGGATCGAGTAGTTATTATCATTTACCCTCAAAACCAAAAGCTGAGCTTTGCCACACACAAGACTTTGTATATGAGGGAGAATCAACAAAAATGCCTTGGATAAGTGAGGCCTACAGTGATTAATATATATGCTTGACTAAATAAATGAATGAAATTATTCTGTCAATCAATTTTACAGATGCCAGAATCAGGAAATCTGGAAATAACTGAGTTTCATAATAAACTCCCATATGTGTAAACTATTATTTTTAACAATGAAAATTTATACTATTAGCATAAGGCAAATCTGTATCACACCAAACTCTCAGCGGTCTAGCACATGGTTTTTGTCTGGCTCATGTAAAAAATCAATGAAAATCAGGCATTCCTTCTGTCACATTTCTGCATCCTATGACTTAAGGATTCAGAATTTTGCCTTCCATGGTGTTGCTTCACCATTATGAAATCCTTTGTTTTCAGCCAGGTGGAAAGAGGAGAAAGACAACATGGAAGATAGCCCAGGTGTATTTATCTATCTATCTATCTATCTATCTATCTATCTATCTATCTAGGCTATGCCTGAAAGTGAATTTATCAGTTTGGCAAACGTATCATTAGCCAGTATCTTATTACATAGTCCCAATCAAGTGTAAAAGAGGTTTAGCATTGTGACCAAAGCAAGAGGAATCAGATTGGTGAGCATCTAGCTAGTCTTCATCGTAGCTACTGCACTTCCTCTACCACCATCCCAACATCAAAAATATGAAGCTATTTACTGCAGATACTATACTAGCTATATGTGAGTTTTTTAAAGGTTTTATTTATTTCTAGAGAGAGGGGGAGGGAGGGAGGAAGAAGGGGAGAGAAACATCACTATGTGGTTGCCTTTCATACACTCCCTACTGGGGACCTGGCCTGCCAGTGACCCTTTGGTTCACAGGCTGGCACTCAGTCCACTGAGCCTCACCAGCCAGGGCAGCTATATGTGTTTTAAATGTGAATCAGAATATAGCATTATTCTTGAATGTAGCCATATGATTCTATTCTGGATCCTGTCAAGGTATTGATAAATTTAATTATGTATGTGGTGATATAGATGGTACAGAGTAGATATATATGAAGAACACGTTTCTCACAGAGAGGAAATCTGCATATATATTTATAGTGAGGTCATAGAACCTCAGTGTGTTTTTAAAAATCAGAGTCATCTGGTAGATTTAGGTATAAGTTTTTCTAAAGAAAGGAGAATATGGGCTGGATGACCTTTAGTAATCTCTACCAGCTATATGTCTGTGACATTTCCATTAGCTTTCTAAATTATATCCTAAGAACATTATATTTTATATGCTTTACAGCATTTGTAAAGTATGTCCAGAAGCTTTCCTACCATTTCCGAGATCATTGTAGATTTATAATCACACTGTTATAAGAAACAACACAGAGAGATCCCAAGTATGCTTTAACCACTTTCCACCAATGGTGATACTCACCACAGCACAGTGTAATATCACAGCCAGAATGTTGCCATT
The DNA here is from genome assembly GCF_022682495.2 of Desmodus rotundus. Classification (NCBI taxonomy): domain Eukaryota; kingdom Metazoa; phylum Chordata; class Mammalia; order Chiroptera; family Phyllostomidae; genus Desmodus; species Desmodus rotundus. The sequence continues at coordinate 26,222,778 of NC_071397.1, forward strand.
AATACAGAAAACAGAAACAGAAAATTTCTGTCACCACAAAATCCCTCCTGTTGCACTTTAATAGTCACAATTATGTTCCTGCTGTCCCACCTGGTTCTTACCCCCTGGCAGAAGTTAATCCATTCTTCAGTTCTATAATTATGTTATTTCAAGAATGATGTATAAATAAAATCACACCATATATAAACTTTTGTGATTATCTTTTTCACTCAACCTAAATCGATGGAGATTAATCCAGGTTGTTGGCTATATCAATGGTGCTTTTCTTTTTGTTGCTGAGTAGCATTCCCTGGTATGGATATACCACAGTTTTTTCAACCATTCACCCACTGCAGGTTCATCCACTGAAGGACATCTAAGGTATTTACCAATTTTGGCTGTTAGAAATAAAGCTGCTATATACATTTATGTTACAGGTGAGTCTGTGTGTATTTTTATTCTTTGTGATATTTCTACAACAGTGCAATTGCCTAGTTTCACATTTAGTGTTTTAATAAACTGACAAACTTTTCCAGAATGGCAATACATACACACAGCAATGTCTGAATGACCCAGTTTCTCTACATTTACTCCAATATTTGGTGCTTTCGCTGTTTTTCACTTCAGCCATTCTAATAGGTATATAGTGATATCTTACGTAATTTTAATTTTAATTTTCCAACTGACTAATGGTGTTGAGCATCCTTTTATGTGCTCTTTGCCATCAGTCTGTCCTTTTTGCTGAAATGTATCTTTATGTTTCTGCCTATTTTCTAGTTGCATTCTTAGTTTTTTTCCTGTTCTTTATATAGTCATTTAGTCTAATGTAGATTTGCAAATATTTTCTCCTAGTCCATAGTTTGTCTTTTTCTCCTATTAATTAGCACCTTCGCAAAGCAAAAATTTTTTGTTAGCAATTAAAATTTTGAAAAAGTTCAATTTATCAGTCTTGGGGTTCTGCTATTGGTAGCAAGGCTAAGAACTATTCACTTAGATTTAGATATCAAAGATTTACTGTAGTATTTTTTCTAAAAGTTTTATGATTTTACATTTAAAACAAATCATCAACCATTTTGAATTAATTTTTGTGTGGGTATTGAATTTTGTCAAATGTATTTTATATGTAAGTTGACATAATTGTATGATTTTTCTCCTTGAATATGTTAATAGTGTACATTGCACTTATTAATTTGTAAATAAAAACCACACTTTATTCCTAAAAGTAAACTTGGTCATGATACATAATTATTTAATGTATTTCTAAATTTTATTTGCTTATATTTTGTCAAAAGCTTTTGCATTTATATTTGTAAAGAATGCTGGTTTGTTCTGTCCTTTGTTCAAGGTTACTTTGTCTGGTTTTGGTGTCAGAAAACACTCTCTTTATAAATGAATTGGGAGTGTTACCTCCCCTTCTGTTTTCCAGAAAAACTCGTGTAAAATTCCTTCTTAAATATTAGTACAGTCTCCAGTAAAATATCTGAGCTTGGAAATTTTGGGGAGGAGTCTTTGAATTTGAAATTTAAATCATAGAGAGTGCTACATGCAGTATGTGAAGATGTCAGTGTCTCTGCATCCTGAGGATATTTATCACATCCTTCTTTTATTCTTTTCCATTATTTTCACTTCATAGAGAAAAAATAGTTTTGTTAACATGACTTTGATTTTTAATGAGCTTGGATATTTTATATGTCAGTGTTTTTTATTATTTTCTGCCAGTTTTATATTAATTTTCTTTATTCATTTTATTAAATTTTAAATATTACCTAATTTATTTATATATACCAAAATTATAATAGTTTGTTTTAGCTATATAAAATATTCATTTTTTCATGACTTTTAATTTATATTACATTTTTCTGGCATAAAGGGATGCATTTTTTATTATTTTAGTTAAATTTATTCTACTTTATTTTACTAAAATTTTTTAAAGTATTCTACTTTATTCTACTAAAATTTTCCTTTTTGTTTAAAAAGAGTACAAATCACTGATATGTAAATAATATGGGCATACCTCAAAAACATTATGCTTTCTTGAAGAAAGCAGGCACAAAAGAGTACAAAGCATCTATTTATGTTGTAGTCAAAAAAGACAAAACTAATCCACAGTGACAGAGGCAGATCATTGAATACGTGGATCTGGCAGTAGGGGGGAGATTGAAGGAAAATGTCATGAGGGATATCTGAAGGGTGATAGAAATGTTTTGTATATTGGTTACAGTGCTGGTTACAAAGATATGTAGTTTTGACAAAACTTAACCATCTGTTTGCATTTTGTTGCGTGTTAAATATATCTCAATCAAATTAATTTTAAAAGGTAAAAAAAAACACACTCTTAAGCAGCTAAAAGTCCTGTAAAAAAACCCCTCATTCTATTTATAAATGTGATTTCATTCTTTAATCCATGGAGTTTTATTTGAATGAAGGTTCGGGCTTAAAATATCATTTTTGTTTTTCTCCTAATAGTTCAATTTCTACTCAATACTTATTGAATAATCAATGATCTATTATGAGATTATTTTTTAATATGTAGGTGTTTATAAGTTATATTGATCTATATCAAATTGAACTCTAAATGTCTACAGATTCTCTGACAATGGGAAAATTTAGTGTACAAAAGAGATTATTTCGGGGGGCTGCTGTTGTGGGTATATCTTTCTTCAGATTCTTAAGCAACTTCAGGATATACAAAACATTAATAGTTACTATCTGTAGTTGGTATAATAATCATTGATAGGTATGATGATTTTTTAATAGTATTTAATGCGCTTTTGACACTTGCTTATCTGTGGAATTTTTGTCATAATAGCCACTGTGTCCATACATATACTTCATACAGATATTAATGAAAATCCACATATTATTTGAAAATATATCTTCCAGCAAAATGTAGAATAAGAATATAAACAGAAACTGATATAATGTAAATATATTTTTATCACAGAATATTCTGAATCCATATGGATATTAAAATTAATAGCTTACTTCCATTCTGCAGATTAATCAACAAAAGGTGTCTTTTGAAAGTACAAACAATGGTGAAGTTGATTTCATAGAGGTTTCCTCCTATAAATCATTCTACCAGGGGGAATATCTTTTTATAAGCAGAACTCGGTGTTTTAGAAAACTCTCAGCCACAATCATCATTTTAGAATAAAATTGTGTTCCTCATAAATGTGAGTCATTTTAGGAAGACAACTAAGTTAGGCCTTCCATTAAATATTTATAAATAATTTTAATAAATAAGTGTATATGAATATATATTCAATTTTCTTTTACAGAAGTTGTTTTATATACCTGATATTTTTACTTGAAATCCCTTATATATTTTTCCCACATATAAGATATGTAGAAATACTTCTACAAATAACTCTATATAAATTTTAAGAGTCTTTCACACATCTTTTTGATGAAAAGTAAAGTGATATTTTCAAGTCCTAAGGTGTCAATGAGGAAAGCTTGGTGATTTGATCTCTGAAATGTTTTATACTAGGGGAGCAGTTTTCTTCCTTCTGTACTCTTCTCCCTCCACTCACCATTTTAACTATCAATAAATATGATGAAGAATAGTTGGTCCATGAATCACTCAGCCTGGAACAGATTATGTGAGAATCTGCTTAATGGTTTTATGTCTGGTGCTACATGTGAAACTTCTGGTAATGACTAGAGAGGTATCTAGGGACTAATTCAACAAATACATTCAGGTTCTTCAAGTCCAAGAGTTTCTTATGCCAAACTGACAAAATAATACATGTAGAGTCTGAGATTTATTTTAATATTTGGAATTATGTGTTTTTCTTCAATACAGCACTTTAAAGAATATGAACAACTTTCCATATGGTTATGTGGTATAAAGTTTTCAGTCCTTTCCTGTTAAGGTCAGCAGTAAGTTACAGTGAAAGTGCACTGAGCTGGAAGGTGGAGGGAGCCCCTGGGCTTTAATCCTTCTGCCATTTGCATCAGCGTGTACTGTTGACATCCGTGGTGAAAAGTGGCTCCGTGCTAACCTCTCTGCATTGGCAGTGAGGCAGTCGGGCACTGAACCCCACACATGCTTTAGGATCAAAAAGCATGACTTTGATGTCAAGATGCAGCACTAGATTGGGATCTTAGTTCTCAAAAATTCAGCTTTTTATCTACAAAAGTGAAAGTAAAACTCGGTCCCTTTCTCAGAAAAATGTGTGTCATATAATGAGTTCAATAATGTTATGCTGGAGTGCTGTTTTTAAATTTTATTTTCATCTTTAAAGAACTTTGAGGAATTAATCAATGTAACTATATTATTGTTTCCTCAGTGAAATACCATTCCTAAAGAGGCAATTCTTTTTCATTCCAAGGGGAAAAGCTTTATTTTTTTTTTTAATTGAGTGTAATATGGGATTTGGAATTATCCTGCTAACACCACCTTTCATACTAACTAATTCTAGTGTGAAAAATAAGGCATATTTGAATAAAATCTGATCTATTTTATGTAAAGTTCATAGTAAGTCTTTGTTAATATGCGCACTTGAAGACACCAGACCTTATAAGTGAGAAAAGTAATTGTGATTTAATAATATTTTCTACATTTAATGGCATTAGAGAAAATCATTAGAACCTAACTAAAGTTTCTAAAAATAGAGTACCACATACTTTGTCTCTTGTAAACCATCAAAGCACTAACAACTGGTCATGAAATATTTCATTACACTTTAGAGTCTTTATAAAATTCTAATTTGGTTTGAATGTTTTTCCTTTTTATGCATTTTCAAAATATTTTATTGTTTATGCTATTACAGTTGTTCCAATTTCCCCTCTTTGCCCCCCTCCACCCTGTCCACCACTCCACTCCCATAGTCAAACCGCATTCCGTTCATTGTCCGTGTTCATGGGTTGTTCACATATGTTCTTTGACTAATCCCTTAGTATTTTTGTGTTAATAAATTTGTTTTTATATAATTTCCCTCTAAAAGATACTAGTCTAATTTTTAGTATATAATATGTAGGAGTTTCTGTTAGTTTTTCAGAATATACTATATGCATGGACTTTTTGAGAAATGATCATCACATATTTAGATTTTTACAGCCAAAACTCATTCTCGTATTTTATCTTTAACCATTCTTGTATTTTATCTTTAAGATTTTGTTCGTTCATATTTTGGTACTTTAGTTTGATAGCTAATATCATCATTTTAACTCCTAAAACAATATTAACTACCACAGCATTGGAAATAAAACAAGTGTTCAATGAATATTTATTGAATAAATAATTAAGCAAATGATAAAATAAGTAGATGGGTGAATAAATCTTCTTTAGAGCTGACAAAGAAAAAATAGTTCCACTATCTGTCAACATAAAATTTAAACCACTGGATAAAATTGAAAACATTTCTTTTCCCTGTTTTTTAACCAGAGTGAAATAGCTGAATGTTAAGGTTCTTTCTCGCTCTGCCTGTCCATACTACTAAGAAAGATAAATGGAAATAGTACTTTTCTCCTTTGCCTTTCTCCTACTTCTGACCACAAAAACTGTCACAGTGATCTATTAATATTGTGGATTTCTTTCTTCAGTCTAAGTGACAAGATTGCTATTTTTGAAATAAGTTCTATCTTTTTGTAACAGGCACAATGAATGATTAAGGGTTTCAGCACTACAAATTACTAAACCTTTCTCTAACAATATAGGCAATCTTTAAGTTGACTTATTGCGATAAAGAGTAGAAATTTCACCTCATCTGTCTACTCAAAATGCACAGAGTGTAATATGAAGGGTCATAATGAAAGACAGGGGTTACTATTTTTCTATTTCAGTGGAAATTTCTTTTATGGGACAGACAAGTGCATCATCTCAAGTCCAACTGGTAAGAAGGAAGAAGATGAATCCAGCAAAGGGACTACAATCCCTTCATCTTGTTTTATAGGAAACTTCTAAATATTTTTTTTTCTATTTTTCTTTTGCTTTGTTTTATGTTTCACAGCTGAGGTTAAATAAAAAATCACTGTCTTACTAACATGTTAATTCTTCTCTTAATTAAACATTTGCTTTTTTTTTCAGAAAAAGTAACATCTTAATCATATGATATGGTGGTGATAGGGTAACTGTATTTTAAAACAGATAATTTAAAACTTATTTTATCAACAATATTATTACTTATGTTCAAACTCAAGTAAAAATGTCAAATTGTGTCATGGGTACAAGTTATACAATGGACATTAATTTGGATTTGTTACACACAACTTCATAATCCTTATTTTTTCTATGTAGATTTATGTACACTCATACCTTATATAAAACGCCATCCTGAAAAGATGAGTCTAATAAGAAGATGAAATATTTGGGGACTTCTGGCCAAGATGTGGCCATAGGTAAATACACTGTGCCTCCTCACACAACCAAATAAGGACAACGACAAATTTAAAAACAAAAAACAACCAAAACTGTCAGAAAATCGAACTGTATGGAAGTCTGACAACAAAGGAGTTAAGGAAGAAACATTCATCCAGACCAGTAGACGGGGCAGAGACAGGCAGCCGGGCAGGAGAGGACTTGCAGTAAGGTGGTGGCTGGAAGACTGGGTGGTCCCACATTTGCATGCAGATAAACTGGGAGGAACAACTGGGGAGCAAGATAGACCAGGCAAACCAGGGACAGGGAAATAATGCCTCAAAACCTATGGCTGTAAAAACCTGTGGGAATCGCAGTGGCTGGAGAAACTCCCAGCCTCACAGGAGAGTTTATTGGAGAGACCCACAGGGTCCTAGAACATACACAAGCCATCCCACCAGGGAATCAGCACCAGAAGGGCCCAATTTGCTTATGGGTAGAGGGAAGTGACTGAAAGGTAGCTGAGAGCTAAGCAAGCAGCATTGTTCCCTATCAGACTCCTCCCTCACATGCAACACCACAACATGGTGACATGGGTTGCCTCTCCTTGGTGAATACCTACGGCTCCACCCCTTACAATGTAAAAGGCATGCTGAGACAAAAAGTATGGTCCAAATAACAGAACAGATCAAAGCTCCAGAAAAAAAAAAATACAATGAAGTGATGAACAGATAGCCAACCTACCAGATGCAAAGTTCAAAACACTGGCAATCAGGATGCTCACAGAAATGGTTGAGTATGGTCACAAAATAGAGGAAAATGTGAAGGCCATGAAAAGTGAAATAAAGAAAAATATACAGGGAACTAATAGCGATGGGGAGGAAACCAGGACTCAAATCAACAGTTTGGACCAGAAGGAAGAAATTAACATTCAACCAGAACTGAATGAAGAAACAAGAATTCAGAAAAATTAGGAGAGACTTAGGAACCTTGGGGACAACTTTAACATCCAAATCATAAGGATGCCAGAAGGAAAAGAGGAAGAGCAAGAATCGAAAACTTATTTCAAAAAATAATGAAGGAGAACTCCCCCAATCTGGTGAAGGAAATAGATTTCCAGGAAGTCCAAGAAGCTGAGAGAGTCCCAAAGAAGTTGGACCCAAAGAAGCACACACCAAGGCACATGATCGTTACATTACCCAAGATTAATGATAAGGAGAGAATCTTAAAAGCAGCAAGAGAAAACCAGACAGTTATCTACAAAGGAGTTTCCATAAGACTGTCAGCTGATTTCTCAAAAGAAATCTTACAGGCAATATGGAACTAGAAAGAAGTATTCGAAGTCATGAAAGACAAGGACCTACATCCAAGATTACTCTATCCACAAAGCTATCATTTAGAATGGAAAGACAGATAAAGTGCTTCCCAGATAAGGTCAAGTTAAAGGAGTTCATCATCACCAAGCCCTTATTATATGAAATTGTAAAGGGACTTATCTAAGAAAAAGAAGGTGATCAAACCTATGAACAGTAAAATGACAACAAACTTACAACTATCGACAACTGAACCTAAAAACAAAAACTAACTCAGCAAGCAACTAGAAAAGGAACAGAATCACAGAAATGGGGATCACATGGAGAGTTATCAGTGGGAAGGGGTTGGAGGGAGAATGGGTGAAAAGGTACAAGGAATAAGAAGTATAAATGGTAGGTACAAAATAGACAGGGGGAGGTTAAGAATAGTATAGGAAATGTAGAAGCCAAAGAACTTATATATATGACCCATGGACATGAACTAAGGGGGAGGAATGTGAGTGGGTAGGTGCAGGGCAGAGGGGAATAAACAGGGGTAAAAATGGGACAACTGTAATAGCATAATCAATAAAATATATATATATTTTAAAAAGAGCATGAAAGATTTATATAACCAATTTGGTTTTTTAACTAAGATTTTTAATCTTGTATCACTAAAATGTGATAAAATATTTAACATAGTATAAAAATGTACAAAGTTCTTTAAAATAATTTTTAACAATATAATTATTTTTTCCAAATAAAATGTTGCCTAGATACTTGATATTAAAACAAATAAAGTTGGGTTACTATGGTTGAAGTAGGAAGTGGGAGGGTTGAGTGTGACCTAGCTTCATCTGTTAGTCCTCATTTACCTCTTGGATATTTAAATCAAGAGACCTCTGAAAAAAAGTTAAAAATCATTAGAAAAAATATTTAAAATATTATATGTAAATTGTTGCTCCAAAATAACATCTCTAAACTTGTCTATCAGATATGTGATAACTCCATGTAGTAACTCAAATGAGTGTTCATTGTCAGAGCCCCTGCTAGATAATTTATAGTTTAAATTTCCAAGAAAATTAATCAAATCAATCTTTAGTTCTACTACCTTGAATTTGGTCTAACCTATGATTTGCTTAACCAACAGAATGCAGGAGAAGTGATGCGATGAGACTTGGAAAATTAGGCCTTAAGAAATTTGGAATTTCTATACTAACACTCTTTGATTATTTTATATCGCTGTAGCCACAGCAACATGAAGAGTTTAGAATGAATGAATGAATGAGAGAGAGAGAGAGAGACAGAGAGAGAGAGAGAGAGAGAGAGAGAGAGAGAGAGAGAGAGAGAGAGAGAGAGATAGTGCCCAGCTGTCCCAGTTTAGCCAGGCCCACAGATCTCCCACTAGCTAAATGCAGCAGCAGGAGAGAGTCCAGGCAGGGGGACTGCTTTCCTGTTTGCACATGACTGAGAGGTTCCTAAGACATGGCCTGGGCAGATTCTCAGGCACATTTTGATACTGGACTTGTGTGAATATTAGGATTAGTCAGTGTGACTAAGATGATCAGTGTGTCTGCATTTTTGGGTCCAGATATATATCAGTGTATCCAGAGTATCATTATCTCTAGGGAAGAAGGTTTAGAATAGTCTATAAAAATCAAACAGGTAATTATAACTAGATAAATTCATATATCCAGACTTCTCAATTTAACCATAGAGTCAGGATATCAATAGAGTACATTTGTGTGAGAGAAATAAAAGCTTTGCCTCATGCTGGCTTAAACAATGAGAAAAATTCATTCATAGAAGTATGTACCCAAAGTCACACACTTCAGGGAAAACATCAGGATCAGTGGATCCAACCATTGAAAAATATTTTTGGAGCCCTTATTCTTCTCTCTAAACTACCATCCAGAATGTTACTTTCTTTCTATGTCTGATCGCCTTATGACCATAAAATAGATGCCAAGAGCAATTGGGACTGAATTCCTCATTTTCAGAAAGTGTGAATGAATTATTCATTGATGCACTTTGTCAGGGTTAACACTTGGAGTTTGGATGGGGTCCATTTCTCTTGAATCACATGGGTTGCCTAAACAGGATGCAAAGACAGATACCTGAGAAGGAGGATAAAAGATGTTAGGCAGTCAAATAATATTCACAGTAGTTTATTTGTTTGGGTTCCCAAAAGGTCTACCGTGGTCAGGATTTCAAGCTTGTCATTCTGTAGAATGGCCAGTCTATTCAGTTAATCATTATTCCTAGATTGCTTAGTCTGTCTCGACCCAATTTCTCACATATATTCTTTTTAAAATTTTTGTTGAAGTATAATTGATATATAGTATTGTATTAAATTCAGGTATGCAATGTAATGGATCAGTATTTGTATATTTTGTGAAAAGGTCACCGCAATAAGTCTAGTTAATCTGCATCATCATGCATGGTTAATTTTTTTCCTTGTGATAAGAACTTTTAAGATCTACTTCCTTAGCAATTTCAAATATTCATACAGTATCATTAACTTTATTTACCGTGCTGTACATTACATTCCCATGACTTATTATTTTTAAAAAGATTTTATTTATTTGTTTTTAGAGAGAAGGGAAGGGAGGGAAAAAGAGATGGAGAGAAACATCAATGTGTGGTTGCCTTTTATGCATCCCCTACTGGGGACCTGGCCCGCAACCCAGGCTTGTGCCCTGACTGGGAATTGAACCAGCCACCCTTTGGTTCACAGGTCGGTGCTCAATCCACTGAGCCACACCAGTGAGGGCCCCGTGACTTAATATTTTAAAACTGTGAGTCTCTCTCGTATATTCTTGAGTATAGATGAAGTGTTACAAGTGGATTCTGGGAGGGATTTAAAGGTGAGAGACATATGCTAGAATAGTTTTAGAACACAAGCTCCATAACCTACATTGCACTTGGATTCAGGGAATTCAGTCCTTTCAGTGATCAACTCTGCTAACCTTATGAATCCCCTTCTGCATCCAGGCCTTCACGGAGTGGTGAGGTGCTTTCTGATGCTAGGAAAAACACTTGAGCTTTCTAAACCTTAGATTCTTCATCTGGAAAAACTGAAATAATATTAGCGCACATTCATCATTTTTGTTTAATTTTTGAGTGAGTTCATGCATATAAAGTCTTATTAAGAAGACTTTAGCACAGGTTAACAGTTGGATACATGCTAATTATTACTTTGTGCTTTCAATCTCTTTCTCTCTCTCATACACACACACACACACACATACAGTGACACATATGTAGAATGTTCAGATACATCTTCCCAAGGTTTGGATTTATATTGTTTCCATGTCATCACTGGCTGCTGTATATTTATTAATAGGATTGATTGACTGAAAACCCAACTCAGCTGAATCTGGGGAAACATCATAAAAACTGTGACCAGCTGAGTCTCAGAGAAATATTGCTAAGCGCTTTGTATACAGAGATACCACAATTGGCTTAGTCAACTGGAGTAGAAACCTCAGAGTGATTGTTTACCACTCCCTCTTCTCCACAACCAATTAATTCCTAAATTCTACAGATTTTCATTCTGTAAACTCTTTCCCATCTTTCCCTACTCTTTGATTTTCAGTTCTAATTTTCTAGTGATTATCTACATTAACTCTTCCCCAACCTATCTTATTGACTCAGCTCCAGGTTTTTTCAAATTCCGATTTATTCTTTGGATTATCAATAATGCCATTGCCTCTTTTTATTCAACATAGCCCTTTTGTAGTCGGAATGATATTCTGTTTAGACAACTAAGGTCAGTTTGGCTTGCTGAACCTTAGTAGTTATTGTTCCCACTTTGGGAAACTGCATATGTATGTCTCCACTTTGCTCCCAATTTGATTTTTCTGAAAGATTATTAATATATATATAGAAAAAAACTGCCTTTATACATAGCTGCCAGTCATGATACTCTCACAACTTTAGAGTCTTACAATATAGTAAAAGCTCACATTACATAACAGATATGAGAAGGGATATTCTCTGTAAATAAAAGTTACTAAACATTGGGAAGTTAATACAGTACTAACTCAGACATTTTTTTTGCCTAGGATCATCAATCTTTATCTTTTGAACTCTCAGTAACTTGAATCTGGACTCATATCTTTGAACATAAGTCACTTCTTTGTTTACAACATAAAGAGATCAGACAAATATTCATTATTATACAGAAAGTGCACACAAAATAGGAGAAGGTTAAAGCAAAGATCAAAGAAGTGTATTGCTCATTATCAAATTGCTGTTGGTTGAAGACATAAGGAAATGCATGTTAGTGTGCTTTACTATTGTTTACTTCTGGAATTTTGACTGCATAGCTTTGAATTTATTGTGATGAGTTTATAGTTGCTCCCACAGCTAGATATAAACCTTTTCCAGTTTAAAAAGATTCAATCAAGTCATTTACTTTTTAATAATTTTAATAGCTCTCTATTAATTATAACATTGCATATAAACAATGAGAGCTGCCAGTTATACTCTTCAGCAATATGCTACATTTTTTAATTTTTAAATCAAATAAGGCGATTAGTGGACATTTGGTCTTGTCCAAAACATCCAGGAGCACTAATGGTCAATGACAAATGGTCCTTGATATTTTGTTCTGTTCAAAGCACCCACACTTAGGAAATGTCCCTGGGTTCAAATAACCCATAACATTTATTTCTACTTTGAAATAAATACATAAAAAATACATAAAAAATACCATCATGTTTTATTGGTTCAATACTTTTCTTGTGGCTGAACTGGCAATAATAACCCTTCTTGATTGGTAACCTGGCTGGTAATGGCACATAGGATTAGGTAGGTGGGTCACGGCTCAACTCTTGCAGAAGAGCAGGATGTATGTTAACTACAGACCAAACTTCCCCATGGACATTTTGGACAGGACCAAATGTCAAGGACCTTTTGGCATGGACCGAATGTCTCTGTGGATGTTTTGCACAAGACCAAAGGTCCAGTAAGGAATGAAACTACTAGATTTTTTTCAGACATATCTCAAACTTTTCAGTACCATAGCTTTAGCTTATTACTCTGTTTCTTCATAAATTCCTCCCTTCTCTAGTTCCCAGGACTTCCTTTTATGATCTAAGGCCAGATCAAATCACTTCTCACTAGCTTCGCTTTATGCCTCCAGGCTGGTTTTTTATACACACAATGCAACTTTTGGGGGGAATTTTTTTTCTAGGCTTAAAAAGTTCACAGTTTCATTTTAATATGGACATTTCAACAAAAAATTAAAAATCATAATCCCATTGATGAAAGATGATCACTTTATTAATAAGTTGTATACTTATAATTATTTTCAGTGCAAAATATTATGTAAATATATACATACACACCTATTTCTTTTATACAAATTCTAAGAATATAAATCTGGCTAAAAACTTGTGTGATTTTTCAGGGAAAACCACAGGCAATTGTAAATGCTTGAATCTGCAGGAAAATGGCCCTCTCCACACCAGACTTGTTGAACAGCGATTGCATTGCAGTCAGTGACTCAGGCTGATTAATTAAAACAAAGAAATATATACTAGCTCAAAGGAAACAAACATATTAAAATTATTAATGCATATTTTAAAATATGCTTCAGAGTAGTTGGAATTTATTGTTAGGTCAGGTTGTTGTGTGAGGCCTGTGATGAAGGCTTCCAATCTTCAGCTCTATTCAGATATCCTGGCACTTGATACTTGCTTGCCTTGATGCTGTTGAGCAGGACTATGTGACTTAGGGCACAGGGTACCTATACTACTTCCAGACCACAGCATTTAATTGCCTGTGATTGCCCCTTCATATTTCTATTTTTTCTCTGACTGGAAAAACATGGTCCCTCATTGTCCTGCACTGAACATGATCAAGAAGCAAAATATTACATGACAATTGCAGAGCTTTTATTAATTCAACGTAACTTTGCCACCATGGTTATTATACTACCCCTTTCACTGCATGGTGATCAATCTCTGTTATTATAGAGATATTTTATTAGTCTACTTGCATTTCCATAACAAAATACCACAAGCTGGCTGAGTTCAAGAACAGAATTTTACTTTCTCACAGTTCTGGAGGTTCAATGCCCAATATCAAGTTGTTTTCAGGGTCGGTTTGTGGTAAGCCCTTTCTCCTGTGCTTGCAGACAGTGCTTATTTGCTGTCTTCACATAGCCTTTCCCTGTGTGCAGAGACAGAGAGAGAGAGGGAGCCTGCTTTGGTGTTTCTTCTATTAAGGCCCCATTATGAAGATTTCATTTAACCTAATGACTTTTCTAAAGGTCCTATCTCCAAATATACTCACATTGAGAATTAGAAATTAGACATAGTTTGGGGGAAACACCATCTACCCATAACAGTCAGCCCTCTGGTCCCCCAAATCCATTTCCTACATTCTCTTTATTTCAACATTCTCAAAATTCTTAACCTGATTACCATTAATTTCAAGTCCAAAGTCTTATCTGATAAATTAATATAATTTAATTCAGGTAAAACCCAAGGTATAATTTATCTGAGGCAAAAATCCTCTCCAGATGTGATCCTGTAAAACTATACAAATTATGTGATTGCAAAATATAACATAATGGTGGGACAGGCATAGTATAAACTTTTTTTTTTCATTCCAAAAAGAAGGAATTAGAATGAAGAAGGGGTGATGGTTCCCAAGCAAATCTAAGAGATAGGAAGGCAAATGTTATTAGATTTTCAGGTTTGAGAATAATCAACACTTGTTGACTCTATGATCTACCCTTTGGTCCCACTGGTGTGGCAATAACACTCCCAAGGCCTCAGTGGTAGATATGCCCTCTTGGCTTTGGGTAGAGGCCCTATGCCCCCAGTTGGCGATGTCTCCCTGAAGCACAGGACAGAGGTAGCCTGGCCCATTGAAAACAAGCAGGTGCCCTCACCCTCTGAAAACCAAGGAGTAAATGTCCTCCTAGGCCTGTATGCTCTGCATCTGTGGTGGGAGTATCAGCCTAATGATCTCTGAATCACCCTGAAGGTCCTTCCTCCCTCTTCTTGAAGGAAAATTCATATTTTCAGTTTGATAGCTCTATTGTCCTATTTTGTAGAATTCCAAAAGACCTAATGCCTTTCTTTATTTCATCTTTTCTCTGTTCCCTTTGATCTAAATGGGCAGTATCTCTGCTGGTATAATCCCATCTCTGTTCCTGGCTTCTTTTGAGATTGCTGGTTACCATCTTTTTATGGAGGGATTGTGCAAACCCTAACCTTGGTGTTCTCTCCAGAACATGTATGTGTGTACATATATATGTGTGTGTATACACACACACACACACATGCATATGCAATGTGGATTGGCTGAGAATTTTGCAAATCATTCAGTTCTTTTCCATTTTTGTTTAACAATTCCTTCTTCAATTCTTCTTTCTCTCATCTTTTACATAGAAATCTGCTTGGCTAAGTGTTCTAGTTTATCACAAACATTCTATTTATCTCAAAACACTAGAACACAATACAGCCAAGTTATTTACCACTCTATAACAAGGATTGATTTTATTCCAGTTTCCAACATGTATTCTCCGTTTCCATCTGAGACTCACCAGAATCACCATAATATTTATATGACTGCCACTGTCATATTTCATAATGTTCACGATGACAGAAGCTTTCTCTTTACCTCCTTTCTTTTCTTTCTAAGCTCCCACCAGAATCACCTTAAAGGTCCATATTTCTAGTAGCAGACCCTTCAAGGTAACCTCAGTCTGTTCTAGCATGCCTGTTATAGCCTCTATCCATTGGCCAGTCCCAAAGCCACCTACACATTTTTAAATATAGTCATACCTCGGTACTCATCTGCTTCAGAATGTGTCAACCCTGTACTCATCACATTTTGATGAGCAAATAGTGTTTCAGCATTCGGCGCTTGCTCGCCACTTGGCTCCCTTCACCATGAAACAGAGGTCAACGCATCAGTCTCCTAGTGGCTCATAAACAGTTTGGTACTTGTCAGTTTTGGCACTAGTCATTAGTTCTGGAAAAAGTTAATGATGAGTACCGAGATACCACTGTATTTGTTAGGGTAGCACCTTATTCTTGGTACCAAAATCTCTATTAGTCTAGTTGGCCAGTCATATCAAAGTACCCCAATCTGGTTTAAAAGAAACCAGAAATTTATTTTTCATAGTTCTGGAGGCCTGAAATCCCAGATTAAGCTGCTTTCAGGGCAGGTTTCCATTGAAACCTCTCTCCTCAGTTTGAAGACAGCACTTTCTTAATGCGTCCTGCTTACCAGACAGAAAGTGGGATTTTGCTGCCCGTTGCCACCCATAGGCAAATTCTGGAGTCAGTTTTATTCAAAAACTGCACAATCTGGAAGAATAGCAGGCTTCTGCCTCAGAGCTCATCCCCTCCAGAAGAACAAGAGGACAATTCAGACACCCCATGCCAGACCAGTCTAAGGCTAGAACCAGAGTTCCTTCTCCCATTCAAAATACCATCTTTCTGGAACTGCAGGCAGCCGCTGCACCGTCATCCAATCAGCTCAGCTTCTTTCCCCACCACTGTCGTACCTGAGGCTCCTTCCTGGAATCTGAGTACAGGACAGGCACTGCCACCAGCTGCTGCTTCCTGCAAGGGTGGCTGGGGGTTGCCGCCAACCTCTGCAGCCTGCTGTGAATGGGTTCCGTTCTGCTAGCCGTGTGGCCCAGAGCTCAGGGCCCTGAACTTGGCCACGTGGCTCCCATGGCGCCCTGATCCTGCAAAGCACCAGCCTGTACATCCAGACTGATGGGTCCCAGAAGAAGTGCATTTCACCCTTCCCTCCATTTAAATCTCATGCCTAAACTTCTGGGAGCTGGGAGAGGGTCCAGCCCCTCAGCCAATCCCGTCCTTGTCCCAGACTAGACTGACAGGGCAGCACCGCCCCTGCCACTGTGTTGACCTTTACAGTAAACGTGAGGCTTGAGGCGTGAGGCGGAGGTGGGTAAGAGCTTTTCCTTTACCCAAACATTTCACTAGCCTTTTAGCATGCTCCTTGCAAGGCCTTGCTCTTCTGCATCTCTACCTGGGGATGGAGAAATCTATTGAACTGCGCCCTGCTGACTTGTTTACCCAAGCAGCTCTGCCCTTGAGGGCAGTTCCCTCCCTAGCTCTTCCTCTGCCCTGCGTTCTAGCCAGGTCTACCTGTTTGTTCCTCACAGGGCCTTTTCTGTGCTTCTGGAGACTAAGAGAGAGCTTTAGTGTCTCTTCCTGTTATAGGAATACCTGCCCTACCTGATGAGGGTCC
Organism: Desmodus rotundus; assembly: GCF_022682495.2. Classification (NCBI taxonomy): domain Eukaryota; kingdom Metazoa; phylum Chordata; class Mammalia; order Chiroptera; family Phyllostomidae; genus Desmodus; species Desmodus rotundus. The sequence continues at coordinate 26,239,602 of NC_071397.1, forward strand.
CACCTTAGTGACCTTATTTAATCTTTTTTTAAATTTCTTTTTTAAAATTATACTTTATTGATTATGCTATTATAGTTGTCCTGATTTCCCCCCTTTTCTTCCCTCCCCCCCCCACCGCTCAGGCAACACCCACATCATCGTTTGTGTCCATGGATCATGCATGTAAGTTCTTTGGCTACTCCATTTCCTATACTTTACATCCCTATGAGTATTCTGTAACTACCTGTTTGTACTTCTTAATCCTCTCACCTCTTCACCCATTTCTCCATAACTCCTCCCATCGGCAACCATCAAAATGTTCTCTGTATCCATGATTCTGTCTGTGTTCTTCTTGATTGCTTAGTTTGCTTTTTAGATTCAATTGTTCATAGATCTGTATTTTTTGCCACTTTATTGTTCATAGTTTTGATCATCTTTTTCTTAAACAAGTTCCTTTAACATTTCATATAATAATGCTTTGGTTATGATGAACTCTTTTAGTTTTTTTCTTGTCTGGAAGCTCTTTATCTACCTTTGAATTCTAAATGATAGCTTTGCTGGATAGAGCAATCTTGGCTGTAGGTTCCTGCCTTCCATGACTTTGCATATGTCTTGCCAATCCCTTCTAGCCTGCAAAGTTTCTTATACATGTCATAGTATTTGTAAATCACTGAAGGTAAAATGTGAAAATTAGGAAAAAACAATTTAATACTAATAGCTTTATGTTTCTAATTGATAATATATAACATAGTTTAATCCAGTTATCCCAAACCTTGTTGATGGTGACTAAGAGCAGCAACACTTTATTGGTTTATATTTAGAATAGGTGCATATTTATAGTATATTCTATAAGTTGCATACTATTAGAAGTAAAACACATTAATTATAAAACATGTAAAAATGGAAATTTAGAAATATTAAGATATAATTAAATAGAAGTTCTAGCATATTTTCTTCAGCCCCATTAAAGCATATTCAAGGTTAGAGACAGCTGCTGTAAAGGAGATTATTATTATGAAAATCAAATGTGAGAAGACAAAGAGCTGCTGACAGTCCACTTTCATTTCTCGCTGAGTTGTCTGGGGAGTCTCTGTCTCTCAAGTTTTGCAAAGATAGACTTGTTACTGATCAGGACAGGGCAATAACTCTGGCTGCCTCTCATGCCCAGTGAGGGAAATGCTAGATACCCTTCTGGTATTTGCAACTCCACACCCCAAGGTGGAAGCAATCAATGGGATGAATCAAACTGTCATTTTACCTTCTTTTGGTCTGTGCACGCAATCCTGGTTCAAACAGGCCTGCACGTGCTATGTAAGCCAAGATTTTTGTGGAAAATATATAGAGGTTCTTCAAATTTATGGAAAGACTGTTTTGTTTCTGCAAGTGAAAAACTGGTGGTAGCTTCTCCATCTTTCCCCTCCCTGTTTCTTTCCGGAATTGTGTAAGGCATCTCAGCATGCTAAAGTCAAGTCACGGTTCTGAAACACTCTCCCTGAAGCTGCAGTAAACTGCCCATTTGTTCACATGTTTGCCTGCAGCTCTCTCCAAATGTCTCAGGAGCATTCTCATCATCAGATTCTAACCCAGAACCATACTGCCAGGAACACTCTGGACATACCAGAAGATTGCTTAAAATAGTGTGTGCATGATGCTTAGTTAAAACAAACAATACAACTCAAGCACCACATCAAAGACAGTGGGCAAAATGCTTTGTTCTTTGATTTGTTCACCAATGGTATTTAAGAGAGTGTTTTCTGATTTCCTTGTGAGGCTGTCTCTGTGGAAAACTGTGAGGGCCAAGAAATTTTACCAAGCAAGTTGCGCCTGTTTACAATATCTTCTCTGAATATCTGTGTCAATTAGTCCACTTAGCTAAGCTACATCCCTTTGCTTTGATTCATGGTGAAGGTAGGAGTTGACATATATAAGATGTGATTTTAAAAACATGTGAATTTATTCTTCTAAAAATAAGTTTTGAAAATAGATATCTCATGGCTAAATAAGAATAAATAGATAAATTGTTTACATCTCTGCAGTATAAAATTTTATGGTTCCGTTTTTCAGAAAATAATGAATTTAGGGTAGATTGCATGATTACATCTTGAAATACAAAATTAACTTTAATATTATTCTCAACAGGAGGGCTTCTAACTTTCTCAGTTCCAATTCATGGCTGCCTATAATTTCAACTTGACTTTCCATTATCAAAAAAATACTGCTGTGAATCCTTATTTCCAAAAGCAATTGAACACCACAAAATAGCCAAAATATAAATAGGTAACATTAAAAAGAGGAAAATAAACCACTCAAATTTTTCAATACACATACACTCTATAAGAGAAACATTCCGATTAATCTTTTCCCCATAAGCTTAATAAAATATACTGTTAAAAATAAAGTAATGGGGAAAAGAATATACCTTGTGTTTATGGTCAGCACTGTCATTCTGCAAAACAGGAAGAGCCTTCCAAGATATATTAAGGGGAATGCAAGTGTAACACCCCAATTCTAGTGTGACATAATTATTCTGTGCAACAGGTAGGACATATGTAAAATTTATAGCTTTCCTTTTGTAAGAACCTTCTTGTATGCACCGCTATTAAGTTTGTCAGAGAAAAATTTCTGTAGTAAAACATCCTCAAATTATCTATGAAGTTTATGCAGACATTTTAAAAGGGTTGTTTATAAACCAACCTAACTATATAAATAAGTTCTACTGCTTGAATTTTTCTGGATTGGCTGCATGCAGACAAACTGTAGAATTCCAATGAGATCTTACTTCCTTGTAATAAGGTATCTGCAATCTCACATCAGTTACTTAGAACTAAATTCAGATAAGCTTGCTTTCTTAAAATAAAACATACAATGTTCTTAAAAACAACATTTTACAGAAACTATATATTTTCTCTCTTTTTTGCTACAGTGCTAGCTCAGCTGTAATTTACTCATGAGAAACAAAGACTATATACTCCTATAAATATCATTAAAACCTTGTAAAGGTCACATAAGTAGTTAAATCAAGTGATAACCACAAAAGTTAATGCAGCCTGGCAATCATACTGTATTTCCCTGGTCAATCATTCTCTATTTCTGTTAAAGCATAAAACTTCAGTACCTTCTCCTCTCTCCTCAAATGTCCAATATTTCCACTCCAACATTCACTCTGAGGGCATACTTACTAAAGAAGTGAAGCAACCCGTAGAAAACTTCCACAAATTTCTACCACCTTATCTAACACCCATCACCAACCTCTCTAAACACAATTTTGGACTTCTCTTTCTTTAATTAAGCTACACTAAATCTCATTTTTGTTAATCTTCTTAAAGACGATCACTACAGCAATTTTAATGGTCTAGAAGAGAAGGTGAATTTGATGATGTGGGTACACAGCTTCAAATTTACCTTCTCTTCGAGATCATTCTTGTGAACATGGAAATGTGGTATTATGCTTGTTTTCACAATCATTGAACTCAATTCTACTTCGGATACTGGTTCATTTCTCTTCTTCTCTTCTAGCAACACTTATCAATTGATTGGGTGGAATATACTTCTGTCTCCTACTACTCAGTACTGTTATCTCTTAAATATACTCAGTCACGCTTTTGCCTCTGTTACGTTGAAGAGGGTTCCAAAGATATGACCTACAAAGTCCAATGTTCACATTTCAAGTGTTCATGTTACTTTACCTTTCTTGACTGGTTAACCAGAAAAAATATTCTTTCTATCTGAAAATATTTTATTCAGTTGGGATGTAGGAGGCCATATTCTCCTAGTTTTTTTCTTGTTTCACTTTCTACTCCTAAATCAATCAATCAGTTAATCAATCAATCATATTTTTCTCTTTTTTATGGAGTCCCTTTAATTGTAATTTAATATTTGCTTAATACAACACTGCTGATTCCATAATAGCCATTGACCAAACTGTGACTAACTCATAGTTGGATGAACATGTTTTATAAAGAAAAAGATATAACAAAACCATGTATCAGCTATTGCATTGCAGTCTAAAACAACAGTTTTTGATTTCTAGCCATTTAGATTGGGTAAATAAAATAGTCAAGTTTTCCTCCCATATCTGAAAATACCCATCAGTAGAAATATTGTGATACATATAAACTAGTCGGCTTATGTTCTCAATATAATCTGTCATGTGTAATGTACAAATGAGAATCTCCAAATTTTTTTCATACTGTGTGATTTTATCTATTTGTAACCTATCATATTCTTTAAGATTATTTCTCAGAATAAAAAGTGTGTGCACAATATGTATTCCAAACTGTTATTTGTTTCTTGGGCCAGAAACAAATTTGTGTGAGGGAGAAAATAAGGAGTTAGAATTTCTATTATTATAACTCGCATGGTGCAAGCTTTTATCCATATTCTCTTATACATCACAATTCAATTAGATGGTTAATGTCATTCAGAACTAAGACAGAGCTAATGTTTATTTATTCTTCTGTCTCAAATCCATCCCTCCTGTTGCCTGAAACCCAGTGTGGAGAAGTGCTACTATTAAAAAAAGAGAGAGAGAAAGAGAGAGAGAAAGGCAAATGAGATCAGCTTTCACTTATAAAAATACAACTTAAAGATATTTTTACTTTAGAAAAAACACAAAACCACTGAGTTAGGGAGAATATCTAAGTGTTTTGCCCTGTCTGATTCTCAAATCTAGTGTGTGTTTTTTTCAATATTGTTGATAGTTTACAGCCAATATCTTAATATCTAGAACATTTGTTACATATTGGAAAGTCTTAATTTTTTATATTTAATCCTATTCATATTTCAATTCACATTGTTCAATCTGCTCACTTTTTAAGGTCATTAAATGTGACATGGTTTATTAAAATCATGTTAATGGATTTAATCTTAAAAACACTAGTATTATTCATTTTTGATTCAATGACTTTTTAACTTCACTATAATTTGCCATATAAAAAAGTCTATTGGAGTTCAAATACTTAGTTTATGCCATTCTTTAAGGGAATATTTAAGAATATGAGAAGGTAAACTTTCATATTTTCTATAAATATTTATTATTGGGGAGAGATATAAAAACAGAAAACTTTTCTTCAGTATAGATAGGATTATAAAGGATCAAAATAGAAAACTACGTTGCATTCCATTATGTGTAGTTACATTGAAAAATATTTTTCCAATAACATGATTTTCCCCTCTGAATGTAAGTATGAAAAGAGGATGTTGCTGTTTATTATGGAGAGTACCAACTTAGCAAACTTAGGAATGTAAGTAATGACTATATTACTACCTTGTTTCTAAGCCATCAAAATTGCTTATAAGCAGTACACTGTATTTTTTAAGGCCATTAGTATGAGACGAGCTTCAACCTTCAACCACAAATATAATAAAAAATCCATTATAAAGGAGACAGCCTGAAAATGTGTTCTGTTCTCAAAATTCAATATAAATACTAGTTTCAAATAATGACAGAACTAAGGAATTCCACTTTGGTATTAACATTTTCTTTTATGTTGATGAGGTGTTGAAATAAACAAAAATAACTATTTCCTCTGTTTCAAATGTATAGCCTTTCTACAGTAAAACAAGATAAATTTAACTTACCACATTCTAATAAGGCTTAATTACTTTGTTCTATAAGTAATCTATTAATTAATGAGACATAGTTTAGGTTGAATTGAGTAGGCTTCTATTTTATTCCTGCCATTCATATTAATTCTTGTATAAATAATTTGAGAGGTAAGGTCAATAACATTTTTAAATATACAAGGTCTGCCCAGAAGGTATCCAGCCATGTAATATGAAAAATAGAGACATTTATTGAAGAAGATACAAATAACATTGTACATTGGACAATGATGTCTCAGTCTCCTTCAAAGTATGTACGTTGGGACTTCACACAGTTCTCCCAGTCATCAACAGCTACCCTGTCATATTTTCCTGAATCTCATTGATAGTCTGAAATCTCTCCTGTTGCTTTTCAAAGGTGATTTTAGTTTTGGGAAAAAACAGAAGTCACAAGACACCAAATCTGAGCTGTAGTGGGGCTGAGTCACCTGGATGAGTTAATTTTTGGCCAAAAAATTCTGCATGAGACTTGATGCACCAGTGGGCACGTGTCCGTGGTGACACTGCCAATCACCAGCTCCCCATAGCTGCAGCCTTCTGAATCATCTGAGTAGTTTCCATGGAGGAATGTTCAAGCTTAATGGAAAATTTGATACAGATTCGTTACTCTACTTGCTCAGGCATTTTGAATGTGACAGCCACACAGTACACAGGCTCACTCAACAGCGTCTTCAGCCCCCACTGACTAGTACAGTGAAGTTGTCATTGTTCATGCATGTGCATTCCAGTCCACTCTCCTTGGCTGCCAGGTTACACCAAGTTACACAAGCCATTCTTGTTATATTAACAATGGCTGGACTTTTTTCCGGATAGAACTTGTATATATATTTTAATCTACCCTGACATTCTCTACCTTTTACTTGATATATTTAGACATTTTACGGGAAAACTGATTATTGATATAGTTGGATTAATAACTGCCATATTAGTAGCCCTTATCGTTATTTTTTATCAATGTCCCTTCATTTTCTACCTTCTTTAGTTTTAATTGAGCATATTTGTATATTATTTTATCTCCTCTTCTGGCTTATGGATTATACTTTTAAATTTTTTTTATTTTCCAATATGCACTAATAATTAATTTAAATCCAACTATGTTGCTTCATGTGCAGTATAGTTACCTCATAACAATTCTCCAATCTCCCTCCATTCACTTAAGATATTGCTGACATTCATTTCACTTAGTAAGTGCTATAATCATCCAATATCTTTTGTACCATTATTAGTCTAAACAGTTATCTTTCAGATGAAGAATAAGAAAAATATTTTTTTACTTTCATTTGTTCCTTTGTTGATGCTTTTTCTTTTCTATATAGGTCTGTATGTCTAATGATATAGTTTTTATCCTCACTAAAGATTTTGTTTTTATATTTCTTTCAGGACATGAGATCTTTATTTCTCCTCTACTAGTGAAGTCTACTTTCTCAATTTGGCTCCAGAACCTTCTGCTCCAGGTAAGAAGATCTTGACTTTGATTCTGGATCAATCTGTCTCCACTTTTAGTAGCGGCAATAACAGTGTTCTGATGAGACCAAGAAAAGTAATTGATTTTTAGTTTGTTTAAGTTTTTCTTGTCATAGTGATAGGTGTGACTACCCCTAAACTCTTTTCATATTGGGTCTGAAACCAGCAGTCACCATATGCTTTTTATACCTCCTTTATACTCAATATTTATTATTAGTGGACGGTGTCTATTAGAGGTGCGTCTTCCATTTAAAGAAAATAACTTGCAATGTTCTAACAACAATTTTGACATTGATATTCTTTTATTGAAAAATGAAACACCTTGACTTTTGGTAGATTCCCATAATATTATTGTCATTGTTTTCATGTTTATTTCCTACTTGTTTATGGAGATTCTCCTGTATGGATATTTATTCATGTTCTGATGTGTCTTAGCACATGTCTAGTTTATTCAAATTACAGGTGACCTAAATAATAAATTTCAAGATGGTTCCATTTTGAAAAACCTGCTGAGCACTAGATTGGAAGCACAAAGTAGAGTGAGGGAAATCATGTTATGTTCCACTGGGAGATATCATTTGCCTTTTAGCAGCATATTAGAAATACACATTTTAGAAATAGAAACAAACTATTCTGTACTTTCCTCCCATAAGACATATTTCTCAGCCATGTGCAGAATTTTCTTTTTTGTAGAGTTTTTCTTTGTAAGTGGAAAACTCATGAGTTTAATATGGTATTATTCTTTGTAATTGTAGAAATTGGCACACAGAATTTTAAATCACATTGAAAGAATAAGCCACTTACTTTCCAGAAAGGTTTTACTTGGTCAAGAGAGGTCATATTTCTTCAGAACACTTGTCAATATGTTTCATTAGAATTTAAAAATATACTAAAAGCATCACTGAAATTATTTTTTAAAAAACTGATGTGAAAATACTAAATATAAAGCTTACTGCTAGTCCAGGTTGAAACTTTTGTTAAAAACAATGCAAAACTCTTCTATTGTGAACTATAACAATGAAGTATTAATATATACTTCTCACTTTTGAAATATTAATTTGTCCTTCAGTTAACAAAGGCATCCTTCTCTTTAATCAGGCAGGACAATACATTTCAAAAATATCTGAAAAAAACTCTCAGTGAATCACTGTGAGAATTTGAACACTAAAGGTTTTACTACTTTTTTGTTTTGCTTCATTTCAGGCACCAGACAAATGAAAAATTATTATTGTTATATATAATTATATGCAATTAAACTATATAATAAATATACATATTTTGCTGTTTCTATTCTCCTCCTTATTGCTTGTATATTTAAACCATGTTAAAGTGCTAAAAATTATCAGAAAATTACAGTATCTCTGCACGTGCTATTTTTTTGAGGTTACTACAACTCATATAGACAAACATAGAAAATGAAGACTGTCCTTGAGTCATGAATACTGGAATCAAGCCATAGGCTTTTCCTCACTATTATAAAGGAATGTAAATTTATAGAGCTGCCATGACAACACCTTAGCTTTCCAGAGCTCAGGAACAGACAAGCTGTACATCAAGAGAGAACTGTCAGTCCTAAACCTCGTGTACACTATCATAAAGCTCAGACCTGGAGTGCATATTTATCTCCAAAGAAATCAATTGGAAAATGCACAAGAAACTCAAATGAACCTTCAACACAGCATCAGTACTGGGACTGGTAACTGGGAGTGAAGCACAGATAAGGTTTTGAAGAGTTTATACAATTTAGTGTTGACATAAGGGTTTCTTGAGGTGAAACATCCCATAAAATATCAATTGTGCCTTGACACTTGGGAATACAAAACATACCTTATATCTGGGTACTTACACTTACACTTAGATCTAAGAAGAACATTTTTCCAAATGATGGAACTTTAAATTATTTTTAAGTCTTATCTCAGAAGAGCATTGGGATCCCATTATTGTTTTTAATCTATTTTTAAAAAGTATCAATTACTTGAACAGACACTTCTCCAAGGAAGACATACAGAGGGCCCAGAGACATATGAAAAGATGCTCAGCATCAGTAGCCATCAGAGAGATGCAAATTAAAACCACAATGAGGTACCATCTCACACCAGTCAGAGTGGCCAACATAAACAAATCAACAAACAAATGTTGGAGAGGATGCAGAGAAAAGGGAACCCTAGTGCACTGTTGGTGGGAATGCAGACTGGTGAGGCCACTGTGGAAAACAGTATGGAATTTCCTCAGAAAACAAAAAATGGAACTGCTCTTTGACCCAGCAATTCCGCTGCTGGGATTATACCCTAAGAACCCTGAAACACCAATCCAAAAGAACCTGTGCACCCCAATGTTCATAGCAGCACAATTTACAATAGCCAAGTGCTGGAAGCAACCTAAGTGCCCATCAGCAAACAAGTGGATCCAAAAACTATGGTATATTTACACAATGGAATTCTACGCAGCAGAGAGAAAGAAGGAGCTTATACCCTTTGCAACAGCATGGATGGAACTGGAGAGCATTATGCTAAGTGAAATAAGCCAGGTTGTGAGGGACAAATACCATATGATCTCACCTTTAACTGGAACATAATCAATAGAAGAAAAAAGCAAACAAAATATAACCAGAGACATTGAAGTTAAGAACAATCTAACAATAGCCTGGGGGGGGGGGGTGGTGACAGTGGGAAGAGGGGATTTCAGGAACTACTATAAAGGACACATGGACAAAACCAAGGGGGAGTGTGGAGGTGGGGGAGGGAGGTGGGTTCAGCTGGGGTGGGGTGGAGGGATGGGGAGAAAAGGCATACAACTGTAACTGAATAACAATAAAATTTTTTTAAAAATTTTTAAAAAAGTATCAATTATAGGTGGAATTCATTCCATCGTAAGATTTTAAAAAACATATATTGACTAAACACGTGTTTGAATTTGTATTTAGAAAGATTTACTGATGGCTTTATTTTATAAAACATAATGCTAGTTTTCCATCTATAAAATTAGTGAAAGGTTCAGATAAGAAATGAGCTTGAAACCAGATTTTTTAAAAATATTTTTTGTAAATTTTCATTAGTGGTATTATACAATTAGAAAATCTATGGAAATCCATGAAACAGAATAAAAACACATTTAAAAAAAAACAGGAGCTTTAAGAAAGAGTGTTCTTACAGTAAAAACAATTGAGCTTATATTCCATCTTTAAGGGCGTAGATTTTTCACCTCCATTCTTAGTCAACTTCCTTTCATATAGCAAGCATTCCATAAAGGACTAACAAAAAGTTAAATGATTAACTCTAACTTTAGTATATATATAATCACCACTCAATAATATTTTATGGAAAATCAACAATTATGAAGTTGTTGCAAAATTGCAAAATAGAAGCCAAACAGCTACTGTACAAATTGACACAAGAAATGATAGCATATTGAAACATTATTTTTTTCAATGATAAAGGTAATAAAAAGAAGTTGAATTCTGTTGAATTTATGACTGATAAGATTTGCTGATGGATGAGCAGTTTGAAGTGTGTGTTATTTATAAATCAGACAAAGATAACTTTAAGAAAGTTGTTGCAGCAACTGAAATCATGGTGTTTCTTAATGAAATGAGCAATGCAAGAAAAAGGTGTATTTGTGTAGAAAAGCTCCATTGTAAAGTTCTGGGCATGATACTTTTGATTTTTCTTTTAGATACACAAGTGTTTATGAGATGGTTGAATACAGAGGTATAGAAGTCTGAGATCAAAGAAAGAATATAGCTGAAAAAATTAACTCGTATCCTCTGATAAAGAAATGCATTAGAATAGGAGGAACAGGTGGTGAAGGGGAGGAAAGTTCTTAAAGAGGGAAGGAATCACAATGCTATGCTACATAGTAAAAAGACATCTGTTCCAAGGAGTTGAGTACTGAACATAACGTTAGGTAGGCTTTATGACTTTAAGAAAAGCAGTTTTATTAGAATTGTAGAGTAAAACTTATTTATGTACATTTTCTACTCATTTAATTTTGAATTCCTTAATGACAGTGTCAGCCTTTTTCTCTCATGGTATATCCAAGGCAAATTGTGCAGTGCTTTCCAAATAAACACAATGTTTTGGAGTAATTTGCTGAGTGATGTCAAGGAGGAAGAGCAGTTCTCACTTTTCGAACTGTTTGATTTATTATTTATTTTAGTTGGTCTAAAAATATAGGAGTGTTAGAGGATACCAAAATTATACAAAGTCACTCTTTTTATTTATATTGTGAAAATTTGTATTTGTTAATTTTAGAAGGGCTGTGAGGGGGGCAGAGAGAGAGAGAAAGAGAGAGAGAGAGAAACTTGTTGTTCCACTTATTTATGAATTCATTGGTTGATTCTTCTATGTGCCCTGACTGGTCCCTTTATTTTTAAATACTCTCATTAAATGATTATGTTTTTTTGGCAAAGACAAACATAAAAATGAATTTAACACTAATGGGCAGAACTGTGGTAACATGTGGAGCTAATTTCAAATATTTATTTTCCTTTCAGGCAAGTTCTTTGATTTGGATGAAACCACTTCTGGTTGATTTATACTGGACCATAATTTTGAGTTGTGTTTTGAGTTGTGTTTTATTTCTAGAGCAGTATATGTCACTGAAAATACAAGACCTTTTATTTCCCCTGTGTTACAACAACCAGCACCTTCTAGGTAGCAGCTACTCCAGCAGTCCAGGTCTCAAAGTGAGGCCAGCAGTGATATAGAAGAGACATCCTAAATAACCTTCAACAAAGTGAATAAAACAAAACAAAACAATACAAAACAAAAATGTTTGTTTGCAGCCACAAACCTTAAGGGAATATTTTTCACCTCAGGGTACTCTAACCTATTCTCATTGCTACAAATACAAAGCAAATTTCTTCAATGTATTTATATCACCTACATGGGTAATAATATGAATTAATAAAATATAGTTTCTCTTAATATATTTACCTTTCCTTACTTTCATGTAGTTAGAAGGTTATATTCTTTAGTGCTGTATGCAAAGTATTTCATAGGGAGGACATGAGAAGTAAGTTTAAGTCATTCTACTTTTCGTATTCTAAATGCTGAATCTCTTAGAAAGCATAGAATTAGTTGACAAGGTAAAAGTGAAGGAGGAAACTTGGAATACATTACAAAAGTACTATCTTGAAGAAGTGTCTATGTGAGTGTAGGTTTTCCTCAAAATAAGAAAGCTATTCCTCTAGAAGACTGAAACAAAATATCCACTGCACTGGCAGGTGAGAGGAGGCAGTAAGTGGAGGGAGGCTGATTGCATAGTAGCTCTAGGTGGATGAGATGATAAGCAATTTAAAAAAATGTATCTCAGGAAGCTGTGCAAACACTGTAAACTCATGGGTACCTTCAAGACAGTGATGAGAACCCACAACAGGGTTTGTGGTAACACATGTTGCCTGAGCATCAGCCCCATTTCCTTCGATCCTTTGGCCTTCTGTGACAAATGGAACTGTGGCACAACCCCTTCTGTGTAGATGGGGTGGTGTCTGCGGGGCCAAGTGTATCCGCCAACTCAATGGAAGATGACATGAGAGTATGCCCTGTTAAAAATAAAATTTTAGATCTTGAATGAATGACTCTGGGAATTGTGATTGAGATTTATAATTGGTATATTTATCAATAAAATAAAACTATAATATATTTAATATAATATTTCTACTCGTACTTGTCTAAAACAAAGAGATTTTATCACATTGCCAAGGGTAATAATGTCAGTTATTTTTATTTATTATTTATTTATTTCTGTCTTTTGTAAAACCTTGTAAATATTATCTAATTTTCACAATATCATTCTGAGACTGATAACTATATTATGTTGAATTTAATAGTTAATAAACTAGATGTAGATCTTTTTCATATGGAAGAAGAAAATGAACTATTGAGAAACAACTTTTTAAAATCTAACTTTTAGTCAATATTAAAATAAATTTCTAAAATAACAAATAGACTGAAGAAACAATTCATAATGGAAAACTAATATGATCTATAACAACTTACTAGATATACTCAACCGATTTTCTTCTCATAAAAATGTCTGAATCCGTTCCTTAATTTACATTTGAAGGTGTATGAATAAAGATTTAAATAACTTGGAGAATTTTCAGTGTTACTTCCCTACTTCTTTATCTCTATTTACCCCATAATCACCTTCATTTTTAAGAAAAATAAAAAAAAAAACATTTCTATTCCAATTGTTCATCATATAGTACACTCAGGACCTAGGGCCCATTGTGTTAAAGTCAGGGCATATTGGATTTCCCTATTTTCCTCTTCTTCCTAGGGCAGAATTTGGCAAGGCATTTCTCTTCTTGAAAGTTTATAACTCATCAAACCTGAATCTCAAAGGTAAACTGATGTGGTACTATTTCGGAGGATCAACCATCTACATTCAGACAGGAAGAGGACTCACTTAAGCTTATTATCGAAGTTTTGTTCTCTATACATTTAGAATGCTATGCATTTGAGTAGATTGTATACATGTTTAACTGTTAAAATTTTACTAGGTTCCTGATTCTCTGATGGGTCCTCTTGTGCACAGCTATGAGTTTAGAGTCCTAAGGGAAGCTGGGGTAATGGCAAAATATGGGCTTCAAACCTCCACCCTGTCCATGAATGCACTGTTTTTATGGACTTCCCTTTATCAGTAAAGAACTCCTAAGTCCTATTAATATAACTAAACTATATATTATATTGGAATTTGGCTGAAACACTGAAGTGAACACAACACAATGAACACAAAAAAGTGGTATATTTTTTCCCAGGGAGTCACTTAAAGAAAACTGATGCCTTTTATGGCTTTTTAAATAGTATTTCCCTACATTTCTTTCATGTGATTGATCAAGTGGATCCTGTTTCAGCAGTTTATAATTCCACTTGAATTCTTAGTTACCATAGAAACAACTGGTCCCCAAAGTCCCCTTTTAAATGAGATTTTACTTAAGGGAAAATGATCGTGCTAATTAAGATTTTTTTTTATTGGAAACTAAAGACCTTGAAATATTTAGCAGCTGTGACAAATTTCAGAAAACATGTATTTCTGAATATGCATTTCCAGAGCAAATTTATATAAAAAGAACATAGAGTACTGGTATGTTTATTCATGTTCAATTATGTAGTATTTGCTTTTACATGGAAAATCCACACTATTTTTCTAAAAAGAGGAGATTATGCTATGTTGTCATATGAATTGAATATAATTCTATGATATAAATGAGATAAAATATTAAAAATGTTGAAGATAATTTATACAGAAAAAGAGTTACAAAGAAACAGTTATTTGGGGAGAAAATCTGTAAATTGAAATGCACAGTGAAACTGATACGTCATCTAGCATTTTTTTTCATAGACTACTTATGTCTTAAATAATTAAATTTCTTTAAATATTGAAGCACCAATTCTAAAAATTAAAAGCATTGCCCTGGCTGGTGTGGCTCAGTGGATTGAGTACCAGCCTGCAAACCAAAGGGTCCCCTGTTCGATTCCCAGTCAGGGAACATGCCTGGGTTGTGGGCCAGATCCCCAGTAGGGGGTGCAGGAGAGGCAACCTCACATTGATATTTCTCTCCCTCTCTTCCTCTCTTCCCCTCTGTCTAAAAATAAATAAATAAAATCTTTAAAAAAATTAAAAGCATTAATGATCTCAACTTTAAAATCAATACTTCTCAAAAATTGTATTTAATGTATTAACTCCTGGAAAGAGACAATATAAGTTAATAAAAATTGTTTAAACAATGATATAGAAAACCCTGAAAATAAATTAAATTTGAAAAATTATGGCAACTTTTAAATAAATTATAGTACAACTCCCTTTGTGGGATGGCACGTGACCTTTGAATAGTTCTCTCAGCATGTCTATAATGACATGATTAAAAAACTCAATGTGTACTTTTTTTACTGTCTTTTTGAATATATAACTTTTACCTTGGTTCAACCAATTTATGCCTCTGCCTGGTGGAAGGCTAATATTAGGCATCAAAAAATGTAAAGTTGTAGAATAATATTTAGCTGATGACAATCAAAATTTTGCTGCAAAAATCACAAACAACTTCTTGGTAAAAACTGTTGAAACAAGACTATTTCTACTTAAGCTTGGTGGAGTCAATATGGAGTTATATATCATGAAAGTAAGAGAGGAAATTTTCCCCTTCCCCAGGAAATTTATAGTAGAAAGAAGGCAAAGCAGATGTTTAGATGTGTTCTCATTTCTCTTCTCTGAGTTTCCAATTGAGACGCAGGTATTAGCTGGGATGAAGGTAACACAGTGCTACACTACCCTAATGATTAGTACTACATGCTCACTGCTGTGTATCAAAGGAGGAAAGTCAAAGCCTAATCATGGAGACAAAGTTGCTTGGATTGAGTGAGAGGATACTAGAAACTATTCCCACTTTCATGGTGAGGTGGCCACACTGAGTTGATAGCCAGCTAGTCTGCCGCATGCAGCCATTATGGGACTTGTTAACCACAGCACAGAGGTTAGAGATTGTCATGAGCTTATGTTCGCAATGTAGTCTTCCCTATAAGCCAGAATTTGGCTCCCGCTTGGCTTGCCTGATCAGGGCCTTAAGAACCAAAAGTTCCACCCCATAGCCTACAGAGGTGACTAGGCTATGCACTTGGACTTTATTAATACAGGTTTATTCAGCTTTTATTGATGCAGATTTAATCCAAATCCATACTAACCACAGGAGAATTGGGCAATAACAAACCTGAATCCCAGAGTCTCAGCCTGTGGGTCCAGGAGACAGCACAGTGAGCAAGGGAGCCATCAGCATTTTGCAAGGAAGAATCTGGAGCCAGGTGGGCAGCAGGGCAGAAGTCCTCAGTCCAGAAGACTCAGTCCCTCTGGAGGACAGTGCATGGTGGGAGATTAGCATGGTGTGGAACAGCATCTTGGTGTGGAGCTTGGTTGCCTCACAGTGGTCTGGAACCTGCCTCAGTTATACCTTGAAAGTGGTGTATTTCCTGCTTCTGGATCTCTTGATAAGTGTCTTGGCACCTCTAAAGGCAAGTAGGGAATTTGCCCAGGAGCCTATCTATGGGTGGCTCCACTCTGCAGACATGGTTGTTCTGATCATGTTGCAGGTATCTTAGGCGTGTCTCCTTGCCAGGTGTGTTTAGCATGACTTAGGTAGTTTCTCTCTTGAATCAAAGTAACATGGATGACTGGCAGCAATCTTGGTTGACATGACTGACTCCGTTTTGTTTTATATACTTTATGCTATCTTGACTGGACCAATGCCATTTTATTGGTCCTGCTCTCCAAATAGGTGGACCACTAGGTAAGGAGCTGAATGGAGGATGGTGCATACCCAGGGCCTACAGCTTGGAGGAGAACCAAATTTTCAAAGGAATGCTGACCAGTGTATTCTAGGATTTTGTCTGAACTAAATAACACGGAGTGATTTACCAGTTACAGTCGTCAACATCAGAGACCAGCTCTACAGCCTGTGACTACACTGTGCTCTTAATGTTCCAAAACATTTATTTGACTAAGATTTTTATGTAATTATTTTTTAAAGATTTTACTTATTTAATTTTAGACAGAGGGAAAGGGAGGGAGAAAGAGAGGGAGGGAAACATCAATGGGTGGTTGCCTCTCACATGTCCCCTACTGGGGACCTGGCCTGCAACCCAGGAATGCGCCCTGACTGGGAACTGAACCAGCAACTCTTTGGTTCACAGGCCAGTGCTAAGTCCACTGAGCCACACCAGTCAGGGCTTATGTAGTTATTTCTTATGCTTATTTAATCACATTTCTTGATGCATCCTCATTTTTTGTTATTAACTCTGACCTTTTTAACAACCAGAATTTAAAAATAATATAATGGATTCCCATAAGATTTCATGAAGGTGGAGAGAAAGGGCTCTAAGTTGAAAAAAATGGAAGCTGGGAAAATAAACCAACAAATAAACAAATAAAAAAGACCAGATAAAGTCGTATCTCTTAAAAAGATCTCTACCACCTTCAATACATTGTATCTCTTACTATCTACTCTCTAGTCATATCTTTGAAAAAGCAGAAGTATAAATGAAAAACTAATAGTGTCAGTTACATTTATTTCAGGCTTAATATTGAATTGCTTTCATGCTTACTACTTTTTTTCAGTTTTCAAACCATTTTAATCCCTTTAAAAATTCTTTTTATAAATAATCTTTTTTGTAATTGATTTATTTGTCTTCCCCACTCTGTATTATAGCCACCCTCCCAAAGGGATAAATAGTGAGAATTATCTTTTACACATTAGAAAAATATAATCACACAGGGTATTTTACCCTTGTCAAACACATGCTTCCTAGCTGGTCATTTTGTTTTTCTGCGTCTGCAATGTGACAAAGAAAAATGAGTGTTGGATTAAAGAAATCCCTTGGTAATAGAATGGTCTATTTGTCTAGTTGATTAGAAGCTTAAAAAACAGATAAGCTAAGAACATAAGAAGGCAAAATGGACCCCATATAACTGAGGTAGAGATAAACAATTAAGGAAAGCTATCAAGATATAATTTCAACTCAATATAAACTAAAGCAAAAGGTGGCACCAAAGGAGAAAACACATGGCCAGGAAAAATTTGGGTCACACTATGTTAAATAAATAATTATACTTACTACCAGTTTTGAGTAATTAGTATATGTCAGGCATTAAGTGTATCTCATTTTATGCAATTTAGTCTCTACAAAAAAGGCTATGATGCAGGCATTGTTTATCCATATTTACAAGGGGGAATGAAGCCTGTGGTAATTTGTCCAATATCAGTGTTAGTGTTTGCAGTGTTAGTGAAATCCAGATCTAATGACTGCGTTAGCAGACACTACTGCTCAATACAGTACTCTATCTTCCTTCAAAGGAGCACTGAGAGCTGGTATCCCAGGAAAAGGCAAGGAGTGACAATGGCAAAAAATATTACATGAAATATTGATTGTTCAAAAACATGTTTAAATATAGTTTTGTTTAACATACCTTTTAGCTGTTTTACAAAATTGAAAAAAATAACTGTTAAGAAATAAATGTAAATATTGCTTCTTCTGAAAAGCAGGAGGGATAGTGCTTATCTCATATAATTATAATAAACATAGTTCATGTAGATAAAATGCCAAGTGCAATGCTGGTCCAGACTAATGAAATACTCACCAAATAATTAATGATTCATTGTTATAATTATACTAGCTTTGATACATCACTGACTTACTGCAATTTTAAGCAAATGTGCCTTAAATGTTTATATTTTCAGAAACTGAATTGTTTATGAATAAATATGCCTGTTTTTTCAAATATTTCACAGCAATAGATTTTATTATATTTCATTAATTTGGAATTTTATTCATTAAATATTTCCCTAAGTGACAATTTAAATATGATGTTTTTGTTTTTGTTTTTCTTAAGCTATTCTCTCTCTCCCTTTTGAAAACAAACATATAAGACTTCCAGCCAAGATGGAGGCATAGATAGATATACTTTGTCTCTTCACACAAACAAAAAAAGGACAACAAATTAAAAAATAATAATAATAACCAGAACTGACAGAAAATTGAACTGTATGGAATTCTGACAACCAAGGAGTTAAAGAAGAAACATTTATCCAGACTGGTAGGGATGGAGATGGGCAGCTGAGGGGGCAAGGACATGCTGTAAGGCAGTGGCTGGCAGACCAGGCAGTCCCACCTTTGCATGCAGATAAACCAGGAGGAACATCTGGGGATCAAGACAGACCACACAACCTAGGGTTCAAGTGCAGGAAAAGAAAGTCTCAAAACCTCTGGCTTAAAAAACCTTTGGGAATTGCAGTGGCAGGAGAAACTCCCAGCTTCATAGGAGAGTTTGCTGGAGAGACCCACAGGGTCCTAGAATGTATACAAACACACCCACCTGGGAATCAGCACCAGAAAGGCCCAATTTGCTTGTGAGTAGCTGGGGAAGTGACTAAAAGCCTGCTGAGAGCTGAGCAAGTGGGATTGTTCCCTTTTAGACCCCTCCCCCACATACAGTGCCACAACACAGTGACATGGGTTGCCCTGCCCTAATGAATACCTAAGTCTCTTCCCCTTACAACATAAAAGACATGCTGAAACAAAAAATATGGCCCAAATGAAAGAACAGATCAAAGCTCCCAAAATAGACCCAAGTGATGAAGAGATGGCCACCTATCAGATGCAGAATTCAAAACACTGGTAATCAGGGTGCTCACAGAAATGCTTGAGTACCGTCAGAAAACAGAGAAAAAAGTGAAGGCTGTGAAAAGTAAAATAAAGAAAAAATATACAGGGAACCAACAGTGAAGGGAAAAAAACAAGGACTGAAATCAATGATTTGGAGCAGAAGGAAGAAATAAACATTCAATCAGAACAGAATGAAGAAACAAGAATTCAAAAAAATTAGGAGAGGCTTAGGAGTATCTGGAACAACTTTAAATGTTCCAACATCCAAATCATAGGGGTACCAGAAGGAGAAGAGGAAGAGCAAGAATCAAAAACTCATTTGAAAAAATAATGAAGGAGACCTTCCCCAATCTGATGAAGGCAATAGATTTCTAGGAAATCCAGGAAGCTCAGAGAGTCCTAAAGAAGTTGGACCCAAGAAAGCACACACCAAGGCACATCATAATTACATTATCCAAGATTAAAGAAAAGGAGAGAATCTTAAAAGCAGCAAGATAAAACAAGACAGCTACTTACAAAGGAGTCCTCATAAGACTATTAGCTGATTTCTCAAAAGAAACCTTAAAGTCAAGAAGGGGCTGGAAAGAAGTATTCCAAGTCATGAAAGGCAAGGACCTCCATCCAGTAAACTGGATTACTCTATCCAGTAAAGTTATCATTTAGAATGGATGAGCAGATAAATGTTTCCCAGATAAGGTCAAGTTAAAGGAGTTCATCACTAAGTCTTTATTATATGAAATGTTAAAGGGACTTACCTAGAAAAAAGAAGATCAAAACTGTAAACAGTAAAATGACAACAAACTCACAACTATCAACAACTGAACCTAAAAAAAAAAAAAAAGAAAGAAAACCAAAAACAAACTCTGCAGACAACTAGAAGAGGAACAGAGTCACAGAAATGGAGATCACATGGAGGGCTATCAGCAGGGATGAGGAGGGGGAGAATGGGGGAAAAGGTACAAGGAATAAAAAGTATAAATGGTAGGTACAAAATAGACAAGGGGAGGTTAAGTATAGTATAGGAAATGTAGAAGCCAAAGAACGTATATGTAAGGCTCATGGACATGAACTAAGAGGTTGAGGAATGCTGGAGGGAAGTGGAATACCAGGTAGAAGGGGATAAAGGGGGGAAATTGGGATAACTGTAATAGCATAATCAATATATTAAAAAAGAAAACAAACATAAATAGATCTATTTATATATATTTGTAATTTGATAAGAAACTAAATACTTCTAAAGTATCTGCTAGATGATTTTTACATTGAAATTTTTATCTGTCCTATGCAATCAATGATTCAAATTCATACATTATGGAGATGTCATTAAAATTTCTTTATAGTCATTGATTAATAGAATACTATTCTAATTCATATATTGTTTATTTATGGGTCTTTTTTAGGAAGAATAGATAACAAGAAGCCATTGAAAATTCAAAATGAATTAAGAAAAAATCTATTAAGATAAAGTTAAATAAGAAATAGTAAACACCTGTGACAAAAAAAAAGTGGTTAAAATGGCAAAGGTAACACCAGAAGAGATAAGAACAAACATTATAATAGTAAAAATTAGTTAAAAAGGGAAAATATGTAATTATTTCAAGAGCTCATTTAAGTACAAGAGTTTTAAGTAAATCATGGCAAAAAAAAACCCTTGTAATTTTGAAAATAACTTTGCAAAGTGATTACTTCAAAAGCAATAGCATTCAGTGGCTCATGATGCTGAGCAAGATTTCCCTCTAGGAACTTATATCTCCTTCTGATTCTTGCTCATTCTGGTTTACTTATAAAAATAAACTTATACTTTTTTTAAACATCACATGATATATAGTGGTAGAGTTACCATATAAAATACAGGGATCCCAGTTAAATATAAATGTCAGATAAACAATGAATAATATTTTAGTATGAGTAAATATATAAATATATTATTTGGGATATACTTAACTGGTTGTACTATATGTCTGTTTGCTATATATAGCAACCTTTACAGGAGTCAGGCTGCATAGCAACTGAGTTATATTTGATTATATATTTAATGCTTCATTGAAGGTCAGGAAGCATATTTCATTGTTGTTTGTTTATTAGTTACATATTACCATCCAAAAGTGATTTGAGGTACCACATATTAAAAATAACATATTTAAGGGTATTGGAGGTTCTTCTTTACCAGAAAACCAAAACTATATTATTAAGAACCAGATGCATAATTTACAGAAACACAAAATACCAGAGACTGAGGAAAAATCAGATAAGGCAAAGCCGACATTGTTATGAATATTAGAACTGAACTCATACAAGACCCACATTACAGGCTGAGCAACTGAGAAGTTCAAATACCCGAGCAGACAGTGAATCACCAAATCACCCGCAGATTCCGAACAGTACAACGAGAAAACTGCTTTAATATGTTGAAGTGAAAGTTCAGGACACAGGCAGGCAAATCACTTAAGAAAGTAAAGTCTTTGGAGCCTAAGAAAGAAGCATGAGCAACAGGAGTAAAGGAAGGCTGAATCTTGCCAATATCAGTGTGAAACCAATCTTACGGTAATAGTGAACCGCCCTCCCTAGTAAAACCACATGGGCATGATAATTAAATTTAATTGCAAGAGCCTGATTAGGAAAAGTGTAGAAGTCTGAAGGACAGGATCAATCCTCAAAGCCAGGATTAAATTTAACCATTTAAATTTATGTACATAAAAGTTATTATCTAGGCATAAAGACATAATCCATACTGGGGATATGAACAGGTTACAAGTTCACTATGAAAAATATAACCTCATTTGGAAGGAAAATTAAGATGTATACCGAGCCAGTCATTAATTTAAAAATACTTATTTTGGTACCTGCTATATTCTTGAAAGGGCTAGATATACATCAGCTTCCATAGAGCTTACAGTTTCCTAACAGTGAAGCATTCACTTGGAGTGCCAGGGGAGTCTCTGACCATTGGCCAAGATGGTAGCAGGGGGGGTTCTTACACAGACCGCACCAAAGTCAGTGACAGGAATGGACTAGGCCCGAGTGTGTGGAAAGCTAAAAAAGATAAATGAATAGGTCCCGAAAACGCCAAAACCCAAAAAGATAACTGAATTAGGAAAAAAGCTCTCCCCTCCACACCCCTATTAGAACTGCAGGCTTGAGCAGGAGGACGGAGCGGGTCTTTGAGACGGGAGTCCACCATTCTCCCAGGTTGTGTGGTGCCTGAGTAAACCTCTTTCCTTGGCATCAGCACCCATTTGGCTTTTCCGGCAACA
This sequence comes from Desmodus rotundus, assembly GCF_022682495.2. NCBI lineage: Eukaryota > Metazoa > Chordata > Mammalia > Chiroptera > Phyllostomidae > Desmodus > Desmodus rotundus. Next base: position 26,262,058 of record NC_071397.1, read on the forward strand.
GGCAGCCTAATCTCAGTTTTTGTTCTGTAACTGTTTAGCATATATAAACATTAATGACTATCATAAAGAAAAATTATGGAGTGGTAATGAATTTGAGACAATTACCTGAGGAATTGAGTGTGAGTGTAAGTGTGTGTGTCTGTCTGTGTGTGTGTTTTGAAGTTAGCAAAGATTTGATTATAAAGCATTTTGCAGGCCATGATGGTTGTTGAACTTTATCCTAAAAACAATGAAGTGTCTTTGAAGGATGGTGGGGAAAATGTATAAGGTCACATAGAAATAAGCATCAGAGCTAAGGGGCGAAAATTTGATCAAATGTCCAGTTTTAAAAGACAATTTAAAGGTATACCCACAGGAACACCAAACAATAATTACATAATAGGTTCCAATTTGTGCATGTTTAACATTATTGTAAAGACATTTCTTAGGTTCAATTACTTTCACTGAGGAAGAATGAAGGAAATTAAAATAGCTTGCAATATTAGAATAAAAATAATGGAAAATCTTTAGATTTACTATATATTCTTTTAAAAGTATAATATTTTATTTATTTATTTTTATAGAGAGGGGAAGGGAGGGGGGAAAAGGGAGAGAAACCTCAATGTGTGGTTGCCTCTCGCACGCCCCCTACTGGGTACCTGGCTAGCAACCCAGGCAGGTGCCCTGAATGGGAATCCAACCTGTGACCCTTTCATTCACATGCCATTGCTCAATCCACACCAGCCAGAGATTGATTTCATATATATATTCATTCTTAAACACTTCAGAAGCACTATGGTCAGTGGGATTCTTTTCTGTTACAAGATAGTGTTCTGAACACATTTGCTACTTAAAAAAGAAAAACTGCAAATATTAGGACTTTACATTAAAATAAGGACATATTTTCTAAAGGGATAATATGAGATAAATGGTTACAATTAAAAGACTGCACTAGGAAAGAAGATAGAAAGGAAGACAGGGCAGGCCAAAGGGACGGAGATAAAGAGAGAGTCAGGAAGTGTAAGTGTTGATACATCTTAAAAGCATTTGAATTAACTATTGATTTTTTTTTTAAATTACCTCCCATTAGTTTAGATTTTGTGTTTTGTTTCCATTTCTCACTGTACTTGACTGACTAACCAAACCCTTATGACTGAGGTTGTTAATTGTCTTAAGTTGTAACCACCCATTTTTTTTTTTTTTTTGAAGACTTAGCTTGCCTTTGAGAACACTTGGGACAATTGTGAGAAATTATGTTTCTGATAGCTGAGGGAGTATGAGGTGTGAGAAGGAATATTTTTAATGTCAGAATTGCCTATGGATGTTACTGCATCTAAATCAAATGAGCAACTTCCAAGGCCTGGCTTTTATGTTAATAAGTTTACAAAGCATGCAACCCTACAAAAAGCTGTAGGAACAAATTTAGTAAAATATGCATAAGGTATGTTAAATTAATTATTCTCCTATCCAAAATGCCATAATGTAGAAGCAAAAATCAAGTACAATCAAATCACCAAAGATTGTTTTGTCCATTATACAAAATAACAAGATTAAATAGTAAATGAAAATCAATTACTTGTCCTTGTAAGTGGTTTTCCCCTACATATATTATGTCCTCATTCCTCTCTCTGCATATACCAGGTGTTCTGTGGAAGTTTTTCAGTGCTAATGATTTAATAGGTTGCCTCCCATCCTGCCAGATGCTTTTACATGATTAGCAGTTATAAAGTGTTGTTCTGGTTCTCCCCAAATTTACATTCCTCCCATATAGTGCATATTTTGGGACACCGAGTTCCACACAAATGTGTCACAATTCTATACTTGACTGCAAGCCACTCACTTCATTGTTTCTGTCACCCTCACTTTAACATACACATTTTAAAGGATATGTCAACATAGAAAAATGAAATTAATGTAATTATGCAAATAATTGAGGAGTCAAAATGGTATTTACTTTTAAAATGTCTGTTGAACTCCTAAATACCAAGTTTGACTGCTTAAATCTCTAGGTCCCTCTCATCCTAGGATAAGTAGTTCATGTTTTACTTTATATTGTCCATATAGTCATAACCTAAAATCTATTGTGAAATATGAGTTTTCCTACTTTCTATAAATTGATTTGAAGGTTGTAAATGTCTTTATTAATGTATTAAATGCTTGCACACACTAGATTTTTATTAGTGTGTGAAAATAATATAAACATAGTCACTTTACAAAGGAGTTGGGGCCCTGCCAGGGGAACTGCTTTTCAGGTCTCACTCCTCCAACTTTGGAATGTAAAACTGGGCAAAGTAACCTTCCAACCAAGCCTAAAGCAGCATTATATCCCAAACAACCATTTTTAAAGATCAGAAAGTAAACATGATGACTGCCTATTGGGTTGAAAATTATAGATATTTTTTAAAATTAGCATTACTCTGTAGCTTATCTACAGCACCTATAGATACTCCTTCCTTTACTGATGCAATTGTTCCCCTTCCACTCCTGGTAAGTACCCCTTGACTTCTCCTCCTGACTGGAACACTGTTTGAATTTCTATTTGAACCAGTACTATACAAATAGCTGTTCTTTTAAATCCCAAACACTGTTGCCTCTCACTTTAACTTTATATTTTTAGGATAGCAAGTGCTACTCGGAGATGCTTCTGCTTTCAAGTTAGATTAAATTAAACCCTAACAATTTAAGCAGTGAGGACGAGGAATAAATCTGATGTTTGTTTGGCCAATATGTTTCCCTCAGTGGTGTAAAGGAGTGTTATGGGGGCTAAGGGTCCTGGAAGTGTCTTTCAAGAAAACACTTTTAAAACTGTAGAGCATACATCATTTTGACATACCTCCTCGAGTGAAAACATGGATTAATATTAAGGCTTCGTTAATCTACTCACATTTTATCTTACAGTGTGATCCATAATGATACGCAGCTACACAGGTTGCATAAATATATAGAAAGAGATGTATTATAGGAATTGGTTTATGTGATTTTGGAGGCTATATCCCATGGTCCACTATCTGCAAAGCTGGAACCCCCAAACAGCCAGTGTTGTGGTTCCAATGCAAACTCTACGCCTGGAGAACCAGGGAAGCCCGTGGTGTGAGTCCCAGTCTACGTCTGAAGTCCCGAGAACCAGCAGATCAATACACAGGAGAGGATGATGTTCCAGCTCAAGCAGAGAGCACATTTGTCCTTCCTCTTTCTTTTTGTTCATTTCAGGCACTCCACAGGTTGGATACTGTCCACGCCTATTGGTGAGGGCAGTCTTTACTCACTCTACAGAGTCAAATACTAATCTCTTCTGGAAACACTCTCACAGAATAATGTTTCATCAGCGATCTGGGCATCCCTTACCCCTGTCAAGGTGACACATAAAATTAGCTATCGTAGCGGTAGTCCAGGCTTATATGGTGGGATATTATTCATTCCCTGTATAATCTTTTCAGATTCGTCATTACAAGACTCCTGATGACATAAAATAAAATTCTAATCATAGCTTCTTTGGGAGTCTCTCAACTAATGGAACTACAAATGGATTTGGAATGAGATACGGAGATATGCTTTACAAATATGTAATCCACTCACCAGAATAGCACAGCACTGGAGCAGTAATGAGGAAGAGGCTTTAGCTTACTGCAGATAATATGGTAAAGTTCTACACCAAATACTAGACAGTTGGTTATACATGTGTCCACTTCCCACCCCTAGTCAGGTACTCTGTTACTAAATCCATTCAGATGCTGTCAGAGCTCAGCCCAGGGTAGAGAAGGGGGCTGAGAATTGTGCGTGAGGATGGTAATCCTGGAACGTGTAAGCCACGTTAGGAAACTGAACTGGTGTCAGTGGCAAAAAGAGTCGGTGAAGAAGCATGCCCAGAAGTGCAAGAACAGTTTTGAGTACACAATAACAAGGTACAGACGAGAACAATGGGTTATCTCAGATGGTCTCGCATAATAACTGAGCTCTGAAAGGAAAAGTGGGTCCAGACACATTACAGAAAAATGCAAACTATATGATCTCCCAACACACACTAAATATTAGCTAAAAGCTGTGTGTCAGTGCTTTTACAGATTTTTAGATATAATAAAGTATTCCACCAGAAAGCCTATATATGTAAAGTTGTGCCTAAGAAAATACCTAAACTCATTTCTCTTGATTCAAAGATGAATAAACCAGAAATAGACTAAAGTAGCACTTAAAAAAACTGCAACACAAAAAACTGAGAAAAACTACACACTCCAAGGCAAAAGCAAATTTCTGGCAATAGTTGTAGAAAGTAGAAGTAATTACATTATATTTATTTGTTGATATCTTCTTCACTAGTTAACTAAAATGTATTGAATTACTAAGAAGTTCTTGACATCGTAGAACACACCCAGGAAGACAGGCTAAATGTCAGACTTTGTGGGGCTTACTGTTTTAGATTTCAGTAAGCTCTAGGAAAATAAGATATAACCATAGGAAACACGTAGTGAAGATATGCTAAGTTTAAAAAATGGAAATAAAATATCTAGTTTCAGGCAGTAAAGTGAACTATGAACTGTAGTACTAGCAAAATGGTAGTAGAAGAAGTTCCAGCCCTCACACCCCCATAGAACACCAATTTTAATAACCTATGGATGAAAGTACCATATGGAAGAGGTATTTGGAAGAAGAACCTCAGTGGAGGAAAAAAAAAAATCTGAGACTAGACACATTGAAGATATCAAGAAGCTTCTCTTGGTTAGTGATTTCTCCCAGGGTATGATCGGGTTGGAGAAGTGACTGCCCAGCTTTCCAAGTCCTAAGGGATGTTGCCCACAAGGCCCACTTCTGTCTCACCACATCAAACACTGAGGGGATCTGCGCAGCTTAATTTTCTGAGAAGTCTAGTAGGAAAAAAAGGGTCACAGTAAACAGCATATGATTCTCAACAAACAGGCTCAGATCCTATTAACTGACTCACAGACTCCACCAAGATGCCTGTGCAAAAATTTCATAGGACTCACCTGAGAATCCCCACAGCCAGCCTATGAACACCCCCATCACTCTACCTGTACCCCTGTAGCAGGCACGCTACGCCATGGTCTGCCACAGTTGCATAAGTGCAATCTCCATAGCTGACATGTGTGAGCTCTTTCAGAGAACACGCAGATAGTAGCAGCCAGTTCAACATTGCAGCGGTGGGAGAAGATGCACAACCCCAAACACTTCAAGGCATTGATCCTGGGAAAATAAATGGGAGGCTCTCGGAACCAGACCTGACTTTGTGAGATGGACAAATGGCACACAATCCTAAGACTTCCTCCACAAGACAAAACAAGAGCGGCAGAGCCGGCACACCCATAGAAAAGGTCTGAAAGTGTTTTGTTTTGTTTGCTTATTTTGTTTGTTAGATTCCACATATAAGTGAAATAATATGATAATATGATAGCCATCAGATGAAAGCTAGACTGGAGGGAGGGATGAAAAGGTGAGAAGGATTAAGAAATACAATTTGCCGGTTACAAAAAGAGTCACAGCATAGGGGATGTAGTAAATAACTTTGTAATAACTATGTATGTTGTTAGATGGGTACTAGACTTAGCGGGGTAATTCTTTGTAAGGTGTACAAATGTCTAATCACAACATTGTACTCCTAAAACCATTGGGTTGGCCAAAAAGTTTGCTATTTTTTTCCCATAAAATAAGACACATTTTTTTTTATTTCACCAGTAACTTTATTAATTTTGAGTATGTTGGCTACCTCCTGCTATTGACCTCCAGTGGGTAAAGGCCAGGGGTGCCAGTAAATGTCTTCCAATGTATAAGAGAGCCCCACAGCAAAGGGTTATTTGGCCAAAATGTCAATAGTACCAAGAAATTTTGCAAACCACTTTTGACACATTCGATCAGTAACAGCACATTCTCCATACACTGCACAAATCTTTTTTATGTGTTTTAGTTGCATTTTTATCTTTCTTGAAATAGTAAAACATGATACGCCAAAATGCTGCATATTTTATTCCATCTTCAATATTAAAATGGCTGCACAAAAATTCACCAATTTTAACAAATTTTTTTAAATGCACACTGATATGACAGCTGTCACAACACAATCTAACAAAATTGTTTTTTGAATGAATTTAAAGACAACTAAGTGCTACCAGAAACATTGTACAGAAAAAAATATAATGGACTTTTTAGCCGGCCCAATAATATGACATGGTATGTCAACTGTAATTGGATTTTGTTTAATTTAAATTTTATTTTTAAGTATATTTATTAATTTTAGAGAGAAGGAGGAAGAGAGAGAGAGAGGAAGAGAGAAAGAAGGGAGAAACATTTATGTGAAAGAGAAACATTAATTGGTTGCCTCCAATACAAGACCTGACCGGGGATTGAACCTGCAAACTAGGTATATGTCCTGACAAAATGTGTAGAATTTAAGTGAGAAAAAATTACCTCTGGAATTTATCTATATTTTTAAAATAAATATATTACCTAATTGATATTTTCTGTGACTTTAAAGTAAAGTTCTGCAATCCAAGGAAGTGGGAAAAGAGGCAATGTTATGTTTAAGAATTTGGTTTCAGATTCAGTGTTCTGGTTTCAGTTCCATTCAACCACTTACTAGCTTTATTTCCTTGAGAAGGTTACTATATATCTCTTACTTAAGTGAAACTACAAATGGTTGTTGTGAAGATTAAATGAAGTAGTGTGGAACAAGCAATAATCATATTGCTGCACAGAATGACAGCCTAAAAATATTAGAGACACTCTTCAATACACTATGTGCACAATCTGTTTTTTTTCATATTTAAAGTATATTGACTTTCAAGTTGTCAACAATAAAAATAATGTATTAATTCATTCAACAAATATGCATTAAATACCTACATACAAGGTCTGTCCAGAAGTTATTCAGCCATGTAACATGAAAAATAGAGACATTTACTGAAGATACAAGAGACAAGAAACAATGTAGAAAGGACAATGATGCCTCAATCCCCTTCAAAGTAGGCACCTTGAGACCCCACACAGTTCTCCCAATCGCCATCAGCTGCACCATCATATTTTCCTGAATCTCATCACCAATCTGAAATATGTTCCCTTTCAAAGGTGATTTTAGTTTTGAGAAAAGCCAGAAATCGCAAGGTGCCAAACCTGGGCTATAGTAGGCTGAGTCACTTCAGTGATGTGATGTTTCACCAAAAAACTCTACACAAGATGTGATGTATGAGCAGGCACATTGTCATGATGAAGCTGCCAATCACCAGTTGCCCATAGCTGTGGCCTTCTGAATCATCCAAATAGTTTCCATACAGAAGTGTTCAAGCTTAAGGCAAAACTTGATGCAGATTTCTTGTTCTACTTGCTCAGTTATTTTGAATGCAACAGCCACACAGTACACATGCTCACTCTGTGGTGTCTACTGCCCCCACTGGCTAGTACAGTGAAGTCATCATTGTTCAAGCAGGTGCATTTTAATGCACTTTCTTTGGCTGCCCGTTTACATTGATGCACAAACCATTCTCATTATATGCTGGACTTTTTCTTAATAGACCTTGAGTATAGAAATCACAATTAACTGAAGAAAATCAGTAAATAGCAAAAAATAATCTTGCCCTTCCAGTATTTTATTTTATTTAAATTTTTTATTGTATATTTTTCTATTAACATTTTACTCCCTTTACCCCTCTGTCCCCTGCAATCACCATACTATTATATTTTTATTTCTTAAGCGTTTTAAAAGTCTCTGGGAAGCACTTTCAAAATGGCATCTTAAAAACCTCCAAAGTTGTACCTTCTTCAAAAGCAATGATAACATTGGCAAAGATTGACAAAGTAAGCTTTTAGTACTCTGGAAGTTAGTCAAAGAGAGGCTTGTAACAATCTAAGAAGCTTTTATTAAAAAAATGTAGCTACAAAAAGAAAGCAACTGTCACAACATTTTAGGTTATCCTATTCCATCATTCCATTCTAGGCATCATAGCAGCCCAAAGGGGAAAAAAGAAAAAGCAAAAAACAAAAAAATACAGAATTATAATCACAATAGAGTTGAAAATCAGCAGCCATGCACCATCAAAGGAAACAAAACACATAATGATGCTCCACCAAAAACTCCAATCCCAGAGAACTGTCAGCATCTGACCTATATGGAAGTTCTTCCAAAATCCCATCCACAGGACTTGTCTTGTCCTAACTGGTCTGACTTAGAGTTTGTTCACTGTAAATAATCTTTTCTCCAGACATGTCTTGAAAATGATCGTTGGCAATTGCCTGACATTAGAGATGACTGAGGAGGTGATAACAGGACAAACAAGAGTCCTAGCCAAAATTGTAAAGCTGGAGAATGAGATGTCCGTAGAGGACTTTGAACATCTCAGATATATTTGGGGGAATCTAGACAGCCTTATGCTAGTGCAGCGCTTTGGTTAGGTCTAGGAATTACCTGAGAAGGCTCTAATCTGTCATTTCTGTCTCACCTTGAGGCTCTGACAAGCAGGAAATAAATACTAAAGTAAAGATGAAAATGATACAGGGATATCTGGCCAGATCACTGGACAGATAAGGGGCCTGGTGAGTTAGAGGCAGTTAGGTGTGGGGGAGAGTGGCTGCATTCCCTGGGTAAAGAGTAAACAAACTAGTGGCAGCTTATGTTGCCCCAGCAACCAGGCTAACATGGTGCATGAGAACAGAAGTCCCTCCCCCAGGCAGAGACACAGAGTCTGCTCAAGGCTAGAACACGCTAGACAAAGGGAAAAGCCCTCCTAATCATTTTGGGTTCCTGATTGAAAGGGAAACCAGAGGCATGCGTACCTAAATGTTAACATGGTAGCAGGGGGAGGTACTGACCTGCCAGTGTAGCCTGGGAAAACGAATGGGATTGGGTGGGGGAGCTGGACCCTTCTGGAATGCACAGCATTTTCTGCCAGGAGATTTAAAAAGAGGGAAGGGAGAAATATGAGCCTCCTTCCTCTCCTCACTCTCCCCTCTCTCTCTCTGGGATTTGTGCATGGAGGCACAGGCCAGGACACTCCCAGGACCTGGAGGTGCCAGGCCCCGAAGAATTAGTCCCTGCATGACCAGCTGCAGCAGTTGGCTGCTGCCTTGGGCCTCTATAGTGGGAAGCTGCAGTGTGGCTACAGCAGTGATGGCCCTGCACAGACTCCAGAGAGGGAGAGTGAGGCTGGAGAACCATTGGCTTAGCAGCCTTGGGCCACAGATAACGATGGAGGGGGATTTCTATACAGTTTTTCTCATTCTGGAGGTGGCTGGGTTTGGTCTGTGTGAGCTTGTCCTGGAACCAGGAAGTCCCCTGATTCCCCAAACTGTTTGAAATTTTAACAAAGACCTTTTTCCTTGCCCATCAACTTTTGTCTTATGCCTGGGTTTGGTGGCAGGAAGCTGAACCTTACTTTTGTTTGGTAACAAAAACTGATAGAATCTTAGAGATAGTCTCCAAAACACACAGAAAACCCCTCAGAAAAGCCTAAAAGACTTTGGTTTAAGAAATTTAAGGAAACCTCTGTCCAATAATTAGCTGATGAACATGCTCAGCAGAGACTTCAGTTGCCACACATGGCAAAGGATAGGGACTTTATAGAATGTAAGGAAGTTGCTAAACAAACAGGTAGAAGTAGTGATGAAAACAACAACTAGCAACAGAAATAACCCTTAGGGAAGGAAATGGAGAATATGATTTCAAGAGCTGCTGTATTATTGTAAATACCCACTTTTCAACAAAAACATTCAAGCTGTGCAAAAACCAGGAAAGCATGTTCTGCATATAGGAAAAAGTCAATAAGAATTGTCTTTGAAATGTCCAAATATTGGATATACTAGAAAAAAAGATATTTAAAAAATCGGTTTACTGGAAGGATAAATAAAATTAACAATAAAGAACAGAGAGAGCAAGTGAGAGCAGGACTAACCAGGCAGCATATTTCTCCTTCCAGTATATATTATTATTGCCTTGTGGGATTCTGTACTAGGAAAACAAGTAAAGAGCAACCCATGAGAATTAAGATCTTTGTTACAAGAAGCAAGAGCATTCCAAATGGTCCATCATGGCTACATACTTAATGGCCCGATGACTTTTATTACTTAAAGAACACGCAAACTTCAGCAACTTGCACTTGTGAAAAAATGAAGGAAAACACTGTATAGAATCTGGAAAAACAGTGTTGAAAGCACTAGTCCCACATTAAGTTTTGTCTGTCCATAAATTTGAATATCCTTATCTTTGGACATATTTGAAAACATTGGAAAGTGTGGTTTATGTTTCTCTTTCAGCCTCTCACTTCCCTAAGGATAAATAATAAAGATGGCAAAAACCGACGCAGGACATATGCATCCATTTTCCCGCTCACTTGTACCTCTACTTCCCTGTACTGGCACATTCATCCGGTGTCCCTGTCCTCCATTAAGCATGCACACAGGAGTCACATGCTATCTTCTGCTTCCTAGAGACAAGTCAGCAGGCAATTCCTAATGTTACACACTGGTGAGGCCCCAAGAGGGTTAGAGGCAGATATTCCTACTTACAGATGAGTCTATTTCAGACACAAACTCAACCTTATGTGAATTGTCCCAGCTCTAAATTGTAGGAATCAAGTTATTAGCAATGCAGAGAAATGCCATTTGACCAAACAATTTTTTCTGTTACAGTATTAGTAACAAAAACCTGAGAGTTTGAACATTGTAATTCTGAATCATGCATCTATGTCTCAAATGATTTTGTATTTAAGCAGAGAAGAGTGGGTATTATTGAAATCCAAACATTAAATCGTTGCATAAATACTTGTACTCCCTTCTCAAAATTTTTCTCATTACACCATAAACACACAATTATTCTGGAGTTAATTTCTAACAAAAAGATTGAATATCCTTTTTAATTTACCATTACCTATTTTATCCCAAAGTAATAGGCTTGCTTGGAACTTATGGGAAAGTTAAGTTTCATTCTCTGGCTGCTGGCAAGGAAGCACATTGTCCCATTTCCTGGTAGCAACTATTTTATGGCCATAAGGACAGCCAGACTTAGGGTAAAACGAGGAGTATACATAGATCTCCCATGAGATACTAGGATCATAGGTCCCTGAACACATAACTGAACCACTGACTTAAGTGACCCTAAAATTTGTCCTCTCTCTGAACCTCCTATCACGTGTGTAATTCAGTCCCCATTGCTTAGGATCTGGAGTCAATGAAAGCAGATTGTATCTCAGCTGATTTAAAATAAGGTGATGTTTTGGGGGCCTTGAAAGCAAATGATTTTAAAATATGGAATTATAATACTTTTGAGGAAAAAGTAGATCAACAGGCAATGAGGACCTCACAGGTCCTGTCTGAAAACTTAGTTGTGAAGTACATTAGGGTGCTGCATGTTATACATTGTTTCCAGGCCGAGAGCTGATCAAGACTATAGTATTTTTGCAAATGATAGGACATTATAGAATGCTGGCATGTGCTCACAATTTCTTGTGGCCTCTGGCAAGTTGCAAATGAATGGGGTTAGTTTCGTCTGAAGGTAACTATCTAAAAATTGAGACTAAATAAAGGACTATTTTGGTAAGAAAACTTTTCTGCCTGTGACTTCAATACAAGTTCACTGGGGTTTCTATAATTTAAAAAATTGGGGAAGTAGGAAAAACTTGAATCTTTGATGGCATCTAAAGCAATTGAATCAACCAATAGATCCTGAATTTTGCCCTACTTTTGAACTTCCCAACTGGAGATAATGACATCATTACTTGCAAGACTTCTCTGAGATTGGGTTTCTAATCTTTCCAGGAGTAAACATCTTAATCAATACATCAAAAGGGCTTATCCGCTTGCACAGAAAAGGTTAAACATTTGGACTGACCTTCAAAATAATTAAAGGTTACAGGGTTTTTTGTGTTTTTTTCCATATTTACTTTGTATTTCCAGTAAGTCACACAATACCTAGAACACGATAACACTCAATAAATTGTTTACAGGATAAATCTGGCAAGAATTTGGCAGAGTATCAGAGCCTCAGATGAAATGTGGAGGTTCAGTATCACTGGGACATGTTAGCTAAAATGGGGTTACGTGGGGAGCTCCACAAGCCCTTCTGAGATTCTATCTATCCTCTGATGATTGGGCTGGCAGCTGGAAATGGGCCTGTGGCATTTAGAACTCATTAGTAGATGTAGTCACAGGACCAGTCAAGAAAAAAGCATGGAAATTGATTAAATGTCTGCGACATTTGTGTGATCTTCCCCTGATCTACATATTTAGTCCTACAGCTTTGGGATGCTAAGGGCCATTAATTATCCACATTAAACCTTGTTGCAAAATAGCCTCTACTGACATTGTTGAATAATTAACTCTCTTGAATTAGCTGCTAGTTGCTATACACCAGATAGTACCTGGTAGCAGTTTGGCTTCTTACTAAGCACAGTCCTGAAACCCTGCCACAGCCTGGGCCATAGTCACCACTTGCTACTGGTTTCTCCCTGTTTTTTCCACTGGGGAAAACACCACTCACTCTCACAGATGCAATCGGAATAAAACCTAGATAAGAAAAAGTGTTCAGGGGAAAAGATATAAAAATAAGCATAGCTATAAAACAATAGAAAAGATGTAAGAATCATGCTGTACCAATTGGCATTACTATTAATAAATAGTATAATATTTAGTGGGTCAAGCAGATGATATTATATGCAATATTGTCCCAAATTTATGAAACTGAACACCATGTCTCCCTATGCCTCCCCGTCTCTGTATATGTGTATGTGCAAATGGGTGTAGGTATGAGTGTAGATGACTAAACTATTTCACTGAACAAGGATATCTGATGGCATGTAATCCTAAAGTGTTTTTTGTTTGTTTTCAAATTCAGCAGGGTGAGTTATTTCTCCCTTACACTAGGAAGAGAACAATGTCAGGTACCTTACACTATAGATAATTCAAAATTAACTCATAATCCTTTAATCAGGAATTAAAATGTCTAGCCCAACATACTAGTAAACTCTTTGAATGGTTTCATGTCATGGTTTCTTCCTTACCTTCCCTAAACTAGTTCTAACTCACATGTGAGTAAAGTATGAAGCCCATGTTCAAAAAGGGGGAGTTATATGTTTCTCTTCCTTTAATTCCTTGCTTTTCTGTTTCTCCTCCATCCAGTGTGATTCGGAACCCTCTCGAGTTGGAGCACAAGGACAGTGAAGAGGAAAGGAGGCAGGAAAGTGCTTACGTAACAAATAGTGTGAGCAGGCATCATACTTGGGAACTATGTAAACCTCATGCTCTTATGTGACAGTTGTCGTGTGTTCCTCGGAAAATCATGTACCAAAATGGAAACCTCTCACCTTCAATTTCTTATGGCTTCTCCCTGGCTTATTGATACCTAATGTATCTGTCCTTGTGTGTCTAGTAATACCTCTAGCTGTTCTCAGGTGTGGTCTGTTCACCTTTGCTTTTAGAAAGAATCCTAGGTGGCTCTATGCTGATTCTTCACCACTCAGGAGTCCTTGAGATTCATAGGCAGCAAAAACACGCTGTTTGCTTTAATGCAGTCTGAGAGGGGAGGGTGGTGAATCCAGCCATCCAAATTTGGTTCATCCCTTCCCAACTGGGCATGTGACTTTCCTGATTTTAGATCTGAAAGGTGAGTATAGACACAGGCCTACTTCCAGAAACAAATCTCAAGTTCTCTGAGTGATTCCACTCAAGTATCATTTAGTTTAACTATGAAGAAGATGAGGAACACCATACCACTACCCCCTTTAAAATGGTGGAAGAGCTCACAGCTCAACATAAATCAATGAATTTCTCTCTAGGGTTCTTTTCTGGGGCTTCTGAAGCTTTTTCAAAGAGTGGTTGGTTGAAGCTAGAGGAAAATTTACACAAAGTTCAAATGTAGCAGTTGATTGACAGGTTTTCTGGCGTTAACTTTTTGCAATTCCAGCACAGTGGCTTTAATTGGAATATAGTGTCAATTGTTATCAAGCCTCGGCTAAAACTAATATTATATTTGTAAATATATTTTTCAATTTTTAAGTGTATGAAATGGATATCTTCCCAAATTATCCTCACTGATATATCTGTACCTAAGTATTTTTAATTACCTTCTTTATAACCAGGTTCCTGATGCATAAAAAAACAAATGATCACATTCAAAAGACACACAACTTTCTTTCATAGGTAGATAACAGTAAAGGTAAAGAAAAACCTTTCATAATTTTTTACTAAGACTAGGCCAATAATCCAATAAGTTTGTGATTTTAACAGAGAAAAAATTAAACTTCAGTTTTGTATTAGTTCATTGTTGAGCTCATTTAAAAACCACTATAAATACATCCATTCAATTTTTGCCAGTTTTACCTCATAATGTAAAATTTCTTTTCCTCAAACCTTCTGTAACTTTCTATATTTATTTAGATTTTGTCTTATTCTTTTTTTATTTCCTATTCTGGAACTACTAGTCCTTTTATTTTAGGACAAAATTACTTTCCTTTTCCTTAGTAAAAACACATCATATATTCCTTGCATATTATTCACATAAAAACACATACCATTTTCTTCTCATATTTTCTATACAAAGTTGTTACCCTTTGCTCTTATTGTTTCTCATAGTTTTATTTTTGCTTAATGATTATAAATTGGAACTATTTGTATCCTTTACTTTCTAGTGAAAACTGGGAAACAGTCAGTTGTGAACATGTTATCATATATTAGAATCTTGTCGGCTAGTGAATTTATAAATACATAATTAAAAATCTTATTTATTAGGCACCTGTTTTTCATAGTATAATTTTTAATGTGGTAAAAGACATTTATTTTATTTTTTAAAGATTTTATTTATGTTTAGAGAGAGAGGAAAGAGAGGGAGAAAAATATCAATGTGTGGTTGCCTCTCACGTGGCCCCCACTGGGGACCTGGCCAGAAACCCAAGCATATGCCCCTGACTGGGAATTGAACTGGCAACCCTTTGGTTTGTGGCCAGCACTTAATCCACTGAGCTACACCACCCAGGCAGTAAAAGACAGTTATTAATAGACCCAAATTTGTCTTTCTATAAAAATGAAGAAGACAAAATTAGATAATCTTAAACTTTGTTAGCAAACAATGTCTCTGCACATTGTCTTATTTGGAAATAATCCAGATATTCAATGAATATCCACTATTTAGTTAACTAGGTATAAAGTTTTATTTTATATATACTTATTTAAATTACTTACTTTTAACAATTATTCTTAGTAATACATCAAACAGCTATCACCTAAGTTATTTTTCTTGTTGACAAATGATGCAGCATAAAGACAGAATGAACATACTTGGCTAGTAAACCCGGGAAGAAAAAGTTCTATGCTTGAATTAGATTTAATGTTGATAATTCTGAAGACATGACTGTAAAGCTTTTATTTACCAAAGATGATCCCAGATTATGTAAACTTGGGAGACTTTTGGGTTAGTTTCTATATATCTTGATGGTTTTAAGAATACTTAATGTATTTAAATGCCCTTTTTTCTTTAATCCAATTAAATAAAGCTTTTTTAAAAATATTACTTATATACATACATACATAAACAGACACAGAGATCTTAGAGTTTTCCTTTTAAATTGTAGCCATGTCCTTCTTATGTACAATAATACAAAAGTTGAGAGAATATCTGATCAAAATGATGGTTCTGGCAGGTGGAATAAGTAAGGATCTTTTCAGAGCTATTTCTGAAGTCGTGTATTTTAGAAGCTTCTGCACACCAAATAAAAAATGCATTCTATCG
This sequence comes from Desmodus rotundus, assembly GCF_022682495.2. Classification (NCBI taxonomy): domain Eukaryota; kingdom Metazoa; phylum Chordata; class Mammalia; order Chiroptera; family Phyllostomidae; genus Desmodus; species Desmodus rotundus. Next base: position 26,277,749 of record NC_071397.1, read on the forward strand.
TCTCTGGGAGGTGGAATCTTCTCTTTTTGAGGTTCCTACTTAAGGTGGATTATCTTATCTAAGTTAAAAGTTCCCCAGTATGACAACTACAATTCTAAAGTATCCAAAAATTAACTCATTTTACAAAAATGCATGATACCATAGTTAACAGTGGGTATACATATAGGAAGCAAGAGTTTTTGAGGAAGGTGGAGAAAAGGTTGAGGCCAGGAGGAGCACATCTTTGCTTTTAGATTTCCTAAGATGTCTTAACTATGAGGGGCCCTGTTTTATAACAACTGTTCCAAAATACAGAGACCCAACAACATTTTTTGTACAGAATAGGGTGAGTTACTCAGAAACTTCAACAAACAAAATGCAGGTATGTACACTAAAGTCAGATAGCTCAAAAGACAAAGAGACATTTATCCTCAAACTCCAGAGTTATTGAGAAAGCAGTGAGCTCCATGGGCTGTGTGGGTACAAACTCCTGGTTGCTCAGTGGTCACAGAGTCCTTGGGATCTTTGCTGGAACCCATTTCTGATGCTAGAACTGTCAAATATTCATAAATAGCAAAATTAAAACCACCAAATCAGTAAATAATATTTAGCAAGAGTTTATTGTGCATATAAGAACAATTTGCAAAGTGGGAGCTTTCAAAATCAAAGGCTGATATGAAGTTCAAGGCCGAGAAGTTACAGCATGGCTTTTAAAGTAAAAATAAGGAAGCTGTTACCCTTTGCAATGATTGGTTATTACAATGGCGATTTTAGATGGCAAGGGATTTGTTAAAAGTGACTGTACCGATTTGCGAATATTGTATCATCCTTGCATCCCTGGTATGGATCCCACTTGGTCATGGTGTATGATCTTTTTAATGTATTGCTGGATGCGATTTGCCAATATTTTGTTGAGAATTTTAGCATCTATGTTCATCAGTGATATTGGCCTGAAGTTTTCTTTCTTCGTTGTGCCTTTGTCTGGTTTTGGGATTAGGATGATGCTGGCTTCATAAAAAGAGTTTGGGAGTCTTCCATCAGTTTACACAATGGAATTCTACTCAGCAGAGAGAAAAAAGGAGCTTATACCCTTTGCAACAGCATGGATGGAACTAGAGAGCATTGTGCTCAGTGAAATAAGCCAGACGGTGAGGGAAAAATACCATATGATCTCACCTTTAACTGGAACATAATCAACAGAAGAAAAAAGGAAACAAAATATAACCAGAGACATTGAAGTTAAGAACAATGTAAAAATAGTCAGAGGGGAGTGGGGAGGGGACAGTGAGGAGAGGGGTTTACAGGAACTACTATAAAGGACACATGGACAAAATCAAGGGGGAGGGTGGAGGTGGGGAAGGGAGGTAGGTTCAGCTGGGGTGGGGTGGAGGAATGGGGAGAAAAGGCATACAACTGTAATTGAATAACAATAAAAATTTTTTTTAAAAGTTACTTCCAACTAAAAAAAAATAAATAAAAAAAAGGTGACTGTACCACACCATTTTTAGGGAGATGATTTAAGTTTCTTTTGTGATAATCAGAGGCCTTTACAAGAAATAACCTAAGCTGAAGTTTGCTTATGTCCATAAAATAGGCTGCATTTAGTTGGCTTACATGGCTTAAAGGGTTTTGTCTGCTCAGAAAATTCTCAAGTCCAGTCTCCATTTTGTATTTAACTTTAACAATAGGCAGCCTTTTCCTGTGTCCTCTATTCAGAGGTTGCTCTGAAAGTTTTAGGTACTTGTGTTCCCCCCACTGCACAGCATTAGTATAGTTCCATATATGAAGTTTGACTCAGGATAAGGCCAGGGAAGAAAACGGAGAAAAGTAGGGAAATATTCCTCACTCCCCAAACACTGACACTGGCAGAGCCTTTTGAAATACATGTTTCCTCTGATCAGGAAGATGGACTCCTCTCCAAGGCCTTGCTAACAACACGTGCCGGGCATTTTGTTGCTTTAGACAAACACAAACCAGAAACTCATTGCCATTGTTCTTGTTTGTTGTTCTTCAAATTTTGGCTTCGTTCACCAATCTGCCTGCTAACTTTTCACAGTCCTTATGTAGTGTTACCTCCCACACAGGTAGACATACTTTGACTCTTCATTAAATACCATTAGTTTTAGTATTAATATTTCCTAGGCAAAGATAGGCAATTCAGGCATAATCTAGAACGGTATTTACATCTTTTCAAAACATAATCTTACAAGGGAGGTTCCTGAAGCTGGTCTTACTTTCCAGGAAAATTATTTACTTCATCTTTCTTTCATGAAACCTGCCCTTGACTGCACTGGTGGTGACTGGAGAATGACAACCCCTGGGACACTGTCCTTCCTCAGCACGTGCCTTTTCTTTTTAAATTCCCTGTTGGTTACGTGTAGGGGACGGTGCTGAGGCAGGCCTTCATTCTGAATTGCAGGAGGAAAGTAGGTTGGCGTGGGCCTTTGTATCTCCTGAATAAAAATTCATAAAGGGAACTGGGTTATTTATTATAAACTACTCTATGCCTCCTAGTGAAGTATCATATCCCTTGTGCCTTAGTATCTTAGAAAAAAGTTTGGTTCAGCCACTGTAAAGCAACTCCCTTTGTGTGTGTGTTTGTTGATTTTTAGTTTATGTGTATCAGTCTCGAAGCTTTTGGGTTTTACAGTTTTGGTGTCAGGGAGGCTCTGAGGACATCTGATTCTGTTATATAGGACTTAAACATATATGTGTAAAAAATGTCTTAGAGCCAGAAACATACGAGCTTTCAAAATTGTCCATTTAATTTAACATGAGACAATCGTGACTTAACAAAATATGTTCAACATGATAATATTTTACCATTTTAAAACTTATTTCAAATAAATGCAAATACTAAAAAAATGGGTTGATAAAAATGTCTTCTGTCTGTAAAGCTAATGTAATATGTTCTTATTTACCAACTTTATTGCCAATATTTTCTTTCCATACCAGGTAATTATTTGACTTAGTTGGCAGTGTCGTGTTTACTTCTCAGTTACTCTTCATTGAACTCTTTTTAAATGCATTCCATTATTCTTATTGGGATTTGGCAAATTATCCTGTTAAATGTTCTTTCAAAGTGACTTTCAAAGGCCTCTAGTATATCAATTTCTTCACTGTATTGATTTCATTATGCATTAGTTGAACATACTATTGCAAACCCATCAAAACACTGTTTTGTTTTGTTTTTTTCATGGCTCTGCAGCTTCAGTTTTGGTACAATTAACAAAGTATTTGTGCCCTTAGAGTTTATTTCAACTGTTAAAATTTTCATGGTAACAAGCAACTCTTTCTTGGATCTATTATTTGTTTTCTGTTGAGTGTTTATTTTCTAAGTTAATAGTTTGGGTGACCTCTTTTAAACAGAGGACAAACTAAACCTGTGCCGGCCAAAATTGCATTTAATTTTATTAGAATTGAGTTATTTTCTAATTATAAGAACAGATTTTTTCTCTTCTATAAAAATGAATTTTTAGAAGCAATTGAATTAAAGCTTCTCAAAGGAGAAAATGGCATCAAACATGAATAGATATTATCGTTCAAAAACTGATTTATCAAGATTTATCAATATGGAAAATGTTGAATATGATAAACCCCAAAATAAAGAAAAATATATGAAAATAAAATGGCATTTATAATACTCTTACTAATAAAGAATAAATAAAAAGTTAATAGCAAGGATTGTTGATGCATAAATAAATAAACACTCTTATACACTACTAAAATGAATTTAAATTGCATTAATGTGTGTATATGTCATGCACAGGTAGACAAAATACACATATACATATATTTATATAAATGTCTATGTATATATATATACATACACAAATATCTGCACACAGGTAACCCTATATACATGCAAGCTATTTAAGTTCACATTATTAGAAAATATACATGTGGACCTAAATATACATATATTTATGTATGAGTATATATTCATATATATGAATATATTTATACTCATGTATATACTCATATCTATATTTATTTATATGAGTATATATATGAGTATATATATTTATGACTAAGGGTATGTATATATGAGTATATATATTTATTTATATATGAGTATATATTTATAAATTATATATTTATATATTTGCATATATGAAAAAATATATTTATTTATACTCATATATGTGTTTTTATATATATGAGTATAAATATAAATTATTATAAATGGTCTCACAAAAATGTCCCTTAAATATGGTGAATTCTTTAGTCTCTGTAATATCCTTCAAGTAATTTATCTTTACAAACTAATATGATACCCATAAATAGATTTATTTCCAAAGTTGTTCAGTACAATTCTATTCATGGTGGAGACAAATGAAAACAATCTCAATGTCCAATGACAAAGAATTGATTAAAAATGACAGAGACTATATAGCTATATTATGAACTAATATGAAAATGAAAGGTATATAAGACAGTAATAAGTAAAATATTAAAATTATAAAGCAATACATGCATATAGTATAACACTAATCTACATTAATATAAACACATCTATATAAACATAAAACATCTATTGCTCATAGTTAACATTTTAATTCAGCTAAAAGCTATAACTTTCTCTAATTTTTAGTTTTACTTTTCATAGCTTATACTTGACATATGAAATTTTATTTATAAAAATAAAATTTATGAAAACAAATCAAAATGCACACACACATTAAAAATGTCAAGACTTTATTTTTTTTCTTGTTCAGATAACTCTATTATTAAAATTTTATGTCTAGTTTGAATGAATAAGAAAAAAAATTATTTGTAGGTGGGAAATTGCACTGCTTTTTTTCAATAAACAGAACCTACAGCTCTCCAGCTATGAGAGGAAATCCTTCTCAAAGGAAATTTCCTCTGATTGCACATTGATATGAGTTTCTGAATCTCTGTGATTATATCAGTTAGATAAAGCTTCAGCTAGAATTTTTAAAATAGAGAAAATGATGCCCTTTTAAGGCTCAATATCCAAGGTAATATTTGCATATCTGTCTTTTCTAGCATTTTGTGTAGTGATACTTTATTATAAGAAGAATTACAGTCTAGGGGATTGAATGAGTGGGGTAAGATAAGTGAACTAGTTTGCCAGAGAATACACCACATTATATTACTCAGAGTTGGAGGGCTTCAGTGGAAAATTCATTAAGGCAAAAGCAAACATGATGGGTGCATTTTGAAGTAATGTCATGTGTTACTAAATGAAAATAAAAATTTGTAGGTAAATTGTGATATAAGCTCAGGGCAGTCAAGGTAAATGTGATAGTTGCCTTGTCTTATCTGGTAACTTGACCATTCCTGAGGACCTATTCATCTGCCTGAACGTGCATTTTCAGCATGTCATGCACATACATACATGTATAGTCATATATTTTATTCCTAAAAATCTTTGAAATTTTATGGTCGAGTAATTTAAGGCATGCTCTTTGAAACAGGGGCTAAATAGTAATACAAATTTGTAAAGTAAGATTTGAACTGGGGAAATGAATTTTTGGTGTTAGAATTATCAGCAATTTAAAAGTTCATATTTTCTTTTTCTGAGTTTTATAAACTATCTATAATAGATATTTTGCTTTATACTTTTAGAATGATAAAGCTTATTAGAAATTAAGATTAAACCCTAAGAACCCTGAAACATCAATTCAAAAGAACCTATGCATCCCAATATTCACAGCAGCACAATTTACAACAGCCAGGTGTTGGAAGGACCTAAGTGTCCATCAGTAAATTAGTGGATCAAAAAACTGTGGTACATTTACATGATGCAATACTATGCAAAAGAAAGAAAGAAGGAGCTCCTACCCTTGGAGACAGCGTGGATGGAACAGAAGAGCATTATGATAAGTGAAGTAAGTTGGGAGGTGAAAGACAAATACCATATGATCTCACCTCTAAATGGAACCTAATCAACAAAACAAACAAACAAGCAAAGTATAATTAGAGACATTGAAATAAGGAACAAACTGACAATAATAAACAGAGGGGAGTAAGGATGGGCGTAACAGGGGAGAGAAGGGGAAGAGTCATTAAGGAATTGTATAAAGGACCCATGGACAAAGCCAAAGGAGGGTAGGACTGAGGGTGAGAGGTGGGGGTGGAGTGGGGGAAAGTGGTGGGGAGAAAATGGAAACAACTGTACTTGAACAACAATAAAAATAAAAATATATAACAAAGAAATAAAGATAATTAATATAACTGTACATCAACTCTATCTGAAAAATTAAAAATTATTTAAATAAAAAATAATCATGGAAATGTTTAGCACAGCATAGGGAATATAGTAAATAATAAATATGGGTGATGTCAGATGGGTACCAGACTTATTGGGTTGATCACTTTATAAGTTATGCAAATATCTCTCCACTATGTTTTACAACTGAAACTAATATGGTATGTCAACTACAATTGAAACATAAAAAAGAACTAAAGAAAAAAATAAAGATATTTATGGATCATCCTTTCCTTTTTGGAGCAAGGGAAGGTCAAGAGAGAAAGAGTTGAAGCATGTCATCATAATAGTTTTCTCTATTTAAGTTCACAGATATTATGGCCAGAGGTAGTTTGTATAATACGGACTGCTTCACTCTCAGTTATGATGGTTCAAGTTTCTCCAGAACTAGCTTAAATAATCTCAAATATGTGGTAGTAATATTAGGAAAGCAGGCAATATGTTCTGAGGAAATATAGAATAACTGAAACCAAGATATAAGTAACATATTTTATTTTAAAGAAAGGATGGTTGGTAATCCATTTTTCAGCTTCTTCCCCCATCTTTATTGAGATATACTGTCATATAATATTTATAGGTTTTGATTTGATACAGTTGTATATTAAAAAAACATTATTACCATTATAAATTTAACACCTAACACTTGCACCACCTTACATAATAACCATTGATTTTCTGTGGTAAGAACATTTAAGATCTACTTTCTTAGCATTACTCAAGTATATTAACTATAATTACTGTGCTATACAAAGATTCCCCAGAGTTATTAACCTTACAGCTGGAAGTTTAAACTGTTTGACCAACACCTTCCCCTTTCCCTTATCTCATGGTAACTACTATTTTAGTCTCTGTTTCTATGTGTTTCACCTTTTGAGGGATACACATATAAGGGATATCATTCAGTATTTGTGTTTCTGTCTGAACTACCATACTTTGCATAAGGTGCTAACAGTCCATTTATGCTGTCACAAATGGCAGGCTTTCTTCTTTCTCATGGCTGAATAACACACACACACACACACCCCCCGCATATTCTTTAATCACCCACTGATGGACCCCCTTAGGTTGTTCCCACTTGGCCATTGCCAATAATGCTGCAGCGCACATGGGAATACAGATATCTCTTTGAGATCTAATTTTTATTTTCTTCTGACAAATACCCAGAAGTGGGGTTCACATTTCCAACAGTACACAAAGATTTTTTATTTGAAAGATACCTAGTTTATCATAGTTTCTCCTAGAGTATAAGGTAAATTTTGTAATAAACCTTGAATTTGAACAGTTGATATTTGCAGGTAGATTGTGAAGATATTACAGAGTGCCTGGACTGGGTGGGGCAGAAGTAGGTTTACAGTTGTTTGTATTGAAAATAATATAATAATTAATAAATAATAATACAAGTATAAGCTGTGCTTCACATTCTCACAACTATAAACCTACTTTTGTTCAGTCCTGTATAAGCTGTGGCCAGCCTCCCCTGTGATTGATGTCTTACATTAAAATGATTCATTTGTATAATTAAGGCACCACTAATGATACTTATGACATTATTATTATCGTTAACTAAAGCCCACCATTTATTCAGAGTCCCCTAGCTTCTATTGACTATCCACTTGCTGCCCCAGGATCCCACATTACATTTAGACATTGTGACTCTTTAGGCCCCACTTGACTGTGACAATTTTTCAGACTTCCCATATTTTTTATTAATTTTAATGTTTGAGAAGTACTGATCAAGTACTTCCTAAAGTATTCCTCAGTTTATTCAGCACATAATAATGATCTCTTCTCCCACTAATTAATTAGTGTGTTTAATCGGTATGAATTTATGGATAGTTATTTAATACAAATACTCTATATGTTTTAGTGAAATATCTATACTATGCTGTGTACAATAACATCCTGTATCTATTTATTTCTCAAATTGTCCCAGCTTTGGCTGTTGGTCGCTCTTTCAGTTTACTCCTCTGTCACGCTGACAGAGCTTGATCGTGTGGACCGCCGTTTTCACATGAGCACGTTTTCACTTTCGGCACCACAGTGTGATCTGGGCTAATTTGTATATTCCCTGCTCCAGTCCCACAGTCAGCCATTTCTCCAAGGAACACTGCAGTTTCCTTTAACTGGAGAACTGTACCGAAGGCAACATACAGTCGGTAGGCGTGATAATCACGGCTCTAATGTCATTGGGTCCAGGTCCTGTCAGTGGAGAGAACGAGGAAATATGTGTATACTGCCCTATGTATATACACATATGTATACATATTTCTGTATGCATATTCTGTATCTATATTAAACTAAACATGAGTTTATATGCTATCTCCAACTCTAATCCCTTAGTAAATGGGTCATTCCACATGCTTCCTCTGGCTTACCTGTGACCTTCCACTCAACAGTAAGAAACTGGCTCCCACCATCTGTCATCCATGTAATTCCCTGTTCACTTTCAATATAGACGAGCTGTGATTTCAGACTTATTAACCCACATCCCCAGATAAAGATCTTTATTAACTAGAGTGTAATGCCTATATATAATTTATTTTCGTTGTATAGATTTGATTCTTTGATCCTATATTTTCTACTCATTTCCAAAGTCAGTAATGTTTCTACCCATCACTATTAGTGAAGTTAGATTACTTTTTTCACATTGTATATTCTGTCCTGGCATTTCTAGACCACCTAGTGATTTTCTAAGGCTTGCATGCATTATGTTTATTCTTTATGCTGTAAGGTTCTGTGTGTTTAGACCAATGGATACTGGAATGTATCCATCTATATAGTATCATAGTAATTTCACAGCTTTCAGAAAATCCCATGTACTTCACTACCCAAACTTCCTCTCTCTAACCCTGGACCCCTGGAAGCCACTGATATACTTACTGTCTGTATAATTTACATTTCCAGAGTATTATTTAATGTGAATTATGCAATATGTAGTCTTTTAAAATTGGCTTCTGTTACTTAGAAATAGCCATTTAAAATTCATCTATGTCTTTTCATGATTTGACAGTTCATTTATTCTTTTTTTTAAATTTTATTATTGTTTAAGTACAGTTCTCTGCCTTTCCCCCCACCCCAGCCCAACCCCTGGCCCTACCCACCTCCCTCCTGTTTCCACCCCCCCATTACTGTCACTGAATATTATCCTTTGTATGAATGTACCATAGTTTTTTGGTTTGTTTTTTCAATCTATTCATCAACTGAAGGGCATATTGGTTGCCTCTAGATTTTGGATTTTTGAACTAATTGTATAAATGCCTATTTACATGATTACTGGAGTATGTTTATAATTTTGAATGAAAATGCTGAAGTGCCTTCCAAAGTGGTCATACTAGTTTGCTTTCCACCAGCAATTAGTGATCCAGTTTCTCTGCATGCCTGCTAATGTGGCAGTTCACATTAACTGAGGTTTGAGTGTTATACCTGACTTTCAGACCTCTAATTCTACTTGCCATTGCTATAATTTTTTTTACATTTGACTTAATGATGTCTTGTTGAGGATTTCTAACACACACATTTAGTGCTCTAAATTATACAATAGAGTATAGTATTCTATTTGAAAGGCCCCCAAGTAGTGATTATACATTATACTTTTACATAACACGAAGGTATAAGAAAAAGTCTCAGTGGAAATTTAAAAGTATTTGGACTAAATGAATACTAAAATATAATTTATCAAAATGATTAGGATTTGATAAAAGTAGTGCTTTGAGTTAAATTTATACCATAAATGTACACATTGATATTTAGATCTTCTTTTCCCATCTGAAATTAATAATCTAAGATTTTATGTAGAAAAGTTAGAAAAAAAGTTTAAGAATAAAGCAAGCTAAAGAAAATATGTAATAATATTGCATTGAAAATTAGGGAAACTGAAAGCAGGAAAACAATAGAGAAAATCAATAAAACCAAGAGCTAGTTCTTTAAAATATCAGTGTAATTGATCAACCTCTCCTCAGGCTAACCAAGAAAAAAAATAAAAACACCACATATTACCAGAAATTAAAGAGGGATCATTAATATTGATCTCAGATCCATTAAAATGGTAGTCAAGGAAATTAACAACTCTATTCTTACAAACTTAATATCTTATATGTAATGGGAAAATTTCTTGAAAGACACTTAACTACAAAACTTACACCCAAGAAGTAGATTAATTGAATGACTCATGTCTGTTAAATATATTGAATTATTAATTAATAAAACCTTCCAAAAAAGAAAGCACCAAGCCCAGATGGTTGTACATGTGTATTCTACCAAATATTTAAGGAAGAAATTAAAACATTTCTCTCAAATCTCTTTTAGAAAATAAAAGCAGAGGGAATACTTTTATTTAGTTCATTTTGTGAAGTCATCATTATCCTACTAAAACTAAAGACATTGCAAGCAAGAAAGACTACAGACCAATATTTCTCTTCAGAAAAAATACTCATGAAAACATTAGCAAATTGAATCCAATAAGATAAAAATAATTTTAATACGTTATTTCAGTGTTTTAAAATCACTACTTCAGATCTTCCTGTTTTCTCAAGTATTTTATTTCCTCCACGAAAATGTGAATCTTTCCTGAACCAGTTTGGCTAAGGTTTTGTCTCCTGCTACCATATTCTCAGACAATTTGGTCCAGGGTTGACCCCCATATCCTGAAAGTTTGCCTTCTAATGGTAGCTCTCTTACAAACTGGACAGTAAATTTGGAATTGTGAGGCAACCTTCAGCAAATCACCATGCTTGACATCTTGGAAATTAGTAGCATACTTTAATTTTTAAAATTTGAGACTGCTTGCTATTTTCTAGTATTTTGGCACCATGCAAGGAAGCAGATAGATTACATCTCCAGTTTCTCTCTTTTGTTATCCTCTCCCTTTTTCATGCCTATTAGTGAGGTTGTGATATGTCTTGACGACTTTAAATATGATTCCATCCTATTTTATTCCTTTTTTAAGTTTACCCAAAAGGGTACCTTAATGTACTATTCTAGAGTTTTCTTTTCCTTTATTATTATTACTACCAGGCTTACCAGCCAACACTTTCCAAAATTGATATTGCATTAAAAAATATCTGTCATCTTTAATATTTTTGGCATTTATCCCTGGTCCCTGCAACTTCAAACAGATAAGAGTTTTAGTGATGACATCAAAATGTTTGTTTTTGGTCTCTGAGTTAACTCTTCTTATGAAATATTTTTTTCTAAAATATATAACCAACATAGAAAATTGTTTATCCCTTTAAATATAATTAATACTATTCTATTATTTATATCATATATATCCCTTAAATTTTTGAAAACTAACCTTTAAAGCCTTATTCCATTTTTCAGGTTAAAGTATCTCTGGACTTCTACTCAATACTGACTCAATTATTTTCCTTCCTTCCTTCCTTCTTTTCTTTTTTTCTGTCTTTCTTTCTTCTTCTTTCTTTTTTCTTTCTTTCCAACTATACCACATGAATGTGTGCACATGTAACACTGCTGACCTGATTTGAATTTTTAAAACCTCCTTTTAATAGCACATATTGGGGAAATTTAAAACATCCTCTTCTGCAAGACACTTTTTGTTCAGTCAGGTTCCTGCTAATAGTATTCTTTCTTGAGAGGTCAATTGTTACCTATTTAAGGACTCCAGCTTCCAGTGCTTGGAACACTAAAAGCCTTGTGTTGTGTTCTTTCGTGAATGCTGAGGCCTGCCTGGTCATGCACCACTCTGCTGCCATGCCAACGGGCAAGCAAACATCTATTTTCCATTGACAGCTGGCACATCTCTCCTGCTGATTTTGCCCAAAGCTTTTCAATTCTTTTGATATTCAATCTACAAAGTTACAATTAGAAGACAATATGACAATTCTTTCTTAATCTGGCCAGATTTATTCCAAAAGAAATGCACAGAAATTTTTTGTCTTAATATTTATAATTTCGAACCCTTTAGTGCTATGTAATTATTCCTGGGAGGTGCAATGTGTGAGCTGTTTACATGAGATGAATGGAACCATGAATTTATAACTACATGCTCCATTACACTCATAGTGTATTGCTTCTTAATTTACATCTTGCTTTGGGCCATGCAGATGATTATTCTGGCAATTTTTAAAGAGCTATTCCAAAATCTGTAGATTTATTTCCCAAGGCTCCTTTTTATTTTGTGATTTGAAAGCCATTTGGTGGGCAGAAATTTCGCCATGTATTTGTCAGATAAATTTCCCACTTATCATAGTTGGCTTATGGCAATATGGTAGTTTTAGAAGAAGAAGAAAGCATAAAGCCCATGACTTACTTTAATGGGACAGGAAAATGTGGAGCTAGAAGACAAAGAATATAATTACATTTTTATGAGCAATCATGTAAATATATTACTAAAAATGTTCTTTTAAATAGCATAGTGAAATAGAGAAATAAGGAAAAGTGTCAGGAGCCAGACTAAAAAATCCTTTCTTCTGACTTCCAGACTGCTCTGTCTAACATTTTGAAAGCATCAACTTTATGTGTCTGTCTAAAATGCACCTAATTAATTAGGGATATTATTAACCAAGATACTACTAGGAAAAAAAAGATTAAAACTTGTAAAACTTGTGAAGTAAATGTTGCTTCTAAAAAAAAAATAGTAACTTATTTTAGAAGAAAACAAGATTTAATGTACCAAAAATATCATATTCATTGCTGAATTGCTCTTTTTAAATAATTCAAAATTATCATGTATTTTCTGAAAAAGAATAGGAGAAATCTGGGGCTTGTTAAACATTATATATATATACACACATATATATATGTAATTCATTCTCTTTCTCTCTCTCTCTCTCTCTCTCTATATATATATATATATATATATATATATATATAATTCACACTTTAGGAAAACACTCAAATGGAAAAATTGAAAAATAAAAGTAAATCACCTGAGTTTTTCCACAAATTAGTTGCATGTTTTTGGAAAAGCATTTGAAGTTTTCTGTGCATCTGATATATTTGTAAGACAACTAGATAGAATAGAAGTGCTCACAAATATATTTTTGGAACTTGAAAATTTTGTTTCTAACCTTCCCCCAAGCATATTACTTATAATACAGAAGAGCAATAGAATTTTCTTTCCATTTAACTCATTTTAAGCAAATGCATGTATAGAAAGTAAGTGATTAAATGCTTTGACAATTACATGACTTAAATCAGTATGTTGCCAGACTGGAAGACAAGGCCTCTATGAATGTCTTACTGAATGTTTCCTAGAATGCACATTCTCCTTGCCCTTTTCTATACTTAGGACTCCCGTAGACTTTCTGCATTAGGGAGGTTTTTGGAAAGCAAAGCTGCAGAAGCAGTTGATGACCATGCGTATTTTGAAAGTTCACAAGATATCTAACATGACCTCTTCCTAACCCAACTAAAGAATACTGGTTTAGATTGACTTAATATTTTTGAGAGTATATTTAACTGTGTGGACAGTGTTTTCTTAACCCTCCCCAAACAATAATATTTTATATGTGTGTGTGTGTATAATATATATATATATATATATATATATATACTCCCATGTATTTTATTTATCCATTAATTTTAGTATACAGAATTCTTAAAATTCAATAACTTTAGTGAATCATCACTCATGAACTTGAAAAAATATGCTATTAAGGCTAACCTGAACTATGTGCTCACTATAATTACAGATACATTATACCTCTACATTGTACCCAGTAATTTCAGGTCATAAATACTCATTAAATACTGAGAATCTCTTCAACATACAAGACCTTTACTGCATACACTTGTCTTCATCCTTCTGTACCTGTCCGTGGACGTAAGTCATGGGAAGAAAGTGTTCTAAGCAAAGACGCACTGAGGCTGTGGAAGGTTCACTGCAGAGAAGCCAGTGAGATGATAGGCTCCACAACTCAGGGATTTTGTGTGGGCCCAGGGGTTTATCCTTATCAGGGCCCAGGAATGAACAGAAAATGCACAGCTGACTGAAATAAATGCACATATCCAGAACTCAAAGTAAATAAAAAGTTTATTAAATATATACTATGCCAAGCAGAGCACTAAGCATACTCAGGTCAATCCTTGCCACACCCTCTGAGGTTTGTAGTACTTCCTCCATTTTAGTGATGAGTTTAGTAACTCATCCAAGGTCATAGAGTTAGTAACTCTCAGCTGGCATTGGACTAGGTTTTGATGATCCTAAATCTGTATGGGTGCCGGAGATGTGCAGCTATGTGTTGTAGAGCCCCCTTTGCAGCACACAAAGTGTACGATCTTGGGGAAGCTACTGACAACTGCAACACAGGCCTGAAAACTCATGTGTGCCAATAATAAATCACTTTTTCTGCCTGTAATCAAAGTAAATGGACAACTAAATCACAACCAAAGTTGTCTGCTGAGTATGAAATGAGAATGAGGGAAGTTTAATAATTTAAATATCCAGCCACTTCAATCTAATGCTCTCCTATAACGATATCACTGGTCACGTCCAAAGTGTAATAGCACAGTTGTCTTCAAGTACTCATAGAAATATTTTTGGACAGAACTGCATTTATATTAAATATATTGGTATAAATATCTATATCAATAGACATATATAAATATATATATACTTATAGCAATGGAATTTTTGTAATACAAGAAACACAAAGTAAAGTTCCTCAAAAATTTTTTCTGATACTACAGAAATGTAAAAGGTAGATTCACATTATAAAGTTCAAGATAATTTTTAAGAAAAAAAATCAAGAAATTTGATCTGGTCAATGAGAAGAAAAACACTCTTTTATAATTCTTGGGAGCCATAGACAAAATAAAGATGTTGTTTTGGGGACATGGAAATTTCTAGTATTGGCTGACTAGAATCTATCTCCCTGGGACATACATTAGATGAGTAATACACATATTTAGATCTTTTCTTCTTCCTTTAACAAGTCTAGTTCACTGTTCAGTCATATATAAATGTGTAGATTTTCTTGACCTCAGTTATTAATATTTTATCACGATATATTAATCAACATTGATATATATATACATTATCTCAAACTTTATTATATTTACATCTGTAAAGTCTTTGAACCATTTTTATTCATCATAGAATAAAATAATTCTTATCATGGTCTGCAAGGTCTTGAATAATATAGTCATTTTAAAAATTTCTTCAGGCTCATATTCTATCACTCTCTCCAGTCATAAAGTCATTTTTGCAGTTCCTTGAAAGTTTTTATATCTTTCCTGCCTCCGGCCTTTGAACACACAATACTTTTAGTGGAACACTTCTATTTCCACTTGGTTTTTGCGCTAACTCCCATTCATCTTTTAGTGCATACTTTGATTATTGCCTCTCTGTAAAGCTATTCTCAAAGACGGGTAAATTCTCCTGTCATAATCTGTCTGAACACCCAGTACCTCCTTTTGGTTAAAGGAATATTGGTTGATACTTACAATGACTGACACACAGTACATTTTTAATAAAAGAATTCATGAATAAATGATTCTTTTTCTATACTTTTATTGAATTCTAAACTCATTTTGGAAGAATACATTTCAACAAAAATCTAGATAAGGTAACATCAGGTTAATCCTTGTTCCAAAGATAACCTTGCCCTTTTCAGGTGATTTTTCATATTGGTACTTTTCTTTAAATATTGACTTCAGTATTTATTTTTGCCCCATTTATAAGTAACATTTTACAGAATGGTAAATTGACTCCAATATGTAAATATTGACATTGCAATTTAGTAGGTTTCAAAATTATTTCTTTTTTCTCACCTTTTCATTTTTCCTCCTTTAGGGATGATATTTTAACTCCTTATGTTCATGCCACATTTCCCTTTTTTTTCTATGCCCCACAATACGTAGTATTGAAAATTTTCTCTCCAGCACCGTTGCCATCACATTATCTTCATTACACGCATAGAGAGAGGGCTTACTCGGTGTTAGATAAAATCTTCACACCATTTATGACATGCCTACAGATTTTCCTCATTTTAAAAAAAGAGTAACTTAGTCCATTTTTAAAGTGACTTCTTCATTTAGCAAGTGTTATGGGAGCTTGTCATGGGAACTCTTACAAATGATGTTCAAAAAACACATCTTCCATGTTTGGTGATTAACTTAAACATATATATATAAGTTAATATATATATATTAACTTAAACATAAATATATATATATTTCCTTTTCAAGGTTTTCAACAAATGTAAAGAAATTTATGTGCTAATAGAATATAAATGTAATTTTTTTTCTCTTTATACATGAACTAATGAAACTTTTGACAAAAACAAAGAACCATTAGAAGGGAATGCATGTTAACACTTAACCCAGGTTGATGCTATTCAATTATTTCACAGTGACTTGAAATAAGAAATAAGAAATAAGAAAGTGAATTATTCAAATTTCAAGTTGGACATTCAAACTAAAGTCATATGGAAACAGGCTGGAGTTGGTACAATTGATTGTATGCCAACCCTGAGCCAACTAAACTTGGGGAAGCAGAAACCAAACACTGAACTGAATTGATATACTTAGAAGAGAATGAAGTATTTCTAAAATGAGGAATAGCAAATAGAAACTATGCAGACCTAGACATTAGAACAAAATCAGGTATCTAAAGGCTTTGAATTTTTGTGAGACATAACTGCGCTGCCTAAAATCAGGTGCCTGAAGAGTGCTCTGTATATACTCAATTAGCTACCTTTGTAATCAGGGCTTATCTGAAACCACGTGCCTTCCCACTAAAACAACCTCATGCTACGTGAGGTAACGAAGAGTGTATTTTTATTTGTATACAATAAAATTTATTTTAATTACACATAGATAACCTAAGCTGTCTAAATTTGGATCCACGCAATATATAGCAAGGATAATTCTTCTTAAGGTACATTTAGAAACTGGCTCCTGGCTTTGCAATTATCATTCTAATTGTCAAATTGCAAAATAAAATATTTATTTATAAAACTTCATAAATGCATTAAAAATTTGTAGAGAATGGCTGAAACTTACTGAATAATGAAAATATTGGTATTTTTCTCTAACTCTATAAATACCTCTAATAAGTTCTATAATTATATTGGAAATCATAGCCAGAGAATCTGAGTTCTAGTTTATCCTGGTTGAAATTCCATGTTAACCATATACAAGTACGACTTTTGGGATTGGTGGCACTCAGAGGGTTGGCTTTGGGAGGGCCATCCTTAGACACAATTCAAAGTAGCCACTGTTCTGAGCTTCAGGTTTGAGAGGGCTCCATGCACATCCTACTCTGTACGTGACCTTCCCCACAGGGAGAAAATTCCTTAAGCCTGAAGCAATGTAACCACCTAGATACCATGTGCCTCCTTCCCAATCACTCTCTTGATACTCAGAAACTTAAACCCTAATCTAAAAGGTCCAGAGCCTCTTTCGCAGTGTGACCCCTATAGGGTAGACTGTGCTGCCAGTGTGTTCAACTCTAAACTGGGTGAGGACTGGGAAGGAAGGTGACCCAGGGATGGTTCTCATCGGACATTGTAGAAAGAGCTTGGGTAGACAGGCTGGTACTCCCACAACCACGCGCAAAACAGTTTCCTCATGGTACGAGATTGAACACGGCGTGCTGAGAGAGGACAATCAGTCCCCAGCCGGGAGCTGGTTCGTCCCTAACTACCACATTCTTGTTCAGAACTCAGAGGACTATAAAAATGTTACATTTGAATATGCTAGGTCATTATGAAGGTGTAGATGTCAAGTTAGGAAGCAAAAACATATTCCATGGCTTGGTTTATAAGTTTTGAGTATTACATATGGCATGTGGACCTCTATTTTTATCATCATCTTAAGTAGCAAATACATTAAGGGCTGACCAGGGGATTTTGTTCTTCTCTATTGAAGAAGGTCATTGAAGGGATATGATGACCAGTTGACTCAAGAACTGGACCTGGAATTCAGGTTCCACCCACCATTCCCACACTAGGAACCATTCCAAGGACATAGGCTTGAAAAAGTGAGGAGGTGTTGAGACCATCTGGATTAAAAATGTGGCTGAGCCCAGGCCACTGTATAAACTTTTAAGCTTCTGGTGGACGGTTGAGGAGACCTACTCGTGTAGCAGCTACCCAAGACAAACTTCCTATGTAAGTGCTTATTAAACCTGCCACCTACCAGTCAGGAGTGGTCTTCTGATATGTTTTAGCACCTCTCGCCCACCATGTACAGGGCCCTATTTGTGAAACAACATTGCCCCATAATATTTTTTTGGCAGACACATTTTATGGATTTGGATATTGAAAAGTTTTAAAACTATTCAAAGTGTAACATGAACTTAGCTTCTAAAGAGATTGACACTCTTCTGTTATTGTGATTCTGGATCATAACTGGATAATGAATTAATTCTACTCTAAAGTATATATATGTTTTTGTGCTCAAATTGCTTCCATCTTGAGTATCCTGTGAGGTCTGCTTTTGGCTTTTGGGCTTTTTCTCTTTAGCTAATTCCTGTTGTTTGGAAATGCACTCATTTAAATAAGGGTTTTTAAATACTGTATGTCTAGCAGTTGATTGTTCTGAAACATTGTATTTCCCTCTAATACTTTACAAAATGTTAACTGGGTGCTGCTGCAGCCCTCTATCCATTGGTGGCTCACAACATGTGGTTTCGGGAACACCTCAGGGGAAGTCACTCACAGCATCCCCTCCACGTTCTAATCAGAGATTAAGCCAGGACACAGGCCTATTACTGCATGATCTTCCCAGAATATATTCTCTCTGGTTTAGTCAGCACTTTTTTTTATTGATCAGCATTTTTGTTTGCTTGTTTTGCAATCTAAGGAGACACAGATACCTTAATTCCTTTCTTAAGGAAAACTTTGTTTCCTGTTTTGAGTCTAAGCTGAAAACAGTTCCCTATAGAGTAGCCCTGTGAGTTTTTTCTTTATAACTATGTTAATGTTTTTCCATGAACAGTAGCCAGGGGCAATATTGTTGAATAATTAATAGCTAATTCACTTTGAATACAGGTTTGCATTGAATTATATACATCCCAGTTATAAAACACACACACAAAAAAACAATACTAGTGTAATTTGGAATGGCACTTTTTTTTTCTAAATACATTTATTTTATAAACATAACACTTGATGGGTTCTTTTTGTTATTATATTTAAACTTTTTTTACCATTGAAAAATATTTTTATGTCTACATTTATTAAAAAGGAAACTTTTTAAAATCAAAACAGTCTTTAATTGTATTAAAAACTATTTTTTAAAGTTCTGTGAACATTAAACTTTTCTTCTAATCCAAAAGTATGTGGTCAGTAGTCATGATTATTCTCCTCTTAAAGACACTCTATTTTTATGGCAAAGTGAAATGAGACATAGAATAATATATAACTCAGTCTCAATATTAAAATATGTATCTTACAGTAATTCAAGACATGTTAAAATATTACTTTAAATGTAGCCATGCTTCATTCTACACCAACATTTTATTTTATTTGCATATATTTTTATTGTATTTTTTCCATTACCATTTAGTCCCCTAATGCCCTCCTTCCCCCAGCAATCCCCACAATGTTGTCCATGTCCATGAGTCCTTTTTCCTTTGTACTCAATCCCTCCACCCTTTGCTCCCCAACATTTTACTTAATTTAGTGTACAGGAATATAAATATTTTATATAAGAACTCCCTACATTGAAATACTCTCTCTATTGTATATGTTTGTGTTCTAAATCAGTTCCTTCAAGAAAACCTGTCAAAATTACAGGTAGACTTTATTGACTTTGAAGTTATTAAGTCTTATACAATTTCTGCAACTGATGATAGACATCCAAATCCAAAGTAATGTGTGAATTTGGATTACAAATAACCTTTAAAATTCCTACCCTGTCAACAGGAAACCACATATGATAATTTTATGTGGGAAAAAATCTAAATAAAATTTTCTAATTTTTAATTAAAATACATAAATTTTAAATAAATAGTCTGTGTTAAAGATTTAATTGACTCTTTTTACTGGTATTTACAAACTTATCATATAGAATAAGGGATAATATTTTAATTATATAACTTAAAGCATATGCACATGACAGAATCAGGAGAAACTTTTAGGGTCTTTATTTAATCAGTGTAAGGCTATCAATAGAAGAAGTCTAGTTTGAATATTAATCTTTATCTTATCAATATTAGATTATATGCAAAAAATTCCAAAATAATCTTTAGAGGAAAATGTTTTAAAATAATTATCAAAGTATTTTACCAGTTTATGGAAGTAATATAATTTACATGTAATTAATTGAAAATATTTGTAAATATGCATCACCTAGATTCAAGCCTTATTTCTACTCTCACATTATGTCTTTGATCCTTAATATGTTGATCTCATGTCTGTCTACCTCTCCCATTAAGTCTGTTTTCTTCTTTACAAAAATATACACTTTTTAAATGAGCTATAATCCAAAAATTAAAAATTTAAAGCCTTCTATGAAGTCATATATCTGTGAGAGTCAAATTTAAGACTTCAGGTTTCTTGTTCTCCTGAGATAATTTTAATATACCATTGGTGAATGTGGGTTATTATCATTTTAAGTTCTTTTTCAGGGAACTTATATGTAAGTCACATGGTCCTTTATCACAAGCAAATTTAATAACTTACAAAGAGACTCCCATTTTTAATTCCTAGGAGGTTTTAAAGTGAAAATAATAGATTATACATGTGTGCCTGTTAGAAAGGCTTTCCCACATAACTTAGCTGATACACCACCCAGCACTTTTCCCATTGTTTTGTAGCTATGAAGGAAGCCAGATTATGTCACCTCAAAATATGTCTCTTTGACATATAAATTGTTTTGAACTTGAAGGCATTTAAGACACAGCAAAGCCAGAAAAATCTCCCCTTGTTTTGCCCAGACAGGATGTAAACTTTTCCTGCTCTGATCAGGCCAGAGATGCACCAGAGGGACCCGCAGACAAGTGGCACTCCAGTACTTCCTGCCAAGTATTATCCTGCCCACAGTTTGCTGCCCTTGGAGGCCCAGAACAACTTCCTTCTTCTGTCATTTCTCTACAAGTGTATTGTTCTGTGTTGAAGATGCCCTGTAAGCTGTAGTTCTAAGCAGCCACTTTGAGTTACCTTTTCCTACTGAAGTTTCTCCCAGATGATGTGCGCTACACACATGAATAAACTGTTTGGAAATCTCCTGTTAATCTGCCCTTTTGTTAAAGAATCCCAGCCTAAACCTAAACAGGTAGAGGTAAATTTTTGCTTCTCCTCCATCTACATGTCCATTAAAATCCCAGGTGTGTTTCTTGAACATTGCTTTGTAGCCTACATGCCCAGGTATTTTTATTTTGGACTATTGTCCATCTCATCATGATAATTATTTTGAGTTTATTATAAACAACTAGAACTCTAAAAATTAATCTTCCATTTCTTTGTTCAAGAAAATGCTGAGATCCAGATGGTTTGCCCAGGGGCCTCACTAGGTTAAGAGGAGACCTTGCCTTTTCTTAGAGTTGGTATATGGTAAATATCTCTAAATCTCAACTAGTAGAATGTGTAACCATTCAATCAAATGTATGTTTAACCTTACATCCTGGCTGAGACTTTGTTGAAGCTAATAGTTGACCAGGAAAAACAAAAGGACCTTTAATCCAATGCAGAATCTACATGTCTGGTCACCAAGAATGTAGCTCAGTTGCACCCCAGAAACACCAGGATGGTGCACCCCAACCACTGCTTGACTGGCTTTGAGATCCTTATCAGGATGCTGACCATTCTGTTCCAGAAATCAGTAATGAAGATATTCATCAAGATCAAAACCCCCACAAAGACTCAAATGCCAGAGACTACACATCACTAGGACCCCCTTTGTGCTCCTTTCCACATTCCCTTCCCATGCTTCCTTTATATGAACTTGCCCCTGACAAAACTTGGGGGAAGGGGGATGTTAGGATTTTTATGCCCCATCTTTTCAGTTTTCCGGCATCTGGTATTATTAAACCTGCACGTGTAATCCAACCCCTGTCTCTGCTTTTTGATTGGGTAGTGACCAGCAGCACTAGCCCCGGACTCAGTTGATTGACCTCCAGTTTCTGAATTATAATGTGATGTTTCAAAAAAGACTGAACGTCATTTGAAGGACACATTTTAATATTCCGGGGCTAGAAAATACTTAACATTATGCTTTCAATTTCCCAGTGCACATTCCTGAAAGTTAGTGTTACCTCCCTTTTTGCTCATGCCCCTGTGAAGTTACAGTGATAGTAGAGATAATAATGATGCTAATGAGCTGTAATTTTTGAGCTGCCTTTGATGACAGTGTGGTAATCCTTTGAAACAGAAATTTGGAAAATTTATATCATCCATTACCTATTGCAAATGTGGGCTTCCTTATCTTTCATTTTGATGTTTCCCATTAATGTAAGTGCTCCTGTTCATTCTTTTAGCTTCCTTTATTTCACTCAGTTAAAATACTTACTTAAAAGTACAGCCATTCAGGTCTGAAACAAATTCTTAGTGATTTCCTGATTGAAAGTTCTCTCCCATTAAGGGAAATAATAGACAAATATTCAAGTGAACCAAATGGATACATTTAAACAGCAAAAGAATAGCAAAAACTACTCAGCTTTTTCCCCCCTATATGCAACTACTTTTCCCTAGGAATAAATTTGCAAAGATCAGTAGAATATAGGTATAGAGGTTTTAAAACATGTTTCCATCAACTTGCATTCCCTTTACTTATCACTGTATTAGGTGTAGTCTCTGACATTATTATTTCAGTCAATTCCTTATGCATTCAATGAAAATCAACAATTCCACATACATTTTTTCCTTCATTGGTTTTGGCCTAAATTCACAATGAAGGCTTATTTAAATATGAATTATACTTTAAAATTTAGACTATACTTACTTTGATTATGATATTAAAAAAGTTGCATGTTATGTATAATTTTTTGTTGGAGAGTATCGACAAAAAATAATATAATATATCTGAGAAAGTAATATTAGCATCAAAGGATAAAAAGTAATTTCCTTAATTTTTAAACCAACAAACTTTTAATCTCACTTTAAAATGAATAAAAATATGATAAAAATGCATGCTACTAATATTGTCAACACTTAGTATAATCTCTTGCTTGTTGTAGTTACTCATTAGTAAGGACAGATGAGAGTGCATTTTTCAGATGCAATATTGCACTACTGAGTAGAGGGAAGATTTTTAAAACTTCAGTTTAGTTACTGATCTGAAAATAAGTGAAAATGCCCACAGGACACAAAGGTATCAAGAAAAATAAAACTTTCACGGGTTTCCTCATAGTAAGAAAACAAACATTTTAGAGCCATTACCTTTTAGTAGTTGGTAAAATGAATCAGAAATTTTCTAAGAAAGAAAAGAGAAAGAATGAACATGGTTGACAATTTATTATATCCCATGCAATTATTCTTTTAATACTTCACATTTACCATCTCAGTGAGATGTATAGACTGCTGAGGAAAAGCAAGACTCAAGAAAAAATATATTTTGGAAAATTATAAAATGTTGTAGCTACTTAGATTTGCTATTACAGTCTGAACAATCAAAATACAAGACTTTTTATTTTGTTCAAAATCATATTCTTTGTAATGAGTGCCTAGCATATTGAACGGGATAATAATTAGTGAAGGATCAATATTAAACCAGGTTAGCACATCATGATGCAGTTTGATAAATGATACTGATAATCTGTATCTTGATTTGCTAAGAGAAGGTTAAATTTTATTTAATGTACCCATTTCAAACTTCCATCTTCAATTAGTTCCTATATGAATGACACCAATTCCTAAATTCCCAAGAAACAGATATTAATCTGCTATTCATTCTAGAACCCAAAATTCATTTGTTGAAAAAATTACTGTAGTTTAGTACTGGACACAATGAGAAATATTTGAAAAATAAATGAAAATATCCTCATAAAACTATAAAAAGACAGGAGAAATAAATTTATAAAGTATTTAAAATGTACCAGAAACTTTGCTGCATTCTTTTAATTAAACTATTTAACCTTTTTTTTTTTTTTTTACCTATACAGCCACAGAATGAGAGGCAAGGTATTACTCTGATTTTATACACGCAAAAACTATGACTCAGAAAGGTGAAAGGTCAGATAGCCAGTTAAGTGGTAGAGTTGGATTCAACTCCTATGTAATTTCTAGCCCAGGACCTTTTCCATATTACCTCTTCGCATTTGTTATACCACATATTTCTCTACAAATGTTTTCTTTCTTTTTGAACCTTTGTAAATATTGTATGTTCAGTTTGGATCCTGCAAGCCATTAATTTCTCCTTACAATATTTTTTAGAAAACAGCTTCAATATGAGATTTTCTTAAATATGTGGTATTTTAAAGCAAACAATGCCTGCATATTTTGTTATTCATGATATATTTGTTACTCTCCTATGCTATCATTGTTTAATTGTCCATATATTTCACTACCAAATTTTGTTGCTCTGTCTGGACTATAATTTAAAAAATAATTTTATTTTCCTTCTTTTTGTCTGCTTGTCCGTGTTTCCTTTTTATTTACTATACATTTTAATATGTATACATGTTTTACTCAATATTTTTTATTTTACTGAATAAATACTTTGGGGTACTCCCCATTTTAGTTCTGCCATGTTAAGTGCTTGGGAGTCATCATTCCCATACTGACATCCAGATTAAAATGTGCAGACTGACAATCAACAGCCTTGCTTGGACTCCTCAGAGAACTAAGGTACAGAATGAACTGCCGTCTTGCAATTTACACAGACAAGTCCAGGTAGTCACAGCTGAGTTCTGCTCCCCAGCACCAGAGGCTGGTGAACTGTAAACTGGCAGGGGCTTTTAAATGGCAATTTTGATGGATTTCTGAAGGCTAAGTGCGGACTAGCTTCAGAGTAAAAACTTCTAGGGCCAAAGTTTGAAGGGGGCCTTAAACTTTGTTGGTTTATAACCCTTAGGAATCCCACATGATACACTGGTGAAGAGGCAAGACCACCCCCACTCCTTTGGATCTGGCAGGGGAAGGGAGGAGTAACCATTTTTAAAGACATGCAGAAACTCTCTATTACAAAGCCTACACTCCAGCATAAAAGAGTATCATGGCTTATTTTACCTGGGAAGAGAACTGCTTTTTTTTTTCTTTTTCTTTTTCTTTTTTTTACTTCAGGCCTGGATAACTTCTCCTCTCACCTAAGGTAGGAGAACCACTGGAAGAGGTAAAAGCCTAGGGATACAAACCCACTAAAAAGCTGAGATATAAACATAAATTTCTAGAATGCTTCTGCCCTCACATTTTACCACCATCCGGCAGGGATCCTCACAGGTATAGAGGGTTACAGCTGACAGAGTTTAAGCCCGCGTGCAGACTCTATCTGAGGAGGAATCCTCAGGAAAACCCCAGGATTAGGTGGAAGATAAGGGCACTAAAGGAATTTGAAGCTTCTGGCACCTACGGCTACAGCAGATATTGAATATAGGCAAGTACTAGCCAGATTAACATAAAACCTCATACTAAAGGCCTATTCATGTCAGTTACTATTACCTAATTTATCACATCTGGCTTTAAACAGAAAACTGCATAGCAGGCTAACAAAAAAAGGAAAAACACAGTCTAAAGAGACAAACTAACCATCAGAACTACACTCAGATATGACACAGATTTGCAATTATTTCACAGGATTTTTAAAATAACTATGATTAATGGTGCTAATGGAAAAAGTAGGCAATATATAAGAACAGATGGGCAATGTAAACAGAGAGAAAGAAATTTTAAAAAATTAGAAAAAAATGTTAGAAGTTAAAAACACTGTAACGGAAATTAAGAATGCCTTTGGCAGGCTCATCAGTAGACTAGAGGGAACTAAGGAAAGAATCAATAAATATACTTGAAAATGCCCATAGAATCTTCCAAAACTGGAATAAAGAATGAGAAAAAAATGAGTAAAACAGAACATTTATAAACTGTGGGACAACTTCAAAAGGTGCTACAGACATGTAATTGAAATGCCAAAAGGAGAAGAGATTAAGCATAAGAAATAATACTGGTTGAGAATATTTTAAAATTAATAGTAAACCAGAGATCTAGGCAGCTCAAGGGACATCAAGCATATAAATAGATAATTTTGGCAAAGGGTATAATGCACTTTATACAGATCTATCAAATAAGTTAATTTTTATTGTCAGCAGAAAAAAGCCAGGACCGAGGCAGGCCAGCCCCTGCACTGTCTGGAATGTGTGGGTTCTTGACTTCGTGCAGTGAAGGTCTCACAACATGAGTCTAGATGAGTTTGAGAGTGTTTATTCAAGCTGGGGACACTGAATAAAGGGAGGGCTTAAGATAAAAGAGGAAAGATCATAGCAACTGGAGTGAGCTGAGGTGAGCTGACTTGGCTTGGCCTTTTGGAAATGTGAGGAAGAATTGCGTCTAGGTGTGGCTGTCTTGGCCCTTTAGAAAGTCAGAATGAGAACAAGTGAGCCACCTGGGCTGGGTGGACTCAGGAAACAACTTACAGAGGCAGAACGAGGGCTCTCTGAGACAGTTCGGGGGGTTAGCCCGGGATGAGCTGTCCCTGCCTGCTACTCTCCTGGGGGCCCTGGCAGCTTGGGAGAAAGAAAACAAAGATACACACACCTGAGGCAAGAAGCAGGGAGAAGGTACAGGCATGCTCCAGGGAGAGTGAGCACTGAGTCATTTGTCTTAAAGGTTTTTACCTGTTTTCTAAAGGCAGAAATTTTAGGGGAGTTCTCAGGGGAGGAGCCTAATAGAATATTAATAAACTTTCCAGGTGTGTCTTTTAATACATTGTTTCCTCAAAATGAGTGTACAGAGGGGTCAGGGTCATTCTCTGGGCAGTTTGTTTCACCTTCAAGGAATGTCACCAAAAAAGGACAGGGATTGAGGTCAATCAGCCCCAACATGGCCTGGAAAGTGCAAACTATTTGCTCCTAAGTGTCCTTGGTGAGGGAAAGACAAGACCTTGTGATTTGTCATCTGGCTGTAAATTGCTCAGCCCTTTAACTGTCTGTCTCAGTTTCCCCATTCCACTTGCCAAAGAATTTCCTTATCTCATTATGAAGCAGTCAAATGGTAGAAGGGACGTCTAGGTCTCTAGACAGAGTTGTGATAAGAATAGTTTTTGATAATGAGGTCTATTCTAATTTGATGCAATTGTAGGACATTTGCAATTTGTTCAACTAACATGAAGAGAAAAATCTTTACAGTGACAAAAGTGAAAAACAGATGCGTAATACGATTTTAAAATTTGCTTACTGGTTTTAATTGTATCTGTAATTGTATGTATTGAGAGCAAATATAAATTTGTAAACACATTTCAAACATCGTATGCTTTTTATTTGTCCTTTTTTTCAGTGATACTTGTTAGTTTCAATTATTACAACTACTTAAAAACAAATAAAAACCGTGTCACCAACTAGGCCTTCTGACTTCCACACGCACTTCGTTCTATCGGGGTCACTGCGCCCTACGGAAAGGAGAGTACGTTGCTATCAGTGCCCACAGAAACCCAGGTAAAAGGAGCCTACTGCTAATTCCACCTATGAAAAAATGAGATACTTGTATTTTTTTTGTTTTCTAGTTATGCTGAAAAATAAAATAAAAACAAAATCACCTATGAAATCCTTCCTGGCATGGTTACCTTTCTCTTCCTTTAGGATTTGATGCCAGGTGATCCCTATAGACAGAACACACAGAATTATTCCATGCGTTAGATGAAAAACTTTATTCACACACAAGTAAATATGTGTTTTTTAAACTTCTTTATTCTGGGACATGTTAGGGAGAAACTGACTTAGTCAATGTCCTCAAAATTCTTGATACTGTGTGAATAACCATGCTAGCATATTGAGAAAGACAGCCCCTCTCCTTGTGGGTATAACTGTTGAGTAATCATCTCTTTTGTTTCTTTATTTTCAGTTGTCTTGTTTTCTCCTCAGTGAAACAAATGCCAGAAGAAATTTCTACCAATTGCAATTAGGGACACTAAGATAAATGAAAAATAATGAGTAATTGTCTAAAGTACTCCCTGGCCCCCTTCCTACCTGGGAATTTAGACTCTGAATGTTCTTCCTCTAAGACACCTTGTCTTAGCTCTTGGAATGAAATGGAGTGTGTCTGATATTCGACAATTTGATAGCTTCTCTGATCAATCAAAACCACCTGTACTGCCCCTTAGAGAGATCTGCCTAACATATTCATAAGAGTAGATGGTTAGAGTCAGAATAATGCATCCTTTGTCACACTGGCAAGTGAGGAGGGACACTTAATCTGACAGTGTGTATTATCCGTAAAACGGACTCTTTTTTTTTTGACTTTTAATTTTTATGCCTAAATTTTTCATGTTCCAAAACTGAGACTGTTACCACAAAGAGGAGAGAAGTGAAATGACTGTGGAAGTACATAATCAATAAGTAATGAACAATAACTATTTATTGGACAGTAAATCAATAGGAGCAGCTTGTGCCCATTTTCATATTGTCACGCACATAGCAGGTAACTAGGCATAATCAATAGAAAGCTAATTCCTATAGCCACACAGAAATGACTGATTTCATAAATATGTATGTGCTAAATAAATCAAGTGGGCATAATCTCCTGAACAAGTTGGTGTATTTAGAAAGAGTTTATGTCCTATACAGTCCAGTTTTCTAGAGTGTATTTTAAAGATTTAAAAAAGCAAAAAATACTATTTTGTACTAAATATAATTATGCTGGAATCACCATAAACATATTTTTAATAACATGTGCCAAATTTTTCATATATATTATATAATTAAGTATCAGGAAAACAATCGGATGACAGCAGGTCTGCATGATAAGATGTACTAAAGGAAGGCCTTCAGACTGAAAGAAAATGAATGATTCTAGATAAAAAATTCTGATCAATAGGAATATGTGAACAATGGCAAAGAATAATAAACAGGTACATGTAAACATTTTTTCTTAAATTTCTTAAATGAAAATTTAAGTTACTGAAAGGTAAAAATGTACTTTGAGGTTTATAATAAATTTAAAAGTACATAAAAGTAATAGATATTAACAGAAGTATACTGTTTTAGTATTTTCATACAATAAGTAAAGTGATAAACATGATAGATAAAATGGTATTCCAAAATAGGCAGGAAGAAAAAAAGGATTAAAAGTACGTTCAGTACTTACCGTTAGCCTCATTTTGTGGATAAGGGTCTCTGTACTAAGTGAGTGAAGAAACTTGTCCAAGAGTACATAGCTATTCAGTGTAAGCTTTATAATTCAAATACAAATCTTATTAATTTCAATTATGATCAATTCTAAATGGTACTGAATATATATTTTTATCACAACCATTACTGAAGGATAACATAGTTTTGACTAGACTGTTAGAGTAAAATATTTCTGTTGGAAATTATTTTTAGATAAAAGTTTGAAATAAACAATCTAGACAACAAATTATTGTGCTTTCTTTGTAGTTCTGTCTTTTCCTTCCTACTTCGTGACTTTGCTTTTAGCCTTATCGGGGAATACTTTTTCATTACTTTTAGAAAGACAGGAAGGGAAGAGGAAGGGAGAGAGAGAGAGAGACATCCTACCAGAGAAAAGCATTGATTGGTTGCCTCCCATAAACACCGGGACTGGGATCGCAGCACCTGGGCGGGGAACCACAGGAACCCAAACCTGGGAACCAACAAGCAGCGTGGGCTCCTGCCCCACTGGCAATCACACTCGTAACCCTTCGTCTGGGGACGACCCTCCAACAAACTCAGCCACAGCAGCCAGGGCCCTACTTCTTGATTTTAACTTGAAAAGTGAAATGAAGCATGTGACTACCTGACAATCGAAGAGATAAAATGTAATAACAATAATCAAGTAATCCAAAAGTAGTGGGAAGGACACAGAAACGACAGAAGAAACAAGTAGAAAGCAAATAGCAGCACTGTAAGCAAATCCAATCATGTGAATACATTAAATATAATACGCTAAATATTCAAAATTGGAGTTAGAGATTGTCAGAATGGATTAAAATACCCGAATCCATAATGTCTTCAACAGTTGCATTTTAAATATAAAGAAACTTATAATTTAAAAGTAAAAGGATAAAAAAATATGTAATAGTGACACTGGCTATTAGAAAGACTATAATGTGGCTATATTCATGACAGAAAAAATATGCTTTAAGAAAAATAGTATCACTGGGAAGAAAAGGGATATTACAGAGTTACAAAAGTATGGAATTTATAAAAATACATAAATCTAATAGTAGATGACCAAAATAGAACTTCAAAACCATGAAACAAAATTTCACAAATGTACAGAAATGAATAGGCAAAATTAATTTAAAAATGTTGAAAAATGTAACATTACTTTTAGCAATAAATACTGATTGGGTGAAAAAAGTGAGGGGCATCTGCTCCCAGACATGACATAATAATTGCTGTTAACAATAAATAGTCTTCGTACCAGCAGCACCTGTATAAACAAGCAGAATACACGTGGCAAAGCTTTTAGTCCTGGAAAATAGACATGGCAGTTCTTGACAGAACGCAAACTCACAAGGTGAGCCCAATGATGACCCCAGCCTGTGAACATTTTCCTGAAGCAGAATGTTGTCCTTCTGTTGAGCTAAGGAAGCTGAGATGGGAACTTGGACTGCTGAAGCATTTGGAATCTGGGAGGCAGGGCACTTAGGAAAGTAGATTGAAATAAGAAGGCTGTAGAGGAGTGATCTACAGCCCTGGTTGAGGGTTAGACTTGTGTAAGTGCAGGGCAAGCCAATATGATGTCCACAGTACATGAGCTGCTATGAGGTGGCGAGCAGAAAAATCAGACTGGAGGGCAAACTTTCTGAGAAATCATTTATCACTGGCCTACCAGATTACCTTTCAATGCCCAGGTTATTGACCTGAGATACCAAAAATACCATGCTACAGGAATGATGACTACTCTTAGGAAGCTTAAAACCAAGCTTTGATAAGAATTATGGGGGAGATAACATTTGTAAGTTGAGAACAGCCAAGCTAAATGACCTTAGGAAACCCATTGAACTTTCCACATACTTGCTCTAAGCACTAAACGAGGTCTATGAGAGTTCAAGGAGTTCAAGGTGATCAGGCAGTAACTGAACTACCTACAAGAACAACTTTCAACATTTCTTAGTGTAAGATATCAGAATTCAGAGCTCCTAAAATACAGGGAAGGGCAAAAGTACGTTTACATTTGTGTGTATAGCATTTGTGCTTCTATTAGTATCTATTAATTGTATTATTTTCCATATGAATGACTGTGAACCTTAGTCCAACCCTATATATCACCTGGCATGTTCAGTATTTAATTAAAAAAATGCTATATAGTCAAAGCAACAGTAAAATATTATCCAAAGCCAAGAGAAAAATCAGTCAATATAAACTGATCTCAAAAGACTCAAGCAATTGGATTTAGCATATAAAAATAAAAATATATTTAAAGGCAAATAGACATCATGTTATGAGTAAAAACATAGCTATTTTTATCAGTAAAAGGAAACTAAAAAACGTAGAAATTCAGAAACTAAAAATAAAATAACTGAAATGAAAAAGTTCCATATTGTACAGGTTAGGCAAAAGTAAGTTTATAGTTATGAGTATGCAAAACACAGATTTTATTCTTGTGCTATTACTTATTGATGCATTATTTTCCATATAAACAACTGTAAACCTACTTTTGTCCAAGTCGGTATATAGAAAAGATCTGTCAACCATATCACAATTGGGGCAGTCGAATTAAATTATTCTATATGTTTATTACATTTGTAATGTAGGAAATAGGAAGGGGAAATTTGAGAGCGGAAATGTGAATTGTGAAATGTCAATGTAACAGTGTGAAATGAAAAGTAAAAATTTTTATGTTTGAAATTGGATGTGGGTAGTAAGAATTGGGGAGTGTGAAGTGTCGAGTGTAAAGTTTACAATGACAAAGTATTAATGCTACATATACTTTAATGAGTTAGGCATACCTATATTGAAAGAGATGAGATTTATTAGCCCAAAGAGGAAATAAGTAAAATAGAAACATTTAACAATGTATTTTATTGAATGAAAAAGATTTTTAAAAAATAAGTGAGGGAGCTTGGACAATAGAAAATAAATAAGGAGGTAGACTTAAATTGTATCAATAATTATATAATATAATTTTAACACATAACTTAACATTATATTATATATTTTGTGTAATATATTTTAATATACTATATATTAAATTATATCGCATACATAATTATATTATGTGTGTTATGTATATATTATTTATATAATTATATTTCAATATAGTTTAATATATTATGTTATATGTTATAATATTATATATTTTATATAATGTAATTTAATCTAAAAACAATAAACACTTTTTCAGGGGTTAAGTTTTGTAAGTTATTTATAAATTTTGGATATAGACCCCTTATCAAATGTATTGGCAAATATATTTTCCCATTCTGTGGGTTGTCTTTTTATTTTGTTGGTGTTTACTTTTGCTGCCCAAAACCTTTTCAGTTTGCTGGAGTCCCATTTGTTCATTTTTTCTTTTGTTTGCCTTGCCTGGAGAAATATATCAGATAAAATGTTGCTATGAGCAAGGTCCGAGATTTTGCTGTCTCTGTTTTCTTCTACTATTTTTACGGTTTCAGGTCTAACATTTAAATCTTTAAAATACTTTGAATTTATTCTTTTATGTGTGGTGTAATAAAGTGGAGAAGTTGGCCTAATTTCATTTTTCTGCAGATATCTGTCCAACTTTCCCAACTCATTTATTGAATAAACTACTTTAGAACATTGTATGTGTTTGCTTCCTCTGTCAAATATTAATTGACTTTAAAGGTATGGCTTTATTTTGGGGCTCTCTGTTCCGTTCCAGTGATGTATGTGTTGATTTTTATGCCAGTACCATGCTGTTTTGATTTCTGTGTCCTTATAGTATAAGTTGATATTAGGTAGCACGATTTCTCCAACTTCGTTCTTTCTCAGGATCACTGTTGCTATATGGGGCCTTCTGTGTTCCATATAAATTTTTGAAATATTTGTCCTAGTTCTGTGAAATATG
The DNA here is from genome assembly GCF_022682495.2 of Desmodus rotundus. Taxonomy (NCBI): domain Eukaryota; kingdom Metazoa; phylum Chordata; class Mammalia; order Chiroptera; family Phyllostomidae; genus Desmodus; species Desmodus rotundus. The sequence continues at coordinate 26,310,986 of NC_071397.1, forward strand.
TCATTGGAATCTGGATGAGAATTGCATGGAATCCATAGATTCCTTTGGGTAGTTTGGACAATTTAATGATGTTAATTCTTCCTATCCATGAACACGGTATGTGCTTCCACTTATTTTTATCTTCTTCAATTTCTTCAATACCAAAAAAATAAAAAATAAAAATGGACAAAGGACTTAAATAGACACTTCTCCAAAGAGAATATACAGATGATCAGTAGACATATGAAAAGATGCTCCACATCATTAACCATCAGATAAATGCAAATTAAAACTACAATGAGATACCATTTCACACCTGTCAGAATGGCCATCATCAGTAAGTGGATAAACAAGAAGTGCTGGTGAGGATGTGGAGGAAAGAGAACCCTTTTGCCCTGTTGCTGGAATGCAATCTGGTCCAGCCACTGTGGAAAGCAGTATGGAGACACCTCAAAAAATTAAAAATGCTGTTTGAGGTATAATGCCCTATGATGCAGTGATTCCACTTCTGGGAATATATCTGATGGAACCAAAAACACTAATTTGAAAAAACATAAACTCTTCTATGTTCATTGTGGCTTTATTTACAATTGCTGAGATTTGGAAGCAGCCCAAGTATCCATCAGTAGATGAGTGGATAAAACAACTATGGAACATTTACACAATGGAATAATACTTGGCTGTAAAAAAAAAGAAAGAAAGAAAGAAAGAAAGAAAGAAAGAAAGAAAGAAAGAAAGAAAGAAAATTTTACCCTTTGTGACAGCATGGACCTGGAGAACATTATGCTAAGGGAAACAAACCAGTCAGAGAAAGACAAATACCATATGGTTTCACTCATATATGGAATCTAATGAACAAACTGAACTGACAAGCAAAATAGAGACAGGTTCATAGAGAGCAGGATAATAGCTAAGGGTGGGGGGAGGAGGTTAGAAGGTAGAGGGATTGGGCAAAATGGAAAAAGGATTCACTGACATAGATGACGGTATGGTGATTATGAGGAAGGGAAGGAGGGTATAAGGAAACTAAATTGTAATGGAAAAAATAAACTTTCAGAAGCTAAATAAATAAAAGGAGTAAACATTTTAATTGAAATTCATAGAGTGGTAGACTGGATAAGAAAGCAAGACCCAAACAGTTTAAGGAAGCTGGTGTGGCTATTTCAATATCAAAGTAGAGCAAAGCCAAGGAGTATTGTGGAATATAAAGAGGAATATTTCATAATGATAAAAGAGATAAATCACCAGGAAGAAGTACCACCCAATAGTATGCCAATAATACAAGTACAAAAAGAGGTGAAGAAAATCCTTACAGAACGATAAGGAGGATTAGACAACCCACCATCATTGGAGGCACTATTCTGCAGTAAGGAGGAGAAATAGGCTTTCCACTCTGTGTGAAGCTGGCTGTGTCCTTCTCAGGATACTCTTCTGCCTCCCTGTTCCACATTTAAGGATCCTTATAATTGCATTGATCCAACTGGATATCCTGGATACTATATCTTGCCCTGTATAATGCACACCCATGTTTTGGGCCCAAACTTTCAGGGAAAAAAACCTTTTGTTTTAATTGTTTTAATTAAATTTTTCATTTATTTATATTTAGTTACTTGTTTTTGTATTATAAAGGAATTTTAGCATTTATTTTTGAACATATTATGGTACAAGAAATTTTATATAACAAATAAATACAAAACACAGGAACAGATACAAGGTATTTCAGGTACTACCCATGTATGAAGCATATCCTTATTTTTCCCTCAAAAACTTGGGCAAAAATTACACATTATACATGGAAAAAATACGGTAATTTCCTTATGTTAGAGGCAGCTAACTAACAAATTAAATTCCATCTTCCTACCTAATTTTCCCTTGCCTTGTGAAATAACGTAGTCAGAGGTTCTGGGGTTATCATTTAGACATCTTGGGTGGCCACAGTTCTACATACCACAGAAGTATATCTCAACCAAAAAAAAAAAATAAGTAAAGGGGAAAATCAATGTTTAAAAAACAGCATAAAAGAGTTCCTCTACATTGAAGCAGAACTATAAGTATGCGTATTAAAAATGTTCAATAACAATATTTTAATATACATTTTCATGGTTTACCTCACTTTATGGATTTCTATTTGATAGCTATCCATATATTTACTGACTAGTATCTTTTAATTTAAGGCCTGATCTGATACAAGACAGAGTCAGACCTCTAGTTTTTCTTTTGTGCCTGAGGATTCACCAGAAATAGCCCGTGCTGATTTCATGCTGAGGCCTGGGAGGTTCTTGAACTAGTACTCTATGTGATGATAGTCTAATGGAAATAGCTCAGAGTGAAATGGATGCTTTCTTGGCCAAAGCTCCCCAGCTGAAATGTCCTTTTCCCCAATGCCAACTTCTTGTTTAAGTTTCTGAGGCAGCCAGTGTGACCTATTTATTTGAGTAAGGCACTTGTTATTGTTTTCCAGAAAAAATTTCTGATTCTGTGTTTTGGTTTTGAAGACACAATGGGATTGGTTGGTATTTAGGGAGAAATCGCCTTACCTATTAACATCTTGGTGCCATCCCCAAAAGTGCAATCTGTCCCTTGTCTTCTGGTGGTTGTCAGCACACTGCTTTCCTGCAGCTCTCTTCGGTGGTGTTTCAATTATTAGTAATTATCAGATCATGCTGATCTCCTGTATGTTTACTGGATCATTGCTGTAATTTATCTCTCCTTCCATCCATTCAATTGGTCTATTACTGACTTCAACAGCCATTTTTGTACCGATACAGGGTGGGACAAACGTAGGTTTACAGTTGTTCATTTGGAAATTAATATAATAATTAATAAATAATAATACGAAAATAAATCCTTTTGCTTACTCACAACTGTAAACTTTTGCTCTAAAATGTATCGATGTTCAGCAAGGTCAGAAAACACAAGCTGATTAAAAGTGTAGATTGTTTCCCATAGTTTCCTTTTATCACAGCCACCTGATTCTCCAGAGGCAAACATGCTTCCTGTACATTCTCGCCCAGAAATCTATACATATGCGAATGTATACTTATTGCAAATGTATGATAATCTCTTTTACTTTGGCTATTTTGCATTTACACCTGCATTACCATTTACAGACATTAGGGAATGTGTGTCAAGTGATTGTTTAAACGGCAGTTGTCAGGCTTTGCTGTAGCCATCGACCTTGACTTCACGTTGTGCTCGTTACTCATTCTTAGCCATCCTGTATCACTGTTGCAGATCTCATAAGTGAGCATAATACTGTTCTTTATGTTTACAATTCCTGTATGTTTATTCTTTGGGAAACGATGCCTTTAGATATGGATACTTACGCTGTCCTTGGTCACAACTATAACTCCAGACTTAACCGGAGTGGGGAAAGTAGAATTTTGTAGCAGATTGCTGTAGGGATCTAGAGATTGACCTGCTTCCTAACAGAAGAGATTTCAACTAATCCTTCTTTCTTTAGCCACCAGCCCTCTAGCCCTAATTCCAAAGGTGCATGTTGATTGCAGTCCCTGACCCTGTTTAGGGTTCTTCAGTACAAATCACATATTTTCTTATCTTTTGCCCACTGTCGGTTTAGGTTTCAGCTGTCCCAGGGCTGCTTCCAATGACCTTTTGTTTATTTGCTTTCCAACTGACACAATTTTGTTGTTGATGTATCTCTTATAATCTCTATTGCTGTAGTGTTATAGCCCTCTTTATAAATATGTAAGCATATAAATAAACTAAAGCATGGGATATTCTTTGTTTTTATTTAAAAAGATCACGATAGGATGAAAATAGATCTAAAAGCCAAAACACAATATAAAGATATATTTTAATGCATCCAGAAAAGTGAAAGGAGAAATAAAATTAATTGGAAACTGTAAAATATTTATTTTGAATTAAGGACTGGACTGAGGAATCTGGAAATGTATCTAAATTAGGATTTTCATGAGCACAGAACACTTGTTCATCCTACTGAAAAGAAAATCAGGCAATTGTGGAGCATCTAGTTAAGCCAGAGACTTAACTGTATGGTTTGTATATTTGAAGGGGATTCAAACAAACAAAGGCATATGTCTATCAAAAGATTTCAGCTACACTAAAACTTGTTTTCTAGTATCCTGTTTTCTAACATTTGGATGGTGGTTATTGAAGAAATGGCCTTGCCATAACTTCTCAACATGAAAATAAATGAAATTACTGATGTCTATCAAGATAGCTAAAGCTTGTTTAATCTCATTTAAGGAACTGAAAAAGCGGATAACTTTGAAATGGTTGCTGACTTTTTGGTCAAAGAAAAGATGAACTGGAAGAAAATTCTTGGTATTCTACTCACATATGAGACTGTTTTGATTCTTCACAACTGATGTATTTTTATGGATTTTGTGAAGAGAAAAATACCACACATTGTGATGTTTTATTTGTTTCTCCATAGTGTGCGTTGGTGTCCAACACTATTATGTGCTTCTGAGATTTATTTTTCTACTCCCATGAAATTGTATCTCTATTAGGTAAACCTTGAATCATCATTTTTTTTTCCAAATGGACTTGTAAAAATTAAGAAGAAAAATACAAAGTTTTCAAACTACATGATATTCATGTGCCTGTCAAATGATTTAATCGACCATGTCATAAAATAATTTATTCCAACCCAGTGGAAGTTTCAGTCTTTTAAAGATGAGAGATGGTCACTTTCAGAACAGTTTAAAATATAGAGGAAGTCAATATTGTGGTTTTATTTGGTGAAGTTCAATTTGGTGGAGTGAATAAAAACCTTCAAAATTCAAAGCTCTTCAAGTTGCCGTTTATAAATACCCTTTGGGGAAGTACGCTCTTTGTATTAAAGTAACTTGAGAAAGGCAACAATGCAAATTATCCCACTTCATTTATCTAAAGTTAGAAACCTTGAGATCCTGAAGAAAATGGCTGAGGGCTACTTTTGCTCAGATAAACTTAAAATTAAAACATGGATCTGCAATCCTTTGCTTGGTAAGTTAGACAGCAAATCAATGAAGGAGAACTTGCCAAAAATGACCTCATTGACTTAAGGACAAATGGAATGATGCTTCAGGAATTTCACTTGATGAAAGAACTTCTTTCTCTCAGAAGATTTTGTTGTTCCTAGCTCCGCTAATCCTCATTTGTTGCAGTGAGCTGTGGACATTTTGATTCTTTTTCTATATGCTCTTTTGATTACAGGTTTTAGCACTTATTAACATAAAATAAGTGAAAAATTGGCATCAAATATGGCATTTTGCCTTACAAAAGACCATTAAGTAATTTAAATGTCTTTTTCAAGATGATCAAACACAACCTTTTAATTCAAATATGTAAAAAGTAACATATTTGATTTATTTTAATGTTTAAAATTTCCCTCTTCCTTGGAAGTAGAAGGTGGTCAATGGTCTGCCTCAACACCCTCAAGCTCTTCCCTGGGTGTTTTCTCTAATGCTTAGCCTTAAACAAAACTTAGATGAAGCTCTCCCAAGTGGAATTTGGTCATTTTATCAAACCCCGTATATATTCATATAAGTGGGAAATACCACTTTTCACTTTCCTAACAAATGTATTTTTGAAGCCACTGTCTTTGTCTTTGTTTAGAAATAATCAAAAAAAGGTCTTTAATCATAGAGTTTTACACAACTTGTTTACCTCTCCTGTAGGATCCTACTCATTTTCTCGTATGGCAACATGCTAGTCATTCCCCCTCATCCCGTAATGATTTTGGCAACTGCGTCATAGCCTAGACTGCGAATGAATTTTTGTATTTCTGAACAATTCATCCCAAATCCTGCTGTCTTGCTTTCTTGACCACCTCCTTGCCATGGCCTGATCTTCCACCTTTCCAACCCTCTTCTCTGGCCTTATCATGGACTTCATGATTAAACCAAATCTTCTGCCTTTGAATCACAATTTCATATATCTTAATTTTATATATTTTTATTTCTATACCTTCAATGTTCTTATCATCTAGCACTTGAAATATATACAATTTTGTTAAATTTAATTAAATTAAATTTTAAAAAATCAAGTGAACAAGCATACTCATTATAAACTATAGTACAAAAAAGTTTAGCTCAAGAAAATAATTTTCAATGAAAAATCAAATTAGCTTACATTTTTCATATATTAGTTCATTGTAATTTTCAAAGAATTCTGTGATCCAGATCATTTAAAGAATTGCAGTCATGATTGTGTATTTGTGTGTATATCGATCAATGTTGGTGTCTATGTGCATCCATAAATAGGTACATATGTGCACAAACATATATGACATTATTTATGAATTTGAGGGTATTTTTCTCCATTGAAAGCAAGAGGGATATTAGCTATTTATTTAATCTATTCCTTTCTCCAATTTTTTAAGGCCCAAAATAGCAGGAGGGATGCTTTATATTCCCTTATATCTAACATATCAAACTCTGTGCATGACATGTGCTCCAAAAACCTAATTTTAAAGTAATGAATGTCATTGGATGTTCTACTTAGGTTTTGCAATGGGAAATAGTAAGTATTATCAGAATAAGAAATGAATTTAGTGAGTATACAATTATTCTATGTAAAAGAAGACTGACTGAAAATGACAGGTGATAACAACAAGGAAAGAAAGAAACTAAGAAGGCTGGCTAAAGAGATGAAAATTAAAGAAAAGAGCAGAAAAATTAGACAATATGCAATTGTATAGTTAAAATGGAACAGAAAAATCTATCAAACTTCATGAAAATTGTATTTGCATGCCAGAAAAAAGGCAAGCAAACCAAAATTCATATAAATCAGGTTTACTAAACCTCCTGGCAATAGTCATATTGGGATGGGTACATTTTCGTTGTGAATTATGGGATGCTTAGCGGTATTTCCGGTCTCTACCACTAGGTGTCAGTAACAACCTCCTCCTACAGTTGTGACAAAAATGGAAGCAAAATCACCCTGGTTGAGATCCATTGATTTAAACAGACACAGTAAAGAACATCACACTCTTTAAGAGAGTCAAATTTATTCTGCTCTTGTGAACAAGAAGAGAAAAGTTCCAGTCTCCTTAGCTTTAACATGCTACTGGGCTTCAGTGACACCTACAAGGCATACAATAGGAGACATAGGAAAAAGATATGTTACTGGCAATTAGGAAAGTAACGAGCAAAAGCAATGCAAAAGAAGAAAATAAATAAAGACTTTCATGGAGGAGCATGAAGGTATGGCTAATGGAAAAAAAACCCAACATTTACTATGTACTAGTGGTATAGTGTATCCTCCAAACTCTAGAGGTATGTTTTATTTGTTTATTTTTTAAGTATTTAGTAAATACAATATCAGTTGCTCTCTTTTTCAACAAATATTTTTTACCATTTTTACAGTTTTAAAATGTAAAGATTTATGGAAGACATTACACAGCAAGCCCCACAATTTGCATTACAATACATGATTGAGAATCACTGTGTAACTTCACTCCTGCTGTTTTGTATTGGTGGTACACTATGTTTGTCATTAGGCCACCTTTGAAAACTTTATTCTGAATGCTTTATAGATTTGGCAATTTAAATAATTGCCCAAGACTGTGACTCTATAAGTGACTAAAAATATATATTGCAGGAAAACAATGCTAGGCAGCTAAAATTTGAAGACTCAGTATTGCTTTCTTCAATGATTCACATTGATTAGGACCACTCTCTGAGTTGAACAATTCAGGGGTGTTTTCGCTTAAATGTATGTTGATTTACAATTTATGCAATATGCATTCCTTGAAATTTGGTAAATTTGCTTTTACTCATCAACTTTATCCAAGCCAATTGCAATATAGCTAGAATCCTGTGAGTGAAGGGAACTGTGGAAAACTTAGACTGAGTATATAATAGAGCAGAATAGAGCTGTTTCTATTTAGCCTTCATCCTAAGGTTAAAACTAAGATAATCCCGTTATGCCTTGTTCTCCCCCCTAAAGAGGCCCCGAAACATAAACCTGAATGCCATGTTTTCCACATTGAGCACATGTTGGGAACCGCCCTGCCTGGTTTCAGAAACTGTAACCCCCCCATGGCTAAGGCTGAGTATAAAGACCTTGGGACCATAAACCATTAAGGAGACAAAGATTATCTTCCTTGTAGGGGCACCACCTCTGCCCCCTTGTACTTCACCCTGCTTGGCCCCGGGCAGATGACTGGTTAGCCAATGACAGATAAGATTCCTCAAAGGAGGGATGACCTAAGACAGGCATGGTCATGAAGGGGCCCTCAGGGAAGAATGTGGGGAGATACAGAAAAAAGGGGTGATGGACCCTTGCCCCTCGGCTTTGACATAGCCTGAGTCCTCATTTTGTCTGCAAGAAGTCTCCTAATCTCTTGGCTGCCTTACTTCCCCTGCCTGACTTAAGCCTGAAACAATGTCGGAGGGCGGTGCAGCCCTGGGCAGGAACAGGCGGTTCCCTAGGGCAATCAGGCCTGAGAAAGAATACATAAAATCCTGTGAAACCTGCTTTGCTAATACCCTCAATTTAAATGATAAGGGTCCAAGCATAGAATGAGTTTGTTTCTCCAAAGTTTTATGTCCCTTTAGCTATCTGACCCTGACTCAGAATAAGCCCTCAGAGTTCTTTGAATGTCATCTATTGTTTGATCATTACTGCCTGACAATGATTGAGCTTTACAAATATACCCTATATTCCTATGCAAATTAAACCCAATAAAAGCCCATTGAGGAACAGGCTCAAGGTCCTTCTCCTTTGAGAGATTGGCCACCTTTGCTCCCCAAGCAGATCAACTCTTGGTAGACTTATTCTCATCCTCAGCAGATGCAGGGGCTCTGCGGGCAAAGCTCCCCCACATCTGGTGCCCAGAAACAGGGACCCAGGGCTATGAGCCACAGTTGTGGACAATACACCAACTTGGTTGGAATGTGCACATCAGCTCAGGTAAGCGCAGACAACACCGAGTGTTTTTGGCTGTGTTGTATTTCAGAGAAAAAGGGATTTCTTCAAGGTCGCCCTCTCTTGCACTGCTTTACATCTGTACCCTCTTTGGTAAGCAGGAGCCGTGCTCTCTCTCCCAAGCATTTGCCACCATCTCACAGGCACAGATTAAGCCATTAAGAGTCACAAGGGCACTCGCCACAATATAGACACCCGTAAGAGGATTAGCTGGAACATGGACTGGGTTGGAACACTAGGTTTCCTGCCAGCAACAAACAAGAGTCCACGCAATGAGTGTAAAAACATTCACAAGCCCATCCCTGAGGCACAACCCCCAACTAGGTCTAGGCTTGGGAGAAAGAGCAAAGACTTTCCCTTTAAACAGCTTTGAAAACACCAACTAGTTATGGGGCTATTTACAAGCATCTCAACAAATTCTTTCTTTCAGGTCACCTCTTGTGGTCCTTTTGAATTTGCCTTTTTCCTCCATCTGCCTGCATAAGGAAAAGTGGATAGTGAAAAACTGGTTTTGTAATCGCCATGCTTGAGGTGGGAGGAATTTCAGAAAAAGTTCTTTTATTTATTAAATTTTCTTTAAAGGTGTCTATGAATCCTCTACCACAGGGAACAGGCTTTCTAAGGAACAAGAGCAATGTTTTAGGCTAATTCAGCAGCTTTTTAAGGCTGCTGGATGTCTCCCAGATAAAGGATCTTTAGATTTGGAATTATGGGAAAAAGCAGGGCAGAGAAACCCTCGTGATCAGGAAAGCCTAGACAAAAAAAGAAGGGACTGATGGCACCAGCCGGGACCTTCCTGCGGTTGCCCCAGCTGCAGCAGGCATCACGGTCTTGCCTAGTGAGCCCAGCTGGGGCATGAGTGTGAGCGAGGGGACAGGTTTCTCTGCCAAGGATGGGCAGTGGTGGAGGGGGTGTTGGTCCCCCTTGGCTCCCCCCTTCCCCGGGCTTAAGGGAGCAACCTTTCCCAGCGCCCAGTGCTGGGCATGCCCCAACCCACCGGGTCTGTCCCCCCAGGGCTATGGTTCCAGGCAGCACCTCACCTCAGCAGGTGCCTAGCAGCAGACTTAGAATTGGCACAGACAGCACATCACAAAGGGGGACTCAGGAAATATCCCCCAGGAATTTAACCATGCTGGCAATATATACATACAATTTTTTGAATTGTGACGATAATTTAAAGTCACCCATAGACAAACACCTTGTGCAAAACAGGCCTGAAGTCCCACACCCCTTGGTCTTATACAAAGACCCATCAGGGTAAGGAAAATGGGAAGGCCCAGCTGCACTATCAACTTGGGGAAGAGGGTATGCTGTGTTTCCTTTCCAGAAGGACCTTTGGAGCTGCTGGTGAAGAGGGTGAAGCCATATCGTAGAAAAGGCTTCCTTGGCAGTGACCCACTTCTGCCCCATTGGACTGTCCTGATCCAGGATTCTCCAAGCTGTGCCTCACCACCCTGAAGTGGAATTCCAGCCAGCGCTCCTGGAGCGAAATTCAACATCACCTAAGAGGGACTTCTTCTACCAATTTAAAAGGACAAATTGATAAATTGCAGCTAGAATTACATCAGCAGCTGCAGGACATTCAAAGCTTGACTAAGCAAGGGGTTTTTCAAATCCCCCATGGCAATGTCGGCTGGCTAAACCCGAAAAACTGGTTTGATAGACTTAACCTGAGTTTGGGTCTTCAGAGCCACTAAAGTTTTGTGTACTTTGCTGCATTTGCAAATTATTTCCCCAGGGTAGTATAAGAGACCAGCCAGTAGCAAGCTTTGTGGGATCTATAGAGATCCTAACTAAAAATAAGTGGAGAGATATAGGGAACCTATCCACATGGCAAATGTTGCCCAGCCCCTGACTCGGAAAACCGGTGGGGAGTGAGTCAGTACACAAGACCCGAGCCCACGGATAGGTTTCCCCCATGGGGAATCAGGCCTGCATTGGACCTAGGCTTCTATGAGGCTTGCTTTTGCTAAAACTCCCTCACCCTGAATTGAGGCAGCAAATGTTTACTGTATATCTTTAAAGTAATGTCCTAAAATCTAATGCTAAATCTACCAAGGAGAGTGTAACCAGTCCAACCTGCTTTTTTCCTTTGCATTTGCAAATATCCTTTTTCTTTGTAGTAATTAGCAACTTCCTCTCCTTTGTTATCTGTAAACAGTAACCACCTAAAGCAAACCTGTGCACAGTAAATGAGGACCATCCTTGATGTAATGTGCCCAGAAAAGCAATAAAAACCTGTCTGGGCAGGGGTCAGGGCTCTCTCTCACTCAGTGGCCATGCTATCCCTTTTTCTTCACAGGACTTCTTCAGTCCGTGTGAATTCGTTCATCACAGCCACAAAACACAGACCCTGCAGGTCAGAGTCTGCATCAAGCACAGACATAAATGTTTGCCTAAACTAGCAGGTTATTTCATGTTCCGTTTGACTCAGTACTCATTCTATTTTATATTTATAGACAGTCAAACTCTGATGTGAAAACACATGTACTAATTATCACTTTATAAGGAAATATCATTTCCATGAGCTGATACAACCATTTGGTAGAATGACAGCTTTCAGTCTAAATATTATACCTTTAGTGATTTATATTCTCTGATAATTTGTTTCACCTGTTCAAAGCTCTGAATATATCAAATATGTACCTCCTGTCCTTTAGAAGTTGCATAATGGCATATTTAACTTCTGTTTAATAAGGAAAGGCTAATTTCTGACCAATGAATGATAAATACAGCATGTAAACTCGTGAAACAACATAGGAGTAATAGTAAAAGAATAAAAATTATTTTTAAATTATTTTTAAATTATTAATAATAAAATTTATTAAGTGACTCATAGTAGAATCTCTAAAGAAACTCATACTAATATTGCACAATCCTTTTTCCATTAAGTAGGCTTAAAACTAAAATAGTAAGAACTATGCTTATATTAGAAAATATTTTTATTTAAAAATGATATTTCATTGTCTATATAATTAAGATATTTATGAAGCTATAATTTTATTTAAATATTCTGTACAACATGTCAATAATAAAATATTAGCCAATGAGAACATGCATTTGTTCAAGTTTTTCATATCTGTTCCCTACAAGATATCAATTACCATAAAATATGTAATTATAAGAACTTTACCACATGAAAAAGATGGATTTCAAATTTTGTTCTCTCCTAAACATTGATTTTAGCTGTTATTCTTTTAATATTTTGTTGTGTCCTCTCATGAGTTAATTGAAAAGATAGGAATACTGAGAATGTCTCTTCTGAAACCTTCCTACGATCAGATGCTTTGATTGAAGAGTCTTGCACCTTTCATGTGATGATATAAATGGTGGAGAAAGGTAGATCAATCAGGATCTTTTATGGAATTGATACTATCCAAAGGTTACAGCGTTACTGAGGCTCTGGGTGCTATTACTGCAGAGCTAAAATTAGCTCTAAACTACGAATTTTGAGAGTGACTGTAGGACCACGGTGTGTAGCATCACTGGTGTTGCCCTCTCTGATGATGCTCAGAAAAGCGAGGCAGGGACAGTCGTCTGAGATTTTACAGTGGTTTGACTGAGCCTTACTCAAAATCCATACATGCATTCTAAAACATTAAATTATGTCTTTTTTAGTTGTTACGTTCTTTTCTAAATTGTTAAATGTGTCATATTTGAGGAGTTTTCTTTTCCTCCTGCTGTTTGATCACATTAAGAGGTCATAATTCTTTTTTTAACAATCTCACAATCTGTCGATTGATGTGTCTACAGTGTCAAAAGCAATATTACACGCAGGACTTCTCAGAAGAAGAAGAAAGAACTGAGTTAGTAAGCACAAATGTTTTATAATAATGAGTAGCATTTATTCATATCAAACTGTTACTAATGTAAAACAGAACCAAGTTACCATTCCTGCATTCAATGGATATTCATTGTTCATGATAAATTTTTATAGATGTCAGGCTGTGATAATTGAGCTGTAGTTACGTAAGTTATAAACAATTGGAGGAGACTGAATGAAGGATTATGGGAACTCTCTAAGCTATTTTTGCAATTGTTCCATAAAGCTAATAGTAGATACAAATTTTTTTTAAAAAGGAAAACATCTATGAGATTAAAAATTTTAACATACCAATATAATAACTATTTCCTTAGATAACTCTCTTGAATATTTTTAATAAACATTACAGAATAGTTTTGTTTTATACACATATATACACATATACATATGTATCAGTCTGCTCAAGCTACCATACAAAATACGTCAGACTGAGTGGCTTAAGCAACAAACAGTTATTTTCTCACATTTAGGAGGGACCAGCAAACTTGGTTTTTAGTAATGGCTCTTTTCCTGGCCTCCAGACAGCCACTCCTCACTGTGTCCGCACGTGGGTGTTCTTTGGGTGGATGCAGTGAGAGAGCTTGAGTTCCCTGTCCCTTCCTCTTCTTATAAGGACACCAGTCCCATAGGGTTAGGGTCTTGCTAATGACCTCATTAACAAGAATTGCCTCTAAAAAGGCCCTTTCTCTAATTATTGTTATTTAGGGCTTCCTATTCCACACCCACATTGAGGGCTTCAATATGTAGATTTTGAGGGAACACAATTCAGTTCATAATAACATACATACATGATATACACATTCAATGTAACTTTGAATTAGCTCACCAAACTGGTGAATAATTCAATCTCAGTCAATTTTGGAGCTGCTACTTCTGATTGAGAAGAGGTTTTGGATCTTACACTGTGCAAGTCCTTTAAGCAGCATTAATCATGTATGCATTTTCAATATGCTGAATTGCCCATCAGCCACCTGGTCTCATTAGTTCAAGATCAATTAATTTTTGACCACAACTGGGACATTAATTTAAGAAAGGGAAGTTGTTGTTTTTTTCCCCCTGTATTTCTTTCTGGAGCTCAGGCTTTAGGTAGAAATGAAAGTTTCTCCAGTTTTTGCTCAGAACCAGAAAGCTGCATGAAAAGGAGTTTACAGAAAAAGGCTGAAGTCAGCAGCCTTCTTGGACCATCTTCACAAAGGATAGCAGAATAAGAAAATAGAGAGGTCCAGAATCCCTAGTGACCTTGGAGCCCTACTCCCTCCTGAAATTTCTATCTTAATGTATACAAAGAATGAAATGTCATTTTTGTTATTGTTTTTGTAGTTGTTAGACATAGAAGAACATATTCCTACAAAATAAAAGGGCAAAAATACAGTCAAAACGAGTGCAAAGCTCTGGTAAGAACACTTTCTTCTTAAAAGCTTCTCTGTTTGTACATTAATAAGTGCTCTATAACTTAACCCTAATACATAAAAAAAAAACAAATACATAAACAACAGGAATAGTTTACTTGACCAACTAAAACTTCTAATAGTATTTCTTACTACAGGGTGGGGCAAAAGTAGGTTTATAGTTTTGAATACAAGAAACAGTTTATTCTTGCTTATTTTTAATTATTGTGTTATTTTCCACAGGAACAACTAACTGTAAAGCTACTTTTGCCCCACCCTGTATGTTATTCAAAGTCAGATTAAAAAACGATAAGGCCAACCTTCTTGTGATGGATTATCCCATGTTAAGAGAGCTGCGAGGAAAAACTATACACATTTAAATCTCCTAATTAATAATTTTAAGACCTTGGTCACCTAACTTTATATTTTATAGGAGTTAAAAGATTTCTAACTTTGTGGAAACATAATCTTGATAAAGTTACACATAATCTTTACCAAATACAACTGTGAGCCCACCAAATTGAAACATCTCCATTTAGAGTGATAGCTTCTCAACTGTTTTATCCACAATGAAAAAATTATTTAGTAACTAGGGACTCATCCTCTTGATTTTCAATATTCAATGCACATATCTCCAAAATCATGCTTCAAAAATAAATCTATGTGTCCACTTTGGAAACAGAAAAAACAAGATAAGAAAATTTCACATTCTAGTTGTTCAGTTTTCTCCCATACAATGCCATGAAATACTCAAATATGTAATAAGAATCCTATGTGGCTTTATTTTCTCATTATTTTACATTTATGTGCAGATAATGGTGCGTTAAAATGTTCAAGTACATTTGTATATTTTGTATATTTCTTTAAATTTCTAACTCTTTCTGCTTAATACACTTTAATGCTCTGTTATTTGGCTCATAAAATTTTATGACTATGATATTTTCATAGTGAAAATATCATAGTATCTCGTATCAATATAATATGACATTCTTTGTCCAATTGAATGCATTTTGCCTTAATTATACCTTGCCTTAAATTTATATTGTGACATTTGACTTTGCTTGTTTTCATTTTACATCTTTGCCCATTCTTATGCCTTCAAGCTTTCTTTGTCCATTTGTTTTAGAAACAGTTTTAGGATGCAGCAAATAGTTTGTATTCTTCTTATTATTAATCATTTTGACACTATTTTTCTTTGCATTTTAATTGGGTACAAATCATTAACGTGTATTATTATAACTGATGTGGTTGATTTTACTTATTTTGTTTTACATTATTTTTGTTTTGTTTGTCTGCTCTGTAGATATGTGTTTCCTGTGATTGTTTCAGTTTTTGCTTATAACTAAGTGGTTCATACACTAGTTGGAGGGAAAGTGAATATTCTGTTGTAATTTCATAAGCTTTCTTCTTCTGCTTATTTGCCCAGTAACTTTCCTATACATTTATTTACTTAACCTTTCCACGCCCTTGCCACAGCTTGGGAGAGTTATACATCCACATTTTCAAACTAATTTTTCAATCTCTACCATCTAACTACAGAAAAGAGGCCATGTGCACTGCTTGTAACTACTAAGCTATTTTAATCTATTTCTAGCATTATAATTTGTGCTTTCTATTTACCTAGCTTTTTCTATGCTTCATTGCTTCATTTGTTCTAATTTATTGCCTTATTTGGATCATGGGTATTTTTTGTTTTGTTCTGCTTCCTTTTTATCTTATTAGTTCAGAAATTATTCCATTTTAATTTATTTGTGAATACTCTTAAACTTTTGTTAAAAAGACTAACTTAAAATTTGTAATAGTAAGCAATATACCTATCCTATTCATTAACAGAAAAGTTATAGAAAGCTTGAAATCTGGCCATTTCATATGAGTTTATATGAGTTGTGATCTAATTTCAAAATCTTCTTTTTAAAATTCAAATTAGTTATACAGTTAAAAAATCAGTATTTTTGTAGATTAGTCTATATGTTTTATCACTGGTATCTGGCAATATTTCTTTGAAAATGACTTTCTTTTTTTCTGAAGGTCTTTTTTGTAAAAAATGCTATGTTTTTACTTGTCTAATTACAATATTAAAATTGTCCTTATGGTTAAATCAGAGGTTAATTTAATACAAATGCATGGCTTGAAATTAGTTATTTTCATAATAATTTGAAGATATTATAACACTATATTCTTCTTATGATTGAGAAAACTTTAATCCCTATTGCAATTTAAATTGATTTTAGTACACTATTTCCTCGTGGTTGCTTCATTTCATACTAAAATACACATCTTCTTCTTTTTTTTTTTTAGAAAAAGCTCAACATTGTTACTCATAGATTAAAACTAATATCAATGATCAATTTTTAGCTGTTCAGTTTAAGTTTTGATGATTGTGGATGCATTGTAATTTCCATGCCAAAGAAATGTAGTAAAAGATTACATCACAATTTCTCTAACAGTATGTTGAGAGAAAGGAGATGGGCCAAAAACCATATACTATATAATTTCATTTATATAAAATTCTAGAACAATATAAGGTGACTTAAGGATACAAAAGTGGAAAGTGTTGTCCCTGTGGATGCATGAATGGAATAGAAGAAGACACAGTAGATGTGTTTTGGATAACAACCACCCTCTTATTCTGAGCGTTGGTTATGTAGCATATACAATTATGAGGAGTGATTGAAATGAGCACATGAGACCTATGTATTTTACTGTATTAAGTTTTATACTTCTTAAAGTATTTATATTAGACTTCCAAACAAATAAATATATTAAGAAAATGAAAAGCAATCAATAGAATGGGAGAAAATATCTGTAATACCTGTATGACAAATCTTACATACCGACTGTATGAAAAATACATACAAGCCAATAATAAAATGAGAGACATTTTATTAAATATATGCACAAGATATGAGGAGATACTTCACAAAAGAAGATATACAAAATTATTTGAGAAAGTGCTCAAAATCATTAGTCATCTGATAAAGACACACCGAAACTGCAAGAAATAGCATTTCACACCTACTAGAATGGCCACAATCCATCTGACAGATACAATAGAGGCCAGCAGGGAACTGGAATTTATAGTCATTGGTGCAGAACTACAAAACTGTACAACTTTGGAATGCATTCGATCTTTGTTCCAGCAATTATACTTTTATACATTTACCAAGAAAAATGAAAATTTATGTGTACCAACAGATTGGTACATGAATGTTTTCAGTAGTTTTATTCATAATTACTCCAGATGGGAAACCGTCCAAATGTCCACCAACAGAATAAGGATAAACTAGTTGTTTAATATCCACACAATGAAACGTTAGTCAGTAATACATGGAAAAAGTTTGCTGATATAATCAACAACATGTTTCAAATCTCAAAGTTGTCATGTCAAACAAAAAGCAAGCAGGCCAAAGGGAGTGCTTACTGAATGATTTCACTTACGTAAAATTGAAAAACAGGTAAAATTTCTATCATGACTGAAAGCGTATTAGTGGTGGCATGTTGACAGCAGTCGGGAAGTGTGGACTGGAAAGAAACACAAGACAACTTTGGGGATGATAGAGAAGTCTATATTATATTTGGGGTAAAAGTTACAAGACTTACGCATGTTTCAGAAAACATCCAATTTTACCTTCAAAATATTTGCTTACCATCACTTAATTTTAATTAATTACCAAAAAATGTGTCTAGAATAAGATGTTTTTATATTTTATGAGACTACTATTTACAGTAAGTTTATCACATCATGAAAAATAAGGTTTTGTAAAAAAGTACTATTTAGTCTCTGGTGAAATTATTTTTATGAAAATAGTGTAAAACACTACACTAATAAATACAACTTTGCTATCAGCTTGTTCACACTAACCACTTAATAATCTCTATGTATTTGAAGGGTCAGTTTTTGAATATTCAGTGTACATATATATGAAAGTAAAATTTAACAATTTATTTTACAGATATTTCATAGATCATTATGCTAGTCTAGTAATTTAGAGAATGTATTTTGTTTCCTTACTAATTTAAGTAAAATACATTTAAAAATCAATGCTTTGGTATTCATATTTTGATAATGCTGGTTTATGTCATCTTATAGCAAGTTGTTTTTTCAGAATTATATAAAATAGATATATCTAATAGAAAATTGTCTTAATAATACAACATAATGCAGTTGAAACATCAGATGTAATAACTTCAAAATGAGGATGTGTTGCTTCACTGAATTAAACAAATCATATTCCTTAGGGAATAGTCATTGCCTCCATCAATACTGGTCAGAAAGGTCATCATACACAAATCAACAAACAAATGCTGGCGAGGTTGTGCAGAAAAGGGAACCCTAGTGCACTATTGGTGGGAATGCAGACTGGTGCAGCCACTGTGGAAAACACTATGGAATTTCCTCAAAAATCTAAAAATGGAATTGCCTTTTGATCCAGCAATTCCATTGTTGGGACTATACCCTAAGAACCCTGAAACACCAATTCAAAAGAATCTATGCACCCCAATGTTCATAGCAGCACAATTTACAACAGCCAAGTGCTGGAAGCAACATAAGTGCCCATCAGTAAATGAGTGGAGAAAAAAACTATGGTACATTTATACAATGTAATTCTATGCAGCAGAAAGAAAGAATGAACTCCTACCCTTCACAACTGCATGGATGGATCTGGAGAGCATTATGTTAAATGAAATAAGCCAGGCAGTGAAAGAAAAATACCATATGATCTCACCTATAAGTGGAACGTAATCAACAAAACAAGCAAGCAAAATATAACCAGAGACATTGAAATAAAGAACAAACTTACAGTGACTGGAAGGGGAGAGGGAAAATGAGGGAAAGAAGGGGAAGGGTCAAGTCAAGGAACATATATAAAGGACCCATGGACAAAGCCAAAGAGGGGAAGGATTGAGGGTGGGAGGTGGGGCTGGATGGGGTGGGGCAGAGTGGTGGTGGGGAAATGGAGACAACTGTACTTGAACAATAAAAAAATAAATAAAAATATATTGTCTACTGGTTAGTCTTCAAGTTATCATGAATGTTGCATCTGCACATGTTGGTGCCATTCACAGAGTTGTAAGTCTGAGTTTGAATTGTACCTGGCATTGTTATTACCCTCTGCTAAGTGTTTGTTTCCTGACTCCCGAAGGACAGTGGACTTGCTTGGAAGAGAGCACCCACTCTCATTCATCTCTTCTATAATAAATGTTTTAAAGATTTCAAACTACATCTCAAATGGCATTTTGTAGTTGGATTGTCATTATATATTCCTGTAGTAGGTATTTTTCTCTTTAAAGATTTAGCAAAGAAAGATTCTGAACAAATTATTCAACTTATTCTATAATTTCTAGTAATTTTCCAAGTTATATAAGAGGTTTTCTGGCCCTGACTGGTGTGGTTCAATTGGATAAGTATCATCCCACTAAGTGAAAAGTTACTGGTTCGATTCTGGTCGGGGCACATGCCTGGGTTGCTGCTTTGGTCCCTCCCGGTCAGGGGCACATGATAGGCAACTGATCAATGTCTCTCTCTCTCTCTTTCTCTTTCCCTTCCCCACTCTCTAAAAATAAATAAATAAAATCTTAAAAAAATATTTTTTCTGAATGTTTTTAATTGAAAATTAAGATAATATAAATGATTACTTCACTTTTAATTAAAGGGTACATCACAAAAGAATGTAAACATTGCTGATTAATTTATATATATAAAATATAGTATAATATTTTAAATTATACACATAAATGAGAAATAATAAATCTTATCATTTAACATTATAAAAATATCACTCAGTATTTATTTCAATATATGTTAATGAAATAGACCTGGTAATGAAAGGAAGTCTATTTTTTGTCATTTTGTAACAATGAAGTAGATTGATTATAGATTACATTCCCAGCCCTTAAAAATGATCATTTGTCATTTTTCAGTCATGGAAAAATGATGGGCAAATCACTAGCATTCTTGGAACAATATTTGTTACAACATTAAAGAAATTCATAGGAGGTGATTTTGAAATACTTCAAAGATGAGAAAAAGTTTGGATATGAACAAAAGCGAAGGGTCAATATGTAATGAGGTAGGTATATTTCATTGGGAACCAAAATCAAAAATAGGTCAATTTAGTGTGCATCTGTTAAACAAAGAACAGAAGCTAGTTATTATTCTATATTGTGTATCTGTATACATCTATGCACATGAGTCCTTATATTTTTAGAAATAGAATGGCTTTTATGACCCAAAATACAGAAAATATCATATTGTATAGTGCTCCAAAAAGATTTTTTAAATGTTCTATAATGACAGAGCAAGGCTTTGATTTAATACAAAATGATGTACTAAAATAGTTTTTGTAAGTATTACTAAGTCACATTTTCCAAAGCATATATGCTATTAAGATGCTTTAGGATGAAGACAAGAATGGAAGTATACCAGTCAATAATGAACTTGATAGTGGGCCAGATTCAGCTGGCTGCCCTTTAAACTTCCATACTTAGAAGTTTGATGCATGAATTGTTGCATTTCACAAGAACCCAATCTCTGCTCCTTGCATTTATTTTAAAACTTAAAGAAAAAGTAAAATGTCATGTGTACATTACTTTGTCTTAACAGAAAAATACTGTAATAGATAATTTTAAATAGGTTTAATGATTAACCATGCCTCCATCCCTGTATATTTGAAGAAAGCAATACCTTTCATTGTGTGGTTATTTGTGTCTCCTGAGCAAGTTTGTCAGAGCAATGTTGGCATAGATTTACCAAATAATAAAGTCCCCCAACACATGGGATTTCAGGTGGAAAGGGGGCATGGATTACACACACCAAAGCTAATATACATAGAACAAGGAAGTTAGTGTCACAAAAACACTCAGATATTTTTTTCAAGGCAGGAATAGAATGTTTAAATCCTTTACTTTTGAAACAATCTTTTTAGCTTTGGTAAATATAAAATTGTCTAACATCAAAGAGAAAACTTCTTAATATTGGTCTAAAAGATATTCTGATGGTAGGAAGAGGAACTGTACTTACTTTTAAACTTTCTCCTTTGGTTGTGTTTGAGTCATATAAATTTTACAAATGTAAAATCAGTATAGCTCTTTCCTTTCAATTAGCCAGACATACTTTTGACATCTAACCATCTTTTACCAGACAACTCCCATCGCCAAAATATGAAATACAGCAAATACTAACTGAAACATGTATATTTTTGAGTGGTGTTCAGTTGGTTACTATGTCCTCTTTCTCATTTCACTTGGTCCCTAAGGAAGCAAGAAATGTCAGTGATTTTTTTTTTTTTCTGAAGCACAGGAGAGTGTACCAAGTGTTGAGTACTATTGATAGAAAAAGTGTAATACTGTGCTTAAAAATGAACATAAAAATGTGTTCAGGGAAGTAAAATGCTGAGTTAAAGTATATCAGTGGTTTGGCATTTATTTTACATGGTGATGTAAGAATCCCTGCACTCAAAACATAGGGAGAGTAATTTTGAATAGTCTGAGTAAAAGGATGCTAGAAATTATATAGTTAAGCATTTGTGTTATTCTAGTTTTCTTATTATAAGATATATATAATAAAAATGATAGAAGAATAAGCTGATTGAAATTTTAAACATTTCAACATTTAATTTTATTTCAGGAAGCAAGAATTTAAAGAAAGAGCATTTCAGCTGATCTTAAATTTCATTCCATGTCAGTTAATTCAAGCCTGTGTTATACGATGCCGTTCCAGCTGTTGTCAAATGACAGATTTACACATTCTGAGTTGTCTGCCAACACTCTTACTATGGTCTCCTCCAGCACTGACTATGTATACTCTTTCAAGTACTATTCACCATCTCAGCAAAATTTCAGCTGCTAATAAATTTCCCTAATATCTGTGTTTGTGGATGAAGGTGCTCTCTTTCTCATAATTTGGATTATGGTTTCAATGAGAAACGGCTCTAGTGCATTAGTTCCGCAGAGTGCCTCTTGGTAAATCAGAAGACACCTTGTCCTAAATATCCCTGACCTCCTCTATGGCTTCTGACCACTCATAATTCTCACAAAGCAGATGAAATATAATGTTTCTTCTTAAATCCAATGGGAAACCTACGGGTGTTGAAATCAGGGGGAAACGGGTGGAGGTACAGGAATAACTGTGTTGGAGTTTTCTAATTAATGAGGGAAGGGTGGGAATCACTGCTAAGGTTCATAATTTTAAAGTAATATTTAAAAATATCAATGGATATTTTAAACTACCATATCATCGGATGCTGTTGGGGCACCAAATCTTTGCTCTGAAAATTGATTTAAAAAGGAAGAAAGTACTAATTATTTATCCTGAATTTCTGTATGTCATATCTTTTGAAGTCTAAAAGTACTGATGAGGAAAAGTTTCACTTTATGAAATATTTGTGTTTAAGAGACATAGAAAAATAATATTCAAACATCACAATTATTTATACCCTAAATAAATAATGAATCAGGACACAATCATTAGTATGTCTAAAAATCATGACATGGAAAATTGATGCAATTTTATAATGGATGAGTAGAACCAATATTATCAGACAGACAGTTGGAAGTAGACATTATGTTCCTTAAGATACGATGATTTAGAAAGTAGAAAGTAACACCTAATTGAATCTGAGCCTCTGGATCTAATGACCAATTTACATGGAACACATAAGTCAGAGAAACTATTAAATAGTACAAGGATGCAATCACTTCATATCGTAATGTGGAAAATTTTAGAGGATAAATAACTAGGTTTCACATTCATCATATAAACAAAGAAAAAGGGGGCAATGGGGTAACAATTATATGTTAAAGAGACATATGAAACATATATATACACCAATGCTGTGTGTAGATATTGTTGAAATACTGATTCTCACTGATTATAAAAATACATTTTAAGATCATCAGGGACATTAGGAGACAATAGCTTAAATTTAAGAAATATTATTAATTTTGTTGCATTAATTGCATAGTGCTTATATAAAAAATTAAATCCTTTGTTAGGGTTGCATTTCCTTCAAAATAATCTAGCCAAAATTGGCAAAAGATGAGACAGGGAGAGACAGAGAGGAAGAGAGAGACAGAGAGGAAGAAAATATGTGAGATGGCTGAGACAAGGTTAGCAAAATAATAACTGATACTTGCTGAAGGGTACCTGAGAAGTCATTGTACTATGCTCTCTATTCTGTACACGTTTAAAGATTTTCATTTAAAATATGTAGTGTGATATCAGTTTTTAAACATTTCAGAAATAAAATTAATTTCAAAGTTTATAATTTTTCATATTATGCATAGTAGGGGAGCACTTTCAATATAATGCCTGTTTGTACCACATTTTTTACAGCCCCATTCTTACACATGGTAGTTTTGTCCTTTTTTTATATAAACTTAATAAATATAACAACAGTCTCTAATTTATCTATTACACAAAGAAAAGAGAGGTTTTGTCTTGAAGGTCCTCACACTGGCCATTAAATCCTTTGGCTGAGATGACACATTGCACAGCTATAAGTACATGAAATAGAGTTTATTTTTGTATTATTATTTATTAATTATTGTATTATTTTCCATATGGGCAATTGTAAACCTACTTTTGCCCCACCTTGTATGTCACTGGTAGAACTAGTCAGGAAGTCCAGTGCTGCCAAATACCGAGAGGGGCAGAACCTGATTGTTTGGTGACAATCGCTAACAATCCCCACACGCACATCTCCACAACACACACAGACATGTAGACATATCCCCATGTGTGAATACGCTCTGTCATTGGGGACCATCCTACAAATGTCAACGTTTACATTGCTTTGTATCCTCTGAATAACATCTTGTTAACTAAGAATATTTTATAGAATCTCATTGTGAAAAAAAGGTAAATAAATGTTATTTTATTTCAAATTTATATAACTGCATTAACTTTATTAGCATTAGCCAATGTCATATAAAATAAAATCATCTCATGAGAAAATAAATAAACATCAGGATATTGACTGTTAAGGGTTTTTGTTAACTTAAAAATTATTTAATGACTAGGAAGAAATATATTTTTAAAAAATATTATATACCCTGCGATGAATGTTGCAATCAAACTGTGCAGGGTATTATTATTATTTTTTCAAATGCCCTATGTGTCATTTTAGATCCTATGTAACAAGGGCTTTGATTAGTGTGGGTGATTATATAATTGCAATTTGAGTTAATTACTACTTGTCATTCACTCTGTACCAAAGGCTATATCTCCATTGGCAGCTTGGATAGCCTTAAATCATATTTAATGTCTCTCTTGTTCTGGCTACTTTAAATTTAAGGCTCTTGTATAAAAGATGATACAGCTGACTTTCCTATGATTGTTTCAGTGTGGATAACCCCCATCATGATAAAATCTCTTTTAAGCTTAAGGATCTTTAATAGGCCCAGAATCACAGAGCTTTACTGTCTTCTCTAATAAAACTTAATGGACTATCTGGAAACCCCAGAAAAAGAAAGAAAATGACAGACATTTTTAATTTAAAACTCAGAAACTAAGACACACAGCATATTTCTAAACAAAGCAAGAAGACCTACTTTGCAATATTATGAAGAATCTTTTGGGCCTGGACCTGTCTCTCATGAATAAGTTAGTGTGCATGGCAGTGGAAGATATTGAGACAGGTCAGAAGAATAGCTGTTTAGCTCTGATTTTACTGCCTGATATCTGTTACTTTGTTCAAATCATTCCTCCTAGTTGCTTATCTATTGTACTGGCAAGAGAATATTTTCCTACTCAGAGATATGTCGTGCAGCACGTCCTCCAAGGAA
Organism: Desmodus rotundus; assembly: GCF_022682495.2. Lineage (NCBI taxonomy): Eukaryota > Metazoa > Chordata > Mammalia > Chiroptera > Phyllostomidae > Desmodus > Desmodus rotundus. Next base: position 26,335,862 of record NC_071397.1, read on the forward strand.
AACCACATCGCCCTGATTACTGGGCTTGCAGTTGGCAAACAACTTGCACTTGGCCTTCAGGGATTGCCTCAATGCAGAGACATGCTCTTCTTAGAGTCATCTTCCTGGGGGCTGTGCACATCTGCAGACAGAGAGAGAATAAAGGCCTCCTATTTTCCATTGCATTCCAAGTGGAATGCTTCTGACAGGGTATTTTAACTCTTGAGCCTTTCACAGCATTAGCTGAGGCTGTCATTGGGGTCTGCACAGCAGCCTGACCTCTCTCTAAGTCCAATACCACTCCCCCATCCCCCAAACCAATGCAGATGCCCGAATTACTCGCTGGTAAGCATCTTGTGCCCCTACCATTTCACAGAGACTTCTTCTCAGTGAGCCTAAACTGTAGCAGTCATTAAGACCACGCAAGATAACATATTTAGAGCTTGGATACAGTAAACACGATAGATAGGTAAGGAACATCCTGATAAATCATCTGTCAATATGGACTTTTGCCTTTCCTGAGTGTACATGACGAAGTCATTTTTCAATTTCTTTATATAAGTTTAATGGCATAATATTTTGGAGAAAATTTTATTTAATTTTCTTTGGTCATTTTGAAAATATTTTTTTTCTATTGTAAAAGAACATAACTCTATCACTAAGGAGGGCAATTTTATTTCATTATTAAGTTGGATGGATGGACTCATGGCTATTATTACTATTTTTATCAGTGTGTTTCATAGCACATAGATTTATCATGTACCACAGTGCATAGCACTACAAATAAGACACTGCACATATTCTTTTAAAAGAGGGAAGCAGGGTGGAGACGGGGTGGAGACAGGCAAAGCGGGGGAAAGGGGGACATCTGTATTAGAGTCAACAATAAAAGGAAAGGGAAGAAGGGATTCCTTCTCATAATTAAAAGGAATATAATGATAAGAAAATGTAATATCATTAATTTATATTTATAATGAATAAATGGACCCAAGAACTGAGCTCTGGTGAAATACAACCTGATGATCACCACTAAGATGGCGTTAATAAACACTGAGTTTAACTATGAGGGATAAACAAAACTTACCAACTATAACTAGAAACAAGACAACTGTGCTACCTCAAGAATGAAGCCAGAGGCTTTGCCCATGCACCATTTTACATTATAACTTGCTTCTCCCTCTGTGTGTGAGATCTTCTGGGAACCATATTTCTGAAAGAGCAGAAGGCTCCAGGTTTGTCCTCCCTAAGGTCCTCCTCCCTAAGACTCCCTCTTCATGCTTACAGGTAGGAGACATTTTTCTTCTAGGAGGTTCACTTTTTTACTGACGTGGAGTTCCCGTGGATAGACTCAGTGATGTCTTAGGAAAGCTGCCACCCTAATGTTGATATTTTGGTGAAGTGGAATAGGCAAAAGCTTATGGTGGAACACACCTGAACTAGAAACCTGATTGTGCCACTTCTACAAACTTCTACTTCTTTATCTATAAAGGAAACTTAATGTCTATCTCTTAGAACTGTTGTCTTGGTTAATAACAAGAAATAAAAAGCATCTACATTTGGAATGTATAACAAGTTTTCAAATGAAATTTTTTAATATCATTTTGTTATGATGTTGATGAGATGTCATAAGAACTCAACCCTTGTTTATATCAATCAATCTATGGTAAAAATTGGTTTCCTTATATGCTGTTCCACTTAAAGTTGCAGAACCTATCAACAACCTTAAGTGAGTACTTTCTGTACTAGAAGAATCTTGTTCACTTTTCCTGCACTAGTTTTTCTTTGTTTCTGGTCTGGTTTACCAGTCTTGAAATGCTGAATGAATTCTGCTCTAAGTTCTTTTTATTTACATTGCCTATTAAAATCTACTTTCTTCTCCCTTCTCCTATCCTCTCTCTCCAAGGAAATCGGAAAATAATAGAAAAGATATGTGACTGCTTTATAACAATTGCTTCATAACAACCATGTCGAGAACTTAGTGTCATATAACAAAATTTATTTGATTATGTTCATGGATTCAGAAGTCCAAAATTCAGTGAGGGCATGGTGGAGATGTTCATCTTTATTTGGATACTTGGATGTGGCTACTCATGTTTCTATCTATAAACAAAAGGGACAAATTATGTGTCCCACATGCATTCAACATACAATGGTGGTCAGGGTAAGATAGATGTAATATACACTCTAACGCCTACCCAGAAAGGTGGGGGAGGGGAAACAGGCATTCGATCTTAGCAATTCTGAAATACAGCTGGGCATATGCTCCTAATACCTTGATTAGGGCTCAGTCCCTGACAATGATTGTCCATGGCTCTAAATTCTGACTTCTATATTCGTGTTTTTTCTCGCTGATTCATACTTCAGTTTCCATTATAAGTACTTCCGATTTGGAATTAGGTATTTTTAGACTGCATTCTGTATGCAGAAGTTTAGAAATTCAAAAACCTCTTTTTACTTCGACTTCTCTCTGTCCTTCTTCACTAAAACTCATGTTATTCCTTTAAAACTTTATTAACTATCAGTTTATAGTCCACTCCATTAAATAGAATTCTCACCCACAAATACAATGAAGATAAGTCTTTTTTTACATGGGATCCCAGTAAGAAAATGATGGAACCACACTTTTAAGAGTTTAGAGGCACTGTTGTCTAGCCAAGTGGCTCAGCAAGGCACAACTTCAGATTCTTAGTTGCCTTTGTGTTGAATGAGAAGTTTTCTGAGATTTGCTTCTAATCTTTCTGAGGTCTTCCAGACATACTCCGCATTCTCAGAGGCCACGTTTTACTGGCAGTACTTTGTATTTATTTGATAATTGTCCTAAGTCCATCTACTACTTTAAAAATGTTTCCCTAGCCTGAAAGACTATCCTACCCCTATATATTTTCTCAATTTTCTAACTGAAACTGAAAGTTTATTTTTTAATTACCTATCTCCTCCCAAATTTTATCAAAAGGAGTGAGCAGAACAAACTTTTCACAGCTAAATCATTGAGTTTATTTGGTGCATTCTCTGTTTTCCACATGACCATCGACGACTGTTATACTTTCTGCCATTGCATAACAAAGATTGCTGTGATCTCAACTTCCAAAAACACTTTTTTTTCAGTTTTTCTTCAAAACTTCCCCTTGTGGCTGCTCATTAGGTTTCTGCCCACTGCAGATCCTCAGACTGACACCACACGTTTTAGATTTTGTTACATGGCAGCATCTCAATTACAGCACCCAATTCCATGCCACCTTTCTGCTATTGCAAAGTAAAGCAGAATATTTACTCTGTCTCTTTGGAGTCACAGTTAATCACGTGCAGGAGAAACCTATCCACATCCAGGGTATGCTGGTGGGTATGCAAACTGTCACACAGAAGGTGCCAAAGAGACTGATAGTCCAGTACTTTCGAAGGGGTGCAGCTCACAGGCACCAGACTCATCACAGAGAGATGCTAGGGAAAGATAGCAGAAAGGGGGAGAGTTCCAAAACAAGGTACAGTTGAATAAAAAACACCCTCAGTAGGCCTAAGCCTCTTACTTCTGTGTGACAGACAACATTCCATTTCTTTATTTTTATTTCAATTTTAAGTTGACTTCTATGGAAAACTTTAAGCTATATAAATAATCTTCAACTCATTTTCCTTTGTAATATTTGATTCATTAACTCATATAAATGTTAGGTATGAATATTATGAGTTACATCAGTTCTCAGGAAAGGAAACTGAAAAATCCCATTAAATCTTAAGTCCCCCTGGGAGATAATATTTTAGGAACTGGCAGAATGAGAGAATCAGAAAAAATAAACTAAAAAGTATTATTTATAGAAGAAAAGAACAATAAACAGGAAGAAAAATATATAGTCACCAACATTACATCTGATAGAGAAACTGAATGATATGCACATTAAGAAAAACAGTTAAATATTTAGTTCAGAGACTATTAAATACTTAAAAGACAAGCTCAAGGACATAGTTGGAATGAAATGGCAATCCGATGGGTTAAGGAATGGATATTGTCAGAGGAGGTAGAAGTTGTAAGTGAAGAAGGAAAGCACAGAATGAGAAGTGTTGGGTGTTAGTGTGCTGGAGAAGCAAAACTGAGTGAAGTGTTTGGCTTTTGTTATTTATTCCCTGGGGGGTTAACTCTGAAAAACTGAAGATCAAGTGGGACAAAGTCTCCAGGGAGACTTACAAGAATGTGCATATATGTTCAGCTTTTCCTTGTTGGTGATATTTAAGTCGGGACACCATGATTTAAAGGAGTAGCTTGTATTCTTTCAAAGAAGCAAACATATTTAACAAATTTTAATATGGTTTCAGGCCATTTGGACATGATCTTGTTTTTTCCCATTTAAAATTATAATTTTACCTCTTAACAGAACCTTCCTTCTTGGATTTTTGTAAAGGCCTGGTCACCATATTAATAAGTATATGAAATATATGTTAATATGTCTTGTTATCACAGCTATAGGAGAATCAATATGCCTAGCAAAAACTTATGTTTCATTGTTTGCTAATCGTAGTAACGCACGATGAGCTTTCACCAAACCTTGATCTTCATGCAGTAATACAACACTCCTCTTCAAGTTGTCAGTAGGACACCCAGCTGGTGGTGCCCAACAGGACATTGGAAATGCAGAATTATTGAGGGAGTGGTTTAGGCTGGAGATGTAGATTTGAAAGATATTTTCATAAAGTTGAAAGCTGACACATTGGGAGCAGATGTTGTTTCCACAGACTATAAAAGAGAACATTTTGGCAAAAAGTAAATTTGGAATGCTTACTTTTTCTGAAGCATGAGAGTGAGAGGGTTTGTACTATGGGTATTAAATAGAGGAAATGACTGAAATAAAATTTGATTTATTTTTTAAATTTAAAACGCTTAGACATCTACATGAAATATTAAAAACCGTATGTAACCAATGCTAGTAGTCATATCATCTAGCTTATTATTATCCATGAGTATATTTTATAGTATTTATATAGGTGAAAATAGGAGTATTTTTAAAGAAATTTCATTTGTCAAGAATATATTCAGCTCTCTGTATTCTTTTTATTTTTTAAAAATATTCTTTATATTATGGGATTCACCTAGGTGATATACATAATAACATTTATTAATTTTCAATGCTGGGTAGTTATTACATTGTCTAAAATAGATTATTATCCCTTTATCAAAGGACTTTGGATCCTTTTCTGTATTTTTTTGCTAATTTAGACTATGTTCCATGAGCAGTCTATTGCAGGTGTTACTCAAGTATTATGGATAGAAATCATTGTATTTACGTGGTATGTGCATTTTCAACTTCACATGATACTGTCAGATTGTTCCTCAAAGTGATTGTACCAATATTAGTCTCAGCCAGTGTTGTTTAAGGGTTCCTGTTATTCCTCATCTTCCCTGCAGTTTGTTAACAGAAATTATACATTTTTTACCAATTTGATGGATATGGTCTTGATTTTCTGTGATGACTGAAAGGTTGAGCACTTTTAAGAATATTTATTAGCGTTTGTTTTTCTTTTGTTCAATGAATGATATTTGTCTTGTTCATTTTAGTTTGGGTCTTTACATATACATGCAAACATTTAAAAGAACTTTATGTACCTCATCTAAATAATAGACAATATAGAATCAAGATTATCTTAATTTTAGTGTACTCAAAGTTATAAATCTTTTTCATGCATTCATACTTGCATCCTTGTGTATTTTAAGACATTATTTTCAGGGCAATTTTAGGGTTACTGTAAAATTGAAAGGAAAGTAAGAGATGCTCCACAAACCCCCTGGACCACACACAAATACCCTCTGCCATTAACAGCATCTTGGCACATTTATTACAACTGATGAACCTACATTTACACATTATTATCACGCCAAATTCATAGTTTACATTAGGATTCACTCCAGTAATGTACATTCTGTAGGTTTGGAAAAATGAAAGTGACTTCTACCCATATATAATATTAATCAGTCGTGCAAAGTCCCATTCACTCACATTTGTTTATTCACTTATTTATTCACATTCTCCACCCCCAACAAAAGGCAGAGAACTGAAATAATCCTACACCTCAGTTCAACATTCATTATTCTCTTTGGTTTATGTACAACTTCTTTCTTGTTTTCTCTATCTCTTTTTATGTACCTTTCCTAGTTATACTCCCCTCCCTTTTATAAAAAATAGTATGCATAATATTTTTTTGTGTGTTCTATAGATACTTTCTACTTCTGGCATCTTTATTTATATAAATGGTATTATATAGATTTATTATTTTGTTTTTTTCATTAGTCACTGTTTTTTTATTACTCATATGTGTAATTCAGCTATAATATTTCATTGAGCTGCCTTATAGTATTCTATGAAGGTTTTGTTCATATACCACATTGTACTTATGCAATCTTCCTGTAATTGCTTTCAATTAATAACTACTACAAATTCTGTTCCATTGAATATCCATACCCTGGTCTCCTTATGAACATCTGCGAATTTTGTTTTTAATAAAGTACCCAGAGAGAATTATTGCCAGATTGCTCATTAGAATGTCAGCATCAGGCAACAGTCCCACCAACAGTGCATGAACTTTTCTGTGTCTTGTTGAGTCTTATTTTATTATTTTAATTTGCATTTTTAAATTAATGAGTCCAAAACCTTTTCTCAATCTTTATATTTGGGGTTTTCTTTTCTGATAATTTCTTTTTTTTAAGTATTTTTTATTGATTATACTATTACAGTTTTCCCAATTTTTCCTCCTTTATCTCCCTTCCACCCAGTTCCCCAGCTCTCCAGAATCCACCCCATGTAGTTCATGTCCATGGGTTGTACATATAAGTTCTTTGAGTCCTCTGTTTCCTATGCCATTTTTTATCTCTCCCCATCTATTTTATGCCTACTGATTATGCTTCTTCTTCCCTGTACCTTTTACCCTATTCCTCCCTTCCTCCTCCCCACTGAAATCCCTCTGTGTGATGTCCATTTCTCTGATTCTGTTCCTGTTGTAGTTGTTTGATTAATTTTCATTGTTTTTCTTTTCTTTTAGGTTCATTTGTTGATAGTTGTGAGATTGTTGTCATTTTACTGTTCATAGTTTTGATCTTCTTTTCCTTAGATAAGTCCCTTTAACATTTAATAAAATAATGGCTTGGTGATGATGATCTCCTTTAACTTGACCTTATCTGGGAAGTACTTCATCTCCCCTTCCATTCTAAATGAAAGCTTTGCTGGATAGAGTAATCTTGGGTGTAGGTCCTTGTCTTTCATGACTTCAAATACTTCTTTCCAGTGCCTTCTTGCCTGCAAGGTTTCTTTTGAGAAACCAGATGACAGTCTAATGGGCACTCCTTTGTAGGTAACTCTCTCCTTTCCTCTGGCTTCTTTTTGGATTCTCTCTTTATATTTAATCTTGGGTAACTTAATGATGATGTGCCTTGGTGTGTTCCTCTTTGGGTCCAACTTATTTGGGACTCTCTGGGCTTCCTGGACTTCCTGGGAGTCTATTTCCTTCTCCAGATTGGGGAAGTTTTTCCTTCTTTATTTGTTCAAATAAGTTTTCAATTGCTTGCTGTTGTTCTTCTCCTTCTGGCACCCATATAATTCAGGTATTGGAATGTTTCAGGTTGTCCCAGAGGTTTGTAAGACTCTCTTCACCTTTTTGAATTCTTGTTTCTTCATTTTGTTCTGGATAGATGTTTATTTTTTTCCTTCTGCTCCAAATTGTTGCTTTAAATCCTGGTTTCCTTCCTGTCACTGTTGGTTCCCTGAATATTTTGCTTTATTTTACTTTGGGGATCCTTCATTTGTTTTTTCATTTTTTGACCAAGCTCAATGAGATCTATGAGCATTTTGATTACCAGGGCTTTAAATTCTCCATCAGATAGGTTGGTGATCTCCTCCTCGCTTAGTTCTCTTTCTGCGGCTTTGCCCTGTTCTTTCATTTGGGCCCTATTTCTTTGTCTTGGCACAGCTGTCCTGCTGTAAGGGGGCGGGGCCACCCTCCTTGCTGTGCTGCAGTCCTGCCTGTGGGGGAGGGGTCAGAGAGGGAACAGTGCAGCTTGCCTGCTGGTCTCTAACATAATTTCCCTCTGACTCTGTGTGAGACTGGGAGTTTCTCCCACCATGGCAACTGAGTCTCAGTTTTCCCCTTAAGTCAACCCCTCTTGCCCAGCCTCTTGCCTGGCTGTAGCTAGCCCTGCCCCAAGGTCCACCACCTCACCCACGTTTTTCTGAGCCAGCCATAGCAGGTCTACCGCCTTATCAGTCTGGTTGTTTGGTTGATTTTTTCTTTAATTCCTTGATTGTCAAAGTTCCACACAGTTTGATTTTCTGGCAGTTTTGGCTGTTTGTTGATTTTAGATTGGTTGTTATCCTCCTTTTGGTCGTTGGAGGAAGAGAAGGGTTTCTACCTACACCTCCATCTTGGCTGGAACTCTGATAATTTCTAACTGATAATATTATTTGTCTTTTGAGAGTGTTGCCTTGTTCTTGTTAATATGCTTATTTGTTTTTCAGATTAATATATATTATTGGGAGAATTTATGCCTAAAGATAAAATTTATCTTTATAATTAAACATTGGCATTTAGATATTGACAGTATGTATAAAGACCTACATACTTTGACTTTAGAAGGATCAGTTGTATGTGTATACAGATATGCACATACACACATGTGCACATACACATATACACATACATACATGTATATATATACACACATACATGTGATAAAAGTTTTCCTTTCCCAAAATAAACATGGTTATAAAAATTATTTGACAACTCTAGTGGATATTTGCTTTGTGTTTCATTTGAATTTTAATCCCTTGTTTTTATAAAGCTATTACTGATAACATAACATGGGGAGTAGGAACTTTGATTTTTAAGGAAGTATTATGATGGTAATTTTCCTTCATAAATATTATGGTGGTAATTCACATTTTATGGGCTATAAAAATATAACCAGTAGGAGATATTCAGAAATTATATGCACACACATACTGACCCATATGCATACCTAATATTTAAACATTTTTTAAATTTTTATCTTTTTTTAATTTTTGAGGGTTGGGTACTCTTTTTAAATTATAAAAAAATGAAACTCCCTTAATTGTTACTAATATGATCATATGATGATAAATTCAGCCACTATTTGTACTGAGGTATGTTAAGAGGTTACTCAGAGCAATATAATATTTTATCTATTTAAAACAATTTCTTAATCATGTACAGTTCTGTGGGAAACTTCCTATATAAATGTGTGAGCAAGTGGCCCTCTGGGTATTATTATGCACATTGACAAAGACAGTGCTCTGATAATTACTGGTCTTGGAAGAAAGCAACCTCTTGGGATAACTTGCACATTGCATATTATAAAAAAGGTAAAATATAAAACTACTTGATCTTCATGGTTTTATGGATCAACTGTGAAAGCAATTATGAGATAATCATTCTGTAGTAATTTCCAAGTATCATGTCTCTATGGCATGTATTCCTTTTTAAGGAAGATTTTATGTGGAATTGTTCTTCTCTTCAGCTTGAAGAAAGTTTGAGAAGGTTACTGCATTACTATCTGAAACTGAGTAGTTAATACAACATGGAGAAGTAACATAAAATATAGGCCAGGATTAAAATGGGGGAATCTGGACAATACTGAATTTCAACTAAGGCAAATAGGTGGACTCCGCTGTTGTTTTCTTGGCATTGAATTGTCCAAGTATTAACTTTCTCATCGTCAAATAGACAGGATCGGACTTATTCAAAGGACAAACATAAAATTTTAGAAATAATAACAGAATTATTTATAGATCTGCTGCCATGTATTAGTGAGCATTTTTGAAAGCTGGACATAATCAAATTTAAATTTTCACCTTCGCCTTCTTTCATCCAGTCCCACCACCCACATTCTCTCTAACAGCTGTCAGTCAGTGTACTCCGTGTTTTCATGCCTATGTTTCTATTTCATTCTCTGGCTTATCATTCATTACATTCCACATGTAAGTAAGATCATATGGTATTTGTCTTTCTTGACTGGCTTATTTCACTTAGCATAGTAAACTCCAAGCCCACCTATGCTGTGGCAAGGTGAAGGGATTACCCAAAAACATACAAACATAACACATGGGCAACAGTTGGTAATAGCCAGAGGGAACTTTGGGGGGTGGTGTTAAGTGGAGGTGGGCAAAGGAAGAGGGAAATGCGGATGGAAAGAGCCTTGGGGGTGATGGGTACATGATGCAGTGTGTAGATGATGTTTTATTGAGTTGTATTATTGATACCTATATACTTTGTGAACTAATGTCACCGCAGTAAATTCAATTTATGATAAAATAAAATAAATTTTCAGATATACCTAAATTATTTGTAATATATTCTAAGAAAAGGAGAAGGTAATTCACTTCTAAGTGCTCCAAATATTTTATTACTTTAAACACAATGCAGACATGGCCATTTAAAATTTATAATTGATTACAATAGTTAAAAATGCTTTTTTAAAAACATGGGGAAAATATTTTCATATTTCATAACATAAAACCCTCATAATGGAGTATTTGCTTATTTGTGTCAATAACAACTAAATAACTGTACAATATGCATACTCATGAATGATATAATTGATCTGTATAATTAATTATAAGCATGACGAAATGAAACAAGTGTGATTCCAGTTTCTCCCAGTTACTTACTGAGATAATCTGGGCAATTATGTCCACATGTCTTAGCATCCAGGATTCTGAATGAAGGGAAACACATGAGCAACAAGCACCTTACATTCCATTACAATCTGAAAACTAACTCATAACTTAATTCTGTGTTCTAGAACCTGTTTAGTCAGTAAAGTCAGAGAGAGTAGTGAGAGAAATGAGGAATAGAGAGAAGAAAAATAGAAAATGGAGAGACAGAGAAAGAGAGTGAAGAAAGAAATGAAAAGTGGAATAAACATAGGTTGTATACATAGAGTCCAATTGCCCAAATATCTGCTACTCATTGAATTCATTTATCAGTTCTAATAGTTTCTTGGTGTTATCTGTAGGGTTTGTTCTCTCTGTGAAGTATCTTGTCATCTGCAAATAAAGACTGTTTTACTTCTTCCTTTCAAATTAAATGCCCTTTATTGTAGCAATATTTTATCTGACATATCTCCTCGGGCAAGTCAAACACAAGAAAAAATTTAAAAATGGGACTACATCAAACTAAAAAGTTATCACACAGCAAAAGAAACCATCAACAGAATAAAAAGTCAACACATGGAATTGGGGAACATTTTGCCAATACATCTGATAAGGGGCTAATATCCAAATTTATAAATCCCAACACCAAACAAAAACCTCAAACAATCCAATTTAAAAAATGGGCAAAGGAACTGAAAAAACACTTCTCAGAAAGGACATACATATGGCCAATAGACATTTGAAAAGATGATCAACCTCACTAATCATGAGAGAAATGCAAATTAACACCACAATGAGATATGTCATACATATTAGAATGGCTATCATCAATAAATCAACAAACAACAAGTGCTGGCAAGGATATGGAGAAAAGGGAACCCTTCTGCACTGCTGGTGGGAATGCAGACTAGAGCCATCACTGTGGAGAGCAGTATGGAGATACCTCAAAAAGTGAAAAATGGATCTGCCTTTTGACCTAGTGATCCCACTTCTGGGAATATAACCAAAGAAACCCAAAACATTAATTTGAAAGAACATAAGCACCTGTGTTCATTGCAGTATTATTTACAATAGACAAGATATGGAAAGAGCTCAAGTGTCCATCATTAGATGAGTGAACAAAACAACTATGGACATTTATACAATGGAATACTACTCAGCCATAAAAAAGAAGAAAATGTTGACATTTGTAACAGCATAAATGGACCTGGAAAATTATGCTAAGTGAAGTAAACCAGTCAGAGAAAGACAAATACCATATGATTTCACTCATGTGGAATCTAATGAACAAACTGAACTAACAACTAAAATAGAGACTAGACTCACAGAGAAAGAACAGGTTGAAAGCTATGAGGATGAGTAGTTGCATGTGGAGAGACTGAGCAAAAACCAAAAGAACTCATGGACATGGATTATAGTGTGGAGATTGCAAGGGGAAGGGGTAAAGGGGCATATGGGTTACATGGGGGATAAATGGTAATGGAAAAAATGGAATAATCTACCCTTAACATTACATATTTGACTTTATCTTGCTCAGATTTCTTTGATTTTCTTGTTTTATTTGACTTTGGATGTGTATTTCCCTTTTTTATTCCTAACTCCAATAATATTTTTGAAACAATGTTTCTCTTTGTGGGGGTTCTTTTAGGTGTTTCTTTTGTGATTTCTTATTGTTAGTTTATTTAACATCTAGTTGAATTTCACCAGAAAATCTATAATATTAAAGGCAAAACATAAAGCAAAATTTACAATTGTGTAATTTTCTCTTACCCCTTACACTTAAACTTTATAATATAAATTAAAATTTTTGCTTTATATTTTTATAAGTTTAACTGGTTTGCTTAGTATACATTTACCATTTCATTTCTCCAACTCACTCTATTTTAGAATTTTTAGGACACATAGTAACTACTTCATTTTTTTTTGCGTTCTTCTTCAAACTAATTTACTTATTTTAATTCTAAACTATAATCTTTCAGTTGTTGAATGTATAATATATATATATATATAATCATCTAAGATAGATGTCTAACTTTCATTTTATTATTCAATTCTGCACTATTACTACTTCCTTTTTGCTGACTTTATTATCTGTATTTCATTTTCACTTTTTAACCCATAAAAGACTAGAGTGTTTTTTCCTAAGTATTAGTATTTAACCTATCATAGAACATACTAGTCTCTTCTAATGACTTAAAATGCCTAGTATATCATAAGTTCTTCTGAGAACTATTATAAAAACCATTATAAGAACTTATATCGGCAAGACGCATTTAAATGTCATTTGTCTAATATCATTATTACAGTTATTATTTGTTTCAGTGTTAAGGTGTTTTCTTGCTTTGCCTATTAGAACTACTAATCTACCATATAAGATCTAAACATATCAAACTGAGTTTCAGAAGTACTGAATCATCCAATTGATTACACACACTGGGTTGTAAAATGGTTTTTAATTTCATAAAATCATCATATTGCATAACTATAAAAGGAAAATGATTTCTGTAATTATGTTTAATATTGATTTTCTATAATATTTATGAGAAAGACTATATAGAATATGTTAAATATACATTTTAGTTTTTAGTATGCACTTCATCTCAATATTCTAGCATATTCCTCTGAAGGAAGATGAGGGAATCTTTGATGAGTAGTGTTTTTCCCTAGATTATTGCTTTTTCTGTAACTTCAGGAACATTCTTGCATCTTCCTATTATTCAGACAGTGGTAAACACATCAATATGTAATAAAAACTGCCCAAACAACAAAAATGAAAATACAAATGACTGGCACATGCAAATTGTTCTAAGGTATATAAGTTTATTATTCTAAATTTCCATTTATTACAAGGAGAAAAATACACACAGATTCAAAAGTAAAGTTTTTATTGACATTATTATTATTAAGAATATTAAACTGTTAATTCAGCCAAATATTGTTGGTCTAACAAAGCTATAACCTTTTATAGTTCAAGATGGAAAAAATTATATGTAAATGGAACCACTACTATAGCATGTAATGTGGTGTCACAAGGAGTGTATTTGCTCCAAATACATCTGTGTTTGTGTGCTGTGAGGTAGAAATCCTATTATATTTATAGTCTAGGCACTTTGCGAGCCTCATTGCATTAATAAACGAACAACTAATTTTCCCATATTTAAAGCCTTCTTGGAAGTTATATTCTATAAGCATAAAGTATTATTATTTGAAATGTTAGGCTCATGATTTGTAGAAGAGAAATGTATTATGTTTTATAATAGACATTACTTGGTATTATGCATCCCCCAATTCAGTAGTCACACGAATTTTAGTCACAAAACTGATTGTCTGTAGAAGGAAATATTGAATGAACAATTTCCAAATATGCCAGATGCCATAATCTGAAAATGGTCTTCATTACTCATGTTATAATGATCCTTAAGTACTTACATTGAACTGCTTATTCTGCCATTCTTTTGGCTTGTAATAATTTATCTTCAGATCACTTTATGAGAATCATCATAACATTCTAATCTTATTGCTAGTATTTTTTAAATTAATCTGGAAGTTTGCCAAAGAAAACAAATGGACAGGCAACAGGAGAATGTTGTCAACATGGCATCCCAACAGAGAGATTAATACTTTTGAGCCAATTGCCAACTAGCTGCCATAAAATCAGTTGGCTTTATGATGGATGAGAATGAATAAAAGTTACTGATAGATCTGCTTTAAAGGTCACTTTGGATCTGCAACATGCTGTTATTTCTCAGATCATTTAAATATTTGCCTGGAAGCAAAAATGATACAGTTCATCTTTTCTCTAAAAAATGCTTAGATTCTTTATAATCAACTCAAATAAGTAAATGTGGTACTAAAAATGAGACACCTTATTTTAAGTTAATAACTTGCAATGTTTTATAATTCTTACCAATTGATATTTACAGTAATGCTTTGTAGTATTCTAATGATTGCAGGTAATGACTTGTGTATTTTTGTCCTTTAATCATTAGCTAGCTCACTTTTTATGACAGTATAAAAACTTCATTAAGTCAAGTTTTTGCTCTATAAATGACTCAAAATTAAACAAAATTTTAATAATAGTATAATATACTTAATCTTAATATGATTTAGTGTTGGATCTAGGAATCCACTGGTTCTTCATGAACTGATACCTAAAATAATTCTGTAATATGCCCATTGATTATGCCCAAGCTTTTTACACACACACACAAAGCACCTTAGAACTCAATAATATAATCTAAGAATGTAGTGAAAAAGCTTTAAAGAAACTTAAATGCCACATTAGAAATTATCCACTTAAGACAAAACAGCAGAGGGATAGAAAACAGGTGAAACATAGAGAAAACAAAAGGCAAAATAGCAATCCAACACAAAGGCACAAATTGTTAGATTCCAGCCATCCTAGTGATGTAAAACAACATCTCATGTATACTTGATTTGCATTTTTCTACTAATTCAAGCAACTTTTCATATGCTTCCTGGTGATTTGTGTGTCTTCCTTGAAGAAATATCTATTCAGATACTTTGCCCATTTTTTAAATTGAACTGTTATTTTATTATTGAGTGATAAGATTTCTTTATATATTCTAGATATCGGTCCCTTATCAGATATATGATTTGCAAAATATTTTCTGCCATTCTGAGAATTGTCTTTTTACTTTCTTGATGATGTCCTTTGAAGAACAAAAATTCTACTTTTGATGTTTAATCTAATTTTATGTTTTGTCTCTTAGGTTTTGGTGTCTTGTCTAAGAATTCCTTTGCCAAATACGAAGTCATTAATTTTTACCCCATAGACTTAGAATCAAAAAGTCCAATAATGTTGGCAGAAGTATGAAAACATATATCGTTAGTGGATATTTATAATGCTGTAGTCACTTTAGAAAACAGTCAGGTAATTCTTCAACTACTAAACCAGTGTTCCCATATGACCCATGAAACCCACTCCTAGGTATATAACCAGGAGAAATAAAAACATGTCTATGCAAAAAATATGTACACAGATAGCCATAGCAACATTATTTAAAGTTGACAAATGGCAGAAACTACTCAAATGTTCATGAACTAATGAATGGATAACCAGATGTAGCATATCAGTATAATGGCATAGTTTGACCAAAAAATAAATGAAATACAAATACATGCTACAACAAAGATAAACCTTGAAAACATTATGCTCGTTATAAGACCACATGCTATATGATTTCATTCACAGTAAGTGTCCAGAATATAAATATAAATATGTATAGACAGCACGTTAGTGGTTGCCTAGGGCCACAGAAAGGGGTGGGAAGATAGGGGGATGATAACTAATGGTTATTAGGTTTTTTTTAAGGTAATGAAACATTAGCTAAGATGATGGTTGTATTTGTCTGTGAATATACTAAAATGATTGAATTATATACTTCATGTGGGTAAATTTTATGGCATTTAAATTAGATCTTAATAGAATAGTCCCCCCTCATCCCTTTTGTTTTCTGCAGTTTCAGTTACCTGCAGTCAACCGAGGTCTGCCCATATTAAATAAAAAACTCAGAAATAAGCAATTCGTAAGTTTTAAACGGAGCCCTATTCTGGGCAGCACGATGAAATCGCACACCTTCCTGCTCTGTCCAGCCGGTAATCATCCTGCTGTTCAGTGTTTCCATGCTTTACATGCTGCCTGCATATTAGTCACATAATAGCCTTTTCAGTTATCACATCCATTGTCCTGATATCGCAGAGCTTATGTTCATGTAACACTATTTCACTTAATAATGGCCCAGGAGTAGTGCTCTGGAAATTCAGATATGCCAAAGAAAGAATGCAATTCCTTTAAGTTAAAAAGGTGAGAGTTCTCAATTTAATAAGAAAAAAGAAAGAGATGCAGATATTGCTAAGATCTACAGTAAGAACAAATCTCTCTCGGAAATTGTGAAGAATGAAAATGATAAACCTTGCTAATTTTCCTCTTGCACCTCCAACTGCAAAAGTTATGGCCACAGTGTATGATAAATGCTTAGTTAACATGGAAAAGACTTTAATTTATGAGTGAAAAATGTGAACAAAAATATGTTGTTTGATACTCACTGTGGTTTCAGACATCCAGGACAGGTCTGAGGACATACCCACTGTGGATAATGTAAACAAGAAACTCCGTAAGTTCAAAGAGGGAAGCTGGGCTCTTTGAGGAAGAAGAAAGATAAAAGTTACTCAAGATGTAAATGTAACAGAAAGAAGGACGTGGAGTGGGATTTAATAAGTTGTGTGATGCAAATAGCCTCCTATAATATCTTAGTGTATTCTACAATTTTGGTTCAAGAGTGTTTTTTTGTTTTTTTGTTTTTGTTTTAGAATGACCATCATTTGTCAGGGGAAGATGAGCTTTAAGTGATGACATAAAAACAAATGTTAACTTTTGTTTATGTGGGTTGCTTTCTGTTCAGAATTGAACTGAACATTTTGTTAAGGATGTTGAGTTTATTTCTGAAATTTTTTCATGTTTTTCTATTTACTGTATCTTTATGAGATGATGAAGGCTAACTAAATATTGTAATCATTTCATAATATGTGTAAGTGGAATCATTATGCTGTATACCTCAAACTTACACAGTAATGTGCATCTATTATATTTCAATAAGAATTAGAAAAAAGAATACTTGAAAATTATAACAATCTTTAATTTATTTGTGGGCATTAATAAATAATTCAAATATTTTTGCCTAAACTAATATATAAATGTTTTAAACTGAAGAAAAACAACGATGGCTTCTTTTAGACAAGAGACATCAAAAATTATATGGCTTTGTATTCTAATACTCTATAGATGTTTGGCTAAAGACATTTTTATTCCAATCTGATTAATTTAAGTGATTTAAGTCTCCTAGCTTGATAAATGAAGAAGCAAAAAAATTGATCTATTATACATATTTACAATATGTAAGGACTTTTTACTGTTATAAAATATTTAACACTAATTCACCTGTTACACCTGTAACAGGTTTCCTTCTGAGAAGGGTGTGCAGTTTAAAGTAGATTCTAACAAACTCTAACAAATCCATTAAGTCTTTAGTCCATCTGTTTTAGAATAAGGGAGTCGGGAATTTAAATTCAAGTTAGATCAACTATGTTCTGTGGAAATACTTCTATCCAAAGCCTCTTACAAGATGTGAGAAAGCTTCACCATCCCTGAATTATTTTCCCACTGCTTGGTACCTGTTTAAGGAAATTCATTTTTTATTCATTATATCTCCTGATTATTATGATACAGCCTAGATATCAAAGAAAATAATGGAATGCTGCTGATTTTATTTTATAAAATTTTCATTATCTGGGTCCTAATACTGGGAGCATATTCATGCACGTGCACAAAAGCACACATATGTACCCCCCTCCCACCTGTACACGTACAGCTGTATACTTGGAGATAAATAAATAATACATTCTCTAAGAATTCAAGGTTGCTTTATTATGACTTTTCTATTTCCCCTTTATTAATTTGTGATGGTATATTTCTATATCTTTCCTTTATCCATTACCTTAGAGATTAAAACATACATTTATAGATTTATTATTTTAATAAAATATTTTTGCTACATCATTAGTAATATTGGAATCTTAGAACACTTTATTTACAGTCTTCTGGTATTTTATGTTTTTCATCATATATGTTAATTTCACAAATATTTTAAATATCACAAAACATAGATTTAAAGAAAACCATGGTAACCTCAAGTGTTTTATAATTAAGTTGCTTTTAAAATAAGGACATATACTTTGCCCTTGATAAAATATAAATATTTTGCTTTTTGAATTTTCATTAAAGTGTACTAATTTTTTTCTCCCCAATGCAAAGGGCTAATGGCAACAAAAGAATCTATAACTCACTTGAATAATGAACTGGAACATTTAGTAGAAATGGTTAAAAATGAGAAGAAGTAAGAAGGGCTTACTAGCCATCAGTTTACAGGGTGAAACTATCAGAATATCTCAATCTTGTTCTATTGATATTTGTAGATGGGTTTTCCTGTGTCTCCTAAGGTGATTATGTATTTACCACAGTGATGTTGGTAGCCCACACTCCCCGTGTTGAGACAATCAAAAGTGTCTCCATATATTACCAAGTGTCTTCCACATGGGCAAAGTCACTCCCAATTGAGAACCACTGTTCCATACTAAGAAAAAGGTCAGAACAGAGATAAACAGGAAATATGCAATATATTATGACTTTTTAAAACTTTCTTTTTAATATTGGAACTATCTAAACATACAAATTAGAAAGAATAGTATTAGCTCCCATGCATCTATTACCCAAAAACAATAATTATTAATATATGGCTCATCTTTTTAAAAAAATTTTATTTTTCAAGTACACTTGTCTCCACTTTCTACTCACCACTCCTCCCTGCCCCACCCACCCCATCTCCCACCCTCAATCCTACCCCCCTTTGGCTTTTTGTCCATGTGTCCTTTATACGTGTTCCTTGATGACCCTACCCCCTTTTTCCCCATTATCCCCTCCCCCCTTTCTTGGATGGGAGACAAATATATGGTTAAATCTTGTGTCATCTTCTCTTCCTTTGGCTCATCTCATTTTCCTCTGTGAATTGTTGCAAAGGCAAACTCCAAACACCATGTGATTTCACTCACAGAGACCTCAGAAAACCCTACAATATAGGGCTCAGTCCCCTTTTCAACATAATCACTATTGTAATTTTAACTGTTTCCTCAAAATTGAAGCCTAATATAAAGTCTAAGGGGTAGGCCCTTTATTTGGGAAGCTACCCTGTTATACAGGAGTTAGTGACAAGAAATATTAATATGTGAAAATATCAATACAAGACTGCTTGTAACTCAATCCTGTGGTATCTTCTGAAAGGCCATGTAAAATGATTTTAAAAGCTGATTGTCCAAGGAGCCTATAGATATAGATAGATAGTCATCTACACCTATAGATAGAGATAGATGTATATGTATCTATATCTTTCTTCTATCTTCTATCTATCTAGCTAGCTAGCTATCATCTATCTATCATCTGTCTATCACCATCTATCAATCTATCTCTATGTGCCTCCATTGGTTTCCCTTGACTATTATAAAGTATGACCCTTTGGCCTTAACAGGCCACTATCAACCCTACCAACCCCGCCACTTCTGGAATTTGTATTTTCATGTAGTGTGATGTCAGTAATGCCCTAGACAAGAGAGAAATAGTATGCTATATTTTTCTGGGACAGGTCACTGCCAAATTATCTTTGTACAAAGCTTTTTGATGCTTGCATGGAACTGTTCACCATATCAGCAGATGGGGTGAGAGGTGTGAGGTTTGCAAGTATGCACAGGAAGTGTGTCAGAAAACAAAATTAAAAGAAAAAAAAAACCTCCCATTTATTTAAAATTTCCAAAATAACACATGAAAAATGAAACACATAAAATATCTAGTCATTGCTTAGATTTCTCAGGATTGTCTCAGGGAAATTAATTATAATTAATTAACTATCTATCATCTATCTATATATCCACTTATTTACTTTAGAGTCGGTTGCTTGAATCAGGATCCAAAAAGGTCCAAGTTGATGGGTGTATCTCCCAGGTCTGTTTAAATCTCCAAATTGTTCTTTGTTGACCAAACTGAGGATTCTGTCCTGCAGACTTTTGCACCCCCTGGACTTTGCTGAAGGCATCTCACTGGTATAATCTTGCATGTTCCTTTACCTCCTCTACTAGGAATGAACTGGCAGGTAAAATTTGAGCCTTGATCATATTATACTGACTTTTAAAAAAATTGTTGTTCAAGTACAAATGTCTCCATATGCACCCCACCACACCCCCCTGCACCACCCTCAAACTTATACCCTTTGGTTTTGTCCATATGTCCTTTATACATGTTCTTTAATGCCCCATCCCCTATTATCCCCTATTATCCTTCTCCCCTCTCCTCTCTGGTCACTGTTAGCTTGTACTTTATTATAATGTCTCTGATTCTATGTTGCTTACTTGTTTGTTTTGTTCATTATGTTCCTCTTGTAGGTGAGATCATATTGTATTTGTTTTTCACCACCTGGCTTATTTCACTTAGCATAATGTTCTCTAGTTCCATCCATGCTGTTGAGAAGCGTAGGAGTCCCTTCTTTCTCTCTGCTGCATAGAATTCCATTGTGTAAATGTACCATAGTTTTTTTATCCACTCATTTACTGATGGGCACTTAGGTTGCTTCCAGCACTTGGCTATTGTAAATTGTGCTGCTATGAACATTGGGGTTCATAGATTCTTTTGCATTGATGTTTCAGGACTCTTGGAGTATAATCCCAGCAGTGGGATTGCTGGGTCAAAATAGAGAGCCCAGAAATAAACCCAAGTACCTACGGTCAATTGATATTTGACAGCAGAAGCATAAAATGGAGTAAACATACCCTTTTCAATAAATGATGTTGGGAGATCTAGACAGCTACATGCAAAAAAATGAAACTATCACCAAGTTATACCACACACAAAAATAAATTCAAAGTGGATAAAAGACTTAAATATAACTTGTGACACCATAAAAGTCCTAGAGGAGAACATAGGGAGGAAAATCTCAGATATTCAATGCAGAAGTATTTTCACAGCTATATCCCCTAGAGCATGGGACATAAAGGAAAGAATAAACAATGGGACCTCATCAAAATACAAAGCTTCTGCACAGCTAGAGAACACAGCATTAAATGAAAGGAGAACCAATGGTATGGGAAAACATACACTGACTTTTACGAGAGAACAAAGTGGTGCTGTGCATTGCCCACCATTACATCAGGAGGCACATAATATTGGCATATTTCTTTTTGTGTTTTTATGATTAATCTGTGCGTTCAATTGTGTCCAGACTAGATTATCTATTATAATGCTCCTCCAAATCTTTTATTTATTAGATTTAGTTTCTGCAACAAAGGCAGAGAAAGTCTATTGATGTGATAGATTACATTGATAGATTACATCTTTTCCTTTTAATAGTTTTCGGAATATTGAGTTGGTGCCTGGAAATTCTTTAAATGGTAATGTTTTAAGACTTCATTTGTTTAGAAAGCTTTAGGTTTTCAATACAAGTGAGAGGGAGATACAGAATCATCTGTATACTCCTTGCCCCCACATGTGCATAGACTCCCCATTATCAATGTCACCGACTGGAATTATATATATATATTTTTTATTAAAGATGAACCTGCTACCTGAAGTTCATAGAATATCTTAAGCTTCACTCTTGGTATTGTACATTTTATGGGTTTGGGTAAATGCGTACTAAACAAATATCAATCTTTATAGTATTATGCAGACTATTTTCATTGCCTTAAAAAGTCCTCCGTGCTCTGCTTATTGATCGTTCCTACACCCCACCCTTGGAAACCAATGATCTGTTAATTGTCCCCATAGTTTTAACTTTTCCAGAATATTATACAGTTAGAATCATATATAGCATTCTCAGAGTAGCTTATTTGACATAATAATATGCACTTAAGACTTCTTCATGTCTTTTCATGGCTGGACAGCTTATTTCTTTTAATGCCAAATAATATTCCATTGTCTGGATATACCACAATTTATTTATATGTTCACCACCTGAAGGACATCTTGGTTCCTTCCAGTTTGGGGCAATTAAATAAAGCTGCTTTAAACATACATGTGCAGGTTTTTGTGTTGGGACATGTTTTCCAAAACTTTGAGTAAATACCACAGAGTGTTATAGCTGAAATATATGATAAAAGTATGTTAATTTTGTAAGAATTTGCAAAACCTTCTTTCAAAGTGGCTGCAACATTTTACATCCCACCAGAGAGGTATGTGAGTTCGTATTGCTCCACATTCTATCTAGCATTTGGTTTTGTCAATGTTCTGGATTTTGGTCAAATAAGTGTGAGTCTCACTATTATTTTTTTAAATTTGCATTCATGATATAGGAAGTGGAACATGTTTTTATACATTTATTTGTCATCTATTTATTTTTGATGAGATATCTGTTGGAATATTTGACCCATTTTTTAACTTGGTTGGTTGTTTTCTTATTGCTGAATTTTAAAAGTTCTTGATGTATTTTGAAAAACAATCCTTTGTCAAAAGTATCTTTGTAAATATTTTCTACAGGTCTGTAGGTTTTATTTGTGTTTTCTTTACATTGTCTTTTGCAGAGCATACATTTATAATATGAATGAAGTCTAGTTTATTAACTATTCCTTTCATGGATTTTATCTTTGATGGTGTATTTGAAAAGTCAGTACCATACCCAATGTGATCTAGATTTTCTTCTGTGTTATTTTCTAGGAGTCTTATTGGTTTTCATTTTACATTTACATGTATGATCTATTTTGAGTTAATTTTTGTAAAGACTATAAAGCCTGTGTCTAGATCCACTTTTGTTTTTGCATGTGTTGTTCCAGCTGCATTTGTTGAAGAGACTACCTTTGCACCATTGGATTACCTTGTCTTTTTTTTTTTTAATCAGTTGACTGTAGTTATGAAGACCTATTTCTGGGCTCTCTAGTCTTTTCCAATAATCTCTTTGTGTACTCTTTTGCCAACATCACACTGTCTTGATTACTGTATTTTAATACCAGGTGAGCAGCAATTCAGGAAGTGTCAGTCGTGGAAGTTGGTTCCCCTCCTTCGATATTGTATTGGCCTATTTTGGGTCTTTTTGCCTTTGCATATAAAATATAGAACAGTTTGTGGATATTGGTTAAATAACTTGCTGGGATTCTTACTGAGATTGCATAGAATCTATAGGCCAATTTGAGAGGTGACATTCTTGCCTTATACTAGATCTTACTGGAAAAGTTTTAAGTTTCTTATCATTAATATGAGATTAGCTGTATATTTTTGAAGACAATCTTCACCAAGTTGAGAAAGTTCCCCTCTATTGCTAGTTTACTTAGAATGTTAGGTTTTGTCAAATGCTTTATCTACATATGTTGATACAATTATGTGATTTTTTTTAGTCTATCAGTGTGGTAGAACACATTGAGTTTTATATGTTGAACTAATTTTGCATAACTGAGATATCAAGTGTTCACTCTTACTATTATTCTTAAATTCTTTCCAGTTTATTATATTAGGGTGTTGTTGTTGTTTGTTTGTTGCTGGGGTTGTTTAGGTTTTTGTTGTTGTTGTTTGCTTTGCTTTACTTTAACAACCAAACTTTCATTTTTGGTTAGGGTAGCGAATCCAAGTCACCACATGTGAATTGTTATTATAAACTCAGTGGTCCTTTTTACATTTCTGCTTCTTATTATATCAATATATCTATTCCTTTTTCAAACATTTACACCACAGACTCGTAGTCATTGTCTCTAACAACAGAATGGTGATTACCAGAGGGAAAAGGGGAGCGGGGTGAGGTGGAAGAGGGTACATGGGGGATTTAGAGTGATGCAAGGGGTCTTGACTCGGGGTAGGAAACACAAAATACAATATACAGATGTCATATTACAGAATTGTATACCAGAAACCTGCTTAATTTTATTAACCAACATCACTCTGATAAATTAAATAATAATAAAATAAAATCACTTCAAATAATTTTAATTTGCTTTTTATACCTATGAATTACCTTTTTGTCTCATTCTGTTTAAAACTCCCATTATACTATTTAGTAGTTTCAAAGTCAAAAATGAAATACAAGATACTTTCAGAGATGTTCAGCTTATGTCCCTGCTCTTGTCACTGTTACCCACCCCATACACACTATAGTTAAGTATTTATATTGCATTTTGAGTTCTCCTTCCACAATTTATTGTGTAATATATCTCCTTTCCTGTAAAAGAGGTAACATGCTATAAGTATGCTGCATCTTCTTGCTTAATGCAAGACTTACCCTGGGTATCAGTGTACAGTAGCCTTTTTCATTGCTTTACAAACTCCATAGTACCCAGTTATGTGGATGTGTTTTCTACCAGTTCCTTCCTGATGGACAATAGAGTTATTTCCAGTCTTTGGTTGCAAAAGCATGGGAATAAATAGATGTGTGCACACAATTTTTTGTCATCTTATTTTGAAATACATTACAAGAGATGGGATTTTTCCATAAAGGCAAATTTATCTATAATTTTCTTAGCTATTTGAAAAATTACCTCCATACTTAATGGTCTATTTCTTTATATTCTATACCAAAGTACAAGTTTGACTTTTATCCTCAGGTTGCAGTAATAAAATGTCAAAATTTTAGATTTTTATCAGATGATGAGAATTTGTATACTGGTATAGTATTAATTTTCACTTTTTCTTATAAAGAAAAAACTTGAGGAAATTTTTATATGTTTAGGATCCATTTGCATTTTCTTTTATGAATTATTTTTTCTTATGGTTTCCCCACTTTCCCATAGTTTAGTTTGGTTATTCTCAATTATAAATTAGGTATACATACACAATTATATATACATATATATGCATATTATAATCATAATCAATATGATATTTAATAAAATTACTGAGGGTACCAGTTAACAGCTTTAAGAAAAACATTTTGATTATTTTCTCATTGCATAGCTAATAAAATTCAGGTAGATTAAAATATCTATCTTTTGGAAACATGAATAACGGTATTAAAAACATGGATATTGCCTGATATTCCTGTGTGCAAGACAGTTATAAAATTTCAATTAAAGAATGTGTTCCTCAATAGAGCTGAAAAAACACGAAAATGGATCCAGAGGCAAAACAGACAGCTTTATTGATCCATTGTTGGGATGTGCTACACCAAGAAAGAGGAAATGACAGAGACACGACAATACTGAGTCAGCATTTCTACAGTTCTTTTCCTCATAGCCACTTGCCTCCTGGTAACCTGGGAGCTGCTTGAGCTCCAGGCATTAGGCCTGCCTTTAAGTTAGAAAAAAGACAAGATAACGTCATTTTTTTTCTATTAAGAAAGCAAAAGACGAGCAGAGTCCTAATTATGTAATGGAAAATAACTACCCTGCATGTAAGGAGATTAGGAAGGTGGCACATAACTCTTCCTTCAAAATCAGTTATCAAGGAAAAAAAATAAGAATATACATATGATACACAGATGAGAGCATTTCCCACAAAAGTAAATTGGTTTACATAATTTTCTGTAATATCTTTGTGAGACAAACAGATAATCATGCTTAATCGTGCATTTCAGCACAAAACTATAGATCTTAAATTACTCATTGTTTTTTGAAATTTGAATTCATGAAAGATTGAAACAAGGCAAATTATTAAGAATATTATTAAGATACTCTACAAGCATTCTCCAAGGACTCTCACACTATTTAAAGATTATAAGCATAAATCATTAGACTATACAATCTTATATTACTAGATTTATTTAATAAGTTCAGATCAATAGGAGCACACAGGTGATAAAACTCCAATGGAAACAACTGCCAGTTTAAACTGTCCATATCCTTTAGCTATGTTTCCTAATAGCCTTCATGGACAGATCATTCAAACTAGTAGCGAGTATCCATCCTCTGTTTAAACAGCAAATTACCCTTCTAAAGAAACAACAGCTTCAAACTGACTGAATCAAATATTTCAATTGGATGACATGAATAACTTGTTCAGAAAACCCCTGAAAATCACATGTTCTATCTTCCTCAGACTGACTGCTCCTAATAGGGCATACACATGCCTATACATGATATAAATGCACAATAAAAGTTAAGCTGTAAAAGGCAGCTAAGTAAAATAAAGCTATTACCTTTCTCAGAGTACCCTTCAGATGGGAATAAACAGGTATTCAATCTTTATTTTCTTTAAATATATATTTTACATAATAGTCAGCATTTAAAGGAATTTGGCCTATTATATCCTCTGAAATGTATAGTGAACAGAGTAGCTATGTCAACTCTTCACTACCAAGTGCCTAGGGTGTTGGTTTTAAGAAGCTTAGGAAAAAATGTAGAAAATAGTTGGCTTAGTAAAAGTGATGTAAGAACCTTTTGTTAATATTATATCATCATGTATTTAGAAGTTATGATGATTTCTAAAACAGACACATTTATGTAAAGAAAAGCTAAATTTCATGCATCCAAAAACTTAATGCAGAATATTGGTTGTTCATTTTCACAACATATTTATTGCCAATGTTGAGCATTTAGACCAAGTTTGTTTTAGATAAAATAATATCATTATCTGATTGTACCATGATTTCTAAAAATATTTTAATGTGCTTTTCTTTTAGTAACTGCCAATGTACCATATTTTTTTACAAAATAACTTTGATATAAATGTATTTTTTAATTTTCATTAACTTATGAAGGAGGATTTCATTATGCTTTCTGTATTAAATATAATATTCTGAATTATATTGTTAGTATTTATCTGTCAAAACAACCCAATTAAAAAATGGGCAAAGGACCTGAACAGACACTTCTCCAAGGAGGACATACAGAGGGCCCAGAGACATATGAAAGGATGCTCAGCATCACTAGCCATCAGAGAGATGCAAATTAAAACCAAATGAGATACCACCTCACACCAGTTAAAATGGCCATCATAAACAAAGCAACAAACAACAAGTGCTGGTGAGGTTGTGGGGAAAAGGAAAGCCTAGTGCACTGTTGGTGGGAAT
Source organism: Desmodus rotundus (assembly GCF_022682495.2). NCBI lineage: Eukaryota > Metazoa > Chordata > Mammalia > Chiroptera > Phyllostomidae > Desmodus > Desmodus rotundus. The sequence continues at coordinate 26,363,028 of NC_071397.1, forward strand.
GCAGACTGGTGAGGTCACTGTGGAAAACACTATGGAATTTCCTCAGAAAACTAAAAATAGAACTGCCTTTTAACCCAGCAATACCACTGCTGGGATTACACCCTAAGAGTCCTGAAACACCAATCCAAAAGAACCTATGCACCCCAATGTTCATAGCAGCACAATTTACAATAGCCAAGTGCTGGAAGCAACCTAAGTGCCCACCAGTAGATCAGTGGATAAAAAAACCTACGGTACACTTATACGACAGAATACTACACAGCAGAGATAAAGAAGGAACCCCTACCCTTTGCGACAGCATGCATGGAACTGGAGAGCATTATGCTAAGTGAAATAACCCAGGCAGTGAAAGACAAATACCATGTGATTGTACCTATAAGTGGAACCTAATCAACAAAACAAACAAGCAAGCAAAATATAGCAACAGACATTGAAATAAAGAATTGACTGACAGTGGCCAGAAGGGAGGAGGAGAGGGATGGTGGGAGAAGGCTGGGGAGGGACCATCTGGGAACATGTATGAAGGACACATGAACAAGGCCAAAGGGGGTCTGTTAGAGAGTGGGAGGAAGGCCCCCATCTGGTGTGACTTTGGTGGGTTGAGTGCTGGCCTGCCAATGAAAGATTGCAGGTTTGGTTCCCAGTCAGGGCACATGCTTGAGTTGTGGGCCAGGGCCCCAGTTGGGGGCATGTGAGAGGTAACTGATTGAGAGTGGGAGGCAGGGATGAGTGGAGTGAGGGGGCATGGTGGGGTGAGGATGGAGACAGCTGTGCTTGAACAACAATAAAAAATACAAAGAAAAAAAGATACTGTTTTAAATTAGAATACCTCAAATATTCTCTAAGAGAATGTTCCTTTCCTGAATTAGACATTTAATAATTTCTTTGTGATTACAACAAGAACCTGTCTGGATCACCAATTTAATTCTGAAGGGTTATGTGAATTTTTTTTTGAAGATTTTATTTATTTATTTTTAGAGAGAGGGGAAGGGAGGAGAAAGAGAGGGAGAGAAACATCAATGTGTGGTTGCCTCTTGAGCACCCCCTCCTGGGGACCTGGCCCACAACCCAGGCATGTGCCATGTGCAACCCTTTGGTTTGCAGGCCAGCACTCAATCCACTGAGCCACATCAGCCAGGGCTGAATTTTTAAATTAACATTTTAATGTTTCTTTGACATTAAAAAGTCCAGGGAAATGATAAAGACTAGATTTTTATCACATACTATTGTAATAAACTATTATTTATAATTAATATAGGAATGTTTTAAGTATGATCAGACATATGTATATATTTACATATAGATATACTGATGTTTTGAAGTTTAAAATCATAAAGTATTAGTTGGTCCGAAGGTTGTGGGTTATTGTTAAGATGATTAAAATCATAAAGTATTTATATTTATGACTTTTTTAAAGAATAATGTTGAATGAAAATGATTTATTATCCTACCTAGTCAAAAAAGAAAAATGAAGCCAGGATTATATGTTGTCTCTAAGTTCAAAGAACATATCCCCTTTGATATTTGAGTTTAATTATTTTCAGCTTTTTCAATACAAAAGAGTAAATAGTCCCATGACTGTTTAATGCTAATTGTTGAGTGATCATATAATATTGGCAAAAGATATAAATATAAACATTATTTCCACCTAATTTGTAATCTCATTTTACACTGAAATAAAATTTACAGTTGTTTTTAAAAAAAGTGAAAAATTCTTAATTTTGACTGCTTCTACAAATATAACCTTCCTATAAATTGTCCTTCAGTATCAATGATCATGGGAATTTTTACTAAAAAAATTTAAAAATTCCAATATGTATGTATATGTATAGATATATACACTGACAAAATATTTCTCAGCTTGAAATGCTGGCTCCACTGTTTAGCTGTGTGATTTGACAAGTTGGCTGACCTTTTTGTGTCCCATATCTTATTAATAATATTGAGATATTAAATGGGTTTGCCTCATAGGACTATTGTAAAAATCAAATGAGCTAATCTATGTTCGGTATCTAAACACTTCCTGGTACCTGTTATTTAAATACCTCAGTAAATATTAGCTGTTATTACGCCCCTATGACATGGACCTTTCATATATTGTTGGACTAAACTATTGCTTCGTATTTGGTGACTGGTATTAGTGTCTTTCATATGTCAATGTCATTTGTATTTGAACAAATTAGAAGACTTTTGAGCAGTGTCCTCTGAGTTCATTATGCTTTACTTGGCAAAGCTATTATCATTTACATATCAAATCCACTTCAGCTCATTTCTTACCAACTTATTTATGTCAGCTTTATTGCAATTGCAAAAGCAAATACCGGAATTGAAATCTTATGACAGTAACATGCTAAAAATTTCCTATCCATGTACTCTATACTTACATTCTTTTAGACTGTCCCAAAATAAAACACAATGCTAAAATAAAATCCCAGAGAATATTCTCTCAGGCTTATGAAAATGTTTCAGAAACTTAACTTCTAAAAAATGTTCCTGGAGAAACTTCTGCTTGGAAATTTTTGTACAAATTTCCTAAATCAGCCTTATTTTGTTTGTACTCTGAGCTGTTTGGATTATGTTATGAGCCATTGGCTTGTGAATGCTACACTTCAGAAAAAGCAAATGTCAGCACACAACTGGTACAGCAGCTTTACAACTAATAACTCAAGCAAAATAATTAATCTCATTGATATGAAGTATATTATTTTGAGTACTTTGAAAATACACTAACCTTATATAAGAATTTCTATCATTTTCATAATTAATACCCATTACTTAGACATTTCACATGTCTCATATATAGACGAGGGTTTAAAATTATTAAAATTATAACAAGAGTGAAAGAGAAAATTATTCACAAGAAAATAAATACAATGAAAATAAATAAGATAAAAATAATGACAAAATTTCTTACAGAAACATATTTATTTAATGAGATGTAATAACATATACTTTTTTTTTTTTACAGAAAGCTTTCTCTAAACCTTTATGTAAATGGTGGTCACTTCTCTAAGAAAAGCAGGAAGGGACATCATTTAATACAATAATGCTTTAACAGCAACAGGAAAGACAGATTCACTGCTTACTCTTTATACTAAAGAAATCCTATATAAATTTTCACGTTTATCCTCTTGGCATAAAATACCAGAAAGTTGTGTAGGTAATAAACTCTTGCATACTAAGGTGGAGTCCACAGTTTATATTGCACTTGCTGTCTTATTGTGGTTCCATCAGCCTTTTCCTGCTTTTGAGTACTTTCAAAATATCTGCCTTTTGTACAAATGATATGCATTATATTTCTGTTTTAGAACTAATAATTAAAATCATCTAAATATTTCTGTCATTTATTCCTACTCTCTTCCTACAAAGATCTATCATGTATAGTAATCTTCAAAAATTCCCAGTTCAAAACCTTTAAGTTAACATTCTCTCAATCTTAATAATTTTATCAGTGCCATTCACAGCTTTTCAATATTTTTTTTCTGATTGTGTGTCTTTTTCAAATTTCAGCTGTCTCAGAATCACTTATAGGTCTAATAAAAGCAAAATGTCTGGGACCCTTTCCAAAAGACCTGATTCAGAAAAGATCTAGGGTGGGACCTAATAATTTACATTTCTAATATGTTCACAGGTAATAATAACGGTGTGGGGACCACTCTTTTGGAACCACTGCACTAGACACCTTGAGTTACAATTATTTTCTCTTTCCAATTGCCATACTTAGCACTCCTTTGGTCCCAAGTTACTTTAACAAAATTTTAAAATCCATTTGTGTATGTGATTTATATCTCTACCTATATTTTTAGTGTTGTAATTTAGCATAGCCAACATTATAAATATATTTTATCATTAAGGGTCTAGAGAGTACCATATACAAATTAGATGAGTAATAAACAATTGCTATTCCTATTAGTGGTGGTAATCATTGTGTTATTTAAAAATATTTTGTAAGCAAATATAAATCCTCCAGCCCTTTTAGCTTATTAATATCTTAAATTATTTTAAATTACCATTAAAATATGTCCTAGGACATTTTATTCATTTCTAAAACCAACGAGACTTCCATGAGAAATTAATCATGTTTTTTATTCTTTTATGCTTTATATTGTAAAATTGGTGCTTTTAATAGCTCTCTGATATGTACAATGTACTAATATCTATGAAGTTCTATGAGGCCTTTAAAACTCTTTACACATCATATCTTCCTCTTTTAAGCAAGGAATAATGAAAACATATAGAAAACATTTTTAAGTTTACATTAAGTTTCTATCGTCATTGCTTGAAGGAAACACAAATTTTGAAAATTGATTCCTCTATTATAAAGCTCTGTATAGTAGTTGAGATCTCAGTAAATAAAAGAATGTGAAAAACTAAACTGCCTTAAATAAAATAATGTAGTTTACCAGATGGGATACAAAAAAGAGAGAGAGAAACATCATCTCCCTTTTGACATTGACTCAACGTATGAACTTGAAGAAGTCAATTAATTCTTCAGGGGCCCAGATTTATTTTCAAAATTGGGAAGGAGGGTAGACTTCATACTAAAATGATAGTACTAATTAAATCCTGAGGAGTTTAGAATGCATTTAAAATAGCTTCATATTTTATAAGATTGATCCCTAAATAATGATATGTTTCTTATATAGGTATAGTTAGAATATGAGTATTTACAAAATTCTGCAGTAGAATTTCAATTGGTAATGGTTCAATTTTACTGCAAAATCTCAGTTACTTCAAGGAAGTAAATGAAGCTGAACCCTGTAGAAATGCAACTATTTAATTGATGCCACAAGCTATAATTAATTCAAAATATGTTTAGTTGCACCTATTACTATTTATTGAGTTCATTTGCATAAATCTTGTGGCAACTTGGCATGATCAACCTATCATTTTTTGTATCACATTTAGAATAGCTTACTATATCATTCATTGATATTTTAATGTAAATAATAAAATTAAAAGATTTATCATTTGTGGTACGAGGATATGTTTAAGATGCCTTCTCCTTTTCCAAGATTCTTAACCCCTGGTCATTCAATCAAATACTATCGTAGGGCTATATTTACTAGTCTGGTAACTTAAAAAAAAACTGAGATTATGATGGATTATCCAGGTGTGCTCAATGTAATCACAGACACACTTAAAAGCAAAAGAGGAATGCAGAAACATTAGAGAGATGCAAAAAAAGAAAAAAAGAAAGAAAAAGAAAAAAGAAACAACAAGGGAGAAGAGACATAGATAGAAGAGGAGATCAGAAATTTTCAAAGCATAAGAGGAAATTAACTAGTCAGCTCTGTAACTGAAGCTCAGGTAAAAAGGTCGTGAGTCATAAAAAGAAGATGGCCCCTTGAAACTGGGTAAATTCTAACTGGTAGTCATTAAGCAACAAGCAAAGGGAAGTTCCAGTCCTCCGGTTGCATGAGACTTTAGTAGTGACAATACCCTAACTGAACCTGGGGGTTGATTAATTCCCAAAATCTCCAGAAAGAAACAACCCTACTGAGATCTGTTTTTTTCCTGCTGAAAGACAGAGTAGAATACTGTTTGAGCCATACTGTGCCTGGGTTTTGACTTATAAGAATGTGGGATAATAATAGTGTATTTTAAGCTGCTAAAATTGCCCTAACTCTAGAAACAATAAAAACTAATACACCATTCTATTTGCTAAATTTTGTAGTCAAGTTATTACTGGGGAAATACTAGAATATACATATATATCTTTTATATAGGGTTCTGTTACTTTTATTCAGATAGTTAAATAAGTAGTGACAATAAATATTAAATTTATTTTAACTTCTGCTTTGCAAAATGCCATCTGCATTTTTCTACTTCTCATGAGGAGGAAAAAAAAAACAATTACTCTTGATATAAAATTTAAGATAATTGCCCAACTATGGTCTAACTTCAGTTTTCTAAGCATGTTTAAGGTAGGCTAGGATAAGCCATGATATTCAGTAGTTATATGTGTTAAACACATTTTTGACTTACACTATTTTCAATATGATGAGTGTATTGGGACATAACCCCATCACTAAGTCAAGCATCTGCACAGGGAAACAAAATACTAGAGCAGAAATTCCCATACACTCCAGTACCAGAGTAGGAAAACCTAAATTGCAATGGACCGATTATGGGGACTAGATGTATACAACTGTAAGTATTAAAAATTCCAGGGTGACCCCGTCATTGATGGTCCCCTATGGAAAACAAGTTAACCAGAACCTAACTTACTACAATATTATCAGAGCCTAATTGACTTAGGAGTCAGGGAAATGCTTGTGAAGTTCACAATCCAGAGGCTTAGGATACTAAAATACTGAAATCTGGAATACTTCCCCTTCCCACACACCTCATAACCACATTAATAAAGGCTTATTTATAGCAGTTCCTTTTACCTGGTACATCATGTGCAGCTATCAAGAAAAAAATTACAAGGCATATCAAAAGGTTAACACACATATACACACACACACACTCAGGGGAGAGAGAAAACATCAGAGCCAAATATGGCAGAATGTTGGGACTACCAGACTGGGAATTTAAACTAATACGATTAATATGCTAGGGAATTTAATGGATAAAGTAGAAAACATGTAAGAACATATGGACAATGCAAACAGATGAAAATCTCAAAAAAACAAAACAAACAAACAAAAAAACCCAAAAATAAATGCTAGAAATCAATTCCTTTGTTGCGCACATTAGTAGTTTGGAGAGAGTTGAGGAAAGAATCACAGAGCTAGAACATTTCTCAAAAGAATAACTGAACACCAGAATCAAAAATAAGAAAGACATCCTACCCCAAATATACATGTTCCTTGATAAAGATGGGAGGAAGGGGTGGGGGGAGGGAAATGGAGACAACTGCACTTGAACAACAATAAAAAATAAAGTGACTATTATGATGAAACAAAAATAAAAGACAAAAATAAAACAGAACACAATATCCAAGGGACATATACCAAACAGTATAATATGCACATAATTGAAATATTAGAAGAAATACTTGAAACAAAAATGACTAAGAATTTCACCAAATTAATGTCAGACATAAAACCAAAGATCACAAGTCAAGTAATATCAGAAAATGCCAAGCAGGAAAAAAGGAAAAACAAAAAGAAAACAGATAAACAAAAACTATACCTAGGCATTTTACTTTTAGTGTAGGAAGATCAATAAAAAAGACAATATCCTGAAAGAAACCAGCAGTAAAGAACAATTCACTCTACAGGAACAAAGGTAAAAATTAAATCTGAATTCTCTTCATAAACTGGGCGAGCAAAACCAGAATAGAGTGAAATATTTAGTGTTGAGAGAGAAAACAAAACCAAAAACACCTGCCTAGAATTCTATACCCTGTGAAGTTACCCTTTAAAAATCAAGAAGAAATACTTTCTCTGACAATGAAAAATTAAGAGAATTTGTTACCCATAGACAAACTTGAAAAATACATTAAAATATTTTTTAGAGACAAAGAAATAATATAGGCCAGAAACTTGGACCCACATAAAATATAAAAGAGCATCAAAAAAGGAATAAGTGAAGGTAAAATAAAAACTTTATTATTCTTATTCACTATTGATATGTTTGTCTTAAATAATTATAGCAACAATGCATTTGATCATGTATGCTTATGTGCATCCACATATATGCTTATATGTAATTGCAATGAACGGCAGTGATGATACAAGAGACATGAGGGATGAGTTAGGATTCTTTTATTATGGAACCCACACTACCAAAGAAGTGTTTATTGCTGTTCTGAAAATGGACTTGGATTAGTTGTGACAGTCTTTGCAAATTCTAGGGCAACCAGTAAAAAATGGAAGAAAAGAAGTATAACTGACATGCTAAGACAGAACAGAAAATGTGTCCGTATAAAATGTTCAATTAAAACCACAAAGGCAGAATAAAAGTGGAAGACAAAAATAGGAGCAAAGCCCAAGGGCAACAAATTTTTTAAAAGGCACCATCCATGAAAGAAATACATACCTGGTAAGTTGGCTTTCTCTAAATTTTGTAGCAAACCTAAAACTGCTCTGAAAAAGTCTTTAAAATTAATTAATTTTTATTGTTTGATTTAATCTTTATTGTATTTTTCCTATACCATTTAGTGCCCTTACAACCCCTTCCCCCAGCAATCACCACACTGTTGTACATAAAATTAGTTAATTTTAAAAGATTACAAGGAACAAGTGTTTTCATAATAGGCGTTATTAAATGGTAAAGCATAATTCACTATAAAAGTTGAAACCAAATACAAGAACTTTCAATTGGATAATTATGAAATTATAAAAGTCTGGCATAGCAGGCAAGAAGAGGATATGGCAAATTAAACTGAGTTTGAATTTCAAAGTCCTTGAAAACTCTTTGTTTTATGATAAACTTATGATTTGAAGGTAGGAGGGGGTATCCCACAAAAAAATAACCACTTCACTCTTTTTATGAGGCAGGAGGAGGAAGAAGCAAAAATCAGCATTCTTTTATAAAGACTCAGCCAGAGATCCTACAACTGAACATGGTTTGTACTTTGTGTCATTGTGAAGAGCTGCTCCTCATAGTTTAAATCAAAGAAATAAACACACCTGCATATACACTTTAGCAAGTAGGTATACTTATAACTATATGGGCATATCTACAAAAAAGACATTTAGGTCTCCTTTTTTGTCCGCCATCATAAGGTTGTATTGCTCAATTACCTATAATTGATTTGGAAATATAGCGAATTACAGTCACCAGAACAGCAGCATTGTGTATCCATCGACAACTGAGAAAGCATATCAAATACTAAACAAAGTTTCACCAAGTTAAGCAAATATTTTGTAATGTGTGTTACTCAAGCCACGCTTATTATTTTTGTCCCAAGCTTATCTTTCTTTTCGTGATCACATTGATGAGAAAATTGCTGCCGGCCCACTCGGGGTCAGGTCCGGACTGATATCAGCTGGACGTGTGCACGCACAGACACGGAGCCGCACACTACACGTCTCCCAGCCCTCACGGCGGTGTTGGGGTGAGAAACAAACACCAAAATTCTCCCTGGAAGGTTCAGACTGGATGGAGCTAGTAAACACTACAGAACAGGAATACGATATTTTCTGTCCTATTTTTCGCCTTGTAATGGGTATTTATTTATGATGATTCCAGGATAAGAGTTGTGAACAATATAATAGTATAAAGAGACCAAAATTAGTAGAAAACTTCTAATGTAAAGTATAGACATGTAACCTAATCTAGTTGAAAGATCTCTCATTTAATATTTTCCCTCAACAATGACTGACATTTCAAAGTGTTTTCATATAATGATTGAGATTCCTCACTCTAGAATTGTTTTGTCTTCTGTGAAACAAGGAGAAATTTTATGTAGAAAGAAATATAATCAGCGGAAATGCATTTATTCCTGGACCAGGTACCATCCTGAGTCCCTCTCTTTCTCTTTCTTGGTAACAGAGTTTGACAAAATTATGCACAGAGGTCATAAGCAGAATATTACAATGTCTTTTTCTTTGGTAAGCAGAGACTGAAATTGAAGACACCACCCCCACAAAACCCCAGTCTTCCCTAAATGCTGTTAGACTTTCTGGAAGAACATCTAGTCACCTCAGGAGACATACCTATTTACCAATAGAAATAAGAGAAGGGGACACTTTTGTTTCCTAGGGTGGGCTTAAAGAAATACTCAGTGGACCGGCTATTGTCTTATTTATCCTGAAGTTTCAGCATCAATTTCAAGACTTCAAAATGTAGAATCTCTTCTTTTAATCTTCACAAAAATGTACATTTTATTCTAGCCTCAAAATCAATCTCAGAAGGATTAATGTAATAGAATATGGATTATTTGTAAGAAATAGTCTTGCAAAAAAGTGAAGTTCTTAGTTTAGGTGAAAAACACTATTTGATTATGTATGTATATTTTTAACATTTATTCTCTAGTAGCATACACTGGACAGTGTATTTGAAAGGTAATTGAAAGAGTAAATCTAGAGATTAAATTTGTCCATCAAATAGTCATTCAACAAACACTATATGCACACATCAACATACCGCTTGATCAGCATTAAAAAAATTTACTGTTGATGAAATTAATAAACTCTGAATTATTTAGTGTATAGATAGGCAACAAAAGAAGAAAAATAAGAAATATTGACCTTAAACATGCACTTACATTCCCTTTATGGCTATTTGCTACACTGAAGATATTGACACTATTTGGAACAAAGTATATCTTCACATCTTTTGTTACTGGTGAACTCTTAAACTCATTTCAAAAGGCCTAATAAGAATTATAGCAAGAATAAAATCATACACTTTCTTTTTATTATTTATTGTATTACAATTGTCCCAATGTTTTTCCTCTTTGCCCTCTACCACTCAGCTTACCCCATCCTCCCTTAGTCGTCCATGTCCATGGGCCATTTATACATGTTCTTTGACTAATCCCTTTCCCTTCTTCCCACCATTATCCCCCTACTTTCCCCCCTTGGGCTGCTGTCTGTTTCATGTTTCCATGTCTGTGGTTCTATTTTGCTCAATAGTTTCTTTTGATCATTAGATTCCAGTTATAAGTAAGATCATATGGTGTTTGTCTTTCACCACCTAGCTTATTTCACTTAGCATAATGCTCTCCAGTTCCATCTAAGCTGTCATAAAAGGTGGGAATTCCTTCCTTTTTTCTGCTGCATAGTATTCCACTGTATAAATGTATCACAATTTTTTAATCCACAAATCTGCTGATGGGCACTTAGGCTATTTCCAACACTTAGCTATTGTAAACAGTGCTGCTATTAACTAGGTGTGCATGCGTTCTTCTGTATTGATGTTTCAGGATTTCCTAGAGTATATTCCTAGCGGTGGAATCACTGGGTCATAAGGAACTTTCATTTTTAATTTTTTGAGGAAATTCAATACTGTTTTCTACAGTGGCTGTACCACTCTGCATCCCCACCAATTTTCTCTACATCCTCACCACCACTTGTTGCTTGTTGGTTTATTAATGATAAGCATTCTGACTGGTATGAGGCGATATCTTATTGTGGTTTTAATTTGCATCTCTCTGATGGCTAATCGTGTTGAGCATTTTTTCACGTCTATGGGCCATCTGTGTGTCCTCCTTGGAGAAGTGTCTATTCAGGTCCTTGGCCCTTTTTTTTTAATTGATTTTTTTTTCCTAGTGTTGAGACATATGAGTTCTTTATATATTTTGGAGATTAAATATTTTATTAAATAATAAAAGGGTTAACACCCAAATCAGGAAAGAAATAAAAAAAAATATCTGGAAACAAATGAACATGAACAATCAACAACCCAAAACCTAGGGGACCCACCAAAGGAAATCCTGAGAGGGTTCAGAGCAATACAGGCCTAACTAAGGAAGATAGAAAATTCTCAAATAAACAACCTAACCCTAGATTTAAAAGAACTAGAGGAACCACAACAAAACCCAGAGTAAGCAGGAGGAAGGAAATAAGCAAGATCAGAGCAGAAATAAATGCCATAGAGACTAAAAAATAATCCAAAGGATCGATGAATCCAGGAGCTGGTTCTTTGAAAAGATAAACAAAATTGACATACCTTGAACCAGACTCATCACACAAAAAAAGACAGAGGATCCAAATAAATAAAATCAGAAATGAAAGAAGTGAAGAAACAACCAATAACACAGACATACAAAGGATTGTAAGAAATCACTGTGAACAACTGTAAGCCAAGAAATTGGGCAGGATGGGCAAAATGGATATATTTCTAGAAACATGCAATCTTCCAAAACTGAATCAAAAAATATCAGAAAGCTTGAACAGACTGATAACAAGGAGCAACATGAAACAGGGATCAAAAGGCTCCTGGCGCACAAAAGCCCTGGGCCAGGTGGCTTCACAGGTGAATTTATCAAACATTCTAATGAACAAAAGAAACTAGCAACCAAACATTCAAAGAACTTTGAGAGAATAATTTTCTGACAGAATAATTGTGGAAGCAACCCAGTTTGTGGTAATTTGTTGTGGAAGCAACCCAGTTTTTGGTAATTTGTTATGGAAGCCTCCAGAATCTAACAAAGATTTTGGTACTGGAAAGTGGGGTGCTGTTATAATACCTAAAAATGTGAAAGCATCTTTGGAATTGGGTAATAAAAAGGCTAGGAGAATTTTGAATCCCTTAAGAGAAAAAGTCCAGATTATTTTGTAATTTTTACAAATACTTTCTTGACCCTATTTTGAGATCATGGCTAAACATTTCTCAACCCCCTTTATGGTCAGTTTGCCAAATTCACAGCTCAACTGTTTGCCTGAGCAAACTCTGACACTCCCGGGTTGTGACATACAACTCAGCTGCCAGGACACCTGCTGCCAAATGTTGAGAGCTGGTCCCTCCTTCCTCGGGCTTCCCACTTACCACACATAAGGAGCCTACAGTTCCAGCTTGTGTGATTTGTTTGTCTTTGGTGCAGCTTCCTGTGTGGCAGCCCCTCTCTCACCTGGAGCTGCAGGTCATAAAGAGCTCTGTCTTTCCTCTGTCTAGGGGCTGCTGTGTTTATGTCAACTATTATCAGAACCTAACGAACGTTAAAACAACAAAACATCCTGTTAAGAGACTGTTGGTAGCTGTATAGTTGGTTTAAAGCAATTTTTGTGAGGGCCCAGAAAGAACAAAGAAGAGCAATAGACAGTATTCTTATTGTCTTAGAGAATACATATGGCATTATGAACAGAATATTTGGCTGAGGAAATTCCCAAGCATAATGTGGAAGGTGCAACATGATTTCCCTTTGTTTCTTAGAGTAAAATGCAGGAGGAATGATAAATGAAGGAAAGAATTGTTAAGCAAAGAGGAACCAGCATATAATGATTTGGAAAACCATCAGCCTATCCAGTGAGCATTGCCTGGAAACAGTGCCAAGAGTGTAGCTGGAAAATCTTTTGCAAAGATATTAGATGAGCGACTCATGAAGAGGAATAGTTATCTTAGCAGAAGCCAGGGCTAGTGAAGCAGTTAGCCAGTAAAGTTCTAAGGAGGGCTGTACGACCTTGGGCATATTATTTCATCTCTCTGTGCCTCAGTTTTATTGTGTAAGTTCCAAAGAGGTGCTCTGAGGACTGAGTTCCTGTATACAAAATAACCTCATGGTGTCTGTTCGATGGTTAAACCTTCGATGAATGTGATCTATTTGCATTTCTTTCATGCCCAGCCACTCTGAGACTTTCCTTGGATCACTTATAATCTTGGATCTGCAGTGCATGTATCTATATGAAAAGTAAGCTAGACCAGAAAAATTGCAGCATAAATTCTAGCGTATGAGGTACATGAAAGAATGAGTTAGATAAAAGAATTATACTCCTTCCATCTGCAGGTGGGGCTAGGTCATTTTACCTGTAGTTCAGCAGGTTGTGGAACAGTTAAATATGGCGGAACTGAGGTCCTGCTAGTTTTAGACATTGACCTTGACGAACTGGGAGCTTGCACATCCTAGCTCTAGGAACACTAGCACCTGGGTTCCAGGCATCATGTTATGAGGAGAAGAACTGAGGCTTCTAAATCAACAACATGAACTGAACTGCTAACTAAAAGCCAGTCCCCCTTGCCAGGCATACACGTATACAAGCCCTTGTGGAAATGGGTCCTCCGGCTCCTAATAAGCTGCTACTTGTGGACATTAGAATATAACTTGGAATTGAGACAAGCCATCCACAATGAACCCTGGCCCAAATGCAGATGTGTGGACCAAATAAATGATTCTTGTTGTCTTAAGCTGCTATATTTTAGAGTGCTATGTTATACATCCATACCTAACTAAAACTGTCATGTTATTATATCACCATCCTCTATGTATTTCCTAAATAATAAAATCTGCCATTTAATTTTACTGGAAACAAATTATACATATTAAGACTGAAGTTAAATAACAGCTTAATATTCACAATAATTAACAGATTTATACATGGGGATTATATTTCTGTATCAAAGTCCTCAATCTTTATTTTTACCATAGTTTAATGCATGATTATGCTCTTCAACAAGGCTTCCTGGAATTTAAAGACAATAGGTCCTCCAATAACGTCATTTCATTCAACATTATTTTGTTATAATGTTGATGAGAAAAAAAGAATATTTCTATTCCCACGCAGGACCACTGTCTATGGAGTTTGCATGGGTTTTAGGACACTGGCTTTCTCCCACATCCCAAAGATGTGTGTGCGTGTGAGGTGAACCAGCGTGTCTGCATTGCCCCAGTCTGAGTGAGTCTGGGTGTGGGCGTGGGAGTGAGTGGCCCTGCAATGGAAGGGTGTCCTGTCCAGGGTGGTTCCCATCTGGTGCCCTGAGCTTCCAGGATAGGATCTAGCTACATATGACCCTGAACTGGAATGAGTGAAGTGGAAAATAATTATCTTGTTATTTCTATTAATCTTCCTTAAATCTATGTATACCTCACATTTATTTTAATGTTTACTATGAGAAGTGTTTGGGTCTTTAAGTAGAAGTTTGGTGATGATTTTGTGACCATAAATATGCCCTAGGAACTAAACTGTCGTTTATATCAATTAGCCTATGGTAAAAGTGGTTCTGTGACACATTACTTCACGAAAGTCGCAGTTTCCAAGAAACTATTGATGATGTTAAGTGAGGCCTATGGATATATTACATCCACGATTCCCTTTTGTTCTGAAAAGAGAGAAAGCATTGTCTGTTTACCTTTGTGGACAACTCTTTGGTAGAATTATGTCAGAGTTAATTCATTATCGCTCTTTACTCACGCTTTGACTTTGTTAGACTAACAACTTATCATCAGGCAATGAATGTAGTTCACCCTCATTTGAGCCACCAAGGGTAGGAAATACTGGATAGCTGTTTCATTACAGGTGATTTGCATTATTCATCTAAGTGCTTTTGAGGGGCTCTTCTAACTAATACCTCAGAGGCCTAACTTTTACCCTTTGCTCACATCAAAAGCGTAAAACTATGAGTGGTATAGAGAAGAGATTTCATGGAGCTTGAGAAATAAGTGGAATGATGTACCCCTTTTGGGAAATGCCTTGCTTCATACATCTTTCAGATAGCTAAGGCCAATTAGCTGGAATTATAGTTGGACTGAATATGTAAATATATACAGTTGCCTAATTAGATCCACAGGGTGGGACAGCATCTGGGTGTGAAGTCCAGCAGTTGTGAGGAGGCTTTGCCAGCAAACTCGGGAGGGTGGGAAGACTGGCGAGTCCAAGTCTCCAGCAGAACCAGCAATTCCTCAGGGAGCATCTGGAGGCAGCTGTGAGGCTCCTGTTAGTGCCCAGAAGGTAATAACTGCCTCAGTTTGGAACAAGAGCCACCAGGACAGTGAGCCTCTAATACTCCTGAAGATAGGGTGGTGTTCACAAGCTTTTCAGGGAAGACAACGTCCTGTGTTACTAATGTGAGCTGTCTGTTTTCACCACATTGGAAAAAAGAGGCGGAACAACTAACTGATCTGAATGTTCAAATTATGCCACATACTTTATTTTTCCACTATTAAAAAATTAAAAACTAAGTTCCTTCTAAAGGTGTTGTATAGATTTTCTGTGATATGCTTGAGAATTTTTTTTAGTCAAAATGGTCAGCCTGCACCAAAAGAAAGTTTGATACCTTGCAAACAGTTCTGTTAAATTGAGCAGGTGGTAGCCATTGACATTTACTTTGACTTAGTAATATGACAAACACCTACTCTTCATAAAGACTCCAGCATGTAGATCCTTAGTCCAGATACATTTAAAAAATAGATCTTACGGGACAGGAATGCTTTAAGTGAGCTCATGCTGTGGCAGCTGCTATGATTAAAGATTATCCCCACCTCAGGTATGGAATCCAATGAATACCAAACTAAAATTTAGCAAGCACTGAAGTTTTAAATAGGGATGGGGGTGAAGACCATAATTAAATTGTGAAGCATTGGTATAAGAGACACAGGGAAGGTAGAAAATGTGTGAACATTAGCGCCTTTATTACTCATTTTACATTTCATCAAGCACCACATGGCATGAAAATATGCTGTCTCAGTTCATTTCCTTGCTACCACGACTGAGCTGTCCCACTCTTGGCTGCTGGCTTTTTTTCAGTCACAATGCTTAGAGGGCTACCTAATATTTCAAGGATAAGATTGATTATATTCTCTGAATAAGCTTAAGATTTGCACACTGAAGATAATCTCACTTTGGTTAATATCAGCTATGTAAAAGCGAAACAAAATCATTTTATCTGCGGCTAAGTATTCTCGAAAGATGCATCATGGCGTGCTTTACGTGTGATGCATTCACTGTTAACACTACAAGCAGGAAAAAAGGTCATCTTTACAAACTTTGAAGTACATACTTTAAAACAATGATTATAATGTTTAAATATACGACCATAGATTTTTACATTCCCATATTGGTTAGAGCATGCTGTACATTTTCACGTGGAAGTCAGCAATCTAAGGGGCCTGACGTGTTGAGTAGAGCAGTGTGTTCCGATCTGGGCAACTCATCTTACAAATCGTCTGAGGGCAGAGCTGTCCTCAGTTGTGCTTCAGGTTTTGTAGTAGGTTCTTATGACACCTTCAGTCAAGTTGATATTGCATTATGCACATTAGAGACAATTGCTGAAGGTGGTTTTGTTTTTTGTTTTCATAGAATGATATAAAAATAAGCTCACTATGTGAAGATTTTCCTGAAGTTTTTCTTTCAAAGTAATACGGGTAGAGAGCCGTGCCAGGGTGATAGGGACGTGTGGATCCCTGTGAAGAGAAAACACATAGTAAGGATGGTGATTTTTTTCCTCCATACCAAGGTAAAAATTATCCAAAAGAATTGGAAGTTTCAACTGAATATATTGTTTTTACAAGACAATTTTAGATCATGTTAAATTTGTTTTTAACCAAAGCTCTAGAAGTTATATTTTATCAATGATAGAGACGAGGTTATCACCAAATTCAAGAAAAGAGTTTATAAAACTCATAAATGTATCAATTTGATAAAAATGAGTTAGAATTTTCTTAAGGAAAATGAATGATGACCATTGTTCAAAGGGCTCATAGACGATCTGTGCTGAACACATTGTATAGACAAAGAAACATATTTATGTGAAACAGTTCGGTGAATCTAAAAGATCAGAGGATTTACTGGCTGACTGATACAGTGTATAGCCATACAAAGGCATGAGTTTTAATCTACAAAGTTCTATTTTTATCCTATCGCACTGTTACATATCTTTGTCTTTTCATATTTTAAATACATTTTATTTTTATATTCATACTAAAGGTACACATACATACATATAATTCACATATAATTCCACACATATAAGTAATATGTGTACATAAATACATATAGGAGGTCTGCCCAGAAAATATCCAACCTTGTAATATGAAAAATAGAGATATTTATTGAAGAAGTTACAAGATACAAGAAACACTGTACACAGGACAATGATTCCTCAGTCCCCTTCAAAGTAGGCACCTTGGGACCTCACACAGTTCTCCCAATCACCATCAACTGCCCGTTGTATTTTCTTGAATCTCATGAAGGGTCTGAAATCTCTCCCCTTTCAAAGGTGATTTTGGTTTTGGGAAAAGCCAGAAGTTGCAGGGCACTAAATCTGGGCTGTATGGGGGCTGAGTCACCTGGGTGATTTGATGTTTCACCAAAACACTGCATGAGGTGTGATGCATGAGCAGGTGTGTCATTGTGATGAAGCTGCCAATCACCAGTCGCCCACAGCTGCGGCCTTCTGAATCATCCGAATACTTTTCCCAGAGACATGTTCAAGCTTAATGTAAAACATGAAGCACAATCATTGTTCTACTTGTTCAGTCGTTTTGAATGTGACAACCACACAGTACACATGCTCACTCAATGGTGTCTACTGCCCCCACTGACTGGCACAGTAAAGTCATCATTGTTCATGCATGTGCATTCCAGTCCACTCTCCTTGGCTGTGAAATTACATCAATGTCATACAAAACAGTCTTGTAATATTAATAATGGTTGCACTTCTTTCAGACAGAGTTCATAGATGCACACACTCATATATATAATTATCAATTATTCTAAAATAAACAATTATTTATAGTTGTCTATAACATCCCAGACATTGAGCTAGGTATTGGTGACTATAAGAGCAAACATGTACCTATGATTCTATTTCTATTTTTTTCGTTACACTATTGTGTTCACTGGATCCCACATAGATACACAGAACAGACTGACAGCTGTCAGAGGGAAGGGAGGTTTGGAGGCTGGGTGAAAATGGTACAGGGATTTGGAGAAAAAACACATAGACACAAACAACAGTATAGTGACTGCTATGGGAAGGGGAGTTGGGGGAGGAGGAAGAGAGCAAGGGAAGGATAAATGGTGGCAGAAAAAGACTTTATTTTGGACGGTCAGCACACAATGCACTATGCAGAGGGTGTGTTGTACAGTTGTACACTTGAAACTTGTATGGTTTTATTAACCAATGTCACCCAATAAATTCAATTTAAAAAAAGAATGAACATGGCAGAGCATTGGAGAACCTTCATTTTCTGATATCTTGATTGGGAGAGTGATCAGGTTTCCAAAAGCTTTCTACTTGGGCCATCATGAAAGTTATTCTGGCCCTGGACAGGTAGCTCCGTTAGTTAGAGCATTGTCCCGATGTGCCAAGGTCATGGGCTCAATGCCAGGTCAGGCACATGCAAGAAGCAACCAATGAATGTATAAATAAGAGAAGCAAAAAAATTGAAGTTTCTCTCTGTCTCTCTCTCCCTTCTTCTCTCTCTCTCTAAATATCAATAAATAAAAAAGGAAAATTTATTCTGAGACAATTTTTACTTGTTACTGTCACTAAACAAAATTTCTCTTTCTTCATTCAGCATAGTATTATTTCATAGGCACAGCAATGATAAATGCTACAAAAATTGCACTGCGTGTAAAATCTAAGCCTTTTTAAGACTTTACTTATTTTTAATATTTCTATTGTATTTTATTTCCATTACCATTTATCCCCATTCTGCTCTCTTCTACCTCCACCCACCCCCATCCCCCCTGCCATCACTACACTGTTGTTCGTGTCTATGAGTTCTTTTTCTTTTTTGTTCTCTTTCCACCCCCAACCCCCCCAACCCCCCAAAGCTGTCAACCTATTCTCTACGAGACTTTATTTTGCTTGTTAGTTCAATTTGTTCATTAGATTTCATATAAGAATAAAATCATATGGTGTTTCTCTTTCTCTGATTGACTTATTTCACTTAGCATAATGTTCTCCAGGTCCATCCATGCTGTCTCAAAGGGTAAAATTTTCTTCTTTTTATGGCCAAGTAATATTCTATTGTTTCATGTCCCATGGTTGTTTTACCCCTCATCTACTGATGGACACTAGGACTACCTCCCAATCTTGATTGCAAACAATGCTGCAATGAACATAGAGGTGCATTTATTCTTTTGAATTAGTGTTTCAGGTTTCCTCAGATAAATTTCCAGAAATGGAATAGCTGGGTCATCAGGCAATTCCATTTTTATTTTTTAAAGTAACTCCAAGCTGCTTTCCACAGTGACTGCACCAATCTGCGTTCCCACCAACAGTGCATATCCTCACCAGCACTTCTTGTTTGTTGATTTGTTGATGATGGCCATTCTGACATATGTGAGTTGATACCTCATTGTGTTTTTCATTTGCATTGTTTGATGATTAGTGACATTGAGCAAGTTTTCATATGTTATTTTCTCTCTCTATGACCTCTTTGGAGAAGTGTCTATTCAGGTCCTTTGCCCATTTTTAAAAATTGGAATATTTGATTTTTTGGTATTGAGTTTTATAATTTCTTTATAAATTTTGGATATTAACCTTTTATCAGATGTATTAGCAAATATGCTCTCCCATTCAGTAGATTGACTTTTAATTTTGTTGATGGTTTCCTTTGCTGTGCAAAACCTTTTTAATTTAATGTAGTCTCATTTGTTCATTTTTTATTGTTTCCCTTGCCTGAGGAGACAGATCAGAAAAAAATATATTGCTATGAATATACCTGAAATTTCATTGCTTATATTTTCTTCTAGGATTTTTATGATTTCAAGTCTAACATTTAAGTCTGTAATCCATTTTTATTTTTTTTATTGTGTGTGGCATAAAAAGATAGTCTAGTTTCATTTTTCTGAATATATATGTCCATTTTCCCACTACATTTTATTAAATAAACTATCTTTAGCTCATTGTATATTTTTTCTCTCTTGTTAAATATTTATTGACTATAAAGGCATGAGTTTATTCTTGGGCTCGCTATTCTGTTCCAATGATCTCTGTGTCAATTTTTATGCCAGAACCATGCTGTTTTGATTACTATGGTCTTAAAGTATAGTTTGATATTAGATAATGTGATCTCTCCAACTTTGTTTTTCTTTATCAGGACTGTTGTTGCTCTTTGCAGTCTTTTGTAGTTCCATATAAATTTTTGGAATATTTTTCTAGTTTTGTGAATCATGGGTATCTTAATAGGACTTGCATTGAATCTGTAGATTGCTTTGTGTAGTATGGACATTTTAGTGATCTTAATTTTTCCTATCCATGAACATAGTATATTCTTCCACTTATTTGTATCCTATTGAATTTCTTTCTTTAGTGTCTTAAAATTTTTTTGAGTACAAGTCTTTTACATTCTTGGTTAAATTTATTCCTAGGTATTTTTTTTTCTTTTTGAAGCAATTGTGAATGGGATTGTTTTCTTAATTTCTTTCTGTTCTTTCATTTTTGGCATATAAAAATGCAACTGATTGCTGGATGTTAATTCTGTATACTGCTACTTCAATGAATTCATTTACCAGTTATACTAGTTTGGTGCTGGAATCTTTACGGTACTTTATGTCCAGTATCATAACTGCAAATAATGACCATTTCACATCTTCCTTTCCAATTTGGGTGCCATTTATTTCTTCTTCTTGTCTGACTGTTGTGGCTAGGACTTCTAATACTAGTTGAACAAGAGACTTGCAAGCGATGTCCCTGTCTGGTCCCTGATATTAAGTGGAACAATTTTCATTATTCCCATTGAGTATGACGCTGGCAGTGACTTTTTCATATGTGGACTTTATTATGTCTAGGTATGTTCCCCCTATTCCCACTTTGCTGAGAGTTTTTATCATAAATGTTGCTGGATTTTATCAAATGCTTTTCCTTCATCTACTGATATGATCATGTGGCTTATGTCCTTCATTTTGTTTATGTGGTGAATCAATTTATTGATTTGTGAAAATTATACCAACTTTGCATCTCTGGGATAAATCCCCCTTGGTCATGTTGTATGATCTTTTAATATATTTCTGGATCCAGTTTGCTGATATTTTGCTGAGGATTTTAGCATGTGTATTTATCAGGGATATTGGCCTACAATTTTCTTTCTTTATAAGGTCTTTATCTGGTTTTGTTACTAAAATAATGTAGGCCTCATAAAATGAGTTTGGGAGACCTCCACCTTCTTGAATTTTATGAAGTAGTTTGAGAAGGAGAGGTGTCAGTTCTTCTGAGAATGTTGATAAAATTCACCTGTGAGACTATCTGGAGCCTGTTTCTTTGTTTTCTCATTTAGCTGCCTCTTTGTGTTTGTTTCTATGTATTAAGTAGATCCGCAAAATCTCTGGTGCACGGCTATCTCAGATGCTGCCTGTGGCTGCCTTAGTTAACTTGTTTGGAGCTATCAGAGATCACAGCTTGTGGCTCCCTCTGCTGTGCCTGGGAGCATAAGAAAGGTACAAGCTCTGCACCAAGGCCAGCTCTTACCAGCACCTGGACTGGGGGAGGGTCAACTAAAATCTCATTTGTCTTGCTGTAAATCATTAATATCCAACCTGAACTGGCACGACCTTCTAGGGATCAAGCTGGAAGAGTCATTCAGGCCATGTTGAAATTATGCCCACTCCTCCTTGCCAAGCTCATGGCTATATGAGCTTTTGTGAGTGATATATGTTTCTTTTTTTAATCTGGGGGGGAGGGAGTTACATAGTAGATACATTCAACATTTGATTGTGCTGAATTTTCAAAATTAATTGACCTTTTTCTTAACTCTGGGACAGAGAAGTAAATTCCAAAATGCCTCAGAAATCACATTTCTGTGAATTTTGTCTTTGTCTTCTTGGATTAGAATATCTTTGGGTCTTATAACTACTTGAAAAAAAATGCCTGCATACCATTAACAGGTGGGGGTTAAAGTGAAGTTCCACAATGAAGCCAGGAATCTGTACTCTACGTACAGTGAATATATAAAGGGTATGAATATAAATGTATATACAATGCATATATATTTGAATTTTAGATTTTCAAAAATTTGTGAAGATAGTATTTTCCCATATATCCATGACTAGTTCTGCTATTATTAATATGTTACCTTAGTATAATACATTTGTCCTAATTAATGAACTTATATTGATATGTTACTATTATCTAAAGTTAACACTTTATGATGACGAATGTTGTTTTTATCCATACAAGGTAGCGTGTTCCATTTGGTCATCATGTATCCTTAGGTGCTTCTTGTCTGTGACAGAGTTTCAGACTTAATTTTTTAAAGCAGCTTTATTTAGGCATGATTGAGATAAAACTGCCCATGTTTAATGTAGACAATTACTTTGAAGATAAGTATACATCTATGAAACTATCACCATAATCTATACATAAACATATCCATCACCTCCAAAGTTTCATCTTATTTTTTTTATTTATTATTACTATTATTATTGTTGGGAACCACCCTGCCTGGTTTCAGAAACTGTAACCCCCCATGGCTAAGGCTGAGTGAGAGACCTTGGGACCATAAGCCACTAAGGAGACAAAGCTTACCTCCCTGGTAGGGGTGCCGCCTTTGCCCCCTTTACTTCACACTGCTTGGCCCCCAGTGCATGACTAGTTAGCCAATGACGGGTAAGATTCTTCAAGGGAGGGATGACCTAAGACAGGCATGGTCATGAAGGGGCCCTCAGGGAAGGACTTGCGGGGCTGTAGAAAAAAGGGGGTGATGGACCCTTGCCCCTCGGCTTTGACATAGCCTGAGTCCTCATTCTGTCTGCAAGAAATCTCCTAATCTCTTGGCTGCCTTACTTCCCCTGCCTGATTTAAGCCTGAAACAATGACAGAGGGTGATACAGTTCCTTGCTGGAAAGGGCGGATTCCCTGGGGCTATCAGGGTTCTAAGAAAGAATACATAAAACCCTGTGAAACCTGCTTTGCTAAGAATGTCCCCAGTTTTCTGATAAGGGTCTAAGCATGAAATGAGTTTGTTTCCCAAAGTCTTATAGCCCTCTAGCTAACTGACCCTGACTCAGAATAAGCCCTCTTAGTTCTTTGAATGTTATCTATTGTTTGATTCTTACTGCCTGACAATGATTGATGAGCTTTACCTGTATTCCTGTGCAAATTGAACCCAATAAAAGCCCATTGAGGAAAAGTCTCTTGGCCCTTGTCCTTTGAGAGATCGGCCACCTTTCCTCCCCAAGCAGATCATGTCTTGGTAGACTTATTCTCATCCATGGTGGCTGGGGGGGCCCTACAGGCAAAGCCCCCCAACATATTATTATCATTATTTGAAATAAAAAGACAATATAAAAATGTATTATGCTAGAAAAATTTAACTGTATAGTATTGTTAACTATAGGAAAAATACTATATAGTAGGTCTTTAGGATTTACTAATCTGGCATAACTGACACTTTGTACCTTTGGAATAATACTGCCTCATTTATATCTTTGTGCAGCCCCTGGCAACCACCATTCTACTCTGTTTCCATGAATGTGACTATTTTAGATACCTTTCTTTTATAAGTGTTATCATGCTATATTTGTCTGGCTTGTTTTATTATACTTAGTACAATGTCTTACAGGTTTATCTATGCTGCAACAATGAAAGGAATTCCTCCCTTTTTATAACTAAATTGTATTCATACACACAGACACGCCCCACATTTTCTTTAGCCACTTATTTACTGTTGGACACCAATGTTACTTCCATCTTTCCTACTGTGAATATGGTGAAGATTTCTCTCTGAGATCCTGACTTCAATTCTTTTGGATATATGTCCAGAAGTGGGATTGTTGGATTACATGGTAGTTTTATTTTAATTTTTGAGGACCCTCCATACTGTTTTCCATAATGGCTGTATCAATATACATTCTTGCTAATAGTGTACAAGGCTTTCAATTTCTCCATATTTTCACAACACCTGTTACCTTTTGTTTTGTTTTTGATAATAAGCATTATTATGACAGCTGTGAGATGATGTCTCATTGTGGTTTTGATTTGCATTTTCCTGATGGTTAATGATGTTAAACATATTTTCATGTATTTGTTAGCTATTTATATGTGTTCTTTGGAGAAATATCTATTCAGTTACTTTGCTCATTTATTAATTAAGTTATTTGGTTGTTTACTACTCAGGTGTAGGAATGCCTTATGTACTTTGGATATGGTTTTCAAATATGTTCTCCCATGCCATAGGTTGACATTTCATTTTGTTGATTTTTTTTCTTTCTGTTCAGAAGCTCTTTAGTTTAATATAATCCCACCTGTCTATTTTTTACTTTTTCATGTGCTGATTTGTCACAGCCAAATATTGTGGGGACTCCTCTTCCCAACACTGGAGTTCCAGGCTAGGGAGCTGGCTGTGAGACGGACAATCGCTCCTCAGTGGGGATCTCCACAGCCAACATATCCCTCTCAACTCTTACCCACCACACATGGGTAAGAACTGTATGTCTCTGCCCCTTCTGTCAGTCTCATGGCTTCTTCTTTTGCAGTTCCGTTCATCTCGCCTTCGCGTAGTTCTCAAGGGTGATTATTCCATAATCTAGTTGTAATTTTGATGTGATCAAGGCAGAAGTTAAACACAGTATTTAACTGCTCTGCTATTTTTTTATTTAAAAAAATTTATCGTTATTCTATTCCGGTTGTCCTAAATTTTCCCCCTTTGCCGTCCTCCACCCAACCCACTCCCCTGCTCCCACAGTCAATCCCTACACTATTGTCTATGTCCATAGGTCATTCATACCTGTTCTCCAACCAGTAGTTCCTTTTCCTTGTTTTTTGAAGTGTGAAGTGAGATTGTTTATTTAAAATTCTTATTTTATGTAGGCATTTATTTCTATAAATATTCTTAATAATGAGTTTGCTGTATCTTATAAATTTTGGCATGCTGTGTTTTAATCTTTGTCCTCAGATGTTTTAAAATTTTCCTTTTAATTTCTTTTTTTATCCAATTATTGTTCAAGAGTATCTTATTAATTTCTGCATATTTTTGAGTTTTTCCATTTTCAATTTGTTATTGATTTTAATTGTGTCCCCATTGGTTATAAAACATACCTGCAATAATTGTAATCTCCTTAAATTTATTAACATGTTATTAGCAAATCTCATATAACAATGCATAAAACTAATTTTATATCAGGGAAAGTGGGTTTTCCTCCAGGTATGCAAGGCTGGGTCAACATATAAAAAATATTTGACAAAATACAACACCCATTTGTCCTATAAACTCACAGCAAACTGGAAATAAAAGGGAACCTGCTCAACTTGCAAAATATATATATAAAAACCTAGAGTGTGGTCTTATGTTTAGTCATATACATCATAAACATTATATGGATTAGTGTATATATAAATCTCAATATGACAGTAAAGATACATAAAATAAATCATAGGATTAAACTCCAGTAAAAAAAGATAAAAGCATGTAAGTAAAAAGAGGGAAATTTTGCCTTTACGTTAAGAAAAGAAAACTTTATGTTTAATGTTGTGAAAGCCTGACTTGACTACAGTTATGTAAATAAAGTGGGATATGGGAAGAGTTTGTCACTATTATTAGAGAAGACACAGCGCCTCTGCAGCCTACTGGGGGAGGAGAAAGAAAGGGAGTATCTAGCTTTCACATATTGATGATGCGCCAAGCACAAAAGCAGGTGTTACGAAATCATCACCCACTCCACATGATGTTGTTGTTACTTCTTTGCTTTCCAGAGGAAGCCAAACGACTTACTGTTGTTCCTTTAGTCTTTCGTTGCTGAGAAAGTGTTTGAAGTCAAGTCTGACTGAAATCTTATCTGTGTGTTCACCTCTATAAAACATACTTGTGATATAAGAATTACACTCTTCTTATTTTCTTACCAATCACTGATGTTGTTTAGACTTCTGCATATAATTATACCTATATAAGAGACACTAGCAAAAATGAGTCTAGAAGTAGCTTCTTTGGTGATGGAAAAGCCTTAATACTCTTAACATTTTAACATAAATGGTTGAAAAAACTGAGGAGCTATAATCTACAAGACAGAAAATTAAGCAGGAGTGTTTTTTGCCTTAATTTTGCTTTTGCAGTGTTCCATTGTTGAAATCTCCATCCCCCATTCCTCAGAATGTAGCTATATTGGAAGACAGATCTTTAAAGAGGTAATCAAGGTAAAATGAGGTCCTCAGACTGGGGCTCTAATTCACTACCACTGGTGTCCTTAGAAGAAGAGACATTTGGACAGACAAAGAGACACCAGGAAGCCCGTGCACAGAGGGAAGATCATGTGAAGATAAAGCATCTGCTAGCCAAGAAAAACAACCTCAGAGGAAACTAACTCTGCCAATTCCTGATCTTGGATTTCCAGCCTCAGGAACTATGAGAAAATAACTTTCTGTTGTTGTTTTTTTTATAACAGCCCTAGAAAACTGGCAAGTTAATGTAAAGGAGGTCTAAAAAGGCCTTTAAATATTTGAAATAGTGTCATATTAAAGTATACACATACTTGTTCTACATTTTCCCTCAAGAAAAAATGAGAGGCAAGAGTATTCAGAGGTAAATTTTACCAAAACTATAAGCTGACTTTTTAAACTATATTAAATGTTTTTTAAAAGATTAAATAGTTGTTCCCTTTCTGTTGCTTTAAATGGGGAAATGAAACAAGTGATGGGAGGAGGAAGAAAGAAAAAGGACGGGAAGGAAGGGAAAAGGGGATGGAAAGGGGAGAGAGGGAAGAGAGAAAAATAAATGCATGACAGTGTAATTCCACTCGGAATTATTCATAGAGAGTGCTGAACAAGGAATTCTCAAAAGTGTGGTATTTAGACTAAATCTCCTCTATCTTCCTTTAGGATTCAAAACTCTATGACTCACTATCATTTATATTGAGAAATACTTCCAAATGTCAATGTATCCTTAAAAGTTCCTCCAATTTTCCAATAAACAATGAACTGACATATGTAGATTTTAAAATGAAATAAAAGTCGGTTTTAGTCTGATTAATTGCTTATTAGAATAATCATGCCCTCTGCTTTCCCCAGTGAGCACTCCACTTAAGTGACATCATTTATAATAACTTAGATACTTCCTCTTTTAGATTAAGCATATTTTAAAATAGCCACAAAATAATAAACAAATAGGCAAACATCCATTTCCCTTATTTGATGGATAATTAGAAAATAATTTGGAAGTTATTTTAAGAGTTGAAATTTCATGATTAGTTGTAATCATTTTTTATATCTTTTTCTGTGATTTTTAGATTAAATAGATGTTTAAAAACATTTTTAGCTCTGAAAAAGTGAGGCTATAACTACATTTCTTAGGACCCAAATTACAGTCCCTAAAAATCTCTCTCACTAGTAATAACACTTTTGAAATATTTTAATGAAGTATTTTTGTATAGTATTTACATACTTAACAGAAATTTTTCCTAGAGAACTATAGATTCACATTCAGCCACAGAACTGGATAATTATGATAATGTGATGACAATCATAATAATAAAACAAGCCTGAGCAGTTAAATATTTTCTCTACATAACTCATAGCTCCCTTCCTATTTGTTAAGTTTTTTCATAATTTTCCATTTAAGAACTAAGCTAATTCTTGTAGTGAAGTTAGAAAATTACAGATACTCTATCCTCTTTAGTGAAGCAAATGTAGCTTCTTACTTCCAATAACAGATGTGGTCTTTTCAGATTTCCTGTCCCATGGAGATACTGAAGAAAAACAAAACACAATTTTAGTCTATCTCTGCAAACTCTCCGGTGCATAATAATAAGGAATCACTTGGATAACTCAATATTTTTACTTAAAATACAGAGTGTGTAGTGGCCCAGTGGAGGGGACTATTCAGTGGATTCATAAAACAGTGTTCAGGCTATTTGGTTGACGACTCTCATGTGATTTGCTTGGATTCCATCCATAGGCTTTTTTCTGGTTTGATACTAAATTATGTAAAATGAATTCTTCTAGTGTCTGATACTGAATTCTGTAAGTGCAATATTCTGATATTTGTCTTGTCTTTGTCTTAGCAGTTCTGTGATCCTCTTGGGCATATTGGACCTTCTTCAGCTCTTACACTGACTTACTATACGTTCTAACTTTTATTTGGTTTGAGGCTTCAGTGGTCAACTCAAGAGATACAGACTTCTGGGTCACGTAGCTACCACCATGGCAACTTGTTCTACTAAAGCCTTCTCAAAATGGTTCCTCTGAGCATGTAGGAAATTCAAATATCTTTTGTTTCGTATAGTAAATGAGGAAAAGGAAACTCAAACTCTCCAAGTCCTCCTCTCCTCTGTGTAATTCTCTCTCTCTTTCTCTTTCTCTCCCTCTCTCTCTCTTCTTCACACACACACACACACACACACACCATATTGTACCTGGATGCAGCTGGTCCAAATTGAAGAGGACAGAGGTCAGCCTTTAATAAAATTGCCTTTCTTACTTGTTTCTCAGAATATCCCCTCTGTTTACGCAGACATACATGTCCCCCTGACTCATTGCATTACTCCTAATTCCATCTTCTTTCCACTCTTCCTTAGAACTGAATGTGGGAGGTTATTTCTTCTATGTAATATCCTAATTTTTGTATCAATAAAATTTTATATTTAATTAGGAAAACCTAGCTTAAGATGGGCTAAATTTAAATTATAGTAAGTTAGAAAATCCTTTCCTATCAATGTCTTCACTTTCAATGAGATTATTTTTTCTCTACTAATATCCTCTGTTAGCAAACAGAAGCTAAATATTGACTACTTATCTTATCATTCCAGTTATATCACAGCTAATCACATTCCCAGTTTCACATCTAACAGCTATAGTCTCTTATCAAGCCGTGGAGAACGAGATGTCCTCGCTGACAAGGAAGAATATGTTATACGGGGAAATGCAAAGGAGAACAGCCAACTAACCAATTCAGAAAGCAGTGACTATTTTATTCTAGAAAGTTTGAGAGTTTAGAAAAAAACGTAACATCAATTTGAAGTTAATTGTGTATTAGTGACTGGGTGGCTAGGATAACAGAAATTCATCTTCTTACAGTTCTGATGTCTGAAAGTCAAGACTAAAGTACCAGTAGGGTTGGGTTTCACTGAAGCCTCTCTCTTGATTCACAGATGGTCACCCTCTTCCTATTCATGCCCTCACATGGTTGTCCTTCTGTGCTTGTGTGACCATGGTGTCTCCCCCTCTTTTAATAAGGACATCAGTCCTTTGAGATTAGGGTTCCACTATCATGACTTTATTTAATCTTAATTACCTCTCTACAGGCCCTATTTCCAAATATAGTCACTTTGGGAATTACAGTTCCAACACAGTTCAGTTCTTAACAATCAAATTAAAAATATATTTTCAAATATTCTGTGCTTGTTCCTTGTTCTCATCACATATTTTCTTTTTGTCCCTTTGTTTCCTTCCCTTCATTCTAGCAAATTGCTCCAAATTACTTTTGTACAATTGAAACTCAGGTGAAGAAATTCAATTAGGCCTCTCAGTTAATGGCATATTTTCATCACTGGTCTGTGCAAGTTCCCACTATTATTTTATTGATTGATTGATTGACTGATGGATTTGTATATTTTATTGTATCCCTCTCCCCACCTCCACCTTTGATTTTTATATGCTTTCTTGCCAAATAGGTACATACTATTTTACACACATCATTTTATGCAAATATTATTGTGCTATATATCTTGTGGGGTTTTTTTACTTTATTGCACTGAAAACCAGGTTTTTAAGATCTTCCCATATTTTCATTCTCTAATCTTTGTTTCTAACTGCTATAAATATCCTGTGATATACATGTAACATATTGCATTTATTTTTTCTACTTTCTAATGAAATGATTAGATTTATTTTTAAAATTCAACATTATATTAGTTTCATGTGAACATCATAGTGGTGAGACACTCATATAATTTACTAAGTGTTCCCCGTGGTGGTTCAAGTACCCACCTGACACCATACATTTTATCACAACATTCCTGACTATAATCTCTATGCTGTACTTTACATCCTTGTGACTATCTTGTAACTACCAGTTTGTACTTCTTAATCCCTTCACTTTTTTTGCCCAGACCCCAACCTGCCCTCACCCCAATCTGGTGGCTGTCAGTCCACACATTGCATTTGAATTTGGACACAATTACTAATGGCATCTTTTAGTTAAGTAGCTGAGATACAGATCTAGTTACATACCCACGGTTTTGTCAACTCTTACAGAAAATTAACCCTTAAAAAGACCCCTCAGGTTAAAAAACTACAACTGCAAGTAAATCATAACAAAAAAAGTAATCAATATATTGACAATAATCAACTGTTAAGTAAGTTGACTTAAGCAAATCCAAAAATCAAATGAGAAAATCTAAGTCTCAAGGGTCTTCTGCAATTTTCTAGTAAAGAACTTGATGGGGCTAAGCTGTATGTTATTTAATGTATAAATAAATTAAAGAGATGAACACATGATTGTAGTGTTGTGACTTAGTTTGAAGTCCCCAAAAGCTAACACTGAG
This sequence comes from Desmodus rotundus, assembly GCF_022682495.2. Taxonomy (NCBI): domain Eukaryota; kingdom Metazoa; phylum Chordata; class Mammalia; order Chiroptera; family Phyllostomidae; genus Desmodus; species Desmodus rotundus. The sequence continues at coordinate 26,393,780 of NC_071397.1, forward strand.
ATGAGTATCCTGCACAAATGATTTATTAAAGAAATTTCTCCAGGAGAAACTATTAGTAAGTGGGAAAAAAACAGAATAGGAAGAGGAGGAAACAAAGCAAGTGTTCCATTTTTATACATTGTCCCTGTAGGAGATGCCTAGAGTGTAAATTCTACCTCGGAATCTGTCCTTGTCCAGAATTGGCAGATAGGACATACATATGAGGAGGACCCCCCCCCAAAAAAAAACCACCCAGAATTATCTTCTGGAGGGCAGGTCCCTTGTACTACAGGCTTCCCCCATTAGGTGAGTGTTCTAGGAACCCATCTGTATCAGTGTACCAGTTGGCATTGTTGTGAGAGGCTGTGTTGGGCTTCAGTGAAATTTTTTTGAAGGCGCTTTCAATGTACTTGCCTATTTCATGATGGGTGACTTACAAGCACACCTGCCCACTGCGGGCTCAGTGTTCAGCAGTTTTTTGCCACAAACAGCATGACCCCCTTGCTCCACCCTCCCTATTAAAATGGCAGAAGCAATAAATGGCATCAAAATCGACCATCTCAAAACAGTTTTGAGCAGTGGGAAAAAAGTTTTGATAGGTGCATTATATGAAATGGAGAGTTCTTTGAAGGTGACTGAAATTTAAACATGTAAGCATAAATACACCATTTTTTAATAAATAAGTTCTGAGGTCTTTTGGGTTCTCCTCCATCCAGCACCACCCAATTGCTAACTGGCCAGTATGTGGCTAAGGGCAACATGGAGCTCTACAAGGGAAGATGTTTTCCAGGCCAGGACTCCTGCCCTTGTTAGCCACGTGGCTACACCAGCCCAGGTGAAGTTCTCCAAAGACAATTACAGATACAATAGACACAGTAGCACACAGAAGCTGGGGGAGAGGTATGAGGACATGATAAATGAGATCAGAAGTGATGTGTGCAATGCACTGACAATGTCTGCCACATGCAAAAAAAAAAATTAGATGTTGATCTAGTTACTAGATTCTAATGAAACGTGGTACCATGCAGAACTGTGGAGGTGCCAGATTTCCTGATGAGTCAAAAGTTGTTAAATTGCACTTAATTCATTCCCTGCTATTTTAGACTATGTAAAATTGTCTTGTAAAAGACAATGTGACTTGTAAAAATACTGTCAGTTGTCTCCTCAAGTCTCGTCAGAAACATTACTTTTACATCTGAGAAAATATGAAACCTGGAGTAGTGAGGTGACATTTTTTAATATCATGCCAAGTTCCAGTACAAGATCTGGGACCCCAAATTTCTGAAGTCCATATTTAATTATGAATTTTATAAAAATAAGTATTTCAAACAATAACATATATAATCACAAAATTTACTGACTGCTGTAAAATGAAAACCTTAAATTTAAGATACTTTAGCCAATAATATTTAGAGGTATATAAATGTTCAGGAGAAGACACATTAACTGACATAAAGAAATGGGAATCAAAATGTAATTAAAGAAATGAGGGGAAGAAAAAAGAACATCTAGGTTCAATACTGTTGAGCATAAGACTGGTGGATGTCTGGACGATTTTTCATTAAGTACAGGTAAAAAAAGGCTTGCTCAATGTGTTTGATTTTTGGAAGAGTCTTTAGGTTGGTCAGTGTGTCATGGTTTAAAATCTGTCGGTGAAAGCACATTGAAAAAAAAAGAAAATAAATGAAGTTATTTTAAATATCCTATTCTTGACCTATTTCCATATTTTAAATTATAATTCCTCCAATATAACTTACTTGAATTTGATAGTACTTTTAAATGTAATGCTTCGCATAGCTAGGTAGGTGTATTTTTACAGCTCTTCCATCAAGTTCGTGTCATAAGTAGGTCAGCATAATGAAATATGTATGGAGTGATGGAAATGAGGGAGTTTTGAAAAGTTGCAGATTTACTTTTGAATTGTGAACTTTTAAAAATCTTTTTAGTTCTGAAAAAAATCGATGGCATTGTTTGTTGAAACCATTTTTAATATCAAATGAGTTTCTTTTCCAGATTTTACAGAACATAATAATAAATAATTAGAAAATACTTTAATACATAAATGAAGTATCTAGAAAAATAGTTTATTTAGAGTATGATATTGATAATTTGTACATGATTATAAACTAAAAATGGTATAATGAATTTAGTTAATTATATATTTAACAGTTCATAATTTAACTTCTATAATGTATTTATATCTTCCCTGCTTAAAAGATGCAAAATATGTTTAACCTTTAAATTAAAAAGTTCTCTTAAGCTCTTTAAAAAATAACCAATACTATAATTTAACATTTTTCTAAGTTAAGGTAAAGTTAAAGATATGTAAATGATTTAGATGAATTAAATGAAAAATAATTGTATGTGTTTTATTTTATTTACCTTCTATGGTTGATATTCTCCTGTATTATAGATGAGTATTTTAGGCTACATATAATCAGATATGTCAAACGCATTTAATTAACATTCATTTATTTTTTTATTTTAATTAATTAATTAATTAATTTTAATTTTTTATTGTTATTCAATTACAGTTGTGTGCCTTTTCTCCCCATCCCTCCACCCCACCCCAGCTGACCTCCCTCCCTCCCCCACCTCCACCCTCCCCCTTGATTTTGTCCGTGTGTCCTTTATAGTAGTTCCTGTAATCCCCTCTCCTCACTGTCCCCTCCCCACTCCCCCCCTGCCCATTGTTAGATTGTTCTTAACTTCAATGTCTCTGGCTATATTTTGTTTCCTTTTTTCTTCTATTGATTATGTTCCAGTTAAAGGTGAGATCATATGGTATTTGTCCCTCACCGTCTGGCTCATTTCACTTAACATAATGCTCTCCAAACATTCATTTAACTTTCAAAACTTCCATATCTCTTAACTCATTGGGGTTACTATGGTTTTTACACCACTATCCTAATGGAATTAATTTTTAAAAATTAATTTTAATATGAACACCAGACATGAAAAATATAATTATAGACTTTGATTCAAGTTTTGTGTTAGCATTGTTTATACAATGTGTAAAAGCTGTTAGAATAAAAATGATTCAAAATTACAAATGTAAAATTAGTACACATATGAATTCTTATTTTACAGCATGACAGTAATTCACAAAAATATAAGAATATCCAAAATGTGAAAAAATTACATAGGTATATTTTCTTAGATTTTTTTTTTTACTTATACTATAATTTTTCCTTTTCTTTACAATTTAATACTGAAAATAATTTTTAACTCTAATAGTTCTAAAAGAACACAAAATTAATACTGAATTAACTATAAAACAATTATGATAAATTTGAAAATTATAATTGTATTGTATTATTAAGCTATTAAGAGTAATTGAAGTACTAAAATGCTCTTATATTGAATTCTTGATGTCTCTGTGTAGAAGTTTTGTTAGTGTGACATTAGTTTCTTTGGGTTATATTGATATTTCAGAGGCAGTTTGCATGGCTACTTCTCCTTTGGCTACTCTATTTAATCAAACAAGGAAAAGATATATCAGGTACTCTGTAAAACAATGCCAATATGTTGTGTTGCATAAACTATGTAACCTATACACAAATATTTGTTTTATTATGTAGTTTTGCTCTACTTGTACCCTGCTAACATAGAAAATGTCAATTTATTTCAGGAAATGCCCATAAGAAAGAAAAAAATGTGGTGTCTTTATGATTGTTTGCATTACTTGTTGAGTATTTTTCTTACAGGAGACAACTTTCATTTGACTTGGTCATACTGGAAACACAATCTTCAGTTTAGAATTTTCAATGTCTGAGAATTGGGAAGTTTTCAGACAATTGTTCCTGGTTCCGTACATTCCAGATATTATTTCCCCTTACATTTACAAATCCTTACACTGAGATTTAGAACATGTTCATATCACTGTACCATATCTTGTTCTCTACCTTTGTATTAGGAGGGTGGGAGAGTTGTTTTACGGAGTGGCAAGGGTATTCTGGGAATCATCCCCTTACCTGAATAGCTAGCAATTACTACTCACCAGAGTGTGGATCTCTCACTAAAACAAAACAAATGTAACATAAATTTTTTTGGCCATATCACCAAAAGTCCTGATCTATTTAAATACCAGGGAAAAATTAGATACTGAAGATATTGGGGTGGAAAGAGCTAACAATCTTGATCAACTAGAGTTTTAAACCATAGTAATGTGAACCCACTCAGGGGCCTTCCCATGCCTTGAGAGGGGCTTCATCCCATAATTGTTTCTGATCTTTATACTCAGTAACTCTTAAAAATCCAACTGTGATATATAAAATGCATTTAACAATTTCTAATTAATTTCCACTATTGAATTTTACTCTAAAGCAATGCAATGGAAACACTACTTTTCCACATGAAAGCACCTGAAGGGTAATTAAGGCTGTTCCTAATATTACATGTTCCAAAACTACAGTAAGAACCTCTGCTCCACTCCCCCAAAATACTATTTATAATTTCTTACTCATACCGAGTCATCTTTCTCAGGTTTAAATACTGACTTCTGGAAGAGCAATATATCAGTTCAAATCATCTTTGGAGGGGGTGATATGATATAGATTACATTCCACACATCCTGTATCTTTTTAAGTTAGAAAGTGATATGTGAAAAGAGTATGTAGGAAACTTACAAAGGAACTCAGTTTTTAAATATATTGATGCAGTAATAGATACAAGGATTTTGCTGTGTTTCCAACCCACAAATGAGAATAGACAAGTGCTTACATGTCAGAAGGTTATAAAAAACCATGCTAAATGGAATCAGGAAAGGGAAAATGCTTATCAGATCAGTGATATAGGAAAAACATCTGAAATAGGTAGTTCTTGATATAAAAAATATAAGACATTGTTCTTAACTTCAATGTCTCTGGTTATATTTTGTTTGCTTTTTTCTCTTGTTGATTATGTTCCAGTTAAAGGTGAGATCATATGGTATTTGTCCCTCACCACCTGGCTTATTTCACTTAGCATAATGCTCTCAAGTTCCATCCATGCTGTCGCAAAGGGTATAAGCTCCTTCTTTCTCTCTGCCGTGTAGTATTCCATTGTATAAATGTACCATAGTTTTTTGATCCACTCATTTGCTGATGGGCACTTAGGTTGCTACTAGTACTTGGCTATTGTAAATTGTGCTGCTATGAACATCGGGGTGCATAGGTTCTTTTGGATTGGTGTTTCAGGGTTCTTAGGGTATAATCCCAGCAGCAGAATTGCTGGGTCAAAGGGCAGTTCCACTTTTAGTTTTGTGAGGAAATTTCATACCGTTTTCCACAGTGGTCACACCAGTCTGCATTCCCACCAACAGTGCACTAGGGTTCCCTTTTCTCCGCATCCACCCCAACATTTGTTTGTTGATTTGTTTATGTTGGCCACTTTGACTGGTGTGAGATGGTACCTCATTGTGGTTTTAATTTGTGTCTTTCTGATGGCTAGTGATGCTGAGCATCTTTTCATACATCTCTAGGCCCTGTGTATGTCTTCCTTGGAGAAGTGTCTTTCAAGTCCTTTGCTCATTTTTTAATTGGGAAGGTGGAGGCGGGGGAAGGAGGTGGTGTTGGCTGGGGTGGGGTGGAGGGGTGGGAAGAAAATGCAGACAACTGTAAATTAACAACAATAATTTTTTTTTAAAGTATATGACAAACAATTTCTCCATAGCTGGAATCATGCAGGGTTTTTATCACCTTGCTTTCTTGCTGAGCCAGAATCATTCAATACTTAGCCCAGGTGTTAACTAGTCTGAAAGTGTTTTCTTAGCCCTTTCTTTTCTTCCAGGAGAATTGGAGTCTTTCTTTTCTCTTTTCATCACACCCTATGTGTTTCTACATAATGACAATATTGCTATGAATGATAACTGCATTCAGGAATACATTGCCATTGGGTGCTTACCTGCTTCATGGCAAGATTTGTGATTTCTGTCTTGTTCAATTTTCATACCTGAGAATTTGTGCCACTGCATTTGCATTTAATAAATATGTATTGGCTATAAGATTGAACATTGGAGTAACAGGACTAGCCAAAGTTATGACTAAAAAAGCACGGACCATGTCTGATGAACAGTAACTGATTTCAACTGGCAATTATGAAATATGCACTACAAGAAAAGTCCATAAAGCTAAGCTGTAGCAATATTTTAGAGAGTCCTAAGAGCCAGATGGAATAATTGATACTCAACTTGGTCAATAGCAATAGTCTTCAGAGATATTTTAGTTGGAAGGTACTATTCTTGAATTCCAGCAAAAGATAGTGAGTGTTTTCATAAGAGTTGTTTACAGGCAGTGAAAAAAAATTTTAGGTATCTTCCTTTAACGCAAGTTATATCCAGGCAACTATAATATTGCCTGTTGATAAAATTCAGCATTGACAGTGTTTATTAGCAGATATGGACTCCAAAGAACAGAAGAATAGAAGTTGTATAGAGAAAAAGTTAAGAAATTAACTTTGACCTGGAGAAGAGGGGTGTTTTTTTAAATAATGTTATGTAGTAATATGTACAGATTCTGATCATTTTGTAGGTGCTCAGTTCATTGAGTTCATTTCTAATTGCCATTTGTCCTCTAGAAAGTAACAGGCATGGTCGTCTGTTATTGGATAAGCTGTGGGGTTGAGGGAAAATGTAGGCAGAATTTGATGAGTTATGAAGAATAGCTTCTGTGGGTGTGTAGAAGGAGAAATGAGACCAGTGGTATAAAAAAGGTGATGGCGACTCAGCTTAGCTTAGATACTATTATACACCATGTGGAACTGATGTGTCGTTGTTTGTCATTTTCCTCCAGCAGTGAAGAGCTGCCGTGGTATCAGATACCAAAACAGAATACAGACTACATGAACATTGTGTATTGTCAGCTTAGCTATATAGGAACTATTCTCAAAATAGTCTTTCTCTGGTCATGTTAGCATGAATCGCAAGAGACATTTTGCACAAGATTGGAGAGGTGGAATGAAAATGAAGTAACAGAGATAGATAGGCAGATAGATAATTAGATAGATAGATAGAGAGAGAGAGAGAGAGAGATGTATGTACCTTAGAAGATCAGTTCAAGGCATGAGCTGCTATTGCCACTCACATATGTAATCTCTCATGTGTTGGTTCCTCTTATTGGCATGGGGTAGCAACTGGGCTCACAGGTTCCTCATATCCTCCCATATCCTCCTTCAGTATCTTCTACTCCTAGGCCACATGTTTCTTTAGCTCCCTGATGAATATTACACTCTTCTTCTGCAGGATACTCCCATCATTAAAGTTGGAGGCCTAGGAGCAGGGGGGCACTTAATGTGATTCCCATTTATTCTCTTGGTTTACTGCTCATCTTAACTGGTCCCAGGTTATCTTGCTTAACTTCAGCAATGTCTATCTTCTCTTCCTGATCACGTACATTGAGGATTTTAGTTTCTTGTACCAGAGATACATGCAAGAGACTCGCATAGAGGCAGTCACATAACTAGCTCAAATAATTGTGCAGAGTCCAGCCACTCAATAAACCACACATTGCTCTGCTCATCTCATTGAAACTAAGATGATTCTCATGTGGTTTCCACAGCAAGCATGGTGACTAAGAGATTCCATAGTTCTGGTAGCAGATAACGGTAAGTGGCCTGTCAGCGTCTCTGGGCCAGGCACAGAATGAATAAAGAATTTTCTCCATAAATATAACTCATAAATAATCACTTTGTGAAAAACTCATATTAGCCAAAACTAATTGTTTTCTTTCTTAAGTGTAATTATCTCCAAATGTTTGCAACTTTAAATTTTTTTTATCTCAAATATATTATTTGTATATGTGTATGAGGTCACATTTTAAAGTTTGTATTTTCCCTTTTTCTCTAGAACACTAATTCAACTCTGTCCTACCAATGTGCACAGAGAAAACCTCTGTTTTCTGAGTGACTAATTAATGGTTCATAAATAATGAAGAGGATTGTGTTTAATATGCTTCTATTTATATATTCATACAACAATAATATATTGTTCATTTAGTAAAACAATATCTTATACTACAAAGTATTAAAATGGTTATGTTGTGTTAAAACTTTATAGAATTATTGGAAAAAATAAATGGGGTGTTATCCCCATATGGATAGAATTTGATATGCTTTTGTTAGTTCCCTCTTCATCATTTACAAAATAAACATGGGAAGAAAGGTTTCAATGACTTACTTGGGTGTGCATATAGATATTGTGATTAAGTAGAAACATATATAAGAAGTTTATGTGTTGAAGGCATTTTGCTGCTAAACCAAAAAGTGGACAGATACAAATTGCAGTCACTGAATAAAGGGAGGAAAGTAACAGCTCCCTAGGACTTGTCATATTTATTTAAAATAATTGCAATCTATTAAGTAATGAAAATAATTAGCTTGAGGCATATAAGGTGGTCCAGTGGATCATTTCCCTCAATCAACATTCTAAATTTAGGATTCTTTACGCTATGAAATAGGAAACTTATTAAATATGTATCCTTCTATTTTACAGTCTATACTCACAACATTATACTGGGAAACTACATTCCAGTTGTAAGAGCAATTGAGCTGGGTTTCACAAATAACAACTGGCCCGCGTTAAGCAGAAGAGGCTGCTACAGAGTTATAGATTTCCACTCCCAGACTTTTTGTTTCAGACAGTTTTCATTCTGAGAAGAAGGTCTTTCCATATTTGTAGGCTATATTACATAACTTCAGTAGACAGTGATTATGCAGACTCAACTGCATTTTTCAATTTCAGAAAGGCACGTATTTTAAAAATATATATTATATTTATTTGATTTAAAAAACAAAGCAATATTCAGAAACAAGTTGATTACAGAAAGGCAGAATTTGAGAGCGATAATGAGGTAATTAAATGTGTAAGCGGGTCGGAATGCTACTGGTTTCAGAGATTTTTGTGTTACTTTGGACAAATTATGAGTTCCTTTCAAGCCTCAGTTTTCTCATCCATAAAACATTACCTTCCCTACTGTCAAATTCTGCCCACTTTACATTTGTTGGTTTTTCCTCCATCATCTGTTTTTTCTCCACAGTTCTGCCTCAGTCCTTTGCTCAGCCAGGCCCTGCTGATGCCTCAGCTGAACGTTGTAGTCTCTGAAGGACCTCCTTCTAAAGTGCTATTTGTCTTCTTAGTGCTCCTGCTTGTTAGGAAACCTAGGACTCCTGCACTGGTCTCCAGGGTGGGCAGGAAACTGACAGACTAATCAGGAGGTAGTCATGTGTCTGGATGGCGACTTTCACAAGCTGAAATCGCCCCCGATGGTTGATGCAAACACGGTTGTAAGATTTCACATTTTATTTCACCTTTAAGAAACTACCACTGGGCATCTTTTGCAGTGGGGATGGGAGTCACAGCTTTTCTGTGGTGTTTCCTTGGTATAAAGCAAATATTTTCTAAAAGTGGTCTGTCTTACTGTGTTCTCTCTTTTATTGTTCTTTTGGTAGAGAGAGCAACCTTTCGTTGGATCTTATTCTGTGTATGCACGTTGGTGTTTTCAGGTTTCCACTTCTTCAGCTCCAAGTCTAGGATATGTATAAAAAACAAAAACAAAGAGCTTTTGTTTTTCCTTAGGTCCAAATGTTTCCGGAAGGTCTGCTTATTTTTTCTCTCAAATTTCCAGCCTTCTTGTTTTTGGTTTATGCACAATGTTTAAGGTTTTTAGTTTACTTAACAAAGGCCCTGTCAATAGAGAAAAGTATATCTATTATATGTTTCTGAAACAAAAGTCCCTTACCCTGTCTCTAAACTCAGAAAATCCTTTTTAAAAGTCCAAGTCACAAGGAGTATATCTTCAGGCTTTATTCACCATTTTTCTTTTCCCAAATCATTCTGGGCCAATGGGATATTTTAGAAAATGTATGCAAATTATTCCAGAATAGAATGTGTCCAGGTCAGAAGAGTAATTTAGCATACTCAATTACAATACTATTTTTAAATTAATTCACTCAAAGTAATGTTTACTTTGCTATTTCCCAATTGAGTAATCATCCTTTGAGGAGAACACAGATGACTTCCACAATCCCATTTTCTACTGTTACTGTTAATATTATACAATCAGCATTAACTTAATTGAAACCTTGAAAGTCAACATGGAACACTTTAAAGTAACTGTAATAATCATAACGCAAAACTGTTCAAAGATCAAAGGTCATGCATTTAAAACATTGCCAATGTTAATTTAAAAAAGAAAAGCATCTTCTATATTAAAACTTGTTCTTGACTACCTTTCAATTTAGACCATTGAGAAATTCCACTATATTTTCTTTTTTTGTGCATTCATGGGCTGAAAGTTTGATCTTCAATGTCATAATTTGAATATAATTGTTTCCTAGCAACCACTACATTTGATAATTTGCCTTCAGGACTAGAACTGTTTAGAAAGTGCTTTCCATAGCTAGAATGAGTATTAAATAAATAAGTAAGCGATTTGAAATAATTGCAAGATCATGACTACTTTCTCTGACCAATTTTCCAGTCTCTCTGTAAAATGATCGTCTGCTTACAAATCATACAAGTTAGTCCTTTGCTCAGATCAGGGAATGAGTCTAGGCTCCGACCTATTATGAGCTAAAAGAAAACACATTTCTTTGTCACTGATTTTTATATGCATTAGAAAACTGGTTTATTTCCAAAATAAAGAACTTATGCTATATTTAGGCATTTGGGTGTTATGTGTATCTAGTATTTATTAACAACATAAAGGCAAAAAACTCTGCAGTTCCACTCACTGTAGTTATCTTGCATATATTAAACAATTATTTTACCATTGACACTATTACAGATGTCCCCCATTCACCCCTCTTGGCCCAATTCCACCCAGTTTCCATCCGCCCCTTCCCTTGGCCTTTACCACACTATTGTCGTATCCATACTCTACACATACATGTTCTTTGGCTAATCTGTTCACCTTCTTTTATCCACTCTCCCCCACCCTACTCCTCATTGACAGGTGTCAGTTTGTTCCATGTATCCTTGCCTCTGGTTCTATTTGTTCATCAGTTTATTTTGTTCATTAGATTCCACATGTACGTGAGATAATGTGATATTTGTCTTTGACAGGCTTATTTCATTTAGCATAACAATCTCTAGGTTGATCCATGTTGCTGCAAAGAATAAGAGTTACTTTTTTACAGCCATGTAGTATTCCGTTGTGTACATGTACCACAGCTTTTTTATCCACTCTTCTGCTGGTGGGCACTTGGGCTGTTCCCAGATCTTGTCTATGAAACTAACACTGCAATGAATGTAGAGGTGCATAAAAACTATCTGATTTGTGTTTCAGGATTCTTAGGGTATTTTCCCAGAAGTGGAGTCCCTGAGTCAAAAAGTAATTCTATTTTTAACTTTTTGAGGAAACTCCATACTGTTTCCCACAGTGGCTGCACCAGTCTGCATTCCCACCAAAACTGCACTAGGGTTCCCTTTTCTCCACATCCTCTCTAACACTTGTTGTTTGTTGATTTGTTTATGATGGCCATTCTCAACTGTGTGAAGTGGTATCTCACTGTGGTTTTATTAAACTATTTTTTAAAAATTCAATGAAAAATAAGGATATTGTCTCAGTTTATTTAGGCTAGTATAATAATATACACAGATTGTGTAGCTTACACTTAAGAGAAATTTATTTCTCACACTTCTGGAGCCTGGAGGTCTAAGCTCAGAGTGCCCAAATGTTGTGTGAGAGCCCTCTTCTGGGTGCAGCCTCCTCATTTTATCCCCACATAACAGAAGGGGCAGGGGAGCTCTGTGTGTCCTCCTTTATAAGAGCACTGCTTTTATGTATGAAGGCCTCAGCCTCAAGACCTACTCACCTTCTGAAAGCCCCACTTTTAATACTATCACATTGGAAATTAGAATTTCAACATGGACAAAAACAAGGGGGTTAGAAACAGGGAAGGAGGTAGAGATGGCTGGGGTGCTGGGGAGGGGTGGGGGAAAAGGCAGAAAACTATACTTAAACAAAAAATTTCAAAACTATTTAATAAAAAAATAAAAATAAATACTGAATGAAAAGTACAAATAAAAAGAATTTCAAAATGAATCCTGGAGGGACATAAAGATTCAGACCATAGTGGAAACTGGATAACATTTAAAAAGTTAAACTTAAACAACAAAAATAAGTAAACCATAATGTTAATTAAAATATATTAATTTGATATATACTAATACTATATAAAATTCTTTATATTTTTAATGAATAATACATCTATTATCTTGACTAATCTTTAGGTGATGGGTCCAAGAAGGCATTGTTGTACGGAAGGTGAAGAGTAGTTTCTGCCACTGAGACAGGGAAGGCAGAGTACTCAGTACAGTGTCTGACACAGTCTAAGGTCTCAGTAAATAACAGGCTTATGCTTCTTTCAAGGAATTTATAAAGGTGATGATGAAGAGAGGTTTGGGGTCAGGTTTGGTCCTACTGACCACAATAAATCTTAAAAGAAAAAATAATCATAATAAATATTTGACTAAAAACTAAACTTTCCATAAAATTTATATAATTAATTTATTTTTGTTTTTTTCAAGAAAAATAAGTATTTAAATTTTTTGTTGTCAGTCAAGGACATTTTTTATTGCTTTTAGAGAGAGAGGAAAGGAGAGAGAAAGAGAGAGAGAGAAACATCATTGTGAGTGAGAGATATCAATTGGTTGCCTTCTCATAAGCACCTCAACTGGGGATTGAACCTGCAACCTGGGTGTGTTCCCTGACCCGGAATCAAACCCACAACCTTTTGGTCTACAAAACAGTGCTCCAACTAACTGAGCCACAACAGTCAGAGCAAGAAATGAATAATATTTTAGAAGAATCAATTTGTTATTCTTGTTCTCTATTATCTACATGCCAGTGTCAAACAGTTGCCTTGGAATACAAAATTATTTTTAAAGAAAGTACTACAATTTAAAAGCATTTCAATACTATCATCAAACATAAAAGCTCAAAGGTCAAGTAGTATTTATATAGAAAAGCTCAATTCTTATTTTTAGTGGACCTTGAATTTCATAAGAGTAATAAAAAAGACATGCAGATATCAATGGTAATATCATCTTTATTTTTTTTCTTTTTGGATCATTTGTGCCTCTAAGATGCCAAAATTAACTTCAAATTAGTGGGGGGAAGTCTCATCAGTTAAAAATGCTGCCTCCATAAAAACATGTGAGTGACTATATTATGTGTCACTAGATTTACACATAGGTTCAGTAGCTGGGATGTTAACTGATAAATGTTATACAAAGACAAAAATGTAATTTTCCCACATTTTGAGAAAAAACACATTACCTATGTGAATATTTCTAGTGGCTATGCAGATGGAATCACACAGTAAGTTTCTTGTCGTAATTTGGAACACAGTTTTGTGTTTTTAAAAAAACTAAAAGATAACTTTAGTCACTTACCATGTACTCCTTTTATAATTGTGATCAGGCCAAATTATGTAATTATAAAATATTACAAGTATCAGCAATCATATACTGACATCTTATAATTATGTAATTATCATGTGGACTTATGGAATTATGACACCTAAAGATGTCAAAAATATTCAAAGTTATTAACTCTTTCCTGGTATGAATTTGGGTAAATTATATAACATACGTACGAAAAGTCAGAGCTCATTCTAAAACCTCCAATGATGAACCTAAGAGAAAATAAAAAATAAAATTTGGGGTAAATAATTTATATTTAAATGCTCTGAAATATCAATTTTATGTATGTACATATATTAAGAAAGTTATTTTATATTATGATTAAAAACCTAATGTTTGTTGAACCACTGTAATTTTTCACATTCAGTAATTTAAAATGATTATATGTAAAGTATCCATATGAATGTATTACCAGACAACCCTTACTCAAAACAATTTTTTACTTAGAAATAATTCCATGTGTACTGGTCTAATACAGTAACTAATGTAACATTTTAATGGCTGTATTGTGGGTATTCTGAGGACTTCTTAAGTACTACAGGAAACTCCAAAGGGAAGAATTTTCTAAAAAGGATGTATTCGACTACAAAAGAATTAAAACTGTCATCTGCTTTTGTCATGGGGAGTTAAGCTCACTACAGCCTCTCTCTCCCACTGATTCACAACTAATCCAAGAAAGCAACCCTTGGCGACTCTGAAAAATAAACAAAACATATTAGATTGTAAAAGAGAATCAAAACTTAGGGAAGATGCCCAGAAAGGGTGGACTTTCTTTTTGTGTGTGTGTGTTTTTTCTTTTTTATCTTGAGGCTTTGCTTGGGGAATAGTCCTAAGTCTTAGAGCTGCACAGTAAAACAATGGGGTGAATGGCTAAATCTCTGATAGAAATATATGTTTAATGTCAGCAGAAGAACCTCAAAAAGGGAACTCTTGAAGGCAGGTGTGTGGAGATTATGGTAGAGAAGAAAGAGCTGAGGAAAGAGTTATTTTAATTCTGTGTTTGAATCCTCAAAAAAATAGTTCTCACCCCTTAACTGTGCATGTATGGGGAAGACCCAGATCAGAATCCCAGAGACTCTGAGAAAATAATTTAAGCTACAAACTGCATCTCAAATGAAACCATGAAAAGAACATGAACAGGACAAACTCAAATTATCACAGTAAAAGCCTTGCAAACTGAACTGAGGTTCCAACCAGCACCCACAAAAGATAGAATAGAAATATTAGTGTAATGCTAAGCACACTGACTGTCAGCTAAACACCACCAATAAGAACAACAATAACAAAGGATGATCTTCTCTAGCAGATTATAACAAAATTTAGAGTCTATGCACTTATATTATTTAAAATTTCAATTCAGAATTACTCAAACAAACAAACAGGGAAATGTTAATGAAACCACAATGAAAAAGATAATCAATTGATGCTGATATTCATATGATCCAGATTTGGAATTACCAGACAAAATAGAGAAAATATTATAGAAGTAGGCTTCTTTTGGTAAAGAAAGATACACTAGAAAAATTGAAAAGATATATGTTCTCAACATAAAACAGAAAGTATACAAAAATAATCATTTTGAAATTTTAGCAATAAAAAGTATAATATTTGAAAAAAATTTAGATGATCCCAATAGCAAAATTGAAGTCACAGAGGAAAGTGTCAGGTAACCTGAAGTTAGAGGATTTAAATTACATTGCATAAAAAAACAGAGAAAAAGTATCAGAAAAGATAAATAAAGTCTAAGATATCTTTTGGAAACTTTTCAAAGTTCTGATAATCATGTAATTAAAATTTTAGAAGAAAAGAAGAAAGGAATTAGTTGAAAAAATATATACTAAAAGTTGTAATCACCAAAGACTTCCCAAATATGGTCAAAGGCAAAAATTTACACACGTAAGAAACTCAATGAACCCTAAGGGAGTTAAATTAAGAGAAAAACATGCCTAGACATATAATCAAAATAATAAAAAGCAAGTATAAATGTAAAAAGTTTGAAAGTATCCCCCAAAATAAAGAGCAACACATTAAATACATTGGAACAAGAATTTGAGTGTAGATATTTCATAAAAGCATGGGAACCAGAACATACTAGAATGATAAGTTTAAAGTAGTGTAAGAAAAGTTCTATGAATGTGAATTTTATATCTAGTAAAAATGTTATTTTTTTAAAGATTTTATTTATGTATTTTTAGAGAGGGGAAAAGAGAGGGAGAAAGAGAGGGAGAGAAACATCAGTGTGTGGTTGCCTCTCATGCCCACCTCCCACCACTACTGGGGACCTGGCCCGCAAACCAGGCATGTGCCCTGACTGGGAAGCCAACCAAGGACCTTTTAGTTCTCAGGCCATGCTCAGTCTCCTGAGCCATACCAACCAGGACAAAAATATTCTTTAATAAAGTGAAACTAAAGATATTGCTAGGTATAGGAAAACTGAGAAACTTTGTTTCCAACAGACTAGATCTAAAAGAAATGTTAAAGAAAGTTCTTGTAGCTAAAAGGCACACAAGTAATACATTTCTAGGAATATAACAAATATTTTCCATCTTAAATTTTAAAAAATTATGACTGCTGACAGCAAAACAAATATATACATTTATTTATATATATATAACTACTTGCATAAATGATAATATTTTTATGTATGCATATGTAATATATATAGCAATTATAAAATAAAATTGAGTTCATGGGAGGTGAATCCATATAATTGCAAAGCTTCAAAATCTTACTTGAGATAGGAAAATATTAACCGCAAGTAGATGAACAATGTGACGTATAGATATTGAAATACCAAGAACAATGATTAAAATATTTAATCCAAGGGGATATAGCTAAATGCCAATATATACTCATAAAACAAAATAGAATACTAAGATATCAAGTAATTCAAAAGAAATCAGAAAAAAGGTACAAGGTGAACAGAAACTAAGAACATGAACAGATATAAACAATACAATAGTAGAAAACAACAAAACATTTCCCACCAAATCAATAATTATATTAAACATATATCTAACTGAAAGTCAGTACCCAATTACATGTTGTCTACATGAAACCTATTTTAAATATCAATACAGATATAAATAATAAGTAAAATAATGTATTAAATATCATGTATACACTGATAAAAGGGAAGCTGAGTGCCTATATGAATGTTAGAAAATTAGATTCTGCAACAAGACATAACTAGGACTAAAGAAGGATATTACATAATTCTAAGGGTATGAGTTCACCGAGAAAAGGTTATAGTCATAAGTCTTTATAAACCTAGTAAGATAGCCTCAAAATACATAACATGAACATATAACTGAGAGATGAAATAGAAAAATATTGGAAGGTGTGCAAGTTTACTATGCAAGGAAGTTTGCGGTGCCAGTGGAGCTGCTCATAGTCCGCCTGGTGACTCCATGGCCGCACCCATTTGTCAAACTGTACCCTGGAGTTCTGTGAGAAGATGCAACGTAAACATTGAAATTAAGAACAATGTAACAATAGCCAGAGGGGAGTGGGGAGAGAATAGTGGGGAGAGGGGTCTATAGGAGCTACTATAAAGGACACAAGGACAAAATCAAGGGGGAGGGTAGAGGTGGGACTGGCTGGGGTGGGGTGGAGGGATGGGGAGAAAATGCAGGCAATTGTAACTGAATAAAAAATAAAATAAAATAAATAAAAATTTTAAAAAAAGAAGTCATTTGTGCATGACATGCAGTGGTGAGCTTCACAATTATAAATGTGAAATTTGAAAGAATGGGTGGTGGCTTAAGCTATTTTCTCTTCAAGGAGAGCACACATTTAGGAACTGAAGATTATATCCTGATTTGGTTTATATGTGATAGATATATGTAGACATGGAATTTCTATTAAAATGAAAACTTCAGGAATAAACTTCATCACCATTTTCTTTTCTTTTTTAAAATTCCCATCCTCCCATCCCCTTTCCTTCCTCCCCTTTGGCAACCATCAACTTGTTCTCTATTTCTATGGGTCTGTTTCTACTTTGTGTTATTTATTCATTTATTTTTTTAGATACCACATATAAGTGAATTTTTTCATATTTTTTAATTATTGGAAATTGCTAACTAGTATCTTCACCTATTATGCTACATGTTAGAAAAAGTTTACTTAGAACCTTTATAAGTAAATAAATGTGACAGTGCCTCCTTCAACAAACATTGTGTAGTTTACCTCAGGGTTATTTTGAAGAGTCTTTAAAAATATAAAAGTCAAAAATGGGTAAGCAGCACATCGGAGAGCTTCTTGGTAAATAAATAAATAATTAAATACATTGTTTTTCTAAAAATTTTTGCTCAGATTTTTTAAGTATATAAGTATTATTTTGAGTTTTATGAAAGATATATCATGGTATTTTCATAGTCTAACTTTTTTTAATAAGGCATCTCTGAGGACTACAGTTATAAAGAAAATATATTGAAAAAATTTCTGTAATATATCACAATAGGTATGCAGCTTGCCAGAATTATGAAATAGTGACATGGTGTTTTCTGAACTCTGAAAGAAAATAACATGTAAATTATTGGAACAATGTAACCTTAACTCTACAAAAGAATCAAACAAACTTGTACATTGAACTATATTAATTTCCCCCCAATTTATCAGCATATGAATGATAGAAACAGTGAATTAATATATATGTTGTTAAGCATCATATCTAACATCTGATAGATACACAATAAATGATGGTTTTCCCTGAATTGTAATTATTTTTTGTCCCTTCTTATTAGAAGATGAGCTACACGTTCAAAATGAAGTGTGCTGAAGCAGCTCCTTGTGTCTAGTCTATTCGGTGGGATTAGTGTTACAATGTTTTAGAAAGTGCCTCTATTTATGTATATGGGTGTGTGAGGTAGGTATATGAGGCATACATGTGAGTGTATGGTACGGGTATGTCTGCACATATATCTGGAAGGAAAATAAATGTTTAAACTTTAGAATCCACAGTAAGAAAACACATTGACCGTAAAATTTCATACTACAATCAGAGCTTTTAGAATTACTGATGCAAACATAGTTATCATATTAAAAAAAACATATACCAGCAAAACAAATTTTTGTTGCCCTTAAGTATGTGTGTGTCTGCATATTTTGCTCTGATTATTGACAAATGCTAACAAATATTTTCATGCCATATGCTGTATAGGCCAAGATGTGTAGGCAGTTTTCTTTCACAGTAGTAGGAGCAGAGCACAACTTCTAATACATATAAACATCTTACACTAAAATTTGCTCTTTTTTTGCAACCATTCTAACTAGTCATCTAGTATTGAAGATTAATGAGTACTTTTCCCAACACTGTGAATTCAGATGAGGTATTAAGTTCTGCAACCCTTCCAATTCTGTTCTGTGTCTGATAAATAATAGTGTGTTTGGAGCTGCCTGAGAACTCATAATTCAGAGCTCTTCATGGGAAATTCATCTTGTGGGGCTCCCAATTATACCAAAGAACTTATTTTTCCCAGACTAAAACTGCGAAGACTTCTCAAAATATATTTTAGTCAAAACAAAGTTACTAAAAAGGAGGCACTTGTGTGAAAAAAATGAATATAAACATTTCACTAATATTTAAGATAACTGAAATTACTCAGTCAATTCCATGGGCAGTTTTCTCATCCTATATTTATTCTCTCCTATGAGACAATGATATGATAATAATAGGGGTATTTTGTTTTCTTCTTTTTAAATAGCATTTTATATTAATTTAAGGTATACAGCATAGTGGTTAGACAGTCATATAATTTATGAAGTGATCCCCCAGACAATTCCAGTACCCACCTGCGCCATATGCAGTTATTACAATAGTATTGACTATGCTCCCTATACCGTACTGTACATTTTTGTGGTTATTTGGTATCAATCATAGATTTAAATGTGGAACTCAGAATCACTATTAATGATTATTTTAGGCATTCTGATAATGGTTATGCACTTGTTATTTGCACTCTGCTGCTTCTACCTGCTTAAATTTTCACTCTTTCAGTTTGTTTATATCACCTATATTTTGGTATTGACAAAAGAAGTTGATTTTTTAAAATTTAAACTCCTCTTGGATTAAGAATTACTCTCTAGGGATGGATAAACATTTTTTAATGATTTATTTTTTAATTTTATAGAGAGGAGGAGGAAGGGAGATAAAGAGGCCTAGAAGCCTTGATGTGAGAGACATTGATTGGCTGCCTTCTGTACACGTCCCAGGGAACCAATTCTGCAACCCAGACATGAGCCCCAACCAGGAATCGAACCTGTGACCCTTCTGTTCACAGGATAACACCTAACCAACTGAGCCACACCAGCCGGGGCTACAAGGACATTGTGATCCAACAGAAATCTAAAGTCTGCCCCATGTTCCCTTATTTGTATCTTTCTTTTGATGGAATCTATTTCTCTTGAAGTTATCTCCCAAAACTCTAGACTTAGAATATTGTTGACTTCAAAATTTCCCTCAAAGTACTTACTCAAAACACCCATCTATCTCCCTTTCTTCTCTTCTTCCTTGCTTCATTTTTCATTGCAATTCATAAGGATAAGTAAGGTGAATGAACACACTAGATGTGTTTAAGGAATACTGAAATTCATAATAGTAATATCATGTTGAAAAGTCTTTTTGTTAGGGTACTAGTTCTATAAAACTAACTCCTTGTTTTGATTTGTTAAAGCTTAAAGATAAAATTTTGTTTAAAACACTGCAGATTTTTTTTAAGGGACGGTCATGCTTTTGTATATGTTCCTAACAATTTATTTTTAGCTTTATGAGACTGTAATTTCACAGAGTTTTGCAATTCCATAAGGTATTCCTGCTTCCTATATTTTGCCTTTGTATTAATTGTTCTGATGACAGACTTCTAAAAAATTCATAGTTAGTTATTTCTTTAGTGCCCATACTCAATTTCTGAAGATGAAAAAGAGTTTTTCCAGGAAAATCTGGCATCTAGTACTACTCACAAATTTTTTACAGCAGTTCTTTCTCTCTATAATGATATGATTTTAGTTGTGTTTTTAGGGTTATACCTAGTTTAAATACATAAAATTTTATTTTGAAATGTATACTTTAAGGTATCTTTAAACAAATTTACACATTCAATGTGATTTAAATTTCTCAATTTTTTTTTCTTACATAAAAATATGCTCTTGTTTGGAATCAGGAATTTGTATTCTTGTATAATTGAACTCCATTTTCTCTACTAAAAATTATTTATTTAGTTTAGTTTTCTTCACCTGGAAATGAATAAAATTAAGAATCCCAATATGTTAACATTCAATGTGATTATATTCCTAAATAGTACTCTCCTCCATCATATTTAACATATACCAATATACAAACTCAGTTACAGTTTTGCCATGTCTCTATAAAATGCAATACCAAAGATATCTGGAATGAATAAATTCTGGTCTATGCCAGTTAATATTATGAAATCAGCACATACCTACATAAAAACACAAAAACTTGTCCACTATACTGCATGTATTGATATAAAAATATATCCTTTCTATAGAGCTATAACTTTACCATTAGGCAGACCAAAACAAAGTTTTATAAAATGCAAAGAAATCATAGGAAATTAGAATGTACTATTTGGGTTTGTGTTAGTGCCATGAATACTAGCAGCTCTATTAAGTATGTCTGGAGAAAAGAGAATGGCTTCGTCCTCATAGCTTGCATGATTAAAGGAATGTGGAATAATAAAAGTGTATTTCATTCTCTCACAAATGTTAAGAGATACATTACGGGACAGCCTTTTTTGATGTATTTGAAGAGTCACTTGAATAACTACCCTATCAAGTTTTCATTTGTCCTTTTTCATGCTGCCTACTTTAGGCTTTCGCTGCCTTCATTCAAACTGATGGCCACTTAGAATTCCTCGTGTGTAGCAGGGTTGGGATAGATCCATTACTAGAATTTGAATTGTTTGGACTGAGCTGTACTTTCAGTTCTACCACTAATAACTATGTGATTTGGAGCCAGTCAGGACATCATTCTAGGCTCGGGTTTCTTATTTTGTAAAACTTAGAACGTTAGAAAATGACACTTTTAGTCTTTAAACTCTGTTTTAACTCCTGAGCGTAGTGTGTTAGTGGCAACTCTGCTGTCTCGCAGCAGTCTTCTCAGTTTTTAACGTTTACGACTTACCCTCTTCAGACCCCAGTGTTAAGCGTTAAGCCTTTCTTTCCCTTGGTTTTAATTTTTGTTCCATGCCAGAAATTTCTGAAGCCTGATTTACCTCATTATAATTAAATAAATTAGTTTGGTTCTCAAGGTGAATTTTAGAAGTACTAGACTATAACATGTATTTATGATTAGCCAACCTCTATTGCAAGGTCAATATTTATAAACTGGAATAAATCACTAATCTTCAGTTTTATAATAATCAAATGCACACTAGCTTGGTATACTCCATAGGTACACATCATCTGAATCCACAGTGGATACTCCTTTGCCCCAGGTTGAAGCTTCTCTACACATTTACTCTTACAATCTAATGAAAGTGTAATTCAGTTTTACAGCGCAGGGAGCTACCGTAATATTTTTGGGTAACTACTAATTAATAAGTGGACACATTAGCTATGTACAAGTAAATATATGAGTTTTGATGAAATTTTGTTGATGATTAAAAAATCATACTTAATAGGGCCTAGTATTTAATACCGAGAGAGTATTTTCTTCAATTTTTCATTGTGATTGCAGGCACTCAAATTGAGAAGCACAATATGCAGACATATTGATCTCTCCACATCCCTCAAGCTATTCTGCTCTAGTTTCCAACTTATTAGAAATGTAAGAGGATCAGCCATTTGCCAGGAGGAGAGTGGTTCTATAGCTAAGAAATTTGAATAATGGGCATTGGAGAAAGGAAAAATATAACTCCTCAGTTAGAATATTTATCTGTAACAGTAAAATCGCTGACCACAGCTAGCCCTTGACTGCTAGATAAGGAACTATTTGTTTTCAGCCTAGATTGATAAGGTTGCTGGTCGTTCTATGCACCACTCTCTCATAGTAAAGGAGACAGACTCTTGAGAAACAATACATTTATTGGCGCCATTATCTTTGACTTCTGGTCCATTTCTAAGTTGGACGTTTCAGTGAGTTCTGCAACCACTATTTTCAAGATAGCAAATGAAAATCTTAAAAGCATTGTGGAAATACTCCCACAAAGTATTTCATGTGGAAATGTATGCCAAAATGGAGAATAAATTCTGGAAGCAAGAGTTTTAACATGACATAATTTATTCAAAGACATTTTATCACTATAGCTGGGAAGACCTCTATAGTTAGACGCATCCTACATATGTTCCTGATGAACGAAGTAGACAGAATCATGTTATGACTATTAGTGGTTAGTTTGTCTTTTTCTTTAAAGCAGCTAATTATGTTCCATTTAAACCAATGAACGTATTTTTACATGTGGCCCTTTTTTTGCCATGGAGACTCAAGATTCTGACTACAGGGCAATAAGCATTGAGTAGAACTGACTCTCGGAGTTGGCAATGGATACAAAATACCTCCACATTGATCACAGTTACCAAAGTGAGAGAGAAAGAAAGCAAACTTTGGAAAAATGAAGAAGGTTTCATATTCAAGGTTTAGTCTATACATTACTGCTAAGATTATCCTGACCCACATGAACTGCCAAGGGCAGACTGAAATATAAGTGATTACCACTTGTAGTACTTTTTATATTCCTATCTAGAAAAGAACATAGTTCTCAGCTTATAGCTAAATACCTACAAAAAGACAATATTAAAGAAGGCTGTGCTGCCTAAACTATCTTATTTCTCTTCTGTGTAAGGATACATGCAGAGTGGGTACCTATGTGCCTAAACAGGACATTTTATTCTCTATTTGTTCACAGCACTTATTTTCTGATTTTGTTGAAATCACAAGAAAATGTAGAAAATGCACAAATGTGAAGGTCATTACACTGAGGTTTTGTCAGGTGATAAAACAAGAGGAAATTCAAAGATGACAGCCATGCAAAACATCTGGCATCCTGTCACCTGCACATTTTTATAACTACACTCCTGCACGTGCTTCTGGGAGACGGCCAGATGGACATGGCGATTATGTGCCACACTGAGTGGCCGCGCTCGGAGGAGGACGTGTGCGTGCCGCCACTCGCAGCGTCTATGCACTTAGGGTAAGAAAGGGCTGCAGAAAAGAGCCCAGAGTGAAGGTTGAAAAAACCCTATCTGGATAATTTTAGTCTTTCTTTTATTGATTGCTTGACACATTAATTAAATTACTAAATTTCCAAAATTTTATTTATATTTTTGTTAATTGTGTTGACACCTACCTGAAAATAACAGTAATTTGATTCCCTACTGACAACCTATTTCACGAGTACAATGACTTTTAAACCAGGCACAGGAGTATAATATAAAAATTAAGTCCTTTCATAAAATTCTGAACATACCGATCCCCTTGGATTTCTTATTTTAATTTGAGAACCGGATTCCTGTGCGACAACGGAGATGCTAGTCCCACACACAGTAGCTCCCCTCCCGACTGCAGTGTCACCTTATTTCTCGGTACATGTCCGTTTGTCTTCTCAGCAGTTAGCGAGTGCCAACAGCTGCTTCCAGGTACTTCGAGAACTTTTTACTATATTTAACACAAGTAGCTTACTTGCACTGACGTTTTAAAACAAATTAATTGGGAAATATAACCCTTAACAGGAGCTGGAAAGTAATTAATGACTTAAATTTATTAAATATCTGCATATATTCCTAAAGTAAAAGAGAAGACATTGTTATTTCCTAAGAACCTATTTTGGGCCTGACATCTTAAATACATTCTATAATTTTATAATTTAATCTTTGTAAAGGTGTTTAAGGGAGGTAATATTATTCTAACCTCACCACAGGGGAATTCAGCAATGAGAAAAAGAATGTGAATGCAGACAGTCATTTTAAGGGTCCATTGATAGATGGATAAAAAAGATGCAGTATATATGTACAATGGAATATTAGCAATGGAAAAAAAGAATGAAATCTTACCATTTGTGGCAACACGGATGGACCTAGAAGGTATTAAGCTAAGTGAAACAAGTCAGACAAAGAAAGACAAATATCATATGATTTCACTTACATGTGGAATCTAAAAAACAAACAAACAAAACAGAGATAAGCTCATAGATACAGAGAACAAATTGCATTGCCAGAGGAAAGGAGGGTTGAGGGGATGGGGGGGAAAGGCAATGGGATTAAGAACTACAAATTTCCAGTTCTAAAACAGTCATGGGGTTATAAAGTCAACATCCACAGCATAGGGAATATAGTCAATAATATTATAATAATTATGTATGGTGTCCTATGGGTTCACTTCGCAAGTTACATAAATAATGATTTACTATGTTGTACACCTGAACCTCATATAATATTGCATGCCAATTGAATTGAAATATTAAAAAAAAATTAAGTAGCAAGATCAGTCCCTAAAACATAATTGACAGATTCTATCCTATTCTATATTAATTTGTGATATATAAAACAAAGTGAGTGCAAAATGGCAGAAGCAAGATTAAGAGGATACTTTTAGTAAATAGCCTTAGATTCCTTGAGAGAGCAAGGTCCCTGTGGGAAGGAATGGTTCGAGACAATTTTATGGATGTGAAGAGCCTGACGGGGTAGAATAGTCAGAGTGGATATTTTTACTATGAAAAATGAGTTAAGATCTGGAGATTCACCTTTATTTAGTACTCAAGAGCTAACTCTTTCCAATTTTAACCTGGCAGTAAAAAGTTTGGAGTTTTCAGAAGAGAGGATCTAATTTCACGGTATTCTGTTTTTGGACTTCTGAATAAACCTCATCTTCTGAATGTAATGAAGGAGGGAGATTTGAGACCTATCTTCCAGAGTTTGTTTTTGAATAGCCTTGAGTAAATCAAATTCAGAGGTTTTGCCCTGCAGATATTCTGAAATTTGCTGGTAAAGTTAGAAGTTGTAAGATCGATGTTTGGAATAGGGGGAAAATGAAGGCAGAAATAGGTGAAATTAACTCTTTTAGTAACTAACATCAAACTTCATAACCATCTTTCCCCAGCTTGCTTCCTTAAACAACTATCTCCTTGTTGTTTAACTATAGGTATTCATTTTGATTCTGGGCAAAGGACATCTTATTTCCATCCAATTGTTTCTTAAAATAGACTTCTGCTTCTTTAACACACCAGGCAGCCTGGGAGCGCCAGGGCAGATGTTGTTGTTGTACAGGTTTAGCCTTATTTTATGTAGAAATCTGAAGATTTTTTGCCAGTACAGTAAGTCAGCAGCCTGGGGTCTAGCTGTCTGCCTCTGTGCACAAGAATAACACAGAAATAGTTGAGGAAGGAAAGAGGTCTTTATTAACAGGGTTCTCAATTAGAGGGAGCTGAGGTCTCCCCTGCTCCAAGTCATTTTGTTCTGCAAAACACAGAAATCCCCTTGTTCCCAGAAAGACTGAACTCCAAACCCATGCCTAGAAGTTCTCCATCATTCCTAATCTATCTGTTTGGAGCCCAAGGTGGCTACACAAACAGGTTTCCATCCTAAGGTTCTCTCTTCCTGGGGTGGGCACTTGTGGGCTTCAGTGTTGCCATTGCCTCCTGCAGTTTCTCTCTCTCCCTGGGCTGGGATACATTGCCAGGTTACTCCAGCAGGTCGTGCAAGGGGCTCCATCTGGAACCCCAGTGCCCAAAGGCGCTCATGCCCCTGGGGCCGAGGAACTTTCCAGGCCCGTGTGCAAGGAATCCAGGGCTTATGTGCTATGTAGCACAGGGTTGCAGCACCCCACCAGCCCACCGTTGGTGAGGTGGACGTTCTCAGGCAGACCTGCTCCAGACTATGCTAGCAGTGCAAAGCAAGAGCCGTGATTGGGGTCACATCTCATGGGGTCCCACAAACGCTCTACCTCCAATTCTAACTGGGGGCCGGGAGCCAGGAGCCAGGAGGAAAGAAGGGTGCCCTTCTGCATGTGTTTTGTTTTAAACCCATAAGTGACAGAAAGTCCGACTTTTCAACCAATGAATGCTAATGTCCACCATGTTCAGAAGCCCCTGAGTGTCTTTCCTCCTCTTCTGGCTACCATTGTGTGGAAGAAGGCAGAGGTTTTGCAGGCGCACACAAGCCCATAAGCATGTTGGCTGAGGCATGACATTCAGCCTCCACAGCTCGAGAACAGCCTGTTTGCCAGCTCTGCTCCAAGCTGCATATCCTCTGGGACAATGCACTCTGGTTCGTGCAGTAGGCCCTGGGTGTAGGGAGGCTGTCCGGGGGCTTCCGTTGAGATTCCAATCTAGGTGGCCTCTGGCGCTTCCTGCAACACCTCCTCCCTTCAAGGGGAGAGATGCTGGCTCTGGTGCCACTTCCTGGAGATGTGGCCCAACTCACCCTCTTATAATACCTTTCATTAATTTAAATTTCTTATGTGACTTTTTAATATAGCTAGGATATTTCTAAATATTTTTCTTTTTTTTATTTCAGTCAAAGTCATAATGAAGAACTATGTAAAAAATGTGGTCCATATATACCCAACAAAGTGTGAGTAATGATTCTCATTTAATCATTTTTATTCCTA
Organism: Desmodus rotundus; assembly: GCF_022682495.2. Classification (NCBI taxonomy): domain Eukaryota; kingdom Metazoa; phylum Chordata; class Mammalia; order Chiroptera; family Phyllostomidae; genus Desmodus; species Desmodus rotundus. Next base: position 26,420,728 of record NC_071397.1, read on the forward strand.
AATCCAAATGGCAATGAAGTAAAAGCATGTTCCATGAAAGTTAAAAACTGAAAATATAGGCACTTCCAGACAAGATGGAGGCGCAGGTAGACAGACACACTGTGCCTCCTCGCCCAACCAAAAGGACAACAATTTAAAAACAAGAAACAACCAGAACTGACAGAAAATCAAACTGTATGGAAGTCCGACAACCAAGGAGTTAAAGAAGAAACACACCCAGACCAGTAGGAGGGGCAGCCAGGCAGTGAGGACTCACGGTAAGGCTGCAGCTGGCGGACCCAGCAAGGTGGTGGATTGTGTAGTGGGGTGGGCAAAACTGCAGCTAGCCAGCAAGGCAGCAGGTGGTGGACCCAGTGACAGATGGAGCAACCCAGAGTTCCAGCGCAGGGAAATAAAACCTCAAACCTCTGACGGAAAACACCTGTGGGGGTTGAGGTGGCAGCAGGAGAAACTCCCAGCCTCACAGAAGAGTTCATTGGAGAGACCCACAGGGGCCTAGAGTGTGCACAGGCCCACCCACTTAGGAATCAGCACCAGAGGGGCCGAATTTGATTGTGGGTAGCAGAGGGAGTGACTGAAAACAGGCAGAGTGGAGCAAGCGCCATTACTCCCTATCAGACCCCTCCCCCACGGATTGTGTCACAGTGCAGTGACCAGCTTTACCCCACCCTGGTGAACACCTAAGGCTCTGCCCCTTTACGTAACAGGCACGCCAAGACAAATAAAATGGCCCAAATGAAAGAACAGATCAAAGCTCCAGAAAAAATACAACTAAGCAATGAGGAGATAGCCAACCTATCAGATGCACAGTTCAAAACACTGGTAATTAGGAAGCTCACAGAATTGGTTGAATTTGGTCACAAATTAGATGAAAAAATGAAGGCTATGCTAAGAGAAACAAAGAAAAATGTACAGGGAACCAATAGTGATGGGAAGGAAACTGGGACTTAAATCAATGGTGTGGACCAAAAGGAAGAAAGAAACATCCAACCAGAAAAGAATGAAGAAATAAGAATTCAAAAAAAAATGAGGAGAGGCTTAGGAACCTCCAGGACGTCTTTAAACATTCCAACATCTGAATTATAGGGGTACCAGAAGGAGAAGAGGAAGAACAAAAAATTGAAAACCTATTTGAACAAATAATGAAGGAGAACTTCCCTAATCTGACAAAGGAAGTAGACTTCCAGGAAGTCCAGGAAGCCCAGAGTCCCAAAGAAGGTGGACCCAAGGAGGAACACACCAAGGCACATCATAATTACATTACCCAAGATGAAACAGAAGGAGAGAATCTTAGAAGCAACAAGATAAAAGGACACAATTACCTACAAAGGAGTTCCCATAAGACTGTCAGCTGATTTCTCCAAAGAGACCTTACAGGCAAGAAGAGGCTGGAAAGAAGTATTCAAAGTCATGAAAGGCAAGGACCTACATCCAAGACTACTGTATCCAGCAAAGGTATCATTTACAATGGAAGGGCAGATAAAGTGATTCTCAGATAAGGCCAAGTTGAAGGAGTTCATCATCACCAAGCCCTTATTCTATGAAATGTTAAAGGGATTTATCTAAAAAAAGGAAGATAAAAAATATGAACAGTAAAAATGACAGCAAACTCACAGTTATTAACAACCATACCTAAAACAAACAAAAAAAAAGCAAACTAAGCAAACAACTAGAATAGGAACAGAACCACAGAAATAGAGACCACATGGAGGGTTATCAATAGGGGAGTGGGAGGGGGAGAAGGGGGGAAAGGTAAAGAGAATGAGTAGCATAAATGGTATGTAGAAAATAGACAAGGGGAGGGTAAGAATAGTATAGGAAATGTAGAAGCCAAAGAACTTATATGTATGACCCATGGACATGAACTGAAGGTGGGGGGGGGAATGTGGGAGGGAGGGGGTATGCAGGATAGAGTGGAGTGAGGGGGGGAATGGGACAACTGTAATAGCATAATCAATAAAATATATTTAAAAAACTGAAAATATAAAGGGAAATTTTATATATTGTATTCACATACTTTTGCTTTATTGGTTCAATAACTATTTTCTCAATGAGATATAAAGTTCTGAGAGGCTATATATTATGCCTGCTTTATTCAACCCTATACCAAGGATCTGGCAGTATTTCAGCCTTCTTGTAGGCATTCCATTTTTACTGAATGATGGAAATAAGCCTCATTTCCAAAGATGACAAAGAATAATCCTCACTAATATGAGTTTTTCTTTGTTTTCCAGTTAAAAAAAAAGATAAGATAGTAACATCATTGAGTTTGTCAGAATATTATGTATCAACACACATCTTAGGGAAACTACCTAATATTATAATTGTTTTCATAGGAAAACAGGTCCTATTGTACACTTTCCATTCTTTGTCTCACCTTTAATTAAACATCCATAGGGCACTCATAAATATTGCCTCATCCAGTAAGTAGACACGTCCATGGTCTGTACTCTGGCTCCCCATTTTCTCTTATTTACTGTGTTTTTCAAAATCTTTCAGCCCAAGCCATCAAGCATACAATGGTCAGTGAAGTGCACAATTCCAGTCTACTGTGAATGATAGAAATTCTTTATAAGAACTGTTTACAAAGGTAATTTGCCTCTCTGTTGAGTTTCCTCAGTTTTTTTTTAAAAGCCTCAAAGTTTTGAAAAATCTTTAGCAAATAAAAATCATTCTTCATTCTCTCTATTGTTGTCTATTCCTGCACTTTATCTGGGGCCTTATGATTTTTAAAAAATATTTTATGGTATATAAATTTTCATTGGATTTAGCACCCTATGGTATAACTAGAATAATGTTTTATTTTCCTAGATGGGGTAGCTTCAAGAATGAAATAAGTCATCATAATAAGCAGGGAAAATAGGCATAAACTAGCAGTATTCTGGCCTAAATTAATATAGTCCATGCTATATTAATATCTTAATGGATAATTTGCCATAATCTAGTTTATGATTATCTATGTCTTCAAGAATCTCAAATTTACCATAATTTTCTTCTTTTGTTCTTGTATATACCATGAATACATACTGGATATTTATTACATTTTGCTGCAATAAACATTTGTTAACTCTGTACTATGGGAGAGACTTTACATCTTCAACATCATTTTCTGTGTTGGGAAATACAAAGAAAATTGAGATATAGTTATCTACAAAGAGCCATTTAAAATAGACAAGTGTGAAAAACCTACCATCAATATGAGATTGTGTTGTAAATAAATAGATAAAAAGTGCTCAGGGGAAAGACTTGAAAAAAGAAAAGTATTTGAATTGGTCTTGAAGAATGGGTAAGATTCTGATGGAATAAAATATACATAATAATAAATCAACGAAAAGAAAACGTGGAAATAACAGACAACACAAACAACAAAACAAAAGCTACATGTGCAGACATATAATATTAATCATTAGCTCTCCCTTTATTTCAATTACAAAATTGTAGTTTAAGAATTGTCTCACTTGTTTCAAGTTCATGTTCAGATTCAGCAAGTGTAGGATTGACCTTTGGCCTGTGTAAGAGTGTAGAACCCACTGGATTGTAATACACGCCACCACACTTTTTTTTTTTCCTTTGCAGCCTCATTTACTTTGGGATGAGTAATTTTTCAAGAAGTACAATTTATCCTAATTCAATTTATTCTGAATCATGAACCTGATACTTTTTTTCATTTTGATACTACCCATTCAATACACTTTCATAATATGAGACATGATGCATAAAAAGGAGAAGCGGTAATGCACATGAACACAACAAATGAAATATGCTATGTAAAAAGAGACCAAAAGGGATACTTTCTTTGCGTTTTCACATTAAAAAATCCATTATATGCAATAGAAACATTATCAATTTTTTAACCTGTGCACTTAATTTGTGTTTCTCCAAGTAGTGAATATATTTCTAAGATCCCTAGAGTTGTTTCTCTAAAACAAAGCATGATTTATAGCCACTGTGATTATTTGTACCAATTTGCCAACTGGAGATAACTTATTTTTTCTGTTAAGGAATAGTGCTGACTGCAAGGTTGTGCATATTTTAGATTCTTTCAATTCCTGGAAAAATATCAGAAGTTGTAATCAGGATATAACATTTTTAGGGCCTAATGTATTATTTTTGTGCTTCATCTTCAAATAGTTTTCAGAGGTTTTTGAGCATCGTCTGCTCTTTGTGTTTAGAAAAATTAGATTAATTTAGATAAAATCATGTAGAATGTCTGCCCCTCAATGACAACTTAACCTTTGACAACAATTTTATAATAATTTAAACAATAATCCCTTACAATGCTCAAGGCTTTACATTTCTACATTTCTACAAACATCTGTTCTGTTTTAGAGGCAGAGCTTAAATTCAAATGGTAATCTACTAATGATAAAGAAACAAATTGAAATAGTACCTCCATTCTTTAAAAAAAATGCTTCAGTAACAAAATCTGGATTATAAATTGAATTAATTATAACTTGATCAAAGGTGGTAATATATGTCTGGCCCTTTGAAATAAAAATGAAAACACTGGAAATTCAAATATAGCCGATTCCAATAATTAGCTGCAGAATGTTAGTTGCTGTCATCATTGGATAAACTAATTTTGGGTTGTTTTTTAGTTTGTTGCTACAGATGTAGTTTCTTTACAGCATAATTCTCTGTGGTTGTTTTTTATTACTTAAAAGGGTCTCTCTCTTCATGGCCTACCAAGCATTCTTCTCTCCCCATTCCATCCAGCTTAGGAATTTTAACTTGCAGTTTCTGGAAGAGTGTTATCTATGAATTTTATGTTTGTTTTGATGATTTTATTTTAAAGAGCATATAGTGTTTTTGCTTCACAGCCTTTACTGAATCCCAGATTATACTGTACTCTATTTGTCTACCCTAATTGCCTTACTAGAATACCATAGACTGGGTGACTTATATAGAAATTTATCTTCTCACAGTTCTGGAAACTGAAAGTCTTGAGATCATGCGGCCAGCTTGGTCCAGCTCTGTTGCGAATTCTCTTTCTGGGTTGCAGATGACTGCCTTATTGCTGTGTCTACATGGTGGAAGTGGGGAGGGATATATTGTGAGAAAGTGAGCTCTCCGGTATCTCTTATAAGGGCATTTATCCTATCATGGGGGTCTCAGCCTCCTACATTTACCTAAACCCAATTACCTCCAAAGGTCCTACATCCAAAGACTATCACATTGTGGGGTACAGCTTGAACATACGAATTTTGAGGGTTACAGTTCAGTCCATAGCAATACCCTCAGGCTTCATGCTATTGTTGCTCATCAAAATTTTTTGAAATTATGTTTTATCATCAACAAACAATTAGAGTGATTTTTCAACTTATGTCTTGGATTTAACCCATTTGTGAATATGTTAATGGTTCATTCTGAATCTATTGCTACCCTTTGGGGCTTGTGATGTATGAAGCAATTGGGTCTGGAGTAGGAATATAGGGTGCCATTTAATACTTATTACCAATTACAAGATTATCATTTGTTGCAGGTCCAGTTGATTATTATTCAATGCTATCATTCTCATTTACCTTTCACCTTCAGCATTATTAGTTTTAGCTGAGATTATGCCCTGATATATTTTAAACTATTTACCAAAGCCTAGTGAACTGGATTAATTTATATATTATTGAAAATGTAATGGCATGCTTAACCATGTATAGAAGCTTAAAAGTTTCACAAGCCTAATTCGGCCTTATTAATTAGATGAGAGAGACTACTGGCAAAAGATTACACTTGAGATGGCCTTTAAAGACAAGGTTGTAATTTGTTACATGAGAAGAAATGAGTAGAGTCTGCACTGGTTGGATTGAATGAGATTTGCGTATAAATACTTTATATGATTATTAAATGATTTATATGATTATTTAGAAAAAGCATATTAAGGGTAAGTGATATAGATTAATTTAGCTAAAACTGTAAATGAACTTGATCCAATAGGTATTCTTCTCCTTATAATAAAATGCTCGTGTACTTGTTAAAAATACGCATTTCCAGGACATCATGGTGTAGTATGGAACCAATATTGGGAAATACTACTACACTGGGAGAGGAGAAGCCATTGCAGGCTTTCATGTAGGAGGGCAGCGTGGCTCAGTCTGCAGAACGCTTGCTTCACCAGGGCCATGATCCTCCCAGTGCTTTACCAAAAGCTGCCACACAGGTGATCAGTGTATATACTGCTCTATGAGTGAAAACTGCATAAATTTTTAAAAGATTCATCAAGAAGTTGTATAAAATATGAATTGGATTGGAGAAATGACAAAATTGTATTGTATAGCTATGATACTGGAATTATGTAAATGGATGGCAATAAAATGATTTTTAAAAAAACTAGGAAAAATAATTCTATATCATAATTCCCAAGGGTTTCTAACAATCTTCAGGTTTTTATCATGCATTGCAGTGGAAATTGCTTTGAAATGTCCACTATGTATTTTTGATATTTTCTTCAATATACAGTAGAAACAAAGAAGAGAGAGCCTTAAAACAATCAGAACTGTATTTGCAGATTGTTGAAATTTAATTGTTTATATGACATGTTGAGCTCTTAAGCTAGAGATGTGGCTCATTATCACTTTGTCACATATAAATGAATCACCTTTTCTTCTACATCTCCTCTTTGTGAAGCAACCTTCATCCTTTCCTATTCCTATCAATGAAACCCTATCTATTCTTCAAGTATGAATTGAAGTTTTGCTCCACTGGTTTAATTGTACTTTTCTCTGTAGAGCTAAAGCTGATCTCTACTTAAATGAGTATAGAGCTTACTACTTCTTTTTTAAAATTATTACACCATGATTTGTAGTATGATCATTGTATACATTGGCATATTCTATATCTTAGTTAAAATCGTCTTTAATCTTTCAATCTGCCATGTTCTTTATATATAATAATTTGTATGCAATGATATTTAATTAACATTTGTTCAGTAAATTAATGAATTAAAAAAAGAAATCATGACATTTTAATAATTCCTAATCCCGTTCCATAGTTAAAAGAACTGAGGTAGAAACCTTAGTGTTAGGGACTGTTAATTTGAGGCTGAGGTTAGTTTAGAGTTTATTTTGAATGTTACATTTCACCTCTTTTACTTTTCAATTTTTCCCAATCATTTTATGTTAACAAAAACATGTTAATTTAAGAAATATTTTTATTATTATCTCATATAAAACCTATTTTAGGTTATAGTTGGCAATTCAAGAAGCATTTTTCAGAGCCAACATGGTGTGACATTCCAGGATTCAGTGACAGTTTTAAATGGAGGCTCAAATCCAGTGCAGTTTCTTATAATTGGTAGCATATGTGGTAGCAATTACTTATTCGATAATTGGAAGCATATGGCAGCAATTAATGTCAATCAAATTATGCAATGTCCCTGTAGGTAAAGTGATACCTTCGGTGCAGAAATGTCTAATATGTATATTCTCAATTTTATCAAGGGATTTATAAGAGCATTCTGTGCCGTAGTTTGAGTCACTACCAAAGAACAATGCTTAGAAGCAATCTATAACTTTAATCGAGGTCACGGGTGCAGTATGTGACAGCACCTATGAAATAGCCTATCCAATTTGCTGTGGCTCATTAAGACATGAACTGCTCAAGAATCATGTGGACAGGTGACAACAAATCATACCAAGTGAATTATTCAGTGAGGTAGAATTCTATTGTACAGACATGGCCTAAGGCCAGGTTTATGTATCACAAGAAAAATGCCCATGAGCGAGTATATACAATGTGCCTGGGTCTTAGCTGGATTGTCAGATGCATTATGTTCTCTGGCAGCAATAGCTCATTAAGATCTGTATCCACAGAATAACAGAACTTATAATATGACATGGTTTCTATGGAAGTTCATAGATATACCACTATTAATCCAGTACAAGAAGAAAACCAAGTTTAACTGTGGAAGCCAGAACACTCTGCTTTCCCGTGAAAATTACCTTTACAAACCTTATGGATATGTAGGCTTAACTGCTTACCCTTTTTGATCAAATTCTGCACTCAACAATGGATATTCAATATGCTCACAAACTTCTCAAGTCCAGCAAAAGAGAGGACTTATTAAATCTATTAAGAAACTATCAAAGTTCAAATCAAAGAGTACCTTTTCTGACAACTGTATGCAAACCTATTGTCAGTTTTCAGAGAGCCAAAATTAGAAGCTGCTTGCCTATTTAAATTCCTTCTTCCATTTTCCTTCTGTCCTTCTAATGCTATTATCAACTTTAGTGTCACACGGTTGTGCTTCTATAGGAACCCACAGGTAAACACACACACAAAATCCCACACAAACACTACACACTTGATCATAATATGAGCCTACTATCTGCAGAGAGAAATCAGAGAAAGCAGAACTTCAATGGAACTTAATAAGAAACAGTCTTTTGTTGCATCAATGGTTAATGTTATGTACAAGTTTATATATATATATGTATATATATATGTATATATGATACAATCATTATTGTGTTATGCATCAGCAAAGCAGTGATGATGATGATGATGATGATGATAATGATAGGATTTTAACTAGCTTGATATTTAAAGCTACAAGACTGCTTAGGCTATTTTTACTTTTCCCTTATATCATAAACACCAGCATACTCACTTTCAGTTTCAAATATCCTTTTAACAAATATTTATTAAGTGCTTAGTGAATTACTGTAGAATTCTAGGTCTCGTGTATCTAGGAGGAAAACAACAGAAAGTAAAATTCTGCCTTCATGTAGATACAATCTAGTACAGAAAACAAAGACTAAACATTCATAAGTAAACTATAGAAGTACTAAGAAAGAAAAAGAATCAGCGAGAGGAGACGGGGAGAGATGCAGAGCAGGATGGAAAAAGCACTGAGCAATGACCTGAAGAACGTCCCAGGTAGAAGGCAGAGCAGCCAGTAACGTGCTGGGGCTGGAGAATGCCTGGCCTAGTGCAGACAAGCAAGCAGGGCAACGCAGCTCTAGGAGAATAGGGAGGGCAGAGAAGTAAGAAATAAGGTTAAATCGGTTACAGTGCTAAATTTCCCCTAAGACCCTGAAGGTCATTTTAAGGACCTTGGCGTTTACTCTGTGTGACAGGGGAAGCCAGTGGAGACTTTTGAGGAGGAACACGATGACCTAACTATACTTTAAAAAACTCACTGTGGCTGCTGTATTCATAATAGACTAAAGGGCACAGTTGGATGAGGAGATCAGTTAGAATGATACTGCAAACATCCAGGCGAGACAGAAATTATGACAAGTGCTTGAATTCTAGATCTGTTTTTAAGGTAAAGCTAATAGAATATAGACTATGAGTTGTGAGAGAAAGAGAGAAGGCAAGAGGGGCTTCAAGCTTTTTACTTACAGAACTGACACTCTGGACTGTCCCTGAATGCGATGTGGCTGTTTATGTTTTGCTTGTTTTATCTGTTCGTTTGTCTGCTTTCTGGTAAATGGTGAAGTGTTAAATTTAAACTGAATATTAGTGTGATCTACCTCCATGGAGAGATGTAAAGTAGGTAGTTAGATACTGTGGGAAAGTGTTAACAAACGTTTTCCTGCTTGGTAAGAAAATTTGACTTTGTTTAGCTCTCTACAGTTTTTTTCCTGGAAACCTGATAAAGATAATATGCTAATGGTGTGATGATGAGGTGTTACTATACTGACAGACAGTGCATGAAACTGAAGATCGAAGTCAAAACTGCACTATTTCAAAGCGGCACGGCACACAAGACAGACAGACAGATGTGCCAAACCAAACCAGGAGCTCTCCCACAAACTCTGTCCTCGAATTCTTCTAACTCCAACTCATTCAGAACCACATGTTCCAAGACGATACCACAAAAAAATTGGACTAACAATAACTTTTGTTGTTCTAAACTCAAATATTCTAGAGACAAGTCCACTGACTGTTCCAATAACATCCTAGTTTGCAAAACCTGACAAATGTCAGCCATGAGAATCCTGTGATTAACTCCAGACCTCGAAATCCTCTAAGTCCCCCTTCTTAAACTCCCTTTCTGAGACACCCCACTGTCCTCATATGTGCCCTTTGTTGCAGCAAATTCAATGAGCTTAAACTTATTTTTCTCATAGGTGTGTCAATGGTGGGCTTTGGCCAATGAACTTTAACACAAAGCAATGTCTTTTGTGTCCCAAATGACCATGATTGGTAAATGGTATCTGGACTGGGAGAGCTATAACTACTTTAAAGGAGGGCATAGCTTTGCATCTCTCTGAGTTCATTGACTGTGGGAATTGGGCCTGGGCCTTGTGGAAACACTGGAAGCTATGCCTGTTGAATTGTTACAAAAACAAACAAACAAACATTGCTTCTGTGGTATAGGAGGTTTTTAAAACTGAGTGGAACATGCACCTCTTGGAAAGGATTGTTTCTTTGCACCGGAGCTTTGGGCACTGCTTGCTGCAAGAAGTGCTATGAGGATTCCTGCACAGGAGGAAAACTTGACACTCCCCATGGCGAGCTGTGATGGCTATTATGGATCCCTGTGTAGAGGTAGCAAGTGCCAACTGGGGCCTAAGTCCATCCTGCAAGTCTGGAAGTTTAACGGAACTTAGGTACAGTCCTTAGTGGGCGTAGTAACTACACAGCCTGGAATTCGCGGGGAAGCTTGTAGTTGTGGGTAACGGTGGGGATGACATCAGTGTATAAGTGATATCAAAAGCCAGGACAGTAAATGACACTTTAAAATAGTGAATGCAATAAAGCAGAGGAGACATCCAAGGAGTAAGGCCTGAGCATTTTAAATTTAAAAGATTGAGGATGTAAGGAGAATAGGAAAAAATATTAAGAAGAGACTGCCAGGGTTGAGGTGTAATAATTTTGCTTCCAAGAGGCCAAATGGGGTGTGTTTTAAGGAGAAGAGGATAAATAATTGTGTCAAATGCTTCTGGTAGATCAAGTAAGATGAGAAATGGCGATTGAATATTGGATTTAGCAACATATAGGTGTCTGTAGACTCTACCATGAGCACTTTCAGAATACTCATAAGGGCGAATACCTAGTTGGAGAAGGTTCAAGTAAAAATAGGTAGCTAGGCATTGGAATGGGAAGGACAGTTAATACTACTTTTTACAAAGAGAAAGAGAAATGGGAATATAACTGCAGGATGAAGTGCGGACAAGAGAGTGTTTTGTTTATTTTTGTTTCTTTTCATTTCCACAGGGTGTAAAACTACCTGTATATTTGTTACCTGGATGGTTTTCTAGAGAAAGAAAACAATGATGCATGAGGGGCGAGGGACTCCATGGCTTCGGGCAGGCGGGAGGGAGATAGGCCTGAAGCACAGAGGTTGGCCTTAGATGTGAAAGCATCATGTATCCCTCCGCAGATATGTGTGTGCAGAGATGCTTGAGGGAAAGCTTGGATACTTCTCTCATTTCAAATTCAATACAATGAGTTGAGTTTCTGTTTACTGGTTCATTAACAACTAAGTATCCAGTACCTTCTAGGGCTTAGGGACAATTTTAATAGCTGGGGACGCAGCAGTGAACAAAACAGATCAAAAGCAGCCCTGCCTTCATGGTGTTTGCCTTTTAAGGAACCTATTGAGATTGAAAAATAAGTTGAGTAAGAAAACTTACTACATTTTTTGTCCAATATCATTTGGGGGAAAAAAATCCCTTCAGTGTAGCCTTAGTTGTCTTTGTTGCAATTTCAATGTAACTATTTGTTCAAAAAAGAAGCATGAAAGAAACAGCTTGGGCAATGTTTCTTTGAAAAGAAGTCCTTATTCAGCTGACAGAAAAGATTGTGTCTGGTAATCACTGTTTCCAAAGAATTGATGAGATTGTGTCAGCAGTGGTTTGAGAGAGAACATGGAATACTTGCAGATCTAGTCAGCCAGTTCTTTCCCGAGAATGGCCAGGCAAAATCAATACACAGCCTCCATAGGCTTCTTTTCACATTCCATGGAAAAGTAAGCTGGCAAATGCTACCTTCAGTTACGTCTTTTCAACAACAAAATCTAATGCAATGACTACGTAGGGCTTCTAACTAATGCTTTGTATAAAAGACACTTCAGCATCTGTAACTTTTAATGTGTGATCAAGAAAGCCCTTACCACTTGAGGCAACAGCCAGTATTTTCCCCACAAAGACATTGTTCATCCTGCATGGCTTGTATTTCTAAATCAGGTCAGGGATGTAGATACGCACTTAGTTCAGAGAGATATAGGCAAAACCTGTTTGTTGAGACTTCTTTATATACTGGGGGTCGGGGGGGGAGGAATACCCATTAAAGTAGGGTGTTTTCTCTCTGAAACTTATATTCTATCCCACTTCGTTTTTACCACACTCATTTTTATAGTCAGTCTTTAACAACTCATTCAATTTTTTAAAAATTCCCTGCATTAACTTGGTTTACCTATGATTCTATAGATCCTATGTTTGAGCAGAAAATACTCTATTTGATAGATTCTACTGGAAAGCTGTTAAATGATAATTTCTTAAAAATAGGTGTTTGAGCATCTTTATTTTAAACCAGCCCAGATAAGTTGTATGCACATTAAAGTTTAAAAACCAGGATCCTGGACCTTCTGATTGTTCCCAACATTTAAGGAATGATTTGTCTTTTATTGACTTTGCCCTTAATTTAAAGACCCTAGTGATTGTACAGTGTTTTAGTTGTTGTTTTTGTGGGTTTTCATACCTAAAGCTGTGATTCTCAGCTGGAGTGGGGTCAGGTTTGCCACACAAGGGACATTATGCAATATCTGGAGTCAATTCAGGTTGTCGTGCACAGGGGGTGTTTGCTACTGTGTCTCATGTGTAGAGGTCAGGGGTTACTCCTACAACGCACAGTGCAGGGCCCCCACAAAACCCAAATCATCTGGACAAAAATGGCAATAGGATGGAATTTAAGAAAAGCTGCTCTAAGACAGGAAAGAGGCAGACCACTAATAGTATTTGATCTTCCCCTGTCTCACACACTCAGCTAAATGATCAGAATTTCTATGGCAGGGGCCAATGTGTGAAACCGTTCTGAAGAAGGTAACATAATGAAGTCTGAAAGCCAAATGGCAGGCAGCACAAAGGCAGACTTTAGACATTCCTTTAGATCTCCACCCTTGACATCTCAGAGCCAGTAAGCGTGAGTTCATATCTTTACGAGATTTACAAAGTGATCTTGTGACTAATAAGACACTATAATGGCAAAATACTAAATGAAGTTGGTGTTTTTCCTTTTGACTTTGCAATTAAAACAGGAATTCTTTCTCAATTTGTATAAATTTCATATTTTATGTAACAGTGGTTTTTAAGAAGTAACAATGGGCCTCTGTGCCACCTGGGATGTGCAGCTAAGCAAAGTATAAACACCGCGGGGTAAAAGGACAGTGAAAAGAAACAGCGCTTCAGGTCATCAGAATGCACTAGCAGAGTCTCAGAAATCAATAGCACATTGACATTCTGGAAAGCATCCTCAGGAGGGCAGGTCCGGAGCTGCAGGGATGTTTATCCCCATGGCACAGGATTGTCTCCCGTAAAAAGTAAAACAAGAAATAAACAGAAGCAAAGACAAAACACATGGTAAAAATCGAGTAAACAGAGACTTAAAATGCTTCCTTTAATGTGGAATAGTTGCTTTAAGAATTAGACATATTGAATAATAAAATTCTCGATGTGACAATAATTTTTTAAAAAATTAGATACTGTATTTCTTTTTAAAAGATTATTCTGAATCAAACATATAATTTTGTTGAATTTTGGTGTACTATTAAAGGCTAAAATCCAAAATTAGATGAAAAGGTCATGAAAATACTCTACCTTTTTTCAACTACATATTTATGCAACCAGGTTTAGACTTGGTGATCCCAGTGAGTTCATCACAGAAGTCCCTTTTCTGGGCACAGCCTCAAGGACCCCCCTTTCTCCTGTGCTGTTTTGCTTGTCATGCTTGGGACACCTGACAGTCTTATCAAACCTGAGCTCAGTTAATTGGTGAGACACGCCTTCCTTTTGCTTCTAGCTTCCTTTCTTTGTTCGATTGTAACAGCCAGGGCCCTGCCTTTATTTCCCCTCTGGCTGCTCATTTCTAGCTGCTACCTAACAGTTGGACAGAGGCCTTAAAGGAGAAAAATTTGAGGTTTGGGGAAAAGGCTTATAGATTGAATTATGAGAGTGGGCACGGGGTATGAAAATTTTGCATTGCATGTTAATGTTCATCAGAGATCAAATACCCTCGATGAGGCACTAAATAATCAAGTCTATATTGAAAAGGTTTTTTTATTTTTTTGACATTAGCTTCTTTTATCAGCTATTCCCATTCTGATAAAATGGTCACCTGGACAAAAGAGTCATGGCAGCAGGGATGGGGCTAAGGCAAGGACAAGCCACAATGACCCACTCACCATGGGTAGCCTATGTGCTGTAGCAGCTGAAAGTCTAATTATCTATTACTACTGACCAATACTGAGCTCTTGATTAGGCGCCATTCTTAAAGAAGACAACCAGCTTACTCATGGAAAGTCTGTTACAGTAAACCTCTTCCACCTTGGCATGGGTGGTGATTCATCTCAATTGGGAGTTACATATATTGTGGGTATGTCTTTTGTGCATCCAGAGATTGAGCTGGCACTACCATTCTAGAAAATATAGTATCTCATCTCTTGATACATAATAGCATAGTACAATACTTTAGAACAAGGGACCACCTCCAGTAAGGAGATATAGAGAGCAAAAGACTAACCACTGCATCTACTGGTTCTATCTCATAAAGCATGATCAGAAGTTGCTAATCTGCTAGAACAATGGGAAGCCTTTGAAGTTATCCCAGGTAAGGTGCCATCTTCGAAAAGATCCCCTACCTGGGTAAAGTGCCATTCCGCCTCAGATATGATATACACCACTAATAATTACTATTTTATTGTTCTGGATCTCTAATAGCTACAACACCTGGGCAGTACAAAGAGGGGAAACTAGGGATTTCTCTGATTTCTACTGTACCTACTAACACAATAAGGCAATTTTTGCTTTCTAAATTTACTACCATAGGCTCTTTGGCTTTAGAGTTCCCAAAGACAGAGTACACTTCTGTCAAGGGAAACAGTAAGAGTCCCAGTAAACTTTACCTGATAGCTACCACAGATCCCTTTGGCTTCATTGTATATAGAATCTAGAAGGCAAGGAAAAAAGTCCACCAGCTACCAAGAGTTTTGGCTACTGTGAGGTCACACCCGAATTACAGAGAATTTTCCTCTGCTGAAGGGGGGCTTCCTAACCCAAGATCATGCCCCCTCCCTGAGGTAACCTGTATTCAGTGATGGGCCAAAGTGAGGGTCTTCACTCCCACACCTCAATGTGGACAACACCGAATGGCCATCCTGGCTCCAGGGCTCCCCCGGGGCCTACTGAGGCCTCTGTTACAATTCCCCTTCCAGGTAATCCTCCGTCTTCCATTCCCCTCAGGTGGTGTTCTTCTGAGCACTCCACACTAGTTCTGCACACAGATATCCTTCCCACTGTCCATTTGCCAGAGAATCTGTTCTAAACAGGACATGGATAAACAATCTCAAGTTTAGTCTTTACTGACTGCTTATCATGCACTGCGCATTACTGATAAGTATACTGTACATGAATTGTACAACTAAATTCCACAGCCTAATCAAGTTAAAAATGTCTTATTAAGATAAATTTAGTCCTGGCTGGTGAAGCTCAGTGGATTGAGCATGGGCCTGTGAGCCAAAGGGTCACCAGTTTGATTCTCAGTCAGGGTACAGGCCTGGGTTGTGGGTCAGGTCCCCAGTAGTGGGCATGGGAGAGGCAACCACACACTGATGTTTCTCTCCCTCTCTTTCTACTTCCCTCCCTCTCTGTCTAAAAAATAAATAAAAGAAAATCTTTAAAAGCATAAAATAAATTTTATCAAATGGATTTGGGTATTTTTGTATACCTACAGTGATACATGGTGGACTATAGAAATATATTTGTCAATGTTTAACCAGTAGACTATATAGATATTTTTTAATAATGAACCACTTTACCTTTCTATTGTAAAAAATATATATATATCACCAGTTGCAATGTTGTATTCTAATTGCATAGGTTCATTAAACTGGACTTTATTTAAGTAACTAGGCAAATTAACAATTTTTTTTATTTACAATACTCAATATTAAAATCAAAATATCCATAGAGCACTAAATCCTTTTGATAAGTAAACTTTTGTGTAGATGCCGGGATGGTTCTGCTGCTACTGATGTAGTATTAATCTGAGAATAAATTTTGTTTCCAAGTCTGAACAAAGAATTCTTTCTGTGAAAATTAGGTTAAATGCTTTGTAAATATTAAAAATTATAGAGGTGTTTTAAAATGCTGTAAAGTTTGGAGTGGACAAGAGGAACTATAAAAATTGGAAAGGGAATGAGAAGGACTTTTATAAAACTATGAAATGTTTGGACACATTGTTTTCATATGTTGTTCAATTATTACTCTGCTGTAAAGAAAAATAAGTAAATTTTGAGAATTTCTAGTGCAGTAGGGTTGTGTTTTATGGAAAAATGAAGACAGGAAATAAAACTCAGTGGACCTCTAATCAAAGATAAGATCATGGCCATACGTAAAAAGAGTGGTGAATGAATGCAACCTATGTCTCAAATTTAAAGCAAAAGTTTAAGGTCTGTTATGTATTTGTCATTTTTGTGATTTCCTTGCTTTATTAAAATATATTTAACTAACCAAGTTTGTTGATTTACCAAAGATATCCCAATGAGAGAGACAAGAAGGATTTTAAGTGTTTTAATTGTATGCTAGTGTAACAATATATGAATATGGTTACAATTTTGTGATTATTGAGGAAGGTCAAAATTGGAAAAAATTAATGAGAAGTACCACTTTATAAAAGGCTGGTAGGACCAATTCAATTATTGGTCCTTTCTAAAGGGTAGCTGTATTACCTACCCCATCACCTGCTTCTGTCTCATGGAAGACCGGAACTTCGAAGAGGGAACTGAAGAGTCAGCAGAGTACAAAGCTTTTGACTTTGTATTTTGGATACAACTTTGTAGTAAGATATGTTGTCATAAAGTGGGGAGTGTGGGAAGAGAAGCACCCATAGAGAATGAGGACAAAAAAAAAGAGATGCTTTATGCATGTGTTCTTTATACATGTTCCTGGACAAAGCCAAAGGAGGGTAGGATGGAGGGTGGAAGATGAGGATGGTTGGGGTTGGGGGAAGTGGTGGGAAGAAAATGCAGACATCTGTACTTGAACAATAGTGGAAAAAAAGACTTAAAAAAATGGATGCTGTCATCTCACCTCCAGGTTTGATGAGCTTTGCTATGCAGGGTTCAATAAACCTGGACTACTATGTGACACCAGAGTAACGTGCATTCGAAGAGTTCGTGCAAGGGGGGGAAATTCGTGTCCCAGGGCAATCTACCCCAAGGTGGGGCTCATGAACTACTTAGTATGGATATGTAGGGAAAATGAGCATAAACATTAGCAATTTGAGAGTGTTGTATCTAATAGTAAAGAATTTGATTTCTCTTTTTTTCTCTTTTAGTAATTTATTTTTATTTTCATTGAATTTATCTTAAGTGTGCTCTGTGATCATTTTAAACAAAAAAAAAAAAAAAAGAAAGAAAGAAAATGCCCTATCTAGTCCTCCACATAGAATTTAAGAAACACCATCTAGCATACGGGGAGTAGCTAGTACTCACATTTTATCTGAAAAGTTGAAAGCTGGCCAGAGAATAAGGCAGGGTAAAGAGGGAAGGTAGGAGAGGGGCATCCTTTGTGTTTCTCTGGGCCTCCCAGAAGAAGCAGGGTGAACCAGCAGCATGATGACTGGTGGAGGGGGGACGACCCCGGACCCAAACACTGTGGGGGTAACTGGGATAGGAGATTTGGCAAGGGCTGGTCACAAAGGGGCAGCTACAGAGGATATCACTTTCTTCAGGGCACTGTGCTGTGTGTGGATAAGAATTTAAAACAAAATGTGTTTAAATATAAGTCTCTTAATAACTGATGTTTCCTTGATAAATCATAAAACCTTTCTAGACGATTTTTTCTTTGATGTGCTTGAGTGAAACAATTGTTAGTACAGAAAAAAAAAAATCGGCAACAGGTCCGGGGTTCTTAAAGTATTTGTAACACATTTCTCAGTAAGTATTCAAATGTTAATCAGATATCTTAGAATCTTCTTGGGCAAGGCAAAATGTTCAGGAACAACACAGACACAATGTGTTCTGTTATCCAGAGACAGTATAGAAACTAACATTCACTCTGACGGCTTTAAGAAAGCTTAGACTCAACATAGAAGCAATATATTAGGTTCATCACAATAAAAATGTGTTTATGAGTGTGGTTTAGGCATCTCTTCTACGACTTTATCCAGTGTCTAAATCTTAAACTATGTGAAGAGAGAGAAGGGGATCTGAAGTGCAGAAGAAAATATAAGGAGGACGTTTCAAGGTTTTAGGTTTTTAAGGTCTACAAAAGCCCTACAAAATTTTGTCATTTTCATGTACTACAAGCAGGATATTAATATTAATATAGTCAACTATGTTTATCCAAGAGTTCAGGGGATAGCTCATTTGATTAGAAGCCAAGCCAATTTCATTTTCTTTTAACTTCTTTAGAACTATGTTACAATTTTCTCATCCAAGTTAATTGATGTACTGCACAGATTGAGTTTGGATGATACCCATGCCCTCTTTTTAACTGCACGTTCCTGAGGGAGTTCTTTGGGAAGTGTGTTGATGCCTTACTCTAAACTAACTGTTCTTGAGATACTAATGTCTTGGGCAGTAGTTCCCAGTGGAATAAGCCAATGCTTTCAAAAAAAAAAAAAAAAAGCTTTAGTGACATATTTTTTAAACGATTACACCTCTCCGTTAAATGACATTCTGAATAATCATAGCACATCTTCCAACACCATCAAGTGTCCGATCGCTGCCAGGTTTCAAAATAATAAAAATAAGTCCATGGTAGGTTCAAACGTTCAGACAGATAGCAACATGGGAATACAACTGTGCCAATCATAACTGGCCGCATGGCCTTTCAAGATTCTTTTTGCCTCTCGACACCCTAACATATAACTTATAAAGTACCTAAAAATTATAAATTCTTATGAGGTAAATGGTTCTGAGAAATTTGAATTTTATTCACACATATCTATCTGTTTGGTGCACAACTCATAAAGCTTGTATTTTACTCGTTAAGAGCCCATGGCATATGCCTTACAAATTTGGTCTAGTCAGTTTACCCTTCAGAACCTCAGGCTTCTTAGTTGTGAAATGGGGTTAATTTACCAGAGCGGTTGTTTCGCTCTGTCTTCTCTCAACCTCCTCAGCCATTGCTAGTAGCCAGAGGGAGGAAATTTTGGTAATGAGTGTCCCTCGTGGGCCCAACAACAGGTTTTATTCGCCTGTTGTATGTACATTGGTCTTGGAGGTAAATTCCTTTGAAATTCCTTTGAAAATTCCTTTGAAATATTGTCTGACTACAAAATATGCGGGTAAATCCCTGGATTAGCCATTAGATCTCGTTCTAAAGAGGTTTTATACTGAAAAGCATGAGATTAACATTATGACATCAAATCTTGTTCCATTTTCCTTGGATTGTATGTAATTATAGTTTTTGTAGGTGAAAGGTGGTTGGATCATATGGTTCAACTTAATATAGTAACATTATTCCTACAGTCATGCTTTCTCCCCACCTCAAAAGATGTCAGTCCTTATTCTGCTGTTACATAAACAAATTAAATGTAATGTTTCAAAAGATTTAGCAGCTGATGCTTATTTTTATGATATGAATGCACTGACTTTAGTAAATGGTAAGAAAGAAGTGTAAAGCAGAGGAATATAAATATTTCACAAATATCTTAACAAAATAAAAACTCTATGTGATATTACTCTTTAAAAATATAATTTTAAACTTTCTTCACCCCTACAGGCAATTGTTAAGACTTGGTGACTCTATAAAAATGTTAGAGCAAGAATTGTCCACGATATTAAATGATATTAGCCATGATATTCTCTATTTATAATCTCATTTTTGTATGTTTTTTTAGATGCATGCTTTTTACTGGGTTTTAAGTAATTGGACAGAGTTGTAGAAGAGAAATGGAATGCATAAATATTCTGAATTCATATTTGAAAACTACCAAGTTACCACTGCTAAAATTCAATGAGCTTTCCTGGATGAAAACTGGCACATTCATGGGAGGGACAGGTGCCTGTGGCAGAAGTGTCTAGCAGCAGGAAATGTACTCAAAGAGAATTGTGATTAAAAAAGTAACAAAAATAGAAGGACATCAGAAAGGCCCAATTTCTAGGTATAGACAGAAATGGGGAGGCGCATTATCATGGAAACTGAGAAGGGCACTGTGCCTTTGACACTGCACTTTCAATCTCTACTAGTAGTTTCTCCCTGTGTTAAGACTTGGGAGCCTGTGCCTTTATTTTTAGCACAGATGTCTTATGTTTCCTCTCCGGTCCATAGATATCAGTTTTTAGTATAAAAACTGATATTCATATACAATTACAACTAGGGATTAAATGATTTCTCAGTCCAGGCTCAACCGATAAAAAAGTAAGGTTGAATGGCATTTGCAAATGTGATTAAGTTATTACTGAGTCCTTGTTTTTCTCTATAACATGGCTTATAAAGAGATGGCCTAAGACTTAGGAACATGCTCTTTGTCTCCAGAGCCCAGTTCAACATGCCACTGAGATTCTCCATGTTTCCTTACCCTGGCAGGGACTTACGTGCTGCCTGCAGGTCCTCAGTGATGCGTGCCACTATCGTGACTACTTCCACCACACAGCCAGCCTGTGGGGCAGGGGTGGAGATTCCACATTTACCAAACGAAGGAAAGGGCAGTCCTCACATCGAGGATTATAGGCATTTAATTACATTCTAAAAAGGGAGCCTGGATCTTTGCTTACAATCCTCTTGTTGTTGTTGTTTAGAACCCAAAATAAATCGCCCACCACTGACACCCAGTGGCACCAGCATCTTTCTGCCACCACTACCCAATGGCCTTACAAACAACACTGTCTAGACTCTGGCTGTTTCTCTGACTTTGTCCTCAAACACATTGTCCCTGCTTTTTCCCTTGAACCTACAACTGGCTTCCTTGCTGGGGTTTGTTTTTTTTTTTTTTTTTTGCCCTACTTTTTCTTTTATTTTTATTGTTGACACAATTACAGATGTCCCCATATCCTGCACTCTGCCTGCCTCCATCTATGCCTGGGCCCCCTTCCCTCTGGCCATCACCACACTCTTGTCTATGTCTACAAGTTATGCATATATGTTCTTTAAACATATCCCAAATTCCCCCATGTGAAGGCCTATTTAAGAGTTCCTTTGTCTGGTGTGTTTTCCCTATAGGTATTCCTAAGAGTCCCTCACTTATTTTCATTCTCCCCATTAAATGCCATCTCGTCAGTATCGCCTGCCCTGAACACTCTCTACAGCTTAGAAATATGACACAGCACTTTACATTCTGTTAACCTGTCTTATTTTACTCAGTAACACGTGATCCAGTAATCATAATATGTATTTTATTGTTAATTATTTCTCCAATTAGGATGCAAGCCACCATTGGGTAGTGATGTCATCTGTCGGCAACTGCAGAGCCGCACACCTGGTACAGTGTGGTGACTGGCATATTGTAGTCGACCAACAGACATGACAAAATGAGCGAGTGGCTGTCTTAAGACATGCCTCAAGCATTTTTTAAATATTCTATGTTTCTATATAGAAATAAGAGTTGTCCAGATATACATCTCCACAAAGGCTGTGCATGTTTCTGTTAGTATAAAAGTTTTATGTCATCTCAAACAGCAGCTTATCAAATAAAAATTGTATTCGGAGTCCCTAAAGACTTGACGAGTCCGTATCAAATTAAGTCACACATGCATTTATAAATACTCCAATATCTATATGTAAATTAAACTATCAGTTTTGTTGATGGAGATGTCATTTGTAATCTAAAACAGTTTCTAAATTTATAACTTGAAAATAAATAAAAGGATAGTCAAGGTTTTGGTTTAAAATTTTCTGTTTGGAAAAGAACTAATTTTCTTTTTGACAAAATATTTTATTAGCACTTTTTAATATAATATTTTGGAATATTATGTAGTCCAAATATTTGCAGTTGTGGGAAATCAACATGTACTTTTACTGAGCTGACTTCTAACTTCATCTTTATTTTCAGTGATCTGAATAAATAGTGTAAAATAGATATATAAAGGAAATTTTTGATCAAAAAAGAGATTTTGATTCTTCACTTGCAAAAAAACATTATTTGAAGATAAAGACATCTTAGAAGAATTACATCTGCTGCCATAACTTTCAGAATAGAAACCTTTTCACCTGAGTGAGAACCAGCCAGATATTTGAACTTTCAGGCAAATCTAGATTTACCTCAGGGGACTCAAGGAAATTCAGATAAAAATACTTACCTTGAGACGTTTTGTTATTAAATTTAAATCGTTTCCCCTGAAAAACTCTTTACTATTTAATAGGATCATTTAAATTTATTGTGTTGTTATGGAAGTCAACATAAGCAAAAAACAGAAACAAATGCCTCCTTGAGGCTACAGGGTAGAGGTCAGATAAATATTTATGTCCCAAGTAAAAATATTCTAAATGCAATCTCTCCTCTCTTTTCTTAGTTATGACCTATCATCTATATCAGGTGTCAGCATCCCAATGTAATTACCTCAAGATTGATTAATCATTTAAGTTTCTACAGTTAAAAGGAAAACATTTACTAAAGGTAATATAGAGCCAGGATGGTATTTTGAGACCTTGACCTGTCTTTTAAGTTTAAGAAATGATGCTGTCATATTTCTGTAGGAGACAGCATCTGGTATAGAAGATAAAATGTTGTTTCTCTAATATATCCCAATCCCAAAGAATGAGCTGATTAAACGCTTGGATGTTTGTATAACAAGCTTAGGTATTTGCTTGCTTCTGTGAAAATTAAATTGTCATTGTGCCAAGGGTATACAGAAAATATCCATTAGCAATTGATGACAGTATGCTTATGTAGAATTTGAATGGACTCTTTACACATATCAAAATTGTCTATGTGGAAAGACATAGAGATCAATTATACAATTACAACCTGAATTCTTAAAATAAATATCATGTCAAAAAGCAAGAAGTTACTTCAGTTCTTGAAGTCTAATAAGGAAAAATTTTTCCATTATAAGAATGATCATATTAGTTACAGAGAGGTTGTAAAAAAATTTTTATGTGAAAATGGTCTGAATCAAGAGTTGATGGCAATGTTAATCTAAATCTATGACAATAATAGTTTTAAAAAACTAATCATAGCATGAGGTTGAATTCAGTGCATTCTATACCATATTTCTTGTTAACACATGTCCTTAGAAAAATACATGTGTATCTGGACCACAATATTTGTTAATTATCACTTCCATGTTTCCATGTTTCCAATAATGACAGGCTGTTTCCACTTATTTCCTCCTTTTAGTTGGCTTACTGGAAGTAATAGCTCTCACACCTTTGCAAAGTGGGGAAAAGTAGAGATGGAAAACAGTCAGGATTATTATTAATATAACCGAAAGCTGAATGGTCAAAGAATTAAAGTGCCATATCTTGGAAGATGTTTGCAAAAATTCCTTAAAAAAGTATCTGTAGAAGGCAGGTATTTTTCTAATTGCATCCTTATGTTAGTTGGAAAGTTGATGTACTGTGTTATATAGATTGTGAAGGTAACAGAGAAAAATGACAACAATGATTTTGTAACTGTTATATGCCTGGTAATATTTTGGCACACAAAAACTTTGGGTATATGCTCCTACTTATTGTTTGCAAACATTCTGTTAGATATACTATATTTCCCTTTCATAAAAGAGAACCTGGAGCTGAGTATCTTCAACTTTTTATGTTAGTGTATGACAGAGTAGTCATTTAAACTCAATTCATTTTAATCACTAAAGCTCACCTCTTTCTAATATATTGTTAGGCACACTAGGCTCTGTGTGTATATATGCACACACATCATAGGCTCGATGTTATTTTATTCTCATTCTGTATTATTCTATCAAATTTGATTAAAATTAAAATGTGTTATAATTTAATTAAAATATGTTAGTTTATCATATATCCACATATATACCATATTACTTTATATGTTTAAAGTACAGTAGAAAACATATAAATCACTACTTTTATCTTCAAAGAATTTATGATATTTTACCAGATATACATGAATAATAAAGACACAGAACTGGCATCTATTTAAATATTGAACTTTTTGGATTGAGGAAAATATAGTATGAACATGGTGATAGATTGGCTGTGGTTGTGGGACTAAAGTCATCAAAGCAGTGCAAAAAAAAAAAAAAAAGAACCAGAGATTGCAGTTCAGAGAGAGATGGTTTCCCAAATTATAAAGAATGGAGGTCCAAGATGGCTGTAGGGTAGCTGGAAGCTCCGTCCGCTTGCTCCCAGACTCAGACCAGTCTTGCAGCTAAACCACAGAGCAATCTACTCAAAAATCCAGTGGAGAGTGAATGAGAACACGTGTGAGTATGTATGTGGACAAGACTAGGGTAGTGTGTGTGAGTCCGCAAGAGCCTGCCCCCTACAGGGCAGTCGGGAGCAGGTGGCCAGGGCTCTCCAGCCGAGCAACTGCCCATGCTGCTGCCCGACTGGCCACTTGTGCTGTGCAGATTCACAGTGGCTGAAGTTCATCTCAGGAGCTTCGAGTTCCAGGGGCAGAGAGACATAGCCAGGGAAGTGCTGGCTGCAGAAACAATATGGTAGGAGAAGGCCCACCCAAGATTAAAAATCACAGGAGGGAGCAGGGAGAGCACCTAGCCTCTGCCCTGTGTTATAATATTGTTACGGGACTCTTTCCAGCACCATTTGGGATATCTCCAGAGAGAAAACTTTATCTAAAACTGTTGGAGGCTGATTGGCAATGGCCAGTCCTGACCAAGAGAGACCTTGTGATTTTTAGGAAGGGGGAGCATATGGAAAACATGCCCCCCAGAGCTTAGTGCTGCAGCATGGCGGGTCACACAGAAACTTTTAAAAGAGGAGCTGAGGCCAGACTCAGACTTGGCAGGGACCCAGTGCTCACGTGAGCATGCACACGTGCTCAGCGGCTCTGCCAACAAAGAACTCAGAGGGATAGAGTCATGCTGAAGGGACTGTGAGACACAACTCAGCATGGCTGGTGAGCAGGGGACTGTACAGAGTGGAGAGTTCGGGTCTGAGTCTCCTGTGAGAAAGGAGCAGGCTGGAGACTGGATGGGCTGAAGCTGAACGCCTGAGATTTGCTGCAGTCAGGCAAGTCCACTCGCAAGCAGTTGAGCCCAACCCCTACTTGTAGAATTACAGTTCTTCATGTCAGTGAGACCAGGTTCATGAGCCCCCTGCTGGGTACAATTCCCCAGGGGAAAGAAGGAAAAAGCTCTTAACGACCCTTTACCGGTCACTAGGAGCTATACTGATCCTTGGGTCCAGAACCACTGAAACCAGCAGAGCAGAGAGATTAGAAACAGGCACAACAAGTACTATTGAAGACCTCGCCCAGTCTCGACACCTACACAGAGCTGCTGTCTGCGCCAAGCATGAAGGAGCTGCCCCCTTTTACACAGATTCTTCACAGGAAACAGACAGCTAATTCACGAGGAACCACACATTAGAAAATCTAGGATAGACCAAGACATGTGGCAAGGTGTCGGGGAAGCACTCCCACCATCTTCCCTAAGGACTGAACAGAGTCCCCTTGGGGGTGACCCAGGGTTCTCACCCTCTAGATTGCACCAGAGGCCCCCTCTGGAGGCAGATGGAAAAGGTACTGGCAGTCCTCTTGGGTTATTAAATGAACCACTCGTGGGCCCTGGGCTGATGGAAAGCCAGCAGGGAAGAACAGAGAACAGAACTGAAGGAGAGAGCCACAGGCTGGGGATCACTCGTAGTCTCTAACAGGCTGCCTGGAGCTAGACTAGGATACCATCTGGCATTACTAGGAGCAGATCCACAAAGAGAAGACAGTGGTAAACACTGCATTCTACTGAGACAAGTTCCACTGCAGTCTTCTTCAGGGTTTGCATTATTTTCTTTCCTGCATAGCTTTTTAACATTCATTTCATTTCCTTCGTTTGTGCCTATAATTTCACAAGTTTTTATATTTTAGTTTATTTCAAATCTCATATTTTGCTTCTCCTTTCTCTTACTACATTTTACCTTCTTTCTTCCTCTTCTTATTTTTGTTTTAAATTGTATCTTTTTTCTTGCTATGACTTGTTTCTATTTGTCACTCTTACTATTTCTCCCTGCTCCAGCCTCTCAAAATAATTTTTCATGTCATTAATCATCTCATACTCATTTTCTCATTCTTAAAATATCCTTATTCTCTCTTCACCTTTATCAATCTTTGCTCATTGGTTGTTGATATGGTGGTTTTTGTTGCATTTCTTCAATTTTATTTCTAGATGTTCACTATTTATGTATTTCAAATCTCATATTTTACTGTTCTTCTCTCCTACTCCATTTACCCTTCCTCCTGCCTTTTCTTCCTTTTTTATTTTACATTTAATTTTCCTTGTCTTAACCTGGTTTTCATTCCTCACTCTTAGTATTCTTCCCCCTCTATCCTCTCAAAATCTTTTTTCATTCCTCTAGACATCTCATAAGCTTTTCTTTTTTTTTTCCTTCTTATTCCCATTTCACCTATTTTAATCTTTGCTCATTTGTTGTTCATATGGATGTAGTAGATCTTTTCTTCCGATTTTGGTTCATATATTTTCACTATATTTATGTTTTTGTTTAAACCTAATATTATAATCTATTCTGTCTTCTCCATTCTACCTTCTTCCATACCTTTTTCATTTATAATGTAAATTCTCTTTTTATTTCTTTGCTTTGTTTCTATTCCTCACTCTTATTATTTCTCCTCCCTCTATCCTCTCAAAATCATTTTTCTTTCACTTAATCATCTCATATTGTTTTTCTTTTCTCATAATAGTTTTAATCTCTTTACACCTTGAGTAATATTTGCTCATTTGCTGATAATAGTGTGGTTGTGGGTTTTTTTGTTTGTTTGGTTGGTTTTTTTGCAGGTGTGGGTTTTGTTTCCTGAGTCATTTGGTTTTCACCCAGGAAACCACCTGTACAATAGCATCCAAGATATGGATGGAGTGACTCTCAGTCAGCCAGCCAGAGGTAAGGACCCATCAAAGAATGACACAACAACAACCAAAACCCAATTACAACCAGAGAGCAAACATAAATGGCATAAAGAACATCCCAAGAGCATCCTGACCAGGAGGTCAAGGACACTGCACCACTGAGTCCCACAGAACTCCTACCACAGAAAGTAACTCCACAAAGACAGGGAGTCAAAGTAAATCAATAAAATACACAGAAACAAACAAAGAGTCACCTAAAATGGGGAGACAAAGAAACAACCCCCAATCAAAAGGAAAAGAGGAATCCCCAGAAAGAGTGCTAAATGAAATCAAGACAAGTAAACAGACACTGAGTTCAAAATAATAGTTGTAAGGATGCTCAAGGGCTCAGTGAGAACTATGAGGAACTCTATGGAAGCTATAAGGAACTTACTGGAAGCTACACCAGCATGAAAAAGGACATAGATGCTAATAATAAGAGCCAGGAGGAAATGAAGAATACAATATAAGTGAAATGAAGAATACATTAGAAGGAATTAAAAACAAGCTAGATGAAACAAAGGATGAAATCAGTGAGCTGGAGGACATGGTGAGAAAACACTCAAGAGCAGCAACAAAATGAAAAAGATTCAAAAACAATGAAGAGGGTTTAAGGGAAATTCGGGACAACATTAAATACAATAGTATCCACATCATAGGGATGCCAGAAGGAGAAGGGCAGAAAGGGATAGAAAACCTGTTTGAAAAAGTAATGACAGAAAACTCCCCTAACTTGATGAGTGAAAAAGTCATGCAAGTCCAGGAAGCACAGAAAGTCCCAAACAAGATAAACCCAAAGAGGCCAACCCCAAGACACATCATAATTAAAATGGCAAAATGTAAAGATAAAGAGATAATCTTAAAGGCAGCAGGGGAGAAACAGCCAATAACATACAAGGGACTTCCATTAACGGTATCTGCTAATTTCTCAACAGAAACACTAAAAGCCAGAAGGGAGTGGCAAAAAGTATTCCAAAAGTATTCCAAGTAATGAAAAGCAAAGGCCTACAACCAAGAATACTCTACCCGGCAAGGCTCTCATTTAAACTGGAAAGCAAAATGAGGAGTTTCCCAGACAAAAAAAAAAAGACTAAAAGAATACATCAGCACCAAACCAGCATTGCAAGACATTCAAAAAGGACTGCTTTAAGAAGATGAAGAGAAAGAGAAAGAGAGAGAGAGAGAGGAACACAGATACAAAGGGGAAAATGGCAATGAATAAGTACCTCTCAATAATAACCTTAAATGTAAAGTGATTAATGATCCAAACAAAATATGGGGTAGCTGAATGGATAACAAAATAGGACCCACATATGCTGTCTACAAGAAACCCACCTCAGAACAAAAGATCTACACAGTGTGAAAGTGAAGGTGTAGAAAAAAATATTCCAAGCAAATGGACATGAAAAAAAGAGCTAGTGTAGCAATACTTATATCAGACAAAATAGATTTCAAAACAAAGGCCATAAAAAGTGACAGAGAAGGACATTGCATAATAGTTAAGGGAGTAATCCATCAATAAGATACAACACTTGTAAACATATATGCACCCAACATAGGAGCACCTAAATATATAAGGAAAATCTTGGAGGACTTCAAAAAAGATATGGAAAGCAACACACTCATTGTAGGGAATTTTAACAATCATTTCTCAACAATGGATAGATCTTCCAAGCAAAATCCAACACAAATATTGTGACATCAAACACCACTCTAGATCAATGGACTTAATTGATATATACAGAACCTTTCACACCAAAGAAGCACAGTATACATTTTTTTCAAAGGCACATGGAATATTTTCAAAGATATATCATGATAGCACACAAAACAAGTCTCAACAATTTCAAGAATACTGGATTCATATCAAGCATTTTCTCAGACCACAAGGGCTCAAAACTAGAAACCAACCTCGAGGAAAAAAATGCAAAAACACTCAAATTCATGAATACTGAATAACATGCTATTAAATAATGAATGGATTAGCAATAAGATCAAGGAGGAAACCAAATGAACACAAAATAGCCAAAAGCATATGGGACACAGCAAAGGAAGTCCTGAGACAGAAGTTCATAGCAATACAGGCCTATCTAAAAATAATAGAAATATCCCAAACAAAAAAACCTAAAGCTCCATCAACAAGAACTAGAGAAATAGCAGAAAAACAAATCCCAGAGCAAGTAGAAGGAAGAATTAAATGACACAGAGACAAAAAAAAATTTCAAAGGATGAATAAATTCAGGAATTGGTTCTTTGAAAAAATAAACAATATTGACAATCCTTTAAACAGACCCATCAAGAAAAAGAGAGAGGACACAAATAAAGAAAAAGAAAAAGAGAGAGGACGCATATGGTCACATTACCATATCAATAGATGTTGAAAAAGCATTTGATAAAGTATAGCACCCATTTATGATAAAAACACTCAGCAAAGTGGGAATAGAGGGAACATACCTCAACATAATAAAGGCTATATATGAGAGACCTACAGCCAACATCATACTCAATGGGCAAAAACTTAAAAGTGTTGGCATTAAGATGGGGAACAAGACAAAGATGCCCACTTTCACCACTCCTATTCAACATATTACTGGAAGTCCTAGCCACAGCAATCAGACAAGAAAAATAAATAAAAGGCATCCAAATTGAAAAAGAGGGAGTAAAACTGTTATTTTTTGCAGATGACATGATAGTGTACATAGAAAACCCTATAGTCTCCATAAAAAAACTACTAGACCTACTAAGTGAATTTGGCAAAATAGTCAATATTCAGAAGTTGAAGGCATTTTTTGCACACCAACAATGAAATATCAGAAGTAGAAACTAGGGGGGAAATCCCATTTACAATAGCAACAACAACAAAAAATAAAGTATCTAGGAATAAACTTAATCAAGGAGGTAAAAGACCTATACTCAGAAAACTACAGAATACTGAAGAAATAAATTAAGGAAGATACAAATAAATGGAAGTATATACAATGTTCATGGATCGGAAGATTAACATCATTAAAATGTCCATACTACCCAAAGCAATCTATAGATTCAACACAATCCCTATTAACATTCCAATGGCATATTTCACAGATGTAGAACAAATATTTCAAAAATTTTATATGGAACAAATATTTCAAAAACAACCCTAAATAGCCTCAGGAATTTTGAGAAAGAAGAGCAAAGTAGGAAAGATCACTATACCTGGTCTCAAACCATATATCAAGGCCACTCTAATCAAACAATCTGGTACTGGTATAAGAACAGACACATAGATCAAGAGAACAGAATAGAGAGCCCAGAAATAAACCCATGTCTCTATGGTAAATTAATATTTGACAAAAGGAGCAGGAGCATAAAGTGGAGTAAAAGTAGTCTCTTTAATAAATGGTGTTGGGAGATCTGGACAGCTACATGTAAAAAAAAAATGAAACTAGACCACAAACTTATATCATACCCCAGAAAAAGCTCAAGATGGATAAAAGACCTAAATATATGTTGTCACTCTATAAAAGTGCTAGAGGAAAACTTAGGCAGGAAAATTTCAGCTATCCCATGCAGAAATATTTTCACTGAAATATCTCCTAGGGCAAGGGAAATACAGGGAAAAAATAAAAGGTGAAAGGTTTATACAATCTGAAGAGAAACCAGAAGACACATGGACAAAGGCAAAGGGGGGCAAGATTGAGGGTGGGATAGGGAGGAAGATGGAGACAACTGTACTTGAACAACAATCAAAAGATAAATTAACAAAATAAAATAAAATGATAAAAATAAAGGAACAAAATAAACAAATGGAACTACATCAAATTAAAAAGCTTGTGTACTGTTAAAGAAAACATCATCAAAATGAAAAGAGATCCAACTGTATGGAAAAACGTGTTTGCCAATGATACCTCAGACAAGGGTTTGATTTCCAAAATATATAAAGAAATCATATGACTCAACACCAGTAAGACAAACAATCCACTTTAAAAATGGGAAAAGGGCATGAACAGAAACTTCTCCAAGGAGGACACACAGATGGTCTGATACTTAATTTTCTTCAGGTAAACAGGGTTTTGAAAATATGGCCATAATTTTAAAATACTCAATTATTTCAATGAAAACAAAAATAATGCATGTCTTAATTTTCTAATTATTATTATTCATCATATATTTGAATCCTCTTATTTTCTGGTTCCAGCCTACAATATTTCTAAAGTATTTTATATTTTTCTTTTATGTTTTATTTCTAGCTCTTCCAAGTACATTGGAAGAAAAAAAATTCTTAAATAAATACAGTCCAAACATACAGAAATATTTTTGATACCATAATGAACAAACAAACAAAAACTATGTTAACATAAATACTTTCACTTTTGATTACCCACTTTTTAATAAATAGTGGATGGGCAATAAGTATGCCTTGTAATTGAATACAATTGTATTATATAATGTATATTTGCATGTAAGTATAAGCATTATATAATTTTTACAATTTTATCATGACTTTTTTGAGTTACTAATTAAAATTTTATATCATGGCTCTGTATTATTTTTAGTTATTGGCATAATATATGAGAAATAATTTTATCATTTGTGGTGCTCGTGTCCTAATTGAATAGTATTAGTCTTCATATTCTACTGCAGCTGGCTCTCATAAGTAATTGTAGCAGAAGTCAGTACATTGAACCACTGCCAATCTTTTACTGGGGGCCATAATTTATTAAACCACCCATAAAAGCTTGACAATATGAAAAACACAAAGTGTTTGTGTAAAAATATAGAAATTCAATGATATAATTTTAGATCCAATCATTTAATAATTATAGTACTAAAAAGAAATTGGTTACTATGTTTGAAAATACACAATTTACTGCCCTTAGTTTCAAGCATTTATAGTTTTCTTGAAATACTATCTTTTTAGCCAAATTTCCCATTCTTATATTCAACTTCAAGGTACAATATTTGGAAAGGTTAGTAAAATTCAGTAAGTTATTTTGAGTTATCTACAGGTGAACTTTAAGAAATTGTTCAGTTTTAATACTTTCGAAGAGTTCAAAAGGAGTTTTGTTTTTAAAGTTCACACACTTGGCACATATTTAGTTTACACTGAAGACTTAATGCCAGAAATTCTTAGGACAAGTGGAGGCACTTTAAGGACGTGCTTGAAAATCTCTGTACCTTCTCTCTGATAAGCTAAGTTGTAGTAGACTGACTGCCCACGTGAGACTGAGAGGAAAAAGATGTTTGATTTCTGGCCTATTAATATCCTGAGGCCTTTCTGTCTCTTCCCGTATATTTTCTCATATATTCCTTTACTCTCTCCGGACCATCCTGCTGACAGCCAGAAGTGATAACAGTTGTGAACATTTTCAAATGAGGGATAATATGTTTTGAAGACAAATTTATCTCTTGATATGCTTTTTTTTTTCCTTCTATTGTTGTTCAATTACAGTTGTCCCTATTTCTCCCTATTACTGTCTCCTGTAATTGCCATGGTTTTGTTTAGTGATACTTCCTATTTACTTAGGGGATGATCTTACATGTGTTGTGAGCCCTATCAAAATTAACTGGGTGTGATTTAACTAAAAAGGCAAAAGAGAATAAGAGAGAGGGAGAAAGAGAATGAACCAATCACTGATGGGGGGGAAATGTGTCTTTAATTGCTAACTTCAGACATAGAGTGAGATATAGTGTTTTATATTTCCAGAAATAATAACATGATAGCAATGTAAGCCAAATATTTACTCTAAAATGTATATTAAATCTAAAGAGCACACTAAATTATACAACACAGAATACCAATTTAATTTTATTGAATAAGAAATATTCAGAAAAGAATACAACCATATATTTTTGAAACCTTTTGAATCAGAACAAAACTGGATATACAATGGCATATTAAACAAAGGAAATCAAATCTGGTCATGTGTGAAAATAAGTATACACTACACACAAGTAGAATTTATTCTATATATGTCAACATTCAAATTTAATTGATGTAATCCACTATATCAATAGACTAAAGAAAAATAATTGCATGACCATATTAATTGAAATAAAACAAGCATTTGATAAAACCCAACACCCGCTCGTGAAAAAAAAACATGTTGTAATTTAGGATTAGAGGATAACTAACAACTTAATGAAGAGTACCTAATAAAAATCTACAGCTAAGATTATACTTAATAGTGAAATACTAAATAATTTCTTCCTAAGATCAGAAATAAGACAAAGATATCTGCTCTAACTGCTCTTATTCCAAATAGCCCTAGAATTTTTAAGCAGTATCATAAGCCAAGAAAAAGAAATAAAAGACATGCTAATCAGAAAGAAAGAAATAAACACTGCCTCTATTTTCAGATGACATTATTGTATACATAAAAAATCTCAAGACAGCTACACAAAAAAACCCCAAAATCTCTTAAAACTAATACATAAGTTCGTCAAAGTCATGGTGTACTAAATCAACATGCAAACATCAATAAAATTTTATATACTAACAACAAATACATAGAAAAATGAAAAACAAGTGATCATTTACAATTGTTCCAAAGAAAATTAAAATTAATATATTTACACCAAAATTAAACTTTGGTATAATTCTAACAAAATATGTACAGGATCTGTATCCTGAAAATTATAAAATGCTATTAAGGGGATCAAGGAAAACCTATATAGGTGGAGTAAAATATCATTTTAATGGATTGGAAGATAAACACAGTAAAGATGACAGTTCTGCCCAAGTTGATCTATACATTTAAAGGTTTTTTTCAAAACGTTACCATATTTTGCAGAATTAGACAAACATATTCTAAAACTTATACAGAAAATCAAAAATTGAAAGAGCTAAAGTTATCTTGGAAAAGAAGAATAAAGTGAAATGAATCACTATACCCAGTTTTAAAGCTTAAAATACAGTATATAAGACAGTGTGGTGATAGCAATGGTATATAGATATATAGATCTGTGGAATACAATATAAAATCCAAAGATAGACCCACAGAAATATGCCTGTCTTTTGAAGACAGTGCAGAATAGTTCAATGGGAAAATGAGTCTTTTCAGCATCTGATGGTGGAGGAATTGAATATTCATAGGCCAAAAATTAAATAAATAAACCCCAAACTTTAACATAAGTTTAACAACTTTTACAAACATTGACTTAAAATGAACTATATCTTTAAATGTAAAAGGTAAAGTTTTTAGGAAAAAATAGAAGAAAATGTTCAGGGGTCAGGTTTAGGCAGAGTTCTTAAACTTGACAATGAAAGCACAATCCATAAAAGAAAAAAATCTGATAAAAAGCACTTTCTCAAAATTAAAAATTTTCCTTGGTGATAAGCCCTGATGAGAAAAAAAGAAAAGCAACGAGCCAGGAGAAAATGTTTGCAAACCACATATAAAAAAAAGAAATAGTACTTAGAATATATGAAGTATTCTCAAACAACAAACAATTCTATCCTAAAAGAGGCAAAAGTCAAACACAAATGTTTTACTGAAGAGGGTATACAGACAGTCAATAAGCACATGAAAAAAATGTTCAACATCATCAGCTACAGGAAAATGAAAATAAAATAACAATGAGGTACCAGTATACACATGTAAAAATGAATAAATAGTAAAATAGCGAAAACCAAATACAAGTAAAGATGCAGAGAAACTGGATCACTCATGTATTATTGATAGGAATGTAAAATGGTATCGCCACTCTAAAACAGTTTGGTGAAGACACAGAATAAAACGTCCTTTGTTATACTGCCCCTCACCAACAACAGTTTGGCATCAATCCCTAGGCAAACATGCCCTTGTGGTAAGTGTAGCATCCAGTATCATAAGTCCAGGGAGCTAGGTGTCTCACCCTCCCAGAGGTTGGATATTACACATACAGCCTCATTCTTGGCTCTGAACCCTGCAGTAATCTGTGGCACGTCTTTAGCCCCTCTCAGCTACGGTCCAGGAGCCCTTGGAGAACAGTGTCTTTGATGATCACCCACAGATGTTCCTGAAAGTTCAGGAGTCTAGCAGAGAAATCCAGCAGAAAAGCACACTACTGAAGCTAAAACAATGCAAGGTTGGATGCAGAGGAGAAGAGAAATAGTTTGATTGCACTTGTCATTCCTCCTCCAAGGTGGCACAGCTCAGTGCCAAGTGAGACCTTTTCAGCCTCTGATTCATCCCACCGGGGACAGTTAAGAGTTGTGAGCGAGCAGCTGGCTTCCCCAGCTGTTCAGCATGCTACTGAAGAGGTCCATTCCTCTCTTTCCCTACCCAGAGCACTGAGTTATGAGCTGCACAACTGAGGGGCAGGAGAGGCTGCAATAGAACAGATAGGGGCCTTAGAAAGCATCCAAGGGATACAGATTCTACTGAACATGTCAAGGCTCCACCAAGAGGCCAGCTCACAAACTGCTGGAGACACCTTTCCCTTGGATTTCCCCAACCGGCCTATGGGCACCCCCTGCACTCCATGAACTTCCCCTCACACACACTTCTACTGCAGGGCAGGCTCTTGGTATGTGTTTGGTGGCAGCAAGAGTGAGCTTTGGCAGATGGCTCATGTTCCTATTTATGTAATATTTCTGAAATGACAAGATTATGAATATGGAGAATAGACTGAAGGTGGTTGGAGTTGTGCTGGAGGGAGGGCCACAGAGGCAGGAGGGGCTTAGTGTGGTTAGGAAAGCCCAACAGGAAGGATGCTTGTGGTGATGGAACTGTTCTGTCTGGACTGTGGTGCTAAGGAAATGAACTCGCACACATCATAAAATTACACAGACTGAACACACACACACGAGTACGTATAAAACTGGTGAAGTCTGAATAGTTGGAGTATTGTATCAGTGTTAGTATCCTGGGTGTACGAATCTATAGTTTTTTATGATGTTATCATTGGGAAAAAATGCTGAGTGATGGTTATGTGAGATCTTTCTATATTATTTCTTACAAATGAATGTAAATCAATAATGATCTCAAATTAAATCTTAAATAAAAATATAGTATATTAACTACCTTTTTGACAATATGATACAAAGTGAATTCTTTTCAGTTTCAGTGTTCTTAAATATTGAAGAGGTAGGAAATTAATGACTAGTCCAACAGATCAAATTTGAATCACTATAAGGATTTCCAGTGTCTGATATCCAGCGGCCTTACTATCTGAAGATCTTAGAGCAGAAGAAAGAGTAAATATGCACAGATATTACCTTGAGGGAAAAAAGTTTATGGTAGAAAAGTCTAGAATGTCAAGGCCACAACTTCTGCATCTGGCTATTTGAAGTGTAACCTGGGTTTATATTAGAAAGATCGGCATACGGTCTGTGTGTCTCTTCTTGGGCATAGGTGGCATCATATGACAGAGGCTAGATGGAGGGCTTGAGTTTTTCTTTAAGTTGTTAAAATTCAGAATGTTTAAAAATCTCATACTGTGGGTAAGTATCCAAGGAAATTCAGTCACAGTACTCAGAGATGTGGACAAACAATATTCTGTCACAAATACGAACTATGCTAATATATATCTGAATTCTACACTCTCACGTGTGATTTATCCGCATTGTTCAGAGTATGTGATGTAGTCTTCCTGACACAGTTCAGTGCTCTCCCTTTGGAATAATTGAACAGCTCCTTGTCGTGAATAAAGCCGTGATGTTTCTACTCAAGGTTTTTTTTCCATTTATATTAATCTAGGTCCACCCGTAGTTCCCTTCTGCAGAGGTAAAATTCTGGTAGCAAGCCATCATCACAGGCTGGGAATAAACCATCCTGTCCTTTCTATTTAAAAGCTAAAATAAGTATTTCCCAGTGCCTTTTATTTCACACAAATATTCTCAGTGCCTACTACCCCATAAATCAGCCTCTTTTCAGATGTATCAATTTAATTATAATATTTTACAACAAATTCAGAAAGCAAAGCAGTGATTTAATTGTTTGGCAGTTTCTGTAATGTGAATTTGAAGATTGCCGTAAATACTTGACTGCTTTTAAACTTCCAGTCACACAACAATTTATTTATTGAGCCAACAAAGTTTGACTTTATTTTAGGTTAACTTCAGGAAATGCCTGACACTCTTTCTTTTTCTTTTCTTTTCTTTTCTTTTCTTTTTTTTTTTTTTTGACAGATAGAAAGTGCAATTCTCTCTTCTTCAAACTAATGGAATGTGCTAGGCACTCTGCTGTGTAATGAGGCCACTAAGCCAACAAATCACCACCCTTATCTCCTGAAACTCACAACTTAAAGGGGATATAGAAATGTAAGTACATCTTAGTAACTACTGCCAACTACTTTATTAGAGTTGAGAAGCCCAAACAGGACCTGGAGATAATGAGCTTTTCATTCAAATACCAAATTTCAAAATCCATGATCCCATAATTATTTTCCAACACTCTTATACAGTGAAACATACTAATCAATATTCCCTCCTTTAGGAGACTATGTTGTATTGCTTATGGGAGAGTTGAAAAAGATAAGTGTTCCTCACCATTCTTCCCTGTCTTAGTAAAGAAGAACTTTCTTCATTGCCCATGCTAACATGTGGCCATCCTTGGTTCTGTTCTTTCATTCCCCAAATCATCCCATTCTATAAGATCTACCATCAAAATATATTCTGTACACTTTGTCTCACCTCTTCTACCAGCACCGCACCAACACGGGCCACCACAGCTCTTACCCGGATCACAGCAGTAACTTCTAATTCATCTCCATGTCCCCAGTTTTGCAATTCCGCAGTCTGTTTTTTATATAGCAGGCAGAGTAATATTATAGCTTCTTTGTTTCTCAACAATACAACAGCTTTCTGTAAAACCTAGAACAAAGACCCAAAGTGACCAGGCCCCACCAATCTCTCCTCTCACTTGCTCCTTGCTCTCCAGCTATGTTGGCTGCCTTGCTTCTCCTCGAATACAACAGTGACTTTCCATCGCAGGGACTTTACACGGATTGTTCCCTCTGCTTGGATTATTCTCACAAGTATATTTGAACAGTGTCCCTCACTTAATTTAGTTTTTTTATTTTTCAATGTTATGTCCTCAGACAGTCTTCTGAGACCCTGCTTCTTAAACACCACCTACCTGTTATTTTATTGCACTAGGGTTGCCAGATGAAAGAGGATGCCTAGTTTAATTTGAAGTTTAGATAAAGAATTAACTGGTTTAGTACAAGTATAAATAAAATATTTTTTATGGCTTGGCATGCCATGGAACCCACTCTTACTAAAAAATCATGACTTTATTTGAAATTCAAATGTAACTGGGTATCCTGTTTCTTTACTGGCCAAATCTGGCATTCCTATTTATTACATTCTTTTCTGATAGAACTTCGTTCTACATGATATTATGTTAAAAATTAACATGCTTATTTGTTTGAAGTCTGCTGCTTACACTAGGCTATAAGATCCATGAGAGCAGGGTTTATTGTGTTCAAAGGCAAATGATCAGAACCTAGAGCAGGAGCTATTGCGTAGAAGATGCTTAGTAAATATCTGTGCAGGCAAGAGAGAAATTGTTGTGTTATATGTGTGTGTGTGTGTGTGTGTGTGTGTTTCACAGTCTCAATATATATATCTAGAAGTCCAAACTAGAAAGAATATTTCTTAAAGCACAGACTAGGCAGTTTTACAAATGATTAACAAACTATAGAAATTAAAATATGAGAAAATATTGCAAAAATCATTTTAAAAGTCAAATAAGTTAGGAAACTTTTTTGAAAGGCTTATTTTACATAAAATGATCTGCCTTAGCAGGTAGAGGCATTGAAGCACTATTACCTATGAAGATGGCTCAGAAAGCTGATGCTGACAAAATCTGGCTTCATGAAGAAATAACCCATTCAACAATTTGAAAATTCAATTAAATTTTGCTTGCTTTTTCCCAAATCCTCATATTTTCTATGAAGACATTCATCTCAATTATCTAGCTTTTGACAATCCACACTTTTCAAGAGGAAGCCCCCTTGCTTGGGGACCCAGCTGATAAGTACTGATAAGATTCTGGCAACGGATACTAGGGCCTCACCTGTACTGGCCACATTCAGGTAAAGCGAGCAGTGGAAGTGAAATTGGTGTTGGATCCTGCAGGATGGGAGGAGGTAGGAAATATGAGAAGCACATTTGGATTGAATTTTAATGATTAATAATTATTTTCATCATTAAAATCTCAAGCTTGAAGTATGTATAACTTTACTTCAATGCCATTAGTACTGTAAACCAGATGCAAAAGGGTCTCAAAGAGTTGATTTATCTTCCTTCAGGCTCTAATATTATTTTGATACAAAACGAAACTTCAAAGGATTAATTTTGAAATGGACTTTGAATAATACTTGAATTTCAAAGTGATTTAAAAATAATCCTCATAATGATAATAATACTGCATGATTCCCGTCTTTCTTTCATTAAAACACCTGATATTACTTCATGTACAAATATTCTATCACATTGTGAGAGATGAGTATTGCAAGTACAAAATTATACATGTATTAAAATTTAAATAAACTGGTCGCCTGTCCTCAATGAATGTCATTTCTTCTATATAGGGTGAAAAATTGAAGATATCTTTTCTTAAAAGTCTGTGGCTTTGAAGCTGTTTCTTCCTAACCCCGAGGTCTCCGAGCTGCAGGTGTTGGTTAATGGTGAGACGCCAACATAGCATTTGCTCACTAGGTGATAGAAAACAGTATTTGTGTTTATTCTCTGAGAAAATTCAAACTTTAATTTTTAATTTTTAAACCCTTATAGAATTTGAGTTAATCAATTATGGCAAAATGTTTATTTGTTTTTAAGAATCATGCTGTTTTATTGATCATTGCTTTTATTTCCTTCCCAATGTTTTAGAAAAGGGAAAAAATCCTCAAAGCATTCATGTTTTAAATTATGTTTTATTACTATTTATCACCCCATACCCTCTGCCACCTCTACCCACCCCCTCCCCCTGTAATCACCACACTGTTCTCCTCCTGTCATTTTAAGACACTACTTACTAGTAAGTCTTAAATACAATAAATTATTCTTAAATAATTTATCTTTATGTGGTCTTCCTCAAAGTATGTTTCGCATGAACAGAGGTTTATTTTTACAAGTTCAATAGAAAGGAAAACTAAATCAGAGAATAGAAGAATGAAAATACTTTGGACAGGTGATATAAAGTATAAGTAATACAAGAAAAATAAGAGTGATTGATGTAATAAAAACAGATAAAGTAGATGTCAATTATCCCTGTAAAATTTATTATGATAAGATCTGGTTTTTTAAGTTATTCAGCAACATACTAAACATGTTAAAATTAATTCAGTTAAAATCAGTAACAAACCAATACAAGTTTTAGCCACTTGAAATATTATTCAAAGTGTGTGCACAGGTGTACAATTTCTTGCTAAAACAATAATCTCATACATTTAGTTCAATTAAATGCTTTTAACAATTGATTGGCAAATTCTATATTCAGTGTTTACTGCAAATTGATGACATAGTTTTCATTGTTTTAACAAATTTAGATCAAAGCAGATTGATAAATTACTGTCCTCCCTCAGTATTTATACTAGAAGTGTAAGACACTATCTATAAGTTGCTAACACTTTGTCAATGAAGTTTAATATATAATATGTATTTATATATTAGTATAATATTATTAATTATATTTATTATTTAATATATAAAATTAGGCTCATTGCCTTCTGAGTTACTACTAACACAGCAAAAGAAAAATATTTAAATATTTTCATTTTAATATATTTATAATAGTTACACTCATAGGATCTTTTTTAAAAACCCAGAAGTTTCTTACACAAGTGATCTTTTGAGTGTAACTATTATAAAAGGATTAAACTATTATAAACAAGTTTATGTTCTTTATTCATAAATAACTAGATTATTTATAGATGATCTTATGATATATGATAACACTCTTATAAGAACATTCACAAATTATTGTATGACTATTATAAAACAATGTTATAAAATTATAAAACAATTGTATAAAACTTTATAATTAACACAGTGCTTTTATATGTGTCACTCTTCAACATTATCTATTAACTGCTCCACTTTCATTCTAAAGTATTTAGATAATGATATCCTTAAAATACTAAATTACCAGAGGTATTGAGATCTACTTCTGAACTATACTTTTCTTTTGCACTGATCCATCTACCTATCCATAGACCTGTTCTATACTGTTTTATTTATTGAGGTTTTATCCTGTGTTTCTATACATATTTTATTAAAAAAATGACACACCATCTAATTACAAATTTGTTCAAAACTCATTTGACATTAATTTAATGAACAATGATATAAAATGCTTATATGACACACTTTTATATACACATTGATCAATTCTTATTTTTTACATTAACCTTTCTATGCAAATAATATTTTAATAATATTAATGTGTTTTACATTGCTTAGTTTGTAGAAACAAGTACAAATTAATTAAATGTAAAAGAATCAAGCTCTAATTGGAGATGTACCTACTGAGTATGCATTATAACTTTTTGATCTAAAGATATAAATTAGCTGTTTGAGTACCTATATTTAATTAGTTCAAATAGAAATGGTTAAATATAGAGTAAGAATATAGCCAGTGACTTCTATATTAAATGACATAACTAATTACACAAACCAACAGAATATTCATACTGTAATGACACTTGAAATAGGTCTATAATTTATTAATACAATTTTTAAATATCAGAGAAGTTTATAGTGTAATTATATTGTAAATATGAGATTAATTTAACAAAATTAACATTTTGTTGAACTTCAACTTCATGATTCAGCATTTTAAATATTTTAATTTTTGTATTACCTAAGAGCAATTTAAAATGGAAAGCATTAAATTGTTAGGAATAAAACAAAATATAAATGGAGAATTAGAGAATGAATTAATAATATTGGTGATTAAGAATATGAATGTATTATAGTAGAAAAGACATAAGTGAAATCTAAATAATTTTAATTCATAAATAAATCTTCATTTTTCTATCAAAAATGGATTATTCTTATATTTTATTTTATAAGAAATAGGTGATGATTTCCTTGCACTGAAATGAAACTCTAGGACATGGGTCAGGTTCATATTAAGATTAACATGATAAATTTTCTTAAAATATTATACCGCTCTCTAAAATGTCATAATAAATTGTTTGCCTTCTGCTCCTTCAAAGAGTTGCTTTCTCCACCTTGATTGGCTCTCCCTAGGGATGATATGTGTAAATTACATTTCCACGAGAAGTGATAGAGTTCTCATTATTGCACCTCTTGCAAGACTTGAAGTTTATTACCAGGTCTGAAATTTTTATCAAAAATATATATGTGAAATATTATTTAATTGTGATTTCAATTTGCATTTTATAATTGCTACTGATGCAGAGATACTTGATAGATAGATGTTAATTAACCAATCAGTATAACCAATTCAATTGTGTGGACTGCCTGTTAATACTTTTTCCCATGTTTCAGGGGTTGACATTGTTTGCTACTTCTACAGGTGTTTAGATGTTCCTTATAATAACATTCTAGAATTTTCATAAAATTGTTAATCAAGTGGGTAAGTAAAAGCATTTCTTTTTATTCAATGTCTTAGTGGCAAGGATGCTGTAGATTTTTTAATTTAATTAATACCTGTAGATATATTTTACAATTTGGGTTAAAATATATTTGTCAAGTTAAATAAGTATAAATGCATTTTATAAAGTGTCCCCTGTGTGAAGAAGATTAATTTTTAATGTGCCCACTGTTATGTTAAAAAATAGATTTAAACTAACAAATAAACTATTTTCTTTAGAATAAATACTTAACCTTACTATATTTTAATTCAAAAATATTTTATATTAAATATGCTAGAACATTGGTCAGGACTTTTTTCCTGTTTTATAGTTGAGGAGAATATTTATTCCGCGTTTTTCTATTTTGTGTGCACACTTTCTGGGATTAGTGTCATGGTAACTTCACAAATTAAATTTTTCATTTATAAATGAAAAGTCAGCTCAAAACTTATTTTATAATATGGCAATGAACTATTCTTTTTTAATTATATTTTATTGATTATGCCATTACAGTTGTCCCAATTTCCCCCTTTGCCTCCCTCCACCCAGCACACCCCACTCCCTCAGGCAATCCCCATACTATTGTTCATGTCCATGGGTCATGCATAGGTCCTCTGGCTACTCCAGTTCCTGTACTGTATTATACATTCCCATGGCTATTCTGTAAGTGCTTTTTGTACTTCAGAATCTCACCTCTTCACCCAGTGCCCCATACCCTGGACCCATCTGGTAACCATCAAAATGCTCTCCATATCCATTATTCTGTCTCTGTTCTTTTTGTTGCTTAGGGTTTTATTTTTAGATTCAATTGTTGATACATATGTATTTATGGCCACTTTATTGTTCATAGTTTTGATATTTTTCTTAAACAAGCCCCTTTAACATTTCATATAACAATAGTTTGGTGACAATGAACTCTTTTAGTTTTTTTATTCTCTGGGTAGCTCTTTGTCTGCCCTTCAATTCCAAATAATAGCTTCACTGGGTAGAGCAATCTTGGCTGTAGGTCCCTGATTTTCATGACTTTGAATACTTCTTGCCAATTTTCTTCTAGTCTGCAAAGTTTCTTTTGAGAAGTCAGCTGACAGCCTTATGGAAACTCCCCTGTAGGTAACTAACTTATTTCTCTTGCTGCTTTTAAGAATCTG
Source organism: Desmodus rotundus (assembly GCF_022682495.2). Taxonomy (NCBI): domain Eukaryota; kingdom Metazoa; phylum Chordata; class Mammalia; order Chiroptera; family Phyllostomidae; genus Desmodus; species Desmodus rotundus. The sequence goes on from NC_071397.1 coordinate 26,464,543, forward strand.
TCTTTAAGCTTTGGCATTTTAAGAAGTTTGTTAATTATGATGTGTCATGGAGTAGGCCTCTTTGCATCCATCCTGTTTGGGGTTCTCTTTGCTTCCTGGACTTGCATGTCTATTTCCTTCACAAAATCAGGGAAGTTTTCTTTCATTATTTTTCTGAAATAGATTTCCACTTTCTTGCTCCTTCTCTTCTCCTTCTTGCATCCCTACAATGCAAATGTTTTACCTCTTTTCCCAGAGGTTTCTTGCACTATCCTCATTTTTTTTTGGGGGGGGGGGATTCTTTTTTCTTCTTGTTGTTTTGATTGGTTGGGGTTTTTTCCTTATGTTTCAAATCATTGATTTGGTTCTCAGCTTCATCTACTCTACTGTTGTTGTCCTGTAAATTGTTCTTTATTTTAATTAGTGTATCCTTTGTATCTGACTAGATAATTTTTATGCTGGTGAGGTCCTCACTAAGTTCCTTTAGCATCCTTATAGCCAGTGTTTTGAACTTTGCAACTAATAGATTAATTATTTTCATTTTGTTTAGTTCTTTTTCTAGAGTTGTGATCTGTTCTTTCATTTGGACCATGTTTCTTTGTCACCTCATTTTGGCAACCTCCTGTGTTTGTTTCCATGGATTAAGTAGAGCTGCTAAGACTCCCTGTCTTGGTAGCATGGCAGAATATAGTAAGTATCCTGTAGCATCTAATGGTACAACCTCCCCTATCATCCCAGCTAGATACTCGAGGTGCACCCTCCTTGTGGACTGAATACACCCTCTTCTCATAGTTGAGCCTTGATTTCTGTTGACAGGTCAATGGGGGAGATTTACCCAGGTCAGTCATCTTCAAGGACTGGCTATGATCAGTGACCACCAACCTCTGCCCTCCATGTAGTATTAGCTGTGCAGGAGCAGGGTGGTGGTACTCCCACGTGGTCTGTAGCTGTCCATTGGGTGTGCAGGCCTGGAGTGTCCTGGGTGGTGTAGGCCAAGGTCAGCACCCACCTGTGTTTTGCCCAGGGCCATCCTTCTTAAGCTATCAAGCAATCTGAGATGGCTGTTACCTCTGCTGGGCTTAGAGATTCCTAGCTGAAGACAAGCTGCAAATCTAGGCTGGTTGCTGCTAGTGCTGGGCCTGGGACCCCTTAGGAAGAGGTTTGGGGAATGGAGGCTCACTGAGGCTGATTGTTGCTTGTTTGAGAGGATTTCCAAGAGTTGTGAAGCATAAGTCAAGACACGCCATTCATATGGATAAGCAGCATGGGTTGGCCTGTAAGTTGGGTGAAACAGAGTCTCTGAGGCTCTCCAGGGTGGCACAAACAGTGTTAGCCAGGTTGATGGAGTCTTAGATATGGCACTAGCCTGCCAACTCTGTGGCTTTGTTGGGGGAGGCTTCAGAAAAGGGACCTTGGCTTCTGGTCACCTTTCTGTCTGGGAGAAAGCCATCCCCCAGCTTTCATCCTGATGCCAGACACTTCTGTTTCTCCCCATATGCCACTGGTGCTTTTCAAGCTGCTACTCCAGTGCCAGAGTTTAGAGAGAATGAGTCTGATTAAGTCCATGTGTAGGTTCTTTAAGGGGAACTGCTTAGGACTCAAAAAGTTCCTTCCAACAACTCAATCCCCACTGTTTTTTTTGCAGCCAGAAGTTATGGGGCTTATCTTCCTGCCACTGGAACCCTGGGCTGGGTGGCCGGGTATGGGGCTGAAACTCCTCACTCCCAAAATATCCCTCCTGAATTTCTAACCACCACATGTGGATGTGGGACCAATCCATTTCACACCACTGCCCCTCCTACCAGTCTGAATGGATACGATTTCTTTATTTCTGTAGTTGTCAGACTTCCATTCAATTTGATTTCTGACAGTTCTGAGTGATACTTGTTCCATATTTTTGTTGTAACTTTGATGTGGTTGTGTGAGGAGGTAAGCCATCTTTATGCTGTCATGTTTGCCAGAAGCTGATCAACTGTTGTTAAGGGAAGAAAGCATTTTCATGCTATGTACTTTAGGCCCTATCATTGATTCAGAAGCACTCTTTGCACATATTTTATAAGTAGTCCTCCTATGATTTTATTTCTGTGTAGGTTTTTCACTTCCTAAGCCAAATTTTTAGAACACCTATTTTACTAAAATATTAAAATAGACTTCTATATGATAATGTTTTTAATCTCCTTATTTTATTAAATTTTCATTTGATTAGCAACTCTATTTCTCTATTTTATTGTTTTTGATAAACATCTTCACTACAGTTAGAAACTCAACTTTATTTCTGCCTGACTCAAATTCCTTCTTAATAATTATTTATTTTTTTCTAACTTCTTGTGCTACTTAAATTTGTAACATTTTATTTAATAATTACAACACTAAAATCTATTAATTTGCTTAGGTTACAGTTTTTGGTTCATCTAATATTTGACAGGTGATATTTTTACAATTGATATTCTCTATCATATGTCATAGGAATTTGGTTTATTTCATCATGAGAATTACTTAATGATTTCACTCATTGTCAGATAGCTTGAGTCCTACAAGTTATTTTATATTTCATTTTTATGTAGCAGAAATACAAGAATGGCTGAACTAAACCATGTGCTTGAAGGAATCAACCTTGTATGGATATTGCTGATGGGCTTAAGGGAAGGGCAGCTGCCATGGCTTCAATAAAACTATGTTTTTTGAACCTTGAAAAGGAGATTGGAAGATCTAAAACCCTTGTTTTGATTATTCTTGGGAACTTTGACATGTGTGTTTTAAGTTTAAAACAAACAGAAAACAGCAAAACATCTAAGTTTAAAAGAATGCTTACTAAAACATGGACTTTGAAGCTGTGGTTTTTAGAAATTTAGGGGAAGAAGCATTTTTGGAAAGCAAGTTAGATTTGTAGAAACATATAAACTTTAGCTGATAAACATGATGGAATAGATGCTAAGGCTAATTCTAAATCATGCATATATTTTGATGTTATTAAACTTAACATACAGAAACAATTTTTATAAATAAAATTAAGTTTTCTAGCTTATGTTAGTTATTACTGCATTCTTTTGAATTTGAGATTTCTAAACTCTGAATGACATCTTTGTCTTTACATTTTTGCATTTCCTTTGTCATATAAAGCAGTGTATTTAAAAATAAGTGCAATTTAACCATTGTTTCCCTTTGTTGTCAGCTACTTCCAAAGCCTTCTCATGTCAAGAAATTCCATTCAAGAAGCAAGTCCCATTCTCTGTTTAGGTTCCCTGCCCCAGAGAACCTGTCAAGTTTTCCAACAGCTCTGTCATCAGGACCAGCTTCCTTCCAATGGCAACACCAGGGAAAGCTGGCAGAAAACGCCACTTAATGACCATCAAAGAGGATAACAAATACCAGTTTTTCTTTCCAACTGGTATCCCAAGTCTCTATATGGAGGTCTCTTGAATCACTTCATCCCAACTTTGAAAGAGAAAAAAATACTCTCTCTCATCTCAAACATTACGGTTTCAGAGACTTTGTTTCACCTGCTCTATTATGCCCTAAACTTTTCTGAAAGCCCAGGTGGGAGGGATGAAACTAACGTGATGGCTGAAGGTGTGGAAACACGCATTTCTGCTGAGTGGTGAGCTTGCAGACGTGTCTGGCCTTCACATTGTCTGCTTCCTGTAAAAGGTGGAGACGTGACCACTATTTTTTGTTTCCGAGTAGAGTCCTCTTTTCAGGTCCACAGAATCCACACGCAATAATCAGTCATAATCTATATCTGTACATTCTTCACAAATTTAATCTCTACTTACAAATGTTGTAAATATCTAGCGTACAATACGTATCAGTATCAAAGTAAATGAAGTAATGAAGTTTTAGAGTTGGCATTAGAATATTGGTCAACATCATGTAAAACAGTTTTGACATGTTTGAAAAAGAATAATCTACAGGAATGGTCTATATTTTATAATAGGCTATTTATAAATGATACATAAAATTAATAATAGTTCAACAATCAATCCACTGTTTTCTAAATATTAGTTCACATTTTTCATACCTTAAAATACACTAACATAGTGGTGATCGGTTAAGCTTTATCTTCCCAAGAAACAATTAGTAGGTCTCCCAAATTACTTATACTTTTCTAATTATTATAATTGAAATGATTATTAGAAAAGCTCTTAAAATATGAGAGAATTGCATTTTAACTGCATAGTTTAAAAGGCTCACTAGCAGTAGCTAAAAAGAAATAGATACCTGATTAACCATAGTGCTGGTTAGATAATTATGAATGATTAGAAAAAACACTGGGGGAGACTCGGAAAACACAGTCCTTAAACTGATTTCAGCCGTCTTTAAGTTCTCACTACACTTAAAAATAAACACAGCAACTGTATACAACCAACTTAAGTACAGCAAGAAATAAGGCTTATTGATTCAAGCATATTTAAGCAGAAAGATTTGGTCCTACATGAAAGCTTTGGGAATAATCATGTTTGGATGTTTTAAACAAAATTAAAAATTTTAACTATATACCAATTTTTAATGTTTCCCTACTTTCATTGATTATTTCAAAAAGCTTAAATATCTAGCAAGTTTTAATAATTCCCTACTTCCACTGACTCGTTCAACCAACTAGTGACTGGTCCCACACATGTAATATAAAGAGGGCTTCTAATGTACTGATATATTTGAGACAATTTTAAATATAATTATTTTAAATGAGTTTACTTTTCTTTTTTAAATTATTTTACTATCTTTTTAAAAATTATTTTATTTATTTTTATTATTTTTTTGTTGTTCAGTTACAATTGTCTGCATTTTCTCTCCACCCTTCTCCCCAACCCCAGCCAAGCCCACCTCCTTCCCTTGCTTCCACCCTCTCCCTTGGTTTTGCCCATGTGTCCTTCATAGTAGTTCCTGAAAACCCTTCACCCCACTGTCCCTTCCCCCTCCCCTCTGGCCATTGTTAGATTTTTCTTAACTTCAATGTCTCTGGTTATATTTTGTTTGCTTTTTTCTTCTGTTGATTATGTTCCAGTTAAAGGTGAGATCATACAGTATGTGTCCCTCACTGCCTGGCTTATGATAGTTTTCCTAAAACAAATAGTGACACTCTCTATATATTTCATTATTTTTTTGAATAGAAGCAGTGATATTTTCTTAAAGAAAAATTAGTCCAGCTTTTGAAATAGGAAAAGATAAACTAGAAGCATGGGGTTGGTAGGAGGGTTCAATGTAGCTCTACTCATACATTTTCTAAACCAGCTTATTAAAGTCCTTAGTCTCTTGTTTAGTAAAACTCCTATTACCCATCATCCCCAGGAATGTCTAGATAACTAGGCAGTCATAAAATTATCATAGAATCATGCTTCCACTCTCAGGTGTACTAAACCTATCATATGGCAATTTTGGAGGGATGACCCTCCAAACAAAAATGGTGGAATGGTGGCTTTAAGAGTCAGACTCTAGGGGAGTAATTTTCTTGTAGGTGTGCTCTGGCAGTGTCCCTCCAATCATCATACATGAGGCAGTCTTTAGTCCTTCTATGTGGAAGTTAGCTCTAGTCAAATCCATCTTGAGAGTTACTGAATTAGATCCAGTATCTCCAGCACTCTATTATGAATGGTTTAATATTATAATAAAATAGTTAAAAACAAAAGTATTCAGCTATATCATAAAAAGGCAAGAAATCTATTATTAAATAGAACTCATGGGTTGAAATCATTGGATAAGAAAAGGTTTCTTGTAATGGTCATTTAAAGATAGGTCAGATCCCTTCAGACTTATTGTTATTTGGTTAATCTATGAGTATTTGATAATCAATAATATTTTTATTCATCCCATTCACTTAGAAATGAATAAACTGAATTTTATGTGTATTGCTCAATGAAATTATTTAGTGGTTTTATATGTCTATAGTGAACCTATGGAGACAAGAATTATTAGTATATCATTTAATGCAAGTTTTTCAGTTTGGGCACTAGTGATATTTGGGTGCAGATGATTATTTGTTGGAGAGAGGACTATTCTGTGCGTTGTGGGATGCTCAGCAGCATCCTGACCTTTACTTAAAGATGACAGTTTAATAATCAAAAACATCTTCAGTCTATAACATATCTGTGGGGGGCTAAACCCCAGTTTATATCCACTCATCTAAAGTGTTTAAGAATAATAAGTTTTTGAGGCAATGAAATTGCTTTTATAAAGGACAAGTTCTGAATAAGGAATAGAAAACTTCCAGCAATGTTGTGTTTTAGAAATGATAGAAAATTTGGGTCAGAGATCAATAATACTGATGCTCTAGTTTTTATGCATACATTTTAAACCTCCTGAGTAATTAAATGTTCAAATCATGGTGTACTGTATTTTGTTTATATCTGATTATTCAGAAGACATAGTGTCTCTCAAGCTGGAATATATCTATAAAAATGTGGGCCCCAATGGACAGCAAAGGCTGGTGGATGTAATATTACTCTTTTTCTCCCTTTGCTGTGAGTCATTCTGCTAGCTCACCATTGTCTAGAATACATGTCATAGAAACAGCCTTATAATGTAAATCACAAGAAATAATGATACCTTTGTTTCACATTTTCTCTGGGTATGCTGAAAAACACCTTTAGTTTTATTTGACTGTTTGGTAAATCATCCATTTGTTACCTTGTAAAAAATTCTCACCTACAGTATTTATTATTTATTCATTGTGAGGAATTGTGTCATAGAAGTGATATTTCACCAGTATGTTATAGTAATACCTAATTTTATAGTAAGTAGAATGTATATTTTAAATATCTGCAATTCCACTAAAAACTCAAGAAAAAAAGTAAGGGTGAACTAAATTTATTTACACAACCACTGACATTGGGCTCATTCTGTGGAATAACTAAAGTGGACTTTCTAAGGGATCGGTTCGGGCATCTGGATGTGTTCAAGGTTTCCCACTGATTCTCATGACAGTCAGTGTTGGGCACCAGTCATCCAAGTTCTCAGTCAGGTCCAGGGACCCTTTGAGGGTGCTTAGATGCTTGAACTGGCACATGGATCAAAACTATATTCATGTTAATATCGAGATTTTTTTTTCATTATTAGTCTTACTCTTTTGTAAGTATAGGAGTTTCCAGAAGCTAACTCATGTACCATACCACAGGAAATTAAATACAGAAACAGGTAAAATTATCCAGTGCTCTTCTACTAAGACAGACATTAGTTTGATGAAATAATGCAACTTCTTTCAGTAATGTTTAGTTTTGAAAAACTTGCATTTTTATTGGAAAAATATATCATTTATATAAATAGTGCACTACAGTTAATCTAATATAAATTACAATATAAATATATAATGAATGTACTGCTTTTTTTTAATGAATTTATGTAAATATGCTAAAATTTCTTAATTTTAATTTCTATTTTGATAACTATTGATAGACATTTTATAATTAGATTTTTTAAAAAGCTCTCTGGGGTCCTCAATAATTTTTTTAAAGATTTTATTTATTTTTTACAGATAGAAAGGAAAGGAGGGAGAAAGAGAGGGAGAGAAACATCAATGTGTGGTTGCCTCTTGCGTGCCCCCAACTAGGGACCTGGCCTGCACCCCAGGCATGTGCCCTGACTGGGAATCGAACTGGCAATCCTTTGATTCACAAGCCCACGCTCAATCCAATGAGTCACACCAGCCATATAGTCCCCAATAATTTTTAAGATTGTAAAAGAACCCAGATAATAAAATACGTGGAAACCACTGATCTAAGCCAATATGTCTAACACTAACTTAGGTATCATAAATGATGAAACATCCTTAACTCTTGATTTCCTCCTCATTTGCATGATTTCTGAGCAGTCATTTACACGTAGAGTTATTGCTTCTTTTTGCTCTGAGGGCTGATGAAATTCCATGAGACTAAGTCCTTTCTTTGATGTCACGGGTACCTACAAAAATATGATGATCCTTCCTGTGTGAAAGAGAGCAGCCTTCTAACAAAGTGACCTGCTCTAGCATATGTGTAATTTAGTCTAATATTGCAGTTCCTTTTAGCATTATTTGAATAGGTTATGAATAGATGTAATTTATAAAATAAGTTGTAACTCTTTGCATAGTTCAGGTGCCATAGATACAGAACTCAAGTATAACTAACACTAAACACAGCAACTTAAGCATTTATTTAAGAGTTTATAATTTGAGAACAATAAGCTTAATGCTACCTGTTTTCAATAGTACTAACGTTTTATTGGAAGGTTAATTTGGCAAAGTCTATCTGATTTTTCTCTTGTATCCTTCAATATTAATTGGAGTAATATTATAAGTAAAAAAAGTTATAGAGCAAAAGATATTTTTATGAAAGAAAACAATGTGAAATCAATTATAATTACCTATTTCAATTATATACTTTATTGAATCATAACACCAGTTCTGTTAACATTTAATCTAGAAATATCCAATATGAAATATTGATACTTCATACTTTCTTATTACTAATTCAAACAATTTGTTTTTTATTTGTTTGTGCTAAATCTTTTTTGCCTTGACCACCTACATTATCTCCATTTCATTTTGTAAAATTGTTTTATATATGAAAATTACTAAAACAAATAATTTTGCTGTTATTTACACTTTCAGTAAGAGTTTTTGCTTCTTAGTTTTAGAATTTCGTGTTTATAGGTGCCTAGAAATGCATTTTAATTTCAACTGTAACTGTTATACTGTCTTATGATATTATATAATAGAAACTGAATTCAAAGTTAACTGGATTCTGAGTTTTAAAGTTTAAAATAGTAACTGCACAGCTGGGAGCAAACCAAATTTCACAACATTGCTTTAATAGGAAACTGAATTGGCTACTGTTGTTAATAAGCACAGTCCCACTGAAGTAAATGGTGCAGAAATTCCATTCACATTATGGAGCCTTGGAACCACACAAATAATGTATAATGAGATTATTGCCTAACATTGATATTATAATCATTCAATAAATTTACATTGTATAGTCAGTGTGGTCCCTGCCTTAGGGATTCAGAAATAAATAACACACGGTCTTTACTCTTAGTTTACTGACTTTCTTTGTAGTGCTATGTTATCTACTCTAGAGATACCTCACAGTTATTTGTAGTTTTCAATGGATTTTTTAGCCTTGTGTAGAGCAATGATTTTAATTCTTTATCATATATAGATGAGTTCTTTTGCTCGTTCAAAAGCAGAAACTTACTGCTTTTTTTTTTTTTACTCTTTTTTTGGTGGAAAAAATAATAATTATCAATTGATGGTTGCCATGAAATCGTATGTTTGCACTTCTCTGCTTCTTTCAATGGTTTTTAAAGGAAATTAAAAAGTCAAGGAACTCTCTGCAGAACTAGTCAAATCACTTTTTTTCTAGCTCTTTAAATTAAATTTATTGTACATTAGTAGATAAGGAGAAAAATTCTGTTTAGTGAACAAGCAGGCTTTGCAGAAGGAGCATCAGGAAAGGTAAAGGGGGTAAGAATAAAATTAAACACTAAGAATTACTAAATAATTAGATTTCAAAATTGCCTTAATTATACTTCAGACATTGTTCTTCACAAATTTTCAATATTAAATCAAGAAATGTTTGGCAATTTTTAAAATTCTATCATCTGAGGCGGAGATTTTTTTTTACCTTGAAATCTAAAAAGCAAAATTTGCTCAATTTAATCACGTGTTATTTATTGCTTAAGGAGATTGAAATTCTTAGCCTGGAACTGGCAGTTTGAGAGGCAGACAGTGTACCTAGAACTAAAGTCACTTGAGTTCTTTACAGTAAAGCCGTAGAATTGCTGAGGTAAGACTTTTAGGCAATCCTGTCTCACAAGATGGGCCTGTGTACAATTCCCAATAATGAGTGATGCCGTCTGCCACTTCAGAGGGATTCTGCACCTGGTTCACAGATTTATTCTCTAATCCATGATCCGGTGTTCCCTGAAGTCACCACAATGTCTGTGGGGATGAGGACAGGACAGAGAGTCTTGTTTCTCTAACTCTCTTATTGGCAAACTCTTCAAAGACACTCCAGTCTGCTGAGATCAGATGGCTGCCTGGAACTGTCTTTCCTTCTTTGCCAGGTTCAACCCCAATGTTCATGTTTCCTCCCTCCACAAAGGCGAATGGGACTAAGTCATAATGTCAATATGTTTTCCAGCATTGTTATTATAAAAGATGGTTATAAAAGCAAGTAGTAGTATTACTTGTAGTATCTTGAGTTTGGATTAGATTTATGTACCTTAGGCTTGATTAAATTTAGGAAATCCACCATGCAAAGGAGTCTTGACTTTATTCTTTGTTGAAACAATATGAAATTTATTATTCTGTCACACACATGAAACTAACATGGTTATTGAGGTAAGAGTGGTCATGTGAATGGAGGCTACTGGATTGTAGAAAAGACAAGATTAAAAAAAAAAGAGTTTCTAGCAAAATGGCAAAAGGACTCATGGACATGGACGGCAGCATGTTGATTGCAGGGAGGGAGTGGGGCACAAGGAAGATAAATGGTAATGAAAAAATACAAGAAAAATAAATTTTAAAGAATTAATTCTAACCTTTGATTCCTAAATCAGTAGTTCTCCACACATTTAAGTTAAAGAAGCTATGGAACCTTAAAATGCAGATAGCCAAGACCAAATCCAAATAAATATAGTAAAAATCTCTAGACGTGGGGTATAGGTGTTGGTGTTTTTAAGAAAATTCCCCAGATACTTTTGATATGGACGGATTGTAGGAAACCATTGCTATGCACTAGGACAGCCCATGATTACCTTCCAAGTAGTTTCCTCATTGCCAGCAGGCTTATTCTGAGGGTGGGGGGCTCATAAAGGGACCTAAATATTGTATTTAACAAAAAGTAATATTACCCTCTGTAAATTTGGTTGTGAAAAACAGAATTTATAGTCCATTACCAGAAAAGTGAGATTAAATCTTAAATTTTCTACTAACTACTTGTATAAATCCGAGTAGTCATTTCAAATCTGAAACACAATTTCTTCATCCATGAAACTACAATAATGAAATCACCTTCTTTACAGCATGATCTGAGAATAAATTAAAGAACATGCATGTAAAAATATATTTTTAAAGCAGTATATAAATGTTACCTTTTTTAATGACACTCATATATCTCTAGTATAAGTGTGATTAGGTAATAAGGCCTTTTTTAAGTTTTTTTTTAAATTTTTATCTGTGGTTTGAGCTTTCAATTAATGACAGAAACAAGATGACATATTTTTTTTAAAGTTAAGAACAAAAATAATGTTTCATAGCCCATATACACAATCTCCAACATATAACAGAAAGCATAAATTAAAATCAGAATTAATTCATTTGCTCAAACATAGTAATTGTATACTCTATAGTTCCAAACACTCCAAAGTTTCAAAATTCTCAAGTTCAGAGAGAGAGTTTTGAGAGCCTGTTTTGTTCGATTCAGTTATTCCTCTTGTGGGTTTAATTGGTAGGCAGAGATTAAACAGCTCTAAATGTGAAAATTAATACATATGCAGGGAAAGGAGCCCAAAACTTCCATTCTTTTCTTTCCTAACATTGGATAATTATTTACATCTTTTCTTTCAAAGCCATCAGACAAATCTATTGATTGATAGCCAAATGCAAATCACTAAATCACTTTCAGAAACACTTTCTCTTGTTTTCATAAAGTCTTTTTTTTAATAAACAGACAAACTCTGCTTAGAGGTATTAACCATCATCTGCCCTTCATCTATCCCTCATTTGGCTGTCTCAGGGGGCTTACTTTGGATGATCTCAATCCCTCTGGTAACACCTCCTCACTCAGGCCTTGTGAAAACCATGTAGCCTGTCCAGTTTGTACCTCCTGTATAGTAATATTAATCCATAAATATATTCCTTGTCTTGTTTCTAAAATTTAAAAAATACTGTTCATAAAAATGATTGGCAAATTTAAAAGTGATACATGAATGTGCCATTAGTATTATGTCTATTTCTGGTTGCCTTATTTTTTCTAATTGTTGTTCAGTACAGCTGTCCCAATTCATCCCCTGCCATTATCCCTTGCTCCTCCCACCCTCCCGCTCCCTCAGTCAGTCCCCCCCATTGTCCATTACCATGGGTCCTTTATACATGTTCCTCGGCCAAACCTTTCCCCTTCTTTCCCCCATTTTCCCTTTTCCCCCCTTCCCTCTGGTCACTGTCAGGTTGTTCTTTATTTCTAAGTTTCTGGTTCTATTTTTGCTCATTTGTTTGTTTTGTTGATTTCATTCTATTTATAGGTGAGATCATATAGTATTTGTCTTTCACCACCTGGCTTATTTCACTTAGCATAATGCTCTCCAGTTCCATCCATGCTGTGGTAAGGGGTAGCAGTTCTTTCTTTCTTTCTGCTGCATAGTATTCCATTGTATGAATGTACCACAGTTTTTTTATCCATTTATTGATGGGCACTTAGGCTGTTTCCAGCACTTAGCTATTGTAAATAATGTTGCTATGCATATTAGGGTTCATAGGTTCTTTTGAATTGATTTCAGGATTCTTAGGGTATAATCCCAGCAATGAAATCAAGGGATCAAAAGGCAGTTCTTTTTTTAGTTTTTTGAGGAAATTCCATACTGTTTTCCACAGTAGCTACACCAGTCTGCATTCCCACCAACAGTGCACAAGGGTTCCCCTTTCCGCACATCCTCACCAGCACTTGTTATTTGTTGATTTATTAATTATGGACATTCTGACTGGTATGAAGTGGTATCTCATTGTGGTTTTAATTTGCATCTCTCTGATGGCTAGGGATGTTGAACATTATTTCATATGTCTGTGTGCCCTCTGTATGTCCTCTTTGGAGAAGTGTCTCTTCAGGTCCTTTGCCCATTTTTTAATTGGATTGTTGTTCTTCTTGGTGTTGAGTCGTATGAGTTCTTTATATATTTTGGAAATCAAACTCTTGTCCAAGGTATCATTGGCAAGTATGTTTCCTGTACAGTTGGTCTGCTTGTCTTTTTCTTTTTTTAAATTAAATAAATGTTATGAACAGGTTTTCAGAACAGTATTAGCAGGGCAAAAAGTAGGGAAATGTCTTCTGTGGCTGCCATGTACTGGCCTTTTTTTCATTAACATATGTGAATTCACTCTTTAAACTTTGAATATGTGTTTTTAAAGAAATAACAAAATATTACTCCTAAATTTATAAACATGTATTTTTTGATTACAGAACTCAATTCAATAGGTTTCTTTTGGTAAATTACATACATTTATGCATTCCCTAATAGTGCAAAAAGAACCCTTAACATCGCTAGAGTTAGTGGATTTTAATAGGCAGGTATGAAAAGAAATAGGCTTTTGCATTGTGATTTGGCTTGACTTTCACCAGGTGCAGAGCTGTCGCCCTGAACACCTGACAGCAACACGACATGACAGAATATCTGGGCTGGACCAGAGAACAAAGTGAATGTAGGGACAAACAATACCGGCAGCCTGGCAGGGAAAAGAAAGGAAGACATGCCCTAGTCTGGGTAGTAATGTAATTTACTCACCTATAGTGCTTTAAAGCACATTGTTCAGCACTCAATAAACACACATTGCAAAAAAACTCACTTCAAACGTGTATGTTTTGCAAACCAATGTCACCCCCAAATTTTTTTTAAAATGCAAAGAGCTCAATGGAGCAAGAAAATGTGACAAAGGATGAAAAAAATCTTAAATTATGTAAAATATGTGAAAGGATATAGTGAAAAAAGACAGTATTTGTGAAAAAAAGGAATAACTTCAGTAAAGAGATAAAAATAAGAGAAAGGAACCAAATGGAAAGGGGCACAAGGAAATTATCTGGAGTGATAGAAATAACATATCGTACGGGATGGTGGTTACATGGATGTTCACAATTGTCAAATCTTATTAAATCAAATATTTATTAGTTAATAAAGAAAAAGGCAGAATATTTATTTATATGGTTTGAGACATTGTTCTTTTAATTTTCTCTTTTTTGATTATATAATCATATATATATATGATTGATATATATATCTGATATATATAATCAGAATATATATACATATATATGTGTATACATGTGTGTGTATATATATGTGTGTATATATATATATATATAGAGAGAGAGAGAGAGAGAGAGAGGGATCGTATTATTATATTATTTTAAAGGGAGGACATGGGACCATAGTTAATTCTGGAAACAGAGAGGAAAGTCATTACTGGGAAAATTAAGGTATCATATATAAATGTCTCTCAAGTATTGCAGCTTGGTTATTTTCTTAATTAATCGACACACTCTGAAGTCAATGGATAGGATTAACCAAAAATAAAAGCACCTCAACTTCCATGAATTGTTCTGGAAATAGATTAATCTGTATTGATAGATATTAGAATTGGAAAATGCCTTAATGCAATCATAATGACTCAGGTGTAGCTGCAGGGGAAAAATAAGTAAAAAAAAATAATCGATGTTATTGCAATGACTTTAGGAAAGTTTGTTCATATATGAGTGATGTTTAATCTAAAAATTCAGTGTATCTCTGTTGCTATCAAAGATGAGGACTTGGCTAAATTGACACAATTTTGTTCTGTGTATATCCTTAATTAAGAAATGGATACATCAAACTATGGTAACTCAAGGTCAGTTGTTAAGATTTTCCAGTTCATCTCCTTTGCCTGGTTCTACAGTTATCAAAAGTTCTGAATGTCTTTTTACTTCCCCATCAAGACAGAATGTGCCGAACAGAGGCACAGATTGTTTACCTTTCAGCTATATTTCTCACTTTAACATAATAATTCAGCTTTCTGGTTTGTGCATTTATCTATTGTATATCTGGTTGATGAGCCAATTACCCTAAATTTATTTTACCCTGATCCTCTGATACTATGAATTTGTATGTCTGATTAGAATGACTCAAACTAAAACTTCTACCCCTTAATGAGTGTCTAAATATCAAGCTATTTTATTCTGTAAGAGCCTCACAAATTTATCCCCATTTTTAGCATGTCATGCTTAGGAATAAAGGACCAGTGACATGTTACCTTAGTACTACCCAATATTCCCACTATAACACAAGTAAATAAATTCAGTCCCAGGAAGGGATGTGGACCAGGGAATAACCAGAATACAGTATTCAAGAAAAAAAATGAACTGAAGAAATTGAGAGCAGTGAAAAATGAGCAAATGTATAGGTAACTGATGATAGGGACAACAACAAAAAAAGCCCAAAATAGATTAAAAAAAAAAAAAAACATTAGAAAACAGGGCTCTGCTTGGTAGCTCAGTTGGTTAGAGCATCATCCTGCTAAGCAAAGGTTACAGGTACATAGAGAATCTGGTTAGGGCACATAAAGAATCAGCCAATGAATGGCTAAATAAGTGGAAGAACAAAATTGATCTCTCTCTCTTTCTTTCTCTCTGTCTGTGCGCCCACTCCTCCACAAATCAATTTTTAAAAGAAAGACAGGGAAAACATTAACAGCTGTAGGCCTAAGGGACTATATCCTGTACATAAAAAAAAAGGAAGTGTTATCATGAGGCAGAAAGTCAGATCTGAAGCAAGTGTGGCAGTTACCAGAAGTTCAACAATAAGACTGGGATTATAAAGGAAATAATTAGAGTTGGCAAAGTAGGATATGATGACATCAATATATCTAATTCTTGTACAAACCATTCATTCTTTGACTGCACTATGATGAGTACCTCTAAATTTCAATGTTGTTTATGAGAGACTAAAGTAAAAAAAAGCAACATTTTTTAATTGTGTAAATAATTAGTAACCAAAAAGAAAACTTGCTTTTGAAAAAAGATTTTTAAAAAACCTAAATAACTCAAGGTTAGATAATTGAAAAGAAGAAAAAGGAAAAATCCAATGAAATTATTAATAAGGAATTAGTGTCAGAACCATTTACAGTATGTTTAATATTTAAATCTAGAGTAACCTAGCTTTATTTTAATTACTGTACTTGAAACATGAGATAATTATAATTTATTTGCTAATTTATTAAATTATTTATTAACTCTAAGATGACAATTTCTGTTATAGAGTCTAAGGATACAAATAAGGAGAAAAAATTAGAGATTTTTAGAAGTAAAGATTTTCTTAAAATTTCAGGACTTGGAAAGGAGGACAAAAACAAATTAATTAATGTTACCTTGAATCTGAAATTTTCCTTCCATTGTTCTACCTAGTAAAGTGATTATTTTGAAATCTTAGTATTATGAACAAATGGATGGGTCAAATGAGCCTTTATATTCCTTTTAAAAAAATTACGTATGTTTTATATGGTGTCTAAAGTGATAGAGTATAGTTGGTACATATCCACTCCCTTCTCTAAATAGGCCATGTTGTTTTCCTAGTACGATTGAACAATTCTTCCTTTCTTCTCTCCTTTAAGGAACACTGATTGTCTGTGGACAATGTGCTTAGTGCTAGGGACATAAAGATTAACATCATATGTTTGCCGTCAATCAGGGATCTTATGGCCTTACTACAATTATAAAGGAAGATAGACGTACATCCCATTATAACAAAGCATTAGAGTCCTACAAAAATAGTTACAAGGAAGAATGGGGCATGGCTGAGAGTGATTCATCCCAGTTGAGAATCCAGTAGAGGCTACAGTTCAGAAGCAGTCATAAGTACACTAAATATAGAAGATGAAGATATTATTTTGGAGCCCATGTAAGAGAAGGTAAAGAGCAAAGGAACCTGTATGAGAGAAAATGTGGTAACAGGACATCAAATGACTGGTTTTCCTTAGAACAAAAGGGGCATGGAGGACCTGAGAAATGAGGTTGAAAGTGGAAGCATGAGCACGTGAAGGAAGATTTGTAGACTATCTGAGAATTTCACTTCGCCTTTTATACCTCACAGGGCAACAACAAGTTTTAAGCATAGAAATATCATTATGCTGGAAATTTTCTACAAATTAATTTGGAGCCTCGGTGGAGGGTGTATGAGAAGAAGGTGAGTCTGAGGTCTGGATCCTAATTCTAAAATCCAGGGAAAAGTTAAAGCTTGACCTAAAGCAGGACTGGTCACTTTTTTTGTTTGTTTGGTTAAAATGCATGTTCATCTCTTTCAAATCTGAAGTGAATCATAGAAAGAGTATTTGAACAATTAAATATTCACTAAATTATGTTAAAATAATAAGATTACAATTTTACTACTCAAAAGAATCTACTTGTGGGGCATTAACCATGAATTTACAATGTCTGTAGCTTCCTAAATATGGTAGAAATTATTGTAGATAATTTAAACCAAGGATGCATTTAGATCAGATGCATCCTTGGTTTTAAAACTGAATGAAAATCGGTTTGAGTCAGGTGACCTCCATATGGTGGGCTGTTTTAGTGTAAACTAGAACTCATTCTTTACCTACCTCTCTCAGCAAAGTAGAAAAAATATATACTTTACAAATATATTTCTATTTTTACTCTGTCATGTTCACTGAAAACTCCAGTATGTATTACGTGTGGGTGAGTAAATGGTATGTTTCCCAGTGTCTGCACAATTTCTCTATGACTCTAACAAGGTGAATCTAATGTTTTGATTATGGGGATAGAGCATGCATAAAAGATACTTCAGGGAATACACACTTGATGTAGCATTTCTATGAAAGACATAACTCAACTTTAGTTTTGCATCTAATTGAAAGACACCTGTGTGCTGGAGAAAATCAGGTTAATGCTTGGCTGAAGACTACATGTTTTGCAACAGCTAATTTTCTTCCAAGACAATCTGTAGCCACAGGGAGAAAAAGGCTCAGAGTGCTGAAAACTTCTCTGTTGTTTATTCTATTAACAAATCTTGAAAAAGAGGGTGAAGTCAGCAAGTGACAAAAAATACCTTGCTTAAATGTAAATTTAACTTTACCTGAATTTTTAACAATTTATTAGGTTCAAATGCATATTATAGTTATATATCATAAAAAAACTTTTAATATAAGTTACCTTACAAAGCAAAAAATGTTGGAGTGGAGGGGAGAGAGAGATAGAAAGAAAAAGAGATGGGAGAGAAGAGGGGAGAAAGAGACTGAGAGAGAGAAAGATAGATGGACTATTTTTTTGGGGGGTGGATTATGTTTATTTCTGGATGGTGAGCAGGAAATTGGAAAGTTATAGAAGCTCCACTGTGCTCAGTTGTGCTTAACTGATCTCCTGTGTTTAACACATAGTCTTACAGGCCTACAATTATGTGTGTTGATGAATGGGGAAGGTCATTAACTCAAAGAATGTTGATGATAGAATGGACTTAATGGAAGTCTCACTCCCTTCCAAAACAGGAAAACATTTTATGACATACAGGAGCAACTTGAATTCTCCTTTTTATGGCATTAACTGGAAAAAGTAGACATAAGTATGAAGGAAGGAAGGGAGCGAAGAAGAAAGAAAGCAAGGAAGGCAGGAAGGCAGGGAGGCAGGAAGGCAGGAAGGAGGAGAAAGGAAAGAAGGAAGGAAGATACATCCATACTTTACAGTAGAGTTTCTGAAATTTAGTTAGAGCTATTTAGGCTTATCTTTGATAAAGATGAGGATAAGAATGATAGAAAAACTTATTTTGCTACAGATCAATGTTTCTAACTCTAAATTTTTGTTTTAATTCTTTTAAATTTTCTTTTTCAAAATTTGCACACATCTATTATAGTTCTCTTATCTAGAACAATTCTGAATTAAATGAAGACCACTTTCTAAATGCAAGTTCTGAATATTTAAAAACCCACTATGGATGCTTTTCTTTCTTTTCATTTTTTTAGATTGCTTTAGCTAATTTCCAGCAAACCCGTAGTACATTTTTCACAAAAGGGCAATATGAAGGGCAATATGATTTCTTAAGAAAGCTCAGAGTGGAAATTTATCTATTCTAGTCTCTGAGTAGATCTCAGAATTGTATTTATTCCCTCCTCTTCAGAATACAGGGCCTCCTCTTCTGAGGTCTATCAAAACCAAAACAATAATAATGATGATTATGACAAAAACAACAATACTAATAATCCCAAACACATAATATTGGAGAGATTAACTTACTTTACTTAAATATTTGTCACAGTAAGAATACCCTGCCTCACCATGGCTGGTGTAGCTCAGTGGATTGAGTGCAGGCTGTGAACTAAAAGGTCACCAGTTCAATTCCCAGTCAGGGCACATACCTGGGTTGCAGGCCAGGTCCCCATGGGGGCCATGTGAAAGGCAACCACACATTGATGTTTCTCTCCCTCTCTCACCCTTCCACACTCTCTAAAAATAAAATAAATAAAATCTTTAAATAATCATTAAAAAAAATACCCATACTTCTTCAAAAGAGTTTATTTTGGGTTTGTGGTAGCAAACATTCTAAATTTTTAACAATAATCCCAGAACTGGTCACCAGATTTCAGTTCAGAAAAGGAACTCAGAAGTTAATCCCTGTGTAGTAAAGGGGCATAAAGATTCATAATCCTGAATTTCATCCTTACAATAGACTTAATTGATATTTGACTCATAATTTTTGCAGAGCTGCAAAGCTCAGCCACTTTCTCCTTAGGTTAAGCATATGTTATAATGTTTCACTAAATTTTATCAAGAGTGAGGAGTGATAAAATCATTTATAGGCTTAATTTCAAGCATCAAGGAATATCTAGCACTTATTGTGACCTTTGAGACGTATATGGGCATCATTAAATGAGAACAGGGAGTTGCACATACCGAGAAATGACAGATTAAGGGAAGTGTTGGCGAAATGTGGCTATGGACCACTTGTATCAGAATCACCTGGCATCCTTACTACCTTTGCAGATTCTTTTGTTCAATGACCTCAAATGTCCATGGTAAAAGCTTGGAAATATGCATTTTTAAAAGAAAAGTATTATTCTCCCTGAGTTGTTTTCACTATATTATGAGAAACAGTGGTTTCCAAAATGCATGCTTTTGTTAATGTTTTAATCTGTAATTGAGACCCTTGTGAAATAAATCTGTGTTAAGAAACATGGTCTTACCTGGGAAAAGCTCAGTGTGGAGACACTATCAGAAGCGACTGGAACAGCCCATGCCTTCCTCTACCATGTGTAACCTGATACGTATGTTGAAAATGGGTAAATACTACTATAGAGGAAACATTAAATACCGGAGATGGTCCTGAAGAACTCTTTTCATTCGTGGATGATGGGATAAAAGAAAACATAATTCACAGACCAAGACAGTAGAAATTGTTTGCAGAGTTCTAATTTACAACTTTATTTTGATGTTTTTAACACCTAAAGTTAAATCATCAAAAGTGGGGAAAGTTCATGTTATTTTAAATAAGCCAAATTGATCACAAATTGTCATCTAGCCCCTTTATAAAGTTATTGTTTGATTTAACCACAAGAGTTTTTTTGATAGAATCCAACCATAAATATTTACATATTCTGAAAATATTTGGAAAGATGTGCTTATGCATCTATTTTAAAACTAATCTGAATTTGTCCTAATAATGGAAAAGAACTTGTAGCAAAGTATTGGGTTTTAATGCTTAATGTCAAACGATACAATTTTGAACACAAATCTATATATTTGTAGTGTTAATTACAAGGTGATTAATTTCATTTTTTACTTAAAACATTCCATTTTATCACTCAATTATTCCCTTTTACGAACAAATGCATAGTGGGTAATGACATAGATACAACTGACTACTGCTGCCACTTATTAACTTAGCCTTTCAATGCCTCAGTTCTCACTCCCAAATTGAGGAAGTGGTGGCACCCACCCCAGATGTTGGTTAAATGAATTATTATATATGAAGTGATTGGAACAATACTTGGTCCATAGTAGATGCAATACAAGGGTTAGCAATTATTATTATTAATTTACGTTCAATTTTATATTTTGCAACCACTTCTGAATATAAAGAATAAGCATACCTTTGCAAACAATACATGCGTGCGTGCATGAGAAAAAGAATAGTGTATTCATATTATCATAAGAAAATAAATGTTACGAGTGGTTTCATTTTACCCTCTTTTCTTTTTTAGTAATTATACAAATCTTTTCATGTAATGTCTAATGAATGAGAGAAATGTGAAAACATTTCCTCCATATGGTATTGCTACAGAACAACTTCTAGGAAGAGATTTGCTCAATAATAGAACAGATGTTCCAATCTTCGTTTCCGTGAGATGCCAAGATATGTCTGCTGGGAACAAAACCAGGGGGTAATTTGTGTAAATCATAGTATGTTAAGTGCATTATGTATTAAGTGTTTGTCTATTAGTGCTAGAAAAATAATGTCTTTTAAACTTCTGCATCCTGTTGTCTACCCCATAGCAACAGAACGGAATTACCCTAATAAAAGACTAATGAGCAACTTTAATTCTGTGCCACACATCAACAAGAGGTTTTGCAAGATAAATGCTATCTGGCATTTAGTTTTCCCTGAGAGGCAGAGAATTTGACTGTTTCATCCTCTGTTAGCGATTGCACAATACGTACTGCTATTGCAGCTTAAAACAACCACATTTTCTGCTTTCCTCATCATGGGCTACATTTACATTGTCGTATTCGGCTCTCAATTTGAAATAAATATTAAAAAAATAGAGGTGTAATCAAACCCCTGGTAATTCCTCCATGAATTAGCAGATCTGTAAGTTCTTAGCAACGCAGATCGTCAGAGCATCATGAATACCAGACCTATTCGTTCTTTGCAGGCGATCGGCATGACCCCCGTTCAGCTGCTTACTGCTGTTCTTCTGTCTGGCCAGCTGCTGAATGTGCATAGCTGAATGAAACAAAATGCTCTTTGGTATTTTGAAAAAACTACTCATATATGTCCAAGTCAGGTATTCACCCTGTCATTCCACTAGCTAGATGCAAATGCATTTCTTATATAACATGGCCTGCAGCTGCTAATCCATAGGTATCCCATGCCGCTGTAAAGTTATGCCTGTGTTGCTTTTTTATTTATTTATGCATTTAGTCTGACTTCCCTTTCTAGTTCTGAGACTTAAATAATATACTCTGCTATTCATTACATGAGTCACTTCCTTAAAGACATTGCACCTTTTTTCCTGGAAGTTTTTTTTAAATTAGCACACATGTAAGAGTTCTTTCTGGAAAAACTTTTTATTTCTTGTATGTAGTTCTTTCTCAGTGGGTGCATCAGATATGTTTTTAATTCACTTGACTTATTTATGAAATTTTATTAAAATTTTACTTAACAAATTACCTTTGTACTCAGAGTGATCAATGGAACTGTCATTTCCTATTAAATAGTGAAAATTATACTAAATCTCTCTAAAAACCTTTTTTTAATGCAATGAGAATTTCCAATACTTTGAATGGACATAATATATTTAACAACTCACAAGACTGCTATCAAATGCTTATTTGTTTATTTTCCTACTGGTTTTTCTCCTAAACCTTCTTCTAAGAATGGGACCTGCTTTGGACTCAATGGATTCCTCAAAGCTTAAGAAGTCATTTCTTCTGTTCCTCTTTAGGTCTGTCTTTAGGATTTCTTGTTTACATCATCAAGTTAGTATTATTTTAAGTTGTTTGACAAACACAAGTGAAGAAGAGAAGTGAACTAGATTTTTATATTGGAGAGAAGCTGTTCAGTTATCACATGATAAAGATGCCCATTGTTTTACTATAACCTCCAAAGTAATGATTATAACCCAGGCTCCCCCACTTAATTATTGAATTTACACACACACACACACGATATTTTGCTGTAGATAATGTGTACTCACGTTTTTGGCCCAAACTTTCAGGAAAACAATCTTTCATTTTAATTGGTTATTCAATTTTTTATTCATTTATATTTAGAAACAAAACCTATTACCATATTCCAGGGTATTATTTTGCAATCAGATATCGTTATTGTTTTCTAGAGTTATACTTTTAATGCATAAGCATAAATAAAATAATTAAAAACATTTATATAGATATGAATTACTACTACCCATGTATAATGTGCATCCTTATATTTCCCTAAAATATTTGACAAAAATGTGTGCATTGTATGTGGCAAAATATGGTATATGGTGTGTATATACATAGGTATTTATATGTAACACTTTCACTGTCAATCCTAATATTGTATTACTTAGAAAGCTAGTATTTTTGAAAAGCTAATATTTATTTCATTTTTTATTTTTCAGAAATCATATTTGGAAATACATATGGTGAGCTTGTTAATTATTTTGCACTCCATATTATTTATTTAAGTGATGTTCCCTTATATACACGCACACAATCAAATCCTAGATTAAAAAAATAAATATTTTACACAAAAATTTTCTCTCTAGATATTCTTTGGCAATTTGAATTTTCATGTTCAAGTACTTCTTTTGCTCTGCATATGTCTACTTACCTACTTCTAAGCATGCACAAATGAATTATAATGAACAAAATTGTGACTCGTTTATCTATTCATTGAGTAATACTGTTTTTTGATTAAATATTTCCTTGAGCTATAATGGATATCATGCCTTAAAGTGTGAAAAAAAACCTGAAATAGCTCTAATCATGATATTTTACAAGAAATTCAGTAAAATACTATGTGATGAATATAAGATAATGAGTAGTAATTAAAGTTTCCACCTGTCTCAGTTTAATCAAAGAAAAAAGAATACTCAACTCAGAAAATAAATACGGATTTATCATGCTGAAAAGGCATCCATTTTTGTCACACTTTTTAGTACACTATCTTTCGTAAAGTGTCTCTAATTCAGAGATCAGTCTTTTGGGAAACTTCGATTTCCAGTATGGTGCCAGATTCAGAATTCAAAGTAAAAAATTGAACCAAAATCACAAAAATTTTTTAAATTAAAATTTCAATTCTTGAACAAATAATGAGTAAAACAATTAAAAGAGCCAATAAGCTAAAAACCTAAGCATCACAAGTGATAGATAAGACATAAAGTATGAAAATCCTTCATAAATGAAAATAAATATTGTAACTCAATATTTATAAGAATTAACCCTTTTTGGTTAAAAATAAAAGGTACAGGAGAAGCAGCTAGGGATGGATATTCCAGTTAAAAAATCCACAAAAAAGAGAAAAGACTAGACTAGTCAGTGGAATAAGGGGAAAAGATTTAGCTGTTACATAAAGCCAGCATATCTAGTCACGACTAAGCATGAAAATAATGAGGATACAGACATATAGCAAAACAGAGAGAGTTGTTGCAGAAAAATGGGATGAAAAATTTTGTATTCATGAAGTGTGAAGATAAAATCCATAATGTTTTAAATCATAGGGTATTTCTAATATGCCTGAGCACAGAAGGATAAAAGGACAGATTAACAACATATCGATGAAGGAATACGTGTGTCACCTCTGTGTACATGGAAACAGTGAGAGGCAGTGCTCAGCTGAACTTAAAAGTACTTTCTTCAAAACTCTAAACCCATCTCCCTCCCCCACCTCTACCCTCCCCCTTGATTTTGTCCATGTGTCCTTTATAGTAGTTCCTGTAATCCCCTCTCCTCACTGTCCCCTCCCCACTCCCCCCCTGGCTATTGTTAGACTGTTCTTAACTTAATGTCTCTGGTTATATTTTGCTTCCTTTTTTCTTCTGTTGATTATGTTCCAGTTAAAGGTGAGCTGGGGTAGGGTGGTGGGATGGGGAGAAAAGACATACAACTGTAATTGAATAACAATAAAAATTAAAAAAAAAAAAAAAAGTAGCTGCAAGATCCCTGGCTGGTGTGGCTCAGGGGATTGAGCATAGGCCTGTGAGCCCAAGTGTTGCCGGTTCAATTCCCAGTCAGGGCACATGCCTGGTTCGCAGGCCAGGTCCCCATTCGGGAACGTGTGAGAGGCAACCACACGTTAAGGTTTCTCCCCCTTTCTTTCTCCCTCCCTTCTACTCTCTCTAAAAAATAAACAAATAAATAAAATCTGATTTAAAAAAGTGAAAAATAAAACCTCTAAAGGTCATCAGCTCTGTAATTTTTTTAAAGAAAAGTTGAGCCTAGGCTATGATATGAGTGCCAGCTGTACACAAGTAAAAATGTGACAATACTGAGATCACTGTAGTCACCAATAAATACCAATCGTTTGATGAAGAAAATGGGTGAAACTGAATGTAAACAGAGTTATCAAAATAGCACCAAACCTATTATCTGTTTTATGTCAAAAAAGGCACTTCAATCATGACAGACTTTTCATAAATAGTGCTTTGAAGAGTCATTTAGCTCTTCTTTTCTAGTACATATCATATTCAGAGACTACATGAAATTATATCTCTCAGTCTAAACATAATATTTCTTATCTGCTGTCTTCTTGGACACTAGACTTTAAGTGCTCACAGCAGGACAGAAAATATTAACTTGTATTACTAGTCTGCTGATTCCATGAGGAATAATTTTTAGATGCAGACGGTGATAAAATGAGGGTCTTTCCATAGGGTGTTCTGGTACCTAAGCAGTCTGTACTGTTTATGCATTGAGGGGACACATAAAGAGGAAATCTATAGGAACAGAGTGTTTCTTGAATTTTTCCAGCACATTTTGGATCCTGAAAAAATTTACAGATCCCAAAGCAAAAGGAATGCTTAGATGGCAGAAAGCATTTTATTTTGTGAAACCAATCATATCTACCACGGTGTTCTTTGCTGAGGGTCCTCTGTTTCCCCAGGCTTGAAGCATTCTGAGGATAAGACTATCAGGAATATTCAGACCTACGACTGGCGCCTGGAGAGGATCAGAACACCAAATACGAGGAGAATTCTCACGACCTGAGTTTACCTTGCTGAGATCAGTGAGAGAAGAGTACAAAGTGTTCAGCCTAACTTAATGAATGCCTGGTCCTGAACTGAGTTACCACTATGCTTTGGGTTGTTGTAAGGACTAGCTGGTTCTAGGTCAAGCATGCAGTTGGTATTTAAATATCTGCTAACTACACACCTCGTCTCCCTGTGCAACTTGGAGAACGTGGATACAGGTTTACAACCTTAAAGAGATAGTCCCTAAAACCTGATGCACATGGAGCCTCATGTACTGTTCAGCTCTTAAATAGCCTGGTTGGATATAACTCTGCAGTAAATAGCATTTTCCCTCTGTTAAAAACGACAGAAACAGTGACTGTAGTAAATATTGAACCGCAGGACTTACTACTGGTTTATGCAGCCTACCATGACAGAGCTGCTCAGTGATTTCAGTGACACAACAAAGAGTCTTTCATCAAACTGCGTAACAGAGCTTTGACTTATTTAGAGAATAAAGTGTTTGTCCGAGAGAGAGTATGTGGCTTCTTCTGTTGCGCGAGAGCAACCAAGGCTGATGTGGGGGTGAGCAAAGGCATCCGGCACCCCTGTGCTGATTTAGGCACAGGAACATTAGACTCATTACAATTGAATTTATCTTAAAATGAAAAGGGAGATTAGTTAGTTACATGTATAATAGGACCATCATTTTTTCTGTACACGACTACATATCTTTTATTGATTTTGTTAACAGGTATTTGTAATTTGGACAGGCATAGCAGCAACTAAATTTTAACAAATGGATAATGCTAATTATGTTCATTTCTTAAACTTTTCTAGCTTCATTATTTAATAGGTGATATAATTATTTAGGGTCTTTATTGAGAACTATCATTTTTATTTTGTTTCTAACACATTTGTTTTTGATCATGTGCATTTCTATAATTTCAAATAAATGTAAAAGATTTATTCTTTCCATCTAAGTAGCATAAGTAATAATTTCTACCTTAAAGTAGTATTAGACTACAAGAAGTATTTATAAACCTTGATCTAACAAATGAGAATAATATATTAAAAATAAAATTTTAAAAAGCATATGAAAATAGTTCAACTTGCAAGTACAGAAAGATATATTTCCTGCTTACAAATACCTACATTTTCATAAAATTTTAGGCTAATTTGCTTGACCTAAAACCATATTTTTATTTCCAACTTAGTTTGTGATTCTCTTGAAATTTGTCAAAAATCACATTTTTGCACACTTTACCATTTATAATATTGAAATCATTTTATAACTTAAGATGTGTTAGGTGATAAATTAAGTAGCAATAATGTAAAGTACCATTTATTTTGTGCTTCCTGCATATGAGAAATTTCTTTATGTGTTTCATTGAATTACTCTGAGACATAAGAACGGCTATGGACCTGCAGGCACAGGTTAGAGTAGTTGAGGGATAAGCTTAGTGTTACCCAGCAGGTAAGCAAGACAGCAGCTATTGGCCCTGAGACCCTGAGTGTCTTATACTAAGACAGCAACCTGTAGTTACGACTACAGCCCCGGCAAGGCAGAAGCAACAACACTGTGTATTCAGAAATCTCTTTCACTTTTGATTTCACACTTATGTAGAAGAAAACAGAAGGTCATCGCTTCATAATCTTTGTCCTTATTATAGATAATGTATCTTTAACATTATTCCATAAAAGTTCTCAGAACTTTAGGTTTTTACTAACCCCTACCTCTCTCCAACTCACCATTTTTCTTCTGCTGTGTTTTCTTCCTAGAGAATGTATATCAAATAAGATTCATTGTTTTTCTTCCCAAGCAAATTCTGCCTTCCTGGGCTAGTTCTTTACTAGCTCTGATAAGCACACAGAAACGATTTGATGGGACTTTCCTCAGAAAGAAGTAGTTATTATGACAGAGTTAAGCATTTATAAGCCAATCAAGTCCCATAATGATTATTAAAAATTTGCTAGCACTCTGGCTTAATCTTTTATTTTTTCAAGGGATTTTTTCATTTTCTTAGGGCAGTTGAGCAAAACTGCCATTTTCATGGTTGAGTGTGTACCTACACGATCCAAAACAATCCCTCACTTTAAACTGGACACTAGACGTGCACAAGTGATCGGTGCTCTCGCGTTTGGCTTGGGGCTATTTGAAATTATTTGATC
The DNA here is from genome assembly GCF_022682495.2 of Desmodus rotundus. Classification (NCBI taxonomy): domain Eukaryota; kingdom Metazoa; phylum Chordata; class Mammalia; order Chiroptera; family Phyllostomidae; genus Desmodus; species Desmodus rotundus. The sequence goes on from NC_071397.1 coordinate 26,492,288, forward strand.
TTTATTCAATAGCTTATTAGAGATTTTAGATCCAATTTGTATTGAACTATGCTCCAGATTGCTGGGAGGGTTTTTACTTGGAAAACAAATGCTGGTCAAGGTTTTCTAGAAAAAGTTATATCTTTTTATATCTATCCATATAAATCTGAATATGCCTATTCACTTTTACATGTGTTTGAATCAGCATTAAGAAAATCATTGCAGGGTACTTAACTTTCAGGTTTAGTAATAGAATTGGTTTCAATTCCAAATTTGGATTTGTATAGCCAACAAGTATACTCTTATTTTTATAGACATTGCTTGCATTGTTGTATATGAAGGGTTATCAGCAGGCCTGTAATTCACTGTTTCCTTTATAAGGAAATGGCCAAGAAAATAGGCAAGTAATGTCAAATCTTTAAATAATTCAATGACAAACCTGCTGGCAAACTCATAAAATTTAAAAAACCTTACTAATATTTAATTCTGGAGATTCCCTCTCTCTAGTGTGATTTTTAGCCATATTTAGTTCTATCTATGGTTTTAACATCTATCACAACCCAAAAAATACCAGAAAAGCCAAACTTTTACATATGAAAGGTACTTAATGATTAAAGTATCTCAAACTCATTCAATGTTATATGTCAATTATATCTCAATTACAAAAACACACATAGGGAATAATCTTGGACAGGAAGAAATACACTGTTAATTATCTTTAAGCAATTTTATCTCTATAAATACATAAGATGGGAGAAAGTTGAAGAAGTTTTAATATTATTCATTTGTTGTCTTTTTTGAACTAAGAAGCATCATAACTTCTGAGAATGAGAATGAGCAAGGAAGAGGGAGGTTGGGTATTTTAGGAGTCATACAGGCAATATATAGAGTCAGAGAAGAGGAGAGATAAGGGATAATTGATCATCTTGTTAGGTGGTGTTGACAGATTAATCAGTCTGCCACATGCAGTATGAATTCATGTATTTTTCCAACAGCACAGATTCATTATTAGCTAGATAACAGACACTATGCTGGACACTCGGGATACGATTATGAATAAACCACAAGTCCTAATCACAAGGACCGTGTGGTCTCCATGAGCTGTATAAAGATAAAAGATACAAAATAACAACAAAAAAAGAAGTTTGAAGAATATTGTAGAGGGGTTTAGACAAAAGTTAAAAAAATATTTGAACTCTGGTTGTTTTTGTGGAAATGCAAATGAGAGAGGGATCCAATCTGAGACACACACTGCGCTTTTCAACTGTGCCCTGCTCTCTGTTACATTGTTGCGGAAGATAGCAAGCTGCTTATAGGCCAGAGTGCATCTGGAAGAAAAGGGTACATTGTAAACTGCTGATTCTTCATACTCCTGGATGGTGTTGATTTGAACAAATAACAAATAAAGAATTGTTATTATCCGAGCTGTGCCACATCCCCAAAAGAAGACAGAATATGAATCCCAGAAAGTAATTTCAAAAACTTATTGTACTTGTTCTCATCTTTCTCAAGTTTTACGCTGGTGTATTAGGAGGTATATATTACAGACACGGGAATTCAAGTGCTCAATTTATGTACACAAGAATGTACAGACTGATTCCCTGAAAATACGACTGTGACAAAGAACACTAAGCTAGTCTGGAGAAAACAAAATGCCTCACTTCCTGGTGACTAGATGGAAGAGTGATGGATAAAATAATCATCTATTCTTAAATCCCAAATACCCATTATGGTATTTTAAAAAGATGTCATGCTTCTCAGAATTTAATTCAACTAAAAGGAATTAAAATAAGCATACATAGTAATTTAAAAAAGCAAAATGTCTTCATTAGTAGTCAAAGGAAAAATTGCACAGTATTAATTTACGTGCATGAACTATTATTGCAAGCCAATTGAAATTTGATGCCATATCACTTGGACTGATTTAGGGACAAGTCCTTGTCCCAAGACAGATTCTTGCCTATGGCAAGTCATCTCAACTTGGAGGATATATGCAGCAGAGAGACCTACAGAATTAGACATGGGAAATGTCTCTTGTCCTTTCTTTTGAGTGAGGAAGGAAAGATAATTTAGGGCTGTGAATACAAAGTTATTTTCTTTTTTCAAATTTTGTGTGCCCAACATCATTGGCTCACATAAAATGGTGTGGTGAAATGTATATATCTCTTAATGATCAGATTCCCATTGAATGAGAGCTGAGTGTGAGTAAGATATTTCCAGAAGATGTTTTCTCTGTGCTGATTTGATGTTAGAGAAATTTGTAACTGAGAGGTAAAGTAGGTAACTTCTCAGGTTCATTCCTGCCATAATACTTTATAATATATAAATTGGTACTTGAGTAATAGTGTCAAAGACTCTTATAACAAAAGAAATGGAAAGCACATACAACCTAGATCCTTGCATATGAATTGATATGTACCAATAATTCCATTACTTCTTATCTCCATAGACCCATATATAATTTTCTTATATGTATCATTAATTTAAATTGTGTTTTGTCTTTAATATACATATATATAATTTTTAACATAAGTACAATGTCACAAATAGCATCCAATTGCTTTTATATCCAATTCAGTTCCTGAACACACTAAAAGCTCAATAGTTTTGTCTTTCCAAATTAATAAATTAATCTGAAAACTATTAACTTAATAAACACCAGAGTCTGTCATTCTTTAGCTGTAGTCATCCTAAACTAATGTTTACTGATCCATTTCTACATAGAAATAAACTTGTTTCCTTTTCTTTACACAGATTCCCTTTGGCCATTAAACCAACAGTTTTTTGATAGATTGGTTTTACCTTCCACAGAACATTGAGCCAATTTCCCTCAATTTTTGCCAAATTACCTAAATTTCCAGAGCTCTCTAAAGAATTCCCAAGATTAAGGCTTCATTCTGTCTCATGCCTGAGGAACTGAATCCATTCATCTGAGATTGAGATCAATAGAGAGGAAAGCTTCACCTCATTCTTCTCCTCCTCATCTAAAAGCCTTCTGAAAAACTTCAATGGCTACAACTTCATTCTAAATTCAAATTAAGTTTCTAAACATTAATAAAAGTCTCCTTTCAATCCAAGTTTGAAGCCAATATAGTCAAACCATTATAGGATCATATTAAAAGTCCCTTTCACTGAAATCAAACTGCTGCACAATCAGGTTCCATGAACTTGCTTTTAGAAAGTGAAAATTCTGATCACAGATAACATTCATTCACTTGTTTAGCAAATATTATTGAAGGTTGACCATGTCCCAGCACTCTGTCAGAACTGGAGAAACTATTGTGATTGAAATATTTGTGTTCTACAAACATTCCATTATCAGAGAACACATCTATTAATTTTTAAAGTGTAGTGAATGCTTTACAAGGAAGATTAAGGTGCTTGGTGATGAATCTTAAAAGAAAAAGATCTAATATAGTCTGTGAAATTTATTTATATGGGTATATAGTAATCCAGTTTGGTCCAAATTATAACAATTTAAAGATAGTAACTGTTTAAATCTCACCCTGCCTAAAAATGTAACTGCTTTCACACAGCTTTTCCTTATATTCTATACTTCCCCTATATTCTTATTATTAAGTCAAAAATAATAAATAAAGTAACTTCTGATCAAATTATGGAAGAAATATGTATACTACAATATTTCAATTAGACATTTTGACTAATAAGTATAGCACACTCTTTTATATAAGATACCAGTTAATTTAGGGGCCCTTAGGTTTTGAGTCTGTGCCCCCTAAGGGATGACATTGGAACCTAGCAATTTCATTTTTCATGTGAACAACTCTTTGTTTTGTTTGTTTTTTTGTTGGTAGTGGTGCTGTGTAGGTGAATGTGTATTGATGTTGTGATATTGATTTATTTCCTCACTTGAACTTAATCTTGTTTGTACATGTATCTATCTTATTATATTCTCTCTTTCTCTCTCTCCATTACTATCAATATTTGAAGCAAACTTTTAAAAATTAATACTTTTGACTGCTTGTTTATTGCCAACATTATGGTAGGAATTAGGAAAAACAGTAGAAACTAGACATGTTTCTGAACCTAATGGAAGTACACTGTTTTCATAAGGAATGGTAACAGAGTACATTATAATCAACGAGGCATGTTTTAAAAATTACTGGGCCTTATTCTGGACCTGTGTACTCAAGAAGAAAAACCTAACTTTCATCTTATTTTTCTTTTTTTCTTTTTTAGTGCTTTTTATTTCTCTGTAGAGATGCACATTTTGTTCAGTGCCAATCATTTTCTGCCAGTACGACTTACTTTAATATTTCTTATAGTTCAGATCTTCTGGCAATGGATTTTCTCAGCATTTGATTGTCTGGAAAATCACATAGGTTTTATTTTATTTATTTTTTTTTTTTAGTTAGTACTTTCTAGCTTTGTTAAGAAGTTGGATGTGATTCTTCTTTTCTTAAACTGCTACATGTGATGTGTCTTTTTCCCCATCTGGATTTCTGAATAATATAACTTTATAGAAACTTTATAGAATTACGAAATTTTCTATTTAAATTGTACACATTGAGGAAATGTATGGTGGTAGAGACTTTCTGTACATACTGTGTTTCACTGTTTTGACCAGTTTCCAATCCTTCACTGTTCTCTGAACAGACCTTCCTTCCTTATATGAACAGATTAAATGACACCTTAAACATCCTATGCTAGACAATTTTCTACATCAATAAAACTTATTTAATCTATTTACCTACTTTAACTCACTCTCCTCTGTTTTTTCAAGCCCATTTGGTTTATTGCCTTGATTTTGCTCCAAATTCTTATTTTACATATGCCCTTATTTGAGAAACACGTTTGGTCTGTCTCTTCCAGAGTGACCTAACACTACAGAAAGAATCTAATATTGATATCCCCCTTCCATTGACGCTGAGCAGGACCTCAGGCGAAAGAAGAGCCCTCTGGTTCTCCCACTCTGACCCCCAGAGCTGAACAAATAATTCCACTTTAGGATTATTTCTTCGGGAAGACAGATTGGACCAATTATTTACATTCCTATGAAGATTTGTGTCAGGATTTAGCAGTTCAACATGTGGTTGAGATTCAGTGCTTTATTTATTTTTTTTAGTATACGATTTTATTTTTTATTTAGTTTTTATGAGTTCACTGGGGCTGAGAGTGGTTAACAAAATCATACAGGTTTCCGATGCACGATTCTGCAACATGACTTCAGTACCCTGTATCTCTGTTCATCACCCCACATAGATTTTTTGTCCATCACCATTTATCCTCCTCTTCCCCCTCTTCTACCTGCCCCCACTAGCAGCAACCACACTGTTATTCATGTCAATGACTTTTTTCTTTTCTTTTCTCTTTTTCACTCATTCTCTCTACCCTTCCATACCTAACAGCTTTCAGTCTGCTCTCTCTATAGAATCAAAATTTTAAATTGGCTAAAAACAGAAATACCACTCTTCTTAATATTGGAAGAGAAATATAGTTAACACACTGTTCTAAGATTTTTAAAAGAGACTAAAGTGAAAATACTGTAGAACATTTTTATCAATTTAGAGTCAGACAATCATCAATACATTCTCCTCCAATACTTGGTACAATGCAGATTTCTGGACATGTTGAAGACTTCTAATCTTAACATCTCTCAAGGTGGATTTCTGTCATCTTGAGGATAAATTGCTTTCCGCATAATTATTACGCTCACTAAAATTTGAAGCACACTTCTATGTACTTATGCATATTTTTAAAATTCTAAATATAATGTTAACTATATTTTATGGTGTTTGAAATAATCTTTTGATATTTGAGAATTTAGGTACATCATGAAGATATATGAAAATATACCAAAAAACTGTATCTTTTCACTTAAATATGATGCTGAAGTTAAAATGGCTTGTAGAACCAAGACCAAATTATCAACAGAATAATATTGGCAACAGTAGATGATTGAATCTATAAATATATGTCATAGCAGAAGCTAAATAACAAGTTGAAAACAACAAATTGCCCTTTTAGCATTTGCTTCAGCAATACAAAAGGAATCAAATATTATTTCCATTGCTTTAGAAGATGCAAAAAAGAAAAGGAAAAAGAAAAACACTTTCAAAATGTCTCCAGCTTAGTAGGCACTAAGAAAACAATAAAATGCCCTTACAAACGGTACAGGAGAACAAAACCTCGGGAGTGTATTAAAGGTTTCCCAACAAATGCTACCCTGATTGCTAAGGTAAGGACTAGAGAACTCTATGCTACTTGTTTACAAAATCTCATAATGTTTCATATGATTATGTACAAAAAAATTTTAAAATATCTTGTAAAATTAAGTCAGTTGGCATTAAAAACTACCTAATTTAACAAAGAGTCACAGCCATAGACTCAACTGTGACACCAATTACAATATATTATAGTCTAATAAGAGAGTCTGGCCCTGGTCAGCAGATTGAGTGCTGGCCTGCGAGCAGAAGGGGCACTAGTTTAATTCCCAGTTGTGGCACATGCCAGGCTTTTGGGCCAGGTCCCCATTTGGGAGCATGCACAGAGGCAACTGATTTATGTATCTCTCTCACACCGTTGCTTCTCTCCCTCTCTTTCTCCCTCATTTCCCCCCTCTCTAAAAGTAAATAAATACAATTTTTAAAAAATATTTTATTTTTAGACAGAGGGGAAGGAAGGGAGAAAGAGAGGCAGAGATACATCAATGTGTGGTTGCTTCTCACGTGCCCCCTACTGAAGACCTGGCCCACAACCCAGGCATGTGCCCTGGCTGGGAATCCAACTAGCAGCCCTATGGTTTTCAGGCCAGAGCTTAATCCACTGAGCCACACCAGCAAGGGCATGAAAAATATTTTTTTTAAAAGAAGACAGACTGTTGTGTAGCAAGTAACTATATAATATTGTGTAGGATGAAATAAATGTCAGCAGTATAAAGGTAATACCATAGCCTAAGGGATGGAGAGAGAAAATAATAAGTGGGGATTATTTCTATGGAAATTTTTTAAGACACTGCACTTCATACTTTCTGTATGTGCATTAGCAACCTTCATAACCAATTATAATGAAATTAGGACACTGATGTGATTAGATAACAGACCAAAAAATTGAATTTGAATTGATTGAGTTTTTTTACTCCAGTGGTTTTAAGAAAAATTATTTCTAACTTGGAAATCAAAAGAGAGTATAGGATATCCTTTCAATGACATACTGAGGTAGTGTTTTAATAAGCATGCCAAATGACTAATAGATCTAGGAGTAGGCAGGACTATTACAATTTGATCAGAAGTCAGGTGGTATGAAGCTAAATATTAATGTATAGACTGCAGTCCTATGGACAAGATGGCCACAAACAATGTACTTTAATTGTTCCATACAACAAAAATCAGTTTTGTATGTCATCTAGCATCATAGTTTTGGCATTTCTGAAAATGCTTTTCTAAAATACTGTATCAGCGCCAGCAAAGTTTTCTCGTACAGGTTCTTGTTTTGCAAGGCATGTTTCTGCTTCAGCTACTCTGTCCTTGCAGATTAAAAGCTGCCATGAACAATATATAATCAGAATATGTGGCTGTGTTCTGTGTTGGGAACCGCCCTGCCTGGTTTCAGAGGCTGTAACCCCTCATGGTTAAGGCTGAGTCAGAGTTGGGACCATAAGCCACTAAGGAGACAAAGCTTGTCTCCCTGGCAGAAGTGCCACTTCTGCCCACTTCACCCTGCTTGGCCCTGAGCTTGGCCAGTTAGCCAATGACGGGTAAGAATCCTCAAGGGAGGATCAACCTAAGACAGGCTCTGGTCACAGAAGAGGCCTGCAGGGAAAGACTCGGGGGGCTGTGGAAAAAGGGAGTGATGGACCCTCGCCCCTCGGCTTTGAAATAGCCTGAGTCCTCATTCTGTCTGCAAGAAGTCTCCTAATCTCTTGGCTGCCTTACTTCCCTTGCCTGACTTAAGCCTGGAGCAATAACAGAGGGCAGTGCAGTCCTGTGCTGGGAGGGGCGGATTCCCTGGGGAATCAGGCCTAAGAAAAATACATACATTCCTGTGAAACCTACTTAATTTGTACCCTCAGTTTAAGAGATAAGGGTCCAGACCTGAGATGAGTCTGGCGCCTAAAGTTTTATGGCCCTCTAACTAATTGGCTGTAACTCAGAATAAGCCCTCAGAGTTCTCTGTAAATCATGTACTGTTTAACCCTTACTGACTGACAATGATTGATGAGCTTTATGTGTATTCCTATTCGAATGAACCTAATAAAAGCCCCTGGAGAGAGAGGCTTGGGGCCCTTCTCCCCCTGAGAGAAGCGGCCACCTTTCCTCCCCAAGCAGATCATGTCTTGGTAGTCTTTTTCTTCGGCCATGGCGGAACCTGGGGGGCTGCGTTAAAGCCCCCCAACAGTTTTGATAAAACTTTATTTTAAAAATTGTTAAGTGACTGGATTTGGTCTTTTGGGAATAATTTGCCAACATTTGTATTATGTAAACTCTTTTTTCTGAAGTGCTCTTAGAAGTAGTTATGCCATATTTTTGGCTTGTGCATTTTGACACATGTTCATTCTACATTTATATGAGATATTTTTAACTTCAGAAAATAATATGTTGACAGTATAATATAGTAAAATAATGAGGGATAATGTAATCAAAAGAAAGTTTATCTTCTTTCCTTTATTTTTTAAAGATTTTATCCATTTATTTCTAGAGAAAGGGGAAGGGAGGGAGAAAGAGTGAGAGAAACATCAATGTATCCCTGCCTCCCACACATCCCCAACTGGGGACCTGGCCGGCAACCCAGGCATGTGTCCTGACTAGGAAACAAACCAGTGACCCTTCAGTTTGCAGGCCGGCACTCAATCTGCTGAGCCACACCAGCCAGGGCATCTCTTCCTTCCTCTCAATCAAAGCAGACTGACTATCATATCACAATCCTGCACAATGAATAAATTTGGTATATTTCAAGAAGGATGTTGTTTGCCCAATAACTAAGTCCTAGTGTGACAGTGTTAATTTAAATAATTATTTTGATATGTCTTATTGATTTTTTTTTTACTTTTTACATTGGTGTAAAATCTTAAATAGTGTTAATGCTTGAAAGTGCATTCAAAATATTTTACTTTAATTATTGTTTTTAAAACGTAATGGATTTTTAATTTTGTAAAATGTATCCACCTCTCTTTTCTAACAATGTAACATAAAACCACTGTGCATCTCCTAGAAAGGAAGTAACAAAGTAATCATCGTGAATAGCAAGCTTTACATTCAAGTGCCAATAGCATATTACAAATTCACATGGCAGGCATTTTTGTCAAATGCAAATATTTAAAACACTGTGGTAAAGATTATTAAGATTAAGAGAAAAATTGGCTCAAAGTGGGTTTTGATGGGTGACTGCAGGATTCAGAGACAGCCAACCAGCAAACTAGAAATGAGGATAAACACTCAGATTTTAACATGTAACATGTTGTAAATAGAAAGCAAATATCTGCCTTTCATCTAGTGCAGTGGTTTTCAACTGGTGGGCTGCAAGAATTTTTAAAAAATGCAGTACCTGACTATTTGGTCTGGGGCACTGACTTCTTTTCCCTTAGACTGTTAAATTAAAAAATGACAACAGCTAACACAACAATAGCTGCCCCATGTGAAGGAATCAAAATTTTACCTGGTTTTTTTTTGTGAGATCGGCAAAAATATATATATTTTTGATATGCTGTGGAATTTTGGTAATTAATTTATGTGTGCCATGAGATGAAAAAGGTTGAAATCGCTGATCTAGTGGATGAGAAAAGGATGCCACAAGGGAAACAGTGCAGATGCGAGAGCTAAGGGATCAACAGCTCATAACAGCTTGTGCTTAGAAAAGTTTAGGAGGTTGTCAGTGTGGTAGGAAAGCATAAGATGTAAGTTCAGTGTCAGTAGATCAGGTTCATTCAACTCAAGAGCCTCAGAGTAATCATCTGTAAAGTGTTGCGTTTGATATCTACCTCAGGAAAAATAAGTGAGATAATTTATATATGGAAAAGCATTACAGGTCTCAAATCCATTGCTGTAGATTTGTGTAAAGTGTTAAATTACAGGTCTTACAGTACAATTTTGAGTGAAGAATTTATTGACCTGATGTTTTTGGGGATTGCAAAATTCTGGACTACTCTTAAAGAAATGAGAAGATATTTGCATGTTATTTACTTGAAAATTAACTGAAAATTATCTTTTAGTTTTATTTCTTCACTGAAAACTTAAATTATGGTCTTTTTGTATTTACTAAGGAGGAAAATATATTAAGTTTTAAGAGTTATCATCTAAAGACTGTTGATTTTGAAATTATATGTGTTAAATTCCCATGGTAGAAAAATGTGTTTATCCCCTGAAGGTGAAAAATTATGTCAAAAGTCTGTGAAAAATAACTGCTGACTATGTATGCAATGGTCTTGTCATGACTTACCCTCCAAACCTTAAAAAAAAAAAAAAAAACTACAGATTTTCTTGTATTTGGAATAACAAATGAAAAGACTTTTATTGATTAGTTTATAAAAGTAAAAATAATTGAGATACATAAAAAAGATTAATTTAAAGGGATAGTAGCTACATTTCTTTGGCATATATACACAGGATTTTACATGGAAATGCATGCAATGTTTTAGCCTTTCTTTCTCGAGTCCTCCACTTCGCTCCCTGTATAATTTCACTCAAGAACTTAAGCATGCTTTGTGCTATGTACTGAAAAAAAAAATGAGAATTATATAATAAATTCTCCTCTATTCTAATAAAAGGCATAAATGAAACAAAGAACTATTGCTAATTTTCCTCTTTCAGTTTCATGTTTAAAATCATATTTTGTAAGAATTCAAATTAACATACATGCAAACCATAAATCTTCCCTGACGGATAGAAAGCCTGCCTTTTTACTGAGATTCTCTTATCAACTATTTTCTGTGAAATTTTGACCACTGTGGTAGGTGAAGTAGTGGTGCCTCTAAAGGTGTCCTTGTTCTAATCCTTTTAACCTGAGACTACATTAACTTGCATTGGGAAAGGACTCACAGATCTGACTGAGATTACATTCCTTGAGATGGGAATTTTACTCTTGGTTCTCCAGATAGGCCAGTCTAATTAGATGATTCCTTTGGCAGGAAAAATTTTTTTCAGGCTGAGGTCAGAGGAGGATGCAACATTTCTGGTTTGAAGATGAAGGCGGAGGGGAAGGGTGACCTACAGAAATTTGAAAAGACAAGGACACTGACTTCCCTCTAGGTCTTGTCAGTGTAAGAAACATTCAAACTTATAAAGAACGTTCTGGTGAGTTTATTTGAGGCCAAAACTGACAACAATTGCTGGAAAGCAAAATCTCAACGGATTGAGAAATGCTGTGGAGAATGGCAGTTTATTACCTTATTTTATACATTACACTCAAAGGAAGAGACATAAGGGGTTACGAGAAATCCATTGGTGATAGATTAGGGGGGCAGGAGAAAGCAAAGAGGAGAAACCTCTGGGTTTGGGTAAAAGGTAAAACGATAGAGACATACTTCTTTTACAAAGGTGGGTACAGGGTAGGTAACAGTCTACAATTAACAGGATAACAATGACAATGAGGGGATTGGTGGTCTCAGCTCTGGTGGCTGTGCCCAAGGGATTCCTAAAAAGGGAAGTTACCTTGACATTCCCAAGGCGTGTTGGCACTGACACAAAAAGACAACAGAGAGGCTCACTTAAGGTATAAACTGACCTTTATTAAGGAAAAATACTGGCCTAGGCATGACGACCTGCCAGGAACAGACAACTTCTAGTTAATAAGTTTTAACTTCAGACCATCCTACGCGGTTACTGTAGGTCTCTGAGTTTGTAAGGCCACCGCGCAGGCCTCCCCTGACCTGGTCAGATTTCGCATGTGGCCCCTTTTTGTCCACAGTCTTCAGGACGAACACAGTCCTAAATTTGTGGTGATTTCTTAGGACATTAATAGAAAACTAATACAAGCACCTACAGGCAGTACAAATCCGCCTTCATATTTGCTTCTTGTCTTTCCTTTTCCTCCACTCTTCCTGTTTCTAGCTGGAGCCACCAAGTCACTTAACAAAGCTTTTAACCTTTCTCTCCAGACCATTAGTTCTCTTTGTACCTATTTACTCCACATATGCATCTAGTTGTTTCCCTTCATTCCTGTAAATCATATTAAAGTTGTAATATGTGTTGAATAAACTGTAAAAATTCCCGAGGAACACAAGATAAGAAGTGCTGAGCAAGGCTGCCTGTCTTATTAGCCCACAGGCATGAGTGAGTAAGTCTCACAGGAATGCAGAAGCACCCTTGGCGATAAGGAGTGAAGGGTGTAGGACAGGGATTAGGTTTTGCACAAAAGAGAGAAAGGGTAAAGAATTCTAAGGAAGGTTGTTGTTTCTGAAGCTGCTATAAATCAGCAGGGCCAAAGTTGGGAAGAAAATCTAAACATAAAATGGTAAGAGCAAGGACACGCTGGAACACACATCTGTTTCTCAATGACTCCAGTGTTGATAAAGCAGGCGACCTACAGAAGAAGCTGCTGACCTTCATCATTTAGCACTCAGAGAAGATGAGGGGTGTGAGCTACTGAAGCCTGGTGTAGCTGCATATACTGTACCTCACCCAACCAGGCCAACCGGGCAGGCTGGCGTATCAGAGACAACAGCTGCAAACTTCAGAGGCGTCCTGTCCCCACAACCTTCACAGCATAGTGGCTGCCAACTTCCTCTGCCTTCCAAACCTCACAAAAATTTTTCTTGGTGTCAATTCTAAACCAGAACCATTCAGTCTAGAGAATTTGAGTGAAATGTCTCATGAAGTTGAGAGAGTCTAATCAATCCATTAAAAGGCCCTAAAATCTAAGGCTCGTGTGTTTTAATAGTTCCTATAACGTTCTCATATGTGAGGGTTAGCTCACAGCCCAGTATAAGAAATCTCCTGGACCCTATACCATTTATATAGCATCCACCTTCCAGAGCAAAATGATCCTCTTGTCCTCTAATCTGAGGTCTTGCAGGACTAAGGATGGGAGGCTCAAGAGTTAGAAAATGTTAGTTTAGGTAATAGCTAATAAGCTTAGTAATTAATGCACGTAAAAAGCTATTCTTTCAGGAACTGAAAGTATGACCCACCTTGACTCCTGGAAACCATAAACTGTTCTACCTGTGCATCTCAGGAGGACTGCAAGCATCAAGGTGGTATCACTCCAGGGAGAGAGGTCTACCACCCAGGACAAAGATGAAAAACTGCTGCAGCTTTTATATGATCAACTGTTGCCCTGAATTCCAAACCCCTCACCTACACTTTTCTTCTCCTTATAAAACGGGTCAGTTTAAAATGAAATTCAAGATGGTCTATTAGGGTATAAACCTGCCATCTTCTCAGATCGCCGACCATCTGAATAAAGCACCCATTAAGATGCAATCCCTGTCTCTGCTATTGGGTCTGGTAGGTGACAGGCAGCATGAATGCGGGCTTTTCCAGTTTCACTAACAGCAGAGAGTAATGGGGATGACGGTCAGGAGGCAACGAGAAATACATGTGTCAAAATTCTTATATCCAACCACGAGATATGATCTGAACTCCATGTCCCAAGTAAAGTAACCATAAAATTTGAGAGTAAATTGCTATATGTTGCTATTTAATTTTTTCAAAATTAAAGTAAATTTATGTTGGGGAAACCAATAGTCTAATCCAAATCTTCTTTAGGGAGAAAGATGTCTCTAATGTTTTACTACAAGAAATTGAATGTAAACCAAATTTATTGTACTACAAACAGCAACTATGAATAATTCAGTATTCAACTCTCAGATTAAGATGACATTGCATTTTTTTTCTAAGGAACAGATTGATTTGCTTTTGTTTTTCTAAAGTGTAATTTTACCAAAACAAAATCAGTTCAAAAAATTGTTAAATTCTTACCTTCATAAAGAACCCCACGACTAAAAAAAAAAAAAAAAAAAAAAAAAATCCTCTTCACTGGGCACTCTACTAGAGAAAAGAAAAAATATTCTAGGGTTTTCATGAGCTTCTAAGATACCCTTAAAGTGGTACTAGGGATTGAAATATAAAAGTAAAATGTGTATAGCAAAATTTATTCATTATGTATTTATTCTGTGATTTGGACAAAATTAAAAATTGTTAGCATATCCCTATTTATAACTTTTTACACTAAAATCTTTCTGAGCACATTTTTATTTAAATTCACTACTGTATATCTAAACTTTTGATGTGCAGTTCATGTAATAGGTGAAGAGTAAAATTCCGAAGACAAAAAAGGATAGATTAATTTACATTTTAGAAAGCACAGAACTCTTAAAGTACACAAAATGAGTGTAAAGAAAAAAACAACTAATTTAGGTTGAGAGAAAAATCCAGCAAGTGTTTAAACAGGAGAAGTTAGTAGTAACATTCATATGAGAACTTAGAAAAATAGAAAATATTGTTTTTTAGAAAGTTTGCTGTGTGCTGTGTTGTATTATCTCATCCTCCTTTCTTCAAAAACCTTCATCAAAGTCATGCCTTTCAGAATTTTTGTATTTTGTATATTTGGTTCAGGCTATAACATCATACTGAAATTAAACTTGAGGCAACCCAATCTAATTTTAGGGAGCTTAACATCTCTATTGTTTCACTTCTGTATGCATTTATTGAACAGCATTTTTAAGCCATGGTGATGAAAACATTACCCCCCTTCCAAAAAAAAACAAAATAAAACAAACAACAACAACAACAAATCAATAGGTAGACAGAATGATCATTACAATCAAAATTCATTGAGTGCCATCATAAATATAAACCAAAGGTGTGTGACAGCAAATGCGAACAGGAAAGTAAATGCTCAAGAAGATACTACAAGAGTTAAGAAGAGATGATTTTTAAAAAATATAATGAGAATTAAAATACCTTATTAGTAAATATATGGAAGTATAGACATGTAATTTGAAGTGAATGAAATAAATTAAGGTCATACCATTTTAAAAAGGCATGTGGCCTAGCAGCTTCTGATATACTCTCTTCTGATCTTTTTAATACCTACAAAACTGTGCACAAAAATATATTAATGTGTGCATTAGAGAAAAACTTAATTGACGTGTAGAGAAAAGATTACAGATACAGACACATGCTGGCAGGTCCTGGTTGCCTTCTTCGTGGAAATGTCTATGGTATCTAGTACTCATATTTATTTATTTCTGATTTCCTCTTAGTGGAAAAAGAAAAGGCTTTAAAATTAAGTGACTTAATTTGCATACCATTTCAGCCACATAACAGGCATTGTGATCTTAAGCAAAATAGCAAATCTCTCTGAGGCTCAGTTGTTACCAGAAAATTGTAGCCACACCACAAGCAGTATTTTATCTCATCTAAATTACAATTGATTGAAAATTTACCATTATTATATGTATCTTTAGGGAAGGAAGGAAAAAGCTGCTGTATTGTAATATTTATATGTGTCCTGGGCTGAGCAGCAAGAAAATAGCATAATTATAGTTCTTGCTAAAGTACAAGCACTCAATAAATTCTATCTCTGATATTTGCATATTTGTAATAATATAATATTACAGGAAAAAAAAGGAAAGCAAAACTTAACATATCAATATTTTCTGGTACCAAGAGACCTACAGTCAAATGTTTTTAATTTTGTTTTGAATTGTTTTGTATTTGTTACTCTGCATAATTACTTTCTGTTCAAATAACATTAAGCAATATTTAATATTACTCTGTTGATTTAAGGCCACTGTTTCTAAGAGTTTTCCTTCTACTCTTTTTCCTCCTAAGGTTTTATTCTCTACATATTTAATAAACTCTAAACCATCCACCTTTTTAGGGGAGATACAGACAGATGTTAAAGCAGAAAATAGAAAGGGAAGGGTCAAGAGGTTCAATCCATTCCAAAGACAATTTTGTGTTTGAAATTTGTAATCTCTTAATATAGCCTGTATTTGCAGTAACAAGCCTGTTGGCCATAGAATGTGCATATGACTTTGTACATATGCACATATGTACATATATGCATAGCCAGAAGTATTTTTCATGTGGACCAGGTGTGGCAAGACCACAGATGATGTTTTCAGCACTTCATGAGCATCATTGAACATTAATAATACAATTTGGAAGAATATGCTCAAAAGCAGACTAAAAGAGCCCTGGCCAGGAAGCTCTTAAGGTTGGAGCATCATCTCATACACCAACAGGTTGTAGGTGCGATTTCCAGTCAGGGCACCTAGGCTATGGGTGTTCTAAGCCACTAGGCTAGGGTGTCCAACCTTTTGGTGCCACAGTGCCACACAGGAAGAAGAAGAGTTGTCTTGGGTCACATATTAAATAATTGTGACATGTAATCACAAAAATATCTCATAATGTTTTAAGTAAATTTACAGTTTTGTGTTGGGTCACACTCACAGCCATCATGGGCTGCATGCGGCCTGCAGGCTGCAGGTCGGACACCCCTGCATAAAGTCTACTTTTGTGGGTTTGGTTCTCAGTTGGGGCATATGTAGGAGACAATGGGTGTCTCTCTCTCACGTTAGTATTTCTGTCTCTTCCCCCCACCCCCAAAATCAGTAACCATATGCTCAGGTGAAAATTAAAACAAAAAATTAAAGCACACTAAAGTGAAACATAGAACTTCCATAATTTTTTTTATATTCTTTACACAAAGTCTATGTATTATTGGAAGTGTTTGCTCTTCACTATAAATCTGAAATCAATTCAAACCAGAGTGGTGATTTTAGAAAAGTCTGTAGTATATGTTTCTATAATTCAAAAGATGATATTTGCCAACTCAGCTTTCTAAATTTTTCATAAACTATGATGGAAATGACTATAGTTCAGTACATTTGTGTGCCTTTCCTGCTTATGGCCTCTCGGTAGTGATGTGTGCCTTTTTTTTCCTTTTTAACTGAGATGCAGATAAAAACATACAAAACACTCATGGCTAAAGTCATTATAATAAGCCTAAATTCCACAGGTAGCCTAAGTTTTGTTTTACTTAACAATGTTTGCTTCACAGTTGTTCTTAGTACAGATATAAGATAAATTACTAAAAATTTATTCAGACAAGAGGGGAACAAAAACTATCAGGAACCATGGAACAATTTTGTTTTTTAAAGGTAAAATGAACCGCACAAGTCAATATCTGGGAAATTCAGTCATGTTACTTGTTTTTCTAAACACTTCAAGGAATTGAGAAAAACAGAGATCTGCTCCCTTTGAACATGTGGAATGTTCCTTTATTCTTCATCTGGACTTTGAAAATAGGCATTCAATAGGGACTTCATTAAAGATTTTATAAATGTGCTCCAACAAAATATTAAGTGCAAGACAGAATGCGGAAGATGTTTATTAATAAATACCTATTTGATCAAGTCTTGTCAATGTGAACAACAGTAAATAGTGAAAGAAGCTATTATTACCATAAGTAATTGGTTCATTAACATTACCTTCCATGAATAAGATGATTGCATTCAAGTTTCTTAATCTTAAACACTCTTAAAAATAAGTACTCTGTATTGTACTTAGTCAAGTATTTTCTTTAAAAAGTCATTAATGTGTTTCATTCTTTACTCTTTGTATTTATTAGTTTTGACTTGATTTTCAAATGCTCCTTAACAAGGATAATCACAGTGTTTTAAATGATGAAAATTTGCAATCTCTCTTTTGCCAGCAAATTAAACCAAGTAGAAAGTAAATAGATTAAGGAGAAAAAGGCAGTTACATCTTGTCTACTTTCATCTGCATTATGCTGAGGCATTAGCGTGTGTTTGCTGAAAAGGATCACTGCCCAGGATGTCAGGAACAGAGGCCACTCTAGCCACACGCTTTCTGGTGTGTGTCCTGCCTTCAACAGCGTGTGTTCGCTTCTTCGAGTTTTCTTTTCCAATACAATAAAGCTCAGATGAAATAATATAAATATTCTTTCTGAAGCAGAAACGATATCTCTGAAAAAATGTTTATTACAACTAGCAACGCAAATGTAATTGAGATGTTGGGAAACATGTTTGCAAATTTTTATTTTGGTGGAAAGTCACAAAATCTAATCTCTCTGTTCCTGTCATATGAAATCCATGTTTTGATCTCAGAATATCAGCACAGAGAATGAACAAATACATGAAATACCTCTGATAGTCTCACCTCTCCTCTCTTCTCATTAATCTTATTCACGCTTAAGGTCTCAGTGCTGATGTCTGTTTATTAGGACACCCAGTGCTTTTCCTCTACAGTTTTTATTAAACGTGTTTGTAATTACTAGTGTTTATGCATTCGTTTACTATCTCCAGCCACCCCCCTCCACCCCAGTACTGGTACTAGTATCTATCTGAGAGCAACAACTCCATCTCTTGTCTTCCTGGCATTCTGTGGACCTCACAATGAGTTGGCCATTTTTTGAAAGGATGGATAAAAATAGATATGAAAACATACCCACTCTAGTAAGTTGTAGCAACTAAAGAAACAACTGTTATCTCACATCTTAGTTAAATCTTCACATTCATCTCTCTGTTCTCAACTGACCTAAGCTCTTTAACTTGTCCAGATAATGAAAATCGCAAGACCTGCCCTTTTATCTTGTTTTTTCAGTCTTATTCCCCAGGGACAAAATGGAGAGAGGGATTAAAGCAAAAGAACAAGGTCCCATTTGACAGATTACACTGTCCTCTGGAATATGCTCTCTAGCAACACTTGCCCAAATGCTGTCTCCTTCTCTTACAGGGTGATGGTGGCTCCTTGGAGACTTGCCATCTCCAGTAAAAGAATAATGAAACCAACCCCTGAAGTGGGAAACCGCTCTGCTGTGACCTCCTTAATTCCTCCTCTGATGACACAATCACAAAAAGTGCCTTCTGCAGATGTCTCACCACATCAGGCCACCCATTTTTTGCTGTGTTCTTTCTAAGTGGCCCATCCTGGCTTCCTTCTCTGGTGCCCACTAAGGCTATTGTAAAACTGATGAGATTCTGGAAGAGAAATGCATTTGTCTTAACTTCTCTTTTAACCTCATATCCCCATCAGTTCCACCCAGCTACTCATCTTTAGGCTTTTATTTGAGGGTCATTTATAAGAAGCTTTCTCCTGTAACTTCCCAACTCCAGGGGGAAATATATTCTCAAGCCTCTTTCAGGCTCTCAGGTAGAGTAGCAGCTAATGCTACTCTCTGTGGTTCTGCAGACCATCCAGCTCCAGGCGGAGGCATTCAATCAGTCACTTTGGACAGATGAACCCAATCATTTTGAGTTATCTCTTTATCCTCCCCTCATTTGTCTTTAGATGGATCAGAAACATTGTTACCCTTTTCCCATGGAGAAAGGGTGCTTTATCCTAGCATTCTGTATCAGTGAGTTGGCAGTGCTGGTGAATCTTGGAAACCTTACTTTTGAAATTTCCATTCTATTTTTCTTATAACCAGAAAGTGGGTGATGGGCTAAGAATCAAAGAACTGTCCTCTGGACACTCTGGATCACTTACAATCCTCAGGAAAATGAAGGGGGATTACGAACTCACTGTCTTCGGCTTTGGGACTTCAGAAATTCATCTGCAATAACAAAAGTCCCGTAGGTCATCCTGTTTCAATTAAATGACACCGGAACTTAATAAATATATACTGTCTTCCACCCTGCCCTTCTGCTCTCCAGTTTTACTTGCCATAGAAATTATTTTAAATGTTTCCATCCTTAATTATTTTGATTTCCCATGTATCTTAGATAATATTCTTGTCTTTCTTTATCATATTAAAAAATAACTATTGTCCTTCACTATAAAAAATGCTCAATTTTTAACATATACCATGTCACGTTTATTCTTACTTTAGTCTTCCAATTGTTCATACTTATGTGCTAGTTCTTAGTCGTTTTATCTATCTAACCCAGAAATTAAACAAAGTACCCTAGCAGCTGTAACTTCTTCTCTTTCATTCTCCTCTTAATTTTACTCAACATTACGTCAATTAATATGCTTCAGAAAAGGTACAAAGCATGCAATATACCTGATTATCTGTATATCTAAAAATTTTATTTGTATTGCTTACTTGCAGAGTACTGAGTTCTACAATCAAAATAATTTTCTCACATTCTGACTCATTTTCTATTCTCTTCTAACATACATTTATTTTACTAAGATAAGTGAATGCTAATGTGATTTCTTCCTAAGTAGCCTATTTTTTTTTCTTTTTGAAAGATAAAGAATGTTATTTACCTTCTTTAAGTCCCACTGAAACAACTGAATGGAGTTACTTGATGTGATTCATTTGTTTTGTTTTGTTATATGGGACTAAAATAAGTACTTTTATGGTAAAAATTCTCATCTTCATTAGATATACAATATTTTTTGCAAAATGACTGTCATTTAACACTCATCTTTTTATGCTTTACATTAATATTTTTAACTTCTAAGAACTTTTCTTGCCCTCTGATTAAACCATTCTCTCTTGTTTACATTTTATTAGTTTGGGGAGAGGATTTCTTTTCTAATTTAATTAGATATTTAAACTTATTATCAAAAATAATCTTTGTTTTTTTCTTAAATATTACTTTTATAATGTTAAATGGGAGATTATCCTGATTACTATAGCTAATTCTCATGGAATTTTTGCTTGTTATGTATTTACGTCTTTTCTCACAGTGGATCTCTGACTAAGATGCTGGGCATGTGGGTGACATCATGGAATCTTTGCCTCTTCTCTTGGGTGTGTTGATGGGGAGATGGCCTTTGGGTCCCTTAGGATGTCTCTTTTTTTTTGGAGTGAATCTATTTTGCCAGAAACCACTGTTCTCTCTTCAGAGTTCTTTATTTTTCTTTTTCTTTAATTCATTGTGGTGACTCTGGTTAACAAGATTCTGCAGGTTTCTGTTGCACATTTCAACAACACCTGATCTGTACACTGCATTGTGTGTTTTAAATTATCCTCACACTCTTTACAGGGTTAAATGCAAATGAATGCCCAGTGGCCACGCTCAAGTGTTAAAGAGGGAAGTGGGAAGACAACAGACTGGTGTAACTAGTCTCAAAACCTAGCTTTTGCTTCTAACCTGTGGCTATTTCAGAGCTGACCAATATGTCCACTTTTTAAATTTCTACTTGTAGCTGCTTTTTATCTTTCCATTTTTATGTACATACAGACTCAGAAAGCAGAATCCATCTGAATTCTCAGTAACATTGACCTACCTTCACTGCAGCCTTTTCTTATGCATAAGATCATCTCAGTGTTCTTGTCTGTCAATCAACAAGCTGTCATATGTCTCTGTATTTCGTGAGTTTGTACAATCACTCGTCTAGTGTGATGCCTCATTTATTTCTCTGCTAGAATAAATTTGATCTCTTTCTTAATTCTATGCTCTCATATCAGTGGATTCTTGTGCTGGAGAACAATACAGTACAGGTGCACAGGTCGCTCTCCTGCTGTTCATTCTCCCATGCCCCACATGTCCTAGAGATGGGAGAAGGGGTCGGCTTTCTCCCTGTTCAAAATCACTCTCAGTAACATTCCAGAAACGTTCTTTACCTAACATCATCATCCTAACTTATTTTCTGGCCACAACTTTTCATTTTTACATTTCTCTATTTTATCTAATATGTTATTTTCCTGTTATAGAATTGATTGCTCTCGTTATGCTTACTTGTAAATTCCTGTGTATCTTTTCTTCCATTGTCATCTAATTTCAGTTTTAGGGACATTAAACTTGAACCAAAAGCTCGCCAGTTTGGAAATCTTTCCTGCTCTCTAACCCCTGGCCTCATGTTGTTTTCTCATGTTGATCTGGGAAAACATCAATACTACATCAAATCCACGGCCGTCTGTTCTGCGCTCACGCAGGGGCTGTGGAGTGATTCTCAGCGCACACACACACATTCACATTAAGATAAGCTATCTCCACAAGACGGAGCCTCATATTCTGGCTGGTCACTCAGTGATAAAGGATCATGATTCTCATTATTTTTATTTAACTGTTTCCTCTTCTATACAGTAGCAGTGTCCATATTTTCTAATTTCTTCAAATATTCCAAGGAAAACTTTGATCTTAGCTTTCAGTGGATAACTTCATATCCTAAGAAATGAGAAAATAGGATTTTCTCATTTTTATTCAATGAGACATCATAAATTGTCTTCTTGTCACCCGTATTTTTTTCTTTCCAGTGATAAGAAAAAAATGGTATGTATAAAAGTTAAACGGTTTACATTGAGGTAAGAAATATTCTTTGAAACTTAGTTGCTTAAAATGATAAAGGGGACTGATACCACACCCTCCCTGTGCTTTTCTCTTCCACACAGTCTGGAAGCACGGTTGTTTATTTGCTACATCACGCACAGTATTTTTTCTTTCAGTTTGAAAACAGCTACCTTACACACATGTGAAATAAGAGATTCATTGAAGAAATTAAAACTTAAAATTTTGTTCAACTGAAAAATCTCAGTGGCTTTTTTTAGTTTGACTTTTACCATCTCATTTCTGCTAGTTGGATTCTAGAAAAGGTTCATTTCCAAACAAAATTGCTGACCTATCTCTATTTAATTTCAGTCCTATTAACAAGTATTGTACATTAACTCATCTCTTTCTGTAATTAATGTGGAGCAATTAATATATGCTAACATTATGGCTTCCAAACACATGTGCTAACATTATGGCTTCCTATGGCTGCACATGTAGTAGGCATTTGGTCTGTCATATGGGCGTCAGTTCTACTAGATATTTGATATCACACAGCCGTGTTCTTTCAGCCTTCCATCCTGTTACATTTTTTCTTTGGTAACTACCACCCGACTTCCAACCAATGCCATATACACTCACATTTTATCATGAATGGTTCTGACTTCCAAGTAGCTAATCATTTATTAGTTGTTTTAATGCATACTGCAGTAACAAATAAATTCCCAAATTGCAGTTTCTCAATCATATAAAAGTATATTGCTGATTCGTCTAATAATCCAAGATGGATGTCCTTATTTGGTAGCAGGACTCTGCACCCAGTCTGGACTCTGAAGGTGCTGCAGTCTCCCAGGTGTGTTTTCCTGTGTTGCGTAGCGTTAGGTATCTCAGGTATCTATGCAGAAGTATGTGGGGAAGGTGTTATGTGTCAGTCGAAAAGTGCCCACATAGATCTGACTAACGTTGTATTGGCTTACAAATTAGCCACATGGCCACATGTAACCTGAAGGAAAACCAGGAGCTATTGTCTGGGCCTGGGCATCTGCTTCCCAGGAATCTTTATCTGTGATGAGTACATACTTTGCAGGGCATCTAACCTTTTTTTGAAACACAATAAGAATGCTTTGGTATATAATATGCCTTGGTAACAGTCATATTTGTCATTAAATATATTTGGTAAATTATTAAATGTATGGAAGAGGGCCCCAGATTAGTAAATACTTCAAGATTCTAGTACTGTGGCTGTTTTTCAAGCAAGGCCTTGTCTCAAGCCTACCAGAGCAGCTGATATGTCTGTAGAACAGGGAAGCATGGTGTCCAAAACCAATGCTGGAGCCCGGTTCCTGGATTGTCTAGGAGCCCAGTGCCTGCCTGCAGGAATCCAAGAAGTAGAACTGAATTGCTCTTGTGAGGATGGCTTCCCTTAACTGTACCAGGCAGTCTGACCCCAAGTCAGCCTCACCAAGGGCACTGGTTTTTCCTCACTCACTTTAATACTCTCCCACCATGAACTGGGAAATAAAATAGATAATAATATTAATTTCCAAGGTAAACACAAAAGCAGAAGCTTTTGACTTTCTCTGTAAACTACTATAGAGGAAAATGACAAGTGAAAAAAACAAATGTGTACTACACTTTGAAATGTTATTTTTTTTTAACTAGCTACAACGGAAACTTCAATTCTTCCTTTGTTTCAAGTAGGCGGCATTTAAACATTGCAGTTATTTAAAAATATTATAATACATATCTACATAATAAAATATAGAGAAAATACAGAAAAGTAGATACAGAAAAATTAAAGTTATTTCTAGACCTCTTATCAAAAGGCAACCAAAATTAGTATTTTGTTTTATTTTTTTGATAATTTATGAATAACATTATCTACTTATATGGTTATGATTGTATCACATATGGTAACCCCCTATATTTAATAAGTGTTCCTTTTGTAAATTGTCACCATGGTACAAAGCACACCTAAACGAGGTAGTTTGAGGGCAAAATAGGATGTTAATTAAATAATCAGTATTTTTTAGAATAAGTGATAGTACTTGGAGCTAGTGCTTTACAGTGAAATTAAAATACATCATAGAATCAGGAAGATCTGGCTGAACTTTGTTTACTGGGACTCAGCTTGCCTTACCACAGGGGTCAGTGAACTACAGTTTATAGGCAACATCTAGCCCACTGCCTGTCTTTATAACATAAGATTTGTTTAGACACAGCACACCCAATCAATTATGTGCTGTCTGTGACTGCTGTCACAGTGCAGTGACAGAGCTGAGTAGCTGTGATGTGGATGGTATGTTCCGCAAAACTGAAAATACTTACTGTGTCCCTTCACAGAGGAAGTGTGTGTGAACTTGCTCAGGGGCTAGAGGATAAAACCGAGTAATTAAATAAGAATGTTAAATAATACTTGAAGGATACTTAGTCTTGAGAGTTAGATGAGGAGAGTGGAATTTTCCATGATTAAGTAGAATTAGACTTCAGCCTAGGCAACAGACATCAGAGACTGCTTAACCAAATATGCTCTAACTTTAGTCAGTGTCTGATTCCAGGATGCTTTTGCTCTACTAATCACCTTTACATGGTACTCTATTTGAAGGTCTCAGAGGCTTTTGTTCTTTATTCTGTTAGTTTCATTTTAATTTGAAAGATATTTTAGTATTGTCAATGTAGTCTTATTATCATTATTGTTGTTGTCCTATTATCATTATTTAGAAGAGCTTGTTTTAAGTGTTCAATGCTGGGATTATACCCTAAGAAACCTGAATCATCAATTCAAAAGAACCTATGCACCCCAATGTACACAGCAGCACAATTTACAATAGCCAAGTGCTGGAAGCAACCAAAGTGCCCATCAGTAAGTGAGTGGATCAAAAAACTGTAGTATATTTACACAACGGAATACTATGCAGCAGAAAGAAAGAAGGAACACCTACCGTTCACTACAGCATGGGTGGAATTGGAGAGCACTATGCTAAGTGAAGTAAGCCAGGTGGTGAAAGACAAACACCATATGATCTCACCTATAGGTGGAACCTAATCAACAAAACAAACAAATGAGCAAAATAGAACCAGAGACATGGAAACAAATAACAAACTAGCCGTGGTCAGAGGGGAGGGAGGAGGGAGCTAGTAGGGGAAAGAAGAGGAAGGGACAGCAAAGGAACATGAATATAAGACTCATGGGCACAGACAATGGGGGGGATTGACTGTGGGGAGAACAGGTAGGGGCAGCAGTGGGGAAAAAGCAGGGCGACTATAAATGAACAATAATAAAAGAATCAAAAATAAACAATCAGTGACTTTTTCCAAGTGCACAAAGGAAATGCTCTGGTACAATTCTTATAGCAGTATATGTAAAGCCAATGAGCCTTCACATTAGCTCTTCGTCTTCAGCGTATAAACTTTTCTTGGTTTGAATTTATTGTCTATGAAGTATTTATTTTTACCCTGTGGAGTCTATACTATGTAGCAACTTCCCCTACAATATCATTTCATAGTATTTTTTGCTATTGGAATAATTATTTCAGTCACAGGAATATGGTATATAGAATTTCTCACTTAATCTTTGTAAATGATGAAAATGCTAATGAAGTTAAGCTCTGTGAAACTCTTGTTTTCAGTTCACATAATTTAACTCCTGAACTATTTCAGTGTAGCTTAAAATGGAAAGATTTTGTAAATGTTTCAGATTTCACACAAAAGCTCATCAATCCAAAATGCGGTCTACTGTCAACTGACAAGCATTTTCTACAGCCAGACTGTCAGAATGCAAGCTCGGGAAGAAAACAAAAGTATCAGAAGGAAACTCTTCTTTGTTTTGCAAATTTCAGCCCTACATTTTGAACTATCTCTATCTCAAATGTTTGTGCTGAAGACCGACACCCTTGTAGGTTGTTTATACTCGTTCTGGAACTCCAGAAATCATATGTGGTGGATGGGATTATTGCATCTAACTTTCCAGTCATGGTTGTAAAGTAGTTACATGCCACACCCTTTGCTTTGTGAATTTGCAGTGCTTCCTACCAGCATATCCAGAGTAAACATCGTTTGCCCCATTAAATATTGGG
Organism: Desmodus rotundus; assembly: GCF_022682495.2. NCBI lineage: Eukaryota > Metazoa > Chordata > Mammalia > Chiroptera > Phyllostomidae > Desmodus > Desmodus rotundus. The sequence continues at coordinate 26,518,433 of NC_071397.1, forward strand.
CTTGTGATTTGCTTTCTCCAACAGAATGTGAGCAGAAATAATGCACACAGAGGCTTTTAATGTGCGTGGGTGATTTGGCTTGGCTTTTCAGAGCATCTGATTTCTGCCTTGAAGAAAATCATGCTAGGGGTAGCTACTCACTTTGGATCACAGCATAACAACACATGGAAAAATGTAAACTCGTGTTTATCCCCCTCCATTATATTAATGACATTCTCTAAGGGAACTTCTCAGACTTTTTTCTGATGCCTCCTCCCATGCATAAAATTTGAATACTACAAGTATACAATTTTAACTTTATTTTGCAACCCTTTGGGAGAACATAAATCATTGTGATAATTAAAACCACACACATACATCATAAAACAATTTTTACCCTATTGGGGTTGATATCACTTGCATTAACAATGCTTAATTTAAACCCAACCTTAGGCCAGAAAGCTTGCCTACCCAAAACTGATAAGATCACTCAGACCATAGTGGTCAGATAGCCCAAACTTGTGAAATAATGCTTTATTAGGAGCCACCAAAATTTGGATTTGTTTGTTATGCTGCAATTTGGCATGTACCACGAAATATTCTATCAGCCCCGTTATAAAAATATATATTTATTTAACCAATATTTTTTGAAAACCTATAGAACATCAGACACTATCATGACAATGGATACAAAAGTAGAGATTATGGCTTAGAAGACACAGAATAGTGAAATTAATACAATGAAAACTGATATCACCCAGAGATAAAAATTGTAGCAGAAACAAAACTCGAGGAAGAACTTTGACACAGAGTCTTTAGTAAGGTATAGACGGATTCTGATGTTGGAAGAAAATTACAGAATTTGGGAAAATGACGTGTAAAGTTTCTGCAGTTAGAGTAAGACTCATTCACACGAAGAGGAAATTAGTGAGAAATGAGCCAGGGGGGGAGTGAGGACGCTTAAGGCAACCTATGGAGTTCTGATTTTGTTCTGTGGCCATGGTGAGCCACTGAAAAAGTGACTTATTTTTTAAAGATTTTATGTATTTATTTCTAGAGAAGAGGGGAAGGGAGGGAGAGATACATCAATGTGTGATTGCCTCTGGAGCACCCCCCACTGTGGACCTGGCCCGCACCCCAGGCACTTGCCCTGACTGGGAATCGAACTGGTGACGCTTTGGTTTGCAGGCTGGCGCTCAATCCACTGAGCCACACCAGTCAGGACTGAAAAAGTGACTTTTAGTAGAGTTTAGATACCCATCATAATACATCAATGTATGAGCCTATGTTCAATGAATTCCCTGAATTTTTATATGAAAAAAAAAATGGCTTGTAAGTATTTTCTTCTTTCTTATTTGTTGAGAAGCTCCAAATCTTTGAAACATCTCTCAGAGAGTTCTGTAACCCAGCTGAGATTAAGACAAACTTAATCCAGAGTGTTGTGTCAGAGTACTGTATTCAATTCTGTGGTTTAGAGATAGAACTCTGGCTATGTTATATAAAATAAATGCAAAGAATTAAAATTTAAAACAAAGTGATGAGTCAGCAGGGAGTGACTATCAAAGGGAAGGTGACAATGATGGAAAATACAGGAGTGCCAGTGAGTAAGTAGACCCTGCAGAGAATATTTCAGAAACAGGACTGATGGCCTTGGTAACTTAATATCTGGGGGTTTGGGGGTAAGTTGGGGAGGATGAATAGATAATTCCATGTGTCAGGTTTGGGAAACTGGAGGGATGGTAGTAGCACTGCTACGTATGGGCAGACTTTGGGGCCAGGCAGTATGTTAATGACATGGTTGGAGCAAAAGCCCAGATATAAGAAGACTCCGGAGGACCCCTACCTAACCTTATTCCTAGCCACATGGGCAACACAAGCTCATCAATCTCAGGAAAGTCATCTTGATGGATAAAGATGGGAGAATTATACATTCTTTACCACCAGTGGAGCCTTTCCCCTAACTCACTACACCGTATCTCATCTCGAGTTAAGTGAGCACTTGCACCCTAGTGCATCTCACTTCTGCTGACCTACCAGTTCCCCCACCTGCCACTCCCACCTTGTCTCTCAAAGCCACATGACTCATAACCACTGTTCCATTAATATCTCTGATTTCCTACATTGTTTAGTATATACCATTCAATTTCTGATCTGTGTATTTATCCTTCAGTTCACTCTGCCTGGTATGTGACTAAACATATTTAACTTTTATACTAATCCTCTGAAAATCTAATTTGACAATGTCAGGCTTGGCTATGAGCTTCACCCTTAACCATTAATCATAAGTTGTTCATACTTTTATGGCTAAGTTGAAAATGTTATATTGCTAATTTTCGATTTGTCTGCTATTCTCTGTAAACTGTGATCATCTTAAGTGCAGATAGCTTGTCTAATCTACTTGTTTTTGCATCTCTAGGGCACACTATATGGCTGGGGAAATAAGTACTTCCTATTTGTCTTGTTGAGTGAATGAATAGATGAATTGCTGTTAACAAAATGGCCTAATTTGTCTTTCCCATCACATTCACCTTCTGAAATTCTATCCAACCTCCACCTTCTTGAAGTAGCTTTCAAGTCCCTCTTTATTTCAGTCCATTCAAGGTGCTATAATAAAATACTGCAGACTGGATAGCTTATAAAAAACAGGGATTCATTTCTCACAGTTCTGGAAATTCAAGGCCCCAGGTCAGTGTGCCAGCATGGTCAGGTTAGGGCTCTCTTCTAGTCGAAAACTTCTTACACTTTCCTCACATGGTAGAGAAACATAGGTGTTCCCAAGGGCATCTTTTATAGAGGCACTGATCCTATGCACGAGAGCCTAATCCCCTCCCAAAGGCTCCATCTACAAATACCATCATCTTTCTGGGTTAGGATTTCAATGTATGAATTTTGGAGGCACGCAAACTTTCCAACCACAGCTGTCTTTGTGAAAATCAACCTTTCCTTAACTAAAACCCTATAGCAAATTTGGACTCTTTACTAAGGATTATTACAATTTGACTATACCAAGGCTTATTACAGTCTGACTTGTTTAAAAATATATAAGATAATTTTTTTCTCAAACAGAATGCAAATTAAAATTGTTTTAATTCACATCTCCACAATGCTTGACAAAAGATTTGCATATTATATATATCCAATAATCAAAGCTCAATATACATAAATATATCATTTTTATGTGAGAATTAATAATATATATTTCATTTATATTTTTGAATCATTTATAATTATTTGGGGTAATTCTATTACATTTTAAAAGCCTCTGTTATGCCTTTGAAGAAACTCTGATTTATTTACCATTAATAATCTGACGCCTGCCATGTCATTGAGAATGTCGTCCCCAGTTTTGTGTTAAATTGAAGTCTTGGTGCAACGTATTTTTATGATAGAAACTGGGAACCAGGCTGATACTTTTGTTATTTTTAATGTGCTGGTTACCACAATTGCTCCCAATATTTTAATCTGCAGTAAAGTTGTCACAGATGATTTATTCCAGATACCTATAATAAGAAAATCTTAATAGAAGGCAAGGAACATATGATACTTTATCTTATCCATGAACTCTAATCATCCTGAACTTTTCTGAGATCGTTTATCGAATTGTTGCATTTCTTTAAAGATTGTCTTTTTCAGTTCTTTGTGTAGAATTTTTTCCTTTCTCTGGTAGATAAATCCACATTTTCATGCATTACTTAAACTTGGTACTTTGAAAACAAGTGAATTTCTCACAGTAGGAAGCTGAGTTTTCACAGAGTAAAGGATCTATTCTGTAACATAAGCTTTGTGAAAACACATAACTTGTACAAGCTCAAACGATTTAATGAATAAAACATGAAGCTCTTAAAGAACAGTGCATCGTCCTTTAGCTAGGGACTTCAAAACTTTTGTTTAGAAGGCACTGCCACTTTTTCCTAACCTTTTAGAAAGACTTTGTTCTGCAGATTTTTCTCCTCTCAATCCCTTTTCATGTCATCCCAACCACTGGTTTATTTAATTGCATTTTATTGTCATTCAATAGATCACAAATATAGTTATTGCTGTATTTTCAAGCCACAGAGCAAAGAAGGATCTTACTTACATCTAGTAAAACTCTTAGTAGTCACAGAAAATTGTGCTTTCTTAGGGACTTTATGAACATGATTTTATGACTTATACCATATACTCAGTGACAAATCTTTACTTTCTTGTTAGTTACTATTCACAGTTAAATTTTTAAAAGATTAAAAACTAAAAACCATATGGTATTTGTCTTTCACTGACTGGCTTATTTTACTTAGCATAACATTCTCCGGTTCCATCCTATTGCAAAAGTTAGGAATTCCTTCCTTCTTTCTGCCATGTAGTATTCTATCGTGTAATATTTCACCTATAAGAAGAATCTGAGGAACAAAATAAACTAATGAACAAAATAGAAACACAGGTGTGGAAACATGGAATAGACTGAAAGTGACCAGAGGGGAGGGGGAAGGGGGGCAGTGAGGGAAAGAAGGGGAAGGGACTAGTCAAAGAATATGTGTAAATGACACATGGACATGGGCAACAGTGTGAGGGCCGACTGTGGGAGTGGGGGGCAGGAGGTGGGATGGGTGGAGGAGGCAAAGGGGGAAAATTGGGACAACTGTAATAGAATAACAATTAAACTGATTTAATTAAATAAAAAGAATTAGGCCAAGGTCACACAGCATGGAAATGGCAGCTCAGGGACTCCAATCTGAGCAGACCCGATCCAGTGCGTACTCTCCCCACTACACAGAATGCCTCTCATGTGAGCACCGTGCGTGTGTACCAGTTTTTCTCTAACAATGGTCGTACATAGTAAAAACTATAAATGCATACACAACATAAAATAAAAAGAAAGGAAAATACGTCCAGAGCAAAAAAAAAAATTAAAAAAACGAAAACCCATATTTTTGGCATATCATTTCAATAAGAGCCTATCATTCTAGATACTGATTAAACTCTTAAGAGAAGATAAAAGATCCTGACTTTAATGTGTGTTCCTGCACAAACTCTCCCCAGGCTCATCAACTCTGACAGTTTTACTGGGCTCCATTAACCATTAGTTAAATTAGCCATAACTTTTTAACATCATTGGTTAATTGCCTTGTGATTTTGAGGTAACTCCAGAGTACACTAAAAGTTCCTGCCGAACAATACGCTTTTCCTGCACAGTGTGCTATCACACAGTCTGAATCCCGATTAGAGGCTTGCAGTCAGAATGGCCACGGAATTTCCCTGCAGAATCAGAGAACAAGAACTGGAGAATTCAGTTCTTGTTCCTTTACTCATTTGTTAAAGGCATGCAATACTATAAATACTAGTTTGGACCCTTCAGTTGTATTTATCTTAAAGAACATGGTACTATAAATATAACACTATTTTTTAACTATTTGAAAAAATGTGTGCTTCCTACTGTGTATTTGCTAGATAAATTAAAATGCTAAATATACAAATGGAAAATAAATATAATTATAAGTTTTTTAAGTTTTAAATCCATCCTTTTTCTCAATGATTTTCCAGCCAAATCAATTCATTTGTTCTTTCCCTTATATACTTAACAAAAATTTATTTACTTTTTCAACTGTATTGAGATATAATTTACATATAATGTTGTTTAAGGTATAAAACATGATGATTTGATACATGTATATATTGTGAAATAACTACTAAATTAAGGTTAGTTAACACATGCATCACCTCACATAGTCACCTTTTTGTGTGTAGTGAGAACTTTTAAGATTTATTCTCTTAGCACCTTTCAACTGTGATACTGTATTGTTCACTATAGCCACTGTGCTGTGCATTAGATCCCCAGAACGTATTCATCTTGTAACTGGAAGTCTGTGCGCTTTGACCAACAAACCCCCAAATCTCCCACCACCCAGCCCTGGGTAACCCATAATCTACTCTGTTTCTATAAATTTGATTTTTTTTGAGAGTCTACATATAAGCGAGATCATACAGTAACACAAATTTTGAATTTATGTTACAAAATCAACACAAAATCGTATGTATTGATTATCTGTTACATGGCAGAGGAGATTCTAAGAACTGGAAATAAATAGCAGTGAGTAAAGCAAGGTTTTGGCCTCACAGAAAAGTGGAACAAAAAAATGAATATACACATACATAAATTTCTACCTAGGCACTGACTTGTGCTATGAAGAAATATAAAGGTGAGTAAGTCAAATAGTGACTGCTAGTGGGGTTTTTGAGGGAAAGCGAATTTTGAAGGATGGTCTGGGAAGGCCTCACTCATAAGGTTATAATTGAGCAGAGACCTGTCTGAGCAATATAAGAAAGCCTTGTGGATACTTAAGGGGAGAAATCCCCAAGCTGAAAGTGACATAGTCCTGAGCTTCTTGGTGTTAAGAAGAAAAAAAAAAAAATCAAAGATATTGGTTGAGCAGAATGACCAAATGAGTGAGAAGAAATGAGTAAAACAGGTAGTAAGGGGGGCCGGGGAAAGGCAAGTGGAGAGAGGCAGGATAGGTAGTCTGCAGAAATACCTTTTTGTTTTTTTGAGTGAAATGTGAAGCTCCCGAATGGTTTTTTAAATTTGAATTTTAAAATTAGATTTCCTGAAGAGTTGTAAAGATAGAAAGAAGTGTCTCCATATCCCTTTCCCTAGTTTTCTGTCATGTCAACAACTTAAAAAACCATGGAACTTTGATCGAGGTTTAAAAAATTATGATTGGTATAATCCTGTTAACTGAACTACAATTTTCATTCCGACTTCTCCATTTTCCCTCCTAATGTAGTCTTTTCCGTTTCAGGATGCAATTCCGTATACCATGTTGCATTTATTTGTCATGTCTCTGCCGATCTGTGACAGTTTGCTCAACATTTTTTTTTCCATGACCATGATAAGTTTGAAAAATACTGGTCAGTTAATTCATAGAATTTCATTCAATTTAGGTTTGTCTGATGTTGTCTCATGATTAGAATGGGGGTATAAATTTTGGGGGAAAAGTGCACCAAATTCAGGAAACAGATATCCACTTGAGTTATTACTGGTGTGATGTTAATCTTAAGTTTTTGTAAAGGAGTGACAAGACCTGCCATGTTTAGAAATGATCTGCTGGTGGCTGCTTGAGGACTGGTTGTAGGGCAAGAGGGCCTTGCAGAATAACCAGGTAGGAGTTTTGTGTGATAATCCAAATGAAAGGTAGTGTGGTTTATACAGGGATGTTAGTGATAGAGGTGGCAAGAAATGGTGGCATAGACTCCAGAATGAATTCTCATGGATCTTTTCAAGGAATGCCAGCAGGACTTGCTGGTGGCTTTTATTTGAAGAGACAAGACTAACATTAAGGATTTTGTCTTGAACAACAGGAAGAATGAGATTTTCATTTACTGGTATGGGGAAACTTACACGAAAACAGGTGGGGGTATGATAAGAGTTTGCTTTTAGACATGTTAATTTTGAGGCACCTACTCTGTGTCCCAGTGGATTTGTTTTACAGGTTTGTATTTCGTCTGGAAGTATGCAGTTAGGAAGCATCTATGTATAAATCATATTTAAGGCCACGAAATTACATGTCACCTCAATAGTGAATAAAGGGAAGAGACCCAAGAACCAAGACTCAGGACACTTCATGTGCTCATTTCTGTGTATTATCTTATTAGCAAATGCAATGTCGTAGCATGTTACCGTGATACTAATAATAACCAGATTATTTAACTACTCTTTGTTGGCTGTCTACAGTGTGCCCAATAAAGAAAGGTGGGCAAATCTGATAAAAAAAAAAACCCTCTGTTCTCACAGCACTTTCATTCTGTGGTAGAGAAACAGAAGATGGTCATTGAACAATGACAAATGTGAAAAGGATATATCATGTAGTGGTAAGTGCAAGGATGAACACAAAACAAAGAGGAGAGAATTACTTGTTGTCCATGAAGGTCCGAGAGGGTGATATTAAATGGAGACCTTGATGTCAAGGAATCAGCTGTGAGAAGATTTAAGTGGAGTAAGCCAGTGTAAAGCCCTTATAAAGCACACGATTTATGGCCCCAGTCAATCCACTTTCTGAGAATGTTTCTATGGATGTGCTCATAAATAAAGATCTTCAATGGCTAATTTATGTTATTGAGGGAGGAAATTAAAAACCCTTGAATTTTATCAAACTGGAACTAGATACTTTTGAATCACACTGTGATAGAACACCTGGTAGCCATTAAATAGGGTAAGGTATATCTGTATGTGTTAATATGAAAATATTTTATAGGTAGGAAAAGCAATGGCCTTTGGCATTATGCATGTTAAATTCTCATTAACATTTTTGTTTTGAGAATAAAGAATGTATACTCAGCCCTGGCTGGTGTGTCTCAGTGGATTGAGCACTGGCCTACAAACCAAGGGGTCGCCAGTTTGATTCCCAGTCAGGGCACATGCCTGGGCTGCAGACCAGGTGCCCAGTAGGGGCTGTGCCAAAGGCAACCACACATGTTTCTCTCCTTCTCTTCTTCACTCCCTTCCTCTCTGTCTAAAAATAAAGAAATAAAATCATAAAAAAATAAGAATGTATACTCATATAATATTTTTCAAGGAAACAAAAGAAGCTGTTAATAGTGATTATTCATGAGAAAAAGAAGCCAAGTTTTAGTTCCCCTTTGAAAGATTTCCAAGTAATTTTGAAGTTCCCCATGTATATCTATTATGTTTTTAATCTAATTTTAAAAGGATTAATTTAAATAAGAACTATTATTAACACCACACAAAGTGGGTACCTCCATCTTAGCACTGACACATTCTCTGTAAACTCTTTCCTTTTATCCATTTGTTTGCATTGCTAACCCACATTCACAGAGCCCAGGGTCGGAAGTGGCTGGAAAGCCTCCTATACTTATATTCTTCTTTCCCACCCAATCCAACCTAATATTTTTTATAATGCAATAACAGTTTATTATTGATTAATATTTTGATGATATTAATAGTATAAAGATATGTTATTTAATGCATTTATTCTTAATATAAGCTTTTTATAAAAGTTGGCAATAATATAAAAGAAGGGTGGTGCTTTCTGGACAAAGTCTTAAAATATTTATAGATAATTTCATATGCTTCTAAAATTATTTCAAAATGAAATAAACATTAAAACAGCTTTTATTTTTAGAAGTCCTAACTCTTTTTTATTGTTGACACAATGTTTTTATGTTCCTATTCACACCTGGTTTGCCTCATGTCAATAATGTTAGTGGGCGGCAGTTTGTAACTGGTTGACAAGTGATGGGATGGGATGGGAAGGGGGCAGCACTCCGGGGTATCAGGGAGGGCCAGGGTGGCCTACGTATACATATTGACAACAGAAGCAGAAAGGTAAGAAGAGGATTAATTTGGAAAACAAAAAAAGAGAGAGAGAGGATTTAAATTAACAGTAAGGGAAAAGGAAATGAGAATGAATGAGAACATGGGATACGGAAAAGGTATTCCTACTGGTTATTGGTAGAAAAATCTAAAGTTCAAAGTGATAAAGGTTAAAAAGTATCAGAGAATATTGCAATTCAAAGTATCCAAATGTGTGACTACCAGAGTGGAATGAAGGTAATTTTCTCTGTAAATCCCCTTGCAGGAATTCACAATGTCTATACTTATGTTACAGGTAACCCTCATCTTTCAGGGGAACAAAGAGTATTCTGTAATTGGAAACTTCCCAGTCTTGGCAGTGGGTTCTGACCAAACCACTCTACTGATTATAAGTTAGTCAAGTAAATTTTGTCAACTGTGGGCAGCTAAGTGAGTCTGTAATTTCCCAAGGATACTCTGCTGATGGATGCATATTGCACTCCCTCAACCCATATGCCTGGGCCAGGATCAGGAGTATACCTAAGGAAAGTGAGCTGATGCTTTTTTTTTTTTTTTTTTTTTTTAGGTTTCAAAGCATCTTTCTTTTTTTTCTCTTTTTTTAAAATTCATTTATTTATTTTTATTCAGTTACAATTGTCTGCATTTTCTCCCCATCCCTCCACCCCACCCAGCCAATCCCACCTCCCACCCCCACCTCTACCCTCCCCCTTGATTTTGTCCTTGTGTCCTTTATAGTAGCTCCTATAGACCCCTCTCCCTACTATCCCCTCCCCACTCCCCTTTGGCTATTGTTACAATGTTCTTAATTTCAATGTCTTTGGTTATATTTTGTTTGCTTTTTTTCTTTTGTTGATTATGAGATATGCTTAAAGTAGCTTAGGTTCATTGTATTACTGTTATTGCTGTGGGCCTGGGTCTTCAGAGATCTCTTTTTTGGTTTGTTTCTTTTTTTCCTTAGCTTCATTTATTTTAATGCTAAAGAATATGTGAGGCCTGGCATATAAATAATGGAGATTTTAAATAGTTAAATTTTATAGGGTGATTATGTTCCTTGTCTCATTTATAATTTTCTAAACTTCTTTGTAGTTCATGGTACTTTGCTCAACTTGTATTTCTGCCTATGAAGAATAGTGAATAACTGTCAGTGCCTCCTAAAAACAAATAAAAATCTACTTCACACCACTGCCTACTAAGGGGGGGCCTTTAAGGTTTCCATTGTGAACTGGGAATTATTGTTAAAAATACAAATGCATAGCAGTTCTAATATATCCTACTATACATAAATATTAGAATTAGTAATATAGTATTAATGCTTAATACTATACATTCATAAAAATTCTTGAAAGACTTAAAAAATGTCTGTATTCAATTGCTCTGGAAAAGAACAAAAAAACGACTGTTTGTCCCCAAACTAAGATATACCACACAGTCAGAACTATGGCTGAAGAGTCAAATGTCACAAAGAGTCAGATAAATAACAGAGCAAGAAGATTAACACATATTCTTAAATGAGGAGTACAGAATTCCAATACTTAAACCAAACCTCCACAAAAAACCCCCCAAAATTTATATTTGTGAAAGGCACTATATAAGAGTTAGCTGTATGGCAGCTTTGTCATATGACTGTGTATGAACAATTTCACTACAGCTAGTTTTCATTTGAAAGAAACTAGAATTTTTCAGAGTGATTTTTTTTCTTTTTTTGGGGGGAGGTAAGGTACTCTGGATCTCATCTTTGAAATCTAGGATTTATAAAACTAGAAAATTATTTTTAGATCTTTTGATTTATGTACATATTTTTGTAATACACAAAGTACAATTTACTGAGTTAATTTATTTTTGACCTGCAGTAGAGCTTAACTCAATATTCAAGTGAAAATAAAATGCTACATTAATCCATTGATCCTCCTAATTTAAGTATTATATAAAATATATTACCAACTAGAGCAACTACAAATTTATATCATATTAAGACATGGAAATTTCACTAAGAATTAAAAATTAAATGGTTTAGTCTTTCAATTTCTCATTATGTATTCTTTTTATATTTTTATGTGTACTATTTAATGAATTATAACCCATGTCAATAGTTTTTTTAAGTAGGACATATGATTTATTTCAATAAGCATTTAGTTACTGCATTTGCAATTTCAATGTTTCTTAAATACTTAAAAATTTCAATCATTTAAATCAAATAGGAGGGTTGTTTAACATAATGTAACATTATAAGACTTCATAGTTACTAAAACCAATATTTTTATTTACACAACACATGTACATTCATAGCTTAAAATATATTTATTAACAATAGTTTGAGAATCCTTAATAGAGGAATGGTGATCCTCAGATAAGCAGTATCAGCATCTCCTGAAAACTTGTTATAAATACAAATTCTAAGCTCCACCCCAAAAGTACTAATGAAGGAGTACTTGGGAGGTGGGTGCAACAATCTGATACATTCTAAAGTGTCACTGCGATTAAACACCTAAGATAATTCAAATGACAAAACCAACTAGGACTTAGATAGATTGCTATCACCAGGAAATCCTTCTTCTGAAATAAAACTGCTGGGATGGAAGTAGGTAATTCAGAGATTTGACTCCCCAGTAATTAGATTAGCAGCAGTGTCCCACCCGGGGCTCCTTAGACCCCTTCATCATTTCTAGCTTCCTGGATGCTTAGTCCCACTAACCAGCACCTATGTCTTTGTCAGAAGGTAGCCTTCAGGTTGCCAGAACTTGTCTGCCTCACCCTAGTTGGGCATTTATGGGCATTTCAAGCACCTGTTCTCACCTTTAGCCAGCTTAGCCAGTAACTAAGGTGTGTAAATATTCCATCTGTCTTGCTTTTCCTGAAGACATTATGAATTATATAATACATAATGTATAATAATATATATTATACTACATATGTTATATAATATATATTCAGTAATTATTAGAAAACTTGACAACTTGGAGAGGATGATCTGTGTAAATCATTCTGTGCATTGACATTGAAATCAACTCAAAACGTGTGTGGTGGCCTTGGATGCTCTGAGGAATGGAAGGTGTAGGCAGAGGAAACAGCAGTTCTAAAGGACATAGAGTATATCTGATGTATCTGGAAACAACAAAAGAAATCCAGTGTGTGTGGAGGGCAAAGGGGAGTGTAGGGTCAGAGACTTATGCAGAAGCAAATCTCATAAGGCTGGCTGCTAGAAAAGAGAAAGCAGGACAGAATTAATTCTCAACTAAATGAGAAATTGTTAGATACTAATAACTGGAAGATGTAGCACAGGGGTATCAGATGAGGTGATTGACTTAAAATGTCATTCTGAAGAGTGAATTGGACATACAGGAATAGAGTAAAAGCACAGAAGTTGGATGCATGCCCCATGTTTATCTTCTCAACTACCTAAAGTCCTTGGTTCTAACATGTATGTTCACTTCTGTATCTCAACTTAGAATGAAAGACATTTATGTACAGAGGACAAGTCTAATTTTTTGTTGTTGTTGTTCTCCAAGTGCCAAGCACAGTGTTAGATATGTGGTAAATACCCATTGTTGGAAGAAGGAATGAATGACTTCTAAAACCTAAGAGAGTTACTTGACTCAGCAAGTCAAACTCCCTTTTCTACTCATGTTCACCCAACCTATTGTATAGTTAACTATTACATTTCATTTCCTCTGTCATTTTTTCCCCAATGAGTTAAAACAAAATCTGATTCCTTGGCCATTTTGTACTTGGTTTTATTTCTCATATATTTGGTCATTTTGATAAATATATAAATTATATGTCTGCTAATTCATCACATCTTTTTTAACATGCATATGTCAAAAGGAAATTAACATTCTAAAATATATTCGGAGGTGGGCAGGGAGTGGGGGAGGAGTGCAGACAACTGTAATTGAACAACAATAAAATAGTTTTAAAAATTAAAAAAATAAAATGTATTTGAAAGAAGAAAATACAAATTCACTGCAAGGGGCCATATATTTATGTTCTACATTTGCATTTGTAGGTCCTGATTGTACTCTTTCCACAATAGCTCTACATGTGTGGTGTTAAATGATTAATAATTTATCATCTTGAGTTCATACCTTTATTATGTATTTATATTTATACCCACTTATATTCTATTTATATTTATAATCTTGCCATTTCACTGAATGTAAGCCTTAGAAAGCAGAGTAAAATTAACTGGACTAATTTTTAAATGGCAGGCTAATAAATGTTGTAAATTTTAATGGTACTATATGTTATAGCACTCATTTTTTTAAAGTTCTGGTTGATTTTAAAGGTCCAAAAATATTTTACAAACAAAATTCCCTACTACCTTCTCATTTATTCCACTTGGATTTCCACATAGATTTATGTAGCTGACTTGAGGTACATTTAAAATAATGGAATACCAACACTCAATAATCTACTAATTATCTTGATCTCTTCTGAGGTAGTTTCCTTCCATTATTCATTAGCCTTGGGACAGATCTTTGCATACAATATGCACTTCTGTAGACAGAAGAATGTGTGAGTAAGAAGATAGTCACACCTTAGTACCTTTCCTCAAATGATTCTCATAAAAGAGCTTTTTATATCACTTGCTGAAATATAACATTGAGGATTAATGACTCTGAATGTTAAAAGCACTTGGATGAAATGTTTTAAATGTACCTCAGTGTTTATCATCTACAGCCATCATAATAGGGATACACACCCACACACACAGGATGGAGCAAAAGTAGGTTTACAGCAAATCAGGGGTTATTCTTATATTATTATTTATTAATTACTATATTATTTTTCATAGGAACAACTGTAAACCTATTTTGCCCCATCCTGTAAAGGTAGCTTCAGATAATATCAGAGTAGCAGAGGTTTTCTATGTTTCTGAATGATTTCTATATAAGAATAAAATTATACATAAAATTTTAACTAAATGTACACGAAGAATGGTCATTCTAAATAATCTTGATTCAGCTTTTTTCCCTTTTTACCGTGGCTATCTAGAAACATAGGCATCACTTTAATATTAAATTCACTTCCTATAGCACCCTTTGTTTTTGGAAAATTATTCATTTGTTTGTAATTTTGTAGACTCACAAACTCCCTTCTCTAGATTTTTTTCTATTGTCTAGGTATTTCAATATAGTAAATTGCATTAACTCCCTTGATTGTTAATGGAGTCCCATATATTATAAACACATACATTAACAGCATAAGTGTATTGAATAATATTCACTGGCTATATTTTGTCTTTAACTATATGTAAAATATGTTTAAGCATTGGACTCTTTGTGTGTATTTGCTAAAGCTAAGAGTATATGTTTAAAAATGTACACAGAGAAAAAAATTAGAGATATTTAAGGTTAGAGCATTTTTTGAAAAGTAACTTATATTTAAGTAGTTGACTGTTCTGATTTCAATGCAAAATCACTTTTGTGAGATTTATAAAATATTAACTTACTGGTTAACCTGCTGATCAGCTGCAGTCAATCATTTCTCAGGAACTGTTTAAGAAATATATTCTCAAAACAATGTACATAATAGTGGAATATTAAAAATGGCCTGAAAATTAAGTCTCACAACACTTATTTAAATGATTACAATAAATCTACAAGATACAAATTATGCAAATATTTTATTTTGATGTAGTTGTTTGTATATTGACATAGAATGTTATTTATGAAATAATTTAAATGAAAACTATTACAAAATTGTATAAGAGCCAGACATTTTGTAAGTGATGCAATCAAGTCAAGAAAGCTTCAGTGCTTGTCATGATTAGAAAAGAAAGTCAGTGATAGAAAAATGAAAGAAGAAAGAAAAAATTTTTTTTAATTTTTTAAATTAAAAAAAATTATTGTTGTTCAAGTACAGTTGTTTCCTATTTACCCCCACAATTCCTCCCTGGCCCACCCATCCCCACCTCCCACCCTCAATCCTACCCCCTTTGTCTTTGTCCATGTGTCCTTTATACATGTTCTAGACAACTCTTCCCCTTTCCCCCAGTTTGCCCCCTCTCCCCTCCCCTCTGGTTACTTTATTTCCATGTCTCTGGTTCTATTTCTCTTGCTTGTTTGTTTTGTTGATTAGGTTCCACTTACAGGTGAGATCATATGTTCTTTGTCTTTCACCACCTGACTTATTTCACTTAGCATAATACTTTTCTGATCCATCCATGCTCTCACAAAGAGTAGAAGTTTCTTCTTTCTTTCTGTTGTGTAGTATTCCATTGTGTAAATGTACCATAGTTTTTTGATCCACTCATTTACTGATGGGCACTTAGGTTGCTTCCAGCACTTGGCTATTGCAAATTGTGCTGCTATGAACATTGGAGTGCATATGTTATTTCAAATTGGTGTTTCAGGGTTCTTATCGTATAATCTCAGCAGTGGAATTGCCAGATCAAAACACAGTTCCATTTTTAGTTTTCTGAGGAAATTCCATACTGTTTTCCACAGTGGCTGCACCAGTCGGCATTCCCACCAACAGTGAACTAGGGTTCCCTTTTCTCCACAACCTTGCCAGCACTTGTTGTTTGTTGATTTGTTTATGATGGACATTCTGACCTATGTGAAGTGGTATCTCATTGTAGTCTTAGTTTGCATCTCTCTGATAGCTAGTGATGCTGAGCATGCTTTCATATGTCTCTGGGCCCTCTGTATGTCCTCCTTGGAGAATTTGTCTGTTTAGGTCCTTTACCCATTTCTTAATTGGGTTGCTAGTCTTCTTTGAGTGGAGTCATGTGAGTTCTTTATATATTTTGGACATCAAACTCTAGTCCGAGGTATCATTGGCAAATATGTTCTCCAATAATGTTGGTTCCCATTTCATTTTGCTGGTGCTTTCTTTAGCCATGCAGAAGCTTTTTAATTTAATGAAGTCCTATTTGTTCATTCTTTAATTTATGTCCCTTGCTCCAGGGGACATGTTGGTGAAAATATTGTTGCATGGGATATCTGAGGTTTTCCTGCCTATGTTCTCTTCTAGGACTTTTATGGTGTCACAAGTTATAGTTAGCCTTTTATCCATCTTGAATTTATTTGTGTGTATGGTGTAACTTGGTGGTCTAATTTCATTTTTTTTGCATGTAGCCATCCAGATCTCCCAACACCATTTATTGAAGAGGCCACTTTTACTTCATTTTATGCTTCTGTCCCCTTTGTCAATATTAATTGACCATAGAAACATGGGTTTATTTCTGGGCTTTCTATTCTGTTCCATTGGTCTATGTGTCTGTTCTTATTCCAGTACTAGACTGTTTTGATTACAGCGGCCTTATACTATAGTTTGATATCGGGTATTGTGATCCCTCCTACTTCGTTCTTCTTTCTCAAAATTGCTGAGGCTATTCGGGGTTGTTTATGGTTCCATGTAAATTTTTGGAATATTTGTTCTATGTCTGTGAAATGTGTCATTGGTATTTATTGAATTTATTGGGGTTGCACTGGTGAATAAGACCATACGGGTCTCAAGTGCACGACTCTATAAGATCATCTGCATATTGTATCTTGTGCTCACACCCAAAGTCAAGTCTCTTTCCTTCTCCATTCATCCCCATTTTGCCTACTTCCACTTCTCCCCACTCCCTTTCCCTCTGGCTATCACCATGTTGTTGTTCGTATCTATATGCATGTGTGTGTACACATATATACACACACACACATATTTTTTACTTAATCCCTTCCTCTTTTTTCACCCAGACCCCAACCACTTCCCCTTTGGCAGCTGTCAGTCTGTTCTATGTGTCTGTGCTTCCGGTTTTATTTTGTTGGTTAAATTATTTTGTTGATTTGATTCCACATATAAGTGTAGTTTTGAAGATTATTTAAAAAATGCATTAAAACTGGATGGCTATGTTAAAGATGGTATAGAAAAGTCTATAAAAAGAAATCAGAGTGCTCTCACATTGGCAGGTATTATAACAGACTTGATTTATAGTTAGACATAGTTCACTACAGTCTTGAAGTTAACAGAGCTTATCAGTGCTCTGTAGTGTGATTTTACATTTAGGTTTCAATAAAAAGTCATAAAGTTATAGCTGAATAGAAAGTTTTGAATAAGATTTCAAATTACTTGTGAACACGTTTTGACATTTTAATTGTATTTTTTTCCCATTAGCATTCATTCCCCTCATACACACCTCCCCAAATCACCACTCTGTGGTCCACGTCCATGAGTCCTTTTTCCTTTTTGCTCAATCCCTCCATCCACCGCCCATAGCTGTCATGCTGCTCTCTACCTATGAGTCCGTATCTATTTTACTTGTTAGTTCAGCTTGCTCATGAGATTCCACAATGAGTGAAATCTTATGGTATTTGTATTCCTCTGACTGCCTTAAGAATTATTAGACTCATACCTGGGAAGAGACTGTTGGTTGATAGACTCATAAGATAATGCCTTTAGGCTGAAATTAACAGAAAAAAGTAGGAGACTAGCTGTCTGGTGTTTGAGACAAAGACAAATAGCAAAGAATGCAGATATGACAGAGGCTGCTGCCATTATCTGGCACATGATACTCTACGCAAGGCAAACGTGCAGGGGTTGGCAAAAGTAGGTTTCCAGTTGTGACTATGCAAACATTGTTTATTCTAGTTTTACTATTTATTAATTACTATATTATTTTCTATATCAACTGTAAACCTACTTTTGCCTTCCTTGCATATGTGTATATATAAAATTTTAAACAACATGTATAAACAAGGTAAATATCAGAAAAAGAAGTATTTTCAAATATATATATAAATAACATTAGAGTATATTTAATATTTTAGAAAATTTTCTTGAAAAAAATGAGAGTCTAAGTGGAAAAAAATCTATCAATATTTCTTTGAAAGAAAAGTAACATTATGCTTATTACCATAAATTGTATTTTTGTTTTTTGTTTTTTTCAGTTACTCTGTGGATTCATTTGAAGTATACGATTGTCATTTTCAATGTGGAGATTCATCACCAGAGAAAGGAATAAATACAGAAATTTAGGTCATAGGAAGAAATTTACAAGAATGGCTGCAAGGAGCTAATTGTATAGATAAACATTTAATTAGATTTGGTTATCTAATTGTGAAAAAGCCATATAAAAACAAAACAAAAACTAACTGAAGATATTTCTACCTTCTAAGGATTTCAGTAAAGTCTCAATGGAAAAACTCTTTTGACATCTAAGTTACAATAAATGACCCCACATATTTGAGCATATTAGCTAAATATAAATACAAATATTAGTTAAAGTGTGTACAAGAAACCATATGAAAATATTGTAATTTCTTTTTTGAGGAAAAGATGCTGTCTTTGATCTAACCTACTCATATATTACTTAGCTTAAGCTACCCCTACCTTACAACTCTTATGGGCATGGGCAGGAGAGCAATTGGCTAAGTGCTAGGCTCCATTTACTCACTGGCAATCCCTGCCCTTTATTCAATTTATTTTCCCAAGTCTGATCTCTTGCTTGCCATTTAAACAATCTCTCCTGGCCTCTGCTTCTATATCTCTTAAAGTGTAGGCTGAAGAACTTGATCTAGCCTTTCTTCCATATCATATTAAAAGCTCCTTATAATCAAGAATCATGTATTTTCCCCCATTATATTGTGTAGAGAATCTATTAACTATTATGAGTGGCAGGTCCTTAACATATGTATATTGAATTAATAGTCTCCCTCCTCCTTTGTTCTAGCTTTCCACACCCTAGAGTCTGCTCTCACAGCTTTCTTTCATTGTTTTTCAATCTGCTTATTTCAAGAATATCAACTTAACCTCACCATGATCTCTAAGCTCTCTCATCCTAAAGATGACCTGACTTAATTTTGGTATATTTTAAGGATCTTTCTCTAGCTAATTAAAGTTCTAATCTTGTCCCTACCTATTTTTGTTTATCTTGTCTCCTGCATTCTAAGGGCATGCTGGCTAGTTTCTGTCATTTGGGTAACAAGCTTTTGGTATTACATAGCTATCAATAATTTTGCATCTTTGAATTTGTCTTAATAGACATGAAAAACACTGTAAACATATAAAAGTCACATGACAAGCATCACCATCATTATTACTGCCACTACTGGATTTTCTGTGCCATAACCACCATCAGCTAACATTAATTTAGTACTGGTCACATACACACACGCACACACACACACACACATATGAAGGTGCCATGTGAACTGTAAAATGAACTTTCATATATATTCCCTAGGAACTTGGTAAGGACACAGTCATGTTATGAAAGGTCATGAACATATATTTCTGTCAAATCTGTTAATGGAGATTACCAGGTGGAATTGTTTATATCAAGGAAACTAAAATAGAGTGGGAAGACGGTTTTCTAAGATGGTTTTCTTATCCATTTCCCACCCAGCATGTTTCTCCATGAATTTCTGAAGTTTTTAGCTGTGCCTGAGTTTATTCTCCTCCTCACTTTGATAGCCAGATCTTCTACTTTTCTTACTGTGAAGGTATCAGTCTGTTTTCCCAACTTTCTTCATTTGTACAATACATTGGGCTCAACCATTCCTTATTAACTGAGCTAGAATTCTCCATTTATATGTAAAGACTGGATTGAGGATAATACAGGCAGCCTCAGGTGTATAAGCCCTGCCTTTCTTTGTCCTCCCTGGAGTAGAGTTTAGGGTATTACCTGAATCTTTGTCTACCTGTTGCAATCTCTGGCTTCAAATAAATATTTTTTCTCTTTTAGCTTGTCTCTTTTGTTAACAAATTTTAGGAAAAGATACAAGTAGAATATTACCACAGGAAATAATTTTTATATTTTTTAACTCTGATTGATTTCATAGATCCATTAGGTATATGTCATTTAACAGGAACCTAAAATTATATTAAATGTAAATATTTTATCCTAATAATAACCAAAAAGTATCATACGAGGCTCAGAAATTCATGCCGAGGCTCTGGGATTAGAAAACTTGAGGTCTAGTCTGTCTATATCTTTCACTTCCTATTAAAAATTCCAAGGTGAATTTTCCATTTTCATTAGAAATGAAATTGAATTACAATTCAGTTTAACTCTGTGTACTTAAAAGCACACAGATTTGTGAATTTACTAAACGGGCCTATTAAATGGCCCAGCTGTGTTTCTGCTGTGGCGGTATGTATGCCCCAAACACCTATTCCTCTTACCTACTATAACTAGAAATTCTGATAAACTATAAAAGAACTATTTGGAAAATACAAAAATTAAAGAAAAGCAAGATTATTTTGGGAGTCAAAATTAGAGAAGTAGTCTGTAAATGGATGAGTTTCCTTTTTAACTTATTTCTTTATTGTTCATTTATATTTTGTAACATGACTCGTCAATAGATAACCAGAACACTACATTGCTCTAACAATGGATCCCACGTCTATCTCCACACATAATTCTCCTTAAAGATCTTTAGAAATGACAGGCTTCCAGCCTGGGCCACATCACTGGGGATTCCACTGAAGTAAGCCTGTGGTGAGAATTGGAAGTATGAATTCTTTGTTCCTAAGCTGATTCTAAGCAGAGGAATTTGCAAATCACTAACTGGAAGAAAGATAATTAAAAACTGTTTATTCAGTTCAGTTTTGTTGCTATTTGAGTAGAAGAGAATAGAAAATAGAGAAAGATATAACGTGAGGACATAATGCAGTGATTAAGATTAATCTAGCACATAGTGATAAAGTTTTTATTACAGGTCATCATGAGGCTTAAATTTTAAGGCATATAAGAAAGTTATTGGCATTTACTGTTATCATCACAGCTTTTAACTAACTTATATGAACGGTTAATTAAATAATTGTCTTATTATTTTAATAACCTAGCCTTGAATTATCTCAATGATTACACGAAATTGTGTGGTATATTATCCCTTCTACCTTTTTGGGTTACATTTTTTATGTCAGAGAATATTGGCACATACAATAACTAATAGGAATGAAAGAGAGAGAGAGAGAGAGAGAGGGAGAGAGAAAGAAAGAAAGAAAGAAAGAAAGAAAGAAAGAAAGAAAGAAAGAAAGAAAGAAAGAAAAAGAGAAAAGGAGAGGAGAGGAGAGGAAAGGAAAGGAAAGAAAAAAAAAGAAAGAAAAGAGAGTGAGGATGGGAGGAAAAAAGGGAGGGAAGGAGGGAGGGGAAAAGGAAAAGAAGACGTGGAATAAAAAGAAGGAAAGGAAATTGCTTGTCAGCATTTAGAATCTAGAAATGTTGCATAAATTTTTAAATTCCAGGCTTCTCTTGAAAACATTGAATTAACTGGCCATCCATTCGAAGTTCAACAGGTGGAAGAAGCAATAAAACAACTACCTGGTCCTGCACCTCTGACAAGCACTTTTTGTAACTCCATGAAGCTGTTAGTTATTTCTGCTTCCTATGTGTATGTTCCAGTTTTGGTAATATGACGCACACCTGACCTCTTTAGGGACCTGTGTTTATGAATCATGATCTCAGTAAAATCACAGGGAATGTTGCTATTCGCACTGCTTTCTAAAACACAAAGGCATGCAGAAGTCCTCCTCCTTTCTTCTGCCTTGACTCCAGTGATTTTTTATGCTTGGGCTTATTCTCTGACTTTGGGGTGGTGGTGGGTGGAAATCACGCTCATTTGATTATTCTGCTTTCCTTTTTTTAATGTTGGTAAAATTTAAAATCAACCAATGTTAAGCTTAAAACAAGTTCAGTTTTATAAAACAGTATCAAGACTATTAAGAGGAAAACATAAACTGAATATTACCAGTTCAAAACAAAATTCTAGACGAAGCAGTGCAGTGTGAGTATTATATTAACTCTTCCAAGCTAGAAGCAATTTAGTAAATTGCTTTTGCTGTTCACTTACATTATGGAAGGTTTAATTTGACTTTGTAGAGTATAAATTTCACTGCTTGAAGGAAGCCAATTAAATCAAATCTATATTTTTAAAAAATTAGTCCAAAATTTGACATAATCTAAACAAAACAATTTGTTCAATCAGTTAAATATTTCAAAGATTTGGTATGCACAGTGAAACTAAAACTTTCCTGAATTTATTACTTTAGCCAGGGTGTGTGAAAGCAAATTTCTGGCAGGTGATTCTAAAATTGGGTTATCAGAATGCACTAAGCAGTTAGTTTCATGAAAACTGAAAATTTCCTGATGTCAGCACTATTTATGAATTATTGACTTATGTGTGAGCCTAAAAATGAAGCAAATAAAGTGATGAAAGGAAGAGAGTGCCTATGGTCCAGCTTTAAAAAACTCTATTTTTTGCATAAATCTATTTCTCTGGAAAATGAGTGACATTCATCTTTTTTTTCTCTTACAATATAACAGTTAAAATGTATGGCACTTAGCATAATGCTCTCTAGTTCCATCCATGCTGTTGCAAAGGGTATAAGCTCCTTCTTTCTCTCTGCTGCGTAGAATTCCACTGTGTAAATGTACCATAGTTTTTTGATCCACTCATTTGCTGATGGGCACTTAGGTTGCTTCCAGTACTTGGCTATTGTAAATTGTACTGCTATGAACATTGGGGTGCATAGGTTCTTTTGAATTGGTGTTTCAGGGGTATTTTGTTTGCTTTTTTTCTTTTGTTGATTATATTCAACAAAAGAAAAAAAGCAAACAAAATATAACCAGAGACATTGAAGTTAAGAACAATCTACCAATAGCCAGAGGGGAGTGAGGAGGGGACAGTGGGGAGAGGGGATTACAGAAACTACTATAAAGGACAGATGGACAAAATCAAGGGGGAGGGTGGAGGTGGGGGAAGGAGGTGGGTTCAGCTGGGGTGGGGTAGAGGGATGGGGAGAAAAGGCAGACAACTGTAATTGAATAACAATAACAATTGAAAAAATGTATGGCACTTAGAAATTCTTTTAGTGTTAAAAATATGCTATTGTGTCTATCCTTGTATTAATGAAAATATACACTAATGGATTATATTTTTACTTGTAGGTGTGGCAAAAGTTTCAAAAATAAGTAGAAATGTACAAAATTGTCTAAATATCCTAAATCATTTTTTGATTCATAAAATAAGTAGGAGGTTTTACATCTCCTAGACAATATTTACCTATATAGGAACAAAACATGTTTTAATATTTGACATAATAAACATATATTCATGCTTATTAGAACAAAATTTATAACATTTCTGATACCTTGGGATATTAAGGACTTACTCTTGGGTACCTTCCCAGCTAACAATGCCTTCTTTTCTGAGAAATGTATTGTTGTTTTCCCCATTCCCGCTGCTTCCTTCCAAAAGGTGGAAGCCCTTGAAGTCCTGTTATGCCATAGAACCAAGTCTATAGTTGACTGTATCAGGGGCGGACAACTGATCCGGGCCAAGCAGGTTTTTTCCTCTAGGAATGTGCACCTGAGTGTCACATTCAGGTGCAATGCAGGCTCTTCTTCTTACTAATTCTGTGAGTGTGTGTGTTGTCATATCACAATCTGTGCAGCCAGTTGGTGCCCTCCTGGTAACCACGCCAGCACTAGTGGGAAAAGGAGATAAATGAGGCCATGGTAATCTTAAATGATACAAAATAAGAGTCTGATACAAAAACTTTGCAAAATTATAAATAACCACATTTGTCTCAAATTTCTGTCTGCTGAGGATGAAATGGGCATCAGGGAATGACCTGAATATTCCCTCACATTACAATCACATAAATTATCTAGAGGTGGCATACAATTATATTAAGCTCAAATTATCTCTATATGTCAAAAAATGTTGAATGTGAAATAAATAGAACTACTCTGGACAGTTTTGTGCAATTTCCTCAACCCAGATTATTTCCTTATGAGACCAACAATCACAGCAATGGGCTTGGACAACAGCTATCATGTGTCGTCTACATGACCCAGTCATTCTAGTCATAGCTGACTGGGTGAAGAGTGGATAAGTTATTCACAGTAAGCCAATGATACTGTCCTTCCCGGGAATTTGTATTGGTTTCACAGATTTGAAGCTTTTTTTGCCATATAATTACTTAAACCATAGATGAGTAAACTTGGGAGTTGTGGGAATACTGACCTAATATTTTGAGTGGACAGAAGCAAAGAAAGAGAGTTATTTATAAGCCCTTCTTTAATAAATTTCTGGATATTTGAATTGACTCTATTTTCTAAAAACTGGTGGTTTTCTGTCTCTTAAAATGGAGAGTGATGACTTCAGTGGAGCATTTATGTCAAGATTCTCAAGTATGTCCTAGATCTGGATCAGTTTCTACAGATTTTTATTTTGTTTTCCAAACTGGGTTTTTGAAAGAGA
Organism: Desmodus rotundus; assembly: GCF_022682495.2. Classification (NCBI taxonomy): domain Eukaryota; kingdom Metazoa; phylum Chordata; class Mammalia; order Chiroptera; family Phyllostomidae; genus Desmodus; species Desmodus rotundus. The sequence continues at coordinate 26,542,919 of NC_071397.1, forward strand.
GCATGAGCGAGGAGAATTACTCTGAAACATTTTTACAAGCCTCCCCAAATTCTTCAGGAAATGTCACCACCAGCTGTTCAACTGTTCAAGTGAGAAGATGAAAGTCATTACCAATCTCTTCAACACGCATCCCATCAATACAGAGCCCGCTCCTTAAAATCTCTCCAACTGGCTCAATTCTCCTACTTCACTTTGTACTAATTTTCATCAATTCATCGTTAATTTTCACTTGTATTACTGGAACACTCTGTAATAATTTCTGTGTCTCCATCTTTTCCTGCTATCGTGATTCATCATATTAGTCAAAATAAACATTTAGGAATGTAATTATCTTCATGTCACTCCAGTACAGAATATTTTTCAATAATTTCCCATTGTCTTCATTATAAATTCTAAAATGGTATGGTTAACTACCTAACTCTCCAGCTACATTTCATATTTATACTCCTTTAGCAAAGAATATTCTGGATCATGATTGTATAACCTCAGAAGTATTGATATTTCGTACCAGACAAATTTTTGTTATGAAGGGCATTACAGAATATTTAACAGTATCTCTGTCTTCTACTCACTAGATGCCAGTAGCATTACCCCAGTTGTGACAGAATGTCCCCAGACATTGTCAAATGTCCCCTGAGGGGCAAAATCATCCTGGTTAAAAACCACTGCTCTAAGTACAATGTTGTTCTTTTATATCTTATAACAATGCTCTTTTATTTTCTATGTCACATTCTTTAAAATTATTATCTTCTTCCTGGAATGTTTTCTTTATTTTTCCACAAGTTAAAAAGTCACTTCCTGTTAGTGCTACCAGATCAGTTTTACTCTCTGGACCTTTTTGATTATTTTCCCCCCTATTTTCTGCCTTCAATTCCCTGTCCTCTTATCAGTTGTGTCAGTTTGTTATGTTTCTGTTCATCTCAAGGTCTCTGCTCATGTTCTTTCACATTTTCTGGTAATTACCCTACCTTTGTCTCAATGTCTACTCATAGCCTGTGTTGCTTCTTTCCAGAAAACTTCCTTAGCACCACGAACTACATTGGTTTGATTTTTGTTGCTGCTGATATGCCTGCATGTTCTTTTTACTCAGAACACCTGTTTCAGTTTGCCTTTCGTGTTAATTTGTGTAACAATCTGGCTAATATATTTCTTATCCACATCTCTTTGTACTCAGTGAGTACAGTCAAGAAAGAATAGTGTTTTTTTGTGTTTTGCTTATATTTTTACTTCCAGCACCTGCTAGAGAATCTGGCACATAATAAACACCCAATATATATTTGGTGAATGAGAGTAAATAGGGTCCACTGCTCACAATTAGAATTGGATGATTAGTGAGTAATGATGCTTCCAATATGGATTGGAAGCTCCCTGAGAGCTGGGATCTTGTCCTTGTTTGGAGCCACTATTAACTGCAGTGCTTAACACAAGCTCTTAACATTTTCTTTTTTGCCTCAAGTGATTGAATGCTTCCCTGAAAGAACTTTTTAAAAAAAATTAAAGATGCAGAAATTTTTAATTTATAAACTTTTCATTAAAAATGGGCTTTAGATATCTGCTGTACCATTTTTATTCGTGTGTTTTTTCAATATTTTGTAGATGAATGTGCCTATATCTCAGTGCAGTATAAGTTAATGGTAGGGTAATGCTAGAATCTTGTTGTCTGATATTTAGTTAAACTTTACTTTCTTAGTTGCTTAATCTGATCTGACAGATATCTTTGAAAACATACAAAATTCTCCTGATATATATGTTCAAGACCCTAATACACCTAAAAATACTTTGAATTATTAATATTCATTACTTTTCTATTTACTTTATCTCCTGTTTTGCTTTTATATTCAGCTTTTAAGTAGCTTCAAGTTAAATTTTTAAAAGAACTGCTTTTGCAATAAATTGATACTACCTTAATTTCATAGAAACATATAGTACTAAAAATATAACTTTTCTTCTTATTATCATCATGTCCAAGAAACTTATTTAACCAATATAAATAGACTCAGAGCTAAAACTCCACAGAAAAATAATGGGTTTCATGTTTTGAAATAATATCACTGATGCCTAGGGGCCCTTAGTACCCAGAAACCATATGAACTATATGGGTTATAAAACAGAATGTTATCATCCTAAGTACTTTGGACCACCACGCCAATAATGGATTCCCTAAAAAAAGTGGAAGTTCTATATAAGTTTTAACTTAACCAATCTCAAGTATTCTGAGCAACCAAAGTACCATTTATCAGGGAAAAGGCTATAACTCATTAATACAAAAACATTAGCATAATACTGGCTCAGATCCTAAGGAAAATATACATAAAAGAGAAAGTAGATTACTCTGTCTCTGATGTATTAAATAATGAAAAGCATAATTTATAAGCTGTGTTCACAGTTCTCCTTATGCACAAAAAAACTGCATGGATTAAACAGTTCCAACACCTAGGTAACCTGTACTTGACAAGCTGGCGTAGGTATGCTATTTCTAGAAAATATCTTGTAAGGTTTGGAAGGGTGAATAACTTGCTCTGTTATTAATCATAAAATTATGTTTGCAAGTCTCATGGAGAGATAGATGTCTGAGAAAAGCCTGTCTTCTAAGTTTCACAGAACTAGGATTAAAAACATGTCTCGCATCAACATTTTGTTTTTAGGAAATTGATGTTTGCTTCAGCAAAAAGTTTGTGTTATTCACATCTTGGGTGGCCTGGATATATGCATCCTTTTGCAAACTGTTGTTGAATATTAAAACTAATAAAAAGAATAGCAGTCTTAAAAAAAAAAGTATTTCCTAAGATAAAGATCAACAGTGACCTCCTTTAATTGATTTATACTAGGACCCACCCACCCCTGAAAAAAAAATGACTCAGAAAATACACGCTTTATTCTAAAATACCAGTATACATTAAAAGGAAGTTTAAAAATAAAGCCCTATTAAATAAATTTCCAGTAACTTATAACAATTAAGCCACTCATTTCTTCAAGTCCCATTTTTTAAAATTAAATATTCAAAATTAGTCAAGCAAAATATTTTTCTAATTCTATAGTTTATTGTTTGATATCCATAATTTTAAAAAAATTAATAAAGATCATTACAAAGCAAAATTAGTAAGTCATATAAATATGTTGAAAAGAACACAAGCATAGTTCTCATCTTTCTGAAATTTCCTGTATTTGAAAACTCAGAAAAAAAAATTCCAACATAGTAAATTAGAAGTCTTAAATTCTGAATTAAAATTTCCTCATATCTATGTGGCTTTAATACAGCTATTTATTGCATCTCAACTAGTTTTAAAGAATGAGGATGTTTCAGTGACTTATCTCAAAAACACATTCCAAATTCATTTATTTGTGGTTAAGAAAGATAATCATGTTCATCTGAATAAATGACACTGAATAAGAAATAATGTTATGTCTCAAGGGTTATTTTTAGGAATGAAAAGATTAATTAAATAAATTTTTAAGGATGTTTTTAAAAAGAACTTATTTATTTATTTTTAGACAGAATGGAAGGCCGGGAGAAAGAGAAGCATTGATGTGTGGTTGCCTCTCATGTGCCCCCTACTGGGGACCTGACCTGCAACCCAGGCATGTGCCCTGGCTAGGAATTTAACTGGTGACCCTTTGGTTTGCAGGCCAACACTCAATCCACTAAATCACGCCAGTCAGGGTGAAAAGACAAATTTAATTTAACAAAAGCAATACAGAATTCTTGATCCGGGTGTCCTCACAAAGGTGGACTAATTCCCCATAAATTGTGCACACTTTCTAAAATCCAGGGCTTCCTCTTCTTCTACATCCTCACTCATTTTAAGATGTTAAAGGTCATCTTTAGTGGAAAACTGTGACATCCTGTAAACAATGGCTTTATACCAGTTTTTGTAAATCTTTCTTATTTGGTCTCTTATTTTTTTGGCATTGGTTATCTGCAAATATAATTAAACATGAACATATTTGTCTCCGCTGAGACACAGCTCCTTTATATCTTCATGTTCAGTATTTAAGTTTAGTTTGAGTTCTTCAGCTCTAGTCATTATATTATTTTCACATAGAACTAAGCTGTGTTCATTCATAATGACCACTTCTGCCTTATAATTCAATTCCCTACCATATAACTCTTGCAACATTTTTTTTTTACTTTTCCCATTTTTACATGATTTCAAATGTATTTACAGTAGACATCCTCACATTTTGACGGCAATGTTCTCTCCTTTGTTCCTCACTAACACTTTCCCAGGTGTTCTCACCAAGTAAAGGAGCTGCTGCTATCTTTACAGTTTTCATCACAGCTCTCACGTTTGCTATGTCTAAGGAAATCACAAACCTAACAGCTCAAATGGAAGTGTATTTCCTCCTAAATGAGACTGGCTCTTTTGGTCTTCATAGCTCAATAACTGGCACCACAATCTACTTAAACTCTTGAGACAAAAATTTACAAGTAATCTATCACTATCACTTTTCTTTTCTTTATCATTTACATGCAAAACTACCATATCCTCTAATTCTAAAATAGATATTAGCACCATTTAGCGTTTGCTGCCTCTGTTTGTACCCTCCAGTTCACTCTACTATCTTCTTTTGTGCAGATTGCAATAGTTTAGCTGCTTTTTCTCTTCCAATAGATTCCTTTTGTTCATGAACTTAAAGCCAAATGTATATTCTATAGGATATGTATGAACTGGCTGCTGCTTTTTTCTCTTGACACATTTCCTGCCATTCTTAGCAACATGAGTTTTTTTGTTTGTTTTGTTGGCTGGTTGGTTAGTGTTGTTCTTACTATTTTCAAACAATATTAAACATTTCTTACTGTAGAGTCCTTAGTTTTGTTTTTTCTGTTGGTAATATTCTGTTCCTAATTTGCTTGGCTGACCCTTTCTTGCATGTCTTACATTGGGATAGCTTCTTTGACTGCCGAACACAAAGTACCATCCATATCCTCACCCCAACCAATTCCAATTACTTCATGCTAACTTTTTACTTTTTCTAATACTAATATAACTGACATTGTCATGGTTTTTAAAATTTTTAATATTTTATATGCTATCTTTCCACAATAGAATATACAAGTACATTCTAAGTAAACAAGGACATTAACTATAATATTTACCTTGGCTCAGAGTTGAAAATCAATGAATACTTGTTGAATGAATGGTTGAATTAAGAAATAAATCTACTTTGGATGTAAAAATTCTTTTATATAGTAAATAACCTAGTGAATTATAGTTAGAAAACACCTTAGAGTTACATATATTATTCATCTCATTTTATAAATGAGAAACTGAGGCTGTGACAGAGTATGTAAGTCTCTGGAATTCACACAGATAGCAGAAGAATTAACACTGGATGTGTAGCCCCTATAACATGCAGAAAAGCTGAGACAAAGGAATGCACGACACAAAGGTGGTTGTTTATATGACTTTATTCTCTGTTACTTCATCTGTATCTTTCTGCAACACGGCCTATTATTCCATTAGGTAACTTTATTTCTTTCCAATTTATTCCTATAAAATAATACCATGGTAATCAGGTAGTCCAAAATGATAAAAAGTTATATCAGGACTTTGTATTTTAGCTCAGTATAGAGTTTTGAAGCCATTAGTACCATTCACACAACAATAGCAGAACAAACTAAAAATTAATGACGTTTGGATCAGCTAGAGATCTGTAAAGTCCTGAGGCAAACCACCCCTCCCAAATCTGCAAAGAAAGATAGATACAAAGAGTCATAAATGACATCTGTGAACTTGGACAGAAAGCTACTGGATCCATAAGCTGGTAGGGGCACTTAGATGGTAATTTTGAAAAATTTCTAGAGACTGAGTGCAGACGAGTAAAGAAGGATGAAATTCATGGGGCCTGTAGTCTTAGGGTTTCTCACATATCTGTAGGTTTTACATCCAGGAACTCTGTAATTTTTCATGTTGAAAAGCCAAGAAAGATCCCCTTGTGTTCCTAGCAAAGTGAGACAAATAAAACAAAACACTGCAAAATACACCCAGAGAATTCTCCCATAACAGATGCTTTCTCACCAAGATATGTCTTTACAAAAGCCTTAACCTACCAAGGTGAAAGGCAAGTATATTATTCAGCCCCTATAGCCTCCCTGTCTAACCTCAGTGGGGGGAAAGCTGAGAGCCACTTGTGAAAGGTCCAGTCAGGGGACTCAGGTCTACTAAAAATCCAAGATATGATCATAAGATAATAGAACACTTCCCTCCCACACACCAGACCACCACATCAATAGGGCTCTCAATGATGCAGTGGTTACAGCTGAAACCCCTGTAAGATAGACATTAAGAAAGAGTTCTTGGAGATCCTCAAAGACAACTGTAGAGACAATAATAAAGGCACTAGAAGGATTTGAACTCTCTGGCACCTACAGCTCAACAAATATTAAACGTAGCTCAATTCCTGGACAAATTAACACAAAACCTCACATTAAAGTTCTATTTACTTCAGTTCTTATTATCTGTTACATCATATCTGACTTTCAACAAATTTATAAGCCATGCCAATACAGAGGGGGGAAAAAGCCACAGAGTCTGAAGGATATCAGCAAGCATCAGAACCAGACTCAGATATAATACAGGTTAGGGAATATCATATTGAACATTTTAAATAACTTGATTAACATGTTAAAGATTCCAATGCAAAAATAGATGGGTAAATGTAAAAAAAGAGAAAATTTCTAATAAATAGGTAAAACTAGAAATAAAAAAAACTGTAACATAAATGAAGAATGTCTTTGATAGGTTTATCTGTAGATTAGACACAAAGAAAGAATTAGCAAGCTAGAAGATATGTCAATAGAAACTTCTCAAACCAAAATGTGAAGAAAAACAAAAATGAACAAGAACACATTATAACATCCAATAAATTGGGGGTGATTTCAAAAGGCTTAAAGGTATGCATAATTGAAATACTAGACAGAGAAGAAAAATGGAAACAGAAGAAATATTTGAATATTAACGGCCAAGAATTTTCCAAAATTGATGACAAATACCAAACCTCAAAAATCAGAAAGTTGAGAATACTCTGCAGGGAATTTTTTTTTTCCAATCTACACCTGAGTATATAATACTCAAACTACATAAAATAAAAGGCAAGGGAAAATCTTGACAGAAGATTAAAAGAAAAAGCAACCAGTCTATAAAGGAACAAGGATAAGAAATTACATCAAAAACCATGTACAAAAGCAGAACAGAGTAAAATACTTAAATAGTTGAAAGAACACTTAAAAAAAAAACACACCAACCTGAAGTTCTGTACCCAGTGAAATTATCCTTCAAAAAAGAGAAATTAAACCTTTCTTAGTGAAACAAAAACCATGTAATTTATTTCCAGCAGAACTATCTTCCAAGACATGCTTTAAAAACTTGATGTAGAAGAAAATGATAACTCAAAACTCAGCCAAAACCTCAGATCTATTCCAGAGGGAGGAGGGTTAAGGAACTGGGTCAAAACAGTGAGGGGACTAAGGAGAACTAATCAGTAGTTACAAAATAGTCACAAGAATGTGAAGTACAGTATCAGGAACATCATCAACAGCACTGCAATAACTGTGCATGGCTCCAGGTGGGTACTGCAGCATCGGGAGGAACACTTTGTACATTATATGACTATCTAACTAGTATGCAGTGTACCTGAAACTAATATAAAATAATACTGAATGTGAACTATAATTGAAAAATAAAATTTAAAAATAAAAATAAAACAACTCTGGCAAATGTGCTCATGGTAAGAACTGATTTTGAAAAATAAACAAACACACAAAAGAAAACCTCAGGTCTATATTAGAAAGGAAGAAATGAGAGAATAAATAAATATAAGCAGATATTTTATTTTCTTATTTTTAAATGTAAATTGTGGTCAAATATACATAACATAAAATTTCCTATCTTAACCATTTTTCAGTGTGCAGTTTAGTGGTGCTATGTACATTCACATTATTGTACAACTGATCTTCAGAACTCTTTTGATCTTGCAAAACTGAGACTCTGCACCCATTAAGCAATAATTCCTATTTCTGTTGACTTCATGACTGAGCAACTACAGGAATACTTTTTATCCCTATGAATTTCAACTACTCTAGGTAGTTACCTAAATAAGTAGAATAATATTTGTCTTTTTGGTGACTGGCTTATTTCACTCAAGTAATATCCTCAAGGTTTATCTATGTTGTAGCACGTACCAGAATTTTCTTCTTTTTAAGGCTGAATAACATTTCATTGTATATACCACACTTCATTTATTCACTCATTTGTCAATGAATTCCTGGGTTGTTTTCACCTTTTGTCTCTTGCTGCTGTAAACGTGAGTGTACAAATATCTGTCCACTTTCCTGCTTGTAATTCTTCTGGGTGTGTAACAGAATTGAAAATGCTAGAACACATGGTAATTCTATTTTTAATTTTTTGTGTAACTACCATACCATTTTCCATAGTGGCTCTACCATTTTACATTCTCACCAGCAGTGCAGAAGAATTCCAATCTCACCATACCTGTCAACACTTCTGTCATTTTCTTTTTTTTTATAGTAGCCTTCCAAATGACCATGAGGTCATATTTTCTTACCCCTCATTGATCTGAAAGATAACAACATGCTTATGGTAGTAATAGTAGCAACACATTGGATAATTATAACACATATAAATAAAAGGAATGAAAACACTGTCATAAGACATGGGATGTAGGAGTTGGGAATACCCTGTATATGGCACCTTCATTCTGTGTGAAGTAATATAGTATACTTGAAGGAGGACTCTAGGACAACTTTATTTTTTAAAAAATTATAAGAAAAGAAGATAAATTATAATCAAATAAACACTCAATGAAAATAAGAAAGCAGAAAGAATGATAAAATATAATGGACAAATGCAACTAATAAAAATAGTTCTACAAAAACGTTGCATACAGTAATCAAACTATATCAGTAATTACTCTAAATATGAATGGTCTAAATGCACCAATTAAAAGAGAATATCAGTGTACTTAAAAAAAAAAAAGAACAAAGACCTAACTATGTGTGATCTAAAATAAATTTATCTTAGATATAAAGACTGAGAAAGGTTCAAAATAAACAGTTTTAGAAAGATATACCATGTAAATCCTAATGAAAAGTAAACTGGGATATTTTAAAGTATCTATATTAATTTCAGAAAAAGCAGATTTCAAAACAATGAAAACTGTCAGGGATTAAGAAGGGGATTACATAATATCAAATAGGGCAATGCACCTGGAGACAACCACCCTTGATGTATATATACCTAACAACCATACACCAAAACATGTGAGGAAAAAAACGATAGAACTGCAAGAAGAAAAAGTAAAATGCGCTACTATACTGGAGACTTGACCACCCTTCCAGTAATGGATAGGTCAAGTAGGCAGAAAACAAGGAGGATGTAGTTGACCTGAATAACACTATCAATCAAATTGACCTAAGTGACATTTATAAAATAGTCCACCCAATAACAGAAGAACATACATTCTCTCAAGCTCATGGAAAACATTCACCAAGATAGATCATATTCTGGGGTATGTAACATATGTCAAAATTTTAAAAAGTAGAAATCATTAAAGTATATTGTCAGACCACAATTGAATGAAATAGGTTTCAAAAAGCAATAGTTGGAAAATCCCCAATATTTGGAAATTAAACACAACAGTTCTAAATAACACATGGATCAAAGAAGAAGTCTCAAAAGAAATATGTTTTTGTATTTTGCAACAAACAAAGATGAAAATCCAACTTAGCAAAGTGTTTGAGTTCTAGTGAAAGCAGTGTTTAGAGGACGATGTATAGCATTGAATTCATATGTTATAAAAGAAAAATATCTAAAATAAATCATCTAAGCTTTCACCTTAGAGAATAAAAAAAAGAAGTTGAGCCAAAAGTGAGATGAGAAATAAATGGTAACTTTAGAGCAAAATCAATAAAATTGAAAGGATAAATCAAAAAATCAATAAACAAAACTAAAGACGGTTTTCAGAAAGATCAATAAAATTGGTAAACTTTTGGCAGGCTTAAAAAATTTTTAATAAGATAGGAAACACAAACTTCAACTATCAAAAAAAGAGGTGTCATCACTAATAATTTCATTGACATTAAAATTATAATAAAAGAACCTACAAACAAGGATATATGCCCACAACTTTGATAACTCAAATGAAATGGACCAATGACTTAAAAGACACAAAGTACCAAAACTCACATGGGGAGAAATAGATAATTTGATAAATCAGTATTATTTAAGGAAATTGAACTAATAATTAGTAGCTTTCCAAGAAGAAATCACTAGACCTAAATGGTTTTGCTGGTGAATTCTACCAAATATTTAAGAAAGAAATATTATCAATTCTACATGATCATTTCCAGAAAATAAAAACAGAAAGAACATTTCTAACTCAATTCATAAGACCAGATCATTCTTATATTAAATATATATATATGTACATATATATCACAAAAATCAAAAAGCATACACTGGTATCTCTCATGAACATAGGTGGGAAAATCTTCAAAGAATAGCTAGCAAATAAGTATAAACAATGTATTAATAAAGTATACACTATGACCAAGTGAGATTTATTTCAGGTATTTACTCTAGCAAGGCTCTTTCAAAACTTGAAAATCGATGAGTATATTCCACCATACCAGAAGGTTAACAAAGAAAAATGGTATAAATGTATCCATTGGTGATCAATACATTTGACCAGATTCAACAGAATTTAAAAAAAAAAAAACCCTCCATAAAATAGAAGTAGTGGGACTTCCCTAACTTGATAAAGGGCAATGACAAAAAACCCATAGCTAACGCCTCACTTAATGACAAAAACTGGACGCTTCCTCCAACATCCGGAACAAGGCCAGGTGTCCCCTCTCACTGCTGCTCTTCAACATTGTACTGGAACTCTTATCTGAGAGCAATTAGATAGGAATGAAGTATGTAGTGAAGAAACAGATACAAATCTGCTCACAGAGGACATGATTTTCTAACGGAAAAATCACAATGCCATTATCCATAGCACCAAGAAAATGAAATATTAGGTATAAATCTACTAATATGTACAAGATCTATATGCAGAAAAAAAAACCTACAAAATTTCATGAAAAAAGTCAAAGAAGATCTAAATAAATGGATAGATATTACATATTTATAGATTGAAATATTCAACATTGTCAAGATGTCATTTTCCTTCTAACTTGATCTAGAGATTCAATGACATGCCAGTCAAAATTCCAGTGAGTTATTATTTTATAATTATCAACCATATGATTCTAATGTTTATATGGAAAGATAAGCAACATTGGATAAATAATAAAATACTAAAGAAAAATAACAATGTACAAGTGTGACAGAATAGTAAAAAGGTAGGAAAATTCCTGGGCAACTGGAATGGACAAACTGAGGCAAGGAAATGAAACAAGGCCAAACAATTTGAGCAACTTACAGCCAAGCTGGTGAATTGCAAACCTTGTTTCCCCTAACCAACTTATGCCATTTGTGCCAGCTAAACCCAAGAACAGGTGAAGTCAAAGGACAAATAACTAACAGGCAAACACATTGAAAGTCAGACCCAAGATAAAAGTAAAACAGCATAGCAGCCCAAAGGATATCATGTGACACATCAGCATATTAAAAATGCACCCGGAAGCTGATGAATATTCTGCAGAAACCATCCCCTAAGATTCTCACCCACAGAAAAAAATGTTAAAAGCCCTCAGGACAAAGACTCAGGGCTGGCTCCCTCTAGAACATGCCTGTGCCCCTTCCCAGGCATGAACTTTAAACTTCCTCCTAAACTCTAAGGGTACCTCTGAGACTTGCAGCCAGGGAAACAACAGACAGCTTGAGATCCACCTGGGTTTACCCTATGATCCTGTCAGTTTCCAGTGGGCTAACAGCAGCCAGGCCTTGGCTCACTCCTTTGCTATAACATTTCTAGGGAACCAAAGCCAGGTACCGCATAGGCTCTCTCCCGTTGCTCTCTGGCAACTTCTTAGTCCTTGCCTTGTTGCGCAGTCCCCAGCTTGCAAGATCACCTGGACTCGTGTTGTGAAGTCTTTCCTACACAAAGTCAAAAACCCACATAATACAAGCTGGCCAGAGGCAGATCCGTTCTGGGCTGGCCTCTGTCCTGTAAGGCAAGGACTTATAGTACTTGATTTTAAGACTTTTTATAAAGCTACAGTAACAAAGATGGTGTGGTATTTGTGAAAGAATAAACACAGCAAGGAAAAAGTTGTGGTATATATACTTGTCCTTCTATACCCACTATCTCTACCCATGTCTTTTAAATACTTTTGGTTTTATCTGTTTTGGTCTATCTATCACATTTATGCTTCTCTTGATTTTTCAGTGTTAGGTATCTGTTGGTTGCTTAGCTTTCTACACAAAGAACTCAAATGCTAAAATAATAATAAAAGAATATTACTATGAAAATATAAAAACTTGTCTGTACTCTCTTCCCTTTAAAGGAAACAATTGCAGTTCTGCTTAAATTATTTATAAAACCCCATCATATTTTTATTTCTTCTTACACTTTATAGCAAATTGGTTCTTTCTTCTATCCCTCTCTATATGAATTAATGGTAAGGCCTCACAGCTGTATTCTGACTATAATCAATAATATCAAGCCATCAGATCAAAGAGGCTTAGATCAAACCACTAACTTAGAGCCACATAAGCAAAGACAGAGGACAGGAAAATGCAGGTCACTTTTTGTGTGGAAAGCTAAACAACTAGAAGTGAAATTTCCTCCTTTCGTTTTCTTGTTTCCAGAAGGTTAAGGCAGAATGAGGGGGATTTTCTGGGAGCCCTAGAGAGCTAAGTTAAACAATGCCTGCTGCAGCAAACCTAGCTTTTCTTGCCTAGTTTGTTTCTTTTTTTTTTAATTAAAAAACATTATTGTTGTTCAAGTACAGTTGTCTCCATTCCCCCCTTTTCCCCCATCCCCACTACTTCTCCACACTTAATACAGTTTTCCAGTCACAGTAAAGCTCTGCCCGCCTAGCAGTCCTTGGTAATTAGTAAACTAAATGAGAGAAGTTTTAATAAATATATCAGACATTGAAAACCTTAAATAAGCCAAGAAGGAGGTGTGATCTGAATCTTAATTACTCCTCTCTGGAATCTTCATTTTCTCAGGTAAAGAGTCGATACCTTGACATTGCTTCAGATGAAAAAGCACTAAAAACAAACCAGAAAACCTATTGAAGATTCTTGGTTTCCACGATGTGACGGAAGGACAACTTGGTCCAAGTTCAGAACACTTCCATTTCCGACAGAGTTGCCTCAATAAATTACTAGTGTAAAATCAGAAAAAGAGTTATTTATTCAGAAATTTTAACATAAAAGAGTTTCTGACATGTATTTCCAAAAAGGCTTAGGAAAAAAGGTGTTTTAACAAAGAGAATCCTTGATTTAGTGTAGTTGTTTGCTTAGTCTATAGCATCTGGCCTTACCACTTAGTATGGTCTTTTTAGTTTAACATCAAAAAGCTTTTCTTTTCTCCTGCCTCGGTTATTGCTTCAGATCTTAATTAACAGCAAGCTTTATCACTTTCGGTTGTTACTAACAAACCTGGATCAAGTGAGAGCAATAGGGCCCCATTGCTCTCCTATCAACAGTCTTCCGTCTCACCTGAGAGTTGTGTTTGCATATTTTAATGAGCCCAGTGTGATCACAGACACATCAGAGACAACACTTTCATCTAACATTCACAAATGGGCCTTTTCCACCCCTCTCTAGTCTGTTAAATTTTCACTGTACTGGTAGGTAAAGCAGCCAAAATCTACTGAAATGCAGGTAGATGCACTTAAATAAAGTCAGTAAAGTATAACATCTATCCTGTAAGAATTATTTTCATTAATCTGTATGGCACATAATTGTCTACTTCTATTGCTTTGCAGCAGACAAGAAATGCATTTAATATTTTTAAATGATTGATGAGTCAGCACCGCTATGTCTAAAGAGTTTAAAATAAAACAGACTTGACAGATATCTAGCTATGACCACCAAGAAAATGGCATTTTTAGTACCTGAATTTCTCAATAGCCAATCCAGTTTGTTGAGGCACATTCATAGGTAATTTGTTTTAGCTTTACAGACCTAAAAATTGTATGTCACAAAATATTAAAGGAAATGTTACTTTGGGAAATTAAAAATAATCCCATTTCAAAGCAGAATTCAATTACACAATTTTGAAAGCGTAAATTACAGCAAGTAAATTGATAAAGAGTGAAAAGCACAGGTGCAGCATTAACACAAAACAAAGGAAACATCACAGAAACACCAATCTGAAAAATCTTAAAAGGAGAAGAACATGTGAGGACCCATAAATCATTGTATTTTTTGACTTTCAGTACAGTACTCAATAAATTATGTGAGATAGTTAATATTTATTATAAAATAAGTTTTGTTCGTTAGATAACTTTGCCCAACTATAGGCTAATGTACATGTTCTGAGCATATTCTGAGCTGGGCTAAGCTATGATGTCTCATAGGTTAAGTGTACGAATTGCATTTTTGACTTATAATACATTTATTGGGATGTAACCTCATCATAAGCTGAGGAGCATCTGTTTATAATTTATATACATTTGTCACAGATAATTTTATAAGATGAGAAATTAAATAATATATAAATATATTTTTAGCCCTTTGAGAATATCCTCATTTCACATGTAAACAAACACAATTGTCACAATTTTAGAGTGATACCCATTACTGAATGTGTCTTATATTTTCATAAACCAGAAAATCAAGCTAAATTTACTTAAAAAAGGACAAAAATGACATTTGTTCCATTAAAATGTCAGTCAGCTTTCTATATATAATTATTTTAAAGAATGCATATCCACACTTTGAAATGAAGGTACACAAGAAAATTATTCAAATATTTTTGAAGTGTTTCTTTCTAAGTAGTTGACTGCAAAGGTCTTTTTCAGAAATAAATTATTATTCAGCCAAATTTTATCTTTGGATTAGGGATAGAATTATTTCTTCTTTTTTTAAATCACTTTATTGTTGTTCATTTACAGTTGTCTGCATTTTCTCCTCACTACTCCCCTCCACCCCAGCTAAACGCCCCTCCCTCCCTTGCTTCTACCCTCCCCCTTGGTTTTGTCCATGTGCCCCTTATAGTAGTTCTGGAAAACCCTTCTCCCCACTGTCCCCTCCCCAGTCCACTCTGGCTATTGTTAGATTGTTCTTAATTTGAATGTCTCTGGTTATATTTTGTTTGCTTTTTTCTTCTGTTGATTATATTCCAGTTGAAGGTGAGATCATATGGTATTTGTCCCTCACCACCTGGCTTATTTCACTTAGCATAATGCTCTCAAGTTCCATCCATACTGTCCCAAAGGGTAGGAATGCCTTCTTTCTCTCTGCTATGTAGTATTCCATTGTGTAAATATACCATAGTTTTTGGATCCACTCATTTGCTGATGGGCACTTAGGTTGCTTCCAACACTTGGCTATTGTAAATTGTGCTGCTATGAACATTGGGGTGCATAGGTTCTTTTGGATGGGTGTTTCAGGGTTCTTAGGGTATAATCCCAGCAGCGGAATTACTGGGTCAAAGGGCAGTTCCATTTTTAGTTTTCTGAGGAAATTTCATACTGTTTACCACAGTGGCCTCACCAGCCTGCATTCCCATCAACAGTGCACTAGGGTTCCCTTTTCTCCGCATCCTCTCCAACACTTGTTTGTGGATTTGTTTGTGATGGCCATTCTGACCAGTGTGAGGTGGTATCTCATTGTGGTTTTAATTTGCATCTCTCTGATGGCTAGTGGTGCTGAGCACCTTTTCAAATATCTCTGGGCCCTCTGTATATCCTCCTTGGAGAAGTGTACATGGATGCTAAAATCTTCAACAAAATATTGGCAAACCACATCCAGCAATACATTAAAAAGATCATACACCATGATCAAGTGGGATTCATCCCAGGGATGCAAGGACGGTACAATATTCACAAATCAGTAAACATAATACACCACATAAACAAAATGAAAGACAGAAATCACATGATCACGAAGAGACATGGAAAAGGCATTTGATACGTACAGCACCTATTTATGATAAAAACACTTAGCAAAGTGGGAATGGAGGAACATTCCTCAACATAATAAAGGTCATATATGAGAGACCTACAGCCAATATCATACTCAATGGACAAAAACTTAGAGATTTCCCACTAAGATCAGGGACAAGACAAGGATGCCCGCTGTTACCACTCCTATTCAACATAGTACTGGAAGTCCTAGCCACACTAATCAGACAAGAAAAAGAAATAAAAGACATCCAAATTGGAAAGGAGGAAATGAAACTGTTACTGTTTGCAGATGACATGATAGTGTACATGGAAAATCCTATAGACTCCACCAAAAAACTACTCAACCTAATAAATGAATTTGGCAAAACAGCTGGATACAAAGTCAATACTCAGAAATCAAAGGCATTCTTGTACACCAACAATGAAACATCAGAAACAGAAATCAGAAAAAAAAATCCCATTTGATATAGCAACAAGAAAAACAAAATACCTAAGAATAAACTTAACCAAGGAGGTAAAAGACCTCTACTCAGAAAACTATATAACACTGGAGAGAGAAATTAAGGGAGACACAAACAAATGGAAGCATATATTATACCATGCTCAGGGGTTGGAAGAATTAACATCATCAAAATGGCCATACTACCAAAATGATTTATAGATTCAATGCAATCTCTATTAAAGTACCCATGACATATTCCATAGATATAGAACAAACATAACAGAAATTCATATGGAACCATAAATGACCCTGAATACCTACAGCAATTTTGAGAAAGAAGAGCAAAACAGGAGGGATCACAATACCTGATATCAAATTGTATTACAAGGCCACTGTAATCAAAACAGCGTGGTACTGGCATAAAAAACAGACATGTAGACCAATGGAACAGAACAGAGAGCCCAGAAATAAATCCAAGTCTCTACGATCAATTAATATAAAATGGAATAAAAATAGTTTCTTCAACAAATGCTATTGGGAGATCTGGACAGCTACATGCAAAAAAATAAAATTAGACCACCAACTTACACCATACACAAAAGTAAATTCAAGATGGATAAAAGATTAACTATAACTTATGACACCATAAAAGTCATAGAGGAAAACATTGGCAGGAAAATCTCAGACATTCCACGCAGCAACATCTTCACTGATATGTCCCCTAAGGCAAGGGACATAAAGGAAAGGATAAACAAATGGGACCTCATCAAATTAAAAAACTTCTGCACAGCTAAAGAAAACAGCATTAAAATGAAAATAGAACCAACTATTTGGGGAAACATATTTGCCAATGATACCTCGGACAAGGGTTTGATCTCAAAAATATGTAAAGAACTCACATGACTCCACTCCAGGAAGACAAAAAACCCAATTGAAAAATGGGCAAAAGGAATAGCATTATTTCTAATGGTACAAAGAAACTTTCCTCTTTACCATTTTAATCAGGAAATATTTTCTCCTCTGTAGTCAAAATAACTGTGACATTTTTAAAGAGTTCTAAAAACACATTAGAAAAAAGTCCCAGAGAAAGCTAGTAGCAGTATTTTCAGAAGAATACCAATAAATCTATTTACTCACTCAGTGGAGTAAAAGAAGGTAAGAATTTATTTATGCTACCACTCCACAAACACTCAAAAAATGGATAAAATCTATATTTACAGAGTTAAAAATTTGATATACCATTACCAACAACCCAAACTTGTTTAAAGAAGAAAATAAAAATCAAAAACACCCTGATTTTCAAAATATCTTTACCACATATGCATACAAATGTTTTAATATTATTAATTTATTTTGACATTAAATAGTTATGTAAAGGCACATGGACATAATAATAGTATAAAAATTGATATTTTCCATCTGTTTCTATTTTGTTATACTTTACCATTTTTATTTTATTTTTTCTCATACTTTATTCTTTACAGTAGCCATTTTAAAATTAAAATTTTTCAATCAGTTGTTTATTGTATGCTATTTCTTAGAGAAACTAATAGGAGCTACAGTTATTTTATTGCTAAAAATTATTTTGAGTGTTACCCACCTACATCGTTTTACAAGCAATTTCAAGAGATTCATTAACACCCTATTTATACCCATTTGCTTCAATTTAGGAAACCCAGGCCTAAATAATTTATTTTTTTATGTGTGTGGTATAATTTTTGAGTTTTATATTAGGTCTGCAAAATTTGTCTTCACCTATTTTTTTCATGGTTTACCTCCAATTTATGTCTATATGTCTGTACAATAAGTGTTTTTTAAAAACCTAATGATTGGTTGTAATTTTCCCATTTTCCAGTCTCTCAGATTTCCAAATCTATGTGCCATAGCAGGCAATGCAGTTAGAAACTTGGGCTCTCAAAGACAGAATTTCTGGATTTCAATCCTTGTTTCATCACTTGCTGAGTAATCTTGGGGAAACATTTTAAACATGTATGGTCTAGGTTTCTACTACTGTAAATATGTTAATATTAGTAACTATGTCAGAGTCAGTGCAACTATTAAAATAGAATATTCCCATAAACATTAGTTTAATGCCTACCACAGAGGGAGTATCCAATAAATATTAGTCATTATTATCATCATTAACACTAAATGACTAAAATCTCAGTTTCTTCAAGTTCTTTTAAGACCTAATAATCACATGCTTTAATTCCATGCCCCAATTTAATTGATACAAATTTTCAACACAAGTCTGGAATGACCACTTACACCTGCATATAGACATTTTCATACACTTTCCTGATTGGTTCATTAGTCACTGAGCTGTGCTTCCATTTTAAGTTCTGTTAGTAAATAAAAAGGTTGAATTAGTACATTTTAAGATCTAACTTATATAATAGATAAAATGTATATTAAACTAGAAGGTATATTAAAATATTGCCTCTTATGTTTTAAATTAAATGAAATTCTTTGTACGTTTTTAAATTACCACATTCTTATTTTTTTCCACTCAGTAAATTGTGCCATTTAATCTAACAGTAAAATCAACTAATATGCATGTCAACAAATGGTATACATTGTAGCAATAGTTCAGGTGCCCTAGTTCACCTATTCTTCTGTCTACCTTGGAAACAGTGAAGAAAGCTTTTCTTTGGCAAATTGTTAATAAAAAATAACTTGCAAACTTATTTTGTATACTCAATCATAAACAATTTCAGACAGAAGACAACAATGTACATTTGTCTCTAATACACAAAGCCGTAGTGTTGGCATCAGAGACACAATGGTTTCTATTCTTGGCATCATTTCCAATTCACATGATCTTGTATAAATCACTTATACTGGAATTAACCACACCATTCTGTGATTACTAATCAGTGCCTATAGCACCTGTTCTTCCCAGTGTGGATGCTGAATTGGCTAACGTTGAAAAGCTAAATGTATGCAGTGGTTTTTTCCTTCATTTTTTTCCATGTTAATTTTCCATAGAATGCTCTAATTTGTATGGTTAAGACTAGGATGTTTTTGAGTACTAGATAATATTAAACAAACTCTCTGGTAGCTAAATATCAAATTCTAAACCTAAAGCTATTATTTTAGACCTCAGTGTTGGTAAGTTTGACAAGTATTTTTATATTTTATGATTACATTAAAAATTGCTCTGAAGGAAGTGGTACATTATAAATTTTGAACTTAAATTGCTCATATGTATTTTTTAACCTTTTTAAAACTATAATTAGAACTCCTTGAATTAAAATCTGCTAAATATGACATCAACAGATATGTTTTTATAGAATTAGGCTATAGCAAAAATGAAGGTCCTATTTAACTCCAACTGAGTCATCTTGGAAAAGTTTAATATGTTTGATATAAATGTTCCAAAATAAGACAGCCATAGTAATCTAAAATCTAGAAACCCAAAAATTTTCATTCAATTGAAAATAATATACTATTTTATAATTAATAAAACTAATACACTCTAGCATCAACTTAATAACTATTGACTTAGCCATCCATCAGAACTGAATATTAAAAAGTGGAGGCTCTTCTATAAAAGGCCATTTTCAATGGGCTGTCTTGGTTCATGCTTCAGAGTTTCTTAGAATCTGGCCTCGGCATGCCACATACCCCTTGCTAAGCAGCCCCAGGCCCAGTACTAGTAGCAGCTGGCCTTGGTTCACAGCTTGGGCTTCTGCAAGCCCAGCACAAGTAGAAAGTCTACAGATTGCTTTGTAGCTCATTCTGGGTGGCCTTGGGCAGGGCACAGATGGTAGATGCTCTTGGCCTATACTTCTGGGGAGGTCTCAGAGCAAGTGCACCTAGTGGAAAGCTTCAGACCTCCTCCGTAAGAGACACACTTAAGAGGCAGACATAGTAGGCACCAGAGCCCCACTGCAATAAGTCATGTTCTGTGAGATTGGCCCTGCACAGCTGATCTTCCATGGTGATTACAGCCAGTCCTCACAGCCAGTGGACCTGGGATAAATCCCTCCAATTGAGATGCCAACAGCAGTCAAGGCTCAACTACAATAGGAGGGTACACACAGCCCACATGAAGCAGAGGATGCAGCTCAGTGACCAGGGAGGCAAGGCCGCTGGACTCTACAGGACACCTACTATATAAGGCCACTCTACCAAGCCTGGGAGATGTAACAGCTCTATCTAATACATAGAAATAAATACAAGGAGGCAGCCAAAATATTTTAAGAAAAATGTGTTGCAAATGAAAAAACAGAAAAAGAACTAAACAAAATGGAGACAAGTAGACACAGAGTTCAAAACACTGATTATCAAGATGCTCAATAAACTTAGGGGAGAGTAAGTGAACTTAGTGAGAACTTCATCAAAGAGATGGGAAGCATAACAATTGAACTAGAAAACATGAAAAAGAACTAGTCAGAAATGAAGAACACACTAACTGAAATAAATGAGGAATATATTAAAGGGATCAATGGTGGAGTAGATGGAACAGAGGATCAAATCAGATTTGAAATATAAGGGAGCAAAAACCACCCAATCAGAACAGCAAAAAGAAAAAATAATGAAAAAATAAGGATAGTATAAGAAACTTCTGTTCTTATACTATCAGAACAATTTAAAAATTGGGACAATTTAAAAATACCAACATTCCCATCACAGGGATGCCAAAAGGATATGAGAGAGAGCGATCAGTGAGTGAAAACATATGTGAAAAAAATGACAGAAAACTTCCCTAACCCAGTCAAGGAAATAGACATAAAAGTCTTGGAAGTGCAGAGAGTCCCAGATGAACCCAAGCAGGCCCACACCAAGAAACATCATAATTAAAATGGCAAAGGTTAAATATAGAGAATCTTAAAAGCAGTAAGAGAAAAGCAAGGAGTTATCTACAAAGAAGCTCTCATAATATTGTCAGCTGATTTCTCAACAGAAACTTTTCTGGCCAGAAGGAAATGGCAAGAAATATTTTAAGTGATGAAAAGCAAGGACCTGCAACTAAAATTACTCTGCCCAGCAAAGCTATCATTTAGAACTGAAGGACAGACAAAGAGCTTCCCAGACAAGAAAAGCTGAAGGAATTTGTCACCACCAAACCATTAATACAAAAAATGTTAAAGGGCCTTCTTTAAGAAGAAGAAGAAGAAGAAAAAAAGATAAATATGAATTAAAAATGGCAATAAATACACATCTATCAACAATTGCTTTAAATGCTCTAATCAAAAGACATATGAAGGTTGAATGGTTAACAAAACAAGATCCTTAGAAATACTGTCAGTATGAAACTCACTTCAGATTGAAAGACTTAGACTTGAAAGTAAAGGGATGAAAAAATATATCACATAAGAATGGAAGCAAACAAACAAAAGGTGGGGTAACAATACTTATACCAGACAAAATAGACTTTAAAACAAAGGCTATATAACAAGAGATAAAGAACCCAGCAATTCCACTTTTGGGTATTTATCTGAAGAAACCCAAAACACTAAAACAAAAAGACACATATAACTCTATGTTAATTGCAGCATTACTTACAATAACCAAGATATGGAAGCAACCCAAGTGTCCATCAATAGATGAATGGATAAAGAAAAACTGGTGCATATGTACAATCAAATATAACTTACCCATTAAAAAAGGATTGATATCTTGCCATTCAAAACAACATGGATGGACTCTGAGGGTGTTGTGCTGAGTGAAATGTCATAGAGTGGAAGACAAATGCCATATGACTTCACTTATATGTGGAATCTAAAAACCAAAATAAATGATTAGCAGAACAAAAGCAAACTCACAGTTACAGAGATATTTTAACAGTTGCCAGATGGGAGGGGATTGAGGGGAGATGGGTGAAAAAGGTAAAAGGATTCAGAAATACAAATTGTTAGTTGCAGAGGGTGAAGGTGAAGTGATTAAAATGTACCGATAGGTAATTGAAGAATAGTTAGGAGGGTGTAAAATACAAAATAGGAAACATAATCAATAATGTTTCAATAACTATGTATGGTATCAGATGGGTACTAGATACTACATTTGTTATCAATAGAAAATGAGTCATTGCAGTGTTGTGAGGAAAGAATTTCCAGAGATGTGCACGGGAGGATGGGGTTCCTGGTAAACTTTATTAATGATGTAAAATTAAGAAGATTCCCCTCCTCACTTCCCAATGCCCCATCTTCATTCATCTCATCATGGAAAAAGTCCAGTCTTATCTTCAGCAAGGCCAAAACAAAAGCCAGTGTACATTCCAGTCCAGCATCTGGCTAGCTTAGTGTGTGTTCCCAGTTGCAGTCTATTGCTATGCTATGATATTCAGCCTCCCTCCTGGAGCCTGCCTGTGGAGTCCCCATGGCCATGAGCTCCATGGCTACTGAGAACACATGGCCGTGGAAAGGATGCAAGAATGAACAAGGAAGTGAAAGTCATGCAAGAGAGAGAGCGTGCTTCTTTGTTCCCCTGGGATTATATTAACTCGGGCTGGGGACACCAGGTGCTTTTTCAAAACAACCAATTAACTTTCCAAGCTTTCACAGGTTTTGAATGGATCCACTTCCCAACCAATTCCATCTTTCCCCAAGCTAGACTGACAGAGATTTTTGGTCAAGCACCTCCTCCTGCACCATTTTGACTTCTATTACTTGTGTGCCTGCCTTCCCCTGCTCCCAGCTGGCAGTCTGGTACTGGAGCGAGGAAGGGAGGAGTGCTAATACCCTTGGCAGAGCACAGTGCTGTAATACCCTGGGACGTGAAAAGCTGTATCTTCCTGGTGAAGCAAACAGGCTCCTGCTTCCCATTTTATTAAACTCAATGTCTAAGACCCTTTGCTCCCCTTTCCCGTCTATAATTACTTAAATATCAATGGTGACAGATTTATCTGGGTGATCACTTAATAAGTTACAAAATGTCTAATCACTAAGGTGACATCTGAAACTAATAAAATGTTGTATGTAAACTGTAACTTAAATTAAAAAAAAAAATTAAAGTCAAAAATTGAAAAAATATGTTATTTTCAGGAATTAGAAAGTAGAAGTTGGGAGGAGGGTGTGGGATGGGCGGAGGAGGGCAAAGAAGGAAAAATTGGGACAACTGTAATAGAATAACAATTAAAATGATTTTAAAAATAGAGAATAGAAATGTAGGTCTGTCATACTCAAGAGATGAGTGACATACAGAGTAAATTCCAAAGTGATGTTTGACCGCGTAATGAGCCTTTTTCAAATCCTAGAACAGGTAAGTGGAGCCCAAACAGTGAGCAACAGCCTTGTTAAGTTTAGAAAACTGGAATAAATAGGAAGTTGATGCTGTTCACAAGACTAATTTGTAGAGCTGTAGATACCCACCTGATATCATACATAGTTATTGAAATACTATTGATTATATTTCTTATTTTGTACTTTACATCCTCTTGACTATTGTGTAACTTATTGGTATGTCTTAATCACTTCACCTTTACCCTCTGAAACTAACAATCTGTATCTTTTAATCCCTTTACCTTTTTCACCCATCCCCCTCAATCCCCTCCCATCTGGCAAATATTAAAATATTCTCTGTACCTATGAATTTGTTTTTGTTCTGCTAATTCATTTATTTTGGTTTTTAGATTCCACATATAAATGAAGAGAGTTCTGCACAATAAAAGGGACAAAGAATTAGTATAATTATGTCTGTGAGTGTTGGACAGACTATAACTACAAGTGCTTGGGTCTAGATTCCGCTAAATCCACCAGAAGGGGCTGTGCAGTCGTCTGAGCTGAGTAGAGATTGCCAAAGATGTGTGGTGCCGAGAAACATTACTAGAGCTCTGACATGTCAAAGTGAAGAAGCTCAAGTAATCTCCTAAGCATACAACTGAGAGTCCAAAAGGCCACTGTTTTAAGACTATGGGCCTAAATAAGATGTAACAGAATTGAGGTGATACATAGTTAATTAGCTTTTCACTGAAAAGAAAAGTGCTCTATACACATTCAAGGCAGACAACAAAGTAAGAATCTCAACAATATAGCATCTACAACATTCACCATATAAAAAGTAAGAAAGAAAAAGAAAAGAGGAAGGAAGGAAGGAAGGAAGGAAGGAAGGAAGGAAAGAAAGAAAGAAAGAAAGAAAGAAAGAAAGAAAGAAAGAAAGAAAGAAAGAAAGAAAGAAAGAAAGAAAGAAAGAAAGAAAGAAAGAAAGAAAGAGAAAGAAAGAAAGAAAGAAAGAAAGAAAGAAAGAAAGAAAGAAAGAAAGAAAGAAAGAAAGAAAGAAAGAAAGAAAGAAAGGAAGGAAGGAAGAAGAGAGAAAGAAAGGAAGGAAGAAGAGAGAGAGGGAGGGAGGGAGGGAGGGAGGGAGGAAGGAAGGAAGGAAGGAAGGAAGGAAGGAAGGAAGGAAGGAAGAAAGGGAAGAGAGAAAGAAGAAAACTACTAGACACAAGAAATTATAACCCAAAACCAGGCAACAAAGTCAGTAAAAGCAGATGCAAACTTTGACAAAGATGTTGAACTAGTAGATAAAAACTTTAAATCAGCTATTCTAAATATATCTAGGTATTTAAATAAAAATAGAAAAATGGGGGACATATGTAATAGTGTGAACAGTAAGAACAAAAGAAATGGAAACTACTGTTGAGATCTATGAAATGTATGAGAATTTATTCTATTTGCACGCTAAAACTTAGCATGCTGGTTCTATGACTTTCACCACGATCTTCCTGTTTGTGTCAGTTCTGCTTGTAAATATTGTTTTGGTGCATTTCTATTCACACTTTTTATACATGGTACACATAGCCAATATACGTGGTACCATTATACATCTGCTATACACTGTTTTGCACTTTCCTATTAAATACTTTGTCATATAAATAAAAACATTTGCAATGAAGATTAGAGGTTGTAAAAATCTTTGATTTTAAGATTTCTTGATATCCTTAAATTTCTTTTAGAATGTCAAAGAGCTTTTGTTTATATCATATACAGATATTTACTACATTAGAAAATAAAACTGAAACATTAAATATATTAACAAATTTATTTTAAGATAGCAATAATAACCCCATTTCATGTTAACATAAATAATATAGGTTTTGCATTTTATTTTTCATGGCATTGTTTTAATTTTTTGTTAATCTTTTTAATGTGTGGCTTAACAATAATAGCTAGACTCATGCAACTGCTTTTGCATTCAATAGGTTTGGACATGATATTTTCCTGAATAATATGAAGAATATTTAGTCTCATCCAGATAAGAAGTAAACGGGAGGTGTATTTTAATGTTCTTATACTTGTGAATATTCTTTTTCGGTACTAGACCAAAACTGACAAGTGATAGTTGGTTGCAACGTGCAATCTGAAACCACAACTGTAATCTTTTCATACTTTTTCTGTTAAAGTCCATTAATCTATCTTGCAGTTAGAATGCATCTCTTAATCATGCACATTACAACATCATAACATCATTATTTGAAAATTATATGTTCACTAAGTTATGCAAATAATCCAAATATTTCCTTTTTAGGCAAATTAAAGTTGTGGTTACTAATTGAATGTTGGGGAGTTATTAATATGCTTAGAAATTAGAATTGAGTTTTGCATTAGGTTTATTTTAACAAAACAATGGTTAAATATGTGACTTTTTTACTGCTGTTTAAATATCATGGGTGATATTTTTCAGCCTTTATGTTCTTAAATAAAACATCTTCCTTTAAATAATGAAGAACATAAATTACTTATGTGAGTTTGTGTCACTGTAGTAGCATCAAAGATCAAAGAAAATGGGAATGTTTAAGACCGAAACAAAAAATAAATATTAATATATGGTTGAAACTTCTGCAGTATTTCTAGTTATATCATGGTTTCGTTGGAGTACCAGAAAAATATGGTTGTTGAATTCATAGCAGTGTCCTTTGAGTGTTGACGGTATTGCTACACAGAAGTCATCTAAGTAAGTATAGTCATACAGTGTTAGACTAGAATGGGACCCCAGAGGTTATCCAGGCCAACTTTGTAACTGGGTTCATAAGTAACCTGAGTACTTTAGAGATCATTTGACTCACTCAAGGTGGTAGATCATTGGAGATACATCTGAGAGCAGAATACAGACTGAGGATTTCTGTTAAAGGTGCTCC
Source organism: Desmodus rotundus (assembly GCF_022682495.2). Classification (NCBI taxonomy): domain Eukaryota; kingdom Metazoa; phylum Chordata; class Mammalia; order Chiroptera; family Phyllostomidae; genus Desmodus; species Desmodus rotundus. The sequence goes on from NC_071397.1 coordinate 26,569,490, forward strand.
CCAATTGCTCCTGACTCCTGAGACTGGATTTTGTTCAGCTGGATGTGGGCATTTGCTCTCATATATCCATCAAATGGAAATATGCAAAAATTTAAAAGAAAACAATATGTTGGGTTCACAATTTTCTTCTAGAAACTGTTTTGGGTTTCTTCAGATGTTTTTACAGGAGTGGAATGACTGGGTCATAAGGCAGTTCCATTTTTACTTTTTTGAGGTAACTCTTTACTGCTTTCCTCAGTGGCTATACCAGTCTGAAAAAAAGGTGAAGGGATTAAGAGGAAAAAAAAACCCTCTCCTAGACATAGACAGCAGTATGGTTATTGCCAGAGGGAAAGGGGAGTGGGGAGAAGTAGAAGAGGGTTAAGAGGGGATAAATGGTGATGGAAGGAGACTTGACCTGGGGTGGTGAACACACACTGCAATGTACATATGATGTATTATAGAATTGTACACCTGAAACCTATATAATTTTATTAACCAATGTCACTCAAAAATTTTTTTTTAAGTAAGAAAGAAAAAGTAAAAATAAAACTGATTCTAATATAATTAATGAAAGCCAGATTTGAGAAAAAAAGTTGAAGAACCTAACAATAGACATATGAAAGGAAACAGTTCCTTGTTCTCACTGAATGTTACCCCGTAAGAGGACCGAGGCCTCAGCCTTTGGCTGTCATCTGGAGTAGCTTCATAGTGTAGCTGGGCCGAATCCATCGCTCCTTCTTATTCCATCTCTAAAATTACATTTCTTTTGTAATTCTTTTAAAAAGTGAGATGAATAATGCATATGAAATCCTAAAATATATATTCAAGTATAGATTAGGGCCGAGAGACTACTATTATTGTTAGCATTATATTTTGTATACTTTATTTTCCATTTTTCAATTCAAACATATAAACTGCTGGCTATTTCAAATCATCCACAGAAATGTGATTTTCACTTTCTTATAGATTATCAGCAAAGAAGAAGAGAAAAGGCCTACTGAGCAGGAAAGGGTTAGCAGCAGGCCTGCAGAATTGGTATTTGTCTGTAAGTAGGAAGAGGTTTATTAAAGGATAACACATTGATATTCCTTATTTTCTCCATATAAGAAGAAGCACAATTGTGTGCTCTGAATGATAGAGTTGATATTGGGTATGGTACTTGTGAAGGTTCATTAAAGTTTAGAATAATCATCATGGGGGAAATCACACTGTAGCTGACCAAGGAAAAGTAAATTCATCGATGATTGGCTTTGAAGATTCTGCTGATGTTTGTGATTGTGCTTTTATGGAAGAATCAATCTATCTATTTGCCTGTATTTCTGTATCATATAGGAAGAGAGGAGAAAAATTTCAGTGTTTTGTGTAATCTCAGGGTAAAGGTTTTGCTATGCTTCTGAGGTGAAAGGTAGAAGAGAAAGTTGCTCCAGGATGCTGGTGTAGCTCAGAATCATGTCAGAAGTTAAAACAAAACATGGGCTGAAAAGAAAGGAAAGAAAATGTAATAGAAGCAGATAACATGAAAGTATAGAAAGGAGATTTATTTCAGTGACTTTGAAAAATAAGTCTAAAGGGAAGACTCTCCAGATAGAACTATTTGAAGGTGAAAGTACACTAGTAATACTATAAATCTAGACTTCTATTGAATTTACATTTTCAAAAATATGTAAAATGTAGTCATAGGGAATCGGTCATTGGAATTGAAGAAATAAAGTAACTAACTATGATGAAAGGGTTTTAAATAGATCATCTACCTGAACAAAAAGTGATTCAGGCCCTAGAAGGTAAGCTGAATAGTGGTGAAGGACATGAGCAGAGCCCAATTCCCATAGTCAATGTAGGGGTTCATAAGCAGGATACTATTAAATTATGGGTTCAAGACAGTGAGAAAACATACATTTTAAAAGAATAGGAAAATTGGCAATAAGTAAAAGAGTAAAGTTTACAAAGTGATTGTGGAGTATAGCAAGAAAGGGGGTCCCAAATCGTGAATCTGGGGTAGACCAGGATCTAAGAAGGGACTGTCTCTAGTGCAGACAGCCTCAGGAAATGTGGGTTCAAAGACGTTTTTTCTTCTTTTTGTATTCAGGGTAGCTTTTTGCTTTTCTAATTCTTTTCTCCAAGCCTTATACTTAACTTTAATATTTTTATCTCCCCAAATGCCCCAATTTCTTTTCTTTATAAGTAAAAACTCTGGGAAATCCAGAACATTTAAAGTTTTAACTAGCAATTTAGCATTTATCTTACAGAAATAAAAAGACATAGGAAATGGAAATTATGTGGAAGATTGTTTTATGCCTATATTGTTGTCAGGTATAGTATAAAGTATGGGCTTATGATTTTATTTAATATGATATTTTAAAAGTATTTTTGTGTAATGTTAAATTTTAAAAGTATAATGAGAAATATACTGATAGTAATTTTTTTGTATGTGCATGTAATCAAGGAATGAAATGATTTCTCCAAAGCTATAAAAGTCATTTTCACTATTTGGTAGAATTATGGAAGATATTTTTTTTCTTTCTATGGGTTTTCTTATTTTTTAAGGCACAGATGAGTACTTTTGAAAACAGCAAGGTGATAACCATAACTTATCTTTATTAATAATCACATTAAATACAAATGGTCTAAATTCTCTGATTTAAAGGCAGACATTGTCAAATTGATTAAAAGAACAAAAATCAACCATATGTTGTCTACACATGATTTGAATATAAAGAAACAAATAGGTTAAAATGATGAAAAAGGATAGACCATTTTAACACTAAACAAACAAACAAAAATCCTGAAATACTTGTGTTAATACTAATCAAAGTAGTTTTCAGGCACTGCTTTTGTAAGTGTAGGTAAGAATATTACTTGTAATAAAACAATTTTATCACTATAATAAAGGAATCAATTCTTGAACAAGATACAATAATACTAAATGTTTATAGGCCTAATGATGCCTTCAAGAAATATTAAATAATAACCAAGAAAAATGTAAGGAGAAATGGACAATAAATTCAAAAAAATTCTGAGATTTTAGTTAACACCTTTCCTTCAATAATCAATAGAACAGGCATAAAATCAATAAATACAATATAGGTGATTTTGAAAATATTATTAATCATTTTGAGCATTCAAGTTTATATGGAACACTTACCATGATAGGAGATATTTTGAGTCATAAAACACATCTCAATACATTTAAGAAGGTTTAAATTATTTAAATCCTCTTCTCTGACATAAATTAAATTAATTCAACTTAGGGAGGTCTCCAGAAAACCACAGAAATTTAGGGAAAAAAAACTCTTCTAAATAAACTCTGGAAAAAAAGGAAATTCAATAAAGAATTTAACAGTATGTTGAATTAAAATTAAATTCAACAGTATGTTGAATATATAAACAGAGAATTCACTAAAAAGAATATACCAATAACACATTTGAATATGAAAAGATGGTCAACAGAATTAACAGTTAGGATAATGCACCTTAAAAACAACAATAATATACACCATATTAGATTATCTATAATAAAGTAATTTACCACACCAAGTGTTGTAAGGGTGTGGAACAATTAGACTCCCAAATGTTTACTTGATTGATTTGTATCCAAATCCAAATGATTAATTTGACTAAATTAAATTTAATTCATTATTTCAGTAATTTGGCACCACTTAACCATATCCAAAAATAAAAGCAAAAAGACATTTTTACAAAAATATCCATAGTAATAAACACATAAACTTAATATTTTAAATAATTACTTAATTAAATCATTTATTAAAATGCCTGATATTTTAATGTATATTAGTGCAGTTCAGTACACACAGAAATGGTTTACAAGCATATAAAGAAGTTAAGACTTTCTGATTTCTATTCCCAATGAGCATATGATGTATTTATGAAGCAATGTCATTTATGCATGCAATAGGTATTTCAAGTGAATAAACAAAAATAATCACAGTAATATACTTCAAAGAAAGGAGAAATTTATTGGGTTGAAATAATCAGGGATGAATTTATAGACTAGAGAAGGAGGAATTCAGTTTAGATCATTTCTAGAGTTTGAATAAGCTAATGGGGAATGTGGGAAGAAAATGTCATTGCTCTTGTTGGGAACTAACATAACATTTTACGGCTATGAATTGTCATAAGTTGCATGGCTCCCTTTTTATTACTCAATAAACTATAAATATCATTGGCACAGGGTAAAGTATAAAGAGACTGAATAAATCATATAGATAAGTATTAAATCTTCTAAAAGTGGTTCAAACACAGAAAAGAATTCAAACATACAATTAAAATGTATAAAGTATTTTTATATTAAATGCTTTCATCCAACAAACATCTTGAACACATTCTATGAGCTGAGTACTTTAAAGGTACCAGGGATGGCTCGAATTGAATTTATTGTTAAATAAATTTAGCATTGAATTTATTTGTTGCTTTGATATATAGTTATATGTTATTACATTATATTTAATTTATATCCAAGAAAATACGTTTTCAGGAATATAAGAATGTAGACCACCAAAGGTTCAGTGATAAGATAATATGCTGAGGTTTGAAGTATGCTAAGTTTATGTATGGTGCTAGACAATCACATTATTTTTTTTCTAGAACTGCTTTTTTCAAATTTCCAATGATTGAATATGTACTTAGAAATAAAACACCCAGGGTGCTTTTTAATGAATCATTTTATTTAATCTGTAGAACTTCAAAAAAAAAAAGCATTTCTAGAAAAAATATTAATGCATGACAGATAAATGTACACCTCAAACTAATATTGTATGTCAACTGTAATTAAAAATATAAATTTTAAAATAGCTGCCAAATAACAGCTTGAAAGACAGGCTGCAAGATTGTGTCTCTCACTTAAAGAAAATAGGGGGGTAGAGATACTTTGGAAACAAAGATAAAGAATTCTGTTCTGGACCAGTTGAGTACTAGGTGTTAAAGAACCTTCAGGTAAAAACATATGAGGGGGGACCAAGCATATGGAATTTATTTATAAAATACTGTGTATTTATTCTTACATGTTTAAACTTCAGTCACCTTCAAAGTACTCTCCATTTGATGCAATACACCTATGGAGACATTTTTCTCCACTGTTCAAAACATGTTTGAACTAGTCAACTTTGATGCCTTTTAGTGCTTCTGCTTCCCCCCCTCCCCTCTTCCACATAGACAAAATGTTTCCCTTTGAAGACTTTCTCATCTAGGAAACAAAAAATTTTGCTCAGGGCAAGATAAGGTAAATAGGGAGAGTAGGGCATGGGGGGTCATGCTGATTTTGGTCAAAAACTACTGAAAAGTCAGCACAGTGTGGGTAGATGTGCTCATAACTCACCCACCATGAAATGGGCAAACATAATGAGTCTTCCAAAAAATGTTTTTCACTGAAGCCAAAGGTAGTCTCTCAGAACAATGCTGATGGGTTCCTAGAACATTCACCTGGCAGGGGAAGCCCATACTTTAAGGGGCCCGCCCTCCAGAAGATAATTCTGAGTTTTGGGGAGGTCCCCCTCATATTAAGCCACATGGTACATGGTAGACAGTGCAAGAGAGAGAATTGGTCTGGAGTCATAAAGTCGTGATTCACCAATAGAGATGATAAGTAAAATAAGGAGATAGTACAAGTTTGCTAAAAAAGATCTGTCAGATTAAGAATAGAAAAACACATAAGACAACCTGACAAAAGAAATATAAAATGCAACAGGTGGAGACGGCAACAGAGACAGAGTAAGGTTGATTAGAGACGTGGGAGGGAACGCATGTTCTCCAAAACCCAAAATAATTGTCAATCATTTATATTTATGCACTTCATGGTTAAATAAATCCAATTAAATATTTTCACTAGTGTATATTTATTTATATGAAAACTAACTTCTCTGTATATATTTATGGCACTTGCTGAGAAGTGCAGAAATACTGAGCCTTAGGAGAAAGTAAAACTAATCTGTTACTTAAAGTAAGATGTGTAATCATATTTGGTTTTGGTATGACCCTAAATATAAAACACATTTTTCTGAAAGGAAAAAATAAGAACATTTTAAACAATATTAGGTTCGATCCATAGATTTTGGGAGAATTACAATGTTTTGGGTCTTTGAGCAAGTCATGATTTGCTCAGGATTTTGAAAAATGTGATTATTATTGTATATGATTTTTTATAGTTCTTAATGTCTTAAATTATAATTATAATTGCAGAGCTGCAAATTTTATTTGGAAATATGCTTCATCGATTTAAATAAGAAGCTGGTTTTAAAAGAGGACTGAATACTCCACATATTCGTTTTGTCCAGGAGGGGTTTTAAAAATGATGCTCGCAGGCCCTGGCTGGTGTGGCTCAGTGAACTGAACGTGGGCCTGCGAACCAAAGGGTTGCCGGTTCGATTCCCAGTCAGGGCACATGCCTGGGTTGCAGACCAGGTCCCCAGTAGGGGGCACATGGGAGGCAACCACACATTGATGTTTCTGTCCCTCTCCTTCTCCTTTCCTTCCCCTCTCTCTAAAAATAAATAAATACAATCTTTAAAAAAAAAAAGGACGCTCACATGATAATCGTCTGCTTCCTGTTAGTAACTACCCTATTTCTGAAACATGGAATCTGTGATTTCCTATGTGACATATTTTGTGTTTTTTCTTGATAAAAACAGAGGAAAGACTAAACTGATTTAAATTTTAAAGAAAAATCATTTAAAATTTAAGTACCTGTATGCCATCTTTCAGGGAAAAGCATATAAAATAGCCAAGTTATAAATCATTCAAAAAAGGGGATTTATGATGGAAACAACAAGCCAACTTTTACTATAGCTTCTCTACTGGGTGCTGATCTATAGAATAGTTATAATAAATCATGCAGTGAATGAATAGAACATAGAATTCTTTTAACTTCCTAAGGAGCATATCCTGAGACTTACTTCTTTCTGACTTTGCATACTTATGCTTGCACATCTTTTTTTATTAGATATTTTACACTGCATTGACTGTGCCATACCACATTCCAACAAACAAATTAGACATCTGTGTATGATCAGATAAATATTCGTAATCCAGTTTTCATTTTAATCTGATATATTATGTATTTGCACATTTGGTGCCAGGGTTGCAGTACTCCTGTTGTTTACAGCCTTTTTTGTAAGCAAACCTACTAATATCTAGCCATCTTTTCACAGGCTAAGGAGAGCATGTTTTATTTGGTTACAAATGCCATTTGAAATTTTATAAACTGGAGTATTATCTGAAATATATTTCCTCAAAAATTTAGTGTTCATTTTTAGGATTTTAGACATATTCTTCTTAACTATTTGTTGCTAATTTCATCTTTTCAAATAAGTTTGCTGAAGAGACCATTTAGAATAGGCCTGCACAATTTTTTTCACAATAGGTATAGTTTGTTCCCCTTCCATTTACACTAATAAAAAGCTTGTAAGTTTTTAGGGGGAGAATGTTAGAATTACAAAATAAAATAAATAGTAAAATAGCAGATAGGAACTAAATTGAAAGAGATGAAAAGACAAGGAGAAGGGCATGCAGTGGCAACAAGATGAAGACAATAAATTGAAAGAAATATAAGAAAAATGCATCATGATAAATTGTCTTTCAAATATAGGAATTTTGGTATTAAATCTTCTGGATACTTTGTGTACATTTACTGCCTAAGAAGCTTGAACAGATATAAAAAAGTTCAGGAAAGGAAGATGAGAATAAAATTAAGTTCACATCTCTTCCCACAGATTTATTAACTACTCAATAATTTGATTAGCCTACTAAGATTAAAAATATCTTGAAAGCTAAGTTTCTTGCTTATGCAGTGCCTTGGAATCAGAAAGTTACAATAATCTCATCATTTGCCTTAATTTTTTAAATTATATTTCATTGATTATGTATTACAGGTGTCCCAATTTTTCCCCCTTTGTCCCCCTCCACACAGCACCCAGCACTCCTTCAGGCAATCCCCACAGCATTGCTCATGTCCATAGGTCATGCATAGGCTCTTTGGCTGCTCCATTTCCTATACTGTACTTTACATTCCCAAGGCTATTCTGTAACTACCTATTTGTACTTCTTAATCCCCTCACCTCTCACCCATTGTCCTCCATACCCTACTCCCATCTGGCAGCCATCAAAACACTCTCCATATCCATGATTCTGTCTCTGTTCTTCTTGTTTGCTTAGTGTGTTTTTTAGATTCAATTGTTGATAGGTTTGTATTTTTGGTAATTTTATTGTTCATAGTTTTCATCTTCTTTTTCTTAACATTTCATACAATAAAGTTTTGGTGATGATGAACTCCTTTAGTTTTTTTTTTTTTTTTTCTTGTCTGGGAAGCTCTTTATCTGTCCTTCAATTCAAAATGATAGCTTTACTGGGTAGAGCAATCGTGGCTATAGGTCCCTGCTTTTCATGACTTTGAATATTTCTTGCCAATCCCTTCTATCCTGCAAAGTTTCTTTTGAAGAATCAGCTAACAATCTTAGGAGAACTCTCCTGAAGGTAATGAACTTCTTTTCTTGACTGCTTTTAAGATTTTATCTTTAAACTTTGGTATTTTAATTATGATATGTCTTGGAGTGGGCCTCTTTTCATCCATCCTGTTTGGGACTCTCTGTGCTTCCAGGACTTGTATGTCTATTTCCTTCACCCAATCAGGGGAGTTTTCTTTCATTATTTTTTCAAATAGATTTCCAGTTTCTTGCTCTTTCTTTTCTCCTTCTGTAATCCTTATGATGCATATGTTGGGCCTCTTGAAGTTGTCCCAGAGGCTGCTTATAGTATCCTCATGATTTTGATTCTCTTTTGTTCTTGTTTTGATTGGTTACTTTTTGCTTCCTTATGTTCCAAATCATTAATTTGATTCTGAGCTTCATCCACTTTACTGTTGTTTCTCTATAAATTGTTCTTTATTTCTATTAGTATATCCTTTGTTTTTGACTGGATTTTTTTTATTCTGTTGAGGTCCTCACTAAGTTCCTTGAGCATTCTTATAACCAGTGTTTTGAACTTTGCCTCTGATAGATTGCTTATCTCCATTTTGTTTAGCTCTTTTTCTGGAGTTTTGATCTGCTCTTTCATGTGGGCCATGTATCTTTGTCTCCCTGGCTTGGCAACCTCCCTGTGTTTGTTACTATGTATTAGGTAGATCTGCTTTGACCACAGAGTCTTGGAAGTGTGGCCTAATGTAGCAGGTGTCTTGTAGGATTCAGTGGCACAACCTCCCCTTATCACCCTATCTGGGTACTCAAGGTGCACCCTTCAGGTGGGCTGAGTACAACCTCCCTTTGTGGTTGGGTGGGGCAGAGTGTCTGAGGATCTCCATGGTGGGTCAAACAGTGTTAGCTATGTTGATAGAGTCTCAGATATGATATCAACTTGCTGGCTCTTTGACTCTATGCAGGGCTTTAGAAAAGGAACAATGACCTCTGCTCACCTTGATGCCAGATGTTTCAGTTTCTTCCTGTATGTCAGTGGTGCTTTTCAAGCTGCTACTCCTATGCTGGAGCTCAGAGGAGGTGAGATTGAGTAGGTGAGTCCCTATGTCGGTTCTTTAAGAGGAACTGCTTGAGGCTCCAGCAGTTTCTTCCTCTGACTCAATCCCTGCTGGTTTTTGCAGCCAGAAGTTGTGGGGACTTTTCTTCCTGGTACTGGAACCTTGTACTGTAGGTTTTGCTGCAGGTTCCCCACTCCAGAGATATCCCTCCTGAACTTGTATCCACCACACATGGGTGTGGGACCAGCCCATTCTGCATCTGCACCCCTCCTACCAGTCTGGATGGATGTGGTTTCTTTAATTCCGTAGTTGTCAGACTTCCATTCAACTTGATTTCTGATGGTTCTGAGTGGTGGTTCTATATTTTAGTTGTAATTTTGTTGTGGTTATGCAAAGAATGCAAGCCATGTCTGACTATGCCACCATCTTGACCGGAATCTCATAGCCACTTACCTTTAAATTTATTGAACTTTTTACTAGTTAACCAGCAATAATTACTTTGAAATTAATTTGTTTCAAATTATGATTTTGTACTAAAGTAAAACATAAATGATACTTCAAGCACGAGGTCTTTATGCTCATTCCTAGAATGGCGACAGAAAAGCACATCAAGTCCATTTATATACTGAGAATAATGCTTTCTCAGAGTTAAGAGGTCAGGAAAGGACATCTACTCCACCAGAATGGATTTCAAACGTCTTTAGCAAAGTCAGTGGGAAGAACTTGGGGAAATTCGCCTGCCTGGGATCTCGCCAGTGCTTGCTCATGAATATGAGAATAGGAAGTGGGGAAAAATCTTCCTATCTTTTCCTAACTAACTAAAAACATTAGTTAGATCAGCAACAACAGATAAGAGATAGTGCCTGTGAGATTTGGCAAAGAGCAGAATTTTATAGAAGGGCAAAAGAGGTACACCCTGCACTAAGCTGATGTAGTAGGTTCACTAAACACATTTCACACGATTCATAGGCAATTGTGTATTCTTGAATTGAGAACTGGATTCATTTACAACTTGACAGCCTACATAATTAGAAAAAACAGTTCCCATACTTTTATGTGATTTAGTTTGTAAACAACAACAAAAACTTTGTTTTCTTTAATGATGTTTATAAGAAAATTTATTTTTTTTAAATATGGTTAATTGTAAGGTGCTATTCCACATAGCAAGACATAACTTTTGACCTAGTGTCAGCAGCATGTACAGAAAGTGAAGGGGAAAACAATGAACTAAAAATCAGGAGACGGGGATTTTCATCTTGTGGTTGCCACTAATTAGCTATCTGAACAAGAGCATCTCTGTGTCTCTGGATATGAATTTTCTCATCTGTAAAATGAAACACTTGTTTATCCCCAAAGCCCTTTCTAGTGCTAAAAATCTATATACACTGCATTATCTTTTCCGGCAGTGTAAGCAGTGTATGCTGACCTATCCATGTGTGCTATTCTGTTCTTTTGTGAGTATGCTATGCTCCAGTAGCCTTGACTGACAATGTTTATAAGTGTAGTCTATGTGGTAGAGGGACTCCAGGTGATTTGTTCAAGAAAATCCCTACCAGTGCCAATTAGCAAAGACCCCAATCAATGAAGTACCCTGGTCATACTGTGATGCCAATGATTCCTTGGGGATGTGCTTCTGTGGATGTCTGTTTGACTAAGAATAAGGTGTGTACACAGTAAAATAATCAGTTAAAATTTCAGTAACAATCAGATAAACTATATTCTTTTAAGAGAAAAATTATAGCTTATATTGCTTCTTCAACTGTATTTTTATGATAGATATAGAAAAGAAAAAAAATCAGTGAATTATGGATATAATAAATTAGCACCCATAAAGTTAATAGTTATATTAGAGTGCACAACTATGCTTAGATTTTACTATCCCTACCTAATAAATAATCACTGAGAGAGAAATAGTAATGTGTATATATATATATATATAATGCATATATAATATATATATGTCCCTATCTAAAATGGTTTTACATAATATATATTTATAATGAGTATATGTACTTAAAATATATGAATATATATATATGATGAGTACATTCCGAAGGACTGGGGACACTATAATTGCCATAGATAACTGCATTGACCATGTGATTCTAAGTCTATTCAATCACATCTCAAAATCACTAGTATGTCTATGCCATGGTATCTTGTGGAAATGTTGATATATTGTAATTATATTTTAATAAATGTGTTCAATGTGTTTAATGATCTGGAACAAAATGGTGGCACAATTGCTTTTTAATAATATCTCTGAAATATGATAAAAATAATCGAGTCTTGCCCTTTTTCTATTAACTCATTTATCTAAGGAACATTGATCCAGAGCAAGGTAATGACTTTGAAGCCAATGTAAACATTATTCTGTTATGTAGTTACAAAATGTATTACTGGCAGTTTAAAAACTCTTTTGAAAAGGCTTTTTACTGTTTAAAAAAAACATCAGGGGAGAATGTGGATAAATCAGCAATAAACCTTCATGTCCTTTATGAGGAATAATAGGCTAATAATGGGTCAGTAGTGGCACAGAATTCAAACGTACTGGATAAAAGAGTGAACAGTCCATATGGTCCAACTCTTCACAACTCGTTGTCTTTGGACCAACCAAAGCAAGTTGTCGCTTCCCTTTTTTCTCCATTTTTATTCTGCCTCTATCCTAGGATCTCTGTAATATAATTTAGAACATTTACCACTCTGAAATACAATTTTAAAAATACTTATCCAACCCAACTCAGTTACAGATGAATCAATCAATTTCTAGAGAATTAAAGTGACTTTCTGAAATCAGTTTATTAGCAGCAGAGTTGGAACCTTGGTTTCATGATTTCAGATGCAGCAATTGTCTTTTAGACTCCAGACATTCATCTTTTAGCCTTTGTGTAGATTAAAATCAAGATTATTTTAATGTGATCTTCTTTGGGTATTTAAAATCTTGAGTCGATTTAGGATGTTAAAATCCATGTAATGTTTATAGAAATTAGGTTTATGCTTAGAAGATAAAATTAGCCAAGTGAAAATGCAGAAGCCAGGGTTTTCAGCAATTAGAAGCAGATCCAATAGTTTGGAAACCTTCACTGAACAGATGTGGAGTAAGCACTAAAGGGCAGGTATAGGTGTAGCTATTCATCAGAACCCAAATGTGCAATGTGGCATCTTGACCCAAGATCATGTGAGAAAAAAGTCTCCATATAATTACCTAGCAAAAGTTCCAAGGCAAGTGACAATTAACAGCACCTTTGCCCTATCCAGACCTAATAATGCACAGCATCAATTAATTGATACATAAGAGCCTATTAAAGAAATAGGTAAACGGACAATAGATCTTCTAAATTTCCAGAAGGGTACGTCTATGTAAAGTTCACAATTTGAAGGGACAGAGAGAAGCCCGATATTAGAAGATAAATAAAATAGTTAAATTAACAAAACCAATGCAATAGATTTAACAACAATAACAAAATGACAGGTTAGCTCTCTAGAATCCTTTTTTGTTGGCCTTTGGACAATTTAGCACAATCTGGAGTCTAGCATAGTGCTCCTCGGGGTTTATGCCCAGAAATGTTGGCATATAAAGACTTAACCCACGTAAAATACATTTGATTAGACCACCGAGACGGAAATGTCTGCCTTTTGTAGTATTCTATTCAACATGAAATCAAATATAATTAAAAACTCGCCTTATGATCATGTATTCAGGACTAAGTATGTGAAAATATATACTTTAAAATGTTTAACACTTCATTGTGAAATAATCTTACACAAAACTCACAAGAGAGAAAGACAGAATAAATGAGACTGGTGCATCTGTTTTCATACTGGGGACATTATTTTAAATGTGACTGGAATATCCGTAGCATGATGGCTTGAAAAGGATGTGCCAAATTTTGCCTCTGTGACTCTCATTTTGCTTTCAAATCTAATTCATTCATAAGGGGCCAATTCTCAGCATGACATGCTATGTGTCATTTGGATTGTCTCCATGTTCAGCCTTCAATTTGAGTCATGTTTTGGTTCTATGGAGACAGAAGGCTGAAAGTACAAATTGAAAGATCTGTTTTCTAAAACCCTGTTTGCAACATACTGGAGCAAATACTGCACTGTTTGGTACTTAAGTAAGAGAATATAATATTAGAATAAGAAATTTCTCCCGACTTTCCCCCCAGACAAACTCTCTTCAGAGGCGACAGCTTTCAGAATTTTCAGGACATATATAACGGGGTACTGGTATCTGACAGGCTATGATGCCACCATGGAAGTGTGGTAGCCATGTGATATCATAGATGAGCCAGACACTTTCGGTGATGACAGACCAGAGTTCTTTACCAGTAGGTGGAAAACATTTCTTGGCATCCCTGGAAGCTCTTTGAGAATGTTGTGTTGAGGATAAACATAAACAATTTTAAAGCAATATCCTATAAAATATGAGTTATTAATCTTGACACAACAGCATTTAATTCACTGGCTGTTAAAGCCTAGAGAAGATTTCTTTTCAAAGAATTTAATTTTTAAAGGAAGTCTTTACATCTCCCTATATCAAATACTCAACTCACCTGACATCTTACTATTTTTAGTCTTATGTGACAACTGGTTCTGCAGCAGTCTTTTCACCTGGAGTCACGCAGAGCTCACCTGTTGTTGAGCAGTTCACGAGAGCACGGCAGTGTAAAGGCTCGTGTGGGGGCTAGGGCAGCAGTTTGAAATGTTACACGTTGGTTACTCCGGGCTTTGAGACTATAGGACTAACCTCCCAGAGTCTCTGCCCTAAGAGGGTCAGACATGCCTTCCTGGACCTGCTCACCAGGGGACCAAGCATCCCAGTCAGTACCACTTTTTTTTGGTAGAAATAGGTACTTCTGATTTTTTAGCAAGGTCACATTCCTGGGACTGCAGACACATTTACTAAATTCAGTCACTATTTGAAAGATTTAAATTGTTCCGAGAGGGAACACTAATACCATCAAATGCTGATGACTGAAAGAAAATTAGCATTCATGAAAATAGTAACTTTTTAAAAAAAAATCTAGTATCATACTCAAGGAATTATTATTAAATTTTATTTAATTTGCTCCCAAAAGTATCACACACTCACAGTTTCTATGTAAACCATGCAGACGAAGCCTATTGGAAACTGCACATTAGAAGCTACTGCAATACTGTAGGTTTTGAATGTACTTATATGACCTAAATTTAAGGTTACCGAGATTCAGGTGCATGTGCAATCAAACTTGTTTGTGCCAGTTGAACTTGTTAGAGTATTTAATTGGTCATACAGACTAATGAACTATAAAGAGGAAAAATGAAGCTTTTGGTATTAAAATGTTTTGAATTTGATAAAAAGTGAGTTGCTAAAATAGTCTAATGAATGGGGATAACTAAAAAAAACGATGAAAAGAAATTAAATGTATTCTGCATTCAGTTTGTTTCAAAAGTTAAGTATTAATTTGTGTTTTAGATATTGCAACTTGAAATCATAGACTTCAATTCTGGAAGTTATATGTTTTCTGTAAGAAAGATAGAATCCTCATAAAAACTCTATCCTAAATTAAGACTATTAAGTTGGTTAATAAATAACAATTTATATATTATAAATTGAAATAAAAATGTCACGTATTTTTATATTATTTTATTTTTCTCCTTAGTAACACTTTTACATTCAAAAGTAAAAACATAATTTTTTCTTATTTTTTAAACTTAAACAGTAAAAATCAATTGCAGTGAAAATGTTTACACTCATTGTTTCCATTATGGAAGTTATTAAATAAGCAGAGGATGAAGTCCTAATATTATGTTTTCAGTGTATGTGGGGTGATTCTGAAGGAAGACAATAGATGGTTGTTGCATTATGTAATCTAATCATAAAGAAATACTGCTTATGTTTTAGTAACTGAAAAACACAGTCAGTGGTGCAGTAAGTGAAAACACAACAAAAGCATAGAACAATTGTTTGTTTTAAGATTCCATACTTATTTTGAGATCCAGGAATAAATGAATAATTCTTATAATAATAAGTTGGAAATACTTTAATATCATATAATAAAGTTGAAAACAAATTTGGTTATATGTAGTTTTTAATACATACTTCTTGCTTGAGTGATACTGGCTGTGACATCCTCTCCTATCTACAACGTATGATCTTTTCATTTAGCAATTGTATGTTCCAAAGCATGACGGGAAAGTAATCTGGAAAGATCTGGAATGAGTGTTCTATAAACCAAACGACTCTGCGGATAATGAAATGACAAAGTGGTTTGAGATTGTTAAGCAGATGTTGGAAGATAAATCCTTCTCAACATTTTTGCTGTGGACTTTTAACTCCCCGGAACATTTGGTTTGAGTTTGGAAAGACTGCAGAATATCGCATCTCTTTTGTCCGAAACCACTGCAGCCACCCAGCCATGTTTTAGTTGACTGACTCATAAATTGTAATGAGTTTGAGTGTGATATTTGTAGAAAATTTGGGACAAGGATGCAGATGGTGATGATGAGGCTCCTAGAAAGGTAAATGACTAATACACCACTGAGGATGAAAAAGTCTTTGTTTTTCATCTCAAGCAAAACTATTACATGAAATGCAAAATAATCTCCACAATCATAACATATTACATTTTCTTTTCACAAGCAGATAACTCTTAAGTAAATGTTCTATAACAAACTTTGTATCTGTGTTCAAATTATTACACATGTGTTAGAGGAAAACATAAAATTGAGAAATTGTATTAACATTTGATCTATTCCTTTTTACTATTCTACAAAGAATTTTCTTTGCCAAACAGTATAATATTATAAATATTAGGGATATTTGACAAAAATACTTTTATACATTGTGAAATAATAAGATATATATACCTTGGTTCCTCACCCAGAGCTCCTAAAATCTTTAAAAATACAGGAACTAGGAGAATGTTTTGTTCTCATTTTTAATGTTTGACCCCCTTCCTGACAATTTCCTGAATGATAGGAGCATCCAACCCCAAGCTTCTAAGTCCTTTGGAATTTCATGGGCTATAAGAACGCCTTTTGTTTTAGTGAGGTAACTCCAGGTGGGCTCCTAGATGGGGACTGATCACCAGAAAGATAAAACCATGATTATAAGCTTGGGACTTTTAGCCCCACCCCATCCTCCATTCTATAGAGTGGAAAGGGGCTAAAAATGGGGTTAATAATTGATCATACTACTTGATGGAGCCTCCATAAAAATTCCAGTAGTACCAGATCTGGGGAGCTGCCTGGTTAGGGAACACACCTGCATACTGGGAAGTACGTGCATCTCAACTCCATGAGAGCAGAATCTCTTGCACTCAGGACCGCTGCAGACCTCACCCTACTCATGTCTTTATCGGGCTGTTCATCCGTATTCATTATTATATCATAAACCAGTAAACACAAGTGCTTCTCTGAATTCTGTGAGTCACTCCAGCAAATGATGGAAATGAAAGAGAGGATTATGAGACTCTAATTTATAGCCGGCAAGTCAGAAGTACAGGTGACAAGCTGGGGCTCTGAGTAATAATAATATTTCTTATTAGTTCACAATGTATGAATGTAATTTTTTGAAACTGTCTTAATATTTATAATGTTATATTGTTTGGCAAAGAAAATTATTTATAAAATAGAAGAAAAATAGATCAAATGTTAAACTGATAAAATTTAGACAGTCTTGTGGGACTAAGCCCTTAACTTATGAAATATGATACTAAATTCATGTTGATACTGTCAAAATTGAATTGATATATAGGACACCTAGCTGATGTCACAGAGAATTGCTTGGTGTGGGGAAAACAAACAAACAAACCAAAAAGGTACATTTGGTTAGCAGTGCAAAGATTCTTTGCTTGACCAGACTTGCAACAGCTTCTGCAACTTCTCCTGAGCCTGTCTGTGCACTTCCTTGTAAAATTCAGTTTTAACAAGGACCCTGCTAAGTCCGTTTAACCAGAACACACCACCTTCCATATCTGATTACCTTGATATTTGATCAGGCTCTTCATGCTCCACCATCCCCTGGCCTGGCTTCAGCAAGATTCCTATCAGTTTGACTTGGTCAGAATTTCCTTACTGTTGATATTTCTTCTTAGTAATTTTTCATTCAATTATCCCCTCTCTGCTCCTTGGCTATAAATTCCCACTTGCTAATCTGTATATTCAGTGTTGAGCCTGATCTCTCTCCCACTGTAAAATCCCATTGTAGTGGCCTCTATACCTCCCACAGCGGTCCTGAGTAATGTCTGCCTCACCATCTTTAACAGCATCATCAAACACTGTCAGCAGGGAAGTGACTCTGTGAGTAGTAAAGGATAAACACACAGGAGTGTTTTGTTCCTTTACATACTTCTATAGGTGAATCAAGTTTCGGTAATTAAAATGAATTAAATGTTTTTTAAGTTCATTTTTGTTCTGTAAGTTTGCAACTGTACCAAAAATGATAGATAGGCCATGAAGAATTCCCTATTAAAAGGGTTAGTATCTATTAACCAGTCACCACAATAACTATAATTTAAAAGTGTTAGTGTATTAGCTTCCATAAAAATCCAAGCATTCAAAAAAGATTTTAAAACACTTAGGAACTGCCCTTGAAGAAAACGTTTATGCAGTCCACACTGAGTGGACATGAAAAAGTTAAGTGGCCAAGTTCTAGACTATTACAGCTGAGTTGTTGGTAGGGTGCATGCCTTAGAGTGCCCTTAAACAAGTGACGTAGAATCAATTACTTCTGCCCAGTAGGGAAGACTTCTTTGTCCAGGTAAGCTCGAAGCTATTTTCTTCCTACCACTCTTAACTCAAATCCCTCCTACTTCTGCCACAGTGCCGAACAAAGACAAGATGTAGAGCAGAGATTTAGCACACACACAAAGACGAACCCATTCCTGCATCCAGCAGATGTTGGTGAAATCTTGATGAAAGTACCCTGAAGGAGAGAGCAAAGCTAATAATTCTGCATCACACAGATCTCTTCAGAATCCAATTAGAAAGGCAGTAGCTAGAGGTTTGACTAGTGTTTAATGAAAATTCCATTTTAATCTTCCTTAAACGATAAGCAGCTGACTGTTAACAATGGCCTCTTATGAGATGGGGAGAATTAATAAAACAATATGGAAAGAACTCCAACAAATCACTAGAAGAAATCACCCAGTAGGCGAACATCGAATGATTTGAACTAAATAGGAGCAGAAAATATATATTAAAAGGTGTTCAATCTTATTAGTAATCAGAAAAACAAGAGGGGAAAAGAAACATGTTGAGATACAGATTTATACCCATTAAAGGTAAAAATAATGTAAAAGCAGGCAAACAATAGGGATGGAAAGGTTCTGGAAAAATGAAAACTCTCATAGCCTGTTGGAAGGAAGGAAAATTAGTATAACCACTGTGTAGTGTATTAGAGAACATGCAACAGAATTGAAAATATTTTAAATGTATGAATAGTTTACAGTTCTAGATACATCACCTCTATAAATGTTTACAAATATGCAGTAGAAAATGTTTACAGGCATGTTTATTGGATTGCTCTTAGTAAAGAAAACAAGTGAAAAAAACACCAAAGTCTCAAAGTCTATCTGGTAGGATGTAGATATATAAAGAGAGGTTTGTTAATAAATTGAATTATAATCTAGCAGCTAAAGTGAGTAAATGAAAACCCTCTGTATCAATATGGGTATAAATTCCTAAAGATAGATGAGACAATTGAAATTATATAATAATATAATTTATATAAGCTTAAAGAAAAATCTTACAAAATTATCTATATAATTAGATGCATTAATAATATAGTTGAAAAGGGAAGGATGAAATTGAACCAAGGGGAGTAATGAAGGGAATTTCTATTTTTTCTTATTTATTTAAAAATATATAGCTAAGATAACATACTTATATTCACTCATTATGGAATTTTGCCTAACTAATGAATTATATATGCAGAGATAGGTTTTATTTATTTCAAAATGAAAATGTTTAAAATAGTATATTTAGATTAAATACTGTAATTTGTTGAGGAATGGTAAAAATCTGGGGAAAATAAAGTAAAAGGAAAGATATTTTTAGTATGCAGATTTACAAAAAAAAGTTTATGTAGAAAGGGAAATTTACTCAACTCCTCAGACTTGGTGATATTTGATGAAATCAGAACATTCATAAAGACATCTCTGCTGCATACTGAGGTAGAAAAGTTATCTCAAAGAATAGCTGTTTGTGATTTATTTGGAGGGTTGTATTATGTACGGAACCAGAATCTCTTCTTTTACAAAATACCATTTTTCACCTGAAAGACAAACTTATAGACACACTATGATTATTCGGATTTAGGCAATTGGTCGACCACCTCACAAATAAAAAAAAAAAAAATGAGTAAGCCTATCACCCAGGATAACAACAGATAATTCTGTGGCCAATGAACTTTTCTATACAACCTATAGCTTAAAAGCTTTCCTACATATGCATACTTTTCTGATGAAGTAGGTGACATTATTAACAAATGTATTTCCTTACATTATGTAATTGAATGTATCAATCTTTCAAATATCTGTATAATCCCATAAAACAATCTTTTGTAAATGACTTATAATTTATGATACAAAATTATGAATGTGTATAAAAATATAAGATTGGCAAGTTGATTTTAATACAGTATAATAAGAGTATGAAAAGTTCACTGATATGGTTGCAGACTTCACATTACACTAACATATAGGGAACTGTTCCAAGCGTGGTAACTGTGGCCCAACCCCCACTCGGAAAAGCCAGTGGGGAGCGAGGTTCAGCAGGCAGGACTCACGCCCACAGATAGGTTCTCCCGTGGGGAATCAGACCTGCATTGTACCTAGACCGCTATGAGGCTTGCTCTTGCTAAAGCTCCCTCACCCTGAATTGAGGCAGCAAATGTTTACTGAGTATCTTTAACTTCCTAAAGTCTGTGCTAAACCACCCAAGTACAGAGTATAACCGGTTCGACCACTTTTCCCTTTACATTTGCAAATATCCTTTGATGTATTTATCAACATCTTCTCCTTTGTTGTCTGTAAAAGATAACCACCCAAAACAAACCTGTGCATAGTAAATGAGGACCATCCTTGATACAAGGTGCCCACAAAAACAATAAAAGCCTGTCCAGGCAGGGGTCAGGGGCCCTCTCTCTGACTTAGAAACCGGCCGCTCAGTCCCTTTTTCTCCACAGGATTTCTGTAGTCCGTGTGTATATGTCTATTGCCCCCACAACACAGGATCCTGCTGGCCAGGATCCGCATCACTAACATTTAAGAAACTATCACTTGCCAAGTTTTGATGTAGTATCAAAGAATATCTATAATTATTTGAAAAGCTTGTAAAATATTCCTTGTAACTTTTCTGATTTCACATAATTCAATCAAATGACACATCACAACAGACTGAACACAAAAGGAAATATAAGTATTCAACTGTCTTCTATTAAGGCAGAAATTAGATTTGCCACATTATAAATGATGCCAATATTACCACAAATGTTTTTTAAAATTTGTTAATTAAAAATGTTATGCATGCTTATACGTAATGGGTTTCTTGTGATTTTAAATAATACATGAGTAATTTAAATATTAAAAAAGAGATTTAGTGCATAGAGAAACAGCTACTATGTGGTAGAAAAATAATACCACCTCCAAAAACTACTAAAGATGCAAATATATATTTGCACATTTTGAATTAGGAATCTAATATCCTAGATCATTTCTCAGTCTATGCTCTCAATTCACTAATGAATAAAATAACTTTTACATGCTGTTAAGCTGTTAATTATTAGAAGCATTATTTATTTAACCATAAATACACATTTCAAATCTTTAATATGAAAATAGTCATAGAGTTACAAAAAAGACATTTTAAATTTGCTTAGATTTTAAACAAAATTTTCATCAAATTTTGCTTGTATATTAAACATTGATATTGATAAGTGATTGCAATATAAATATATATACATATATATATGAGATATCTATACAGATATTTAATCAATCAGACAGCCCTATTCAATTTCTGAGATAGAAATTTTGTTAATTATTTCAACCCAAGGAAAGATTTGAAACTGACGAGTAGCAGGTATGGTATTAGGTTATTTAATAACAAAGCTTGCAATTTAAACTATGTAATGCCAGTCTCATGACATATTTACCCACAGTTTCTAAAGATCTGTATTGTGAATTTAGACAAAGGTTGATTAATTACATTATATTTGCCCTGATAGAAAGAGAAAATATTTTCCACAGTTCCCTTCTTGCCGCAAGTGACTGTCAGTAAGTCAATGAAATTAATTTATTTATGACATATAACTCTGAAGAGTAAGAGCTGAACAATATTATTGAATCTTCTCATCCTCACAACTTTTTAAAGTCACCTATCTTTATAAAGTGACAGAAGAAAAATATCATAGCAGTAAAATGATTTATTCTATGGCGCTGTTGGTCAGCTCACAACACAGCAATCCTGGTACAGAAATGCAGGGGGAAAAAAAAAAAAACAAACCTAGAATTATAGAAAGCCAAAGTTGTAGTTAAGTATGTGTGTATATATATGTATATGTATATGTATATGTATATGTATATGTATATATATATATGAAAAGTATATTTCAGGAAATGTACTACACAAGGTAGGACTCAAAAATATTGTTAAATGCATCAATATCAAGAATGACTTATAGAACTTATGGGAAATCACATCTTTAAACCCATTCTATTTGTGTCAGTTCATCTTTTTCCACCTCGATTTTTTTTAAACATGCACATTTCCTGTACTGGTTTTATTTTCTCATTTGCTGAGGATCAACTGTAGTATTCTAGAAAAATAGAAATGTGTTTTTGAGTGATTATACAAAAGATATGACATAAATATAGATTGTTACATTTTTCTGGGAATAAAATAATATAAATTTACTTTTATACTTATCAAAATTGAGAAATTTGTATCAAATTAAAGTGAAAAAATCTATATTTTATTGAATATATGTTCAATTGCTCAGAGGTTAAGGCTGAAATGGCTGTATTTATTTTTCTCTCCTCATTCCTTCTCATTTTCCTTCCCATTTGATCATTTTGATGTTTAGTATCATTTATATATTACCAAGGTAGAAAATGTTATAAAACAGACACATGCTATTTTTACATATTTTTTCTGATAACTTATTTGCATGGTGTATAATATCACCATGTAATTTGAAAATGAGAATCATAAAAGAAAAAAAGATAGGGTAGAAAAATTACCATTCAGAGAAAAACTAAATTGATAGGATGTAAAAATGTTAAATGCCTACCCTGAATATGATTATTTGCTTTAAAAAATAATTATTTTTTCAAAATATCAAGGTATCACTGCTAAAAAATAACACCCTTCGTGGGGAAGCCAATCCATTCTATAAACTCACAACTCTGGTGCTCCTTCACAATGCTTCATAATTAGAAAATAATGATGGCTTTTTGTACTTTCTTTAGTAACATAAAATAATTTGAAATGGTTATTTACTTTATTTTTCATGATTATGAAGAAGTGATTAATCAAAATGAAATGATTATTCTTTTACGTCAAGAAGCCACTATAAGAACCCATATATTTGTCTAGTAGTAACATAGCTGGACCCCCACTGAACCACCCATACCTCTTGCCCGCTTCCTCTGGGGTTTCTAACTTATTTAGGCAGGGCAGACCTATTACACTGCCCCGAGCATCATGGAGGTGCCTTCAGATTTGCTGTCATCCATTTCCCATCTCTCAACAAATTCTCAAGGAAATCTTTTAGCGTTCTTGTCCCATTAAGTTACTAAAAGGCAGTTACTGAAAAATATCATTAAATACCTACCCTAGCCCTATGTGATGTCAATATTTCAACAAATATTTAATGACTGTTCAACAAGACAAGTGCTAGTTTTGCTAATCAGCTAAATATAGATGCCATACTGATACAACGTAAAACACAAAACACAAAATATACACCATACCAACCCAAGAGTCCTGATCTTAGAGCGGATGGAGATTCGTCTCAAAAAAAGAACAAGAGCTACATTTCCATTTTTCTGAGTACTGTACAGGGCAGCAACGCCCTCAGTGTGGTGTATGGGACAGCATCCAACCACCAACTGTTAGCAGTCTACACAACGTTAAAACGGAAATTTACAGCAAGCAATTAACAACTTTAATAGCAATTTCACAGAATGTGTTGTGTCTGTGGAACCTAATAAAATCAGCTCATATTTTCATATCTTTGTTTTTATTTTACTTTTATAGTAATACATGTGTTAAAAATATCAGTGTACAATGGTTTGAAACGGTTTTCCCCCTCTCCCCCAAAACACATGATCTTTCACGCAGATAGCGGTGAAGAACTGAAATACAGCCTTGCTACTCAAAGTGTGACATTCAGACCAGCAGCTCTGACCTTACCTGGGAACTTGTTAGAGAGCTGAATCTCAGACCTAAACCAAACCTACTTAGTCCAGACTTGTACTTTGACAATATCTCCAGGCAAAAAGTAGGTATATTAAGTTTTCAGCAGCTAATTGAGGTTTAGTGATATATGAGAATCCACACACACTTAACTTGCACCATTTGGTCAGTTTTGACATATATGAGCAGCAGTGAAGCCGTCACCATAATGAAGACAGTGGATATATATATCCATCAGCCCCCAACGCTTCCTCGTGCCCCTTTGTAACCAGTCAGTCCTGCCACTCACCTCTCCTGCTCCGTTTCCAGCCCACCACTGTTGTGCTTTTTTTTTTGTCACTCTACATCACTTTGTAGTTCTAGAATTTTATAAAATGAAATCATACATTGTGCATTCTCTTTTACCTGGTTTCATGCACTCCACATAATTATTTTGTAACTTATCCAGATCGTTTTATATACGAGGTCTATTTAGAAATATCCAACCATGTAATATGAAAAATAGAGTCATTTATTGAAGAAAATGCAAGAAACATTGCACACAGGACAATGACGGCTCGGTTTCCTTCGAAGTAGGCGCCTTGGAACCTCACACAGCTCTCCCAGTGTCTCTTCCACTGTTCGAAACAATCTGCCAAATTGTTTGCTGGAATTATCATCAGCTGCCTGATTATATTTTCCTGAATCTCAACTGTCTGTAATCTCTTCCATCTCAAAGGTGATTTTAGTTTTGGGTAAAGTCAAGAGTCACAGGGCACCAAATCTGGACTGTATCAGGGTTGAGTTTTATTCCCTTCATTACTGATCTATTTTGTTGCCAATACCACACATTCCTGGTAAGTGTAGATTAATAATTATTCTTGAAATTAGGTACTATTAGTCATTTAACTTTGTTCTTCTTCAAGGATATTTTGGCTATTCTAGATTCTTTGTACATTTGTATGAATTTTACAATCACACTGACAATTTCTATCAAAAATACTTGCTTGGTTTTTTGTTATAGTAAACGCATTGAATCTTTAGATTATTTTGGAAAATTTGGCATGTTTTCTATAACTGAATGTTCCAATCCATGAACTTGGTTTGTCTCTTGATTTATTTAATTTTGCAAATTCTTTAGCAATATTGTTTAGTGTTCAATGTAAAGGTTTTTTTATTATTATTTTGGTTTAGTTTTGATTTATTCCTAAGTATTTTCATTTGGATACTATCTTAAAATGGTAATGCTTTATTAATTTAATTTCCAACAGTTTGAAGAAAGAAAAAAAACACAAGTGATTTGGTTTTTGTACATCAATCTTAAATCTTGCAACCTTGATAAACACATGAATGGTTTCTATTAACATCTTTTTTATTATAGATGATCATGTTTTTTGTAAATAATTTCAGCTTTTTCTTCTAATCTTGTTGTCTTTAATTTCGTTTTCTTATTTGACAAAATCTCCAGTGAAATGTTCAACTGGTAAGAGTAAACACCTTTGTTTTGTTGGTGAGCTTAGGGGAAAATACTCAGTATTTCTCTATGATATATGTTTGCTGTAAGTTATTCATAGATGCCATTTTTCAGGTAAAAGAAGTTTCTTTCTGTTTCTATTTTTCTAAAAATAGAAACAGAGTGTTTTTAAATGTCATTCTATCAGCATCTACTAAGAATATTTTATGGTCTTTTTTTTAGCTTCCATAATTTGCTAAATTGCACTGATTGATTTTTGAATGGGTCAGTCCCTTTTGTCCTCTTAATATAAAGTTAACTTGTTCATGATAAATTATCCCCTTCATACAGTTTTGGATTCTTGTTAATTTTTTTAAAATTACAGTTGACAATATTATGTTAGTTTCAGGTATACACCTCAGTGGCTATATATTATACAAATAACTAAATGATCATTCTGATAAATCTCATACCAATCTCATACCTCACATTGTTATTTCAATATTATTGCCTTCATTCCCCATGCTGTACCTTATATCCCTATGACTATTGTGTACAGCAAATTTGTACTTCTTAATCCCTGCACTTTTGTCACCCATCCCCCCAATGCCCCACCTACCTGGTAACTGTAAAAATGTTCTCGGTATCTGTGAGTCCATTTATGTTCTGTTTGTTTGTTTTTTAGATTTAATTGTTGACAGGTATGTATTTATTGACATTTTATTATTTCTATTATTTATATAATTTTTCCCATCGTCTTTACTAAGACTCCTTAACATTTCATGTAATACTGGTTTGGTAGTGATGAACTCCTTTAGCTTGTTCTTTGAAGCTCTTTATCTGTCCTTTGATTCTAAATGATAGCTTTTCCGTATAGAGTAATCTTTGTTGTAGCTTGTTGCTTTTCATCACTTAGAATATTTCTTGAAAATCCCTTCTGGCTGTAAAGTTTCTGTTACAAAATCAACTGACAGTCTTGTAGCATAACTAGCTGCTTTTCTTCGATGGTTGTAAGATTTTCTGTCTTTTTAACCTTTGTCATTTTAATTACGATGTGTTTTGGTATGGGCCTCCTTGGGTTCATCTTGTTTGGGACTTTTTGCACTTCCTGGAATTTTACATCTATTTCCTACACCAGGTTAGGGAAGTTTTGTCATCATTTTTTTCAAACCATTCTCCAATCACTTGCTCTCTTGCTTCTCCTTCCAGCACCCTTATGATACAAATGTTGGTACACTTGTAGTTGTCCCAAAGCCTCCTTACACTATCTTCATTTTTTTTTTGGATACTTTTTTTTCTTTTTGCTGATTGGGTGTTTTTTTTTTTCCTTCCTTATATTCCAAATCTCTGATTTGATTTCAGCTTCATCTACTCTACTGTTGATTCCCTGTAAATTATTTTTCATTTCAGTTAGTGCATCCTTCATTCTGACTGGTTCTATTTTATAGTTTCCATGTCCTTTTTTATGCTGTTAGGTCTTCATTAAGTTCACTTAGCATATTTATAACCAGTGTTTTGAAATCAGCATCTAGTAAACTGCTTGTCTTCATTTTGTTTAGCTCTTTTTCTGGATTTTTGTTCTGTTCTTTCATTTGGAACATGTTTCTCTTTCTCCTTATTTTTGCAGTCTCCCTATGCTTGTTTCTGTGAATTAGCCAGAGCTGTACATCTCCCAGACTTGGTAATGTAGCATTATGTGCTAAGTTTCTTTAGGACCCAATGGCACAGCCTTCCTGATAACCCAAGCTAGGCATTCCAGGTGCATTCCATCCCCATCCCCATGTGGGCTGTGTACACCCTACTGCCTTAGGTGAGCCTTGATTACTGTTGGTACATAAAAGGTAGGGATTTACTCTCAGGCCAATTGGCTGCAAAGACTGGCTACCACCACTGACCATTGTGGAGTATCAGCTATGCAGGAGCCCATACCACAGAGCAAGATTTACCTCAATGGGGCTCTGGAGCATGCTGAGCCCACCCTATGAGTGTGTCACTGTGGAGATGGTGGGGTGGTGCTTGGATGTGGTCTGAAGCTGTATGCCAGGTAACTGCCTCTGGGGCCTCCCCAGAAATGCAGGCCAAGGTCAGCTACCACCTCTGCCCTGCAAAGGGCCACCTGACATAAGCCACAAAGTGATATGCAGATGACTGCTACTTGTGCTGGCTTGGAGCTACCCAGGCAAGACCAAGGTGGAAACCACGGCAGGATGTTGCTAGTGCCAGGCCTGGGGCAAATTAGCAAGAAGTACAGAGAACACTGAGGCAAGATGCTGAATGTTTAACTATATCTAAATTTTTCTGAGTCATTCTTTTACATGTAGACATTCATTTTTTTTTCTAAACACCATTTGTTGAAAAGACTAGATATCTAAACATGTTAGATTTATAATAGAACAGATGGAACATTGAAAAATAAAAATCATTTTACTTGATCAATTTTAGTAAAATATATTTTCCTTTTTTTCTTGACATATTCTTTGGATGTAATAATTTGAAGCTTTGTTACATTGAGCAAATATATATACTGAAGTCAATGTACCCTAGCAATTACCAGTGTTCCTAGTTTCATTTACTATTTACTGTTCCTGCATTTCTCTGTCATTTGGTAATATAATTACTATTCTGGATGTTCTCTATTTTGTGCAAAGTTATTCTTTATCCTTTCATGTACAGTTGAAAACACGTTGATGCATTGAAAAATGCTCAGTGTAAAATTAATACAACCCAGCTTGCTTATCTTTAAGAACAAATACAAATGTTTTTTTTTTAATATTATGATTTCAACCTGTGTGAGGTATCTTATACTGATCATACAAGAAGGCTGTGCTTTCACAATAAAATTTTTTTAAAAATTAAGCAAACTAAAAGTTAGAAATAGAAAAATATAAAGTTCAATATATAAAGTTCAATTCTTTTTCTTCATTTAATAGTTTTATATATAAGTTGATAATATTAATAGTAATTTTTAAGTACTTTTCTTGAGAAAATTTAGTTTCTAAAACTTGAGAACTTGACACATTTCCATTTGCTTCTATTGTAGAAGGTCATAAGGTTAAATATATATTAAAGAGTAATTATGTTAATTTCAAAATTCAGGCAGGTATGCCCTAAACCATTTGAGACAGATGAGTTATGAGTTAATGTTTAATAATTCTTATTATATTTTTTGAAATTTAGTACCTACCAGAAAAACAAGTGAGGTGGGTGGGCTGTTGTGTCTAATACCCCCTTTCCCCCCATCTCTCTGCTCTTCTGTGGCACTGACTTTTTGTACCTTTTACAGAGCTCACATACTCTAGCAACCACAATTTGTTGCTTTATTATACAGGAGACAAATAGATGAAGTTGAGATATTTTGCCACTGTTAACATTAACATATTTTATTTTAATACAAAATGGGCTAACCAGTTGCCCTGAAAATGTGCATAAATAATTAAAAATTTTATGTAAATTACGAAGTCATTTTCTGTGTGCAGTCATTTTGAAATGTCTATTTTTGAGATTAACACTTTCCTACAGATGATTAGAAGAGATGATTATTAATTAGATAATATAACTCTGGAAGAATTGGTCAGCTCCTAAGGGAATGTGGGATTTAGCTCAGCTTTAGCTAGGACAGAACGTAATCAAAAGAAAAAAATATATCATTTCAGCATGATTAGAACAAATTTTTGAATTGGAGACCAAACATATCTAAACCAATGACCTGCCTTGACAACTAGAGCTAGACAGCATTGTCCCTAACTAGTTTAAAGTTCCAATATGCAAGATAAATGACACAACCTGTATTTTTCCCTGTCTCTCCCACACAGCAAATAAGAAATGTCTTCCTAGCAAATAATAAATGAAAAATATATAAGTAGATACATAGTATATATAATCAGTAGGTGTATAGTATAGATAGATATATAATATAGACAATATATATGTATATACTGACAAACATATATACATATATATAAAAATCTTGAGTTATTCCATTATAATTAACCCCAAAGGCACCTGTGGAAAGGGTTTAAAGTCACAAATAGTATATTTATTTTACTCTGCCTTAATGACTTCAAACTGGTGGTGAGGATGATCAACTGGTGGTAAAGGAACTAGATATGTGTGTGTGTGTGTGTGTGTGTGTGTTTGGTTTCTAGATTTGTTTGGAGGTAAACGGGGAAACCCCTTTTAAACTTATTATCATTGCTTTAATGAGAAAAAGCTCAACTCAAGCCACCAGTCACAACAACAGTGACAGCCCAGGCTCTGACTTGGTCTACTGTAGAATTCACACTTGAAAGTATAACTTAGTCTAGGACCGGATCTCTCGTGTGCCGCCTATGTAGCAACAACCTAGAGCGGAAACCAGAAACTCAGGTACAGCACAACATAAGAAAAATGTTATGAGATGAACACTGGTTAAAATTTTCAGGAAAAAAAATATACTTAAAAGTAAACATCTTTCCATGATTGACCTCTCTCTTACAAACTTGTGCCAAACTTTGTGATAATAAGCAATAAGATTATTTTGGTATTAACTTTTTAACCTAGGAGAGGTGTTAAAAAGAATCCCTGTTGTTTAACCTGCCCATTCATCCATTGCCCTCCCAACCCATGGTTCAGTTTGGTTCCATGGATTTAATCATATGCATTTGATTTGATCATATAGTCTCCAACAGGGTTATGATAAAAGCCAGCTCTGATGTTTTTTATTTCCTTTTTTTGTTTGGTTAAATATGATGCTTATTGACTTTAGAGAGAAAGGGAAAAGTAGAGAAAAAGAAACTGCTGTGGAACAGAAATATCAATTGGTTGCTTCCCATATTCACCCTAACTGGGGATCGAACCAGCAACCTAGGCATGTGCCTTCTATTATGTATCTCTTCAAGTCATCTGCAAAACTTGGCTAAAAGGAGAAGTGCTATTATTTTGGAGTGTCTTCTCAAGATTTTTCAATATTTGCAAATGTGTCCTCCATTTTCAGGATATAATTCATTTTAAGGCAACAATAAAAATAAAACTATATATATATATATAGAGAGAGAGAGAGAGTCATTCTTATATCTACATTTTTTTAATCCCCCCCCCAAAGACATTTTTCAATTGATTTTAGAGAGAAAGCAAGGGAGAGAGAGAAACACTGATGAGAGAGCAAACCATCAGTTGGTTGCCTCCCATATACACCTGGACTGGGATTGAACCCTCAATCTAGGTATGTGCCCTGACTGGGAATTGAACCCCCAGCCATTCATTTAGGGGATGACACTCCAACTGAGTCATACTGACCAGGGGTCGTATCTACATTTTAAAGAGTCCAAATAAATCCTGTGAAATTGTGAATAACCATGCTTCCAACGTCCAAGCACTTCACTAACACAGATTGTTTTATTTAAGTTTATTTCAGTAGGTTGCCATTCATTTTATTAATTGCCTTTCCAATATTAAATATTACAGTGTAATTATGGATTTGAAATGCCTAGTTTTCTCATCTCTTCTTCTGTTTTTAATACACATGATTCTAAGCTGAGCTTTAGAAATATGGTCACATAGTGTCCTCAATTGGTTCTTAAAATATTCCACAACCAATGAATAAGTCATGCTGAACTAACTGAAAGAGGATCTCTTCAGATCAATCAATTCACTACAAAAAATATTCTATGATGAGTAAAACATTCTTAAAATAACCATAGCTATGAAGCTTATTTGAGAAAATAAAGAACTATTTAATTTTTTCTTTGAAAGTTTGCATCTCAGTTAAATGCCTCCTGAAATACTAGGCATGCCTCCAGAACTCTGCAGGAAATGTCTTCTGAAGTTAGCGTCACACTCAGATGAATAATTTCTTATGTAACACTTTCAACTTTTCTCCAAAATATAATGACATTAGCTCAGTCAATGAATTTCCACCTGTCCTTTTAATCATTTTGGCCTCTTTGTAGAAAAAAAAAAGCACATGTTTTTTAAGTATTAAATGACTGTGTCTGTAGTACAGTTTCACATAAATTGCTTTAGACCATTACTATCACTTGTATGCAGAAACATACATATAAAGAAGAAATTAGATTTCTAATTAAGCGGTCCACATTGATGCTGTCTGCCAGGTGTGAATTAGTCTTAAGGACATCTATTAAGAGATATTGTTTGAGCAATATTCGTGTCCATATCTTCACTAGTCAGGTAATTATTTGGCAGAGTTCTGGCAGGATTCCTCTACTCTGAGCAAAATTGCTGCTTTGCTTATTTGTTTGCTTTTCGAAGCAGTTAACAGCTAAATGGGTGTAGGTACTCAGGAGGAGTAGCCACGAGGAGTAATTCTTATCAAAGAGTTTCAGAAGAGATAACCAAGGACAATGGTGCATATCTACCTTGAAAGGAAATCTCAAATGTGTAGGAACTTTGTAAACACTTCAACAGAGGATTAGGCCACTTAAAAGGTGGTTTATTTGACTAGAGTTTCCATTTTCTCCCAGACCCAAAAAGAAACTGTTTTAACTCCTAGAAGATTTGGTCATTCTCTGCATCCAATAGTATAAAAGGCACTAGAAAGCCTGATATATATCTCCAAACTACTTGTTCAATAGCTTGTTATTGATGTCTTCAATTTTACAATTGAGATGTTTCTCCTTTCACCCAGTAAATTATTCCATGCCAGCTCACTGCTGCACAGGCTTTACAGGAGAAATAATCTTGAGAAGAATAGAAGAAAGAGTAAATAGTAACTCAATGTGAAATAAATTAGTCAGTTGACAGAGAGAATTGGCGAGCTGGGCACGAAAAGGGAGCAAAGGTTGATTATAGCCAGTAATTTAAATTAAATTATATAGCAAATGAATTAAAAGTTTACCTATTTTAAAACTTTTCTCCAAGCACTCCTTACAAATGAATGGTAACACCCATTACTGAGCAATTACTTTAAAAACATTGTATAAGGGATTTTAATACTAACCAATAAGCTTTTAAGCCAATTAGCATTTACCTTGTTTTTATGTAATTGAAAACATTCTGTCTTTATTGAGTGTTGATTGGTTGATAGAAAGCATTAAAAGCTTTCTACTTTTCTACTTCTACTTTGATTAATTAAAATAAATAAATTTTACTAATATTTATTTCATATTTTAAAAATTATTAGAAGTATATGACAAAACAAAGATAGAAGTATTAAGATTTAACAGAGTAATACATGTTTGTATGAATTTAAATTACTTTAGATACAATAGCATAGTTTATATAAAATGCACTTTTACAAAATTTAGCAACTACAAGTTGAAAGTTGTAAATTTAAATTGTAAATTTTTCTGAGATTTTAATTAATTTTAATTTAATTTTAAATTCTGAGATTTCTGAGTTTTAATTTTGGGAATTATTCTGGAGTACTCTTGAGAAGCAAGTAATCTGTTATAAACCATCATATTAACTTTATTTTTTAAATGAGTGAAGCTCTTTTAAAAAGGTAAAAGATAAAAATGGCTTAATACATTTACTGTGTGCTTTAATTCTCTACTCTTTATCTCATTTTTTAAATAATACATTGTTCTACGTTCTAGTTTATTTGTTTTGAGAGTGACTGTGAATATAGCAAAACTTAGAGATCTCTACAATAAGCTATCTTTGTTATAGTAGCTAGTCTAATAACTACAAATGGCCTGCTCTTTGAACTGACTGATCCATACTACGTCTCCTCCCTATTTGGGTTATGTAAGACAGGCAAGGAAGCAAAGTACTCAGAATAAGAGGTCTCTTATTAGTTCTAACAGTTTTGTGGGGGTTTGGGGATGTCTCGTAAGGCTTTCTACATTATATATCTCCAACTAACAAAGATAATTTTACCTCTTCCTTTCAGGTTGGGTTCCTTTTATTACATTTCTTGACTAATTGCTTTGGCTATGACTCCAGTGCTGTGTTGAATAGATGCAGTATGAGTGAGTATCTTTGCCTTTTTCCTGATTTTAGAGAAAAGGTTATCATATTTTACCATTGAGGATGATGTTAGTTAGCTATGAGCTTTTCATACATAAACTTTATTATGTTGAGATAAATTCATTCTATACCTAACAAATTTATTAAAATTTCATAACATAAAATTAACAAAAATCAAGAGAATTTTTATACACTAACAGCGAACTTTCTGAAAATGAAATTAACCTAATCTCCTTTACAATAGCATCAAAAAGAATAAAATACTTATGAGTAAATTTAACCAAAGAGGCAAAAGATTTGTATAATAAAAACTATAAAACTTGATGACAGAAATTTAAGAAGACACAAATAAGTGGAAAGACATCCCATATTCATGGATTGGGAGATTTCACTGCGTTAAAATATGTGTGGTACCTGACTAAATCTACAGTTTCTATGCCATCCCTCATAAAACCCCAATGACTTTGTTTTTACAGAAATAGAAAGAAAACAATCCTGAAGTGTGTATGAAACCACAGAAGACCCTGGACAGTCAAAACATACTTGAGAAATAAAGGATATCATCATTTCTGATTTCAAACTATGGTACAAAGCTATACTTATCAAAGCATTATAATTTGGGCATAAAAACAGACATACATACCAATGGAAGGAAATAGAGAGTTCAGAAAAAACTCCACATAAGTGCAGTCAACTGATTTTCCACAATGTTGCAAGAACATACAATGGGAAATGAGTGATCTCTTTAATAAATGGTGTTCCACATGCAGAAAAATGAAACTGGACACATACCTCATACACAAAAAAGTCAACTCAAAATATATTAAAGGTTTAAATGTAAGAATTGAGACTGTAAAACTCCTAGAATAAAACATAGAGGAAACATTTTTTGACATAGATCTTGGCAATAGTTTCTTGAATATGAAACAAAGCACAAGCAAAAAAGCAGAATATGAGGTCGATCTGGAAAAAGTCCAGCTGTTGTTAATACAGTGAGAATGGTGTGCATGACATTGATGTAGCCTGGCAGCCAAGGCGAGTGGACTGGAATGTGCTTGTGTGAGCAATGACAACTTTGCTGTACTAGTCAGTGGGGGTGGTAGATACCATTGAGTGAGCATGTGCACTGTGTGCCTGTTGCATTCAAAATGACTGAGTGAGTAGAGTGACAAATATGCATCAGATTTTGCATTACATTTGAACATTCCTCCATGGAAACTATTCAGATGATGCAGAAGGCTGCAGCAATGGGCACCTGGTGATTGGCAGCTACATCACAACAACATGCCTGCTTATACATCACATCTTGTGCAGAGTTTTTTGGCAAAATATCAAATTATCCAGGTGACTCAGACCCCCACTACAGCCCAGATTTGGTACCTTACAACTTCTGTTTTTTCCCAAAACTAAATTCACCTTTGAAAAGGAAGAGATTTCAGATAGTCACTGAGATTCAGGAAAATAAGATGGGCAGTTTGTGGTGATTGGGAGAACTGTGTGAGGACCCAAGGTGCCTACTTTGAAGGGGACTGAGGCATCATTGCACATAGGACAATGATGCCTGTGTTCCTTGTATCTTGTATCTTCTTCAAATATCTGTATTTTTCATAGTACTTGGCTGAATACCTTCTGGACAGACCTCATATAGACAAGTGGG
Organism: Desmodus rotundus; assembly: GCF_022682495.2. Classification (NCBI taxonomy): domain Eukaryota; kingdom Metazoa; phylum Chordata; class Mammalia; order Chiroptera; family Phyllostomidae; genus Desmodus; species Desmodus rotundus. The sequence goes on from NC_071397.1 coordinate 26,604,347, forward strand.
AGTATGTCAAAATAAAATGCTTTTATATTGCAAAGAAAGCAATCATCATAGGTGAAAATGTAACTATGGAATGGAAAAAAAATATTTGTAAACTATATATCTAGTCAGCTTTTAATACCTAAAGTATGTAAAGAGATCATACAAGTTAATGGCATCAACTATGAAAAAGGAACCTGCCTTAAAATTTGGCATAAAATTGAAGACATTTCTCCAAAGAAGACATACCAATGGTTAACAGGTAAAGAGGTATGTAAAAAATGCTAAACATCACTAATCATAAGGGAAGTACAAATTAAAACCACAGTAAGACATAACATCTCACTCTTGTTAGGAAGGCTATTAAGAAAAACACACACAGAGTTGGCAAGGACATGGAGAAATCAGAGTCCTTGTACCACATTATTGGTGGAAACGTAAATCGGCACAGTCTCTATGGAAAACAGTATGGCCACTTCTCAGAAAAACTGAAACTAGAACTACCATGTGATTCAGTAATCATGCTGTAATTCTGACTATATGTCGAGTGTAATTAAAAGTACGATTTCAACGAGATATCTGAGCTCCCATGTTCAATGCAGCATTATTCCCAATAGCCAAGATGCAGAAATAACCTAAGTGTTCAGTGATAGATAAAATAAATAAAGTATTGCATATACGTATAATGGAAAATTATTCAGCCTTAAAAAAAGAAAGAAAATCTTACCATATGTGAAACATGGATGAACCTGGAAGACGCTGCACCAAGTGAAATATTCCAGCCACGGAAAGACAAGTAAGATTCACTTACATATATATATATATATATATATATATATATATATATATATGTAATTAGGTACATATATTCATAAATGTAAAAATGGACAAGTATTTTTTATTGAAAGGACATTAACATGCTAATACACCCTGTACAAATTGAAAAGGAGGAAAGAAAAGAAGTACGTGGTTTTCCCACAAAAAATTTAACTCTGAGACTAGCCAAAGAACATATATACAGAGATATGTAGCCCAGGACACAGACAACATTGTGGTGAGGCCAGGAGTGAGGAGGTTGGGGACACGGTGAAGGGGGTCAAAGGGAAGGAAAATGGGTGACATCTGTAACAGCGTCAACAATAAAAAAATAATAATTTAACAGTGGAAATACTTTAACTCTCCTCATCTCAGGGCCCACAATTCTGGAATTGCTGATTTAAATCTATGCAAACGGAATCTGTGTTCCTTTAGCAATTACACATAAAGTTCCACAATATGTGGTTTTAAAATATGCCTTGAATCTCTATGCCCTTTTATGTTTGAAAGTGTCTTCCATCTGTGTGTGAGTGTGCATGCTAGTGAAATAAAAAAAATCCTGCCAATGGAAAGACTTTCATGCCAATATAGAAGACAGATAAAAACGTATTACTGGGTTAGCATTAACAGATTTATCTTTATGTAAGTTAGCATGAAAGTAACTACAAAGTTAGGACAAAGTGTTGCACGCAGGCAGGGGAAAGTAACTTCCCTATCTTCGACAAACAAAAGGGGCTCCCCCTAGTGACAATATTCTGTAAGTCTCTGTAAAGACCCCTGAGCTAATTCTGAAGGTATGTTTACCAATCTAGAGCTTATTTGAGATAACCTTTAGGTTTATCTAGATATGCCTTTGAGATATCTCTTCATTGTTAAAACTAAAAACTAAGCTTATCTCTAGAGATATTTATATACCAAATTTTGGAATAAAAACTCAGATTCACTATGTGTCCAAGAAAACATTCTATAAAGAGGGGAATGGGAAGAAAAAGATTCTTTGTCATTTATAAACAGAGAAAATAATTTTCAATTACCTTTACAGTATTTCCTGTTGTTCCACAGTTGTAAATTCAACAACTAGTCCTTGATTTTGTTCGTATTCTAGCCTGATTCTATTGACTCGCTTCTGTATATTTTTCTTTACTAGCACTATACTTTCACCCACTATAATGCCCTGTAGAATGGGTCCTTGATAAATATTGTTCAATGACTCACATACTACAGTAAATGCTATGAAAGGTTTAGAGTAAACATGTTTCCAAGAACTCTAAGCATAGTATAAACAGTAAATCACTGCTACATTAATAGTAAAATACTATATTTGTCATACCATTAGGTTATTATATAACATGTCATTAGATTAATAACAAGAACTATTCAGCAAAGTGGGGTTCTTGCACCACATATCCAGATTAAAATTCCACATTGAACTATCACTGCTAAGTTTCTTAGAGTGAATGAAATTATTTAATAAAATATACAATAAACTGGATATATAAGATATTATAGTAGGCTCAAGATTACTAGATAATGTTCATGTTTCTTATGTCAAGTGATCTGCTCTTTATAATTTATTTAATATTAGAATTTGCCAATTGTCAATACATTTAGTTTGCCAATGATGCAAATTTGAGGAAGCACTGAACCAAGGGGCAAGCAGCTAGGGGAATTAAAAAGAACTGTGATCTTGTCTGTTATGGAACTGCCGTCACCGATATTACAAATGCTGGAGAATTGTAGTTACAAATGCTGCTAGCACAGCCCTAAAATTGGGGGCAATTTTCAAATTTTGAGAAACAAATGGATTTGAGGCCACTCTGTTTTCAGGGAAGGAAGAGAGGAAAAATTGAGGGGTTTTTTAGACGAGGTCGGGCACTTTCAGGGTGGTATTGTTACATAGCAAGAGGGTGGGGGTGGTTCACGATAAATTATTACAGAAAGGATTCCGCCTTTCTGTCTCTGGAGGTTCCTTCCCCCCACGCCCACCTGCTAGGTTCGCAATGCCCGCCGCCAGAGGAAAGACGTCTCTCAATGCCAGAGACTGGTGAAAAGGAAAGGAATTGTTTATTTAAAAGTTACACAGACTTAGAATAATGACCTAATGTCTTCAGTAAGATACTAAAGTCCTCTAGAATACCCACAGATGCACAGTCCTTCCCTCTCCCTGTGCCCAGTCCGGGGTACCGTGTCTCAGGAAAAGAAGTAGAAGTCCGTGATTCAGGCTCCCGGCACCATCAGCTGTGTGGCTGCTGCAATCTCCAGTTAATCCAAAGCCGTGTGGCACCTTCTCATGGCCCAGCAGCAAGAGTCCTTTCTCCCCGTTCTCTATGGCTGCAAAGTCTCTCCTGCTGCCTAAGCCGCGTGGCAAGAAGAAGCACTCCAAAACCTCGTGGTCCTCTCTACTCTCCTTCAGAACCGCGTGGTCCTTTTCCCCACTTCAGAACCACATGGACCTCTATCTATCTACTTGCTTCAGAGCCTCGTGGTTCACTCCTTCCTTCAGAGCTGCATGGTCTCTTCTTTCTCCCCCATAACCTTGTGGTCCTCCCTACTCTTTGAAGCCGCGTGGTCTCTCCTTTACTTCAGAGCCGCATGGTCTCTTCTTCCCTTCAGAGCCACATGGTCTCTCTTCCCTTCAGAGCCACATGGTCTCTCTTCTTCCCTATGGCTGCCGGGCCTAGGTTTAAATCCCAGTTCCCATCTTCCTTTGCAGCCCATTTCCGACTCCTCCTACAGTCAGCTACACCTGCCAGCATCCCTGTATTCTTCCAGCTTTACTGGGCTGCCATAGTAAGTCTGGGCAGGTGTGGCCCCATGGCTTGGAGCCAATCATCTCCAAGCTCTCACGCAGGCCCTGTAACCAGGGGGAGTTGCTTCCCAGTCCCATCTTGGGTGGAAGTCACTCCCATCTCCCTGGCTCAAAGCAGGGCCACAGCTATTTAACATATCCATGAAACCAGTTAAAGGTTATAGATATGTTAAATGACTGCCCCGGTTTAGCTACAAAGCTCTTGCTACCCAAAACAGCTCTGAATGGCCCTGTTCCATGTGTCCCATCCCCCCTGGCTCAGGCCTGTAGGGGTGAGGACATCCTATATACATTTTTCTAATGTTTCCTGGACACCCCGAGTCCTGGACCCCATTACAAATCCCTTCTTGGGGCCCTCCTCTTGGCTGCACCCTGCTTCAGTATGGCCGTAGACTGAGGGATCTTTTATATTCATCAATTACAAAACCTAATTTCTGTGACTGGAGTCACGGACATGACTAACGACTGAAAAGTTGTCATGTATTTAAAAATAACAGAAGTATGATTTGTCCAACAAAAAAATTAAATAAAGAAATTGAAAACCCCAAAACTTTAGGCTAATTCCAAACTGCACGGCGGTTATTGGATTCTTTCCCTCTACATCCACACTGCCATTATATGAATTGATGTCCATGTTGGAATTCTTCAGGAATGTCATGAATGGTCTATTGCTCTCTGAGATTACAGAGGATGATGAAGCATTAACAGTAATCATGTATGATGCTTAATGTTAGTACATTTGAATGAAGTGACACACAAGTTGCTGGATATAAAGAATCCTGAGAAAAAAGACAATATAACTACTCACAAACACCAGGGATTTTTTTAAGTTTTCATTGTCATTAATTAATACTAAATAAAATTATTTCCTGAAAGTATTTATATTTAGAATTAACCTGTTTATATCCATTGTCTTTATACTATTTTGTTAAAAATCATTTTTATACCTTCTTTTCTCCTTGGGGTTGTACATTGTTTAACAAGATCATAAGAATACTTTTTTTTCCATGTTAACTGTCAGAAAGTGAATAGTTTGATTTCTTATTATGTTGGGAGTAAGTCTCAATTTATATTATAGTTGACATTTTATGTAAGTCTTCAATGAAAAAGAGAAAAAAAAAGACATGAAAATTACCATCAAAGTGGCTGAAAAGAAATTCAGCTTGAAGCTTTCCACTTAAAATAAAAATAATATGAATTGAGCATGACCGATATCTGACGAGCTGATTTTTTTTCTGAAGCAAATGTAATTTTAGTGCTAGATGGGACGGAGATGAAAATGAAGTGCAAAGCACCATTAGGGGGCTTGAGTGAGAAAGAGAAATAGATCATTACTCTTCAACATGCTAAGTGATATTGCAGTTATAAACAAAATGCTAAGGAAAATGCCTCAGGGGACTAAGTGTCCTTGAGGAAGATGAGAAAGAAGCTCCAGTGAAAATGATGTTAGAAAAAAAGCTGTGAAATCTAAGAGTTTCCCAGACAGAAAAAGTACTGAGAGGGAAAAATAATTCCAGGAAGAATAAATAGAGTTATACACACATGCGCACTCTCACACACACAGTACAAAAATATAAATTGATTTTTTTAAAAGAGTCTCAGGAGTACCGATTTTGTAGGACTCTTAGAGGGCTCAGATCTTAATCTCTAAGAGACTTCCAAATGTGCAGAGAATTTAAACCAGAGTGTTCACGAGGATAGCTTCTATAATGGATTTTTTAAAGCACACGGGTTTTAGTGAAACAAACTTTGTACTTCTCGCCATTTCCTCAGACCAGCAGAGATCTCATTTACCGAACTGCAGTGTTCTGTGGGATACTTTGCTTTATTCATCCACTGCTTATTAGAGCACCACATGGCTTAAGAGCAAGAGGTGATCTTGATGTTATTCTAATTGTTTTCTTTCTTCAGTCAGAGATTTGGCATAAGATTGTTTTGAAAAATTCAAAAATACAAATTTTAAAAGTTGCAGTTAATGAGAATTTCTATTTTCACTCTATAAAATTGCTAAAATCTTCCCATTCTCAGACTACATGAGTACCAAAGGAAAACATGAATCTGGTATTGAAAGTGAGTTTTGAACAGTATGTTATTTTTACCGATCTGTTTCTGCGCTGGGGGCTTACCCAACCCTGGTGTGATCTGGGATCTTTTGTGTCCGGCGATCTCCTGGTCCTTGACTGACCCGGGAAAGATTTCAAGGATGAATCAGAGTGAGAATAAAACAAGTTTTATTCAAGTTTTATTCAGGTAGAGAGAAAAGTGAGGGGGCCAGGGCATGGATGCAGCTGTGAAAGAAGCAAAAAGTTTGCATCACAGTGGACATAGGCCAACTGAGGAGTGAGTTGCACAAGTGGTCAGTTAGTTTTGGGGTTTCATGTGTTTCCAAGGAGCGGTTGTCTTTCATCTTCCTGGTGGCAAATTCTGACCCCACCTTCTGGTTGGGAAGGGGCTTTGTGGTTGAAACTTCCAGGACCACCACTGGGGTTTCCTGCCATTAACCGTTTCCTTTTGGTCTTGCCTGGAGATGGAGGCTCTGAGGACAGGCCGTTGTCTCCTGCTTTTGAAATCAAAAAAGTCAGAACTATTGCTGTCTGTCACTATCAGAACCAATAAGTAGAGATAGAGTTGAATCTTTATGGGCATCGTATTCAGATGCTGACTATTTAAAGACGATGGATTAGGTACCGAAACAACCATTTTAACATCTCATTTCAAGCCATCTTTTTATAAGGTGAAGAAAAGGGTAGGTAAAGGGTTTAGAAAAAAGGTTAATCAGATAGCAGTAGCAGTGTGGCAGCTATTTTCCTGTATTTCTTTATTTACTGGTCAACAATTCTTTATCTTCTGCAGGGGCATTTCCTGCTGCAACATAATGGCTCAGATACTATCTCAGTTGCTTACAGACCCCCTGGGGCACAAAGGTGGAATTGTTGCTGACCTCCTGGAGTCACATAGGTCACACATTCCAGTTCCTGGAACAACAGCTTTCCACAAGCTTTAATCACTTAAGTCTATTAACTATGACAAAAGCTAAAATCTTTTAACTTTGGGTTCCTGTGTCACTTTTTTATTCCACTGGTCTCTATTTTTCCCTAAATTCTTTCTATCCTACCTCCTCATGGTTGAATAAAAGCAACCTGGCAGTATAACTAAGATAGCAGGTAGTTAGACAGACCTGAGCAGAATAGGAATAGACCTGGAACAGAAGGTCACCAGGTGGAAAGCTCCCGGTGCCTCACAATGCACAAAACTGGAAAACAGGTACTCCAGGCAGGGACCTCACCACCAGGGGTGACCTTTCCTCCCCTAGTATATCATTGGCCATGGGACGAACTTTCATATCACGGTCATGTGGTTCAGACCCTCCCCTGACCGTTTCTCCCCTGGTATGTTGCTAGTCATGTGTTGTGTTTCAGCTCCAAGCCCAGAAAAACAGCAAAACCAGATGAAGCAACTGCCATGCCTGATATCAATGCCAGCTGCAGTGACTAATGACCCCCATCCCTAGCACCTACCAATCATCAGAGACCAAAACACTGAAAGGACACACATGAAAAGCTGATGAATAATCTATTGAGAACCTCCCCTGAGATCTCTCCTAAAATCCTCACCTTTGGAAAAGAGATTAAACTCCTTAAGATGAAGGACATGGGGCATTCTCTCTCTCTCTGGCCCCACCCTTGAGCATGCCTGTGTCTTTCCCCACCCCCTTCTTCACTCATATAGGCTCTCTCTCCGTAGAGCACAGCCACACTTTCCACTCACTTTTCCCCTCAAAGCACGTACTTTTGCTTTCCTACTCCTAAGCTCCAAGTGCCCTTCCCTTGCCTCCGTAAGTTGCTTTCTGAGTCTATGCAGCCCAGCTGGCTCACTTCTTCCACCTCTGTGACTTTGTAAATAAAATTTCACTTGTATTTGAGTTCTTGGTTCTGAATTTTTTCTTAGGTGAACTCAGGTACTGACAGTCTAACATCCATTGCCATTAACATATCTAAGTTATGTGAATTGTTTCTCTCTGGGATATTGTGGGGCTTCAAAGAAATCCTGATTATAAAAACCAGTATCTGTGATTGTTTCTGATCAGGAGACTATACTTGTTCCCCTAAATACAGATATAAAAGAATCTACATTATCTCTTGAATTTCAGACATACACATAAAAACTAAAGGACACGGGTGTGAATGACTATAGTTGTAGCATTTGGAGCACATTTGAAAATGCAATTATTAAAAAAGTCAACATTTTAGGAACAACGTTTATTAAAATTAGGGTTTTGTTAAGTTAAAAAAGAAAGAAGTAAAAATTGATATATACAGTCATTATACTAAAATGTATTTTCTTTATTTTATTATGCTATTACAGCTGTCCCATTTTTTTCCCCTTTATCCCCTTCTGCCCTGCACACCCCCTCCCAACAACATCCCCCCTTACTTCATGTCCATGGGTTGTACATGTAAGTTCTTTGACTTCTCCATTTCCCATACTATTCTTAACCTCTCCCTGTCTATTCTGTACCTACAATTTATGCTTCTTATTCCCTGTATCTTTTCCCTCACCCTCCCTTTTCCCCCTCCCCACTGATAACTCTCCATGTGATCTCCATTTCGGGGATTCTGTTCCTGTTTAGTCATTTGCTTAGTTTGTTTTTATTTTTTTAGGTTCAGTTGTTGATAGTTGTGAGTTTGTTATCATTTTACTGTTCATAGTTTTGATATTCTTTTTCTTAGATAAGTCCTTTTAATAACATTTCATATAATAAGGGCTTGGTGACAATGAACTTCTTTAACTCGGCCTTATCTAGGAAGCACTTCATCTGCCCTTCCATTCTAAATAATAGCTTTGCTGCATAGAGTAATCTTGGATCTAAGTCCTTGCCTTTTATGACTTTGATACTTCTTTCCAGTCCCTTCTTGCCTGCTAGGTTTCTTTTGAGAAATCAACTGATAATCTTATAGGAACTTCTGTGTAGGCAACTCTCTCCTTTTCTCTTGCTGCTTTTAAGATTCTCTCCTTATCTTTAAGCTTGGGTAATTTAATTCTGTGCCTTGATATGTTCCTCCTTGGGTCCTACTTCTTTGGGACTCTCTGAGCTTCCTGGACTTGCATGTCTAGTTCCTGCAGCAGATTAGGGAAGATTTCTTTCATTTTTTTTTTTCAAATAAGTTTTCAATTTCTTGCTCTTCCTCATCTCTTTCTGGCAACCCTATGATTTGGATGTTGGAATGTTTAAAGTTGTCCCAGAGGTTCCTAAGACTCTCCTCACTTTTTTTTTGAACTCTTGTTTCTTCATTCTGTTCTGGTTGAATGTTTATTTCTTCCTTCTGTTCCAAATCATTGATTTGAGTCCTGGTTTCATTCCCTTCACTCTTGATTCCCTGTACATTTTTCTTTATTTCATTTTGCATAACCTTTACTTCTTCTTTTATTTTGGGGCTGTACATAATCATTTCTGTGAGCATCCTGACTACCAGTGTTCTGAACTCTGCATCTGGTAGGTTGGCTATCTCTTCATTGCTTAGTTCTTTTTCTGGAGTTTTGTTCTTCTCTTTCATTTGGGCCATATTTCTTTGTCTTGGTGTGCCTGTTATGTTGTAAGGGATGGAGCCTTAGGTATTCACCAGGGCAGGGCAACCCACTTCCCTGCATTGTGGCACTGTCTGTGGGGGAGAGGTCAGAGCGGGAACAATGCTGATTGCTCAGCACTTGCCCTGCTTTCAGTCATTTCCCTCACTTCCCACAAGTGGATTGTGCCCTTTCTCGTGGTGATTCCCAGGTGGGTGGGTTTGTGTACATTCTAGGACCCCATGCGTCTCTCCAATGGGCTCTCCTGTGAAACTGGGAGTTTCTCCTGCTGCCACAACACCCACATATTTTTATAGTCAGAGGTTTTGAGGCTTTATTTCCCCACTCTGGAACCCTGGGTTGTGTGGTCTGCCTTGCCCCCAAGTTGTTCCTCCTGCTTTATCAACGTGGAAATGTGGGACCACCTAGTCTGGCAGCCACCACCTCACCCACGTGATCTGCCAGCTACTGCCTTGCTATGCATCCTCTCCTCACTGGCTACATAAAATGTATTTTCTCTTCCTTTTAGAAAAATGCACATACATTTAAAAGTAGAGCATGACAGCTCAAGAAAATTGGTTTTCAACATAATCTTCCTTAATGAAAAAAAAAAAAAAAATTACAGGGTTCTCCTTGGCTAACTTGTTGGATAAATAAGATAGAAAAGTATTGAGCAATTTACAATATTTTTTATCTAATTAAATTGACTTTAAGTAAATATACAATCAGCATAAACATGGTATTATTAGCATGGTGAATTCACATAATTTTCTTTTTTGAAAAAACAGTACTTATTAATACATTATATAATAAATTTATTTTAAAATTTACAGTTAATATTTATAAAATGGCTTTATTTCATTTAGTAACGTTGCTTATATTATTTTTAAAAAACAACAAATATAATGAACAAAAAATGAACCATATAGATATGGAATATATTCACCCCAAATAGTAAATATAAGATTAGAAAATTTATTCAATTTAACCTTCTAGGCTTTGACTTAATCTAATACTCTATGACATGAATGATAATCACTCAATTCTTTACACTTTAAGATAGTTAAGCCATTCAGAGACAAATTCTGTAATTGAAAAATTAGCTTAGTAAATACTTGAATATATTATTTTAAAACAATTAAGCACAACTTCCTTTTTGGTTGCAGGAGAATTCTCGCCCTAGCTGGTTTGGCTCAGTGGATTGAGCACTGGACTATGAAGCAAAGGGTCGCCTGTTTGATTCCCAGTCAGGGCACACGCCTGGGTTGCAGGCCAGGTCCCCAGTAGGGGGGACAAGAGAGGCAACCACGCATTGATGTTTCTCTCCCTCTCTTTCTCCCTCCCTTCCCCTCTCTCTAAAAATAAATAAAATCTTTTTTAAAAAAAGAATTGACTTCTCTTCATGAACACAATTTTTAAGTCAAAGGCATTAATAGTTAAAAACTGAAATTTTTATTCACAATCTTTTCCTAAGAACATTTTTTGAGAAATACATTATGAGAATTTTGTCAGGCATTTTTCTAAATTATCTCATTTAAACCTCCTAACCACCCTATGGGGTACATGCTAGTATTTCTATTACTTTAAAAATCAAAACCAAAACTTTTAGAGATTAAGTTAAATGCCCAGGATAAATGAGTTTGTAAATGGTGGAGATATGAGATCAAAATCAGTTTATTATTTCTTTTTTGCTCCTGTTAAACACCAGTCTGGCATCGCGAAATAAACTCACTCTAAGGAATAATTTTGGACTATGTACAAAGCATGATATTAGCATTTTTTAAAATTGCACATTTTTTCTGGAGGATGGACTTAATTTTCATTGTAGTGTGGAAGATGCCCATAAATCATTTATATTTGAAATGCTGATTTAACATCATAATCACTTTTCTGCCCCCAAGAAACTTCCTCACAACTAAGTTAATTCATCTTCGTTTAGTTATGTTTTACAGGTTAAATGGCTGCTTTTATTTGACAAATTAAGCACTTCAGAATTTATTACTGGGTCTTGGTTATAACAGTGTGATTTCACTGCAGTCCTTTCAGTGTTCATGGAAAAGATAAATAGTTTTGAGGTTTGAAATAAGATTGAAAAGTTAAAACATTGTTGATATGATCATGTAAGACATTTACTAAATAAATACGATTCTTTTTAATTTTTTTTATTTTTCAATTACAGTTGACATTCAATATTATATTAGTTTCACATGTACAGCATAGTGGTTGGATGATTATAGAACTTACAAAGTGATCCCTCCAATAAGTCTAGTATCCACCTGACACCATACACAGTTATTATGACATTCCTTATGCTGTGCGCTCATCATTGTTAGTAAATATGATCTTAAAGTGAACAATTACATCTCCTTAAAGTTTTCTTTGTACAAATAATTTTTAATATACAATTCTAGTTGGGAATAAGGATTCATTTTTATGTATTAAGTGATGTATTGTCTCTATTTCAACTGTCTTAAAAATACTTATATTTTTTAAATTATAAAAATTAGCTGTGAACTAAATTTATCAAGAAAGAAATAAAAATGTCAATTTTCACATATATAAAAGAAAATGACTAAAAATGCTACATGTAAAATTAACCATGTGGCTTAAATCTATATGATATATTAAATAGATATCTCATTGGCATCGTATGTGGAAGTCACATTTAATTACACTTAGAACTGGAAATACACTTAGAAATACACTTAGAACTAAAAGGCAAAGGTAGTGACTATGAAGCAGCATTTTATGAAGTATGAATTCATGGAATGTGATTCCCCTAGTACACACCTGTCTTCCTCCACCAAATGTTAAGTGGTAAAATAAACTTATAAATAATGTAAATAAAAATTCCTCCACAATGATCATCATAATATAAGCATATAAATGATTCTGGAAATCATTTTTTTAAATTCTACTTAACTTTATTCAAATCAAAATTATCTGACTATGGAATAGCGAAAATCATATTCTTCAATTCATATCAATATTTTGGGTAAAAATCCTTTTTAAAATGTTGCTATGAAATATATATTGATATCAATAGTAATAAACCATTCACGTATTTAATAAACATTTGCTATGCGCCAAGATAATGTGTTCACAACCTTAAATTGATTTTCTTATACAATTCACGTAACAATCTTGAGAAGGAATTCATTGCTATTCCTATTTTCAAAGAAAAAAATACCACACCTACGGGAATTAGATGACAGACCTAAAGTCACACCGGTATCTGGGATGGTAAACATATATTGTATTCAAATGATTAACTACTTTGTAACAGTAAGTGTTTTATTTGACTAATACTTCACATTGATTAAAAACCACTGGGTATGCATAAACAGCCAATAACAAGCCATCTAGGTGAGTAACACTTTAAGAAAAAGTGCGGCCTCTGAAAACTGATTTGGAAGTGTTACAGCAAGCACTGCATTGAGGATGCAAGCTCGGAGCTGTATTTTACATGATTTGGGGTGATAAATTCTTAAGGAGAGCTCAAATTTTAGTACAAATAAATACAATAAACATCATTTATTAACCTTTAGAGTATAGATTACATTGGTAAAAGATGACCCTTCTTTATAACTATTAGTTTTAAATGAGTAAGCAATTGTGTCAATACTTCCTTCATGATGTCTATTACTTCTATTCCTGCTTTCCCATTTTCATTGCAATAATTCTAGTTATAATCCGTAACTATACAATTGACAATGGACAGTTGAACGTCGACAAGTAGAACTATTTTACATAAAATTGAAAAAGAAATAGTTATAGCGTTGCTTTTTGCATTACTTAACTTCTTTTTTAATAGCTGATTATTAAAGCTTTGTTCTATATTTAACAACTAGCAAGTAAATATTAAGAGAACATTATATTTTTTAATTTTTTTAAAATATTTTTATTTATTTATTTTTAGATTGAGAAGGGAGGGAGAAAAAGAGGGAGAGAAACATCAGTGTGTGTGGTAGCCTCTTGCACACCCACTGCTGGGGACCTGGCCTGAGATCCAGGCATGTGCCCTGACTGGGAATCCAACTGGTGACCCTGTAGTTTGCAGGCCAGTGCTCAATCCACTGAGCCACACTAGCCAGGGCTAAGAGAGCATTTTTAATGCCTACCTTCCCCTTTTCATGTATAAACAGGTACATAGAACAGTCTCACAAAGCACAGGTCTGCTCAACTATGTTAGGAAGAAAATTCTTATCTACCCTTCTAGGTTTTCCTAGCTGGTTTACTAATCAAATTAACATGAGACAGATTAGCAGAAAAAAAAACAAATTAAAGTATAACATCTACACCTCCTGTGTACTTGGGAGAGATCCAGGAACACTGAATCGCTCACCAAAATGATGGAAGCCATCACCTTAAATACTACCTTCAGCTACAGACAGAAGTTGTTGGGGATGGAGAGTCAGTTTTGGGAGGTTACCAGGAAAAACACAGTAAACAAAAGGATTGTTATTCAGATTTAAGTTCAGGCCTTCTCCATTGATAGTGAAAACAGGCCAGGTACAGTGAGGGAAACCCCCTTACAAATGGAAATTTTCCTTACAAATGGCAATTCTTTGCAAGGGGTAACTTTGCCTGTTTCTCTGAGCTTCTGCCCTGTCTGCTGTTTCTTAAAATTAACCAGCCTAAAATAATCAGTATCCCAAAGAGGCATATTTTGTGGGGGCAACATCTCCATTAGCAGAGAAAATCCACCATTTTCTTAGGGTAAAGCTAGGGGCTTTGCCTGAGAACACTTATCCTAAAATCCAAGATTAAGGAAAACCTGGAGCATTAAACTTCACGTGAATTTTGAATTCTTATCTGTATTGGTTTCAGTGAAAATGTTTAAAACTATTTCAAGAAAAAACAGTTGCAATTGTCTATTGATTTGGAAAATTAGGATGCATCGAAGAGAGGCGAAAACACATCTCAACGTAAACTCTGTTCATTTCCCTTTTGTTCAAGGTTGTCACTGGACAGGGCGAGGGGTCTGCTGCCAGCCGCCACCCTCTAGGCAAATTCTGGGGGCAAAGCTTTGGTGATAAAGGAAAGGAGTCTTTATTCAAAAGCTACACTATTTTGGAATAACAGCTTTCCACTTGCAGTAGTCACTTACAGCTTATCACTTAAGCCTGTCAATTAAGACTGAACTCTTAGTTACAGCTTTAGTCATGTAAACCTATCAATTAAGGCTACAATATTTAACACCTGAGTTCTATCATGCCCCCTGCTATTTTTTAATTATCTTATTTCTGTAGGATTAGTTTACAAATTAACACAACATATGATACAAAGGCTACACAATTTTGGAAGAATGGTAGTCGTCTGCCTCATAGCTCATCCTCTCTAGAACATCCAAAGAAGAATACCATGCTACCCTCTGCCAGGCCAGTCCAATCCTAGGCTGCACCCAGAGTTTCTTCTCCCATCCAAAATCCATCCAAAATCCCATCCTTTGGGAAATGCAGTCAGCTGCAGTATGATCATCGAGACATCCTCCAGGAAGAGAGCCTGAGATCAAGTCTCTCCCCTCTTTTTATTTTAAGTCTTCTGGACCATAATTCCATGTACTCCAGAGGCATTCACCTTCTCAGCCAATCCCATCCTAGACTGTTTACCATTGCCTTGGGCACCCTCCTTCTACAGCCTCTCCCTACTCCTCCCCAGTGATCCGATCACGTCTCTCTGTATCAAGATTTCAATATCTGAGATGACAGTTAAAGAGTTAACAGTTACTTTCACAGCTTTAAGAATTGTGTGAAGATACCCTAGGTCATCTGGTTTATTTCCAGAGCTTGGGGTCCTTGGGTTTCCCAAGGTAGAAATCAAGAGTAACCATCAAAGAAATGGCAAGACTAATTTTATTAGGCTTATGGTTGAGTATGAGTGAGGCAGCAGCACAGAGGAAAGGAAGTTACTCTGAACTGACTCAGGGCTGGCTCTGCTTGGTTGCTTTTATAAGCTGGAGGTAAGTAGGCTTGTACAAAAAGATGGGCTTTTTGAAAAGGGTAGGCTTGTGGAATTTTCTGTTTCAGGGTCAGGTGACTTTCTTTTGAGCTGAGCTGCCTGATAACTATGTTTGTGCCTGTGCTGTGACAGCAAGATGGCAGTACACTTGACTAGTGCATCTGCAGGAAGGTCAGATAGTGGACAAATCTTGATCGACTGTGCATGCAGGTCAATAGTTTCAACATCTGCAAGGGAGCAAGCAGTTAGAAGAGAGATAAAAATCAGCTACCTCTGCATTTTTGAGTAGGGAGCAGAGAAGAGGTGATGTTTTTTTTCCTTTCATCTTACCTAGCATTTTTCTTTTCTGGCCAACTGGTCTTAACTTGGCTTCCTGGCCACCCAATATTTTCCATTCCCAAGCCTAAGTCCCTATGCTGTCTTAGTTTTAATCTTATCATTAATTAAAAAAATTAGGATATTGCTAGTAAAATTGAGATAGGAGAATAAGAAACTAAGAAAATTCCTTTGTAAATGGAATGAGGAAACTGATACAAATAGCTGATTCAAAGTGGCCTTGTCCATCACCCTGACTCACCTACCTTCTTCTCAATTGTACAGCCACTCCTTTAATCATTAAGCCCTCAGGACAATGAGATTTTTATCAGCATCAAAAAATCTTAGGAACAAAGCCTCCAGTCTGTTGACCACAGAGACAGAGTTTTGGTCAAACTAGAAATAACACTGAGGCCTCAATTGTGTTTCAGCTCCTGGCCCAGAAAAGAAGCAAAACTAGAGGAAGCAATGCCCTGTCTGGCATCAGGACCAGATGCAATGGCCAATGACCAGCATACCTTAGTGCCATCATTCTGACACTATCTCTTATTTTGATGAATCAGCTTATTAAAGAACACACCTGGAATGCTGATTAATATTCTATTGAGATCCTCCCCTAATACTTCCCCTAAAATTATGCCTGTAGAAACACATAAAACTGTTAAGACAAAGAACCCAGTAAGCACTCTCTACAGCATGACTGCACATTCTATTTTTAGATGTGTGTATCTTTGCTTTTATCTTTGAAGCTCTAAGGGTTCCCATGAGACTTGCAACCAGGGAGCAGCAGGCAGCAGCAGCTCATCCTGAGCTAACTCCTTGAACCTGTCTCCAAGGGCCCTTCCTTTGCCTTTGTAACTTGTTTCAGAGTTACACGCAGCCGAGCTGGTTCACTTTTTCTGCCTCTGTGCTTTCCTTCTAAAAGGCCAAGGCAGCTCTCTAACCAGCCAGCTTCAATCTTTTCAAGTGCATTTTCACTTTGCATGCTGAATATACTTTCTCTTGCTCTAGAGTTCTTGGCTCTGAATTTTTTCTTTGTTGAATTCAAGGACAGAGAGGACATTGCCAGTAACACAATGTTTGAAGAGCCAAATATATTGTCTTTTGGAGAAGATAGTTTACTAATTTCATACCTTGGAGTAAAAGAATTTCTGGTTAATTGATCAGCATCTTTCCCTACCACAGGGTAAAATAAGTCCAAGGAATTTATTTCAGTGAGGGTGAATGAGTAATAATCTTTATTTTAGCACCAGTTTTTATCCCATGGAAATTGAGAGCTTGGTATGACTCACAGACTTCATGGCAGACTCAGCCAAATATCTAAACCTCATTTCCATTGAAAAGAGCTATTAAGAAAAAAATCATTTTATTCAGAGCTATCTTACATTTGATCATTTCTGTTGCAGTCAAAAATATCTCCCACAAAAATTGAATTTCTAATATATTTTTAATAAATAAAATAAACAAATATATTTATGCAACTTGGGTTTTAAACATATGCTTTAAAAATCTTTTTCTGTCTTTCTAAAAAAAATAAGGACAATGGTTAGGACAATGTAGTATGTTTATCCATAAATTTCCTCCAAATACATATGAAGTATAGAAAAATAAGAAAAAATAAGATAAACAACATATCTGGTTTCTAAAAGAAAACAAACATCCTTAAACCTTGTCAAAGCAAAAAAATGGCACTGGACAAAGTTAAATAGGCAAGAAAAATGATTCGAGACAACAGGGGAGAGACATGAGAATGTAGTCTGAACTCAAGTCTCCTCAAAGGACTGGTGAGTTTTTAAAAGCCCACTGGGGTGGTGATTCTGGGCTATCTGTTTTTTGCTAATTGGCATTAAAGAAAGCAAGACGAAAATTTCTGGTGTCCTCGGGGCAGGTAGTAGTTTTACATCAATATTAGGCTCCTACTCTCCCATAGAGACTGGGGGACGGAAGCACCATTTCTCTTAACATTTACATTTCAGAGGTCTAGATCATTTCTTGAGACACCTTGTCCTAAACTGTAAAAGCAAGAGGTCTATAAATATTTGCATTTCAAAGAATTGGATAAAAATTTTACAATGACAAGTTTTCTACAGTAAATATCCTAACAAAAGGGAGAAAAGGGCTCTATAACTAGGCCATCTGGAGATTCTTTAAGGGCCCAGGTGGGAGGGAGGTCAGAGATGGAGAGTCAGAAAGAACCCTGTCCATAGTTTATTCAACTAAGGAAAACTTGTGGAGGAGAAAGAACGTTTCCTCTACCCTCAAGGTTCCTTTGGTTGGTCTAATAATCAGATAAATATGAGACAGATTAGCAACAGAAAATGATCACATTTAACACATTCACGCATATGGGAACCCCACATACATGACAAAGTCAGAGACCCCACAAACACAAGAGGTTCAGCGACGGGAAAGACAAGTGGGTACCTAAGACTTTCTGTGATAGGGATAAGGTAATGCTTTTCAGCAGTGGTGTCAAACTCATTTTCACCGGGGGCCACCTCAGCCTTGCGGTTGCCTTCAAAGGGCCGAGGTAATTTTAGGACTGTATATATGTAACTACTCCTCAACTGTTAAGGAGTTGAAATTATATTCGGCCCTTTGAAGGCAACTGTGAGGCTGATGTGGCCCCCAATGAAAATGAGTTTGACATCCCTGCTTTACTGGCTTCAAAGTCTCATTGTTGGACAATAAGAGCAACTGTTTAGTAAATATAAGTTTGTCCTGCTCTATAGAGAGGCCAAATGAGGTTATCTCTGATAATCTCTTATTATGGGCAAGGCCCCTATTTCAAATCCTACAAGGTAGTTAAGGGAGGGGCAAAAATTTCTCTCGAGTCCACAGCTCAAAACACTCCTCTTCCACAGAAGCTCATCTTGAGGTGACTATTTCTAAACTATCGCACATCAAGTTTTACTTGGTAAGCCTAAAAAGAGAAAAGCGATTGCCCTTGAATCCCTGGGCCAAATGAGTCCAGATTCAAGTAATTATTGTTAAGTTTGGTCTGAAGAGAAATGGCACTACGTACAAATGATCCATGCCGACGGTGGTGTGAGCCGGCATCATTGCTCTATGCCAGGTCTGCCGTTCATTTAGCTCCCCTTCATGTAATTTGAAGCTAAATAAAATGTAGTCAATTGTTGGTCATCAATATTTCTAGATCTAGGAAGACTAAAAAACAAGTATAGAATTAAAACCAGGAGTAATTAAAGACACCTATAATTCTCTGACTAGATCTACAAATTTTCTATGACCACCTTGGGACAGAATCTTGATTGGCCATTATAAGGCCACATTCTGAATGATGAGTAAGGGACCAACAGGATACAACAACAACAAACCAAAAGCAAACAAAAAGTCATCTGGAAGTTGAAAACTGAAAAGAAAAATTAATCCCATTCATAATTACTTAGGCAATGTCAAATTGCTTAAGAGGAAAGCATTAATGGAATTCAATACAGTAGCCCCTCCTTATCTGTACTTTTTCTTTCCACGGTTTCAGTTAACAATGGTCAACCTCAGTCCAAAAATATTTAAAAAAGAGTTCCAGAAGTAAGCATTCATAATTTTTAAGTTGCACACCATTGTGAGTAGCATGATGAAATCCTGTGTCCAATTCTATCCTGCCCAGTAAATAAATTATCCCTTTTTCCAGCACATCAGTGCTATACATACAGTAGATGTTTTGAGACCACATTCACATAACTTTTACTATAGCATGTTATCATTGTATTTTATTATTCATTATTATTGTTAATCTCTTCCTGTGCCTAATAAATTGAACTTTATCACAGGTATGTATGTATAAGAACATATAGCATATATAGGATTTGGTACCATCTGCAGTTTCAGGCGTCCACTGGAAGTCTGGAAATGTATCTCCTGTGGATGAGGGGGGCAAGGGTACAATTCCCCAAAATAGATTTGCGTGTAAATCAGGAAGTTGGGACTGAGATTGCTCTAGAGGGAGTTATGAGTTTAAATTTTTAAATAGGGTGGTTGAAGAGGCCTCAGGCAGAATGAAACATTTGAGCAGGAGTATGAAGTAGGTTGAAAAGCTGGTCCTACAGATATCTGGTTTTGGAGAGAGGAGGCACCTAAGGCAAAAGAAATAAGTGTAAGGGTTCAAGGTTCAGCAGGGAAGATGATTGTGGCAATTGGAAGATGAGATCACAGCTGTAACAAGAAACTGGTTTATGTAAGTCTTGTAAGGATTTTGACTTACGGAAAGTCTTAAGCAGGGGCATTTTATGATCTGATGTATTTTAAAAGGATCACTCTAGCTAATGTGTTGAGACTGTGGAAGCCAAACAAGTACAGGACGATGGGGGTAGAGGATCAACTTTGTTGATCTTGGTGAGCAATGACAGTGACTTGAACCAGCGTTCTGCTTGTAATGTGTAACCATGGTTTCATATAATATATGAGGGGTGAAAAACTATAATACTTACAACCTGCATATCTACGACCTATATACCTTTCCCAAATATGCCAATACTTCATTTACTCCCTATAATCAATGCTCTTCAGGCTAAGTTATAGGTATATGAGGTCAAAACGAATCAACTTTGACATGAGATTATAATATTTTTTTCATTGGTTTCCTGCAATTATCTTTGACTTTATTTCCCAACTGTATATTCAACATGGTAGAAGACTGTAAAAGGGATTTTAGAGAATAAGCACACTAACTGGAAGTGAAGGTATTCTTTAAATGTATACATCAATAGTTAAAGTCTTCTAATGTGGCTCTCTGCGGTCTGAATTATTACTTGATTATATCTAAAATATTTTTGTAAAAAGAAAATCTCCATCTCTATTCATTGAAAAAATACCTCACTTATTCTCCCCTTAAATATGATTATATTTCTCTGTCTTCTTTCAAAATAAAAATACAACTATTATTCTTAATCTATGTGGGCTCTCTTTTTATAAATTTCTAGATTATCTATTCTTACATTCTCCTAGTTTACTCACTTCTAAATCACCCAACTATTATCCCTCCTCATGTTTTCCTCCCAAACTGTGGCATTTTTATGTGATTTACAGTTTTATGGCTCTATCAAAAATATTAACTCCAGTGGCTTCTGCTAAATATTTTCCTTTAGAGATTGCATCAGATTTTTCTATTTTGACTTTTCCTTTGAAGATAGTCTTTTAACTTTCTCTAAAGTAGCGATAAGAGATATTTAGGAATTGGATCAGTACTTTAAAAAAAGTTTAGAAGTGAAAGTTAGAGGTTTAGTACAGTTATTGGCATTGATTCTGAGGCAAGGCCATAAAAAAATAGGAAAAAAAAAAAAACTTTGACTTATAAATTACAGAGCTATGTGAGTTCAGACTATTTACCAGACAAGTGACCTCTCTAAATCTGCCTGGGTTTAGAAACTATCATTTATAAAATAAAATAGCATACCAACTGCACATCACGTGAAGAATATAGACATGTAATTACTAATTGCTATTATTCAGACTTCTTAGATAATTCTGGTCAATAGACTCTCCCCTCCAACCAAATATCCTGCACTATCATTGGTTAGAATTAGATATCAAAAAGCTTTCTTTCTTTATAAAGGGTCAAGGATTATTTGCTTCTCATTTCAACTCATTCAATATTTCTGTAGAATCCTGCAAAAAAAATTGCCTCCTTTAGATTGTCTTGTGAAATGACACTAGGATCAAAGGACATTAGGAGCACCTCTTGTACAAAGAATGGGTGGTGGTAATACGGGATAAGTGAACTATAAACACATCCTGCCGTGCAGTTTATCTGAATAGGCTCTGTGCTATATTATATGTGTATGTGTATATGCATGTATCACATATGTGATATATGCCAACATCTGCTTATAATATATATTGGGTTGGCCAAAATATTCATATGTTTTTATATTTTTGTAAAATAAAAGACACATTTTTCATTTTTACCAGTAACTATTGATTTGGATATTTTGAGTATGTCAGCTATCTCCTGCTATTGGCTTCTAGTGGGTAGAGGCCAGAAGTGCTGCTAAATATCTCCTAATGCATGAGACAGCCCCACAGTGAAGAATTATTTGGCCAAAATGTCAATAGTACCAAGAAACTTTGCAAACCACTTTTGACACATTTGATCAGTCACAGCACCTTCTCCTGTGACAAATCTTTTTTTTTTCTTTTTAGTTGTGTTTTTACCTTTCTTAAAATAATAAAGCATGATATGGCAAAAATGTTACATATTTTGAATATTAAAATGTCTGCACAAAAATCCACCAGCTTTGGTAAGTTGTTTTTAGATGCACGTTGATATGGCAGCTGTCACATTACAATCTAACAAAATTGTTTTGAATGAAGTTGAAGACAACTAAGTACTACGAGAGCCATTGTACGGAAAAAAAAAATATAATGAACTTTTTGGCCAGCCCAATATAATTAAATCTGAAATTACTTACAATTAGCACAAAATTTAACTAACTAAATAATGCAAATAATTATTTCATTTTTTCCTTTCAAATTATGTTAGATTATAAAATCACATTTTTCATAATCTTCTCGGACTTGCTACATTTAAATTCTTAAATCTATTTATTATTTACAAATGTGTTTAACATTTTACTCATTAGAAATAGAGATAATTTACTGGAAAAAAAATCAAATATATATTGTACATTCATTATATATACATGAAAAGTCCCTTGCTTCCTATGATGGGAAATATTTCACAGTACCATGAATAGCTATTTGTAAGCATTGTGCCTGGAAAAAAAGAGTTGCATTATATTCATGTAATGGGGGAAAATTTACCAAATGTGACATGATTTCATGGGCCAAATGATAAATATTAAGACAAACATTAATTAAATGAATGTTTTTTATATGAGGAAATTAAACTCAGAACTTTGGTGTGTTGAAGAAAAGACTAGGGAAAAAAATGTACATATTAATGACAGTGGAAGGCACCTGGAAAATGTTGCTTCTTTTCCGAAATGTGTGCCAGCCCAAGATTGAAAGTTGATGTTCCCAAACAGTGGCTCTTCTTACTGCTCTGCACTAGGCAGCATTTACTGGCGGCATTAGCGTCTGGGAACTGGAAGAGTGCATGAAGATGGATGAGTAGAGACAACTGATGAACACAAACGGCACATGGGCTAGAAGCAAAACCAATAGTCTAAGCTGCTGAAAAAAGGAAGTAATCTACTTTTAAAATCCTCAATACACTTTTTTATTTCTCAAATTCTTTGACTTTTTAAAAAAATATCTAAGTGGTAAATGTAAAGTATGAGAAATGGAGACATACCACATTAAAATTTTGTTATAAACAGAAATGAATAAAATGATGATTGTGCATTTGGTATGGTTTTTTGGTATCTAAAACATCCTCTGAAAAAATTCAAACTGTCCTACTGTTACAGAGCAAGCAGGGGGAGTGGTTCACGATAAATTATTACAGAAAGGATCCCCCCTTTCTGTCTCTGGGGATCACCCCTTCCCACACAGACCTGCTAGGTTCACAATGCCTGCTGCCAGAGGAAAGACGTCTCTCAATACCAGAGACTGGTGAAAAGGAAAGAAATTGTTTATTTAAAAGTTACACAGACTTAGAGTAATGGCTTAATGTCTTCAATAAGATACTAAAGTCCTTTAGAATACCCACAGATGCACAATCCTTCCCTCTCCCTGTGCCCAGTTGGGGGTACCGTGTCTCAGGAAAGGAAGTAGAAGTCAGTGATTCAGGCTCCTGGCACCATCAGCTGGGTGGCTGCTGCAATCTCCAGTTAATCCAAAGCCATGTGGCACCTTCTCATGGCCCACCAGCAAGAGTCCTCTCTCCCCTTTTCTTCCCGGCAAAGTCTCTCCTGCTGCCTAAGTCGTGTGGCACAAAGAAGCACCCCCAAAACACATGGTCCTCATTCTTTCCCCTCAGAACCACGTGGTCCTCTCTATTCACTCCAGAAACCCTTGGTTCTCTCTCTTCCTCCAGAACTGCATGGCCCCCTACCCCTATGGCTGCCACGCCTAGTTTTAAACCCCAGCACCCATCTTCCTTTGCAGCCCCATTTCCGACTCCTCCTACAATCAGTTACACCTGCCAGCATCCCCGTATTCTTCTAGCTTTACTCGGCTGCCACAGTAAGTCTGGGCAGGTGTGGCCCCATGGCGTGGAGCCAATCATCTCCAAGCTCTCCCACAGGCCCTGTAACCAGGGGGAGTTGCTTCCCAGTCCCATCTTGGGTGGAATTCGCTCCCATCCCCCTTACTCAAAGCTTGGGCACAGCTATTTAACATATCTATGAAACCAGTTAAAGGTTATAGATATGTTAAATAACCATGCCAGGGGTTGGCTGCAAAGCTGTTGCTACCCAAAACAGCTCTGAATGGCCCTGTTCCATGTGTCCCATCCCCCTAGCTCAGGCTTGTGGGGGTGAGGACATCCTATATATATATTTCTAATGTTTCCTGGACACCTTGAGTTCTGGACCCCATTACAAATCCCTTCTTGGGGCCCTCCTATTGGCTACACCCTGCTTCACTACAAGTTTATAGTAAATATGTATTTGAAGGACAAGATGTTTTGAGAGCTATTGGGGACTCTAATCTTTACTGTCCTGTATGATGATTTGTACTAAATAAAAATTAAAGCAGAAAATAGTAACTATATGAACACGTAATTTATCTTGATATTATACATTTTAATTGTATAAGATTAGGATGAAAGATCAAAGTAGCAATAGTTTGAGGTTGTTTTGTGCCTGCACCTAATTCAAAGTTTTATGTAAAAATAATGTTTTTAGAAGTACCTTGCAAGTAACTTCATCCCCTTCAACACAAACACAGAAACATTGACACATTGCAGCTAGAGTATCGTTTACTATATTCTGTATAGTAAGTATGAAATGATTTCTTGAGGGAAATTAGCTGTAGGTTTGTGTTTGGTGTGGCTGTTATTATATTAACAATATCAGCTTTATATATAGGGGAGTTATTTTCTAATTATCTCACTCATTCCTTGTTCATTTATTAGTATACTATTATACTGTGAATAAAATTTTTTTCAAGAATTTGAGATAAACAAAAGTTCATCCTTTTAAAAATATAAATATTACATGTCTTCCTTTTAATAATTTTATTTTCAGGGTAAAGATTTGGTCTAACAATCATTTTTAGTAGTGGCCAATGAGCATTCTTTCTTTTTCTTCCTCACATGCTTCCCTCTCTCCCTCCATTCTCCCTCAGTTCTTCTTTTCTTCTCCCTCTCTTCCTTCCTTTCATCTTTTGGATAACTCTTACTTTCTTTTTGTATATTATTATGCGTTTATGGATTTTTATAAATGGAATATTTTACATTAAATTACAGTACTCTGTTTTTGTTACTTACATTATCTATAAGAAATTTTAAAACTAAACAACAAAAAGACAAGCAACCCAATTCAAACATGGGCAAAGTACTTGAATAGAATTTTCTCCATATAATATATGCAAATGACCAAATACATATGAAAACATATTCAACATCATTAGTAATTAGGGAAATAGAAATTAAAACCACAATCAAGTTCCACTCCGCAACCATTAAAATGGCTATGACAAAAATTATATTTGTAAAACAAAAATAAATATTTAGTAAAGAAATGGAGAAATCTAAACACATACATTGCTTGAGGGAATGTAAAATTGTTCAGCTGTTGTGGAAAACAGTGTGGCAGTTCCTCAAAAGTTAAATATGGAATTACCATATTTCTCCATAATTACACTCCTAGATATATACCCCAAAGAGCTGAAGGCTGGTATTCAAACAACTCCATGTGCTTGAATGTTTATAGCAGCACTATTCTCAACAGCCAATAAATGGAAACAAAAATAGAGGAAATAACAAAAGATAAAAAATAAAATAGTAGGTCTAAATCCCAATATGTCAATAAGTACATTAAATATATATGACATAAACACATTAAAAACAGACTGTCAGAATGAATTTAAAACAAACAAAAAAACAAAAAACACCAAAACACTATCCCATACTCGTAAGGACAGAGTACCACTTGTCAGGGCTTTCACTCCCTCAGGGTTTTGGCTCCTGTTGAGGTCCATTGCATTGAAGCTTCGGCCAACATTGCCAAGAGATTGCTTGGTGGCAGAGCAGAGAGATAAAAGAGAGAAAAACAATGCAGGTATTCTTATAAAATCTCCTTATCCTACTAGTTATCCAGAAACAGCAAGCTTCCCCTGGAGCATTCTCTCTTCAGTTCACACCGATTTTGTGGTTTCATTTTTTTTTTTTTTGCATTTTAGCTAGGGAATACCAGTGGGAGGAAAAATGATAAAGCTACTGCTGGTTCTGTGCCATTTGGAATTCTGATCTTTTCTCCAAACTGCCTGCTATTATTTATTTTTCAGTGTCTTCAAATGGTTGACCCACGATTTTGTCCAGATTTAATAGTTACTTACAGTGAGAAAGGCAGGATGAAGTGTTTTGATTTTATCTTACCTGGGCAAACATAAATAATAACAGATCTTTGTTTTTCTCTATTTTATTAATCGTGACTGTGGTATTCTGATGCATTATGCCAAAGTCCATGATATTTTCATTTTATTGATCATATTATTCCTTTAATTAATAAGCAGTCATCCCAAAGCTATATGGATAAATTGTCTGTCAGGTCATTTAACCCTTGACATGTTTTGCTGTTGTTGTCATTGTTAAAATTTGGGCATCTAAATGTCTCTTTCTCATTAAGTCACTTGGTGAGTCATAAACCTTGTCATTTTCTTGATGTGTTTATGATTGTTTTTGTAAATTTTCTAATTAATATTTGCTTACCACAATATCAAGGTAAAGGGTAACAATGTAATTTTTTAAGTAGGACTGTTCAAGACTTCTATTACTTCACAAGTCAGTTTTCTTAATTGTTTTTATTTCTAGGAACTTGTCAGTTTTACAGTAAGTGTTCAAAGTTAATGACACATTAATAATATCTCATTAGCTTTTAAAATTTAAAAATTCACTTACTCTTACATTACACAAATTCAGTGTTCAGTATTGTTCTACACATTTTACAAATAATAACACAATCTTCATAATTAAAGAGTAACAAGCCATAAGATAGTTACTATTGATGTGAATCTCCCCATTTGAGAGTTGAAGTAAATGAGGCATAAGCCCAAGGTTGCATAGCTGATAAATAGTAGAACCCGGCAGTCTGGGTTTTCAATCTTTGGTCTAATGTCTTTAACATACTTCAGGTTTTTTTACTGGATTATGTGTTTCTTTTCTTCAGTATCTCACTTTTCTTTGTTTAAGATTGTTGTTTTCACGTTAGTTTTCTTTGGGCTGTTTCTTGCATGATTATTCCTCATTGCATCTCTGTTTTATGGGTTTTTTTAATCCCTCAGTAACAACTCCTTGAGGATTGTTATTACTATTAATTAATAATCTTATTTCTATTTTCAATGTTGTTGATCATAGTCATTTTTTTAAATATGACTAATTTGTTTTGAGGAAGTTTTGCTTTATTTTATTTTTTATTTTATTAATTTCTCATGGTTCCAGATCAATCCATTAGACTCCATGAGACAATGGTAAATGAGGAGAGGTATATACTGAGGAGTAAAACATTATAAGGCCTAGGAAATGGTTTTCTGTGAGATGAGAGGCATAGAAAAAACGCTTTTTAGTAGCCCTCTCAGGATGTAAGAAGCTAGCTGCTGCCCTTCTCATGGGTTGAGTAATTGAGTCTATCAGTGCCTATGTTCCTTTAGAACTTAGTCATAGCAGGGTCGGGGATTCCCTCCACAGATCCTTCAGGGGATTGGTGCAGACAGAATGCCCTAGTTGTTCATGATATGTACAGATCTCTCTTCACAACTTAGACGACAGGTAAACCTTTTAGTTGGTGGTCTTTGGTTCTTTCCTGGTATTAGAGAGCGTGAGGGCCATGGCCTGAAATTTAACTAGAATAATAAGGGCTTTAGACGTCTTATCTGAGCTAAACAAGCATGCTTATATTTTCTGCTGCGTTATTTCAAAGAAGGATAGATTATGAAAATAAATCAGAAATGTGTGTTCATATGTATCATCCCAGAATCCACTATATTTTTTGAAATACAAAATTCATTTTAGTTATTGAAAAAATGTGCAGTGAAAAATTCACCCATTGACTAATGAACTACTATTTATTAGTTTGCTTTGTAGTATAAGATGTAAAGCTAAATTTAAAAAATGAAACAAATTTATGTTTTGCAGTATTATGTGGCAAGTTTAAATATTGCTGAACAAAACTGAGAAATGTAGCAATTAATATTCAAGACAATGAGTCTGTGATACAGGATTCAATCATAGAACTAAAACTGCAAGAAATTATGGCATATAAAGTTTATACAAATTATTTGAATTTCTACATTTGTAGACACCATTTACACTTTATAGACACCTGTTGCTTTTGCTTCTGTTGCTGGGCCTGAAGAGCTGAGCAGTTTGTCACAAAGGATGATGAATGTGAAATAAAGCAGAGTAAACTGAAGCAAAGAGTAAAGAGCAAACTGAAGCCCATAAAAACCAGCTGGAATCTGCACTGGTCTCTAACAGTATCTCATTTTGATGATGAAGGTGATGTGCTAGGGAAACTGTTTCCTAGGAACTGCAAAAAATAAAGATGATCTGGCAGGAGCTAAAGGAGCTGTAAGCCTGGCTGTTGTCCCAGGACAGCAGGGTGAACCAGCGTATCTGCAGCTATGTCCATGAGCTACAACAGCACCTGGCTCTGTACTGCCCTCCTGAGCTGAAAAGAACTTGGCTGCTGCTTCACTTTTGTCTTCCAAATCCCACACAAAATGCCTCTTGTGGTCCATGATGATTTAGAAATACGGATGAGAGATCTTAGTACCAACTTAACTCAGTTGACCTGGTCCATCACCACAACAGTGAATAAGAGAACATATATTGGGCTATGAAATAAAAAATAAAAAGCTGTTGAAAAGGCCTATATTTGCTCAGGAAAGAACCACAAAACATGGCATCCTGAGAAATAATTAGAGTACTAATTTTCAGTATTATATTCATTAAAAATATATTATCATATCAAGAAATTATATTTCAGGAAGTAAAACCATATTACTGAATGGATTTCTGAACTATATTAAGATTGAATGCTCTGTGTCCACTCTAAGTAATTTAAATGCCTTTTTTCTTCATGATTCTGCATATCATAATTCAGTATAGTCATATATAAACCATAAGATTGTTAAAATAGTATTAGTAGAAGTAATTATGAACATAAAGGGGGTCATAAAATGAATATCTTTCCAAAGAAAAGTGACTTTTTTCTACAATAGAAAACAATGATTTCAAGTTTAATCAAAATGACATACTTAATGTCATGTGTGAGTAATTTCTGAAACTCAAGTACAAGAAAGAGAAACCCAAGTTCACCTGATATTTTTCACACCCATTTAATGCCCATTGTGGATCGTGAAAGATCAAGTTAGACTGATTCAGCACTAAAATTCTATGATGTTTCCGACTAATATAATTATTAACATATCATCCAGATTTTGGGTTCATTAACAATGAAACAAAAATGAGAGTAGATGCTACATATTTTCTTACTTGAAATATTAAATGCTAGATAATTCCAACAAACCCTGTAATATTGTAATAATAAGGAAATCCAGCTGATCCCTGGACTAGCTGTGTGTTATTGAACATCATGATTTCTATGGTATCCACTTTAATATACTTAGCCTAAAGCATTCTTGACACAGGACAGATACTCAAAAAATGTGTTGAATTTATAAAAAATTACCAGGTGATCACTAACTTGGGAGGCTCCTCTCAAGTCTGGAACTAATGGTGTAGCTATCTAGAAAGGTCACAAGTGGCAATGCTTTGTTCACTGGGGAAAGAAACTTGGACATGGACTGGTGCAACATAGCTATTGTACTAACAAAATTCATACTTCCCTTCCTGTAATGTCAAGGTGTGTTGGAAAATGACTTCCTAGCTAGGGGCTCTTTTACCTAGGGCCATTTCCTAGCCACACTGTCATTTTATGTGAACCTGTGACCGGCATTTATTCGAGTGAGGCAGAGATTTGTGTTTTTCTTTTAGTTTGCTAGATTCTGACTGCAACCAAAATACAACATACATATACACACACAACACATAAATCACAATATTATGTCATGAAGAGTTTGCATGGACAGGATGAGTCATGCATTATATTACATTTCAAAAACCACTCACGTAAATGTAACACTTGTTTTACTCTATATGTCTTCAGTTTTAACAAAAATAAGTTTTACACACAGGTACGCCTCTGGCAATGTCCCCAGTGACTTGTAGTACACAGGTTGAGAATGACTTGCATGGACTCTCTAACTTTCTGCCAATGACTTGGATCCAGAGTGTCTCATTGTTTTTATGGAACTCCAAGATTTATGATGGAGAGGCTACTTTCAGAGTAAAAAATGAACTTAACCAGAATATCTAAACAAACCCATAGCTATGTATAACATTGAAAGAAACAAGGAAAATGACAGTCTTTAACCCGGTTTATTTTCTCTTCTTTCTCTCTCTCTCTCTCTCTCTCTCTCTTTTTCCTGGCAAGATCTTTCTGAGGCATTGTTTCATATTAAACTCATGAATTCTCTTACCATTTAAAATAGTATACATTATTTCTTCACTAAAACTGCCCTCTTCAAATTACTTCTGACGGTGTGGCCACAGTAAGTAGAAGCACTTTAACATGCCTGTGCTTAAAAGAATGATGGGCACCTACAAGATCACTGATGTGAGAAGGGATGGCAGTAGCAAAGGCGAGAACCTGGAGGTCAATCTATTCGTTATCAGCGTGGTAGACGATTTTTGCCTACCCAGGGGCCATTTCTTCTTCTTCTTTCCTGCTAAAAATGGCTTGATTTTGTTTAGGAAAGAGGTGGAGATAGCATATTAAAGAAGTTGAGTCACTTATTAGCCCCAAATCATCATTCGTCTAAACTTATGTAGGTTATGCTATTCCATTGGAAAATGTGATTTAAGATTTTTTTGGTAGCTTCCAGAAAGATTTTCTTCTGTACTAATAAAGAGTGGAGAAAAGAAGGCTATGTTTTGGGGGTGCCACTTTGAGTACCAATGTATGTTCTGACGCCTTTTTGCAACCACAACTTGGCAGACTTGAACTTTGAAAGCCAGTATTCTGTAGATGTGAAAGAGAATAATCAGAAGCACTTCAGTTATTGATAAAATCTATAAGCCACTCAATGAAACTTTGGATGGTCTGTTCCCTTAAGTTTTAAATCATGGTCAAGATTTGAAGATGAAAACTTTTCTAATTCCTATCTTCAGGGCATATAGTCATTTTTTACTTTTTATATTAAAGCACATAATAAAGATAAACATGAGAATCAACCATTATTTTAGTGCCTTAAAACATTCTGAGATATACTTTAATAGATTGGTTAAAAGAAAGTGAGATACAAAGACATATAACTTGACAAAGATAATATATCTAGGTAATAATTGAACCCACTCAGGTCCAGCAAGTTGGGGTTGGTAGTCTGGGATTTAATCACTAAATTACATAAATTAATTTTAGAAAAATTAAAAAACAATGATATTTCCTCCTAACATGTCATTTTTAATAAAATTTATAAAATTAACTATGAACACTACAGAGAAAATTATAATATCTGTGTTTTTAATGACTGGATGCTATTTAATAATCTATAACTTGTATTTAAATGTTTCTAATTTCTCATAAAGACCTATATATTTACTGCTTTTCAAATATCAGTTCAATTCACTAAATTTATTTGTTTTTCTCTAGTCCAAAAAAGGCAAGAAGAAGAGAACAATGGTGGAGTAATTGAAAAGTTTCAAATAAATTATGGAATGTTTTATAATTCTCAGTTTTTCATAAATAATTAAATATAAATTTTTATGAGAAGAGTCATATAATTTCATAAAATTCTAATTTTCCCTCTAAGGAAAGACTGAAATATATGTGAGCTTATCTGCATTCCTGGTTTATATTGAAAATATTTAATAATATCAGAAAAATGTACAGTTAGCTCCATTATTATAGGCACCTATATTTACATGAGGTTGTATATGAATGTGCTAGGATTCTATGTGGTACATTATTTTACTGGAATAAGTAGAATATGATTATTTTAATGTAACTTTGAAATTATTCATTGCATGAAATATTTTCATAACTAGATGTTCTCTGTAACCATTTTTGCTGTGGTCTAATACCCCAAGATTTCATCCCATTGTCTGGCATCTCAATCTGCCCTCTATGTGAGTTGTTAATTGAATTATATGCTTCACTTTGATATTTCAAATTTTTTTCTGAACATTTTCCATAGGTTTCTTCGCTTACCAAACTCTAAGACAAAAAAACTCTAATTCCTCCTGAGGTCAGTTTAAGCCTGAGGTTATTCATACTACACTCAATGTCCAGAACATTGACTTGACCTGGGGCAAGAAGTGAAAAACAGGACAATATTGACAGAATCTGACAGGACAAAATAAATTTTCCTTAATGTCTTATTTAAACTCTGCAGGGTATATTTTCTCACATAGTGCAGGCTATTTCAGTGCAGACTATGGATTTTGCATGAAATTATTTTTTTAAACAAACAGGAAGGAAGAGAAGACGGCATTATGTGGAATGAATTACATTGACTAAATTTTTTTTATCCAGTTGTCATGACAACCATAATATTTTCCACAACGTGCAGACTATTAAGTGTTAAACTAGATGTGCTTAAAAAACTACAGTAACATTCAGGGAGACATTTCCATTAGAACTCCTTGTAAGGGCAACAGGAAGATTACGCTTTAAAAAAAAATAACCTGTGATTATTATGCCATTCCTTTGGATCACAAATGAGTGAGAAAAGCATGAAAAACTACCTCATAATTTTAGAGTTCAATGATGGTTTCTTTAAATGTCAGGTACTTCACCCATTAGCAGATGTTTGAGACCTATCTGTGGAGTCTGGGACAGCTCTTGTCCGGCTGGTACTGAATCTCTCCATTGATCGAATTCACTGCTTCTGTGGGGAACTTTCTTCAGAATACAGAAATTCTGAACATTAGAACACTCTCCAAAAACCACCTCCCTTTATGTTTCACCTGTTTTTCTTCCACATGTAGTTATAAGTTTGAAACCTCTTTTACAACATTGCCCTTAAAATAATTAAAGCCAGTTTATACTTGATATCAGTATTCTATTTAATGGATTAAATGATGCAAAATCCCAACAGTTATTTTCATACAGCTAATTATAAATATAATTTGCATCCTGATATATTTTTGTGAAAGAGGTTCCCCAGGTTGGGCTAGCTCTTTATCACCAAGCCCTTATTAGCTGAAATGTTAAAGGGACTTACCTAAGAAAAAGAAGATCAAAACTATGAACAGTAAAATGACAACAAACTCACAACTGTCAACAACTGAACCTAAAAAACAAAAACAAACTAAGCAAACAACTAGAAGAGAAACAGAATCACAGAAATGAAGATCATATGGAGGGTTATCAGTGGGGAGGGTGAGGGAGGAGACTGGGGGGAAAGGTACAAGGCATTAGAAGCATAAATGGTAGGTACGAAACAGACAGGGGGAGGTTAAGAATAGTGTAGGAAATGGAGAAGCCAAAGAACTTATATGTATGACCCATGGACATGAACTAAGGTGGAGGAATGATGGTTAGAGGCAGGGGACAGGGCAGAAGTGAATAGAGGGGAGAAAAAAATGGGACAACTGTAATAGCAAAATCAATTAAATATATTTTTAAAAAATAGAGAGCATGAATCTCTTCAATCATTCTACATTCTTGACTAATTGAGAAATATTGAGTTTGTAATAATTTATATCTATTAGTCATATGACTCCTAAACAGGTTTGGTCATAAAAGAAAGTATCTCAATGAATAGCATCACCAGTTCTAAATCCAATAAGTTACCCTAACGTCACCAATTTTTATTTGCATAGGTCAGTCAATCTAAGTTTTTAAAGTCTCCTTCTCACTTCTGGTCACTCATTCCTCCCTTAAATTAAGAGATAACAAACATGTCTAAAGAATGGCCAAGGTATAGCATGTTTAATAGGCATATAATTCCATTATGTTCATAAATATTTACCATATAACCTTATCTAAAGTGACTTTTATTTTCCTTAAATTTATCCAATTTTCAAAATCAATTTACCCAATATTTATTGACCTTGAAACATGTACCAACCACTTTCCTGGGAGACAGAGGAATCAAGATGAATTATCTAGGAAGGAAAACAAATATATGCATAGAAATTTCAATTTAATAGGTTAAATTAGTAATAGATAGTGCTATAAACTGAATGTTTGTGTATCTTCCAAATTCATGTGCTGAAATACCAATGTGATGGTATTTGGAGGCGGGACTTCTGGAGGTAATTAGGTCATGATGGTGGAGCCCTCATGAATTTGATTAGTACCCTTGTAAGTGTGACCCCAGACCGCAGCCTCACCCCTCTGCCATGTGAAGAAATGGCTATAAGACAACCATCTATGAAGAAGGAAGTGGGTTCTGACCAGCCATCAAATCTGCCAGCACCTGATCTTGGATCGGAGTGTGAGAAATAAATTTCTGGGGTTTATAAGACCCCCAGGCTATGCTATTTTGTTATAGCAATCTGAATAGACTAAGGTGTGTAGAGAACTTCATTCCAACCCGGATAAGAAATGCTGGAATGACTTCAGTTTTCCTCAAACTGTTGAAACAGAGACAACCATAACCATATCAAAAGGAATTTGTCTAAGCTCTGTGGAAAGAACATTTCCAGCAGAGGGACCATTGTAATGAGAAGATACAGATGTGCAAAACAGTAAGAGGTGTATGAGGAAGTACAAGCTATTAAGCATTTTTAAGCATAAATATAGACAGGACAGAGCAGATAGGTATGTGCCCAGTCACATTTAACTTTGATTGACTTACTTCAAAACTTTGATTTAACTGGAGTAGTGATGAGCTCTAAACACATTGATGATGGTGTTCTATATTTTCTTCTGGTTGGAACTTATATATTTTATCTAAAATAACTGCAAACAATATTTGAAGGTCAAGGCCTTATTTCTAACATGTTATTATAATATCTAGCATGGTTTATAAGATATTTGATAAAAAATAAAGTACAATATTGACCCATATGATTAAATATTTTATTGTGGAAGTCATATGATATATCTTCCAAAGACTATATTCTGTCAACTCTTTTGTTCTCAGGTTCTAAATTTTATATTAGATAAATTCTAAAGACATGCATGTGATTTCTTAACATGAAACATCAGCCACTTTAAAATTGTTTTTTGCCAAGAATCTTGGATTCCACAACTGACAAAGTCTGGATTATTAAGTACACCTGTGAAAGAGCTGGACATCTACCTTAGAATATGTAAATTATTGAAAAGACCAAATGAAGATAATAACTTTTAGAATTACTTGCTACTTCTAACAGAGCAATTGTTTGCAAAACTTCGACCTAAAACATAGTCCCTATTGATATTACAGTGTTGACTTATTTTATGTGTCTGAGAACTAATTCATATCTACATGGAATTACAGAATCATTACTCTTTTGTGACAATTCACACTCCAGAAGACAAAGCTATGTCCTGGCACAAGGTGAATGAGATTGCTGCCTAGTCAAAACAAACCAGAATACATGGCAGAAAACAGACATCACTCATGAGTGCTGAATTACAGCACATGTTTGCTACTGAATTCTGAGCAAAAGTATTTTATGGTGCTCTTTAATAGCTTTGTTGGACACAGGAAATAGAAATGAATTTCAATACATACATTTATGACAAATTTAGCCACCAGAAAATGTAACTAATTGTGGAAAATACCAATACCAAGACTCTGTCCTAATGCTGGAGAGGCAGGTGACACTGGGGAGACTACCTACCACTTTGGTTTTGATAGGCTAAGTTTCCAGGTTTGTCAAATGGTACAGCAAGTGTATCAAAACCAGGCAAAATGTTAATTGTAGTACATATACATTTTTTCTAAATACAATATTTAAAAAATAATATGACTGTTATTCTGATTTGGCAGATCTGAATCAGTTAATTTTGTTGATTTGTATGGAGAGGTAATGAGGTCAAAATTCTGATTTCAATTTCTGTAGGAGGCAAGTTAGCTTTGTACAGAAAGTGTCCTAACACAATGAATTGTGCTTGGCTGTTAACCTGAGCAGCTATATCCTAGAGGCCTGCTCTTGTCATAATGTAAAATAGGTGAAGTTCAAACTATCCTCACTTATGAAAAAGAAAATATGTGGTACATTTCCCTATCTAGTCCAGGCTATCCATATAATTTTAGAAATGTAGTTTTCAAATGTTTTCTAAAAAAATAGTATTTTATTAATTTTACTTTATCGTATTGATTTTTCAGATTATCTTATTAAAAATATGTGTGTGCTTAAATCGCACTTTTATTACATCATCTTAGTGTAGTATTTGTTATTAACTATCATTTAAAATATATTTCTTATTTTAAAACTAATATTTTATGAACTTCTTTTCTTTAAGATTTTATTTATTTATTTTTAGAGAGTGGGGAAGGGAAGGAGAGAGAGAAGGAGAGAAACATCCATGTATGTTGCCTCTTGTGTGCCCCCTACTGGGGACCTGGCCCACAACCCAGTCCTGTGTCTTGACTGGGAATTGAACTGGCAACCCTTTGGTTGGCAGGCCCATGCTCAATCCACTGAGCTACACCAGCCAGGGCTACTTTATGAACTTCTTAGATAAATATGTGCCAGAGTTCTTGAATTGCATAATCCATATAAACACCACAAATGACTTGTCAGATGGTCAGGCATCTTTATTCTCATACTTAATCAATTGCTCATCTTAAAAAAAAATTAAGACGTTGTATTTATCTTTGAGTCAGAAAAGCTCATCCAGAGAATGTAAATACTAAGATTATGCCTAAATTCTTTCTTCAACTTTTCTTCTTCTTTCTTCTTTCTTCAACTTTCTGTAAAATATACATTCTAAAATTCATTTTGGTAAATACTCCTGTGTCATAAGCATGAAAAATAATTTTTTGTTTATATTCTTTCATAAGAAGAAGGTATTTGTAGAAGTATGTTTTGGCTACTAAATCTTCCATTTTAAGTAAGGTCAGAGTGCTTATATTTGTACTATTTCTTATTTTTTAAAATATTATGTTTTTTCATTAGTATTATACATAACCATGTTTGGAAATGATGCATTATAAAATAAAAGGAGATTATTAGGCTCTGCCTTGAATGATAAATGGAATGGAGACCTTCATCCCTTTCTGTTTTTTAAATATTACATAAGCTATAATACCCACACAGTAATTCAGGAAATCACTATTTAATTTTGTGTTATCGATTCTGTGAATAATCACAACTTCTGTCAAGAACATGTATATTTATCCCTATTGATAGGAAAGTTGTTCTACCTAAAAACAAAAAAAAAATTTTTCAACACTTTCTATTTATTTTCAGAACTTTTTCCAAGCTTTCCTAATATAGTTTAGGATCTAAGTGTTTTCTACTTTTGATTTATAAACAAATCCTTTCTTATCCAAGAATAAAAAGATGGGATAGAATATCTAATCAGGTAGTATATGTCAAATAGTTATCATAATCATAATAGCAACAGTATCTACCCGTTAGTCCCTTGATTGCACCCTATAACTGACCTTTAAGAACTGGACCAGAGTGTATCAGTTAGATTATGCCAAATTACATAAACCTAGAATACATAAATCCAGTGGTAAGAACAAAGATCCAAAATGTCAGTGGCTTGAAACGATAAAAGTATATTACACTCTTGCTTACAATCTACACCTAGCCTTGGAAACTAACTCAGACATGCTTCTTCATGTACTGCCTCAGCATGCCAGACATCCACAATCTTTTAGAACCACTGTTACAAAGCAGTTTCCAAAATTATGTAAAAGTAACTGGGGTAGGCCCCAGATTGAGCCACTCATGCTAAACCCCATGTCAGTAAACTAAAATTTAAGTTTTTATGCTTAGTTTTTCCAGAAAAGATAACCTACATCAACCAGTCAACCAATTTCCTGCTCAGTACAAGTCACCTAACCCAGATCTGACATCCTTCTTTGCTCTATATGAGGGAAGTAACCCTGCTTTAACTAGTCAGCAAATGCTTACAATTTCTTTATTAGTCATCACTTTGGTCTCTAAAAATCTCTAGCCTTGTACAGCTCTTTGGAACTCCTTTGTATTTGCTAGGGTGGATGTTGCCTGATTCATGAATCATTGAATAAAAACCTAATAGAGGAATAGATTATGGAAAAAATTTTTGATTATTATGGCACTGGCGAGTAAATGTTTTGACAATGTTGACTTTTATCCAAGCCCTATGATCCTAGAAAACATCACAGCTGAAGAAATACCCTATCTTTGCATTACAGAAAACAGCTCACTGCAAAGAAACACCTTTTCTCACATGATTTAGATAAGACTCACGGATGCCTCCTTGTGTAACATGACAAGTCCAGACAAAGATTTACCAAATTCCTATTCTTCACCTTGTAGGTCATGAGCTGAACTACTTGTCCCCACTGATCAATTGAAACAAAATGCTTCTTAACAAAATTTTGGTTAAGATTCTCTCCTTCCCCCCGAGCCCCTAAACTGCGTGGCCCTCTGTAACCAGAGCCAGGATATAACCTTTCCTTAAATGTCACTCAGTAGCATAAGCTGGCCTCGAGGTAAAACATTCTCTGATTTATTATTTAACCATGCCACTCCCATTCATTCCTCTTCTCCACATTCAGTTCTTTTCAGTCCTCTGTACTCTTCCCAGGGAAAGGGTCTTTATTGCCTAACCCTTCAGACTCTTGCAGAGGCTGTGATCTGAATGCTTCCCACTATTGACAGCGTCTCTTCTACTCTGAAGATACATAATCCTTTCCATTTTCATTTCCCCTTACTGAATCTGGAGTTGCTTGTTTTGCTTTGTTTTTGTTTTTGTTTTTGACAGCTTCTATTCAGAATGGGCATATTTTAATTTTGCTCATATTTTATCAGGCAAAGCAATTCACATAGTAGACATGCTGGACCTTAAGGTCAAGAAAACACTGTCCTCAATGGTCCAGAGAGAGCAGAAATTATGATTTTCTTTATGGAATTCACAATAAAATGTATTTTAAAATTATGTATTTAAGAAGAAATGAAATACCCTGTCATTGTTCTACCAAATCTGGGTTTGGTTCCCTGACACATCCAAAGCCAAACTAGAGAGTAAGTTGCTGGTGAGAAGGAAAAGTTTATTTTAGTGCTGGCCACCTGAGAAATTGGGGGACTCTCATCCCAAAGCCAGCCTCCCAATCTCAGTACAGGCAGAGTTTTTACAATGAGGAGGAGGGAAAGCAGAGAGATCAAAGGGAGGGGTTGAGAGTTCATTGTGGGGACTACGTAGAAGCCAACACAGTCTGTTCAGAGGACTGGTTGAAGGAGCTGGAATGTCCCAAGGTTAGAGTCTGTCTCCCCTCAAGGCGACTCCTG
This sequence comes from Desmodus rotundus, assembly GCF_022682495.2. Lineage (NCBI taxonomy): Eukaryota > Metazoa > Chordata > Mammalia > Chiroptera > Phyllostomidae > Desmodus > Desmodus rotundus. The sequence continues at coordinate 26,643,322 of NC_071397.1, forward strand.
GAATTCTTCGGCAAACAGGCTGCTTATCTGCAGTCACCGATCAGCCAGAGTCAGCATTTACAGAAACAATGTCAAAAGAATGGTGGGATGCATTACAATTCCCCACTCTCATGAAACTCTAATAATTTCTTGAACAAAAACCTATACTTTGTTTTTGGTCACAAGGCTTCCATTCTCTCTAATATCATTGTTATTAGAAGCTTGGTTCTTCTCACAACCTAAAGAATTAAAGATCAGTGAGACAAAAGTGGTTGAGTGAGTTTTTCTAGTACTCCTGGAGGAAGAGAACAGGCCTGTAGAGAGTGGCGAAAAATGCTCTACATAGAAGAAGCAACAGGAGAGCCTTAGCTCACTGGGAAGTTAGAGTAAAGGGGCCTTAGGGATGAGTTCAGGGGATAAGCCTGGGACAAGCTGCCTGTGAAGGAAGAAGTCAGGGCCCGGGGCGGGGAGGCAATGGAGGGGTCATGGGGGAGAAAGTAAAGGGAATGGCGTAGGTTTCTCCCCAGAGCAAGAGCACACTCTTGAGGCTTTTATCTCTTTATGGCAGGCAAGAATCTTAGGGGAGGTGTCAGGGGAATGTTTCAGCAGAATATTTATCAGTTCTCAGGGTGTTCCCTTTTGAGGTCATAGTCTCTTTGGATTGGTCAGTGCCACGGCAGCGGTCTTTAATCACTGCAGTTGGTCCTGGAGTTGCCCACCTGGTTTTGCTGCTTTTCTAGCCCTGGAACTAAATTATGACTGAGGCCTAGATGTTACCTCCAGAGAGGAAAGGCCAGGGGAGAATATGTTACCCTGGGGGTGAGGTCCTTGTTTTCCCGGTTTTGCCCCTCCAAGCACTGGGGCATTCTGCCATGGTGACCATTCAAATCTGGCTGTAAATTGCTCTTCCATTGTGTTTCACTATCTGTCTTAAGTTTTCCTATTACACTTGCCAAGGAATTTTCCTAGGTTCTTACTGTTGTATCTCATCATGATACTGTTTTAAGCTTTACTTAATTCTACTTACATTTTCTTCTGAGTTTGGCAATTTTCTGTTATGTGTCCCAACATAACATCATACGTCCTGTTGAATGCAATTTTAAAATTTTCTTTTATCACGTCACTGGCTACATATTCATGTAACAATGGTTTTCCAGACAGTAATTAAATGAAAGGCAGAGACGATATCACTTCCTCATTATTTGTTTGAAGAATCACAAAAGTGCTTATATTCTAAATGTAATAATTTAGATGAGAAGTTAACAAACAAGGACCTGTGGCCAAATTGGATCCACATTCTGTTGTTTGTTTGGGTTTTTTTTTTTTACAGTCCAATAGATAAGCTGTTCTTTTTTCCTTTAATTTATTTACATTTTTAGAGTGTTGTAAAACAAAAACAATCACGGGGTGGGGGTGGGGGTGGGAAGAGTACATCATATGATATAACTCAGAATATGAAAAAAATTTACTGTCTTTTTGCAATAAAACTATTGCTAACCTTTATTTAGATAATTATATAATGAACTCTTGCAAAAATTAAATAACTACTTTAAATTATTTTATACTTTATGAAAAAATTAGTTTAAAATAGACTAAAGACCTAAAAATATTACATTTAAAATATTTGTCACTTCTAAATTATTTGAATTAACTCATTTTTAGATTTTAAATATACCTAAATAGTATATACATATTACTACCATACTATATCACATAAATAGTAGTAATAGATATTACTACTTTAGTTGGATGAGTTATTTCAAGTTACTAGTAGAAATATATAAGAAAGGTCCAAACCTATAGAGAATTTTTGTTGAGTTTATTTGAGCCAAACTGATGCCATATGCTGAGGAGCAAGATCTCAAGGGCTCCCAAGAATAACAGTTTTGCAGCTTCTTTTATGCATTGTGAATTAGGAGTATAAGGAAGATTACATGGGGGTAGGAGAAGCCAAGCAGGGATTGGATTACAGACTAGTTAACAAGACTGTGTACTTTCTTGAGTGTCGTTATTTTAAAGATGTGTTAACCTAAATGCACAGGAAAAAATGGAAGGACTGCTTAAAACGAAGATAAACGTTTCACTAAAAAGTTGTAGGTCTGGAGCATAACTACCCACCATCACCTGCCCAGTTAGGAATCCGTAATCAGAGCACTTTGGAGCGTTACTTCCCATGAACCTTTTTTTCATCCACACTGATGACTCTCCTTAAGAACATTAAAAAATATTTATAGTACATTTTTTAAAATGTAAAATGTTGATATTTCAACCAAAACATTAAGATGTATACATTTTTATATATTTTAGAAATATGATGTATTTCAAAACTGTACTGAATTTCTCAGCACTTTTGTCTCACCAACAAACCTCAGAGTACAGGAGTACACAAGGTAACCAAGCTTAAAGCGTAATAGGTTTGCCAGGGTTCAATTATGCCACTAGATGGAGCATTTAGCACTGCAGAGAACTCTGAAAATTTGGGTATTTGGGTTTTGGGTTTTTTTTCCCATAGGTTTTAAAGGGGACAGATATAAAAAGTGTGATGAAATGAACATTTCCCTAAACTTGTATTGACAGAGTCATCTCAACACTATGTGATCATTTTACAGCCAAAAACTTATTTTTTAAGCTACCCAAATTGATATGCAAGTTGAGAAATCAGACTTTATCAAAAAAGGCGAATTGCAATGATGTTCTGAATTGACTTTTCAGTGGTTTCTTAATTTCCTCTGATTTGACATATGTTCCAATATAAATGTGTTTTGTGAGGTTCTCAGAGCAAAGAACTACTGCTGCTATTAGAAACTCGCATTTTTTAACAATGATAATGGAGTCTGTATGAACTGTCGTTTGTGAGAGGAAATAAAGGAGAGAGAGACAGTTTCACATCAATGGAAAGGAAGCAGCAGTGGGTGCTGCACCCTCACTGCATAGTTCTGAAGCTAAGAATAGTGCCATAGCAAACAATTATTTTGAGCGCCTGGGACTGAGGTCAATCCCATCGGCTGAGGGCCCTGAGGTAGAAAGTAGGGCCTATAGGTTCAAGCCACAGGACTGAACAAAAGCATATTGTGTATCACTCTTCAGTGTCCTTTCTTAACCCACCGTCTTCAGGCTGAGAAACAATATATTTGTTTAGGAGAATAAATAGGAATCAAATTTCTGAAGCCTGGCTTTTGTCCAGGTTAATTTGTACATTTTTAAAAAATTTTTATTGTTATTCAATTACAGTTGTATGCCTTTTCTCCCCATCCCTCCATCCCACCCCAGCTGAACCCCCCTCCCTCCCCCACCCCCACCCTCCCCCTTGATTTTGTCCATGTGTCCTTTATAGTAGTTCCTGTAATCCCCTCTCCCCACTGTCCCCTCCCCACTCCCCCCTGGCTATTGTCAGATTGTTCTTAACTTCAATGTCTCTGGTTATATTTTGTTTGCTTTTTTCTTCTGGTGGTAAGTGAAATAAGCCAGACGGTGAGGGACAAATACCATACGATCTCACCTTTAACTGGAACACAAGCATCAGAAGAAATTTGTACATCTTTAAACTTCTGCTTCACCAACTTACTAATACCCATTATTTAGCCTTGTTCCTATGTGCAGCTGTTTAAATAGTGTTGGAAAGCAATTGCCACTTGATGCTGATGTCAGTTAGGAGCTGAGTATTAGCTGAATGGAAAAATGTCTGATGACTATATTTGCTGTGCTGGCCAGCGTTCCCCAAATTCTAATGGATCCAACTGATAGAGAGGCAGAGCTCACTATTGAACTTCAGACCTATTGACTATTATAGATAGGCATGTATATGAGGGGGAGCATTTTAAGTAGAACAAGAATTATACATTTTTTTTTCTTCCTGGAAAAAAGCCAGACAAATTCTGAATGAAGATTTTCAGGCAAGGAATGATGAAAATCTGCCAAGTGTGAAAATGATTACAAATGGCAGCTTCCATGGAAAAGAACTAACTAGAAAGGATATCCAGTTTTAGGACTAGGTTCTATGATAACATGACTCCATCCAAATCAAATAGCATTCCAGACAAAAGGGTGGTGATCGCTCTTATACTTATTAGTAAATAAAATTTAAAAAGAGATTCAAAAGGAATATTCCTTATACAAGTATTTACTTTCAAGAGTTCATTGAAAAAAATTATTTTAACCTAAACTATGCATGTTGTATATTTATAATAAGACAAATAACAATTTTAGAAATAATTGTATGTATATGCAATCAATTTTTTACTGAGCTTTGAGATCTATTGTGTAGCTTGTTCATCTCTCGAATATTACAATTATATTCAGGTTCTACAAATGTTTTCAGATACTTTGCACAACAGTCTCATGGTAGAATCAATTACCTTCAGTTGACTATTATTTTATTATTTTAAACTTGCTGATTCAGATCAACACGTGTGAAAATGATAATGAATATAAAAAATGTTTAAACTTGAAAATTTACTAGAAGTAAACATCATTTTGGAAAAAAACCCTAAAACTATAGAGTGTAGGAACATAGATAGATTCCTTAAAGATGAAAGTATTCTCTTAAAAAATCTTAGCAGTATGCCCTGGCTGGTGGCTCAGTGGAATGAGGGCCAGCCTGTGAAGCAAAGGGTCGCTGTTCAATTCCCAGCCAGGGCACATGCCCGGGTTGCCAGCCAGGTTCCCAGTAGTGGGTGCATGAGAGGCAACCACACATTGATGTTTCTCTCCCTTCTCCCTCCCTTCCCACTCTAAAAATATAAATAAATAAAATCTTTAAGAAAATATCTTAGCACTAAATATTTATTTATACTGAAAATTGGCATTTTATGATGTTGATCTGGTGCAAATGAGAAAATTTATTATCTGATCAGATTGTGACCAAATGGATTGGTTAGAGTTAAAATTCATCACTGTGTTTGGATGGAATGATTTAGTTTAAATATTAGCATAAATTATTCAACTGTAAAATGTTTTTATTTATAAAAGTCAGATTGGACATATTTAAAAAATCAAGCATTTAAAAGTCAAAAGACCTCAGTTGAAACTATATCTTACTTCGTGGCTACATAAACTCAACTCCTTGAGCTCAAACTTCTTCGTGTATGAAATGAAGATGATGATGTCATCTTAAAAGCTTATGAGGATTATATGACATAAAATATTACTGTTATTCTATTATTAGTAGTAGTGATGTTAAAGTTAATATTTTTATTTTGAAGATATCTTTTTAGTTTTCTACATGTGTTATTCTTGGCTAAAAAATACAGCTATTCTGGAATCTGTAATAGATACAAAGACAGGACTAGACATGGAAATATGGTTATAGATAGTCTACTACCTGTGAGTTGGTACAATAGGTGTGATAACACATCGCTGAAAAAGCATCATTATTTCACTTAAAAATAATTGACAATTACTTCATCATGTTTTAAATGTTAACGTCAATTATTAAAAAATGTAGTTTTCATGACACAGATGTAAAAGCTACCAAAAATTCTGTTGGTAAACAAGTTCAGCTAAGATTTTGAAGTTTAGCTTCTGTTGTTAAATATATTTATGAAAATATGTTCAGAAAAGTCAAAGCTAAATACAGTGCAGCTTTCCTTGTTTTTCTTCCAAACTCAGGGTCCATATTTGGGCTTCTCATACCATGTAGAAGCAGGATGAATCCCAGGGCATTGTTTTTAAGAAGTCTGAAAGTAGCTCAATATGTACATGTTTCCAGTCACAGGTCTGTAAATCCATTCATTCACCTACTCATCTCTTTGGTTGACATAATAATTCCAGAGTTTTTTGTGGTTTTCAAACATAAATTGATTAATACTATCTTTTTAATTCAGTATTATTAGTTCTTATTAAAATATTCCTTAAACTATAGCTACAAAAATAAAGTTTTTATAACGGATATAATAATGTAAACTAACTATGGAGTATTGAAAAATCAATGAATGTATTTTTGACCCAGATAATGGATTTTATTGTTAATATATTTGACATAACCATACAACTAATGAACTCAGGTTATTGTTTTTCATTTACAAATTTTTTTTGTTTGAAAGTATCAACAAAAGTTGTTATTTGGAAACTGACATAATATGTTCTACCAGATTAAGACTTTAAAAAAAGTATAGTATTGACTTCCTTGATATAATTGCCTCTTCATAGCCAATATAATCACTCATGTAAATACATATTTAGGGCAGCATCAAAAACACATTATTCACCTAGTGGAGCATGACAGCTCAGAGGATTTACTGTGTTCACTGCTGCAATTGTACCAAAAATGTTAATTCGCAAGCACAGCTTCCCACCTTGACATGTAAATATCTGTCCTCCCTTGTTTTCCCTTTGTTATGTCACAGGAAACTCAGCTCTGTGTGGAACTAAATCTTAAACCTATTTTGGAAAATGGGTAATATGAGAGAAGCAAAAGTTCTTCAATAATGACACTTTTGAAGGAAACATTAATTTAAATACCTTTCTTTTAAGAAATATGAGCAAATATTCAATGGTATTGGGTAGAATGCACTTAACAGCTCATTTAAAAAATATTATGTAATTTGAAATAAGTGATTTTATATGTTTTCTAGTTAATACTTCTGTAAGGCAGGCTTAAACATATAGATGCATTACTTAGTGAGGCAATTTTTAAATGCATAATTTTAATGAATATCTGCCATATGCACTTTTAGAATTAGAATGTTGCTGGATAAACACTCCCTTTATTTTTATTTTTTTACTTTTATCTATAGAAAAGTTTCTGGCTGACGGTTAAAGGGCATGGTGGGATGATTATGAGGAGTAGACTGAGTAGTTTATATATTTAAAAGATGACAGAATCATTTTTTTGTTTGTTTGTTAGTTTGCTTGTTTTTTTTCTATTCAAGGTAATTAATAAAAAAAACTTATTTCAAGATTGTTTTTTATGAAGTGATAGAGATAGATAATAGACAGAAAGAAAGAACTTTAGCTAGATAGCTTAATAGATTATTTGTAGTGTCTTTCTCCTTCCTGTAATTAGTGGATCATGCACTTTCAACAGTAGAGTCTGTGTATGGAAGGAGAGAACTCATTCTATCATTTTCACGATGAGTATTTTTAACTGCTAAAATCAAAATCTAAATTGAATGTGCAATTTCATTTAATTATTTCTAGCTTTTTATGAACAGCTCATCTACCGTTTCTGAAGAGCTGCCTGTTACTCTGCCCTGTGACAATGGGTACTCGCTCCGTACCAGTATGACACAGTGATGCAATATGCTCACTTTAGAGGACGTGCACTTATTTTGCCCTCCCCTCTATTCCTGGCACTAAAGAAATCTCCCAAATTCTAGAAAAATTACTGAGAATTTAATTTTAGGTATCACAATATAAACTTAGTTACAACTCTCTTTTGAGCTTATTATCACAATATGCAATGATGATACAATTTTCTTCCCACTTCCAAATATTTTGAGAGAATTAATAATACAAAATGAATAAAACATTCTAAAAGCTTCAGAAAAACCACTCAATATAACTATTACTATTAGTTTTGAGGATATTATAATAGCCTTTGGCATCAGTGTAAGGCACAATTGTTAATTATATAGCTTGACTGCTTTGAGAAGGCTTGGTTGTATCATAATGCAGTAGCAGAAATGAAAAGGCTGTGGAGACTATGAAGTTTTATTCAAGTATAAGTGGCATTAGAATTAGTCGTTCTGTTACAGTATTAGTTCTAGTGTTTTTTAAGCTAAAAATAGTTCAGGGAGGCTCACACACTTTATATACATTGATTTGATTTAACTCATTTCATTTATATTTTATCAAGAGCCTAAAATGATTCACTTCATATGCATTTGTTGGCTATGTTACTGAGATGACAGTAGAAGCTTGATTTATATTTAACTATTAACATTTTTAAATAAATGTATAAAATACATATATATATATTAGAATATACAAAGACATTTAATTTTACCTTTAATACATGGACATAACCATCCATATGTTAAAGGTGAATTTCCATGTACAAAGGTAAAATTAAACGTCTCAGTAGATATATGTGAATTTCTTTTTTGCAAATTTCAGTTGTACTTACATAGCACTTTTGTTAATTTTTCACTTCTCCCCTGGGGAATTCACATTGCCTGCAAAACAGAAGTCTTCCCTTTATATTTTTTGCAGTAAGACTTGATTTTTTGTGTAAGAGAATATTTATTACTGGCCTAAAATCTGTTGCACTTTGGAGCAGGGTTGCACTGTCTTGCCAGAGACATTTGTACAAGAGATTGTACAAATCTCTTCCCATGTCTGTGTGAAGTCTCATCTCACTGGTAGCTTAAAATCAATAATGGTGGAGTACGTGCCCCGCATAGATTGACAAAGGCTACAATTCAGAATTTCTTCCCACTGGAGAACTGATCGTTGAACATTTAATTCTATATCATTGCCTAGAACTGAAATTCAGAGGGGCTTGTTTTTATATTTGAAGGTATATAGAGAAAGCATATGAAATTGAGTGCTGTGCCTTTGTTGATAAATGAATGCTAGAAAATACATTCTAGCATTCATTTATCAGTGGAGCAACATATAAAGAATTGCAAGACTTCAAAAGAAAATATAGAGGTACAACAATAAGGTTTCTCTACAGAAAGATAATGCATTTTCTTATCAATAATTTTGGAATGAAGACTAGTGGTAGTGCTCTGCATGCAAATTTGTTGACACATTTCTCTCTCATTCATTCTGATACAAGAAACTCTAGGAGGTCTAAAAGAAGACAGGTAGAAAGAGGTCTCCATCTATTAATATAGTGCTCTTGAATTCCAGTGTGTCCATTGACTTACCAAGCATGGCATGTAATTATGTCAAATTCAATGTGCCCGAACTAGAAAATGAAGGAAGAAGAAGGAGAAGAAGTAGAAGAAGGAGAAGAAGAAGAAGAAGAAGAAGAAGAAGAAGAAGAAGAAGAAGAAGAAGAAGAAGAAGAAGAAGAAGAAGAAGAAGAAGAAACAAGAAGAAGCATCTCATCCCTCAAAACTGCTCCACATTCTCTACATCTCACCTTGGTAAATAAGTGCATAATACTCACTCATAACCCATTATCCACAAACGTAGTTTCTGCACAACGCTCTTCTGTGTCTTACCCTCAAATTCTAATCACTGGTCAGATATAGTCTACTTTGTTGACCTTACTGAACCAGAAATTTTAAGTCAATTATAAAATGGTATCTAATTTTGCCAATTTTCTGCTTCAAGTCTTTCCAAAGATTTATTTGTCTATGGCCTAAAACCAAAAATCCTTAATAGAACAAGTAAGACCTTTCTTGACCTGTTCCTGCCTTTTTCCTAGGTATATTCTAGTCACACCCTACCCCTTGCATCTAGTATTTCAGCCATGCTAAATTATCAATTGCATGTTCTCTATCTTTAACTTTTCTGTCCTACAACACCCTGTCCCCTCTCTGTCCTCCCTACTTGGGATAACACATCAGCAAATACAATGTGGTCTCCTAGATTCTCAATTGCCAGCAGCTGGTACTTATTTCCATCTAAGAATGCTACATATTTTTTATCTGTTTCAGTTGTCTGTGGAATTTTTAGGGCAAAAACCACAGATACTCAACTTTATGGGCACACAGTAGTATTACACAAATGTTTGCTGATGAATGAATATTTTTGCCATACTATTTATAAAAGCAACTTTTAATAATAATAATAATGCTTTCTTCCCCTGAATTCAGGTAAAACATGAGTCGTATGGTGAGATCTACACCAAGACCAATGGCAGGTAGTGAGGTGCTATTTCTTTCAACCAACTCAGATTGGAGAAAGAGAAAATTATCAGGATAGCAGGAGAAAGCTTCAGGAAAGTTCATAAGGCCTTCTATGTTGAAAATAATAAATGCTCCAAAAATAACAAATGTTTTTATATGTAGACTCTAGGGACATATTTAAAATTTTTGTATTAACTAATTTTTCCAATTTGCTGCTTTTTTATGGGTTTGCATAATGGAGATATTAATTTTATGAAGATTATTTTCTGGGAAAATGCAATGCTATTATTATTTAGATATGCCATAGGCTACATCTCATTCCTTCTACATCATCATTTAAAATACCTAATTTATTTTACATGAGTTGAAGATTATTAAAATATTAAATCCATGGAAAGTTTTATGGTTTAAAATTCCCATCCAGTTTAGAGAATCAAGCTGGTTGTTTCCTTAGAGCAATCAGAAGTTACATTCAAAATCCAACACCACAAGAAAGTGAACAAGAAATTATTATAGACATCATAGAAATGTCTTTCCTGCCTTCCTTCCCATTGCACACAGACTCTGATGAAACTGAAGTGAATTCTGACAAAAGCTGCAGCTATACAAGATTTTCGCCTGCAAAGAGTCACTTTAGTTATTCTGGGTGCTGTAGAGCCACACAGAGCTTGAAATTGGGTAGTAATTTTCTGTAAAGAATACACCAAAGCAAAGCTAGTCTGCTGAGGGAAAAATATCAATCAAGCTAAAAGAACCAAAGACAAAGGTCCACAAAATTTCAGAAAGAAATATTTTGACTCCCAATCTTCCAATTCTTTTGCCAGTCTCTGATGACTACATTTTTGCCACTTTATTTTGTGGAGTATCCCCCTGGGGACTGACTTTGTTAAATAATGGTTTCTATTTCTTGCAATGAAATGGCTTCTGATTGCCAGCAAAATCTGCTTTTTTGTTCCAGCTAACAACCTGTATAATTTTGTTCTATTTTTTATAATTTCCACCGTATCTTTCTTTACTTTTTTCACTCTTTTTTATTTTTAATATTCCTAGGGTCCAGACATTTTTCTAGTTGTAAAGGTACAACTATAAATTAATATAATTCTTATAGCAATCCTATGAAACAGTGTTATTGGCCTGATACTACAATTGAAGAAATAATGGTCTGGCTAAGTGGATGGCTGAAGACCACACAGTGAATACATAACAGTAAAGATTGAATCCCAGGCATCTGGCTTCAGGGATATAACCCAGACCATCAGCTCCTTCCATCTCTACCTGGAAGGGTACACACACATACATTTGTTATTTAGACTAGCTCAGACTTCTGAAAATCTGCAAGGCATCGCATAGCACATGTCCAACCTTAGCTCAGGCCCTAATAGGAGAGAGAACTTGATAAACATTGTAATAAAGTTGCATGTATCTGGATATAATTATCCTTTAAAATATAATTTTGAGTTAATTTTAATTAACATATTAAGGGGGAAAAACTATATGTTCTCCTTTTCATGAGCAAAGCTGGTCTCCCTGTCAAGAAGCAGCTTCCTTTGTATCAAAACTTAGTGTTCTGCAATCAGGTTGACTTACCAAAATCTCAACAGCTTTCTTGGCTTCTTTAAAGAGGTACAACAATGCCCCTACCAGGACACGGAGAAACATATTTCTGAGCTACATGCTATTTGCCTGTTATGTGAGTCTGCCAAACTGAACATAAAGGAACCAAGCAAAACCTCCCTCAAGGGCTGTTAAGTAATGAGTGTGCAAAGTTTGAAGAAAACATATGCATTTCTGAGCTCTTATTTTATGAGCTAGAATTTACATATACTCTTCCTTAGTGAATAATGGAGCTAATTTCTTATAGAATAGAATTAAGGAAAATATTAAAATGTTAATATTTGGCTTGCCTTTGAAAATGAAAAACAAATACCTGGTCTTAGGCTGAGTCAAGGAAGCAAAGATATTCATTATAGACCACGTTCCTTTTAGTAGCTGCCAAAAGAATGAAATTTAATGTTAAAAAGTATTGTTTTACCAGGAGTCCTGAGTCAGGTACTTTTTTGTAAGCGTGGGGGAAACCTTTTGACTTTCTGCTAGTGGTATAGTCATCAACCTGGAATCAGTCCTACCATTATTGTGTCGTTTTCCTGTTGCTGCTGTAACAAATTACTACAACGTGAAAACAATACAAATGTATTGCCTTTTAGCTATGGATGTTAGAAATCTGAAGTCAGTTTTACCAGGCCAAAGCCAAGGTATCCCTATGTTCTTTCTTGAGGTTCTGGGAGAACCATCCATTCCTTTATTTTTTTCACTTACTAATAGCTCAGCTTGTAGTCCTTTCATCTACAAAGCTCATCACTCTAATCCATCATCACATCATCTTCTCCTCTAATTCTAATCCCTCCTGCATTCCATTTATAAGGAATATTGTTATTAAATCAGGCCCACTGGGATAATCTACCTATTTTAAGATTCTTGACTTAACCACATGTGCAAAGGCATATCTATCCATCTATCCTTCTGTCTGTCTATCTATCCATCTATCTATTTACCTATCGATCTATCTATCTATCTATCTGGTGACATTCACAAATTTCCAGGATGAGGGCATGCACATATTTTGGGGACTGTTATTCAGCCACAATTACATGCTCGAAGTATTCCTTTTCTTGTGTTTATGAGCTTTCTTTTTATTGCTTGTGAACTGTAGAGGACTTTTGGTGGAAGAAAGATTTGGGAAATGTTGACAAAGCTGGCTTGTATAGTGTGGTAACTGCTCCCTGTTTGACCTGGTAGATCCTACCATTATTGGTATGGAGCCAGCACCAAGCCAGCAACCTGGAGTTGTCAGGCATTACTATACCTCATGGATTAGGAAAGAAGACTTTCCCCTGATTCTGCTCAGAGCTCAGGTCTGTTCTGGTCCCTCAAACATAGACAAGATGTTATTTTTAAGATATTCAGAGTTAACAGTTTGTATTCTGCAAATGCATCAACAAAGAAAAGCAAAGATTTTTAAAAATCCACTATGGGCAATTAGTTTTAATTCCGTTTGGAAGCTAGTACCAGGGATTTTTAAAAAGACCCAAAGCTATAGGAAGATTGTCATAGGTCATTGGTTTGTGGGTGTGTGAAAAACAAACTGTTGGTGACTATTTTACTTATCTGTTACTGCATAAAAATAATCACATAATTTAGTGACTAACAATATATCACACACTGTATTATTTCTTACTCCTTTTGTGAGTTCACTGTATTCAGCTAAGCAGTCTTTCTACTGATATTTCTTAGCTACTTCCAGCGAAATGATTTCTCAGCCATGAGTCATCTGAAGGCTCAAAAGAAACACTGAAGTGGTTAAAATTTTCTCACTCTTCATATAGTTTCAAGGCTTTTTTTTTTTTAATGCACTCTCATCATAGTTTCCTCAGCAGATTGGCCAGATTTCTTGCAGATCTGGGTTTCCAGAAAACACAAATGCAAATGCTTCCAGGCTCTAAATGCTCAGGCTTAGACATCCTAGGTCACCTCTTTGTCTGCCTTCTTTTGGTAAATCAGGTCAAGAGCCAGACCAGATGCAATGAGGACTATGCAGGGGCATAAACGCCAGGAGCAGCACTCATTGTGGTCGTGGTTTTAGTGGCTTTGGTTTTAGTGACCATAAAAAAAAATAGAGTGGACCAACTTTTTTAGTTTTTCCAGAGTTAAAGAAGTTTCCTGGACATGAAACATTCAGTGCTAAAACTGGGAAATTTCTGGGAAAAGTGAAATGAGTTGGTCACAAAATAAATTAAATAACCAGTGGATAGTTTGCAGCTAGGGGGTATCTCATGAGTAAAGGCTATTAAGTCAAAAGACATTTGCATTATATAGATTAACACATTTTCCCTAGCATCATTTTAAGGCCTTAATACTATTTTAATCATATTTAGAAATGAGATACATAAGCTAAACAACCCTTATTTTTCTTATACATACAATTGGCCAGCCAAGTACATAGAAGAGCTTAGACTTAAACTTTATACTTTTCCATCATACCACACTGTCCAGAAGCCCATTACAATGGATTTACCTTTTTTGTTTGTTTGTTTGTCTCTTATTCCATTAAAGCTTGATATTTGGCCTCCTAGCTATTGTTTTACACAGGGTATAGATGAGCATGCCACTCACTATATGATAAAATCCTGAAGAGGAGAGACCATGCTTATTTATCTTTAAGTTAGCTGTCATGGAGTTTGGTGCGTGATACCTGATCAAGAAATATTTTTGAGTTCTAAATACTGATTGTTGAACTTTTTAGTACCTTTTCGTTCTTTAATTCCATACTACTATTTCCAAATTTATGAAAATTCCATGGTATTATTAAATTTCATTTTCCAAGTGAAGTGTATTTTTTTCCTGAGGCTGCTGTGACACATTACCACAAACTTGGTGGCTTTCAACAGGAATGTATTCTCTCACAATTCTGGAAGCTAGAATTGTGAAATCTGACAGGGCCACAGTCTCTAGAGGGCTGTAAGAAAGAATGTGTTCTTTCCTCTTCTAGCTTCTAGTGGCTGTCAGCATTTCTTGACTGAGAGCTACATCATCCCAATTTCTAATCTTGTGGTCATATTGCTTCTTCCTCTGTATCTCTCTGAAATCATCCTGTGCCTCACTAGTAAAAGGAGGGTCATTGGGGTTAGGGCCTCCCTGTATAACATACCAAGATTATAATATACCAACATACCAACCTCTTCTCAAAATTCTTAGCTTAATCACATCTTTTGACATCTAAGGTAATAGTCATAATTTTTTGTATATTAGAATGTATATCATTTAGAGGGCTACTATGTGCTCATTAAAGGTACATATATGATTGTGTGAATAAATATTCAGAGTTAAAAATAAAAGTCTAAAGTACTTTATAGAATAATTGAAACAAACACTATGAATCTCTGGATGGTGAAAGCAAGAGAATTTTAACCCAAGTTATTATAATAGTTGTATTTTTTATGTTCATTTATATAGCCAAAGAAATTCATATTTAGTTTTCTTAAATTAAAAAAAACATCTAAATAAGAACTGAAGAAATAAATTCCCAGTTTCCATGACAGAACATTGGAATTCATGAGTCCAGGGTGAGAGCTGATGAACTCAGCTAGAAATCTTGTTATTCTTCCACATAATGAGCTTCATGGTCGTGTACTGAAGTCCGATGAAGAAAAGAAAAAGCAGCTCCTTAGAAATGATTAAGGAGTAATGGATCTTCCTTTTCTTTCCTGTAGGGTGTGTGTGTGTGTGTGTGTGTGCTATTTACTGACTTAGGAACTGATATAATTCCTAAGAAAGAGAGTTGAGTTCATTAATAGAGACATCATTGAGAGAGTTAGTTACCTAAAATCAGAATAGTATTACTGCACAGTTGTCCAAAACCATCCTGGATTCATGCCATAAGTAACTTGATAACAAAATGCCTGTATTTATAGAAAATAGCACATGTTTTATATAGTTTGATGCTTATAAATGGTTTGTTTTCTACAAATATTTAAATTAACACAAAATACTTTTAAAATCAGTTTTAATTTCTTACAAGTTGGAATATCCACACATATTTAATTATGAATGTGGCTCAATAATACATTTCTTAATCTATTAGTTACTTTCAAGAATAATTTGATGAGGACTTATTTTTCTCGACATGAATAAGGAATATTAGCTTCTATATAAGTATTTCCATATATATTGAAGACAAAGTATAATGAAAAGATACAGGTTTCATTCTTTCCTTCTCCTGTGCTGAACTATAACCTTCTCTCTACTCCCTTTATTTTGATTCCCTTCTCTTTGATGCAGTATGGCGGCCTTGAACTGCATTTTAACATGGATGCCAAAAAACATCTATTGTCCTTCTCTCTGCAGAAGTTTACAACAGGGATGGTGCAAGTGGTCCAGCATGTATTTGTAAGACTGGTATAAAAATGATCTGCCAGAATGCTAACTCTTTTCACATTTTGTGAAGTTTTGTAAATGACATGTTAGAGAAATTCAGAATATGTAAAATAATTAGAATGTTTCCCCCTTATTTTTCAAGTCTCTTATTTTTTAGCAAAGTATGATGTAATTTCCTTTTAAAAATTGGTGTTCTTCTAAGATCCTTTCTTCAGCTTGCTTCTCAGGTATCATCCATACCATGTTTTCTTTTATTATTATTTTACTTTTTTTATCCTTGTCTTCTATGAGAGTCTCAGATATTTAGCATCTTTCAACCTACAGCAGATTAAAATCAGATAGATATAAATTTTTATTCTATAGTCATTTTATAATGTAAAAAATAATTGGGGGCAATGAAAATGCTTCGTGTACCTTTAGATTTAAAAACACTTTCTCAGTAGAGATTTTTAATGCATAAAAATGATTTACAAATTAGATCAGTGGGAGAAATATCAATGCAAATGGCTTATCCTTTCAACTATTTTTAAATAAAGAAAAAGTAGTTTAAAATGTTATGGAAATAAAAGTAAAAACTGTTTTTTAAACAGTATTTCATCTATTCCTGTATTATTTGTTACATATTCTTGAGAGGTTGTGTTGTCATTGTTCATGAGGATCAATTTGAAAAGGAGAAGTGACATGTAATCCTTAGCCAAGTTAGCCTATCAACCCTGACTTCCTAGTAGGAAGGGGCTCCCCAAAGACAAAAATCAATGGAAGAAAAGGCAGATTCAACTAGGACAACAAGAGAAAGTAGAAATGAGGCCATGGCAATAGTTTTGGTAAAGGATCTATGTTGAAATCATTTTTATTATCTGAAATGCATTCCTAAGTTAAATTAAATATATGTACTAAGAGCAGAATGCAATGAAGCAAGTTTTAGATATTCACTGCCTAAAAATTGAAGGATTTTTAACCAAGATTTTTTCAAAATATATTGAAAAAGAAACCAAATATATAAATAGCTTGAAGCCTTGTTAGTCCACCTTATAAAAATATAAAAAAAGATAAATTTGTGCAAAAATAATCTCATGAATTGATTAATTCAGTCTTTGTAAAATGTACTATAAAATACTATACTCTTCTAGATTGGTATTCTCCCTGTTGCCTCTGAAACAAATCCCCTTTCCCCCAGAAGTTATAAAATAAAATAAGGCTAAGTATCACACATGTAATAGGTTTTGCTATTGGCGCCATGTCGTCACCCGTCCTTGTATTTACAGCCTGCCATGGTTCTGTGGTGGAATAAGTCGGCTCCCTTCTCCTTTCCTTTGATTCTGATCTTGCAGTTTGCTTTGGTCAACAGAATTTAGGTGGATAATATATGCCAATTGTGATCTCAGGCCATAAGAGTTCTTGAATCTTTTACATTTTCCATCTTGTGCCTTTGCCAAAACCTTGAGAAGAACATAGTATAGGTACATCAAAGAAGATGAGAGGCGCATAGAAATGTCACAGAGAAAAAATCCAACTGCCACAATCTGCATAATGAAAAGAGTGAAAAAACATAGGGTGTGGAGTTTGTTTGCAGACATTGGTTAAAGTAGTGTACAAGAAAAATGTAGTATGTTGGCAAAATGGAGAATCCATTTAAGTTTGATATCACAGATTTTTTTATCATAAATTTTAAAATAAAAGTCCTAGGCACACAATGCAATATGCAGATCATGTATTACAAAAATGTATAGTTGAAATATATATACATATAATCTTATTAACCAATGTTGCCCCCAAAATTTAATTAAAAATATAACAAACAAACAAAAATACTTTGGCCAGGTGTGTGATTTTTACCCACAATCATAATTTTCTCCTTTGTAGGACCAGATAAGAAAAGAGCAATTTTATCCCAAGCTAGGGTTTAGCCATTGATCACATCAGAGGGGAGGTAATTATAGTATCCTCAGTAATTATAATTATGCTCCAAGTTTTTAAAAAAGAGGAGGGAGGATAGCATTATTGAGAGATCTTGAAAAAAGAGTGGCATCATGACCTCAAAGATTTAAAATAAAAATGGTGGAAAATTACAGCAAGTAAGCTAAAAAAAAAAGAAAAGAAAAGAAAAAGAAATCCTTTTACCATTGATAGTAAAGTTTATACATTTTATATTTGATAGATGGTACCATTTTTATCTCTAGGTTTAAGCATATATCTGTTATATTTTTACTCTTCCTGCCCAAGTTGGGCAAAGCAGAATTACACAGTAAGAACACATAAGACTTAGAGGCCAGTATTGTAAGATTCTAGTCCTGAGTGACTTCTGAAATATATATCTTGGAGTTATAATTTGAAAATATGTATCCTCTGCTTTTTCACCTATAAAATAAATAAATACAATAATGCTGTGTTGATAATTACATTAACTATATCTACAACATAATAAGCACTTTTATTGTAGCAAAATAATTATAACAAAAAAAAATCTCTGGTCATTTCAGAAAATTTGGGAATGCAGAGACTTCCAGCCAAGAAGGAACTGTAGGTGGATACACTTTGCCTCATTGCACAACCAAAAGAAGGACAACAACAAATTTTAAAACAAAAAGTGACCAAAACGGCCAGATAATTGAACTGTATAGAAGTCTCACAACCAAGGAATTAAAGAAGAAACAATAATTCAGACTGGTAGGAGGGGCAGAGATAGGCAGCCAGGGTGAAAAGGACACACATCAAGGTGACAGCTCAAGGACCAGGAAGTCCCACAGTTGGATGTGGATAAACCAGGAGGAACAACCAGGGAGTGAGACAGACCACACAACCCAGGGTTCCAGTGTAGAGAAATAAAGCCTCAAAACCTCTGGCTGTAAAAATCTGTGGGAGTTGAGGCGGTGGGAGAAACTCCTAGCCTCACAGGACAGTTCATTGGGGAGACCCACAGGGTCCTAGAATGTACATAGACCCAACCACGGGGGAATCAGCACCAGAAGGGCCCAATTTGCTTCTAGGTAGCAGGATAAGTGACTGAAAGCCCATCAAGAGCTGAGTAAGCATCATTGTTCCCTCTTGGACCCCTCCCCCACAGACTGCTCCACAACAGAGGGTTATCAGTGGAGAGGGAAAGAGGAGAGAATGGGGGAAAAGACACAGGGAATAAGAAGCTTAAATAGTAGGTACAAAATAGACAGGGGGAGGTTAAGAATAGTATAGGAAATGGAGAAGCCAAAGAACTTATATGTATCACCCATGGACATGAACTAAGGGGGAGATGCTGGTAGAAAAGGGGGTGCTAGGTGGAAGGGAATAAAGGGGAAAAAAATGGGACAACTGTAATAGCATAATCAATTATATATATATAAACAAATTGACAGTAACTGGAGGGGAGGTGGGAGTTAGTTAATGGTTAAAAGAAGGGGAAGAGTCATCAAGGAAAGTATATAAAGGACCCATGGACAAAAGGAAGGGGGGAATATGTTTGAGGGTGGGAGGTGGGGGTGGGTGGGGCAGGGGAAAGTGGTGGCAGGAAAATGGAGACAACTGTATTTGGACAACAATAAAAAAAGAAAAAAGAAAAAGAAAACAAAAAGAAAATTTGGGAATGCAGAAATCCATGAAGAGATATATACATTTATTTTATTTACTAAAAAGTGACTAAACATGTGAGATTATTGTTAGTAATCTTATATATGTACATCTTATCAATTATGACTGGATCTCTATTTTAAAAATTTAGTAGTATTAACTTATTTAATTTTCACAGTACATTCATGAAATCAATATTATTATCTGTATTTTATGGATGTGGAAAAGGAAACAGAAAGACTAGTCAGATTGTTTAGAGCTCATAGTCATTTACTCCATATTCAATCATGGGCAACCTGGCTGTAGGGGCTCTTGTCCCCTGCAAGGCCTTAAATATAATTGGCTGGATAAATTGCACATGTGCACACAATCTTTACTCACTTTTAAATATTTATATCTCCAATTGAAAATACATCACTTTCAATTAAAAGTCTAGTGTTTATATTTTTTGATTGCAAATTTCCTTTTGTAGGAGGTACGTTGATGTTCTTTAATATTGTTATTAAAAATATGATGCTTTTTAAATTATATGGATAGCATTTCAATGAGCATTTGGGGACATTGATCCCTCACTGCTTCTTCATTTATTTTTCTCTAGAAAATGAGAATTAATAAGGAAAAATTCTGTATAGTTTCTCTGAAGGCTATTAAAAAGGAGACCTTTATTATTAAACAGAAGTTCAAGAAGACATTTTCGCCATACTAAAGCTAGCAGTTGGCAAATAAAATTTTTAGTAGTTCAAGTTTTTAGTAGTTTAAGTTTTTTGAGTAGAATATGTTTGTGTATATAAATACAGCTCTAGCCATAGCTACTGCTCTATGTCTTAGAGTTGTACTTCCTCAAATCAGAAGCCAGGGGCCAGTGTGAATGCAGATCACCTTGATGGCCATGCTCGGCTTTTTCAACAGGAGAATCCAAAGTCCACTCTTCCTCCTACAGAATGTGGAGCCGTTATAAAAGGCAAGGAATTAGGGCGGGTAGAAGCGATACAGGACGGTTAACTATAATAGAGTAAAACTGTCAAGTCAGGAGGACATGGGGCCTGGAATTGCTAACCCAGCCAACGTTTTCCTGCTAAGTGCAGGTACGTGTACATGGGGATATTGCTAATGCCTGAGTAGTCATTTGCTCTTGTGCAAGTACAAGTTCACTGGACTAGAAAATGTCCTGACTTCACAGTCCCCCACCCCATTTTATCCTTTCTTTACAGCTGGTATGATGTCACTGACCCTGAAACAAGGAACGGACTGATTTTCAGGCTATTGCATCTGTTCATCTACCTATGACAGTGCAATTTCAGCACTTTACAATGGTATCCCGCTGTGGGGATGATTGAGGGCTGACAAACGTGAATGCAGGGACTTTTTTTCCATTGCAAAAAGGCTTCACCTATTTACTAAGGCACGCTCCTACAGGGCTCTATCCATTAAGTAAGATCACTTCTTTTCAAATTTCCTTGAAGATACTTGTAGGCTAGTGGAGTGTGTGTTTGCATATTTGCATATGCATATATCTATGTGTAAATACACATACTTTCAATTGGAAGACGGAAGAAATAGGAGTAAATGGTATTTTCTCTTTTCTTCTACTGATGACCACTACAAATACTTGAGACGTCTTCGTAATTTGAAATTGGGTGGCGAATGACTCTAACAAAGGAATCTAACACATATTTATAGCATTTTAATATTACAAATTAAGCTTGTGATATAAGAATGGTAGAAATGTAGGATTTTTGTTCTTATTATGTCTTTAATTTGTCCTGCCACTTTAAACTATAGCATGTTCTCTGGATTCAATTGCAAAGCAACTAATATTTGTCTATCTCTAGAAACAACTATTGAAATCAAATAGCATGTGAATACATTTTGAAAAATATAGATTATATGTAGTATATTATCATAGTACTCAGAACTGGACTTGCAGTTTTACTACTAAAACTACTACCATATTCTTATATCTTGGTCCAAATAAGCATTAACTCTCCAGTTTTTAATGACAGTTTATTAGTTTACTCACCATAGCGCATCTATTTTTTTTTCTTATTCTGGGTTATTCTATCCTACTAGATTCCATATTGAAAAGCAAGCACAAGTTGACGCTATATCTGATCCTTTAAATTACATGGAAATGAAAGAGCATATTTCATGCTATTCTACTTACATATATACATGCCTCCAGTCTTGAAATAATTTGCTTGGATTTTTGTGGAAAGCATAGAATGAGGAAAAAAATTCTCTGGGGAATAACTAAAGATGAGATAGTTACTACCTTCATATTGATTTGCAGGTTTTCACTGAAAATTCCTTTTTTTTGCTTCATCAAATACAATAATACTTAATATATCTTTGCCTGATTATGTTATTGTGTATCAGAAACAAAGTCGTATAAGGCATTTGAAAGAACAAACATTTATGCTATAGTGAGTGTGTCTCCATTGTGACTTGAAGGTTGAGTACAGCACACACATCAATTAAATTCAACCCAGGAAATTCAGTAATGTACATAACTATACAGTAGAAATTTTGGATTAACTATACTTCTAAATTTAGTTTGTTATTATCATGCTGACTTATAAGGCTTCCTGCTATGATGTGCTTTTAATCGTTGATAAAGAAATTTTCTATATTGCTTTCTAGATCAAATTAGTTTTATATTCAATAAAGCTCACTATTTCTTTTTAATAAAGCTATGGTTTGACATAAATATTTTACTATAGACTTGATTATTTTGCAGTTTTCTTTATTTACAGTTATATCGCTGGTCCTTCCCTACCAGGAGCCTGGATAAAGTAGAAACAGTTACGTCTGAGCTGTATTTTTCAGTGCTACTGTTAAGAGTCTTCAAAAAAAAGTGCCAAACCCTGCTAAATCAGTCTCTTTGTCAGCCACAACTGATATCTCTCACTTTTTTTTGATAACAACGATTATTTATTTCAGTTAACTGAACCTTAGCTAACCAACATGAGCAATGATAATGCATCTGTGATAATGTATTTCTTGTAAACAAAATCCTTCATATAAATGAATGAGTTTGTTTTCCTGTTATTTTACAAGGGCTCTTAGCTTCATTATTTACAAATCATAAATTTATATGTAGAGTGTGAAGAACAATTTCTTATATGGGTGAATGTGATAAAAAGTGTTTTCCTAGTTATTGGCATGCTTCCCCCCCACCCCAGTTCTCCAAATATCTTAAGGTATTTTGTAAAAGTACACTTTTTGAAGATGTCATCTTTGGAGAAAAAAACTAAATTTCTCCATTTCTAATGTTATGAGAGGGAGGAAAAATACACAATTAAATCAAGAAATTATCACAAATTCTTCATTGGATTATTTCACCTAAAATGTTTTTGACAATTACTAAATAATTCAAAATTGACACATTTAAGTTTATATTTGCATTAGGGTAAGTTAAAGTGACCCACACTTGTAACATGCTCACATATGGTACAAGTTTATGTCTCTCTCAGGCAAGATGCATGGATATTGTTTGTTGGTAGTTGATTCCTTTCCATGTAGTAAGTCAAGCAAGGACCTGGCCTATTTTTTCATCTTCCATCCTCACCTTTCCCTTGGCTGCCTTGTCTTCCACATTTGGTCCACTGAAGGGACATGAGGTCTTAGCTGAGGTAACACTCCTTCTGAAAACTTTTGTCCCAAAGTATCATGCTTCATTTCTGCTTACATTTATAGCTGAAGACACATTAAGAATTAGAAAACTCATAACATTATGCCCCAAAGTAGAAACAAAATTTAGTGAACAGCTAGCTGGCTCTCTCTATCTTGTACCTACTCCTAGGAGCTCAGTTCTACGACATTAACAATGAAGGTATAAGAGAAATCAAAAGCTGGATCAATGACTGCATTAAGTATAGCTCACTGAATAACTACAACATTAATATTTTTAATATATTTTATTTATTATGCTATTAGAGTTGTCCCATTCCTCCCCCCCTTTATTCCCCTCCACCCTGCACACCCCCTCCCACCCACATTCCTCCCCCCCTTTAGTTCTCGTCCATAGGTCATACATATAAATTCTTTGGCTTCTACATCTCCTGTATTATTCTTAACCTCCCCCTGTCTGTTTTCTACCTACCATTTATGCTACTTATTCTCTGTACCATTTCCCTCTCTCTCCCCCTCCCACACCCCACTGATAACCCTCCATGTGATCTCCATTTCTGTAATTCTGTTCCTGTTCTAGTGGTTTGCTTAGTTTGTTTTTGTTTTTGTTTTAGATTTGGTTGTTAATAACTGTGAGTTTGTTGTCATTTTACTGTTAATAGTTTTGATCTTCTTCTTTTTCTTAGATAAGTCTCTTTAACATTTTGTATTATAGGGGCTTGGTGGTGATGAACTCCTTTAACTTGACCTTATCTGGGAAGCACCTTATCTGTCCTTCCATCCTAAAAGTAGCTTTGCTGGATAGAGTAATCTTGGATGTAGGTCCTTGCCTTTCATGGCTCTGAATACTTCTTTCCAGCCCCTTCTTGCCTGCAAGGTTTATTTGAGAAATCAACTGATGGGCATTCTTATGGGCACTCCTTTGTAGGCAACTGTCTCCTTTTCTCTTGCTGCTTTTAAGATTCTCTCCTTATCTTTAATCTTGGCTAATGTAATTATGATGTGCCTTGGTATGTTCCTCCTTGGGTCCAACTTCTTTGGGACTCTCTGAGCTTCCTAAACTTCCTGGAAGTCTATTTTCTTTGCCAGATTGGGGAAGTTCTCCTTCATTATTTGTTCAAATATGTTTTCAATTTCTTGCTCTTTCTCTCCTTCTGGCACTCTTATGATTTGGATGTTGGAACCTTTAAAGATGTCCTGGAGGTTCCTAAACTTCTCTTCATTATTTTGAATTCTTGTTTCTTCATTCTGTTCCAGTTAAATGTAAAACATTAATATTTGAATGTGTACATTTTTCATCATAGGTGTAAAAGTTCATATGAAATTAAACCATTCACATTCGAATATATCAGAAAACTACAATTAAACAATGCAAGTATTTTCAAACAAAACACATTTTACCATTTCAAATTACTTGTTATTTCTATGTACACAAATAAGCCATCCTCCTATTTTCTAAGTGATGTTGTGACACTTCAAAGAACTAGCTTTCTTTTGAATTTTTAATATCAACTCTGCTTGGTATTTGATTATTATCAAAAAGAGTAATTGTAATTTTCTTTTCCCCATGATAATTTATAATGCATTATGATAATACTCATTTAATCCAAACTTTCTTTGTATATATAAATTAATTATTATGTTGTTAAAAGTAGCACACAGCATTGTAAAATTGTTTCAAAAAACTTCATTACTGTTAAGAAATAAAAAATATATGAACATAAACAATATGTAAGACACAAGTTAATCATTCAATGCATTTGGCAAGCAAGTATTAGCTATTTTTTGTTTTCTCGGCTGAATCAGCTACAAAGTCCTCTAAGGATTAAAAATATCCTGTACATCATATATTCTAGCAAAGGAGAAAAATAAAATTAGAGATTTTAATAAATATCTCCTCTGAATGAGATTGTGATATTTCTGGGAAAACAATTATTTCTGAATTGAATTATTATATGTTTACTATTTTAATTTATTCCACAAGTAACTAATATGCAAGATAAAAATATTTTTGAAATATTTAAACAATAAGTTATTTAAATGTTCTTGACTTCAATTATGTAAAATTTTAAATGCAGAGAAATTCGATGGTCTAACATTTCTATGATTCTAGGGATTCTATATTAACCATTCTTTGAATCTGTGCATCACTTCAGAGGCTTGGAAAACTGTGCAGTCTGTGTCTTTTTTTAAAGTAAATTTTATCTTGTTTGATACCTATACTTCTAGCATCATTAATAATGCCAGCACACACTAGGCTCTGGAATAGATAAAATTAAATTATATATCCCAGCAGCACGATTAACTGAAAAGCTGTTATATGCCAGGCAAAGTCAGCTAGACATTGTGCATAAACCTTAACTACACTGAGATGTGAAATTAGCTCAGCCCTATGATGCCAGTGTAAATGGAATCAGATTTCCCTGTTTGTTCTTTAGGGCATCACCATAGTTTGAATGTTACTAAGATTTTTTTTCAAGATTTTAATAGAAACGTACCATCGTTTTTAAATCACTATTGCAATCTCTACTTTCTTGAATTACTGTCACAGTGGGTATTTTGTTACACTAGTTAGTGAATTTAGATGCATCCTATCTTCTTACATATTTTCTCCCACGGTGCCTGTCTCTCCTAATCTTTTTTCTATCTTGTTAGTTTTGAAGAGAAAATGCATGCTTTTTTCCCCCCTTCACACTATTTCCAACTTAGTTGTATTTCAGCAGCAGAGTAGCAACTATAAAGGTTTAATTGGAGGAGTGAATTATGTTCCTAGAAATGAGAAACCCCTAAGTGGTATTAATTCATCACAGGTGGTTGGACTGTCTGAGTAAGAGTCAAGGGTTACTTTAAAAGTTAAGTTCAGTAACGGGTACAAGGCGTCTTGTCTTTGGAATCTTTCTGATACCTTATTTGAGGAATAAATTAACTGAGGAGGAGATTTCTAATTTACTAAAATAATTTAGACCTTTGGGAAATAGTTGTTTTTAGCATTATTATTAAGTTTAATGGCACAAATGTGTGTCAAGTGTGATAGAAAAGGACTATAATGTGAAATTTCTTTTTCTTATTTTTATCAGATTCTAAGTGCTGGGCTTTAAAATGTACAATATGTTTTGAATGGATGTGAGGATATCAGAGCATACTCTCACCCAATGAATTTAAATTCTGGTAGAATTAATTTTGGTCATAGAACATAACACCAATATGTATACATACACATATCAGAATCTCAACAGACAATTTGGTAAATTGCATGAACTGTGTTTAATAGGAAATACAAAGTCATCGTAAAATCTACTAATTTTAATTATAATTACAGAATCGGCTGTATGATTTTATATATATATTTATATATATATGACTTTCACAACTTACTTGTATATATAGTTCCCAATAAAAAGTTCATTACACTTAAATTCTTCTCTATTCAACACAATTATTTAATGTTATGTTATACAGATAAACATTAGCAATTGTTTGATATTGCTTAGATATCTAATAAACAAAATCCATTAGTTATCTCATACCCGCTTTTCCTAGATTTTATCACTTGAAAATATTTCAATGTTCACTATGTAAAAGCTGTCCTTAAGCTAATTTTATGCTTTATATTATAATTTGAGGTTTACTGACTTTCCTAAATCTTGAATCAGGGCATCCTCTGCCTTTCCTTCTCCTGAACCCTTTCGAATGATAGCTGTTAGAGGAAATCTCATATCTCTAACTTCCCTGGACGTTTTAGTACTACTTCTCCCTCCTTTGTTTCTTCAACAACTCGCAACCCGAGTCTTCTCAAGGTCTTTCCCAAAATTAACAGCTCTTCGATGTTGCTCTGTTCTCCCACTTACTTTGTTAGGAGTACAACCTGACATTGAACATTAAATCCACAAGAAAAATCTCTCAAAAACAAAAGCATTCCATCCCCATCAGTGGTGTTATGATCTCAGGGGATTACACCAACACTTATTTTTTTATGTTTAGCTGCACCCTCACCTTCAAATGTAATTATGTTAATTCCTGTAAATATGTTTATATCTACTTCATCTTCATTTTATAATCACTTCTTTGTCCTATATTATTCTTTATTTAGTTTTTTGCAAAATTTCTGCAACTCTCAAAGTCTACTAGGGATTGGACACAAAAGCAGACTACAAATATCACATAAAATACCATTATAGTGTTTACATTTTAAAAATAAAATATAACAATAGAAAATGAAAAGAACTGTTCATTATTTCAATGAATAAGAAAGTTGATACTGTTTATGATCTTTTTCCCAATTCTCTATATTTACATTGTTGATTAATGGCTTAAAATATTCATCTTCTCTGACCTTTATTATGTTTCTCTGCTTATTCATTATATACAGTAAATTAAAATATCCTAACTCATAATTATCATACATGAGGAATGGCAGGAAGTGTTTGACAGTTTCGTCAGGCAATTTAAGATATTTGGATTGACTATACATCCAGTAATTATGAAGAGACTTCTCACTCATCAACAAAAGTTACTTTGCGTTGATTCTTGTGAAATGAATCTGTTAGAGTCACAAAGTTTATATTCCCAAAAAGTCACGTAAGAATAACTCTATAATACAAAAGCTTGCTTTTTCTGACTAAGAAGTAAGGCATTTATATATAGGAATGATAGCTAAAAGAAAATAATAAGTTCTACACAGTGAGTCAAGTGTCATATTTTAACAAAAATATTCTACAAAAATGTGTAGTAAGTAAATAAAAATGTCCATGACAAATATTCAAATAAACAACAATTTTAAAAGATATTCATTAAACACTAAACATTTTACAGTTAAATGTAAGAACATTAAGAGAGAGCTTCTGGCCAATAAATTAACCACAATCATACTTTGATTATCAAATGATGTCATAAATATAGAAATAACAAAATGATATTAACTCTAACCTGAGTTATAGAAGTATTTTAGTTTTTTAAAATATCTAACATATTATTTAGACTTTTACTTTATTTTTTTTACAAAATATAATTGTGTGCTCAAGATACTTGTGCTTTCATATGCTCAAGGTTATTTCCTTAGAGATATTGAAAGTCTTGCCCTCTACTTTCAACAATAATTTTAGAAAAGCTGAGTCTTTTAAATTTTTAAAAAATATTTTATTTATTTATTTTTAGAGAGAAGGGAAGGGAAGGAGAAAGAGAGGGAGAGAAGCATCAATGTGCGGTTGTTTCTCATGTGCCCACTACTGGCCTGGCCTGCAGCCCAGGCATGTGCCCTGACTGGGAATTGAACCAGCAGCGCTTTGCTTCACAGGCCCATGCTCAATCCACTGAGCTATTGCTGTAGCTACACTATTTCATATTTTAAATCTCTATTATTACACACAGAATATGTTCAGTGCCCTAGCATATAAGTAGTCATTTTCACATCTAGAAAATTAAGTGTGATTTGGTAGAAGCATTTCAATGAACATTTTGGTTATAAGAACTTTTTTATTTATGAGAAATAAAAATGTAGTTTATTTTACAGATATGGTTATTAAATTCCCCAATGACATTTTATCTGTTTTCCAAATTATAATTCAATCTCAAGAGGTAGGGAAGGGCCAAATTCTCAATGATTATGTCACCTCTACGAGCTTGGATTTCCCAAGGCCAAAATACTAAAACACCACCCTTAATATTAAAAATCTTGACATTTTTACCTGAGGTAAAATAACCTGAATATTTACAATGTAGAATCCATATCATTGAGCTATTTTAGTTTAGCAATATGATTAAAATTTTAAATCTTCTCTTTATATACTTCATCAAAACCATGGTATTTAATCATAAGTAATTGCCAATATATAGAACTAAAAATAAAATAAAAACAACAGCAACAGCCAAAACTCATGAGAATAGCTTCCCTTTAACAACTACCTAAACTTTAGTTGGAAAAAAGTAATAAAATAAATTGTTATTATCAAATGTCACATAGTGCCCCTAAAAAGTATGTCCTACAGCCAAAGTATTCACTAATCCTAACCCCAACTCATCTTTTCTAGTATCATTCCCTCTAATTGTGGTAACCCGTCATAGAGTAATCCACACACACATGCTCACTCACGCACACACATGCAATACATCATCAGCTCTTTTCATTACACAAGGTTGTTGTTTCATCCTTGGTCACATAATACCTGCTGCTTTCTCTTTCACCATGCATGCCTGTAAGACCACGTGTCACTCATTCCTATAATCTGGTGAAGAAATCTTGTCTCTAGTCGATGTTTTTTTAGTTTTTAAAAAGATTATAATACACATCTTAGAAATAATAAAATTTGTGTCTTGTTTCATTGCTAAGACTGCCATCTTAATAAAGTGTCTGGTTTTTATTGTTTTTCCTTTTCTAAGGATAAAATTATCAGTTTTTTACTCAAAATATTTACTTTTGGTTGTTCTAACAGACAAAATAGCATAAGCACAGTTTTAAATCATTAAACACTTATGAAATAATGCAAAATGTGCAAGTTTGCTAAACTGAAAACCATAAAAAATGTTCAAAGAAATTAAAGAAGTTCTAAATTAATGTATATTTCCTGTGGATAGATTGGAAGTCTCTATTAGAGTCTTTGGAAGATTTCAATTATTCCCTTATTTATAGATTATATTAAAATATTAAATGGAAAAGGCCAGAAATAAACAATGAAAATTTATTAAAAAGTAATAGACTATTCAAAATTATACATATGATATATATTAATCTCTTCTATAGATTTAGATATAGATCAGTATGAAGGAAGCTGGAGGAAGCACACTGTTAATGCCTGATTTTGAAGCTTACTATAGAGCTATAATAATTCAGAAAAATGTAGAAATGGTGGAAAGGTAACTTAATAATTAATAAAACAAAATAGAATGTCCAGAAATGGACTTGTATATATAGCGAACATTAATCTTCTAAATGACACTAAGGCAAATTTCAATAGAAAGAGGAAGGTCTTTTTAGCAAATAGTGTAGGAACAGCTGGATAATGTGTGGAAGAAAGAAACTTGTTTATATCAAACAAAAATTTTTGAACAACAATAAAGTAATTTAAAAAATTAACCAAAAATATTGAAGAAACATAAAAGAACATGTTTAGAACATTAGAGTAAGCAAAGATTTCTAGACAAAAAAGATACTACTCATTAAAAAAAATGTTATTTAGGCTTCACCAGAATTAAAACTTTAGGCAAGTCTACAGGCATCACATGAAAAATGGAGATTGTTCAGTAGCATTATATGTCTGGGAATTTAGATACCAAATTAAAATTTAAAATTAGAAAATGACCTAAGTGACAGTAAAATCATTGGCAAAATCAAATGTTTGTGAGGATGTGGAACTACTGTAACTTTCATTCTTGGATGAAGGACTATAAAATTTTATAAACACCTTTTAAAACTATGAATTACTTTTTTATAAAATTAAATAGACATGTATATTTTACCTAGTTTCATTTCTACTGGAGATAAGAAAAATTACTTTCAGACAAAAATATATGAACAAGAATATATCACTGTCAATTACAACAGACCAAACCCAAACAACCCAACTGGATAACTAACAAATTTTTTCATCAACTGGATAATTGACAAACAAATTTGGTAATTCAATCAATTAAATACAACTCAACAATATAAAAAGAATTAACTACTGACACACAATATAGATGAATCTCAAAAACATATTAAGTAAACAAAAAGTCAGAAATAAGAGTCATTCCATTTATATGAATTTTTCAATTTACATGAAGATCAAGAATAGATAAAACTACTTTATGATAGAAATCAGAAGAGTGGTTTACTGTAGAGGTAAAAAATGACAGGAAAAGTCAGAAGGAAATTCTCTGGGATGAGAAAAATGTCTGATACGGAGACCCAGTATGGTTACATGGTCGCATACAAATATCAAAACTAAACAAATAGTAAACTTAAGATGTACTCATTTCACTGTATATAAATTTGACCCAACTTTTTAAAAACATAATGCAGCCCTGGGCAGGTAGCTCGGTTGGTTAGAGCATTTCCCTGATATGGCATTTTTTCGGGTCCCACCCCCAGTCAGGACACACGCAACAGTCAAACAATGAATGCATAGTAAGTGGAACAACAAATCAGCGTTTCTCTCTCTCTCTCTCCCCCCCCCCGCCCTTACTTACTCCCCCTCTCTCCACCTTCCCCTCTCTTTCTCAAATCAATTAAAAAATAAAACACAATGCAGTAAGAATTAGATGCAAAACAGTCACCAATCTTATAAAGTCAATAAAGGCCAGAATTCATTTAAATTTTTAAATTTTGGTTGTTTTTGTGAATTTTCAACATGGAAGATTATTTTTTCTCGGTACAACTAGAATCTCTTTTTATCATCTTATTAGATCCCTGTTCACTATTACCAGAAATAACTATCTAGCAACTTAATTATTTTTAATAAATGTTAAATAAATATTCTAAATTATCTGTGATATATATGTGTTTATAATTTAGATAATACTGTGCTTTTGATGAACCTTCCTTTATGCTAGATACATTGTGTCAATTAGAAATATAACACAATAAATTAAAATGTAAAAGTTATGAAATTATAATTATAAAAATTATATCAATTGTTAACTTGTTAGCATAAAAAATTATGAAAAAACTTTTGTCCAAATGAATGCACCTACTTAAGTGTTAGCTAAATTTAGATCAGTGTCTGCAATACTTCAGTCACATGAGCAACTAACAAAAGAAATATTATTAAAATCATGGTGAGATTTTTGTAAAGTTATAAACATTATGTATTATTAGTATTTTTCTTCTGAAGCTAAGACAGCTCCTTCAGTTCTCTTTACTGAATGTCGTAAGTCATCGAAGGGCCACAAACCGTGTTTTAAACGAAAAACTACTCTAGGTCAATATGCACTTTCTACCACTACTATTCTCATCCAATCTGTTTAAAGGAACTTTTTCACGAATGGTATCCACTTTACCTTTCATATATTTCTCTATGAAGCTTATTGTGACATCAGTCCCTTTCACTTCTCCCGTAGAACGGTCTACTATATACCAAATTAAAAGGACAATTTCCATGTTCTCAGTTTAATAGACCACTTTTCTGATTTAGTCATAGTCCATTTATCTTTCCTTTTGAAAACTGATTTTCTAGTGCTGCGTGATGCCTCACTCTTTGGATAGGGTGCAATGCCTCACTCTCTGTAGAAGTAATTTCTTTATAAATACACTACAGCTGGCTTCTGTGTTCCTTTTCCAAGCTCTCTAAAATATTCTCACATCGCAATAGCATATCGTATTACAGTAGTTGTGTTTTTCTCTATCCCTCATTTGCCTGTCAGCTCTTGGAAGGAAGAAAGTTTGCCTTATTTATATTTGGTTTTCAATGCTTGACTCCTGCAAGATTGCTAGATTCTCAGTAAAAGTGTTAATGAGTAAATGAAGATATATGA
The DNA here is from genome assembly GCF_022682495.2 of Desmodus rotundus. NCBI lineage: Eukaryota > Metazoa > Chordata > Mammalia > Chiroptera > Phyllostomidae > Desmodus > Desmodus rotundus. The sequence continues at coordinate 26,675,613 of NC_071397.1, forward strand.
AAAATCTTAACAATAATATACATCAAAATATGTAATTTCTAGTAGCAGGCAATGGGACATAATGAATGATTTGTGATTTGGAAAAGTTTTCCAGTGGAGATCACAATTCTTTTCCTGTTTTTTAAGAGGTGATTAGAAATAAGAAAGAAAGTTATATTCAGAGGGAAAAGTATGCAAAATAATCAAAAGAAACACAAGTACTGCCCTGGCTGATGTAGCTCAGTGGATTGAGTGCCAGCCTGTGAACCATGGGGTTGCCAGTTCAATTCCCAATCTAGGGCACATGACTGGGTTGTGGACCAGGTCCCCAATAATGGGTATATGAGAGGCAACCACACTCTGATGTTTCTCTCTCTTTCTCCCTCCCTTCCTCATCTAAAACAAACAAACAAACAAATAAATAAATCTTTTTTAAAAAAGCACAAGTACTTTATACTTTAAAATGCTTCCCCCCCGCTTTTTTTGCCATTCTGTGATGGTTAATTTTTTGTGTCAACAACCTGCCTAGGCAAAAACACCCAGATATGTGGTTTATGTATCTTGGGTATTGCTATGAAGGCATTTTTTATATGAGATTAACATTTAAATCAGTAGACTGAGTAAAGAATATCATCCTCCATAATTATTTTAGCCTCATCCAATCAGAGGAAAGCCTTAAGAAAAAGACTGAATGCTCCTGAAGAGGGAATGCTGCCAGCAGACTGCCTTTGAACTTAAGCTGAAACATCACATCTTTCCTGGTCTCCAGCTTGCTGGCCTACATTCCAGATTTTGAATTTTCCAGTCCCCACAATTGCATTAGCTAATTCCTTGATTAAAAAAAAAGAGAAATCTTTCAGTAGATAGATGGATATATAGATGGATGGATGATAGATATAAATACTGTGTTTATATTTAAGTATGGCTACTTAAAACATGTTAGCTCTTTCTTTAGCCACAAAACTAGATTTGTAATTGCTTATACATAATTTTAGTTACAACATAAGAAGTTAAAGAAACATAATTTCATCTATGGACAGTGCAGAAAATGTGACAGATAAGAACTTAATGAGCTGAAAGTCATATAAAATATTGGGAAGAAAAACATTTAATTATTATTATTATTATTATTATTATTATTATCAGTATTATTAATAGAGAGGAAGTGTGCCTAAAAACCTTTGGCAAAAAATAATATTTGAAATTTAAGTTGCTAATATAATTGGTTAAAGTCAGCATCTGGACCAAATATTAATATTACCTTGTTACTGTTACTTTAAGTGTAGTTCATCATAGGTCTGTAAAAGAGTAGTTTGATTTAAATGTTATAATCTATTTCTTAGAGATTTTTTAGGGTAATGGGCTGTTATGAAATTTCCCATTCATTTCATTCAATTTCTAACTTACACAAATTATAAGAATCTCACTATGCAGTAATGAGGAATAATTTTGACACAGGAAAAACATCTAATAGTAAATTTAGAGCAATTAAAGTTGAGAATTATATGTGTGTCATGGTTTTGAAAACCAATTCATAACTGATAAGATTATTTTTAGGAAAACATAAAAAGAAAATATCTTAGTACATAAAAACTAAAATGATAAACATGAAGATGTCTTGTCTCTGGGCAAAAGAGTTGAGTACACTTACAAGTGCTACTGTTTGTTGTTGTTTAATATTATATTCTATCAGCCCTGGCTGGTGTGGCTCAGTGGATTGAGCACTGAAGGGCTGATGGTTCAATTCCCAGTCAGGGCACATGCCTGGGTTGCAGACCAGGTCCCCAGGAGGGGGTGTGTGAGAGGCAACGACATACTGATGTTTCTCTCCCTTTCTATCTACTTCTCTTCCCCTCTCTCTAAAAACAAATAAATAAAATGTTAAAAAAATTATATTCTATCAAAAGCTAACTTATCAAAAAACCTTGGAAAAATAGAAAAAAATTCATGTTGGTTTTATACAATGACACAATTTCAATGTATTGCTATCATTAATATAATCTTTGATTTTTTTAAAGACATATCAGAAATATCTGTATTGCTCTGAAATTACATACTCGGTGAAGTAAGGACAGAGTGACGGCAGATCGCTGACTCTCAGTGATGGAAAGGTACAATGTAATCAACCTTTCACCAGGCAGTTGGCTTTTCTTTCCAGACAATGGTGCCACACTGAGTGTTTAGCTTACTGTTGGCTTCTGTTCTTGGCTGGCTGGGCATTCCGCAGCTGGATAATCAGATCAACCTACCACGTACACTATAATACAGAAGAATCTGGCCTAATAGGATCTGACTGCCCAACTGGAATCGGTTACCGTGCCAAATGATAAACAATACCCATTGAAGCTAGTGAGCTGTCCTTCAAATTTTTGAATCAGTTACAAGTCTAAATACTGTTTCTACCATAGGCTGTATTACATAGATCAGAAAATTGAACATGTGTGTGCAAATGGTTCCTCTCACCATTCGTTTTACCTAATAATTCACTTGGAGCTTTTTTTGAGCTTCTGGTCTCTGCAACCTGGCTCTGGTATTCCACAGTTCTTAATTTCCAAACAACAATGTTTCTATTAGGAAATGATAGTGATCTTATTTCAATGAGAGATGACAGCCATTCTAGGATATTGTGGGCTCCTCAAATCACTGTACTTCACTGGTCAAGAAATATAGAGTATTTACTAAGGAAAAAGATAATTGCTGCCACAAAATGCTTGCAAGGAAGTCAGTGTCTAGACCTCAGGCAATTTTGGTGGACACCTCTCTGCAGATTCAGGTTGTACAATAAAGGTAACTGGAATACTAGAGCAATATAATAAAAGCAGAATCACTAATAACTGAGATATTTTCTGAAGAAAGTTTTACAGCCAGATTATAAAAGAAAATAAAACAATGAACTGAGATACTGAAGACACAATTTAAATGATGTGGGCAGTGCAAAAAGGAAATGATATCCAGGACAACTCTGTATTCAATTTCAAATATGGGCACATATTTCCTTTTTCCTCTTCTCTTTCCTCTGCTACTTTGTATGAAGAGTAATGGTTAGATCATCAGGAGCCACATCAATATGTAGCTGTTTCACCTGGAAAAATTGGGGTTGGAATAAATGAAGACTGTTGGATCCTCACTGGCTAGAAGGTGAGAGACCCTATGTTTTTCTGAAGAAGAAGTATGAGGGTTTAAAGAAAGGAACAAAAGAGAATGCATAAAAAGTATAAACAGAGATGGACGATACCATTCCTAGACCGCTGTGCCCCAAGATTTTTTTTCTTTGCCATTCCTCTGCTCTAATCTTTATCACAGAGGGCCTGACTAAAAGAGAGATATAGCCCAGATATCCTTGTCAGCTGACTTCCAGTTAGATTTTACCTATAGGAAGAACCATTGGAAGATTGGAGGGCGGCATGTGCCCCTCTATACATGGGCAGCATCTCTGGCAATGGCTGAATCTCCCACATGCAAAGCAGCTAATTTTGTGGTTACCTCTTGGGAAGTACAGTCTTTGGGCTCTGATTATAATAGCTCCTCCCTTTGGCCCTTCTTCCTAGTGGTGGAGGTGATTACATATTACTGATTATTTCTCACTTGCCCTACTGTTCCCTGTTCAGATTATAAGCTGTTGCACTATCTGGGTGAGCAAACTGCCTGTATTTAAATCTATCATTTTAGCTATTCAATGAGTTTTTATTTCTGGATTAGACACTATCTACATGGTACCCAATATACCACCTAGGGCCACTGTAAACATTTTGAGTGTGCATGATCTTTAAAAAATAATGCATATTTATACTGAGATATTCTGTACATCCAAAATATACACAAACATAGATGTAAGATTGCTTTAGAATAATGGATTTAATGTATTGTTTCCATTTTCATAGTTTTCCATGATACAATGTTCCGAGTCAGGCAGGTCTTTAAGTATAGTTTAAAACAAACCATTTACATGTCTCCAAGAAACTGCCTTCTGAAATCTAAGGTGGATTTTCTAAAGCTGGAATCCTATGACTTGTCAGGCAAATAATTTGTGATCTGGAACTGGCCTTACCTCAAAACAGATAAAATCTGAGTCTCTCTGGCCTTTCTTCCCTTCTGTCACTTCTGTGGACCTCAATAAAGTATATATCAACATGCAGTTGAATCTGAGTTGGAAAGGACTTCTTTAGAGAGCTATTGAAACACTGGGTGTAATATATAACACACTTCTTCTGAGAAATATTGGACCTCTGCTGTATAGTACAGGAAAGACATAATAATTGAACACTATATTTGTTAGTGACTTAACATATACCTAGGAGAATAAACCTTGTTTATTTCATTTGAAGGTGTTTGTATTATAATCATTTGCAAATAGGACCTTTTTTTTTAATGTCCTTTTCCAAATTCTGAAGACATGCTCTTTTTTAAGGACAAGAAAATGTTATTTGGGGTTTTTTTAGTGTATGATGATATAAAATTGTTCTTGATGCTATTTTTACATGACTCTAGCCTCATACTGATGGAAGGCATAGCTAAAATGTGTATTGAGAAAGCTGTCTTTAAACTCCAGGCCGTATCAAAGCCCGTGATAATCAGTAGCCATAAATAGATTCCTAAAGTGCTATTACATCTCTTGAAATAACAAATAACCACCAATTTTACTCAAAGCTGAATTACACAATGATTTTGCTGATTTTGTTCATTTCAGTCAGTCTTTAAGATACATGGCATTCCTCAAGCTTCACTCTCAGAGCTTTGAAATAAAGTAAAACAACATCATTTTGCTTATTTTAATTAACAATGCCATCACTTCCCAAATTGTCATAACAAGGATAAACATGAAAGGATGACATATTTAAAAGCTATTAGACATTTATTCTTGATTTCCTTTTATTTTTAAATTTAATCTTTATTGAATTTTTTTCCCTGTCCCTTTTAGTCCCCTTACACCCCCTCCCCCAGCACTCACCACACTGTGGTCCTTATGCATGAGTCCTTTTTCCTTTTTGTGCTCCATCCTGACTTCTGCTTTAGAACTCCGTATTCTTTGTCGTATTGGTCACAGCACTTTCAAAACAGCTTCCACTAGAGTTGGCCCTTTCTAGTCATATGAATATACTATTGTGTACTAAATTCCCTGCTCTTTTCACCAATGTGGTTGATCATATATATTTTACACTGACTTCATCATTGCAGAAGGATACCAAAAATGTCTTAAGATGTCATTAAACCCCATTTACTCTAGCAATATACACATGTAAAAATTTGTGCAAATAAGTAGGTACTTAGTAATACAACTCATTCAAAATATGTGCCATAAAATCTGTTTTGGTATTTGTTAACACAATTTAGAACTGAGATGTACCTAAAAAACTATAAGAGCATTTATAAATTACAACTTATTTCCATAGGATAAATTTTACCCAATTCTATTTGAATGTTGGAGTTATGGCATCATCAAATCAAAAACTAGTGTCTTCATTGCCAGGATTCAACAGAGGATAAGAAGCCTGGATGTGAGGACTGAAAACTTTGCAGAGGGTAATATCGTAAGAATTGTGCTGATATTGTGCTTCCTTCAGATCTTGGTTTCTGTTACCTGAGTGGGACTTCCATGCATCTCCTATTCTTGTTCAAACATTCTGATATCAGAGAACAGAAAAATAAGTCTGTTAAAATAAGATATACTGTCAATATAAACCTAAAAATTTAAAGGTAGGACAGATAAATTATTATTGAGACATTTTTTCTCAAAAGCAATTTTATAAATTTATGGGAAAAATTCAAAATTTACATATTTAAAGTTAAAACAATTTGTGATTTTTCTTCTCTAAATTAACAAATTGTCACTTGTATGCATCATTAGTATATTCATTGCTAATTTATGCCTAAATAATAATAAATAATGATTTCTTAAGAAAATTAATTTAACATAAATTATGAAGTTAATATGTCTCAAGAGTCATTAAAATAAATACTTCATTAGTGTGCTAAAATAAAATAATAAGGTAAGTAGAAACATAATCACTATATTTTTTAAGTGAATAAAAAATGAATTTTTGTTAAGGTGATTTGAAAGAAAAATATACTGAGGGTAAGACTTGATTTTATGCTATAGAAAATACTATATCTTAGGTAGTTTTCCATCAGATTTTCAAAAATGAGGAAAACAAGGTTACTTTGAAAACCACAAATGTTTATATTGTGTGAATGTGTGTGTGTATATATATATATATATACACACACACATATATATAATATTAGATTTTATTTATGTATTTTTAGAGGAGAGAAGGGAAAGAGAGAGGGAGAGGTAGGGGTTGCCTCTTGCATAGCACCTACTAGGAACCTAGCCTGCAACACAAGCATGTTCCTTGACTGAGAATGTAACAGATGACCCTTTGGTTTGCAGGGCAGAGCTTAAACCACTGAGCCACACCAGCCAGTGCTGCATTTGTATATTAAATTGTGACAGATTTTGCATGTATCATAATTAGGTATTATTTACAAAAAAAATCTCATTTAAGGGCTATCTAGTAGTGAAAAATAGTCAAATGTTTATTTTGTAGTTTTTTTTTTAATGTGGAGGGAACCAGACAATAAAACAATAAAAATATAAATGTGCCCTGTAAATCACATGTGCTATCGATGAAATGAAACAGGCTGAGGGGAATAAAGATTTCGGGAGTTTGTCAGGAAGGGGATTTGCTACGTTAAGGCAGAGAAAGGCTCTCTCAGAAGGTGGTATGAGCAGGAAGCTGAAGTAAGTGAGGAAACGAACAGAAGATATACAAGATAAGAATGTTTTGATCAGAGAAGGTAACAAATTCCAAAGTCCTGAACTTTAAGAATATTTGGAAATGGCAGTAAACAGCTGGAGTCCAGAACGAGACTATCAGAATAAATGAAGAGAAAGATATTGGTGACTTGGACGTTAATCACCGTGATCCTGCCTTAAAGTTGCCCTTTAAGGAAGTCTCGGGGTCCGATACTGGGTAAGGATTTCTGAGGACTCGAGCCACCTTTGCATTTGGAGAGGCACCCGAGGAGAAGCCAAACGAGGTGGTGAACAAGATGGTAGTGAACACACTGAGTCTGTGTTGATTTTTGTTTTGTTTTTTATATTTCACAATACATATCTTCACTGAGAGCAGGAATCATATCAAATTGATACTCATTGATCCCAAAATACTGAAACATTATTTTTGAGTGTTTTGAAGATAATTTTTATAATTCAGTAATATTTTAATAAATAAATCTGATGGTAAGAAAATATGATTTAAAATTAATTTTAAAAGGATAAAAAAGGAAGGAAGCATATAATCTTAAATTGAGAAGAGAAATATAAACTCAATGCCATATCATTAATAGTAGCATATTTATTTTATGTATATTTAGAATTACATATATATTATAAAATCTATTATAAAATGGCCATATTTACAATATCAAACAGATCTGGTTAATTGACAGATTTTTATTTCATAATAAATATAGAAAATCAATCAGTAAATACAAAATAATTTTAATATTTTTGTTAATTACTCTGTAATAGGACTAAACTTTGGATTAATAATGCACGTTTAAAATAAACATGATAATTTATAGATGAACATTTTGTTTTCTTTGAGCTATTTTTTCAGATAATCTGGAAACTAAAAACAACTAAATCAATTAAATCACTAGAATCACTAAAACACTAAAATCCACTAAAAGTAAATTACTTTGGAAATTTACCCCTTATAAGATGAATTGGCAAATATGTTCTCCTATACAATGGGTTCCCTTTTCATTTTGTCGATGGCTTCCTTTACTGTGTAAAAGCTTTTAAGATTGATGTCATTCCATCTACTTAATTTTTCCTTTGTTTACCTTGCTCTAAGAGATATGTTGGCAAAAATATTGCTATGAGAGATGTCTGAGATTTTACTGTCTGTGATTTCTTTTAGGATTTTTATGGTTTAACAACTTATATTTAATTCTTGTCCATTTTGAACTTGTTCTTGTGTATGGTGTCAGTTGGTGGTGTAGTTTCACTTTTTTGCATGTTCCTGTCCAATTTTCCCAACACCATTTATTGAAGAGACTGTCCCTACTCCAATATATGTCCCTTCTTTGTCAAACATTAATTGATTATAAAGACATGGGTTTATTTCTGGGCTCTCTGTTCCATTGATCTGTATGCCTGTCAACAATAAAAAATAAAGTTAACAAACAAGAAATAAAAATGAATTACTTGTGTATATGTACAAACACACATACAAACATGTACAAACACACACAGTGTGCTTCATATTGGGATGTGCCTCAGTAAGGGATGACGGAAAGAATGCAGACTTTGTGGTTAGGCCTATGCTTGAATCCTGTCTCCAGCAGTGAAATTTATACATTTTCTGAGAATTTGCTTAATTTGCATCTTATTTGAAAAATGGAATGTTAAATATGTATGATATTTCCTGTTGTGTAAAGTTGATGCAATTATTAATGTTAACACATATGAAATTGTAAGCATATATCAGGTATATCTTTTTATATTATATCATTATATTAATTGTGTACTTTTTATGTTATAGGAAGTCACCTATAATCCAAACCATTAGAGCAAAACCATTAGAGCAAATTTATCATCTGTGAATCTTATGTCAATAATTTCTGTTATGTTCTTGCCAGATGTATAGAAGATAACTTAAAGGACTTCTTTATTTCCTTATTATTATTAAAGGATAAAGAATGGAGCATTTTCTTTAACTCCATTCTTGACTCACTTCTTTAGTATTGTGGTGTCAGAAATTATTCAATAAATGATAAATGAACAAATGGATTTATGAATTCAAATGGCAATAAACAAATCTTGGTAACTCTACCTAATAATATGTCAAATATCCCTGAGGCAACATTACTGCTTAACTTATTCAGCATGTATCACTGTCAACTAAAAATTACAATAATTCTTTTTTTTCTATTCTACTTGGTGGGAAGTGGCTAGCATTATAAAAAACACATTAAAGCACCATTCTTATTGTTCCAAATCATTTTACTTGTTTGATTTTAAATATGCCCAGGTCAAAAGGAGCAACAATGCGATTGTGCTTTAGAAACAAACATATGAAGATTTTTTATGAGTTATTGCTAACTTGCAAAGCATAACAAGGTATTAATAACTATTTGGATTCACATAACATTTTTTTCTAACGTTGTCCTTTACATATTATTGAAGTTATTTGCATATTTAAAATATTTTAAACTGATGATAAACTATATAAGATCACCTTTAATTCAGAGAGCAAAATAACAGCATATCAGTTATTTGATTTTTAAAATCAATAGCAATTTTAAAGATCGTTTTCAGTTCTGTAAGACTCTCTGATACTCTCATTTTTTTTCTCTTTTTACACACACACACACACACACACACACTATTTTGGTCACTAAGTTCAGAACTACAATTGAGAGACATTGTCCTCTGAGGTAAGGAGGGGTCTGTAGTAATGTGAAAGTTGGGATATATGCGTAGAGAGAACTTTGCTTAATTTCTAGTCCATCGTGGTGGTTTAGATGTGTGTTTAGAAATTTCAGAGTTCACAATCATTCAAAATCAGGAACCATTATTTATTACTAATTACCCCCTGTTATATAATCAATTACAATAAATTCCTTAAAGGTAAGTGATTTATGTTATTCACCTTTGCGTGTCCTTTTACTTAGGACTGTACCTTTTTTAAGTAGCATATTCTCAATTAGTGACTATTGAATAAACACACATAATAGTGCTCCTAGAAAACGAGGCTATTTTCTGTACTCGTCTTTCAGCTCGCACTTCCTGCGCCTTTACGTACAATTATCTGCCTCATGCTCACCATCAACACCACCGATGTATTTATTAAACTAGTGAGCACATGTGGAAATGAGCATGTAATAAAACTTTTGTTATCAACTTTCTCTCAGTATGCCTTCCTTTGTAGTGTACATTCCAATTATCAGCAAATGAAGGGATGAAAACACATTGTTCTGTTTCAGGTAGTGTGTCCCTATTAAACAGAGGCAGAGGATGATTTGACAAAGAAGAGGAGAGTCATAGTGACGGAGAGTGCCAAGAAATAGAGGTAGGCACCAGAAGCTGGCAGCAGAGAATGGACTCTCCTCTAGAACTTCTAGTGGAATTTTGGCCTCCTAACAGCTTGATTTCATTCTGATGAAAGTTATTTTGGACTTCTACCCTCCAAAATTGTTAGTGAACACCATTCTGTTGTTTTAGGAAACCAAGTCTGTGGTAATTTGTTACACCAGTCACAGGAAACTATACCCACCCCTGTACCAGCTCATACCTAATGCCATACCAAAGGTGCTGGACAACAAGCTGAAGGAGAAAAGTCTGGAGTTTGGTGCATGGATAGATCTGTAAGATAAGAATGGACCATGGCTTCACTGTGGTCATATTCAAGGGTGGCTTTAAAGGACAGTAAAGAAAAGAATTTTTCCTAGCTGCAAGTAGGAACTTTGTAATACACATTGGGTGAAAAAAAAAAGTAGCCTGAAGGGGAAAAAATACATATTGATTCCTAAGCAATGGCCCATGCTGTAACCATCTGATCGGGGTTTGAGTAGAAAATAAATAATCTGAAGGCTGAAGACACAAAGGTCTGAGAGTTACATCAATGGATGTGTAGGAATAAGCATGAAGCGTAAAGATTTATGTCTCACCAGAAAGTTTCTATCATGAATAGACACTGAACAACCTAATAGACTAAATGATAGCAGCTCAAGTATCCACTTCTGAATGACTGTAATGGGCCCAAAAACAGAGTAGTAAAGGTGGAAAATAGAGGCTACATATGGACGCAAGAGCACCGACTCTCACTTACCTGTGGTGGTCTTTTTATTGCTCCTTCTGAAGGTCCAGCCTACAAGCAAAGGGGACCAACACTGAGCATCCAGTGCGGCAGAAGCCACTGGAGGATGTCAGTTTTATCGGGACCTCCCTTCCTAGGCTCCCTTTCCTGCCTGCGGAGCCACAAACAACACGATGAAGCATAGGGTAATTACTTTTTCTTTCTAATCTCTACAACTTTTATTATTCTCTAGTTAATTATCTGTGATTTTTCTCATATGAAAGATTATGTTCTTGGTACTCGATATTAAATTTTGTTACTTCTATTTGACTTTCAATTTTGTACTTTATTTTTCCATTTATTTTGCTGAAGCGTAAAACATGCAAGAAATGTGATTAGCTTCAGCTGATCTGTGAGCTAATTTTATGTGTCTTTCGGTGTCTTTTATGTTAATCGAGAATTGTTTTTTCAGGGGCTTTTTCTCTTTTATAATAAAATATAGACTTTCTCATTCTGATGTATAATATTCTTCTTGCCTTTTTGAATGTTTGTTTTCTGTTTTGGGCATATCTTATATGCATACATTATCTGATACTTACTATTTGTTCAATGGGAATAGTTCAACCTTTCTTTTAAGTGCTGAAAAACATGTGTGAATAAGAAGAGAAATGAACTAAAGCAGCTAGAAACTTTAATCAGATCTTTGAAAACATTTGTGTCATATATTAGCTTTATTTGCTAATCTAGATACACAGCGTCCCTCATTTTTCAGCTTTCTACCTCTTATGGCTGAACGAGAGGTTGTTATACATTACTGTAAGGCTAAGTAGAGGGACTTTTAAAAAAAGTTTACATGTCTCCACTCATTTCTGAATAGCAGAAAACTTCTCTAGTTTAGACAGGTAGGCCAAAAAACATAAAATAAGATGTCATTTTTTACACATTTTTCCTCTGACATTCTGAGTGTGGAGTTCAGTGGGCCAGTATGTACATCTTCTCTGTGGTCTTGCCCACACTACTGAATTTTCATTGTTCTCATATTTTGCTTGGGTTTTCAAAAATGTACCACTTTTTATTAGAAAAATCTGTAGTCTTTAATTTTGTTCAGTGTATTTTAGTAAGGCAAAGAGCCTAAAACTAGACCGTTCACATTTATCTGGAAAATCATGTTCTTTTTAAAAAATATTTTATTTATTTAACTTTAGAGAGAGGGGAAGGGAGGGAGAAAGAGAGGGAGAGAAACATCAAAGTGTTGTTGCCTCTTGTGCGCCCTCAACTGGAGATCTGGCCCACAACCCAGGCATGTGCCCTGACTGGGAATCGAACTGGCAACCCTTTTGTTACCAGCCTGGTGCTCAATCCACCATCCAGAACTGCAGAATCATGTTCTTGATTGTTAATTTGCTCCCTCTACATTCGTGTTTCTCTGTGAATGTGTGTGCATGAGTGTGTGCACTGGAGAAGTGATTATAAAGAGCAAACATGCACATGTGATTATTTCTCTGTTTCCTTTTAGTCAGCTATCACCAAAGTAATAATAGTGTCACCCACTCAGAAATAATCTAATATTCCTTTTCATTCATGTACTAGATACCAATTTATTTTTAATAGCATAATGATATTTAAAATTATTTCTGATGGTCTACAGAATCTATTGGCACAATTTGATCATATTATATGATAATGATCATATTTATTCACTCTTGATTCTGCTTCTTCAAACCAAACATGGTCTACCTTCTCTCTCACTAGTACGGGTATGTAAGTCCAGGCAGGAAGTTTCTGTCAGACACTGCAACTAATACTATCTCCTTTTCACAAATAGTTACTATAAAGGGGGAACACAACTTGTTGTCCAAAAAATATGTCTCCCTGTCATTAGGATTATTTTAGGCTGGTTGTTTTTAAGAAACAAAGATTCAGGAAGAAACTCTGACCTTTCCCTTAACTGCCTAAAGTAATTTAGATGGAGGACCTGTACCAGGAAGGAAACTATTAACACAAACAAATGTATTTTAGTATCAACTAGGTGTGATAGCACGGAGGAACCTAGCAAGGTGCTTTTGATCGAAATCCTGTCTGTGTTCCATTGCTAAAGATGACCCAACAAATATTAAGTTACCAAACATTTGTTTTTTCATGTCCATGTGAATTCCCTTTCTGCCTTTTAAAGGCCAAACCACTACCCCTATTTTTCCTTAGCATATCAGGCTCAACTGCCAGACTTCTTCTTGGGTCCTATATTCTTATGGAATCCCATATGTACAGATGAAATTAAATTTGGTTATTTCGTCCCGTCAATCTGTCTCATGTCACTTTAAATCTGAGGCCAACCAGAAGCTAAGGGTGAAAAAGAGGGAAAGTTTTCCCTCCCCTTCAAATATTTAGTGAATTTCTTTAATTCTAGAGAGAGAGAGGGAAAGAGAGAGAGAAACATCAATGTAAGAGAAAGATCAATGTGTTGCCTCCCGTATGTGCGCCGCCCGGGTACCAAACCTGCCCCATAGGCATGTGTTCTGACTAGTAATCAAACATGTGTCTTTCTGGTTTACAGGATGATGCTCCAACCAACTAAGCCACACTGGCCAAGGCCTATTGTTAGCTTTTCACCACAGTTTCTAAACATTCTCCACCTCAAATATTCCACTAATCTGGAAACTTCAGGCTATCAAACTGCCAAGGTTTTCTGTGGTTCCCATACTCTGATTTATAGTAAGTTGTATACGTTAAAGTACGTTGATGTTTTTCCTTTAATGTTCTGTCTATTTTTGTTTAAACAGCCTTCAGAAAAGATCTTTGTTTCCATGTGATCTGAAGATAAGTCCATAGACTGGACAGGTGACACATGTTAGTGACAGATGCCACGCATGCTATACTAGGAATCATTCTCCCCTTCTGACAACCAAGGCTTTGCTAATGAAACAAATTAATTGTGTATTCAGTTTTTATTAAGGTAAGTTTCCTCCTGGAAAGCACATCAGTCATTTATGAAAGTAGAATCTGTAAGATCTCAACCTACTGTTTCTCAGTTATGCCCACAAATGGCTCATATAATTTGACCTCCACCTAGGATGGACCTTACAATGCATTTTTAAATATACATATGTATACATATATTAAAATATATATGTTTGATTATTTTTCTAGATATTTCCTTAGTAGGTATTTTATATGTAAAATATGACTATCGTGACTCATTAAATTGCTTTATTTAAACTACATTTTTCAAGTTACATTAATAATATCTTTTAGCTTGCATCAACTAACCAAATTTTTCAGATAATATGATTAGTTTTTATCTTCAGTTTTCAACCTTTTAGTAACTACTCTCTAAGCACTTTCTTGAACCTACTTTTGAGGTTAAATTATCATGTTATTAATATTTTAAAAAGACTGAATGGAAAGAGATCCTCATATAGTCTAGACGTCTTTGTCACTGATATAATAGGGCAATGAGACAATTTCCCTCCTAAGAGTTGAAGATAGTTCTGTCTGTTCTGTGTTGTCCCATTTATCTCTGTTACATTGATGAATTCATTTCATGACAATACTTGGTCTGAATAATGAAGAGCTGGAAGAGACTCTGATGGTGGAGATGGAATATTTAAAATTTTCTTTCCAATTATAGCTAACCATCTCTTTGAGATTCACTATTCTGATGATCAATCATTTTTGGTGAACAAAAATTCCTAGATGATATTTTTAAAATAAATTACAAGACATTTGAATAGTACGATCTGTTTTAAAGCTCCATTAAGCCAGTGTGAACTGTAAGTCATTATATCTTCTTAAACACAAGTGCGTAAAATATAACAATGTGTTGTGCTGTCAACTTTTCATTTATTAAAAATTTGAATATTCATTACCAAAAACAGTTTATTGAAAAAATATAACCTTTATACAAGAAATAAACTTTTTATTACATGCTCATTTCTACATATATTTACTAGTTAAATAGATTCATTCTTCTTCTTAGAGATACCGTGAATAATTGTTTTTGTAAAGTGACTTAAAGCAGTGCTTCTCAAAACTCAGCTTAGATATGGAGCCTGAGATTCTGAATTGTAAAAAGCTTTCTCAATAACCACTCCAACTTCTGGAAATTTAATGCTAAGTTTTCTCCATGAGAAATTCCTATACCTGGATTTGATTTGATTTTTTGATTGGCAGTGAAAGTGCATATAATCCTGGAAGAAATAATGTTTTAAACCATGTGACAACTTTTAGAACACTTTTAATGATAATTCATGGGAAAACTTAGTTCCATTTGTGAGGTAGTTTAAATCAAATCTAGGCTATGAAATTTAGCAACAAAACAGAATTTTATCATTAAAATGATTAGCTTGCTTTCAAAATTATTATAACAGCAAATCTCACAGGATATTTTTTTGTGTGCCAGCCATTTTGCTGAGGCTTTAGACTTTTTTCTAATCATGGATGGTGTCATTTTGATAGGAGACTCAAGAGTTGGAAAATTTTAGTTTAAGGTAAAAAGTTATATGCCTAGTAAGTAACGTAAATGTTAAAGCTTTTTGTTTCAGAAGCTACAGATAAGGCCCATTCCGGCACCTGGACACTGCTACAGATTATAGCCTGGGGACAATTGGAGGCATCTGGACCTTTCTGTTCCAGGGAGAGACAGAAGACCAACCGCCCCTAGGAACAGCTCACTGCCCAGGACAGGAATGCTGCAGTTTCTTTCACCTAATCCTCCCTGAACTTCAAAACCCCTCACTACACCTTGTTAATTCCCTGGTATAAAAACGTTGGCCTGAAAAGAGAAGAGAAGATACATAAGTTTATACCCTAAACTTATACCCTAATTATGAGACCATCACTAGGGTATAAACCTGCCATCTTCTCAGATCACCAACCATCTGAATAAAGTGCCCATAAAGATTCAATCGCTGTCATTGCTTATTGGGTTTGGTAGTGAACCCTGGTGTCTTTTCCAGTTTCAGTTTCATTTTTGCAACAACATCCTCATTTAAACAAAATAATTATCCTTATTTCACAAATGATAAAAGTGAGGTAGAGAGCATTTAGGTAACCTGGTCAAGATCAAAGAGCCACAAGAAATAAATCAAGAAGCCATAATTTAAATTTAAATAGTCTACAAAGTTTGAACCCATGTTACTTTGCTATACTGCCTGTATTTTACAATGAAAGCACTATAGCAATTGTGAACTAAAAAGAGCTAATGATTCAATCAAGGAAGAAATTGAAGAAAAAAATGTGAAGGGTTTATAAAGATGCTATTTAAAATTTGAAAAATATCCAGTTTTTAAAAAGTATATTCGTAGTATTGAAAAGACATGTTGATTTTATTTGCTGGAACTTTCCTGAACCTTTGAACCCATGGTCCTGCTATATTAACACCAGGTGTTGGTGCATGCTGTCTTTTGACTGTTTCTATTTTTATACCCCTCTCCCCACTGAAGGTTCTTCTTAGTATATGGCATATATCTCTCAGGATCCTTTGCATTATCTATTTATTTGCACCTTTTCTTTGGTTACCACACATCCTTCAGTGTCAGTCTGCATTCCCTTTGCGCTCCCTTCCCTTGTTCTTTATTTCCTCCTTCTGGGGGCTCCCTGTGAAACCCATCTTGCTAAAACTTCACCTTCTCTTAAAATCAGTGCCTATACTTGAACGACAATAAAATAACTTTAAAAAATCAGTGCCTATATATTATTATTTCAGTCCATACCTCTATCTCTTTTCTTAGACCCTACCAGTCTATCAGGAATTAAACACTTTTTCTACAGTTCCTACCACCCCTTACCTGAAACACTTTGTTTGCCTTTGATTCCCCATATCCATTTCAGATTTCTTATCTTTAGGTTTTAAGCTACTGTCATCATTTACCTACTAGGTTCAAATAAGTCATACCTGGCTGCCCCGTGTAGATTCCCAATGACTTGCTGTCAGGGCTGACTTCCTGGTTGCACAAGTGACCAAGCTCAGAAGGGGATTGCACTAGGGGTTAAATGCTCTGTGGTTGCTGTTTTAAAGTTCTTAATAATTTTGTCTTTGAAATCTATTAATACATAGAGTGTGCACTGTGGGCTCCATTCTTTGGTGGGCATAACCTCTCCGCCACCATGTTGGGACTTAGTCTGAGATGCCCACATCCCTATACTCTGGCAATGTGCACCCATCAAGGCCTCCTTTTCCTTGCTCTGACCCAGAGGCCACGGCCATACTCCTCTGCCTAGGAGTGTGTATGGGGAGGGGCAGGACCCAATTAGCTTGCCTCATGTGTTTTTAAGAGCAGGCGTGGCAGAGGCTGTGGGTACCCTGAGCAGCCCACCGGAGGTTGCTTCTCCCTGGGACCAAAGCTTTCCTTCCAGTTCAGGTTCCAAGAGTCCCTGGGTAGAAGTTTAAACATCTTTGGGCATTGCCCTGCTGCAAGTATCCCTAGCCCATGAGTACTCTGTAGGCCAGCTCCGTGTCTTGCTTGGACAGAAACTTTCTTCCTCTTTCCAAATGAGTCTGGTTTGCATTCCTGTCTTTTGACCCACTCAAGGCACCCTGAAGGGGTGAGCTAAAATATATGAATGATGCTAACACATAAATGTTTATTTTTTCTTTACTTAGAATAGCATTACTTAGAAAGTAAAACCACCATGACAAACGAGGAGGGGAGGGGAAAAGAGAGAGAGAGAAAACCATTAATACAGCAGTTTTTGTCTGTTTTTTTAAAAACCAAAACTGCTGCATCTTCATTTAAACAAAAACTGCTGCTGTAGGTTGATTTTGCACTGAGCGCACAGACACTGTTATCTCCAGGTTCTGGGACACAGACCACCAACCCCAGACCCGCGGCTCTTGGTCTTACGTCAGCATTTCCTTTCTCTGCCCCATTTGGTGTGTAGCTGCATTCTTGGGACTTGCAGGCATTCCCTTTTAAAATATTTTGGAGTTAATAAATTGTCAGTTGATGTAAAAAATACTTATACTAATAATGATTATATAGATATTATTGAGAGTATTAAGGTTGTACAGAAATCTTAATGAATAAATAACTGTGAGCAATGGGCTCTATTAAATGCCTCTTTACTTGGAATACCTAGCTCATTTTCCCTTTTCCTGAGTGGATATTGAATAATACAGTTTTAAAATTAAACTGGACCCAAAGAATTCTCCAATTCTTCTTCTTTAATGTTGCAAAATATCAAAAGTTACTAGAGTGGGATTTCTAATATTCAGAGGAGGTGACTGAGCCCTGGGAGGGGATCCTTGAACAGTTGAAAGAATGGGAAATTGGAAGCAGAATACTTAAATCGAAGTATAGTCTGAGTTCATTGCTGGGAGACTTCTACCAAATCTGGTAACATCTCTAAGATTTAGTTACATCGTCTATACAATAGAAAGAAGAGTACATTTCACATGGTAGAAGAAATGATGTCATGGATATTAATGTATTGAAAATACTATGTAAATGTTTATTAGTCTTTGATATATATTACCCTTAGAATTCTTTTTAGAGGACTTCATGGATAGAATATTGGAGATTTTTTGGTAGCTCCCTCGCCCCAAACTTTTAAAACCCTGAATGCTGAACATTTGCTTTGGCACTGTGAGGTGCTGCTGCAGGGAAGCAGAAAACGTCTCAGAATATGCCACTTGGCATGTGGATTATTTCCAGATGAAGATAATTTGGGCCCAGCAGTCTCAGGGAGATCTTTTTATCTCCCCCTTAACTGCTACAAAGAATTTTGATACAGTGTTTGTACCAGGAAGAGAGCTATTAACGAGATGACTTTTCATATTGGAAATGCATGGCAAATATTTGTTTGCCGAACATTTGCTCTTCTTCTATTTCTGTGAATTGCCTGCCTCCCCCTTGAAGCCCTAGACCCCTATCAGTCCTCCTTAGGTCAGGATTGTATCTAAGCTTCAATTGCCTGACTGCTGGGAAGCCGTGTTTTTATGTGGCTCCTGTATGAACAAAATATGTTTCTGTCCTGTTTTATCTCAGTGTAATCATTAGACAAGTCAAGGAACCTCAATGGAAGAATAGAAAAGTTTTCTACCTCTATGGTACCAACTCCATAAATTTAAGTAACTCAGAATTATTTTTTTCTAACAACATGGTATGGAAAAGATTATCCTCTATCCCATCAAGCTTAACATATGTTTCATTTTATGTAGTCTTAACAATTTTTATGTCTTGAATTTTCTTCTGTCAGTATATAATGGAACACAATGAAATTATTATTTAATCAATTTATTTCTGGTAATGTGATTGTTTTCAACTTTTCAATGTTACAGCAAAATTGTGATGAGACCTTGAAGCTAAACTTTATGAAAATATTATTATTTACTTAAATTTCATTCTTAAATAATGTAATTGTTAGCTTGAGGATGACCAAGATTTTTTAATGCTGAACTGTTTTATTTTTATTTTTTAGCGTGTTAGAGGATTTAAAGAAGTTAACCAACATATGGTATCTCTAAAAAACCTGCTAGTTATCCTTCTAACTTGTAATACATGATTAATATTAGTTACTTAATTGAATTTACTAAGCTGTTTTCAACATTTATTAATGATAATTGGAATATTGAGTAACCACGTTCTTACATTAAGAACAGAAAAGGACTGGAGAAGCATACACAATCTCGATGAATTCAAGAAACTCAAGGAATTAAATATTTTTCCACTTTGCAAAAAATATTGTGTGCCGTGGATAGCAAGTTAATAAGGAAAATGTTATGTAAGACGCAGGATATTTTGTAATTTTTCTGGTAACACAGTTTAATCACTTTTTGCTTAAATTTAGGTAAGTTAAGATCATGACCAATAAAGGAATGACAACTGCTCTTATTAACAGTCCGGATACTATTGCCAAGATTGTTGAAAGAAACAATCTACATCTTACTATTTTTTGCTCTATAAGCATATTTTAAAATCATTCCATGCTATGCTTCATCAAGCCACTGCTTCATTTCTTCCTGCAAATTTTCGACAGAACTGTTTGGAAAATCAATGCCTCGGAGCTGTGTTTGGATTTACTGCTGAATCCAATTACTGTATATTATCATAAAAAGCATCAAAGTGAAAATTATTGATGGTGCTTGTTTTGTGAGCATGTAACTGCTAACTTCAAATATAAATATTTTAATGGCACAATTTTTCACTATTCTAGAAAAGAAAATAGAAATAAGATTTCAAATATGGAAATATAAACTACTTAAATTTAAACAAAGTTCTTAAAAATAAATATAATGCTCTTTTATGCACAATTCTAACAAAAGAGGACTTTAAACAACTATGATTAATAATACTTGGCTAAGATTACATGGGAGAATATTGTTAGGCAAAAAAATAGTTTGTCTGGAATGTTGTTTTAAAATTTTTATGTACATCTCAACTGCACTTATAATTTAAAAGAGAGTTTGGTAAACTACAGCCTGTGGGCCAAAGCTGTCTCCTCCCGTTCATTTATATGTAGTCTGTGGCTGTTTTGCATTGCAAAAGTAAAGTTGAGTAGTTTAACAGAAACTTAATAGCCAGCTAAGTGCAAAATGTATATTATTGGCCCCAAGCCTCCCCCCCCCCAAAAAAAAAATCAAGTGGGCTGGTCCTGATTAAAGGAATAAATGTAGATTTTTATATAACATCGTTAATATTTTATGGAAATTTGAATCTTTAAAATGATCTTAAATTTGTTAGAAATATATAATTAAGACACAGGTTTTAAGTATAAAATAAATATAACTAATTCAATTTATATGTAGTTATCTATTCATCATCTGTCTCATCTATTATCTATCATGCCCATTTGCAAAGTGAGAATAATTTCAATTACAACTACTGTTCACTGTGATTGTTTACAGCAGTCACTTACCCTTCACAAACTCACACTGACTTCTCAGAAAGGTATATTCTGAATAACACTAAATACAATGAAAAGATTTATTTGGATACAATGACAATAGAAAGAGAGAAAGTTGAATAAAGGTGGCAAGAATTCAAGGAACTGCATGTTAATTTGATGGGTACTAAGAGATCTGAAAATGGGTATCTGGAGATTCAGAGTCTAAACAAAACTGTCATTTCTTCAATATACTTTTTCTAGCATAAGAATGTATTCCATTACCTTCGTCTGTGAGTATGCCCAGAACCAAGATGGGTAAGGTGGCACTGGAGAAATAAGAGAAAAGCCCACCACAAAACTCTCTGGGATGAGGCAGTTCAATTTTAGACACAAAGATAGGAGAACAAAGAAATATGTTTATTTGTAATATATTTAATGGGTTATAATGTTTTTATATATTGAGAATATGTCTTTTTTAACTTCTTATTTTAAATTACCACTCAGAAAGTATTAACTATTTTTGGTTGAATTTTGTTTTAGTTTTATAGAGAACAGTTAAAAATACCTTCTGAGAAGCAATGACATTTAATAAGTAATGAAAAAAATGGTGAATTACAGTTTCAATCTCATCTCTTGGTGTTAATTCCAATTCATTTTTTGGTGACCTTTTTGTCTTGATCATTAATCATTTTTTTTTTATTCTTGAAAACTAACTTAATGGGAAATATAGTGCAAACAGCCTTTACTAAAAGTGAAATTTTAATTTTCTCTCCAGGGACAAACAAATTTCTCTTCCCCTATCCCCTCCCCTCCCCATTAAAGATATAGCAATATGTTTAGTTATCACAGTTTTTGTATTGATTATAATCAGACTGTAAATCGCACATGTGGACAAGGTCCGTGGAGTTTTCAAATGCTCTTTACTCTGTCCATGATGTTCCAAATATGAGCACGATGGCTGGTTAGCACGTGAAAAATTAAAGATATCATATAATTCAAAAGGTTATATCTTCAGGATTTTCTATTGTAGGAATTATATTTAATATCAAATTTAAAGTTACTTCTTCCTTCTTTGTTACAATAGCTTTATAAGGACCATGAAAAGTAGCAACCATTTGTTTAATAAACCTACCTTGCTGATATTACTTTTTCACTCAAAATTTAAGATTCTTTTTGTTTATTAATCACTTTTTTTCTGAGACATTCTTATTCTATTATGAATCCTCCCTGTTGTAAAACATGTTTCCCAGAAGGCTATATTGATACCGAGAGCCTGCCTGGCAAGACTGCCGGGGTGGGGGGTGGGGATGGGAGGGTTTGGGGCAGCCGGGCTTGAGGCCTCAGGAGAGGCTGCACTGCCCGGGTAGCCAAGGTAGCACCTTGTGAACACTGCTCCCTGCGGTGGCCTGTCCTGCTCCTGGTGACAGATCCCCCACCCCAGGCAAGACAAGGGCAGAAGAAACATTGTACCGAGCATGTGCAAGGCTGGCAAAAGTGATTGGCTAAGGGAAGAGCCCTCCTACCCTCCTTTCTGGTCCCTAGTTGAGGATGGAACTGGGAGAAAGCAAACACATGTACTTTAGCAGTCAAGATGGCAAAGGGGCAGTGCTGTGCCAGAGGGGACCCAGCAGTGCTGCTTGGGGAAAATGATGGGATTGGTTGGGGAGCCTGCCCCTCCCAGAGCATGCAGAAATTTGAGCTGGGAAAAACCACCTGGCCTTGCCCACAGGGGTAACCTATATAAACCCAGGGGAAGGAAGAGACGACCTGTATACCTATCTTTGTGGACTTTTTGGTGGTATGTGTGTAGGACTTTATGACCCTGGAAGCGACATGGTCCATGGTGGCCTCAGCAACACATATAGGAAGAAGCCTGAAGCTGGATAGCCACCTGCTTAGCTGCCTTAGGCTCCAAAGGACACGTAAGGATGAAATGGGGATTCTAGGCACTGCCTTGGGTTTGCTACATTTTGGTAGGTTTGGAAACAGTTGGATTTTGCCTGTGTTTTGGGGACGAGATGAGCCTGGTGAGTCCTGAGACAGGTGGTCCTCTCCCTTCCCAAATTGTGCAACATTTTAACAAAAACCTCTTTCCTTTTTCACCAACCTTGGCCTCTGGAATTTGTCTACTGGGGGCAGCAGTCAGCCAAATCCCACTTTGGTTCGGTAACAATATGAACCCATGAGGACCATATGGGAGATGCTGAGGTGTAGTTTTGTTTGGTATTTCCTCATTGCAAAAAGGCTGGCAAAACTTGCAGTATCCCTAAGACTCCACTCGTGCAAAAATGTCATAAAGCCTACCTCATGGATTTAAGTATTGAACAAAAGAAAACATGTGAAAATATTTTGTTAAATTGCCAATTTTAAATATCTCTCAAGCAAGTATTATCATGAAATCTGTCTTACTTACAAATGAATCCATTGTTCTTGACACCTTGTTATTTAGTACATATTTCAAGAAGAGGACTTCTAGTAAATTAGTGTGTAGGATTCACATTCAAAGATTATTTAATTCATTTACAAATACATATCTAATTTGCATTAATATTATACTAAAATATTATTTGGTAAAGTTAGAAATTTAATGATACTCTTAATCAGGCTATTTTTTTAATCGAACAAGCCAGGTAAGAAAACAGGAATGTTCTGTTTGACAATGACAATGGGGAAAATTACATAACTTAAATCTAACAGACACAAATCTTAGAAGAAATAAAACGTAAACCCAGGTCTTTCCTTCTCTACAAATTAAAATAAAATGTTTGTTAATGCTGTTTTACTTGTTATTAGTTAGCTTGTGTTGGTATATTGTTTTGGAGAGAAATGAATAGAACAAGTTAGAATAAATATGCCATTTCATTATTCCCTGATTTCTGGAAAGAATCTCTCATAAAAAAAGAGTATCTATAATTTTTCTAGGAAAACTTGCCATGATCATTCATGTATTTCCTTCATTAATAATAATAGTAACATTAGTACATAGGCATATTATTTACATATCCATAACATTTATTACATGATAAATGATTTATGCTACTAGTAGTTGCTGAATAATTAATACAGTCCAAGCACATTGCCATTAGACTGAATGCCTCAGAAATACAATTTTAAAAATAAAAAACAATTTAGACTTTAATTTCTACCATGCTGCAAATGTGTTTTCAGTAATCTGTAGACCACAAGAGTTGTTAAAAATTGCATGTGGAAATGAAAATGAAGGGTTTCTCCTTAATGTGTTTTGACAAGCTAACTGGGCTACTGAATTTATCATGTATTTTCAAGAAACCTGTGAGATCCAGAAGCAGATATTCTAATTTTTGTCTTTATTCACATGAAAGCATTGAGGTTATGAGAAGTTACAGATATACACTTTTCAAAAAGCGAACTCAATAAATGAACAGATATTATCATAACTAGCCAAAAGTCTTTGAATTCGATTTAATTTTGAAGCAATTTCTATACATAAACCATTTGCCAAGTATTATAAGATATAAAATGTGAGAATGTAATAATTCACATTTTAGGAAACTTAAATTCAGCATAAATGTTTAGAACCTGAGGCTACAGTGGGTTCAGAATAAGATGAAAACTTCCTCAACTATGAATTTTTTATTTTGTATTTTTGAGGCTGAAATACTCCCACTGTTATAGGCAGAACCCTCATCTTAGATCTTTGTTATTTCCTTTATGTTTTACTACCTTGCTCTTAGTTTTAATATTTTATTTGATTCAAACTTTTAAAAAAATGCTTTTAAAGAGTTTACTTGTATGCTTATACTTTATAACTATTTCACAAAGTCAGCATCTCAATACTATATTTTAGGCACTGATAAATACCTTCATGAAACTCAAAAAAACTTAGACATTGTTCGATCTTAACATGTATTCTCTTTTTAAGAATGCATTTCATGACTATGCAACAAAGGTGTGATTAATAAATACCTAATGGAACAAGACTAATGTCCAGCGATTGGACCATTAAGTCTCGTAGGCTTCAGTGTAAAGACTTCCGATATAATGTCCACTCTAAACTTAAACATCAAGTTTTTATATGCTTTAGGTATTGTTTTATACATTAAATGGCTATTACAGTGACACATTATGATGAAAGGAGATCTTTAGTAATGATAAATTGTATAATTATCTACATAAACTAACTTACAAAGCAAAACACACGGTTGAACAGAAGTGTTTAAAACTTGTAATGTATATACTGTATCCCTAGAGACGTGATTGATTGCAGAGAATGAAGCCAGATGTAAGCCAAGAATGAAACCGCACTGCTCGGTTGAAATAATATGCAAGTGTTGAATTGACTCAGCTTTTTCTTAGCATCATTAACAATTAGATAACTCAGACAGATTAGTTACTGGGGTGGGATAGGGTCAAACTGTAATGCTTACATATAATTGAATAACTGCATTGCATCTTTTTAAAATATTTTTATTCAGTATTTATCTATACTGATAAGTCTCTTGAGACAAATTTTGGATTCTGAAACGTGTAGGTTATTTGGCATGTGTTAAGTAAACATTGAAAATGTTAAGGAGTCATCAAGCTAAATATTGCTTTACATATATCAATTCTTTATATTCTCCCAATTATTTTCAGTTGCAGATACAAATTTTACTTTATGATGAACATGAAGAGATGAGACCCAGAAAAATAAATTATTGTGCTAAGTAGGAGAGCCAAGATTTAGAGCAAGATAGTCTGACTTGGAAAGCTACACCGTCAGGCCCCACATCCCCACTGGCCGGTAGCAATGTTCAGAAACTCAAGGAGCAACTTAGATTCTGTTCAACTGTAGGAGATTTCATCAGTTCACCTGCTGTGTCTTTCTTGAGCTGAAAGGGCATTTGGTCAATCCGGGACTGAAAAGAACAGTACAGCATGGGTTTGCAAACCAGATAACCCAGCTTCATGTTCCAGAGCCGTTCAATTCTGTGAGTAGGGATAATATTCTATTAAACGTCAATTCTTCAACTCGCAATGTGAGGATAATAACAGAATGTATCAAATAGATTTCAATCTAATTAGACTGAAGGTATCTGATAGGTTTTATATAGTGTTAAATATCCAGAATAACCATCATCATATGAAATTAGATAGACAATTTGTAATAGATAAATAGATAGATCAACCCTTAATGCTCTTATTCCATTTTTACCTTTTCTTAAATATACTTGTACCTACATATCTATAAAGTACGTCAAGCAATGTAAGCTTATGGAAATGACAAGCTTCGTTAACTTTGGTGAGTGATTGTCAGAAGGGAATGCAATATCGTGGCAGTTTGCCTAAGATTACGAAGTTGTTGTATAATTAAACACCTTTAAAGTAGAAAACGGTGCTATTTCTTCTTAATTTTTTAATTCTCTTTTTTCCTAGACCCCTCTTTTCTCAACATTCCTTTGCATATTATCTATATTACTCCCTTCTTACCACTTTCTCAAAATGGTTTAGAATTTCAATATCCTTAATCCTTTATCTTGAATGGAATCTGTTTTGCATTTTGAACTCATTCAGCCCTGAAAAAAACTTTTATATTCTTTTCTGTGACATCCTCTCAGAACCATGTGGTCCTAGATGTATCATATCAAGAACAAAATTAGTTCAATGTATTTTACCTAAAATTTGACATTTTTGTTTGTTTGTCAATATTAACATATGCATTATAATATCATTAATAAATATTTCTATTCGCATCAATATTTACCATTTTATAAGAAAAAAATTGCACATATATATCTATATATAACAAGGAGTTGCAAGTCACCAGAATTCTGTAAAGAAAGAATAAAGATGTTAACATTTTATTTATTTATTTAGCCTTTATGGAGTGCTCATCACATATCAATTTCCTTTAAATCTCACAACCCGGCTCAAGCTAATGGACTAAAATCTATTTAACAGGTGAGGAAATTGAGACCCAGTGACATCAAGAACCCTTCAGTGTTCAAACAAACAAACAACAACAACAACAAAGAAAAGCAAGTACAGGAGCAAGGATATAGTCTTCACCCTTTGGTTTCTTGGGCGCCAAAGCTGACGTGGGATCCGCCACACATACCTGCACTGTAGCTGTAGAGCTTCCACCTATGGGAGGCGGGGGTGGGTAGTTGAGAAACAAAGGTGAAGTCTTTGCCCTCAGAGTGTAATGCGCAGACGCAGACACAGACACGCACAGACTTCACACAAAGCGATCACCTGCACTAATTGCTATATCAGAGAGAGCATTGACTTTTTTGTTTTTATTTATTTATTTTTTGCCAGGAACACTTTTACCAGGCTTATAAGAATCATCTAATTTCTCAATGTGGCTATGTAGTGAGTTTTTATCTCCATTTTACAGATGAGGAAACTGAAACTGTAAAATGGAGTTTTACAGAGAAGTGAAACTTTCTGTGGTTAATAATCTTTAGCATCTTGATTTTGGTCCAAACTCATAGTCACTTTGGTCAAGTTAGAAAAAAAAAAAAATCAATGTTATAGGTAATCCAAAGGATGGAGCTTGTAAAGTTAAAAGTCAGATTGTTACAGAGCAAGGCGGGGGGTGGTTCACGATAAATTATTACAGAAAGGATCCCCCTTTTCTGTCTCTGGAGGCCCCCCTCCCCGCACACACACACCTGCTGGGTTTGCAATGCCCGCTGCCAGAGGAAAGACCTCTCTCAATGCCAGAGACTGGTGAAAAGGAAAGGAATTATTTATTTAAAAGTTACACAGACTTAGAGTAATGACTTAATGTCTTCATTAAGACACTAAAGCCCTTTAGAATACCCACAGATGCACAGTCCTTCCCTCTCCCTGTGCCCAGTCCGGGGTACCGTGTCTCAGGAAAAGAAGTAGAAGTCCGTGATTCAGGCTCCCGGCACCATCAGCTGGGTGGCTGCTGCAATCTCCAGTTAATCCAAAGCCATGAGGCACCTTCTCATGGCCCACCAGCAAGAGTCCTTTCTCCCCTCTTCTTCCCGGCAAAGTCTCTCCTGCTGCCTAAACCGCGTGGCAAAAAGAAGCACCCCAAAACCACATGGTCCTCTTCTATTCACTCCGGAACCGCATGGTCCTCTCTTTTCCCCTCAGAACCGCGTGGTCCTCCCCCTATGACTGCTGCGCCTAGGTTTAAATCCCAGCGCCCATTTTTCTTTGCAGCCCCATTTCCGACTCCTCCTACAGTCAGTTACACCTGCCAGCATCCCCGTACTCTTCCAGCTTTACTGGGCTGCCATAGTAAGTCCCGGCAGGTGTGGCCCCATGGCGTGGAGCCAATCATCTCCAAGCTCTCCCACAGGCCCTGTAACCAGGGGGAGTTGCTTCCCAGTCCCATCTAGGGTGGAATTCACTCCCATCCCCTGGGCTCAAAGCATGGGCACAGCTATTTAACATATCTATGAAACCAGTTAAAGGTTATAGATATGTTAAATGACCATGCCAGGGGTTGGCTGCAAAGCTGTTGCTACCCAAAACAGCTCTGAATGGCCCTGTTCCATGTGTCCCATCCCCCCTGGCTCAGGCTTTTGGGGGTGAGGACATCCTATATATATTTTTCAAATATTTCCTGGACACCTTGAGTTCTGGACCCTTCTTGAGGCCCTCCTCTTGGCTGCACCCTGCTTCGAGATTACCCTAAATCCTTAGGAGTGACTTCAGTAAGTTTTTGTGCCAATCCTAGTGATCAAGGACAGTGCACGGCATGGTGGTATTGGAGGCAGTGTTGTGCGAGGAAAACAAGAAGAGAGTGGGAGTCAGAGCTCCGGGTTAATCTGGCACTTACATAGAGCACAACTTCAAGAATATTGAAATCTCTTCGCTTTAAACCTTTCTGTTAACTCCAGACCTGATTACCTTAATAACTATAAGTAGCTTAAAAAATAGTTTAGCATAATTAAACTAAAACAACAAAACAAAATCACTTCACCTATTTCATCCTCTACCTCTATCTCTTAAAACTACGAATTTGTTCTATTTATGAACTTGTTTTTTTGTTCAAGATTCCACTTATAAGAGAGATCATACGGTTTTCCTCTATTTCTCTTTTTTCAATTTAGTTCACTTAGTATAATGCCTTGGAAGTCCATCCAAAGATTGATGTTGTTGCAAATGAAAGTAATTTATTCTTTTGATGGCTGAAATATACTGGTTATATGTAAAATGTATTCATCCATAAGTGGACGCTTATGTTGTTCCCACATCTTGGCTATTATAAATAATGCTTCAATGAACATAGGGGTGTATGCATGTTTTTTAATTAGTATTTTTGCTTTCTTCAATTAAGTCCCCAGATAGGAAATTGCTGGATTATATGGGAGTTATATTTTAAACTGTTTGAGAAACTTTCATACTATTTCACAGAGTGGTTGCCTCCGTTTATATTCCTTCTAACAATGCATAAGGATTTTGTTTTCTTTACATCCTCACCAACATTTTCCATATCTTATCTTTTTGATAATGACTCTTCTAACAGGTGTGAGGTGATACCACCTCATTGTGCTTTTGATTTGCAGTTCCCTGGTGCATCTTTTCATGTACCTCTTGGCCATTGGATATCTTCTTTGGGGAAAAAAATGTCTATTCAGATCTTCTGTCTGACTTTTAATTGGACAGGTTTTTTTTCCTATTGAGTTGAATAAGTTAATTATATATTTTAGATTAACCCCTCACCAAATATATGATTCTCAATTATTTTTCTAACATTCAGTAGGTTGTCTTTTCAGTTTGTTGATTATTTCCTTTGCTTTGCAGAGACTTTTTAGTTTGATGTATTATCACTTTTTTCCCTTTTATAAAATATCTATTTTTAAAAAATCACACTGTACAAATTTAGCTAGAATATTCTCAATATCCGTATTTATAAAAAGGTGAACACACTAGTTAACAGACAAATTTTCATTGCTGTTTATTTTTAAATTAGGAAGGAAAATAATTTTTTTCAGGTACAAGATAGTAAATGTCTAGAAAACATTCAAAGAGCTGGGTAATAAAAAGCTTACGAGTCACCATCTGGCTGTCCCAGTGGAAACCACATTCAAATGCACCAGAACGGCATCCCCGCTGTGGGACGGGGCCTCTCGGATCCAGGTCAGACGCTCAATGGGATTCCCAGCGCTAGCTCATGTAGCATGGAAGTTTGTGCTTAGGGTAAAACCTGCATAATTTGTTCATAATTTCCTGTTTCTCTAACAAAGTGGGTTTTCTGACCAGTTGTTACAAAGGTCTGTAAAAAAGCACAAAGCTTCTGTGAAGTGGTTTTTCTGAAAAAGTTAAGAAAAAGTTGTGTCCTCCAGTTCAGTCTGTATACTCACTCACACAGACGGCGGGAACCAGGAAACCACACACGTCCAAGGCCCGGAACCCTGGTTTCTTCAAAGGTTATTTTAGAAGCTTAGAGCAACTTTCAGCTCTGTCATTTCCAATCGTCTCACCACCATAGTTCAGCTCCCTCTAAACTGAATTCACCCTTTCTCACGCAAACTGTCTGGGAACTGCACCGCAGGGGATCTGCAGGACTTCAGAAAATCAAATGAACAAGGCAGACAAGGACATTGTAAAGCCTGAGGCTGGGAGACTGAGAGGCGCCCTTCACATTCCCGGTGGTGGTGTAAAACATGCAAACGAGTTTGTGCATAGTTTTTATATTCTGCCATTTTACTGACTTTGTTCAATGAAATGGAGATAAGTAATTTACCTAATAAAGAATTCCAAGTAATGTTAGTACAGATTCTCATCAAATTTGGAAAAGAATGGATAAACACTGATGTAAAAGTTATAACTGCACAGTATTTCAGCTGAGATATATGTTGTGTTTTTCAATGAATAGTGAATAAATGTTTAAATACCATTTATTGATATACAATTACTGTAAGTGTACAATGACAAAAAATCCCACTGCGGAAATACACAGAGATGTGTCAAATGAACTTTCTGCTTATACTTCTAAAATACAATCAACTTTGGCATGTCCTAGGAAATAAGTCCCATTACTTTTAAAATGTACAAATAATAAATAACAATACAGACTGTCCTTGAAGTGTATGAAGATGCACAGAAAAATTTTGTGAAACTGCTATGTCTGGTTGTTTCTGAATAGAGGATATGAGTGAGTTATTCACACCATCAGTAACTACCATTTCCAAATTTTTAGTTCACTCTCTTTTCAAATGTTTTGGTAGCTAATTGCAACACATTTTAAAGAAATAACTTTTTCCTTTCCATTCATTTTATTACTAAGATTAGCGATTGGGTTTACATTAATACCAGTCTTCACAAATAACAGAAAATTATTATGTCATAATAATTACTGTGCTGCCAAAAAAGTGGAGAGCAATCTAACTCATTCGACATGAGAATTATGGGTGATTGCTCAGGATCACTTATTGAAAGATTAATTCATCTGGAATCAAATATTTTAAATTATCTCATAGATTGTGTAGTTCTTTCATAAATTAGAATCTTATACTTTGTAGCTATCTCAGATTCCTCCTAATTCACTGTTTTATCTGAAGAAGATTCCTGTGACTTTTGACATGTGACTTTTGGCTTCCGCTTTAATGCATGCAGAAGCCGCCACACTATTAAAGATAGCCCTTCTCACTCCCCATTAGTTGAACCAAAGTTCCTCCAAACTTGTTATTTGCATAGGGGTTATTACAAAACACCTTTATCTATGTTTTTATTTTACTTTCATCGTGACCTATCAAATAGATATGACAGATATACTATCCCAAGCTTCTAGCTAGAATCATGGTTCATAGATGCAGCTTTTTCAAAATGTTGTATTTAAAAATTGACAGCTGAGACATAATCCCAGGCCTTCTGATTTCTAAGCAGGACTCATTTTACCCCATATGCTATAGGCAAATCCCCCATTAATTTTCAAGCTTTTTTAAAAAATAAAATCATTACATTAAACCCCTTTGCACATGAATCACCTTTATTATTTGGCAACATTCCTCATGGTCACTCTACAAATCAGGATAATCAAGACCAAGTGCCCATTATTTTTGGCTTATCAAAATATCCTTAAATAACCTGATTTCTTATGATTTCTTACACTCTCCTCAGAAACTTAACAATATTCCAGAGCTTCTGAGATGGTAGGAGTCAAGTAATGCACTCAGTGACGTGGTCTGCATAGGACTGTCTTCAGGGGTAAACTAAACTCTCTTGTACTGAACACTATTTCAACTAATACGTTCACTGTTTAAAAGTCACATAACTTTAGTGGTTCATATTCAGCAAAAAAAACCCCCAAAGCCTTTAACAAGCACTACAGTGGATCTGATTCTTACCAATTCTTGTACTTGTAGAATTTTTTAACCTAAATGCATTCATTTACATTTACTCTTGTTAAACATGATCCTCTTGAATTTTATATGCCAGTTCATTCTGTCAGGAACTTTATGAATCTTATTTTTGTCACCCATCATATTTTATCTTTTTCTGCTTTATGTCCTCTACTAAGTTGATAAATGTAACTTCCAAAAGTTACATTTTGATCCAAAATTATTTGAAAAAAAACAATTGCATAAAACTAAGCTGTAAATTTTACACGCGCATCCTCAAGGTTTGGTTTCTTCATTTCTAAAACAGTAGAGTTGAACTAGACAACCTCAGTGACCGTTTCTAGCTCAACATTCTATTACAAACAAATAATAGCCACATTATGCTAAATAAATACTCATATACAAATATATATACACAAGTATATCGCTTAAAACACCTAAAGTCTCTAATTCATAATACTTTTACTATTAATTATTAATTTTAAGTTTAATATGTATAAAGAAAACCCCTATGTGTAGGGTTCTAACTCACCAGTATATTGTGATTACCTGTGAGGCATTCCAAACTAATTTGTTAATAGTAATAATTAAACAAAATGGTTATTTTTAAATTTTGTCATTATAATGAAGGTGATTCAATTATACCTCAAAGATAAATACATCCCTATTCTGTTTACATTCCAATGATATTCTTGAGTGGGAAAGAAAGAATAGAGATACAGATACTGTGTCAAACCTTTAGTATCCAGAGGGATAAATTCCAACCTACTTATGTTAAAATGTGAAAGAAAAGTGTGGGAATCTAAATTGAACTGAAGTACCTTGACTAAGAGAATGCATCTTTTTTGCCCCGTGAGCCTTGAAATGCAGCATTGTTGTGCACAGACTTCAGTTCTACTTTCTACTGGCACAACAAGTGAAACTGATAGGGGACTCAAGAGTTGGAAAATTTTAGTTCAGGGTAAAAAGTTGTAAGCCTAGCAAGTCTTGTACATGTTAAAGCTTTTGTTTCAGAAACTGCAGATAATGCCTGTCCTGCCTCCTGGGAAAACGGCTAATCTCCTGGGACACTGCTAAAGATTACCGCCTGGGGACAACTGGAAGCATCCAGGCCTTTGTGTTCCAGGGAGAGACAGATGACCATCTGCCCGTGGGCACAGTTAATTGCCCAGGACAGGAATGTTGCAGTTTCTTTCACCTAATCCTCCCTGAATTTCAAAGCCCCCACTGCACCTTGTCTATTCAGTGTTATAAAAAAGTCTGGACTGGAAAGAGAAGATGGTCTGTTAGGGTGTGAACCCGCCATCTTCTCAGATCGCCAGCCACCTGAATAAAGGGCCCGTAAAGATTCAATCGCTGTCATTGCTTATTGGGTTTGGTAGTGACAGGCAGCCCGAACGCCGGTGTCCTTTCCAGTTTCAAAAAGACAGACAGATTAATTGAAGAGACGTTTTAAAAGTAATCCTTAAATTAGTTCAGTTACATATAACAAAAACTCATTTTTCGGCATTCTATAATTTACACTTTATGTAAAACAGTTTTGTTTGGTGATCATTGTTCCATGAAATAATACACATATAACTAACGATATAAATGAGGAAAAGTTTTTCAACTATGTAAGTTGTTTTTCTTCAGTATGGTAATTAGAAAATGAAAATAAGCTTCAATCTCAAAATTCAGATATCTAAAAGTTGGTCATAGATTTAAAGTATGTTTGCTGAAAAAAATAAATGATGTACAAAATTGCATTGTTACTAACATAATAAATTATGCTGAAGAGTAAATTATTTTCTCAATCCCCTTAAATAAAAAAGGATGTTATTAGTGAATACATTTCCCTTTTCCAGAATTTTGGATAATATATATTGTAATGCAATGTCAGATCTCAGATACATTTTAGCAAACATAACTTTAAATGTATTGTTGAGCTATATTGAAAAAGATAGAAATCCCTGAGGAGTAGGGAAAAAAAACTAACTAAAATTACAAAAATAAGTAAATACTAAGTGTTTATACTGTAATAAAAAAATTCTCATAATAGGAATTTAGAATTTGGGAGATTTGCAGCATCTTGGCCTTTAAAATTTGGGGGATGTAAATCTGAGACTCCTGCTTCAAAGCTGCATCCTCAAAACGCTATAATGGAATAATGGGGTTTTTTGATATGTCTATTGATGGAGGAACCAATGAAAAACTTTGATGTCAGTTGGCTCCAAGGGGAAATACTTATTATAATAATAGCAATACTAATATCCCTCCCCAGAGAATATCTAACTGTAGGTACCTAACTACACCTAACTATGGAAATAGAGGTAATATTGTCATCTTCTCTTCTGTGTGTGTCAAATGTCTTTCTGCATCTCTTTTACAGAGAAACTTTTAATTATTTTTTAAGAAACCCCTGGATAATCTGAAAGATCTCTCAATTTCAAGGTCCCTAATTTAATCACATCTGCAAAGAGTTTTTATTTTTTCACATAGAGTAACAATCACGGGTTCCAGGGATTAGGACATAGATTATGTTCTTTTTTCTTTCTTTTTTCATGAGGACAGATATTTTCTTTTTTTTTAGTTTACTATAGTCCACTCTCTTGGCCCTAAAATTTTATTTTCATCTTCAAACTTCATCCCAATATCCCCAAGAGTTTCAACCCATTACAGCATCAACTCAAGTCAAAATTCTCATACAAATACCATCATCTCAAAAGACCAAAATCTCATTAACTAAATTATATAAATTATGTGTGATTGATAATCTGAATGTGGTCCCATCTTGAAGCAGGGTGCAGCCAAGAGGAGGGCCCCAGGAAGGGATTTGTAATGGTGTCCAGGACTCAGGGTGTCCAGGAAATATTAGAAAAATGTATGTAGGATGTCCTCACCCCCACAGGCCTGAGCCAGGGGGGATGGGACACATGGAACAGGGCCATTCAGAGCTGTTTTAGGTAGCAACAGCTTTGCAGCTAACCCCTGGCACAGTCATTTAACATATCTATAACCTTTAACTGGTTTCATAGATATGTTAAATAGCTGTGGCCCTGCTTTGAGCCAGGGAGATGGGAGTGACTTCCACCAATGATGGGTCTGGGAAGCAACTCCCCCTGGTTACAGGGCCTGCGTGAGAGCTTGGAGATGATTGGCTCCATGCCATGGGGCCACACCTGCCCAGACTTACTGTGGCAGCCCAGTAAAGCTGGAAGAATACGGGGATGCTGGCAGGTGTAACTGACTGTAGGAGGAGTCAGAAATGGGGCTGCAAAGGAAGATGGGCGCTGGGATTTAAACCTAGGCGCGGCAGCCATAGAAAGGAGAGGACCACAAGGTTTTGGGGGAGAAAGGAGTAGACCATACAGCTCTGAAGTAAATAGGGAGTAGACCACGCGGCACTGAAGTAAATGGGGGAACCACGAGGTTCTGGAGCAAGTAGATAGATAGAGGTCCATGTGGTTCTGAAGTGGGGAAAAGGACCACAAGGTTCTGAAGGAGAGTAGAGAGGACCACGAGGTTTTGGAGTGCTTCTTTTTGCTACGCAGCTTAGGCAGCAGGAGAGACTTTGCCAGGAAGAAAGGGGAGGAAGGACTCTTGCTGGTGGGCCATGAGAAGGTGCCACATGGTTTTGGATTAACTGGAGATTGCAGCAGCCACCCAGCTGATGGTGCCGGGAGCCTGAATCACGGACTTCTACTTCTTTTCCTGAGACACGGTACCCTGGACTGGGCACAGGGAGAGGGAAGGACTGTGCATCTGTGGGTATTCTAAAGGACTTTAGTATCTTATTGAAGACATTAAGCCATTACTCTAAGTCTGTGTAACTTTTAAATAAACAATTCCTTTCCTTTTCACCAGTCTCTGGCATTGAGAGACGTCTTTCCTCTGGCGGCGGGCATTTCGAACCTAGCAGGTGGGCGTGGGGGAAGGAACCTCCAGAGACAGAAAGGGGGAATCCTTTCTGTAATAATTTATCATGAACCACCCCCTGCCTTGCTCTGTAACAATCTGAGCAAAATTTATTTTCATCGGAGGATTTGTGAAATTAGGAAACAAGTTGCCTGTTGCCAAAATATTATAGTGGTGTAGGCATAGTATATTAGTTATAGATCTCATTCCAAAAAAAAGGGATAATTGGAGGAATAAAGGAGTCACTGGTCCTTAGACATTTCAAAATCCAGCAAGGCAGACTTTATTATGTTTTAAGACCTGGGAATAATAACTCTCTGTGTCTCAAAACCTTCTCTCCCACTGCTCTGCCTTTGGAGCAATCCTTCCTTTTCCTTAAAAGTGTAACATATTTGCCTCTGAAAGCTTTGTTAGCCTATTTCTGCCTGGGGAATTATGAGACTTGAAGGGTTTTTTTGTCCTTTCTCTTTCCGTACAAGCTGTCCATGTTTCTGTAATCTAAATAATCTTGTGGTCTCCCGTGTATGTTATGGGAATTTCTGTAATTGGAGAAGGAAGGTTTTAGGAGGTGTTTCCTGGATAATTCCATTTCTATTCCTGGCTCCTGCTGAGATGGTTGGGTGGATCTGTGACTCATATACCTAATTTTTTCAACACTAGGAAAATATTTTCTAGTCATACACTTAGACTTTTTTCCAAAGTTTGTTTTCCTAACAGTGAATATCTTAATTTTTATGTCTTTTTATTCTGTATATGTTTATATTTTCCAAATTATCAAGTAATAGTTCTTTTTTACTAATCAAATTGTCCTCAATTTATCTTTCCTTTCACATTTTAATATAAGCAGCAAGAAGAAAATAGGCTGCATCTTCGATAGTTTCCTTGGAAATGTCATCAGCTAAATATTGTGTGTAAATTTCCCTTTCGATAAAATTCTAAGACACAAAATCATGGTAGATGAAACCTTTGTTATCTGAAAGAATACATTTCGTCATTGAAATATGAATATTAAAGGCACTTCAAATGAGGGCTCAGAAGTAAAGGAGGAACATAATTTTGGAAACTGAAAATGATTCTTATTATATGACTATTTCATTTAAAATCCTTCCCTTTTTTATGATTCCTTGTGTCTGAAGATGAATTCCTGTTTGAAGATAAGCCCTGGCTGGTGTGGCTCACTGGACTGAGTGCTGGTCTGCAAAGGTCACCAGTTCAATTCCCGGTCAGGGCACATGCCTGAGTTTCAGGCCAGGTCTCTGCTATGGTTGGGGCTGTGCAAGAGGCAGTCAATCTTTGTTTCTCTCCTTCTCTTTCTCCCTACCTTCCCTTCTCTCTAAAAACACACAAAGTCTTTGAAATACAGGCGCTTAGGGCTCTTAAGTATAAGCTCTGTCAAATAGGAGGTCCTAGTAAAAATTACCACATAGTTAAAAAAAAGCAAGATGTGAGAACATAAATCAACTGACATAATAAGCAACAAATTAAATTTCTAGGATTTTGAAATTAAGAAATATGGAATATAAAATGATTGTGCATTCAATGTCAACAAGTAGAAAAGAAATTAAAAAAATTATAAACAAATACTACTTCTGGAAATGAAAAAAAAACTAATAATGAGAAGAATATTAAAAAAACAGAAAGATTTATATTATATTTATTTAGATAGATAAAAAATGTAACAAAACAAAAGATATTCCTGGGAAAATTACCTGGTATATATTACAAAGACAAGAAACAAAACATGAAAGAGAATAATGAATATAGAAGACATACTTTTAAGACTTAGTATGTATCTAGTCAAAGTTCTAGGGGAGGAAAATGAAAAAGGAAGAGATTGTATCAAAATTTACCAATCAAGAGGAAATGGATGATGGTTTTCTAGAATTGATAATAAATATAAATAACAGAAAAAGAAAAATATTATATCCATATATCCATATTTGTGTAAAAAATTTAAATATATTCAGAACTAAAACATAAAAAACAAAGAAAAAGGCATTCATAAAGATCTATGTGTGGATGAATAATGAAGGAAAAATAGAATTTATCAAGTTTGGAGAAGACAGAGTGAAGCAATTGGTTTACTTAACAAACACAGAAACAAAAATCTTTGGATAAAAATTAAACAACCATTCATCATAAAGTCTTAAATTAGGTATTAAAGATAACTTTCTGAAGTTGATTGAATGTATCTATAAAGTAATTGATAATTTGTTTCATAATAAAGTAAATATTTCAAATATCTAAAAAATATTAGACTCAACAATCATGGTATGTATCATTGTTATTTAAGCTGATACAGTAAGAAAAGAAAACAAAAAGTTGTAAGAATTAGAAATTTTTTTAAATAGTAAAATAGAAAACCCTCATCATTCACAGATATTTGTGTTTATAGATAACCCAAAAAGAATCTAATGTCAAAATATTAGGGAAAAAAAAGAGTAGAGCTTAGAAAAACTGTAAGGTCAACATCCAAAAATCAATGTAATCCTAAACATAACAGAGAATACTCTCCAATACAAAATACAAATGCATTTCATATACCAAAGAGGAGAAAAAATCAAACTTGAGAAATTCCAGATTAGTGCACATAAGCCAGCTGGTGTGGAAGAACTTAAACATGGTTGAGGTTATTCAAAATCCTTATCTTTTTGGAGGAGTAAGAACTCCCTTGAATAAACTAAAGAGAGAAGAGATGCGAATACTTTAAAATCAATGAAAATTACCTGAAAAGTATCCCTAATTTCTGGTATTTGACTGCACTTTTTACATCTATGCCTTTAATTATATAAATATATATATAGTAACTAAAATTATCTCAATCAATGACCTAGTTGTACCTGTGAAATATTGTTTAATTTAGGTATAAAACATTAATTATAATATAAAAATTAATTGGTTAATTAGTATTTTAAGTTTCAAAATGTGTTTTACACAATGGACGTTAATAAAGAATATTAATTATATTAAGCCATTAAGCATTAATGACATCTCGATTTAATGCTATTTGTTATTTTATAATTATGTGCTTACTATTTAATGAACATTACCAGGCATTTAGGCTCTTGTGAGGACTTTAATAATGAATGGTTTATACGCTAGCAGGGATATTAGAATATAGCATATTAAAATATATTTCAATTTTTAAATACTTATTTATTTAATTCCTACTATATACTTCAGAAACTTTGCTAAGAAATAGATAATAAGACCTAGTTGAAAAAAATATATAATTTAATAACCATAATTATTTATTTAATTTTAATATGTTTTATTGATTATGCTATTACAGTTGTCCCATTTTCCCCCTTCACTCCCCTCCTCCCTGCACACCCCCCCCTCCGACATTCCCCCCCATTAGTTCATGTCCATGGGTCATACTTATAAGATCTTTGGCTTCTACATTTCCTATACTATTCTTGCCCTCCCCCTGTCTATTTTCTACCTACCATTTATGCTACTTATTCTCTGTACCTTTTCCCTCTCTCCCCCTCCCACTCCCCTGTTGATAACCCTCCATGTGATCTCCATTTCTGTGATTCTGTTCCTGTTCTAATTGTTGGTTTAGTTTGCTTTTGTTTTTGTTTTAGGTGTGGTTGTTAACTGTGAGTTTGCTGTCATTTTACTGTTCATATTTTTTATCTTCTTTTTCTTAGATAAATCCCTTTAACCTTTCATATAATAAGGGCTTGGTGATGATGAACTCCTTTAACTTGGCCTTATCTGAGAAGCACTTTATCTGCCCTTCCATTCTAAATGAAAGCTTTGCTGGATAGAGCAATCTTGGATGTTGGTCCTTGCCTTTCATGACTTTGAATACTTCTTTCCAGCCCCTTCTTGCCTGTAAGGTCTCTTTTGAGAAATCAGCTGACAGTCTTATGGGAACTCCTTTGTAGGTAACTATGTCCTTTTCTCTTGCTGCTTGTAAGGTCCTCTCATCTTTAATCTTGGGTAATGCAATTATGATGTGTCTTGGTGTGTGCTTCCTTGGGTCCAAGTTCTTTGGGACTGTCTGAGCTTCTTGGACTTCCTGGAAGTCTATTTCCTTTGCCAGATTGGGGAAGTTCTCCTTCATTATTTTTTCAAATAAAATTTCAATTTCTTGTTCTTCCCCTTCTCCTTCTGGTACACCTATGATTTGGATGTTGGAACCTTTAAAGATGTCCTGGAGGTTCCTAAGCCTCTCCTCATTTTTTTGAATTCTTATTTATTCATTCTTTTCTGGTTGGATGTTTCTTTCTTCCTTCTGTTCCAAATCATTGATTTGGGTCCTGGTTTCCTTCCCATCTCTATTGGTTCCCTGTAGATTTTCCTTTATTTCACTTAGCATATTCTTCATTTTTTCATCTAATTTGTGACCAAATTCAACCAATTCTGTGAGCATCCTGATTACCAGTGTTTTGAACTGTGCATCTGATGGGTTGTCTATGTCTTCCTTGCTTAGTTGTATTTTTTCTGGAGCTTTGATCTCTTTTTTTTTTTTTTTTGTCTTGGTGCACCTGTTAGGTACCTAAAGGGGCAGAGCCTTAGCTGTTCACCAGGGTGGGGCAACCCATGGTGCTGCGCTGTGAGGCTGTATGTGGGGGAGGGGTCTAAGAGGGAACAATGACACTTACTCCACTCTCTGCTGGCTTTCAGTCACTTCCCCCGCTACCCACAAGCAAACTGGGACTCTCCAGTGCTGATTCCCGAGTGGGTGGGCTTGTGCACACTCTAGGCCCCTGTGGGTCTCTCCAATGAACTCTTCCGTGAGGCTGGGAGTTTCTCCTGCTGACACCTCAACCCCCACGGGTGTTTTCAATCAGAGGTTTGAGGCTTTATTTTCCTGTGCTGGTGCCCCAGATTGTGCCATCTGTTTCGATCCCCTGCCTTCCCTCCTGGTTTATCTATGCATGAATGTGAGCCACAGGATCTGCCAGCCACCCCCTAGTGGGGTCTGCCAGCTGCAGCCTGGCCCACCCCGCTCCACAATCTGCCACCTCACTGGGTCTGCCACCCACCGCCTTGCCACGAGTCCTCTCCACCCCGCTGCCCGTCTCCACCCCTCCTACCGGTCTAGGTGAACGTTTCTTCTTTATCTCCTTGGTGGTCGGACTTCCATACAGTTCGATTTTCTGTCAGTTCTGGTTGTTTTTTGTTTTTAAATTGTTGTTGTCCTTCTTTTGGTTGTGTGAGGAGGCGCAGTGTATCTACCTATGTGTCCATCTTGGCTGGAAAACCCAGTGTAATTATTTAAATCAAATATTGTTGAATCAAAATATCTGTGTACATTGTTAACATTATCAACTGTAATATACTCTGTTTAATATGAAGCATATATTGTATGTATTATCCAAAACTTAAATAAAGCTATTATCTTTTAATTACATGGTATTATATAAACTACATGTCTATCTATATCTATCAATCTTTTATTACTGTTTCTTAAAGTCCAAAGTTATCAATTTTAGTATATCAATATAGGATGACTTGCTAAA
Source organism: Desmodus rotundus (assembly GCF_022682495.2). Taxonomy (NCBI): domain Eukaryota; kingdom Metazoa; phylum Chordata; class Mammalia; order Chiroptera; family Phyllostomidae; genus Desmodus; species Desmodus rotundus. Next base: position 26,716,887 of record NC_071397.1, read on the forward strand.
CTGTTTCTTGTGCACAAACTGTCAATTTTTTAATGTGAATATAAGAATAAAATATCTCTAAGGAGTGCTCTCTATAAAGCAAATAATATATGGCTAGCCATAGCTTATATATTGTTAATAAAATTCACAACACATGCTTTAAAAGCAACATCTTTTCCCAAGGATGTTAGAAATACTCTTCAGTAGTATATTTGCAAGTTTAAGATCTATTATTTATGAATGCATCATAAAACCTATCTAAAAATATCAGCATATATGAAACTCTTTATTAACATAAGTATCTCAATCTGATTAAATGTTTATTTTATTATACTGAAGGGCAAATGGCATACATAATGCTTGATATCAAAATGTTTTCCCATCTTAACTATGTGGAAGAGGAAGAGGTTGGTAAGACAGTATTTTTATTTTATTTTAATTTTTTTAGGAGAGATAAAACTGTCTTAAGAGTGCATAAAATATGTTTAATTCTTTTGGTAGGTCTGAGTTTTGTTTGGGAACAGATTTTTGCAGCCAACTTTAAAAACCTGTAAATGAAATGGAAATTAAAAAAAAGCAAACATGAAAACTGTCACAGTCAAATTATAGAAGACACTGAATTCAAACCATAACATTTTTTATGAAAAGTACAAAACTATTTTGATGCTGTCTGAATACTAAAATCTAGCCTATGTTATGATATTGCATCTTTTTCATCACTTTCTGATTCTAAGACTTCCTCTGAATTTAATTTTCTTATCCAGTTTTTTTTCCTCCTCTATATTTCTTTATTCAGTCTCCTTTCTTCTACCATTTGTTATTTTTTTCTAAAATCAACCTTCTTCATCTTGTATTCATTTTAATTTTCTTTGATCTTCTTTTTCAATCATTTACATTAAATAAAACCCTCTAGTTTTTCTGTCTTTAGTGGTGTTTTTCAAGAAAGATCAATTTTACATATTTTCCTTTCTTCTTCCTCATTGTCTTGGACTATGTCATTGAACCTGTGTCCATCGATCTGTGTAAAAACCCAGGCCTTTAGTGCCAATTGTGCATACTCATTCTCCCGGCCGTCTTCTGCTAGGAAATCAAGATCAGTGTGTGGACTGCCATTTTACTCTGGAACAATGTGAATCTGGTAAACTGGAAGTGATATTTCCCTTCACCCTGTAGAACCTATGCAAAGGTATTTCACAAACTCCTCCCCAGGGCACCACCACCTCAGTGTTCTATGCTGTTTTTTATTCTGTGGATGATCTCAAATTTAATATAGGATGAAAAGGGGGACCATAGAGGATTTTTAGGCCAGTGAAAATACTACGTATGTTACTATAATAGTGGATACATAGCATTATTCGGGTGTGCAAACCCGTAAAATGTACAACATTAAGAATGAATGGTAAATTATGGGCTTTAAGTGATAATAATGTGTCAATGTGGGTTCACCAGTTGTAACAGAAACACCACTATGGTGAGGGGATATTAATAATGGGGAGGCTGTTTGTGAGTCAGGCAGGTTGTACATGGAAAAACCTATACTCAGGCGAAATTTTGCCTGAAACTAAAATTACCCTAAAAAATAATAAAGCCCACTAAAAAGAGTGTTACTGGATAAAGGAAAATGTAAAATATTTAAACATAAAAGCAGCACTGTTTGCAGTGCCAAACAACTAGGGATTATCACTAAAAGTTTAAAGAAATTATGGCATATTCTTAAAAATGGAATACTGTGTAGTTACTGAAACAATAGAGCAAATCTTCAAGCAATTTTCAAGATTTCTTATGTGGAGATAGCAAGACACAAAGCAGCTTCCATTGGTATAAAAATAATTTGAATGTATTAATTACACACACACACACTTGCACACATGCATGAACACATGATTTCTAGAACGAGAATCAGAAAAAAGAACAGCGTTGGACCCTGTGGAAGGGATGAGGGATGGGGTGTCTGCTGCAGGAAAAAGGCTAACCTGTCACTCTGTACTCGTTACAGTATTGTTGTTTGTTTCCCATTTGTCTAATCATGTCGATGTACTCTTTATTAATTTTTTAAATAAAGGTATACAACATTTGCTTGAAAATGTTATTATAGGCATATTTAATAGGTGATGATACAATGCCTGTCCCTTAAACATGTTGGTATAATGTAATATGATTTAATTATGATAGGATGATAAGAAAAAAAGAGGAGAAGTTAACATGTGAATGACATATTTCAGTTAAGTGAAGGCATACATAGCTTTAGCACAGGCGGGGAAGAAGCTGTGGGAGAGTGAGTTCCCGCAGGAGATCCTGTGAGATGCACGACATACAGTGAGGACAAAGTTGAAAACCCCATGTGACAGCAGTGGCTGCCACGCTCATCTTACAATGGACAGTTTCATTCAGCAAAACACGATCGGTCGTACTGAAGTGTTGCCATGAATTTACATTTCAGTTGTTTTATACAATTGTTATCGATTTTTATAAATTGGACTTGGTTCCATAGTTTTTAATATACTAGGCATTAGGAGTGGTATTCTTATTCAGATTATTCAATGATCTTAGTAATTAATAATTTAGATCAACATAGAAGAGCTAAAGACTTTTGTTTTCTTAAAAAAGCCTGTAGCCCTGCTTTTTGGTGTGGTGTGGCTCAGTGGATTGAGCCACAATGAACCAAAGGGTCACTGATTTGATCCACTGTCAGAGCATAGGATTGGGTTGTGGGCCAGGTCCCCAGTAGGGGGCACACGAGAGGCAACCACACATTGATGTTTCTCTCTCTTTCTTCCTCCTTTCCCCTCTGCCTAAAAATAAATAAATAAAATCCTTTTTTATTAAAGAGCATGTATATGTCTTGCCTAAACAAAACAAAAACAGACATAGAAAGGAAAAAAAGCAACTTGTTTTGCCAAAGATTCTTTAAATGACTCAAAGTGAATTTTCTGAGATGAGAGAGGTACAACATATATAATATGTAAATACTTTGTCGTCCCTTTTTTCTTTGGAACTCTCAGCAACCTTTGCTGTCATCATAGTTTAATTATTTCCTCAGATTCTGCTTAAATTTCATATTTAATCCCTGACTGTTCCACGATCAGCAGAAAATCTTATATTTCACCGAAACAACTGAGAACAACAAGCAAGCCCTTTCTTTTCACCCTCTTCTCCACATTAGACACCCTTCTGTGCTTTTCTTAAATAGTCACCGCACTTGCAAGCATGTGAAGGAATGTGGGACTCAGGATGCTTCCGAGGGATTGTAGTAAAGACTCCTGAGTTCTGATAGAGTATAACTCTCACTCAAATATTTTCTCCTCTCTCACTTTGAAAAGCATCATGTCAGAAACATATTAGATCTTTATTTGATGTGTTAAAGTTAAAAGAGATTGGCATATCTGAGACCTCATTCAAAGTTTACTTTTTCATACCATTTTTTTGAAGGAAAGAATATAATAACTACTTGTTTTAATCATAAACAAATCAACAAACAACAAGCGTTAGAGAGGATGTGGAGAAAAGGGAACCCTAGAGCACTGTTGGTGGGAATACAGACTGGTGCAGCCACTGTGGAAAACAGTATGGAATCTCCTCAGAAAAGTAAAAATGGAACTGCCTTTTGACCTGGCAATTCCACTGTTGGGATCATACCCTAAAAACTCTGATACTCCAATTCAAAAAATCCTATGCACCCCAATGTTCACAGCAGAGCAATTTACAATAGCCAAGTGCTGGAAGCAACCTAAGTGCCCATCAGTAAATGAGTGGATCCAAAAACTGTGGTACATTTACACAATGGAATTCTATGCAGCAGAGAGAAAGAAGGAGCTCCTACCCTTCGCAACAGCATGGATGAAACAGGAGAGCATTATGCTAAGTGAAATCAGCCAGGCAGTGAAAGACAAATACCAGGTGATCTCACCTATAAATGGAACCTAATCAGTAACACAAACAAGCCAACAAAATATAACCTGAGACATTGAAATTAAGAACAAACTGATGGTAACCAGAGGGGAGGTGGGAGGGGAAAATGAGGAAGGGTTTTCAAGAACATGTATGAGGGACACATGGACGAAACTAAAGAGGGGTAGGATCAAGGGTGGGGAGTGGGGATAGCTGGGGGGGGGAGTGGTGGAGGGAAAATGGAGATAACTGTACTTGAACAACAATAAAAAAAATAGAAAAAAATACCACAAATTTAGCAACTTAAAACAACACATGTATTATCTAACAGTACAAGTCTGGGCATAGCATAAATTTGTTGGCTTCTCTACTCCTGATTTCATAGGACTGAAATCAAAATGTTCCTAGGGGTGTGTTCCTTTCTGGAGACTCTGGACATGACTCTCTTTCCAAGACTACTCAGGTCAATGACCTGATGAAATTTCTTGCAATTGTAGGTCTGAAGGCTTTGTTCCCTTGCAGGATATCAACCAGGGCCCAGCTTTGCTCCTGGGGAATCTATTTAACTGCTCATGTTCTCCACGTGGCCCTCCTCCAATACCTGTGGCTTGAGTCCATCTCAAGCTTTGACTCCCTCAGCCTTCTCCTTCTGCTACTTCTCTGTGACCAACTCTTCTGCCTTCCTCTGGATAATCTATAATAATCTCTTTATCTTAAAGTCAGCTGATTAGTTACATTGATTATATCTGCAAAGTCCTTTCACAGAATTATCTAGATTATTTCTTGAATAACCAGGGGCCCAGAACTTTTAGAGGATATTTTTGTAATGCCACCTTCTACATTATTCTTGTCATCCACATAGTCAAAACTTCAGATACACTAGATCTAATAACAACAACTATAAGGTATATGACTTCCTCAGACTACACAAATCTGTTTTTTCCTTCATTTAGTAAGTAATTATTGAGCACCTATCCTGTGATTGACATTGGTAATATCATGATCATAGTATATTTATGTTACTTCTATTTTTTTTTTGGTTTAAAGTCTACATTTCATAAGAAGATACATATTGAACAAATAACCACATTTCATGAAGGAAAATAATGGTGAAGGATTTAACAGAGACCCATGATAATTTAAATAAATTCACTTTCTATGACTTCATTTACTTAACTCAACAAATGCATTTCCTTCCCTAAAACTTTTCAAAGTTATATAGTTTCCTTCCAGATACTGTCTTCCCAATCTTGTCGTTGGCTCTCATTGGTCCCTACTCACACAATACTTGCAAAATTCTGAACTGAGGTAACTCCTTAAATAATGCAGTCTCACTACAAGTCTCTGCTTACCTAGATGCATCTTGGACCAGGGTTCTAATCATTAACTTAAATAATCATTCCATGAACCATTCAGACTGTATCATTTTCCATTTTCTGTGTCCTGGAGCTTCTTGCAAATAGCTACAATATAACATGCAGAATGTTTTGTACTCTTCTATCTTTGTCACCACGATATGGAGTTATTCAAAAGTAGGGACTATATCTTTTGTTATTCTGAGTCATTTGTCTAGAATACCGAACCTAGCCTAATAAAAGTATCAAAAACTTCTGAATTAAAAAGAAAAAAAGGAAGTAATTTGAGAAGAAAAGAGTAGTAAAGAGGAAGGAAAAATGAAGAGAGCAATGAAAGAAATGGCAAGCACATTGGATTTGATAACATATCTGTGCTTATTTCCTACCTAGTACTTCCCAAGATTTAGCTGAAAAATGTTATGCCTATATTTAAAATTATCATATTTGATACAATTTTACTGATGAAAATTGTATATATTAGCAAAATGTCTTAAGTTTTTTCTGCTACTCTAAATGCCCATCTCAGTGGTATTATAAACAATTATCAATAAATGTTAGCTCTGTGATTTCCAGAACTTCTAAAAATACTAATGATGGAAATTTTAAAATTTATTCTATTTTTTATTTAGATCAATAAAATCTCATTAGGACTCAAGAAGTATTTCATTTTCATCTCTCTTTGAAAACTCCTCTCAGTTTTATTTATTTTTCAAATTGTTTTCACTGATGATGGAATTGTTCTTAATATCCTTGTGTTACCTCTGGTCACTTTACCTAAATAGAAATATCGACTTTCAAAAAAAAATGTTGCAGTATCATTGTCATCATTTAAAATGTTATTGTTTCTAGCAACTTAAATAGCTATAAATTGTAGCCTTTTAAATTTTGCATTTTTTAACTTTGGTTGTATACTGATTGGTGGAACAATTACAAACTGAGTGAACATTTTGGAGGCAAAGGACATGTCTTTGGCCTCTAGGGATTTATTTTGAAATGATTCTGTTATTAGATGTGACTGTTTCTTGGACACCCTTCTTTATGACTGCTGAATCATAATTACTTCCGGACATCCTTCATTTGCCTGCAAATAGTGCTGTGCTGCACTTCCCTTCATTTTATTTTCCGTATTTTTGGTATTGAAAGGAATGCAAAGGTACAGTTTGAAAATGAGATTGTCCACATCTATCATATCTGCTTTTATGAAGCAAAAAGTGCAGACTGTTTTATGCCCTGTTGGCAGGTTAGGTGGTAGCATTTCATATATATCATTGAGATGTTATTTAAATCAGTCATCAAATACATCTGTGATAGGCCTCAGCATCTTCTCTTTTCAGTTTGCACTAGAGTTGATGAAGTTTGTGTGTAGAAGGAAATTCCTTTATCCCTGAATAAATTAAAACTAATACAAGTCTCGAAAATGAAAAGGAGAATTATGCTATAGAAAATAAAAAGAAAGTGACTAAAGACAAAGATATTCAGCTTGGCTTATTTTGGGTAGAACAATCAGTACCACATTTATTTTATGTTACTTTTTGCATTTAGTACATCTACATTCAAATCCATTTTTTTTTCCATTCAGGTGCAGCTAATTATCATGTACATTCCTTGGTTCTACATTTGTCTTTGGAATAGCATTCCATTGTTTATTGGAAAAAGCACATAAAGTGTTCTTTTAATTTTTTTCAATGTGGATTTTTTGATAATCTGAAGCCAATGAATATAACAAGAAATGAGTCAATATCTGACTCACTAAAAAAAATTATCTTTCTCTTCACATTTATATTTGGTGGAGAAAAGTAACCTCGTCCTGATTATTTTTAGTTCTGAAAACTTCCTTCTCTTTTTCTCACTCCAATCCATAGCTCTCACTCCACCCTGCTTCACAACCAACCTAGCTCCCATCTGCATTTCTGAGAAAATTATACAAGCTCTCATGGGATGTTAGACAGAAAATTGGAATAACCTTTCATTAACGTGGAGACCTCTTGCTGGGAACTCGAAAAATTTCAAACCAGATAGTGACAACTCTGCGACCCTCCATGTAACTAAGTGTGGAGCGGTCCAATGGAGAAGAAACAGAGTCTAACTGATGATTATGGGTGAAATATAACACCAAGATAGTAATGTGGGTTTTGAACATTTAAAACAGTTACCATACTTATTATGCAAGGCACAAATAGGATACCAAAGGCCAGTGTTATTGCAGGAGCAGGCAATACATTTTAGGACTCTGTCTAAATTAAAGGCAGTTGTGGGGTCACCAGGAAGATGACCAAAAAGATGAGACTAGTGCCTTCCTGATTCTATACCTGAGCCCTGCTAAGTCAAATGGCAATCGGACAACCAGTGGGGTCTTACCACTTGCCACCCCTAGGCAAAAACTCAGAAGACAGAGTCCAGTGGAAAGGAAAAAGGATTTTTTTTTTAAATATGCATAGCAGCTTTCTTGAAGAACCTCCCTCCCCTCAGGAGTACACAGGCACAGCAGGTGTCTGCAGTGGTGGATTCCTGCAGGTTTGTGTTCAGGGAGAGGCCTGGGCCTTGCAGCCTGACCAAGGTCTCCCAGACCTGCCAGCCCAAGCCTCCTCTCCCACCTTCTGACCAGACTAGCCCGCACAGCGCTGCTGGTCAGTCCTGGAGTGCTTGGGGAGGGCGCAGGGCCTGTCCCCAGCTGTGCTGGGGCCATACCGGACAGGGCTGCGGGCAGGCGGCTCCAGCCACCATGGCTACTTATCTGGGGTGGGGGCCCCCGGGCATGGCAGACAGCCACACTTTCAGAGCCAACCAGTTTGAGCCTCTCGCCTTCCCTCTTACTGGAACCCAGACAGGCAGGTCCTGAAGACCTCAGAGACACAGAAAATGCTCCCCGCAAGGGCCCCGGGCTCAGGCACCTCAGACCAGCAGTTGCGGATCCACCAGCCAAGGGATGAGGAAGCAAAACCCAGCATTTCCATGCTCTCTGATTACTTAGAACTGCTCCCATCATCTCCTGCACAGTGGAAGTAGACATGAGGCTCTGTCCCTCACATCCAATTACCTCCCCAGCTTTTGACACCAGACCTCCGTGCCTCTTTTTGTGTGTCATGAGCATGCTGTCCTGGTTGCCAGGGCAACTCACGCAGGGGCGTCTTCAGCACTTCCCCACCCCTCCCCATTTCTGGCTGTCAGCCCCCTTGCAAATGCCCTAGTGGGAGTTTGCATCTTACTCCTTTGGTGTCTCTGTGTGGCCAGAGAGACATACAAGTGCAGAGAGAGTAACATGGACAAGTGACAAAGATTCTGGAAGCAGAGTACAAAGGACAGCTTACAAAAATGAAGGAGCTACAGGACTTTTGATGATTTATGCAGCAGTCCTGTACAGAGTGAGGATTTTTTAACATTGATTATTTCCTTGTCCAATTCTAAAAATATGTTTTGCTTTATTTTGTCTGGCATATTTCAGAATTCAGTGCTATATAACAAATATTATTTTTGAAGGCAGAAAGGTTTATTGGATTTTAATCCAATAAAAACATACATGGTAAAATTATATAGTGAAATATTGAATTGTTTTGTTATTATTGAAATTTTCTCTTCTTACTGATTAATTAGAAAGCCAGGTTTTGTGATACTTTGCCTCAGGTAATATTTTTGAGTGACAAGATGAAGAAAAAGAAGTTTCATACTTTCTTCATTTTGTAAAAGCCTAAATCTCATAAAAAAGAAATTCTGCCCTAACGGATATGGCTCAGTTGGTTGGGTGTTGTTCAGCAAAAAGAAAGGTCATGGGTTCAACTCCTGGTCATGGCACATGTGTGGGTCCCTGGATGGGGGTCGGCAACCAGTCTCTCACATGGATGTTTCTCTCCTTCTCTTTCTCCCTCCCTTCCCCTCTCTCTAAACATAAATAAAATAAAGTCTTTTAAAAAAGAAGAAATTCCTAACTCAGGGACCACAAATAAGAACTTAGAGGTTCTGTTAGCATGAATGTAAAACACTACATGAGTTTTTCCTAGTTAATCCTAATTACAATTTATCATTTTTTTCAATTATGAACAACAACAAAAAATCTTAGTAGGACTAACAGTACCTGGAACTTTGTTATATCACTCTTCTTGCAAACACCTCAAAATAGCCTTGGTGATTATCACTACTTCAAAATCACTTTGACTTTAAGATCCACCTGTATATTCATCACATTTGTTAATGTTAATGAAATTGCTCAGGTATAATCATATATCAAATTGGTTTATAATATTTTGAAAATATATTTCAATAACATTGGTCTTTTAAAAATACATTTATAGCATTATTTTGAGAATCGATATATAGACATTATCAGAGGATCAGACATGCCTATGGCACACAAAAGGCTTGGAAATTTAATATGTAAGAAGTTTTGAAGTGGTGATGTTCTTCAGAGAACACTTTTGGACATAGTGAGTGCACCAGAAGCCCAGGCAGCACATTAAGGCAGGGACTTGGGAGATGCCAAGTTCTCAGAAGGTACTTACCACCCAAGAATAATGCGTTCTAGGCACAGATATCTCAGACTTACAGTGGTGTCTTATATCAGTGGAATGACCTAAAATCAGCACAGGGTCATCTGGTCTGAGAGAACATGAGAGGTAGAGGACTGGCTACCTCAGGTGAGATCAGGGTGGAGCAATGGAATATGATCAGTGGGTTTTCCCAGCTGCTTCACAACTTCATTAAGCCCCAAAACTTTGCTGTACCCCTGGGACTTAATGCTTACACATGTCTGAGTTTAAAACCGCTATGAACTTGGGTAAGACATAAGTTCATTTAAACAAAAATGTATATACATTATTGAGAATGCCTGCATTTGCAACTGGGGTTAAAATATCTAAACATAAATCTGGACTTTTTGTACCATAAGCATCTTATTTTCAATCTTTATAAATGTAGTCATTTATTTAACAAAAACAAATTTTTCCCAAACACGGAGGTTTATTTATCAACAGGAAGGTTTTGGTCTTGCTCAGTTTTGGAGTGTGTATGTGTGTGCGTGTGTGGGAGTTCGTGTGTATGCACTTTTGTTAAATGAACAAAATTTTGTTTCTTATATTATGCAACCCATGCTGGTCAATTTAAGTGCAGCTATTGGTCTTGTGGAAGATTAATAAATTCTCTTGTTTTTCCATTATTTACCCTGAAGGAAAGACATGTTTCTCTTTTTCCATCTGTGGTCATTCTATACTGTGCAATAAATAAAAGTCAAGAGGATCTTTGGTTCACCTCCCTCAGGTGCTCTGAATCAATCTCCTAAAAGTGTTATTACATTGAAGGATGGGTATGCCGGTACATTTACTCAAAATGTGCTTTGAACTCTTCCAGTGAACAGATATGACTAAGGACTTAATGTTCCATGTGTTTGTTTCCACATTCAAAGTTAATAGGACATACATTCTGATTTTCACTTGTTATTTGCTGTCCTGAGTGAGGTTTTTCCTGGTTTTTCAAAATTTTGAGCATGGACAAATGTCTACAATGTCAGTAAAAACTGCTAAGTACCAATACAATCACCAAGGACGGGATGGAAATTTTTCTTAATTGTGAACTCTGCCAAGTGAAATACTCATTACTGTTCATTTCAAGATGTATTTACAGTGCACATTCTAAGTGAAATATGAATTTTTTAAAAGTGTATATGCTTTAAAAAATGAATATATTGCTGGGGCACAGTTTTCTCATTAGAGAAAGGTTACCCACCACAAACACCTTGTGTGCAAGATCCAACAGTGCTGAGTGTTGTCCTCATCTGCCATCCTACCCTTTCTATCCTTCTCAGTTTGCTTCATTTTTTAACCTGAGACTGAAATTAAGCTATGAATTTTTAATTGCATGATTAGTGGATAAAATTTGCAGAAATATTGGATTAACATATTTGGAACGTGTTGCCAAGTTGTCCGTGTGATTACCAGGCACACTTGCCAAGTGTAAGGACCCACCTGGCACCTAATGGACAAGCAAGTGGAGGGTGTGTCGTGCTTCTTTAAAATGGAAACACTGGTAGCAGTAGTGGGGGTGAGAAGGGAAATAGTTCACTTTATATAACCTCATGAGTCTATTTCAGGAATACAGGTGTCATTAGGATCTAAATTTATGTGTTACAAAAGAAAAAGAGTGTGTTGGTGTTCGTGGATGGTAAAATTTGACATTATTCTAACAGAAGAAAAATACTGATATTAGCATAGAAATTTATTAAATATTTATATAACTGAGTAAGCTCTATTTCTTTTGACAAAGAAATCTGGAAATTCAAAGGAACTAAACGGGATAATATTTAAATCATAAGTTCTCTGGGATATTGAGTAAGGACTGTGAAATTTACTTGTTATATTAAAAAGTGTGGAGTTAAATCAGAGATCTTTAATTTGTCAAGAATTTCTCTTATTTTGACCTCAGTAGTTTGTTTCATGTTATCATTTTCTTTACAAGAATGTCACTATTTGACACATGAAGTTTTTTTCAGACTATTCTGGGTTTTATTATTTTTTTTTCCCAGAGGAAGACTCGAAGGAGACTTATGAATTATCTAATTAGACTCATTAATTGGAAAGGTGTCATGATTATAATAGGAACTTAATTCTGCTTTTATTCCCCTTTGTGCTAATAGTATTTACTATATACTTGTGACAAATCAGCCATACTAGACCTTTTCATGGAGAGTTCATCGTGTAAAAATGATCAGTCATTAACTCTACTTTAGCCCTTCTTCTCCCTTCTCAAGAGAATGAGGTTTGTAGTGAAAATTCCACAGCTTGTTTTTTCAGGGACCAGCCCTCATCCAGGAACCCACCCAGAGGTGCTTTGTTTGAGGAAAAGACATTCTTATTGCCCAGAAAATTATAAGGATTCTAGGAGCCCTGTATAGGGAACTGGAGTCAAAGAACAAAGGGTGTTTTCAGTGTTCTTCTCGCTGAGGGAATTGCAAGGGTTTTGAGGGATCTGTGCCAGGAGCCAGGGACCAAGAAAAAAAAAATTTTTTTCTATTATGTGACAATACCTAACACATATGATTTTGCTTTTATCATTTTAATATCCTAGATTTATAATATAACAAATAAGTTTTTGTTAATAGATAGTTCTATATTGCCCCAAATGCTACAGTCCAGAGTTAAAACTTTGCTTACCTTTTTCAACCTAACAGCAGAATAACATCATTTGTTCTTACGTCTACTAGTTGTATTATTAATTCCATTCTAAACAAGTGTGCTGCCTTGTGATTTTGGTATCTTTATTTTTCTCTTTAGTTTCTGTCTTCTTTGCAAACACTATATCTAATACACACAGAAAAAAACATATAATTATTGACACATTGTGGATTGCTAAGCTCATGGTGGTATATTGTATGCAATGTTCTACAGCATGCTCCTATCACCAAATGCTATACCTGAGGAATATTTTCATATTACTACACAGATGACTCATTATTTCCCCTCCAACTTTTTATTTTGAAAACAATTAACACTTACAGAGATGTTGAAGGGATAGAACAAAGATCAGCAGTATAACTGTTATTCAGCAATGGTTAACATTGGCTATATACTCTGTATCTCTTCTTACGTGAGCAAGTGTGCATGTGTGCATTTGCTGGGAACTCTGGACTGAAGTGTAGATGTCATGGCACGTTATCCTCATTACTTAAGCGTGTGTATGATGAAATGTCAAGAATGAGAATGGTTTTCTATATGCCTTATAGTATTAGTACTACAAAGATACAGTAATAATGCTAGTATAGACATCATATTCAAATTTATTTTTCTATCACAGTCAAACATGTTTGTTTACTTTTTACCTTTTACAATCCATGATTCACTCAAGGGCTCTGCTTATATGTGTCTGGTATCAGATACCAGAGGTCTTTGGAATTCCTTTAATATAAAACAATCTCAGTACCTTATTTATTTATTTTTTTTGTGGGAGATTCTTGCTATTGATATCATAAAGAGTCCAGACCACATGTCTGGATTGTGTCTCTGTGACTACATTCAAGTTATAGAGGTAAAGGTACTAAACACATACTGCGTTTTCATTGCTCTACTTATAGGACAAGATATGATGAAGAGACATCAATTTGAGATAAACAATGGGAAAGAAGATTCTATAATATTGATTTTTAATAGAATTATCAGATTTATTATATTTTCTAATTACATGTACATATATTTAAAGTCTATCCACTGGAAAAAAACATTAAAAGCTATGGAATTCAATTGCCATGAGTGCATCAGTGGCCAGAATTTGGCTTTTCAATACCAGTTTTTACTAATGCCCCTATGTCTGGGCCAAGGAAAGTTCAAGATGAGCCTGCAGCACCTTACTATTTCAAAAAGTAAAGAAATGTTTATAATAGGAACAATTTAAAAGGACATAAAATCTGACCTACATTTTCAATTCTGGCACAATTTTGAAATAAAAGGAATGATATTGGTAATGGATTTTGACAGATTGAGTTTTAAAAGGTACTTCATGATACTATAATGCTACTTAAAATAAAGTTATGGGGTGGGTAGAGAAAGCTCTTCTTTACAGAAGAATGACAAGTTACAGTAGAGAAATGATAAAAGTAGACATAACACAAATGTAAGATTCTTGAATCACTCAAGAATTATCAATTGATGCTAAAAACACTGGATAAAGAGCTGCTTGGGAATATGATAGTCATATGATCTCAAAATATCATTTAAAAAATTATATAGAGCCCTGGCTGCTGTGGCTCAGTGGATTGAGTGCTGACCTGAGAACCAAGGGGTTGCCGGTTCGATTCCCAGTCGGATTGCATGCCTGGATTGCAAGCCAGGTCCCCTGTGGGGGCATGCAAGAGGTAACCACACATTGATGTTTCTCTCCCTCTCCTTCTCCCTTACTTTCCCTCTGTCTAAAGATAAATAAATAATATATTTTTAAAAATTATATAGGGAAATATATAGTTATAATTGAGAGATCAGGTACACATCTTTTTAAGCGTATCATAAAACTTAACATCATTAATAGTGAAATAAAGTGATGAATATTTTCTAATCATAATAAAATTATATCACATCACAGGAAGAGTAATGTTATTTTATTCCCAAACTATCCTAATTTTCAACATTTTTTAAAACAAGAAATATGGTATGGCTCAGTGGATTGAGTACAGGCCTGAGACCAAAGGGTTGCCAGTTCGATTCTCAGTCAGGGCACATGCCTGGGTTGTAGGCCATGTCCCCAGTAGGGGGTGCACGAGAGGTAACCACACATTGATGTTTCTCTCCTTGTCTTTTGCCCTCCTTTCCCTTCTCTCTAAATATAAATAAATACAATTTTTAAAGAAAAGAGTAAACATAATTTATTTCCTTAGTTGGCAACATATCCTGAGTATATACTATATAGAGGAAACTAAAAAGTTTCTCTGGGGATGTATAGAATTTAATAAATAAAAACATAAATTTTCATTGAGATGATTTTAGCATATTTTCATGTCTTTTTAAATATATTTTTACAATAAGCACCAATCAGTTAGCATTTCAACATGAAAAATAATTTTCAAATGAATGTTTTCATGAGGTCCTGGTCAGTGAATTTTGAGAATGGTGATATAGTGGGCTAGATTTACTATGGTTGTCAGATACAATTTGCCGTCCCTGTCATTCTATGTTCTTCTCTGTACCCTGGGGAAGTTCACTTGGAAATTACCCTTTCTAGGCTTTATTGCCAACAGAATTTTTCTTGATATCCTCCAATAAGGCAGTTACATAGAGGTCTGGCACAAATAATGACCTCCTTTTATTACAAAATCTTTTATTACAAAATCATGAGCGTATAATTCTGTAACATAACAATATCATACTTAAGCATACCATATGACATTTTTGGTGAAATGTTCAAATTAAAGCTATAAGTTATTACACCCATATTATTACCTTACCAACCACACTCAAGCAGGTGTGACTTTTGCTGGACCCTGTATATTACTCATCTATCACATGTTTTGTATCTGGAAGGAGAGGGTAAGAAGAAGCCATTTTCTCTGGCAGTAATTTCAAGCCATTTTTGAGTACCACTCAAGCACCTTTTGGGTACTTTTAGGTTTGTGAGCACTTTGGATATAACGTCCCTCAGTACCTGGGATTCCCTGAAAGCTGCTTTCATGATATGTGCTTCCCAGCCTTTAAATTCTGTATCACCTAAAGTTCCCTGAGTTAAACCTCTCCTACTTAAATAGCTTAAGTGCCTTCTGTTACCAGACCGATAGACACAGTCATATGTAATGGAACTGGTTCTAAGGTGGTTAGATTTAAAAAATGGTACGGTCACACCACTAGTGGAAAATGGAACACTGGAAATCTATTGTACGCAATGGTAAATAGTTAAGATAACTCAGTGAGTGTTTGTCAACCTTTTCTTGGTCACCCCTGTGCTTGGCTAGTGGAAATATGGACTCATCAATAATGGAATGATGAGATGAATGCTGTGCACAGCTCAGTAAGTGGGTTTCTCTTTACCACGTCTGACCAGGCTACCTCCAGGGCTACATTCTCAGTGTGTGAGCATAAGAAATGGATACTGTGCCTCTACTATGACGCCATTCTATGGCAAATCAGCCATCATTTGGTAATTGGCAGGTTACATTTGAATCTTCTCATCACAGAGTGATCAGTAATCAGGAGGTGGAAATGGTTTTCCTGTCTACGGTGCTGTAAAGTATCAGTAAGTGGAGTATTTCTGGATCTCAGATGATTCTCTGTGTTGTCTATTAGTAATTCTATGTTTGCAGGTAATTGCTAATAAAAAATCATAGCAACACAATATAAGGAAGATCACATATGGCTCAGATCTTTCAGGAGTGAAATTTCTCATCACAGGAGCTTAAGAACCTTGTTTAGCTGAGATGTTGACTGACACCAAAAGAAATATGGAATATATGATGGAAGAACATTTCACTTCAAAACCTAGACTCTTGTTTTGTTGTGGGAACAAGGGCTTTAGTGGCTATGAACATTTTTCCTTCTTTGTGATATATATAGGGTGTTGCAAAAGTAGGTTTACAGTTGTTCATATAGAAAATAATACAATAACAAGTAAATAATAATGCAAGAAGAAAGTGTTTCACATACTCAAAATTGTAAATCTACTTTTTCCCACACTGTACATTTTATGTGTTAACCATTATTTTTTCTCTAGCTTCCCACCAAGGTTATGTAAGGTATATTGATGGTGGTGATTCAGTCCTTAAATTATGAAATATCAAAGGGAAGTTGTGAATTGGGTAGAAAGCAGTGAGTATCACTCAGAGATGAATATATATATGAATATAGAACTTTGGATTTTCCACTTTGGCTGGAGGGAAGTTTGGAAAGTCTTTATTTTGAAAAAGGATAGAAGCATAATATTAGGCCAAGGGGCAAGATAATGTTGCTTACTGTTGCTTGGAAGATAAGTGCACTGAAAAGAACACAAGAACAATGAGTACCCAAAGGTATGGACTGTATCGGATATTCTTTTCTCCACTTAAGTTCTGCTCTACACCTTAGGAGTCAAAGCCTAGCAATTAGATTTTCTAGCATCTACGTGTATTCAGGGTTCTGGCTAGATTCCATAACTTGGAAGTATATGCATATGGACCTTGAATTTTGCTTTTGTCTATTGAATACTTTGCTGAGAATCATCTTTCTTATAACTGTAGGTACAAAGACCATTGGAAAAGGCAACTTCTATATTCCCTTCACTTCTCATTCTTCAACATTATCTAAGCCTCCAATGTACGCATAATTTCTCCTATCAAAATACCTGGAGAAGTATATATGTAGTTGAAAAACTGTTTTAAACACAAAACTCTAGCCAGAGGATTTGGGTATTAAATTTAAATGACCCCAGAGAAAACTTGGCATTTGTTAGTTTCTCTTTAAAAAAGTCTATTCACCTAATAATATGTATATTTATTAAAGAACATGTTTGCTCTGTTTACCTGAAATTTTGATAATGGCAATTAAAATGTATTACAACAATAAGATCTTTCTTTATGTTTTAAATTAAAAACAAAAGTCCATGGAAGTTGAGGGGCTTATCTGAGACAGAACATACTTAGTGATAACTGATATTATATTTTATTTTTCCTCATTTTTAATTCAGGGCCATTTCAAAGTTACTACTTACTTCACAACAACAAAAAAGTCATTAATTTTCAATAAGTAAATGGCATGCTAGTATTTCTTGGTACCACAATGCCGAGTAGAAAAAAAAAAATGAACTTGTGTCTTTCAAATGAGGTAAAGGGGAAGGACATGTTGCAACATATTATAGAGGAAACTTTCACTCCATGGCCCAAGAACAGATACATAATTTGAGGGCCCCAGTGTGAAATGAAAACATAGGTCCCTCATTTAAAATTTTTAAGAATTTCAAAGTGGCACAGCAGAGCATTAACCAAGCGCAGGGCCCTTCTGAGCAGAGAGCCCTGTGTGATAGTGCGGGTCACACATGCGGAAGCTGTCTCTGCCATGGCCGGCAAGAATGTTATTGGTTGCCAGGGGATCCTGTTAGTTTCCTAATCATTCTTATTTCTTAAAAACACCAACTATTGTTAGTTTTTCACTGGGTAAACCGTAAGTCATGAATCACCACAATTATGGCAAGTTAAAGTATTTAACTTACTCTATTTCTAGACAGGGAAGGCTTTTTTGCCTTTCTTCGAATTCATTTTCAAACTTGCTGTGTCCTGCTTGAAGCCTAGTACATTTGTGAGACAATATTGGTAGAGAGTAATGGGATTAAAACATCACAGACCATTTGTCTGAAAGCTTGTAACTAATTAAAATATTTATGCTTTTTTCCCTACACATTTTCAGACATTTTTAGAAGTTGGAGTTTAACCTACAACTTCTAGCATCAGCCTTTGTGTCATGTAAATAGTAGTCTTTTACATATTTCAATCCTTACCTATAGATCCTCAATGTAGTTCCTTCCTTCCTTCCTCCCTCCCTTCTTTTTCTTTCTTTCTTTCTTTCTTTCTTTCTTTCTTTCTTTCTTTCTTTCTTTCTTTCTTTCTTTCTTTCTTTCTTTCTTTCTTTCTTTCTTTCTCTCTCTCTCTCTCTCTCTCTCTCTCTCTCTCTTTCTTTCTTTCTTTCTTTTTCTTTATTTTTCCTTTCAAGTGTTAAATGTATTTGGGTGACATTGGTTAATAGGATCATATAGGTTTCAAGTACCATTTCTATGATACACAGTCTATACATTATATCAATATATTTTCAAAAAATTAAAAAAATAGTCTTTTAATATTTATAGTAAACAAGGATATTGGATCAATTTGAATAAATGGATCCTATTTAAATAAAACAGTATGTAAAGCATTTAAAATATTATGTACTGGCATACATGTTTTACAAAAATAAAATATTTTTTTACTTGGGAATGTATATGAAATACAATGTATGATATTTTAAAAGATAGAAAAAATCAGTTTGGTTATTTTGTTGTTTTCACCATTAAGCAGCTCTGGCTCAGTTACATAACACCTTGTTAATTTGGTTCTTGACTATAATGGCATCCCCTTGAGTTCATTAGCATCAATCTTTGCATTGGTATTACAATCTTGATTATAAAAATTGCATAATTTACAATACTTTAGGAGATCTTTTCTTTTACTTTTAAAAGTAAGAGCTGAGGTCTACTGTTGTTACTTCTCCCCAATAAGCTTTGTCTGTAATTTTACTTTGGCATAATAGAGTCCCATTTATTGTTAAAGAATGCAAAACGAATTTGCAAAATGTAAATCTTGAAGCTGTGTATTTTTGGCAAGCCGGTTTTCATTGGTTTGTTTCTAAATGAGTGTTGTATACACATATTTGTTGTCTCTACGTGTGATGATTCTGTGATGTGAAAAAGCTTGGATGTCTGCTCTTTTGTTGTCTATGGGTTAAGTTCTCTAACATCCCAGGAGTTGTTACTACCAATGTAGACTCAGAGAAAATTGTAAATAAAATTACTTACGGAAACTTAATCAGAGCACAATGGTTAATAAAATCAAATTTTTATTATAAATTCAAACCTTACAATTCAATATAGTTATCAATCATATACTGTATTCCACCATATACTAAGAGCTTAAAGAGTGAATAAAATATAGCCTCTGTTCTGAAAAAAGATAAAAAGTAAGGGTCATTCTGCTTTCACTTATTCAAAAGGCATTCAGTATTTTAAGGGCAAACCAGCCCCCCCAAAAAACAGATCAAGCCCTGGCCGGGTAGCTCAGTTGGTTAAAGTGTCATCCCAAAACGCCAAGTTTGTGGGTTCCATCCCCAGTCAGCACACATGCAAGAAGCAACCAACGAAGGCAGAAATAAGTGGAACAACAAATCAATGTCTCTCCCTCTCTCTCCCTTCCTCTATCTAAAAATCAATAAATTCATTTTTAGAAAAGAAAAAATAAACCAGAGGATAGAAACTAAAAAGAAAAAGAATGATATAGTAACTTGATTTTAGGGTAAATAATTATTTATGATTGAAACTTGGCTTTCCCTGAACTTGGCCCGTGAGTAAACAATAGATCATGATAATATTAATATTTAAAATATTGCCAGTTTCTGGTTGCGGCCACCTACATGTTATCCCGAGATACTCTCAAAATCTTAAGTAGTTATTTCTAAACATTCCCACCTGCCATCTCATGTTCACACTCAAAGCACTCCGGTTACAGTGTGCCACGTGCACTTAATCTCTGGTTCTCGTCCTTCCTTTCAATCCATTCCTTGTAGAGTCCACAGCCCTCTGACAGTGACTTTGTTGATTTTATAAACACTAAAGGCTACACAAAGATGGTGCCTCTGCATGCACAAAATGCTGGGACTCTAAAAGTGCCAGATTGTCACTACATTTTTGGCATACTCAATATGTTACATTTCTGCCTGGCCTGTTCAAAAGTAGACCAACCATCATATTACACCATATGGCAACAAAGCAGCAGAGCAATCAAAAGATGCAAAGTGACAAAAACTGCTTCAGGTTCTGCTGATAGTTTTTTCTCCATGAGGCTCAGTTATGAGTCTTATAACTGAGATGTGGGAGGTGACAGATGTGACAATCTTTGCCTTCCTCCTTACCCCTCCAGCATACAGCTTTTTCTAAACTTTTACAATTAATTTACAGCAATGAATGCCTCATGGTCAACCTGTTCCCTAAGTTTATCAGAGATACATTGGGATGTCTGAATTGGATTAGTGAACAGAACCTGGGTTTATAGTAGAAAATTAGGTTAATTTAAAAAGGAGGCTATAGTTTTCTTCAAACAGGATGATCGCTGTATTTTATGTCAACGGCATCTTTATTTCTTCAAGTTTTCTAGTAAAATACGTCATGACATCCTTGTGAAACAGGTCAAGGAATATGGAGTCAACGAGCATAATTAAAGACATTGATAATTTGATGAACTAGGTAATCAGTTCCATAGAGTCGATCTAGAAAGTGATCTCTAGTGGGCAATCCAAGTCTCGGCCTGATGCTTTTCCCAGCCGGTAATTTTTATATAGACGTTGATGAGGATCATCAATGTGTGCGAAAGGATTATAAATAACATGTTTTACAATGTCACAAATGTATAGTGAATCAACACAAAAGAAAATCGGACAGGCAAAAGGATGAGTCAAATTCAATAAATCAAACATTATAGAGATTAATGTGTGTTTTTTGCTTTGAGCACACTAAGAATGTAGACATACTCCTAAAACAGCTGGTGTAAACAAAACTTAAGGAATTCATTAGATGCAATATAAATCAATAGTATATATATATTTTTAAATCTATTGATGTGTCAAGTACACCTAATTGAATTATTTTGGTGTTCTCTTCCTTATAACATCTTAGGAAACCACACCTGGAACATTGTGTTCAATTTTAGGCATTACACTTTGAGAGAAAATAGAATGCACTGATCTCGTCCTGAGGTTAGTGACAAGAATTTTAAGGAGAGAGGAGACAAAAAAAGGAAGGAAAAACCAAACACCTTTCATTTGCCCATTAACACATTTTTTTTATGAACACTATTCATTTACATTTCGCACATGCCATAGGTAATACAGTATCTTATTTGCAGGTAAAAACAAAACAAAACAAAGATATAGAAAGTTAAGATAAAGGATCATGCTAAAAGGCTTGTTAAGGCCAAAGCCAAGTTTGAACCTATATCTGTGTAACTGTCAACAACTCTGTGTTGACATCAGTATGTTGTCCTTTTACTACATGAACTTGAAGGATGTTAAATGAACATCATGCTTTTTTAAATTAAATCTAAATATTTGAAAGGCTACCGCCCTGGCCAGTGTGGCTCAATTGGTTGGAGCATCATCCAATAAACCAAATGGTGGCAGGTTCGATTTCCATTCTGGGCACATGCCCAGGCTGTAAGTTCAATACCTGGTTGGGGGGGAGTACAAAAAGGCAATCGATGTTTCTCTCTCACATCAATGTTTCTCTCTCTCTCTCTCTCCCTCTTTCTCTCTCTCTCTCTCTCCCCTCTCCTTTCCTCTCTCTCTAAAAGCAATAAAAATGAATGTCCTCTGGTGAAGATAATTTTTTAAAATAAATTAATATTTGAAAGCCTGTTGAGTTCTAAGTGCCAAGATTCTCTTTACTGTGAAGAGCTCATGATTTTAAACCTGGGACTGATTTACCAGCATATAAATTCTGGAATTAGGCAATGATAATACAATCCTACTTTGTTACCCTTTGAGTATGTTGTTCTGTTTGTTCATTTTGCTTTGTCTTTGTTTCTTTCCATAATGCCAGGATAAGGGGGGGAAAAAAAAACTACTTAGATTTGAGGCAGATAGGATTAGTCTTCCAGAACACTCTCCTCTGAACCAGAAGCGGAACTGGGTCAAGGGAAAAGGCATGTATACAGAGAAAATGTTCATCTGGGCAGTTGCTGCCTTACACCTTGTTAAGTGAAGAAGACTCAAGAGCACAAAAGAGGGATGTTTTATTTTCTCACTGTTTTAATAACTTGTCTACACAGACAGATAAATGTGAACCAATTTTTGTCAGTTTTGACCTAGCTCATCCATCAGATCACTGCTTGTTCCTCTTAAAGTGAGGGAAGACTAAGAGGTAGAATAAACTATTTGGCACTCAGTAGGAATTCCCACTGCTAAAAACTATATTTTTCTTAATCCCTCATGATTGGGTACATGAATGTAAATTGGCTTTCACAAATAAATGCACTGACTCAAGGTTTGAAAAGTGGGACTTGATGAGAGTAATATTCCTGCTGCTCTTTGCAGTTTCCTGCTGGCAAACCAGGTTGTGGAGATGCGGAAGTTACTGCAGCAGCCTTGCTGTATCCAAGCTCCAATGTATGGGTGTGCAGAGAGCAGCTGATGACCGCTTGCCACCCTCTGCCCCCGGCCCCCATCCTGGAATCCCAGCTACAGCAGCGCCTTCTTGAGTGAGTGACTCGGCAGCGTGTTCCTGATTTTTCTCCTTCCTCATAGGACAGAGTACAGCCCCTGCTGGGTTAGTTCTGGGAATTGTGCCTGGAGACCTAATCACTCAGGTTCCCCCAGCGCTTCCAGCACTTTTAAATCATTTAATTATCTCTATTTAGCCATTTTCTGTCTGAAAGACTAGAGTTTCTGGTTCCTTCAGTGAAGGCTAAATGATAGTGTATTGAGGGATATATCTTCCCTAATGCCATAAATGGGGGAAATTTTCTATATTTTTGCAAAAGAAAAAAATTCTATTTCCAATAACTACATTGCCAACGGTATTAAAAAGAATCCAACGATACACAGATGAAGAAGCTATTAAATTGCCTTCAGGATCAGTGGCAGTTTGCAGTAGATTTGACATTTGGATGTGGTATTGTAAAAGGAAAAATAATTTTATCAGGATGACAAGATGGAGGTGGAATATTTTAGCTAAAAAAAATAGCTAGAAATGCATGGCAAGTTGGAGCTTCATGGTGCATGTAGGGAGTCATGAATCTGCTTTTGTGATTGAAGAGCTGGGTAAATGCTCAGGCTTTGCAAGACACAAGGCTTGAAAGGACAATTAGGGCCAGAACATCAAGTGTTTTAATGTTATTCTAACACAAAAGAAATGATTACATGAACTAAGTACTATTTCTTTGAAAGTATGTAGGGATTTATCCATGGTTGCTGACTTTCACCTATTACGTTTAAAAAAAAAAAGATTTGTGTGTGTGTGTGTGTGGTTACAGTGAGGAACTTAGGAACTAGTAGGTAAAAGTTATAGTTATACATATGATAAGTCGGGGTATTATTCCTAGTTCTTTACCTTTTTTTAGTATTAGAATAATATATCTATATCCTCAGCCATTTAGCCCTTCCATGCAAAGTAAATGATATATTTTCCTGCTACATTGATATTATGAGGAACTATTTGACTTGCTTTGGAAAGTATGTTGTTTGAAGGGACAGGGTGCCAGGTCCAAGGAGAGATTCAGACACACTAGCATGGCATGCCTTGGACTCTGGCACTTTACTCAATTGCCATGAGAAGGATGCTTCTTTTTTTATTGTTGTTCAATTACGGTTGTCCTCATTCCCCCCCCCATCTCTCTCCCCCTGGCCTATCCACCTCCACCTCCCCCAGTCAGTCTTCCCTGTCTCCCCTCTCCCATTGTCTTTGTCCATGGGTCCTTTATACAAGTTTCTTGACGACCCTTCCCTTCTTTCTCCCATTATCCCACTCTCCCATCCCCTCTGGTCACTGTCAGTATGTTCTTCATTTTCATGTCTCTGGTTCTATTTTGCTTGCTTTTTTGTTGATCAGGTTCCACTTATAGGTGAGATCACACAGTATTTGTCTTTCACTGTCTGGATTTTTTTCACTTAGCGTAATACTCTCCAGTTCTATCCACGCTGTCACACAGGGTAGGAGCTCCTTCTTTCTTGCTGCTGTGTAGTATTCCATCGTGTAAATGTACCATAGTTTTTGGATCCACTCATTTACTGATGGGCACTTAGGTTGCTTCCAGCACTTGGCTATTGTAAATTGCTCTGCTGTGAACATTGGGGTGCATAAGTTCTTTTGGATTGGTGTTTCAGGGTTTTTAGAGTATAATCCCAGCAGTGGAATTGCTGGGGCAAAAGGCAGTTCCATTTTTAGTTTTCTGAGGAAATTCCATACTGTTTTCCACAGTGGCTGCACCAGTCTGCATTCCCACCAACAGTGCTCTAGGGTTCCCTTTGTCCACAACCTCAGTGTCCACTGTTCAAAGAGAATGGGAATACCCATTGAGAACACCTGGTCACAACCCAAAGTCTCAGGCCAGGTTTGTCCAAATCTAGCAAAGTCACTGCTGACCTGCACACTAAAAAGAAGAGTATAAAGGTATGCTGTTGTATGTAGCAGATTTTGAGAGTACTTATTACGAAGCAAAAGAACTGACTCATTCTCAGGAAGACCTTTTAACCATCCAATTCTTTAAAATTAACAGGAAGTGTTCATTTTAGACTGTGTCTGGAAGCTGTTTTCCCAGGTGCATTCAAGACAGGCTGCCAGTGAATACTTTCCATCTCTACTGTTACCTCATTTCCCCTTCCTGTTACCTTCTGCTTGGAAAACTGTAAAAGCCACTAAACACATCCCATCATCTAAACTATCTACCACATGACAGCAAAAAGGGCCTTTTACCAAGTTTCTGGGTCATTTTATCCCACTTAGAAAATACTTCAGTGCTTTCAGATGCACTTAGAAGGAAACCCACACTCCCTGCAAGACCTTGGATAATACTCTCCTGTTTTTGCCACAATTCTTTCTTACTACTTTGAATCATATTGAATGCTTTCTATACCATCAACATCCCTTCCTCATGAAGAGTTATTGAATTAACTTTTTTGAGGTATTCTTTTCCCTGGATCTTCCTATTGCTGGTTTTTTTTTTTTTACATCCTTTATACGTCCTTCACAGTTGAAACATCTGTTCCATGTGCCTTTCCTGTCCATATTGTCATTCTCTATTTCTTAAAAAGTATTTATCAAAACAAGCAATTTGTTTATTCACTTAATTACCTTTTCCCTGCATAAATGTGCATTTGGTGTAGGCAAGACAAGGTCTGTGTTGTGATCTTATTGCCTATCTCATCACGTTAGAATATATTTACCTAGCAAAAGAAAAAAGTGGGTAGATAAATATATCATTACAGACATAATAATGAAAGTTTAATTATTGGATAGAGATTGAATAAAATGAACTCTATAATAATTTTAGCTCAAAAATTTTTTCTATAATTAGACTTCCATGCCCTATTAAAATAACTGGAAGAATCTGGGACCATATCTAAGCCTCTTCCTTTTGCTTTTTTGCATGGTTAAACTTGAACTAAACTAAATGAATAAAAGGAATATTGGAATATCCACTAAAAGGTAATGGTGCTCCTGAACTATGCCCCAGGATCCAAAATAGTACCAAAAGCCGCCATAGTATATTTTATCTAACACTCAGTGCATATAAGGAAGAAGTCACCTTCTCATTTCAGGTGGCATTTCCTTCTCCAATGTAGGTTAAACTTTATTTTTCTCAAAAATTTTCTGGTCTCCAAAGATGTGTGAGCAATTAAGTAAACATAAACCCTATAAATCCCTCCTTTTTAAGTCCTTATTGTGCCACTGTTATAATACAGCATGAAGACTGTATGAATCAGTCCTTCCCTCTGCTCCCACATTACTCAGAGTACATATCCTTATTAATATTGACATTTTAAATGCTCTTATATCTCTTTATTATCTTTAGCTTTTCTTTCTCCAGCTAGTTTCTTCACCTACCTGTCATCATCTGACTTTTTCCTGATCAACAGTCATACCTTAACATCTCCTAATTTTTAACTTGAACATTATCAGAAACTGCATCAATCTGAAATCACATTTTCAAAACACATTTCACCCTAAGTTTACAAGCTTCTGATTTACATACTTTCTTAATTGCCATAAAGGACAAAATTGTCAACCCTCAAAACAGATGTATTAGTTTCCTTGAGCTTCTGTAGCAAATGACCATAAACGAGATGGGCTGACAGAAAATTGTTTTCTACCGTTCATGGAGCTGCAAATCTGAAATCACAGTCTGACATGGCAACCTTCCTTCCAAAGGCTCTGGGGAACAATTCTTAGTTGCCTCCTCATATGTTGATGGTTCTCCTTGTTCTCTGGATTGGGCCAGTACCACACCAGTCTCTGCCTGCATCTTCACATGACCTTCCCCGTGTGGCCATCTCTGTGTTCTCTGCTCTTTTGTAAGGACCCTAGTCACTGGATTTAAGGCCCACTCCAATGCAGTATGACCTCATCCTAACTAATGATTTCTATAAAGAACATATTTCCATATAAGATCATATTCTGAGAATATGGGTGAATGTGAATTTTGGGGGGATCCGTATTCAAACCACTACAACCAATCCATAAACCTTACTGCTTTCTCAGTACCTTTTACCAACCTCCTCTCTCTTATTCATCATCCAACAGTTTCCGACACTCCTTACTAACATTTTCTCCCTTACTCCTCCTTTGTTTATCACTTGCCCACACCGAAGAATGAACGTAAATACTGCATTTGTCTTCTAGGTATCTGCAGCAAACAGATAATAAAACAATAGGACTTTTAGAGAATAAAACAATAGGAGTTTTAATTTACGTTAATGATCACAGTCTTCAAGTGAGAATTCAGAATTGTCTAACAATTTTTAAAAATACTCTCTAAAGCTCACTTCATTATTTCCAAGGAAAACATAACATTAATATAATCATGCCCCCTTCTCTACTTTTAACTTTATCTACTTTAAGCTGATATACTTCTCTGATTCAGCGAGAGACTTCTCATCTCCTCACCTTTATAATAAGTACATAAACTGTTGCATCTACCAACCTTCTTTTCTTTCCTCACCATCCCTAGCCTTCTTACCATTCACTCACATCTTCTCTTACATTTTTCTGCTTCCGTGTTCCACCAAGTTTCTTTCCCCAGAAATCTATTTTTCTCTATTTGTTTATTATTTTCAACATATAAAAATACTTTGAAAAATACTTTCAAAATGTATTAATCCATTATATGTTCTTCCACAGCCAATAATTTGTCCCCCCATCTAACTTCAGCCAGACATCAGCAATAATTGCTTCCATTTCAAAGCTTTCATTTCTTTGACATTATTTCCTCTCTTTCCAGTTCCCTTGTTTTAGTTTCACCACTCAAAAAAAATCCCACCAGTAGTATACTTCACTGGCTTTACCATCTTTTTCCTTATGTTCTGATTTCTTTCCTTAACTACTTAACTCAGATTCTACGGCCTATCAGTTTCACCACTCACTAACATGAATGCTCAGTACTCTTTTCTCTCTCTTCAGAGAGAAACATGTAAACTTATGCTTAGAAGTACCTGATATTTCACAATACCCGACAATCACCTTTTTAGATACGAAAGCAGCAAGCACTTATATGTATGTGTGTGTGTATATATATGTATATATAATCTATATGTTTATGCATATAAAATATAAAATTTGATCATAAATATATGTCTCTTTAAAACTACTTAAAGCTAAAATATGCAAAACTAGTTATACAATAGACATATTATTATATGCATGAATTTCTTAGAAATATATTTCTTTTATTAACTTTTTTGCTTTCATTACTTTCTATTTTTTCTTATATTTTCTGCTTATTATTTAATTCCAAAACATTTACATTTTTGATTTTACAATTTATAAACTTTATAAGTAAAATGATCATGAAGTACATTTAAGATTTATTGTTTATTTTGTTTAGATTTTGTAAATACACTTTTTCCCTCATGTTACAGTTTATCTTGGTAGGTCAGTTCCTTAGTGCAAAATCTTTTATCTCATACTAATTATTGTGACAACAATTGCAATATGTAGAAAAATAATCCAGTTTCAAAAACAGGGATGAAAAAGAATTTTACTAAAATTATTCTAGATAAATCTATTTTAAATTATTTATCTATTTATTAAATTTTTAATTTATAGTTGGCATTTGATAATATTTTATATTAGTCTTTGGTGTACAGCATAGTGTTTATGTAATCATATAATTTGCAAAGTGATCCCTTTGGTATCTCAAGTACCCACAAGGTACCATATGTTACATAGTTGTTAAAACATTATCAATTATATCCCCTACGTTATACTTTACATTCCAAATTGTTGATTGGTAAAGGGGAGGAGCTTGGGGGCTGAGGGAAAAAGATGAAAGGATTAAGAATTTAAAATTGGTAGTTACAAAATAGTTACAAGGATATTTAAATTTATTTAATAAAATAGCATTCCTTCTAAATAATGTATTGTTGGCATCAGAGGACAGATCATCTAGAAATACCCTAGTTTCATAAGAGCATTAGTACCTAAGCACTTCACCTGATACCAAAACAAAATATTCATCCAGATAAATTTTAAATACATTTTTAAATGTGTTATTATGCTATAAATATTATAAATTTTAATTCACATATTATCCATTTACTTTTATTATATTACTTAAAAAATTGTCCTTATTCATTTTTCAATAAATAAAATGTAGATAGAGTTCTAGAGAATATTGTTTTAAATACTATTTAAAGTGTATTGCATTCTAATATTAGAAAATTCTGAAATTTTAGCAGAACAAAATGAATGTGAAATATCATGATACGTTCTGTCTTTTGGGAAGTAGTGATTTCTCAAAGCATGCTACTCTCCTGTAACGCTTAAAGGATGGCAGAGGGGAAATTTTTTGAGTGCCTATTTTGCAATAGTTACTGTGGTAAACATTGGAGAAAAATAACGTTGACTAAGATGATATTTTAGTGCACAGTCACTATAAAACCTACAGTTCATTTTAAATTATTTAATGGGGGTTAAGAGTTAATCACAAAGATAATGTTGATAACATTAAAATAACAACATGGAGAAGTATTAAAGAGCCTATGAGTAAGAAAAAAAATCATATGCTCAAGCCACAACTCTCTTTATTGGTTTTATTAACCTTAGGTAGGTAATTTACCTTCTGTAAGTCCCCTCTGAAATATGAGATTTTTAATATTTAATCAGTGAACTTTAACAGCCTTTCATATTCCAATATGTTAGAAGTTAGCACTGCTCTGTATGATTCGTAAGCATTAAAGACTTCCAAGATCTAATTGATGAGGGAGATGACTAAAATGTGGGTTTTTTTAGTTCTTTATATATTATGGAAGTTAGCACTGAGAGATATGAGTTATAATTTTTCCCAGTATTTTATTAGTTTTAAGATTTTACTTATTTTCCCATGCAGATTTATTCTTATAAATGAAATTTATATGTAATACTCTATAATTTATACCCATTTATTATATATTTATATTTTTATGTATATAATAGTAAAATTTACTAATTTTACTTTTTGGCTTTTGGGTTTTGAGTCATAGCTAGAAAGGACTTTTATTTCTCCTTTTATTTAGTATATTGTGGTTTCATTTAGTATATTCTGGTTTCATTTTTAATTAAGCATATCATTTATTTAAAATTATTATATGAGGTATGAATATAGATCTATTTTTTTTCCTGATGGCTACCGAGATATTCAACCTTAATTTATCGAATACTCCTTTTTTGTCAATTTCTTGGCAACTCTTATTTTTTACACTGACATACCTATTCTGCTCAATTTCTGGATGTATTATTATGTATCATTGGTCCATTCATTTTTCAGGATAACCCTTTTTATTAATAGTTTTATGGTATGTTTTATTATCTGGTAGATTTAGATTCTGTAATCCCCTTTTACTTTTTCTTTCTGGCATTTTCCTAGCCATTTTTATATGTTTATTATTTCATGTAATTTTTAGAATAAACTTGATAGCATTTCCCTTACCCCTCAAAAAAATAAAACACAGTTAAATTTTTTGCAGGAGTAGAATTACCAAGACCTCACTTATTTTCTGTTACCATAAAGGCAAGCTCTTTTCTATAAATTTGCTGTTAGGTAATTATTTTTGTAGCTAATCCTTTCTACTCTACTTTCCTAAAACACTGGGTCTGGAACTTCTTTGGCCAGGCTATGCATCCTAGCTCCCTCACTCATTATTGCAAAAACATTCTGAAAGGGTTTTGTTGGGACTCTGAAGTTGATTGTTGATTCTGCTGGAAATATCACCTCTCTGTACTTTTGCTCTTGACATGGTACAGGGAAATTTAATGATTTAAACTTTCTAAATTTTCTGCATTGATTTGAAGTGAAGTAAGCCATCACTGTTTCCGAAATTGCTTAAGATTTCAAATATATTGTTATGATTAACTTAATGAAAATGTAATAACAGGATGTCTTTAGAGTGTTTTAATTTCATGAATACTTATAAGGTTACAATAGTCAGGGCTCAATGTGTTGATGATAATTTCCAGAACTCAATTAAAAATCTTAGACTAATGTTAAATTAATTAATAAATAAACTTGATTTCCTGACAATTTTAAAGTATGAAAATGATACAAACATTGGTCACTAAATGTACTTTTAATTTAACCTTAGTCTTATCATTATCAAATATGTTAAGATTAATAAGATATTCAAATATTTTGGGTGATTTTACATATATCTTTTTCTGCTATCTTAAACTCTGTAAAAGTGATTGAAACTATTAAAAGTATAATACTTAAGATATAATGAATATATATGATATGACTGATATGGTTACTTTCTAAAAGAAATTATTAATCATTTTATTGAGATAGAAATTCCCACAAAAATATACAGTTTTATTAAACATACTTATAGAGGTCCTTATATTTTAAAGGTAAAATTAAAAATTTGATGCCCATCTATTTATTGTATATAGTTGTATATTTATGTATATCTAACAATATACTCATAAGTTGTATTAAGATTATGAAACTTACTATGAAAAGATGAAATAATGCCATTTGCGACAACATGGATAGACTTTGACAATATAATGCTAAGCAAAATAAGTCAGACAGAAAAAGCTAAGAGCCACATGATTGCACTCATATGTGGAATATAAAACTGAAACTCATAGACAGACTACAGAGAAAAGGGAGTGGGAGAGTAATAAAGTGTAAAGGGGGCCAAGTATAGCATGATGGAAGATGAATTGATTACGGTGGTGGGTGTACCATGCAATACACAGATCATGTATAAATATACACTTGAAACCTATATTATCTTATTAACCAATGTCACCCCAATAAATTTAATTAATGACAAAAGATTATGAAGCTTATGAATAATTGTTACATTTTGAAAAATTTTACTCTGTTCACTGATTTCTTTATAAAGATCAAATGGTATAATTTTTTACAAAGTATTGTATCAAAAAAATAATGATGGTAAAATTAGAATCTGGGATTATTTCTGTGAAATAAGCAATTTATTTCCAGCCAAGACAGCAAAAGTTTCTTATACTAAAAGTTATATTTCTATTAATAGTTGTTCCTGATTGCTGTGATTTTTAATTTTTTTACTTTGAAAAACATTTATTTTTAATGAAGTATATTTTATTGTTTATGCTATTACAGTTATCCCATTTTCCCCCATTGTCCCCCTCCACCTGGTACCCTCATTCTCTATAGCAACCAACCCCCTTAGTTCATGTCCATGGGTTATACACGTGAGTGCTGTGGCTTCTCCATTTCCTATACTATTCTTAACATCCCCCTATTTTGTACCTACCACTTATGCTTCTTATTCCCTGTACCTTTCCCCCCGTCCTCCCCCATCTCCCTCCCTGCTGACAACCCTCCATGTAATCAATATTTCCATGATTCTGTTCCTGTTCTAGTTTGTTTATTTTGTTTTTGTTTTTTCAGATTCCATTGTTGATAGTTGTGAGTTGGTTGTCATTTTATTATTCATAGTTTTGATCATCTTCTTTTTCTTAGATAAATCCTGTTAACATTTCATATAATAAGGGCCTGTTGATGATGAACTCCTTTAACTTGACCTTATCTGGGAAGCACTTTATCTGCCCTTCCATTCTAAATGATAGCTTTGCTGGATAGAGTAATCTTGGATGTAGGTCCTTGCTTTTCACGACTTTGAATACTTCTTTCTAGCCCCTTCTTGACTGCAAGGTTTCTTTTGAGAAATCAGCTGACAGTCTTATGGGAACTCCTTTTTAGGTAACTCTCTTCTTTTCTGTTGCTGCTTTTAAGATTTTCTCTTTATCTTTAACCTTTGGCATTTTTCAAAATTTGGTTGTTTATTTTCTTTTTTTAAGTATATTTTACTGATTATGCTATTACAATTGTCTTATTTTTTCTCCCCTTTATCCTTTTCTGCCCTGCACCCCCTTCCCTCCAGCATTCTCCCCCACCCCTTAGTTCATGTCCATGGGTCGTACATGTAAGTTCTTTGGCTTACCCAATTCCTATACTATTTGTAAACTTCCCTTGTCTATTTTGTGTCCACCAGTTATGCTTCTTATTCCCTGTACCTTTCCCCCTGTTCTCTCTCCCTCCTCACTGATAACACTGCATGTGATCTCCATTTCTGTGATTCTGTCCCTGTTCTAGTTGTTTGCCTAGGGGTTTTTAATTTATTTTTAATAACCTTTGGCATTTTAATTATGATGTGTCTTGGTGTGGCCCTCTTTAGGTCCTACTTGTTTGGGATTCTCTGAGCTTCCTAGACTTGTATGCCTATTCCCTTTGCCAAATTGGCGAAATTTTCTTTTGTTATTTTTTCAAATAAGTTTTTAATTTCTTACTCTTCCTCTTCTCCTTCTGACACACCTATGATTTGGATATTGGTATGTTTAACATTGTCCCAGAAGTTCCTAAGGCTCTCCTTGTTTTTTTTTCTTTTTTTTTTTTTAAATTTTTGTGTCTTCTTTTGTTCCTGTTGAATGTTTATTTCCTTTTCTTCCAAAGTGTTAATTTGAATTCTGGCTTCCTTCCCTTCACTGTTGGATCTCTTTATATTTTTCTTTATTTCACTTTTTATAGTTTTCACTTCTTCTTGTATTTTGTGGCCATACTCAATCATTTCTCTGAACATCCGGATCACCAGTGTTTTGAACTCTGCATCTGATAGTTTGGCTATTCCTCATCAATTAGTTCTTTTTCTGAAGTTTTGATCTGTTCTTATATTTGGGCCAAATTTTTTTGTCTCTTCTATTTGTCAGTCTCCTTGTGTTTCTGTGTATCAGGTAGAGCTGCTTTGACTTAAGTGTCAGCGCACCTGTTACATTGCAGGGGGCCGAGCCTTAGGTATTTGCCAGGGCACTGCAACCCGCTTCACCATTTTGTGGTGCTGCAAGTGGGGAACAGGTCAAAGAGCGAATAATGCTGCTTGTTTGTCACCCACCCTGTTTCCAGTCACTCCCCGCACTTCCCATATGCAGCTGGCAGCCTTCTAGTTGCTGCCCTGGTGCTGATTCTCAGAGTGGGTGGGTTTGCATATGTTCTAGGACACTGTGGGCCCTTTAAATAGACTGTCCTGAGAGATCAGCAGTTTCCTCTGCTTCTCGACCTCCAGATTTGAGGTTGATTTTTACTGCCAGAAATTTTGAGGCTTTATATCCCCAGCACTAAAACCTTGAGCTGTGAGGTCTGGCCCTGTGTTGGGACCACTTGCTCTGCATTTGCCCCTCTTGGTTTTTATCCACTACACGTGAATGTGGGACCCCCCATTCTGCTGACTGCTGACTTGCCACTGCTGTCTCTTCATCTGGTCACACCACACTGCATCCACCCCTCCTACCTATCTGGATGAATGCTTCTTCTTTAAATACTTGGTTGTTGGACTTTCATACAGTTTGATTTTCTGTCAGTTCTGGTTTTTTTTGTTTTTTGGTTTTTTTAGATTGGCTGTTATCCTTATGGTTATGCAAAGAGGTGGAGCAAATCTACCTTCACCTCCATCTTGGCTGGAAGAGAAAAATATTAATTTTTATCAATTTCTCTTGGTTTTGCTGTTCTCAAATTCAGCCTTAGTTCTACAATCAAAATAGGAATTTGTGGAAAAATCAGAAAATTTGAATAAATGTTCTAGTTTACTTAATTTTTTATTTTAGCAATTATTCTATTATATGAAATGATAGAGGAAACTGAGTAAACATTACATGGAAACTGTGTTCCATTTTTGTCACTTTACTGTATCTAAAGTTATCTCTAAAAAAGCAAAAAAAAAATCTTAGCTCTGAATAATGAAATTAAAGTGATTTATGTGCTAAAATTACCTTTATGTTTCTTGGAATGGTTACCTTTTAACACAATAATTGACTACTTCATTGTATAGAGGGAATGAATATAAAATGAATAATAAATATAATTAAGTTTGACCTCATTCACACAATTATAACTAAATCATAATGATTGTGAATATTCTTTTATCAAAATGAAATAACAATGGTAAAACTGATATTAAAATATTAGTCATCATAGTTTAACTAAATATAAATAACATATATATGTGTATATGTATAATACATATATACTTCCCTATTTCTAAATTAAAGATACATATTTAAAGTAATGAATAATTGTCTGCAAGTACAGTAACTGTCTGCAAATTGTTTCTGTTTCTGTATCCTAATGGACTTGTCAATGAATAAAAGACAACTGATGTATGTTTTATGATACAAATCAAAAGTCACTGAAGATTTGCTAATATCCTCACTGGGTAATTATTAACTCAGTCCTTACACATGATTGTGTTAAGCCTCAGGAGGCTACTGAACTCATGTTCATCCTAATAATTTTGGCTAACATAATATATGGTCTAAAATTGTTTAGTTTTATCATTCTAGCTCAGATTAATTTATATCAAATTTAAACACACACTGCTAGGGCTATGTTATTCAAAATTTCTGAGGATATTCTGGCCCAGGTTTCATATGCCTAAGTTATAATCCTACCAAACAGTAAAGTTGGATCTGGGTAGGAACTCTAAAGTCTTAAAATTGATTTAAACATTTGAAGATGTATTTTTTACAATTGCTTCTTTAGAATTAATACAAATAAGTTCTTACTATTTTCTGTCTATATTCCTGATGGCTAGAAGATTTTTACTGTCAAAAGACAACTGTGTAAATAGTAGAAAAAGAAACAATAAAAAATAAACAAAGTGCCAAACTTAAAAAAATCTAGAATTTGTTTCCAAGCTTTTTTTCATGTCAACTAACTTAACCAAATAAGTTATCAAGAGTTCTCCATTGACCGAAACCTGATCAATAAGCTTTGTAAAACAGTTCCCCATGCAAAAATGAATTACCATTATCTTTGTGGGTCATCAATAGAAATCAAAACAACTAATGTTTCCATAAAATCAAACTTGCAAGTTTATTTAAAAAGGTACTATGAAACGTTAATGTAATATACACAACTTTTTCACTAAGAGTATAGCCACCTTGTTCCATGTTTCAGTACAGGAACTTCTGCACGCCGTCTGCCCTTAGACCTGACTTACTGTGATGACACTTACTGCAAGACGGCTGTTGAACTTTATTGGAATGAACCACATCAGGAATTCTCACCTGCTGACCAATAGTTAAGTGGTAAGTCATAGATCCATCTACATTTCACACTTATAAAATTATGATTCAATGATATGATGTCTTCACTTTTCACAAGTTTAATCCTCAAGGTCTCTTGAAATTTTTGGTAACAGATGGGATAGTGAAAGAGATAACTTCCCCAAGAAATTCAAATTAAGGAGCAGATTTCCATATGTAGACAGCTTCCGCCTAAGATTCCCAAACAAAGAGACTTCAATGCCAAGAACCATTATGTCTCACAATATCTTTGCCTCTATCTTCTTTTCTAAGAATATCTTAAATTTTCTATAGTTTATGTGTGTAGATGATTTTAATTTTTTCAACCTTTAATTCTAGTTATTTGATTTTCAAGGTATAATCCTTGAGGTTTATGTCAACATCTGACAAACAAAATAAAGACTGAGATGAATACTATAATTAAGCTTGGAAAACTGACCACTGTGTCAATTTCTGGGTCATCTATCTTAGCAAATTCAGTTAAAGGATGGAGTTGTTTTTTGCAAATCAAATCTTGCTGTCCTTGGCATTTCAGTCTTATATTGCATTCTATTCTGCTCCTGTATACCTGCTACCTCAACACGTGATTGGAGTCAACACAAGAAACACAAAATCACACAGGAAAATAATGATCTTACTCAAGGCTCCACTACCCCCTAAGTTTACATTTATCATTAGTTTTTCAGACTTAGAAATATCATATAGCAGTGAGAATTGGGACTCTGATTTTGCTTAAGCATGTCAGCCCTGATGCCAATGCTGGATGAAAAACAAAACAAAATGGAGAAAGACCTTAAAAAGACAAAAATTTCCCATTGAGCCTTGAAAGACCTCGGACCCCTCTTAGCCAGCTGGGACTGCTATCAATATTATATACAAATTGGCTTAAATAACAGAAATTTACTTCTCACAGTCATGGAGATTGGGAAGTCCAACATCAAGGTGTTGGCAAGTGTGGTGTGTGATGAGAACAAACTTCCCCACTTCCAGAAGGTGCTTTTTTAGTTGTTTCCTCACATACAGGAGAGCAGGGGGAGAAGAAGCAGGCTTTCTGGTGTCTTGTCTTTTAAGAGTACTAATTCCACCATGGGGTCTCCACCTAATGACCTAAATACTTCCTGAAGGACCACCTCCAAACACTATCGTATTGGGGATTAAGGTTTCAATATAGGAATCTGGGAGAGACATAAATATTCAGTCCATAGCAATCCCCAATTGTTCATCCATAACACTTTGTCAACCTCATATTGCCTGAACAATGCATGCTAAATGAAGACCCTTTTCTTGCCGCCTTTATATCCTGTCCCACGTCTAATGTGACCTCAATTTTCCCATATCTTCTCAGAAATTCAACAACAACAACAACCAGGTAGACTCTGACCAGATTTACCCAACTGTGTCACAAAGTCTTTAAATTTTTTTCCTCACTTCAAAACAATTATTTTAGAGTTATTCTCAGGTTATAATAATTTGAAAATATGTAGCTAAAGACTTTTGGTCTGTTTGTGTGTATTTCCATCCATGTGTATAAAAATACACAAAGTAGAATTTTTTGCAAAATATTTTTATTCCTTTCCTTTGATTTTTTAGTTTTCTAATTATGGGGTTACAGATTAATATTATTGATATTAAAATATATGTGGGTATCACATAGCTTATTAAATCATCATTCAGGGAACAAATATTTGTGAGCCTATAAAGTATCAGTTACTATGTTGGAGATTTGAAATAAAGTGAATTTTATTTTAAAAATTATGTTGTGATAATTTAATTAGCAAGCAAATTTTAATAAAATCAGATTTGCTAAGTAAATACTAATATGCCTATATACTAATAAACCAAATATGCTAAACTAATATGCAATCATTTTTCACTCATTATCATTTTAAAATATATATGAAAATGTGCTTGAAATAGAGTTATAGTTTTAAGAGAGTAATAATAAAATGTTTAAAATGTTGATAAACACCTAGAGCACATTTTAATATTACACAATTCTCTGCCAAAATGTGATTTTAAAAAGCAGAATCTGAACTACATACAGGTCAAAAGTTAATTCTATTAACATCACAGTGGGTTTTATATTGAAAGAAAAAATACCTCGTTGGTGGTTACTATTGTTGCTATTTTGACTCCTTACAACAACAACAGAATAAATCATTTGCAGCTTCAAATTCCCATTGTGGAGCAAAAAAAGAATATCTTATAAAGGGCATACCTGAAATGTCATCCTCATAAGTTTTCTATGAAAACCGTGATGTCACTTTCAGTTGGTGACTGTTGATTTTTCCCCTGGGAAAATATAAATATTCTGAAGTTATATATAATAAAAGTGTTTCACCTTAGCAAGAAAATATGTATGTATTTTGATACACTGAATAAGATTCAGTTATCTAAAATTTCTTATTCACTTTGATGAGAATGTCACAAAGTGCAAATCATTAAAAAGAAAAACAAGATGAAAAACAGCTTTCATTACTGTATCAATAACCATTCTCACTTTTTTTTTAGCTCTGGTCAAATATATTCTGTGACTCTGAAATAAACACAAAATAGAGTGCATGCATAGTCTTCAGATTGTGCAATGAATGTTGAATAACACTATATTGTTTGATCATGTATTTCTTCATCTTGTTGACATTTTTTTCTAGTTGTTGACATTTTTTATTTCCCAGATTCTTGAATGTTTGCAGCTGAAGAAGCTGATGCATCTCGGTGGAAATACAGGAGGAAAAAGAGAAATAAAGAACAAGATACAAGTTCTTTTGGATTGGTGTTTCAGTGTTCTTAGGGTATAATCCCAGCAGCGGAATAGCCAAGTACTGGAAGCAACCGAAGTGCCCATCAGCAAATGAGTGGATCCAAAAACTATGGTATATTTACACAATGGAATTCTACGCAGCAGAGAGAAAGAAGGAGCTTATACCCTTTGCAACAGCATGGATGAAACTGGAGAGTATTATGCTAAGTGAAATAAGCCAGGAGGTGAGGGACAAATACCATATGATCTCACCTTTAACTGGAACATTATCAATAGAAGAAAAAAGCAAACAAAATATAACCAGAGACATTGAAGTTAAGAACAATCTAACAATAGCCAGGGCGGGGGGGGGGGGGGCGGAACAGTGGGAAGAGGGGATTACAGGAACTACTATAAAGGACACATGAACAAAACCAAGGGGGAGGGTGGAGGTGGGGGAGGGAGGTGGGTTCACCTGGGGTGGGGTGGAGGGATGGGGAGAAAAGGCATACAACTGTAATTGAATAACAATAAAAATTAAAAAAAAAAAAAGAACAAGACACAAAAACATGAAAGAGTGTTAGGTCA
This sequence comes from Desmodus rotundus, assembly GCF_022682495.2. NCBI lineage: Eukaryota > Metazoa > Chordata > Mammalia > Chiroptera > Phyllostomidae > Desmodus > Desmodus rotundus. The sequence continues at coordinate 26,755,917 of NC_071397.1, forward strand.
TTGTGTGCATGCCTGTTCCCAGAATTTTCTTTGACCTATCTCAACCTATATATTATTGTAAAGTAAACACTGGAATTCCCATATTAGTCTTCAGTGTGTATATAGAATAAAGAGAGTATTTTTAACAGAGGTAAATATACAAGTATGAATAATAGAAGGTCACTGCTTACAAGAAACCATAGATTTCAGATAAATTAAAATAATTATTTCATGTAGTAAAAACATCTAAAATCATTTAGTAATTTGTTTATTTCTCATTGAATTTATTGGGGTGACATTGTTCACAAAACCACACAGGTTTCAAGTGTGCAAATCAATAAAACATCATCTGCACACTGCATTGTGTGTACATTGCCCAAAACCAAGTCTTTTTCCATCCCCATTGCCCTCCTTTGCCTACCTCCACCTATCCCGCTCTTTTATGCTGGCTATCGCCACACTGTTTTTGTCTGTCTGTCTGTCTGTCTGTCTCTCCATCTATTCACACTCACACACACACACACACACACACACACATTTGCTTCATCCCTTCAGCTCTGTTTTCCAGCCCTGCCCTGTTTGTTTTTAACAGGAACAGTAACAACAATCAATCTTACATTAAGGGGACCGAAATTTCTCTAACACTTTCTATATCAGACTTAGCCAATTGAATTTTAAAAGGTAAATTCAAGGTAGTATCATAATAAGTATCTCTTTTATGTATTTATTCATCAGAAAGTTAATTTTATTATAATTATCTAATTATATTTTTTGCAACACATGTTGGACACCAGTGTTTTAAGCAAAACAAAATATCTAAGAAAAATAAAACTGCTTAAGAGAAAAACAACTGTAGATAGAGAAAAATACCAAATATGTTATATAATTTGGTAAACCAAAGAAGGAAAAGATCAAGTTAATTAATTATATGTAATTCCTGATAATTGTAATTTAGAATATAATGTGTCATTCTATCTACTTCCATACCTCTCCTTTCTCTTCACTATGTCTTTGTCAGGGAACTCCTAAGTTTGTACTAGATGAATAAAGGTTACTACCTACAAATCAAGGTTTGGAAATCCACAGGTTTTCCTGCATAGAAAGAAAGGACTCTGAATCCTGCATAGCTCTTAAAAGTATTTTTATGGTACCTAAACAGTACTTTTAAAAATTCTACAAAAGTCTTTAAAATCTTTTATAGAAATAAAATCATCCATGTCTTGATCTAACAAAATTAAATTCATTATTAGTGATAGGTCATTTCATCTGCTAATTGTACTCCTTAAAAATTAATGATAACCCTGATATTATTTACTCCATATATAAAGGTTGAATTTTATTGCAGTTATGCTACTACAAAAGATCAAAATAATAATTATTTATCTATCAATGAGTAATGGAGTTTAGTAAGAATACGAAACCTTTGTATAGCATAAAGTTCTAACCAGCTAATACATCTACTTAAATATCTTATCTAATACCAATTTAAAGAAGAGAACACCAGGACAATGCAGTTATGCAATTTACACAAGCAAATACTTCTACATGGGTAGGAGCTCAGAGTCAATCCTAGATATTGACCTAGTCAGAGTCTCTGCTTCTAATAGAGATGTCGCATTAAAGAAATAAAAAGGAGAAAGTGGAGAGGGAAGAGAATTGGTACGGGAGAAAACAGAGGAAAGGAGTAAGACATCTGTAGATGAAAGATAGATAAACAGCCGTAGGTAAATAAATGATAGATGATTAGATAGATGATAGATGATGGATAGATGATACATAGATTAGAGGGATGATAGAAAGATAGATGATAGAACAAACTGACAAATGTCAAAAGGAATTTCAAATCCATTCGCTCTCTGTTTGCTCTCTTTGATAGGAACAATTTATCTACATAAGACATGATGACTGTTCCTCTCCTCTCTTCAGCAGCCCTCCTACCTGACCATCTATTCAGAACCTCACAGTTAGGAAACATCTCAAGCACTGACGTGAGACAGGGGCCAGCCTCTCAGCCACACATACCACAGGTGGTAAATCAAATGCACTCATTGTGCTACAAGTACATTTAACATCTTTATTTTTCTTCTGATGGATGAACAGAGAGCACTGACCTCTTTCCAAATGATTGTAACTGCATAAAAGAGCCATAGCTTTGGGTTATTTCACTACAGAAAGTATCTATTGCTAAGGGTCAGTGCAGGTTTTATTTCAAGGAGAGTAATCGTTCTGAAGGAGGAAGATAAATTTGTGACATATTACTTCTGAGTAGCTCTCATGGATGTGCAGAATTAACTGCCAATGATGCTTACTGATGCCATCAAGGACAAGGGGTATTCCATCCAGCGGGGGATTACAAGGGGGCATTAAAAGATCCTATAAATGCTTTTATCCCTACTTCTGTGCATAATGTGCTATGGACTGAGGGATGGCACTTAATCTTTAACCAGAAAAGAGAAATAGACCTCTGCTAACATAGCTATTGTTTAATCTCTTTCCAATACTTACAGTTTCCTACATGCTAACTTCTGTCAGTTGTTTTGAATACGAAAGTTGGGTCAGGACATTGGATAAGCAGTTGCCCTAAGTCAAATCCACATATCAAATTAGAAGATGGATTTTTTTCCTGGTATATTCTTCTGATGGGATAAAATTGGATGGAAGAAATAACTTAATATCAGATTATATTAATTATAGTTTATAATTATTTTAATATTTTAAAATTTAAGTAGAATATTTTATATAAATGTTTTTACTTATCAGAATTAACACAATGGTTAGACTGCATTATCAATTAAAATGAAAATGTGTATAAATTAAATGAAAATATGTATTCCTTTATAAACTTTAAAATTTTATTTTACAGTGAAACGTGTCACTTGAATAGGCCAATCTTTAAAATTAAAAATTTCTCCTTAAACATCAATAGCCCTTGTAACTGAACCCAAAGGGTTTCAAGCTGTGTGAATCTTTACACCTGAGATAAAATCTATTACACAAAAGATAAAGTCACAGAACACCTGGGCTTAGGTCATTTTGAAAGAAATCTCAATCTCTCTCCTCCCCTCTCTCAACTTCTTCATCTCACATTCTGATTTTCCGTATTTTTCATTGGACTTTCCATCAACATATCAGCTCTTTTTCTTCTGTGGGCATTACTCCAGTCTTGTTCTACCTACTTAATTTTTAAAGTTCAGTTATTACTTCTTTTGAAGCCAGTTTATTCTGGACAAGATGGATGGGTACATGAGATGGCGGGACACAGGACCACCTTCCACAACAGTGAGATAAATAAGAGACAAGCTGAGAGTGCACTCGGTGGGTGACATGCAGCTACTTACATGGCCGGACATTTCAATATGAGATTGATGCTACTGAATTAAGCAATGTCTTCTAATCTTAAAAACAATACAGCTACAAAATGCCAACAACCTCTAAACATCTATGCTAAACTTTGGTCTAATTATAAGCCCCATGCATCTTGCAGGCTGCCAGCTCCCAGTGAAACAGAATTCTGACAATAAATATTTCATGGTTTAATGATACTTTCAGTGAACAAATGATTTATTTTTTCTATAATCTTTAAAGATTTCAATCTGCAACCAAAAGACTGATGTTAGGGAAAGTTTGAAAAAAAATGGAGAGATAATGAGCTATATAGACAAAAATCAACATTTTGTTGAAAATGTAATGCTTCTGAATGACAACAAACTATTATCTTGTCTGGAAAATATTGTTTTGGTCTAAATAAAATCATATTTTCACTTATTTTACTGCCATAACATTTATAACATGAGTTATGTTCCCTTGTGTCTCCCATGTGGTTACATTTTAAGATGCATATTAAGTTCTGATATTTCTATTATATTTTTCTTCTATTGACCATAACTCTTGACTAGATACAAATAGAATGTTGATAAGTATATATGTATGTCTGCATATACATATATGTGTTGTTTTATATTTTATGTTAAAACAAAATTTAAGAACACATGAATCTTTATAAAATTGTATACTTTTTTATAATCTACAAGTGGCATCCATCATATTTTGATATGATATATGTACAGGCTTTGGTGAAAAAAACATTGTATTGTCACTAACATTAAATTCTCTCTCAGAGTCTTAGGTCTCCTGTTCTTGGACATATTGAGGTTTCAAGGTACAGAGAGGACAAATATTTTTTCTGGAGTGATTTTTTTTAGCAATTCTTAGCTTATTAATTTCTTCATCAAATAATTATTGAACCTTTACATATGCCAGATGCTGACATTAACTAGATGGAAGATATAGCCACTTTCATCAAGGAATGAATCTTTTTTAAGGGATGATAAACTTGAAGGGAAAGTTTTATTATATTACAAAATATGTTACAAGAAAAAATTTTCTACTGGGTGCTATAACCTCACAGAAGAGGAACACCAATATTACAGAGCTGATAAAGCTACCAGTTCTTCAGCTATCTTGAAACACTAAAGCTGAGTTAGCCTAGCCAGAGAGAGAGATCGAGAAAGAAAAAGAGAGAAATAATATTTTGGTCAAAAAATAACCAGAGAAAATACATTGATAAATGGAAAAAACACAGCCAATTGCTAATAATTTGTTGACTGCACAACCTAAAATGTTCACAGTAAAAGTGAGATGAGATGTGGTGAAACTGGATAGTAAAACATCAAACTAAAAAAACATGCAGAAGACAGATTGCAAAGGTTCTCTGGTGATAAGCTAAGGATACACTCCTGAGTCAAGGAATTACTTAGGATGACAATGAAGAGATACAAACCAGGAGAAAATCCTGAAGAGATGTATACTCAACAAAGGAGAATAGGGCAGCATTTTAGAGAGTGCATTGCAGGGCAAAGCTGGGAAGCAGTTACACAAACTAGGAGCATTTCTTGGCATTCCCTGTAAGGCCTTAAGACAGCATCCTTGGGTTCATAAAGGACAGCTATGAGAAAGAGTCTAGTAGAACTGACAGAAAACAGTAAATTATTGAGAGCAATTCTCCCGTCTTTCTTCTTCATTGTCACATCTTCCCTTTTAACTAGATCATTTCCATAAAGATATGCTGACTTTTTTTTATTTTTTAAAAGATACAAAATGAAGAAAACCTAAACACTCTCTTGCCTCTATTTCCCTTTCAATCTACATATATTTTATGACAAAACTGAAGCAGTTGTCTATTTTTACAAGCTATCATTGCTGTCTTCCCATTTTCTCTGAACTCATTCACTCAATATTTAGTCTTTAACAACTTTGCGGATGCATTTATACATTGATTGCTCACAGTTTTTTTTTTTTTTTTTTGGTTAACTTTATTCACTTGGCTGCTAGGAACTGACACGCTCTTATTCTTTCTGCTGTCACTCCTCTTTATTTCTTTCCTCTCTTTGCACGTGCATCCTCACATCCCGAACTTTGATGGTGGAGTTTCTCATGGTTCCATCGATTAACCTATTTATCTATACCCATTTCTTTAATGTTTTCATCCTGTCTCAAGGCCTGACTTGTCATCTACAACTAAGACCCACAAAATTAATCTTCTAGTTAGTCTTCTCTTCTGAACTCAGTCTCCTATATTTTGTATTGAACTGCTTTTCTGAAACCAGAAAAGTAGGTATTTGTGCTGCCTGTCACTACCAGAACCAGTAAGTAGAGACAAAGATTGAATCTTTATGGGTGCTTTATTCAGATGCCAGTGATCGGAAACAATAGAGAAGTATATAACCTCAGAAACCATCTTAACACCTCATCCCAAGCTGACCTTTTTATAAGTAGAATAAAGGGGAGGTAAGGAGTATGGAAATAAGGTTAATCAGATAAGAGTTGTAGTCCAGATGTAATTCTCCCAGTACTTCTTTATCTGTTGATCATCAATAATTGATGAACAATTTTTTATCTGCATCAGGGATGCACCCTCCCTGGAACACAATTGTTCTGATACAATCTCCATTGCTTGTGGGCCCCCAGGGCACAAAGTTTGAAATGCTTTTTGACCTCCTGGAATTATATGTTATATATTCCAGTACCTGGTATAATAGGGCAGATTTGTATCCCTTCTTATAGGAATAATTCCCCAGTCAGATAGAATGTCCATCTTCTAAATATATCCAGTAAAAGAAACAGAACTCCTTTAAATATATACAATTTTGCCTTAATTTTTCTTGAACATTGAAATTAAATTCAGAAATGGAACATTACTATCAAAACTTTCACATCTTTGATACATAACTTCAGGAGCTATTTATATGGAAAATATAATTTTTATCTTAGACAGAATTCATGATTGTAATTTGTTAGGAGATGAGAGGATGGAGGTTAAACATCTGTAAAATAAGATGAAATGGCAGGGAAAAGTCTGCAAAGTGTGAACTGCTTCTAACATATTTTCATTTGTTTCAGTTTGCTTGGCTTTCCATCCATAAAATGAATAAGATTTTGATCTCATATGAATCTCCATAAATTCAAAACTATGTGAATTTTGTTACAAAGTTTTCTAAGTCAATATAAGTCAATATATTTCTCCTAGACACTATGTGGATTAAGATGAATTCTTTGGAATAATATTGTTCTAAACTAAGCAGAAATGTGATTTAACTTATTTTATTTTATCTCATGTGTAGTTCATTAGACCTCAGATTTATAATTTGAATTGGTCTCTCTAAAAATCCAAGAAAAAGAATATCATTAAGAGAGGAAAATAGCATATTCTGGGTCTTTATGGCACTAATAAGAAATAAATACAGATATATGACACCACTTAAATACCTAGATAATGTTGAACCCAATTTTCTTTAACACCTGACAAAAGATCTAAGTACTGTTTAAGAACTTAGACAAAGATAATTTACATTTTTCCATTTCCAAATGTGACAAAATTTGAAATGTTGGAAAAATTAAATAATATCTCCCTTACATTGTTTTCTTCAATTTCTGTATTTTTAATAACTTCTCTTTCTCTCACTTTACGTAATGAATGAATCACATATAGTGGATTTTTTAAATTGATAATTTAAAAATTGAAATAGGATGCTATGCAAAAAATAAAAACTTGCCCTATCTTAACTTTAAAATACCATACTAATGTTCTGCTTTTTTAGTTTATTGATCAATTGTTTTAATGAACGTGTATTCCGTAAAAGACACCTGGTGACATTATGCTCTCAACACATCACCTGTGGGGTGTTGCCATGGGGACTAACTATACCAGGTTACTCTGTTGTCTTAGTTCTGATCACTGAATCAAATGCCTTGTGTTTCTGATAGCATACATATATTTATGGTATGTTTGAGTGTGTAAGGTAAACTTTCAGACTCTTCAGTATTTCTGTGTTAGTGGGATATAGATCCCCAGGTTGAGAGACTTGTGGTGACCTTCATGGGCCAGCAGAGTTGACTGAGGTCTTGATATCTATATTGAGGAAAAACAGCCCAAAGGTGGAATTATCAAAAGAATAAATCCTGAAGAAACATTATCCTCCAGAGACATTTATTTAAGAATTATAGCTCTTGGAAACCTGAAGTTGAATGAAGAAATCTAAATATATGTGTGTATTTTTTTTCCTTTGATGCAATGATGTCATTCACTGTGTCCCTTTTCTTAGGGTCACTCTCCTCATCTCTAAGAAAAAGTATGTATCAGGGGATCAGTAGGAGGAAATTGCCTACTTTTATTCATAGAACTATTATTAAAATTAATTTAAAATATGATAGAAGCATTTGGCACCCTTTGATGCATTATATCAGTGAGTTATTTGACATAAGTCTACTTTCCCATTCTCTACAATTTTAATGTTCTACCATCAAAGTGTTTTGAACAGTAAATATATAATTTGGAAGGTGTTGCATTTTTTCCCCCTTGCTTGAAGATTTACAACATTGTACATTACTGTGAGTTCTAAAAGTTCAGCATTAATTTTTTCTTCCACGCAGAATTCCACCATGTTATCTGACCATAGAAAACTTTTTCTGAATAGCTTTACATGACAGATACATCTTAGAGAACAGCAACTACAAACCCTCAGGAGCACTCTATAAGCTTTCTTTTGACTTGTTAAGGAATATTGAATATTCCTAGGTCCCAGTTCCTGCTGTCTAATAACTACCAGAAACATTGTCATTTGGGGGGACTATGTCCACTTTTATAGCTTTCTTTCCCATTCATTTCCATGCTCTTTCTTTTCTCTCAGCCTGACAAAGGAGATGTGAGTGCTGTGAGAACAGGACCGGAAGGGTCTGAGGAAGGCCCAGCGGTGGTGAAATAACTTCAGCAGTGCCAGCACACTGTCCAAGCTTAATTATGTACATGTTTTTCTATTTTTTAAAGTTAAAATGTACCTGAAAGAAACGAGAATGCTGATGTTGACTATTCACAATTCTGTTATTTCAGGTGTTTTGAAAATGAAAAGAAAAAAATTAACTTCACTGCCATTTTTATTTCTGTTCTATGTGCCTCATCACTTGGCACCAGGAGATGGGCACTGATGCCAAGCTGTTGAATTTCAGACATTGCCAGCTCTGTTGGACTGGTGCTGCATGTCTTTACAATGAGGCTATTACAACTCTTGACTACTTTTCTCCATCTCTTCTTTTCTGTGCTTATCTCCCTGAGGGCTGTTCAATCAAGACTCAATAAAAATTGTTGAACTATTCAGCTTTTTATTGAGAGACTTGATGCTTCAGTCCCACAGGAGCCCACTGAAGAGATTAGGCTCATTACCATAAAGAGGCAAAGAGAATGCTAAGGACAGGGAAAGGCACAAATCAAAACTGCAATGCACTGTGCTGGACCAACTTAGCCACTTAAGAGAGAAATGAGGTGAGGAAGACACTAACATCAGAAGAAAGCTAATATTCATAAAAGACAATGTATTTGTTCAAAAAGAGCATACATTTATAACTTGTATCTATCCATTTTAATTTACATGGATACAAATGGCACTTATTCAATAGGATGATTTTTTTTTTCATTAAAAACAATTTTCCTTGATATAGAGGAATGGACATAAGTTTAATTTCATGCAAAAGGCCCCTGTACTTCTAGAAGTGGAATCACTGGGTCAAAAGACATTTTCATTTTTAATTTTTTTGAGGAGATTCCATACTTTTTTCCCCACATTTGCTTCACCTGTCTGCATTCCCACCGATGGTAAGATTTCCTTCTTTTTTTAATGGCCAAATAATATTTTATTGTGTAAATTCCCCACTGCTTTTTTACTCATTCATTTATTGATGATCACTGGGCTGTTTTCAGATCTTGGACATTGCAAACAATAATGCTACTATGAACATAGGAGTGTGTACATTCTTAGGATAAACCTGCATATTATTATGCTAAGTAAAATAAGCCAGTCAGTGAAAGACAAATGCCATATGATCTCACCTATATGCAGAATCTAATGATCAAAATAAACTGACAAACAAAATAGAAACAGAGACTTGGATTCATGGAATGGACTGGCAACTGGCAGAGATGAGGCAGAAGGGGGGACTGGATAAAAGAAAGTGAAGGGTTGAACCAAAGACCACATATGCATAAACCATAGACACAGACAATAGTGTGGTGATGGCCAGACAGTGAGGGCTGAGGGCTGGGTGGAAGGGGGCAATGGCAGGATGGCATATCTGCACTAATGTCAACAATAAAAATAAAAATAAAATAATGAATCCCGTCTATTTAGGTCATGTTTTGAGACTTTTCATTATAGAAGCATGCCACTATAATTTATTGGCAATATGCTCAAGAACTTTACTTTGCTATCTTTCTCTATGAAAGACTGAGGATTTATTTTAAGCATTTTCTAGAAAAATTGTAAAATACAACATAACGCAGTTGAGATAACTTTACATGTTGGGGGGGTGGAAATAAAGAAAAGCCACACTGTAATTTGGAGAACCAAATTAAGGGAACCAAAAATGTGTAATATCATTTGAGCTTATTAATTCATTCACTCTACTGGTCAGGCAGTCTACTTGGAACTGGGGATATAGAGGTGACTATAGCCTAAACTCTGAACATAAGCACTATATTTAAATCATTTGAGTACACTATAAAGTGATGTAGAGACAGATGCAAATAAATGATTAATAATGTTTGTATCAATAGAGACTGAAAATGAAACTAAGTGATCATCTTGTTTTTAATAAATTGAATAAGTTATTGAGCAGTTATTTTGGTAAATAAACTCTAAAATTATTTGAAATTTTATGTACCCATTTTGGTTTGTGTTAAGTTCTATTCAAAATGAAGAATTAGAAGATATTTCACAGAACAAATGTTTCCATGATAAAAATTTTATACAAAACTTAGTAGGTAAGCTTTTCTTGTCTAAAATACAAAAATTCAACAATGTCTGAAACAATTATTTAGACAAAATAACTATTACATTTTGTTTTTTATTATTATTAATTCTCTGGTATAAAAAGAATATGCTATTTATTCACCAATAATAAAAGATGCAGAGTTGATCTATCAATATTCCTTGCTCAAGTATTCTCAAAATAAATACTAGTATAAAAAGCAATACATTTGTCCATGTGTCCTTTATAGTAGTTCCTGTAATCCCCTCTTCCCAAGGGGGAGGGTGGAGGGATGGGGAGAAAAGGCATACAACTGTAATTGAATAACAATAAAAATTTAAAAAAAAAGCAATACATTGACTGGTCATCATTACCAACATCTCTAACCTGATATTTTTCCACTCTGGTGATGTTTCTATTCTTCTCTACTATTCTTGGCTACTATAAAAAATGACAATGCCAGACTCCCACAAGGGAGGCATAAGTAGATACACTTTGCCTTCTCACCCAACCAAGAGAAGGACAACAACAAATTTAGAAGCAAAAAATAACCAGAAATGCCAGAAAATTGAACTGTATGGAAGTCCAACAACCAAGGAGTGAAAGAAGAAACATTCATCCAGATAGGTAGGAGGGGCATAGATGGGCAGTCGGGGTGGAGAGGACTCAAGACAAGGTGGCAGCTGGTGGACCAGGTGGTCCTACATTTGCATGCATATAAACCAGGAGGAACAACTGGGGAGTGAGACAGACTATGCAACCCGGGGTTCCGGTGCAGGGAAATAAAGCCTCAAAACCTCTAACTGAAAAAACCCGTGAGGGTTGAGGCAACAGGAGAAACTGCCAGCCTCACAGGAGAATTTATTGGAGAGACCCATAGGGTGCTAGAATGTGTACAAACCCACTCACATGGGAATCAGCACCAAAAGGGCCCAAATTTGTATGGGTAGCCAGGGAAGTGACTGACAGCTGACCGAGGGCCCAGCAAGTGTCTTTGTTCCCTTAGGACCCCTCTATCCCATACAGCATCACAATGCAGCAACCTGGGTTGTCCCACCTTGGCAAATACCTAAGACTCTGCCCCTTACTATGTAACAAGCATACTGAGACAAAAAAAAATATGGCCCAAATGAAAGAACAGATCAAAACTCCAGAAAAAATACAACTAAGCAATAAAGAGATAGTCAGCCTATCAGACATACAGTGCAATACACTGGTAATCAGGATGCTTACAGAAATGGTGGAGTATGGTAGCAAAATAGAGGAAAAAATGAAGGCTATGCAAAATAAAATAAATAAAAATATACAGGCAACCAACAATGAAGGGAAGGAAACTCAAATTCAAATAAATGACTTGGAGTAGAAGGAAGAAATAAGAATTCAACAAGAACAGAATGAAGAAACAAGAATTCAAAAAATGAGGAGAGGCCTAGGAACCTCAGGGACAATTTTGAACATCCCAACATCCGAATCACAGGGGTGCCAGAAGGAGGAGAAGAAGAGCAAGAAATTGCAAACTTACTCAAAAAAAATAATGAAGGAGAACTTCCCCAATGTGGCAAAGGAAATAGACTTCCAGGAAGTCAGGAAGCTCAGAGGGTCCCAAAGAAATTGGACCCAAGGAAGCACACACCACGGCATAACATAATTACATTACCCAAGATTAAAGAGAAAGATAGACAGCAATTAAAAACAGCAAGAGAAAAGCAGACAATTACCTACAAAGGAGTTCTCATATGACTATCAGCTAATTTCTCAAAAGAAACCTTGCAGGCACAAGGGGCTGGAAAGAAGTATTTGAAATCATGAAAGCCAAAGATCTCCATCCAAGATTACTCTATCCAGCAAAGCTATCATTTAAAATGGAAGACAGATATAGTACTTCCCAGATAAGGTAAAGTTAAAGGAGTTCATCATCAGCAAGCCCTTATTACATGAAATGTTAAATGGACTTATCTAAGAAAAAGATAAAAATATGAATAGTAAAATGACAATAAACTTACAACCATCAGCTGAACCTAAAACAAAAACAAACTAAGTAGATGACTAGAATAGGAATAGAATCACAGAAATGGAGATCACATAGAGGGTTATCAGCTGGGAGGGGGAGTGGGGAGAATGGGGGAAAGGTACAGGGAATAAGAAGCTTAATTAATAGGTACAAAATAGACAGGAGGGAGTTAAGAATAGTATAGGAAATGGAGAAGCCAAAGAACTTATATTTATTGGACATGAACTAAGGGGCGGGGTTAATGCTGGTGGGAGGGGTGGTGAAGGGGGAGGGGAATAAAGGGGAGAAAAAAATGGGACAACTGTAATGGCATAATGAATACCATATATTTTTTTTAAATGACAATGCTTGTGCATTACCCAGAATGACTATATTTCATTCTTGGGTGCAATGTGGGCATGTGAACATTTACAAACCCAACCAGGTGATTCTAATGTGGTCAAGTTTAAGATGTATCCTTCTACCTGTAATTAAAAAGGAAAAAAAACTAGACCTCAAGACCATCTTGATAGCTTAATTTTCTGAGACTTTTTTTTTGATTAGCAGCCATAAACAAGTGAGACACTTTGAAAAATATATTTTAAATATTATAGATGACAATTTGTTCATCATAAAAGTGAAAGATTCACAATTAATAAAATAACAATGATCAATTAAACATTAATTAATATTTCATAATTAATACAAAATGAGACTTCTAAATATTTTAAATACATTTTGTCTTAAATTTACAATAAAGCAACTAAGTGAGTCTCTTTTTTTACTTCTAAGATATTTGACAATAAGTTGCTGACTTATCACTCTAAAAGTTTTAGAGAATATTTCCTACAAGAAATATTATTTTGTGTAATGAAAATATAAATGCCAAAATCATGAAATTAACATTGATATATTATGATATTCTAATTGATACTCAACATTTAGCTCAATACTTAGTCCAATAATTTTCTTCACAGAAAAATGATCCAGTCCAGGATAATGCATCATATCTCCGTAGTTTCCTTCAATATGGAACAACTCCAATGTCTTGCATCTACATTTATAACCTTGAAACTTCTGACAATTACTAGCAATTATTTTGAAGAATAAGCTTCTATTTTGTTTGGTTTGATATTTCCTCATGGTTCAATTCTGATAATGCATTTTTGGCAAAATATCACAGAAGTAAGAAGTAATGATGCATTCTTCTCCTTGCATCCATTAGGTGGCACAGTGTAATTTCTCCCATTACTGGTGAATCTGACATTTATCACTTGAGTAGGGAGGTGTCTGATGACTCTCTCCGCTGTAGAGTTATTATTTTCCCTTTTGTAACCAATAAGTATTTTGCAGAGGGACTACATAAGTATTTCTTTATTCATCAAACTTTTAGCAATTACTTTTATCATCCATTTTTTTTATCTTGGCTGAATTAATCATTGATTTAATTGTTTTGCTCTGTGTTAGTTTTAGCAAGAGATATTAAATCACCAAATTCAGGGAATGTAAAAATAAGTTCATTTTTAACTCTTAGTTGAATACTCCCGACTAGAAGGTGTCTTCTCTTCTTTTCCCAGACTTAATCTTAACTTAGTATTGCCCGGCTTGTCCCTATTTTAGTGTATTCAATTTTCTGTTGCTTTATTTGGAACTCTAAGACTATAAGTTTTCAGTCCATATATTCCCAGGCCACCACTGGTGCTTAATTTTCACCTACTGTAGGTACCACCTAATTGTGCCACCCTGAAACTCATCTGTGATGTATTGAGCATTTCATAATGACTCATGTGGCTTCCCTTCTCCCATCTACCCACATTATTGCTCTGGTTGGGAGACAGCTCTCCCTGAATATTTTCACATTCAGATTCTCTGCACTGTCTGCATGAATTGAAAACAAAAAGATAAGAGAGAATTTGACCTCACTTATAATGTTGTTATTGCTGCCTTAAAGAAAGTGGTTTTTTTTAAGCCCTTGATTTAAATTTCCTAAAGTAGATTCACTCCAGTCTCATCCTTGAAATATGGGCCCCTTTAATCCATGAAACTTCTTTCACAAGAGAGTACACTGTCTGCAATGTGGGATGGGACCAGGAAGAGTGTATATCAATACAATTGGTCTTGAGGTTAGTTGCAAAGATGTTGTTATTTCAGAATACTATGTGAGTAATCATAGAGGATTTGGATGAGTAGGGGGATTCTAGAGATATTTTGGAATGAGAGTTTACAGGACATGCTAATTGGATATGTCTCTGGTGGGGGAGAGAGTGACACAAATAGAAAACCTCAGTTCCTGGACGGCGGTGACTTTCACTAATGGAAGGAACAAAAAAGGGTAGATTTGCAGGGGATAGGGGAGATCTCAGCTTTGAACGGGCTGTGTTGTAGGTAGTAGTGAGACATTTAAGTGGAAAACTTCAGTTGGATTATAAACCTACAGGGTTGGAGCTTATAGGAGAGATTGAAGTGGGGATAGAGATTTGGAAGTCATACGCAAGATAAGGACAATAAAACCTCCAAAATAATCAGATAGAAGGAGAGGGAAATCGCTGTGATGAACATCATCATCTAAGGAGAATCAGAGAGGGAAGGATGTCATAAAGGTACCTGAAAAGGAACAGCAAGCGAAAACTAGGAGAGATGAGTGTCACGTTATTGAGTGCAAGGCACTAGATGAACACTTCAGAATTACCTCTGATGTTAAAATCGCAAAACAAGTCAATGTGGCTTGTGCCGTGAAGAAGCAATTCTGTATATATACGGTTTCTAGGGTAAATATCTCTGAAAGGTTAAAAACAAAACAAAAAAAAGACAAGAGTACACTTAGGTCTGACTCAACGTAAATAGCACTGATATGGGAAAGAGAGCAAAATCATGTCGGGACACTTTAAGAAAAAACCCAAATGCTAAAAGTTAATATAAACATATAATTTTAAAAATTATCATAAAATATTTTATTTTTGATGTTTCGTACAAGTTATTAATTCTTCATTTTAATAGTATATCTTTATTAGAAGACAGTTTAAATAAAATAAATGTCTCTGTATATACCTATGCTGGAATTTGTTACTTAAATATTAGAGACCTAATCGGGACACAGAACTACGTAAGACAGACAATTTCAAATCTCTGCCAGAAATCCTGGCAGAATAATGCTCTCATCTTTCAGAAGGACAAATACAGTGAGTCATCTTCCTGCACAGTTCCTACAACATCTCCATTTCCAGCACTTTCATTCTAATTGTAGTTATAGACTATATTACATGACACCGTGACAACTACTGTTTATTTCTGATACAGCATGGCTACCATATATTTAATCTTATTTTTTCCCAGATACACCCAAAAGAAAGACCCTATTTTTGAAGATGGTGTATTTCAAAAACAAGTGTTTTTTTTTTTTTATTTGTAAGCAGTGGCTTTAGTAAGAGATGGTATAATCAGTGGCTTAATGCATTTATTTTCATAATAGATATGGCAAAAATATAGGTTTATAATAAATACTGATGTATAACAGCAGATCCTTATACCCAATTTTCATTTTCCTCTTCCCAAATCAAATTTTATATGGCCAGCAATGTAATTAGCTAAACAATGTCATTCCAGGCCTCCTATACATCCAGATAAGGTCATGTGACTGAGTGCTAGCCAGTAAGCAGTTACCTGAAGTTCTTGGGTAGGATTTCTAGGAAAGTCCTCCCAAGAGGAGGAGACAAATTACTTGCAGGGATTTGTTGTCCTTGTTGTTGTTGTTGTTGTTGTTGTCGTTCTCTACTCTTTCTGCTTTCTAACACATGGAATATGGATGCAATGGATAGAACTCCAGAAGCCAACTTATAGGCATTTGGACAAGTGTCACATCCTAGGGATGGTGTGAAAGAGAGCTGATTCCCTGACACCACTGCAGTGCTACCATTCTGGATTTAATCTCTTACTCTGGACTTTTATTTTTAGAGTTTTAAAATGCCCTCCTTCTCCTTCTTCTCCTTCTCCTTCTTCTTCTTCTTTGCTTAAGCCACTGTTTTGAGTTGTGTCATAGGCTGAATATTGGTTCCTAAAGATATACAAGTCCTAATCTTTGGAACCTATGAGTATTGCTTTATCTGGCAATACTAACTTTGTAGATGCAATTAAATTAAAGACTTTGAGGAGAGATTACCTGGGTGGGTGTAATTTAATTAAAATGGTCCTTAAAGAAGGGAGGAGGAAAAAAGGTTTGATTACATAGATGGATGTTACACTGGAACAGCTGGTTTGAAGGTGGAGAAAAAGGCCATGAGCTAAGCAAGGTGGCTTTAGAAAGAGGGAAAAGCAAGGAAACAACTCTCCTCTACTGTCTCCAAAAGTAGTGCAGGCCTGCTGACACCTTAAGCCCATGTAAACTGATGTTGGATTTCTGCTCCCTAGAAGGATAAGAACATGAATGTATGTTGTTGTGTTCCTGGTAGTTTGTTATACCCACAATAGAAAACTAGTAGGGGATCCTTCCTATTTGTAGGTGATTACAGTTCTTAAATGATGCGGTACAAATGGGATTGTTAAGAAAGTAAGAAAAAATTGTTCTAATGTAATTTTTAAATTCTTTCAAGAGAAGGATTTTATTAATTTATGTGGAAGATACTAGTAAATATTAGCTGGTACATAATATGTATTGAATAAACATTTGATGAACTAAAATGGATTTTAGTCATTCTATCCTTGTATTGTGCTAAAGAAGAAAGGATTTTGGCCCTGGCAGGTGTGGCTCAGTGGACTGAGTGCTGGCCTCTGAATCAAAGGGTCACCAGTTTGATCCCCAGTCAAGGCACACGCTAGGTTGCAGGCCAGGTCCCCAGTAGTGGGGGCAGCAAGAGGCAACCACACATTGATGTTTCCCTCCTTCTCTTTCTCCTTTCCTTTCCCTCTCTCTAAAAATAAGTAAATAAAATCAATTTTTTTTAAAAAGGGAGGGTTTTGAAAAAGGAAAAAATCACTTATTTTCCCCACCATAACTTGAGAGTGACATTGAATCATATTTTTCTGTTGATTTGTACTTTTGCAAATGTACAATAGCTAATCTTTTAGATATAATTAATAGTATACAAGGAAATGAAAATGTTTTGGAGAATTGATATGATTGCATCAAAATGATCATATTTCTAACTTAATTAGTTGTTTACTGAGTATGAATTATTATGACATTTTTCAATAACTTCCAAAAGAAAGCATCTTTATGTTGTTTATCTGAGTTTGCATTAAGTCAAAATCTATAAGCATAATAAGGTGATATAGACAATTATTTTTGCCTTTGTTTAATTAATTAATTAATTAATTACTCTATTTTGAATTTATTGGAGGGACATTTAGCAAAATTATATAGGTTTCAGGTGCACAGTTCTATAATACATTACTGTATATTGTATTATGTGTTCACCACCCTAAGTCAAATCCCCTTCCATCACTGTTCATCCCCCCTTATCCTCTTCTACCTCCCTCCACCCACGTTCTCCTCTGGTAATCGTTATGCAATATAAACTTTTCTCTTGTCATAAGGTTAATTGTTTGCTTTCTGACAGTATGTCTGTGTAAAAACTACATGCTACAAACCCAACTACTATATTTCTTACCAAAACACAGCAGTTAACCAGGTGTTATAAGTCAAACAACTATTTTACCCAGTTATATATCTAGGTATGCCTTGGTTCTGAGAATGTCTTCATGTTTAGGCTTATTTTATGACTATATTGTTTAGTGGAACTTAAACTATAGAGTACATAAGAAATACAATCTATTGTTAAAAATGGAGATGTGGAAGCTTTCTTCCTGTAGATTCTTATCCAGTACATACCCATAAAAATGGAGAAATCAGCCCTGAATTGTATGTGTCAGTGAGTTGGGTGTTGCCCCACAAACCAAAAGACTGCTGGTTCGATTCCCAGTTAGGGCACATCCCTGGGCTGCGGGCCAGTTCCCCAGATTGGGATGTGCGAGAGGCAACTGATAGATGTTTCTTTCCCTCCCTTTCTTCCTCCCCCTCTCTCTAAAATTAAGTGAATAAAATGTTTTTTAAAAATGGAGAAATCAGTATTTGCACGATCTCTCTACATGACTCCCACACAGGAGGTCAGATATTTATACCTATGTGTTGGAAAACAGTTCTGCAATAACCTTTTACATGACAATTAAGAGGCAACTTGAGGTACTCGTTTTACTTCAGTACATTTTGTTTTAGTGCAAATATTTTATGAAACTCGTAATAAATAGTGTTATAATTAGAGAATTTTTATCCTCTAAACAATTGAGTCTACGTTCATATTTTCCTATGTAGGCAACTTTATTTGAGGGAGAATTCCCAGGGTAAAACATTAAGAAGCATCTGTCATCTTTGCAGAACCTCATAAAACAAGGGGCACTGCAAGTTTGAGTAAATGGATTATGCTACATAAAACACTCGGAAAGTACCTTCACGCACTGAAACACCATGGAGTGCATTTTACAGTCTTCTAGTACTAAAAGGTGGTTAGCATTACACTATAATATTCATGATAAATTTTCAGAGACTCTCTGGGAAAAATAAAGTAACTAGGGACTACAGTAAAAATAATAAAATTAAACATATTCAAGTAAGAAAAAGTAATACTTAATTTTTAGGTGAACTTTAAAATATTCAAGAACGATTAGTATCTAAATCCAGTTTTGTTCATTTACAGGTCATTCACTATTTTTTATAGTTAAGATAATGCATTTATATTTTCTTAAGTTAATAATAAATAGAAACCATCTGGTAACAATAAGAGGCAATATTTATTGTGTTCTTACTATTTGGCAGATACTGTACTATGTCTCAATATATTTAAGCCACATAACAGCCCTGTGGGACAGTGTACTAGTCAGTGTTCTGCTGGAAAATGGAACCGATAAGATGTGTATATATTGAAGAGAGATTTATTTTAAGGAACTGGCTCCCATGACTGTGGGGGTTGGCAAGTTCAACATCTATAGGACAAAGCTGCAGACTGGAAACTCCAGCAGGAATTGATGTTGTGGCTTTAAGTCTGAAAGCAGTCTAAAGACAGAATTCTTTCCTCTTCAGGAGTTTTCTCTAGGCTTTCAAGTGGTTGTCTGAGACCCCTCTCCATATAGAGGATAATCTGTTTTACTCAAAGTCTACTGATGTAAATATTAATCACATCTAAGCAATGGCTTCATAGCAGCATTTAGACTGGTGTTTTGACCATATAATTGGGCACCGTATCCTAGCCAAGTTGACTCATTATCATAACCATCACAGGTAGGTACTACTATTATTCCACTTTACAGAAGAGCAAACTGAGGCAAAAATTTAAATTTGCCCATGATTATGAAATAAGTAATGTGAGATCTAGGACTCAAAAGCAGACTGTGGAATACCTGGAGATGTACGACTCAGTTCCCACTTCAAGGAAAGACTTGTTGCCAAACTGTGTGTTGGAGAAGGAACCTGGAATAAGGGAGAAGGCAGGGAAAGGGGAAGAACATGGTAAGCATATAGATTTGAATTTTCCGTTTATTTTGGGTCTGCCTTAACTAGAGAAAACCCCTTCACTCTTTTTAGCAAAGCTTACATCTAGAAAGTAAGGCATGCGTTTAAGGGCCCGGGCCATCTAGGCCCCGTGTAGAACATTCTGAAGGGTCATAATTATTCCATAGTTTGCTCCCAGACTTCTGAGGCTTTGTCAATACTGTATTGAAGTTTACTTCTTTCAATGCCAAAATCCACTTCCTCTCTTTTCCTTCACAGGTGTTGATTCATGTACACCCCAAACTTTATATTAACATTTGTTTTAGAATAATCAATCTGTGATATAGGTCATGTTGTCCTTAGCAAGAGTTCATAAACCACTATTAAGGCATCTTATATAGCATAGCTATAGTTCTTTATTATACATATTTATTGGCAAAATATAATAATTAAATATTAATAAGCTGGTAGGATGATTATTGTTGGATAAAATGGAAAACACATATGTCAAGAAGGTTTTTTAATCCTTCCCTTTTTGACTATGCTGCTGTAACCGAGCAAACAGGAGCCCATTCATGTGGCACCTTGGTGCATGACCCAACAATCAGTGCTGAGAGAAATGGGTTTTATTAGTCCTGCATATCCTTAAGCGGGCTGCACAAACAGTTCTCCAGTCCCTCTAGAAGTACAGTTGTGAGTCTCAAAGTCTCCATCTTCTTGCAGCAGCTCTCTCCTTCAGGATATGAAGTTGATGGTCCTCAGCTTTCATGCAATAGTCCATGAAAGCATGTGCCATGTTGCACTGGGTCATGGTGAAGTCCAGGAAAGGCATAGCCCCAAGAGTGGCCTTTCCATATGTCCCAAGTCCCAAGAGTCAGCGTCTTTCAAGGCAGAGTACTTGATGTATTCTGAGTTAGCTAGAGCAGGCACGATCAGAGCATCAGCATGCTGTTCCCTTACTACACTAGGCCACCTGGTCAAATCCTGAATACAAATGCCTAGCTGCTGCATCGTGGCTCTCTCTCCTCCACACTCACTCCACTCATGTGGCTTCTATCTCACTATCAGCAGCATGGATGAATCTTCCTTACATGGCTGTCCTTTTTACTATGGACCATCATAGCTGCTACCTACTGTCTCTGCCCTCATGGTGGGCCAGCCTTTCTCTCTCTCCACCCACCTTAGTTTAAATCCTGAACCGGAGCTTCCTGCAGCTACCTCCCACAGTGAGCTGCATTTGACAGTTTCCCATTTCGTTTACATTCTCTTGGCTGCCACCTTTAGTCAAGGCAAGAGAGACTCAGTGGCATGGGAAAACTGCCACTCTGCCTCTTGTGCAGATGTACAAACCCTGGCTGTGTCACAAGTCACCATACATTCTGAAAGTCATGTATACACCATGTGTCCTAGGGCGGTAGCACAGCTATGATCTAGCCTTCAGCTTGCCGTTGCTATGAAAACTATCTCAACTGTCATATGGTCTGCTCCCCCCATCCCTCAACCAAGGGCTGTGGGGTTTTGGGGGATCTCTCACTCTGCACCCCGTTTCACTACTTCCATGCCACCTATAATTACAATAAACATGGAAGCTGCATCAGTGAGGATCAAGGGCAAGTCACAAAAACACAGCCTATGGCATGGAGCTTGTTGGAGTAAAATTAACATGAGGGAATAGCTGCAAAGGCATGAAAAACATGAAAGCCAAATGAAGAGCTATGAAGAAAGGCATAGATTAGCAATTTCAGAAAGCATCCTTAGAGGCAGATGGTGTTCTTGAACCCTAGTGGAGGTGCTGCATGGAGGGAACTAGAAACAGGGAGGGGAGCTATTGAAGCATTTTCAATAATGGCTGTGAACACAGTAAAAGGTACTGTTGAGAGTAAACAAACACCAAAAAATTATAGCTGCCTAAAACAGAAATGAGGACACATAGTCTCCTTTCTCTTTTCTTTTCTTCTCTTTCTTCTTTCTTTCTTCCTTTCGTTCTCCTTCTTTCCTTCCTTCCTTCCTTCCTTCCTTCCTTCCTTCCTTCCTTTCCTTCTTTCTTCTTCTTTCCTCCTTTTCTCCTTTCTAAAACCATCTAATGATTAGGAGTCCAGCAAATGTTGGACAAGCCAGCCTTCTGAAAGTCTGGAGGAATGGAAGAGAAATGGTCTTAGGTCAAATGGATTAATGACAAGCACACCAAGATGTAAAATCAGTGACAAAGATTTTTAACTACAGAAAAAGACCAAGCTCCATGGTATGCTGACATTCCTATCACTATTCTCAAACTGTATCAGTGCGATTAATTAATCCTAACCCTTCTTTCAGAATGCATTTCTTCATCTTGCCCAGTAAATCTCATGGCATAAATTAAAAATATACAACAGAAATTAAGACATAGTTTGTAGCTATTCATTCACTGAGTGTACCCTTTACAAATCAAACCAAGCTTCACTTGTTTCTCTGTTCAAATTTGTAAGAGTCATGGTTTATCTTGCAAGCATACAGGGAAAAAAAGTTAGCATATGGTTTCTGAGATCTTAACAGAAGAACAAGAGAAGCTAGACAATTTACATAATGATAGTATAGGTGAATACAAGGCTATTCAAGTTCATTTACCATATAGGTGGGAAATTTTTCTTTCTCTAAGCCAAACATACTTTAGATTATTTGAACATTGTGATGTTTTACATCCTTTGAAGTTGAAGGTTGTTTACAGAAAGGTTTAAAAAGAAGCATGTGCCAAAGCTCTCAGGGAACATTTTGTCATCACTTATGAGTATCTTTAGAAATTTCTTACTCCTCAATAGTCAGGAGGAGAGAATGAGTAAATAAGTTTAAATTTCAACAAGATCTTTCTCCCACCTTTCTGCTGCTTTGTTCTGTAGAGCTTGAGGTCTTTTTTAAAAATGTATTTTTTTATTATTGTTCAATTACAGTTGTCTGTATTTTCTCCCCACCCCAACCAAACCCACCTCCCTCCCCCACCTCCAACTTCCCCCTTGGTTTTGTCAATGTGTCCATTATAGTAGTTCCTGTAATCCCCTCTCCCCACTGTCCCCTCCTCACTCCCCTCTGGCTATTGTTAGATTGTTCTTAACTTCAATGTCTCTGGTTATATTTTGTTTGCTTTTTCCTTTTGTTGATTATGTTCCAGTTAGAGGTGAGATCATATGGTATTTGTCCCTCACTGCCTGGCTTATTTCACTTAGCATAATGCTCTCCAGTTCTATCCATGCTGTTGCAAATGGTATAAGCTCCTTCTTTCTCTCTGCTGCATAGAATTCCGTTGTGTAAATGTACCATAGTTTTTGGATCCACTCGTTTGCTGATGGGCACTTAGGCTGCTTCCAGTACTTGGCTATTGTAAATTGTGCTGCTATGATGCAATCCCTATTAAAGTGCCCATGACATATTTCACAGATATAGAACAAACATTTCAGAAATTTATATGGAACCATAAGTGACCCCAAATAGCTCCAACAATTTTGAGAAAGAAGAACAAAGCAGGAGGGATCACAATACCTGATATCAAACTGTATTACAAGGCCACTGTAATCAAAACAGCCTGGTACTGGAATAAAAACAAGCACATAGACCAATGGAAGAAAACAGAGAGCCCAGAAATAAACCCAAGTTTTTACGGTCAATTAATATTTGACAAAGGAGGCAGGAGCATAAAATGGAGCAAAAATAGCCTCTTCAACAAGTGGTGTTGGGAGATCTGGACAGTTATGTGCAAAAAAATGAAACTCAATCACCAACTTATACCATATACAAAAATAAATTCAAGGTGGATAAAAGACTTAAATGTAAGTTGTAACACCATAAAAGCCCTAGAGGAGAACATTGGCAGGAAAATCTCAGACATTCCATGCAGCAACATCTTCACTGATACGTCCCCTAAAGCAAGGGACATAAAGGAAAGAGCTTGAGATCTTATATCATCTTGCCTCTAGACTCTTTATCTTATCTTAACAGGAATCTAGATAATACCAGCTTGTATATTGAAAATGAAAAGTAATCAATAAGTTATCTTCTTTCTACTTAAAGCTATTGTCCCTTATAGCTTCTTTTACATTTTTAAAGGAATTTTACTGAGATATCATTTACAATTAATTTTACCCATTGTTGCTGTAAATTTTAGTGAGTCTGATAAATTCATGTACTCATCTAACCATCACCACTATTTAAATATAGAACATTTCATAACTCCAAAAGAGCCCGAGTGTGTCTTCTTAGCCCTACTCCTATCCCCAGACAACCACGGATCTGTTTCGATCACTGAAGATTTTATTTGTATTTTCAGACTTTTATGTAAGTGGGATCATCTAGTACATAATCTTTCCTGTCTGGCATCTTTCAGTCAATATATTGTTTGTGAGATTCACCTACGTATTTGCAGGTATCAGCAATCATTTACTTTTATCAGCACTATTTCATTGTTTCGATAGAACACAATTTGTTTATCTTTACCTGCCAGTGGATGTTTGAATTTTCTTTTTATTTTTTGTCATAATGAAGTGGAAATGCAAAATAGTGTAACTATTTTGAAAAACAATTGGACACTTTCTTGTAAGTGGAACAGACTTACTATTAACCAAGATGGTCTTAATGTTTTCCTCAACCTGATTACAGGTTTCTTCCTGATATAAGCCCCTAGCCTCTCTTTTCTTAGATCATTTGATTTAGAAAACCTTCAATTATCAGTTCTATCTCTGCCCATTTTGAGATGTAAATCTTAGCCTGACCTCTCTGCAGTTTCAGAACCCAGGGAATATCTTTCTCAATGACCTGGTAGGCATCCCTTTGAAATGTAATCCCCAAGAACCATTTAGGCCTTATCTCCCATTTCTGTGAATGAATGAAAGACAATTTGTTAAAAGCCAAATAGCAAACACAGATGGCCTATCCACATTGACCAACCTCCCTCACAAACCTCCTTTGTTACTTTCCGGTGAGCTCAACACAGTGATTAAAAACCCTCATGTCTTTTGTTTCAGTGAGGTTAAATTCAGTCTTGATGGGGGACTCAAATGTTGGAAAATTTTAGTTTCGGTCATAGCTAATAAGCTTAGTAATTAATGCATGTAAAAACCTATTGTTTCAGGGACTGACTGTATGACCCACCTTGACTCCAGGAGACCATAAATCATTCCACCTGTGGGCCTCAGGAGGCCTGCAGGCAGCAAGATGGCATCTGAGCCACTGTACTTTGGGGTGAGAGCTCGCCACCCAGGACGCAGATAAAGACCACTGCCCAGGGCACAGATGAAAGAATATTGCACCTTTTATCAGATTAACTTTTTCCCTGAATTCCAACCCCCTTACCTACACTTTTCTTCCCCTTACAAAAAGACCAGTTTAAAATGGAATTTAGGATGGTCCGTTAGGTACAAACCCACTATCTTCTCAGATCGCCAACCATCTGAGTAAAGCTCCCATAAAGATTCAATGCCTGCCTCTGCTCATTGGGTCTGGTAGGTGACAGGCAGCACGAACGCTGGCTCTTCTAGTTTCAGCCTCTCTCTTTTATTGCAATAGTCCTAAATAAAATATTCCTTTGCCCTATTTAACTCTTTCTGGTACAATTTCTTTTTGACACCCTGAGTCAGAGATTCCATTCCTAGGTAATTATCAGAGAAAAAAACATATCTGTACATATATGGACAATACTGACTTTTACCTGACTTTTACCAGGGTCTGTGATGCTGTAAAGCAGGTATGATTTCAAAACTTCCATTTGAGTTCCAAGGAAAAGGCTTACTAGAACCACTCCTTCTGAGATGACTTGCAGTTTCCCTCCCTGTGTTTATCTATGAAAATTCCAGGTGCGGACTCTCCAAAATTTGTGTTTTATAAAAATTCACTGAACTGTTTGACTCTGGGGATCAATGGAAACAAAATGCCCATTAATCTGACTCGATCAAATTTTAGTTGAATTTCTATACTTCGCCCAGGCTTGTGATCTTTGCCCCACTTTCAGCCTGAGGGAGCACACACTCTCCTTAATGACCGATCCCAGAGAGAGCAAAGGCCGACCGCAGGGTTAAACATAGTCTGATCAACTGTCACACTATCTGCATGCACTCTTCCCATTTATTTTAACCTCTTTTTTCAAGATTTGTTTACTCGTCCATGTATGTGTGTATATATGTTCCCATTCTGCCTGCCCTTCGAGATTCTTACAGATCTCGTGGTCTGGAATGTTTCCCCATTGTACTGTACTGATCACCCTCCCTCTACTGCAATAGTTCTCTTCCCCCCACTGCAATAATCCATTCTAAGGAAGTCCCTCTTTCCTACTCTCAGATTAGTTTTTATTTGACAATGCTAACATTCATAGCCTCTTTTCACTTAAACGTGTTTTATTTGCATACAGAACGGTATGTGTCTTGTTTGAGATGTTTTGCCCTTGCCAACGAATGATCAAATCGCATAGCTATAGGCTCATAAAATGTCCTAGTTAAAAGAGAACTCAAGTAATGTAATACAATATTTCACATTCCAAGCAACAAAATTTATAAATCAAGAAAATGAGGTCTCTTGACTAGGTTTACAGAACAAGGAAGGGAAATATAAGATTTAGAATCTTGACATTCTCATTCATTGTCAACTACAAATTTGCTTACAAACCATCTAGTTTATAATTAATACTAAAATTTTGCCAGAGAAGACTTTTAGTGCACTTTGCCTTTAGGTCCCAGAATACATCATCTTCTCATTTATAAAAAATGTAGTGGCATTTGCATGTTTTTAAATTCTGGCCTTAATCCTATTATTTATAATATTTCATAGATAGCCAACAATGATTGCACAATCACACTTTAAATTATTTATCAAGTCATATTTATAATCCTCAATGTCTAGAGATTTTAATTCATTTAATGTTTTCCTTCACTTGTTATGGAAAGAGTTCCCTCAACTATAAATCACTAACACTCTCCAATTTGCAAAGTGTTCTCTTTGACAGAGAAAAAACAAACACATTCTATTTAATAGTAATTTTTATCTCTTTAAGATTTTCCTTAAAGGTTTAGTATATCCATATTCATAAATTTATTGTTTTATAAATATATTTTAGAAGTACCTATTTATTTTTGATAATAGTCACACTAGGACTATTGTATTTTCATTCTATCAATGTATTGTTCATAGTTAAGTACTGTCTCTTTACATATTAAAAAATATATATGTATCCTTATAGGAGAAATACCTGAGTTGTTACATTGCTTGTACTCCTTTATTTTCTATTTACCATTTATTTAATTGATATAATTTATTTATCAAATTTTCTCAGTAAGATCCTTTGCCAGGTTCTAACATTTACATATTTAAATTCCTGCAATCCTCACAATGAACCCTTGGAATGTATACAATTATTATCCTTATTTCACAAATAATAAAGGTTATATTACTAGAAAGTGGATGGGCAGAACTAGGTGCTTTTAGTTACTCTGCCATGTTGCTTCCAATCTCTGAAAATCTTCTGTATTGTTACATTCTATTAACAAGGAATTACTCTATTATCTTCTTAAAGCTTTTTAAAATCTTTCTGCAGAGTAAAATAGTAGAATAATGTCACCACTATAGTAGTAAAATAGTGTTTATGTCTATATCCAGAGAGTTGATAATTTTCCCCTTGTTTTTCATCACCACTTTTCAGTAGGCAGAACTTCTTTTTGTTAAAATTAAGTCAAAATTGAACTCCCTTGGTTATGTTCCCAATCTTCTGGAAGATGACCCTGTCAGCAAGGCAAAGAAAGGATTTATTACATAGTTTTATTAGATGCACAGTTGAAAGAAAATGATTCCTTTCCAAAACCTCATCCAACTACAATTTATCATGGTTCTACTATCATTTCATTGATTTAAAACCAAATCAAGACCATTGTTGAAAATTTTATCTTTGGAAATAAAAGCTGTATGTTTGAAAGTAAAAACTTCAAGTCATTTCTGGAATCATTAGCACTTTAGATAAGCGATGCAATCCTGTCCTGAAAAGGTGCCTCTCCTGCTGAGGACGGGCCACAGGAAGCTGGTGACTAGTTGAAATAAGGAGCCGGCCAAGTTAGGAAGGAACACAGCCGTGGGCCAGAACTCTTAGACTCATTTTGCATTGGAAAGTGAGAAAGCAGCCCTCACAGTCACGTGCTACCAATATTCATACTTTTATTCTGCCAGCATTATGTGATTTATCATTTTGTTTATAAAGGAATAATCAGGCATGTTTTGAGGGAAAAAATGACAATTTACTGAAATCCAGATAATTTATGTAAAACATATTTTCTGAATCTAATTGAAGTATTTGTATTCTTCCTTTCAGTTATATCAAAGTTCACTGACTCTGAATTATCCAGCCTATAATTCAGATAAGGATATACAGGGATATTTCAAGCCTAACTGCATAGATATCTGAATGTATGCCCAACATCAGGAGTCTCTTCACATGGACTTATATGTTGGTTTTGACAAAATTAATGTTAACTGAACAAGTACAACTGACATATATCATTGCTATTTTTATTGTCCATATCAATTATGGATTTTATAAAAATTTCATATAATAATTAAAAAGAGAAACTAACAATTTGCAATGGACTCCGAGAAAGCAAAGCACATAGCCAAGGTCTCTGATATCATGAAAAGTGAGGACAAATGAAAACCTTACCTAGGATAGGAACATACTTAGGACATGATAGATTTCATCACATACTTAGAAAATTTCCATAAAGAGTAGGCGGAAGATTGGTCAAAGGCTTGGTAAACACAGAGTTGGGACACCATAAGAAAGAAGAGTATGTGGGAATGCCTGGCAGCAACAACAGTGCGGAGTCTGGAAAGATTTGAAAATAGGAGAAATAGGAATGCTGTCACTTGATTAAATGCTAACATGTATGACATCATTGTTGATATGTAAGTTTGTATTAATTAGACAAGTATTTCCCACAATGACACCAATTTTGACTGTAAATTAATCACTGGTACCATTTAATTAAATAAACTAATTACCAGAAAAAGAAACACCTTTAAAAAACAATAGAAGTCTAAACAAAATATGAAACAAAAAAGCCCTCTTGGACTCTTGTAATTTAAATGGACATGCTTCTAACTTAAACATGTTTGACAAAAAAAAAAGAAAGAAAGAAAGAAAGAAATTGGGGGGACTCACTTAACTGTCTACGTGCAATTCTAGTTTCAAGAAATATTGAGTCTCTGGGGTCAAAGAATGCCAGCTAGGCTCTTTATCTATCTATAAGCTCTGGCCATAATTGCCTTTATTCTGAATGCAAAGGTTTTCAGTACTGTGAACATGATGGATGTCAGCAACCTGCATTCTCCAAGCTGAGAAACAGAATGGTTTTAATTATTTTTTCCTTAGATATCAATTCCATAAATAAATCTGAATGCACTTTATTGGATCTCAAATTCCCCTTGGACCAAGCACTGAAAAACAAAGAAATGGAGCTAAGGTGATATCTATCAAGAATTTCAAGAAGATATATAATATAATGTAATAATAATAATATAATATAATATAATATAGTAATATATATAGCATAAACATTAGTTGGGTCAGACTCTAATTTTTTCTATAGTTGTCAAGCACATATAAAGAACAATCTTTTTATTAAAAAAGAAAATAATAAACTAAAATAATTGGAGTCAACATGGAGTGTTTTTTGTATTTCATCAAAATAATTCATAATTAGACCAGTCAGTAAGGTGCCAGTCAAAGGAAGACAGATTAGAGCTGAATAAATCATATTACCAAATAAAAAGGAAGAAAGAGTAGTTAGTTGGAAGAGGACAAGCAGCAGGATGAGGAGGAGGAGAGCAAAGGTTGTTCAATTGTATCACTTTATGTCAATTTGAATAAAGCCTAAAATCAAATAAGAACATTTTTCCAGATATAAAGAAGCTTCCTGGACATGTATTTTAACATTTTAATCTCTCTCTAATATTTTGTTTTGCATCATAGCAAAACAGCAAGAATCACACATAGTTGGCATTGGGAAGGGGGGGGGCAAAGAATTCATAAATCAAATCCCAGTGATGTAATTTCTCTGCTATTTTTGTCAAAGTTGAATGTTTGTCCATTTAGTAGTACATTTTCAAATTTTTCTATAGGACCATATCGGGGACTGGGAAGTAGAACCACTAAACAAAGAAGAAAATAAATGATGACAAGTTGGTAAAGACATTTATAGAAACATCCAAACACTTTTACTTTTAAAGGGTAATGTATTATGAGGGGCAGGTGATATAATATTAGGTAGTGGAAATACTATGTATAATTCTATCTACTGGAAATAAGAGAGAGACTGAGAATCGGGGCCTACAATTTTACATTTTTATACTGACAAAGTATAACAATTGACTTATAAATATAAATTATAGTTTATATTTGTAGGGATATTGTCTGAAGTAAAATGTACATATCAGGACAATAAAAAAGTTCTTAAAAGATATCGATGATATACTGTAAAAGCTAAACCTTAGCATAAAACAGTAACAAATTCTCTTTTCTTTAATTGTTGTTATGACATACTTTTAACTTGAAACAAACTTTGGCAAGAAGATACTGTAGTTTTGTTTTTTTGTTTGTCTGTTTTGTTGTTTTTTTAGATGGAGATTAAGGAGACCTAATCTAGTTATGCAAGTCCTGAAATCAAAGCTCTTTGTCTGGTTTGTATTAGAAGGAGAAGCTAGCCCTGGCTGGTGTGGCTCAGTGGATCGAGTGGTGGCTTGCGAACCAAAGAGTCACTGGTTTGATTCTTGGTAAGGCACAAGCCTGGGTTACAGGCCAGGTCCCTGGTGGAGGGCACATGAGAGGCAACCACACACGAACGTTTCTCTCCCTCTCTTTCTCTCTCCCGTCCTCTCTCTCTAAAAATAAGTAAATAAAATCTAAAAAAAAAATTGACATAGTAAATATGAGATAAGAATAAAAGAGTGCTACTTATGATCTATACTCACAGATATTACATTAAGAAGAAAAATTATCAGCCATTATTTAAGAAAATTAAGATTTAAAATAAAAATATGATTAAATAGTTGATAGTAAAATGCGTATGTAGCTTTATTTTTATAAAATTACATTAAGAATGTAAGCAGAAAATTGATAAACTGATAAAAATTAGATTAAATTTCCTAAGAATTAACTCAAATATAAACATATTAAAATTAACTGTTTAACAGTTGCCTTCTATGAAACATTTTGTTAGCTTCTATTACATTTTGTTGATATCATCCTTACTATTCATTATCTTGATTTAGTTCTGGATTTTAGAGGAAAAGTAACATAAGCTATGCATACCAAGATCCTTCCGTGAATGGTAGACAATTGTTCATGACCCTTGGAAAGAAAAAAGGAAAGAAAGAAGCATAGAATAATTGATCTTTTGGTTGGTAAACTTTAAATACTAAGCTTTCTGGTGTTACTAATGATCTTTAATACTTAGGTATTTTCTATATCATTTGTAAATTATTGCTAATCTGGTTCACACATTTTATGTGGTATATGTTGAATTCTGTCTAATATAGAATTGATGTTAATATAGAGTATCATGTTATATTACTAATGTTCTTTATATCACAAATTGTTTTAATTTAACTTTTGAGGTGGGCCATATAAAAGAAACCCATTGCCACCTTTTAAACGAAAATATGTAGATCATTTCATGCTCACCTTGTTAACTACTTAGGGAAGAAAATGATCTGGGTATATACAGTGGGTACCTACCGTAATTTTCTTTACATATGAGCAAAGATGACATACAAAACCCTGTTGCATAAGCCTTAAAGAATTTAACCTTAAATCAGCCACTGAGTTATTTAGTATTTGTTAAGTGCCAAGCAAGTGCTAGCTATGCATAGTGACAAGATTATATGCATGGACTGTAAACAAGATAAAGTCCTATCTTGAAATTACTTAATGAGTAAGGAGTACAGGGGAACTAGAAACAACACAGATCCTGACTGATAACAAATAAATGAAGATCGTGGCTATTAGTTACAAAAGAGAGTGAAGAAGCTTGAAACCTTTAGAGTAGAAATCTATCATTTGCAAATTTCATTCTGTTCAGTTTCCTGGAGTACCTCTTTTAATTCCACTTCTCAGAAAATAAAATAGAAGAATGTAAACATACTACACATTTAAAGATGAAACTAGAATATTTTGTGTTTTCTCAAATAGACATATTATTTTTTAAGAATATAACAATTCTATCAAAAATTATAATTTAAGACTTTTTTTGGTGAGGTTGTCCAGGTTTTGTGAAAACAGCATTTTCTCATGTGGCATTTATATGTAAATTCTATAAATTTGTACTCACTGACAAAAGTTATCACGTCATAAACCTGACTGACAGAAATGAATGTCTAAGCGCATGTTCAAGGAACACATATTACATAACCCAGATGGCTGGAAAAATAACACTAGCACTTGGCAGACTGGAAACAGACAATGAAAGATATTTGAGAATATTTGTGTTTTTATCTTTTCTAAAAGTGTAACATTTTTCAGGGTCTAAAGTATAAGTAGCAAAAATGAATTAGTATGAATCTTGTCCATCTAGTTACCAACTCAGTATGCTCTAATACATTCAAAGATCATTTCCTACCTTTGTCAGAAACATACAATGAGAGAATATTCTGGTGATCCTTGAATACGTATAACTTTTAAAATATTTAGCACTTTATACTAGAAAGAGCAAAATGATGAATCAAAGGCATAAATAAGGATCATCACTCTTTTATATTATCAAAATTTTCTAAATAATGTTTAATTTAATCTTAGTAGAGGTCCAAAAAATAACATTACAGAAATCCTATATGAATAGAGGAAGTTAGAAAAAAATGGATTAACATAAATGCCTAAATATAATATGAAGTATAAGGCAACTCCTATTTTCCTAGTGAAAAAAATTCTACAAAGTAACTTTTTGTCTATCTTGACTATAAATTTTTTAGGAATTTAAAATTTAACAGCAAAAATTGAGGCATAGTAGTTAATTTATGTGTGCATATTTAAAATCATAAATTCTCATGTTTAAAATATTGCTATTTTTAATACCAAAATTCATGAAGTGAAATTTCCTTTTTAAGATCCAATTGAAGCATTGAAAACATTATTGTTTTTTTTTTATCATTTCTGGCATTTAGAGTTATTTAACTTAGTTTTTCCTAACAAGTCACTTTTATTGCCCTAAGCTGATGGCTACATAGTACTTCTTGAATTCCTTAGGGATGTGGTCACTAGAAATTTTATTCCAAGTGACATAGAACACCACATACTATTGGGATAGTTTTAAAAATTATTATTTATACTGGGTGTGTATGTTTGAATCTACTAAATGTAACAATTGCAATTTTATTGATCTGTATTGCCAATTCTATTGATATTTGAGAGGTTTGTGTGTTTTAATTTCCAACACTTGAAATTATGAGGTCACATTTGGAGTTACCAAAAACAGAATTAGTATAAAGTGTGTGTGTGTGTACATATACATACACACAGCATACAGGTGCACACATACATATACACACTCGTGCACACACACAAAACAGACACAAAGTCTTGCCCTCATGGAAAATATAACAGGTATTTGAAAATATTTTTTAATAAAAAGATAATGCTTAATTTTTTGAGGAATAGCTTTGAGAAAAAACCTTCTATTTTATATACTCCATTTGTATTACATCAATTAAACTATATCTCCATGTGAAAATAAAAATTATATAAATGATTAATCTGATGTTGACTAAAGTAATCTTTTATGAATGGATTTTGTAGCTAAGTGAGGACAAAGAATTTGTACTTTATTACGTAGACAAATGATTCATTTTTCCATTTTATGTATGTGTGAAAAGAAGCCACAGTCAAATGACATTATCATGGACGATTTTGAACCTCTAATGCAAATATTTTCAATGACTAAGTATTTATTGAGTAAATTTCATGTACACTTAGCTATTAGGAATGGATTAAACAAGTACAAACACAAGAAAGAGAGCTTATAGTCCCTGACTTGAGAAATAATTTCAATCTAATTCAGCAGACAATGCATATATTAAAACATAAAGACAAATGTTAATTAACTTTGTGATAAGACAGAATTAGGAGCTTTGAGTAAGTGTATCATTTAGTCTCGAAAATCTCAATACATAGCTGTCATCCTAAATTTGAGGAATGTGGGGTTTCTGGTTAAGCAAAAAGGATTGAAATAATTTATCTGTGTTCTCTCAGAAAGTTCAAATAGCAGCATAAAATTGTATCAATACATAAAGGAGAAGTGAACAAAGCATTAGAAGAAACCATGGAAGATAAAAAAAATAAAATAAATAAACACACTTTGGGAAGATCAGATGTGGAGATATAAATGCTAACATTACCAGAGCAGAGGGATGCTGAAATCTAAATGTTAATACTAGAATGTACTAGTGTAAAAGAATCCAATTGAAATCAAGGAGATTTTGAAAGTCTCCAGAATCAAAAATACCTCATACTTGGACTGGAAATAAAAGCAGAAGAATTGGTGGAAAATAAAGTACAGAGAATATTTAGACTCTCACCACTCTGTCTAAACCAGGAAGGCAGACGACCATCTGTCTCCCACCCAGGCAGAAGGATTTTACTTTCTTTAACAGCTGAATGTGAGAGTTTCTAGACTCACAGACATCAGGGGAGGATGAGTTTGGGGGTGATGTTTTACTGAAGTTAAGAGAAATACGTGAGAATCTGCATTCTAAAACTTGAGACCTCTTCAACTCATCTCCTGGAATAATGGGAATTATGTTTATACTACTAGCAAGATACAGATAAGGCATTTCTGGAAAGACGGACCCATGGGAGCAGGTCTATAATGACATCTAAAAAATTCCGCAAAGCAAAGCAAACCAGATCCTGTCCAACACTCTATACTTTTCAATATGTACAGTTCATGCAGCTATCGTCTCCCGTTAATGTTTTACTGTTTTTTTCTCATATGTAGTTGTATCCATAATGACCTTTGTATATTGAAGGTTGTCTGCAAAATAAACACAGGTAAATGAAAACTGGAGGAAATTTAAATGATTATAAAACAAAGCTTTAAAAATATCTACTTATAAAAATACTGTTTTGGTAAAAGAATAATAGAATGCTTTCAAGTAAATATTTGGTTGGCCAAAAAAGTTCTTTTGTTCCCCCCCCCAATATGGCTCTAGTAGTGCTTAGTTGGCTTTAACTTTATTTGAAACAATTTTGTTAGATTGTATTGTGATACCTCTCATATAAGCATGCATTAAGAAAAAATGATCAAAATTGGTAAATTGGTGTGTAGCCATTTTAATATTGAAGATAGAAGGAAATATGCAACATTTTGGCATATTATGCTTTATTATTTCAAGAAAGATAAAACTGCAACTGAAATGCAAAAAAAGATTTGTGCAGTATGTGAAGAAGGTGCTGTGACTGACTGAACACATCAAAAGTGATTTGAGAAGTTTTGTGCTGGAGATTTCTCGCTGCACGACTCTCTAGGTCTGGTAGACTGGTTGAAGTTGGTAAGAATCAAATCGAGACATTGAGAACAATCAATGTTCTACTGCTGGGGACTCAAGAGGTGGAAAATGTTAAGGTAATAGTTAATAAGCTTAGTAATCAATGCATTTAAAAAGCTATTGTTCTAG
This sequence comes from Desmodus rotundus, assembly GCF_022682495.2. Taxonomy (NCBI): domain Eukaryota; kingdom Metazoa; phylum Chordata; class Mammalia; order Chiroptera; family Phyllostomidae; genus Desmodus; species Desmodus rotundus. Next base: position 26,791,319 of record NC_071397.1, read on the forward strand.
GAACTGAAGGTATTGTAATGTGGGCTAGGCGAAGAGGCCACAGAGCCCCTCCTCCACAAGTCTACCTGGGGGGCTGGGAAAAGCCGCAAGACAAGGATTGAGATTTATTTTGTATATCAATAACAGCAGGCTTCATACCAATATGCAAAAATGGTTATTCTGCATATCCTTAACAGGAGACTAGTCTTCCAGCCTGAGTGGAGTTCAGAAAGGCGTGCATGACTTCAACCCATGATGTAACTGGGAGGCAGCTCCCCTGGTTACCAAGCGTGTGTGAGAGCTTGGAGATGGTTCACTCCATGCTATGGGGCCACTCCTGCCCTGAATAAGTATGGCACCAAGAAAGGCAGAAAATTCTAGAGCACTAGCAGGTGTAGCTGATCATGGGAGGAGTTGGAAATGGGGTTATGGATGAAGATTGTGATTTAAACCCAGGCACAGCAGCCATGCTGGAACTTAACCACATGGTTTTGGGAGTGGAGTTGGGGCTCCCTTGACCACATGGCTTAGGAAGCAGGAAAGCAAGATGTAGCAGTGATTTGGAGCTCTTTCTTAGTGGTCTGAAAGGATGCAGAAGGATTCCCTGGCTCACCATGAGGATAAGGTTTTGGATCAAGAACAGGAGTCTAGCCAAGCTACGGATTTCTGTTTTCTTTTCCAGATATACAGTGACCCTAACTGGTCTGGTTTGGCAAAGGGAGGCAGGACTGTGTGTGTTTCCGGGTGTTTTAAAAGGGACTTGGGGATTTAATGGCGACATTCTGCCATTACTCTAAACCTGTATAACTTTTGAATAAATAGTTCCTTTCCTTTATACCAAACTCTGGCATTGAGAGCCACAGTTCCTACTGGTGGTGAGCAACATGAACCTAGAACTGAAAGACCACAGGGGCAGGGGCGTGTTTTGTTAACAGTGTCTGGGCTCCCCCACGGGTCCATTCTGTAAGAGTATGACCCACCTTGTCCCCTTGTGATGATAAACCGTTCCACCTCTGTGCCTCAGGAGGGTTGCAAGCAATCAAGATGGTATCTGCGACATTGTACTCCAGGGCGAGACAGCCACTGCCCAGGACACAGATAAAAGAATGCTGCAGCTTTTATTGGATTAACTTTTCCCTGAATTCCAAACCCCTTACCTATATTTTTTTCCTCCTTATAAAAAGGGTCCGTTTAAAATGGAATTTAAGATGGTTAGGGTTCAAACCTTCCATCTTCTCAGATCGCCAACCATCTGAATAAAGCTCCCGTAAAGATTCAATCCCTGTCTCTGCTAAGGTGGGTCTGGTAGGTGACAGGCAGCACTAACGCTGGCTTTTCTGGTTTCACTGCCACACAGGAGATAGCCTACAAAATCAAAATATCCAAGTAAATAAAGTTATTGGTGAAATGAAAAATGTGTCTTTTATTTTATGGGGAAAAAAAGCACATGAACTTTTTGGCCAATCCAATAGTTAGAGAACAAACCAGGGTTATTGAACATTTTTAGAAAAATAATCAGAGAAAAGGGAATTTTAATAGAATGTAAAAAACAAAGTAGAAGCAGCTTCCCCCAAAGCAAACCAATCAGATGAAGTAATGGAAAGTCGTTTTAACTAAGCTCATGAGTTTCTGAACTGAAAGGCTCACTGAATTCCCAGCACAATAAATGATAAAGGTGTCTCACTGGCTCATCAAGACATTTCAGAGAACTGGAGATAAAAGAAGGTTCTAAAGGCTTTCAGAAGTTGTGATAAAGTCACACAAAAGAAAACTGAAATCCAAATAGCAGAACGTATTTCAACAGCGATGCTAGAAGTTACAGAACAATAGAAAAGTGCTTTCAACTTCAGAAGGAAAATTATTGCCAACCTAGGTTTCTATACTCAACCCCCCAAAGTATTCAGTTGTGAAGATAATGCAGTATAATCTCACCACAATAGGAAGTGTGTTTCAAAACTTACTTCCAAATTTATCACTGATGTAGTATCATTGTAAGATTAACCCTTCACATTTCCCTATTGAGAATGTCTGTGTTCTTGCAATATGCTCTAATCAGGAGTGTAGTGTCCAACCTTTTGGCATCTCTGGGCTACACTGGAAGAAGACATGTTTGGGGCCACACATTAAATACACAAACACTAACAAAAACTGATGAGCAAAAAAAAAAGTTCCTTACATCATTTTTGTGATATTACCACCACAGATAAGCAAAAAAGTCCTCACATAAAAACCCTAATTATGCAGCAGCCTTTTCGATATTCTTTTTAAATTGTGCAACAGGTCCCAAATTTGTGATCACTAATATAGAAAATGTATATATCTAAGTAATAAAGCCTAGTATAAAACTTAGTAATAAAACTAAGTAATGTTTTAAGTAAATTTACGATTTGTGTTGGGCAGCATTCACAGCTATCCTGGGCCTCATGCAACCCACAGGCCTCAGGTTGGACACCCCTGCTCTCAATCTTTCTAGGTTCAGATGCTGTTTAGAGTCACAATTTTGTTTGTATTGGTTATAAACATCACTGTAAATGATTCTGTGTCCACTGGCTGTCCTCACTGCAAAGAGTCAGGAGAAATTCCAGTAAATACAGATTTATTCAGTGCACATTTTACTCAATGCCCAAAGGGCCCTGGAAAAAATAGGGATATTGGGAATTATGCTTTGCCTTCCCTCTACCTTGATTAAAAGGTTGCCTGGCCTTTCCTCACACACCCAGTTTACACCTGCCCTCCAGTCTAGCCCTCTCTCCCAGAAGGTTAGAATTTTACTCGGCCACAATTTTAAGAGTGAGTGCTGGGTGAAAGACAAGATCCATTCCCCCTTTTGGGTATAATAATACCTGAAGACATTTTTTCAATTATAGTTTACATTCAATGTTATTCTGTGTTACTTTTATATGTACAGCATAGTGGTTAGAAAATTATGTACTTTACAGAGTGGTCTCCCCTCATATTTCAAGTACCACTTGGCTCCGTATCGTTGTTACGAGATTATGGACTGTGTTCCCAGTGTTGTGATTTATGTCTCTGTGAATAGTCTGCAACGACCAATTTGTACTTTTAATTCCTTCACATTTCTCACCCAGCCCCTCACCCTCTCCCGTATGTCAGCTATGAAAATAATATATGCGCCTTTGTGTTCACTGCCACATATTTACAATAGCCAAGCTATGGAAACAACCCAAGTGTCCATCAATAGATGAGAGGATAAAAAGCTGTGGAATGTATTCCCAACGGAATACTACTTGGTCATAACAACAACAACAACAACAACAACAACAAAAATGAAATCTTACTTTTTGGAACAGCAGGGATGGACACAGAGTGTATTATGCTAAGTAAAATAAGTCAGACAGAGAAAAACATATACCATATGATTTCACTCATATGTGGAATCTAAAAAAAAACAAATAAACAAAATAGACTCATAGACACAGAGACTGGACTAAATACATTATTAGAGTGTCTTATTTCTAACAATAAAATGTTTTGGTATGCAAGGTCTCAAAACTAATGTTATCATCAAAACACACAGCCCTGGACGGTGTGGTCAGTGGATTGAGTGCTGGCCTACAAAACAAAGGGTCACCGGTTTGATTCCCAGTCAGAGTAAATGCTTGGGTTGCCGGCCAGGTCATATTGATGTTTCTTGCCCTCTCTTTCTCCCTCCCTTCTTCTCTTTCTAAAAATAAATAAACAAAATCTTTAAAAAAAATGCTAAGAATGTTACTGTGATTATGTGCCTTTTTAACATAAAATATTAAATAAAAGAGGGCCCAGAAATCTGCCCTATTCAAGAGATCCAACAGGAGAGAGATTATAAGACTCAGTCAGACTGGAAAGCTGGAGAAAAACATCACTCATAGGCTTAAGGACAGATAAGGAGAAAAAGAACATGATGATTATTTTTCTAGAGAAAACTCTAAAACATTTAAGAAGTAGACTCTACTTGCTTAGTTGTGAATAACATTTCCATAGTCAAAGTAATGTATTGATTCGATTAGAAATGACATTTCAAATATTTACATATATATGTATTTATAGTTATATTATATAGTGATATTATTACCAAGATCAAAATAGTTAACACATCCATCATTTCCACATTTAACTTGTGTGTGTGTGTGATAACATTTAGATCCACTCTTAGCAACTTTCAAGTGTACAATATCATATGATAAACTATAGTCACCATACTGTATATTAGAGCCTTAGAACTTATTCTTCTTGCATTTGAAAATTTGTGCCCAGTCCCTGGCAACCACCATTATATTCGCCTTCTGTAACTATGGCCTGTATATGTGATGTTATACAGTAATACAGTATTTGTCTTTCTCTCTGGCATAATTCCCTCATTTAATCTGTATTGTCACCCATGGTAGGATACTCTTCTTTTCTATGCCTAAATAATATTTATATATGCATATACATAAATACAGTAAACATATGTATTATATCGTATTACATCTCTAGTCATTCATCTGATGAAGGACATTTAGGTTTTTTTCATATCTTGGCTATTGCGAATAATATTGCAATGACCCTGATTTCATTTGCTTCTGATACATATCCAAAGGTAGGGTTGCTGTCTATTATGGCAGCTTTATTTCTATTGTTTTTTTGTTTTTGAAAAACTACCATACTGTTGTCCATAATGCTTATACCAATTTGCATTCCCACCAACACTGTACAAAGACTCATTTTTATCTTTGTCGACATTTGTTATCCTTTTACTTTTTGTTAACAGCCATTCTAACAGGCGTGAGATGACCACTCATCGTGGTTTCTAGTTACACTTCCGTGATGATTAGTGACATTAAGCATCTTTTCATGAACCTGTTGACCATTTCTATTTCTTTCTTGAAAATGTCTGTTCAAGCTCTTTTATTGGGATTGTTTGCTGTCTTGTTATTTCATTGTGTAAGTTCTTTATACATTTTCGATATCTGGCAACTTTACCTAATTCTAGTAGTACTTACATTTGTTAGCAGTCTTTATGATTTTGTATATATAAGATCATGTCACCTGCAAACACAGACAATTTTCTTTCTTTCTTTCTGATTTGGATGCCTTTTATTTCTTTTTCTGACCTAACTGCTGTGGCTTAGACTTTCAGTACTGTGTTGAATAGAAGTTACAGGAGTAAGTATCCTTGCCTTGTCCCTATCACCATGTGTTCTCAAGCAAGCTTTTGGTAAAATTTTGCATGATACATTATCGTTGCATTTTTTTATTTCTCTTACACTAAAAAATATCTACTGCTTTATCTCTATTACAATTAAAAAGCCTAATCAGGAGTGTGTCAAGAGGAGCCACAGAAAAGTCTCTAAGGGTAACGACACTTAAGTGTATGAAAATTACGCTTTAAACACCTAGCATGGAAAGTTACCGATCTCACTGGGGGAAAGCTGAAGGGTTGACTATGGAACACCACTCTTTAAATAATAACATTTTATAACTTTATCACTGTCCATGGGAAATTTCATTTAAATCTTTTGCCAAAGTATCAGTGCTTGCTGGTCATTTAGCAGTTTTCTCATTCCTATTTTTTTCTTGAAACCGTTTATGTATTCCGTAGGCTCATTTGTTTCGTTTATCTTTCTATTCATATCAAATTGAATAGAATAGGATTATTTGGCTCTTTCTGTGCACAGTGTGGTCTCTACAGTATGCTTTTCAACACATTTTAACATCTTAAAAGAAAACCCTGTTTATTGCAAGAATACTTTCCGATTAAAATGTAAACATGCCAGTTTCTTGCCCCACCTTGTTTGGAATCCCAGGAGTCACAACGCAAACATCTTTCAAAGTAGCATAACGAACTTTGTATCACAGAGCATAAAGCTGCAGAAGTTTTTACTTTCTTCTGGCCATATAGAGATGTTAGGCACTGTTTATCATATTTATCTAATTCACTTTCTTATTTTGGCTTCAGAAAAGGAGAGAGAAAGAAATTCTTTATAAGATATAAATAAATTTTCATACACTCAATAAATAAGAGGATAGATACTAAATCAGTAAGTCAGATGAAACTAAGAAAACAAATCAAGCCTTAATTGGTTTAATAAGCATTTATAGAATCCACAGGCGAAGATGTGGTAGAGGATAATCATTAAACAATTAGGAAATTAATTTAAGGAAAACAATAAGGTCAAAGTTATCAGAAGTGTTAAGGACTTTTTAAATGGCCTAATTAGGTAAGTCCTGGGGTCTTTATAATTTTAAGTTAAAAATAATAAACCGTGGACCCAGGCTAGTTGAAAGATTAGGAAATGTTTCCTACTCATTTGGAGAACCTTAAATTTGGTGTTACATATGTATTTGTTTCGCTTCTAGTGATTATTCCGAGGTTTCTCTGGGAGTAACTAGGGCACACAGAAGGAGGTTTGTACTGTACTTTGGGTACATGAGAAGCAAGATGATGGCATGGAAACAAACAAACAAACAAAAAGGTAGAGCAGAGCTACAGTTAGAGGTAAATTGTAGCGAGCAAATGTGGATACAAAAGACTGATAAAAATCTGTCAGCAATGAAAAGCATCCACATCTATGATGATCTATCAATACGTGATGTCTTTCACCTTGACTCATGTTGGTGTTTACATTTTTTGAAGCCATTTAAGATTATTTAAGAAAATAGTCGTAGGTTACTTGTTCATTTATTTAGCTGTTATGATCTTGATGGGAGAACATTTCTAGGAACAATCAATAGCTTATGGGACATAATCCTATGACTCTACAAACTTGAATTAATACCTACTGTAGTTTCGCTGCATTTGCTCCAGTCAGAGCAGGTGTCACACATTTCTAAGATCTCTCAGCTCTCTGGCTAAGGCTAGGGTTTAACTTATATTAATGTAAGCCCAGCAAATGGATAAGGCATTGGTTCTCAAATTTTGGCATGTGCCAGAATTACCTGAATGACTTGTGAAATTATAGACTCTTTGGTTTTACCTCTAGTTTCTGAATCAGTATGTCTGGGGTTGAGACTGAAAATTTACATTTGTAATAATGTGTCAGGTGGTGCTGATGATTCTGGTCTGGACACCACTTTTTAAGGGTTAGTTCTGTAGGCGTAGTATAAATATGGCTAACATATGAAGTTTGAAAAAGATCCTAACAATTTAGATACTGTTAGCTAACCTTGACTCCTATAGCTTTATGTGTGTGTATATTAGATGAAATATCTATTATTAGTATATATTATGTGACATAAATTTTATAAGCTGAACACAGACATATGCGTACTTTCAAGGAAACAATCTTGGGGCATAGTATAAATCAATGAAGACTATTATCCTCAATCTCAGTGCACATTTTATATAATACTTTCATCATTTGAAGACACATAGACATCTGTGTATAAGACCAATTGTTTAAGGTAATATATGTTTCCATATAAAATTGACTTACTGAAAAATTGCAACATATTACATTGTCATTTGCAGCTAAATAGCCTTATCAGAAAAACTATATGAACTAGAGCAACATTTTCCCACAATAAATAGGAAAATTAATGTAACAGAAGACAGGATACACACATGATGGGGAGCTATGTTTCAAGATAAAAATCACTATTATGACTAATATTCTTCCCGTGCAGATATTAGAGTTGCAATCATGGCTTCAAGTGAAGCTGTAGCTGGCACAGTCAAGCCCACTTTTGCAATGAATAAAACAACAAGGCATGAACATATGTTACAACCTTAGGTTTTATAAACCTGCAAATTTCTTTGTAAGTTGTTGCTCAAAGGTTACTTTTTATTTTTTCTGAGACTGGACATATACACTTTTATTTATTTTTCTAAAAAATTGTTCCTATCTTGTGCTCCTCATTTTTCTCCAAGCATTACCATGTTAAACGTAAGATAAGCCAAGGGAACAAAGTTATCTAAGTAACAGGTTAACTTCAGAAAGACTGTAAGGAATGTAAACTAACATGGGATATTTCTAATTGTTTTTTATGATCCTTAAATTATTAATTTAGTTAAATATTAACACTCTCTGTCCAAGGTAAGCTGATATGGATTAAGAGAAATTAAGCAAGATAGCTTTACAGCACCATGCACAAAAACACACACTCTCATATACAAACACACACATTCTACACATTTGCAGAGAAAGTTGCAGCAAATTTAAGAATCAGGCTTCTAAAAATCTCAAATGTTATAAACATATTGAAAATCACAAAGTGGCCAGACCAATATACATCTTATCTCAGAGGGTCTCTGGCAACAAACTCTTCTGTGACATTGGCTTGCCTTCCTTCAGGAGTTTTCTACCTTCCCTTCTCTCTGAACAATGGCTGAACTTTGTAACTTCTATCCAACCATTGGATAAATATGGCAGAAGCAGCAGCAGAAGAGACACTATAGGACATCCAAAAATGGATAATAAAACGCAGTACAGATTCCCCCTAGTTCTCTCTCCCTCCCTCACTGTCTCCCTCTCCCTGTCTTATTTTTATCTCCAATATTTCAACTTTTTTATTGTGTTCTTCACATTATATAGCCTTAAAGATTTTTGTTCAGTTTAATTTCTGAGACAGATAAATAACTCAATCATGTTTAAATGGGTCAATTTGCATATATATGTATTTTTAATTTCTGTAAGTTTCTGAATGTATTTATTACTATGAAGTTAAGGTGTGCACACATTTACATAAAATATTTTGGAAATAGTGTTTTCCTTCATTCAATTACAATAACTTCCCCTTTATCCTTAAAAGCTTTTTTGTGCTTTAAAAACAGTTATTAAGAATATCAGTATTATTGCACCAGCGATCTTTAAAAACTTTTTGTTAAATTCTGTTTTTGATTATTCTCTTCTAAGAGCAATATGGGTCAATTATGGCTTCTTCTGAAATCTCAGCGTTTCTGTTTTATAACAGGTGTTTTAATTGTTTAAAATTACTGCAGTATTATAATATTCTAACTATTTTCAGTGTCACTTTGCATTTTGCTTACAATGCTTTTTCTGCATTTCATTTTCCTTCATCTTTAACTGAAAATTATATATTAAAATTTGCTCTTTCCCAAGATTTTAAAAAATAATTTGCCTCAAATTTTTTATACCCAAAAATGCTTAGTGCATCTATGCTTTCCTTGATCAAGACAAAGAACTTAATTTCCTCTAAAATGTACTACCGAAACTTATTCGTAATTCTTGTGTAGTATTTTAGATTTGTGTTTCTTAACTCACCTGTAAATTGATCATTACTACTTAAAATTAATTAGATTTATTATCACATTCTATTAGTTTTTGCTAATCACTTCTTTTTTGATAATTTGTTTTAGTTAATACATACAGCAACTTTTTCAGATGAGATGCACATTTATATTAGTATGCCTCGGTATTTTTATGTATTTCTTTCAATCTTGAAAGACATGAATTTTATTTTCCCTAACAATTGAAGCTGGTATTTTAATGTCTTTTGGAAACACTTTTGAATATAAGAAGCCTTTACTAATCTATTGTCATAGTTCATAAACAATTCTAAATTTTCTTTTAGTTATTTTTAATATTTTCTCATATAGTTCACATTTTCTGTTCTTTGTAATGTTAATTTTCATGTATATTTATTTTTATTTTCCTTTGTGTCTTTTCAATTTACAGACTCATATCGTTCATAATTTAAGAGATTATACAGATAATATCTATTATATTTTCCATAATTTTCCCACCATTTCCTGTGTTCTTTAATTCTATAATGTCTATTAAATGTATAATTGAAATATTTTACTAAACTCAGTCCACAATTTATATCACTGGTACATTTTTATTTCAATATCTGATTTTTATTTTAATTTATATACTTTTCCAAATTTACATGTTTCTTATTCATATCTTTTTTCAATATAAGATCTTGTCTTTGGTTATGGATGTAATTATTTTCTCAGATTTGAGAAACTTAAATGTACTTCTAAAAGTGTCCTTTACACATCATGTTATAATTTCAGTTTTATCAGGAATGAATTCTTTAACTCATTGACTCTGTTGGAATTGTTATAAATTTGTCCCTGGGCTATAAAATTTTAACTTGAATATTTATATTTTCAGGTAGGTTTCCCGCCCCCCCGTCTCCTTCTTGTTCTCAGAGATGTTCTTACCCTCCCCTCTCTCTGCCCTTCCTCTAAAATCTAATGAAGAAAAGCATTCACACATTGGTAATTTAAATGTAATGCCTTATAAGGATATTGCACATTTATACCTCAGACCAGTGCTCTGTTATCCTATCTTGTGGGAGCGTGAGTGATTCAGCCTGTCATTTTAAGAAATCAGCTACTTGTTATAAACAACAGTCTAACATAAATCTTTGCAAATTTTTGGTCTATGCAGTGAACCGTGGTCTAATCCTCAGCCACACACATCTATTAAATTCTCATTTTTGTTCACAGGAGCTCAACTTTCAGAAACTGTTGTCTTTTTTCTATTCTACTTTCTATCACCACAGCCTAATTTGTCTTTTTGTTTCATTTAAGGTCCTCAGAGAAAGTTTTCTCTTTATTTTACAAGTACTGTTACATTTAGATATCTCCATAAATTGTTCACTGTAATATCATGACCCTAATTGCATATATGTAAATAAATAAGCCATATTTTAAGGATCATAACCTTTACTTTTGATTGGGGCTTAAGGTATAGATATTATATAAAGAAAGAGATTGCCCTCTTTACTCATTTTTCTGTGTCCTTCTTCAGGGTTAGGCATGCCATAGAATGACATAAAGACTGTGGTGACTCTAACCAAACCTCTGGTGCTGTTGTATACCCCTTTTTCATGGCTGTCAGAATTACACATTTATTCCAGTAATAAGCTTCTCAGTTTGAGAGATCTGACTCTATTTCAGAAATTAATATATCTCTTTTCGCCATATGCACAGAATTATTAAAAAATCCTCAATATTTCACGAATTACATGGTGGTTTGAGAACTGGCACTACCCCAATGTGACGTATCATCTTACCTGTAGACTCACCACCTGTATGGTTTTTAACAGGAGCTGTTCTAATGAGATTAAGTGCACTTAATAGTGAAGTGTATCTGTTGCTCCTTGAAAAATTCATTATTTAACAAATAATAAATAAACAAGCCATTTAGTCTACCATATATATTCTTGGATATGTTTCATATTGCTACATCAATCATCAATCTTTTATATCTTAAATCAATCAGTGGTTAATATTAGTGTACATATATAGTTATATATCTATAAATTAGTATATATTTTAACACATGTAGTGTGTATATTTATCTATATCTGTATCTATCTATATGTATATCATCTATATCTCCATCTATCTATATTGTATCAGAAACTTTCTCTTACATGAATTCTGCCCCTCCTGTATGCCTTTTAACATAAGGTCATGTGACCAGAATCTTTGTCAAAATTATTTGAAATAATAGTCTAACGCACACATTTTTGGGAAAAATGCCAACCTGAGAAGGAAGGAGAACTTTGACTTCCAGTAGAGAGGGCAGCATAGGTAACACAGCTCACCTTCTCACATGACCACATCAAAATTATAACAAGTTATAGAACAACCATCACTCAGAACTGTCAGAAATCAGATTGAATGGAAGTCTGACAACTACAGAATTAAAGAAAGCACATCCATCCAGACTAGTAGGAGGGATGAAAATGTGAAATGGGCTGGTCCCACATGTGGTGGATAAAAATTAAGGAGGGATATTTTGGGAGTGAGGAGCCCCAGCCCCACACCAGACCCCCAAAATCAGGGTTCCAGTGTCAGGAGGTTAAGTCCCCATAATTCTGGCTGCAAAAAACAGTGGAGAGTGAGTCAGTGGAAGAAACCCCAAGCAGTTCCTCTTAAAGAACCCACATATAGACTTACTCAAACTAACTCCCTCTGAGCTCCAACAGCAGGGTAGCAGTTTGAAATGCACCAGTGGCATACAGGGAGGAACTGAAGTTTCTGCATCAAGAGAAAAGCTGGGTGACAGCTTTCTTCCAGACAGAAAGGCAGGCAGAGGCCACTGTCCCTTTTCAGGCCCTTTGCCCCCACAGCCGCAGAGCCAGCAGGCAGGTACCATATCCACCAACTTGGCTAACACTGTTTGCTCCACCCTGGAGATTGCCTGAGGCTCTGTCCCACCCAACTTACAGTTGTTAACAGAGGCTTTTCCATATGAATGACTGGCCTTGGCTCATGCTTTATAATTTCCTAAGTCCTTTCAAACAAACAACAGCCAGCCTCAGTGATCCCCCAGCACCTTTACTACTTGCTAAGTGGCCTCAGGCCCAGCACTAGCAGCAGCCAGCTTATATTCAAAGCTTGCTTTTCCTGGGAATCTCCAAGCTCAATACAAGTAGCAGCTATTTCAGATTGCTTTATAGTTCAGCCAGTATGGCCCCAGGAAAATGACAGGTAGGGGCTGACCTTGGCCTACAACATCTGGGAAACCCCAAGACCTATGTGCCCAGTGGACAATTACAGAACAAATTGGACCACCACCACTCTGCCCCAGCACAGCTGATCCTCCACAGCAGTGGAAGTTAGTGGTCAGTGGTCATAGCCAATCCTTGCAGATGACTGGCCAGGGTAAATCCCTCCCAATGATCTACCAACAACAATCCAGGCTCAACTACAAGAGAAGGGTGTACTCAGCCCACACAAAGGGTGCACCTTGAGAACCCAGCTTGGGTCATAGAGAAAGCTGTGACACTGGATCCTACAGGAGGACACCTACTATATTAGGGCACACTACCTAGACAGGGAGTCATAGCAGCTCTACCTAATACAAAGAAAGAAACACAAGGAGACTGCCAAAATGAGGAGACAAACAAATGTGACCTGAATGAAATAACAGATCAAAACTCCAGATAAATGAACTAAACAAAATGGACATAAACAATATATCAGGTGCAAAGTTCAAAACACTGTGTTATAAGGGTGCTCAAGGAACTTAGTCAGGATCTCAAAAGCATAAAAAAGATCCAGTTAGAAATGAAGGATACACTAATTGAAATAAAGAATAATTTACAGGAAAACAACAGTAGAGTTGATGAAGCTGAGAATTGAATCAATGATTTGGAACATAAGGAAGCCAAAAACAACCATACAAAACAAGAAGACCACAAGGAGGAGGCGCAACGTTCTCGCCTGAGCATGAAGCCAGTTTTGGTGCTGCTTTTGCAACTGCCAATAGCCATTGATGATTGTTCTTATCTTCCTGTGGAAGAGTAAGAGGGAGAGGATGCAGTTTGAATGGAAGAAAAAAAAAAGAACAAGAAAAAAAATCCAAACAAAACAAGGATAGTGTAAACAGCCTGTGGGACAACTTCAAGCATTCCAACATTTGCATCATATGGGTGCCAGAAGGAGAAGGAAAAGAGCGAGAGATTGGAAATCTGTTTGAAAAAATAATGGAAGAAAACTTCCCTAATTTGATGAAGGAAATAGACATGCAAGCCCAGAAAGCACAGAGAGTCCCAAACAAGATGGATACAAAGAGGCCCTCTCCAAGGAACTTCATAACTAAAATGCCAAAGCTTAAAGATAAAAAGAGAATCTTAAAAGTAGCAAAAGAAAAGATGTTAGTTACCTGTAGTGGAGTTCCCATAAGACTATCAGCAGATTTCTCAAAAGAAAATTTGCAGGCTGGAAGGGATTGACAAGAAATATTCAAAGTCATGAAAAGCAGGGACCTACAGCCAAGATTGCTCTACCCAGCAAAGATATCATTCAGAATCAAAGGGCAAATAAAGAGCTCCCCAGACAAGAAAAAGCTAAAAGAGTTCATCATTGCCAAACCATTATCATATGAAGTGTTGAAGAGGCTTATTTAAGAAAAAGAAGATCAAAGCTATGAACAATAAAGTGACAAAAATACATCTCTATCAACAATTGAATCTAAAAAGCAAACTAAGCAATAAGAAGAACAGAGACAGAATCTTCGACACGGAGAGCATTTTGATGATTGCCAGTTGGGAGGGAGTGTAGGGGAGTGGCTGAGAGGTGACAGTATTAAGAAGTACAAATAGATAGTTACAGAATAGCCCTGGGGATGTAAAGTACGGGATAAGAAATGGGGTAGCCAAAGAACTTATATGCATTATCTAAAGACATGAACAATTGTGTGGGGATTGCCTGAGTGATGTGGGGTGCTAGGTGGAAGGGGACAAAGAGAGAAAAATTGGGACAACTGTAATAGCATAATCAATAAAATATAATTTAAAAATAGAAGAAAGGAGAACCTTAAAAAATGTAAGTGCTCTGAAACAAAGAGAATATCTGTAAGTCTATCAGAAAATCTTTTGTAATGATGCTACCAGTGGTTGGAATGTTAATCAAAGCTAAGTATTAATTCTCTTTCTCTTACCTCTTCAGCTGGAACTTTGATTTAGGTTTTTTTGCTTGTTTGTTTGTTTGTTTTACATAATGTCATAATCAAAAACCTTATTAAAATTAATTATTTCACTTTTAACTTATCTTGTCAAAAAATATAATTTCAACACTATAATGTTCCTACCTGCCATTACTATGAATAAAGACCATAAAAATTTGAAACTGCAACATAAGAAAAATTACTTTAAAATGTACATAGCTTAAACAAGAACTAATTAAAACAATCTATTTTTAGTCAGAGGTGTAATTTTCTTAGATATCTGAAATTTAATGTGCTGTACTTATAATCTGTTAGCCTTAAACTATTTATTTATTTATTTATTTATTTATTTATTTATTGTCAGTATAGAAGTCTTTGGTTTTTTCCACACTTATCATGCCATGAACTCATAGGGAATGGGTTCCAGCAGCTCAGGCTCCTTTCCATTAGTTCTCACCAAGTGTACTTCTCTGGGTGGAGCAGGGTGACCCTTCCATTGACCCCTTTCTCTTAGGCTTCCTTCTTTTTCTGATCATTTTTCTTCACACATTTCAGGAAGCTACCTCGGCTCTTAGAATGCTTAATAGCAATTTGAACATTAATTCTCTTGGCAAGAATCTTGCCCTTAACTTGTTTGTTTATGACAATGCCCACTGCATGGTGGGTGACATTGTAGACTCTCAGTTTTGCCATAGTAACATCTGTGGGGCATTCCTTCTGAACAGTGACCATTCCCTTGATATCTACAATATCTACAATCATCTTTCTTGTAGATTTGCATGTATGTAGCCAAAGGAACAACTCCATGTTTTCTAAAAGGCCTGGAGAACATATAACAGGTACCTCTCCTCTTTCCCTTTGTGTTTGTCATTTTGGCGAATTACTGGAAGATGGTGCTTCCAGCCGAAAAGAAAGAAACAAACTTGTTAATATACAGCATTTTGTATGAAAACAGCAACCTCTGAAAAGAAACAATTTATTTATGTTTTATAAAGCTTTAATTACATAAATTTGAGTAAATTAATGCACCTAAAGATTTGCCTCGATATTTGGAGACCCAATACACTGTCATATCACAGAAACAGACTATATTTATCCTTATTATCATATTCTCTACCAGAATGTATCATGCCACCATCTCCTTCGACACACTCACTGGCATCCCTGAGGCCTCTTAGACAACCTTGCCCTCTACCTCCTATGGCTAGTCAATTATTAGATCATATACTCTTCTCTCTTAAGATTGAAAAATCATCCTTTCTTTGTTTTTTCCCCCTCAATTTGTAATAATTTCCTGAATGTGGTACATTGTAAATTTTCTTCTTCTTCAGATTCTTCAGCCCCATGAATCACAAGTCATGTCTGAAACATTTTCAAATCTGATAATACCATTTACTCAGTTAAACCCAATTTGAACTGCTCTTCCGGTTTCTTCAGGATAAAATTAACCTTCATGTTAAGTTCATTCACAATTTTGCCCCAGTGATCCCTCTAGTTTCATTTCATAGCATATACTTATGTAATGCACTTTTCATAGTGCTTACTATGTATCAGGCAATATTTTAAATGCTTTACAAATATTTGCCCTATAAGTAGGTTTTGCTGTATCTACCATTTAACCATGGAGGAAGCTGAGGTGCAGAGCAATAGAGTATCTTAGCCATAGTCACACAGTTACTAAGTGGAAGAGCCAGCATTTAAATACAGGGTACCCTGCTATAGAATCTTTGCATTTGATGATCCTTCCTTCTACCTTTCTGTTCTCCCTGCTTCTACTAGAAAATCATAGTTGTATTTTTAATTTTTTAAAAGATTTTGTTTATTTATAGAGAGAGGAGAAAGGAGAGAGATAAACATCAGTATGTGAGAGAAACATCGTTTGGTGGGCTCCCAACTAGGGACCCAGGCATGTGCCCTGACTGGGAATCAAACAGGTAACCTTTTGGTTCACAGGACAACGCTCAATCCACTGAGCCACACAAGGCAAGGCTACTTGTATTTTTTAGATATGAATTAGGTGATTCTTATTTCCTTGTGTCTTGATGCCTTCAAGAAACTATGCTTTCTCTTTGGAATATGTGTGTGTGTGTGCTTCTCTCTACAATTTTTTCTCGTATTATAGAACAAACACAAACTAATTCTCTGAGACTTTAAACCTAAAATTTTTTTTTGTTCCTTTCTCTGCTTTTTCACAATCCATATGATACCCAGCACATACATCTTTAACCTAAAAAAAAATAATAACTTTCATACTATTACTTTTTCTTTATTTCCATAGATATTAGTCTAGTTCTGGCCATACATTTCCTATGACTAGGTATCAAAAAAGAAAAAAAAATTCTGCAAACAAATTAGAAAAATTGAGAGTTTATCAAAGGGGATAATTCACAGTGAGGCTGGAGTAAAGCAAAAGCATATGAATACAGGATGAAGCCACTTCCATTCTTTTCTTTAAACAGTTAGAGAAGAGAATAGTTACTGGAACCAGAAAGCAGGGACCTGGGAAAAGGCCCCTTTCCTCAAAGCTGTGACATTTAGTGGAGAGATGCTCCAGGCTAAGGCCATCCTACAGAGAGAGATCTTACAGAAATAAACACCTTGATAGCAGCTTCTTTTCTCCCCACAAATTTCTCCTAGGGTTCTCACTGATGGACTCCATCTGGAATCTAGAAGGCAAGGAGACTCATTGATTAGCCCATAGAGGTCAAGCTTCAGAGGTAGAGAACAGAATGGAAAGTGTGAAGGGTGAAACTGGAGGGGCAAGATGAAGATTCTTAGCACACATCCTTCATGTTAGAGAACAACATTCCTAAATTCTTAGGAGCTCATTGAGATGTAAGCTTCAAAATAGATCCCCTTAAATCAATGATTAAAATGCTTAGATCTGTTTCAGATTGATTATCTAAACAAAGTTGAGTGTTTGAAAAGTTAATGTGAATAATTTTGAGTTTTGTAGTTGTCAAAATAATCTAAATTAGGACCAGGCAGACAATTAAAACTTATAAAAAATGATTGGCTGTTTGCTTGACCAATCTAATACATTTTTTTTTTCTATTTGTTTTTTGCTTTCTACAGTCAGGAAATATAAGGTTACGGATCTTTACTTCCACTATGTTCCTATCTGCATATTAGAGAATATGAATATCCACCAATACTGATGTTTTCATGTCTATCACTGAGGAAATTGTAATGGACAAATGTGTTCTGTTGATAAGATACTCAAAGTAACTACTTGGTTATTTTTAGCAGCCTACTTTTATGGATGTCATTTGACCCAGTTATATATGATTCGAATAACCACAGGCAGAGAGATTAGTAGTGGCATTTTGTCAATTAAAACCAATCAAATGAAAGGAAAGATTTGAAGACAGAAATTATGTTTAGTAATTCCTGGTTTCTTCTCTGTCTCCTTAAGTAATATATTTTCAAATATTGTTGTTAGTGCACACAGCTTCCTTGTTCTTGCTACAAGTACTAAAATTCTACAGACTATAATACCTGTACTCTTCCCTTGGATTATTAAAAATGACCATGTGACTACTAATTAGTACTTATTATTCCCATCACCTTTTTGACCCCAGCCCTAACACCCCTCTCCTCTGGTCTCCATGTATTTGTTCTCTGTGTCTATAAATCTATTTCTATTTTGTTTGTTTGTATTTTGTTCTTTAGATTCCATATATACATGATACCATGACATTTGTCTTGCTCCGTCTGGCTTATTTCACTTAGCATAACACCGTCTAGGTCTATCCTTGGGGATATAAGGTAAAACATAGGGAATATAGTTAACAATACTGTAAAAACTATCAATGATGCCAGGTGGGCATTTGAATTATTGAGGGAACACTTTGCAAACTATTTGCATGTTCATCATCTATGTTCAAGTGCTGTACACTTGAAACTAATACAGAAACATGTTGAATACACACTGTAATTAAAAATGAAATTAAAAATAAATTTAAAAATTGACTATGTATGCCAGTGGAGAAAAATATAAGGATGCCACTATGAAGAGTTTATAATAATATACAGTGTGATATCATTGATATAGGTTACAAGGATATTTCTTTTTGGCATTATGGAATATAAATATCCTGAACTACTAATTTTATATTCAAAAAACAAAATATGCTGCATAAAATTAAATGTGCTTATCTGAGCTGGCAAAACGAACAGATCCTCAGAAACTAACTGCAAAGGTAAAGAGCTAATCTTGAGAGGTAGAAAGCGGCCTGGGCTGATTTTGCGTCAGGACAGGTTCCATTTCTGGCTGACTTCACATGGAAGATGAAACAGACACAAGACTAGGAGAAAAACTCAGGAATTTCACCCTAACTAAAAGTCTAAAAGGAGTGAAATACTTTTACTCTCAGTGAATATGTAGACTGGAAATAAACCTACTCCAAAAAAGGTGAAATTAAGAAAATTACCTGACTCGAATTTGGCTCTGTGGGGAAGAAAAAAAAAAACATTATCCTTTGAGAAACTGCAAGCTCCAACAAAATCTCCTGGAGTTTTGCAGCTCACATTCACACAGTTTGGTCTGAGAAAACTTGGCGAGAACACAGGAAGTGGTGTCCTGTGTTGTGGGACCCATCATCCACCGCACGAGCTCTTACAAATGGAAATCATGATGAAGGTAGGCCTTCCTCCCCCGCAAAAACAATAAAAGCTCCCAATCAAGAGCAAGCAAATCCAGAGAAAATATAGCATCACGAGTAACAGAATAGAAAAATAGAAAGAGATTGGCAAAGAAACACATCCTAAAATTCTTAAACACTGACTATAAAGTAACTGTGTTAAATATTTTTGAAAAAGCAAAAGATAGATATTAAGATATGTGTACGAAACAAGAGGTGTAAAAATAAGCAAGCGGATCCAAAAAGCTATTAAAGAGATCATGCAGAAATAAAAATAAGAAACATAATGATTGAAAAAGTATTAAAGAGACTATTTAAACAACGGAAGGAAGCTTTAATGAGTTAGAAACATATGCGATGATTATGTAGAATGCAGTAAGAGACAGGCAGTACTGGGTTTGGGCATGCAGCCTCTGAACTCCAGAAGTGCGTTCAGTGTGCGAAGTGATCCCTGAAGAGATAGGGGGAAACAAAGAAGCTTCAGAGGTAGAAAAGATGGAGGCTGTTCTGACATATACCCAATAAATACAAAGGAACGGAAAAAGAAGAGATGATAGCTTAAAATGTGCCAAAATCAAGAAAAGATACACAAATTCATTTGTTGCTTAAGAACGGGATACATTCTGAGGAATGTGTCGTTAGGTGATTTTGTCATTGTGTAAAGCACACTGAGTGCACTCACACAGACCTAGATGGGATGGCCTACTACACACTCAGGCTAGGTGATATACCCTGTGGCTCCTGCGTTACAAGCCTAGACAGCATGATACTGTAATGAATACTGTAGGCAATTGTAGTGCAGTGTTAAGTATTTGTGTATCTAAGCCTATTTAAATACAGCAAAGGAAAATATGGTAAAAATATGGAATAGAAAATAAAAACTGGAACACATGTATAAGGCACTTACTTTGAATAAAACTTACAAAATTACAGTTGCTCTGAGTCAGTGAATGAGTGGTGAGTAAATGTGAAGGTCAAGGACATTAGTGTACAGGACTATAGTTGTGATAAACACTGTACACTTAGGCTGTACCAAATTATTCAACATCTATTTTTCAATAAGAGATTAACCTTTACTTATACATTTTTTAGTTTAAAATTTTTAATTGTTTAGCTTTTGCATTCATAATAACACTTAGCTTAAAATACAAACACATCGAATGGCTATACAAACATATTTTTTATATCTTTATAAGTTTCTCTTTCATTTTATTTTTTTTAACTTTTTAAATTTTTTTGTTAAAAGCTAAGATATAAACATATACACTGGCCTACTCCTACACAGGACCAGGGCCACCCATATCACTGACTTCCTCCTCCACATCTTGTCCCACTGAAAGGTCTGCAGGGGCAATAACAGGCATGGAGCTGTCATCTCCTATGAAAACGATGCCTTCTTCTGGAACACTTCCTGAAGGACTTGCCTGAGGTTCTTCTTGAGGAGGTTTCACCCTTTTCAGAAATATAGCCTTGCTGGTTTCCTTGGTTTATTTCTTTCTTTCAATCACAGAGTTCCTTGTAAGCAGAGAATGTACCATAAACATTCCTCTCCTTAATAAAAACTTTTTGGTGTTGGAGTCTGCTTTCAAACTTTTTAAGGAGCCTTTTGAGGTCTGCAAAATCTTCTGTTAAATCCTTCAGTGTGAATTTCCTTAAGGGTTTGTCTTTTTCTTGTGTAGTTTCTTTTGCTCTTGCCTCTTGTTTGGCTATCCATTCCTGTTCCAGAGCCAACAAGTTCTTGTTAGTCAATTCTTCAGGAACTACCTGTAGGAGCTCCTCAATTTTTTCCTCATTTATACCCAAGTTGAAATTGTTTGCTATCTCACCTAAAACCTAGTTGATTTTTCAAACTCTTTATCCTTGGAAAAACCTTTGAAATCATGGATGAACTTCTAGTGTGTCTTCTTCCAGATGTATTCATACACTCTTTGGTGATAACAACCCAAACCCAATCAAGGTTTCTGATGCAGTCTTAGGTGTTGTGATCCTTCCAGAATTGCATCAGTATCTGCTCAGTGTCTCCCTCAGTTGCAGTAATACCCCAGGTAGTTGTCTTCCTGAGATTGTAGGTCTCAAAAGCTGCTATAACAATGATGCATTGGTTGGATCAAATAGGTGGCATTCAGAGGGAGAAACATTACTTTGATATGGAGATTAAGATCACCAAATAAAAGAAAGATGTCCTGGAGCATTATTAACAGTAAGCAAAATCTTGAAGGGTAGTTTATTTTCCAAACAGTACTTCTCCGTTTCACTAGCACAGCAGTTCAGGAGGGCACCTTGGATTGGGAGCTGGGTCATCCATGACTTTCTACTGTTCCTGTAGCACACTGAGAGTGTGTGCTTATTACTGTGCGTGAAGACCCCGGGGTTTTCACGGTGCCAGATCACTGGGGTTTCAATTTGGTCCCCAAGCAACACTGTTATCCTGTCCTAAAAGTCTTGAAATCTGGCATTGACCTGGCATCCTCAGGAAGAAATTCCTTTCAGGCATTTGTCTGCAGAATAGAGAGGTTTCGCCCATATGGACTATTTGCTCTGGCAGGCAATTTTCCTCTCCAATCAGCTCATCTAGAGCTTTCAAAAATTCTTCTGCTGCCTTCACATCATCACTCAAACTCGACTACTCACTTGCCTCTTATGTAATGAATAACTATTCTTAAATCTTTTAGATACCCAGAACTAGCAATAAATTCAATATCATAGTGGGGTCCAGCCTTTTCTTTCAACATCAAAACAAACCTTTTGCTTTGGCCGTAATCTTGGTGCTGAGAGAGATATACTTCTGTGTCTGGTCTTCATTTCAGGTCATTAGAAGTTTTCCAGTATGATACGGGCCCTTCTTGAATCTTTTGTTAGATTCATTGTCTTCAATGAAGCGCATCGTTTAATAGCTTCCTTCCCTTTGTTCTTCTTCAAGGTTATAGCTATGGTGGAATGGGACATGCCTGACTAGAGAGCAATGACTGTCCCTGATTTTCTACCTTTGTAGGCCTTATTTACATCCAGTTTTATTTCCATGTCAGTCACTTGATGTGGCCTCTTTGTGGCAGCATTAGCAGTGGATTTTATATGCTTAGGGGCCTTCATGAACAAGGCACTACAAAATTAATCCAAGCACAAGAGGAAATGATGCAATCAAGAGACACAGTAAACAAGAGAAATGTGAGGCTGCTGTCAGTGTAACATGGCCTCGTGTTTTACAGCAAACTTGTTTTGTAAGTGGAAAAAGTATGATCTAAAATAAAATTAAAAGTATGGTATAGTGAATACATAAAGGAGTAACATAGTCATTTATTATTATTATCAGGTATTATGTACTGTACATAATTGTATGTGCTATGCTTTCACACAACGGGCAGTGCAGTAATTGTGTTCACACCAGCACCACCACAGCATGTGATTAAAGTGTTGTTTGGTGACATCACTAAGTGATAAGAACTATTTTTAACTTCATTATAATCTTATGGGACCATCATTTTTTAAAAAAATTTTTATTGATATTCAATTACAGTTGTACGCCTTTTCTCCCCATCCCTCCACCCCACTCCAACTGAACCCACCTCCCTCCCCCACCTCCACCCTCTCCCTTGATTTTGTCCATGTGTCCTTTATAGTAGTTCCTGAAATCCCCTCTTCCCACTGTCCCCACCCCACTCCCCCCTGGTTATTGTTAGATTATTCTTAACTTCAATGTCTCTGGTTGTATTTTGTTTGCTTTTTTCTTCTATTGATTATGTTCCAGTTAAAGGTGAGATCATATGGTATTTGTCCCTCACTGCCTGGCTTATTTCACTTAGCATCATGCTCTCCAGTTCCATCCATGCTGTTGCAAAGGGTATAAGCTCCTTCTTTCTCTCTGCTGCGTAGAATTCCATTGTATAAATGTACCATAGTTTTTGGATCCACTCGTTTGCTGATGGGCTCTTAGGTTGCTTCCAGTACTTGGCTATTGTAAATTGTGCTGCTATGAACATTGGGGTGCACAGGTTCTTTTGGATTGGTGTTTCATGGTTCTTAAGGTATAATCCCAGCAGTGGAATTGCTGGGTCAAAGGGCAATTCCATTTTTAGTTTTCTGAGGAAATTCCATACTGTTTTCCACAGTAGCATCACCAGTCTGCATTCCCACCAACAGTGCACTAGGGTTCCCTTTTCTCCACATCCTCTCCAACATTTGTTTGTGGATTTGTTTATGTTGGCCACTCTGACTGGTGTGAGATGGTACCTCATTGTGGTTTTAATTCGCATCTCTCTGATGGCTAGTGATGCTGAGCATCTTTTCATATGTCTCTGGGCCCTCCGTATGTCTTCCTTGGAGAAGTGTCTGTTCAAGTCCTTTGCCCATTTTTTAATTGGGTTGTTTTTCTTCCTGGAGTGGAGTCGTGTGAGTTCTTTATATATTTTGGAGATCAGGCCCTTGTCTGAGGTATCATTGGCAAATATGTTTTCCCATACTGTTGGTTCTCTTTGTAATTTGGTGCTGTTTTCTTTAGCTATGCAGAAGCTTTTTATTTTGATGAGGGACCATCATCTTTTATGTGATCTTGGGTAATTTGGAAAAGAATTAGGAAAATTAAAATTCTGGCTAAAGAGGATATTGTATTAAGAATAAAGTTATGTTCTCTCTGCATGTGCCCTCTTAGTGTAAGGAAGATGAAGAACAAAGATGGTTTATGTAAATGAATTACTTTATAAGAGAGAGAGAAATAATCATTTAACATATCTTGGAATTAGTCTGATGGAACAAACCAAGTCACTTATGTGTTTTTCAATTTGAGAGTTTTTAATATCAGAGGTAAACTAATAGAAATGTATGACATATTAAACTTAAAGTCTGTATTAGAGATAATTTATGTGTCCCTTAAAAAATTTAACATGCACACTAAACAAAAAAAGATCATTAGAAAGCAATAATGAGATGAATGAATTTCTTTGCCTGCTTATTATTATTATTTAATTTAACATTTGACCATATTGCCTGTACTTGAAATGCCTCTGCAGAAAAATAGTTAAGTATTAATTGGCATTGATCTTGAAATAACAAAAATTCAAGAGTTTGTGTAAAAGGCAGAATAATGGCCACTCAAAGATATCCCCATTCTTAACCCCAGAACTTGTGAATATGTTAGATTAAAGGACAAAGTAGAATTAAGGTTACAGCTGCTATTAAGGTTACATTTGCTAATCAGCTGAATTTATGATAGGCAGTTTATGCTGGTTTATGTGAGTAGCTTCATTGTAATTGCAAGGGTCCTTAAAAGTGGAAGAGGGAAGCAGATAAAACAAAGAGCAGATGTGACAATAAAAGGAAGGTAATCATGATGCAGTTTGAACTGAATTTGAGCCCCCATTGCTGCCTTTGTCCCCTTCCCTAAGAAGGAGGCCCTGAGTCAAAGCCTGCCAGCCTTTTTTAAGATCTGGAAAAGGCAAGAAAGTGAACTCTCCCCCAGAGCTGCTAGAAAGGAATGCCTCCTTGCCGACACCTTGATTTTCGCCCCGAGACTTCTGGCTTCCAGATCAGTGAAATAATAAATTTGTGTTGTTTTAAGCTGTTATGTTTGTGATATTTGTTACAACACTAATATAGTAAACACAATTCCTAATAAAGAGATCAGATAATGTGTTGTTCTATTCTGGCAACAGAGAAGCTAACAAGAAGCTCTAAATTATTAAAGTTAATAAAACTTTATGAAACCACCGCTATGTAGTTAACATTTTGCAGTGGCACTAAAAATTAAGTCTAGTCTGTTAAAATCTGTTTAAAGAATTGGGAGAAAGAGGATATGTACACATTAAAATACTAAAGCACACTTAACTATCAAACTACAGTCAAATATGGATCAAAACAATGAGAGAAGACAGGGAGTAAAGAACTGTAACTTGAAGAAGTCTGGATATGCATATGAAGAAGAGAGACTCTAAGAACACAGCTGGAATGAGCTTCTGTACAGGGGAGATCTGTCTGGGAAAGAGCCACAGCCAGGGCTCCTGCCTGACAATCCACATATCTCTCTCACACACCTTCTCACAGTCTGCACCTAGATATAGCCCATCTTTCAAGGTTCCAAAGCACACATTCTGGTTTTCTCCCCAGATCTCACGGCTTTGCTCAACGCTCCACAACTCTGCTTGGCATGCTTTTCACTGTACTCGAATTAAGTCATAAACTGTCTTTCAGGATGCAGCTCATGGATCACTTCTTGCATTTATCTCTTTTCCATGACTGTTTGCCTTTTTGTCATAGGGCTCAAAGCAATTTGTTCAGTTTATTAATATGTGTATCTTCTCCTACGGTAGGTTCCTCCTCACTGAATGATTTTCCTTTGTATTTTACCCCCATATAACAACATGTTGCTCGTAGTAGGCATTATAAAAACATGAGTAAAATAAACATGTGGGTATGTGGTTTATTTTATTTTTTTTACATCAACACCTTACATTTTGAAAAATCCATAAATCTCAAGGCAGGATGTTTAAACTTCAGAGAAAAACATTGGCTCATTAAAATTTTTCTCTGTTGGTCAAGTGACTCTTTTGTCAGAGATTCTTTATAAAAGATTCTGAAATACAATTTAACTCATGTTTTTTGCCCTTTGAGTCATTTGCTGCTACTTCATTAAGATAAAAGTTAAATGATTTTATTTTCAAGTTTAAAGAAAAATGAATGAGTCCTTTAACATTATAATGACTGAAAACCTTAAATAGGTAAGAAATATATATTTTCAAAATTCAGTAAGAAAATATGAATACTTGTAATTAAGAAAAACTCAAATATAAAATGATTCCATATTCCAATGAACTTAAACTTCATTTTTTATTATTTTTCTTCCTGCAAACATTGCCATAAGTGAATGAAGCACTCACCGTTTGGAAAAAATTATGTAAATTAGTAAATGGATGGGCAGAAGTATCATTTGGCAGATTGACATCACATTTCAGTGAGTACTGAAGCTGTTAGAAGTGGATTTGGAGGGTAGAAATTACAATAATGCCTTATTTGAATTCCAGTAAGTACTACAGAAAGCAAAAAAATCATGAGACTTTTTTTTAAATAGTAGAAAACCATGATTTTTAAAAAACACAGTCTGTCCCAAGAGGTACATAAGCTATGGCCACTAGAGAAAAAAGAAGTAATCTCAATAGGTGTAAAATTGTTTTGTTTTTCCTCTCCAGAAAATTGCTTTTAAAACACCCCTATATTGAAGCTATAATATTTTGTTGAACATTTTTTCTACTTTTTGTTGTTCATCTTTTGAGGTAACATTTTCCCTGTCACAATGTTTCCAGGGAACAAAGAAAAGGAAGTCATATGCTTGGGAAAAGTTTAAATGTAAAAGCAACATGTTTTTTCTGCCCAAGTAACAACAATTTCTCAACAAGATTTAGATTTTCTACAGAATAAAGTAGACAAAAATTGGAAGAATCTCTGCTTCCCATGTTTATTTTCTCTTTAATTGTTTTAATTAAAGTATAATTGTGCTACAATATTATATTAGTTTCAGGTGTTCAGCAAAGCGATTCAACATTTATCAACCTCACACATGGTCACCACAGTAGGTATTGTAACCATCTGTCACTGAGCAAAGTTATGAGGATGTTATTGACTATATATTCCCTGTGCTGTATACTACATTTCTATGGCTTATTTATATTCTAACTGAAAAGTTGTATCTCTTATTCCCCTATACATTTTCTTACCATCTTTCATTTTCTTCACTTCTGGTAAACATCAGTTTGTTCTCTGTGCATGTGAATCTGCTTCTGTTTTGTTTGTTTATTATTTTTATATTCCACATATAAGTGAAATCAGGTGGTAGTTGTCTTTTCCTGACTTATTTCTCTTAGCATAGTGCTCTTGAGGTTCATCCATGTTGTTACGAGTGGCAAGGTTTAATTCTTTTTTATTGCCGATTAATATTTCAGTGTGAGTATGCATACATGTGAGCATGTATATACCACCTCTTCTTGACCAATTTTTCTCTCAGTGGACACCTAGGTTATTTCCAGAACTTGGACATTATAAAGTATGTTGCAATGAACGTGGGATGCATCTATCTTTTTAAATTAGTGGTTTTATTTTTTTAGTAAATACCCAGAAGGTGAATTGCTCGGTTGTATGGTAGTTCAATTTTTAGTTTTTTGAGGAATATTCACCCACTTTCTACAATGGCTGTACCAATTGCAGTCCAACCAACAATGCACGAGGGTATTCTTTTCTCTACATTCTTACCAACACTGGTTATTTGTTGACCTTTTGATAATAACCATTCTAACAGGTATGAGATGACATTTCATTTTGGTTTTGGTTTGCATTTCCCTGATGTTAGTGATATTGTACATTTTTTAATATGTCTATTGTCCATCTGTACATACTTTTTTGAAAAAAATATATTCATGTCCTGTGTCCATCTTGAAAATGAGTTTTTAAACTGATTTGTATGAGTTTCTTATATATTTTAAATAATATCCCTTTATTGAATGTATTGTTGGTGAATATCTTCCCCCATTCAGTAGGATGTCTTTCATTTTGTTGATGGTTTCCTTCTCGGTGCAAAAGCTTTTCAGTTTGATGTAGTCACATTTATTTATTTTTTGTTTTTTGTTTTGCTTTTGCCTGGGGAGAAATATCCAAAAAGGTATTGCTAAGACTGAAGTCAAACTGTTGACTGCCTATGTTCTCTTCTAGGAGTTTTATGGTTTTAGATCTTACATTTAAGTTTTTAATACATTTTGGGTTTATTTTTGTATATTGTATACAAAAAATAAAAGAAAGTGGCCCATTTTCATTTTTGTGTATGTATCTGTCCACTTTTTACAGCAACACTTATTGAACAGACCCTCATTTCTCCACTGTATACAAGGTCTGTCCACAAGGTTTGCAGCCATGTAATATGAAAAAGAGAGACATTTATTGAAGGAGATACAAGATACAACAAACATTGTACATAGGACAATGATGCCTGAGTCCCCTTCAAAGTAGGCTCCTTGGGACCTCAAACAGTTCTTCTAATCACCATCAGCCGCCCTGTTGTGTTTTCCTGAATCTCATTGACTATCTGAAATCAATTCCCTTTCAAAGGTGATTTTAGTTTTGGGAAAAGCCAGACGTTATAGGGTGCCATGTCTAGGCCACAGAGAGACTGAGTCACTTGGGTGGTTTGATATTTCACCAAAAAATCTGCACGAGGTGTGATGAGTGAGCAGGCACATTGTTGTGATTAAGCTGCCAATCACCAGTTACACAGAGCTGCAGCCTCCTCAATCATCTGAATAGTTTCTGTGGAGTAATGTTCAAGCTTCACACAAAATTTGAAGCAGATTCATTGCTCTAGTCACTCATATTTTGAATGTGAGGACCACAGAGTACACATGCTCACTCAACAACATCTACCACCTGCTCTGACTGGTACAGTGAAGTCGTCATTGTTTACACGTGTGTATTCCAGTCCACTCTCCTTGGCTGCCAGGTTACATTGATGTTTTGCAAACCATTCCTGTTATATTAACAATGGCTGGAATTTTTCCAGTCAGATATCATATTCTTACCTCCTTTGTTTTGTAGATTCATTATTTTTTAAATAGAAAAAATAATTTATAATAGCTATTAGAATAATTTAGTGGATTAGATTGCACATTCATTGTGAACAAAAGCTGGCTTTTAAATTAAAAATCATATTCCTTCCATCTTGATTACAACAGATGTGAGCATAAAGTAAACATTCAATGTATTAAACCTAATTAAATTTCTTTAGTACCAACCAACAAATATCAAGCACACTTTCTTTTCTTTATTTTTTAATGATTTTATTTATTTATTTTTAGTTGGGAAGGGAGGGAGAATGAGAAGGAGAGAAACATCAGTGTGTGTTTGCCCCTTGCGTGGCCTCTACTGGGGACCTGGCCTGCAACCAATTCATGGGCCCTGACTGGGAGTCAAACCAGGCACCCTTTGCTTCACAAGCCAGCACTCAATCCACTGAGCCACTCCAGCCAGGGCTCAACCACAGTTTCATATAAATTAGAGCTTTATAGTAAAAAAAAAATAATTGTGTGCTTTTTTCTTATCGTTTTCAATCAAAATTGGTTTTAATGGAGGTTTGTACAGCACAAGACGTCCCAATATTTTCTTAGACATCAAGGACGTAGCCATTTTAGTGGATTAAGTGATTGGACATGACTTAGGGTTGCCTTCCTTTCAGGAGAGGGTGAATATATTCTATCATAACAAGTAAAATTGATTTTTGATTATCAGAAGAAGACTGGCTAGCTCTTTACTAGTTGTTTTATCTTCTTAGGAATAGATCTAAATCTCATCTCCCACCCTCCTTTTTCTCTGAATGCCATTATGTGGCTGAGCTGCAGTCAGAGGAATGTGAGAAGATAGATATAAATGTCACTTCCAGACCCTTCCGTGATTTGATGCAAAAAAAAATCTAGAAAAAACCTTGGGAGTAACATATTTCCAGATCGGGATAAAAAGATGAACAAATGCTTAATAGTTATACAATAAACATAGACTTTAAAATCAAACTTGGCGTCTATTTTGATCCTATGAACTACTATTCATAACTTTTACTTAAGGATAATCATCTGTTAATTGTTAATTAGGGGCATAGTTACTATTCATAAAGACCTCTTAGTTCAGTGTGTTCAGGGTTTCAGTTGCTTTTTGCAGACTTGATTTACAGTAAATAACAAGAAGAGATATGGGAAAATTGGAATTAATTAATGTGTATTGTTATGTTATGCTGTACTAATCATATATACAAAAGCATTAATATGTATTATGTTTTGTTATAGCCATTATATATTATATGTTTATCTTTCAGTTTCATGACTTCAGTCTCTTGGGTTCTTTTTCTTTTTTTTTTCTCTCTTCAAAGGGATCCCTCTGGGATCATCTCTTGACACTGTAACACTGCGGTTTGATATTAACAACAACTCCCGGGAATATGTCCTCAGGGCTCAGGGCTACAGTTTTGAACACTGAAAAGCTCAATTTCAGGCCCAGTTATGGGATTCAACATCTGAAAAGATGTAAGTCATACATTTGAAAACTAGACTCAGTGTACGTCTATTAAGACTTGAACTAAAATAAAAGTTTTCTGTCATATTTTTGGTAAAGGAGACTCATTTTTCAATAAGTAAATAATCAAATGGCTGGATTAAATAAATCACTTAGCTTATACGTGACACTGTTCGATGAGGCTTCAAACTGGAGGAAGGTGTAGACTTGAATACTACTTACATTGTATATACTCTGTCCATGCTTGCTTTAGGATGTTGAGATTTCCCTTCTGACAAAACCAAGATGGAACATTCACAAACTACGAGCCTAATATGTTTGTTTTCCAACATGTTCAGGGTGAAATGAGAGACCACACTTCTGGTTTCTATAACATAGATTTAATCACAATATACAAAGGAGTCATATGTGAGAACACTTTTTTTTCAGATTTGGAAAAGCAATATTGGTTCATATATTACAGAGATGACGGAAAGTAATTTTCATGTAACTCAGACTTGTATATAGCATGGAGTGTTGCTCTTCCCGTTGAAGTCTACAGTCCTCCAGCAAGATACCTTATGAAATAGATGGAAATAGTGATTGTAATTTTAATGTTTGGAGATCATTCAGTCTAGATAAAAGGAACAGCTTCTTGGGATGAGAAGGGAGGAAAGTGCATCGTAAAATATAAAGTCCCCCAAAGGTGCTTAGGATTTTATTTCTGTTTCAAATCCTTGTCCATTGTAGTATTTCTGTTATCTATCTCAAATATCCTTTTGGCTGCTATACAAATTTTTGAAAAACAAAAGTCAGCTCTTTGTGGATTTTTCCGAATTTATTTTCAAACATTGGAAAGGCAACATGATTACTCGGTAACATGCTGTGACCTGCAAAGCTGCCTCGTGGCCATTTCTTCAGAGTCTGCTGTTAACTTTCTCAGTAAATATTTTACCCTTTCAGTACAGCTAAACAAGTGAAAACTGGATAAAGTAATCCAAGGTAGTAGTTAATATGTTTGTACTTTTTTTTTTTACCCAGAGGTTAGTTTATTACTTTGTTCATTTTTAGGATGCATATTTATAGAGCACTAGGAATTCACAACTACCGTTCCAAGTTCTGGGAATGTGTGATAAGTCAGATCTGAGAATAGTAGGGTGAGATGGTCAATAAATTCTCACAAAGAAATTGAAATGCATGAACTTAAAAAGTGGTAACAGTGTTTTGAGTTAAATAAAATGAGGGTGATAGGAGAGGATGATAGAAGAAGAGGTACTTGAGGGATGAAGGGTTCCCTTAAACAGAATGGTAGGCATCTCACACGGGAGACCTGGCCCGCAACCCAGACATGTGCCCTACACTGGGAATTGAACTGGTGACCCTTTGGTTTGCAGGCCAGCACTCAGTCTACTGAGGCACACCAGCTGGGGCATCACTTTGTAATACATCTACCTATTCCTCTGCAGTCATAGTTGAAGCAGGAAAATGATTTAGTCAGTAATTGTAGAAGATTAGGGAAGAAAAAAGAGTCTCTAAGACTAGGGTAGTGACAGAAGTAGTGGGGGGAAGGATTATACATTGGAGATAAAATAAATAGTATTATAATTAGCTGGATAAGGAGAGATTAGGAAACAAGTTATTAAGGGTAACTGCTAAGTTTTGGTTTTACCATTAATAATAATACTGGCAAGCCTGGAGAAATTTATTGTAAAGGACTTGGAGGGAATTGATATTTCCATATTAGAGATGTTAAGTTGATATTTTATTAGAAATCTAAGGGGAGATTAAACATGCTATAGTAATTAGGATATCTGTATTAATTTAGAACTCTAACATAGTTAATAAATGAGGATATGAAATGATTTGGCCTTATATAGACAGAATCGTCAGGGACCTGGGTAGACTCACTTGGAGAGAAACTGCAAGTAGAATGTTGATGAAAGAGTGAGGATATAAGGCGATCCAAACATGTAAAGAATGTTTATGAGTTTATTTGAGTAAAACTGATGGCAATTGCCAGAGTACGGCAGATTTGCACCTTATTTATACATTGCAATCAAAGAAGGAGATTAAGGGGGTTACATGAAATTCATTGGTGGCAGATTAGGGAGGCAAGAGAAAGCAAAAAGGGGAAATCTCCGAAATTGAATAAATAACAAAACAAAGAGACAAAGACTTCTTTGATACTGGCAGGTACAGGATAGTTAACACTTAAGCACACAGAGATAGTATTGGGGGAGCGAGGTAACAAAGAAGGGTTCTGTGGTGGCATCCTCTGGTGCAGAGGGTGTACCCTGAGGGATCTGGTAAAAGTTTACTTTGGTGTTCCAAGGGTATGTTAAATTAGATGCAAAAAGACGATAGGCCCATTTTTGTTAAGGAAGCTACGGCCTAGGATGTAACTCCCAGCCATGATTCTCTTTGAATTAGGAATTTCTGTGTTCAGATCGTGCTGTGCGGTTACTTTCAGTCTGGAGTTTCTGAGGCCCCCTCTTTAGGCCTCCCCTGAGCTTGCCAGGTTTAGTACATGGCCCCTTTTTCATCCACAAAAGAAAAAGAGGAAAAGAGCTCAGGGTTGAGACCTGCAATGCCTGTTAGGGGAAGAAGACCCAGAAAAGGAACTCAGCAGTGCCTAGAGTGGGAGAGGGAAAGGGGTCGAGAACCACGCAATAGAATCTAAGATTGACTATATTTCAAGAAAAAAGTAATCATTAATTAGGAAGGAAAGTATTTCACTATAAATCATTGAAATGAATCAGGAGAAAGTAAAACACTGAAGGAAGTGTCTACTTCTTTGTAAAACTATGTTGTAGAAAAATTATGGATGAAGAAATGTATGAGTATTAAAAATTATGCTGCAAAATCTCTCTCCCATGTACATTTCCCCAATGAGTAGTTCTTTTCTTTTCTTTTCTTTTCTTTTGTGCCTAGATAGGAATGCGATATAAATAGTACAGAGTTTTAAATAGAATGGGGCCTATAAAAACTGTATTTTTGCAGCTTTTATTGAAGATACTTTTAAGGAGATTGTTTAGTATAGTTCAGATTCTTAGACCTTATTGTATAAATGCACTTAAAACATATTAAGTGGGGACAGGTTAATTATATGAAAACATAACATTTTAAAGTAGTAACTGAATTAATTATTCTTTCTCTAAATTTATTCCTGCCTTTCATTCTCCCACCCACTCTCTCTTTCCTGCCTCTCTCCCTCCTTAAAAAGAGGAACTGAACCAATGAAATTGTAATCCTGGTTGAATAAGTAGCACTTAAAATATCCTTTAACATTTTTCTGTGAGAAATGTTATTTCTTTTAATTGATTTTTACCTTTATACTATTGCTAAAGATTCTCAGAAGAATAAGCAATGCCATAAATTGCTGCTTGCCTTCAAGAGAGGATGTATAGGGCTGTGTGTGTATGTGTGTGTATGTGTGCATGAGAAAGAGAGATAGGTAGAGAGACAGAGGGTTGTAATTTATTCCGTAATTTAGTTTTTCTGAGACTATCTCCTAACTATTGCATGTGGTTGTTAAATATTACTTAACCTTTATGTATCTCAATTTCATAAAGTCACTGTCAAGATTAAATGTGTTAATACATTTGGGAATCTCTGATATGTTGGATAAACCAATAAATCTTAGGTATTATTATTATTATTATTATTATTATGGTTATGTTCGTAGTTGACAGAGTGAAAATGTATTAGTCTATATATTTTGTATATGATAAGTGTAATATATTTACTGCATATTGAGGAAATACATTGCACAAGACAGTAATTAATGAAAAAATAGTTTAAAATTTCATTAAATTTAAATATTTTTAAATTATACAGTCCATGTAAAATCTGTACACACACCAGTTTTTATTGATTTATTTAACTCATATTAAAGGTATTTGTTTCAAAGTTTTATAAATAAATGTTCTGAATAGTTGAACTTTCAGAAATGAAAATTAGACAAAATAATCCTGTGAGATATACCTGCTGACACCACCCTTTTTTGCATTTGGAGACACATAATTTTGATCAGATCTCACTAGTGTTGCCTGGAATGATGGGGTCCCAGGTCTGCGACCTCCTCTCAGGCCGATACTGCTTTACACATACCCACTGATGCGTGGTTCTCAATGAATGCAATATTGTCTTCCATTTTGCTGAGTATTCTCTCGCTTCCTTTATGACTCCACCTCCTTCTGTATCTACACACTTCTCTATGAAATGCCCTTGTGTATTTATAGTTTAGATAC
Organism: Desmodus rotundus; assembly: GCF_022682495.2. Lineage (NCBI taxonomy): Eukaryota > Metazoa > Chordata > Mammalia > Chiroptera > Phyllostomidae > Desmodus > Desmodus rotundus. Next base: position 26,825,552 of record NC_071397.1, read on the forward strand.
TTTAAAGCCATCTCTGCCAAAGAAAGTTAAGATGTTTCTAATGATTAATAGAAGAGAATTTTTGCCAAGACCAAATGGACCAATAAGGAAAACAAATGAGGCTACTTTTATCATTTGTAGAAGCTTTTTAGGATTAATTTGACGCCTGATTAAGGACTCAGAAAAGCCAATATTTTTTACCAAAGAGTAAGGGTAAAAGTCATGTAATATTAATGCTAAATGATCAGACAGAAATGCAAAACAAGGTGCACTGGATTAAATCTGGAAGTTGCAGTTCTTTAACAAAGAAACATTTTCATTGCTCAAATTATCAGTGTGGTCAAATTAATTGCACTTAGTTTTCTAGTCCAGTGATTTCATTAGGCTTACTTTGACAGTCCATTTTCCCGAACTGCTGTGGCCATTACTTTTAAATGTTGACAGTGCTACTTAATCTTGCCTGATAGACAAAACAGGAGGGTCATGTTTCTTTACTGGTTGTCATTTCATTCAAAGTTATGTATCTTTTTTCTTATATTTTTAAATGAGGAATCCACTCAAGCACCCATTATTTTTTTAAAAAAAGTATGTAAGTGATTGAATTGTATGATTGCTTAGCGTGGGCTCTGGCCATTCAGTACCTATATGATAAAACTGAAGGTAATTAGACCAGGTGGCTGTAGACTCCTCTGGTCAGATTATAGCCCTTTATTGAAACTGATGTCAGTTCATAGTAAAGCCTCCATGAAATAATGAATAATGATTTAAAATATATAATTTTGCAACATAATCTTATTATTTATTTAACATTAGAATAAATAATGCATCACTAGTGAAAGAAAAATATCTAACCAAAAATTTGTCCAGAATGTCTAGGCCCTTAAAAAAGAGCTTTTTTAATAACAAATGCAAATAGGAGTGACAAAAGTTTATAATATAGAGAACAATGGAGTAAAAGTGAATAGTTATGCAAGTAAAACCAAAGAGAGTAACAAAGAATACGTGGTTAAGGATTTTAATAGAAAAAGTGAAAACAAAAACAGACACTTGGCAAGTGACCTTGACAATGATAAGCAAGACTGGCTATCAATAAATGACAAAACTAGTTTTTCCTCTCGTATCATTTGAGATTTTCAAGTATTTGTTATTCAATTTGTTATTGTAGTTTAAACAATTAAATGAGAATGATGTTTAAAGTCTCATAAAACTTAAAATTATATGAGCATTACATTTGTATCATATTCTATTATATTATTATATAGTATTTATAACTGTGTAAGATGTAGAATCTCCAGGCTAAGCAGTGTCTTTAAGTATAAATGAATATTTTTGAATGAGTAAAAGAATCATTATATTTATCACTTTTACTCCTTTCATGTAGTAGGTATTATTTTCTTGGTAAAAACAGTGAAGATCAATTTTGTCTCTTTTCTATTCCAGTGCAAACATTTCTTTGCCCATCACCTACAGATATTCATCAGCAAACCCCAGAATGCATGCTGAGCTGCTGACCAAAATAAGGGTTGCAAAAGAATGTGCTCAACTCTGACATTTTCTCAACAAGGACACAATATTAACCTCCCACATAATAATATAGTTCCACCCAATTTCCCAGAATGAGATCTTAATTTAATTGGTCATTTGGAGTGCATTTATGTATAAAGAGAATATAGCCTTATCTGAAAGGAGGAAATAACTTATAGATTAAAAATTTTAATGTCAAACAGATATGTAAGAAGAATATTGATGGAACCAGTGAAAGTTAAGAAAAAAAATATTACCTAAAAATATTTGTTCCCTGGCTGGTAGCTCAGCTGCTTAGAACATCATTCCCATATGCCCAGGTTACCAGTTCAGTCCTCAGTAGGCGCACATACAAGAATATACCAGTGTATGCATAAATAAGTGGAATGACAAATAGATGCTTTTCTCTTCCTCTCTCTCTCTACCTAAAAATCAAGAAAAATTTTAAAAAGTGTTGAAATTTATGGAATAACAAAATGTATGGAATTTATTTAATGGTATATTTTTAATTTATATACTTAAGATGAGGACTTGTAATGGGGTAGGTCAGAGGAGAGGTCCTTGGAAAAGAGAGGAACCACCCTCCAATCCTGCATAAAGGCAGGGAGGGCCGAAAGGGTGCCAACAGAGCAGAAGGCACAGCATTTAAGGCACATTGTATAACTAAAGCAGATTAAAACAGCCCGTGCTTTCCCGAAAGGAAGGGCTGCAGAAGGAGGCTGGTTGCCCGGAACAAACTGTAAACAAAGACAATGTGTGAGAAAGTGCTCCAGCAGAGTCATTTGTGACATAGTGGGTCTGGGGTGAGGGGCCGCTCATACCGCTGCAGGGGTGCAGGACTAACAATGCAAGTGCACTTGTGCGCAGTTGGGGAGATTTTGCCCTGACTAAAGATGGCAGCCAAAAGAAGGCCAAGGACACTGGGAAGCTGACAAAAATGGCAGACGCTGACACACCATCAGAAGAGTTGGATGCTTCCACTGGCTTCCTGCTCACGTGGGATTTTAGGAGGGCTTTTTAAAAGCAAAGGGCAGAAAGTCTCTCACTCTCTCCCACTCTTGGTTTGGAGCTTGGTATGGAGAAGTCACTCTCCTGGTATGGGGACCCTCCAGGGGCTTTGACCCCATATTGGATGGGAGCCCACTCCTGAGGCAGGGTCCCTGGGCTCCAGCCTCTGAGCCACTATGATCCAGGGTAGCAGGGCACATGGGTCCTCGACTGTTACATGGAGAATGGAAGCAGCACACCCCAGATCCTGAAAGAGAGAGCTGTTGAGAGAAGATGGAAACTCTGAACCCCACAAGTGCACATTCCAGAGAGTTGGAGATCTGTTTGTGTGACCGGCATAGAGACAGATAAAGTAATGGGGAACTTCTGGGCATGGTTTTGGCTTGTAGTTTTGGGGAGCAAGGAAAGTTCTGGGTCCCATGGGAGAAAAGGGTTCAGAGCAGGAGTCTCCCCCAAAGTTGGAACCCTGTTAATAAAAATCAGGTCCCCTCAACACAAATTGTTGGGTTGTATAGAAGGGCAACAAGTGACTAAAGCCCAGTTTGCTTGGTTATAGACCAACATATATTAAATGTGTAGTAACTTAAATATTTGGAAAAACTTTTGAGAAACAAACAAAATGCAAAGAACTAGAATAGTTTATTAAGAGAATGGTTATAGTCACTTCTTCAGAAAATAAATTAGCCTAAAATGCTATAATACAATTGCATCTTCTATGCCCTAAGGAGAAAGCACAACCAAATAAAATCACAAAAAATCTAGATCTATAGCAACACTTGACACCATTACTATGCATTTTATACTGTTTATCAATAAGTTATATTCTCTCTAAATTTGATTCTAATTCATTTAGGTCCTGTATAGCAGAAAACTTTTTTCTTCAAGATTTACAAACTAATTTGAAAAAATATTCTTCCCTTGTTATCATCATGCATTAATTATGGTATTCTGATATTACATATGTGTATGCTAATGTTTTCACAGTGAAGATTGCATTTTAATATAAAAGTTTAAGTATTTGGTTGCTTGAACTTATAGTCCTCAAATTATTACTGAAATCCATTTATACTGAAAACAAATTACAATTTAACTCTATTCTGAGTAGTTGTTAATAATATAAGATAAAATGAAGATTTAAAGAATGTTCTACTTATCTGCTTATTTCTTAAATAATTATGTATTAAAATAATTGCCTCTCTTCTTGAGTCTACTTAATGTTTACTTTTAACAAAATATACTCTAAAGTTCTTAAAATTTAACTCAGCCAGTACCTAAAACTTAGCTATAAAGCTCATATACTGCATGGGTCAGAATGATAAAAAATAAATTTAAAAAATCAACTCTATCTGAAATGAAATTTGTCAAAATGAAATTTGTCAAAATGAAAATTCTTTAATCCAAGAAGTTTTTACTTTTTCCAGGAGCACAATTTTCTAAATCAAGTAGTATAACTGTCATTTTTGGAAAGTCCAACTTCACACTAAAACTCTTATTTTCATTACACTGCTTTTTATTAAGAAAAAAGAAGGTTTTTACCACAAAAAATAGTTGTGCTGACAACCTTCTTCCTATTTTTTATTTCATTGCAGGGTAGAAACAGCTACTGTAGAAATGTTCAGACTTTTCAAATCTGATTACACAGCCCACTGTCCTTCCCTCCTTGTTTCCACATAACTTTTCACATAAATGCATAGTTCCTGAGGATTTGGCAGAATTTTCATGCCCAGAATAGATATGAAATGATGCAGGGAGAATGACCAGAGAGTCAGTTACCTATTTTTCTTATATGATTTACACTCAGTTTGCCTAATAATGCCACAATGAATAATATTGTCGATAAAAATGTAATAGCTTAGATGTGCCTTAATTCTGGCAAGCTGTACTAATTATTTTCTACTTTGTAATGTACTAAATAAGAAAAGCAGTAGCAAGCAGATATTTTGGACTTACTTATTTAAGTCTATTTTATTCTTCTTTTGAGTTTTCTTCTTTTTGGCTCCTGAAAACTTGGTCTATCTGACCTTGTATATTCACCTAAACTTTTATAACAACTTAGTTGCTTCATAAACCATTTTCTCGAATAAGTAAAATAAGAACTAATGGAAAACCACCCTGAACCCCAATATATAAAAACAGTAAAGTTTGGTATAGCCTTTCCTATGTTTAGATGACTCTGAATAGTCATTTCTGGCTAGTATTGATTTTATTAACCCATTACTCTCTGTTCTTAAAATTGCTATTTTTTTTTTGCTTGGCCATGAGTATCTCTACAACAGAATTGTATGCTTTTTATTTTTAAATATGAAGATTAGTATTACTATAATTTTAATATTATGCATCCTGTTATTAAGTACAATATTAAGCAAATAATAGACATTCAGTAAATATTGGCTAAATAAGTACCTTTGTAAATGGAGAGGAATCAGTAGGAACCCAATATTTTAAAATGCGTGTAGGAATTTAATATTATACACATGTAATTTGTACCAATGTGTTAAAGGGTAGCATGCTTTTCTATTCTTTAAACATAAAAGAAAATTGTCTAGGTCTATATTGGGGATTTTAAAAAGCCCTGAGATTGAATACACTGAAGATAATACTCATGTGATAAATGAGTTCTGAATACATGGCACAGCTATAGTTTGTTTGCACTTTTTACCTGCTGGAATGAAAAAGCATATGATTATAAAATGACTAATAATGTATACATCTTAGATTGTGAGATTGAATAAACCATCTAATATTCTTCAGTCTTATTGTCTTAATCTGTAAAATAAGAATGATAATAATAGATTTAAAATATTTACAATATTTCTGAGATAATTAGAAAAGTTGTTTGAAGCCCTGGCTGGTGTGGCTCAGTGGATTGAGCACCAGCCTGTAAACCAAAGGGTCACTGGTTCGATTCCCAGTCAGGGTACATGCCTGTGTTGCAAGCCAGGTCCCCAGTAGGGGACGTGAGAGACAACCACACACTGATGTTTCACTCCTTCTCTTTCTCCTTCCCTTCCCCTCTCTCTCAAAATAAATAAAGAAAAGGGTCTTAAAATCTTTATCATCTCACACATTTTACAGCAACAAAATGGTGTTATTAGTAAAAATTAAATCCATTAACAAATAATTTTAATACTCTACTTTCTCTTTTATTCAAAAGTTACCTGGGATGTTATTAAAAATACACAATCTCAAGTTCTACCTCAGGAATACTGACTTAGAATTGGTCTTTTTTCTTGAGAGCTAAGATATGAAATTTGACCTTTATTACAGGAAAGAATAGATCCATTATGCAAGTCAATTATTGAACACTTAAATATCAGGCAATGGGGTAGACACAGAGATAGTGAAGAATAGGGAACACACAACCACCTCCCTCTCAGGGAGCCAGTCACCAGGGTGGTGTGAACAGTGTTCCCCAGGCTAGTGTAGATTCGGATTTGGTCCCAGTGCCTGGCCTGGGGCCATTAGCTAGAGGCACAGGGCAGAGGGAGGCCAGCTGCCTGCCTGGGGCCTGTAGACATTTGAGTGTTTTTAGTAACACTGCTGAGCAATTTGGATATGTTAAAGTTTGGAAAACACTAGTTTAAAAAATATGTTTGAAATTGACAAATGCGATGGTAAACATTCATATGCAATTTTTGTGATAAAAACATTCTTTTTAAAGGTAACAAATGTTTATACTCAAAACTATATAAATACTTTTTGGCCTTTGACAAATGAAAAATTTTCCCTTCCTTATCTGAGTTTAAAAGCACAAGATATTTTCTATCCTGTTTTAGTGATGCTATGGACTGAGTGGAAAGAGGGACTGATTTTTCAAGGTAGCATTTCTTGTTACCAACATTCAGACAGTATTCTCAAAGGAAGGGGGTTGGATTGAATGTATTTGTGAGATTTTCCCCCTCTCAGATTCTTATTTTCAGTTCCCCCGATAACTACTTTTTTCAGGGACTATTATATTTAGTTGTCTGTCTTCGTCTTTGAATCCTATTTTCTTTGTCACACACTTGCAGTTTGCAGTTTCAATAATGAGAAGAAAAAAGCTTTAGCAGGCCTGAGTCAGTAAATTAGAAAAATTCCCAAAGAACAAAACATTGATGTTTATGCAGATGTGTTGTCTTTTTTTTCCCCAGATGGCAAAAAGTCCTTTACAGCTTTTTATTATCCAATTGTACTTTGGTCCCTCAAATTCAGGTGCACAAGTAAGGAGACAGATGCTTCTTTGCTAATGGTGTTGGGTTCCAGGTATTTCCTCAGAATGCTTAGAAGGCAGAGTGACAATTTTGTATAGATGAACAGAGCCATGAAAAATCCATTCTTATAAAAACATCTGTACAAAATATTATTTTAAATGTAGTAGTTGATCAAGGGGACAGGTTTTTGCCTCAATGTGGCACAAATCAAACAGTGCAATTATCTCATTCATTTAGCAGATACTTACTGAACATTTACTTTGTTTGCACTGGTCATGAGGCTTCACACTGAACATATTATGCTGAATAAAATAGGTTGGGCTTGTTACCCTGTGAAATATCAATGGAAAACAAATACAGTGATTACTAAGTGACCTTCCTGTTTCTCATAACCACATAATGAGAAAACTTAATGGAAAAAATCTTATTATATGAATTATTAGGGAAATACCTTTCTGAATAAATGACATTTTAAATTAAGACCCTAAAATTAAGGAGTAGTCATTCTTGTAAATAGAGGGTAGAGAGTTTTGTCAGCAGTGGGTATAGGGTGGGGTGGGCAAAAGGAGGTTGACAGTTGTGAGTATGCAAAATACAGTTTTTTCTTGTATTATTATTTATTAACTGTTGTATTATTTTCCATACTCACAACTGTCAACCTGCTTTTGCCCACCCCTATACATGGAAAAACTGAATCTGGAGGTTGATAAAGACTTCAGCAGTAATAGAGGGAAAATTAGAAGAAAAATACACACAAAGATTTGCTTATGAAATGAGAAGAACAATTTATTACCACAAATGTCATCACTGTGCACCAGAAGAGTGAACAAAAATAGAAATGAATCAAGATATGTTCACATGAACTGTGCTTCTAAAACAACAATAAAAAAATGGTGTAGGAATTAGAGAAAAATAGTTTCCTCTGCAGGAGTTCATCCAAGAATTATAATAAAAGAGCTTATAGTTCTCTTGATGTTGGATACCAACTATTTCCTGATAACTGTATTAATACATAACTATATTTTTCATTTTAATTGAAGCATCTTATTTTATTCATTAATTTTTATATAAAAGAAAATTAAAATCAATTATGCATTACCTTTTTAACTGAACAGTCCCTTCTTGAATTGATTAAAAACCTTATTAAAAATAAGCTATATTTATAGGAATACCAGGAGTTACGAATGACCTCTAGAACTTCAATTACATATTACACATATATCTACTTACTTTCCCATGCAATATTAGATATTAACAGAGTAAAATTATTTTCTATCCTGAAATTATAATAATATTTAATTCAGTGATTTAAATTCTCTTTTACTATGTGTTGGATAGAATTCCATTTTTCGGCTAACTGTCTCAGTCTGATAACTAAGCAGAGCAGATTCCAGCAACGGCCAATAGAGCAATAGCAGCTAAAACTCCATTATTTAGAGCACAGAGTTATACATGCATGGATCCTTACACCTAGTCCTATGCATGCATATAGCTATATCACATTCTTTAGTCACATCTCCTGTATTTTTTATATGTGTCTTTCCAGAATTTTTAATGCATAGATTTCAAGGTTATTTATACATGTAAATAAATATCTTTTTATCAAAATAAAACTATAACTTTTATATTTTAAATGTAACAAATTATTTTGAATATCTGCAATATAGAAGATATAATAAGAAATAACATATAATTCTACTGGTGAACTGTAGTTTATTTAAGTATTCTCATTTATTTCTTCTTAATTTTTTTAGCTTTCCAATTAATTCTGACATGAATGTCCTCTTCACAACAATAAGAAATGATATGAGGGTATCTACATAAGGTAAATACCTAAGGTGAAACTGCTTAATCAAAGATATTGATATATTTATTTGGGCTAAATATGGCAACATAACACTTAAAAAAGTTGGATTTTTCCTTATGAATCTGTAAGAACAATCATTTTTTTGTATTCCGGGAATAGTGGATATTACCAAGATTTAAAATCAAAATGATTTTTCGTTAAATCATGTAATCTAAATATGATTCTAATTTACATTGTTTTGCTTCTAAATTTAAATAATGCTACAAAGAGCTTTTTCTCATTATTCTGAAATTTCAGAATGGTACTTCTTTATGTTTTAATCCATATCAAACTATCTTTTCAGTCTATGGCATGTTAAAGAGTCCAAATTAAATTTATGGACTAATAATATTTAAGAAATGTAATCATGAATAATAACAATTATCCAAAGATTTGTTGTAATAAAATTAAATTTAGAATTACTATTTTAATTATATTTTCAAGGAAATTACAGAAAAATAGTAATGGACAACTTTATTTCACTTTAGATTAGGAGTAAATGATGATGATGATGATATTTTTGAGAAGATCTCAGTTTGGTACCAGATTAATCCTTGTGGGAAATACAAATGGTAAGACTCTTTGTCCCTTAATCTCCCTTTGACTTAGATAATTATTTTCAGTAATATATCTCTTAGAGCAAATCCAAAAATTCTAAAATGTCTCTGAAAGATAAATAGGAAGGTGATAAAAAAATACACATTTAAAAAAGGTAGCATAGAAGAAAAAAATATATATAACATTAAAGTGGTAACTTATTAAATTAAATCAACTTATAAGGAGAAATATTTATTTAAAAAATACCAAACATATATATTAGCATTCTTTTTTAAAAAAAAAATTGTTAAGCACATATTCATATATATAGCATTAGGCTTGGTGTAGTGATTTATATTATGATGTAGAAACTATAGTCTCAGGTCTCAAAAGCATGCAATTTACTTTAAAAAATTCTATCTCAATATTCATATATTTAAATGCCTATATATCTATATTTATATATCTAATTTAGGGCAATATTTTATAAGCAGTATATGAGGATTACAAGTTCAATGTTTTGCAAGGCGGAAGCTAACATAGATAGGGAGGTTCTCATAGAGTTAATTCTTTTTTTTTAAATTTTTATTGTTATTCAATTACAGTTGTTGGAGTTAACCCTTTAAGAGACTTTGTATTTTTAACAGATGGATGGATCTGTATTCTAAACCTAGAGAAAGGCATGTATGAAGACTGTAACAGAGGTGATATGTCCTTGTATTTTTATTGTTGATGAAATTGACTGTGAATCTTTGAAGGTAATAGACAGACAATCACATAAATAAAACAAGAAGCAAGAACTTAACTTTGTTATGCAGAAATACATTGCAAATAGTAGAAGGAGGATGAAGGTACATGTATCATTTGCAGCGCTTCTTTGCATATCAAGAGAGAAGTTCAGCTTGTTGAAAATTAATCAGTGTGATTTTAGGAAGTAAACCAGAGGAGAAGAAATAACCCATCACGAACAAAAAGAACAAGAGAACAAAGACTATCATAAACATAGTCTATCTAGAGCAATCTTTATTTTTAATTTAGGTATGATTGACATATATTATACTAGTTTCAGGTGTACAAATGGTTAGGTATTCATATATATTGCAAAATGACCATCACAATAAATCTAAGTAATATCCACCACATCGTTACCAGATGTTTTCTTGAAATTCCTATAGCAATTGTAATTTATAAATGACCATTTACATTTGATGTATTTTTTTCTCATAAATTTGCTGTATGCTCATCCATGTGCACCAGTCTTTTTCAGAATCTATAAGCACTTTGAGGTTAGAATCATACAAAACACTTTTTCTAGGTCCCTTATTGTTGTTATCACAATGCTGAGGATGCATGATGAGCTCCAACATTCTGATATGAAATTGCGATAACTTACCTTATGGTTCATTTATATTCTGAAAAGTAACATTAACCACAATTGTGTAAAGTCGATGCTTGATGGTTGATTTCATAACACATATTCTTTCTTCACATTAAGAAACATCAAAAGAAATTTTAAATCTAAAATATCTTCCCTTTGACATTTTATAAATGTAAGTACAACAGTGAAAATGAAAAAAGAGATATATGTATTTTTGACCCTTCTACTAAAGAAGTAGCCTTAAAAAAGGTGTTGCACTTAAGTTTGTAAAATTTTCTTTTCATGTATTATAATTCAGAACTCTTTAGTCTTCTTCCATCCATGATATGTTGTTATAGATATATGTTCAATTTTAAAGTTACTGTTATTTATAAATTTATACCAAAATTACAGGTAATGTTCTTAATAGGGAGTATCTTAAAAAGTAAAAATTAATGGTATCTCTTCCAAAGATTTCTATTCTTGAAATGGCTTATATTTATTTATATAATAAGTCACTTCAATAATATAAATTTCTGGGTACATTTATATGGTTTTATGATATCCAGCTTTTAAAATATATAATATTAAACAGAAAAGTATGGAAAATGCTGAGCCTTGTAAGAGATGGAATTGTATACTATAACAATGTCCAAAAATAATTTTAAGATCATCTCATCTGGTGGTTATTAAGGAATCAATTATAATTATTTCAAATTATTTTACACCTTTTCTAAAAATGACTTAGAAATTGTATTTTCCTTTAAATGTCACATAAAACATAGACTATAGACACTGATATAACACATTAATTTTCAAACTGGAGTCTTAGGTTCAACATTGATAGATTTTGTTTCCCTTTTATTTTCAGTAATATTATATGCCCTATTTGAATGTTCATGAGGGGTGCTATGAAAAATATCCACTTTGTACAAAAGAAAGCATTAACATTAATGTAGGCAACAAATACTTTTAAAATTATTTAATGATTAGTTTCAGTCTTTCATCTCATTTCCTGATAGACAGTTGGAACTCAATGAAGACTTTTGAAGCATGGTGTAAAAGAGCTCTTGATTTGGGCTAAGGATTAAAGCCCCAATCCAACACAGAGACTGTTATCCTGGGCAATTTATCGGTTTCGGCTTTCTCTCTGTGTTTCATCTCTCTTCCATTAAATAAAGATAGGGGTAGTAGTTACACTGTTGATATGCTTAGATTATTTTTATGATACAGTAAATACTAAACAATTACCTATTATTATATTTATTTAGATTTTAACATTTTCAATGTGCTCTAATATATGACCAAGTAATAAGTTATCATCAATAACTTAAAGTCTGAGAGGACATTCTTATGAACTAATATTCTTTGAACTAAATTTCTCAGTGTCAATCTGAAAATGTGAAATGCTGATAAAAGTGCTCACTTAAAAAACACATGGCATTTGAGGGTTTATGGAAGCATGCATACACCCAAAATGTAGTCTGGTCTGAAATAGATGACACTAAACTACTTCCTGTTAGAAATAAGAATATGTGATAATTGCATTTAATATAGTTTACTACAGTGCAGTCAACACAGGCCATCTGTCCACACAGCTGCCTCTTCGTGGTTTCAGCAAAGCAAATGAGTGTGTATGTTTTAGGGGGAAGTACAATTGAAAGAAAGCAAAATAGTCCACATTAAATTTGTGATACATGACATGTTAAATATTTTTTAAAATTTATACTGGAGTAAATATGCTATATACCAGATATTCTCCTGGGGTATGATGTAACTTTGCTAAGAGGAAATCTTGATAAAGAGCTGATTGAGAAATAACTTTGAAGGTTTTTATTGACTAAAGACAAAAATTAAAACATGAGCTTACACACTCACACAACCAAACTGCCTTGCTTAACATGTAAGTAGAAACATGGATTTGAAATTGAGTAGAGGAGAGAGAAACAGGGAGAGAGAGGCCACAGGAAAATGAGACAACACAGCAGGACCTAGAAATTATGTTTGGGAAATGAGTTGGGTACTATTAAAAATAAGAATGTTAAATATGCAACTGGTTATTAAAAGTTCAGTAAAGTCTACTAGTCATAAAAAAATTATCATGAACATCATGCCTTTGCTTGGTGAAGATCAAGGACAATGCTGTGTTGCTGGCTGAGTTCAAGGAAGGTTCAAAGGAAAGGCACAGTGTGGGATAGAGTCAGACCTTCTAAACCAAACAAACTTGGGAGAAGAAGAAAAATCATGCAAATGTTATTCCCTCCAAGTTTACATATATCTAGAGATAAGGATGCTACTTTCCCCAAGCAGATGAAAACTAATTATTTATTATAATTAATTTTACTGTAATTGATATAGGCTTATTTTAAGGGGGAAGCAGCCTCAGCAGGTAATTCTGTTGCATAAAATTCATTAGTTTCAATCAATATTTATTGAGTGCTTTTCTCGGCCAGATGATTTTTAAATCATTACATATTGTTATGGTGAATAAAGAAAACAGAAATCCTTGCCTGTATGATGACTACATTCTAGTGGAGACAACAGATGGTCAAAAAACAATAAATCAATAAAATATGTAGTATGTAAGTGGATGATAAATGCTATGAGGTAAATAAAGCTGACAAGAGAGAATTAGGGAGAGGACACAATTTTTATTTGAGCAAAGACCTTAAGGAGGTGAAGGCATAAATCACATGGAGATGGGTGTGAAGAGTCACAGATATAGGACCGCACATAGGTTCTGAGGTGCAATTCGACCTGGATGTTCAAGAAAGGGGAGGTCTGGGATCACAAATTATGATAGGACCATGACATCAATTTCCCTTTGATGGAAATCTCACCAAATTGGTAAGTACTAGCTCACCTAGTCAATGTAAATTTATTTCATAAATAGAGATATTAAATAAGATTTCAACTTGTCATACATTGTAACCCCTAAATTATGTAAGGCAATATCATATTTTGGAATGTAATTTGAATGTTACTCTTTTTATTCCTACTCCATTAGTAAAGTAATTACGTATGATTTTGCATCTCTGTGTTACTTGACTTCATGATTAAAGAGGATGAGCCAGGATACGTGAAGTCTTTCTGGAGCTCTTTATTTTCCTTTATCAGAATAAAACTGGAAAAGTTTCAGCAGTACCAGGGAAAAGAAACAGGAAATATTTTGTGAAATATTCATGCATTCATTTATTCATTTCAACATATTTATTGAGCAGCTGCTGTATGCCAGCAGTGTGCTAAGCACTAGAATTGTGGAACTATAAACAGATGTGATTTTGTCCTTAAGAAGGTTGCATTCTGGTAGGAAATTCATGCATATTTACTTGGCATTATTATGCAAAAAATGCCAAGCAAATTTAAAAGAATGTTCTATGGAAGCATGTAGTGGAAGGGATTTTTCTTGTCTTGGAGATCAGGAAAGGCTCACAAAATAATAAGGTATTAAAATTGTTGATGAGATAAAAAGTAATGTTTTGGTCAAAGAGAGAAAGATCAAAAATATTAAATGATGTTGATAACGGCAATATCTCAAGGTCTTAAAATTGACCACAAGATTGGGAAAAGTGGGTAGGATATAATTTATAACTCTGATAAATACAGTTTGGACACAGTGGTAAAAATGAAAGTTTAATTAGAGTCTGCTCATAAGAGAATAGAGGAGGGGAGGCAGAAACCTAGACAAAGACTTAAACCTAGACCTGTTAATGACCCCTTTGAGGTGTTTTGTGAGGGATGGTGATGACAAATGAGGTAGAAAGTGAAGGTGGCATTAGAAGTCATTCTGTTTTTCAAATCTGAGTTCTACTGCATTTTTCTCGGTTGATAAAAAATTTTAAAAATTGATGCAATGTAAAATTGATATCAATATTTTAGTGAATGTCCTTATAAAAATGGGAGAGCACAGGATTTAATAGAGTTGGCCATAGATAATGGCAAAAATTGTTAATCCAGAAAGCAAGGTATATGTTTCCAATACAAGTACATTCATATATATAGAATGATAGAGAATTTTTCTTCTCATGCCTTCAACTTTCTTAATGGAAAATAAAAGGTAAGGTTATCTGCTAACAGTGGCAATTGGAGATGGGGTTTTGGTAATTTAAGGAGAGAGAATACATGAAATAGTTGCTGAGCTGAATGGCCTCCTTGTGGGTAATGGTTGTGAATTTAAATTAAAATCTTCAGGAAGCCATGTTTGGAAATTGGGTTGCAGGTGAGATATTTGTGATGTCTGAATTAAACTAATGGAGTTTCACTCATGAATATGTTAAAGAGAGAGAGCTGCAGAAAGTTGAGGGTGTATAAGGGAGCAGTTAAATGTCCACAGAATCTAACCTGTGTGAAGGAAGAGTAGAGGCATTAGGGGCTTTTGTCATTGCAAATGTAGTTGGGTTGATGGATACAACATTCTGTGGTGTGTAAGAATTATTGGAGAAGGGATATCCAAAGCAGTGAGCTGGGAAGATGGAAGTGGTGTTCAGAGAATAGAGTGTAGATACTGAAATTATAATGGTAGAGCTATTGGTATTGATGATGGGTGCATAGTGACCAAGGGATTAGGTAATGGTCTTTAAAGGAGAAGAGGTGCAGGAATTGTGAAGCTGGGATAATAGGTGCATTATCTACATGAATTTTCAAATCATTACAAGTTATGATAGGGTTAGTGTTACAGAAAGTTTAAATATGCCAGCCACAATCCACAACCAATGCCATGTCTGTGGGCCAAACTTATAGCACATTTAAAATTTGAGGATAGTTTCAGATCATTACATTTCCAATAATGCTAAAAATTAAGTTTGCCATGAGTCATTTGACTCATGTGGGTCTCAGTGGGTATGACACGGTCTTACCTCTCAAACATGAACACCACCAGTGTTTCTTGGTGAATGTCCAGGAAATCATTTGATTAGAATTTCCCTCCATATGCAGAGCAGAATACTGACATGCACTTCAAATTTATTAAATTCTTCCACTCTGACTCTTAGTCCTATCCAGGCAGAGTTCAGCACTCATCAGAAATGTGCTAAATCTCATCACCAGTAGAACAGGCAAGAGGGCTCAGTGGTATATTCTCTGCAGTCAAAAAGTGGCCCCGTGACACCAGTTAGCAGACAGATAGTGGCCTTTAGTGTGCCACAGTGTCTTCCAGGGGACATCAGCAATTTTCCAGTTTTTTTCAAATGTTCATTTTATAAGAGCTGTGCTAATCTATAAAATTTGTATCACTGGAGAAATGTAGCATTTAAGATAACTTGTCTCACCCTGGATATCCAGTGTGTTTCTACCTTTCTAGTAAAAAATAATTTTTTGCCACGATTGATATGTATAAATGAGAAATGCACTATTAAGGAATTCTCTTATTTAGTAAGATATTCTATCAGTTTACTAGAGTCCCACATAATGTGTGGTATTATCAAATTACAAAGAAATGGGCATCTATTTCCTATTGAGTCTTGGCATAAAATGAAACTAATCAGAGTTTTTGCACGTTACCTATCCATCATGTCTTAAAGGGCTACTCCGCCATTGGTCATCTGGGAACTGGAGTAAATAAAGCAAAGAGTGAGTGAAAACCAGAAGATTCTTTGCACATAATTGTTGCAACTACTCCTGGATGACTTTTTTGCAATAAAATTGTTCTGATAGGACCGACAAATTTACATCTTCCAAGTTAGCAGTGAAATGAGATTAAATAAAAGAGAGACATGAGATCATTTTTGTTACAAGGCAGTTGATGATTAGTGTAACCCTAACACGAAATGAACACTGCCATGAATTTCACAATATCTTCTTTTACCAGAAGTGAGTTTTCTGAGTGTGTAAGTAAGTGTGGATGTTTTGTTGCTCTAAATATTTCCTTTGTTATTAAAAACTGTTACAAAAATATCCTATATGTCAATAATTTTGCATGCATATGAGTAAACCTGCACATATTTAGCATATGTGTACTACTGAAAATGGAACTGAGAGATTAAAGGGTATGAATTTCCATATTAATAATGTTGACACAAACTCTGCTGATAGTTTGTGTCAATTTCTATTACCACTAATAATGTGTGACAATACTGAGTTTCACACAAATTAACAGGTTTATATTAATTAATTTATTCAAAATCTTTGCCAGTCTGTGTTCTGAAAATAATATTTTATTGATTGTTACACATATGTGTTTTACTATGACAGAGGTCACATATTTTTAACATTTTCATTTTCTTTGTGTTCTCCACATGTTCTCAATTTTCCCCATGTTTTCTTGTTAATATAGCCCTCATTTATTAAAGTGATATGTTGTTTGCAGGATGTATTTTTCTCTTATTTATTGCAAATGAGCTTTCCCCATTTTGTTGGTAGATATGTTTAGAGAAAAAAAAAATCCTTATTAATAGTTAAAAACATATATAAAATGTACTCAGCTTTCATTTTCATTTTGACTGCCAAATTTTAAATCATGCTAATAAAAGCCTTCTTTCTCTACTTTAATGCTATATTTTAAAATTCTCATATTTCTTTTCCTGGTACTGGTGCAGTAAGGTTTTTTTTTCTTTAATAATTTGTAAACCTTGGTTCCACTTGTATTTTATCTTGGTGTAATGGAAATACCAAATTATTTTATTTTTAATGACTAGCAATTATTAGAAAATATTTTATAACCTTGGTGTGGTTCAGTGGATTGAGTGCTGGTATGAGAACCAAAGGGTCGCCAGATTAATTCCCAGTCACGGCACATGCCTGGGTTGTGGGCCAGGTCCCCAGTAAGTGGGGCACACAAGAGACAACCACACATTGATGTTTCTCTTCTTATCTTTCTCCCTTACAATCTCTCTAAAAATAAATAAATAAAATATTTTTTTAGATAGAAAATATTTTATAATTTATCATTTCCTAATATAATACTATTTTATTAGTTAACAAAAGGTTCTATTATATTTCATTGATTTATTTATTTTTGTCATAGTATATTATGTAGATATCAATATATATTATTATACATTTGAAATGATTAATATCTGAAAGTTCCGTTTTTCAAAACAATTTCTATCACTCCTAATGTTAATTTTTTTGATTTTAAATTTATGAATATTTGAGTTTGTTTTTTATCATTTTTTATTGTTATTCTAATAGAGTTGTCCCAATTTTTCCCTCTTTGCCTTCCTCTCCCCACCCTACCAAAATATCCCTTTGATAGTGTGACTTGGATTGCTTTGAATTTTAGGCTCACTGGGTGAGACTTAACACTTTTGTTACATTGGCTTCCTATCCAGGGTAATGTTTGGCTTTCAGTTAATAAAACCTGCCTTTGGATCATTCCTGGATATATTAATTTATTCACCAATATTGGTTTATTTTCATTTGTCTACTGAAATTGTCATCTCTTCTTTTGTTATATTATCTAGCTAGTTGTTATTTTTATATGTTTACACTATTCACATTTATAGTTTAATAACCACCCATTTAGCTAAACTTAAATATTCTACCCATAATAAGTTAGAATAAATTATCTTTAAATTTTATGCAGTTCTAACCATGTTGATATTTAATTTTCTTTTTGCAAACTATAATCCTACTTTTTTCTGTTGTCACATTTCTTTAAACAAACTTGCAGAAATTTTAATGAGAGTGGTACGAGTGTACTTACTTGTATTGTTTAAAAATAGTTTTAGAATATTTTTAGTAGATAAATATTAAGAATGATCATAGAATATGCTTGTTAAAAGATTAAGATTCACAGGTAGTGAGATAACATTAATTAGATAGCTTTATGAATAACTATCAACATCAACATTTATTTTTTTATTTGTTGTATGACTAGCCACTTGAGACTACTTGCCTGATGCTAATGATAAAATTGTTCCTCCAAATTTCCACAAAGCGCACGTCGGTAGTATGAACTGCACTTCAAGGCTTGCAAGGCACAAAGTCTGTGTGGCTGCACATCTTCCTTCTGCCCCCTTGTCCTTATAAGACAGAATTACGGGAAATAAGATCTTCTTGGGAGACAACTGTTCCAGATTTTCGTGATGTCCTTCCACTCCTGCCCATGGCATGGTTTCTTTCCTGGGCTTTTCTGTAGACATTCATTAAAACTGAACAAATTTAGTCCCTCATCTGAAACTTTGGTGGTCCAGAGAACTGCCCAAATTTTGTAATGCAAAGTGGAAAGGATCAAAGGCCTGGATGAGAGATGCCAAGCTCTCTGCTTGGCGTGTTCCGAGCTCTGGAAGGGAACGTGTAACTGAAGGTAGGCGTGGCTCTAACCTGCTTGTCAGCGCCCTTAGCAGCTGCCCATGGAGATAGTGTGCAAGTACCCTTGGGGTGGAATTGCCTGCTATGGGAGGGGAGGAATAGGCTGTAGGAGGCCAAGGTCGCCAGGAAAGCATGCAAAGCCACAAGAAAAGTTTTCGGAGGCTATGGATGCAGAGACGCAGTGGGACCTATCAGCAGGCTGTCTTGGGAGGAAGGACAATGAAACTCATCAGCAACTGTTGGTAGTTAATAACTTTCAGAAACTTCTTGTCCTTCACTCCTGTTCTCTTCCTCCTTCCATAGTTGAGAGTATAGACACAGGTGACTCTTGTGCCTGGATAAGTGAGACCAGGAGTAAGAGGAAGGGGAATATCTCCAGAAAACAAGTAAAACTTAATTTTTGGATCCAAAATGATGTGATAACTAAAATTTCCATAGTTGCATTATATTCCAAAAATCACCAGATAATAATAAATTTACCACAAAGGATGAGATATGTTAATTGGAAACTTAAAAATTTCCCCACGACTATCAAGCCATATGGTCCTCGCACATGATGTTCATGCCATTTATTAACAGAAGCTAAATATTCATACCTGATACATATGCTATCGTCTGGTTCTCCAATTTTGAGTAGTATTTAAAAAAATATTATTGTCTGGCAGCTACTCTACACTGTTTTAGTTACAATTTGGGTTTGGGTTCCATGATCTATTTTCTTTTCCTGTTTTGTTTTGTTTTATAGCTTTCTGAGTGATTGTGATGTGTAAATGATGCTGAGCTCTGCTCTAACACAAAACTTCTCATACTTTCATGTGCATATGAGTTGCCAGGGGTGTCTTGTTAAAATAGGTCTATCAAGCTCCCTACTGATGCCAACACTGCAAATCCAAGAATTTTAATAGAAAACTCCATAGCACACTTTAAACGAAGCATTGGAATCATCTATTTTGAGAACTTTTATTTAAATTCACTTTTGAAATCTATGTGCCCTGTATTTATTTGTGTGTGTGAGAGATTGGGCATTTAAAATGTACTGCTTTTTTTTTTCATGTGTCAATTCACTTGCAAATTTATTTTCAGAGATAAGCAAATTATCATCTCTTAACTCACCACATTTCTCTAGTATTTATGTTTACATTTTAGCTCTCATTAGTAATTTTTCAACTTGGTGCATTTAGGATAATTTATCTTAAGTCACTTACTGGCATATTTGTGTTACTATATATATTTTAAATTTTTATTTATTGATTTTAATGACAGAGAGGAAGAGAGAAACATTGATTTGCTGTTTTAACCACCTGTGTATCCATTGGTTGACTCTTGTACGTAGTCCTCCCAGAGGGCAAACCTGCAACCCTGACACACCGGGACGTCTCTCCAACCAACTGAGCTACCCAGCTAGGAGCTGCATTACTCTATTTTTAATGAATAATTTATATGGTTCTTTATAAAACACACATTTTGTTTTATTATTTATGTTGTTTCTCTTTCAATACTTTTATTACTATTTTATCATTTTCAGTCAATACATAATGAATATTGTATTTTCTTTCTTAAAAATGTGTCTTTAAATCTTATAAATATGTCTTTAGCTATAATTAACCAAACAATTATCTTTGGCCATTTTGGCCAGAACCAGAGTTTGGGAAAATTAAAATTTCATTGCAATTATCATCTGTGTTTTGCAATTTGTGTTTTAATTTTTCTTTTTATTCAGAAGTTGTTGTTTTTTCTTCCCCTCAAGTTTTATTGGATATTTTGGGGGGGTTTCTTTTTCACTATTAAACTATGTTTTTTCTTTCATTTTCATTAGAGAATGTAATTTTACTTTCTGTTAATGTTGATATTTTTATTTGTTCTTAATCTTTAAAAGGATAATATATAGTCTTTGTTTATAAATCATATGGATTTAAATTAATCTATTAGAACAAAATTAGCATTATGATCATGTGGTTCTCTATAGTATTTTTTAATTTTGGGGGGCCAGTTTCTCTTTTATTTCTTTGCATTTTTCTCTATTTCTATATTCCTTACCAGTGTTTGCATTTTTGTGTGATATTTTATGGTCAAAAATAGTTTCTATAGTTGTTATATTTTGGTATCATCTTTCTCTCATCTATTATTTTGCCTTGAATTGAAACTCTGCTTTCCTTTCTTTTCATGCATCTGTCATTTATTTGGCCAAGTGTTAATTTCAATCACTTTGAGCTACTTGGTGTTATACCTGTTTGTACTATTCTAAATATTGGTATTCTATCTTTAATTTTAACTGGGTGCATTTATTCCCATGCACTTGTAGTTATATGAGTTTTATAATCTACCTCTGGTTTTAAAACAACCCTTTTACTTTTATTTCTGTTTTTAATATTTTTTCAAAATATTTGCTATATGTATTTTTTTTCTTTTTTTCTTCATGGTAGCATTATGTAGTTTTGAAGTTTTATAGATTTCTTTTTACTATATTTATTAGTTTTTATTCCTACTGGTATATTTTAAATATTAAAAACATCAAGGAAGCTATTGTACACATATCTGTTTCTACTTTCTTTTTTTTTTTTACTTTTGTTAGGTACATTATTATTTTTAAGTTTATGCTATTATGTTGTGATTATCAAATAAAAAATAAATTTCTACAGTCATACAGACTTAGATGTACACTGAAAAGGATATGATTACCCACCAACTTTTTCTTTTTACTGTTTCTCCACTTTTGAGCTCTATATCACTCATTATTTATTGCTGCTTTATATTCATGAATTCATTTTTTCACACACACCAAAGTAAGTATTTTCTTTCTTGTCTATCTTCTTAGTTTTCCAACCTGAAATGCATTCTGTTTTGTAATAAAAATAATTTTATTTTGCCTGAATTTGAATGTTTCTATAAATGAAATCATATAACCAGTATTCTTTCTTCTATGTCTGATTTCTATTTTAGATGGAAATAGAAGTAAGTATGTCTGTATGTCTGTTTGAAACAGTATGTCTATTTCAAAACAAACATAATTCAAAAGAACCTGTGCACCCCTATGTTCATTGCAGCGCTATATACAACAGCCAAGTGCCCATCAGTAAATGAGTGGAGCAAAAACTGTAGTACATTTACACAGTGGAGTACTATGCAACAGAAAAATAAAGCAATGTTATAAATTTTCCTTATATGCCTTAAATATATTTTCATATTTATTCATAGACATGTGCCTTGTCAGATGTTATTTTATATATTTATTACCTCTTTTCTCCATCTTAGTTGGTATGAGAAACAAAATAATATTTATATTGATTTCTGTTGAGAAACCTTGGTAAACTGTCTTAGTAAGTCTTTAAAATTTATTTTTAGCTTCTCCTATTTCTTCTATATACATGATTATATCACCTTCCTCTGCAATCCTTATAGATTATATACATTTTTTTCCCTTTGCACTAACTAGAACTTCTGGCTCAGAGTTAATTGAAAGTAACTGTAGTGAACTTTTTTACCTTCTTCATTTCAGAGGAAAAGCATTGCCTGATTAATTGATTGACAGATTGAGTACAAAGTGATGATTACGCACACACACACTGTAAAAAAATTAAGAAAATCAAGTTAATTAACACACCACCACTTCATTTAACAGTTAACCATTAAATATTATGGTGACTGCAGATTTTTGGTTTACATCTTTATCAGTTTAAGTTGACTTCTATTTTTAGTTTACCGATATTGTGTTTTGAAATTATTAAAAAGTGTTAAATCTATGTTTGCAAATGATATTAGAGTATAATTTTCTTTCTAGATAGTGTCTTATTGGATTTTTTAATAAAAGTTTTACTGTTATCATAAAATGACTTAGAGATTATAACATGTATTCTATTCTCTCTAGATTTTTGTGTATTATTAGATCATTTTCTTCCTTGAGTGCTCATTGGAATTTACTACTAAAGACAAGTAAATTTAAAGTACTTCTTTGTAGGAATTTTTATGCTCATGTAAATTATTTCCCACTCTTCTGTTTAGGAATGCTATTTATTTTACAGAAAGTTTTGGTAGTAATATTAATTAAAATATGTTAAAGTTTGTAGTTGAGCTATTGCAACCATTTAAAGATTAAATATCAGAATCTCAGTATCTTAACAAATCACAAGTTGATTTTATTTCTTTGTAAAATTTGTGAATGCGTGTTCCTGGTTGTCAAGTGATTGTCTTCTAAATCAGTGACTTCAGGCACCCAGGCCCCTTTTCCTGTGGCTTTGCCACCTTCATTTTATGGAGCTGGACTATGGGAGACATTAAATGAGCACAGGAGTTTTATGAGATCAACCAGAAAATGTAAATACTTTCATCTTGTTCTGTTTATTGGGACCTGGTCACATATCCTCTCCACAATGCATGCCTGGGCTAGCTGCTTGGCAAGAAGTGATTGATTTATTAGGTAGGTTAAATCTCAGTCATTGGCACCATATATTATTTCCAGTAAATTTTTCTATTTATTTTATGTATTCAAATTATCTTTCCTAAAAGTATTTATTGTGTAGTTGTCTAATTATGTCAATCATAAAATGAATTCTA
Source organism: Desmodus rotundus (assembly GCF_022682495.2). Classification (NCBI taxonomy): domain Eukaryota; kingdom Metazoa; phylum Chordata; class Mammalia; order Chiroptera; family Phyllostomidae; genus Desmodus; species Desmodus rotundus. The sequence continues at coordinate 26,848,794 of NC_071397.1, forward strand.
CTTTAAAAAAATCAATCCTTACATTTGTGCCAATTTTTTTTGTTTCTTTATTATCATCATATCATTAAAAGTGTATTCCTGTTCAAAGAAGTAATAGCTATCTATATGTGTAATTGGTTTCTACTCTTCCTGTTTGCTGTTTTCTTTCATGCTTCCTGTGTGTGTATTTATTAATACTGGTCATTTGTATTGATATTCAAGTCTACTTCTAAAATGGTTTAACTCAAAAAATCTAATAAACATTATTTTATTTGCCAATAAACTAACTAATTTAAACATCTTTTTGTTTTCAGCTATTCGATTTTGGGCACCCTAATATCTTTTTAGCATCAACACATTTTAAACTATATCTAATCCAATATACCAATTGAGAACACACTTAACATGTTGATGTTTACAACATATATGGAGATGAAAGTGAGACTATAGAAAAGAACAGATAACCCTAAACAATTATTTTTCTAAAAGACAAGTTCACAATAACTACTATTGTATGCTGGATTTCTGTCCTTTGATTTACAGTTCCTTGCATTTCTGAATGCACTAGTACACATTATAGGATAGACAAAATTGGGTCCTGTAGCAAACACTAAACTTACTCTCTTGAGAACCATTACCATACTTGAACTGGCACAGGGACTTAGTGTCACAAGTCTGTTGCTCTTGGATATTTGGACCATCTTCAGTGTTTGAGATAAAGCTTCTTATAGACGAATATGGTGCACCCACTTCTCAAGATTCCAAATTCTCATCATTAACATTCCAGCGAAATGCTCCAAACCTTACTTCTGTTGTATAAGTTTTCTAAATAATTAATAAGCTTTGTATGTCCCCCAAATATTTAACACACTGGGTATTCTTGGATAATTGCGCAGCCCTGGATAGCATCTCATGTGAGACCTTACTCCACAGATTAGTCTGTCCAAGGGATTGTATACAGCCCCGGCTGTGTGGCTAAGTTGGCTGGAGCACCAGATGTTGTGAGTTTGATTCTTGGTTGGGGGCATACAGGAGTCAGCCATTCAGTGTTTGTTTCTCTCACACACTGATTTTTCTCTCTCACCCTTCCTCTCTCTGTTTAAAATCAATAAAAAATGAAGAAACTATATGAAAAATATGATTGCATACAGTCCCTTATGCCATGAATTCATAGACCCTTCATAGGCAAAACATCTTTTATATGCAGCTCAAAATTTGTAGGGGTGAAGAGCACAGAGGATGCGGGACAAACAATAGGAGAGACACGCACTCAAGTTTAAAAGGTAAGTAAAATTATGTGTGAGTGGCATATTGGTGTAGAAATCAAACAAGAGATATGATTATATTGGTAATAGATCAAATGCAGCACTTTGGTTTCAAGTGTATTTATACTGTGTTTACAAATGTATGTCTAGTCCACTTAAAAGTACTATGAATAGGATGAATAAACCCAAGGCATACAATTAAATCCTTATATGATTTTATTGTCCATAATATCTGGATTTCACTCATCCATTAATGATTCAACATATTTTCAAGTCCTTCAATTTGGGATAGGAATTTAGAATCCACAAAGCCTACTTTCATGAAGTTCTCAGGAGAATAAGTAGATCTGAATATGATAAAAGTATTGCAGAAATAGTAGTACGTATTTAAGTGGGCAAAGGAGGAACATATGATCAAGTCACATTGGATGGTGGGCATAACAGAGAGATTTTCCTTCAAGAAATATTGCTTATATGAATCTTATAGAATAAGTAAGACTCTGGCTGGTGTGGCTCAGTGGACTGAGTGCCAGCCTGAGAACCAAAGGGTCACTGGTTTGATTCTCAGTCAGGGTACAGCCTGAGTTCGCAGGCCAGGTCCCCAATTGCGGGCTTATGAGAGGCAACCACACACTGATGTTTCCCTCCCTCTCTTTCTCTCTCCCCTCCCCTCTTTCTAAAAATAAATGAATAAAAGCTTTAAAAATAGAATAAATAAGATTTCCTACAGATGCATGCTAGCAGGGATCAGAGATATGTCAGCAATTAAAATATTTTGGGAAAAATAATATGTGCAAATACGAGAAGATCTGAATAAACATGGTTTAATGAGGCAAATTTAAGTAGTATCAAGTGAAACTTGAAATGTTTTTATGACATTTTAAATCTTTAGTGCTTAGACTGAAATGAGGTCAGACTGATTTTAAGAGACATAAGCTATATGGTCATGGGGAAGGAGAAATGGGCAATAAAAGAATGGGTAGAAGAAAATGGCATAAAGAGAAATTTAGAAAACACAGCAGCAGTGGTTTTGACCAATGGGTTGAGGAGCAGTGAAGGAAAGGGTATGAATTTCATTTACTGGAGAAAGAGAATCTCTAGTGTGATTCCCAGATTTTAAGTATGAATGGCTAAACAATTGATGCAGGAACAAGAACAGAAGACAAAATAGTAGAATGTCAAAAGGGAGATGAGAGTTGAATGCTAGCACATACAATTACAGATTTATACGAGATAGCTAAGTAAAAACTCCCTGATACAAGTGCTCCAGAGATGAAATTAATTCATCAGCATCTCTGTGACATTTGAAAATGTTGATATGAGTGAAAAACCCAAGCAAGATTTAGGGGAGTAAGAATTGTGTGGGTTTGCAAGGCCATTTATAAAGATGGAACCTGAAAAAAAAACCACATTATTTTGTAGGTAGCCAGGGAAAAAGCTTGATAATGAAAGAAGAGAAACTGAAAAATTGTGAGAAAAGATGTTGGAAGGAAACTAAAATTTCTGTGTTAGAACCCAAGGGAAATGAGTTTCAAAATGTAAGAAGTACAGAATAATGTCACAAGAAAAAAATACATTAAGGTCTAGGACATGTCTCACAGTTTTATCCTCAAAACAATCATTACTGATCCGGGGAAATATAGTGTCCATGGCAGGTCATTACTAGAAATGCAGTTGAAGGAAGAGTAAATGAGAGGTGGGGAAGTGTGAAGTGTAACTGCGATCTCACCTTTCCACTCAAAGTATTCCGGAAGTTAGGGACAGGGTGGAGAGGAGACATGTTAAATAAAGGAAGACCTTATTTTAAAATTGAAGAATGAGAAGTTAAATTTATCACCCAATGTCTAATGAAATGTCAAATGACTATTAAAAAAACCCAAATATGTGAACTTAGGGTATATATGTCTTTTCAATTTAGTGTTTTCATTTTCTTTGGATAAATTCCAGAGGTGGAATGTCTGGGTGATACGGAAGAATGTTTTTTTTAGTTTTTTGAAGACTCTCCATACTGTTTTCCGTAGATGCTGCAGCACTCTGCAGTGTTTATAGCAGCATCATTTACAACATACTAGCTGTGGAACCAAGATGTGTCTACTGAATACATAGATGGATAAAAATGTGGTATATATAAAATGGAATATGACTCAGCAATAAAATAGAATGAAAATTTGTCACTTGCAGCAACATGGATGGACCTAGAGGGTGTTATGCTAAGTAAAATAAGTTAGAGAAAGACAAATGCCATATGGTTTCTCTGATATGTGGAGTCTAAAAAAAGAAATAACAAAAGAGAACAAAAACAGACTCATAGAAATAGAGACCCAATTGATCACTGACAGAGGGTTAGGGGTTAAGAAGTGGGTAAAAAATGTGAGGGAGAATATAGTCAATAATAATATTGTGATAAGTTTGCACAATGGCAGATGATTACTAGTCTTAGTCTGGTGGCCATACTGTAAGGTACATAAATGTCGAATCACTGTATTGTACAACTGAAACTAATATACTATTGTATAGCAGCCATACTTAATTTTTTTAATCTAAAAAAAAACTATGTGAAACAACTTAAGCTGATTTTTAATATAATTTATAAGTCAATTAACACAAGTGTTGGTGAATTTAGAAATAAAAATGATTTACATTGGCAGGTGAGGCCAGGTTTTGTATGCCATTCAAAGTCAACAAGAAGTTAGACCTGATCTCCCGTTTGGAAAAGTATAAACATGGTTCTTATTTGTACCTTTCCAGGCAGAGAACTATCTTTTCTTTTGGGGAAATGTCCAAAACAGATAACTAAGTTATTATAATTTTCAAAATCTTATTTTCTCATTTCAGTATTTTGAATATCATTGTACAATAACATACCTGTATTCAGTCATTGCATTATCAGCAAAATTAGATGCCAGATGCTCTATAGCTACATTAAATAGCATTTGTAATGTCCACTAACCACTTATAAATTACTTCATACTTTTTTCATGTGAAAATTACTTTCTATTTTACTTCATAAGATCTTGACTAAGGAAAAAGCAGAAAAATTATTAATCTAATCATGGTCTCAGTTTCACCGAGAAGACTTTAGGAGACATTTCGTGTATCAAGAGGTAAATACTATCTTTTCATTTCACTTTTCATTTTTTTAGGACACAAAGGTTTAAAACTTTTTTTTACTATAAACTATAGGCATAAATTAGAAATTATTACTATTTATATGTTGGTTGTAACTTTCTCAATAAGCAAGTTATTTTATACATAAAACTACTGATAATTGAATATGAAACAACATAATTAGCTAAATCTTCATGAGTTCTTTAATAGGAGGAGTAAAGGAAGACATTGGATATTTGGAATAAGTAACTATTGTGTAAAATTTTTGAGAAAATAAAATAAGCATTTAGGAGCATAAAATAAGCATACACACACACACACACATAGTCTTCTAAAAACAAAGATGATTAAAAAATTATTTATGCTAGCTATAAACAGTGGAAAGGAGGCCTTTGGTATTCTGTTTAGGTGATGTACAGACCACCCACTGAAGGAACATAGCACCTCCAGAAAGATATTTTTTAAATTTTATTTTAAAAGCAGTAAAAATTTACTGGTCAGAATTTTCTTATGTTGTTCAAAGAAGAGTGATTTTTAGCAACTATAAACAATCCTTGAGTGTCTTTTTTTTTTTTTTTTTGTAAATGTTTGTCCATTTTGGTACAAGGGCATTCTTTGTCAAATGGATTGGGGTCGTCCCACATGGCACATGAACAGGAACACAGGTAACTGGCAGAAAAGTCCGCAGACCAGAATCAAGCCAGTGACTATGACTGGGATTAAATTAATAAAAGTGTCATTTATACATATTGAGAAAGATCACAGGGTGATCTTGCTATAATTTAATTCTATATAATATTAGGTATTTTGGGTCTGTTTTTTCATGTTTTCAAAGCTTATTTTTTAATTCTATGGAACAAGTTAAGTTCACCACCTAAACTAAATCTGCCTTGGTCTATATTTGCTGCTATAACAAATTACCAAAGACTAGGTGGCTTAAACAATAAACATGTATTTCTCACACTTCTAGAGGCCAGAAAATTCAAGATAAAGACACCAGCAGATTGGGGTCTGGTGAGAGCCAGCTTCCTGGTTTGTAAATGGCTGCCTCCTTTTTACATTCTTATATGATAAAGAGCAGAGAGCAGCAAGCACTCCTCAGATAAGATGGTATGTTACCCTTGATTTCACTGTATCATATCATGGTCAAGAAAATAGACAAATAAAAATTATTAATATAATTTTAGCCTCTTCATTTTATATAGGAAACATTAGAATATTTTTTATGCATCAAGAGGTAAATACTGTTGTTATTCTAATTTTTTTATTTTTAAAAGATTTTTAAAATATATTTTGTTGATTATGTTATTACAGTTGTCCCATTTCCCCCGCTTTATTCCCTTCCACCTTGCACACCCCCTCCCACCCACATTCTTCCCCTTTAGTTCATGTTCATGGGTCATATATATAAGTTCTTTGGCTTCTACATTTCCTATATTCTTAAACTCCCCCTGTCTATTTTCTACCTACCATTTATGCTACTTATTCTCTGTACCTTTTCCCTCTCTCTCCCCATCCACTCCCCTGCTGATAACCCTCCATGTGATCTCCATTTCTGTGTTTCTGTTCCTGTTCTAGTTGTTTGCTTAGTTTGTTTGGGTTTTTTGTTTGTTTGTTTGTTTTTGTTTTAGGCTTGGTTGTTAATACTGTGAGTTTGTTGTCATTTTACTGTTCAAATTTTTTATCTTCTTTTCTTAGACAAGTCCCTTTAACATTTCATATAATAAGGGCTATGTGATGATGAACTCCTTTAACTTGACCTTATCTGGGAAGCACTTTATCTGCCCTTCCATTCTAAATGATAGCTTTGCTGGATAGAGTAATCTTGGATGTAGTCCTTGCTTTTCATGACTTTGAAAACTTCTTCCCAGCCCTTTCTTGCCTGCAAGTTTTCTCTTGAGAAATTAGCTGACAGTCTTATGGTAACTCTTTTGTAGGTAACTGTCTCCTTTTCTCCTGCTGCTTTTAAGATTCTCTCCTTGTCTTTAATCTTGGGTGATGTAATTATGATGTGCCTTGGTGTGTTCCTCCTTGGGTCCAACTTCTTTGGGACTCTCTGAGCTTCTGGACTTCCTGGAAGTCTATTTCCTTTGCCAGATTCGGGAAGTTCTCCTTCATAATTTGCTCAAATAAGTTTTCAATTTCTTGTTCTTCCTCTTCTCCTTCTGGTACCCCTATGATTTGGATGTTGGAACATTTAAAGATGTCCTGGAGGTTCCTCAGCCTCTCCTCATTTTTTTGAATTCTTGTTTCTTCATTCTGTTCTGGTTGGATGCTTATTTCTTCCTTCTGGTCCACACCATCGATTTGAGTCCTGATTTTCTTCCCATCACTGTTGGTTCCCTGTACATTTTCCTTTATTTCACTTAGCATAGCCTTCATTTTTTCCTCTAATTCGTGACCATACTCAACCAATTCTGTGAGCATCATGATTACCAGTGTTTTGAACTGTGCATCTGATAGGCTGGCTATCTCTTCCTCCCTTAGTTGTATTTTTTTCTGAAGTTTTGATCTGTTCTTTCATTTGGGCCATTTTTTTTTTTTTTTGTCTTGGCACATCTGTTATGTACTAAGGGGTGGAGCCTTAGGTGTCACCTGGGTGGGGCAACCCACATTGCTGCATTTTGAGGCTGTATGTGGGGGAGGGGTCCTAAAGGGAACAATGCTCGCTCTCTGCTGGTTTTCAGTCACTTTCCCCATTACCCACAATCAAATTGGGCTCTTCTGGTGCTGATTCCTGGGTGGGTGGGTTTGTGTACATTCTAGGACCCTGTGGGTCTCTCCAACGAACTCTCCTGTGAGTCTGGGGGTTTCTCCTGCTGCTGCCTCAACCCCCAGAGGTGTTTTTAATCAGAGGTTTGAGGATTTATTTCTCTGTGCTGGAACCCTGGGTTGCGGGGTCTGTCTCACTCGCTAGTTGTTCCTCCCAGTTTATCTGCACTCAAATGTGGGACTGCCCAGTCTGCAATCTGCTGCCTCACTGAGTCCTCCATCTACCAGCTTGCTGCAAGTCCTCTCTGTCTGGCTGCCCGTCTCTGCCCCTCCTACCAGTCTGGATTAATGTTTCTTCTTTAACTCCTTGGTTGCCAGACTTCCATACAGTTCAATTTTCTGTCAGTTCTGGTTGTTTTTTGCGTTTAAATTTGTTTTTGTCCTTCTTTTGGTTGTGCAAGGAAACACAGTGTGTCTACCTATGTCTCCATCTTGGCTGGAAGTCCCAATTTTTGTTTTCTCAGGACACTAATCTCATTTATAAGGACTCAGTTATGATGACCTCAGCTAATTCTGTTATCTTCCAAAGGCCCCACCTCTTAATATCCTCACATTAGGTGGTAGAGTTTCAACATATGAAATTTAGGGGAACATAAATATTAATTCTATAACAAAACCCTCAATGTCATTTTGTTTTTGTAATACAAAATCCTTTTTGAAATCATGAACAAGAGGTGAATTCAAAATAGCCAATTATTTTGAATTCATGTTTCAGAGAAAAACAGTACTTATGAAACAGTGACTTAAAGTGTCATTCTGGGTGTGAGTGTGTCACTCTTTGCACAAACATAAAAAACATATATAAGAAGAAGCAAGTGGAAGGGTGAATATGTACAGGCCACCAGGAACAGAGCTACAATGGTTGCTCAGTTTACTTGAAGGACAATTCTTATCATCACTGCATAGTCACCTGTTCCAGACAACTGTTTCACAGGCTCAAGACTCAAGATAGCCTATGCTTAAATACAGTGGTACCTCGGTACTTGTCATTAATTCATTCTGGAACTCTTGAGGAGTTCTGAAACCAATGAGTGCTGAGCAAGCAACAAGTGATGGAGCGTTTTCTCTTGCCGGGCAGTGTTGTGCTTCATACAAATTCTAGCAAGTGTGACAAGTCCCAAGCAAACACTGAGTGCTGAGACATTATTTTTTCTCATCAAAATGTGATGAGTAAAGAGTTCAATGAGTTCTGAAGCCCACGAATGCCAAGGTATCACTGTATATCAATGCAAACTTAAGAAGATCAATAGTAAACATCAGTGCAGGGTTTTAAAGTAGTCTTCCAAATAACTTTTGTGTTGCATTTTTGTGGGAATTTCCACTTTTAATTTATTTAATGTGTATCTTTAGAAGGTAGATATTTTTTTCTGTTCTTATTTTCTACTTACATATTAGTGACCACTGAGTAAATTTTTCTAGCCAAGTAAACAGAATTTAACACAACAAAGGCTTCCAGATGAAAGCATCCTTAGGTTTTTATAATCCCTATGCAGTATTTAAAAACAAAGTTTTTAAAAATCAATGTCTCTAAGTCCTATTTAAATTGTCTTAATTTTAAATTAGTAGGGTTGTGTTTTGTTTTGCAGGCTTAGCTTGTTTGATTTTTGTATGATCTCCCAAATACTGGTACCCACAGTACATTAAATGCTATACTTTGAGTAATTTGTGAATATTATATGTCAGGGTGAGGTTTTGTGATATAAAATAAAGTAGAAATAGCTTCTATACAAACATGGTGTAGCAATGATGGAACAATGCATTTTTAAAGCAATTTTCATTGTGATTTTGGACATAAATGTAAGTGTCTTCTTTGGTTCTCTGTCTTTACACATATCACTGGCTTCTTTTATTTAACTGTCATCATACCTGCCCCAACCTCTTTGATATTTGTTCAGTCTGTCCCGGCCCCTCCCTGCTCAAGATTACTGGGCATTTATATCTGTATATTGCAGCCATGATTCAATTCCAGTTCCATTTAGACAAGATTCTGTGTCAGTGTTTGCTGTGTTAAAATGCACTTCCTGTTCCTTCTGCTCATAGACTCCTGATTCCTATCCAGCTACTTAACTAACTTTGGAGGCACATTCTCATGTTTAATGTTGCACAAGGTAGTTTTATTTTTTTTGCATGTGATTTTTAACCTGTTGTTTTTTTTTTTTGTTTTTAAGAACACTTGCATTGAAACTCTGCCCTTCATTCTGAAATGCCCATCTGTTCCTGCTGTTTATTTCTAGACTTGAATAGTGAGTGACATCATTAAAATTTCTATGGCAACCAACTGCATTGACATTAAAAGATGATACAGCCTTCAGATAGTATAAAAACAGCAGAAGCTTGTGAACTGTTAAAAACAATGTCTTCTGTTCATGCAAATTTCTCTAATTTAGAAAGGAAGAATTTGCTGTAACTCTTTGAAGTCATTATACAGTTGAAGTCTCCAAAATTCTGATGAGCACAAGAAAATATTTTATGTACTACATGCCCTTAAGTTTTTGACTTTGATATTTTCCCAAATTCTATACAAAGTCTTTATTTTTCTAATTTTGGAATGAGAAATTTTGAGGTCAAATATTATGTATAAACATGCCTTTGTAAAATTGTAATATAATAGCTCATGGATTTACTCAAATATTCTCTAAGTCTTAAAATCTAAGATAATATACAACTAGGCCTTCATAGATGTGACAGGAGAATTGTGTTGGAAGAGCGTATCAAGAACCTAACAGTAAAATATGCTCTGAAACTGAGAGGGTTGAAATATGGAAGTAAGTGTTCTGAGATACTCTCAGTCAGGTACAAGGTGTACTTAGTTAATAGTCAAGGCCACTGTGTGTGTGAATTGTGTGTAAGAAAGAGACAATACATTGCACAACATAATGGATAATCTCAATAAGAGTATTGCAATGTTGGGATGGACACTATCACGTGCCACCCAGATCCGCTACCCAGGCACTCATCCCTGCTGCTGAGAGTGTTGGCACATGACCACTCAAATGAGGAGCCTCCCAAAAATTGCCCTCAGCTAAAGACAGCTTCACATCTGATGTCACCTTGTACTCTCTGGCTTGCTTGGATTCTATGGCAGGAGTTATAGAGGCCATTCTATATGTAAGAATACCAAGGGTTAGCTACCTTTCTTCAGGGTTGGACAATTCCAAAGGACCAGCTTAGCTCCAGATCTCCCTGAAGGTGGACTGAGACATTTGTGCTCTAACTGTTCAGTTGAATTCCTTTTTTGCCTACTCATATGTTCTTTAATTTCCTATAGATATCAATTACTAGGATATCATGTGTATAAATCTCTATCTCAGAGATTAATTCCTGGCAACTTGACCCAGATAATTGATGTCAGGAGTAGTTCAAAGGAATGAGATTTTTGAGGTTTATCACTTAACAGCCAATAGGCAATAAAAACGATTATCACAGCTAGTAGGTGGATACCATATCGGTAGTGATCTTGATGGGAAAGGAGTGAAAAAGAGTAGTTGCATTAGTGGGAACAATACCATAGTCATTTGAGAAGTTCATAGGAAGTCCTTATTCTAGGACTATGGAATTGGTTGGCTATTGCTGGGATCAATTGATGCATTTGGAGAAAGACAATGGATCCCTGAGGGTGTGAAATTGAGGCTAAGTCTGAAAGTAATAGGCAGTCCTTGGCAACACATAGAGAGTCTCGCATCCTGTGGCCAGAAGGAATTGAAGGCTAAGAACATAATGGTAGCAAAGCTCCAGAGGAGCTCTCAACTTCAGCAAGTTGGCTACCTTAAAATTGTGTCACTGAGTAGGAAGAAATGATATCCTCAGAAATTGCCTGAGGACACTGGAAAACCTGAAATTTCCATATGCCTATGAACCTTCTGGGTAAGCAAGGGTGCCCACTACTCTCTGCTAAAGCCTAGTAATACCTGCCCCTGCCTTTGATGGAAGATGTCACTTTGGTCTCTGCCTTTATGAGAAAATAAGCTCCCTCCTCATGATCTACCCCTTCAAAATAATAACTAGGGCTAATTAGCCATATAATATGGCTAATGAAGTACTGGGTGTCTTAAAAAAGAAAAGGGATTATACTTCAAAGGAAGTACAGGAACTAACCTAGTTGTAGAACAGGAGCCTGGAGAGTATGCCTGGGGTTGTATTCATGGAGAGCAAAATATAAAGTTATATCAAGAGGAGTTTATTGATATGGCATTGCTCTTCTTGATAGAGGGGCTAACATCCTGGTAAGGACCCCAGGAAACTGTGCTCACACATTACTAGGCTAGTCCTTGGAGAATGTAATAACTAACACTAAGTGTAGTTCAAAGACATAAGTGCTTTGATAATCAATGAAAGAGAAAAATCAAAAGATTCAAAGAAGGAGGTAGATATCTTAAGTGAGGTCTGAACACTTAGCAACTGAGTGTGTTCCTTGGATGCTGGGAGTATTCTGAGGACACTGTGTCTGTCAAAGCAGTAGGCACTGTGCTGGAGAAAGAGGCAAAGCATCACAGAGAAACTCAGTATTGGGTGTTCTTTGCAAGTGAACTGAAAATAGATGATATTATTACAGAACTGGAATCCCATTTAGCAAAATGATGATAAGATCCCCACATATTACAGTGTATATGTTGATGCTTAACTATCAGGAGCAAGGGAGTTGAGGCATAATTATTATAACGAGTAGCCAAATTAGAGAGGCAAGATTACAATGGCAATTCCCCATTTGGGAATATAAATTCAACACATTTTTCTGAGTGGTATGCAAAAATGTCAGCATTTAGTGAGTCTAAAAGCAAGAAAGGGCCCTGCAACACATCTAAGCCATTTGAATTGTACCCATTCAAAAACAGCTAGTGGAGTGCAAATGAGTCCAGGGTCGGGGTGGGGGGATGCATCTGACTATGACGCATTGGGTGAATATGCAGCCATGCAGGTCTGTCATGGCCTGGGGTCTGTCAACACCCTTCCCCCCGACCCCAAGCCTGATGCATCTTAAGACAGAAGTGGTATGCTCACAACTGAAAATGATAATGTTCTAAGTTCACAAACAAGCTGTATCATCAGGGAGCCTAGAACCTGGTATCATTAAGCATTGTTACACCACTGACTTTCCCTCAGCTCACACCTATGGGTGATAAGGTAATGGATGTCCCTTATGTCCAATGGATTGAGAAAGGAATAGGTCACACTGAGTTAAGAGATGTTTTGACTCAGTGATTGCAGACTTAAAATAGGAGTCTGCTACCCTATTGTTCATCTATGTCTGGCCCTGAAAGACAAAATTTAAAGACAATTTTCCAAGGGTCAGATCTTTGGGTAATGTTCTTTGCCATCTACTTTTTGTTAAAAGAGAAATGGCCAGAGCTACGAATATATACCTTCAGATTTATAAATGTTTAGCTGGTTTTATCACAGGCTGGGAAGTAGAAAGGGTGTGAGGCTAAGGACAAATACATCTGGAAAAAAGGCATATGGATGGGCTTCAAAAGTGATGATGATCTTTGTACTATATGTTAATCAAGAACCATCATGGTAGATGCACTACACAACCAAGAAGACAGCAGACGGAACAACTCTACCAGCCAGCCTTCCTTATCAGTCTCCGGTACAGGCACAGTGGCAGGAATATTGAAGCAAACATAGCAGTAAGCAGGGAGATAACACATAGAGCTTAGGGTTTGGTCTTACTCAGCAAAGCTAATCTAGTTATTGTTGCTGCAGAATACCCAACCTGCCTACCAGAGAGACCAGTATTTATCTCCCAATATGGCATTAGCAGACCATACATAAAATTCTATGTAAATTCTATAGTATCTTAACTGGAATCCACTATGTTTTTTGCTATGGATTTGCCTTTCTTGCTCTCAGGCTTTTCGCTAGCATCTGGTATCTGCCCATTTATAAAATGTTGATTTTCTGACAGAGGATCTCATGTAACACAGACCAACAGATACAATTTATAGCAAAGGAAATAAGCACATGATAGTGACACATCCACTTGTCATATAGAATATGTTTCACCCAGAAACTACTGGCTTGATAGAGAAAAGCAATGTCTCTGAAGATGGAATGAAGTGTCAACTTGGAGTTGTTAATAAATCAATAGTTGTAACATTATGCTGTGTGCCCAACCAATAGAAAACTTAGGTCTGGGAACCCAGTGGTATCAGGAGTAGTGTCCTTGCTTACTAGCACACCAAGCTACCTGCTTAGGGAATTTGTACTTCCCATGCCAACTCTGTGGATTTAGAAGTGCTTAAGAGGAATGATTTCACCTGATGACTTGGCAATAGTTCTAATAACTAGGTTATGACTGCTGTTTGGTTAGTTCAGGTTGCCTGTATCACAAAACCATGAGAAAAGAAATGAAGTTATTCTATCTAGGATAATTGACCACAATTATCAACAGGAGATTGGCCACAGTTACAATCCTGGGACATAGAGGGAAATATGTGGCTCTTCAGGTGATCCCTTGAAGCATCTTTTGGTACTTTGTAGTAAACCTTGATAGCAAATGGACTGTTATATTTACTACAACCTGAAAAAGGCATGGTACCATGAACTTAGACCATTAGAAATGAGGTTCTTGATCATCTTTTCACAAATGTACTAGCCTAGGTTAAAAAAAATCTTGAATGGGTAGTAGTTGCCAGGATCAATGAATATCATTAAGAACTCTGTTCCATTGGCAAGGATGGGGAGGAGGTGGCAGTGTACTTGATCCCACTATCCTTCTTGAAAGTTTTCTCAAGAAAAATCAATCAGAACATTGTGAAGCTGTTTGAACATTGTATTATTAAAAATGATCTCAGTGAAGCAAGAATTGGGCTGAATAAAATATTTGGTAAATCACACATATCTATCTTATTTGATTGAAACATTCATTCCCCCCAGCTGCTGAGTGTATTGAAGCCTGAGAGCTCATAGCCAAGTTGCTCCCCGCAAAGTGCTACCTCCACTGAGGTCAAAGGCCCTCCCCAGAGGCTTCTTAAGTCCAATGAGGGTTTATACAGCGCTGTAAAGACCCCCACTCTCTGAAGACAGGTTAACTTTGAAGGGCCATCCTAGCTCCCGAGCTCTCCTTAATACTGGCAGAGGCCTTTTGCAATTTCATTCCAGTTTAATCAATTTCTCTGCACAATCCTTCTTTCTTCACTCTGGCACAGATGTTGATTCCAAGGGCACTCCCATCCTGCATTGAATAAACCTCCTTCATGGGCCCCAAGGCAGCCCAATCTAATTAAAGTGTCTATGAAGTTAAAGTCATTAGAGGTATTATGTCATTTTATAGTATATTTTATTTTATTGGGAATATCCAAGTATAAATTTAGCTAACTCCCAGAAATGTATTACAGATGGAGATACTTATAGTGGAGAGGATTTGAATCTAAAAGATTAATTCATAATTTGAAGATTATTTAGAAGACATGTAATTTTAACTTCATCTAATATAAAAATCACATCTATAATGCAGCTCTTGGAGTTAAGTTTATGCTTATGCATTTCCAGTAAAAGAAAATACATTACATCATGGCACATACCCCTAATGACTTTAACTTCATAACCATTTTTCATGTATATATTTATATATATAACAAAATAAATGCATCTATTTTTCTATGGGTGTTAAAATAAGATGACAACTTCCTATAGGCTGGGAATATTCTTTTTTAAAACATTATGCTTCAATCCACTTAGGTAAGATATATAGTTGTGAGTTGTGAATCTGGATTAAACAAATGCCTATATAATTAAAGAAAGGATGAATTCTTATTAAATTGCTATGTTTCCCAAAAGTTAAATTATTGGTAACTTATAATCATATGCTTTTCAAGAACAGTTTTTATTAACATTTTACATACACATTTACATTTTTTTTATCCTTCTGTCATACTAGTGCTACTATCAGCATTTTTTCTTCCTAGAATTGTCAGGCCTCTATAAATATGGTTAACTGCTTGACTAAGAAAATAAATTAAACTTTGAAGACAGTAATTTAAACTTCAGTTTACTTGATAGGGGGACTAAATGATAGCAAGTGAATCAGTCCTTCCCAGCCATGTGGCCTGTTTGCTGACTCAAACCTATTTAGCTTTACAAGTTATTTCTGACTAAATAGTTTTTTTCCACATTGTGATAGACTTGCAATTGGAAGAGTTATAATATACAGCTCCAGATATATTCTTAGTTATAACAATCATTTTTACATTTCTAGCACTTACAAAAACATATGTTCTGCAAAAATTATCACGTTCTTTGATATTGGTTCAAATCAATAAAAAAGAGCATTTTCTATTTATTTTAAAAATGCAAATTAAATAATAAAATTTAATTTTTCCTTTTTATCTTTCATATTTTAATGTTGCTTTCCTTATTTTTTAAACCACTCATTTCAAAGTAAATATAGCACACACATGTATTATATATATATACACACACGCATATGTGAAACAAAAGAAATACACACACATGTTTATATGTAATTACATACACACAGATATATATATGAAACAAAGGAAAATTCATGTTCTTCTGTGATAATCCTTCCCTTCCACTCAGTTAAGAACATTATTAGAAGGGCACACCATGCCAATATATGCTTTGAATATAGAACTGTCTTTTCCTGTCTCTTACGATAATTCATTTAGATGAAGAAAGTATATAAAGAGAAAAATGCACAATAATGAAAATATTTACTAAGTATTTATGTATTTACATAATTAAAATATATTTCATTAACATGGCAAAAGCAAAACTTAAATAGGTTGTTTTGTGTGTGTGTGTGTGTGTTTTCTGTTTTTTGCTATGAACTCTATCTTTCCATTATGGTTATACGGTAAAAGAATCAATTAAATATTACATGTCTTTTGATGTTCTGATATGTGGAATATATCGGGAGAAAGCATAAATGTTCTTTCACTTGTTTCCTGTAGAATGAGGAGCTATCCTTACTTGGTTCTGACAAACTGGTATTGTTAGTGTATTGTTTTTCTTCTAAGAGAGAATTGTTTCTTTATGTTGATATGTCTTATCAGATGGTTTGAAAATATGATCCTGAGAGTCCCTTACAAAAGTTTAAAAGAATTAGAATCTTATGGTTATGTAACACCTTTTGTGTTAAAAATACTACTATATCTCATTTCAAATACCTCCTGACTAACCATTCAGAAAACTCACTTTCTACCTATTTTTACTTATGTGGAATTGTGTTCTAACTCTGGTCAATAATAAGAGAGCTAAAGTGACATATTTTACATTTTTAGCTGGGCCAGGGTAAAGTCTCTGCACTGTTTTCCAGCTTTTTAATTTTTTTCTTTCTCTTTTTGTTGATGTAAAATGACTCAGGTTTCAAAAGGTGGATCTCAGACTGGTGAAAGCTCCGTCACAGTAAGTCCTGAGTGATCCTGTGGCACAGATGCCTACACCACCTGGCAGTGGATGTATATGTTGAAATGGTACTAACATTTACCACATTATACTACTTAGTGTCGAGGGTTAACTGTTGCTTTACGTTAAACCTATTCCAACCAATAATAGATCTGCATTCTGAGATATTGACATACAAAATTAATATTTGATCAGATTAAGCAGGCAAATACAAGCAATCAGTGCAGTGAAATATTATTTCAGAAATCTTAAAAGACTTTTATTTTTGTTCATTAGTTTTGTCTTCCTTTTGTTCTCTTATATTCAGTTAAACAGACCAGATATTTGTCATTGTTTTTTTTTTCCTTTTGCAGAAAGATGAGGCAGGATATATTGATATGTGCTCTTCTGTTGAACTTAACTTGCATAGCCCATTATCACTTAAAGGAGAAGACTACTGGGCATAAATAAATATATTAGAAAATGGTAAGGCTTTGCTTTGCCTAAAAATGGATCACTACTCCTTACTCTCAGGCAGAGCCACAGAAAGCTACACACACAAGTTATAGAGCAAGAATAGGTAAGTCAACCTATAGAGATTTCTCTGCCACAGAGTATCATAGAAAGAGCAAGGTGAGCCACAAATCCCCAGGAATGGCCTTGACATAGAAGCAAGATCCAAAAGACATATAACAGAATGGGGTATAGAAGAAATGTCTTATGAGGAACTGTCTAGGTTACTTGAGCAAATGCCATATAGAATATTGGTAACCCTGGAATGAGTCTGGGTTAATAACTAAAACCAGATAAAACAACCATAACCAGTCCTTCCAATATTTCTATAGTTCAAATACACATAGAAATTATCAAAAGAAGAAAATCCACATATTGACACACTGAGTTTAAAAGTTTCCAACCAAGAAGGAATATGGATTTAAAATAGAAATTGTAGTTAAAACATTTTAACATATGAGATCTGTCTGGAAAAAGTCCAGGCATTGTTAATATAATGAGAAAGTTTGTGTGACATCGATGTAACCTGGCAGCCAAGGAGAGTGGACTGAAGTGAACGTGTGTGAACAATGACGACTTTACTGTACTAGTCAGTGGGGGCAGTAAACACTGTTGAGTGAGCATGTGTACTGTGTGGCTATTGTATTCAAAATGACTGAGAGAGTAGAGCAACAAATCTGCATCAAATTTTATGTTAAGCTTGAACATTGCTCTGTAGAAACTATTTGGATGATTCAGAAGGCTTTCAGGGATGATGTAATGAGTGTGGCACAAATAAAAGTGTGGCACAAATAGAAGATAGTCGAGAATATGTTGAAAGTGATCCATGTTCTGGAAGGCCTGAGCAAGCAGAACACCTGAGAATGTGGAATGTTAACAGGCTGAGATCAACAAAGATCAGTGACTGACAGTGCAAGAACTAGAAGCTGATCTGGGGATTCCAAAACTACTGTGCCGAGGTTTTGACACAGCATCTTATGTGATATGTGTCATGGGAGCATTTGTTCTGTGGCTTCAGCTACCAGAGCAGAAGCAACATTGTGCTGCAGTTGCTAATGACTTGATTCAAACTGCTACCAATGAACCAGATTCCTCAAGAAGGTCATAGCCAGAGATGAATTGTGGGTCTATGGCTACGATCTGGAAACAAATGCTCAGTCATCTCAATGGAAGTCTCCTGGTTCTCCTCGTCTGAAGAAGGTGCAGCAAAGTCTCAGCAAGTTCAAGACCACATTAATGCAGTATGAGAGATGCAGTATGACAGAAATGGCCGCAGCGACAGGCAACTGGTGACTTGTAGCTTCATCATGATGACATGCCCATTCAAGCATCACAAAAATTTTGCAGAGTGTTTTGAAAAGTGAGAGCGATGCTGGGAGAACTGTGTGAGGTCCCGAGGTCCCAAGGCCTACTTTGAAGAGGACTGGGGTGTCATCGTCCTGTGTACAATGTTTCTTGTATCTTGTTCAGTAAATGGCTTTATTTTTCATATTACATGGCTGCACACTTTCTGGACATACTTGGTACACTTATTTTATACTACAGATGTGGGCTGAGGTTCCATCCCATTAAAATAACAAGAGAGAAAGTGAAAACCAAAATTACAATCTCAGCTTGTATATCATTGTATGGTTTTCTATAACTTACTCATAGGTAAATATTTAAAGGTATCCAAAGTCCAAAGTAAAATCTGCCCAGTTAAAGATTTCCAGTCTTGTGGACTTTCCAGCCAGAGGAATATTCACTATTCTTATATACCATTTATAACTTGAATGGCATAAATCTCAAGATAAATACAAATGATCTCAGTCTAACCAAAATTCAGCACAATAGTGAATACTAAATAGTAAATATTTTAGGATTTATGGGCCTATTTGCAACTACTTCCTTCTGCTATAATAGCATGAAAGTGACCATAGACAATTTCAAAATTAATGGGTGTGGTGGTGTTCTAATAAAACTTTATCTATAGAAACAGGCAGTGAGCTGGATTTGGTCAACAGGCCATAGTTTTCCTACCCCCAGGCTAAACTACTATTAAATTCTATATACAGTTAAAATCATACTCCAAGCATAGATGTAGATCTTTGTTATAAAATTTGTGATTTTCTTCTTTATTCAAAAAAGCATTTTGATATACCATCTTTTTAAGTGTTTATTCATAAAAAGTGATTTGACTTCTTTGTCTATTGATAAATAATTTCAAATACTCTCTAAAGTTCAGATGAAGTGATTTTATGATTATGAAAATGGAATGAATGATGACTGCATGAATTTTGAGGAGATTGGAGACTGATAAGCAACTTCTATAAATTGGCAGTCAGAGAAAAAGTAACAGAAAAATAAAATACATCACATTGAGGTATTTGATGAAATACATCAACATTTAGGGCTTTTTTTTTTTTTTGTCATTTCAACCCTGCATGTTTGTGTTTTTTATTATTGCTAAGCAGGGATATTTAGTCTTCCTGAAATGCTGGATTGGATTTGGCCCAAACTTCAAATACATTTTATGAGTAAGAAGCTACCACACAAAATATATTTCCTTTACCCATTTTTAATGAGCGGTCAATTTCTGATATATGCTAAAGAGTTATAGTAGTTACTGAGGAATTTTAGAGGCAGAAATATGTTACACCCCCCAAAAATGATCAAATGAATTATTCCAAGATTTATAATTACCCTTACATTACACTGAGTTTTTGTGTCATTTCTCAATTACTAGTTATTGAATATCAATTTATAATCTTAAATATTTTTCATTGCACAGTGTTCATATTTCTCATGAGTTATTATTAAAATTATTTAAAATATTATTTATTAAGGAACTACTTTGTGCTAGCCATTGTATTACCAGAAGTTATAATTTATTAGGTAATATGCTGAGATACGTAATTATTTTAATAATAAGAAATAATAATATTGTAACACTTGGGGATATAGGCAAACCTATTTTAGGTAAATACCCTGACTTAACTAGACATCCTTAGAAAACTGTATGACACAAATATAGTGAAATTTATTTTTTCCTAATTCAGACTTGCAAATACAACAAATTTTTGTAATCTTCACCTTAGGATATGTTATTGATTTTACAGAGAAGGGAGAGGCAGGGGGGAGAGAGAGAGGGAGAAACATTTATGTCACAGAGAAACATCCTTTGGTTGCCTCCCGTATATGCCTCAACTGGGGATCAAACTCACCACCTAGGCATGTGACCTGACTGGGGATTGAACCCTCAAAATTTTGGTGTGCAGGACAATGCTCCAGCCAACTGAGCAACCTGGCCAAGGCTGTTTGTTTTTTATATTATTTGTGGAAGCAGGGCCAATAAAATGGCATTGGTCTGATCAATATAGGTAAAGTATACAAAACAAAATGGAGTCACCCGTGTCAACCAAGAAATTCAGCCATGACACTTTGGTTCAAGAAGGAAACTACCTAAGTTATTTGAGACACATATGGTAAGGAGCCACACCTAAGATATCTGCACACACGACTAGAACAGATGTGTCTGCAGGGTGGGACCACCCACAGATAGGCGCCTAGGGAAATTCCCCACTTGTCATCAGGGGTCCTCAGATATTTATCAAGAGACCCAGAGGGGAGGAGTGCACCACCCTCATGGGTATAACTGAGGTAGACTTCAAACCACTGCTGAGACAGCTGAGCTCCACACAGGAGAGTGCTAATCTCTCTTGGCATCGGCTGCTGAAGGCTCTGCGCCACTGGGTCAAGACCATACCCTCTTTCACCCATGAGACCAGCTCTTCCTTTCAAGATGCTGATGGCTCCCTTGCCTACCATCTTGTCTCCCGTTGACTTTGACTTGGGGACTCAGGCTCATTATCCCCCATTGATTGTTAGGTGTGTTATATTCCTCCTAGATTGTGAGTGTGAACAGGATATTAATGTATGTTTATGTTGTACTTTGAGTGAACCTGTATTCAATAAAAAGTGAATAGCATAGTGAGTAGCATAGCATAGTTACCTCATGTGACTTTTGTCTATTTCTTGGTATAGGGCTGCTCCATAGGCACTCGCCGAGCCGTTACCTGGCTGACTTATAAGGGAAACTATAACGTGACTCCTCCTCATGGAACCCTTTGAAGAACTGTCTCCAGGGTGCTCACCACGTTGTTTAATGTGGTAAGACCACTAAACATGATCACCCCCCAGTTTATATAAAGAATGAAAGAAGAGTATGATGGGCAAGGCAAATAGTTGCTTGGAAGGAGCTGCAAATTCTTGTAGTGGAGCTGTTCAACCATCCACTGCTCTCTCATAGAGGAACCTAATTTGTGGTTGACGGAAATGCTCTTCCAGTACAGGAAGTTGGACTGTAGAGCAAGAGGCAGGGGAGAAACTTTAGAATTTTCCAGTGATCAGGCTTGCCGGTAAGTCCTGTTGCATTTCCACAGCAGTTCTGCATGTATAGGTAGATTTCTCTGAACCTTGAATCAAGAAGATACAGTATTAAACTGTTCTCTAGGATTCCTTTTAAGAGGTTCACCTCCTGGGAAAGCGAGGACACAAAACACCTCAAATCACAGCAAACACATTAAAAGTTTGGATGAATAACAATAGGATATTTCAAATGCATCCTTTAGTTCTACAGCAACAAAGAGAATTTCACATGCTAGAAATGAACAAGAAAAGGATTTCATTATGCAGTTGTACACTAATGTCAGAGCTGAGGGAAGCAGCAAATGTCTCCAAAGAAAGATTTCATAAATATTTTCATAATGGTGCAGTAAATCCAATGAAGAAAATAGAGAAACCCCCAAAATAAAGGCATAAGATCCCCAAGTTTTTATTATCTCTGAAAAGCAGGAACCTGGAGGCCAAACCTGTGCTCTATTCTTTTAAAAGAAGTGAGGAGAGCATGGGAGCTGCTCTAGATGTTAGAAGCCTGTAAATGTTAGCAGAAATGCTTATGTTCTGTTGTGCCTCATCCATCCACCCACCCATCCATCCATCCAGTCATTCATTCAATAAATACTTGCTGAGCATCTTTGAAAGTTAGCTGCTGGATGTCTCTGTACAGAACTCCCGGTAAAGGGGTATATAGAACTATAAATAGTGGCAGTGCTGAAAATGCTGAGCCAAGCATTTATGGGGTCACTGTTGACCACAGTGCTATTCCAAAGTACCTGTCTGGTACTTTGTTCATTATTGGTCTGTGATGATAATGTTCAGAGTTACATGTAAGAAATTTTAAAGAAAATTGACATAGTTATTTTATATCTGTTGTACCTAATAAAAATGATCATGTTTTTATTATAAAAAAGAAAGGATACCATTATAGAAAAGAAAGTAAGTCCACAAAGCTTTGGGAGATATTAAAACAGGCTATTTTTTTCTGGGCAAGACATTGGCTAAAAAATTAGTTAGGATGCTGTATGAAAAATCCTCTCTCCAGTTTGGAACTGAAACTTCGGAGAAGGACAGATCATTTCATGTAAGAGAGTCTAAAATAATATCAGTCCCTGGCCTAACAATACGACAAGGAAGTGTGTCACTCAGGCGGGATTGTATGTACAGTAGAAGTGTCACTGGAAAGAAATGAGAACTTAAAATCGGCTGTGTGGTGGTGTGGGTCCATATGCACATTAACTGTGTTTCTCAGATAACTTGAGTTTGATATTTTGTGCATAATTAATAGAGGTATACAATATCATAATAGAGTGGTATTTCAGGCAAAGGAAACTCAAAACTTCTGTTATTTCTATAGCATGTGAAGCTGATAGAACAGGCATTTAGACAGGCATGAGCAGAGCAAGAAGGATAGGCCAGGCACAGAGTAGCACCAGGGTAGAAAATCCCAGGTGCCTAGCAGTGGGCAAAACCAGGAAAACAAGCTGTATAGTGCAGGACTTTACCCCAAGGGTGACCTTTCCACCCTTAGCATATTGTTACTCATGCAGTTCAGACTCCCTGACCTTTCATACAGCTAGCCATGAAGTTTAGGCCCCCTTGGAAGAGGGGCAAGGGGGCCAGAGAATAGCCTTAGATGACTCCCATACAAGACTTTCTCAACCACTCCCTTAAGCATTAACCCCAGGGCAGACCCTGGCCACATAGCTCAGATGGTTAGAATGTTGCCCCGATACAGCAAGTTTGCAGGTTTGATCTCCTGTCAGGGCACATACAAGAAGCAACCAATGAATGCATAAATAAGTGTAACAACAAATTGATGTTTCTTTATTTCTCTCTTGCTCTTGCTCTCTCCCTTTCTCTCTCTAAAATTCAATGATAAATAAATTTAACCAGAAGGCCTTAGGACAATCAGGTTCTGACCCACATCAAGTAATCATAGGAACAAAGCCTTGGGTGTGTTGACCACAGAGACAGAGCTTTGGTCAAACTGGAGATACCATCTAGGCCTCAGTCTTGTTTCTGCTCCAGGACCAGGAAAGCAGCAAGGCCAGGCAGGGTGACGCCATGGCTGATATCAGGATCAGATGCAATGACTAATGACCCCTGGCACTGACCGAGCAGTAGAGACCTTGACACTGAAAGGACACACTGGAAAGCTGATAATATTATACTGAGATCCTTCTCTGATACCTCCCCTAAAATCTCTACCTGTGGAAACCTGATAAAAACCCTCAAGACAAGGACCCAGCCAGTGAGCTAGCTCTCTCTCTCTCCCTCTCCCTTGTCCTCCCCTCCCCTCTCTCTCTCTCTCTCCCTTGCCAGCACATGCACCTTTCCCCACACCCTTTTTTCCTCACGTGGCTCACTCTCTCTAGAGCATGCCCACCTTTTCCCCTCCCTTTCTTCTCTAGAGGTAGGTGCCTTTGCTTTCTATCTCCTAAACTCCAAGGGCCATACTTGTGCCTCTAACTTGTTACCTGAACACATGTAACCCAGTTGCCTCACTTCTCTTACCTCTGTGACTTTCTAAACTTTTACTTGCATGTTTGAGTTCTTGGCTCAGAGCTCTTTCTTAGCCAAACTCAAGAACCGAGGTCTAACTCTGATGGTAACAGCTGCTGCCGTTCACCATGAACAAAGCAACATGAGTATATCCTGGTAACTCAAAGAGAATCTTCTAGATAAAAAGCCTGCTGAAGATTATTTCACAAGCTAAGTTGCAAAACAAAAAAAGAAATAAATTGCATGAGAAACAGATAGATATTAAAACTACATGAGAGATATTTAATATGCATATAAACATGTTCAAAGAGATCAATTTAAATTAATATTAATAAAACAAGAATAGTACATTTTGTAAAAGCACATGCATATGAAAAGAAAAAACAGTAAGCCCCGTGAAATTTTTAACAATTGAAATAAATTTAAACTTTGATTGGGGAATTAATTGCACACAAAGCTTAAAAGAAACCAGCACAAGAGTTAATGTGTGAGCATCAGCAAGTTACTTAGTCTCTGTTTTTTTTAGGTTCCAATGTAAGTCTTAGGAATTAAATGTAAAGTACTTATACAGTTCCTGGAACAAAATTCATGTACGAGAATGTAGCTGTTATTATCATGTTATTAACATCAAAATGTGTTGCAAAAGCAAAAAGGATGGTAATGGAGGGTAGAATGAGAAGGTCTTGCATTAATCTATAATGAGTTCCATTAAGACACAATAGAAAAGATAGCAGCAAGACAATATTTGAAGTGAATATAGCTGGTGATTTTTCACAATGAATAATATACATCCTAAGATTAAAGAAGCATTAACCTAGACAAATTTTTGTGTTACTGCAGAATATCAAAGATAAAGGGGAAAAAAAGGGCTCTAAGGTACAGGGATACTAATTCAAAGGAATTACAATTAGAATTCACATCAACTTTTTGAATGTTAAAAGACAGTGACATTTTTTAATTGTTGAAAGAAAATAGAATCAAATTGTATTAAATGTTTCTATTGTGCTCTAAATTTTGCTTATTTATTTTCCAGATTCATAAAAGTATTTTATTTTTAATCAGCTAGGTCAATTTTTATAGTGTTCACTTCCCTGGGAAAAATTTTCAGACTTGGCTCAGTTATCTTATTTGTGTTTTTTAATTCCATTATCTGAATTTCCTATGGATCTTTTCCTGCTTATTGTTTCTGCTAGTTTTCCTTCAGTTTGTCTTATGTCTTCAGGTATTTGAAAACGTATATATATATATATATATAATTCTGGGATTTTTATCTCCTCTCACAGATGCTTTCATTTGCTCCTTCCCAGGTGCATAGAGGCACTGGCGACTGGATCAACTCACCAAGGTGCCTGTATGTTTAGTTTGCCTGGAGAAAGTAGTATTTACGCCCACTTTCTTATCTGGTTTAGAACTTGCACGATTTAAAAAATAAATAAATATAAAAAATTGTTACATTGAAATAAGCCAGGACAGTTTGTAAACCTCTATCTTTGCTGCTGTTCTGTAAGGGCACAATGGTTTCAAATACTGAAAAGTTTAGGCAGATTCTCCTAAGATTGCAGTAGAGTTAAATGGGAATGACATGTTCCCGTTCCCAAAACCTAGTTCAGTGCTAAATGTACCCATAACTGGCCACAGCAGAGCTAAGGTAATTGAATGAAATGAATATCTGATCCTACAAGTTGCTAAATTATGAATTACATAAATAGAATTCACAGCATTGCCAGGACACTTATGCAAAATTTGGGGGTGCTAAGCAAGGTGTTGGATCTGTGACAGTGGAAAGGGTCAGCATAGGAGAAAGGAAATAGTGAGATGAAGGAGAGGGAGCTGGAGGGACTGAGTGTTTCTAAAAGCTGGATCAGTTGCTCCTCCTTTTTTACATTGTGCCTGTTAATGCTTTTCCTGAACATCTCATCTGAGAAAGTTACCCAGGGAGATGAAGCCAATTAAACTCAGACCTCACCCGTGACTGACTTAGATGCTCGAATTTATAATGCGTGTCAGATCCCAGCACACTTGACATTCCACGCTCTCACATCAGGTGTACTGAGGTTGATTCGCCCTATTTGCTATGATTTAGGCCTCAAGAGCTCGTGATCATCTGACCCTACAACAGCATATGTTCAACAACATATGCCAACCCTATTGAAGCAACAGGCTTACGATGACCTGTCCCAAAGTGAAGGGCGTAGCAGGCAATCTAGATGCCTGAGACACACATGCCAAAGTGTGGGACAAACAAACCAGAAAAATAAAGTGGCTTTTTTCCCTCAGTGAAATTTCGGAGGGCCTATGGTTTGTTGAGATATATATCTCTTGCACAAATTAAGGAAAAAAAGTTTACTTTGCGTAGTCCCACTTTATTTGTGAGTTATTATAGTTTACTTATTGATGTCACAGGAGGCTGCTTTGTTGATAGGGACCTAGATTTATAAAAGTTTCTCTAGGTTTCAGGACAAGGAATTCAGCAACTTGTCAAATTGTCATTAAGACCTAAAAAACCAATGCAGAGTGGTGTTACAGATATTATGGCCAAGATAAAACAGTAATAAAGACTCCCTAACATTTTTAGGGAAGAAAAAAATGCACACATACACTCATCATCAAATAACTATTTTTAGTGTATACTCAGGGACCTGTGCAAGGAAACTAATTAAATTTTATTAATAATATTCAACTTTGAAACATCTTAAATATATGATCTGTATAACTATTATAGAACAATATTCTATTATATATATATATAATCAACAAATCTTATTGAGTCACATAAGATGACAGTCTTGAATTTTAGGCAAAAAAACATGACATAACAATATAATATATAGAATGACATCATTTTTATATAATACTTGGCACATATTAGGTATTCAATGTTATCTACTTCATGGATGAATAAAACAACAAAGCTTTATTGTACTAAAAACATCAAAAGATACATTCTTTCTCAAACAAATTTTTTCCTCACTATGTCACCCTAGTTTTCCTTTCCAGAGAACAAGTGAGAGCATATTTCCATATTTCCTGTCTTATGTTCCTCACATCGTATTTGCTCTTTCCGCCCACTGCAGTCTGGTTTTCACTCTTATATTCCACTGTAATGTGCTGGGAAAGATGTACAATGATCTTTCAGTGGCTCCATCCAAGGAGCTCTCAGCAGTCTCCCCACTGCTGCCTGTTCCGCCCTGTGGCTCCCCCTCAGTCTCTCCCCTTGGCTTTTCAGACAGCGCCAAATGTTTGTTTTCTCACCTCCAAGACCCTGTCTGTTCATTCATCTGTGTTTGTTCTTCTCTCATGATGTTGGTAATTCTCTTATTTTCTTCCTTCAAGGTTTGATCACTCCTGTAGCTACCATTTCAAACCCTGGGTAATTTTCAAATTATACTCAGTGGTGAGATTACTCTATGATCCAATCTATTCACTTCATCATCTTTCTTCTTATTCTCAATCTCACTTCGTCTTCTGCATATTTTTTGTATGGTAAGAGTATGTTTCATTTAATTTTTCAATTTTTATAATTAAAACAAAGTTTTTTGGATTACAGTTGACATACAATATATTAACATCAGGTGCACAACCCAGTGATTAGACATTTGTAACTCGCAGTGATCACCCTGCTTAGTCCAGGACCCATTTGACACCATATGTAAGTTGTTTGAGAACATCTGCATCTCTCATCTTAGTTCATGACAACTTCCTCCCTTCACATGCCAATCAGAAAGAAAAAAGTAACCTCACTCTCACTCTCTCTCTAAGAACACACAAAGCATTCTTTATTTCACTTCATTAACACGTCTCTTTTCCATCCTCTCTCCATTGCCACAGCTCCTCCCTTACATTTAAACCCTGTCATCCTTTCTCTGCATTAGTGCAAAGACTTCTTTATTGGAGGAGTTACCTTCTATTTTACTACTCTGGAATTCAAAATACAATTACTGGTGTAGAAACATTGCAATTGCTAAATGACCTTGACATTTCCTGACATTAATCTCAGAATGCTGTTACTGATTTTTTTAAACGGCTACTTTTCCCCCTCAGAATACACAAGAATCTGTCCACCTTTCCGGCTTTAACTTCATGATGCTTTTTTGCAAATTGCTCATAGTGTTCATCATGCAGAATTTTCTTATGTGACTCTGTCTCTCTATGGTAAACTTTCCGCTTAAAAAGAACAAAACACTGAAACCTGCTCTGTTTTTTCTTTATTTTGTCATTTGAATGGCACTTTCCCTATGTCACAGGGAATTTTTTTCCTTATATTATTATATATATGGTTATTTTTATTGATGCTAAGGGTTGAATGTTTCCTCAATGACATTTAAAAGGCATTTTAACTTCCCAGGGAAAGTGTCCCTATATCACATGGAAAATAAGTATCTAGATTAGTGGATCTCAAGAAGTGGACATTTCTTTCTCTTGCCTCTTCATCTTTTTAAAAAAATTTTGTATTCCTTCCGTGAAGTCAATCCTGGACTCAACCTTAAATTAATGCTTTTTCTTCCTGGAATTTATATTAGAAATTCTAGCTTCTTGAAAACAGAAGACCATTACAACCTAATAATGCACAAACATTTCCTTTTTGATGTACAAATATACATGCACAAAGAACCCCGAATACACACATGTACACATCCAATAGAAAACTATATGGCTTAGGATTCATTGTAAACCTGAAAAGAGAAGGTAATTTTGTGTCCTGGCCAGGTGGATGAGTTTATTGGAGCATTGTTCCATATACCAAAAAGATTGTGGGTTTAATTCTTGGTGAGCTCACATACCTAAGTTTGACCCCAATAGGGGAGTGTAAGGGAGGCAACCAAATGGATTAATGTCTCTCTCTGTCTTTCTCTTTCTGTCCCTTCCTCTCTCTCTCTAAGATAAATAAACATATCCTTGGGTGAGTATTAAAAAAAAAAGAGGGAGACAAAGTAATGTGATATTTTGTTTAAACATTTTTAAAATTTATTTTTAGAGAGACTGTAAGGGAAGGAGAAAAAGAGGAAGAGAAACATCAATGTGTTGTTGCCTCTGGTGCCCCTTTCCCCGTCTGGGAACTTGGTCCCCAACCCTGACTGAGAATCGAGCTGATGACCCCTTGGTTCACAGGCCCACGCTCAATACACTGAGCCACACCAGCAAGGGTGTATGTCATATCTTCTACCTAGTGAGAAAAAAACAAAACAAACTATATCATAGATCATGTTAAAGTATTCTGTAAGGGGTCGTTTTTTTATTTTTTAATCAGTGCTCCACATTATAAACTCAAACAAGGTTTACCCATATCTGTCAATATTTATAGAGATCCTCAAAAATATTTTTTAAATCCCAAATTGTGTAGACACATAAAATTTCTTGAAGATGACTGAAAACAACTTAAAATAAAATTATGTGTTGTTATATAAGCTTGTGAGGTTAAAAGTCTCTAGAAGCTGACAGCTTAAAGTTAAATTGTAGTATTCTCTACTTGATAATAAGTTTACAGAATGTCAAAAATATTTGGACACATTCAAAAACAAGGTCTAGCTTCAATTTTAAACATAAGCCAAAGTAAAGGACACTGTGTCACCACAAAAATAATCCCATACGCTCTTTTCTCTTGGCTCTCCGAGTGGCCCCTTACATTTACAAATGACACATCAAATACTTTTATTTCCTTGATAAAAATTATTGAGGTCAATCAAGAAATTGCTTCTGCTTCCTGAGAGCACCCAATCCAGATTACACCTTCCCTCCCTCCGGCCCTCCCTCAAATCACCCAGGACAGTGTGAAATCCCACAGCAAGCTTCTCCTAGGTCCCTCTTCCTAAGAGTCTCTAATGCTCCCCACAGAGTGTGGTGTTCTTGATGAAACTATAAATAAATCCCATATTAGATTATAGGCAGCTTCCAGGTGCTTTCGTTTATTGGGATTAATCAATAACTATAAAATGCAGTCTGATGTAGCAATCCAGATTTATCTTAAAATAATAACCTTATGATAAAGTCTACCCATTTCAATGACAGCAACACTGATGCTCCATTAAAATCACCTGGAAATTGTAATCTTGTGTGAAGTGAAGCTTGATTATGGTCATTTAAATTTTTTTTCAGGTAATACTGACATAAGGAAAAAACCAAGTAACTCTGATGTAAAGAGAATGAGTGTAGTTTAGTCTACATCATCTCTCTTCCAGGATTTGTCTTCCAGTTCCATACCTTCCACAGTCCTTTACACTGAGGTAGAAGGTTCTTCCTGTTAGGCCTCTTCACTGAAAGCATAAAGTTTTTTTTCCTATGAAGTTGCCGAAAAGCTTTTAAAAGGATCTTCACATACTGCTTCTATCAGATGGTTTCTATAGATGATTTGGCTTCCTTTTAATATTTTCCTTAAAATTCTGAAGGCCAATGTTAATAACATTACAAATTGTCTTTTCATGTTAATCGATCTGTCTTTTCATTGTTGGTTGCATTATTTTTGATCCCCTCAGCATTCCTTGTATCCTCACAGCATAGAAGGAACAATTTTACCCCAATTTCTGTGAAGAGTAATTTCTTGAAAATATATCTCTTCCTGTCTGGGCCCATTTAACTCTCCTATGTTTGGCCATTAAACATCTCCCAGTCCCAGTAACTCAAAGGCCTTTCTGTTTAATGAGCTGATGCTCGAAGAATTTCACTCTGTGGATGCTCTTCAGTTTACCATTACTGTGTATATGATAACAGCTTCTGACTTTTGGCTTTCAGGAAACAGTTTAATCTCATGGGGAAAAAAAAAGGCACTGACAACTTACTTCCTTTTAAAAACATAATTAGTTTTATTTTCATTAAAAATCTACATTTTTTCTCTTTTCCTGTCCCAACCAATCTTGTATTTTACTACAAACTAATAATGACTAGTATTTAGAACCCACATATATATTGATATTTGATACTAGCACAGTCAACTTTCAACTATAAAAATTAAGCATATGTATGGAAAATGATCTTATTAGCTGAACTAAAACCACACACACCCTATCACAATTCTTTCTATGCTTCGAGTAACATTTTCATGTAATTTACACCAGGACTCAGATCTTCTGACTTCCTTGCTTCAAAATATTATCTTTATCACTGTCACACTTTTGTTTTACTTGGACATTCCTTAGGAAAGTGGCACAATCAGATATTCTTTCTTAAGTTTGACTCAACATGTTGCATGCATACGAATTAATATTCTTCAAGGTTGTAGAAATATATGGAAATGGCATATTTTTTAAATCAAAGTATACAAATTGTATGGAAAACTATTTCTATTCATAAATTTATTATATTAACAAAATTTAATTTAAATCATCTGGTGGCAAAGTAAACAAAACAGAGTGTTGTCTATGTGGCCAACACTCTAAATTAGTCATTTATTTGCAAAGTGACTAATTTATCAACTTAATAGATATACAATTTAGAATGGTTATATTAATTACAAAAATTCTCCTCATTGATTCAGACTTGTCTTTTTTTAATTATATTTTGTTGATTATGCTATTACAGTTTTTCCAATTTTTCACCCTTTATCCCCCTCCACCCTACACCCCCCACATTTCAGCATCTCCCCTCTTAGTTCATGTCCATGGGTTGTACATATAAATTCTTTGAGTTCTCTGTTTCCTATACCAATTTTGACCTCTCCTCATTTATTTAATGCCTACCATTTATGCTTATTCTTCCCTGTACCTTTTCCCCCTTCTTCCTCCCCTCCCCCTCCCCACTGAAAATCCTCCATGTGATGTCCGTTTCTCTGATTCTGTTCCTGTTCTAGTTGTTTGCTTAGTTTGTTTTTGTTTTTGTTTTATTTTAGGTTCAGTTGTTGAGAGTTGTGAGTCTGTTGTCATCTTACTGTTCATATTTTTGATCTTCCTTTTCTCTTTTCTTAGATAAGTCCCTTTAACATTTCATAGAATAAGGGCTTGGTGATGATGAACTCCTTTAACTTGACCTTATCTGGGAAGCACTTTATCTGCCCTTCCATTCTAAATGATAGCTTTGCTGGATAGAGTAATCTTGGATGTAGGTCCTTGCCTTTCATGACTTCAAATACTTCTTTCCAGCCCCGTCTTGCCTACAAAGTTTCTTTTGAGAAATCAGCTCATAGTCTTATGGGAATTCCTTTGTAGGTAACTCTTTCCTTCCCTCTTGCTGCTTTTAAGATTGCTTCTTTGTCTTCAATCTTGGGTAACTTAACAATGATGTGCCTTGGTGTGTTCCTCTTCGAGTCCAACTTCTTTGGGTCTCTCTGGGTGTCCTGGACTTCCTGGAAGTCTATTTCCTTTGCCAGATTGGGTAAGTTTTCCTTCATTATCTGATCATATAAGTTTTCAACTTCTTGCTGTTCTTCTTCTCCTTCTGGGACCGCTATAATTCGGATATTGGAACATTTCAGGTTGTCCCAGAGATTCCTCAGCCTCTCTTCCTTTTTTTAGATTCTTGTTTCTTCTTTCTGTTCAAGTTGGATGCTTATTTCTTCCTTTTGTTCCAAATCATTGCTTTGAGTCCTGGTTTCCTCTCTGTCACTGTTGGTTCCCTGAATATTTTGTTTTATCTCATTTTGGGTATCTTTCATTTGTTCTTTCATTTTTCAACCAAGCTCAATCAATTCTGTGAGCATTTTGATTACCAGGGCTTTAACTTCTCCATCAGATAGGTTTGCTATATCCTCCTCACTTGTCTTAATGAAGTACTAATCTACAGTAATAAAGTTCTTTTAAAATTTTTTTATGTACTAAGAACTACAAAAAGACCTTGTGTAGTTATATTTCTTTTTTTTGTCCCAATAACCTAATTTAGCATTTATCCAACAATGCTTTCCAACAGTTGAGTTTTTTTCTTTTTTTAAGATTTTATTTATTTAATTTTAGAGAGAGGGGAGGGGAGGGAGAAAGAGAGGAAGAGAAACATCAATGTGTGTTTGCCGCTCATGTGATTCCCACTGGGCACCTGCAACCCAGGCATGTGCCCTGATTGGGAATCAAACTGGTGACCCCTTGGTTTGTAGCCTGTGCAAACTGAGCTATTATTTTCCTTAAGTTCTGTGGTCAAATTAGCCTACAACACTCTTTGCTTCATGATAATTAAATGCTTGTTGTGGTATGAAATGGTTTGAACCCATCAATATAACTACATACAGTATTAATCAACAAAGGGAACATATAATATTATAGATACTATACCCAAATCTATTTAAACACAATCCACTTTTTTTGTCTTTTTGTGGATAAGAATTGCTCATTTTCATCCCTATTTAGAATATAAAGCATGCAATAAATAATTATGAGACTTGGAAAGAAGAGAATTCGATCTATTTTTAAAAGATTAATTGATCAATATAAGCAAACACAGAGATATTTCAGATGGTGGGATTTGGATTATCATATGAGAACTGTAAAATATTTATTAAAATATATTTTTTAATTTTGATTATAAAGAAAAGTATACATAATTAGATGTGTAATTTTAGTAGAGATGCCAATTATATAAATGTTGAACTTGAAGTGATTGTAGTAGAAATAATTTAAACTGAAAACCAAACAAAAAACAATACAAAAAAAAAGGTTTTAAGAACTGTAGAAATATCTTGTTTAATTGGAGTTCTAGAAGTAAAGAAGTAAGTGATATGAAAGAAGAAATTTATGAAAAGATAATGCTGATTAATGTGAGAGAGAAACATTGATCGGCTGCCTCCTGTACATGCCCCAGCCGTGGACTGAACCCGCAATCTAGGACCAAAGATGGTGGAGGTGTAAGTGGAAGCTACACTACTAACCTCCTTCCAGAACCAATCTGAAATTAAAGCTAAACTGTAGAGAAATCATCCTGCAAACCAACTGAACACTAGCTGGAGTGAACCCTTAAAACCACAGACAGACAGAGGAAACCACTTCAGCACAGCATGACTGGTAGGGAGTGCAGAGGTGCGACAGGGCTGGATGGGCTCTCATATGTGGCAGCTGAAGTTCCAGAGGGATATTTCAAATCTGAGGGCTCTGCCTGAGAAGTGTGGGGTCTAAACCCCAAGCTGGAATCCTAACTTATAGCAACAGAGCTGGGAAAAGAATCCAGATAACATCCAGTTGTGAAAAGCAGTGGGGATTCTGTCTGCCAGGGAGAAACATCTGGAGACACAAAGAGCCTCTAAAAGGGCCAACACACAAAATTTTGTTTGCAGCCACATAATCTGGGTTCTAGCAGAGTGAGGGCAGAGTGGACTAGAAATGTGTGAGGAGAGCCTGGGGCTGGTGGCTTTTGAGAGAAAACCAAAGTCAGGGTCTGTGTGCTGAGTCATTCCCCATACTGCAAAAGCCACCTTTCTCAGGCACAGCGCTCCCCTCCAAGTGGCATCAGTCTGAGGGGAATGTAGAGCCCCACCTGCAGGAATTACTGAGCTACACACTGATGAGCTTAAGCTGGGCTGCTGAGTACAACTTGAGGCTATATCATTGATTAACAACTAAGGATGATAACTGGGAGCTCTGAGACTGTAGCTGACACTTTCCTGCCTGGTGCTCATAAAAGCTGGCCTTGGTGTGCAGCCTGGCTTTTTTCTGCTCGCAAACAGGCCCAGCACAGCAAGCTGTGGATCACTGATGCCCCAGTTTACCCAGGGACAGTGACAAGCAGCATGTGACAAAGGTCTGCATCAGTCTTTGCAGATCTACATAATAAATATAAACACACACAAAGATGTAGCCAAAAAGGGAAGACAAAGAAACAGGCCACAAATGAAACAGCAAGAGAATTCACCAGAATAAGAACTAGATGAAATGAAGGCAAACAATTTATCAGTTAGTGGGTTTAGAGTAATGATTATAAGGATAATCAACAGCATAAAAAAGGCATATAACCATAAAAAATGACCAGTCAGAAACAAAGAATGCAATATCTGAAAGAAATAATACACTGGAAGGAATAAACAGTAGGTTAGATGAAACAAAGGACTGAGTCAGTGATTTGGAAGACATGGTAGGAAAAAAACAGCCAAGGAGAGGAGGGGGAAAAAGAATTTATAATGACGTGAGTTTAAGAAACATTTTGAACAATATAAAGCATAACAACATACACATCATGGGAATACTAGAAGAAGAAGAGAGTGAGCAAGGGATGGAGAAACTATATGAAGAAATAGTTATTGAAAACTTCTCTTAGCTGGTGTGGAAAAAGTCATACAAGTCTAGGAAGCTCAGTTAGTTCCAAACAAGTTGGACCTAAAGAGGCCTACAGTGAAACACATTGTAATTAAAATGGCAAAGCTTAACAACAAGGAGAGAATCCTAAAAGTTGCAAGAGAAAAGTAGGTAGTTAATATAAAAGGGAGCACCAATTGGACTGTCATTTGATTTCTCATCAGAAACATTTCAGGCCAGAAGGGAGAGGCATGAAATACTCAAGGTGATGAAAAGTAAGGACCTACAACCAAGATTTCTTCACTCAGCAAGGCTATCATTTAACATCCAAAGAGAAATAAAGAGCTTCCCAGACAAGAAAAAGCTAAAGGAGTTTAACACCAAACCAGTCCTGCAACAAATGTTAAAGGGCTTGCTTGAAGAAGAAGAAGGAAAAGAAAAACAAACGTGCAAAATAAAACAAAAAAGCAGATAAACTAGTCTAACAATAAAATGGTATAATATACATATGTAGTTATCAATAATCACCTTAAATGTAAATGGCTTAAACCTTCTAACTAAAAGATATAGGCCAGCTGAATGGATAAGAAAACAAGACCTATATATATATATATATATATACTGCTTCCAAGAGACCCACCTCAGATTGAAAGATTAAAAGTAAAGGGATGGAAAACAATATTTCATGCAAATGGAAATAAATAAAAGCTGAGGTAGCAATACTTATATCCGACAAAATAGACTTTAAAACCAAGGCTGTAAGTGACAAGAAGGGCACTACATACATAATAAAGGGAACAATCCAACAAGAGGATATAACCCTAGAGACAATTACACACCCATCACAGGAGCACTTAAATATGTAAAGCAAATCTTGAGGGACATAAAGGCATAGATTGACAGAAATACAGTCATAGTTAGGGATTTTAACACCCCATTGTCTTCAATGGATAGATTTTTCAGACAGAAAATCAACAATGAGACAGTGGCCTTAAACATACACTAGATCAAATGGATTTAATTATATTATCTTCACAGCATTTTATCCCAAAGCAGCAGACTATACATACCTATTAAGTGCAAGTGGAATGCTTTCTAGGATAGACCATATGTTAGGTCACAAAACAAGTCTCAAGAAATTTAAGAAGACTGAAATAATATCAAGCATCTTTTCTGACCATAATTCTATGAAAGCAGAAATCAATCACAAGAAGAACACTGAAACACATGCAAAAAGACATTGTTCCATAGTGGTCTGGCCAAGATGGACACACAGGTAGATACACTTCACCCCCTTGTACAACCAAAAGAAGGAAACAACCAACTTAAAAACAAACAAAAAACAACCAAACTGCCAGAAAACAGTTGTATGGAAGTCTGACAACTATGAGTTAAAGAAGAAACATTCATCCAGAGTGGTAGGAGGGATGGAGATAGGTAGCCCTGGAGGAGAGGACATGAGGCAAGTTGCTGCTGACAGACAAGACGGGAGAGGTGGTGGCTGGTGCACCTAGAGTTTCCACATTCACATGTGGATAAACCAGGAGGAACAACTGAGGAGCTAGGCAGACTGTGCAACCCAGGTTTCCAGCATTCGCTAAAGCCTCGGAACCTCTGTCAGTAAAACCCTTTGGGGTTGTGATGGTGGGAAAACTAACAGTTTCTTGAAAGCAGGGCAAGAGCCCACCGAGCAGCATTGTTTCCTCTCTGACCCTTACCCCACATAACAGCGCCACAGAACGGCACAGTGGGTTGCCCTGTACTGGCGAATACCTGTTACTATAACATATTAATAACTGCAGTATGGAGATACCTCAAATAATGGAAAATGGATCTGCATTTTGATCTAGTGATCCCACTTCTGGTAACATATCTGAATGAACCAAAAACACTAATTTAAGGGAACATAAGCACCCCTATATTCATTGCAGCTTCATTTAAAATTACCAAGGTATGGAAGCAGCCTAAGTGTCCATCAGTAAATGAGTGATTAAAACAACTATAGAATATTTATGCAATAGAATACTACCTGGCCCATAAAAAAAGAAGAAAATTTCACACTTTGCAACAGTATGGTTGGACCTGGAGAACATTATGATAAGTGAAATAAGCCAGGGAAGACAAATACCGTATGATTTCACTCATGTGGAATCTAAAGAAAGGACTGAACTAACAAGGAAAATGGGGACAGACTCATGGATGGAGAGCAGGATGACAGCTAGTGGTGGGGGAGTTGAGGGGGTGGAGGGATGGAGCAAAAAGGAAAAAGACTCATGGACATGGACAACCATGTGGTCATTGCTGGGGGGAGGTGATATAAGAAGACTAAATGGTAACGGGAAAAATACAACAAAAATAAAGTGCAAAATAAAGGTAATGCCATGAGTTTTTAAAAGTTAATGAAAGGTAAAAACTCAAAGATCAAACAAGCTCAGAGAAACCTGAATAAGACACATACAAAAAAATCATACCTAAGCATATCTGAGTAAAAGTGCTAAAAACTAAAAAAGGAGTAACATCTTAAAATCTATGAGAGGAAAACACTCATTACATACAGAGAAACAATCATCAGAAACAATGGCGTTCAAAAGGCCATGGGATAACATCTTTGAAGCATTGAAAAAAATTGTTGACAACATAAAATTTAATATGAATATAAAATTGAGTCCCAAATATATACAAAATAAAGAATTTTTCCAAAAGGCAAAAGCTGAGAAAATTTATCTTTATAAGACCTGTACCACAAGAAATTATTTAAAAATACATTAAATGCACCCCTGCTGGTGTAGCTCAGTGGATGGACTGCCGGCCTGTGACCTGAGAGGCCACTGGCTAGACTCTTATCAGGGCACAGGCCTGGGTTGCAGGCCCAGTCCTCAGCTGGGGTGCGCAAGAGGCAACCGGTCTATGTATACAGGTCTCACGCATTGATGTTTCTCTCTCTCTCTTTCTCCCTTACTTCCCTTTTCTCTAAAAATAAATAAAATATTTTTTAAAGTACATAAAATGAGGGTGAAATTACACCAAATGCAGGCCTATATCTGTAGAAATAAATGAACAATGGAAGGACTATGTGGGCTATGTGAGCAAAAATAAATAAGTATATCATTATGTAATTTTATCATTGTATTCTTTTTCTCAGAAAAAAGCCAGACACAAAATGTCATACTTTTCATTACTCCACTTGTATGAAATATAGAGAATAGACAAAGCAGAGATTTTTCTTTGTCAGAGTCTAGTTGAAGGGGGGAAATGGGGAGAAATTACTAAATGGGGTAAAAAAAATTTTTGGAGAGATGAAATATTTTGAAACTAGATAGGAAGAGTGGTTTATACAGCATTGTGAATGTAATTGATTTCACTTATTATACATTAAAAAGTGTTAAAATAGAAAATATTATTTTATTGTTTAACACAATAAAAACATTTAAAGTATAAGAAAAAATAGTTGAAGCTAAAAGATTGGGAAAAATATACCATAAAATACTAAATATAAGAATGAGAGTATTGTTTTATCAATGTCAAAAAATAGATTTTAAGACAAAGAGTGTTACCAGAGATGAAAAATGCACACCGTGTTACTCAGAAAGGAAAGACATCAGATAGGTTATACAATCCTAAACACAGTGCACACAGTAACAAACCTTCAAAACATAGAGCACAAAATGGAACTAAAATTTGAAATTGACAAATGTAAAAAATATTTGGGCCCTTCAATACTACTATCTTAGAATTTGAAAAATTAAGTAAAAAACCAGTCTTCAAAGATGTGGAAGATTGGACAGAATTATGAAACAAAGCACTACAAATAACAATGACAGAACATACATTGTTTCCAAGTACGAATAAAATTCAAAAATTGGGCCATAAAATCATTATCAATGAATTTCAAAAAACTAAAACCCTATGACATGTTTTCTTTCCACAGTAGTTTAATATAGGAATCAATGAAAATAATAATTTTAAAAGCCAATAAATATTTGGAAATTATTTAAATTCTATTGCCATCTCTCAATCATCCTTAGATCTTAAAAGGAATTAAAAAATAAAAATATTTTTCATTTAATAAAAAGAAGAACAGAATATATGAGGCTATCTTTGCATTTTAAATAAATGTCCAATAAATACATAAAATCTTGCTCAATAATCTATTAGATAACAGGAAAATACCAATCAAACACCACTGAAATATTTTAAACTTCCTGGAATGTGTCTATAGGATGGAGACAGCAAACAAAACACAACACGTACACACATTTCCGAAATTAGTAACTCACCACGTGGAGTCAGAAGAATACTTGCAAACATTTTATTTAGAATGTTGTTATAAGTATATATGTCATACTAAAGGAAAATCACTTTTTTTGGTTACACAGTGGGTAAAAATGAAACTGTGGGGAAAAAATCAAACAAGTCCTCCTGTCTAGTAGTCATATACGACTTCTCATTCTTCTAGATTGTCTATGGGAAGATGAAACTTTCCAATTACAAACAAAGGTGAATGGCTAGATTTTCTCTCTCTCTCTGATATATATAACATATAATATATAAAATTCAACATATAATATATAACACACAATATATTATAACGGAGGGTAGAAGAAGAATGATTCTATTAGTCATTAGAATTCTAAGCAGTACTCTTAGAAGAGAATAATGTCTCTTCTAAGCTGTCATTCAAAAAATGCAAATTAAAATTATATAAGTATAGGATTTAGCTGACTCATGTCAAGTGACATATGTGCTCCATGACAATATATTTATAGGCTAACGCTTCATATATATATTTGACAGAAGTTAGCAGTATGAAAAGCAACAATCAAACTGGACCTATGCAATTTAAAGATAGGGCAAATGAGTGAGAGAGGAAGAACTCTCCCCTAGATTTTGTAATCCCCGGTGATGGTGATTTTTGTTTCTTTTTCAAACATAAGAATAAAAATGCAAGCAATAATTCTCTGTTAGGTGGAGCTAATATCTTAACAAAAATTGCTTAAAAATGCTATTACTTGTAGGGTAGCGATAGTAGTTAAAACAGTATTAGTAGAAGTAATAAGTCACAGATTTGTGAAGGACTTAAAAAGGCTAAAAGTAACTAAAGCACATAGCAAGGCAACACCCTGCTCTTTCTGCTAGAGGGCATGTCACTGTACACCAAAAAAATGCACACACTTAGAACACAGATATACAGGCAATCATTTTTTAGTTGTTTTTAGGAAGTGTTTTCTATGAAATTAGAAATTAAATGATGATAATTGGGTGAGTCATGGATATTCTCTTTCTAACAATTCCCTACATTCCTTTTCTCCAATATTTCCCTGTATTCCTTTCCTCCTTTTCCAATGCCCACATTTTTATTTTCTTCTTTGCCATTCTTCTCACTCTACATTTCTTTTTTAGTATTTTAAAACTCTGTTTCTGTTTATTTACTTATTTTTTACCCTTACTTTATTTTTCATTCTTGTTTATTGGGCATTACCTAAAATTCCTAGCACTTTATTCAACAGGAACCAATTTCAATTATGAACAAACACCCTAGAGAAGAACATATTCAAATAAGTGCAGAAATCTATACAGAGGATTGACCAAGATTTGACAAGGTGTCAGATTCTGTGTCTCTGAAGCAAAATCAGATACTCATGAATCTAATTATTTAATTCTCCTTAGGAAAACAAGGTAGCTAATAATATTTTGAAGTGCAAGCGAGCATGATTTTCTTCCAAAAAATATAGTTTTATTACCAATCTTAGTTCT
This sequence comes from Desmodus rotundus, assembly GCF_022682495.2. Taxonomy (NCBI): domain Eukaryota; kingdom Metazoa; phylum Chordata; class Mammalia; order Chiroptera; family Phyllostomidae; genus Desmodus; species Desmodus rotundus. The sequence continues at coordinate 26,889,553 of NC_071397.1, forward strand.
GCTATTTCATAGAAATTTGACATCAGAGAGTTTTTTTAATCTTTTGAACCTAAAAAATACGTATAGAAGTGGAAATATGATATTTCCCTATTCACCTCATATGGTTGCTTTGTAAGGCAGGGCAGGTAATGCATGAGAAAGTACTTTACAATCTGTACGGCACTTTACCAATACACACAGTAGGTTAAAAAAAAAGAAATTGTGATAGGTTCATTGGTGCTGTATACATATTTCCAGGAAAAATATGAAGTGATATATTACCTAAACTGCAAAATAACTTGTTGAATTTATAATTTTTAAGCTTGGAAATTATACATTCAATAAAGGATAGAATTTTAAACTAGATAATAGCATTCTATTTATTGGCCTTTTGGTGTAGTTTATTTAGCATAAAGTTTTTGCTTACCAAAATTGAATTTGTTTTAAATTTGAGAAGCTATCTTTTTGATAGCAGATATTTTGGAAGTTCAGATTATGAGTACACACACAAGCACACACATTCATACACAATTTATACACCATCTTTATCTTTTTCATAGTCAAACTAGATATATAAATAATGTATATAACACATAGGTGGACTGGAAGGAATATATCATTAGTATATAGTTTTATTTTTCTTTTTTAGTAGTAAAATTTTGTGTTACTAAATCCTTTACACATTTGCAAGATAATAAACTAGTCTGTGAGTTGAAATAGAACTTTTTTCTTTTTGATGATAGTTGTTTTGTTAATGTTTTGAAATCATGAACTTTGATCCACATATTCCTGTATTATTATAAACAATTGGGGTAAATGACTACTTCAGAATTTTGAATAAGGGATTTACATAGATATATAACATATGCATAATTATATAATGTTATATGTACATATATGGTAGTCGTTTGAAAATCCAGCTGCTTCGATGTTGGCTGTACCCTTCCCATGCAAGCAAAGGAGACTTGGTCACTTGTCCTTTAGAAAGATGCACTCTTGTCATCTTCATCTGCTCCTTCTCAGTGACTCTTCTCATTACCCTTTGCTGTGACTTACTCTGTCCTTAGAACATGTGATGCAGTAATGGTCTCTTTATTCATGAGAATGATATAATGCAGTACTAGACAGATAGATCTTGAAGGAAAGGCAATTTCACATTTTTTAAAATTAAAAATGTGAACATTGTCAAAACTAAACCTTGTTTATACTATTTTTATACAGAAAAGTTTCCATGGCTAGATCTAGAAAATCCTTTATATATCCCATGAGAAACATCTAACCTCCTTTTCTATACCACTAACATTAATAACAGGTGATGAGGATAATTACATTATTATCAGGATGCTCAGCGCAGTACAGTACCAGTTCCAGACCAGCATAATTTTCTTTATAAATCTACTCACTTGTATGTGTATGTATAATGGCTTTCTTCCAAGGAATACAAAGTCCCACACTTAACTCCCTCATTTATTTCTAAAATGTGCCTTTAAAATATATCATGACTAGAAGTGAAAACAAAAATAGAACATGCTTATATTTCAGCTAAATGAAATGTATTGTTTCTACATGTCAGTGTCTATAGCCACTGGCTTGCTTGTCTGTGGTAGGAATAAGAGAAGAACTGCAGTGTATTTGTCCTTTAAGCTCTAATTGCTGACTTTGCATTGCTGCACAATTACATATATAAATGTTACATATTAAATGTAAAGTGACCATAAAGAAAAACACAGCACTAGTAATTTCTATAAGATTAAAAACACTATTTGGATATTGGAACACACATACAGATCATCAGTTTGATGATGCCTCTCTTACTTCTGCCAGTTTCAAACTATAGAATACATAGCCCTTGTTATATAAAACTACTACAATTTCCAAAAAAGCATGCCTTTTAATAATATTTAATGTCTTCACTATATGAATGGTGAGGAGTCTTTAGAGGACTGATCAAGGACAGAGTTGGTGGAAGAGTTTTATCTAATAAGGCAGTTTTGAATTTCTTGTCCTGTGTGCATTCAACAAAAAAAAATTTGATTAGGCTATTGAACTTCCAGAGGTTTTTATATAGAATTGAAATAAGATCCCGACTCCCTCCCATATCCTTTTGTGGTCAGTAGAGTCTCCCCTGATAATATATCTAGATATTGGCTGATATCTGCCAGGAGAGTAGTTAAATTCTTGGAGCAGCTTCTCAGTGGGGCTATGATTTTTAAGTTACTGTGTAATGGACTGTGTTACCATTTACCATATGATGAGATAGCCTGTCTGTCAGCCAGGGAGCTATTTAAAGTTATATATAGGTCAAATGAGCCAAAAAGAGCAAAGGAAGATCAAGAATACTGAGTACCTCAAAAACAGAATGATCACATATTTTAGGAACCAGTGTTTGCATTTACTCAACTGATTAAAATGGCTGTGAAGCATTGAATGCCTAAAGAAAAACATATTTTAACAGGACGTATTTTCCCACTTGAATCAACCATACAGTGTACAGATCTTATTTCTACCAATGGTTTTATATATTACCATTCCTACTTAGTAATGAAAGATGTCTTAACATTTTCAGTTTCCACTTCTGGGATCAAATTATGTTTTCATCTCTTTAAGAATCACTAACTGCTGTTTACTGTGTTACTATTTGTGTTGGAGTTAAAACTTTCATTCACAATTTGCTGTTTAAAGATTAAAAAAAACATGTTTCATCTGTCTTTAGGCATCTTTACTATTAGGAGCTCTGTTCTACCTTGCAAAACATGGTAAGGTCTGATATGTGTGAAGTATTTAAAACAGAAAATTCATTTAAAATTATATAGTTAATTACTCAAAATGAGAAACAGGAAATTACATTTTAAAATTATTTAAATAATTCCAACTCCAGACCACATGAACATTGGTGTTTGAGACATTATAAGTATGTCTCTAATTAGAGATTTTTTTATTTATCTTGATATAATTTACCAAAATAAATATTATTCAATATTTATATTTGGCTATATACCTTACTTTATTGTTAATAATTCTATTGAATAACAGTGAATGATTCATAGGAGACTAATGCAGATCCCGGCCAGCAGGATCTGTTATGGTTGCAATATACACATACACACGGACTACAGAAATCCTGCGGAGAAAAAGGGAGGCGTGGCCACTCCCTCAAGAAGAGAGCACCCCGACCCTTGCCTTGACGGGCTTTTATTGTTTTTCTAGGCACGTTACTTGGAGGGCGATCCTCATTTACTATGCACAAGTTCACCACAGGTGATTACCTTTTAAGGAGGACAAAGGACAGGACACTGCTAATTACTTCAAAGAGAAGGATGTTACAGCTCAAGGGGGAAGCTGCTCACACTCCATCCTTGGGTGGTTTAGCACAGACTTTAGGAAGATAAAGATACTCAGTAAACATTTGCTGCCACAGTTCAGGGTGAGGGAGTTTTAGCAAGAGCAAGTCTCATAGCAGTCTAGGTACAATGCAGGCCTGATTCCCCACAGGAAAACCTATCCATGGACGTGGGTCCTGCCTGCCAACCTCGCTCCCCACTGGCTTTTCTGAGTGGGGGCTGAGCCACATTTCCCACACTTGGAACAGTTCCCCACAGGAGACCAAATAGTAAATATTTAAAATGAAAAAAAAACTTAGAAGAGTTTACATTAAAAAACATAGAATATTTAGTAAATTCAGGCAAAATCTGATGTTCTGAGAATAAGACTGTTTTCCAGTAAAGAGTTACAACCCTGCATTGGCAGAACAATGGACTTGTAATGAGCATTCTGAAGACAAGTTTTAAACCAGCTGTTTACTCTTTTAGCTTCAATTTTTTTGCTCTCTCTATTTGTAACTAAAATGCTTTCAAATCATTAATGCACAGATAGCACAACCTGTGAAAAACATATTCCTGTTTTACACAATTTAAGTCCTTACATATCTACAAGGACAACTTTCCTGCTGACCCCCAACTCACTGTTACATGCCCTGTGTATTATTGTTCAGTATAAACATTCAGTATGAATGTGCGTGGAGGAAGGGGCCAGACTTCAAAACATTGCTTAGCTTAGTGAAATTTCTGTCCACAGAGTTGAAAGCTGAAAAATATGTAAAAAATAAAAACTATTTTTTGGATTAAATTGATTTCTCCATAACAGTCATGGGGCAGGATTTTTAAGGCCCTTTGTACACTGCTTCTGGGAGGGTCAATTAATACAAGCAAATCTGGAAGACAATTTGGCATGTAATTTATGACCAGTTCTTCCACTTTTCTAATACACACAGAGCAAAACACATTGGTGCATACAATAAAAAATAAAAATAGGCTTATTTGAACACTTATAATAGCATCAAATTGGAAACAATTTATATATTAATCCACTGGTAAAGAATCTAAGTGAACTATGATAGCTTTATAATATTGGACACTATGCAACTTTTAAAAGTGTGGAGTGATGCCCTGGCTGGTGTGGCTCAGTGGATTGAGTGCCAGCCTGGGAACCAAAGGGTCACTGGTTCAATTCCCAGTCAGGGCACATGTCTGGGTTGTGGGTCAGTTTCCAGTACCGGGTGTGTGAAAGGCAACCACACATTGATGTTCTCTCCCTTTCTCCCTCCATTCCTCTCTCTCTAAAAATGAAATAAATTTAAAAATCTTTAAAGCAAAGTGTTAAGTGACATTGGTACCTGAGAAGTCCCATATTTGTAAAGCCACATAACACTCCGTCAGGCACTATAAAGAGGCAGAAGAATAAAATGGGGTTCGAGCATGCAAGAGAGCCAGACTTCCTGGAAGGGAATCCTAGCTCTGCCACTTAATCACTGTGACATGGAAGAAGTTATTCAACCTCCGTTTTTCAGTTTTTCATCTGAAAGTTGAGTTTAATAGTATTTGCCTGACATGTATGTTATAGTGATTAGTATCTCTATGTATAAAATATATGAGTTATTTATTCATAGGTACAGATATAGAAGTATGTCTGCTATAATACTATAAGGTAGTCAGAAAACCATGCAGACAGATAGCAAACTAATAGCAGTACTTGTATTTAGAGAAGGATGTGAAAGAACATCACTCTTTTCTCCCATAGTCTGATTCTTAAATATGATTATTTCATGTGTTAAACACAATATAAAAGAAACAGATAAATCAAGCTAAGCTAATAGTAATATTTATTTTAACTTTAACTTTTTCTGGTATGAAACATTTTAATCTGCTGTTTCTTCATTTTTTTTAATTCTAGCGTTAAAGTGTATGGTAATAATTATAATTAAATAAGCAAGCCAGTAACATAAACACATTGATGTGGTATACAGGCTGGCAGTCTGTGAAGGGAGGCACTTTAAGTTGGAACTTTCTCACTAAGATGGATATGTAGATGATATAGGGGGGTTGATTTCAGGTAATTGTGGTAGAATAAGCCAAGATATGAGGTGAGAACCAGCAGGAAAAACATGAGGCTTGTTTTCAGAATGCTTACTTACAGTGTGCTGTTGAATGAGTTGATCTGTTTTCCCACTGAAACACACATACAAAACTGCTTATCTTGAAGGGATAGCGCAGGATTAAAAGCAGTAGCATATAAGGAAGGGATTTGTAAACTGTAAATCCCCCAAGTGTATGTTAGTCATTATTTCATTATTTTTAAGAAATATATATACAGACACAAGAAGCTCAATGTGACTAGAATAATAAAGTACTATTTGACAAGAAATAGAAAATTGTTTTGATATATTGGGTACACCAGATTATGGAGGAATTTGAAAAATGTAGAAATTTTGGACTTGAAGGATTATTTCAAAAGTTGTGCTTCAAAAATTAATCCATTTTACAATAATACTTATGATTATGTTTCTTTAATATGCTAACATTTTGAAGCATATATTATATGCATGATACTCTTCTTAGTGCTTTTCATGTACTAATCTTTTGAAACAAAAATATGAAGAAGGCATTATTATTATTCCAGAGTTCAAAACTAAAGCAAACAAACAAAGAAAAATATGTCTCTGAAACACAAAGAAGTTAAGTAATTTGACCAAGGAAACATCTAGTGAGTATTAGATGGTGGATATGAGTGAACACAGCTATGCTTTTAATTACTATGCCATGTTCACTCTGTCCATGCAGTATTTCCTTTTAGGTAAAGCATATGAATAAGGACAACTGGGACTATGCCGACATGCTTTTCACTACAATATGCAAAAGAATGACTTAAATGAATGGAAAACAGATCAACAACCATGATTCAGGAATTAAGAAAACTGTAGACCAGAACAAGTAGACAATGTCCCATTAACCACCCTCCTCTTTGACTCACACCTCACTGTGGAGAATGTTAGATGTTACTAAGTGTTAGATGTTACTAAGAATAGGTGTCCATAGTGGAAACTTTTGAGGATAAAAGGGTGTTTTGCTAGATTGTTTTTTTTAATCTTCTCTGCATCATCTTTCCTTTTCTACTTCAGTAGTAGATGTTTGGGTTTAAGACTTGGGAACATGGAGTATATTTCTAGATATTGTTCCTGTTTAGGAAATAGGTTTCCTTGGGTCCTAAAAACAAAGATAAACTAGAATGATGCACACATATGTTTAAAGACTTACAATAGGCTCTAGTTTCTTAATGGAGTAGGGTAAATGGGACACCAACTTTTTCTTATACATAATCCTGGCCATGGATTTGAATATGAAGTGCTTGCTAGGAATAGGAAGTGCATATATCTTCTGCTCTTAAAATTTTATACATAACAATAGGCAACTAAACATGTAGATATAATGGAGGAAAAAGAATCCTGAAAATACAGAAACAAAAAGGTAAGATAAAAATTAATAAACAATAGCACAGATTCAAATATCTCAGCCAAAGTAAGATGAGATGCTGAAATGAAAAATCAGGTGGGAACATACTGAACAGTGGAAGGACTTCATTTTTGTTTGGAAATGTTTCTGTGATTTTAGGAATACTGGAACCCATCCTTAATTATACTATCCTAGAACATTATCACTGGGAACATCTATTAAGAAGTAGCCTAATGATAATAGGAAAATGTTTTCTGGTAGAAAATCATTCATATTGGATATGAACCTGGTTTGATAATATAAGAATCAAATAAAAGATTCCATTATTGAATACAAAAAAAGAAAAGAAGAAAGAGAGAAAGGAAGGAAGGAATGAAGGAAGAAGGAAGGTAAGAAGGAAGGAAGGAAGGAAAGTAAGAAGAAAGGAAGGAAGGAAGGAAGGAAGGAAGGAAGGAAGGAAGGAAGGAAGGTAAGAAGGAAGGAAGGAAGGAAGGAAGGAAGGAAGGAAGGAAGGAAGGAAGGAAGGAAGGAAGCCCTATGTATTTGGAGATGGAAAGGATTCAATACAGAGAATTAGAAATTTATACAACTTTGGAAGGTCAAAAGAGCAAAGGTTAGGGAGATCAACTGCAACTTTAAAAATTCATGAAGTGAAGAAATGGAAGGAAGCCATTGATAATGACCTCAGCTGCCAACAGCACTGAAGTAGGTTATGCTCACAGCAGGATGGTCTGCTGGCAGTACCCCATGTCGGCCGTTGATCCCCACACAGCCACTGGCTCTTGCATGAGTACTTCCCATTTGCTGAAAGCTAGTGGGAGAAGCTTGTGTGACATATAGCTGAAGAACTACAAGAGTAAAGAACTGAGCAGATGTGATATTAAACTATTCACAGATAATGCACCACAGGTAATGAGAAGATAGACAAGGTTAGAGGCAAACATTTTTGGTTATACTTCAAAGCAAGCTGATGAAAGCATGGGTCAAAATAGAGACAATGGAAACTGAGAGGTAGAATATTTATCTAATAAATCGTAGAATATATAGCTGACATTTGGTATAGAACTATCACTTTTGGGTGCTTACAATGGGCAAGGAACCATCGTGGTCTACTCCATGTGCAGATGCAGGCTTTCTTGAACGATAGTTATGTAGCACTTCCGTGTGGTGTGTCAGAAACACACCACAAATAAAAGTTTCACAAATATTGTTCATTTAACGGTCATAACAACTCAGTGAGGTAGGTTATCTTATTATCTTTCTTTTATAGGGGGAAAATTGAGTCATCTCCATGATCACACAGCTAGTTAACTTGCCAGAGGTCTCAGAACTAGTGCAGACCATGGCTAGGATTCGATCCAGGATTTGGGCCACAAAGTTCATTTTCTGAACCACTACAGTTTGGTGCCTCTCATTCTAGCTTTGGCAGATCATCTTCTTCATGATGGAGACACTCATTTTGATTTGCTAATGAGAAGATGGAGGCCCAGAATATTTAACATACCTCATGTGACACATGTATTAAATCGTCTAAGTATTTTGATTTAATTTTGCAGTTATAGGATTTGGTGACCAAGCCATGGCAAACAAAGTGAAAAAAATTAAAGATAATTTTTAAACTACCTCATTTGGTAGATCTGAAAACAATGGTACCACTGAAGGAAATAATGTAGTAAAACAGAGGATCATTTTGAAAATGAAATTCAGATTGACGTGAATTGAATGTGAGCAGTAGCAGAATATTTAGGTGCAAATGTTTCCGATCCAGTTACACTTCATACAAGACTGGGCAAACGTAGGTTTACAGTTATGAGTGTGAAACACACAGAGTTTCTTTTTTGTATTATTATTTATTAATTATAGGATTATTTTCCATATCAAAAACTGTAAACGTATTTTTTTCCTACCCACATATCAGGGATGAATTTTTACCAAAGATTTTAAGTACTGATGGAATGTACAGTCTCATGCTGCATTACAATGTTTGGGAGAGAGGCAGCACTTACATGGTCCCATAAGATGACGACAGAGCTGAAAAATTCCTATTGCCTAGTGATCTCATAACTGCCCTACCATCCTAGCACAATGCACTTACCGTTGTGTTACAATTGCCTACAGTATTCACTACAGAAACAGGCTGTACAGTTTGTAGCCTAAAGCTATATGGGGACAGAGTTTGTCACCCTAAAAACAACTATTTGGTAAAGGATTATTTTAGGCTGCTTAATTTTCAGAAAAAGCAGACATAGGAGAAGCTCTGAAAACCAAGTAGAAGTCACCCTTTGAAAAAGACATCTATTGTAAGGTGTCTCTCTTGCTGTACTAGGGAGAGGAAGATAACCTTATCTCTAGAAAGTCTTACCAATGCAGAAGGTGACTTAAAGTTGCATACCACCCTTGCCCTTGCTTACTGTGTTTTTTCTGTTCTCGTGCTATTTAATAAACGTTTCTTCCATTCCATTGGCCTGACGACTGAAATATCTGATTCCTCAGTGTGCTGTCGGTAATGATTGTCTCCTTTCACCACATTCAAGGAAGTTTGGGTTTGGGTTTGGAACTTGGGATAAGACTTTTATTCACTCCATGATATCTCCTCTGGATCATCACTCACACACATACATTAATGTTGCTGGATGACTCCTTTATAGTTATTGATAATTTAGGAACTAGATTCAGATCATATCAGCTTCTATTATTCTTGGAGAAATAATACTGTTAGCTTCAACTCTCATTTAGGTAGCTACACCCAGAATATCACTCCATCAGAGCTCTCATTGAAACCTTATTTAAACAGCCTAATCTGTATTTGACTATGTCACTCCCTTACTTCACCTGCCATCTACATAATGGCTTAAACCAGGAATCCTGTATCATCCCAGATCCTACTATTTATCATTTCTTATATACATTAATCATCAGAGACTTTCCATTTAATCAACTTTACACATTTTTCCTACCCCTCTGACTACCTGAGTCTAACCAACCATCTTTCCTTATCTATGAATAAAATCTGAAATGATCTCTTTATTTCCTTTTAGTCCTGCCTTTCTCCAATCCATTTTTGATACTGTATGCAGAGTGATATTTTAAAATGTAAATTAATCCTGCGATTTTCCAGCTTGACTCCTTTGATTTTCATTATATTGCCTCTAACAAGGGTAAAGAGACTTTCTGTAATGATCAGATAGTAAATACTTTGGGCTTTCAGGTCCCATAGTCTCTGTCCCAACTGCTCAATCCTGATGCTGTAACACACAATAAATCATAAACAACACATAAACCAGTGGGTGTTCCTGGGTTCCAGTGAAACTGTATCTACAAATACAGATGGTAGGTGGATTTGTAGATAAATACGCCCATGGGGATCTAGCCCATGGGGCTGTACATTCCCTATTCTTAGTTTCAAGGATAAAGTTCAAAATCTTGACCAGAGTTGGTAAGTTTCTACTTCTCTTGTCACTAATTCACATTATTTCCTCAATCTGGAACACTCTTCCTGCAACTGCTCTTGAAGAATCATATTGTTTTTATCTTTTTCTGGTCTCAACTTAAAGGCTAGTTCCTCAGAGAAGGCCATCCTGACCTTTGATTAGGCAACATCTTCCCAAGGCATTCTGTTTTTCTTCTCGTCTTCACATTTACACACACAGTATTTCAAAAATAACAGGGGAGTGGTTCAGTGAATGGAGCCACACTTCTTGGTTCAAATCTTGGCTTCACTTTCTAGATGTGTGACTTTAAGCAAGTTACTTAACCTCTGTTTGTTTGTTTTGCTTATTTATAAAACAGGAAGGATAACAATTCCTTAAAAGATGTTATAAGATTTTAAAGAGTTAATATTTGTAAAGTATTTAGAACAGTGCCTAGCACACAGAAAATGCTAAATAACAATTTATTTTCATTAGTTTTCCCATTTTCCACTAAACCATAAACACTAGAAGGTAAATAGTATATGTCTCTTGGTATTCTATCTACAGGACATTCCACACTTAATGCATACTATAAACAGTGAATTAACAAGTGGGTTATATCAATCATTTAACCATGACCAAATACACTTATTTTCTTTATTTTGTCCTGGTCAATTCATTTACCTGATTGTTGTCTGCTCTATACTCTGAAGTTTAGAATAAACTCTATGAAGAAAAAGTCTACTGTACCCAAAACTGTATAACCAGACAGCAATTGCTCAGTAAATATTTGTGGATAAGTGTATACCTACCCATAAGTCTCAGTGTGGCTCCAAGGCCCTTTGTAGGTAGCCAATGATTTCCCTGGAGCCTAACATTTCACATTTGTTTTTGTCTGTTCCAACCATAAAGACATACTTGCAGGTCAGATCAGCTCTCTGCATATGCCCTTTGCCTATTCTGGAACACTCCTCAAATCTTCACATGGACATACTCAGCCAAGGTAATCCTTTCTATAATATTGTGAGTAAATGCATATTCATCTTCATAGTTATTTCTTGACTCCCCAAACCTGACTTAGGTACCTCTTCTTTGTGTTCCTGTAGCAAGCACCCCATGCTTATTGCCATAAGCACTTACACAACAAATAGAAATTGCTTATTTGATTATCTTCCCCACCAAATTGAGATTGTCTGTGCCTGGGAATATATTTTATTCCCTATTATTTCCCAAGAACATAGCACAGTGACTTGAGAATAATAAATATCTAACACCTACATGATGAATAAATGAAAATAAATGGTTATTGAGTACCCAGTAGGTTTGGTGAGAAAAAATGACCAATTGTTCTGCACTTGAAGACTGGAGACTTCAAGTATGAAATCTACATTGTATCTGTATTAAATATTATTATGAAAATGAAGCTAATGTCATTCCAAGAGGTTAGAATTGATTGGATTTTAGGAGATTAGATCACCTACATTTATAAAATACACAAATTAAAGAATCAGTTTTTATAAGGAACTATACGTTGATTTGTCTACTTTAAGCAGTTTGTAGATGTTATTTTACACCTGAGATATATTCCTCCTGTTTAATATTTTATTACTCATCTTTATTACCCTCTCACATAACATTAGAGACAATTTTCATCTGTTAGGATGATTTTTATGTGACATTCTGAGCCTAACTGGTCTCTTGCTCTTCAGATATATGGAAGGGAAGCAACCTGCTAAAATACCACATAAATTCTATTGATATTTATTTTTTATTACCTTCACAACAGCTTCTCTTTCAACTCTTTGTCATGATTACTTGGAGATCAGTTTGTTTAACACAGAACAGTCTGTCTAGGCAAGGAGTTTACTAGCATTTTATGGAAATAAAAATGTCAAATTTGCATTTTTTAATGAAGTCTTCCTTTAGTTGTATATCAAAAACAAAGCATATTTTTATATTTCTAATAATTACTCACTCATCAACATAATCTTTAGCTAATGCCTTAATCCCTCTTTCCCTAAAGTTGATAAAATATAGTAACAAAACATTTTTGTTGTTCAATCTCTTTTATTTTAACATCATTTCAAACTTACAAAAACTACAAAAATTAAAATAGTGCTAAGAATATCTGTATACTTTTTACTCAGATTCACTGATTGTAAACATTTTACCACGTATGCTTTGTCACTTGTTCTACTGCTCTCAGTGGATTTCTGTGTCTTTCTCTCTTTTTATTTGAGGTTAAGTTGCATCATGGCCTTTGCCCTAAATACATCAGTTTCTATTTCTTAAGAATCAAAATATGTTTTACAAAATCATAGCATATTTAATATCACAGTGAATTTAATGTTGTTTCTAATATACCATCCCAACTCCACTGTTGTTAATGGAGGCTATAATGTATTTGTAACATGTATATTTTTCTCTCCAGTGCAGGATTCAGTCTAGGGAGAGGTACTGCACTAGCTTTCTGGTCACTTAGCCTCCCAAATGTGAGACATTTTCTCAACTTTGTCTTTCATAAAATTTACTTTTTAAAATAGTACTATTTCCTCATTATTAAAAAAATGATATGGTTTAATTCTAGGTTTGTCCAATGCTTCCTCATGGTTATGATCAGGTGGAGTATTTTTGGCTGGAGTATGATGGGTGGTGTTTTGTCTTTTCCAGGACATCACGTCTGGAGGGACACAATGTCCGTTTCCCCACTGGTGATGTTAATTCTGATGAGTTCATGAAGGTATTGTCTGATGACAGTACTATTTTTATATTGTCCATTTATATTGTCCATGGTGCATTGTCCTTGCAACCAATAAGCTATTTTTTGGGGAAATACCATTTCAGAACAAGTAAATAACCTGATGATTATAATTTCTTCCTAGCTATGTGTATGCGCAAACATACATGCATATATACAAGTGTGCTCTTTTATACATACAATTATGTATATACATATTTTAGAAATCATGAGTTTACATTGATACCTCCAGTTCAATGCATCACTACGTGGTTCTTACTTGCTTCTTCCATTCCAAAATTATATTTTCTTCCTCAGTTAGAACTGGGATCATAGTATCAAAGTGTATAATCTTTTGCTCAGTCCTATGTCTGAAATGGTTTCCGATTTCTTTGCCTATAACATTACAAAAATAAGCCTACTAAAACTGTTCCAAGACTTGCTTGCAACTTCCACAACTAAAGACTTAGGCTATATTGTAAAGTGCTATATTCCCAAAATACTTTGAATATTTTCTTTCTTCCTCTACCGCTACATTTTTCCTTCTCTCCTTCCTCCTCCTTTCTATCTCTGTCCCTCTCTCCCTCTATTCTTCCCTGATTTTCTCCCCTCTCCTCTCTTTCTTTTTCTCCTTTCAGTATGATTAAGGCATTCATTTGAAATTTATCTGAGTACATTTATTTATTTGCTTTTATTACTCCATGTTTATCCTTTGCATTATTATTGACTAAATTTAATTATATTAAAATGTAGAACATTAATATGCTTACATAAGTCAAAACCAAATAAAAGGTATCTCTTTTACCTCATTTGTAACAAATTTAATGCTTATTTCTTTTTCCCTCTTGTATTTCTTTTGTAAAGATAATATATATATTATGCTATTTTATTTTTCAAGCCTTTTTATGTAAAGAATATATACTACATATGAATGATCTATTTTACATATATGAATATTTTATATTTTGGCTTTATTTACTTAAAAATATCTCCTGTAACTGATTTCATTTTAATGCACATACATATCCTTTTTATAACTGCACAATGTAATTGTACTTTTTAAATTGTGTGCATGTACCATAGGATATTCACTTAATCTCTTATGATCAGTTTCAAACATTTTGCAGTTACAAATAATGCTTTAGTGAATAACCCTGTGCACACAAATTTTTGGAGTTGTATTATAAAGATACTTTCCTTGGAGTAGGATTGTTGAGTAGAAAGGTAAATGCTTACATAGAATAGTTTTGTTATACATTACCAAAGAGTCTCCAAAGGTATTGCATCAATTTCTATTACCATCACAAAAAATATGCAAGTGTCTGATTTCTCAAAGCTTTGTCAGTTCTCAAGTTTCTGCTGTTTTACTCACCCAGTGATATGAAATTGAATTTTAATGTACTTTTCATTGCATTTCTTTCAGTATGAGTGAAGCTGAATGTCTTTTTTAAAAAAGATTTTATTTCTATACTTTTAGAAAGAGGGGAAGGGAGAGAGAAGAAGAGGGAAACATCAATGTGCAGTTGCCTTTCGCATGCCCCCTACTGGGGACCTGGCCCACAACTCAGGTGTGTGTCCTTACCAGGGATTGAACTGGTGACCCTTTGGTTTAAAGGCCAGTGCTCAATCCACTGAGCCACACCAGCCAGGGCATGCATTTCTTTTTTTAAATATTTATTTTTTGAAATTTTTATGTATTGTTTTTTTTATCTTTTGAGAGAGGAAGAGAGAGAGAGACAAAGAGAAATTGATTTGCTTTTCCATGTATTTGTGCATTCATTGGTTGCTTCTTGTATGTGCCCTGACTGGAGATTGAACCCATAAAAAGATGCTCTAACCAACTGAGTTACCCAGCCAGGGCAAGCTGAAGTTGTTTTCAAATGTTTAAGGACTATCATTATGATTCTTTTTGTGAATTGGTTTCTTGTATTTTTCATATTTTTAGATTTTTGAACTTTCTATTTCAATTTTTAAAATTTTCAACATAATAGTTATAGTAATCCTGTTATTTGTGATATATGTTAAAAATATTTCTTTTGCTTTGTTATATGTCTTCTGATTTTTCTTTCCACACTTTTTGGATTGGAATTTTTTTTTTTACTTTTAGATAATCATTTTTTTTTCAATCGCATTTGGAATTTTAGTAATAGTTAGAAAGTCTTCTCCTATACCCAGGTTATAGTGAAACAACAAAAAAATAAGTTTACATAAACTATTCATTTGTTTGTTTATTTCTTGTGTATGGTATAAAGAATTTTAGGTGTTTCCAAAAATATTAAGTGATTTCAACATACTTACTCCAGTGATTTGATATGTAACCAATTATCATATAGTAGATTTTAAAAATATCTAGTTGGATTTATTCCCGGATTTTATGAATATTTTATAAACAAATGACTTTTCTGCATGTTTATGCATCCGTTTTAGTTGTAGTGGATTTGTAACACACTTCAGTACCTGGCAGGACAGGTTAGCTCTCATAGATGTCACTAGGTATTTTTCTGGTTACTATTGTTTTCCTAGTTATTCTGAAACCACAATTTTTAAACTTGCAAATAATTGTTACATTTATTTATTATACTATTTCCTGATGGCTAAAAAAATCTCATGATCAGTATTAATTTTTAGAAAATGTCCATGCTCCTTCAATCTAAACTATGCCTGAAATGTGTACTTTTTAAATTGCATCTTGTTATTCTATTCATAATGTATGTCCACATACACATACACTAGTTTTGAGACCGTATGCTTAGCCCCCACCTTCTCGCATGCAGTAGGTTTTTGGTTGTGTTCGTTGTGCCACAGGAGAGACAGAGTGCAAAAGGCAGGACAGGAAAAGTGCCATGCACAGCTGTAAACTTTGTTCCTGAGCACATATGGGGGACCTACATGACACCCCAATCAATGATTTGTGGGCGTTGTGGAGGAGGAAGTTTTGCAAAAGCCAGTAAGGAAAAGAGCCAATGAAATATACAGTAAGATTCACAGAACTGAACCTTCTGTCTCTTACATGCAATAAAATATTCACAAGGGAAGAGTGGAGAATGGGCCGCAAGTCCCTACAGAATTGGTGAACATCCGGGAAGTTAGGTGGTGGGTAGCATGGAAAGCGACATGAGGTGAACATTTCTGAGTTATTGCCATCAAAGAAAGTATCCAGCGCAGCTCTGTACTTTAAGATACCTCATATGTAGAGAGGTTTTGACAAGGTTAACTTTATTTTAGTTGCTACACAAAGGCAAGATATGTGACTTTAGCAATTATAATCAATTCATATGCATTTATCATTAATCTATCTAAAGGACTACAATAGGTTTGTAATTAGATTACTAGGAACTTATTTAGAATATTCTTTCTGTATACTTTAAATCTTACATTTCAGGTATGAACAATATTAAAAGAAATGCTGAGGTAAAAACTTGACTCTAAACCATGATCTCTAAGGTAAAGATTTTTAAAAGGGGTGTGTGTGTGTGTGATATTTTATTTAAGGATTGTATCGCTTTGGTGAGAGCTGTGTGTTTGAAGGTTGCTTAGTGATTTAAAATACCAAGTGATTTAAAAAGGAAAGATGACATGGGCTACAACTGAAAATGAGGCTGAAATACCTATTCTAAAATTACCTATAAGTATTTATTCACATGTTTTTGGCTCAAACTTAGCTTTTTCTCTGGAAATTGTCTCATACACAGAACAAACTTGAAATGTCTATTTAATTACTTGGTAAAATAATCCACAACGTAGCATGATTGATTTAACTGTGTTGCACAGAGGAAGTCATTTAGTACTTGGTAGATAAAGATTTAGGAATTTCTTTAAAGAACATACTGCATATATATATGTGTGTGTATATATATATATGTATGTATGTATACATATGCATATATGCTAGTTATCTATGAATAAAAGAACCAGACTGTGGCCAATTAAATAGATTGTTGTGGACGGCCATTAGTAGCTTTAAAACAAGCAAAACAAAGATCTACATTGACCTTGAACAAGGTAAAAGAAACAGAGTATCAGTCAAACAGATTGTGAGTAAGTATGCTAGAAAAATGATTAAGTGCATCTGATACACTCTATCGTTGTTTCAGCTGTGTATATCGGATATTTTTCTAGGCAGTAGATTTTACTTTGGGAGGATCAGGTTCATTAACTGTTAAACACTTTGGGGTAAAATTCCAGTGCTTCATTTCTT
The DNA here is from genome assembly GCF_022682495.2 of Desmodus rotundus. NCBI lineage: Eukaryota > Metazoa > Chordata > Mammalia > Chiroptera > Phyllostomidae > Desmodus > Desmodus rotundus. The sequence continues at coordinate 26,906,662 of NC_071397.1, forward strand.
ATGACAAAATTAATAAAGGACAGGAATTAACACAGCACTAATCTAGTCTAGTGACAAGGATTGAAATATAAATGAGAACGGGAAGAAGCTTCCTACTTGTTACTGCCTCCCAATTATAATTCAATATTACTCTCTATTTTTACATGTCTAAATATAGAATAATGTAACTTATGGAATCTTATGGCATATTATATTCATATATTTATTCTTACACATATTTACTGCTTTCTTGGAACTAATTTTCTTTCTAAAACCTCATGGTACCACATGCAAAACATGTATTTAGCCAATATGAATATAGAATTGAAAAGAAGGGAAGCAGGAAGAGGAAGCATGAGAAGGAGTATACAAGGTAGCACGGTCTCAGGATAAGTAATTAAATGAGGATGAATTTGGGAAGGTGTTGGAAAGAATGCCCATGATAAAAATCCATAGATATGTCTGTATTTTTCAGATTCTTTTCAGATAATATTTTCAGATTATCAAAATATTTAGTATAAGAACAGGTTTAAAAATTCTATGCAACATTTAAACACATAGAATATTTTAAATTTGTAATCCATCAAGGAGAGGTGGGTTTGGATAAGGAATATTGAAAATAAAGGAATGTTGATATATAAGTACCTTTAGTAATTATAAGTAAATTTATGAATTATTATATACTGATAATATCAACAAAATAAATCAGTATTTATTTAATGTTATGAACAATTACATTTACTAAAAAGATAATTACAAATAATATTTTAGATTATTTGATCTGACAATCAATCATATGTCCTAGATCGCCATTAACTATAAATTTAAATTTTAAATTAATTATCACCTTTTGATGCAAACATAATAGTTTCCTTACACTGTAATTTATTTGGAATATAATTGTTAGATTTTTCTTGAATGATTAACATTGTGTGCATATCATAAAACCAAATTTGTCAATGTTATTCTAGTTCAAGAATGTTAGAATTCCATGTTTCAAAATGTTTCAAACCAATTTTATCAGTGCCAAGTATGCCTCTAAAACTCTCCATTAATTAAATTAGACTTGGTTCATTATCTCTGAGAAGTTTCTAATGCCTTTATGAGTTCCCGAAAATTCTAAATATGTAATCTTCTGGGGTGTGTTTTCTTTCCTGTGTGGGGGGAAGATTTAATCTCATCTCTTATTCTCAGGACAAGAAACCAAAGAGTCACAGGACTTAAAATATAGTATAAGGAATATAATCAATAATATTGAAATAAATATGTGTGGTGCCAGGTGGGTACTAGACTTATTGATGAATCATTTTGTAAGTTCCATAAACATCTAACCATACAGTACACATGAAACTAATAAAATTTTAAATTTCAACTGCAATTGTAAAATTAAAAAAAATAAAATATGGCCATTGAAATCATTTTTTACCCTCTGAAGAATACTGGTTTATAAGTGCTTTTACTGTAACAATAAAAAGTAAAAAATAGAGGCTAATAAACATAATAAAATGATAATAAGAAAAATTGGGGCCAATGTGAAACATCTAATCTTATTTAGTATATGAAAAAATTTAATCATAATACTCATAGTTGTTTTAGCCTTTTGGTATATATGGCAAATTCAGGGAGATTTGACATCATATTTTTAAATACATAGGAAAAGGAAGATAAAAAATCTAAGCTTTTCTTAGAGAGCTTTTCAGTTTATATAACTCCAAAGTACAGTTAAATAATTTGACTAAACAGGACAATAACAGAGGCAATCATTTAAATACTTCTGTACCTTTTCAATGACTATGAAGTGAATGTTTTAGTTGACATTCCTGACTTGACTCTGCATAACAACATCTTAGCTACTTTTCTAGTACATCTCTAAATCTCCCGCCAACCTCCAGCCACATAATTGGATACTTTGCTTCCACCATCATTCACATATTTTGTTATTTGAAAATATTCTCTTTTTTTGTGTTTTGTTCACTATTTTTCCTTTCCAATACATTTAGAATTATACCCCTTTAAGCAATTATCTTTACTTCCCCAAGTTTCCAAGAGAAAATTAGCCTCTCTTTAATCTGGAATCTCATATTCTGCACTTTATTATAGTATCTATTTAATTTCCCCTTCACTTATAGCTAGTTGTATTCAGAATTTTTTTCTCCATTTTTCTTTAAATTTAAATACATTCAATTTTTCATTTAAACAGTCAGGCATCTTGTCTTTATCTTTGTATTGCTCACAAACTTAACAACGATTGTGACGATCCTGACAATGACAATATTATCTAGCACTGCCGTAGTGCTGCACAGTTCCAGGCACTGTGCCAGAGATCTTACATATATCATCTCATTTAAAACTCATTTAATGTAATTTAGCATCATTAGGAGTTGGCTTTAGATTATGGTACTCATAAATCATATTAGCCATCATACATAAAATATAAACTCAGGCTGAGGTTCTATTTGTCTGTCATGAAAAGCCAACCCTTATTCAGGTATATTAAAAGAGACAATATTCGTGGTGGATCAGAACATGGCCTTGGGGGAGAGTCAATGAACATCGTCCCCACTAACTGTGTGATCGAACCAGTTATTTAAGTGCTAAAATAATATTTTCCTCGAGGGCCTATAACAAACAAAGTAAATTTCTGCATGTGAAGTCTTTAAATATGTTGAGCAAAAGTTATATATTCCAAAAATTACATCTGTTTGCATTGTTAAAGTTGTTATTTTTAATTATTCCTTTTTTTCTGAAGAGAGCTGAGGATAACCGTAAAGAAAATCATAAAAAAAAAGAAAAAAGCCTTTAATTTGCTTGTTTTTCATATAAACCATATATATATATATTTGAATTTTTTTAACTGAAAAATTTCAAACATGCAGAGAAGTATAGAAAATAATGTAAGACATGTCCATAAACACTTCACCCAGATTACTCAGTTTGCCATATTTAATTGTAAGTAACTATTATTGAGAAGATATTACACCTTCAAGACAGCCTCACCCAACCTAGTCCTATCCCTCTCTAGAAGTAATTCTTTAGAAAAATTTTTATCTATTTTCTCCATTGATGTTTTTATATTCTGACTGTGTTTGTAAATGTGCACAATGTGTTTAAATATATACATTATAAAATTCAGCACATTTATGATTTTAGAATATCTCTTCAAGAGCAGAAGAGAAATATGGGTATCACAAGACAGTCTGGGTATTCTCAACTGGTTCTCCAAAATGAGCCTAAAAACACATACTCCTCTTTCAGCATACGAAGGCTCTTGTTTTCCCCCATATTCCAGAACATTTGATAATGAACAGCTTTAATTTTGCCATTCAATTGGATGTGAAATGTTATGTTGTTGTGATCATAGTTTGAATATCTTAGTCAAATTGCCTCCTGTTTTCTATAATTTTTATATCTTTTAGTGATGTTTCTATCTAGTTGTTTTATTTCTTCTTTATTTAAATAATTTTATATCTAATACACTAATTCTTTGTCAGTTTTATGTGAGCATCTTCTCATTCAGTAACTTGTTTTTTAACTTTATTTAAATACAAATTGCCTTATATTTATCTTTAAGTTTGATGAACTCAAATTCATTCATAATTTTCTTTATGATTTTTGCTTTTTCATGACTAGGTTTCCAATTAGGAAACCTTAATTGGAGCTGAACACTCTGCAGAACTCCCTCTCTTCAACTCAACTTACTTTCCCAATTCTTAAATTATTTTATATATGTTCTTCCCCCTCATCAAACTTCAACTACCAAATAAATATGCACTCTTAGATGTTAATTTGGTTTCTTATTTCAATAAAATAAATTCAACAAAGGAGAACTGCTACATTTATTTGCCAACCAATGCATTAACCGTGAGCACTGGGTCCCGTTCCATCTCCTCCTTCTCAAGGTTTACTCCTGAGTTTGTTCTTCTTATCTGTGTCTTCTGCCCTACTGGTTCGGCTCGTTCCACTGCATTATTCCCATCTGCACAAAAACTTTGTTAAAAGGATTCTCGCTTAAGTGTGTATCTTTTCCAGTTACTACTTTATCTCAAATCTCCCTTGTACCAAAATGCTTTGTAAATTATCTATATTTGACACTTGAGCCTCTGCGTGTGATTTTTTTTTCTCAACCAACTAAAATCTCACCTCCCTGAAATAGCATTTGCCACTGTTACATAAGATCTTAATCTTGACAAGGTGGGGGCCAAGCCTATCTTCATTTTACTTCATCTCCAAGAACGATTTGTTACTGCTGATCTCTCCTTGAAACATAAGCCTTATTCTTTATGTAATCCTCACACTTCAGTGGATGTTTCTTGTAAGCAGACTTTCATCTTTTTTTTAAAATATTGGAGTAATTTCTCTTTTACCTCTAACTATACTTCTGGCATATGATTTTAAGTACCCAAATACTTTGATGATTCCAATTTTGTATCTTGGTCTTTGTGTCTAGATTCATCCAGCTCTATTAGCTATTTCTCCACTTGGATGCCTAACAAATATTTCAAGTGTAAGCCATCCAAGAATAAATCTTCAGTTTTCTATTTCAAAGTAACTCCTTTCCCAGTTAGGTTAACTCAATAAATTCACCCTATCTTTGCCCAACTGCTTAGGCTCCAAATCTGAATTGAACTCTAATATTTCTTTTTCTCATATCCACATGCAGTCTATTTATATTAAGAAGTTTAATTGGCTTTACTTGAAAATGTCGTCCCAATTGTAGTAACCATTTACTCTCTCCACATCCTAGACAAGCCACTGTCTCCTGTTCTGACAGCTGCCATGATCCCTAATCTAGTCTTCCTGATGCCCTACAGCATGCCTCTGTGGTTGGTTTTCCAACCTGAGCAATGTTTTTAAAACGGAAATCAGATCATGATTCACTTGCACAGAACTTTCCAAAGTTTTCCTGCGACAATTGGGATAGAATCCAGGCTCATTAACATGATCTTTAAAGGTTTTCAAGACAGCACATGCTTAATCTAATGTTTTAAATGTTGTAGCAGCAAAATAAATCTTGATATATGGGGGAGTGTTCATGCTTATTTTTCTTATTCAAATCCTGTTGAATATTCTCTATCCTTATGTATGCATTTTGGATCATATTGTTCAGTTACACAAAGCTTCTCTTAGGATTTTTTAAAGGAATTAATTGAATTTCAGATATCTTTGACATTTTCCCAGGGGATATGTTCAAATTTTTCAGCATAATAAAAAGTAAAAAAAAAAAAATACTCATTCAAGGAGAAGAAAGAGCTAAATTAACCAGAAAACATAAAATAAGAATCATTTATTAAGAATAGTGTAAAACTCTAAGGGAAAGCAAGCAAATACACTTTTAAGTAAGTAAATTTCACTTTAGCAGAGAAAAAAGTTATAAACCATAGAGATAAAAGATATTTAAATATGACAAATACTAGCACCATGATGCAAAACTAAGAACACAGTTAATAAATAATTGTGTGCAGATAAACTAAGATTAAGAAAAAATAATTTAAAGATTATAATGATAAAAAATTAAACAACATTTGAAATAAGGACCTATAAAAAGCAAGTTATATAATGAAAATCAATGGCAGGAGAAAATTATATATATGGATGTATCACATAAGGAGAAAATTGTATAAGTTTCCGATTGCAACAGAATGGGTACCAAATCACCGAAGAAAATAAAACAATACTAAAATCCTAGTGACGCTAAGGGTATGTGTATTTTGTAATGGTCTTTGAATAAAGATATTTTCTTGAACATAATTTCATGTAGGTTCAACCCTAATTTCTTGAAGTTAGGCTTTGGATAGAGAGCTGGCTGCAGCCCCTCAGTTCTGCACTCATTTTGCTGTCTCTTGTTCCTCAGTCAATCCGGGGATACGCCCTTGCTCATCAGAAGGCTGAGGCACCCACAGCCTGCAGAGGGCTCTCCTACTAGCAGTCAATTGTATTTCTGCAACTAACATGATTTTCAGTTGTGAAAAAAATATCATTGTTAAGAAAACAAATCCTGTAAAATGAATAACAATATTTTGATTACTATAATAAGAAAACCAGCATGAAAATGATATTTAATATGTAAAACATAAGCCATTGATTTTCATTAAGATGCAAACATCTACAGGAAATGCTTATGGATGTGCTATGCATACATTTGCCTTTAGCTTTTGTAAATATAAATCACTTTTAATAAAAAAGTTTATCTTTTAGGCTGCCTTTGTTTCTCTAGTTATTAAGTTAAGCTTCCTTTCATAATTATTGCTATCTAAATCTCATTTCAAGGTCTTTACAATAATCACAATTTACTTGAGTTAATCTCTGATTTTTCTTTTGCTGCAGTTAGACTTGACTTAATATTCCCAACCCATACAGTGCCTTCCTTCCATTGTTTTTTTCTCCAGTACTAGCCGTTTTTTCTTCTTTTATTTAAATTCTACCATTTTTATTTCTAGTTAGAAAACACAGACAAGTTATACTTTATCACTGCAAAAAATTAAATGGTAGAAATAAAAATACCATTATGTGTATAGAAGAAATGAGTAGCAATAGAATTAATAGTAAAAGTATAGTAAAAAATTAAGAGCAGCCAAACAAATCAAATCATAATCATGTATTTCCTTTAAATAGGTGAACACTTTGCCTCTCCTTAGAGTATTTATTGTGCTTTGATATGGGTCCTTGTTATTTGAGTATTTTAAAAAATCTATGGTAGATTATACATTCTTTGAAAACAGAGACTGATTTCATCATATTGTTTCATTATAGTAGTATGAAAAAGTGCAGTAAAATACCATTTGAATCACTTGAACACAATTTGTTACTGATTTTATACATATTTATTTTGGAATTTTATGTATATTAGGTGTGAATAATGGCAATTATGTCAAATAAATGCCAACATTTTTTATCATAATAATTATCAGATGTGTTTATGTCATTTTCTTCTTCAGACAGCATGATCTCTCCCCACATCATAACCTGGGTACATTAGCATAGGTGGGGCACCTTTTAGATAAAACATTTTCAATAACATATCTTCAGAGTTTTGCAGTTGTTTTATTTTTCCCTTAGAATTTTAGCACACTTCAAAGAATAAGAAATATTCCATTGGAAAAGGTTAGCTATTGATACCATCTTTAACGTTTGAAGAATAAAAAATTAATCTTTCTTTTCTTTTTAATATTTTATCTTTACCACATAGTTCTCCATACAGTCCACTCCTTCTAGGCACCAATCTGACCTATATCACAAAAGATTAATGTCTTCATGAGTAGAAATTTTTATTGATTTTTAACTCCTTTGACTAGAATTCATATTATACACTTTGTTCTTCCCAAGTCCATCAGGAATCTGCATTGAAACATGAATATTTTGACTAGAATCACTTTAATGCAACGACATAAATATAACTCCTAATTAATCTGATTAACAAAATATAGCATTGTGTTAATGAAGCTGAGAAATTTTAATAAGAGTTTCTGCCTTAATTTTTTGTGGTTGTGTGAGGAGGCGGGCTGTGTTTATTTATGCTGCCATCTTGACCAGAGGTCCCACATCCTCTCTATTCATTGTATTTTAATAAGTTTGTTTTTGAAAAAAGTAAGAAACAAGGAGAAGAATCATACAATATATAGTTTTGATACTGATTAAAATCAAGAACATAAGAATGGTCAAGGTTATTTTAGTCAAATTGCAAGGCAAAGACATGTATATGTTCTCAAAAATATGAATAAAATATACTCTACCATTTAATTTATAATTTTAATAATTTATGTCTATATGTCATATATGAGTTTATTTATCATTTGTATGTCATATCTCTATAGAATTTTACATACATGCTCACACATATTTTAACACATGAGAAACATTTGCTTTCATTTTCTCTCATCTCTGTAGTTTCTCAATAAACTAACTTACGACTTTCATTCCCTAGGCATTAGGTAAGCCACTTCTTGGAGCAATGATATTTTTACTCTTGTTGTTGATGTCCTTTTCCCCAACTTCATACTTGGCTGTCTAGAATTTCTGTTGTTCACCTATGCTCCACAAAGCTCCTTGCTGCCTCCCCGTAATGACCCCTATCACACAGAGCTCCCTTATCCTCCGGAGTCTGCACCACATAAAGCTTCTAGGCTGCTTCCCAAATTTTTTGTGAGCCTAGAAAGTATACAGAAAAATATATTTGTTTAAAAGAATAGCAGTCAGCATAAAACAGTTTTCCATGATTAACATTAGAGATCAGTTTTCTATATTCCAACTGGTTTTCCTACGTTTACTTCCTCATGTTTATATAACTCCATCTTTGCTCTTGTAATTTCATTTAGCTTTCAAACAAGAAGAAAGGAAATAGATAAAAACAACAAAGAACCATTTTTCCAGACAGTAGGTAAGACTACAGTTTGTTTGCTGTTCAAGGTAGATTTAATAGATATTTGATTTGGTAGAGAGTATTACCACTTAAATTATGCATGAAAAAATTGAAGAGAATAATTTAAAATAGAGTGGTAATTTAAATAGTTAAAATAGTGAATAAACACATGCTGATACCAAATGTGTGGAGACATTGTCTGTATAGATTTGGAATCAATTTTCCCAGCACCTCCTTATCTTCACCCCTTTTTGCCCCTATAATATGAGTGCCTTTCCCCCCTCAAATCTGGCAATTCTATTCAACCAGCAGGTTTATTTGAACGCTGTTTTTGCCCTGTATTGGAAAATAGTGGACAAAATGTTTGTTCGCGACATGCTGCCTCCATATTACTAGATGTCTTAAGGCCACTATTCCTCAGTTTCTATTAATAACATGAACCTTACTCATTGTTGATTATGTGATGAAAATTTCATATTTATTATCTTGTTTAATCTTTACACTGCTCAAAATAGTTAACATTATTTTTTTTAAACTGATGGGAAACTTTGTTTAGTCTTCTTCTTAACATAATCTAGATTAAAAATGAGCCAAGGTTAGGAGAGAAGAGCATTCTCTTAATTTAGGAGAATTAATTTAATATTTATGAATGTTACATAACATCTCAACTTCAACAACTAGATCCTTAAAGAATTAGGGTTTGAACCCAGAAACTCCAACTTTAGAATTTCAGGTTTTAATCATCATGCTATGGAGTTACACATTTAATGAAGACTTAATTAATCTCTCAAATGAAAAATGTTCTTTATTCAACATCTACACTCTTTTTGCCTCCTCAGCCTTTTAAAATTCATGTTGATTTACTGCAACAGAAGGCAGTATGATCTGGTGTGACGGGAAGCAGTATTTTCTGAAACTACATTAATACAGGAAGAAAGCAATATTGAGTTTTAAATCTTTTTTGTTAATCATATTAATGACTAGATGAACATCAATGAGAATTGTTACTAATATTAAAATTGTTATTATTTGTTTACTTTTTATCTAAAATTTCATTTGTGGTTCAAATAAGGAAAGGCATGTAAAGGAATCCAGAGTCCAAAAAAATTGTTCTTTGTTGCTCTATTCAAAAAAGCCTTTTTTTTAAAGATTTGCTTTTACAGTCACACTTAAAAAATATTTTATTTGTTTAGTTTTAGAGAGGAGAAGGGAGCGAGAAAGAGAGGGAGAGAAATATCAATGTGTGGTTGTCTCTCATGTGGCCCCCACTGTGGACTTGGCCCGCAACCCAGACATGTGTCCTGACTGGGAATCGAACTGGCAACCCTTTGGTTCATAGCCCATGCTCAATCCACTGAGCTATGCCAGCCAGGGCTATTCAAAGAAGTCTTGACATTGAAATCATTAAGAGGTTGATTAAACTCATTTCTCTAATAATTTTAACTGAATTAGTGACTAATGAAACAAAGAGAAATAACAATATTGACTCTATACCTTAAGCATTCAATGATATAGATAATAATAATAATAATATAGATTCTGGCACTATGTTCAGCAATCGATAAATAGCATTGTCCCTTTAATGTTTCTGCCATGTTCCCCTGTCCCAAATAAAATACACCAAGGCTAAGATTTCTGGATCAGTCCACAGTACAGTCCACTTACATATTTATTTGTTGAAAAGATCATTAATTAAACACATTTATTGAAAGTACCTCATTGCATAATGAAGCTGTGTTCATGAGGCATAAGCGAGTAAACACTTGATTGTAAATGACATATCTAAATGAGGTTTTTAAAAATTTGAATAAAGTTGAGTTATATAAAAGTTGTTGATGAAAACATTCAACTGCAAGTCTAAAACATTCTCAATGTTTTATTAAAAAATTTTAGTAAATTTAATTTAATGAAAGACAAACATCTTTTGAAATACATTTTAGAAATGAATGGAAAATTAAACATAAGAACTGTTGAAAAAATATTGGTAAGAATAGTTTTTCTAAACACAATGAACACAGGACAAACTATAAAAGTGAGTAAAATGAGCATTTGATATGGAAAAAGCATTTCTAAACTTGACACCTAGGCCAGAAACCACTCAGAAAAATTTGACTCACAGTCTAAATGGCATCCCAACTATAAGCAAATGGCAAATCAGTATAAGCAAAAATTAAAAGTGAGATGTACACATACACACAGATGCACATTTGTTAAACCAAACAAATTAGTTTCTTAAACTAAAGAGAAATGAATATCTAAATAGAAAAAATGTGTACAAGACTGGGACAGGAAATTATCCAAGGAATCAAGGAGTCAATAAATGTGTTTAACCTTTAACCGCGCTGCTTTTGTTTACAAAATCTTCATAGTATTACCAGGAAATAAAGTTCACTATTAGGTGAGCAAACATATAAACAGAATACAGAGGACAATCTGAAAACCTCTTTCTCTTTCCCTCTTACGTCAGTTTACAGTCTATACTGAGGTGCTCTCTTTCTTCTTATCCTCCTCATATCTCTGTGATAAACTCCTTCTTCAGTCTCACTGGGTATATTTCTAGGGTGTGGCAGAAAACATGACATTTTCCAGCAGAAATTAAGAGAGAAAATACCAGATTGTGGATGAGACAAATAGGAAAACTGCCTTTAAGATTGTGGGTCCTAAAGGTTAGGACAAATACAACTTGGGTGCAAAGTTTTTAATGGCAGTGCTTCTAAAGACTTACCTGAGCCTTTGTCACATGAACAATTACCATTCACAGGGCAGAAAGGAAGTTTAGCTAGAAAAAAGATACGGGAATTGGGTGAGACCAAAATTGAGAAATGCATTATCTTATTTTGCCAACTGTTTCTGAAGACTAGACTGAAGAAAAAAAGAACTGCAAAATAAGGAGAAGAGGAGGAGGAGGAGAAGAGAGAGAGAAGAGTGAGGGAACCAACTTAGGAACAAAGAGTAGGTGAAGAGGTATCTATGAGATTTTCTACCTCCTCACCACACTTCCCTTAGGAAAAGATTTAAAAGATGTGTGTGGTTTGTGAGATTGACAATATTGAGTAAAGTAAAGGATAACTTATTAAATGAGGGAAAATATTAATGGCTTATCAACATCTGGAGGACCAGATGAGGTCCTTTAGGGGAGACTTGTTGGGAGGAGGCACTTGGGGGGCCTGATCCCTGATTCATGTCCTGCACAATCCTAGTCATGACTGAAGTTTTAAAAAGTAAGTAGGTTGATAAGAAAGAAGTCTGAAAATAACTTCAGAAATAAGCAGCATTCCCAGCTACCACAGAATAGTGGAAATGAAAAGATTGAAAAATGAGAAAACAGTTTTCCATGGGGAACTTCTAGATTGTTTAGTGAGAGTTATAGAAAGTCAGTTGACCTCCATCAATAAGCAAATGTGAAATAAAGTTTAATTTTTAGAGAGACCAGAAGTGCTTTGTGTAAATGATGGTAGAATGATCCGAGAATGGGACCAAAGAGAGTCTTTCAGTAGCATTGTTTTCCCTGGCTGAATGACGATGCTTATTACAAGTCAAAATTACTCTGGTCCCAAAACAAATATGCAGTAAGAAAATTCATCTTAATTTCATTTATTAGGGAGAAGAAAGAGTTTGTGCAGAATAAAATGTTGGTCATGTTTACAACAGAGCCAAGCAAAAAATCCCAATAAAAAACACGTTATTTGGTCGAAACTCTATTGCATCCTTGTAAAGTATGTTGGATCTTATCTGCAAAATTATCCATAAGTACATCATCCTGTAATTTTTTCCTTTCCCTCTGTGGTTATCATTGCAATTAACACCAGACAAGGAATCATGCATGGAATGATTTTGCCTAGGCAATAATTTGAATATCTCAAAAATTAATTGCTATAGTTTTGTGTTAATTTTTATGAAAAAATCCTCTAGGTTTAAGACCAAAATGTTTGAAAATTATTTATAAATATAAAATACAATAGTGATCTAAATATAAACCTAATGTTTTCTAAAAAAACTGGAGCATGTGAATCAATTCTATATGGTAATATAAATGTCATATGAACTACTTAAATGGACCTATTAAATTGTTTTACTGAATGCTTTTTAAATATTTTATTTTTATTTTATTTATTTTTAGAGAAGGTAAGGGAGGGAGAAAGGGAGGGAAACATCAATGTGTGGTTGTCTCTCACGTGCCCTCCAACTGGGGACCCAGCCTGCAACCAAGACATGTGCTCTGATTGGGAATCAAACGGGTGATCCTTTGGTTTGCAGGCTGGCACTCAATTCACTGAGCTACACCAGTCAGGGCATTTTACTGAACATTTGGGGTAAAAGTTTACAATTTGGTTGCATTTGCTGGCATTGTTTATTGGTAGTTGATAGTAAGACAGATAAAATTCTAGGGTAATTGAATATCTATTCTTTTTTTTTTATTGTTATTCAGTTACAGTTGTATGCCTTTTCTCCCCATGAATATCTATTCTTCACCTAAAGAGCTTTTAAAATTGAGAGAGTAACACTAAAAATGCCTGGAATAAAAGATAAACTAGGAGACTAAGGTCCATGAAAATAAAGAACTTCAGAGAATTTAGATAAAAGTTCAATGTTACACATTCATTGATATTGGTTGTATCTGAGATACTAGGCATAATAGCTTGTGTATTTTAATGTTAATTTGGAAGGAGACTGAGGACTTTTATTCTTTCCAGAAAGTTGATGCTCAAATTAAAATGACAAGAATAGGATCAAAGTGGAAAACTAAAAGCTAATTTCTGAACATTAGACCTGAAAGACAATGAGATGAAACAAATTCGAGAAAACATTGTAATTTGAACTCATTCTTGGCACTGGGATATGGATCAGAAGTTTCAAAGCTATTACAAATGAAAAAATTTAGAGACACACTCTTTTCTGAGACTAAAGATGAAATACACGATAGGAAATAGCAGTGGATTTCCTTGCAATTTTAAAGGAAAACAGATTTTTCAGTTCCATCACTACTGGGATATAAAAGCTCCCACTCCGAGAGAAAACATTGCAAGAGGAAGTTTATCAGGCAGTTCTCTGTGGAGGATGCACCTTTGAGGAAGTGTGGGAGGCAGGACTGAGAAGAGCAAAAGGCCCACTACCGATGTGGTTACACATATTCTTCAGGCTCTTGTTCAGGGAACTTCGGAGCCAGATGGTCATTCCGAGTTGTCCCAAATTGAGGCAAGGCTCCTGGCCTTTGAATTCTTGCTGCGTGGAGCTGTAACTTCGGGTTACATAGAACCATTTGGCCCAAAGTAATCAATTCCCATGGACAGCTGAACTTAACATTCTATCAGCAACCAAAATTCGTAGCAGGTAAGGGAAGAGAGTCTGCCCTGGAGAGAGGGTTGGACAGAATACTGACATTATCCTCTGCAGGAAATGTGTGTGCTGAAGATGATAAATCTTTCACAGACAAATGAAGTAGAGCAAGAAGTCTCCTGTGACTGCAGCAGGTAGGCTGTGGTGGGATGGGGTTCAGCTGCAAAATAGTTCCATGACACATTCACTCTTGGATACTAAACATAAGCATAGTATTTTTTTTCAAGAAGAGACTACCATAATATTACACAGCACAGAAAAGTTCCCAGCATACAAGTTGATGGTTATTCTATAATTCTTATCAAAATGCTTATGATTAATTAGAAATAGGACCCAATGAAATACCCAGGGCACGGCTTTTTATATTGGGCGGGATATTTTCGTTTTGCATCCTTCTAGTAACAGAATTTCTCAGAGGGGCCTACATGTCCTGCTACCTAACTCAATTCTTGCCTTTTGTTTTCCAGTGAGTTTCCATAAGAATCATTCTGAAAAATGGAGTCTAACATAAATTAAAAAACATGCTTTTTAAAATTAGGCTTGTTTTGGATTCCAAATTCCCAGTGTGACATTGGGCAGGAACTTAAACCTTTAATCCTCAATTGTTTTCTTTTTAAATAATGGCAACGTTCATCACACAGAGTAATTTTCATAATAAAACAAGAACAGGTGTGTCTAGTGCTTAGCACAGGACGCCACACACACTAAGCATTGAATGAACCATTTATTTGTTTTAGTTGTGCTGATTAAGTCAGAGCAGCTCTCCCAACAGACCCCGCTTCTTCTACTAACTCACGTGGATGAATGTACCATTACAGGACTGAATTAAACTGATGGTAACTGAACACATATGCATGTATATATGTAATCTTTAAGGTTTTGCCTAGTGCTAAACTACACAGTGCTATTAATCGCCATACTATTTTCCTCATGCCCATTTCTGTGAGCCCAGTAGAGTCTTAGTTATGCATGCATTTTTGCAAATCAGTTAATTTGATTATTAAATTTAGTTAAAATTTTAACTTGACGAATCTTACAAAGTGTAGCACAGGTGATATAAAGTTTAAATAAAGCAAATATACATATGGGAGATATTAAGGAACCAATTTTAAACGTGAGCAGGACAGGTGATACACAAATGTTACCTTGACAACCATGTAAGAAGACTTTATTTCAGTGCTCAGCACCATGCCAAAGAAAATTTCCTTTCTAAGCTGATGATTCCATGACAGAGGCAAACATAGAGGCTATAATGTGAATTTAAGTAATCAGAAAAAAAATTTGATTTGCTTTCTCTGGTGAAATTTTTACCTTATTACCTGAAGAGAAATAAAGTGGTTCTTATGAATTATTTATTTTGAACAAGTCACTGCAATATAAATGGGATAATCTTTGGGAAATGAAGAGACTCTGGACAATAATCTGTTGAAGTGAAAAGAACAAATGTAAGTAGGCCTTTCTTCTATAGTCCATTAAGGGCAGAGGAACTAATCATTGTCTCTAAAAGAAAACTTTATGCTTTAGGTTACCTAAAAATTGTGCAAAGCCTAGTGAAATACATTTTATGAAGGTAAAGAAGGACATTTTGTCAATTTAACACAAAATTTAATTGTAAGCTTAAATTATGTCCTCCCTTCTAGGCCCTAGAAAAGTTATTTCCTAATTTTTAGTGATTTCTCTTTCCTCTGAACTAGTCAGTCAATAGAACACATACTTTAACACTCTTAGAAGATTACTATAAAATTAGAAGCAAGTTCCCTGTAGCCACAGGACATATGTTGCTTTTATAGAATGCTCAGAACATAGGAGATATTCAATAAATATCTGTATAATGTTTGAGTTTAGACTTTTAGGACAACTAGAATATTTGCAGTATTTTGGACAAAATGCTAAATAAAATCCTAAATAGAGATTCAATATTGTAAACTATTGTTCCTCTATATAATATTTATATTTGGTCCCATTCTGTTCTGATCATATCTTCTGCACAATATGGTTATGTTCTCAAGAAAAAGTGTGGGCCAAAGGCTTTTATATTTAAGTGTTTTAAGATATAGAAGAAAAACACAATTATATCTTTAGGTTGACAGAATAAAGGGTTGAGAAGTTATAAGTCTCTCATTAGATAACATTCCTATGAAGGAATATGGAAGGAGTTTGTTCTCAAGAATATTTTGGGAATTATATCCACAAAACAGAAAAAAACTAAAATAAAAAATGAATTCTTTGAATTCAGGTTAAGGATAGACCATTTATTTAGTGGCAGTCATTCCACAAAGATACATTTCAGAAAAGAAAAGAAGACATTGTATACATACATATATTGCTCTGAAACATTTCGTGCATCTGATATGACATGGATGGATGTCTGAGTGGACCTCTTGATCCTAACAATCTTCCCACTCCTGAAACTAAGTTGGGGCTATTAAAGTTCCAAGGTATGACTACCTGTTATTCTCACACATATCCTTGATGTCTAAGCTTAATCTTTTAGATGTCAACTATAACATATTAGTTTACTACTAAAGGGTATGTGTGTTTGTATGTGTCTGTTCACCAGCCTTAGTCATCTAAGCTTTTAGTGTACTTGAACATACTACAGTTAAAATGAAGAACTTGTATCATGTTTAGTCATTTACTACACATATACGATCTTGTTGATGCATATCAGTCTGAACTTGAAGAATTTGTTGTTTTATATTTTCTTTTACAGTCAAAATATTATTAAGACTGATTTTAGTTTACCAGATTATTTTCCAATTTTGATTCCAATTAAATATACAACTCAGTTTCTAAAATGATGGTATTATCACATGAGATGCTTTCAAGCTTTAATACCAACATATGATTCAACATATTATATTTGAATGACATATTTTGTTGAAAGTTTGAAATAAATATATTTATGTCTATTGTGTATAAATTTTTCTATGCTATTTTTTCATATTCTCTTTCAGTGTATGTCTCCCATTCAATCTTCTTTAAGCAGATACCTTGTAAATGGGGAAAAACAGGCTTGGACAATGAAATAAATGACACTGTGAGCAGCCTGCCCAAACCACAGCCTACACGGTGGAGAGAGCGCGTGGAGTGAGAAGTGAGCGTCGGAGTTATCCGTCATCAGTCTGAAACAGGCTTCTCAGTCTCCACTGTTCAATGTCAGAATGTGGAATGCCCGCATAAAAACATGATCTTGGACGAGATGGCTGTACACAGCTGAGGCAACCCCTGAAGGATTCGGCCGGACTTTGAGTCTGGCCAGAACATCCTTCCTAGACAGAAGAGGAACTGAGTAGTACATCTTCATGCCTACCACTCTACCATTAGTATCGAACGGACGTACTCCTATACATGCATGTAAAGATAAGTTCCTGTTTGGTGTTTGGTGGGCCTTATTTTTATACTGGAGTTTAGAAGAGAAATGTTAATGGGACACACTAGAGTGTGCACCCATTCAATTGCCCTCAACTCAATGCTGCAGTTGATCCTCATCTTCTCTCCTGTTATCCTTTGCGAGTATCCTTCCCCTCAGACGCTATGTTTGCTTGTCCCAGAGGGTTTGTGTACCTGGTGGTGCCAGGGCAGTCAGTGTATGAGGAATCTCTGTACTTCCCTTTCAATTTGGTCGTGAACCTGAAGCTGCTCTAAAACATGAAGTCAGAAATAATTAGAGGAGAAGCTAAAAAATAATGCACTTAAGTCAAAATTTGATAATTTCTACAAATAGTTATTCTGTAAATATACTTTTACCTGCTTTATTTAACCCAGTCAAGATTTGTCATTCTTAAATTTTTAACATAGTATTTCTTTTAAAATTGTTGTATGCAATAAGTTTACTAATTTTTAGGTAGTGAAAAGAATTACTAAAATTTTTATGGGGTCAGGGTTAAAAAGGCTTGTGTGATAAAATAAAAATGTATATTTTATTTTTTCAATGAGAATATTTTAAATAACAATGTGCTTTCATATTTTAAGAATAATATTTATTTTCAAAATAATAAATGAATAACATATTTAGGAAGTTAATACTAGTTCTGAAGTGAGGGATTGGCATTTGATATTTTTAGCTCAATTTACAAATTATCCATATATTTTTAACTAAAACCTATAAATTGGAAATTACAGGTTTACAAATATCAAGTTGTTTATTTCATTGACTTCCTCCATGTGTGAAGTAAAAAACATACATGTTAATTAACATGTTTCTATAATTTTACTCTAATTATTTTAGTTATTATAACTGTTAATCAAAAGAATATGCTGAAATGATAAGTAAAATATTTTATTTAATTTACTATAACAAGATATGTATATATAACATTTTTATATTATTAGTTTCATGTTAATTAATAAAATGGTGAACTGTTAACTCAATATATAAGCCCACCTGTGTTTGTTAAAGAAAGCAATAAAAGCTTTTGATGTCATTGTAAAGTTAAATTATAAATACACCGCATTTTGGAAAAAAATGCGAGCAAAATCATCTTAATTGTTTGCTCCCTAAATTAGATCTATTTTACTTTGCTCTGGTTCCTCTTATTAGGCTCAACATTTTATAATAATTATGTTGCTTTAATACAATGCTTTGTTCAATACATTTTATTGATATTTTTATTGATTTTGATGACTAAAAATTATTTTTCAAATTGAAGAGTGTCAAACAGTATGAGCATAACCTGCATGTGCACCTACACGATGATTAATGACTAGTGTCAGTAATTAAGTCAAATAAATGACTAAATAAAAAGTCTAGGCCATAGTCTACGGACCGATGACCACTGCTCTTTCTGTATTCCACGGGCCACATCATCTTCTGTTCTACGAGCTTTCCCAACCCTAAGTCCAAGCCACGTTACGGTTGTGGCCAGCTGGGTAGCAACTTTATAGCTGTTTCACTTTTGCAGTTCAGTTTTCCACACTTGTCCTAACCTATATCACTTTGACTGAAATTTCTGCTAAAATTTTTGTTCTTCCGATTCTTTTTCATTTTTGGCATCAACAGTGGATAGGTTAATAAGCACAAGGATTATTCTCCCTCTTTCCCATCCTCCACAAGACTGAAGTTTTGTTTTCATCGAATACCACCCTGTATTCCTATAAATATTGAGAGCAAATATCCCGTATTAGTTGCCTGTTTTCAGATGCAAGTAACTCAACTGTCGAATTTGTCAGATGGTCTCAGAAGTTCATGCTGCCAGTTCTCATACTGTTTCCTTTCATCTGTTTCTCTCTGCTGTCCTTCATATTTATATTTGAATCCATGAGTTAGCTAGCTGTAGTAGATAGATAAAACGCCAGTATAACCTATTTCTTAAGGCTATATAGCAATTGCCTTAGAGAAAAAAATGTATTTATCCTCAGCCACTTGACCTATTTGTAAAAATAATTTAGAGATCTCCTTTGGCCTGTGAAATAATGTCATGTAATTTTTTTTTCCTAGTAAGCAAGTGACTTTTCTGTGGCTCTGTGTAAGACCGATTTGTCCCAACATGCCCTAGATTCCAAGTTCAGTTTTCATGGTACTGTTAGCTCAAGCTCCAATAGTAGTGCATTGTAGGCAGAATAGTCCATGAAAGAAAAATAAATTCATCAATACTGAATGTGCTATCCAAACAGGATTTGAAGCCTGAGGTCCTAAGAAGAGTTATACTTCATATCTCTTACTGTTAATAATAGTTTCTGGTCTTCCTAGATATCTTGTACCATCTTTTCTATAGATATCTTCTTTCTGTGTTCAGGATGACATTTGGAAGTTGAGTGAATTCACAGCTACTATTTCCTTTTATATTCTTCAAGTCATATTATATAAGTGATTTTCTCCATCTCAGAAGCTCTAAACATTTCTACAGTTTCTCAGAAAAATACCTGTCAGTACTCAACTTATTCCTGCTTTTAAGTGTCCATACAGTCCTGTTTCAAGGGAATAAGGACACAATATTTTTTATACTTGTTTCCTTAGTGTTCTTATTTGGACTGCAGCTTGTCTGGAAAGATTATTATTCATATATTAAAATAAGTTTGTAAGAATTTCAAATTGATAAGAAATCATTGATATTTTTAATGGTTCCAATATTGTCTGTATCCAAATATAGGCTAAGAATATTATTTCACCTCCTTTTTCTCTTTCAGACATGGATTTCTTTGTCACTTTTGAATGGATTAACTATTTACATAGCTATGCATTTTCAGAGTTGGTTATATTTCTATGACATTATTCCTTACAATGGCTACCATTTAATAGGCACTCAATACATTTTATTGAGTTTAATTAAATATGTTAAATTTGATCTTGATCAGCACAACTGAAATATCTATCTTCAAATTTTTCATCTTAAAAGAAATATTCAATTTTATATAGAGGAAATGAAAATCCATAACGTTCTTCCTTCGCCCACTGGTAATTTTTCTAATATTGATATTTTCTACTCCCATCCAGCTAGTATTAAGGCAAACAAGTCAGATAAAATATTTCACAGAAGCAGACAACAGTATTTCCTTGAACACTGTTAAAAAAAAAAAAGGGCTGATATTTTTCTCAGTCCTCCCACAAACCAAGCTTATTTCTGCTACAGAAACTGCAATGGCCTTTGCCTCAGAATGTCAGAGACGGAAATCTGACTTCCTGTAACAGCCTGTGAGCCTCAATATCATCTCGTTGGAATGTCCTTTCATGCCTGGTTACCAAATGTATGTAAAGAGCCCTTTATATTTTCTCCACAACACAACAAGGTTTAATTTTTAGTTCAATTATTTATTTCTGTTTCCTCCAGAGAATGTCAGCCTCTGAGATAAGAGACCTTGCCAATGTGGTTCAAGACTATATATCTTCAACTCCTAGAGCATTGCCTGCACTGAGGAGGCAATCAATAAAAGCTTATTTAATGAATAAATGAGTGAGGCTCCTCTTTGTATATAAAATGCAGGCAAGATGCTCTCCTATAAGGAATTAATGACTACTGGATGTAAATGACACATGATACCATTTATATATCACATATATTATATCTACAAAAAAAATAGAGAGAGAGAGAGTCTGTACAGAAGGTATCCAGCCATGTACTATGAAAAATAGAGGCATTTATTGAAGAAGATACAAGAAAGATTGTACATAAGACAATGATGCCTCAGTCCCCTTCAAAGTAAACACCTTAGGACATCACACAGTTCTCTCAATTGCCATTAGTTGCCCTATTGCATTTCCCTGAATCTCATCAGTGGTCTGAAATCTCATTCCTTGCAAAGATGATTTTAGTTTTGGGAAAAGCCAGAGGTCCCAGGGCACCAAATCTGGGCTGCAGGGGAGCTGTGTCACCTGGATGATATGATGTTTTGCCAAAAAATTTTGCACAAGATGTGGTGCATGAACAGGCACATTGTCCTGCTGAAGCTGCCAATTGCTAGTTGCCCATAGCTGTGGCCTTCTGAATAATCTGATTAGTTTCTGCAGAGGAATGATCAAGCTTAATGCAGAAATTTGATGCAGATTGATTGCTCTACTCACTCAGTCATTTTGAATGTGACGACCACACGGTACACATGCTCACTCAACAGTGTCAGTGCTCCCACTGACTGGTACAGTGAAGTCGTCATTGTTCATGCATGCACATTCCAGTCCACTCTCCTCAGCTGCCAGGTTACACCAATTTTGTACAAACTGTTCTCATTATTTTAACAATGGACTTTTTCCAGACAGATCTTTATGTATGTGTGTGTATGGTATGGGACTGAGCACCAGACTGTGAATTATGTATGTGTGTGTATGTATATATACATACATACATATACACAAACACACACATTGTATAGTGTATGTAGAGCAAGTCCTTGAATAATGTGATTTTATTATAATGTTGATGAGAAAAATAAAATAGAATCCCGGCCAGCACCAATGGCTGTGGAGCTTGCATGTTTTTTGCATGTCTGCGTGGGTTTTCTCCAGGACTCTGGTTTTCTCCCACATCACAAAGATGTGCACATGGAGTGAACTGCCTGACACATCTAAACTGTCCCAGTCTGAGTGCGTGTGGGTTGTGTGTGTGTGGCCCTGTGATGGAAGTGTCTGGGCATCTTGTCCAGTGTGGGTTCCTACCTTTTACCCTGAGCTGTGGAAATAAGCTCCAGCCATCCGCCACATTGAACTGGAATAAGCAGGATGGAAAATCATTATCTTACTTGTTTTTATTAATCTTTCTTAAATGTATGTATAGCTCCATTTATTTCAATGTTTAATATTAGAAGTATTTGGGATGCTTGGCAAATCACTTTTTGAGTCTTAGTATGTTTATCTCTAAATAATACCTAGTTTCTTTGGTTATGAACCTTGTATGATATAATGCATATAAAGTGTTTTTCCTGTACAATGTGAAAAAATAACTTTAACCTACAGTTAACTATAATTTTTTACCAATAAACAATTACTATACACTAATAAAAATGCATGATACCATCTTTGAATTAAATTATGTCTTCACCCAAGCTATTGAATGCCATGGCTCTTTTCTTATACAGACATTCATGGGATATTAAATACTTTGCATATCCAGAACCAGAAATTAAAAGAAACTTAAATTGGGTTCTCAAAATTGAAACTTACAAATTAACTGTCAATGAGTAAGATTCATGGCCAGGTTTTCTCTTAGAATTTGTTTTGGTTTAATGAATATAGACACTATTAAGAGTAAGAAATATTTTAGGCCTAATTCTCAGAAATATTTATTTGCTCTGAATCAGATAGTATTTTAAGAATATTGATTGTAGCAAACACCTAATTTACATAAGCTAGCAGTTTGGGTTGTATTATAGATGCATGTGGTTTCTGTTACTGGGAAGTACTGGTTTCCATATATGACTGGCTGACAGACTGAGGAGGGCGTGTTTGATTTTTATGTAACTGACACTTTGTGCTTTCTATTTGTTCTATGATAACTTTGGTCACATTAATCATTTCAGGTATTATACTCTACCTGTCTATCTAACTCTCTATCAGCCAGCAATCATCTAATTTATTCATGCACCAGAAAAATTATAATTTATTACATAAGAACACAGACTACAGCCAGGCTTGAAAGCTTATAATCTTTGGATATTACTTCATGCCTTCTAATTTTATTTCCTCCATCTATAAAGTGGAGATATCTATGGGAATCAATCCCGCAGGTTATTGTGAAGTTTCAGTGACTTAATATATACAAGTTTGTATTGGATACATAGTAAATGTTATATGTGTTGGCTACTATTATTCAGAAATAGAATTTGAACTATATTTTCTGGTTGTATTAAACATGCTACATAAATCACCAAAGAGACTGGTTATTGGCTTGAGCAGTGGTTCTAAAATCTAGTGTGCCAAATAATATGCAAAGATGCTGATAAAAATCAAGATTCTCCCAAGTCCCCTTAGAGAGGATGACTAATAGCCTGGGCTCTGGTCAAGGCTTTTGTAGTTTAAACCAGACTAACAGATAATTGCAATGAATATCGTGTGGAGCACAGAGAGAATAATTGGTTTAGCTATAAATAAACAAAATTATGGACTTTTACAAGATCACTATCTTCATGGATCTCAAAATTCACTCAGGGATATAGTCAGTATCACACTGTAATTCAAGTAGTATTGTCATACCTGTTACATGGAGACTCTTAAAAAGTTCTATAGATTTACAGAGAAGAAAGAGATCAATTTTAGTGGCATCAGAAAAGATTTCTAATTAATTGGAGGTGAAACTAAGGGAGTATATGAGTCAAGTCAATAAAGTAATCAGTGAATGAGAAGTAAAGATGAGACTACAGATAAGATGGAAATAAAAGAGTATAGTATGAACACGATGGTGTAGATATATATTTACACACAGATATGCCTATGCATAGATCCATGAATATATATGTGTATATATATATTTTTTCTTTTCCTTTTTTATTGATGTTCAAATATAGTTGTCACCATTTTCCCACCACCACTTCCCCTGCCCTACCCACGCCCACCTGCTACCCTCAATCCCACCCCCCTTAGCTCCATCCATGGGTCCCTCATTCATGTTCATTTACATTCCTTTCCCTTCTTTCCCGTGTTACTTTCCTCTCCCCTCCCCTCTGGTTACTGTCAGTTTGTTGTTGATTTCAGTGTATGTACATATAGAGAGAGATGTGTGTGTGTGTAGAAATATCTCCAAACAAAAATATGCATATATTCATTTGTGTGTATACAATGTCCACTGTATTAAAAACCTTCTGGATTGGGATAGACTGCCCTTCTTGTGGCTAGCCAATTATTTCTTAGAAATAGCAAAGGACTCAACCAGGAGTAGCCTTCAATGTGCAAATAAACTAATCCAGGTCCATACCTCCTCTATCTAGCCTGTATGACAGGAGACAATATTCCTCTGCCTTAATCATCCCAGGACCAGGTACTAGGAGACTAGAGATCATACTTATAGGTCAAAACCCATGACAACTTTTTAAAGTAGCCAATCTTAAATTGTTTGCTTTCCTCTCCTTTCCTGAGGAAACCTTTCTATTGCTGAGGCTAGGTCCAGTTCTGCCCTCCCTCCTGCTTCTGCTTTCTAATTAAAACCTGGTGTTCCTCCCATGGCCATGTGCAGTGAGCTGTGTCTCTTGTTTCCAGGGGAATTGTGAGTGACAAAACTTTTATCTCTATGGTGTTGACTTCACATTGTCATTCTGTCACTTTAATAAAATAAGCGCCAGGCAAAAAAAAAAAAAAAACAAAAAAAAAAAACTCAGGTATACATTACACACACACATATACACAAAAAGGTAGAATAATAAGATTTGTGTTGAAGAAGATGGGACAGATTGGATAAGTTAGAGCCTACAAATTAAGAAACTATTTAGAAAGCTATTAAAGCTTTTTACACATAAAAGTTTAGAAAGTATAATTAAGGCAAGTTTTGTTGAAACCTAAATAAACTTAACAGAAAGTGGGGAATTAAAAAAAGAGAAATTGAAGATAATCTATATACCTAGGTTCTCTGAAGATCTAACCTGTGCTTTCAGAAACAGTAATCTGATTTATCCTTTGGTGTGCAGTGACTGGGAAGACGGGCAAGAGGACATTTGGGGGCTAACTTCTGTTTCTTTATCTAAAATGTAGGTTATACAGGAAGGTTCAACTTGGAATATTTTGCCAAGATACACACTTATGATGTATAATTTATGATATATGTATTGCATTTTAATTTAAGAAATAAGAATATTGATAAAAATGATTTATTTTAAAACAATAGAATACAATTTATTTATAAAAAGCATTACTGAACTTTACAAAGTGGATACTCTTCAAGCAGCTTTATAATTCTAAAATATTGCTACTTGTCAAAGCATCTTTTATGTTCTCTTCTTAATCTACTTCATAGTTTATAGTATACCTTTAAAACTAATTTTATTGATATATAATTTAAATATAACAAAGTGCATAAATATGTTTGGTGAGTTTTATGCAACCTCCAACCCAATCAAAGAAGAACATTTTCATTATATTCGCAGTTTTCCACGTCAGTTTTGTAGTCAAAGCATATCCACAGGACTGTTATCATTTCTATCACTGTAGCTTAGTTTTAACTTTGTTTAAAAAATTATAAAAGGCATCAACCATGAATTATTTATTTGTTTATTTATGTTTCATATGTATTTATATATGTAAATATACATTTACATATATCATATATATTCTATATATATGTATGTTAATATACAGCAATGAAGTAACACATATGTAATAATAGTTTATATATAATATTACAAAGTCTCTCACGGTATTAAAGTACCGTAGTTTGATCATTCACTAATATACAGATAGACATTTGAATGCTGTTAGTAAAACTGCTGCTGACATTCTTGTTGATTTTTTCATGGAAATATTTTTTTCTGTGAGTAAATGCACAGAAATCAAATTCCTGCATCATTGTTCTTTTTTAATATACTATATAATTTACTTTTTGTGTTTATTGGCTCATTTCACACTACTAAAATATAAACTGCATGAGAAAAGTATTTATTTCCCGTGGCATATGCCATGTGATATAAAAGTGCCTAAGACTTGGTGGTTGTATATTGAATTTATAAGAAATGACCAAATTATTTTGCTAAATGACTATATAATAATCACTCTCACTAGCAATGTGTGAGCTCCAGTAGCCCCATCCTCACTAAAACTGGTATTATTAACCATTCTAATTTTATCAGTCCTTGTGAAGTAGTTTATCACTGTGTTTAAATTAGCATTCCCTCATAATAAGAATCTTGTTATCTTTTTTATGTAGTCATTGGCCATTTTTAATCTATTTTGTGTAATGTCTGTTCAAAATTGGCCTATTTTTATTGCTTTATTTTCTCTTTAATTATAATTTTATATATTTTGGACACAATCATATAGCTATTTGAATATTTTCATTACTGGCAAATAACATTTTATAGTGATATATTGGATTTTTTGAAATATTCAAAAGTTTTTGTATATGAAGTAAAATGAAGTAGGGAATCACAATTAAAAATACTAAAATAATAAAATGTTAGGGATACTATAACATAGTAATCTCATTCTTATGCAAAAATATACCAAACCTTATGAAAAATTAAAGCTTTAAGAGTTACCTTTGATGATGTTTTCATAAGACTTTGCTTGGAAAATGCAGAAATGGTTGGATGGCACAGTATTCATTCAAAGGTGAGGTCCTGGTCTGATGGGAGAGTTGGTTGAATTTTGTTTTAAAGTGTGCATTCTTTTTTGCCCTTCTTAGGATGATTTAGATATTTTAATAGACTTTACTTTAGAGCAATTTGAGATTCACAGCAAAATTAAGCAGGAAGTACAGAGATTTCCCCTCTACCCTCTGCTCCCACTCACACCCACAGCCTCCCCACCTTCACATCCTCCACCAGAGTGGTACCTTTGTTACAGCTGATGAACCTACACTGCACATCATTATCACTCAAAATTCATAATTTACAATAGGGTTCACTCTTGATGTTGTATATCTGTGGGTTTTGGTAAGTGTATTGGCATTCATCCACCATTAGGATGAATTAGGATTATACAGAATAGTTTCACTGTCCTATAAATCCCAAGTATCTCATCTATTCACCTCCACCTCCTCCCTAACCACTGTCAATGATTGATTTTTTTTACTGTTTCCATATGTTACATAGTTGGAATAATATAGTGTGTAGCCTTTTGAGATTCGTTTCTTTCACTTAGTAATATACATTTAAATGTCCTGCATGTCTTTTTGTGGCTTGATATCTTGCTTCATTTTAGTGCTGAATAATATTTCATTATTTGGATGTACCACAGCTTATATACATTCATGGTTTGAAGAACATCTTAGTTATTTCCAACTTTTGATGATTATGAATGAAGCTGCTATAAACATCCATGTGTAAGTTTTTTCATGGACATAAGTTTTCAACTCATTTGGATAAATACCAAGGCATGCATTTGTTACATCATATGGTAAGAGTACATTTAGTTTTGTAAGCGACTGCCAAACCGTGTCCCAAAGTGGCTGTATAATTTTGCTTTCCCACTATCAGTGAATGCAAGTTTCTGTTACTCTAAACCTTGACAGCATTTGGTGTTGTCAGTGTCTCGGATTTTGGCCACTCTAATAAGTATGTAGTTGTATCTCATGCTATTTTAACTTGCAATTCCCTAATGATGTATGATGTAAAGAATTTTTTATATGCTTATTTGCCACCTGTAAAACTTCTTTGCTGAATTGTGTATTAGATCTTTTGTTCCTTTTTAAATTAGATTGTTCATTTTCTTATTGTTGAGTTTTATATAATGTGTTATTCCTCCTTTTACTTCATACTTAATGATGAGATAGAATATGCCAATGATTTCTAAGCTAAAAAGTGGTGGGTATTAATGTGATTCATATGTCCAATAGATCAATCTGACTAGTCATCAAATCATTTGGAGTTCTTCAATGGATTTAAAAAAATGTTCACAGGATTTTACTTCATAAAGTTGGTGTTGGGAATGAAAATGTCTAATCAAAAGGAAAAGAAACCAAGGTCATTTTATGACTGTCTAATAGAGTCCAGCCCATGGCCTGTTGGCTGCATGTGGCCCAGGATGGCTGTGAATGTGGCCCAACACAAAATAGTAAATTTACTTAAAACCTTTCTTTTTGCTCATCAGTTTTCATTAGTGTTTGTGTATTTAATGTGTGGCCCAAGGCAACTCTTCTTCTTCCAGTGTGGGTCAGAGAGACCAAAAGTTGGACGCTCTGGTAACTGGTACAATCACCAGAATAACTAACATTCTAAAACTCCACTGGCACTCAACTGGCTACCCGGATCTCACTGGGCCCCTCTGAAGTACCAGGGACTATGCTAAGTACTGGGAACAAATATAACCTTTCATTCAAAGATGTCATATGGTAAAAGAGGAAAATGAAA
The DNA here is from genome assembly GCF_022682495.2 of Desmodus rotundus. Classification (NCBI taxonomy): domain Eukaryota; kingdom Metazoa; phylum Chordata; class Mammalia; order Chiroptera; family Phyllostomidae; genus Desmodus; species Desmodus rotundus. The sequence goes on from NC_071397.1 coordinate 26,934,755, forward strand.
AGTAAGCTGCTAGAAAAGTAACATTTCATTTAATACCCATAAATTTTGGAACTAAGGAAAGGTGCAAGAATGAGCATTCAGGTTCAAAAGATGAGCAACAACTTCTTAGATAACTATCACTAAGTTGTGTTTTTAAAGGCAAATAAGAATCACTTATGTAAAGAAGGATTAGTATATTCAGATATTCTTTCAAAGACACAGAGAGATAAGAATGTATTCTATGTTAGGAATAGCAACAATTGCCAATGAACACATGGTTGGGTTTAAGGGGGGAATGATGATAAATCGGGGTTCTCCATGTACAAGGTAGGCATAGACACACTGCCCCACCTCTCTGTTGCTTTGTTCTGTGTTTTCCTTCTACTGCCCTTCTCCTCCCTGCATCTTCCTTCAAAATATATATAGCTCAGGAACCCAGGAAACATTTTTGATTTTTAATCTCAGTGTATCCCATGAGACTAGCTCGTGGTAGGTGATGAGTATTACTTAAGTAAATGAAAGAGCAGATATTCCCTATACATAAATTCTGCCATATTGTAGGAAAATACTAGGCCAGAATTATTGTATTTTTAGAACCAGGCCACTATTGCACCAGTCTCAAATTCTATCAGTTTTGTTATATGAAATTGGGAAAGAAGTGTAGACTTTGAAGCATCATAAAGAGATTAACTATTATGATATAAATGAAAGAGTTCTGTAAACTATATGCTGTACAAAATAAGAATCTGTGTACGTTCATGATTTGAATGTAACATGATATTGTGGAAAAAAACAGGTGATTTGGAGCAAAAAACAAAAATAATTTTTGTATTATTGATGTCATTCACTTTTTAATTTTTTATAGTTTCTGTAAAATCACATCATTTGAATGTAATTTAATATATAAATTGATTTCAAACTTCATTTCTCAACATATGTCCTAGTTGTCATAACAAGTAATCATACTTTATGTAAAATCATGGACTTGAGGTGTTTTGAAGCCCCAATATTTTATTGGTGTTGTTGCATATTTTTACTTTTATCTTTTCTTTGAACTGTTTCCCCTGAGAGAACATCCTACCTTCCCATCTTGTATGTCTTCTTCATTTCAGATGTTGTTAAATGCAGGTCATATGATGGACTCAACTGTGGCATGACATTCTGCAACAGTAAGGAAGAGAGAGGGCTCCTGACTGCATCCATCCAATTCCTTCACAATAAATCTTAGTGCTTGTTGTGTGTTTGTAAAAGGAGATAATCACATAATATGAAGTAGACAATGGAAAAGATTAGGGCAATCTTGCTCTTCCTCATGATCCTATTTGCCTGATTTTACTTTTTCTGTGTGGAAGACTTCAATGAAGTACAATTAGATACTGAAGCTGGTTATATTTCCATAGCACAGAACAGATGATTTTCACAACATCAGAAAATACTGTTTTTTAAACACTCTTGCTGTTAGAACTTTCTCATTTTCGCTGGCTCTGCTCACCACTGTGTTAGCATTGGTCTTGCACTGTCTTCTCTCTCCTACCCCGTCTCTTTTCCCTCTCCTCAATTACTATAACCTTCCATGCAGATTGTCTTTGGAAACTACCCCCAGAAGGGGAGACACTGAGCTGAGCCAGCCTCAGTCACTCTTCTGAAATTTACCAACCGTGGGGTACATTTAGGAAGAATAACTCCTCATCCCTATTTGCCTGCATTTTGATGAAAAAGCTGGTATGGATTCAACAGTTTTGAAACAGTATGATATTAATTTCAGAGAAAATGGTTTTAAGACTGCTATGGTGAGACAACATTGACAACAACAATAACAACTCACAACAAGGCACTAGCGTTAAAAAGAATATTTACTGGGCAATAATCACTTTGAGGGCTCTTTCAGAGACAGTTCCGAAGGACTGAATGGCCTACCTGGAGTGCGGTGATTTTATGCAGTAGACGGCTAAGCTTGCTTGTGTGTAGTTAGCAACAGCTTGCATTCAGCTAGGATATGTCTATTTATGCCAGTGATTTGGTCATGGAATAGTTTTACTGTTATGGTCCTTACCAGGATGCTTTTAAAATGTCCTTCTGCAAATGAAGGCACACAAACAGACCGTAGTGAATAGATGATAATAGGAAAAAAAGGCAAAGAAGGAGAGTACGATAATAACTAAATATTTTATTAGAAAAAAAAAACTGGCTGTATTTGAACCAAAGAGAAATGTTTGCATAGGGGAACTGGAGCTCCCTGAGTGCTATAAAAAGTTAAACCTCAAACTCCTTTGTATGGATGAAAATACAACTATTGCTCAAGGCTTATCATGGTCATGATCTCAGGTAGGGTAGATAAAGTTAAATGGTTATTCATTCCACACTGGAATTTTAGAAAAACTTTAAATACAAGATCTTAGATTCAAAATACAATAAAATGAAGTAGTTAAATCAGATCAAATTATACATACTGTACATTCCATAGCACAAATCAAGATTAACATATATTAATATAACCAATTAATTGTTAAAAATTGTGAAAAGAAACTAAACATGTTGCAACCATTCTGTTTTTCCTCTAGAACAATAGTTTTGACTTTTATTTCAGTGTATCAGTGTACTAAATGATGTCCCTTTGGCTTGAATAAATTAATATATTAATAATGTTCTCATTGGGAACAGATTATTTCTGACAGAAGTTCGGGCACATTATATAATTGCACATTCTCTCAAATAAGTATTTAATACCACATTTCTAGGTTTCACTCCTGCTGTGTTTTACCCCATCTGACAGACTGAATTATACGGTGGCAATGGCACATGAGGTGCCTATTATAATGCAGTTTCCTTTCATATTAAAACTTCTCAAAAGAAAGTTAATGTGGCATTTTCTTTGTAGCATATATGTATGTTTTGTCTGTTGTTTATATAATTGATTTCTCTCTTTAAAGATGATTTGTAACTACAAAGACTCCCTCAAATCTTCATATAGTTCTGGGACTTTAGCAAACTATACGCACTGCTCCAACAGTTCAATGTTTTTAAAGGAAAGAGTGAAACGGTGTTAGCAGATTTGGGCACATGTATTATTCAGGAAAGATTACTGAACTGCTTCGAGCTGAGCCAGAATACCCTGTTTGCTTTACCTTGTGAAAACAAACACATGCGTGAAGATTTCCCCATTGTCCTCAGCAAGCTCGCTGAACCCACCCAGAATGTAATACTTACCCAGAATCATTCCTAATGATTTCTTTCTTCGTCAGGCAGGAAACCTAAAGCTTTTTAATATTCTAGGCTCATTATTCTCATTTTCTATAATTTAACAACTCCTCATATTATTCTTAATGGAAAAGTCATGCAATATTGAGCAGTAACTGCTGTTAATTTCCTGCTGTATATCATTTGCATTTTTTGTTACTGGTGGTAGTTAACATACTCTAATTATCATACTGATTGTCTTTTTTAGCTTATTAAGAATATAGTCATCCCAACCCTCATTGATCTTACAATAGTATATTTTATTGTTTCCAGTAATAGTATCCTGAGATATACAAGACTTAAATTTTTAGAGAAAAATTGTATGATTCTGCAAGTAGGTTTTCTAAATGGTTCAATTTAGAACAGAATAATGTAAGGTTTTTTTTTCTAATTTTATTGTTATTCAAGTACAGTTCTCTGCCTTTCCCCACCCCAGTCTAATCCCCAGCCCTTCCCACCTCCCTCCCATTTCCGCACCCCCCCCCCTTATTGTCCATGTGTCCTTTATAATTTTTCCTACAAACCCTTCACCCTTTTCCCCTAAAATTCCCTTCTGTCTCCCCTCTGGTCACTGTCAGCCTTTTCTCAATTTCAGTGTCTTTGGTTATATTTTGCTTGCTTGTTTGTTTTGTTGATTAGGTTCCTGTTAAAGGTGAGATCATATGGTATTTGTCTTTCACCACCTGGCTTATTTCACTTAGCATAATGCTCTCTAGTTCCATCCATGCTGTCGCAAAGGCTAGGAGCTCCTTCTTTCTCTGTGTAAGTTTTTATAGTTCTTATCAAAAAAATATGGAGTCTTATTTCTGAGTAGGACAATGCAACCTTTTTTTTTTAAGTGAGTAACAGTTATATTACACTATTCTCACACAAGAAAAATATGTTCTTGTACTTCATTTGTATTGTATCTTGTATTCCCTCATATTTCAAATGTTTATGTTAAAAATTTACTATGAATATACTTGTATGTAATAATAAAAAGTTATCTTAAAAATTTGAATACAATAGACACTTTCTTCCAAAAATAATAATTTTCTCAATTTAAAATATTTGCTTTGTAATTGCTAAAATTATCAACTAAAATTTTATAAAATAGTGTGAAAGCAAAAAAATTCAAAGAGATCACATTACATTTTTGAATAGTACAAAAAACGTATCGATACTACAACACCTATTAATATTATAAAAAACTGTCAACAGTGTTCAACTCATACTTTATGCCCAGACATACTCTGAGCATAGCGAGCTGCAGTATTATGGGCTAGTTTATATGTTCCTTTGGTCAAGGGCAGATTTCAAGACAGAATCATTATTTATAATGGAGGTGTTATATCCAAGAAATGCTACTTTCCCAAACTTGTGGACACCAAAAAATGTCACTCATTTCCGTAATAACTTCTCTTTGGTTCTAATCATCAATGTATTCTCGATTATGAAAAATATAATAAATAAAAAAGACTTGGCGTAGTTAACACATAATGCAATACACGATGATATATTATAAAATTGTACACCTGAAACCTATATGATATTATTAACCAATTCAATAAGAAAAAAGGAAAAAAAACACAAAGATTACCTGAATATTAAATGCCAAAGGTGCTCTTTGTATTCTTCTTGACTTTTAGAAAAGACTTTTAGAAAAGACTTTGTATTCTTCTTGACTTTTAGAAAATAAAGTATCAAAGAACAATAAAATAGATTAGAAAGCAAAGCAGTGACGATTCCTTCCTCTCTTTGTAAAGACATCGTTGTCCTAAGGGCAGCAATATGTTGTCACACTTCCTCCAAAAAAGCTGTAGATGATAATGTTGGACTCCACATTTGGACTGACTAAGTTCTAATCATGACTCCATCAATTGTCTGAATTCCGGCATATTTTGGGGCCTTATTTTCCTTCTCTCTTCAATGGAGATAACAGTAACATCTATCTCACATAATTGTTCTGAGCACTAAAATCATTATATTAGGTAGTTCTTATCACATTGGCCGACTCAGAAAAGAAGCTCAAATAATACCCAGCTGTTAATAGGTTATTAAAATGTTTAAAAGGACCTAATTGGCTTTGAATGATGGAATTCTGGACTCTGTCCTCGTGATGAGAATTGAGGTTTGCTTTTGCCTCTTGGTTCAGCTCTTCTTTTCTCCATGTGCTGCTTTTACTCTCAGTTTGCTCATAGTCACAGGATGACGGTGGCACCTTGAGTTTCACATGCTCTTGGGTCAAATTCAAATTTGCCCTTAAAGTTTCTCAAAAACATCCACATGTGGGTTTAAGTAAGTCTGGTTAATATGACTTAAATCACATGCCCAGCACTGGATTGCTGTAAATCCATTTATTTGGATTAAAACTAGATCATACACTTATCTATTTGTGGAGGTGAAGTCCCACCCAAACCACAAGTTTAAGGATAATTGATATTTTGATCCCCAAGTGAAAACTGTGGGTCTTTGCCACAAATACGACACATAGAGAAAACCAACACATTGAAGCAAGAAAGCAAGCAAAAACAAAGGAGAGCTATCTATAAGAATTATTTGATGTAAATGATATTTAAATAGTTTGATTTTGATTTAACCTTTAAAAAAAGTTATAACGGTGTGTGAGCTTAAACAAACTCTCTAAACTATCAGAATTTCAAGTTCTTCTTGAGTGAAATGGGAAGAGGACCTGAACAGACACTTCTAAGAAGACATACAAATGGGCAACAGATATACGAAAAGATACTCAACTTCAATATTAGGGAAATACAAATAAAAATTACAATGAGATACCACTTCACACCCATTACAAATGACAAGTTAATAAAATGTTTATGTAAAATAAATGTGAATTGAGAATTACAGTGAAATATACCAGTTTTTGAAAAATAGAATGTATGAAAGGGGTTCATTTTTGCCTAATTCACCAGAATTGAAAGAGAAGTAGTTGTTCATATACTTAAAATTAAGAGTTAATTTAGACCACTACACTGGACACTTTGGTTTTAATATTTTCCATTCCTTTGAAGTCCTATTTTTCTCTGATCAAAATATTTTAAGTGGTAATTCTAGTAAGAAGTCGTGTAACTTCTCCATGTATAGACTATACACCATGATGGCTCAGTGAGCAAACGTGTGGTGGCAGGATTCCTTCTCACATGTTTACCTTGTCACTCGGGGAAAACCAAGCAGCCACGGGAAAGGAGCAACACTTAAGTCAGCGTCTCCTCCAGGCTTAGTTTCAGGGTGTGTGCATTTCAGCAGAATTCCTAAAACTGTTCAAACCCACTTGATAGGAAGTTTTGACTCACTTTATTTGCTGATAATTTAAGATCGAAGCAAGAGATAATCTACCCTAGAATTTACAAAAATATATCTTCTAATCATCTCTCAACAAGATTATCCAGGAATCTTTTTTTTTTGAAACACAAAATACAAAAATTAAAAAACAGTGAATTTGGATAGACATCCCAACAGTATAAGAAAGTTTAAAATACTATAAAAGTATGATACTTAAATCAAACAGAAAAGTTAAAAGAAAATATAATAGAATGTTATTCAGTGATATAATGAAAAATATGACAATAAAGTTTAAAATTTTGAGAAATTTGAATGTAAAATAAAAAAGATAAGAATACAATACAGTGAGAAAAAAAGGAAACTGATTCCTATATTACATAAAAACAGTAGAAGATAATATAAAGTGAAAATGTAAAATAATTATATTACAAAAGTTTAAAACACAGTATATCAATCAACAATACCATATAAGTATTAAAAGGCATACAATATTTCTGAAAAAATACAAGAGAAAACAAGTTAACAAATAAATATACTAATGTTTATAGCTATCATTAAGAAAAAGAGGCACATTCTTAAATAAAACTGAAAAAAGTGTATAAACAGGAAATTCAAACAGAATTAATGTTCAAGAAACATATAAGTATTTAAAGCTAACTAGAAGTAAAATAAGTTAAAAATTTAAATATCTGACTAAATATTTGACATCATGACAAATGTAATATGCAATATTGTTTAATTTTGTAATTTCTATGCATTCCTGTTGTAAGGTTAGTTACAAAAAAATTTTGTGAAGCACTGTAAGCAAATTTAAAGCTTAAATTATTTATTTCCTTTGAATCATTAATGCCATTTAAAGGAATCTCAAAACTTACTTAAATTATTCAAATTTATTGATTTCTATCAAGAAAGCAATAAAAATGGGCTCAAGACTTTTGGTATAAAGATTATTTGTACAATATAATGTAATAAAATATGACTCAGTAATCATTATGGGAGTTGGTTATGGAATTCATAATATTTTGTTTATTTGGAATATCATTTTCACAAATATATGGTGTCAGAGGAAAATTTCTGTTTCAGTGCAGGAAAGAAGTTATATAAAAATATATCAAAATGTACAAAGATATTACCTTTGCATGGAGAAGACACAAGCATACACATACCCACACACCTATTAAAATGTCTTACTTTTATACTTAATAATCTACAAAACAAACAAATTACTGTTGTTATTGTCAGGAAAATTCCATAATTTACATTTCTTTCGAGGTTTACAAATAGCCAAAATATATATGGCAAACTTTTGGTGGTATGATTTAACATAGTATTGGCAAATATAAGTTTAAGAGTACATATTTAAATTGCATAATCTGTTTAGATTTAAGCAAACTGTAGAATTACCAGCATTTTTCTCCAGACCTTCAAAACACTTCTTGCCAACATAGGATCACTATTACATAAATTTTGTAGTTAGTCATAGGCTACAAAAAAATTATAATACTAGTTATAAAAGTCCTGGTAATTAAGAGCCTCAATGTTAAAACTGTAGCTTTTGTGACTTTGAAAACTTATTTCATCCTACACTGTTCATCAAAGTTCTCTTTTAGTAATGTTTTTGTACCCTAAAATTTTTATTCTATTTTAAGAAAGAAAGATATATTTCAAGGTGTGTAAGTGATACATGTACCTAGTTATTAAAAATGATTTTCAGTATGACATATAAAATGATAGTAAAAGCTCCCAAACCATTATTTTAGATATCTAAGATGCCTTCTAAAACTTATAATTAGTAAAAATTTTGAGAAAATCTTCAGAAAAAATACAAAATTGGAGTTTTGTATTCAACGAGTCAATGAAAATTGATAAAAGACAAAAACAGTTGCAGTACTTGTCTAACTTTTTAAATACATGCTAAAACTATCACAATAAAGAATCAATTATTTTTTATAATGTATATTTTGCAATATCTGTAAATGGCATTCTATAATCATATACCAATTGTCAATAGTAACTTTATGAAATTATTTTTTTTGTTTGTTTGCAAAACTGGGACAGAGAGGAGGGAGCTGTCCTTTTACCACAAATAGAAGAGTTCCTTCTGCCAGGAAAACTAATTAGGTGCACAGTGAGTGTCTGCCTGATTACTTGGCTCAAGCATGAGCACGCTTCCTCCCAGGGCCCTCCAGAAGCTAAAGCAATTGTACCAACTTGTGACTTCATCATCTCTTATTAAAGTGTTATGAAGATGCATAGGGGGTCAGACCACAGAATAATTCACTGGGTTGTTCCCTACCAATACTGTGCAAGGAGCCTATTTGTGTATTATCAATAAGTACTTTAAAAATCATCCATAAATTTATCTAAACCTTTCTTCATTCTTTATGTTTTGAGTCTGTGTGTATTTCTTGGGGATAAAATTTCCATTCACATACATTTGCCATATATTTCTGTTAATATTTTGAACCAAATATCATCCAGCAATTTAGAAACATTTTAATCCCTGATTAGACACCTAATCCCTGAGTCAGATTCATTCTTTTTAAAAAAATAGCGAACAATTATTTTAAACAAATTAAGTATGTTAGGTATATAACATGCCAAATTCCCAACACAGTGCCTTGAACATAGAACAAACCACTGGACAACCTTAATGTCATTTGGTACTTTCCATAATAGCCCTATGACCACTCCTCTTCACAGTTTAAGGTCTCATCCTCTACCTCAGTATTTTTTATTTGATTGTTCAAGCTCTATTAATCATGCAGGTCAACAAATGTTAGAGTTCTTCTGAAAAACAGTAACATGTGTAACAAATTTTTTTCCACTCGTTTGTCTCCCTTTGACGTTGAACTCCAGTGGTTTATCATCTTAGGTTGAAAACTGCAGACTCCATTAACTCATTCCATTCTATCTGCCTTCCACTGATGATCCCTTTCTGCTCAACCTTAGCCATCCGCTTGTTTTGTTTGTTTATTTGTTTGTTTTTAATGAGAAAAGTAAAAAGATGCTCTTTCTCCTTATTTTGCCACAAGGATTTCTGATTATCACCCTATAGCAAATTCCTTCTTGCCACACCCTTTACCAGATACCCCAAAACTGAAAGACAACTTCTTGCAACATCTCCATATTTTTAATAGACAAATGAATTTTACATGTAAAAATATGGAACTATATGAAAGTATAATAACATAAGAATTTATTATATAAAGATATTGAAAGAATAGGGAAGCTGAGAGGACTTCACTGTGTCTCCAAAAAAGGAAAAAAAATGGTAAGGAAATTTTTAAAATATAGATGGTAATAGAACAATTCACTGGGATAAATAGTTTTCTTTACTATCTCAGATCAAACTTATATGACAATAAGAGGCAGAATATCTTGAATTCTGAAGAAGGATATGGAAAAATATAACTGAAAATAAAATGAATGGAGTGTTTTTCAGGTTAAGTTGACCAGATAGTTTCACCTACTGTAACCTTATATTGTTGATTAAATACATTTCTCTGATTATGTATTTATTAAACCACATTTTAACTTTGTAATAAAATAGATTGTTTTAAAATTTAAATATACTCCTGGGTTTAAGGAAAGGGGAGAAGTGAGGAAATATTTGAGAGAATTAGTGAAAGAGTGTCTCTATTACAACACCATTTGAAATTTGAGGACAACAAAAGGATCCTGTAGGATTCTCAAAGGATTGTCTTATCCCCATGCTCAGTTTAGCTAGAGTTTTAGGACTAATTTAACATCAAACAAAGAGTAAAAATGTTTTATCAGTTAATTTCCCATTATTAGGAAATGTCTATTTAAATTAACTACATAGAAAAAATTCTAGACCCATTCTTTGCCTTGAATTGAGAAAGTCCTAGAAATTGTCTTTGTAGGTTCAACAAGTGAGAAAAAATTCCATGTGTGCCTCATACATTATTATACATTTCTTTTTGTTTATTTGGTTTTTGTTTTGTGTTTACTTGTTTTGTTTTGTTTCAGGAAACTAAGTAAACTGAGTTAGCAAACATTTATTTTCCCTTTTTATTCCAAAAGATAGCAAATGCCTAGGTATTATTCAATTGTTGTAGAATGACAGATGAAAACTTGTTGGTCACATACTCCTATAATTTTTAAAGAAAAGGATAAATGGTCTCAAATGGAGAAAGCAATGATTCCTTATTTTATTCTGTTCACAAAATAAAGCCAAGGATTTTGCTACTTAAGTAATATTTTAAGAAACAGGTATATTTTCAGTATTTCCTACAAAAAATTCTACATAAAGTTTCTCTACATAAAATTCCAGTATTTGCCCATTTAAAACACACTTAAACTGATTTCCAACAGAAAGTATTATACACGTTAGAGTATGTGAGTCATCTTAACCACAGGATGCTATAAACTGCAGTGCATGTAACAGCACTAATGTGTGCAGCCACGTGGTACCGAATTCGGGTTAGAACTAATTTTGCTTAACATCCTCACTAAAAATCACTTAAACCTGGAAAACAGCAAAATTAACGCACACTGAACGTGATACTGGGAAATTTTATGAGCATTTCTGTCATAATAACTGCGTTTAGCTCTCTAAAATCATTTAAAACAAGATTCGTTCACATTTTATCTATTTATTAAAAAAACAATTTTTTTACCAAAAGTTAATCACTCTTTTTTTCATCATTATTTATCCCGCACCCCAGCGATCACCACACTGCTGTCTGCGTTCAGGAGTCCCTTCTCTTTGTTAAAGTGTATATATACTGCACCGAGGAGGTTTCATTTAAAAGGTGTTAGGAAGCTACATTAGTCTAAGATTTTACAAATGGATGAAATTTGGCCATCATTCTTCAGGGATATAATTTGATCAGAGTTTGAAAATGATATAAATACTTCCTGTATATGCTAGAAGATGGATTACACGATAACCCAGCAACCCTGTGTGCTTCAGACCCTCCCACATATAAGTGGAAAACACGGGAGTAATATAAAAAAAAGTAAATGTATTATAGTGGAGTTCACATAAAAAGGGGTAAGGTGGAAATAGGGCAAAGTATTTAAAATGATAATGCTTTGCAATGTAACACTCTATGAGGAAAATGCGAAAGGATTAAATGTATTCTTTCAGCATGCCCTGGAAAAGAACCTAGAGATGGGGATGCACCAGAAAGCAACCATTCAGAGAAGACTAAGGAAAGAAGCCTGTAGTGGCTGAGAAATGTGCCTCTGACATCTGAGGTGACAGCTTAGGGGACAGCAGGTCCACATTTCCTGCAGGTGACTTCATAGGAAGCTCCAGTCAGTCTCGCGTTTCTACTCCACTGCACAGGATATCATTCCGCGTAAGATAAAACACTGCAGCCAATATTACCACTGTCTTTTCAATTTTCAGGTGACGTTTATAAACTAAGTATTGTGATGGTAGTTGATAATTGATTTATGTGAAATATTTATTTCTAGTATTCTTAAAGGATGAAATATACATCTAGCTATTGGAAATTACACTGAGTTACATGGAAGTTTCTGAGTCATAAGCAAGAAAGGACGAATAGAGGAAAGAGCAGTAGTTTGAAAAATAAGAAGAGAGGACAGTCTGTGATAGAATTTTCTCCACTGGAAATAAGTTATGTATTTATTTATTTATTTTTAATCATATTTATTGAGATGATATTAGTTCGCAAATGCACCAAGTTTCAGGTGCACAACTCAATAAAACATCATCAGCACACTGCGTGATGCATCCATTGCCCCCAAAAGAACATCTTTCTGGCCTGTATTTGCTTCCTTTGGTCACCTCTACCTAGTTCCCATTCCCCTTTCCCTCTGGCTATCACCACACTGTTGTCTGTGTCTATGTGATTATATATATCACACACACACATATGTGTGCATATATGTATATGCATATACACTTGCACATGTGTATCTATGTATACACATATGTGTGTGTATGTACATGCATATATGTATATACACATATATGCACACATATTTATATACATACATATATACGTGTGTGTGTACGCGTGTGTGTGTGTGTGTAGAACTCAAACAGGTTTCATTTGGTGACATAAATTTGATTATTGCACCATGGTCTACTAAAGTCCTCAAAGTTATAAGCGAGTAAGTGCAAGCTAGCAAACAGCATTGGGTAAACTACCTTGGTAATGCTGCTGGTAAGTGATCAAAGTAAGCTTTGAATCCTGCCTGTCTGACTCTATATCGGCCTTCTTAATAACTATTGCCTGTCCTTAAGTTTCTTTTAAACCTTAGTTTTATTCACATCAGTTCAACAAATGGTTCTTGACCCTTTACTCTGAATCTAGAACTCTTGCTGGTTTCTAGAGATATACAAATCAATACGTGCCTGCTCTCAATCAGTACCTATGCTCCAGGCTATTGTCTGTTTTCAAGATCTATATTCTTTTAACTTTGAAAGATCTCTTATTCCTTGAGGACGAATATTGTCAAAAACAGAAAGTTTAATTGGGAATGAAATAGTTGACTAAGTTGACTAATGGATCTTTCATAAATAAAGTATACTAAGTACTCCATTTGTACTTAGCCATATAAATAAAATGGTATATCTGTATCAGATGATTGGGACTTGATCACTATACAAGCCAGTCCTAACCCTCTTTAAGAAAGGTAGTAAGAAAACTTATCTGATTTAGCAGTGACATTGATGGCTTGTCATCACAGCAATAATACTCACCTAATTCCACAGAACTCAATTTGACTAATCATACATGTGAATACAAATAGATAGAAATATATATATATATATATTATAATGAAAAGGGTGAAGAGTTTTAAAGGTAAAAATTTCCAGTTATATACAGACATGGAATGAAACGTAGCACTGTGATTATAGTTATGACTGTTTTGCATATTTGAAACTTGCTAAGTGAGTAGATCTTAAAAGTTCTCATCAGAAGAAAAAACTGTAGCTATGTTTGATAACAGATGTAAACTAGAGCTACTGTGGTAAACATTTTGAAATACATATAAATATCAAATAATTATATTATATACCTGAAATGAGTAAAATATATACTCAATATACCTTGATTAAAAAAATATAGGTGATATTGACTCCAAGAAATCTCTGCATTATTTATATTTACTCAGAATGCATCTAGCATTTAGAAGTTTTTTGATTTATGTCAGCATTTCAAAGTTTTTGATTTATGTCTAAAAAATATGTCACATATGTGGATTAACAATAGCTAGAAATGTTTTATTTTTCCTCCTGTCACTCCTACAGAGAAGTAGAGTTTATGTTCTCTCTCTTTAAAACTGGGTTGGTGCCGGGTGACTCAAGACAGGGCCCATTCTACCACACTTGTTAAGGGCTGGCCAGGAGGCTCCGGCCAGCGGGAATGTGTGTTGTTTGGGGAATGGATTGTAACTCCCTCCCTATCTCCTTTAGGGAGTGGCTTCCTGTCCTGTGACTGCTTCTTGCTGCACTTACACACTGAGGTAATGGGGTTTAGAGGCAGGTATAGGACACACGTCTTCTTAGTCTGAGACCCCTTACAATGAGCCTCAGACTGCAGGAGGCGCCGTCTCTCTCGCACTTACCCGCCCCCATCAGTGCGCTCCCTGCAAAGTGAGTAATAAACAGTATGTCCACATCTGCTAGTCCTCTGGGTGCTTTCTTTTCTTTTCTTTCTTTTTTTTTTCAGAATACTTTGAACCCTTAAGCAGCTCCCAGGTTTGGGGCTCCTGTACTAGAGCTGGCACTTGATTATTTTAACTACTGGAAGGTAGTGGAGGTAATGCTGCTTCAGTTCTGGAGCTTAGCCTGAAGAGGTTTGGCAGCAACTACATTTGTACTTGTAAGTGTCCTGAAGTTGTGATGTAAACGGCAGGATACCAGGTAGAACACATGGGAAGGCCACAGGGTTAGGGAGTACCTGAAAACTCCGTGGAAGGACCGACCATCCCAGAATTACTGTCCAGTCCAGCCACCCAGCTATCCCTTCCAAGACAACTAAACTGTGAGTGACAACATACCTTGCACGGCCCAGCTCAGGGGAACCCCCACTCACTTAGCCCCCTTTACATAGAAGAACTGTCCACACAGCTAAGCCCAGTCACCCCAGGTAATTTTGAGAGATTTAAAACTGTTTTTACTCTATGCCACTTGGGGTTTGTTTATTTGTTTAATTTTTCAATTACATATGACATTCACTATTGTTTTATACTAGTTTCAGGTGTACAGTGTAGTGGTCAGACATTTATGTAATTTATGAAGTGATTACACCAATAATTCTAGTACCCATCTGACATGTTATAACAACAATAGGTATTTTCAATGATATAACAGCCAGACCTCAAATTGTCTCACACAAAAAGTCATTGATATGGCTGATGCTGACTCAGAGAAGAAAAAATATATATAACACAATCATGAGGATTAAGTCAGCAATATAACTTCGCTTATTTTAGTATTGGTACAGTGTTCTGATCATTTCTAAAGTCCTCAACCAAAAGCCCGTTATTGCTTTACTTTCCAGTAATAAATTCTAATGCTTAAACCAAGAAAGCAATAAAAACGCCACTTAATTTTGTCAGTTTTTAATCACACCTTAAGCTTAAAAATAAAAAAAAATTACAAATATAATATACAAATGAATTTTCTGGTCAAATGCCCTTTTTTTTGCCATGTCACGGTAGTTGTGATCTATTGCAAATCTCTGTTTGCATTGCAAGTGTGGGATAATAACTTTGAAATTCTGACAGTATTAAAGTTTTAAAACTAATAAAATTATTAAGAAAAACAAATCATGCCACTTGCGGTAGGTTGTTCCTAAAACTTAATACTTGAAAAGTAAAATATCTCACATACTAAAATGTTTTTCATCTTTGAATCTTCATTCTAGTTAATGGCAGGACATCAAATAAAATACTTGTTAATTTTGACTACAGCTGAGATTGCTGTTATCAAAAACTGTCTGCTGTTATCAGCATCTCTAAGTCCCATAATCAATGCTGTAAATTGACAATAAAAATGTATGCCTTACCTCTCAGTGTGAACGTGAAGATAATATTATAAAATATGAGGCCATGTTCACTAAAAATCCATTGTTTACTGTAAGCACAATGTTGTACAGCTGATCTCTATAGCTTATTTTTATTGTTTAATTGAAACTTCATGCCCATTGATTAATAAATTCCATTATCCCTTCACCGAGGTCCTGGTAACTGTCATTCGACATTTTGTTTTTATAAATTTGACAATTTTAGATACCTGATATAAGTGAAATCATGCAGGATTTGTGTCTCTGCACCTGTCTTATTTCATTTAGCAAAACATCTTCCAGGTTCATTCACACTATTGCATACTGCAGAACTTCCTTCTTTTATGAAGAATGAATAATATTTTATTTTAAATGTATGTGTTTGACCATCATTGCTCATTTAGGTAGTTTCTGAATTTGGGCTACTGTGAATAATGCTTTAGTGGGTAGTGAGTGCTATCTTTTTGAGATCCCAATTATAATTCTTTTAGATATATGAGGGGGTACTCAAATATTGAGTTTATTTATAAAAAATTGTGTATTTATTCTTACATGTTTAAACTTCAGTGACTTTCAAAGTACTCTCCATTTGATGCAATATACCTATCAAGACTTTTTTTTTCACTGCTCAAAACAGTTTTTTAACTCATTTTGATGTCTTTTAGGGCTTCTGTCATTTTCTGTTTATTTGTTTCACCTCTTCCATGTCGGCAAAACGTTTCACTTTGAGGAAATTTTTTAATCTGGGAAAACAAAAAAACATTGCTCAGAGTGAGATCAGGTGAATAGGAAGGGTGGGGCACAGGGTTCATGCCATTTTTGCTCAAAAACTGCTGAACACTCAGCACAGTGTGGGCAGGTGCGCTCATAAATTACCCATCATGAAACGGGCATACACATTGAAAGAGGTTTCAAACAAACTTCACTGAAGCCAAATACAGCATCTCACAATGACACCAGCTGGTACACTGATACACATGTGTTCCTAGAACAGTCACCTATTGGAGAAACCTGTACTACAAGAGGCCTGTCCTCCAGAAAATAACTTGGTTTTTCTGGGGTCTTCCCTTGTGTACTCACAAATGGGATTGCTGGATCATATGGTGTTTCTGTTTTTAATTTTTTAAGCAAACTCCATAATGTTTTTCACAATGATTGCATAAGTTTGCATTCTCAGCCACAGTGTATAGTGTTCTAATTTCTCTACATTCTCACCAATGTTTGTTGTCTTCCATTTTGTTTTTTTTAAGATTTTATTTATTTATTTTTAGACAGAGGGGAAGGGAGGGAGAAAGAGGAAGAGAAACATCAATGTGTGGTTGCCTCTAGAGTGTCCCCTAGTGGGGACCTGTCCTGCGACCCAGCCATGTGTCCTGACTGGGAATCGAACCAGCAACTTTTGGTTCACAGGCTGATGCTCAATCTACTGAGCCACAACACTCAGGGCTGTTTTTTGTTTTTAATAGTAGCTATTCTAATTGGTGTGAGGTACCTCATTATAATTTTGATTTATATTTCACTAGTGATTAGTGATATTGAGCATTTCTTCATGTACACGTTGGCTATTTGTAGGTTTTCTTTGGACAAATATCTACTCAAGCCTTTAGCTCATTTTATAATTGGGTTAGTATTTTTAGCTATTGAGCTGTAGAAATTCCATATATATTTTGGAAATTAACCCCTTATTGGATATATGGTTGAAAATATATTTTCTCCCTTTCCACGGATGTACATTTTACCCTGTTGATTATTTACTTTGCAGAAGATTTTTCCTTTGACTAGTCCCATTTGTCTATTTTTGCAATATTTCCTCTACTTTTAGCCATAAAATCATTGCCAATAGCAATTTCATTAAGCTCTTCTTTTATGTTTTCTTCAAGGAATTTTATAGTTTCAGGTCTTATGTTTCAGAATTTAATACATTTTGAGTTGACTCTGGTGCATGATATGTGATAAGGTTCCAATTTCATTCTTTTGCATATGGATATCCAGTTTTTCCAATACCATTTGTTAAAGAGAATGTTCTTTTCTCAATATATATTTTTGATACCCTTTTCAAAGATCAAATGACAATGAATGCATGGGTTTATTTCTGGGCTCTTTATTCTGTTCCATTGGCCTATATGTCTGTCTGTATGTCAATATTATACTGTTTTAATTACGATAGCTTTGTAATATACTATTTTAAATCAGGATGTATTATGCCTCCACATGTGTTTTTGTTAAGTTTACTTGAGTATCAGAGTTCTTTGTTGTTTCATATGAATTTTAGAATTTTTTTCAATATCTATAAATAAATGCCATTAGGTTTTTGATAAGGCTTGAATTGAATGTATACATTATTTGGGGAAAAATGACCATTTTAATTACATTAAAACTTCTAATCCATGAACTCAGGATGTCTTTGTATTAGTTAATATCTTTTTTTTTATTTATTTCATTATGTTTTCCAATTTTTAGTGTTTTGAGTTTTTTACTTTGTTGATTACATTTATTCCCAAATATTTTATTCTTTATGGTACATGGGATTGGTTTTTTTAGATAGTTAATTGTTAATGTATAGAAATGCAACTGATTTTTGTATGTTGATTTTTATCCTGTAACTTTTTATGAATTACTTTATGAATGCTGATAGTTCATTTTTATTGGAGTCTTTAGGGCCTTCTCTATATAAGATCATGTCATCTGGAAATGAAAACAAATGAGTTCTTCCATTTACTTTGCTAAATTAAGTTTTCTTAATATACATTTTCTCTTCTATTGCGATATATAAAATATAACTCAATCAGTTTAGTATAACTAAATAGACATTCCATGGTCTTTCTCCGGTGTCATCATATCTTTTTTCTTAGACCTAGGTCGAAGGCTATAAGATGAAATTCTTTATATTAACACACTCAATAGACAATATACTTTTTTTTATTCTTATTCATCAGTGGTAGAGTGACATGTATATTCTTTAAATGACATTACAAAGAGGGTCTTATTTATGATATAACCAGGAGTAGAGTCAGAAATAAATTTATAGTATGTTAATATATTTGCTTACTGATGTACATTATGGAGATACTTTGGCAAACATCATGATAATATTTTTCCTCTTGCATCATTTCATTCTGATGAACTTGGATATTGTCCAAAAAAGATTAAAGATATGTACTTCAAAGCCTCTGAAATTCTGTATTTATACCCTCACTGTATACTGACATAAACTGTAATTTTAATATACAAACAAGAGTAAAGTGCACAATTCTGAAATAACAATCAGTGATACAGCTACCATCAGCCTCTCTCATAAGTAAACAAAAAGTGTAGTTAAAAATGCAGAACTGTTCAAGACATATTAGTAAAATTATTAAGTTTGGGCACAAATACTAGGCTTACTAAAAAAGCAAAAGTTATGTCTCTTCTAAAGTCATCACTCAGAACTTTCAAATTCATTTTGATATTGCAAGCAGATTAATACAATGACCACCTGTGTGTTTTTCCCATTAGAGTTGATTTTATCTTGCAGAATTCAACATTTCTAGCCCATGTTATATTTCACCTTGCATCTGGTTTATAAAATTGTTTCATGTGCAATTTTGCCAATTACTAAAATAACTTTATATTTTACAAATGTATTCTTTTAATGCAAATGATAAAATTCATTAAAAAGGAAAGCCATAGGAATATTGCTCAGACACCACATTTTTTTTCTATTTTTTTTTTCTGGCTAACTGCTGAGAACTAAAAGGTCTCTATTACCAATGATGAATATGTTTTCAATGGGGAATTCAATTTTAAACAGAGCTTTTCACCTTTCAGCTAACTGGTAAATTCAGTTTGCTAATACAACACCTAATGCAGTTCTCTTGTTAGATCTACAAAGTAGTTTTGGACGGAGTTTTCATCAATCTCTGTTAATGATTAATAGGGACAAATATCACAGGAATCAAGCCACTAAATCTCAAACCCTCTTTAGGGAACTAATTTTAAAAAATGGTGTTTAGTTTCTCCTCCTATTGGAAGAAGTTATGGATAGTTATCACAAAATATTAAAATATTTTTGGTATTTTTACATTTCTTTGAACATTGTAATGCAATATAATATAATATAATATAGTGAATGATTAGTTAAATTTTGCAATATTATGTTATTTTTATGTTTGCACTATGTTGTAAGTAAGACTAGTCAGGAAATTTTTTAGGACTTGAATTGTCATTTCTTATGGAATAATAAAAGAATCAGAAAGGCCTACCATGATTTTCTGTATTTAGTATCCTTTAAATGATGTAGAACAATCTTTTTCTGAAACTCACTTGTAAAAGTATCTGAAACTTAAATTATTTTGCAATGTTATTTTTTATTTTTGTTTTCTTTAGAAAGCTTTTTTAAAAATTACTTTCTATACAGAATTTTACGATATAATCTTGGAAATGGACTTTTAAAAAAGAAAAGCATCAATTTTATTGTTTTCAGATTTAACAGCATAGAACAACATAAATGGTATTCTAATATTTTGCATTCTCACGGGTTTTTGTGCCTCATATGCTTCAATGCTCCGTTGTTAGCCACATACATATTAAGGATTATGTCGTTTTAGAGAACTGACCACTTTGTCATTATGTAATACCTCAATCTTTGACAACTTCCCTTGCTTTAAAATTTGCCTTGTCTAAAATCAATATAGCTATTCCTTCATTCTTTTAATTAAAGTTAGATTGGTGTATTTTTCCCCTATGTACTTCTTTTTAATCTGTATGATTTTTATGTTTACAGTGAGTTTCTTGTAGAAAACATATACTGGGTTCTTGCCTTTGATTGGCTGTCTTTTAACCGGTACATTTAGACCATTGATATTCATAGTGATTATTGATATCAACTATATTTATTAGTGTTTTCTATTAGTTACCCCTGCTGTGGTTCCTATTTTTGTCGTTCACCTTTTCCTGCCTTTTGTGGTTTTAATTCAGTATTTTATGTGATTCAATTTCTCTCCTTTCTTAGCATATTTGTTATACTGAAAAAAAACTTTTCAGTGGTTGCCCTAGGGGTTTCAATATACATTTAAAAAATATTTTATTTATTTATTTTTAGAGAAGGTAAGGGAGGAAAAGAGAGAGGGAGAGAAACATAAATGTATGGTTGCCTTTGGTGCGCCTCACCACTGAGGACCGGGTCTGCAAACCAGGCATGTGCCCTGCCTGACTGGGAATCGAACTGGTGACCCTTTGGTTTGCAGGCCAGCACTCAATCCACTGAGCCACACCAGCCAGGGCATGCAATATAAATTTATAGTTAATTCAAGCCCACTTTCAGATAACACCATACTATTTCACAGGTAGTGTGAAAATGTTGTAACAATAAAGTAATTCTAAATCCTCCCTCTATCACTTTCATTATTACTATAATTTATTTCATTTATATATTATCATAGTTTGTAATATAACCCTAAGCATACATGACTGCATACATTTTTTAAAAATGTTTTATTTATTTACTCTTAGAGAGAAGGGGGGAGAGGGAGAAAGAGAGGGAGAGAAACATCAATGGTCTGTTTTTCTCATGCTCCCATACAAGGCACCTGGCCCACAACACAGGCATGTTCCTGACCAGGAATTGAACCAGTGACCTCTCACTCTGTGGGACAATGCCCAACGAACTGAGCCACACTGGTCAGGGCTGATCGCATACATTGTTGATGTTGTTTTTAAAAGTGTTGTCGAAAACAAAAATGAACTAAGCAAACAACTAGAACAGGAACAG
This sequence comes from Desmodus rotundus, assembly GCF_022682495.2. NCBI lineage: Eukaryota > Metazoa > Chordata > Mammalia > Chiroptera > Phyllostomidae > Desmodus > Desmodus rotundus. The sequence goes on from NC_071397.1 coordinate 26,956,016, forward strand.
AATCACAGAAATAGACATCACATGGAGGGTTATCAGTAGGGTTGGGGAGGGGGGAAGGATGGGGGAAAAGGTACAAGGAATAAGAAGCTAAATAGTAGGTACAAAATAGACAGGAGGAGGTTAAGAATAGTATGGGAAATAAGGAAGCCAAAGAACTTATATGTATAACCAATGGATATGAACTAAGGTACCCCGTAGGGGGGTTGTCAATTCCCGTTATTTTCTCTCAGAGCCCTGAGCTGTCACATTAGAAGTCTGAGCATCTTAAGGCCAGCATGCCTTGTGTAAGTCTAAGGTAGGCAGTGGAAGAAGACTCAAGACAAAAACACAGAGCGAAAGAGAGAGATAAATATCTGTTCAGGCTGCAACTGTTCCAGCTGTTAGTAGTGAGCAGAGACATCGTGGGCCAAGGATGAGTTTTTCCTGTTCAATACTTCCAATGCACACGATGTGAGATGTAATAATAATTTGCAGCTTTACATGTTGTTTGTTAAGCAGCAGTAACTAAATAATAGGTTCACTTCTTTTACTCTCATACTTTGAGAGACATATATTCAGTGCTTATTTATAATGGTATTTGTGTCTAAAACATATTTAACATAATTTTATGTTATCTTAATACATAAACTGCTGTTGACTGTTACAAATGTAAGTGTAAAATGAGAAAATTATCATCAAAGACCAATACAATTTTATATCTTAATCCAAGTATGTTTTTATAATTAGCTTTCTAACTCTTAAATATGTACTGATCTTTATACTTTCTGTTTAATAACTAATATTTAAATTTTATTTTATCTTTTATCACAATTTATTTTATTTTGACCCACATCAGCTATAGTGTGCTCACAAGTGCCCCTTACCCTAACATAGCAGTTGGTCCTTGCTAACTTGAACGGCCAGGTGGATAGGTTCTCTGTTGTAATATTTTCTTTTCTTTTCTTTACTTTTCTTTAGTTTTTGAAATAAAACTACATTTCATTATCAGTATCTATTGGTATTTAGTGTAGAGGGAGGCGTTTGCTATGTATCTATTTTTTATTCCTTTCTTAGGTGTTTTATATTTCCTATCCTGGATATGTGTAATGTGGTGATTTTTATAAAGAGAAAAGGATAGATAAAGATAGAGATATTTTCAAATGCAATGAGGTCATTTGATGTCCTCATGTAATTTTCAATAATAAATGAAATCATTATTTGAATATTTTATCTTCCCTACTTTCCAACTGCCTTAGTTTAGGAACGCTGTCAAATGATTATAAACGAGTGCCTTTAATGCATCTACCACATTCCTTTCCTATGTCTCACCATTCTCAGCTATTCACTAACATTTCATGGATTCCAGGGTGAGGTAAATTTATTGAATTTACTTTCTCCTTTCTCCCTTTTTATTTTCTGCTGCACAAAAGTAGCTGTTCACTGCGTATTGTACTTTCCAATTCACCACTTGAAACGTTCATCTCAATGCAATCTTTCTTTACCACTCTGTAAAGAGCCTTTCAGCCTCTTAAGAATATAAATTCAAATTTGTCTGACTTACCCTTATTTTTATAACACCATCAATTCATAGTTATGATGCTATTTTTCTTAGCTCACACTTAAAAAGAATGAAGTCGACACTTTGCTAATAAGGAATGCTAGCAAATTTGAGTTGAGATTTGTTTTGTCCAAGACTGATGTAGATCCTAAGACAAATCTCTCAGGACACACAAGATAAGAGAAAATTTTACAAATGCCTTAGTGATTTTTACCATTTACAATACAGTTGCTATGTATTCAAGAGAGTTGGGAAGGGAGGGAGGGAGGAAGTCACAGCAGACAGTTTTGCTTTCTTTCTAAGTGTGTCTTTTTAGTACTTGGTATGGCAGCCAGTGGTCAGCCTCATCAGGGTTCCTGGTGTTCGCCTGGAATATCTGACTTCCTTAAGAGCCAATCTCTGCATATCCCCTGATTTTGCCCTTTAGAGCCTCCTGTTCCAAGAGGGCACCAAGTCTAAACTGATAACAAAATTTGCCAAATGTATTCTTCCTTTTTTTGGCTTAAAGCAACAAGAATACTCCTCAGTAGCATTGCCAAGGTTGAAAATCCATTCCCATTTGCCCCATAGTTCATTTTACTGAACATCAATGGCACTCTGCCAGGATCCAATCTGGGATGCTGTCCAGGTAGGGAGTGAGTCATAGAGTTGCTATTATTTTAATCTGTTTCTTTACACTACTTATTGCAAACAATTACTTGATGCTTCTAACATGGTGAGGAGACACTCCTTAATTTCATATTGATTTAAGTTTCTCTCTATGTTTATATTCCACTTGTCATTTCAGTTGGAGGAAGGGGTGGAAAGGGCCACAGAGCAACTTTTGTTCAAAGCTGTCATCTAGACAAAAAATATCTGGTCTCCATTTTAAACAGAAATATTCTTACCAAAATATTATTTATTTAAGACTTGAAGTTATTATCTGTTCCCAAATTATACAAACATATACATTTGCTTCAATTCTAGAAGTATCTTCTAATAGAAGAGTAAATTAGCACCCCACAATCATTGATGTTTTAAAAAGTACTGAAAAGGTATGTTGAATGTCAGGAAACTGAATGTATGTTTTATTATTGCCATTCATCATCATTTCAAAAGCCCTGTTAAAGTAACAACCTCCATATGCCCAACATATTGCTTACAAAATGAGCAAATACTGCTCACTCTTCCTATTTGACAAACTATAGTAATCAGTGTCCATTTGGTTTTAAATGAAAGAAATATAATTCAAAGTTTATCTCACACACACATAGTCAGTAAGAGTGAAAATGAGAGAGAGAGAGAGAGGGAGAGAGAATAATCTAGCACATAAAAGTGAATGATCAAGGAGTTCTCTGCTTAAGAAGAGCTAAGTTCAGAAGATCAAAAGTGGATTCTGTGTATTTATATATCTGCTGCTTTTGATTTCAGAAGTAGTATAGCCTAGGGCTTAAAATATCTGAATGATATTAGCTATCCTTATTATGAGCACCACTACTAATATTAATATTATCATTAGCACATAATTCTGTATTACCTATGAAAGTGTTTTTTAAATTATTTTATTGTTGTTCATTTATAGTTGTCTGCATTTTCTCCCCACCCCTCTACCCTACCCCAGCCAAACCCACCTCCCTCCCCTGCTTCCACCCTCCCCCTTGGTTTTGTCCATGTGTCCTTCATAGTAGTTCCTGAAAACCCTTCACCCTACTATCCCTTCCCCCCTCCCCTCTGGCTATTGTTAGATTGTTCTTAACTTCAATGTCTCTGGTTATATTTTGTCTGCTTTTTCTTTTGTTGATTATGAAAGTGTTTTTATGTTTTGTTTATTTTGCTGTTTTTGTAGTATATAACAGTATAGATTCATTCAATTATAAAATGTTGATGTTTCAATGAGTTGGCCACTAGGGAACACAAAAACTAATAAGAAACTCTTTTTTGTTTCTTAACCTATTGCTATTTTAGAAAATGAAATAGGACTCATAATAACTAATTAGAGAAGATAACATATTTTAGAAAATAAAATTAATATTAAAAAGTTCTATTGTCCATATAAAACATATTTTACATAAAAAATTGGCACTCCATTCTTCCTTCATTAGATAGAGACTGCCTACAAAATAATTTATTCTGGGTCCAGTAGTTATGAAAGGGTATAAAATCATGGAAGGGTAAAGAAATTTTAATATATAGCTCTTATGCTTTAATGTGTCTCTTTGAATAGAACAGTAAATAATAACTGCCTCTCATGAAAGTTTACATTGTGTCAACCTGTTGGCTTTTATTGGATTGAAACTCCCTCCAGATAACCCATGTCCATCCCAGGCCTGTGCTCATAAACCCACTCATTGTCAAGCGCTGAGCTGAAGGGAAGCGGTTGACTAAAATAGAAAGCCAAAATTATAGTGACAATTATGACTTGATTAACTAACTGCAATAGTATAAACAACAAACCAGAAAGAAAGTGTCGACATTGTCAATGTTCCACTTTTCCCCATGGACCCACAGCAGCTGAGAATGAGCACAGGTCGGGGAGATCATCTCATTGATAAGGGTCTTAAATAGGAGTCTTAAATAAAAGGCTCTTGTTATTTTGTGAATCCCCAGGAGCTGGGATCAGAAAAGTACTGAGTACTAAGTTCGTGGAGAAAACATCTTCAAGGCACTCCCACCTCCCTTAATAAAATCTCAGCAGCAGCAACTGGGGAAGGTATCAGCTGAAGGCCCCTGCAAAGCAGATTCCAAATGCAGGCACATGGGTTAGCAATGCAGCTAGGCTGAGGAGCATGCTCCGAGCAGCTATTCCCTTTAGAGACTGCAGTGCATTAGCTGTGGGCCAGCCCTGTGAGGAAGGCAGGCTTTCCCCATGAGGCTTGCGGTCAAGTCCCTATGGTCAAGACGGAAAAATCACATAAGACTTTGACTTGCATCCAGGCACCTCATTTATTTAAGAGAAAAAAAATTTGAAAGGTAAAGTAATCTTTATTTCATCTCAGAGATGACTATGTTTTCTATTTAATCAAATAATTAAATATGTCTTTAATAATTAAATGAAAAAACTGTGGTAAGAGGTTTTTACCATTGATAAACTTGGAAAGCCGTATTTAACTTTTTTAATTTTATGTTTTAATTACAGTTTAGATTTAATATCATTTTGTATTAGTTTCAGATTTACAGAATATTAACTAGACAATTATATACTTTTCAAAGTAGCCCCCTCAATATCTCAAGGACCCACCCGGCACCCTAAGTAGTTACTAAACATTTTTGACTGTATTCCTTATGTTGTACTTTATATCCCTGTGACTATTTTGTGGCTACGAACATAGAAATCTATATCCCTTCAACTTTTTGAGAGAGAACATTTTAGTATCTTCCTTTTCTTTGACATGTTCTTCTGCATTTGACTCTTTAAACCTGCTGTCAAAACACTTCCCATTGAGTTTCACACTTTTATTTAGTTAATTACTTTTCTGCGCACCCTGTAAATCATCAGCATTCCCTGTGATTATGTCTTTCACCATTCTTTTTCACTCCGAACAATCCCTCTCTCCTGTGAATTCAACCACTGCCAAATGATTGATTGCTTACAAATGTCCGTTTCTCAAGCACACTGCTCTTCTGAATGTTAACACGTGAGTTAAACTTCCGCTTGGGAATTTCGTCTAATAAGTCATACAAGAACTTCCCAGTGAACACGTCCAAAATGAACTCATTATCCGCCCAGATAACGTTCTTTTATTAATTTCCCTATGATTGACTCATGTCATTCATCCAGGGTCTCTCAAGCTAATGTCTTCAGCAACATCAATGGTTAATGTTTGTGTCACCTATCACACCATCAGTCACCAAGTGTTGTTGAATATATTTCTTAAACAATTCTTGATTCTCTACTGAACATTCCCCACTTCCTTTGTTCTCTGTTTTATTTTTCTCCATGAAATTTTGTATTTTTATTCTGATTGATTTCCTCTTATCTTTCTACTTTAAATTATTTTTTTCTTTCTACTGCAAACAGGGTCTATTCAAACATATTACTCAAGTGTATTACAACCTTAACATTTCTGTATCTGTGATGTGTACAGGATACAGTGTTTCTACTCCAATTTTCTATTCCTCTCAAATTCGTCCTAATAAAGAGAAAATTTAGCTTTTAATGTTTTATTAACAAGTTATTTTTCTTTGCTATTTGCATCTTTACACAAACTCATTTTGTTGACTGAGAAATTTCTTATCCTTTCCTCCAATATTAAATTCCTATTTAGCTATTAAGGTTTATTTAAATAGCACAGTGTATCCCTTCTCAGGGCCTCTGTATACACCTCACTGGCCTAACAATAACAGCTTTCTTTGTGTGTTTACGGGTGATATGCTTTACTAAATTATAAGCTGTTCAGGGGCTGGAATGCTTTATCTGCTGTTGTGGATAAATGCTAGACCCTAGCTGTGTGTCTGCCAGAGAAAGAAGCTAATGTATTATTTTTCACAAAGGGATATTAATTTCAAAATAATGATTCCTAGGGCACTAAATATCTTTAAAAAATATAGAGATCCTTTAGTAAAAATTTTCTTGCAAAATAAATTTTTTCTTTCTTTTGTAGTTAATACTGCCTCCAACTATTATATTCAAAAACATGTATTAAGTATACAGACAGAGTGGGGCAAAAGTAGGTTTACAGTTTTGAGTATGTAAAACACAGAGTTTATTATTGTATTATTATTTGTTAACTATTATATTATTTTATGTACAAACAACTATAAGTGTACTTTTGCCCCACCCTGTATTTTTCTGTATAAAGTACCACATGCTATATATAATGCTTTCAGCATGTTTCCTGTCCTTTAGAAAATTAAAATTTAAGTCATATGCTTTATCCTTGGATAAAGTAATCTGGCAAGAAATTTTTACCACTATTTGTATTAGAAAAATGTATGAGAAAAATTAATTTACTACATGAAATATTTTCAGTATGCCAAATTTATTCTCCCAACATATAATGCGTATATCTAATGAAGCAGGAGAGCAATATTTGTCTGCTTTTGTGAATGTAACTAGTTTCTCTTCACACATAGTTTTTCTTCACATTAAAATATAGACTTATTAAAAATCTGAAAGACTGTACTGTAAATATAATTTAATTTTAAATATCAACATTATTTTTAAATGATGATGAAGATGAGGGATAAAGAAGAGACTGTGCCTAATAGGCTCTTTCTGTGAATAACGTACAATGAGAGCTGCAGAATTAGAAGAGCGATTAGGCTGCATGGAGTCCTTGCCACCTGCATTAACTGCACATGAAACCAATCCTTCTAATAGCGCACTGTCTTGTCAGGGCAGTTTTGGTAAATTCTATGTCAGCTAGCTGTTTCAAGCCCGACTAAAGCTATAAACTTTGGGCAAGTGTTTTAATATCCATGTATTTAATTTCTGTTAAAAAAAGATGTAATAATATAGGGACTTTCTTAGGAACGATTTAGGTAATGCACAATTTTAAAGTTCTTAAATGAATGTGTGGCACATAGAATACCTCGTGAATGTTAGAAATGTTATACATTTTATCATTACATCCTCTTCTTAATTATCACTGCTAACATGTGTTAGTAAAAGAATAAAAACTCTAAATTTATAATTCTTTAGAGAAGGACATTGCTATATAATTTCAGTATATCATCTCACTTATATTCCAATAGCAACTCCAATGAAGAAGTTCAATGGTATTACCATTTTATTTTATTATTTTTTATGATGAGCAAACTGAAGGATTTTCAGAAATTTTAAATATTCTTATCTGAGACACCAGATCAGTAATAGGTGGCACCTGTGTTCAAATCCTTAACTATCTGTGTTTAATATCTATGCTCTTTTTATTTCACCATTCTAGACAAAATACTAGAAGAAGATAGATATTTTAGAAGTGAGTTATTGCATGTAAGTGCTTAGTGAAAACCTAATTGCTGTACTACTATTTATATAATTTAGTAGAATACTCATTGTTTTGTTCTTCCTTAAATGTTGTAATTTAAATCATTTTTATTCTAAAAAAATTTCAAATAGTTTCTGTAATGTATCATTGGACTTAGGTCATCATTTGAAACACAATTTTGCCAAGTGCATTTTTTTCCAGTAGAAAATAGCCAGAGAATATCCTTTATTCATATCTGTGATTTGGTGTGTTTTACTTTGCAATGATTGGTGTAAGGAAATTATTTTGCAAATGTGTTTCCATGAGTAAGATATATACAAAACCTCTATGGACATTGTCATGTTCTTGGAGCAGGGCCTTTAATGGAGTTCTGATGTGACCCATTTTCCAGGGTTGCACAGACTTACTCAGAAGCACAAAAACTGTATAAACCATCCACACTGATCCATGTTACTCTCTCTTGTAAACCCACTGCCTTGCCTTACAGTAATACACTCTTAAGTTCCCTATTTGAAGGGAAATTTTGTGAAGGATACTTCACAAACGGATACAAAAAAAAAGAAGGAATACTTAATTTCTAAGAAAATAAATATGATTTCAAGATCAAAATAGAAGTAATTTTAGGCAAACTTTCATCAATTACTTTTTAGAAACATAAATTTTAAAAAAGCTTATTTCTAAAAATAATGCTCATCTATCTATAAAGAGGAAACCCTATGTGATATTTCAACAATGAAATCTATGGCATATATAATATGCCAGAGTATATATATTTTAAAAATGTAAAATATTTTCTCTTTTGGTTTCATGTGTTGTGTTAGAATTAGTCAAATAAAATGTGGGAACTTGTAACAGATCTTGCTTTTAGCCAATATCAACCCAACTTTAATTCAGACTACATTTTGGGAAAATTTACCTCACTGTTTTCTCAAACCTCACCAGCCCTGGACTAAGCCATCAGCCTCCCTCACTAATCAAGTGCATATTCTGTCTTGTCAAAGAAGACATAAAAACACCAAGGAATTTATCCATTTCTGTGTGGAGGTTAGCAAATGGATATGTTATATTCATGAATGCGATAGACAACAGAAGTAAAAGCATTCATTTCTTCCAAATTCTTGTCACTTCCATGCATCTGTATCAATAAACACACACACACACACACACAATGCTTTGAGTTCCAGTCAAGATGGTGTTGTAGGCAGATGTGACTCACCTCCTCGCACAACCACATCAAAATTACAACTAAAATATAGAACAACCATCACTCAAAACCATCAGAAATTATTCCAACATTTGCCTCATAAGAGTGCCAGAAGGAAAAGAGAAAGAGCAAGAAATTGGAAATCTATTTGAAAAAATAATGAAATAAAACATCCCTAATTTTGGTGAAGGAAATAGCCATGTAATTCCAGGAAGCACAGAGAATTCCATTTATGATGAATGCAAAGAGACCCAATCCAAGACACATCATAATTAAAACACCAAAGCTTAAAAATAAAATCTTAAAAGCAGCAAGAGAAAGTAGTTACCTACAGGGGAATTTCCACAAGATTTTCAGCTGATTTCTCAATAGAAACTTTGCAGGCTGGAAGGGATTGGCAAGAACTATTCAGTCAGGAAAAGCAGAGACCTACAGCCAAGATTGCTCTACCCAGCAAAGCTATCATTTAGAATTGAAGGGCAGATAAAGTGCTTCCCAGACAAGAAAAAATAGAGGAGTTCATCATCACCAAGCCGTTATTAAATGAAATGTTACAGGGACTTATTTAAGAAAAAGAAGAAGGTCAAAACTATGAACAATAAAATGGCAATAATACATATCTATCAACAATTGAATCTAAACAACAAACTAAGCAAACATGAAGAACAGAGACAGAACATGGATACGGAGAGCATTTTGCTGGTTGCCAGATGGGAGGCGAGTGTGGGGGAAGAATGGGTGAAGAGGGGAGGGAATTAAGAAGTACAAATAGGTAGCTACAGAATAGCCTTGGGGATGTAAACTACAGTGTAGGAAATGGAGCAGCCAAAGAACTTTTATGCATGACCCATGGACATGAACAATGGTGTGGGGATTGAGTGAGGGAGTGGGGGTGCTGGGTGGAGGAGGGCAAAAGTGGAAAAATCAGGACAACTGTAATAGCATAATCAATAAAATAAAATTTAAAAAGAAATAATAAAATAAAAATCTAAGCACAAAAATAAATAATAAAAATAAATGCTTCAAAATTATTTCCTTATTTTACATTTACACATATGCAAAACTGCCCATATAATTCATACCCCAAAACAACATAACTTTGAAATTTCTTTTACAAGTTTAGATAAAAACATATTTCATTAATTAATTTAAGAAAAATATTAGTGATTTTTTTATGTGGACCTGGATTTGAAAAGAGTGGAAAACAGAAGAGAATATAAAGTATACTTTTATCTTATAAAATGTCTATTAAAGGAGTAGGTATTACAAAGATAAGAAAATTTATAATATATTAGATATGGTAATTTTGTCAACATCTGTTTTTAATCTTATATTAAACATAAGGTTTTCATGTATGGACCTTATATGAAATGAAAAGTCAATAGTAAATTTATGAATTTATTTTTAGAAAGCTAAAAATAATCATAGGACAATCTCTCTAAATCTTAAAATTCTTGAAGGAGAAGGGAAAAGAACCAAAATGTATTGAACACCATTGAATGGTTTTTTTTAACTTTATATATTAATTTATTTGTGTTATTTAATTGATATGAATTCAACAGATAATAAAATATTTTAAAGTATCAGTCATTTGATGTGTGCAAAAAAACTATATGCAATTTTTATTACTTTAAAATAATTAATTCTAATATTATAGTTTGTTCTCTCATGCTCATGAAATCCACAGTGAGTCGGTATGGTTAAAATTCATGATAATGAATAATACTATTCATTTTTATATAGCTTAATATAAATATTATTACATTATTCTTATATGAGATTATATGAAATTCCTTCTTAAAGATAAAAATGCATCTTGAGGGCAAATTCCAATAACAAAATTTATATCATTCTGGGTTATGTAAAGTAAAATTTTAGCTTCACAGAAGGACTAACATTTTATCTAAGGTACACAAAGATTAAAACAGTGCTACAATTTTAATAGAGAAATGTTGTATATAATCTTGAATAGAAATTAAAAATAAACAAGTATACTTTCCAAAATTTGGAATTAAATGAGAATGCGCACTGCCATAACAAAGTGGGCGAATTCCAAGGCCACTTTTCTTCAGCGAGTAAGAGTTCGGAATGACATGGGAAATGTTGCACGTGTGATTTTTTTGATGTATTGGTTTTATGCAGGGGTTAGATGCTTGATAGGTTGTTGACAAGTTCCAAGAATCCTATGCAGAAATCACACCTGTCATGAAACATACCTGTCATGTATTTTGAGGCTTGCTTCTTCTTTGCAACAATACAAATGGATGGTAAAATAAGCTAAGTGAACTCAGAATGTCATCAAACACAATGTAAACCACACAGAATCCAGCACGTTCATATGCACAAACCCTTCTTTTTGTAAGACTTGAAGAACCCACTCTGAGTTACAAGCTATTCTTTTTAAAATGAATATGGTATAATTTTATAAGTAAATTTTGATAATACTTATCTATCATTCCAATGATTCCATATTATACTTATAAAGTTAGTAATAAATATAACCATTTACAAATCATTTGAAATCTTAGTGATTCAGAAGTGGTTTCTGTTGTTTGAAATATTAACTATCTTCTGTTCCTACACTACTCAGAAAGTCTTTAAAAAAATTATAATGTTACTTTTAAATTTACTTTAAAATAATCAATTGGTTAAAAGTGGCTGCTTTTGAGGTAGAGATATGAGAATGGCTAATTTAAAGTACATTTTATCAGATTATTATTTATGATACTAATCCTTATATTTCTAAGTGACAGGGGTATATTATAAAGGTATTTATTAGAATTAATATCAATTGATTTCTTTTTAAGAATTTATTTTAAGTTTTATTTATTTTTAGGAGAGGGGAAGGGAAGAAGAAAGAGAGGGAGAGAAACATCAACATGCAGTTGCCTCTCTCACTCCCCAACCTGGGGACTTGGCCTGCAACCCAGGCATGTGCCCTGACTGGGAATTGAACCAGCGACGTCTTGGTTCTCAGGCCCAACCAAGCTCAATCCACTGAGCTACACACCAGCTAGGGCTCAGTTGATTTATCATTGTGGAGAATGAGAATGACCTCCTCTTCTCTCTCTGCCCTTCTCAGTTCCCAAAGTTCCTGTGTGATTTCTTGCAAATTGAAGGAGTGTCACTTTTAAAAAATAAGTATCTATTTATTTGAAACAAATAAATTATAACATGTTTTATTTTAAAGCTGATAAATGCCATAGATATTTAAAATGTAGCAAATATCATGGTATTCTTATTGACTAACCAACATTTATATTGTTCTGCATAATTCTGGCTGTATTCTATGAATATTTCCTTTGTGTGATGGCAAATAGAAAATAATACTTTCTATAGGGGACACTGGAAAAATAGTTCTGTCCTTTGCCAATGGTATTTTTTTAATGTTATTAAAGTTTGTTTATTTAAATTAGTTTTGATTTAGAAATGTTATTTTTGCCTCAGAGTATTATTGACAATGTTATGTAAATTTTTACTATTATTATCGAATTACAGAAAAATTTGTCCAAATCTTTCACACAGGAGATGTAAGATTTACAATTTTTCACACTGTACTTTAAAATAATTTAAACCTGTTTCTCCTCCATTGTGCACATTCTCCCAGTGCTACGTCCCATATGACACACCTGTGTACCATGACCTGGCTTATCCCCACATGACACTGCAGCTGAAACAGAAAGCAGGAGTATTACTGGGAGCCTTGTTTACACCTAAGTAGTTTTCCACGATTTTACAATACACAGAAATGGTGGTAATCCTAAAAAATGCACCACATTATCTCCAATTCAATGCGTTACTCATTCATTTCTTCTCGGCGGGATCCTGAGCATGTCCATGCCCATTCTAGCACTACCATACTGGAGGGAAAAGCAGACTCCCTCTAGTGAGAATTGAAGTGGGAAAAGGAAAACAGTATTTATTGTAAATTGCAATTAAAATATTTTGCTTTTATAAACTTACCAAAAAAGAAAAAAAAACATGAACATATGCACACATTACTGGGACTTCACACAAATTAGAGGTCCTAACACTTCCATTTTCTTAGCCTTATGCTAAATCACTTTCATAAGCACATATTACTTTGTTTTTTCATCAGTTTAAAGTAGTTAGAGCATTCTTTTGAATAAAGCAATATTCACTCTTTATATTAGTACTCCTAAGCAAATGACTTTATAGCTGAGTTTTGCTGTGTTCTGTAATATTTTCTTTTTCCTGTCTCATACGATTTTGACTGTTATTTGGTGATTGAGTTACTATTTGTCATAAGCCTATATTTACATAGTGTTATACATACTTACCATTAAGCCACTTCCCATGTTCCCCGCAGTTGTTCAAATGTGCCCTCAGTACTGCTATACGACATCATGTGTTTTTAACCATTCTTTAAAAATGTCATCTCTCCTGGGAAGAGCTGACCCTTTCGGTGATGGAGGTCTACTGCAGTGCTCTAAATCTGTGATCTGCCTGACCGTGATCCTAGGAATCCCCTTGATTTCTCTTGTGCTTTGATAATGGGAAACAATAAAATGGAATAAACACTGCTAAGAGAATCACTTAAAATAGAGTTGAGAAGCTACTTGGGAAGCAAAGCCAGTGACCTTGGGCCTCAGTTCTTTGAGTTGCTATCAAGTTGCCAAACCTGTTCCTCCACTCAACTCAAGGCTGAGACATAAAATCCTGGAGCCGTAAACAACCTGGAATAACTGCTGCATGGACACACACACACTTTATTTCTCTTATAGTTTTGTTCCCTTCATTTGCACCTTAGAACTAATCAAGCACTGTTAACCTAGCCAGAAATCCTTCATTTGCATGGAAGGATTATACTTTGTGCTCTTGCCTTTAAAAACCCTGCCATTTTCCTTCTTTCCAGAGAGCAGTTTGGGTTCCTTCTTGAATCTGCATCTCTCAGATTCAAATTAAATATACTTTATGAAATTAAATAAACTTTTAATTTGTTTTACAGCCTCAGGTCTTTATTGGTTAAGAGCTTCAATCTCTTGTTCATTAGATCCCATGGTTTTTGTCTTTTTTTGTTTCCTATGAATGAATACACATGAAATATTTCTTTCTGTACATTCTTGACTAATGGTGTTCAGAGGAAAATATTTTGAGAACTGAAAACTTGAAAAATGTTTATATTCAAACCTTATATTTAATTATTAATTTACTGAATATCTAGGCCAGCAACTTGTAACCTTTTTCATCACATGGTACTCATAAACTAATTACTAAAATTCTATGGCACATTAAAATATATATATTTTTGATTATGTGACAAAAATGGGTATAAATTTGATTTATTCATACCAGACAGCTATTGTTTAGGCTGTTGTCATTTTTTAATTTGACAATCTAAGGGAAAAGAAGTCAGTGCCCTGGACTACATAGTCCAGAATTGAATGTTTTAAAAATTATTGTGGCACACTGGTTGAAATTTGCTGGTCTAGGCTGTTTGTAAAATTCTAGTTGTGACTTTTTTCCCCCTGAGCACTTTAAGGATATTGTTTTATAATATGTTGGCTCCCAGTGTTGCTGATGAGAAATATTGTGATTATTGAATTTATATATAAACTCTTCCTTGGGGAAAAAAACAGAATGAAAACCATACTTTCTGTGTTCATTAGGGAGAGATAATATAGGTAAGAAACTGTAAGAAACTGTCTTTTGCAGCCATGGATGCAGTCAGAATTGTGGTTGAGAGGATGTAATGCAGGGCACAGAAAATATCTGATATGTGGACCCAAATTAAAGTACATCATTATGAAGGGCTTGCTTGAAGAAGAAGAGGAAGAAGAAGAAGGAGGAGGAGAAGAAGAAGAAGAATAAGAAGAAGGAGGAGGAGGAGGAGGAAGAGGAAAAGAACAACAACAAGGGCAGAGGAAAGTAGTCTAAAAATAAAATGGCACTGCATACATATCTATCAATACTCATCTTAAATGTTAATGACTTAAATGCTCCCACCAAAAGACAAGGTAGATGAATGGACATGAAAAAAGACTCATATATATTCTGCCTCCAAGAGACCCATCTTAGATCAAAAGACACACACAGACTAAAGGGATGGAAAAAAGATATTTCATGCAAATAGAAAAGGAAAAAAAGCTGGGGTAGCAGTACTCATGTCAGACAAAATAGACTAAAACTAAGGCTATAGTAAGAGACAAAGAAGGACACTACATAATGCAAAAGGGAACAATCCAACAGAAGAATAAAACCCTACTAAATATTTATGCACCTAACATAGGAGCACCTAAATATGTAAACCAAATCTTAATGGACATAAAGGGAGAGACTGACAGAAATGCAGTCATATTTGGGAATTTTTACACCCCACTGACTTCAATGGATAGATCTCCAGATAGAAAATCAACAAGGGGACAGCGGCCTTAAATAACAGACTAGATCAAATAGATTTATTGATGTCTTCAGAGCGTTTAACCCCAAAGCAGCAGAATATACATACATTTCAAGTGCACATGGAACATCTTCTAGGATAGACCAACTTTAGAACACAAAACAAGTCTCAATAAATTTAAGAAGACTAAAGTCATATCAAACATATTCTCTGACCAAAATGCTATGAAACTAGAAATTAATCAGAAGAACACTGAAAACTAAAAAAGATTTTGCACAGAAAAGGAAAACATCAACAAAATAAAAAGACAACCCACAGGTTGAGAGAATATATTCAATATATTTACTGATACACTTGATAAATGCTTAAAATTCAAAATTTATGAAGAACTTACAAGATCAATTCCAAAAAACAAAAAAACAACAGCCCAATTAAAAAGTTGGCAGAGGAACTGAATAGACACTTCTCCAAAGAGAACATACAGATCACCAATAGACATATGAAAAGATGCATGTCTCTAATCATCAGAGAAATGCAAATTAAAACCACAATGAGATACCATCCCACACCTGTCAGAATGGCTACCATCAATAAATCAACAAACCACAAGTGCTAGTGAGGATGCGGAGAAAGAGGATGTTGGTGGGAATGCAGGCTGGTGCAGCCACTGTGGAAAGCAGTATGGGGATTACTCAAAAAATTAAAAGTGCATTCACCTTTTGAACTACTGCTCCCACTTTTGGCAATATATCCAAAAGAACCCAAAACACTAATTTGAAAGAACATATTCCCCTGCAATGTTCATTGCAGTGTTATTTATAATCACCAAGATATGGAAACAGCCCAAGTGCCCATTAGTAAATGAGTAGATAAAACAACTGTGGGACAATTACACAACGGAATTCTACTCAGCCATAAATAAGAAGAAAATTTTATCCTTTGCAACAGTATGGTTGGACGTGGAGAAAAATTATGCTAAGTGAAATAAGCCAGCCAGAAAAGAGCAAATACTGTAAGATTTTACTCATATGTGGAATCTAATGAACAAACTGAACTAACAAGCAGAGCAGAGATGCACTCAGATAGACAGCAGGATAAAAGCTAAGGTGGGGAGCTTAGGGGGCGGAGGGATTGACCAAAAAGGAAAAAGGACTCATGGACATGGACAACAGTGTGGTTATTGCAGGGGCGGGGAGAGGAGGTGGTATTAAGGACTAAATTTTAATGGAAAAGGTACAATAAAATCATAAATAAATAATTTCAGAACACTTATGGATGAAGAGAAGTTTCAAAAAACTTTCACAGAGAGAGAAATCAAGTTCCATATAACATCAACAGTCAGAACGGCTTCCAACTTCTTAACAGCAAAACCAGGAGCAGGGCCCACTCCTGAGGTACTGTGGCATCCTCTTCACAGCCTTAACAGATTGAGCTCTAGTTTTATTAACAGTGATTACACATTCTCATGTTCCTTTCTTCCTGCTTTGGGCTTCCCTGGTCCCCCTCCTCCCAGGAATCATCTGCCCAAGAAACTTCCTGCAGCCAAGTCTGTCTCATGCTTTGCTTTCAGCACCCAGGTTGACAGAGTGAATTTATTGTGCCAGGGACTATGTGACACTTTTAAATCAATATTACATTTCTACTATTATGCAAAATTTTCTTTAATCATTTTTATGGTACCCTACACTATTTTCTCTTTCTTTCTAGAACACTTTTATTTGAATATTGAGTCTTCTGAACACATTCTTTATTAATTTTTCAATGTTTCTCCAACTTCCATATTCACAGTTAATAAAAAAGTATTCTTGAACATTAAAAATATGATAGCAGAATTTAAAAGTACACCTAAATACAAGAATTAAATCTTCCAAAATGGATTAAAAACAAGAACTTCCATGAGATAATGGAGTTGTTTTCAATCTTGGGTTTAATCAAGGCCCAGGCTGACCCTCAGACCATTTGAAGAAAAACTTCAGTGGAAAGATGCTGGTGGCATCTTTCTGGGAGCAGATATTGTTTCTTCTTGTTTTTACTCCATTTTGGAAGACAATTCTGGTATTACGGCATATTTTTAAATTTTGTTATATTTTTAATGCATGATAACTCTTTTTATTATTGTGAACATTCCAAATTTATTATATCCTGTCTCTTTTATAAGTGTGACTTATAAAATGACAGTTTTGCCAATAGATAGGACTTATTGACAGAGAGATCCATTTTCCTAAAGTCCGAATATGGCTTTCTTTCACTCAGAATGTTTAGAATTTATGGAGGAAAAAATCTTGACATTTTGTTTATAATATACTATATTGCCTAGACTGACATCTTTTGGTGAACCGATTAGTGTAGAGACCCTTCAATCTTGCTATATGTTATAGAATACAGATACACATATGTGTTTGTCAGTATCTCTGTTATTTTTACAAAATTAATCTCCCTCAGAATTCTCTCACCAACTGTACCTAGAATTGTAACCAACAATAAACTCTAATTTTCTTTTCAGGGAGGAAAACCCCATTCTGCTCTATATAGTTACTCTTATCTCAATGTGACCGGGATGTGGAACCACTGTCTTTTCCAATGGTCCTTGAACATACCAATTTTGGGCCATTTGGGCCATTTGTATTGAGAATTGCCATACTGTTTTTTCCTTTCACTTCTCCTGCTTTGATTCAGCTTTCCAGGGTGTGCTGGGCTAGAGAGTACACCTTCTCCCACTTCTCAGTGCACAGAAGAATACTGTTAATTTCCTTTATTATCTTGATGTTTATAATTTTGTGGTGTCATTGTTCCTTTTTCTATCCACTCAGTGTGATTCAGTAGCAAGCAGAGTTAAGTGGTTCCCCTAACAGAATAAAATGAAAAGCATTTAGGTAAACAAGCCAATATTTTTGATGGACCTTTGAAATAGTTTCTCCGTGTTGAATAATCCAGTAGCCATCGTTTATTTGGTTGTTTCTTTCCTCATCAGAGCGATTTTTCTCATGAGCTGTTTGAAGTGTGCAGGTAGATTTAATATGACCCTGGGGTACTTTGTGTGGATGTTTTATACTTTAGCGTTACAGCTTTACCATGGAACATTCAGTGTGAGAATACATACACAGAGGTCCTCCCTCATCTACTGTTTTGTTGTCTGTGGTTTTAGTTACCTGTGGTCAACAGAAGTCCAAAAATATTAAATGGAAAATTCCAGAAATAAGCAATTCTTAAGTTTTAAATTATACATCTTTCCAATGAAATCACACCCCATCCTGCTCCATTACACTAGGGAAGCAAATGATCCCTTTGTCCCACATTTCTGTTACAGATGGAGAGAGAGAGACCCGAGTCATGAGACTCCCTCCCTTGCCTCCGTTCATGTCTCCCTTGCAAGAGAATAATTCAATCGAGAGACAAACACGTATAGTGGAAATGAGATGGCAAGTTTATTTATGAAACACATACGAGGTCAAAGCTGCAAGCAGGCTAGCCTAAATGACCCCGTAGAGAGGAAATAAAGTTGTCAGTAAGTTTATTCTATACACTTGAGCCCAGGCTACAAGTGGGTACTTAGCTAATCTAAGTACGCCAATTATTGAGATTCAGAGGTTATATCCTTTAGTCAGCTTTCAGGTTCCTTCCCCTTCTAAATCTTGGGAATAATGTGCTACGAAGGCTTTCTTTCTCAGTTAGCAAAGGGTCTTTGTCTCAGTGAAATTGTTACAGAGGCTCCCTTTCCCATCATAGGCCCCCCTCTTGCTCCTGTGCAATTCCTGCTTGTGATGTTCAACACCAGGCAGTCTTAGGAAGATTGTTACAGAAGCCCTTTTTCTCACCAGCCTCAAGGACTCTCCCTCCTCCTGTGCTATTTTGCTTGCAATGCTCAAGAAATCTTGAGCAATCTTTGCAGCAATCTTATCAAATGGAGCTCAGGACTGCTGAGTTAATTGATGAGACACGTCTTCCTTTTGCTCCCAGCTTCCGGTATTCTTAGATTGTAATGGGCAGGACCCTGCTTTTATTACCCTCTGGCTACTCATTCCTAGCTGCTACCTAAAATGTCTCCATTGCATGTGTTTCCCCGACAGTTAGTCACTCAGTATCCATCTGGGACATCAGGTTGACTGTTGCAGGGTAGCAGCAGTGCTTGTGTTCAAGTAACACTTATTTTACTTAATAATGACCACAAGGTGCAAGAATAATAGCATCGGGATTCAGATGTGCCAAAGAGGAGTTGAGAAGTGCTTCCGTTGTGTTAAAATGTTAAAGTTCTATACTTAATAAGGTACTTTTTCATCTCACATCATCATAAGATGAAGGTTAAGTACAGTACAATAATATATTTTAAGAGAGAGACCACAATCACATAACTGTTATAACAGTATACTGTGATAATAATTTTGTTTTGTTGTTGATCTCTTACTGGGCATAATTTATAACTTAAACCTTATCATAGGTATATATGTACAGAAAAAAATAGTATATATAGGGTTCCATGCTATTCACAGCTTCAGGCATCCACTGAGGGTCTTGGAATGCATCCCTTGGCGATAATGGGGGACTGCCCTAATCTTATGGTGAGAATAGCCTTTCACAGTAAACCTGGGTGTTCAAACTAAGATACGGAGCTCCTTCATTTCACTTTCTCTTTCCAGTTAACCTCCTGCAGTGGTTTTGGAGTTCTAACAGCATTTTGAGGAACTGTACTTTTTTGGGTAATTGCTATTTGATATTTCTTTAAGACTAAAATGTCAGTTTCTGTGTTGCTCTTTGCTTGAATTTATTATTTCTGTATTTGTAGTAGAATTTTTATTCCAACTGTCAACAGATAGTTTTATCCCAACTGTGCCTTCCTATAGACACATTAAGAGCAACTCCCAGTGGTGTTTTTGGCTTGCTCAGAATTCGTAATCAGAAACTCTCAACCTCCAGATACCTAGGAGGTTCTCCACTCAACACGTGTGTGGAAGTTTGGCAATTTCTTCCCGGCAAGAAATAGGAGATTAAAAGAGCTTAACTACCCCTCACGTGATTTTCCCTTCAGATACAATATTTTTAATTTATTGAAAATCCTAAGTCTTTCCTTTGTTTCAAATGTTGGAAATGTTACATTGAGTAATGTTGACCTCAGTATTACTTTTGAATCCTTTATACAAACTTTGTTTCAACACACAGGAAAGAATACTTATTTGTTACATAAATGCATAGGGTATTTTAGAAAATAGCTACCTGAAAAGAGCAGCTAGCTATACAGGCGTCAAGACTAGCATGTACGTGATATGGATAATTCCCTTTGCCACAATGCTCTCTCCTCCAACAGGGCACATGCAATTACCTCCCTGTGTGTAGAACAGCAATGGTGTTAATTCTGTAAATATTAGCTATCTCTAAAGTCACCAATATTTCTATTTCTGATATGATTTTGTGTGGTTACAGTTCAAGATGTATTTTTTATTCTTTTAGGAAGCATACATACTTTAAAAAATCATAATATACATTGTGGAAAATATAGAAAGCTATTTAGTTTTATCATCCTATATGTCCTCACCCCTATTATTCCATATCTGATCCCTAATTGGGCCCTAATGAGCCTAAAAACTTTCCTTCTCAGCAGCATACTTTTTCATGTCCTAAATTATTCTCCCACTTTTACTTTGCTTTTTCCTGACCAATTTGATACAGCAAGCAATATTGTTTGGTCACAATTTTAATTTCTTTTGAAAACATTTTCTAGTTTTGACAAAAACAAAAATGAACTAAGCAAACAACTAGAACAGGAACAGAATCACAGAAATGGAGATCACATGGAGGGAGGGTTATCAGTGGGAGGAGAATAGGAGAAAAGATACAAGGAATTAGAAGCATAAATGGTAGGCACAAAATAGACAGGGAGAGGTTAAGAATAGCATGGGAAATGGAGAGGCCAAAGAAGTTACATGTATGACCCATGGACATGAACCAGGGTAGGGGAATAATGGTGGGAGGGGGGATGCAGCGTGGAGGGGGATAAAGGGGAGAAAAAAATGGGACAACTGTAATAGCATAATCAATAAAATATATTTGAAAAATGTTTTATAGTTTTGAGTTTGTACTTTGTACTTCATTTGTTAAATTTTGTCCTTAGAATTTATTTTTTTGATATTGATAATTGAGCTGTTTTCTCCATTTTATTTTCGGCATGCTCATTGTTAGTGTGTTGTTATACGATTTCTTCTGCTATATTGACATTGCATCCTGAGTGCTTGCTGAATTAGTTTATTAATTCCAATAATTTTTCAGAGGGTGGAACATTCCTTATAATTTTCTAAATTCAAAACCATACCATTTGTAAATACAGTTTTCCAATCTATTTTGCCATTTTTCTTCTTGTTTTAAAACTAATTTCCCTTTCAAAATTCTTCAGTACAATGTTGGGGAAAAAAGTGTTGAGGATGGACACGTTCTGTTGAGGAAGAGTTCTATTCCTGATCTTATGGGGAAAATATTCATTGTCATCAAAAGTATGATAATAGCAATGTTTTATTTTTTGTAGATACTCTTTTTCAAGCTGAAGAAATTTCATTCTATTCCTCTTTTTATTGATTATTTTTAGCATGAAATAGTTTTTTTCAAATATTTTTTACTTGTCTATTGAGATTATCATGTTGCTTTTGTCCTTAAATTCTGTTAATATGGTATATTACATTAATTGGCTTTAATAGGTTGAAACTTTCTTACATTCCCAGGATAAGACATGTCAGTGATGGCGTATAATCCTTTTTTCTATGTTTCTGAATTTGTTTTGCTAGTATTTTGTTGGGGATTCTTACATCTTTATGTATAAGGTGTATTCACCTGTATTTTTCTTCCCTTGTGATATCCTTGTCTGGTTTTGGTATCAGGGTAATGCTAGATCACAGAATATGTTGTAAATGAATTTCAAAGGTAAATAAAGAGATAAGATTATATAAAGTGTATATATGTGGAAAACATAACTAAATATAGACCTCATACTATAACACTGATATTGATTAAAACATAAACATAGAGTGAAATGTATCTAATCTTTGAAATAGCCCAAATATCCATCAGAAGTGAAACAGATAAATTATGTTATGCTCATGTATGAAACAATATATGACCATGATTTTGAATAAATTATTAGTATACCAAAATGATATTATGATATTGAATTAGATATTGCATGCATAATAGTAAATGTGAGAAGGTAAACACTAGAGTAAACATGGCATATAAGTCCTTTTACATGAAGTATAAAATAAAATGCCTAATTAATCTACGGTGTTAAAAATTAGCAGTTAGCTTTCAAATGGATGAAAAGTTAGTGAGTGGGGGGAACATGTGGAATATTGTTAATGTTTACATCTTGACCCGTGTGGTTGTTCATATGAGTATGGTTACTTAGGAACAATTTGTTGAGGTACTGACTTATGATTTATTAATTGGCCTACATGCGCATTTCACTTAAAATATTTTAAAATCACTGGGATTTGTAGCAATAATTTTACTATGTGTAACAGTAGAACCAATTGTGTGAGATTTCCTGCTCACATTCTAGAGAACATGATTTTTCTTATTTTTATACTTTTTAACCTTTTTCCTGGCAAAATTAGCATAATATCTGGTTTTCTCTGTTGGGTCACTATTACTATCATTTTAGATAATAATCTACCAATATGGAAGTCAGGATTGCCAGATAACATGGAAGCCATTCCATTATGTTTGTAATTTAATAAATAATGAATATCTTTAACATAAGAATGTCCAAAACACTGAATGTGAAATCCTTATTTATTTAAAAAAAAAGCATTCATCTAAATTTCAAAATTGTGTCCTAATTTCTTTTTTTTGGTAAATCTGTCAACCCTAACAAATATATTCCTACATGGGGCAAAATTAAGATTGTGTCCAAAATGATTTTGCACAATGTTTAATAGGCCTGTGGATATTTTGGGTAAATATCTTTAAGTTCCTAATGGTGCGCTAAGGGATTGAAAATAATTGTAGTTTTGGTGTATATGAGAAAAGGATAATGAGCTCTACCTCATTAAATATCTCGCACAGTCTTTTGAAAGCTGCATTTAATCGAAACAAATACAAAAGAATTGTTTAATAATGTCAAGGATAGTTGGCAAATAATGGTTCTATAACAAACATTTTGTGAGAAACACGGTGTTTTAAAAATAAATAATCTATTGTTTTTACTTCTGAGATATAATGTCTTGAAGTTATTTCCTACAACTTCATTTTATTCAGATTAGATCTAATGATTTGGAATAGCCAGTGGTGCTTATTGGCACTGATCGATGGATAACTAAAGAGAAAACATCACAGCAAAAGCAGCTTCTCCTGTAAACTGAAATAATTGAACCATCGATTTTCTAAGTGCTAGTGTAGAGACTTCAGTTATTTTGGTGTCTGTTTTATAGTAAGATCATTAAAATCCCAATAATTAAAAGCTCCCTAAAACCCAATAAATGCATTTGTATGGAGACGTAAATGCAAAAACAGAAATATATACTGATAGCTAAATGGGCCAATCTATGAAAGGCTGAGGTATGGAATTTATTTTAGGAAATTGCAATAAGAGATGAGAAAAAGGTCAAAGTCAAATGGGGAAAACAGGCTAAAGCACTGTATTCAGGAAAATGCAGGGTAGGGAACTGAGGTTCTTAGTCATGACCTTAGGCTTCTAAGATGGATTCAAATCCCAAAGTTTATAAGAGAGGAAGAGAGGTACCGCAAGAGAAAAAAAAAAAGAGTTCAATTCAGTAAATGTTTAGTGAGTCTATTGTTGACAAAGCAGATGGCTGGTGCTATGGAAATAAAAATCTAAGAATATATACCATATTTTTCGGAGTACAAGACGCACCCAGGTTTTAGAGGAGGAAAATAATTTTGAAGCAAAAAATATGGTAAAATATTTAATAACATCCTTTAAAGCAGAAATCCTTTTCTGCTTTGACATCTTTCCACAATTACGGTAGATTCTGTAGGAGAGTATGGTACACTATCGTACCTTTCTACAACAAAATACAGTAATGACAGAACTATCAGCACTGTGTCCTTCATAGTTATGAGGGCACTGTAGCTGAGAACATCAGTGGATGACACACTGTTATGGGGGGATCTGCTGCTGACACTGTTATGGGGGGATCTGCTGCTGACACTGTTATGGGGGGATCTGCTGCTGACACTGTTATGGGGGGATCCGCTGCTGACACTGTTATGGGGGGATCCGCTGCTGACACTGTTATGGGGGGATCTGCTGCTGGAGGGCCACAGGTTGTGCAACACTCTTGTATGGGGACAGCAGTTTTGCACAACCTGTGTGGCTCTGCAGCTGTTGCCAAATTGCAGCTCCCATCACCCCAACCTGTCCAAGCATGATGGGAGTTGTAGTTTTGCAACAGCTGCAGGGCCACATTGACAGGTGACCCTGAAGTAGAATTTGCCTATGTTGATGTTAATGGCGAACTCACCAGTCATGTGATGGAGGCACATAGGGGCGACTCAGGCTTTCTTCTCCTAACCTGCCTGCACTGCCTGTACCCTCCTCCCTAGCACTATAGTATGCCTTCTCCTGCCTCCCTTGTTTCACACTGCTGGGACACCCCCTCCTCCCAGCCCAGGGCCTGCAGCATCTCCCCACTCCTGCCCCTTGGGCTTCCTGGGGCAGCGACCCTGCTCTGCATCCTGTGACCGCCCCCCCCCGGCCCCGCCCAGCCAGCCAGGTATGCTACATTTGGACTATAAGAGGCACACCCATTTTCCTCCAAAATTTGGAGGGGGGGAAAGTGTGTCTTATAGTCTGAAAAATACGGTAAATTCTCTCATCAAGGATATTTTGTTCTGTATAAGGGTCAAAATTTTGTAAAATAATATTAATAATAAATCCCACACACTATTATTAGATAATATAAAACATTCCGTAAGCCAAGTGTCAGGTAACCTCACTCATATATGAACAATTCAATTTTTATAAGAAATATATCAATGAAAATTATACCTCCTTTGTTTAACTCAACTTATATTTTCTCAGAAAAGTTTGGAGAAATATTTCCAATACTATGCCACATTAAAATCCATAATAAAGTGGTTACAATAAAATATGAAAAAAAAATAAAAGGCCTGGGGAGCTTCCCTCATCAAACACATTAATATACTGAAGCAAAATGTATGAATATTCACAATAAATGGGATAAGAACTATAAATAACTTCAGAGGGAATTAACTGCCAAATGAGCTCTGGCACCAAAATTATGGAAGTAATATTCCATTTTCAGTGCTTACTATCTATAAGCGATCATCGACCTGTTCATTCTTTACTAAAAATGTCATAGTGCTACATTTTCTTTGTTGGGAACAAACTCTTCCTCTATTAAATGAGAAGCAATTATTGTTAGAAAAATCTGAGGCATAAGCTCAAACAAGCATCCCAGCTCACACAGCAGGTAAGAAGCACAAACAAGACCTGTGCTTAGTATACTGATGAGCAACCTAAAGCCAAGCAACACATGCAGGGAAGTGTCCGAGTTGATATTATTGACACATGGCTACACCCAACTAGCAGTCAGTCACTGTTCAGGCTCCAGCTCTCGTTTGAGAGAGAAGCTTTCTCAACATTCCTTAAGCTATATTTCCCCAATCATGTTATAAAGATAGTATTCCCCTCCCATTAAATAAGCAAATCCATCCTCAGGGGTTGAGGGTGAAAAAATATATATCAGAAGAGAAATACTCAAGTAAATTTTTGCTGATACTTTTAACCTGTTGCCTTAAAAGTTTATGTCCACATCTTGTCAAGTGACTTTGTCTCATTTCTTGATATTCCAAATTAATCTTAAAAAATATCTTGTTAGCCCATGCCAAATCTCAAAAATCCATATTTTGGTTTTTTACTTGCCTTTTCTCAGACACCTACATGTGTATTCTGATTTAGTGCAAATATCTAGCAGTCACATCAGAAGCTCTGTGTATCTCCATTCATCACACTGTCTGTCTGGCTTTCTCTTGGAATGAGACTGGAGATAGATGCATGGGGAACATTGACAAAAATGAGGAGGAAACAGTTCCCGTGTGAAACTGGTCTTGTTTTGTTTCCAACATTCATTTATCCAAACAACAGTGTTCTGATCATTGCCTAGGTACTATTCTAAGCCCTGGAGATATATCTGTGAAAAAGAAACATATTTTAAAGAATTTTTGACTTTATAAAGCTTACATTATTGGGATCATAAAGGAATAATATAATAAAATTACTGGATTATAATTGTTATTTTATAATGTAACCTGCTATTTTATGGGTACCTCCCAAAATGTTTGGTAATGTAATTCAGTATTGGCATATTATTAATAAGATGCTAAAATCAGTACATTTCTAGAGAATCCCTTGGAATATAAGTTAATAAAAATAAAGAGAAGAAGAACAATGCTGTCAAGTTGACAAACAATGATTTCATCCTTTAAAGCAATTGATATTTTCAGAATTATTTTATGAATAGATTTGTTGAATTGGTGCTTTTTAGAATTTCATTTTTCTCATAGTGGTTTTAAAATCAATTCTTTTTCATTAGTCAGGGTACAGAAGCAAATTTGATTTCAAAATTTTAATCAATTGAGTTGTCTTTTTTCTTTTTTTGCAGCATTGTTTTTAATTATGAAAAACTGAAAATAATTTAAGTACCCATCACTAGGGAAAGGAATAAATGAAAAAGTATCTCAACGTGGGATACTAAAACAGTAATAAAAGTAATAAACCAGTGCTACATATTTTATTTCAATACCTATACACCTCAAGAATATAATATTGAATGAAAAATGCACACAGTTAAAAAAATGATACTACACATGTACATTCAGAAAACCAGAAATATCAGTTGCATGGATACAAATATATGTATGGAGAAATATAAAGCAAAAGTTGCAAGGACATATATACCAAGTTCATGACATCACAATGAGATGCCACATCACACTGGGCAGAATGGCCATCATTAACACATCAAAAGACAGGTGCTGGTGATGATGAGGAGAACATGGAACCCATTCCATGGTCAGTAGGAATGCAGATTAGTGCAGCCCCTGTGGAAAACAATATGAAATTTTCTCAAAAAACTAAAAATGGAACTGCCTTTTGATCCAGTGATTCCACTGCTGGGATTATATCCTAAGAACCCTGAAACACTAATTCAAAAGAACCTATGAGCCCCTATGTTCATAGCAGCATTATTTACAATAGCCAATAGCTGGAAAGATCCTAAGTGCCCCTCAGTAAATGAGTGGATCAAAAAGCTGTGGTACAGTTACACAAAGGAATACTACGCAGCAGAAAGAAAGAAAGGATTCCTACCTTTCAAGACAGCATGGATGGAACTGGAGAAAATTATGCTAAGTGAAATAAGCCAAGCAGTGAAAGACAAATACCATATGATCTCATCTATAACAGGAACCTAATGAATAAAACAAGCAAACAAGCAAAATAGAACCAGGGTCATGGAAATAAGGACCAGACTGACAGTCACCAGAGGGGAGGGGAAAAGAGGAGAGAGGAGAAGAAGCAAGGAAAGAAGGGGGATGGTTTAGTGAAGGAACATGTATAAATGACCCAAGGACATGGACAACAGGATAGGGATTGACTGTGGGAGAGGGAGCTGGCCAGGGAAGTAGAGAGCAACCAGGGAAAAATTAGGACAACTGTAATAGAACAAGAGTAAAATAAAAAAAAAAAATACAAAGTACATGCATGTGTATTAAAAACACCAGATTTCTGCTACTCCAGATCCATTATTTTAAACTATTTTTTGTTCATATTTGTGTGAGCCTTTTTATCAGAAATAAAAATAAAACAACTAAGACAAAGTTGAAGTTTTCTTTAATCTTTCGATTCAGTAACCTGGGCCTGAATCCAGTCTCAATTTACTCTCACGAACCCTTTTATCTAAAGCTAAGCTTTGCTTCTCTCTTCTTCACATAGAGAAAAACAAGATTTCCCTCCTCTAATATGTATAAAATACCAAATTTCAAGGTATGCCATCAATATGTAGAGTTTTCAGGGTAAACAAAAAGCTCAGGAAAATTTTGTGTAAAGTAATAGTATGAAAACTATGTTTCAAATAATTGTCTATAAGTATAATTGTATAACATGACAGTGTTGGATTTGCCTCCAATAATGTCTACTCTGCTTGATTAAAGAATGGACACATCAGTTGAAAAACTAAAACTAAATAGAGATACGTTTTAAGCTATGCAATTTGCTGAATTACTTTAGGGGGTGTGTGGCAGGGTAGGTGATTATCTAGATTGGTGCTTCTCAAACCATTCAGCCTATATATTTCTAAAAGTAGAACAGAATAAATTTTGACACCATAAGAATTCAAGGGAAAACACTGAGGTCTTTCTTTAAACTAGAACATTGTTTTAGTGACTTGTAATTAAAAGTAAAAGTTTAGATAAGCTTTATTTTCTATGCATTGATATAATTTTTTTTTAAACTTGCACAATTTCCTAAGGAACTTCCAGGTAGATGTTCTATTTACCAAGATGTTAACTAATTCTGTGTGTGTGTCTTATGATTTAACAAGTTTGGAAACACTGCCATAATCAATGTCCATTATCTTTAATATGCAAATAATAGCATATATGTTAAAATACCTGAATGAAATGAGATTGCAGAGTGATGTGATTCATTCACGAGTTCTAGCAGCAATGCCAAATGGCAATGCTTCTCAAGTGTTTAGACACACATGACTCACCTGGGGGCCTTCTCAAAAGTCAGACTGATTCAGTCTGTCTGTGGAGGAACTTAACATTCCGCTTTCCTAACCACTTTTCAGGAAATGAAATCGCTGATGGAATTACAGCTTGGAAGATTCCCCTGAATAGTATTGCAGCAAAACAACTAGTTTCTTTTGTGCTAAAAAAAAAAAATCAACATTTCTTAAATTGAGGTGAAAGTGGCATAACATACAATTGACAATTATAAAGCAAACGATTTAATAATATTCTGTACATTCAGAGTGTTGAAAAACCACTTTCTCTATTTAGTTCCAAAACATTTTCATCACCTTGAAAGTAAATCCAACATACACACTAAGCAGTGTGACTCATTTCTTCTTATCATGAGTCCGTGCCATACACCAATCAGCTGTCTTTGTCTATGGACTAACCAATTTTGAATATCTGGTATAAATAGAATCATATGGTATATGACCTTCTATGACTAGATTCTTTCAGCATAGTGTGTTCAAGGTTCATTCGTGTTTATAGTATATTTTAGTACTTCACTCCCTTTTATGATTAAGTGACGTACACCACAATTTGTTTATCCATTCATCTGCTGGTGCCCAATGGGTCGTAAACCTTTGACTGATGTGAATAGGGCAGCTATTAACATATGCGTAAACATAGGTTTTTGAGTACTTCAATTATATCATATATATCTATATCTATAAATAAATATATAGATATACAGGTGTGGGCAAAAGTAGGTTTACAGTTGTAATACAAATATATAATATAGCAATTAATAAATAATAATACAAGAATAAACTCTGTATTTAATGTACTCACAACAGTAAACCTACTTTTACATACTCCTGTTTATATATGACATAGCCTCTAAAAAATGCACTATATACTCATGAGAGAATGAGATTGTGTGTTAGTGTTTTTATAAAAGTGGTTTTGACACTGGAGAGCCGCTGAAAGTTTCGGGAGCCCGAGAAAGGCTGGACCACATTTTCAATACTAGCTTGGAGCCATATATAGGAAACATATCTCTTATTTCAGATGTGTAAGTTGGAAGAAGGCTTGAGCCAGCATTCCTTTATTAAAGAATTTGTTAAACCAAAGTCTTGTGACTTTGCCTGAAAAATGTCAAAATTGTCTGCACTTACATGAATATGTATTATCTACCCCCACTAGGCTCTCAGAATCTTAATAGTAATGGTTTTTAATTTTGCGTCTGAATCATAAAGTTGATTCTCAGTAAATATTAAGTTCATTAATCTTATTTTTCACCCTATAACAAAAATAAATTAAAGTGACCAAAGGTCTATTTATATTACTGTGATTTTATAGTGTTTAAATGATCAGCAGATGGAAATTGTGGTGTTACTTTTGAGGGACTATTACTCTTAACATAAAAATATTATCTATAATATATTATATGTAATATAGAAATATATATGAAGCTATATATAGGGAGAGATCTATCATCTATCTATCTATCTATATCTTCCAAATTCTTATGTCTCCTTTGTCTTCTTGCAAGAAAAAGAATGAATTCCTTACTGGATAACCTAAGTCCAGGTTAATTTGAATGGGCCTCAGGTTCTTTGGATTTAATTTAATAGCATTTTTTTCTAACTTCTTCCTTCATCCTATGCAGTATCCCACCAACTCCAAATATTTCATTTATTTGGTTTGTTATATTAATGGGATAATATAGTCTGTTTATTTAAGTGCCCACATTTACAGGTTTTTATTCAATGTGTATAATTGTATTGAATAGATAAATTACAAAAACAACATAAAATTATTTGTTAAATAAAAGTTCTATGTTCAGAACACACTAAAAATGGACTTAGTACTTGTCAACCCTAGTTTGTTTTTAAGTTACTAGAAAGAATATTGCTTCAATAAGCCTATGATCAAAGTAAGTAAATACTCAAATGTACATATAATCTAAATAATTATTTAAGATAGTCATTATTATTACTTTTTCATTTTCTGGATAAAGACTAGTCTTTGTACAAAATGAAAGCATCTGCCATTATTATTTTAGTTCCATTTAAATTAGACCCAAATGTTAATATTTTCATAACAGAGTTAAGCAAAACTGAGCTGATCAGACAAAGCTAGGATGCAGTACAATTTCTCTCTACTGTTACATTCGCCCCTATTGTATTTTGGTGTTACAGAATGAGTCAAGTGCTTTTGCATGTCTGGTGAGTGCTTCCATGAGAAAAAAACATCTCCTTTGGCTTTCACTTTGGAGACCTCAGGTTTATTTTTCAATAAGTATTCAGTAGATCTGTGGTGAGCTAAACTCTTTGGTTAAGTGGGTATGTTTTCTGAGATAAGTAGACTGAATTATGACTTATATGAATATACAAGTCATTTATATGAATATTTTGCCTATTCTTGGAATGATGAATGGATTTTCACTTTGATCCTTAATCCAGATAAATGACAATGGTGGATGGTGACTACTTAGGATTACATGGCTCCAGTTGAAGGAAAACTGGACCAATATTTTGCATATACAGACACTGCCTACAACTTGGAAACACTCAGATATTATTATACTGACGTGAAAACATCGGTAGTATAGTAACTATAGAAGGTGAAAAAACTGAATCATTTTGTAAAGAGAGAATACTTTATTTTTACAT
Source organism: Desmodus rotundus (assembly GCF_022682495.2). Classification (NCBI taxonomy): domain Eukaryota; kingdom Metazoa; phylum Chordata; class Mammalia; order Chiroptera; family Phyllostomidae; genus Desmodus; species Desmodus rotundus. Next base: position 26,987,400 of record NC_071397.1, read on the forward strand.
GAGTAGGTTATGGGAAATTCTGAATGTCAGTAAATCTTAAATGTCTTTGAAGTTGTTTGATAGGAGAAACCATTAAGGATTTTTTAGAAGTTTCATGAATTCAGTGACAACGGTATTTGATTAGAGTGTTCATTGGGTTTGTAATGCTCAACATACCACCTACCATTTTTCCAGGTGTAAGTTATTTTTTCCCAAACTCAGCTAAAATTGTAGCTTCTCTCTATGAGCTTTACAAAATCTCTTCACCTTCCCCTCCAACAAACAAAGGACATAGTCTCTCTCCCCTGATGACTTCCTGGTACACACTCCTTTATGGGGCACTTGGACAGACTCTCTGTTGCCTTCATTGTTTACACACATGCTCCATATCCGCAGTGAGAAATAGGAATATTCTTTAGGCTGATTTATCCCTGTATGGTGCCTTCTAGAGTAAGTTGCTTAAAAGATATGTTCAGTAAGTATAGATTAGTTGAAGAAAACATTTTATTGGAAAATACAAGTTATCAAACATATGACCTTAGAACAAAAGAAATATTACAGAAGATCCATCCAAAAATACCTTAAAACCTCTGAAAGTGAACCTAAGGTAAACTACAGACTTTGAATGATCATGATGTGTCGATACAGGTCCGTACTTGGTAACAAATGTACCTTTCTGGTGAGTGACCTTGATAACAGCGGAGGCTATATATGTGTGAGGTGTAGTGTGTATAGGAAATCTCTGTACCTCCCTCTCAATTTTGTTGTAAACTTAAAACTGCACTGAAAAATAAAGTCTAAGAACCTAAACATTTGGGATGATGGACCAAATGTTCACTTTTACTGCAAATTTTGGCATTGTGTAATTGACTTATGATGAATTCAGCCCAATTTCCATACTCATGGTCATTTTCTTTGTGGTAAAATAAAAGAAACCTAACTTATAGAAAAGCCAAATAAGCCAGGGCAAGCAAAGTTTTGTTTTTAATCTTATTTGCACGACTATACTATGCTTTCTGATTCATAAAATGCTTCTACAGAAACACACTAAAATACCTGCTGAGAACCCATAGCTGAAATTTATTTTAATGCCAAGGCAAACTTCTGTTTATAAAAGATTTCACTTTTAAGTCCAGTTAAGGGGGAAAATGTATTTGAGGCAAATTACACAAATATATATATAGGGGATAACTGCTGTCTTGTTACAATCTCAGCCTCTGTCAAATTACTTTGAATTTCCTTTAGAAAAAATTCACTTTAATTCTGTTTTTTCCCCCCTTACCTGAGGCATAGTGTATTGTCTAATTTGAGGCCATGGGAAGATTTAATAATTCAATTTCATTTTCATAAAGGTGAAAAAGTTTATAATAACTTTACTGAGTTTTCTGTCCATATTTCCTGTATTCTGTATCTTAAACTGGCTCTTGATAAAATAAAATGACCAAAATTTACATGCATAATAAGTATGTTATATTTAATATTGCATATAATATCGATCTACTTCTTTTCCTCAGTATTTTGGGCTTCTAAATGATATAACCAATGCAGTGGCAACATCAAAATTGGTTCTGAAATACTCTGGGGCACAATCACATAGCATGTGACATAGTTAAAATATCTGAAAATGTGACAATGAAAATTGAAAGAACAGTGACATAGCACTATAGTTTCAATGGCCCACATTTTATAAAATTATCAGCATTCTATTAGAACTTTATTTTTTAATCTATTTAAAGAGGACAAGGAAAAACTTAAAATTATTAAATCTAGTTTAAGTTCTACATTCTTATAATTACAAATTCAATTTTAGGCAAATAAACTTTCTGGTTATTGCTGCAGTGATCAAATAAAACAAAACAAAAAACTATGTGGCCCTGGTTGGATGGCTCAGTTAGTTAGAGTGTTGTCCCATGCACCAGAAAAATTTTTTGGTTCGGTGTCCAGTGAGAACACATACCTAGGTCACAGGTTCCACCCTTACTGTGCATACGAGAGGAACTGATTGGTGTTTCTCATTAATTTTTCCATCTCCCTGTGTCTCTCTGTTTGTCTCTCTGTCTGTCTCTCTGTCTCTCTCTCCTTCCTCCCTTCTCTCCTTTGCCCTCTTCCTCTTTCTCTAAATAAATAAACATATCTTCTAGTGAGGATTAAAAAAAAAAGGAAAAAAGAAAGAAACTGTGCCATAGTGTATCCTATGCACTGGCTTCCTCTAGATTCCCTTTCACTGACTGTGATTCTCATCTTCTCACTCTAATTTTCCTCTCTGTGTGAGCAAGGCCACTTCAAAAGTACCCTCACCTCATGTGATCATAGCGAGGTAGGACTCTCCTTTTCAGATTACTTTTTAACTGTCTCATAAGAAGTCAAAACACAAGTCAAAAATCAAGGTTCCTGTTTCTCTTGCCAAGTGTCTCATCCTTGTGTGTTCCCTATTTTGATGAATGACTACCATATGCTTCTTTCTGAAGCTACTCTCTGACTCTCCTTTATTATCATTAGTAATAATCTATGATTTCTTTTAGTTTTATCTACTTAATCAATCTTGAATTGTATCTCCCTCTGTGTTCAACTATGACCAATTTAAATTAGGCACTCACAATTAATTGCTTTGATTAGGGCAACCATTATGCAACCATTTATTAAGATTTTAGTCTTTCCCTATATCCATAACCCATTTTTCAGAGTATTGTTTATTGTCTGGACAAGTGTTTGCATTTCATGTCTTTCTCAGTAATTAAAAATAGGTGTTAGAGTTCACAGAAACTCTCCCATGGAGAAATTTGTTTAACTTTTTCTAAATGTAAATTTTAAAAACATATTTTTAAAAATAATTGTACTTGTTCAATAATAGCCATTAATATTTAAGGAAATGCACTTGTAGAACACTATTCAAGGTTTTCTGGAGTGAGATAAGTCAGTAGCTTTGTAAATGAGAGAAGGAAAGATATTTATGTGATAACATCAAACAGGCTAGAAAGATAATTGAATATAAAAGTATCATATTGGGGTCAAGAATAACTCTAGAGAGTTTTCTTTTTTCAGTTTCTCTGAAACTTACTGTGCAAATTTCTTCATCTAGAAAATGCAGGCGGGAATAAATTGGGATAGTAGCGAGATTTAGGAGTTTACATGTGCGAAGAACTTACCATACTTATTTTAAGAATCAGATGAGTACTTTAGGGACAATTATTTTTCCACATAATAAATACTTTGACCCAGGTATTGTGTTATATGTATGGTGTATCCGAGAGTAAGGAAAATCTTTTCTATTCAAGACAGTCTACCCCAGCATTATGGAACTAGAAGTTTGGGAGGGGGTGCAAGTCAGCAGCAAAAACAGGATTTATGTTTAGCTAGGTCCATTGAGTTACTTTTTGTCTTTTCAGTTTTTTAAATTACATTGCTTTATATTTATTTGTTGGGCACCACTTTGTGTGGTATCAGAGACTGTAGCCCCATGCAAGCTAGACCTTGAAAGAGGACTTTAAGATTTGACTGGAAAGCGGGGAATGCAGAAGGCAGGCATGACCCCATACTAGCACCAAGGCTTCCCATGGGAAATCAGCCTTGAAGAATACATTGTATCCTTTGAAGCTTGCTTTGCTTTGTATAGCCCTTTTGAGATAAATCAGATGTTTAGGTTCAAAGCTTAAGGGAGTGAATTTCTAAGCTCATGAACCATGGCTTATCACCTTCTGGCATCAACATGTCTAACAAAGTCTGACCTGAGGCAGATCTCTGTGTTCCTTCAATTGTTATCTATAAATAATATCTGTTTTCTGTAACTTTAGCCTTTTGACATTGATCGATGAGCTATGGGTGTATGCTGTGTACCCCTACACATACCATTCCCAATAAAAGCTGTTTGGGAGAAGGGCTGGGGGCATTCTCCACTAGGGGGAAGTGCCAGCCCCTTTCCCCGCCAGACAGATTGTGTCCAGGCCAGTCCATTTCATCTGAGACCAGGAGGACTCCACGGTACAGGGTTTCTCCTCATTTATTTTTTAATTGTAGCTGCTCAAAGCCAAATGCTAAATACCGATAAACCTTCCCTCCTTCTTATGTTTTCCTTTGCTGTTTCATTTTTGTTTTTACTTATTGTTATTTAACCCTTATCATATTTTTCCATTACAATTTAGTCACCTTATATTCCACTCCCCCCAGCATGACCATATTGTTGCCCATGTCCACGAGTTCTTTTTCCTTTTGCTTAATCACCCCCGGCAACCAACCACCCTCACTAGCTCTCATCTGCTCTCCATCTATGAGTCTGTCTCTCTTTTGTTTGTTAGTTCAGTTTGTTCATTAGATTTCACAAATGAGTGAAATCATCGGGTATTTGTCTTTCACCGCCTGGCTTTTTTCACTTAGTATAATGTTCTCCAGGTCCATCCATACTATTGCAAAGGGTAAAATTTTCTTCTTCTTTCTGGCTGAGTAGAATTCCATTGTATAAATGTCCGATAGTTGTTTTATCCACTCATCTGTTGGTGGACACTTGGGCTGCTTCCATATCTTGGCGATGGTAAATAACACTGCAAAGAACATAGGGGTACTTATGTTCTTTCAAATTAGTGTTTTGGGTTCCTTTGGATATATTCCCAGCAGTGGGATTACTGGTTTAAAAGTCATCTATTTTTAATTTTTTGAGGTAACTCCATACTGCTTTCCACAGTGGCTGCACTAATCTGCATACCCACCAACAGTGCAAAATTTTCCCCTTTGTCCACATGCTTGCCAGCACTAATTTTTTGATTTATTGATAGCTATTCTGACAGGTGTGAGATGGTATGTCATTGTGGTTTTAATTTGCTTTTCTCTGATAATTAGTGACATTGTGCATCTTTTCTTACGTCTATTGGTCATCTGTATGTCTTCTTTGGAGAAGTGTCTATTCAGGTCCTTTGTCCATTTTTTAATTGGTTTTTGTTTTTGGTGTCAAGTTTTGTAAATTTTTATACATTTTTGGAAATTGACCTCTTATCAAATGTATCAGTAAATATGTTGTCCCATTCTCTGTGTTCCTTTTTTATTTTGTTAATGATTTCATTTGCTGGGCAAAAACTTTTTAGTTTCATGTAGTCCCATTTGTTTATTTATTTATTTGTGTTTGGTTCCCCTGTTCCCTTGCCTGAGGAGATATATCCAATAAAACATTTCTATGAGCAACATCTGACATTTTGCTGCCCAAGTTTTCTTCTATGATTTTTTAGGTTTTAGGTCTAACATTGAAGTCTTTGGTCCACTTTGAATTTGTTCTTGTGTGTGGTGTAAGAAAGTGGTCTAGTTTCATTTTTCTGCATGTATCTGTCCAGTTCTCCCAACACCACTTGTTGAATAAACTATCTTTAGGCCATTGTATGTGTTTACTTCCTCTATTGAATATTAATTGACTACAAAAGTATGGGTTTATTTCTGGGCTCTCTATTCTGTTCCATTGATCTATGTGTCTGTTTTTATGCCAGTTCCATGCTGTTTTGATTACTGTGGCCTTATAGTATAGTTTCATGTTAAGTATTATGATTCCTCCAAGTTTGTTCTTCTTTCTCAGGATTACTGTTGCTATATGGGGCCTTTTGTGGTTCTATATAAATTTTTGAAATATTTCTTCTAGTTCTTTGAAATACGTCATTTGAATCTTAATAGGAATTGTGTTAAATCTATAGATTTCTTAGATATTTTAGATTTCCTAGATATTTTAATGATGTTAATTTTTCCTATCCATGAACATGGTATTGCTTCCATTTATTTATATCTTCTTCAATCATTCAGTGTCCTATAATTTTCTTAGTACAGGTCTTTTACATCCTTGATTAGGTTTATTTCCAGGTATTTTATTGTTTTTGAAGCAGTTGTGAATGGGTTTGTTTTCTTAATTTCCCTTCTGTTAGTTCATTATTGGCATATTCTCCAAGGAAGACATACAGAGGGCCCAGAGACATATGAAAAGATGCTCAACATCACTAGCCATCAGAGAGATGCAAATTAAAACCACAATGAGGTACCATCTCACACCAGTCAGAGTGGCCAACATAAACAAATCCACAAACAAATGTTGGAGAGGATGCGGAGAAAAGGGAACCCTAGTGCACTGTTAGTGGGAATGCAGACTGGTGAGGCCACTGTGGAAAACAGTATGGAATTTCCTCAGAAAACTAAAAATGGAACTGCCCTTTGACCCAGCAATTCCGCTGCTGGGATTATACCCTAAGAACCCTGAAACAACAATCCAAAAGAACCTGTGCACCCCAATGTTCATAGCAGCACAATTGACAATAGCCAAGTACTGGAAGCAACCTAAGTGCCCATCAGCAAACGAGTGGATCCAAAAACTATGGTACATTTACACAATGGAATTCTACGCAGCAGAGAGAAAGAAGGAACTTATTCCCTTTGCAACAGCATGGATGGAACTGGAGAGCATTATGCTAAGTGAAATAAGCCAGGCAGTGAGGGACAAATACCATATTATCTCACTTTTAACTGGAACATAATCAATAGAAGAAAAAAGCAAACAAAATATAACCAGAGACATTGAAGTTAAGAACAATTTAACAATAGCCAGGGGGGAGTGGGGTGGGGACAGTGGGAAGAGGGGATTACAGGAACTATTATAAAGGACACATGGACAAAATCAAGGGGGAGGGTGGAGGTGGGGGAGGGAGGTGGGTTCAGCTGTGATGGGGTGGAGGGATGGGGAGTAAAGGCATACAACTGTAATTGAATAACAATAAAAATTAAAAAATAAAAATAAAAAAATAAAAAGTAAAAGTACAAAATAAAAAAAATGTGACTTTCTTTCTGGATATTATTTTTGTATGCTGCTTCTTTGGTTAATTCATTTTTCAGTTCTAGTAGTTTCTTGGTGGACTCTTTGGGGTTCTCTATGAACCGTATCATGTCATCTACAAGTAAAGACAGTTTTACTTCTTCCTTTCCAATGTCTTTTATTTCTTCTTCTTGTCTGACTGCTGTGGCTAGGACTCCCAGTACTATGTTGAATAAGAGAGATGAAAGTAGATATCCTTCTCTTGTTCCCAATCTTAAGGGGAACACTTGTAGTTTTTGTCCATGAGTATGATGCTGGCAGTGAAATTGTTATACATGGCCTTTATTATGTTTAGGTATGTTCTGTCTATTCACACTTTGCTGAGAGTGTTCATCATAAATAGGTGCTGGGTTTTATCAAAAGGTTTTTCTGTATCTATTGATATGATTATGTGTTTTTTCCCTTCATTTTGTTTATGTGGGAAAATCAAATTTATTGATTGCAAATGTTGTACCAACCTTGAATACTTGGAATAAATCCCACTTGATCATGGTTTATAATCTTTTTGATTCATTGCTGTATTCTGATTGCTAATATTTTGTTGAGGATTTTAGCATCTATATTCACTAGGGATATAGGTCTATAATTTTCTTTCTTTGTAGTGTCTTTATCTGGTTTTAGAGTTAGGATAGTGCTGGCTTTCTAAAATGAGCTTGGGAGTCTTCCCTCCTCTTGAATATTTTGAAATAGTGTGAAAAGGAGAGGTGTTAGTTCCTCTTGGAATGTTTGGTAAAATTCATCTGTGAAGCCATTTGCTCCAGGGCTTTTATTTGTTGGGAGTTTTTGGATTACTGCTTCAAATTCATTAGGTGTGATCTGTCTATTCAGATCTCTGGTTCTTCCTGATTTAGTTTTGGAAAGTTGTATGTTTCTATGAATTTATCCATTTTGTCCAGGTTGTCCAGTTCATTGTCATATAATTGTTCATAACATTTTTTTTTTACAATTTTCTGTATTTATTGGTGTCAGTTGTTATTTTTCCTTTCTCATTTATTTATTTGGTTCCTTTTTCTTTTTTCTTGATATGTCTGGTTAAAGGTTTGTCAATTTGTTTTTTGTCTTTTCAAATAATAAGCTGTAGGATTCATTGATCTTTTGTATCATTTCTTTTTACTCTACTTCATTAATTTCTGCTCTGATTTTTAGTATATCCTTCCTTCTACTCATTTTGAACTTTGTTTGTTGTTCTTTTTCAAGTTCCTTTAAGAGTGATGTTAGATTATTTATTTGAACTTTTTCTTGTTTTTTGAGACAGGCTTGTAATGCTATGAATATCCCTTTAGGATTGCTTTCTCAGTGTCCCATAGATTTTGGATTGTTGTATCCTTATATTTGTTTGTTTCAAGGTACCTTTTGATTTCTTCCTTGACTTCACTGTTGACCTAGTCATTGTTTAATAACTTGTTATTTATCCTCCATATCTTTGTGTGTTTCTCAGTGTTCTTCTTGTGATTGATTTTTAGTTTCATAGCATTGTGGTCAGAGAAGATGCTTAATATAATTTCAGTCTTCTTAAATTTATTGAGACTTATTTTGTGTTCTAACATATGCACTTGAAAATGTGCTAGTGAACATCCCATGTGTACTTGAAAAGTATGTAAATTCACTGCTTTGAGGTGAAATGCTCTGAGGATGTCAATTAAATCCATTTGACCTAGTATGTTGTTTAAGTCTTCAGTCTCCTTGTTGATTTTCTGACTAGAAGATCTAGCCATTGAAGCCAATGGGATGTTAAAATTTCCTACTATAACTGTATTTCTGTTGATCGGAGAGAAATCTTTTTGTCCATCAAGATTTTCTTTACATATTTAGGTGCTACTATATTGGGTGTGTAAATGTTTACTAGGGTTATATCCTCTTCTTGGATTGTTCCTTTTATCATTATGTTGTGTCCTTCTTTGTCTATTACTATAGTCTTGGTTTTAAAGTTTATTTTGTTAGATATAAGTACTTCTACAGCTGTTTTTTTTTCTTTCAATTTACACAAGATACCTTTTTTTCAACCCTTTACTTTTAGTCTGTGTGCATCTTTTGATGAGATGAGTCTCTAGTAGACAGCATATATATGGGACTTGTATTCTTATCCATTAAGCTACCCTATGTCTTTTGGTCAGAGCATTTAAGCCATTTACATTTAGGGGACTATTGATAGATGCATATGTGGTATGATTTTGTTAGACTGTTTTCTTCCATTTTTTTTTCTTTCTTTCCTTCTTCACCTTCTTCAAGCAAGCCCTTTAACATTCGTTGCAGTACTGGTTTGGTGTTAACAAACTCCTTTAACTTTTTCTTATCTGGAAAACTCCTTATTTCTCCTTCAATTTTAAATAATAGTCTTGCCCGATAAAGAAACCTTGGTTGTAGGTCCTTGTTTTTCATCACCTTGGATATTTCATGCCACTCTTTTCTGACCTGAAATGTTTCTGTTGTGTAATCAGATGCCAGCTAATTGCTGCTCCCTTGTAGGTAACTCCCTGTTTTTCTCTTGTGGCTTTTAGGATTCTCTTCTTATCTTTAAGCCTTGACATTTTAATTTTTATATGTCTTGGTGTACAGCTCTTTGTGTCCAACTTGTTTGGGACTCTCTAAGCTTCCTGGACTTGTGTGATTTTTTTTCCTTCACTAGAATAGGGAAGATTTGTGTCAGTATTTCTTCAAATAGATTCTCAACCCCTTGTTCACTCTCTTCTCTTTCTGGTATTCCCATGATGTGGATATTGTTATGCTTTATGTTGTCCAAATGTTCCTTAAGCTCTCCTCACTTTTTTTAAATTCTTTTTTTCTTTTTGCTGCTCTGCCTGGGCATTTTTTTCTACTTCGTCTTCCAAAACACTGAATCTATCCTCTGCTTCATCTAACCTGTTTATTCCTTTCAATGTGTTATTTATCTCAGGTATTGTATTCTTTATTTCAAACTGGTCCTTTTTTTTTAATAGTTTCAATGTTGTTTTTCATGCTGTTGAGTATCCTTATAATCATTACTCTTAAGTTCTCTATCTGATAAATTGCTTGTCTCTATTTCATCTAGTTCTCCTAGATAATTCTCTTGTTCTTTCATTTGAGATCTGTTTCTTTATGTTCCCATTTTGGCTGCTGCTTTGTATTTTCAGCCTTAGATGCTAAAGTAATCAACCATCAAACTGATCAGTTGGTGATCTAATCAATGTGTAATAGCAGTTGGGCTCAAGCACCACAGGGTAGAGCAGAGTAATATCTGTCAGTGGAAGTAGTGCTTCCTGTCAGGCAGATGCCACTTGGAGGGGAGTGCTTTGCCTGAGTGTGATGGCTTGTGCAGTATGGGGGATGGCTCAGCACAAGGTAGCTGTTCCTTCAGGTCTCTTCCCAGAGCCATCAAACTTAGCCTCTATTCATGTGTCACTAGTCCACTCTGCCCTCACTCTGCTAGAACCTAGGGTCAGTGGCTACAAATGAAATTTTGTGTGTTGGCCCTGTAAGAGACTCTCTGAGTCTCCAGCTGTCTCTCCCTGGCAGATACATACCCTGCTGCTTTTCACAGCTGGATGTTACCTGGGTTCCTTTCTGTCTCTGGTGCCATAGGTTGGGGAACCCAGCTTGGGGTTTAGACCTCACACTTCTCAGGGGGAATCCCTGGCCGCTGAAATACCCATCCAGGACTTCAGCTGCCACCAGTTGGAGCCTACCCAGCCCTCTTGCACCTCCTCTGCACTACCTACCAGTCACAGTGTGGTGAAGTCATTTCTTCTGTCTGTCCTTGGTTATAATGTTTCCCTCCAACCAGTGTTCAGTTGGTTATTCAGGATGATTTCCCTACAATTTAATTAATTCCAGAATTGTCCCGGTAGGAGGTTAGTGTAGGTTTCACTTACTCCTATGCTACCTTGGATCATGTCTTGTCTTTTCAGTTTGTGTCAAGGATCAAATACAGGCTTCCTCTTGGAAAGCCACAGGATCCATAAACAAACAATTTTTGATTATCCACAGCATATTGTTAAACTAGTATAGCTAGGGTTTGTAAATATGGCAAATTAGGTTTTTTTTAATTTCATTAAAACAATTCTTTAGTAAAATAGATAAAACAAAATTTCTACTAAGTATAATCATCTTATACCTTCTGACTACTAGTCATAAATATTTTCATCCTTGCAAATTACATACATTAAAACAAATTACATATATTAATACAAGGGCTAAATCATGCATTTCAATCACCTGGTGAGTTTTATGTGACAAATATTCTATGAATATTTAATGTAATTAAATTTCATGAATTTGGTATAACAGTACATAAAAGAAGTTAGTATTCATTGAATATGGATATTCAATAATATTTAAATAAAAATATAGAATTATATACTCAAAAAAGGATAATGAGGTATGTAGGATAACAGAATAAAACAAATGTATGTTCTCAAGTTTGTTTTAATTTGAGTTTAATATGGTTAATTAAAATGACAAAAAGCAAAACCTTGTGTGAAGAAAATGTGAACATGTTGCACTAGTATATATATCAGGTTACTCTGCAGTTTGTAGTAACAAAATGGATAAAATTTACGTTAAATTTGATATTTCTAAACATTTCTTCTGCATTCAACTTCTACGTAAAGTATGAAATTCAAAGAAAGTAATATCTAAGAATTTTCTAATTCTTTAATTATTCATTAATACCTTCATTAGCTCGTTATTTCCTAAGGGCCTACTGAATGCAAGAAAGTATATTAAATGGGGGCATAAAAATGAGTAAATTTCACCTCTTTCTCTCAGTCTATGAAACTTGGCTGTGGAAGATTCATGTAAAGACAAGCACTTCTCTCCCATTTCAGTAAAAGTGGTAATAAAAGCACTAACAATCTATGTCACCAAGAAGAACCAAAAACCATTTAAGAGACCTATGATATATTCAGTCATTTTGAAGATGAATTATACTATTGGTCTATTTTTTCATTAGTAGAAACATCTGATTTATCTTTTTATACAAGTAAATCAGTACCTAAGCTACAAACCACTCTTAATGTTGTTGTTGAAAGACACAAAGACAAAACTTTAAAAAGCCAATCTAATTCTACTGCATGGAATATACCACCTGGAGACCTGAAATTCAAGAGGTAGCTGTAAGACTTTATACTATTTGCCACCAAAAAAACTAGAAAGAATTCTAATATATTACATTAAAAGAAGGTTATCTCTAAGTAGACTTTTTAACAAACTCCTTCTTTCTAAAAATAAAACACAAGTGATTGATATCATATAACAGATTGACATCTCTTTATTTAATGAACCTTTACTTATCATCTATTAGTATGAGAGTTTTTTTTCATAATATTTGTTCTGAAACTCCGCATGTAATTCTGGAAGAAAAATTAAGCACTGCCCAGATAGTACACTATAAAAATAGCAAGAACAAAAAGGAGTAAAGTTGTATGAATTAAATTGTTTTGCATGTGTAACAATATGTGTGCAATTTGACAAAACTTGGTTACTAATACATAGGGAATAAGTAATTAATGAACAGGCATTTTTCTTACTCTATCTTGACAGCTCAAAGTTAAAATATAGCCTGAGATATCTGTTGTTTTGTAAGAGTTCTCCCTTATTCTAGTAACAACGTTAGTAATAACACATGTAAATACCCATTTATGGGTCTTTATTACCTAACAGTTATCATTTTTTTTATTAGTTGAAATGGTAATCGAAAACAACTTCAATAAAACTTAGAGCCTTCATTATATCACAGTCAAATCTAAGTGTGCAATTGATTCAAGGCCTGAAATTTCTCTGCAAAGAATAAAAGAACATAATTTTGAAATGAGCCTGAATTTCTATGCTTTTTAAATGACTGATTATAAGATAGAAAAGTAATGTGTTTTACTTTATTTTATATTAGCTTCTACAGTATTTTACTTTTCTGGTACTATCTACATTTGAGTTAATCTAATTCGTTAAGTTTCTGATACACACAACTTATTTCTATGAACAGTTTTAATTAAATGACATTATGCACATATTTTTAGAAATAAGTGAAAATTGTATTGCCTTGTTTAAATAGACTAATCCATCATTACTTCTCTTTAATGAAGACTTTACATAATCTTAACAAACTTCAATTGTCATAATGCCTTCAGGAAATATAGAGATATGTGAATTCTTTCATCTGACACTATATGCTCCAGGTGGTTTATAAATTGTGTTCCATATGCTTTTATTGTTACTCCATTTAATGTCTACCTGTTCAGTAAATTTTATTATCTATTTTGCTCACTGTGCTTTTTAAATGTAAGGAACTGAAAGTTGGCTGAACAAGTGTGATAACTAAATATGTCAATTCAGCATGTTTAATATTACAATAATTCAAAGTAACAGACTATAACTTGCAAGTAAATAGGTAATAGTTTTATGGTTCTCCTATTGGAGGTGTGTGATGACCATTTTTCCTTGCTGCTTAGAGATATTTTCTCTAACAATTTTTTTTGTTTCTGGCTTTTTTTTGTTTCTGGCAATATGTATTGCCAGGAATTTGATGAGTAGATAAGTAAGACATTGCCACATGGAAATTAATGAAGTAGGCTTCTATAAGCACTGGTAAATTCTACATTCATGTGATAATATATTGCAAAGGCGGGAGCTAAAGAATGCCAGACATTTAAACTTTAAGAAAATTAAGATATAGGTGTTCTGTGCTATTTCCTTGCTAGTATCTTTATTTGAAGGAGACTCAAGGTGATCCCATTATAAAAAGTAGATGATGCACAACAAATATTGACTAACATGATTAAGTAATCATTCTTAGCTTATGCAATTATGTGTGTTTACACATCTATATCTATAGAGCATCCTCACCAAGTATTGGAAGTGTGTGAGAAAGATTCCTGATCTAAAACTCAGCATAAAGAAAACTCTGCTTGCAATGATCACTATTCATCGCTGCTTGTCATGTTTGTTTTCCGTGGCGATCCTCAGCATCTAGTACTGATATACATGAAGTCCTTATCAATTGAGAATTGCTCTTTCAAGTTGTGGCTTGAATGGGAGCTTACAGTTGAATCATTCTCTCACTCACTGCCTCTTCCTCTCTCTGTTGCTCTTTAATAAATTACCCCGTACTCGTTGCAACTTACAAACTTTAGCAGCCAAATAGAAATAGGATACAGTTGCAATGCTTTCTTTGTCATATAAATCTAAGGTGCAAACTTTTAAAAAAGATGACACCTTCATGCTAATTATCAGAAAGTACAATTTAATCATTTGTTAAGAAGCAAATGGTGGTAAGATTAGTTCAAATTGTTTATAAAACAATATCACATAATATATATTTAAATAATAATGAAAATGCATTTTAAATTAAAACTGAATAGATATAAAACATGAGAAATATATCTAAAATTAAACAAAATTACTATATACAATATAGTTTTTAATAAGACCATGCTTAATTATTAACTTTCTAGGTACAGAGAAGCAAAGCTCTGTCTTTTATTGTGATCATGTTAAAACATTCATGTTTCAAGCACATCTAGAAAACAGGATATCATTTTTAAAATCATACACTCCCTTTAATCTTGATTAATTTTTCTGACTTTTCTTCTTGCCTAAAAAGTGATATTTGCATACGTCTGAACATATACTGGTTGTTTTCTTTATGTATTTATCCCATGTATCTTATTATAATGGCTCATCATTAGTAAGGTAGCTCTGTCAGTGGAAATGTTAGAATTTAAGGTACTCTAAAACAAGTGACAATGACACTAGTGGAAGTATACTAAGTTGGTTTATTACAAGATGCAAACATCATAGGAAAGGGAAATCAAAACGAATTGCATAGTCGTGTTTCTGCTCACCCCATCTATTGCAACTTCCCTAAATTTTAATCTTTATGAAACTTTATACATCATTTTATGTAAAATGTTTGTTGTTTGATACTTTTGTTAGCATGAGAACTCTTTCTTTTTTTTGTCCTACATGTAACTGGTAAATACATGTTTGATAAATATTAAATAAATGACAATTGTTTATCAAAAACATTAGCCAAAGAATGTATATTGTGGTTTTTTTGTTTGTTTGTTTCTCTTTTTTTTTTCTCCCAACTTTATGAACTTATAATTGACATATAAAATGTGTATGTTTGAAGTGTACAAGATGTTGACTTGGTAAATTTATATATTGAAAAATAATTATCACCATATATTTAGCTAACATCTCCATACATCATATAATTACTGTTTCTCTTTAAGATACTCTCTTAGCAACTCTCAAATATATAATATGGTGTTATTAGCTGTAATCACCATCCTGTATATTAGATCATCAAAACTTGTTAATAAACTGGAAGTTTGCGCCCATTGCCCAATATTTCCACATTTCTTGGCTTCTCTTTTGATTCATTCATATGTATGTATGAATGTCTTGAAATCAGAAGTATAATTCCAATGTTGACTTTATATTTAACATACTTAAATCAATAAAAGTCCATATGTACATACATACAGAGAACAGACTAACAGCTGTTAGATGGGGAGGGGAAGGAGGCCTGGGAGAAAAAGGTGAGGGGATTAAGCAAAAATAAAATAAAATTAAAAAAACCTCATAGAGAGACAAGAGTATGTGATTTTCAGAGGGAAAGGGGAGTAGAGGAAGGTAAGAGCCCATAAAAGAGGGATAAATTATGGTGGAAGGAGACTTGACTTGAGGTGGTGAATACACAATACAATATACAGATGATTTATTATTAAATCAATCAATCAATAAATATGTCTAGATTACCTTTGCAAACACTTTCATCTTTTCAGTTTTATAGTCAATGAATATGGGATTATATATATATTTTAAATTTAATCTTTGTTATATGTTTTTCCATTACCATTTAATAACCTTAGATCCCCCCTCTCTTCAGCAATTACCACATTGTTGGCCATGTCCATGAGTCCTTTTTTAAAGGCTTTAAGAATTATAGGTGGTAGCCCTGGCTGGTGTGGCTCAGTGGAGTGAGTGCCGGCCTGCAAAACAAAGGGTCACTGGTTTGGTTCCCAGTCAGGGCACATGCCTGGGTTGCAGGTCAGATCCCTGGTGGGGGAAGCACAAGAGGAAACCACACATTGATGTTTCTCTCCCTCTCTTCCTCCCTCCTTTCCCCTCTGTCTAAACATAAATGCATAAGATTTTTTTTAAGAATTATAGGTAGTAGTTTGGAATTGAAGTTAATACATTATATGAAATTAATTAAAATTAATACATTCTTTGCATTAGTTCTAAAGTTATTGATTTATCTTAAAGTACAGTACGGGTCATATGCTTTAACTTTTTATGGTTACTCTACACTATTAAGCAATAGTAAAAGTGCACATTTACTCTTTCCCTTCCAACTCAGTCATGTTTGTTTCTACTTCATTGAGAATTTCTGGTTCTATAATGGTTAAAGACAAACTAGAAAGTGAAATGCATTAGTGAAAAAAGGTTGAATGGTGTAAATTTGAAAACAACATTTTCTAAAGCCAGATTTAAGAAATTACTTTTGCTTACCTATGAGCAGAAGGCACTCTTTAGAACTAATCTAAGAAATTTGTCACAACAACTTTATAAGTCCCATTGGAATTAACTATCAGAAAACACTATGGAAAGTCAATAGTAATTCAAGATTGTGAAATTAGGACTGTGACTTTAAAAGCATTTTCAATGTTAAGGTTTTACTGCCTATGTATTTAGACAGATTCTCTGGGGTGTGGTATAAATTTGTGATTATTTTTTAAATGGCAATTTCAGTAGTGGCAACTGATAGAAAACATAGCCTTTTCACTCTACTTGGAGAGGGCAATAAAATGATGCTCTTCCGAAAATGACTAGAGTGCACTGTGTATGCTTTAATAGGATATGACGTGTTTTTGAGATTAGAAAGCTCTAAGGGAAAGACGAGAACTGAGCAAGGGTCTAAAAAATATTCATGTAGAATATCCAAGGCAATGCTTACAGTAAGGCAGTGGAACCACAGGCAAGAAACAATCAAGAAAGTTTAACTTTCAGAAGTCAGCTGTCATTATCCCATTCTGTTATATGAAGCCACATAGTCCAATTGAATAAATTGAAAATCAAATTAAAACTTGAATGAACATGCTTCTGGTTTTGGTCAACAGAGAATAGGGTGGATTGCCATGGTACCATAGTGTCTGCGTGAAGACAGGTAAAAAGATAGATACTTAGAATCAATGTGTGTGTATGTAAATACACAGATATACATATACATGTAATACCATAGGAGTATTTACAAAATCATATTTATAAAATCACAGGAGAATGTAAACATAACAGGGGAGACAAAAGGATGAGGAGAATATTTATTTTGAACTATCTTCCTTTTGTTGTCTTCTCTGAGCAGGTTCCTGTGTTGGGTTGTTCTTCATTTAGAAACATCTCTTTCATTTTTTAAGAATTATTGACTAAGAAAAAAACATGCCCCCATCAATATAAATTTATTCATATTTTAAAGCAATGTTTAAAATTATTAAATTCATTGCTATCTGTTTTGAAATGACTGAAAATCACTGAAAATAATTTGATGATCTGTATTTGCTATAACAAATTTTGAGAAGAGATTTCCCAACTACCTGGGTGTCAGGTAACTTTAAATTTAGTGTTAAAGACTTTGTGACAGTCTTCTAATGATAAGAGGAAAATCCTCACTTTCAAATATAGTTATCTCTTTGATGGTTGTTCTTTCTTTTTTTTTTTTAATGTGTGTAAACTTGCCCACCCCCTGTCCTCCAGCTGCTGCCTTGCTGCAAGTCCTCTCCACCTGGCTGCCCATCTCTGCCCCTCATACCAGTCTGGATGAATGTTTCCTCTTTATCTCCTTGGTTGTTGGACTTCCATACAGGTTGATTTTCTGTCACTTCTGGTCATTTTTTGTTTTTAAATTTGTTGTTATCATTCTTTTGGTTGTGCGTGGAGGCACAGTGTGTCTACCTGTGCCTCCATCTTGGCCAGAAGTCCAAATACTTCTTTACACCTAAATGTAAAATCCTCTAAGAACAATAAGAACAAAGATTCCATATATCGCTTATTTTTATATATTCAAATAAGTTTTATCTATATAAACTTTAAATTATTTTCTGACTATGAAATTCATTTAAGACCATATACAAATATTCGAGGTATAGTATGTGAAGTATGCAGAGTGAATATGGTTTATGTGATTAGGAATCTTATTACTGATTAATTCTACCCAGGACTTATACATCCACAAGGAAAGTATAATTTAAACTGAGTCTTGCAACGAGTTAAAGGTTTATTAGGTAAGGGTGTTTGGGAGGATGAATCAGAGAGAAAATAGAGCTTACCAAAGGAGGAGGAGGAGGAGGAGGAGGAGGAGGAGTTACCAAAAGGCACACGACAAGGAGAATACACGATGCATTTCAGAATGGGCATCAGAGTGCAGCTGCAGCTCAAAGAACATAAACCAAAAGGAAAGATACGTGGGGGTATGGTAGAAGTGAAAGAAAAGACTTTATATTCAGTCTCAACTTTAGAGACACTTGTGTACAATTTCAAGGAGTTTATGCTTTGTGGATCCAATAAATGAGGGCCTTTGGAATTCCTTAAAGTGGGTAGAACTGGGTGCCCTTAAGTTAAGTACTAGAATTACTTAAAGTACTTAAAGGGGAGGGGGTGCTGCGACACATTTACACTGCATTACAGGATATTCCTGACAGCAATATTGCACACGTAGCGACATCCCAAACTCACAGCACTGAGACGGAGAGAGCCTTGGAGTTAGCAAGCCGCTGCAGAAATGAAAAATGAATGCTGAACATCTAAGAGGAAATAAACTATGTTTCTTTTTAATTGCTAACAAAATTTTCAACAAATTCTAGTGTTTTATAATGCTCTGTCACATCATAAAGGAACACTATAGGATATCTGTGTATGTTAAGCTGTAATGTGTAGTAAGGAATTACAAGGTAAAAATAAATGATGCAGAACAAACATTGTGATATGTCTTCATGATAGGTAAAATTACATGATTGCAGAACGAAAAAAAAATCTGTGCCAGATATTTGAAATGACATATACATGTTTACTGACTAAAAACTTGTTGATTAAAGTAACTATACCAAGTTAAAAATTTTAATTTCACACAAATGTAAAATGGAAGAAATGATAAACTGGTACAATTATTTGAATTAAGCCCACAATGAATTTACACTTCTTTTATAATTTAATTTTATTGTATTTTCCATTAACCTTTAGTCCCTTTATACACCCCTACCCCCAGCAATCACCACACTGCTGTCCATGTCCATGAGTCCTTTTTCCTTTTTGTTCAGTCCCTCCGCCTCCAAACATCCCCCCAACTAGCTATCATCCTGCTTTCCATCTATGAATCTGTCCCCATTTTCCTTATAGCTTTAATGTAATTGTTAAAGCATTTTTAAAATGCTGTTGAATTATCAATTTAGAATCTTTACTAAACACTAGAGAATTTGAAAGTCATATGAATCAACATTAGCAGTTTTCTTTCCTGGAGTTCTTTGTAATATACTTACACATGACACTCCTCCTTACCACCCTCATACCAAAAAAGGAAAATCCCTTACCGTGCACTTAAAATGGTTAACAAGCCCCTCATGCCACTGTATGCATTGATTCACTTATACCAGGGGTGTCAAGCTCATTTTTACTGGCGGCCACATCAGCCTGGAGGTTGCCTTCAAAGGGCCGAATGTAATTTTAGGACTGTATAAATGTAACTACTTCTTAACTAGGGGCAAGGAGCTCAGTGCTGCTGCTGGGTAGAAGCAAGATAAAACAAGGCCAGATAAAACAAGGTGGAGGGCCAGATTCGGCCCTCGGGCCTTGTGTTTGCCACCTGTGACTTATACTGTTACATGATCACCTGTGTCTTCCTATTGAAAAGCTGTCGTTCTTTGCAATAGGTTTATCTCAGTTGTACTGTATTGTTTCACTGAAAACTTCCATTGCAACTTTCTTGACCACTTTGTTTTTCACAGTTTACTCAGCCCACACTCCTTGCTTAAATAATGTTTATTAACCCTAATAAGCATCCTTTTAAAAAATTGCTCAAAATCCCAAAATTCTTTTTAATTTGTGGATGGCTCTAATCATGCTTAACTTCAGATCTTCTTAAACTAAGGTCAGAAACAAGGTGAATCTGACTTCTATCATTTTGTGTGAGTTCCCTGTCAATGCAACTCCATTCGTACACACAGGTGTCTTTATTTTATGACCTTCTTTGGGTCAGTAACCTTCTCTCCACTGAGGCTCAGTGAACTCTTTCCCAGTCTCCACTTTACATCCCAAGACTGTTTAAATAGAATCTAGATCTTATGTCAGACTTCCAGAGACCCCCAAACAAAATAATTAAGAACTCCCTGGGTCTGAACTATCCAGTAAGTAGCAAATCACATGTAGCTGTTTGAATTAAAATCAAATAAAATTAAAAAGTCAGCCCCTCCCCCTCAGTCACTCTAAATACATTACAAATTCCTAATAGCTACATAGGACTATTTTTATCATTACACAAAGTTCTATTGGGTAACAGTACTCTCTAGTTTCTACCAACTATTTTAAATAATAAAATCATAAACTTGAATGTTTTATTTTCTAACCATACTTTTCATTATCTCTGCTTTTCAATCATCTAATACCATATTATATCTTTTGTATTTTATCATGAGTTCAGACCTTATACTCTAGATAATACTTTCAATTATCTAGGTTTTATTTTATTTTACATACTTCTAACTCAGATTTCAGTTGTGTTCAGTAATTGCACCTTCAATACATAGTTCACTTATTGTCACATATCTTATCAATGTTTAACACTGAATTAATCATTTACCTAATTCACCTCTTCAATCAATGCTTATCAATAGCCTCCTCTGGACTCAACGATGAACCAGTCAAGGATATAGGGGCAGCAAGACAGATGAGATCCTCATTTTCATAGAGCTTATAATCTAATGAGTGGAAATTATATAATATATAATAAAATATGTTAGAAGGTAGGACGGCAAAAAATACCTGAAATAAGATGGCATGGTTGAATTTATTGCTTTTGGAGGGGGTTATGCTAATCTGTCATAGTCACACTCTCCTTCAGCATAAGAAATCCTGGATCTTATTACGGTGTTAAAAGGAAATATGCAGTTCAATGATTAGAGGGCTTTAATAGCTGACAGAGTCAACATCATCTGCAGAACCATGGTCACACAGATGAGATGGCTGGTGATTGGTTGCCACTCAGAAGTATGATTATTAGATATAATCTTTCCTGATTGGTTGACCTTCAGAAGAAAGGGGTTACCACTGACTGGTTAGCTTGCCAAAGAATGGACGAGTTGTCACTAAATGATTAAACAGATTCTGGTGTCTTGTCACCTTGGATACAAGCAGTTTTAACCTATGTTTGTAGCACCTTATAAATTCTTAGACAATGAAAACAACAGAAGGTGATAATGATTGTTGGGAGACATATGTCTAATGGTTTCTCACATTTCTGCCCATCTTCTGAGCATGGGCATTAAAAACTTTTGTGTCAGACTATCTTTTCAACACTATACAGAGTGAAAATATGGAAAGTAGAAAGAATGTCTTTCTCCAGGGCAGAAGGCAGCTTTGTGTGCTTCCAAATTAATAAAGATGATGACTTCCTGTAGGCCAAAGTTTGGGTGGATCTGGCTGTGATCCCTTTAAAATATTAAGGCTTCCTAAGACTGTTTTTTTATTATTTATTTTGCACAAACATACTGCCTGTGAAGAATCTATCTGGCCACTTCACGTCGCTCCCGTGGAATGTGAGGGACAGGGAGAACAAATACAAACATGAAGTTCATGCTGCTTGATGTAAAGTAATAAAATCCCTTATCTCTGATTCAGGTGTTCCTGTCATTTGCTGACAACGAGGGAGCTATCGCATACTTACTTGGTGGCTGGCAATTAAGGCAAATTCTCACATCATTCTTATTTTTTGACAGTGATAAAACTCAATGGTCCAGGAGAAAACTTACCTTAGGAAGTGTGCAAAGAGTAGCCTTTATAAGAATGGTGAGTCATGAGTAATCTCTCTTCCCTATTCTTCTCACTGGTGAAAAAACAGTTGAAATTTTAATGAGAATGTAACATTAGATGTTATTAATGTTCATTAGAAAACTGCATATTTAAATGAAGGTTTACTTCTTTCTACTCGATTGCCCTTGTTTTCTCCTGTTGTGTTTCCTAATCCAAACATGTATTTTTATGAAGGCTTTAACAAATTAACGCTGGAAAGAAAGATAACCCAAGTTGTAGTGGTGGGAGAGCTTTAATATTTGTACTGTTTTGGATTTTGCTTTAAAAAATAATAATTTAAAATTAGAGTCTTGCAAGAAATCCGAGGAAGTGAGGAATCCTGAAATTTAAGCTTTATTAGCTTTAATGTGACTCTGTGTATGCCATCATTATAATCTGATACTTTACTTTCTATCTGAATTTCAAAAAAAAAAGAAAAACACTTGTAAACATAAATGACCTTCACGTGACACTGTGGAAGATGAACTTGATACAGGTGGGAGATCAGGGCAGATGGACAAGCTAGCAGATTATTGAAGTAGTGGAGAATGGAAGAATTTGGAAAAAGAAAGGAGAGGAAGAGATAAAACATTTGGCATTAGTAGATTTTTCAGTATTTAGGAGAAACTTAGATGAGATGGGTAAAAGGGGGATGGAGGGATCAAGGGACAATCAGGCTTGTGATTAGGTGGACATTGGTACTAGTACCCAAGAAAGGGAATACAAAGTTGATTTGTGAAGGAAGAATAGTAGCTGTTGTTTAGGACAAGCTGACTTTCCCTACTTTCAGAACACAGTGTTGCTAGATTAATTGCCATTAAGTTATTCTTCTTGTTGTATAAAAAAACTTTTTTGCAAGACCCTGATTTAATTAGAATACTTTAAAAATATTATTTCACCAATTTACTAAAGTATAATGAATATTTGATTGATATTTTAGCTTTTGAATGGTGGCTTTATCACTGTGACCTAGTTTCGGTCACTTCCCTGAGCTGCTGTGTGATCTACAAGCACAGCACCCTGCATGCCAGCCGCTTGGCCCCGAGTCATGGGTCCATTAGCATATACAGTCATGGACACCAGTTCCAGAAAATAACAAAGGCTTCTACAAACTGAGACTCTTTTGGGAAACGAGACACTGCAATTTCTACTACACATGTACACAGTTAATTTTGGTATAGAATACAGGACCCTCATATTATCAAACATATTCAGATATTTCAAAGTCTAATGGACTGGTTTTCATAGAACTCACTTTCATTTAAGTACAGATTCCCTTTCATGTCATGAACTTATAAAACCATTATTATAAACCCTGTCCCTCCTCACCAACAGTACAAAAAATCCCATACACTTGAGATATTCTTTTATTTATTTATTTTATTTTTAAAAATTATTTTATTGTTGTTCAATTACAGTTGTCTGAATTTTCCCTCCCAACCCCTGCTACCCCATCCAAACCCACCTCCCTCCCTTGCTTCCACCCTCCACCTTGGTTTTGTCCATGTGTCCTTTATAGTAGTTCCTGAAAACCCTTCTCCCCACTGTTCCCTCCCCCTCCCCTCTGGCTAGGCATCAGAGAGATGCAAAGTAAAACCACAGTGAGATACCACCTCACACCAGTCAGAATGGCCAACATAAACATATACTTGAGATATTCTTTTAAAATGAAATAAAAAGCACCACAGAACATATAACCTAATTTTCTTTGTGCTCAAAATTACAATTAATTAATAATAAAATTATTTAAAACTAGTACCATAATCCAATGACTAGTAAGTATTCCAATCTTCCTTGAATATAGGATGAAGAGCAGAAATTCATGTAATATGCTCATTCAAAATAAAAAGTTTAGGCACATCCATATATTATCAAATATATTTTCTAGAAAAATGATGAAGCCAATGGCACTGGTTTTGGTATTTTGATATTTATAATAACTCTTAAGTATACATTACATCTACTTCACTCAAAGCAAAAACAAATTCTAGACCATCCTAGAACACAACTGGGAAGGTTTTAGTCCTCTCACAGTTTCACCCTTAATAGAGCAAAGAATTTTTAGAAAAAAAAAGTTGTTCTTGATTCTGGATCGATTTCTTCATTGAAAATACCACTGTAGGTATCAGGAAAATAGAGATCTTTGATTTGGTGTATTTTCCATGAATTGACTTCAGGACAAAGAGCTGAGGGTGATGACTTATGTCTCTCCATCTATTCTCTCTCCTCAGGCACCTGTATTCTGACTATGATGGAGTGTTTCTTTCTACCCCAAACTATAAACTTCCTAGAGATTGGAAGTCATTCCAGGCTTCACCTGTATTTCTCCAAACATTCTTGGTATATTTATAAAATATAGTGAATGGATATCTCCACTAAGACAATCATTTACTCTTTAGTAAGAGAGAGTTTAATAATGACGTGAGCATGATAAAGTAAGAGAATGGATGAATTTAAGGATTAGGTCATGACTAAAATTCAGATGCCTTGGCCATTATCTGTAAATTGAAAAAAAAATACATGCAGTCACTGCTTCTTTGATTTTCTGAAATCTGCAGATGATACAGCATCCACACAGGAAGGGGAAGGAAAATCATGCATGTGTGTATAATGCACACACAAATATTTGTGTGTGTATATAAATATACATATATAAACAGGCATGATGTGTTTATAAATATACATAATAAGCAGAGAATGAGCAGGTATGTATACATGTGTGCATGTTTGTATATATAAACATATGTAAAATACTTATGTATTAAACCATTAGGAGGATGTGGAATAACTGGAACTTGAAGTTATTGCAGAAATGTAAAATTGTACAATTACTATGGACAATTTTGGCAAATCTAACAGAATGTATAAAGGTGAATCTCATTAAAAGGCCCATAGGCTATTTTTGTGTTGTTCTTGCAACTTTTCTGTAAGTTTAAAATCATAGCAGTGTTGTGATTGCTGGGGAGAAGGGGTTATAAGGGGACTAAATGGTAATGGGAAAATACAATAAAGATTAAATTTATAATAAATAAAATGCATAACATCATATCAAAATAAAAAGTTAGAAAATTAAAAAGTTAGAACTGAACCAGAAAGACCCCTCCTGACTGCAATAATTTATTTTCTACTTTTCAGTATTCGCTATGCACGGGTATTAAGTGTACGTGTCTACGTTCCAGCAGTTCTACGTCTTCAGCTTTAGCTGGTTTTGCAGCACCTCATCTGACACTCCCTACGTACATCTTCAGATCCCCTTCACCTGCCTCACTTGCTGTTTTCGCTCTGTGTGGGCTCTCACTGACCTCCGTGAAGGAACGGACAATACCCTGCCTACAGCCTCAGGGCATCTGTATTGACACAGCTTGGCTCCCATGTCCACTCTTGTGAAGCCCAGGGATGACAGAATTAATGCCCTGTGGGATGAACTTTTTCTATCAGAAGATGTCAGCCCGAGGCACAGAATACAGAGCATTTTGTGGGCAAACTCCCACTGATGGAGCAGTCTGTCCCACTTAGTGCCAGAAAACAGAACAGTTCTGTGCTCTTCTTTTCTCTCTGCTGCATAGATTACAGGAAGTGCTCCACTGGATCTAGTAAGTCTAGAGGTTGCAAGAAGTGAAAAGGTCTTTGAAAAAGTGTTGGTGTGTAAATTGGCAATGAAGGAAGGGGCCAGGGAAGAGCATTTGACTGGTTTACAAGAGGCAACATATTCTCACCTTTAATGTAAGGTGCTGCTAACACTTCAGATTATTAGAGAACATGGAAATTCAGGATTTACTTGTAGGATTTCCAATTTTCAATGGTCATTAATTTTTTTAATAAACATTCTGCTTGCAACATAAAATTTATATGTCTCATGTAACAAGTGTTATTTCAGGTTTAGGTGAATGAATTACATGGAATGAACAAACAAATTGGCAGCTGGAACTGACTCAGCAGTTTGAGAGAAGATGGGAGGGAAGATTTAATGTGAACATTTGTTTCTTTTTGACCTAGTATATATCCTTTGTAACTTGAAAAATTATGATATTTAAACAAAGTCTGCAATATAGATTGAGTGAAAGAGAAGAAAATATTGTAGAAAAATTTAGTTGTGGAGAAGAAGAACTCCACATAAGACCAAAAGAGCATATGGGTTCAAAGTATTCAATGAAGATTTGATCATTGTCTAATTATGAAACTAAAGCAAAATCGAAATGGATAACATTATCCCCAGGGAGTTTAATGGATTGTGATAAATATGGAACTGTGCATTTGACGATAATATACCTTTCTCTGTCAATACTAACTCAAGACTGGAATAGAAATCCCCAGCCAGAAATCTGCTCTTTGGATTAGTATTTAATCATAATGAGTCTGTGTTTTTGCTATAGGAAATCATGAAAAATTTGAGGGTTTATCTTAGAGTTTATAGCTTATGGAACTCCAAACTAATATAAAAGTAGTAACAGAATGGCCAAGCTAAAATCCTCCATCTTAAACCCAATTTCTTACAATTGCCTCTCAGTCCTATATTTTAATTTTTTTGTTATAATGGTTACTGTATCTAGTTCTATGATAAAAGAATAATTGTTGTGGTACTGGTGTTTGAAAAAATGAATCCATGTGGTATGTGAATATTAGCTACTCAACTTGACCCCAATGAAAGGAATATTAAATAAAAGAAAACAACTGCTGTATTTCTAATGAGTAAATGTAAAATAAAATATAGGAAATATATCTAGCAACACTTCATTGTGAAAGTAATATAATTCTGAAAGCAATAGTCAGCAGAGGTAGACTCAGACATAAATACATGACGGAGAGTGAAAAACCTCGACACTAGTCAGTCACTTGAGCTGTATCATTTATTCAAGTTAAAAGCTCTCATCCTCAACATTTCCATTTCTAAAATTGAGATGACAATATTTTTAACATATAATTGAAGTAAAATATCTTATAAAATAAAATGACATTAAACAATCAAAATGTTAGCTTTTTATTAAAATTATTCAAAAATAAAAACTAATCATCAGATATTTGCTAATAAGATTGTATAAGCTCATCACCTCAGAATGGGAAATATGTATTTCAGTTTGGGGAAGAAAGACAATGCCCACATCAAATTCTGTTTCTGAGGAAACAAATTATATTTTTGTAATTGAGTAGGGGTGTGTGTATGTATGTGAGAGACTGACAGGAAAGGGGGACAAAAGGGAGAAAGAAAGAGGAAGATAAACCAAAGTTAGAGCTCACAGAATTTAGCTTCACTGTTAGAGTTAGAATCTGAAAGAATGACTTGAGTTCAGTGTCAGACATCTGGTCATGAAATCTTTGAGAAGATGCCAAATCTTTCCAAATTTCCACTTTCTCATGAGAGAAACTTTCTCATGTAGTGTGGACCACTCTGGGAAGTAGTGGGAGAGTGGTCAGTGAGTCACGTGCCTCCCCCTGCTACAAGTTGGTGCTAGGCATCCCTGTACCTTTGGGTGAGGATGGCCAGGAGTTGATCTAATTTTTGGCTAGAATTTTTCTCTGCTGCCTTAGAGGTAGAAATATGTTTACTCCTCAAGCATGACCCTCCATCAGACACACAATCAGTCTAGAGGACCTTGATCTGAATCACACAAATGAGGAGGAGAGGGTTTGCAGAGCACTGTAAGGCTCACCTGCGGCCAGTTGCTGGTGAGACTGGGCTAGTGTGGGGAGGGAAAGACGCTGAGAGTCTCCTTGCTTTTACTGTGGTGGATCCTGTTCACCTCCATCTATCTGCCCTATTCACTAGGTAGACGACATTGCGCTGTTGCCTGGTGAGGCTTTGGTGAAATAATTATGCGATAGTTCTTTGTAAGGAATAACATACAAATTTTAAGATTTTATAATTATCAGTTAAAGGGTACAGAATAAATGTTTTTGGTGTGTAATCATTTTTTGTGTGTGTGTGTGTATGAAAGAGAGAGAGAGAGAGAAATGGAGGCAGAAGCAAAGAGAAGGAACATATAAGAAGCTGCTAAGGGTTTCACCTTCAATAGAATTTTCTCAAGAAGGTTATCCTTAGAGAGATGCAATGTGTTTAAATTCCTATTCTTGGCATATCTATTTAAAAATATCTGGCTTTTTCTTCTCCTTGTGTATTCTAAAAATAACAAAAAGATTAGAGAATATGCAACTTTAAGTATAATATGGGCATTCCATAGTACAGTTTTCTTAAATGAGAAAATAGACTATTTTCAGTGCAAAACATTTTGTTTTTATCATTCCAACTTTCTAACAGATACTTATAATGTCATGAACATTTTGCAATGCCAGCATCTCAATGTCATCTGTATTACTATTTATTCGACGTAGCATATGCCACACCCCTGCTACTCTGAGCTTCTTTCTAAAATGTCTAGTGAACTATTAATCCCATTTCACATTTTAGAAAAGATCATATTATGTAACCTTAACATAAAAATACATTGCGTTTTATAAAGTTTCTGGTGCACGTTGAGAATCTCCAACTAATTATGAGATAAGGCTCAGTTGGCCAGAGATTTGGGCAGCAAATGCCATATCCTTCAGGTTCCTCAAATTCATATAAGCACATTAAACAGCCTCTCCAGAATAAGGCTGCTTATTGGTACATCACTACATCTTGGAGTCAGGATAGGGTAGTAAAAAATATAGATTTAAGATTATGTCAGATTAGTAGACCTTTTATCAATTTTTGTCTTAGGTTTTATAAACAGCATGGACTTGAGAAATTAGCTTGACTCATAAGCAACATCAATTTCTTTACTGGAAGTAGGAATATGAATGTTCCATTTTCAAAGTTTTGCTGTAAATTCATTCATTCTTTCAAATAACAAATCGATTCAGTATCTATTCTGTTACATGTTCAGATATATAGCACAGAGGCCCTGACTTCATTATGCTTATATTCTGGAGAGGGTAGAAATAGAAAATAAATAAACATAGAGTATGATACCAGGTATTGATAAGTGCTGTGGCCAAGAACCATCAGGTAATGAGATGGTGATAGGAGATGCTATTCAAATAGAAAAGTGAGTAAGTGACTCTCAGTGAGACAATGCGAATAAACTATCCAGTGTCCATTATCTTAATCATCAGGATTTATAACTGTTAGGTAAAAAATCCAGAGAAGAAGCCATATATTTTTAAATATAAGACAAACTGAAATTACCTCTCTTGTCATGGAACCTAATATTGAATGTTTCTTAACTGGTTTTTTGTTCTGTGCTCCTTGTCACACCATTGCCAAGCAGTATAATAACTTCATTGTGATGTATAATATTTTTGCTTTAATAGTTATATTTAACTTACAGAACCAAGAAACTCATAATAAAATAATTTTAAAATTCCTATTATTTCCATATGCAATAAAAAAGCAACAAAATGAAATAATCGAGTGTTTCTCAATAAAGCTTTACAAACAGAATTTAGATGATTTTCAACTTTACAAATAAAATATAATACACAAATAGTTAAGAAAATTGACTTGGCCACAAAATAGAATGAGATCTTATCCTTTGCAATAGCTTTGATGGACCTGGAGAGCAATGTGCTAAGTGAAATTAGTCAAAGAAAGTACCATATGATTTCACTTATATGTAGAATAATGAACAAATGAATTAAAAAGCAAAATAGTGACAGACTCAGATAGCAGGCTGACAGCTGTTGGGATGGGGGTGCTGGGGAGCGAAGGAATTGGGGAGCAAAAAAAAGAGAAAACAATTTAATGGATGCAGACATCAGTGTGGTGACTGCCAGCGGAAGAGGGTACGTGGGGAACGTGGGGGGTGGTAAAGGGGGAATAAATGGTGGTGAACACAGACTTGACTTGGGGCGGCAAACAGTACAATACACTGTGTAGATGATGTGTTGTGGAATTGTGCACCTGAAACCTGTATACCTTTGTGAACCAGTGCCACCCACTAAAATGAAATAAAAAAGAAAAAATGATTAATAAACTATGCAGAATCATTTGAGAAAACACTTGAATTAAGAAGCATGGAATAAATAGCATTTCTGTACTAAAATTATACTAAATTTTGGTGGGTGATCATCTTTAAGACTCAGTTTGTCTTCAGGAATCGGACACAAGATTACCAATGAATGTAGATTTTTTTGCAGAAATAGTCCAAAGGAACATGGTCAAAGAAAAAAATCAATGATAAAGTGGATTGTTTAGTCAATTAAAAAAAAAATGAGCCTCAATGTACTTGAGAACTGCAAAGAGCATATGGAGAGCAGAACTATTCATCTGAGAGTCAAGAATTAACAGAAAAACTATTTATTGTTCCTAGTTCCTATTTTCCATTTGTTTACAATTATCCCTCTGGGCAAAAGTTTCCCTACATTTCAATGCTCTACATGCTTGTCTTAAAAGTGAGCCCCTAAAGACATCCACATTGGAAGAACATAGGAGCAGAAAGTAAAGAACAGGCTTAAGGGCTTGAGGGAAACAAGTACAAATGAAAAACATGGTTAAAATCAGAGATGATGTTAAGAAAATGAGTAATAAGAACACAATAGCTAATAAGCAAATTAGATTTCTTCTATGAAGATAAAAATGTTCAATAGAACAAAAATATATATGATAGTTGGAACCATTCACAGCTATATTTATAAAGATATTTTACCCCATACTTTCACATGCATCTTTATTTTTAAGTAGAACTTTTTTTTTCCACTCTCCTTGGTATAATTATTCCCTGTCCTTTCCATTTTTTTGTATCTTTTCCCTTTTGTTTAAAAAGTTGCTCCTAGGAAAAAGTAAGAGTTCCTTTTTTTATACTGCTGTGTACTATGCCATTGTGTAAATGTACCACCATTTTTTTAATACACTCATTTACCGATGGGGTCTTTATGGGTTCTTTAGTTGCTATTTGAAAATTGATTTAAAAATAAACTATTCAAACAAATCCCTGCTAAGCTGCTACTTTGACTGTGGCAGTGGGGGGGGACCCCACAAAAAACTACACAGCTAGTTAATGTAAAAAAAACACTATTTATTCCAAAAGAAACAGAGTGTGCATGTCTGTATCTAAATTTATGTAAATTTTATCATTGATTAATATAATATAAATTGTAGTTACTCATTTTAGAACTTAGCAATTATCCCCTTATTTGCAGGGGATATGTTCAAAGACCCCCAGTATATGGCTGGTGTTACCGAACCCTATATTTAGAGTATGTGCTTTCCTACCCAAACATTCATACCTTATGATAAAGTATAATTTCTGTTAGTCATAGTAAGAGGTTAGTTAAATTAATTAATAATAAAATAATTATAATAATAAAATAAGGATACCTTGACCCCATGTACTGCTATGCTGCCACCACCAACCTAAAAATCTAGATGACTACTAAACAACTGTTGGGCAAGAAGCACACACAACCTAGACAAATGCTTCAGACAGAACAAAGGATGATTCATGTCCCAGGTGGGACAGAACAGGGTGGCCTGAGATTTCATCACACTGTTCAGAATGGCACATAATTTAAAACATGATTTTTTTTCTGGAATTTTCCATTTCATATTATTTGACTGGAATTGCCAATGAATAACTAAAACTGGGGAACATGAAATTTTGAATAAGGGAGAACTATGGTATAAGTACAGTACAAATGAATAAAAATGTAAAAATGTTTCTCTCTCAAATATTGTTGCTTTTTCATACATTACTCTATCACAGTGAAGTGACAAGATTATGATTACAGAATCTTGATTGCAAGGGAAAAACAACTAACAAGATGCAAATTACTAGTCAACAAATATATATTTTAACAATAACAGGTAAACAGTCTTAAAATAATTTTATATTTCTATAATTTAAGTTATGCTTCATCTATAAGAAAATTAGTGTGTTCTGAAACTGACATTTCAGTCTAAAATATGGTATGATATTTTAATTTGACAGTATAATTCTCTAAATCATTTGCAGTGATAAAAAATCACCTTTCTTTTCTTACTTTAGGTTTCTTGTGGCAAACATATTAGATAAATATTTTTTATTAGATTTATATGTTTATTTTCACTTTTAATGTTTTCCAATATAGATTTATGTTCTATCATATGATGCTGATGAAATTATTCCAATGAGCATTTTCCTCTAGTTTCTTCTGTAATTATTTCTAATTTAACATTTATAACTAACCATAATGTGCTAATAAATATTGGAATATATGATTTTTTATAAACACAAGTACTTTATCCATTTTATTTTAATTGTTAAGAATCTATAAATTCATTTATGATGTTATTTTCTCTTTTGTAATAAAACATATTTTACACTTAAAATTTTAATACGTTTTTCAGAGGAGTGTTGTTATAACCAAAGTTTGACAGGAAGTTAAATTCCATTTAAATATGCTTGTCGGCAATAGCAAGGTGGTCATCCCATGCCCATAGTTTTATATATTCTACATCTCAGGATCTAAACTGGAGACCGCACTTGCTTTTTTTGAATTTTCTGAAAGCAGGTAGTTTCTTTAGTATTAAATAGTCATTCTTCATATATGCCGAATTTAACTTCGGCATTTTTTGATACTTATTCATAATGAATATTTTAATTTTACTGGTAAATAGCTGTTGTGAAGGGATTATTATTACCCAAAGAGTTCTCACTTTGGGGCATTTTACATAGGGGGCGGAGCGATAGTGCTTATTTCACTCTGTCTTATACTGTGGTTAACGACTTTCCTAGCCTCAGCAGAAAACAAATCTCTCAGGAGACTGAGTTATTTTATAGCAAGTCTGGGCTTTACTTATCTTATCTCCTCACACAGACATTCAGAATCCAATAGTGAACTTTGCATATAATAGGGAATTGTTTCATGGTTTTAGTTTTTTTAATTAACATATGAATATGTAGGAAAACAATTATTTCATGAGTAAATAAATCAGACAATTCCACTAATAAACATTATAATAAGAATTCTGGTGTAATAAAAAGACTTTTATATCTAAGGTGTTGAAAAGGAGATATTTATACTTCAAAATATATAGTTAGTGTTTGGCTGATCTACATAAAATGTATACAACTATGTCTGTTGTGGAAATACAATTCAAAACAAAACCTCTCCCAACCCAGAAAACCTCTGCACAAAGGTAGTAAAGAAATAACAAGATTTTATTAAATAATATAAAAGTATAAAAATAATAAAATATTTTTATTATTTGAATGAAACCAGTATGTGACACCCATGACAAACAACCTACTAAAAGAGCGCAAAGACAAAGGATTCTTAAACTTGTATGCAGCCCAGCAGATACAACCATCGCATATATGTTTGCAAAATTAACAACGTAGCCTTTAAATAAAAGAATGTGAGGTCACCATTTGTCATATATCGTTCATCTTAGGTTCATTGGGTTAATTGGAGTGGCTATCTGTGTTAGTTAAATAGACTTTATTCAGAGGAGTAACAAACTTCTTATATTTTTATAACATGATAGTTTTGAAACTTGGAGGAAGGTTCATACCAAAATTTTTAGACTCCTTCCATAGAGTCTAGGAGATAGGAGTATCATCTCCCTTGTTGCGTTTCAGAGATGGTAACTTAGCCCTTCACAAAGCCATTCAGAAAGGGGAAATGCCAATTTCCTTACATTTAACTAAAAATATTCAGTCTCTTATTATAAAATTTTTATTTGTCCTAACAATCTTAACATATAATGAATCACACACAAGACTACAAGTAGTATCATAATATGATGAAGTGTAAAAGAAATATCTTGAAAATTATTACAAAAATATTTTGAAATTTTTACTAAGGAGTTTTGTAAGTCACAGATTCCTGGTTATAAGTAAATTTGAGCCTATTACCTTAAGCTGACATCATCTGACGTAGTAAAAAACCACCTCCATGCAGTATCATTGTTATTAATATTAGTTAGCAAGTAGATACTGGCAAAGTCTAAAATTCTAATTTAAAATTCTCAACATTTTCATTGCCTCAAGGGAATCATGATGTTTCTTTCCCTCTCTTTCTCCTTCCTTTCCTCTCTCTCTAAAAATAATAAAATATTTTTTAAATTATACATTTTAAAAATAAGAACTAAATTATCATTATTTGCCCATAATACTTTTTTTTTCAAACTGGCCTCATTGAGCACTGGAACTCACCGGCCTCGCTCTCCCTTGGATGTGCATTTCTTTAATTATTAAGCCTTCAAGACAATGGGGTTCTGGGTAGCATCAAATTAATTTTCAAAGCAGAGCCCCTAGTCTGTTGACCACAAAGGAGAATTTCAGTAAAACCATAAATAACATCCTGGGCTTTAGTTGTGTTTTAGCTTCAGACCTAGAAAAACAGAACAATCCCACCAGCCACACCCTTGGGAATACAGACATC
Source organism: Desmodus rotundus (assembly GCF_022682495.2). Lineage (NCBI taxonomy): Eukaryota > Metazoa > Chordata > Mammalia > Chiroptera > Phyllostomidae > Desmodus > Desmodus rotundus. The sequence continues at coordinate 27,021,583 of NC_071397.1, forward strand.
AGATCCAGAAGCAATGATCGAGTGCCTTCTACCTTAGCACCAACCAATTAATGAAGACCATGACTCAAACTCCACCATGATTAATGGTACCATTTCCTTAATTAATAAACCATTACTTTCTTGGCTGCAAATTCCTGTTTGTGTTTGCTTAGGTTTTGATGCACACAGGCAAACAAACTCCATTAATTCAGTAACAGGACTTGAATCTTTTTCTAAGGTTCAAAAACAGGCCTTATGTTAATCTTTATCCTCGCAAATCTGTTAGTAATTAAAGTCTTCATCAATAGTCAGTGAATAAAATAAATGATGGTACATTTAACTTTCAGTTGAATAGAAAGACAGTTGGCAAATGGAGACATTTTCAAAAGAAGAAAAAAGAGGGACCGAGTCAAGGTAAAGGTTGAAGTGTTACAGAGTATGTGACCCTCCAATGTGCCTCTTTGCCATGAGGATTATTTTGAGCTGATTATTTTGACAAACTGCAGACACATTGAGAAGTTACCCTTTTATAAGAGGAATCTACATTCATAAAGAAATTTGCATGAGAAAGGGAATGTATACAGGACACGAGCTATTACCAGACATAACTTTTCACCTGAGAGAGTTATCTTCATGACAAGACACACCTTATCTACCAAATATTCCCTCTTCTAACCTTCCTGTGAATTGCCTCCCTCTTTTCCCAAACACACATCTTTCTTTAGTCTTTTAGATGAAGCTGTTTTTTAAGACAGTAGCTTGTACCATCTAAGGAAGTTCACTTATTTTTCTTAAATATCTTCCATATACACATGAGTTAAAGTTTGCCCCTGAAGACTTATACTTTACCTGTTAAAACATATTATGTATTAAATTAAACCCTTGCCTGTCCAAAGAAATTGTGTGTGGTAAGGTAGGACTATGACCTATAATTTTAGAGAGTATTCATTAGATAAAAAAATAGCTAGGCCTTTCTCTGAGTACCAACACAACACAAAGTACAAGAGGGTTGTTCTGAGCTTTTCAATATTATTTTAGTATCTGAGAACATGTATTTTGGGCTAAAAATCTAAAGCATGTCTTAACTATTGTACATTACTTCATTAATTAGAAGAATGTCAAAATCCTTACTTTTGTAGGGGTTTATTCAAATGTTAATCTGAGTGGAAAAATTGTATTTAAGTTTTATGCAAGTAAGAAGAGCTTTTGTTTTTCTCTCCACACTCCCTTCCTTTTTCTATTTTAATACTACATTACTCGTGTGAAGAATTTAATAATTTGATTCTTTTTTATGATCTTCAGTAATAGTGATTACTATTTATGCCAAATCCGAAGCTTAGTTATCTACACCAAAATATGTTCTTGAATCTGTTCACAGCAGAGCTAGACCTGGGTGCTTGAGTCTGGCTAAGAAAGAATTCAGAACCAATAATTCTAATGCAAGAAATTTAGCCTTTCAGAAAGTTACAGAGGCATGAAAAGTTAGCCAGCTGGGCTACGTGGACTTAGGGGACAAACTACAGAGGCAAAAAAAAAAAAAAGGGCCCTTGTAGTTTAGGAGAAAGAAAGCAAAAGATATGTGCCTGAGGAAGAAGAGGATGAGGAGGTCCAGGCAAGCTCTAGAGCAGGGGTGTCAAACTTATTTTCACCAGGGTCACATCAGCCTTGTGGTTGCCTTGAAAGGGCCGAAATAATTTTAGGACTGCATAAATGTAACTACTCCTTAACTGTTAAGGAGATGAAATTACATTCGGCCCTTTCAAGGCAACTGCAAGGCTGATGTGGCCCCCAGTGAAAATGGGTTTGACACCCCTGCTCTAGAGAGAGAGGGAGTGAGAGACAACACTGTGTCCCTTGCCTTATGGGTTTTCACCTGTTTTCTAATGACAGGAATTTCAGGGGTGGTCTCAACAGACTATTCATCTGCTATCCAGGGTATCTTTTCAGCGTCAAGGTCTCTGCTGACTGTGGCACTGGAGGACACTAGTTATTGCACCTGGTCCTGATTCAGCCATAGTTCACCTCATCTGGTTTTGCTGCTTTTCTGGACCTAAAGCTGAAGCACAACTGAGACACAGATATTATCTCTAGTTTGCCCAAAACTCTGTCTCTGTGGTCAGCATATTCAAAGTTTGGTTCCTAAGATACTTTGACGGTGATCAGAACCTCATTGTTCTGAGGGTCTAATGCTTAAGGGAGTGGTCCTGCAAGGGCTTGTATGGGGGTCAGATGAGACTACTCTCTAGCCCCCTCGTTCCTCCTCTGAGGCGGTCTAAACTCCATGACTAATGAATGACGTGCCAGTGTTGCAAAGGTCATACTGGGGGTGAAGTTCTAGCTCCTAATACTTGCTTTCTCTAGTTTTGTGCATTACTAGGCATCCAAATTTTCTGCTCTGGTGAAGTTCCACACCTGGCCTATTGTTCTTGCTCTGCTCATGCCTGTCTAAATGGCTCCTCCACAAAATTAACATTCTCAATTTGTTTCTTTCATTTATGTTATTATCTTGTCAATTTTGTTCAACTGAATATAGTGACTAATGCTAAAAAATGATTTATAAACATATTTTGATATTTCATGTACATTTAAAATTCTCAGATTCTGACAATAACTTAAGAATTTGCAGTAGGACTTACAGCATCTTAGAAAACATTTTTGATTTAAAAAAATCATGAGTAAGGCACATGCTTGTCAAACAAATTTCTTCTGATGGCAACACCATAGGCTTTGCTGGTAGCAAGAAATAACAAATGTGATTCATCTTGTCTCCAGCAAAGCTGTTTTTTATCTTCCAAATGACACATTTTCTTTCTCCATTGACAGCACTGAATGTGGTTTAGGTAATGTTATTGTTGTGCAGATATCCTGTTGCTCAGGAACTTAAGCACAATGATTCACAGTTTGTAATTTAGTATTAATGCTAGGTAAATTTTCTAGTCTTTGGCCAATCTCTGCCTGTTATATTCTAATATTTTTAATTGTAGCTTAGAAAATAAAATTTCAAGCCTATATGTACCTTAGCTGTCTGAAAATTGAGAAATTAGTTTTGGAGGAAAACTGATTTGAGAAGTTTCTTCAACAATCAGTGTAAGCGTCATCCTCCCAGAGATCTCTTCTGACCTACAATTCTAGATGAGGGGCATCTCCTACTGGGTTTCATCTGGAACCATGTGTTTGGCTCTATCTCAGTCAGTTATACACTTACCATTTGTCTCCTCTATTTGAGTAACAACAGCTCATGGAAAGTGAAGAAGCAGAAAGTGGATATATGAATCTCCAATAAATTTTACATTTGAACTTAGTGAATGTTTATTGAATGAATGGAATATGTTAAATTTTATATAATGTTTACTTAATGTTTATTAGTTTCAATGTAGGAAGCAATTTAATAAAGATTCAAATTCAGGATGTTACCAATTCAAAAGTCTGTGAGCCAGACACTTCAAACAGGCGGATATCGAAACACCAGAGTTCGGAGTAAGAAAAGTTCTACTGATTGTGAAGGTGCCAGTTAAGAAAAAAAGGACAGTTGCAGGTCCTCACATTCATTGGAAGCCTAGCACCAAGTTCAGCCTTCTTTCAAACCAAGGGAAGGCACAATGAGAGAGGGCATCTTTGTAATAACTAGGCAGCAAGCAGACGCCCTCTAATGATTAGCCCGTCTAAAGCAGGCACGATCAGCCTGAAGGCCATGGGAAAAACCCAGGCCCAAAAAGAGACGCCAAGCATTTCAATCTCTTACAAGCATTTTGGATTTGAATCTACATGTATTATAAAGTTTATCATTGTGAGTTTTGAGCAAGGTTTTCACATGAGCTGACTTATGATTTTGAAAGCCCTTCATATTTTGTGGAAAATAAACTTTTCCAAGAGATGAATTGGGGAGAAGGACCAATAGGAGGTGTTTGCCAGAGTCCAGGCAGCTAGACTTGACTGGTAAAGATGAAAGTGGTAAGAGGAAGACAGATTATGTATGTATTACATTGGTAGAGCTGCATAAATGTACTGACTAATTAGATAAGAACGTGAACAAGTGAATCACAGATGATTCCAAATATTTTGGCTAGAACAGCTAGATATGTGTTGTTTTTATTCTCTGGTTAGTCTCAGGCTGATCTCTCAAAGGAAGTTCTAAAGTTAGAGCTAAAAACAAAATGTATTTAGTTAAATAACACACAGAAAATATTTATTTTAATTTCTTACTGGGATTTGATCTTTAGAAAGGAATTGTGTTATTAACTTTCCGTACAAAATTAAATTATAAATCTGAATTCAAAATCCTGGCAATTTTTAATACTGCAAATGATCTAAAGAAAAGTTGTGCATCTAATATTCTATAATGACATAAGCCTAACATTATTTATATTTAAATTTTGTGATTTATAATAATAAATATATATTTGATCATTGTCCAATGTTCCCAGTGCAAAACTCCTACAACTTTTGTCATTTTCTATATGAGAGCCCCCGGGCATCTTCTGTTAAATTATTCAGTCATAGCCCCAGTTCCCGAAATAGCTCCAAAGTACAAAGGTGAGTTGAATGTGTTTTGTTATTTATAATAGTCCCCTTTCAACCACATCACTGTATATGTAAATGAGGTCATTTTGAAAAACCCCTAAAATGGGAAACTTTTGCCAGGTCAAACAACCTTATGATTAGAGGGTTGAAAATTTCAGACCCAATCCCTGACCTCCAGGGACGGGTGAGGAGCTGAAGGTTGAATTCATCACCCATAGTCAATGATTTCATCACTCATGCCTATGTAATGAAATTGATAGGGGACACAAGAGTTAGAAAATTTTAGTGTAAGGTAAAGAGTTATAAGTCTAGCAAGTAATGTATATGCTAAAGCTTTTGTTTCAGAAACTGCAGATAAGGCCTGTCCTGGCTCCTGGGAAAACTGCTGACCTCCTGGGTCACTGCTAAAGATTACTTACTGCCTGGGGACAACTGGAGGCATCCTTGCCTTTGTGTTCCAGGGAGGGAGAGACAGACAGACAGCCAGGGGCCCCTGGGAACAGCTAACTGCCCAGGACAGGAATGTTGCAGCTTCTTTCACCTAATCCTCCCTGAATCTCAAAACCCTCTCACACCTTGTTTATTCCCTGTTATAAAAAGTCTGGCCTGGAAAGAGAAGAGAAGATGGTCTGTTAGGATATGAACCCACCATCATCTCAAATCACAGGCCATCTGAATAAAGTGCCCATAAAGATCCAATCACTGTCATTGCTTATTGGGTTTGGTAGTGACAGGCAGCCCGAACGCTGGTGTCTTTTCCAGTTTCAAAACCACCATAAAAACACAAAATGATGAGAATTTCCAGGCTGACAAATGTGTGCAAGTGCTGGGATAGTGGCACACCTGGAGAGGTCATGGAATCCCCTTTCCTTTCCTGCATATTTTTCCCTATGCATCTCTCTCATATAAGCTGTTTCTGAGTTATAGCTTTTTATAATAATCAGGCACTCTAATAAATAAAATGCTTTCCTGAATTCTGTGAGCTGATTATTCAAAACCAATGAGGGGATTATGAGAATCTCTGATTTACAGCAGTCATTCAGAAGCACAAGAGACAAACTATACTTATGATTGGCACCTGAAATAGGTACGGGGAGCAATCTTGTAGAACTGAGCCTTTATCCCATGGAATCTGATGCTAACCTTAGATAGATACTGTCAGAATGAGTTAAATTGTAGTGCACCCATCTGGTGTCATAGACTTTCTTGGTGTGTGAAATATCCACAGTCTGGTAGCAGAAGTGTTTTTGATTTGGAGTGTTCTGAGTATGAGTGAACTAGTTGAGAATGAGTAAAGGAAAACATGAGTGTTTTTACTTTACAAGTTTATTTCCAGGAAATTTCAATATATCATTTATCATTTTTAACTTAACTTTAAAATTTCATATGGGATCCAAGATGACAGGAATAAGTGGAAGATAAGCTAACCTTCCCCAGGACCAATCTGGAATTACATCTACATTGTAGGGAAAGAATCCTGAATAACCAACTGAATACTGGCTGGAGAGAAGCCTTATAACCACCAACAGTAAGGATAAAACACATGTTAGGACACAAAACAAGCCTCAATAAATTGAAGAAGATTGAAATCGTATCAAGTATCTTCTCTTACCACAGTGCTATTGAAGCAGGGTGCAGCCAAGAGGAGGGCCCCAAGAAGGGATTTGTAATGGGGTCCAGGACTCGGGGTGTCCAGGAAATATTAGAAAAATGTATATAGGATGTTCTCATCCCCACAGGCCTGAGCCAGGGGGATGGGACACATGGAACAGGGCCATTCAGAGCTGTTTTGGGTAGCAAGAGCTTTGCAGCTAACCCCAGGCATGGTCATTTAACATATCTATAACCTTTAACTGGTTTCATGGATATGTTAAATAGCTGTGGCCCTGCTTTGAGCCAGGGAGATGGGAGTGACTTCCACCCACGATGGGACTGGGAAGCAACTCCCCCTGGTTACAGCACCTGCTGAGAGCTTGGAGATGATTGGCTCCATGCCATGGGGCCACACCTGCCCAGACATACTATGGCAGCCCAGTAAAGCTGGAAGAATAAGGGGATGCTGGCAGGTGTAGCTGACTGTAGGAGGAGTCAGAAATGGGGCTGCAAAGGAAGATGGGTGCTGGGATTTAAACCTAGGCCCGGCAGCATAGAGTAAGGAGAGACCACGCGGCTCCAAAAGTAGTAGGGAGGACCACAAGGTTTTGGGGGAGAAAGAAGAGACCATGCGGCTCTGAAGGAAGGAGTGAACCACGAGGCTCTGAAGCAAGTAGATAGATAGAGGTCCATGTGCTTCTGAAGTGGGAAAAGGACCACGCGGTTCTGAAGGAGAGTAAAGAGGACCACGAGGTTTTGGAGTGCTTCTTCTTGCCACGCGGCTTAGGCAGCAGGAGAGACTTTGCAGCCATAGAGAAAGGGGAGAAAGGACTCTTGCTGGTGGGCCATGAGAAGGTGCAGCATGGCTTTGGATTAACTGGAGATCGCAGCAGCCACACAGCTGATGGTGCTGGGAGCCTGAATCACGGACTTCTACATCTTTTCCTGAGACACGGTACCCCGGACTGGGCACAGGGAGAGGGAAGGACTGTGCATCTGTGGGTATTCTAGAGGACTTTAGTATCTTATTGAAGACATTAGGTCATTATTCTAAGTTTGTGTAACTTTTAAATAAACAATTCCTTTCCTTTTCACCAGTCTCTGGCATTGAGAGACGTCTTTCCTCTGGCGGCGGGCATTGCAAACCTAGCAGGTGGGCGTGGGGGGAAGGAACCTCCAGAGACAGAAAGGCGGAATCCTTTCTGTAATAATTTATCATGAACCACCCCCACCCTCTTGCTCTGTAACACTATGAACTAGAAATCAGTAACAAGAAGATCACTGAAAAACATACAAAGATATGGAAACTAAATAATATATTAAACAATGACTGGGTCAAAAACAAGATCAAGGAAGAAATCAAAAGATACCTTGAAACGAATGAAAATGAGGATATAACAACCCAAAGTCTGTGGGACACGGAAATAGCAATCTTAAGAGGAAAATCTAAGGCATTATAGGTCTATCTCAAAAACAACGACAACAACAACAAACCACACACACACACACACACACACACACACAAGAAAAAACTCAAATAAACAATCTAACTTTACACTTAAAAGAACATGAAAAAGAACAACAAAAAAAGCCCGAGTGAATAGAAGGAAGGAAATAATAAAGATGAGAGAAGAAATAGAGTCTAAAAGACAGATATGAAAAACCAGTGAATCCAAGAGTGGGTTCCTTGAAAAGATAAAAAAGATTGGCAAAACTTTTTTTAACTTTTTTAAAAGACTTTATTTATTTATTTTTAGAGAGAGGGGAAAGAAGGGAGAAAGAAAGGGAAACATCAATGTGTGGTTCCCTCTCATGTGCCCCCTACTAGGGACCTGGCCCACAAACCAGGCATGTCCCTAGACTGGGAATTGAACCATCAGCCCTTTGGTTTTCAGGCTGGCACTCAACCACTGACCACAGCAGCCAGGGTTGATTGACAAAACTTTAACCAGACTGATCAAAAGAAAAAAGAACAAAGGAACCAAATAAATAAAATCAGAAATTAAAGAGGAGAAATAATAGCTGACACTAAAGAAACACAAAGGATTGGAAGAAAATGTTATGAACAATTACATGCCAACAAACTGAACAACTGGGACTAAGTGGATAAATTCCTAGAAGTATACAACCTTCCAAAATTAAATCAGGAAGAATCAGAGAATCTGAATAGACAGATAACACCTAAGGAGGTTGAAGCATTAATCAAAAAACTCCCAATAAACAAAAGCCCTGGACCAGATGGCTTCACAGGTGAATTTTTTCCAAACATTCTAAGAAGAACTAATTCCTCTCCTTCTCAAACTCTTTTATAAAATGCAAGAGGATGAAAGGCTCCTAAACTAATTTTATGAAGCCAGCATTATTTTAATGCGATTATCTTATGTGATTCACCACATAAACAAAATGAAGGATAAAAACCACATGGTCATATCAGTATATGCAAAAAAAAGCATTTGTTATAATCCAGCACCCATTTATGATAAAAAAAAAAACTTTCAGCAAAGTAGGAATATAAGAAACGTATCTAAAGATAATAAAGACCATAGTGACAAATCCACTGCCAGCATCTTACTCAATGGGAAAAAAAACATAAGTGTTCCCCTTAAGACTGGGAACAAGACAAGGATGTCCACTTTCACCTCTCTTATTCAACCCAGTACTGGAAGTCCTAGCCACAGCAGTTACTCAAGAAGAGGAAATAAAAGGCATCTAAATTGGAAAGGAAAAAATAAAACTGTCCTTATTTGCAGATGACATGATACAGTTCATAGAGAATCCCAAAGAGTTCACCAACAAACTACAAGGACTGATAAACAAATTCACTGAAGTAGCTAGATACAAAATTTATATACATAAATCAGTAGCATTTTTATATGCCAATAATGAACTAACAGAAATGGAAATTAAGAAAACAATCCCATTCACAATTGCTACAAAACGAATAAAATACTGAGGAATAAACCAAGCAAAGGATGGCAAAGACCTGTACTTGGAAAATTATGAGACATTAAAGAAAGAAATTGAAGAAGATATAAATAAGTGGAAACAGATACTATACGCTTGAGTAGGAAGAATCAACATCGTTAAAATGTCCACACTACCCCAAACAATCTATAGATTCAATGCAGTTCTTATCAAGATTCTAATGACCTATTTCACAGAACTAGAAAAGTACTTCAAAAATGTATATGGAACCACAAAAATCTCTGCATAGCAACAGCGATCCTGAGAAAGAAGAACAAATTTGGAAGAATCACACTACTTAATATCAAACTATACTATAAGACCATAGTAATCAATTCAGCAAGGTACTGGCACAAAAAAACAGACATACAGGTAAATGGAATAGAATAGAGAGCCCAGAAATAAACCCACACCTCTATAGTCAATTAATATTTAACAGAGGAAGAAAGCACATACAATGAGTTAAAGATAGTTTATTCAATAAATGGTTTTGGGAAAATTGGACAGATACATAGAGAAAAATGGAACTAGACACCTTCTTACACCACACATAAGAATAAATTCAAAACAGATCAAAGACTTAAATATTAGACACAAAACCATAAAAATCATAGAAGGAAACAGCAAAATCTTGGACATTGCTTGTAGCAATATTTTATCAGATATATCTCCTCAGGCAAGGGACACAAAAGAAAAAATAAATAAGTGGGACTCCATTGAAGTAAAAGGAAAAGATCAACAGTGAAGGAAAAGATCAACAAAATAAAAAGACAACTCACAGAATCAGAAAACATATTCACTGATACATCTGATGAGGGGTTGTTATCCAACGTTTATGAAGAACTTACAAAACTCAACACCAAAAATACAAACAACTCAATCAAAAAATGGGCGAAAGACCTGAACAGACAGTGCTTCAAAGAGAACATGCAGGTGGCCAACAGACATATAAAAAGATGTTCGATGTCACTAATTATCAGAGTAATGCAATTTAAGACCACAATGAGATATCATTTCAAACCACTAACTTGAAAGAACATGAGCACCCTTTGTTCACTGCAGCATTATTTATAGTCACCAAGACATGGAAGCAGCCTAAGTGTCCATTAGTAGATGAGTGGATAAAACAGCTATGGGACATTTACCCAATGGAATACTACTCGGCCATAAAAAAGAAGATTTTATTTTGAGACAGTATGGATGGACCCGGAGAGCATTATGCTAAGTGAAATAAGGCAGCCAGAGAAAGATAAATACCATATGATTTCACTCACATGAAGAATCTACTGAAGAAACCAAACAAACAGGGCAAATGGGGCCAGACTTAAAGGCGGAGAGCAGGATGGCAGTCTACAGGGCAGTGTTGGGGGAGAGGTTTGGGTGTGAATGCATTGACCAGAAAAGGAAAGCACTCACAGATATGGACAGCAGTGTGGTGATTACTTGGGGGTGGGGTGGGAGGATAAGGGGACTAAATAGTAATGGAAAAATATAATAAAGTTTAAAAAAACTGTACTAAAAATACAAACTAAAAAGTCATAAAAACAAAGGAAGGACATTAAATGTGTATGAAAAAATGCAGATATTTGCTGACACTTATGTTTAATATCTAATTTTTATGTCTAGCATTGAAGCAGGGTGTAGCCAAGAGGAGGGCCCCAAGAAGGGATTTGTGATGGGGTCCAGGACTCGGGGTGTCCAGGAAATATTAGAAAAATGTATATAGGATGTCCTCACCCCCACAGGCCTGAGCCAGGGGGGATGGGACACATGGAACAGGGCCATTCAGAGCTCTTTTGGGTAGCAAGAGCTTTGCAGCTAACCCCTGGCACAGTCATTTAACATATCTATAACCTTTAACTGGTTTCATGGATGTGTTAAGTAGCTGTGGCCATGCTTTGAGCCAGGAGGATGGGACCAAATTCCACCCAAGATGGGACTGGGAAGCAACTCCCCCTGGTTACAGGGCCTGTGTGAGAGCTTGGAGATGATTGGCTCCATGCCATGGGGCCACACCTGCCCAGACTTACTATGGCAGCTCAGAAAAGCTGGAAGAATACGGGGATGCTGGCAGGTGTAACTGACTGTAGGAGGAGTCAGAAATGGGGCTGCAAAGGAACATGGGCACTGGGATTTAAACCTAGGCCTGGCAGCCATAGAGTAGAAGAGACCACGCAGCTCCAAAGTAAATGGGAGAACCACGAGGCTCTGAAGCAAGTAGATAGATAGAGGTCCATGTGGTTCTGAAGTGGGGAAAAGGACCACTCGGTTCTGAAGGAGAGTGGAGAGGACCACGTGGTTTTGGGGTGCTTCTTTTTGCCATGCGGCTTAGGCAGCAGGAGAGACTTTGCAGCCATAGAGAAAGGGGAGAAAGGACTCTTGCTGGTGGGCCGTGAGAAGGTGCCGCATGGCTTTGGATTAACTGGAGATTGCAGCAGCCACACAGCTGATGGTGCTGGGAGCCTGAATCACGGACTTCTACTTCTTTTCCTGAGACACGGTACCCAGACTGGGCACAGGGAGAGGGAAGGACTGTGCATCTGTGGGTATTCTAGAGGACTTTAGTATCTTATTGAAGACATTAAGTCATTACTCTAAGTCTGTGTAACTTTTAAATAAACAATCCCTTTCCTTTTCACCAGTCTCTGGCATTGAGAGACGTCTTTCCTCTGGCGGCGGGCATTTCGAACCTGGCAGGTGGGCGTGGGGGAAGGAACCTCCAGAGACAGAAAGGGGGGATCCTTTCTGTAATAATTTATCGTGAACCGCCCCCTGCCCTTGCTCTGTAACAGCATAACATTTGTATAACATGTCAAAAATTTTAATGTTGAATAATTTTATCAACACAATTATTTTTTTAACATCTTACTCTCAAACATGAAAATTTAGTTAATTACTTATTTAGAATTAAAGACGCTTTTCAATTAGGTTGCCAAAAATGTAGCAATCAAATTTATTTTAAAAATGTATCTAAGCAAGAACAGTGAGGCTAATCTTGAAGAAGAGCAATGCTGCAGGACTTGTGAGATTTCAAGACTGATTATTCAAGTAACTGAATTAAGGCAATGGAGCATTGGCACAGGAAACTGTACAGACACCAAAGGAGAAACACAAACAAACAAAAAACAGGGCCTAGGGACAGTCCGTCATATGCTGTCACCTAATATTTGATTTATGGGATACACTGGGAGAAAGATGGTTTGTTAATAAATAGTGTTGTTTCAACTACATACCATATAGGAAAGAGTGAATTGTGACTTCTACTTTACAATACTCAAAGTGTAGTTTCAAATATGAAAATAAATCACATAGTTTCAGGAAAAATAATAAGAGAATGTATTTCTAACCTTAGGGTAGGCAAAGGGTTTTTTAAATAGGAGTACAAAAAGCCTTAGGAATAAAGGAAATAATTGATAATATGGACATCATTAAAATTAAAATTAAGAGAAACTGTCCATTGAAGGACACAATTAAGGTGAACCACAGAAAAAATTTCCAATTAAACATATTTCACAAATGTGTTTAAATATCTATGATTGTAAAGAAAGATATAGACAATACAATACAATACTGGGCAAACTATTTTTATGAGCTTTTCACAATGAAGGAAATCAAAATGCCTATAAAAATAAAATCTTGACTATTTTATTAAAATTCAGGAAAATGTAAATTTAATTATAATTTGCTACTAATGCACAGATCCACCTGAATTGCTAAAAAGAAAAAACAGAGAATATGTATTTTCAGTGAGGATGTTATGCAACCAGAATTCATACATTATTAGTAGAAGTATAATTTGGTACAATCATTTTGGAAAACTGTCAGTTTCTACTAAGAATGAACAGACACACAATTTATTATTAGCAATTCTATGCCTAGTAATACACATCACAGGCATGAGTGGTTATGAAACAAAAAATAGGGACAAAAGTTTCATAAACCTAAAATACTCTAAATGTCAATCAGAAATATAAAAGTAAATATTATCCTGTAATGAGAATAAATTAACTATGCTACATGCAATAAAATAGATGAATCTCAGAAAGAAAATACTAAGCAAAAGAAAAATGGACACTAGGAACCTATCATGTTCAAATTGGAATTATGGGGATGTGGTCTCTTCTGGTGGTCCTCTGGAGGCTGGCAGAGTTTTTTCTTTTGGGGTTATATTTACACTGGGGAATATGTTCACTTCTTAATGTGACCAGACTATATATTCATGGTTTACTTGCTTTTCTGGTTTATCATATACTTACCATCTCCAGCGCTGCTACCATAGTCTGTGCCACTAAACTTCTCACCTGTCTTTCACAAAATTATCACTTCCTTGATTCCTTTCTGCTCAAACCCCCTACATTATGTGCTGCTCCCCATAGCCAGAGAGATCATTTAAAAGGATAAGCCCCTCCAAAGATTACCCATCTAAGTATAAATCTGAATTTCATACCATGGTTTCTAATCACCTGTCCAAGTTCAGTTACTGGTAGTTTCTTTTGCAGTCTCTCTTTCAGACAGACTTGCCCTTTTACTCTTCTGCAAATCCACCAAGCACAGTTATGTTCAAGGCCTTTGCACGCGATACTGTCTCTTACGGAACTAGTCCTGCTGTTTGAAGATTGTACGGCCCACTCTCTCCTTTTAATCAAATCTTTTTGTAGAGAGGACTTCTCTGACCTCTTCATGTAAAATAGCTCCAACATACTCTTATTTTTTATCTGTATTTATTTTTCTTCATAGTATTTATGAGTAGCTGATATATTTTTAATTTTATTAGTTTACTATCTCTCTCATGCCTATTGGAATAAACAAAAAAAAAAAATGGGTCCGAGACAGTCATGTTTTGTTCACTGCTACATCCAGATTGCATTCAGGAGTGCCTACCATATGTGCTTATCTTATATATTTAATAAACATATTGACTGTATTAATGAGTATAAGATGCTACATAGAGAATTTATAATATATTACTTATGGAGTTTGATGAGGCCAGAAAAAGAATGATGAGCATTAACTACTGTAACTGTGTGTGTAGTGTGTGGTATGTGCTGTGTGTGTACATATGTGTTAATGTGTGTGTGCATGTATCTGCATACATCTGTCAATTTGTCTATCTACCTAGCTATCATCTATCTCAATGATTTTCAACCAGTGTGCAACAAGAGGCACACCGGTGTGTGTAAGAATTTTTAGAACATGCACTACCTGACTATTTAGTCAGGGACACTGAACTGTTTTCCCTTAGATTGTCAAATGAAAAAAATGACAACAGCCAAAGTAACAACAGCTGCCTGGTGTGAGTGAATCAAAATTGTACATATTTTTGTCTGGTTGTAAAAAATATGTGTTTTCTGTGCCGTAGAATTTTAGTAATTTGTTTATGTGTGCCACGAGGTAAAAAAGGTTGAAAATTGCTGCTCTGTCTACATATCTCTCCCTTGTTGCTGTTGCTGTTTGTACTTATGCATATGAAGATATTTTTTAACTTTTCTAGAAATGGACACTTTTCTACCTAGTAGAAAGTTAATATCTATTTGAATCAAAAAGAAATGAGAAAAGAATGGAGGCAAGAAAGAAATACGGGAAAAAACATTTTCAAGAAACATTTTTTTCCTTTGAAAGGTATGTATGATTCAGATTTAAAAGAAATTGCTGTATTGATATAATCAGTTTGAACTCCTATCGTTATCATAAACTGTGCACACGTGTACACACACATGTGCTGACTCACACAAACACTAAGTAGTCACAATGCTTAAAGAAAAATTTTAAGGCCAAATAATTATTCCAAAGATCTCTGGTCAACAGAGTCACACCTTGCATTCTTGTTCTTGAAAACAATAAAAGGCAACACAAATGAATTTATAGGGATTTTTTGTTATTTTTGGAGAGAAATTTATTCTTGATTTCTAATTTCTTTCCTGCCCTTCAAGGCAAGCTATGAGAGATATTTGAAATGTTTGAGATGTGAAAGAAATAATCAGTTTTAATTTAAAAATTTGATATTAAATTATTCTAGTTTCCTCCTTATTTTAGAGTTACCATTTTAAAACTTGCATAAAAATACTTCATGCCTTTAACTCCATATAGCTTTTGTTAATTTCCCAAATTCATAAGACTCTGCTTATAATTTCACTCCATAGCATTTTATTCCTATTATTATCATTGTGCTTATCCACTTTTATATTCTGTATATGCATACTATTAAATAAATAATTTTGTCTCTTTCCTCTTCAGATTTACATGTCAAGGCTTAATCCCCAATGTGAGAGTATCTGGAGGAAGGCCATTAGAAAGTAATTAGGTCCCCAGGGTGAGGCCCACTGTGACTGAGATTAGTGAGCTAATAGGAAGAAACACCAGACAGTTCACCTCTCCCCTGTTCTCTGCCATGTGAGGTTACAGCAAGAAGAAGGTCATCTGCAAATGGGTAAACTGGCTCACACTGGACAGCAGCTCTGCCAGAACTTTGATCTTGGACTTCCCAGCCTTCAAAATTATGAGAAGCAAATGTTTGTTGTTTAAGTCACCCAGTTTTTGGTCATCAGTTACAACATGAGCTGACTAAGACACTGTCTTTTCTCATATATTATTACATTTTATAAGATTATACAATAAATATAACTAATATGGTATAATACAAATAATATGAATAATATAATATAATATAATGCAATATAATTTCATCTTCTCTCTCCATACCGTTTAGCAAGCACAGGGTAGGTGCTTAATGGATTTTTGTTGAAGTAATGGATAATATATTGACAAATGATAATTTTTGTTGTTTCATGGTCAAATTTCTTTTGAGGTCAATTACTCTTATTTTAAATATTTTAATTTTTATTAAGCTCATTTGTTTAACTGACCATGACTTACATATCCTAATGCTATATTTCATCTTTTCCACTTTTTATTCATTTATTTTAATTAAACTATTATAGTATCATTAATCACAAAGTTTCATTAAATCTGATAACCCATTCATCATAGTAATGTTAATGGCTGTTAATACCTGGATATTTTACTTCATAGTTGAAGAGGACAAATAGATTCAAAGTCATAGGCCAATAGTCACATAGTAACATCTTAGTAATTGGACAAAAACTTATATGCAATTTCTATTGAAATGCTTACTACATTGGTTAAAGTGGCTACTAAAATTGGAGAAAATAAACATTCTTGTTGGCAATCACTGAAAAAACTAACCCATTTAATAGTTAGTATAAGAATAAAGAAGAAAAATACCTTTTTCCTGATACTGTGAGAAGCAGTGATTAAAACCTGAAGGAGATTTATTATTATCAGTAATTTTTATATAAAATAGTTGTTCTTCATGAACATAATTTTTATAAAATCAAAGTGTACTTTACCAACTTGTAATGGTCAAAGAAATTACCAAATTACTGTAATTCTAAATATTTAAAATAAAGATAAAATGTAATACTTTGTTTTTAACTAAGTACCAAAAGGAAAATAATTTTTTTCCTTTCTAAAACTCAAAAGTGAAAGTGAAGTCTGTTCTGTGAAAATCAAACAATTTTTCGAAGTGAAACATCTAAAGGCCTGCCTGTTGTGGCTCAGTGGTTGAGTGCTGGCCTGTGAACCAAAGGGCCGCTGATATGATTCCCATTCTAGGGCACATGCCTGGGTTGTGGGCCAGATCCCTAGTAGGGGGCCCATGAGAGGCAACCACACACTGATGTTTCCCTCTCTTTCTCCTTTCCTTCCCCTCTCTAAAAATAAATAAATAAATAAATAAATAAATAAATAACAAATCTCAGCTGCTCAGAAACCAGAGTTGTATTACTATGACAATAAATATTTATCATTAATGTTGCTTTGGTATTTTGAGGGGTTTTTTTAAACATTTTTTTTATTGTTCAAGTACAGTTTCCTGCCTTTTCCCCCATCCCTTCCCACCACCCTAGCCCTCCTCACCTCATTTTCCTGTTTCCAGCCCCCCTTGTTATTGTCCATGTGTCCTTTATAATTGTTCCTGTAAACCCTTTACCCTTTTCCCCCATTATCCCCTCCCCTTTCCCCTCTGGTCACTGTCAGCCTGTTCTCAATTTCAATGTCTTTGGTTATATTTTGCTTGCTTGTACATTTTGTTGATTAGGTTCCTGTTAAAGGTGAGATCATATGGTATTTGTCTTTTACCTCATGGTTTATTTCACTTAGCATAATGATCTTCCATTCCATCCATGCTGTTGCAAAGGGTAGGAGCTCCTTCTATCTCTCTGCTGTGTAGAATTCCATTGTGTAAATGTACTGTAGTTTTTTGATCCATTCATTTACTGATGGGTGCTTAGGTTGCCTAAAGCACTTGGCTATTATAAATTGTGCTGCTATGAAGATTGGGGTGCATAGATTCTTTTGGATTGGTGTTTCAGGGTTCTTAGAATATAATCCTAGCTGTGAAATTGCCAGGTCAAAAGGCAGTTCCATTTTTAGTTTTCTGAGGAAATTCCATACTGTTTTCCACAATGGCTGCACCAGTCTTCATTCCCACCAAGAGTGCACTAGGGTTCCCTTTTCTCCACAACCTCTCCAACACTTGCTGTTTGTTGCTTTGTTTATGATGGCCATTCTCAACAGTGTGAGGTGGCATCTCATTGTGGTTTTAATTTGCATCTCTCTGATAGCTAGCAATACTGAGCATCTTTTCACATGTCTCTGGACCTTCTGTATGTCCTCCTTGGAGAAGTGTCTGTTCAAGTCCTTTGCCCATTTTTTAATTGGGCTGTTTGTTTAATCTCCAGCACAGAGCCTGAGACAAGCAGGGCACACAGTTCTACCCAATCCCTTGCTCTGGGCGCTCAGGGCAAGAAAAGCAGGATGCACAGTTCTGCTCAGCCACTCATTCTGGGCGCAAGCAGCTGAAATCACCCTCAGGGCACACCAACCACTGCTGAGAGTTCCTTACAAAGCATCTATTGCCATTCTTAACAAGCACAGGGCTCTTTACACAGCCCAACTTTCCAACCAGTCTAGAAACTATCGAGTCAGGGTCCGATGTGGCCCAACTCCTCCCTTCTCCAGGTGTCTCCTGGCACCCCAGTTTCTCTGGTGCCAGCATCCACAGTCCCAGCAGATGTATACTGCTTCTGTGTGTCTCCCACTTCATCTCTACTTCCCCCATTGACTTCCAGCATCTGGGTCTCTCCTGGTGCTGGGCTGCCCTACCTGCCCTGCTAGGGGAGGAAGCTGGTGATCTAACTCTCTTCCAGGTATCCTGCATCAGGCGCTGGGCCAGGGGCCTCAGCAGCTTTGGTCCCAAGGCTGACCCCAGGAAACTTACCATCCCAGTACACTCTTCTCACTGTTTGTTTTTCAATGTCCTCTGCTTTTTTTGGCCTCCAAACTTCATATAAGCTGGGATTCCATTGGCTGTTCACTCTGTTCCTCAGAAGACATGCTAGGTGTTCCTCCAGCTGGGCACAGGGAAAACTGGGCTCTGCTCCCACCTACCTCGTCACTGTCTTCATTAATGTGTATTTTGAGTTTTTATTTAAGGCATGTTCTGAATGTTTCTAAAACATTAATAATAGATCTTCCATATGATCCAGCAATTCCACTTTTGGGTATTTATCTGATGAGAATAAAATCACTAAATGTAAAAGATTTTTGTGCCCTCATATTCAATTCACTAATATTCACAATAGCCAAGACATGGAAACAACATAAATATCCATTGGTGGATAAACAGATATATAATGTTATATAGGCATTAGAATATTATTTAGCCATTAAAAAATGAAATCTTGACATTTGTGACAACATGGATGGACCTTGAAGACATTGTGCTAAATGAAATAAGTCAGACAGAAGAAGATAAATTCTGTATGATCTCAATTATATGTGGAATGTAGAAAATAAGTAACCCCCCCAAAAAAAATATCAACAACAGTAAAAATGAGCTCATGGATGTAAAGTACAGATTGGTGGCTATCTGAGAAAAGGTGTGGGCGAATGGGTAAAATGGGTGTAGAGGGTCAAAAGTACAAATTTTGAGTAATAAATAAATGTCATAGAGATGAAATGTAGTCATAGTGATTATAGTTAATAATACTCTATTGTATATTTGAATGTAGCTAGGAAAATGGAACTTGAAAATTATCATCACAAGAAAAAAATCGTAACTATAGTGATGGATGTTAACTGCACTTACTGTGATGATTAAAATATACAAATATGGAATCACAACACTGTATACCTGAAACTAATCTAATGTTATGTTAATTATACCTCAGTAAAAAAAGAAACAAAATATAAATAAATTGCCTAGTAGAATTTATTTTAAAAGCCTAATACTATAGTGTCTTGAGGGTACAACTCACCTTATCTTGCATTGTTTTAAATTAAATGGTGACTTTTACATTTTTTAAAACTTATTACTCTCTTTGCTCACAGCCAAATAACAGAATTAGACATACTTTTATATCTTTTTGTTGCATTCTCTTCCTCCTTACTTGCTATTTTTCCTCTATAATCACGTCCTGTTTGGGGAAGCCAAATTTTACCTAAAATCCCCCATCTCTGTAGATTTTCAGTGTATTTCAGTCAAGGGGTTTTTAAAGCTAAAATAATTATCTGTGGCACATTATCGTATCTGTAAAACTTTTGTATTTACTGCATATTGGCTTCAGTTGCAGAAGCTACGCACACACACACACAAAGCAGCAGGCACATGCACCCGCCCACACATATACACACAAACTTAGCCAAGCCATAAAGTCAAGTGCATAATGATTTTACTATAGACTGGAAAATTACCTAGTTTGTATTTTAATTGTATAACTTAAATGTGTATATATCATATATATATATATAACATAATATAAATTTAGATTTTATAATGTATTTTTAATCAAAGTAATCTTTCACCTTGAGTTCTTTTTTGTAACATCAGGCATCAAGATTGTCAGAAATTTTGGGTGCTTGTTTAATTCATAAAACATTGTGTAGAATTTTTCAAAGATATTAGTTTGATGAATAAGATACTGTTCTGAGGGAGTATAATATCTAAATTTAGATATTATACATACATATCTAAATTTAGATATTATATATATATATATATATATATATATATATATATATATGTATATGTATAGCCACATTTACTAGGGTGGTCTTCCCTTAAGAAGGATTAGGGAATCATTTCTATTCAATTAGCAAGAATTTCCCCCTAAGGATCTGATTTTATCAGGGTATAGGAAGGATTTAGTACCAAAATTCTATAATGCGAAGGTATACCTGAGACCACAGAGAAGGGAAAGTGTCTATTACACCATGGAAATAGTATTCAAACAGAACCTACTTGACTGATAACAAGCTTAGATTTCTGCCATGCCTGCCGGAAACTTCAGAAGTCGATTAAGTGCTGAAATGCAATAACAAACTCGGGCCGATGGGCTGTACATTTAACTTGTCTATTGTTCACGGGTACGGATCTCTATATTTTCTTGTTTGTTTTCTTATTTCAACAACTTCTAATATTGAAAGATGCCTCAAATTAAGTATTGGTAGAATATATGCTGTATTTTAATAACCTAGACAGCTAGCTTTTTAATTATAAAAATATTATTTTACTTACAAATATAGTGGTCTTTCCATTTTTTTAGTCTTGACTTATTAAATAGAAAAAGGAATATTTGGTTTATTAACTTCTGTGTTGATGCATTTTTAGACTCATATTTGTGTGTAGTTTAATAAAAAAACCAAATCATTTGTACTCCAAAAAAACTAATGAAGATTCATGCTTCAACTTCATGATGGAGAGAGCTATAAGAAGAATCTTTCCATCATTATAATAAAAAAAGAGCTTGGTTAAGTTCAAATTCATGCCTTTTCAAATGCATTAGATCACTGTGTTTATAGAGCAAGTAATGACCCCCAAATTGAAAGAGAGACATGTGTTCAGGGAGGGAGGAGCCTGGGGATATGAAACTAGACACTGGTAAGCACAGTTTAGCTAGAATAGTTGACAGACTGGTGAAGGCTGAGTGTGGACTGGAAGGACAGTGTGAAAGTTGGAGGAGGCTGCACCATCTTCCAGGCACTTTTCCAGGAACCCTACTGGCACTTACGAGAAGGATGTGACAGAGCTGTAAGAAGTGTCTCTTATGGTACAGACCTGGGGAGGGGAACCACATCTATGCAGGAGGGGAAAGAAACACTGAGTGAATACTTCCCTGTTGTATCCATGGTGCAAAAAATGCTTTTGTCTGTCCTGGTGCATACAACAGCATTAATGACCTTAATATTTCAGCAAGTGGGGGGATAAAGGAAGGGCCTAAAAATCTGTTCTTTGAAGAGGAGCAGTATTACATGCTGAGCCCATGACTGTAATCAAGGAAGGGGCAGAGGAATGAGGCGACCACACCTCTAAGTCCCAGATACATGGCACAGGTCTCAGACTGAGCCAGAGTAACAGACTGCATACGTTCACTGCCTACTTCTCTCCAACTCACCACTGTCAAGAAGCCTTTAACAACAATGAGCAACAGCAGAATACAGATGAAAGAGGGATAGGAGATGAGGAAGAGTATGCAAAGACACTGATTCAGAGGCACAGAGGAAAGGGAAGATCTAAACTCAGGTTTCAACCAAAATTAATCTGGTGAGCCTCATTTCACTTTAGATACAATAAATCTCTATAGGAAGTTGAAAACTTTGCTGCATTGTGAATAACCATAGCAACAACAAATCTTAAACTTGGTCTAGTCTTAGCCAGAATAACACTAACCACTACACTAAAGCTCTAGCCCAAGGAAAAGTGTGCTCACTTCCTGGCATAAAACCTATTTACTTCAGTTTCTACTGTTCTACACAATATGTCCAGATATAAAGAAAATATTAAGAGGCATATGAAAAGCAAAGAGCAACCCCACAATCTCGAGAGCAAAAGCTCTCGATATGCCATAGAAGCTGGAATTATCTAACAGGCAATTTAAAACAAATTGGGTGAGGCTCTGGCTGGCTAGCTCAGTTGTTTGGAGCTTCGTCCCAAACCTAAGGTTGTGGGTTGGATCCCCTCTCAGAGCATATACAAGAAACAACAAATGAAGCTATAAATAAGTGGAACAACAAAGCATTCTCTCTCTCCCCCTCCTTCATTGCTCTTTCTGTAAAATCAATAAAAAATCAGGTCAGGAGTGATGTCAGCAAGATGGTGAAACAGGGGTTTCTAGCATGGTGCCCTTGCAGAAACATGAATATGAACAACTATTCACATGTAATGCCTTCAAAAGGAGCTAAGGGACCTAGGTGAGTGATTACAGCACCTAGGCAGAGCACAGAAATAAGAACAGATGCATTACAGAGGGTAGGAATCACTGTTATATTACCTGTGGTATCCCTACTTTAATCCTGAGCAGTGTAGCACCAGAAAAGATACCCTACCCTGGGCATGGGTAAAGGAGACTGGAATGAGTAATGGGCTTTGCTGTGAATCACAGCACCAGGTCAGTCCTAATTGCCAAGCTTTAGACCAATACCCAGGGACCCAGCCTGAAGGCTGGCCCTCTTTGTCCCAGGTTCCAGGCCAGCACCCCACCTACACACTCAGCCTCCTTGCAGACCTGTGCAAATGCAGACTCCAAGCATGCCCCAAGTGCCAGGTCCACCCACAAGGATCCAGGCTCCAGGCCTGCCCCTAAGAACTGAACATCTGGACCCTTGGACACAGGTACCACACCTTCCCACCTGCTGACCCAGCCACCAGGGCAGCCTCCTGAGAACTCTTCCAGTGGACACCATCAGATGGTTACCCAACATTTCTGGATGGGCTAACTAGTGGAGCACCTTAACTGCTGAAGCAGTGGTAGAGAAGGGAATAGCTGATTCCTCCTTTGAATTTGCAGATGAGGATCACCAATACACCAGGAAACATGACACCATCAAAGAAACAAAATAAAGTACCAAAAACTGACCTTAAAGAAATGGACATCCACCACCTGCCTGACAAAAAATTCAAAATATTCGTTCAGAAACCTTTCATTTCCAATGTGTGCGTAGCCCTCTCAGCCCATTGAATACAAGTATGGGTGCTGTCTGTGAAGT
Organism: Desmodus rotundus; assembly: GCF_022682495.2. Lineage (NCBI taxonomy): Eukaryota > Metazoa > Chordata > Mammalia > Chiroptera > Phyllostomidae > Desmodus > Desmodus rotundus. The sequence continues at coordinate 27,044,704 of NC_071397.1, forward strand.
GTCTCTCCTGAGTTTGCAAAGCCTAGCAGGAAGTGTGGGTGAAGAGGTCATGACTGTGGTGGGGATGGTCATGGCACAGGATTATGGTTTTGAAGGGGAAGGACCGAACTAACAATTGTCAGTGAAGGGAAACCCATGGTGTAAACAGAGAAAGCAAGAAACAAGCAGAAGTTATGGTTGCGTGTTTCTATGTAAGCACACAGAAGCAGGAGGTCAGAGAGAGTTAGGTGAGGGTACACAACTGAAATGGGGGGTTGGTATTTTTAGGTAGGGGCGCTGTCTGGCTCAGATTGCACATTCTGACCTGCCCTAATTGGGAAATATGACACAGTGCTGCCCTGCAGTTGGCAGAGGACATACTCATAGCTTGACAGGCATGTTGCTATAGCGTAGGGATATCAGGCAAACAAAGACAAGTTTAGGAAAATAATAGTCCAATTGATTCCCTGATTTCATTAGAAAAGTACATTTAGTCCATTATTCACAGAGTGTCTCAGTTGTCATTGTTCTCAGTAAACTAGGGAGGGGCAGTGAGGCCATCTGGGTGAGAGGCGGGGTCTCCAAATGATGATTTGTCCTCAGGTCATCATCTGTGGTTTAGGGGGAAGAGTTTAGAGAAACTCTTGGGCTGAACAAATGTTTTCTGCAACAATGTCCTCTCCAGTGGTGAGTCCATCTTACTCAGGGATGAGGTCCTGTGGAGTGGTGGGCACCATGGGGTGGGTGACCCTCACACATGGCTATCCAGTTGGGCATTGGTCATAGGCTGATGCTAGGCTAGCCTTATATAATTTGAAGCTTTCTCTGAGGACTAACCTGCCTATTTGGTGCTTGCTAATGGTAGAACAAAATTTTAAGTGCTCTTAAAATTTAAGGTCATCAGAAGCACATTTGGCAAAGAAATAGACGGCTGCCCTTTTACTCCCTGAGGATCTTATCCAAAGCACATAACAATCATGGGCACAGTTATATCCCAGGCTAAGAGAGATGTTATGGATTCTATTTAGGCATTTCTAGGAACAACCCTTGAGGAAGGTGGACAAATCATGGGAGCACAGTCCCCATAACTAGGTAGGTTTTATGTATGGACAATCTTAGGGAGAGGTAGCTGGTAACAAAACTTAATATAAAGAGATTGGGGAGGGGGTGAGTACTCTGCAGACATCTCTTCAAGAGAAACCATTGCATGTGAAGTGCTTTAATCCCTTTGCCACCACACTTGATGGCACACTGGCCTGAGCCCTTCCAACAGGATTCCCTGACACTCCCTGCTTTTCTACCCTGTGCAATTGTATTCTGGAGTGGTGGTGTTCCATATTGCTTCTGGGTGATGGTTAGGCCTAAAGGATAACCAACTATAACCTTATCACCCAGGCCACATAAAGCAGTAGAATAGCTATATGGAGCCCTGACATTTGCTGAGCTTAGGTCAGGTGCCTTTTGGCCGAGTTAGTTGTATGATAACTAGTGGCAGAGTGTGATTGCTCTTGTTAAGAAAATCATGGCTCATTTAACATGGGTCAAGGACACCACTTACAGTTTGTTACCATGCTTTCATCTTTGAATATGGCTCAGGTCTACCAAGCAGAGAGTTGCTTTTCCTCTTTCAGACACTGAAATTGTACCACTGATAACTTACTGGTCAATGATTTCCACTTTCTGTAAATTAGTCAGGGAATTTGGTTTCCTTAGGTGGTTTTTGTAGTTACTACATTTAGGGAGAGGGGCTGGAATGGAGATGGCCCCTTTAGGATAGTCTTTACTATTGTCAGGGTTTTCAAAGACATGATCTGTTGTTGACTTGGTGGCCTTTTGCTTCAAGGGACATTCAGTGATGGGAGATAAGAGTGCACTGTTTGCCCTCCATCAATCATGTGGCAAGAGTGAAGTAGACGGTGAGATGATAAAAAAATCATAGTGAAGAAGAGGAGTTAGAAGATGATAAAATCAGCATTATCTTGGAGAGTACTAGTTTCAGGATTTACAGAGATGACTGAAAGTGGAATTTTAAGAGATGTGTAATGGTTAGTAGGTGGGGATGCAGGCCTAGGAGGCAACAATTAAGCAAGATGAAGGCCTGGGGCAAGAGTTGGGTCCCTTTTAGGGACAATTCACTTGAAATTAATTTAAGTAGTGTGTCTTTAAGAGGTAATTATGAAGTTCAGTAAGGCCAGCCACCTGGGAACAGTGTCCTAGATGGAAGTTTCAAAGAGTATTAAATATGTTGGAGAGCCCATTGCTGAGTCTCCTGAGGTGTGAAGTGGGTACCTTAGTTAGAATCAATAATGTCTGGGAAGACAAAAGAAACAAAGATAAATTTATTCAGGAAAGAACTTACCTGTTTTGAAGAAGAATTCTGGGTAGAAGTTGCCAAAAGGAGTTGTGTAGCTATCAGTTACTGTGACAGTATTATCTCAAAGCTAAGCATGAGGGAAGTGTGAGACAATGAATCCAATTTTCTAGCCAGAGGATGGCCAGCCTCCCAGGGGAATATGTCCCCATCCAAATAGCCTTCCATTGTTTAGTCTGGAAGCAGAGTTCAATCATCTATCACAACTCTAGCTACTGCAAGAAGAGAAGGGAGACACTCCAAGTTATTAACGTAAGATTCTCCAGTGACCCAGCAGTTGTGAGGGCACATTTGGCAAGCTGTTAGGAAGGGTTGCTACTCTGAGAAGCCTGTACCAGAACAATGTGAATGGGCTTTAGTGAGGGAGTTAGTGATGTTGAAAATGGCTTCAGGTGTAGCACTGTTAGTATGCGCAGAAGTCTGAGTAACAATGATAGGAACTAGGGACTCTGCTCATTTCTTCCATAGATGGGCACCCCAAGTGGGCTTGCCTTGTACAAGAAAATTATCCCTCAGCCATTGGTCTGACAAAACCACAAGGCCTTTAACAATAGCCCAAGAATGTGTGGAAATGTGGATCTGTGAAAGGCTCCTTTAAGTGTCCCCCCTTAGGGCTAGGGGAACACCTTCACGTTCCACCAGTTGAGCTGAGCTGGGAATGCCCCCCTCAACTGGGTCAGGTGGAATGCTGACCCCTTCCAGCTACCTGCATTGTATACAGTTGGGGGCCGCCATTGGAAAAGAACACTTACTCCCTCTTCATCTCAGACAATGGGTCTCCAGGGGTTCACCGAGTCGCCCCAGGGAAAGAAGGTGGGGTAGGTGCTGATACCAATTTCAAAAGGCTCTCAGCAAAGGTTTGAGATTAGGGAAGTCACATCCTCCTATAATTTTAAAAGGCTTTGATGACATATTTAGTCTTCTCTTAAAGGGACTGTTTTCATTTCGCCAGTGATTGTGCTGAGCTTTTGCTGGGAGGCAGCCCTAAGCTAGCACATTATAGGCCAATATGAGCAAAGAGTAGTACTATGTGGAGGCTGGTTAGACCTTGGGTTTCTAAAATAGCCAGATAGAATGCCAAAGTTGGCATTCAAGGGAAATATATTGGGCTGCCTCTGGGGTAGACACAGCCCCAAACCACTGAGGAGCCAGGTTGACTCATATTTTGTCCAGAGACTACAGGAGGTGTATTAAGGTGTGGCCAAGGACTGGAATGGGGAGCCAGGAGATACTAAAGTTAAGTGTTGTTGGACTGCCTCTTGGTCAGCTTCTAAAGAACACTGTTGGGACTTGCCCCAGTGGAAAGTGGCAGACTTGTGATTGCATGTGTAGGATGAAGAATTAGTCAGAGATAAAGGATGTGTTGCCTTCAGAACATGAAAAAACCTATTATGTGTTGTACTTGGCTGAGTGTAGTGGTTGGTTTAATAGTGAAACACTGATGCTTGATAGCTGGGGGATCTCTCAATCTTTAGAGGGCCAGATGATGCCCAGAAAGTTAACAGATGAGGCTGGGCCTTGGATCTTGTAAAGGGTGCTTGGCCAGCCTTGTTGGTGTAAGTGGTGTTCAAGGTGTGCAAATTTGTGCCCATACTGATTATTCAGAGGGGACCCTAGCATAATGTCATCAATATAATACCCCAAACACAATTTTTCAATTGTAAGGTATTTAAATCCTGGCAGCAGAGGTTATGTGTAATTTCAGGGCTGTTTAAATATACCATTGGGAGCCATGTAAATATGTACTGAGCCACTTAAAAAATGAAAACAAATTGGGCCTAGGATTTCTCCACGTGGGAGCAGAACAGAACATATTAGCTAAGTCAATGACCCTGAAGGCCCCTTGAGCCAGTTGTATGTCCTTAATCAGCTCTATAATGTTAGGAACTACAACCTGAATAGGGGGTACCTGCATATTGAGGTGTCAGTAGTTACTGGTGAAGCACCACTAGTTAGTAGCTGGCTTAAGTAGTAGCCAGATGGGGACGCTGTGCTGTGGGTTTAATGACCTCTGTCCCAAGCATATATTTAACAACAGGTGTAGGCCTTCAAAGTCTTGTTTAAGTCAGTATTGAGGGTTATTTACTGTATTGACCCGAGGAGGAGTCACCAATATTCACTTGTCAAGTCTCACCAACAAGGCCAAGAACTTGATCATGTTCCATGTAGCATTATGTCATGTCAATGCTTCCATGCTTATATCATTGAGAAAGAGAGAGCAAAGAGGGCCACCACCAGAAGAAGCCATTTGAGATGAATGGTTTCAATAGTTGCATCAGATTGGATTTATATACCCTAGATTGTTTTACAGGTAAAGCCCTGTGCATTAACGGACTTGTCTTTGAGAATTAGAAGGGATTGCCTGGAATGACAGTGACTTGGGCCCAGCATCTAATAGCACCAACTTTATATTTTGAATTGACCAATCCAGTCTTACTGTGGGTACCCCAAAGCACTTCACCAATGAATTCTTAATAAAAGCATGTGCCCTAGGCCATACTTCTCTCTTCCTGTCTACCCGTTGCATCGACCTCCCTGTGTAACCTCTTAGGATGAATAGTACCTTAAGGCCTTTTGAGGGAATGTTCCAGGACCTGTGAGTAATAAAGTTCTCTAAACTTATTTTAATTTCTCCTCTGGTGTTTTTTTTTTTTTTTTTTTTTTTGAAACATTGCCCACTGTGTAGCATGCTGTGTTCTACTTAAGAGATGTTAATTTAGTAAAGTCGCAGTAATGGTATATAGCTTGATTAGATCAGTCATATTTCTTTGTTCTGTGTTATAGATCAGGAAAAGTACCTGAAGGTTGCCTGTTTCTATACTCTGGAAGTCACGTAGTAGTGACGGAAAAATACTAACTTTGTCTTAAGCCTTAGGTGAAAACTGCTAGTCTATGAAGATAATGTAAATCATTACAAAAATATAATGAAATTCCTATCAAAAAATTTTGAGGCTTCTCAAAAAATTAAGAACAAGGTTACCATGTGACCTCGCAACCCCTCTTCTGCAAATCTACCCCAATATTTTGAAAGCATTTATTCACAAAGATATATGCACCCCTATGTTCATTGCCGTGTTATTCACAGTGATCAAGACATGAAAACTGAAGTGTCCTCAGCAAGACAGTTGGACAAAGAAGATGTGGTCCATACATACGATCGAGTACCACTCAGCCGTAAGTAAAGATGAAATACTGTCGCTTGGAACTACCTGGACGGATCTTGAGAATAACATGCTAAGTAAAATAAGTCAGACAGAAGTCAGGAACAGTATAGTTTCACTCATATGTACAAGATATAGTTTCACTCATATAAAACCAAAAGCAGCAAATGACAAATAAAAATAAACAAAAATTCAGAGCCCAACAACAGTACAGTGGTTACCAGAAAGAAGGGGGGTGGAGGAGGAGTAACCGGTAAAGAGGGTCAGATATATAGTGACAGAAGAAGATTTGACTTTCGATGGTGGGCACACAGTGTGTATACATAGATGATGTACCACAGAAACGTACGCTTGAAACCTATATAATCATATTACCAATGTCACACCAATAAGTTTAATTAAAATAAATCTTTTAGCCCTGATTGGTGGGGCTCAGTGTGTTGGGTGTTGTCCTGCAAACTGAAAGGTCACTGGTTCAATTCCCAGTTAGGGCACATGCCTGGGTTGCCAGCCAGGTCCCCACTAGGTGGCACATGAGAGGTGACCACACATTCATGTTTCTCTTCCTCTCTTCCTCCCTTTCCCCCTCTCTAAAAATAAATAACTAAAATTGTCGGGGGGCTTTAACGCAGCCCCCCAGTCCGCCATGGATGAAGAATAAGTCTACCAAGACATGATCTGCTTGGGGAGGAGAGGTGGCCATTTCTCAAAGGAGAAGGGCCCAGAGCCTTTCCCTCCCTGGGCTTTTATCAGGTTCATTCGCATAGGAATGCAGATAAAGCTCATCAATCATTGTCAGCCAGGCAGGGTTAAACAATACAGGATTTACAGAGAACCTTGAGGGCTTATTCTGAGTTACAGCCAATTAGTTAGAGGGCCATAAAACTTTAGGCGCCAGACTCATCTCAGGTCTGGACCCTTATCCTTTAAGCTAAGGGTACAGATTAAGTAGGTTTCACAGGAATGTACATATTTTTCTTAGGCCTGATTCCCCAGGGAATCCGCCCCTCCCAGCACAGGACTGCACCGCCCTCTGTTATGGCTTCAGGCTTAAGTCAGGCAAGGGAAGTAAGGCAGCCAAGAGATTAGGAGACTTCTTGCAGACAGAATGAGGACTCAGGCTATTTCAAAGCTGAGGGGTGAGGGTCCATCACCCCCTTTTGCCACAGCCCCCTGAGTCCTTCCCTGCGAGCTTATCCCTGGTGACCAGGGCCTGTCTTAGGTTGATCCTCCCTTGAGGATTCTTACCCATCATTGACTAACTGGCCAAGCTCAGGGCCAAGCAGGGTGAAGTGGGCAGAGGTGGCACCCCTGCCAGGGAGACAAGCTTTGTCTCCTTAGTGGCTTATGGTCCCAACTCTGACTCAGCCTTAACCATGGGGGGTTACAGCCTCTGAAACCAGGCAGGGTGGTTCCCAACATAAAATCCTAAAAAATAACAGTAACTGGGTTTGACTTTGGGAAAAAGAAGTCAAATAAGCCTGTTTTAGATTTAGACTTTTATAGGAGACCGTTCTGTGTGGCGTGGGCCCAGCTCCCACTCAGAAAGGCCAGTGGAAAGCGATGTCCGGCACACAGGACCCACGCCCACGGATAGCTTCACCCTTGGGGAATGCATTGTACCTAGGCTGCTTTGAGACTTGCTTTTTGCTAAAACTCCATCACCGTGAATTGAGGCAGCAAATGTTTAGTACCTATCTTTGAAGTAACTTCCTAAAATCTATGCTAACCTTCCAAGGATAAATGTAACCAGTTCAGCCACTTTTCCCTTTACATTTGCAAATATCCTTCCTTTTTGATGTAAGTAGCAACATCCTCTCCTTTGTTTTCTGTAAACGGTAACCACCTAAAGGGAACCTGTGCATAGTAAATGAGGACCATCCACAATGTAATGTGCCAAGAAAAGCAATAAAAACCTGTCAAGGCAAGGGTCAGGGTGCTCTCCTCTTGGGACAGTGGCCCAGATGCTCTGAGGCCCCCTCTCCCCTTGAGAGAATGGCCACGCCATCCCTTTTCTCCACAGGATTTCTGTAGTCTGTGTGAATTTGTCCATTGTAGCCACAATACACAGATCTCTGCGGGCCAGCATCTGCATCGGACTTTCAACATTCACATTTATCCAGGAAGGTTTTTTTTTCTTGGTTCAGAGTCCACTCTCTAGTGTATTGTCTTTGGAGAAAAAATCCTGTAACAATTAAGTGATGTACGTTGCCTGATTTATTTCTTATGCTTAGTTCTTAGGAATATTGGATGGCTTTGAAATGCTGATGAAGAATTTGAGGGTTTAAAATAGTTTAAGTACTTTCCCTAAGGGACAAGATTAACACTGTCCAATAATTAAATTTTCTTAATTTTTAAAAGTTGTATTTTATGGGGAAAAACAATTTAGAAAGCTAAATTAAATTATGAGGTGGAAAAAAATCAAGAAATTTGCATTCAGACAGAACTTTGAATTTCACCTCTGCCACTTACTACTTTTTGACCTTAGGAATATTAAATATTGTCTGTTGAAGAATGGCTTTTGTGGTACAGTTTTAATAATTTATAACCTATTTAAATTTTTCTTCCCCCTCCAAAGTCCTTTAATCAAAGTAATAAGTTTTAAACATCAGGTATTTAAAAAGGCAAATATGCCTATTAATCAGGATAATAGATTCAAAAAAAAAAAAATGACCAGGTTCTTCAGACACTTTTTCTTATTCTACCACCCTTATTCCAGGTTAGAGGACTTCTATGAAATAGGAGTATAGATCTAAATCCCTTTGGATGGATAATTCTTAAAACATTTTTTAAGATGAATCCCTCATCTAATTTATCTGCTTAGATTTGCATTATTTGTTTCATGATAAATATTATCAAAAATTATTTTAAAAGTATATATAAAATTACCCATTTGCAACTGAAAATTTCTTTCCCCATTTCCCAAGTGTCTTTCCCAACTCCTAAAATCAGACAACCACAAACACAACTTTAAGAAATGTTCTCCCTCACCCTTCATGAATCTCTATTCCCTCATGTATAGGAACAGAGACCGTAATATCTCATTTCAGGGGCTGCATGAGGAAGAAATATCATGGGAGAAGTGACACTTTCCCAGTCTTCTAGACTTCTGCATATTTCAGTTGTTATCCCCAGGATGGTCTGGGGAATCCCATGTCTTAGGCTTCTGGTTTTGTCTAATTCTATCCACATTTGAAATTGTTAATATATATCAAAGAGATGCGCTTCTATAGTTATGTTAATTTCACCTTCCTATATGGTTTTATAATAATAAATACAACTGTAATTCCTTTTTAGTCCTTCTTTAAATTTACTTCCTAATTATTTAGTTTTTGAGAACTTAACATGTGTGAGGTGAAATACTGCAATGCATGGGTGTGTATCTTTTCTATTTCAAAAGCTGAATAAAACAAGATGTAATTTTTAATATTTTAAATTGACTTTTACTTTATGTATAAAGAAATATCAAATTAATGGTATGCTCTGTAATAGTACAATAGATTTATTATGGATATTGCTAGAAACCTCAATAAAGTGGCTTGTGCTTACCTAAAATTTCAATCAATATAAATAATATAAATAAATGAATCTTTTGGCATATTGAGAGATTAGTGTTGTTTTGTTTATAATGAGGGTAAGTCTAGGGTAAGAAAACAGAGAGCCACTTATATTACAATTAGTATAATATGACAATAAGACACTTAATATCTGTTTCTATTTTATTTTTGCATCCCATTTCTTATATAATTACAAAAAAACCCCTCATGCTATGTTCACTAACATGAGTTTACTGTTATTACTAAGTCAGTCATATTCTAACGATGCTGACATGATTTTTGGATGGCTATGGAATGTATAATTAAAGTAGTGTATTATTGAATGAAAATCCTTTTTCTTTGTGTATATGTATACATACAAACACACATACACACACAGAAAACATGTGGATCCTTTTATAACTGCACAGGACTTCTCCAATGCATTTTTGATAAATTCTCATGTAACATGAGATAACTGACTATAATTTGTTAAAAGTTGAGTGTGGACTGAAATTTTATTTTTTAACTATAGGGTAATATTATAACCTGGGTTTTCATAACAGCAGCCCTAAGAGAAATATGTGGATATGTGACTTTGATTTAGGAGGCAATTGTGGAAAGCATGATAATACAGACATTGCATCGGGGGCAACAATTTCCTAATATTCCTAGATATTCTCCTCAAATGAGAACCTTAACTGAGCCTTTAAAAAGCCATTCCAGAGCTTTATCATGAGTATAGCGTTTGAGGAATAGATAACAGGACAAGGGGATTCTTTGGTCCAGTGTGCATTCTTCCACCTCCTTCATCACAATGCCATCCCCTTAGTCTCAGGTGTTGTTCTATAGGATCCCATTTTACTTAATTAGGCTTCCTGTGATCTTTGTAAAAATGATGGTAGTAGAGCAAATACCACAGAAAAAAATCCATAACTATAATATATACTAATTGTAGTCAAGACAAATCATTAACATCTGAAGCTGGAAGGTAGTCTCATATAATCACCTTCCACCAAGTGGCCGATTGATCTCCACACAGGATGGTACACTATTGAGGACTCAGCATTGGTCTTTGCTGAGGCAAGTCAGACACTGAACACCACAGAAGCTAGGTCATCTCTGAAAGGAGAGAGTCAATTTTGACCCCGTGCATAGTCTCCATCTCTGCCATCTTGATTTCATCCGGATCCATTGAGCAAGCGCTGAAGTGACTGAGGACTTGCAATAGAAAAGTTGTTTGGAGCACCTGATGATCAAGCACCTTCTATGCAGTGTTTGCTATCTACCTGGAACTCAGAAGAGATAACAACCTACATATTTCGTTTCCAGTTCTATAGGTCGTCACCTGCACCTACCCTAGGCATCTTTCTCTTACCTTTCCATTTTCTCTATCCAGGGCCTTGATGATTGAACCAAGATACTCATCACTTCTCCTTCCAGAAGTGGATAATGTTCAAATGTGTGCCCAGGGATCATGTCTGCTGTCATCCCTGTCTTTGAGAGCCACCACTGACGGGAGCTATAGAGTAGTAGCCATTCTTTTTCACACTACACCAAAATATTGTGAAACCCTTCCAGATTTTTTCCTTATCTACCAGCTTACCATAAAAAATGACCTATAAAGTCATAGGCATATATTGAGGAAGATACATCTGTGAAACAGAAGTTGGTAATATGTAGCCAAGACCACATGCTTATCTAATGGATTTATCATCTCTGGCCCTGCTTAAATAAAATCTCCATGATAATGTTTCCATCCTACCATGGATAGCATTCGCACCTACCGGACTGGAGAATCTGACAATACTCAGCTGTCGATGGGCATTTCTATTCATGTAACACTTGACGTTCGTAGTGAAAGTCACAGTTTCACCTAGTAGCAGATCTAAATCTGCTTGTTGTATAGAAAACCATTCTCTGTTATAGGAATCATGGGGTGTGTGATATACCTCTTTCAACTGAGGCTTACTCGAGATTTCATCCAAAGTCTTTGTCTATTACAGACACCACAAGTCTCATCAAGTGTTTCAGGTCATGTGGCCCAAGCAGCAGGGCAGGGGTACTAAACTCAAGCCAGCTGCAGCTCCTTTTCTTCTCCTGGGTCCTGCTTAAAATTGACCCCCCTAATTCACCTGTTAAAACAGCTAAAACGGTGTTCCCAATGCGCTACATGTTGCCAAAATGCCTAAAGCACTGTTAAAGTGCATGGCCACTTACTTGGTGGTAGACTGTTGTTTTTGTTTTTGTTTTAATTTTGTAGAATATACTCCTGAATATCCCAGACTATCAAACCATTGGCTGAATCTGAGCCTACTCCTGCGTAAGACTGTGAAAATCCCAGTTAAATGCTAACAACTTTTACTTTTTTTTTTAACTGATGTAACATGAAAAAGTACATTCTTTCTTTCAATAGCCACATGCCAAGTTCCAGAGGCTGTGCCGATCTTTTCTAGTAAAATCAGCGCTTCTGAAATAGAAGCTGCAGTTGAGATTAACTGTTGATTAACTTCGTAGTGCTCCACCATCATCCTCCGTGGTCTTCATGGTTTCGGGAAGGTCTATTTTTGTGAAGGAAGTGGTTTGTTGACAGGAGTCTTCTTTATGCATCCTTCCTGTTTTTGAGACTGCTAAACGATAGTGCTTCTGACCTACTGTTAAGGACTGAGGAAAAGGACCAATGCTGGGAGATTCCATGGGCTTGTACGAACATTATGGTCCTTACTCCAAAGAGAGTACACAATTGTGAGGATTTTCTATTGCTCACTTGAACATTCTTTTCACTAGTCCTTAGACATATATATTTTTTACTTGTTAGCTATATAAACCACATGTTTTTCTTATTGGAACACCTTGTACTTTGCTCTTAGAAACACCTCACTCTATCAGTCACCCAGCCTTCACACAACTTAAGAAATAAAAATGTTTTAACTGTGATTAGAAACCTGCATTGATCCCTTTCCCCATTGTATTCATCTTCTCCATTCTCAAAGAAACATCGTACAGAATTTTGTAACAGTTTTACCTTTGATGGTCTTTATTGTACTGTTTCCAAAAAATATGTTACTAAGCTTGCCTTTTTATACATTAGTATATATATATTTCTGTGATTTGATCTTTTGTTGATTTATTATATTATACAGATATTTGTTTGAAAGTCATTATATTAAAATATAGCATAAATGACTTCTATTTTATATAGGTTTTCTTCATTGTTCCAAATTTTATTGTTTTCAGCTAGAGTTTTGCAGTATGTCTTGACTTCTAATAAGAAATGCCTTTGCAGCCCTGGCTGGTGTAGCTCAGTGGATTGATTGCTGACATGTGAACCAAAGGGTCAGTGGTTCGATTCCCAGTCTTGGGTACATGCCTGGGTTGCTGGCCAGGTCCGCAGTGGGGGTCACTTGAGGGGCAACCACACATTGATGTTTCTTGCCCTCTCGTTCCCCCCTCCTTTCCCCTCTCTAAAAATAAATAAAGTCTATAAAAAAAGAAGAAAGAACAAATGCCTTTTCAGCTTCTTTTTTTTACTAGTGTGTTTTATTCTTGGCTATCTGCTATTCTGTAAAAAATATAAAATAACCATTTCAAGTTCCAACAAAATTTATTGCAATATTAATGATATCATGAAGTTTATAGACACTTTAGAGGGAATTATATAAGCAATATAGTTCCCCAATGTGTGAATATATGTGTACAAATATAGGGAATATATATATCTACATACATATATGGGCTTTAAATTTATTGATTTAACTAATAGAAAAGTCATAATTTTAAAATTTATTTATTTAATAATATATATTTATAACATGAAATTAAATAATAAAGCAATATTAGTAATAATATAAATATTTTAGCAAATTAACTGTATGTATTAATTTTTAAACTGTTATATGTATTAGTATAACCTTTTATATAGATTTTAATAATTTATTTAAAAATTACATGATAAGTTTATTTGTGTGTTATTCTATTTTGTAATTATACATGTTAATTTTAATAATTACATTATCTTAATATTTTTTGCTAATTAAAACAATAAACTTTTGCATAATATTTTATAATAATCAGATTTACCAAGTTTCTTTAATAATTTATCAGCGACTTTTTGTGCATTTCTAAACACACAATGGTTTAATATACGATGAATTAATTATTCCATTTGAGAAAAAAGTGGTCATATTGAGCATTCTAGGTTTGTTTCTGATGTTAAAAGAGATGTCAACAAATGACTATTGTGTCTGGTATTTCCTTCTGGATTTTTTTTTTTTGTCTGTTTGTATGTGTTTTACCAAGCTAACTTCCCCTTTATTCCTAACTTGTGAAATATTTTCTTTTCAGAAAAATCTTTAGTTGATACTAAATTTTAATAGTTTTCTTGAAATTAAAGAAAATAAATATGAATATCTAATTTGTTAAAGTGTTAAATTATATAAATTAATTTTCTTATCTTAACATGTCATTTATAGGATAATCTTCATCTTCAATGAAAATATAACATTTCAAATGAATTTTATTCTTTACTAATGTATTTGTAAACATAAATGGTACTGCTGATTAGTATTATATGGCCATAATTTGGGGAAATTTTATTAATACTTTTATTCTTATCAGCAATATTATTTATTGTTCTATGTCTTTCTATGATAACTAAAAATTTTGGCATAATACAAGGATTTTTTTCTTTCTATAGGGTCTTCTAGTAATCTTTATGTGATTATATTTCAGCTTATTTTTATTTACTTACTAAATAAAATTCTCTATGCTAATAAGACAGACGAGACAGAATAAGGGCCTTTTTAAATTTGGCTGGTAGTTCCTCTGGGAATTAAACATTCTTTACATTGTGTTTCAGCTATTATGAAGTGTTTTAATTATCTTTTTCCAGCTTTATTGAAGTATAATTGACAATTAAAATGGATATATTTAAGGCACATAACTGCATGATTTATTATATATGTGAAATAACTACTTCAACCAAGTTAATAAATATGCACTTCTTCTCTCATAGTTACCACTTTATTTTTTCCTTTCTTTTTTTTGGGGGCGGCTGGGTAAGTACACTTAACATTTACTCTCTAGCAAATTTTAAGTATACAATACAGTATTGTTAACTGTACAGGGTTGGGCAAAAGTACATTTGCAGTGGCAAGTACATGAAAAAGTTTATTCCTCTTTCTATTTTGATTGATTAGTTATTGTATTGCTTATTTGTATTACAACTATAAACTTACTTTTGCTGACACTTGTATTCACATTTTTGTTCATGTGATATCTAGGACTTAGTCATCTTTCACAATTAAATATCTGTACTCCTTGCCCTGGCAGGTGCAGCTCAGTTGGTGGCAGTGTTGTCCTCTGACTGAAAGGTTGTGAACTGATTCCCAGTCAGGGCACATGCCCAGGCCGGGGGTGTGTTCCCAGTCCTGTTGCGTAGCCCCCAGTCTGGACACCTCAGATCCCCAGTCTGGGCATGAACAAGAGGTGGTGGGTCAATACTTTTCTCTCACATCGATGTTTCTCTCTCTCCCTTCCTCTCTCTATAACAGCAGTGGAAAACAAATATCCTTGGTTAGTATAAAAAAAATCTATTGTACTCCTTGACCAAATTCTTCTCATCTTCCCTTTTCCCAGCCCCTCATAGCCATTATTGTACTCTCTGCTTCTATGGCTTTGACTATTTTAGCTTCCACACATAAGATTATGGATTATTTGTTTTGATATGCGTTGTCCTTTCTTGTATATCCTTAGTGAACAAGATGCTTCAATCCCTTTAAAGATAGTATTTGTTAAGATTTAAATATTTGTAAGAATATATATTGCAATTAAGTGTATCTATCTCTATGTACCTATATATTTACTTTGTACTTTGTCAAAATAAATACATAGCTTTCCACATACAAGCATACATTTACATAAGGGCTTATTCTATTTATACCTGTTTATATAATTAGCCATATGCATGAATGCACATACATTACTTTAAAAAGGTGTTCTATTAACAGAAGGGAACATTCAGCACAGTATCAATTAGGTACCATCTTCTCTTCTAAATTTGAGGTTAATCACTTGTGGCAAAACATATGATGCTCAAGAGATGTTTATAGGCTGAAGCAATTAATACTTTAACTCCATTGAGTTGTTCTTTGCCAATTGGTAAAATATAATTGTTACAAGTATAAACTGAAAATCCACTGTAAATATAATATGATTATAAAGTGAGATATATTTAATTTATGATATATTTTTATTATTAAATATTTTTATGATGACAATGGCTTTATTCAAGTATAACTTCCATGTAATACAATTTTAAGAATTATTGGTGTAATATTTAAACTAACTTTAACACATAGCATTTACATTGTGAATTAAGTATGAAATTTCATATATGTAGTTCATAGATGACTGAAGAGATCATGTAGAAAAACCTAGTGTAACAATGCTAGAATTAATATATTTAGCAAATATTAGATTTAGCAAACCAGGAAACTAGTTAAAGTAGGTAAAAATCAACCATATTTCTACATCTTAGCTATGAAAAATAAAAAATGCAATTACCAGACAATTTCATTCAAATAGCATCAGATTGTCAAATTGCCCTTACTTTTTGCCGTCCCATAGAAGCAAATGCTGAAGTTACTCTGTCGAGTAGAACCGTGGGTGTGCATTGCAGTGGTGCTGGGTAGGAGCCATGATGACCTTGCGAGGGTTGTCAGAGGCAAAGCTGAATCAGAAGTTTCCATGGGGTGGGAGGGGGGGCTGCCCTGTGTTGTGGAGTACTACAGCCTGGTCACTGGAAGGGGGAGTTCCCACTGGAGGCAGAGTCCAAGCAGGGCAGAACACGTGTCCTTGTGGTATGAAATAGGTTGTAGAGAAATAAGGTCTTACATGTACAGGGAAAATCACTGGGTACCCAGTACAAAAACATAACATGTAAGTCCTATCTCAATTGAAACACACACATAAAAGTGGAAGTGGGTTATGAGTATAACCCTAAAACACTGGATCGCAAAAGGCTTCCTGAAAATATGAATGCCTCTGCAGCTTTGGAAAATGCAGAATTCTCACGGACAAAAAGTGGTTAATCATAGAGAAAACAAAATCATAAATTAAACATCAAAATTAAATGTTTTTATTCATTGAAAGATACCATATAGATTATTAATAAGCGAGACACAGGTTATAGGAATACTGGTATGTATTGTCCCTACATATGTCATGCAAATGAATTTATATAGAATTCTTATTATTCTACAATAAAAGGCAGGAAAGCCAATAATATGAACAACAGACTTAAGTATGTCATAACTGCATATAGAAGAATAGCTAATACTCTCATGAAAATATGCTCTACATAATTAGGCTTGAGGGAAATTCAAATTAAAACATTATTTCACAGCCACAATAATGACTAAAATAAAAGACAGACATCAAGTGTAGAAAGCATTTAAATACTCATGCATTCTTAATGGGAGTATAGAATGAAAAAGTCATTTTGGTGAACCATTTGACAGCTCTGGGTAATGCTAAATGTGTGTTTACTCAATGGCCCATTGTGCTTATCTGAGAGAAAGAGAAACAAATGTTCTACAATAAATCTACATCCAAAAATATTTGCTCAACAATGTTTATAGCTATCTTCTTCATAATAATCTAAAACTTAAAAATGACCCAAATGTCCATAAGGCAAGAGCAGGTAAACCAAATGCGGTACAGTCACACAGTGAAAGGCTACTCAGTGATAAAAATGAAGGAAGTTCTGAAACACAACATAAAGTATGAACTAATTTTGAAAACATTATATTGAGTGAAAGGAGCCAGATACAAAAGAATATATGCTTTATGATTTCATTTATAAGAATTTCAAGAACATGCAAAACTAATCTCTGGTAGAAAGAAAGGGTACAAACAAGGATCCCCTGAGAAACGAGTTTGTTGCAGGGTCCAGAACTTGGGGTATCCAGGAAACTAAGATATAAAATATCCTCACCCCACAAGTCTGGACTGGGGATGGGACACATGGAGCAAGGACATTGAGAGTTACTTTGCATATCAACAGTTAGCCAGCTTCATACCTGATATACAAAAATGGTTACTTTACATATCTGTAACAGCTGCCTAGCTTCATGTTAAGTAGCTGTGGCAATGTTTTGAGCCAGGGAAATGGGAGTGACTTTAACCCATGCCATAACCGGGAGGCAACTCCCCCTGGTTAGAGCGCCAGTGTGAGAGTTTGGAGATAGTTCGCTCCATGTCACAGGGCCACGCCTGCCCAGACTAACTATGGCAGCCCAGAAAGGCTGGAAAAATATGGGAAGGTTGGCAGGTGTAGCCAATTGTGGGTGGAGTCAGAAAGGGGTTGCAGAGGAAGATTCATGTCAGGGTTTCAACCCAGGTGTGGCAGCCATGTGGGGTCTCACCATGTGGTTTGGGGGTCAGAGAGAGGGCTCCCTGGACCATGTGGTTTTAGGAAGCAGGAAAACAAGATGTAGCAGCCATTCAGATCTCTCTGTTAGCAGTTCTGAAGAATGCAGGAGCGACAATGCAGGACCAGGGACGGGACAATGGGAGACCTTGCAGGGAAGGAAAGGGGTGAAAGCTCTCTAACTGGTGAGCCATGAGAAGGTTCCTGGATTAAGAACTGGACATCCTGGTGACACAGCTGATGGTGCTGGGAACCACAGGGGGCCTGCCAGCAGAGCACAGCATACTGGGAAGAACTGGGAGCTAGCCAAGACATGGACTTCTATTTTTTTTCCTGGGATATGGTAGCCCAACTGGCCTGAATGGGCAAAGGTGTGAAGGAAGGACTCGTGTGTTTGTGGGTGTTTCAAGGGATGCTGAATATTGAATGGCAACATTCTGCCATTACTCTAAATCTGTATAACTTTTGAATAAATAGTTCCTTTGCTTTTCACCAAAGTCTGGCATTGAGAGCTATAATTCCAATTCCTAAGGGTGCCAAGCAAGGTGAACCTAGTGCAGAGAGACCCCGTGACAGGGGGGGGTCCATTCAGTAGCAGTATCTTGTCCCCTACCATGGGTCCATTCTGCAACAAAATCAGAATGTTTACACCTTTGGTGTGTGTGAAACAGGAAAGGTCATGTGTGAAATCACATTAGTTGTATAGATGCTGTTTGTTTTGATCCAGATGTTAGTTTTATCTAGTTTTTCTTTAAAATTAATGCTGTTTGGTCCTATCTAAAAATATCTTTGTCTTCCTCAGGGCTGCAAACTTGTTCTGTCTTTATTTTTGTTTTAGATTCATTATGGTTTTAGCTTTCACATTTTTTAAATTAATTTTTGAATATGTTATAAGGGAGAGTCAATATTTATGGTTTTTTCTAAGTAAGAATATTTGGTTGCTCCAGCAAAATTTAATGAGACCTTCCTTTGTTCATTGAATTGCCATAGTGTCTTTTCTTTAAAATCAGTGACCATAGATGGGTGATTTTATTTCTACACTATCTTCTCTATTACAAAACTACTATTGCAACACTCCTATCTCAATTATCGTAATTTTATAGTAGGTCTTAGAATGGGGCAGTACAAACCCTCCTTTTTTTCAAGATTATCAGTAACTCTAAATTCTTTGCAATTCCATGTACATTTTAAGACAGTTTTGTTAACTAACATAAATAACTTTTTAGATTTTGATTGGAATGACACTAAACAGGAGGTCTGTCCAGAAAGTATCCAGACACATAATATGTGAAATAGAGGAATTTACTGAAGAAGATACAAGATACAAGAAACACTGTATATAGGAAAATGATGCCTCAATCCCCTTCAAAGGAGGCATGCACCTTGGGACCTCACACAGTTCTAATTGCCCTCAGCTGTCCCATCATATTTTTCTGAATCTAATCAATGGTCTGAAATTTCTTCCCTTTCAAAGGTGATTTTAGTTTTGGGAAAAGCCAGACGTCGCAGGGTGCCAAATCTGGGCTGTTGGGGGGCTGAGTCACCTGGGTGATTTGATATTTCCCCAAAACTCTGCATGAGACATGACGCATGAGTGGGTGCATTGTCATGATGAAGCTGCCAGTTACCAGTTGCCCATAGCTGTGGCCTTCTGAATCATTCAAATAGTTTCCACAGAGGAATATTTAAGCTTAATGCAAAATTTGATGCTGATTCATTGCTCTACTCAGTCATGTTGAATGCAATGGCCATGCAGTACACATGTTCACTCAACGGCATCTACTGCTCCTACTAAGTAGTATAGAGAAGTTGTTGTTTTTCACACATGTACATTCCAGTCCACGCTCCTTGACTGCCAGGTTACATCAATGTTGCACAAAGCATTCTGGTTATATTAACAATGGCTGCATTTTTACTGGACAGACCTTGTATATTAATTTGGTAAGAGTTTAAGTCTCAAAAACATTTTCTCGTCCAATTCACTTGCATGAGGTATCTATTCATTTATTGAGGGCTGCTGTACTTTTTCTGGTGTTCATAAATCTTCTGTCTCATGGTCCCACCTACCTAATCTCCTGCCTTGTGCTTTATATTGCTTCATAGATTTGATTTACTTCCTGATTTTGATTTCTTTATATTTGCCAACTATATTAGTTTCTTATTAACACTGTTACATATTATGATCATAGTGGCTTAAAACAACACATAACAGTTTTATAAGTCAGAAGTCCAAGGTTAATATTTTTCTCTTCCCATCGCCTTTTCTGTTATTGTATCTCTTTTCCAGAATCTGAACCTCTTGTCTCCCCCTTATACAGATCTCTCTTATGAAATCTCAGTTGGTTAGGCATTGTCCAGCAAATCAAATGGTACATTAGATTCCCAGTCAGGGCATATTCTTGGGTTGTGGGCCAGATCCCCAGTTGGAGGTGTGAGAGAGGCAACCAATTGATGTTTCTCTCCTTCTCTTTCCCTCTCCCTTCCCCTTTCTCTAAAAATAAATAAAAACCCTTTGTGTTTATATTGAATCTACTCAGGTAATCCAAGATAATCTTCTCATCCTAAGGCTATTAATTTAATCACATCTACAAAGTCTCTTTTTCCATGTGAAGTAAGTAACAGATCTATAGGCTGTTGGAATTAGGACGTGAATATCTTCCATGGACTGTCTTTGTGTCTACTATTCCAACCTTACTGTTTCCTGGCCATAGCAGGAAATGGGACTGAAATAATACAAAATGTTTCATCTAATACAAGGGATTTATAACTAGTATTATGGAATTAGATGATCAGAAAATGAGTCATAATTTGAAAAAATTTGCAGTTTTTTGTTATTTTTACATTTTATTAAAATTATTGGGTCTATATTGGTTAATACAATTATATAGGTTTCAAGTATACAATTCTATGATATGTCATCTGTGTATTGCATTGTGTGCTCACCACCCAAAGTGAAGTAAGTATCTTTCATCACCAAATATTTGACCTCCTTTACCCTCATGACATATTTGTATATGAAGTTTAAAAAGATCACTTTGTTCCAGTGTGGCAAGTAGATGGGCAAGAGAAAGATTATAGGCAGAGAAGAAATTAGGAGACTTGTAGTGATAAAAAATAGATATTGCTTTATTTTATAATAGTCACAATGCTGATGGAAAGAAGTGGACAGAATAAGGAGATATTCAGGGTGATGAATGAAAGGTCTTGGTAAATCTATTACTCTGGTTGGTTAGACCTTATTTAGTTTGAGAAAACTCCTTATTTTTACTGCTTGCTTTTCTGGAATCAGAGGAGTAAAAATTTAAAAAACACCTTACAGTTTTCAATATGTATGAATTTTTCAGTGCCACTCTTATCTTCTCACTCCTATTCTAAATGATAGCATAGAATCAATAATTCCTTAACCCTGGCACCAACCTCCTACTTGACAAATTATTAATAAATGGGCATATGGTTTCAGTTAAGCAAAATAAATGACCTGTAGAGAGCTTCTGTATCTATAGTCAATAATAATACATATTTTTAAATATTTTATTTATTTATTTTTAGAGCAAGGGGAAGAGAGGGAGAAAGAGAGGGAGAGAAACGTCAATGTGTGGTTGCCTCTCACACACCCCCATCCGGGGATCTGACCTGCAACCCAGACATGTGCCCTGACTGGGAATTGAACCGGTGACCCTTTTGTTCACAGGCCAGTGTTCAATACACTGAGCCATATCAGCCAGGGCTATAGTCAGTAATAATATACTTTATACTAAAAAAATCTGTTATGTGTTCTTATTATAGCAAAGTAAAATTTAATTTAAATACTTTAATTTAAATAGGAAATAATAGTTTTGAGCGAGTGGTGAACAGAAAATGAAAGAAAAGAAAATTATGAGACAGTAAGTAAGAATTAGAGAAGTAAGAGTGTCCAGTATATTTTTCTTCTTTAAGGCAGCAGATTTAATTGGGTGTTAGTAACTAAATATTTTCAATTTCTTTCTTTCAGTCTTATAGTTACTGGAAGTCAATCACTAAATTTAGCAGTAAGTTCCCCTTCAGTTCTCATTTCCTTTGTTTTCTGGTATTTTTGTTTCTGTGTGTGCATGTGTGTGTTTACATAGATATTTTAGTATGAATTTGAGAGAAGTTGCATCAAAAGCTAGGTGCTATTTTAAAATAGAAATGCCTACTTTTCTTTGTGGCAGGTTGAATATCATGTAACCTTTTCAAGATATGTTTTCATTTGTCTCAGATATTATTTAAGGAAGCAATTATTTAAAACACTTTATTATGCCATGATTCTTATTGGAAGGCCAAAATGTCTCCTCCGGAGTCCTCAGGAAGGAGATCTGTCCATTTTTTTTTTTTGACTAAGGTTAAATTTTCATCCTCCCTAGTCTTAGAAACGAAGACTTAAGAACACCATTTTAGCAGCAGAAAAACTAAAGATTCCAAAGTGCTTACCAGAAACCTCAATTTGTTCCTCATGTATCCATGTCTACAATATGGCAAAATGCCACCTCTTGCAAATTAATTCCTTGCAATTTTTCTAAATAGCTCATGAATTCTCATCTAGCTCTCCGTATTGTCGTCCTCTGATGGATATTGCCAAAGGAGGAGGTGAGGCATGAGCTGGGCAAAAGTTGATAAGAAGGGTTAAATTAAAAGGCAATACTGGGCATTTTATTTCAACACTATTTTTTCTACTTATCAAATTTGTTCCCGCATATTCCTTTGACTATAAATTTATTAGTAAGAATTGGGGAAAAACTATTTTCTGAGATATTTTCAGTGCACAAACTCTCAAATGTCTATATTTAAAAGACTATACTACCAGTTATATTTAAAACATTCTATGTTTACTTTCATTTAGACTAAATTTACCTTTATTTACTTAAAAATTAAGAAAATAGCATCATTTCATAACACTGATGAAAAATGTCAAATTTCTGGTTTATATTCTCATAGAGCATAATGTACTCTTATTTATGGGAATTCTTAGCAAATTGTTACACAATTGTGTTAATGCCATAGTCACCTTAATTAACAACAAAGAACTTACCTAGTAGAGGATAGCAAAGGCGGTTTACCAGCATTTAGTTTCTTTATGTGAGCCTGGAGGATATTTCCATATAATTTCTGTACAAACAAATTGAATGATAATTTTCTTCTCAAAATATCATTATTTTACAATAGGTTAATTATACTGAAGTAATTATACTGTGTTAGTCAAAATATTCATTAAAATGATTTCATCCTATGGCTAATTATTGAAATAGTCTATATTAGAGCTTCAAAATATCATACATTTTACTTAGAGACTCCAACTAAAGGGTTTTATCTTATACATAAAACTCAGAGGTTCTACCTAAATCTTACAGATTGTCTTTATTTTATTTACAAATAAGAAAATAACTTTTGTGAAATGAACCATGCCCTTGTTTATAAAGAAAAAGAAATCAGGTTATTAATTAATGTACTAGTACTTTAGTTTTAGTCAGTTATCAACATTTGGCAAATCATTTAATCTTTCCAGAGAACAGTTTGTTTATTTATAATATGAGAAAATAATATATATTAAGTGACTTCTAAGTTATTGCTTAGTTTTATCTTGCAGTTGTGTTGGTGATGACTGTTCAAAGCCTTTACCTTAATTAACTATAATGCTTTTAAAGTTAATATACATACAATTTTCAAATATGTTACTGAGATTTGGGATATTCTGTTATCTCAAATGTTAACTAAATATCTAAAATGGTGATAAAAGAAATAGTTATCCTTTATGTGTACCCAGTAACTTTTAGTTACTGAAAGGGATGTTCATATATTAAAATCTGAACAAATATAATTGTTCCTTTTTCATTATTTGACTAAATGAGTTCTAAGAATATTGTACTATTATTCTTTATAAGGTGATAAATATTTGAAGTTTTATGTATCTAAATCCTTAACTGTCATGCTATATCTTTTTTCCAAAACTGATGAAGAAAAATAGATATTTGTTCACTGACACAACATAAAATGTTGGTTAATAAAGTTCTTTGTAAAAAAAAAATTCTGGTTTTAGGATTTCACAAGAGTTGATTTTTAAAATAAATAATACTTTCCTTAAATATTGTATTTTCAGCAATTAAAGTGACTTGTTAAAAATTTGTTAGGTGAAATCCAAATGGATCCATGGGAATTTAAAAAATGAGATGCCTGTTAAAAATATTTCTTAGTGCTGATTTTTGTACAACTCATTATAGTTAGATTTAACAGATATAGGAGATTTTAGTCAGAAAAAAATGGATGAAGTAATTATGAAGCATCATTATTAGTATCAGAGGTAAATATAAAATTTATTAGATATTGAGATCTCTCTTCTTCTTTTTTTTAAATTAATTAATTTATTTCTACTATAAAGGAGATCTCTCTTCTTCTAAGAGTTAACTTTTCAATAGAAGAAGAAGTAGTAGAACAATTATTTTTAGAAGTCAATTTGTTATTTTCTAGAAAATTATTGAAATGCTTCCTAGTATGACTTAGCCAAATAATAATTGTATACAAGGAGGGAACACCCAGAAAGCCAGAATTATCTTCTGGAGGGTGGGACCCTTGTAGTACAGGTTTCCCCTGCTAGGTGAGTGTTCTAGGAACCCGTTTGTATTAGTATGACTGCTGGCTTTGTTGTGAGAGGCGTGTGATTCAGCTTCAGTGAATTGAAGACTCTTTCAATGATTTTGCCTCCTGAGAATGACTTTTTTTGTTTCCCTGGATGAAAAAAGGACTCAAAATGAAACATTTTGCCAACGGAAGAGGTGAAACAAAAAACAGCAAAAGCACTTAAAAGGCATCAAAATTGACAAGTTCAATAACTTTTTGAGCAGAGGTAAAAATGTTCTCTATACATATATTGCATCAAATAGAGGGTACTTTGAAGGTGACTGGAGTTTAAACATGTAAGAATAAATACACAATTTTTTATAAATAAATTCTATTTTTGGTCCCTCCTCATATATTTGTTATTATAGTTAAAAATGAATTAATTTATAGTTTACCTGTAACTACATTATGAGTTACAAGAATTTTTATTTCATTTGATAATGTATTATTCATCACCAGTTATTGAGAAGTATGAAAAATAATAATATTTAACTGAAAATATTTATTTATACTGCTGAATTTTAATTGACAAGCATTATAAGTTTGAGTAGTTTTTAAAGTGAAGTTAAAACAAGAACACAATGAAATTTATGATTGATATAACTTCAATTTACTTGATTACCATAAAAATTGTTTTAATTTTAAGGAACTGGTCATGAATTTCTAATTAGCATTTTAATGAGGACATTGTGTCAATTTTCATAAACTTTCAATATTCCATGAGAACTATAAAACAAAATATATGAGACTCTGAAAATAATAACATAGATCCTACTTAATGTTTATATGCTCTAAGGGCATTTAGAATAAAGTTACTCTAACTTAACAAGTATGCAAACTACTCAAATAGAAAATTTGCACTTTCTAAAAATTATTAGTCAAAATTAGTAAGTGTAAAATTGTGTCTTTATTATATAGAATTTTACTAGAAAGCTATGCTTAAATTTAAAGTATAAAAACATATTTTGAATATCATAAAAATAAATAATAATATCAGAAACTTTAGGGAATATTGAACAGTCCATTTTACAACTTCAAGATTATATAGTGGGGGTTCCAGGATAATGGAGGAATAGTGGAAGCTACACTAACCTCCTCTCAAGACAAATCTGGAATTATAACTAAATTGTAGAGAACGAATCATGAATAACCAACCACCTGAAAACTAGCTGGAGACAAACCTTATAACCAAGGACAGACAGAAGAAACCAATTCACCATAATGAGATGGGTAGAGAGTACAGAGGAAGTACAAGAAGGTTGGCTGGGTTCCCACAGGAGGCAACTGAAGGTCTGGAGGAATATGTCATCCACCAGGGGATTCCCCCAAGAAATGTGGGGTCTAAACCCCAAGATGGACTCCCCAGCCTATAGCACCAGAGCCAGAAAGGAATCCAGATAACATACAGCAGTGAAAAGCAGCAGGGTTTCTTTCTGCCAGGGAGAAACAGTGGGGAGATGCAGAGAGCATCTTAAAGGCTAACACGAAATTTTGTTTGCAGCCCCTTACCCTGGGTCCCAACAAAGGGTGGTAGAATGGACTAGAGACACTTGTGGAGAGTCGGGCTGGCGGCTCTGGGGAGAGAGATGAAGAAATAGCCACCAGGATCCCTGAGTGGAGTCATTCCCCATATTGCTGAGGCATCTTTCTCAGGCAGAACAATCCTCTCCAAGCGGCATCAGTCTGAGGGGAAGCAATAGCCCTGCCCTCAGGAATTATTCTGCCTCACCCTATGGTGCTTACTCAGGACTGCTGATTATAGTTTAAGACTATAGCACTGGTCAGATTAATAACTAAGGCAGGAAAATACAAAGAAACAGCCAAAAGGGGAAGACAAAGAACAGACTCCAAATGAAAGAACAAGGGAATTCTCCAGAAGAACTAGATGAAATGGAGGCAAGCAATTTATCAGTTAGAGAATTTAGAGTAATGATTACAAGGATGCTCAACAGCACGAAAAAAGAGAGAACCATAAAATAGGACAAGTCAGAAATGAAGAATCCCATATCTAAAATAAATACTACACTGGAAGGACTAAACAGTAGGTTAGATGAAACACTAGATCAAATCAGTGATTTTTTAAAAGATTTATTTTATTTATTTTTAGACAGAGGGGAAGGGAGAGAGAAAGAGAGGGAGAGCAACATCAATGTGTGGTTGCCTCTCACACATTCCCTACTGGGGATCTGGCCCACCAGGGCCAAATCAGTGATTTTTGAAGACAAGATTAAAAAAAATAATAAAGAACAAAATTAAAAAAAAATAACCCACCCAGGTAGAGCACTAAAGAGAAAAAAAGAATTTAAAAAAAGTGAGGAGAGCTTAAGAAACATTTCGGAGACATGGAGCATAACAACTTCCACATCATGGGAATACCGGAAGCAGAAGACAGTGAGCAAGGGTATGAGAAGCTATTTGAAGAATTAATGACCAAAACTTTCCCTAATCTGGTGAAGAAAAAAACACATGCAAGTCCAGGAAGCTCAGAGAGTCCCAAACAAGTTGGACCCAAAGAGGCCCACATGAAGACACATCATAATTAAAATGACAAGGCTTAAAGACCAGGGGAGAGTCCCAAAAGACAGAAGAGAATAGCAGGTAGTTACATACCAGAGAGTAGCAATTAGACTGTCATCTGATTACTCAACAGAAACATTTCAGGCCAGGAGGGAGTGGTATGAGATATCCAAGGTGATGAAAAACAAGTGTCTATAGCCACGGCTACTTTACCCAGCAAGGGTATCATTTAAAATCAAAGGAAAAAATAAGGGGCTTCCCAAACAAGAAAAAGTTAAAGGAGTTTGTTAACACCAAAGCAATATTGCAACAAATGTTAAAGGGCTTACTTGAAGAAGAAGAAAAAGAAAAGGAGAAACAGACAAATAAACAAACAAACAAACAAACAAACCCAGAGGAAAACAGTCTAACAAAAAAATGATATTATATGCATAGTTATCAGTAATCACCTTAAATGTAAATGGTTTAAATGGTCCAACCAGATATATATATATATATATATATATATATATATATATATATATATAGCCTCCAAGAGACCCATCTCAGATAGAAAGATACACACAAACCAAAATTAAAGGGATGGAAAATGAAAAGAAAAAAAAAGCTGGGTTAGCAGTAATTTTACCAGACAAAATAGACTTTAAAGCCAAGACTATGGTAAGAGACCCAAAAGGATACTACATAACAATAAATGGAACAATCCAACAAGAGGATATAACCCTAGTAAATAAACATTTACACACCAACAATAAGAGCAAGTTTAGCAAGACAATCTTCCAGCAAAATATTATATGTAGCTAGTCACTGGTTGCTACTAGTTGCATGCAATACAAGACTGCAAGAAAGAGCTAAAAAAAAAAGAAGAAGAAGAAGAACTGAGTGATTATCTAGAAGAAAATAAAGGTAATATAGGGGGCAAGGACTTGTTGGGCTAGGAAATAAAACTTCTTATGTCTGATCTCTCATTCTACAAACATTACCAATATAAAATGTAGCCTGGAGTAATAGATCCAATTGACACTGTAAACCCATTTGCTAAATCTCCCCAAAGTATGAAGGCAGTGCCATGTAGACCTTACCAGTTATTCCATAAGGTTTATAGACTGATAAGCTCCCAGAGAGCCTCTTATGAAAGTATCAATAATTAAAAAGAAACTGGGGGATAGGGGCTTGGGGCTGGGCAGCTGGAGCTTCTTGCAGAGCACCCTATACAGAGACTCCCCAGGCTTGGGCATGGCTGGAAACCCAGGAGAGGATGAACCCTCCCAATAGGCTAGGGAGAGGGGGCAATGGAAACCTATCCTCCACACCACCCCAACAGTGCAGTGCTGTCAAGGAAGTTGTTTTTGTAGCTGGCTGGTATGTTGAGTGTTTAGTCCAGTGGTTCTTGAAACATCTGTGCCTTGGTACTTGTTCTCAAAGTTTCTCCAGCTCCTACTACTAGTTACTGCTGTAGATTATGTTCTCCTGCTCCTACCGCCTCTCTGGGGGACCTAGGAGTTTTGGAGTGCCCAGGAGATATTTAGGTTCTTGCAGTCTTGTTCCTGTTTTGTTCCCTGTGCATGAGACTCTACTCACAAGGCTTAGGGTTTAAATGCAGCCCATCCAGCTGGTTCTGAGATGTTGTATCTCAAGATCATTTTTTACAAATAGACCGTTATTGCTTAAACAGTCATAGTAATGAGAAATCTAAATATAAATAAGGAATTTAAAGTATTCATCAACAAGTCAGTGTTTTAGTTTCATATGTTATCACTCAGCTTCTCAAATGTTTAAAGCTTTTCTCTGCTATTACTTTTAGAACATGACTTTTTAAATCCATCACTTATTTTAACAAGATATAAGTTGACAGTGATTTTGTGAAATTGTAACATTTATTAATTCTCTTAACTTGTACATGAATCCCACTTGAATGACATAATGGCAAGGAAAATGTTCTGAGGACATGGGGTTGGTAACAGAGAAGTATCTCTTAGAGAGACAAAGTGACTCACTTTGGCAACTGTAATTCTAAGATATTCCACATAATTTCCCTTCCTTGGTGTATAAACCTGCACAATCTTTTCCTCTCGAATATTAGCGGGACATGCAAATACCATGGGGTATTTCTGTGGTTAGGTTATGCTCCTGGGCAAACATTACATGATTTTGAAGATGTAATTATATTTCCTAATCAGTTGACTTTAAGTTATCAAAAGGAAATTATCTCTGCTGAACCTAAGCTAATGGCTTGAGCCCTTTACAAAAGGTTCTACTTATGGTCAGAAACACAGAAAGCCATGACAATTCACAGCATCAGGGACTCCTTTCTGGTTTCCCTTGAAGAATCAAACTGCCAAGCTGTGGAGAGGACCACATGACATGAAAAGGCAGGCTAAGCCTAAATCATACAGCTGCAAGAGATGATGTCCTAGCTCCCAGTGGGTTGTAAAAGAGGTCCCAGGGTCTCACATTAGAACATAGACTCATTTAGCACCTTGGTTTTAGCTTAAGAGGTCCCTGAGCAGAGGACCATCTAAACTGTAGAATAAATCAAGCCCTTATGCCTGAAAAATATAGTTTTATTGAGTTGCTATAGATTTCTATTGATTTTATTTTTGTCAGTCTTGGGAGAAAGTGTTGGTGAAGAGGTCTAAGATTTGTTGCCATCACAAAATATCTCCATGCAAATACTCTGGGATGTATCGCTTCCAAATTTACATCATAACTTTCGGTTAAGGAACCTGGTTAGAATGTGAATTCAAACACAATCTAATTCTGCAGCTGCAGTATCAAATTCTGGGTCTAATTTTCAACTGTATTAACTTGGGACTAAAAGAGAAGAAAATAATTGTAAGTGTATCATGGAATCTCTGAGGTTCACTAGCCTTACCCACAGCTGAACTGGAAACCTCAAGATGTTAATGTCTTTATGAAAATAGTCATCTGAAGTTGGAAACACTTAGCCCAAACAGATATTTAACACTCCATATCAGTTTTGGAAGTCCTCTGAATTATGGGCATACAATTAATTGTTCATAGAATTCTCTTACAAACGTATAAGATCTTCCTGCTATGTACCTCATTTTTGCTTATTTTTCCAGAGTACTTTGTACACTTTCCTTTCTCTGCACCCTAGCCCAGTGATTACAATGGTAACTGTCATAATGGCTATTTTAATCAAAATGTAGTTATATTTCACCAGTTATTTAATAGTGTAAGATTTGGATTTCTTCTCTTTTCTGATCCTAGAACATTTTTATAAAAACTGGTTCTCTAGTCTCTAGGAATTTTTTCTCTTTTCTGACACATCATCACATTTCCAGTGTTTCACCAAGCTCCCTCCTCCTGCGGTATCTGCCAGTTTTGGGGACCATTGCAGTCATTCTCTGTCTTACAGAGAAGAAGCACATGACAAAAATAAATGGGTTATGAGTTTGAAATGAGTTATTTTGTGGTTCAGTGAACAGATATGTACTACTTAGAGCTGAAGATAAAATTGTAGAGTCAATGGGCACCAATGAATAAACCATAATTTGCCTCATTGTCCATGATAAAGACTGGGATAGAAACGATCACATTGGCCTTTTCTTCACTTGGTAGAAATGTAAAGTATATTGGAGCCAGCTTAGTACAAAATGAAAATATGCATTTCTACTGAAGTAGTAAAAATAGCTTGGAAATTCAATTTAAGGTGTACAATTTTTAGTCTTTGTCATGAAAAATTGAAACTGAATAGAATTGGAATGATTCTATGACTTGCTTATTTCTCTTTACTTCCTTTGGATTTAATTAATTTAATTAAGGTCCCTTTAGGTATTTTTATTTTTCTTTTAAGTTCTGTGCTTTGTCATACTGTTTGAAACCTCTAGGTAATGCAAAGTTCCTGAAGATATTCTCATGTGGTATCTAAAAACTTTATTGTTTTCCGTTTCACGTGTGTGTGTGTGTGTATTCAAAAGAATATATATATATGTATATGTTATTTTGAATTTTGTTTGAGGTCCAAATATATATATTACATAATACAAATATATATATATATATAATTCTTCTGAATTTTGAATGAGGTACAGAAGAATACTTATGATTTTCATAAAGACATTCATTAGATGCAGGACAAATTAATAAAGACACTATCAGTCCCTACACTTTAATGTAAATATTTGGATTTATTTCTGGGCTTCCTATTCTGTCTGATTTGTCATTTTACTATATTTGCATTTTTCTCATTTGCTTTTATATTTTATGATTCCATCATATCATTTTCTGTCTATTGAAGAACTTTGTTCATTTTTTTTTTCATCCATTGATTTGTATTTATTCTCCTTACTAGTGGAATCTGGCCAAAAATATTTTAGTTTTTTCTCTTCAAAAAGATTTTTATGTAGACATTGCTTTGAAAATGTCTTACTAAATGTAAAATTCCAGATTGACAGTTCTCAGTCTTTTAAAGTATTTTTCTATGATATGCTTTCATCCTGGATTGTGAGCAATTCATTGTCATTTTGATACTTGCCTTTTTGAAGTTAAACTGGGGACCCACCCCTGCCAACTGCTTTTAATACGTTTTCACTGCATTTTGTGTTCAGAATTTTTACTAATGTACACCTGCATGTTCTTTTTATGTGTCATATTTTCATCACATGTGTATTTGGTAAACTCTTGTGCCTTAATGTACTATGAAACATATATATTAATTTTTTATTTTAATGCTTGAAATTCTTTTCTTTTTAAAGATTTTATTTATTTTTTAGAGAGAGGGGAAGGGAAGGAGAAAGAAAAGGAGAGAAACATCAATGTGTGTTTGCCCCTCATGTGTCCCCAACTGGGGATCTGGCCCACAATGCAGGCATGTGCCCTGACTGGGAATTGAACCAGTAACCCTTTGGTTTGCAGGCCCAAGCTCAATCCACTGGGCTACACCAGCCAGGGCTAATGCTTGAAAATCTTATTTCTAGTTTAATTTGTTGTATTTAATGAATTTAAGTGCTATGGTGAAATTCTCTTTTATTTCTTTATTTTCTGGAACATTTTAATCAGAGTTATTTTAATGTAAATTATAAATCTGTATCTATTTTGTGATTTTTTTCTTGGTTGTTAGTCATTTGACCCTTGTTACTGAAATGCTTGCTAACTTTGGAGAGAAAGCAGGATATTGAGTATTAAAAATTAAGAGGCATTTGGTGATGTTTCTTCCCCCAGGCATGATTTATTTTTTATGCTCTTTGAACACAGGCAGATCACCTTGATCCAGTCTAGGCTAGGATTCACATTTTGTAGAGAATAGTCTTTCTAGTTTTCCCTTACAGTGTTCCTTCATCTTGTCATTGAACCCTGAAATTCAATACCTGTCCTCCTAGGTCTGAAAAATGCTGAAATATTTCACTTGTTTCTCAAACACTTTTCTTATGAATGTATAGTTCAGGATTCAGCAAGTTTCTCAAGGAGAAGAACACATAACAATTTTAGAATCGATTGTTCCTTCCCCTATAACTTGGATTCTTGATACCCACTGGCCTTGGGAGCCCTGAATTCCAACTTTTGTCGCCTTAGATCAATGAGGCTGACGTAAACCTCAAGCTGCTTTGTTCAACCTCTATTCCTCTGCAGGAAGTCAGCACATGATTCATGGGTGAACATAAAGGCAAATATGAGGCTCACCTCATACCTTCTCAAGAAAAGTTCTCTGATACGTTAGAAGCGGTGATATACATTGTAATTCATTTTAGGCTATAATTGAAAATTATAAAATTGCTAATAAATTTTGAATAAAAATGAAAAATAATAAAGTAAAAATGGGCAATACACCAGAGGAAATCTACCTCTGGACTTACAATTTAGGGATACTTTTATATGTGTGCACAAGGAGATATGTGCCAGTAAAAGCAGAAATTTCTCAAAAATATAAGTCATCAGAAAAATGAATAAATAATAAGGGTTATATTCTTACAGTAGAATATTTGCTACAGGGCACATACTTCCAGAGTAGTAACATGAGGATCTCTGAGGATCCTTTCCCCTGCAAAACAACCGTATCTGGTAAAAATTGTTTAAAAATGTATATTTAAACAATTTTAAATGCTAGAAATTGTCCAGAAGACAAACAGCAAATGGACTCTCAATGTGATGGGAGCAGTAGAAGCCTGTGTCTTCACAAAGAGCTCTCCTTCACCCAGCTCAGCAAGACAGAGTTCTCTTAAATTCAAAAGAGCAAGCAGAATTGAATAGCATTCCTGACAATTCCGGCAAGAATATGGCTAACTACCAGTCAAGAGCTCTGGTATCCCCCTGAGCGAGGAAGGCTGCAAGCATTCATCATCCACCCCAGCTCAGTGTTGTAGAAGCTCTATTCCTAGCAATAGCACCTATGAAGTTTGTGGCTCCCTTCCTCTGTGGAACCCCTGCCTCCAGTTCAGAAGACTGAGAATCCTGGTCCCGAGGTGTCCTTACCCTGGTTCATTTATACAGTGAATGTTCTACAACAGGAAAGACAAGCTGAGAAAACTAGGGGCTGCCATCTCTGCCCATTACCCTACTTGCCACACATGGTATCATTTGAAGGAAGTGGGCCATTACCCTATCCCAGCACCAAAGCAGTGATACAGATGTTTTGATCCCAAGGAGTTGTTGGTTTTAAGAGAGAGTTCTCCTTTTTTTGTTTGAATATATTTATTGATTATGCTATTACAGTTGTCCCATTCCCCCCCCCCACTCCACTCCATCCTGCCCACCCCCCTCCCTCCCACATTCCCCCCCCATAGTTCATGTCCATGGGTCATACTTATAAGTTCTTTGGCTTCTACATTTCCTACACTATTTTTACCCTCCCCCTGTCTATTTTCCACCTATCATCTATGCTACTTATGAGAGAGTTCTCCTTAAGTGAACTGACTTTATTTGGATTATGGCTTAACAAAGTTAAAATATTAGGACATTTTTGAAAGCAATAGAGATTTTGGTTATAAGCAATTAAGAGAAGGTAGGTAGCTCCACAATAGAAAAAAAAAAGTCAAAGTATAGAAGATTGACCTAGATTTTTAACATAGAGAAATAAGTACCTAAGAAGAATCCTCCTGAGGTTAGAACAAGGCACAAAGACTGGCCTCAAAGCCTGCCCCTGCAAAGTTGTTTGGGTAAGACTACATAAAAATATATGTCTCGGGACATAAAAACAGTAATCCAAAACAGCATTCAGCTGGCAATTATTGAGGCTTAAGAGTGGAGTGCTAAAAATAATGCCATCCCACGTTGATTGTGACAATGTTAGACTGTGCCCTGTAAGTTACTAGAAGAGGCTGAATGCTTCTGCAGAAATAGACTTCACTGAAATAGTCCACCCAAGTCACTAAACAATCAATAAAGCAAACTACGTGAACGACAATGGCAAGATCCAGAGGGGGGTGGGAATTAATAAACAGTGTAACGAGAGAAAGTCTCTGAACTTCTCAGTCTTCAACATGAGACCTGCAAAGCAGCAGGAAAAAGTCACACATAAAAGGGAGTAAATAAAAGTAGGCAACTCAGATGGTGGAATGTGCAGCTATAACAAATACCTTCAAAGAACTAAAGGAACCCATTTTTAATATGGCAAAGCATATATATATGTGTATATATATATATATATATATATACATATATATATATATAAATTTAATTCCCAGTCAAATAGTTAAGTGATTAGCATCATATTAATACAATTTAAATCCTCAGTCACTTTTTTAACATTTCTTGAGATTGTTTTGCTTATACTTGTTTGAAAGAGGTCATATTTACCTGATACGTTGGATTTCCTTTAATAATTAATAATATTTTGCCCCTGGCTGGTATGGCTCAGTGGATCAAGTGCCGGCCAGTGAACCAAAGGGTTGCCAGTTCAATTCTTGGTCAGGGTACATGCCTGGGTTGCAGGCCAGGGCCCCAGTACGGGGCACGTGAGAGGCAACTGCACTTTGATGTTTCTCTCCCTCTCCTTCTCCCTCCCTCACCCTCTCTAAGATAAATAAAATCTTTAAAAAAAGAAATTAAAAAATAAATAGCAACATTTTGCATAATAAAGAATCCCCTGTTAAAAATTTTGTCAATAACAATCTCAGCTGACAATAACAAAGTTTAATAAATTCATTTTCCAGATAAGGAAATGACTTTAACAGAATAACCAGTGGTAAACTAAAAAACACCAATTTAAGGAAAATTCAAAAACTAGAAGCATTTGGTTTTCCTGCTTGCTCTTGTAATTTTTTTCTAAATGATTTTCCTTTTAATAATCTTTACAAATTAGGCTTCTCTGAATCATAAATGTTATTTATTTAATTTTGCCTTTATGGCAAAACCCATGAATATATAATTAAAATATTATTTAGAATGGCACCTATATGTTCTATTTTTTTTGCTTTTTTTTGTCCCACTGACTTTGAGAGAAAATTAAAAACAAACAAACAAACAAAAAAACCCCACAGACACCAGGAAGAGAAACAATCCAATTAAAAATGGACAAAGAACCTGAACAGACAGTTCTCCAAGGAGGACATATAGATGGACAATAGACATATTTAAAAAATGTTCAACGTCACAAATCATTAAGAGATGAAAATTAAAACCACAATGAGATACCATCTTACACGTGTCAGAATGGTGATCATCAATAAATTAACAAACAGCAAGTGCTGGCGAGGATGTGGAGAAAGGGGAACCCCAGTGCATTGTTGGTGGGAATGCAGACTGGAATGGCTTTCCTAGCACTGTGAGATCATACTATCCAATCAAAAGGTTGGTCGTCAATACCTCATTTGGTCTGACTTATGGGGAAATTATAAATAAAAATCAGGCTCTCTAATAAATCTAACCAAAAAGTAAGCTCAGAGGCATATGTGATTATAAATTCCTAACTAGGCAGGCCATGGTGGGTAGTCACACCCCAGGCCTAACTTCCTTAGTAAAAGGTTTTTATCTTTTCATTGTGAAAGCCCTGTCTATTGTTTCTGTGCTTCTAGGTTAACACACCTTTGTAATGTTTCTTTTACAGACTTCTCAGAAACTTAACCACCATGAAGAGAGCACATAATCTTGTAAACTATCCTGAAATCCAATACCTACCTTACTTGCTCCCCCTTTAATGTCATCTTCCTACACATTCTTTCTTTAATTCCAAGTGCATAAAGGAAACTGCAAAACTCATATTCTGTAGCGGATGAGATCTTGCTTGCCAACAATGCCATCAGTTTAGCTCAAATAAATTCTTATAAAACATTAAAAAATAAAGGAACAATAAGAAAGAAATTTCACTTTGTGAACATACAAATACCATTCAAAGTATTTCCCTGCTTGCTTTTAATTTACAGATTCAAAACAATACGACACATCGTAACACTGATTATACTGTATCAACACATGGCTTGTCAGACGTATATCTTTTTCATATATTTTGTTTATTTTTGTATGAAAATTCTAGCATATCATCGTATTTGGTTTTCAAGAAGGGGTGTGTGTTTTATTTTTTTTTAACTTTCATAGGGCAAAATTACTAGACAGTTATTATACCCAGTCCTAGTGGTCTTATTTGAGGCAGATTTAGTAGGAAAGTCCACCATATTCTTTTACAGCCTTAAGCAGTAAATTAGAGCAATTTTGGAGAAAGCTGATGAGTAGAAACTTGGCAAGTATACAGGATCCATTTGGTAAAATAAAGTAAAATGAATCATATCTCAGTGGGCTCACCTGAGAACCATCATTAACGATGCCACTGTTAACTTTATGCTGATGGAGAGAATGAATTATTAAATGAATAGTTTAAGCTTAATATTCTTGAAGCAAATATAGCTCAATCTCTATTCCTAGAGTGTTTACTTCACTTGTGGTGCCTGTTTTTTCTCCAAGTTTGTTGTATTGGAAGCAGAAGCTTAGTTCCCTTTGATTCACTGCTGTATCTCACTGATGGGAATAAATATTAGTAAAATTAGAAACTAATTTTTGTGTTTTATTAGCAATAATGAATTCACTTTTATTATAACTTGGTTTCCTACTCTCAGACTTGAATACCAGAAATGGACTGTTCTTTTCATCTTCAAGGTACTTTCAGAAATGTCCTCTAGTGCAGTTTTTGATGTTCATAGATTGTATCAGGTCACTATGGAGACAGAGGTTTCCAGGACTTTTAGTCAACATAAAATAACACAGAGTAAATAAAGAAATGAGCAACTGAAGAGATTATATCACTTCAGTGTAATTTAAACAGCATGCATTCAAATAAAAAATCTTAACTAAATACTTAAACAAAGTAAAAGAAACAATCACGCAAGCCTGGAACCCATTTTCTATGCGGGTTTTAATAGTTATTTCTGTTTAGACCAGTCTTTTTTTCCCCCTACTGAGTTTTTAATACTTGCTAGTTACTTCACCAGATGCTTAGATGCTCATAGTCAAATGCTGAAGAAGATAAATATGATCAATGACCTTAATAAATGAGATTATGGTGAAGGACATCAGTCAATTAAATGAAATCTAGTGAGAGTTTAGAATAGGCTTATGAGAGACTCTGTCTATGAAGAAATAGAGAGAGTTCTTTCATGAGCCATTAAAGGGATACAAGAGTTCCTTAGGGGAAAAAAGCAGAGTGTTACCGTCACTGAACAAAGTCTTATTGTAACAAGAGGAGTTAGGAAGAAGGTGAGCGATGAGGCTAAAAGAAAGGTAACTGAAGACAGGTTAGCCATGGACTTGTAAGGGTATACCTGATGTTAAGAGGAAAACTAAACAAAGTACTTTGATTCACTTATAATATGGTTGACCTTCATTCTTTACTGTTTATAAAATGTATAATACTATCCAGGTTACTTTATGCAATGTGTAGGTTCTTATTTACTTTGATCTATTCCCTTTTTATATATACATTTATATTTTTCCCCACTATCTTTTTATCCAACAAACATTTCAACACGAGTAAAGGCTGGTGAATTCAAGGTAGCTTGCAAATTGAGTTAAAAAGAAATTTGACATTTGTATAATAGATGATATCTGTGTGTCTACTTAGAACTTATTCTTAGAGATGTAATTTCTTAAGAGTTACATTGAAGGATTCATGATTAATAATAGACAAATTTATACAAAGGTTTTAAAATAACTTGTGAAAGTGAGATTCACATAACATAATATTAACCATTTCAGAAAGTGGCAGTCCATGGACTCTTGGTATGGTTACAATGATGTGTAACCACCACCGGTACCTAGTTCCAAAATATTTCCATCACTCCAAAGCAAAACCCCTTAACTATTAAGTAGTCCCTTCCTCTCTCCATCCTCTGATCACCATCAATCTGTGTCCTGTCTCTATGAATTTCCCTATTCTGGACATTTGATATAAATGGAATAATGTGGTCTTTTGTAAGTGTCTTCATCCCTTAGCCTCTTTTGGAGGTTCATCCACACGGTAGCAATGTATCGATATTTCATTTCTTTTCACTTCTGAGTAACACCCAGTTGTATGCACATACCATGGCTTGTTTATCCATTTAATCATTGATGGGCTTCGTGACTATTGTTAATTGTGCTGCTATAGACATGCATAGACATTTATTAATACTTGTACATGTTGAGTTTCAATTCTGTGGAGTAAGTGCCTAAAAGCAGAATTACAAGGTCATATGTTACTTCAATATTTAACTATTCGAGGAACTAACAAACTATTTTATAAAGTGGCTAAACCATTTTTGCCTTCCCACCCATATGTATGTATACCAATTTCTCTACACCTTCATCACCATAAGTTATTTATCATTTTATTCATTATAACCATTTCAGGGTGTTTGATGTAGTATAACAATTTCAGTGAGTTTATATTTTTGATTTGGATTTCTTAATGACTAATGATGAAGTAGTTTTACTTATTCCTTTTCAATGTGGACACTGTTTATTTCTTTTTCTTACTAAATTGTTCCAAAAACTGATACAAAGTAGAAAGGTCTGTCTGGAAAAAGTCCAGCCATTGTTAATATAATGAGAATGGTTTTTGAGACATCAGTGTAACCTGGCAGCCAAGGAGAGTGGACTGGAATGTGCATGTGTGAATAATAACGACTTCACCGTAGTAGTCAGTGGGGGAGGTAGATGCTGTTGAGTGAGCATGTGGACTGACTGTGTGGCTGTCATATTCAAAATGACTGAGCAAGTAGAGCAATGGGTGTGCATCAGGTTTTGTGTCAAACTTGAGATTCTTCCATGGAAAGTATTTGGATGATTCAGAAGGCCACAGCTGTGGGCGACTGGAGATTGATAACTTCATCACAATCACATGCCTGCTCATGCATCAATTTTTGTGCAGTTTTTGCAAAACATCAAATTACCCAGGTGACAGCCCCCCTACGGCCCAGATTTGATGCCCTGCGACTTCTGGCTTTTCCCAAAACTATAACCATCTTTGAAAAGAAAGACATTTCAGGCAGTCAGTGAGATTCAGGAAAATACAACAGGGCAGCTGATGGTGACTGGGAGAACTGCATGAGGTCCCAAGGTGCTTACTTTGAAGGGGACTCAGGCATCATTGTCCTATCTTGTATCTTCTTCAATAAATGGCTATTTCCATACTGCATGGCTGGATACATTCTGGACAGACCTCAATGGCAATTTCTGCCAGACAACTGCAAGTATTACTTCAACTTACAGTAGTCTGGAGCAATGCTTATCATTTTTTTCACCTCGAGAGTGTTGCAAGTTAAGCAAAAACAGTGATAAACACTTTAAATCGGCCCTTCATTGTGAGTAAGATTTGCTTTGCACCCTTCGGAAGCAAGCAGGATGGTTCCACACTGAGCACAGAACCTGCTATTTTTGAGTGCTGCTGAGCTGGGAGAAATTAGAAAAAGTGCATCAAAGTTCTGTTGTACAAATCTCTCCTACCGTTTTTAAGTTGCCTTTTTCTTTGTTCAGCTTTTGCCTGTTTGTTGTCAAGTTTTGCCTCTTTCCAGAATTTGGGCAAAGTTGGGTTTGACAGTCTCTGCTTGCTTATTTTCCACATTTCTGTGAAGGGGTGGGCGTTTGGAATCCACCATTTTGTTGATATAACTCTCTTCCTTGAAGTCTTTTTATTTATAGTGTGTGTGTTGTATAATGGTTGCTTCATAAGGTTAGAATAAATTTAATTTTTGTATACTTTGTTAAAATTATTTACCAATATACCTTGTAACATTTTCTTCTAGATCCTATCACCTTACAAAATTAGGGTGAAGACACTCCCTTTTGGAGGTTAATGATAACAAATATTGGCATCTACTTTGTTCAGGCAAATAACTATCATAGAATTTGTTCTTTTCATTTTGTGACTAAAAATTTGCAAGTATGTGAAGACCTTAGGATATTTAAAATATTTCAACTGAC
Organism: Desmodus rotundus; assembly: GCF_022682495.2. Classification (NCBI taxonomy): domain Eukaryota; kingdom Metazoa; phylum Chordata; class Mammalia; order Chiroptera; family Phyllostomidae; genus Desmodus; species Desmodus rotundus. The sequence continues at coordinate 27,084,679 of NC_071397.1, forward strand.
TTAAACAGGAGAAATTATTTTGTCAACTGATGTCAGACTATATTTATAAGTATGTCTTAATAGGTTTCTTCAAAATATGCTAGAGTATACATAAAAAATGTAACAACCTTATAATTAGCCACTGCATGAGGGTCCAGAAACATAAAAACTCACATCATAAAACTTGGTAATGATATATTTCTGGGAGGAAAATTTCAGCTCTGAAATACATGTAAATAGAGTGTCATAACTGTACCGGTAAAAACTGTGAATGTGTAAAACTCATCTTGGGAGAACCAGATAAAGCATCATGAGTTCAATTTATGTGTACATAATAAGTTCAAAAATTAAGATATGTTTTTTTAATTGTTGTTCAAGTACAATTGTCTCCATTTTCACCCTACCCCTACCCCACCAGTCCCTGCCTGCCACATTCAAACCTACCCTCTTTGGCTTTGTCCATGTGTCCTTCATACATGTTCCTTGATAGCCCTTTCCCTATTATCCCCTATTGTGCTTCTCCCCCACCCTCTCTGGTTATTGTCAGTTCTTTATTTCAATGTCTCTGGTTCTATTTTGCTTGCTTGTTTGTTTTGTTGATTAGGTTCCCCTTATAGGTGAGATCGTATGGTATTTGTCTTTCACCGCCTGGCTTATTTCACTTAGCATAATGCTCTCCAGTTCCATCCATATTCTGATGTCAAGTAATCAAATTATCTAACTTTTACTGCATGTTTAGTTCCATGGAAATAAAAGTTTATTACATGTACAATTACCAATTCCTGAAACTTTGCTAAAATGGGCAAAAATCAAATTGTTAACCTTTACTTATTATCTTTAGAATTTTATGTCACTTACAACAATATTTGTTGTCAGTTCTCAGCTTCTTAGTGTTCGCCATGGTGTCTTGTGTGCATAGAACATTATTGTTTTTATGATGGTTTTAAAATTTATATTTTAAAGGGTAATGCATTAAAGTTACAAATCCCATAGAGTTTTATTTTACATTTTTTAATAGTTTATCTATCTGATTTCATTATGCAAAAATAAAAAATAATTTAATAATAAAAATGGAGGTGTTTATAATTTAACTAATTTTTCCTGAAGTTTTATTTGCATTTTTAAATGAATGAAGTTGATTCTCTTTTAATAACTCAAATATTCTCCTAACAAATAAAATCTTCCAACGTACTAAAAATTTTTGTAAATCTAATAAATTAAACATAAAAATGAATGTGACTTATCTTAAGATTTCATATATGTTCAAGTAGTATGTATAATTATAGTAAAAAATAAATTTAAATTTATTACTCAATAATGTATTTTAAATTTTCACCACAAGATAAGTTATCACTCTAATATGCCAAATTTTAAAAATATTTATAAACTAAATCACACAATTATTTTTCTTCTTGAAATATTAAACTATAAGTTTCTTTTACTTTAATATCTACATAATTAACTCTAAATGTCTTTAACTTTTAAAATATAAGTCCTAGGAAAAATTATCTTTTCATTTACTGAGCATATTAACCTATCAGATTCGCATGCCGTGTTACGTGATAGAGATATATACACAGCTGAGCTACACTTTTTAGTCTTTTGTTAGATTCCATTTTAGGGTTGCTATTCATAGTCTCATAAACATAAAACTTGTGTTGATTTTATATCCTACAAAGTCATTGTTTCCTTCACTAGCAAAGTATTTAATTTGTTATTAGATTTTGGTTATGCACTTTTTTGCCAAGGTATATTTTGCAGATATTTAAATGTTTTTAAATATATTTATAATGATCTTTTCAGGCCATTCCACTCAATTCCCTGTAAACTTAGGCATATTTTGTAGCTTCTTCTAAATGGAACTTCTAAAGCATTTTGTTACTACATGGTAGGACTACATCTTATTCAAGTGCCATTTGAATTGTTTCGGTGAATCTCCAGTCTCTGCCAGAATGTGCAGTTATAGCTTCCTGAATTATCCTGTGACGTCTACCTATGGCAATGCAGGTGCAGTATAGCGAGCCCCGTGTTCCTGTGACTCTGGCCTGGGTGCTTAATCAACAATTGGCGTTAAGATTAATAATGTTAAATAAAATTCTGCAGTTGAAATCTTTAAAACATTGATTAAATGAAAGTCTTTTTTGAATTCTTCTCCTGTTTATCTTATACACATTTTATTCCTCTTGGATGGTTAATCTATACCATTTAAAAATAATTTTGAAAAAGACAAAATCATAACTCTAATACAGATATAAAATGAGCATGTGCTTACTATTTAAGTTACTATTAATAATTTCACAACTATTTCAAAGAAAAATAAACAAATGGGACACTTAGAGATCAGGAATATTAACAGAAACTTGAAAATGAACACACAAGTGAATATTCTCACTGGGCAAAGTTGTCCTTCCAATGGCCAAAACTTATTTACATACCTATATGTGATTATTAGGTGGCAGCATTCTAAACCATCTCCATATTTGCCTATCTGTTCACTTGTTTTAAATAATGGTTTTCTGTCCTGGCTGGTGTGGCTCAGTGGATTGATCTCTGGCCTGTGAACCAAAGGGTCGCCAAATCGATTCCCAATTAGAGCACATGCCTGGATTGTGGGCCAGGTCTCCAGAGGGGGGCACACAAGAGGCAACCACACATTGATATTTCTCTCCCTCTCTTTCTCCTTCCTTTCCTCTTCTCTAAAAATAAATAAATAAAATCTTAAATAATTTTTTTCCTCACATTTGAAAAATAACTCATTTTTCAGGTGTTTTACATTTTATGTTTGTATCTCTTGCTATTGATTATAATCTGTGAAAAAAAATTGGTTAGACCATCTTACTTTGGAAATAAAATGACTGATTTTCAAAGCATATCTCCTACTACAGTTAGAAAAACAAATCCATAACAACTTGCATGCAGAAATATGATCATATTATAGTAAACCTCACACTTCAAAACATCATAGCTACAACTTTAAAGAATATGTGAAACCCCTTTTCAATTGGAAATAACTTCTGTATTTCTTTTTAAGGTTATCTTTTAAAATTCAAATAACTTATAAGGAATATTATACTGGATTCATTATTTTAATTATTTTGCTTAAAATTAGGTGAAGGTAAACCATTAATACCTATTAAAATATGTAATTTTATCTCTACTTGTCCCATGTTTTAGCAAAGTCAAAAATTTTAAACATATAGCAATTGAACTGGCATTCCCAAATAACTCAAAATAGCCCTCAACATACACTTCACAATTATTATTCACTTGTATATCAGGAAAAAGTAAATGAAATAGAGATGTCCCCACAAAATCTGTTTAGAGTCTTTCTCCTGGGAATATATGGAATTTCAACATGGCATTACAATTTCAAAGTCACCTTTATGTAAATAAAATAATTTCTATGGACATGACAATCATTTTTACCACTTATCTACAATGATTTATCAATATTAGACATTAAGTTATTCATTTATTCAACAATAATATCAAATACCTATGGTAACAAAGTATAGTAAAAAATGTAGGCATCGATAAACTAAAAACAACTTTTTAATTTATCTTTTAAAACAATTTTCATTTTTATATTGATCAGACAATTCACTTCAGAGGAAAATGATGTCTTGATGCTCTAAAAACTTCTGAGAGTGCTGCGTGTTTTACTCCATGCATCATTCACCGCTGGGTAGGAGCTGCTTGCTTAGATGTCAATGGGGTGCCCACAGTAGAATGTGTTTGCTCTTTCAGAATGAATCAACACATGCACCATTGTATAGCAAGAGCCACAAATATTGAGTGCAGCACTTATTTTTCAGTGAACTGAGAATTTTAAAACCCTATAATAAATATATTGCAAAATGATAACAAAAACTTAATAACTGGAAATAAACATTATTCTAGGATCATAGATGTAATAGGACATAAAATAAAGTTAAGTTATCAGCTGCATAAAAGAGCTACAAATAATACAAATGGTAAGATCAGGAGAAATAAGGGGGGGAAATGTACACAATTTTTAATCTGGTTTTCTATTTCTCAGATTGTATTGCATGTACATTCTCCACTAGGGAAACTGAAATGATCAGTGTCAATGTGGTACGAAAAGAGTTAAATGTAGAAGACTGTAATAACCCACTAACACAGTAGTGGAGTGTAGACCATGTACTGGGCATCCAGAGCAGCTGGGGGATGATGCTTCATGGAGAAGCATTGAATTTATTTTAAAAGTCAATTATGTGAATTGAAACATAAATTCTAAGCTGCAAACCAATATTATTTTCATATTGACTTGCAGCTTGGTGTATATGCATTTTATATTATCTATCATATATCACACATTATATATTATATATTATAATACTCTGAATAGTTGATTTATGAAATAATATTGGATTATTCATGAAACTGTAAATATATTTGGTATGGAAAGCATGCAATGGGGTTGGGTGAGTGAGGTGACATTTCCACAGTATTTTGGGATAACTTAAAGTGATTTTGTGAGCATATTCACTGATACCTTCAGTTTTAAACTTATTGAGGAAAATTTAAAAAACCTTTGTATGAGCTTTGAACATGATACCTATTCTCATCTACGTTGATAATGCACATAAACCTTTATGTAGTATTTGAGCTTTCTTTCACATATTTTCTGACTGTAAAATATCTAGAATGAATCACTTCCTTTAAGATTTGGGATCTTGTGTTGGCTGCATTTTCCTAGTAAATGTTATTTAACTTCCCCAAACTTAGACATTTGGTATTTATTTCAATAAGATCTAAATGTCAAAAATGATGCTGACATTTATTGCCATAGTGCATATTAAATTTAGAACAAAAAAAGAAAATGTACTTAATATTCTAAATAAGTGTGTATTTTTAATATACCAGAGTTCAGTAATATGCCAACTTTTTAAGGGAAATACCTTACAACAATTCAGTGACCTTTGTTAGGAGATTCTATCTTCTAGTAAAATTTATAATCCTATATATTAAAAAGTAAAAGGCCAATGACAGACAAAAAAGGAAAGCATAATGATATGTTTATCTCTGTGTGTGCATTAATGCTTGCTAATAACACTACATGCTAATATTATACCATACAGTAATATAACAGAGCACGACATAGCATAGCATAAATAGCTCTAAACCCAAAATTCAATATATTGCATTTTGTATTTATAAATGGTTATTAATTCATCCTTCAGAGATATACTTTATAGTCAATAAAAGTCCCAATCAACTAGGAATTATTCCATTCTCAATTGTATATACTCACATGTTGAGATGCTCACAAATACTAATAATTTTTTACTTTGACTTTTATTTTATTTGTTACCCATTTTTATTAAAATATAAGATAAATTTCAAGTGTTGGGATGTAATTAATCCTGAGCATTTAGATAATTAGATAGATACTTCTATAAAAAGTAGAAACATTTTAATAGTTTCTGTATATTTTGAAATATAAAAGTAAAATATTTTTTTAAAAAAATTACCAAGAGAATAATTGTATTGCCAGAGAACAAAGTGATGGTTGCTAGTTGTGAGGGCATTGAGGGGGAGGGTGAAAAAGGTGAAGGGATTGAGATGTATATATTGGTAGTTACCCTTGAATATCCTAAAACAAAATTGTCACAGGGATGTAAAGTACAGCATAGGGAATATAGTCAATAATATTCTAATAACTACGTATGGTGTCAGATGGACACTGACACATTAAGATCATTTAGTAAATTACATAAGTGTCTAACCACTATGCTGTACACTTGAAACTAACATAATATTGTCTAATAAAAATTCAAATAAACATAAAATAAGACTTAAAATAAAAAGGTAAAAAAATAAAATGCATAGTGAATAAGAGATGGCTATGTAGAAACCATGACAATTTGGAGATAAATCGTATACATATACATATATATGTATATATACATATGTATATTTTATCTTCATTATTACTAAACTTTGTGTCTCAGCTAGGAAAATCAGTTGAACCTATAGTACTTGAAGCCCTAACCTGACTGTTTTCACATTAAATAAGCCAATTAGATTTAAGTCCCCACAAGGCTTTAAAATACTGAGGAACTGAGCTGGTGAGGATTTCAACCCTGCTCTGATGATTGGAGAACAAGTGAATGGGAAAAACACACCACCTCACCCAGACTCAGTGGGCAAGTCTATGGCACACACAGTGACTTAGAAAGGTAAACTTTTGGGAGAAATTCAAACCACCATGTCAATGAGAAAATAACTCAGAATACCACCAAATAGTGAACTAGCAGATGAAAATTTGTGAACCAAAAAAAAAAAAAAAAAGAATTGACAATGGAGATACATTTATTGGACAAATATTGCACTGAAATATAGAATATCCATATTTTTGATAAAGTAGGAAAAAAGGCCTTGTATTTCCAAGAAAATAATGTATGATGAATTTGATACCATACACAAAATAAAACTAAATTCAACTTCTCAGAGAGATCATCCTTTAATTTATTTCTTTATTCAATGAGAAATACTCCTTCCATTCACTGCTCTGTTATCTAATAAAAATGAATTAGCCATAGTACTCCACTCCACACTTCCTAAGCTGTCATGACGCTCAGTTCATCACTAGAAGTAAATCCAAGATGAAATAAAGTACCTAATCTGAAACAGCTTTACGATGTATTTAGAAAGATAAAATAGAAAAATATAATAGCATAAATTTAGATCTAATTTTCTGCTCAGAAGTTCTATTACCCTTGAATATTTGGCTTTTCTTCACTTAATATACGATGATAGTAAAAAGACATGCCTATTATAATTTTTTCCTCCTTTTTACCTAAGTACAAATATATTTTAGGAACCACGTATAGGTAGGATAAGTATTTTTTTAGTTCATTAAAAATATAATATGTATTTCAAATTTTATTCTATATTTTTCCTAAAACATTTGACAGATTTGAAGCATTTATGCAACTAATCTGTCATTAATAATAATGGATTATTATAAAAGTCTCTTGGCAGACTATCACAAAATTTAAGTACATTGGCACTTAAAATTTCAGGGGAAGTCCAAATCAATTTGATACAATTATTTTGTACTGACATTTATAATAGTTAATGATTAATCTGATGCTCATGGCATATTTGATTAAACTAAAATTGGACGTGCATAGCTTTTTCAAATTGTGACAACTCATTAAAACATGTGCTCATTCAGTGAAAGAATATAGTTCTATAGAGGGTGTGGAAGTGATAAAAAGCACTTTCTTTAAAAGAAGCATGTAAATTTTAATTGGAATAAATGTAAAAATAACACATCAAAATTTTTCTGTCATTTCTGTTACGCAGACACTGCTGAGGTCCTAAAAAATGAAGATGCAGTTAATTAAGTCAAAGTCTTACTATATATCTCAGAACTGTTAACAAGGATAAAACAAAAAATAATGTGGAATGACCTGTTTTATCAGCAAAAGGCGACTTTGTTGTAAAATGTCTATAAGTAACTGGTACTTTAATTGTCCTGAAGGTATAGTACTCACGTCATAGCATTAAAATTATTTCTATTTTATTTTATTTTTGACATTTTAAAATGAAATAAAATTGAAGATAAATCTTTACAACATTTTTAGTGATATTTAACATCACATTAGATACAATTCAAATACCTTCCAAATTGTCCCCAAAGTAAATGATACACATTTTGTCTTTTTTATTGTTTGAAAAATTATATTTTTTGATTTCATATTTAGTGTACTTTTTCCATTACCATTTTAGTCCCCTTATGCTCCTCATCCCCCAGCAATCACCACACCATTGCCCATGTCCATGAGTCCTTTTTCCTTCTTGCTAAGCCCCTCCACTCCTAACCACGCCCTCCACTGCCACGCTGCCACTAGCTGTCCACTACTCTCCATCTGTGAGTCTGTCTCTGTTTCGCTTGTTAGTTCAGTTTGTTCACTAGATTCCACATATGAGTGAAATCATATGGTGTTTGTCTTTCTCTGACTGGCTTATTTCACTTCACATAGCATTCTATTTTTAATTTAATGAGGTATTCAAGAGTTACCAGTAATTAATTTCATTTTCATTACTCTTCATACAATTTAGGGGTTTCTGCCTACTGGAAAATGAGAAGAATATTAAACACAAAACTACAATTGCCTATTTCACTCAGAAAACAATGGATATATATAAGTCAGCTTTTATTTTTATTTATTTTATTTTTTTTTGTTGTTAAAGTACATTTATTTCTCAATACTTTAACAATTAAAGTGTCATTTAATAACCACTCAAATGCTATGTATCTTTTTTCTTAATTCTTGTCCACTTTTTGATTTTTAATTAATTTTGTTTTGTTATAACACATTAATTTATATGTTGATTACAAAATATTAGTAAATGTAGATAAGTGAAAATAAAAATTGAAGTTTAAGATTAAATAAAATAGTTTAAATAATTCTAATATCTAGACATAAACACCAGTAATACTTTGGTACATAATCCTCATATTTTAATTTGTGCTTACCTACATTTCTAAATATAAATAGGTTGATACAGATAATTAATTACGATGTAGAGGTGCATATGTAGGAAGATTAATTTAGTAACCATTATATTTTATGAAATTCTTTAAGGCCTATTTTCATTTAGTGATAGACAGATGATACACATCCTTGTCAGTACAATGTTTTAAAAATCATAAAGAAATATGTTCTTATTTGGTTCTGCTGCTTATCTGTGTAAAATAGAACATGTTTATACACCTGTGAAATGGGAATAATAACAGCATTTTCTCATATGAGTATGTAAGTATTGAATGAGGTAATTAATGAATAAATGTGCTTCAGACCATGCTTAGCACTTCCTGTAACATTCACTCTCCTCTTCCTCCTTGACCTCCTCTTTTTTTCTTTAAGAAATTTCAACATTCTCATTGTTTAATCATTTTTATTTAATCAAAGTCATTCTAATTTACTACTGATTATTTCTATTTATACACTATGTATTTTAAAAATTTAGAAAGCTTTTATTGTATATTATGATAAAATAACATAGTCATGATATTTTTTGAGATGTAGTAGGAATTTTCCAGAACATTTTTGAGTAGATTTTTAAAATTTTTGCTATTGTTGATTTTAGCTATTATTGATGTATTTTTGGCCCTTGAATTTAGTTGAATAATATATATTTCATAGGAAAAATTTGAATTTCAATTATTTTCCAATAATTAGCACAGATATTCTTAGAATTCTTACTCATAATTTTAGTAATTGTGCATATAAAACAAGAATCTGTTTATGAGTTCTAGTATTCTTATTTGTAGAATACTAATTCAATAAAGAACATGACTCCAATTTTTGATATTTGATGGTTTGTAGTTTTTAAGTATCATTTCCCTTTTTGATCTTTCTGTCCCAAATCTGAGCTGATGATGAGAAAGACATGAAATTCTTTTTCAGTGTCTCCAAAGGATTCAAACCATATAATGCTCTTCCTAATCATTTGAACATTAACTCTTTTTTTTTCAACATTTTTCTTTCTGGCATTTTTTATTTCCTTTCATTCTCTCATTTTCTCTCTTTTTTTGGTTTTATTTTTCTTTTAATTTTTATTGTTATTCAATTACAGTTGTATGCCTTTTCTCCCCATCCCTCCACCCTACCCCAGCCAAACCTACCTCCCTCCCCAACCTCCACCCTTCCCCTTGATTTTGTCCATGTGTCCTTTATAGTAGTTTCTGTAATCCCCTCTCCTCACTGTCCCCTCCCCTCTCCCCCCTGGCTATTGTTAGATTGTTCTTAACATCAATGGAATTCTATGCAACAGAGAGAAAGAAGGAGCTTATACCCTTTGCAACAGCATGGATGGAACTGGAGAGCATTATGTTAAGTGAGATAAGCCAGACAGTGAGGGACAAATACCATATGATCTCACCTTTAACTGGGACATAAACAACAGAAGAAAAAAGTGAACATTAACTCTTATCCTACTATCTAATCACCATAAAAGCTGCAGACCAGTTGTCACTTATTGTTGTTTCTCAGGATATTTTCAGACTGACTTGGGAGACATGCCCTACTGTCCTAGAAATACTAATTCTGTAAGGTTTTTGTAATATCCTTTTGGGGTGTGTGTGTGTGTGTGTGTGTGTGAGTGTGATCATCAACATCCTAACCAAATTGGAGGTTTTTACAAAAAGTACACAAGGAAGCTTCTAGAACTAATAAATTGAATGAAGATCAACATTCAAAAACAGATGTATTTCCAAACACTAACAGTGAAGATACCTGTGCTCAAATTGTTACAATCTCAGGCTTACTATTGTTACAATCTCAGCTACCTAAAGTAATCAACACAATATTACAGTAATTTTATTTATAGAAATGAAAAAGCTAATCATAAAATTCCTATGGAACTGTCAGTGGCCACAAATAACAAGAAGTCTTGGAAAAAAGGGAAAAAGTTGAAGGACTTACAATGCCTGATTTCAAAATACCCTACAGAGCTACTTACAAATGCTCATGGTAATGGCATAAGGATGGACATTAGATTGATGTCATAGAATTAGGAGTCCAGAAATGAACTCATACATTTAATTAATTTATAACAAGAGTTCCAAACTCAAACAATGAGTAAAGAGTAGTTTCTTCAACAAGTGATTCTGGTACAACTAGATGTTTACACCATAAACAAAAATTAACTCAAAATAGAATAGTGGCCTAAATAAATATGAGAGCTGAATCCATTCAACTACTAGAAAAAATATAGAGACAAATCTTGATGATTTGGTATTAATAATGTTTTCTCAGACACCAAAAGAATTAGGAACAAAGAAAATAAATAAATAAATTAGACTTCAAAAACAACAACAAAAAAAACCTTTTAGATATTCAAGAACATTATCAAGGAAATAAAAACCTACAGAATGAGAAAGTATTTACAAATCATATGTCTCATTAAGGTTTACTATCTGGAACATACTAATACTACTTATATATACTATTACTTTACTAATAAAAAACTCCTACAACTCAACAAGACAAACAACCTTATTTAAAAATGATCGAATTTGTTAATAGTTTATTCTTCTCCCAAATGATAAACAAATGGTCAGTAGCCACATGAAATGATGCCTAACAGCATTAGTCATTAAGGAAGTGCAAGTGAAAACCACACTGACTTATCACTTTACAGTCAGTAGGATGGCTATAACTAATTAAAAAAAATAGCAACAAGAGCTGGTAAAGATGTGAACAAATTAGAACTCTTGTACAGTAATGAGGGGAATGTACAATGGCGCAATCAATCCTTGTGAAAAATACTTTGGTGGTTCCTCAGAAAGCTAACCATAGAATTACCCTATGACCCAGCAAATTTACTCCTAGGCATATACCCAAAGTAATTAAATGCAGAATCTCAAATCAATACTTGCATATCATAGCAGCATTATTTATAATATTCTGAAGATCAAAATTAAACAAAGTTCATTAACAGTGAATGGATAAACAAAATGTGATATAGTCATACAATGAAATATCATTCACCCATACAAAGGAATGAAATTCCGATGCATGCTGCAACAGGGATAAACACTAGAAACTTTATGCTAAATTAAATAAACCAGACACAAAAGGACAGCTATTGTGTGATTTCCCTAGCACTAAAAAGGAAATTTCCATAAAAGGAAATTAGGAACACAATTCCAATATAATAGCACCCAAAAGAGTAAAATATTTACAAATAAATTTAACCAAGAATGTGACAGACTTGTACACCTAAAACAACAAAAATAACTATTAGAAAAGACCTAAATAAATAGAAAAAAATGAAATGTATAGAATAGGTAAATTCCTAAAGACAGATAATAGATTAGAGTTTACCAAGGGTAGGGGGAGGGCGAGTAAGAAATTATTGCTTTGTGGTTACAAAATTTATATTTAGAGTAATAACATTTTACAGATAGTGGTGACAATTGCATGTGGAATAGATGACTGTGAATGTAATTAACACCACTGGATTGTACACTTAAAATGTTTAATTTTATCAGATACATAGATGAGAGAGAGAGAGTGAGAGGGAATCTTATCACAAATAACTTAATAAACCAAATTGGAAGGTTGAAAGCACAGTGCTCGTGGAAAACCACTGTTGCTTTCAGGAAATTAGAAGGCTACAGAAACCATTGAAAACTGCCTGTGATGGATGGTCACTGGCATCTGCAGCACTGATATGGGTGACCCACCTAGGAAGGCCTGCAATTCAACGTAAACCTCACACTGGGATTATGTCTACACATCTTCCCAGGACTGCCTTTGGGGAAAAAATATCTCCCTATCTTGTGCATTCCAAACATCACACAAAAGTCCTATGAAAAAGAGATTCTAGAACTTACCAAAGCTTTCTCCTATTTTGTAGATGGCATTGCAAAAGTGAGTAGGAATGATTTCAAGTTGGTAACAAAACAGTCTGAGATAATCCATCAGTTTTTCAATTCAACATCTAAATAGATTGTTCTATTTAAATTTAATCTGTAAACAAAAATACTGTAACCATATCATGTGTCCTCCTAACATGAGACAATTACCTTTGGTTAATGAGGGTGCTTATCACCTACCCAGAGGGGAGGACCAGTGACTCACTTGTCCTTCACTTCCTCTTCTACTCCAACCTACCCTTTGATAGCTTGTAACCTAAAGAGTACATTGTAACGTTAACTACCACATCACAAATTGTATGAAATAAAAATGAGCAAGATAGAAAAATACGTTACTGGGTAATATTTTAAAACATCCACATAAGAGAAATAAAGGTTAATGGAATTATAGCTATTAAAATTCTCATTTCATGGGCAGTCTTTTTGGTATGAAGCAATATTTGGTATGCCCACCTGAGGCTCACTTCACTCTGAGTTAACATCTCAGCAACTACCTCACTTAGAAATGAAGATGGTCCATTTGATCTAAACATTAATTTCTGGAGGTTCAGAGTTCTTATTAATCCTGCCTAAATTTGTTTTCCGTTAACTTGTACCACAGGACCTATTAAGAATAGTCACCACCCCACAGAGAGTTCATTAGTTCCTTGACATACGCCTCCCCGTTATTTCTTATCAACACAACTTACTACTGATGACAGAGTTACCCTGCAGATTTACCTGCTGTATTAAAGGAAGATATCCAAATTTAGGCAGTGGGAGCCACCATTTCTCGTTCAATAGAAACGTGGCTGTCTGCTCTGGACAATGCAATCTTTCTAGAATTAAGCACTCTAGAGTGCACGTTTTTAGTAACAGAAATCAATGTGCACACATACATACAATTTATTTAAAAAGGGAGAGGAGCCACTTCCCACTTAATTTCTATTTTCCTTCATCCATGTGTGCTGGCTAATGGAGAAATTGAACCATAGATTGGTTATAGCAGAGTACACCTCACACCTTGCTGAACAAAACACCAACTTCCCCTAGCCAGTGCTACAACTGAATTTTCATTAGGCCATTTCACCAATCAATCTGGCTAATTATTTCTTGGTGAAAAAAATTATATATATATACATACATATATATATATATATATATATATATATATGTATTCAGTGAACCTCATGGGTATAAGTTTTTCTTTCCACACTTTGTTTTAAAATTTACTACGCAGCCACAGATAATGCTGTTTGGGAAATATGGACGGTAAATGTGGCATTTAGTGCTTCCACAGATGGTTGTGCAGGCAGAATAAATTACTGGTAGAAAAGGCAAATCTACATGTAAATTAATTATACTTTCCAGTGAAGACATAGCATTAAGATGCATCTCCGATGGAATCAGTCTGCTACTAGATGGCTGGCCATTCCCTCTGCATAGGGTTTCACATTAGGTCCATCACTCTGATCTCTGCTGTTGGAAGGTAGAACATTACCAACAGTAGTAAGATCACTTCAGACGAGATGAAGCCCACATGTTTGAGCTCAGACATAAACTTCACCTTTCTTGAGCCCATTGAGAAATCACTGGGATGGCTGAGGAAAGATTCTGGCAGACATTATTAACAGGAAAGGTTATCTTGTCCATCTGACTATCGAAAATCCCTCCTGCTGCTTGCGTGAGTATTCTCCAAAAAAACCAAACCAAACCAAACCAAAACAAAACAAAACAAAACAAGTAGATACATATGCATTGGCATATTTATGGGAGTCTATTCACATAATTTTCCTCACTCCTCCTTATTAGTAATCTTTCCATCTGTTCTTTCCAAGTACTTTACTATGAATTCAAACCACTAGCAACTGCTTATGAATAAATTCTTCTAGCTATATCTTTTTCTAGGCAAATTTGACAGGCCGATTCTCTGCTGAAATACGATTATTAGAGCATTTGATTTCTTTGCCGTTCCTCAGGACCAGCACGATGTGAGCCTCAGAGCTGCACAGTCAAGTTTCCTTGTGTCAAATGGTGGAAAGAACTGACTACAAATCAAATCATGTATCTTTTCTTGTCTGTCCTTCATAAGCAAGCCCCATGTGTGCGAGTGTTTGTGCACATGTACATGCATGAAAACTCGTTTTTTCCTCTGCGGTTTTAGATCTGAGGACTTTGGTCTGGAGTAAAACACATTAGGTACATTTTTAAAGCGTAAGAACTGTGCCCACAATTTTAAATGTGGTTACAAATATGTGGGCAGACATATAGATACAAAAAGTCTATCCTGAAGATTAGGGAAAAAGGCCATATCTATCTGAAGTTGGAAACATATACCTTGCTCCCCTCCTTTACCTCATTTAAAAAAATAAAGAAAAAAACCCAGAAATTGTTTTCTCCTATTTAATCCTGTTTATGTGTGTCAGAGTAAAACCCGGAGAATTAAAGAAGTCGAATTTAGTGGTTTCAGTTGCCTAACAGTAGACAGAGGTAGATCGTGCAATATAAAATTCCTATTAAAATAATATTGTGGTAAGTTATTTCCTTCCAAGTGAGGATGATTGACTTAATTAATTCAGAAACTGCTATATATAGATATTTTTTCTGAGCATTATTGTTCTAACTTTAAAAAACCTCTTTAGAAAAATTATGTTATGATGGAGGAAAAGATGGGATATTTTAAAGTTTGAATTAACTTTGCCTATTTTAAATTCTCTTTAATATTCCCACAGTCTGATTCTTTTTTTGTCTTCTATAACATGGTTATATGTGAAAACAGCCTTGATTCTTTAAGTGACCATGACTGTGAACCTCCTGTGTTGATTCACAATATCACTGGGCCTCAGCTTAGAAAAGTGATACATTAAAGTTGGGTATGCGTGAGGTTAGGGATAGTATTTGTGTTAAGTCTTCAAGTTACAGTTAGTCTTTGGGTTGAAGGTAAGATTAGGGTTAGCTTTAGGGTTAGTGTGAGGATTAGATTTGAATTTAGAGTTAGGGTTAAGGTTAAGATTAGGTTCAGGTTTTGGTCTAGAGTTAGACCAAAGGTTAAGATTTAAGTTAGGCTTAGGGGAGATTTTAGGTATAGGTCTTGACTTAGAGTAAGATTTAGTGTGAGATTTGGGTTGAGTTAGGATTAGGGTTTTAGGTTTAGGGTTACAGCTAGGATTTGGCTTGAGGTTAAAATTAGGGTTGTTATGTTTAGGGTTTAAAGGTAGTTTAGGTTAAGAAAATGATTACGTTATCATTAAGAGAGAGTTATGCTTAAGTCTAATGTTAAAAAAAAATAAAAGTGAGCTGCATAATTTTTTTAACATAAGTAGTCTTAAAAGAAGCTTAAATAATGTTAGAGATTTTATGGTGGAGATTCAAATCTATTTCATTATGTTGTTGCTTCCTGAGAAAATGAAGTTGATTCTTATTTGCAAAACTGAGAAGCAGTAAAAGACAATAGATAAGGGCTTTGGAACCAGGCTGCCTAGGTTGAATCTTCCACCCACTAAGAGTGTGATATAGGACCAGTATTGCTTCATCTGCCAAATGAGGATGATGACATACATACTCCGAAAATTGTTTTGAGTATTCAATGATTAAATATAGAGAGAGAAATTAAAATTTCCTGGTACACCAGATCTGTCCAGAAAATGCTGAGCCATTGTTAATATAACGAGAACGCTTTGTGGGACATCAGTGTGACCTGACAGCCAAGAAGAGTGGACTGGGAAATGCTTGTGCGAACAGTGATGACTTCACTGCATTAATCAGTGTGGATGGTAGATGCTGTTGAGTGAGCATGTGCACTGTGTGGCTATCACATTCAAAATAACTGAGCGAGCAGAGCAACAAATTTGCATCAAATTTTGTGTTCAGCTTGAACAACCTTCCATGGACACTATTCAGATGATTCAGAAGGCTTTCAGGGATGATACAATGAGTGCAGCACAAATAAAAGTGTGGCACAAATGATTCAAAGATGGTCAAAATATGTTAAAAGTGATCCATGTTCTGGAAGGCCCCTGAAACCAGCAGATCACCTGATGGTGTTGAACATGTACGGGCTGCAATCAACAAAGATCGGTGACTGACACTGCGTGAAATAGAAGCTGATCTGGGGATTCCAAAAACTACTGTGTCCAAGATTTTGATACAGGATCTTGGCATGAAATGTGTCATAGCAAACTTTGTTTTGTCACTTCTTATACCAGTGCAGAAAGAGCATCCTATTGCAGATGCTAATGGTGCTGGGAGAACTGTGTGAGGTCCCTAGGTGCCTACTTTGAAGGGGGCTGAAGAGTCATTGCCTTATGTATGATGTTTCTTGTATCTTGTATCTTCTTCAATCAATGTCTCTATTTTTTCATATTGCATGGATAGATAGTTTCTGGATAGACCATATATATTAAAACTCAGTAAGTATTAGGTCACAATATTATTATGAAAACTTTTGTCAGGTTGAACATAATTGTATATATATTTAAAGTCCTAGTAAATAATTAAAGTCATGTATCAGTTATGCTACTTTTTTGTCCACTAACATGTCAGTCAAAATAGGTATTTCCTTAAAACTGAGATCAAAAGAAACACATATGCCTTCTTTAGAATTTCATTAATGTGCAAAATCTGTGTCCTTAGTGATTTTTGTGTGGCAGTTCAAAACAAGTATGTTTTAAGCTAGATAAATTACAAATCACAAAATGTGCCTTTAAACAGCATAATGGTGTTAATGCACTTTAATTAGCTATCTGGCAAATCAACAGATGTACATGGCCAAGCCTGCTTAATTTATCTACTAACAATAGTGTTGGTGTTTCTAAAGAGCTTGTAACAGTGTCCCCATTAATGCTCTAACAGATCATTGATTTCTGGACTAACAATTTGCAAGAGGTTTTAAAACAATACCATTTTGAAAATGTCAATAAAATATATTTTTACTTAATTAATGCATATGTATAGTATGATACAAGTACTTTTTAAAAACTTATGCTAGAGTCTGTCAAAGGTATGTCATAACTGGAGTGTTCATAGATACATGACTATTAATACATAACTGAGTCTAAACATCCCAATTTATTTTATCTTTTCTCCACAAAAAGGTATTTCTATTCATGAGGTGGGTAGGATATTGGTTTAAGTGTCACATTCAGGAGGAGGATTAGTCAGAATCAATTCCTGGCTATGTGACCTTGTATAACTTAACCTAATCAAGTCTCTATTTCTTCATGTGTGATGTTAGAGAAATAAAAAAAACCCACATTTTTGTTGTTTGAGTGTTGTAATAAAGAAAATATATATAGTTATATGTGAGTTCTTTAGTTAAGTATTTATATGATTTCAAATTTGTTTATTCCATAAACTGTGAAATCAAGTATTTTAATCTTAATTTTTTCAAATACAAAGGAGTATCTTTTTTAAAGTATATTTTATTGATTATACTATTACAGTTTTCCCAATTTTTTTCTCCCCTTTGTCCCCCCTCTGCTCTGTACCTCCCCCACCATCCAGCATTTCCCCCCACCTCACTTCATGTCTATGGGTTGTACATACAAGTTATTTAGCTTCTCTGTTTCCTATAGCAAGAGGAAAGGAGAGAGTTACCTACAAAAGAGTGCCCATAAGACTATCAGCTGATTTTTCAACAGAAACCTTACAGGCAAGAAGAGGCTGGAAAGAAGTATTCAAAGTCATGAAAGGCAGGGACCTATATCCAAGATTACTCTGTCCAGAAAAGCTGTCATTTAGAATGGAAGGGCAGATAAACTGCCTCCAAGATAAGGTCAAGTTAAAGGAGTTCATTATCACCAAGCCCTTATTATATGAAGTGTTAAAGGAACTTTTCTAAAAAAAGAAGATAAAAAATATGAACAGTAAAATGACAACAAATTCGTAACTATCAGGATTATCTCATAAAAAAGTATATTTTGCTATTCTAATTTTGTGTGTCAGAAGAAAACAATATTTGTATTATTTCATTTTTGCATTCAAGAGGCAGGATAAGTAGTTTCTGAAGAATATATACACACACACACACACATATGTCAATAGATATATTTATCTATATAATATCTACATCCAGAGAGATAAATGATAGGTAGATAGATGATAGATAGATGATAGATAAACATAAATAATTTTTCTGCTCCCTATCATATGGTGTGGAAGCAAGGTAGTAAATAGCTGCTTATGGGATTCAACTGCCCTCATTGAGCATAACTGATAAGGCCTTATTTCATGCAAGTGCTTCTGGCCTTTTGCCTCCAACTGGCCTTTGATCAAGGTGGGGAGTTACCCATGGACAAATATTTGCTGAATGGGAGAAAGAAGACATCTCTATTTTTTTCCTGTATGTTAGTGAAAAGTACATAATGTAAATGGAGAAGAAGAGGTTAGGAAAAGACAGGAAAGAAAGAAACCTCAGTAAGACCTGGTGACTGGTGATATCACAGGTATAAATGAGTATGTTTTGAAATAATGTAACAATGTTCCAAATTCCATTCTTTGAGAAGGAATACACTCTATAGAGAAGCATTTCTCTGAGATGCAATCAGTACATAGAGCCTAAATTAATGTCTGTTGGAATACTTTTCCCAATTAAAATTACTTTTTTCAGGACACTAAATGTGGACAACAACTGATACAACTGCCATTCTGTGGAGTATAAACGTGAGTTCTCCACCAGCCTTCCTGTCCTCAGAAAGCACTAAATCTTTGCATTCCTCTTGGGCAATAGTTATCATTATATGATAGAAAAATAAATTAACCTGGAATAACTTCTAAAATACTATCATGAACTTGCTCACTAAGAGTAGTAGTGTTGGGTCACTATTGTGGTTTTTAGTACACTTTAATACAAATTTAAAATGAGGTGAATTGGAGGCATGTCATTGAACTAATCGCCTTCTGAGGTCCTGAAAGATATGAAAGCAATGCTGAAAAAATTTCAGTCCACCCTGGAGGTGAAAAGTCCTCAGTTTAAGAATGAGCAATATTAGGTGGTTGAGGTTAATTTTAATCCCTTTGGAGTTTTAATTTACAAGATTAAAGTATTTTGTTCTTGTCTGTAACTCCTTCACTATTTCAAATTTGACCTTCAAGGGGATTTAATTAAAGAACTTTAATTTTCCATGGGAATTTGATAATGGAATATTTAAAATAAATATTGGGCCCCTCTATGTTGCCAGCACTGCCTTTTTGATGTTTTTAACATGCGATTATTGGGGTATCTGTGATTATATTTGACTTTATTATACATAGAACATGTGATTGGCTATGTTGGAAAACAAAAGTACATATTTGGGGGTAGCTACATAAAATGGGAGTGAACTTTGGAATTTGAGTTCAGCCTGTCCTTATAGTATATAATCTCTTTCATTGTTTTGATCCATGGGGTCAAACATTTTACTGCTCCAGAACAGTCCTATGAATAGTCATAAAGGCAGTTTGCAAAGTGTGAACACACTCATAAGGAAGGAGAATGATAACTATTATCCCCTACACTGGGATCATAGCCATACTCTGGGTCAAACATCAATACAAAGTTTAATCTATAGAGTTGAAAGGACAGAGACCTGGAAATGTTTGCAAAGAAAAATTCTTACAGTAATTCCACATAGACAATTGGTCTCAAGAAAATATGAGATCTTGTTAAACCACCTCTGATATGTTCTTGTCTCTGAATCTGTTGTTGGGTCTTCCAGTCCACAGAGCAGTAATCAGAAAGGGAGGAATAATATATAGTGGAGTAGATCAGAGACAAGATGTGTGCCATGTGCATGAAAGAATGAACTAAACGTACCTTGATTATTTTCTGTTTGTTTCTGACTTTGCTGACTACTCTATCTTGCAAACCAGAGTTTTTTATCACAACCTAAACATTCACTGGACTCGGTGGTGGAAAAACTAAAGAAGTATCTAGGGGAAGGTAGAGAAGGCCCAGGGCCTGCCACTGACTTGACTCAAAGAGATGAGTCATTGGGTTAGCAACAATGTGCCTGAGTCATTAGATGCCCATTGCTTCTCTCTGCACTCCAGATCAGCCCAGAGTCTCTCTCGGGTTTCACCCTACCAGAAACAATAGAGAATTCTGCGAGGCGTAGTTCAACCTAGCCAGTTAACATATTACGAAGCCATCACACTACTCTTTTCCCTCTTGAAGAGTGGAACTCTGCCTTTGACTTCTGACTAAATCCCTTTATTCTTCCATAGAAATAGTACAAGTGAACTGATGAGGATGGTAGCATTTATTTGTTTCTTGATTCAGGGACACTAATCTGTTAAAATTTTGAACATGGACAAATTTGGCCTCTTGGAAGCAAAATCCTAAAACAGAATACCTGCTTTGCTGACTGTGTCTATTCTTCCATGAGCTGCCCCAAGGTCGAGACTAGAGGAGAGATGGTTAGCAAGCATGCTTGGCTCTCACATGTAAGTCAAATTCTCCAATATATTTTACATCAGTAATACAGCTTTCATTTTGTTTCTACATTTTTAGACTCAAATATTTTATATTTAATTTAGAAATTAGGAGGGGAAGAAAGGTGTTATTCATTGGGTCTTTCATGTTATAATGCAGATATGAATAAAAAGTTTCCAAAGTATAATATGAGATGCACCAAAGTATAATAAAATTTTCTTTAAAATAATATTTTTAAAGGTGCTACTTGTCTTCCTCCACCAATTTTGCATTATAAACTTCCCATTTCAGGTTTTTAACTACAACATCCAGACAAATTATTTAACTAAAATTTTTGTCAAAATCCTAAAAATACAGAATATATTTTTGAAAATTCTTAACTCATAACCTGAAATAATAACTGTGCAAATTACATCATGTTTCATGTAGAAATTTAAAACTTATATTGTGTGTGTGAATGTTTCATTACTGTAATTAATGCCCTCCTATGACATCTATGGTTTTGGGGTTGCTGTGTCTCAGGAAACAGGGAAGCCTGAGGAGAGAGAAAGACAGTGGAATAGCCAATGGGTAGAGCATTCAGAACACACATATTTATTGTTTGCTGTCTTATACAGATGAGCTTTTTGGTACCCCAAGAACAATTACAATAGTAACATTAATGATCACTGATCACATGTCACCATAATAGATATAATAATAATGAAAATATTTGAAATATTGGAATAATTACCAAATGTTACAGAGACACTATGTGAGCAAATGCTGTTAGAAAAAATGGCATCAATAGACTTACCCAATGTAGGATTATCACAAACTCTTAACTTATCAAAATATAATATCTGCAAAGCACAATAAAGTTAGGTATGACTGAATACACATGTCTATGGACATTTTGGTATATAAATGTCCATAAGTATACATTAGATCAGAATTATTTTTAGAAGGCAGAAATATAGTAAAATTTTAATTTAGGGTGACACCTTTTCATGTGTGAGATCGAATGATGTGAAGAACCATTGATGCTGGAGAGACAATGTAAGGATTACAGTGCAGATGGTAAAAGTTGTCTATTTAAAGTATATTAATATAGTTAAAAAATTAGTCATGTAGATGAATCAAAAAGGATAACAGGAAAGATTATTCTCAAATTTTTTACTTTGAATAACTAGGCTGGTAGGAAAGTTTAGAATATAAAGAAAAAGTTATAAGAGGGAGAAACATCTATTTGTTTCTTACGTACAAAGTGGAAAATCTCCCTGGCTGGCGTAGCTCAATGGATTGAGCGCGGGCTGCAAACCAAAGGGTTGCCGGTTAGATTCCCAGTCAGGGCACATGCCTGGGTTGCAGGCCAGGTCCCCAGTGGGGGCCACATGAGAGGCAACCACACACTGATATTTCTCTCTCTTTCTCCCCCCTTCCCCTTTCTCTAAAAATAAATAAATAAAATCGTAAAAAAAAAAGAAGTGGAAAATCTACCTGTCATTGTGAAATCCAGAAGAAAAGTGGGTGTATGTAGAACTGAATTTACACTTATAATACTCTGATAATTAATTGCATGACATGAGCAAAACAAAAAGCTTTGAGATGAGAATGTGAGATGCATAATGAAGCCAATTATTATCTTAATCCTCTCAATTTTGTTTAATAGAGGACTGTATAGATGCTGAAGAAGAAATGACATTGTCAAGTTTAATTAGTCTTACATGCATTAATTCAAAGTATTTTTGTCCAGTATGTGAAGAAAAGATAAATAGAACTCAAAAGCCAACTGGAGTTTCCTCTGTCCTTGAAATTAAGCTAACTTTGGTTGCATCACTACTTGTTGCCTAGATGGTCAGTTCCCGCTCAAGAGGTCTACATTCCAAGTGGTCACTTTTAAATTATGACTAGAACTGCCCTGTGTTGTCATTGTCCTACTTGGCAGTGTAATGTGTGGAATATTGCTCTTCTTTGGATTTACTTCTAATTTATCATCCATTAATTTATTAGACTTGATTGAACATATTATGGGAAGAAAGTATATTTCAACTTTGGAAGTAATTTTGAATAAGTCAGCCTCCCCACCCTTAAAATTGATACTTAAAATATTTTGAGTAATGCTTCAATTCACTCACAGAAGGTGCCATCTTAATAGAATTAGTTAAATATATGTCCAAAATCCCCTTCTCTCAGATGTGATAAAGTATAACTCAAAGTGTTTGAAGTGGACGAACTTTATCTTTATTGGGCTGTGAATCTAACCTTAAGGTACTTGGCACCATTTTTATCTTTTCAGAAGTGACATCTCTTCATGACATCTATAACCACTTTTTCAGACATTTTCAAAGGTGACAAATGATTACAATGATAACATAAATCCTCGTCTTCTTGCTTTCACTCTGTCAGATGAATGATAGTTGAAACAGAAAAAAATATTAAAAGGTCTTCAGGACTTTTTGTTTTCTGTGTCATAAAGAGAGTGTCTGGGTCATTTGGAATTAGTTTTCAGGAGAAAGATGAGATAAAGAAAGCATTGTAAACCTCCTTAAAAATATAAAATGAAAAGGCAAAGGTTGATAGAAGTTGATAGAAGAAAATAAAATATTTGTTGGAGAATTTTGGAAAAATGTGGAATAAATATTCCTCTTAAGACATATCAGTCTAGAAAAAGAGATGAGGTTGTTTTTCAATCTGAAATCTTCCTAGTAATACTGTAAGATCTTTGCTGGCAGGATAGCCTAATGATGAAAAGCCCATGCTCAGGGTGCAGATTCTTCCATTTCAATTCCAGTTCCAAAATTTAATGGCTGTGTTCTTTGACAATTACTTAGTTTCTTCCTACCTCAGTTTCCCAGTGTATAGAAATGAGATTATGATGGTACCTACCTCATAAGTGTTGTTTACAGATAATATGCCAGTGCACGTAAAGCATTTAAAGCAGAACCTAGTATGTAATAACACTCAGTAATTGCTACTAGTAGACTTGCCATGTAATACAAATTCAGATCTCATTTGATCTATTCAAAAATATATCATGGAGCCCTGACCGGCATAGCTCCATTGGTTGGGCATCATCCTGCAAAGCAAGTTCACTGGTTTGAATCCTAGTCAGGACACATAACTAGGTTGCAGATTCAGTCCCAGCTAGGGTTGCAAGCAAGAGACAAACAATCCACATTTCTCTTTCACATTAATGTTTCTCTCTATCTCTTTCTCCCTCCCTCCCTCTCTCTCTCTAAAAATAGCAACAAATATCTGTCTATCTATCTACCTAATATAGACATATATCTGTATGTATTATATATGTTACATCTATATCTATATATAATATATGGTATACATATATAGATATATATGAACAATAGAGTCAAGTATTGCATCTGCCATTGTGCTCTTTGCTTCTTCTGGTAAATGTTGAATCTAGATCCATAATCATGTATATCAGTTCTACTTTACCTTCTTTGAAATAAATACATTTTAATTTTTAGTAAGAAATCTTATTCTCATTAAAGAAACATAAAGTCATTCATTGATAGTCATAAAAAATTAGTCAATAAAATTACTTAAGAAGGGTATTCACTATTGTAATACAGTAATTTTAGACTAAATTAGCTTATAGGTGTTCTCTAGAATTATATTGTTTGCTAAAATATATATTACTTTTCCTGATTTTTTCCAAACCAATGCATTACAATAGAATGTTTTTAAATAGTAGAATTTAACTTTTATTGATAAGGAATATAATCCACTATGGTCTAAACACTTCTAGTTCTTAATTAAAAACTTTCATAGGTTTGCTTTTATCAAAAAATATTTTCAAATGAAAAATTCATGAACATGTTGAAACCATTGAATATTAAAGCTTAAAATACTTAGTTGACACCAACAAATTAGAACTCATAGATAAAATGCTTCATGCACCATCTTTTTAAAACATTTTCGTGCCTCAATTACCATTTAATTTCTTGATTTCTCTTTAATTTAATTAAAAGATTTAATTCTCCTCAAGCACAAAAGTTTTCACCATTTAAATAAAGAAAATGAGTGCTTTTGAATTGTACTGATTATTTTCCTAACACTCCTCATAACATTGAAACTATTTTTATGAAAAATGTTTTTACAAAAAGTTTACTATGTTGGGTTACTAATAGCAAAATGCCTTGCACACTGATTCCCCCCCAAACTAGATATAGAGCTTCTAAAAACAAATAATGTAAATTATGAATATGTTTCATTAATATAACAGATGTGCATTACATTTTGAAGTTTTATCATCCATACTTTGATATAACATAGAATTATAGAAATAACTGTAAGTGAAATAAGCTGTAAGTGAAACTATCCATTGTTATATTCATTGCATGACATTTGCAATTATAACAGTGTCTCCTTGGTTTAATGTCAGGTTTATATGAAATGTTAATATAAGTCACATGTGGCTATAACCTGGATCCTTTTGTCTTCTCAAAACTCATATGATAAAATCTTAATGACTGATGTAATGGTTTTAGGAAGTGAGGTCTTTAGAACGTACTCAAGTCACGAGCCTTCATAAATGGGATTACTTTTCTAAGAGGCCCCTTGTTCCTTCCATCATGTGTGGAAACTGCAAAAGCATTTTTTTATGCACCAGGAAGAGCAACCTCACTAGAGTATGACTAGACCTTGATCTTGGTTTCCCAGTCTCTGGAAGTGTGAGAGATACATGTGTTTTTATAAGGTATCTACTCTGTGGTATTTTGCTATAGCAATCCTACTAAACTAAGACATATGTATATGGTATATTTGTATGGAGGATGCTTCTTGGAGGGACATAAACCATAAGAATAAAGAGATTTGGGTAATTAAATTTACATTACCAAAAGTTCTCTTATTAAAATATTGATGTCATAGTCCTGCCAGTGTGGCTCAGTTGGTTGGAGCGTCGTCCTGTAACCAAAAGACCACGGGTTGGATTTCCAGTCTGGGCAGGTTTGCAGTTTGGTCCCCAGTCAGGACACGTATGAGGGACAACGGATCAATGCTTCTCCCTCACACCAATGTATATTTTCCTCTCTCTCTCCTTTCTTTCCTCTTTCTTTAAAATCAGTAAGCATGTCCTTGGGTAAGGGTAAAAAATATTCAACTTTTTAGAATGTTTAATTAATTGCCACATGCACTCTACTATCATTATTGAAAGAAAATTGTTGGCTAGGCTACTAAGAAGAACAGATGCATAAAGATTTTTAATTGGACTTAGGAAAAAATGCACATTTTTTGGTAGTAGGTTTGATGCAAACCTATTTTTGTAAACTATTAATAAAATAATTGTTTTTCTTTTGGAAACAAATTATTGTCAGTCTTTAGGAAGCCTGGGGGCTGTCTCTCTCATGTGATGGGTAAAATATATATATTCCAGCTTTTTCAGAGTAAAATAAAGAGCTGATGTCTCTGGCAGAAATCTCTAAAACTTGCAGTGTCTAGACTAAGAGTGCAGAGGACTCCACCACACTTGTCTAAAAGGAAAAATCTCCCATTTGAAGACAATTAAGATGGCAGAAAAGGACATAGTGTCATTCTCCCCACCCCTGGCACAAGGAGTAAATTAAAACATCTTCATCAAGAGTACAGGTATGCTTCTGTTATCAGTTTTTCCCAGTACATAATACTTGCTGTGTTATCCATTTCATCTTGCTTAAGATGAAATGATTCATAGCAGAATATTTTGCTAGGAAATATCCTTATCCAAAATAATATGAACAACTCATCTACTCAACAGATGTCTGGCTGTTTAAAGAGTTGTTTAAGAAAGTCATAACTTTTTGAAATATTTGAATCATTTGTAAGAATTGGTGACATCTGAATTACTAACATCTATTAATATTTTTTTATTGTACGCATTTTTGTCTTCATATGCAAATGAAAATGAAAAGTTTCTAAAATAATATTTTCTTCATAAATGAATGTTTATTCTTTAAAATTTTTTGTTCTACTTTCTATCAAGGTGTCTTTGTCAGAACGACATCATACACAGCATTCTACAAAGAAGCCCACATGACCATTTCTGTTCCTCAGAATTCCAATAACGAAACATTATTTATAGAAGAATCTGCATAAAAACCTTCAATCATTATATGTAACATTTGAGTAATCTAATGCTGGAATACATGTGCATATATTTGTACATATATACATCCATATATTTCACTGCATGTTGAACTATGCAAATTTTTTAATAAAATGTAAATGCTTCTGGGCCTTGTGGTTGTCAGTTAAATATTGAGAATATTTCATTAAATGGCGTATACTTGCATATTTAAAACTTTGCAAAAAATACATATAGTTCTTTTTTTAATTTTAACAAAATTTCTCTACAAGTAATCCCCATCCTAAACCTGATTTATTTTTTCAGCTGTTACATTGTATTCAATGTAATAATGAAACTGAACTATTCTGAGAGCCACAGGTGTGGTAGGGAGTAAGTGAAGGGTAAAGAGATTTCTTTTCCCTTTGAGGCACAAAGAGAACAAAAGGTTAAGTACTTCCATGAACTTGAATTGGGATAATGAACCCTCTTACACTTGAACATCCATGGTTTGGTATGAATTATGCATATTGTTAATTTCGGAATCACAAATATTAATTTAGGAAACAAAATAGAGAATTTTATTCTAAAAATGCCAGAGAGAAATATTCCCCATACAGAAAACTCTCAGAGTGGGGGGCCTAGCTTTATTCACCAGTAAACTCCTAAATTTAAATATCCACAATAAAAATAATATTCAGGAAACTTTTAAAAATATTAGCTTTTAAAAAATAAACACAAAACATTATTAGTAACAACTTTTGTTCTATAAAAAAGGAGCAAGTCATAACTCAACTATTCTTAAGGCCACCTTCACTATGCAATCAACCTTGGACTGAGGGTTAACACCCTGTGGCTGTAAATATATCTCCTACGAGACTTCTGGGAGTGCATTTTCCACTACAAAAATTAGAACATAGCATTAAGATCAATGCACCAAGGGTACATATGTACTCTTGTAATTTTACATATGTAAATTACATATGTAATTTTTTTAATCTATAGTTTTGGATCTATCTTCTAAGATTATGAACACAGCATTGAAAGCATAGATGAATTAACTTTATATATGAGTAAGAATCAACATAACTGCTCAGTTGCTGGAGTTATATTGTAAGGGAATTAAAATTATTTTTTAAAGTTGAATAAGATGATTTTTGGAGTTGCAATTGACAGCCAAAACACATTTTAGAAAATGGTATGAGATTGGAACCTGTACCATTCAGGAAAAGCATGATCTGGATTTGAGAATTCTGGACAAAGAGCTAAGTGTGCACAAAATAGAATGGAGTTACTATATTAAATATATTCCATGTGAACTTGAATGCAAGTCTCTGTAGCCATATTTATTTAATTGATGAGGCCTTTATTCAAAGTTTCTCAGGAGATGTAAGTTTTGCTATGAAAACAAACACATTTGGAGCTACAGCAATAAAACTAAAATTTAGAGAATGATGTTTGAAAAATAGGTTTATACATGGAGCAAGATGATTTTGAATAATAGCTAGAATAAGGTTCTATAAGCAACGAATCAATGGAGATTTAGTGACTGTCAAAATTGGAAACAATAGAAGCTTTTGCCACTGGTCCTATAGGAGAACGTCTAATTACATATGAAAGAATGAATAACATAATAAGCATTCTTGCTTATTTGTATTTCAGATTCATTATTCCAAGTAAAATAGTAGAAAGGATTTGTACTGCCTTTGAGTTTAAGCTTCAGGTTTTATTTTTTTTCAGTTATACTTCTAACACAGATTTTAGAGTCAAGAACAATTGAAGCAGATGATCTGGTGATCGAATCATGATCCAGCTTGATGAAGAGAGCTCAGGTTCCAAAATAACCGGGTGTGAAAGAAGCACCTACATTCTCACTTTTGTAGAATTTTTAAAAATATATTTTATTGAATTGTTGTGGTTATATTGGTTAATTAAATAGGTTTCTAGTGTACAATTCTATATTACATCATCTGTATATTGCATTGTGTGTGCACCACCCATAGTTTAGTCTCCTTCCATCACCATTTATCCCCACCCCCTCCTTACCTTCTTCTACCTGCCCCCACACCCCCTCCCTTTGGTAATCACCATACAGATGTCCATGAGGTTTTCTTTTCTTCTTTTTTCATTTTTGTTTTTTTGCTTAATCCCTATTTAGAATTTAATTTAGTGAAATAATTTGAAGGAGGAGGCCATTGCTTCCCTCTGGGAAAAAAAGACTAGATATCTGAATAAGGACTAGAGTTGAAAGCACAGACTTGAATCAGAGACAATGCACATAGAACTCAGAATTCTCAATCCAATTTCATAGCAAATGTGTCCCAAATTGTGGAGATAACTAGGTTTCCCTCAAAGTGGCCATTTGTTTTTGACCAATAATCCCCTTTTTGTTGGTAAATCCAGGTGTTTTCTGTTATCATCTCAATTGTGTTTGACATCATTGAGCTTTGTGACCTTGATTTTTTCTTAAAATTTACCATTTTTCTTATTGCAAACTAATTGCCCTTTATTTGTCCACCCATACTGGAGGTTCTGAAGGCAGAGTTTTGATGATGATGTCGAAAGAAAGAAAGAAAGAAAGAAAGAAAGAAAGAAAGAAAGAAAGAGAGAGAGAGAGAGAGAGAGAGAGAGAGAGAGAGAGAGAGAGAGAGAGAGAGAGAGAAAGAAAGAAAGAAAGAAAGAAAGAAAGAAAGAAAGAAAGAAAGAAAGAAAGAAAGAAAGAAAGGGAGAAAGAAAGGGAGAGAAAGAGAGAGAAAAGGAATCCCACTCTAAGGAATCATTTTTGCATCCATGCCTTCCCTTATCACCTATTTGTCAATAGTTCTTAAACTATTTAAAGAACCATATTTTTATAATCAACTGTTTCTTAACATTATATTCCCTATATTGCCTCAAAATATAAATAATTTAATGTATTTCCCAGATATGTATCTCTTTTATAGCCTACTTTTAAAATAATTAAGTTATTGTTTAATTTTAAATGCAATGATCTGGGAATCATTCTTTACATCTTCTCCATTCTGTAAACTCATGCTTACACTTTTAAAGCAATATCAGATCTTACCCTTTTACTTTAAAAATATGTTCACTGTGTTGACATTCCTCAGTATCTATTAATATGATCATCTAAGCTGCTATCATGTCATACTGAACAATCATAAAATTTCCCCAGACAGGACCTCTTTCAGAGCTAAGTGATCTCAGTGTCCTCTAACTTTCTGCAAAGAGAGACACCATCATCTGCTGGTCTTAAGAGAAATTATGTAATGTAGACATTTGTAATGTCACTTAGAAATCTGTTTAAGTCTCTTAAGTTAATTATGAATTATACCTGCAGTGTTTGTTTCTATCTATACTTTCTATTCCACCCTCCTCCATTGACAGTATGCTTCTGGTCTTACCTCCAGACATTACTATCATATTACAAGATAAACAGAATTGAGAGAGGGTCACATGGTTTGTCTGAACTTGGTGATCATGTGTTCTAAATAAGATACTGCTCTGAGGGCCATTGGGGGATATGAGGTATATTTTGGAGAACACTATTTATCATGTAAGAACGCTGGTCAATTCTGTTCCTTTTGCCTTTCATGAGTAGATCTACATTTCTGTTTTAAGGAGTTATTCTTTGAATTTTGGATCTATAAAATAATTCCAAAGTTCCCTGTGGCAAACGAAGGAAGATATCTTTCTCTTTGTTTACGTTTTAGACTAGCTTGAGAAGGCTTTTTTATGAATACATAAACAAAAACCCTGGCTACAATTTGGTAGATGGAAATTGAAAAAAGACATTTTAAGCAGAGGAAAAGATATATAAACACATAAATATTTGAGGGTATATTGTACACTTGTAGATAAATAATCTACATGTATGGGAAGGACTCTAGGCTATTGAAGGCTTACATCTTCCTCTGGAGCTTCCCAGCTGTAACCTGAAATTGGCCTTGTACTCACAAAGGGCAATGGGAAAGTGAAGAAAGACGGAGATCACTCCAGATTGGTAGGTAACAAATTTAATGAGCAAGGAATTTATTTATGAGATGTGTGTTGGGCAACCACGAGATTGGATTTTCTTACCCAACCCATGAGACTCTTAAAAGTTTATATAGAGGTCTTAGCTGGGTTCAGTCCAGATAGCACATTTTAATCCCAAGACTATCCTTGGAGCAGCTTTTGGGAGCAAAGAAAGGCAGTGGAATGCACATTCAGAGGGCAGGAGAGAGGATGAGGAGCCTCCAATCACCCAGGTTCAGCCTGTGTGTCAGCTGGAGATCACGTTTCTTGATGTCCTCCAACAGTTGTATATAGTACAAATGGGATAACTGGGTAGCTAGCTAGATATAAATACAAATTTATATGTAGATGTAGAGAAATAAAAGGATTGATGATAGGTAGTTAGGTAGTAGATAAATAGACAGACAGACAGACAGAGAGATAGATGCCCAAGCACCAAGAAAAAGAAGGGATTAGAAATTCAAAATTCATTACATCAAGTAATGAATTTACATACAACCAAGATCAGTCTTTATTCAATGTGATTTTTAGAGAAATTAAATGAGTTGTTTTTTAAGGGTGGCTTGCAGAAGAGGTGTTTGGTAGCAAAGAGATTATTGCCATTATGACAATACAAAAAAAAAGGGGGGGGCATGAATGAGAAAGTAGCCCTTCTAGAATAAATCTATAACTTATTGGAACAGATAAGTATTTAAATTACAATTTTTATTCAGTCAATCTGTAAAGTATCAGTGGTGTGCAAAGAGCAGAATGAGTGTGAGATTTGGAGTTAGAAAAAACAGGGATGGTTTTGAATTCCACTCTGCTACTCATTAGTTATCTACACAAAGCCAACTTGCTATGAGATTTCAGCTCAGTTTTCTCACTGGCTGTATGAGTTTCCTATGGCTGCTGTAACAAATGACATAGACTTGTTAAGTTAAACACAGAAATTTATTTTCTCATACTTCTGGAGATCACAAATACTAAATCAAGGTGTTAGATGGGCCTTGATCCCTCTGAAGGCTCTGGGAGAGAATCCTTCCTTGCTTCTTTGAGCTTCTGGTGACTCCTGGCATTCCTTGGCTGTGACTGAATAAATCCAGTCTCTGCCTCGATCATCACAAGGCTTATTTCTCTTCCTTTGTGTTTATTCTTCTTCTGCCTCTTGTGAGGACACTTATTATTAGAGTTGGTAAGTATTAGTATAAGCATTGGATTATTGAATTTAGAATTATTGGATTTTACCAAATAATCAGAAATGATCCTGCCCTGGCTGGTGTGGCTCAGTAGATTGAGTGCCAGCCTGTGAAATAAAGGGTCACCAGTTTTATTCCCAATCAGGGTGCATGCCTGGGTTGCAGGCCAGGTCCCTAGTAGGAGGCATGTGAGAGGCAACCACACATTGATGTTGCTCTCCCTCTCTTTCTCCTTCCCTTCCCCTTTCTCTAAAAATAAATAAATATATTTTAAATGATCCCATTTCAAGATAGATATTGTACTTAATTACACCTGCAAAACCCTTTTTCCATATTTGGTAACATTCAGATTCTGTGGGGTTAGAATATGGACATATCTTTTGGAGGACTCCATTCAACCCAGTATACTGACATATTGAAAATACAATACTAATGTAGAAGACAGAGTATTATTTTGCTTAACATTTCTGTGTATATCTCTATTTCTTATTTTGAGATTTTCTATTTTCTATAAGCTTTTTCTCAACCTTTACTTTGTTTAGTTAGAAATAGGGAAAATATCAGTCTACTTAGAATCTTTCTCAGTCATACCTAGGAAAATGGCACTCTGATTTTAAGGATATAGGTATTTTTAAGGATAATAAATCCTCCTTATCCTGCTCATGAGCATTGTGTCCATGACTTGATTAAAGTCCAACTCAGCAAAAGAGTAAAACACACCAGAGAAATGTATAAAATAGCACATTCCTGAGACCATTGGTGTAGACTTTCACTCACCTAGGTACCCTTTATTCTTTTGATCTTATCAGGTACATAAGCCAAAGAGATTCCCGCCTGTTAATGTTGTTGAAAGTTGAATTTATGCCAGGTATTGTATAAAAATCTTAGTAAAATTTAAACAAAGTAATATACACAAAAAACAGCACAGGACTTACATGTTGTTTTTATTTCTTTCATAAAGTAGGTCAATTTCCACACCACATATTTTAGTTTTCCACATTTTCCTCCTGAGTGAAATAAGAAGCAAAAATATTTTTGTTTGTTTGGTCCTATGTTTTCAATGACTAACACAAAACTAACATAGGGGAGAAGAGACTTCTGTATGGTACTAATTGAATTAAATGATTCATTGGCTTAAAATACCAGTTTTTATAGAGGATTTTTCTGTTGGTTTTGTTTAGAGTAGTAAATCTCTCAACTCCATTTGACTGCAAAAGGCAACTGCCTTTGATAGTGTGACATGCAGACCCGATGAACGTGGAGCTCTCATGGTTGAAGTGGGAATAGGCGTGCACCAGGACGTCTATTTGTTTCTTTCAACATAAACAAATCCACAAACAAATGTTGGAGAGGATGCGGAGAAAAGGGAACCCTAGTGCACTGTTGGTGGGAATGCAGACTGGTGAGGCCACTGTGGAAAACAATATGGAATTTCCTCAGAAAACTAAAAATGGAACTGCCCTTTGACCCAGCAATTCCACTGCTGGGATTATACCCTAAGAACCCTGAAACAACAATCCAAAAGAACCTGTGCACCCCAATGTTCACAGCAGCACAATTGACAATAGCCAAGTACTGGAAGCAACTGAAGTGCCCATCAGCAAACGAGTGGATCCAAAAACTATGGTATATTTACACAATGGAGTTCTACACAGCAGAGAGAAAGAAGGAGCTTATTCCCTTTGCAACAGCATGGATGGAACTGGAGAGCATTATGCTAAGTGAAATAAGCCAGGAAGTGAGGGACAAATACCATATGATCTCACCCTTAACTGGAACATAATCAATAGAAGAAAAAAGCAAACAAAATACAACCAGAGACATTGAGGTTGGGAACAGTCTAACAGTGGCCAGGGGGGAGTGGGGTGGGGACAGTGGGAAGAGGGGATTGCAGGAACTATTATAAAGGACACATGGACAAAATCAGGGGGAATGGTGGAGGTGGGGGAGGGAGGTGGGTTCAGCTGGGGTGGGGTGGAGGGATGGGGAGAAAAGGCATACAACTGTAACTGAATAACAATAAAAAAATAATAAATCTAAAAAAAAAACAGCTGCCAGTAAAAGCCACTGAAGTACCTCACTGTCTCCCTTAATGCACCTGGCACAAAATACATTGTGCTTGATCAATCTATAGTAATCAATATGTCTGTTTGTGTCTGTTTTGTACACATCAAAATCTATTTGGCTAGCAGGAAAATTTGTTGCTAAAATAAATACTTTTGAAACCACATTATTATTCTGGAATATATCAAACACTCTATGTCTTTCTTTACTCTGTCCAAATCAGTAATAGATCTAGAACCCCAGCCTTATATAGGTTATCCAAACAATTCATTCATTCGCATGGAAATAATTTCAATATATAGTTCATTTATAAATGTGTATTTTAATGTGAAGAGTCATTAGTAGCTATTTGTGGAATGTGGCATAAATATGTGTAATTAATTGGATATACAACAAAATTGGGACCATGCGTTATATTTATACTTTTCTTGGAATCCCTTAATCCAAAATGCAGTCCTCTCCACCTATGCTTTAATAAATATTGGTCTATAAAAACTTACTAATGCATTACCAAAAATAGAGAGAAGCAGTTAAAACTTTATTAATCTCATATAAAAAAGTATTATCAAATCCTAATATACTGAGTTTCAATAAGCCATCGATCTAATAGTGTTAACACAGAAAAGGCCCTGATAATGATCTGATTTAGTTTTAAATTATTCATAATCTGTAACCAAATACAATATGCATATGAATCCTGATCCCTGAAACTCAAACAAATTAATCAGAAATATTAGCCCTGGAAGTTGTGGCTCAGTTGGCTCGAGCATCGTCCTGTAAACAACGGTTGCTGGTTCAATTCCCAGTCAGGGCACACATACCTGGTTGCGGGTTCAATCCCTGGTCCGGGTGCATAGAGGAGGCCTTCAGTCAATGCTTCTCTCTTGCTTCAATGTTTCTCTCTCTCCCTTCCTCTGCCCTTTCTCTTCTCTCTATAAGGAATGAAAAATTGTCCTTGGGTGAGAATTAAAAAAAACAATTAGGTATGAACGTGACCATGCAGAGAAGATAAACTTAACTCCTTAATGCTATCCTTTGAGTTGTTCACATTTAAACATTTGTAATTATTTATAATTTAACTGTTATTAATAAAAATGTAAATATGCATGCTTTAACATTTTTTACTATTTTTATGGGACCAGTTGCACGCAAATGCAACCTATTGTAAAAAGTCTATGTGGCTCATTGAAATATTTACTCACATATTCATGGCATGAAAATAAAACATGATTCTATAGTATCTTGTAAAAGCTCTGTTTCGAGAATTGTCAAATCCTACTCTGTGGAATAAGATTGATTGCAAACACTAGAGAAAATTGTGAGCCTTATGTTTTCTTGACAATGAGTGATGATGAAAATATGCAGTCAGGATTTTGTTTTTAATATCATTACCTTACTGTAAAAAGTCACCCATCTAGTAATTTTTAATTAATAGATTTTATTTTTATAGATATTTTAGATTAAGAAAAAAATGAGAAAAACTGTATAGAGTTCCCACATATTCCTCACTGTGCTTATCTTAATATCTTGAGTTAATATATATTTTTTTATAATGGATGAGCTAATATCAGTGCTTTCCTATAAAATCAAGTCCATAGTTTAGGATTCCTTCTATATGCTGTTCATTCTTGGGTTTTCATAAATATATAATACCGTGCATCTACTGTGACATATCATAACACATAATGGTGTCTCTGTCTAAATATTCCCTATTCTCCTCATTAATTTCTACTTTATTTCTCCAAATCCTTGTCAGTAACTGATCTTTTTACTGTCTACATGGTTTTGTCATTTCCAGGATGTCATATAATTGGAATCGTATATAGGTAGCTTCTTCCAATTGGCTTCTTTCACCTAGCAATGT
Organism: Desmodus rotundus; assembly: GCF_022682495.2. NCBI lineage: Eukaryota > Metazoa > Chordata > Mammalia > Chiroptera > Phyllostomidae > Desmodus > Desmodus rotundus. The sequence continues at coordinate 27,120,634 of NC_071397.1, forward strand.
GATGTTACTAGTGGAATTATTTTTGGGGTGCCTCCATGTCTTTCTGTGGCTTCAATTCTCCTTTCTTTTCATATTCAATAACACTCCCTTGTGTGTATTATCACAGTTTATTTATCTGTTCACTTCCTGAAGGACATCTTAGTTGTTTCCACATTTTAGCAATTACAAATAAAGTTGCTACAAACATTCTTGTGCATTTTTTTTCATGCAGATGTATAAGTTCAACACATTTTGGTAAACACCAAGGCATGTGATTGTCCGGTCATATGCTAAAAGTGTGTTTAGTTATGTAAGAAGCCACTAAACGTTTTCCAGTGTGGCTGTACTGTTTTGCATTCCCACCAGCAACGAGCGTGTGTTCTTGCTTCCCCATGTCCTCGCCATCATTTGGTGTAATGAATAAATTTGAATCTGTTTGCTATTAAATGGTTATATTTAATGAAATATGAGTATAAATAAGAAGTAAAAAAATAAAATTCTTAGATATTTTGAAATGGATCTAACTTCTCATTATCTTCTTTTATTTTTAAACATTTGAAGAATTACTTTTGTCTGATGTTCTAATTCCAGTCACTGCCTTGCACATGAAGGGCCCAGGTTAATTTTTGTTAAAGATGTTAACCTGAGGGTTTTATTTTTTTAAACCCAAATGTTCTTCTGGTTTTTGGTATTTAAGCCAAATGTTTAGATATCTTGAATAAAATGAACATTATGTATACTGTCTGTTGTTTATGTGATGCTATTTAAAAGTAAGACAAACATGTATAAAGGACATGGGGACAAAGCCAAACGGGAGTAGGATCGAAGGTGGAAGGTGGGGATGCCTGGGGTGGGGGGAGGGGTGGGGGAAAATGCAAAAAAACTTTACTTGAACAACAATAAAAAAATAAAAGTAAAACAAACTTTTTTCATTTAATAAATAATTATTGGGTAATTATAGGTTCAATATATCTGTGTGCACTGATATACCAGTGAGGATATAGCAGTGAACAGAAAAAATCTAGCCATGTTGTGCATAGATTCTAGAGGAATAAGATAGAAAAATATATAAACTGATTACTATATGTCTAAAAATAAATTCAGATATGAGTTATATCAGATAAGGAAGTGCTATTTTTAAAGGTTTGTTCAGGAAGGATTCTCTAATAAGGTGACATTTTAATAGAAACATAAATTAAATCAAGAAGTTCATATGAGGATGCCTAATGAAGGTAATTCTAGGCAAAATGTACAAGTGCAAAAGCTCCACAGAGATGCCTGTTTGATTCATTCTCGGCACTAATAGTCAGCTTGTGAAGCTGGGCAAAGATCTAATCTGAGAACAGATTCAAAGACTAGTAAGAGCAACCAGTCTGTAATGGTCAGAGGGGGAAAAAAGATCAGATTGAAAATATATACTACTGTCCAGTCAGGAATGAATTTCTCTTACACTAAAGAAACAAACAGTCCAATTAAAAAAATGGACAGAGGATCTGAGTAAACATTTCTCCAGAAAGGATATACAGATGGCCTATAGACATACAAAAAGGTATTCAACATCTTTATTTATTTATTTGTTTATTTATTGACTTTAGAGAGAGACAGAGGAAGAGAAAGAGAGACAGTGAGAGAGAGGGATTTGTTTCCACACTTATTTATGGATTCATTGGTTGATTCTTGTATTTTCCCTGACTGGGGGTCAAACCTGTAACCTTGGCATGTTGGGATTGCACTCTAACCAAATGAACTATCCAGCCAGGGCTAGATATTCAACATTTCAGTTATCAGGAAAATGCACATTAAAACCATAGTAAGATAGCATTTCACATCTGCTGAATGCTTGTCACCAATGTATCAACAAATAACAAATGCTGCCGAGGACGTGGAGAAAAAGGCACCTTTGTATTCTGTTGGTGGGATTGTAAGTCAATGCAGGCACTATGGCAAACAGTATGGAGGGTCCTCAGAAAATTAAAATAGAACTTACATATGATCCAACAGTTTTACTTCTAGGCATTTATCCAAAGAAAACAAAAACACTAATTCAAAATATATATGCATCCCTATATTCACTGCAGCATTACTTGATATGGAAGCCAAGATATGGAAGCAACTTAAGTGTTCACTGATAGATATATGAATAAAGAAGATGTGTTATATACACAATGAAATACTACTCGGCACCAAAAACAATGATATCTTGCCATTTTTGATAACATGGATGGACCTGCAGGGTATTATGTTAAGTGAAATGAGTTAGAGAAAGTAAGTCAGAGAAAGACAAATGTTATATGATTTCATTTACATGTAGAATCTAAAGGAGAAAAAAAAAAAGAACACAAAATAGATATAGAGAACAAGCTGATGGTTGCCAAAGGGGAGGAACATGAGGGGAGGGGAAAAAGAAAATAAAGTTACTTTTAAAAAGATTGCAATAAGCAAGCCAAAAAATGACAAGATTAGGGTTTAGAGAACTGACACAGAGGTTTTGATAATATTTAAACCTAAGCATATTTCTAGAGAATTGCCACAGGAGGTAAGAAAAATATGTATTTCTAGCTGGGTAAGAACTCTTCATTTAATAAATAATGTTTGAATGAGTATATGAGTTGTTCACACTTATACATTAAACCATTACTGTAATAAATTTCACACAGACCAAAGAAAACTAAAAATAAAACCTTAAAACTAGAGTAAATACTATAAATAAATTTATACACACATACATATTTAGTTTTTCAGGTTGTAGAAGAAGAAAACCAGATGGGTAGTTTTGACTCACTCATAAAACTTTTTAAAGCTTAAATTTGGAAAAAAAGAAAAAATGTATCTTTGACTAGGGAGTAGTTCCAGATTTGGTGAAAAGTTTATATATTTTTAGAGGTAAAGATGTCATGTATTTTAATTGATAGGTTATTGGGTAGAGGGGAAAGTGGGAATAACTCTAAGGTTTTTATCCTGAGCTAAAGGCCTTATACAGAACTGTGCTTTGATGAAGCTAAGAGCTACAAGGGAAGCCATTGATTTTCAGTGTAAACTGGGAATTTGGACTGACTAAGCAGAAATACCTTTTAGACATACATAATGAAACATCCAGCAAATAATTGGGTGCCTTATTAAGAAATTCAGGGAATGTTATTTGGAAGCAATAATTTGGACTGCATAAGATCACCTAGAGATACACTATTTCATATAACAGCATCCTGTTGCTACAACATTTCAAATTAAATTAATTAAATATCAAAACAATTAGAATTTAGGGGGAGGGGGGAGGGTGGGGAATGCAGTCAACTATAATTGAACAACAATAAAAGAATTTAAAAAAGAATTTAGTTTCTCAATCTCTCTAATCGCATTTCAAATGTTTAATCATCATAGGTGGCAATTGGCTATAATATTGGACAATGCAGAATATTTTCATTATCACATTTTGAGTTCTGTATACTAGGACATTGTATCATTTATTTAAAAAAAAGAGTTTCAATTTTTTTCCCCAATGCCTCCAGTGGTCAACCAATTTAAATAGAAAACTTTAAGACTTAAACTATATTGACTCTTAACCTAATACATTCTATCCACAGGTTAATTTAGTTCTATTAATGAACTGAGCAAGGAACATAAATGTTGATCTCCATCCCAATACCCCCTACCCTAAAATACACAAATACAGCTCAGTTCACTAAACCAACTTGTTAGTTGTTGGGGTTCCTTTATAAAGAAAATTCTGTGCAAGAAAATGAAAAGTGTGTGTGTGTACATGTATGTATGGTATACTACAACAAAATTGATGTTCTTAAAAATATATCAGCTCCTTTTTCCAGCTGTGTATACTTAAGCAAATCACTTAAACTCTATAAGCCTTGTTGTTCTCATGGTTAAACTGGGAATAATAATGCCTACCTCAAAGTGTTATTATGGGGAATAAAAGAACTGATAGTGGCTATAAAGTGCTTTGCACAGTAGCTGGCACATAGGAAGTACAAAATAAATATTAGCTTTAAAAGTATCAACAGTAATAATAACCATATACAACTACATAAAAATAAATTGTTATTACACATATGTTGGAAATTTTATTGCATTTTAAGAGAAAGCAGATACTAGAACTACATCTGCCAGAGCGTGTGCATGGCTTTTGTCTGTAACATTAATAAAAATGTTCAATTTCCAGAGGTATTAGATGCAATTAATAAAGCATTACTTTTAGGAGCTCCTAGAATGATGCATTTAAAACCTAGATTTTGTGTGCCAAGTCTGTATTAGAATATTTCCTCTACTTAAAAATTTTTGATACCAGATTTCATGATCAGTATATTTTTCTGCATATTTTTGTCTGCCCTTTCAAATAGAAGTCCATTAACAGAAGTTGTAGCTAACAAAATAAAGAGTGAAAGATTGAGATAAAGAAATATGACTGAGCTAATTATTGGAATCCTTGATGATTTCTGAGTTAAGCTCCATAACTGTACTCTCCAGTTTCATAAGTAAGTGAAGAGGCGACTGAAAGTTGGAATTTTCTCACTTGCAATTAGCAGAAACTTCATTAATTCAAGAATTATCCTTGTTCTGAGAGGTTATGCTATGTAAGTCATTATCTGACTAGTGATTTTCTTTCTTGATTTTACTTGTTTGTCTTGAGTATGTCTAGAAATTTAGGTGCTAGATTGAAAAAATTTAGAAGAAAGTGGTAAAATAATTTTCAGTTAATGTGTTCAAGGTTCTAAAATGAGAAGAAGAAAAAGTTTAAGAAAGAGAATCTGTATAATTTCTTTTGGTGTTGTTACAGAAGCTGATAATGGTCATCTAAGATGAATATACTTCTTTATAGTTCACAGCCATGCAACCCTGTTTTAATCACCACCCATTTCTCTATTTATCCTATGATTCTACCACAACTTTGAACATTTAAGTAGTTATGATATCATAGACATAAGCTAAATTATTATCTATAATGTTTTCAATGTATGACTCAGATCACCTATACTCTAGTTAAGGAACTCATTTCATCTATAGACCTAGGCATTCAATAATAATATATATATTTTTATGCTCTCATTAATGGGATGACAATACAGTTGACCCTTGAACAGCATGGGTTTGAACTTCATTGGTGCACTTACAGACAGATTTTTCAATACATACCTGTGCTGTTTTCCATGCAGGGTTGGCCATCCAAGGATTAGATGGTTGAATCTTCGCATTATCTGTGCCATTTGATCTAAGAGTCTGAGCATCTGCGGATCAGGGTTCTTGAGACGATCCCCTACAGATACTGAGGAACAATTTAATTGTTTAGGGAATCAAAAGCTAAGTGCAGATTTTTGACTGTGTGGATGTTTGGCACCTTTATACCCTTTCTTGTTTGAGTTAACTGTGTATATAATTTAAAATGAGATACTTTGAATAACAATAGTAAAAGTAGAAGAAAATGGGAAAGCTATCGTAGTATAATAGACTAAGTTATATACCCAAATTTCAGTAACTTACTCCAACAAAATTTGTTGTTTGTACTTGCTATATAATAATTGCAGTATGCTGGGGTTCACTACACAAAATAATGTAGCCTAGGAATTACTTTTTTTCCTAACTAGACTATGAGTTGCTGAGGTGAGAGACTTTATCTAACATATTATTGTTGCTCAAAACGTGGTACCTGTCACTTGGTAAATATTTAACAGTTGTTTTGGGAAAAATGAATTATTGATTTAAGATGGAACATGATAATATAATTGTAAAAATATGAAATTCTTATTGAAATGGAAAGGACCAAAGAGGACTGAATATTACATTAGGGGTTAAAACCACTAACAAATTTAAGATTTAAACATCTACATGTAAAAAATTCCCTGACAGGTCATGAATATTTGAAATCATAAAGGATATGTTCACTAAGAAATTTGATTCTGAAAGAAATGAAAATATACTCTTTTTTGACACTCATATCAGTAATGATACATGCATTTATAGGAGCTCAAGAAAAAAATACAAGGATATTCAGAATGTGTGAAATTACATCAACAAAGAAAATGTTCCATGTTGAACTCTAGTAGAATACATCTTTTTAAAAAGATTTTATTCACTTATTTTTAGAGAATGGGAAAGAGGGAGAAACAGAGAGAAAGAAACATCAATGTGTGTTTGCCACTTGAGTGCCCCCACTGGGGACCTGGCCCACAACCCAGGCATGTGCCCCAACTGGGAATGGAACCAGCGACCCTTTGGTTCACAGGCCAGCACTCAATCCACTGAGCCACACCGGCCAGGGCAGACTAAGTCTTTTTGAAGTCTATAATGTGTATATTAAATTGTTAACACTAAAATATGAATTGTTAGAAAAAATATCCTTTCGAGTAATATCTATGTGCTTAGCAATAATTATTTTTCCTCATGAGGCTTTACTTTCTAAAGGATCTTTAAAAATGTCAATAATATGATAAAACTAGTATTTGTTTTCAAAAATTATATGTATATTTATGATATAAGTGCACATATGTGTGTGGTTAAATTTTAATAAATCCAACTATTTAGTCTTTTGATATAATACTTAATGATAAATTAGAATTGACTTATCCAGCTTTTCCTTCAGAACATAAATTTTTGGAAAGTAAGATTTTATTTTTAAGTGTAGCATTAGGTGTAGTGCTCCCCCCACCAAAAAAAAAATTCTCACATTGTTTTTGTGTAGAAAGCTTATAATCCAATAGAAAAGTTCAGGGGAGGGAGGTGGGTTCAGCTGGGGTGGGGTGGAGGGATGGGGAGAAAAGGCATACAACTGTAATTGAATAACAATAAAAATTAAAAAAAAAAAGAAATTAAGAACATTGTAACAATAGCCACCAGAGGAGTGGGGAAGGGATAGTGGGGAGAGGGGTCAATAGGAGCTACTATAAAGGACACAAGGACAAAATCAAGGGGGAGGGTAGAGGTGGGAGAGGGAGGTGGGACTGGCTGGGGTGGGGTGGAGGGAAGGGGAGAAAATGTAGATAATTGTAACTGAATAAAAATAAATTAATTAATTTAAAAAATTAAAAAACTGAAAAAAATAAAAAAATAAAATAAAATAAAAATGGAAAAAAAAACAATAGAAAAGTTCAGAATAAAAATTAAACTACCGAATAATTCAGATTGAGAATTTGATTTGTTTCTCAGTAGAAACCATATGGTGATCCAAACCAGAGGTTTTATATAAATTGGTATCTCCAATGAAAAGGACATTCCTGATGTTCATAGGTCAATTGCATCTGTTTCTCTTTAAGATTATTATAAATCTTTAATGTTAAGTCCTCTGATTACAAATGAACATTCTTTATACTATGTTTTTAGATCTAAAACAATGTAATGTTTACCTCAATGATTGACAACTAAACTAAAATATGATTCAGTTGGTTTCTAAATAAGCCTCATTCTCCAATGTTGCTGTTTCAGTTTAAAGAATCAGTCTTTCTAACAGATAAATACTCAGGAGTGTAGAAAATGATCCTTGGACATATCATTTGTGAATACTGGATAGGAATCTGCTATCTTCGCCAATGAGCTCCTGTGTCCACGTCATGCATAGAGAATCTGAACGCTTCTTCATTTCACTAAGCCATTTGTCCTTAGTTGATTGAAAATGGCAGTGAGTCCCTTGAGAATCCACAAACAGTCCTTAAACTATGAAATCACACCATAATGTTATTACACAATAATAACAGTTTGCCTTCGACTTCTAATTGGTTCAGTGCAGCTTCACAAATCCTGTAAGATCATCATTGATGGAACAGTCATGAAGTGAGCGACCGATACAAGCCTAGCTCTGTGGAATTATTTCTTCAAATTGTGATGTTTCATTACCCAAAACAAGCATAGCATGACATTACTAAGTGGAGGATATGCGCATTACAAGGCCCGATATTGGTTATAATGAGCACAATATAAGCATACCTCAAGCTGCAACTTGTAAAGGATAACAACTCCGTGCAGTAGTTCTCCCCTCACCTGTGGGGGTTGCACTCCTAGACCCCCAGTGGATGCCTAAAGATGAGGGGAAAATCAAACCCTATATACACTATGTTGTTCCCTGCATATACATACATGTGATAAGTTTTTACTTCTAAATTAGACACAGTAAGAGATTAACAATACCAACTAATAATACAATGTAGCAATTATATTAATACATGGTGATACAGTTATGTAAATGTGCTCTCTCTCTCTCTCTCTCTCTCTCTCTCTCAAGACATCTAATTGTATTGTATTTACTTTTTCACTTAAAGGAGGCACTTTGCAGCTTTTCTTTGGCATATTCAGAAGTGCCAGCATCACTACTCTTGCACTTTGCATCTGTTATTAAGTAAAATAAGAATGACTTGAGCTCAAACACTGCAACACTCTAACAGTTGGTCTGTAACAGAGATGGCTAATAAGTGACCCATCGGTTGGTAGTGTATAGACGTGGACATGCTGTACAAAGGCAGGATTCACGTCCCAGGCAGCACAGAACACAATGGAATAAAGTAGAATGGTGTGAGATTTCATTATGCTGCTCAGATGATGTGCAATTTAAAACTTATAAATTGTTTATTTCTGGAACTTTCAATTTAATATTTTAGGACTGTGGGTTATTAAAATAGTGGAAAATGAAAGTTTGGATATGAAAGATGACTATACAGGAAACCCCTGTACTATTTTTGAAAATTTCCTTAAGTCTAAAATTATTTCAAATGAAAAAAATATACATGTGTATCTACTTCTCTGATTTTTAGGTTTAAATTTTGCCCCAGGAGAAACAGAGGTAGAGGATCCCTGGGCCACCTTTGAGTTTCTGAGTAATTCATGGCCCAATGCTCCCCAGGACACTGAGTCCCTCACCTGTTCACATGCTGGGGCTTACATCATCTTGTTTGGGGAATCCATCAGATCTCTCCCACTGGGGACATGAATTGATTATATTTATCTTATCAGTAGGTTAGAGAATTTCAAAGATCTCTGAGCCTTGCAAGTGCCATTGTGAAGAGTAAAGTATTCCTAGGGACAGACATATTTAGTGCTTACATTAAAGAAAAAAAAAATAAAAGAATAGAATTAGATCAAGCTCTCAGTGATTAAAAGTATAATCTTGAAAAAAGAATATCTTCATGTTATTTCAGATACTCATAATTTATTTAAACCACATATATTAGTAAAATGCACAGAATGAGTGAAAATAAGATATGCTATTTTTAGAAATAGTTTATGCAAAATAAAAAACATGAGAGCAGGATATATTTTATAAGCTATATCACACTTCAAATAAGCAATATACTCCAATCAAAGACAGACAGTCCTACTGAGAAAAGTTCACAATGATACGTGCTTTCTCATCCATTTATTCAAAATACATTCCTTTGGTGTCTCTGTGTTTTCAAATGTACTGATTGCTGAACATACAAAGGATGTAAAGAAGAATATGACTTAAATATTATCCACAACATTTCACATTTTAATTGGTGAGACAGACAAATAATTATTTCTTTACCAAGTTAAGAGCAATGAAAGAGAAATGTGTTTAGCAATATAGAGATGCTCACTAAGCCTGGAAGATTATAAATTGATTCTTGAAAAAGTCAATAATTACCAATAGAGAGACTCATAGGATGAGGATGGTTTCCCTCAGTAGAGATGGAGAAGACGTGAGAGGAGGGGAGAGAACATTGTAGGCAGAGGGAAAAGCAAGGTCAGGTGTATGCACGTAAAACATCATCTTGTTACATGTGAGAAACTGTAAAACTAATTTTGCTTCCTTGTAGTTTGAAAGGAGGGGGAGAGTATCAGGGCTGAAGATTTATTCCAGCATCAGACATGGTTGATGTTGCATACCATGGTAAGTAGCTTTATCCAGTTAATGTTGTAGTCCATTAGAGGGTCTTGGACAGGGAAGAGGCTTGCAAGTATTTTCCATAGATCACCTTAGTGGCATTAGAGGAATTGTATGCAGTCCAAGAATGGAGGAAGGGAGAGATGATGTTTGCAACTAGAGTACTGGCACTTGAGATGCAGAAGAGTTTGCTTATTTAAAATGCAATTAGAAGGCAAAATAAACAGCACTCGGTGCTTGGTTTAATGTGGTGACATGAGTGAGGAGTAGGGAAGATCCTCACTCGAGTAAGCTTGATAGCAAAGAGGATTTATCACTAGTGTAAAGAAAAAGAACATACTGGGAGAAAGTCAGGAAAATGTTTACATTCTGGACATTTTAAAATATGGATTCTTCTGAGGGACACTGTGGAAATACACAGGAAGCATGGGTAGCCAAGTCCAAAATTCAGAGAAGGGCTGTGGATTACTTGACGTAGGTGGAATGAGCTCACGAAACACATGTGTATACAGAGGGCAATGGCCAAGGAGTTCCCCTTCTGCAATACAAAAGCATTTTGTTCAAACAAGGACACTGAACCAAAAATCTAAATCAACATTTTTTCTTCATATGTCTTTATAAAAGTATTAAATACCAACAAGCATAGCATGAAAATGACTGCTCAAGAATAATAATTATATAATGCCTTATGGCTTAATTATGTCTGTCCCTAATTTACTGGTGGTTACTATGTGTCTAAAATTGTATTTGCTATCCTTATACTTTTTAATATTATGTTGTAAGTAATTTCTATAATAATTTATACTATGTCCTATACAGTAAATTATGAGTATAAAGTAAATTTCTGAATAAATCAGTAAAAAATGATTAATAAAGAAAATGGGACAACTGTAATAGCATAATCAATAAAGTATATTAAAAATAAAATAAATAAAACCAGAAATCTTTATTGTTGGATTTAGAGGCACTGAAAGTTGACACAAGTCTACTGCATTAATGTCCCTGCTAGGCTTTACTGGACCCAAAATATAACACAGTATTGGTTTATATTTATTTTAATATAAATCATTATATTATTATTCGTCAGTGGCAAGGAGCAAGAAATGCAGTACTAGATCTATAGTACGTGCTCAAGAAAAATCAATATCTGTGAAATAAATGTCTTAATAAAACCTCACACATACCTTTCTTCTCTTTCTAACAATGTGATGGCTACCTTAAACCTGTTCTGGTGTCCCCAGTAATTAGAAAATACACAATGTTAAGCTTTCAGACATTTGACAATAGTTTTTGATTTCGTGATGGCCACCTGCACCAGGGCAGCTGGGCTCTACCCGGCCCTACCTTTCTGTATCTAATGTGGTACAGGGCATAATCAGCCCCAGGAAAGAGAAACAGACTTCATGTTCTTAAACTTTCTTCTTTTCTAGCGTGTCTATGTGTATGTGTTTCTTCTGCTCAGCATTAAGATTCAGAAAGTCACTGTTCCTTGGTGTTCCCTGGCTGATTGAAGGGGAAGTGGTTTATATTTGGCTCATTCTTAACACTTTCTTCTAGAGATAATGAGGATATTCTATTAGTCTTTACTTTTTGGGAATTCCCTGAATTTTCTACTCTGTTTTTAGGTGCTGTGAGGCACCGTAAACCAAGTTCACCCAAACAAATACCATCAGCTTGGCAACTGTCTTCATTATTCTTTTACAACACTCTGGCTTCTTTCTTGTCTTTACTTTTTGGTAAGAGAACTGCTTTATTTTCTCCCACTCACTGGTGAAATTAAGAAGAGTTATTTCCCACTCCCACCGTCACAAAACAAAGACCTTTTGCCATTTTTTTTGCAAGGAAGATGATCCATATGCTTAAAGAGCCCTATTACAAGAAACAAAAGTTATAGATAATAATTTTTAGTCATTCAATTTCCGGTTTAAAGATACAGTCCTTTGGCCCTGGCTGGGTAGTTCAATTGGTTAGAGTGTTGTCCAGGTACACCACATATAAGAATCAACCAATAAATGCAAAATAAGTGGAACAACAAGTTGATATTTCTCTCTCTCTCTGAAATCAATACATAAATAAATTTGGAAATTTTTTTAAATATTAATATAAAATTTTTGTTCATTATTCATAAGTCCCAAGCAAGAGTTAATAACTCACTCTCTGACATTCCACATTGTTTTTTTTTTTAATTCTCTTTTTATATGTCACAAATTATATTGCACATTTTATGTTCAAGTACAAGCTCAAATTATATGTGTACAATTCCTTATTTGGTTTTGTATCCCAGAGCCTTGTGCTTCCTATTCTACTATAACTTGACCACTATTTTCCTAAAAGAACTTGTATTATCAAAACTTTGGAAACTATGTAATTAAATCCATGAAAGATACTAACATTAATAATAATATGAAGAAGCTGTTGCTACATATGCTTTTAGATTTATAACAAAAAATTATGGTTTTTTGTAGAAATGTCAATAATTTTATAGCAATCCTTCTTTTACTTAATGAATTAAAAGTGATAAACCATTTGATGGAAACTAGAAAAAGTCTGATTGTTTAATTCATCTTCTTTTATACTCTCCGGAGTACCTCTGTATCCTCTGTCACCTTTGACCTTAACCTTGAATTTGCCTGGGGCAGAGTTCATAATTATAACATGCAAATTAAAAGTGCAGAAAGAAAGTAAATGAACCTCTTCTCACTAGAGCAGTTAGTGGTTCTAATGCAATAGAGTAGTATACCATCTGCCCTTCACTCAGCTCTCACTAATTTTCACGTCAGCATGAGAAAGAAACAATTCTTACTGTGCCATAAACTAAGCTGCAGACTTTATTTAAGGTCTGGGAGATTTTTCACTCGTGTAATTTTTCTGTTTCATGGTCCAGTCTAGAATCTCATATTAGGTTTAGTTGTCATGTCTCTTTACTTTCCTTTAATCTGTCACAGTCCCTCAGCCTTTCCATGTCTTTTATGACCTTGATACTTTTGAAACTCACAGGTCAGTTATTTTGTAAAACGTCCCTCAAGTTATATTTGTCTGATGTCTCATGATCAGATTGAGGTTGTGTATTTTTGGCCAAAATACCAAAGAGTGAACCTGCTCAGGCTGTCACGGGACTTAAGTTACTGATGTGTCTTATTACTTCTGATGTGTCTAATTGCTTTTTAAGGCCGGGTCTACTAGACTTCTGTGCCATAAGTTTATGTTGTTTTCCATGGGTAATTAAAGCAATATCTTGTGAGATATATTTTGAATCTATGAAACATTTATTCTCCTCAACCTTGTGTTCACTAATTTTGTCACCATTGTTGGGCATTGCCAGCAACGATTATTACTGTCATGTTCTAATGATGATTTGCTATTTTTTTCACTCTACTAGTCACTAATTGGAACTCTTCTGTAAAGGGGAGATGACCTTTGTCCCCATTTTGTTTATTTGTTTATTTATTTATATTACTATAAATTCATGGTACTTATTTTATAGATGCTGATATAATGCTATTGTTATTTTATTAGTTGCTAAACTTATTTCAGCTTTAGAGACTAGAATCACTTTCAGGTTGTCTACTAGAATCTTTTTCAATATGCCTCTGCAATATTGTGATTCATAAGAAATATATATCTGGTCTTCATTCATGGTTCCTAGTTCATAGTTCCTAAAGCACTTGGAATTTCCAAAGATGAGAGCAATTACAATGTCTTTTGTCATGTTAATAAGGTGACTTCTAGAAAGCCTTTAGGTAAGCTAAGAATAATAAGAAGGTTGGAACTTTCAGTCGCTCTTCCCTCTCTCTGAACTGAGAAAGGGGTCTGAAGATTGAGTTCAATTGTCAAAGGCTAATAATTTAACCAGCCGAGTTATGTAATAAAACCTCCATAAAAGTTCCCCTAAGAAAAGGTTTGAAGAGTTTTCAAGCTGGTTAACACATGCAAATTTACGGAGATTGACAGGCCTGGAAAGGGCATGGAAGCGCTGCATTCTTTCCCCATACCTTGCCATGTGTATCTTTTCCATCTGGCTGTTCCTTTTGTAATAAATCAGTAATCTAGTAAGTCAAATGTTCCTCTAAGTTTCGTGAGCTGCTCTGCTTAATGAAGCGCAAGGAGAGGGCCATGGGAATATCTGATCCACAGCCTATAGGATCAAAAGTACAGGAGATAATTTGCACTTACAATTGATAGCCTCACTTGTGGAGGAGGCAGGTGTCGTCGGAACCTCCAACTCCTAGTTTGTCTGCCAGGAGCACAGGTAATGTCCTGGGCTGGCAACTAGCGTCTGAAGTTGAGGGGCATGTGAGGAATAGTCTTGTGGGACTGAACCCTTAACCTGTGGAATATGATGTTATCTTTGGGTGGATAGTGTCAGAATTAGTTCAGTTGCAAGATACACAGCTAATGTCAGTGCCTTGCTGGGGTGTATGGTGAAGTCCCCCCTGTATATGTTAGAAATTGGATATAGGAACCCCAAAAAGCTTCCATCTAGCTTTGAGGACTTCTTTACTTTCTGAACATGTAGATGCTCCAAAATGTTTATTTTCCTTAAACCAACCCTGAGATCAACTATTTCTCAGAGCCATGGTTCCTTTTATGGAAACAGTATTCAGAATCCAAGATCTGGGATCACTGCATGCTTCCTGCTCTATGCTGCTTTGGTGTCCTTTTATGCTGAGCACTGGGTGAATAGAGCTAGGAAACATAAGTATAGATATTAACTCATACACTAATAAACATTCCTGTATTTATGTTTGTTTTTATTAAGTTAATGCTAGCCTTAGAAAATAAATTGAGAAATACCCATTCTTTTACTTTTCGAAGAATTTGGTAAAATTGATGTTATTTCACTCGTAAATGGTTAGTAAAATTCAGTAGTGAAATATTTTTGGCTGGAGTTTGCCTTATGAGAAAGTTTTTAACTAAAGATGTAATTTCTTTAATAAGCATATCACACACATAGTCTAGGCAAGAAGTGGAAGCAAATATTTCTCAGGTGTCTATCAATCTTAAGAAACATTTCCAGAAATCTAAAATATAACAAATTAAGTTTATATTTCAGCGAGCAAAAGCTAGTTTCATAATAATGGCTAACTGCATTGGAGTCTGGGAAATGTATTTTGATCACTGGAGACATTGCCACAGATATAAGTGTTTTGTTACTAAAAAGGAAAAAGAGAATGACATTGGTGAAATGACTAGAGTTTCTTCCCTTCAGTAACATTAGTACTTAATAATAAGTACCTGTCTAAACAAATCACAAATCTACCTTAACCATAGAGGGTCTGAAGTTCTGAAGGGTTAATTTTGAGGAGATGTTCAATAATATTTATAAATAAACATGAAATTCAGATAAATATAACTTTGTGAATCAAAATTGCATTGTGACACTATGAGAATTAATAAGGAAGTTAGGGAAGAAAGTATAGGCTGAGAAAACATAGTAGACCATTTTATTTAAAATATTATAACAAATTAGTAATAACCGTATTAATTTACATTGCCTGCCAGATTGGTTTCTAATAAAGACCTGTTAAGACCCTTGAAACATTCAAGAATATCAGTGACAGAGAACACATGATTATCCATTGTGAACAATGAATATACATTTTTTAAATTTTCTTATATTTTAGAAACTGTAATGTGGAAATCTGAAGTGACAATCTTTTCTTCTCTTTTTATGCCCAGTGTTCTGAAATGTCACAAGGATATGCTTTGGTGTTGTCTTCTTTATTCATGTTGTGGTATACTCAGTGGGCTCTGCCATTGCTTTCTCTTATTATTACTTTGATAATGGCCTCTGCTTATTCTATATGGAAACTGTATTATGTCAATATTTTACCTCCCAGCAGATTGTCTAATTTATTGCTTTTTTACTAGAAGCAATAAATTAGATGATCTTACTTTTTAGAGTCTTTTTTTTTTTTTTGCTTCTAGGGTATGGTCCCAACCTTATCAATTAAACTTTTATTTTTTCTAGCATATTTTAACACAATGTCTATTGGGAACCACCCTGCCTGGTTTCAGAAGCTGTAAATCCCCCATGGTTAAGGCTGAGTGAGAGATCTTGGGACCCTAGCCACTAAGGAGACAAAGCTTATCTCCCTAGCAGCGCCACCTCTGCCCACTTTACTTTTACCCTGCTTGGCCCTGAGCCTGACCAGTTAGCCAATGATGGGTAAGATTCCTCAAGGGAGGGATGACCTAAAACAGGCATGGTTGCAAAGAGGCCCACAGGGAGGGACTTGGGGGGGCTATAGAAAAAGGGGGTGATGGATCCTCACCCCTCAGCTTTGACATAGCCTGACTCCTCATTCTGTCTGCAAGAAGTCTCCTAAATCTCTTGGCTGCCTAACTTCCCTTGCCTGACTTAAGCCTGAAACAAGGACAGAGGGCTGTGCAGTCCTGTGCTGGAAAGGGTGGATGCCCGGAGGCTATCAGGCCTAAGAAAGAATACAAAACCCTGTGAAACCTGCTTTGCTAGTACCCTCAATTTAAATGATAAGGGTCCAAGCACAAAATGAGTTTGTTCCCCAAAGTCTTACAGCCCTTTAGCTAACTGACTCTGACTCAGAATAAGCTCTCAGAGTTCTTTCTTTGGTATCTTTTGTTTGATCCTTACTGCCTGGCAATGATTGATGAGCTTTACCTGTATTCCTATGAAAATTTAACCCAATAAAAGCCCATTGAGGAAAAGGCTCTTGACCCTTCTCCTTTGAGAGATCAGCCACTTTTCCTCCCCAGGCAGATCATGTCTTGGTAGGCTTATTCTCATCCGTGGTAGCCGGAGAGGCCCTGCAGGTGGAGCCCCCCGCACACAAATGTCATATATTCCTTGAGTATCATATATATTTAATTTTTATTCTGTTATATTTGCGTTGTATTTTTCTACACCTCCCACTCTTATTTAGTGGGTATAGCAATCTCGTATTTGAGGACATTATTGGCTATATTATATAAATACGTTCCACTTTCTCTTGCACTCTTGTGTTGCTCTGCTGTATATTTGTTATTGTATTTTTCCCTTTTTCGTAGGATCCCTCAAAATGTTCAGTTATCGTTGAATAGTTGTAGTATTTAAAGAAAGTCTTTGTGTGCTCAGACAGGGTTTGTCAAAAGAATGTCTAGTATTAAGGTGATCTAGTGAGAATTAACCATTTTATTGAAGGATTCTCAAATATTTATCCTCAAGCACATATTTCATTTCTAGATGTTTTTGAGGCTGATAGCCAGCATTATGGAAGCGAAACAAGAAAAAGTGCTGGGTTCTTATCAATCAATATACAGAATTATAATTTTTTTTCTTCTTTCAGTCAGGCATGTTTTGCTCGAGTTCATGACCTCTTTTGTTCAAGTTCCACTAAAAATAACACGTGTCTTCTCTCACTGTGGAGTGGGTAATCATTAAATCCATTTGAGTTGGAGATAACACATTTGGAATCCGGATCTAATTTAAATTATCTTTCCAACAATTATCTTCTGTTTAGTCTCATTCAATGACACAGTTTAAAAGGTATTGTCTAAATTTCTTAAGACATATCAAGTTATGTGGCAAAAACAATTTCACATATTGTTGACTTTCTTTGCTGTAAGTCCTTTGAAAAAAAAAAAAGCTTTAATCCTAAATCAATTATCACTTATCCATTTGCAAAGCATCTAAACAAATAATTTGACACCTCTCATCTGCTGTAGTCACCTCTAAATAGTCATTGCCCTTGTCTTTTTCTTTATAATGTTATTGTTTTCTGTTATAATCATAAAAGCAGGATTTGAGAATAGAGTGGAGATAAATACATGTTGTTCCACCAACCAGCTTTAGCTGCAGTTGTAAGTAGATATGATTTTCTATCTTATTAATTTTTTTATTAGTCTCATATCAAGCATCAGTGAAGAAAATCAGGGTTTACTGCCACAAAAACATGAGAAGAAATGGTGGAAAAAACATCAATTCTGTCTTTATTAACTTCCTGCAGTATTTTAATTGTTTTAATAATTATTGAGGGGAAAGTGTTTTGCATTTCCAAATCCTAGGCATTCTATATCAATAGGTCAAAATATGTTTCAGAACCTTGATTTATGAATATGCATATTGGTGTTATCATTTTTGTAAGATTTAATGCAATTTCTAAGACTATGGAGGAGAAAGAAGAAAATCAGAAGCAGACAGAATAGATGCAGGTATTATAGAATGTTTGAGAAAAAGTGTCTCTGTTAGTGTCCCTTAAGCCGTCTGGTCACTGAATCAAGGATATGACACCACCTCTAGGGAAGTCTTGTTGCCCTAGAGTTGAATGAGGGAAGAGCTAAATATCCCTGTGCCACTCAGAAACATGGATGATTTAGTAAAAGGGAGAGCTTGCAGACCTTGTGGGCCTTAGCTGCATGGATTCTGCTCCTGGAGACCACCTGGGAACAGAGCCATCTTAGCAGATGCTGGGACAGATAAAAGAAAG
The DNA here is from genome assembly GCF_022682495.2 of Desmodus rotundus. NCBI lineage: Eukaryota > Metazoa > Chordata > Mammalia > Chiroptera > Phyllostomidae > Desmodus > Desmodus rotundus. The sequence goes on from NC_071397.1 coordinate 27,138,892, forward strand.
TGACTCACAACCAAACACTTAGCTAGACCTCTGCCAGATCCCATATGAGCAGGCACCACCGAAGTGTTCTTTGATCAAATCAGTCACGTACAAACTTCCAGAAACATAAACAGTGTCCTGGAAAGAGAAGTAACTAGTCAAATGCACCGAAATAACTGAGTGGAAACTAATACAGGACAGTAAGTAAAAAAAAGCAAATTTGTATATGTTGACTACATTGTTTTCCAACATTTTATAAAATTGAGGGGTAAGGTGAGATCAAGTAACTGAAAAATAAAGACCTGTTTTCTTTCTTACCTCTTTTGTATTGTCCTTTTTTTTTTAAATATTATACCTGCTACATGTCATACTCAGAGAAATTAACTGCAAGGAAGCTTACAGATGAGCATCAGATAAAAAACTGTGGTCTAAACATGAGCGTGTTCAGAAACTGGTAGTAAGTACAAGGCAGAAATGTGGTTAGCAGAGTGTGATGATTACTTTTATGCATCAACTCAAAGGTGCATTTGGATGAGATTAACCCTGACATGGGTGAACTTTGAGTAAAGCAGATTGCCCTTCACAATGAGGGCAGCCCTCGTCCTATCAACTGAAGGCCTAAAACAAAAAGATTTGTGCCCTTATGCAACAGGGAATTATCCAGCCAATAAACAGACTCTGACAGGAACCTGAGCAATGGCTCTCCTGAGCCTCTGCCTGCTGATAAACACTGCAGATTTGGGACTTTCCAGCATTCATACCTTATTAAGAAATCCATCTATCTGTCTATCTATCTATCTATCTATCTATCTATCTATCTATCTATCTATCTATCATCTATCTATCTATCTATCTATCTATCTATCTATCTATCATCTATCTATGTGGTTATGCACATACACATACCTCACTGCTTGTGTTTTCCTAAAGAGCCCTTTCTAATATACAATGATTAATTCAACTTTATTTAACTATCAAGTGATACTATTATCATCAGATTTTGTTACATTTTGCTAAAATATTCTAGATGATTAAGATAAGTCAATTTAAAATGATTGGGTAAATTTATATGCAGTTTTTGTAGCAAGTGTTCTAATGAAAAATTGAGATGTGGTCAATGTATCTTAAATAGATTCTACTTGATGTCATGAGTACAACCATATCTTCCCATAAAACCTCCTAGAAATCTCTGTCAAGAAGGAATTTGGATTAAGAAAAATCACTTGTGTAACCCAATATGGCATTTCCTGTGCTCTCATAGGGATGATTTCATTTGGCTAAAAGATTTTTACTGCCCCGGAGGACACCGGGCAGATGGCGGGTGCTGCTGATGACTGATACGGTCCCTGCTCAGAGAGCAGGGCTGGACTCAGAAAAGAGATTTCCACTCACTCAGTGTCTCCCTCACAGAGCAGCAAACAACAGATCAATTCAGTCATTTCTGTCCCACATCCAAATGATTTGTGGAGAAACTAAACCATTTTTAAGTGTTACGTTAGATTAAAATATTAGCAGAATCTCAAAGTTTGAAATTTTGCTGTGTTAATATGTAAGAAAATTTCATTATACTCTGAAACATGGCAAAAGCTGGAAAGTCATTCTCCTGGTGAATAATTATTATTTGAATATATTAGTAAATTGATGCAAACATAAAAGCACAATTTGCTTCATAATTATGTATATATTTCCAACAACATATGAAAGAGAGAAAAAAGTTTTCTCTGAAAGATACCACAAATGGTCACATCCAGATGTCAGTCACTTTGGACATGGGTTGAATGATTCAGTTTTTTACTATTTTCCATCAGTTAGTTATTCTTCTCTCTGTGCATATGCAAGGAAAGACACATAAAATGACATTCAATAGAAGTATGTAAAACTGAAAGTAAACTTATTTTTGGTAGCATTTTCCTCTTGTACCTTGCACAGTGACATATAATTTCAAGAAACAGTAAATAAAACACTTAGATAAGATTCCCGGCTGAAATCGCACATAACCTCACCAACTGGACCAATAAACCTGTATTGTAAACTCGCATTATCCAGCCATGAAGCCACCCCATGCACATCACATACGCACCTGCACGACTGCCTGTTCTCTGACGCACTCTTATTTTTCTTAGCCGCCTTGTAGTTCAAGTGACACCTAGGTACGGTGAAAATGTTTCAGGTGTAATCATTAGGCAACACTTGTTTAATGTCTCCTTCCTGATATTTTATCTCTTTAAAGTTTAGTCAATTTAGTTGACTCCTATGAAAACACAATAAAACTACTTGAAATAATTTCTTTTTTTTTTAATTTTTATTGTTATTCAATTACAGTTGTATGCCTTTTCCCCCCATCCCTCCACCCCACCCCAGCTGAGCCCACCTCCCTCCCCAACCTCCACCCTCCCCCTTTGTTTTGTCCATGTGTCCTTTATAGTAGTTCCTGTAATCCCTTCTTCCCACTGCCCCCCCACCCCCGGCTATTGTTAGATTGTTCTTAACTTCAATGTCTCTGGTTACATTTTGTTTCCTTTTTTCTTCTATTGATTATGTTCCAGTTAAAGGTGAGATCATATGGTATTTGTCCCTCACCGCCTGGCTTATTTCACTTAGCATAATGCTCTCCAGTTTCATCCATGCTGTTGCAAAGGGTATAAGCTCCTTCTTTCTCTCTGCTGCGTAGAATTCCATTGTGTAAATATACCACAGTTTTTGGATCCACTCGTTTGCTGATGGGCACTTAGGTTGCTTCAAGTACTTGGCTATTGTCAATTGTGCTGCTGTGAACATTGAGGTGCACAGGTTCTTTTGGATTGGTGTTTCAGGGTTCTTAGGGTATAATCCCAGCAGCGGAATTACTGGGTCAAAGGGCAGTTCCATTTTTAGTTTTCTGAGGAAATTCCATATTGTTTTCCACAGTGGCCTCACCAGTCTGCATTCCCACCAACAGTGCACTAGGGTTCCCTTTTCTCCACATCCTCTCCAACATTTGTTTGTGGATTTGTTTATGTTGGCCACTCTGACTGGTGTGAGATGGTACCTCATTGTGGTTTTAATTTGCATCTCTCTGATGGCCAGTGATGCTGAGCATCTTTTCATATGTCTCTGGGCCTTCTGTATGTCTTCCTTGGAGAAGTGTCTGTTCAAGTCCTTTGCCCATTTTTTAATTGGGTTGTTTGTCTTCCTGGAGTGGAGTCGTATGAGTTCCTTATATATTTTGGAGATCAGGCCCTCGTCTGAGGTATCATTAGCAAATATGTTTTCTCATACTGTTGGTTTTCTTGGTAATTTGGTGCTGTTTTCTTTAGCCATGCAGAAGCCTTTTAATTTGATGAGGTCCCGTTTGTTTATTGTATCCTTTATGTCCTTTGCTTTAGGGGACATGTCTGTGAGGATGTTGCTGCGTGGAATGTCTGAGATTTTCCTGCCAATGTTTTCCTCAAGGACTTTTATAGTGTTACAACTTATATTTAAGTCTTTCTTGAGGAAAACACATTTTAGTCTGTTTTGTTCACTACACTCTACAATGTTGCCCGACTTCACGTAAAGCCTCACTGTACTCTGATTTTCCTGTACATTCAGTGGCCAGTGAAAGTCAAATCAAAGAGGCTTTGCTCTGAAGACAAGAAAATGCTCTCATTATCAGAGTACATCCAGTATATCCCCTGAACGGTAAGATGCATTTTTGGTTTTTTTGGCCATGGCTCAGTAATAGAGAAAATTTGTGGTGACATTATCTTGTGTGGGAAGCCTGTGTTTCCAGTATTTGAAGTATTTAAGGTATAAATTCAGTTAGAGATTTGGAAAAGTCGGTGGACTTCCGGGATCCCAGATCACTCTAAACATATACACCAAGGCCACTTCAACCCACTGACCAACACACTGATGTGATGAATCCCATCTAGGCCCTTTCTTTGCTGGAAAAAATGTGTGTAGGACTTCTGTGTTTAAGCTGTGCACTGTTTTCATACAGAATATATAGCATTCAGTAAATGGATTATCACAACAGCTAATGAAATATATTGTCGTTATTTTTTTCTGTTTATCTTTTTTTATTGTTGTTCAAGCACATTTTTCTGCCTTTCCTCCCACCCCAGCCCACCCCCAGCCCTCCCTACCTCCCTCCCATTTCCACCCCCTCTGTTATTGTCCATGTGTCCTCTATAATTGTTCCTGCAAACCCTTCACCTTTTTCCCCTTGAAATTCCCTCCCCTCTGCCCTCTGGTCACTGTCAGCCTGTTCTCAATTTCAGTGTCTTTGGTTATATTTTGCTTGTTTGTTGTTTTGTTGATTAGGTTCCTGTTAAAGGTGAGATCATATGGTATATGTATTTCACCACCTGGCTTATTTTGCTTAACATAATGCTTTCCAGTTCCATGTTTATCTTTTCCTTATTAGACTCTAAGTTTCTGAAGACACAGAGGGCATGCATGGTGATTCAGGGGTGCATCCCCAGCTTGAGACATAGGCTTGTCACAGGACAGGTTCTGCATAAATGTGTATAATTGACTGATTGAATGAGCACCTCCTGGTTTTTCTACAAATTACATCCACTCAACTTTCTGATCTACCCTGCTCCTCTTCCATAACTATGTACTCTTGGCTTCATGCTGCACAGTATATTTTCTATCAGCTTATTTAACTGATAATAAAGCTGAAATTTAGCTATTGTTTGTTCTTTATTTCTTCATTGAACTGGATTTCTGCTATGCTATGTGTTAAAAGATAAAACCAAAAATAACTAAATTGTGCTTTAGCACTAAGAAGCTGTACAAGGTACTCAAGGATAAAATGATTTATAATCAATGGTCACGTTTATGTAGAAAAGTATAATTCTTCTAAGTTTTAATCAACTAAAGAATAATATGAAAAATATTTAAATAACTAAAAACAAAGATAGAAGCTTTTTAGGTTGATGTAGTTCTATTTGTTTACTTTTTCCTTTGTTTCCCTTGCCCTAGGAGATGTATTGACAAAAATATTGCTATGCAGGATGTCTGAGATTTTATTGTGTATATTTTTCTCTAGGATTGTTATGGTTTTGCAACTTACATTTAAGTCTTTATCCATTTTGGGTTTGTTTATGTGTATGGTGTAAGTTGGTAGTCCATTTTCATTTTTTTTGCATACACCAGTTCAGTTTTCCTAGCACCATTTTTTGAAGAGACTTTTTACTCCATTGTATGCACTTGTCTCCTCCATCAAATACTGATTGGACGTAAAGGTGTGGGCTGATTAGGGCTCATTGTGCTGTTCCACCGATCTGTGTTTCTGTTTTTATTCCATCACCAGGATGTCTTGATTACAATGGCCTTACAGTATAGTCTGATGTCAGGTAGTGTGATACTCACAGCTCTGTTCTTCATTCTCAAGATTGCTGAGGCCACTCTGGGTCTTTTGGGGCTCTATATAAATCTTTGGAATATTTGTTCTAGATCTGTGAAATATGTCATCGGTCATTTTAAGAGAAATTGCATTGAATATATAGATTGCTTTGGGTAGTATGGACATTTTAATGAAGTTAATTCTTGCAGTCCATGAGCATGGTATGTGCTTCCACTTGTGTGTGTCTTCCTCAGTTTCTTTCCTTAATGTCCTGCAGACTGGTGCAGCCATTGTGAAAAATAATACGGAGTTTCCTGAAAAAATTGAAAATGAAAATGCTGTTTGGCCCAGTGATTCCAATTCTGGGAATACATCCTAAATATCCCAAAACACTACTCAGAAAGGACATATGCACCCTTATGTTCATAGCAGCATTCTTTATAATAGCCCAGATCTGGAAACAGCCCGAGCGCCCATTAGTAGATGAGTGGATAAAAAGCTAGTATATTTACATGATGGAATACTACTCAGCCATAAAAATGAAGGGAATCTTACCTCTGTGACAGCATGGACAGACCTGGAATTTATTATGCTGAGCAAAGTAAACCAGTCAGAGAAGCAATAGTACCATATGATCTCAGTTATCTGTGGAATCTAATGAACATAGGAAACTGATGAACAAAACAGAACCAGACATGTGGATAGACGGAACAGACTGACAGATCTCAGTGGGGAAGGAGTGCAGGGGACTGGAAGAGATTAGCCAGACAGCATAACACTTTTACATTGGAAGACGATTTCTAACTACGTCTTCCCTCAGTCTATTACATAGCAATTTATTTTTTAGATCCCATTTCAAAAGTCACATTTCTCTAAGTTCCAATCTGTTTATATTTTAATATATTTCGTTGGCATTTGGGACACAAACAAATGACAATTTTGTTTTCTCTGCTCCAATTCTAAATCAACTACGAAATGATCATAAGGAATGACCCAAGCAGAGCTCTGTATCACTTTTATTATTGAGATAGTAGATAAAGCACCATGAGACTTGGACATGCTGCAGCAGCTACTTTCTTAACACTGAAAGAAGAAATTGAAAGATTTCTGGCCCACTCACGGGTCATACTAGACAAACACAGGCCTCCCAATCCGAGAGTCAGCAGTTGGATTTACGACGTGAAAGGGTTCCCACATGGGGCCCTTCATCCAGGAAGACAAATACTGAAAAAGGTGACATTTACCAATACATGAAATTACCCTTCTGCTCAGCATGGGAGTGAATGAGGGTGGGCAGATGAGGATAGGAGTGTAATGCTAATGGTAACCCTCCACATAACAGGAAACATCACAAATGAGAACCAAGGTTTCCCTAAACATTTATAAGTCTCTACCTCTGGATCATTCATTTCTGATGGAACTAGGAGTTTTGGTTACTTTTGTCTATTTGTTTGCTTGATTTCATTTCAGAAAGAAACATAGTGTAAATACAGGTTATTAGTTTTGATGTTAGAAAAATACGGATCAAGTCTTGGTTCAATAATTCTTTAATCAATGTTTTAGTATGGTATGCTTTAAATTATCTTTCAAAATTGGAAAACACTTCAGCTTTATGTCTTCCAATTATTTCGTTTGTACCCTCTTTGCCCTTAGAATTATTCAGCTATTTAAATATCTTATAATATTTAATTTACCATTATAAGTGACAGTAATCAATAATCTGTTTTGGAAAAATTATAAAGAGGGCTGAGATGGTTGTTATGAATATATACTCTGTCCATTCTTTTTATCACAATTTCTCTTACCCACACTGCCCTTGAATTTAGACAAAAGACCTTTAAAATTTGCTACATTTGGTATGAGTTAAAGCTCATCCCTAATGTTCCACACATGTACTTGAAAATACTTAACTGTTTACCATTTAAAGCTAGATGTGTCTTGTTTCGGCTATTGATATATGAGCCAATGTGACACAAGTATTTATTTGTAGAAGCTCCAACAGCCAGTGCAAGATTCCTGCCACCCTTGGTAATGATACAGTAAAGGTTAAAACATGGACTGAGACAGGCCTCCATTAAGCTGGTCTATGGATTAAGACAGGATGCAGAACTGTGAACATCCACACTGTATACAAAACATAAACATGAATACATTTGTTGCTGTAGCCACTGAATGCTTATACATTTTTTGTTGTTGTAACATAACCCAGCTTATTTTAGTACAGCAGGCAGAGTCCTTCATGATCACCCCCTGCTTACATTTTGGCTTCGTCTTCTTTCCTCATTGTAGTTCCCCATATGTGAACTTATACTTCCTTCATTTATTTATTCCACTCAACATAAATTTTGTGTCAATAGCCTAGCTGCTAGCATATACAAAGGTTAAAGAAGGCATATAAAGCCCTCCCCTTTCCTGAGGGAAACAGATAATTAACAGAGCAGTAAACAGAAAGTGAGTAAAAAATCGACAGTGTTTGCCGTTTTCAGCAGCTCGCCCCTGTTCATGGCTGTCAGTCAGATAGCCGCCCCTCCCACATGCCATCACAGCCACCTAGTGCTTTTGAGGTTTTAATCTATGTATTTTTTTAATTTTTATTGTTATTCAATTACAGTTGTATGCCTTTTCTCCCCATCCCCCCCAAACTGCAAGAGTGAACGCTCTTTAAATTAAGCTCCTTACCTGCTTTATTCCCTTTGAAACGGTGCTTGGTTCAGGGTGAGAAATAACACGGTTTTCTGAGGGCTTGGGAGAAAGTTATCTCCATGTATTTTCACCAGAGCTAATTGCGTTTATAAGACTTTTCCCAACTGGATATATATTAAAGCTTAAATGCCTCAGTGTTGCTGAAAACATTCAGGTGACATGCGTAGATATTGACTTGGGATGCATTAGACACAAGCAAACGTTGGGGGGAGAGAAGGAAGAACCCATGAATTTTGTGTCGTGAACGGACAGGTAGACTGAAGACGACTCTTCCTTTTGAGCATTAGGTTATGAGAATCCACTACTGTCCTGTGTGTGCGTGCTCACTTAATTGGATTTAATTTTGTGATTAAAAAGTGAAAAAAAACTCTAAATATGTGACATGTGAACAGAATGGTTTAAATGAGTCATGAATGGTAAGAGAGAACTGATATGAAAACTCTTTGAGCCTACAGAAGGTTTTATAAAGACACTGAAAAGGGATGTCTATAAGACAGGACTAGACTGAGTCACAGTGACAACAGTAAGGGGTGATGTTGGAAAATTAGGAAGAATGAGGCTAACCAGTCTCACTGATCATGGAAAGAAATGCGGATTTTATTTTAAGAGCAATGAAAATCCATTGAAGGGTTTAAGCAGCGAAATAAAAAGATCTAATTTACATTTTTTAAAAGAGTGCTCTCTGTACAAAGCTGAATGGATAAGAGAAGGGCGAAGTGAAGGAGGAATTTTGTATTAGGCCAGGGGGAAGCAGATTTGGGGCTTGAACTAATAAAGAGTTTTCAGTAAAGGCTTATAGTATCCCTTGGATATTTTATAGTACCTTCCCTTCAAGGATAATCCCTATGTATCTTTCAAGTCTCAACATTATGATACTGCTAAGAGAAGAGATTAAATTATCAAAAGAATAGATTATCATTGACACCTCAGTCTCTACAAAGTCTTTTTTCCATTAATGTGAGAATCAGTTATAATGAAAACTATAGAGGCTATCAGTGAACATATACTTAGGATTATTATTTTCCATTGAAAAGGGCCTCAATCTGATAATAAGTTAATAAGAGTAATGAGTATTTTTTGGTGATATTCATAAGTACTGTAATTCTTATAGCTGTGATGTACTTGAATTAAGTTGGTTTACTAGGAAAATGAGAGAAATTTTCAAAGGTACACACCTTTGCATTCATACACAACATTGCATACTTTTCCATGAGGCCACTCTCTGCCTGATATGAGTCAAACAGGGTGAAAAAAGACCACATTATCAACCTAGTTAATATCTGAGGCAACAGAGCTGATAAATTACAAGGAGAGACTACAGAGCATGAAAGGTGAATAAAACAAGGTTAAAGAAAAATTTCCTGTGGAATAAGAATATAAGAATAAGTTAGAGAAGCCTGAATACTCTTTAAAATTTATTCAGTTAATTTACCTTTACCTACTTGTGTTCAAAACAAGATTCATCATTGTTAAAAAATATATAAGGAAATTAAAAAAGACAAAACCTTGTTCTTACATTACATATTGTTTCGAGGATATTTTTCCATGACTTTATAAATATTTTATTTTTATTGCATATTTTCTATAATCATTGTTCCTCTTCTACCCTCTTCTACCTACACCTCACCCCCTCATCCCCACAATCACCACACTGTTGTCCGAGTTTATGAGTTGCATTTCTTTGCTTGATTCCTCAACCCCTAGTCCCCCAAGAGCCGTCATTCTGCTCTCTATGAATGACTCTGTCTCTATTTTACTTGTTAGTTTAGTTTCTTCATTAGATTTCATATACGAATAAAATCATATGCTATTTGTCTTTCTCTGACTGTCTTATTTCACTTAGAAAATGTTCTCTAGGTCCATTCATGCTGTCAGAAAGGGTAAATACTTTTTTTTACAGTTGAGTAATATCCTGTTGTGCATATGTACCACAGCTGTATTACTCATTCATCTACTGAAGGACTCTTGGGCAGCTTCCAAATCTTGGCTATTGTAAATGACACTGTAGTGAACAGAAGGTGGCATATATTGTTTAAAATTAGTGCTGTTAGGGTTTCTTTGGATCAATTACAGAAGTGGAATCACTGAATCATAAGGCAGTTCCATTCCAATTTTTTGAGGTAACTCCATACTGCTTTCCACAGTGGCTGCACCAGTCTGCACTCCCACCAGCAGTGCACAAGTGTTCCTCTTTCTCTACATCCTTGCCAGCACTTATTGTTTGTGGATCTCTCACTATGATGCTGTGAAACTAGAAATAAATCAAAAGAAGAAAACTGAAAAATACACAAAGACATGGAAGCTCAATACCATGTTATTATACAATGAGTGGGTAACAATAAGATCGAAGAAGAAACCAAAGATACCTTGAAAAAAATGAAAATGAGAATGCAGCGACCTAAATCTGTGGAACATAAGGAAAGCAGTCTTAAGAGAGAGGACAATACAAAGCATTACAGGCCTATCTCAAGAAACAAGAAAAAACTCAAATAAACAACTTAACTTCACACTAAAAGGAACTTGAAAAAGAACAACAAACGAAGCCCAAAGTTAGTAGAAGGAAGGTAATAATAAAGATCAGAAATAAATGCAATAGAGTCTAAAAATCAATACAAAAGAACAGTGAATCTAAAAGATGGTTCTTTGAAAAGATAAACAAGATTGGTAAACATTTAACCAGACACATCAAGAAAGAAAAAGAGTGGGCCCAAATAAATAAAATCAGAAATGAAAGAGAAATTACAACTGACCCTAAAGAAATAAAAGGATTATAAGAAAAATATTCCAGACAACTATATGCCAACAAATTGGAAAACCTGGGTGAAATGGATAAATTCCTGGAAACATGCAATTTTCCAAAGCTAAATTAGGAAGAATCAGAGAATCTGAATAAATAGCTTACAACTAATGCAGTTGAAACAGTAATAAAAAAAAACTTGTGACAAACAAAAGTTATAGAGCAGATTGTTTCCCATGTGAATTTTACCAAACATTCTGAGAACTAACATCTCTCTTCCTCAAACTATTTCAAAAATTGAAGAGGAGGGAAGACTCTTAAGCTCATTTTATGAAGCTGACATTATCTTAATTCCAAAACCAGATAAAAACACTACAAAGAAAAAAGTCATAGGCCAATATCCCTGATACTAGCAAGCCTAATATAGTAATACATCAAAAAATCATACAGAATGATCAAGTGGGATTTGATTTATTCCAGGGATGCAAGGTTGGTACAATATTTTCAAATCAATAACCATGATACACCACATAAAATGAAGGATTAAAAACCACATGATCAATAAATGCAGAAAAGTCTAGCATTGATATATGATAAAAACTCTCAACAAACAGAACATACCTCAATGTAATAAAGACCATATATGACAACACTACTGCCATCATCATACTCAATGGGCAAAAACTACAAGCATTCCCATTAAGATTTGGAACAATACGAGGATATCTGCCTTTTACCTCTCTTATTCAATATAGTACTGGAATGCTTGCCACAGCATTCCAGTACTGTGTCCTAGCCACAGCAATGAGACAAGAAGAAGAAATAAAAAGCATCCATAATGGAAAGGAAGAAGTAAAACTGTCAATATGTTCAGATGACATGATATTTTACATAGAGAACCCTAAAGACTTCACCAGGAAAGTGCTAATGGTGATAAATGAATTCAGTAGGGTATCAGGATAAAAATTAATATCCATAAATCAGTTGTATTCTTATATGCCAATAATGAACTCTCAGAAGGGACAATTAAGAAAACAATCCCATTCGCCATTGCTTTAAAATGAATAAAATATCTAGGAATAAATTTAACCAAGAATGTTAAAGGCCAGTCCTGGGAATATTATAAGAGGCTGAAGAAAGAAATTGAAGAAGATACAAATAAGTGGAAGCATATATCATGTTCATGGATGGGAAGAATTAACATTATTAAAATGTCCATTGTACCCAAGAAAATCTGTAGATTCAACACAATTCCTACCAAGACACCAAGGAGATATTTCACAGAGTGATAACAAGTATTCTAAAAATTTATATGGAACCACAAAAGACCCTGCATAGCAATGACAATTTTGACAAAGAAGAACAAAGTTGGAGGAATCACACTATCTAATATCAATCTATATTATAAGGTCATTGTAGTTGAAACATCATGGTACTGGCATAAAAGCAGACACATAGATCAATGGAACAGAATAGAGAGCCCAGAAATAAACCCACACCTTCATAGTCCATTAATATTTGACAGAGGAGAAAAAAACATACATGGGCTAAAGATAGTTTATTCAATAAATAGTGTTGGGAAAACTGGACAGATACATGTATAAAAATAAAACTAGACCACTTTTTTATGCCACACACAAAAATAAATTCAAAATGAATTAAAGGTTTAAATGTTAGACCTGAAATCATAAAAATCTTAGAAAAAAGTATAAGCAGTAAAGTATCAGACATTGTTCATAGTAATAATTTTTTTCTGGTTTATCTTCTCAGGAAAGGGGAGCAAAAGAAAAAAATAAATGAATGAGATTACATCAAATTAAAAGGTTTTTGCACAGCAAATGAAACCATTGACAAAATGAAAAGACAATGCATGGAATGGGAGAACATATTCACTGATACAAATAATAAGAGTTTAATATTCAATATTTCTAAGGAACTTATGAAAGTCAACACCAAAAAAAATCAAACAATCCAATTATAAAAAATGGGCAAAGTTTCTGAAGAGACACCTCTCCAAAGAGGACATATGGACGGCCAATAGACATGAAAAGATGCTCGATGTCACTAATTATCAGAGAAATGCAAATTACTATCCACGACTCTTTTTTACAAAGGTCTGATTAGACCTTTCATTTCCATAGAGATATATGGAAAAGGAGGGAAGGAGAGAGAAAACATGACAATACAGCAGCCAAGCAAGTAGGCAGTGGCCCCTAATTAGACTCCCAGAACCGGCCCCTGGCTCCTCCATGAAAGCATTTCTAGTTTAACAGGGATTTTCCTCAGAACTCTCCTCTATGATTATCCCATCCATATACACATACAAAGAATAGTCAAAGTAACCCCCATGTAATGAAAAGGAAGAGTACCACCAGAAAGAATTTCTATAGCCAGATTTTAGACACTGAGAAGTTAAGAAGGAAATATTTTAGATTACAAGAATTATTTGGGAGCTCCACTTTTAACATAAAAAATTGATAATGCCTGCTTACTTGTTCATGAGGTTAATACTGGCAATTAAAAAACAGAAAGCATAGAGTACTTGAAAGCTCATTTGAGCTTCACCAAATTTACGAAAGATAGTCTATAGAAGAACTCCACACGAATAAGATATTTTTCTAATTCAAGTTACTACAATGTAATGTCAAAATTCAAATTATAAAATTGTGTATGAGTAATGTTATTTCATAAATGTATTCTAGAAAAATCAAAATACAAAATTTTACTTGCTGATTTTTCTTAAAGAATTATTTAGAATGTATATAGGAAACTCTATATTTTTATAATGGTCTACTTGTGCATTGAGACTACCTTAAATTTGTTTCTGCTCATAATTAATCAGGTTTAACAGTATTGCATTTTATATTGATTAAATGGTTTAAGTCCTTGGGCTATTCTGACTTAAAGATAAATTTCTTATAATATTTAATGATTTGAAGAGTGTCTGTGTAACTAAAAATTAATTTAGAAGATTGTTCTGAGGAGTAACAAAGAATACAAATAGAAGGGTTTTTTGTTTGTTTATTTAAGCGTATTCTCTTTAGGATTACAACTATGTTTCTCAAATGCTATTTTTATCATTTAACAGATCTGTTTGTATGCTTACAATTTACTAATTGCACTTTTTTCAAAAATATATTAGTTCTCAATAAGAGTTTTGAGGTTGATATGATTATCAGTGAAATGAGAAAAATCCAAATAAAGTCTGCCTTTATTATCAAATTTCACAGATAAAATGAATATTTTATTATTTAAATATTCAATGAGAACATTGTAGACTTCACGCTGCTAGTCAATGAGATAAATGAAAAACTAAATGCAAATTATAACAAAATTATAAATTATTTCCTATCCTTAATATATTCAATCAATCAAAAATATGTATTGAAATCGTTCTACACACAAAACATAACGATGGGTGAATTCATGGATCTGCTTTAAAAATTACCTTCAATGATTCATAATTGAAGAGAAGAGAACTCACATGTATAAATGATTGTAAAATGTAACAAAAATTCTTTCAAATAGGTAAGCAAATAAATTATAAAATCAAATGATGAGAAATGTTGTTTCCATCTGGAAAATATTACAAGGGAGAAATTCACTTAGAACCTAAATTTTACACTATGAAACACTAGTAACTTTTGAAAAATCATAAGTAAAAGAGGTGAAATTATAGATAAAGTCAGCCTGGTGAGAAAAGTGAAGGCATGTATAGTAAAATGCCAAAACCAAACAAATAAACAAACAAAAACTTTAACTTGGCTATACTATAGGCATATGTAACAGAGTAGAAGAGTGTGAAAAGAACATTAAATGGGATCAATAAGTTCTTAAATGCAAGGTGAAAAACTGAGAGATAAGGAATTGTTGAGCTCAGAGCTATAGCTCAGGGATGTTATTTTGGTAGTTACAGAGGTGGGACTAAAATGTAAATTAAGGAAATACAGAGCCTGGGCCAAGGCAGCAGCAGAAAAATGAATAGAATGATTCAAATAAGACATGTTTTTTGTTTGATTTTGATTTTATGCAGGGAATAAATGACAGTGATGATTAAAATTTTGCATTTGCATTTGGATTTATTTAGAGTATAAATGTTGAGTTTAACCTTCCAAATATTTCTTTAAATTTTTGTGCCCTGCAACTAGAGATGTGGACTTTTATTTCTAGCAGTGATTTATTTGATATAAGAGACAACGGGGCATCCTTGATGCACAACATCACTAGCCATCAGAGAGATGCAAATTAAAACCACAATGAGATACCACTTCACACCTGTCAGAGTGGCCATAATAAACAAATGAACAAACAACAAGTGCTGGTGAGGATGTGGAGAAAAGGGAACCCTAGTACACTGTTGGTGGGAATGCAGACTGGTGTAGCCATTGTGGGAAACAGTATGGAATTTCCTCAGAAAACTAAAAATGGAACTGCCTCTTGACCTGCTAGTCCACTGCTGGGTTATACCCTGAGAACCCTGAAATACCAATTCAAAAGAACCTGTGCACCCCAGTGTTCATAGCAGCACAATTTACAACAGCCAAGTCCTGGAAACAGCCTAAGTGCCCATCAGTAAATGAGTGGATCAAAATACTACGGTATATTTACACAATGAAATACTATACAGCAGCAAGAAAAAAGGAGCTCCTACCCTTTGCAACAGCATGGATGGAACTGGAGAGTACTATGCTAAGTGAAATAAGACAGGTGGTGAAAGACAAAGATCATATGATCTCACCTATAAGTGGAACCTAAACAACAAAACAAACAAATGAGCAAAATAGAACCAGAGACACAGAAATAGAGAACAAACTGGCAGTGACCAGATGGGAGGGGGGAGGGGGATAATGGGAGATGCAGGGGATGGGTCAAATCAAGGAACACAAGGACAAAGACAAGCTAGCAGAGGATTGAATGTGGGAGGTGGGCATGAATAGGGTGGGGGAGAGCAATGGGGGAAATAGGGAAAACTGTAATTGAATAACAATGAAAATAAATTCATAAATAAAAATAAACTGAGCTGTCACTTTAAAAGAAAAGAGACAATGGGGCAGAGAAATTTATTGTAATCTTGAGGCAAGTCAAGATCACTAAGAAAAGCATGCAGTTACAAACAATCAGTTGGTCAAAAATGAGTCTGGAAGGACAGTGACGATGATGTAATTCTGAATTAGATAAGTTCTAATAGAGATACTAGTTAGGAACTGAACAAAAAGTATATAACTGAATAGATGAAGGGAGAAGAACATTTGTAAGAATGGGAGAGCAAAGTGGACTTGAGTATGAATTGCTATAGATGTCAAAGAGAATTACAAAGAAAAAAACAGCTGTAGGATTTTTTAAGAAAGAGGTAAATAGATACTGATATCCTAAGGCAGGATATCAATTCAGTTCAATGCTGGAGTAAAAAACTGTGCAAAATGTAAGGAGGAGAGAGAATGAGATATAAGACTTTAATTAGAGGTGCATGTAATGATATCTAATAAAAGAAGTGTGATGAAACCAGTGTTAAGAATATGCGTATGGCCCTGGCCAGGTGGCTCAGTTGGATTGAGCATTGTCCTATACACCAAAAGGTTGCAGGTTCAATTCCCATTCAGGGCATATAACTAGGTTTCTATTTGATTCCCAATCATGGCGGGTATAGGAAGCACCAGACAGATGTTTCTCTCTCACATTGATGTCTCTCTCTTTCTCTCTCTCTCTCTCTCTCTCTCTCTCTTGCTACCTTTCTCTCTCTCTCCCCCTCTTCCTCTCTCTCTAAAATCAGTAAACATATCCTTAGGTGAAGATTTAAAAACAGAAAGAATATCCATATGTAAACCTGATATGCTACCCAAGTGTTAACTAAGCCAAGTATCTAACAAGTTGAAAAAAAATGTACTTAAGATTGCTTTTTCATTTTTCTATCACATTCAAGTGTAATTCCTCATTTTTAATTAGATTGTAAAATCACAAACATATATGACATATATGTCACAGAAATGATGAAAAATTAAATTTCAGGGAAATCTCTCATTAAAAATTACTGACAAAGCAAGAATTGAATATGAGTGAAAAAGTACATATATCATTGTCAAAGAGGATCTTAATTTAGCAGATAACTTTGTCTCCTAAAATATATTTTACTGAAACATCTCTAATTTTCATACTATAAAAATTGTTTTAACCACTATTCATAGATAAACATAGTAATATAGATTATTGTTTGTCTTAAATCCAGTTGAGGAAAGAAGAATCCCATGGGCCTTAATGATTTTACATTTACTAAGATATTTTACAATTATTATTCAAAGGAGAAAAAAGTCAAGTAATATAGGCTTTACTATACTGTGTTTGTTAAATTAAATAATTTGCATCATCCAAACTAATTCATTTTATAAAAGAGAACCAATTATATAAATAATCAAATTTAAAGATGTTTCAAATGCAGAATACACAAGAAAATTGGTAAGTTTTTGAGCAAGGAAAGAATTTTAATTTTACATTAACAACAAAAAGTATATTAGTCATTTTCCTTAACAATGTAGCTATATTTTTCATACTTCAGATATATTTTTAAGGTTACATTTAGATGATTACTGATTCTAGGTGTAAAGATATTATTTCTTATATATCAAATACAATGGAAATATATGTGACTTTTATTACAAAAAACTGATAATACAGTGAAACATGTATCTTAAAGCAAATAAGAAAGATTTTGACTAATACTTAGAAAAAAATACATGAAAAACTTTAATTTTTTTTCTTGTAATTTATTTTCTTATAATCAATCACTTTACTATTATATGGTAATAAATGAAAAAATATAGTTTCAGAGATTACAAAATGCAAATTAATTTGTTTGCCTTTATTTTATTTATTTGGTTTTGTTTTTTGTAGTTTTTGCATATAATGAATTTATTCCACATGAATTTATTTAAACAAGCTGGAATTCCAGTTCCATTATAAAATGGAAGAAAGCCCTGACTGGTGTGGCTCAGTGAACTGAGTGCCGGCCTGTGAGCCAAAAGGTCACCAGTAGGATTTCCAGTCAGGGCACGTGCCTGGGTTATAGGCCAGAGGCAACAAGCGGATGTTTCTCTCACACATCGATGTATCTCTCCCTTTCAGTCTCCCTCCCTTCTGCTCTAAAAATCAATACATAAAATCTTAAAAAAATAGAAGAGAACTTTTTGGAAAATTATATTAAGTTTAAAAGTAATAGGGAACAAGCAAAAAAAAAACCAGACATTTTTATGAGTGTCCGTAAGGAAAAATGTTATATCTTTTACAGTGATACGGCTTCCATATATGTAAACCTAAAAAAAATGCCAACGTGAGAGGCAGCAAGATCCAAAAGAATAGCTATTGTGGAAGCACTGACGCAGGCAGAAACCCAGACAATGTCCCGACTGGAGGTGAAGGCAAGGGGTAATTGTGAGAAAGGGATGGCAAACAATGACATCAGTAGAAGGACTACTGATGTCCTAGTTATTTTTATAGATACAGGTAAGTTAACAAAGGGACACTAATTCTAATGAATGTTTTTAATTTTCAGTACATCAGTCCTCAGTCTGGTAGACATAGTATCTGTTTTTTTATTATCTTTGTAAACAATTCATTGGGATACTATGTTGCTTTAGACCCAGTCCAAAGGGTTATTTTTGTCCCAATTTAAAGTCCCAAAGTTTTAAGGAATAAGACAAGCAAGGCAGTTCCTTTGTGATGGCAGCTCTGACTCCATTTTAAAGTGGCTCTATTTT
This sequence comes from Desmodus rotundus, assembly GCF_022682495.2. Taxonomy (NCBI): domain Eukaryota; kingdom Metazoa; phylum Chordata; class Mammalia; order Chiroptera; family Phyllostomidae; genus Desmodus; species Desmodus rotundus. Next base: position 27,157,373 of record NC_071397.1, read on the forward strand.
TATCCATGTTTTCTTTTCTGTTCATTCAAGACATTTTTTGAACCTGTTGGGAGACTGTCCTTTCCACAAAGGCCTGTTTAAGTGAATAATAAAACATTTTATATGCTGTTGGTTCATATTTGGTGATATCAGTCTGAATATCCAAAATGAATTCTGGTTTGGATTATCAATTCCATATGTGTTAGGTGTTAGGTGACTAGAACTTCATACTTGGCTATACAGATATGATTTTTAATGATATTTGGCTATCTACTCAGTTTTAAAACTATAATGAATAATTCAAAAGAGGAAGGTAGACATATAACACAATTCTGGATTTAATTCAATTTAGTTTATTCTTATGGCCCCAGGATTATAATGAATGACTCTGTCTTTTAAGTTGATAAAATATTTTGCTAAAACTATCTGTGATAAGCACATATTTAAAACACACCTGTGTGACTCACAGATAAAGAGCAGGATAACAGCTATGAGTTGGGGGCAGGTTAGGGGGTTGAGTTATTGAGCAAAGGGAAAAAGAACTCATAGACATGGACAACGGTGTGGTGATTGTGGTGGGGGGCAAGGATAAGGGGGATAAAGGTAATGGGAAAAATAATAAACAAATAAGTAAAAGACACCTGTATGAAGTGCAAAGCTTTTTTGTTTTTGTTTTTAATATATTATTTATTTATTTTTAAAGCAAGGGGTAAGCGAGGGAGAAAGAGAGGGAGAGAAACATCAATCTGTGGTTACCTCTCCTGTGCCCCCTACTGGAGACACAGCCTACAACCCAGGCATGTGCCCTGATTGGGAATCGAACTGCCACCCTCTGGTTTTCAGGTTGGTGTTCAATCCACTGAGCCATACCAGCCAGGGCTGAAGCACAAAGTTTTGGGGGGTCAATTTTATAACTGTAGGAATAGTACTTTTGGTACTATATTCTGGTAATACCTGCTCTAATGTAAATGTGAGAAGCTTACAAAATACTTTAAAGAATAAAATAATGACCGAAAAAAAGGGTTGAACTTCAACATGCATAAAATAAATTTTATGAATCCTTAATAAAATTATGTAGCTTCTAACACTTGGAGCACTTAAAATTAGTGCAGTATCAGTCAATATGTTTAGTACTTAATGCATCACAAGACAAAGGAGAAAAATTGTTTAAGATTCTTCTGAGAGAAAATGTTTAGTTCACTTGAGGAGCTATCCTTACAGCTTGACGTTTGTTTTGGTAGAATGTATGCTCTTTTATTTCTCCCTCCGTGTACACAAATCCTTTGTCAGTATTTCGGAATAAAACCTAGAGGAACAATAAGAAGCTGGTGCCAGACATTTTGAGTTATTTTCCCTTTGAGTTGTTTTCATTGTTTAGATGAAAATAGTCAATTTACTCCTTGGAATAATCAGACAATGAGCAAGGAATCTCTCCACTCCAGACAGGTTGGTTAAGGTACAGCTCTGACTTGCTTTGTACCGTTCGGGGCTGTCCGGCCCCGGGTGGGAGTCGCTGTAATCGACACCCACTGTGATATGTCAGAACCCGCCAACAGCCAGGAGCCAGCTCCCATAACTCAGCATGGCCTGTGCGAATGTACTCATAAAGTTACACATTTGAACCCTATAAAATCGCCATTTTGCAGGTCAGAAACAGTAAAAAATCAGCAATTTTAAAAATAGATCAATTATATTTTTCCTTTTGATGAAAGAAGGTAATTGACACCTCTTTCAGGTGTCATTCAGTCCAATCGCTTCATTATAATTTTAACTGCAGTCTCGGCCTGTGCCACAAGTATACAATACTTTATTAATATACAAGTATTTTTGTATATTAATAAAATATTTTATATAGTATAAAGTCATGAATGATCAAAGCAATCAATAACTTTGTTAGTAGATGTCACAATTATCTTAATTCCCTAAAATTGTGTATTTTTGAAAAGGGGAGTTTAGAAGAAAATTGATCTGTCTATAAGTATTTATTATTTGAAATCTGAATAACCAATAAATGCTAAGTATAATTGTCACAATAATGTTATTGAATATTTTTTCTGGTTGTAAGATCAATTATTGCAAGATTAAATCAAAATCAGGTATGAGACAGCAATAAATATTATGTGGCATCTCAAGAAATAAGTGGATTTGTATTTGGAAATCCCAATATTTTGTGACAATGTATAAGAAAATTAAACTTCCTAGAATGTTGTCAAAATTACTTTAAAATTACAGAATAAGCACAAAGTGTGGGGCTTGGATATAAGCAGACACATATTTGAAATATTGTAGTTTTACACATAGTCATAACAATATTAGAATGCAAACCAACTTATTATTCTTGTAAAACTTTCAAAGGTGTTTCTGATAGGGTGTTGCTTTTAGCGATGATTAGAACACATGTAAGATACCGATATTTTTTTAATGCTGATATGTATCTAATATCAGGCATCCATTCTAATCACATAGAAATGACATTAAGTGTGCTATATTATGGGGGAAAAAACACCGATTTTGGTTTCCCTCTTGATATTTAATTGCAAAAGAGAGCCTGCAACAAAACAATTTTTTTAATTCAATCCTTCACGTGTATTTACTGATTTTTTTATTTTTCAAATTGACCTTATCAATAAATGATCCACTCTTTGTCTTAAAAATTCCGTTCAAGAAGATGTAAACAACTCTCTGAATACATTTCTTCTTGGTGGTATTTTAATTTTAATAGTTATATAAGGCATTTCTGTTTATAATTTGGGGGAAACTAAAGCCTACCTTTTGGCTGCTTACCTGCTCCAGTTAGCCAAACACTGAGGCACAGATTGAGCATTACGTCGAGTCCGGTGAAAAGCAGATGAGAAACACAAGCTTAGGTCCTTGCCGTAGGAGGATGAATTCAGATTAAGTGTTAAAGAAAAAAAACAATAACGTAGCACGTGGAAGATCTATTCCCAAAGGTGTATGTGAGGGGAACAGGCCCTGTGAAGACAGCAGATAACTACAAGGGTATTACTTAGAGCAGCAATTGCCTCGTCATTGGAAAAAGCAAAATGATTTGCCAGTTTGAACAACCTTTAGCTTGTACATTTAGCTGGATGCAGCGCGGCTCTGTGCAGGGTGGTTAGAACCCAAACACATTTTGATTTTTAGGGACCCTGTTGGCCCATTACCATTGTTAGCTTGATCTAGAGAGAAGGATGAAGTCCCCGTGACAGTCGAACTATAACTGTTTTATTGACTCTAGTTTTCTGAATCTCGTTGCTCACACTACAATTTTTTAATCCTTCCCTAATTGCTCTCTTTAACTTCTCATATCCTACAGGTACAAGGTTCAGTAAATTACCATCTTTAAGAAGCAGCCCAGACTTACTAACTAGAGGAATTCATCTTCCCTGATTGAGCTGATTAATTCACATTTTAAAGCAGGAATGCAAAGAGATTGTTGTTTTTATCTTCTTCTTACATGGCTTTTTATTAAAAACTCTATGTCTCTATACAAGAGAAATAGAGCTTCAAAGTAATAAAAGTTGGCATCAACAACATGTAGTAATGATTCATTGTGTACAGAATAACACGGTTTTCAGAATTCATAAAGAAATAGAGCAATTTCAAAGAAAAATGAGAATAAACCCATTCACTCATTTCAAATACTGGTCAATGCTATTAAGAAAAAAAGCAAACAATAATATAACTTCAGTACTTATCGAATATTATGTCATTAAATAGTACAAACATTTCAAATATCTATTAAAAAAGTTAAAGTATGTTAGGTCATGAAAACTCATATATTCTAAAATTAGGTATAATTCTACATTACCTAAATTAAAGTACTATTACTAAAATAAAATCCTACAAAATAGTAGCCAGAAATAAAACTTAAAAAAAATTGAAGTTAAAGTAGAATATTTTTTAAATTTCAAAGATATTGTAGAATATTTCATTAACAAATTACATGAATATACTACATATGATTTACTTTAAGATCTAGCCAATTCAGTGATCAAAGAAAATTTAATACAATAAGTGTTTGTACTTACTTATATTAGTAAATAAAAATAAAAATTATTGAAAAACCCTATAAATCAAAATCATGAAAAGAAAACTAAAAAAACAATAAAAAGAAAAGTAGAGATGTAATGACTATAAAACAAAAAATAAAGCTAATGAATTTGTAAAAGTATTGGTTTATTGAAAAAAGGATAAAATAGAAGTTAATATTTATTTTAATTTTATTTCTGTACATCATTACTAATAATTAACAACTGAAGATGTACATTAAAAAAACTTTCAGTTACAAAGTTTTGAAATATTTGTTCTAGTTCTGTGAAATATGTCATTGGACTCTTGATAGATATTGCATTGAATCTACAGATTTTTGCAAGGTACTATGGACTTTTTAATGATGTTAATTCTTTCTATCCATGAATACTGTATGTGCTTCTACTTAGTTGTGTTGTTTCCATTTTTTTCTTCAGTGTCTTATAATTTTCTGAGTACAGGCCTTTTATATCCTTGGTTAGGTTTATTCCTAGATATTTTATTCTTTTTATAGCAATGTGAATGGGACTGTTTTCTTAATTTCCATTTCTGTTGGTTAGCTATTGGAATATAAAAATGCAACTGGATTCTGGATATTAATTTTGTATCCTGCTACTTTGCTGAATTGATTTATAAGTTCTAGTAATTTCTTGGTGGAATCTTTGTGGTTCTCTATGTACAGTATCATGCCACCTGCAAATAATGATGGTTTTACTCTTCCTTTCCAGTTTGATCTCTTTTTATTTCTTCTTCTTGTCTGTTTGTTGTGTCTAGACACCTAGTACTATGTTGAATAAGAGAGGGGAAAGCAGACATCTTTGTCTTGGTCCCAATCTTAAGGGGAATTCTTGTAGGTTTTCCCCATTGAGTATGAACCACAAAAGGCCCTGCATAGCAACAGGAATCCTGAAAAAGAAGAAAAATGTTGGAGGCATCATGCTACTTAATATCATACTGCTGTAAGCCCATAGTAATCAAAACAGCGTGGTACTGGCACAAAAACAAACACATGAATCAATAGAACAGAATAGAGATACCAGAAAAAACCCACACCTTTATAGTCAACTTATATTCAACAGAGGAAGCAAGCACATACAATGGGATAAAGATAGTTTATTCAATATATGGTGTTGGGAAAAGTGAACAGAAACATGCAGAAAAAAGAAACCAACCCACCTTTTTTAGACCACACACAAGAATAAATTCAAAATGGATCAAAGATTAAACGTTAGACTTGAAACCATAAAAATTATAGAGGAAAACATAGGCAACAAAATCTCAGACACTTCCCATAGCAATATTTTATTGGATATATCTCCCCTGGCACAGGGAACAAATAAAAAAAAATAAACAAATGAGACTATATCAAACTAAAATGTTTTTGCACAACAAAGGAAACCATCAACAAAATAAAAAGACAACTCACAGAATGAGATAACATATTTGCTGATACATCTGATAAGAGATTAATATGGAACATTTATAAAGAATTTACAAAACTCAGCACCAAAAAAGCCCAAACAACCCCATTAAAAAATGGGCCTGAATAGGACCTGAACAGGTACCTGGCAATACAGATTGCCAGCAGGCATATGAAAAGATGCTCAATGTCACTAATCATCAGAGAGATGCAAATTAAAACCACAATGAGATATCATCTGACCCCTGTGAGAATGGCTATCATAAATAAACCAACAAACAAGTGCTGGTGAGGATGTGGCAAAGAGGGAACCCTTTTGCACTGTTGGTGGGACTGCAAACTGGTGCAACCACTGTGGAAAGCAGTATGGAGATATCTCAAAAAATTAAAAATGGATCTGCCTTTTGACCCAGGATTTCCACTTCTCTGAATATATCCACAGGAACCCCAAACACTAATTCAAATGAATATAAGCACCCCTATGTTCATTGCAGTGTTATTTACAATTGCCAAGGTATGGGAGCAGCTCAAGTGTACATCAGTTGATAAGTTGATAAAATAACTACAGGACATTTACACAATGGATTATTATTTGGCTGTAAAAAAGAAGAAAATTTTACCCTTTGCAACAGTATGGATGGACCTGGTGAACAGTATGTTAAGTGAAATAAACCAGTCAGAGAAAGATAAATACCATATGATTTCACTCATATGTGCAATCTAATGAACAATCTCAACTAACAAGAAAAATGGGAGACAGACTGATAGAGAGCAGGATAACAGCTGGAGGAGGAAGTTAAGGGGTAGAGGGATTAAGCAAAAGATAAAAAGGATTCATGGACATGGACAATAGTGTGGTGATTTCTGGGGGAGGGGTATAAGGATATTAAATGTTAATGAAAAAATAAGATAAATATTGAATCAGAAAATAAATAAATTCCACTTAAAATATCATAAGATATTAAATACTTAGGAATAAATTTCACTAGACATATCCAATAACAATAAACTATAAACTCCAAGGTATTTCTGAAAGAAATTTAAGAACATGAATCAGAAGACTCAATATGTTTAAATATCAGTTCTCCACAAAATGATATGTAGATCCAAAGGAAATGTGATCAAGTTTTACCAAACTTTTTGGACAACTTCATAAGTTAACTGTAGAAATTAATGGGAAATACAAAGGACTTAACCAAAATAATTTTTAAAAAGATAAAGTTGAAGGACATACATTGACATTGTGATATTATAAAACAACAGCAATCAAGAAAGTGTATGGTATTTGCATAAGTTAGACAAACATAACAGTGGAAAGAACAAATGATCTAGAAATGGATCTCCACATACAGAGATAACTGACTTTTGATAGTGGTGTGAAAACATTTCTGTGGAGGAAGAATAAATAGTCTTTTCCACACAATGGTGCTAGAACAATTGTAAATCCATATAGAGAAATAAAAACACTTCACCTATGTCTGCATCATATACAATAATTATTCAAAATGAATCATAGACTTAAATACCTAACCTAAAACTATAAATGTCTAGAGAAACTTTAAAATTAAGTATTTTTATAAATTGTTAGCTGTACATTTATTCAAATTGAAATAAAAAGCAGGATCTATAATGTATAAAAAATAAATTTGATTTTTCAAAGTTAAGAATTTTTGCTCTTAAAATACACTGTAAAGGGAGTAAAAAGATGCGTATTACTAGGAGAGAACATTTGATATATATGATAAAGTAATTTTACAAAGAGTATATAAATAATTCTCAAAATTAAATAATAAAAAATTGAACAACCCAATTAAAGAGGCACATAAGATTTGCACAGATACTTCACCAAGGAAGATGCCAAGTAAGCAGAGGAAAATATATTCAGCATCATTGCTCATTATGGAATACCAATTAAAACCAGAAGACATAATGATACATACATTAGAATGATCATATTAAATGTTGGCAAGTATGTGGAGCAATTGGATTACTCATACATTGCTTCTGTGAATATAAAATTGTACGTCTTTGAAAGTCAGCTTAGCAGTTTTCTAGAAAGTTAAACACGTAGCTCTAATAGGAGGGGGGACTCAGAAAAACCCAGAATTATCTTCTGGAGGGCAGACCCCTTGTAGCACAGGCTTCCATCACAAGGTGAGTGTTGTAGGAACCCATCTGTACCAGTGCACCAGCTGGTGGTGTTGTGAGAGGCTACATTCAGCTTCAGTGAATTTTTTGAAGACTTTTCAATGTGTTGGTCTCTTTCATGATGGGTAATTTATCAGTGCACCTGCCTACACCATGCTAGTGTTCAGCAGATTTTGACCAAAAATGACATGACTCCCCCTCCTCTCTTCCTATTCATCCCATTCCACCCCAAGACACCTCTTTTTTTGTTAGTTTTCCCAGATGAAAAAAAGTTTTCAAGGGAAACATTTTGCCAATGTGGAAGAGGTGAAACAAAAATCAGCAGAAGCACTAAAAGATATCAAAATCAACAAGTTCAAACACTGTTTTGAGCAGTGGAAAAAATGTCCCAATAGGTCTTTTGCATCAAATGGAGAGTACTTTGAAGTTGACTGAAGTTTAAACATATAAAAGTACACAATTTTTATATATAAATTCCAGTTGTTTGGGGTATTCTCTCATATATGTCCAATTCATTTCATTTCAAGATATGAAAGCAAATGCCTGTACATTTTATATAGACTCAAATATTCATTGTAGCTTTATTTTAATAGATATAAATTGAAAATAACACAAATGTCTGTCAACTGGTGATTGAATAAAATATGGTAAATCCATACAAAGAAACACAACTCAGCAATAAAATTAAAAAGAAAAACAGTTGATATGAACAAAAACATGGATGACTCAACCTAATTATACTTAGTAAAAATATAAAAATTGCACATTGTATATTTTCATTTATATATAATTCTAGAAAAATGCAAACTGACATATAGTAATAGAACTCATATCTGTGGTTACCTGTGGAGAGAATGTGTGGATGGGCAGGAAGTGCATGGAGAGAAAGGAGGAAGGGAGTACAAGAGGACATAAGAAAACTTTGAGAGGTAGTCATTATATCTATTGTTTTCATTGTGTTGATGGTTTTCACTGGATGGATAGATGATAGATGTGATGATACGTAGGTAGATAGAGATTAGTAGTTATAAATATACATACTTTATTTCAAAATGTGTAAAATTATATGCAGCTTATGTAATGTCAATCATACTTCAATAAAGGTGTTATAAAAATATTAAAATTTGTAATGGCAGTGTCTTCCTTATATGATTGGCAAAGGTTTTATAAAATATTAACCAATTGGTAAAGTTATAGGGAAATAAAGATCTCATATTTCTTGTAGTTGTTTGAATTCCTATAAACTCTACAGAACAGTCATATATTTCAAATACATGAACTTCCACTGACAGCTTTCCAACAGTACATCAGTATAACAGTATGTTAAAATGAGGATCTTTCTCTCTCAGCCTTAACAGAGTTTTCAGATTTTGAACATTACAGTTGTTTCCAGTAAACTCCATATCCCAAAATGCAATGTTAATTCACCAGTATAAGAAAATCTGAAAGATTTTGAAATCCATTTGGTCAACATTAAACATCAATCACCTTGTGGGTATAAGAGTTGAGGTAGAAAGATTTGGACAGGAGTTTCTCATTAATATTTGCATATTTGTGGCCCTCATCATCACCTACAGAAATTTCCTGTAAAGAAAATATATATCACTTCTATGAGGATTACATATGTAATTTTAAAAAACTGTGGGTTTCTAACTTGTGAAAAAAGTGGTTTTCTTTTATCTGAAACTGCTAAATGAAATAGGAATACTCATGCTCAAAGACACATGAATGACAGCCACAGTCACTAAATACGAATGCACATGACACCCAAAATATATGGGTGTCTCAAAATCAGCTGATTTTTTCATGTGCCCTCTATCTCATTTTTAAATATATTTCTTTCTGATTACTGATTGAAATGCTTTTTTGATATTTTTTCAGAGGAAATATGGAGCCCTGAGAATCCCATATTCCTAGTAAAACTCAAATAAGCAAACATGATTTACCCCCAAGAATGGAGAAATATTTGAATTTGGAATTTGGTGAAGACCTTTTGGAAAGAAAAAGTAAGTTGCTTTTTTTTTTTTTGCCAACTTTGGATTGCTTAATCTTCCTACCTGCTCTCTGGGGTGCATGGTTGGTGCTGCTCCCTGAATCATATGTGGCTTTGACTTTCCTCTCCCTCAATTGCTGTCTATTGTGTGCTGAAAACAAGGAACAAATTATACTCTGAAATATGGGATGTAGGAGAGATGCTGAACAATTCAGTATATTTTAGAGACATATAAAATCATTGAAAAGTTATCTTTTTCCTATAATTTTGGCAGCAAAAAGTTAGAAAAAAGACTGCATCTCTTCTTTGTTCCAACACTCTCCTTAGGAATCGTTTGTGGCATGCCATGTGATTTAATTTACACTCTTTCAGAAGGAAGTCAAGGCGTATCACGACAGCTATGCACAAAGTCCCTCTAGTATACTCAGAATTGTTTTATTTGCTCCCCAGTAACTCCTTCAAGGCTCATTCTTCTAGGATCCCATGCTGCTGTAAATTTAGAGGATTTTTGTTGATTTCTCAGAATAAAATATTTCTCAGATTAAAATTTTTTGCATTTGTTGCAATGTTTCTTTAACTTAAATTTATCTGCTTTGTACATCCCAGCAAGCCCTTAAACTTTCCATACCGATGTTGCTAACCTTTGTCTTCTCAGTGCTTACAATAATTTCATTTTATTTCCATTTACTTTTCCACATCTCCATGGGACTCAAGTAGTGAGATGTCACAGTAGGGGCCTAAATAGTCATCTTTCAAACCTTCCAGCTGTCACCTCTAAACATTTTCTACTACTAAAATACCTTTAAAGTTTCCAAAAAATGCATAAAACCTTCTAAGACTAAAAAATATTACTAGCATTTATATATGAGTAGAATCTACAGAAAAATCGACAGTATAGGTTCTACATTAAAAATCATAGAGCTACTTGGGACAGTTTAGTCTCTGAGAGAACAATTAGTTCATATTTAAAGAAATAATGATGTATGTCTATGAGTCAAGTCAAGGGACATGTATAAAGGACCCACGGACAAGGAAAATGTGGGGGGATGGAATATGGGAGAGGGAGGTGGGCAGGGCAGGGGAGAGTAATGGAGGAAAAGGGAGGACACCTGTAATTGAACAACAATATTTTTTTAATGTAGTAAATGTGACTCATATATCATGTATTTCATATAGAGAGAAAAAGAGAGCTTCTATATTGTGCTTAATGTTAATTCATTTTTTAATTAGAAGAGGATATTTAAAGATGAACCTAGTATACATTTATAATTATGTATAATACAAATAAAGCCTTAGGAAAATATTTTAAGTAAAGTGACAACTATATTTTGGTTTCTAATAAGATAGTTAGCAAGATATTGTCAAAAAGACTTAGACACTCTGAAGCAGAAGCAAGCAAAGAAACACAAAGCTGCATAAGAATTGAAAACAATGAGATTTTTTAATTAAACATTCACCAATATTTTTGAGTATGCTAGATTTCATAATGAAATTTTATTAAAAATTTGGACAACAAGCTGGTCTACAAACACACAAGTCTATCTTTGGGAAAAAAGTAATGATGAATAATTAGAAAAAAATACAGTCAAAAGGAAGTATAGACAAACTAGACACACACTGAATTCTGAAAAATATACTTAAAATATTGAGTTTGAAGCTTATAGAAATATCTATATCCATCAAAGAACAAAAGTGATTTTTAAAGGGTAATATTCATACTACTTAAATTCCAAGTTTATAAAACTAAGAAATGAGAACAATATTATAATTGTAATTATTTCTAATCGGTGGCTTGATGAATATTTAACAATAGTGTCTGTAACTCACCTGTTATTTTGAGCTTTTCCAAAATAAATCTATTTTAAATGTTTAGCTAAATGAATAGACAATATGTAAATCCTTTTTATTTTCTCATGTTTGTCTAAGTAACCAAAGATCTCTTTCATGATGTATTGTTTCTATAAAAAATGTAATTAACTTTCAAATATTCTTTGAGAAATTTTGAAATATTTTTACAAGTGTTCTATTTCTAAAGGAAGATCTATAAATGATTTTTTTCCATTTAAACATTCAATTTTTATTTAAATGTATTTATATGTATAAACAACCTATACTTTTGGCTCATTTAACATTGTAACAAAAATAACCAACAGTTTTGAATTTTCTGGGGCTTAAATTTATAGTGTCTATTTAAGTCATTGGGCTTCTGTCTTTCTCACTTTCTCTTTCTCTTCCCCAGCCCCACCTCAGTCTCTCTTCTTTATCATCTAAGAAGAAACATATGATAAACAAACAAATGAACCTTGTGTACAGGCAGTGGGAACTCTCTCATTGGTCCCTGAGGTGTGGTTTGGCAGTAGATGATGGTCCGATTACCAGTTACGGTGCTGTACTCTTTGCCAGCCCATCAACCATGGTGTTCCAGTTTGCCTACTATAAATATGGTACATTTTGCTGGCACTCAAGGATGATGTGACCTTGACCTAAGAAAAAGTTGATGGTCCCTGCCCTTCTTGGCTGAACTGCTCCCAACTAGACCCCTTTTATCACAGCAGAGCCTCAATGTGTCATGCCCTTGTGTGAGTGCTTAATTTAAATTGCCGTGTCTCGGTAGATATATTAGCTTTCAATTCAGAGCTACATCTGAGCGTATTACCTGACTAACATGGCAAACTATGCATTCTTCTGTGAGAAATAATGTCAAGGAAAATTTGTAAAAGCAGTTGGAAATGTCTCAGACTACTTTTGAGTTTTCTGCCTGTACTCCACCTTGACCTCTCAGTTTCCATCCAGAGTCTCCATTCCCCCAACCCTACTATCGGGGCTAGGACATGCTGGGGTGGGGTTCTCTGTAAGGTGTTCACTTAACATTTTAAAAGGGAACATTCAATATCTATCCTCTATCTATCATCTATCCGTCATCTACCCATCTGTCTACCTACCTAATCTATCTATTGATCTATCTATAAAAATGCTCTACCTGTTAAATAAATATTAATTTACTTACATTAATGTGTGCCTGCAGGTACATGCAGATATGCATAAACATTTATTTTTAGAGTTTACTGTCATCATAGTCATATATTAAATTTTAGCAAAAATGCATTTGAGAACCAATATGTGATTGTATTATATTTATAAATTACTTATAATCCCAGTCTATTAAATTTTGCATTCGAAGTCATTTTGACAATATTACTTATTGTATTTTGCATAATAACAATAAGTTTTAAAAATTACTATACTAGTACTAATATAATACAAAGAACTTCATTATAAAGTCTTAGAAGATTTAATATTCTATTTAGCACTTTAGCACATTTTGGAAAAAAGTAATGAAAATTAGAACAAGAGTCTTTCATGCAATGTAATTGCAATTCTGTGTAAGGACGTGCATTTCTGGTATTGGCTTTACGTTGTTTGGTCTATACATCTATACAACAGGAGCCAGTGTGTGTTCTATTTGCATCACCAGATTGTTAATGAGAATTAGTGCAACAATATGTAAGTCAAGTATTTGTGGGAAACAATTTGCTGTAGAAAATTGCTCAGAGCTCAGAGAGTTATTTGATATAGAAAAGGCTTTATTGAGATTACACTGTTTCAGTGATCTCATAAATTGCCTTATTAGGTATCAGATTTTACTTTTTCCAGTTTATTAACATGGAATAATCTTTAAAAAATGCCAGTGATTACTTGTGTCTTGCAATTGTAACTAAAACTCATTTCAGTCAACTGCGTATTTCATACATGTTAGCCAATGTAATGGTATGTAGCAGGTGTCCCCAATCCCTGGCCACAGACTGATACCAGACCATGGCCTGTTAGGAACTGGGCTGCACAGCAGGAAGTGAGTGGCCGTGGAGGGAGTAAAGCTTTATTTGTATTTACAGCTGCTTCTCATCACTTGCATTACTGCCTGAGCTCTGCCTCTGGTCAGATCAGCAGCAGAATTAGATTCACATAAGAGCACAAACCCTACTGTGAACTGTGCACGTGAGGGATCTAGGTTGCGTGCTCTTTTTGAGAATCTAATGCCTATGATCTGAGGTGGAGCTGAGGTGGCGATGCTAGTGCTGGGGAGCAGCTGCAAATACAGATTGTCATAAGGAGAGAAATTTGTCTTCACAGAGACCATAATAAAGCAATTGTTTGCAGACTCATATCAAAACCCTATCATTGAGCGGCAAGTGAAAATTAAGCTGCATCTGGTGGTAGGCTATAAAGCCATCCCCCATCCTCAGTCCCTGGAAAAATTGTTTTCCACAAAACCAGCCCCTAGTGCCCCCAAAATTAAGGACTGCTGGTGTATGGAAAACAGAGAGGAGATGGGCCATTTGTGACCAATTTAGTTGACTTTATTCAACACCAAGGGACTGAATAGTTGAAGATGTCCTCCCTTCCACACACCAACCAGCAGGTGAAGACTGACTCATTTAGTTTCAACATAAGATGTAACAACTTTACTTTGACATGACATATGAATGTGCAGAGTTGCAATAGGAAAGTGGATTTGAATTATTGACACCATTGCTTTTCCCCCTAATGGGGGAGAATATTTTTTTAAACATTCTGATATCTTTATTTTCCTCTGCACAGTGTAATCAATCTCGCTAAAACTTTATATTAGAACTCTTTCAGGTTTTGACAGTTGTTTACTTTTAATTTTATGAAAAAAATTGCCTAGTAAAGAATAATAATTTGTGAATGCCTTTCTTAAAATGAACAAGTCAAATGATCAAATAAGAAAATACTAATATCTATGTTAGTGACATCAAAGCAATAAATTTTTATATTAAAAAAGGTGACCACAGGTTGTTTCCCATGCTGTTGTAGTCTTTTTTTATGAGTAATTCAAAAATAGTCCATTAACAGTATGCACTTTGCAGGTTTATTGCTGTTGGATACTTAAGGAAATAGGTATCAGTAGATATAGGATATTTCATCTTACTGTGAAAGAAATTTCTCAGAAATGGCAGCCTTATTCCCCAATTTGTGTGGAAGAACTCGTGCCATGGAAGGCACAGGGTTAGAAAAGAGCAGCACCTGCCTCCTCTGCTTCCTCCAGGATTCTGGGCTTCAGTTCCTACAAGAGGGCAGAAGCTGACTGTCTTTTCACTGGCAGAAAGGTAAGTTATGTGGGTAGAAGATTCCACACTTCCGAATACACCTAGATAACACGTACAACCTCCATCCTCCTAAGGAAACAAACTCTAGAAACTAATATGACTTAATTCTCTGCTTTACTTTTGTAAACAACAAAAACAATACTAACATCTCCATATAAACTAATAATCTTTCTCTCTACTTTTCACATCCCATTGCCTGACTTAATGGCCATAAACTGAGAATACCCTTGTGTACTTGGTATAATTCTACAATGATATTTATCTTTAGAACTAGATTTTCACATAAAGATATGTTAGTTTTAAATGAATGTTTAAATTAAATGTTCATTTTCTAATTTTAAAAAAGTATTTTATATCACCTAAGTTATACTTACCAGTGTTCATATTTCACACCTACATAATGAAGTAAAGGATCCTGATGGTCTTAGTGATGCATATCTGCTAATTCCATGAATTTGGTGGATCAAAACTATTTTTAAGACTAAGATGCTAAAAATATCATACTCAAGTGCTGCTATGTTTTTATTTGAAAATATGTTAATTATATGGATGAACATTGAGTACATCAAAACTCATCTATAAATAAAACTGCTCTCAATGTTCGAAAAAAATAAGGTAGGGACAATATTCATACATGTTTGATTAATACTCAGGAGTGAGTTTGCTGGAGTATATGGAAAGTACCTATACAATCGGAGATCCCCCCAAAACCGGAATTATTTTCTAGAGGGCAGGCCCCTTATAATACAGGCTTCCCCTACTAGGTGAGTGTTCTAAGAAAAAACCTGTATCAGTGTACCAGCTGGTGTTGTTGTGAGAAGCTGCGTCTTTGTTCCACTTCAGTGAATTTTTTTGAAGACTCTTTTCAATATGTTTCCTCATTTCATGATGGGTGATTTACAAGAGCCTCTGACCACACTGTTTCAGCAGATTTGACCAAAGATGGCATGCCTACCCCATGCCCACCCCCATATACCAGATATCACACAGAGTGACTTTTTCTTTCCCAGATGAAAAAAGTCTTCAAAGGGAAACATTTTGCTGATGCGGAAGAGGTGAAACAAAAACGGCAATGCTAAAAGGCATCAAAATTGATGATTTCAAAAACTAAGAATAAACACACACATTTTTATAAATATGTTCCATATTTTTTAGGTCCCCTTTGTACACTTGTTAATGAATTGATAAACTGTTTCCCAAAGTAGTTAAACCATTTGAACTCCCATCAGCACTGATGACATTTCAGTTATTTCTCACTCTAACCAGAAGTTATTATTTTCAGGTTTTTTTATTTGAAAATTCTAATAAGTATATAAAAGTAAATGTAGTATTTTAATCTACATTTTCTTAATACTTAGTGATGGTGATCATCTGCTTCTGTGCTTATACATCATCCATTTATCTCCTTCAGTGAAGTGTATATTTAAATCCTTTTCCCAGTTTGAACTTAGGCTACTTTTCACCCTTACCATTGAGTGTGAGTACATGGGCACATTTGTGTGTGTGTGCATGCAGTGGATTTCATCATGGGTAAGTTATAATATGCAGATATGTGCTTCATGTGTATTTTCAACGAGTCTCTGACTTCACTTTTCATTTGTTTAAACATGTCTTTCAAAGAGCTGATTTTTTGTTTAACCCTGCGGCATTCACAGCTGATCTGAGAGATACAAACTCTTATCTTAAATATTGTTACCTATATCAGATGCATAGGTTCAAGGTCATGCCTAGCTGCACATTTCTACATGACTAATCTTAAGTCATAATGTTTAAGCTGTCAGTTTGGTTATAACATGTATTTCATAAGAGTGTTTGATATTCAATAGTAAATTGTATCTGAGAGATACCGTTTATCAAAATATTTTTGTAAGTGTTGTGAAAAGTATCTGTGCCTTGAGCATACTAATATTGTTTGTGATGACTGTTACAAATGTTTTGCAAAGCCAACTATTGAAGATTCTGATTAATTAATGGTAAAGACATTTTTTGGTTGTATTTTGCAGCAATATCCATGTTTCTGTTATTTGAAAACAAAAATTTCTATTCTTTATGTTTTTATATTTCTTTTTTTAATAATATCTAGGTTGTAACTGAAAATAATCATGTGTTTTTATTATATAAATATAATAAATGCAAATCTGCAATATTTTCATTATTGTTATTCTATTACGGTTGTCCCAATTTTTCTCCCTTTGCCCTCCTCTGCCCAGCCCAACACCGACTCCCACAGTCCATCCCCACACTGTTGTCCATGTCCATGGGTCATACTTGTTCTTTGACTAGTCCCTGCCCCTTCTTTCCACTGTTTACATTTTTTATTTAGTTACAAAATAGTCAAAATTTTGAACTGTTTTTTTGATGCAGGAAAGATTATTTTATATACAAAAAGTACTAAATTCTTAAAAGGTTAAACCAAAATATTCTCAAAATGATTTTTTCATTTGTTTGGTGCATCTAACAATTGCCAATAATAATATTTTTAAATTGAACTTACTGGGGTGACATTGGTTAACAAATTACATAGGTTTACAGTGTACAGCTCTCTAATACACAGGTGACAAACACAAGGCCCATGGGCTGAATCCGGCCCTCCACCTTGTTTTATCCAGCCCGGCACCTTGTTTCTACCCAGTGACAGTACTGAGTTCTCGCTTAACTGTTAAGGAATTGTTACATTTACACAGTCCTAAAGTTACATTCGGCCCTTTGAAGGCAACCTCGAGGCTGATGTGGCCTTGGTGAAAACGAGTTTGACACCCCTGCTGTCATACATCACCTGTATGTTGTACTGTGTGCCACCCACCCTAAATCAAAACATCTCTAAAAAGAGAAGAAAGAGTAATTATTACATCATTTATAACGCATTACATAATACATTTTTTATACATTAAGAAGGTAAAAATAGTAGCAAACTCCCAATAAGAAAATTAGATTTGTTTTCATTAGCATTAATTATGGTCTTGAAACCATGATCCATGGGTTAAATACCTGACTTGAGTTTGGGCATCCCTCAGCGAAACTTTTTTTTATGTTTACAGCGTTGTAAAACAAACAAAACAAAACAAAGGAAATACATGACAAAGATCCTATGTAGTTCTTTACAGAAAGATTTCTGACCCCTTATATATATAAATGTGAATTATATAGTTATTAATATTATTATGCAGTATTAATAACATATAACATAGACAAGCATTGTGAGGATACCTAACACAGGTTAAGTGGACAAGAAACAAATAAATATTGTATGAGTAACAATCTTTTTACCATTTTTTTGTTGATTGGGCTTGGATATATGATTTTATTGTTAATTGCTTTAATTTCCTTATATGAGAAATTAGGCTAATAATACTAGGTACTCCATTATTTAATTGTTAAAAATTAAATACAGCACCATAGGCAAAGAAATTAGCATATTTCTCATTATGTCATTAGTTGACATTTGGTAAATAATGGAAAAAATTTTAAATGTGGCAATGTCAAGGATATGTAGCACATAAATAAGAATCACAAAGTAGAATGAGCAAAAACCCAGTATATGTTAATGCTACTTATTTAATAAAATGTACCTATTATTTACATAATGTTTTACAATTTGGGCGGTATGTTTTTTTTATATTTTCCAATTTTTCCACGTGTAGTAATGATGAAAATTCCGTGAGTGCAAGGATTTTTGTCTCCTTTGTTCATTTTCAGGGACAGTGTCTGAACCTAATAGATGTTCAATATATACTTGTGAAATGATTGAAAATAATCTTGTTAGGTGAGCATAATAACCTCACTTTACTTTAGTATGCAATGATTAAATGACTTTAACATAGATGTGTATTTAAAATATACTAAAAAGACAACTGCAATTGTCTATACTAACTTTTAATTCCAAAATTCTCCACAGATTGCACTTCTGTTTCCATGCTTAACCCATGGTACATCTTTCAAATATTTTTAAATTTTGTAAATTTATGCATTTATTAACCAATCATTTCAATTAAGGGGAATTTTCTTTATATAGACAGCCATGGCACTGCTATGTATTAGCACAGTATGCCATAGAGAAGCAATCTATTATTTTCCCAATTTAAATTTTATAAAATAAAACGTCAGAAAAATTTTTATTGATCCCACTGCATAACCATCATAAGTAGAGGTTTCAGGCTTTTTGGGTCATCATTGTATCTTTCCATCTAACATTCTGCCCTGCAAATATAAGATATGCAATAGAATACTAATAAGCAAATTAATTTTTTATTGTTGTTCAAGTACAGTTGTCTCCATTTACCTTCCCACCCTCCCCCCACCCCAGACATCCCACATCCCACCTTTGATCCTACCCCCTTTGGTTTTGTCCATGTGTCCTTTACACATGTTCCTGAAAACCTTTCCTTCTTTTTCCCCCATTATCCCCTCCTACCTCCCCTCTGGTCATGTCAGTGTATTCCTTATTTCCATGTCTCTGGTTCTATTTTGCTTGTTTATTTTTGTTTATTAAGTTCCACTTACAAGTGAGATCATATGGTATTTGTCTTTCACCACCTGGCTTCTTTCACTTAGCATGATGCTCTCCAGATCCATCCATGCTGTTGCAAAGGGTGGGAGCTTCTTCTTTCTCTCTTCTGCATAGTATGCCATTGTGTAAATGAACCTCAGTTTTTATCCACTCATTTACTGATGGGCACTTAGGCTGTTTCCAAGACTTGGCTATTGTAAATTGTGCTGCTATGAATATTGGGGTACATAGGTTCTTTTGAATTAGTGTTTCAGGGTTCTAAGGGTATAATTCCAGCAGTGCAATTGCTTGATATATGATTTACATTTAAATAAAAGATATATAGGTATATGTTTGTGTGTGTGTATTATATATATACATATATATTATATATACACACACTTTGATAAAGGGCAGGCATCTTACATTTAGTGCTTTAAACCTGAAAGGATGAGTTAAATAGAAAATAAATTAGAAGACCATCCCTTGTCAAAAAGAATACCAGTCCAAAGATCATGTATCATCAGGCATTATGATCTGAGCACTATACCTTTAAATAGTCAGTATGGAGGCTAAGCAAGAAGGATAAAGGTGTGAGATGAGATGCAAGTGTCAGTCAAGTATGGACTATGTGGAGTCTTATAAGCCAAGTTATATATTTTGATCTTTATCAAAAATTAACAATAATCTTATGGGAGAATTTTGACAGTCACAAATGTGTCAATTTGGAAGTAAATATCTAAAAAAATTAAACGTACATAAGGAAAGACTACATATTTTGAAGTTTATCAGGTTCATATTCATAAAACTGGTATAAATTTTGAAAGCACTTTTGTTTGTCTTGAGAATGGGTTAAAATAGTAGATGAATTTATGGATATGAGAGTATTCATTGTCTAAAATTCCTGTTCTCTAATAACAAACTATATTAATATTTAGAAGGAATATTAGAAAACAAGGTGTTGAAGTTTAAATTTCTAATATTATTTTTTTCTGGACAGAATTTAAGACATTGAATCATACGTTCCATAGAAATTCCACTATTGGCTGAAATGAAGCCATTTGCCATTTGGAGTCTATGATTCTAAAACTATTAATATTTTATCATGATCAATATATATAGATCTAGTTTGTAACAATGGATTAAGTAGAGCATAAACACGTAATTCTTTGTGGTGGGAAAAATCAATAAACTTCTTTGAAACATGATCCATAAAGGACCTAAGTAAGGACTCAGCAGTAAGAGAACAGTATGCGATAACGGGTTTTAATGTAGGCCAAACTGGGGAATGATCTGTTAATGGGAAATATTGGGGGAGCCTACCGAGGAGAAAAGGGGCTACAGTTAATAATAATCAGTAGTGGTTCTAACTGACCAGGTTTCCTGGTCCAGCCTGCATATTAACTAATTTCCTTCACAAGACCTCAAGACTGCCAATGGCTTTCTCTCATTTTGCTTTGGGGGTTGTACAAAGAAATATAAGATAATCCTGAACTGAAAGTCATGAGAATATTTTCCATGTAATATCGCGGTCAGTCTCTGAACGATGCTTGTCCTTGCCAGCATCGATGGTTGAGCTAGGACCTATTATGTCTATCTCGGAACTCGTTCAACAGCCATTTGATAAACAGCTTTACGGGACAGCCTCTGTTCTCAGTTTGAAGTATACAGAAGGGAGCAAAATAAACAAAATACTCTACTCCCATGTACCTTCTAATGTATTTAAGCAGAAAAACAATAACATAAATGGAATATAACATACCAGGAGGTAGTCATTACGATGGTCTAAAATAAAGTAGGCCGTGGAAAAATATTTTATATGTTTCATCTGAGACTTCATTCCTACAAGGCACCTTTAAATTATTATAGATAATCAAGGCCTGAGGTTTCTCTATTTTACTTCATTTGTGGAGGAGTTGAGAAGATCTACACAGGATAATTCTTTTGAATACTTGAACTAATGAGAGTTAAATAAGTTTGAACAAATTTAATTGACTGACTTGCAAGTATAACACTTTTATTTAACCAAATTTATTATAAACTTTCTATTGTGCCTAATTCTTAGAAACTATTAAAGTGAGAAAAAGACCATATTACACATCAATATAAAACATAAGGGATTATTTTATAGAATTTTCCCTGGAAAAGAATTATAAGCTGTTTATTTTTTTCATTTCATATTATGGAATATTAAATTGCCTGGTATCAGAAGGTTTTATAATCTTCAAAAAACAACTGACCAAATGAGAAAATTTGACTTAAAAAATCTCTTAAATTTGATAAGGATTTGGTTTATTTGGTAACCTTGGGGAATATTTTAGCCTATGGAGATTCTGACATTTCCAGATGAGTCAATTCAGAACAATTTCTTCTCTTTTTTTCTTCTGGTTGCACCACCCCCTTCCCCCCCCCCCCCCCCGCCCTCTTGCATCTTCATCCTTTTTCTTTGAATGCTCATGCAAGCATTTTCTCCTGTCTCTTGTTAGCTTCACATTCTCTTGTGGTAGATATAAGTAGGTGGAATAAAAATAGATCTCAGAAGATTTGTTAAAAGGTGTCAGGCCTCCCTTTTCAATCTTAAATCAAATAATATTGTGCAGGTGCTACAAGAAGATGCAAATTTTATTAAAAAGAAAAAATGATGTGAATCACCAAATCTGATAGATGAGATGAAGACATGTGTAAACACACTTGCCAAAAAGATTAAAAAGCAAAGAAAGAAAGACAGAAAATGGAAATACACATTACATTCAATGGCTAGGAGAATGAGGCTTTTTCTTACTAATAAGCGGTGAAATATTTTAGGTTGTTCACTCAGTGACATGATTCACAATGTTAATGAGCATAAAATGGAAAATTCTCTTATTAACAAGATGAAAAATACCTAACAAATATAACAGTGAATAGAAGCAATTCATGGCTTTCATGAATAAATTATGACTTAAATGCCCTTTTCATTCTATTTTTTTCTGTTAAATAAGGTTGTATAGGTCAGAGTCTAGGTTATTACCAGCCAATGACAGTTAAATGTTCTGCTAAGCTTTAGTAATTTCTTCTCTAAAGAATAGAAACATTCTTGCAGTGCATTAAGAAGGAATCTAGCAGAGGATGCTCAGCCTTTGAAGTCCTTTAGGTGTGGTTCTCATTCAGTCCATCAAATAAAAAATTAAAATCTTTCCTCTTACGAATTTAGATGTTTTGGTACAGATTTGCTGCCATATCATTAGAAATGTCCTCATCTATCTGTTTTATTTTTTTAACATCTTATTTATTTATTTTTAGACAGAGTGGAAAGGAGGGAGAGAGAGAGGGAGAGAAACGTCAATGTTTGGTTGCCTCTCACACCCCTCCCCACTGGGGACCTGGCCCACAACCCAGGTAGGTGTCCTGTTTGGGAATTGAACCAGCAACCCTTTGGTTCACAGGCCAGTGCTCAGTCTACTGAGCCACACTAGCCAGGGCTCATCTTTCTTTTTTAGAGATGATTCTCAGAGTTAATTAATAGTGCCCACAGATATGAACCATATTGGCCCATACTGCTAGCAAATTAAATGATCTTCTGGTTTACTGTCTTGTAGGTCATTCTGAGTAACATCCAGTGAGAATCTCCTCAGAAGATGATAGACAAAGTCATTGTTTCTCCGTGTGTTTATAAATCCCTGGCTATAACTGGATAACACATGCTTTGAAATTTACTTGATACGATGAGCTAAATTAGAATGACTTAGATCTCAGATGGGTACTGAAAAATTTTACCATATAGTATAGTAATCAGTGTTGAAATTGAAAGCACCAAAAAATTAAGGATAGAACTACCGTATAATCCAGCAATTCCTCTTCTGGATATTTACTTAAAGAATATGAAAGCACTAAATTAAAAAGATATATGTACCCCTATGTCCTTTGCAGTATTATTTACAATATCCAAAATATGTAAAAAACGTAGTGTCCATTGATGGGTGAATAAATAAATAAGTATGTAAATATAATGAAATACTACTCAACCATAAAAAGATGAAATAATGCTATTTGCAACAACATGAATGGATCTTGAGGGTATTATGCTAAGTGAAATAAATCAAATAAAGGGCAAAAACCATATGATTTCACTCACATGGACTATAAAACCAAAAAGTAACAACCCTACCAATGAAGCCAAACAAGAACAAACGCACAGCTGCAGAAACCAGAATGGTGGTCCTCAGAGGAAAAGGGGTGGAGAGAGGAAAAAATGATCGGAAGGTTCCAAGTATATAATGAAAGAAATCTAGACTTATGGTGGTGAGCACACAATAGAGTTTAAAATTATTGAATTATAATGTACACCTGGCGTTTATATTAATGGTGTTATCAATGTCATCAATGTTATCTAAATAAACAATAAACCACTGTACAACATTATAACTGAAAGGAACCAAATAAGTGTTAATTAATGTTCAGATAAAATGACATCACTGTTAGTGCAAATATCACTATATGAAGAACAAGCAACCTTAAAACTGCTTATTTTTAAAATATATTTCTGTTATCCAACCAAAAAATAACATTTTTGAAATCAGCAAAGCAAACACAGGAACTTTTAAATGAGAGAAGCAAATAAAAGAAGTTGTCTATGTAAAGAATAAATAATACAATGATAAAAATTACAATTCCAAATATCCAACAAATGTGCATTACTAAGAAAAATGGTTTAAAGCAGTCTGAAATTTTTGAACATAATAGCACTGATATTTGTTAAAGGAGAACATTTGAAGTGTCATGTGTAGTTTCTGAACTTTGGGGTTTTGGTCTAAAACTCCACTTAGAGGGTGATTTGCCTTTCAATCATCAATTTGTACATGTAACAGAAACATGAGAATGTTAATAATTACAGATAAATGAAATTGGTTTGCAGAATTTGGAAGTACCTAAATATGATTCAATCTCAACAGTTAAAGTTTTTCTCTCACTTTAGTAATGCTCAGAAGATTCTGCTAAAGTTGAAAAAAAATTAGCTTTAGTTTCAGAAACTCTGTTTCTATTCATATACTACCTTTAAATACAAGAAAGTTGATAGTAAGTCTGTGAAAACTAATTTAATTCACTTAGCTCTTGTTGAAAATAATGAGTCTTTAACAAGTTTATGCTATCTTAAGCTCATTCTAAATTCAAAAATTATGAAAAATTGATGACAGCCCTCAGATGATAAAATGCATTTTTTAGATTTTGTCTAAGCTGAGCAGTGTCACTGTTCACATAAATTACCATGGATAATTGTAATTATATTTATATTTTAAGTGCAGACACTTTTAAATAATTGATTTAAATTTCTCAATTAATCCTCCAAACCTATAGTCAGGCAGTACTGCCTTTTGAAAACATCTGCTCTAAAGGCACACAAAATATACTTTAATTGCACAAAACAATATACATTTAATATTTAGAAATCAATGTTCACAAGAATAACATTATCAAAAACATAAAATTGGTAGTAGAATATTTGAATGGAATGGGTGACCTCAAAATGGACCCTTTCCATTGTGCTAAGGATTTAAATTTTACATAGAAATATCAATGATATTTAGATGTTTTAATTATAATCAGCACAAAATGGGATTATAGAATTCTTTTAGGAATATCAGGAAAAAAGATCCTGTGAATAAAAATAGACAAAGTAATAGACTTACAGTGAGTAGAGCCTAAAGAGAACTCCAAGTAAAATAGTCAATGTGTACTTGTGTCCCTTTTTTTTGTGAGGAAGGAGGATTATATTCATTGCAGGATTGAAATTGCATTTAATTCCACCCCCAAACTCATACATGCATTCACTCTGTTTATTTTGTGACCAGACAAACTCAGGTGCTTCAAGAGAAGATGACAGGGGAACAGACCATTATAAAGATCTTTCAATGCCACA
Source organism: Desmodus rotundus (assembly GCF_022682495.2). Taxonomy (NCBI): domain Eukaryota; kingdom Metazoa; phylum Chordata; class Mammalia; order Chiroptera; family Phyllostomidae; genus Desmodus; species Desmodus rotundus. Next base: position 27,182,456 of record NC_071397.1, read on the forward strand.
GAAGGCAAACTGTGAAGGGGAGCCTGAGAATAATAATTGCTTTTCCTTTTTGTTTAACCATGTTGGCAATATTCATTTCAATATGTATTTTCTTCTATTTATGTGATGAATAAAACAAAACAGCAAAGAGCTAACGTCAATAAGGCATTTATTCATAAAATTTAATTCCTTAGCATGGTGCAATTATTAAATTTCAAGTTGATATGCCCTGTGTTTTTCACATTATATTTTTCTTAGTGAAAATTTGCTTCCTAAATATTATATAATTATGGAAGGCACATCATAAATGCTATAATAATTAATTTAATACTGTAACATACTATGGGAAGAAATAAATTTTCCTTAAATATAAGAATCAAGATTACCTTCAAAACTTAGGTATATACAAGCACATATATTTTTCATCATTACATTTCCCAATTTCATGGGGACCCTGATTCTTATAGTATTTATCTCACTGCTAAAATTAATTATCTGAACTTGCCTGTTTTTTAGCCATTCTATTAAAATCTATAACATAATTATCACAATAATTTTAAATTCCCTCTCTGATAGTTACAACATTTTTGCCATTTCTGTGTCATTCTAATGATTGCTGTGTGTTTTCAGACTGTTTCTTTCTTGTCTTTGCTTTTTTTATATGTATGTATGTATGTATTTAGAAATCTAAGCATGTTGTATAGGACATTATAGAATATTATGGGTAGTTATATAGGTCATTATATATAATATATAATATATACACATATATTACACATACATACATATATACATATATATCATACATACATACAGATATATAAAAATATATATTTCATATGCCTTTCTAGATATTAAAACACTAAAAGCATCACCTTTTAACTAGAAGTTTTCTAAGATTGAATACATAGACAAAATGTTTTCCTTTTTTGATTATAAGTGTTAAAACTTTTTAAATATGAACAATTTTTCTGTTGTTAAATATGACTCTGAATGATAAACTTAATGTGAAAAATAAAAAAACCCTTCATTTCTCTGTGAATAATTTGAAGTTAAAAGTTTAAATATGAATTTTCATTTGTAAAAATGGTATTTTAAGCCCTGGTTTGTGTGGCTCAGGGGATTGAGCACTGGTCTGTGAACCAAAGGGTCACCAGTTCAATTCCCAGTCAGGGCACATGCCTGGGTTGTGGACCAGGTCCCTGTCAGGGGGTGCTTGAGGGGCAACCACACACTGATGTTTCTGTCCCTTCTCCTCTGCCTAAAAATAAATAAATAAATAAAATCTTTAAAAAATCTTACCAAAATATTATTTTAACATACATAGTGGCATACAAAATATAATCAAGTTAAAACAAACATAGGTACTTAAAAATATTTATATCTTAGTAATTCTTTCATGGTATATGGATATACACATCTTCAAAATTTTATATAGCACATTTATTTGCATTACCCAAATAGTGAAACATTTATCAAAAACTTCCTCAGCATGCAGAAATGGTTTGTAATTCCTATAGTTTGATGTCTTCATTCTGCCAGATACCTGCATCACCATGTGCTGATGAAATATCCTTTTTATGCTTTTTTTGGTTCAGTAGATTATTAATATATATTATATCTTTGAAGTTCACTTAATACTACTGAATAATTTTTAATTTTAGTAAGGCATAAACTTATTAAAGAAGGCAAGATTTCAAATCAAAGTTTGACCATGTTTTAAAAAGTTAATTTTGAGAATACCTATCCATATTTTAATGAGAACATACAGAGTTTAATGTTTATCTAAATTGGGTTTTTTAGAAGGAAAAATTGTGCCTGAAATAAAAAATAATGAAAAATTATGTCTCTAGAAAAATAAGATCAAAAGGCTCTGATAAAAATTGACAAAGTTGTTTTCAAATATACTACTAATAAAATGGTATCTTGTTTACTTCTCTTTTATGATACAGAAAAGCAAAGAAATAGACTTCAAATGGGGTTGGAGAAGGCCTAAGAGATGGGAGGCTGTGTAAACAGAAGTCAGGGTTTTCTTGTTTGTTTATTTTGTTTTGTTTTGTTTATTTTATTCTGTTTGCTTAGGCTTGATTGGTTAACCGAAAATTTAAAATCTCTATTCAATTCCATCTCTAGCTTTTCAAGGAAAATCCATACTGTTTTCCACAGTGGCTGCACCAGTCTGCATTCCCACCAACAGTGCACTAGGGATCCCTTTTCTCCACATCCTCTCCCAATACTTGTTTGTTGATTTGTTAATGATGGCAATTCTGACCGGTATGAAGTGGTATCTCATTTTGGTTTTAATTTGCATCTCTCTGATGTCTAGGGATGTTGAACATTATTTCATATGTCTGTGTGCCCTCTGTATGTCCTCCTTGGAGAAGTGTCTGTTCTGGTCCTTTGCCCATCTTTTAATTGGATTGTTTGTCTTCTTGGTGTTGGGTCATATGAGGTCTTGATATATTTTGGAGATCAAACCCTTGTTTGAGGTATAATTGGCAAATGTGTTTTACCTTACAGTTGGTTATCTTTTCATTTTGCTGATGTTTTCCTTATTTATGCAGAAGCTTTTTAATTTGTTGATGTCCCATTTTATTATTCTTTGCTTTATATCTTTTGCCCTAGGAGATATATCAACAAATATATTGTTTTGTGGGACATCTGACATTTTACTCTCTAAAGATGGAACTGCCTTTTGATCTGTGATCCTACTGCCGGGGTCATACCCCAAGAATCCTGAAACACCAATTCAAAAGAACTTATGCAGTCCAATGTTCATAGCATTATTTACAATAGCCAAGTGCTGGAAACAGCCTAAGTGCCCATCAGTAAATGCGTGGATCAAAAAACTATGGTACGTTTACATAATTGAATACTATGCAGCAGAGAGAAAGAAGGAGCTCCTACACTTTCTAACAGCATGGATGGAACTGGAGAACATTATGCTAAGTGAAATAAACAGGGAGCAAAGACAAATACCATATGATCTCACTCACAAGTGGAACCTAATAAATGAAAATAAATGAGCAAAATAAAACCAGAAACATGGAAATAAGGAATAAACTGACAGTGGCCAGAGGGGAGGGAGAAGAGGGGTAACTGGGGAAAGAAGGGGAAGGGTGTAGTCAAGGAACAGGTATGAAGGACCCATGGACATGGATGACAGGATGGAAATTGACTGAAGGAGCAGGGAGTGGGCAGGGCAGGGGAGAGCAATGGGGGGAAAACTGGGACAACTGTAATTTAACAATAAAAAATAATAAAAATCTTTATTCAGTAAGAATATATATAAAGTTTTTTATCTCCAATATTCACTTGCTATAGTATAGGATTTACAGATTATATGTGTGTGTGTGTGTGTGTAGTGTATATATATACCCAGAATTTCCACTTCTGAGAATATATCCCAATTCAGAAACATCAACTCAAAATAATACATTCACTCCTGAGTTCATAGCAACATCATTTACAGTAGCCAAGATTTGGAAACAGCCTAATGCCCATCAGTAGATGAGTGGATAAAAAAGCTATGGAACATTTATACAATGGAATACTGCCCAGCACTAAAAAAGAAGGAACTCTTACCTTTTGCGACAACCTGGATGAAACTCGAGACTATTATGCTACACTTACAAGATGAATTTAATGGACAAAATAAACTAATGAGCAAAATATACAATCAGAGGCATAGAAACATGGAACAGACTGACAGCTGTAAGAGGGAGGAAGGAGATGGGGACTGGTTGAAAGAAGTGAAGGGATCAGTCAAAGAACATGTATGAATGACCATGGACATGGGCAACAGTGTGGGGATTGACTGTGGGAGGGGGACGGGCTGGGTGCAGGGGGCAAAGGGAGAAAAATTGAACCAACTATAATAGCGTAAATGATAAAATATTTTTTAAAAGAAAGCAAAACAAACAGAAACATACACACTGTGAAATAGTAGAGAAATCAAAGTACTTGAGTGGTTATCAAGATATATTTATGATCACTCTGATTTTGTCAGTTCTGTATTATGCATAGGCAGAAAATAACAGGCAGTGAAAGACACATCCACACCAATATACAGAGTTGAGCACAAGGGGCAAGATTTGTATTCAGACAACTCACTTCACGATGTAACTTCTTAGCTACCATTGCTTTGGTGCACACTGTCTATTTATGGCCCGTGACACTTAACCTTCCTTGGATAAATGCCTGTTATCTAAAAGAAGCTACTGCGGTCTGCAGACCTTTGCTCCTCCAGCCATTCCTGTTGCCTCCACAGCCTTGTTTTGTGATTTCACCTTCTTCTCGAAAAATATTTAAAAATCAATCAAACAAACACAAATCAAAACCCACAAACAAACAAAACAGTGGCAACAACCCCCCGGCCCCTGCCCCCAAAAAAGAAAAAGAGAAGGTTTACTACCTAAAGTAAACTCAGGGTCTACTATGCACTATATCTGCATTAGACTAAGCTCTCCCAAGGTTTTGCTACAATGATACATAATGTGGTTTCAAAAAAGGTTTGTCTACTAATTTAGAGAAGGTTGTATTTTGAGATTCAACACATTTTGCATGTCTTCCTAGTACATATGTTACTCCTACACTTGATAAAATGTAGAATGGTTTCTATTTAAGAAGATTGACTTTGAAGTGGTTGGCGATTTTAATAGTTTCAATAGAGAACAAAACTTTTTCACGTATGTTATTACTTGAAGGATCACAATATACTTGAGTTCAGTTGCATAAAAACTGAACACTTCTGCATGAACTTTTGAGTTATCTAAATCTAACACTTCTCTACTGATTTTCCTATTATTTTCTCTTAAAACACACTTTTAATGCAGGCTGAACGATCTCCCTTCCCATTATTGCTCGACCTCGTGCTGGTGGTTGTCTGCTTGGTGTCAGGATGCTTTCCTCCAAGCTTTCTCGGGCTTCTCTCTGATGTTCTGGTAAGCAGTGGAATTGTGTCCAAAAAGGGGCACAATGTGATACAGATCTTCCTGGAGGCCGATAATGTTTTATTTCTTGATCTTTGTGGTAGCTCTATAGACGTACTTGCTTTATGAAAATTCATAGATCTGTACATTCTTTTTGTTCATTGGCTTATATTTAAATTAAAAAAATATTTAAAAAGTAAAGAAATTGTCAGAAATGAAGATATTTAGCAGCACGATGCCATAATAGTGGCCTGGAATAGAAATAATCATGTAAAGAAACCATGAAGGATTGGAAGATTTTAAAAGCTCTATTTAAAATATAAAGTATTGATTGAAGGATCTGGACTGGCGTTCATCTTGTACACAATAGAATGTTTTAATGATTTAATTTTGTATGTAAAATATGTATTAGTTATTTTAGCATAAAGTTTCTGGTAAAGATTTTTATACTATAAGAGGAATAGATATTAGATGTGTATTCATTTTGCATTGCTTTTATCTATCTATAGGTATATTTTTCATATACTCATTTGTTATAGCAAGACAAGCCATACACTCTTATTATGATTTGTATTAATTTACATTAATCCCTTTGAGAAATGAGTGATACTTAATGAAAACATAAAAAACAAAATTACTCATTACTATGTATTTTTATTGTTACATATAGTTATATATATTAATAAGAAATGTATATTGTAAGATAACATCTTATATATGTTAATTGCCAGGCTATTCTCTATATTCTTATTTTTAAGGCATATTTATTTTTATTTTGCTTTGTCTTTATTGTAAAATAGTAAGACAGCTGAAGTTTCCGCCTCTAGAAGATACTGCAGTTGTCAAGTTGTGTTGTTGTATACCCTTGTGAGGTTATCTCTATTGTCTGAGCTCTTTGCAAAATCTAACTTTCTGTGGAAAAAAACACAAAACATATTAAAATAAAACAAAAAAAACTCTGCAGATCTATGTGACCAATTGAAAGATTTAATTTTTCCTTTTTTTAAACACCAGAATATGGCATTACATTGTTTAAAGGCATTTAAACCCCTTCCATTCAACATTAAGTCTATTCATATTCTTCATGTTAACTTGAAGTTTCACTAGCAAAATTATGATCTTATTTTTAGGTCTTTCTATTACTCTTTTGATTTTTTTTATTTTGTGACATTGTTTTTCTGTTTCATTTATATTTTAAATTAAATACTTTTGAATTTTATTGTTGTTCAAGTACAGTTTTCTGCCTTTCCCCCCACCCTTCCCCCTCCACCCCTTCCCCACTTCCCTCCCCGGTTTCCACCCCCCCTTGTTTTTGTCCATGTGTCCTTTATAGTCATTCCTGTAAACCCTTCACCCTTTCCCCCCATTGTCCCCTCCCTTCTTCTCTCTGGTTACTGTCAGTTTTTCTTAATTTTAATGTCTTTGGCTATATTTTGTTTGCTTGTTTGTTGTGTTGATTAGGTTCCCATTAAAGGTGAGATCATATGGCATTAGTCTTTCACCACCTGGCTTATTTCACTTAGCATAATGCTCTCCAGTTCTATCCATGCTGGTGCAAAGCAGTAGGAGCTCCTTCTTTCTTTCTGCTGTGTAGAATTCCATTGTGTAAATGTACCATAGTTGTTTTGTCCTTTTCAAGACAAATATTTATATGTTCATCTACCAGGATATTAAACTTAAATATTACATAACAATCAGGAAAATGGTAAAATTGTCTTCTTTATGTTTCATGTGTCTTTTAAGTATTGCTTTTTAACAACTGCTAACCTACCATTCCAGTGACTGTGGGCAAAATTAGGACCCTGTGTATAACTACAAAGTTACATGCTAAAACATCATTATTTATGATTACATTACATAGGATGATGTTTTCAAATCCAATGAAGAACAGAAAAATTATATTATTATGTACTCTGGTAAAACTTAATAAATCTGATGAAGGTTGATATTAGCAATGAATGACACAGAGTGAAGGCCTGTCAGCTTTTAGCTCTCTGTCATCTTGGACCTTGAGAATATGCCTTAATTGTTCTCTTACTTCCATTTTTCCAGTTTTAAAGGTTAGATATTTTGAAAAGAACAATAAATTATAGAAATTCAACCAAATATCAAGTGAAGCACATAACACCGGTAAATCACTATGCAAGACACCGCTGTTAAAGTGGGGAATTATTGATTGTATGTAAAAAAAACATGGTGAAGTTAAGAATTGTTATTTCACTATATCATATTGGAAATACTTTAAAAAATATTTTGTTTTATGTAATGTTGACATAGTTGTAGACTGGCTTTGCTGAATTGACTTAGTCTCTATAAATCTGTGAATATATTTCTCTCATGGCTGGCAGAGCACGCTATAAAACCTTCAGTGACTTGTCGCTGACTATAGAATAAAGCACACGTTACATAGCAAGCTATTCAAGACTGTTAACTATCTTCGAATTTTCAGCTTTAGTTATCCCTACATGAATCTTTAATTCTAACCAAATTACATATTTATAAATCTCTCTATACTCATCACATTTCATTTCTAACTTTCCCTTTCTTCCAACTTTATTATCAGTCTCTTAGTACATAACATATATTATCTTGAATTGTTTTGTAAAATATGATTTTTCACAACTAAGCTACAAATACTTTGAGGCTATGAACTGGTTTTTTTTTCATGTTAATAGCATCTGGCATGGTGGTCAGATATAAGTGCAACTAATAAATTCTTGATTGTATTAATGGATATGGTAAGGTAATATTGAAGACTCGCTCATGTAAAGTAGGACAACAGTCTGGTTTGCTAATGTAGCCATAGCAACATTCGTGAAAGAAGGGATCTGTGGATCTTTCCAAAGATATGCTTTATCCACTACCAGAAGGGACTTTCTTTCTCCCACACCCAGTCCTAATCCTGCTGGGCCTTCTGTTCTCAGTTTATACAAGAAATTGTGCCATATCTAATAAGAGCTTTGATTCTTCAAACTCAAGTTCTCATTTTTCTCATAAGAATGGGAAGCAACAAAAATGACAATTGAAAAATGCATACATAGATACGTGTTTAACTAAAACTTTGGAATACCATGGGAAATCACACGCATATGATTTAAAATCATTCTTGAACAATTTATGTCAATGGGTCTCACAATGATCCTAAGTAGGGCCGTTAAACTGAGATGTCCTCAATTTGTCCTCCAGTAAATAGTAGATGGTACTAGTCTCTGTATGTAAACCTGTAAGTAGAGAATTTAAAAATATATATATATATCTTTAATACACTAATGAGTGCAGCATTTCCAGTCATTAGAAGACTAGTGGTCTGAGTACTAAATGCACTTAAAGTTCATTAATGTCATTAATGTCCCCAATAACATTTTAATAAAAATGATTTGACTCAAAACTTTAGAGTGTATTAAATAAAATAGTTTTAAATGGTGGATAATACCTGTGGACCTTTGTTTTTTATTTATTATTGTTTTTCTGGCTTGTCCAAATATACTTAATGGCTTTACTAATTTGGCAACAAGCACAAAATATTATTGAAAAATGCTTAATAGTTGATGGTTACTCTGAAAGGTTAATTCAAAACCTAAAACAAATTAATGAATACAGTAAAGAAATAAAGTAATATTGTGGAAAATATTATAATATCTATGCTATTCTATATTGTGTTATATTTTCAAATAAGTTTTTGGCTAATAATTTTGTAAAATGTCAAAAGAGAATAAGACAATGATTATGTGGGAAAAAACAGAATATAATAAAATAATAAAATTAGAACTACTACACCTATGCCAATATGACAAAATAACAAAATAGGTTAAATTTAGGTTTTATGAATGCATTCTGTGTCTAAAATGAACACATATGTAGTTCTCGGTTTTTTTGGGGGGGTATTTAGAAAAAAAGCTCTTCAAATATTGAAGTCCATGCCAAACGAGCATAATTAACTTTTTATTTCAAATGTCATTAATCAATACTACTGACTCACAATTAAATATGTTCATTGTAACCTTTTAAATTTAAGCTTTACTTTTCAAATTGTATTAACATCATCATCTGATGTGGACTCTGGCCCATGGGGTGCGTGTGTTGTGGCTGCGATGAACAAGTTCACACAGACTACAGAAGTCCTGTGGAGAAAAAGGGATGGCATGACCACTCTCTAAGTGAGAGAGAGAGCCCCGACCCCTGCCTGGACAGGCTTTTATTGCTTTTCTAGGTATATTATATTACATGGAGGATGGTCCTTCCTTACTATGCACAGGTTTGCTGTAGGTAATTACCTTTTACAGATAACAAAGGAAAGAATGTTGCTAATTACTTCAAAGGGAAGGATGTTTCAGATCAAGAGGAAAAGTGTTTGAACTGGTTACACTCCATACTTGGGAGGTTTAGCACAGACTTTAGGAAGTTAAAAATCAGCAGTAAACATTTGCTGCCTCAATCCAGGGTGAGGAAGTTTTAGCAAAAGCAAGCCTCATAGCAACCTGGGTACAATGCAGGCCTGAGTCCCCATGGGAAAACCTATCCGTGGGCATGGGTCTTGTGTGCAGACCTCACTCCCTGTAAGTTTTCCGAATCAGAGGCTGGGCTACATTCCCAATGCCACGTGGAATGGTCCTCTATAATCTTCACATATGCTAAAACATAATTCTGTTGGGATACATACCTTTTGGGTTTTGTTGTGGTATTAAATGTTTTAATACCACAGCACATACTCTTCATTTTATATTTCATGTAGTCAAGATATGATGGGTCCAAGCAGTGATGTAACAAAAAACTAGCTGTTTTAGATGGTGATTTTCATCATGAGGATTAACAACCTAACTGAATACTGAGCTAGGTGTTATTGACTTTAAATCAAAATAATATGAACAGCAGGTGAAGGAAACTGCAAAACTTTTCATTTCTTCATGAGACTGAATTATTTCTCATAGCTCAATATTATTTTAAAAATTCTGAAAATCCAAAGCTCAGAAAATTCAAAATAAAAATACTTAAAATGTCATGGCAAAGCAAATATAAATTAATTTTTTGGATCCCACGAATGGATGTTGTTTTGTCCATTAACCATGTATATGTTTTAAATTCAATTGCAATTGATAATTAAACACTTAGTGAGGTGAAGCTCCAGAAAAGAAGTTGGATAGTAAAGTTACCTCTGATGTACGAGTCCAGGCACTTGAGCTAGAGGGAGGCAGAAAGCAAACTTGAATTAAAGTTCTTCTGCTAGAGAGACATTTCTTTCAGATCAAAGCTCAGGTAGGAAATTACCATGTTTTACAAAATTCCAATGTGCTCTGTAATTCTATTCCTGTGACGAGGGTAGCAGGTGTGGGTAGTAGGGTTTTTGTTGTTGTTGTTTGTTTTTCTGTTGGGCGTGTGTGTGTTTTAATGAAAGTCATTCACAAAACACTTGTGGAATACATTTGTATAAAAGAGAGTGAGGAGTGAGATATCTGGAAGATTCTGTATTGCATAATTCTAGCTATACTGCATATATAAAAATATAAGTAGCTAAGGTCAAAAAAAAGTACCTTTGGGAAGTATGTGAAGGCTTTACCTTAAACATTAGTGGATATTAGACAATTTTATACTTACAGTAGCATATCTGAAATCCAGTAGTGACAAGGAAAGCATGGACTACACACGCAAATGCAAAACAAACAAAAAAGCAAACAGAATTTCCAAGTGGAATGATACATGTTTTCCCTATTCCATGACATATATATATATATATATATATATATATATATATATATATAAAATGATAAAAGAGAATCTATTTTAGATCAACGCTCCTCTTAGTTTTCCTGAAATTCTACACCAGGTTTTACTTTAGCTTCCACTTGTATATGTGTCAGTTATTAGCACTTTGGGAATAGGGCTTTGCATAATTTAATTATTCTACAAGTGTGTTAGTGTGTGTGAGTATTCACCTATGAATGTACACAATGTTTCAATTCAATTCAGGGGATGGCCTCATTCTTATCAGTTCCCCATGCTTTACACCCAGAGGCAGTCGGATACTTGTGGCATTTTAAATATCAATTCAGTTTTCAATGCCTTTTCTGAGGTTCTTTGGGCCCTGAACAAGCATGCTTTCCTGTTTATGTTTTCCCCTGTCCCCCAATACCTGCCCACTAGTACTTTCTTCCTGGTTCCTCTTGCCAGAAATATGAATTTCTATTTGTTTTAACCACTGGCTCTTTCCCACACCTCAGGGCAAGCCCTCAGAGAAAAGAGGGAAAAAGTGGGAAACACAGGCCTGGTAGGTCATTTCTCCAGGTTTTGACTCCTTCTACTATTCAACTATTTTATTTCAGAAATTCTTAAGTATTACTTTTTTGCATAGTGTATGTTATATATTTTTTAAAATTAGCAAGGAATATAGAATTTAGTAGGCTTATACCTCCATGCCAGAACTCTACACATAGTCCTGACTTTTCAAGTGACACATTACTTAAACTCTAAAGTATTTTATCAATAACAGTGATATCTCACCTACTACTTAGAAGGATATTATTTCATTTTAAACACCTAATTTATTTTTTAATTACCTAATTTATTGTTGTTGAATTACAGTTGTCTGCATTTTCTCCCCACCCCAGCCAAACCCACCTCCCCCCCTTGCTTCCACCCTCCCCCTTGGTTTTGTCCATGTGTCCTTTATAGTAGTTCCTGTAATCCCCTCTTCCCACTACCCCCACCCCCGGCTATTGTTAGATTGTTCTTAACTTCAATGTCTCTGGTTATATTTTGTTTGCTTTTTTCTTCTGTTGATTATGTTCCAGTTAAAGGTAAGACCATATGGTATTTGTCCCTCACTGTTTGGCTGATTTCACTTAGCATTAATGCTCTCCAGTTCCATCCATGCTGTTGCAAAGGGTATAAGCTTCTTCTTTCTCTCTGCTGTGTAGAATTCCATTGTGTAAATGTGCCATAATTTTTTGATCCACTCATTTGCTGATGGGCACTTAGGTTGCTTCCAGCACTTAGCTATTGTAAATTGTGCTGCTATGAACATTGGGGTGCGTAGGATCTTTTGGATTGGTGTTTCAGGACTCTTAGAGTATAATCCCAGCAGTGGAATTGCTGAGTCAAAAGGCAGTTCCATTTTTAGTTTTCTGAGGAAATTCCATACTGTTTTCCACAGTGGCCTCACCAGTCTGCATTCCCACCATCAATGTACTGGGGTCCCTTTTCTCCACATCCTCTCCAACACTTGTTTGTTGATTTGTTCTTGTTGGCCACTCTGACCAGTGTGAGGTGGTATCTCATTGTGGTTTTAATTTGCATCTCTCTGATGGCTGGTGATGCTGAGCATCTTTTTATATGTCTCTGGACCCTCTGTATGTCCTCCTCAGAGAAGTGTCTGTTCAAATCTTTTGCCCATTTTTTAACTGGGTTTTTTGTCTTCCTGGAGTGGAGTCATGTGAGTTCTTTATATATTTTGGAGATCAGGCCCTTGTCCGAGGTATCATTGGCAAAAATGTTTTCCCAAATAGCTGCTTCTATTTTCATTTTAATGCTGTTTTCTTTAGCCATGCAGAAGCATTTTAATTTGATGAGGTCCCATTTGTTTATTCTATCCTTTATGTCCCTTGCTTTAGGGGACATATTTGTGAAGATGTTGCTGTGTGGAATGTCTGAGATTTTCCTGCCGATGCTTTCCTCTAGGACTTTTATAGTGTTATGACTTATATTTACATCCTTTATCCACCACCTTGAATTCATTTTTGTGTATGGCGTAAGTTGGTGATCAAGTTTCATTTTTTTGCATGTAGCTGTCCATATCTCCCAACACCAGTTGTTAAAGAGGCTATGTTTGCTTCATTTTATGCTTCTTTCTCCTTTGTCAAATATTAATTGACCATAGAGACTTGGGTTTATTTCTGGACTCTCTGTTCTGTTCCATTGATCTACATGCTTGTTTTTATGCCAGTACCAGACTGTTTTGATTACAGTGGCCTTGTAATACAGTTTGATATCAGGTATTGTGATCCCTCCCGCTTTATTCTTCTTTCTCAAAATTGCAGCAGCTATTCAGGGTCATTTATGGTTCCACATAAATTTTTGAAGTGTTTGTTCTATATCTGTGAAATATGTCATGGGCACTTTAATAAGGATTGTATTGAATCTATAAATTGCTTTGGGTAGTATGGCCATTTTGATGATGTTAATTCTTCCAAACCATGAGCATGGTACATGCTTCCATTTGTTTGTTTGTTCCTTAATTTCTTTCTTCAGTGTTGTGTAGTTTTCTCAGTACAGGTCTTCTACCTCCTTGGTTAGGGGATTCCTAGGTACTTTATTTTTCTTGTTGCTATATCAAATGGGATTTTTTTCCTGATTTCTGTTTCTGATATTTCATTGTTGGTGTACAAAAATGCCTTTGAATTCTGAGTATTGACTTTGTATCCAGCTGTTTTGCCAAATTCATTTATTAGGTCAAGTATAAACTCCTACTTTCTTATTCCTATAAAAATTTATGTGGAATAATTTTTATGTGAATTTCATGACAATTTACTTAAATAACTGTAACTACCCTTAAATATAGTATCATGCATTTTTCTATTTATTTATTTCACTATTCATTGTATTCATATTGCAATTATTTAAATTTTATCACTTTTAAATTTCACATGCACTTTACACATTGTATTTGATGTACACTGGTATCATGTACAATAAATCATTGTGAATTTTATATAAATTAATTTAGTTATTAATGAGTATATTAAATTATGATTATGTTACAATGATGATTATGCATTAATTATAAAATATTATTTTAATTAAACTTAATTTCATTATAAAGATGAGGAAAATAATTACACATTTAAGGTTGAATAGTATTTACTTTTCTTTTTCTTGGCCATGGGCTCACCCAGGTATCAGAAAGAGAATTTATTGGAAGCTATTCTGGCACATTTTTCAGACGGCTTTGCAGTCTTGGGACCATGGATGGCACCAGGATGGGAATCTTCTTGTGACTGTGGGGGGGACAAATATGGGTCTCCCCATACATAGGACTCAGTTGAGGACACTCTTGCCAGTGGTAGATGTGCCCCTCATGGAATAGGCCTTGTTGGTTTCACTGGAGAATCTCAGGGCATAGCTGTACACGGTCCCCTGGAAGGCCCACCCACTGCCACCACTTTTTTCCCTCTAGGTCAGTCTTCTGTCACCACCACTGGTATTCACCACAGAGATACTTGGGGTTCCCACTCCATCTCTTTTAACCCATACTCTGCCTTCCAGCAGTTTGTGGTAGGTGGCAATCTCAATGTCCAGGGCCAGCTTGACATTCATGAGTTCCTGGTACTGCCGAAGCTGCCAGGCCATGTTCTGCCTGGTTTGCTGCAGGGCAGCCTCCAGCTCCTCCTGCTTGGCACATGCACCCTTGAGTGCTATCTCCCCATGGTCCTCAGCCTCAGCAATGGTAGCCTCCAATTTAGCACACAGGTTCGTGATGTCGATCTCAGCCTGCAGCCTCTGGATGGTCTGGTTCATTTCCACAATCTCATTCTGATTATTCTGGAGGTCCCAGCCTGGGCTTGGAGGGTCTCAAAGTGGGTCTGGTACTAGGTCTCAGACTGAGCCAGGCTGCGGTTGGCAATCTGCTTGTACTGGACCTTAACCCCAGTGACGAAGCTGCCCAGGTCCAGGGACCAGCTGTTATCCACAGACAGCACTACAGACATGTTGGAGATCTGGGACTGCAGCTCTGACAACTCCGTCTCAGAGAAGGTCCTGAGAAAGCTGATGTTCTCCTTCAGGGCATGCACCTTGGCCTCCAACTCCACCTTGTTCATGTAGGCAGCATCCACATCCTTTTTCAGCAATACAAACTCATTCTCAGCAGCCATGCTCCAGTTAATTTCCTTTTCATATTTATTCTTGAAGTCTCCAGAAACCCACACCTTGTGGATGAAGGAGGAGAACTTGTTGTTAAGGGTTTTCATCTGTTCACGGTCCTCCTGGAGCACCTCTTGGATGGAAGGGTCAATGCTCTCCTGAAGCGGGGCCAGCAAGCTCTGACTGATAGTGACCTGATGGTTTGGTGGATGCAGGGGTCCATCGAACTCTGTAGATGGAGTGCACCACCATGTGCGGCTGCAAGGTGCCCAGGCCTTAGAGGCTACTGCTAAGGGAGCCGCAGCCCATGCCAAGCTCAGGTGCACCTGGGCACCGCCCCTGTAGAAGGAGGAGGAGCACGAGCTGAAGATCAGGGAGCTGAAGTGGGTGGACATGCTGGCTGCACTCAGCTATACCTAGTAGTGGGTGAGAGGGAGCCAAACTCTAAACAGTATTAACATTTTAAAAATAAATATTAAATTGAAGATATCATAAAGTAAACTTGGCATTGTATTTAAATAAAATGTTAAACATTAAAGAAAATGATTAATTGGAGCAATTGAAGTTTGTATACTATATCTGGGGTTATAGTCACGTTTTGATTACATCTGCTCAATTGATTGAAAAACTTGAACAAATAAATGTATTTCCATATGAATACATTGCTTCACTGATTATAAACATTAATTAGATGGATTAAAGGAGTTTTAATAGAAATTTCCTCTAATATTTCAAATGATTTAAGTTAAAATGCTGATAAGCTATAAACAAAATAACAGTATTATTGTTTAGTTAAACAAATAATTCTACCCCTCTCCAAATCTATTATTTCACATATTTTAACATCAATTAGCTTGAACATATATCAAATATGAATGGATTATTTATTAAAATCTCCTACTGTTTTACTGTGTCCGTATTGTTAAAACAAACAAGATTAAATGCATTTAGCCAATTTTTAAAAAAATTGAGAAGGAATAATATTACTGTGTTAAAAGTAGAACTATTATTGTCTAATAGTGTTGTACTAGGCCTTGACATTTTATAAATTCCCAAATACATAAGATTCTTATGGATAGTTGTACAATGATATAGAAAGTTCTTATTAGAGAAATATGCAATCCTTCATGATACAAACAAGTTAAAAATATAGTTTGATAGTATACACTTACCCACCATTATAGTCCATTATTTTCTTGCCTGTCTTCCTGAATCCAAAGAAACTTCATAATACGTTTTATTCAATCCAAAAGCCTCAGACATTTTATATTTTGTTACAAAGACTAGCTTTACTTTCTGAAATAATCAATCAGATTTATACAAATGATTATATGCCATGCAACTGTTTGAGATATTTTTATATTAGAGAAAAATTATCTATTTGATATTTCAATGTATAATTTGTGAAACATATATTGTAAATGTTCATTTGAAGTGATATGCTACAAAACATGTTTACAGTCTTTAAAGTTGTAACAGGTAAAGCCCTTGATAGCTGTCCATAATTCACACTTAATCATTGTCTGTGTTCAAAAATGTGTCCTTTTGGAAAGCAAATAATATGCTGGCAGTTTAAATGTCACCCAAAGTAGAAAAAAGCAGTAAGCAACTCTACAATCACCAAAAGAGAAGATCAATTTTCCCTTTCTCTTGAAATTGCTGTTTCCCAGGTGGTCAATTGCACTTGTCATCTGCTATTTTGGAAAGTGTACAGGACTTAATAGATGAGGTATATCAAACTAACGACATTAGGAATGCACCGGCTGTCAATATGGCTTCAAACCAACATCATCTTTTGGGAAAAGTAAATTCAAAATGCAGACATTATACTATTAGTCTGATAGAATGATTATAAGTCACACCATCTGTTGCACATTTTACAATTAATTGTGATTTGTTTTCTCTAAAAATATACGTTTTCTTTGTTATATAAGAAACAAGCCATAATGGACCATTCATTGTTTGGTTGTGACACCAGAACTGTATCACTGTAAAGGTGCCACATATTTGCACAGTAGTTATCCTGAAAATTAATTATAGACATTTTTTCAAAAATAGTAATTCCATGTCAATTAATTCAATTTAAGTTTTACATGGATTAAAATTGTCTTTTAACTTTCTTTCCAAATATTACTATGGTGCAAATTATGAAAAATGTAATCAAGCAGACAAACACAAGTCAAATTTTCTGCTATAATTTTTATAGATACCGGTAGTTTATTCTATTATAGACTGTTTATTTTATCATCATAGAATGATAGTTTATCATTTAATTTTAACATTTTCATTAGTTTATGATGTTAATTTAAATTACAATTTTTGAAAAATGTTGGAAAAATTTGTATCAAATTGGTATATGTTGTGAAAATCATTACTTAATAAATCTTTATTCCAATATTTAATTATATTAAAATTACATTGTGAACTCCATTCTGATTTTGATAACTTCTACCATTTTAAAATAAAAGAAGATACCCTTTTTCAAAAATATTCAATATGTCTTCTGGATCAAAAGATTAATTTTAACATCAACTTAGTTTCAAGGTAAATCTACAAGAAAAGTCTTAAGTAATTAAGGCCTGTTACTGACAAATTTTTGATAGAATAATTTTAAATCTTTCTGTGGAAAGGTTAATTAAACTACATTTCTACCCTGGTATAGTGAACCTATGTACTATTTTCCTGGCATAATGACAATAAATTAGTAATTCTCTATTTTATGGTTAATATTATTTGGCATAGTTCTGGAAAATTACACAATACAGAATATCTAAATCTAAACTACCTGCTTTTGCATATGTTATAAATATGCATGTGTGCTTGAGTCATAACATTTCTTTGAATACGTTGATCATACATTGTAAATACCTTAAATGAAACTCTCGGATTTAGACAAGTAAATGGAAACATAAACTTAATTAGACAAAGATCTGAGGAGTTTGCAGTAACGTTGCTTTCTGGTTATAACTACTACTGATGGTATTTGCATTATAACATGAAGAACCCTCTGGGCTTACATTATTAACTTACTGTTGTTCTAAGACACCCTGTTTCAGAAAGTCACTCACACACCAGTGGGATGTTGCCTAGATTTGTGGACATCTTTCCTACCATATGTGTCCCAAGAGCAATTATTTTGGAGAAGTTTTTCTAATTTAAGGAAATGTTATTTGTACATTTCTCGAAATAAAGATCCATATTTTTTCCGAAAATGATAAAATTGACAAAACAAAAATTAAGCTATGGATCATCTTAAAATAAGTATATTTATTTATTGATCCAATATGTCCAGGTTTTAAAATACATTAAATTTTTTAAGTTATTTTTTATCAGGTACTAATCTCCAATGTGGACTGGACTCTCTTATATATTCTGGTAGAAAAATAGAATGCCTACGGTTTAGATTCAGCTCTGAAAGTGCTTCTACATAGAGACTTAAAAGATCTACTTGTGAAAGCCTAATATTGAATTATAAGTAATACATTGATAGTGTATATAAAGTTTTGAGAAATGAGAGAACAATGTAAAACTCTATTGAAGAAAACCACTTGGATACGAATTTGAATGATCAGTAGGTCTCAGAATAACTGAAAGGAGCAGTGAAATTTCACAGTCACACTGAGGACCAACCCTGTCGCAGCTACTCTACTAAGCACTTTATAGTCACTGGCTGTTTTAATTTGCATGTAGATTTCATGAGGTAGGAATCATATCATTTTTATGAATAAAGAAATTAAATTTCAATGGGGTTAACTAGGTCCCTCTATAAAATAGTGTTAGTTTGATATTTCTGAGATGTCGTGAAGGTTAAATGAAATTATTTATACAAAAACAAGCTGAAAAGGTATTAAGCTAAAAACAAAAACTCATAGACACAGGGAAGAATAGGGTGATTATAAGAGGGAATAAGGGGATGGTGGAGGTAGAAAAGGTAAAGAAGGAACAAGTGGTGATAGAAGGAGACTTGACTTGGAGTAGTGAACATACAATGCGATACACAAATGATGTATTATAGAATTGTACACCTGAGACCTATGTAATTTTATGAGTAATGTCACCCCAATAAATTCAATTGGAACAAGTTACAAATATAGAGTATTGTTATTTTGAAGAATCTATAACCCTCTATACAACTTGTTTTGGGTAACTGTGGAAGGCCTGAGATTTTATAATACTTGTAAGGTAACAATTATATTTCCAGTTTCATGTGTATTGGTAGAAGATATGAGACTCTTGGATAAGAGACAAAGGACAGTTTATTATTAACTGCAATAGCAGTAACCAGAAAACATCATTTTACTTGTTCCTTGAACCCCAATTATCAGTATTGTGTGAAAGTGCCCTTCACATTCAGTAGATCGTGTTACAGGAAAGAAACCCTGGAATGAGCAAACCCCCATCTTAGATGTGGGCTACTAGCAAACATGACCAAACTGTCGTAAAGGGAGCTACCTTATTTTCCTGGACACTAGGCGAATCTTCTCCAGAGAGGAATGCTGTATCTTCCATGGATGTTTTCTATAAAACATTTATGGGAAGACAGTCCAGAACAAAAAATGCAGAAGTGTTAGCAAACATTGTCTCTGGGCATCTATATTTATAAAGATATTTGATACAAAATAATAAATGAATACATGTTCATAAGCAATATTCTCAAGGTGATATTAGAGGAATAAAAAAACAAATAAAAAAGCAATACCTATGGTAATTGCATGCTAATAAAACAAAGTAGTAAATTATGCAGCATGATAGAGACAATGCTTTAAGTATTTAAATGTTTAAAGGATTTGTATGATTAAGCTAAGAAAATGTATGAAATAATTTCAATGTAAAAGGACTACTTTGGGTTGGAGTTATTTAAAAATAATGTTTTGAAGGTCATGCCTCCAGACAGTCTTTATTGGTAAGGCGAGGAGTAGGGAAATAAGGTCATCCTCATACCAGCAGGTCTCTACACGAGAAAGTACAGAGAGACATGTGTGGTAGGGCTTGAAGAAAAGAGCAGCTCTGACCTACTGAGGGAATGCCTGAGCACGGGTCAGTAAGCATGCGCACAGAAATGGGATGGCAATTCATGTTTGGACTCTGTTTAAGTTTACTGCCACAGAAGTTTAATATTGGTTTAGAGACTGGGTGGAGATGAATCTTCAAATGGTAAAACTTCTTAGTAGCAATGTAGGTGGGAAGAGCTTATAGCAATTGTCTGAGAGCAGATTTATTCCCCATGAGTCAAAAAACAGTATAAGCACTTGAAGATATAAATCAGTCCTTGATGTATTTCCCATATATTTTCTAATTTTCATATAGGCAATGTTCTACACTTTATGTAAATGCTGGAATAGTGTTCTGCTTGATACTATAATAAATGATTGATTTAAAGGCTTTTTGTAGGACAAAATTGGAGTAAGGTAAGGGAGGGATTAACTATAAAATTCCATGTAAAATTGTTTCTTATTTAGAGACAATTTACATCAAGTGCATGTTTGTCTCTATTTTCATACCTCAGATGACTTTTATGAAATATTTAGAGGAGTTATAATTCAGGATGCAGCATAAAGAAGAAAACCAAATTTAATAGTCTCAATAAGCACTGTGCTAATGGAAATCTATAAATAAATCACATATCCCAATAGAAAAACAAGGAAACCAAAATAACTCACAGTAAGAAGATTTTAAAATATAATAATTAATTATAAATAAATTCAACTTCACTATTTATAAGAAAAATTGAATTTTAATGTGTTTTCTACTAAAGTCACAAAGTTAAAAATAAAATTTTAGTAATAATACAATGAAGTGAGACTGCTAGCGGGAATGTGCATTCATGACAACTTTCTGGAAGTGAACCTGTGAAGCCAACCCATGGTTACCCCCTAAACATGTGCACATCCTGTAAGTTCTCCCTCCAAGGAATGTGTATCCAAGAGATTCCGGTAAGATCCTCATCAGGATGTGAGTGTTACCATGCGGAGCAAAATGGGGTTAGTTGCTTGTGTTCCATTCACACATCTTCTGGATCTTTAGCTCTGGTCATGAGTGGGTTGTCTATCAAACAGTATGTTAAAATTTTGCAGAGGAAGGGGTTGGCCATGTGGGTAAATCAACTTGACTTCAAAAGGCAAGGACAAGGTGTGTGGTATACATGAGGATAGGGTGCGCATAGAAATAGTAGCAGTGAAGACCAGCAGAAAAACAAACAAACAAACAAACTTTGGGACGTTCACCTCTGATAAAATTAGAAAGGAACTCTAATGGAAAAAGTTAGAATATCTTTTAGCTTCTGCCGCTGGAGCAAAGTGTTACCATATTTGCTGCTATAAGTAAGGTTATATTCTTTCTGGATATGGGGTAGATATGCCACATAATAAACCCCGTGGAGGTCACAGCTGATATGAGAGATATAAACTCTTTCCTTAAATATTGTTACATACATCTGGTGCATAGGTTCAAGGTCATGACTACTTGCACATTTGTATATGACTAGTGTGAAGCAATAACATTTAAGCCATCAGTTGGTTATATCACATTTCATAAGGGTGTGTGATATTCGATAGTGAATTGTGTCTGAGAGATACCTCGAACTCCAAAGTCAATATTGTGTTTGTTTCTTTTTCATTTACCATTGAAAATGACTGGAAAAACATATCAATTTGATAATCCAAGAGATGTTGAACAACTCCAGCAAACGCTACTAGAGCCCCATGTTGAGAATGATAAAGTTGCATGTGAAAATGAAAGTGATTTAGAAGATGATTATGTGGAAGTTAATTCAGGAGATTCAGATACCAAGCACATTTCTAGTGAAGAAGACAAAGGAGAATTAGACGTGAGTGGAAAATATGTTTTTTGGAAAGGATAAAGGAAAAATAGAGGAAAAATCCAATAAGCAGAAAAATTAAAAACAGCTGCATAATAATTTGCATCAACTTCTATTAATTTGATAACAAACTTAACCATTTAGAATGCCTGGAAGTGGACAAAATAGTGGCTATGAGAGACATTTTCTCATCATTTGTTGAAAATTGTAAATTATGTTTTGGTATGGAAAAGAATGTAAAAATAGACAAAATTTTACCTGGATTTAGAGGCAAATGTGGGTTTAGACAGTATATTCCATCCAAACCCAGGAAATATAGTATAAAATTTTTGCTAAGGTTGATTCAAACGTATTTTATACAGCAAATCTTGAAATATATGCAGGTAAGCAGCACAAAGTTCCTTACCTGATTAGTAATAAACCAGCAGACATAATCAAGAGACCTGCAGAACCCGTTTGCTCATCAGGATGTAATATTACAGCAGATAACTGGTTCACTGATGGAAATCTGATCTCCAACTTAAAAAAAGAAGTGGTTTTCATATGCAGGTACTGTTTGTAAGAATAAACCCCAACTACCCCCTGAATTTGTGTCTTCAAAAAGCAGCCTGAAAAATCCAATTTATTTGCTTTTGGTGCAGATTGCACACTTGTATCTCGTAAACTCAAAAATGGAAAGATGTAATTTTAGTTTCAAGTATGCATTTCAATGATGCCATAAATTTAGATTTGCAAAATGCCTGACATAATAGAATATTACAACCAAATAAAATCAGGAGTTGAAACTGTGGACTAAATAATAGGTACATATAATGTATCCAGGAAAACCAGCAGATGGCCTATGGGTATATTCTACACAATTTTGAATATTGCAGGAATAAATACTGAGACCATTCATATACTGAACAGCAATATCAAAATAAGGTGCAGAATATTTATTAGAACTCTTGTAAGGCACTTAGTGTCAGAACAAATGAAAAGGCATTTGGAAATCTCTACAGGTATGCATGAGCATTTACACCTGAAACTTCATCCATTTCAAACACAAATTGAAGGAAATTCTAATGACAACATAGATACAGCTCCATCCACAAGCAGAACAAGAAAAAGATGTGTTAGGTACTGTGCATCTACAATGAGTGTTTGTCAAAATGTTTTTACTAGTGCCTTGAGTGTAACACTATTGTTTGTGATGACTGTTACAAATGCTTTGCAAAGTCAACTACTGAAGATTCTGATTAATTAAAGGCATTTTGTTGGTTGTATTTTTAGCAATATCCATCTTTCTGTTATTTGAAAAGAAAGATTTTATTCTTTACGTTTTATATTTCTTTGTTGAATAATTTCTAGATTGTAACTGAAAATAAATAAAAACATGTATTTTATTATATAAATATAATAAACACAAATTTGCAGTGTTCTTTTTCTTCATTTCAGCACATACTAGAATGAATGTATCTCTTGGATACATGTTACCTATGCTGTAAATTTTTGGCCACAGCCTCTACAGGATAAAATATGGCTGTTAAAATAAACATAAAAGAAATAAAGTTTCTACTCCCATATTGACAGTGTAAAAGTGTATCCTAGTTACAATGAAAAGGTAACACATAAATATGAACTGATGGGATTGTTTATTACATTTTCCCAAACTTTTACCAATATTTCCTTGGAAAGAGAGAGATGAGAAAATGATGGGTTCTCTTATAGAACATGTGTAAGTTTTCCAGGAAATTCTAAGGAATAGAAGCCAGGTATAAATCAGAATGTTAACTACAGGTTAAATTAAGGTAACACCAAAGCTTATTGACTGGAAGGAAACAGGTAGGACAGAAGGAATTACTTTTGGTAGAGAATGTGTAAAGTAGGATTAGAGCTTCCAAGCCCTAAAGTCAACTCCTTGACTCCCCCTTGACTGATGCTAGAAAGTGCTGAAGGGACTGAAGCTGCATGAAAAGCAGTGGCTGGATATAGGGGAAGTTTATTCTAAGAGAAAATAGAAATGGTCACATTGCATTGAGTTTGGGGCTGTACCAGAAGTTTATCCAAAACAAGCAGTTTAGGAATATGACTAATTGTGTCTCCCTTTGACATCTTTATTTATCTATGACTACAAAGTACATTTTAAAAACTACTCCCTTCCAAATTAGAAATACCAACTCAGAACTTTTCATGAAAAAACACTTAAATTTGAAAGATGTTTATTGTTGTATTCAATAGAGAAAAGGGCTCTTGTTTTTACTATTCGGAAATAACACCAGCTAACCTGTATTTAACACGCATCATGTACCAGACGTAGTAACTTCCTTACATGTATTAATTCATTTAAATCTTGTTCTTTACAAAGTAGTTATTTCTTTATGTTACTTTTACCTATTTTGAGCCATAAAGGTGTCTAATGACAGTGTTAGACAGCAAATAAGTGGGTGAGCAAGTCTGACCAGTACCCAGAATCCTGGATGTTAGCCAATACCCTAAGACAGCCATGAAATAAAAATGGAAACCAAACTGCATATCCCACCCGGATAGATTTTAATGTACAGTAAGTCGTCCCTTAACATACTCTGTAAGTTCTGTGACTTTAAGCAAAATAATGTATAACAAAACCAATTTTACTATAGGCTATTTTATATGTAAACAAGAGTTAAGTTCCTGTGCCATGCCATCAATGTTATAATAAAATGATGTTGAACAAAACAACATGATTTAAAGATCTGCTATATTTACTTCATATATTAAATAAATCTAAATATTTTATTAATTTTTCTAAAAATTATCCACATTTTTATCCTCCAAAATAGTCTGAGAAGAAAAATATAATATTATGCAAGAAAGTGACTATACTCACATATCATTACCTGGAAAAAACATAAATTAGTCCAATGAACACAATAGATGAGCAAGAAAGCTTTTTAACATATAATTTTAAGATATAAAATGAAAAAGAAGGTGGAGCTACAGTATCCACACATTAAATATGAGAACTCTGCACACCTTGAGACATAGAATATAGATTTGTTTATTTAACAGGTTATTTACATGATCACGACACAATGTGGGTCTAGTTCTGCCTACTGTTTTGTTCCATTAGGCAGGAGAGATAGCAAACCAAGGCAGGAAGGGAGAGGCAGACAGGTCTTACCTATTAATTCAGCAGTCCTGAGCCTGGTAAGATTACCAGGTCTTCTGAAGGTCATAAGAGAGAACCATAAAAACAGCAGGAGGGAAACCTTTGGAATTCTGTGGATATTGTTGCCACTTCTTGGGAAAGGAAGATTTTTAAACTACATGTTAATCCCAAGGTTTAGAGCAGGGAGGAAGAGGGGGAGCCTGGAGGCTGGCTGCAAACATATAACCCCTAAAACCCCAGTGGGTAGGGCACTCAGACTAGCTGGGTGTCCACTGCAGCTTCATGCTCATGTGTATTTCATAAATAAACTTGCTACCTCATTTCCACCCCACCTTCTGTCCTCATCTGAATTTATTCCTGCAAGCAAGACAAGAACCGAGGAGTGGAAGTCCCCTGATTTGGGTCTTCCCAGTAACATACTATGCAGAGCACATATGCCATGGCACAGAGCTCACTCAAATGACCATCGTTTTCTAACTCCCAGAAGAATCAATAGTATTTTAAACAAAAAACCAATCTCAGTTTCTATTAGGAAGGTCAGAACAAAATATGTGTGTATCTGTTTGTGTATGTTCCATAAGCATCTATCATCTATCCGCTACACACATACATATAAATATAAGATATATATAAGCATATGTGTTATATATAATATGCATATGTATGGTTTTCTGGAAGCTTTCCAATGTGCTATAATTCAAAGTGATTTTTTACCTTTTTTCCCTGAGTTGCTGTCATGTAAGTTAATAACATGTCCAAATCTCCAGAAGTGGTTTATTTCATAGATACAGAAATAGAGGGCATATAATGTTTTACTGCTTAATCTGCTGACAATCTGTCAACTCCAGAGTCCATACGAACTACTTCTGTGATTAAGTTTTCCTGCTTCATCTTCATCTTTTTCAAGACAATAGAATGCTATTTACATTTTTCAAGATAATATCTTTGCTTATTTATAAAGGTATTTTAATTAGATCACTTAACAGAGTATCTTTTAGATTTCTATCACAATCATTTCTCTCATTTCTAAAAAAGTCTTTTGAAATCAAACTTTTAAGTGACCAATGGAAATTGGGGAAGTGGAAGCGACAAATTCTTCCCCTGGACAATGTTAGGTCTGACAACACATTAAGTCCTGTTTTACTCTGAATTAGATGAAGTAGAAACATGATGATGTTTACAGGAGATATTGCCTGTGTCCTAAGAGCAAACGAGGTTATATTTTCAGTGTTCTGTTGATGTTGGCAATGTTGATAGCCCCTGTGTTACACACAGAATATTTAGTTGGTTTAATCTATGTCTTCCTTTTACTAAGAGAATTTCTTGAAGGTAGGAGTCCTGTTCGTCTTCATCAATCCTGTGCCCTAGTGTGCAGTATATTACAGGGAATGTAACGACAATGTTTATTCAGTGAAGAAAGCAGTAAATAAGGAAAGTCTGGAGGTAATTCTAACACATTATGTTTGTATTCTATATTGTCAAAGTAATCTTTGTATCAAGGTGTGAGTAAGAGATAAAAGGTATGGGAAAGGTGGTAAAATGCATCAGTAAAATATTCTAGTCTCTAATTTATCTCAGAATTTCTTTTATAAACCATTAGAAAGTAGAAAAATCATCTATTATAAAAGTGGGTAATTTAGATTATTTTAACAAAAAATGGAATCCAATTTAAATTGGGAACATGTATGAAAACATATTCCTAATCAGTTATCACGAGATTTTAATTTTTGCATGATTTACAAGTAGTGATTTTTTTAAAAATTCTATCCTTTCATTTAAGTTTGTCAAATTGTAGTTTTGTTTACTTCCACAGGAATTCTAGCATTGTTTTTTCAGTATTTTTAAAAATAAAGTAAATGACTAGAATTTTGACTGAAAATACATTAGAAATAATTGTAATAATTGAATAATTTGAATAATTTGAAAAAACTCAGTTATTTCCATCTAAAAGCACAGCATTTATTCAAGATATATTTTACAAACATTAAACTCTGAAATTTGAAAATTTTTAAAGCAACAAACATACTTATTTAAGAAAAAGTACTAAATATCAATGAAAATTGTAGATTTTGTGGCACTGTAATTTACAACTATTCCCAAATTATAGCCTCAAAAAACAACAGCCTTCATACCTGTTGGGAACTCATTGAAAGTCCCATCGCCAATCTATTGTTATTATTTGATCCAACATGAAGCTCCCAGGATCAACCTCACCCCAAGGATATTATGGCTGTTTGACTTGACTCAGATCTCAGCTCAAGAGGAAAAACCATATCCCGAAGCATTGAGAACAATCAGCTCCAATATTTCAACAAAGAGGTTACCTCAGGTTACAATACAGTTTTGGACAAACAAAACTACAGCCAAAAATGTAAGGGTACTGTCTGGGGAACAGAAAGTATCCAACTGGTTAAGAAAGGCTTTGACATATACCTGGTGGTTGAGAAAGCTGCATGTATGCCCAAGAAAGCGCTGCAGTTACTTATCTCTGGCTGTTCTCTAGACACTGCGGAAGCAGTTAGGTAAGTGAAGTGTTAAGAAGAATTACACACAGCTGTTATGTTGAATATTGAAGATAACCCTAACATACACACACACACACACACACACACACACGATTCTCTTCTAAAGGTAGAAGTCTTTTTGGCTCAATGAACTTAAAGAAATCATTGGCTAACCAGTGAGCTATACTATCTGCTGACTCAGGACAACCGTAAGGTTGCATGATTTATATAGACTGAATGTCTGTGTACCCCAAATTTATATGTTAAAAGCTAATCCCCATGTAATGATATTTGAGGTGGGAGGTTTGGGAAGTGCTTAGGTCATGAAGCTGGAGTCCTCATGATTAGGTTTAGTGCTCTTATAAATGAGACCCCAAAGACCTCCTTTTGCTTTCTGCAATATGAAGACATAGCAGAAAGATGAACCAGTTGGAGGAACCTCACCAAGCAAGGTCTGCTGGCACCTTGATCTTGAACTTCCTCATCTCCATAGCTGTAACAAACACATTTTTGTTGTTTATAAGTTACCCAGTTTTTGGTATTCCATTATAGCAACCCAACAATCTAAGACAGTGATAATAATAAAAAACAATACATTATTGGTTGCATGCTACAGGGAATCCAGGCTATAGAGCATGTCTAGAAAAGTAAATAACAGTAGCAATAGCAACAACAAGAACAACAACAATCATTGGGTAATGATCTCAGAATTGATAAAAGGTATTATGTGAAATATTCAGTTTTTAAAAATTAGAAGACTTGCAAATAAATAGAAAATCGTGGCCATACAAAGGAACAATAAGCAGTCAATAGAAACTGTATATGAAAGCACCTGGATGTTCAATTTAGTAAATACTTTAAATTTTAAACTTTGAACTTTATAAATAAGTTCAAGGAACTAAAATAAACCATGTATAAAGAAGAGTATGACAATTTTATCTTACCTAATATTTCAATAAAGAGATAGAAATTACATAAAAGGACCAATAGAAATTATTCTAGAATTGATAAGTCTAATAGCAAGAATTAAAATATTTGTTTATTTTTTATCATCACCTGCGGATACTTTTTCATTGTTTTTTTTCACAGACAGAGGAAGGTAGAAAAGAAGGGAGAGAAACATCGATGCAAGAGAGAAGCATCCATGGTTTGCCTCCCTTACACTCCCAGACAGGGGATTGTGCCCAGACCAAGGATCGAACCCACAACCTAGGCATGTGGCCCCGCTAGGAGAAGCCGAAACCCTTCAATTACAGGATGACACTGCAACCAACTTAGCCACACTGGCCATTACTAAGAGATAGAATTAAATTTCACTGGAGCGGCTCAATAGCAGATTTGAACTTACAAGCAAAGCACCAGGGACCACTGACCGCGCTAGAATACACACAGCACCCGAGCAGCACTGAGCACACCCAGCCCTCAGGTCTGGGTTTCCAATATCATTCTCTAATATAATAACTGGAACTCTGGAGAAATGACTGATTCTAGCATCAAGACAGGTAAAATATAAAATAAGCCTGGAACATCTTATAGGAAAAGAAATTAAGAAACTGCTCACATAATCAAGTGATGGGGTCATGTTAAAGGGACACAGAAACCAATGTGAAAGAGCTCCCAAAAGCAAAAGTTGGAGTATAATAACAATATGATTGAATCATAAGCCAAAGAATAAAAGAAAATCAATAAGCCCATTAATTCCTATATAAAGTATTAAATAAATATATATATAAATAGTAACAAATTTGTCCTGAAGAAAATTCCATAGGATAAAAGGAGAGAAAATCAGAGACAGAAAATCAGTAGAAACATATTAATAGTTGGTGCAAGTGAGATTATTGAAGAATGTTAAAAATTAATTTAAAAAATTAGAGATAAAATTTTATGGGAAAAAAGGATGTTTGATACATTAATTACTAGGAGGTTAAATATTGTTTCCACTCCATTGGAGTTTAAGCTCAGCTTAGTGATTTTCTTCTAAAAAATGAAGTATTGCAGAGAAAAACAGTAACTACAGTGAAGGAACCTCTGACCAAGGTCGTCATCTGCACTCATGTCGTGTGGAGATCATGTGCCCACTGACATGCTGTAAAGAAAAAGGTCACATAACTCTGTGCTGCTCTTCACGAAGACCCACAGCTATGACATGGTCATGAGAAAACTTCAGACAACCCTGAGGGATGTTCTGCAAAACATCTATTACGACTCTTGAAAACTAGCAAGTTTGTGAAAGACAAGAAAATTCTAAGATATGTCCTGGCTTGTGTGGCTCAGTGGATTGAGTGAAGGCCTTCAAACCAAAAGGTCACGGGTTCCATTCCAGTCAGGGCAAATGCCTGGGTTGCAGGCCAGGTCCCCAGTAGGGGGCGCACGAGAGGCAACCACACTTTGATGTTTCTCTCCCTCTCTTTCTCCTTCTTTCCTCTCTGTCTAAATATAAATAAATAAAATCTAAAAAAAAAATCCTAAGATAGTGTTATACATTGAGTGAATCTAATTAGAAACAGCATTAAATTCAATATGGTGTCCTGGATTGAATTATCAAATAGGAATTTAAATTATATATATGTATTTATTTAAAGCTACAGAAAAAACCTGTTTACAGTATTGAATGAATATTAATTTCTTTGTTTTGATAGCACCACTGTTATGCCAAATTAAACAAAGAGAATTATGTAAGAGATATATGAGAACACTAAGAATTACCTTTGCAATTTTTATGTAAACTACACAAATTTAAAATTAATAAATTATTAAAAAGTTAAAAAACTTAAAGTGTAAAAATATTTAAAATGTTAAATTTTAAATGAAAATAATAAAAAAGTAAAAAAGAAATTAATTAACAATTACAATTAAAATAATAAGTTAAAATTAAATATTTTATAATTTTAAAGGTTTAATAATTTAAAAATAAAATGTTAAAAATTAAAATGCAAATATTTGGAAACAGAAAATTTAAAAAGTTTAAAAATTATTGCAGTCTCTAGAGAACTTTGGTTTCTGCCATTGATATCTAACAATATTTAACATATTAGAAATAAAACAAAAAGTTAACATTTTTATTAATTCACTTAAAATTAACAATAATAAACCATTATTTGTTACCAGAAATAATTTTTATTCAGAATAACTGCATAAATTATTTAAAAATTAACGTGTCTAAGGCCCTGCCCAGGGAGCTCAGTTGGTTCGAGTGCTGTTTGATGTACCACGGTTGTGGGCTCCATCTTCTGTGTGAATCAGCCAGTGAGGGCGTGAATGACTGGAACAACAAATCGATGTCTCTGTCTCTCTCTAAAAATCAATAAAAAATAATTTTCTCAAGAACATTGTTTTAAATTTTTGTAAATCTCTTCAATCTCTGGTTTAAAAAAAGATAATTTCATTCTCATCTGCTTCCATATTTAATCTATTGTCCTGTCTTGTTTTGGTTAAAGTATATGAAGAAAATGTGGCCTCCTAGTCATATGTAACTAAAAAAGAAAAAGGTATTTGAATAGTCTTTTCAGATAATTATAGATATTCTATTTTTGATATTTTACCCAAACATTAGTGGCAATTTGAAATCTCAAGCCATAACAACACACTTTTTATACTTTGTTTTGTTACAACTATTGTCCTGAACTTGAATGAAACTTCTACCCATAAATAATCATGTAATAACAAGCATCGATCATTTGGAAATATAGTTTCATTGAATTATAGTTTCATTGATTTTTCAATTGTTGACACATTTTATTATATTTCATCAAAAATGAAGTTCACTTGTAGTACCAACCTATTTTATTATAAAGTTTTAAAAGTCATAGGTAACTAAGATTAAAAGTGACAGTTACAAATATTCTAGAATTCTAATCTTCATTTGAAAGCTCAGATCTTATTTGCAGTGAAAATTATAAATTATTTCCTTTGAAGTAACAGTCTCATTCTGATTCTTTTAAAGAAAATTCTACCAAATACTTGACTCCAAAAAAATTATTAGTTAGACTTTTTTATTACAAATGGGTTTTTATGAAAAATATTGGCTATTTCAGCTCACAATTAGAACCATTACACAAGTGGCTTTCTCAAGAAAACCACTATAATTTGATTGGCAGGAGAATACTCTATGTATATTTTCCCTACCGTCACATAGAATAATAATGTGCCAAAAAGCTAAGATTAAATAAATATAATATTTTTACTGCTTCATCAAGGACATCTTTCGCCACAACTTTCAGTGTGTGTGTGTGTGTGTGTGTGTGTGTGCGTGTGGTGGAGAACCCAAGGACTATGAGCACAATTTGGTGTCCTGATTTACTCAGGCTAAGGTGTCAGCAATTGCACATATCATTGCCTTTGCAGCAGCAGAGAAAATACCAACATGGACAAAGAGAAAAACAATGTCACAGTACCATTATAAAAATACTTTACCTTTTGTACTCCCTGAAAACTTCTACAGACTACACACTGAGAGCCTCTGGTCACAGGCAATGGGAAGCAGGCCAAAGACAGTTCAGATGCATTCCTAAGGGATAGTCCCAAAACATACTGGAAGCTGCTTCCTACAATGCGTTAGAGGTGAGCCTCTGATTTCTATACACTTTCTAATTTCATGACTCAGTCATATGAATTTCACAAAAGAAGAAAAGAAAATGTTTCAATATTTTTCATTTTCTACTTATTGGTGGTGATATATAACAGATTTATTATATCACTGTGCAGGACCTTGAATTATACAATTTCATAAATTATTTTGGACTTTTAAACTAAAACACAGTACGCATAGTGTCTTGCAGACTACATATTTACTCATAAAAATCCCTCTCTCTCTCTCTCTCTCTGTCTTTCTTTCTAATCATCTATTTTAATTATCTTCAATGTCAATAAATTTATAGGCAAATATTGGTTGACGTGAGTATTGTGTCAACCCATAGAAAATAACTTAAATTTCAAGATTATAGAATGGGCATTTGTATAAAAATACTTCATCAATATACTGAATATAATAAAATGTACTGATTAAAGTGATGTTAAATCAAAAAGTTACCAATGCATAGTAAATTAAAGGAAAACAAAATTGCAGTTTATGGTATATATTTTACAAACAAAAATTCAAGATATGGCCGTGTCAATAAGTTATATAGTCATTCTATTTTCTTTACTGCATCTGAGATATAGTCTGGCACTGTGACAGTCTTACCAACTTGGTATTAATACTCCACCACTTATCATTTGATTTTCACAAGAGGAGTTCTGAGAGATTTAGCCATCTTAGGCGAGGATTCTGAGAATTAGTTGGTCCTATTGTCCTTACATACGGCTGAGTCCCATTTTTAGGTCACCAAATTGTAGATCAGAAATGAAGTAAATATATTTAAGTGAATGCCTTTTGGAGAGGCAATATTTGGTAACTTCTCTCGGAATTATGTAGGAGAAAAATCTTGGGATTACAGAGTCCATAAGTGGTGACTCTTCCACTAACAGTTCTTGTACTTGAAATAGTTATTTAACTTTACTGATTTTCAGCTTCTTTCTTTGTAAAATTATGAAATAAGTTTCATCCCTACAAAAGCAACTTCCAGTGTGTCTTCTTATGGTTTACTTTCAGCCAACAGTATACATCATACATTTTGCTTACAAAATACAATTAATAAAACTTTAGGAAAATAACTGGATATAGGTGTTCACAAAGTTATAAATTGGATTTTGAGGAAACTTTTTAAAATTCAAAATACACTTTCAAATTTCTATTTCAGAAGTACGGTGAGGCACAATGGCAGACAAGTGCGGGTGTCTTGGCGTCGCCAGAAGTGGTATGAAAAGCAAATAGGGGAAAGTCTGAGTACCAGACAATCTGGGGACAGATACTATGATTCTGGGGACAGTGGTTTAGAATCCATTTATGAACAACTATTAGTTTACACAAGACAGAATCTTGTAAGTTAAAAATTGAATCTATTAAATATTGATTAGTCAATACTAAAACTGAAAAGCTGTCCTTAGAATTCAACTTTCAATAATAAAAGTTTTGAGCTCACTTTATGAGTTTTTATTGTACTCATAAAAGTGTTAAGAATACTGAATAAATTTAACAAATATTAATTGAGTATAATGAATTCCATGAAACACTTAATTGAAGTAATTGGGGTTAAGCCCCTGCCTAAGGCAATTAATTTTTACAATCTAAATCTGGGAGTATTTCTCACTGAAAATATATTACTTGCTTCATTATCTCGAGTGGAAGTTTCTATAGTAATTATGTCCAAATAGGTGAGCAGAAAAAATTGTGACAGAGAAATTTGTAATTATTTTTTCTGATATTTGAGCTCATCCACTATCTTCAGATATGATTTGAATAAATAAATAAAAAGTAGTTTCAATAAAACAGAGATAAAATGTTGGCTCAGGTAAAAGGTGCTTAGGCTGAGAATATTGAATATATCAGAAATTATTTGATAAAATAAAAAGTTACTACAACTGAGCATAATTCTTAGCTCTGTACTTCCTGGCAGCATGTAGCAACACATAGAGTAATTTACTTTAGAAACAAAGGTCATGTTGGAGAAACTAAGTAATCCCCATGTACATATTAAATCTTCCCCATAAAGAACTTTTCTACTTTCAACAACATTAATGATTAGGTTTAGAGCTTACATTTTGATACATTTTATTTTTGTAATATTTATTCAAGCTTCATGTCATATCAGAAAACATAGTGATAGAATAGCAATGAATGCAATCTTGTGATTTCTCAACTTTTCTCTCCCAAGAATAAAAGATCTTTTGAACCTTTTCACACTATCGATAGAACCATGGAGACAATTTCTTTTCAGGCTGATTTAAAATTTTTTTTCATGTAAGATTTCAGGTGAAGAAGTTTCACAACTCTTTATCTATTTATTTCCAAGCCCTGAATTCAACAAGAGACAGAGTTCCATTAATATGGTCATATTTAGGCAAATCCATTAATTTTTATGGCATAGAGGGTAAGTAAGCATTCCAGTGACTACAGAAGTCAGTGTAAATCATAAAGTTATGACAAAATATCGAAGCCAATCCCTTTAAGACAAAGAGGAAAGGTGTACTGTATTCAGTATATTAAGTTCACACGCACTTTTGGTTATTCTCACTTTTTGGATGATCTGTTGAAATATCTACAAATATTTACCTTTTTTGGTGTTACTCCCTTTGCAATATGACCTTCAATGATGAGATGGGGTCTACTCAACCCCCTTGAGTACAGACTAGCCTCGACTGGCTTTGAGTAAGACGGTGCAGCACAAGTCACTGTAAAGGGAGTCCCAAACTAAGCCTCATGAGGTTTAAAGGGGTTCCCTCCTCGCTTTTGGAAATCTGCCACTACTATGTGAATAGGCCCAAAGATTTGCTTGGTGGAAGATGAGAGATGTGTGGCCCAGTGGTCCTTGTCTCACCAGACAGGCCAGTGATATATAGCACTATCTATGTGAGTGGGGTCAGTCTAGACCAGCCACCTCCAAGCTAACCGACCAGCTGACTGCAGGTCATGAATGAACCTTTCAGATATCAGCCAAACCTGGCTCAGAAAGAATCATAAGCTAAATTAATATTCATTTGTTAAGACACTGATTTAGGTGTTTTCATACAATAATAGCTGAAAGAAGAGTGTTTTTCAAGTTTTCTTTAATAATTGAAAAACAGAATGTTTTATTTGGAATTTAGACATCATTTAGAATAATGACATCTAAACTTGAGTCTTCCTCAGATTTGGCTAAGGATAATGATAATGTAAAACTAGAATCTATAATCGTAATTTAAATCTAAAGAATCTTCCTAATGCTTGTAGCTGCCAAACACTATTACAGAGTGCAATCATAATCTATACAAACTCAGTCTGCATTTAATCTCTAAAAGGTGTTTAGTCTCTATGATATATGCACTTTACCAACCAAGGAATGTGTTGAATAACTCTAGTTTTTAGAAAAACACAATTATTTTATATGCATAGCCCCAGGTCCTCCTTATAATAACCTCCTAATAATTGTACTGATTTCAGAATTTTATTCCTTTTTCTAAGTAACATTACCTCATATATTTAAAGAATTTTATGAATTCTTTAGCTTTTATAACTCTAAGCTCAATAATTTTTATTATTTTTAATTTTGTCTTGGTAAGCATAAATGTCTCAATCGAATCATAAGCTCATTGCTTTAATTATTTTTCCCATCCGTAAACTGATAACATTTATCATTAGCAAACTCTAGCTGTCTATTAGATAAACAAAACAAAACAAAACAGACATGGCTTCTTGTTTGTTAGAATTCTGTGTGTTTTCTTGCTGTGATCTCATAATTAATATTCATTTACATTGTTGTGCTCAGAGGTAAATATTTTAGATTAAATGTCATCTAAAGAGTGAAGAGTAAAGTGTACTATTACTGTCCACATCTGGATACTATATTTTACCCAACTAACTTTGTAATTATTTGTGGGTCTTTTTTTGTCTCCATAAGTGTAAAGCTCCTGGGAAAAATGTCGCATTTGCACGGTTTAGAATCACTGTTTTCCTCAGTCATATTTACTGTGTAAGTGAAAATCTATACATCCCTGGGTTTTAAGGGAAAATCTATCATTTGTTTAACATATTAAAATAATTTTCTTCTCTGTCATATTGCTAAAAATGAGAACTTGCCAGTTTGTTATCATATTCATATAATAGCAATACTAAAAATCTAGAAAAAAGTACTTACAAAATGTAAAATAAATTTTCTTCACAATGGCAAAATCTATATAACTAGAGAGATTCTATAAAAGCATGTGCTACACATACATACACAGAGACAGAGAGAGAATATTAAAAAATATCCAAATGTACAAGCAGATACAATCTTATACAAACTGATGTATCTCCAATATAAATTATAACTATACATTGATCTAGAGAAATGTAATGGCATTCCATTAATAGTTAAAAAAAACTAGTCTATTAAAAGTTTATTCTACATTTTTCATGAAACAGAAGTTCTCAAGAATAACTGAGGCATTTTTGAAGAAAAATAAAATGTAAAACAGAACAAAAGCTGTGCCAGGAAATGTTCCTAGGAACAAATACAAATTGAAAAATTGTAAGATCATTTGAAGTTCTGCTGTGACTGTCTTCCCCCAAGAGAAGATTTATTTCCCTTACTGGAAGCCAGTTGGGCTAAAAGCAGTCCATACTGATACAATCCAGGATTGATTTATTTAAAGCTGTTTCAGTCTTTGTGAAAACATCTCTGTCTTCATTTTACCACCACTACAAAGGTTTACCCTTCTTGGGTCTTAAAGACAGTTGGGACTTGATTGCTCCTGAACTCTAATTTTGTCTAGTCATTTTAAAATTTTAATTGAGAGTGCCCACCTGTATCAAAAGTGAAGTGGAACTTTTGAGAATGAGCTGGAGTCCACAGGATAAACTAGGATCCTTTACTCTCTCACCACTGCTACAATGTTGAATTTAATGATAGAATAAGCATGACCTTCGTCCTGCAGTTAACCATGCATCGTGCCCAATAATTAAATAAGCTAAAGGAGGATATTTAGCAGCATCTGAGTAACATGTGGGCCAAGGTGCTGCCTTATGGCAAAAAGGTGAGCCAAGAAACCCATGATAAAGTACACAAGCAGAAACAGTGTACAATCTATTACCCTAAAATCTTAACATTTTGCAAACTCAGTCCAAGTTACAAGAACCTCTTGCTTGCCACACTGCAATAGCTTCCTGACTCTCCACACCACATCTTCTGTTACTCCTCTTAAACTCATCTTCTTCCAGAAAAACATTGTGATTTTAAATCCTATACTGATCAGCCTTGGCACGATTAACATTTGGGGCTGCGCGCGCGCGCGTGTGTGTGTGTGTGTGTGTGTGTGTGTGTGTGTGTGTGTGTGAGAGAGAGAGAGAGGACTCTGTCCCATGCATTGAAAGATAGTTGGCAATATCTCTTCCCTTCTGCCACCAGATGCGAGTTGTCCCCTACCCATAAAGAAGACAAAGAGGACAAGTAGATAGCCAATAAGCATATGAAAAGATGCTCAACATCACTAATCATCTGAGAAATGAAAATTAAAACCACAATGAAATAACACCTCACACCTGTCAGAATGGTTTTCATTAGTAAATCAACAAACAAGTGTTAGGAAGATGTGGAGAAAAGGGAACCCTTGTGCACTGGGTTCCCTTTCCCAGGGAAGGGAAGTACTTTCGAGGGATGTTTGGTGAGAATGCAGACTGGTGCAACCACTGTGGAAAACAGTATGGCGTTACCTCAAAAATTTAACAGTGAAACTGCCTTATGACCCAGCAATTCCACTTCTGGGAATATATTGGAAGAAAACTGAAACGCTGATTCAAAAGCATATATGCACTCATACATTCACTGCAGTGCTACTTGCAATAGCCAAGGTTTGGAAGCAACACAAGTCACCTTCCGTAGATGAGTTGATTAAAAAACAAGAACAAAAAACCTGGTAGATTTACACAGTGGAATATGACTCAGCCACAAAAAAGAAGGAAATCTTATCTTTTGCAACAGCACGGATAGACTTGGAGAGTATTATGCTAAGTGGAATAAGCCAGTGAGAAAAAGATAAATATTCTATGATTTAATTTACGTGCGGAATCTAGTGAACAAAAAAACTAACAAATGAAATAGAAACAGACTCATACATACAGAAAACACACTGACATCTGTTAGAGGGGAGGGATGTTGGGGTTCTGGGTGAAAAAGGTGAAGGGATTAAGCAAAAACAAACAAACAAACAACCCATAGACACAGGCAACAACATGGTAAGTACCAAAGGCAAAGGGGTGGCAGAGGGAGGAAGAGGATGTTAAAAAGAAGATAAATAGTGACAGAAGGAGAATGACATTGGATTGTGAACACACCATACAATGTACAGATGATATATTATAGAATTGTAGACCTGAAACCTATATAATTTTATTACTGTCACCCCAATAAATTCAATTAAAAATACTTTAAGGATGTACCTGGATGACTTAGTAGGTGGTCAATAATTATTTACTGAATCAATTAATGAATTAATAAGAATAATTATCACCTACTTATTCATCCAACTCAGGTTAAATTCTGCTGGGAGCAAGAATTATTTATCTCTCTCAGGCATTGTCTTCGGCAATGCATCTTATTCTCTATCTGTTAAAATGCTTTGCACACATTAGGACCTGAAAAGCATATGGTACGACCCTTTTCGTGTAGGCTCTACCCATGATAAAATTCCTCCCAGCAATTTTTTCCTTCACTGTGATCCAGAAAACCTATTAATTAGAGAAAGTCTCTAAAGACAAAGGAGAGAATAGAGTCTCAATCATTAAGGTCAAAATGGCCTCTTCTGGGCCTGTTTCCATGCATATTATATTTATTTTCTATGCTCAGATGAATGTAAAGTTATCTCCTGATGCCACATAAATTGGCTTTGTTGTGTCTTGTCAAAGACCTCATAGATGACTATTAAGTAGTTTCATATGTAGCAAAGTAAATGGAGGGTAAAGGTAAGCAGGAAATTTTTCCGCAGAGGGTTAGTTCCTATAGACAATGTATCTTTGCTCTTTCAGAAGCTGCGATCACTTCAAGTAATCAATGCATGTGGTGAGGAATAGTTCTGGTTTATGAAATTATAACAGTTTGATGAATTGGAAATCAATCCACTAAGGAAATGAAAATGACAAATGAACAAATGAATAATCCAAATAATAAAAAAATTGCATTATATTTTTCTCAGTAGTACATTCATAAAAACATGTTCAGTAAAATATTAACTCAAAATGGAAAGTTGCATGGAATGATAAATTAAATTCATATATTATAGTAAGAAGTAATTTTATTAATAACATTTTGATTTTTGTATTCAATATAATATGATTACACAATTCTAATTTTGAAGTGTAAGTGTATGATAATCTTTCAGTTAAAATTTACTATTTCTCCCATAATGTCTACTAAAATTAATCAGATATAAAGACTGTAATGTAAGCCTATTTTTCCTAAAAACTTGATTGCCATCAATTTGATTAGACAGCATATTGCAATAAGATATTTGGCCATAATAAAATGTACCTACATTATTACAAGGACAGAAGGACATACATCTTGCAGTTACCCACTATCTGAGACTCAGTCTCTTGGTCTAGTTATGGTCTTACACTTTGGCTTGAAACATCCGTACTTCTGATTTTGCTTCCCTATACTCAGTCCTATCCAGAATCAGCTTTTGGTATCTGAATCTACTTATTTCTGGTTGCTTCTAGCAAGAGTCCAGGCCAATATAACCTGGTATTTTGGAACCTCAATCTGCAGCAATAGGATTCTTTATAGGCCAGTGCATCTGCTCCTGGGGATTTCTCTATAGCCGGGAATTACACCTGGAACACCAATCCTGCCTTGTGAATTTATTGGTACCCTTTGGGGATGGCCTGTTATGGTGGTCTATTGACCTCTGTAAGAGCAGATAAGTTGCTACAACTGAGGCAGGATAGTAAGAAGCTAGGGAAATTCCTTGGCAAGTGGAATAGGAAAATTAAGACAGATAACTGAATAAATAGCTGTAATACAGCCAGACACAGGTCACCTCCCTAGAGATAACATCTAAGCTTCAGTTGTATTTCAGCTCCAGGCTCAGAAAATCAGCAAAACCAGGTGGGTGGGGCAATGCCAGGACCAGCTGCAATGACTAATAACCCCCTGCCTTTTCACTGACCAATCAATAAAGACCATGACCCTGAAAGGGCACAGCTGGAAACCCTTCCCTGAGACCTCCCCTAAGATTCCTGCCTGCAAGAGAGAGATAAAAGCCTCAGGACAAAGGACCCAGAGCGCACTCTCCATCTGGTGAGCAATCTGTGCCATTCCCTTTCACCTCTTCTTCCCTTAGTTCTTCCCCTACGGGCACATCTCCTAAACTCTAAGGGTCCCCAGGAGACTTCAAACAGGGGAGCAACAGGCCGTGGCAGCTTGTCTGAGGCTAATTCCCTGAACCTGTCCCCAAGGCCCCCTTTTCTCTGACTTCCCAATGAGCTAAGGCAGGCCAGCCTAGGGTCTCCTGTTGCTTCTTTTATCCTAAGTCCTTGCTTGTTTTACTGTCTCTAGCATTAATAAATGTACCTTGCAGTCACTGGACTCATCACATCTTTTCTTCATGAAATCAAGAACCCACACACTACCAGCGGGCCCTCCTCAGACTTACTCAGGGCCAGGTCCCCCATCTGGTAACACAATGACCTCTGAGGGAATGTGTGGGAAGGAGCTGGGTAAAGTTTTACTACAGAAGTCCAAGGCAAGCATTCCTCTGAGGAACCATAAGGGTTTGATAACTAACCTCCACCTCAGGCTTCTTCACTTAAAGCTGTGACTAAGGTGTTTCCAGGCAGTGGAATATAAAAATAATGGCACCCGTGGCGCAGTTCCAAGCTGCAACAGTACAAAACTGCAAAATAAAAGCTAGAACGCACATAAAATTTTTGTCACTCCTGAGGAAACTTTATTAAATGCATATGATGCATTTTTAAAAATTAAATTTTTGAGTGCCCCTTTTGCTGGTGCTGTATGCTTGTGCTTTGTTCACCTGACATATAATCAAGTAAGTATTCCACATTTCTCCGAGTCAGTGTTTAGGTTCAGTGACCCTCCTTAGGCTGAGGGAAGCTCTCACAATTCCTACAGGAGACTTTTCATAAAAATAATGTTTTATTGTTTATGCTGTTACAATTGTCCCAATATTTTCCCCTTCACCGTCCTCTGTCCAGCCCACCCCCCCTTCCAGAGTCAGTCCCCATACCATTGTCCATGTCCATGTGCCCTTCATGTATGATCTTTAACTAGTCCCCTCACCTTCTTTCAGTCAGTCCCCACCCGCCCTCCCCTCTTACTGCTATCAGCCTATTCCATCATTCTATGCCTCTGGTTATCTTCTTCCCATTGCTTTATTTTGTTCATTAGATTCCTCTTGTAAATGACATCATATGGTATTCACCTTTAACCAATTGACTTATTTCACTTAGCATAATGGTCTCCAGTTCCATCAATACTATCTCAAAAGATAGGAATTCCTTCTTTTTTTTGGTTCTGTACTATTCCATTGCGTAAATGTATCACAGCTTTTTTATCCACTTATTTGCTAATGCGTACCGAGGCTGTTTCCAATTCTTGGCTATTTTAAATAGTGGTGCTATGAACACAAAGGTGCAAAGGTTCTTCTGAGTTGGTGTTTCAGAATTCTTAGAGCAAATTCCAAACAGGGGAATCACTGGTTCAAAAAGCAGTTCCATTTATAATTTTTATAGGAAATTCCATACTGTTTTCCAGAGTGGCTGCAGCAGTCTGCATTCCCACCAGCAGTGCACTAGGGCCCCCTTTCTCCGCATTCTTGATACCATAATAACTCAGGGGTAGATGTAAAATAAAGAAAGAAAATACAAAAGCAAATAAAAATACTGGCCAAAAATAATAATAAAATCAGAGTCATGGGATATTGCTTTCCAGATATATCAAGTATTGCACTAAATGTAAACAGACTAAGTAATCCAATTATTAGATCATGATAAACAAACTAAATTTTTAAAGAAAATGAACTATATTTTATCTGACAAAAAACCAACATATTCTCCTATAGTCCACACCTCCTGACCTTCTAGTCTTTATCCTTTTGTGTAAGTCTTCTTCCTTTCTCCTCCAAGTGTAGTGAAGACCTGTGTCTTGTTTCTAAGTATTAGATTGTTACAAAGTTGGTGGCTATCATTACTTGATTGTATTCCACCCATTATGTAAATCTCCAGTGTCCTAGAAGACTCACTCCAGACACTCTTATTGCTTGATACCTTAGTGAATAATCAACCACATTGTGAAAACCCATATAACAGGGAACTGTGTCCAGTCTCTAGAAGCTGCAGGAGACCTCAAGGAGCTAATAGTGAACTTTATTTAACAACCAGGTAGTATCTGGGGCCCCCTGACCTTCAGCTGCAAGAAAATAATGTCTACAGTTTGAATGAACATGAAAATGGATTCTTTCCCATTTGAACCTCTAGTTTATAATACAGCTCAGCCAACAATTTTGACAGTAAAAAAATTAGCTGAGCCAAGTCCAGACTCATGACTCACAATAAGTGAGAGATAATTAGTATGGCATATTTTATTTAAGCTATAAAGATTTTTAGGCATTGGTAGAAAATTAATACACATGCCTTATAAAACATAATCCTTGAATATAAAGATACATGAAAAATGAAAAGGAAATATGGAGAGATACAAATCAAGCAACTTTCAATGCCAAACATATTTGCACAAAGTGGACTCTAATACACAAAGAAAAATAACTAAATTAAAATGTAATTATATTAAAAAGCTCATAATGAAAAATGGTTATTCAAAAGAATGTGGAAGAAATGTATAAATTGGATGAAAATAGTGTCCAGCCACCTATACACCAACATGTATATAAATCAATTAACATAT
This sequence comes from Desmodus rotundus, assembly GCF_022682495.2. Taxonomy (NCBI): domain Eukaryota; kingdom Metazoa; phylum Chordata; class Mammalia; order Chiroptera; family Phyllostomidae; genus Desmodus; species Desmodus rotundus. The sequence continues at coordinate 27,225,142 of NC_071397.1, forward strand.
TGTAAAAGATTTAACTAAAAGAACAACAGATATATATATATACACACATGTATATATATACATGTGTGTATGTATGTATATGTGTGTATATAACATATAGTATTGTTTTAAAAAGACAAGTTTGACATGTTAATATTGCTTGACACATCTGGGCAATGAATCTGTTGAGAGTACTTGAAATCTAGGTCTGAAATTATCTTGGCCCTATAGAGATTAGTCCATGATACTTGTTTATCACAATATTATCCACTTTATTAAGTTGATTAACAACTTGATATTGTTTAGAAATAACATATATCATAGATTCAAAGGCATTAATATATATTCAATTAAAAATGAAAGCACATTTATCCATATAAATTTTACATCACTAGTGTGCATAATATAATGATATTGATATATCAAGGACACTTATCCAGAAGAACATTATCCAATTTCCTGAGGATTAGCAAAAGATAAACTGGTATTATTCTAATGATTGCTGCTCTCCAATATAGTGTTGCAAATTTTAATTAAAAATAATTGCACAATGTTCTTATCAAAAGCGGTTACTATGCTGAAGAGATCATTATAGTTAAGATGACAGAGAGCCCTCCAGGTTAAGTGCACAGTTTGTTCTTTATGAGGTAACCACAGAAGTCATGGTGGGGTTTAGTGAGGAGAGGAGCAGGAGCAGATATTTATTTAGAGAATCTAGGCTGGCAGAAGTGTTGAGAAGAATTCGGAGTAATATTTTGCTAGATATTTCTTTCTATATAACAATAGCACCTTGTGATAATATATTTCTAGTTAAAATCCATTACTGAGTTAGAAAGAGAAAGTTTTTAGTAAAAAATTGTTTAAATTTTTTAAATATAATATCTAAATTTGATAGAGTATTGACTATGTTCATGACATTGTGCTATACACTTTAAGTCTTCTTACTTATTTCTCCCAAAAAGTGATTGGTTATACTAAGGCAAAAACAGCTAGCAACTGTGTTTAACTGTTTATAGCTATGGTCCATGTCTGTTATTGCCTCCCTATAGCTGTGTTAGTTGGTAATATCTGTCCACATTGAATCTTGGCTTGACTATATGGCTTAATTTGGCTAAAGGTACAATAGTGAGGTAAGCCAAGTTATGAAAATAGCTTGCACTTTGGCTTTTGCCCTCTTGCTGTTCTTGGAAAGATGCTGTGTGCTGCCTTGTGAACCCCCTCAGGCTAGCCTCCTGGACAAGATATATGAGGTCTGTGCAGAAGGTATCCAGCCATGTAATATGAAAAAATAGAGACGTTTATTGAAGAAGATACAAGATACAAGAAACATTGCACATAGGACAATGATGCCTCAAAGGCCCCTTCAAAGCAGGCACCTCTGGCCCTCACACAGTTGTCCTAATCACCATCAGCTGCCTCATTATATTTCCCTGAATTTCATCAATGGTGTGAAATCTCTTCCCTTTCAAAGGTGATTTTAGTTTTGGGAAAACCAGAAGTTGCAGGGTGCCAAATCTGAGCTGTAGTTGGGGGAGAATCACCTGGGTGATTTGATGTTTCCCCAAAACCTCTGCACAAGATGTTATACATGAGTGGGCGAGTTGTTGTGATGAAGCAGCCAATCACCAGTTGCCCACAGCTGCAGCCTTCTGAATCACCTGAGTAGTTTCTAAGGAGGAATGTCCAAGCTTAACACAAAATTTGATGCAGATTCATTGTTCTACTTTCAGTCATTTTGAATGTGATGGCTACACAGTACACATGCTCACTCAACGGTGTCTACTGCCCCCACTGACTAGTATAGTGATGTTGTCATTATTCACACATGTGCATTCCAGTCCACTCTCTTTGGTTGTCAGGTATCATCGAAGTCACACCAACCGTTCTTGTAATCTGGTTATCTAGACTTTTTCTGGACAGACATTGTATGTAGCCCAGTCACCACACTTACTCCTCACAACCAGAACTGACAGGGAGCTAACTGCCAGATCATGGAGGCTTCAGAAAGCATGAGGAAGGCTGAGTTCAGTGGAGCCTAGTTCAGATGAGCAGAGTCCCTCTGTTGACCCATAGACATAGGAATAATAAATAAGTGATTAATGCTTTAACTGCAAATGATTGGGTTCTTTAGTAGAAAAGCTCATGTGCCTATATATATATATATATATATATATACATATATATATATATATATATATTTCTTCTAATAACTTACTAATAGCCCTATAGTTTTGTTGCAAAATATCAAAACATATATTTTAAAAAATACTGTTTCCCTTGATTGCTAGAATATGGGCATAGCTATTTGTCCCAGATCTGGCCAATGAGAAGGAAGGAGAGTGTAACTGATAAAGCATTAAAGAAGACTACCAGTTTCCTGATGTAAAGAGATGTGTCCTTTATAAACCTTTACTTTCTCTCTTCTTCCTGCCGTTGACATAAATGAGATGCCAGAAGATTCACCATAATCTGATTAAAAAATAATGTTCTTCATGTGTTTTGGGGTAGAAAAAAAGAAAACTAGAAGTTTGTGTTTTTGATAGCCCTGTGGCTTCAAACCTCAAAGTACATACTTCCATCATTTTTACATGACAAAACTAGTCCATCCTCTCATTACTTTATTCTTGTTTAGTTTCTTCAAATGCAGCTCTACACATTGTTAGCTCGTTTATAAGACTAGAAAATGAGACTTTCAAATGTTAACTAACATTACAATACTACTTACCTATCAATTAGATTCTATTTTCAATCCTACACATATAAACTGAGCACATAATATGTGCCCAGCATTGTTTCGTGTACTGGAAAGTGCTAAAATATGAACCCAGAAAGTCTTACTAAAGAATATCTGCTCTTTAATAATAATCTGTGTGTTTCTCACTGGTAGTTTATTTCAAAGGCTTTAAAACACTGATGTGTATTTTTAGAACATTTCCTAGGACCATGCTTCTAAAAGATTCAATTGAGAAATGCTTATTTAGAGGTCTATAGGAGAGTGAGCAGGGAAACTAGTCAGAATAGCAGAGAAAGAAATCATGTGTCTAAACTAATAAATAAGCAGCAGACAGTGAATAGAAGTGCTTTAGAAGGATAGAATAGACAGTAGTGTTTGGGTGTAAAAGAGTCGGTAGGAGTGGACTTCTCTGGTGCTATTTGAGAACTTAAGCTAAATGAGATTACTGGGAGAACTGTGATGTGTTCTGTGGGCTACCTAAGCCAACCTCCATGTAGTAAATGTATAGTAAAAGGGTTTGGATATGCAGAGGGAGAATGGGGAAATTATTTAACAACTGGTTTATATTGGGTAATGATCATTTAGAATAGATGTTGATTATTATACCCTCAGGTGAGTAACAGGTTTGAATCAATACTGAATATATAAAGATGTGAAGGAAAGAGAAAGGAAGGAAGAAAGAAAGGGGGTGGGGGAAGAAAATACAAAAGTAAAGAAAATTATTCAATAACGTACAGAGACTATTTCCTCACATGCAGCCAAATTAGAAGAATATCTGCCAGAAACAGAGACAGCCAACCCATCTTCATTCAACAAATATCAATTGGCTCCCTCCCTTAACCAGAGACTTTTCTAAGGACAGTAAGTACTTTGAGAGAGATAAAGCAGAGCCCTGTTCCTGGTGTGTTCATCTTCTATTGTGGAAAGGTAGATAGTAAGTAAGTGAACACATCCAAGACTGAGATATTTTATAGACATTAATATGAGCTTTGAATTTAAAAAAAACAAGTAAATTATGACAACTTTCATTAGCATTTTCTAATCTAATGGGCAAACTGTGGTCTTTGGAATAGACTGCAATACAAATCTGTGGTTCTTATGGACCCAATTTTGACAAATAGTAACACTATGTGAAAGCTGGCAGTAAGGAAAAGGAGAGGTTGTGGGGCAATAGTCAATATGCTAGTTTTTCCTATATTTGGGCTGCATTAAACATTAGTTTATTTTCTTAATTTAATTCACAAATAAGTAAAACAAGAAAGTCAAAATGTGTATATGTTTTCTACAATATATAAGGACTCCAGGTGTGCCACATATAATAGTTTAAATCCAAAACTCTAAAAATAATTTTCCTTTGACTCAATAGTACTTTCCTGAAATCTCATCTCACTGAAGTATGAAAGGTCCATTTAGGTGGCAGGTCTCAGAGCCTGTGTGTGCATGTGGTTTATTCTATGTGTATGAGAGCTCTGTGTCTTACCTAGCCATATAAGCTGTCTATTATTTTCCAGTCTGTAGGAACTATCAGCATGATTTCATTAATACAGTGGACTGGTGTGATGTTCTATTCAAACTGTAAGATGGCCAAGCTTCTTGGTGCTTATACTGTACATTAAAAAAAGAGAGCTGATGTCACTCCGAGGCAAAGTGAAAATGTCTCCAATAAGAGACTATAAACTTCAAATGTGTGTTGTGTTCAGTATGAATAGGGTGAACAATTAATAGCAGCAAAAAGTCACCAGGAGATAAACTGAGTCACTATAGGAAGGAACTGGGAAGTAGGTCTACATATTTCAGCATAAGCAAACATAACCCCCCTCAAATCTCAGTGACTTTACACCATAAAGATTTAATTCTTGCTCACCCATAATCTCATGCTGATTACCCTGGTCTAGTGATTTCTTGATGGCCACAGTCCATTTAACATATTCAGAAACTTAGAATTCTATCAGGTTCTATTCACCATTTCTGGAGTATTTTACTCCAAGCCATTCAAGCAGAGAATAGAATGAAAGAAACTGCAATAATGTTTTACATCTAGGCCTCAATACATTATGCTTTTTTTCTCCCAAAATTGGCCCAAACTCAGCCACATAATCCCGTCTGGAAGCTTGGGAGTCAGGGCAAAGCAAACTTTCTAGTGCTTGGGAAGAAAGGAAAATATTTTGATGAAATATATTATGTTCCTTGACACATACTTAATCAAGGTCAAAATGTAATTGAGCTTATGATAAACACGTGTCATTTTACCAAAGCTATCAGACCTTTCCATTGGATCTACCACAGGATTGAAAAGAGGCATGATAGCAATCAATCTATGAAGTCGTTCTGATGTTTGAATATCTGAGCAATTCTCTTAGAATGAGTTACAGTTTTAGTTAACTATTTTTTTAAAGAGCCATATCAATAACTGCTACTTGTCCCTTCCTATGAATATAAATCTTATCCACAGATCAGCAAACTTGTTATGAATTATGGCCAATTGAGGGTATATCAGTTTTTTTAATTTATTTTTATTGTATTTTTCCATTACCATTTACCCCCCCTTATACCCTCCCAACAATCACCACACTGTTGTCCATGTCCATGAGTACTTTTTCCTTTTTGCTTGATTCCCCCACCCCATCCTGAGCTGTCAGCTTATTCCCTATCTATGAGTCTGTTTTTCTATTTTGATTGTTAGTTCAGTTTGTTCATTAGATTCCACATATGAGTGAAATCAAAAGTGTCTTTCTCTGACTGGCTTATTTCATTTAGCATAATCTTCTTCAGGTCCATCCATGCTGTTGTAATTTTCTTCTTTGTTATGGCTGAGTAGTATTCTATTGTGTAAATGTCCAATAGTTGATTTATCCACTCATCTACTGATAGACACTCCACTGTTTCCACATCTTGGCAAATGCAAATAACACTGCAGTGAACATAGGTGGTCTTATGTTCTTTCAATTTAAGTTTCAGGTTTCTTCAGATAAATTCTCAAGAGTGAAATTATGGGTCATAGGCAGTTCCATTTTTAATGTTTTGAGGCATCTCTTTATTGATTTCCTCAGTGGCTACACAAGTCTGCATTCCCACCAACAGTGCAAAAGAGTTCCCCTTTCTCCACATCCTCGCCAGCACCTGTTGTTTGTCCATTTATTGATGATAACCATTCTGACAGGTGTGATATGGCATCTCATTGCAGTTTTAATTTCATTCCTCTTATGATTAGTGATGTTGAGCATCTTTTCATATGTCTATTAGCCAACTGTATGTCCTCTTTGGAGAAGTGTCTTTTCAGGTCCTTTGACCATTTTTTAATTGGATTGTTTTTGTGGTGTTGAGTTTTATAATTTCTTTATAAATTCTGTATATTAACCCCTTATCAAATATATCTGCAAACATATTCTCCCACTTATTGGGTTATCTTTTTATGTTGATGGTTTCATTTGCTATGCAAAAAATTTTTGTTTGATGACAAGGATGCCTGTTTTCACCTCTCTTATTCAACATAGTAATGGGAGTCCTAGCCATAGCAATCAGACAAGAAGAAAAAAATAAAAGTATCCAAACTGAAAAGGAAGAAGTAAAACTGTCTATTTGCAGATGACATGATGCTGTACATAGATAACCCTAAAAATTCCACGGAGAAACTACTAGAACCAATAAATGAATTCAGTAAAGTAGCAAGATATAAAATTAATATCCAATAATCAGTTGCATTTTTATGCCAATAATGAAGTATCAGAAAAGAAAATTAAGAAAAAAATCCCATTTGCAATTTCTTTAAAAATAATAGAATACCTAAGAATAAATCTAAGCAGGAATGTAAAAGTTCTGTACTTGGAAAATTATAGATACTGAAGAAAAAAATTAAAGAAGATACAAATAAGTGGAAACACATACCGTGTTCATGGATAGAAAGAATTAACATTATTGAAATGTCCATACTACCCAAAGCAATCTATAGATTTAACACAATTCCTATCAAGATACCAAAGCTGTATTTTACAGAAGTAGAACAAATAGTTCAAAAATTTAAATGTAATGACAAAAGGCCCTACATAGCAAAATGACCTATTCTAGAAAAAGAAGAAAAAAGTTGGAGGAATCACACTACCTAATATCAAACTATACTATAAGTCCATAATAATCAAAACATCATGGTACCAGCATAGAGACAGACACATAGATTAATGGAACTTAATAGAGAGCCCAGAAATAAACCCGCACCTTTATAGTCAATTAATATTTGACAAAGTAAGCAAGTACATACAATGGGCTAAAGCTAGTTTATTCAATACATTGTGTTGGGAAAATTCGACAGACACAGGGAGAAAAGTGAAACTACACCACCCTTTTATGCCATACACAAGAATAAATTCAAATGGATTAAAGACTTCATTGTTACACCCAAAACCATAAAAATCTTAGAAGAAAACATAGGCAGTAAAATCTCAGACATTGCTCATATCAATATTAATTATGACATATCACCTCAGGAAAGGAAGTCAAAAGAAAAACAAACAAGAGGGTATATCAGTTGTAATCATGAACTTCAGATCTGGAAATGTGATGAGCTCATGTGTACCAACCATGTAGCAGTCATATAAACTCCATTTTTCTCCTGAGACTCATAAACTCCATTCATGTCAGCAGACCACAGTGAATAATTCTAAATTAGACCCCGTATCCAGTAATTCTCAATGATTATGTATACTTTTTCTTTTTGCCATAGCTTAATCACATGAGTAAGTAAATGCAAGATAGTGGTATTTTTGGAGAAGCTTGAAAAAAAGGATCACAGAATGAACATGTGGCTTTTGAGCACATTATTTCTCTTCCTTTCAGGACTAGGCAATATGCCATGACTGGTTACATAAATTGAGGGAAGCACTATAAGTCTATAATGTAATGTATCAAGCTAAGCTTTTGTTAACTATAATATTATATAGTAAAATAAAAGAATACTCAAATTATAAAATTGTATAGTTGTTGCTTTGATATATAAAACAAATACCATATTTTGTTATATGTAATGCACACTTTCCCCCCAAACTTTTGGGGGAATAATGAAGGTACACATTATACTGGGGTAGTATCTATATAAATATTTTTCAATTATTTTATTTATGCTTATGCATTAAAAGTGTAACTGTAGGAAGCAATAATGATATCCATGTGTAAAACAATACCTTAGAATATGATAATCAGCTTTGTCTCTAAATATAAATAAACAAACAAACAAATAAATAAATGATTGAATTAAAAATTAAAATGAAATATTTTTTTCTTGAAAATTTGGGTCAAAAATGGGGTGCACATTATAGATGTAAAAATATGGTAGCTCCTTACAGCAGCAGTCCTTACAGCAACCTTTTCCACACCAGGGACCAGTTTCGTGGAAGACAATTTTTCCACAGACGGGGAGGGGGGATGGTTTAGGGATGGTTCAAGTGCACTACATTCAAGCTCACCTCCTGCTGTGCTGCCGGCTTCCTAACAGGCTGCAGACTGGTACCAGTTCAAGGCCTGGAGGTTGTGGACCACTGCCTCACAGGATGGCCGAAGGATTTCTCTCCAAAGATGCTATTTTTGGCCTACTATTCCTGTCCTTAGAACCACATGTGAATCACATCAACTTTCTTTCTTTTAAAACTTTTGTTTCTTAAACTTAGACTCTGATGTTTGTAATCCACCCAGATATACTAGAATTAGAGAGCCCTTTTCAATGGAATGCCTTATTATGCCACCTCCTTACTATATTTATAGAGTATAGAATACATATATAAATATATACACAGAGAGAGAGAGGGGGGAGAGAGAAACCTGTGCTTCTTTTGCAAATCTCTTCCTTAAAGTTGGTGAAGTAAGTGAATTCTAGTATCTCTCAGGGAATAGAACTAGGCAATAGTTTTCAATTAATTTGCTAAAATATATCCAGAATTTCAAAATCTTTCTGAATCCTGAAGTAAGTGTCTTTGAATCTTAATTATCTTCAAATATCATCTGATTTCTATCTGTTTAGTGTCATTTGAGCACCAAATTTGCATGCTGATTTCCACTAGAAACCTGAGTCCCTTAAGAACCACAGGATTTCTAGTAAGTGCACTTGTAAGGGTAAGTCCAGTCCAAATGGTCATTGTTTGTGTTTCTTTAATAATCTCAAAATTTAACAAAATCAGTCCTTCAGGTGTGAAGATACATTAATAAGTTTCTGCTATATTTTATGAGTGAACTCATTATTCTACATTTTAATTCCATGTTACTTCAGACAATGGTAAATATAGATTTTGTTCATTTTACAGCTTAGTGGTAAAATTGTTTACTTACATTCAAATGCTTGAGATGTACAGTTGCTTTCCTTACTTTGTAATCATTTGCAATTTTTCTTCTTAAATAAGTGTATAGGACCAAATGTACAGTTAGCTCACAGCTAAAATGTAAAACGTGGAATATGCTTCACTTTCTAATTTGCATCACTGTCAGTGACCCCATTAGATTTCCTAAGCAGTGGCATTCCAGGAGAAACAAATGGCTTCCCACCATGGGCACTTACTCCCTGTCTATAAAAGAGTAAGCAGAGAAAGGGCAAGGTATCTCATTAGGGAATCGGAATCCTTTCCTCCCATCTTCTATCTGGCCTTCTAAGTTACAGTTTATTATTTGTCTCTCCTTGGAATATCTCTATGTCACATAAATAGCAGAAGTTATATAGAATGAAGTAGAAAAGTTTATGGATGGTAGGACAAAATAGATTTCTATTTGGTGTAGTAAAATTCCATGAGTCTGTGTGAATTGAGAAGACTCTATGAGACGTATGCAAATGTTAAATTTATTTTTTCATTCATTCAGAAGGGACATCCACTAGATGGGGAAAGCACTGCATGTAGTGAAGTGGAGCACACTCTGGGGATGTTCCTCAGGGTGAACAGCAGCTTGCCTGCATCCCTCCTTCATACCAGGTATCTGCTCGAATATGGAATCTTTGAAGAGTCTCCTGTAAACCTAGAAAATACTCCTCTGCACTGTTGCCAGTTTTTAGATGTCAGTAATGCAGATGGAACTGCTACATCAACAAGATTAGGCAGAAGAGCAACTTCTATCAAAAGAGAAGAAGCAGCTCTGACTGGTGTGGTTCAGTAGGTTGGGCCTCATCCTGCAAAGTGAAAGGTCGCTAACTCGATTCCCAGTCAGGGCACATGCCTGGGTTGCTGGTTTGTTCCCCAGGCGGGGCACATTTTAGAGGCAACTGATCGATGTTTCTTTCTCACATTGACATTTCTGTTTCTCTCTTTTTCCCTCCCTTCCCTGCTCTCTAAAAATAAATAAATAAAATCTTTTAAAAAAAAGAGAAGGAATATGCAAATATCTTCTTTCTTTTTTTTATTGTTGTTCAAGTACAGTTGTCTCCATGTTGCCCCTACTAATCTTCCCTGCCCCACCCATCCCCACTTCCCACCCTCTATTCTATGCCCCTTTGGCTTTGTACATGTACCTGACAACCTCCCCCTTCCCCCCTATTATCCCCTCCCACCTCCCGTCTTGTTACTGTCAGTTTGTTCTTAATCTTACAACTACTATGAGGGTTTGTGTTCTGACACAAAACCAGAAGAGAAACATATGGATATCAAAAGAAACAGTTAAATTAGCACTTCTGGCCTTCTCCTAATAATTCACTGAGCTCAGTTATTAAAAATACAAAAAAAAGACTACTATGCTCTAGAAGATACTGAGATGCTATTGAATGAAGACTTTACATTTTTCTCTGACACACTTTCTCCCCAGCTCCATAAATGTTTCAAGGAATGTTCAAAAACATCAAAGTTGAATAGGAATTACTTGGAAATGAACTCATGGCCGAGTTTAGGCTGCTTAACCAAATCTATAACATGAATTTATTAGTGTATTCCTGAATCTGCACATGTGTTCATTCTCATTATTTGAATTTATTTATCTTTCATGGTGGAATTCTAGAAGGGATTTGAATACAATAATATTCTAATTTATCAAATAAAAAATTGAGCACTAACTTTTCCTTTCAATGAGTTTAATCATGTGGCTACAAATATCACATTCTTTTAGCACCAGGATCCTGTGCTAAAACTTTCTGCGATGGGGGAAAAATTTTAAGTCTGTGATTATCATCCTCTCTTATTTAATCGGACGCACAGCCTTTCCCCTCACCGTGATTACATAACTTTTTGTCTTCACATTGCACTGTGTCTTTAGCTACTCAATTACCCAGTTTTCCCCAGACTAGGCAGCATTCTCTGTGGCCATAGGTGATAATTTAATTAGCTACCATGGAATGTTACTTTTACATCCCAGAAAAGAGATTACCACTGTATTTTGCCCTATGTCAGCTCAATAAGAGATTAAAACCTGTTCCCATCAACACTTGGGTTTGGCCCATTCTCTATCATTTGTACAGTGATTGCAGAGAACACCCTCTGACTTTTGTTACCATATGCACATATTAAAAGAAATTTAATACATAAAAGAAACTTAATAAATATTAATATATAGGTATAATAGATATACCTATATCTTTAATAGATATTAATATTAATATGTAACTTATACAATGAAAGGAAAAAACTGAAGAATTCTGCCCTAGATAAAATAAGAACTAGCGCAGTGCCCAAGAAATAATTTAATGGACTATTTCTTCAGTTTTCTCCTAAATAAAATCAAATTTCTGTAAGAGAGAGACTGATTGCCATAGACTAAATAAGATGGGAACCATCAAGTTAAAACTGTAAGCAATGGAAAATTGAAATGTCATTGAAGAGGAATCCTAGGCAGGCAAAAACAACTAATGTCCTTTTTTTGCACAACAGTTTAGACATTTAAAAAAAGTTATTGAAACTTTAAATAATATCGTTATAGAACTCATTCAGCACTAAAAGTGAAACAAAGTTCACAAGTGACATGGCAGAAAAATAATCAGCATTAGCAAGAAGAGAAGCAGCATATGCATAATCCAGAATCCCTTAGCAAGTAAGTTCTCCAAAGTCCAAACAACAAACTGCAAATACGGCACTATTGCTTACCATTATTATCTCTACTCATTAATGGAGATAGCATCCTATCCCTAAAGTGTGCAACCAAAACCTGCACCTGTGTCCTGGATCCAAATTTCCTCACTTTTTACGAATCCCCTTCTATTTCTGAAATCTCTCTTTCCAGTATGATGTGTGTAAACACTTTGTATATATGGCATCAAATTTCTCAATACTTAAACAGAATTACTTTAAACTCTATTAAATATTAAATATATATTAAAAGGTAAAGCCATTCCAAAGAATATTCAGATGGATTAATAAAGCAAAAATAAATTTTACAATCTGTCAAAAGTATGAATGTATCTCTGTGTGCAGTTATTTTATGAGACTTGCACAATTTCAACTATTAGAAAAGAATATTCAAATAAAGTTAGTGACACAATTAGCCATTTTGAATATTAACCTAATGCTAAAATTTATTTCAAAAGAAATAAGAATAATAAAGTTAAATATAAAATGAATAAGTAATTGAAGTAATGAAACCACACCAACAAATTAAATCAGAAGAGCTTTGTTACATAGCTGTGGATAAGACTGCTTTAAGTATGATGTGAAAGGAAACTTTAAGAAAATTTTTAACTGAAATTATTCAATAAATTTTAAATGATTTACATGAAAAATGTCATGAAAAAGTGGCAATCATTACTATTTTTTCAAATTTTGCAAAGTATAACTATTGTTGAGATACTATTTTCCATGTTTATTTCACATTTCTGTTTGGGCCAGACCCTCCAGCCAAATGAGTAAGGCATTTGCAGTTAAGTACGCTTGTATAGGGGGAACTTCAGGATAATGTTTAAGACATGTGTCGCTCCCTAGTCCAGGGTAGTGAGTGTAAAGACATCCCCTTCCCCTCCGAAAAACAAATTGGCTTTTTTCCAGAAGGAGAAATCTAGATCCTCTCTCTCTGTCCCTAGATGGTTGAGCAGGTCACCCGCAGCCCTATATAATTTCAGAGTTTTCCAATCTTAAGGTTTTTCTCCTGTGACATACTCCAAGTAGAGAAAAAGAAACAAAATTAAAAACAAGTGGAAAAAGGTCAATTAATGAAACAAGGGTCCATGTGAAATCTCTATGAAATTATTTGCCAAGAGCCAGATAATAAAGTAATCAGAGATTAATAAATCAGTTAGTAGTTATGGAAGAGAAAGAGAGATGAATTAATGCTTACTGCCCTCAATGTCCTCTTTGAATTGTGTACAAAGGCACTTAGTAAAAAAAAATAAAAAAGAATAGTCTCACTAAAGATGCTACATGGTGTCAGAAAGTGAGTTTGTGCTGAACATGTAAAGGATCCCCCCTCCTTACTGAGCTTACAGGTCATACATTTTAATAGTTAAATTTTCTGGTTTATGCCATTTTCTATGCAGCTTCTTAGAAGTTAGGGTATAGCAACAAAGAGATCAGATATTTGAGTGAACTCAAACTCAAGAATTATTGTGTATGCATCAGAAGGAAAAAAAAGTGATGACACTATTATTTTCAAATGCGACGGCAAGACGGAGGAGAAAAAGTAATTCTCTGATTGACTAAACAATGTGAAACAAAGTGAACCAGAAGAGATAGTGGGGTTCCTGGATGACAGTAATTATGAATTCAAAAAAGGAAAAAGAATGAGATAGTATTACTACAAAATACAATTTTGAATAAAAATAGAACAAATGGAATAAATTTTGAATAAGAATAGAATAAAGAATAATCTTTAGTTATTTGAAAGATTGTTAGTGGGAAGGTTAGGGGGTGGAGGGATTGAGAAAAAAGGAAAAAAAGACTCATGGACATGGACAACAGTGTGGTGATAGCTGGGGGAAGGGATATAAGGGGACTAAATGGTAATGGGAAAAAATACAATAAAGATTAAATCAAAAGGAAAGAAAGAATAAAGAATAAAGAAAGAAAGAAAGAAAGGAAGGAAGGAAGGAAGGAAGGGAGGGAGGAAGGAAGGAAGGAAGGAAGGAAGGAAGGAAGGAAGGAAGGAAGGAAGGAAGGAAGGAAGGAAGGAAGGAGATTCTTTATCCTAACTCTAAGAACACCGTACTTATAAGAATGAGTAGCACTTAGTTGAATGTTTCACAAGGGAGAAGGCATTCTCAAGGAAAACTAAATTTAGCCTAAGACACAACAGGACAGGATGGTGCAGAGTACTTTGTGAAAAGATTGCATATGTAGGAGCATTTACAATGGGAAAAAAATTCACAGGCTACTATGTAGCGAGTAGAAAAGTGGGACTTGGGGAAAAAAATAGTGAAAATTAAGAAATAGGAGTAAATAAAAGTAGTGGAGATAAGATGAACTTGCATACTGAGAAGTGGCCTAGGATGGCAGAGGAAAAAAAAAAAAAAAGAAAATTACTTACAAGATTACAAGAGCACATGCAGACCTGCAGAGGTCAGTTTACTGAATGTTTCCCTTAACATTTAAATAGATTTATTGAATGCTCAAAATATAATATCACTATTTCATCTGAGCATACCTCCAATAATTTAGAGTACTACTAGGGAAAGTCATAAGGTCAATTAATATTTTCTGCTCACCAAAATGACTACAATTATGTCATTGTTCCTAAATAAGCATTTAAAGTTTGAAAAGCAACCAAAAAATAATATAGAGCTTGTTAGAATATACATTTATATATTGTTGGGGAAATGGTTTGTCATTATCTACTAAATCACATGAGGGGTTGCCCTGGCCATGGCTCCTTCAACCCCCATAACGGGTGGCTGGCCAGAGGTCCCCTGGTCGGAAGGAATGTGAATGGCTTTGGAAATGGTTTTAATTCCCTCCTTCTCTGCTGTGCGACTGCTTCTGGACATTTTCCCTCTGCACGTACACACTGAGCTAATGTAGTTCAGAGTCATATGTAAGACATGTGCCCCCTTAGTCTGGAACCCTTTAAAACAAGTCTCGGACTCAGAGAGGTGCAGTCCTGCTTCACCAATATTCGGCTGTCAGTGCTCCCTGCAATGTGAGTAGTAAAAGCTCTGTCTGCTCCATCCAGTTCTCCGTGTGTATGTGTGTGTGTGTGTGTTTGTTTGTTTGTTTTTTTGACTTATCTGAATGAGCAGTTGAGATCCTGGGGCTCGGCCTCCTGTATTACAGCACAAAATTATAGAGAGACCCTGTGACCTAGCAATTCCACTTCTAGTTATTTACCAAAAATGGTTCCAAATGTTCAATAAAGGATTATATAAGAATGTTCGATATAGCACCAAAAATGATCAAAGAGAAAATTTAAGATCTCAATATTTCTGTTATTTAAAGCATTGTAGATGACAAGATGTTATGAGATAAAAATTTAAATTAAAAGCTCTTGTAAAAATAGATACAACATGAGTACATATGGAAATAATGTGTAGGCAAGTGATCTCTAAGATGATAAATTCTAAAGCTATGAAAATTAGAATATGTTATATTTTTGAATTTCTATATTTCTAAAACATCCAACATAAGTATAAAATGCAATTCATGGAAACATTTATTGTTTCAATTGCAAAAAATGGGTGGTATCATTAACCCTGACAGAACTCAGGGCAGGGGCTAACAATGCATATAATCAATGAAAATCTAAGTTAAATCTGATGTGCCTTTAATGAGCCCAAGTGCAGATTTAAAATCCATTATGTAAAATTATTGGAGCCAAATGTATTTCAAAATTCAGACTTTTAAAATATTTTGACTAAAAAATAAGATTCATTTTCATTCTTTAAACATCTTTTAAGCTTTTGCAATAATGAATAAGAGATTTAGAAAGTGAAGCATTTCCACTAGGCATACCAAATAAAACCTCAGTAGAAGTTGAATTGCTGAAATAGACATTTTGAAATTTCTGGCATACATACAATAAATAAAACCACTGAAGCAAAAATGTTCAGATTAAATGTAGGGCATGAGAAATCAAAGATGGATTAGGGTGGAGCTGTGCAGAGCATGTACTTTATGAGAAGAAAGGAAGGAGAAGCTAGAGAAGACAAATCTTAATTATAGGAAACGTGACTCCATGAATCTTGATTATATGAGGGAAAAAATCAAGAGAGAATGATTGTGTTATTCAGGGTAATTTAGAGAAACTAATGGGATGGATGGATGCAGGGATGGATGGATGGATGGATGCAGGGATGGGTAAGATGATAGATAGGTAGATAGGTAGGTAGGTAGATAGGAAGATAGATGATAGATAGATTTGAAGGAATTGGCTCATGCATTTATGGAGGCTGACATGCCCAAAATCTGCAGGTTAAGTCCAAAGGCTGTCTGTTGGAGAATTTCTTCTTGCTTGGTAAATGTCAGTCTTTTGTTCTACTCAGGACTTTGACTGACTGAAGGAGACCCATTCACATTTTGGAGGGCAATCTGCCTTACTCAAATACCACTGATTTAAACATCAATTACATTTAAAGAGCACCCTCACAGAAACATCCAGAGTAATGTTTGACTGCATATTTGAGTGGGACAGCCCAGCAGAGTAGAGCCATAAAATTGACCATCACAATAGTTAAATTGTCAAAAGTTCAGAATATTCCAATAAGATAAGACTAAAACGCTTGTACTGGATTTAGTAGTTATTATTTACTGGTTATATACAATGATTCACTTGAACATAAAAACACAAAGATTTTATTTAATTGCTTCAAATCCACCAAAATTCTTTCTTATTCCTTTCTGTCCTGAGGGCCTTATATTCTCTTGATTTTGATTAGAGCCTGAATCTCTGCCATTCTTTAATTTGTTTAATTGTATTGCGAATTGCTCAGTGAGAGAATTTGAGTTCTGCATCACATAACCAATAAGTTGTTATGTTGTTAAAATTCTACCTCCATGTTATTTCTCACATTTATTTATATTCTCTTTTTCATTTCTAATTATATTTAATGATTTCTGTCTAGGACGTTATTATTTCTAATCTCTAGTATGGAATTAGAATAGTAAGCAAGGTCATCCCCTACCCTAGCTTCACTTCGCAATCTGTTTTTACATAGGCCCCTGAACAACCTGTAGCAGAAATTTAATTACCTCTTAAATATTTAACACCACACCATATTACTTTGTTTACTTAGCACCAATAGAGCACGGAAGTCAGCATCTTCCAAGACATTTCCTGTCACTATAAAGCTTGAAGTCCAAGACTTGGACCAAGTCTATGTATGTCACATGTCAAATGGCTTTCCTAGGCCATAAACACACCTGGAAAATATTCCAAATTGCTGTAAACTGAAGGAATTGTTATAAATATCCCCAAAGAATAAACTCAATAAAGAAATCTTGGTAAATCCCAGAAGAAGTGGGAAAGAATATAATTAAACTTGGTAAGAACTATTATTAGTTATATGTAATTATGCAACCATAAATATAACTAATAAAATACATTTTCCATAAAGCATATTTAAAATTATTCAGAGAAATTTTAATAGTGAAATGCTAGGTCAGTTCAATGAACTACAATGAAAGCATCACACAAATCAACTCTAGTACAATAGAAATGTATTAAGAATTTGCTTTTAAAGTTTTATGATATTGATTTATGATTAGAATAAAACAATAGCCTAGATTAAAATATATACATACACTATTTAAAATTGTATTAAATTATTTATTCAATTACCTCCATAACTTATCTGAAAAAGTATGTCCTGTGTGGCAAAGTCCTAGGCACATAGATCATATTATACATTTGACCAATTTAATTAAACATAATTTATTAGACTCAAATACTCTCTTATTGCAATTTTTAAAAACCTGAAAACCACAATGAAGATGGATATGTGACGGCTTCTTTGCAAATTAAAACCCACTATGGCACTTCTAGTACCTCTAGTACCTTCTAGATGGCAGAAAAGTCGTGAGAGTAAGTGATTGCTTTTTGCTATTCAAACATTAGGCATTATATTAAATGCTTCACCAGTCCAGCCTCTCAGGTGACTTTACCACTGACTGAGGCATATTAGACCATAAAGGGCTCAATTTCATCATTAAATTGCTCAAAAAATGAATCAACTCAGATATAATGAAATATATATTTTAATATTTATTTATTTGGTATTTATATTCCAAAATAACGTATAATATGCATAACATTATGAATCTGAAGCAAAAAGGTTTACTTCCAGGATCATGCTTTCATTTGTTTCAACCAGCCGAAACAGCATTTACTTTGGTCAGTCTGAAGTGGGCAAATATTAAAACAAGCAGACTCCTTAAACCGTTATGCAGAACACGCCCCTTGCTCATGTCTTTGCTCTTCCTTCTAAATGGAATGTTCTCTAGATATAGGAAGAACTGCCCCCTCAGTTCATTCAGGTTCTGCTCAGATATTAATTCCAGAGACAGACCATCACTGTTATATCTTTTTTGTATAATATGGCAACCATATTACTATGTGGTAAACTAAAAATTAAAAATTTACTTCCTCTGTCTCACTGGCAGCATTTCAAGACTTTTAATATCAATGTAGCTAGTGGCTACTTTATTGAATAGAGCAGATATAGAATATTTTTTATCATTAAAGTGACTTCTACTGGGTAGCTCTGCTCTAGGTCCTTAACCTACTACTCTCTTATGCACAGCTCATCACTGTCTGCTTTTATACTAGAAATCTTTTTATTTCTCATTATTTATTTTTTATTATGATGGAGAACCTTGCTTTAGTTACCTCTCTCCCTAATATCTAAAACAGTGGTTGGAACAGACATGTTCCTCAATACATATTTGCAGAATAAGAGGCCAGAAATTCATTGTTTCCTGTGTATTTTCTAGCATGAAAAGTAAAAAGAGACCTGAAGAAAAATGAGGTCAGGAGACTTAGAAGAGAGATCTCACCTGTCATTCAATAGAAACTATTGACCCCAACAGGAAGAGAAGTAACTTGCATTTTTGACAGGAACTGATACCACATAACTACCTCAGCGGGAGGAATAAAAAAATTACTCCTTCCCCAGTAATGGCTTGGCCAATGGTACACAGCCATAACTCAGCCAATAAAAAGTCACTAGACCTCAGACTTAGTTTTCTTCAATGCACTCCTCATTGACAAAACCCTCTCCAAGTTTATGTGTGTTCTCCTTTTTTTTGTTGGATTTGTTCGCGGTTCCCCATTAGACTGCTTGTCCCAAATTGCAGTTCTTTGTTGTTCTGGAACAAACCTATTTTTTTCTGGAGAAATATCTGACTGTCTATGTTTTAAAAGTCAACATTATGTTGTGGCCATACAAGGATCCAGAGAAGACCCCTGGCAACTCTGTGGCTGCTCAGTAAATAGGTGTGGTACCCATGGGGTCCACAGAGCTCACTGCTTTCTCGCTGACCCTGGAGATCAATGGCATGTCTTTCTCCTAGATCTTAGCTTCTGCTCCCTGTGCATTTGAAGCTCACTGGGTTCTACTCAAGATCTAATTTGAGGCTTTGTCTTTTTCTGATTAAGGACTTGTTTTGTCTGGGGGTCCTCAGGTGGCACTTACACCTGACTCTTTTGAAATCAGGATGTTCCCCTGAAACAATACTGTTCAGTCTTTGGTCCAAATGTTTTTGGAACCAGACTGATCCTACTGGAATTTTTCTGTTTAGCCTTTGGTTTAGCTTTTTGAAATCGAGCTGCTCCTAGTAGAACCATGCTGCTGTGTGGCCTGCAGGCTGTTTAGCCTTCTGTTGTAGAGAAAAATCTCCCTAAAACCATGGGATCTTAGTTGTCTGAATACTTTAAGGTCACACATTCTTCAGGGCTCCTGAACTATTTATGTGTAGAAACTTTATCCCTTCTCATGCACGTTTCTAAGTAAATAGAAGAAACTGACAAAAGTAATTTAGAATACCAGTGGCCATTATGGGGAACTTTTGACCTCCCAAACTTACTTAAAACTGAAGTGAACAACCATAGCTCTGATATTGTCAAAATGTAATGAGATGCCTAATTTGATTGGCATTTTGAGGCTTCCAAACATTACCAGGAATCTAAAATTACAACTTTACCATGATCTGAGGCAAACAAACAATTAAAGACAAAGTGACCACTGAAGCTATCTTGTTTCTTAGCCCCACTGCTTGGTCTCAGGCTGTGCCTCAAACACCATCTTTCTCTTCCTCAGAACCTCTCCTTATCATATCCTCCTCTGAACCTGGGAATTGAAAACCAAAACCCCTAACTTCTTATATTCCCTAGACTAACTGTGAGTCTAGTGAATACTTTTCACAAAGTCACTGAAAATCCCCACAGATTTGCTGAGGGATTTATTATAGTCGTTCAAACTTATTAACTTGGTTTCTCTGAACTGTATTAGCTAGTACACACTAATTCAAATAATTCCAGCTTTTTGGTAAAGACTATGCTCAGCATTGGATAAAAACTACTGATTGGGTCCTGGCCAGGAAGTGTAATTGGTTAGAGAATCATCCCCATATGCCAAGTTTGCAAGTGATCTCCAGTCAGAGGACATAAAAGAAAAACCAGAGTGTAGTGGGAAAAAATCAGTGTTTCTCTCTCTCTCTTTTCCTCCCTTGTTCCCCTGTCTCTATCTAAAATCACTTTTAATACACACACACACATATATACACACAAACACATATATATATATATATTATTTTTTAATTAAAATAAAAAGACTACTAATTGGGAGAATCCTGAAAGGCCTCTAGGATTACAACTGAGACACCACCCCTGACTTACTGTGTAATCAGGCTCAGGCGATTGTAATCGGATTTCACTGGACAATTCCTAGGGATTTCTCAAAGCCTGTTGATTGAAATAAACTTCAGGCTTTCTCACAAAAGTCTGATGAACTTGTTCATGTGTATTATAATCAATTTCAGGATGTTTTCCTAGAAAATTCTGGTCTTCCAACAGGTATTGATGCCATTCCAGTAACTTTTAACTCTGTTCGTTAATAGGCTGACCCAAGAACTTTCTCTTTTCATTAAAAGGACAAGATGGTATGAGAAACTGTGTCCATTTAAGATTTGGTCAATTTAACAAACCAGTTTGCTTAAACGCTAGATAAGTCACCTGAAAGAAAAACAGCTATCACTCTTAATTTTTAATTTCAGCAAATAAATGTCTCTATGTGAAACCAAAATCCTTCTAGTTTCTGCTTTAATTGCAAAGTGTTAGGACATTGGAAAAGAAGTTGTTATAAATTTAAGTGTTTCAGGTGCCTTGGCCTTCTAACCAGACCTTCCAATATCCTCTTCATTCTCAATGGTGGGGCTCCAAAAACTGCAGGGCTCTTCCCCATCCTTCCTCTTAAAAGACTCAAAGAAGTCACTCTCTAGACTGGGACTGAATCTCTCTCTGTTGTCACCAGAGTAATACTCTTAGTGCTAAATCACACTGTTAAAAGGTATTCCCTCCTCAAATTACTAAAAAGTTCAAATAGTGGGGATCTCTAAAGACTCAACAGTTTTCTTTTTCTGAACGAATCCCTTTTTGTTTGGGCCCTTTCAGAAGTGCTTAACCTATTGCTCCTTTCTTCTCTCATCCCTATTTATTTATTAGTTTGAGACGTCTTAGGAAAGTATTTTTCTACCCAAAGGAGGAAATAATTGTAGAATTTGGCAGTCTATCAAAATAGCTAATCAGGTGAATTAAATGACCTGTCAATGTAATTTGGTCCTGTCCAGGAAGCTCGTTTGGTTAGAATACCATCCCAATACACCAAAGTGGAACAACAAATTGATGTTTTCCTTTCTCTCTCTCTCTCAAATTAATCAATAAATTGTTTTAAAAAGAAATATTATTTGCTCTATTTCCAACAGAACTATGACTTAACCTGGGTGCACTGATCATTTATGCCTATTAGATCAGCCATGGTCTTCTTTACGGGAAAAACCATTAACTGATATTTGCAGAATTCACAGTGTCCCTTCTATAAAGATTCTTTCCAGAATCAATCAATACCCCACAAGCAGAGAGGTTCTTCAAGGTATAAAGCTCATAGTAAAAGATTATAAAACTCAGGGCCTCATTATTCCTTACATTAGTCCCTGTAACACTCCTGTTTTACCTGTGAGAAAACCCAAGGGCTGGAGGGGGAGGTTTGTCCAGGATAAATAACATTTTTATCCCCAGGCACTCTGTTCTTAATCTTCATATGTTACGAATTCCATCCCAAATCAATCTAAAATCTTTATTGTAACTGACTTATGCAATGCATTATTTAGCATTCCAGTTGATAAAGTTAGCCAATACATTTTTTGCCTTTACTTGGGTAGGAAAACAGTTCACCTGGACATAGCGCCTCAGGGTTTTACTGAGAGCCCTTCTTATTTCCCACAAGCCCTGAAAGCTGATCTGGATGATCTACAGTTCCCTAGGGGTTCTACTCTGCTGCAATATGTGGATAACTTATTTCTTTGCTCTTCCTCCTGTCTCTTAATGAGGAGACATCATGAAAGCTTTTAGCCTTCAATAAAGTCGACAATGAAAAATGGCAGTCTGCCAAAACCTAAGACTGGCATTTAGAGTATGTGATGTCAGAACTAGGGCTACACCTAGACTCAGATAGGTTTCATTGTGTTCTACGATTCCCCAAACCTAAAACTAAGCATCAATTGCAAAGTTTTCTTAGGCTAGTTGGTTATTGCCAAAACTGAATTCCAAATCTCTTCCTTATGGCCAAATCTCTGTATATTGTGCTAAAGATCAACAACATCAACCTAATTTTACGGAAGTAACAGGACAATGTAGCCTTTAAAAGCTTAAAGAAGAATTTAATAAACCCTCCTGCTCTTGGGCATTTGAATGACCAGATTTCTTTTTCCTTTTTATATAGGAAAAGAAAGGACATGCCCTTGGGGTACTTACCCCAAAACGTAGGGACTATCATAACTAACAGCATATTGTCACCAGAAACTGGATCCTGTGATGCAGGGATACCCCTTGTTTTACAGTCATTACTGGTCCTGCCCTTGTGTTTAAGGCCATGGAGGGAATTGTTATGGGGTTTCCTTTAACCACCTTTATTCTCCATGCAGTAGACGACCTCCTGAAATCTCGTCACACTCAACATTTTTCAGTCAGCCACCTCACCTCCTATGAAATCCTTTTGTTAACTGCTCCTCACATAACCATTTCATGTTATACTAACTAACTCTGCTGCTCTTCTCCTTCATTAACAACACATTCCCTCCTGATGGCTTAACTGACAGATCACCTCCTGACCCCTTGTGATAACCTGCGGAAAACTTCTATGAATAATGGCAACTTCTCATGCTTCACTGATGGTTCTTATTTAAAAGGTGTAATAACAAACATTGTGCTGGATATGCAGTATCAACACTCTCTGATGTAAGTCAAATGGTCCCTTTTCCTTCCTTGGCTACTGTTGTCCAACAAGCCAAATTCTGCAAACTCATAAGGGCCTATGCCCTGGGCAATGGCGCAACTGCTGACATTGACACTAAGAGTAAATATGGGTGCTTTTAGAGTAGCTCCTGATTTTATAATGCTTCAGAAGCAATGTGGCTTCCTTACTTCCAGTAGAAATAAAATTAAAAATGACCAATGCATCCTGGAATTATTAACACTATAGATTAACCTGACCACAATAGATTTCCAATCTGTGTACTTTCCCTTCAAGGGGGGACGTGACACTGAGGAAAAAATAATCCTTCCTTACGATTGAGATTCTTCTCAGTACAACATAGCAGGAAAACATTATAAAATGAATATGGAATGGAAAGAAAGAGGTAAAACTCTCTTAGCTCATGAGGCCACAACTATGCAGTGATTTAGCAAGGTCAGAGGATAAAAGACCATATGAATTGATAGACTTATATATCAATTGTTTTTCTGTATATTTAGGAATAAAAGTAATTAGAAAGTTAAATTAAGCATACCATACCATTTATAAGAACATAAAATATGAAATAAATAGGGTCATATGCAACAAAATATGTGCAAGCACTTTACATTAAAGAGCTATAAAAATCTTGAAAGAAACTAAAGGGGGGAAAAAGTAACCAAGATTTATCACAGACTAAATAAATTTTAAAATCTAAATATATATCTTTTTTTAGATTTTATTTCTTTAATTTTAGGGAGAGGGGAAGGGAAGGGAAGAAGAGAGGGAGAGAAATATCAATGTGTGGTTGCCTCTCATATGCCCTTACTGGGGATTTGGCCTGCAACCCAGGCATCTGAGTGGGAATCCAACTGGCAACCCTTTGGTTCCCAGGCCAGTGCTCAATCCACTGAGCCACACCAACCAGGGCTGTGTATATCTTATAGAGAGTGTTGGAGAATGTCTTTACAACCTTAGGGTTAACAAAAATGTTTTTCATAGTAATATAATGCCAAGATATAAAAAGAAAAAAATAATAAATTGGTCTTTGTAAAAAATTAAAACCTATTTTTAAAAGAGAGAAAAATTAAAATGCAGGCCACAGACTATTAACTACGAAGACCAGCTTGCCTTCCTATACTTTCATATTCAAATTCATTCAACTCTGTCTCTCTGAGACCTGTACGTTCTTAAAGATTTAAAAACACTGATTTTATTTCAATTTATGCTATTCTCAGATTATTCTTTAAATGATAAATTCATATAACGGGTAACTGAATATAGCATGTATCAAAAGATTTGTTTCCTCTTTAAAATGTAATACATTGAATAAGACTATATGCTTCTCAATCAGAGAAATTAGTATTTTGATTCTTGTTCTACCGCTTGTTGGCAATGAGACAATTAACAAGATATTTAGCCCTAACTGTTTTAACATTGTAAGTTGGTTATTAAAATAATCTAATAGGGTTGTGGAGAGGTGTTTTAAAGTATTATTTAGTTGAGTTCCTTGAAATATGTTAGATCTTAATATTATCAAAATAGATTTTAGTGTTATCTTTAATTTCTTTTTGTCCTTTTCAAAGGATAATTACAAATTCTCCATTAAAAAAATACCTTAAATCTAGTGCTTATTTCATGTGCCATTTCCTTAATCCAGTTCATATCACCTCTGCCTTAGTTTACCCCAACACCACCAATGTTATCCTTTGTTGTGTTATTCATAAAGCTACAGCCACAAAGTTCTTTCTGAAAAACAAAATTTCCCTTTAATGTAGAAATGTCCAGTGACACTTTGGTTAAAATTCAAACTACAACTACTGAACAGCTTGCAAAGTACTTGATGATGTGGCCCTTGCTTTTTAACTTTGCAGCCTCCCAGTGTAGCTGTCTGTACTTGATCTTCAGCCATGTTGAGTGAACTCTCACTCCTCCTGTTATACTCTTTTCTCTGAATGAAACCTGTCATACCTCCTTGCCTGAATGACTCTGACTCATCCTCACTGTCACTTTGCAGAGATGCCCTATCATCTTGTGCTGATCAAATGTCCAGCTACATATTTCATAGCCCCCTGTATTTCCCAACAGAAAGCTTGTGAGATTATGATAATATTAGCATTTAGTCAGCTGACCCCTGCAGCAGACCACATGATTTATGATCACAAGCGCCACCCTGAAATTCCCATAGAGAGGATAAGCCAAAATGCCTGGCACACGGAACATAGATAATGGTCAATAACTATTTCAGTAATCTCTTGATGAGTAAGTATACTTCCTTCCTTTGAAAAGGATCCCAGCATCTGTGGAGTTGTCATTCCATAAAATTACCTTCTTTACCAGGATTTTGTTATTTCATGAGATAATTCCAAGCTCTTCTTTTGCCACTTGCTAGATTTTTTTGCTTGCTCACTACTTCATCTGGAATTTGATATTGGTCAGCTCCTCTGGGTTTATTGCATCTCACTTCCATGTATTCCTATAAAGAGTGGTCCAGGGTTCGGAATCTAGTTGTCTTTGATTTCAAATGTTTGCCTGCCACCACTCATACTGACTCCCAGGCCTAGAAGTAACGATCCTGCCCAGAGATCAGATCCTCACTGTGTAGGAAAGAAAGTGGGCCAAACCTCTCAAAACCTGTGATATGGACAAGTCAATCAATAAACAAACTAGCAAGCTCAACAAACTAGTTGTCTCGTTATAATACATTAAATGCTTTTATACTCTACCACTTTTGGGTCATCACACATTGCTATCTTTTTACCTTCACTCTATAATCTTTTGACATATTATATATCCATTGTACAGTTAAAATACCAAAGGTCAAAGGCCTCTGGACACTCAATGCATGAACTTATTTATTACTCTCAAGTCTACATTTTTACTGTAGACTCAAAATCAGTTTCATGTCCAACAAATTAAGGTTGATTAATAATTGACCACAAATAAACATGTTTACTTACCAGACATATTTTGTTTGTTCAAAAGAATATACTGAAGATTTTTCTGTAGTATAAGATACTCTACTAAATTGAAGGGTTTTATTGTGTTTAATATTTTTGGGCTTAAATGACCTAAATTTATTTTCTCACAATTTTAAAGTCTGGAAAGTTCAAGATAAAGGTGCCAGCCGACTCTTTCTTGTGAGAGCTCGCTTTTTAGCTTAGACAGTCGTCATCTCATCATGTGTTCCCATGACTTCTTTGTGACCACCGACAGAGGGACGGTAAGGTCTCGTGTCTGTTATTATAAGGACAGTAATCCCATGGGTCTGGGCCCTACCCTGTGACCTCATGTAATCTTATTTACCTTTCTGTAGGCCCATCTTCAAATACAGGTATGTTGAGTGTTAAGGCTAGAACACATGTGGAGGGATCCAATTCAGTCCACAGCAGAGTAGAAATTCTAGGCAGTAGAGTAATCTCTGAAGGAAATAGTTTGGATGATGACTCCACATGCAGGAAATAAAAGCTTATTGGTCGGATCCCTTTCCACAATATGCTGAAGTGTGGAATCCCTTCTGTCCCTTTGGAGATTCAAGGAAGGGAAGGGCAGGCTAAAAATGCTAGATTAAAATTATGTTTTAAATTAGAAGGAAATGAATGTGCATAATAACATTTATGCATTTTATATAGAGAGCAGAGCAAAAGGAGGCTTGTTGTTTATATGGAAAATAATACAATAATTAATAAATAATAATGTAAGAATAAACTTTCACATACTCACAACTGTAAACCTACTTTTGTCCTTGTCTGTGGGCAGAAATACCAATGCTTTAAGAACATATGTAACTCTTTTTAGATGAATAATGTAAACAATTTATAGGTAATATTTTACAAGCATTCAATTATACTAAATAACATTTAACAAATCCACATTTTGTTTTATATTTTATATTTAAATATTTCAATTGTATTTTCTATTTATAGTCATGTATAATTCACACAAAGAAAATGCAGGACATTATTTGTTATATTAAAAGTAGTGCCTTGTTCTCATCCATTTCATTTTTGTATATGTTTGAACTAAATAGAAGCTATAGAAGTTGATGTAAGTGGAGCCATTTCACAATGGAGTCACAGTTGCCATACCAAGGGAACTGCTTTGCACGTTTTTGCTCCTTGAAATGTGGAATGTTTTGACTGAGCAAAAAAACTTTGGATTGGACTAAACCAACATTGTTTTACATTTGTTTGCAAAGCTAACAGGAAAGTAGACATCCTGAACACAAGGACTGATGAGTATGGACTCTCTGAAGATAGAATCAATACCAGCCATGTATAGCTAAAAGTGACTCAGCTTAACACCAATAGGAATTTCTTTCTTCTATTCATTTCCTTTTTGCATGAAAACCCTTGTCCTCACTCTGTAATCAGGGTGAGGACAATCAAATAATCTGTAATTATTTGATTTTCGGCCTGAATCTGTGCTTCAAGAATTGAAATTCACTTTGATACCAAATAAATGGTGTTGCCTCTCATTTTGGCTTTTTATTTTGAAGTTAACAAGGCCCATCCTGTTTGCTTCTCTAGTCCTAGAATGCATAAATGTTTAATCCTCCATTAAGGCTTTTGAGTTAAGCTTTATGAATTATAAATGTGTTTTCCTTTTTTTTGTAACTGGTAATCAACATCGCTGTTTTGTTGTCTTTGATTCAAGTTCATTTTTTAAGTCACTTGAGCCTAGATATACTCACTTTGTAAGTTAAAGTTAACAAAGGTAAATTTTTCAGTGAAATGTGGGACCATTCAAAGAACACCAATACATTCTGACACTTTAAAGCAATTGGTCTTCATGCACAAAATGCTAACAGAGGCAATGTCTCAATAATTTAAAGTATATTTATTATATTAACTAAAATATATGTTTTCTTATAATTCTAGAACTTTATATATCTATGATATTTCTCATCTAGTTGGATTTTTCTAAAAGTGAAATTTAATTCTTCATTTATATCTGTCACCTTTTAAAATATTTCTCAATCTTAAAGAAAATATCACTCCAAAGTAATGCGCTTTTATTTCTGAATATTCACATGGATTCATTGAATACTAGAGATTTTTGAGATTCAAATATTTAATTTCTCAGCCACCTTTCTTTCCTGAACCTTCAGTTCCTCTGCTTTTGAGAATCGTACGTGGGGTCTAAGCATCTGTCCTTAACTCCAGAAAGTGCAAAAGGGAAATATTTATTTGTTGCTCAAAGGCTACTTCCAAGGCAAGTATAACTAATGTAAATTTTGATGATTACCTTTTAACATGATATACCTTTTATATGTTTTATATGATATTTATATGATATGCATATGTTTATATACTTATATATTCATATATCTTATAAAATTATCATTCCTTTCAATATTTATTCAGTAATAAGGATTGAGTATCCATTTATTTGTATTATAAAGTTAATGTTGAGGTTTTACATATAATTTATTTTTTCCTCTCCCATAATTCATTTCATTTGGATTCAAAATAATTTATGACTCGGTTTGAATTACATTATTTAAGAGCTCAAACATTTTTGGCCTCTGTAAGTATTAGAGTTGGTACAGTAATAATCTTAATTATAACAAAAACTAAATGTGTATCTTTTCACTTATAAATTTCTTTTCAAATTTGTATAAAACCCTGTGATATAGGTAAAATTCTTTTTATTAATTTTCTTTTTTTTGCACTTGTTTTAACGAATTTTACTTTTGACACTATCAAATATCTTCAAAGACATGCTTTATCATGTGTGAAGGCAAAATTATTCATTTAATAATGAAGGGAGGTTTTTTTAATTGTTGTACAACTACAGTCGTCCCCATTTTACCCCCACCAGTCTACCCCACCCCACCCACTCCCACTTTCAGTCTGACCTCTCCCCCTTGTCCTTTTGTCCATGGGTCTTTGATACATGTTCTTTGATGATCCTTCCCTTTCTTTCCCACTCTTACCCTCCTCCCTCCTCCCTCTGGTTACTGTCACTTTTCACAACAAGTTAGGCTAATAATATAATGACTAGGTTTATAGACATGTAAATGGTTAAGTGATGAGCAGGAATTTAAATATAAGCCCAATTTACATTTTGGTTAATAAACTAGATGGTGGAAAAATGGCGACAATTGTAATTGAACAACAATAAAAAAGTTAAAAAAATAAACTAGAGTAAGCATATGATGGATTATACTTTTTTCCCATTGTTTCTCTCCTAATCAAAATGTTGTTGGCTTTTTAATTCATCAAGAACTCACAAATTGCAAAAATGCAATCCAGAAAATTATATTGAATAATTATCACAGAATATACTTCCCCTTGCCCTTAAATTCTCTTAATATTTCTCAAGGTAAATTCTCAATGTTTTATGCACTGCTTTTAAATTACAAACATTACCTCAATGTGAGCAGTAGAGAGAACATTAATTAATATCTTTTTACTCATGTAAATATCTCCTGGATGTTGCTCTAGCAGTTTCAGTCAGAAAGATATTATATAAAAGAGCTAACCAAGAGACAGTTATTATTAATATAACTATAATGACTAGTGGTTGTGACTACAGACATTTTGTAATTTTAATTTACTTCTCTTAACAAACTGACTAGGAAGAAAAATAGTGCACAGGAATCTGAGTTTACTCTTTAAGAATTAATAAAATATAAAACTATTTTTTAAAATATAGTATGATTTTCTGTTACAGAGACCTGAAAGGAGCCAATGGTAAATTACTAGAAAGAAAATCTAAGAAACTTTTCAGTAAGGGCATGAAATATAAATTTAAGGAAATGTATGTTTTAATGAATAAGATACGTTGGAAGAAATTTACAATATTAGGAAAATTGAAACAAAACTTTAAAGTGAAAAAATAAACTATATATTTGAATATGATAACCTGTTAATTCCACTCCAAATTATAATATATGTTGGGACATATTGACACAACACCAAAACAATTGTAAGAGAATATATTGTAACCAGGAGGAAACAAGATGTAACATTAACTTTTAAATTACTCATATAAATAATTGAAAGCATGTATTTCACAGGTGGATGTATTGCCCCTTGGCAGTCATCACTCTGATTCCACCCACTCTCATAGATAAAGACAACTGAGAGTTTCTGGTCATTTACAGTGAAAATATTATACATGCACATACAGAAAGTTTTGTAGTCTTTGTTCTTTTTTCAAAGGAATTCTTTAGCTATTTTAAATCATTAACATTTTAAGTGTTTGTATCAGAACATACCAATTCAAAAATTCATATTGCTTGGGATCTTGTTACATGATATATTATTACTTGGTGTACTTCCACAGATTTTCTTGCAAAATTATTAAAACGCCTCCTTCTCCTAGATTAGGCATCTGCACTAGTTTAAGTGTTCATCTCCTACAAGCAGAGAGCATTGTGCTCCTCCCTTACATTGCTCAGTATGATTTTGTGGGCTTATTATTTACTAATGAGACCACAAGTTCCATGAGAATGAAATTAAGATGCTTATTGTCATTGTAAGACTAGCATATAAAAGATTTCCTGACATATATAAAATCTTTAAAAGAAGAGGAATAATTTAACCACTATTTAATATCTTTACAGACAACACCTTTTCACTATATCTCAGAGGATAACATGTGGTTAAACTCACATATGAAATTTTAGTATGTCATGTGACTTCTTTATATAATCCCTAATAATGGATTTTTATAACTAATTTTATTTTTAAAATATTATAAATTTCATAGACTTAACATAAACTCAAAATAGTAATTATATGATCTTATTACTAACATTGTTATGTGTTGTATATTTTCTTATTTGTATCTCTTCTTATATTCTTGGTACACTTATCCTCGATAATTTTCTTAGGAGAATCATCAACTATTTCCACCTTATATTATCTATTATTTTGTTTATTCATACTTTAGTTAACAAACATATGTTGTTTCAGATACTGTTCTACAAAAAAATAAAATACTAGTGAACTAAAAAGATAAGGCCTTTCTTCCAGATATGTTTTTTATATACTAAAGTAGAAGAAAGATACAAAGCAAGATATTAAAGTAAAATCTTTAAGTAATGTGATTAAATACATTTTTAAGTCTTCCAGTTATAAGAGAATGAAAGAAAGAGGTAGGAAAGAAGAGAAAACAAACAAAAAAAAAAGATGAGTTTCATAAAAATTTTAATCTCCCTTTTGTAAACCCTGAGAAGAAAGGAATCTATTAAAATAGATTTGTCATGGTTAACTAGGACCAAATTTATAACCAGAATTTAGCAGCTGTTCTGTCAGAGGCCTTTCCTGCACTCTGATTTCAGGAAAAGCTGCAGGCTTTCAACCTCCTGTACTATGCCCCTGCCTTTTACAGCGCTTAACTCAAGCACTGCAAGAAAATTATTGGGTTTTGTCTGTTGACCAGTGGACTGAGACCTGCCCTGTCCAATCAGAACTGCACAAATTACCTCCTCTTTTGTATCCATACTGACCCATCAGAACTGTACAATTTGGAAACCTCATTTGTTTCAAATGGACCAAATTGAGAACTTGCACAGGAACTTTCTCCATAAAAAATGGCCTCCCCTTTGTCTCAATGGGGCACTTTCATTTTCCATCAGAGGCTGTTTCTCCCCAATTTGCAAATGCTCACTTGAATAAAGTTTCAGTTTCTTTTCAAGGAATTTTTTTGCTGACACTTGCTTCTGTTCCAGTGATAACTGAATTTCGCATAATGGCTAAAGTTAGACTTAAACATTTTTGAAAGTCTGACTTATTGAAATAAAATTTTAAATTTAATCTCATTTGCAATAAATATAGAATATTACTCATCTCAATTTGATATAAACAAAATATTATGTTAAGATGGCTCTATTTTTGGTTGACACATAACAATAATAGGTTAAAGAGTTTTCTCATGATCTAGCTAGAGCAATTTACACCAAACCCTATTGATCAACCAAGACGGCAACAGAGGAAAATTAGTTTAGATCTCTACTCATAACTGGAAGGACGAATATATAACTTTATTATTGCAATGCTCTGCTGGGTAGATTTCATGTTCGTACAATCCATTTGATTTAAACTTCAGTTGTCAAGTGCCTCACTCCAGACTGCATAACTCTAAATCCCTTTACTCCTATTAAACATGCTATTAAAATGTTTTACTTGGTTCTGATAGACTTCTGAATTAGTTTTGAGAATAATTGCATTTGTTATAATATTAATGTTATTCTTCAATACAACGGTTATGTTAAGTGCTTCATAAAATATTTGAATGTCTTTAATTAAGAAATAAAATGTTATTGGCCTTTGTTGCAAAGAGTGGCAAAAGTTACAGCCAGGAAATGGTGAGAAGGATATTGATAATGTGTGCTATTGCTGTTGCTCTTTTTTTAAAAAATAAAATGGGAGTCACTGAAAGCCGTTTATTTTGCTCTGCATGAAATTCACTTCTTACTGAAACATTTTGTGGGATTCCTTCTCAGAGTTTTTGTGGCAATAACTAAGTATGCACTGAAGTAAGAGGGAAAAAACTACTGAATAGAACTTACACTTAAAAATACATGGGAATTGCTTCAGGCTAGGGGACTTCCTAAACTTGGAACAAGGAGTGAAAAAGTGTTAGTGCATCCCAATGCAGGTCCAGCTGCCTGCTGCTACAAAAGCCAATACTTCAGAGGCAGGTGCTGATGTAAAGGAAAGTGGTTTATTTTTAGGTGCTGGCCACCTGGAAGATGGGGGACTTATGTCACAAAGCCCATCTCCTGAAAAGATGGGGGATTTGCATCTCAAAGTCCATCTCCTCATCTCAGTGGAGGCAGAGGTTTTTATAAGGAGGGACAGGGGAACAGAACAAAGAGATCAAGAAGGGGATTGAAAAGTTCTGTACATGCAGATGAACAGAGTCCATTCTGATAAAGAAAGAGATTGTCCCCTGTGCATCACTCTGGTTTAGTCATCCTGGATTAATGTCATCCACACTTCACATCATCCTGGCTCCACAGCTGGAGGTCAGCAAATCTCCCAGAACTCTGATGATTGAAGGTCAGAGTCTATATCTTTTGAAATTAATTTCTTGGATTCTTTTTTTTTCACTTTTTTTTTCTTGTGATGAGAACTTTTCTTTTTTTTAATTGTTGTTCTAGTACAATTGTCTCCATATTCTGGCCACGACTTTCCCCTGCCCCACACACCAATACTTCCCACACTCAATCCTAAACCCCTTTGGCTTTGTCCATGGGTCTTTTATACATGTTCCTTTGTTGGGAACCGCCCTGACTGGTTTCAGAGGCTGTAACCCGCCATGGTTATGGCTGAGTCAGAGTTGGGACCATAAGCCATGAAAGAGACAAAGATTATCTCCCTGGCAGGTGTGCCACCTCTGCCCACTTCACCCTGCTTGGCCCTGAGCTTGACCAGTTAGCCAATGACGGGTAAGAATCCTCAAGGGAGGATCAACCTAAGACAGGCTCTGGTCACAGAAGAGGCCCACAGGGAAGGACTCAGGGGGCTGTAGAAAAAGGGGGTGATGGACCCTCGCCCCTCGGCTTTGACATAGCCTGAGTCCTCATTCTGTCTGCAAGAAGTCTCCTAATCTCTTGGCTGCTTTACTTCCCTGTCTGACTTGAGCCTGAAGCGATAACAGAGTGCGATGCAGTCTTGTTCTGGGAGGGGCGGATTCCCTGGGGAATCAGGCCTAACAAAATTACATACATTCCTGTGAAACCTACTTAATTTGTACCCTCAGTTTAAGAGATAAGGGTCCAGACCTGAGATGAGTCTGGTGCCTAAAGTTTTATGGCCCTCTAACTAATTGGCTGTAACTCAGAATAAGCCCTCAAAGTTCTCTGTAAATCATGTATTGTTTAACCCTTACTGGCTGACAATGATTGATGAGCTTTATCTGCATTCCTATGTGAATGAACCTAATAAAAGCCCCTGGAGAGAGAGGCTCGGAGCCCTTCCCCTTTGAGAGAAGCAGCCACCTTTCCTCCCCAAGCAGATCATGTCTTGGTAGTCTTTTCCTTCGGCCGTGGCGGACCGGGGGGCTGCGTTAAAGCCCCCTGACATCCCTTGATGACTCTTTCCCTTCTTTCCCCAGTTATCCCCCACCCCCTCCCCTCTGGTTACTGTTAGTTTGTTCTTTATTTCCATGTCTCTGTTTCTATTTTGCTTGCTTGTTTGTTTTGTTAATTAGGTTCCACTTATAGGTGAGATCATATGGTATTTGCTTTTCACTGTCTGGTTTATTTCACTTAGCATAATGCTCTCCAGTTCTATCCATGCTGTCACAAAGGGTAGGAGCTCCTTCTTTCTTTCTGATGCATAGTATCCTACTGTGTAAATGTACCATAGTTTTTTGATCCACTCATTTGCTGATGGGCACTTAGGTTGCTTCAAGCATTTGGTTATTGTAAATTGTGCTGCTATGAACACTGGGGTGCATAGGTTCTTTTGAATTTGTGTTTCAGGATTGTTAGGGTATAATCCCAGCAGCAGAATTGTGGGTCAAAAGGCAGTTCTATTTTTAGTTTTCTGAGGAAATTCCATACTGTTTTCCACAGTGGCTGCACCAGTCTGCATTCCCACCACCAGTGTACTAGGGTTCCCTTTTCTCCACAACTTCGCCAGCACTTGTTGTTTGTTGATTTGTTTATGATGGCCATTGTGACCAGTGTGAAGTGATATCTCATTGTGGTTTTAATTTGCATCTCTCTGATGGCTGGTGATGAAAGCATCTTTTCATATGTCTCTGGGCCCTACAAACATGCTGTTCATGTACAAGCTATTTATTAGTCAGAGTCAGCAGTTACAGAAACAATTTCAAAAGAATAGTGTGGGTTACATTTTCCCACCATTACAATTTTCCAATATTACATTAGAGGGGCAAGTTTTAACTGGAAGACCTTAGAACTTGGTCAATACCAGATCATTCAAGACAAGAGACTCTTGGTTTCTGAAAGGGTTTTGGTGTTCTGGTTCCAGTTATGTCCTGGTCCACAGGGCAGTGGGGAGCAAGACTCTAGCCGTGAGTGCAGCTGAAGGCCCAAGTTCTCTCCTCTGCTCCTGCCCCAATGCATGCTTTTGTCACTGAAATCAACTAAATATCTCTTTAAATAATGTAGCACCACTTTGAGTGGGTTCTGTGGTTGCATAACCTTATAACACAATGCATTACACAAATATCATTGTGGTTTAATTGTTCACCGTACTCAGTACAGTAACATGCTGTACAGGTTTATTATCCATGAGCCGTAGGGGAGCAGGATTTGTCACTCCAAAATATGTCTCTTTGACACAATGATTACTTAAGATGGTTAATTTTAAGAAACAGCAGATATAGTAGAAGCTCTAAAAACCAGAAGTAACCCTTTGTAAAAGTCATTTACGTTTCTAAGGGAAATCTCCATTTGTAACAGAGTCTCCCTTGTTGTACCAGAAAGAAGAGAATGACCTTATATCTTAACAGTGTTATCAATCCAGATGAAAATGACTGAACTTTGATTACAACCTTACTTGTGTTTACCACGTTTTCCCTGGTAATCTCCCATAACTGACTCCTGACCCACTATATCCTATTTTGTCTTCAGCTGAAGATGTTATTTAAGGTAATAGCTTCAGTTGATTTGGAGGAGTTTATCAGTTTTTAAACTTTTTTTTCTCCTGTTAATCTGCCTTTTATTGCAGGGATATTTCAGCTGAGAACCCAGAAAGGTAGCGGGAATATTATTTTCTTTTTCTTACAGAGCAATAGACAAGGTATAGTACGTGTGAACAACAAAACAAAGGCAGTTTCTGTAATAAAACTGACCTGGCCAGTGATGAAAAGCACCCTGCACAAGGTGGTCTCATAATAAATTCCTAACTGGGAAAGTCATGGTCGGTAGTCCCACCTCAAGCATATAATTTGTTTTAACAAAATGTTTACCTGTGCCTTAAGCAAGTCCTGTCCATTATCTTGGGTATGTAGGTTAAGACCCCTTCTTTTGTAGACCCCTGGAAGTTGTAACCAACCTGGAGAGCCCATAATCTTGTTTACTATACTGTAATCCGATTTCATCTTTGCCTTCTTCCACTTTTGCATAATCCTTCGTACATTCACTCCTTAATGCATGAAATAGATTACAAATTGTCATTCTCCTAAGCATTTGAGATCTTTCTTCCCAGCAATGCCATCAGTTTGGCTCAAATAAAATCTCATAAAAATTTTCTAAAGTTTGGACTTTCTTATGTCAACATAAACTATGCCACCTCATTTTCTGCAAGTGCACTTCTGTGACACTTGCATGGGGACAAAATCACCTAGTGACACATTTCTCAGAATGTATTCTTGTCCTTAAGCATTGCATAACTGTATATAAATAAGGGAATATTATTTATCTGTGAAGAAGAAGGAAATCCTGCCATTTGAAATGACATAGGTGGATCTCGAGGACATTAAGCTAAAGGAGATAAGACAGAGAAAGACAAATATTGCATGAGATCACTTACATATGGAATCTAAACAAGTAGCCACACTGGTGAAAACAAAAAGTAGAATGGCGGTTACAAGAGGCTGGGGAAAGGAGGAACTGGGGAACTGTTGTTTGAGAACAAACCTGCAGCTAGTAGAAATATGAGCTCCAGAGATCTATGCGTAGCTTAGAGATTATAGTCAACGATATTATAAATATCAAAGTTGCTAAGACAGCAGATCTTTCTTAATTACTTTTTAACACAAAAGAGAAATATTAACTCTGTAAAGTGATAGTGATATTAGCTAATGCTGTGGTGATAATCATATTGCAACATTTAAATGTATTATATCATCATAGTGTATAGCTTAAACTTACTCAATGTTGTATGTCCATTACACACCGCAATAAAACAGAGAATGATAAGAAAAATCGCCCCTTACTTATACTTTGCACAACCACCTTGTATGGTTGTATATTATGATCTACCTTAGACTTTTCAATACACCTAGAATTATTTCCAATGTTGCCTATCTTTTTCTTCACCTCCCCTAAATTTTTCCCTATCCTATATTCAAACTATTAAAATCAGTTGAGCATGTAAAATTAGTAATAGGCTTTAATAACAACTTCACATTTACTATTAGCATGTTGATATTAATTCAGCAATGAATTAGCACAGTTGTTAGGAGCTCAGGCTCTGGGTCAGATTGCTTTGGTTTGAATTCTAACTCAATCAGTTAGTAGCTGTGAGATCTAGGGCAACTCATGCTTGTTAAGCTTCAGTTCTCTCATCTTTAAAATGATGGTAACAATACTTAATTTGCAGGATGTTTTTAAGATTAAATGCAATAATGCATGAAAAGTATTATATAAGGTATGAGACTAATATGTAAGTATTTAACAATTGGGAGCAATTATTGCCATTAATTCTGTTTCAATACACAGTTAACAATGACTAGAACATGGAGAGGGAGACATTTTCTACACTTTGATAATGACTAAATCTATAGGTAACTTTATGTCTCTTATGTATATAGATTTATTAACCAGAATAATTTCACAATACTGCATTTTTACACACATGAGTGAGACAATAAATGTTAGTCATAAAATCAACTTTTTGAATATAATAAATACAATTGCATTTTGTAATGGGCAAAAACTTTGCTTTTTATTTTTTATTTGAATATAGATTCTGCTTTTGTTTACTCTTGTTGCTATTTAGAGTTCTAATTTTGTATAGCTATATTGCTTCTCCAAGTTATGAAAAATATATGAAATGAATCAATGGAAAATGGGAGGCAGAACTGGCATTGATGAGATACTTACTGTGGGTGAGTCACTGTATTAATGTTACAAGTACAAGGTTCATGTGTCTGATACTTCAAAAGAAAGCCAATTTGAAAATCAGAGTTTAGATCAAGAAAAGGTTAATAGATAAAGAGGACCCAAATGGAGAAGATAGCAGAACTAATTTTCAAATCCATCTTAAAAGAGTCTGGAATTCAGGCATCTTGTACAGTCAAGGGACGGAGGGAGGAGCAGGCAAGGGGTGGTGCCAACAGTAGTCGGATAAACATCAAAGGGACCCAAGGAAAATCATGAAATTTCAAACTTATTTACTGGTCAACCTCTATTGATTTTTATCCTGTTCTGGAGCCATTGCTTCTTGCATATTTTCCCACCTCTTATCGACAAAGGGCTGCTCAAGCCTCAAACAAAATCCCTCTATTTAACTAGCATACCTATAGCAAGAGCCATTAGCATGATGACCAGGGAGAAGAAACATTTCACTTTGTTTCATTAAGTCATTAATTTACTGTGTTTCTATAAATTTCTAAATACCACCCAGGATTATTCCTATAATCCCTATGCTAGGCATGAGGAAAACATAAGTAGCTCTCTAGCTAGTAATATATTCACAAGCTAGTAATATACTACTTCAGATGACAAACATTTGCTGTTTGAATGTTGCAACATAGTTGAGACTTGCAATGGAATCTGGATATAGTCATAATCTTTCTGTTAATTGTGTGAAAACGATTATTTGGAAGTTAAACTTTTGGAAAATAATTGCATGTGGAATGTGGTGAATTTGCAATTAACTTTAGAGTATAACAATTTTTTTCTTTAAAGTGTCAGTAAATATTTTAGGCTTTGCATGCCACATATTTCTGTTCTTTTTCAATTTTTTGTTTTGTTTTTGTTTTTACAATATTTCAAATATGTAAAAATCATTCTGAGCTCATAGGCCATATGAAAAGAAATTGCTTGCTTGGTTTACCCGGTGGGTCACTGTTTACTGACTTCTGGGCTAGAACTACGTTAGGCAGTAGACAGGCATGAGCAGAGAGGTTACGGAACATCACCAGAGCACACAGTTCTGGACGCCTAGCTATGGATACCTAAAAATGGGCAGACCTGGGAGAGGAAGTATTGGAAATAAGTGTTTTTAATTAGGACCTTGTCCCTGAGGCACCCTTTCCCTTGCAAGATCATTGCAGGTCATGTGGGTGAGATCCTACCTCTGACCTTTTTGGCTGGGCATGTAGCTAGTCTTGTGGTAGACCTGCCTCTGCTCTTAGAGAAAAAGAAGGGGACAGAAGGAAAGCTCTGTCTGGCTTACATACAAAGACAGGAGACAATGGGACAGGCCCTGATAGGTTAGCTCAAAGACAAAAATAATAACTTCCCCCAAGGGGTTAAAAGGAGCCCTAGCCTACACCCTGGGGCAGCTCTTTGAGACACTTGCTCAGAACTTTCTTTTGAGTACGCTTTTGCTTTGCTGCTGAATAAAACTTTCTCTTGCAAGTTTGGGTCTTGGATCTGAATTCTTTCTTAGCCAGAACTCAAGTACCAGACACACATATGTGTTCTCCCATTCTTTTCCTAAGTGCTATGTGTGGGTTTGCACAAAACTTGCAGCCAGGGGGATAGTAGGCTATGGCCTGGCTAACCCCCCTGGAGCTGTCTCTAAGGATTCCTCCTCTAGTTCTGTAACATGCTTTCTGAGATGGTGGCATCCATGGTGACTCACTCCCACCTCTTTATGTTCTCAGTAGCCTTTCTGAGCACCAACACCCAGGGAAGCAGTAGATACCATCAGTTTGTTAATTACCTTCTGGGAGTCTGAACAAAACCTTTTGCTGGATAAATGAGAGCTTGAACTCATTCAGCTGAGAAGATAAAGGACATTTCCTCCCTCCAGCTCAAATCTCAGGTATTCTTAGGTGACTAAGAATCTATGTGGAGGTGTCAGAGGGCATTCATCACAAGCTGTGTTAGGGAATTCCAACTCAACTGTGATTAAATAATTGACTGGTCTAGGGATGCACACATAAAGGCTGGCTACTATAGCAGACCATTCTCGTGGTGTGGGCCCAGCTTGCACTCAGAAAGGCCAGTGCGGAGTGAGACAGCAAACGTTTAATGCATATCTTTAAAGTAACTTCCTAAAATCTAGGCTAAACCTTCCAAGGACTAGTGTAATCAGCTTAACCACTTTTCCCTTTACATTTGCAAATATCCTTCTTCTTTGATGTAATTAGCAACGCCCTCTCTTTTGTTTTCTGTAACCGCCTAAATTGAGCCCGTGCATAGTAAATAAGGATCATTCTCAATGTAATGTACTCAGAAAAGCAATAAAAACCTGTCAAAACAATGTTCCTGGTGCTCTCCTCTTGAGGGAGTGACCGCACAGTCCCTTTTCCTCCACAGGACCCAGTAGCCTGCATGAATTCGTCCTTTGCAGCCACAGCACTTGTATCCCACTGAGGGCCGGGATCCGCATCAGGCTACCTTGCACTGAGTCCCCCCAGCTGTATTAGACAGCTTGGAGAGAAACCACCGCATGTAAGAGAGTCTGAGATTACTGTGAAGGTGACAGCCCTTGGGAGCTGAACCCACAAGCAGCTCACTTCAATCCACTATGCGGTATCCCTAGAAATGTTCAGATTCTCCCGATCTTAAACTAAAACTAAAATTAACATATGAAATTTTGCTTCCTAAGGCTAAAACTCAAGTTAGCTCCCCAACTCAGTTCCTTATCTATCTGTCTTCTTTTCCCAAATGTCCTGGAGCATTAACCTTCCAGCTAAGGTGCATACTCACTACTTTATCTTTATTTTTATTTGACACTAATGTGTTCTTGGGTTCCCCTAGCCTTGTATGTTGCTGGGGGTCCTGCTGTATCTGCCTTGCCTCT
Source organism: Desmodus rotundus (assembly GCF_022682495.2). Classification (NCBI taxonomy): domain Eukaryota; kingdom Metazoa; phylum Chordata; class Mammalia; order Chiroptera; family Phyllostomidae; genus Desmodus; species Desmodus rotundus. The sequence goes on from NC_071397.1 coordinate 27,265,799, forward strand.
TGGCTACACTGGCCCCTTACAGCATCTCCTGAGTCCAAACCTTCCATTACCTCACCTCCTGAGATCAGCCTTGGTCAACAGCATGCCTGATTGCTCACTGCCACAGCAAACATGGGCATGACTCTCACCTGCAAGCCCTGCCACTAGCCTGCAGCTCTCGGTCTGTGCCTCACATCCTTCAGGAGACCCTCTCTTGTTGGCTTCTTCAGTGTGTCACCTGTCTTCTCCGAGTGTCCTGTCTTGGACCATCTCATGTTTCACCTCTACAATTGTTCTCAACTCGGGCATAGGGGAAAATTTTTCCTATGACTCCTGTGACTCCTCATACCCAAGGACACCCAGAAGTTTCTAGTATTCCTAGGAAGGCTGACCAGATTTGCCCTCAGGGCCCAAGGTGCTGTCTCTGACTGGCCAGCCCAGCTAACATATGAGGGTCACTGGAGATCTTCTCTGATCCCTCCTGGGGTCCCACTTTTTTAAAACGCCTTTTCTGCATACTTCCATGAAACTGAGGAACAAGACCACCCTTAACTCTTTCTACACTCACTTAACCATCTTTTCTATTTCCAACTTTCATGAGAGATAACTCAACAGGGACTCTCCTTTCCCTTCTTGGGGTGGCTGCTCTCTCTCTTTCTCTCCTAGGCCTCCTAATGAACCAGGGCTCTTGGGAACATAAAAGACAAGCAAACACGTCACTAGCCCATCCTCTAGAGACCAGAGTTGTAGGACAAATTTTCCATCTGAGGGAACAGATATATTAGGGACCCCTTATGTGGACAGGCATGACAACGGGGACCTCTGGTAAGGTTAGCTAAGGCCAGAGGCCAGGAAGCAGTTCTCAGAGTGGAGTAAGTCTAGCTAAGCAGTGTCCAGCCATCACAGTGACTATTGGTAAGTCTGCCCTCAGAGCTTGGGGTAGCACTCTACACCCCAGGTGGTACCCAGATGCAGGTGAATACCTACCTGAGTGGATTAAGTCCATCATCCCCAGGACTTGACATCATAGTGATTGTTGGTGAGTCTGCCCTCAGGGCATGGGGTAGGCACTCTATACCCTGGGTAGTTCCTGAGTGAGAGGGTACATTCCCTACCGTGGCTCTTGGACCACAGGACAGCCTAATGCAGCCCAGAGACTAGCAGGGATGCCTTTAATTCTGAGCTCAGAACTTGTCTCTCTGTAGTTGAGGAGCAAGTCCACAGCATCTTGAGATACCCATTTGGAATGCACACTTGCCTACGGGGAGAAATTTTGACCCTAAGTTCCTTGAGGAAAAAAGGCTAATCTTTTGCAACATGGCCTGGCCCTTATACAAGCTGGGCAATGAGGGGTTTGGCCAGTCAATGGCACCATTGATTTTAATACTATCTTACAATAGACTTGTTTTGACATTCTCGAGGGAAACAGGAAGAAGTTTCATATGTCCAAGACTTTATGACTCCCAGTCATTACACTAAGCTGTGAACTACCTGTGAACTCGATCCCTCCGCAATTGCTATATGGTGCTCACAGGCCCTGCCTTCCTTACCTCCCCCAGATAACACCTCTCCTTCTCCTTGTTCTCTCATGACCCCAAAGGAAATAGAAAAAGTACCTGTCAGGCTCCAGTCTCCCTTTCCCCATACCCAGGGCCTCGTCCACCTACTTTAACCTTCCCTTTACAAGAGGCAGTAGGACAAACTAGGATCTATACAAGACGACATGTCCTTTTCTCCATAAAAAGATTTACACCAACTTCAAGAGGACTTAGGAAAATTCTCAGAAGAGCCAGATAGATACATAGAAAAGTTTCAGAGATTAACCCAAAGCTTTGATCTGACCTGGAGAGACATCACTGTAATTCTTGCTCAATCCCTAAATAATAGAGAAAGAGACAAGATCACAGAAGCGGCCATCCCATTTACGAATGGCATGCGTATGACAAACCCCCAATGCCCTATAAGAATGACTGCTGTACCAACCACTGATCTTTTGTGGGACTATAATACCTCCCAGGGAACCTGCTACTGGGACCGTTTCTTAATAGGCTTTCTAGTGGGAATAAAATAGAGCCTTTCTAATCCAAGTATTTACATCAAGGTTGCAACTATAAGCCAGGACTCTCAGGAGAATCCCACTGCCTTCCTAGAAAAACTAAGAGAAGCCATCGGAAAACACCCTAACCTACACCCTGACTAAGAGGCAGGACGACTAGTCTTACAAGACTGATTTGCAACCCAGGCTGCCCTCCCTGATATTCAGAAAAAAACTTCAAAAACTCTTTTTAAGACCTCACACCCCTACCCCAGATCTCCTTAAGGCAGCCTCATCCATCTTCTATTATATAACCAGGACCTGAAGGGGGAGGAGAGGCTCCATTTAATGGAGGCATAAAGATCACAGATAGGTTTATTTATTAGCCACACTTCAATCTGGCTACTCAGGTCAAGTGGATCCAGGTTGTCCTGGAAGAGGACTTCCTTCCAGAAACTACCATATCTGTAGAAGATCTAGACATTGGCAGAACTGCCCATTAAAAGGGTAAGGCCAAGGTCAAGATGAGCCACTTGGCTACTGTTCACTCTGCCATGATCTTGGGTACTAGAGGAAGGACTCCCCCCAGGGACCACAGAGATTCTGGGTTGAACTCATCTCCCCTTATGGCCCTGTACCGAAGGGGCCTTGGACACCATCTGACTCTCGGTCCAAATAGCAACATCACGAGGGCGGAGCCCAGGGCAACCTCAAAGGTCACAGGTAAAAACATTTACAATTTACTTGATACAAGAGCCCTGTTCTTGTTCTCCACAAGCTTTTCTGGGTTTCCCTCCTCTGCCTCTCACCTGGGCGTAGGTGTAGATGGTAAGTCCACCCTCCTACAGCTCACATCACTAATTTGCTGCCACTTGGAGGGCCTCTTATTTTCCCATCAATTTATGTTTTTCCCTGAATGCACCAGCTACCTACTGGGTTGATATCTTTTAGAAAACCTAGAAGCCCAGTTAATTTTCCAAGGGAGACAGGCACTTCTTATTGAAATTTATAGCCACCTGTCCCCCTCCAAACTGTCAAAATTCTAAGAAGAAAATAAACTAGTTTGGGAGTTAATTTCCTGGGTAAACCCTGACGTGTGGGCAGATAAAATACCCAGATGAGCTAAAATGGCCAGCCCAGTCCAGATCCACTTAAGAGACCCCAAAAACTACCCAAGAGAAAGACAATGCTCTATGAGACCAGGAGCAAAGAAAGAACTTGAGCCCCTGATCAACAGACTCATCCAACACAGTCTCCTCAGACCTTGTAATTCCCCTTGTAATACCCCTATTTTAGCCATGAGAAAATTAAATGGTGATGAAAGGCTAGTCCAGGATTTCCAAATAATAAATGAAACAGTAATTCCACTCTACTCAATTATCTGGAATCCATATACTCTTCTAGGGCAGATTCCCCCAGATAGTAACTGGTTTTCCATGCTAAACCTAAAAGATACATTCTTTTGTATCCCAATAAACCCAAATTCCCAGTATCTTTTGTCTTTGAATGTTGGATACCACTCTCAGGTCAGAAATGCCTCTCTCATGGGGCCTATACTTCATGTTCAAATATAATCCCTACCTTTCACTACCACTGGATGCTGAAGACTTTGCTCCCCAGGGGGCAAAATCCCACCATCAACATTGCTTAGGGTAAGGTCTCACTCCCCTTTCCCATTTCTAGAAAAGAAAGATTATCCAAGAGAATATTTCCCTTCATCCCCCTTTTCGTAGCTTTTGGTGTCACCACTAGGGCAATGGAATCTGGTTAAGATATTTGAATATTTAACTAATGAACATTTTTTACATGAAAATACAAAATATGGGCCAAATCATTTCATAAGGCTTAGGCTGAAAATATAATTAAAACTGTATATTTCAAACATGCTTATTGAGATATATTTACTATAAAGATTACTGACAAAGAGCACTTGGTTAAATAAAATGAGTAAGTTGTTATGCATAAGTAAAGATTCAATGCACTAGCAATATAATGCACTACCCAACTGGGGTAAAATTTTTGTTTTAATTTTACCTGTGCATATTTCATATGCCAAGAATTGAGTTTCCTGGGGCTTTTGTTTAGAACTATTTATTGTGAATTTAAGTTGCACTAAATTTATTATAACTCACTATGCAAAAAAATACATTTGAGGTTATGATTACTATATATATGTGTGTATATACATATATAGTAATATATATGATTACTATATTAATGATATATGATATATGTGATTATTATAATACTATGTATATGTACATACACATGTGTATATACATATATAGTAATATATATATGACTACTATACACATATATAGTAATCGTATGTATTACATATATATACACATATATACACATGTTAGCATTGAACTTTTTAAGAGAAAACTCAGTTATTATTCATGAACTTTCTTATATTAAATCATCTGAAATGTCTGATCATTTCATAATTATTCCTACTGGTATGCACATTACATAGGTATATTTAGAGAAAGAAAATCATTTGTAAGTTTTCCTTTATTATAATAATATATATAAGATAAAGTGTGGTTGAAATAAAATCATTTTAAAATGCAATGTAAAATACCTGTTTTCATATTATAAATGAGGATCAATGTTTACCTTTTCGGTTTTTACAATTTCATTTGTTTCTATTAATTGCCTGTTTAACATTTTGCTTACATTTTTATTTAATATTTTCTGTGTAAGGATATATTTGTACTGGGATAGTAACCCTTTGTCCATGTTATATCATAATAACTTCCTTTGGACTATATTTGTCTCTTAATTTGGTTAGGTCTTCCATACAGAAATGTCAATTAATGATTAAGTATTAATTACTTAATTATGAATTAAATAAGTATTCTTTACAGCTTTTAAATTTTCTGAAGTTACATACATTATTTTAATTGTTCCTCATAGTTTATAATTTTATAAGAAATTTTTATAGTTTTATAAATAAAAATATTTAAAAAAATAAGAATATATACAACTGGTTCCATTAAAGACAAATATAAGTGGAAAGTCATAGTTAATTCAGTTAGTCATAATTGATGAAACTGAAAAGAAATTAATGATAAACCCGATTATTTATATGAATGTATTTGAGGGTATATTGCTGATTTTATAATGGTAAATTATTTCATTGTACTAGCATTATTTTCATTCTAAATATACTGTGTTTTATTTTAAAAATCAGTACAAAAGTCTTAGAAATGAATCCTTTATTTGAACTTGTGAATTATTTTTACAAATACCAAGAAACCATATGGAAATTATAATTTCAGTTTCAGTAAATTTTTATATTAATATAAAATGGTTTATATTTTTATGTCGTCTTCAACTCTAAGAAAAGTTTATGCCTGTTCCTATAATTCAAGGATCCTTAGCTTACAAATGTGATACATTTTTGTGTACAGGCTGATTATATTTTCAGTACTATTTTATATTTTTCATTATTATAAATGAAATTTAAGATTATTTCTGATGACTGGTACAATTATACAGTGGAAGGCTTGTGTTTTATAACATGGCATTTTCTTGTTTCTCAGAACTGGCTGTTAAGACACAAAACTGAAGCCAAAGACATATTAATTACCTGACATCCTATAAGGACTCCATTCATGTGGGGGCCACTCTCCTCAGTATTTATTAAAAGTATCTGAATAGTCCCTGTTTTCCTAAACCTCATCATACTTCTAGAATTTACTTAAATAATGGCCAAATTAATAAGCATTTCGCTTTTTTGGTTCTATTCATTGTGGCTTAATTACTTGAAATTATAAATGATTATCAATTGTCTTGTATGACTTGTTAGCATCTTGTGGTATATTCTTCCACTTTTATATTCTTTAATGTATTTATGAACATATATTAATGTATTTCCTAACTGAACCAGCCTTGCTCTGCTTTAATGAACAATATTTGATCATAGTGAATATTCTAAATATACATTTCTGATTCTAAACTTTATTTAACTATGTTTGCTTTAGAACTATAATATCTAAGTAAATTTTGATCAATATAACAATTAGATCTTTTCCATAAAATATAATATTTACCTTTGATTTTGACATCAGCTAAAAAGAACCATATTTTCTACTTCAATAGACAAAGAAAATTTACATTTAGGCCCATCATTGTTTTCTGTGAAGGATATAAAGGCTGTCTCTAGATTTATTATTTGTTTGCACTCTTTGTTTCTAGCTGTTCCAGCACCATCTTTGAAAAGGCTGTTTTTGCTTCACTGTATTGCCTTTTCTCCTTTATCGAGGGTCAGTTGTATGGATCTGTTTCGGGGGTCCCTATCCTGTTTCATGGATCTATATGCATATTTTTTCACCAAATCACATTGTTCTGATTGCTATAATTTATAGTAAGTTTTGCAGTGAAGGAGTGTCTGTCTTCCACTTTGTTCTTCCCCTCAGTATTGCGTTGGCTATTCTGGCTCCTTAGCCTCTCTGTATCAACTTTAAAATCTCTTCATCGATAGTCGCTATAATATTTTTAAATAAAATTATATATTGCCAAATCTCTTAGAATTCTTTATATAATATTCTTTGAAGATGACTTTTTATATTAGAATAAAGATCAGGGTTATATGAAAAATAAATGTAGCATAGAAGCTCTAGCAACGTTATAAACTGTGTTCAATTTTTGTAAGAATTTGGTTACTTTCAAGTATTATTTTGATTTCTGTGGACATTTTAGCCAAACAAAGACATCCCCAAAATCATACCCAACACATACAGGCCATGATAACATATTTCACTCCACATTGCTAAATGCCAGCTTGCTAATAATACTCAACAGTGGAAATAAATGCAGTTTTTTAAATTAAAGAATTTCAACATCTTCACCACATACATTTTTTTAGAACAGAAAAACCAGTGGATGTTCTTGTTTCATACAGGATATCTGCTACTTTTATATTAGTTTCTCCTTTTCATTGAAAATGGCCCCAACCCACCTTTTCTGTCTCAAAAAGCTTTTACCTGCTAAACTGACACTCTCCTATAACTCTTAAACAGCCATGTTTATTAACATCCTCTCCATATTGCTAAGACAATGGTTTTTCATTTCTCAAACAAATGATTTACAAAAAGGAAAAAGATGATATGGAAGATATAGAAATTCAAGTAAGAATGCCTGACTTTTAGAGTTGGCTTTTTTTTTTTAAATCACAACTTTCTCCTGAACTTGTCCCTTTAATAACAACAACAGAATTAGCTTATTGAACCAGTTCCTATAGTTTACTTTTTGGGAAAAACAATAGATAGTCACAGTTCTGACAAGTATGGCCGATGCCTTGAAAATTATAATAGCAATTCAGGAAAGATGTTTGTACCTAATTCTAAAGATAACAACTACAAACTTCTATACTTGCTCTATTTTTTTTTTTTAGAGAATGCAGGACAGAAACCTTGTATTTTTCATTTCGTCTTTTTAACTGAGTCTAATGTAGCACATTGTAATAGCCCAATAAATATTTGCAGAATTAAATTGAAAATTTTATTACTTTAAATGACTCCTCTTGACACATTATTGCCAGTGGTGAAATTAATAAACTGAACATTACCTTGAACATAAATGTTGGAAATAGCATTTCCAGCTTAAACTAAATTCAACATATTCAGATACTTCTTTTGGAATTGTATTTACAACATCTTAACTTTTTTTTAATAAGTAATTCATCTTATGACTTTTATCAAAGAACATATTTGTCATCTAAATGCTACCGAATTAGTAATATCCTGGTTTGGTGTCAAACTGGTTCACAGATTGATTCAGCAGTTGGGAGAAAACTGTCAAGACAAATAAAATAAATACATTCTTTCACAAGAAAAAAGAAAACCCACACAGAATGCTAATAAATCTTATGCTTTTCATTTGGAATATTCAGCATTCAAACTGTACTTTAAAAGCTATCCAAGTATATGTGATGATTTTGTTGTTCAGCTAAAAGTAGAAGATAACCTAGCAAGGTGTGTGACTGTGTACATTTAATGTAATTTTATTTATTGAAATATTTTTATAATTTAATTTGGTATATGTAAATGTAATTAAAAGTGAGATTTATCCATCTAAAATAGATAAACAGAGGTTTTAATATATCTATTTTAAATTTATATAGATATATATTTTTTTCCTGTAAGAAAAGAAGCTTATTTATCTGCTCTGGTGAATTAAACAATGAGGTATAGGAAATAGCATTAATTTTTACATATTTCAGCAATGATTCTCACATAATGATCCTCAAATATCCCAGATCCACTCATCAAAATCCCTTGAATGGATTTTTTCCCTTCAAATTAACATAACATAATCTGATCTATATTTCACTGCCTCGGGCAGAAAAGGAAACCTGTTAATTTTTGCAAACTGCAACTGTTCTCTCAAAAGCCTTCAGTACCTGAGACAGAACATTTCTCTGGGGCTCCCTGATCTTTCCTGTCTGTTTTCTTCTGATTATTTCTCTCAACTACTCCATTTATGTAGGTATTTAACTTTGGCTTAATGTGGGCAATCTTCAGTTCTTCATTATGACTTATCAGGTCACTACTGATGTTCAGCCTCTCTGTGACGATTAGCTTACATTCTCAATCGATAGAATTTCACGAGTTGTCTTCTTACATGCCAAAAGTTATTGGAATGCCTAAGGATTCCTTGCCCAATGGTTATGTCTAATTATCTGTGTCTGAGAGTTCATGTGGTACATAAGACTACTACTTAAAGTGTCTTTGAAGAGGGCACATACCACAAACTTCATCTATTACACTCCAAATATGTTGTGTTTAATCAACAAACATTGACTGAGTACCTACTACATATAAGTAATGATGAGTGATGGGCAAACAAGAGGGTAATATTGAAGGTCTCTACTGCAAGAATATTGCAATTAAATTAAACCTGAATTCATCCATAAAAACATGAATAATGATAGAAACTACTATATGTGACTCTATATGTCACACACATGTATACACTCAGATAACTAAGTGATTTAGGGATTCAGAAGTAAACAATATATTACTGTGGACAATTTGTAGTCAAGAAGATCTAGTAAGGGGACATGATTCCAGCAGAAGCTTCATTAATCAGTAATACTTATCTTTAATTCAGAGTGATGGGTGGAGCTTGGGTTCTGACCAGTGTTTAAAATGCATCCTTTTTCTTTTTAAAAAAATTTTTATTGTTATTCAGTTACAGTTGTCTGCATTTTCTCCCCATCCCTCCACCCCACCCCAGCTGAACACCCCTCCCTCCCCCACCTCCACCCTCCCCCTTGATTTTGTCCATGTGTCTTTTATAGTAGTTCCTGTAATCCCCTCTCCTCACTGTCCCCTCTGGCTATTGTTAGATTGCTCTTAACTTCAATGTCTCTGGTTATATTTTTTTTGCTTTTTTTCTTCTGTTGATTATGTTCCAGTTAAAGGTGAGATCATATGGTGTTTATCCCTCACCGCCTGGCTTATTTCACTTAGCATAATGCTCTCCAGTTCCATCCATGCTGTGGAAAATGCATTCTTTTTCTATAGAACTTCCATTTGTATGTTTCACATGACAAAAATCCCCATGAATTGTACAATAATTAAAATTTGCTCATTTATTTTTTTCTATCAACATCATTAACTTCTTAGTAAGGAACCAATCCCTTGCTTCTTGGTAGACCCCAGAGTAGCCAGCACAGTACCATAAATTATGTTTGTAAACAGTAATTATTAATGTATTTTTCTCACTTGCTCAATTTGCCACAGATATGAGAAAAGCACTTAAAATAGATGAAACTTAAAAATGCATTCTATCTTTACATTTTCAGACTTATTTCCCTACCTACTTCATGTAAAATACTAAAAGTCCAATTACTTATAATAACTACTAGACATTTCACAGGAAATAAGCCTAGTAGTTTATTGCATCAACGTATTTGAATTAAACAGTGTTCCATTTCTTGCCACCTCGGCAATGATTGTTGCATAAATTTTGACAAAGTATAATTCCTCAAATTTTAAATGTAAAAAAAACTCCTGTTAAATATAAAATAGACAATTTATGTATTTAATAAGACACATTTAAAAGCGAAAAGTAACAGCATAAATATTTCCTAGCTTCGGAAAAGCCTTTTACGTGTTATCAATTTTATAAACTGGGTTTGATTAATGGAGCCATCTTCCTTTGTTCCCCATCCCACAATTTTAAAAGGACGTGAAGTATATACAGATGTTTTTGTTTTTCCCTAAATGTTGACAAATTAACACTATTGGAGCAGGCAGTTATACAGGCATGAGCAGAGTAGGAACGAAAGGCCAGGCACAGGAGTTCACCAGCACGGAAAGCCACTGGTGCCTAGCAATGAAGGAGACAGAGAACACGAGTATCGCTGGGGGGGACCTTGCCTCCAAGGTGATCTCTCCGTCCTTAGCGTATGGCTGGTCAGGTCGTTTAAGCCCCTGACTTTTCATATCGTTAGTCCGTGCGGACTGCATCCTTCCCTGACCTTTCCTCCCCTGGCTTGTCCTTAGTCATGTGATAGACCCCTTTAGATGAGGATGAGGGAGCCAGCGCATAGCCTCTATGACTCCCATCCGTGACCAGCCCCTTAGACGTTAAGCCCTCAGTACAGTGTGTTTCTGGCCTACATCAAATAATCTTAGGAAAAAAGCATCGGGTCAGTTAACCACAGAGACAGAGGTTTGGTCAAACTAGGGATAGCATTTAGACTTCAGTTGTGTTTCAGCTCTAGACACAGACAAAAACCCAAAAAACAGAACTAATGAAACAATGCCATGGTTGTCATCAGGACCAGCTGCCATGATACTATTCTAGCACTACTATTCTATGAATACAATTCTATTAAGATCCTCCCCTCAGACATCCTTAAGGCGAAGGAGCCAGCGTGCTTTGTCTCTCTCCCTCTGAAGCACGCTTTCACCTTTCTCCCTCTCCTCCCCTGGGCCTGTTTTCTTTGCTGTTCTTTCTCCTAAACTCCAAGGACAATTCTTTTGTCTCTGTAACTCATTTCCTGAGTCCACGAAGCCAGGCTGCCTCACTTCTACCTCCCTGACATTCTAAGCAAACTTTTGCTTGTATTTGCGTCTTAACTCTCAATTCTTTCTTAGCCAGAATTAAGAACTGAGGTCTAACATGTGAAGCTGTTTCACTGTTAACAATATAATTGTTTACTTAGCTTTGCCAATTACCTTTTTCCTTAGAATAAATATCAAAACATGAAATGCTGGTGTCACTATATCACAAAAAGAATCACAGCAGATCTTGAAAGCAGTCCAAAATACTTCAGAGTGATTTTTGTGCCTAAGGCTTTTTACATGAAGCCTTCACTTCTGCAGAGGAAAACAAAATTATTCTTGAAGACAATTGAGGAACACTATGAAATGATTAAAACCTTGTGTGTAAAATTGAATATGCCGCTCCAGTTTTTATACTACCAAAAAAAATCACTTTACCATCTTATGGCCAGGCAAGCAGTTGTAATTCAGCACCGCCTCTGGGAGATTTGCCAATTCTTGCAGTACATCCCCCCCTTCCTTGTGGTGGGAGCACAGCACAAAAGAAGAGAGAAAATTCAAGGCAACAATCCACAATCAAAAGTGTTTACTTCTATTCAGTGTATGGGAATTACTTGGAAATTTTAAGAAATAAGATTATGGGATAGAGGTTAATAATCCTTAAATTATTCTAATACATACCAAGTTCTGGCTGACTGTAATCACTGACAACCTCTATTTAATTTGATTATAATATTTAAATGCTTAAAAATGACGCACATTTCAAACTGGAAGATAAATATCATAGAAAAATAGGTTAATTTTATCTATTTCTAAATGTGCGTGAATGCACTGAGTTCAATGTAATTCATAATATATTGAGTAGCTCAAGTTTTTTTTCTTTTTTTCAATTTCTTTTCCCATTTGCATTACATTTTCTTTGGAAAGGATATATTCCTTCATTTCACAAATCAAACATATTTCATTAATTCCTTAGCAAAATTTCCCATTTTAAGATTCTGCTGTCCCTCGGTTACTCTAGGATCCATCAATAACTAAATAACTGTATTATTCTTGTGAGGGAATTGTGTGTGTGTGTGTGATAATATCTCCTCACCTGCAATCTCTTTTTGAGCTTTTACTTCTCTAGTGAAATTGAAATGCTCAGTGACTCTTGACTTCCAGGTAAGATTAGGAATGACTTGCAGCATTAGCACCAGAGTTCATAATTGTATTCTGGCATCTAAAAACCAATACAAATCAAATAATGCCATAAGGATTTACTGAGTGAAGTGAGCGCTTATGAAAATAGTGTAAACAATGTATTTCCCAACCTTGCTATAAAATGAGTACATCTGAATAAATACTGTTAAAGCAACTACCATGTCTGAGAATTTTGCTGAATAAAGCCTACTTAATTATATTTACATGGTACATGCCTTCCTAGAATGGTACAATCGATGCCACTGAATAGTTCCAGCTTGCAGGACAGAAATTAACTCAAACAAAATTCAGCCATAAATTGTTGGCAACAAGACACTGACCAAAGGTAATCAGTAACATTTTACATAAGGAAACTATAGAAGAATTTCAATCAAGGTTGAGATGATAGTAATAAGACATTGTGACTGGAATATAAAGGCAAGGCAGCAAATACAGGAGGAACCAAAGTTAGGAGCTAGAAAAATGAGTTAGTAGTGTACCATAAACAGGTAAACCAGAGCACTTCTGAGTAAAGATCCTGAGTTGTAAGAGAATGCTGTGGTCCCTGTGAATGGGCCTCGGGCGGTGCTGGCGGGTGAAAACCACCATATGGAGTATCAAGTCGAAGAAGTGCTAAAATTGGAAGAAGAACCTGAAGTGGATAAGAAATTTCAGGCATTTCATCGATGAAGAAATAAGAGCAGAGAAAAATCCCCCAGAGATAAGTTAGATCCTTCATAAAGAGATGTTAGTAAATAGAAGTGGGGTTCAGTTACCCTCCCATGAACATAGACAGAAAGCAGAGGTTGGTGGGGAATGAAAAAGGTCTTTATTAAGGGGTTGCACAATTTAGGGGAGCAGGGGGATCCCTGGACCTGGGCTCCTCTCTCACAAAACAGAAAAGAATCATTTTGTTTCCAAGAAGATTAAAATCCAAAACCAAGCCTAGAAATTTCCCCTGTATTCTTATTTGTCCTTTGGAATATAAGGTCGTTAGGCAGCCTGCCTTTTGGCCTCAGGTTTTTTCCCTGGAGTTTGTGCACGTGGGGCCAACGCTGCATTGCCATGCCACAGCTGTCCCCACTCCAGGGGCCCGGGGTTGCTGCCAACTCTGCAGTCGGTCTTGTAGGAACGACATGCACGGGGCCCCATGCCCAAGGCTGTTCATACCCCCTGAGCCAGTGACTGGTCTGTGCATCCATGCACTGAACTCAGAGCAAGAGTAGGGGGTATGGCACAGTCTGGGACTGTCCATGTGGCATGGAGCTTCAATGTCTCACGGGCTGCCACCCAAGCAAGCCCAGTACGTGAGTCTCAGCCAAGGTGTAAGCCAACTGTGGAACAGACACATGAGGGGAAGGAGAAGGGCCTAGTTTCTGCCCTACTCTCATTTAAATCTCTGGGCACAAAATTCCATGTGCTCTGAAAGCATCCAAGTTCCCTAGTCAATACATCCTTTTGCTGGGCTGGCAGGTTTTCAACTCTCCCTGCCCCCATATTCTAGAAGGGAGTAGGAGGGTCTGTTTCCTCCATCTATTAACCTTACCAGCCTATGCAAAATCCGTGCAAAGTCTCCCTCTGCCACCATGCACTGACTAGCCCAGTTGCTGGGAAAATACAGTGTTGCCATGCTAGTTTGTTTATCCATTAGCCAGGGACCGGGGAATCTATTTCGTGCCATGCTGGGGTTTCAGTCCTGTTGCCGCTGGCATTCGCAGGACCCCTCCCTCACTCTGGGGAGCCGGGCAGGCACTGGTATCATTCACCCCCTTTAACACTTCTGAACCTTTGTAATTTTACAGAGGCAAATGGGCAAAGGGCTTATTTTTTTTGGTTACTACTTTTGGTTGGCCATGTGCATATCCTACCTATCCTCAGATCCAGAGAACAAACATTCAGGGGCTCTGGAGAGGAGGGAGGTCTTTATGTGAGGGAGGAGAATTTTGTGAAGTCCAGGTCAGTTGGCTCTCTCTGGGAAGCAGAGTGCACATTGTCCAAAGGATGGCATTGCTGGACAAGTGTGCATCCTTGTACTTCAGAGGTGACAAATTTGGCAAGAAGGTTAGAAGTCATAGTCAGAACCACAGAAAGGTTGGGAATAATTCTATATGTCTAGATTAAGAAAGGAGAGGCTTCCTTCCAGGAAGGTGTTTCGTAAGTGTCATACTCTCTGAAGCCCTTTTGCGCACTACATTTAAGCTAAATTAGACTGACAGGAACATTCTAAGGTTCCCTCCCTCTAAAGAATTGTGGGCCTTTTTTGTCTGTACCATTAGGGCAGAAAGGAGAGTAGTTGTAAGTGAAACGGATAGACTGCCTCACACTCCATTAACTCAACCATCTAGTCCAGTCAAACTGTTGAGTCTCAGGAGGCAGCAATATAGATGGGATTCTAAGTGAGGCCTGTATTGTGTAAAGCAGTACTCACATAATGAGGTCATAGGTATACATCTTATGAAAACAGAAGAAAGATCGTAAATGTTAATTTACATACAGCACGGTATCTGAGTTTGCAAGACTCTCATTTGAGAAGATGTCCAGTTGTAAGGCCTTTGCTGGAATGACATTAAGTAGTGACAATTTGACAGATTCTTCTGGTCTGCAAATTGAACATTTTTGGTGATGTTGTTGGGTGCTGATGTAAAATTTGTATGGCAAATACGGAAATTAGTTCAATTTCCAAGTGAAAACAAAACTTTGAAGATAGTTATCTGAACTCGAGTGCAATATCCATAACTGAGCATTGTGATTTTTTTGAAACGTGATTTTTTTTCTTTAAGATTACCCTCATTGTCATCAAAGAGACTGCTAGTTTTTTCTTTTGCCTGCTTGTTTGCATAAACACAACAGGAACAGAAATTAATTATATACAATTTATATATATATATTTTGCTGGAATTTTTACAAGGAACCTTTAGACTGAGCTTTAGTGAGCCTTTTAAGGCACAGAAGTCAAGCCCCACAACTGCCATGCAGCTTTGCCTATTGTACTTATATTCCTCAAGTCCTGGAGGTTCCCAAAGTGCCTTAAGTTTGCTCCGGTGTCATCGTTCAGGAAAGCAACCTTTGTTCTTTATCTGAAAGACAGTTGTGAACTGAATGAACAATAAGGTATCAGGCCATTTCCCCAGTGGCCTTTTGTTAGCTTCCAAAGTCAATTTAGTTTCTCAGGGTTTTCTGGTAATAACCAGAGTCCAGGCATGTGTCCTTTAGGCATGGCGTTCCAGGCAGAGTCTTGGTTAATAAACCACAGTTAGAAACTGGTCTTACTGGTTTTGTGAAAAGGAACTTTATGCCATCACTCATTAAGAATGCCAAATTTTGGAGGGATCAGGAAGGGAAAAATATATAAGGCAAAAAAGGAAAATCTTTGTTCTTCAAATATTTACCAAAATTGTATTTTTATGCCTTATGCCTTTTATTTCTAAAACCATACAATTTCCCCAACTTAATGTGAATTTTTAACTCTTGGAAAGGTTAATTTGCTTTCAACATAGACACAAAAACAAAATATAGAGTAAAGACAAAGTTTCAAAAAGGGAGGAACTAGAACCAGTCTTAGAATCTTGTCTCACACCAACTGATATACCAACCAATATCCCAAATGACCTTTATCAGGTCCAAGTGGCACAAAAGCCTCAAACAGCAGAGACATGCTGTCACACCAGCCAGTACCCTAACCAGCACCATGTGGCATAATGCTCCAAATGACAGAGACATGATTTCTCATTAACCGAAACACCAACTGGCACCAAACAGCACAAAGCACCAAATGGCAGAGGCAGAGGATTTTCGGTGCATATAAAATAGCACAGCTCAAACTAAGTTCCTAAAAGACAAGAAAGTAAGCAAAAAATAATTATAACCATGAGCTGAGGTTTCTTTTTTTATTTAAGTTCAAAATTTTCACAACCTTTTACACCTTTTACAACCTTCACAAACCTTTTTGTAACTTTCAGAAACTTTCTATATACCTTTTTAAAACTTTCACAGACTTTCCCATTAATTCACAAATAACCATAACTCATTTTCAATCCTTTCTTTTTAGCAATGGAAAGGACCACACTCTAACTCTGTATCAGGCATCTAAAAGTCCCTAGATTTGTAAACTTATTTATAAATTTTTGAAGCATAGGTCATACAAAAATTCTATTGTGCAATTACCTGCATGCCTGGACATGTGGGCTTTTCTCCCACTACTCCAACCATTGGCAATATAGTTACAACTTCATGATGATATAGCAATTTAGGGAACCATTTATGGGCCATTTTTTCCCATAGTCCAAAATACACATAGGCCAAGCCATGTTACCATAGAAAACCAATTTCTTCTCAGACATTGCATAATGGCTGTACCAACCCCAATCCACTAAAATTTCGCACAGTGGGTTCACTCCAGTAGCTGCACAAAACTTCTCCTAAGGGCCAGACTGTACAGAATCAAAACTATGATCAGAAGAATCTAGGCAAGCTGGGGACATATCAGCAAAACTTGAACCCACAACTTCATTTTACAAGCAGGTTTTAGGGGTCCCATTTTTTGCCAATTTATATTGCAAATTGTGGCCCCCGTAAGATTAACCCCCAGAACTCGGACAGTTCTCACCCAATCCTAGCCACGTGGCTTTCCTGGGGACATGTGTGGGGGGCTGGAATGCCAAACAGTGGCACCCAAACAGTGGCCACTCAAAATTCAGGTGATCCTCACCCACTCCTAGAGTCTGTCTCCTTCCCAGACCTTTTTCTCAGTGGCCCACCAGAGCTCAGACAGTTTTCACCCAGCCCACTGTTTGTAGATTCCGGAATGGTCCCCATTAGATGCTGGTCTGTGGCCTCCAGAGCTCTATCAGTGCCCTATGGGTCCCTTTTGTGCACTCAAATGTTCTCCCTCAGACCCCAATTAGTAGTCCGCAAAATCAGAGCTGCCCCCATCAAATCTCAGTTATGCAGAAAACCTGTTTGGTGTGGTGCCCATGTGGCACATAGCCAGAATGGTGGGTGTGGCCTGCTAAGTGCCCTGGAACCCAAATGGTGCAGTGCCCATGTAGCTTATAGCTAGAATGGCAGGTGTGGCTTACCAAGTGATACCACGATGGCTCTATCTGGACCCATAAGGCAGAGTGTCCAATCCCCAGACTGCATGCCCGTTTGAATCACCCAGTCTTGGGGGTCCCTTTCTTCTCCAAACCTGCTTCCTTCCAGCGTCTGGTAATCCCAGCTCCTGGAGCCTTGAGCAGGGGTTCAGGGAAATTCCCTTAGATTGGGAAATCCGCACAGTTGCATTCTTGGTGTTTGCCTGCCTCAGGCAGCTGGGATCTGACTAAGGTCCACAGAGTCCCATATGGATTGCCAAACTGTTAGGGACCAGAAGTGGGGTTCTGCTTCCCGCTGCTAAACACAGGCATAAAACAAAGTTTGGTGGGGAGGAAAAAGGTCTTCATTAAAAGGTTGCACAGTTTGGAGGAGGAGGAACTGCCTGGATCTGGCCTCCCTATTCTGCAAAATACAGAAAAAACACATTTGTTTTCCTGAAGACTGAAACCCAAAATCAAGCCCAGAGATTCCTCTATTTTTATGTCTCCTTTGGAGAATAAGGCTGCTAGGCACACTGCTCTTCTGTTTCAGGCTTCTTCCTTGAAGTGTGCACATGTGAGGCCCCCACCACCATTGCCATATCGCAGATGTTTAAAGCTCTAGGGCCCAAGGCCGCTGTCAACTGCTGCATTAGGTCATGCAGGTGCTCAGTTCACTGGCCCCCATGCCGGCGGCTGCTCACAGCCCTCAGGCCAATGAGCTTTCTGGCCTATATATCCATGCGCTGAACTAAGTGCAAGAGAAGGGGCATGATGTGGGACCCAGCCATGGTATCCTGCAGGCCTCTGCCAGGGCTCATGTCCCTGGGGCATGGCCCAGTGCAGGTTTTGGCCTTGGCGTGACCTGACGCAAGTGGGTGAGCGAGGGGAAGAGAAGGACCAAGTCTCTCCTCTCCCTTCATTTAAATATCTGGGGCCAAAATTTCATGTGTTCCAGAAATACCAAACTTCCCTAGCCAATGTGTCCTTTTGCCAGGCTAGATTAGCAGGTTTGCATAACCCCCTGCCCCCATGTTCTGGAAGGGAGCAGGAGGGTTTTCCCCTCAGTCAGTTTTCCTCACCAGCCTGCGCAAACTCCACGCTACGTTTTTCTCTGCCACCACGTGCCCTGCTAGCGTGTTTGCCAGGGCAACACAATGCTGCTGTGCTGGTTAGTTTGCCCTTTACCCAGGGGTAGGGAAATCTAGCACGTGCCACGATGCGGCTTCAGTCCACCACCTCTTGTGTTTCCTGTGACCCCTCCCTCACTCCAGGGGCCTGAGCAGTATCAAAACACCAAGGCTATATTAAATGAGGGCTAATTTGCTATAAAAAAATAAGACAGGGCAAAAATAAGACATTAAAAAACAATCGGAATAATTAATCAAGGAACTGAATAATTTCAATTTGATGACAACATGGTCCTCTAAAAAATGACAAGAGAAAGACAAGCAAGGAAAGGTAATGTAATTCTGATCAATGGTAAATGCACTGTAATGCAAAATTTCTAGAGGAATATTATTGCAACTACACAGGGTGGTTCAGCACCCCCCCTTCTCTCTGTTGGAGCCATGTGTCAGTGCACCTGGACTTCTAATTCAGCAGTCCCCAACCTTTTTGGCACCAGGGACTGGTTCCGTGAAAGACAATTTTTCCATGGACAGAGTGGGGGGAGGATGGGGGACAGGAGGCAGAGTTCAGGCGATAATGCAAACGAAGCTTTGCTTCCTTGCCCACTGCTCACTAACAGGCCACAGACTGGTAGTGGTCTTCAGCCTGGGGATTGGGGACCCCTGCTGTAATTCACACATCATGGAAGGCACTGCCCACTCACGCAAGACAGCTTTAGAGAGAAGAGAAGAGAAGAGAAGAAAAACAATCTCCTACAGCTACTTAAATCAGTCAGGGAATGTTTTTATTTTTGAATGTGAAGGAACAACCAAGAAGTAGTAGACATTTTGAGCATTCCGCCCCCCAAAAAAAACATAAAGAAGAATCAAGTGATGCAATAGAATAACTGAATTTAAGATCAATAAAAGATCAAGATTCACTAAAACAGAAGGAATTAGAAATTCCACAAAAGATCATAGAAATTAACAAAATCTTTCTCCATCTGTTAGTGGGTTGTAATTGGCCTGACACCCAGGGACTTTATGTGTGACTTACTTTTTTTATAGTTAGTTATGTAAACATGAATACATTGCATATTTATTATGAATAACTATATGACCCATTTATATGACCACATATAATTTTATTATGGTATCTGATATAGCATGAATGATGAGTTAAAAAGAAACAGTTGGAAGAGAGACCAATATGGCAGCTATTATACTAGTATGAGGGAAATTTTGAAAATGTGAATGGAAAGAAACAACAAATTTTTGAGATATTTAAAAATTATAGGCTTATCTTTAAATATATTTTCTAACCTTGAAGAGTACTTAATAAAAACTAGTATAACAAAACCCCTAATATGATTTTCTCTAGGAAAAATAAATCATATAATGTAAATGTGTAATGTTCATTTACTTCTCATGTTTATAAAAGTGGGAATCAGCCTTAGCTGGGTGGCTAAGGTGGTTGGTCATTGCCCTGTACACCAACAAAGGATGCGGGTTAGATCCCTGGTCAGGGCACATACCTCGGCTGAGGGTTAGATCCCTGGTCAGGGTGCATATGGGAGGAAACTAATGGATGTTTTGCTCTCACATCAATACTTCCCTCCCTCCTTTTCCTCTCCTTTCTCTCTGAAAAATCAGTAATAAAAAATATCCTCAGTTGAGTATTAAAAATGTAAGTGGCAGTCACCCCTTATGTTGCCTTTGTCTGCTTGCCATATTATGTTCTAGATATTTATGTTATCTTTTATGTGTTTGCTTTATTTTAAAAATAAATCCTTACATACAACTTACTAAATTTGCAAAATACGCCAGCATGTCAACCCATATATCTTAACTCTTCACAAATGTACACATCTAAAAGTCGTTAACCCCATCCGGTGTTGTTGGCAATTTTATAGGAGGTAACGCAGTCAAATAAGCACTCCATACTTGGGATTCTTCCCTTTTCATTATCTCTTTGACCCACTCCAATGTCGAGTGATATAGTGTATGTATAATTAATTGTCAAAATGAAGAATGTGAGCACTAATTGATTCACTTCCTGACATATAAATCTTCATAAAGAATGACAAATCAGAAAATAAACACATGCTAAAGGTAACTAAATTTCCTTTTATTCTATTGCAGAGCCACACTCGGTGCTGAGCAGGGCAGGGGACGCTGAAGAGAGACAACTGAACAAGCAAATTATGCATCTTAGTCTCAGCTGTTTTATCAGTAGTTTCTCATGACAATTTCTCAAAGTGGCTTTTAAACAGTTATTGGAAACAGTAAATCAAACTATATATTATTAAATATATTTTAGAGAATCAGAAATGTTCTATGAAGCATTAAACTGACATATAAACAGGAAATATTTATGAATAATGCTCAGTAAGAAAATTATAAATTTTAATAAAAATTCCACATTACAGTCGATTCGTATTATATGTAATGTGAAATTCTTACAGACA
The DNA here is from genome assembly GCF_022682495.2 of Desmodus rotundus. Lineage (NCBI taxonomy): Eukaryota > Metazoa > Chordata > Mammalia > Chiroptera > Phyllostomidae > Desmodus > Desmodus rotundus. Next base: position 27,286,670 of record NC_071397.1, read on the forward strand.
TTACGATTTGGAAGACACGGAGTTATTTCAATGTCTTGTAATGTGGCTTAATGTCTCTAAATCGAATGTGCTTGAATCACTGTATTTCTGTAAGAATAGTGTCAGGAGTACACTGGACACCTACTTGTTAAATTTAAAGAATAAACCAGATTGATACATAAAATTGCTCATGAGCCTCTCCACTATATAAAAGGCATTTCAAAATTTACTTGCCCAAAATTAAATTATTTATTCCTGACTTCATACAGGCTTCTATGTCAATATGTCACATCTGAGTAAATGGCACCAACCATCTAACTAGATGCTCAAGTCAAAACCCCAGACAGAGATCACAGCTGTGATGGAGAAGCTTTTACCACATCAACCTTTTGACAAGAAAAACTATAACAGTTAGATAATGAACAAAATAGCCTGTAATAGTAAATAGATAGCATCTGAGTGAACAGTGACTTCATATGCCAATGTTCTGGGAAACATTCTGGTTCGTTCATTGAGTCTTCACGGTACATCCACGTACCGTGAAATGCTCTCCCAAGTCCTTAATTCTGTGAGCGTAATTCTGTGAAGCCAGAGGATATCCATTAAGAACCAGAGTAGCCAGAATGATTTTTATTGTGTCATAAATTTGATGGGACAAAATTTTAAGTTCATACCTACAAAGCTATGATATGTTCAAGGGTCAAAACTTTGGAGCAAGAGTACTGAAGAAAGTTTGACCCAATCTCACCACTTTTTGATTTGAAACATTTAGATTTTAATTTTAAACTGTAGTATGAAAGAAGCAAAGAAAGTAGAGCTCAGAAGAGCTTTCATCAGTTTCAAATAAATGGGGGAAGGAAAACTGTAGATTAAAGTCTGCCAAGAAGGAGCATTACTAGGAAACGTATTAAGCTCCCACGGGGTGGCCTGCAAGACTACCCTTTGGGAAGAGAGACTAAATAGAGATAGACCAAGCATTGTATCCAGACCTAGTCTGCAAGTCCAAAGAAACTAATCTTTTACTGATTGAGATTATTGTTATCAATTTAAATACACTAGCAAAGTAAGGTAAGCATATCATAAATAGTATTGTCCATGGTTAATCACTTGTATAACTAGCAGGGAAGAGTAATCACCTGAAATATTAAATTATATTTTACTTTGATTTCTGTACCAGATTTTATATTATTCTTTAATAATTTTTAGTTGGTATTTTTTCTTCCAATAGAAAACCGAAGATAATGAGTAGAATGACCTAAAGCAAACAAGTGTGTTGTGAAGATTATAAATTAGATCATTATAATTGATTCTGGCCTATGTCAGTCTCTTGCTATAAAACAGACTACTCTCTTTTCCCTGATACTCATTGTACTAATGTGAAATAAGTTCTTCAAAATTGAAACTGAACAATTCACTTCATTGATAAATGAAAACATCTATATTTCAATTTATAAATTTCATTTATCATTTGATTAATCAAGTTTAAAATTTTGTATTACACTTATTTAATTTCAAGAGGAAAATTAAATATATCTGTTCCATTTTTTCCCTGAAGATTTTCCTCATCATAAAGAGTAAGTTTTTTTTATCAATATCAATAAAATCACACCACAGTGTCAATTCAAAATAATGGAAATTGCTCATCTAATTTGCCATTGACCAATGGAAAATTTTCCCCATAAGATAATGAACACATAAAACTCACTGTGGGAGAGAAACTCTTTAAGGAAACTGCTTTTATGAAGTTTTGGCACCTAAAAAAATAAAGAGCAATGATATTGAAAAACCATTTAACTTATAACATGACTATTCCAGGAGACAATTTAATAAAATGTTATGCAGATAAAAAGGGAAAAAAGGAAAACAACAGAATTTGAGTCAAAAAATGATGTAGACAAAGAAGAAATAGATTGTCAAAGTTGGGAATGAAAACCAACATAAAAATACTAAATCATACAAATAAGATTATTTATTATATAATTTCCTTGCTTGGCACTTTCCAACTTAATGGATTATTTTTTCTATATAAAGAAACAAAGTAATGTCCAGAATAAAAGTACTGTAAAACATCCATACACACAGGGATTATGGGGTTTCAAAAATTTGATATAATACTTTCATTTAGACACTATGTAACAAAAATAATTGCAACTTTTTATAGATTTCATCTTAAAATCATCAATCTCAAAAATGAATATTTTATCTTTTGTTTTCTATTATAACAATAAAATACTAAAATAATCAAAATTGGAATTTTAGTTTGGTTACCAATATCTGGAGATAGGTTAAAATTGAAAGCAGGTATAGCCAGTTTTCTGCTCATTTTTAAGGTTTCATTTATTTAGTTTTAGAGAGAGGGTAAGGGAGAAAGAGAGGGAGACAACCATCAATGTGTGATTGCCTCTCACGCATGCCTACCGGGCACCCGGTCTGCAACCCAGGTTTGCGCCCTGACTGTGTATCAAGCTGGCGACCCTTTGGTGTGGAGGCTGGCACTCAGTCCACTGAGCCACACCAGCCGGGGCTCTCCTCAAGCTTTCTGAAGCTCTCCTTATCCCTTCTAATTTTTTTTTCAGAAAATGAGGTTAATGTATGTATACAATAAGTATATGTAGCTTTTTATATATTAATTATATCTTAATAAAACTTTACAAAAAGAAAAAAGAACAATATTTTTGAGGGAAAAGTTATCTAGATTTTACCTCACACCATGTATGAGTTTAAAAGATGTAAAGGATGTAGGAGTTACATATGTATATAACTCCAACATCCTTTATCTAAATCTTTATATATATATGTATATATATATATAAAGATTTATATTTATATTTATAAAGATTTTATTTATTTATTTTGAGAGAGAGCGGAAGGGAGGGAGAAAGAGGGGGAGAGAAATATCAGTCTGTGGTTGTCTCACATGTGCCCCCTACTGGGGACCTGGCCTGCAACCCAGGCATGTGCCCTGACTGGGAATTGAACCAGTGACCCTATGCTTCACAATCTGGTGCTCAATCCACTGTACCACACTGGCTGGGGCATGTATATGTTTTCATAGACTTTCTGCACAATTATTGTCATTTAATCTTGTTGTCACCAGTGTTAAAGGCAGCATATATATCCAATAACTGCATATTTTTTTTTGTTTGTATCCTCAAATTTCTACTGTGTAATGTCATTTGAAGCCATCTCCTTTACAGGCCTACTGGCAATAAAAGGCATCAAAATTGACAAGGTCAAAAGCTGTTTTGAACAGTGGGAAAAAAGTCTCGATAGGTGTACTGCATCAAAGGGAGACTACTTGGAAGCTGACAAGTTTAAACGTGTAAGAATAAATACACAGTTTTTTATAAATAAAGTCTGTTTTGGGGTTCCTCCCTCTTATGATATGGATTATAAATAAAGGACATATATGTAATAACTTTGTTTAAAAAAGGGATATATAGGTATTTACAACTTTATATATGTCTTCATTAGGGTAATATTTGCTATGATCTCTTAGATAAATATTTTCAATTGTAAATATTATGGATTTATATAAAGCATTTGAAATGTTTGCAATTATCTCTTTAAGTCAGTCCACTAAGAGAATTGAATATTGATTATAAGTTTTCTGAATTCAACTATCATATGGTTCACTCTGGAACAAATATAGGTATATAGTTAGTATACTTAGATACTTAGATACTTAGTTGGTAGCACACAGGTTTCAAATGAGTATGAAATCGGTGAGAGTGTAAAGACACGCACTAGGATTGACTTACCTGGGGTTTTGACTTCCTTTGTCATCACCACGTTTCTCAACAGATGCCCAACTTTCCTAGTTTTGACTTTTCAGGATAGCTAACAATTCTATATAATCCCTCACATAGTTCACTAATTGCCCCTACAACAAGAACTTCACCCAATTCTTCCCTAATTAATCAGTTGTCTTATTTCCTTGTCTGTTTGTTTGTGTGTTTATTTATTTATACTCTCAATGTAGATTACAACTAATGCCACATTTGTATTAAAAACAACACCGAGGGACACTGAGCCAGTCTCTATTTTTGACATAATAATTAAATAGGATAACAAAGCGTTGTATTTTTTTCTTTACCTCTCATTCTAAGGATAGGGCATTATTATAGCAAGCTTCCTAGTGTTTGCATATTTTCTGATGTGAAATAAACAAATGAGATGTTCTGTCCTCTGAAATGATCCCAAAAGCCTGGCCACAACTTGCTTGCCATTTACAGGATCAACAATGTACAGTGTATAATTTTGAGTTTGACATGCTGTCTCTCAGAAAATAAGGGTTATCTACAAAATTCAGAGAAATTCTCTTCTTGATTCAAATGTTAAAAAATTAAAATTCAGTAGCTGATTAATTCCTGCCTCTGGGAAAAAACATGGATTTTGGCAACAATGAATATAAGCTATTTCCTCTGATATATTTTATTACATAACCTGTGGGATGCCTGTGTTCTCCTTTGTGTTCACAAATTCCCTGTTCCTAATTACTATGATGTTTTGCATAGGACCCAGGACATTTTAACTCCTTATTTTGGTCAGCAAGAGATCTCTGCAATATTGTGTCTTTCTTATCCAGATTCAATTGTCCAGAACTTCTCAGATTTTAAAAAGCATATGCAAACACCAAGGATCTTCTCTGGAAAGAGACACGAGATTCTAAATTTCTCAGATCCCTGGTGATGTCAACAGTCCTTGTCCACAGATCACATTTCTAGTTGTCATGGTGGAAACGCTATACTCTGGACTGATGTTATACTTGCCTGATTGTGGGAAATTAGTCACTCTAGTCTGGCAAAAAAAAAATTAAATAATGAGCATTTAGGTGTTTTTCCTTACTTTTCACTCTTTATAACAATAAGTGAGTACTTTGTAAAACCATTTTTCCCAATGCCAGGTCACGTATTACTGAACTACTTCGTATGAAAACATGTACATGACTTAAGGAATCATGTAAACTCAGTGTTTAAAATTAAAAAGAAAAATGATACAAAATTTAAATCCATGATATACAGCACTTTTTTCAGTTTTATTGAGGTAAAATTTTCAAAAAATTAAGATACTTAAAGTATACATCAGGATGATTTAAATATGCATGGTGAAAGATTCTCCCCTGCTAGTTAATTAACACATTTATCACCTCACATATTTATCTTTGTGTGTGTAAGAACATTTAAGTTCTACTCTCCTAACAAGTTCAAATTATACAATAGTGTTATCAACTATAGCTTCCATTTCATAGATTAGGTATTTAGGCCTTACTCATTTTATAGGTGAAAGTTACAATGCTGTTATTTCCCCCTTTTAAAAAGTTTCCTCTTAGGAAATAATATTCCACCCACATTGTGCTTATATGTATAATATTTTCAATTAGATGCAATGTTTGAAATAAAAAAACAAAACAAACAATCTGCTGTGATTTATTGCCACCTCACAGCATTCAGGAGGGAATCTGGAGACGCTCCCTACCCCTACTCTGAAGGCCAGCCTTGGGCAGTGTTTCTGGAAGATCACACCGGGCTCTGGAAAAGGACACGTGTCCTGTCCTTGGACCTGGCCTCGGGACTGCACAAGTCTTCCAGGAAGCTGAGACGATCTTCACATTCCCTTTCAGGGAGGAGCCCTTCAAATGCTATTTTAGAAAGGAAGAAAATATATGGTGAAGTTATTGCATTATTCTATTTTTGAATTTTTTAACAATTGCGGACTCAAATTTATATTTCAATATTTTTAAAGCAGAAGAGTTGTCTTTTTCTACTATTTGTTTTTATTTTTCATTTTTATTTTTTTATTTCCTGATGTCTTTTTTATTGTAGCAAAATACACTGAATATAAAGTTTACCATTTTAAACAGATGTAGGTATATAAATTTATTCATATTGTTGTGCTATTAGTTTTTTAAATTCAAAAGCCAATATTTTTCATAGTCTTCATTGAACTTTTATCTTTTATGCATTATATTTTACTTTATAGATCAATAGTTTGCTTTTCCAAATGATCAGTTTTTATCATTTTATAGGTCGTGGTCATTTCAATCTGTAAATTTGTTGCTCTTGAAAGATTTTTTAAGCATAAGAATAACAAGGTGATGGCCTAATTGTGATTCTTAATTTTAGAAAAGCAAATAAAACAGTAAAGACATACTAAAAATATGACTTTTCAAATGCTTTCTCATTAATTTGCCATTGGATGGATGTGTAATATTGAATAAAGGAGAAATACCCTGTTAAATATGCCTTTACTTAGAATCAAATCTCACTTGTCCTGAGCATTTATTATCTTCTGGGGTACAAAAGCTATTTAGAAATATTGTAGTAATTTTTATTTCAAAAAATAAAGTAAAACAAAGCCAATGCAGCCTCCAAATCTGTCTGGTTTATTCTCACTATAGTATCTCCTTGGGAAGAACAAGCTCAAATATTGAATCAGTCCGTTAAATGTTAATGCTGCACATTGAACTTTCTCAGCCACCTCAAACTGTAAGAGAGATAAGAGCTAGACATAATAAGTTAGAGAAGACAAGCTCAAAAATGTTAACGGTGTTTAAAGAAACTGATATAGGTCTGAAGAATGCAAAAGAGGAAAGGATAATTGCTATGTAAAATTTTGAGGGAAGAAATATTAATTCAGAATCTTCTGACTGATTCCCTGAATTGAATAGAGAATACAGATATGTTGAATTAAGGAAGGTAAAAGTCTAGGCTGAGGAACCAGCATGAAAAAATTGTGCAAAGACGTAGAAGTCCAGGAAGGGCTTGGGAAATGATGTAGGATACGGGCTGAAGGATATAGGAATATGATGATGTGATAATTCTGTATTTCCTAAGCTGAAGGGCTGGTAGGAGGATGCTGCAATTAACTAAAATAGGGAACAAAGGAGGTGAAAAAGCCTTGGAAGGAAAAGAATGACTCATACTTTCCATTATGCTGAATAGGATTATGATTTTATTTTCTTTTCAGCTGTAGTCAATTTATGCACATACACAAGGCTATATGCCTATATATAAAATGTGCATTTATGATAAATGCCATTTAAATTCATCTTATAAAACAGCAAATTCAGTTGACAATTCAACCAAAATAAACACTCAGAACTTTCTCTTTTTTTTTGGAGCCTCAACATAAAATTGTAATTTTCTAAATAGAATACTAAATCTTTCACTTTTTTCTCATATCCTACTCATCTTTTGTCAATTGGTCTGCACAAATAGATCCTGGTAAAAAGAGCCAACATATAATCAGCTTTTACACAATATGGACAATTCTGCCATCATGTTATCATCTTATTTTAAAATGCAAATAGAAGAGCTGACTATTTGAATATAAGAATCTAACAGCTGAAAAAAAATTAGATATCTGGAAGTCCTCTCCTTGCTTTAAAAAAAATCAGTTTCTAAAAAAATGGTAAGAAATAAGTATAGAATAAATAATTAGAACAAAAGCATTTTTGTGAGTTGTGTATGCGAGTGGGAGGGCCTTTTTGGAAGAGTTGTTTTCCTACAAAGGTGAGAAAGATTACCTTTATCTTTCTTTTTTAGCTGAATCATGAGTCAAATGGGATTGTCCATGAATCATGCTGTTTTCTTTTTGATTGATATATAGCAGATATTAAAACAAGGCAAGAAGAGATATACATGGGTTTTAAAAAGAAAGGACAACCATGCTCTGTGGGGGGGGGGGGGCTCAGTTGGTTGGAGCATTGTCCAGTGGACTGAAAGGTTTGGAGTTCAATTTCCCCTCCAGAGCACATACCCAGGTTGGCGCATACAAGAAGGCAACGAACAAATGTCTGTCTCTCTCCCCCCACCGCAAAAGCAATGAAAAAAATGTCCTTGGGTGAGGATAAAAATAATAATAATAAAATAAATAAATAAAAAGGAAGGATAATCATAATAAGTGTCTAAAACATAAAGATACATCAAATAAGATGGGACGGAGTAGCTCAGCCATCAAATTGACTTAAGTCTGCCTCCCAGCTTCATCACACATAAAGTCAGTGAATTTGAAAGAATGTATTATCCTTTCTACACCTTGTTTTCCTTATACATCAAAGAAGATGATAATACCGATCTCATATGATCATTAGAATTAGAGCTACTGTATATAAAACATTTGTCTTTAGTGATTCAGTGCTGAATTTTAGACACTGGTCCTAGCAGTGATAGAAAATCAGTGCTCTAATTCTATGAATATTCTAAGTACGATGTATGTTCAACATGGAAAAAACAAGGCCAGTACAAAAGCAGGTATTTTAGAACTAACGCAGACATCACTGTTAGAATTTCTTCCCTGAAGACCTCATTCATTATTAGTGGCTTGCTATCAATTTGAACTAGGTATTCTGTCATTTATGTACACAGTATGAATTCTCCTCCTTTCCAGAAAGTGTTAATGCTGCTTCCAAAAAGTTCAGTCATTTTTTTCCCCGAAGGCATCATGTGATTTCCTGACTGAATGCATTTATTCAAGTTCTTTTGTGATTTGGATGGCATACTGACATCGCTATCTTCACTGCTTTTCTGCAAGACCAAAAATATAAATTTTACTATAATGTCTTTCTGAATATTTCTGTTCACCCTGTCATTATTCTTGCTTGAATGTCTGTAACATTTTACTGGTCATTTTCCACTCAACCATGTCCTGATAGCTGAAAGCTGATTAAATATTTACTTATATTACTAATTAATTTTCTTCTAAAGTATTAATATATACCAGACTTCTCTTTCGAGGCCCAAGGTCAACTTAACCAATCACTACCAATGTGTGATTGTCTAATACAGCTACATATCAAGCCTTATAATTTAGAAAACTGAGACCCAGTTAAAGCTAAGTGGCACACTCCAGATCATATAATTGTCAATGTCAGGATTCAAATACATGTCTATTTGTCTGCATTTACAGCTGATGTATTTCCAATCTATCATTTCTTTTAATAAAAGTAAAATGAACATTTGATATAATCATTTGTATTTTAATTATTTAATTTTCCTAAATTTCTTGAAAACAACACAGTTGCACGCATCATCACTCTAAGAAAATTTTCTTAAGGTACACGGTCAGTGATATTTTACAAAGAGAGTTACTTCATCATTGCGGTAATGCAGGAGGAGAGGAATATCTCTGTGGTGCACACTGCTGACAGACGCACGGTCAGACGCTGAAGTAAGCATTACATGCCGTGTTGGCTAGGGGACGCGTAAAGGAATTGGGGAAGTGAGAAAATAGCATGCCCTTGTCGCATATACACAAAAAAGAAAACTATCTCTGTACATATTTATTCATACTGAGCAGAGAATAAATCCCTAATCTGGTGCCGTCGAATACGGCAGCTTTTGAGCACTTGAGCCACAGCTGAACAGGACTGAGATATATTTTACATAACAGATTACAAAGACATAATAGAAAAGTATGTAAAATGCTTCATTAATAATCTAAAAATATTTATTACAGAAGAAATTATATTTCTGATATGCTAGGTAAAATAATATATAATGGCAAAATCCATTTCACCTGTTTTTAAATAGTTTTCACAGTGCTACCTTATGCATTTTTCCAGATTTCATTTTTTTCTCTCATAGATACATTCATTGGTACCTCTTTCTGTCATGAGTGCTGCCATAATAATTTTACAATTTGTAGCGATAAAGAGAATACTTTCAAGCTCAAGCAAATCCCTTTGTATTTAGCAGTTGGAAAATTACCAGGTCAATCATTTTCTCTGCTCCACAACAGCTATGTTAGTTCTAAAAGATCTGCATTCATTGTTATAACTCCTTGAGCGTAATTTTCATTGTTTATCCCTGTTCAGAAAGATTGCTAACTAGAGAGTTCATAAGATAAGAGCCTCACCCAGTGTGTATTATGGGGAGACAGGGGCCAATTTCTTTGTCTGTGACTGCTGGAGTTTCAGAGAAGACTGTAACAATGGTAGCCAGCAGCCTTAAGTAAGGGTCATTGAGAAATTCCACCCGCATGCAGGAGCTTCAAACATAATTCTCTGAATGAGTTTTCCACCTACATAAGTTCCCATAATAGCCTGAAATTAGCATCAGGTTATAAATGTGCCTCAAAGATACGTAATCATACAAAAATATGCCTCACAATTTGCAATTAAATGCAACATTCTATTTTTTGTAGAACTTAGTTAACAATTTTAAAACTTTAAACTTCAAAAAATATTCATCAGGTATTTTTCCTAGAAAAATGATAATACCAAAGAAATATTAGCAAATGTTCATAATAATAGAAAATATACATTATTTTTCAAAATTGAGGTTATAAAACCCTAATAATGAGCTAAATGACTTAAATCCTGAATTCATGGTAGTAGGCCTCAAATAAATTATTCAAACCCTCTAAAGAGAAAGTGTATTTATATTAAATGTAGAAGAAATGAAAGATAAGAACTTGATTATTCTCTAAAGAACAAAAATAAAAAGATTAATGGCTTGGAAGAAAATCACAAGGAGAAGAATAATCTTTTAATCCCAAGGAGCTAAATATCAGGGGAGGTGGGAGGCAGACAATCGGAGGTGCTTTCTAACACTTCCGAAGCAGGAGCCAAAGGCAGGCGGGCTAGAGCTACATAGTTTCAAGGCTGGCTTTTCATTCTTTTCAAGATTCTCTTAGGAAATATTGTGCCACCAATGCTTTTGATGAAACAAAGAACTGTAGTTTGTGAAAACATAAACATTAACTACTTTAAGCCAAAAAGAGAATCAGAAATGAAATTCTGAAGGCCCAGAAGTTTTAAGAGTTTCTTAAGCAAATTATTTATTTTATATTTTCCTAATAAATTTTAAAAACTGTCTCTTAGCTATGGGTTTTCTACAGGTAACATACATGATAAAGACTTTAAATACCCAATAAATTATTAATAGAAAACATTGGTCATAGTTTCTTTTTATTTTTTAATAAAAAACATACAGCTAGGGACATATTACAACTGCAACATCAACTTAATTAAATATGGCATATATACATAGACAAACGTATTTTTTTCTGTGTGAAACATATCTCTGTGTTATGAACAATTTTATATTAAATAAGTAAAGGAGGAAATGAATGTGTGGTAGCTTCTTTGGCTCATAAACCACTTTTCCCAAATAATACTGGTGACTACCGAGAAACAATAGTTGAAAACAAAGAATGCTATAACCGTTGAAATAGGAAACAATGATCTTTAGCCCATACTCTTCTCTTGGGCAGTTAAACCTTAGGCTCTGGCTTTGATTGGTTATTCTTTGGTTTTGGCATATATTGCTAGTAATATGTCCTGATTATATCTTATAAAATATGATAACACTGTTACAAAAATTGTCAGTTTTGTTCACTTGAGCTCTGGGTAAAAAAATTCAGAGATGTTGAGCAGCCTTCTCAAGATGCTCTTTTCCTCATGATTTGACATAACAGAAGAGTTATAAGATTCGTCTGCATCGTAGAGTATGGGACCATAAAAATGATAATACATGCTGAAATTGTACAAAACAACTCAGTAATCAATGGGAAAAGTTATAACTTCCCTATGGCTTTTAAAATATTTGCAAAATATCGAATATTCTTATTGTCAATTAAAAGTGTATAAGGAAGTAAAAAACGGTAAAGTTGATCTTTTCTTACTACACTGACTGCACGATGGTGAGATGAATGACATTGTATAGTGGTTCATTGAGAATTCAAGTGTCTTCTTTTTTTCTTTGTAAAAGAGATAAAAGTAGTTTGAAAAGTGTTTTTCTTCTTCTTGTAATATAACATATGGAGCAAGCATTATTTTTATTGCTTATAAAATTGTCATACTCCTTTCCATGTTTGGATTAGTTTCCATTTTATCTTTTTAAGCTTTCAATGTCATGAAATAACTCCAAGTACTTCTTAATGTGAGATTTTTGCCAGCACTACTTCCTCTGGGACATTTTCATTTTTTCATCACTGTGACTTTGTTCATTTATGTGAGTTCACCTTCACTAATTCCTCCAGTTACAAATCCAGAGTCTGTCCAAATGGAAACAATGTACAAAGAAAGCATCAAATGGCCTTCTAATGTGGGTGTGTTTGGTTCAACTTATGCATTACTTGTGTCATTCTTTTCTCTCTATTTTAAATCAATTATTTGAAAATGTTTTTCTAGTAAATTACAAAAATTACTTAATGACCAAAATACAATTCATATACATCTTTCTACCTATTATTATTGATTGACTACACATAATATCTTTAGAAGTATATATTATGGCTACTTCTGTGACTATATTAGTTGAATTATACAATAAAGTTTACCATTTGCCAGTTTTGTCTATATAGAGAATGTAGCTTAAAATAACAAGTAAGTAGTAATATTAATAACAATGACATAAGTAATACATATATAATGCTTACCATGTACCCTAAACCATTATAAGCACTTTACATGCATTGTCATTGCTCTTTATAAAAACTCTTGAAGACTAGCATCATATCAGCCACAGATGACAGACAAAAAATCCTAAAGAAAAAGCCTGAGTAATTTTCCTAAGTTACACAGTAAGTGTCAGAGTCAAGATTTAAACCTACGATATCTGGTTTCAAAGTCTTGGCTCTTACATTTGTATTCATAAATGTAATGTAAATCTGTACCCAGCCTTCTACTGCTGGCTTTTAAATCAGCTACATCTATGTCCAACTGAGTCTGTAGTGTCCAGAGCCCCTTACGGCTGGGAGCTGAGTTTGACATGGTTAGTGCTGGGCAAAGGACCGATTCACTACTAGAAAAAGAATAAAAAGCACAAATGAACTAATAATACTCAGAATACAGTGGAAATCAATAAAGTAAAAATGGACAACTGATTTTGTGTGTCATTGCTTGATGGAGGTGGATTCATCTTTTTTATTGGTTTATAATCATGTTTGCAGGACTTTGGGTATGTTGAAGATGTATAGTGGATTTCTACCACTCTTAGGAGCATTTTCTGTTTACATTTCACAGCTTAATGCTCATTTCCCCTTGCTCAGTTTATTGACATGGAGTCTTTTGTGTATCCTCACAAATTAGGGTTGACATATTTGGCCAAAATCAACAAAATGAAACAAAAAAAACACTCAAAACTTTCATTTCAGAAAAAAATACATAAATATAAACTTATATGTTGCATACATATTTCACAGATGTATGTCCCATGCATTATTCAGAACATAATTATGGTAAAACACAATAATTACTTGTAATCTTAAATTCAAATTTAACTAAGTGTCCTATATTTTACCAAGAAACTATAGTCTTCAAGCCCACATGAATTTGGCTGTGTGGGGGTAGAGGGCATCAGGAGAGAAAGTCACACTGAATCTAAATGTGGAAAGAGTGTCAGGTTTATTTTGAATACTGTAATTTACTAATCAAGCGTCCTTGGATCGTTTTACCTGTTTGAGCTCTTGTCACGCTGGTAAAAAGGGAATCATAAGATGTTCCCCCAACCTTGGCAATTGAAGGAAATAGAGTAAAGACATATTTTAAAAATATTTAAAATCCAAGAGCTATGAACATGAGAGTTCTGATATTTCCACTCATTTCATATACGAACAAACTCCCTCTCTAGCTGATGTAATTTACCATCACATACATTGTAGTACAGATAGTGATCTTTAGCCACTCCATGCTCACTTTACACGTGACGTCAGCAGGAGGTAATGAGCGTTAAATTATTAGAGTCAAAGCAATAACTGCTCTCATACAGTCCAGGTGACCATCAGTAAATACCCTGTAATAATTGTCATTATTGTATTTTTAAGGAGCTTGATATACATGTTTTTTTTCTTTAAAATTCTTCATGGAACAGGAGAATATATCTTAATGTCTGCCTGAAAAAAAGTGTGGTGGTAGATTTTTCTGAGAGTTAAAAAAAAAAAAAACACAGGTAGTGAAAACAATCTATACCAGCAAAATATACACTAATTGTCAAATTACTGTAAATTATAGTATGCTTGATAAAGAATGATTTTCTGACTACAAAACACATTTTTACCATTAAAATGATCTCTGATTTTTACCCTGTTATTAATTCATGAAAATTACTTGTTCCACCAGACACCCACACAGTGAGTGGCAAATGAGAATCCCACAGGAAGCGATCTTTAAATTAAGGCACTGTCAGTATGTTCCAAGTTTCATCTACAGTCTAGGAATTTCTCTTCACACTGTGATAAAGGGACTCACCAATGCTTTAGAGTATTGGAATTGGTAAAAACTATCATTGAGAAAAGTATAAAATGAAATTTATTCTATGATGTTTAAAAACAGTCATCATATTTTTATTATTTTTTAACAATCATCTGTTGAGCCATTCTTTGCTCAGTTATTCAACTTTGACAATAGAAGTGTTCCTACTTTCCCCTTTAATTTTCTAAATTACAATATGATGAAAATAAGTCCTTTCCTTTTTAAAAAAGGAATTTTGTATATTTCTCTAAAACTACCTGCAAAGCTTTTAACTACGCAAACTCCCACATCAAATTATTGGTTGGGGTGTGCTAAACAATTTCCAGTATAGTGAACCTGGAGACTTAACTTCTTACAAATTTCTGCAATTTTACTTTACTATGTATACATCAGTTAAAACTACTCAACTTTTGAAAAATAGTGAATAAATGCAGCTATGAATGGTTCAAGTTGACCACTTCTAGTATTGATGGTCATAGCTTCAGAAATAAAAATTGTAAGATACCCACATGCATAAACACAAGCATGATCATCTGTGATATATCTAAAATAGCAAAAAATAACTAAAATTATCTACATTTTAGAAATGAAGGACATAAAAGATATCTGGAATATCATAGAAAAGTATATAAACCATCTCCTTAAAAAAAGATTAAAATCTTCTAAAATTTTCTTCCTTAATATTATGTATAATTTTATTGATTCCTAAATTGTTACAAATCCTATTTGAAGAGAAGAAAAAGGGGAATTACTTTTCTGGCCCTACGATAAGAGAACCACGAGGTAGAAACAACATATGTCTCGAGTCATAGCATGAACCACAAGCATCCATCCCTAACCAGCTTCCCAATTTTCACATGACAAGAAAAAAACCTTTGTGTTACAAAGTCACTAAGGTTTAACCTTTTCGTCAATTCTTTCAATAGATAATATTATTTTCACATATAGAGTCACATATTTTTTTGCTACAAAATTAAGTACACTACAAAAATAGTAAAGACAAAATATAAAGTACAGTTTATCTTAGAAGCATTTTTCATTTTTCCTTCAAACACTTGTGCTATTGTTGTCATATATTTTATTTTTACATGTTATAAGTACCATAAGGTAGATTGTTATTTTTGCCTTTAGTAACTGATTAAGACTGAGTGAAAATAAGAAAAAAACAATAACTGTGTTTTTTCCAGAGTTTTCCATGTCTTCGTGTAGATTCAAATTTTTGTCTGGCATCACCATCCTACTCTCTGAAGAACTGTGTTTAACAGTTTTTGTGGTATAAGAATGCTGGCTACGAATTCTCTCAGATTTTTTTTTGTCTAAAAGTGTTTTTGTTGTTTTTGTATGCAAAAATGTCTTCATATTTCTCTTGCTTTTATTGTTTCTCTTTATCTCCTATTCAGCAGTTTAGCTGTAACATGCTGTAGGATGTCTATTTATATTTTGGGGTTTTTGTGGGGTACTCATCTTGCTTGTGTTATTTTTGGTTTCTTGAACCTGTGCATTGATACCTTTTATTATTTTTTTGCAAAATTCTTACTATTTTTTGTTCCAGTACTACTTCCATTCTTTTTGTGTTCTCTCTCTCTCTCTCTCTCTCTCTCTCTCTCTCTCTCTCTCTCCCCTCCAATAACACATTTGTTAAACCAAAATTTTGGCACAGTTTTGTACACATTTTTTTTGTGCTGCAGTGATATTTATTTTTTGTCACTTTTCTTCTTTTTTATATTTCAGTTTCCAGCAATTTCTACCTCCAATTCTTATCAATTGTTTCCTCAGCTGTGCTATGTGTACTGGTGAACCCACTGAAGTGATTTTTCATAACTTATATTGCATTTTTTTCTTTTCTTCAGAATTTTCATTTGGCTATTTATTTATTTATTTATTTCTAATGAAATCTCCCAACTGTTCATACATGTTGTCTACCTTTTCCATTAAATTTCTAACACATGCCATAGTTATTTAATAGTTTCATTGTTTAAAAATCTACTGGATATCTTTATATCTGGTTCAGTTGACTGCACATGTGTTCTTTTTGTATGTTTTTTTTAAGATTTTTTCATTTATTTTTAGAGAGAGGGGAAGGTAGGAAGAAAGAGAGGGAGAGGAGTACTGATGTGTGAGAGATACAATGATAGGTTGCTTCTCACATGCCCCCAAGTCAGGACCTGGCCTGCACCCAGCCATGTGCCCTGACTGGGAATCAAATCAGCAACCCTTCGGTTCTCAGGTCTGCACTCAATCCACTGAGCCACACCAGCCAGGGAGGTATGTTTGTTGTTGTTTGTTTGCTTGTTTGCTTTTTAAAGTCAACATTGTAGGAGTCATATTAGACACTGAAATTAAGAATATTTAAGTCTGGAAATAAGCAGGCTTTAGTCACTTAGCATTGTGTCATTCTAATAAGTAGTTGAGCTGATTTGGGTTTACTTGCTGATATTTTAATCTTCAAGGCACCGCAGTCTTCAAGTTTTAGCTGTGGAATGCTGTGTCTGTGTTTCAGATGGATTTGAGATGTCGAAGGATTTTTGTTAGCCTTGATGCTTCATATTTTTGCCCTTTTAATTTATTTTATTTTTTCCATCATCCATATATTGTACTGTGTGTTCATTGATTTTCATCTTCATAGTTCAGTAATTTCTGCTTGCCTACATCATGGAGGGGTATTTGGTCCAAAATCTTCTTTTTTCCTCATAAGTAGACTTACCTGCTTCTAGGCCTGTGGGAGGAGTAGAGAACTTTTCTCTTGTCCTCACCTGGCACCTGCTGAGACTTTTCCTGACCACATTATTTAAAATTCCATCCCTCCTCTCTTTTAATTCCTTTCAATGGCCCTCTGAGCTTAATTTGTCTTCCTTGTATTTATCGCCATGCAATGTAATACATAGTTTATTTTGATTTTAGATTACATTGCCCGTATTTTTGTCTCCTTTTTTTGTTGTTGTTGTCAGCTATCCAGGGCCTAAGGTAATACCTGGCATACTCTAGGTATTCTGAAACCCTTGTCGAATGAATGAATGGAGGCTGGAGTCATTCGAAAACACTATGACTTTCTATGTGGAAAAGCGTGAGGTTTTTTTTCATTCATTATAGCAACAATATAGACTGAAAGAATACAAGCAATTAAAATTTAGCTGTCAAATTTTTCACATAATTTTTAAGGAATCCTTGATTTTCTGTGAGCCTCTGTGCTTACTCTTATAAGAAAAAGTCTAGTAATGATGTTTAACTCTCAGCTATAAGAAAATGTAATCAATCACCTTAATAATTAGCATAAAGTTTTCTCAGGAAGAATTATATTTCATGAAACAATATTTTATAAAAGTGCCTGTTTCAAAAGGTATGGTTTACTATTCTATCTTTCCTCTTTAAGGTATAGTATCATACTGTACCAAAGTTATAGGAGAATACACATATAGGTAGCAATTACAGCAGAGAGAAGAGGTGGGAAGCAAACAAAAGGTGAAAGTTGAAGTGCATCAGAAGTGACCAATTCCCATGACCCTCAACCTTCTCAGCGCACTGTGCCAGTTCATACCTACTCTGTGTGGGAGGTGTGCCTGATAGGGTAGAGGCGTGAGGTTATGGGAGGTGGAATGACAAGGAACATGAGGAAGTGTTGACATGTTAAGAGGCAGGGACAACCATGGAGAAACTCTAAACTGGAGTAATCAAAAGCTCAGAGACTATAAACCCCCTGAAAATTAGCAAACAGTTTTGAAGGTTGTCAAAATTCTATAGAACCTTGAATATAGGTTTATATGCAGTTTCACCAAGGTCTCAGGTGGCAGGGAGCGCTTCAACTGATATTTGGCTGGTGGTCGTGCAGGAAATGGAGGCCAAAGTAGCTGAGAAGCTGCAACTAAACTCACATGAAGACTCAGCAGTAGTTTTAATTAAAAAATATAGTTTAATAGTGCTTTTAAAAATATGAACTCCACAGATCTACCTTCTGAGTACTTAATCTAGTATATCCAAATATCTGAATTAGAGTTGAGAGATTATTTGTGTTAATCAAAAAATATATATAGTTAAAATATATATATAATCTGTCCTGTAGAAATTATCCCTGATACTTTTTTGAGTATAGTAGTGTGAAATTTAATTTATTTTAGAAAAAAGTTATGTAATGATCAATCTATCATTTTGAATTTCTTTCCCAAAGTATGATGGTCTTGATGATGATTCTCTGACAATGCTCATAACCAAAATCAAGTCAATTTTGAAAGTGCTCCTGGTCAGAGCTGATATAGAGTTAGTTCCCTTAGTGACAATCCTGTCAGGGCAATTTATATTAAAAACTGTACTTCATATTTCTATTTAATTTTTAAAATTAAGGATGGTGTACCATAAATATCAATAGTGAGTCACCAAAATGACCTGAAGGTAGAGCAGAACTACTCAAGTAGATGAGCTTCTTTTTTTCTGTATTTGCATTATGTTGTGTGTGTGTGTGTATAAATAATCTTCATAATCAGAGGCTCATTCCTTTTCTACAGTTTTTATACTCAATTTACATGTTTAATTTCTCATCACTATGGGTTGCAAAAGAGCATTAACTTTTGCAGGCTGTTATTCGGTAATATCAGGGAACTAAATCATTCTGTTAAATTTCCAGTAGAGGTAATCCTCTCTCATTTATCTGACTAGTAAATTGGAAAGGAAAAAATCCTATAACCTAACAGCATGAAGATTAAGTATAATGAAAATTTGCCAGACATTTGTATAAATGACAAATGTTGGTTTTCAGATGCTTGGGTCCCATTAACTTTAATATAAATTACACAAGACAAATTGCAACATTTGGCATGTTTATCACTGCAAATTGAGGAGTTTGGTATGTCCATACTCTGGAATATTTCATATAATTTGGGTAGGACAAAAAGAAGGTCTGTTTTTTTACTTACTCAATATATTTTTTGTAATTCCTAAAAGCTGAATATCAGTTTTACTTTTAATACTTGATTATGCAGGCTATTATTAAAATATTTTATTCTTAAGTCTCAGTTGTGGGAATTAAAATAGTTATTTTATGCCAGGTTTAAGTTTCATTCAGCAAAAGGAGTAAATAAAAATTAAAAATAAGTTAATAACAAATTATATTCAGTCATTCTGTCAAATAAAATTTGAAATCTATTATATTATCGTGTATGCTATAAAAATTACACTTCCATATGCTAAAATGTATTCTATGTTCAGACATCATGTAAATAGAAATGGTCAAATATTTTAGTTGATATATATTTGAAACAAAATGTAATGTGTATATTAGGAACATGAAGGTAATTATTTTAAGTAAGTTTGTTAAGTTATTTGTTAAATTATAGAAACTGATGATTTTGTAACATAATTTATAGAACAGAATAAAGTCTTGTTTAAACACTATTATAAAATAAAATCGTAACAATTTTTTATATACTGAAGTCTGGACAATTCCATTTAATTACACATGATTTTTTTTTAAGTTGGAGACTTTTAATTAATCACAGAATTCTATGGAAAAGATCACATATTAATTTTTTCAAGTATATAATGGAATAGAAGTACATGTAAACATCCCCATTAATGAAGTTCTTATTAAGTTAATGAAGTTGAATACAGTTGCTGTTCATTAGTACACTCAATAATTCAAAGTACTCTCTGAACTGCACTTTCTGGAATATCTGATTTTGTCATCCTGGTAGTACACTCTTCTTGTTTACCTTCCACTATGCCCTATATCCTCAAAGTGTTTATGGTAGAATTTTTATTTTGGGAGGGTTAGGACTGTTACATTACTCAGAGAAATCTTCATTTCCAAATACGCATATTTTTTAACATATTTATTTACTTTAGAGGTTTCACCCTTTATTTCTAATGTTCTAAATATCCATAACTGTCAAAAATTCTGTGCAGATCTGTATATCTGTTCAATTACTGAAAAACTCCTGCAGTAGAGCCTTCTTATTCCAATGGCTTCTTTTTGTGGTTAGATGGTAACTATGAATTTTTAAAAAATGAAGTTGAGATACTCACTAAATAATATTGCTCTCAGCATCATTGGTTATTAATTGCACAATTTTCTCAATTTATTAAGAACGTTCTATTGCTTTAGTATATTAAACTTTTTTGTTTAAGTCAATCAAGACCATGTGTATTTGGACTATTGTACATCTTAATTTGGCCATGCGAACTACACATCTTATCACACTGATGCTCATGAGAAACAGCTGGTAACTAGAAGCCATAAATGACTATATCCCTAACCATATCTTCAAAACTTATTGTATATACCCTGAAGAATGAAAAACAACAAATCTTGAGTTCAGTTAATTATGGGTATAGTAAAAGATAGAGCAACTCAAATCCAACAAAATTGTGCATTCCAAAAAAGAGGAGAGAGAGAGAAGGAACAAAAAAAGGAACACGAGAAGCAAATTTAAACTGTGTATTTAAAGGAGCACAGGTTAAGTTGAAAAGTGAAAAAAAGCTCTTATACTTCACAAACTGTAGAAATTCCTGTTGAGGTAGGCTAGGTTTATAGTAAAGATTTGGAGTTAAGAAAATTATAAAAAAGACAAAATGTATATTTTATACTTCAATTCCATCTGTCCATGCTGTCAGTGATGCAGAGAGATCTGATTAAGATACTTCAGATCACTGGGGAGAAGTAGGGAAGGGCCGGTAGGAGGAGTTTACTGAGGCAACTGTAGCTAGCCTAGGACCAGTTTGGCTGCAAAATTGAATGCTTCCAGAGCCAATGGAGATAAAAAGAGGGTTGAGTCTCTGGGTCAGAAAGAGCTTGCTGGCTCTCGGACTCTGTCTCTGGCCCTGGCTCTCAGGCGTCTTCCTCACGGATGCCTGGATGAACCAGCTGCAGCATTTCCCTATGGACGAGGGCGGCAGCGGGCAGCACAACCCCAAGTACTGTTTGGTAACAGCAATGGCATCCCTGGAGAGACCCTAGCTGCCTTTGACTAGTCACCCCCAAGAGTGAGACTGTGAGTTTCCCAGTCTCCAGGAGTTCCTCTGCATGTCCACTTGAGGTTCAGCCACCTAAACATGCCTGTCTGGTAAAAAGGAAACCAGGTCCAGGGGAGGACTATTCTGGGAAAACCATTGTGTGGGAACCAGGGATCATGCACTCAGTTGGCAGATTGGCTTAGGAGTACTCTTTGGTCAACGGAGTCATGGATACCAGTTCTGTTTGTATGTTCTCAGGTTTTTTGGATTTCTCTTCGGATTATAGCTTTTATTCAGTACATCTGGGCCAACAAGGGCAATTCTTTACTGGCTCCTGGATGTAGCCCGTAAAATTGGGGAGAATTTTGGCAGACTGGAGCATGTGCTGTTATTTTCCAATGACTAAAGAGGTACTAATTAATTATTGTAACACTATGTAGCCTACGTATGTTTTGGATTGTGAGGAAATGTGGCCCATGCATGACTCCCTAAGTTATTATATGATCATTCAGTTGAAACAATGTTTCCAACAGTTAGACAGATGGGATGAAATCCATTATATAAATGTATTTATGTCACTACATAATAGGATTTTGCCAGACAGAAAATCACTTGATGGTACAGAGGAGGGAGGAGGCCTCAAACCTCTTTCTGATAGTAGGACATAGGAAGAAAGGGAAAATAGAACACCTATGTAACCACCAGGACAGTCCAGATATAAAATATTTCTCCCATGTTCCTTTGCAGTCAATCACACCTCCTTCCTCAGCTGTAGGCAACTAGGGCACCTCTGATCTGCTTTCTATCACTATAGATAAGGTTTGAATTTTCTAGAATTTTGTATAAATGGAATCATACAGTATGCACTCTCTTGTGCCTGGCTTATTTGGTCAGAAAAATATTTTTGAGATTTATTCATGTCATTGTATCAGTTGTATGAATATGAGACAGGCCAGTAAGCCAGGGCAAGTGGAATAAGGAAACTGAGTAGATTGTTAATTGGCTAAGCAGTTTACAGCCATCTAGTAAATTGCAAAGTCTTATCTTCCCTAAACCAAGACACGTAAGAGTGAATTTAGGTTTACACTTCTCCCCAACCAGAGGGCAAATAGCTTAAATCACCCTACTCAGGGAACTAGATAGCTTTTGTTCAATTAGGGTCACTTATACTAGCCACATCCAAAGACAGGTGAAAGACCTAGAAGACTCAAGACCCTGACTGAGTCTTCCAAAGCAGCTAGCCAAACAATGGACTGGTCCCCATTATGTCCTGTTGACAATGCATTCTTCCCTAATGTTGATGGGAATCAAGCCCTGGATCCACCACCTACGGATAAAATGGGCATCACCTGATGAGGACGCAGAACCTGCTGCTGTTGTTAATGCTAGAAAGGAAGGTTAGACCTGCACTCCAGAAGGAGATTTGAAATTCCTCTTCTGGAAAAGAACAGTGACCTCCAACACTGGGTGACAATGTTTCTTTTACTTTATTCACTTTACACCTGGAGAAAAGGAAACCTCACTCTTGGGTACGATTATCCTTTGCTTGCCTGACTTCTTTATTGTTGTCTGATCCCATGGGGACCTGATTTGAACTTTACTGTTTTGGGTACATTGGGATCCTCTGTCTCTGCTGTTAGATCATTGGGACCTAGGAGAGGTCAGTTGTGAAGCTAATTGGAGAGAATGCCTTTGCCATTTGGGACCTAGGAAGGGTCATTCTGTGCTGGTGGAATCTGGATTGGGGAAAGAAAGCATGTCTCTGCCATGAAACCAGTTGGTAAGAGGTCATGTCTCAGCCAGGAGACCAGTGGATTCACTGGTAGGCGAGAGAATGCTTCCACAATTGGGGCTTCATGCCATTGGTGCACAAATCCAACTGGGGTGAGGACATACCTCTGCCGTCTTGGGCCTTGTGCAATTTGGGACCTAGAAAAGGCCATTTGATGCCAGGTAGAGCTGGCTGAGGCAAGAGAATATCTCTACCATTGGTGCTTTGTGCTGTTTGCAATCTGAAAAAGGTTCTCTGTGTGACCAGTTAGTGGGATCGGTGGAAAACTAGGAAAGGTTCTAAGACTAGTTCCAGTGTCCCTTCTTCTTTTGGAACTCTGTCTTTACTTCAGACTTTTAGACTTTGCTTTACTTTGGTTTTGGAAAGAAATTTGAGGTTTCCCAGGGAGACTTAAAACTTCACATCAAGTGGAAGGTAAACAATGAAGGGTATAAGGCATGGAAATGCAAATTTAGGGAATATTAGAAGCACAGGGATTTTCTTTCACACTTTGTACTTTTCTCCCTACTTGATCCCTCCAGAATTTGGCATTCTGAAGGAGTGAGTGATGACATAAGGTCTCTTTGTGTAAAACCAACAGGACTAGTTGCCATGGGTGTTTTTCTGAATCAAGCCTTTGACTGGACTGTGATGCCTGAAGGGGGCACAACTTTGGTTGTTACCAGAACCCTTGAGGAACTGAGATTGACTTTCAAAGCTAATGAAGGACCACTGGAAAAATGGCCTGGTACTTTGTCTGGCTGTGTGGTTCACAGCAGCCTTTCCAGGGAAGGAATGAAGGTTACTTTCCTGAAAGATGGCAAAAAGGAACACAAAGACATGACAGGAACCTCAAGGACTTCAGGAAAACAGGTAGTACAAGAAAACCCAGACAGCAGAAGTGCAGCTTGGCTTCTGTGCCCTGGGAGGCCGACCAAGTGTCAACCCAATGTTACTTGTGTGAGTTCCAGCAAAGTAGACTTAAACATCTTCTTTAAAAATCATATGTGATCAATTGTTGTTCTTGTTGTGTTTATGCAAATGAAGAAGCAAAATTAAAACTCTACTTAATACAGTCCCTTTGAGGACAATAAGGGTGATCTTAAGAAGAAAAATTGTGATTCAAGGAAAATCACAATGCTTAATGGTGGACATTATACTCTAATAGAGCTAACTGTCTTCAAAGTTTCATTTTCACTTGGAAGTTAAACTAGGTTTGTATTATCATCAGAGATGTTCAATTTATGGGAAGGAAGATTTTGTCAGGTTGTCACTGTTTAATATCACCCCCAAAAAGGCCTTACGACTGAATGTCTTCTCAAAAGTCTTCGTGGAATCAGAGATTGGCTTGTGATTTATTGTGCAAATTAAAATATGTATTCTCACTTCTATTTTTATAGGCCATATGCCTATGACCTCATACCTGGGGGGCTGTTTATACAATATAGGCCTCACTTGAAAAGCTCATCTGCCTCAACACCTCCTGAGACTCGGTGGTTTGACTGGACTAAGATTGGGTTGGTGAAGTATGGGATGGTCCGTGGGCTTCACTTTAAAACTAGTTTCTTTTTCTGCCCTAATAGCTTGGACAGAAAGGTCCCAGAGGTGTTAAATGGGGGGGAATCCTAGAATATTTCCCATCACCATGAGTTAAGTATAGTGGGCAAAAGTGCTTTGGACAGTGTGACATGCTTTGCACACCTTCCACCAAGAAAGTCACTTTTCCTTAATTAGACATTGTAGAGTTAATCCCTACCTTTGTTATTTAGTTGTTATAATTTTGATTGTGCCTCATAAGCCTCTTGCCAAATTTCTCGACTCCAGAATACAACAAACATGCCAATCTGCCCAGTGATGCCATCCTTTGGACATTGCACACACTGCTTTCCAGGCACAACCAACTGACCTGGACTTTGCAAGATCCTTCTCCCTTGTGTGAAGGCCACACTCCACTCCAGACCCTCATTCTGTTAGGGACCTCTGGACCAGGGGATAAGTAGGACTATGTCCATGGCCAGCAGGAAGCAACTACAGAAGAATGAGACCTTTGTAAGAGGTCTTTTTCACCCATTTGCCTTTGTAAGAATACAAAGGTCCAGAAGTGTTACATAGGGGAATTGATACCGAGAGATCAAGTTAATATAACTCAGATCACTGGGGAGAAGTAGGGAGGGGCGGTAGGAGGAGTTTGGTGAGGCAACTGTGGGCAGTCTAGGAGCGGATTGGCTGAGAAACTGAATGCCTCCAGAGCCAATGGAAATAAAAAGAGGGCTGGCTTTCTGGGTCAGATAGAACTCTCTGGCTCCTGAGCAGGCTCTGTCTCAGACTCTGTCTCAGGCTCTGGCTCTGTCTCAGGCTCTGGCTCTGGCTCTAGATCAGGCTCAGGCTCTCAGGCTCTTCTTCTTCAAGGATGCCTGGATGATCACACTGCAGCTGCCTGCATTTCCCAATGAATGAGGGCAGCAGCAGGCAGCACAACCCCAAGTACTGTTCAGTAACACCAGCATGCTGCAATGTCAAGAGAAAAGGCACAGTCTTAATTCCCTCTTTAGAAAGATACAATTTCTTTTTATTTTTGTATTTTGTACCAACACATCTCTAATTATATAATAGAAGCCTGTAAGATAATAGGATGTCTCTTATAGTTAACATTCTGAAAGCCTCCATTCATTAACGGAAGGGATTAAAAGCCAAATTAAGTAAAAAGCATATAGGTGTGCTCACAGGTAGTAGTGGCAGCCGTTTAAAATTGCAGCATTTACAACAAGGGTGTCAAACTCATCATTTTCACAGGGGGCCACATCAGCCTCATGGTTGCCTTCACAGGGCTGAATGTAATTTCAACTCCTTAACAGTTAAGGAGTAGTCACATTTATACAGTCCGAAAATTATTTTGGCCCTTTGAAGGCAAACATAAGGCTGATGTGGCCCCTGGTGAAAATGAGTTTGACACCCCTGGTCTACAATAAACCACAGTCTGAAAGGCAAAGCTGGTCACAGATTACACATTTACCTGCTACTTACTTTCTTTTACCTGTGAAGTAAGTAACCCTTTCAGCAGCAGTGCCAACAGATATTCAAATGTAAAGCACCCTCATTGCAATTGTGAGAACAGTCAGGTAGCTTCATCCTTTTTCACATTGGAGACCAGCATATTTCATCTCTGTCATATTTGTGAGGGTTTTGGCATCCATTGCCTTTAAAGGCATTGAGAGTTCTCTTCATTTCTTCCTCCGTGACAGTTCTCCCATCAAACAAGCCTACATAGCTCAAGCCCAAAGGAATCTGAGCTATTCTATGAAGATAAACATGTGATCATCCATAAAACAGACCTCTGTGGCAGGCTTTGAAATAGTTATCTGGGGGGTTATTACATTGACATTGGTGCCCTGGAGGCACACACTCAAGAGGAAAGGCAGCTGGTATTGATTGTTTCACAAGTGACACTGAGCTCTGATTTGAATGAGGCGGAGGTCATGATACACAACCTACTCTAGGCATGTTAGCCTTATAGTCATGAACCCTCTACAATGACCTTCAACAAAATGGTGAAATTGTCTTTTTGATCCCTTAGCAGTGCTTTGCTAGCATGCATTGTATTACAGAAGATCATCTAAACGTTGATAGGAATGATCGATTCACTAGGGACCCCCTACCCCAAATTTCATTTAAAGGTATTCAGAGCCATTTTACAGTGTGTTCTACATCAAAAGCACTCCGACTGTTGAAGATGTATTCCAAGGTAGACAGCTCCAAAGGGTGGGAGACACGATACCTTTAAAGCACACTGAAAACATTTTTTGTAGCCTACAAGGTTTTCAGATAAAAGAATTTGAGTTGAATCTCCATTAAGGCAGAGCTTTGGAATAGCATTAGCTGAGACAACCGTTTAGATGCTGTGATCTGCAATAGTGCAGCCGAGTTCAATTTGAGCAGAAGAAATGGACCCTCTGCAGGATGAGCCAACCACAAGCTGGGCTGAGTTCTAGCAGAGACAACAGGCTTGGCTGAAGCTCAGGGATTAATGTACAAAGTGGGTGTGTGGAACTGAGATGGAACTGAGATGGAGCTGTTTAGCCAGCTCATTCTTCAGCAGAATAATACAGTCTTGAAAGAAGTATCACTTCAATTTGGAATGGACCTGGAAGGAATAGTGTTTTCTACACTCTCGCACTGGTGGAGTCTAGTCTTGCTCTTCTTACTCCCTTAGTCCTGCTTCTTACGATGTTCATTGGAAAGAAGTAAAACTTAAGGAAAATAATTTCATGTATAATTTATTACGAGGTAATAGCTTTTTACCTGGAAAAAGCTGCTTAATAGCTTTTTTGAGTATAGCTTTTTAGCACTTATGATGTGGTCAGTTTTATTCTAGATGCCAGTAAATAAGCCAATGAATAAATTAATGAATGAGTGAATGAAAACTTCCCAAATGATTTTATGTTGCTGTTCACCTGACCTAAATATTAACAGCTGACCCAAAAGATAAGAGATGTGCAGCCTCCCAGAGCAACTGGTATGTTTTTCTTCCACAATGGCATTCAGAGAAAGCTATTCTCATGTAACAAGTGCTAAATCAATACACCCTAACTCATATTTAGAGTCCTATTGTCCCATTTTATGCATCTCATTATCATTTGTGTCCTTAAATTAGACAAAGTTACAGCTAGTTTTTCTTCTGTGCTCCCACAAGAACACCTCTTTTACCCTTTACCATTCCATGCCTCCGTGTGCTGTAATTATGTCTTTGTTTTCCTTTTTACTAAGGTAAAGGCATTCGGAGGTAAGATATTATTTATCTTTGTAGTCCTCCCAACTAACATTTTCCCTCTGACAGAGAAGGTAGCCAATAAATGATTTTTGAGTGAAAGTTGAAAGAAAAAAATTAAGCATAAATGAATGTTAGTTTATCTGTCTGATAACTGTGAATTTCAGAATACTTATTTTGTCTTATTTTTAATTTTTTCCTCATTAATGAGAGAAACAATGGGCAGCACTAATGAATTAATCAGTATAGATTTATTAGTGTGCATGCTCTACAGAGATTTGCAACAGGCTGAGACCCAGGTGCAGGGCAATGATTTGGCAGATTTCCTCCTGTTCCCATATTAGCCCATCATCCTTCTTATCCCAGAAGGGAGGCTAATAAATTATAATAGCAATGACAGGTACTTCTGCTCACTGCTGACCATGTCATAAGTTGTTACATCTTAGGCACATTAAAAAAAGAACTCTGTAGTTTTCAAATCTTACAAAATATGAATAAGCACACACTGTCTTTTCTTTTATGTGTAATTTTCTATAAACCACATTATTTTCTGTGGAACGGAGTATAATTTGAGTGACTCCAAAGCAAAGTCTAGTATCAAAATAGCTCCCTTATTGACCCTGTCTAAAACTGCCATCTGAATATTCAACTTGGATTAGGGAAATGAAGTTTAAGTGCAAGTGATATAGGAAAAAACTAATTACTTGAGACATTATCAGTCCCTCATATCTACACTTGAATTAGAAACAAAGACATGTGGGTTGAAAGCAATGTTAGAGATGACAAAATTGCATTACAAAGAAGTTCAGTCTTTTTTTTCTCCAATTATACTATACTGAGGGAAAGACAAGATTAGGACCCAAGTACGCTATTGCCTAATGCAAAAAATTTTTCCAATGCAAGCTAAGCATAGCCTAGGCAGAAGATGTGGATGGAATGTATAATCAGAATGTCTGGACTTATTCTGGGTGACTTACTTACCACCTGTATGATGTGAAATTTCTGAGCTATAATTTTCTTATCTGTACTATGAAGATAGATTTGACATAAAAATGTTTCTAATTATTATTCCAAAACAAGATAAAGACACAACAAAGAAAGAAAACTACAGGCCAATATTGATGGTGAACATAGATGCTAAAATCCTCAACAGAATATTAGCAGACCACATCCAGCAACACATTAAAAAGATCATACACTATGATCAAGTGGAATTCATCCCAGGTATGCAAGGATGGTACAATATTCGCAAATCGATAAACATAATACATCACAGAAACAAAAGCAAAGACAAAATCATAGTAGATGCAGAAAAAGCATTTGATAAGGTAGAGCACTCATTTATGATAAAAACACTCTACAAAGTAGAAGTAGAGGAAGCATACTTCAACATAATAAAGGTCATATATAAGAAACCTACAGTCAACATCATACTCAAGGAACAAAAACTAAAAGCTTTTCTACTAAGATCAGCAACAAGACAAGGATGTCCACTTTCACCACTTCTATTCAATGTAGTATTGGAAGTCCTATTCACAGTGGTCAGTCAAAAAGAAATAAAAGGCATCCAAATTGGAAAGCAGGAAGCAAATCTATCACTGTTTGCAGATAATATGATAGTGTAAATAGAAAACTGTATAGACTCCACCCAAAAACTACTAGACCTAATAAGTGAATTTGGTAAAACAGCAGGATTCAAAGTCAATATTCAGAAATTGAAAACATTTTTATAAACCAACAATGAAATATCAGAACCATAAATCAGGGGAAAATTCCCATTTGCTATTGCAACAAGAACAATAAAGTACCTAGGAATAAACCTTACCAAGGAGGTAAAAGACCTGCTCTGAGAAAACTAATTCCCACACTGTTGGTGGGAATACAGACTGATGAAGAAAGAAATTAAGGAAGACACAAATAAGTAGAAGCATATACTAAGTTCATGGATTGGAAGAATTAACATCATCAAAATGTCCATACTACCCAAAGCAATTTACAGATTCAACAAAATCCCTATTAAAATACCAATGACATATTTCACAGATATAGACCAAAAAACTTCAAAAATGTATATGGTATCATAAATGGCCCCGAATGGCCTCAGCAATTTTGAAAAACAAAAACAAAGTAGGAGGGATAATAATACCTGTTATAAAACTATATTACAAGGCCACTGTAATCAAACCAGTATGGCACTGGCATAAGAGCAGACATATAGAACAATGGAACAGAATAGAGAGCACCGACATAAATCCAAGTCTCTATGGTCAATTAATACTTGACAAAGGGGGCAGAAGCATAAAATAGAGTAAAAATAGTCCCTTCAACAAATGGTGTTGGGAGATCTGGACAGCTACATGCAAAGAAAAGAAACTTGATCACCAACTTACACCATTCACAAAAATAAATTCAAGGTGGATAAAAGACTTAAATATAAGTTGAGACAACACAAAAGTCCTAGAGGAGAACATGGGCAGGAAAGTCTGAGATATTCCAAGCAGCAACATTTTCACCAATATGTTCCCTACAGCAAGGAACATAAAGGAAAAATAAAGAATTGCAACCTCATCAAAATAAAAAGCTTCTGCATGGCTAAAGAAAATAGCATTAAAATTAAAACAGAACCAATCATATGGGAAAATATATTTGCCAGTGATATCTTGGACAAGGGTTTGATCTCCAAATTATATAAAACACTCACATGACTTCACTCCAGGAAGCCAAACAACCCAATTAAAAAATAGGTAAAGGACTTGGATAGACACTTCCCCAAAGAAGACATACAGAGGGTCCAGAAACATATAAAAGGATGCTCAGCATCACTAGCCATCAGAGAGATGCAAATTAAAACCACAATTTGATACTACCTCACACCAGTCAGAATGGCTGTCATAACCAAATCAACAAACAGCAAGTGCTGGAAAGGTTGTGGAGAAAAGGAAACCCTAGTACACTGTTGGTGGGCAGGCAGACTGATGAAACCACTGTGAAAAACAGTATGGAATTTCCTCAGAAAACTAAAAATGGAACTGCCTTTTGACATAGCAATACCACTGCTGGCATTATACCATAAGAATCCTGAAACATCAATACAATAGAACCTATGCACCCCAATGTTCATAGCAGCACAATATACAATAGCCAAGTGCTGGAAGCTCACCAGTAAATGAGTGGATCAAAAAGCTATGGTACATTTACACAATGGAATTCTACACAGCAGAGAGAAAGAAGGAGCTCCTACCACTTGCAACGGCATGTATGGAACTGGAGAGCATTATGCTGAGTGAAGTAAGCCAGGCGATGAAAGATAAATGCCATATGATCTCACCTTTAAGTGGAACCTAATCAACAAAACAAACAAGAAACAAAATAGAAACAGAGACATTGAAATAAAAAACAAACTGATAGTAACCAAAGGGGAGGGGGGAGAGGGATAATGGGGGAAAATAGGGGATGGAATATCCATCAAGGAACATGTATAAAGGACACATGGACCCAAAGGGGATAGGTTTGAAAGTGGGAGGTGGGGATGGATGAGATGGGGTGCAGTGGTGTGGTGAAAATGGAAACAACTGTACTTGGACAACATTAAAAATTAGTAAAAATAAATAAAAAGTGTTTCTAATTATTAAATGAGATAATTCATATGAATGCAGTATGTGAATGGAAAAACACTAAACATGTATAGAGTTCTAAAGCAAGATTATATAATAATTGTTTCTTCAATAAATGCTTTTAATGTTGCCTTCTCTTTGCCAATATAACATATTTGTTTATTTTAGAAATTTCTTCATAAACATGAATTTCTCTGGCTTGATAAGCTTATCTGCTATTACAGAACTCCATATACCTTTTCTGTCAAAATTTCACTGTAATATTCTCTACCTTTCAGGTTTTTATAAGAATGAAGTAATATACATTAAAGAAATATACAACATAGTACCCAGTACACAGTAAGGGCCAAACTATTTTTTCTCTTTCTATTCCTTTCCTTTTATTTTTACATTTATGGTTGTTGAATTGGCGTGGTGATGACCTCAGATTCCTTCTGACTTCCTGGAGTGAATGTGTGCATCTCAGAACAGAAAACATTCTTCCCATTTCATGGATACATATTGTCTAGTGTAACACTC
Organism: Desmodus rotundus; assembly: GCF_022682495.2. Lineage (NCBI taxonomy): Eukaryota > Metazoa > Chordata > Mammalia > Chiroptera > Phyllostomidae > Desmodus > Desmodus rotundus. The sequence goes on from NC_071397.1 coordinate 27,318,454, forward strand.
CTCATACTGTAAGTAGAAATCAATCAGAAGTGCCTTCAGCAGTAAAGAAATGTCAATAGAATGAGTTACTATGGAAAGAGTACAGCCAGGGTACCATCTGAACTCTCTAGATGTTTAGAGGTGGGCATCAAGCTGAAGGAGATTTTAAAAAATATGCTAGGGAACTGATAATGATACATCTCAGACATCATCTAATTGACAATTTGATCTAAATATTGCCCTGATTATAAATATAGCTTTACTATAGGAGCTAGATTGAAATCAACAACCTACAAGCTATATTAATTGGGTGCCCACAAGGATGAAAATTTTCAACTTACCTGAGTCAGATAAGTTGCATAAGGTTTTGAACGTAAAAATCAGCCAACCATGGATTGCTAGAGGGAAGTGGGGGCAAGGGCTGGATGGTGATGAGCAAAGGAGTGAGAAATGGGGACATCTGTGATAGTGTCAACAAAAATAAAGTTAAAAAATAAATAAACCAAACTTGAAATCTCAGTGACTTGACAAAATGTTTGTATCTTTCCTAAATATAGTCAAGTTTTGACATTTTTGGTTAAGCAGCTTTTCACAAAGTTGTGACTTAGTCATCTGGGCCCTTGCCATTGTATGTCACTGCTTTTTCTGACAGGAGAGACCACGATGAATGGAGGATCACCTGGAGTTTTCGAGTGGGGGTTTTCAAGAGAGTTACAGACTTGGAGGGGCTGGACAATGTGGGCATTGCTAGTCTCATGACCCAGCGAGGGCAAGGGAACTGGACACGTCTTCCCGCGAGTTCACTGGAACACTAACACTACATAGGAAATACATTTTTTGTGTCTGGCAGAAACTGCCCTTCTATAACCAAAGATTTTTTCATGGTAAGTAGGTTACATTACCTAATAGCCAAAGCTCAGAGAAATGTGATTTTTCTAATGTAGTCAAGTAGAAATAAGAACTATTTAATGAACATATATCACACTGTATTTGCTGTAGCAGTGGAGATGGGAAGGTCATTCCTTTCTGAGAAAAATAGCAACTTTTAAAGAAAATGCCAGGAAAAAGGGATAATAAATATACCTCTGCCAGCTATGAAGGAGGGATTATATTGAAACAGGCAACCATAAATGTCTGATAATAAAAACTAATGTTAAATGATTTGATGATATCCTGAACAAAGTGTGCTATTTTATTCCTGCTGTTTTTGACATACAATGTTATTTGCTTACAATATCTTTCCCCACTTTGCTGATGGACACATTCCTAATCACCCTTCCTACTCTCTTTCAGTCATCAGAATAACTATGAAAATCCACCAAGAATTTTCGTTCCCGAAAAACACACAGAATCTACAACTTACTGTCACTTCACATTATACTGAATTTTATTTCTGTGTTTGGTTTTCTATTTCTTATAATAAGTTCTGAGCAAACAAATCACATAAAGATTTCGAAAGTTCTTTGAAACTTCCGAATTACATGGGGTCTGGCATGTATCAAATGCACAATAAATGTTTCTCTTCTGAATTCTCAGTGTAGTAGCCAGATCATTGACTAAATTTCCATTTCAAAACATTAATTCAAACAAACTTTCAAGAGAATTTTATAAAATGATTATAAATAATGTATTTTCTGGAAATAATGGCTCTGCCACAGAATGAAGATGATTAGACGACATGTGCCTCTGGTATTGACTCAGAAGAAAAACAGTATTGTAGTGTGAAATGAGCAGTTGGAAGATTAGCACACGAGCGAACTAAGGTGAATCTAGAAACTATCATTTTCTGTTGGATTGTAGATTTATCTACCATATCAACAAAAACAGAAAGGCCAGAAAGGTTATTGTGACACATTCCATAAACCTACTTAATATAATACATTACAAGTTGTGACAAATTGCCACTTTTGAATTTACAACTTTTTCCCTCAGATCATTAGTCATTTAGATTTATTTTTATACTTGAACCGTTTTGGTAATACCTAAGACTCAACATCTTCAAATTGTGTTTCTAACTTTCCTAAGAAATGCTATTTCTAATGATTTATCCACAGTTTGATACTGTGTAGGTTAGAGGAAATTGGTCTTTTTAAATAATTATGATTATTTCATCTGGTTTAGTTAAAAACATATTTTATTTTCTTAGGAAAACATTATTGTTTATATTTTTGTTGTACTAAATTTTCCCTCACCCTGTGCAAATTAATACTGAATACTACCTTAGGCATTATGGTATGGTTTGACGATAAAGGAGAAAGATTTTTGCCTGGATGTATAAAATAGTAACTTGCTGATAATAAGTATAGTTTCTTTCACTGGATTCCAAAAGCCAACAGCAAAACAACTAAGTCCTTTCCCATTGCTCTCGCACCCCTCAGATTCACAGAGTGAGTGCGCAGAGTCCTCCAAATGCAGAGCTGTTGCCGTCAGCCCTGAATAAAACCCCCGCAAGTACAAAATATGCTAACAATAACATTAAACTTAAGAACACGAGATTTTAATCTGCTCATTTTTAAAATGCTGACTATTTCAACAGAACATGTTGGCATTTATTCTTGTGACCTTAAATACAACTGATTACCTTGTAGTCTTCTATGATGAATAAGTCATATCAACATATATTCCTGATCATCATCCACCTTTGAACTTCACCACAACCTTAAGTCTTGTTTGGCTTCCTCATACACTAAACAAGTATTCCATAAACTCACTTTAACGTTACTCCCAAAACAAAAGAGAACCCGTTTAAGATTTTCCAGAGCAAACAAATTTTTTTCCTTAAAAATGGATCCTGGTTTTCATATTCTTCCTGAGTCGGTTATTCATACCTATATCTTGCCTTCTGGGTGCATTGATTTTTGTTGTGTAAGTTGTTTGCCTGAATATTATTAGTCTGTTCTTGAACTTGAGTCCCAGAACAGTGCTCATAGTCTGCTACCATAGTCCTTCCTGATGTTTTAAACTTTCCTAAAAATATACAATTTCTAATCTCATCTAATTGCTGAAGATGTAATAACTGTCATTTTATTATGTTGATTTTTTAGAATAAAGTTGTAGAAATGAACTTCATAGTCAAATTTACATCATATTAGGACTATACATTCATATTGGACAGTTGCTATACAGAAGGTTATGCTCACCTGTTCATCTATATTTTCAACCCACTTTTATTTTTATGAGTTTGCTATTTAACACATTTCTTTAATACTGATTATTACTTTTCTAAGGACACAGACATATCACCAATAACAGTAATGAGCACAGTAGCAGCACAACAAAGCTTTGCTGATTGGACAGTGAATACATCATTCTCATTATGTTAATTTTAAACTTAAAATAAACCTAACTTAAACTTATTTAATAATCAACTAAGCAAAGTGTAGGCTGGTATCAAATGTGGGGGCAACCTGTGCCACTCAGACTTGCTCCCACACAGTGGCCTCCTAGGCTTGTTGTTTTGTTCTGTATTGGCAGTTACATTAATTAGATCCCCTCCCCAAATCATCCATTATTTTGTCCCATTATAAAAAATATGCCTTTCCTTCATTGCAATACCTGACTTTAGTTCATCATATTTTTTAATTTCTTTGGTAAAACTGATTATGTTTCTGGAAAGGCTTATATTAAATACCATTTAAAAATATTTCTTAAGCAAGTATCATCCCTTGCTTCTTAAATTATTTTTTACTGATAAATTCAAAGTGAAATCATTAAAATTGGAGATTCTGTATAATATACTATTATCTAAATTCAAAATAAGTTTATTTCTAATCAATTGTAATTTACTGTTATAAATTTTCTTGAAATAAGAGAAAATTGTTTCAAAATTTTGGCTTTATACAAATGGATTCAAGTGTTTTCACTGTGAATAGGAATTTGATTCAGACAGAATACTCTGAAATAACAAACCACAGAAGTCAGCCAATACATAGGTCTCCAAAACTGATGGTAAAAAACCATGTACCTGGTTTGTATCTACAGCTTCAAGGTTATGAATTTATTTTACTGTATTCTAAAATGTATTAACTTTCCTTATTTTGGTTCTTTCCTTTGAAGCAGCATGAAAAGTGAAACCTGAGTTCTTATTTAGAAAATTGTACTGACATCCCAACTATATTAACTACAAATGTCAGATCTTCAACAATAAATGTCATCTGACTTCTTCTATAACGTCTTCTTTACTTTTCTAGCATTCCTCTTAAAGTTCCTTTATTCTATATCCATTTTTCATTAATAGAACACTTTACTATCTTAAATAAACTGATGACTAATTTTCAAAGGATCTTTATTTTATGCTATCAATCCCTCAAAAATCTTACTTATTAAAATCAACCTTTTTTCCATTTTATATAGTAATAGCACAACTAGCATTTCTTTCTACCTAGGATAAGCCATTGCCACTACAACTTCCAATGCTTCTCATTATATTTCATATATAAAACAAATACACTGAGATTAATTTAATGCAGATAATCATGCAATGCAGGGTAAAAACAACATAGTATATGGGTCTTGCCTTAAGCCATTTGATCTCCAAAATAATTTTCTCAAAGCAGATTGAAGTAAGGATTGAAGGGGAACAGAATATAGCTACAGAGTAATGGCTCTCAGACTGTGGTTCTTCTACCAGCAGCATAAACGTCACTTAGGAACTTCTTAGTAATGCTAATTTTGGGCCCACCCTAGACTGACTTACAATCAGAACCTCTGGATGTAGGGTCCAGCTCTCTCCGCTCTAGCAAGTCCTCCACATAATATTGATGTGCACATATTATAGAAAAAAAGAGATTTGGGTTAGAATCACATCTTTTTTTACTTCTACCTGTGAGACTGCTATGGTCTGAATGTTTATGTTTCCCCCAAATTCATATGTTAAAATCCTAACCTCCAGATAATAATATTAGGAAGTGGCGACTTTGGGAGGTGTTTAAGTCAGTAAGTGGTGCTCTCAGGAATGGGATTGTCTGTTTTAAGGAGGCCTGAGAATCTGCCTTGGGCCTTTTTCCGTGTAGGGTTACAGTGAGAAGACAATTGTTTGTGAACAAGTAGGCATTCACCAGATGTCAAATCTAGCTTCACCATGATCTTGGATTTCCCAGACGCGAGAACTGTGGAAGTAAATGTCTATTGTTTATAAAGTTACCCGATCTATGGTATTTTGTTATAGCAGCCCAAAAGGACTGAGCTAGAAACCACTGAGCTCTGAGGTTATATGACTTCTATAAAACCAGAATATTTGTGTTTGTATAATAAAGGTAATTATTTCTAACATAGGTGTGTGTGGTGTGGTATGTGTATGTATGAGAGAAACAGATGGAGAGAAAGAGGAAATTAGAAAATTAACTGGAAAACAGATACCATCTATATGTAATAGCTGCTTTACAATTTGGAAGGAAATGTTATCTCAATTAAACAATGATATGAGAAAACCTCCTAAATTATCAATTAGGTTTCATAGGTCTCTTATTCTATGAGCTATCAAGTATACAAAAATGAGGAAGCCATATCTAAACATGGTTTAATTCTGGGGGTGTCCAACCTGCAGACCATGGACCACATGCATCCCAGGATGGCTATGAGCGCAGCCCAACACAAAATCATAAATTTACTTAAAACATTATGAGATTTTTTTTTGTAATTACATGTCACAATGTATTTATTGTGTGGCCCAAGACAATTCTTTTTCTTCCAAAGTGGCCCAGAGATGCTAAAAGACTGGACACTCCTGGAAAACCCATTTGTATATGCAGGAAGTATTATCCTTATACCTGGACAGGCAGGTCCCCAGTAAGGGCTCCCCATGGAAAGTCTTCAGATGCTGTGGAGTGTGTTCCTAAAAATGCTCTCAGTCCTTTATGGTGCCTTGAACAAAGTGAAGCTCTCAGTCTCTGCCAGAGACACCGTACTGAGACCAGATCTTGGCCCATTTTGGTCCCAGTAACTGCAGTGACTTCCACAAAATTTCTAAAATCTCTTGTGGCTAGGTCCATCCTTCTTCCCCCAGGCCCTAGAAGTTGTCTTGTGCATCAGAATGACCTTGCTACTAAAGCACCAATAGATTAAATTGATTGTTATTCTGAAACCTATTAGAATGCAAGGGCGAGATGCTTCAATGATGATGAACAGCTTATTTGATGTGTTAGTGTTGCTTTTTAATTGTGTTATTATAAATATGGTTCTCCTTTTCTTTTTATTATACTTTTATCCTATTCTTAAGGTCACATGTACATAAGTTGGAAAAATTAGTGGATAGATTAGTAATATGTAGCTTTTATTAAATATGACACTGTCCCTAAACTTACCACTTACATCTATCATTAGCATCCACTTATGTTGTTAAAACTGGAGCTTCACATGTAATTGAGCAAAGTTGTGTGTGTGTGTGTGTGTATCACTAACACTAAACTGAATAATCAAGACAAGAAATCCAAAATAAGGAAAAAGACAGTTTTTCTAAAGAGCAATAGGTAGGTCAAACAAATGTTAGTATTGTTAGGATAAATAATATAAATTTTTTCATAAAAACAGACACACACACAAATATATATATATATATATATATATATATATATATATATATACACACACACACACACACACACACATATATATATGTATGTAGCCAAGCCATGAGAAAGGAAATGGATATGTCTCTTTAACATATGATGAGATATTTGATTTTGGTAGTTATCAAACAACTGTAAACTAAAGCAAAAATGACAGACACTGTTAATCCACATAGTTGGCAAACATAAGCACTACCCAAACCTTAGAAAAATGAAGAAAAATAAAAACTCTCATACATTACTAATGGAAATGTCAGATGCTTCACACAACATTTTAAAAAATAATCTAAAATTAATTTGCCATAGAAATAAACATTTCTTTAAAATATACTCCATTGGCTATTCAATTCATACTCTTATATTTGAACAAAAGCACAATTATCAAATGACGGATGCGCAAGATTTTTATTCTCACATGTGTGCAGTGGCAAATCAGAAATAATCTAAATGTTCAGGAATGGAGAACAGTTGAATGATTTTGGCACGTCTGCATTATGTGATGTTTTGAAGGTGTGAAGTGTTGAACTTAACATACATATGTCTCTGTTGAGTTAAATAGTTGTCTATGGTATGTATTTTAGGGGGAAAAAGCAAAGTAGAGAATAAACTTTGGTGTATGACCTCACTTTCTTTAAAAGAAACAAACAAAATATAAAGGACTATAAAGCATAAATGATTTTATGTATCTTTGAATTAGAACAAATATGTGCACAAATGAGAAGAATAATCACATTTTCTTTAAAAAATGTATAGAGAAAACATTTTTAAAACAATTGTTCAAGAGAGTAAAGATTCTACTTTAGTTATGACATAATTATGAGTTGGGAAAAATTATTTTATATCCTCTTCCTACAAAACCTCTGGAAAGCTTGGCCAATAGGTAAGTAGCATAGTACATAGTACACATAGTACATAGTACCCAGAAAATAAAAAAATGCCAAAAATGAAAAGGAAAATGGAAAGTTTACATGTTATTATATGCGGACACTCTTACACACTGACCCTAAGTGGGATTATTAATTTTCACATGGGACCAGAGAAATAATGTTGCAATTTAAATTGTCACATAGTACTTCTGTCATGAAAGGTACACACGGGTAAAAATTAAGACTAGAAAAAAATCTGTCCACCAATATGGGCAAATGTCAATAACTGTTTGTCTGTGTCGGGCCTTTCTGGAAATTCAAACCACTGCACTGCCCCAATGCCTGCTTGAGATAAAAATTTATATAACTGGTATTATCACAAAATCTCCAAGCCAGAAATTAGCACAAAAAGAGGTTCCCTAATAACACCCCTTGTCAACTCAGTTTAAGCAAATGTAAATTTGAACTTCATATCTAAAGATGAAGATTCCATTCTTCTTTTTCTTGTTATGATAATAGTAGAAATTAATTTATCTACAATAGGAAATTTTCCAGAAGTATTTGGAAGATGAACAAACTCCTGTGTGAGTAGTAAGAAATATGAAAGCAAGATAAAAGGAGATGAATAAGGAGGAGAAAGTGTATTTCTCATTATGTATGTCAGGAAATAGACTAATTAAATAAAAGGGATTCAAGAAGAAAACTTTCAAGGGGTAAAATAGATGGTTTTAATGAAATCCATTTATTTTTAAATTTTATACTTATCTATATGAGATATTCATGAGATACATTGGTTTAAACATTGAAATCAAGTACATTGGAGTAAAAATAATTTCTTTTAAATATGAAAATATGGCTATACTATAGTTTGTTTTCTATTCTGTGATTGCAGCCCCTTTATCTCCAGGGGATATGTTCCAATACCCTCAGTGGATGCCTAAAACCTGGATAGTACTAAACCCTATATACTGTGTTTATTCCTATATATACATATTTATGATAAAGTTGAATTTTAAATTGGCACAGTAAGAAATTAACAACAGTAATTAATAATAAAATATAACAATGATAACAATGTACTATGAATGTAATCTCTCTCTATAACCAAGATAGCTATTAAATGACCAATGGTCCAGTAGTGTGTAAATGTGAATACAGGGGGACAAGGGATGATTCTCGTCCTAGGTGGAAGTAGGAGGGTGGGGTTGGGTGGCAGGTTGGAGGAGACATAGCAGAACTGTGTGGCATTCCATCGTACTTCACAGAAGAGCACGTAGTTCAAGACTTCTGAATTATTTCTGGAATGTTCTCTTTAGTATTTTCTGACTGTGGCTGATGATGAGTAACTGAAGCCATGAAAAGTGAAACTGCAGATAAGGGGGGAATATTGTGTGACTTCTTCACCGTAATCAGCTGTCCTATAAAAGCCTTACCTTTTCATTGTTGGCACCTGATGTTTTCATGAGTTAATAAAAATAAGAGAGCATATTGGGTAGGAATTCTCTTCCTGTTGTCTCCCTCCACTTCCTATCGTATTTCCTTATCTCTGACTTCAGAGACAGAGCTACCCTTTCTCTTGAAAAAGACTAATGATCTATACTACTGACACTTTGCTGTTAATATTTTTCCACAAATTACTTCCTTTATTACATTTGAATCCACAAATGTTAACAACATGCACAACTTCAAGCTGGCTTTCAGGAAGTAGGTGTTGAACTGATCTCATTTGGTTTTAAAAATAAAAAGTTATCACAGCAAAGTGGATGGCAGATTTGAAAGCAGAGTTTGAATATTAAAAAGGCTAAATTAGCAATATATTAGCTGGAGACAAAAATTAAAGAAACTCTCTCCTAAAAACTGATAAACTTTCTTAGGAAAGAGTCATCTAAAACATCTTGAAGTTGCCTGAAATACAGCTTTATTAAAGGGAATATATTGCACAAAATATAATTTTGTTATTTGTAGCTCAACATAGAATCATGTAATATAATGCACATTAATAGAATACAACAAGTGAGAGATAAAACTGTAACAAATATATTAGAATAACATTTATATACAATGTTGAAGAAAACTTTTTTTGTTTTTTTTGATAGAAATTAAATAACACTTGCCATACATGGCAAAGTTTTCTGATTTAAAATTTTGTCCAATGTGCTCTATTGTAGATAGGTAATCATGTATTAAGGACCTCTATTTATACGCCAAATTAACCTTCTTCACTAGTCATTTTGAAAATACACCCTTTGGACACAGGAGCCATGAAACTCACCAAAGATGACAAACTGCACTCAGCCCCCTCGTGGCTCGCCGTTATCTGGGAGCTGGGTGGGTAGAGAGGCTCCTGTGAATGAAGAAGCACACACAGAAATACAGAGTGCAGCCGTCCTCCACAGTATGACTGAAATGCATCACGGGGCCTGAGTTCTAGCTTCTTCCGCAGTGCTGTTTTCCTACAGTGTAGTCCTGAGCATAAAATCTATCGTTTGCTTTCCCAGATGTTACTGAATAACATTTATTTTTAAACATCAATGATGGTGCATTTTCAGATACACAAATGCAGTTACTAATAAGCAAATAATAATGACAGTAGGTTACATTGTAAGTCCATCAGTGATGTTGTAATGCAGGCTTTGGTGATGATGACTGTCCTACCGTGTGACCTTTTTTAGGTTTTAAAACAAAAGAATGAAGCATTTATATATTTTTGTAAATTACTGCCAGTTATGTGACTGACAACTCCTGAAGTAGCAGCTTTAAGTAAACCAGTTGTGTGGCTTTTTGTATATGATCAGTGAAATGGGCTTTTGTTGAACACAGAAGCGTGGCTTTAGAGTAATTGCAAATCTGTAACTTTACATCAGCCTTGGTAAAATAGTTACATTGATCTACCCTATCTACTTATATAAAAATTATAGTAAGTTTACTTTAATGTTCAGCTTGCATATTATATAGGATGCTTCTAATGCAACAGAATTATGTATAGTGTAATTAAATTTATTCAGATTCTTCTTATAACTATCAAAATCTGAATGCTTACTTGTATTTAAAAAAAAGATAGTTTTGTGGTCTTCCCGTATATATGAGCAGTCATTAAAATAGTATGTTTATTTCTAGCTATGTGATACATTTAGCTACGATATGTTTTAGATTTAGTAGATAATTGCTACTAAATTATGTTTTTATGTAATAAAAACATAATTTTTAAAAAGTTTTATTGTTGTTCAAATACAGTTGTTTGCATTTACCCCCCACCACTCCTCCCCACCCCAGCCATCCCCACCTCCCTCCCCTGATTCCACTTCCCTTGGTTTTGTCCATGTGTCTTTTATAGTTGTTCCTCAAAACTCTTTCCCTCTTCCCCCCCATTATCCCTTCCCACCTCTGCTCTAGTTGCTGTCAGATCTACTTAATTTCAATGTCTCTGGTTATATTTTTGGTTTGCTTTTTTCTTTTGTTGATTATGTTCCAGTTAAAGCTTAGATCATCTGGTATTTGTCTTTCACCATCTGGCTTATTTCACTTAGCACAATGCTCTCCAGTTCCATCCATGCTGTTGCAAAGGGTAGGAGCTTCTTCTTTCTCTCTGCTGTGTAGTATTCCATTGTGTAAATGTACCATAGTTTTCTTTTATTCATTCATTTACTGATGGGCACTGAGGTTGATTCCAGCACTTGGATATTGTAAATTTTGTTGGATAATTTTTATTGTATTGCAAAAATTTGAATTGTATAAATTTCTCTAAATTTTACAGAACGTTTTGAAAATATTTTGTCATCATTAACATTTTCATAAGTGTGTCTTATAATGTAAAATATGTCTTAAATGTCGATTATACATGTTATGCTGATGAATTATCATTACATGAATATTTTCTGTAATATTCTTTTTGAATTTCTTTCATAATTCTTTGAAGACCAAATTAGATAACTTATATAAATGTGGTTGGAAAGATGAAAACTGTTTTAAGTAAAGTAGTTTATTAGAATAAAGGAAAATCATAGCTTTTTTCTGAAACTAAAGTTCTTGTATCTAAATAGAAATATTTTAAATTTTGAGGAAAGGGATCATTAGGGAGACTCTGGGTCATAGTGCTCAGATTTAATGATACTGAGTTAACAATTTCCATTTGCCTGAGTATTTCTAATTTAAATAAAAATCTACAGGCTTACTAAGTTTCTCTTGTTTTTCACCATTACATTTTTTATTTTTTTATTGATGTTCACATAGAGTTGTCTCAGTTTTAAAAGCCATCATTTTTCAATGCGTATGCTGCATCCTTCTCTTGTACATTCAAAATAGCCACAGAGATTCTGAGGAATCCAATAGGTACTTTGCTTAAACAAGAATTTTTCAATATGTTGTCACATAAAATATTCCTCAAAATTTTGGAAAATACTTTTCAAGTATTATAATACAAGCAAATAGGCTATGAACCATTAATGAGGTTGTGCTTGGGGTTTGTGTGTAGCAAATTGTAAGAACAAAATTTAAGAACAAATTTTAATTATATGCCAAGAGCTGTGCTAGGTGTTAGTTGCATGATTCAAAATACAATCATTTTAGATTGGGTTGATCTTCTGTAGCCATTTCTAACAAAGGAAATTGTCTTGCCAATAACTCAAAAATATTGTTAGCTCATTGAACATGATTTCCTCTCTAATGTACATAATTTAGGGGGACTCTCAGAATTTTGACTTTAATAGTCTAATTTGGATATCTTTGTAAAACGGCCTAATCATTCTTATGGCTGGCATATACCATGGTTTTCTTTAGGTATATAATACATTCAATATAGTCTTGTTTTTCCGTCATATCTTTGTAAATTTGACATAATTTTGTTTTGACCTATCAAACATTAAGCCCATGTCACCAACCTTATATGAAAGGCCCCTTCCTAAATTAGGTGAGATATCTCACTGTAACCAAAATTTTAATTGTGGTCAAGAAGTAACCCCTTATTAGACTTTGTTTCAAAAAAAAACCCCCCAAAAGTGAAAAAGTGAAATCATTTTTTCCCAAAGAGGCTTATACTTTAAAGATGTTAGATTACAGATGAGAGAGAGAAAAAGAGAGAGAGAGAGAAGAGAAAGGGAGAGGAGGGGAGGGGAAGGAGGGAAGAAGGGGGAAAAAAAGAAAAGAAGGATAGGAAGGAGGAAGGAAGGAAGGAAAATTATTTTGACTAAACTAAAAAGATGCATGCCTAAGTGATTATATTAGAATGTATACAATTTATATAAACTTAAGTTTTGTATATTCAGTGCAAATGTATTTGGGATACAGTGAACTAAAATATCTGAAGTAAGATATTGGTATTTTTCTATTTGGTTTCCATTTATTACAGAAAAACTTCATGTGAGATATGAGATTCCAAAGGTTTACTATGTTTGATACTCCAACATCCCTAGTTTTAGTTGAAATGAAAATTATATAATTTCTGTCTTTATGGTAACAGAAAAGTATATCTCTATCTTTTAAAGAACATTTTTGTTCCAGTGTTTCCATGTAAAATATAGTTGCCTCAGCAAGAGTTTTATATAAAAGTTGCTGCACAGCTGATCACCCATATCCCTTGGAGTCAATTATTTTTAAATTTTCCATCTGGGCTTAGGGCTAGTCATTGTGTCAAAGGGATTTCCAATAGTGTTTGTAATGACTTGTTACTTGTGCTGAGATTTCACAGGCAACTTTGATTCTGCTTGATCTATTGTTGTGTTTGATTTTATAGATCACTGAGGACCGCACAGCCTCTTCTATCACCATGTGTAACTTCCGAAATCTAATCTAACTTGCCATTTCCCCAAAATTGTGTTGGACACACGTATCAGCAGAGCATTTGCTCCTTTTAGGGCTTCAAGTGCCAAATGTCTTTAGCATACAGAATGAAAACAAGCTTGTCTAAATAAATATATACTTAGAATTTGTTGGGTTAGTATTGTTTAGAGGATAGAATCGTTACTCCTTGGCTCTAATCTCCTTGCCAGGTGTTGGACTACTGCCTACACTCTGCTTGGTTGGTAAATAAATTGCTGTTGTTTTCATAGTAAAATCCTAGAGGTTATGTAAGATCACACTTTTATGATGCACCTTAATGCATAACATCTGCTTTGTAATCTACCTAAATCACCAAAGGTACAAAGAACAGTGTTAAGTTTCTGTTTCTTTCTGACTCATTAGCTTATTGATGAGAGTGGTTATGTATAGCTCTAAGGAATCTTTTACCGTAGGAAATACAGTTCTGAACGCAGTCAAGGTAATAAAAAGAACTAGCAAACAGGAAGCCCTTGTTCTACAATAACACTTGTGTGTGTGTGTGTGTGTGTGTGTGTGTGTGTTCCAGTTCCTTCTCCCTTGCTCGCTGTTAAATACCTACAGGTCTGCATTAGCTGTCCCCTTTTTTTTCATCTACTCGTCTGTGTAGCACATGGAATAACAAAGTCATTGATCACTTCCTACAAAATGATGCCTTCTGTAGTATAGATGATGTATGACTTATTCATCCATCCATTCATGCATTGATTAATTTAAATGGCATTTTAGGTATGGATGAACAAAAATGACAGGATTTTTTTGCCCTTGAAATAATACTCAGAATTCTATAACATCATTCACCTATAAAAAACCTTGATTCTATATGATATTTCAACAGTCTCCACTACTATTTTGTATTTAGTTTTCTCTTCCCTTATCAAGGACATAGCTTTTGCAACAATCCTTTCTTTCTTAAAAAATGTTAATTAATTCTTTTCAGCTGAACTTTCTCATCAATAAATATGTTCTAGTAATTCACATTATTTTATTTAATTCCTTAGTTCCTTTTATTTATTAATTCATTTCTCTGCTCCTCTTCACAGGGAATTTATGCATATTTTTCCATTTTCACCAAAATTAACTCATTTAAGCTACCACTGTCATTGGCAAGAATCCTAAAATTACTCCATAATCTATACTTATGCATTCACTCTTACCAATCCCCTTCTACACTCATCATTCACTTTGAACTTTAAAAAATGAAAATCAGATCATGTTATTCCTTTGTTTAATACCCTTTAAGTGTTTCTATTGTTCTTAGAATAAAACCTAAATTATTTATGTGATTTACATGGATTTGACCTTTCTGATATTTTTTCTGACTTCCTCCCACCTTTACCAAAACTGTGTGTCCCCCCCAGATCCCCTTTCCTAAGCTGATGCACTCATCCCCAGCTCACACAAGTGTTGAAACTACAGATTTACAGATCCTCCTAACTACAAAAAGTTGCTCTCAAGTGACAGGAGCCATCTTCACAGGACAGGTAGGCTCTCCAGGTGGATGATTTCCAGAACCAATGATTGACAGTAACTGGGCTTAAATGACCAGCCCCAGCACTTCAAGGGGATGTGAAACTGCACCTCTCAGCTCATGCTCCAGAGCCCACACCCGCGCTAAGCTTCCCCCTTCCCTATCCTACTTTATCCTCTCCATTACAGGTGAGTTTCCCACCCACCCCCCCACCACTTAGAGTGCTTTCTCAAAAACTCATGCAAAAATGCTTCCAGGAAGCCACCTAAGGCATTCATTCTCACTATGCTTAATCACACGCACTCTTTGTCTTTGACACCTGTAAGTCTTCGTCCTGCCTAATGCCATTTACACTGGCTATTTTTTCAGCAAGAAACACTCTCCAGTCACCACTCTCCACAACATCACAATGTTGCTTTAAGGCACAGTTTTGGCTGTTCTCTTTTATTTATTGTCTTAGTGTGTGTATGTTTAAATTTACTGACAATTGTCCTTCATGAAACGTAAGCGCAGGACATTTTGTCTTTATCCATAATATTTAGAAAACTGCCATGCACATAATAAATGTTCTGTAAATATCTGTTGTGTGAATGGTTGTCTATAAAACAAAGACAGTTATCCACAGACTCATCAGACACAGTCGGTTGTTCTACCTTTCTTACTGACTTCGTGATGCCACACTCTCATGGTCCCCCCATAACTCTGGTTACTGTTTTCAAACTCATTTAAGTAGCCACAAAGTCTAGGCTCATTGAGGTAAACTTTGAATGCTCATTCCTTAGACTTCCCTCACTATTCTACTCATAAGTCACTTCCCTACTTTTTGATCTCATTTCTGTTTGAAAAGGGAAGGTAACATGGACCATATATGATGTATATGATGGATGAGGTCTGTATACTGCTTTTTCCCCTTGAAAACGTTTAAGAGTGGTGAACAATCTTCAACACCTCATCATTATTGCATTTTTATTCTCTGTGTTGCTTATTTTGAAACACTCTAAAATTGGAGTAGTAAGTGTGCTTCCTTCCGTCTAAATAGTAAAATGGTTGCCTAAAAATCTAATGAGAATTTGAAAAACCAAATATGTTGACTTCTTGATTTTAAAATGAAATGAATCTTTCTTTTAATCTTCTTAAGACTTGAGTGTCTTGTTCAAAGGTATAAAGCAAACTACTTTTTGCACATAACAAGTGTTATGTATTTAATATATTATTCATATCACTTTATTGCACTCTTTTCTGTAGAAAAGCATTCATACTAGCACTTATTTCTTGCTGGAAGAAAGATGTTTTGATTTCTGTGTGATGCTATACATTCCGTCAACACAAACTTCAAAATACAAAACATGTTTACATTCTATGTTCAAACAGTTTCACACAGAAAAGTCACAGTGCTCTTTTGCCCACACTTTTCAAACATAATGTATAATGTATAACATTATAATACAACATGATATTTTATACAGCTAAAATTAGTGTTCTAGGAAGCATTTACATGAAAATGTGAAAAGTAAATGCATAGAGTATAGATAGCCCATAAAAATATGCTTATACAAAAGCATTTTATACCTAATAATCATACTACTTCCCTTTGCTTAATAATCTGGGGCACTGAAGTGACATTCTTTTAAGAAACTCTCATTTTCTGTCAGACCCTTAAGTCACATAAGCTAATATAATCTCACATTTGCTGTGGAAATATTACCATTTCTACCTAATCATCACAAAAACAATAAATCTTCCAAAGTTACAGAGCTAAGAACAGGATGGAAATAGGCTTGCTGAAATAATGCCACACACTAATATGACAAATTTTACTTTATATGAAATACAGCAATATTTTTCCTCAAAAACAGACATGTTTTAAATTACAACCACCTATATTGATGAATATCTCTTGAGGTTTTAGATAATTATATCAATTTAATGTTTGATATATTAATGGATTAATACCAATATATTAAATGCCATGATTGAGATAATTTGAATCTTAAGTATTACTACTCATCGAGCATTTTCTTGATAAGAGGTCATCAGTTTTACACCAATTGTCTGACAATTATGAATGATTTCCAGGCCAGAATGACTAAAATGACTTTAATCCATTTTAAAATTAATGAGTTCTATTCTATTATATTGGTACAAGAAATTCACATTCATTGTAGAAGTAATGTAAAATGAAAAGATATTATTAACATAAATCTGTGCAGTGGGAAAAATGGAGAGAAAGACAAGGTCTACCATCAGAAGATGACACCTTAGGCAGGGATCAAAAAAATAACTCTAATTGCACAATAAATTATTTGGAATTAGCTAGCAGCATATTCTTAGTAGCCTAGATAAGCTAGGTGTTGGCTTCTATTTATCATTGTGCCCCCATTATGGTTTGAATTGGATTCCCAGTGAAAACTCAGAAGTCCTATCTTTCGATAAATTTATGAAGAAACTTACCCAGGAAACAAATAATCTAGATTCTATCACTAACACCTGCACCAGTCGAGCAACCTTCTCTGGGTCACACTAGCTCACACAATCTTCATTTTTAAATTGGGCCAAAAGGAATGAGCAAAAAAATTATGGTAATGATATGGAGAATATTCCAAGAAGTTCTAGTAATAATGAAATACATTCAGAAAATCTTTAAACTTTGGAAAATGCTGATCATTTTCACTCTCTTCCTTCAGTAACACTCTGCTCATGTCTATCAACCCATTAAGCCAGTAAATGTTTGTAATTACCTCTTTGATGCTGAGGACTGAAGATGGATAAAGCACCGATGCTTAAAAAGTAACAGTTTGATCTTCCAGTAATCAGACTTATATAACTTTAAGCCAACATTAGTTTCTCACACAAAAAACTATTTCATAAATGTTCTATAAAAACATTCAGCTATACCTTGCAAGACATTAATATAGACTCCAAACACTGCCTTATTTAATCATCCCACACAAAAGAAAAAGGTGAAAAGATGTCTACACTAAAGCATTTCATGAATAATAATATTTTAATAGAAAATAAAGAAATCCCTTGAGTCATCTTAAGAAATAAGGGATTGTTAGTGAATTGATAAAGGTGTTTTCTTTAGAAACCATGGACACATTCTACAGCAAGTTTGCTGAGAGATTAAATTCAAGAGCAGAGAAGTAAGAAAAATGTTACAGCCACTGTGGAAAACAGTTTGGCAGTTTCTTACCAACCTCTGCATACTGTTGCCATTTAATCCTGGGTATTTAACCAAAAGAGATGAAACATGTTCACACAAAGACTTTCACACAAATGTTAATAACAGCTTTTTTCATAATTGCCATAACTTGGAAGCAACCAAGATGTCTTTCAATAAATGAATGGATAATTAAAGTATGGTACATCCAGACCATGGAATATTATTCAGTGTTAAAAAGAAATGAGTTATCAGACCATGAAAAGACAGGAAGGGAACTTAAATACATATTTTTAAGTGAAAGAGCCAACTCTGAGAAATTACAACTGTGTAATTTCAACTCTATGCCTTTCTAGAAAAGCAAAACTATGGAGACTGTAAAAAGTCACTATTTGTCCAGGCCAGGTAACTCAAATGACATATTGTCCTGGTATGCCAAGACTGTGAGTTCGATCCTGGGGCAGGGCATGTATGAGAATCAACCAATGAGTGCATAGGTGGGTGGAAAAATAAGTCAGTGTTCCCTTCTCTCTCTCTCTCTTTCTCAAATCAATAAATAAAAATTTATTTTTTAAAGATTTTATTTATTTATTTTTAGACAGAAGGGAAGGGAGGGAGAAAGAGAGGACGAGAAACATCAATGTGTGGTTGCTTCTCACGTGGCCCCCACTGGGGACCTGGTCCACAACCCAGGCATGTGCCCTGACTGGGAATCAAACCTGTGACCCTTTGGTTCACAGCCCATGCTCAATCCACTGAGCTACACCAGCCAGGGCAATAAATAAAAATTTTTAAAAAGAAATCAGTGGTTGACAGTGGTTTGAGGGAGGGGATAAATAGGCAGAATATATAGAGAGTATTTTCAGGTCAGTGAAAATACTCTGTATATTTATTTACTACAATAATGATGCAGACCTATAATGTTTAGGTTTTTCTAAGTTTTAAATACATCTGCAATATATCTTTGCTTGAAGTAAACTAAAATTCTACTTTATTTTTCCAAATAGTTTTAATAGCCCATGAACATTTATTGAGTCATTTTTCCTTCTACTGATTTTTGACCCAGAATCACTTAGGGGTTTAAAAACTGGCTTTGATAATTTGATAAAGGCAAGTTACTTTTTTTGGGGGGGGAGCATTTGATTTGTTTTATTTTGTTTTGTTTTGTTTTCCATGTAACTCATTGTGATCATTTTTATTAGTAGTAGTTATATATACATACAGATACAATTGCAATGTTTCTGTGTGTGGATCTTTGTTCGACCTTTAATTATGCCTAATATTCACTTGTGTTATTTTCTTTAAAATAAAATCAGATTCTTGACTGACACTCTCTTTCCAGATGGCCTTGTGCTCGGCAGATTTGTTGTGCCCTGTCGCATAAAAAGCTCATGAAACTCAAGTGGCATTGGCCTCATACAATGATTTTATTATCAGCGTACATACAGCGCATGGCACAGAGCCTCTCTGCCAACCAATTAGACCCTAATGTTTCAGCCGCCAAAGTTCAGCTCAACAATTTAACTCTGCAATCCTCCATAATTGATGTTGCTGCTTGAGTCTATGTAGTTCACGTTAATGTATTTTTCAAAAAAGCAAAAGCAAAAAACAGAACAAAAACAGAAACCAAAAAAAATCAAACAAAAAAAAATTCCTCACAATTGATGTTCAAATTAGCTTCTAATAGATACCCATGTGAAGTAGTATCTTAAATAAAATTAAAGTACTTTAAAAAAATTACTAATTAGGAAGAGATATGTGGGATTTTAAAGAATGTGAAATGTAGCTAATACACTTTGGCTGCCTATTTTAAAAGCTTTGGGGACATGTGTAAGATAGCTACATTTTAGTAACCCGTATCTTCTGTGAGATTAAATCTGTCTCCTGGGAATATTCCTGCATGGGTAGAATAAAGAGCACTGCAAACTTTGTTGAGGAACAAGCTATCTTTATTAAAGTATTTATCATTTTTACAGCTGGGATTGGTATTAATATTTCAACAAACAACGCCCGAATGCCTTATCTCTCTTTTTGTTGACTTTAGTTAAGCGCTGTCAGCAGTGGGCTGTTTAGGGCAGCTTGGCCTGTTCAAGCAGAATGATTCATTTTAAGATTAAAAAAATAAGCTCGCTTTTAATATGTGACAGGAGCACACCAAAGCAGAAACAAAATTAGTTCAAAGGATGGTAAACTGCAGAAATTTGATTGACAATATTTTTTACCCATTATGGAAAAGCATTCATAACTGAGGCATTAATATTAAACCTATTGACACATTTCATACAAACACAGAGATGGAGCTTCCAGGTTTTCTCACAGTCATCACATGGGCTATTGTCATGAACAAAGCAGAATTTATGTTAACGTCTCCTTGAAAATAATATAATAGAAAAGAGATCAGAGAAACATGGATCAATCCTTTGAATTCAGTAAATGTTATACCATCTCTAAATGCCATTTGGAGCTATGGACGAACACAAAGACCAGATTCCATAGTTGAAAAATTTGAAGGACTTGGAGATAAAATGGCTTTATAAGGGCTATTCTATTTGAATTTGCACACGCTAAGGCCAATTATAAAGCTAGATGAGATATAATTAAAATTGTTGGTATTGTTATATGACTGACTGGTTTACAGAGTTGAATGGATTATTCATGTCAAATTCACGTCAAAGAAACAATGTTTAAATATTAATGAATATCCAAACATTACACTTGGTTCACTACTGACAGTGGAGACAGGAGACAGAAAAATGTGAGAATATTTTGTTTAATTAAACTCTGAAAGTACTAATTACTCCATATTTATGTAAAACAAGAAATATTCTGTCCTGGCTGGTGTGGCTCAGTGGATTGAGTGCTGGCCTGAGATGCAGAGGGTCGCCGGTTGGATTCCCAGTCAGGGCACATGCCTGGGTGCGGGCCAGGTCCCCAGTTGGGGGCTCACAGGAGGCAACCACACGCTGATGTTTTTCTCCTTTTCTTTCTTCCTTGCCCTCTCTAAAAATAAAATAAATACAATCTTAAAAAAAAAAACCCTTAAATATAATTTTCTTCTTAGGACAACCTTACCTATATCTAACAATTTTGATATTCACATTTTCATCATCATTATCATCTAATGCTGTTTGTGATACTTTTCCACTACCCATGTATGATTTAAGAATGTTTTGCATATTTTTAAAATTTTGTGGCTTTTAATACTTTCTGGGTTTTTTGATTGATAATGTACTTTTGTAAGAGAAATATACTCTGTACATGTAGTAATCTGAAACCTATTTTAAGCCCCATCACGTATCTATTTTGAGAAATTTATGATATGATATGAAAGTAATGTATATTCTGTATTTGTTGCATGTATTTTTGTATAATATTTATTTCATCAGGATGATCAGTACATTTTCATATGTTTTATCTGCTTACTGATTTTTTGTCTATTTCATTCAATAACTAAGAAAAGATTATTAAAATCTTCAACTATTATTATCTATTTATTCATATTTCCCCTCAGTTCTAAAAAATTGTTTCATATTTTTAAAACTCATGATATTTAATAATAATATTTAGATTTACCATGTGTTCTTAATTGATTGACTGTTTTATCATTACAAAATGTCCCTCTTTATCTGGTAATACCACTGCCTTTTAAGTCTAGTTTATCTGCTATTAAATAGCCACATCAGCACTTTCATGATTAGTACTTCCATGTCTTCTTCTCCTCACTGTTTTATGTTTATTGCATCTCATAAATTGTATACCGTCGGTCCTTGTTTTTTTACCATCTGACAAGCCTCTTCTTTTTAAATGAAATAATTGTATTTCATTTATAAACACTGATCTGACTGGGTTTAAGCCCATCTTTTTCTCTTCCCCCCACCTGTTCTTCGTTCATTGGATTCTCTTTTTTCAGTCTTCTTTTTAATTAGTGTTTACGTTTTAGTGTCCTGTTTCATTTCTGGTATTGTATTTCTGTGTCCCCTCTTTTTATTACATTTATGCGCTTTGTTTAGTATGTTTTCCTAATTGGAGTTTGTTGTGTCAGTATTCTACCACATCAAGCATAATATAAAAGCTCTAACGATAGATTTCCAACTACCCTTACCTTCTCCTTATTCTTTTAATTCATCTTATACAGGATCTAAACAACCACATAAAATGCAATTATTTTTTCCTTTGAGCAATTGAATGTATTTCAATAAAATTAGAAAAATCTAAAAATACTTTATTATACCTACCATTTATTTACCATCATCTCTGTAGATCTGTTTCCAAATGACCTATTTTCTCTTTAGCATGGAGAATTTTTATTTATTTATTTTTGTAATTTATGTCAGATAATTACAAATTCTCTCAGTTAAAATCTACTTGGAACTATCTTTATTTCACTTTAGTTTGAAGGATGTATTTGTTAAATATTGAACTGAAATTTGAGCTACTTTTTCTTTTAACATTTTAAATGTCATTAAATTTTATATCCAGATTTATTTTCAATAGGTTGACAAAATATGAGACAAATTTGCTTTCTGTGCATACATCATGCTTTTGGTTTTCTGAAATACTTAAACTGATGAGGCTTATTAAATTCAGAAAATTTAGGTTATTATTTTTTCATGTCTTTTCCTTCTCCCTTATGCATCTTTTTACACAATTACTTATATGATAGATTGTAGGATATTGTGACACACATATTCTGTTCAGGTCATAAATTTAAAGTTTCTTCTTTCTGTTAATGCTGTGTTTGAATAATTGTGCTGTTTCGGATAATTTCTGTTGATTTTTTTAAATTCAATACTTTTCATATTTTTAATTTTTATAATTTCAAAACATTTTTAAAAATAGATTTGAAATTGATATATCTTTATACAACCTTTGACTTTTTTAACTTTTTGCTAAATTCATGCATACATTCAATCTGTTATTTTAAGTTCTCCACTACTTTCAATATGAGCTAGTCTGTATGTTGGTTTCAGCAGATGTGAATATTTGTACATGTACATTTCATTTGCTTTCTAAATAAGACTATTATTCTTCTTGATTTCTAAATTTCTTGCTACTCTAAATATCTAAAATATTTTATACCGATATTATGTATATGTGTGTGTAAATTGAGATATACTGCTACATTATTTTTTATTCTATTTCTTCTTCCATGTCCCTAAGAATTGAAGCTCCATTGTATTTCTGGTGATGAAATTGAGGATGTAATCATTTAGATGCTGCTAACTGTTGAGGAGGTTTGAAACTCAGAAATTACTATAAGTGAATTGAGATGATCTCATGTCAGTCCAACTCCAGATCTTCGGAAACAGTGATAGAGCCATTTGTGTTCAGAACTTAAAGGAGACTTAACCACGTATGTCTTGGGATTCAGTGATTTCAGACACCACAGAAAGAATGCATATCCTCTTTCTGCATTCTACTTATATCTTCCATGCACTTTTCTTAGCAAAATATAGGGAGGAAAGGAGAGAGAAATGTTACACCAATACATTTCTTATGGCACTTTGTGGTTTTTTTCTTGACTCAAATACAACCTTTATTCCATGAATAGCACTAAGAGCTTAGTTGACTTTTTCTTAACCTAGGAAAGTATCAGAATTCTGGCTAGTCCTTTGTTTTCATCTGTCTATACAAATCCAGACCCATCAATTTCCTAGAGAAGTTGCCACATTTCTGAAGCACTCCTCTATTACAAACCAGTTTATGAAGCTTCCTTGGGTTCATTCCTTTGGATAGTCATATACATAATTGGAAAGTAAAAAATAGGATGCATTCATTAACTTCTTTTAGGTATTAAGGAGAAAATGTTCCATGTGATCAGAGGAAGTAGACATATTATAAAGATAAAGCGATAGCGCCAATGGAATGTGAGAAAGCAGCAGATACACTACCCCTGCTCTAATTTTCAACCTTTCTTTATTTTTGGCTTTTTTCTGTAACTTGATACTCCAAATTCCCTAAGAATACAAAGTTTGCAAATAAATTTGCCGATTTTATAAATAAGCATAAATTTGAAAATACCATTTATGCTTAAAAATTTTACCAAATTTAAAATAAAAATAATATTAAATAATAATACTCAATGTTAGTATCCAGTAAGTGGTCATTACATCAGCATCTCCTTGTCTTCTTATTTAAAATCTAAATAGCATAGTTACATCTATCATTGAATAAGAGAAACTAGAAAGTTTGGAATGGTGGTGAATCATAATGCTCTTTAAAGTAAAACAGGGAGGCTGATTTAGCAGAACTGAATTTTGCTAACTTGGTTATAAAAGGTGTGGGATACAGGTTTCAGGACAGATTTATTTCAATAAGGTGGCTTTAACAGACATGTTACCCTTTGTTTAAGCATACTATAAATTGAAAATAGAAACAAATTCAGAGAAACAGTTTATCTGAAAAGTGGGTAAACATACATAAACTATGAGAATATAGAAAAATGATAACAGTATTGTGTGTTTAATACTATGTAAATATGGATATGTATTCCCATTTAATCTCCAAATAATTTATATGTATTTTCATGTCATCTTACCGATGTGAAAACTTATGTTCCAAGAGATATAATGAACTACTCTTGTTCGCTTGACTATTACCTGATGTAATGAAAGAGATTGAAACATGCAAATAAAGTTTTCAAGTTTCTTTCAAAATGCTTGCAATTTTTTAAACACAGTCAAATATATTTCCTTGAAAACAAACTATTAAGTGGTTTGGAAATTAACTGCTAGCCAGAATAACAATTTTTATAAATGTTGTCAATCAATATTTTCCCTTCAAGTCTGACCCTTTTTAAAAATACCAATCTCTAAATTAAACTACAAACATGACTCATTTAACATTTATTTAATATGTAAATTATGAGTTTATTGACTTCTAAATTATTTTTTACACTGAAATTCAACAGCATATGCATGTGTATGATTACAGAATCCTGAAAGGTAATTAAACTTAAAAAATGATATATCTTAATAACTGCATTTCACTACTGAAGAAAATAACTATTACAAAATTATCTATCCTTGATCAAAGATCCAGTGTACATGTTTGAATGTGCACATACACACGCACACACACACTATGTTTTTTTCTAATCTCAAACGATTTGTCAGCCTCAATATCTCAAATGAAAAAAAAAATGACAATGTACTTAATGCTTAGGGAGAAACAGGATAACGAGGAACAGTCTCTTCAAGTAGACTGCTGATATTAATGGGGATTTTGAGGGGTTTAAGGGTAGACAGGCTATCAGAGTTGTAAATGGCTTGACATCCTCTATAAATATGTGGTTATTTAAGTATGACTGTTGCTGATTGATTAGCACTCAGATGTATGTGTACTGGAATTGATATGCTTCTGATTGGCTGAGGTTCAGAAATGAGATGATATTGGCTGTTTGGCTTGCAAAGCCTTTTTATTGAGACAGGTTTTATTGATTAATTCTATGAATTTTAAGGCAGTCTGGTGATATTTGTTAATATAGCTAAAATAATCTATTTTTCCTTTAATATATGAGATTTATTATTTTTTATTATTTCCTTTTTATTAATACCTTTTGGTGGTTTACTCAACAAATGCTACAAGAGATATCAACAAAACTTGTCCAGATATTCACTACTGTTGTTGGTTCTCATTTAATACTAGAACTTATTTGCTAAGAGTCAATTTTTGTTTGAGCATCCTCAGAATTAAATGCATTATACTTTTGTTTTTTAATAAGATTTTTACTGTCAAATTGTGATGATGCAGAATTCATTGAAATTTTGGTTCACAGAGGTAGAACAACTGTGATACCAACAAGTGTTCCTAGAAATAAAATAAGAAGGGACAATAATCTGGAACTATGACCAAGACTTCCTGGGCCTGAATAAGTAAAGCAACCCAAAGCCTCCCTGAGTTCATCCGAATAGGCAGGTTGCTTATCCTCTGAGCTTAGATATATATTGTTGCATCATGCCTGCATGTTGTTACAGATATAACAAAGTGTGAATAATAATGCAAAGCCCCCACCTTCTTGGCTGGTCAAAAGACACTAATCTATTGTTCATATACTTGGAATAAGGTGATTTTTTTATGTTCCCAGGACTCAGACTACATAATGTATCATGTTGGCCAAAGTGAGAGATTTTTGACATCATCCAAATTTTCCCAACTAATATGATGGTATCAATACCCTCAGATGCCAGCTTTATCGGGTGGTTACTGTATCTACCCTAGGAAAACGTGTTAACCTTCATACACTTAGTAAGGGGAAATTATGTACCATAGGTATTCTGTATGCTTAGAATGGTCTAATATCCCCACTGAACAATTAGTCTTGAGTAGTCATAAAATAATGTGATTTCTGCTTCAGAAAATAAGACAAAACCATAGGAGATGTGATCAAGCAAACTTAGTGGTGCTGTATTTTATCTCTGGGGGCTGTTATAGCAAATGGACACTAATGCATCCCAAATATATATATAACCTTTCAAATAAAGAAATAACTCATATCAAATGTTTGGTCTTTTAAAACAATTAAAATACAGTTTGAATTATTACTAAAAAAGGAACTGCATGTACCAATAATTGTATCTTATTCATAACAAATGGCCATTAATTGTTATGTAATGTAGTTGTATCAACCTTATTCTAAAGATTCATTAATGAATATCATTCTGATATCACAGAAGTTTATTTATTCATTATATTCTCACAATAAAAATTCACTTTAATATAATTAATTTGAGGTATAGTAATTATATGTACTTGCCTAAGATTTTGCAAAATATGACATATTAAACAGATTTTCAAATTGATTACACTATTAATAACTAAGAGAACTCAAAGAAGTAGAGAGATGATTCCCTCTAGAAAGTCAAATTAACTAACACATTGTTATTATTGGTAAGTGAAATGACAAAGTCAAATGTAAGCTAAACCCAGGAGATACAAAAATTCTAGACAAAAGTGGGGTTATGTAGAGTAGCGTAGAGAAGTTTGTAACAGAAAATACTCGTGTTCTAAGTTGTGTTAGTGGAAGATCTTTACTTCTTGTAGTTGACCATTTGCTGTAGAGATCCAGATGAGCAGTGAATCCTCATGGACCACTGGGAGGATGTCTATGGAACCTAAGTTACAGATGTGTAGCTTTCCAATTCTTACTAGATAGGTGAGATCAATTTAATTGTGAAGCATGGACTCATGTAAGAATATCTGACAAAGGTGCCTTCTACCAAGGTCTAAAAGCAGTCTTTTTCTAAGAAGAACAAGATAAAGAAATTAAAAAGGTAAAATAATTAAAAGATTAAAGTAGTAAGAGACACAATATAAAATGAAGGGATATTTGTACCTGTTCTCTGGTTCTAAATTTATTTGCCCCTTTCCTTTGGATTTATGCAACCCTGATTCAATGGCTCAGAATTCTTTCCCAACTTTTTGTTACCAGTGTTAAGTCTCACATTACCTGACTTTGGGATAGATTGGAAATAGGCATCAACCATTGCAAGACTGCCGTGCAATTTTATTCAGTGGTAAAGAATTCACAACCATAAAAAAATTGCAAAAATTAAAATAATGCTGCCTAAATTACTTTCCCATTCCCAGATATCCACACACAGAGAGATAGACAGACCATCCCCCCCACTCACCTCCCACACAGGCACTTACGTGTATACCCCAGCTCTCCTGGAGTCAATAGCTTAGAAGACCTACGCCACTTAAGAACAGAGTATATAGTCATCTTAGCTGGTTCCCTGCAACGTGCATCCCTGCTCCTGAGCACGTTTCCTATTGAGTTACATGTGATAAGTGAAAAACATCAACTACTTGATCCCCTTCTTTCTTCTTTGAATCCCCATGTGCATGTTTCCCAAGCTGACCGTGTCAAGGATGTCATAGAAAATGTAGTGTTGACAAGGTGAATAAAGACAATTACGTTCAATAAAAAATGTGACGGACAGATGTTATCCTTCCTATGCTGCTTTGAAATGCATTTTTACTGATGATAATAGTGATGACTTAGAAAGGGAAGGAGGGGAAATAGGAAATTACCAAATATGTTTATTGAGTCCTTCTTCTAGTTTAGGTAGGATAATGTTTTTAATATACCATCTCATTTATTACTTGCATAAAGTAGACACTATTATTATCTGTAATATACAATGAAGATGCTAAAAACTAGAGTAATGAATTATTTAAAACTATATAAGAGCTGTGATCTAAAGCAAGTGCTATTTATTAACTAGATATTAAACTTTCAAATATCTATGTGAATGTGAGAGATAAATTATCAGAAAAGCAACCTTGTAATTTAGTTGTATGTCACGTGTGTGTAGTTCTAAGGAGAGTGATTGAAGCCCCTCTTATTGTGCTATGAGAGGAAATATTTGCTCAAATAATGTTTAAGTATGTAGTGAATATGAATGAAACTGAACTGAGAGGATATAATTTTATACTAGTCAAAACTTCAATAATATTAAGCAGGCTCCACAAGAGAAGCCAAACAAAAATCATTGACAAAGTATAGGTTCTCCAGAAAGACTCTATCTGAAGTGCTTAGGAGCTCAGATGATGTTTACCATACTAGGTCTTGGTAGAGGCCAGATAGGCTTGCTCTTCCTGTTGCTGGACAAATGCTCGCACCCACACCCAAACTCACATTCTGTCTGCTCTATGATCACAGTACAAAGAGATGGTGTTTCTGGGAAGTCCAATAGTACAGTTATGTGAAAGACACTGGCTGTTTTGCTTGGGTCATTTGCCCATCTCTGGGTCAATTACTTCAGCCAGGAAGATAAACTAAACAGATTGGTCTGTCTTGGTCTATTTATTCACTACTCTGATAAGGCACCATGATTATAATGACAAATTTTATGCCTCCCCTTATTGAGAAAATGAATTCTCAATAAGAAAAAGTAGTTCTATCATGAGAAGAAGGAAGAAGGACATCACTGGATAAACAAAAATCAACAGATATCCACAATACTAGATTTGCAAAGTCTGCTTCTTCTATAGCCTATACATAAGGTGCCTTTTTCACCATCTTTTGTATTTTAGGATTCATTTTACCTCAAGTTTAGTCTTCTACTCCATTATCTTTTTTTTTCTTATCTGATTGGGTTTACTCTGGCCATGCCTGTGGTACACAGAGCTAGAAGTTCTATGTTTCTGATGCCCTGCACTGACACATACATAGATTTTAGCATTTGAGTGGTGGGCAAAGGGTGAGGATGGTGGTGGTAGGATACCTATAAACTTAATGTACTATCTCTGTGATGTATTACATTTTCTCAAGTGAGTATAGTCGCCAAATCTAGTTGGAAGATATATTAGACACATAGTATTCATATTTACCTGGAAACAATGAGATGTATCATAGTAAGCTATTTGGTTTTTAATTAAAATCATTTTAATTATAATGCTTCACTTAGACTCTAAATGTCATGTTACGTAGTTCCCATTATCTGTTCAAATTTTTCTTCCCCCTTCATATAAGCAGGATATATAAAAAAGGTCAAAGATACCAGATGATCAGCATTAGTCAGGGCCAATTTAATTCCTCCTTCAGTCAAACAAAGTTAGAAGGAGATGGTATTTAAGTCCTATTTCCATTCACAATTCTTCAACTGTCTAAGAAACAAACATATTTATATCCTGTAAACAGTAGGTTTAGCTACAGCTTTCAGAATGTTATTTGTTAATGATGGTATTTGCATTGGCAAAAAATCAAACATAAAAATAAAGACAGAAATAAATGAGATAAATAATGTATTTGCCTAATGAATCACCAAATTCTATTTTTAATTATTTAAAAGCACTACTTCTCTACTCTTCTAATGTCTTCAGAAAGAAATCTTTACAACTAAATCATTTCAACTTGAAAGTCTTTATTCTTTAAGGCAAATGGTTTTAGAATATTTAAAATATATTTCCTTATCCAACTAGCACACCAGTCATTTTAAATTTAATCATAAAAGAAAGAATGTGTTATCAAGGTATATATTGTGTTAGCAAACATATTCATAAAAACACCAACTGAACTTCTGCAGGCAAGACTGTCAGGTCACTCTCCAAAGGTCACTAGGTAAAGAGCAGCAATCCCCACTGCTGTCTCTCACGTGCCATTTTTCTCTAGTTTCAGAAGCAAGGAGGAAAAACGACCTCTTGTTATTATCCCAGCATACAGTTTTAGAAAGAGTTCCATCCAGGCTAACTCAGGATTTTTCCCAAGAGGGAGTATTAAGACATGACAGAAAACTCCAATTAACCTAAGACAGTAAAGGCTACTAGTTCTAGGAAAACAATTTGTCCCTCACTGAGGGCCTAAATGCAGTTCAATAGGACATGAGGAGTATCCTGAGGCATTCGCATGCACTCGTGCTTGTTTTTTCTCTAAGATATACAGACAAAAAGTTCATTTGAAAGAAAGATTGAAACATAAACCTAATAAGCAAAACAGAGACAAAAGAAAGATTGAAACATAAAGCTAATAAGCAAAACAGAGACAAACCAATAGATGGAGAGCAGGATGACAGCGGGGAGGAGGTGAGGGGGTAGAGGGATTGACTAAAAAGGAAAAAGGACTCATGGACATGGGCAGCAGTGTGGTGATTGCTGGGGGAAGGGAGTTTGAGGGAACTAAATACTAATGGGAAAAAAAAGCTTCAGAAACACAAATAAATAAATAAATAAATAAATAAATCTAAAATAAAAATTAAAAAATAAAAAAAGAAGTGAAGCTTTACTCTAATTAAAGTCAGAATTGGATAAGAAATCACTTTTGATAGTAGGAAAAAAAATGACATATCTCCTGCTATAGGATTCTCTAATTAAATTTTTAATATTGACATAATATGGTATGGTATCAACAGTAACTTTAAATTATTTGGATTGGTTATCAATAAGTAATTTACACTTTTAGATAATCATCAGATTTTCTGGAATTATGTCATGTGAAAACACCACAGTAACTTGTTCCATGGAAATATATCACCAAAGTTCTGTCTTTATGAGGAATATGTTTAAAAATAAGTGTTCTCAAGGTGCATGCATATCTTATTAGAAGTCTAAGAATTCATCATATGGTAATGAGGTCAGTCAAACTTAGTTATCACCACTTTACCCTTCTCTGCCCAAATCTCTTCTTACCATTAGCAGATTCAAGAGTAAACAAGGACACTCTTGACAGGACCATTTGACAATTTATTCACTTCCGGTTATAATCACCATTACTCTGCCCAAAGTTGTTATTTCTTCTCAAAGACCCCAAATTCTTCAATAGTCCTGTCAATCTTCAATATCCCTATCAAGCTCCTGGAACTACTCCTTAAAGATCTTAAATCTTTCTGCTGGACCCCACTTCAAAAAGGGGTCCAGCAGACAGGGATTGAGGCCTTGCTTGACAGAATCATAAAGACTTTAAAATTGAAACAGAATATTTGTGTCCTGGGCTGCATTTCTTTGGAATATTTTTAATGTGGGTTATAATGTTGCATATCTTACATTACTGGAATACCCCAATGTAAATAGATATAAAAGTTAGGATGGTATTTATTGCGGAGAAGCAGTAGTACTCCAAATCTGAGATGGCATAATCAATTTTAACTCAATCTCAGTTATGTCCGCAAGGCCTGGGTGGAGAGAGTAGATACATAAATGAGTGGATATGGAGGTACATAATAGATAGATGGATATATAGATAGGTAATAGATGATAAATATACAGAATTTGAAGGAACAATGTTCAACTAATTGAGCTGCTCAATGAGCCCTAATTTCAGACTTTCAGGACACAATTGTACGTTTCTGGGCTACATGGACTACACATGCATGCCTCTAACTAGCTAGGAACATTGTCACTTCCAGAGCAGAATCAAGCAAGTATCTGCTATTGTTCTTAAATCCACTTTCTAATCTGAAAGCCCACTACTTCATTTATATGACAAGTCAAACCCACTAAACCCCAGGAAATGGTGACAGAATTTCATTGTTCTTTATAGTGTTTATAACTGAGCTGATCCTGACCCTGGCTTGTTTTACGGCCTCTGTTTCAGTTAGGATGCTTTCTCTGCGATACTTTATAACCTGTGTAATAATCTAGAAAGTCATATTTTTACTTATATTAGAAAAAGGATTGCAAAATTCAACTCCAGAGTTGGGTCAGTGACTTAATTATATCATCAAAGAACAAAGATCTCTCTCTTTCTCTCTCTCTCTCTCTCTCTCTCTCTCTCTCTATCTCTCTATCTCTCTATCTCTCTATCTCTCTCTCTATTTCTCTCTATTTAATGCCTTCACCATACCTATCCTAATACTACTTGCAGTCTGAAGTAGCACATCCTCATAAAATAGTTTCTTAAGCAGCAAGAAAGATGACAGATGCAAAAAGGAGCCTTCTCTCTCCATGCTACTTTTTACTAGGGAGAGAAACATCCCCCACATTGCTCTCTTCCTCTCAGCAGATGTCCTCTAACATTTCATTGGCTGGATCTAGACCATACGCCTATACTAGAGGCCAGGATGCAGAGAAAAGGGAATCCTAGTGCTAAGTCATTTTTGAGAGAATCCCCCACCTTCGAGATCAAAATTGTTGTTGTATTACTGTGTCAGTGCAGAAATGACAGTGAAAGAATTGTTAGCTTTGCACAAGGACCCACCTCCTGGGGTGTCTTTAAGTGAAAAGTGTTCAAAATTCAATTACACAGTGGATTGTAGACATGGAGGGTGTACCAGGTACCTTATATGAAGAGGAACATTTCAACATCTTTTTAAATTTAGTAGTTGATATCCTTTTGACTGTCCTTGGGTCATATTTGCTGGTGAAAATATTCCCATTGATCCTTATAACAATGTTCACATCTGTTTATCCATTCTAACAGAAGATAACAGAAGACTGGTCCTCAGTGCTCTCAGCCCAACCAGTTTGTCTTAGCATTCTTAGCATTGCTTTCCACCTGCAAAGACAAAAAGATGACCACCAGATAATTCTTTTTATGTTCAAACGTGTCAAAAGAATCCAAAGAAAACAAAATGGTGGTATCATGATGATACTTGTTGATGTCACTATTATCATCTTTCCAACAGAAGACAAACCTACTGAAAAAATGAGCACTTTCAGTCTTTGAACTTTAACCTTTGCTGAAAGTGACCAGTAGGCTATGAAGACTGTTTCCTTTTACTGCATTTTTTTACTCATGTGAATTCTAGGTGCATATTGATCGCTGGTTCAGTCCAGGCAACTGACATGCTTTTACTAATCATACAGTATCAATGCAGGTGTCACCAAATGTCAAATGCAATTCCACTTTTTATTTTTATTTTGTAAGCTTTTGGAAAAGTTCCAGGTCCTCACATATTGTGCAATAGCAATGACTGCCTTGGAGGTTTTGGGACGTTCATTGCCAGAATGAACAAAATAACAGGAACAATTTTCATTAACTCCTGCCACCCAGCGATTAAGGCATGAAAGGGCCTCTGAAATGAATTTACCAGTTCTAATGGGATTATAAGTAAAGTAAGGGATCAGATTACTTTGAAAGCTCCCCCCCACTTATTTCTATTTCACTTCTGTGCACTGTGATCCTAAGGGTAGTAGCACGAATTAACAAGCATCTAAAAAGTTCTGTAATGAAAGATCATTGAATATCTATCGAATTGTTCGTATCTGCTGTCAAATTGTTTTGACATTGATGGTTTTCAAGTAACCCTGGCAGAAAGGTACGATATGTTATCCGTATGGTAAAAGTAAGTTCACTGGTTGTTTATAGTGCTTGAATCTCTGAAGTAAAGGTATGAGTAATATAGAGCACAAATGTTTAATCATGGTTTTATTTCGGAAGTTAGAAAAATGGCAGGTGGGGGGTGGGTAGGCCAGGGGAGAGAAATGAGGGGGAAATGGGGAAAACTGTAGTTGAACAACAATAAGAAAATTAAAAAAAAAGAAAAATGACAGTAATGATAAAACTTCTGCAGTCCATAATTTGGGCTTGTTTGCACATTAATGATTTTTCCAAGTAGAATACTCTCTACTACTTCCTGCTAGCCATTGGCATGAGCCTGACCGCCTACACGCTATTTCACCCATTTATGTTTGAAAAACCCATAAACATTTTTGTTTGCAATTTTGTTTCTTTTATGTTTTAAGTCAGCTTTGAATGTTACAATATTTTAATCGACAAACTTTTGTCAAGTATTTTCCTGTAAATTTTATTTACTTTTAAGTATCATCTTGTCCTTCAATCTTTTAACCTAAAATAACATATACATTTTTGACAGAGGCTTTATGTTTTAACAGAAGAGTGTGGACATTTTTATTTTAACATTTAGGCAAAAGTACACTGTAGAATGGTACGTTTTCTCATTTATCTCACACAACTCTACAGCTATTCCCGGAGAAATTTGTTTTGTTTGTTTTCTTGTTTAAAAGACTGCTTACAGATAGACAAAAATTTTCTGTAGAAAAAAATTTGTCAAAATGTCTAATTCCCAGTTAATGATACTGCAACTACATTCTCTTTTTAAAAAGTAAATAATGTATTTTATAAATTACTTTTTCACATATGAAAAGTCAGTTTCTACTACAATGTTGTCTTTACTAATGTCTACTGTTGCACTCTTTTTGATGTATCATGCAGTAAATTTATGAATCAATATTGGCTTAAAAATAAAAGCAAATTGGTTGAAATGTTTGAAACATGTACCCCAGCAAAACCACCCGATCAATAATTGGAAAACAATAATTTAAATTTGTTTTTAACCTCTATATAAATGACATTTTGTAGTTTTGCACATGTTGATAATTAAGGGGATACAGTTTTATACTAAATTCAGGGTGGTTAGACTCCAAAAATATGTCTGCTTTAGAAAAACTTGAAATAATTAAAACTATAGTGAGCTTCCACATTATGGACATTTTGTACTGCTAATTAGCAGCTACTACTTTTTAAAATGAAAAACACTTTTCTACCTTAACTAGATATACATAAATTCTCACAGTAGTCTCTATCAATCTCCTTAGATTGCCTGTTTAACCAAGACAGAAAATATTTTCTGGGATGCTTTTTTACTGTAGGTAATTAGCTAACTATTAGTAAGAAAGGAGTCCAAGAAGAGTTAATTGAGCTTAATAAACTTTGGAGCATAAGCCTATAACATTGCTACTCCAAGGCAATTAATAATCTTCCATTCTGCCCTTTGGTTCAATTGTTGGGGGATGCAGAGGGAGGTGCTTAACATAAGAGGCTTGTCAGTCTAACTAGTGGGGTATAGACCTATTAAAAGCCTACAAAAACCTGGGAAGTTGATTGGTGGTTTTGAAAAAGTATCTGGTCCATCCTAAACCCAAGCTAATATATATATGCCAGGAGAAAAAAAGAAGTTCTCTCTATCTTTCTCTCTCCCCCTCTCTCTCCCTCCCTGCACTCACCTTGTACACTTGTGCATCCTCTTTCCATAGCCACGTGTCATTAGCAGCCACGACTCCAGGCACAGGCTCTATCCAGGTGGGATCCTGAGTACCTCAGCTCAGCAACAGACTGCAGCCAGGAACTCAAGCTAAACTAGCCAGATGCTCCAAACAACTGACCTTTAATATGAAGCAGAACCTCTGGAAACTGGCTTTTGCTTTGGCCTTGCAGAGGACAAGGTAGGACTTTTTCTATGGTGGGACAGACGGAGAGCGGACATATGAATGAACCATTTTACCGCATCACAGTCTCCCATGTGTGGGTCCTTGGGATGCTTTCCTCATGGTCCCGTGTAAGAGCCTCATTAAGATCTATAAAGAAAGTGTCTTTTTTCTGAGTCAACTGGCCCTAGTCCTCTTTGCAGTCATTTACTTCTGATTTTGTTTGTCTGGTTTTTATTCTTCTTTTACTTTTTTTCTTCCTGTCTCCACACAAATGTGTATCATGTCAGTCTTCAGCAGTTTATCTTCCTGACTTCAAAGTTCTTCTCCCTGCCTTTCTTTCTTCCTTCCTTCCCTTTCCTTTTCCCTTTACTTCCCTTTTCTTGAGGTTAGGGAATCCAGAGAAGAAGGATTATTAGCATGCCTGCCTCTAATCAGAATTGTTTAAAATAAAGATTTATTTCTGTAAATAAAATACACATTTTTTCTTTTTAATTTTTTATTGTTGTTCAATTAAACTTGTCCCCATATCCCCCCTTTACTCTCCCATGCCCTACCCACCCCCCATTTCTAAGTAATTCCAGTTTATCAGAGGATGATTGAGTTTGTTGAATAATTCTCTGCTTGATAAATGACCTGCTAACTATAATTTAGTTTGTTCTTTTAAGTAAAATAATGTATTGTATTATTCCATTGCCATTTATTCCCTTTATATCCCCTCTCCTCCACAACCACCATGTTGTCCATGTCCATGAGTCCTTTGTCCTTTTTGCTCCATCCCTCCACCTCCTAGCATCGCCCCTGCCCAACCCTTAGCTGTCACCCTACTCTCTATCTATGAGTCTGCCCCCCTTTTCCTTGTTAGTTCAGTTTGTTCATTAGACTCCACCTATGAGTGAAATTGATAGGGGACTCAAGAGTTGGAAAATTTTAGCTTAAGGTAAAGAGTTATAAGTCTAGCAAGTAATGTGTATGTTAAAGCTTTTGTTTCAGAAACTACAGATAAAGCCTGTCCTGGGTCTTGGGAAAACAGCTGACCTCCTGGGGCACTGCTAAAGATTACCTCCTGGGGACAACTGGAGGCATTCAGGCCTTTGAGTCCCAGGGAGAGACAGACGACCACTGCCCCAGCTAACAGCTAACTGCCCAGGACAGGAATGTTGCAGCTTCTTTCACCTAATCCTCCCTGAATCTCAAAGCCCTCACTACACCTTGTCTATTCCCTGTTATAAAAAGTCTGGCCTGGAAAGAGAAGAAAAGATGGACTGTTAGGGTATGAACCCACCATCTTCTTGGATCACCAGCCATCTGAATAAAGGGCCCATAAGGATTCAATCGCTGTCATTGCTTATTGGGTTTGGTAGTGACAGGCAGCCTGAACACCAGTGTCTTTTCCGATTTCAAAATCGTATGGTATTTGTCTTTCTCTAACTGTCTTATTTCACTTAATGTAATGTTCTCTAGGTCTATCCATACTGTCGCAAAAGGTAAAATTTTCTTTTTTTATGGCCAAGTAGTATTCAATTATGTAAATGTCCCATGTTTTATTCACTCATCTACTAATGGGCACTTGAGCTGCTTCCATATTGTGGTGCTTGGGAAATAATCTAACAATAAATGGCACTAAATATATACATTAAAGTGTCCAACCCAAATCATAGCGTAGCTGAATGAATAAACAAGACCCATACATGTACACGCTGCCTTCAGGAGACCCACCTCAAATAGAAAGATGCAGACAAAAGTAAAGGGATGGAAAAAGATATCTCGTGCAAATAGAAAGGAAAAAAGCTGGGGTAGCAATACTCATATCCAACAAAACTATACTTTAAAACCAAGGCTATAGTAAAAGCAAAGAAGAACACTACCTAATGATAAACAATCCAACAAGAGAATATAATTTAGTTCTTATATACTAACATTGAGGGAATTTGTTTACTTTTTCATGGTGACTCTTCCAAAGCCTAATTATTGCCCAATTGAATTAAATTACATGTTTTTGTAAAAGTGTATCTCCATTTAAGTTTCTAAAGTCACTTTGAGGTTTGGAACTATTATTATTATTATTGTTACTATTATTTAGAGAGAGAGGTGAAGGGAGAGAGACAGAGAGGGAGAGACATATCAATATGAGAGAGAAACATAAATAGGTTGCCTCTCACACAGGCCCCAACCCCTGCATGTGCCCTGACTGGAACCTGCAACCTTTTGCTTTGTGGAACAAAGCCCAACCAACTGAGCCACACTGGTTAGGGATGGAACTCTTCTTAAAAAATAATAGTTTGTGGGAGACATTT
The DNA here is from genome assembly GCF_022682495.2 of Desmodus rotundus. Lineage (NCBI taxonomy): Eukaryota > Metazoa > Chordata > Mammalia > Chiroptera > Phyllostomidae > Desmodus > Desmodus rotundus. Next base: position 27,356,211 of record NC_071397.1, read on the forward strand.
GCTTTCTCAGCATAAACTGCACAGTTATTTATAATTATCATTAGAGGCTCATAGAATTTAAACATATCCTTGAAACTAGATTTCTCTCCTTCAAGTTGACATTCTGGTTCTATGGTACTGATTGTCATTTTAATTCTAAAATGTTAGTATTGGAACTTATATTTGGGGTGCATGTCCAGAATGATTACAAGAATATATTTTTATAAAGAATTTTGTTGATAAAACAATTAACATCCTAAGTCATTTTGAAAATGTGGAAGGAATGCTCGGATAGAAGCTAGCTTATCTTAATATACTTAAAGAACTCCAGTTTTGCAAGTTGAGTGCAGTTGACTGGGAAAAGGAAGAACAGTTCTTGTTCTGATTCTTGGCACCTACATTGTCAGGTTTTGAAGAAAAGTTTGTTCCTACAATACTTTTAAGCTGTTTCCTCAAAGGCAAAAGCATGGTTGCAAACGTACTGGGATTTAGCTTCTTTGATGTAACATTACTTGTCAGATTTCTTGGTAAATAGAAAGATTACCTAATCCTGCCTCTCTAATTATAAAGCCTGAAGCAAGGCTGGTAAGGAATTTGGTAGATTGTGTCTTGTCAGATACCACAAAAATGCAAGTCTCTTCATAGTTAGATTGTTTACATAAATGCAGATGGATTGTCAATCTTGAAGTACAATAATTATTTTAATAGATTATTACATTAATTAGGTGGTAACCAAGAAGTAAGTGCACGTTTAACCCAAAACAGATGTTGTTTTTAGTTGGTACCATTTTCCTCTCAACATTCAGACGTAGAGATTGTGCATTTTATTGATAGAAAACGGAGCATGTGCTTGAAGTTTTGAATTGGGTGGATGTATATATTTTATAAATTCAAGTTGTAAAATATGTAAAGCTGTTGCTTTTTAAATAGAATATAAATTTCACAAGGCAGATAAAAGCCTGTATATTATATATTTTTAAATGCATGTATCAAATTTTTATTAGTTGAATAAAAACTAGGTTGTGCATTTCATGGAATTCAGCTGCTTTTAATAATAAAACAACTGTCATTGAAAAAAAAAAAAGGTCGAAGTGTTCTTGCCCCACCATCCTCTCGGTGATATCTTCTCACCCTGGCTTGCTGTTAGGTGGAATTGTGTGAAATTGATTTAGCCAGAATCCCCCCGCCCCTGATGTAACCCCTTAAAACACATGCATTTTATATTATTAAATCACATCTCCATTAAAAACAAAACAGATGTGATCAGTGAAATCACTGAACTGATTTAGTTCCAGGCACTTATGAGTATGACTTCTGAAGTCTGTTACCCACATCACCAGATACAACTGGCACTCGGCTCTCAGTGGACCCTTTTCATGGAACTGAGCCTCTCTGAGGATCAGTGCAGCCATCTGCAGTGCTGCTAGGTCCTGTTTGTAAAAGCTTACCCCTTTGATAGTGGGAGGTGCTCAAACTAAGTCCAATTTTACTACATCGCCTTGGACACACTGGTCCCAATTTTATCCCCCTCTGCATGTAAATTGTCTAAACATCTCTCATTTCTAAGTCTGTTTTCTTATTTAATAGCACTACTGTGTGATTAAGATATCTTCTAAAAATTCAGTTTAGTTACAAATAATCCTAAAAAAGATCAGTAAGTTATTAGTCATGTCAATCTCAGGTTACCCAGCAGCCCTTCTGAGTTCTAGGGCCCCAATAACTAACACTTGTTAAATGAACCCATCAACTTACTTCCTATTGAGTCTGGCCAAGTGATAAATTGTGCTTTCCCAGTGATATTTTATACACTTTAATTGATAATAGCTTCTTATGAAAACAATAAAGCAAACAATTCTTCAGGCTGAAAACAGAATTGACACCACAGGAACAATACATTATTTGTTGATCAGTAATAGATCTTTGCCATGATACATAAATCATTCCTGTAAATAATAAAAGTATTTCTCAGCAGCATTCTGAACCTTTCGATTCCATTCGACATTATCTCATTTGGCCCTCTTAGCAACTTTAAGAAAGAAGATGTCAGATGCCAGCCTTAATGTTCTGTTGAGTAAATGGAAGTAAAGAGCCTTGGAGTTATTGTTCACAATCACACAGCAGGCCAGAGGCAGCCACAGGAAAGTTCTGAGCGTTCAAATTCATAATCCAGTAAATGTTTTTTCTTTCAGACCACAGAGCGCAAACCAGACATCCTTACGCTATATCTGGCCTGCAGGCATACTTTTCTGGCTTACACAGTTTTAGTACACACTTTTAAATTATGTGACAAATTCAGAGATTTTGACCAGAAAATCGAAATTTCATACCTCTTTGCTGGGCTCAAAAATTCAGGAGTTCCTTAGGCAAAAAATCTGAAAATGGCCCTCAACACAGAAGGCAAGGAGAGACCAGCACGAGACACAGACCACTCCAGATTGGTAAGTGACAGGTTTAATGAGCGAGGGAACTTATATACAAGTTTATCAGGTGGCAAGATGAAGAGATCATGGCTTCTGCCAGCCAGAATCTTAGAAGTTTACATAGAGGCCTTCACTGGGTTCAGTCCTGTATCCGTCAGGATAGTGTCAGCTACAGCTCTCTCAAGGCACCGTGCATCCTTGAAAATGGCTCCCCTGTGGGAATGTCAGGCAGAACTGAAATTCTCAGTGCAGCACAGGGCCTGAGGAGTCTGCAGTTCTGTGGGTTCAGTTTGCAGGTCAACCAGCCTCTCAATGACCTGTTCCAACACTCTCTTTAATAATAACAAGATCTGAGAATGCTCATCTTTTCTCTATAGCAAGATTTAGTTGAGTGGAGTAGTGATTGTTCTTTTATGTAGTTTGCACGATTTCCAATTTGCAATGGGCACCGTTAACTGGTCCATCCCATGTCTCTTAAATACATTTGGATCTTCCTGGGCACTGGAACATATATAGTTTGGGATGCTGCATTAGACTGTATTACCCTTCAGAGAACTAACCACATGCCTCGGCTTTGTGTCTTTCCTTATCATACTCTTCGGCTTTTTCCTGCCACAGTTGGGTACTCAGGTTCAGTCCTTTTTGTCTGGGTCTCACTTTTGATGACAGACAACTTATGTTACAACATCCTCAATTTTTAGGACTTTCACATAAATGCTAGAACAATTATAACATATACAAGTACAACATAAAGAATACTCAAAAAAAATTCTCCTGACTTTTAGAAGATAGCCAGGAAGAATCACCCTCAGAAACTTCAGGCAGCTTGGCTCTGCCTCTTCCATTCTGATGATCGCTCAAAATCCCCTTTTCCCATATAGATGATCATTCCAAGCTAAAATGACCACACCTCTTCTGAAGTCAAAAACATTTACTTCACAATTTATTCACATTTATGTCTTTTCTGATTGTCCCTTAAAACATGTGTATATAAATTGGGCTGCTTTGATATGTAGCATGAGGACAACGAAAGACTTATGACAGCAAAAACTGTGTCTTACTTGTCTTTGCGACCCCAGTTCCTCAAGCCCCCATGGCACAGTGTAGACACTCAATAGAAAAACATCGAAGAAACAAAATCTTTCTTCACGACCCGTCCTTGTTATTCTTTGTGACTTGGTTCTTACCAACCTGAGTTCAGAAATTTCCTCAGGAAGATGATATGATTTAGTGGAAAATTTGCAGGGTCCAAATACAACAATCCAGTCTCCACAATTTAGCAGCCTGGTGACTTTTGACATGTCCTATAGTATAAATTTAATTTTCTCTATTGTAGAATGATACCACTTACCTCAGAACTCTAGTTAGGATCTACTGGGGACTTAGAAAGTACTTCAGCTGGTAACTTAGAAAGCCCTGTTTGAGTAAAGTACTGCGGGATTACGTGTACAATGCTTTGTAGAAGTACTCATCCTCCAGTGACTTCTGCCCGGTGTTCTGAGCAGTCTGGCATTTATCAAAGTGCACCATGCAGTCTTAGTGTACTCTATTAATAATTTACTTTGTAAAATAACTTAAATGAACACTCTTTGACTTAGATGTTTGCAACCACAGTAGCATTTTATTTGGGGATTATAATTTGTATAACACAAAAATAAAGTTGCCCTGGTGGGTGTGGCTCAGTGGACTGAGTACTGACCTGCCAACCAAAAGGTCACCAGTTAGATTCCCAGTCAAGGCACATGCCTGGGTTTCAGGCTGGGTCCCCAGTTGGGGGCATGCAAGAGGCAACTACACATTGATGTTTCTCTCCCTCTTTCTCCCTCCCTTCCCCTCTCTCTAGAAGTAAATAAATAACATATTTTAAAAAATAATAATAAGCCCCTGCGACCCCAGGAAACCAGCTGTGAAGAAGTGCTTTCATCCTGTTTTTGCATTACTTTCTGACTACTGGTGATCGTGACAGAAACTTGACCAGAGTGGGCCAGGACCAATGATCAGCAGGCTGTCCTCAGTTACTAAAAATCACACATCTTCACTACTGAATCACAGACTGTTAGGGAGTCTGCTAGAGATTTTTGCTGGGGAAAAAAATCTTTATACTGCGAACAGAATATGGCTTTGGGCAGGTCATTTGACTGTACTTGTAAGGCAGTGAATTAATTAGCTATTCAGTAGGATATATATATAGATTTAGGTAGTTAAAATTTTGAATAGAAGTGGCAAAAAGAATATCAATTAGATTCCCCAGAAAACAAACACAATGACTTATTCACTCTGGTCTTTTCTCCCTCACACTACTTCTTCTATCTCTCGTAGGGTCTATTCTTGGTTAATCTTGATAAAGCAAATTTTCTAGGTAAGTTATTTTTTTCCTATCCAGATCCATATCTCTGTCTGGTGCTTAGTAAGTAGGTCACTTCCCCCAATTCCATTCCTGATTCAATTGAAAGCCCTGAAGCACACTTTCAGCCTCAGAGGATGATAAAGCCCAGCTCTCTCAGAGCACACTGCTCTACCCCTGAAATTTAAAGAGGGCGTATAGCACCATTTGCATGCGGCATTCTCTCCCTCTAGAGTGCGTACGCACTCTCCTCTGTGCCGCGTCCAGATGCCTGTGCCTTGACCCATCTCTTTTTGGCCAGTTTATTGGCCCCTTCCTCCTGGACTCTCTTCTTTTTTTATCAGTATGGATCCCAAGGTTAGTAACCGTGAATTCACTCAATAACTGTGAAATCCCCTCGAGCAGGGATAGTTCTCATTCTTCTAATGCACTGACCTTTTAAACTCCTACCTCTGTCCCAGTCCAGCTGGAGAATTTATCACCTCTTGGGCTACTGAACACATTGAAAGAAAAAAAAAATCATGGCACTTTTTAGATTGATGTTAACACAAATCTATGGTCTCCAGCATAAAATGGATTATCTTTGTCACTCTACAGACCTTTCCTTCTGTCCCCCATCATTCCCTCCCAATTCTTCTAAGCACCTGCTGCAAACCTGTATGATCTTCCTCAAGTTCATCCCTCATGCTCTGCACTGGTCTGTTTCCCTGAACAATACAGGCCAACAGTTTTCAGCCGGTGTGCCACACCACACTGGTGCACCGCAAGAATTTTTAAACATGAAATATCTGACTAGTTAGTTGGGGCACTGACCTCTTTTCCCTGAGGTTGTCAAATTTAAAAAATGACAACAGCCAACACAATGATAGCTGTCTGGTATGAGTGAATCAAAATTATACCTATTTTTTGTCAGATCAACAAATATCAATATCTATCTATCTATCTATCATATATATATATATATATATAGTGTGTGTGTGTGTGTGTGTGCGCCACAGAATTTGAGTACTCGTTTTATCTGTGCCATGAAATGAAAAAGGTTGAAAGTCACTGATACCAGCTGTCATCTCTTTGTTCCCACAGCAAAATGGAGGATCTGGCTAATCCCCCTCAACACCAACACTACTTAAAAACAAATCTAAACCCATTAGTTTGTTCCCTGCTTGTATTAATTTTAAAGATATGTGTGTGTAATACCTTTTTAAGGGATATATCAGAATATTAGCGAATGCATGCAAATAATCTGTTGCACATTATAAGCCATGCTTACAGTTTTAAAATTATTTCTTGTTTTCTTTTTTGTGGTTGTTCAAGTATAGTAGTCTCCATTTTCCCCCACCCCAGCTATCCCCACCTCCCACCCTTGATCCTACAATTTTTAAACCCACCTCCGGAACCAATGTCATTTAGATCCAATCTACACAAACAATGAACACAAAATTTTTCCATACATGTTGATTCTCTGTAAAGTATTTATGCTTCCTCACTTTTTCAGAACAAATATGAAGTTATTGTGACCCTTTGAAATTTAGCTTCATTTGTTCTTTACTGTACTTTCCACTAAGCTGTATCACTCAGACTTGGAGACGAAGGAATTTAGGAGAGATGTGGAAAGAGTCCATGGATTCTCTGAAGTGCCTGAATCTGAGTATACCATTTCTGAGCCTGTGATTTTTTTCTATTCTCACTCCAGGACATTTTTTTTTCTCATTTTAGAGACAGGGGAAGGAAGAGAGAGAAACATCACTGAAAGAGAGAAACATTGGTTACCTCCCATACATGCCCGGACCAAGAAATGAACCCGTAACCTACGTATGTGCCCTAACCAGGAATTGAACCCCTAACCAAAGGGTAGACACTCCACACACACTGGCTAGGGCAAGGCATGTGAGTTTTAAATAAAGAATGTGTTAAGGTTATGTTATAGGCACTACAGTGATGTTTGAAAAATATACTTGTATAATTACCACAACTGATATATAGATTTTTTTCATCACTCCAGAAAGTTTCTTTTGTCTTTTTGTTGTCAACTCAATGCTTGGCCCCAGGTAACTGCAGAACTGTTATTTGTCATTGCAGCTTAGTTTTGCTGTTGCATATGAATAGAATTATACACTGTGTATTATTTTGTATCTGATTTCTTTTGCTCAACATCAAGTTTTGAGATTCATTTGTATTGTTTTTTCAATAATTACTTTCCTCTTTATTGTTAAGTAGTATTCCTGTGCATGGATGGATGTATTTGTGACTTTTTGAGGAAAGTGTGTTCATGGCTTTTTTACAGATCCTTAAGATCGTTATCCAAAAGAAGTAAAACAATCATTGTTTTAAATAGAGCTCACAGATCCTCTCCCCAATTCATCTCATCAGAAGGATAAGACTTTTGCTGTGAATTAGGAAACACAATTGCATTTTGCTTTTCTTCTTGTATGCTTCTATCGTCTGTATCTTACTTGAGAGGCAGACTTTCATTTGGGAGGTAATTTCCTCTTCCACACTTAGGAAGGTCAAACATCAAGGGAAGGCCAGGGACCAGCTTCATAACGTGAAACAAGCTACTTAAGCTTCTCTTTATTGAACTCTTGGGATAGGAGTTGATATACAACCATTCTTGGAAATTCACATTGTCCAGGTTAGCACATTAACAAAGGGTACATAAAAAGAATGTAAGATCCACAGCTTAATTTTAAGTTAAGAATATATTAGACTAACATATTTTCTGCAATAAACATATCCCTTGAATAGTTAAAGTTATGAGAATATTAAATATTCCCTATGAAATGTCAGGAAATTGAATATTAAAGAGAATTCAGTGATCTTGTATAAGGCTGTATTGATGCAACTAATAACAAAAAGACTGAAAATATTCTGAGGTTATTGAGTCAAATGTCTTCCTTCTAATCCATAATACCCAGTATAGTCCTATGAATATAAAAGATATCTAGAAAAATGATCAATTGATATTAATCTTTTAGAGGTTTCATGCCACTAAAAATATGCTTAAACATTTTTTCTCCTTTTCTTTTCTCAACTTTGGAAATTAAGCTTAAAGGAAATTGCCTGACATGCCAAAAGGAAGCCTAGGAACTTATCACTTACATTTTGTGAATGATTAATGGTTCCATCAAAAATTAGTAAGTGCAACGCTGACTGGTGTGGCTCAATGGAATGAGTGTCCACCTGCCAACCATTGGTTGCTGTTTGGATTCCCAGTCAGGGCACATGCGTGGGTGGTGGGCCAGGTTCCCAGTAGGGGGCACTTGAGAGGCAACCACACAGTGACATTTCCGTCTTTCTCTCCCTTCCCCTTCTAAAAATAAATAAATAAAATATTTTAAGAAATAAAAAATAATAAGTTCATCTATACATGTAAAAAATAAAATAAAAACTAGTCATAAACTATTTCAGCCTTGCCTATTATTCTTAATATTAAGAATTCTATTTGGATACACTTCTATTTCTGATGATATCCTTTCAAGTAACTCATTTCCCCTTTCATCTTACATGTGACTGAGTTTTAAGAACACACATGTATAATATATTTAAAGAGAAAATGTACATGGAGTTTTGGATTTTCTCTAAAGTTACATTCACATATTCATCTTTTCTTCTAAGTTTGTAGTATTATTGTTAGACTGCATATGACCTGCAGTACTTCACTTACCACCATATTTCTTCTTATTTCACTTCGGAAATTGATTTGTAGATTAAAATTTCTGTACTCTACTTGAAAGTGGGTAATCTAGATTTGAAGGTGAAATGGAGTTCTCATTACCTAGTATCAATAGCTACCAAATATATGATTGCACAAAACATAAAACATAAAATATTTAGGTGTTTCCTGAATAGTTCTTACAGGATGATTAACTGATATTGTGGAACTTCTAAAGTATCAGGCTGTGAATGTTATTGGATATCAGAAATATAGCATCTTACACAGTTTCCCTGGTTCTTAAATGTCAATCTTCTCCTGTATTTTATTTTTTCTCATATTTAGAGAGAGAGAAAGAAACATTGATATATTGTCCCACTAATTTATGCATTCACTGGCTGATTTTTGTATGTGCCCTGACCAGGGATCAAACTCACAACCTCGGTGTATTGCGATGGCCCTCTAACCAAATGTACTGCATGGTTGGGCCAATGTTCTCCTGTCTTTGAAAATGCTCATTCCTTTCCAGCACACAAGGGGCAGTCTAATTGCAATTATTGTTTCATTTTTAAGGATATTTTTAAAACAAGATTAAGAAGGGTAATGATATTAACTTCAATATTTGAATAATGTGTATTGCCACTACTTTTAAACATGTATTTATTTAGTTGAGAGAGAGGAACGGAGGGAGAGTGGAAAGGAGGGAAACATCAATGTAAGAGAGAAACATCGCTTGGTTGTCTATGGCACTTGCTCCAACTAGTTCCAAACATGAAACCGAGGCGTGTGCCTTGACTGGGAATCTAACTGGCAACCTTTTGTTTTGCAGAAGATGCCCGAACAACCGAGCCAAACTGGTCAGGATGCCACTTATTTTAATAACACCATTTAGTGAGGAACTACATTAATATTATATATTAAACACAAATATTCAATATGAAGCATTTGTTAAAATTTAGAAATCTCTTTTCTGTTTTATTCTGAATTTTAGTTCACAAGGCATTTTTAAATAAAATTAAATATGTCCCTGAATATTCATGAAATCTATCAAAAATTAAATTAATTTTATATGTAAACAATAATTCTTTCATCTGATCACTCACCTTTATGCCACTGTTTTAAAGCCACAAGTACCTTTATATTAATTTCAAATGCTTTTTTAAATAACTCATAACTCATACTTTGTCACAATAGCCATTTCCTAATTTAAATGGTTAAAAAATCATTCTTAGATGTATAGTGAGATGTTAAATAACTGATTTCATTTTCTCAATTTTGATAAGAATCCATACTTGGAAATGAACAACAGATGTGAAGTTACCACCAAAGTTCAAATAGAAGTCTTGCTAAGGAAATGGAAACTTAGCGGATACCCACACTGGCAGTATATAAGGGACAGGCAGGTGACCAAATTGAGGATTGTTAGAGAATTATTTAAAGGGAGTTGTCTGTGTGCTGTGCTTCTTCCACTCATCTTTCCCAGTATCATTTTAAGTTAGGTGATGTCAAGAGACAAACTAAGTCTTTAAAAGTGTATTTTGTTTTTTTCAGCAACAGTGGGGGGACTGCCGTCTGATGCTTCAGTGAAAATCTACAGGTGAGAAGGTAAGTGCATCTGTCTCTGATGTTGAGTGATAACCAGCTTGCACTCCCAGATTTTGATTGTGTTCTACGTGCATATGATAAGGTGCTGGGTTGGAGAGCCATCTTGAAGGGAATCTTCCCCAGAGCTCTGTGATCCTGAGTGAAGTGATTCCAACAAAAAAAAGCTTCTTTGGAGGATGTCGCATTGGTTGAAGGATTCAAAAAGGCAGTCCTAAAACTTAAGGTTTCACGCCTTTGAGAAACAAAGCAACGTTGAAAGCCACTCAGCTACAAAGTACCATACAAAGTGCCTTACGTGTTTCGAGGCAGCATATGACACCCCGACGCAAAGAGTTTCCGGAAACCAGCATAAGATACCATTAGCTACATAACACTTGGCCATTTTCCTTTAATCCCCATCCCACTCTCCACACTGGCATCTCTTGTGCATGAATCAGGCCTGAGGTTGTGTGGGAAGGAAAAAAAATGTATTAAATTGAATAAGAGGTATAAAATTTGAAATTATTTTAAAATGAAATGGTTTCTTAATACCTAAAAATGAACAAAGAAAACCTCTGAGATTTGCAGGAAAAGATGTAGGGAGGAGAAATCTGATGGAACACCTTTGCAAGTTACTGATAAAAAGAAATAAAACCATTTTCTGTATTACAGCCTGTTGAGTTCAATTCATTCAGTAATAAGAAGAAACGTTCTGAGAACCAAGATGGCGGCGTAGGTAGACACACTGCGCCTCCTCGCACAACCAGAACTGACAGAGAATCGAACAGCAAGGGGGACCAACACCAAGAAAATAGAAAATAAACATTCATCCAGACTGGTAGGAGGGGCGGAGACGGGCACCGGGGTGGAGAGGACTCGCGTGGCTGTGGCGGGACTGAGACTGGCGGAGTGTGGGACAAATGGCGCAGGCAGTCCGAGCACTAGCAGACCCTGCGGCCCCACATTTGCACAGATAAACCCAGAGGGCGGGACTCAGAGTGGCAGAGATCGGGACAGGCAGAGCAGCGGGTAGCACCCCGCGGCCCCACATTCGTGCACAGATAAACCGGGACGAACGGCGGGGAGCGAAGCAGACCGCTTAACCCAGGGCTCCAGCACGGGAGAAATAAAGCCTCAAACCTCTGATTGAAAACGCCCATGGAGGTTGGGGCGGCAGCAGGAGAGACTCCTAGCCTCACAGGAGAGGTTGTTGGAGAGACCCACAGGGGCCTAGAGTGTGCACAGGCCCACTTACTCGGGAACCAGCACCAGAGTGGCCCAGTTTGATTGTGGGTAGCGGAGTGAAAGATTGAAATCCGGAGGAGAGTGAGGCGGGCGCCATTGCTCCCACTCGGCCCCTCCCCCACGTACAGCGTCACAGCGCAGCAACCAGCATTACCCCACCCCTGGGAACACCTAAGGCTCCGCCCCTTAAAGTAACAGACACGCCAAGACAAAAAAAAAAAAAAATGGCCCAAATGACAGAACACTTCAAAGCTCCAGAAAAAATACAACTAAGAGACGAAGAGATAGCCAACCTATCCGATGCACAGTTCAAAGCACTGGTTATCAATATGCTCACAGACTTGGTTGAATCTATTCGAAAAACAGATGAAAAAATGAAGCCTATGCTAAGAGAAACAAAGGAAAATGTACAGGGAACCAATAGTGATGCGAAGGAAACTGGGACTCAAATCAATGGTGTGGACCAGAAGGAAGAAACAAACATCCAACCAGAAAAGAATGAAGAAAAAAGAACTTGGAAAAATGAGGAGAGGCTTAGGAACCTCCCGGACGCCTTGAAACGTTCCAACATCCGAATTATAGGGGTGCCAGAAGGAGAAGAGGAAGAACAAAAAATTGAAAACTTATTTGAACAAATAATGAAGGAGAACTTCCCTAATCTGGCAAAGGAAATAGACTTCCAGGAAGTCCAGGAAGCTCAGAGAGTCCCAAAGAAGCTGGACCCAAGGAGGAACACGCCAAGGCACATCATAATTACATTACCCAAGATTAAACGCAAGGATCTACATCCAAGATTACTGTATCCAGCAAAGCTATCACTTAGAATGGAAGGGAAGATAAAGTGCTTTTCAGATAAGGTCAAGTTAAAGAAGTTCATCATCACCAAGCCCTTATTATATGAAATGTTAAAGGGAGTTACCTAAGAAAAAGAAGATCAAAAATAGGAACAGTAAAAATGACAGCAAACTCACAGTTATTAACGGCCACACATAAAACAAAAACGAGAGCAAACTAGGCAAACAACTAGAACATGAGGGTTGTCATTAAGGGAGTGGGAGGGGGTGACGGGGGGAAGGTACAAAGAATAAGTAGCATAGATGATAGGTGGAAAATAGACAGGGGGAGGGTAAAAATAGTGTAGGAAATGTAGAAGCCAAAGAACTTATAAGTATGACCTATGGACATGAACTATAGGGGGGGAATGTGGGAGGGAGGGGGGTGGGCAGGATGGAGTGGAGTGGGGGGGGAAATGGGACAACTGTAATAGCATAATCAATAAATATATTTAAAAATTAAAAAAAAAAAAAAAGAAGAAACGTTCTGATGAAACTACCTAAATACTTAGCAGCCTAATTACAATGGTGCCTCACCCATTAGAAGATGCTACTCCTAGCTGTATGACTTGGAAAATAGGTTGAAACAAAACAAATTAAAAGTATACATATACACATGTGGCCAAATCATAGAATGCACAGCTAATGGGGTTCATGGAAGGAAGGTATAGAGTACAAAGATATCAAGATTGTGGAGTAAATTTTAAAATTAGCTAGGAGGGCTTCTGAAATAAGAGTAGGGATATGTTCTCGTCCTCACTCCTCTGTCTGTGTAAACATAGCCCTGAGCAGAGTGGTATTAAGAGGCATTACTTTAAGGGTGACACTAGAGAGCCACATAAAAAAGAGAGTAAAAAATGCAATCCCCTCATAATCATACAGGGTTTATGGCAGTCTTAGTTCTAAAACCTTAAGCCCTTAAAATTGGACCAGAATTGTAGTAGCTGGGAGTTATACAATTGATTTTCAAAGATCTGATTCTAACTCTGATTCATAAGGCTGGTTTTAGATTTAGAACCTTCTTTTAGTCTTAGTTATTTCTACTACCCAGAAAGTACATTAACAATGCTTTCATAAACTATTTTCCATGGATTGCCTCCCTCTTTACGTTCCTGTTTTTACAGAAAGTAAAAAGTTTCACAAGGTACCCTCCTTCACTCACTCCTCTTCCCTCATCTCGTCATTTATCAGAGCTGCTGCCTTCTTTCTAACTACCAGGCTCCATTTCCTCAGCAGCGGCTCCTGGCTTCTCAGCAGCATTACATGTCATAAGATTGTTGCACAAACTAGTTACTGATGGCTTCTCTATGTCCCTTTCAAATTCCATGTATCATTGTCACCGAGGTATAGACATCGTTTTTCTCTGGCATATCTGTTGGATTTTTTATGTGTATGTAATCCTTCGCAAAAGTTTCCCTCTGCCCTTTTTCAAGGGCACACAGCACATCTACATGGTGTCTCTAATGGCCTGAACATGAGTCATCTACTTCTTATCTTCTCAGGAGAAATTAAAAGAAAAAGAAATTCACGATAATATGCCTCTGAGTCGTATGAACATAAACACACACGTACAAATGCACACATACATATGCACACACACAATAAGTGTATGTATTTACATTCCTAAATGTATCAATGTAAACTTCATGAGCATGCTAATATATGTTTTATATTTCAGTGTTGTTTTAATTTTTCTTTGATTTTTATAAGTATACTTCAAGTGGTATAAAAAAAGAAGGATAGTAATAAAATGAGCATATTTAAATTGTCACCACTTTCCTTGGCTGCTATAATTTATTTTCTTGCTTTTCTTAGACATTGCGGCCACTCATTTTCTATTTTCTTTTCAAAATCATGGTTATAAAAAGGTAGAGCTCTTCCAGCTTAGTGCTAACCTCTCTCTTTGCACTTTATATTCTCTCCATATATATTATCTCATCTACAAACAGGCCTTCAATAACCAGCCATCCTCAGATAATTAGCATTTTATCTTTAGCACAGATGTCTCCCCTGAACTCCAAACCCATATGTCTAACCACTCGTCTCAAAGGAATTTCAAATTCAATTTAATATATTCTGCTACAACATGTGGTCCTTTAGTGAGAATTGACTCATACAAAATTGTGATATTGGAAATGATGTAAGTTTAATGTGAAAGACACGTTGGTTCATATGTGATGTTTGTCAGCATGACATGTATTAAATTAATCACTAACGAGCAACTTCACAATTAAAAGGGAAGCCTTAGTAACACATGAAGATCTTAAGGAAAAGCTAAAAATTCTGCTAAAGTACAATTAATGGTTGCTTGATGACTTTAAGAATCACTAAATTTTCCACAGCATTAAACTGGCAGAGCTCTGAATTGAAAATAAGATTCAAAGACATTTTCCCCTGTATTAAAAAAATGTGGAAGAATTCACATGGATCAGATTTGCAATTTTAAACATTTTTCATCAATCTCTTGACATAAGAAACACATGTGCCCATATTTAAGACCACAAGGGACCTACTGACTGAGAAGCTTAGTAACAAATAACAAAAAAATGTAACCCTGTTTGGAATTGTATCATATTTTGTTTCTTCGTGTTTTATGCTGTGCTTACGTATTTTATAGATTATGAGTGGTCTTTCTTAACTTATTTTCTCTATAAATATTACTGTTTTTACTGAATGGTTTTAGAGAATGCAAGATATTTTAGTAATGGGTTTGTGGTATTGTAATTGAAATATCTTTTGTAAAAACGAAACCAAAACCAAAAGCAAGCACACATGAACTGAGCCACAGCTCCTAATGTGGTTGTCTTCCAGAGTTCTCTATTTGAATAGCAACCAAGTTACTTCTGTACCCTCTACAAAAATGACCCCTACCATCTATTAAAGAGGTAATCTTTATTTTCCTCACTCTGCCAACTCCTAGGTGTATATACTGCTAGCGATTTCACTGATTCATTGTATGCATCTTCTTCTCAATACTGGACAGAGTTAAATGTTATGTGATCCTGTGTGAGTGTGTATATGTTTCAGGAAAAATGGTTTGAGTATATTTATGTGACTATAGTCTTGTCTGTTTTGAAAAACTATAAATTCCATTAGAGCAAGGGCAGTGTTTTGGGGGGTTTTTTGGTTGTTGATTTTTTTTTTTGTATCATCTGTCTAAAGAGTGCCTCATGTGGTGTAAATGCTCAATCAGTATTTGTTGAAAATATTTTGAATGAGTAGGTAGATATAATAGGGACAGGACTGGGGAGAGGGTGGCACAATTTCATGACTTTGACCTACTGAATTCGGAGTCAAAAAATAGTAGGACAGCATAAATGAAAATATGACTTTAAAATTTTATTTAAAAATAAAATTATGACTTTATTTTGAAGTCAGTTAATCATTCAATCCTAATGTTAATTTTCTCAATGGTGTTTGTTCTATACTTTTCTAGTCACTGGGAATTAGGTAGAAAATTAAATGATTATGACATATTCACATACTCAAGACAACATTAAAACATATATAGAAAATTATTACATTTTAGATATTTAAAGGGCTTTTAAAAACTAGGTTGTGAGCCCTGGCTGGTGTGGCTCAGTGGATTGAGCACCAGCCTGTGAACCAAAGGGTCACTGGTTCAATTCCCAATCATGGCACATGCCTGGGTTGTAGCCCAGGTCCTCAGTAGGGGGGTGTGAGAGGCAACTACATATTGATGTTTCTCTCCCTCTCTTTCTCCCTCCCTCCCCCTCTGTCTAAAAGCAACTAAATAAAATCTTTTAAAAAATAATTTATTTCAAAAAAATACTAGATTGTGAGATAATAAGGAAATATTACCAGAATTAGAAGATCCAGATTTTAGAACCAGCTTATTGCAAATCAGTAACTAATCACTCTAAAATTTAATTACATCTATAAAATGAGCAGCTTAAGTACATGATTAAGTCTTTGTAGCTTTAAAATCACTCATGATCATACAGCTCCTGAGAAGTAGGAAAAGAAACTGATCAAATTTTGCCAGAATCCTTTCCTAGGTACTTTAAAACAAATCAGGAAACAGCAGTGAACAAAAGGAGACACTCCTAATTTTTAATTAAATCTATGAGGATAAATTTAAATGCTGATATACCTCAAAATAGATCAACATCAAAATGTCTTGGTCTATAGTTAAGAGATGACTTAGAATATGAAAATAAATAATATTTAGAAAAGAGTAGATCCAGCACAAAAAGCAAAAGATGTGATAAAATGACGATGTAGTAATTAATTAAAGATAAAATTGCACAGAAAATATGAACCGATTTTGAGAGTTTTAGATATAGCCATAGACATCTGTGCTTGGTATTAGAAAAAATATAAAGAAACAAAAACAGAAATTTAGTGAAATTGTAGCATTATCACTTGATGCTCTTATACCATCAGCTTGCTTTGGGTCTTGGACAGACCAAAACTTAGTTTTGTCTAGTTTTCCTTAAGCTTCACATAATCAGTCTTAATTTCAAATTAACCATTTTAGTTAAAATTATGTGCATTACTAAGGAGTCTTTACTATTGTGCTGGGTGGTTTATCAAAATAAACTAAAGGATCTTTACCCTTTAGTGTCCTTCTCTCTGCCAAACAAGGAAATTTATCAAGATGATTGGCATTTGGGATATATGCAAAAATGTCGATAAGTGAATGAATGAATGAATGAATGCTTTAGGAAACTAAAGAAATGAAGAGGAGGTCAATATTAATCACAGTTCAGAAATGACTGTTCCTTTTTTTTCTGGAAAAAAAAGAGTCTAGATTGGATTTGATATTACACAACCCTGAGAACCACAGAAATCCTCATGCTAGGATTGTAGGGTTTTCTACAAAACTATTCTAAGAATAGTACATATTCACTAACATAGATAGATTTATAGCATGGTAATACAGTATATATTAAGAAAAATGGATATTGCAGTCCTGCATTGCTCTTAAGTATTTTGTTTTCATCCTACTTTGGATATGTTATTTATTTTCATCTATATCTCTTCCCACAACAACCCAGATCTGTTGAAATAAATCTATTCCCTTTTTGTCATTAGACTGCATTTTATGACAACACCCCTTGTTATAATGTCAGGATATTATTACGTCACAGTGGTGAGACAATTTCTATAGTAGAATGGAATGGAGACCTCTGGCCCAAATTTTAGAGGCAGTGAGTTAGTCTGTTCTGGCAATAAAGATATCATAAGCATTCAGAAGCCTGTAACTTTATAGTGGAGAGAGTAAAAGCTTAGGTAAAAGAAGTTTATGGCAGCATAGAAATGCTTCAACTTGAAACATTTCTTCTTATGCTTATAATCTGATTATCTTAATGTATTTATGAAACTTGTTCATTTTCACTACCCTAAAATACATACATGAAACTTCAAGATTTAATCTGAAGCAGGAAGTAGTATAATATATCATCATTTTAGTTTTACATCTATGCATATATTATCTCTTAAAATGGTTACAACAAATATTAACTAGGAATAAGTTTAAAGAGAAATGTAAGATGAACTATATTTAGAAAACTTTAAAACAGTGATACCCAACCTGCAAGTACCAGCCTGCAAGCCAGAGGTTGGGGACCCCTTCTTTAAAATATTACAGAGACTTCTAAAAGAAAAAATAAAAAACATACAAAATTATTACATAATACAGAAAAATGAATACTGAATCTATCCTACATATTATAGAGACATGAAAAACTAATATAACATTATTTACTTATGGGCCTCTAAAATGATACTCAAGTATGTCAGAAAAATTAATTATCAGGGTATAATAAAAATGAGAGAGAATTTTGTATAAATTATGAATTTGTATCAATAAAAGCGTATGGTTGATCAACATATCAGACATTTTGAAAATGACTTGAAATGTTTTCCTAAATATTTTCAGAAAACAAGTTTATTTTGTAGCTTTAGCCAAAAAGTGCTCTTTTTGTCACTGAATTCATCTAGCATTCATAACTTTTTTTCAGACAATTAATGGCCAAAAGGAATCATGAGCTGGCTTTCTGGTTTGTTTTTAGGTGAGGTATACTTACTGCCAGAGCTCTTCCTTGGTATTTGATTCTTTAAAATACTTGTTGGTACTCTTTGAATACAAATAGGTGCTACATTTATATGTGCTGGTTTAAATTCTGTTCTATTTCACTTTTAGCCTTCTAATGTGGCAAATCATGCTTAACTTTACTTTCAGTTAAGTATTGGCAATGGAATATTTGGAAATAGCTAGGAAATAATTCTGTAACTGAGTTTATACTCACTGTATATGGGTATTTTTCATAGATAATGTGCTCCAAATGCAGCTTCCTTTTCCAGATACTTTGATGCAAGTAAAGTTTTTCATCATTAATAAAATATTTAAAAAGTAAGAGCATATGGCCAAGTGTGAGTGGATGAATCAATAAATGAAATAGACCTGGTGCCCCCTGTAGTGACCAGTATATTTCTTGGCATACAGAGTAGAAGCTTCATGGATAGACCTAGTTGTTTTAACTAACTTTCCCTCTTCAATTTTTATGATTGTTTTTTGGTTGTTTTGGGGCCTATCAACTTGTTTAAAAAATTAATATAAGAACAGAAAATATATTAAAGGGTCAAAAGAGTACATTGTGACAGAATAAAAAACAAGAAAGTGGCATAAGAAAGTGTGTATCCAAAACCATTTAAAAGAAGACAGATGGCAAATCTGCCATTACCTAGTTTTCTGATTTTTATTTTTTTCTCAGTTGAATCTACTATCATATTGTCTCCAAAATAACAATATTAGAGTCTCAGTTAGCTTGTTCTTATTTATCATCTTTAAAATCTCAACATATTTTCCTATCCATTCTTTAGTCATATTTTATTCCTCATTGTTATTTTTATTTATTATTGTTTATGTGATATGTCCCCATTTTCCACTTCCCCCACCCTCTCCTCCTTTATATATTGAATTAACAAATATGGTAGCCTACATTTAATTTTAACTCTTTAATGATATTTCAAAACTTCATAAACAAAATGCTAATGCTAAACAGATACGAAACAAACTTAGTTCAGATATTTTCCTTCCAGGAGTATATATATTTTCTGGCCCAAACAAACAAACACAAACAAATTCTCTACTGAGTTATGGCCTTCTTCACCACATGCTGGAGTCCTGAACAGCTTCCAACTCACATGAGTAATCTGTTCACAGTAACTGTGTCATCAACACAGACACTCAAATTCATTGAAAATGGTATATCTGCATTCTTCTTGTTGCTCTTAAGACCAAGTCACTTTAGCAAATTTCCAGTATACAATGCAGTTTTATTAAATATTGTCATCATACTAAGTAGATTCCAGGTGCTCTTACCACACACACACAAAATGTAACTGTGAGAAATAGATATGTTAATTAGCTTTTCTATAATAATCATTTCATTTATGTGTATGGATATCAAACTATGATGTTGTACACCTTAAATATTAACACTTTTAATTAAAAATGCTCTATATTGTCATTATATTTATAATTAAGAAAAATAAAATACCAAGTATTACAGAAGAAATGAAATGTTGAATTTAATGACATTTTTTTAAAAGACCAAGAAATTTTTACTAGCTATTTTGTTCCTAATTTTTACAGCCTATTTTAAATATATCCTAGAACCTGTGGGACTATTCTATATGCAATATATATGTTTTAAATGTTATTGTTTAAGAACATTAAATTTTCTAATTATTTATACTCACACATGTCATATTTTAACTACCTTTGACTAGTTCATTTATTAAATTAAGTCTCAGAGTAACTTTGATAGGATGGTAAATAAAAAGAAACAAACAAAAAGATTGAATGAGGAAGAATAGCAAAGGGGATGGTTATATGGAAATATGACAATCTAGAAATATATTAGATTAATTGTTCAATATGTACTATATAATATTACTAAATATTAAATCACAAAAATAAAGATAAAATAAATTTTAAAATATGGTTGTTTCTATAGCATAATCAGTTTGATTTGCTTAGTCATAAGTAACTAACTGTTTCAAATTCTTGTTTGCATGAGTCATTTAAAACTACATAGTAAACGACCTTAGCTCATGATTCTGAGTGTTGGCAATTAGACCCGGGCTCTACTGGACTTTCTTCTAGTCTCAGTTGAGCTCACTCATGGATCTGCAATCAATTACCAGGATGTCTAAGGGATGATGCTTTGTCAACCAAAGCTTCTCAACTGGACCACAAAACACACAAAAGTACAGGTATGACTATTTTTAAATTATCCCAGAGATGGCATGCAACTAATACATGTTTAACACATATGGAAGCAAGTAACTCAATTACATACACTGGATGCCTCAGAACATTAGTACACAGTTCTTTGTGGTGGGGGAAAGGTTGAAACGGTTCTAGGGGGTCAGTTCTGAGCTAGGACACATCATATCTCATCCATATCATCCCTCATTCTCCAGCAGGCTACTAGTTCACCTTGCTGGAAAGGCCCCAGAGAAGGAAGGGCCAACTCCAGTGAACATGCACTGTTTCAGCCTCTGCTTGTGCCACAGGGGCTGCTGCCCCATTTGTGAAGACAAATCACATAGTTATGACCTGGATAGTGTAAGAGGGCACTATCAAAAGGACATAGATGCAGGGAAGAGCCTCAGGATGGTCATTAAAAAAAATAGAAACTATGACATTCTGCATACAAATTCTGTTTTTTGTTTATTTTTATTGTTGACACTCTTATACATGTCTCCATTTCCCCCCACTTTGCCTGCCTTCACCCAGCCTCCACCCCTTTTCCCTCTGGCCCTCACCACACTGTTGTTTCTATCTATAAGTTATATATATATATATATATATATATATATGTTCTTTGTCTAATCCTTTCACCGTCTTTTATTAAATTCTTAATATGAGAATAATTAAGTAAAATTAGACTATTGCTTATTTATTTAGATGATATTTTCCAGTTTTTATTTAACATCAATACAAGTTTCCCAGTCAAATTTAACTACTTAAAAAATTTACTAATTTTTTGCCCTGGCTGGTGTGGCTCAGTGGATTGAGTGCTGGTCCTTGAACCAAAGGGTCACTGGTTTGATTCCCAGTCAGGGCACAGGTCTGGGTAGCAGGCAAGGTCCCCAATAAGGGGCATGCGAGAGGCAACCACACATTGATGCTTCTCTCCCTCTCTTTCTCCTTCCCTCTCCCTCTCTCTAAAAATAAATAAGTAAAATCTACTAATTTTTCCAGGAGGTAAGGTTTAGAGGGTTTTTAAAGGAGGAGGTGTTTCCACTTGTTTGAAAATGGAAGAACTGAAAAATTTCATTGATATTTATTTACCTTATATCAATTACATATAGCATATATTATATGAAATATAATTCATATAATATAATTCATAAAATTCATTTTATACTACATGCAATTCTTTAATTAAAACCTTTTCTCTTAAAATAAATTACAGATGCTGATAACTGAAGGGAAGCTATCATGTGACTAAATTTTTACTGGTTGTGAAGTGAATTCTGGATGATGGAAGCTGTATGGTTTAGCAATACCCTATAAGACATTTGGGGCAAGGTGCTTCTCATGGGCACCCAGCCAACAAGGGCACCACAAGGTGTTGACCTGTGTCTTCATGGTAGAGCCTGAAAAGTCACTGAATAGAGACTGAAAAGGGTACAAATGGGCAGAAATTGAGATCATTGATACCTCGGTGTGTTAACAATGTTAATCCTCAGGACACAATACAGACATAATCACTGAAGAAATGGAGCATGTACTTGGATAGGCTGTGGATCCCAGAACATGAGGTGCATGTCAGAATAAGCCCAGACTTTAAGTGTCCCAAAGAAAAGCCTGCTGAGAACGTTATTCAGCTCTGTGTTGTTGGAATACCATATGTGTGGTCAAGCAGCAGTGTACCAGTGGAATAAGATGGAAGGAAGGAGGGAAAGAAAGAAAGGAAGGATTGCAGAGAGAAAAGAAGAACAAAGAGAGCAAGAGGAGAAAAATTGGAAAAAAAGAGGGTAAGGATGGCAAAGAAACTAATCTTAATTTACTTTTTTATCATGTAGTTTTTTATTATATTTCATTGATTATGCTGTTACAGTTGCCCAATTTTTCCCCCCTTACCCCTCTCCACCCAGCACCTCCCACTCCCTCAGGCAATCCCCACACCATTGTTCATGTCCCTGGGTCATGTGTATAAGTGCTTTGGCTACTCCATTTCCTTTACTGTGCTTTACATCCCCATGGCTGTTCTGTAACTACCTATTTGTACTTCTTAATCCCCTCACCTCTTCACCCTCTCTCTGACACCCCTTCCCATCTGACAACCATTAAAATTCTTACCATATCCATAATTCCATCCCTGTTCTTGTTTGTGTAGTTTGTGTTTTAGGTTCAATTTTTGATAGATATGTATTTATTGCTATTTTATTGTACCTAATTTTAATCTTCTTTTTCTTAAATAAGTTTCTTTAACATTTCACAGAAAAATAGTTTGGTAACAATGAACTCCTTTACATTTTTCTTGTCTGGGAAGCTCTTTATCTGCCCTTGAATTCTAAATGATAGTTTTGCTAAGAGAGCAATCTT
Source organism: Desmodus rotundus (assembly GCF_022682495.2). Classification (NCBI taxonomy): domain Eukaryota; kingdom Metazoa; phylum Chordata; class Mammalia; order Chiroptera; family Phyllostomidae; genus Desmodus; species Desmodus rotundus. Next base: position 27,378,859 of record NC_071397.1, read on the forward strand.
GGCCGTAGGTCCCTGATTTCCATGACTTTGAATATTTCTTGCCAGTCCCTTCTAGTTTGCAAACTTTCTTTTTAGAATTCAGCTAGCAGTCTTATGGGAACTCCTCTGTAGGTAACTAACCTCTTTTCTCTTGCTGTTTTTAAGATTCTTTCTTTACCTTTAAGCTTTGACATTGTAATTTTAACGTGTCTTGGAGTGGGCCTCTTTGCATCCATCTTATTTGGTACTCTCTTTACCTCCTCCACTTGCATGTACATTTCCTTCACCAAGTTAGGGAAATTTTCTTTCATTATTTTTACAAATAGATTCCCAATTTCTTACTCTTTCTCTTCTCCTCCGGCATTCATACAATGTGAATGTTGGAACAGTTGAAGTTGTCCCAGAGGCTGCTTATACTATCTTCCTTTTTTTGGATTCTTTTTTCTTCTTGTTCTCATTGGTTGTTTTTTTTTGCTTCCTTATGTTCCAAAGCATTGATTTAATTCTCAGCTTCTTTCACTCTACTGTTGTTTCCCTGTTAATTCTTCTTTATTTCAATTAGTGTCCCTTTTTTTCTGATTGGATTTTTTTTATGCTGTTGAGGTCCTCACTAAATTCCTTGAGCATCCTTATAACCAGTTTTGAGCTTTGCATCTGATAGATTGCTTATCTCCAGTTTATTTAGTTATTTCTCAGGAGTTTTGACCTGTTCTTTCATTTGGGCCACATTTCTTTGTCTCCTCATTTTGCCAACCTCCCTGTGTTTCTTTCTATGTATTAAGTAGAGCTGCTATATGACTCCCTGACTTGGTAGTATGGCTGAATGCAGTAGCTGTCCTGTAGAATCCAGTGGCCAAGACTCTCCTATCACCCAAGCTGCATATTTGAGGTGCGCCCTCCAAGTGGGCTGAGTATACCTTTCTCTTGTACTTGAGCTTTGGTTGCTATTGTCAGGTCAATGGGAGGTATTTTACCCAGGACAGTCAGTAGCAAGGACTGGCTATGACCACTGGCCACCAACCATTGCCATCCATGAAGGATCAGCTGTACAGGGGCAGGGTAGTAGTGCTGGGCATTGTCTGTATCTGTCCATACACTGGTTGTGCTGGCCCTGGAGTTTCCCGGGTAGTGCAGGGAAAGGTCAGCCCCAAACTCTGTTTTGCCTAGGGTCCTCCTGACTGAGCTATAAAGCACCCTGAGATGGCTGCTGCTTATGCTGGACTCGGAGATTCCCAGGCAAAGCCAAGCTGTGAATCTAGGCTGGCTGCTGCTAGTGACATGTCTGAGATCACTTAGCAAGAGGTAGGGGGCTGAGGTCTGCTGTTGCTTATTTAAAAGGATTTAGGAAGTTGTGGGCATGAGCCATTACAAGACATTCATATGGACATGTCACTGTTAACAGCTCTAAGTTGCGTAGGATGGAGCCTCAGGGGGTCTCCAGGGCAGGGCAAACAGTATTAGCCAGGTTGATGGGGTCTCAGATATGGCATCCGCCTGCTCTGTGGCTCTGTTGGGGGAGGGTTTAGAAAAGAGACAATGCCCTCTGCCTGCCTCTCTGTCTAAAGGAAAGTTGTCCCCCAGCTCTTGCTTTGACGCCAGACATTTCAGTTCCTCCCTGTATGCAACCAGTGCCTTTCAAGCTGCTACCCCAGTGCTGGAGCTCATAGAGAGTGAGTCTGAGCAAGTCCATGTGTGGGTTTTTTAAGAGGTACTGCTTGGGACTTCAGGAGTTTGCTCCACTGACTCAATTCCTTCTGATTTTTGCAGCCAGAAGTTATGGGGACTTATCTTCCTGGCACTATAGCTCTGGGCTGGGGGACCTGTGTGGGTCTGGGTCTCCTCAATCCCAAGGTATCCCTCCAAATTTTTTATCCACCACACGTGGTTGTGGAACCAGCTCATTCCATACCTCTACCCCTCCTACCAGTCTTGATGGATGTGATTTCTTTAACGTTTTATTTGTCAGACTCTCATTAAACTAGATCTCTGATGGCTCTCAGTGATGGTTGTTCTATAATTTAGTTGTAAATTTGACATGGTTGTGTGAGGAGGTGAAGGAGGTGAGTTGTATTTATCTATGCTGCTATCTTGAGTGGAAGTCTAATTTACTTTTTAGTGTTCACCAGAATGTCGTCCACAATATAGTTCAACTGAAACCTTATGTCATATTAACCCCCTTAAAAACCAAAGGTTTTTCTTAGATAATTAATGAATATTCATGATAAACCCTGAATAGGATTCATAGATATTCCAGCTGAAGTACTTAAGGACCAAAGATCGATGGCATACAGCTCACAGGTAGAAATAGCTTTTACTTCCAAAGTCAAGAAGTGCCCATAAATTTCTCCAGGGCCTTTACCATTTTCTCTTCTCTGATCCCTTAGTTATGCACATGAATGCATATTTTTTCTTTATTATTTTCTATGAAGTAAGTGAATTTAAAAAACAACAACAGAAACTACCACATTTTGCACATAAACTCAACATTTTTAATTCCTAGATTTTGGAATTTGGTGTTAGCTCCTAAATGTTGTAAAAACATCAAAATATCAAAAATTAATACTTCATGTTTCTTATTGCTTGTACTTAGTATAATAACTTATCAATTGCAGTTATTTTACTTTTCCCCTTGTCTTTCTTAAAAATAATAATGCAGAGGAAATTCACAGGTCCATTTATTGAGAGTCTCAGCAGTGAACCTTTTTCCAATCTCAACTTCTTTTTAATACCAGAAGATATGTAACCTCCAAAAACAGAATTTACAATCAGTTTAAAAAAAAAAAACTGAGTTATTTCCAAATAGTTTTTAACTCAGGAAACATTTTTAAAAGCACCTGCCTGACGATACTCTGGTAACTTTAAAGGCCGACATGACATGCATTGTCCAAAGTCTTAAAACGTTTATTGCTTGTCTGTTCATGCCAACATTTAGAGCTTCTTCCCTGCAAAACAGAGAAGGCAATAACAAAATGTTAAAACTAACAATAAAATTCAAGGTGACACTGACTTGGAAATTTATACCATTATCTGTGGTGCCAGTTTTTTTAATTAGCAAAATTTTAAGAAAAATAATTTATGGGCCACTAAAATAATTTAGCATAATTCAGGCTATCATAATCTTCTACCCTATATCATTTATTTCTATTAGAACCTGTTATTTATTTCCACGCCTTGATTTTTAAGTCTAGATCCATTACCAGCATTTGTCACTTTTATCTCACCTTTAGTTATCCGCATTGTGTGGCTTCCAAACTGCTGTCTTTTACATTTCTTTCACTCTTTGTGACTGGGTTACTAATGGATTAAACCTAAGTCTTACTACTTAGCCAACAAACTTCTCAGATCATCTGGATTCATGTTTAATTTTCTACTATGTGTTCAACTATTACTGAGTCCTAGTTCAAGGTTTCTGATGGGCCTAGAATCTAAAAGCTAGAGTACAACCAAGGAGAGGGCTTTAGAAATGTCCTGACTATGGAAACTTCAAATATTTTTAGTAGATTAGTTGTACTGTTTTTATTTTTTATTGTTCTTATTATTTGTTTGGGGGTTTTTTACTCTTTTTCTTAACATTCTGAAGTCAATCACAAACAATTATCATCTTCTCTGGTCACTGTTCACTGACGAGTTAAAATTTATGTGCAAAGTAGGTAGGGAAAAAAGAAAAAGAAAAAAGACACATAAAACAGCTATTTCCTGGGAATCTGGGATTGTCTTTTGCCAATCATAATATCCATTTGCTTCACAGGTGAATATAAAAAACACAGATTTATAATATCAAAAATAGAAGGGATTTTAGGAGGGCCATAAGTAATACATTCTCTGTTCTTTACAGTTTGACCAGCTCTTTCTCCAACAGGGCATGAGACACAGGCCCAGAGGCATTTTCTTGACAAGAAAGACTTGGGGCATTCAAACAGTTACTGAGTTCTTGTACACAGGGTTGTGCTAAGCATCAGAAACAGAACTTGGTGCTGCTATACATCTGCTTCATTTACTTTTTATTGTTCCTGCACTTAGTCTTCTATCTGTCTGGAATACACTTGCTGCTAAAAACTGAAACCATTTGCATCCAATAGCTTGCAACTGCTAGGACTGAAACTTCTACCACTGGATGTAAACATCCTAACTCTTTATTCCAAACAAAATTTTCCAGAAAGATGAGACTGTACTCTACACTTAAATTCAAGACATTCCTGAAACCAAATGTGTTTGTATAACATATTAATCATCTGAGTAAACTTCTTAATACAATAGGTTGCTCACTGGGGGAAAATTTCACTCGTTAAACAACTATTCACTTATCAATTTGCTTCAAGATTCACATATGCCGTGTCCATTAATCTTAAACTATTAAATTACAAACTTTGTTTAATCACAATTAGTTGCTTGTATTTTAAGATGTGTCTAAGTTTAGCTGAGTCTATACTTTATATATATCCATCCCTATCCTGATTAAACATTTCCCATTCTAAATCTCTCCCTTCTGAAGTTAATAAACCTGACGTTGAACAAGTTATTCTGGCAGGGTATTTTTGGTGTTCAGCATTCAACAACTCACATGCCCTTATAGTTTTTATTTTTATTATTATTGTTCATTCCAATCAGGCCTACGCCAAATGACAGCTCCTCTATCTGAAATCGCTGCACTCTTCATTCGCTATATATTCGCTATTAAGCACTTTTCACCACTCATAGTGTGCATAACAACTATGGTTGCTGTTGTTGACTGTTTTTATTGTCTACAATAATGTTTTCCACAAAATCAGGGAATTTTAGTTTTGGTTATTATACTATGTCCAGCTGCTAAATTAGTAATGGGCATATATAATTGACATCTAATATGTACGTGTTGAAATACTTTCAACTAATTAATACATTTTTATATATACTAGTCCAATTGCCATTTTATCTACTATTCAGCAATACTTATAATACCCTATAAATTTTGTTTTGAAAAATTTAGATACCTATGACCATTGTGTTTGAAATTATTACCTTGTGAAATACATAATTCCAGAATCTATCAAATGCCCATATTCTATAAATTGTATTTTAAGTTGTATTTTTTTTACTCTGTTGAGCCCTATGGTAAAATTCTTCAAATTATTTAGCAACTACAATGTGTAAAGTATGATGCTAACCATTGTGGTTAAAATTAAATATAAGAAATAAATGTCCTTAACTTTAAAATTTACCATAAAAATTCTAGAAGAAGACTATGAAACTGACTTTTATTCAGAGAATTGTAGATAGGAATTTTGGAAAACTAAAATCAATCAAAATAAATTTTTTTACAGTTGCAAGATAATTGATCAAAACAATCAATATTATTGAATATTCAGAGTTTTGTTTTTCTTCTCTAGACAGTTTGGAAATACAATGTAAAGTGTTTGATCTCACTTCATATAAAAGGATTTTATATAAAATGTGTTTATTGACAACTCAGTGGACATTGCATTGCAGAATACATAAACACAAAAAATAGATTTATTTCTGTATAATGTAAATAGTTTAAGCCATTACTGTTAGTATATAAATTTACCTCAGTAAATAAGCAAAATTAAATATATATATATGGAAAATATTTCAAATACTTAAGACAAATTTCTAGATGAAACTATATAGCTGTACTGTTATTTTTTTCTCATGAACTACTGTCTATATTCATAAAAAATTACCTAATAATCATGCTATAATTAAAAATGGTTAAAGCTATGCATGCCTACAAAATGTATCAAGTATTTTAGTGTAAATATAAGCTGAGGTATGAATGTATACATAGTGAAAAGACATATACTTTTTAGGTATAATTCAATGCATCATTTTTTTCCTTATCCACATCACTTTGAATCAACAGTTTTAAAGGTTTAAAAAATACACTATGAATTCCATCAGATAAAAAAAAATTGGAGGTAGAATTTTTTTGAAAACTTAAAACAAGTAGGCAGGTACAATTTAAAAAATTTCTAAGTACATAGGTATAAAGTATCTTCTTGAGGTGATGGTAAAAGTCCACTAACCTATTCTTACCTGCCCATAGGTCATCTGAATGACCTGTCATAGTGCTTGAGGTGAATAGTCTTATAATAACTAAGAACCCAAAGCTACTTATATTCTTTAAAAAATAATAAAAATATGAAGAATGTGGAAATTTGATAGAGAAAGCAGAGCTAAAAACTTAGAGTTATGACTGCACACGTGATTAATCATTACTAGAGTCAAGTTCATAGGGAGATGACAGAACGCAGTTCAGAAGTTATTTAACTAAAAAGACAGGCATGAGAACAAGGAAAGGATGCAAAGATTCCCTGCCACCTTCTCATAACCAACCTTGGTATTCCCATGAGACCCAGGTGTTCTTGATGTTGGTGAGTTTGCAGCATCCTCAAAGGAACTCAGTCCATTAAGGTAGCTTGAATACGTTTTGTTCTTTGAACATGGAAGAACTATGCAAATAAAGGACCCATGGACAAGGACAACAGGGATAGAACTGAATGTGGGCAGGGAAGTGAGCAGAGCAGGGGAGACCAGTGGGGGGAAATGGGGACAACTGTAATTGAACAACACTAAAGAAAATGTAAAAAGTTGATGCTAAAAAAAAAAGATGCATACCAAAGGTCTCCCAAACTACTTCCCTTCAAACACTGTGGAACCTTAGAAACCATCTGGGGAGCAGCTACAATGAAACAATTGAGTGTTTGCTGAGAAAATATCAGTTCACTAGGGGATAAAGGTTTTATGAAAATAGTTCAGGAAAGCTGAGGGAAAAATAAATATGCCAAATGTTGCTGTTTCTGACTTCCTGTCTTTACTGCATTTTCCCTTTATTCCTCAGTTTATGTCCTCTGACTTCAATCTCAGACATTGATTTGAATTAGGGACCATAACTTTTGTTGTTTTCAGGAGTGTCAGCTGGGTTGTAATACGGCAAATTATACTCCAGTATCTATTCTCTCCTCCCTCTTTGGAGGTGGCACATAAACATCTAGTTAGAAAGCATACCTTCTTGCAACTAAAGATGGACCGGGTCTCCATTCCAGCCCGGACGAGGACGATGTGATCTGAAGGAATGAGTGCAAATTCTGGGCCATACATTTTAACAGGAAAATTGCTTGTTCTGTGCTCAGAATGGGGATGTGGTACCAGTGAGTGAGCTTCAAGCACGTGGATGAGGACAGTATTTAGAAGACGTTGAGTATGGCATAGAAGAAGAAACTGTAGTGCCTGGCTGACCACGCAGATGAGCTGTGCTGAACCTCTCACCTCTGAACCACTAGATAAAAGAAAAATAAGTTTCATCCTCCTTTGCCACTACATTTCGGGCTATCTGTGAAAATCAGGCAACTGAGTTATTTTCTCCTTTGCTTCAATCATTTTCTCTTAAGTAATTTTTATATCACCTTAGTGTTATAAAAAGCATTTTCTGCTTTTGGACAGATGTTACTACTTCCTGTCTAGAAATATGTTAGGGAAGTCTCATGCTGTTCAGAGTTTAAGGGTACATTCATGTTCATAATTCGATTGAATTAGATAAGTATACTGGATATAAATAGCAGCTCATAGCATGATATAAAAGAAAACATAAATGAGCAGTGGTGTAATTTAGTGAAGCTTTACAATAATACTAGCAGTAATTAAAAATACAGTGCATATCTAATAGTCATTAAAAAACCTATAAGAATTTACTAATACTAATCTTGATTTTTACAGATGAAAGCACCGAAAAAAAGAAAATAAAAGGTAAGTGGTAGGGCCAGGATTCAAATCCAGCTGCCTGACTCCAGAGGCCATGTTCTTCAGCAAAACCTTCTGCTCCCCGGCGCTTGGCCAGGCTGTTGCACAACATGCCGGTCTCTCTACCCCTACCCATACCCTGGGAACGAGGCACAGGAAATCCAGTGACAAAGCCAAGACCACACGGCATATTAATCACACTGCCAGGATTCCCAAATCATTGCTGCTTTCTCTACATTATAGCATTCCATGGGCTCTGAGTTGCTAAATGAAAGACACAGGCGGATTCAGAGAAGATTCAGAGAAGAAGAAAAACACCTCAAGTAAACGGTCAAAGTTTGAGGACAAGCAAAAAGTGTTTATAGGAACACCTAGATAGCTAGCCAAGACATTATAAATATATGTTTATGTAAATATTATATATATATGCATAATTATTTATATATAACTATTATATTTAAATATAATATATATTATACATATATAATGTATATGTATATAGGATATATACTATATATACAATGTGTGCACATACATTGTATATGTATATATAATATACATATATAAATATATATTTATATATATAAGTTTTTCAAACAGTATATCCACTTGCCGAATTAATTTTAGTGCTCTAATATGTGAAGATCCACCACAAAGAGTGAGTCAGACTTTGTCCTGAACTTGTTCAGTCTCTTATTCCTTCTGCTTCATATTTCCTTATTTTTATTTTTAAAGTGGGAATGATAATATTGCCCTGTCATGGATATCCACTTTAGATTATAAAATATTCTAAGTATAAAATATAGTACAAATATTAACACATACAAAATAAAAATCTCTCTCTCCCCATCTCATCTCCAATTCTCTCTCATATCTATAAATATATAAACATATGCATGCATCTAGTATTATTACACATTATATATTAATACAAATGGGGGCCCTCCAAATAGGATTAACTTCTGCAGGGCAGACCCCTTGTAGTACAGGTTTCCCCCACAAGGTTTGTGTTCTGGGAACCCATATGCATCAGTGTACGAAGTGACATTGTTGTGAGAGGCTGCGCTCAGCCTTCGGTGAATTTTTTTTGAAGACTCTCTCAGTGCATTTGTCCAAGTCATGATGGGTCATTTAGGAGCGCACCTACCCACACCGTGCTGAGTATTCAGCAGTTTTTGACCAAAACCTCATGACCCCCGTGCCTCAGCCTCCCTTGTCACCTGATATCACCCCCAGCAACTTTTTTTCTGTTTCCCTGATGAAAAAAGTTCTCAAAGGGAAAACATTTTGCCCATGTAGAAGAGGTGAAACAAAAAGAGGCAGAAGCACTAAAAGGCATCAAAATCTATGATTTCAAAAACAGTTTTGAGCAGTGGAAAAATGTCTCAATAAGATGTATTGCATTGAATGGAGAGCACTTTGAAGGTGACTAAAGTTTAACATGTAAGAAAATATACACATTTTCTAATAAATTCTGTTTTTTGGGGGGTCCCCCTCATATATACATTTTAAATACATACAAAATCTTGCCAATTCAGTTCTGCATTTAAATTAGAAACTCATATTTTATTATAAATCCTCTATCCCTTCCTCTCAAATATGGCATATATGTGCCATACATGCCATAACACACAAACATACAGATACAAATATAATTTGGCTTCACATGAATGAATCTAAGGATAGCATATTTTGGAGGTTCAGTGTTTTCATAGAATTAAAACTGACAAAACTGAAACTGATAGGAAATTATGTTGACCAGTACACAATAATATTATTTCATGGATATCTGGGAAGGGAACACAAGGATATTAAGAGGGCCTGTTTTATTATGAGTTATCATCTTACTATTAAAGATTAATCAACACAGGAGCTTAAATCAGACAAAGACCCTTTTCTTATCATTAAAAAAATTCTATAAAAGCCTCTCACTAGGACAAGCATGGTATAATGGCAAAGGCAGGAGTTTTGGAAGAAGAGTGCCCCTGGTTTTGTTCCTGGCTATGATTTTTCACATCAGTGCCCTCCGGGGTTAGTAGCTTAACATCAATAGGCCATGTTTTTTTAACTAAAAAATGGAGGTGAAAATCCATGACCTGAAAGATTATTATGAGGACTAGAATCAGTACATACCAATTGCTTTCATTGATATTGTCTCTATAAACAGCTGATATTTTTATCATTTGTATTATGGTATACTTATTATCCATGACCAGTGTGTATACTATCCGCTGAGTTTTAAGAAGTAATACACACTCACAGATACAAAGACATCTCTTTTCCTTAGAACATGATGTCAGTTATTCTAAATTATGTACTAATATGATATAACTATTTGAACAGTAATGTTTATACAAAGTCTAGCAAATCCTTTCAAATTAATACATTGAACAAATATCTTTCTAGAAGGGTTTTATGTTTCATGAGAAGTTGTATAATTTGTTTAACCTTGGCTTCTGTAATAAAATTATAAAAAACAATCACTTGATAAAACAGTTGACATAAATAAGTTGATTTTTAAATTTCCCCTTCTTTTTGTAAAATTGGACACATATTGTACACTATTTTGTACTAAGGATTAGGATTGTACAGAGAGAAAATAAATGTTTCAGTTTAGTTAACTCTATTATTATCAGCAGTGTCAAGATTTCCAATAATATCAAGCTAAATTCAATCTAATAAAATAAATATGACCATAGCATTCATTATAAATGCCTGCATAAATAAATTTATACTCTCCATAGCTTGCAACATTCATTTTGATATGAATATTTTGATATATTTCTTAAGGTGTTCATTTCTAATGCGAAACAGACACAGAATTTCTGATCAAAGGATTTTAAAAAGTAATTCTCCTGTGACATCTGATACAGTTTCAAAGATATAGCTGGCAAAGCTTTGTTCAGAAAATGTGTTGTTATAAGACCAGTTACAGCTGTGCTATGCCAAATTTTCACTGAAGATTATAGTTAGAAAGAAATATAACTATGTAAATTAAATGCAAATTAGAAGATTAAAAACTAAGATTCTCCATTCATTACAAAGACACAGGGGGCTAAAATTCAGTTGACATTCTTCATGTTTTCATGAACCTTCAGAATCTCTGATTGATGTCATCTTCCACATAAATAAGAGTGGTCTCTATTTACATAGGAATTCATGTGCACTTTTCAAAATCAGACACAATATTCCTAATTTTTCTTCAAAAAGGCATTATTATAACAATTACAGGAACAATGTATGTATAAATCAAGTATTTTGACTAACTATGGACATTGTAGAACAGATTTAAATGGATGCTGCAGTAAAAGATTAACACCGTTCTTTTACTCTACTTAGAATTCATGTTTTCAAATTCTGGATCTGCACACCAAATGGATGTGTCAATTTGAGTTTAATTAGTAATGGCCTTCCAATAATTAGATGTGTATGTTTATCTAAAAATTAAAACTTAAAAGCAATTTTCATATCTATTATAGTTTCCTTTTATAAAAGTCACTTTCTATTCTTTGACAGAAGAGTAGATGGAAAAACTAACTCTCCTGTGGACACTTTCTGGCTTCTCCTGTGAGACACAAAATCTAATTCCGCTTCCCTCCGCCTGCTGACAGGCTGGTCTGTGCGCCGTCATCCCGACGCTGTGTCTGCAAACCAACAGCTTGATAACGCAGTTTGCCTCCTGATGTCTTTCCATTTCTGTTAATTTACGATAAACGTGAGGGAAATGGTGTGTTTCAGGTTAAATTCATTATGACAATGTCTGGTAGTAACCTGTAAAAATTTAAAACATAAGTTTCGATGAATTCCTGTTTAATGAATTCATGATTTTTAATATATGTTGTAACTTTAATTTTGCATACACAAAGTTGTCAAATGCTGATTACTAATAAATTCCCTTTTATTTTTTGAATTTTAATTTTCTCATTATTATATTTCTTTGTTTGCCCTAAATATTCCTTAATGTTGCCTGATTCTAGATGCTGTAACTTTACAAGAGTAGAATAAAATAGAAAAAGAAGGGAGTGGGAAAACAAGCATTTTAATTTTTTTATTTATCAACAACACTACTTAAAGGATCTGCAGAAAAAGAAGATGTAAAAGTACCTGAGGGAGAAGACATAGATTTGTTATTTTAAAAATAATTTACATTTTTCATTTATGTCATAACCATATGTATTTTAAGCTAACATTTTTAAAGGGTTGAATCTCATTCTTTCTGTAAGGGAAATAAATAGGATTGTGTATGAATTTTAACAGAAGTGATTTTTCAAAATAAAGGCCATTGTTGGATGGCATTCCATGAATGGAATAACCTAAGGTCTTACACTAAAGAAGCCCTCATGAGAGCCAAGGTTTTGTCTGTTCTTCTCGGGGTAGAATCCTCCATGCCATTAGAATGGCCTAGAATATATTAAAGTAGGTTGTTAAGAAATGTATCTGCATTAAACAAATTGTGACATGGATCCACAAAGTACCTATGTAAATAGCAGTGTGTTCTCGGATTCCATGATGGAGTGCTTGCTCTATGCCCCATAAGAGTCTGACTCTCTTTTGCACTGGGTGACCAGGTGAGGGGCACTCTCCAGCTTAGGACATCTAAAGAAAGCGCTAATGAGCACTATGGGGACTATTCAAATGAAGACTATATGACCTTGAGAATATTTGAAGGGAGCTGAAAGCTTTAATTCAAAAGGTAATTAAAAAATAAACTTGTTCTACGAAACAGTATTGCAAGAGTTGGATAAACACATGAAAGATACAGAAAAAGATTAAATATCTAGAAAGATCTTTCTAGGTTCTAAAGCTATAAGAAAACCTGCAATATTTCATCAGTTCCTACTAGGGCAGCGATGCACCTTACTATGCAGCAGCTTTGTTGTTTGTGTAAATAAACTAATTTATAGCATAAGCTCGATAATGTGCTGAGCTTTAAACTTTGTAAACTAGGATACCTGTGTGCTTATACTTTGCTATTCGTTAAAGGTTTTTCATTCTTATTAGAGGAAGAAGAATTTTTAACATAGAAAAATGCCCCAAAACACCCCCCTCAAATTAAAAAAATGAATGTATAAATCAATTACGGTAAATACCGAGGGGCTAATTCTTGACTAGCAAATTGCCCTTTAGGCTGCTTTCACAGGGTGGGATATGAATGATGAATCATGCATTTTTAAAGGCCAACGGTGAAATCAAGATCCAGTTGCTTTATTTAAAATGTGTTTTTAGAGGCTATTTAATATGGTATGGATTATTTCTCAAGATTTTACTTTTCTCAGTAAAAAAAAAAAAAAAGAACTTTCCATTGATTTCAAAGAGACAGCCATGTTCCAGTGGCAAGAGTACTAGAATCGGTATGATAGCTTGCATTTTATTCGCAACTTCATCAACGCTGCATTATGTCCTTTGGGAGTTCTTTAACCAATCTGTCACATGCGATGCTATACTTGTAAATTTGAATAGTAAATTTTCTCACTTGATAAAAACAGATTTTAATGTAAAAAAAGCTTTGTTTAATAGATTTATAATAATTTTAAGTTATCATTTCATTTTCTTTCTTTGATTTTTCCTTTTTAGGATATTTTCATTTAACATGTTCTTGAAATATTTTGTACATATTAAAATAGATATGGGTCATTTTCTTCAGAATTATATTTTCAATACTGGTGTTACTAGACCCTCTGTGATAGGAATATTTACCATTCTTTCAGTTCTATTTGCTAGTTTTATTTTTGTCTTGCTTTCATAGAGCTGTCCTTGAGAAGCAGTATAGCGTAGTGGTAAAGGGTGCAGACTGCAATCAAACTTGTGGGAAGTCTCATGATTTCACCAATGATGAGTAACGTGCCCTTGGGCAGCTTCCTTTCTCTCTCTTTCTTTTATATCTGTGTCTACTCAATTTTTTTTAACCTTAATTTTCTCTTCAGTAAAATAGGAATAACAATGGTTTAAAATAATGTAAAATAATAATAATGTCTCATATAGTTATTTTAAGAATTAAATGCTTACATATTTGGGAATCGCTGGAAAATGCCTGCTACATATAGAGAACAGTCAATTAGTGCTAGCTGAGATAATAGGAAAGGTCATTATTACAGTTTTTCTCTTTCATCAAAGTGTGCATACCATTCTATATGTTATCATATCATACATATCTTTAAGTTACAGTGTGCTACAAAATATGCAATTCTTTACTTGTCTCTTTTTGACCTTTAGCTCAGTCTCCAAACTGTGCTATTTAAGACTATTCCTCCTACTGTCTTAACTTGAAAAGCAACGAATGAAAGGAAAAAAAAATCTTAGTCATTCTCTAAAGTAAGAAGGATACTGAATATATTAAATATAGAACTCACATCCAATTGTCTATGGTGGCAATGAAAAACAGACAATAGAGACAATAGCACACCTCTGAAGTTTTGTCTGTAACAGCTTTAAAAGCATCAGTTTCCTAGGAGGTGTCATTATTTATCTTTGATCAGGAACAGCTTTAGAGTTGAGTTTAAATTACTCAAATGTCTTTAGATAAATATAGATATTTTCTCTTTGTTTCCTGGCCTACACTGATTTGCCTATCAAAACTTTGTATTACACCAAAGTGATTGTCTTGATGCAGACAAATACTATAATCTGTAGAGAGCTTGCTAAGAGTTCTCAGGCTCTATTCAAAAAACAGAGTTTTACATAAAATTTTCCTTTGGGAATTTTTTTGTTATTATAATAATTTAGATATTTTAAGGTGGGTATATTTTATATTTGGAATATTAAATCCTTGTAGAAATATTACCTTCTAAGTGTCAAATTTTTCAAAGTATGAAGCTTCTAAATTCAAAATTCTTAACCTTTGCCATATAGTTACTAGATATTGAAATAATGTACTTCCATTGAAAAGGAAGATATTCACTTATTTACTGAAGCATCACAGGAGGTACTGGCTACCAGAACTCAAGTTTTAGTTGTTCCACAGAATGCAAATAACTAACCTTCATTACCTAAGAAATCTGTCCAAAAGGTATCCAGCCATGTATTATGAAAAATAAAGACATTTATTGAAGAAGATACAAGATACAAGAAACATTGTACATGGACAATGACGGCTCAGTCTCGTTCAAAGTAGGTACCTTGGGACCTCCCCACTGCAATCTGCTACCCCATCATATTTTCCTGAACCTCACTGATGGTCTGAAATACATTCCCTTTCAGAGGTGATTTTAGTTTTGGGAAAAGCCAGAAGTTGCAGGGTGCCATATCTGGGCTGAGTCACCTGGATGATTTGATGTTTTGCCAAAAAACTGCATGAGATGTGATACATGAGCTGAGTGGTCATGTTGTCATGATGAAGCTGCCAATCACCAGTTGTCCATAGCTGCAGCCTTCTGAATCATCTGAATAGTATCTGTGGGGGGGATGTTCAAACTTAACACAAAATTTGATGCAGGTTCATTTTTCTACCCTCTCAGTCATCTTGAATGTCACAGTTATAAAGTACACCTGCTCACTCAATGGCGTCTACCACCCTCACTGACTAGTACACGGAGGTCGTCATTGTTCACACATGCACATTCCAGTCCACTCTCCTTGGGTGCCAGTGCCAGGTTACATCAATGTCATGCAAACCATTCTTGTTATATTAACAATGGCTGGACTTTTTCTGGACAGACTATACACACGCACATATATGTATGTGTGTGTTTATGTGTGTGTGTGTGTGTGTGTATATATATATATATATATATACATATACATATACAGAGAGAGAGAGAGAGAATCTCTATAAATTGGGTGAAGTTTATTACCTCCATCTTATTTTAAGGTTTTTCTCTATGTCTTTGTGGTTATTTTTGCACTTTGAGTATGATATGTTTTGCAGGGGTGTCCAGCCTGTGGCCTGCAGACCGCATGAGGCCTAAGATGGTTATGAATGCAGCCCAAAACAAAATTGTAAATTTACTTAAAACCTTTTTGTGTGTGTGTGCTCATCAGATTTTGTTAGTGTTTGTGCACTTAAAGTGTGGCCCAAGACAACTCTTCTTCCTCCAGTGGGCCAAAAGGCTAGACACACCTGGTTGGACTTTTATTTGGCATTTGTACCCTGTGATGTTTCCTGACCTTCCAGAATCAGTATTTTCCTGTCTATAATTAATTTTGGAATGTTCTCAGCCATTAGTACTTCAAATATTTCTTCTATTCTGTGCTCTCTTTCTTCTCCTTCTGGTGTTCCAATTACACATATGTTACACATTTTGTGTTTGCCCCACAGTTCTTAAATTCCCTGGTCTTTTTTTCCCCTTTCTTTTGCTTCTTTGCATATCAGTTTGGGAAGCTTTTTTGACCTACATTCAAACTCAGTCATGCTTTACACAATTGTGTCCAGTCTATTGATGAATCTGTCATAGGGATTCTTTATTTCTGTTACAATGTTATTGATTTGTAGTATTTCCTTTAAATTATTTCTTAAAGTTTCTGTACCGTCACTGACATTATCCATCTGCTCTTTTTATTGTCTAGCTTTCCCAGTAGAACCATTAACACATGAATTATAGTCTTGTTGTTGTTGTTGTTTTATCCTTATCTGAAGACATTTTTCATTGTTTTTAGACAGAGAGAAAGGGAAGGAGAGAAGGAGAGAAAGAAACATTGATGTGAGAGTCATCCATCAGTTGCCTTCTCCTATCTGCTCTGACCAGGTTTTGAACCCACAACCTGAGTATGTGCCCTGATTGGGAACTGATCCCATAACCTTTTAGTCTACAAGACAATGGCTCAACCAACTGAGCCATATCAGGAGGGGCTGAGTCACAGTTTTGTTTTGTTTTTTTTAATTTCCTATTTTTTTAATGTCTCTGTTATATCCTCATCTGGGTCTTCATTTATCTTATGAAGACTTCTGTGTACAAATAAAAATGTTAAATAAATTTGTATGCTTTAATCTTGTTAATTTGTTTTATGTCAGTTTAATTCTTCAGTCAGCCACACAACCTAACAGAGTAAAAGGAAGGTTTTCTTCACCTGCATAGGTGTCAGGGAATTCAGATTTCTATGTGCTTATTTTGCCTTCCTTCTTGACTTGGGGTTCCTCCTAAGAGATAGTTTACATCTTTTAGTCTTTCAGCTACAATCCATTGTTATTATAGTGCAGTTTTTTTGTTTGGTTATAAAGTGGGAAGAAAAGAACACGTACTATAATTTTATTACTAAGTCTTAATCTTTAGTGAACTTATGTCTTTAGACCTTTGAGTGTGTTTCTCTGGTGGTATAGTTTTACTATCTCTCTTAGGTGAAGACAGAAGGCTATTTGGGACTGTAGTTGAAATAAGGCTCAAGCAAAGTCTTTCCTCATGGAAAGTAAGCCTATGGTGTACAATATATTTTGGATATAGGAGATCCAAGATGGTGGAAGAAAAAGGAGGAGCTACATTAATATCCTCCCAGGACCAATCTGGAATTACAACTAAATTGTAGAGAAATCATCCAGAATAACCAATGGAACAATAGCTGGAAGGAAGCCTTATAACAACTGACAGATGAAAGAAACCACTTCACCACTGTGTGACTGATTTACTAGATTAATAACGGAAGGAGACAACCACAGACTGTGGATTGCTAGTAGCCTTCAACAGGCTATGTAGGGCAAGACTGGGACACCATCTGACATCACCAGTGATAGATCCAGAAAGAGAAAACAGACCTCTACAACAGCATATAAGATGTGGTGGGTGGGGTGACTCTCAGTCCACCAGACAGAGGGAAGGATCCACCGGAGAATGACCCAACAACCAAAACCCAGTTACAACCAGAGAGACCACATTAATGGCATAAAAGGCATCCCAAGAAGATCAAGTTCAGGAGATCAAGGAGACTGCACCACTGAATCCTACAGGTGTCTTGACACAGAAGGTCACACCACGAAGTCACAGAAGAACAATCTAAGAAGCAGAAACAAACAAAAAAAAGAGTCACCTAAAATGGGGAGACAAAGAAACAACCCCCAACAGAAAGGAAAAGAGAAATCCCAAGAAAGAGTGCTAAATGAAATTGAGGCAGCAAACTCTCAGACATTGAGTTAAAAATAATGGTTATAAGGATGTGCAATGAGCTCAGTGAGAGTTACAAAGAACTCCAGGGAAGCTATAAGGAACTTTACACTAGCGTGAAAAGGGGCATAGGAACTATCAATAAGAGCCAGGAGGAAATGAAGAATACAATTTCTGAAATGAAGAACACGGTAGAAAGAATTAAAATTAGGCTAGATGAAGCAGAGGATCAATCAGTGATCCGAAGGACAAGGTAGAAAAAAAATCCTATACAGAGTAACAAAATGAAAAAAAAAAGACTCAGAAAGAATGAAGAGGGTTTAAGGGAGCTGCAGGACAATATGAAACAAAATAATATACATATCATAGGGATACTAGAAGGAGAAGAAGAGCAGCAAGGGATAGCAAACCTGTTTGAAAAAGTTATGGCAGAAAATTTCTCTAATTTGATGAGAAAAAATGCCACACAAGTCTGGACACACAGAGGTTACCAATCAAGATGAAACTATATATATATTATATTATATATAATATAATATATATTATATATATTATATTATATATATTATATATATATAATAAAGTTAAAGAATGCAAAATTTCCTCCCTGTATATCATAGAATTTTATCATATAGTCTATAAAATAAGATGTATTTTAAAATAATTACAATGGAATAAATTATATGTTATGATATACATGCATGTGTATATATATATAAATACATATGTATTTCTGTGTATACATATATATAAAACTTCCCTCACTCTCCTCAAAATTTATAATAAATAAAATATCAAAAAGGTACTCAAAAAAATGGTGATTCCCTGCTGCTGTAAGACAATTTAACAATTAAAGGGAAACAAATTGATAGCACTAAAGAAATATTCATAATTATCTTCATTTATTCTATTGAAACTTGAGTAGTTTAAATTATAAATAATGAAGCTATTTCAAGATAACCAAAAAGTAGCAGAATGGCCAAATTCACAATGTAAAAGTTAAGTTCAATTGATTGTTTTTCTGTTAATTGAAAAGTAACCTACATTATTGAATTATGCACTCATTAATCCCTTAATTCTGTTATGTTTTGAAAAGTGGCATAAATTTACTTTGTCTTTTTTTACACATTTTCATATACAAACATGGTATAATTTTATACTCAATATTTTAAAGTTTTAGTTGGTACCTTTTATCAGCATGACTGACCTCCTATTGCTCGTTACACCTTTCCAAACTGTATTGTAACACTGGCCCTTATAAATGAAAGAAAGTTCTCTCAAGATTTATAAGCTCATGACCTGCTGTAGCTCTTTTCAAACCACTGTGACCTTCTTGGCTCATCTTTCATTTAATGAAATGAATTCACTTGTATGGTGGTACTAAGTCCATGTGGTTAGAAAACAGTGACCTTTTCTCTCATAATAACAGTATTTTTACAAGTCTAGCCCTCTTAAAACTATAACTGGTGGAGAGATTTTTTTGTCTTTTTCTACACATAAGAAAATGAACAATATCAATAGCTCATGCCATCCCAGCCTGAAATTTTTGCCAAGTTATGTAAAAGCTCAAGACATACTTGCATTTAGTTTTGTTATTTATGTTAATAAAATGTCACTCACTGCCTGTCTAGGGGCACAGTCCATAAACATGTACCTTACATGGAGGAGTCTTGATGTGAGTCTCTCTGGGACACTAATAACATTCAGGTTCGTTAACGCAGAGCTGTGATGTGGATGTTTGTTCTATAGTATTATTTCTGAATGTGTATGTTCCTTTATCTTTTTCTTCCCACCTGATAACAATGTTCTTAGTGCTTTTATGTTTTTTATCTTTAACAATGTTCCTAGTGTTTTAATAATGATGTATCCTCTGGGCCAGAATTTTTATCAGCGTTATGTGTGCTTTAGATAGCAAAAGTAATAGTAGTCTACTGTGTTCTTTGCGTCCCTGTCAGGCAATATTTCTTCTAGTTCCTCCCTGCACAAATAGAAAGTTATCTTGAAAAAAATGTTCCTGTCAATTATAGACATGATGGTTAAACAACTCCCTTGCCTATTTTGATTGATGTGTATATAGGGTTGTCCTGATAATTACATACTGAATTGGTGGCAGCCTTGCAAAATGTTTATGAATATAAAGAAATAAAATAATTTAATACTATCCTTTCACATAATATATTTGAGTTTGATTAATTACAATTATTAGTCATTTTAGTCAAATATAATGGAAGAAGCAATGTCAAGGGCATTTTAAAAGATATAAAAATTGACTGTTGGAATGCATTATATCATTTTGTGCTTATTAAAATGAATTTCCTAACTTTTTTCAGATTCCGTAAGTCAACACACACTTGTAAGAAAGTGAATATGCCCAAGCTATAATTATTTCTTAGAGGGAACTAAACTGGGATTAAAACTATGCTTAGGCAACATTGCTGAAAAACACATATGCAAAGTGGCCGGTAATTGTAAATCTGCCTTCTCAAACAAGAGAATGAACTTTGACAACAACAGTAGTCCGGGAGATTCGACACAGGATCATACACTGTTCCATGCAGGAACTTTTCGACTCTACTCTATTAAATTGATAGCTATCATACATTTCTTTTTATAGGTAAAGAATATGAGTTTCGTTTTCAGTAACCTTCCCAAAGTCTTAGAATTGGTACATACGGAATAAGGTTTTCAACTCAACTATTCTCATCCGAGAACCTGAAAGTCATATTCTGTCTAATTGCTCATGAGAGCCGTGTGTGAAATATTGTCTTAAGAATCCATTTGCATAACCTCACACGGCTTTTTGTATAATAAAGCCAATGGGGAGCAATATATTTTTCCCAGTTATAGAGACCAAAAAAAAAAATTGGGGAAGGTTAAATAAATCATACCAGGTTCACCCCACTAGTGAATGGCACACTGAGGATTTGTCTGGTTTTCTTTTATTCTATAGTTTGTATTCTTAACCTCTTTAGTCACAATCTTTATGAAATTTGTCCTCTATTCCTCAAAGACAGCTCTGTGTGTCAGTGTTCTTTTAGCCTTTCAAATAAAACTACTTAATTTCTGGTAATATAGTGGCACGATTGCATCTTATTTTCATTTCTTAACTATCTGTGAAAGCTGAGAGCACTTTAAAATTATCTTTATAAAATATCTAATTCTGTATTTCTTTTATGCATCTTTGTGCACTGTTTCCATTTAATTCTTCTCAATAAGATAATTGATGGCTGTGGTAATACATGCATTAATAATACTGTTATTATTTTAATGATTATTTATGGTAGTGGTGTTAGTTTTATAATTGTCAAATCATATGAAGTGGACAAATTATATAAGTTTGAACAACCTCAGATGTTGAAAAAGTTGTTTTCAACATTTATGTACTTTAAAAGCTAAACAGTCTTTTCATTGGGCCTCTATTACATTTTCTGAAATAAATGTTAGTGATTAAAATAATGATGGAGTTCATAGATTTTAGCATGATGGAAGAGCGCAAGCTCTCAATAGGCTTGTCATCTGAGAATGGAATATTTTGGAATATTATTGATTACAGTTTTTAGGTCAAGAATGCTTTATACATCATTTATTATTACATGCAACTATTTTTATTACCTATGTGTCAAATAAATGGAAAGTTTAATCTAACTGAGAAGTTGTTGACATAAGTGTACAGTACAATTGCAGCAGATTTTATTACAATTTACAGGAAAGATAACCACCCTCTGGATGTGAGAATTAGGGTCTGTCTGAAAGCAGAAGAATGTGCTGACAAGTACCACTACAAGATGGAATTTATATTCCAGATCTACTTCATGTAATTATTGATTATTTGATAGATACTCTTTCTAACACAATGTCTTAGAATCCAGCTTGTCTTCTTCCCATTGCGTTTAAACTAACTATATCTCTGGAAGCAAAATATCTTCTAGGAAAATCAAAAAGAGTAACATGAATACTGAAACTTTCACCACATATCAGCTTCCCAGGTGCCTCAGCACTGATATACATCAGCAGGTTAGAATATTGAGATTACAGGCTTCTGTGGCTTCTTGTAAAATCCCAACAAGGCAGAAGTAGGCAGCTTTCCAAGTCAAATTTGGAGTGTTACAGAAATGCAGCATTGTAGCCCTTGATCCCTCATTCCCACAAATCTCCAAAGAGTATTTTAGAGTTTCATCAGGATTTTCTTTTCCTCACCTGAGGATAATTTATTCATTGCTTTTTAGAGAGAGGAAGGGTGAGAAGAAGGGAGAGAGAGAAACATGGATGGGAGAGAGAAGCCTTCCGCATGTGCTTGGACCAGGGACCAAACACACAACATGGGCATGTGCCCTGATCAGGAGGAACTGAACCCACGCCCTTCAGTCATGAGACAATGGTGTAACCAAATGAGTCACATCAGCTATGGTGAGTTTTGTTAGTATTTTTTAAATGTTTTACTTATTTATTTTTAGAGAAGGGAAGGGAGGGAGAAAGAGAGGGAGAGAAGCATCAATGTGTGGTTGCCTCTCATGCATCCCCTACCAGTGGTGACCTGGCCAGCAAACCAGGCATGTGCCCTCACTGGGAATTGAACTGGCAACCCTTTGACCTGGCAGGCCGGCACTCAATTCACTGAGCCACAGCAGCCAGGGGATTTTGTTAGTTTTTATGAAAATGTGGCCTTCATCTTATTCCTATTGATGTGGATTTTGAAAACACAGAATCCTACGACCGATCTCACGTTCACACTGGGTTTGATATCTTAAACAATACACGCTAGTATGTATTTTAACTACTGCCTTGGATGACCTTTATATTGACCTAAGTTTGACTCCTAAGGCCATGGTTGTTTTTAAATAAGACAAACATTAATTAGAGTGAAGCTTCTGCCACATATTAGCTGGAAGATCGTGAACAGTGACTTTTCTAAGCCTTATTCTTCATTATAAAATTGTGAAAATAAGGATACTTATTTTCAGTTATTGTTTAAAGATCAAATGAGATATTGGGTAAAAAGTGTAGGTATTCCAGAGTATAGCATGTCAACAATCAATAAAAACGGTTACTGACATTTACATCTTTGGGCAAGATACAAGAATGTGCAAAAGTGTTGATTCCTCATCCAAATAACAGGCTGGGATTGTGTTTATAAAGTGAAGTTGTTCTCACAGACAACACAAGAGCCCACCATACTCATTTCTGAATAAATAACTTGAAATATTTTTTATTGCGTTTTCTCCTCACTTCACATTCTGTCAATTCAACCTGTAAATTAAATCTATAGCCTGTCCACCCCATCCATTCATACTTCCCTAATACCCCAGTACAAACCAACTCACCTCTTACTAAAATAAAGCAGTAGTCTTTTAAAGAAAAATACCCATAATTTAAAAAAATATTACTGAGCAGCAAAAAGGAAGAAAATTTTACCCTCTGCAACAGTATGGATGGACCTGGAGAACATTATGCTAAGTGAAATAAGCCTGTCAGAGAAAAACAACTACCATACAACTTCACTCATATGTGGAATCTAATGAACAAACTGAACTAACTAGGAAAATAGAAACAGACTCATAGATAGAGAGCATGCTGACATCTCTGCAGGCAGGAGTTGGGGGGTGAAGGGATTGAGCAAAAAATTGAAAAAGAACTCTGGACACTGACAACAGTGTGGTGTGGCTTGTGGGGGAGCTTTGTCTGCAGAGCCCCCCATCTGCACCATGGATGAGAATAAGTCTACCAAGACATGACCTGCTTGGGGAGGAAAGGTGGCAGATCTCTGAAAGGAGAAGGGCCAGAAGTCTTTTCCTCAATGGGCTTTTATTGGGTTTAATTTGCATAGGAATACAGGGCATATTTGTAAAGCTCAATCATTGTCAGGCAGTAATGATCAAACAATAGATAACATTCAAAGAACTATGAATCTTATTTAGAGTCAGGGTCAGATAGCTAAAGAGCTATAAGACTTTGGGGAATAAACTCATTTAGTGCTTGCATCCTTATCATTTAAATTGAGGGTATTAGCAAAGTAGGTTTCACAGGATTTTATGCATTCTTTCCCAGACCTGATCATTCTGGGGAATCCGCCCTTTCCAGCACAGGGCTGCACCCACCTCACCTCCCGCATTGTTTCAGGCTTAAAGCAGGCAGGGGAAGTAAGGCAGCCAAGAGATTAGGAGACTTCTTGCAGACAGAATGAGGACTCAGACTATGTCAAAGTCAAGGGGTGAGGATCCATCACCCCCTTTTTCTATGGCCCCCAAGTCCTTCCCTGAGGGCCTTTTAGTGACCATACCTGTCTTACGTCATCCCTCCCTTGAGGAATCTTACCCATCATTGGCTAAAGGATCATGTACTGGGGACCAGATAGGGTGAAGTAAGGTGGGCAGAGGCGGTACTCCCTCCAAGGAGATAAGCTTTGTCTCCTTAGTGGCTTAAGGTCCAAAGGTCTCTCACTCAGCCTTAGCCATGGGGGGTTACAGCTTCTGAAATCCTGAAGGGCGGTTCCCAACAATGGCTGGAGCGCAGGGGAGGGGATTGGGTAGAGGTGCAAGAGTATATAAAGGGGATAAATGGTCAGGGAAAAATAAAATAAAAATAAATTATTAAAAAATAAAATACAATACTGATTGTGGCAGTCTCCTACATAAAATGATTAAAAACAGCTACAACAAATCCTTAAGTGATTTAAAAATGAATTTGTAATGGGTTAAAGAGCATGGGTCCCTGAAAGTATGCTAACCTCACACCCCTATAATCCTGCAAAAGGCGGGGGTGGGGAAAGGGGAGCAGAGAGCACAGTTTGCTGCACATTGCCTAACAAGGCCTGCGCCTTCCTGAAGGCAGGAGCTGCAGAAGCTGCCTGGGGCAAATTGTGAATTGACTGTGAGAACAGGCACCTTCAAGTGACTTGGCAGAGTGACTGATGACATAGCCAGGCAGGAAGGTTGTACAGTGCCTACATGTGCTGCTGGGGTAGAAGCCCAAGCTGGATTCTTGTGTGTGGCTGGGGCTGGGAATTCTTGCCCTGACTAAAGATAGCAGCCAAAAGAGGGTCCAAGACTCTGGGGAGCTGACAAAAATGGCGGCCACTAATGCACCACAAGAAGAGCTGAAGGGCTGCACAAGAAGTTCTGAGCCGACTGTTTAAAATTGGAGCGGGCAGAGTAACATGAGGTCTGCCACGAAGTTGGAAGGTCTGCTTAGAGGTTGGCATGTCAGTTGTTCAGGAGGTCTGGAGGTCTGAAGGCCCATTGGAAAATGTCCTCAGTGCCCCTCCCATGCAGAAAACGGCTGCAGAGTTGGTGGAGCTGCAGGGGACTTGCCTGGCCAAGCACACAGACACGTGAGGGCTGCTTAGAGCTGAACTGTGACAAGGGATGCTGAGCTGCAGACTTCTGTATTTCTGAAGAATGGTGCATATTCAGAAAGGGGTCTGGCTTGGCTTGGCAGAGGGAGGCAGGGTTATTCATTTTCCCGTGGTTTAAAGGGAGCAGGACTTAACAGCAAAAATCTGCCATTATTCTAAATTTTTATAACCCTTAAATAAACAGCCCCTCTCCTTTTGCACCAAACTCTTGCTTTGGGAGTCACCCTTCTTGGCAGTGGGCAATTTAACCCCATAGCTGTTCTAGAACACCATTGGCTGTGTTTTGTAACAAACTCAATAATGCAAAAACAAATAAATAAGGAAGGAAGGAAGGAAGGAAGGAAGGAAGGAAGGAAGGAAGGAAGGAAGGAGGGAAGGAAAGGAAAGGAAAGAAAAAAAAAGGAAAGTTTTGGAAGCATGTGCCCACTTCAGAACTGTTTCTAAGTTACATTATACTTTGAATAGGCTCAATTAACTCTTCTCTTAGGAATGTGAGCACGCTGCTCCTCTTGGTTATGGTCTCGAACTCATAACTCCCTCATGTTTCCTGGTTTCCTCCAACAAAATCTGTAGACCTTCACCCTAATTTTTCTCCTTCAAAGAAATATACCTTAATTATAATTTAAATAAAAATTTCTAAATAACAACAGAAAACGTCTGCTTCTCTCTCTTTGCTGTAGTTGTTTCTGTCTAACATATAGCATTTTTTAATATATAGTTGACCCTAGAACAATGCAAGTATTAAGGGTGCCAACTCCTAGGGTAGCCAAAAATATGTGCATAAATTTTGACTCCCCAAGATCTTAACTACTAACAACCTACTTTTGACTGGCAGTCTTAATGTAACATAAACATTACATGACACATATTTGGTATGTTGTATGTATTACATGCTGTATTCTTATGATGGAGTAAGCTAGAAAAAATAAAATATTATTAAGAAAATTATTAGAAAGAAAATAACTTAACAGCATTTATTGAAAAAAATTCACATATAAGTGAACCCACACAATTCAAACCCATGTTGTTCAAGAATCAACTCTATATTCATGTTTTAATATTTAGCTAGTTTTTTAATGGCAACATCCCCCTGTAACATTTTAATCTCCATGGACAAATAATATCTGTTTTGTTCTTCACGATAGTCCTTAGAGCAAGCATAGCCATAAAAACATTAGAACTCACTATATGATTCTCACCTGAATAAAATGTTGCACAGTTCAGACTCCCTTTAAAGCACAGCTTCCCATGTTTGCCCATTTAGGAATGTTTTGTTCAAAATTTAGTTCAGTTTAGTTTTGTTTTTTTTGAGGGAGAAATGCAGTGTAGCACCATTGTTATTATTTTAATAAAAAGCAAGAAAACTTACAGACTTTTCAAACCCTTAGCTTTTATGCTCTCCTTTGGGCAACACTCCTTTAGACGATGACAGCATGAAATTGGTCCAGCACTCAAGTCTTCTTTCTGCAGATTATCTCTAAGGATAAATCAGCAGGCCAGGATAATTCTTTTCTTTAGTAAGTACTATGGGACTAGTAATCCAATTACTCAAGGGGCTTTTGTGACATTAAGTGAGGCAATTGAAGAAGTCACTAACAATACCCACTTTCAAGAGCTCAAAGTGCATTATACTTAAAACTTGAATGCTTTGCGTCTTATTTTCTCTCTATTTTTCTTTCCCTTCCTTTTTTTTTTTTTTTTTGGAATTTAAGTATAGATATTTTCAAGGTAAGGTAACTTAATGTTTTTGTGTGATTCTGTCCCCGATGGTATGAAAAAATTCAGAACCCCTGAAATTTCTATGAGGAAACAGTTGGCACCTCATATCAATTGATACGTTGACCCTTATCAATTAGGATAGGTAAGCAGAGCATATGCCAGGTATTCTGCATCTTCGAACATGGAACAATATGCTCATCTTGCAGATGAGAAAATTAAGATTTAAGGTTTAATTATCATGTCTAACATACTCAGCATGATCAATGTATTCAATCTTTCTTCTTTGGGTTTACCCATTCAAAAATACCAGAGCCGTGTGTAAATAAGACAGAGGATTTACTCATTCTATGTGGGAAGACAGGAAACACGTTAATAAGATGTTCTAGTTTTGATTATAGTGAAAGTAATTATATATGACATACAAAGAAGGATTAAGAGTTATAAAATAAGGGCTGTATATCTAATATAGATAAATGGATAGGTGAGGAAAGTAGAGAAACTGGGCTATGTCAGGTACTATATTCAGTAAAGTTGCTTCTACAATTTTCCAATTGAAATAGAGTTTCAATGAAATGAAAGAGAGAATGAACTGGGAAACTACCCAGGGCAGTGGTTTTCTGGACAGCAGAACGGAAACGGTTACGTCACTAAAAGACAAATAAGTTTGGCAGTTAAAGAACAGCAAATTGGCCTGTGACACTTAGAATGGTGGCAAATAAGTTAGAAACAGTCCTTTAAATTCTGGGTCTTCAAAAGCTGCAGAAATAACTTTAAATGTTTTTCTAAGCTTAATAAATCTCATGGGGGTTTTAAGCCATAAATAGTCATGATTTTGTTTTCTATTAAGAGCTTTTACTGAGATATAAATTTTACCATTTCAAAATGTGCAGTTTGATAGTTTTTAGTACATTCACAGGGTTATGCAATCATCACTGCTATATAATTTTATAATATCTCATCATCCCCCCAAAAGAAACCCAGTACCCACTAACAATTATTCCCCACTGTCCCCCTTACCGCAAACCCTGGTAACCACTAATCTTTCAGTTAAATTTATATAATTGTGAAGTGGATCCAGGCCCGCAGGATCTGGTGTTGTGGTGGCAATAGACAAATACACAGGGACTACGGAGTCCTGTGGAGGAAAAGGGATGGCGCAGCCGCTCTCTCAAGAGGAGAGCACCACCACCCTTACCTTAACAGGCTTTTATTGCTTTTCTGGGTATTTACATTGAGGATGATCCTCATTTGCTATGCCCAGGTTTGCTTTAGGTGGTTACAGAAAACAAAGGAGAGGGTGTTGCTAATTACATAAAAGAGGAAGGATATTTGCAAATGTAAAGGGGAAAATGGTTAAGCTTGTTACACTCCTCCTTGGAAGGTTAAGCCTAGATTTTAGGAAGTTACTTTAAAGATATGCAGTAAACATTTGTTGCCTCAATTCTGAATGAGGGAATTTTAGCAAAACGCAAGTCTTAAAGTGGCCAGGTACAATGAGGGCCTGATTCCCCAGTGGAAAACCTATCTGTGGGCATGGGTCCTGCCCACCAACCTCGCTCCCCACTGGCTTTTCTGAGTGGAGGCTGGGCCACATTTCCCAGGCTTGGAACGGTTCCCCATATAACTGTGTGATTAATTGTTTAACGTCTATCTCTCCCCACTAAACTGTGAAATTCTTAAAAACAAAGAAAAATATATGGCATGTAATAATCATGCAATACATTTGTGATATAAATGAATGGATTATGCAAAAAATGTACTTCTTAAAAATTTCTAATTAATTTATACTTGCAATTATACCATATTAGAAACATTTACCTCCTAGTAATTTGCAGAATATTTGTGCAGTTTATTAGCATTTTCTAAAACCACTTTTTCTAGAAAAAGTTATATATAAGTATATTCCTTATACATTAAACTCACATTCCAAGTAAAGTACAGTTTTAATCTCTACTTAAGGCTTGTCTTTCACTCAATGGACAATTTTTCTGTAGGTGTAACATTTATCAGAAATATTATGCAAATAGCATTTTTGGTTTTTCAATAAAATGACCAATTTCACCATGACATGGACACTAATGAATATAACATCACACTATTAAACACATAGTTTTCTAGATATATTCATTACTTCATGTGTTCTCTGAGGATAACTTAATTTGGATTTTTTTTCTTAAGGTAATTTTTCAAAATAAAAAAAATATTTTCAAAAAAATCTGCCTTTTCTTTATGTATCTTTATTTTATTGTTATTGAATATACAGTGATGAATAGAGAAAGATGAATTTTGGATGAGATACAGAAAATGGAAATAGGCTATGCCCACACTCTGACTTCATGACATGCTACTGCTTACTATCAAAGAGCAGATGTTAAGTTCACTTGGTTAGTAGTAAAAATATTTGTGTACCTTCTGGACTTCCAGTTTCGCTTACATATAATAAAAGCCATGAATATTACAGGCATAAATGCTGAAGTTCATAATCACGTAGAAAAATGAATGGAAGATGTTAGGATTACTATGAAGAATTAGATTATGTGGTGAACTGAAGACATTACAGACCATTCGGATGTAGGAGTTACTGCTTTTATGCAGAAATACAGCCCCAATATTAACATATCTTCTGATTTTAAAAAATGGACATTTAGATAATTTAAATGTGGTACTCTCCATCTTAAATATTACAGATCAATTAAAAAATACCGACACTATATTTTCTAACATTCTATGATACCAGCAACATCGCTTTAGACCAATTTATACTATACATGAGATCTGGTCTACTTTATTATCTTTGAGAAAATGTTTTATTTATTATTTTTTTTTATTCAGTGGTGTGGTATAGCAAATGAATCATAGTGAATGAGATTGGAAAGTTATAGAAAGTAAAATAGTGCCTCTTTGGGAAAAGGCTCAAAGGCCTTTGAATAAAAAGCAAGGGGATAATTAAAAGAAGAAAGCGCTTTATACTGCTCCCAAAATTCCTCCTCATATAATAGAGGCAATTCTATCTTTATCTACAGCATTGCTGCCTAAAGCCCCAAGGAAGGCGTCTCTGAGCTCCTGTGGATATTGAACCTTATCACTGGCATGCAAAAGTATTAGCCTTCGGCAAAAAGGGAGGAGTGAGAATTAAATCTTCAAAATAGCTTCAATTATAGCAGTAGGATTAATATGTAGTATTTCTCTCTGAGTTCTCACATGGATTTAAGATCTATTGCTCTTTTGCTTTTTTTTTTTTTTCCATAAAGCTTTAAAGTGTGTCTCCCTTTCATGAAGAAAACAGCATTACCCTTAATTAGAACTCCGGAGAGAGCTTTAGAAGTCTGTAGTTCAGATCGTAGTGTTTGAGTCTTTCCATTTGTTTAAGCTCATCCTGCCAAGTTTCCGATTTTGTTTCAAGATTGGTAACTTGAGGGGATAGGAATCAATTTAATTTCAAGTGCTTGGATATCTTTCAATATGGTTTATAATGATAACTCCTTAACCGTCTCCACAGACTTTGAGATTTTGCTATGTCAGTGACAACAGCAGGACAGACAGATTCACTGAAAATTTATGGAACTTTTTTTTTAAGATGTAGTCATTAAATAAACACCTCATAACATGACTTGTTTTGTAGACACTGAGTCTTAAAAATGACCTAAGTAAAAAAAATGTTCAATGGATGAAAGAAATATTTTGTTATAAAAGCAAATATAAGTAGCATACAATCAGATGAGCATACATTATTAGGGAGATTTGGGTTCTCGTTCTGCATCTTCCATTGATTTTTGAACAGGTCACTTTGTATCTCAACAAATTCAAATTTATCATTTAAAAAAGTAAGTTTGAATGTGTCCTTTCCGAAGTCCTCTTTAATCATATAATTTTGCAATTCTAAGTCCCATTTTCTACAGTAAAATGCTATAGTTGTGAAAGGCTTTGTCAAAGTGAATAAGAGGTGTGCATCGAAATCTCCAAGCAACCCCTTGCATCCACCGTGACCTTGGAAATATTATCTCCTTTTTCAAAACTTCATTTTTTATCTGAAAAATTTAGAATTACAGTATTTTCTATCTTAGAGATTATTATGAGGATTAAATGGAAATTACAATAGTATGTAAAGAATTTGAACCAAACTTGATACATCAGGTATGTCAAAAAAAAAAAAAAAAGTAAATATAACTTTCATGGAACCAGGTCTCTAGAATCTCCTTGTCATTGGGATGTAAAATCCAAGGCCAAAATGTAATCTTAACATACTTAGAGTTATTTTTGTTTGTCTTAAACTCTGAAAGTAAGCAGAGTTTCGTGTGGGTGTGCATGTGTGTTGGAGGGTGATTTTCCAATGTTGCCTAATAGGCTTGCAAATCGAAGCAGGAAGTCAGCAGCATCTTAGTGGTAGTGACACATGATCATGAGTCTCAGTATGCATATCAATGTTCATAGCAGCACAATTCACAATAGCCAAGTAAGGTTGGAAGCAACCTAAGTGCACATCAGTAAATCAGTGGATCAAAAAACTGTGGTACATTTAAACAATGGAATACTACACAGCAGAAAGAAAGAAGGAGCTCCTACACTTCCTGACAGCATGGATGGAACTGGAGAGCATTATGCTAAGTGAAATAAGCCAGATGGTAAAAGACAAATACCATATGATCTCACCTATAAGTGGAACCTGATCAACAAAACAAACAAGCAAGCAAAATATAACCAGAGACATTGAAATAAAGAACAAACTGACAGTAACCAGAGGGGAGAGGGGAGAAGATAACAGGGAAAAAAGAGAAGGGTCCTCAAGGAACATGTATAAAGGACACATGGACAAAGCTAAAGGGGGGTAGGATCAAGGGTGGGAGGTGGGGGTGGGTTGGGTTGGGGGGAGTAGAGGGGAAATGGAGACAATTTTACTTGAACAACATAAAAATTTTTTGGAAAAAAATTATAAAAATTAAAATAAAATAAAACTATTAAAGGCGGGGGGGGGGGGGAAAGTAAAACCAGTCCACATAGAATCACTACTCTATGGAACTTTCAATCCTTAAACAGTCTTAGTGTAGGGCTTCCCAAATTTTTATATACATTGCTTAGACAAGTCTCTACTGCTAAGCTACCTTTTATCATTGCAATGCTACCTACATGCCACAGCATAGCATCTTTTCCTCACATCCATGACAAGTTTTCAGCTCTAATCATTCTAACTCTCATTCAAGAACCATGCCCACAGTTGTACCAATCACCAGATTATTTATCAGTCCTTAAATGACAGGAAAGTGCTGGAGCCTTCCAGAAGACCCTGTCATTGACCTTTTTCCCTTCCCAGGATTGCCTTCAATTTCTTTCAAAACCAGTTGTCTTTAAGGACAGATTAATGAAAAGAGAAAGTTCAGTCAGTAATTTCACCAGGCCATTTCCCTACTTTTATCTAGCTCACATTTGCCACATACTTCTGTTTTTTCCCTTTAGAATATGCACCTCAAACTGGGTATTCTCTGGAAGGGAAAAAAAAGTAATTTAATTCAGCATAATCTTTGTACTATTGCTCTTTCTGGTGGTATTTTTAGAATCATATCAACTTGTACAACATCCTCTTTTAGTCCATTAATTGTAAAGACAAGGTTTAGGAAGCTGTGGTGAAAATACTTTCATAGGCAACTAAGTCGCAGGTCCAAATTCTTTCACCACAACCCCGGTTTCAGTGAGACGGATCCATAGTGTTCTGGCTTCTGTTACTTGTTCTAGTACAAGGTGAATTCTTTCCTTTTATTTTTAGAAAACTGAAAAGGGGAACCTTGTCCAAATAACAGTCTTCCCTTCGTCTCTCCCATCACATGCACTTGCCGTTGTTCTAATTTCATTTCCAACACTTAAAGGGAAAAACAATGATCTTTTCTTCTTATGCTCCCTTTTAGGAGGATGAAAATGACCAAAAACTTTTAATTTTGAAATAATGTCCTCACTCAAGCCCTGCAGTGCTCAGAACCTAGGAAAGGTATTTTTCTTCATATCTCATCACTTTAACCTGAAAATGGACGGAAACACAGAAGTCTTTGGACTCATAAATTAATAATTTTCTTTTCTTACATATACTTTTAAATTACTTTGATTACAATCATAGTAAATAAATATTTGAAAGTAGCAAAACATGAGAAGCAACTTGCTTTTGGAAAAATATTTTTAAATATACCTATGACCAAAAACAAAGTGAATTAAGATAAATTTTACATTTTATTAATCATTTATTCCACTTCATTTTGTAAGAACACTACCTCCAAAAACCAATAATAAAATTGTAAATAGAAATAATTCATCCTTACTATGTCGCCATTATAATTAAATTTGCTATCACATGTCTGCTTAAACTGTTTCAGGGTCTGACAATTGTCAAGGGCTATAGAAATATTAAAGAAAAAGTTAACAAGAATACACATAAGGCATGAATATTACCCCAGCAAGTCTGTCTTGAAAAACTACAGTCATTGTTAATGTAAGGAGAATGGTTTGTGTGACATCAATGTAACCTGGCAACCAAGGAGTGGACTGGAATGCACATGTGTGAACAATGATGGCTTCACTGTACTAGTAGGTGGGGGTAATACTCGAGGGTGAGTGAGCATGTGCACAGTGTGGCCATGGCATTTAAAATGACTGAATGAGTAGAACAACAAATCTGCATCAGATTTTGCATTAAGCTTGAACGTTCCTTCATGGAAACTATTTGGATGATTCAGAAGGCTTTTGGGGACAATGCAATGAATGCAGGGCAAATAAAAGTGGGGCACAAACACTTCCAAGATGGTTGAGAACCTGTTTAAAGTGATCCACATTTTGGAAGGACTACAACAAGCAGAGCTCCTGAGAATGTTGAACGTGTACAGGCTGCAATCAACAAAGATCGGCGACTGACAGTGTGAGAACTAGAAGCTGATCTGGGAATTTCTAAAACTACCATGTCCAAGATTTTGACACAGGATCTTGGCATGAAGTGTGTCATGGCAAAATTCATTCAGTGGCTTCTGCCACCAGAGCAGAAGGAACATTGTGCTGCAGTTGCCACTGACTTGATTCAAACTGCTACCAATGAACCAGATTCCCTCAAGAAGGTCATAACTGGAGATGACTCATCGATCTACAACTATGATCTGGAGACAAAGGCCCAGTTGTCTCAGTGGAAGTCACCTGGTTCTCCATGCCTGAAAAAGGCGTGGCAAAGTTGCAGCAAGATCAATGCCATGTTAACTGTGTTTTTTGATTGAGAAGGTGTTGTCTATCATGGGTACACCCCTCCAAGCCAAACAATTAATAGATACACTACCTCATTATTTTTTGTCAATTGAGAGATGCAAGAGGACAAAAATGTCCTCAGCTATGGGCAACTGATGATTGGTAGCTCCATCATGACAATGACCCCATGCATGCATCACGTCTCATGCAGAATTTTTTGTGAAACATTAAATCACCCAGGTGTCTCGGACCCACTAAGGCCCAGATGTGGAGCCCCAAAACTTCTGGCTTTTCCCAAAACTAAAATCATGTTAAATAGAAGAGATTTCAGACCATTGATGAAATTCAGGAAAATATGACAGGGCAGCTAATAGCAATTCCAACAAAGGATTATGCAGAGTGTTTTAAATAAAGGAAGAGATGTTGGGAGAACTGTGAAGGGGACTGAGGCATGATTGACCTATGCACAATGTCTCTGTTATCTTCTTCAATAAATGTCTCTATTTTTCATATTACATGGCTGAATTCTTTCTGTACAGGCTACATATATATTTGAATATATAGGTATATATATATATATATATATACATACAAACACACACACAAATGAAAATTAATCTTAACTAAGAAGGAAATGATGAGTGACCTTATCGAGTGTGAATCTAGTCATAAGAGTTTAAGGTATGGCTTTACTCAATTAGAACAGGTATTGTCAAACTTTTTCTGCAAAAGAAGAAATTATAATATGCTTTGTGAATCCTAAATTTGCAAATATTAAATTGTGTTATTATAATGCAAATTTATACCCATAGAAAGTTACCCTAAACAAATTAACATGGCTGTATTCCAATAAAACTTTATTTATGTACAGTATTATTTGAATTCCATAGTTTTTCATATAATGGATTATAAGTATTCTTTTTATTTTTTCCAAACATTTAAAAATGTAAAATCCAATGGCACACTGGAATTAGCTTGTGGACCACATAGTTTGTCTATCACTGAATTGGAACATTAATTTTGAGGGAAGAAAGGAGATTGGCAATTTCTTCGTTCTAAGAAAGCAGGCTGTGTTTGGAGTGGGCAAACGGATACGGGGCCATGTTTCTGTTTCATGGAATGATGGATGGTAGAGCTATATATCATGTGTACAAGTAAAAATGAGTCTTTCTGCATATGTAACTTTGTCCAATGAGATTTTCTTTTTTAAAACTACTTCAAAATTTTTTCAATTGCAGTTGACATACATTATGCCAGTTTCAGGTGTGCAACAGTGATTAGACATTTGTGCAACTTATGAAACAAGACGCTCTTTTTCTACTTTGTTCTACAAGCATTTTCCAACCTTTATTCTTTGTAACCTGTCCTTTAGTTATTGCTTTAGATATCTAAACTCACTAAGCTGTCTCCCTTTTGTCCTCAGGTCCTATATTTTCTTTTTGCCTACATATGTTTTAGCCAAAGTTCAAATACTAGAAAAGTAACCTAACATTAGCTAGACAGATTTATCTAAATTGAATTTCATAGGAAACAAGCAGCTGCTATTTATCAAAGTTTTTAGGGCAGTGTCAATTTAAAGTATTAAATACTCTGCCTTCAATAACTTTGAACATGTAATTTTCTATTTAAGTTGTATTAATTTTAACTCACGTATCTATGGTCAGACTAAGTGCGCTATTATTGATTTTACTCAGAAGGTAGGCATAAAATAATTTATTCTGTTTCTCTTATGAAAATATACTTCCTTTTTCTTCCTTTTTTTTTGTTTCTCCTTACATCATATTTGATTTATTTGCCCACATGGTAGATTAAGCATTTTATTTTAAAAAGACAGTCTTTTTATTCAAATCATTCCAAGTACATCTGCTTTCAAGGATATCTTACCAGACAGTTGCCTTCCCACACAGGAACACTGGAGCAAAATATAATAACTGTTGACACTGAAGAAGTGGGGAAGTGCAAAGTTGGTTAAAAAAATCAAGGTAAATGAATAGTTGAGAATAATTTAGACATGTATATCCAGGATAGGAATCTAATGGATATATTTTGAATAAACATTTTAAAATACAGGGTTTGAGTTTTCATCAATTTAATCTTAAAACTAGAATACTTAAATCAATAGTATTTCTCTTTTTCAATATTATATACTATGTAAGAATTCATGCTACTAAAGAAAAGTATCATTCCTGACATAACCACTATTTCTGGGAAGACAATACTAAAGTGACAAGATTTATGAATATAAAGATTCAACCTTTCTAATGTTCTGATTAGAATAAACAATAACCTACTATTAAGATCATATGAAACAAATAAAATACATTTCCAAAAACCAGTCAATACAGTAACTTTAGCAAAACAACAACAAAAAAAATCTAGCCAATCACTGAGTTATTTTATTAAAACAGAAGGGAATTACATAGAGGAATATTTTCTCTATATATCTTTGAATTTATGAATATGTATATGTGTTAAGCAGAGAAAGCATATGTGAAAGAATTTTTTTTAGTTATCTTTATTCTCAATTATGTACTGTATTAAATTAAAAAAAGACTTTTGTGTTATATAAGAAAATTTTACTTTGACATTATTTTTGGAGAAGTTGTAAAGCTCACAGGAGGGACAGAGACTTTTTATGTGCCTGCTGCCCCCAGGCATGCAGAGACACCCCCATTATCAACATCACCCATCAGAGCAGTGTTCGTTCGTTACATTTGAGGAACCTACACTGAGACACCATTGTCACCTAAAGTCCATAGTTTATTGGAGGATTCACTCTTGCTGTAGCAAATTCCATGCATTTGGACAAATGTGTGATGATCTGCATCCACCATTATAGGACAGAGGAGTTTTATCTCCCTAAAAATCTTCTGTGCTCCAACTTTTCATCCCTTCCTCCTTAGTAACCTTTGGGAATCATTGATCCTTTTATTTTGTCTCCATACTTTTACACTTCCAGAACGTCATGTAATTGTAATTGCACAGTATGTTGTCTATCTTTCAATTATATAATTTCAAAATCTAAACCACAAAGCTCTAGATAGCTCATGAACCTTTTCACAAACCTTCCTGTTTGTAATCTTCAAACTTTCTGATTCCGAATAATCTGGGACTCTTTTGTGAAAATGTATGCTATTCCACATATTATGTTTGACTGGTTTTAAAAAAAATACTTAGAAATCTGCATTCTAGACAAATATCCTAAGTGATTCATATGCATGTCAAATTTTGAGAACCATGGTTGTAATCCCTATTGCCTACCACCCTCTATTCTCCTTTTGCTATATTTTCTTACTTTTGTATTAGCTATAATTGCCTATCATTTCTATCAGATGAAACATTACTTTCAGGACTTGCCTCAGATTATATGGATCTATGGAGCTTTGAAAAAATACTGGACCCACTGGGTGGCTCAGTTGGTTGGAATGTCATCCTGTGCACTGAAAAGATTGTGAGTTTGATCCTTGGTTAAGGTAGGTACCTGGGTTGCAGGTTTGATCTGACCTTGGGCCACATACAGGAGGCAACTGAATGATCGATGTTTCTTACTTTCTCTCTTCCTCTCTTTCTCCCTCTCTCAAATCAATAAGCACATCCTTGGGTGAGGAAAAATAAAACAAAACTGGATCTGGACCAGGACTAGAAATTAGAATCAAAATCTCAAGTTGGTTCTAGGCATCCATATTTCTTTAAAGCTACCAAAAGATTATAATTTGCAGATGGTGTTAAGAACTTTAGTCTTAAGCCATTTTCCATAGTTCAAGCAAAGTTATCTTTCTAAACCATAAACATTTTAAAAGCACAGTCAATGGCTCAATATCAGCTTAATTATAAACTCTAAATTCTATGATACAATCACTTCCTACTCTGGACCCTGCCTTCCATTCCAGGATGACCTACACATTTAACATCTTCAAAAATAAAGGATCCAGCCCTGGCTGGTGTGGCTCAGTGGTTTGAGTGCCAATCTGCAAACCAAAGGGTAGCTGGTTCGATTCCTGGGTTGCAGACCAGGTCCCCAGTAGGCGGTGCATGAGAGGCAACCACACATTGAGGTTTCGGTCCCTCTCTTTCTCCCT
The DNA here is from genome assembly GCF_022682495.2 of Desmodus rotundus. Classification (NCBI taxonomy): domain Eukaryota; kingdom Metazoa; phylum Chordata; class Mammalia; order Chiroptera; family Phyllostomidae; genus Desmodus; species Desmodus rotundus. Next base: position 27,416,961 of record NC_071397.1, read on the forward strand.
CCTTTCCCTTCTTTATAAAAATAAAATAAATACAATCTTTATTTTTTCTTAAATACAGGGTCTGTCTGAAGTAACACCTGCCTGAGTGTGGTCAGTAGGTTAATAATATGGGTGTAATAATTTGTACTTTAATTTGAACATTTCACCTAAAATGTCATATGGTTGCTTGAGTGTGATATTGTTATTTTACACAATTCCATGTTTATGATTTTGTAATAAAAGAGTTTTTAACAAAAAGGGGGGCATTATTGGTGCTGGACCCTGTATCATTGTTTCTTCTGATTTCCAGAACAAGCAAGGTTGTTACAAGCTATTGCTTTGTCCACTCTCTCCTCTCTTCCTAGGATGTCTTGTCTCATATTATCCAGCTGCTATATTTTCACTATTCATTCAAACCTGCCCAAATTTTATTTCTTCAGTAAAACCTTCTCAAATTCTTTCCATGTACACCTTTCCATTATACACTTCTACTAGCACTTGTAATTATTTCTTTATAATTATTTTCATACATATGTCTCTGTGTTTTTAGACTGAGAGCATGTAAGCATATTATAGTATTCTACAGTACCTAAAATGTAGTGGATGCCCAGTAAATATATATTAAATTAATGAAACTGTATTTTAAATGTCTACTTGTTACTGAGGTTCATTTTGTGAACATGGCATTCATAAATGAGCTGTCTTCAAATTGTGACCCAACTCTCCCAAAGTTCTTGGGTCCAGTGCTTTACATAGGATATTGTCAGGCAGAAAATATGCTTAGTTGACAGTAACCATGTCTTTTCACCCTCTCTTCAAACAGAACAGAGCCATTTTTACCTGTTTTATTAATAAGGATTCCAGATTATTGTTTCCAAGCCTAATGAAGTGATACTTATTACCTTTTTATCTTAAACACTTAGTAAACTGGACAACATATGTAAAATAATTACATATAGATATTAAAAATGGATAACACAAAAAAAAAACAAGAGGGAAGGATAAAAAGAAATAAGTCCTATCCCTAGCTTACTTCCTGGATGTAGTTTTTAGGCTGCAGTACTGAGAGGTGGAATCCCAATAGAACCTGGTAATCTAAGTAAGTTTACAAGACAGAGATGGGACACTGGAGAAGCCAAGTAAGATGTAATTTTCAGGGAAGAGTAGGAAAAATGATTTATCTATTGAGATCCATATACCTACAGAGGAAACCACTCAACTTTTTGTGCGTGAGAAGAAACTACCTTAGGATGGGGAATGAACCACAGAAAAACAGTAGGACAAATAGTTCCAAGACCCCACACGTGGCTTTAGAGGACTCATGTTCACACCAGCAAGGGTAAAGACCTCAGAGCATGTGATACATTGGGTTATGTCACACAGGAATGAAATTCTGCTATTAAGATGATTGGGAGGTGGGAATGGCTGGGTGGGTGGGAGAGGTAGGCGGAAAATGGAGACAATTGTACTTGAACAACAATAAAAAAGAGAAAAAAGATGATTGTTAATAACAGTGGTTTACAGGGTAATAATTATGTTTTTATCTCTCATAAAGAAATCAAGAGGAAGTCAGTCTATGACAGCTTCTCGGTCTAGGCAATGATTAGTATATGACTTTCTTCCTTGAGGTCATTGCATTGTCACGAGATACTTGGGGAGGACCTCATCATTACTTTTGGCATCATGAAAATGAGAGGGGGAGTCAGGTAAGGGAAATAGAGACTTGCTAACTAAATATTGACCTCTTTCAGAAATATTCTCATAAGCTTTAATTAATGCCTTCCATATGCATTTCATTCACTTCTAGTGGCAAGAAAAGCTGCAATGTATATATTGCATATATAAAATATACATACACACACAGGTACACACACACACATATATATTTAAGTTGACATATTGCCACATGAAGTAAAACTGGTGTGTTACTAAGGAAGAGGAAGAGATGGGTATTGAGTAGGTAGTTGTCTTTCCCTGCCACAGGATTAGACTACATTTGCCATCTGTCTTGCTGACTTCTTTCAGTCTCAATAGGAGAAACCAATTCTAACACTTGTAAGTTGAATCTCGAAGAAAGCAGTTTATGAGCTTTATTACACTTTTTCCCTAACTACAGGCATCATTAATATTTAACTGACATTAAACACCAGTAAAAAAAAAAAACATAACAAAAGCATTTGTTCTTTGAATGACTGGATACTCATCTAAAGATTTTTGAAAAGAACTATGGCATGCAATCTTTACATAAGGAAAAATCTTTTGTTTGTGTTCCACCATGTTTTAGCATTCCACTGTTTTTTGTTTAGGAAATCAGCTCAGCAACCATGTAAAGTTTAACACCCCAGGCAGATCAAGATGAATGTGGCCATTCCTGTTAAATAGGGCACTGTTTGCTCTATGTAAAGAAGACATATTACCAGGGTGGAATGATATATACATCGCTGCAACATCTTGTAACCACAGTCCATTAGAAATGATTACCACCACAATGCCGCATGGTCTAAATTAGGTTCTTATTTCTTTAGAGCACAGGGGTGAAGAAGAGGCCAGCTGCCAGGACAGCATGACCCAGTCTGCTGCTCTGCCTGACCTATGTCAGGAGTAATCTCAATCAAAGCTGTAACGGCCACCATGTTAGCCAGGGCACTCCTAACACTGGTGACTCGTTACAGCACTGGGTCTGCAAATAACAACCGTCTGTCAGTGTCACTGCATGAAAAATTAAATTTCATCAGAATTTTAAAAGAATTGTGAGCTAAACTAATGCCATAATGTCTTGTGATTATAATTTGTTTATAATAGAGCAGAACGTTGTGAGCCTTCTAACATTTTACCAATTTTTCTGATCAGAAGGGAAATGATAGAATAGTTTTCAAAAATATTTATCCACTTTCCCCACAAACACCTGTGTATGCATACAAGAGTGTTTTAAGAGTGTGTTTGAAATAACTTACCACCTGGTAATTGTTCTCTTCGCCTTTTAGATTCAACTAACAATGTGTATATTCCTAAATATACTGGTCTTTTATGAAGAAGAGGTTTAATAAATAGCTACATTTAAATCTAGGCTAAAATCATGCTGAAGTCATTGATTTATTTGGGGATAAGAACTCTTAACTAATGAACCCAGAATTTAATCTAGGATAGCAAAGAAGATTTCACAAATGAGTCCTCAGTGTGATCCAGTTTGATTCATAGCAGGTACAGGGGAGAACATGGAAATGTAAAAATTTAAATGGAACTTGCTTTGGAATAACTTTTTTAGATTCACTAAACCGAGATTTTATTAAGTGGCTATTTGGAGTAAATCTGTATTAGAAAAATTAAAAAGTAATTTACCCCAATAATAGGGATAATTAATGCAAATCATCAAACCAAAAATTTTTAAAAAGTAAATAGTTTAAAATATTTGATGAAATTTTCTTCTTATAGGAGTTAAGCATGCATTTTTATTTACAAAAATTAGGAAAGGATAACTGTTTATTCTTGGAAATAAAAGAAGACTTGAAACAAAGGGCATTTTAGCTATATCCTTAGGAAAAACAATCAGAGGGAGAAGATGACTTAAGAAAGACATTCAAAGAACAACATAACAACTAAATGTAAACTAGCTTACCATAATAGGTAATGATTTGAAGGAAATTTAAAAAACAGGTCTACAAAATGCAACAGATAAAATAAGAAATTTTACGTTGTTTTTAGACATAAAGTTACACCTCACTCAATTATGTGTAATACACACTTATATGTAATACAGAAGATACAGAGGTGGATGAAAAGCAAAAGCAATGCACACTGCATTAAATGATATAAGATAGGAGAAAGAATACATACATTGAGAGGTAGAGATTATGGGTTGTCAAGACGGGAAGGAAGTGAGTGAGATCTTACAGATATCTAACAAGAGACTCTTCTAGGCAGAAGGAACAGTCTTTGAAGTAGCAGAGTGAATGGCAGGTAGGAAGAATAGCTAGAAGGTATGTGAGGCTGCTATAGAGTGAATAGGGAAGACAGGAAATGGGAAAGCCAGTGAAGTAACCAAGAATCATCATTTGGGACTTGGGCCATGATAACATTTTGGTTTTGAATTTAACTCCAAATTTTAATCTAATAGTTTTAAAAAGATCACTCTGGCTTCCCATTTTTGTCAGTTCCAGCTTTTACAATAAAATACAATAGACTGAGTGTTTTAAACAATGCTTATTTCTCCCATTCTGGCAGCAGGAAATCTGAGGTGATGGGGCCAGCATGACAGGTTCTTGGTTAGGGTTGTCTTCCCTGTTTACAGATGGTCATCCTCTCTCATGATTGGGGGATCCTGAGTCCCTTCCTCAGTATGTACTGATGTTAACCTACCATGAGGGTATGATAATGGTCCACACCACAGCTGTACTGGAAGTAGCAATGAGAACTGGCCAGTCTCTAGACCAATTTGAATGTCCGGTTGACAGTCTTTGCTAAACTATTACTGTGGTACATTTACACAATGTAATGCTATGCAGCAGAAAGAAAGAAGGAGCTCCTACCCTTTGCAACAGCATGGATGGAACTGGAGAGTATTAAGCTAAGTGAAATAAGCCAGGAGGTGAAAGACAAATACTACATGATGTCACCCATAAGTGGGACCTAATCAATAAAACAAACAAATTAGAGAAATAGAACTAGAGACATGGAAAGCACAAATTGACAGTAACCAGAGGGAAGGAAGGAGGGTGGATAACAGAGGAAAGAAGGGAAAGGGTGGTCAAGTAACATGTATAAAGGACCCATGGACAAATTCAACAGGGGGTGGGAGGATTGAATGTGGGAGGTGTGGGGTGGGTAGGACAGGGGAAAGTAAAGGGGGGGAAATGGGGACAACTGTAATTGAACAACAATTTAAAAAAAGGGGGGGGGAAGTTAGCTTAAAAACATCCTTTTTACCACACTGTCCTCAAAGGCAATCCAGATTTAAATTCATAGCCCAGACCAAAAAGTTACAAATAATTAAAAATAACAGCAAACATCAAAAACAATGATTGGATGTGGATTTTTTATTAAAAAAATGACATCAAGAAATATTCAATTAGCTTTTCTAAGGTTTAAGTTCCTCAAACACATAATGCATAATTTATTAACTATAATAGAGAATTGTTGAAAATTAGCTGTCAATGTAAAGAGCAATTAACTTAATTATTATATTTTATATGAAATCAATATATAGCATATAAAATAATTATTATATTATTATATCATAGATCATACATAGCAGCTTAAGATGGATGCTAACACAAAAGTTTTTTAAACTACTCCAGCACTAAATAATCTCAAGTTGCAGAACTTGGTATTTCTGTATCCACAGGGAAATATTCTATCCCAAATATTTTGTTCATGTGTCCCTACAGGCAGTTCCCCTATAGCTACCTTCTTCATTAGGCAGGAGCAGTTTTAATGTATATAAGTTAACTTATTTTAAAAGTTGTCTAGTGTTTGTTTTCTCTCTTCCTATGACTTTGGTTGTTTACAATCCACTTACTTAATGGCTCTTGTACAAGTATTCATCTTACAGAATTTCTTATTCTTGTCTAAAGCAGACTGTCAGAACAGGTTGGTGGTATGAAGGATCCCAGGAGTCAGGTTTCAGGATTCCCTCATAGGCAGGCAGTTACCGACTCTGGAACCGAGCTGTAGCTGCTGAGAGGCCAGTCTCCCATCTGTGTTTACTCAGTGGTGGGGCACTCAGAAGATGATGATATCATGTAGTTTACCAATCTATGTATTTTTCCAAAGTATGCAATGATTTTAAAAACCAAGAGAAGAAAAATTGTAAAATATTGAATTCGTAAATATTTTTTATAAAATATTTTCAAATGTCAAAAGATGTATTTGAGTTTGTTTTCATGATTATATTTATGGTGATATTTGTTTCCATATTTATATTAGTATATGTTTCTTTATTTTCAATATTTTTATGCTTGAAATGTCCACATGCAATTTCTAATTATGTTTTAATTTTCAAGGATTATTTATTGTTCCTGATAGAAACCATAAGTGAGAGTATTTTAAAAGTGAAGAAATAGTCTGCTTAGTCTAAAGAGAGACTATATGGCAATCACTATAGATAGGGACATTTATCAAATTACATACATGATTTTATGTGAACAAGGAAACTTACAATTATAGAAAAGATCTTCACTCATTTTATAATGTGAGAAAAATAAATACAAGTAATAGATTTTATATATGTAACTTTCCTGCAGAGAAAAGGGTTAATTTTTCAAATGTTCCTTTTTGCAATTAAGTTTTTATTCACCCATTTGAACAACTTCCACTTAAAAATATCATTTACATTTATTTTTATTTAAATAATCATAACTCATAAAAAATAAAATTGGTTTTAATTAACAACTGGAAAAAAAACAGGCCAGGAGGATGACTTTTCATATTTTATATATTTAGTTTTCATAAAAAAATGATTCATAATTACATTATAGCATTTTGTGCTTGAAAAATACCTTTCATCATTAAAATTTCAAAAGCCACTGGGTGTAATATAGTCATATAGTGCATCCACTGGAGCTAAAGCTTTGAACAAATCAATATTCTTGTGATTAAATACTTTAAGGAGAACTCTACAAAAACATAGTTTCTATGGTTCAATACCTCAACATTTCTATTTTTTATATAATACTGTTTATTCACAGGCGGCTAATAAATCATTATTAGTTTTCCTTACAAATATTTCTCAAACTGGAGTTCTTATTTCTCTATGAACAAGCTGTGATTAAAAGCAAATAAAAAATAAGAAAAATCTTAGAAACCTACTACAGAATAAAGTACTTGCTTTATTAAACTTAGGATTTAATACCACGTTCTTATTTTTTGGTAATCTGAAAGACAACTCCATGTCTGTATATGTGCGTTAATATAAGAGTTTGAAATCCAGACTTCTGAGAGCTTACAATAACAAACAGAAGAGAAAATTCTAATGGAAATCTTTACATATATTGATGAAGCCTGTAAGATGATCATATTTATAAGCTTTTACAGATCAATAAAAATTATCTCCCCTTTCTAAATATACATTTTAGACTAATATAACAGTTAAAATAATAATTCTATTTAATAACCATTATGATATCAACTGATTAGACCCATAAGTCACCTCCACCGTGTTATGATGACCTCTCTGGGGACTCTGAATGGCAGAGTAGACGCTCCCAGAGCCCACGAGTTCAAAGATATAAAAGTTTACATCTTTACCTGTCAAAGTCACTTTGGGATTTAACCTAGGCCAATTACAGTCTGCCAATGTTTAACTTGTTCACAGATGTTAGAACAAGAGCTTTTAACCTGGAGTTCATAAATGGATCTAGGGAATCTGTGAACTCAAATGAGAAATATTTTTAAGTAAATGATTTTCTCTTATTTTAAGTAATCTGTAATTAATATTATTACATTTAATTTGGTTAATAGGTAACAACCCTGAGCAGTGTTGGCTGTACATGAGATGTGAGGCCTGGTCACCTTCATCAAAGGTGTCATATCTTGAAATATCTTTTATATTCATTGCTATGTTAAAATTATAATAATTGTTAGATTCATTACTAGATATTGTTATTTAATATTTTATTAAAGAAACATGTTGCTATGTTTCAAGTATATGTTTTAATATTTTATTAACTGTATTTCAATGTAATTGATATGCATCATAATTTTAGGAATTTCTTGCATGTATTAAAATTTTATTTTGAGTAAGGATCCATAGACTTCACCAGATTTCCATAGTGGTTCATGGCAAAACCATAGTAGTCATGGCAAAAATTTAAGAAATTCTATGATAATCAGGTTAAGATGATAAAGATTGCTTTTTAGATCATCTTTATCCTTACTGATTTTCTGCCAATGTGGTAGATCAATTAATGAGCAAGAGTCATTGAAGTCCTCAATGATAATTGTGAATGTTTCTACATCTGCTTTCAGTTCTAAAAGCTTTTTGACATGTAATTACATGAACATACATTTAAGGTTGTTATATCCTTAGAATACTGTTCCCATTATCATTATGTAATGTTTCCCTTTATTTCTGATTCTCTTTTTTGGTTTGAGTCAGTATTATCTGAAGTTAATATTACTTCTGCATTCTTTGATTAATTGTAACATGATGATCTTTCTCCATTACTTTATTTTTCACCTATATCTTTTTTTTGAAATATATTTATTGATTATGCTATTATAGTTGTCCCATTTCCCCCCTACTCCACTCAATCCTGCCCACCCCCTCCCTCCCACATTCCCCCCCTATAGTTCATGTCCATGGGTCATACTTATAAGTTCTTTGGCTTCTACATTTCCTACACTATTTTTACCCTCCCCCTGTCTATTTTCCACCTATATCTTTATATTTAAACTGAGTCGTTATAAAGTGGTTTTCTTGTAGACAGCATATAGTTGAATTTTGTTTTGTTTTGTTTTTAACCCATCTGGTATGCCATTTAACTGGTATGTTTTTTTTATCACTTACACTTGCTATTTTTTGTTGTTGTTGCAATTGTTTACTGCTTTTTTTCTTTCTAGTTTCTTTTTCTGCCTTTCCTTGTTTTAACTCAGTATCACTGATGATTCTACTTAATCTCCTGTCTGAATATCTCATTTATAATTAATTTTTTTATTGTCCCTCAAGTACATTTTTTCATTGCTTTCAGAGAGAGAGAGGAAGGGAGAGAAACATCAATTGGTTGCCTTCTCCTATATGCCCAGACCAAGATCGAACCTGCAACCTGGATATGTGTCCTAACAAGAACTGAACCTGTGGCTCTTTTGTGTACTGAGCAACGCTCCAACCAACTGAGCCACACCAGCCAGGACTCATTTATAGTTTAATAAAAACTCTTTTAGAAGTTGCTCTTGGATTGACAATATACAATATATATTTTTAAATAATCCAATTCTTTCCTTTCATCATTTATGACATTGTTGCCATTCATTTCATGTTTACATATAATATAAACTTGCTAATACATTGTCACAATTATTGCTTTATGTAGTTATTTTTAGAGCAATTAATTACAAAAAATTAAAAGATTATGTTTCTTTTCTGGTTATATGTATATATAAACTTTAAAAGTATACATCAGCTTTCTTCCACTTCAAGAATTTCCTTCGATGTATTTTGTGGGGCTGTTCTACTGGCAATGAGATTACTCAGGTTTTATTACCTGAGAAAGTTTTTTTTATCTCTCCTTCACTTCTTAAAAATAGGCTTAATATTTTTAAATATAGAATTACGGGAAAACTAGAAGACATTGCAAAGAATTTCCATATATCCTACAGCAATTTTCCATTATTCACAGCTTACTATAGTATAGTGCATTTTGTTAACATTAATGTATCATTATTGATATATTATTACTAAATGAAGTACATAGTTTAGTAAGTTTTTCTTACTTTGTATCTGTCTTTTTTCTGTTTCAAGATCCCATCTAGATACCACATTATACTTCATTGTCACATATTCTTAGGCTTCTGTTGTCTGTGATAGTTTCTCAGCTTTTTCTTGTTTTTGATGATCTCAACAGATTTAAATAATATTAATCAGTTAGAGTATAGGATGTCCCTTTGTTGAAATTTGCTTACAATTTTTCTTGATTAGATTGGGATTATGGATATTGCAATGGAGAGCCACTGAGATAAAGTGTCATTTTCATCATCACATTACATCAAGGGTACACACTAACCACATGATTTAGGATGGGAGATAATCTTCATTACCTGTCTGAGGCAGTGATTCTCCGGTTCTCCATTGTGAATTTTGTCCCCTTTACTTACTGCATTCTTAAGGAGGATATAAACATGTACAGCCAGCATTTAGGGTGCATTGATTTCTGCTACCTATAGTTATGAGGGCAGATTATCTATATAAATTATTGGCACTTTTCTGAATGAGAGATTTCTCTCCTTGGCTCTGTCCCTGGGTGGTTTTTTTTTTTTTTTAATGTATCAATCATTTATTATTATGAGAATGAACTCATGAGTATTTTATTTATACTTTGGATTGCAATCCAATACTACTTTATTTTGTTGCTGAATAGTTCCACCTTTGGCCATAGGAGCTCTTTTAATTACCTTTTGTGACCCTTTGATATGCTCCATCAATGATTTCTTTTTAGCACTGTCTCATTTCTGACATTATAAGATGCTCCAGGGTTATCTTATATATTTCCAGCCCCAGTCCTGGAATATCATTTCTCCACGCCTCACTTCCTTTTTCTTAGAGAATGGTATTAGAAACCAAAAATCCAGGTAGTAGGTACACTCATTGTTACTGGATAATCAGTGCTATTAGCCCATCTAAGTTCACAGAAAAAAGCAAATAAATGCCTGTATATTAATTCATCTATATACACATATCTAAATATTTCTGTATTTTTTTCATTTGTATTACTTTACACATGAGCTTAGGCTAAGTCTCCAACAAATCCATTACCACATGGACCATTGTAGCCTCCCCTGCTCATCTATAAATACCCACTCTAAGAGTGACAAACCAGCTCTCACCATCTGCCATCCATTTATGTAATTGTTCAATTCCACTATATATGTATAATAGCACCAAACTTTCTCATCTTTACCCTCATAAGAAACTACCTGATCAACTTCATCAGCTTGTATTGAGGGCACATATTATCAACAGTGTTTATGTTTATGTAATGATTACCTTACTAGTGTACAGTTAGTTTTTTTCTTAATTCTTATGGACTGCACTCATTTCCAAAGTTACTTAAGCAAGCACTTTTCACCTTGCCCTTACACTGTTTCGTACATTAATCATACCATTAATTTCTCTTGTCTTAGTCTACAATTCCTTTGTAGGAATCCCTAAATATCCCAAATGGATTTCTTTTTTTGAATTTGCATATGTAAATGTTCAAATCTTGTGCTGTAAATTGTTATAAGTTTGGTTAACTTATTGATAGAGTAATCCAGTTTCTAAAAACTATTTTTGATTTCTGGTTGGTTGAATCATAGATGTAGAATCTGCAAATACAAAGGGGTGACTGTATATGATTTTTCCTCTTTAGCTTGTTGATGTTGTAAATTACTTTAAATGATTTCTGAATGTGAAAAAAATTGCACATTGGAATAAATTGCATGTGGTAATGAAATATAATTATATTGATATATCATTAGATTAAGTTTATTAATATTTTGTTAAAGGATTTTTGCATCTATATTCATGAGAAATATTGGTCTGTATTCTTTCTTTCTTGTAATGTCTCTGTGTGGTTTTGGTATTAGGGTAATTTTGGCTTCATTGAATGAGTGTATTCCTTCTCCTTATATTTTCTGAAGGACTGTGTAGAAAACTGATATTGTTTATTATTTAAATGGTTAGTAAAATTTTCCAGTGAAACCATTTGTACTTGGCACTTCTTTTCTTTTTTGGAAGGTTATTCATATTGGTTCATTTTAATAGATATAGGCCTATTCGGATTATATATTTCTGCTTTACGGGCTTTGAAGTTTGCATCATTGAAGGAATTGTCCATTTCATCTGTTATCAACTTTGTGAGCAATGAATTGTTCAGTTGTTATAAATGTTTTTATGTCCATGTAATCCATAGAGATGTCTCCTCTTCCGTGTCTGATGTCTCCTCTTTCATGTCTTTTCTCTTATGTTTTTGCCTTGCTTAATTTGGGAACAGGTTTGTCAATTTTACTAATTTATCAAGTTATTGATTTTTCTAAGAATCAACTTTTGATCTCTGGATTCACCTATTTCCTTAGATATTTAGATTTTAGATGGGGTTTTGTCTTATGATCTTAGTTTTCACATAGTTTAAGAAAAGCTGTTGATTTTCATTTTTTCAGCTTTATCTTTGTTGGTATGTTTAGACAATTTCCAAATTTTTTATGTATTAAACCGAAGCTACAAATTAACCTCTTAATTTGCATATATAATTAAATAATATATAGATATATAATTATAGAATTAATATGTAATACATAACAATACAATTAATTTATGTATTGTATATTATGTATTTAAATTCAGAAAGAAACTTTAGTTTACATATAATTTGTTTTAAAATATTTTTCTTATGTCTTTATTATTTCTTTTTTGTTCACATTTGTAGTTTCATATCTGAATATCAGGATATCTAAACATTGTATCCTCATCCTAGAATTATTTCTATTTATTTCAGTCACAGATTTTATTTTTTAATTCTTTTATTATTTTTCATTTTGTACATTTTATTTAACTTCTATTGATTCAGAAAAGTGCATTCATATTTAAGAATGACGCCTAGACTATAGGGGAGGAACTCTGTGTATGAAGGCAAGGTCTGTCCAATGCCATTCTTCATTTCTTGGGTCTGATCTCAGAGCTCGTTTCTTTGCTGGACAGAAGCTAAAAGTCCTTGCCCTGGATGCATTCAAACTCTATAAGAGAACGTGTTGATTCATAGCTCTGGCATTCTCGGTATGAAGCCAGAGAGGGAAATTGATAGTTTAACGGCTTAGTGTAACTTCAGTTAATTTTCCTGGTTTTCAGCATCATGACTTACCTTTGATATTCTTAGTGTTTCTAAATCCAAATCCTTTCCAAGATTACCTTGGGCAGAATTACTGACATTTCCTCTAAAGAAAATTGTGTAAATATTCTAAGGGGCTGCTCCGCCAATTTATTTTACTAGTTGCCATTCCTCAATAGTTACTTATTGTTCTTATAATTTGTTGAAATCTCTTCTGATTTTTTCCGTTTTAATTATTTTACTACTCTAAACCCATGTATGTTCTTTCCATTTGTATGAAATTACTTAATGACATCTTAGGGGGAAAGTAGGAGAGATCAATGCATAGGCAGAAAGATTTATTTAATTAAAATTTTCACCTGAAATATTTAAATAAAAAATCATGCCCTGGCTGATGTGACTCAGTTGGTTGGGCATCATACTGAGAAGCGAAAGGTCGCTGGTTCCATCCCCAGCTGGGCATGTGCCTGGATTAAGGGCCAGGTCCCCAGTTGGGAATGTGCAACAGGCAGCCAACCGATGTTTCTCTCTCACATTGATATGATTTTCCTTCTCTTCCTCCCTCTCTTCTCCTCTCTCTAAATATATAAATAAAATATTTTAAGAATCATATAAGCAAGTTTAAGTTTACTGAAGATGAAGGGGAAGGGACAAGCAAAGGAACTCGAATAGAGGACTCATGGGCATGGACAGTGGGCAGGATTGACTGTGGGAGTGGGAGGGATGTGGTACGGGAGAGCCTTGGGGAAAAAGGTGGGACAACCGGAGCTGAACAACAATAAAACACATAAAATACACAAAACACACAAATAACCAAGGAACCCTAAAAATATTTTTACTTATTTATAATATTTTTAAATTAGACTATTCAATAGATAGTTCAGATAAAGTTACAGAAGCCCAGATTATTTTCCTACAAATACATTGCCTTCCAAAAGAAGAAATGCATTTATTGTCTCTTATTTGTTACATTATTTTTGGATTTAATGATTTTTAAAGGCATTCTCTATTTTTTCCAAGTAAAAAAAAATTAAGAAAAAGGAAAAAATGGAACATTTTTTTATTAAAGCTATCATTTCAGAAATATAGAAACATTTTATCATAAAGGCAGAAAGAAGAAAGATTTAAACTCTTAATAATGATAAAGAAATATAGTGTGACACCTCGGGCATATAGATTTGTAGCTTGGTATTGGGAACCAATCGAAAATAATCACAAATCCACAGTAGCTTTTAGTAAGCCCTTTATTATTCCACATGTTTGGTTGGCTATGATGGTATTTAATCCATCTTTCTAACTAACTGACAGAGAACAAACACAGTGAGATATTGAAACAATTCTTAACTAGGACACAAAGTTACTTTTCAATTTTTACGTTTTTCATTTTATCATTGTATGTAGCGAAAAAGATAGTATAGGCTTTTCTTTTAATTCTGATTTTCACCAGTTTGGGAAACTACTTCTATAAAGGCATATTTTGTATATTTTAGAACCCTACAGCCATATAAGTAGCTTCTCTACCTTAAGATGTTTTATTTTACAAGACAGCTGTTGTGGCTTCCAGCTATTCAATCACCAGAGTATTTACAACAACAGATATCTCTAAATATGCAGGCCCTTCAGTATTTAGGTATAAAATGTATATAAATACTGGGCAAGTGAAAGATTTATTCAAATAAAATAGTGCAAGCCCCCGTATAGATATCCATTTTAAATGAATCATCTCCACCACAGCATCAGTGAGATGTGTGTTTAGCACGTTTAGACCAGAATCACCATTTGTTTTCTCTGCCAGCCCTGATGATGCTAACACCTCAGTATAAATTCACACAGGAAGACAAATGATAAAATTTCAATCCACCGCAAATCTGTCATAAAGTAAACTATGCTGTAATTCTTTGTCCAAAACAAATTGTGGTAGTGAAGTGACAGCCATAAGCAAAATCAAGCCTGCAGCATAGAAATCAAGGTTTCTTCTTAAGGTTCCACAGAATGCTCTAATTAAACTATTTAAAATATTAGTTATTTGATGGATTTTGCTCAATAAACTGAGTGCAAAGTTTGTATTATATGAATGTAAATTAAGTAGTATATTATCATATTCATTCTCTAAGTCATAATTTCCACTTTTATTAAAGTGCATGCTTTGTTGGCCTTCAGGCAAATACTTCTTTCTCTTTTCTATTTTTTAGTACTGATGATTTTAGCTTATTTTTGTATGGCTAGAAACCTATATTTTACTGAAGATTTTAACATATTTATTCATGGAGGAACTATTCTAAGCACTAGAGAATAATCTAGCTTAGCATTCTCTCTTCTCCCTTTTTTTCTCTCTGTCTCAAAGATATATTATATATAAATATATAGATATAAAAACATTTTTCTCTGTCTATATATCATCTCTCCCTCCCTCTGTCTTATACATATATTAGATGGATATAAATCCATAGTAATAAAAATATCTCTATGTATATCACCTCCCTCACTCCATCTCTCTTATATATGTATTGTGCATATATTTTATATATAAATTTAAATCATTATATACATATTTTATATATAGTTCATTTTCACCATTTAAAATGTAGTAAAATTATAAAAAAATAAAAACAATATGTGAACCCATTTTTCTTAATAATATAATTTAAAATCATCAATTTCAATTTTATTTTTGTCATACTTACTTAGTAGGTAATAACATTTTAAATAGATAAACAAATGCCAAACACAACAGTTTTGTTCTTCATAAAATTACTACAATGTAGATAGATACAGACAGAAAGACATATAGCCATTCATGCAGTTTAGTTAAGCATATTAGAATATAAAATCGGAAAAACATAAACACTGCTTTAATAGCTGCATTCTAATAGCTTAAATATTAAATAAGAGAGGTGGAAAAGGACAAGAACCATGTGATTTCACTGAAATGCGAAATATAAGACAGAAACCAACGAATAAGCAAACAAAACAAAGAAACAATCTAAAAATCCTCACAAGGCACAAACAGTGTAGCGGTTACCAGAGTGGAGGGGAATTGGGATAGAATGACAAGAGTAAAGGGGGTGGAATGTATATGATGACAGGAGGGGCATGGCTGGTTAGCAAACGATGCTGTATACAGATGACTTATTATAGAATTGTATGCTTGAAAGTTATCTTATTAAACAATGTCACCCCAATACATTTAATAAATTAAAAATTATAAGTTCATATTGAGCAAGAACAAAATAAAAGCCTTGATGAGGAAATAAATAATAGTTTAAAATAAAATTTGGTTTCTTTCTCCTTGTATAATTTACATTTTTCTTTTTAGGTCTAAATATTTCCAGGTATATGCTGTCAAATATATTGAGTGTGTAGAAGAAGGCATAAGACTCATTCATCATTTGAAGTCTTACAAATGTAGGTCCTACAAAACACTTTGTTGCAGTTTCAAAACATTAGAGGAACTAGTTCAAACATTTGGAAGTTGCTTGAGGTTTCAAAATATAACTGATTCCTTAATCATTTTATTATATACCAGTTAGTAATTCTACAGAAACCAGATATTGAAATGAAAGAATCACTCCATCTGCAACTATCCTGAAGTCTTACAATGATTAAGTAACTAAACAAAACCTACAGAAGGAGTCCAGTCAGCAAACTTGGCTTAGTATCTACACCTAAAACGTTAATATCCCAAACATTATCCAATGATATGTAATACAAAATCTAGAATACTAGTATTTTTACGTTACTGTTTTAATGTCAATCTTTGATTTTTAGGTTTTTTTCTTTTCTTTTACCACATTGTTAATAACATATACTAAACTTGAGGATACTGATTTTGGACACTGACCTTTTGCTCAGTTAGCTCTCGTGCAGAATATAGAGGAATTAACTCTTAATAAACACTAGGAAAGCATACACGAGTAAGTCAAATGTTCCCTGGCTTATTCGTATGGTTGTTTGTTTGTTTGTACTACGGCATAAATGTTTGAAAATGATCACTTTAGTTATTATAATTAATAAATTACCATAAGCACCATGCAAATGGATTTATAGCAAAATACTTAAAGAATCTTGAAGACTGAGCAGGACCTCACATTTTGGCCCTACAGATTATTAACAGTAGTGCTATGGGAAATTTATTTAACCTTTATTATGTCCAAGTTTTATTAATTAGAATTAGCTGATAATAGGATAGGATAGTTTCAAGTAAAAAAGAAAGAGAAAAATATAAAATGTTTTAGAGTTAAGAATTGATAAATACTGAGTTCTGACTAATCATTCCCTATTAATATTAATAATAGCCACATATTTTTATTGAGCTGTATTAAAGATTGTGTTCTAGGCATTAAAGAATGCATAAGATAGACTACTGGCAAAGTGGGTAGTCTGGAGGTATAGCATAAACATGAAAATGGAGGAATCAGGTAACTTACAATAGTAACAAATGTTATAGAGATAGTAAAAAATGCTATGGAGAAAATACAAATAGTTTAGTTTAATTTAATACAAATTAAACTAAAATCATTGTTATTTATCTGTGGTGGTGAAGAAAAATTTTTCCCTCTAAAAAATGTCATAACAATAATGCATTTATATTGATAGCATTCATGATAATGATAATCTTTAAAATAATAATTGACAGGTATTTTATGCTTCTAAGTATTTATCTTAAGAATTTACATGTTATTCCATTTATTTTAATGAAAGTCCAATGAGATAGTTTATCACTATTCCTCTTTTACTGAAACATGAAGTAACTTGCTTGAAATTATAGAAATGTTAAGTGCAAGATTTGGGTATTTGGGTGTAGACTTAATAGTGAAAAAATATAAAAATGAGAAATCATAGCAAATTCAAAACAGCTTTTACAAAAATACTGACTTCCAAGAAATTCAAAAGTTCCAGAATTTTTTTTTAAAAATGAGCATAAACCAAAGATCTAACTAAGTGCTGAAAACTTAAGTGTAATATGAGTCAATTTTATGATGCATTTCTTCCCATACTTAATATGCCTGCACTGATTCACTTTTATTCTCTGTGTCCTACTTTTTCTCTATCACTTTCATAATCCTCTTTACATTTATTCACCACACACAAGTGAGAAACTTTTTCAGAATTATATTTCTCTTTTTCGTCTAATAAAAATTTACATTATCAAGTCAATGTGTGTATTGAAATCAAAGGCAGGTAGACATATCTGTGTTCTGAGAAAGGCTTCTAAAAGAATGTTACAGATGCCACTACTAAGGAAGGAGAAGCTAAGAGGTAATGTGGAGAAAGATACTTAACTATTTACAACATCATCTGGAGGGTTTTTTTTCTTTTTTTTATTGTTGTTCGATTACAGTTGTCTCCATTCCTCCCCACCACACCTCCACACCCCTGACATCCCCACCTCCCTCCCTCGATCCTACTCCCCTTTGGCTTTGTCCATGTGTCCCTGTTCCTTGACAATCCTTCTCCCCTTCCTCCCCATTTTCCCCTCCCACCTCCCTTCTGATTACTGTCAGTTTGTCCTTAATTTCAATGCCTCTGGTTATATTTTGCTCCCTTGTTTGTTTTGTTGATTAGGTTCCACTTACAGGTGAGATCATATGGTATTTGTCTTTCACCAGCCTATTTCACTTAGCATAATGCTCTCCAGATCCATCCTAGCTGTTGCAAAGAGTAGGAGCTCCTTCTTTCTTTCTGCTGTATAGTATAGATTAATGCCACAATCAGGGAGAATTTGACTTAATTGGGAGGCAACATCCTGCCTTAAACTCAAGATGGAACAAGAAAATGGGTGCCAAATCAGTGTTCATCAGAACATCAGAAGTAAAATTAAAAGGCTGTAGATTTTGTTCTGGAAGGAAAGAAAGTTGCTGTGAAATCTCTTTTACATGGTGTCTGGACCCTGAAGGGAAGTAGGTGAATGTTATTTACAAAAGCCACACTAGTCTGAAAAAAAATATTCATAAGCCATGAATTGTGGTATTTGTGTAAACTAAATGTTTTCAGTAAATTCTAATAGAATTTAAGATTTTCATAGTGAAACCATTTTTGTTTATCTTTAATGATAGCAATTTTCTAAACCATTTTGGTATAAAAATATTTTATTTTTTCCACTAATACTTACTGTCAGTGTTTTCCATATTTTATGTTCTGTTTATATGTGGTTAGCACACATCATTTTCTTATAGTATTTGTGTGTGTGTGTTTCTCTGTTGAATAAAAAGCAAACATTGTTGCCATCATAGATGCATGTTTGAAATTTTTGTTACCTAGCACAACAAAAGCTGGCATGAGTGAATATCACAAAAGTATACAAATGTACTTCATTTATAACTTTCAGCCTCTTTGGTACTCACTAGTTGCATACTTATAATAGAAATAATGCTTCCTAATTTACATATACAACTTTTAAACTATTTTTTATTATCCTCATCCTTCTCATGTGGTATATTTAAATCTGAAAATTTATAGTTGTATCTCTTCTTTTACTATGAGCAGTCATTTTGGTAACTCAAAAAATTACCCAGCTCTAAATTGTTCTTGTTTCCATCCCAGATAACTCAGGATTTTTAGAAAAAGCAGAGTTACAAATATAACATACTCTAAACTCTCATTGAAATGAATCAGATAATTAACGTTGTATATTCTTCCTCTCCCACATACTATACTACAGCTGAAGAGACTGGTATTAAGTGTAAGTCTGAAATGCCAACTCTACACATTTGATGAACCTAAGGATTTAAACAGATATAGCAAACGGACATATTCTTATCAAAACTAGAATTCACAATCTCTTACCCTTATTTACTCAAAGGATGTTTTTTACAACAGTGTTAATGCCACCAACTGAAGCTGATTTAAGAGTCATGATTTTTTTAAGGTATGACTTCCATAATAATTGATGTAAGAGAAACCCCTAGCAGCATCTGCACACGCTGAATGCTTAAATCAATGTCACTGGCTTTACTCCCAATTAGCAGGTGGATCTACATTGATTAATTCCTTTCCTCAACAAGAAAGGAAATTATTGTACAAGGGGCAGCACCTTGACTTTTCCATATTCATGAAATGATGTAATGTTTGCAAAAATATAGGAGTGGTGCTTTATTTATTCACTCAGGGCTGCCTACCCAACCCAGGTGGATAGAATCATAAATGACAATAAAACACAATGTGGATATTAGTTAGAATAAAAAAGAAAACCTACTTGGCTGAGAACCATAAGCCTAAATACACAAATCTTTGATCATGTACCTGTTCCTGTTACAGATTTGCAAAAGAGATATGCAAAAGAGTTATATAAGACAAAAATCTCCCTCATATTTTGGAATAATGCATGATATCCCAACTTTATCAAAAAACCCTGAGTAGCCACTGAATGCAGTTGGTAGCATTGAGCTGAGTGGTCTCTTGGAGCCTTGAATCTGGACTCTTTGGACTGACGTATGAAAGTTAGGCAACCTGAAGGTAAAAATAAGTAAGGAGAATAAAAGCAATAAGAAACACACCAGAATCAGCCAAATCTATACCCAAACCTTCCACAGGATAAGGTTCCTTCCAAAATGAGAAGAGCAGCCTAAAATCTTCTTATCATAATTTCCAAGTGGATAATACAGAGATATTACAAAAAGAGATGAGGGGATGATAAGTTTTCACAGAATCAGTGGCCCAGTATTTACCAGGCACTTGAGCTGACCTGTATTTCCAACAAAGGATGGAAGGAAGAAGAAATCTTGTACTGTCCATAGAAGCCAAAATTTCCCCACTTTTTTTTTCTGCTTTTGAGTCCACTGGACTCAAAATTTAGACTGTTTTCAACCAGGAACATAGCTATATCCATGAAGGAAGGAGCTCAACACAGAGTATCAGAAATGTCTCACCTAAACCTTCCCAAACTGTCTTGCCTTTATTCTCATTGATGGGAATGCATCCCACTTAGAAAAATGGCATATGTCTTTTAGCCACAGATGCCTCTGAAATGGGACATGAGGGGGCAATAATTAACTTTGCTTTAAGAATACAAGTTACAGAATGAAATTGCGAACTGTCTGTTATCTTGATTTATGCCAACCCATTTGTCTATCCAAGCTCACTATGTAAGGGTTCTACAATGGATAAAGTGAAAGAACATGATGCCAGAAATGTAAAGTGTTTGGGATTTGTCCCTGCTCCAGCAACATTGCCAGTGGGAACCTCTCACATTTTCAAATGAACCTATTAATTCTACAGTGAAAATAGTGTATAATACATGTGTGCTTGTCATTCTATCAAACACATATGCATCTCCTCTACTCAATATTCCTCTTAGCCTTGCTCAGTGCAAACCAGAGAAGTCTTACTGAGGTGCCCATGTGGAGTGGGCTTCCTTCAATTAGCAGCTTTCATCCTCTTCTCTAGAGATTATCTCCATTCATTCACCCACCTCTGAGTTACCATGGAGTTACTCTAACTCCCGCAATCCTCTTAAGAGCAAGAAGAGACAAGAATATAACAACAGCAGCTCTCTATGGGGGGGGAACCTTAGAAAAATTAAAAAATGCAAAATTGTATGCAATAACAGTTGTTTATGATCCAAACATCAGTTTCTTCTTAAAATAGAATTGTTCAATGAATCGATATTTCTAGAACCAAAAATAATCCAGTCTAGAGTCATATAAGAGAACTCAGTATGTTGCTTAACCGATACTTTTAACGATCAAGCAATCAGGAGTCCAGCGAAAGCAGGGAGTGCTATGTCATCCTATGTGGCTCCCTGGACCGTTTTTTCCACATCAGACACATGATTTTTACTCCAAAATAATATGAGAGTTTTTAAATGAGAGGTTGACAGGTTGCTATACCCAGCAAGGCAAGTTTAGGTTGTGAATCATCTATGTTCCATACCCCAGAGAATTGTATCACTTGATGTGACATTTACTATAAATCATGTTTGTTTAAGCAATTCTAATCCAGGGACATTAAGATTATGGCATAGATAATGAATGCCTAATATCTTTAATCTATTTACCAAGACATTCAATTATCATGTGTATAAGGAGATTACACCAGGTCACCTGCTTTTTTTTTCTCTCTGATTTGTCCCTTCACCCACCAATCATGAAAGAAATTAATCACAGGCTAGTTGTTATAACTGTCTAGCCTGCCATTTAACCTTGGTAAGCTTCCCCATATTACAGTTTTAAAAGATATTTTACAGTACTTTTGGCAATAATTGACCCTAAAGAATGTGTCTACTAACTGCTAAATGACCACCAGGATTGGGGCCAGCCAGTGGGAATAAGCATTCTTTTCATTAAACATGTCACTTATGTAGATATCCCTCCATAGGTCTTTTGATATTCTTTGACCAGATTGTATGCTCTTTTTCCGCCACCACTCAGTTATTTGACCCTATTTACATGTGTTAATGGATACATTTGTTTTCATCTATAATTTTCTATGGCCAACTTCACATTTCCCAGGTGATTCATTTCCATAAATATTTTATAAAAAGGAGACTTCAAATAAACTGCTACTATTTCCAAAAATATTTTCTTATCATACACATCATCACTGACATAGTCAGATTTGTATTTAATTCTATCAGTGTACTTATAAGTCCTTTCATACTCCATGCCCCTGAGGCAGAGAAAGTAATGTTTGACATACCATGTTTCAGTTAAAATTGTCATGCTGTTTCTGCCCAATTGTCATGACATTTTCCTATGAACTGTATGTTATAGGTGTCCAGGAAGAGGAACAGAAGTCACTCTTCAGTAAATTGGGTTTTCAACTGGTTGTGGACATAATTATATATTACATACCATAGAACACGTTTCAAAGATGCTGGATTTCTGCCGTGAAGTTACATACAGTGTTTCAGACGAGGGAGCTCTAGCCTCACCTCATATAGTTTTATCTAAATATCAATGCATTAAATTAATAATGGCATGTACTGAGTGTCTCTCTAATCATCAGAAAAGAAGTTACCTATGTAAATAGCATTCAACACCATAAGAAGAAGTAATATTCCATTGAGTCAGGGATCCATAGAGAGGGTTAGCTTTGTTACTGCCCTAGAGTGGATCTGTCCAATACTACTTAACCTACTGCATTAGATCAGCTGTCGTGCCTTCCAAAAGCATCTGCTTACCAGAAGTTTGCAGCTACCTTGGGAGCTGTCCTGAACCCAAGTAGTCTGTTTTATTCAATGGTATCTAAAATTAGCAATATTTCTCCCTGAATATGAAATCTAAGAATCCATGCCAACACTTATTCAACAGGTGTCTGCTAGCATTTAGTTCTAAAAATGTCTGAGCTGTTTAACATAATGTACTCCACATTCAGTAGTCACCTGAATTTGGTCTGGGCTATCTGTACAGTCTTTGGGTAATCATGGCCTTATTTGCTTTATGAATATAAATCTCTCAGATGAATATAAATCTCTCAGGTAGCAACGTTCAGCAGACTTTTAAATAATAGAAAAAATAATCTTTAAGATTTTTTCTTTTACTATCACCCATCTCTCTCTCTCTCTCTCTTTCTCTCTCCCTCCCTCTCTCTCTCTATTTTTCTCTCTTTTCTTCAAAGGTTTAGGTTTGCTGTATCCAATATTCTTACCATTAGCCTCATGTGGCTATTGAGCACTAGAACTGTGGCTATTCCAAATAGAGAGGCACTATAAGTATAACATACCCTCTGGATTGCAAAATCTTACTGTAAAAAGTTAAAATAAAATAATGTGTCAATTAATTTTATGTTGATTAGTGGTGAAATAATACCATTTTAACTATATTTGGATGAATAAAACATATTATCAAAAGTAAGTTTGTCTTTTTTTCTCTTAAGTGTGGCTATTAGAAAATTTCAAATTACAAATATGACTTGCACTTGTGGCTTATAGTTCAGTGCTGCTCTAGATTTTACCAGAGCTGCCAATAGCCTTGTGTAAACTATCAAACTATTTAGTCTGCGTTCTCTAGGATTTGTATATATGTGTGTTCCAAATTCTATTGGTTAGATTTATTCCCAACAATTTGCTTCAAGTCCTTCAGTAACCTACATGAAGAATGAGTAGCAACCATCAAATGTTTTATTCTCACCATATTTTCCCATCTCTTCCTTTTTTTTTACTAAAATATTTTGATTCATTGGTCTGAAGGGAACTTCATTACAATGTTGAGACAAATATATGAGAGTGTCAAATCAGAGATCGCATCCAGCACCATGCTTAATTCTAGAGGCACAGGTGAAGCGGGCAGAGGTCTAAAACTTCACATGCGGTGCATGCACGTGTCCTCTGACCCAGAGTAGTAGATGAGATCTCTAGTGCATTTCATTAATCATCTCATACAGCCATGAGTACTTAGTTTATGAAATGTGGCCACCTTATGTACTCCAAAGAATACAAAGTTAATGGACATTCGCCAAAGTGTTACACATCACAAATCTATATATTCTTAGTATGTTTATTATATGAAGCCTGTCCAGACTGTATCCAGCTATGTACAGTGAAAAATAGAAACGTTTACTGAAGAAGATACAAGAAACATTGTAAATAGAATAATGACACCTCAGTCCCCTTCAAAGTAGGCACCTTGGGACATCACACAGTTCTCTCAATCATCATCAGCTGCCCTGTCGGATTTTCCTGAATTTCATTGATGGTCTTAAATCTCTTCCCTTTCAAATATGATGTTAGTGTTGGGAAAGCCAGAAGTTGTAGGGCACCAAATCTGGGCTGTAGTGGGGGTAATTCACCTGGAAGATTTGATGTTTTGTCATAAAACTCTGCACCACAAGATGTGATGCATGAGGGGGGTGTTCTCATGGTGAAGCTGCCAATCACTAGCTGCCCATAGCTGTGGCCTTCTAAACCATCTGAATAGTTTCTGCAGAGGAATGTTCAAGTTTAATGCAAAATCTGATGTAGATTTTATTCTCTACTCAGTCAGTCATTTCAAATATGACAAATATGATGGCCACACAGTACATATGCTCACTCAATGGCATCTACTGTCTTATTGACTAGTACAATGAAGTTGTCATTGTTCATGCATGCACATTCCAGTCCACTCTCCTTGGCTGCCAGGTTACATCTATGTTGCGCAAACCATTCTCATTATAGTAACAGTGGTTGGACTTTCTCCAGACAGACCTCATAGACATAAGTATGTCTCCTAAACCAGAGACATACTATTAGGAGCATTCCATAAGTAAGTACTATCCTCCTCACAAATATCATTAGTCCACTTACCTAGAGGTCCAGTTACCTTGCTTAGAAAGAGATGACACTGTGCTGCCATCGTTTGTGCTTTTTTGGAGGAGAATTTCTCTGGCCATGAGGGAAGAAAAAATCTACACCAACTGCTTAAATCTCCCCCCCACCCCACACACACTGTAATTAGCTATGAATATTTAATGCAAAAATATTGCTTATGATAGAGATTACAAAAAGAAAGGGCAAAAGTTAGTTGTTTAAAGTGTGCCAGTCATTGGTGTCCATAGTCCAGCATGTTAGAACTCATTCTTATCTCAGACGTTATTTCTGCTAAAGTACTAATAGGCTGTCAAAATCAAAGGATAAAGAAATTGGCCACCCATTGAAACCACTTTCTATGACTGCAATATGAAGCACAATTGCACAGTTGCAGAATTTTGAATGTATTTGCTAAGTCTAATGTCATTTTTTCCTTCTTCCTAATTTCCATGCACACATGTGTGTATATATATATATATATATATATATATATATATATATATATATATGGCTGTGTAAACATACGTATGCATTAGAGACATCATGATATGCATATACAAGATATGTAATGTACTATATGTGTAAATGTTTTAAATTTTATTTTGTATTCTCTAATTTGGCCCTTAGGTTTGCAACCATGGAGTAAACTGAACATGAGGTTTGCCTTGGGACTATCTCTATTTTGCAAGTTCCTTAGATTCATAACAGTACACTCTCCATGTCTCTAAATTTCACCCACTTGCAATCATAGTCTATTTCATCTATTTCCAGCAGTGTCCCAACTTGTCTTTTTCATTCCTGTGCAGGGATTTATTTTCTAGAATCTGGTGTTCCTTAGGCTCTTAAATCCTATTTCCCTAGAGACTTAACCCTTGTACCCTCAGTTGACTAAGACTTGTAGTCTGGCTTAAAAGATTTAAAAGTAGTTGTTAGTCTTGCTGATGCTTCTCGATCTGTGCTCCCAGGTTCCTGGTACATCCCTATACCAGTGACACTCCCCAAATAATGTTTCTCCTTCTGAGTGGCAATTACCATACTATTCCAGTCACCAAAGAGACTTTTCTCTTTCTGACCTCATTTGGCAACCTTCAAAATACCAATAACATGTTAATTTAATTTATTACTTCTTTATCTCAGCAGTAAGATTCCATTTTCTTCTCACTCTCCTTTCCCCATAATTACAGGTATTTTTCTTTAATTTTTAAAAAGTGTGTAAAGTGCTATTATGATTCCAAAGGCTCAAAATGTCAAATTCAAAAAGAGGATGACATCATAATAGTGTGGACTTGGGCAGTGAAGAGTTAGTCTAAGAGGAGAGTGGTCATTCAAAGGAGAGGTATCACCAATGTGGTACCCAAAAGGGAAGCTCTGGTGTCTATAAGAAGACAAGGGGAAAAAAAGAGAAAGCATTGGATCATCTGCCCAACCAAAGGACTCCAATTCTGGGTGCATCATTAACTGCCATATGGAACAGGTGGATGGAGGATAAATGATAGCAAATCAGGTTCAGAGTTCTGATTATTGCATAAGACTGGACATTTTAATCTTCTAATTGAGAATGTTTTATAACGTAGCACTTTCTTAAGAGTAAGCAGGTGTGTAGAAAATCCTTGAGAATTGCTCATGTTTTATCTGAGGGCAAGAAAAGATGTTCCCCATTAAGAAGATCTTTTAATGGGAAATGAAAGAAAAAAAATTAATTTCATTAAGGTTACTTCAAGAGTAGCTTATTCAATAAGCTGGATTCAATTCTGAGGCTACATATATTAATTTTCTTGAAAGAGATCTTATTAATAATATAGAAATGCCATAACATCAAACACACCGCACCAATCATCTGTATACTGGTTTGAATGTTGCTGTAGTAATAACACAAATCTTTAGTAGGCATTGTAAGTTTACGTAATAAGAAGATCACTTCCAACTTCTTGACCATTGAGAACACATTACATATAATTGGATATAAATTGACATATTTACCAAGGATAATTTTTATCTTAGTGTTAATCCACTTCACAGGAGAAAGTAAAACAAATGTGAATGAACTGTTTATCTCTAATACTTCAAGAGTAATAGGCATAAACTCAAGAAAACAAAATTTCAGTCCATGATTTTAATGAGCAGATAAAGATGTATCAGCATGATCCAGGAACCTCTGGGCATCCAACAAATTAGCCATATGCTAATTTCTCTGTCAGAACTACTTCCAGAAGCTAAAATGTAGCTTGGCTGGGAAATGCTTGTGCTGTGCTCCACAAACCTGGTGTATTTGTACTTTCTAGACATTGGGAAACAGTGAATCAGACCCAGGAGGAATTTCTACAACTCCCAGTAAATAGTGTCTGTTTTACAAATTACGGATTATCAAGCAGGTAGTTAATCTCTAGAGCCTCTTTTCTGCCTTCGTGCTATTCCTTTTACAAAAGCCCTCAGAATAAACTGTGTGTGAACCCCAAACACTGTTTTTCATTAACAGCTGGTATTTATATAGAACATCAAACTATATTCTTTCTAAAACATATTAGTGCTTGATGGTACCAAAAACAACTTTACTTAGGACATAAGTAGACATAGAGGCATTTTTGACTTGAGCCAACATATTTTCATTCATATAATGCTTATTGCATAATCTTAAATATAAAAAAATGTAAAAGAAAAAAATAACTTCTGTTGTCATTAAGTAGCCACAGTAAATTTGCAAACACCTACTATAGAAGACTAATAATATAAGTGCCAACAGGAGAGTCTAACAAAATAGTGTGGAACTCAGACGATGATGGGGAATCTTAACAAAGCTTTCTAGGGAAGATTTTTGGTTAGATTTCAAAAGAATGCAGAATTTTACAAAGAAACAGAGAATCAGTAAAAGAGATACTCCAGGCACAGGGAATATCACTATTCACTATCAAAATTACAAAGCTCCTCTTATGTATCTAGAAGGATGGATATACCGATGCAGTAGGAGTCTAGATCTGCTGGTTTGGCTCTTGTTCCTTTTTTCTACAACTTCAAGCTCCTTCTGGGCCTAAGGAGGTTTCTCTAGGCTGAGAGCTATCAAGGGTTGGAAATGAATTAGGCTTAGTCCCTTGGACCAATTATGGTCCTCAAGGGTGTCCTTGAAATAGTCTGGAAAAGTCTCCACGTTGAGATTCAATCTGGAGGAGCACCACTGGGCCTTGAGGATTGCCCCCCAGAGTCATCTGTCAGTCAGTTGCCATCCCCCAGTGGCTGACTGCTGAGGAAGAAAGTAATTGGATGTCCACAGGGGTCCACCTTCTGAAATTTCATTATTGATAAGCATCTAATTCTTTGCTGGTAGTAAGGAGAAAAGATAATCAGACCACAGAGAAAACCAGAGTTGAGAGTCCCTGAGTACTATGATAAACTCTTCTATCCACATGTGTCCTGTATAAAAAAAGTTAATATTGAGTTCTCTAATGTCAATATTTTTTTACTATTATCTCTCCTCATATTGTCTTAGTCTCTCCACACATATGCCTTATAGAATCACTACTGCATTTGTTTATTTTATTTTATAAGAAAATAAACTCAGAAACTTTACTCTCTAGTATATATATATATATATATATATATATATATATATATATATATATATACATATATACATATATGTATGTATATATATATTCCAATTGACATTTTTCCTATTACTGCAAGTCATTTCCTTAGCTTTTTAAACTTTTGAGTTTTTCTAGAAGAGGTATAATGTTTTTTAGCAAAATCGTAAGGCTTGAAATAGGTCAGTCTCATTTTATTTCTGCAAATATAAAATATACCAATAGGATTAACATTGTGTATTGCATGCTGCTGGCTTTATCTTTACCATTGAGAAAAGTAAAGTTTACTTTTTTGTAGAGTGCAGTGTTGTATTCTCTTCTTTTGTCCTTCATTTTTTTCTTCTTTCAACATTCTCATAAATGATACTAATTTTTATCATGTTTTTGTTTGATATCTTGCATATGATTGTGAGTTTAAGATTTTATCTCAAAATGTATCCTTTTGTCTTAGAAACATGTAATGCAATGTTTTTTAAAAATGATGTTGGAATCACTACACATGACTATATAATTAAAATACTGATGGAATTTCATAGTTTAATTTTCAAATACTCTCTTTTAAAGCCATTTTTTCAATATTTTAATTATGAAGTCAAATGAGTCTTTAGACATAAGGAAAAAATGTTTTCTTTCAACAATATAAGTATCAGTTGCCACACATTCAATTTCTCCCATAGGCCTAAGATTTAAAATAAATAAGATGAGTTAAATTTACCTAGGACAAAATAAATTTTCTATGTGGCTAATTTTATATACTACATCAGGTAGGAATTATATTCTGTTGCTATTAAGAGACACTCTGAAACAGTGGTTTCTACTCTAAGAGGTGTTATTTCTCATATACAAAGAAACCCAAAAGTAGATAGACAGTTTCTTTAAGGTCTGCCATGTTTGGAGTCTGACCCTCATTCTCATTATTCCAAAAAGGCTGATAGAATTTGGACATCATATTTTCATGTCAAGCTAGATAAAGGAGAAGAGTAAAGTTTTAAATATATATAAGTAAGATGAAACATTTCCCTTTAAAAAGCCACTCTGGAATTACCCCACCTTGGTGAATACCTAAGGCCCCACCCCCTTACTACTTAACTGGTGCACAAAGACAAAAAAAAACATGGCCCAAATGAAAGAATAGATCAAAACTCCAGAAAAAGAGCTAATTGATGAGGAGATAGACAACCTATCTGATGCAGAGTTCAAAACACTGGTAATCAGGATGCTCACAGAATTGATTAAGCTCCATCACAAAATTAAGGAAGAAATGAAGGCTACACAAAGTGAAATAAAGCAATATATACAGGGAGCCAAAATATACAGGAAAGGAAGCCAGGACTCAAATCAATGATTTGGAACTGAAGGAAGAAATAAACATCCACTCAGAACAGAATGAAGAAACAAGAATTTAAAAAAAAAAAAAATGAGGAGAGGTTTAGGAACCTCCAGGACATCTTTAAATGTTCCAACATCCGAATCATAGGGGTGCCAGTAGGAGAAGAGGAAGAGCAAGATATTGAAAATGTATTTGAATAATGAAGGAAAACTTCTCCAATCTGGTGAAGTAAATAGACTTCCAGGAAGTCCAGGAAGCCCAGGGAGTCCCAAAGAAAGTAGACCCAAGGAGGAACACACCAAAGCACATCATAATTAAGTTACCCAAGATTAAATACAAGGAGAGAATCTTAAAAGCAGCAAGAAAAAAAGGAGACAGTTACCTACAAAGGAGTTCTCATAAGACTATCAGCTGATTTCTCAAAAGAAACCTTGCAGGCAAGAAGGGGCAGGAAAGAAGTATTTGAAGTCATAAAAGGCAAGGACCTACATTAAAGATTACTCTATCCAGCAAAGCTGTCATTTAGAATGGAAGAGCAGATAAAGTGCTTCCCAGATAAGGCAAAGTTGAAGGAGTTCACCATCACCAGGCCCTTATTATATGAAATGTTAAAGGGACTTATCCAAGAAAAAGAGGAAGGTCAAAAACTAGGAAGAGTAAAATGACAACGAACTCATAACTGTCAACAACGGAACCTAAAAAACAAAAACTAAGCAAACTAGATCAGGAACAGAATCACAAAAATGGAGATCACATGGAAGGTTATCAGTGGGGAGGAGAAGTAGAATGGGGGGGCAAAGGTACAAGGAAGAAGAAGCATAATTGGTAGGCAGAAAATAGGGAGGTTAAGAACAGCGATGGAAAAGGAGAAGCCAATGAACTTATGTTTAAAACCCATGGACATGAACTAATGTGGGGGAAATGGGTGGTACAGGGCAGAGCGGGGATAAAGGGGAGAAAAAATTGGGACAATTGTCATAGCATAATCAATAACATATACATAAAAATAAAATAAAAAGCCATTCCAGAATTCTATCTAACTACTTCTCCTAACGTTTAATGATTTGGAGTTGCTTTATTTAATCACAAATAACAATAAGGAATACTGGGAAATGTATGCTTTTTTAGGTAGACACATTGCCAGCCTTAATGAAGGCATGTTATATCAGTAAGCAATAAGAATGAATATGCATTAGATAGGTAATTAATCAATGTGTTTTTCCCTACATATACTATACTTGATTCTAAATTTATAGTTCAGAGTTGAGTTATACAGTGTGGGAAGAAATTTTACTTGAATTGTCACTCTAAAAGGACACTCAAGAATAAATCTAAATACTTATGTGACATTTTATGAGTTGCATTGTGGGCCAACATGATTAAGAACTTGGAATTTGGGTCAGGCCGGCTAGGTTTTCATTCTTGACATTATCACTTAGAAACTGTAACCTTAACAGGTTATTTAACCTGCCATCTCAGTTTCTTCATCTGCAATATGTGTTTGGCCATCATATAAGGATTTATAAACTCTATGTAAGTTAAATTATGGCAAATACTATCACAGTGCCTGGCATAAATAAAACTGAGTTGTTATATAACAATATGATTAAGAAATTGGCAAATTATAACTGAGTTATGTAAAACTATAGTGATGATATCCTTCCTGAAAATATAAATTTCTGCTTTAGGAAGATTGCAGAAATGTTCTCATACTATTTCCTCCTATAATTCCAGAAGTCTGGTGGATTTGCAGAAAATATTCTATTAAAATGGCAGTCAAGGAACACTTTACTTAATAGTTGAAAATGGTATGTGTGTGTTAAAATTTTTAACTTATAATTTTAACTACTTCAATTATTAGTGATGGTGTTTAACAATGTAATGGAGGCTTGAGTGCTATAATATCTTCTGATGGACTTTAAATTGCAGCAAAATAAAAATCTCTTCCACAATGTCCTTTCACATACAATAGAAGTATGTTGGAACATGTGGATGTGATTCAACCAATTTTTGTTTAACACTTGAATGGAAGATAAGTACTAAATGATGTGTTCACATGGCATATGAAGTATTGGAGGGTAAAGAATGTGTCCAGATATGGAAGTGAGAGTGCTCCTGCCATCCCTCATCCTTTCTTAACCCTGGAACACTTTCATCACATTTGAAAGGCCACTGGAAAGTTCCTATTCCAATGTTAATGGATTCACAGACCCTGGTGAGATTCCATTTCATCCAGGGTAAAAGATAGAATGTAGAAATAAAGATATTCTTCCTTGTTTTATTTTCACATATTGAACTCATTATTTCTGAAAATGAGACATTCAGGAATGAAAATTAGAGATCTGCATTTGTCATTGACTTTGGACAAATAACTAAAAATTACCTGAATCCAAGTCCTTATGTGTGATGATAATAGTGTGTCATTTATTTTTATTCAAGAGTTGCTGAGAGTAGAAACAAGAAAATTAAGATATTTGTCATTTGTACATCCCAAGCATTCAGCATCACTTCAAGTGGCATTAGCCTTTGAATGTCATCAGCAAAACTGGAAGTATAACTATGA
This sequence comes from Desmodus rotundus, assembly GCF_022682495.2. Classification (NCBI taxonomy): domain Eukaryota; kingdom Metazoa; phylum Chordata; class Mammalia; order Chiroptera; family Phyllostomidae; genus Desmodus; species Desmodus rotundus. The sequence continues at coordinate 27,449,152 of NC_071397.1, forward strand.
GTACCAATTCAGTGTATCAACAAAACAAAAGAAAAGTGGGAACTCGGTATGGATGGGGACAGCAAGAGTGACTAGTCTTTCACAGACAAAAATGCACAATCATTCCATGTGACCTGTAAAAAAATCAGAAAATGAAAAACTTGTATTTTATGATATGTATTTCAAGTTCAAATTTTCATATCATATTAGTACGGATTTTTATTTCCTTCTCTTTAGGCACTTTTCCTAGCAAAGAAAATTCATTCCAAAAGTTCAGAACTTGAGCTTTTCTTTTATAAATCAAAGCTGCATCTAGTTATGCTATCATAAAAATGGTATTAAACTGGTAAGCGGGTTTTACTGGAGTTTATACATATCACTGAAGAATAACAAAACAGTATTTCAGGGCATTTATTTGAAAAACTACACTTGCAGAGATTTTCTGTTGAATGTGATAAATTTCAAATGCACAAACTTTACAATGGAAGCTCTGATAGTTCTCCCTGTTTGTAATACAAGCATTTTTATAAATGTCACAGTTATTTATGCTGTAAACACCCCTTTTTATTCCTTTACTGACAAAATAATTCTTAAGTCAAAGCAGAGTTTCTTAAAGTTACTTTAGAATCTTCCATGTCCTCATTCATTATAACCAACAATTGGATATACTGTTTATTAATTGCATCTTGGTTAATTTATTGGTATTTTATTAAGGCCACAATTGACTTCATCTTTCTTAAACAATGTCCATACTTTCCTTTTTTAGGCCATAGCCTCTCTGCTTTCTGCCTGTCCTGAATTTTGTCACAATTCTCACCTCAACATTACCACTTTCTTTTTTAAAGACTGTATTTATTTATTTTAGAGAGAGTAGGAGAAGGAGAAAGAGAGGTAGAGAAACATCAGTGTGTGGTTGCCTCTCCTGTGCTCCTTGTTGGGGGCCTGGTCTGCAACCCAAGCATGTGTCTTGACTGAGAATCAAACTGGCGACTATTTGGTTCACAGGCTGGCGCTCAATCCACTGAGCCACACCAGCCAGTGCTCAACATTAATACTTTTTATTTTTTTGCATTCTCTTTTTAATTTAAGAATCCTAATTTTAATATTCACAATCCTAAATAGCCATGTTTCCTCACTGAAGAGACCTGACCTCTCTCTCTGTAAGGCTGTGTGATTCTAACCTATCACCATCTATCCCCCTCTTTTTGTGCTATCAGCTGAGCTTGTGTGAACTTCAAAATCAGTTGCTACCCCAACAAAAGGTCATGGTCTTTCCCATGAAAGCTTATCTCCAGATGTGTCTGTCCTAAGAGACTTTTAACCCACTTAATTAACTTAGCTGCTCATTAGGGTAGCAGTTGCTTATGTAATGAATATCATTTTTTATCTTTCTAATTTTTTCTCAAATATTTATGAAAAACAACAATATCTTCCGAATGGGGTTAATTCATCTATTTTGAATGATTTGTATAGTTAATTTAAGAGCAGTTTTAATTCAGCCCTTGCTGGATGGCTCAGTTGGTTGGAGCATTGTCCAGTACTTCAACAGTTTAGGGATTTAATTCCCAGTCAGGGTGCATAACTAAGTTGCGAGTTCGATTGCTGGTTGAGGAGTATATAGGAGGCAACCAATCAATGTTTCTTTCTCATATCAATCTCTTTCTCTCTAAAATTGATAAACATTTTAAACATTTAAAAATAAATTTGATTATATTTAAACAGTAATATTAATTGATGACTTAAACATGAACATTGAAAGAGTTAATTAGTATAGATACATCTATTATGGATTGTACCAAAGATTCCTTGAGGAAATAGACTGCTGCTTCCTGAGGAAGTGATATAGATAGGCTATGAAATACTTATCAACACTTAATTAATCTTAAGCAGTTAGGCAATAATAATAAGAATAAGAAGAGGAAGAATATATTCATTTATTGTAAAATATAATGACTATAGTTTATAGTTGTAACACCATTTGTGTAATTGTTTGCTATGAGTGTAGAACTTAAATGTTCTCACTAAAAGGGAAAGAGAAGAAGAAAGGAGGAACAAAGAGGGGAGGAAGGAAAGAAGAGAGGGCAGATAAACATATGAGGTAAGGGATGTGTTAACTAGATCAGGAAATCCTTTCACAAGTATATATATGCATACACATGTGTATATATATGTGTGTATGTGTATATATATATGTGTATATATATACCACTAGTTATACTTTAAAGTCCACCACTAGTTATACTTTAACTATCTTATAATTTTATTTGTCTTACATGATGAATAAAGTTGAATAAATTCATAATTCAACATTTAAAATCTCAACTCATTTGACTTTTTAAATTAAACAATCTAGCTCTGGATGATCTGACTCAGTGGATTGAGTGCTGGCCTGTGAACCAAAGGGTTGCCGGTTTGATGCCCAGACAGGACACATGCCTGGGTTGGGGGCCAGGTGGCCAGTGGGGGGTATGTGAGAAGCAACCACACATTGATGTTTCTCTTCCTCTCTTTCTCCCTCCCTTCCCCTCTCTCTAAAAATAAATAAATAAAATTAAAAAAAATAAGCAATCTATACTTGTTTTAAATAACTTATTACTTTTCCAGTGTTTTGCATGTATTTTCTCTGTTGCTCAGAAGTCAGAGCAAGATAGAGATATAATTATGCATATGCATTATGCAAAACAACATGAAGATAATGAATATTAATGTATCAAGAAGAAAACATATGTCACAGTTAACTAAGGTCATCAAAGGTAAAAAGCAACAAATTCAAGAACTATTTATCATTATTCTGTCAAAATAATAAGTGTTTATAATAATAATAATTAGTGTTTCTATAAGAAATACTTCAGTGGAATTGTGAAAAATGTTGAAATATTCCAGGGAATCAGTAAAAAAACTGCCATAAAACCCAAACATAGAGTAAGACAAGGCTAAACATTATTGTCTCTAAATTGTAACAATATTTTTAAGAAGGATATAAATATTTTAGCCAATTATTTTTCTTATTTCTGTGTATTTGTTAAAGATCATTGAATGAGTTTATTTCAATCAGTTACATGTATTGCAGAAATTACTTAAAAACTTACATGTTCTATAAAAAAGATATTTCTATTATTCTAGAATTACCTTAATAAAATTCCAGATATATAGGAATAGTATAAAACCGATTTTAGAGAAAAGCTTGAATAATTTAAAATAGGGCCTTGAGAAACCCTGACACAACAGGGGCAGTCAGGACAGACATACCTTGCTTAAAACTTTACAGAGTCACATCTTCTGCTCAGTTTAAATGAGGAAAGCTTGGGAGCACAGAAACCGTGAATGACAACAGGGGTCCCTTTGACTGCATATTCCTTATCCTTACCTAGCACACAAGAGGCAGCACAGTGTGATGCATTGCCCCTCAGCAGAGCAGCAGCAGCATCACCTAGGAGCTCATTAAAAATGCACAGTCTCAGCCTCCAGCCTCGACCTATTTCAATTACACCAACATTTCAACAAGAACGAGGGTGATGCATTTGTGGAGCACTGGAATAATGATTAAAAGCATACATTATGAAAGCAGACTAGCTGGGTTCAAGTGGCCTTTTCACGGACTAGATGGATGATCTAGACAAGTTACTTAACATTTGTCCTTTGTTTTCCTCATCTGGGAAATAGAAGAAGAGTACCAGCTTCTTTCGGTTAGTGTAAAGACTAAAGGAGTTCATCCATGTTATGCTCTTAGGATAGACCTGATATGTATAATATAATACAGTATTATACATATACTATTATAATATAATAATAGTGTGAGAGTGTTTGCTATCACTATCATTAGTCCTGTTCATACTATGAGCTCAGATTCTTTTATATTTTGAAGAGCACAAGAGAACGTGGAGTAGGTAGGATTTGGAGGTTGGAGTGAGATAAAAATGAATGTGAAGGAGTCAGTACAAACCTACTTTGTGGCTGGAGCTGGTCTGATTTGGATCATTTATGTGTAATTTTTTATATAGATGGATAAGTAATTGCATATCAACATCTTTTCTCCATTACTTAACATCTAAATTGTCCTTTATTATTTTCAGTTAAATTGATGAAGTCATATTAGATAAAACTTTAAAGACAAAAAGATAATGTCTATAATTGAACTATGGTAACAGTTATCTTTACTGTAGTATTTACAGATAGAAACAAGTTTTAAAGTAATTTACTTGAGGCAGTGCATGTTGGGAGTACTCATTCATTTATCAATTGACAGCCATCTCCAGCCATATCAAAATATATAAAGTCCAACATTATAGGTGTTCACACTCATTGATCTAATTCTCATTGGTTGCAGTGGGTATATTTTCACAACTTTGTGTTCACAATGTTTACATGTGGATAAGATGGCAGCAGATGCTAATGAAAAATTTTAATTTCATATTAGTATTCATAAAGTATTTAAATTCTTGTAGCTCAGCTTGTGCAGTTTGGTTAATTGGGAAATATTTGGATAATATGCTCTAATATATCTAGATAGCTAATCATTTGACTAACAAATAGTTTGAAAAACAATTTAAAGATTTCCAGAAGTACCATTTATCTTTTCCGTTCTGAGTACTTGGAGCTAATTTTACACAGTAATATTAAAAAATATAAACATTTTTTTGTGTTTCACCACCTGGCTTTTTTCACTTAGCATGATACTTTCTAGTTCCATCCATGCTTTCTCAAAGGTAGGAGTTCCTTCTTTCTTTCTTCTGCATAGGATGATCTCATCTTTAAGTGGAACCTAATCAAAAAGACAAACAAACAAGCAAAATATAACCAGAGACATTGAAATTAAGAACAAACTGGTAGTAACCAAAGGGCAGGTGGGAGGGGATAATGGGGGGGGAAAGGGGGAAAGGTTTTCAGGAACAACTGTAAAGGACACATGACCAAAACCAAGGCGGGGTGAGTTCAGGGTGGGTGGTAGAGGTGGCTGGGGAGTGAGTAGAGGGGGGAAAAGGCAGACAACTGTACTTGAACAACAATTAAAAAAAAGAATAAAAGACATTGTGGGACTCGATTCAAATATGAATCAGCCATATATCAATTGCTATTAAATTTAAGTGCACATTTGTTTGGGGTTTTTTTTACCCTACACTGTTCATGTTGTATCTTGTTTCTTTCTGTGCTTGTTTAATGGTCAATGGCTGCTTGGTCCTTTGAGTTACGGAAATAGTCAATTTTATATATGTTCATGGCTGAATTTATATTCTCTTTATGTCAGATGTAAACTTTTCTAAATTGGCTCCGGCTGGTGTGGGTCACTGAATTGAGTGCTGGTTTGAGAACCAAAAGGCCGCTGGTTTGATTCCCAGTTGGGGCACATACCTGGGTTGTGAGCCAGGTCTCTAGAAGGGAGTGCATGTGAGGCAACAACACATTGCTGCTTTTCTCCTTCCTCTCCCCAATGTCTAAAAATAAATAAATACAATCTTAAAAAATATAGAGAGAGACATTTTTACTGGTCTACATGACTTCCACATTTATTGACCTCAATGTTCTAGGGACAATTTAATGAATTTTAATAAACCAGGATACTGGAATGGCATGTTTGAATATAGATTCAGTGTTGCATATTTTCTCTTTTTATTGCTGTTTTTGTTTGGCTTGTTTTGGAACTTTTGTTAACAAAAAATCCTTTATTTCACAATGTTTTTCACTATAGACTCAATTACATACACAGATATTTTTTAAGGTTCATAAAACTATTTTTGATTTATTTTTTAAAGAAATAAAATAAAAATTCAACTTAGCTCTGTCAAATGCATTTAAAAACACAAAAATTGCATTATGGAATATTTACCATAATCAAACTAAAATACTTAATATTAATCTTTTATTTTACTATGATACATTTACAATTATACTCAAAATTTTATGGAGTACTATAATGAAGAAAATTCTTTCATTTTATTAATAGTTAATGCAAAATAAGAAGAGTCATTTCCATGTGGCTTTTCTTAAGTAACATTTTTCAGAAAAAAAAATGTTGTTATAGTGAACCAAAACTCTTTGAAAAATAGTACACATCACCTGACAAATGAAAAAGATGTATGGTTTCACCAATCCTTATAAAAAATTAAATGGATTTGAATTCTATAATGAAATAAATTCAATATCATTTGCGAATGCAAAAACATCGAAAATGCAGAGAGAGAAATGTGATAATAGTATGCTTGAACAAGTTGACCTACTCAGTTTTAATAGACTATTTAGAACAAAGGTGCACAAAAACAATAAAACAGTGAGTGCAAGAAGTGTGAAGAAGTGACTCCATACTGTTTTCCATGGTGGCAGAAGCAAGCTGCATTCCCACCAACAGTGCAGAGGGTACCTCTTTATGTACACCCTCACCTGCACTCGCTGATTGTTGATTTATTGATGATAGACATTCTGACAGGTTTTAGGCCACATCTCATTGTGTTTTATTTTTTAATTCCAGACAATTTTTTTACTATATTATATAGTATGGGGGGATGAATATGTTTTCTTTTCTTTTTTCTTTATTGTTTTTCAACTACACTTGCCCCCTTTTCATCCCATTACTCTTGCATTTTTTTGATTAGTGATGCTGAGCATCTTTTCATATGTCTATTGGCCATTTGTATGTACTCCTTGGCGAAGTGCCTATTCAGGTCCTTTGCCTATTTTTTAATTGGACAGGTTTAATTGTTTGGATTCTTTTGGTGTTGAGTTTTATAAGTTTTTAATAAATTTTTTAATTAACCCCTTATAAGTTACCTCAAAAATTAAAAATGGAACTGCCTGGAGTTGCCTCAATAAATTAAAATAGAACTCCTTTATTACCCAGTGATTATACTTCTGGGAATATATCTCAATAAAACCAAAATGATAATTTGAAATAATATATGCACCCCTATGTACATTGTAGCATTATTTACAATAGCCAAGATTTGGAAGGAAACTAAGGTGGATAAAACATCTATGGTACATTTATACAATGGAATATTACTCAGCCATAAAAAGGAGAAAATGTTACCCTTTGTGACTACATGGATAGACCTGGAGAACATTATACTAAGTGCAAAAAATCAGTCATAAAGAGATAAAACCATATGATTTCACTCACATATGGAATCTAAAAAACAAACTGAACTAATAAGCAAAATAGAGCAAGATTCATAGATGGAGAGCAGGCTGACAGCTCTGTGTGTGTCGGGGGAAATTAGGGAGTGGAAGGATCACACAAAAAAGAAAAACAACTCATGGACATGGACAGCAGTGTGGTAATGATGGGGAGGAGGGGCTAGGTGGAAGTGGAAGATGGTATATGGAAGATAAATGGTAATGGAAAAACAATAAAAATTAATATATTGTAAAAATCTTAGTCCCACAAATACAAATGTTTTACTAACTACACACCAAGTGTAGATAATCATTTTTTAATGAAGGATTCATTCTGTGTTAGTTCAATGCAGCTCAAAAGGATAATATCTAAAAAATGGTATTTGTTTCCAGTCAATGATGCCTCATCTAATGAATACCTTGAGAATAAACTTTATTTAAAAATATATATATTTTAGAAATATCATCATAAATTATTCAGAGAACTGCTATATTTCATATGGCTTAAAATTAATTTTATTTGTGTGTATGTGTGTTTAGTAATATACCTCCAATTACAAAAAAAGGTGTGAAGATTAAAATTCAAAGTTTAAAAAATGGTTGAAATATGAATGCTTCCTTTTTCTTAAAAAAACAAAAGAAATATTTCCTGTACCAAACATTTCATGAAATCCGACTGCAAATATGAACACATTTGCATATTGTGTCATATAAGTCTAGCCTGCAGAAAAAGTTGCCAAGTGGTTTGACTTTGGGAAGACAAGGAAGGGTTTTGATTATTTGTGCACTCATGTAGAGAGTGCTTTTTTAATTCTCCTTTTATTGAATACAGGTATAACTTAAATGGAATCTGAGAACTACTCAGAAATATATAGTAAACACTATCATTCTGAAGATTCTTGATGACAGCATAGCATAAAGTGACTATGTCTTCATGTCAGTAAGACCATTTGCAGAGACAGCCATTGGTTCCATTGATTATAATATTAAGAACATGTTTACCATGTTGTCATGTTTGGATATTATATATTATATATAGATATAATATCTAAAGAAAGAACATCTTTAACATTAAAAATGAAGTGCAAAGGAAAAGAAATTGATGAAACTGAGCAAAAGTATTTGGGGATTCTTTTTTTTTTTACAGCATATCTTTCCTCAAATTAAGGAAATTATAGATGTAAACAAGTTACCTAAAATGAGCAATAAAAATTCCTCAGGACAAATCATGTGAAATAAAGTTGAATTTCCTACAGTTCTCACTAGTAAGCTGTATCAAACTACAAAGCTTATTTTTTAAATCTATAGTCTATGAGTTTAAGCCTTAGGAAATGATATATTCAGAAATAAATTTATTTAGAAATAAAAATTGTTCAATAACTAAAATTTCTATATGTACAGTCATTTTGTACTGACTTCAAATCATAAGTAATTATACATTTTTAAAAACAATGCTTACTTGTTTTAAAATTATACAATTATGACTAATTAATGACTTGACTTTATAATTCAAGATTTTTTAAAAAAATTGTTGTATGTACCTGCATAAGCATTTCCAGAATTCACTTATTTGTAAATTCTCTATGTAGGAACCCATAAATTTATTCGCAAATGAATCAGGCAGTGTTACTAATATAATTTTTTACTATTTTAGTCATTTTAAAACCTGAATTATATTGATTATGAGAAGATCTACTTAGATTTGTTAACATTGGCTGTTACTGAAATTTAATAAAATGTGAATATTAAATATTGAATAAAATATTAAACTTCAGTAATAGTTGGTAGCTAATGTTTTAGTAAAGCCATAAAGGAAAAAAACAAAACAAAACAAAAAAACATGTTTCAAAGGTCCTGAGAAAGGAGCTTGCTTTGCTCATTTCAGTAGCCTGTGGCTGGAGTGGAGGCAACAGAAACACAGGTGGGAAGAGATGAGGCCAGGGATTCGACAAGGGGGTAGGTCACTATGAAGACTCTGGTTCTACCATATGTGATATGGGAGGCAACATGTAATACTTGGACTTGCATTTTCTAGACCAGTTTTTCCCGTAGGTTTTGAAAATAGCTTATAAGGGCCTAAGACTGGAGGCAGAAACACCAGAGGAGATTATAATAATCCAAGATATGGGGACAGCTGGTCCCGAGTGGCAGTGGTGGAAGTGATAAGATGTGATCGGATGCTGGAGAGAGGTGGAAAATGGGGCCAAGAAAACGTACTGAATGATTGGATGTGTTGAGTTCATTATGTTCATGAAAACAATCCTTTTAATGCAGCAAGTCTACTGATTTGAAGTCCATCTTCCTTGACAGAAATTTTTATACAACGATCTTTCACAGCTCTTCTGCTAAAATGACATGATCGTTATGATTCAATAACTGAGAAAAGCAGCTTCAGTTCCACATGACAGCTGCCTCCCAAATAAGAAATGTGAAGGTTGTTCACAGAAGGGTTATAACCATAAGCAGAGAAAATTACACAAAGTAAATTGAAAATTGGTGCATATGGAGTATAACTTTAAAACTAATTATTGTTATTAAGGCATCTAATTTTTTATACTTCCTCTAGCTATTTTAGCTAATTTTACTTTGCATTCTATCATAGCCTTCCATGAGGGTCTCTCCATATTCCTTCTGGGAAAGATATAAAAATATTTATTTATAGAATTTACTTACAAAATGAGTTTATGGGTTACATCTGTTTTTACCTATCAGAAAAATCTATTTTAAAATCTCTCTCTCATAATTTTATATCATAAATGGTCCATGAAGCAGCATTTATTTTTTCAACTAATTAAAAAATATCACTTTACCATTGTTTGGTTTTATTTCACATTTAAGACATCTTATATAATGTTACATGTTATACTTTATGCAACATTTCCCAATAATTCTAATTGGACTGGATATCTCTAAGATGCCCTCAAATTAATTTAATGATTTTATAACTTCAGGTGCCTAAATTTTAATTTTCCATTGCCACTTGATTAAGAGCAAAGGGAAAAATTGAACAGATAGTAATATCAGTGAAAAAATACATCTGGCCAGATTACTGAATACCATGCTTTGCTGTTAGTCCATTCTGCCACAGAGGACATTTCCGAGGCTGCTAAAATTAAATGTCGATCCACACAGAGAAACTCAACAGTCTTTGTCCTGACTGCCTCAGTAGGTACCCACAGGCTCCTCATTGTCCCCATAGTACTGTACCCGTCAAGTCTTTTAGCTATGTGCTTATTTGCCTGCTTTGTATGTTCCTCGGATAGTTCTCAAATTCCCTGTGTGTTGTGTGGACGTGTCTTGTAGCATCTGTTGAATGAATGTTGGATGAGCAAACAGATGTTACTGAAGGAGGGGTGTGAGTCAGAAGAACACCCTACATGGCACACCAGAAGGATTCAGTCACAGAGTGACAATTTTCCCAGCTTACCTCTGTCCAGCTTTGGACATTCCTACTTTTCAGATGCATTTTGTGATTTCCTCTTATTAATTAAGGCATAATCATAAACAATCAGGTATACTTTGTGGGTCACATGATCTGGCATAGCCTCACGGAGAATCCAGGAAACAAAACAGGGTCCTCATGTGTACACAATGTGATATGTGTGTGTATACACTTATACACACACAGATATATACACACACAGATACATACATACAGACTTTACTTTTTATTACCGAAAACTTGTTATAACATAGAAATATTCTGAACCTGTAAAGAGAACTGTTGACACTTTGAAAGGCATAATTAACCATGGAAATCCTAAAAAAAAAGTCATGCAACAATTTTACACGAAGAAAGAACTGAGAGAAGCAGACAATCTCCCATGGGACCAGAGCATCTCCTCAAAACAAGCATTTGGCCAGTGTTACAGGTGGATTTATTCCAGCACATGGCTTAAAAGGATGAAAGTTACCACAGAACATATACGCAAAAGCAAAGAACCATTCATATAGTCACTAGTGTCACAATAACCAGGGCAACATTTCCAGAGTGTATGTGTGTCTATGTGAGTACGTGTGTAATCACAGAAGAACTTCTCAAACAATATTTAAGAAACTATGGTTGTGATCAGCGGGAAAGAGGGGCCGGAGGGAGAAGAGGGTACAGGCATATAAATGCTGATACAAGGAGACTTTGGGTGGTAAACACACTATACAATATACAAATGATATATCATAGGATTGTACCCTTCAAAACTATATAATTTTATTAACAGACATCACTACAATAAATTCAATAAAAAAGAAAAACACACATTTCAAATTAATACTCTCTATTTTCATTAAACTTAATGGGGCAAAAAGAGACAGGATTCATTTGTTTGTCTTTTAATGTTCACACTGATATGTATCTCTTTAATTGGACATCCTCCCTGCTTTTGCACATTGTAGTCAATACAACATGAGTAGGAATCAAGTCACTAAATAATGTGCTGAAAGAGCCATAAACTGCTCACAATAATGTGGTTTTACTTAATTTTCTCCATAATCAATATATATGAGAAAAGGAAGCAAGGCAATTGATAAAAAAATGAAAAAAGATGTGGAAAACTGAGGAGAATGGTAAGAAAATAAAATAGAATGGTGGAAAGAATAATTGATTTAAAGATAAAAATTTAATGACCCTAAAGAAATGTGTATGTCCAATTCTGAGAATGTGAGTCACTTTTCCATAAACTATATGGACTGTACAGAATGTGCAAATCACCAAGGACACATGTAGGGAGGTTTCAAAGACGAAAAATAGTTCATAATGTTTCTGAATCTGAATTTGTAATTCTAGGACAGTAGCATTATGTCTAGATTGCCAATTAACAACTGTATGGTTCTAATTTGTGGTTTTGAAATCAAAAAGAATCAGTCCTTTTAAAGGGGTACTGCATTTTTAAATCACCTAGATCAAAAGGCATTTAGAATTGTACAATCCCTTGATTTTAATTCTATGTAGCTTGCACAGGTTCTGGAGCTAGCATTCTGTTAACGACCAAAAGTCCCTTTTTTAAGAAGGAGCAAATGTATATCATTACCTATAAATCTACTCACTCTCCCCTTACTATCTTATCTATATTATCAGCTAAGACCCCCCCCAAAAAAGTAAAGCATGCACTTATCATATTTCTAACTACTTTTATTTTACCAAAATTATTATGGGGAAACATACCATAACAGCAGATGGAATAGTGTTGCACAGAATTACTGTGAAAGAAAAACAAAGCAAAACTATCTTTCTGTCCTTCCTGGACTGTACCAAAATCACTTAAAAATATGTAGGGCTTCAGTACTATTATAGAAGCTCAAATTGCTTTGATTTAAAATGTCATAATGAAGAAAAAAGTCAGAATCCATAATCCATGGGGCCAATGCACATATAAGGTAATCACATTCAGTATTTTTGAGGTCAAGATTCATATCTGAGTCTGAATCAATATTAATATTCCTTCTCAGCACTTGGTAGATGAAAAATGTTTTCTGCAAAGGAAAAGCTCCTATTACTTTTATTAAATAGTAGTTAGTTGGCTGAACTTCCTTGGATTTAAAAAAGATAGTGTAGAAATGGCTGTGCTTATAGTTTCATAGTTCACAAGAAGTGCTTTTGAGAAATGATATTTTAACTTTATGGGATTCTATGACTTCACAATAATAGTATTTTCACTCAGTTCAATATGCTTCTTTCTTAAAAAATATAAAAGTGTTGAATTATACTCTCTCCGTGGTCTTCATAACACTCCCATTAGGCTTGAAAAGATTCCTATTTGATAAATCTGTGAAAAAACTTGCTTCAGATGAAGCGGCCTTATTGTTCTCCAAAGCATAGATTAATTCAATCCTCAACCAATCTCCTATATGAGAATGGGGGGTACATGAATCACTTTTTCTAAATTTAAGTTCAGAGATAGAGCTTCTCTCTTAACATCCATGGATTGTCCCTCCTAAGGAAAGATCGCCCCAGGGTCCTGAGGCAACCGGGGTAAACTGTTCAGGGAAGAGACCTGCTGGTTTCACCCACTCTTCCTAGTTTGCCCGTCAGATTCCTTAACCTCTTTGAAGAATGTACCGTTTTGCCAATAGAAAGAAAGAAAATACAGAAGGGAAGAAATGTCAGAGAAGTATTTTTCTTCTACCCTCTGAAGCTAGAGCTCATTGTAAGCTAAGATAATTTTAGGAACATTAAAAACATTTCAGTGTATGGAAAAAAAAACAAGAAGCATATTAGAATGATAAGTTCTTGTTCAACAGGCAATATAGTATATTAATTTCATTGTTTACAAAAAGCCTCTCCAGTTGTGTCTTGTTGAGAGCAGAGTTATTTATAAATGATTTCTCTTGCCTGAATGTTCACAGCTGCTGCCCCAGTCACTCCATAGCATATAAAATAGCTGTCCTTTTACACTTGGCTTAGCCACTGTGTCTCTAAAACTATGTAAAAAAGAGAAGACTACTTCAGAAGTAAGTGGAGCCCAGTGAGTTGAGTGACAGATTTCTATTTCACGGACTAGCACAGTTCACATGTCACTTAGAAAAGAATCACTTTTAAAAAACATAAAGTTAAATATTACCTTTTACTCTTTCTAAAAAATAAACAAGTTTAACAAAATAATAGTACGTTGTATAATTATTGGGAATTGAAGCACCAAATGTTGGATTCTTTTTTTCTAAATTCTCAGTATGTACTTTATCTATTTTTTAATATAAAAGTATATTTTGTTTATTTTTTTAAATTTTTATTGTTATTCAATTACAGTTCTCTGCATTTTCTCCCCATCCCTCCCCCGCACCCCAGCCAAACCCACCTCCCTCCCCCGCCTCCACCCTCCCCCTTGATTTTGTCCATGTGTCCTTTATAGTAGTTCCTGTAAGCCCCTCTCCCCACTATCCCCTCCCTACTCCCCTCTTTTTTGAAGCTTTTAAAGCTATATTTTAAATTCCAGTGAGAACAAAAACAAAACTAGAATGTTGTCTTTAATCTCTTGGTAAAAAATTGGTTATTCATCAGCCAAATGGATTCTTACATGCCAAAGAATCTCATGTCCTCATTTTTTTTGTTTGCCTCTTGTCTTACACCTCAAGAAAGGTTTATAGAAAGAAGAAAAAAAGTCAGGAGGCCTTTGAGAGTTATTCTATCTACCCTTTTGCTTGTGGATGAATTTTAGCCATATTTAGTTTTTGTTCCCATGGCTTAAAGTTCTACTTCCTGCCCTAGTTTTCCAATTTTCATCCAGTCCCATAATGACAGATCCCCATTGCTCAAAGTAAGACAGTGTCTTTTTGATCATGAAAGCAACCCTTTTATGTTTCACATCAGCCATCTGTATCTGGACCTCAGGATGTGTCCCCTATCACATAGTAACTATACTCACAATCCTAAAGTAAATCATTTGGAACAACATACCTGGCCTGGGAATTATACCAAATATATTTTCCAGTACATATATTTTCTTTGGGGTTTATTTATTTAATACAAGAGCAGAAAAAAAAAGTAAGTCTATTTAATAGACACTCTCAAAGCTCTGTCTTCCTATCACTGAAGACAAGAGCTGTCAAGAAGCAAACACTGAAAAGATGCATGCTGCTCCCTGCTCAGTGATGTAAGTAGAACAATCTTGGACAGAGAGGCCAGTATCAGACAATAGAACAGCTAACACAGGGTGGTGAAACAATTAATTTCTCAGATGCTTACTCAATGTCACAAAGAAGAAAGGAAGGAAAACAATAGAGCTACAGCAACGTTGTAAACATTGCATAGACAATAGATTAATAAAGAATAAGAAAAGGGAGAAAGAAATACACTTTCAATCCAGCTTGTGCTAACTTTGGAAATGACATAGCATACAAAATTGCCTTTTAAATAATTTTATTTTTATGATTAAAGGAAAACTTGGTATTTGTACCTTACCATCTCAAGTCAATCCTTCATCTTCTTTCCCAGCCAACATATTAAGGTAAAAGGTATATTGCAGGAATAGAGATTGAGAATTATATTCTTACAAGATAAATCAGAGCTATTTCAATGCTTCTAATTCAACAATACAAGAAACAAAAGGTAAATTGAAAAACAAAATGACCCCCTGTAATGTGCCCCTGAGAGCAGTGATTTGGGGAGAGAATCATTTTTCAAGGGTGGCCGTCTTCCACTTTCACAACAGAGACAGACACCACATGGCTGGTCTGAAATTAGTCACTGCTTTCCAGTTAAGGTTCTGTGAACATCCACATTTTGGGATGTTATCCAAGTAATTTCACAATTTTGGTTTCATTTCAAAGCCAGAAGAAACTTAAATGCTCTATTTTCATATTCCAAAGTAGAAGTTTAAATTGTCTTAAGGGCACATGTCTCGAGCACCCTTGATATGACCCCTGTAGGCCATAGCTCACAGGGAAGGTTGCATTTTAGTCTTTCCTATAAGTCAGGGCACAGCTCCTGCTTGGGGGAAGTAGGTCACCTAGCTGAGTCTATACCTGGCATCAGCAAGGCATGAGAAGAGAGCTACAAGAATTGTTGCTCAGACTTAGCATTTATTAAGTGCAGGTTCACACAAGATGAGAGAGACCATCAACATTACATTAATATCCTATATAATATCACACACAGTTAATACACAACAATCAATGGGGGATTAATGAACCCAAGTCCCAGAGACTCAGTCCCAGATCTGGGAAACAGCACTAGTGAGTGGTGGTCTTGTTCTCATTCCAGGGGTGCCTCAGGCAGTGTGGAAGTTCCAGAGCTCAGTTGAGCAGAGCCTCTGGCAGCATGTGGCCCAGAACAGTGTGGAGCAACATCTCATGGTGGGAGATCAGCTGCCTTGATGGCAGCTCTAAAGTCCACCTCAATTGTACCCAAATCCTTGGCACCTAATTGAACTGTGCCTCAGGGCCAAGGGACCCCCATACTCTATCAGTATGTGTGCCCTCTCTACAGACATGCTTGTGTTCCCATATCTTGGGTGTGCTACATGGCAGGCATTTGGCAGGGTGTCTGCCATGACTTAGGTTGTTTCCTCTTTGAACCAAAGTGTCATGGCTGACTGGCAGCCATCTTGGTTGACATGAGTGATACCATTTTATTTTATATTCTTTATCCTATCTTAACTGGACCAATGCCATTTTATTGGTCCTGCTCTCCACACACAACAGTTAAATCTGAAGAGAAAAGGTAAGCATGTGTTTTGCAACCAAGTCACTTGCTCATTCCCTCTGAGTGTTTCCATGTTTAAATTCAACTGCTGGACCAGGTTTCATAGCCTCCACTGAGAGAAATTAAGAGTTAGGCTGGGAAGGAGTAGAATTATTATCTCTAGAATTAATGAACTACACCTTGCTGTCTCTTATGTCAGTAAAAGAAGAGGTTCAAAACCAAGTACCACTTGAAAGGAGGCAAAATATCTAAGCAAATATTATAGTTACTGGATGCAAGGAGAGGCTCCTCAGCCCACACAACTGGATTTTACAACCCCATGTTGATCAAAGTTTTTCCTTCTCTTTTTCACAAATTCTTACTAATGTTTCTTATAAAAATAGGTTATGGCATCTGAGATCCAAGCTGTCGCATACATAAATCTCATAAACCTAATAACAAATAAAGGAATAGCAAAGGCCAAGATTCATATTCATACTTTATGGTCATTACCAGAATATATATTATCTATCATTTTATTAGTATTTCTGAGACCTATATGCCATTTGATTGTTGTCAAATGATGACAACAATCATTTAAAAAACTAATTTAATCAAACTGAAAAACAGTCAATTAATTCTGAGAGCTTCAAAATATCCTTAGAGTTTTGAACTTAACTTACCCAACTATTTTTGCTTGTACAGATGTTGTGAACATCCCATGGGAATATAGGAGGTGACTAATAAGTTCTACACCATTATTCATAACTCCTTTCCTAATGAAGTCAAAATATTTCATTTTTTTTCACTTTAGGAACTAAGTGTGAGTAGATAATATACTACAAAATCATTCATTTGAAATATGAAAATTAATTTTTGCATAATGTTACCTAAATTCACTTAGTCAGTCAATGTTTAAGTTATTTTGAGGCCATGATCTTCACCTGTACAATCGCGTTGTCAAGTTAGGATTAGCTACAAAGTTCTAAGGATGTCTTTTTAAAGTGGGCAAATAAACACATATCAAGAATATATACCTGAAGTGACAGACTTGATAAGAGCTAATATTGATTGTCCTATGAAAGTCCATTATGCTTAAGTAGAATTATTTTCATATCTTTTATCTTAATCATATGTCACAAAGTGGAAGAAAATACAAAACCTACAACAATGCAGATGTATACTGTCTGTCTCAATTGTGCAAGAGGAGAGACCACATCAGGCTGACAGTTCATCGTAACAATATCTAGAGTAACATAACATTATTACTTGAGTTTATTTTAGTGCCACTTTAATACCCATGTCAGACAACTGAAACACTTCAGCCCTAGCTTCATGCATCATCACACAGCAAAGGTTTTTACTAACAGGCCATGGAAATACCCCTGCCATGTTTATCTCAAGGATCTTTTTGTGCTATATGCGTGCTTGTTGATAAGTACTCACTTTGGGAAGAACAATTAATTAAATTGACCATAAAGGATCCACATGCTACTAGAAGAAATAGAATGGGTGAAGCATTGTTCTTCAAATGTTATATCTTCTCTTGATAAGTTTATTGCTTCTAGTACCTCTGGGCTCATTATACTGACTGTATGTCTGCATCATCAGCTTGAACTTAATGTACTCCTAGACTGTTATTCCTACCAATAGTTGACAACTTATTTTTCTAATAACTTATTTTTGTTGTTATAAATGTTGATATTTTTTCTTCTTTGTTATTGGCAACTTTATAATACAAAACAATCTTATTCTAATACAAATTAATATTATGTGATTTAAAATGACATCATAAATTAAATATTACCTAACACTACTAGAATATACTTAAAGTTTAAAATTTCATAATTAACTTTTGTGTAGTGTTAAATACATTGACAAGATACCATTTATATAATTTAATTTTATTTTATCTATGGGTTTTTAAAAATATTTTTCTTTATTCTTAAATTATTTTATTTGTATAAAGTAATGAAATTTATCTGATAATTCAAAAAAGACTCAGTGATATTAATGAAGAATAGTTGTTTATGTGTTATATTGATTTTAGCTTGTGCAAACTATCAACTAAATAGCAGTTATTTTGATAAGATGGTATGTAATGGGATATGTCCTTCCTAAGAATTAAACTCAGAGTAAGTGAACTTATAATAACCTCACTCTTTAATTACTTAAAAGTCTCTTTTTCAGACTATACATTCATTTTCCCATTGATGATGTGCTGAAAATATGGTAAGAATTGATCCATGTAAATCTATTATTTTAAAAACATCACCAATAAACAGAAGATATGAAGACAAGAAGTACATTGACATATTTACTTTCTTAAGTGTTAATTTATAATGCTTATGCATACTTTGATTATTTATTTATTTATTTCTGTTAAACAAACATATTTTGAGAATGTTCTGTGAACAAAGCTAGCACACCGAAGGAAAAATAATGAAGCATTATTATTAACATGATTAGTTTAAATAATTTGAGGGGACTCAGAAATAAATCATTATAATACGGTAGAACTAAGTGAAGAATAGAGATATGTGAAAATACAAAATAAGTATGAGAACACTAGCAAATATTAAAGTCTCCACCAAACCTTAGTGTGTGTCCTCTGAGATGCAAACAGTAGGACAGTATTTGCTGTGGAAAAGATGTATTGGAGAAAATGCTAGAGAAGGAAAATGACGAGGGGCCCACGAGAAGGACGAGACATCCTCAAAGTGTATTTGTGCTCCTCACAGAAAGAGATCTGAGTGCTGTATTTCCACTGCTGTCACAGGACACCACTTGTCTCACACAAGGTCAAGATCGCCTACCCCGTGACCCATGAAGGCGTTGCTTCCTGAGGGAAAATTTTAAGAGATTTTGATGGGATGAATCACATGGCTACATTTGATCTCTGGCCAGCAGTTGATTCTCTTCTTCTTCCACAATCCTTTCCAAATATCCCTCACTCTTAAGTATCAAGAACCAGAAATACCTGATGGCTAACATTAATGACCTTAATTTTCATTTTTAAGATATGTAAACCCTTGGTTATCACATCCTTCTCAGGTCAAGGTTGCCATATGTATCTTCACAGCTAAAATGGAAAAATCAAGTAGCAGAATATACCCAAATAGATCACAGAGGTTCCAAATACTTTCATGCCTCCCCTCCCCCATCATTAAATTCAGCCCTACCTTCCCCTTTTGATCAAGATAAATTACACCTGTAATAGGACGACACTTTTTGCCTCCTGGTGTTTAGGAATAAGGTGTCCAAGGGACCTGGTAGCATGGTAATTTATAGTTCAAATGGCCTTTAAGTATGTCCTCTGGCAAAAGGGTAATAACAGCAATTAGGACTTTGGAGATAGAGATCACAATATTCCCTAGCACATCATTAGAAATGATGATAGTGCTCACTTCTGCTTGCCCCTTGATTGCCAGATCCATATATTCCTCCAGCTGGGGACACAGCACCATACAGAGGCCTCCCACATCATGTATATACCGCACCCTGAAGGATGGCTCCCATTCTTTCAGAGTGTTGTCTCTCCACTGACACTTCAGTCATGCTTTTAAAAGAATTTTCTATAATTCTGTAAGTTTGGCTGCTTCAGGCTGGTTATATATGTAATGCAACAAATGGATCTCATGATTATTGTCTCTTTCCTGAACCTCTTTCACTGCAAAGCTGGTCTCATGGTCAAATATTATGATGCGTGTGGTCTATGCCTGTGGATCTTGCCCTAGGGATAGCAGATGTGGCTGAAGCTCAGTAGAAAAATCAATGCTACACATAGAATAAGTATCTATTCTTTACCCTTATGAGGACAAACTGCTGATCTTTCCTAGATGGAAGGAGTCCAGCACAGATGGATTGCTACCGAATGGCTTACTAGTCTTCTTTAAATCTTAGTATTGGCCTCTGTTGTTGTAAACCTGTATGAACCTTGATAACAGGAAGTTACAATAGGAGCAATGAGAGTTTGCTTAGACCTGTGGTAAAACTATAAGTTAGTATTCTTATGTGTCCCATTTGATTGTAAACGGTTTCTAACTGGAATAAAAAAGAGCACAGTTACAAAATTAGTAGTTATATGCCATGTACCGGAGACCATATTGATCTCCTCCTAAATGATGCCATGTTCAGCACTACGGCTGGGACCAGTGACACTACATAATTAGCCCTCCATTAATGTATAGTTATTCTCAATGCTTCTGCAGGGCCACACTGACTTAGGATATGGTAAGAATGAAACATTCTGCACCTTTTAGGAATTTCATGGCGTTATCCACATCCATCTTCTCCGCTTCCAGAATTCAATATTGTTCTTGATTTTATACTGGTCACAGGGGCAGTTTTTGAGGTTTCCACATAGCCTTCTCTCTCCAATCAGTCTTATGCCATAGGCAAAGGACCTAAGGTGGGACTAGTCCAAGTGACAATTATATCACTTCAAATTATAATCACAGGGAATGGGAGAAATAACATTATATATATGATGATAACTGGGAACATGCATAGCCTTCCGGAGACCCTTACTGAAGCACTGCAAAGTATTGCCAATGACCCAGAAGTAGAGTCTTCTATGAAATCAGCTGCTTCAGATTGGTGGGTCACCCAGCAGGCCCAGTGAGTTCCAGGAGCATGGGCTCATTGCTGCACTTATTTCACAATGAAGTGAATTTGTTGATCAGAAGTAAAGACGTGTGGAATATATAATGATGGGTTAGGCATTTTATAAGTCTATGCCAATAAGAAAAAATGTTTTCATCAATGTACTGGGTCAGGGTAATATCCTGTGGAAGAGAAAGATGATCAATATTTCCAACAAATAAATTATGACTAAGGCTGGACAGTGAAGTGGTAATGTTAGGCTCCCCAGCTGGAAGCCAACTGCTTCTGGTTGACCTAATTGACAGGGATGGAGAGGAAGGTGTTTGCTAGGACAATAGCTATATACACCTGATACCAGAGGATGTGTGAAGTCCCTCAAGCAATGAAACTGTGCCTGGCACAGTAGCAGCAACTGGAGACATGGCCTAGTTAAGCCTGTTATTACCCATTGTCGTTCTCTAAGTTTCATCTGTTTTCTGCTTAGGCCAAATATGCAAGTTGGATGTGGATGCTTTTTTTTTTTTATCACCGTCCCCACATCTCCCAAGTTTTTTATGGTGGCCCTAATCTCTATAATAATTCCAGGAATGCAATACTGCTTTTGGGTTACTGTTTTTCTAGATAGAGGCAGTTCTATTGGCCTTCACTTACCCTTTGCCATAATAATCACCCTCATTGCATAGGTCAGGGAACATTGTGAGGATGCTGCCAGATAATGAGTATATATATTTCAATTATACATTCTGGACCTGGGACTATAACCACAGGATGGTTTGGGGTCCCACTGTGCTCACAGTGATATGGACCTAAGTTAAAACTACATTGATTACCTGACCGCTATAAACATCTGTTCTCACTGGTGGGTCACAGTGGTCTTTTGGTTCTTTTGAAATAGATTCTAAGAGATCTCGTTATTTACTTTTCTCTGATGAAGTTGCCCTGCTCAAAGGTCACAGGTCCCTTTCAGAAGGCTAGAAGAAAATTTAACATTATACATTTTTAGTGATGTAGTGAGATATTTCTTCAAGGGGTTCAACTTCTCCTCCATTTTAAAGGTTCTGGGTCTATAAACTGGCTCAAGTCTAAGAATTGATTGAGAGACTGTATGTCTCTGTGTTTATAATTCAGGCACTCCTATTATCAAAATTGGAATTACTCACAGTTCTCCAGAAAAGCTGGTGGTATAGTTAGAAGGCTCAAGAGCCGGAGAGCCAGTGATGTTGATTTCAGTCTGTTTGAGGCCTGAGAAGCAGTTCCTTTCAAGGCAGAAGATCACTGTCCCTTCTCAAACAGTCAGGTAGAGAGTTAATTTAAACTTCTCTGCCTTTTTATTCTATCCAGGACTTCACTGAATTCTGTGATGCCTACCCACACTGTGAAGGGCCATCTAGTTTACTTGTTTCAGCAATTTAAATACAAATGTCTTCCTGAAACACCCTCAAAAATACATTGAGAAATAACGTTTAACGAGATACCCTGACCCAGTCAAGTTGACACATAAAATTGACCATCAGAATCATCTCTTCCAGATTTCAGAGCACTGCCAAGCTTGGCAGCAAGTCATTCCCATTCTCTGGGACATTTTTAGAATGTCAAATCTCATATTCTAAAGAAAGCATTCCCAAATCAATGAATTCTGACATCCATTTTTATATTCAGGCCCTCTTGATTAAGCAATGTAAAAATCCATTCTCAGAGATATTCTTGTCTCTTGTTTGTACATGCTATCAAATTCTTGTAATTCTTCTAGTGTGTAAACTTTTTCAGGCTCATAGTATCTCCAGTCGTGTTTCATTGAGACTTAACTCTAATTTTTAGCCTGGCAAACAAGAGAGGAGGTTGGAACTGCATTGGAGGTAGTAAGGGGAGAAACCTGTTTCCTGCTGGTCCACTGTGGTGTCCTTCAACACTACAGACATATGTATGCTTATTAAGGAGAGGCAGACTCACCTCAGCATGCCCAGAAAGTACACAGGGGTCTGCAGACTGACATACTCTGAAGCATCCATTTAGATAACCTATTTCAAGCTTCGGGGCTCCCAGACTGTCATACAAGGTCACTGACCTTAGCACTGGCTGAGCATTAAACATCTAGCCCTTTAGCTTTGCAAATCTATTATACTTTCCCCCTGATGTTTAGTCCTGTCAACTGTTATTTTGCAAGAGGTAAGTTCTTCATAAGTTACCCAACATTTGCCATTACTGCCTGTTAGTGATCGTCAGTGGTCATTATCCCTCATCAGAAAGTTAATTATCCCTCATCAGAAAGTTAATAGAAGGTAGTAATCACCTGACTTCATTATCTTTGAAAGCATTGTTTATAATATTATCTTTCAAATGCCTAAATAATCATGCCTGCAAAAGCATAGCTCTCATGTGAACATTTTCCAAGGCAGGACTAATAAAATTTTTAGCAATTATAGACAAGAGATTCTCCTGCCTCACCTACCAACCAGGGGATCTCTTTACCTATTGAGGAATGAGTAAGCTGGCCCCAAGTTCCCATCTTAACATCTGTTTTCTTAGTTCCACATTGGTTGGTCTGGGTGCTGCTCAAAGCAGATGCCAACACAGGATGAGATGTGCAGTCTCTACTGGGGTTGGGGGGATGCTGGTGAAGGAAAAAAGGGAGGGGTGTGAAGGAGACTGAGAACCACTGAACTCTAAATACAGGTCTGATCACCATCAAAGGAGAGGAAAAGAAGAAAGTCTGAGTGGAAGACTTTAGACCGCAGTGCAGTTTTAAGCAAGTTTCAGCACAGCTGAGTCTTGAAGCCGCAGTTCACCATCAGAGGAATCCAAAGTCTCACAGAAATTGGCCTGCCTTAGTATGCCTTCTACATCCACTCACTGGCCAGGGGAAACCCTTGAGAATCACGGCGTCAACATGAACCCAGTGTGTTGCTGAATTTCAGAGTGGAGCATTGGGCTAGAGTTGGGCTACACATTTAATACTCAGCCAATGCTAAGGTCAGTGACCTTGGATGAAAATCTGGGAGCCCTGAAGCTTGAAATGGGTTATCTAAATGGATGCTTCAGAGTATGTCAGTCTGCAGACCCTTGGGAAGCTCTGGGCATGCTGAGGTGAATCTACCTCTCCTTAATAAGCATACATATGTCTGTTGTGTTTTTTCAATTATGCAATTACATGAGATCTGAGAGGTGTACTTTCATGGCCACCACGTATTTATACCACTTATGATAAAATATTATTTTACCATGACAGAGAAATTTTTTTGTGTGTAATAGAGGAAAGTTTTCTGAAACTATACTGGCTAACCCTGTCAGGTTCGTAAACTTGACTAAAGTGAATAGCATCTACAGAGGCCAGCACTGACAAAGGAATAATATAGGACACACAATGAGAGGGGAAAATCCTATAATAAAAACCTGATTCCTGAGCTTAAGATTAGAGGTGGAAGGTCTGTATATAAACGCATTGCTGATTAATGTGAATAAAAAGTAAGTTTTGATCATAAGCTCACTGGCAACTCTAACTGCACCTTTTCCCTTCATTTATCAGGTTATAATATCCAAAATAGAAGATTAAAAGGACTCAAAATCATTATGAATATCATAATCACAGCTTTAGTTAATCTCTAATTTGAGTTACCTCTAGCCATCTGAACAACCAAAGTAAGTCACAACTCACTGGAAAATAAGTATTCTCCAAAATCAGCCCTGACTTAATCAGAAAAAAATTTTAGCATTTCCATGCTATAATCAAAGAGTTTTTGTGTCAACTCATTATATAAAATATATTTGGCATTAGAATTATTTCATTTGCAAACAGAAGGCAGAGTTTATCCTGCTCAAAATTCATTTTCAACTATATGTCCCGTATGCCTCTGCCAAGACCCTAACATCCTGCCCACATTTTTTTTTTTTTTTGGTAATGAATGATGAAGAGCCAATGAGCCCATCTGGTATGTAGGAAACAAAAATAAAAATAAATAGATGCCTCAGTAATAGATATAGAATGAAAAAGCTCATGTTTGATTAGGAATTCAGGTTTCTGTGAAAATATGTCAATATTGACGTTCACAAATTAATACCAAACTAATTTTAATTATCTGAAATTCAATGGAAATTGTTGTTAATATTACAGTATTCCATTAGAATTATTAAGATATAAAAAGCATATTGTTTTGTTCAACAGTTGGGCACAATATATTTACTATTGTGTGAAGACCATGATTTTGTTCTCTCATAAGGCATCTAAACAATGAAAGACATGTATACTATTCATGTGATTTGTTTGTGTGTTTCAACACTATGCCACAGAAGGCTCATGACCCCAGAGAATCCATGAAGGGTTGCAAATCCAGGTCACCAGTGTCGCAGGAGAAACGAGATCCGGGTGCTGCATGTTAAATGTCTCTATGATGTTTTCACGCCATGCAGATAAACACTCAATGGTCATTTTGAGTTCGCTCATATTTCAGGGTCACCACAGGAAGATGACTTTTCTCTATTGCAATTTGCATTTACCATTGTAGAAACACGTGAAATGGGTTACATCACAGCAATGTGAAGAGTTTAAAAGTACAAAATTTAAAGCAATCATTCCATTATTCTAGTCCTCGTATATACACTGCTATGATAATGGCAGAATGGAGTGTGTTTCCTTAACAAAAGATGAATTGTTTCTGTGTCTTAAATTATTCTCCACTGTAATAGGGAGCATATTCAAAGCTGGGCTAAAAGTGCATTTATAAGATTAAAAATATCATAAATTTTTGGTGGATTAAATTGGAACTATAGGTATATTAAACAATATACAACTAGATAAATACAAATGTGAATATAAATATCTATAAATGTTTTGTTTTTAAAATTACATTTTTATGGTAGATTTCTTCCTGAACTAAAACCTGGCTGACAGGCTTTCAGTTCAGAGGGAAAATGCATTTTTAAATTACATATAAAAAATAAAACAGTCATTAGAAAAGAATTGAAAATAAAAGATGTTTGTAATTTTAGGCTGCTTCTTTTAATTCTTTTTGAGGGTGATTCAACATCTTAACATCTTAGTACTTAATTCAGAAAGTGGTTTCTCTGTAGGCAAATTTGAATGGAGTGAGGAACAATTTTATTCAGGTAATGAAGATAAATAAACTTGTTCTAAATGAAAGTGGTTTTATTGGTTCAAATTATCCAGAGTGGATACATAAATTAACTAAATTAGTTAGAAAATTGCTCAGCATTTCACTTTGCAAGTAAGGATACAACCTGATTAATATAATAAAAAATATTTAAAATGGTATCACACGAATATGTGTAGCTTTCTACAAAGAACTTTTAGTGTAATAGTACTACACAATAGTATTTTAATAAATGAATGAATCAAGAAAAAATAAAATAGTATATATGTGAATTTAATAAATAGTTACACATAAATTTTACCACAGTTTCCACTGTTCTAAATAGAAGTTTAAAATCTACATTTTTGTGACTTTGAAAACATTTGCTCATACCAAAAATTTAAAAGGAAGTCTAAGTCAATTCTCCTGGCCCATCTATTTTCCATCAGACTGAAAAGCCAACTTCAACTCTTTTTAAACCACTGAAGTAGGCAAGGGAGAAGAGGGCTACCTGCTGAGTTTGAGTTCCTGTTCTATTGCTCCTATGTGAAATTAAGCAAGGCTTCATTTACTTTATTTGTGAATACTAAGTGAGATTATGCATGGACAGGTAGCTTTAAACTAGACAGCTTTTCAAAAACAATAATATTATTAAGATAACAACAGTAACTATTTTAGAGAAAACAAAACTCAGTTGAAACAGTAACTGTTTAAGAAATTTACAAATACAGATCTTATTCAATTTCTTATTATTTATATTTAAAATATTCTTGTTGAAGACAACATAGAAAGTAATTCTGAAAGCATGCAACTATTGATAAAATATATAGTTATATAGATTAATAATTAACAATTACTGGCTTTAGATTTTTTTTTTCTATCTGTAAATAAATAGGGAATCCTGCCATGCTGGAGGAAAACAACCTAACAAGGAGAGGAATGAAGAAATAAAAAATGTAATTCCACCGTAAGGAGCAATAAGAACTTGATTCAACCAATTATTGAATATGTACTAAGAGTGTCAATGATATTCAATATGCAGTGTGGGATAACAGTATGTTTACAGTTGTGAGTATGCTAAACACAGAGATTATTATATTATTTATTAAATATTGTATTATGTTTCCATAGAAACAACTGTACACTTACTTTTGCCCCCTCTTGTAGTTATACAGAAAACTTAAGGAAAATGATGTACTTGAATAGAAATAAAGTTCACTTTCAGGATTTCAGCCAAATGTTATGAAGTCCTTTGCATCCCTTCTATTTATGTCCTTTTAGTTTTTCTCATTATTATGGAGACATCTCCTCATTCAGTAAAGGATTTGGGGTATGAATAAAGCACATGTATTATACTTCTAAGTAAAGTGTTGTAGACAGCATTGCATGGAGACAAGTCATATAATCTTGAGGATATCAATAAGAAAAGAAAGGGGAAAAAGTGAAAGGAAAGGATTAGTTCAGGAGTAATCAGTCATTGTCTGGTGACTGAGAGCTTTAAGCTTAACAACCCCAGCTTTATTAAACTTCAGACATGTTTTTTGCTGACTCTAGGCCCAACATCTCCTTGTTAGAACATACACTTTAGAAAACTTGCAGTTATAATTTCTTTCTCTACCTCTTTGAGACATATATCTTCTACAACCCAAGAACTTTCCTCAAGGATCTGGGAGCCATCTCTTTGAAATGTAATCACCAAGAAGATGGTGCCCCTTCCTCTCAGTCTCTGGGGAAGGGTAGAAGCCTTACTTAGATAAATTACCAATGAGCAAACACAGATGACCTAATTCCACTGACCAACCTTCCTAGCCCCTCCCCATCATCTTCTAGTACTTTTGCACTAACTGACAGAACAGTGAAAAACTCTGCTACCTTTTGTGTCAGAGGAGTTAAGGGTGATCTTGCTTTGCTATTACGAATCTCAAATAAAGTCTCCTTTGTCTGTTTAACTGGTCTGGTGTAATGTCTTTTAACCTTGGGTAAAAATTTCCATTAAAACCACCACCTTCTCTTCCTCTGTCTCTCAGTGAATAAAAAAATAATTTAAATCAGTTAACTAAAACTGAGGATGTACAGAAAACACAGGGAACATTCTTAGATCTCAGCAAATGATTTTTATTTGCTTTGTAATTCACTGTAACTGAGCAGCTTCTTGTATGTAGAGGATTATTGGGAAACTAAGTATTGAGTCTAATGCTTCTTCATTTTTTTGTATGTACATATATATTTAAATAACCAACACAAACAGCACCCTATGGGGAAAGTAGGAAGACTAAGAGTCTGGAGTAGTTCACTATGGGTTTAACAGATAACATCCAGTGCATGGTGGCTGACTTTTAAGCAGTCTTTAAATACTCACTTGCAGTGATGCATACAGATGTGCTTCACATCTAATTATTTGGTAAATAGACTAACACTGAGAGAAATTTGCAAATGTTAATAACGTAAATTCAAAGCTCTGCAAAAAACACCCTGTTGTCTTTTCTGGGAATGTTACATGCTGAAAGGAACATTAGCTTCTAAGAAGAGAAGAAAACATAAAACCTCTATAATGACCACATGTATAATAATAACTATATCCAAAAAGTTTAATATCCCACCAATAAAACTGAAATTTATAGCTGTCAAAAGTTATACAAGCTGATATTTACACAAAGAAATTGAACTGCAATATTTTGTGACAAGTATCATATAGACTTCTAAACATATAAATAAATGAATAATTGGTAAGATAGTATATCATTTGTTGCTTCACAACCATCTCTCAGATTATAAAAAAGTATAAGTATTTGAAAAACTTCTTTGCAATTTTACCCAAATATAATACAAGGGTATTGATCCCCTTTTGACCTATTCAGGTTCCCTTTGGAATTTCATAATTTTAGTCAACTTGGTACATTATATTCAAGTATTAGACTTAACCATTGATATTATTAGCCTGGGATTCATTTACTCTTGAGTATTAAGATGTCGAAGTGGTTGATTACAAGGATGGTAAGACTGATCTCATCTAACTGCAGCCCATTGACTTCCAGCCCAGACTCTTGGCTTCTTATGAGCTCCAGTTCTGCCATTAGCAGAAAGAATTTAAGATTGTACTATAAAAGCACAGAAAGAATTTATGTATCTTTCATTTTCTCAGGAGAGTCTTCCATATATTCATTTTTAATTACTCCTCTTCCCTCTGAAAACTAATTTTTAAGCATAGATTCATTATTTTTACACACTGCAGTCCTCTCACACAAAGGAAACTGTGTTTGCAATCACATAAGCAAATGTCCATGTCTTGACTGGTATAATATGGTAAAATAGATTTTCTCAGCTGATCCTTCAGTGACTGAGTGGTTTTCTAACGTGCTCCCCTCCGTGACCAGAACACTCCAGCATATGCACACTTCCCTGAAGAGCTTTGAGGACCCGCAATTATATAGATTCGAGGGTGATCCAACCAGAGTGTCTGCCATCCACTTATTCATAATACTCCTTGTGTGTCATTGGAAGCACTCTGCTTAGTCACTGAAGGTTGGACTGTAATTAATAGTATATGAATCACAGTGGGGTTTTTTTATTTCTGGAAACTCTAACTAAGATGAAAAATGCACTCTGACTCAACAGAAGCCCCAATCGTTCCTGTCTTCTAAAATCCTGATGTGAGCTGCACAACGATTCTGGATATTCCTCTTACTCAGTGTTCTCCCACTGTCCTCAAAGAGTGGATGATGAGTGTTAAAGAATAAATACAACAGAAGCTTTCTCTTTTATACATCCATTTAGTCATCCAGACAACAAGTTTTTATAAAGCACCTGGAAATGCCATTCACTGTGTTAGAGATAAAGATAATATATTGAATAAGAAAGGTTTGGTTCCTATCCTCCTTACTGTGTAAATAGAGTAAAAGAGCCATTAAAGTCGGATAACATCCATGCTGTTGCAAAGGGTATAAGCTCCTTTTGTCTGCATTTTCTCCCCATCCCTCCACCCCACCCCAGACAAACCCACCTCCCTCCCCCATCTCCACCACCCCTCCCTTGGTTTTGTCCATGTGTCCTTTATAGTAGTTCCTGAAAACCCTAAGAACCCTGAATCACCAATCCAAAAGAACCTATGCACCCCAATGTTGATAGCAACACAATTTACAATAGCCAAGTGCTGGAAGCAACCTAAGCGCCCATCAGCAAATGAGTGGATCAAAAAACTATGGTATATTTACACAATGGAATTCTACACAGTAATTGAACAGCAATAAAAAGGGTTTAAATTAAAAATAATAATAAAAAACCTAAAAATTCTCAAATTAACAAAAAATGTCTGATAACAGAAAAGCTCAAAAAATTATAAGAGAGAATGTGAATATTTAAGTGTACAAGGCGTGTGGGGTGGTGACCTACCTGACTCTGACTGATGAGGGAAAGACTTTCTGACAAGGTGATATTCAAACACAGAACATGGTGGAACCAAGCTTGCCTTAGCAGAACAGTGTTCTAGCAAAGAAGGTGGTATGTACAAAGGTCCTGAGGCTGAAAAGAGTTTAGAAATTTCAAACAATGAAAAAAAAATGTGTTAGGCTGAGACATGATGAGCAAGGTGATTTGGGGGCATAGGGCCAGAGAGTTAGACAAGGGTTATATTAAGTAGGATCCTATAAGCAAATGTAAGGATAATGTGATGTGTATTCAGGTAAGTTTTTGAAACTGTTTACATTTTTAAATCATTCCTTATTACTGTGTGAATTAACTGAGGAGCACAAATCAGGGAGCATGTTAGAGACTTAACATGAGTCCATCAGAGTGTCTTATTCTATTCATCTAATAATGGAAAAGAATCTAATTTCTCTATTTAAAACAAAGCTGGGATTTTTTTTTAGTATATTTACATTCTTACTCTATTTGGAGATATGTGATCAGTTATATATTTATATATCAGGTACTATGTTAAAATTGAAAGTAATTCATCTTTCACATTGTTACTTATTTTCTAAAAAAATGTTTGTCACAATATGTACACTGTAAATACAAGCTTTATCTTTTTTCTATTACAAAAGTGTTGTGATTTAAACTCATCTGATTTATATTGATTTTGAATTTAGCACCGAGAGAAAACACTTACATGTTCTATAATATTGTTAAGCTGCACCAATAAAATTAGAAGATGAATTGTCATTGTTTTTTTGTTATGAATTAGATGACTCACCATGTGGGAAAGGAATCTGGGATGACCGGGTAGTTTATAATTTGAATTGTAAGTTGGGCGTTATGGTGGTTCCTGTCACAAAATTTGTGGTATAGCATTAGATTATGTATTCTTATCTTGAGCTCAATTAAGCAACTAAGTGCTGAGTTAATTTCATGAATAAAATTTAAGAAAGAGAAGCTGGCTTTCTCCCAGATTGCCGTGGTTCTGTAGTGTGCTACTGTATCTTTGTCATCTCCAAAACCTTCATTTTTATAACCCACTCTTTACAAAGCTCTCCCATTTTCACACTCATGCAGTCATTTGAATTGTATTTAAAAGTTCCATTTTGTTATAAACTAGAAGGTTGGTAACAGACAAGGGTAATCATGAAAACTTTCTTTGCTGAAGGAAATAAGTTTCAGAGAAAAGACTCAGAGAGCTTTAGTTAAAAAAAATAGTTATATTCACTAGGTCCTAAAACTCTGAGTCACATTGACATGAGAATGTCTAGTTCTTACACACTGTAGATTATTGAAGACGGTATTGTTTTCTCAGAAGACTGTGTATATACCTGACCAGTGTCTTTATAGGCAACACTGTCTTCCTTCATTCATCTCACTCCCACTGCATCGCTGGGGCATACAGTGTTCTTGGGAAATCGCCAGAACAATAGGCCTATCCCATGACCTCAAATATTCTTACTTTTGGTAGGAATGGTAACTCATTATACACACACCCTATCAGCATATGTGATTCTTTATTTACTGTTCTTCCTTACTAGATTATAACCCCCAGAATATCATTTTACAAACCACTGAAATCCAGATCCAAGCTCAACACAAAATGGTCCGGCACCCAAAATTGGTCTGGATGCTTAAGCAAAGTAATATAGAAAACCTGAAGTAAAAGAATGTATTTCAAGAATACATTTTATAATGTATATATTTAAAAAATAAAAAATAATGTGTTAATAGAACATTAACAAGTCTCAATCATACTGGGATAAAATTTAAATAGATTATCAGGGAAGAAAAGGGGAAAATCATTCTAACATCCCAATATAAGGCATATGGGCTTAGGTTGGACATGTATTTAGTATCCAGTCTCGCATTAAACTAAGAAATTCATCTTTTGTATTCAAGTATCTCTTTTTAAAGAATCTCTCCAATTATCATTGAGACATGGTTGGACCAAAGGGAAGTTTGCCACCAATATTCTTGGAGCTATAGTAAGTAATAGTACTTACCATCAGCAATATCAGCAGCATTCCAGACTTCAGTGAATAGTGACCTTCAGCCACAGGCTATTGATAGCGCTGTTCATGGTGTGGCTGTGGGGAAACTGGTCTATGAGACACAGAGAAGTGCACTGTGAGTACACACAGTTCTGTGTGCCTTGCATGACAAAGAGCAGTGAGATGATGAGAGGAGCAACTGGACTGTATCAACAAGAGAGGAAATAATAATGATTCTGGATTAGATTAGCTTTGAGTCGATACTGTATGGCCACATACATTCTTTACCATTTTGGTTATTTGGGAAACAAAGAACAAAAACAAAAGAAGAATGTTGTAAGCTGGATAATGGTTCCCCATGTCCTAATGTCTCCTAATCCCTAGTACCTGTGAATATGTTACTTAACATTGCAAACGACTTATCAGATGTGATTTTGCAATTGGGAGGTTATTCAGGATTATCTGATGGGCCCAATGTAACCACAGGGTCCTTATAAAAGGGGGTCAGGAGGACCATAATTAGAATCAGAAGAGGCTATACAATGACATCAGAGAAAAAGAAAGAGAGTTAGTGAGTTGAAGTTGTTATGCCATGGGCTTTAAAGATGGAAAAGGGGGCCAGAATTTAAATACAATGGGTGATTACTGTAAACTGGAAAAAGCAAGTAAAACAAATTCTCCTCCTAAGACTCCAGAAGGAATGAAGCTACTATGACACAATTTGGACTGCAGGCCTTCAAAATTATAAGAGAAAAAAATTGTGTGTGTGTGTTTAAACCACTAAGTTTGTTGTACTTTATGCAGCACCAGTAGGAAAATAATACAGGGGAGAAAAGTTTCTGTGAAATTGATATGGAAGATACAACAGGAAAAATAACCCTAAAGTCCTTCTGCCTATAGGGTTTACCTACCATGCAGTGAGTCTTTACAGCTAATAAACAACAGGGCAGCAGAAACTGGGAGAACCTTTCCTCAGCTCAAAGTGGATCAAAGAGATAACAAAGGTCCATAGCCAAGTTCTAGAGCATTAGATAATAGTAAAAACAACAAAGATTAAATACGAGTTTAAAGTTGATTTGACACTGATTCAGTTTTGAATGCTGATCTTTGATACCTGCTGTAATTCTTAAAAACTTAAGGTTTTATCGTGTTAGTTTGCACAGGAAGCTGTGAGTAAGCAGCACAATAGAACCCCAGTTTTGTAAGAGGACAAGCTGAAGCCCACACAGGGTAAGACATTTGTCCAAAGTCACAAAGTGGCATTCTTAGAAGATAGAAGAATATTTCCGATATACTCTAATTCTAAAATAGTTTAACTTATTATATTTTTATAATGCTATGGATATTTTGTCAATATGCAGCATTAGAGAGACATTAAATAAATGATCATTATTAGCATTAGCTGGAGACAGTATCTGGTGGGAGATGAGTTTTAAATTAGTAGCAAGTAAAGCAGCACAAAGAAAAGGGCAGCTGATTGTACTTTGACTGACACCGTTATGTTTATATGAAAGTATTCAGGCTAATATATTTATTTTCTGTTTAAATTTTCTAAGATTTAACTGCGAAATTGTCTCAATCCAAGGGCATTCTTTAATGTAGCTCTGCCTTTCCCTAGTCCATTTCTGGTCTTCCCCTGGTGATCACCAACCCATTAATTCAGAATCTAACATGCCAAAGAGCAGGGGATATCATGCTTTCTGGTAACTTTGCTCTTAGTATATGATAAAGAGCAAAACCAAGGCCCTCTGAATTGGCACCAGGACCTGAGGGGCTCTGTGGTTTGTTAGCTTATGGGCAGGAGAAAGGGACCAAAGCATTTTCTTTGCATAGCTTGAATCATATTTTTTCAGGGATGCAAGAACTAACATGTATTGAGTTTATATCAACATCGGGAACTGAAAAACTCTATTTATTCATTTAATCAGTAAATATTTATTGACCAGATCCAATATGAGATGCCTGTACAATGTGATAAACAAAATGGACATGGCACCTGACCTCCTGCACTTTTAAATCTAGGCTGAGACACAGCTAAAAACCAGGTGAATAACACATACACACACAGGAAAAAACCTGAGAAGCATGCGAGGAGAGAATGTGTGGGGGTTAGAAACCTATTTTATCTTGGGTAGTCAGAAAGAACTATTCTGAGAGAAAGACGTTGACCTTGATTCCTAAGGTGGAAAAAAGAAGCAAGGAGTCAGAATGTCAGGGAAGGAGTTCCATCCAAAGGGGCTAGCATCTGCAAAGGCCTGGAGAATCAAGAGCTTGGTTTACTGAAGTGTCTGTGTGCCGGGAACACGGTGAGGAAGAATGAAAATGATGTGAGAAAACATCAAAGAGAGGTAAGGAGCAAATGAAAATCAACTGAGTTTTATTAAAAATCCAACATTGGTCTAAATAGGAAAAACCAATGTCATGATTATCATGAAGGAAATGAAAGCAGTTCTACATGGAGAGAGGGGAAAAAAGCAACATGGAAGTATCTGGGTGGTGAAAAGTTACAGGCAGGTGTTATATTTTCCTTGTAACCTAAGAGAAATGGGAAGACATAGGAAGGATTTAAGAAGTGAAGTGACGTGATGATATACATATTTTTAAAACTTGACTTTGGCTCTGAGGAATGTGGTATTGAAATTCTAGGAGAGAGGGTAAGATACTGATGCTCTGAATGGAGATAATGGCCATGGGAACAGACACAAGTTAGAGGAGCAAGGTGAAGCAGAGAGAGTCAGGGTTTCTTGCTTGAGCAACAGAGATTTTGTTGCTGGAAAACAAGTTAAATGAGTACAAGTTTAAATGTATTCTGTTTAAGGTGCCCGAGAGCTATCCAAGAAGATGTATACAGTTAAATGAATACATCTGTAGCTCAAGAGGATGTCTGAGTGGCAAATATAATTCAGGGAGACCTCAACAGACAGATAAAGGAAAAAACATTGAAGCCACACTTCTGTCCCAAAGGAAATGTAGAGTTAAGTGAAATCGGCTCAGATCCAGGCCCTGAGATCTAACAGCATTTAATACTTTCATGGAGTATTAGAATAGGTGGAAACACAAAAGGACACTCCGAAGAGCTATTATTGCAGTATTAGAAAACGCCAGAGAATGTAAATTGTTGGACATCCAAATAAAAACAAAGTAAGCATAGATGTGTGGTCAACAGAGTTAACTACCGCTAAGAAAAAAAGATAAAGTTTTTTAACTGAATGGCAAAAATTAGAGAAAATGAGGGAAAATGTACTAGAATTTGAATGGATAAAATAGCATGCACAAAAGCACAATGAGGTTTAACAACTGCAGTTTTCATAAGGTTATAGCGTAAGACGTGCTAAAATAGGACCAGAGGAAAAAATCAATCGGGAAGTGAGCTACAGATACAGCTAGAAGTTCATGTGCTGGCACAGTGGTGTCTCAAAATTTCAAATGTGATAAAACAGTTAAAGTTGGTATGTGTCACAATCATATTTGTATTTTAGAAAGTTTACTGTGATTTCTGACACCATTTTGGAAAATTGCCTGCAGTGAGAAAGTGAGTTCTACATCAATTTCAGTACATCAGTTAAGTGGTTAAAGAGCACAGAATGTATCAAACACGTAAGAAAAGGAGAAGAGTCTGATTAGAGAGTTGATACTTCTGGACTTGGCAAAGGACTGGATTAGAAGAATAAGGCATAGGAAATAGGGATGTCAATGAGTCTGGCATTTTTAACTTGGCACAAGTGAGGATAGAGCATCACCGCTCACCAAGACAGGAAAGCAGAGGATAATACCATTCACTCGTTTATTGAGCTGCCACAATATTTAAGGTGCTGGGGATACTACAGAGTCCAAAACAGACACAATTACTAACCTCACGTTTATAAAAAAGAAGCACCATTATATTTGTCTCAACTTGTTAAAATAACACCTCTACTTTGGTAAAAATCTCAAAAATAAATGACTCTTGGAGAAAGATTTTGGAGATGGAGGATTTCCCTTACATAGTTCAAAATTTTACTATGTAGTTTTATATTGAATAATTGTAAGGTCAAGTTTAAATAAATTGTTAATAAATGAAACAGTGGCAGTTATTATATGGAATAATCCAAATATTCTAAAGCTATAACTGAAATAATATCTGCCTTAAATATATACTGGATTCAGTCTGCCTTTTCCCTACACAAACAAGCATTTGGCCAATGAGAATGAGTCAGAGATACTCAACCTTCGTTCACGCCATTCATGAAGGAATTCATTGTTTGCACCTCAAACGTTCTCTCATTGCATGCTACTCTCCTCCTGACTCTTGCTGTTTAACATAATCTCTCATTTTACTCCTGGTTCTGTCTGTAGGCCCTTGTGTTGGCATTTGCTTTCTCTGGCTTTTATTTTCAAAGCATTGACGCCCATATAGTTTGAATCGGTTTCACCATTCCAGCCCTTACTATAGTTACAGTACTAGTTTAAGGCCAAACTTCAAGAATTCCAAGTTCTATTCTCCTTAATCCTTAGTGAAAGAGATGTCAGGCAAGCAGTGTCTGTATAAATAACTAAAGACATTTTCTTCTTAACTCCAGTTCTGTTCAAATATTTATTAGCATAGTGGTTTTCATTTGACATCTCTAACTGAGTCATGATAAAGATTATTTGGAAAGGAACCAAAGAAGAATAATAAAGATGATTAACAACTAGAGAAATGAGACATAGGAGAAAAGGCTAAAGAAACCGGGTTAGTAATACCTAGAGACATGAATGCTAGAGTTGGGGGCAGAGGTGTCAGCACTACAAATAGTGAAGAGGCTCTTGATAATGATAGAGAACAAGTGTTCTTTCCAGGAGGGAGCAGTGGGGATACAGTTTATAGCAAGGTGTTTGGCCTGAGAAAGAATGTCTTGATTTAATGAATTGTGAGGCTTAGGTCTCTCCTCTGCAGTTCCTTAGTGAGTCTGTGATTTTTTTTTCTTCAAGGCCATACAACTTTACTAACAATTCTCCCACAACATGGAAGTAAAGGCAAAGAAGAATATCTATAATATGTGGAAACTCTGAGAACACATTAAAAAAACACTTTCACATCCTAGGTATCTATAAATATCCATGATCACTGAATAGATGTGGTTTGACAACTGGTATAGGGAGGAAAATATTCTCTCAATAAATAAATAATGTTTTTAGATTATAGCACAGGGAATATAGTCAATAATTTTGTGATAACTATGTATGGGGCCAGGTGAGTACTTGAAGCAGCAAAAGGACTACAGTGGAAAATACATGGTTTTCTAATCACTTTTATATACATCTGAAACTCATAAAGAATAGTATTGAATGCAAACTCCAATTAAAAAATTAAATTAAAAGTATATTTACAAAACAGAATCTTACATCACAGCTTATAGTTTCTATTTAGAGCATGCTACTCAAAATATTGTTCTTTTTAGTTTTCAGTTGTAGAGTATGGTTATTAGTAATTTGAGTATGTTTTTTCTAGATATCCTATTTGTGGTATTTTTCCTGATTAAAAGATACTTTGAGTTAAAAAAATAACATTTTCCACTTTTAGTTAAATGTTACTCTTTAAATCATCTTGAAATTAATATGATACAAAAGCCATAATCTTCATGAATTTCATTTTTAAAAATATATTCTATTGATTATGCAATAACAGTTGACCTAATTTTCTCCCTTTGGCCTCCTCCTTCTGGTACCCACCTCCAGGAACTCCCCACCCCTTAGTTCATGTCCATGGGTCATGCATATAAGTTTTTCAGCTTCTCTATTTCCTATACCATTCTTAATATCCTGTTGTCTATTTTGTACCTATGAATTATGCTTCTTAATCTCTGCACCTTTTTCCCCCTTTCCCCCTCTGCCTCCCAGCTAATAACCCTCCAACTGATCTCCATATCTATGATTCTGTTCCTGTTCTGGTTGTTTGATTAGATTCAGTTGTTGATAGTTGTGAATTTGTTGCCATTTTAATGTTCATAGTTTAGCTCTTCTTCATTTTCTTAAATAAGTCCCTTTAACATTTCATGTAATAATGGGTGGGTGATGATGAACTCTTTTAGCTTTACCTTGCCTGGGAACCACTCTAAATGATAGCTGTGCTGGACAGAGTCATCTAGGTTGTTGATCCTTGCTTTTCATGACTTTGAATACTTCTCACCAGTCCCTTCTTGCCTGCAAAGTTTCTCTTGAGAAATTAGCTGATAGTTTTATGGGAACTCTTTTGTAAGTAACTCTCTGCTTTGTTCTTGCTACTTTTAAGAATGTCGGACCATCCATTATGCTGCCACTTCCTTTCAGCCCCACACTGTGTCTCCACACCTCTACGCCCTTCTCTGGGACTCTGCCCCTCTGGATAAACACGTCTTCTTCAAATCCATGGTTGTCAGATTTCCATCAAGCTTAATGTTCTGATGGTCCTGGGTGTTATTTGTTTTGAAATCTAGTTATACTTCTTTCCGTGGTTGCTCAAGGAGGCAAAGCATGTCTACCTATGTCTCCATCTTCAACTTCATGAATTTAAAAATGTCTCTCATGCATTCTTAACCTTAGGGTAACATTTAGTCAGTATAAAATGGAAGAATGAAAGAAGGCAACAAGGATACCATTAACCCTAAAAGTGTATTTTCCCATCTATAATATTATGAAACAATACGTGGCCCAAATTTTTGTCTTGACCCTTGGTTCAAAATTTGGAAGTTTTATTGTATTCTATTCGTCTATGGTTCTCATGTGGCCTATGTTGATTGATGTGGTATTTCTTAAGAAACAAGAGCCAAACTTATCCTTGAGAGATGGGAAGTATTAATACTGAATGAAGCAAAGCCACTGCATTTCTGTGTAGTTTGGAGGGGAAAAAAGAGATACAACCTCAACAGTGAGAAAGGGCAGGGGAGAAGTACACGTAAGTTGACCAGCGTGTATTTGTTGGAGCAGCAGTAGCTGGTAGAGTTAGCTAGTTATGTGCAGTCACAGTTAGGAAATCTTTGAGTTAGGATGAGGAGTCCTAATATCTAACAAAAATATGAATAAGGTATTTGGCAGTCATGTAGTGATCAAGAGATATTAATAGGCTTCAAAAGCAGCCTATAGTAAGATGGAGAATATCTGGGACAATTATTCCTGGTGAGAGCATGTAAATCAGGTAGAAGGAAGAAGAGCAATGAATATAAGGCACTTAGATCTCATGTATAGAAATCAGTAGTAATTCAAAGTTATTCCTTAGAACTTCCTTCTCTGCATTGTAATACACTTGTGCATTTATGCCTTGCTCTATTTACATAACCATATATATAGTGTAAAACACAACTGACCTTTCTTCCAGCTTTTGTTTCTGGTATTTTTTGTCTGATTCAGGTACAATATCTACCTGTATTTATTGTTTATTCTCCCTGCCCCAATTGCTTTAGATCACCGTTCAAGTTTTCAGTGATCATTTTCTTCTTTTCTTTGGCCTTCTTTACACATCTTCAGGGGAGTTGCAAACTTAACCTCTCCCAGTCATTAATGAAAATTCTAATCCCTGGTGCCTTCACAATTGCCTTCTATTAATCATGCTTTGCTCTGTATTCCCATTGACAGAGATCCTTGAAAAAACAGCTGTGATTGTAACTCTGCCTAATCACGTGCCATCCTAATAGCTGTGTCATTTCAAACTGATGAATGCTTAGAACATATGAGGCAACTAAACATTTTCTAACCCCAAGATTAATGGATGTTGTGGCTTAACTATGATAATGCACACAAAATTATCTCATATTTAAACATGATTATTTGAGAACATTTTCCTATTTTAAATTTGACAATTTGCATGTTATATTTCACAAGTACTTAAGAAAATAGTTGTTGAATGCAATTTTATATTTTATGTCCATTTAACATTTATTAGCTACTAATATTTGACATGGTATTTTGCCTTGCACAGATCAATTTCACTGACACTGTGTTTTCCAATTTTCCTAGATTTTAAGTAGGCTTTTAGGATTCTTAGATAAAGACAATAGCATGTCACTCTCAATAAACTGCTCTTAAAGGAGACAAGCTATCTCTTTTCTCTTGCAATACTCATAGCAAAATGCAGAAGGTGTCAGAAATAACTAAGATGAATGACTTTCTCACTAATCAAATGAAACTTTTTTTTGGAATTTTGACCTTTTTCCTATGCTGTGCATGATTCTAATAAGAGCAAATCAAGTGTACATCTGCTCAACAGGAATAGAAAGAATCCTATATATGGCAGTTTAGAGTAATTAGTTGGTGGAATAGTGTAGGAGGTTCCAATCATCAACTGTCCCGGTGTTCCAACTGCTACACAAATAAGGTTGGAGCCTATGGCCCTAGATATGAGCAATTTGATAATCTCACTAAATGGAAAAAAATTCTGTCACTTTCATGAGCACAGAATTAATTCCCCTAAAAATAATGTTCCCGAGTAACAACAACAAAAAAAACCCTTTTGTAATTTAAATTATGTGTTCCAACTGTCTACTTTCTGAGGACATCATACGTATCTTTAGCAGTTTCAGTAAAAATGACCAAGATACTTCCAGAGAATAAGTTATTCCATTGCCTGGAATTACTTCTATTATCAATATTTTATTTACTAACGGTTCCCTGTAACTGTAGTTTTTTTTTAATTTAGATTTAGTCATATCATGTACTTTTTCATTCATTACTAATTGTTCAAAAATTAGCTGATATAAATAACAATGTTTCTTCAAAATGTATGTGCTGGTAGGTGTTTAATGTAGGATAGCCATCTTGAAGTTTGCCAAGTTGATATTTTATTTACCTATTTTCAAGATGCATCATTAATGCCCTCAAGTATGGAGAAGTTGATAAAATCAAATAAGCTTGCATGCCCATGAAGATATTCTAAACCTGTGGTATCACTCTAATTTGACATTATCCAGCCTTCTCCAAAACCTACCAATATGTCTCCAAGGGAAAAAAATCTAAATCCTAAGAAGGCAGTGCTTTTCAGCCAAGAAGTTAAGGCAGCCAATTATTCTCTGATTTTCTGAATTTCATTTCAAATTATCTCAGGTGTCATGTGTAGAAATTACTCTTTCTATTTCAAGGAAAAGATGTTAGGTTTCTATCAGCATGGAAAATTGCACTTGAGTGTCCACCGCATACAGCCAATGTTTGACACACAGCCCCGACTCCTTCCCCGAACTGGCGACACTTCTCTAATTACGCACATGCACTCATCCAACACTGTCAGCCTGTGGGGTGTGTGAGTCGAGTCTAGTCAGAGGAAACAGCTATTTAGCCAAGTCCCTGACAGGATAGAAAATACGCTTTCCAGCTGCTTTGTGGGATCATACCAAAACTTCATTTTCATAAATGTTACAACAGCGTGGGTTTGAGCCGCTTTTACTACGCAGGGAGTTTAAGTGGTGTCGACAGCATGACTGGGAGTGATGAGTAATTACATTTTACCTCAGGGTGAAAAAACGTAAAATATCATACCGAAGCGTAAAAAACATAAAGATGGGATGCTTCATCATAGCAAGTATCTTAATGATTTGCAATAGGTACACTGCCGAGTTTGATATCAGACTTGAGTTCAATGCCAGTTACTAAGTAGTTTCTTTGTGACCTTGGGAAACAATTATTCTCTTTTCTCATTTCCTTAGTTAAATAACAACTATGTCAGAATGAAGTAAGGATTGCATGGACTAATGCTTACACAGTGCTCTAGCACAATGCCTGGCCCTTCTGAAGCACTCGACAAACCTTAGCTATATCATCATTACATATATTAAGCCTTTTTCCTCAAAATATGCTTTCAAAGCCTCCTCTCTCCCAGAATACAACTCTCCATTCCTGATATGTATCATTGCAAATTTCTGTGACTTTTAGGCAAGAAGGGTTTGTCTATTCAATGTGTCAAAAACAGTGTCACAAAAACAGCAATCAAATGCAACTCCTACACTATATAGAAATGAGCAACAAATCAACCAAAACGGATTGGTTCAGAATAGTGGTCAGCACACCTTTTTCTGTAAAGGTCCTGGCAGTATATTACTCACTTCTGAGTGCCGGGCTGTATATGTTGC
Source organism: Desmodus rotundus (assembly GCF_022682495.2). Taxonomy (NCBI): domain Eukaryota; kingdom Metazoa; phylum Chordata; class Mammalia; order Chiroptera; family Phyllostomidae; genus Desmodus; species Desmodus rotundus. The sequence continues at coordinate 27,491,501 of NC_071397.1, forward strand.
AACTACACAACTCTGACGTTGCAATTCAAGTGCAGCCATAGACAATGTACATAAAATGCACGTGGCCACACTGGGCTGACAAGCATCGTTTGTGGACGGCTGGGTGAGGAACGAAAGAAAAGCTATTAAAATTGAATAATCAATCCAAATATTTTATAAATAATGTGATTTCAATAATACTCATAGTAACATAAGATAAGAGAGCCTAAATCTTCAATTCTTGAAGGGACTCTACTGTCTACTAATTAGAGTTTTCAGGAAAATAAAATACATCCCAGGTATTTCCAACAGGAAGGAATTTAATACAGGAAATTAGAATTTGAAAGGTCATGGGAAATGAAAGTTAGGGTAAAGGGCCACTGACTTTCTAGCAGCCCCAGGTACCAGAGAATCACAGATACCTGTCAATGATCTCAGCTGCCTAGTGCATCCAAGCAGCTGACTTACAGGAGGATATCTGAAAGCCAGTGTCTCAACCTCTTGTCTGCCCTCTGGCAAAATGCACATAGCTGGCAAGGCTACAGCAGTTGCTTCATTCTTTCCTGTTGTTACCTTTCCCACTGTAAAAAAGTACCCTTCATTAACAAAATCTAAACCATATACCTTAGCACACTGCTCTCCAGTTCCATCCATGCTGTCAGAGACGTTGAAATTAAGAAGAATCTGACGGTAACCAGAGGGGAGGCAGGAAGGGATAATGTGGGGAAAGGGAAGAAGGGTTTTCAGGAACAACTATAAAGGACTCATGGACCAAACCAAGCAGGGGTGGAATCAGAGGAGGGAGGAGGGGATGGCTGGGGTTGGGAGGGAGTGGTGGGGAGTAAATTCAGACAACTGTACTTGAACAATAAAACAATTTTAAAAATAAAAAATTAAATCATATACCTGTGAAAAAGAGTCTGGGAAATGTAGTTTTTATAATTCTTATTCCCGTGATACATAGATTAAAAATAAAAATAAAAATATTATGGAGTAGAAATAGGTAGTAGTTAGTTCAGTATTATCCGTGGGCAGATGAAAACAATGGACTTTTAAGGTAATATTTGCTTTGGAATTGATAAGATAATGGCTTAAAACTGGAATGTGTAAATATTATAACTTAAGTTAGAGAATAGCTGAGAAAAAAAAACACATTTATTTTTTTACTGAAAGCAAAGATCAGCAAGTGGAACCAATTTTTTTTTTTACATTTGAAATGTTCATTGTTAGGAGGAAGATGGAAAAAAAAATTAAAGAAATTACTTTATGTTATCACTAATAAAAGACTTTTCCAAAAGAAAAAAATAAATGGCAGAGTAAGAGGTCAATATTTTAAAAGGGATCTTAATCACTTTGCGGGGAAGGAAAAAGTAGTTTATTTGGAGATGATCCCAGGAAGTCAAAGTGAGAGAACTGGAAAAGTGAGTCAGAGGAGGATGAATATGCAATGTAAGAGAGCATTTTCAATTCCATTGCTGTGGGCAACAGGGCAGATCTCTGCCAGAACAGCCTGATGTGTACAGTGCGCTTTGTAGTACTGTCTGATCGAAAGGCTAATTAATCCATCAGACTCCATCTCCTCTTCATTGAGGGCACCCCCAGAAGCATTATTCCAAGTCCCCAGGCTAAAGTACATTTAAACAAAGTAGGCTCCCACTGCATTGGGAAAGGGCCAAAGGCAGAAAGACACTGTGTCTCTGGTGTCATGATGTCAGTTAAGGATACGTCTGACTTGCACAGAGCGGCCCACCTTAGCTACTGTTAAAATCAAGTGAACTAAGGAGGTTTGGGTCAGGGAACTAGAGGACAATGCTTCCATCTACTTCCTATACTGCTCAACTTCGCTCATCGGAGAATACTTCCTATACCTTCTTGACATAACATTGTAGGTTCCTTTTTCAAGGGTTTCCCTTTTAACCATCAATTTCTGAATCTGAAAATTGGCTGAAATGTGGAAATGGCTGAGGATACACAATTTTACACTGGGGTATCTGACATTAGTTAATTTTCATCAATATGATGGATAAGTAGTATCTCAGTGTGGTTTAAATTTTATTTTTCTTACTAGGAGTAGACTCAAAAACATTTTCATATATTCAAAGGAATTGTATATGTTTCTATTAATTGTTTGTTCATGATTTTTGACCACTTTTCTATCAGGCTTTTGGAAAACTTTTGACCTCAAATTACAAAATGTATTTTAAATTGGAGGAATTATTTTACAGTACAGAAAATGCATTCTCCACTTTGTCATCTTTTTTTTACTTTGTTTATTGTGTTTGTTGTCACAATACAAACACTTTAAAAAGATAATTAAAATTATCAATCTTGTCATTGCACTTAAATTTTGAGATCTATTTTCAGAGTTTTTACAGTATATTTAATAGTGTTTGTGCACTTGATCTATCCTGAACTAAGCATAATAAAATCTATTTTTAATACATTCTATTAATTGCTCATTATGTTTCCAGTGGCACCTTTTTAAGGGGAGCATTCTTTTTATTTGGCCCATAAATTTTTAAAATTACTATGTATCTAATGTAAAGTATGGCCTTCCACTTTGTAAAGTGTCTTTCTTTCTCTTATTTATTGATGTTGGCCTCCATTTCATCTTGATTGATATTAAAATAACAACCGATGCTTTTTTATTATCTCCACTTGCATGGATACCTTTGCCTCCAGACCAACGTCTCTGGCCTGGATTCCTGCAGTAGTATATCTTGCATGGTCTTTCAGGGACCCTTTGCCCCTGCAGTCTGTTCTCAACACAGCAGGTGGCGCAATCCTTGTAAACATTAACTCTTAGTGTGCCATTCCTCTCTTTAAAAGTTTGCAATGGTTCTCATGGCACTCAGAGTAAAACTCAAATTCCTTAAAACGGCCTGCAATGTCCTAAGTGCTCTCAACCCCAAAGTCTCTCTGGCACCCTCTTTTACGCTTTGCTCTTCTTACTCCATACACAACAGTCCAATACTGTGTTTTGGAATTCCCAACTACACTCTCACCTCAAGGTCTTTGTACCAGCTCTTCCTCCCATTTGGGGAATCTCTCAAATATCGAATTGGCCAGAATCCTTGCTATCTGCAGGTCTTGGCTCAAATATGAGATTTGAATCCTTCTCTGGTCACTTTATTTAAAATTACAACATAACCCCAATCTCTCTTACCCTGATCTACATTTATTCATTTATTATGTTCGTTGTTATTATGACGTCCCCCACCAGAGTGACAGCACCATGGGGACAGGGATCTCGCATAAATAGGATACAGTCATGTATCCTAAGAGCTTAGTGATGCCAGCGTGCAATAGGGCCTTAATATTAATGTGTTGAATGAAGGTTTTTGTCTCCCTCTATCTAACCTTGCAACATAAGGGTATATTCTTTTCAATGTGTGAAATAAATGTCAGAGTTATCTTTCAAGCAGTAATTGAACCATACTATAACCTTTAATAAAAACCTTTTAGTGAATTTTCATCATCTTTAAAATGCAGCTTAAACTCCCTTCACCTGAGGAACAAGGTCTCGCATGCTCTTTTCCCAGGCTCTCTTCTCTTTCACAATTCCCATCACACATCCTGAATTCTGGCCGTGATAAATTGCTTGTGCTTCTCCAAATATGCTATGTTTGCTCACGACTCTGTGTCCCTGCCCTTACCTGGGGTGGCCTCATAATTTATTGTCCAAACTAGGGCACTGCTGAGAGGTAAAGTGGTGTTTCTTAATAATTGTAAAAGGGGACTCGCCCAGAAAAACAGGAATGCATTGTTAGCCACTTTATCCTTAGGCTTTCTGCTTGAAATGTCCTTCCTAAGTCCTTTGACTAATTCTGTCAAAATGTCTTTCATGTTTAAGTCCCTATATCACATGGTCAAGTAGCCTTTTTTATATCCTTGGTCAAGATCCTTTTTCTGTACCTGGTTATACCAACTGTGCCCTTATTCTTATCACCATATTCTCTGGGTACCCATGAGACTGGGAGACTGCTCCTTGAAGGCAAGAACCATACTATTTCTGCCTCTGTCTCTGACACTAAGTACACTGTATGCCAAATATTAGATAACAATGACATAATATAGCAAAATGTTAAGTTTAGCAGATAAACTTTTGGGCTGTGAAGTCGGGCTACTGGATTTCATTGTTTCTTCATTAAATACTAGCTGGGTGATCTTGAACAATTAAAGTCTACTCATATTGTAGTTGTTGAGATCAAATAAGTTAATACTGAAATGAGTAGCCCTAATAAAGTAAGGATTAAACAAACCAGAAATATTTTAGAAGCAACTCAAGAAATAAATTCACTGAATTAATAAGTAGTTTACCAAAATAAATACTAACCATACCAATATTATAACTACTATTCTCACTGGACTCTAAGGTATAAAAATATTCTTACACATATAATTTCATTTGACCCCTCCATCCAAGAAACTTATCAGGAAGAAACAGCTTATATTTTTAGCAAGAAAACTCATTCAAAAGGTTGAATTGCTTGCACAGAGGGCCACTATGTGAATTAGCTGGAACACATCTATGTATCTCCATACTTGACCCATATGCTCTCTTTCTGCTTAAAATATTTCTCCCTTCTATTCCTGCCAATCTCCATAACACTTCAGCATGAGATGACAACTTATCCAAGAACTCTTTCCTGGTCTGCTCCACTCTCTTCCCTAGTGAAGTCATGTGACACTCTCCAGGACAACATGGTACCTGGCTTGTGAGCCTTACTCTCTGTCTACTCTACTGAGTACCTGTTTACCTTCTGTGTCCTGCTCTCCATGCCAAATATTGTCTTTTAACAGAACGTGCCTCTAGAAAATAAAACAGGAACTTGCTTTTATATAACAGTTGCTCAAAATATTTTTTAATACTAAGCACAACTTGGAATCAAGTGACATTTCCAATATTGTAAGTGGATTTTGAAAATCATCCTTAGGAAATTTTGCCACAGCATGGAACAAAAAAAACATTAGTCTCAAAGATAATACCGCATTTATTTAATGTTTGCTTTGCATCATGTACTGTGCTAAGCACACTGCATGTTTTTTTAAATTTATTTTTGCTTACAATAACCCTATGGGCTAAGTACTATTATAATTCCCATTTTATATAGGAAGAAAATATATTTAGGCCATTCCCCATATATTGTGTACTGCTTACCTATAAAATTTTAGATATAGATATTAGAAAACATGAAAAGGAAAAATGCAATCCATGTATATGTATATATTTATCTCAGGAGAATCACCAGATGTTACATATGGAAAAGTATTACAATGAATTATATAACATGCTATTCTTATTTTCTAATTTACATAAAGATTTTATTTTCTATATAGTACATTAAAAATATAAATCTCTCCTCGAGTTATAATGTGTAGATGTTTCATATCATTATGCTCTCCAAAATTCTTTTTTATTGTATACTTAGTTTTTCTTTTCAAAGACAATGCTTTGATTCTTACATAATTCTTAGACTATTCTTTTTTTATTTAATTTGTTGGGGTGACATTGACTAATAAGATTATATAGGTTTCAGGTATACATTTCTAATATATATGTCATCTGTAGGTTGTATTGTGTGTTCACCACCTCAAGTCAAGTCTCCTTCCTTCACTATTTATTGCTCCTTTGCCCTCTGCTACTTCCCCTAGCCTTCTTTTCCTCTCATACCCACAATACTGTTGTCTGTGTCTATGATTTTTTTTTCCTTCCTAATCCCTCCACCTTTTTACCCAGCCACTAACTCACTTCCCCTATGATAGCTGTTAATCTTTTCTCTGTATCAATGAGTCTGTTTCTATTTTGCTTGTTAGTTTATTTTATTCATTAGTTTCCACAAATAAATGAACTTATATGGTACTATGAGGTGTTTTGTGTTTGTTTGTTTGTTTGTTTGCTTAATCCCTTCACCTTTTTCACCCAGCTCCCTACCCCTTCCTTTCTGACACCTATGAGTCTGTTTCTATTTTGCTGGTTAGTTTATTTTGTTCATTAGATTCCACATATAAGTGAAATCCTGTGGTACTTGTCTTTTTCTGACTGGCTTATTTCACTTAGCATAATAGTCTCCAGGTCAATCCATGCTGTTGCAAAAGCTAAGGTTTCCTTCTTTTTTTTTTTTTTTTTTTTAAAGCTGCATTGTATTAAATTGTTTAAATATACCACAATTTTATCCACTCATCTGATGGGTACTTGGGTTGCTTCCAAATTTTTGTTATAGTAAATAACTCTACAAGGAACATAGGGATGCATATATATATTCTTTCAAATTAGTGTTTCAGGTTTCTCTGAGTACATTCCCAAACTGAAATTGCTGTTATAAGGCAGTTTCATTTTTAATTTTCTCCTCTACTTTTACAATATAAAAGATCCAAAAAAAGCAAACAATTCAAGTAACAAATGGGCAAAGGACCTGAATACCTGAGTAGACACTTCTCCAAAGAGGATGTACAGATGGCAAATAGACATATAAAAAGATGCTCAGTGTAACTAATCATCAGAGAGAGGCAAATTAAAACCACAATGAGACATCACCTCACACTTCTTAGAATGACTAATAACAATAAATCAGCAAACAACAAGTGCTGGTGAGGACGGGGAGAAAAGGGAACCCTAGCACACTCTAGGTGGGAACACAGACCGGAGCAGCCACCCTGGAAAGCAGTATGGAGTTGCCTCTTGTTCTACTCCTAAAAATAGTTTATAGTCTACAAATATCTTTAAATGCCATATTCAGTTTTTGTCTATAATATAAAACATTTGAGTTACTAAAAATAGAGGCATCATTTATTATTAATTTATCGGTTATTCATTTTCAAAAATATTTCAGAGTAACCCCCCTAATAATATTCTTGCTGTACACAGTTCTACATCTATTTGTACGATTTCATGAAATGTGCATGTTTCAAAATACCATTAAAATTTTTGCTCCAGCTGGTGTGGAATACTTGACTCCGCTCTAACATCACTCGTGGGTTGTTGCCAGCAAGTGGAGAAGGCCGTGGTAATAACCTTTGCTGAACGTCATGACCAGTATTATAAAAAAGAATTCAGTTTCCTTGCACTGCAGTGAGTTAAAAATGTTTCTGAAATTTAGTTTGAATTTGACATCTGACTTTTCTTTTTTATATGGATTCAAATTACTTAGAGAATCTGCCTAGGCCATCAAGTCAGCCCCATAATTTCTTCCTTTGTGATTTGTTGGGCTCTCTCTAGCCGCCCCCCCTTTTTTTTCCTTCATCAATATTGTGAAGAAGTGTGGGGCTTCCGGGAACAATTAAACTGTAACCTCACTATGGCCTCTATCTCTGTAGTTTTATTCTTGTTTTTATATCCCAAGAGTTGGATCTATCAAAGATATTGAGAAAACACAATTTAATTTGCAAATCTAAAACATTGTCATGGCTTTATAAATCCTTCAGAAGTTCGGGACTAATGCTGTTGCTGCTGCAGGAACTGCTGACAATTAGAAAATACAAAAAACAAAGAAGTAGTAAACCCCTGGCTCAAAAGCATGAGAGGAGTGAAAATAGGATGTTTTGTTTCAGATGCTTCTGGGTGCTTATGTACTGTGGTTTAGGCATACAGTTATTGGGAACTTATTGAAATGATTTAAAGATGACATATCTTAAAACCTATGAGTATCAATTAACTAAACATACTATAAGAAGTTTCACAAAACTTATGCAAAAATTAATTACATAAAATTATCTTTTTACTATTTATTCTATTACAGCTGCCCCAATTTATTTTATTTTAATTTTATTTATTTTATTTTTTAATTTTTTTATTGTTCAAGGACAGTTTTCTGCCTTTTCCCCCCACCCCTCCGCACCACCCCAGCTCTCTCCACCTCCCCCCTATTTCCACACCCCTTACTGTCCATGTATCCCTTAATATTGTTCCTGCAAACCCTTCACCCTTTTCCCCTGAAATCCCTTCCCCTCTCCCCTCTGGTCACTGTCAGGCTGTTCTCAATTTCAGTGTCTTTGGTTATATTTTGCTTGCCTTTTGATCCCTCCACTGAGCCCACCAATCTCTCCACAGTCAATCCCTTCTCCATTGTCCATGCCCGTGAGTCACTGGTACATGCCCTTTGACTAATCCCCTCCCCTTCCTTCCACCATTCCCCACTTCCCTTCTCCCATCCTACAGCTATCAGTCTGTTCCATGTTTCCATGTCTCTGGATTTATTTTTCTATTAGTTTATTTTGTTCATTAGATTCCTCGTATAGGTGAGGTCATCTGGTATTTGTCTGTCACCAACTAGCTTAATTCATTTAGCATAGTATTCTCCAGTTCCATCCATGCTGCCACAAAAAGTAGTTGTTCTTTCTTTCTGCTGAGTAGTATTCCATTGTATAAATGTACCAGTTTTTTAATCCAGTCATCTACTGATAGACACTTGCACTGTTTCCAACATTTGGCTATTGTAATAGTGCTGCTATGAACATAGGAGTGCACGACTTCCTTTGAATTGGTGCTTCAGGATTCTTAGGGTATATTCCCAGTAGTGGGATCACTGGGTCATAAATCAGTTCTGTGTTTAATTTTTTGAAGAAATCCCATACTGTTTTCTACAGTGGCTGCAGCAGTCTGCATTCTCACCAACAGTGTACCAGGGATCCCTTTTCTCCACATCCTCACCACCACTTGCTGTTTGTTGCCTTATTGATGATGGCCATTCTAACAGGTGTGAAGTGATATCTCACTGTGGTTTTCATTTGCATCTCTCTGATGGCTAGTGATGTTGAGCACTTTTTCATATGCCTATGGGCCGTCTATATGTCCTCCTTGGAGAAGTGTGTATTCATGTCCTTTGCTCATCTTTTTAATTAGGTTGTTTGTCTTCCTGGTGTTGAGTAGTATGAGTTCTTTATATATTTTGGAGATCAAACCTTGTCCAAAGCATTGTTTGCAAGCATGTTCTCCCATACAGTTGGTTCCCTTTAAATTTTGATGACAGTTTCTTTAGCCATGAAGAAATGCTTTAATTTGATGTAGTCTCACTTGTTTATTTTTTTCCTTTATTTCCTTGCCCTAGGAGACTACTCCTAATTGCTTTGGGTAGTATGGACATTTTAATGATGTTAATTTTTTCAGTCCATGTAAAGAGCATATGCTTCCAATTGTTTGTCTCTTCCTTAATTTCTTCCTTCAGTGTTCTATAGTTTTCTGAACACAGGTCTTTTACATCCTTGTTTAAATTTATTCCTATGTACTTTATTTTTCTTGTTGCCATAGTAAATGGGATTTTTTTTCTTAGTTTCCCTTTCTGATAATTTATTGGTGATGTTCAAGAATGCCATTGATTTCTGAATATCGAGTTTGTATCCTGCTAATTTGCCAAATTCACTTATTAGGTCAAGTAGTCTTTTGGTGGAGACTATAGTGTTTTCTATGTACACTATCATGCCAACTGTGATTAATGACAGCTTTACTTCCTCCTTTCCAATTGGATGTCTTTTGTTTCTTTTTTTGTCTAATTACTATGGCTAAAACTTCCAGTACTATATTGAAAAAGAGTGGTAAAAGTGAGCATCCTTGTCTTCTTCCTCATCTTAATGGAAACACTTTTAGTTTTTGCCCATTGAGTATGGTTGGCTGTACATTTCTCATATATGGCCTTTATTATGTTGAGGAATGCTCCCTCTCTTTCCACCTTGCTGAGTGTTTTTTATCATATATGTTTGCTGGATTTTATCAAATGCTTTTTCAGCATCTATTTGATATGATCATGTGATATTTGTCTTTCATTTTCTTTATGTGATATATTATGTTTACTGATTTGTAAATATTGTAACAACCTTGTATCTCTGGTATAAACCCCACTTGATTGTGGTGTGTGATATGTTTAATATATTGCTGGATCCGGATTGCCAATATTTTGTTGTGGATTTTAACATCTATGTTCATCAGAAATATTGGCCTGTAATTTTCTTTCTTTTTTGTGTCTTTATCTGGTTTTGGAATTAGGATAATCTAGCTTAGTAAAAAGAGTTTGGGAGTATTCCCTCTTCTTTGATTTCTGGAGTAGTTTTAGAATAGGTGTTAGTTCTTCTTTGAACATTTGGTAACATTTTATGTCTTTTTTCATGCTAATGTAGTTTCCACTAAGTTCCTTCTAGCTCCCATAATTTCTTGTAATTCTCACTGAGTTCCTTCAGCATTCTTAAAACCATCATTTTGAACTCTGTCTGATAAATTGCTTGTTTCCATTTCATTTAGTTCTTTTTTTCTAGGCATTCCTCCTTTCTTTTCAATTAGATGTTGTTTTTTTGTCTCCCAATATTAGTTGACTCTTTTTATTTATTTCTGCATCTCAAATCGCTCTGATTTGACTCCATGTTTTCATTGGTTGGCCTTCTGTGGTAGGAGTTCTGTGAGACTCAATGGTGCAGTCTCTTTGATCTCCTGGACTGGACGCTCTAGGGATGCCCTTCATGCTGTTTATGTGGGCGTTTTTGTTGCACTTGCGCTTTGATTATCAGTGACTCATTTGTTGTTGCATTCTCTGCTCTGGCTAGCTAAGTCGCCACCCCACCGTGTCTTGCATGCTGCTGTACAGGTGCTGGTAGAACAAAGCAAACTACCCAGAAAATCGAACATACACCAGCAAAAATACCCCCCTACCATGTCAGCAACATCAACAGCAAATGAACAAAGATTAATAAATGTGGAAAGGGATTAATAATGTTATATAATGAAAAAAGTATATGAGATAACTAGAGGAAAGAAAAATGATTTTGAAATGGAAGAGATAGGAAAAATAATAAAAGTAAGTAACAAACAAGGTGAAGGGAAAAATAAAATTTAAAGCATAAGTTACAAAAAGGGAAGGGAGATGGCAAAATGGAGTAAGAAGAAGAAAAGGTATAATATGAGGCTTGAAATAAAATAAAAAAAAATAATGAACAAATAGGAAAAAAATTGAAGAAAAAGCACAAGCACAACTGGTCAATAACAACAACAGATGACAAAGATTAATAAAGGTGGAAAGAGAATGAAAAGATTATAAGAAAAAGAAAAGAAAATATGAAATGTCTATGGTAAAGAAAAAATATTTTGAGAGAATAAAGGGAAGAGAAACATATGTGCCTAGACCACATGTCTCCAGGCTATTGTTAGTGGTGGTGAGGGGGAGTTAAATTATAGTAACAAAAACCACTTTGGTTCAATAGAACAAAAGTGCTACTATGTAATTATAATCACAAGTTTCTCATTATGTTGGCTTTGCTCACATCCCTTCTATCCCGTACTGTCCTCAGTGCCTTCAGACCAGTGAATATTCAACTATATGCTTGTCTTAATACCCTCATTCAGCTTTCTGCACTTTTTCTCCCCTAAACTCAGTTTCACTTTGCTACCCTTACATATCTCGACATACATCTGATTTAATATATAATCATTGCAGTGACACAGATTGCATGGTTTCATGTTGTATGTTAATGTCCACCCCAATTATCAGTCTTACATATCATCAATGTTTTCATTGTGCCTATTCAACACTCTTTTTTCCTACATAGGGCAGTAATAAAAACTAAGTTCACTTTCCTTTTAAATACACTACAACATTCTTCTAACTTTTACTTTTTAAGACAGTCTACTTTTTTAACTCATCCTATCTATGACAAAATCAAGTGATATCACTGCAATTGCATAAATTCTGAAATACTTTATGCTGAGTGTAATAAGAATGTAAACATTATGTAGAATGCTTCCAAACAAATAAGTAAGCAAGCAAACTCAATGAGAGTCAAGTAATCTATTAGGTTCATGTATGTAAAGAAAAGTAAAAACAAGAAAAATGTATTCAAATTATTCAGGGAAAAAGGACTCATTTCAATATTAAGAGTTATGCCAAGGTTTCTTAGACTATATTCTAAGGAATACTTAATTTAATGTAAGATTATTTCAATACCTGCTTAAAACTTGCTGTACTATGAACTTAACCTTTCACATAGCCTCAAACATCACACCAGCGTCCAAACTTCCATGTGGCAAAAATACAATACTACCTATTGAACTTCCAGATATACCAGAAGTAGTGGCTTCTTGTGTAAAATTATTTTCTTGGTCTTAAGGAAAAATCTAAATAAAATTCTGATAATCTCAAATCCACTTGTCCAATGATCTTCACTCAGAGAATGAAGTCCATTAGTGTTGGTAAAGGTATCATGAATTTCAGGTCTTAATCTCTGTAATTGAACATGAAGAACAATTATTTATGCAATACATTAAATCAACTTTCACAAAATTCTCTTATCTGTTTCACATAATACAGTAGATGACATATTAAGACTCAAATGGAAAAAAATTTAAGGCAATATTTCAGCATCTGTAGATTGAGGGTTGGGAACTGAATTAGATTTTTATAGTTATTAGAAGAAACTATAAATTTTAAAGTGTTAAGCAATATTTAAAACCCCTTGCCATGCAATTTTTGGGTAATTTATAAAAATATCAGTGTAATTAATCAAAAGCACCCCAATTACTCAAGATTAGACACTTTAAAAACCAATATCCCACATTATGATTTTTCATTGAGCATAATTAAATAATTATATACAAGAAGATGATGAAATTAGGACAACAACTAGATGTTGGCAATAGATTTTTATGGAATATATTATTTAAAGCACATTTAAAGTTAAATATTTAAAATAATAATCTGTGTATTTTCCCAAACTTGGGGTTATATCAATCCCCTAATGTCAGGGAAAGAACAACAATAAGGTTTAGTGAGACAGATGAGCCAACTATTCTGGAGTCAACAATTCACACCACCAGTTGAATTTATGTTACTCTTTCTATCTTCCATTCTACTCAGGGTTCCATGATTTTTTGCTCCTAGGAAAATCTAAAATGTTCCAGGATCACTTTAAACAAAAAAAATAAAATCAAACCCAGGATGAAATTTCAACCTATGTAACCGGCTGATGTTGTTACTGGTGAGACTATTTTAAAACAACCTAAACCTTACTTAAGGATTTTTGAGCATAAATATTAATTTTGATGGGTTCCTTCAGGTGTGTAAATTGAAAATATCAAAGCTTTTCAAATTGAGAGGTTCATGACCAAGAAAACTATATCCAGAAATGGTTTAAACAAGATAAGACTTGAAATAAATAATATATTTTGTAATTGTTTTTATTAACTCAAACTCTTCAAAAATTGAACTAAAAAAGTACAGAGCTAGAGAAACTGGAAAGGAGCCAAAATGAAGGTATTATCTTATAATAACAAGAGAAAGAAAACAACTAAGGACAAACAAGGAAGCTTGCTGTCAATACTCATTCAAATTCTCAAGGGATATCACTGTCATCTGAGATAAGAGATATTTATGTCCTGTACACTTGTTTTTGAGAATTTTCTGAAAAATTTTGCATTGGAGGTTACTGTCTGGGTTGCAAAGACAGGAAATAAATTGAAATTTCACGATGTTAAGCTGACTGGCATAAAGAGGTTATCATAAACACATGCTGAAAAGCAGTGATGTCTCAACCTAGAAACTTTATTAAGAAAAAAAATAACTAAAGAAAATGTGTTCAGGTAACTCTCTATTTGTTAGTTTGGATCACTGCGGTGTTACTGTGCCTGTGTGTGCGTTGTGTGTGCTTATGTCCAAATTTTAACTCATTCCATTCATGATGCTAATGCAGCCTTGTATTGTACAAATAATATCTACCTAATCAAGATCTTTCACACATTCCACCTTATTTTTATTATTCTGATATCTTTTCCTTAAATATTTCAGGCTCCTTCCAATACTCCTTCCAATACTCCATTGGAGTAATACTCCAATACTCCATTAATACTCCTGGTTCCTTCCAATACTCCATTAAACATTTCAGGCTCCTTCCAATACTTCCAATACTCCGTTAATACTTCCGATACTCCATTAATACTCCTTCCAATGCTCCATTAATGGAGTACTATATATTTCTCAGTATAGCTGCTCTTCTGGTGCTGTTACTTAGTAAAGTACCTTAAAGGGATGATTACACGACTAAACTTACCCCAGAAAACCTTGATAGATTTAGCTCAAATCAACTTTGCTTTTATACATTTTTTGTTTTTTATTGTATTTTTTCAGTCACCATTTATGCTCCTTATACCTCCTTCTTTCACAATCACCATACTATTGTCCATGTCTATGAATCCTTGTTTCTTTTTGCTTGACCACTCTACCCCCTAACACCTACCCCCACCCCTACAGCTGTCAGTCTGTTCTCCATTTATGAATCAGTCTCTATTTTGCTTGTTAGTTCAGCTTGTTCATTAGATTCCCCATATGAGTGAAATCATATGGTATTTGTCTTTCTCTGACTGACTTATTTCACATAATATAATATTTTCCAGGTCTATCCATGCTGTTGCAAAGAGTACTTTTTTTTTTTACAGCCAACTATATTCCATTGTGTAAATTTCCCTCAGTTGTTTTATCCACTCATCTAACTTTGGTTTTTGAAATGGACTTCAGGTCATATCTATTAAGAGTCTCATCCTCAGCCAGCTGCATAAACATGTGGCTTCACTTGATGATAAACTCTAGATCTCATGGGCAACCTAGTAAGAGGATGGCATAATGTCCAGGAAAATGTCCCTGGCTTATCAAAACTCCTGTAGTCAACAGTCCTCTCTTGTACTCTTCAATTTGCCACAAGAAGTATATACATAACAATAAACAAATCTCTGCAATAAGCAGCACTTACAATCAACTAAAGCTGCATCAAGTTCTTAGGATACTAACCATAATTTAAATGAGCAAACTGTTTTGTTTTGAAAAGAAAGAGTTTAATCTACTAATGTGTGGATCTCATTGGCTAGATGCAAATTAAAAGAATCTCAATTTGTAGTTTTATGCATTACTGCCTACGCATAACCAAGGCTCATATAATATTTTATACATACAAAAGCATTTGGAAATATGTAAAAAAATAAACACTAATTTTCAAGATAAAAAATTAGATAAGCATCATGTGAATTCATTTAAAGAAATTTTCTAGTTTAGATGTAGTTTCTCATATGGGGTATCTAGTGTATAAGGCAATTATAATGTTTGACTATATATTTTAACTTTTTAATTATTAAAATTTATTTTTAGAGCTGTTTTAAGTTTACAGAAAAATTGAGCAGTGAGTACAAAAAGTGCTTATTTAACCACTGACCCTCACACACACACACGTTATATTATTGTTAACATTGTATATCTCCATGGTTCAGTTGAGCCAATATTGATACAATGTTATTGACTGCAGTCCATAGTTTACAGTAAATATTTACACTTTGTGTTGAACATTCTATGTGTGATAACAAAAGTGTAATAATATGTATTCACAGTTACAGTATCATTCAGAACAGTTTTTCTATCCTAAAAATAACTTTTGTTCCACCTATTGACTATTTATCCTCTTTTTCCTCTAAATCACTGAAAACCACTTTTTTTCATTTTTCTTTTTTTAGTGTTTCAGTAGCTGTTTTTTCCAGCATGTCATATAGTTAAAATCATACACAACCCTTTTCATATTGGCTTCTTTCATTTAACACTATGCATTTAAGTTTCCTTTCATGACTTTTCATGGCTTAATAGCTCATTTCTTTTTATTGTTGAATAATATTTCATGCTATGGATATATCTCAGTTTGTCCATTAGCTAATAAAAGATATCTTGATTGCTTCCAAGACATAGCAAATAGTAAATAAAGTTGCTATAAGTATTTCTGTGTAAGTATTTGTGTGGGCACACATTTTCAACTCTTTTAGGGTGGATACCAGAAGCACTTGCTGGATCACTTAGTCAAACTGTCTAGGTTTGTAAGGAATTGCCCAAGTGCCTTTCATAGTGGCCATCCCCATCACATTCCCACCAGCAATGAATGAGGGATCCTTTTTCTCCACACCCTCACCATCATTTGGTGCTGTCTGTGTTTTGGGTTGTAGCCATTGTAATAGGTGTATATTGGTATCTCCTAGTTGTTTTCCTTGTCTATTCCCTAATAACAGATGATGCTGAGCATATTTTCACATGTGTGTTGAGTATCTGTACATATTCTTTGGTGAGACATCTGTTGAGATCTTGAGGTCAATTTTGTAAAGCCTTTAATTTTTTTAATTGATTCTAGGGAGAGGGTAAATGGAGGAAAAAAGAGCCAGAAAAACATCATTGTGGGAGAGAAACATCAATCCTTTGCCTCTTGCATATGCCCTGACATGGACCAACCTCATAACCCAGGCATGTGTTCTTATAGGGAATCCAACCTGCAATGTTTCGGTTTACCAGACAATGCTCTTAACAACTGAGCCACACCCGCGAGGGCTTTAGCTCAGTGTTTAATTCGACTATTTGTGGGGCTTTAAGAGTTCTTTTCTTTTGTATATTTTGGATACAGTCTTTTATCAGCTATATGTTTTGCAAGTATTTTCTCCCAGTCCATGGATTGTCTTTACATTCTCTTAACAGTGTTTTTTTCCAGAGCAATAGTTGTTTTTTGTTTGTTTACTTGTTTGTTTTGTTTTTTAACTTTTCTCTCCCTCATGGACTGTACTAAAAAAAGGCCAAACCCAAGGTCACCTAGATTTTCTCCCATTTTAAGAGTTTTACAGTTTTATTTTATACTTATGTTAATGCTAACTGAAAGAAATTTACTCAAAAGGATTTGAGTTAATTTCTGTGATTGTTTAAGTCTGTGTCTAGATTCACATTTTACATGTGAATTTTCAATTGTTCCAGTGCTATTTCTTGAAAAGACCCTCCTTTTTTTCCCCAAAAAGATTGTATTTCTTTACTTTTAGAGAGAGGAGAATGGAGGGGGAGAGGGAGGGAAACATTAATGTGTGAGAGATACATCGACCGGTTACTTCTCACACACACCCCAAATGGGGACCTGGCCCACAACCCAGGCATGTGCCCTGACTGGGAATCGAACCAGTGACCTTTAGGTTCTCAGGCTGGCACTCAATCCACTGAGCCACACCAGCCAGGGCTCTCTTCTTTATTAAGTTGTATTTGCTCTTTTAACAAAGATCAGTTGATTATATTTACATGGGTCTGTTTTGGGACTTTCTATTCTGTTCCATTGACTGGTAGCATATTTTAATGGTCAGTATTTATTTAGTTTCTGTTTCATTGTGTAACATGGAACAGCAATAAAGTTATTATTTTTATTAAAATTTATTTTATAAAATTATTTTAGAAGATTATATGTATTTCTAAGTAAGTAGCCAGAAATGAAGACCTGCATTTTGTTCTCTTTCTTTTAAATAAATTATTATTATTATTATTATTTCTTTGGCAAAATATTTGCTAAACAAACATTGAATATATGGAAAGTGTTGGAACATATCTAATTCAAGAAGAGATGTGTTTGGATTAAGATATTTATCTGCATATATATGTGCTATAAAAATTTCAGAATGAGATAAATTTTTGTTTTGTTAATTTTTGTTTTAAAAATAATTAAAACTTATTAAACTTTCATTTGGTGTTTAGCACTTTTATGACATTTCTTTTGTATGATTTTATTCATTTCTGCCAACACACAACCAAGGCTAACATAGTTTCCTACAGGTAAAGGTGCTAGGAAATACATTAAAAATATTTTATTTTGTTGTTTTTCAAGAAGCTTTTCCTAGTCAATTGATTTTCAACATTTATAGTCATAGATATTTGATAATGAATAAAACATCTGTATATATGAAAGCATTTAAATACATCCAAATTATGAATATGATTTTGAAGAGTTAATAGTTCCTTTGAAACATATTCATGTGTTCTAGGATAAGAAATACACCGAGCCTTTACAAAGCATGTTATCAAACTTCATCAAATATCACTAAGCTTTAAGTGTTTTTTCTGGTTTCCCTTGTCAAATAATTTGTTTAAATGTTTAGGTTATCCACGTTAAGACGTTTTCTAAGGCAGTGACCCTCGGCCCCTTAGATACATGAATGTGCATTACAGGTATTCGAGTATGAAGTACACAGCACTTAAAACTAATTTGAAAATGAAATGATTTTTTCTCTTCTTTTCTTTGCTCAGATCATCTTTTTGGAATAGTGTGTCCGGATATACTTTCAAAAGCACTGAGGTGTTCAGATGTCTGGTAATGTCACTGAGGAAGACATTGTATAAAATAAGCAATTACCATATTCATCTTTCTTCTTCCTATAGTTCTTTAGTATTGCTAGAACCACTTTAAATTTTAATGTGTCTTAGGCAACAATGACATTTGAATTGGATGTCCATGATTCTATGTGGCCCCCAGGAGCAGGTGATCCTAGAGAATGACAGGCGATGATTTGAGTCTCAACATAGTACCACTGAGTTACCAGGAGTTTGCCCATTACCTCAAAAACTGACCAAGTATAATTTGATGACATCCTCCTTTCTCTTCTTATCATATATGTAGAATTTTCTCCTGATACCCACATGGCATTTATTCCTACAATAAATGCCCCGGGAAAAGCCCCTAGACTGAAAGTCTGTCTCCATAGCGGAGGTACAGAAAAGACTGACAAGAGAGGCAGGCCATTCCAGTCTGGCAACTCACAGGATTTATTAAGGGAAACTTACATAGGAGGCATGTCTTGTGCTGCTACAAGACAAAATGGATATTCTCTGCACTGCTTAGAGGGGGCCAAAGAATTATAAGGGGTAAGAGGGGGAATAGTCGTGGGTACTAATACATGAATGTTACCAGGTACAGAAAATTTATGTGCTTGGCCAGGTCAGGACCACAGCTTCTTCCAGGAACCAACCAGCATGGCACAGAAGGCAGGGGAGGGGTGCTGATTTATGTCAGAATAAAAACAATTGTGATTGGTCACTGAGGGGGGTATACAGTAAGCAGTCTGTGTTCTGGCCTGGTTCCAGCTCATGGGACAGACAGCAATCACTTCATGGAACAGTCTGTCTTCCATATACTCCGATCCCCAACTTGTTTCTCTTCTACAAATTCTTGGCTGAGCTGATTGAAGGGGCATTTATTTTTCTCCTGCCATCTGTGGACTACTGTCATACTGTGTAAGTTGTCCCTGATAGCAGAGATCTATTTTTTCTTCTTGTGCACAATATCAATTTACAAACAAAATTGTTTTTGTTTACTCAGTTGTCCGTTTGGCCTTATGTCATTAGCATCAGTGTTTCCTCTCTGAGATTTGGGCTCCTGGATAGAACGTGCCATATCAGCTCAGCTTGGCTTTTAGAGCAGTCAACATTGCAACTCACTTGTTTAAATAATTTGCTACGAAAATTACTCTAAAAACCAATCATGTTTGCTATACCCCCCAACATTGCATGAAGTATTCACTTTATTTAGTTATATTCTAGTTATGGTGCCTGAAAATTATGTTAAGATAATTTTTAGGTTCGGGAGGCAGGAATGAGGAGTCACTTATTTTGAGACATTATTTTTAGTTTAGTTTTAATCAGGGAAGTATTTATAAAGCACAGAGATGGGTACCCCTTCACCTGAGGAGAAAACTGTGTGGAAACAGTTTTAAAATATTAGGAGAAATAAAGGCCCATTTTCCCCTCCTGCTGTGTGTTACATCATCAGGGATCCATCAGTTTAGCTTAACATGTAATATATAATGCCTGATAGAGGGATTTTTTTCTCATGTATTTAACATCTGTCTGTTAGTTAATCTGCTTATTTTACTGACTAACTGTACATTCCCTGATATTTCTTTTGCATATGAGTAAAGCATAGCATGTACTAAATAAAAATTTGAATGAATGAATCCTTGTCAACTAGCTGAAAAGGAGGTTACTTTAAAATATACAAGTTGCGAGGTAAGTAGCAGAAGGATAATTTGGACTTGGAAGAGCTGTAACAATGTGCAGTCTCTGGACAGGACACTGAAAGCTACTCCTGAAAAAGCCTGAGCTCTTGCTTAGTCATGGTGCTTTGGACTATTAACTGCCCAATTAATGTGTTTTGGAATATTTTGGGTCAAAATGGAAATCTCAAGTCACTCATTTTATATAAATAATTATAGGTAGATATAAGATAAAGTATAATTGCAATTAGGGTCCAAAGGACACAGTAGAGAATTGAAGAGGGAAGAATTTCAAACATGTAAATTGGTTTTTTTTGAAGAGCCTTTGAAGATGTAAGACAGCCTGCCAAAGTCATGGGAGCAGTTGTTTTCATTGGTTCTCTGTCTCTTGCCTTTAGTCATGTGTCAAAATTTCAAAATGAAAGACATCACTTTAAGATGTATAAGACTCATTTGAATGTTGAATAGGTAATTAAAAAGAACTATATCGTTGGGCAGATCTTGACAGATGTGTTTTGAAGTAGCTGTTAAAATTGCTCCTTACAGTAAATAATGTTTATATGATAAATACTTTCAACAATGCCTGCAGTATAAACTAGATTTCTGGTGATTCTACTAAGGCTATTTGCCAATCCTCTCAAAGTTGACCATATTCTAAGAAACACTTGAAAAATTAAATCCAGTACATGGAAATTGGTATATAAACACAACTATAAAGGGGCAAAGCACAGTTCTGTACATGAAGTTCATCACTCTCAAATTATCCTTCTGTAAAAATTATTCAAAACACTAAACCATGGTTATTAATTATATTCTGTAGAGTACTATATAAAAGGCATTCTTATGGTAGGAATGATGCTTCCCAGAACGCATCAGTCTATAAATTCCAACCAAGTTAGCAAACTGTGGCATGACTTGGGAAACATGAATTCATACTGCAGAAAATGAGTTATCTCCTTTTTTTTACCCTCTCTTGAGAAGAAGCAAATGAAATATTTGACTATAAGTAAACAAGTTCAGGAAGGCTTAATTGCATGAGATATACCATATTTTACAAGGAATAGAAATAGAAAAAAAGTAATAAGGTAAAAAGAAAATAAATTCCCTGTAGAGCTTTGTTAGGTTTTTGGTTTTATAATTTATGGAAAGTTATTTCATTATATTAAATGTTGAACTTAGAACTCTCTTCTTGGTAATAATTTTTAATCATATAAAATACATTTATTATACCTACGTTGAAATGCAACTGACTGCTTCATATAAGTCTCTTTCTCCTTGTAACATAAATGTTATTTTTTTCAGTTTGACTCTTGATACTAAACTAAATTAGATTATTAAGATGAATAAGTGGACTATAGAATCACCTGAGAGGGCATGGAAAGTATATCCTTATACCAGAATTTAATTATTTCACAAATAGTCACTGGAATTTAGCATTTAAAAAAATATTTGCACCATTTGATTAAATGTTTTTTAAAGTGTTTTGCTTGTTTGTGTGTTTTACTGAGCTACTATTATTTCTATTTCCTAATTTAGAAATGATGGTATTTATGAATACTGATAAATAATTTTGTCATGTATTTTACAAACTATTAATGTAAAGGTAAATGTATTCTTGCAAAGTCTTAAAGAATGAATTTCCAGAAATAATGTTCAATCAAAATCTTTGACCATAGAAATCATTAGTAAAAGTGATATACATAAGATGCTGACTTTGAGGAATTGTAGACTACATTGGAAGATTTGAGTTGACAAATGTAGTAAATTCAGGCATTATGATGTAATAAATTTTAATAAACTTTATTGTTTAATCAAAAAACTACATAATTTTACATTTAATCCATTTATTAGCTATTTTAAGCTAAAAAGGTAAAAGTACAGCAATGAATTTTTTTCTCTTCTTACTTGTATCTTCTGGCACACCCTCTGCTCTTTTCAAAGTCCTCGCATACCAAAAAGGGACTCAGTTAATGCGTGTTCCTTCCACATTCTACATCAAATCATAATATCAGGGATACAAAGCAAATGCAGCGAACGTGGCTGGAGTTCAAACGAAGATTTATGTTCAGTGGCCTTACGATGCAGAAAAGTTGGACATGTAACTGATGGTATCTGAGAGACCAGGTTCGTCTTTCTTCGGGTCATAATTCCAGGACCATGTCTACCAATGTCAAGAATGCTGTGATTCCTCTAACACCTAGAGAAGCTTATATTTGGAATGTTTTCTAGATTACAAAAAAACCAACAAAAAATAAGAACATAGTTTTTCCATAATACTTAACATATTTTGACATTACCTCAAGAAGAATTATATTTGAAAAATGTTTGTGTCTTTGCAAACAATCAAAGTCAGCTCCAAAAAATAAAGACCTTATGTCTAATTGCAGTACAAATATATCTTAAATAAAAACAATGTCAGTGGTTTAAGTGTCTACTTTGAGGACCCAATCAATACCTTTTCTGATATATAAATTCTAATTTGTTTAAATAAGCCACCTGAAAGGTCAATCTTAGAAATCACATTGTGGAATCCAAATTAATATCAACAGGCAATAAGACATGTTTCTGGGGAATAAAAACACAAGTCTAATAAATATGTGGCCAAATAACTTACACCATTCTTTTGGGAAGTACCCAAAGATCTGGGAGGCAGCAGAGTCGGTGGCTGGCAGAGCAAAGTTTAAGGCTAGGCTATTTGTGTTTGAATGTTGGCTCTGACATGGGCTAGCTCTATGACCTTGAACAAGTTACCCATCCTTTATGGGCCTCAGTTACCTTATCTGTACAGTGGATATAATTATAGAACCCATTTTGTTTTTAGAAAGATTAAGTTAATAATTAAAGCATTTCTATGTATCTATTTAAGAACAATTCCTAGCATAAGAGCAAGTCTTAACACATCGTGTGTTCTAAACAAATAAACAAAATTAAGAGATTTGAACTCATCTCCAGGAGAACCTAGTTGCTCAGAGACAGATTATGATTTCTTTAACAATTTGTATGCTTATTAAATGAGAGGATGGGATTTGTTGAGTCTTATTAACCATCTTAAGATTCTTAAAATGTACATTCAAATAAGGTTAGAGAGCGAAAAATCAGAACACAGAAAATTGGGACTGGCTTTTATATGCTAGTACTTAAGACAGAGAATAAAGCTTATTTTTCAACAAAGACACATCTCTTTCTGCTTCTTAACTTTATAAGTGACACCTAAAAATGATAAATTAGGAATTAATTTTGAAAATTGCATAATGAGAACTAGAATTAGCTCATAAAACGAAATCTATATGAGTTAGCATGAGTAAATATTTACTGTATTAACATTGCTAAACTATGGATATCAAATTTCTAGGCATAAGTATATTCAGGAAAATGATAGTGTAATAGAAATACCTTAGTTACAACACTTTGTCATTTTTCCTATTAACTGTGACACTATACCAAACATCATGACTATTAGGAGTTGAGGTAATAATGTCATTTTTATTTATTATTCTTCTTTTATCTATTATTGGTACAAAACTCTAAAAATCTGATTTTAATCTCATATTAATTCAGGTTCTTGGTTGCAAAATATAGAAATCAACTCTAGTTAACATAAACAGAACAGGAATTGAAAGAGTATTTCTTAGTAGCCTGCCAAATTAATGAGGAAATGGGTAGAGAATCAGCTTAGAGAAACGGATACCGAAAATCTGGAGAATCAAAGAGAACTGCACTAGCCAGAAGCCGAGATACTCACTGCCAATGCCACTCCGGGGGCCGCCAGGACCTTTGGACACTGGATGCCACTGTCGTACCCACAGAAGTAAATTCTCAGCTGCCCTGGTTATTTTGTGACACTCACTGAAGATCTGAAGCTTCAGCCTGGTGTATATACCCGATGGGCCAAATCTAGGTCATGGGCCCTGATCCATTTTCAAGGGTTGTAGAAAGCAAGTATTGACCTTCCAGGGTACACTCTAAAAGGCAGAGAGTCATGTTGTTTTCCAGAAACATAAGTTTGAATGCACGGTAACCAAAGCCAGTAAAAATACCCACTACATCTACAATAATGAAGAAGGTGGAAGAGCAAAGAGCATATATTCTGAAGACTGAAAAACTGGATTTGCATTCCAAATCCAGAATTACTATGTATCTGATAATTCATAAGACACTCAAATCTTATAACTATTATGTTTTGCATGCCATGTGAAAGTTTGTTGTGAGAATTAAATGAAATAATGTATCTAAAGTGTGAGACTTAAAGAAGTGATCTAGTGCATATCATTTAACACCTCCAGTCTAGTTTCTTTTGCTTTTAAAAAATGTACTTGATATTGAAAGCTGCACTTTCTGTTTTACATCTTTAGTTACATTAATAAAGCACTTGAAGCTGGTGTGGGTGGATATTCCTTCCCATTGAAAAGAGAACAAAACTTTCAACAAGGAGCAGCTGAAGGCAAATATTGGAGCAAAGAAAAGCAGAAGTGTTGAATGGCATAATCATATAAATCACAGATTAAGTGAACATAATAGCAGAGAAAATGCAGAGGATTTAAAATGTGTTTACAGTGCCAAACTCCTGGAGTCTTTTCATTGGGATCAACAGAGGAAATGAATTAAATGAACACAATTAAATATATCCTGAGTGAGAGGTAAAAGAAAGGGTTCATAAGCAATTCTTTTATTTTACACTATAAATATATTAAAATGTTCTTTCGATGCAAAACCCTTATGCAACAGAATACAAACATCAACTACATAAAAAATAAATAATAAAAACTATTGACTATTAAATTTTCTTGAGCTTTCACAACCCAAATAAAGACAATTAAAAAAGACTTTTTGTCCTTACTATATTGAAAACTAAAACAGAAAGCAAAGTTAAAATCTTCAAGGAAGCTTATATATCCTCCTTGCCTATCCCACTTTCCCTTTTCCCTCACTCTAATTCTCTTAGATTATCTCCCAAATAGACTATCTAAATGCAAATCATTGTTTCAGATTCTGAGTTAGGACTAACCCAAATCAAGATAATATGAAGTTTTACAATAAAGGGATCAAGCTATAATCACCTGGATGCACTTATCATATTTATCATCGCTACATGTGAGACAAGCAAATACCAAATGCATGTATGGTGCAATATTCATTTTATACAACGTCATTAAAGGATTTCTGCCAAATCCACCCCTCCCAAATAATTTATAATCAGAACTTTAAAGTTAATATCCATACTGAAACAATATAAACAAGACCACAATGTAGAAAGCCAATAATCCCTTAACACGGCTACACTGACTTCTTCAATATTATATCATGAATAAGAGGATGATAAAATGCACGAGATTGAAAAAGAAAAATTAGAAACCTTATAGCCAAATTCAGTGAGTGAATTTTATTTGAATTCTGATTTGAACAATCTAAAATAAAGACACTTTTTTTTTTAAATAGGAAGGTACCTTCATCTGTTCAAGCTGCTATCACAGAATACCACAGACTGATTGTGTTATAAACTATAGAAATTTATGTCTCACTGTTGTAGAAGCTGCAAGTCCAAGGTTATGGCACCAGCGTGATTAGATGGAGGGTCTATTTTACACAGTTCTAGCTGAGTCCTCACACGGCAGAGGGAGCTCCAGGGCATTGTGGGATCTCTTTTACAAAAGCACTAATCCCATTGATGAGGGCTTCACCCTCATGACCTGAGGACTTCCCAAAGGCCCCACCTACTAATACCATCACCTTTGGAGGTTGGAATTTTACCATAAGAATTTGAAGGGGACACAAACGTTCATACCATCACAGAGGGGAAGTTTGAGTAACATATAGACACTGTTGAATAGGTTCATGGCATTGTGCTTATATAAGTAAACATCCATATGCCTTAAGATATTGAAATTTTCATGTGTCAGAAATATACACTAAAATTCATGGGGTTTAGTGATATGTTTGCGATTTATTTTAAAATAATTCAACAAGGTTAAAAACAAACAGATAATGAAAAGATAAGATAAATACATCAAATATGGCAAAATATTGATATACCTTGGGACATGGCTGATGAGGATGACAAGTCATGTAAGATTTTTCTTTTTAATATTATACACTTTTGAAAAAATTCATAATAAACTAACTAAATGATGTCTCGCTTCTGAGAAACACTAATCAAGCACAGATGGACATGTGAATGGAAAGAAGTTTAAGGTACCCAGTGAGTGTTCCCATGTAGTTGAAGGAGAAAGGATGAGGAGTAAATTGAAGCCAATGGGACTGGTCCAGCAGGAGGACACTGGTGCCCTGCGAGTCACTCTGATGAAGTTTCACAGGAGAAAGCTGCACTGCAATGAACTGAAGATGACAATGGCAAGAAAAAAACATTTTAAAAAACAAGTTTTGTATTCAAATGAGAATGCAATAGGGTGGTTGGTAGCCAGACAGATAGGAAGAGACAAAAAGGGGTATTTGAAAAAGAAAAATGATAATAACAGCCATTTCACAGTATTTGGAATACTCAGTACTATATTTACCTTTTTAAAATGCCATAAAATATGCTATAAATATCTTACTCTGAAATGAACTTATTTATCTTCCTCCTCAGTCATGATTTTCATAAAACAAAAATCTACAAGGGGCGACCCCCAAAATCAGAATTATCTTCTGGATGGCCGGCCCTCCTAGGACATGCATCCCTTGTGATATGAGTGTTCTAGAAACCCATCTGTATCAGTGTACCAGCTCGCATTGTTCTGAGACGCTGCCTTCAGATTCAATGAATTTTTCTGAAGATTATGTTTGCCCATTGTATGATAGGTGATTTATGAACACACCTGGCCACATTGCACTGAGCTTTTTTGACTAAAAATGTCTTAATCAAAACATGTTGACCCAAAACAGCATAAACCCCATCACCCACCTGCCCTATTCAGTGTTCATTAAGATCTAAGAAGTAGAAAGAGATCAAGATTCAAGTAATCATTGTTGGAAAATATTGAACATAAACTTATTTGTTTAGTTGATTTTACTCTAAATTTGGAAGTCTAAAAAAGTCCCTTAATAAGAACAATATGCTTCGAGGCAAACACTGATAACCAATCACATATTACTACTATATATCTTAGAAAAGATGATTCAAAATGAATAAAATTGATCCCTACTTACAACAAACTCTTAGTACAAATTTGCATGTAAACAGAATAACATGCAAATTAAAAAACTGACAAAATGTGGTAGAAAGTTCTTCATTTTCTCAGTGATGTAGGAAAATCAGATTGAATTTCACAAAGAATATGATAACTGAATGGAAGTTTGAAGAATATATAAAATAGAAATGCATTCCCGGCAAAGATCATAACCCCCACAAATTTACAAAAACAGAGTGTATGAACCATTTAAGAATTTTTTCAGCTACAAGGAACAGAAAACCTGGTTAACAGGAGTTTAAACCATGAGCTTATTTATAGTTTGTATAAAGATAAATATTTTTCAAGTGGTTCATTAACTCCACTTATTTGTGGTGTTAGATTGTTATATCTGCTCTTGTTTTATTTTTCTCTCATAGTTGTACGATTACTAGTATAGTTCTGGACATTGTATCCAGTTTTCCCTTTGAGCCTTACCTTTATCAGGAAATAAACATCTTTCACAGGAGCTTTAGTAATTTTCCAATTAAATGTATTTGACTTATTGGACTATATCATTATTTTGAAGTTCAAAGGAGTCTAAGAATGCAAATAATTTCAATTATCTTTCATAAGTGTTAGTCAAGAGTAAAGAGGAATAAAATTGCTCAGACCACTTCAACTAGTCTACCAACACTGCATTAAGGAAAAGAAACATATCTGTGCTACTGGGCAGTAAGCTACAAAAGGAGAGTATCAGAGAATGAGGCTGGAAAGTCACCAAATTTCAGGGTTTGAGAGAAGCCTGGGCTTCGCTGTAGTAAGCATGGATGGCCAAGAGAGAATTTAAAATAATATTGTCACATGCAAATTTTCAACAGTACAGTGAGGTGTTAGTGTAATTAATGAAAGGTCAGAGAAATCAAAGATGTCCTAAATGAATGGTTATTCCATGTTTATGAATGTGAAGATTCGACAACATTGTCAGGGTGTCAGTTCTTCCCAACTTGATCTACACGGTCTGTCTAGAAGGTATCCAGCCATGAACTATGAAAAATAAAGACATTTATTGAAGAAGATACAAGATACAAGAACCATTGTACATAGGACAATGATGCCTCAGTCCCCTTCAAAGTAGGCACTGTGGGACCTCACACAGTTCTCCCAGCATCTTTTCCACTGTTCAAAACACTGCAAAATCCTTTGTTGGAATTGCCATCAGCCACTCTGTCATATTTTCCTAAAACTCATTGCCAGTCTGAAATCTTTTCCCTTTCAAAAATGATTTTAGTTTTAGAAAAAGAAGTTGCAGAGGGCCAAATCAGGGCTGTAGGGAGGCTGAGTCACTTGGGTGATTTGATATTTCACCAAAAATTTGCACAAGACATGATGTATAAACAGGCATATTGAGGTAATGAAGCTGCCAATCATCAGTTGCCCATAGCTTCAGCCTTCTGAATCATCAAACTAGTGTCTGTGGAGGACTGTTTGAGCTTAATGCAAAATTTGATGTGGATTTATTGCCCTACTTGCTCAGTCATTTTGAATGGGATGTTCACACAGTACACATGCTCACTCAATGGCATCTACTGCCCCCAATGACTACTACAGTGAAGTTATCATTGTTCACACATGTGCATTCCAGCCCACTCTCCTTGGCTGCCAGGTTACATCAATGTCACCCAAACTGTTCTCATCATATTAACAATGGCTGGGTTTTTTCTGGACAAACCTTGTATAGATTCAATCCAATCCCAATCAAAATCCCAGAGAGTTATTTTGTGGATATCAACAGATTAACTCTAAAGTCCATGGAAAATTAAAAGATCCAAAATAGCCAACACAATATTAAAAAAAAGAAAGAAAGAAAATGAACTCTACCTGCCTTTGAGCCTTACTATATATAAAGCTATAATAATCCAGACAATCAGTACGCTGTTGATGAAAGGATAGGCAAATAGACCAATGAAACAGAATATGGAGCTGAGAAATAGACCTACCTAAATACTGCCAAACGATTTTTGGTAAGCTAAGGCAACCAAATGGAAAATGATAGTCTTTTCAACAAATGTTAGAGAAAATTGGGCATTCATCTGCAAAAAAAAAAAAAAAAAAAAAGAATCTAGACATTGACCTGACAGCTTTCATGATAACTCCCAATGGATCATAAATTTAGCTGTGAAATGCAAAACTATAAGACTTCCAGAAGATAACATAGGTTTGTCAATACTGGGTTTGGCAAGTTGTTTTTTAAATATAATACCAATAGCAAAGTCCAGAAAAGAAACAATTGATAAATGGAACTTCACAAAAATTAAAAACTTCTCTACAAAATATGCTGTTAAGAGCAAAACAAAAAAAAGACCTCTAGCCATAAATTGTGAATAAATATTTATATAGCACATATCTGATAAAGGGCTTGTATCCAAGATCCACAAAAACACTTAGAATTCAATAAGAAAACAAACAATTAAAAATGGGACAGAAGTGTTAACAAAAACCACACCAAAGGAGGTTTACAGATAATCAAGGAACTTATGAAACAGTTCTTCACATCATATCTCGTTAAAGGAATGCAAATTAAAACAACAAGGATTTACTCCCACTTATCTATAACAGTCAACACCCAAAACACTGACGAGACCAAATACTGATGTGAATGTAGAATAAGACAAACTTGCGCACATCGCTGGTGGGAATGCAAAATGTGGCAGCCACTCAGAATACAGCTTTGCGGTTTCTCTATAAAGGAAACATCCTATTCCCATAGGATCTAACAATGTCACTCCTAGTATTTACCCAAACAATTTGAAACTGATATCCACTTAACATCTGCACTCAAACATTTTTAGCAGCTTCATTTATAATTACAAAACTTGGAAATTGCCATCCAAGAGGTTCTTCACTGGTGGGTGAACAAAGTGTAGTAAATACATACAATGAAATATTCAGTGATTTAAAAAAAACAAGCTATCAAGTCACAAAAATGCATGGAGGGAACTTAAAGCACATATTTCTAACTGAAAGAAGCAGATCTGAAAAGACTGCATACTGCGTGGTTTCAAATATATAACAATGTTGAAAAGGTGATACCACATAGATAGTACAAAAGACCAGTTTTGGTCTCTTGGGGCTGGGCGGGGAAGGGGATAGGGATGAATGGACAGGACACAGGGGACTTACAGGGCAGTGAAACTACTCGTTGCAATATATACTACTACTCATTATAAAGATAGATGCTTGACATTATGAATTTGTCATCTCCCCCAAAATCTGTTCAACACAAAAAGTGAGCGTTAATGTAATCTATGGAGTTTAGTTAATAATAAACTCCATAATTCCTCTTGGTTCCTCAGTTGTATCAAATGAGCCGCACCAATGTAAGACGTTACTAGAGGGGAAACTGTGGAATGGGAGTGAGGGTATGAATCTATTTTTTGCTCATATTTTTCTATAAATCTAATCCCTTCTTCCCCAGAGAAAAATTTATTAAAATTTATTAACAAAATCAATAAAGTTTGCAAATGAAGCCTGTGCCAGCAGTTGGGATCACTAATGTAAATAACAAAAACAAAAAAAAAATTCAAACCAGGAAAAAATAAATGGAAATGGAAAAAGGGGGATGACAGGAGATATTTAAAATGTGGCACCAATGTCACGTAGCGTTAGATTAGATCCTGAGGGTAGAAGACATGAGAAAAGAAAAAGAATTTAAATTAATTTTTACGACTGTGACCTGGGTGCCTAGGCGATATCAAATCATGGTAGAGAAGAGCAGATTATGGTGGAGAACAATTAATTATTTTATCTTTGAAATTCTTGAGTTTCTTGAGTTTTACTTGATAGTGGCAATGAAAGAGATGTGCAATAAAAAATAATATGCTAAAAATTTAAAATTAAAGGTGCCCTCTTGTCCAAGAATTGGAAGTGCAGTACTTTCAGAATATACTTTGACTCTTCACTAATCTTCTGTACTCTGTAAGCCAGTTTTAGAACAGAGTGAGAAAAGACGATTTTAAAATCTGCTTAGACTATGCTAATGAGAGTAAAATTAAAGGGGACTGAATATAAAGAGACAAACACTGTGGAAGAGCAAGTGCTAAGTGTTATTTCCAAATTATTAGGCAATCTGATTTTACATAACACCTAGAGTGGAAAGAAACTGACTTAGACATAAAAGCATTTCAATTGCATTTCTGAAAATATTTTGATTCCTTTGTGTAAGTGCTACTGCATATCATTGCCTCTAAACACTTAAACAACACTCTTTGAAAATTGAGCTGGTAATTTAGATAGCATATCACAAGTGTAGCAAAGCAGGAGAATATTAAAGGATATGCAAATTTTCTTATGAATATGAAAAACATCTGAAGTTACAGATACTGTCATAGCATCATAAAATTAGAAATAGGATTTTTATTATAAATACTCAAGTTCTGCAGAATAAATTAAAAGTGGCTAACTATGCATAGAATTTTAGTCTCATAAAAGATAACAGGATTCTCCTATGCAATTTTTAATGTGAAAATGAAGAGTATGTTAAATACTGATAGAGCTATAAAGCCTGAATATAAAATACTCATTTGTTTTAATAGAAATAATTCCTAATATTTTGATAATTATCTATGTTCTATCACCAACTAATTTTTCTATACATTTGATATTTTTTTCTTTTAAAATCAAAGTATAACTAGCATACAATATCCTATTAGCTTCAGGTATACATCATAGTGATGTATAGTGATTTAATATTTATATATATAGTGATAGGATCACTATGATTAGTGATCAATATTTATATACATTGATTCAATATTTATATACATTGTGAAATGATCAACACACTTAGTCAATTTACCATTTATTACCATAAAGTTATTACAATATTATTTACATATTTCTGATGTAAACTACAACCCATGACATTTATTTTATAACTTGAAGTTTAATCCCCTTGCTTCTATCCACTTTTCCCTCCGCTGGTTTGTTTATCTGTTTTCTTTTGTGTTTTAGATTCCACATATAAATTAAGGCATATGTCATTTGTTCTTCTCTCTCTGATTTATTTTATTTAGCTCAGCACCCTCTAGGTACATCCATAATATCACAGATGATAAGGTTTCATTCTTTTTTATGGCCAAGTAATATTCCATTACATATCATCACATCTTTTCTGTCACCTGTCAGTAGACACTCAGGCTGCTCCCATGTTTTGGCTACTGTAAACCCTGGTGCAATGATCACAAGGATGTGTACCTCCCTTCAAACCAGTGCCTTTGTTTTCTTCAGATAAATAATCAAGTGTGAAATTGCTAAATCATATGGTAGTTCTATTTTTAATTTTTTGAGGAGCCTCCATATTTTTTTCTGCAGTGGCTGCAACAATTTACAATCCCAGCAACAGTACACAGGGTTTCCTTTCTCCACATCCTTGCCAACATGTAGTCCATCTGACAGATGTGAGGTAATATCTCATTTGGTTTTGATTTCCATTTCCCTGATCATTAGTGACATTGAGCATCTCTTTGTGTGCCTCTTGGCCATCTGTATGTCTTCTTTGAGAAAATGTCAATGCAAGTCCTTTGTGCATTTTGCTACTGGGTCGTTTGCCTTTTTTAATATTAAGTGGCACAAGTTTTTTAAAAATAAAATTTAGATATTAATGCCATATTTAATGTTTAATTTACAAATATTTTCTCCCATTTAATAGGCTGCATTTTCATTTTTCTAATGGTTTCCTTTTCTGTGAAAAGGTTTATAATTCAATGTAATCCCATCTGTTTATTTTTGCTTTTCTGACCTTGACTAGGTAGAGTGGACCAAAAAAATATTGCTAAGTACTCTCATAGAAATGTGTTAAGGACTACTTGAATCATTCAAGAAAAATAAGGCAGGTAATAAAATATTTATTCATATATGAGTAAACCGGCTCAGAAAATTTAAGAAAGTTGTTGCAATCAAAAACTACTTTGCATTTCAGGTCTGGTGATTAAAGCATAGGATATTTTGTGTCAGATGAGTTTCTTAAAGTGTGACACATATTAAATGTGTGGTTGCCATTTGTTTTATTCTACTCTGTGAAATCTCTCTAATCATCAGGAAGAGGGAAAACCACTTTTGAGTCACTGAGGCAATTTCTTTCTGAAGAGGGAATGCAGGCATCTTTGAGGCATTGAGGAGAGCTGCACTAGGGAGAAATGAGTAGGTACTTCCAGATCTGAAAAATGAGTTGCATCACTTTTTGTATGAAGAATATGTCCAAGAAGAAGCAAGTATAGTTTTCAATACAGTATGTGCTGTGAGCGAATTCAGTGCCAGCCCTCGCTGAGCATGCTGGGATTGGTTTACATAAAGCTGGTTTACACAAATAAGTAAAACTTCTGTCATGAAAATGGTTTAGCAGCGAAAACCTCAGGCATCTCTATACCCTCACAAAACAGAATTTACAACCAGTAGGGGAGCAGTGGATCATAGCATTGCTTAAGTCATTGGAAATGTTTTAAATCATTCATAATTATTTTATGAATCTGTTTTCTTATTATAAGATAATTCATTTATAATCGCATATAATTCCAATTGAAACACATGTGGCTAGTTATGCAAATGTCAGCCAGCTAATCTCACAGCATTACCTCCAAGTGTTTTAACTCTTCTGTCATTTTGTCTTTTTTTATCCCACTCTGTGAGTTTTCTGTGTGTAGCTTTGTCCATACCCTTTATTAGAATTCACGCTGATCGGCTGAGAATCATACATCTTTTTCCTAAAATTGAGACACAAACACTACCGTCTACTGGGCATATTGACTACATCACAACAGCCATAAAATTGAGGTTATCCAGCTTTCTCTTGTGTCATTCTTTCCCTGCTTCCAATTGGTCATGATTTTCTTTCTTCTTCTTCTTTTTCTTATTGTTGTTCAAGTACAGTTGTCTCCATTTTCACCCTACCACGGCCCCTGCCCCACTCATCCCCACTTCCCACCCTTGAACTTACCCCTTTTGCATTCCCCACAACACCACCAGGGTAGTATGTTTCTTAAAGAAAATGTAGTAAGGTCCATTCACTAGGTTTTCATTGACCTAAAGGAAAAAAACTACAGAGAAGTAAAGGCAAGGCTTTGTAATCCTGTCTTTTCCCATCTTTTCATTTCCCAGCCTCTATACCAGACCCTTAGTCATTCTTCCTTCTCCATTCTGAACTCCTTCCAGTTCCAGACTAAATCAACATATTGTGGTCATTTTTGGTTGGTTGTTTGTTTCCTGGTGGTGTGTGTGTGTGTGTGTGTGTTTGTTTCTTCCTCCTTCATAATGTTTGCTTCTGAAAGACTATTATTATATACCTGCCCTATCTAAGTTAGGTTGTGTAACTTCAGTGGCTTTTTACCCCTTGTTCATCAAGAAATTGTCTTTCTTGGTGGGGGTAATTGAGTGGCGTTTAATAAAGGGCCTACTTACAAAGTTTTAAGCAAGGTTCAGGAAAAGCAACAAAGAACCGTATTGCATATTGGGGCTGGTAGTAGCTAGAAATTATTTCATTCTTCAACCTGACATGTCAAAGGGGATAAAGCAGTTCCTGGAACCTATGAGTGGGCCACCGGGTCGGCCACAGCCAGCTGACGGTTACTTCAACAGAAGGAAGGTAAAGAAATGAGCACCGTGGTCCTACTTTGCCCCTGCCTTCTATTGTATGAAGTCGGAGGGAAAATGGGTGTAAGGATGCAGCCCATCTAGTTCAGCCCCCTGGGATATAGAGCAGCTACTGAGGGCAGATTTGGAATTCAGCTCTTTTCATTACATGCTGCTATCTTTACACACACACACACAATTTATTTAAACAAAAAAATAATAAAAGTCCACACACTTCTCCTACCCCACTACTGACAACCACCTATCTGTTTTCTTGAACTATGAGATTGTTTTTTTTGAGGGGTGGGGTGGGGGGGGTTGTTTCTTTAGATTCTACATATATGAGAGGGCACATGATATTTGACTTTCTGTCCCATACATTTCATTAATGCACTTGAGGAGCTGTCTGTGTTTTCGTAAATGCAAGATTTCATTTTTTTATTTCTGGGTAATATTCCAGTGTGTGTGTTTGTGTGTGCATATATTGAGCATATGTGTGTGTGTGTGTGAATGATTCATACATTCAATCACCGATGGACACAGGTTTTCCATGTTTTGGCTCTTGTAAATAATGCCACAGTGAACATAGGGTGCATATCTCTTTCTGAGTTATCATTTTCATTTTCTTCAGATAAATACCCAGAAGTAGAATCACTGGATCACATAGTATTTCTTTCTTTTATTTTTCAGAAACTTCCAAACTGCTTTCCATAGTGGTTGCACCAATTTATAAACTCACCAAGAGCATAAAAGACTTGTCGTTTGTCCACATCCTCACCAAGCTCCTGTTATTTTTGTCTTTTTGATGATAACCATTCTGGGAGGTGTGAAATGATAATTCATTGTGGGTTTGATTTGCATTTCCCTGATTAAGGATATCAAGCTACTTTTCACGTACCTTTTGGCCATCTGTATGTCTCTTTGGAAAACATTTATTCAGATATTTTGCCCCTTTTAAAATTGGGTTTATCAGTTGAGTTTTAAAAAATTCACCACTAAATTTTCTGCTTAACTTTTCGGATTCATTGCAACAGCTACCTTCTGAGGAAAGCCTTTTATTTGACTCCTGTTCGTGCTGTAGCTGTTTCATATATATACAGCTTTATTATAGCACCTTCCACAGTGTATTGTCTTTATTTGTTTACAAGCCTAAACCTGCCTGGTTTCAGCTAGCTGGTCTCACTGAAAACAACAACTAAACTAGAGTTGTATTCCTTGAGTTCATGGGATCCTGGTACAGCTGCTTCAATGACAAAACATTTTAAATCATTTTAAAGAAGCATGAATAACAAAGTGAAAGTATAACATTACTGGACATCTTGTCTCATTCCAACTCCTACATCTTGTCTCATTCCAGGGTCAAGATGTCAGAGGATCACATGTGTGAAAATGGCTGGTTCACATCACAACAAGTCACATCAGAATGTCTTACATGAAAAGCAAAACTGCCTATCAGAGAAATTGAGAATATTTTTAGAAAAGAAAGGTCAGATATACTAGCCCCTATATAAATATACCAAAATAACTTCAAGATAAACAACATAAGACAAGTAATATGCATATATATATTTGATATAGCTATAGACATAGATTTTTGGTTGCTTTTCCAGGATATACCTGACATGCTTTCTGATAAGCTTAAATATTTTCTACAAAAACTGGGGTAAACTGGATCCCCATAATTTACCAGAATGGATTAAGGTGAACCAAAACGCCCAGGATGGTTAACTGAAACCAGAATTCTATAACCCAAAGTTTCTCAGAATTATTTTTTTCATTATCACTCT
Source organism: Desmodus rotundus (assembly GCF_022682495.2). Taxonomy (NCBI): domain Eukaryota; kingdom Metazoa; phylum Chordata; class Mammalia; order Chiroptera; family Phyllostomidae; genus Desmodus; species Desmodus rotundus. The sequence continues at coordinate 27,527,782 of NC_071397.1, forward strand.
TAAAGAGGCTTATTAGATATTTGATTTTAACCCCTCCCATGAAACTTGAATGCCACAGATATACTGTATATATATTTTTCTGTATATCCGTGCTATATACATAAACATAAGATATTTTCATCTTCTACAAGGGGGTGGTATTGCCTCTACTGAGAATGCATACTTCTTTTTTTTCAACAGAAAAAGGTCAGAAAGTTCATTTTATAATTTTGCCCTAACCATGGACAGATGTGAATTTTTCTCCCTTGTTTCCTTTAGCATAATGAGACAAACTAAAACCTTGTGAAATCTGACTAAGATTGGTATACTACAAAGGAGCTATCAGTCTCCAGGGACCTCTCATACTGCCTGTCAACTCCAGCAATTTTTCCTTTGAGAATTTCCTGTACTGGCTTTTATGCAAACAAACTATCTCTGGAGAATACAAGCCAAGGCAGATAATAAAGCTTTCTGCTAAGCTTAAAAAGAAGGCCACCTTAAGTGTCTGTTTTCTCAATATGCATATTCTAGGCCACTTCAAAGTCATACCTAGACATTTATCTTCCCTCAAGTAAGGAGGTAGGGCCAATACTGAATGAAGAATCATACCAAGAAGAGATAAAGGGAAGATGTTCATGCCAAAGTTGTAGATTATTTATGTAGACACGGGAGAACTGGCGCTTGTCTTACACTAAACTTTCCGGGAGTTTTTGTCAGAACTGCAGCAGTCTCAATTCATTCTCCTACTAGGCAGACAAAGTCAACACAAACCAACAAGTCTGCATTAGTCACACATGCAAAGAAACTGCCTCCCTCAATGACAAGTGAGCTCTGAATTATGTTTGGGGGATTGAAAGACTGCTGTATCCCTGGAGAAATAGTCTGGTAAATATTTAAAACAATAAGACTAAAGACATAAAAGTTCAGGGCATGTCCAAAAGTTGTTTCTCCATTCAGGCAATGCCATCTCAGTCACAAGCAGAATCTTAACATCCCATTGCTAGGCCCCTAAAAGTCCTTTGTAAGCTATAGGGAAATCACGGCAGGTGTATTTGAATGCTAATAATGATTGTTCTCTTTAATCACACAGTCACCACAGAACTCTCAAAGGCAAAATATATGACTGCAAGCAAGTCAGAAAAGCTGAAGAATTTTTCTCACGAATACAGTGGAGAGCACCTTGCCAGTTGCATAATAACTGTTTAACACCTTGTAGTTCAAACAGCTTTTTAATATTTCTTCTTTGTGTGGGTTACCTAGGCAAGCTTAGCAAATTTGTGCCTATTATAATGGACATAAGAATAAAAGTGATCAATCCCTTAAAATGTTAAACATATTAAAACCTGCCAGAACCCTGAGAAGGACTAGAAGGGCAAAGCTAAAAAAATAATAATGATGATAAATAAAATAAAATAAAAACAAACAAAAAAACCTAAGACATCTGCAGTTAAAGTCTGAGATGACCGAGAAAGGATTTGATTGTATGTATCTTACGTGAAACACTGTAGTTTCTTAACCAAAATTATTCCCAAAATTTACATTAAGAAGAAGGATATTTAAAACTGATTTTTAAAACATTTTCAAAAGTCCTGGCTGAGTAGCTCAGTTGATTAAAGCATTGTCCCAATATGCCAAGGTTGTGGGTTTGATCCCTTGTCAGGGACCATATAAAAATCAACCAATGACTACATAAACAAGTGGAACAACAAACTGATGTTTTTCTCCCCCCCCTCCTTTCTTTCCTCTCTCTAAAAATCAATCAATAAAAAAAAATTAAAAACCCTTTTAAAGAGGACGCCTTTATTACTTGAGAGAGAAGACATACCATGGGAAGCCCGGCAGACGTGGGGGGGAAACTTTGTCCATAGTAGCCCATTCCAGTCAACTTAATGGGCACACTTCATCTCAAGCCTGGGTCTTTGAAGAATATTATTTCCTAAATTTCTAATGGACACTGCCATCAACATTGAGGTCCTTTTCAGGATGCTTCTAGTGTTGGGTAGAAGTTAAGACATCACCTGGTGACTGAGAAGTTGTTAAAGTAGCAACTGTTAGAGTAACCTTGAACAAAGAATCTGAAAGGGACTTTATAAATTCTTAAACATTAAAGCCTGAGGATGAAACATGCCACTGTGAGCACTGATAGTATGTCCTTAAGTTCTGAAAAAAAACACGTTCAAAGATCACTTGGATACAGCTCAGGCTGCGGCATATTAGTAAAATACTCTGTTCAAAATTTAATATAGAGTATGATTTCCACCAACTTTATTCTTTTATTAAAATGTTCAAGCTCATTTGATGAGAAGGCAAGGGAATTTTGAGAGGAGAGAATCACAACCTGGATGCAGGTGATGACTGCCATACTTTTAGCAGCAAATGTAGATGAACGTAAATCAAAACTAATGAGAGCATTCGCAACTGTACAGGCCTTTGGAGAGCACGGTAGTTATTCTCTTCTGAAATGATTTAAAAATCTACTACTCAGGGGATTTTACCTTGCTACTACATAAAACGGGGTTCTAAGTGTATATGCTGTGATCTTGAAGGTCTAGGATGCATGCCGATACATTGTAATATAATGTCCTATATGTCTGTCTTAGAGAGCTGAGGAAACTTGGAAAACTACAAGAAAGTAAAGGGACAATGTTTTAAGCTTTCCTCATGACACACCAGAAAAAGCTAACACAAGACTACCCTTTCCATATTTGTCTCCCAAATGAAGGTGGAAACAGACATAAAACAGTCCCAGAGAGTGAGTGACGAGGGCTATAAGAAACCACAGTAATCATATTCCAGGGAAAGTGTCAAAGCCACCTCCCATTGAAGATCCTATGTGCATCACATCTGTGGGCTTCCATCCCAGAACCTGTTCATATCTGGGTTGTGTGGTTATTAAGTTGGAATTTCTTTCAAGGCCCAGGGTAGCTAATGATAACATAGAAATTCTTGAATTACAAGAATTGAATATTACAAATCTTGGATGTGTGAAGAAACTGTTGAACTTAGAGGGGAATAATTCCAGGCTGTAAGAAATTCAAGGGGAGACATCCGACACCCACTTGTCTTAGCTCTTCCTCTGTTCACTGGTTTCTTTGAAAAGTCAGTGGCCAAACAGAGACACAAGTATTCACTCTTTGCCATTCACGTTGGGGGAAACCTATCAAACTCCACATCAAATTAATTAAATTCTTTGATGGAGGGCTCTCTGATCTCCTGCATGTGGAAAAAGAGTCTGCAAAGAAAACACCAAGCCAGGAGTAATTGTCTTTTCCTTTCAAGGACAAACACCCAAATCCCTGGATTTCTTCTTAGTGTTTTTTAGTCTTCTGTTCATTTGTTTTGCTTCTTTCCATTCTTTAATTAGTAATTCTTAGCCTTGAAAAACCATATCCATATGGATAGCACATCAAACATACCAAGTCAGACCCTGTCACTCTGTTTAACCCACCAATACCCTCCCCCACAGAGCTGTAACACACCCTTTCACACACACGCACACACACACACACACACAACTTCACCACTCTTGGAAAAGCACTTTTCTAGTAAACTCTTGTGAAGTATGTAGTTTTCATTGAATGTAACTTTTATTGAAGTATGTAGTTTTATATTTCAGGTTTAGTGGAGTAGAGGAAAAGGTTGAAGTTACTCTTAAATCAAGCCAAATAAAGTCATACAAAAATCTTGAGCTTTGGTCTTATTTGTACTCAGCAGACCTGACGTAATGAGATCATTAAATCCTAAGGCCACAACGACTAGCTACTGCCTGTATACCAGCCCCTGCATACGTTTCTGTGACTTTTGTATAGACCTTGCGATCCTGAGTCATGTTTCCACTCCTCCGCATACTTCTGTGCATGCATGCGTTCAATGGTGTGTACCAAAGATGCTTACAAACTGGTCCCTATTTTACTTCTATCTAGAAACAAAATGGCTGCCATGTAGTTGACACTAATCAATATTTAACTCAACTGAATTGAAACTGTCAAAATATACCTTTCTAAAACTATCTTGCCTTTAAAAAAAGTATAAGAGGTTCACATAGGTCTAGTTAATATGTTAATTTATTCAGAATTCCATCGTGTGTGTATTTATTGGCAATAATGTTACTTAGGTAGAAACAGGTTTTGTTTCATTAAAAATTTCTATTCCAAAAGCCTTGAATGCTCTAACCTCTCAACACCATTCTGGTCTCTTCCCTTGGAGTACTGTCTCCTTTCTGGGCCATGGAACTCTCTGTCGTCAATGCCTCTCTCCTCTGACTCCACTGACTGTTTAAATTATACTGTCAAGTTTTTGATTAATGCCTCAGTGGGAGAATATATGTGAAAAGACATGTGAGTGTCCTGGAAAAACAACTCAGGTGAGTATGTAGCCTCTCAAGAGTCATTACTATAGTCTCAAATATAGGGCAAGATCATCACTTTATTGTGCTGGCTGCCAGGACAGACAGTATTCTTCCAGAAAATATACTTACTAGTAAAGAGGTCAATTATAAATTGGGCTATTACTAAGTATGCAACCCTTTCTGTATATTAGAGAGAAATGTGCAGTTTTACTAGCTACAATAAAATTTTAAAACTACATGTTTATTTCACTATTTACAGAAAAAAAAATTTTTAAAAGGTTGGGATCTGTAAATTAAAAAAGTTATAGATACAAAAAGTAAACATTTGTTTTAGCTTAAAAAACATTCTTCTCATAACACCTAGCTACACTGGAGGAATCCTAACATTATTAAGACTTAAAACCAATTTTTCTGTGTGTGCGTAATTGGGGAAACTGTGCCCAATTACATTAAGGTCTGAGTACAGACCTTAATGTTTTTGATTTGCTGAGTCAAATGACAAAGGGACACATCTTACAAAATAAGGTATTAGAATGGGACTTCAGAGCTGGAAAGTTCAGAGTTGACAGTAGTTCTGTATAGTAGAAAATGATTAAGATCCTTGGTGGCATGTCTTTGGGTGTGGAGTCAATTAATAGTTGAACAATTACTAAAATCATGCTCGAGGGCTATTCAGTACGCACACAAGGAGTTCTTGTCCAGGGAAATTTGAAGCCACTTTTGAAAGTGTCTTTCCCCCTTTATATCACCATGGAAAATGTTATTTTGCATGAAATGTTACAAAGAGAAGAAAAGCGAAGTAAAGCATTATGTGATATAAATTAGAAACAAGAATATCAATGAGAAATTGTAAACATTAACTATTTTGTGCTTGATTTGAGGAAAATAACAATTGATAACAAGAATGACTCAGACAAGTAGTTAACAGTCACCGTTGTTTTCTCTTAGGAATATAGTGAAAAAAATACTACTGCATCTGCATATCCTACTTCTTTCTTTTATGTCCCGTGTAAACTTAGATTTCTTTCTCAATTTTCAGCCACTGAAGTGGGTAGAATTTACTTTAAGTACTCTTTGAAATCATTTTCAATTATCTCAATATACTTGTTTCTTCAGGCACCTGAGAATTTGACTTTCCGGAGGGTTCTATTTAGGGTAAATTGGCTTGACAATGCCTAAGCTTAAAAGATAACACATCAGACCAGACATTTTTTCAAGTTAATATAAAAACATGACTGCTTCAGCAGTGCTATAAAATCAACTCAACAATAGACAAACTCTTGTGTTCAATGATTTTAACTCAATAAACATTTATTGAGTAAAAAGGGGCCAAGGCCAATGTTGGGTAGGTAACAACAATGCAAGTATTTACGACATAGTATCTGAACTCAAATGAAAATATAGACATTCTCTTCAACAAGTATAGAATCCTTTATTCCAAGTCTGATGGACAGGATCCATTGATTTATATGGGTTGAGTTGAAGTACAACTAAACATGAAGATTAAAACATCTCTGTAGCTAAGAGATAATGTAATTATAACAAAAGCAATAAAATCTGTCACTGAAAGAGCTTTTGCAATTCATGTTATTAAAAATAATGTGTAGTCTTATTTTTTCAGTGTTGTCAAATATACTTGCAACATTTACTGCATTTACCACTCCATCGATCTTAAGAAACACTTTGGCATTTACAAACCAGTGCTTCCATTTACATTTCTTTTTGTTCACTCACAGCCTAACGTAGAGACTTCTCTTCTACCTGCTACTACATTTTGGCTACAGCAGGTGGCTGTGTGTTATGGAATCTGGAATTTGACAGTCTAGTACTTTCCCATCTATAGCTGCACCTCTTATCACAAGGCAAGAACTGGTTGGGAGAGAGGTAGCAAATGAAGCAATGAGCCCATAATAGTTATTCAAGACCCCACAAATTCTTACCCCATAAAGCCTCCAGGCTAAATCAGAGGACTTCAGGGGCCTTCTCAGTATTCTCTTTCTCATGGATGGGCTGTGCTGTGGTATGTACATGTAGGTGTGAGAGGTAGCCTAGGAAGAGCCATTGAGGAAAATGAGAGGAACAAACCAAACCTTTGCGGGTGCACATCGTCACCTGTATGCATGTGAGCATCCTATGACATGGACAGCAGGCAAGATTAGAAATAGAGAAAGGGTGAGCTCAAGTAACTGGTAAAGTGGATGCTTATGAGGAGGTAAATCTACCAACAACAAATTAAACAAACAAAGGTGCAGATAGCTTCAAGTGCAAGTTTTACCAAAATTTCAAGAATATAACCATTGCCATACATAACTTTTCCATAAAATGACAAGAGTAGATCATATATTATTGATTGATTGACTAAACCAATTAACTTACTAGGGCTATTATATCTTGACCCTAAAACAAGTTATTGAAAATACAGGAACAATATTATAGTCTGTTGTCCATTTGACAAATGCAAATAAACTAAATTGGCAATATTATTTAATTACCACAGCCTCATCAAATATTAGGGATTCCCAAATTGTAATAATTGTTAATATTTGAAAGTCGGGCCAAATAGTAAAGAAGAATGAGGATCCACAATAGTAAGAAGATGAGAGAAGTTTTGTTTGTTTTAGAGGAGAGTCCATCAAGGAGTTAGAAATCAATTAATGAAGAACTATGTAATATTTAATTTTAAGCTATATACCGTTTTGTACTAAAATTTAACTCACAAAATTTAACTTCATAAAATAAAGACTGACACTAATTACTTCTCCTCTTTCTGTTCCTTCTGTTACTACTCTTAACTCTTATTATGACTAGCACTCACCTTACTACTCCTAGTAGTACTAATACTCATACTGTGTAACTTTTTACATAAAAATTAATAAGAAAATAAAGAAATAAAGGGAGAAAGGAAAGAAGAAGGGAAGGAAGGAAGGAAGAAAAGAATAAGGAAGGATGAAAATAAGGAAGGGAGAAAGGAGAAGGTGAAGAGACAAAGAAAAGGAGAAAGGAGGAAGGAAGGGAGGAAGGAAGGAAGAAAGGAAAAAAACACAAGAATTGAAAATAAAAATAAAGTAAAAATAAAAGAGAATCAATGGACAACTATTAGAATTAATTCATAAAATAGTTTAGCAAGATTATTGATACATGTTAATACTCGTGAATATAATTCCTATACAACAGAAACAATACATTCAAAAAATAAAATATAAAAGTTATTCACATTCCATCAAAGTAGCAAAATTAAATTTAATATAAGAAAGGCAGGAAAGTCACAATATTATAATTGAACAACTACAAGAAAAAGAAAGGCAAGAAGGTTATGAAAAGCTCTTTTCTTTTTGGGTGAAATTAGGGAAAACACCAATAAAAACAAAGTAAACAATTTCTGGAAAAAATATTCTGTTATTTAAACAAAAATTAAATACAATACAAATTCCATCTCAGTTGTCATGTAATTTGATAAACTAAACATCAATTCATAAGAAAGTCTGAGAGTAAGGAAAAATCAAGATAATTCTGAAGAAAAATAAAAGGAGGAACTTAACCTACATGATACCAAACACTATAGTTAGGCTACAATAATTTAAATGTTACTACATTTTGAAAAAAAAAATAGTCATGGAACCAAAAAGTACTACATGAGTCCAACTCATGAGTATTTAGGAATCTTGGTGTGTGACAATTTCTGGGTTTTCGATGGCATACTCATGCAATAGGTACATGTTTCTCATTCTATGTCTTTGGAAGATGACAAAGGCTTGAAGGGACTCAGATTCAAGTTCCTTTACAAGATTGTGAGTGGATTTATGGCTATTCATGAGGAGACACTAATGTCTGGTTTTCTGATTTTTGGAAGACAGCAAATGATGCTCAATGCCTATTTATCAGAGAGTGGATACAAAATGGTAATATTCTAACTGTATCTTTTTCATTTCATTTATTGATTGGAATAATATTAAGACATGTTACTTCATGTCTGTTATTTCTAAAAGGTTTAATTCATATAGGAAAGGTAGAATAAATGCTGAATTCTACCCTTTGAATTTCTCAATTTGCAATATGACAAATTGTCTAACTTTCACATCTGAAAATGATCCTATTAATAATTATGATTTCATAGATTTAAATCTATTTGTTGACTTTAATCAATATTATTGTATTTTGTATTCATTTTGAAAGTTAAAATGCCACATAACTGGCAAGTGGGAGCCCCTTCAAGATGGCTCCTCTGCCCTTTTCAAATAATCCTAGCTGATTTAATAGTTAGATATTTTTATCTATTATGTCAAGATGTTTCAGGCTTATCTTGATCATTTCTGCCCCAACTTAGGCAACAATTTCTGCAAAAAGTCCTAATAATAAATTTTGATAGAAAATGATATTACATGACCGAAATTTGAGGTCTATGAGGGTTCATTGCCACTTTAACTCATTAGTTATAGAACTTTTGAGTGAACAGATTTGGAAAGATTATATACATTATATGTAATTCATATTTTATATATAATTATATGCATACAATTATGTACATTTAAATGAGTTTTAGGCTGATGTTCAAATCCAGGAGCATGTGGGTTTTACTTAACCTCTTCTAAAACATATTTCTATTTCTTTACTTCCACAAACATTATCACAGAAATACCCCAGAATTTACAATGATAAAGGAGATAATGAAAAATAAAATCTCTCATTATTCATTTGTTTAATCACATTTTAATTCAATATCGTACAATAGTAATACAATAGTAATATCACCAACAATTACTAAATAATTAAATGTTGCATGTGCTATAGTTATCCCCCCTAATTTTATGTATGTACCTGTGCCTACAAGACAATAAAGGTAACATATTTTTCAAACCATATATATTTAACATCATATTATATCCTTTATTAACAACTTATTTTACTTGTATATGTAATGATCCTTTATAATGTATTGAATGTTCATCACCGGTATTTATGTTGTATTTATGTTCTATTCATTTTGATTTCCTGAATTTTTTTTCTCTACTAGACATTTAGAATGATCTCATAGGAACAATGTTGCCTGGTAATAATCAGGGAATATCTTTGGTAACAGTTTGTACTAGTAACTACCGAATGTTGGTTTCAGTTTTACTGCATGGATATATGGATAGATGATAGATAGATGAAAAGAGACATACATATATAAAACAAGAAAAAAATATTGCAGAATATTATCTTTATGATATGTGGTAGAAATTTACATGATCTATTCAATTTTATATTTTTGAAATGCTTGTGAAATGAACTAAGTTTATCTCACCATAACTGGGTTAGGTCTAAAGAACACAGCACATCAAGAAATGACATAACATAGAATAACCTTTCTGGACCAGCAAAATCGAGCAACAAAAATTGGTACATTACCTTTCATATAATCAATCTATTCCTTTCCCATTATTCTCTTCCAGTCCCACTTTCTTATCCCCACTGCCATTCCTATCTACATTTTCCCCAATCCCTTGTACACACAGATGAAATTCCATTAAAGATAAAGTGCTAAAAAAATTAAATCAAAGTAGGTACATTCATGTCTTCAACTAAGACTACAAAAAGGGAAATACTAGGAGACAGACAGATAAAGAGGGCACATAGCCTCGATTCTTCTAATTGCAGAATGACCTAAGGCTTTTGTAATTCAGCCTCACACCTTGCATTCAGGTTAAGAGAGCATCATACCAACATTACAAAAACCCTTTACAGGATTTCTCAGGTTAAGTTCAGCACTTAGACGGCTGTTTGACATAACCAAAGTAATTAGAGTTTGTTAATATTCAAAAGGAGTTGCGAAATGTGTCCTAGGAGACAGAATTAACTATGAGAACCTAAAATTTGCCATTTCCTAACTTTAAGTGGCTTAAATTATCAAGATTAATATTGCACTAAAAAGTTTTTGCATTTAGACATGATAGAACACCAAAATATATGACCCATTAACAGAGCCATAAAAGTACTTTCCTAAACATGAACTCTATGTCATTAGGTCACTGAAGCCGTTAAAGTGTGTGGACTAAGTATTAAAGCTAAAGCATCTCTTAGTCTCTTTTATGATATCACTGGATTATTATATATAATTTACTCAATTTTTAGAAACATCCAGTATATCCTAAAAAAAGTTAACTGCAAACACTTTTACCCCAGAATGTTTCTCATCCTCTACAAGTTTTTATCACCATAAGATAACACAGTCTATCATCTTCATAGCTTATCAGTATAACTTCTGTTAGTTAAAAACTTTTGTGCCCTATGAACTGAAAACTTTCTGATAAAAAGCATTAGCATGCTAATACTACTCTAAACATGCATCCCTATTATCTTCCCTATTAGTCATAGAATGAAGGAAAATTAAAAACTCATTTTCTTCATTCAGCAGACACAAGGGTAATACGCTCATATTCACCATTCAGTTGTCACGGGTCCCTCCTGTGCAATGACTTAGTCTAGCTGCTTCTGCAGTTTCAGTGCTAAAATGAGGTGACAGTGATTTGTCTTAGGTATAGTGAGCTCCAAGTACAGCTTTGCACTACTACCATTTGTAATTTGTGCGTGACATCCATGTGAGAGTTGAAGGGTTCATTTGCAATGATTTAAATACCCCTTAACTGAAACTTATTTCCCAAATGCCCTATTTTCTCTTGGTATTTATTTCTTATACATATGATTATCAATATTAGCTATTCTGTGTGGATACACTCATTTGTATTTACTTCAAATCATTGATATTTGCATTCTATTTAAATCTATAGGATGGCAAAGACAAGCATCACCTACCTGAAGGACATCCTGTCTAAAGGACATCTTAGTCATATGTTTGCATATAAACATATATTTTATTGCACAAAATACTTATTATTCTTCTACAAAAGCCCCAAAGAAATTAAAGATATAAAACCCACTGAAACAAGTCAGCTTGGTACCTCAATAACAATTCAGTTATTCAGTTTCTTTCCTTTTCTGATCTTAGAGTCTGGGGTTTCTCAAAAAGAAGTTTGGAGAATAAAACCTCGTTTTCTTTGAATTTAAGGATGTACTGCATAGTCACTGCTAGAAAAGGCATTATCTTCTATTTCTCTGATATTATTTCACTAGAGCTTACAGTTTCAGCCATATCACTAGGCAGGTCTGTGAACACAATCCTTTATTCATGTTCAAAGACATTTTTATTTTGCCCAGAAAATAAACATGTTTTCACTTGGCCCCATATCCTCCGGTTAATCCCAGTCCTCTTTTGGCTTTCATAATTCTTAAGTTTAAAAAAAAAAAAAAAACACGCACACCAGAATGCTAATGAAAAGCACTGCTTTTCTTTTTATGTTCTTTATTTTTTATTGTTCAGTTACAGTTGTCTTCATTTCCCCCCAGTGCTCTCCCCCTGCCCTACTCACCCCCACCTCCCCCATTCAATCCTCCTCCCCCACCGCTATTGACTTTCTCTGTGGGTCCTTTACGCATGTTCCTGGAGGACCCTTCCCCTTCTTTTCCCATTATTCCCCTTCTCACTCCCTTCTGTTTACTGTCACTTTGTTCTTTATCTCCATGTCTCTGGTTCTTTTTGCTTGCTTGTCTATTTTGTTGAATCAAGAAAAGTGCTGTTTTTAAATTAAGTTATATAGAAACAATTCTTGAAATAAAATGATTCCCAGCCCCACACCATTCTCTCATCAGTGCCTCCCCTCAGATGTAACAATTTTAGCTATTTCCCCTTTGTTAACCTCTAAAATTTTAAATATTATGCATTTCTGTGAATTAATATACTATGGACACTATTAATTGAGTTCTCACCACAGAAGATGCAAATTTGTTTATTTGCATGACACTCATCTGCCTCTTTCAGTACTTTGCTCACATTTTATAGTTGCATTACTCTTTTCTTCTTTTGGTTCGCTTTGGAAATTTAAATGTATGGAAATCTTTGTTATTAGTTCTTCTTTTACAGAGTGCTTTCTAATTCTTTCTTATGTATAACAAAGCTCATATTCCTCTACTTTCTTCTCTGTCTCCAGAATCAAGCTTTTTTTTTTCTTTTTAACAATCAAATATCAAGTTGCAATTTTTGACAGACACAATATCTATGTTTTGGACTTGACGAAGCTCAGAGAAGGAAAGGAGGACTGAAAGGACTACTCTCACAGGAATTAATAGATTATTCAGCTACCATTCTCCAAGGTGGGGGTCAGGAAAGAAAATCAGTGTAAAAAGAGTTAAAGATAGAAATAAGGAGGGAAAGGAAATGTCCAGCCAGGACAGGAGAGCAAAGTGTCCAGAAAAACTTACAGCCAGGTTCCAGAGCAGTATAATATCTCCACTATTTGTAATACTGATATTCAGACTTTAAAAAAATAAACAAATCCCTAGATTATTTGATTATTAATTTTCAAATCCTGAAGAAATAAAGGTTCTAATCCAACTCTCAATTGATGAGAACAGAGTAGTAAACTCAATTTCACTGAAGCAAAAAAAAATGTTATATCCTTCTTCTACAGATAAAATTGTCTCAGCAACCCTTATGCAATATTAGAAGCCTGAGAATACAAATTACCTGAATATACGTATCATTCAATACAGGCTCTGCTATTCTTTTACACATAATTGCTAACATTTTTAAAACAAGAAATACATAGAAAGAAGAAGATGCAATCCATGATCAAGAGAAAAAACACGTAATAGAAGCAAAACTAGAGATGGCCCAAATGGGATGTTATTGAGCTTATTTATATTAAAGTATCTAGTAGAAAAGGCCAGAGATATAGTGTGCATTTGAGTACTTTTAGCAGAGAAAAGAAAAATACAGAAAAGAGTTAAATAAAAGTGCAATGCCCCCCCCACAAAAAACATCAGAGATAAAGTTTTATCATTACTAGCAGAGATAAGAATCAATAAATTTGAAGAATGCACAAGAGGAAATATGCCATCTCAATTAAAAAATATAAACACAATAATCTGTAACAGAATACCCAATGGTCTAAGAGATATATAATTTAAATATCAGAAAGAAAAGAAGAAAAATTTAAAAAGCTGCTTAAGAATTTTCCAGAATGAAAGGAATACTTCCATCTCCTGGAAAAAGTAACATGGTGAGCTCCTAAAGTGATAATAGAAAAAAATATACTGAGACACACCATGGACAAATTGCTAAAATACATGGATGAAAATACAATTAAAAAAAGCTACAATAGGAGAAAGGACTTGTCATCAGAATGAGTGCATGTCAGATGATACTGGGTACACATTTTTAAGGAGTAGAACTAGACTGGCGATGTGAAATTATTCTGTACAGAAAAAAATATTACTCCACCCCCAAAATAAGGCCAGGTCAAAGACTTTTTCAGATGAACAAAAGAAACAATAATTTTTATCTAGCAGATTTGAACTTCAAAATTTGTTTAAAAATGTTTTAATTTTTTTAAAGCACATAATAACAAAGCTAAGTATTTGGGAAAAAAAGAGGAAACCATAAAAGGCAAATATAAAAGGACTTTTAAATTAGACTTAGTAAAACTTTCATAACAAACTATTGACTGTTTATACCATATGAAGATGTAAATTGTTTGAAATTAGAGCAATATACAAGGGAAAATTAGAGGCAACCACACAGTGATGTTTCCATCTCTCCCTCCCACTCCCTCTCTAAAAATAAATACACAAAATCTTTAAAAAACTCTAAAAGGATGTAAGACAATTATAAAGTACATGGTTCACTAAAATGTAGATATAAAGGAAAGAACAAATGAAAGAAAAATCAAACACCAATATGTTAAACTTTACTGTAAACATATCAATAATTACATTGAAAATTCAAAAGCAAAGATTATTAGATTGATAAGAAACAAAAATTAACTGTATATTGATTGCAACAGTATTTTAAAAAAATACACACAGTTTTTAAAAAAATACTTGTATTAAATTCATTGGGGTTATATTGGTTAATTAATAGAGTTCCGTTGTACAATTCTATAATACATCATCTGTACCTTGTACTGGTTGTTTGCCACCCATAGTCTAGTCTCCTTCCATCATCATTTATCCCCCCTTACCGTCTTCTACCTTCCCTCACCCTCTTTACCTCTGGTAATCACCCTACTGATGTGTGGGTCTATGAGGGTTTGTATATTTTTTGCTTCATCCCTTCATATATTTAAACCAGCCCCCAACCCTGACTGATAGTTGTCACTCTGTTTCTATATATGAGTCTGTTTACATTTTTTATTTGTTTCCGTTCATTAGATCCCACATATTAGTGAAATTATATGGTATTTGACTTTCTCTGATTGGCTTGTTTCACGTAGCATAGTACCCTCCAGGTCCATCAATGCAGTTGTGAAAGGCAAGATTGCCTTTTTTTCAGCTAGCAGTATTCCATTGTGTAAATGTATCACAGTTTTGTACTCCACTTATCTACTTGTAAGACTGCAGAGTGCTTCCAAATCTTGGCTATTGTAAATAGTGCTGCAATAAACAGGGGTACATATATTCATTTGAGCCAGTGTCTTAGGTTTCTTCACTTATATTCCCAGAAGTGGAATCACTCCGTCATAAGGAAGTTCCATTTTTAATTTTTTTTACAGAAACTCCAGAGTGTCTGCACCAGTTTGCATTCCCACCAGCAGTGCATTAGGGTTCCCTTTTCTCTGCATCCTCACCAACACTTGTTGCTTGTTGCTTTATTGATGATAGTCATTTTGACAGGTGTGAGGTGATATCTCATTGTGGTTTTAATTTGCATTTCTCTGATGATTAGTGACATTTAGAATTTTTCATGTCTGTCTACTTTCCACTTATATGTTCTCTCTGGCTGTGTCTATTCAGGTTCTTTGTCCATTTTTCAATTGGATTTTTTAATTTTTTGTGAGTGTGCATTGAGTTGTTTGAGTTCTTTGTAAGTTTTGGCTATTAATGCCTTATCATATGTAACATTGCCAAATATGTTCTCCCATTAAGTGGGTTGTCTTTAATTTTGTTGATGGTTTCTTTTTCAAGACAGAGATGTCTGCTTTTACTACTCTTATTCAACATGCTACTAGAAGTGCTAGCCAGAGCAATCAGACAAGAAGAAGAAATAAAATGCATCCAAATTGGAAAGGAGGAAGTAAAACTAAATATTTGCAGATGACATGATACTGTATATAGAAAACATAAAGGTTTCTCCAGAAAATGACTAGAACTGATCAATGAATTTAGTAAAGTAGCAGGATACTAAATTAATATTTAGAAATTGGTGGCATTTTTACATACCAATAATTAACTATTACAAATAGAAAATAAAAGAATCCCATTTGCAATTGCAATAAAAAATAAGGTACCTGAGAATAAATTTAACCAGCAAAGTAAAAGAGCTTCACTCAAAATATTATAAGATACTGACGAAAGAAACAGAGGAAATACAAATAAGTGGCAGGATATACCATGTTCATGAATGGGAAAAATTACCATCATTAAAATGTCCATAACACACAAAGCAATCTATTGATTTGATGAAATTGCTATGAAAGTACCAATGGAATATTTCACAGAACTAAAATAACCTTTCCAAAAATTTATATGGAACCAAAAGAGACCCTGTACAGCCTCAACAATCTTGAGAAAGAATTGAGTTGGAAGAATCCTGCTACCTAATATCCAACTATACTACAAGGCCATGGTAATCAAAACAACATGATACTGGCATGAAAACAGATACGTAGATCAATGGAATGGAATAGAGAGCCCAGAAATAAACCCCTGCCTTTGTGGTCAACTAATATTTGACAAAGGATGCAAGAACATACAATGGGGCAAAGACAGTATATGGGATTAAAGACTTAAATGTAGGACTCAAAACCATAAAATTCCTAGAATAAAAGATAGGCAAGTAAAATCTCAGACATTTCTCATAGCAATATTTTTATAATACACACTATTTTTTCTACCCTTTTTCTACCCCCTAAAGGGTAGAAAAAGATATACCACATTAAATATGTACATAAGAAAATGATATGCTTATATTTATGTGAGACAAATTATACATCAATAAAAGGGTAATACCAAAAATAGAAAGCACATTTTATATTTATGACATAGTTTATTAAGAAGCTGCAGCTAATGAAGTTATAAAATGAAAGTTTACTGTGTATATTAGGAAAAGAAAAAGGTGTAAATTCTATTACTTATATTCTATAAGTAATATGAATAGGTTAGATAACAGAGAAAATTAACACTAACATAAGAAGGCAATAGGAAATATAAAAATAAAAAATAAAATATTTTAAATAAATAGACAATAGAAAATATCATATCAACATAATAAAATGTTAGCTTTTGAAAATGTCGATAAAATTGATAAATACATAAGAAAACTAATCAAGAAAAGACAGAAAATCACAAATTATCAGTCATAAATAGCAAAAGAGACCACTACATAATCTATAAGTATTCATTAATAATAGCAGTATATAATAACTTCATGCTAGCAAATTTGATAACACAGATTAAAAAGAATAAATATTTATGGTAATATTTAAAAAATGACAACAAAAGAAATTAAAAACCTAAAATTCCTAAGGAGATTGAATATAGTAAAACTAATTTAAAATATTTTACCCCCCCCCCCCACACACACATTCTTCCCTCCATACCCTGATATCTTCATGGGTAATTATTTTAATTGTTTATTAAGGTAATAATTTCAAAATAGAGTAATGAATACTCATAACTAATTTTATGAGGCCAGCATTACCCTGATACCAAACCCCCAAAATACACTGCCCCCCAAAATGATTAACATATGTATAGACATACAACAGATATATTTAAGAAATATTAGCAGATTCAATCCAGCAATTATTAAAGAAATAATGTCTAATGACAAAGTACATTAAAACTTATGCTAAAATGTCATTAAAATAATGAATAAAGAAGTCAAAGTCTAGGAGAATATATTTGTAGTAAAAGAGTTGACAATGATATATTAACCTCCAAAAGAAAAATATATAAATCTACTATCTATCTATTTATCTATCACCTATCTGCCTATCTATCATATCTCTACCTTCTGCATTCTAATAAAAGACAAGCAACCATACCAAAACATGGGCAAAAGACTTGTGCAGATATGTCACAAAGAAAGACATTCACATGACCAATAAGCAGATGACAAAATGAAACCCAAACCTGTCACTTTATGCCAAGTAATGGATAAGAAAAAAATGTGTATTTCTTTTTTAATAGAATCATTCTTCTAGAGAGTTCATAAAATTATAATATATTAAATAAATAAATAAAATATATAATAGACAACACATTTTAATTAATAGGAAAGTAAAAACAAAACACACAACCTATCACTGCTTTCTAACAAGCCAGAATGGCTTGGAAAGAAAATCTGGCAACGCCAAATGTTGCCAAGGATATGAAGCAACTGAAACGATCATATATAGCTGGTGGTAGAGTAAAATAGCAAAAGTTCTTGGGAATATCCTTTGGTGTTTTTTTTTAAATTAAATATATATATTTAAGATACTAAACCTTTAATAATACTTATTTATCCAGAGAAATAAAAATAAAACCTATATCCATCATGAAGAAAAAGAAACAAACAGCATGTCATGAATAATTATAGAAGCTTTACCCTTGTAACTCAAAATTCGAAACAACCTAAATACCCAACAGCAGGTGAATGGACAAACTGTGCTATATTCATTCATTGAACTACTACTTGGCAATTAAAGGAATCACCTAATAATACACAATATGTAAGATCTCAAAAATATTTTGTTGTGTGAAAGTCACAAAAGAGTACGCGTTGTGATGTCTTTTGTAGAGTTCTACATTGAAATGATAATAGAAAATGAGAACATTAAATACTTAACCAGAGTAAAAGTGCAGCTTAAGGGTTGACCAGGGAGGACCAGCAGAGAAGTATCCAGGGCAAAGAGAATGTTCTACAGTATGACAGGGATGTATGTTAGATGCACATACATATTTTTTTTCAAAAATTACATAATTTCCACTTAAACTCTGCACTTATACTCAATGTAGTTTATCTCTTAAATGGAAATATGTAAATGTTTTTTATCATTTTTATGATGCACAAGCATCGTTTGCTGCACAACCATCTTCATGCTTTAGTCTAATGCACTAAAATGACCTCTATGATGACTCTGTTCCCCTCATTTGCACCTGCCTGAAACTACTATAGATGTACTAAAGGTAGATGCAACTAAGTCAGATGTACTTGTAGATGAATCTTCTCTCGTATTTTTTTCATACTGCCTAGCCCTTACCCTACATTATGAGATATATTTTACTTTATTTTATCTTGAGTTTTAAATTATTATTTTGACAATTATATTGTCAATTCATGGTATCTTTGATGTTATTTACCTTTTATCGTATCATTTTTTTTTCATGGTTGAAATACCTTCTTGAATACTTCTGTAAGTACTAAGACTAAATCTTTTGGCTTCCTATTGGCCCATTGTTCTTGGGATTATTTTTTCCCTTAATTTGTTTTTCTCTTTCATGCTGGTTTTTCTTTTATATCTATTGATCTTGAGGCTTTTTTCACAATTAAGAGAGGACTACATTGCTTCTTTTCTCTTTTCTCGGGTTAATAGTCCTTTGCTATTGCTTTGTTTACTAATGGGTTTCTACCTAAAAAGAAACAGTGACTGGAATTCCGAATGGAATTGCTACATTCACTGGGCTGGCTGTAACATAAACTTTGCTTTATAACCCCTGTGCAAAGAATCGCTGATCCGCTTAGAGGTCAACCAAATGCCAGAACAAGGAGACACATATTCCTATTAATTAATGATTGTTAAAGAAAAAAGAACCCCCAGTAACTTTAATATTGTTTTATTTTTGGATATAACCATGCTGCTTAGCTCTCTTTGTAGAGGGATAAGGGCCAACTGACCAAATGTTTCTGGAGATAAACTTTCAATTACTTCACTCCTTCTCTTTTACTCCTTACCCAGCTCTTAAACTGTCCCTTCCACTTCTTTAGAAAGATCAACTCTCAAACAAACTGCAACCCCTCCTGTTTAAAGTGCAAGCTACAATTTTCTGTTCTATGTATCTGTAGATGTGTTTACCCCTACTTTTTCACTTCTTATAAATTGTTGACATGTATTCATCTCTTGTAATTCACCACTGCTACCACCCAACGACGGATGTCGAGAGAAACATGTTCTGTCCACAGTCTTCAAAATAAAAAAATAAAAATCCTAGCCTACAGAATGCAACAAACTGTAATTTCATTTACTACCATCGGAGTTAATGTCACTGTGATAATCTCACAATGATTAACAAAAGAAATTCCATCTAATGAAATTGCAACAAAGTTTATAAAAATTATACTTTTGGAAAATTTTTTCACTTCTCTAAGTCAATTTTCATATCTTCTAACCTAGTTACTTCATAAAGAGGCTGATAAGATTAGATTAAATGAAGCGGATGAAGGAATTTAACATTTCACCTGGCACTTATTAAGCTTATAACAAATTTGAAGCATAAATGTTATTATCCATTACTTCTCTCATCCCTTTACAAAATTCTGTAGGATGCAACAGACTTTGAAATGAACACTTTGCATATGTTTTAATGTTTTTCCGTCCCAATTTATGCATTTGGGAAATAGTATATCAATAATCATATAGTTATTTATCACCCATTCATCTGTTCTAAATTTGAAGTCAATCATCCACTTTACGGAAAATCTCAGTTTAGTAGGAATCCATTGTTTTGTACTACTCAGCTACTTTGTTATGGTTACCTATTTTTTTTTTATTTCTGCACTTTTACTAAATATCACAAATTGAAGTGCTACATATTAGTGTATAACATTGAATTCTGCAAATACATGTATTTATCCTACCCTAAATGCACCCAAATCTACCTGCTACACAATAAGAATAACTTTCGGTGTCACATACTACATAACAAGAATAATTGTGTCAAGGGTGATTTATCCCAGCTTGATGCCACATGATGTTCAGTGACGCCTGCATGAGGCCTGTCTACGGTCTCATTAAGGATACTGATGGATTTGGAATGGTCCTGATCAGTGCTGCCCGAGAAAACATGGTGGATGGTATATATGAGCAAAAGCTTTAAGAAGCATAGAAAATTTCCACCAGCTCTCTTATTTGTTTTTGTGTGTTTGTTTCTTCTTCTACCAAGAAAATTGCATGTCCCAAATATGGCTGCTCTTCCAGCCAAGGTTCTGGACAAATGAGACTCTGGGAATAGAGCTGAGCAACCTCTGGTTAATGACATAATCCATTAACAGAACATAAGTATCTACTGTTATAAAACCCTAACATCTGTGGTGGTTAGTCATCACAACAATGTAGTTTTCAGTTTCATGGTGAGCCTCTTACCATCAATGAGGATGAGCATAAATTTGTATTTAAGTGAATATTAATCAACATATTACATCATTCCCCCTAAATTAAACCATATTCACATTCTAAGGTTAAATGATACTTTGACATGATAAAATATTCTTATAAATCAACATTGTTTACTACAGTTTGGTAGTATTAGGTTTTGCTTAGACTTTCTATAAATATTGGTTCTATTATTTTTTTTGCTTTATCACCATAAATGTTTAAAAAGTATTGCCAGACATATTTTTCTGTGTTCCAAAGGGGTATATACATTCTGATATTATGTATTAATTAAAATTTGAAGTAGTACCTTTAACATTATTGCTGCCTTCATTAAATTTTTTATTGTTTCTTATACTTTTGACAATTCAAAATTATGTTATTTTTAAAATATTTAAAGAAATATGCTTTCTAATTTCAGTGTAATAATCTCATAAAATTGTAAACTTTTACTCACCTAATTATAAAAACTATGCATCTTCTTGGCCCTCCTCTGCAGGCCCTTGATATTTAACCTTCTCTGTCTACTTTTTCTTTCTGCTGCTTCTCATGGTAGAAAAATATGTTAATATGCCCTAATTGCAGTTGTCTCTCCTCCAATTCTTTTTATTTTTTTGAGGGGAGGAATAGTGGTGAAGATATATATATTTCTTTTATTGTTTTCTTATAATTTACCAAGTATTTTGCTGGCATTTAAAAGGTAAACATTTGTGTTCAATTTGCCACATTTACATCCTGGATGGGTAGGTAGCTCAGGTGGTTAGAACGTCCTCCTGATCAACCATGTTCTCAGGTTCTATCTCAGGTCTGGGCACACACAAGAATCAACCAGTGAATGCATAAATGGTGGAATCTCTCCCTCTCTCCCTCTTTCTCTCTCTCTCATCCCCCCCGCTCTTCCCCCCACCTCCTTTCTTTCTCTAAAGTCAGTAAATAAAAAAATAATGAATTTGCCACATTTACTTATTTTCATAAGATTTTATTTCTTATTTCAAGACCTAGCTTAAATGACAATTTTTCTGTGCTAGATCCCTTGAGGTTCCAAAGCATACAATTACTCTTTCCTCTGTGCTCTCCCAGCTTTTTGTTCATCCTACTAATACAGCAATCACATGCTATATTTTAGCTACATTTGGACATATTTATCCTTTTTATAAATTGTGTTTAACTTTGTAGCATCTTATTCATTATAGAACACTATCTGGTGTACAGTAGGTGCTCAGTCAATTTTTGCTGAATTTAATTGGAATTCAAGAAATATGTATTCAACATACTGATACTTCTTAAGTCATTGGTTATGAGTTGGTTCCAATTGAAACTCAAATGAGTAGAGAAGTAAGAGAGACTTTTGTCAAATATCTAGGATTTTTTTTTCTTTAGTTGAAGATTTGAATTATATTCAAGGGCAATGTTTTCCTCTGCTTTGATTTCAAATTATATAAATGTAAAACACATGTCCTATGGTATAATACAAAGTACTAAAAAAAGAGGTGACTAGTTCTACCATTTATCTTAAGAATATTTATATTGTTCACTATTTACCATTTCTGAAAAGGTGATTTAAATATGAATGTAGGAGAATTGGAGAATCTCAGTTCTCAAACCTGGACACATTATCATGGCATTTCTACAGGAATGAAGGTGAGAATCAGGTGGGTCAGTGGTTCTGGGGAACAGGTTTCTAGGCTGACCACCTGGTTAAGAAAAGGTTACTTTGGAGGAACTTATGCTATGTGCTTTTGGAGTAGTTGTATATATTATTCATTTTTTTTCTTTTTACCCTTTCTACATTGTTATTTCCTACTGTATAACCCCATACCTTTCATGAAGCTTGGTTAAAGTTTATACTGCTTAGAGAAATGAAAGATTTTCTAGGTATAGAAAAAGTCTCTGGGGAAAGAGGGACAGTGGCGGCAATCTGAGAAGATGGTTGTGAGATAGATTTATTCATTCAGTTCATCAAAAAAATATCTGTCAGGTTCCTAAGATGAGTGCAGGGTGTGGCGCTAGGGCAACAGAGGCAGGGCAGTGAACAAGACAGACAGGGTTCCTACTTACGATCTACTATGGGAGACAGATACTGAACATCTAGGCTTAATATCTATATTTTTCCGCTTTGGAAGTTTTCTTTTACTACTTGAACTCAACAGACAATATGCTGTTGTTACTGGGTTTGCTATAACTTTTGTAATGAAAGACAAAGGCAACAGAAATTGTCATACAAGTCATAAAGTATAGAATTCAATTTTAAAATAAGGAACCTTGCCAAACCCCTGTAATCATAGATTTATGCGCCACATAAAATAAATGCCTATCAATTAAACCAATCATTTGACTTCCTTTTGAGACCAGCGTTTATATTGTTTTTCTCATGATTGTTATGGCAAACACCTGCTGACTTTGCCCTCATCTAGACAAGCCCTGAAGCTGCCTCAGTGCCAGCTCCTCAGGGATGGGGTCGTTAGCCACTTCCCGACCCTCAGTACCGAGGCACAGCAAATGTCAAGTCTAGCATTTGAAATGATGAGAGAATATAACTTAAAAGATAAACTTCTGCAAAGATGAGTGAAAATTTTTCCATGAGGTTTATCAAACAAGGAGGGAGAAAGAGAGAGACAGGCAGAAAAGGAAGGCAAGGGAAGGAGAATAAGCAATATTAAATACAGCTACAAAAGTATAACTTGAAATCTTTAGAAACCATTCCAAATTAAAATGAAGAGAACATAAAATTTGCTGGTTTTTTTTTTGCTTTGCATTCCTCATGTGTAAAACTCCAAATGTGAAAGTTAATGTTACTAGATTGCCAAAAATGCGCTGCCATCATATTATGACATCATATACAAGTACAGAATGGAAGCATTCTGTAGACAAGTGCACGTGTAGTTGAAATGAATTGCTCATTGATATGTTTTTAACCTTAAACCCTAAGAACATATATTTTATCTTGAGCTTTAGGTTTACCATTGCCTGACTTATTGCCACATTCAAACTTCAAGGTCTTTCCAATTCAGTTAAAATAAAGGCAATGAGAAAATTTTTGTAATTCTATGAAATTACTACTTCAACAGCTGACATTGTGCCCTATGTAACAGAGACTAAACTTGGAAAATGACCCAGAGGACAGAATGACTCAGGAGAGTACCTTTCACTTCATGTCAACAGTTAAAATCCAGTAGAAGGCTATCGTGGCTAAACCTACTTCCGTTCGAGGGTTCTACGGAAGCATGTATGAATGTGAGGAAAGACAATTTCTCCTGGGTTGGCAATTCTTGTTAACTGGAGAATTCCCATGGCATTCACTGAAAGGACAGTTGGTAATGCTGAAGATAGAGGCGAGTGAGTCACGAGGCACCGGAATGTCCTTCCCAGCGTTTGTTTCTGCAGAATGCTAGTGATTCTATTTCTACATTTTTTAATACCTGATATATGAATTGCTTATAATGTTATTTGACATGATTGAAATTATTTTGTACTTTTAAAAAGAGAAAATATTTTAGAATCTCCTTCAGCTACAGTTCAAATTATGAGATTCAAGACAAAGTCCAATGGATGCTAAATGTGTTTATATTGTCCATAGGCTGTAAAACTTAGGTAAAGTGAGGTAAAATGTTTAATTTCTAAGTCAGTTCATGTGTACATTGTGTACATGTGAGATATCTTAACATAAAAGGCATATCTTATTATCTGAGATTAAATGTATTATTCAGATCTTTTCTCTTCTATTTATATTAATAAGTAAAAGGTAAATTCACAAATCCAGTATTTTTTTTTATTAAGGAGAGTTAGATATGGTGGAATAAAAGGATTTTCCTAGTTATATTTTACTTGATTTGTCTAACCTTATATTTTTTCTTTCAGATTCTTTTCTACAAAATTCTTCTCTATATTACTGTTCTTCAAGTATGGTTGTCTCCATTTTTCCCCCTCTATGCCTCCCATCCAAGCCATCCCCACCTCGCACCCTTGATCCTGCCCCCCTTTGGCTTTATCCATGGGGCCTTTATACATGTTCCTTGACAACCCTTCCCCTTTCCCCCCTGTTATCCCCTCCCACCTCCCTTCTGGTTACTGTCAATTTGTTCTTTATTTAAATGTCTCTGGGCCTATTTTGCTTGTTTTTTTTTTGTTGTTGATTAGGTTACACTTAGAGGTGAGATCATATGGTATTTTTCATTCTCCAGCTGGCTTACCTCACTTAGCATAATGCTCTCCAGTTCCATCCATGCTCTCCCAAAAGGTAGGAGCTCCTTCTTTCTTTCTGTTGTGTAATATTCCATTGTGTAAATGTACCACATTTTTTTGATCCACTCATTTACTGATGGGTACTTAGGGTGTTTCCAGCACTCAGCTATTATAAATTGTGCTGCTATGAACATTGGGGTGCATGGGTTCTTTTGAATTGGTGTTTCAGAGTTCTTAGGGTATAGTCTCAGCAGTGGAATTGCCAGTCAAAAGATAGTTTCATTTTTAGTTTTCTGAGGAAATTCCATACTGTTTTCCACAGTGGCTGCACCAGTCTGCATTCCCACCAACAGCACACTAGGGTTACCTTTTCTCTACACCTTCACCAACACTTGTTTGTTGATTTGGTTATGATGACCATTCTGACTGGGGTGAAGTGGCACCTCAGTGTGGTTTTAATTTGCATCTCTCTGATGGTTAGTGATGCTGAGCATCTTTTCATATGTCTCTGAGCCCTCTGTATGTCCTCCTTAGAGAAGTGTCTGTTCAGGTCCTTTGCCCATTTTTTCACTGGGTTATTTGTCTTCATGGAGTGGAGTCGTGTGAGTTCTTTATATATTTTGGAGATTAAACCCTTGTCCAAAGTATCATTGACCTTTTTAGTAAGAATTCACAGAGAGTGTCAGAGAACTAAGAAATGGTCCAGCTTGTCCCAGATTTCAAATGAGAAAATTAAGGGTTGGATGGCTGAAGTGAGACCCCCGGCAGCAGACAGATAGGTTAGATAGGTAGATACAGGTAGATACAGATATTTCTTTCGACTCCTGCCTATGTACTTTTACCACACAAGGTTGTATGGTTGTGTTTGCTGAGGCTCTGGTTACACTAGCTTTAGAAGGCATAAGCAAATTAACATTACTGGAGGTTTCATTGGGAAGTTTCAACTCAGGGAACAAAAGCAAAGTAGAACATGAAGGTCTTGGCCAGGACAAGATCCAGAGCAGCACTGAGACCTCAGCCACAAAAGTTCACAGGAATCACTCAGCTTCCAACTTACCTCCAATGCCTTAGATTCCATGAGTTCCAATGTCTGTATCTCTGTTCAAGTCTGAAATTGTGGAAAAAAAGATATGATTTGCCTAAATGGGGTCAGTTTATGTTTTGTAGGTTGAAAAGCATGGCCAGGGGAACAAGTCCTAGAGCACAGACATGGATATGGCTCCTGGAGCAGCATAGGTGTATTTGGAATCACTTTGAGTGCTGACAGCCTGTGCTAATGTTGTGGGTGGAATTTCAGAACGTGGAGGACAATTCTGACAGAATATCCCACCTTAGGTGGCCAATAAAGAGTGAGCCAGTAATAAGGTTAATCAGAAATATTTAGAGAACAGATATGATACATCTTAACATAGGGACTGAAATCCAAAATCATCTGGGCAAGAGCAAAGGATAAGGAGAGAGATCACATGTGTTACAAACCCACTGTTTGTGATCTCATCATGGTGAAACCAGAAGGGCAGCGAGACGTGGCATTGGGTTAGAGGACATGGGATAACGGCCAAAGGCGGAATGAACATATCTCATGTTTGAGTTATTGGATGTAACTGCATTAGTGCCTAGATGGGTCCTGCTGGTTTACATGTGTTTACAAAACAAGACTTCTTAACAACGTAGATTGTGAGGGTAAAAATGTCATTAGCCCCAATAGTGAGGAGAAATTTTGATCCTAGGGGAAATGCATGGTGCATATCAAAAATTTCTCTGACTTCTTTCTCCAGATTCAAATCTTCATTTTCCTTAGTAATCTTGTAACACTGATTTTATTAAAAGAAAAAATAAAATATGTTCTTTTCTTCACAATTTCCCCTCTTCCTTCTCACATTCATACTTTATTAGCTGCATCTCACCCTTTGTCTCCTAAGTTCAAATCTAATGGTTGGTTTTAAATATATATAGATCATATATATATATATATATATATATATATGTAATATATTGATTATATCAGAAATACTCCTACATGCAAGTTCAGCCTTCTCCGCAGGTAATCTGGGGTTTTACTTTACAGTTTATCTCCACTATTCAGACAAGTAAAATCTAAATGCACAACCTTCCTCTTAGACTTTATCTTGATCCCAGCCATATAGAAATAGTCAAGTTCTCAGCATGGTTAATATTTTATCTGCTCTGTTGCCCAGCTCATTTCTCCTTTGACTGTTGAGTGTGCCTTGGGGATCTCATTTTATAGGCTCCAGTCCGAGGATTTGCCCTTGCGTGTTACTACAAGTTCAGTCCAAGTGCTCTCTCCCTCTCTTTGATCATGCACCACAGTGTTCTCTAAAAGAGCATTTGAAAAATTCAGCTCACTTAAAAACATTTTTGCCTCAGGATAAATAATTATTCCACTAAGTTCCATTAAATACAAATGTGGCAGGTAGGCAACAAGACTATTTTTTTATACTTGTTTATGGCTTTGGATGAAAAACACCAAGAGACATAGAATTATAAAACTGGAATGCCTTGTATAGATTGCTTGCCATTTATTTTTGCAAATGAGGAAGCAAGACTCATTTACTTTTTCCAGAGGCCTACAACTAGTTAATACAAGAACTGGAATGTCTTTTTTCACTCTGCCAGTGTATAGTTGTTTTTTCTGTTGTTATTTTACTACACCACAACTCACAACAACCTGTGCTAATCTGTAGGTACTCAATTTAATTATAGATTAGTGCTCATATTGTCAGATACTTTGCAGATACAATGAATTAATGAGTTCTTAGAGAAACTGATCAATCTCACCCCTAAAATGAAAGTCAGTTGTAAAAAGTCTTAGTCTGAAAATTATTTTCTGGGTTATATTTTGAAGTGAAATTATGAAGTCAGAACATATTAACATAAGAATTTTGGTATATATTACCAATTCTTTATAATATAAATAAACACATTTATAATTATTTATTAGAAAGATTTTCTTACCATACTCTTGTCAACACTGAGTAATATTTTTAATATTTGTTCATTTTATTAGGAAGCAATGAGATATTATTTTAATAAACTAATATAATTTCCTAATAAGGTCAGTAAACCCTCCAGATCTATGCTGAACAATATGGTAGCCATATATGACTACGTACATTTAAATTAAATGAAGAATTTAGTTCTTCAAGATCACTAGTCGTACACATAAAGTGCTCAATAACCACACGTGCTTATCGGCCGCTGCATCAGGCAGGGCTAGTATCGAAACATCTCCATCATCAGAGAGCATTGCACGCCATTACTGAACAATGCCACTCTATGGTATCAGCAAACCCAATTCACAGAGGAAGATACCGGGGCTTAGTTACATGCCCGTGCTCATACATGCAAGTGGTGAGTCAGGCTTTGGGGAATAGTGTGTAATTCCTTATAATGTTTTTAACTCTCTTCACCTTTGAGTCATTTTTTTTTTACTACTTGTGAGGATAAACATAGACCTTTATTCAGGCATTTGTACTCTATGTGTTTTAAATTGTTTATTTACATGGGATAAATGTCTACTAAGTAAATACATACCCTTTTAAATCTTCTACCTTCAATGTAATAATTTTTGTATTTTGTTTTTAAGTTAATTAGACACTTTACTAGAGCAAATGGAATATAGTATAATATATTCCATTCAGTGCCAGAATGGAATATAGTATAATATGAAATTGGATAAATTGTTAGCAGTATTCCCACTAAGAAGGAACCTGTATGAACCACTCATTTCTCCTCTTCAGTAAGGTTTTTCTTCTTGCCAAACCAGTTTTTAATCTTGTGGGGAGAAAAAGAAATGGAGATGCAATGTGAGAGATGATAATAAAAAGAAGACATCAGAGGTATTTATTCAAAGTTCACAATAAAATTTGTACAGAAATAACAGAAGTGCTCAAGTGTTCACAGATATTTGGAGAGAAAATTTAAATGGTTTAGATTATTTTATTTTTAATTTTTTAATTCTACTGTAGCTTTTTCCATTACTATGTATCCTTTCTAGGGACTTGGAAGGGGGAGGGGAATGGTTTAGAGTAATTGCTGTAGCTCATGTTTATTTCACGTTGTCATTGAGGAAATGTGTGCTGATAAGCTGAGTTACACTGAACCTAGGTGTT
Organism: Desmodus rotundus; assembly: GCF_022682495.2. Classification (NCBI taxonomy): domain Eukaryota; kingdom Metazoa; phylum Chordata; class Mammalia; order Chiroptera; family Phyllostomidae; genus Desmodus; species Desmodus rotundus. Next base: position 27,556,812 of record NC_071397.1, read on the forward strand.
GGCTGATGCATGGTGCTTGACAACAGTTTGAGATTGATTCCTGTGGAAAACACTCTTTTTAATTGATAGGCATGGTGGCATAATTTAACAATGAAAAAATATTAATGCTACACAGACACATATATGCCACACTTAACCAAAAGAGTAAAGTTCTATCTTAAATACTTTATTTCATTAATTTTAGTACTTTGTTAACTGGTACAGTTCTTTGCTTTTTTATTCCCCAAAAATTCAGGGAATAAAAGGGATTTTTAGGTATTTTTAGGTAAAATTCATGTATTTTAGGGATTTAGGACCTCAGAGTTTTCTTTTTGGAAGACTCCAAATATTGTTGGTGACTAATAATATTTTTGAAATAAAAGATAGAATACATATGATAACCATCAGGAGTTGGTCAAAAGAATGGCAGAACAGGGACTCTGATTAAGAATTATGTAGTTCACTGCACCTCTTAGTGGATTGTCTAACCACTAAGTTGTGCAACTAACACCAGTACACAATAAAATTGAAAAAAAAGGATTCTTTGATTCTTTTTCTCCCTCTCCCTTTTTATCTCTCTCGCCCCTTCCATCTTTCTCTTCATACATATTCCACGTGTGTGTAAAGATGCTTCCTTCTGATGTAAATGTGACATTTCAAATGATCACGGTAATAGCAAACACAAACCAGTTTCTTCATGAAGACTCTATTTTAATAACAACAAAAAGTCCTGTTTTAAAATATGAATTACCAGTGACTACTTTAACAAGATAAATTATATTCTTTTGGCTCCGTTCCTACGTTTTAATTGGTTGTGCTTGAACTTATATAACAGCCTTGGCCAGAAAATTATCCAGGGAATAACTTCCAAATGTTACCATCTCTTTAAAAAGACTCTCATCACCTTGTTTTTATACATCAAAAGGTTCTTGGGGTCTTGCTTCTTTGAGTTACTACTCACTTCTTCACAAATGGAAATGAAGTTTGTTTTCTTGATTATTCTATAAAGTTCCATTCTCTTCCTGCATGCCTGTTTTCCAGTCCCAATTTTGTATTTAAACACATTAAAACAGAACTTGTAGGAATTTGAGAAGTTACAAGCAGCTCAGGACGAAGTTGCGGTAAATGTTGATTATTTAGTTCTCAAGCAAGGCTGTGTTGCATATTTGTATTTCCATAGCAGTAAAATTCTATAGTTCTGTGAGGACAGAGGAGTAAATACACAAAAAGTTTACTATCCTACTTTTTAGTCAATATTTAAAAATCTATTTTTAACTCACACGGTCGATGCATACTTAGGTCAGATATGTTTCCATGTTGAAATCTGCCAGAGACGAACAATAACAACTGTCTTGAAGTGTTCTTGGTTCTTTTTCACCATCTGGGTAGACATATGAGGATCTGTTTAGCAGATTTTAGAAGTGATTATTATGGAGGTTATTCTTTTCTGCAAGTTTTTTGTGTGTGTGCATTGCTGCTTCCACATGAATGTAAAAGAGAAAATATGTTCTAAGCAGAGACAAATATGGAGTGTGCTTATTTCCACTTCCTCTGCAGCAGATAAAACTACTGCAAAGTGAGTTCACAATGTCCAGTCACAGCATGCAGGGAAATTCTAAACTGAGTGTACATATGTGAGATATATAGTTCTCTTCGGCCCTCAACAAAAACAAAGGAAAAGGAAAGCAAATTGCCTTCTTGTAAGATAAATGTAAATATAAGAACAAGCTGTAATACTACTTGATAATTTAATTCTCTTTCAACGTGCCTTTGAAACTTCCAACAACACAGTAAAGTGTTTTATAGAGAGTTAATGCATAAAGTATCAAAGTACTACATGATTCTAAATGGTTTTCAAGTTGAGATAAGCTTTATTTTAAACATTTTAAGTTCATGTTCTTTACTACCATTTCCTTTGTGCATAGAAGTAACTTCATGTAAGTTGCCTGTGTTTCTAACATTTTGAAATTTAAAACAATGTATATTTATGGTCACACCCTTCTTTGTAGACAATTAATAACTGATAACTGCAGTCATTACAAACTTCCAATGAATTTAAGTAGAATTTTCAAAGTAGAAGAATATAGTAATAATTTTGATCTTATTTTATATAAATTCTATTAAATTAACCGTCATATTTCTCAAGTTTAACTCTGGCCACATAAGAAATAATATATTTTAAAATGTGGCAATATATAATATAAAATTATATTACATGTTTATAGAAAAGCTATATATGCTGATCCAGTCTGTGTAAGTTTCTTTTATTGAATTATTTCCTCTAAGTTGTGTATTTCCTAAATGGAGGCACTTTGCCCCCTATGGAACACTTGGCAACATCTGGAGAAATATTTTATTGTCACAAGTAGGAGGTGGGCTGTTACTGGTATCTATAGGTAGAGGTCAGGGGTGCTGTTGAACATCTCATATTACACATAAAAACCTCCTTCCCACAACAAAGATTCATGTAGTCTAAAATGTCAAAGGGCAAGGTTGAGAACCATGCTATAAAACATGTGTAAAGATCTACTTAATACCAAAATTTGACAAATAAATGCAATAAATTGTGCACAAATAAATATTTAAGAAACTCAAAAGATTAGGATGAGCAATCTGCTATGACTGGTTTATACCCACACACATGTTCATGCATGTACATGTACTTTAAACACACACATTACACATGCATGTGTATGTGTATATATGTGTGTGTGTACACATGCATGCACATGCTGTTTATGCATGACTGATGCTAAAAATGTTTGAATAATGCTGTGAAATAATTGCTCTTTTCCTCAATTACTAAACTAATATCTAGTCTAGATTCTCTATGAGCCAAGGAATCACAGCCATGACTTTGAGCTGCATAGCTTTCCTCCTCCTGGTTGGCAGGCAACTATATAGACAGGGCTTTTCTAGCATGGGATGCATATTAAGAAAACCATTTGTGTGTGTGTGTGTGTGTGTGTGCCTATCAGATCTCTGGTTTGTTGATCTTCCACCTTCATGACATATTCATCTTCTAAATTAGATACTTTTCATCTTCAAGATGAAATATCATATCCAATCATTTACTAAAATATAATTGTTGCTTTTGGTAACTCAATATTGTACAATCTAATTATCTAAACTGTAACTAAGAGACTGAGCTGTCATATTTCCAAAAGTGAAGAGAATTATCATTCCTATCTTCCTCTACACTCCAACTCTGCCCCTATAAAGAAAAGAAGCAAATTTCCATAATTCAGTTACAGCTTCTGGAAGGAAGTAAATATTACATTCTGAACATTACTCTGTCATTCAAACAAAATGTCCTAATTTATTTTCAGTTTCTATCTTGAAGACCTTTAGAAGCTCTCACAGAGTTCCAGGAACAGAGAGGTGTCTGTTCCTCTCCGGGTGAAGACCAAGTATATATGAGAAATATACTTCAGTCATTTTTACAAATCAGAATATCACAGTAGTAGAAAACATGTTTGAAGGGGGATGTATTAAATTCTGGGAGACAACTAAAAATAGCTACTGCCACTGTGAACAAGAAAAATTACATGAACTTGAACATAATGCTATTGGAAAATTTCAATATGAGTCTGTGAAAATAAAAAAAAATAATAAAGCATATACAAATCATTTTAAATTAATATAATTATATAATCAAGATGCTTACATATGAGTGACATCTATGTACATATATAGACATATGGGTATATATGTGTGTGTACGTATATACATATATGTACATGTAAAAAAACCTGAAAAGAAAAACATTCTTTTTTCCATTATGTATGTGGATTTTTATAAAAATTGAGGCTGTAGCTAAGTAACAACAACACAAAATGCAACAATTTTAATATTTAGAAAAGTTTATAAGCTACAACACTATAAATTATATTTATTCAATAGTAAAAGTGATTAATAAAAAAGATGAAAATAAATGTTGTTATAATTGTGAAATATATTGTGAAATATCTTATTTATCAAAGATAAAATCTAAGTTAAAATTGCCATCTATTTAGAAAGCAATAAAAATTAAAATACTCTACTGAAAAACAACATTCAACTGAGTAAATTTGAAAGTCTAATTGGCTTTATTAAGCGGTTCACAAAATGAGTAGCATGCCATCTGGCAACTAGAAGGGCACTCAGAGGGGCTACACAAAATGGAAGTTTTTGTTTTTGTTTTTTAATAAAATGGATGAGGGAAAGGGAGCCATTAACAAGAGAAAGAAAAGATTATTTTTGGACCTGGATTTCTTGCTTTTTTTTTTTCTATTCTTTTTGTTTGTTTGGGGGAAGAGAAAAGGAAAGGATTTTTGTCATGCAGATGGCCTCTTCTTTCTGTGGGGTAGAAGGAATGGAGAGGACCTGTGTAATAGGCCCTCATTGCTTTTGACAGGAAATTTCAGACTGGCTAATTCATACTGTATTTCTGGGAGAGGTTAAAACTGCAATTAGATCGGGTATTAAATATATAGGTTTGGTATAATTGATGGTTAACACAAGTGATGCCATTTTGGGCCTTTGGTTTTCTCTTTAACACTTCTAACACTATGGTGATTGTGGTAGGGTGGGAGGGTAGAGGTGAAAGAGGGTGTAAGAGGGTATACAGGAATGGGAAAATACAATAAAATATACTATTAAAATAAATAAATACATAAATAAATATAACTAAAGAAACAGTGGAACAAAGGTACATATATTTTCAAATATCTTGATTGCTTTCAATATTATAAATTTAAAGATGGAAAATAAAGGAGACATTAATTATAAAATTAAATAAGAAACAATAATCAATCAAATGAATATGAATAAAACAATAAAATTAAAAGCTGGGAGTTTAAACATTTTTTAATGTACAAACAGTTAATAAATATAAATCTAGTTCTTTTAAAATACTAGTGCCCATCACTATATGAGTGGATCAAAAAACTGTGGTACATTTACACAATGAAATACTACACAGCAGGAAGAAGGAACTCTTACCTTAAGAGACAGCATTGGTGGAACTGGAGAGCATTATGCTAAGTGAAATAAGCCAGGCTGCAAAAGACAAATACCATATGATCTCACCTATAACAGAAACATAGTGAACAAAACAAACAAAAGAGTAAGATAGAACCAGAAGCATGGAAACAAGGAACAGACTGACAGTAACCAGAGGGGAGGGGGGAGGGGGACAAAGGGGAAAGAAGAGGAAGGGTCTAGTCAAGGAACCTGTGTGGATGATCCATTGGGCGTGCACAACAGGGTGGAGACCGACTGTGGGCGGGGCAGGAGAGAGCTAAGAGGAAAAGAGTAGGATGACTGTAACATCATAGTAAAATATGAATTAATTAATTAATTAATTAATTAAATACTAATAAAACAGATAAATTCCTTAGGGTTAAGTATTTTGAATTAAGGGGAGTAACAGTCTAAGTTTAGGACTAAAAAAATACTCAAAAATTAATATAAAAATGTAAAATAATCAGTTATAAATTAAACAAAAATCTATGACAACAAATCTTAATTACTATTCAATATAAATATATAGCTAAATATAAAATACAAGAACTGATCTATTAAAAATAAAATGGAATATACAAACTCTATAAAAATTGTAAAGTGATAAACATTTAATTATGCTGTTGGCAAGATATTTTGCAGTTCAGTGTAAATTAATCCAGATGAAAGAAAATGAATGCTTCCAATTAAGTTTATAAATATAGTATCACTTGTTCTGATAAAGAGAATATTGACAGGAAAGACATAAAATATTTTATTAATAAATATGGAAATAAGCATTTTAAAAAGTTTAAGAAAATTAAATCCAGCTGGATATCAATATTCTAGGAAAGTAATTATGATTCTTTATTATAATTCATTCCATAAACTAATTAAAAAAGAAAACAATATGTTTATGTCAGTGTCAGCTTTAAAGAATTGTAAATGATACAAAAATTAATAGATGGTAACAACAAAGAACAAGACTAGATATTACTTTGAATTACACAACAGTAAAGCCAGTTTCATTAAAAAGTCAAGGCCGAGAATGTGTTGTATTCCATTACTATTTTTATTTATCACAGTTTTGTTTAATTCAAGAAAAGAAAATGTAATACATGTATAAATATTGGAAAATTGGAACAAATATATTCTCATTGATAATATAGATTATTCCTAAAAATAACCCTAAATATATTAAGAAAGTTGATTAGAAGTAAAAAACTTTGTTAAAATGGTTAATCATAAGATAAATATATTTTAAAATATCCACCACTCGTTTTTAATAAATGTCTTAATAAATTTATTGCTTAACAATAAAACTGTAAAAGATGATATTATATACAATGTGAGAGTACCTGAGAAATACTTAAGATACATTTAATACAAAAACAAAAGGACCTAAATAATAACCATAAAATATACCGAATGATATAAAGTTAGAGCTTAATGAATTAGAAGAGATGACAATTTGTTGGATTGTAACACTCTCCAAATTAATATATAAATTTAATAAAATGTTAGTGGGTGTTCCAGCGTGAGGAAGTAAAATAATACTAAAGTTCATATGTATACATAATTGAATGATCAAAGCCAACAGAATTTGGCAAAATATAGTTTGGACTTCTATCTTCATTGATATATTTTTCTCATTCTAATGCAGAATTTCATTCATTTAATTAAAGGTACTTTAGAATATGTTTATTTTATGGTTAGTAAATCCTTCTTCCCTTTTTTTTCTTTTGTTATTTTGCGAACAAAATAGATACAGACAACAGAATAGTGGTAACATGAGAGGGAAATGGGTGGAGAACAGTAAAGTGGGTAAAGGGAGTCGAATATGTTGTAATAGAAGAAAACCAGACTTTTGGTGCTGAGCACACAACAGAGTGCATAGGTATAGAGTTACAATGTTGTACATCTAGCTGAATGTACATAGTTATTAACCAATGTTACTTCAATGTATTTCCTAAAAAGTAGTAAGAAAAACATTGTTAAATTAGAAAAGAATATGAAAAGTCAAGTTAAAGAAAATAAGTGATCATAATCAATAAAAATTGTTCAATCATCTTCAAATTAGAAAAATATATAACTAGGGTAATTACGAAATCTCACTTCTAACTCATCACATTGTCAAAAGTCAGATGGGTAACTTCAATTTTTATTAGAAATGTGGTAAAGAAGACACCAATATATTGTCCTTAATGTAAACCTATTATTCACCTTTTGGGAAAAATATTAAGTTATTATCTTCTGAAATTAAATTCACAAACATTTCACTCAATGTGTCCAAGTTGAGAATACATATCATAGAATAAAAGTGTTAATATGTAAGTATTATAATAAAACTATTTGTTAGTTTTGAAACCATTTAAGTGATTACCGATTAGAGAGTTGAGATAGACTGTGCCTAGGAATATGTGTAGCAGCGATAAAAAGAATGAGTTAAATCTGCACCATTTTATTTAAAGAAATATCCCAATGTATTTATGTCATAAAAATATTTATGCTGCAGATATTTACATAGTACAGTTTGCATAAAACAACAATAAAGTTTTACACATATGTTTTGCATGTATTTATTTTATGAGTAATGAACAAAGTCAAAGTTATTCCATACCTTTACATCAGACCAATAATATTGGTTTCATTAGGGAGCATAGATATGCAAAAAAGTAATGAATAACTAATAATAAATAAAGCAAGATTTTGAAACTAATTAGAAAAAGCCATTAAGATTCTAGAGATTGATCCCTGACTGGTGTGGCTCAGTGGATTGAACACCTGCCTGCAAACCAAGGGGTCACTGGTTCAATTCCCACTCGGGGTACATGCCTGGGTTTCAGGCCAGGTCCCCAGTAGGGGAATGTGAGAGGCAACCACACACTGATATTTCTCACTCTCTCTTTCTCTCTCCTTTCCCCCTCTCTAAAAATAAATAAATAAAATATTTTTAAAATTCAAAAGATTGAAACATAATATAGCACCATTTTTTAACATAGTAAATATGAGAATTTCTATAATGAAGATGAATGAAAATGCTTGTGGATACATTGACAGTATTTTCCTCTAGATTGTAAAATTTCACTTAATATATATTTTCTTCCAAAAAATTCTCTATTGTTTGATTTTTTGAAATAGTTGTGATATGTGTTTATATTTATGTATTGTGAATTAAAATATGTATATATGTTTTTAAATAAGGCTGTTTTAAAATATGTTTTAAATGGAACAACGTTGGTCATTTAATGAAAAAATGGACAAAGGTATTTGTGTCTTTGCTGGGTAAAAGAGGGCTTGAGGTGACACTGAAGTTGTTTTCCACATGACCTGAGATTCTTATTAACTATTTTATTCTTATGTATAGAATTGGATCTTTAGAATAACTAGATTCCATTAAAACTTCCTGTACTCATGGAAGTAGTCTGCTTTTGTGCTGTCCAAAGCAATAGCCACTGGCTGTAACAGAAATGCAGGTCCAGCTGCCTGCTGCTACGAAAGCCAATACTCCAGAGGCAGGTGCTGATGTGAAAGAAAATGGTTTATTTGAAGATTCCAGCCATTTGGAAGTTGGGGGACTCATGTCACAAAGTCCATGTCCTCTTCTCAGTGGAGGCAGTGGATTTTATAAGGAAGGAGGGGGGAACAGAAGCAAAGGTCAATGGAAGGAGTCGTAGAGCTGTCCTCATGAAGATGAGCTCTGCCCATTCTAATTAGGCAAGAGATGGTCTGGTGTGCATCATCCTGGTTTAGTCATCCTGGCTTCCTGTCATGCTGGCTTCCTGTCATCCTGGTTCCATGGTTCCAGGGCAGCTCCTGGAGCTGGGATGACTGAAGGTTGGTGTCTGTATCTATTGAAATTAATTCGTAGGATTCTTATGGAAACATGCTGTTCATCGACAAGCTCCATGTTAGTAGAGTTAGCACTTACGGAAACAATGTCAAAAGAATGGCAGGGGGGTATCATTCCCTGTTATAATTTTCCACCATTACATGGCCACGTATGCTCTTGAGACCCTGAACTGCAGTTAGTGCAATTGAGGAAATGCATTTTTTATTTTATTGCATTTTAATTAATTTAAATAGCCACATATATCTAGTAATTATATATTGGACTGGACAGCATTAGAATTTCAGCAAATAAATTAGCCACACTAGTTTCCAAGAGAAATAATTGAAAACAACACAGAAGCCTAGTTGCCCTGATCTATTACTATTTAGACAGACAAAATACAGAATATAGGTTTGACTGCAAATTAACATCCAGAACAGAAGTTGACTACTTCTTTCTGACACAAATTATCTGTGTGTTTTGACATGCTTGCACAGTACAATTATTTTTTCTTCATTTCTCCTAGATTTTTTTTTCTCAGCTAATTCTGAAAGGGTACTCTCTCCACTCCAGCATATTTCTTAATACACTGAGATGGAGCTTTTCTCATTCAGTCCTTTCTCTAACCAAACCTGAAATTGTGTACCCTTCCTGCTTAACTGACTGAGGTAATGTTATTCCCAAATTTTCTTTTCTCCAATTGAATTTCAAGGTGTGCACATTTCTTAACTACATATAATTCTTATACTACTGAAGTAAACAAACTTCTAAGTAATGTGTTTCTCCCTAAATTTAAACAAATATCTGTTATAACCTAGAGTGTTGCTTAATTTGCTGTGAATTGGGTTCCTGGATCCAGTTTCAATGAGAAAGAGAGAGAGAGAGTGTGTGTGTGTGTGTGTGTGTGTGTGTGTGTGTGTGTTTAGCCTTCCCCACACCAACAAGCAATTCATTCTCAGTACCAGCAGAGTGTCTGAGAATTCATTCGACTCAGTTCTGACACCATCTTCCTGGAGAGGGCATCGGATCCCACACATTAAGGGTTTAGTCCTATAAGATTGCCCCTCCATTCAGATGCCAGTCACAAGCCCAGGTTGTTAACTGTTGCTTCAGACTAACTGGCGATAAGTCAGAGATTCCCAAGACCCCCTTCTTTCTTGGGTTTGATTTATTTGCTAAAGCTGTTCACAGAGCTCAGAGACACATTTTACTTACTAGGTCACCACTTTACTATATAAGAATATAATTCAAGAGCAGCAAGAGGGAAGAGGAACATAGGGCAGGGCATGGGGAAAGGGTACAAAACATGCCTTCTACAGGTGTATCACTATCCAAGAATCTTCACTGTTCACCAGACAGGGAGTTCTTCAAACCCTGTCTTCTTGGGTTATGAGGGAGGTTTCATTACATAGTCTTGATTGATTAAATCATTGGCCATTGGGGATTAATTTAACCCCAGGTCCTCTCCCTTCCTGTTGAGGTAGGGGTGAGTGGGAGGGACTGAAATTTTCAACCCTAAATTCACTTGGCTGGCTCCAATGGCTATCAGCCCCCCATCCTTAGGGATTTTTCAAAAATCACCCATTGACATAACAAAAGACAATTTTTTTATCACTCTTAAAATTTAGGAAATTTGCAACCTGAGATAGGTAATATATAGGTCCATATTTCTCTACAATTAGTATTCTTGTAGAAATACAATTAGCATCTCTAGAATTATAAAATTAAATTAATATTCTAATTTAATTTTAGTAATATATTCAAAAGCTTAATGTAACAGCATAGAAAATTCATTATTTTAGTAGGCCCTTTTCTCTTTTTTGTATGATTTTTTTTACATTCAAAATATATTTTTTATTATTTTTTGTTTCCCTCTCTTTTCTACTGTTGTTCAAGTACAGTTATCTCCATTTTCCCCTCACCGCTCTCCCTCACCTCATACATCTCCACCTCCCACCCTCTATCCAACCCCCGTTGGCTTTGTCTGTGTGTCCTTTATCATGTTCCTTGATGACCACCCCCCATTATCCCCTCCAACCTCCCATCTGGTTACTGTCAGTTTGTTATTTCAATGTCTCTGGTTATATTTTGTTTGCTTGTTTGTTTTCCTACCCTCCAAGAGAGCATGCATGGATAGATTTGGAGAACATTATGCTAAGTGAAATAAGTCAGGTAGTGAAAGACAAATACCATATGATCTCACCTATAAGTGGAACCTAATCTTTTCTTTCTTTTTGATTCAAACTGGCCTTAATCAGCACCTGACTCACCTGCCTCCTCCTTTGCAGGACCACACCCTTAACCATTAAGCCCTCAGGACAATCAGGTTCTGATTAGCATTAAATAATCTTAAGGACAAAGCCTCAGAGACAGAGTTTCAGTCAACTAGAAATAACATATAGGCCTCTGCTTTGTTTCAGCTCCAGGCCCAGAAAAACAGCAAAACCAGATGACAATGTACCGTGGCTGACATCAGGACAAAATTCACTTATCTATGATCCACTATCCTACCACCAACTAATCAGTAGAGACCACACCCGTCCCTGACCCTAACTCCCTTAGTCACCATGGTAAATGATTTTCCCCTATAAAACCCATCCGCTGGAAGCCGTCAGAGAGAGCAGGTCTTTGATCTGTAGCTCACCAGTCTCCAAGTGTGGGCAACTTCTTGAAAATAAGCCTTTGTTGTCTCTCTCCAAACTCCTGTTCCAGTCTTACTGAGCTTTGATGCCCGCAGGCAAAAAGACTCCTTTAGTCTGGAAACGTTAAAACTCAAAAATTATAATAAGAAAAAACATTGTAATGTTCTACTCCTATGGTTATAACCTATAAACTAGCTTTTACAGATATCAATTATATTTGTATCATTCTAAGTTTTACATACATATTTAATATTCAAACTCAAATACAGTTGACCCTTGAACATGGGTTTGAACTGCATGGGTCAAATTACACGTGAATTTTTTCAATAAATATGTAAATGTATTTTTCCTTCTTACAGCTTCTTTGAAAAATATTTTTTCTAGCTTACTTTATTGTAAGAATACAGTATATAACACAGAACACATACAAAATATGTGTTAATCAACTATTTGCGTTATTGTTCAGGCTTCCAGCCAATAGTAGGTCATTAGCAGTTAAGTGGAAAGTTGCATGTGGATTTTCAACTAAGAGGATTGGCACTCTTAACCTCCGAGTTAAGAGTAAATTGTTTATAAACACAAAACAATTTATATGCTCATTGCACTTTGCACTCAGTATAAATTGAAAGTCTTTAAGTTAGCAATAAAATTTCAATAGCAATGAAGTTGACTATTTAGATAAATTTGGAAAAAAATTGACATCTTAACACTATTGACTCTTCCAATATATAAGCATAACACCTTCCTCCATTTAAGTTCTTGAATTTCTTTCTAGCTATCTTTTGAAGTTTTCTACATGTTTTGTTCAATGTTTTTCTAAGTCATGTTTTGACACTACTGGATGCTTAGTTTATATTTATTATTGTGGCAAAAACCACATACTGTAAAATCCACCCAATTACTTAATTTTAAGTGTACAGTGTTGTTAAGCATATGTGCATTGCTGAGCAGCAGATCTCTGAACACAAACTCAAATTATCAGGATTCGGACAATGATATAGAATCTTCATAACATTGATGGAATATTAACCACAATGATGTGGACAGAGAAAAATAGAGGTTGATTTATCCATATATATCAATTATTGATTTACTGCTTCTCAAAATTCACCTTTCAGTATCTGGTACAATAATCTACTGAACTCCTTATGAATTTCTCTTTACAGTGAGCGCCTGATGTACATAATGTGCTGAAAGGATATAGTAGAAAAAAAGGATGTTTCACACTGTGGTGTGTTGTTGTGTGTGTGTGTGTTCTACGTGTGTGTTGTTTTTCACTCCTGACGCAGGTCATTCAGAGGTGCAGGTGTGTGGAGACATCTAGTGGTGACCTGTCCCAACTGCATACCCAAAATCCCTCAAGGACCGTAGACTGTGCAAACTTGGATTCTGTGACCACCTTCTGAAGCCCTCCCACAGCGCACACGCCCAGCTCCAGTCTTTGCGTGTGCAACAGTGCCCCAGTTCCTTTGTCTACCAGCCTTGGCTTGATTGTACCCTAGGTGGTTATTTCTACTTGACTGGCTATGGTAGACCAGCTCTGGCTCACTCAGCCCAGTGAATATCTCTGCCATGCGGTGGCTGCAGCCAACACATCTTCTCCAATGAGGTATAAACCTAACCTTGGGAAGAGAGAGTTTTCCTTTTAAAAGTGTTCTCTTTCAGGTATGCTCCCTTAGCCCCAGATTGACTTTTCAAGTTATCTTTATATTTTAATAACCTCCTCTCATTACTTATTTTTCACACCCCCTTTAAATTGTCTCCTGATTAAACTCAGATTTATATATCACATATTTCTTTCATAAAAGAAGATGCTTACTGATTTCAAAGAGGACAAAAGGTATTCCTTTTCACCTAATGGACTCGGGTTCCAAAGCAGATAAGAATTAGAAATGAGGCCACATCACCATCCACCTGACACCATTTATGATGGAGCGTTTGTGTGACAAGCAGAGTATTGTTCTTTACTCCGTCACTAGATTTCATATTTTTTAATTTAAAGTCCCAGAAAAGCGGGGCAGAAAGTGAGGCTAGATAGAAGGGAGGACCCCCCAAAAGTGGAGTTATCTTCTGAAGGGCGGGTCCCTTGTAGTACAGGCTCCCACAACTAGGTGAGTGTTCTAGGAGCCCATCTGTATCAGTGCACCAGCTGGTATTGTTGTGACAGGCTATGTTCAGCTTCAGTGATTTTTTTTAAAACTCTTTCAACCTGCTTGCCCATGTCATGATGGGTGATTTATGAGCGCAGCAGCCCACACTGCGCTGAGCGTTCAGTAGTTTTTTACCAGAAAGGGCATGACCTCCATGCCCCACCCTCCCTAATCACCAGATCTCTCCCTGACTGACTTTTGTTTGTTTGTTTCCCCAAAGGAAAAATGTCCTCAAAGGGAAACATTTTGATGATATGGAAGAGGTGAAATAAAAAAGTGGCAAAGCACTGAAAAGCATCGGATTTGTTGAGTTCAAACACTGTTCTGAGCAGTGGAATAAACATCTCAGTAGATGGAGAGTACTTTGGAGGTGACTGAAGTTTCAACATGTAAGAATAAACACAAATTTTTTTAATAAATAGATCCGGGGCTTTTTGGGTGCCCCCCATAGATGTTAAAATACCACAATAAACTCTCTAAATTGTAATTTATCCAATTAAACTACTGTAAAAGAAGCAGAAAACAAAGATAACATATGGCACAAGAAGGGCATAGATTTCAAAAATATATTTAAGTCCAAGCTCAGAGCAAAGATTTTGGTTTAGGAACTATTTAAGCTTTGATACCCCTTATTCTACTTACCTGGAAAGTAGAGTAGGAAAAGGTATGTATTTGGAAGAGGACATGCCATCCATTGCTGATTCTTGACTTTACTATCTTTACTGAACAAGTAGTTTGTTCATGCAGAGGATAGAGAAAACTTCAAATTAGGCTTATGAGTCTTTGGAAAAATATATCATAGATGATCTAAGACAGGTAGAATATTGTCACATAAGAGACCTTCAACAGATACACTTTAGTGTGGTTTGCTTCATACTCTTATCTACTCATTTGGCTATAACCTTGATCTTCAGAAAAAGAAAGAAGCATAGACCCTGGGCTCCATTTCTAGGACCCTGCTCTTAGGATATACTTCTTATTCTCACCATCTTTCTACATATTAATTTAGACATTTGGACTCTGTGCTTTGACAGGTTAATTTTGTTAGAATCACCAATTTCACCTTGTGTGTATGTGTGTATATATACCCATATATATATATATATATATATATATATATATATATATATATATATATATATATATATATATTGAGTTGGTCAAAATGTTTGCTCAGTTTTATTCTGTACAATGTCTCCAGTGGTGCTTAGTTGTCTTTAACTTCATTAGACACAATTTTGTTAGATTGTATTGTCACAGCCGTCGTAATAGCATACATTTAAAAAAAACATCAAAATTGGTGAATTTTTGTGTAACCATTTTAATATTGAAGATGGAAGAAAATATGCAACATTTTCAGTGTATTACGCTTTATTGTTTCAAGAAAGGTAAAAACACAACTGAGACACACAAAACAAGATTTATGCAGTGTATGGAGAAGGTGTTGTGACTAATCGACCATGTCAAAAGTACTTTGCAAAGTTTCTTGGTACTACTGACATTTTGGCCAAATTATTCTTTGTTGTGGGACCTTATGCATTGGGATGTTTAGCAGCACCCCTGGCCTCTACTCACTGGAAACAAATGGGAGATAGCTGACATACTCAAAATACCCAAATCAATAAAGTTATTGACGAAAATAAAAAATGTCTCTTTTATTTTATGGAAAAATCTAAATTGACATTTTGGCCAACTCAATACATACACATACACACACATGAAATCTATTCAGAAAAAGTCCAGCCATTGTTAATATAACAAGAATGGTTTTTGTGACACAGATGTGACCTGCTAGCCAAGGAAAGTGGGCTGGGATGTGCATGTGTAAACAATGATGACTTCACAGTACTAGTCAGTGGGCGTGGTAGATGCCATTGAGTGCTCATGTGTACTGTGTAGTCATGGCATTTAAAATGACTGAGTAGAGCAACAAATCTGCATCAGATTTTGTGTTAAGCTTTAACATTCCTCCATGGAAATTATGTGGATGACTCAGAAGGCCACAGTTGTGGGCAGCTGGTGATTGGCAGCTTCATCACAACAATGTACCGACCCATCATGCATCACATCTCATGCAGTTTTTTGGTGAAACATCAAATCACCGAGCTTATTTAGACCCTCAACAGCCAGCCCAGATTTGGCACCCTGCAACTTCTAGCTTTTCTCAAAACTAAAATGACCTCTGAAAGGGAAGAGATTTCAGTCAATGATATTCAGGAAAGTATGACGGGAGAGCTGCTGGTGACTGGGAGAACTGTATGAGGTCTCAAGGTAACTAGTTTGAAGGGGAATGAGGCATCATTGTCCTATGAACAGTGTTTCTTGCATCTTGTGTCTACTTCAATAAATATCTCTATTTTTCATAGCACATGGCTGGATACCTTCTGGACAGACCTCGTATGTTTTCACTAAACTATAAAAATGTATTCTTGTGAATAGTATTTCCAATACACTATTAACTTGAAATAAATTCATTAGAAATTCTAGACAGAAAATATAGGAGGGAGAGATGACTGTATAAGTCCTATAAAATTGAGAATTATCCCTCATCTCACTTCTATTATTTAGCAAATTTTAATTTTAACATGCATTCCTTTCCGAGTCTCTATTAAATAACGGAGGGAAACAACGTGCTGGCCATCCCACAAGGGCTGCTTTAGATCAAAGGTAGGCAAGCTGTGGCCTGTTAACAAAATCTAGCTTATTGCCTACTTTTGAAAAAAGTTTTGTTGGCATATTGTCATGAACATTTACACCACTGAATTTTAGAGCTGGAGAGGACAATAAAGATCATCCAAAAATGATTATCGAGGTCTACTACATGATTTTATAGATGAAGAACCTGAGCTCTGGGTCTGGGGGAGTTACATGACATGCCCAGAACCAGAACGCTAGCCAGTTAAAGAACAAGAGTCAGAAACAACCCACAACTCTTACACTCCGTCATTACATCTGCCCTTTTATTTTCTAGCACACGTAAAGGTGCTAGCAAATATTAGCTTGGAAACTATTAGCTCTGGCTAGAGAGTGACAGGTGCCTCTCCAACTGAAGAAGAGAAAAGCGTCCATCTGTATTTCCCTCTGTTATTGTGACCAGGGAGGCCATGTGTTCTAGACAGTGTCCTGGGTCCCTGAACGTTCCCATATGGCTGTCTCCTGGCCGGCTGGCTTGGGGCACATAGTGTGAATATGAAGTAAACTTTACTTTGTATTAAGCCACTAAGATGCAGGGAGTTTCCTCACACCAAACCTTGTCCTCGGTGACCAGCATCCCACTTCTCAAATGCTATGTATTCTAGATGGACAAATGTTTTCAAATGTGAAATTAATTCTAAAATTTTAAATAAAAAATAGTTTGCTATAGTGGAATTAACTATAGTACATTATCCTACATAAGGCCAGCCCCATTTGAAATTATTATATATAGTTTAATATAGATTATATTATGTGGCTTTAGAATAGTTATCTTCTGGTGGCAGGTCTCTCCAGGTTAGGGAGAATTTACACAAGATATATTGAAAGTGCCTTATAAATTAAACTCTCTCTAAAGCTGGAAATAAAAGAACTGTTTATACTTTACATCATCTTTTTTATATGCAACATCCTGTTTAAAAGTCCAAGCCCACTGAAACAATTAAGCAGTAAAATGCTTGTGAGCCATTAACAGACTCCACAGCAACATTACATATTATGAAGCCTTAAAGTTTAATCCATTCTGAACTGTTTTCCTTCCTTTGTCTTGGTTTTTTTTTACTTTTATGCTATTTTTGGTTTATTTATTGGGATGTTGTTAATTTAAAATACTATGATTGTCATTGACATATTGCTTAGACTTAGAAATTTTATGATGGGCACATTTTGATTCCTTTACTCCAAAGGGAGATGTTTTTAGGTGTGAGCTCATCAACTTACTAATGAATATTTTTATTAAAATGTTTCAGTTGGCTTTTCCTTTCCCTATAAAAAATCAAGAAGACTGGAATACAAATAAACTTATAGTTGAATTGCATCAAGACTGAAATAAACCTCGGTTTTAGCAAATATAACTGATTTTTATTTCATTTGTGTTACTGTTTCGATTTACTATTAAAATTAAACATCTATATTACTTTTTGATTTATATTTCTTTTGGTTTTTCTTTGTATATTTTTATTTGGTTAAATTCATTGTTTCATGATCCTTATTATTGTCTTCATTGCCTTATGCTTTGTTTAATTTATATTTAATGCATTAATATTTATATTTTGTTTAAATGTCTATAGGATATGTGATTATTTGAATTATCTTATCGAATTGTCTTGATTATTTTCTTCTGTTTCCCAGACCTTTGGGAATACATATTGTAATTGTATAAACATGAATATTTATTAACAGACCTATATATTACATTATAAAATTATAAACTACAAGGAGGCACTCAGTCTCACTAATCTGATCTTCCATTACCTATTACTATGATGACAATACATCCAAATTTCGCTTTCAACAGGACCAGTTTACTCCATTTATCCTGACATTATGATTACTAATATTTCACCTCACTGTCAAATGTTGTACTTAATAAGTTTTATAGCTACCTTGTCAATAATCATTACGATACTATTTTTCTTCCCAATGTTACATATGGTAGAATAAATAAGACTATTTCCCACCCATGACATCTCATCTTTAAAAGGAATTTAAGAAGATAGACATTAGAAAATGTCAGTTATTTTCATTAAAACATGTCTTAGTATTAAGGTTGTTGATAAGCAGCTCATAGCCCTTCCCTACTTTTAACCATTGGAACTAACATTACGAATGACCGAACTGCGTAAGGGTGGTGACTATAGGATTACTATTTGTTTCCATGGTCACTAGAACAATGATTTCCTTTCTAAGAGCCTTGCCCCTCACCTCTGAGTAGGACTTCAAAGCCATGGCAGTTTACACAGGACATCAATTCAGTTGTCCATTTACTGCTTTATGTACGTTTTCATGTACTGGTATTCAAATACTATTAAGCAGTGAATTGGACAATCTTAGAGTAGGGAGGAGAGAAGCAAATAGGCTAACTTACAAACTTGAATAATCTGCTCCTATATAATCAGATTATTATGAACACATTTCATTCTGAACTGTTACTATTTCTCCTAATTTTCTTTTTAGTGAAATTTTGTCAAGCCCTGTCATTCTCTGACCTTTCAAAACCTATTTTATACTAAATACTTCTCCTCTCCTTGAGACTTAGTTTAAATGAGTTGCCTGACAGATCATTTAGTACCATTCCATTGCTTCACCAAACCTTTCAAGTAGAGAGTTTATCTCATGCTGATTCAATTATTTTAATATCAAGTCAGTCTCCAAGTCCCATTCTGAAATTAGGAATAAACTACTCTAATGTGATCCCTTTCTTATCCAAAGAATCTAACTGGGTTCACATTGAAAGAAATTAGACAAACTTCCAATGTCTCCCTTTTCATGAGAAACAAAGGAATACATACTGTTAATGGAGTTGTTTCTAAGTTGCAATTAACTGTGGGCACAAAAGTGTAGACATCAGTGTACTCTAATCCAATACAACTAGTTCACTGTAGCAGAGTGCTACCGAGTATAACAGAATTACTCCATTGGACACCCAGATCCACTCATAAAAGCTAGAACAGTGTTGTTATTGGTAAGAGCGAACCGTTCCTAATGAAACTGATTCTCTCTCACTCTATAGATTTCTAGATTTATGGCAAACTGAGCATCCAGGTCCATCCACCTTCTGAAACTCCTCTCCTCCAGCTGACTTCCTGTGAAGAGAACGCTGTAGGTGCAGCATTACACACACCTGTTTAATCACTGAGATACACATTCTGGAAAACATCCGTATTAACCACAACACACGTCACTCTTACAGCTTAGAAACCCCGTAAGTCACTAGTACAGGAGGTTTTCTTCCATATCTGTGTATTTGGTTAGAACCAGTGAAAGTATGAGAAGTGTATTGAGATTTTTCTTAATATGAAAATTTCTAATATAACATTTGGGTAATTTGTGGAGTTTGAACTTTATACATTTTTAAGTTAAAAGATTTTGATATACTCTCCCTATAGTAAAATAACAATTTACTGAGGTGAAATTCACATAATGTAAAATTAATGATTTTAAAGTAAGTCAGTGACACTTAGTGCATCCGTAATGTTGTGCAGCCACCACTTCTATCTGGTTCTAAGACATCGCCTTCACTCCAAAGCAAAACCTCTTACCAATTAGCCATTTCGACCCATTCCCTCCTTCTCGCCCCTGGCAATGCTCAATGACCTGCATTCTATCTGTACGCATGTATCTATTCTGCATATAGATAATATCTATTGCATATTTTGCATCAATAGAATCATACAATATGTAAATCCCTGTGTCTGTCTTTCACATAAGATACTGTTTTGGAGGTTTATCTGTATTGCAGCATGTATCAGTACTTCGTTCCTTTCATAGTTGGGTGATGTTTTATGTATATACAAAAATTTGTTTATACATCCCTTATTTTATGAACATTTGAGCTGTCTTCACTTTCTGGCTAATGTGAATTGTGTTTTTATGAACACACATGGACATATAGTTGTTTGGGTAGTTGTTTTCAATTATATATATATATGAGGTCAGTCCAGAAAAAGTCTAGCCATTGTAAATGTAACAAGAACAGTTTGTGTGACACCAATGTGACCTTCCAGCCCAGGAGAGTGGGCTGGAATGTGAATGTATGAACAATGACTACTTCACTGTACTTGTCAGTGGGGGCGGTAGACACTCATGAGTGAACATGTGTAGTGTGTTGCTGTCACATTCAAAATGACTAAGCAAGTAGAGCAACAAATCTGCATCAAATTTTGCATTAAGCTTGAACTTTCCTCAGGGAAACT
Source organism: Desmodus rotundus (assembly GCF_022682495.2). Lineage (NCBI taxonomy): Eukaryota > Metazoa > Chordata > Mammalia > Chiroptera > Phyllostomidae > Desmodus > Desmodus rotundus. The sequence goes on from NC_071397.1 coordinate 27,577,285, forward strand.
CTTTGGATGATTCAGAAGGCCACAGCTATGGGCAATTAATGATTGGCAGCTTCATCAAGACAATATGCCTGTTCATGCATCATGTCTTGTGCAGTTTTTTGATGAAACGTCAAATCACCCAGGTGACTTGGCCCCCCTAGGCCCAGATTTGGCACCCTGCTACTTCTGCTTTCCCTAAACTAAAATTACCTTTGAAGGGGAAGAGACTTCAGACTGTCCATGAGATTCAGGAAAATTCAGTGGGGCAGCTGATGGCGATTGGGAGAACTGTGTGAGGTCCCAGTGTGCCTGCTTTGAGGAGGGACTGAAGTGTCATTGTCCTATGTACAATGTTTCTTGTATCTCGTATCTTCTTCAATAAATGTCTCTATGTTTCATATTACATGGCTGGATAACTTCTGGACAGACCTTATGTTTAGGAGTAGAATTAATGGGTAGTATGCTAACCCTACATTTAACTTTTGGGGACCTGCCAAACTTTTTCAACAGCTGTTGAAACATTTTGCATTTTTACCAGCAATGTACAAGGACTCAAATTTTCCACATCCTCATCAGCACTTATTATTTTCTATTTTTGTATTCATCCTAGTGAGTGTGAAGTAGTACATCACTGGGGTTTTGATTTGCATTTCTATTCCTGGTTGTCTGAGTGATTTTATCATAAAAGTATTTTGGAGCTCTGTTATATAGTATGCATATAATTATAATTGTTATATTTTTGATGGATTGACCCTTTATGATGTCTTTTGTGTTACAACAATTTTTGACTTAAAATTTATTTTATCAGGCCCTGACCAGATGGCTTGGTTGGTTGAAACGTGGTCCCATGCACCAAAACTTATGGGTTCAGTCCCCAGTCAGGGCACACACCAGGGCTGTGGGTACCATCCCATGGGTCGGGCCATGTATTAGGGGCAGCTAATTGATGTTTCCCTCCCCCAGCTCTCTCTCTCTTCCTCTTCTATCTCTCACTTTAAAAAATCAATGAAGGCATCCTTAAGAGACAATTAAAAAATATATTTTATGTGACATTAGTATAGCTATCTTAGATTTCTTTTGATTACTATTTCTTTGGATTTTCTTTCTCCATCTTTTTTAAAAATTTTCAATCTATATGTGTTTTATATATAAATTAATTTATGAGATATAGTATATAGTTGGATTATGATTTTTATACGTTCTACCAATGGATGTTTTTTTGATGAGTTTAATTTATTTAAATTTAAAGGAATTACTTTTTAAGAAGAACTTACTGCAGTTTTGTTGTTTTCTAGATGTCATATATGTGTGTGTGTTTATATGTGTGTGTTGTTTTCTAGATGTATATGCAAATATATGTACATATATGTACACATGCAAATATATTTGTCCTAATTTCCTTCATTACTCCATTGTTTAGTGTTCAGTTGATTTTTATAGTTTTCTTCTTAATTACTTTTTAATTTCTTTTTGTGTATAATTGTTAGATATTTTCTAGTGCTAATTTAAATGGTATTGTGTCTTTAATTTCAAATTCCACTTGTTTATGGTATATAGGAAGGCAATTGAATTTTATATATTAACATATCTTGCAGGCTTACTGTAATTGTTTATTAGTTCCAAGAATTTTTTGTTGCTATTGATTTTTTTTGGATTTTCTACATAGAAGATCATTTCATCTGTGAACAAAAAGGTTTCAAGACTTTCTTCCCAATTTGTATGCCTTTTATTTTCTTGTTTGTCTTACTGACTTAGATAGGACTTCCAGTTGGATATTGAAAGCAGTGGTAAGAAGGGACATTCCTTTGTTTCTGTTCTTAGAGGATAAGTTTCAAGTTTCTTGCTGTTAAGTATATTACCTGTAGGTATTTTATCCAGATATTTTTTATTAGGTTGAAAAAGTTCTACTGTATTTCTAGTTTTATCTGAGAGTTTTTATCATGATTAAGTGCTGGATTTTGTCAAATGTTTTTTCTGCATCTATCAATAGGATCATGTGGTTTCATTTTTTAGCTTTCTAATGTGATGGATTACATTAATTGGTTTGTGCATGTTGAACCAGTGTTGCAAGCCTAGGATGAATCCCACTTGTATAATTTTTTATCTATCATATTTGATGTGTTAATATTTTTTGAGGATTTTTGCATATACATGAGATATTGGTATATAGTTTATTTTTTTAATTCTTATAATGTTTTTGTCTGATTTTGATAGTAGGGTTCTGGCCTTCTACAATGAATTTGGAAGAGTTCCCTTGTTTCTATCCTGTGAGATTGCAGAAAATAAGCGTAATTTCTTTCTTAAATGTGTGGAAAATTCACCATCGAACCCATCTGGGCATAGTGCTCATTGTTTTGGAAGGTTATTAATTACTGATTCAATTTAGAAATAGATTTAAACCTATTCAGATTATTTCTTATTGTGTGATTTTTTTGTTTCTATTTATTTATTCATTTATTTTTTTAGAACCAGAGGAAGGGAGGGAGAAAGAGGAGGAGAGAAACATCAATGTGTGTTTGCCTCTTGCACACCCCCTACTGGGGACCTGGCCCACAAACCAGGCCTGTGCCCTGACTGGGAATCAAACCTGCCACCATTTGGTTCACAGGCCAGCACTCAATCCATTGAGCCACACCAGCCATGGCTTATTGTGTGATTTTTAATAGATATGTCTTTCAAAGAATTTGTCCAGTCCATCTTTGGTAACAAATCTGTGGGTATAATTGTTCAAAATACTCCTTTTCAATTTAATGACCCTGTGATCTGTAGCTGTGTCCACTTACTCACTTCTGATATTAATGCATTCTCTTTTTTTCCTTAGTTAGCCTGACTGAAGACTTAGCATTTTTTTGCTCTTTTCAATGAACTAGCTTTTTGTTTCATTAATTTTCTCTATAGATTTCCTGTTGTTCAATTTTTCAATTTTTACTTTTTCTACTAACTTTAAATTTAATTTATGGCTTTTCTATTTTTATAAGGTGGAAACTTAGGTTATTGATTTTAGATCTTTCTCCTTTTCTAACATATGCATTCAATGTTAAAAATTTCCCTCAAGCACTGCTTTAACGGGATCCCTGAAATGTAGAGGTCATATTTTAATTTGAGTATCTATCAACATCTTAAACTGTCCTTTATTTTGGTAGATGTAGAATTCCTTAATAAAATGTTTCTCTCAGCATTAATATGTCACACCACTGCCCTCTTTGCTCCATGGGATCTGATGAATAATCAGCTACCAATCTTTTAGAAGATCCCTTTGCACATGAAAAGTCAATTGTCTCTTGTTCTCAAGGTTCTCTCAATGTCTTTGGATTTTAGCAGTTTAATTAAAATGTATTTTGATGTGGATCTCTTTGAGATCATGATGCATGTAGTTGTTGAGTTTCTTTGATGTGTAAGCTTATGTCTTTCATTAAATTTGGGAAGTTTTTGTTCACCATTTTTTCAAATATTTTTCCACCATTTCCTTAGTCTCCTCTACTTCTACAACTCCCACAGTGTGTATTTTATTCTACTTGGTGACATCCTGCAAGTTCTTTAATCTCAGTTTACTTTTTTAATTCACATTTTTTTCCTTCCCTTCGGACTAGAGAATTTTAATTATCTTACTTAAGGTTCAATTATTTTTTCTTCTGCCTGTTTAACTCTATTGTTGAATCCCTCTAATGTTTTTTTATTTTTATTTCAGTCATTCTACTTTCATCTACAGGATTTTTATTTGGTTATTTTTATGATCTCTCTTTACTAATATGCTTATCTTCTTCATATATCATTTTACTGGTTTATTCTTTATCTATAATTTTATTTATTTCTTTTTAATGTAGTGAAGACAGTTGATTTAAAGTCTTTATCTACCAATGTTTGGGCTTTCTGAGGAATTTTTTTTAGTTTGAATAATAGAGACTTTATTTCCTCATCTTTCTTTTCTTTCTGAGATATTTTATTATTTAATTTGTATTGTTAATTGTTCATAAAAGATATATAAAATTTCACTTTTATAAAGTAGGTAATATATGTCTAATACAAAAACTCTCAATAACATTAATATATTAAATGAAGGAGAATAATAGGAGAATTCTCAGTTTCAAAAGAGAATCCTTATAGAGATACATCATTGTTTTTAATTTTACAGGAGATGACAGTTACTGGTCCAGTATTTATGCTAACTGAATCACTAGTACCTATGGTAATAAAGATGACCACTTGGTGTCAGAATTAATTTTTTCAGTGCTGAAGCATGCCCATGATATTTAATCCCTGAAACATTTATTAGAATACACTGAACACATAAATGTAGTGAGGAGTTTTTAATGAAATTACACTTTATCAAATAAAAGATATATGTAAAAATACTTTATTTTATCTTTAAATTAATTATATTTATTTAAAATTTTCAATTATACTTGAGATAATATTATACTAGTTTTGGGTGTACAACATAGTGTTAAGACATTTATACGACTTACAAAGTGTTCACCCCAATAAATCTAGTACTCATGGACATGACACAGAATTCTTACAACCTGGTTAACATTTTTGTCAATTTTTTCCCTTTGAATGGGTAAGAATTTTATTTCTTTGTATGCTTTGTGATTTTATTTGATAACAAGATATTTGAATATTATAATGTGATAAATCTGGTAATGAAATTCTCATTCCCCAAGGTTTGCTATTGTTGATTATTGTAGGCTGCAGTTTATGTGATTTTTCAAACTATTTTACAAAAACTACAATCCTTGGTGTATGTTTTCAATAAAGTCACTATTTCTTTAGTTTGTATTTGCCTAGTGTTTTGACACAGATTCCCTTGTATACCAGGAACAAAACAAAATATGCCTCCCCCAGTCTTTACAATTGACTATGTGAACGAAATTCTGCGTTAACACTTGGCCAGGTGGTTTACATTTTTGCTTTAGCTTTCATTTCCGGTTTTTCCCCAAACCCAAGATCAGCTAGTTATGAAAATGTAGAGTTCTTTTAGGTCTCGTCTGACAGTGCATTCTGTCCTGGGCACATGCATGACTTACCAAATTTCCTAGTACATACCGATGCCTTTTAATTCCATAATTTAAAAAAAAAAAAATCTCTCTCCTTAGCCATTCCTCTCAGGCTTTATACAGTCTGTTGTGTATCTCAACTAGAATCTTTTGCAACAAAGGGCTGCAACTTTTTCATTTGACTTAACAACATTTACAAGCAATGCCTATTGCTTGTCTACCCTGAATAAGTTCTAAAGCAGGTGAAACAGATGAGCATCTTGCCTTAGTCATTCAGGTAGTCCCTAGATTGGCTGGGAGAGACAAACATGACAATTAGTGAATAAGATCTGCTATGATCCCTCCGGAACCAAGACCATGGAGAACATGGACTTCCATTTTCATCACTGTTGCTGATCTGAAAAGGGTTAGTGGTAGGGTTAGAGTTAGGGTGAGGGTTAAGTTAGGGTTAGAGTTGGGGGGACAAGGGCAAGTAAAAATGTCACATAGCTATCCTATCATTTCTAAACTGCCTCTTTTTTGATTAAGCATGGTTATAAATCTTTGACTATTTTCTGATAAATCTCTCCAAGGCCATGACCGCAATTTAGTGTGCTTTATAGTTATGTATGCACCCAGAGTTAGACGGAAACCTTTTTAGGAACATTGATTGTTTCTAATTCACCTTTTTCTTCCACATTACTTAACACATAGTAGGGATAAAATACCATTTAATTGTGAATTAATTTCCATGTCTTTATGTATATTACAGAGTAGTCAGTGTAACTTTCCAACATGAGTTAAATGTGAGTTTCAGATAATCTGAAAAAAAAGTATGAGATATTTAAAAATGTGTATCAATATTAATTTCCAATTTATACACTGTTTATTCTGATCTATTGCCTAAGAGAATCAAAATGAGTAGTGAATTCTATCTTCTATGATGTTACAACTATATTTAATATTTGCTATCACACTTTTACTCAGCTGCTATATATTGCAAATAATATGAAGATTTTAATTTTTGAGAACAGGGCTGTATGCACACTTATTAAAATTATTCAGCATAAACTTCCTTGAATTCTCTATTTTCTTTATAATGAAATATGTAGATTGCATATATATCCTCCTAATCTCAACTATTTCATCTCTTGCAACTATTCTTGCATGTCGTCAGCACTGTTATATACACTAATTGTTACTACTTGCAAATTGCATGGCTTTGTACTAACAATCTCTTGGCTCAAATTGTTAGCTTCTTGTTATTTTTATGCCTAGGTCTTCCTTAACCTTCAGCAATAATGTCAAATTTCACCTGCGACATGGAGTGTCTGCAGACTGAATTAGCTGCCCTCTCACTTGAGCCTAAATACCATCCTTAACTGAACTGAGACATAATTTTGCATTCTATTTTATCCTATTTGTTTATTTGTTTAACTATTAAAAGGATGAACTCAAGTGCTAAAGTTCCTGGGTGGGAGTTCTGACTTTGCCATTCCTAGTGTTTTACAGTGGAAATTTACTTAATCTCTTTGTGTTTCAGTTCTCTTACCTTTATAATATTTGATAAAAGTACTGACTATCTTATATATTTTTAGAGGATTAAATTAGTTAACCTGTATTAGAGGCTTTAAAATGTTAGTCATAATATAATTATACTATATATGTAATATAATAATATAACAACAGCATTATTAATATTATTAGCACTCTTATTGTATTGGGAGCTCCTTGAGGAGCATAAATTTGGTTTTTATCCCTGCAGATTTGGGACCAAGCCAAGAATCATGCACAAAATAGTACTTTAATAAGTGTTTTGGAGTGCTCAATAAGTAAAGTTTATAACCTAAAATTAGACCCTTCATTTGTAGTCTCTGAATCAGTTATCAATATAACCGTCAATCCTTCCCATTCAATTATGACAAAATCACAAAAAAATGATACAAACCTCCCTTTTGTCCTAGGTAGCATATTTAGTTAGTCTCCATTGACCTTTTCTTTATTTTTATTTTATTTTTCTATCACGATTTATCTACCCTGTAGCTTCTTCCACCTCCCCTCATCCCCCCAACAATCACCACACTGTTGTCTGTGTCCATGAGTTCTTTTTCTTTTTTGCTCAATCCCTCCACTCCCCCAGAACCCTGTCCCCAAAGCTGTCAGTCTGCTAAATATGAGTCTATCCCTATTTTGTTAGTTAGTATCAAGTACTACGATACCGTATCTACTTTTCTCCCCAACCATTTCTATTATTCTTGTCTCGAATTGGGAGAATATAACTTCTTAAACCACAGATTTTCTCCCTGTGTGCAACTCTTTCCCAGACTTCTCTGATTGAGTCTGTTTTCAATGCCATTCTAGTTTATGTGTCCTCCACACATCCATAACCTACCTATTCTGAAATCTCCCTGACCCGATGAGACTGTGTGTCCTTCTGCATTCCTTTGGCTCACTTTTGTTCTATTATATTTATTACACTGTCCAATTTTATGTATTAATTTCACCAATCTGTGAATTCCTTGAGAACAAGAAATGAATGGATAATAAATGGATGATAGGTAGATATTGAAATGGATATCATTTATCTGTATTTTCCCAGAATTTAAATTTCCTTGACTTAAAGTAGATGTAAAATATATGTTTTGGGGGTTAAATTGTAAAGAAATGAATTAATGTTTCTCTTGATAATGAGTCAGCCATGTCTGCCTCCATTCTCAGCTACCTATTATTATAAAACAAAATTACAACTATAGATAGTATTTGTCTATTCCTTTTTTATTTTCTAGTTTGCAAGGAAAAGGGGGAATGACTAATTATAATGATTCATTATACTATTTTGAACTGTTATTGTCTTGGCTTTCTGCCTCTGTGTGGTATTAATAAATTCAACACTAAAATTTTAATATGATATATTTAGGTTTTTTATTCAGTGTTTGTTTAAATTCTAGTGAATCACTACCTATGAGATAGTTTTTGAAGATGGAAGAGGTAAAATCTTTTTACCCCTATTCCTACCTTTGATACCTGGAAACTATATAAAAAGGACAAAAAGTACTAGAGATAATTAATCTTTAATATGCACCCATCATTATATAGAAAATTAAAATTAAATTTTTGAAGATACCTGTTCTTTCAAATTATATCTTTCATAGGAATAAGAAGTACAGTTCAAAAGCATTATAGTTTATTTTTATAAAAATGTACTGCTGGATTTTTAAATATATTATCTTGGATTTTTATACCTTTATGTTATATTGAACTAATGAAAAGAGAACAGGAAGTACAATACTGAGTGATTCTATCAAGTTTTATATTTTTTAGGCATTAAAAAATTAAGCACTAAGATTTTTAATATTCTTCTTAAATGATTTAATAGATATATTGATAATAAACAAATTTAAACTTAAAATCAAGTACTTTGATATACACTTAAAACATTAATTTTATTAAACATAAGAAGTTATTTAATCATTAAAAACAATCCTTTATTTCTTACACTTTTGTTTTTGAGAAATAGTATATACAATTAAAAATACACAGTTCAAATTCAATGTTTTTTCTGATAACTTTCTAACACACAATTTAAAAAATATATAGTCATGGTTTTCATTTAAAGGTTAATTTTTTTGAAAGTTGCAGAATGTTACTATTTGAATGGTAGAAATATAAATTCTTACTGTAATAAAATAACATACCCTTCACATAGAAAAAGAGAAAATGATATGTTTTATTGGCTGAGAACTGATCTTCACTTAAAATGTTTAGTTTACAAGGAATTAACAAAATTTTTATATATTCTTGTTTATAAACAAGAATTTATATATATTTAATTCTCAAAGCTGGTTAGCTTTATTAAATTTTCATCTATATTTACAATAAAAAAACAAGTACTTATCCTCTCAGAAAAACATGTTTATGAGAGAAAATATCAATAATCTCATTTATTATATAGTGATGCAGTTGGAGAGAAAAAAGTAAGAATGAGTGTTTTAAGATGTTCCATCAACCTTTAAATCATTCATAATATGTTATGAAACTTTTGAAAAAGATGGAAGAGGTAAAATCTTTTTACCCCCCATTCCTACCTTTGATACCTGGAAGCTATATAAAAAGGACAAAAAGTACTAGAGATAATTAAGCTTTAATATGCACCCATCATTATATAGAAAATTAAATCTTCTAATATAGTGAAATTTAAACCAAAACAATGGAGGATAGTGACAATATGCACATACCTCCTCAATGCTTGGGAAGAATATGAATTTCTTTGAAAGTAGAAAACTCTTCAGAGGTTCATTGACCTTTTATTTATTTTTATTTTATTTTTCCATCACCTTTTATCCACCCTGTACCCTCTTCCACCACCACCCATCCCCCTGCCCCCTACAATCACCACACTGTTGTCTGCGTCCATGAGTTCTCTTTTTCTTTTCTTTTCTTTTTTTTTGCTCAGTCCCTCCACTTGCACAGCACCCTCTCCCCTAGAGCTGTCAATCTGCTGTCTGGGAGTCTGGCTCTATGTTGCTTGTTAGGTCAGTTTGTGCATTAGGTTTCACATATGAGTAAAGTGATAGGATACTTGTCTTTCTCTGACTGGCTCATTTCACTTAGCTTACTGTTCTCCATGTCCAGAAATGTCGTAAAGGGTTAAATTTTCATTTTTTATGGCCAAGTAGTATTCCGTTGTGTAAACAAACCAATACTGATGGTATTTGGGCTCTTTCCAGATCTTGGTATTGTAAATAATGCTGCAATGAACATAGCAGTGCATATATTCTGTTGGATTAGTGTTTTGGGGTTCTTCAGATAAATTCCCAGAAGTAGAATCACTGGGGAAATAAATCCACACCTTTATAGTCCCATAATACCTGACAAAGGATGTAAAAATACACAGTGGTCTAGAGATAGTTTATTCAATAAATGTTGTTGGGAAAATTGGACAAATACATGCAAAAAAAGAAAGAAATTAGAGCACATCTTTACACCATACATAATAAACTCAAAATGTATTGAAGACTAAATATTAGATTGAAAACCATAAAAATCCTAGATGAAAACATAGGCAGTAAAGGCTCAGAAATTTCTGGTAGCATTGACCTTTTGGAAAACTTAATCTAGGGAATGAGTGAAGTAAAGAAAATAAGAGATATTTTTATTTGGACAAGGATCCAAGTTCCAAGGTAGAGAAGTTATAGCTAAAGGAAATACCATGCAGATATGCCACTTGCATCATCTGTAATATACCTATAATCTCAAGGAAATTGTCACTGGTGAGCTGCGGTCTATAATGAGCATGGATGAAGGGGAGCAGTCACGTGACCAAGAAACAGAGCTAAACAAAGTTGTAGAGGTTGAAAACAAGGTGGAAAATATTGGAAGACAGTGAACATAGTATTGTTAATAGAATGCTATTAACACGAAAATCCAGAATTAAAAATTCTGGGGCTGCCCTATCTTGTCCCCTCCAACCCCACCATATTTTACAAATAAAAACAAACAAAAAACCACAAAGACAGAATAATCCTCACTCAAAATTGAATAACAATTACCTATGCATTGACAGAGGAACTTTGGAAGAGGAACCCTAGGGTCTATATTCTTTAATCTCTCAAATAAGAAATTTTATTATATAAAATTCAAATATAAGGTTTCTTTTAATTTTCAATAATTTTCGCAGCAGGTTTAGGTGAACAAAAAATTGAAACGAGGGTACAGAGAGTTGCACTACCTCATTCCCACACACACGCGTAGCCTCCCCCATTATCCACCTTCCCCCAAACAGTGGCACACTTTTTTATCAAACATAAGCCTGCACTGACACATCACAATTACCCAAAGTTGATAGTTTTTATTTGGCTTCATAGTTTGTGTTGCACATTGTATGGTGTGAGACAAATATGTAATGCCATGTATCCATCATTACAATATTATACAGAGTATTTTCACTTCCCTAAAAAAAGCCTCCGTGCTCCACCCAGTGATGCCTCTGCCTGCTCCCTTGGCACACGCTGATCCGTCCAGTTGCCTCCGTAGTTTCATTTTTCCAGAATGCCACAGACAGCATACAGGCTTCTCAGACGGGCTTCTTTCACTTTGTAATATGCAATTAAACTTTTCTATATAATTTCATGGCTCAGTAACTCATTTTGCTTTAGCATAAAATAATATTCCATTGTCTGATGTAACACCATTTATTTATCAATTCACCTAATGAGGAATATCACGGTTGCTTCCATGTTTTAACAATTATAAATAAAACTGCATGTGTGTGTGTGTGTGTGTGAGAGAGAGAGAGAGAGATTTTGAGGGTATTTAGGAGTTTTTTTTTAAAGTATATGAATTCTATCAGTTGTATATTTATTTTATCTTCTTTAGGTCCTTTTATCTCTTTCCAAGTTAACTGAAATTTAAATTGATATTGTTTTTTAATAAAAATGACCCAATTGTTTAGGCATAATTATTATTTATCTATATATATGCAAAAATAAATTGTTGGCATTGTATTCAGTAAACATATGAATGCTTATCAATGGAGGTAAAATTTAAAGTAAATTTTTATTTCTTTATACTTTATAACCAATTCTCTATTATAATCTTATAATTTGTTATAAAACAATGAAGATTCCCTCTGACTTTTATGTTGATGAATTAATTTTATTCTTTCTCCATACTGTTCATATTTTTGACAATTTCCCCCATCCTTCTGACATCCAACACTCTGATTCTTCCTTCATGCTGCTGATAAGACTTTTATTGACCCTCCAATATGCCCCTCAATACCATCAAGTTGCTTTGGTAGGATATGCTTTGCTCATATATCTTAGTTCCTTTTACCCCATCACATTATCTAAAGCTTTTATAATTTGACACAACAATGAAAACTACAGGGCAAAGGATATAGACAGGGAATACTGATGGATATCAAAAGAAGGGATTAGCGAGCACAGGAAAAAAGTTCTACTGCTGGAGGAGAGACAGAAACACTTGTTAAGGCCACAGCCTAAGACAAAAGCTCCATTGTGCACTATGAAAACTGAGAATCAAACAATTAAATAAGAACATTAAAAAATTGTTAGATTGTATTGTGACAGCTGTCACATCAGCATGCATTTAAAAAAAAACACTGAACAAAATAGTGAAGTGTTAGTAATTTTGTATGGGTGATTTTTATTTACCTCTTTATACTTCTACACATTTAAAAATGTTATAATGAACAACTGTATAATATGAACATAATTGTATTATAGAAACAGCAGACTTGTGTTGACCATGGAATGAGAACTTCGGAACTGAAAAAAATTAAATGGTTTAATTAGTAAATAACGAAAAAACATTAAATTTGTATTTTATTTTCACAGACATAGCTTAGATACACTAAAGTTTGCTTTTAATAAGGATCTGTACATTTATTTCTTTAGCAGAGTCATAATGATTCTCTAAAAGATCCTCAAACTCCTTATCCAGTAATACCTAAGCATTTGTAGTGGCAGAATATCAGCAGGATCATTGCAATGTGCAAAAGTATTAAATATACCAAATTCTCCATATTTCCAGGTGAAAATTTTAAGCAGTTTAATGATGTATTTATCCATATTCATTTGCTTGCAGCTTCTCCAAAATGTCACCAAGCAGATAGTTGGTAAGGCCAACACCATTTATTTTTAGACCTTAGAAAACATAAACACACTTTCAAACACTTCAATACAATATAAAAGAAAATAATTACATCCTACTGTGAATTTAAAAAAGTGAAATTATTTTCTCATCAAAAATGTAATGTAATTTAAAACTAAGAAATCCTTTTCTTTAGAAAGCATAATATAAGCAGTAGTCTTCAAACATTTGTGCTCATGTATCTCCTAAAATAATTTGACAAATAAGTGATATCTTATACATATTTAAATTATATGAAAATTTTCATCATAAGTTTTAGTTTCAAAATATGCAATTTCTGCTGTTACAAATATTGACTCTAAAATAAAATTTAGCACTGAAGAAAATTTTAAAAACTTATCAAAATTGGTGAATTTTTGTGTAGCTATTTTAATACTGAAGATGGAAGAAGATATGCAATATTTTTGGTGTATTATGCTTTATTATTTCAAGAAAGGTAAAAATGCAACCAAAACACACCAAAAGGATTGTGCAGTGTATGGAGAAGGTGCTGTGACTGACCAAACATGTCAAGTGTGGTTTGCGAATATTCTTGGTACTATTGACATTTTGGCCAAATGATTCTTTGCTGTGGGGCTGTCTCATGCATTGGAAGATGTTCAGCAGCACCCCTGGCCTCTACCCACTAGAAGCCAATAGCAGGAGATAGCCGACATACTCAAAATATGCAAATTGATAAAGTTGTTGGTGAAAATGAAAAAATGTGTCTTTTAGTTTACGGAAAAAAACTAAACAAATGTTTTGGCTAACCCAACAATATATAATGCTATCAAACTGCAGAAACCCAAGACAAAGACAAATTCCTGAAGGCAGATAGAAGAGGAAAATAAAACACACATCTACAATAAAAGAATAAAATTTACAGTGAACTTCTCCTTAGAAACTATGTAAACAAGAAGAAAAATGGAGTGACATTTTAAAAAAGATGTTATTTATTTTTAGAGAAGGGAAGGGAGGGAGAAAAAGAGGAAGAGAAACATCAGTGTGTGGTGCCTCTCAAGCATCCCCCCCTGGGGACCTGGCCTGCAGTCCAGGCATGCGCCCTAACTGGGAATTGAACCAATAACACTTAGGTTCACAGGCTGGCACTCAATCCACTGAGCCACACCAGCCAAGGCTAGAGTGAAATCTTTAATATCTTTTCAATTTTTTTGAAAGAAAAGAAAACATGTCAACCCAGAAATCAATATTCAGTGAAAAAAATCCTTGAAAACAGAAGAGAAACAGAATTCCCTAGTCTGTTTCTTTAGGCTGTAGCAAATTACCAAAAATGTAGTGGTTTAGACATCAGAAATCTGTTCTCCCACAGTTCTGGAGGTCATGTGTTTGAAGGAAAAGTGGCAGCAGGGCTGTAATACCTCCCAAGGTTCAGAGGGGATATTCCTTTCTTTGTTTTTTCCATCTTCTGGACACGTCCTGTATTCTTTGGCTCATCATCTATGCTTCCATCTTCAAATCCAGCAGTACAGCATCTATCTCTTCTGTGACTTGCTGTCTCCCTCTCACAGGGGCCCTTGTGATCACTTCACGCCCCTCCCCCAGACATCCCTGGACTGTTTTCTCATTCCTAGAACCCTAACTTAATCACACATGTGGAATTGTTTTCCCAGATAAGGTAACGTATTCACAGGTTCTGGGGATTAGGACATGGGCATTTTGGGGAAAGTACATTTTTTTTATTCTTCAATGTCCAACAAACAAAAACTAAGGAAACTTATTGCAAAGGAGCTTGATCTGTAATAAATGTTCATACAAGTGATTCACACAGAAGCAAAATGATGTATGTCAAAATCTTGGATCAAAAAGAAACAGTATATGAAAAGGAATAAAGGAGATAATGTATAATCTTTTATTTTCCTTATTATTAATTGCTCTAAAAGAACTAAATATTTATAAAAATAGTAACAATACATTGGATGATTATAATATATGACAAAATGAAATAAATAAATAAATTTATTTATTTATCACAAATAAATCACATGAAGGATAGGAGGGGGAGATTAAGGACTAATATAAATCACCAGCACTACATTGAAATGTCTTTCATTATTTGAAGGTAGACTTAGATTGTTTCAAAAAGTTGTATTGTAAACTTACGGGATGCCACCTCAAGATTTTATTATAAAAAAATAAATAAAAATAGGGGAAATAAAATAGAATCATTAAAAACATTCACTTAAAAGTCAGATATTCACTTAAAACCACAAACAATAAAAATATAACTAATTTGGCATAATAACAAAAGTATGACAGTTTTCCTTAGAAGTTTGATTTGATTGTAGTATGCTGCTTGTTAAAATGAAAAAGAAATGAACAAGTGCATGAGGGGAAAACAGAAATCTGATTCACTATAACATGAATGACCTGAACACACTAGTTAAAAGATTTATTTTTAGATTGGATTAAAGGAACCAGACTGAACTATCTATAAGAAATTCACTTTAAATGTTAAGACTCAGCTAAGTAAAAACAAAAGGATGGAGATATTTCATGAAAATACTAATCAAAATAAATCTATATATCTATTTTTATATCAGACACAGCCAAATTTGGAACAAGGAAGATTATCTGGGATGGAGTAACACTACATAACAATAAAGTGTTCAATTATCCAAGAAGATATAATGATCAAATCACACATTACATTAGGAAAATGATTACATTATATAAAGCAAATATTTGGGAGTAAAGCATTTTTATAATACTTATAAAATACGTCTATGGAAGTTCCATTGAATAATTCATTTACATGATATTTGTTGAATTTTTTTTCTTGGATTCTAAGCATGTAGAAAATATATAGTACAGTATTGGAGAAAAATAGGAATACAAACAATAAAAAATATAACTCAGTTGGCTTAATAGCAAAAGTATAACAAGTTTCCCTAGGAGTTTGATTCGATCGTAATACAATACTTGCTAAATCTTGCTAAAGGTATTTTCTCAAGGACATTTTGAACTATAATAGAAGTAGATTGAAAGATATATATTCCATTTATATATATATAATCTTCATATTTCTGACTTCTGGAATCATTTCTGGTTTATATGCATGCTTCTCTGATGAATAGCAATGCTCTATTTCTCCACCAACTGCACCAAAATGTTTTAAATGAATAAAATCACTGAAATACAAGTTGCACATTTAAATTTCAATTTATTATTGTTTCCCCTTTAAAGTCCAAATTTTCATTTCAACCTCTTATACCATACGATTTCCTATTTATATAAAAAATGAAGTTTCTTTTTTCCTAAAGAAGAACTAAATGAAAGAAATAAAAAGGTTAAAAATTAGTCACTAGAAATTTATGAAGACCTCACAACTGAGGAAGAGAATAGATAATTCAGTGAAGAATGAGGGAGTCTATTAATTAGAAGCTACTGAACACTTACTTTTTGCTCAGAACTAGAATAACACTGAACAACATTTAATTTTATTTTAAACTAAAGAGGAAATCAAACACACATAGAAGTAAAAGGGATAAGAGTTTCTCTTATTAGCAGCTCAGGAAATTCTGAAATGAGAGCAAAGCCAAGTCCAAATGTAAGAGTTTTTGAAACACAAGTCAGTTGCAGGTGGACAAGGTCAGTGATGCATAGGCTGGTAAAAGCTTCAAGTCTGTCTTAGGTTATCACCAGTCTTCATAATCCTGGGCCAAAGAAATGGTTGAAAGGTAAAAGTATTGTGGGTGAATATGTGCTCCGGATATACAAACAATGTGAATCAATTAGGCTGTTGTGACTCAGTAAGTTTCAATAATCAATACATTGCTGTGGTAGTGAGATCATTTCCACAAATAAAGTAAATTGGCAAGCATGTAGTGAAGGTCTACTAAATTTAGAACTCTGTAGGAAGTATTAAGGGAGGGAAATTGGAGGGAAAAGCCATAATTCTCCAATTTGGTTAATGAAAACTAAAAATTTGAGATAATAAGAGAAATTACAAACAAAATTGCAGTAAAAATTAACATCCAGAGGCAACAATAACAAAAAGAATTAGCACCATAGGTGGCTACACCCCCCTAGGTATTGCTATTTTTGTTACAAACTATATTTCAAATATATTTCAAATATGCTCTCATTGTTTTTTTTCTGCTTCTTTCATTATAAGAGATCTCATTTGTCTGTGAGTTATGGTCAACCAAGGCTTCAGCTTCAAGTGCATTCTACTAAAGACAAGGAGCTTGAATGGTCTAGTCTAGTCTGTGCCACATTGGGTCTGTTTCTATCTTGAGCACTTTAGAGAAGCAAGTGCAGTGTGGAGGGGGATAAAAAATGTGCTCTTCCCAACCTGTGACCTGTTCTCCTCTCCTGACATTTCCATGAGAGTCAGGAGTGACTGCGCAGAGGCTGAGGGCAACTGTAGGGGAAAATCTTCTTCCCTTTTCATGTTCTCATCCATCTGCATGACATGGGCCCCTCCAGGCCTTAGGAGTATGGGTTACTTATGTTCTAGGCTCAAGTTTTCATTTCTGTCTTGCTGCTTATCTTGGTGCTAAAATTCTGGTTACATTTATGTATATATTTTCAGACTGTATATTTTTAGAACATGAGTATATATATTCTGAAATAATTTAAACCTAAACCAAGCATTTAGGGTCTATTGATGCAATTTGGTGCATAGATTCACAAAATCACTTTTACAGATAACTTGGAATGACATGTGTTAGAAAACATTTTAAGAACTTAAATTATTATATTTCCTAAACATAGACAATTGCATTTACTACATAGATTTATGTAGTAAATGTAGTAGATTTATTTACTACAGCCAAATCTTTTCAGTCTAAAATTTGACATTGTTCCTCATTTCCACTAAACAGAAAACAATATAAAACAAAACAAAACATAACAAAATATTTGGAGATTCAGTCCATAGTGCCAGGATTTACAATCCTATTATTCCATATTAACACATGAAGAAATTTAGATAATAGAGGAACTGAGAGAGTGTGAAGCTAAGCTATTCACTCGTTTGAAAGATATCAGTGTTTAATTTAAGAACTTGAACCAATGGCAATATACTCAATTGTTCCTCTTAAGGAATTTTTTTGTGATTGTAGATTTGATCCATGAATCAAACTTTTTTGGACGTGCATTTCACCCTCCCATTCTTACCTATGTGGTGGTAGCTGCCACTGCAGGATAAATGACCATACCCCTGGAAAGGAAGTTTGTCTGACTCATTCAAATGGCTGTTGCTTGTGCCAGTCTACCAAGTGGAATTTGTACTTTTTTGTTCCCCAGGAGAAGTGGGAGGGAGGCAAGGGGTAATTAGAGTTTATCTGTACCCTGCACTTGATCTAAAGTTATATTTCCAAGGAAATTGGTCTTTGGCTTCAAAACCATAAAAATTCATCAGCATAAAGCATAAAATACACTCAACTCTAATCAATGTAAATGACACTGGTAGAAGAGATGTGGATATGCAAGCAACAGCCACATAATTTTTCAGAAAGGTACTCCTTGAATAAATTCCTGCGGTCCAATTTAATGAATGAGATTCCAATGCACTTTTCAAATGAAAAAGTTGAATGATCTATTAATTTTCTGAGATTTATGTTTTATTTAATTGAATGACAGACCTGTTATTTTCATTACATCTGCTCTTGGAAGCTTTTGGACATACTGTTATTTTTGTCACTTTAAAACCCTGTGGAAAAAAATTAAATCAAGAAAAAATACAGTATTAAAACAGTTTACAATGTACTCATTTTTAAAGTAAATGTGATTGTGGTAAAAAAGAAATGGTAAAATAACAAATTTAACCATTGACAATGTCACTGCCAGCTATTGTTAAAGCACAGTAATTATTTTCTTTCTTTTGATTTTTAATTCCTGACCCAAGGAGGATATGTATTCTTATTGCTTTTTAGAGAAAATGGAAGGGGGAGACAGAGAGAGAAAGAAGGGGGGGGTAGAGAGAGAGAGAGAGAGAGACCAATGATTTCCTCTCTAAGCACCCTGACCAGGGATTGAACCTGCAATTTGACTGGGAACCAAATCTGCAACCCTTTCTGGTGTAGAGAGTGTGAGCCATCTGGCCAAGGCAATAATTATTTTCTTAATCATTATATTATCAATCATTCTTTGTTCCTAATGAATACTACTTAGTAGGTTTTTACTTATGATTTATCACTGTCACTAATCTTCCCAGAATTAATAATAAACATTTAAATTATCTTAATTCTGGTTTGGTATAATATGAAAATAAAACTGTCTTTATTATTCAGTTTAGTTATGATGCACTATCCTACTAATAGAATTTCTGAAAGAGAGGGAACAGTCTCTTCCACTTAATAAATAGTCTGCAAATGAAAAGCTGCTCCCCTGCTTTACTTCGGCACAATCACGACAACCTTTCCTATTGTAATCAGAACTGTATCAGCTCCTGTAATTTTGCTTTCTCCATTGTGCATTATGTTTATCCTAATTATATATATGGACTCTCCAGCATTCAGGGAGAACTAATGCTAATGTCTAGTACATGCCATCTCAGAGTTTCTCGCATGCCAATCTAATTAAAATAACTTTAGAAAATGAAAGTGACATAGGTAGCAGAGCATAGAGGTGTTTACATAGCAGTTTTCAGGTGTATAACAACACTGATTAAAGTACTACGCTGTTTATTTACTCATTAGAAAGCATCTGGGCTCAGCTCAATGTAAAACAAAGATACAATTTTTCTTTAAACTACTCCAAGGGAGTTTAGTATCATTCGATAATGAGTGATGGAAGCAACTACTAAAACAATCCAGCTGCAAATTAAACAATTCAATTATCTTGTGGAATGGCTGGGACAAGACCAAATGCTAAAATGATCTAAATAAGAGGCTGCTTTTTCAAAGGTCTCTTGATGCTCTTGTATTTTCTCTCTCTCTGGGAGGAAAGAATTATTCTTTTCATATACAATTTATTTTAAATGAAAAACTCTGATCTTAGTTGGTTTATAAAGAAATACTGATACAGGAGAGACATTTCATATTTTCTATCTATCTAAAGGAGGTAGGTAGATATTTTCCTGAATATTTGGATCTTTTCCTTGACATTTAATCTAAACCTCACTAAACGAGACCAAATACACCGAGTATGGAATTAAAAATGTACAAATTTGCTAACAATGCAATAATTCTAAAGTTCAAATTAACTAGGTTTTTTTCAAAATTTATTAGGGAGACGATAAGGCACATCCTTGCAGCATGAATCATTATCTGCATCCATGTACTTCGTGGAAGTCCAATAAATATTTATTGGTGGCCATGAATGAGGCAGTGTAGCCATCCATAGGGGAGGAAGCAAGCGGGAACACTGGGTGTAGCTGTATTACCCCATTACTGGGTCATCAATCTCCTTTCACGACATGTTAGCAAAATTTTATGGTCCTGCTTCCCACTTCCTTTTGGATATGACAAAATACTTGCATTTAATCACTGTGCTTTTATTGTCTAACTATCACCTCTAGTTTTTGCACCTTTTCCTAACTTTTCATTCTTCCTGACAGTGTTTAAATAAAAAATTTGAAATGACTCAAAAGTTTTCAGGACAAAAGCATGCAATACACTGTGACAAACTGATTTTAGAGGAAAATACGTGAAGACCCTCCCCGGAAAGCAGTACTCGCAGTGTCCTAAGAGTGCACATCAGTTCGTTAATATTGACATTACTTAACTGCTCCCGTGGTGATGTGTCATTAGTGTGAGGAAAGCTCAACAAGAAGAAGAAATTATTAGACTAGACAATCTGTACAAAAAGGAAGAAACTTATATTCATCTTGAGTAATCTAAGTAATTTTTCCCTTACATCACTGTATGCCAGTGATAGACTTTGGATATCATATCAATATTTCTCATCTTCTTCATCAATCACTTAATCAAAGAATCAGCAGCTGTTTCTAGTCTGTGCGCCAAATAATATACTGGGCATTTTGAACACAAAAATCACCTAAGACCTAGTCTCTACATCCTGAGTTGAAGACGTAAGTTATTTAAGCTAAAAAGTAATATCATCACTAGGTAACACGTAATAAAAATAAGGGAAATAGAGAACAGACTTTATCACCTGAACAAATGCTCAGGGAAATTGAAAAAAGAGAAGGTAACAAACCAGAACCTTAAGACAAATGTTTCTCACAATGCTTTTAGGTTGGTTCAGCGAAACACTGGTAGGAAAAAAACATCAACAGTGTGAAGTAGGCGAAATTCAAGTTTCTTCTCGTGTCACTTGTTTCATTTTTCTTTTGTGCTCATCAAAATTCACAGACGATCCAGGTGTAGCCAAGATGCTTTGACAAAATTTCAGAGGGAGAGTGACATTAATAATCAAGTTCACGAGTATTTCAAGACTTGAAACAGTCCTGCAGAAATGCTATTGGTTCAGCTGCTCTTTATTTAGCTGCCTGTAGTGTCTTCCAGCTCCTATCCTGGGTCTCTCTTTGGGCCTCCAGTTAATCAGCAATTCTGTATAATGCCTTTGGTCTTTCTCTCCCAAGGGTAACAAAGCGGCTGTGGTATTTTTCAAAAAGAGATGGAAAAAAATGTGGAGATTGTTTTCACAGTCTGCCCCTAGCAGTTCAAGGTTACATGTGTATTTCAGCAAAACCTTTGTTTTCAGTGGAATCTCTGTTGCCCTGTGAGCTACTCATAACTTCAAGCATGAACACTTTGACTGGCACCTGCCTGGAGCTTCACTTAATAGATACTTTCAGTTTTCAGATGTCTGGGCTATATTAAAATGTATACTCTGGAAAGAAAACTATCTAAGCAATTCATTTTTTTCCCTTTCTGAACTGGTTGATTAAAACATAGTTTGGAGTAAGAATGTAAAGTGACAAGAGAAGAGAATAGTAAGTAAAGGAAGCGAAAAATACTCAGGAAAGTTCAAGTTCACACATATTAGGGCATGTTTCCAGGCTCGATTAGCATTGTAAGTGAGAAATCTTTTTGTTAAAATTGTTAGGAAAAACACGCATTCCTCAAAAATACCCTTTATATAGGCAAACAAACCTAAACACCAATAAGCTCTAACTGAATGAGGATAAGGGTAAATAGATCAACACTTAAAGAAAATTGCTTTACATATATACCTTTGCTAATGTAAATACGTCATGTTAAACTGTAAGTCAGTTAATGGTTCATCACTTAAAAATCACAACATCTGTTTGTTTAGGGTTCTTTTGGAACTATAAAATGATGCCATTTTGTGGCAGAAAACTTGTAAATATATAATCAAAATGTCATCATTTTCTCATCCTAAAATAACTAATTTATCAGATTATTATTTTTTATACATACACACAATGACTATGCTATATGTGTGTAAAACTACATACATGTATTGGTCTCTATTTAGTATCTTTAAAATTGAACCCATTGGTCATCAAGAGCTCATCACATATGCAAACTATTTTTCTCTGACACTCCTATGCCACACATATATGGGTGGCTTTTATTTTGTTCATAATATTTTTGACATTCACACATTTAAAATTTTTGTGCTATTCAGTCTACCTGTATTTTCCTTAGTCTTTTCTTTTTTTGCAATTCAATTGTATAATTGATTATTGTTTCTGCCATATTATTTTGTTTCTTCCTTACATATATATAACCTCTTAAAATATACCTTTTCACTTGCACTATACATAGTTCGTCATTTCTCACACTGCTTTCATGATTGCATTCTTGTTCATTTCATTTTTGGAGATGGTCTTAATTACTTATTTAATTTTTCAAAATCAAGATCTTAGCTCTTTACTTATCTTAAATAATTTCTTATGTCACATATCTGTCTTTTAATCTCAGTCCATTTTATTTTTATGGTTTTTAGTTTATTATTTTTAAATTTTTTCCAAGGTTCTAAGCATTTATCTGTCATTATCCCCTTGAGTAGATTGTTTTTAGAAGTAAATCATTCCTCAGAAACATTTAGGTAGCTTTCTGATCTTTTCCAATTGAATGTATATTTTGATGTTTAATTTCTTTAAGTTGATTGACCTAACCAAATTATATTATATTGATTGGCATCTTAACTGAGATATCTTACATCTCCAGCTCTTTTTCATCACTCTTACCAAATTATTTCAGCAAAAATTTTATACATTAAACTTGTTAATAAATATTAAAGATGTGTTAAAAACATAAAGGCTACCATTTTACATTATAACTGCTGCTGTTACTGATGAAGGTATTTTTCTTTGATCTACAGCTTTTCACCATTAAGTGAAGTGGGGTTGCCTAAATCTTGCAGGTTTACTCAATATTTTCATTCATTGAAGCAGTGCTCAAGAACGTAAGGACTGAAGCATAACTGTTTTACATGCTATCTCTGACTTTAGACAGACTCTTCCAATTCAAAAACTGGGATTCTCACCTAAGTCAAACAAATGGAAATGATTATGTCAATTAGAAATGGCACACACAACTACAATGTCAGGAAAGCCAAAAAAATGCACATATCCCTAAATTCTATTTTTATTTACCATATTTGGAGTGCACATATGCTTACAGCTATGGCAAAAGTGTGCTAATTATTAAATTCAAACAATGAGATACCATTACACGCATATTCGAAAGAGCAAACTTCAGAACATTAACAGCACCAAATGCTGGTGAGGTCACAAACCAACAGAAATTCTTATTTACTGCTAGAGGAAATGCACAATGGTACAGCCAATTTGGAAGTCAGTTAAGTAGTTTTTTGGTTTTTTTGTTTTTTTTTTGCAAAACTAAGCATACTCAGCATAAAAACCAGAAATTGCACTATTTGGTGTCTTCCTAAAAGAGGTGAACACATTATATTCACACAGAAGCTTGTCTATAGATATTTATCAGAGGTTTATTCATAATTGCCAAGTTTGGAAATAACCAAGCTGTCCTTTAGCAGGTAAATGGATAAATACACTGTGATCCATCCATTAAATGGAATATTATTCAACACTAAAAAATGAGCTCATCAAATCAAAAAGATATGGAGGAAATGAGTGCATATGACTAAGGGAAAGAAAACAGTCTGAAAAGGCTGCTCACTATATAATCCCAACTATATAACATTCTGGAAAATTTAAAACAATGGACTTGGTAAAAAGATTAGTGGTTGCCAGGGGTTAAGGGTGAATGTGGGAGGAATAGCTGAAGCATAGATGCTTTTGAAAAAGTGTAAATAGTCTGATTCTATAATGGTGGATACATGTCATTATTCATATGTCCGAACCCATTGAAATGACACCGAAAGTAAACCCTAATGTCAACTGCGGACGCGGGATGATAACGATGTGTCGGTGGAGGTGTGTCAGCTACAGCAATACTCCCTGCTAGCAGGAGATGCTGGCAGTGCAGGCCATGCATGTCTGCAGAGAGCGCATGGAAACCGCTGTGTCTTCCTTTCCATTTTACTGTGTGCCTAACGCTGCTAAAAAGTTGAAGTCTTTAAAAAAATTAAGTGAAGTTCAGTTCAAAATGATAAGAAATGTCATAGACATCTCAGCCCAAACACTAGGATTCTATGACCTTACCTTGGAAGGCAATGCCATAGGTGAAAACTCTGATCCTAATTAATCAAGGGTTGTAATAGTGTCTCTTATTATAATGAGAACAAACATTTGTATATACCAATATAATATGCAATAATATTGCATACTGCATCAAACTTATAGCCACAAATTTATTTTGTTAGTATCTCCAATTAATGGATTATTATTTCAGACTCAGAAAAGTGAAATGACTTATATCACATTGGCTGTATTAATGTTACATCTGATGAAGCTGGGAATAAAATCTAGCTCTCACCTTAAATTCATTCTTGTGGTACAAATAAAGTCTATTTTATTTCTTGTGGTACAATAAAGTCTACTCTTTATTCTTGTATGTGCTCTACTCAGTAGAAAGATAATGGGGCCTGTTAGCTGAGTTTCAGTTCTGAATCTGGTACCATGTTTTATACAAGTTATTTTAATTATTTGAGTATTAAAATGGCTAGAGAAACTTATAGACACTTTCTCACTATTGTAATTTATTCTTGTGGATATATAGCAATTCACCTACACTTGTTGCCACATAATTCTTTCCCAAAGAGTTGATTTCTCAATAGAAACTTTGCAAATGGTACTGGCGAGAATGGTACTGTATTCAAAGTGATGAAAAACAAGGACCTGCAACCTGGATGACTCTACCCAGCAAAGCTATCATTTAGAATGGAAAGGCAGAAAAAGTGCTTCCCAGACAAGGTGAAATTAAAGGAGTTCATCATCACCAGGGCATTATTATATGGTGCTAAAGGGAATTATGTAAGAAAAAAAGATAAAAACGATGAACATTAAAATGATGATAAATTCACAACTATCAATAATGGAATCGAAATAACAAATTAAGCAAAAAAGCAGACCAGAAAGAGAATCATAGATATGGAGATTATTTGGAGGGTTATCAGTTAGGAGGGGGAAGGGGGGAAGAGGAATGAGGGGAAAGTTTCAGGGATTAAGAAGCACAAATTTTTAGGTACAAAATAGGCAGGGGCATCATAAGAACAGTATAGGAAATGGAGTAGCCAAAGAAGTTATATGCATGACCCATGGACATGAACTTAGTGGGGGGAGATTGTTGGAGGGAATGGAGGTTCCAGGTGGAGGGAGCAAAGGGGAAAACCTGAGACAACTGTAATAGCATAATCAATAAAGGATATTTAAACAAAAAAGAAAAAGCTAATTTTATATGAATTAGTCCACAGCTACAAAAAAGACGTTAAGTGCAAGGAGACAACATAGAATATAAATGTAATTCCAGTATCAAGTGTGCACTTTTGGAATAAGAGCAATGCAACCATGTATGAAGAAACCAGAGAGAAATCTTTTAGAGAAATCTTTCAGAGAAATTATACTAGGCACAGATTGACCAGTCAAATACAAGTGCGTAAAGGAAGCACTAGGCACAATGTTGGCATATAACTAGCACTAAATATACGTATGCAATGTATAAAAGCCCCCCCCAAATCTACATGCTTAACTCTTAATTTGGTCCAAAAAGACATTAGGGGAATTTGTGGTATATTTTTATAGTGTAATAAAACTGTCAGCTTTAGATACTTGCACATACACAAACATACTTGCATGTGTACACAACCATACACTCACAGGATATTTCTAACTCCTTGCAAGATATATTAGAACCATATCAAAAATGAGCACACAGGAAAAAATAAGTCAGGATTATTCTAAGGACATGAAATCCTAATTTGTGCTCTTTATTCTGTGTCTTAAAGCCATTCTCTAATAGAAATTCCCGCTGGACAAGAGAATTATACATTGTCGAATCCACACTAGTGTTCGTAAAAGCTGAGATATAACAAAATTTGCAGGAAGGTGAAAATATGTCATTTCCTCTTGTGTTCATAAATTTTCAACCTTACTTCTTGAAAAATTTATATATTTTTTGCCAGATGTGTAAAATTCTAGCGGAGGCCCCACTGTGTAGAACATGTCAAAATCCTTTGAACTAATAACTTCAGGTGGCTTGATAAAAATATTTGCATTTTTTTCAGTGATTATTCATTTACACAAGTTTGCATTTTAAAGAGGCCCCCAAGGTCTATTATTGCAAAAAGGCAGATTCACTTTTCTATATCAAAGTGTTTTTTAAAATGCATCTTTATTCTTTCGGTCCAAATCTTAAAATCCTTTACACACATAGCTAAATAAACAAAGGTAATAGCATATAGAAAGAATACTGGTCTTTTAAGACTGCGTTTCTCATCTGATTAGTTAGCAATTTGTACAATTACATCTTAATGGATGCAATGCTGATATCATTGCTTATTTTATTATAGCAGTGAAACAGGTACAGTGCTATCTACCCTGATTGTTTATAATATTACTCATAAACAATTTTGTGTACACTCTATTTCAATTTCCCAGCTTGATTAGCTAACAATATGCACTAAAACATTTAAGGTAAAATAGAAAGCTAATTGCATAGAGACTTTTAAGCTCATTTGCACACAACACAATTTATTATTACCAATGAGGGTAAAAAGAAACAGTATGACTTATCTTGTATCCTCACTAATTCCCTCTGCTAATTCAAAACGTCCACAGGGAACCTAAATGGGATGAACCCTAGAAATAACATTTTTGCTAAGGACAGTATTTGGAGAAAAGAAAATGTTCCTTGGGTCCATGTATAGATTATGAATTGCCTTTTAGATTATGAATTTTGGATTATTGCTTCAGTTTTAGAATGCTATGTCAAATGGGGTAGAAAAGGTAAAGTTTCCTTATATTAAGGGCTGATTTTCATGCATTTCATTTTAAAAATAATTTTGTATATGGTTTCTCTCCCTTGCTCTGACTCAATGAATGATACCGATTATCGGATATCAAAGAAGAAACTCAGGCAATAAAAGGCTCAGGATGCACAACACAGACTGGCAGCCTAAGAATCTGCCATCCTAGAGTGGAAAATAAAAGAGTTTAAACGGAATGTTTTTAAGTAAGGGAAACCAAGCCAAAACTGAGTTTTTAAAACTTAGAAAGCTTCTCAAAAATGATTCTAAAATATATTTTAGCACAAAGTACTATTAATTTGTAAAGTTGTAAAGCTAGCTATCACAAATGTTTATAAACTTAGAGGCTAATAAATCTGAAGTCAATTTATTTGTGTTTTTGAAGTACATTAAAAGAATTAAATGTTCTGGTAGATATTCCATGAAAGAAAGCCTTACATTTTCGTCAATGATCTAGTTAAAAGAGTTTTAAAATACTGATGTTTATTCTTAGCCTGGAATAAAATAAAAAAGCCTACTAGTTTGCAAAAGAAACATTTCCATGAGGTTATTACACATGACTTTTTACTCACACTGCAAATCTTCCTTCTATTGACATTCATTTTCCCCTGTTCCTTGTATTCCCAAAGTGAGGGGCAATTATTCTGTTACCAGTCATGTAAAAATTTGAAAACTGAGCCTAAAAAATATCTTCCTCCCCAAAATAGGCTGATCTTACTCTTCAGCTGCTCAAACAATACATTGCTTTCTCTTACACAGACAGGGTTGTCCTCTTTCACTGTTCCTATTCAGCGCAGTACTGGGAGTCCTAGCCACAGCCATCAGACAAGAAGAAGTGAAAGGCATCCAGATTGGAAAGGAAGAAGTAAAACTGTCTTTATTTGCAGATCACATGATATTGTACATAAAGGTTCCACCAAGAAACTACTAGAACTGATAAATGAATTCAGCAAATTAGCAGGTTACAAAATTATATCCAGAAATTCAGTTGCATTTTTATATGCCAATGATGAACTATCAGAAAGAGAAATTAAGAAAACAATTCCATTTATAATTGCTTAAAAAGAATCAAATACCTAGGAATAAATCTAAACAAGGATGTAAAAGACCTGTCCTCCAAAAGTTATAAGACACTGAAGAAAGAAATCAAAGAAGATACAAATAAGTGGAAGCACATACTATGTTCATGGATAGTAAGAATTACTGTATTTGCCATGTATAATATGCATCTATATTTTTGGCCCAAACCTTCAGGAAAAAATCATTTGCTTTAAATTTGTAATTCAATGTTTTATTTATTTATATTTAGAAACAAACCTGATTATCATTTTCCAGGATATTATTTTGCATACAGATATCATTATTGCTTTCTAGAGTTACCCTTTTAATGTATAAGCATAAATAAAAGAATTAAAAACATATAGATGTAGAATTAATACTACCCATGTATTATGCTCATCCTGATTTTTCCCTCAAAATATCGGGCAAAAAAGTGCACATTATACATGGAAAAATACAGTAACATCATTAAAATGTCCTTGCTACCCAAAACAATCTATAGGTTCAAGGCAATTCCTAATAAGATTCCAATGATGAATATCACAGAACTAGAACAAATATTTCAAAGATTTATATGGAACACAAAAAGCCCTGGATGGCAACAGTGATCCGAAGAAAAAAGAACAAAGTTGGAGGAATCATGCTCCCTGATATCAAAGTACACTATTAGGCTATAGTAATCAAAACAGCATGGTACTGGCATAAAAGCAGGCACCTAGATCAATGGAACAGAATAGAGCCCAGAAATAAACTCACACATTTATAGTCAATTAATATTTTTATAAGGTAGACTTCTATTGCATTTTTGTCTTTAAAATGCTGAAAACCTTACTACCTTTTGTTTATCCTAATATAATTGCATTTAACATACACCTATTTAAAAGAAAAGATGAATTATTCAAATATTAGTAAATTGCACAGTTTTTCTCTAGGGGCTGTTGCTCACTGTCCAGTGTTAGAAGTCAGGATAACATTCGAAGGTATAACATGGCATTGCATACATGTACATAGAATGTGCAATTTCTTTCCTGACCATCACCCCTTTCCAACATTCTGCAACTTTCCAAATATGTCATCTACAAGAAAAGAAAAGCCTAATGGGAATTGAAGCACTACTTTAGTAACTACTATGCAAGGTAAATTTCACAACACCACATTCACAACCTTCTTTGGCTTAGGTACAAGTCCTACTGCACCCTAATCTAAATATTGGGAATAACGTTTAGACAGACTTGTGGAAATTGGAAGGCCAAGAGTGCAAAATGACACACACACAGAGTGAAAAAGAGATTACATTATAGCAGGTATTCTACCAGAACAAACAGCTATACAACTTCAGTGACTTACCACAAGAAGTTTATTTTTTGTTCACACTACATTCCCGGTGTACATCAGCTTCTGGGTTCTGCTTATTGTCAATACTCCACAACTCAGGGCAGGAAAAATAGAATGTAGCAATTTCCGTACTCTCTCCTAAGGTTCCCCAGGAAGCAACACATACTACTCAGACACCAATTTATTAGTTAATAAAGCAAATTGTATGTCTAGACTTGACTTCAAAGAGGAGAGAATACTTCTATTCTACCTGTGTCTAGATGGAGAAGAGAAATAGAATATTTGGAAACGTCCCTAAGACTTTCACAGGTCCATTAACCCAACCAGCTATAAGGATCAAAAGAAATAGATTAGCAGGGCTCTGGTTTTAAAGAATAACAACTGAATTCATTTTCAGAGCACGGTCTAATGCAGTGGTTCTCAAGGTATGGTCCTGAGACTCCCTGGTGCCTCCAAAGCAGAAGATATTTTCATAAGAATACTGGGATATTATTTGCCTCTTTCATGAGTTTACAGTGGAAATTTCCAGAAATTACATCATATGTCATATGGCAACAGACTGAATCCAGTTTCTCGCTATTGAACCAAAAATATAAGAAAATTTACAAAAATATAAACAACACCACACTTTCATTGATCTTTTGAAACTACATTGTATGTTCTATCATACAATGGCTTTATTGTTGTGATTTTTAATGAATTAATAAATACCAGATCCAAAAGTCAGAGCGCACCATGGCTGTGACCTGTGTTGTTGCTATAATTCAGTTAAATTTCTTTCTCTGCCCAGTCTCCCTTCCTTCTGTTTCTCATAGGTGTTGTTTACAAAAACAACCCCCTCCTAATTCCTACGTGCATGTTTCTGTCTCAGCTTCTGTTTTCTAGACACAATTTAACTAGTGCAAACAGTGATCCAAGGAAACTGATTCTAAAATTGGAATTTAGAGCTCTGTCACCTGTTGGCCAGTGGGCAGCGAAGGTCCCATCACTGGTGGTAAGGGAAACACTGACACCCTGTTAAGAGGTAACCGTACATTTGTTAACACTTTTACTAGTGGGGAACTGGGATAGTAGACCCGGCATGCGCTGATGGGTGCTGTCTGTTTGACACTTGGGAAGTGTAGAATAACTAATAATATGATAATTAGAGAACCAAGGGGGTCTTCTGGAGCTAATTAGTGATATGAAGAAAGAAAATTAAAGATTGACAGTGATTAATAAGGGAGGATAAATGGTGATGGAAAGAGATGACTTGGGGTGGTGAGCACACAATACAATATACAGATGATGTTTTAAAGAATTGTACACATGAAACCTATATAATTTTATTAGTCAATGTCACCCTAATAAATTCAATAATAAAAGGTTATTAATAACCAACTAAGTGCAAATAATGAAAGCAAGAGTTCCTTGGAGCATATAAATAGTTTACACAGGAGGAAGGCAGGAAATCTGATGATCAGCCCAGAGTACAATAATGAGTAGCAGAGTGCTGGAATAGATTAATTTTTAAAAATTTTTGGAGGCATTTTTTAAACTTTTTTTATTGATGTTCGAATACAGTTGTCTCCATATTCCCACCACCACTTTCCTCTGCCCTACCCATACCCACCTCCCACCCTCAATCCCACCCCCCCTTGACTTCGTCCATGGGTCACTCATACATGTTCCTTTATGTCCCTTTGCCTTCTTTCCCACATTATTTCCCTCTCCCCTCCCCTTTGGTTACTGTCAGTTTGTTGTCGAGTTCAACGTCTGGCTATATTTTGCTTGCCAGTTTATTTTGTTAATTAGGTTCCACTTGTAGGTGATATGGTACTTGTCTTTCACCACCTAGCTTACTTCACTTAGCATAATACTTTCCAGTTCCACCCATGTGTTTTAAAGTCAGGAAGTTCCTACACAAATGTCAGGAGTCTGGAGGAAAGGAGTGGGATTCTGAGACGTTATGAGCTGGAAAACCTTGAATCTTCACATTCTCCTGAACTCTCTCGTAGCGACACAATCGCAGATGCTATGCTAGACATAGCATTTTATTAGAGCAAATTAACACCTCAGGAGCATGTTGGGTGGCCATTGGTCTGACAGAAACATTCTTCTATATTTCTATCACAAAGGACGGCTAGAAACATTTTATATACATTTGGAGTGGACTGCAATGGATATTTATGGTCTTGCTACATAAACTCTCCTACCCTTTGATGTAATATGATCCTTAGGGACCCGTACCATCTGGACATTTTACAGAATACCATATTGTTCCATACTAAACATAGTTATAGAAATTACTGAGCAAGAAGTTGCACAGGCTGTGTTAGAAAAAAATTGACAAACTGGAGTCCATCAAACTTTAAAAATTTAAACATCAATATTAAGAATATGAAGAGACAAGCCACCAACTGTGAGAAAATATCTGCAAATCATATGTCTGATCAAAGACATGTATCTAGAATACATCACTGTATAAAAATCTTTGTCAATAATAAGAAAAACACCTATTTAAAAAATGGACAATAATTTGTACAGACACTTGACTTGTAGTTGGGGCACTTCCAGGAGGGAACCTGCCGGTGTTTCTCCCTTCCTTTCTCTAAAGTCAATAAACATATCCTTGGGTGAGGATTTAAAAAAGAAGGTATAGGGTATGGGAAATAAGCACATACACAGTATTCAATATCATTAGCAATTAGAAAAAAAACAAATTAAAACTGCAAGGAGAGATACCACTATATGACAATTGCCATGTGCAGGCGTACAGGTAAAGAAACGGAGGCATGGAACACCAACTTGCTTGTAATGTCCCAGCCAGGAGCAAAAGAGCCAGGATCAAACCTAGACCTGTCTCACTTTTAAGAAGTGACCCCTCCTACTATATTAACACACTTGAGGGGGTAGAATCATTTAGCCATCTTCTCATCTTCTGCAGAAAGTTGTTTTGAAATCAGCAACTGTGTCTTTGCACATATTTATACACACCAAATCAATAAACTCCATCCCATCAACTTTTTAAAAATTCATTGACTCACTAATAATTTTTCCCTAGTGGGTTCTTAATCACTCTTCAGTATTTATTACAGCCATGCATTTCATCTAAAATTATATAAAGTAGTATTACATAAAGGTTAAGAATTTAGGAATTATTTTTCCAACTATAGGTTGTAACAGATAGATGTAAGTAGAGTCAAAGGACCCGTGATTTCTCTTGCCTATTCTGAGGACCGCCACACCCAATCTCGTATCTACTTCACCCCCAATGTGAATATAACTTTAAATCATGCCATCATCATGTTGGAACATTCAGGAAATAAATTATGTTAGGCCTCGGCAGTCTCTCAAAACTACTGAACTGCTTTATTTTTCTGTTTTAATCTACTTCTCTCAATTCTGTATTTGGACTCCATTGTTTGTGCCTTCTTGTCCATAGTCCTGCAGACTTTCTGATGAGTAATGCATACAATTACTTTTACATGAACAACAATGTGGCTCGTGACATCTCTCCCTGGATTGGATACGTTTACAGAAGTCCAGTGTTTGTACTCAAATGTACAGGAGTTCAAATCTAGGGACTTATTACCTTGAGAACTTTAGTAAATTTCCCAATCTATCTGAATGTTTTTTGTTTTTCATTTGCTTATTAAATGAGAGTACTAGTGCCTATATTTTAGAGTGTCATGAACTAAATTACTTTAGTTCAAGATACTGGCATGCCAAGTTCATTTTTAAGAAGTATAAACCTATTATATATGTATAAAAGAAAAAATTGATTTAAAAATGCTGTTTAAGGTCTGTGAATACTTCATAAGAAAATAGAAAAAGAAGACCATTCAGGGTCAAAAAGTATTTTAAAGGATTTAAAATATGCAAATGTGGAAGTTTTTGCTGATTTTAGGAACTGGAGCTACACTGAATTGAATTGGTTTGCAAAATAAGAAAAAGGGGGTGGGGAGAAGAAACTAGAATACCTCAAGGTCATTAGGTGGGGAGAGGAGACAAAGAGGAGAGAGATGGAGGATAAAAACAGGTCTGATGACCTAGACTTATTCCAGAAAGAGCTGAAACTCTCATTACAAATGATAGCACCAGTGGGGGAGAAATCAAAAGACTTTAAAGGATACAAGTATGTAATGTGTGATTTTTTTTGTTCTTTGTTATGAAGATTAGTATGTATAAGTATTTCCCCTATACCTTATATTTTTAGTGCAATTAATATTTTGATGCCTATTGCAGTCCTGTTTGAGAGGACAGGGGTATTGGTGGTGTGAGGAGTCAGCTAGGGGACTGACATAGGTACCGTTTGGGTCGAATCTAACATAAAGTTAAAGGATGAGTAATGACTCAGAACAAAGAATCAAAAGAAGGTAGGAAATCAGAGTCAATGAAGACGATGAGAATGGAAGCTGATGGGGAATTTTCTGGCATCTTGGCAAGGGAATGTCGAATTCTGCAAAGGGCATAATGACTTCATCTAATATCTGTGACAGTACAATCATATTTGTAAGATATGTATATTTAAAATAGCTGTATCTTTCTGTCTATATTGTTTGTGCTTTTACACCTTTCTCTCTTGATGTCTCTTTTTCCATTAATGACCTTAAGACAGAAAAGAAAATCTAGGCCATTACAAATAAGGTCTTTCACCTAATTCTGAAAAAAAAAAAAAGAGTAAGAAAGGGAAGAGAAAGCACAATACACCTAATAAAAATATTAAAGTTTAAAGTAAAAAGTTTCCTGGACCTCTTTTAGGATTTCTTCATACTTTCCTAACCCCAACCTACATTTTAAATCCTAGTCAGGATGTGATCTCCAAGGCCTTGTAGAATATATTGATTCCTAATCTCCTTCATGAGAGATGTAACCTTCTGTCTATTACAATGTGGTCCCTCAACATTAAGTCAGCTGTGCTGAAAGCAAGCCATTTTTGTTTCTTTCTTTCAGTTCAATAGATATTTGTTGTGTTAGTTTTTAAAACAATGCTTTTATTTCCTTGAGTTTCTGCTGGGCTGCAGTTGTTTTATTAGTTCTCAGATGATTTATGTATTTTCGATGCACATGTGCCCAGAGGCTAAGATAAATAGAGATATTTTTATGGTAAAAATTGAAAAATAGTTCAAGGCTTGAAAAAGCAAAGCTTATTAGGTGCTCAAAATTAAAATAAATGCTTTCTCTGCCATGCTATTTTTGCAAGCGACAAAACAAGACATGGGAAGAGAGGTTTTCTGATAAATATTCTAATTTTGCTCTCTACCCACACCAATGTCTAAGATAAATATTAAGTCATTTACTGTAAGATATCGGGACACTTTGGAAGAGAATAATCCTGACATACTCCTCAAGCTTGGTACATGGGTCCTGGGATATCTAGGCTTCTACTCTTGAGGTGTTGGAGATAAAATAGTCATAATGCCAACGTGACTAATACACACAGACTTTCTTCTTTACGCAGAAAGGTCAGGTTTCCTTGAGTCCATTGGTGTACTAGCTTATTTTTGTATGGTTAACATTATGTTAAAAATAAATCTCCACATATTTGCTTACTTTTGTGCTTTGATCAATTATATGTGAATTTGATATCTTAATGCTTCAGAGGAGCACCTTCCTGCCTGTGGGGACAGAGAAGGCATCCCCACGTGCCATATATTATTACAAAGAGTATACAAGACGATTTTCTTAAAGTTCATTTCTGACTATAGTAATTCCCCCTTATCATGGTTTAACTTTCCCTGGTTTCAGTTACTGGTGATCAACTGTGGTCTGAATATATTAAACAAAAAATACAGGAATAAAAAAAGGTAGAAGTTTTAAAGTTGTTGCCGTTCTCAATAGAGTGAAGTCATGCCATTCTGCATTGTCTCAGAATGTAAATCATCCCTTTGTCCAGTGTACCCACGATGTACATACCACCCTCTCCTTAGTCAGTTAGTAGCCATCTTGGCTATCAGATCAGCAGTCAGAGTATCCAGTACTTGTGTTCAAATAACCCTTATTTTACTTAATAACAGCCCCATAGTGCAAGAGCAGTGATGCTGGAAATTCGTATATGCAAAGAGGAGCCATAAAGTGCATGTATGTATGTATAGGAAAAAACAGCGTATATAAGACATGGTACTAGCTGCAGTTTCAAGATTCCAGTGGGGGGCTTGGACCACATCCCCTGCAGATAAGGAGGACAACTACACATTAAGACATGATAAAATGACACTGATTCAATTTTAGGACGTATAAAAAGACATGGAAACATTTTTAAAAATGTAATCCTCACCTGAGGATATGTTTATTGATTTTTAGAGAGAGGGGTGGGGGAGAAAGAGAGAGAGAGAGAGAGAGAGAGAGAGGGAAACACTGATATGAGAGAGAAACATCGATCTGTCACCTCCCTTGTGTGCTCGAGCATGTCAGGAGGGCAAACCTGATATGTGCCCTGGCCGAAAATCGAACCCACAGCCTTTGGTACAAGGGGCAATGCTCCAACCGACTTAGCCACCTTGCAGGACTATTTTTTTAAATTTTAAATTAAATGTATTAGGTGACAATGGTTTAAAAGATTACATAGATTTCAAGAATACTAATCTATGATACATCATCTTCATATTTCATTATGTGCCCACCACCCAAAGTCATATCATCTGTTGTTTAGCTATAACATTAATCTCCCATCAAGTTTAAACAATCCCCTAATAGTTCATGATGCTGAATATGCTCATGAAGATTACTTATTATTTGTGTATGGTCACATGCATGTTTATTTAAGTATATATTATATCTGGTATAAAAATCAAAGCTAAAAGAATTTGGAACAGGCTAAAGAAAATTACTAAATCTCTTGGCTGAACAATTATTAGTGACATCTTTTTGACAAAATGAGTACTGACTAGCACTCAGTGGTGGAGAAATGTTCTGGAAAGAATTGAGGTCAGACATGAATTGCTGATGCAACTTATTACTCCCAGGAATAGATACAGCTTCTAATGTAGGTTCACAATCTATAAGAAGGTGATTAATAAGCATTTAGGCAATCAGCACAAGGTTTGATGAGGTATGCAGAGCCAATGAATAGGAGAGGAAAAAGACAGGGTCATGTTTGGGCCCAGGTGAACACGGACGTAAAAAATGAGAATAGAAAAAAAAAAAGCCAGTGAAAGTACCTGCTGATTAGTTATTTTGAAAATTTGTCTTAGGATGACAAAGAAGTCATCAAACAAAAGGGAACACAAGTTAGGAAAAAACTCTTTTTGTTTTGTCTTTAATATTAAATATACTTTGTTGCCTATGCATGCACTCGCATACAATAAGAAGACACAGGCTGCTAATGTAGGAATGGGAAATCTTGATTGATGGATGAAGGTATTTGATATGTAGGAAGGTGGAAACCAAAGCCCAAGTGCAGGGATGGACCATGTACAGGAGAAGGCAAACCGCTTCAATTGATAAGGGAGAGTAGTTGGAAAGTGAATGAAGGAATGGTGACTCATATGTAAAGATCAGGGAAGACTATACAAAAACCTCTTTGTTTTATTGTCTTCATGAAGTAGGAAACAAATGTGGCCTGATGTTCAGGAAGCAAGTTGTAGGGCAGGGAGTTCAAAAGGAAGTTCAAAATCTGGAAGAGTTGTTTAAGGTGATAAGGGAGGAATCTGGCTAAGGGATTTTTCCAGAGGATCCATGGGCATTATTGAGACTGCATATGTGATTGGAGAACAGGAATTTGCATTGGCTTAAATATGCAATGCTGAGTCATTTTCTCCAGGCACTTTCAGTGAATCGGGTGAAAGGATGGCTAAGTAATGTGGTTATGTCAATTCAAAACAGTTCCATGGAACAAAATGAGGTAGAACTGTTTAGGGTAATAGGGAGAAAGAAATTGTATGTTTTCAGTTGGGTGATGGTATAATTTATCATCCAAACTGGAACTATTTAAGAGTGAAAGAAGACAATAACCAAACAGGATGTTGGAAAACAGGAATAAACTGAATCTCTCACCAAGCAAACAATGATAAATGGCATTCATGTTCACAGTAATCAAAACTAATTTTAAAAAAGATCATATAGATTGAGAGAAAACTAGTAAATGGCCTAAATCTATGGTAAAAGTTAGATTATGAGAGGAAAATGATGAAAATCCTGGAAGTGCAGAGAACCATGGTTTAAAAAAAAGGGTTTATAGAAATTTAGACCTCAGATTTTAACACATACGGTGACTCAGTTAATGAAACAATTTAGTGATGCTCGAGTAGAGAAGGTGAAAAGTCCATCGGGTTCAGAAAGTCACAGCGGAATAAAGTTAAAGCAGGGATGTTTATTTTTCCTACACACTCTTAAATTGTTTAGGAAGATAGAGGAATTAATGATGGAGGTAAAGCTTATAAGCCAGAGGCCAGAGTTCTCAAAGAATGAGCTTGAGGGAGGTCAATCAAGAACAAGGATGAGGTCTGGGTGACAGGAAGTTCAATGAAGATAGTTTGATAAGACAGCATAAGAGGTCGGTAATAGCATTAAGGAAATGAATATATTTGTCATTGCTTCACGTCATTAAGTATTTGAATCATCCTTGAACCATGCTAATCCTTAAACTTTGATTATATTTTTATTACCAGGGCCCATGGAAGAGAATTCACTGTGTTAACAAGATTGTCAAGTTCTACATATCAGCTATAATTTTGACTTTAAATTAATAACTGGGACTTCTTGTTCATGTTTTGGTTTTGACTAACAAGAATTCATCTATAAAGGACAATCTATTCTTCCTTGGCAAGTAAAAACAAGATTTTTGAACTACAGGAGTTGACCTTAGGCTTCAGAGGATTTATCAAGTTAGTCGCCAAATTTTTCAGCTTCTTTGAGTTATCTTTTTTAATCATAAGATACTGACTTTTTTTATACCCCAGTTTTACATATCAATAGAAGTTAAAAATTGAGGGAAAATGTGTTCATATCTTCTTTGTAACATCATGAATACTTGATAGCTTCATTCTATGCCTGTCATTTTAATACATAAAAATTCTATCACTCATCTACCTGTTTTGTATTTTATTTCTTTTCACTACTAATGAAAATAAATAATCACATTTATAAAATGTTTCAGACTATCCCTAATAAGACAGACTTTAACAAGAGAAGATTAGACATAAACTGTTACTTGAATATTTTTTATTTATGATATATATTTTTTATTACACTGAAATCATGGCTTGCTATCTATATAAGCCTTTTTTGAAATCTTGGGAGAATTTTGCTAGCACCAAAATCTCATCATTCAATGACCTGCAAGTAAGTGGGTACCCATATTTTCCCATGTATAATGTGCTCTTTTTACCCAAATATTTGAGGGAAAAATAAGTATGTGCACTATATATGGCATTATAATTCCATATCTATATAAATCTTTTTAATTCTTTTATTTGTGCTTATGCATTAAAAGTGTCACTCTAGAAAGCAATAAAGGTATCCATATGCAAAATAATACCATGGAATAGAATAGTCAGTTTTGTTTCTTAAAATAAATAAAAATAATGAATAAAAAAATTAAAATGAAACTTTTTTTCTGAAAGTTTTGGCCAAAAATGTGAGTGCTCATTATACACAGCAAAATACAGTAATTATAATTCATCAGTATACCTAAGATTTTAAATTAAGTTGATTATATAGAATTATTAAAGTTATAGCAAATTATAGTAGACAAATGTAAAATATATATATATATATATATTCCCTTAAAATTCCACTAAAATGATAGTTGTTTAAACAATTGCTATAGTAATTGTTGCATTTTAGTTATGTAAAATATGTTGATACTCAATTCGGTAGCTGAGTTAATCTCCCTTTGGCACTTACCTTTCTCCTGAGGAAGGCTTATTCATGAGAAGTTTGGCTTTCTCCTTTCTCTGCTTTTCATACTGAGGCTTCTCATTGGAGTTCAAAATTAACTTAATTTTTCAACTCCTCTTTTGAGAATACTATGAAGCTCCCAAATTTTAACACATTTTCATAGTCTCTATAGACTCATCTCACAAACCATGGCAATCTGTAAGCTTCTTCAAATGTAGCCAACTACATGATTAACACCTTATAGAGATATTGTGTAATCTTATAAGTAAGCTAGCTTTAAATAATATCTTCATCAAGTTTTGTCTATGGTACGAGTCTATTATCAAATATGTTAGCCATATGAACAGGTAATGTTACAGGGACCTTCATAACTTCAAAGTAATGTTGGAAGGGGCAATTCTATGAGTTTCATATGAAAAAGTTATGAGCTTTCTCAATCATGGAAAAATACAGAACCAAAAACACACTTCAGGAGTCATAGGATCAAATCAGTCTGTTCTTTTATGTTAATAAGAAGTTGCAGGTATCTGTTTGCTGGCCCTTTAAATTATTGTTTATTTTTTAAAAGAGCATAACCTCTGTAAAAGCAAGCATGCTCCATTTTGACAGTACCGAAATCTAAGAGAGATGAGAAAGAAGATATTTATTAAAATGGTGGCACCAAAAGGAATGAGTCCAGAGGAAAAAGAAAAAAAATGGACATACTTCTACAACATATTTAGACAAGCCTTGTACTTTATTCAACATTTTCCCCCAGCTTTACATCCTATAAGGCTTTAAGATGAAATTGCCTCCTGTTTCTTTTAAACACGGTTTTTCCTTTTAAGTTCGGGTACATCTGTGTTGGGTTTTAAAGAGAGGCTATGAGTGAATAAGCAAAGGGCAAAGCAATGTGCATTCTATTACTTTTTTGGTAAATCATGTTAATTTGTGGCTCTTTAAGTGTGATCCCTAGGCCAGCAGCATCAGCATCACCTGGGATATGCAAATTCTAGGTATCACCCCAGATGCACTGAATCAGAAATTCTGGGCATGAGGCCCAGAGGTCTGTGCCTTCAAACAGCCTTCCAGCTGATTCTGGTATATGCTAAAGCTGAGAAACAACCGTGTAAAGGAATGCAACTAGTTAGTGGTATTTTAGCATGTGGTCTTTTTTTTGTTAGAAATCACAAGAAAATGTTAACAATTTATCTTCGGAATTAGAAATGTGGAAAGCAACCCCATCAGTTCCTTTTTTATTATTAGAATTTCCTAACAAAGTTCAATATTATTTTATTTCCTTTGGACTTTTCTATGTATTGTAATAATAACCCATTTTCTTCCTTGCATTTTATAATCCCCTACATGTATAAAATACAAGTAAAAAAATTAAGGATATGATTCAGTTCATCAGTTCTCTGAGCCTTTATTCATTTCAACAATCAATCCTGCTACCGTTGTAAGTGTTTGCTTTGTGCCAGGAACTGTGATGAGTCTTTGGGTAAAGAAAATAAATCATGAATGAGACATAACTCTTTATGCCAAGACTCTTACTTCAGAATCTATTTGAGGAGAGAAATGTAGAAACTAGTATGGTTGTCCAGAGTTGGGGAATAGGTGTGGCGAGGCTGCAGTCTTATGCCCTTTGTTCCATAAAAATCTATATTAAAAATTAAAATTGTTTTATCGGCCATTTATCCCAAAAGGTTTTGAGTGGAGTTCTGTTATATATTAAA
The DNA here is from genome assembly GCF_022682495.2 of Desmodus rotundus. NCBI lineage: Eukaryota > Metazoa > Chordata > Mammalia > Chiroptera > Phyllostomidae > Desmodus > Desmodus rotundus. The sequence continues at coordinate 27,618,116 of NC_071397.1, forward strand.
CAAGACTGATAAAATAGAATGTCAAGACCATGAAAAGAAAGATAAACAAAAAATGCCAGCCATGCAGACTCCTTTATTTTTCATTCTTTCAAGAAACATTTCATAAGTACCTACTTCATGCTAGGCCTCATGCCATGCACTGAGGATTTATAACACAGAACATTTAGAGTTAAGCACTTTTTAACTACTAGGAGTGAGGAAAAGCTAAGTCAGTTTAAGATTAGTAAACCCTTAATGTCCTGGGAAGAAAATCTTGATAGAATACAAGGAGGATGAGGTTTACATGACAAAAGGAAAACCTATTCATTTTGCTGGTAATTGTTTTAAGTTTAACTAATTAATTTTGTTCCCTTGTCCTGAAAATGATAAATTTAAGTAAAGGACAAAGTAACTGAAAGGAACTTTTTCCCTCATAATTCACAAGCAAGCTCTGTGGAAGAGATTTGTATACTTCTTTTGATCTACTTTCCTATCAATTTTTCTTTCATAGTTGAGTTTATGTTTCATCTGAAATATTTGGTGCTAATTTTTTCAGCAAATGCATGAGAATTTTCTAAGGTTTTTTTGCAATCCTTTGAAATGACAAAACGATATTCTATCCTAAATTCTCAATATACTTAAATACCTCTAAGTTCTGATTTTTTTCATCATAACTTAACTACCATTAAAAATGTTATAGCTTGTGCTTTGCAAGTATTATCATTGTATTTATATTACTACCCAGACATAAATTTGTGAAATTGAAAAACACAAATATTCTTAGGGTTCTATAGATGTGACTGCATTATTTTACAAAATAATGTACTCTCTCAAAAAATCATTTTTTTTAAATTCTGGAAATCATGCCAAATAAGGGGAAAAGTGATACTACCTATCTGACCACTATAAAATGAAACAAGTGCATTAGTTTTGGAGAGCAGAAAAATATTTTCTTGACCTTAGTAGTAAACTAAAATATTATATGAAGATTTATAAAAGAAAATATGTGTAAAAAACATGGACCATGTCCTTACAGCAGCGTAAGTTCTAGTTCAAGTAAACTTTTCATTATGATACTGTGCCCAGAAGTGTAGGGTCTGGGGTTAGGACACCAGGAACTAAGTCCTGGTTCAGCCACCAGTAGGCTATACTCTTTGAGCAAATTATTACACCTCTCAGGATCTGTTTCCTAATTTATAAAGTGAGGTTAAAACATAATTTTTTCAAAAGTGTCTGAAATGATAAGTGAAGTTTATAAATGCACTTAGCAACAAATGCAAGCATATGATGAAATCAATAAAGTTTGACTATTATTATTGTTGATGGCCCATGGTGAATGTCAATATCAGATAAATTTATTTTCCTGTGTCTCCATTTCTTTGTATAAAGAAAGGTTTCTTTAGTGTCCATCCAAAACCCCTGTAGTAGGCAGCCTCTGAATTGGCTCCCAGTGATCCCTGCTGCCTGTTGTTCAGGTGTTTGTGTGATCCCATGCCCTGAGCATGAGCTGAACCTAGTGTCTTGTTTAGAGCTAGTAGATTAGGCCAAAGTGAAGTGATGTTGCTTCTGAGATTAGGTTACACAAGTCTGTGACTTCCGTCTTTCCCACACTCTCATGCCTGCAGATTTGCTAGCTCTGATAAAGTCAGTTTCCACGTAGTGAGCTGTCCTAAGGAGAGATCCACATGGAGTGAAGGGGAGGGAAGCCGATGAGGAATTGAAGTTCTCTGTTGAACAGCCTGTGAGGAACTGACTCCTGCCAACAACCATATGACTGACCTTGGAAACTGATCTTTCCCTTTAAAGTCGTGAGATGTTTTCAGCTCCAGCTGACACCTTGGCCAAGGCCTTGTACAAGCCTCTCATCTATGCTGTGCTTGGACTGCTGAACTACAGAGGTGGTGAGATGATAAACATTATTGTTTCAAGAATTTATCACACAAGTATTTATCACACATTTGTTAAAATCTTTGGGAATTAGTTTCTCTCCGTATTAGCCTTAGGAAGGCAGAACATTTAATTATAATGAGTAACTCCAATTACATTTATTAAAAACAAAAATTATGTCTTTTGTTTGCTCACTAATCTTTGTCAATATAGCATCCCCATACCTAATATTTAAGTTGTCTGTGATTAAACTTATAATTTTTAATTCTTCTAAAAGAAGATTCTAAAATTCTAAAAGAATGTTCTAAAATTCATTTATACTCATATCAATTTTAAAAAGAGAGAAAATGAAAACTCAAATCGGAAGTAAAATTTCAGGTGTTATTGAACCAGTTATAGGTTACTTGACTAATAATTTTACACTATATTTATAGTCATTTCTTATCAAAATGCACTCTCATTAGTTAATATAAAAGATTCTTAAATACATAGTTATTAAGTTTAACAATTGACTTGTTATCTCCAGATCATAAATTACGTAATAATTAATAGTCATGGAAATGTAACCTTTTAGTGGCTTAAAAATCATGCACATAAATGTTTACTTAATGGATTTTTAAAATTTTGGTAAATAAATAAATAGAGCTTTCAAACAAAAGAAAATTGTCCATTCTACAATTTTGTTTGAGGAACATATTTTTCCAAAACCACAATTTTGGATTAATTTCAATAGCATATTGAGTGAAACATATTAATAAACCATTTGGAAAAGAGGAACAAAGAGTTCTGTGCTTCACTATGCCCAATACTGCTTGTTTTGTTTGGCCATCCTAACTTAAGGAAAGAAGTTTCAGTGGGAATTGTTTAATAATTTAGTGAGAGATGGACGTGTTTTGGAAAGAGCACTCAGAAACAGAGCTTAATGGCCAGCAAGGAATATGGGAATGAGAACAGCTTGCAGACTGGATACTATAAATAAGAAATAAGAAAGATTTCTGGACTGTCTCTTAAAACTAAATACGTACAAATTCACATAGTGTCAGATTTAACTTGATTTATTTTTAAATGGGAAAATAAAAGAGTCAAAAATAAATGAGCTCAGCTTTCTGCAGTACCTAATACTTCATGATGGTTAAGAATAAAAATCACTTATTTCATACTATCAGGTGACTACCCTTATTATGGTTGATTTAAAGACACATAAGCTACTAAACAACACCTTAGGCAGAACTGTCTATTTCAATTGCTAAATCTACCAAATATAAGCAGAAGAAGCAGTTAAGAACTCAGCTATGCAGGAAGGCAAGTTAGAGCTTTTAAAGTAAAATAAACTTACCTGTGCTGAGAATTATGCTGTTGTGTTTACTACATTGATGTAATTAATTAGATGTAGATATTTCCCAAATTAGAAATAATCATCTATGTACATCCTATACATACATATGAATTTAAAAATATATAAGTCATCCCAAATGACTTAGAGCACAAAAAGCATCTTCAGGTTAGAGAGATAACTGGTCAATTAGATAACCACACTTCCCCTACTTCAGCAGGTGTCCAGGAAATGTACATGAGTCCTGCTACCTCCTCTAGTGGTTTAATGCCTATATGGAATTATATGATAATTGGCTTGCATCAGCTTTCCTGGAAGCCTAACTACTATTTGTTATACTCTTTATATAAACATAATGTATTTGGATTCCAAATAACTGACTTAAATAAATAGTCTTTGAGGGTTTTGTTTTAATTTTTTTATCTTTATTGTATTTTTTCTATTACCTTTTAGTCTCTTTATACCTCTCCCCCAGCAATCACCACGCTGTTGACCCTGTGCATGAGTCCTTTTTCCTTCTTGCTCAATCCCTCCACCCGCTAACCTCCCCTACCACTAGCTGCCATCCTGTTCTCCATCTATGAGTCTCTGTTTTGCTTGTTAGTTCAGTTTGTTCATTAGATTCCACAAATGAATGAAATCATATGATATTGGCCTTTCTCTGACTGGCTTATTTCACTTAGTATAATGTTCCAGGTCCACCCATACTGTCACAAAGGGTATTTTTTCATTTTTTATGCCTGAATAGTATTCCATTGTGTAAATATCATATAGTCATTTTATCCACTCATCTGTTGGTGGACACTTGGGCTGCTTCCATATCTTAGTGATTGTAAATAACACTGCAATGAGCATAGAGGTGCTTATGTTCTTTCAAATTCGTGTTTTGGGTTCCTACAGATATATTTCCATAAGTGGAATCCCTGTGTCAAAAGGCAGATCCATTTTTAATTTTTTGAGGTATCTCCACACTGCTTTCCACAGTGGCTGCACCAGTCTGCATTCCCACCAACAGTGCAAAAGGGTTCCCCTTTCTCTACATCCTCACCAGCACCTGTTTGTTGATGTATTGATGATAGACATTCTGACAGGTGTGAGATGGTATCTCATTAAGGTTTTAATTTGCATTTCTGTGATGATTAGTGAGGTTAGCATCTTTTCATATGAATATTGGCCATCTGCATGTCCTTGGAGAAGTGTCTATTCACGTCCTTTGCCCATTTTTTAAATTGGGTTGTTTGTTTTTTTGGTATTAAGTTTTGTAATACTATATAAATTTTGCATATTAACCCATTATCAGATGTATCAGCCAATATGTTCTCCCATTCTATGGGCTGTCTTTTTATTTTGTTGATGATTTCCTTTGCTGTGCAAAAACTTGTTAGTGTGGTGTAGTACAGCCATTGACAGACAACACCTTATGATCCCCTGGGACCTGAGAGGGCAAACACACTCTCCTGTCTCACAGTGGCTGAGGAACGTGGATGTTAGAGTCTGGCTCAGTAGAGTTCTGAAATACAAGGTGATCTGTAAGTATAAATCTGAAGTTGATTTAAAATATTATAAAAAAGGCAATGATTTCTGTACATTATTCTCTCTACCAGTACTTTTTTTTTAATATGAACAAGGAAAACACCATGTAGTGCAATATTTTTTCCCATTTTAAACAAATTAAAAAGTAACATTGGAATAATCAGACATGGCATGCAAATTATATTCTGAAATTTTTCTGACATGAATTGAAAAAATGTAATATTATGATCTGATACATATAAAGTTGTCCTGGGTTGAATACAAATTCACGTCCACCCAGAATCTCAGAATCTGATCTTACTTAGATACAGGATCTTTGCAGAGCTAATTAAGGTAAGGGAAGATCAAACAGAATTTGGAAGGGTTTAGGCCAATGTTGGTGTACTTATGAAATTTTAACGCAGAGACATACACAGAGGGAAGAGAATGTGAAGGAACACGGAGAGAAGGCCATGTGATGATGGAGGCAGAGGCTGGAGAAATAGGTCCACAGACAAGGAACATAAAGGGATGTTGGCAACCACAAGAAGCAAAGAGGGACCTGCCTGATTGCGTCAGTCACTAGTGTAAATTTCCTCACTTCTCCTTCCTTCACCCCAAAGAAAAATGCCTGTCCCTATGTCTCTTCCAAAATAGAGGCAATCTGTGCCTAGGATATAAAAGTTGGAAAAAAAAAACTATGCTACAAATAGCAGCTATAGATATTAGGTATCAGATACTTTAAACAATTTGATTTGATCCTCTCAACAACACCACAGGATAAGTACTATTGATATTTTAGAGATGAAGAAATTAAGTCTCCAAGAAGCTAATTGCTTAAATTCACCATAACTTGCGTATGCCAGAGTTCCAGTGAGTCCGTCAGAGATTCAACTTTCGTGTTATGTCCGCTCCGCAGGGTAGTGTAAATACAACAGGATGACTCAGGGGCACACATATCAGCTGACGTCGGGGGTAGAGTTTGGAGCCCATTTTAGGCTTGGGAGGAGGGTTTAATTGGCATTAAGTAAAAGCGTTAAAGGGCATCTCTCTCTCTCTTACATTATAGCATCTAGAAACCTATGGAATGGTAAATAACACTCACCCATCTAGTTTTTCTATGCCCCAGCCTGAGAGTTCTTTTAAACACAATAAATGTGCAGGAAAACTCATTTCCCCCAAATATTAATATATATCAGGAAGCTCAGCTGTGCTCCATCACCTTGTGATTCTCTGGCTGGAAAAGCACGATGGCTTCATGGGAAGATCTCCCTGCTGAAACATGGAGAAGCTGTTTCTTACTTTCTTCCAAAACTAGAGGGTGAGCCCACAGGGGAAATATGCTCCTAATATGATAATTAAACACAGGGTAAATTATTTTTAATTAATAGTTTTCTTCTTCTATAAGCCTAAGGTTTTCTAATAAGACTAACTAGTTCCAGTAAAAAAGTTGATATCTGAAATAAAATAGGTAATCCTGGTATGTGATTCAAAAAACACTGAGCATGACCTATAATATATACTATTCATATTATTGCTCTTTTTAAGGCTCTCTCTTAAGAAATATTTGTGTGCTTTTTAATGCCCCACAGCATAGTCTGTCTCACCTCAACTTTCTTCAAGAGTTTGTAAATTTTTGAGAACTGCCTTTTACGTCCTTTGCCACTGACATTCTTTTGCTTCTTGATCTTTGCTATGCCCAGATGGGTATTTAGATTTAGACACACAGTTTCTTATCTAAGTTTCATCTGACATGTGTTTCTTTGCAGCTCTAAGTTGGATAGTCCAGTACTCATTTCCAATTTTAAAATAAAAACCATTTCTCTGTCTACATGTCCCCAAGTCTTAATCTTATTCAAGCCAACTTTCCTTTGGAAAATCAGAACAACAAACTATTTACAAACAAATAAAATGCCCTCTGCAGGCAGAAGACTAAAAGAATCAGAATTTTCTCAAGGGATCCCTTTTTCACATTAACATGTATGGCATGCGTACTGTGCCAGGCACTGTACTTCCCATGTGTTAACTCATAAAATGTTCAAAATAGGTCCATAAAGCAAGAAACTAAATACAAAGAGGTTAAATAAACTGCTTAAGCTTATATAAATAATAACCAGACCAGAGATTCGAATTCAGCCAATCTGACATCAAAGATGATTTAGCCACTAAATTTTATATTTCTGTAGGAATATTAGCTTCCTTATGGAGGTTTTGTCACTTTTTCTTAGAGTGAGCAGAGTGCCTTCATAACAAGGGGCCTCGCTAATGTATGATGTATTTTTCTTCCCCCTAAGTGAATGTGCATGTAGTTACCAAATGTCTAGAGGCAGGCTTTCTAACTCCCTAGAAAAGCTTTTTTTTTCTTTTTATTAAATGTATTGGAGTGACACTGGTTAAGAAAATTATACAGGCTTCAGGTGCATAATTCCTCAACACATCCTCTGTGCACTGTATTTTGTGTTCACCACCCCAGTCACGTCTCCTTCCATCACCATTTATCCCACCTATACACTCCTTCAACTCCCCCAACCCCTTTTTCCCCAGGGAATCACCTCACTATTGATTGTGTCCATGAGTTTTTTCTCTGTCTTTTCTTTCTTTTCTTACTAAAAAAACTTTCCTTGCAACCCAAAGATTCCTTTCCAACCATCATGCTAATTTTTCCATCTGGCCTTATTTCTTTAACTTATGGCTTTGAAATATGCAAAAAGACTATGGTGTACTTCTAAACTAATATCTTTTCCTGTGATATCTCCCAAGCACAAGGTCTGGCACAAGAGCACTTACTAAATATTGCCTTCATATGAGAGAAGTATTTATGAAGAGATTTGCATAGGAAGAACGGACAAAGACCACTGCTTTTCTGAGGCTAGTGTGAGACTAATCACAACTTTAATCCAATGGGCACAGTGAAATATTTATGAATTTGCATATTCATAGTATTTGTAAATTTATATATTTAAACATTTAGTATTAATAAAATTAATTTATAAGTAAATGAATTATAAATCTTATATTTTATATTATACACTATATGTCTTTGTGTTGAGAATACTTAACCTATTCTTCCTTGTACAGAAGGTATTTCTGTGATGATATTGGACAGGACGATATTGGGGACAGGGACAGAATTGAGAGGAAGTTTATCTCCAACATCAAGAAAGAAATATTTGTTCAATATATTTCAATATTCCATGCTTTGTACATATTCCCACAAATTTTTAAAAGTTGTTTTTGCAATTTAAAAGAGTTTAATCATTTCAAAATCCTTAATTGACTTAAATTCATATCTGATATCTTTAGAAGACCTTCTATAAACAAAGAGTAAGTATACTTTCTTCCCTTTGTTCAGGTCTCCCAAAGTCACTCATTTTCTTTGGCTGGATAGCACCTGTAGCCCTCGGTTCTCAATTATCGATAAAAATAAAAACCACAGTGCCACAAAGTGGATATTTCTGTGAATCACACTGAGTTCAGGGTACACACACACACACACACATATTGGGAACCTTAGGGAATTGCTTTTATTTGGGGGAAAACACACTTAATTATAATGTATTCTTTCCCAAGTGAATGTCCAAACATTCTCAAAGAAATCCTTCAGCTGCTGCTGGGAAGCAGGCTTGCTTATACAGTACTTGCTCTTTTATTGGTCCTAGCAATAAGCCCAATTTGCCTTCTTAGTACAGAACTACTGTACCCAGACTTACAATTTCTTATGAAAGAGACAGCCAATTCCCTGGTGAATTTGGGAGTGGGGTGTGTGTGTGTGTGTCTTTGACCTACTTAACCCTTAGGGAAATCAACATGCACTTAAAACATCCAAACAATTTTTCCCCAACTTTCTTAAGAAACAAAATTCAGCTGAGCTGCTTTATTTCTGCAAAGTTTTGTTATAGTTAAATTTCATAGCTGAATGAGCAAGTGCATTTCTAGAAAGAGATTTTGTTTTTTGGAAATTTTGTGCAATATAATAAACTGAAATACTGTTCTTTTGCTGAATGCATGCAAATCTGTAAGGGAAAATATTTCACCAATTTCAATCTTTACATTTTGATATTAAAGAGCATTTAAAAAAACACACAAAGGACTTGGACCTACAGTGACAACATGTATGTCAAAGTAACATCTTGCATACATGTTTTCTAATGACTTCCAAATCCATAAGAATTACCTAAATTCTTTCCTCCAGATTTCTTGATCCCTCTAACTCATAAAGTTAAGACTTAAGTAGGTTTGTATATTCAGTGATTCTGATTCTCAGGCAGGTATTTGGAAACTGTAAAGCCAGCTCCCACATTTAGGTTGCAAGTGAATTGATGATAAAAATCCAAGTAACAAGAGCATTTCCCAGTGCCTTTAAAAATATCTAAAGTTTAATTAACTTTATAATTCTTAATTCTTGTAAAAATAAATGTTTATTTTTCAGTCTCATTAAGTTTTAATTTAATTTATTTAAATTCATTAAATAAAGTGATTATCTGAATTTTTTAATGATTTTTTTTAAACAAGAGTAGTGGATCCATACAGATCTAGGATATTTAAGGAGTCCACTCTCTTTGATACTGAATGCAAAATTGTGTGACTGTGTAGATATTCATTTAAGAAGACCAAGTCTATTTTTTCCAATTTTCAAAAGGTTCTATGACCCAAAATATTAAAAGCCATTCTTGCTAATGAGTAGGCACTTACTAGAGCAGAGAATATGTATTATCATGCTTTTTACCATTGTATACCTTAGATTTAAGTGCCAAGTACATTTATTTTGAAGAAGGAGGAAAGAAAGAAAAGAAAAACGATAGGAAAGAGGGTGGGAAGCAGAGGGAGGAAATGATATGTTACCTATTTTTGTTGTTGTTCCTTTCCTAGATGATTTGTCAGTAGACAATATGGGGTGGCTACTACAGACCCAGGGCTGGAGTGTCAGCTGCAGACAAGACAGGCATTGCAGTTGGAGCTCTCCAGGAAGCAGACACTGAGTTGGATCTGGGTATGCAACTCTTTGTATTGGGAAGTAATACCAGTGAAAGGAAAAGAAAGGAAGAAGGAATGATGAGGTCCGACAAAGGTTATATCAGCTCCACAGGAGCTGCAGATTAAAGGTTGTCCCTTAGAGGAGTCCCATCTCAGGGGCAGATGGCTAAGTACTTGGCTTACAGCCATTTCAAGCAGTGTTTCCTGAGCTCAAAAGCAGAGTCTGACCACGAAGTTAACAGCTGGAGGCTGTTGAATAACCACACTTCTAGAAGTTGGCATGGTTTTTCTTAAAGGGGGACCTGAAAGGCATATCTCTGAGTCTTCTACACAAGGTAAGAACTAGTTTCTTTTACTGTAGAAAACAACCTAAAAAAACTCAACTTCTCTCTAGCAAAATGTCAGCTCCAAATAACAAGGGAAAATAATTCCTTTTGTGCAAAGGAGGACTCCAGCAGAGGAGTCTCTAGGCATTCATCCATCTCCGCAATGCATTCTTCTATAACTTCACCTTGTTTATTAGGGCTTTCCCAACAAACGCACTTCTGACTATTTAGGATTGAAAAATAACATTGATCAAAAGGTTCAAGAAAACTGGTAAGCCTCTATTTCTCATAAAAAAGTAAGGCATTCAAATGGATATCATTAGGCAAGCTTAAATTGATTGAATATACTTGTTTCTCTTTTTGCCTCCCTTTTTACGAGTTTCCATGGGAATCTTTGTAGAGCAACCGACAACAGCTGAATCTATATGTGCTCTAGCAGGACTAGTTTCAATTAAAGCCTTGCTGCATCTGCTCCTTGCGGCTCATGAAAAATAAAATCAACATAAATTTATTGAATGATTAATATGTACCCAAGATTATGCAAAATCTCCACGAGGGATTCGAAATACAAGAAAACTCTTGCCCGTGTTCCCTCATGGAAATGAGAAATGAAGCTGGACACATGTTCATTAGGAGCATGAGTACCTTAGATTAACTTTTCCATATCTCTCTTCACACACTCTCTACATCACACTAACTGAAATGACTTTCTTCAATTTCAGGAAACGGATAGGCTTGCAGTAGGTAAAAATGTAAGTTAAAGAATAGTATTATATGATAGATAGCCAGCCACTGATTCATTCAGTAGCTCAAACAGCCAATGAATATACATTCAGTATCTACAATTTGTCCTATAATAGGGGCCCAAGGGAGAAAAATTAATAAGAGAGACAATGCTCTTTTCTTCAATTAATTTATATATGAAAACATTGATAATAATAACTTAAAAATTACAAAGGCTAGGAATTAAATAAAATAAATAATATTATAAAGGGTAAATAAGGTGGATTGGGGAACTGGTAGGTTTTATATAGCCTCTCTAAGGAAAGGCACTTTGATTAGATATAATTTAACTGTGATCTGACAAAACAATCAAATGACATTATGGTAGGAGACTATTCAAAAGATAAGATTACTAGAAAGAAAAATAAAAATTTCTGAAATGGAAGTAAGTTCAGTCTGTTCTAGAAATGTGCTGTCCTCTAGGAATATAATGCAATGTACATAAATAATTTTAAATTTTCTAGGAACCACATTAAAAAGTAAAAATACAGTGCTTCAATTATATTAATATTTAATTTGCTTTATTTTATTTAATATAGCAAAAATAATACCTTTCATAATGTTATTAATAAAAAATTAATGAGATACTTTACATTTACTTTTATACTGTCCTTGAAATGTGTACATATTTTAAACTTACAGAACAAAAGAATTGGTATTCAAATTTATAAATATGATGATTATATTTTAAGTGATCGACAGTCACTTGTGACTAATAGCTACCATATTAAGAAATATAGTTCTAGATATTGTAGAAAGATCACTCTCTGGTGTCTAGGGAAGAGAATAGACCAAAGCAAATTTGGAGGAAAAGATAACATATAGATCAAATAGGGCCTCTTAGTCAGAGGCAATGAATTTGGACCATATCCCAGTTATTGAAAGTCACAGGTTAAACAAGAAATCAGTATGACATGGCCATGGCTTGTTTTAGTCCTTTCAAGCTGCTGTATCAAAATATCACAGACTAAGTAGTTTATAAAATACTGAAATGTCTTTCTCAGTCTGAAGGATAGAAGTGCAAGATCATTTCTCTGGCATGATTGGGGAAAGGCTCTCTTCCAGGCTGCGAACTTCTAGTTGTATCTGCACATGGCAGAAAAGACTAGAGCTCCATGGGATTTCCTTCATAAGAGAACAAATTCCATTCATGAGGACTCCAAAGTTCATGACTACTCACCTCCGCAAAGTCCTTGCTTACTAATACCATCGCCTTTGAGTGTTCGTATTTTAACATATGCATTTGTATTATATGTTTTCATTACCATTTAGTCCCCTTATACACCCATGCCCCCCACCCCCAACAATCACCACACTCTTGTCCATAGTGGAAGGACACAAACATTCAGACCATAGCACTTCTTTAAAGTATCTGTGTGTTGTCTAGAGAATGGACTGTAGAGGGGGCAAGAGAGTAGATGCAGAAAAACAATTAGGAGCCTTTTGTAGTTTTCTCTGGGATACCTATGGTGGCATGCACAGGGTTGTGGCAGTGACCTAAGTGGGGATAATATAGGGCTGGGCAAAAGGAGGTTTACAATTTCATTGTGACATTCATTTGAGTTAATAAAGCTATTGTAATAATCACAACTTGCTTGTCTTTATCCATACAAACAACTGTAAACCTAGTTTGCCCACCCCTGTATGCATTTGTACGTTAAAGGTAAAAGTCCACCAGTCTGAATTCTGTGAGAGACAGAAGATGTGGAATAAGTATAAAGAATTAGAAATGACTTTGCTTTGTTTGTTTGTTTGTTTTGTTGTATATCTTTTAAAATATTTTGCTGGACCAGTAGGTAGGTGGTGGTGGTAACACATACAGTGCAATCAGAAAGACTTGAGGTTTCAGAGGATTAAAAATAAAGATTTCATTAATTGTGTAAAGTGTGAAATGACAAATATGATTGAAAACGGTGAGTGCAAAATTTGATTAGTTGGTATGGAATCCTGATTTTAGAGGCATCAGTGTTTAGATATTGCTTAAAGTTAAGAGACAAATGAGAAGACCTAGAGAATGGAAGGGAGATGAGAGAAGGGAAATTGAGAAGGAAGTGAGGGATGTGACAAAATGTTGGGAATTGGTTAGGAGCATAACAGCAGTTTTCATTGACAGATAGTAGCAAAAAGTCTAGTTGGAGTACCATATAGAGAGATGGGAGGTGAAGTAATGGAGGCAAGATTAAAAAAAAATTTTAAGGAATGTATAAAGAGGAGCAGAATAATGAGCCAGGGACTGGAGGAGAGATGTAAGATAAAGGGAAAAAAATTTAATGCATTCATATTTAAGGTTGAAAATAATAACTTTTAATTTCCTACAACTCAATAATCCATTACCCAAGAACTCATGATTCAAGACAGCAAGATATTAATTACATGAGGTAAATCTAAGAATCTGAGATTTAGCTTAATCAACTTCCCCAAAATCCCAAAGAAGTTTGCAAAACCAAGATGCAAACTCATAATAAGTCCAGGCCCTGAACTGCATGTTATACTGTTTCTCAGGGAGAAAAGTAGAATTTCTGGCAAACAGATCTCCTTTACATACAGTGGTATCAAGTAAGAGGTACCTGATTAGCCTGGTTACAAAGTGATGAGACCCCACACTAAGACTGGAATTGTACAAAGAGACAAAGAGATGATGGAAGAGGCATTAACAACCAAACAAGATCTTCACTAAAGATAACTTCTGGCTCAAAAGCTCCTGCAAATATAAATATATGGTAGTCTGTATCTATCATGAATTTGACTTTCACAGAACACTTCAATTTAATACATTTTATCACATCCTTCATCTTTTTATCTGAATTCTGTTTTTCACACCTTCATTGACTAATGATGATATTAAGCTATTACTTGACAGGACTGCCCCCTAGTTGTTTTAGGAACTTTTATAAAAATATGCTTGATCATCTGTTGTATTTTCTAGTGTCCCCTTATGTGTAAAAGCAAGTTAACTTCTTTAAGGGAAGTGTTAACAAAAACAGCAAGCAGAGAAAAGACCAAATTCAAAATCATTAGTTTAGACTGATTTAGACAATTCGATTCTGATATGACAAAAGATTTAGTTTGAAACTCACAGATACCTTTTGGGTTTAGTACTTATGTAACACTATGGGTAATGTTCAGCCTTCTCTTTGGAATCTCAGTGGTGACTGTCGGCTGCTGACTGAGCTCTTCTAGAAGCTGGTCTCACCAGGATTTTCCATACAACTGGGAGGTTCCATGTTAGGCCAGTTACCAACATACCTCTCACGATGCCAGGATAGCACAAGATAATATAGGATCTTAATTACTGGCCAGTTAACCTTTCAAATTTGTTAAACTTGTATTTAAAAAAAAATCTCTAAGAGGTAAACATTTTGGTATTATATAGAAAGGAGACTAAAGTCTATGTGAGTTTTTTTCAAAATCTCAAGCTAATAAGTGGCAGAACCAGAATTCAACCCAGTTATGATTTATAGCAAACTATGAACTCTTAGTGTAGCATTGAACTGACTTCTGAGAAATTACTTGAGAAGTAGGTCCTGTGATAGTTGTCTAGCTCCACCATAGAAGTCATTGCCCTTTCTCCATGGTATGTAATTTGTGTTACAGGACATATTACTACTACTTCTCCATGGTCTGAGGAGTAGAAGATTGCAGTGGTTATTACAAGATAGAGGTGGCTATAATTAGGATCAACAAAACTGAGGAAACAGGACTATTGAGTCCCAACAGATTAGTGATATTTGATAGAAGCCTATAAATATGGATCATGCAAACAAATTTTCTATCCAATAAGTGCTTCAATCTATCATAATTTTCCCTAATTTTATCATTGCTAATTACTTTTTGTTGTTGTTTGACTTTAGTACTGGAATCTTGCAATTTCATGCCTATTCTTCCTTGGTGCATTGTTCTTTTAATTAAATTTATTTGGGTGACAGAGGTTAATAGAATTATGTAGGTCTCAACTGTACATTTCTATGATACAAAATCTGTATATTGTACTGAGTGCTTTTTAAAAATTTACATTTTAAATCCTCTTTCTTGCTGCATACAGTTGTATGATATAATCAGGCAGGTCCATGCAGCACTTAAGGACTCAAAAGATGCTCTAAAGCCTTTGGACCAGTTGATCAATAATGTTACAATAACTTTGGTCAAAGTCAATGCAAAATTTTTGTGACCCAAAGACATTTTCTGAGTGTCTAATTTTGTAAACTATTTTAAAGCCTCATTAGGACATAGCAGTTCTTTCCTTTTATGACTGTTGAGAGATTGTACATTTTTAAATGGATCACCTTCACAGTCAAAGATTGTAGATCAAATTGTTAAATTCTGGTTAAACATCGAGCACCTGTTAGTCAACTAATTTAACAAAATTGTCCACAGTGACAGTTCTGAATGGATCTATAGAAAGAGGCTGTAGTTCAAATCCTGGAAATCTCAAGTGAAGCTTCAGTAAATTAAGCTATTCATTTATTCCTTCTTTCATTTATCCAGTGAATAAGCATTTACCTCAAGCTTGCTATTAGCTTGGCAGAGGGTGGAGTGCTAAACATGCAATAATTAGCAGACCTTTCAAGGAGTATAGTGAAAGAGACATACTCTAATAACTAGTAAGTATTACAAATACCCATGTGCTAGAAATAAGCATGGGATATCATGATAACAATATGTAAAAGTCACAGACTTGGTATTGCTCAACAAAAATCTATTCTGTGAAGTGAAAAGAAAGCCAAAATAATATTTTATATAATATGGAAAAATCCCTTAATATCCATGTAGATTGTCACAGGTAACTTAGATAGTATGACTTCACCAGAATGGAGAAAAATTGCAAGTACATCTTTAACAGTGATACAAATAGATAGATATAGATATGGACCCAGAGAAAACATAGACCCATCCATTGGCCGTACTGTGCACCATTCAGAAAATGTTGTGGGAACTGATAAAAATATAATTGAATGTCACTGTATTCATACATTATTGTATTAGCTGACTACCTATGATCTGTTGCTTAAACTGATGTTATTTATTTTACTTTATTTTTTAAAACTTTATTATTGTTGTTCAAGTACAGTTGTCTCCATCTCTCCCCCAAAACTCCCCCCCCAACCCAGCCATCCCCCCTCCCACCCTTGATCCCACCCCACTTTGGTTTTGTCCATGTGTCCCTCATAGATGTTCCTGAAAACCCTTATAACACGTATAACAAGACAACATTGTCTGAATAAGTCCAAACTATATTAAATGAGATTAAAATTCTGAGTTTTTTTTTTAAATCCGCGGATATTTATCTGATCAGAAGTTAATTTTAGAGAACTTGGAAGATAATATTAATTTCAATTAAAAGGAAGAAATTCACTTGGGTATTGCCAGTATCTCCAAACAGGTGTGACAGCCAAACATTGAATTTAACCTGTGCAATCGCTGGTGAAGAAGAACAGACACCAGCCCTGAACCATCAATATCGGTGAGCCAGTGGGCATTGGTCAAATGTTAGACACACTATCTCTGACTAATTGTTTTCTATCTTAGTATTTGGACAATTATTGCATAAATGCTAAGCAATGCAATAAATCAGTGTAACTTATCTACTGTCAAAAAATCCAAGGTCAATCATTAAATACTTTCTTGTTCCACAAACTTGGGAGGTAAAAATATTCATGTTCAAAAGAGTCCATATGCGATTTACCTAAGTATTTCAGGCAAGTCACATTGACTAGACCTTACAACAGAGTATTGAGTGAAACAAGATGTTCTGGAATGGGATTTAAGATATCTGGGAAAAAATGATGCAGGCACAAGCAGATGATTTGGAGAGTAATTTGGCAATAGTAAGCCACTTTATAATAGCATTTATAATTCTCTTCATATTTATTTATTATTGTGACACAAGTTTTATATTTTTAATTGATGCAAAGTATATGAAACAGATTTTATTTCATGTAATTTTAATGGTCCAATAATATTTCCCAGATATATGTCCACCCCATGTGCCCTATATGTCACACATTCCGGACACTAACACCGTCATTATGTTGGATATTTTTTGTTAGAACATTAGTTAAAGGGGTATTCCCTAACATAATGCTTGTATAAAAAAATTAAAATTCCACAGTGTAAAGCTCTTCAAATAATATTCAGGAAGATAAAAATCTGAGCCTGATTATCACACATTTGAGATGTACTAGTGAGAGAATAGATGGGCATATTGCTAAGGATATTTATGTGTCTTTGGTTTTATCTTTAAGCAGAGGTGAAGAAAAACACATTTTAATTATTCTCTCTTTGGGGGGATTAAGTTGGACTGCTTTGCCTCACCGACCATCAGGTTCCAGAGAAATTTAGCCAGTTGAGTGGTTATGAGAGAAATACCCATGGCTGTTGTAGTTCTGTATCTTCATACTTGTGTATTTGTGCTTTGCACCATTCTCCTAACTTTGCTGTCTTTCTGAGTCACTATCCCTGCCCCATCTTTTTAGATATAACATAACACATTTTAAACACACAAAAAAATGAAAATATCTGCAATGATATTGGAAAAAATTTAGTGAGTTCCCAATTGATAAATTATATTAAATAGTGCACATCAGATAAACACCTTGTCCTGAGTTATTAATAAATTCACATAAAGCCAGTAATAAGATCTGTGAAATATTCAGATTATTTAATCAAAGAAAAGTACTGGAGAAAAATTCTACCTTCTTGTTATGCATATACCATACTGTAGAGCAGAATTGACAATGCACTTATATAGCTTGTACACTACAGCATTTAATGAGAATCAAAAGACCTAGTAAAGTAAAATTATCTTGTGCAAACCTGTTAGGCCATCTGAATATCTGCCATAAGGTTTATTTCTTTAGTTAAGACATTGCTTGCTAAAGTTCAGTGTTAAAATAAAGCTTCGTATCTGGGACACGTGTATATTCAAACAGCTGCTGAATTATATTGTTTTTACTACATTATACTCTTTCTCTTAAATGTGACCACAGTCATAAGGAAGGAGGATAAGTGACAGATAAAAGCTGATGTTAGGCAAATGTTAAGATATGGGTTATTGCTATGAACATTGAGATGCATAGGTTCTTTTGCATTGGTGTTTCAGGGTTCTTAGGGTATAATCCCAGAAGTGGAATTGCTGGGTCAAAAGGCAGTTCCATTTTCAGTTTTCTGAGGAAATTCCATACTGTTTTCCACTGTGGCTGTACCAGTCTGCATTCCCACCAACAGTGCATAAGGGCTCCCTCTTCTCCACAACCTTGTCAGCACTTGTTTGTTGATTTGTTAATGATGGCCATTCTGACCAGTGTGAAGTGGTATCTCATTGTGGTATTAATTTGCATCTCTCTGGTGGCTAGTGACGCTGAGCATCCTTCCATATATGTCTCTGGGCCCTCTGTATGTCCTTATTGGAGAAGTGTCTGTTCAGGTCCTTTGCCCATTTTTTAATTGGGTTATTTGTCTTCCTGGAGTGGACTTGTGTGAGTTCTTTATGAATTTTAGAGATCAAACCATTGTCCTAGGTATCATTTTCAGATATATTTTTCCAATGGTTGGTTACAAAGGAAGTAGGTTTGAGAGTAGGAGGAGGGGATGGTTGGGGTGGGTGGCATGGTGAGGGAAAAATGGAAATAACTGTACTTGAACAACCATAAAAAATGATAAAAATGAAGATATGGGATATTGGCTAGAGTAAAGCTGTGCAGTGAAGGGCCTTAATATAAAAAGGTAAGCATAAAACACTTTACAATAACCTTAATAGGACAAAAGGACTGAAAGCACCCACTATGAGTTGTGCTAGGGTCCCTGAACATTATCTATCCAGTACTCTCAATCACTCCATGTGCCAGAGATTCTTTTCTCCATGTTTTAGATTAGGATATTGATGTGCAGGAAAATTAATAAAGTGTATGAGTAACAGACAAAAATAAAGGTAGTGATGACAAGCTTTCTCTGAAAAAAAAAAAAAAACCCTGCACGTCTAAGATAATATAAGAATTATCCTAGTTATTAATGAGAGAGAAAGTCTGAGACAAGACAAAGGAATGGGGGAAATAGAAGAAAGAGCTTTTAGGAAAAGGAGGAAATAAGTAACCAATTATTAGTTACGCACATGCAGCAATTGCTTCCAGTGGCATCCATAATAATGATGATTGTAACCATGATCACAGAGATAGGGCACCAAAACCAGATCAGATGGAGGAAATTTGGGTCATAAGCTGGCCTTATATCACCAAATCTTTCTTGAAATTCAGGAGTGTATTACCTGCCATCCTCCGGCCCTTCTCATGATAAAATGGCTAATCTGCCCCCGTAGTGCTAAACTGTCCTAAATCTTTATTTTTATTCTTGACTAAATTCATTGACTCTACAAATTTTAAATCATGCTTATAGATGCAAAATCTTTAAAGTGAATTTTTATTTTCTGTCTCATCTCGGTCCTGGAGCTTGTTTCTTCATTGGAAGTGGTTGTAAGTGATTGACAGATATAGAAACACTGGACCAACTCCCACAGAACCACTTCTTTGTCTACAAAATACAATAAACACCTGTTTATACTGCATGGTGAGGATCTGGGATGCTTTGGTTAATTGTATATTCTACTTCGCTGAGAAGCTGTCTGACCGGGGAGAATTAACAGATGGTCATAAAAATGTAGTGTGTATTAAACCTGTTAGTTCTGGACTTACTATTTTTTATTCATTTTAATATATTCATGGAAATATTTTTGATGCTGTGTAAATTAAGCATCTAGCATTCATAAATTGTTTATACAGTAGATAAGGTGGAGAACATAACTTATAACTGCTTGCATTTCTGAGAGTGTGAACTTTTTAAGATTTTTATGTTGAATAAGCTGCCATAATTACTGATTTCTTACCCATGAAATGAATCAGCTGCTATTGCGTACATTGACCAAAGCTGTCTTTTTGTTCAAAAGATTCGAGCCAGTGGTATTCAGGGTACATCTACAGGAGCCACTTTCATTTTCAACAATATCATATTATTTTTTTCCCAAACACCATGTCCAACCACATCTATAATAAAGCTGTGGACAAATTTTGTGTGTCACTTATTTCAGCAATAATTACAAGGAACTGCATGTTAAATACAATCAGCATTGTGTGAGGCTCCCATTTCATTATTTGACTGTATAATACACGTATCTGTAGAGTGAGTAATTTTCAATCACCTGGGGTCATATTCATTCATGGGTATTTCACAGACCAGCCGTATCTAAAGGCCTGGGGTCCTTAGAAACTGAGCTATAAACTGTTCATTAAAATTTCAATCATTTCACACCTAGTAGCATATGCCGCATGCTACATATCCAGTGAAGAAATTGCATAGCACTCTAAAATTCCAGTGTATTCAGCTCTGGGTAGCTCTTTGAGCAGAGGCTAACCTGAGCCGCCCACCCTCCTTCAAAGAATAGCTAGCATGTGGCTCTATAATTCCTACTCTTCTGAGTGAAGGGAAATGTCACAGTTTAGTTTTTTCATGGCAGATGAGAGCTGAATCTCAACAGCCATAAGCTTCTATAGCACTGTGCAAAGTATAGTTAAGAGACTGAAGAATCGTCACAACTTACATTTCTTTATTGACAGTTGGGCTCATTTTTATAGAATAGTGAAATAAATATATAAAAGGATACATCTATTTCCTGATCGCAGCACACTAAAGGTGGGTGTAGACATATCAGATAGCAGACTGAGTTGTGTTATCTTACGGAAAAATTCAGGTTTGGGCTCCGCACATTTTCATTAGATGCATCACAGAGTGGGAACTCAAGCAGCTTCCCTAATCTGTTACATAAATATCGTCTTCAGAACAGATGTCCTCGAAATCAGTGGTTCTGATCTTTTCTTGGATTCATTCCATAATATTCTATAAAATTGCATATGCCCTCTAATGAGAAAAATGTACATACATAGATATATTCATAATGATGTTTCCATTTTAAAAACTTCAAGTAGCAACCAAATCACTTTTGTGTGTCCACAAACTCAAGATTTACAACCACCCAAAGGAGAAAAGGTGTTGGCATCAAGGAGGACTTAAACCTCCATTACTCCAGGCAGAAGCTGTATGTTAAAAAGTCCTTAAGGCAATTTAAATCTCAAATCAGTTTCTTATTCCCAGTTCAAGGCAGGGCACTCCCGAGGGGTGTTTCTGGAGCCCAGAGAAGGCACAGCTCTCACTGGAGCTGCCTGGGACAGTCAGATGCTCTATGTGCCCTTGAGACAGCTTGTTCCCCCACACGCAGAAGAGGCCAGCTTATGTAACTGCTCCTTAAACATTTGCTTCATTTCCGTACTAAATGTACTCATACGTGTTGAAGGAATTTAAAGTACTCCACTGAAATCTGCTGAAAAAATACTCATTTAAAAGTTTTATTCAGTACATGCCCAGAATTTTCTCTAGCTTATGATTCAAAGTTACTGATTTCTATTAATTGTAGGCAGAATATTTTGAAAAGTAGAAATTTTTAAAGAATTTTAAGGTCCCATTAAAAACACCCTAGACATGTGTATTTAACCAATGAAAAATTGTGAAGGATAATCTGATCGGTAAATATATTTGTGCAGTGCATTTCCCTCTATGCTGTGTCTCCAAAACCCTGCACTGGAGAGTGGAGAATACGCTTCTTTCCTGCTCTCTCCCCTCCACCTTCCTCAACACAAATAGCACACATTTCACACAATCTATTGCGATTGCTTAACTGCGAGGAGAAAATTGTCATCCTAAAAAAGGAAGCCCGGGCATATCTCTGAGCAGAGCCAACCAAGGTAAAGAAAAGTATGTTCTGAGAAGTGTGTCTTTGTTGCTCCCAGGAAAACCAGAGCCGTGCCTAGGTGAGGTCCAGCATAAACTGTGCATGTTACACGTATTCCTCCGTTTGGTGTCTCATGCCATGTGCCCCTCCTTCAGGGTTGTTAAGATATAACCTTACTGCCTCCCCCCATCCAAGCATGTGTCACATTGAAATGGACCGTTCTTTGCCTTCCCCAAATTTCATCTTTGAAGAACCACCCTTTCATTATACCACAGTAACCCTGTTCAGTAATCTTGTTTAGAGTGGGACTCCTCCTTTCATATTCCCTGCCCGCAAGTAAGTATGTGGCCGAAATGTGGCCACTCAGAGCACACCATCAACCAGACTACATTGTCTCCTTGGCTATAGAAGACATTTTAGAGATGGGCATATACTCCAATCCATGCTAACAAGATTCTCTCTCAGAATTTTGTCACCCTTAGGAGAAATTCTTCTACAGACACACACACACACAAAAAAAAATAGTAAACTATTATATATGATATTAGTAAATAGTAAAATATATATATGATATTAGAGGGCACTAAAAACTGTGGTATTTGAGACAAATCATATTTTAATAAATCAAAATTAATGCAAAAATCATATGCTGAACAAAATAACAAAATTGTAAAGGCAGGGCCAGGCCCAAAATCCCTTGTGTACTTCAGTGTGAAAAAGAAAAGAGGAATCCTATTGTGAAGAATCCAGTATTCTCATGCAGCCAGAAGTTAAGAGACAGATTTGTGGCCTCACTGCTTCAGGCAGAAACAGTGAGATGGGTTGCTAAGAGACAGAATTAAATTAAGATTTCAGATGAGACTCATCAAGCTTGGACACTGGTTACCAATCTAGGGAGGAAGCAGGAAGCAGTCACACAAAAGTCAGCTGAGATTTTAAGGGCATTATTTGGTTAGAGAAACTTTAATTTGGGCAATGTTTCAATGTCTAAAACATCTTAAATATCTTGGGTTGACACAGAAAGGATGCTGTCCACCAAAGCACCGCTGCCCCCAAATGGGAGCACTCAACCACTCCGTTGAGAAAGGACAGTAGCCATTCTGCAACAGGACACAGGGCCAGTTTGACCAATAAATTGACTCCACTGGCTCAGAACAATGGCCTCCGGCTCCTGTCTAGCAGGAGTGACATGTGCTCTAGCTCAGCGATCACTGTATGTTATTCATCCTTTTCTTTTTCATATGAAATTGTGTATTCTCTGTGTTTATCCCATTGTACCTACTTCATTTTGGACTTGATATTTTGGGGCTGTTGAGATTTACTGTGCAGTTGCATATGTCAAATTTATTTAGGGCAACATCCAGATTGAACAAGAGCAAATTAGATCACCCAAGGATCCTGGTCATGGAAATGTAGAAATTGAATAAGACTTAGGGTTGTTAACCTTTGGGGAGAAAGTAAATCACTTTCAATATTATGTGGACCTAGTCACATTATGTTAGAACTGGCATTTCTTTTTTAAAGTGTATGTATGAGAACAAAAAATGTTTATGGACTAATTTGGTGTGAACTTAATGGACATTTTTTTTTCTATCTAGATTTTGTTCAATTGGAAAAGAATTATCCTACATCGCACAGTAATTCTACTCGGTCCTGGTGTTTTTGTGAGACCAACTTTACCTCTCCTTATGATTTTTCCTCGAGTCTGCTCGAGTGTCCCCAGAACTGAGCCGAACACCCATGTCTCATCAAACAAATTATTATTCCACTTACTCTATCTCCTCCCCGCATCCCAACCCTCCAGTATAAACTGTGTTTCAGCCCTGACTAGCACACATGTTATCTTCTCTGCCGTCTTCATTGCCCTCCTCATCAGACAACTGATTAACATAAAACATTTAACTATTCAAAAACACTCACTAACTAATGAGGTACATTTTCTGTACCTATTTCAGTCCTACAAAATAAATCTCCATTTTTACAGTAACTACAACAGTCACTACTCAGAAAAGGAAGTTAATTTATCAGAATATAGAATGATCATACAAATGTAAAAAAAGTAGAGAGAAACAGCCTCAATGGTTTCTTATACTTTGTACAAATAACACATAACTATTGAGTTCCAGGAACTATGATATAGGAATTATTATGATCATTATTATTTTAGAGATGACAACGGAGAAGCATGGGTCATTCATGTTATTTGTTCAAAGTTACATAGCCATTTATATCAGAGTTTTAATTCAAACCCAGACAGCCCAGATATGGAGTCCAGGCACCTAACCTCTTTACAGATTCCATGTATTCATAGCAGAAGTGAGTAGAACATTGGAAAAGGGATGAGAGGGTCAAGCCTGTTTTAGGCCAGACCAACAAGACACCAGAACATTTGAGGAAAGATATTCTTAGTGGAAGGGCTTCATGTCTTTTTGTTTCATGCTACACAGAGGGACATGTGGTTCGCAGCTAGAAAAAACCCGTCCCCATAGGCCTGAGGTGTACAGACCATATTCATAGGCGTTCTTCCTTGTATCAAAGAGAGTGGAACTCCCTCTCTTCCCTGTTCCAATTATCCTTCCTTCTCCACATCCCCTCTCCCCAAGCATGCATGCAATCACTGCCTTCAGCACACTTAAGCAAACGTTGCCTCTGAGCCTCTTCTGCCATTTGCTGTTTAAGTATGTTCGACTATATGCTGCGTAGACCTTATTTTTTCTTACTTGCAAAATAAAAACTACTCACCATAAGTGCTTTATTTTCACTGCACTTCAAGCTAAATCCTGCACAGTAAAACAAATTAAGCAGATGGCAGACTTAAATGTTAAAGATAGGAGGAAAAGTATGAAGGAATCTTGAGTTGAATTAGAATGTAGGATAGAATATATTGAAATGTGATGAATCAGAGGTTAAAGTCACAGAGAATTTTAAACAATTCAGCTTCCTTGAAGATATATGAATGATTCAGGAAAGGAACCAAAAGTGCCCTTGCATGACAAGTGTGCCTCTGTAATGCTTAATTCCCCAATCAGTCAAACGCCTTATTATGTGGCTCTCTTGCTTCATAAGGGTATGCACCAAGCTGCTGCTCTCTCTCTGCAGAGTAAAACCTTCACAGTCTCAGTAAGCATGGGGGAGGTACAAAGCACAGAGGTTTATATGGTGTAATATGAGTGATTTTTATATGAGAGCACAGATTAAAAAGAAAATAGATTCTCATCTGCTGTCCACTACTGGTTTTCCCAAATTTGCCTGGTAGGGAATGTGCCTTCACCTTAAAATTTTGAGCTCTGTTAAAATGCAAGTTTGCCTGGGAACATTCAATCACATGAGGCATTTTCAACTATGAGTAAATGAAATTGGCAGATCAGTTCCTAAAACCTGGTTCAGGTAGGAAGGAAAAAGGAGTAAGTATGAGGCCACAAGGGACCTGGTTTAAAGAAGAAAGACACCTACAACTGAAGTTACTAAAATGGGAGAGTCCTAATGACAAAATAAATCTGATAAAATACATTTCCAGACTAGTCTTATCTGTTTACAGATATTTGGTTTAAAGAGTAGTACCGTGTTGATTCCATTTTAAAAGGAAAGATGAAAAAAGGTGCAGAAAGCATATAAACTAATGTATTTTTAATTTAAGTATAACTGATATACAACATTATAATAATTACAAGTGTGTAAGAAACTAACCTGCATTGGTGTTTATTAGGTACTACATATTGTTATTATTTCTAACCATCCGAACTCTGAAATATTTTCATGGATCCTCCTCCTTCACATATGAGGAAAATGAGCCTTAGAAATGTTGCTTTACTTGATGAAGATTGCACATTTAATAAATATTATAAAGGAAAAAGTCTGGCTCCAAACAGTCTGCAAAGCTGGGGTCCTCTCCGCACAGCAAATGGCAATGGCTATCTTGTTTCAAATCCTCGAATTGCCTAACATTCTAAAATCATTTAACAGGGAATTACATATAATTGTATTCCATAAGTAAAGACACTAAACATATTGATACCAATAAGATGTACCAAACATCCGTGTCTCTGATCAGGAGGAGGGAATAAGAGAACAAGGAAGGGTTTCTGGAAAGAGAAAAAGAGGACATAGCCACGGGGACCAGAAGGCAAATTGAACGGCAACACAATTGTCCCTGGGTTAGTGGGTTAGGATCTACTTGAATGCTCATGTGATTTCCAAACACCCAACACTCACTTCTACACAGTGTATTAACCTACAGATATAAAGTGAAGGGGTTAAATAAAGACTTTCAAAGCCCTCTGTAGGCAACTTAAAGTAAACAATCAAACAAACAAAGGTCCAGTGAAGCGCTTTAAGACAGTATCTGGTAGTAGTGTTTTATTTTTACAATTTTGAAAGCCAGGCATGTCACAGTCAGTCTTTCTTCTCTGTAGTTCACATGTCCTCATCTTCTATGAGGCAGAGCAAATAACAGTGGACAAGGAGACCGGTCTCCTTTGGTGGCTCAGACTTCAGGTAGAGAAGAAGCGTGGTCTCTGAAGTATGATTTACAAAGCAAATCTGTGTAGGCGTGTTCAGGTAAAGAAAAGGCTACATTTTAAGTGTTTATATCAAGAAGAAAAGGCTCTAATAATCTAGATTAACTGCAAAAATACCCCCAGAAGGTTGAATTAATTTATAAGAACCAGGAGGGAAGAGCCATGTGAATAGCTACACAGAACAGAGACTATTTCTTTAAGTTTGTTAAATAATGTTTTAAATAAATGTATGACAAAGATATATATCTTAGCAAAGTGTGAGGATCTTTGAACAGCCCAAGTCACTAATATAGGAAAAACATATTTTGTCTCTAATGGTACACATTTTGATGATACATATGTATCATCAAAACATTTGAAGTCACAGGTTTATTAAAGTGAATATTTTCTCATAGATTATGTATCTTAGTAGCGGTGGCACAGTTCCCTTTGAAACATATATATTTCTGAGTTCAGTATTTAATAAAATATCAACTTTTTATTAAAAATTAAATGAATCTTTTCAGATGAAACAGTAATATTCCCTCAGGTACTTATCATGAAAAGTAATGATTCAGAGCCATTTGAGGGGTGATTCTCTCTGTGGACAGAGACTCCACATACTCTCCAGTCCTGCTCACATTGCCCACTCTCTCCTACCCAACGGCTCCATTGGGTAGTTGAATAGAAATGTGCAGTTAAGACCACCTGCTCTAAAGCCCACAAGCTCTGTCCATTGACTATATTTTAAATAAATATGAGCTGCACGTTAAGCAGAAATCAGAAGAGGCTGCTAAGCATACCAGAGAATAAATTCTGCTCTTAACGTCAGCCTCAGGGCAGAGCTATAAACAGGACCAGGTTAGTTGAATCGCTTGTGAATGGGGAAATGTGTGAACTGGCTCTTTAAACTTTGGAGGATACAACTATACATATCATGTTATTGAAAATCTTTACAAACCTGCATTCTAGTAATACGAATACAGTACAATACTTTGTGTGCTCTAGTTTGTCAATAAGCCACTGGCTTCCTCTGTTGATCATTTTTACTACTGGAATATAGAGGAAACGATGAAGGAACTTCTACTTTGAACTTTATTCTGAGCAACAAGAAGGGACAGGTCAGTAAGTATAAATGACAAAAGTTTAGAGGAACCATCATGTTTCTTTTATAATTTAATACAATATGTATTTTTAAACATAAACATGATAATAACTTCAGCATACTTTAATTCCTCACTAAACAGCTCAACATCATCTTTTCTATCTTCCCTCTCACTGTTTGGATATTTAGTTCCAGATTTTTGTATAGGAGAAATGTCTTTCCGATGGCCTGTTTTTGATTACATAAAATAATGTTAATTATTTGCTCACCACAAGTTGTTTTGTTATTTTAGAAAACTACTTTAATGTCTGTTCACAATCCTCATTGCTAAAAGACATCTTTTTGGATTTATTTGAGTGATGTTCTGTGAAACATGACCTCTGTTAGTGTTTGTCTAAAGTTGTCTTCATTTCTCCTAACTTTGATGAAGTTTGACCCGAGTATGGAATTACAGGTTGCTAGTTACTCTGCATCAACTCTGTCTTAAGGAATTTACCATTTTTTGTTACCAAGTTTTCTGTAAATTTAATTTTATATTTTGAAGGTAATAATTCACCTCTATATCTTTAAGAATTTTCTTTTCAGCAATGTTTGAAGTTTCTCTATGGTATGTCCCCTTGCCTCCAGTGTTCTAATACCCTTCCACACAGAATCATCTATCTAAATGCAGTCCAGTGTGATATTGCTCAAAACCTTTCAACATTCTCCTTCCATTTAAAGAATAAAATCCATGTATTTTAAGAAATCATGGGGGTTCATGCCAATTTCTACAGCCTCATCTTTCACCATTCCAGGCCTCTCACTTTACTCCCCAGACACATACCACTACTTCTAATTCACTAACCACTCTGTCTAGTTTGTAGCCTCTAAACCTGTATTCATTCTGTTCTCTCTGACAAAATATCTCCACTCTCATTCCCATGTTCATTTTTGACTACAATTAATTCCCGTTTAAAAGTTACATCTTGGTAGAAGTCTAATTCTTCAAAGAAGTCTACTCTAACACCTCCATGTGAAGTAGGTGCGCTTCCTCTGTGCTCCAACAAATTCGTTATGTGCCTGACTCTCCCAGTGAATCTTAAGTTCATTGATATCAAAGGGTCTTATGCATTTCCAGTCACCATCATGTCATATAGTGCCTTACACTTAGAAGATGCTCAGTAAATATTTGATGGGTATGGAAAATAATAAAGGAAAGGAAAGAGATGATATAGGATGAATACTATTCTAATTTAATGGGCACACAGCCATATTACCCTTAGTAGATTTCAAATGCCATCCTCACTTTTTTTAGAGCAATTTACTTTCTTTAGAATACTCATAAAATGTAAATATTTGATGTGGTCAATAATCTAGGATTAGGGAAAGGAAAAGTTGTCTTCTCCCCTCCTCAGTCCTCAGAGGGAGGAAGAGTAGTAAGTGAATGTCCACACTGGCATTACTTTATTTCTATGTAGGAGTAGAACCTATAGTTAATTTCCAAAAAAAAATATTTAAAACCCCACTACTACTGAAATACTCAAAACCACAACAATGTTCTTTACCTCAAACTAAAACATTTAAAAGACCTCCACATTATTTATTATTTTTAATTTTCAGACTTTAGACAAAATGCTTTAACTTTGTTAGACTCTAGGTATAATTTTAATGAAAGTGTGCATATAAAAGTGAATAAAAGGTAAGTGATACTAAATATGTAATTGGCACTGTTGATTACAAAATATAATAAAGTTGGATGTTTATGAGCATTTTTGACATTATATTTGGACAAAGATATATCAGTGTTTTAAAAATTCAATAAAAATGATTCTTTCCTTTCTATTATTGAGGAATATATCAGACCCTGGTCTGTGATGGGTATTAAATATCTTTATTTGCTGTTTATTTCACTTGTTCATTTGTGCATTCACTTTTTCATCAAGTACTTAAGTGCCTACTAAGTCTTAGGTAAGTAAGTATACACTGTGGGTGCTCACAATAGTAAGCCATTCAAACAACAAGACTAGTCCTTGAGGATATAGCCAGGCAAATATGCCATAACAATAAAGTGTAATGGTCTAAAAGTAAAGTACAGGTGTTCCAAGAACAGTTCTTTAACAAAAGTATATTCCAATAAGGCCAAGTAACGTAATGGGCATATGAAGAAAAACCTAACATATGGCCTAAAGGGTATGAGGAAAGAACTGCTTGAGTAAATTAACTTAAAAATTGTACCTAAAAATTCAATCAGAAAATAATCAGACAGAGGTTGAAAGATTTTTTCAGGGAAAAGGAACATAATGAAGAGATTTAGGTGAGAAAAGGCATCAAAAAGTGAAGAAACTGACTTTCAGAATGAGTAGAACTCAAATCCTGAGTGAGAAGGTGATGACTTATAGGGGAGGAAGCATAGGATATGGTTACAAAGGGAATGAAGGGTAGGAAGTAAATCTATTCTCCAAGGACAATAAAAGGAAACAGAGGTTGAGAAATAGTGACTTACCCAAGAATGTGTTGGTGGTGGAGTGTACATTGGAATTCTAGTAACATGGCTGCCGATCTAAATATATTAGAATCAAGGTAAGGAATTAACTAAATATCACCACTTACAGTTTGACTTAATAAGTTCAAACTAGGCTTGTACAATTGTTAGTTGTTAACCTTAAGTGGGATAATTAAACTCTCTATGTTTAAGCTTTAGTATTCTCCCAATTTTATACCAGTATTAAGTACTATATCTATGTATGAGAATTGTGGCAGCTAGTTTCCAAAGATGCCTCTTCCCCCACGGATAAACTACCCTCCCACTATTTGTACCCTTACATAACATACATAGTACTTGCCGGTTGAATCTGGTTGACCTTGTGATTCACTTCTGACCAGTTAAATGTGGCAAACTTGAGCACTTTATTTCATAGGTTCTTTACAAGACTTGAGTCTTTGTTTGGGTGATTTGGAATGCTCGCTCTTAGAGCTCTCTGACTTACAACCCAGATGTTACGCTGTGAAAAACCATAGTCACTTGGAGGACCCATGTGTGTGCATTCTGGTAATCCCAACAGAGCTCCTAGCAGGCAGCCAGGACGAGCAACAGTCAGGCACGGCTGGGTGGGGGCCGCCTTGGACAACCAGCCCAATGTGGACTTGAGATGACTGCAGCTCCCGGCAAAGTTAGACTGCAGTTCCGTGAAGGTCCTCAAGTGAGAACCTCTCAGACGACTACAGCTAACCCAAAGCAGCAGGAGGGACTGTAGTTCATTGTTGGTTATCCTTCATGATTATTTTTTAAAATGTTTGCACGTATTTGTTTTATATGTTAAAACAAAACAAATCTTAGACTAAAATTTTTATTGTTATAAAATATCTATTTGTTAATTTTTACTCAAGTTTCCTCCTTCTAAGGAAACATTCTCTAACTTTACATTTGGTTTTGATAAATTAAATAACCTAAAGTTATTTTCCAAAAATAACCTAAAGTTATTTTATCTTCTGACTTTTTCACTCAAGAGAAAGACTGTTATATGTCCTATGTCATGATAATTCATTTTATATTTTATGTATTATTTTTACTGTGGATTTTGTTAATCCAAATATAAAAGTATCTCAGTGTGTATAATGGGAAAAAAAGACATTACCACAAACCCCATCTCATCAAGATAAAAGTTTAACAATTTGGAGTATGTTTTTTTAGTTACACACATTTAATAAATTTTTACTTTATGAAGTGTTATTCTAGACTGATATTCTACTGTGTGGTGGCCTGTTGTATTTTGCCTTGCAATACATCATCAGCTTTTACTATGTCATTTTAAAGTCTTCCATAATGTTGTTTTAAAAACATAGCATTATTTATTCAATCAATTCATATTCTTAGCCATTTACTGGTAGTTGCTTTCAAAGTTTCATATGTATAATGTCTTTCTTTTTATTGACAAATAATATTACACTTTTGATTTTATTATGTAAAGCAACCATTTTCCTATATCTTTACAACAATAAGAGCAATATTTTGAATTATTAATATTTGGCATCTTTTAATATAATTACCAGCATTTTTCATATAAATGTTACTCCATATACTTGTTTCAGAAATTTATAATGATGACCATATTTCTCTGGATCATTTCTTAAGTTCTAACAAATTGTCAATATTACCATTTTGTTTTAAGTGTGGCAAATATTTTTCTAATATTTGATTTTTATTTTTAATTTTGGTGGTTTGCAATGCACACAAGTGGTTAATTCTAGGTAGTCAAATATATTCATCTTTTAGCTAATCTTACTAATTTCTTCCCTATATAGCCAGTTTTTGCTATATAAATTACAATTATTCTGAGGGACCCAGTGTTGATATAGAAGATAATAAAAGTATCAACCTATGTATCCAAATTCCCAGATTTTTTAGACTTACAGCAGAAACCTACCCTGCTAGGTATAAAAAAATATTTCTAGCTTTCCATATTTAATATTACAAACAATAGCGCCCTCCTCAAGATGGATCAAGGTCTTAGAAAAGCTTGCACATCCTGTGGGAGGCTTGTCCTTTTTTGCATTGAGTACATGTGAGGAAGTCTTTACTGCCGCCATCCCCTACATCAAATCATTCCAATATATGGGTGATACTACTTTACTTTCCAAATTAGGGTCAGACAAAGCTGCTAATTTTTAAAAACTTCATTAAATGTACAAGGGCATTTAAGAATGAATATTATTTACCCCATTGGGATAGTGTCTCTGGGATTGCCTAGTGAAGCCTTTCCCTCTGAGGTCAAAGCCAGCACAATGTGGTTAGAGGATGCTCTCTCTGCAGAGGTTCTCTTTCTCTTACCATTGCATCTGTGTTTAGGGATCCACTCATGCCCCTTGCTTTTAAGGGATGTCCATGGTTAGTTATAATAATCTCTGAAGAATTTTTGACCTGTTCTTATAAAAGCTATTTAAGCATGATAGGAAAGTCATATTTAAACTATTAGTTGGTATTTTTATTACAAATGGCAGAAACAAACAACAAAAACACTAGGTGTGGTAAAAAATAATAATAATTCATTCAAAAGTTAATGTAACTATAGGAAAAGCAAAGGTTTCTGTAGTGGTTGGACCTCGGGAATGGAACACTGCTAAAACTCTCAGTCAGCCTCACTTCCCTTTCCCAACACACGCAGACCATTCTCACTCCATTTTCTGGTTTTCTTCAGTTTTTCTGTGGACTGGCTTCCTCTACATAGTAGGTACAGAGCTATCAGCAGATCCCATTACTTCCCATCTCAAACATTCACCATCAAAAAGGGATACAAACAGATTTGTACGACACAATTAGAAAACAACCCTGCAATTTTTAAAGAACCATTTTACCCACACTCTGCAATATGAGGCTCAAAAATATGAAGTAAAGACTGATTAACAAATAAATTTATTGACATAAGAAAAATTATATACTTGGATCAATTAGATTGAAAATTTTGAGATTTTAGAAGATACTCAGGATCTTTCCAGCACTAATTTTCTAGGTACACCAGTAATTGATTCTTTCTTCAGAACATTATTTCTACTTAACTTAAGACTGTTGACTTTTTGGAGCCTACATTTTTCTCTGTGTAGAATCAGAATGGGAGTCACAGCACTGTGGTACGAGATGAGGCAGGACTGACTTCTGGCTAAGAGCATCGACTCTGAAGGTGGCCTGCCTGCATACGAATCTTGGGTCTGCCAGCGTGAGCTCTGCCATGTGGGCAATTACTGATTTTCTTTAGACTCTGCTTCCCCACCTTTAAAACAGAGGTAATGGAAAAAATAAAAATTAAATAAAAAATTTAATTTAAAAAAGTAAAATACAACAGATAATAATGGTACCTGTTATGTAAGGTGTTTTTTTTTTAATGACTCTTAAGATAAAATATGTGAAGAACTTAGAACATTGCCTAACACATATAAAGTATTGAAATAAAGTAAATGTATTATTTTTAGTTATCAAATATTATAGATATCAAAACAGTATCAATCATTATTTCTGTGCAAATTACATATTCCAAATTTAGTACTTCAAAGATGATAATAATTCTTCCTTTGTCTTATTTCATTTGATTATTCTTTTGAAGCGTGAATTTAACAACCTTTCATTCCAATACATAGTTGGAATAGTTTCAGAGTCTGGTGCACAAAGAGCTCCTTATATACTCACCCTTTACTTCCCACTCTCCAACCAAACATAAATATTATCGGAGGCATGGAAATTTATTCTTCATAAGAAACCACTTACTAATGATTTAAATCAGTGACTTACAAATCATCTATCTTGAGTGTTAGTTAAGCATCCTTATACTATGGTGACTCTGATCCCTAAAATGACAAAAATTAAATAATCATTCTTATCAATTTGTATTAAGAATCTATGCCAACAACTAATAGGCAGGTACTGTGGGGGAATCTTAGAATTCTTAGGGTTTCAATTGTTCTTTTTTTTCTCTAGAAATTTACTTGGCTTAAGTTGAATAAACTCATTAGTCTGATACATTTGGCTTAACCTATACTACATTTTCTCAAGTTCTACAAACAGTGATTTATTGAAGCCACATGTTTTCGACATCCTCCTGTCCCAGATAAGAAAAGGAAAATCTTTCTGATATCTTTCCTCTTCCTCTATGAACTTAATGGCTCTTTATTGGATTTATAGACAGACATTTATTTATCACTCCTTAAACTTATTTGTTTTTCAAAATGATTAAAATTTCTTATATTTAAGTGGTATTTAACATAGAAAAATATTGACAATCTCTCTATTGGAAGTATATAGGCAAAGAAGTTCTCATGATTTTATTTCAAAGCACACGGTTTAACTTTGCCAACTTTTTGATTTCTCATGCGGAAGCATCCATAAATATAGTAGTTTCCTGGGATATTGTACTACATTTTTTTCAGTCAGGATGCACCCAGGAAAGAGAAGCAATTTTAGATCTCTCATAAAGATATTTAACACAGAGAATTGATTACATATGTGCTACTTAGAAGTTAAACAAGGAATGGTGAAGCAATTTAAAGATTAGCAACAGCAGAATGACTCTGTCAGCCTCAGGTCTAGAAAAACAGTGATTATGTAACTAGAGTACCTCTAATTGATGGGTCTTAACCAGAAGTAAGAAGGCAATAGAGCTGGGGAAATGGGATTCCCCTCCATACAGAGCAGAGCAGGGATGGGGCCAGGAGCAAATTGGGACCCATTAGTTACACAGGGAGTATATAAAGTAAAGAAAGCTCTCTAGCTCTTTTCTGTGGGATCTGCACACTGCAAACAGCAACACAACCCTGGAGCTAATTTTTGGTGAGGTAAATTCTTATGCCCCCCCAAACATATAGATATAGAATATTTGAGGGTGGGCTTAGATATCAGTGTTTTAGCTTTTATTTCAGTAAATTATCAGACAAACTTATGGTCAAATCCCCTTGATCTTTTTCCTCTCCCTTTTTCCTGACACTGTTGTATTCTTGGATGATAATGCTCACATACGTCAGTATTTTTGAGGATCATGCCAGTCCATTAAATTTTCTAGCAGGTTTACTAACTAGAATGGAACATATTTTTTTCTAATTCCGTATCTCATTTAGAATAGAGATACCTACCGAGTGTGAGCGGGTACCATCTGAGTTGTTTATATTTTCTGAGAGGGTAATTAAAGGTCAGGCTAAGTCATTGTAGCCAGCTCCGATTGGATGTGGTGCTAATCATTCTGGACATTGACACATACAAAGAAATATGCTTCAGAAATCTGGGCCTTTCTCTGTTCTAATAGCAACAAACAATAAACTGCTTAGCAAACCTCCTTTGCCTTATCCACAAGACACAGTTCTCCCTGTCACTTTAGAGAGCCAATTTTCTCTTGTCCTCTGTCTGCTGTGAATAGATTGGAGGAATACAATATTGTTAGCTGAAATATTCTATTCCGTTTGACACAGTACATTCGCTCCATTATTTTCTATGTTAACTGGCATTTGCTTACTCTTCCAAATGAGTTTCTAAACTTTCAACAGTCTGGGGACGCTTTTCGCCTAGGACTTACGTTACTCATTGAAACATTTCATTAACTCCTATGCTCTGTGCACTTTTCTTTGGTAGTTACACCGATGATGATTTTGAATAATAGTTTCAGCATTCCAGTATATTTTAAACTTTCCATTGCTTGCATTGTCTTTAATAGAAACACAGGCAATAGAGCTTAGCAATTAGTAACTTTCTTTTTTGTCTGCTCAAAACTTCTGTTTTTATAAAAATTAAAAATACATCCATTAGAAATTATTTAATAATTTGCTATCAATAATCTCCAGTTTGAATATCTTTGTACCTCATTAAACTATTATACTTAGGAGGGACAAAAACACTGTATCGTAGTATTTCTATTTTACAAAAAAATGTGACATATTACAGAAAAATAAACAACAGAGTGTGTTTCATATAAATTAAGTTTTTATAACTATTGACAGTCAAATATATTTTGCATCAATAAATCCCCAAATAGCAAATATATTATGTAGCTGTCACACAAACAAGGTTTTTGATGAGAAAATAATAAAATATGTAAATATTCTACATACATTCTCTAAAAGACTACTAAAATTGCATTTATGAGATTGATTACAAGACCCGTAGTATCATAAACATCCCCAGTACATGCTTCTTGTGTTGTCTGGTTTCAAAGAAAGGACGCCTAGGAGCAGGAAGTACCTTGGGTAGGTGGCTCCATACAGAACATCAACCTGGGAAGGTACTGACACCTGTCAGCCTGACGCTCTGAAGAGGAGAGGCAGAGAATTGAATTCCAATAGCGAAATGTCACAAGGGCTGCTAAATACCCACCTGTGGGTCAAAAAGAAGAGGAAAAAGTACAAACAATGTAACCAGACCTGAGGCCATTGAATTCATGGCATGGTCTCAAATAATGTTCAATGACTGGTAAAAAGAAAAGCTCAAAATTAATGTGTGCTAAATACTACATGCTGTAATTGTGTTCTTTTATGAAATTCTTGGTGACTGCAAAAAATGGAAGAAAAGAAAAAACTAAAGTGCTATAGCAACTAAGAAAGGAAACGAGGCAGAGGATGTAGGAATGTTAGAGAGAAACAACTAAGACAAAGGGATTGTCTGTGGAGCTAATGGCTTTAATGTTCTCTTTTAAAATGTAGTATATTATTATTACAGAGTCCCTGTTCAAATTGGAATACAAACAATTTTAGGAAATTCCCCTTGTTAGAGCTATCTGCTTCAAAGATTGCAGCTCACTAGGGACACTCTTCCCAGCAAAGAGAGTTACAACAATATTTGGAAATCTGCTAACTCCAAGTCATTGTTACAAGGATATTTCGTCAAAGAAATAAATCCTAGTCTGTACTTTTCATAGACAACTGTCCTCTTTGCACCTAGTATAATCTTTTCCATCTAGAAAAAGTCCAATGCACTGTGTACAGTTGAATTAAAGTGAAAAATGGTTTAATCTCTGGGATCCTCTACATACCTGAGAGTTGACATTAACCTTGAGATCTTAAGAAAAATGTCAGTTACCTCTGAATCTCCTCCTACGTAGCACCTGGTGTCTACCTAGACACCTAGGACCTGGTGTCTAGCAGTAGCTGGCTTTCAAAGTATGCCATATCCACAAGTGATTCTAATTTGAACAACAGAGCCATATGATTTTCACATTTCTCAGTCTTTCTCCTCATATATTTAATATAGATAAATGGGGTCAAGGAAATGGGGTACTAAGGAAAGGAAAAGAAAATCAAATGAGAGATACATTTTTTTCTAAATATTTTTATCAGATAACTAAAACTCAACAGGGTAAATAATATTGCAAAGACTTTTTCTCCCCTAAAATAATGCATGCACATGGGAACATAATCTCAAATGATCCAGTGGATGCAGAATGAAAAAAGTGCTTCCATTCCACCCCAGTCCAGTCTTCTAGTTCTTCCAAGAAGCAATGGTTGGTACTGATCTCTCACATATAATAATCACAATCATAAAGTTCTATTTCATTATTTGTAATGACCACATAGTGTTCAAATGCAGAATTATTATATCTTTACCAAGTTATCTATTAATGGCTCAGTGAATATTCTTATAAATAAATCACTTTACACAAATACATTTATTTGTAAATCCATTTTAAAGGTGGAATTTTACTGATATTGCCAAATTATATCACAGGGGGGATGGCTCCAGCTTATACTCTCAGGAGGACTGTGTGGTAAAACTGTCAAGGTCAAGTTATTGAGCTTGGGACATTCACATAGGAGAAAATGTCACCTAAATATGTTTATAGTTTTTGCGTATCTAGTTGTTATAAGATATAGTTAATCATCTTTTCATATTTTAAAAGCATTTCTTTCCTATTAATTATCATAGCTTTCCCCCAGCTTATGTGTTTGGTATTAAACTTTTCTTTCTACAGATTTAACATAGAGTTTTTTATATAAAAGAAATTATGCCTTTGAGAGAGGACTTGTAAATACTTTTTTCAATTTGTCTTTGGATGTAACAGTATTTTTCCACACAGAATTTTTTCATGTTTATGCATTAACATATATTATATTATTAATAGTCTTAATTGTAGGGCTTCTGCATGTTTTGTCTTGCCTAGAAAAACTTTCATTTGGGAAACATTAAATCTAAATAAATCCATCCATCTAGAAGCTCTATTTAATTTTGAAAATTACATGAGTAATGTGAAAAGCACTACATATATATCATTTTAATAAACAAAATAATCATAATAGTTAAGGATTATGAATAAATACACTCAATTTGCTTTCTAGGTCAGCATTTCTCAAAGTTTAATACATAAAACTCTTATTGGTCTGGATAGCAATATGAAAATTTGTTTTCTGTGGTTAAATAAATTTAGAGTATGCTGA
Organism: Desmodus rotundus; assembly: GCF_022682495.2. Classification (NCBI taxonomy): domain Eukaryota; kingdom Metazoa; phylum Chordata; class Mammalia; order Chiroptera; family Phyllostomidae; genus Desmodus; species Desmodus rotundus. The sequence continues at coordinate 27,656,160 of NC_071397.1, forward strand.
ATTATATAGGGATAACCAATTTCTTTATTGCGGCATTTCTCAAAATTTTTAATAAGACTATGTGAATAATTGTATCTGAATTTGTCTTAGATTTAGAATTCCACCCATGCTCTTGCCTCAAAGCAGAATGTGGGCAAAGACTTCACTGCAACTGGTTTATTTGGGAGGTAATCCCAGGAAATTCCAGCAAGGAGAGTAGGGTAGTGACCCACAAAAGAAAAGAAACCACTACGCATTGTATAAGGAATAGACTGTCTCTGGGCAGCTTGGGCAAATTCCCACTGGGGAACTCTGAGAGACTAGGCAGAATATGCCAGAGAGTTGTCCCACACAGAGATGAGGGACCTGCTGAAGGTATTTATCCTTTAACCTTTATACATCATTACTTGAGAACTATTCCCAGCTATGTTAATGGCCTGGCAATTCCTTAATAGGAAACCTCTGGCTTGCTCAGGAATGACGAATGTTAATGGGATTTGAACAGTGCACCAATAGCCTATGCTAGAGCTGAGGTTTTTAAAGTGGGTTTACCCAAGGGCTTGTGGAGAAAAGAGAAAAGCTTCCAATTCCGTCCAATTCTCTGTTCACTCCATCCTCCTTTCCTATCTCTATGGGGAATTGGGTTGCTCTCTACTTGGTTGATTTGCTAAGTTTAAGATATGTCACATTTGTAAATAGACAAGGTATCATCATTGCCAAAATTGTGTTTGTGTTTATGATTGCTTTAAAATGTTCATTTATTCTTACTTTATCCAGCCCCAGAATAGTTTAACCATATAAACCTCTTCCTTTAAGCACTATTTGTTAAACTAATGATTGTTTCTGGTCTTTATACCTGAAATGTCTAAACTAACAGTATTAGGTTACCAAGATTTAATCTTGTGTTAAAGAAAGATAGAGTTAATTGTCTTTTTTTTAATTGGATAAAGGCATTAATAAACTAAAGTATTTCAGTAGATGTCTTGATTACCTACAAATTTATCTAAATTCTTGACAGCAAAGACACCTGAATTCTTTTTTAAATTCAATTTTTATTATATTTTTCCATTACTTAGTCCCCTTATATCTTCCTTCCCCCATCAGTCACCATGCTGTTGTCCATGTCCACGAGTCCTTTTTCCCTTTTGCTAACTCCTTCCACCTCCTAACTTCCCCCTGCTCTCCATCTATGAGTCTGTCCCCACTTTCCTTGTTAGTTCAGTTTGTTCATTAGATTCCATACATGAGTGAAATCATATGAATTTGTCTTTCTCTGACTGGCTTATTTCACTCAGCATAATGTTCTCTAGGTCCATCCTTTCTTCTACTTATTTGGGATTTCTTTGTTGTTCTTTTTCAAGTTCCTTTAAGAGTGGAGTTAAATTGTTTATTTGAGCTTTTTCATGTTTTTTTTTTTTTTTTTTTTTTGAGAAAGCTTGTACTGCTAATTTTAGGATTACTTTCTCTGTGTCCCATAGATTTTGGATTGTTACGTTCTCATTTCCATGCAATTCAAAGTATCTTTGATTCCTTCCTTGATTTCATTTTTGACCCATTCATTGTTTAATAACATGTTATTTAGCTTCCATGTCTTAGCATGTTTTTCAGTGTTCTTCTTGTGATTGATTTCTGGTTTTACAGTATTGTGGTCAGAGAAGATGTTTGATATCATTTTAATCTTCTTAAATTTGTTGAGGCTTGTTTTGTGTCCTAATCTGTTGTCTATCCTAGAAAACATTCCATGTGCACTTGAAAAGTATGCATAGGCTGCTGCTTTTGGATGAGATGCTCTGAATATATCAGTTAAATCCATTTGATTTAGTGTGTCCTTTAAGGCCACTGTCTCCTTGTTCATTTTCTCTCTGGAAGATCTATCCATTAAAGCATTGGGGTGTTAAAATCCCCAAATATGACTGTCTTTCTGTTGTTCTCTCTCTTTATGAACATCAATATTTGCTTCACATATTTAGGAGCTCCTATGTTGGATGCATAAATGTTTACTAGGGATATACTCTCTTGCTGGATTATTCCCTTTATCATTATGTAGTGTCCTTTGTCTCTTACTGTAGCCTTTGTTTAAAGTCCATTTGTCAGATATAAGCATTGCTACCCCAGCATTTTTCTTTCCATTTGCATGAATATCTTTTTCCATCCCTTTTACTTTTAGTCTGTGTGTATGTTTCGATCTGAGGTGGGTCTCTTGGAGGCAGCATATATACATAGGTCTTGTTTTTTTATCCATTCAGTTGCACTATGTCTTTGGTTGGAATATTTAAGTCATTTACATTTAACGTGATTATTGATGGATATGTACTTAGTGCCATTTTATTATTAGACTATTTTCCTCTGCTTTTTTCTTTCTCTTTTTCTTCTTCTTCTTAAAGCAAGCCTTTAACACTTGTTTCAGTACTGATTTGGTGTTAACAAACTCCTTTAGCTTTTTCTTGTCTGTGAAGCTCCTTATTTCTCCTCCTTTGATTTTAAATGATAGCCTTGCTGTGCAAAGTAGCCTTGGTTGTAGGTCCTTGATTTTCAACACATTGAATATTTCACACAACTCCCTTCTGGCCTGAAATGTTTCTGTTGAGAAATCAGATGACAGTTTTATTTGTGCTGCCTTTTATGTAACTACCTGCTTTTCTCTTGCAACTTTTAGGATTCATTCTTGTCTTTAAGCCCTGTCACTTTAATTACAATCTGTCTCAGTGTAGGCCTCTTTGGGTCCAACTTGTTTGTGATTCTCTAAGCTTCATGGGCTTTTTTATTTTTTTCCTTCACCAGATCACGGAAGTGTTCAGTCATTATTTCTAGAAATAGGTTCTCCATCCCTTGCTTGCTCTCTTCTCCTTCTAGCATCCCATGATGTGAATGTTGTTACACTCCATGTTGTTCAAAATGTTTCCTAAGCCCTCCTCATGTTTAAGCATTCTTTTTACTTTTTGCTGCTCTGCCTGGGTGTTTTATTCTACCTTGTCTTCCAAATCACTGAGTTAGTCCTCTACTTCTTCTTACTGTTTATTCCTTACAGTGTCTTATTTACCTCAGATATTGCATTCTTTAGTTCTGACTGGTCCTTTCTTATGGTTTCTATGTCTTTCTTCATGCTATTGAGTACCCTTATAATCATTACTCTAAATTTGCTATCTGATAAATTGCTTGCCTCCATTTCATCTAGCCTTTTTCTAGAGAATTCTCTTGTTCTTTCATTTGGAGTTTATTTCTTTGTCTTCCCATTTTGGCTGTGTCTTTGTATTTGTTTCTACGTGTTAGGTAGACTTGCAAAGCCTCTGGTGTAGTTCTTTGTCAGACGCTTCTTGTGACTGGCCCTGGTCCACCTGTCTGGAGCTACCAGCAATCCACAGCATGTGGCTCCCTCTGCTGGGCCTGTTTGTGTACTGTGACTCCCTCCGCTGTGCAACGGGGCTGGTTTTTATGAGCACCAGGCCCTGAGGAGGGTCAGCTGTAGCCTAGCAGAGTTGTTTGAGTTCAGCCTTAGGTGTTAATCTTATCAGCGATATAGCCTCAGGCTGTAAATAGCAGCCCAGCTTAAGCTCCACAGAGTGGGGCAGAGTAATTCGTGTGGCAGGGGTCATTGCTTCCCCTCAGGCTGATGCCAATCGGAGAGGAGTGCTCTTTCTCATAAAGATGGCTTGTGCAGTCTGGGGAATGACTAAGCACAGGGATCCTGGTGGCCGTTCCTTCAGGTCTCTCCCCAGACTCTCCTCGTGCATCTCTAGTCCACCCTGCCCTCCCTCTGCTGGAGCCTAGGGTAAGTGGCTGCAAATGAAATTTTGTGCTTTGGCACTTAATGGAGACTCTCCGAGTCTCCAACTGTCTTTCACTGGCAGACAGAAACCCTGCTGCTTTGCACAGGTGGATGTTATCTGGGTTCCTTTCTAGCTCTGGTGCTATAGTCCAGGGAGGCCAGCTTGGCATTTAGACCCCATGCTTCTCAGAGGGAAGCCCTTGGCTGCTGAAATATTCCTCCAGAACTTCAGCTGTCATCCATGGGAGCCCAGGCAGCGCTCTCATGCCTCCTCTGCCTCACTACCTGTGTTGTTGTGGTGAAGTGGTTTCTTCTGTCTATCTGTGGTTATAAGGCTGATATGATTAGTTTTATGTGTAACCTTCACTAAGCGAAAGTATCCAGTTATTTAACACTAATTTGAGTTACTGTGACAGTATTTTATAGATGTGGATAACAGCTAAATCAGGTGATTTTAAGTAAAGAAGATTATCCACAATAAAGCAGTGGATTTTACCCAATAAGCTAAAGACCTTAAGGGCAAAAACTGAGTTTTCCTAGAGGCAAAATCCTGCCTCAAGACTGAAGCATAAACCTCTGTTTACCTGCCAGCTTGCCCTACAAATTTGCTGAAACCCAAACTTACCAGAACTCTTCATTTGACTATAGTACTGGTCCATATACCAATACCACGGTCTTTTCCCCACATTATGTTATGACTCCCTCAGAAATCTCATAGGAAAAGAATTGGCAAGTGAGATTCAAATAGCCTTTTCATATCAAGCCAGATACCATCCAACATTACAAAAATCATATCTTAGCCCTTAGTAGACTCATGTTTTTTTTTTAAAATAGTTTAAGAAATTCAGTCATCCACATGATGCTTTCTCTCTTCCTGTTGCCTCAGCAATAAAGACCAATTTGACTACTACCACCTCAGGTCTGAAGAGCTCATTCCCTCCTGCTTTCTCATTTGAGCATAATCACAGGTTATCACTTACCTATTTCAAGGATATTCCTTATAGTGAATTATCATATGAGTTCTCCATATTTAATGATTTTGTGGTTATATTTTATGTCTGATTTACTCATGGTATTCTGTTAGATAAATACTAAACTTTCCATGATAATCTTAGTTACATGTTACTTTATTTTTTTATAATGAGGATGTTTTATTAAATTAATTTTGTGCATTTTAATTTTATGTAATTTCAATATATTTTATAGTAGTAACTCCACAAAAATATAAAAGCATTTTCAGACCTGAGTTCTAGTTTCTAGTTTAAAAAATCTGTCATCATATCTATAGTGACTAGATCAGTTTTTATTTTATTTTGTCTTGTTTTTAAATTGATGTCTTTCATTTCTAATTAATCACATGCTTTCATTTTGGAAGAGAAGAGCAACACACATATTCCCACCTGGGAGTAGTTTATTCAAATCTCAGTTCAACCAATTTTTTTGTTTGTGGTTTGTTTTTGTTTTGTTTTGTTTTTGTAGGCAAAAGTGAGACTAGAATTTCAATATAAAGCAAGGATAAATGCAATTTTAAAAGTTGGAAAATTAAAAATAATATTAATCCTGAGAATGAGTTAAGAGAACATATTTCCAGGGAAGAAAATTACTAAGAAAATGTACTTAAATCTGACTGAGAAAATATTAAAAAACAAATATAGGAAGCAGGGTAGAAAAGGTCATGAGGCATGCTTAGCTTTATTTAAAAAATGTAGAATTTGATGTTTTCTGTTTTGTTATTTCCCAGAAGAACTTATAAAGTGACATGTTAACAGAGTGGAATAGTGACAGCATTGGGATACATTAGTTGACAATATTAACAGAATAAATGGGAAACAGGAACAGATAAACTGGAAATATTAAATAAGTATAAGTAAGTAGGTATATCCATGATACTTAAAGGGAAATGTATTAAAATATAATACATTGGGTGTTTTCATGATGTATTTGACTTTAACACATAAAATAACTTTCTAGTCTTATAGAGATAACTTTTCTTAAGATGTAACTTGATCTATTAGGGGCAACTAAAATGACTTTGGTGTTTTCAAAACCAAATCATCCTGTTCTTAGAATGTGTTTCTTTGGGTTATCTATAAAATCATGAATACCTCAAAAACAATGCAATTCAATAATTCTTCTGAAATTTAAATAAGCATTTGGCTAATGTATTTCAGCCACAAGTCAGGAGAGGATATATTAAAAATCCTACTGATTTAACACAGCAAAGATGGATTTCCCAGGCCTTAAAGTCTTTCGTGGGTCTGGATAACTTTCCAGGGTGCTTATCCTCCATGTGGCTTCTCAGAATTCTCTGTTTACAGAGGCTCCGCATGCTGCGGCTGCACTGTCTGCGATCTGTGGTACCCTGTTCAGTGCAGTCGGAAAAGGAGCACTGCAGGTGTCAAACCATCAACTAAATGCTCTGTCCTGGAAGTGACATATGCTACTAATGCTCAAAACTCATTACTAGAAATAGTCACATGCCTCTATCCAATTTCAACAGTGCATTAGAATGTAATCCACTCCTTCACCTAGAAGAAAAGGAAAATTGGATGTGAAAAAATATTAGAAGTCTCTACCTCAAGCTACAAGACTTTAAATTAAAGCTGCATGCAGAATCCACAATGACCAGAATGTTCAGTAATTCTTCATGTTGCCTAAGACACAAAGTTTGTGTTACTAAATATGTAGCATTTTGTATTACTATAAGCATAACTTTGTAGTAATGGATATGTTGTTCTGTGTATCTGAAAGGCATGGTATAAAGCAATTTTTGGAATAACATTGCACAATGTAAAAAATCGATAAAAATACAGGCACACACATCATTGATATAAAATTTCCTCTTTATCATTTTAATGTTTAATCAGAAAAAACTACCTAAGACCTCTATAAATGTAAAGAAACTAAATGAAAGTCTAACTTTGTCATATTTACACCATCTTATTGAACAGGTTAAATTAACACTTCTGCTCAGTGTTAGCCCATGGCAATTCTGCAGGGCCTTTCTTTCCCCAGGTTGGTTTCCTCCAGAGAGAGGGCCTGGCAGTTGCTACAGCTGTTCCTGCTGGACGCGAATGCTATTTTATCCATGGTAACAGATGTTGCACCTGAAGGTTTATCTTTTACTTTCAGGAAAATTTCACTCCTGAAAAGGAAGGTTTATGAAACATCAGTAATTTCACAAAATAAATTTTCAACCTCAAATTTAAACTGTTTCATTAAAAATACAATGTGCTTTAATTTTACAGTTAATGTGATTAATTGAAGTTGGCCATCATTTCAAAAACTTTAAAGTATCACAACTAGATAAATAAATGAACATTTAGATACAACTGGCTTTAAATCCGGAAATACTTGTAGGGTCTCTCTCTCTCTTTCTCTCTCTCATCTTTGATTAAGTATAACTCATCACACCTTCTAATGGTAGAGTTAACCCTATTATTATATTTGTGACTGATTGTGACTGAGATGCTTAACATTTCCCACTTCACTATAATAAGGGGATACATCACTCTTTAGCTAAGTCTTCAAAACATAGAAACATATAAAGATGTTTTAAATTAATCCTATTACATAATCTTATGTAATCTATCTGAAATCTTTGATAAACTTTTAGATAAAGTCAAAATGAAAATAATCTGAAGCCTGGGCACCACTCCATTTACAATCTACATTCAATATACTTCATTCAGCAAATATGTACTGAGCGCCCACCAAGTATTTGCTCTGAGCAGATGAGTATCCACTGGAAAGCAGAATCTGAGAAGGAGGTTAGATCTCTGACAGTCAAAGAGTCTTGATCTTCTTATACCAGCCAGTCATTGAATGCACAGCCCATGGGAAAGAGGCATGGCTTTGGGCAGGGAAGCCAGTAGCTCTCTGGAAGCTGGGTTAATAAGTTCTTGTGTGGAGGGGTAAGGGTGGTGTAGGTACAATCAGTACAGTGTTCATACAATGCCTCCCTTCAAAGAGTGTAAGCATAATTATATGAATATAATGTGTTATATACAAGTTTACTTGTGGTTTTAGTTTTAATTTCTAATTCCTTTTCATGAAGAGACTGGTAACATTCCTAAAGTCTAAGTCTTAGATCTGTTTTGATTTAAATCACCTTTCTCATATGTATTCCATTACCAGGTGAGTATGCATAATATCTTCACATATTAACTCTGAAAAATATAGCTTAAGCTATCGCCTTAACGCATTTTCTTCAATTGCTCAATAGAAAAAGAATGTGCTACTGTATTTATTGCATCTTATTGGGGTCCAGGAAAATTTATATTATAATAGAGTATTCATAAAATGTTTGAGATGAGAGTAATATTATTCCATTTAGAAGCATGGCGATAAAAATGATTTAACTCTAGTATCATAAAGAATGGTACTACATGAAGTTATCTGAAGCAGATACTTGATATTAATTTGAGCAGAATCATGTGGACTTGCCTACATCACTTACTACATGTAGTTTTAAATGACCATTTAACCTTTCTGTGGATTCAACTACTTTTGCTTCATGAGGGGATTAAGGGTTGCTCAAATATGATCTGAATGCAGAAGTGTAAAACTGCTTGCAACCGCATTTGATTCTGCAGTTGTCTTACAAAGAAGTCACCCTTCAGGGGACCTGATCTCCAGGATATGTTTTCTATGCTCAAAGGAACAGAAGATAATAGAGGTCTTAATGCAGCTATTCTGAAACTAACGGAGCATTTTAGACTTCAAAAAATGTTCCCGCTGAGAGACATATGTTCCAAGAGATAGCTGAAGATCATGGTTAGCCTGTTGATTCCTTGGTTAGCAATCTGAAACCTAGTCTCATCACTTGATTTAAGGGCGTAAAATCACACCATAGTATAGAGTCAAGTGAATAGTGATTCCTTTCCCTGGAAACATTCCATATGAAGACCAGTAGTCTAGAATTTTATTCAATTGAAAGTATGTAATTTTTAAGGCCCCGAAGGTATAGCATACCAGCAAGACAGAATTGGTCCTTAGTTTTTTAAGCAAATCGAAAAGTAAAAAAGCCAGAAGATCAGAAAAAATTTAGCAAATGTTCAGAAATACATTTTATCAAACAAACCTGGTATGGTGATCCTGGCAGTGCATTTGGGGGTGCTTGGTACCCAGAAAGACAAAGTTACTCTTACATCTGCAATATCTATTGATATAAAAAGATATTAATATTATGTACTGAGGATTTAATGAAATGCGGACGTGTCATTGAATAGGATTCACTGTGACAAAGTCAGAGCTGAAATCTGAAATTAGAACATCTTTCCAGATGTTCCCCTTTTCAGAATATAAAATATTCATGGTTTTAAATAGTGACAGAGGTGATATTTCATGTAATGTTTTTTGTTCCCCTCTAAAATGTCTTTAAATAAACTAGCTCATGCTGTGGTGTGTAGAGGCCACCAAAATGGCCTACATGCCTTGAGTCTCTACACAAGGGGAAAACCTACATGAACAAAGCAAATATAACTCTCATAGCAATATCCAGATTACTCATGTCAATATCAAGTCAGAAAAATTATTGTGGGGCTTAACTTTTGCTATCTATTCAGTGGGAAAATATTTTCAATTAATGAAGACAAGAATTTTAAGACTACATCATTGTTATGTGCCCATGTGATTAGATTCTCCCTTTGGCTATTGGCTAATTGTGTCAAGAGGAAAGAATTGCTGTCGCCCAAGATCATTGAGGAAAAAGAGCGAAAACATTTCTAAAGATTTAGGAAAGGGAAAAAGGGCATGGTACAGCAGCCGCGTAGGTGGAGCCACCAGCCGTGTTTCCAAACATGATCAAAAAGACAGAGTATCTGACCTCCATGCACGTTGAAGACTGCTGCATTGTCTGTACCCATCTCTTAATAATGAGCATCGTTGAGAAATGGGGTAAGTAACTACACCTTATCCCTTAAAAGAATAGTTGTATGTGGAATAAGGACCTTAGGGACCAAGAAGAAGCAAACATTTTTGGCTAATTTGAACAAGAAGCAAGTATTGCTGGCCCTCAGGTTTTATCGATCAAGCAGATAAGTTTGATTAACCATTGGTGTTTGTTGTTTTTTATCCATATTTTTAAATTTAATTAGTTGTTTACAGTTAAATTGGAAAACTTCTCCTAGCTCATAAAAATAGATTTCTGAGTTAGATGTAACAATACTGAATCAATATCACCACATTATATAAGCAACTAGTGCTATTCCCTTCAAAAAGACTTTTTTTCTTTAGATTGTTTTGTTTTCCCAAGTTTTATTTATATTCGTAACACAGATTCATCAACCAAGAGCCAGTTGTTATTTTCATGGAGATCTTTTTCTTGTTATAATCAGCTGTTCCCCCATGTGTTCCCTGCCCGCGTCCCCTGTGTATTTGAGCCAACCTGCAGGTGTAATCTAGGAGACCCTGGCGCAAATACCCCTGCTGTCGGCTTTGAAATGAATAGAAGTGGGAATGTCTTTACAGACCGAGATTAATATAGATTATACAGTTCGACATGAGTTAAAATCAGAAAGCTTTTGAGATCATGAGAAGATGGAGTTTACTGGCAGTTTAGACAAGTCTATGAAACTAATGTTTGAGATTGGCTTATGTACTATGGATTCCCCTCCTCCCAGGGATTTTCTTGAGGGATTAAAAAATGTGCATTATGAGGTTTACCTGTTATATTCTGATTTAGATTTTCATATGTTCATACACGTTAAGCATGTGGGCCAATAAAATTGATTATATTTTGTTTTATTTTTCCATTATATGGAAATAGGAGTCATTATTAAATGTTTCCTAAAATAATCTTAGGAAACATTTCTAATGTATGAGTTATTGAATTATTTACCTCATATTAGTATTGGTATTATGTATAAGATATAGCATTACATGTTTCCTAAAAAAATCAGCTTTGTATATATGTAATTTTTTACTTTGAAAATTATTGTTTGATAACATTACAATATTTGCAATGGTATATGAAAGAAAGTAACAAGGTACAGTAATTTTCCAACATAGACTCAAATACCTTGCTTTACTCTATATTTATTAATTTTGTCTCCAAAACTTATTTGAAATATTATAAACTCTTCACAACAAAGAACAAAGTAATAAGACAATAAGATAATAAGACAAAAATGGAATCTTGATAAAATTAGAGTAAGGGGGATATTTTTGGTGAATGTTTTGAGCTAAATAAACTTTTAGTTTGAAATGACTTAGAATTGGATCAATTTTTATATTATTTCTTATAAATAACAGTATAGATTGCTTGAGCAGTATAAAACATATTGATGTATTGTTTGCTTTAATAAAACATGATGAAATTGGTGCTGTTTTTATACCGTGCTTAGTATGAAATTAAGCATTTCCAACTATATTACAAAATGGAAAAATCCCAAAGAAAAAATAGTTTGCCAAAGCCACAACTAAATCCTGCCTGGACACAGATGTTCCTGAGGCCTATAGACTAATTTTCACTGGATCTTCCATTATGCCAGCCTTGAATAACTCACAAACTACATGTCAATTTAAATAAGCAATCTGCAGAAAGAAGACAAGAAAACTATTAGTAGCTCAAGAAAGAAAGTGTTGTTGGAATTCATGGCAGTATTTTCTACAATTTGAACAATAAGTGGCAATCATTCCTTGTCCATGATTGGTCCCAAGATGCTATTTTTGAGATTCTATATAAATTTATATATCTGGGAAAATATCAAAGTAGTTGAAAGCATGTAACAGTAAAGGGAAAAATATTTGCTTCAAGGACTAACTTTTAACAGAAAGAAATATTACTATAATGTATAGCATATACAAATAGTTTGCCTCGTTTTACACATAATTAAGAGCAGAAATATGTGAACATTGCCATTTAATGGCTTATGTGCCTTTGATATTCTGGGTCTAAAATGTTGTGTCAAGTAAAAGGTCATCTTTTGCCCCTACCTTAGATCAAATCTAGATTTATCTTTACTACCAAATCATTCTAAGTATTCTGTAAGGACCCAGGATATTACATGTTTTCAATGTGAATCTTTGAGAGTCACCCTCTATAAGAATTAAGTCTCATGGAACTGCCTTGAAAATTGATTTTGTAATTTTGAAATTAGTCTTTTGATAATATCTGTTTCTACCATCTCATTTTTATCAGTGTACTGCCCTAGTCCTTAAAAAATACCCACAGAATCTTGGCAAGTTGTTGTGCCATATTTATTCCATAAATTAAAATTCAGAGTTTCCACTTCTCAGCAACACTGGGAAAAATAAAAAGCTATAATTGAATTTAGAATTCCAAAGTGCTCTTAGCATTAAAATTTCTTCTTAATTACCTAAGTTTGCTAGAGGAACTCTATATGTCATCCTGCTTGGCCCCAGACACATTTGGTCCTGCCAAAAGCTTTAACTGTGGTTAACCAGGAGACACAATCGGATGCTCTTGTGAATGATTCTTAAAGACACACTTTAGGGAAGAGAGTATTAATCGTTTTTCACAGACAGCGCACATTTGCAGGCTTTCCAGCGTAAGACCTGAAGAAGAGCATGGTGCAAGTGCTCTATGTAAAGTCTGTCATGTTTAGTTCTGTTTTAAGTAGTAGATAACTCTAAATATTTTATTATTTATAAAGTGTCTGCATCAACATAATCAATTTACTAAAAAAAAAGCTAGAGTTTAAGATATTTTAGCCAAAAAAAAATGATAAGTAGATTGCATTAAGGCTCTGCTCCATCTATGACATTTTTATACCCTTAGATTTTCCTTAGTTATTAATAAACTCGAATGCCACCTGATTTAGGGCTTGTTCATTATAAGTCAGATAAGTCTGTATTTAATCAGGCATTAAAAATATTTAGCTAGAAATGTTTAATATCTTCAAAAAAGTATTAAAAGGATCTTATATTATATCCAGTGTTTTATCTGCCAGGATTCCAGGGTTGAATAAAATTAATATTTCATACAGTTTTTAAAATAGTAAATAATATTTCTGAACAATGTTCATGGGGTCCCAGCCTTTTATTTCATTAATGATATGATATAATTTGATAAACAAAAACACTCTGGTTAAACAAATTTAACATGTCATTCAGTCTAATATTCAAATATACAAAATGTCCAGCTGAAATATTAGTGGGTTTACTTTCATTTTTAGCTGAACAACTAAAGATAAACCACCCTTCCTATCAGATGCATATCATATACTTGGCAATAACCTTGTCTGTTATCAACACCCCACAGATTTACTTTTCATTTGCAAAAATGTGCTCACTGCCTCTGCATATCTGCAAAACAGCAAAGAGAAACAAATGTTTGTTTTTATTCAAAGAAACACACCCAATTTTAAGTTTTTTGCACAGTTGATTAATAATAAGTCATTTTAGTGTAAGCTGTCAAGGAAGTAAAGATTCTCCTTTTTTACTACAGTATAGAGTATGAAAGTTTAACTCAGGGCTTAGAAATTAGTTGGCAGTTGATATGTAAATAGGTCAAATGAATTAATAGGTAAAATATATAAGTGACTGATAATAAACATCTAGTATAAGAAGTTGTTATAAACAAAGGAAAAACCTCACATTTTAATAGCAAATAATTAATTTTATTTGACCTGATAAACAATTTATCTTTCAAACCCTAGGGTCAGGACTTAGAATTGACAACATCTAGACTCAATTATCATCAACAGGAAGAAAGCATTTAAGGAGTTAAAGTGTCATGGGCTCCAGTGCCTACAGCCTGCTGGAATAAAAATAAGGAAAGAGTGTTAAAATTGAAGAGTGTTAGAATATAAGAGAAAATGATTTTGGAGAGAGAGAGAAAGAGAGAAGTACATTGACAGATATATGAACAAATTCTACTCGAGTGAGCTGAAAATCACATGAAGTACTATTCCTGGGAAACAGTAATGCAGAAGTGGAAAGGCACGCACAGGAAACGGTGTGAATGATCAGGAAGCTCACTGGGAAGTGGTGAGCACAAGCACAGTTAACTGACTCTGCCTCTTTGAATGCCCAGAGCCTAGTACAGACTATAAATGGTGGAGGTGCACAGTAAATGTGTTTGCAGGGAAAATCAGTACAGAGGACAATGGTTCTCACCATGAATCATGGTTGGCCAGTCTCTCACACGTCGTGACTGATTTCCTACTTGGACTTCGCTGTTCTGTGATCATTTTGCAATTTAGTAGTTACTCCACTGGAGGGAAAAATAGGAAAAGTGAATCAGGTGAATCTTAAACCAGTCGTTATGGCCAACCATAAGAACTTATTCTAACATATAACTACAAAGAAGATGTTAGGACCAACTAAATATCAGAATATACAATGTCGTACTGATTCTAACGTGTCTAATTTATGCAATTCCTGTTTCTCGTTGCCATACAACAATGAGGTTTGTGTTCATTATAATCACAAAAATGAGAATCACAACACTGGAGAGCAAAACCAAAGAAATGCAACAAAGAAATTAAAAAAAAAATCTCAACTTATTCCTAGTAACCACTTACGAATCCATTTTTTTACTTATAAATTGTATATTTTTGTATATAGTAATCCTGTTGACTTACTATTATTAGGGGGCAACATATGAGCTAAGGAATGGGAGTTTTGTCATTAAAAAAACAAAACTGGCTCCTTGTCACTGCATGTTGGGAGATCCAAAAAAAGTGTAAGTGTTCCCTGTCTCTGACTATGAATGTAGGACCAACTTATATGATTAAAAAAAGAACTGTGAGGCGATATTTTCTTAATGAAACTAAGTACATACACTGAAAGTACTGAAAGAAGTTCAAAAGAATATGGGTTTGGGTATAAAAAGGGAATATTTGACTATTTCATGCAGTATAAAAATAGCTTATAAATTGATAATCAATGTTCTTATGAGAAGTAAGACATCAAAGTATCTAAAATTGGACTGATATTTTCATACAGAATTTTATGTGTCAAAAGAAAAATGATTGCACATCTGCCTTGTTGATAAAATTCCATTCCTAAAAAGAGTTGGGACATTTAGTCATGGACTAATATTTATGAGAATGAAAGCAAGTAGTTTTCACTAACCTCACACAGATTAATGTACAGCTGAAGGTTAATTTGCCACTTTTCTAATGGGGAACATTCTTTCTAGTGACTAGAATTATAGGTAGTGTCTGTCCAGGGTATTCTTTTTGAGAAAAGTTATGTTAACATTAAATTAGTCATTCAGTATTTGTGAACAGATAATATATTTAAAATGAGAAAAAAAGGTAGATGGAAAGAAGGAAGGAAGGAAGGAAGGAAGGAAGGAAGGAAGGAAGGAAGGAAGGAAGGAAGCAATGGAAAGGGAAAGAAGAAATAAGGAGATGAGAGGGGAGGAAGAGAAGAAAAGAGAGAAAGTAAAGGGAATTGTCTTAAGTGATACTTTATATGGTCTTAAAAACAAAAAAATTGTTTAACTATTGTCACAAGTATAGGTTCATAATATAGTCTTTCCTATAAGTTAGCACAGCACCAAGGAATAGACAAGAGTCACACACAGTAACTATGCTATTCACTCAGCTTTTATCGAATGCAGGTTCACTCAAAGTAGAATATCAACATACATTAATATCCTATTCACACTTTAACAGTCTAAGAAAAATACAACATACAAACATAGCAATCAATGGGGGACAAGAAACCCAAGTCCCAGAGTCTCAGTCTGCAGGTCCGGGAGACAGCAGGATGGGCAAGAGAGTTGTCAGCACGTTGCAAGGAAGGATCTCCAGATCCAAGTGGGAAGCAGGGCAGACAAAGTCCTCAGTCCAGCAGGGCAGAGCCTCTAGCGGCCGATGCCAAGGGAGATCAGTGTGGCATGGAGCAGCACTCGGTGTGTGGAGTGTGGCTATCTTAGCAATGGTCTGGAACCTGTCTCAGTTATACCTTGAAACTGGTGTACGCCACCATTCTGTGTTTTTTTGATAAATGTCTTGGCACCCCTGATGCCAAGTGGGGAATTTGCCCAGGAGCCTGGTTCTGGGTGGTCCTGCCCTGCAGACATGGCTGTTCTGATCACATGTGCATATATCCTAGGTGTTCCTCCTTTCCAGATGTGTCTAGTGTGACTTAGGTAGTTTCCCTCTTGAACCAAAGTGTCATGACTGACTAGCAGTCATCTTGGTTGACATGAGTACCTCCATTTTGTTTTATATACTTTATGCTGTCTTCACTGGACCAATGTCATTTTATTGGTCCTGCTCTCCACAACTATCTTGAAAGAGAGAGTATCTCTTTAGTGCTTGGATTACACATGCTTACAGATTAATTTTCTCTCTATTCCTCAGAATACATGCTAATGCATTGACAAGTTTTCTTTCCCTGTTCCCCAGTTAAGTATTATGACTATTTACTCTGTCAGTTTTCTATTGCTATTAGAATTTATTACAAACTTTATGCTGTAAAATAATCCAAATTTATTATTTCAGACTTCTGTAGGTTAGAAGTTTGAAATGTGTCTTACTGGGCCAAAATCAAAATGTTTGCAAGGACACATTCTTTTCTGGAGGTTCTAGAAGAGAATACCTTTCTCTGCCTTTTCCACCTTCCAGAGCTACTTCGTTTTTCATCTCATGGCTCCATTTTTTCTTCTTCAGAGTCAGAAACAACGGGTCAAATACCATCACTCTGTCCTTCTCTCCTGCCCACCTCTTCTGTTTTTAAGGACCCTTGTGATTACACTAGAGGCACTGAAATAATCCACGATAGTCTTGTATTATAAAGTCACTTGATTAGCAGCCTTAATCCATATGTAACCTCAATGAATTTTTGTCACATAAAGTATTCAGAGGTTCCAGGAAATAGTACATTGACATTTTGAGGAGTTGGGGGCTATTATTCTGTTTACCTTACTTACCTTCTGTGTTATATTCTACTCTGTTAATACTACTTACTCATCAAGTTTCAGTCTAGAAGCTCTTCCTATTGGCTTCAGAGACATTTTTCTTTTTAAATTATGTCACTTAGTTCATTGAATTCACGTATATCTTTGTGTTCTCCACTTTCAGACTCCACAGAAAAGATTGTCCAAATACTTTAGCAATAATCACACAATCAATCTTTACATTGATTGAGAAATAGTAATTTTATCTTATATTTTTATTATACAAAAATAAACCATGTAGCATAATATCAATTTCTATTATCAAAGGATTTAAATGGTTTTCAAGGCTACCTACATCTTAAAATTACTGAGGCATATTTAGGAGTGCAGATGTTCTAGACCAGTGCAAGGTAGTGAGCCAGAACATTTGGAGATGGAACCTGGATAATTTTTTTAAAGTGCTCAAAATATAATTCTAATATGCAAGAAGGCCTAGAAACCTGTATTATGTGTATAGATATATCTGCAAATTAGATTTTCTCTCCTCCTCACATCTTATTTTACTAAAAATTAGTGAGATTAGATACTTACCTTCCTCATGATATGTGGGTTCTACATATTTCCAAATACATTGTTTCACATTAAGACTCAACAACATTCATTTACTGATGGGCACTTAGGTTGCTTCCAGCACTTGGCTATCGTAAATTGTGCTGCTACGAACATTGGGGTGCACAGGTTCTTTTGGATTGATGTTTCAGGATTCTTAAGGTATAATCCCAGCAGTGGAATTGCCAGTTCAAAAGGCAGTTCCATTTTAGTTTTCTGAGGAAAGGCCATACTGTTTTCCACAGTGGCTGCACCAGTCTGCATTCCCACCAACAGTGCACTAGGGTTCCCTTTCCTCTACAACCTCACCAGCACTTGTGGTTTGTTGCTTTGTTTATGATGGCCATTCTGACCAGTGTGAAGTGGTATCTCAATGTGGTTTTAATTTGCATCTCTCAGACTGCCAGTGATGCTGAGCATAATTTCCTATGTCTCTGGGCCCTCTGTATGTCTTCCTTGGAGAAGTGTCTGTTTAGGTCCTTTGCCCATTTTTTAATTGGGTTGTTTGTCTTCCTGGGGTGGAGTTGTGTGAGTTCTTTATATATTTTGGAGATCAAACCCTTGTCCGAGGTGTCATTGACAAATACATTTTCCCGTACAGGTTGGTTCCCTTTTCATTTTGCTGATGTTTTCTTTAGCTGTGCAGAAGCTTTGCATTTTGATGAAGTCCTACTTTTTTATTCTTCCCTTTATGTCCCTTGCTCTAGTAAATGAGTGGACCAAAAAGCTGTGATACATTTACACAGTGGAATAGTACCCAGCAGAAAGAAAGAAGGAGATCCTACCATTTGTGACAGCATGGATGGAACTGGAGGGCATTATGCTAAGTGAAATAAGCTAGGTGGTGAAAGTCAAATACCATACTATCTCACCTGTAAGTGGAACCTAATCAACAAAATAAACTAGCAAGCAAAATATAACCAGTGACTTTGAATGAACAAACTGACAGTAACTAGAAGGGAAGGGGGAGGAGGATAACAGGGAAAATAGGGTAAGGGTCATCAAGGAACATGTATAAAAGACCCATGGCCAAACCAAAGGGGGTAGGGTCAAAGGTAGGAGGTGAGGATGGGTGGGGCAGGGGAGAATGGTGGGAGGAAAATGTAGACAACTGTAGTTCAACAACAAAAATAAAAAAAAAATAATAAATATACATCTCACTTTTAAAAAAAGACTCAACAACAAATGGACCTTATTTTTATAATAGCACTCAACATTAAAAAATGTAAAGGATAATGAATCAAATAAAACCAATAGGCAAAAAAGTCTTAACCCTCAAACAATTATACAATTTGGTGTAGGATAAGGTGTGTATATACTGAGAGTAAAATATGGACCAGGAGTGTTTAAATTATGTGTTTGCTAACTAGATTTTTATTACCATATGCCAGGTTCTGAATGTAGCAGTTCAGATGACATCAGACATGGTCATTGTAAAAAATATTAATGTTCTCATGAATTAAATTCGATTTTTGGTGGAGAGAATTGAGGAACGCTTTTTCTTTAGGCTGTGCTTCTAAAACATGGGTGGTCAGATTGATCTAACCTTTATTTTACAGGGGCGCTATGCGTCAGGGCTGGCTTATTTCAAATGTACTTTTATTTGCAGTTATAAAATACATGCTTGATGGAATACTGCTAATTTTTAAAAGGATGATTAAGTAATCTTTTAATTCAGATACAATTTTGCATTACTGAGAATTATCTTCCTTAACTAAGTTTGATAGTTAATTGTTAATATTATATGATAAAAAAAGAAAAAAGAAAGAGATTCTATCCCCCATACATTCACATGTTATGTAACATATAATAAAGTGCCTACATGTTCTTCTTTAATTTGTCAATTAAAAGTATGGCATATTTTTATTATGCTAACAGAAAAAAACACCATTTGATGAGTTAGAAAACCTTTCTGAGGGCATGGGTACATCTGAAAATGTCTAAATATAATGGAAAAAACCACAAAGTACATTGATTTTTTAAATGAAAGGACAAATATGATATTCTTCAATTGAAATGCATGATTTTCCAGTGACTATCGCAAAGAAAATTAGGAGAATTGAGAAAGCTCAAGGAATAGAATAGCAAATAAAAAGGGAGACATACAAGTAGTCTGAGTGCTGGTTACGAAATGCCACAAGATCTAGAGATTATTCAGTAATGTGGGGCGTTTTGAGGACTTTCTTTTAAAAGCAAGTAGTAATCATTTGAATTGATCTGTTAACATTTTCTGGAAAAACAGAGCATTTCTTGTTTCAGAACTACTTCCTTCAAAACTGTGAAAGACACAATTTACATTTATAGACAAATAGATTAAGTGGAAATACATTTTGTTATAGTAGGCTACTGCAAGTTTTTATAAATAGATACTCCACCAGTCTAGTTAAGTGTTTATGTGTAAATCAATATCTACTTGAATGAGAGTCTGAGCTTGAGGGGCCGATGAGTCTAAGCCTCAAATATTTTAAATCCCCACTTAGTGAAAATGACTTGAAAATAAAGAAGCTGTTCAAAGCGGTATAATTCAATGGAAATATTTAATTCATGTCCTCTGGCAAAAGTCTAATACTTCTGTATATGGACTTTAATTATTTTATGAATATTCCTGATGTTGTTCCTATTGTACAATAAGAAAAATAAACAAGAGGAGAAAAGGAAGCATTATTGGTATGACTTACTAATTTCCTCTTGTCTCTAATAACATACACAATTTGACTTCCCTAACTTCACGGTACTCCGGTGTGCTATTAATTTGGAGAGCAATAATAATTGAGAATTATATTTGGCTTTAAAATATATATGGAAATTCCTTATATTGGCAAAATATTAATTTAGATTGATCACCATAATTAATCCAGAATTACTTCATTAGTTTTAAAAATTAATGTTTAAAATAAGAAATACTATATATTTCAGACTATAAAACATACCTTTCCCCCCCAAATGTGGGAGGAGAATGGGGGTGTGTCTTATAGTATGAATGTAGCTCTACATGGCTCACTACACAATTTCTGCTTTACAGGATGTTATTAAACATTTTACCACATTTTTCCTCAAAATTTTTTTTCCTATTTTCCTCCTCTAAAACCTATGTGTGTCTTATGGTCCAAAAAATACGGTATGTTTCACTTTAGAAAAAATTGTGTTCCAAATAATTAATTTGCGGAGACTAAATAATCCAGAAAATAAAATCATCTAGGAGTTAAAATATTAAAATGTATATGTCATACCTTATAACAGATATAAGTAAAATCAACTTAGAGTAATGCTCAAGTGAAAACTTGACCATAACCTGATAAATAGTATAAATATTCTAAAAGAGATTCTGTTTTTTAGATGTGTGTTTACTAGAAACAGAAGGTTTGAAATGGGGAGCCACACAGCCAAACGATTGCACTGTGCTCTAACACTGTGGAGGCAGAAGCTGCTTTCAACTATTAACATAGATGAGAGAATAGGATCTGACTTCAGAATACTTGGATTCAAATCCTGACACTTCCAATTAATTTCAGTGTGGTAGGCTAGCTTGCAAAAGGTCTCCCCGTTCTGTGTGTCATGCCCTTGTGTAATACCATGCACTGGAGTGAAGGCTGGACCATACTAACTTGATTCTGACCAACGCAATATGGCAAAGGTGATGAGATAATCTCTTTCATCACTAGTTTGCAAAAGATTATAATTTCCACCTTGCTATCCGACCCAGTGTATTGTTGCCTTAATTTACATGCTTTTATAAAGCAAGCTGACATGTGGGAGAGGCCCAGGTGGCAATTAAGTGAGATTGACTTCCAGCCAGTAGCACCCTGGAAGGAACTAAATATTGCCAATAATGACAATGGGTTTAGAAGCAGATACTTCTTCATTGAGCCTTCAAATGAAATTTCTGTCCTTGGACCTGTACATTCACTGCAGCCTCATGAGAGGCCCTGAGGGAAGACTGGATTCCTGGCCCACAGAAATTGCATGATAATAAATTGGTATTGTGGTAAGCCGCAAAATCTTGGAGGAATTTGTCACACAGCCGTAGATAAGTAACACATTCAGTGTGATCATTAATAAATTTTTTAGTTTCTCAAAATTTAAGTGTTCACATCTGCAAAATGGTGATACTGAGAGTAGTTTTCTTACCTATGAAAAACACTGTAGCATTTAGTAAATATCCTAACAATGGTTGAAAGTATTAGGGAATATAGCAGGACCTAATAAATAATAGGTATAATTTCTGACTGAAACAATTTAGAAATAAAGTAGAGTAAGGCAGACGTAGAAAAAATTCTTAACATGCATAAAGCTGAATCTAAAGCATATGGCTTATATCTACATGTAAGTAGACTTAAAAAATACTGAATTCCAGATTTAGACAGAATTTTGCAACCAGTGACAGCAGCACCAGACCTTGCAGGCCCTCCCCATTAGCTCTACTTCTGTAAGGTTTATAGCCTGCAGAAACAAAACACCATTTGTGTTGTCTGTGCACAGCGTTCCCAGGAAAAAGGGAAAAAGAGCAGGGGGTTGGTCTAGGCATGTTAGAATTTTCCTTCTAAACCCACCAATCAGTTAAGGTTACTCCAGTATAGCAGCAGATTGAGTGAGAAGACAAAAAACAAAAGGGGCCTGAGGGGTCATGCTGATAAACATCCTTCCACGGAAACCTCAAGAATAGCTAGTAGAAGTAGTGGGGTTGTGCCCTGACTGGCTTGGCTCAGTGGATTGAGCATAAACCTGTGAACCAAAGGTCACCAGTTTGATCCCCAGTCAGGGCACATGCCTCGGTTGTGGGCCAGGTCCCTAACAAGGGGCACATGAGAGGCAACCACACACTGATATTTCTCTCCCTCTCCTTCTCCCTCCCTTCCCCTCTCTAAAATAAATAAATAAAATTTAAAAAAAGAAGTGGTGGGGTTGAGATACTATAGTAGTTGTGGTAGTAGTAGTAGTAATAATAATAGTAATAGTAGATGCAGCAGTAACATCACTAAATATTCATGTGTATGTTAAAATCTGTCAGTGGAAATGGGCATTTCAGTGTTTCCATAGACATCAATAGCATTTTATGTTTTACCTTGATAAACTCTACACAAATTAAGGAAACTTCCCTGGCTGGTGTGGCTCAGTGAATTTAGCATTGGCCTGTGAACTAAAAGGTTGCTGGTTTGGTTCCCAGCCAGGGCACATTGCCTGGGTTACAGGCCAGGTCAGGGGTGTTCAAGAGGCGACCAATCAATATTTCTCACATATGAATGTTTCTCTCACACACTGATGTTTCTCCCCCTCTCTTTCTTCCTCCCTTCTCCTCTCTCTATAAATAAATAAATAAATAAATAGAAGTTTTTAAAAAAGAAAGAAACCTTATGATTGTAATTTGAATTATTACATAGATCTGCCTTTAAACAAAATATAGTCAGTGAACATCAATCCAATAAACACTTACTATGAAATATTTTTAATAAAAATTAATGTTCTGATTTTTATGCATGCCCAGTAGCTACTGTTGATTTTGTTGCCTCTGGCTGCACTAATGGAATCAAATTTCTAAGATTAACAGATCCTCATTACTGAAGCAGATCATGCCACATCATGACAATACCAACACACTGCCATCCTGTGGAGACCTGTCTAAGTAGCCAGTTAGGTTTCCCCCCGAAACATATTATTCAAATTGCTATAAATGTTGATGAGCCACATAAGTCACCTGGATTACTTCCAGAGTACTTAACAGTGATATTATCATCTTTACTTACATATTTGAGTTGTTCCACTTAAACCATTAAACTTTACTGGTCTCAGATTTAAAAGGTAGCTCTGGTGACAAGATAAAATTGAAATTTCAGAAAGTACTATATTAAAGTAGACTGGAGCATAGAATACTAAGGTAATTTAAACACTAGAAAATTATTGGAGAATTGTACCCAGAAAATAGTTTTTAACTAGCATTAGTAAGATAGTGATGTTATGTTCCACCGAAGTCAGTCTCATGTTCACAGATGCTTAAGTGGTATGTTTTCTTTTGTTATAGCTATGATCATTGATCTTAAAGTTTTATTATTTATACCCTGAATACAGTTATATGAATACCTATACTTTTGTGGATTCTAAAATGGATATTTATTACTAACAGGACAATAAGGATGCAAACTCCTCAATCTGTAAGTTTTGAAAAAAGCCAGAAATAACCTCATTTATGTGTAAAAATACAGCAGCCTAAATAATAGGCAATAATGTACAAAGAAGACTAGCATTTAATTATACCATTTACTATATTTATTTCTTGTAATGACATTTTAAAAAATCTCCAATATATGGAAGCATCTTTTATGTAAACATTGTGTTTTCCCTTTGGTATCTCTCACCATCTATAGAATTATGTTAAGTTAAAATGACACGTGATAAATGATATGAGTTTATCATTGTAAAATTATTTTATATTTCTTTTTAGCCATCTTTTTCCTAGTTATTTTTGCCATATAAGCTCTAAAATACATAAGAAATATTTATTTATCTTTAAAATATTCCTTTTTAAATTGTTTTGAAGCAACTTATAAAAATAAGTTTGATATAACTGAATTAGAAATAGGGAATTTAGACATAGGATAAAAAGTATGAAAAACTTGAAAAGGTTTAGCAGGAGCTGCAAAGATGAATAACTTTTAGAAAACTGGGCCAGTGGAAAAAAGTTCAAAGAACAGAATTTTAATCAA
The DNA here is from genome assembly GCF_022682495.2 of Desmodus rotundus. NCBI lineage: Eukaryota > Metazoa > Chordata > Mammalia > Chiroptera > Phyllostomidae > Desmodus > Desmodus rotundus. The sequence continues at coordinate 27,680,032 of NC_071397.1, forward strand.
TCTGAGACAAAAAAGCACAGTTTCCATGTCCAGTTTATTTATCCAGCTACCACGCTAGTTCACATGCTTAAAGAATTCGCTGAAGAAAAATATCACACCAAGAGGAGAGCAAGAGGAAAATGTTTACGATGCAGCCGAAAATACTTACATTGTTTGAACCAGAAAACACCAACCTGTCGCTGAGGAAAAGGGTAATAAGGAAAGATGAGTGTAACTTGACACTCAGGTATGAAGCTGAACATTACCATTTCTAAAGAGGTTTAAAGACAGAAAAGTCTCTATTAAAATAGTCTAACAACAAAAAAAGTAAACTAGTCTAACAAGTTCCAATACTGAAGGAAGCTTTGAATGTCAACGCTGCCCCTATTGATACAAGAACCCAGTTTGTACAATTAGCACAGATTGAGATTAAGGGGGAGGGAAAGGATAGGTTTTTCAGTTGCTTTCCAGGAGTTTGAATGGATAACTAAAGTTGAAGGATGAAGATAGTCTCCAGAATAGTCAGATGCATTAAGCTGATGAAGATAAAGAAGAGAGAGATGGCTCCTATTCAAATGGGAAGGAGGCTCATCATTACAGAATGTCACATGTCCTGCTTATTAATAAAAGATTCTTAAACTTGTCTACATTGGGTTTCCAGTGATTTGTGGACCTGGCAGGGCTACACAGAATGAAAGTAGCTCTTTAGCATTAGTAAGAGGAGGCACAGTCTGACACAGATTCACATGAGAAAATCCATCATAAATATTCTCATTAATTCTCTGAATAACTATATACCAGAACTTAGTAAAAAAAAAAAAAATTCCTCATATCCTCTTTTTACAATCTAATACGGTAGGCACAGGTGCCCAAAATCACGGTAACATAAGACAAAGAAAATAATTATATTTTTGTTTCTTTTTTAATGTGTATCCTTTTTAAGGCAAGATAGGGGAATCCTAAAGGATATATCCAAAACCAGTTAATCTTGGTTTACTAGAAACTAAATTAACTACATTACTTTTAAATTGGTGGTGATTTCACATTAAAAGTTAATCATATTGTTCAGTATTTTAAAAAAGAATTGCAGAATTTTTCTGACAGACATTAAAGTGGATATTTCATTTAAAGTGCTAAAAGAAAGTGAATATATTACCCTTTTGACCTTATTTTGGTGATCTAATATATAATATGATTCATTATAGTTTAAATAATGCAGGCTATGGTGTGGAGCACATGAACCTTATTTTCCTCTTTATCAGTTTAAAAAAGGATTTTCTTTTAATTTTGATAGGATCATCACCTATGAAAATTCTCTTTATGGACAGAGTTGATAGATCCTATGGCCATATTTTTCTTATGAAATAAATTAAAATTCTATTTTCAAATGTAAATTCTAAAATGCAAGATTTATTCATTTTAATGGATGCACATACCTGAGATAAAAAGTGTCTGGAATGAGACATTCATTAAAATTCAATGGGCTAACTTGATTTAAGAACTGAAGTACAGACTGTACTTCATTCTGTTATGTTTACAAAGTGTTTCTTTCAAACTCAATAGCATCTGTTGAGTGATTATGGGGCTCTTCATATTTTTCCTAAAACTTATAGCAAAAAAACAATGCAAACAATATACTTTATTTTGTGGAGATTTTTTGTCAGTATGCACCAAGACTTCTACTGTATGAACGTGGCTACCACTATAATAAATTATTTTTTTATATTATTTATTTATTTATTTTTAGAGAGAGGGGAGAGGAAGGAGAAAGAGAGGGAGAGAAACATCATCAATGTGTCATTACCTCTCATTCACCCCCTACTAGGGACCTGGCCCGAAACCCAGGCATGTGCCCTGGCTGGAAATTGAACATGAGACCCTTTGTTTTTTTAAAATATATTTTACTGATTATGCTCTTACAGTTGTCCATTATTTCTCCCCTTTAATCCCCTCCACCCTGTACTCCTGACCCACCATCGTTCCCCCATGTAAGTTCATGTCCATGGGTCATACACATAAGTTCTTTGGCTTCTCCATTTCCCATACTATTCTTAACCTCCCCTTGTCTATTTTGTACCTACCATTTATGCTTATTCCCTATACCTTTTCCCCAATTCTCTCCCCTCCACCTTCCCTCTGATAACTCTCCATGTGATCTCTATTTCTGTGAATCTATTCCTGTTCTAGTTGTTTGCTTAGTTCGTTTTTGTTTTGAGGGGTTTTTTTAGGTTTGATTGTGATAGCTATGAGTTTGTTGTCATTTTGCTATTCATTTTTTTGATCTTCTTTTTCTTAGATCAGTTCCTTTAACATTTCATGTGATAAGGGCTTGGTGATGATAAACTCATTTAACTTTACCTTATCTGCCCTTCCTTTCTAAAAGATAGCTTTGCTGGATAGAGTAATCTTGGATGTAGATCCTTGCCTTTAATGACTTTAAATATTTCTTTTCAGCCCCTTCTTGTCTTCAAGGTTTCATTTGAGAAATCAGCTGATTGTCTTATGGGAACTCCTTTGTAGGTAACTGTCTCCTTTTCTTTTGCTGCTTTTAAGATTCTCTCCTTATCTTTAATCTTGGGTAACTTATTTATGATGTGCCTTGGTGTGTGCTTCCTTGGGTCCAACTTCTTTGGGACTCTCTGGGCTTCCTGGACTTCCTGGAAGTCTATTTCCTTTGCCAGATTAGGTAAATTCTTCTTCATTATATTTTCAAATAAGTTTTCAATTTCTTGCTCCTCCTCTTCTTCTTTTGGCACCCCTATGATTCAGATGTTCGAACATTTAAAGTTGTACTTGTACTAGAGGTTCCTAAGCCTCTCCTCATTTTTCTGAATTCTTGTTTCTTCATTCTGTTCTGACTGAATGTTTCTTTCTTCCTTCTGCTCCAAACCGATGATTCAAGTCTTGGTTTCTTTCCCTTCACTGTTGGTTCCCTGTATATTTTTCTTTATTTACTTTGCATAACCTTCATTTTTTTCCTCCATTTTGTGACCATACTCAAGCATTTCTATGAGCACCCTGATTATCAGTGTTTTGAACTGTGCATCTGATAGGTTGGCTATCTCTACATTGCTCAGTTGTATTTTTTTCTGAAGCTTTGATCTGTCCTTTCATTTGGGCCATAGTTTTTTGTCTCAGTGCATGTTATGTAGTAAGGGGCGGAGCCTTAGGTGTTCACCAGAGCAGAGCAACTGAGGTCACTGCATTGTGACACTGTACATGGGGGTGGGGTCTGAGAGGGAACAATGCTGCTTGCTCAGCTCTCAACTGGCTTTCAGTCACTTCCTCTGCTATCCACAAGCAAATTGGGCCCTCTTGGTGCTTATTCTGGGCGGTGGTTTTATGTATATTCTAGGACCCTGTGGGTCTCTCCAATGAACTCCTGTGAGGCTGTGAATTTTTCCCACTACCTCAACCCTCACAGGTTTTTTCAGTCACAGGGTTTAAGACTTTATTTACCCATGCTAGAATCCTGGATTGCATGGTTTGTCTTGCCCCCCAGTTGTTCCTCCTGGTTTATCTGCATGCAAATGTGGGACCACCCAGTCTGTCATCCACTGGTTGTCCCATTGCTAGCTTCCAGCTTGCCACTCCTGGCTCTCCAGCCACTACCTTGCCATGAGTCCTCTCTGACCCCGCTGCCTGTCTAGCCCCTCCTGCTGGCCTGGATGAATGTTTCTTCTTTAAGTCCTTGGTTGTCAGACTTCCATACAGTTTGATTTTCTGGCAGTTCTGGTTAGTTTTGTTTTTAAATTTGTTGTTGTCCTTCTTTTGGTTTTGTGAGGAGGCAAAGTGTATCTACCTATGCCTCCATCTTCCGAACCTGCGATCCTTTAGTTAACAGGTAGGCACTCAATCCACTGAGCCTCACCAGCCTGGGCAATAAATTCTATTGTGTCCTAATTTATTGTGTCATTGAATCAAAGATAAAGTTCCACATGGCAACATCAAATAAGCTCAGTTTGGCTAACTAGCTGGCATGCTCAGTGCCAGGCATTGAGAAAGCCAGTGGTAGAAGACGGAATCTTACCTGTTACCAGACGTACAGAATGGCTTACTGCTCCAACTCTGGAAGGAGTTTCGGCTGCCACGCTGCACTCCCTCTCCAAAAGAAATATGACTACTGAAGTCCATAAAGTTGAAACTAATAAGGAATGTGAATGACATATATATATATATGTATGTACATGTGTATATGTATATATGTATATACACACACGTATACACCCACATACATACACACACAAGGAGAGAGAGAGAGAGAGTCTAGCCATTGTTAATATAATGAGAACAGTTTGTGAGACATTGATATAACCTGGTAGCCAAGGAGAGTGGACTGGAGCACATGCATGAACAATGACGACTTCACTGTACTAGTCAGTGAGTGCGGTAGACATCATTGAGTGAGCCTGGGTACTCTGTGGCCATTGCATCCAAGATGACTGAGTGAGTAGAGCAATGATTCTGCATTAAAAATTGCATTAAGCTCAAACACTCCACTGTAGAAATTATTCAGATGATTCAGAAGGCCACTGCTATGGACTACTGGTGATTGGCAGCTTCATCATGATTATGTACCTGCTCATGCATCACATCTGGTGCACAGTTTTTGGCCAAACAGCAAATAGACGCAGGTGACTCAGCCCCCTACAGTCCAGATTTGGCACCCTGTGACTTCTGGCTTTTTCCAAAACTAAAATCACCTTTGAAAAGGAAGATATTTCAGACCATTGAAGAGATTCAGGAAAATACAACAAGGCAGCTGATGATGATTGGGAGAACTATGCGAGGTCCTGAGGTTCCTATTTTGAAGGAAACTGCAGAAGAGAAACATCAATGAGCAGGAGATACAACAATCGGTTGCCTCTCATATGCTCCCAACAGGGCCTTGGCTCACAACCCAGGCATGTGCCCTGACTGAGAATCAAACTGGCAACCTTTTGGTTCACAGGCCAGTGCTCAGTCTACTGAGCCACAACATTCAGGGCCCCTGCAGTATTTTAAATTTCACTGGCTCTAGGTCAAGTAGATACTTTGGGTTCCTGGGTTATTTATTGGATACATTTGAAGGATCTCTCTTTGGGCTCATTATTATTTCTGTGTTTTATTTTAATAGCTACATGACAACTAAAGTGGAAGACTGTACAATAAATTGCTTTTGAATAGACTCCATGTCATGATTTTATTATTGGCAGTATTAAATTGTTAAAGTATTTAAACTCTGAAAACTACCAAGCACTATGTAAAATGAAATAATTAAATCAGTAAAATTCTTTTTGGAGCTTGATTTACTGTTTCAGATTACCTTCAGAATGATGTTCTTTCCACAGAAGAACTATTTTCAGAGTGAAAAATGATATCCAGTGTTATCATAAAAGAACAATATTAGTATCAAAATAACATGCAATAAAGGCATTATCTTAAAATGACATTGGCATTGTATTTTCTAATGTAGGTATTATTACATTGCAATAACAAATTAACCCCCCCAAATTCCTGTGGCTTATCAAACAAATATGTATTTTTGCTTGCATACTGCTAATGCAGTGATTGTGTGGGGTTGCAGGGGATGTCTGTGTTTTCCATATTTTCCTCAGGGCTCGGACTGACAGGAGAGCAATCACCTATGGTTGTACTTCCTGGACTATGTAATCTCTTCAGTTGACACAAAAGAAGAAAAGAGATTGGAGAATTGTACATAGGCTTGTATTGTTTCAGCCTAGAAATGGCATGTCATTCATTCCCCATTGTCATTGGTCAACACAATCATGTGGCTTTGCAAGGATGTATTAAAAATACAAAGAAGTAAATGGACCATTTGGTGAGTATTTTTGTCTGTCACAGACAATATTATATTGCTTTTATCATGTGATGTTATCTTCTTGCCTTTTAAAGCCAATAAATTTGATTTCCCCTCAACTGGATGCATTCAAGGCATATGTTTTAATGCCATTAGAAGGAAACATGGATTTTGTAGCATGGATTTTTTCTCTGACATTATTATTTCATCCTATATCTGGATAAGTTTTTTCAACTTACTTGTAGAGTTTAAAGAAATTGTGAGTGATGTTACCAAAAAAAAGCTATATGGCTCAAAAGAAAGAACGTTATCACCTGTTTCAGATAATAACAATTCCATAAATTAAATGTTTTTAAAAGTGGTACTAAATATAGGATTCCCTTAATATGCACATATCAGTAAAAACAGGCAATGAAAAAGGGACAAATTAAATTCAGATTATATACACACAATGAGTCAAGAAGCAACATTATAAAACATAAGACCTTTGCTTGAAGGTTCTTTTTCCTTCCCCCTCATTTTTAAACTGTTCTTTTCTAATTTTATATATATATACATACACACACAAGCATATATACATATATATGGTGCAACAATATTTGGATATACATAAACAATGTGATTTTTCATGGAGAATATACACACCTGTTGAAAAGTGATCATGAAGCATTAAAAAGTGGGAAAGGCACCAGGATAAATAAGTCAATAAGAGGTGAATAAAGTGACTTCAGTTTTAAAAACACACTCAAATCTAAAATGTTTAATTTACTGTGTTTTACGTTATACATCCTCACATGTATGTATGCATATTTATACATATATACATATATATGTGTGTTTGCACCATATATATGGTGTGTGTGTATACAGAGAGAGATGTTCTACTCACTAATATCCCAAACTTCTAAATTTTCTAGGAAATATATAATTCCAAACAGTAACATTTAAAAAATATAGGTTGACTAGTGTTTTAAAAACAGATATGCATTGTGATGTAATACATATATGTGCATATACATATGAGGAGGGGCCAAAAAGACCAGACTTATCTCCTGGAGGGCAGGCCCCTTGTAGTACACAGGCATCCCGCACTAGGTGAGTGTTTAAGGAACCCATCTGTATCAGTGCACTAGCTGGTGTTGTTGTGAGAAACTGCTTTCAGCCTCAGTGAATTTGTTTTGAAGACTCTTTCAACATGTTAGCCCATTCCATGATGAATGATTTACAAGTGCACCTGTCCACACCATGCTGAATGTTTAGCAGTTTTAGACCAAAAACCACAAGACCCCAGTACCCCACCCCCATTCACCCAATCTCACCCCATGACTTTCTTTTGTTGTTGTTTACCTGGATGAAAATATCCTCACAGGGAAGCATTTTGCCAATGTGGAAGAGGTGAAACAAAAAATGGCAGAAGCACTAAAAGGCATCAAAACTGAGAGTTCAAAAACAGTTCTGAGCAGTGGAAAAAGCAATAGGTGTATTGCATCAAATGGAGAGTACTTTGAAGTTGACTGAAGTTTAAACATGTAAAAATAAATACATATTTTTTTATAAATAAAATCTGTTTTGGGGGTCCCCCTTGTGTATATCAATACGTATGTGTGTGCACACACATACACAGCATCATAGTACATAGTCAAAAAATAGGATTTCCCTGGCCAGAGCAGCTCAATTGGTTAGAGCATCGTCCCATAAACCAAAGGTTTGCTTTTCAGTCAGAGCACATACCTAGTTTACAGGTTCAGTCCCCAGTTCAAGTTTGTGTGGAAGACAGCCAATTGATGTTTCTCCCACATTGATGTTTTTGTCCATCTCTCTCTCTCCCCTCCCCTCTCTCTAAAATCAGTGCACATATCTCTGAGTGAAGATAAAAAAAATAAGATTTATAATAAGATGTATGGAAGAAAATTAACTTTGCTAAAAGCACAAACAAATGTATATAAGTAAGTATTCTAGTTTCTTCAATTCCGTTTGACTTAAATACAGATAACTTATGGAGGTTTTGACTGTATCAGAGAAGTAGGTGCCTCACGAAGGAAGGAATGACTTGTCAGACTTAAGAGCTAAGCAGAAGTCTTATGGTGCTTCATGAGCAAGGAAACGTTATGAAAGAAGACACATGTTAGAAAGATTTATTTGACATTCTGTACAAGACTCATAATGATCTTGTAATAAGTTATCGATGTAACCTAGGCAAAAACAATGATCTATTTTATAGCATTACCCGTGGAAAAGAGACATCGATTAAGAGAAATAATCATAAAATAGAATTAACAACAGGACAACTAAGGTGTAGGAGAGTCAGAATGTATTATTTTGTCAGGACTAATTAGCTGAGAGCGTTTGGCATAACTGGCAGTAAGAAAGTAAAACCTGGGGGCTGGAGATGTGTGGATAGAAGGAGGAAGGGGCATCAGAAAGATAAGCACTGGAACTCAGATTTAAGTCAGTCTACCTGTGAAGACAGTTGGCATTATACAGGATGATGTTTTCAGAAAAAAGAGCCTAATGGAGAGAGAGAACAGACTGTCATGAAATCACAGGAAATGTCATAATTAATGGAATAAGAAAGAAACAGAGTCAGTAAACGTGACACTTTGGAAGAAAGCAGTTATGGGATCACATTTAGATGTTCCCTTTCACTGTGTTGCCTTGGGGAACTTACACAGGCTCTGTGAGCCTCATTTTCTTGGTCTGTGAAATGGATAATTTCTAACCTGAAGGACTCCCTTTAACATTAAATGTAATAAAGATGTAGAGACCCTAGCAGAGTCACTAGCACACAATGTATTATAGCTACCATCTTCACGAAGAAAAGCAAATCATATTGTACTAGAAACCCCCCCAAAATGCTTCTAGAAATTGGAAGGAAGCATTTACATATCGAAATGTGGGACAACTGATGACCTTGTGAAGAATATTTCATAAGAGAAGTGGAAGTGGAAGCCAGATAGTGAAGCATTACAAAGAAAGTGCTTTTTGAGACAGAGAATCCATAACATAAATTACTTTTTCAAACAGGTAAGCAGTGACGCAGGTAAGAAGGAAGGAGGGGATTGGATTGTGGTGCAAGTATAGTAGGTTTGAAGGAAATAGTTTCTGTTTGTTATGTTTTCCACTATGTGAGGCAAAAACAAATAAGTTTACCTTTAAATAGACAGTTAAGAAAGGGTTTTAAACATGGTTAGTAATAGTTGAAACTGGAAAAAGTAGGCCCTAGATAAGGCAGACATTGAACTGACCACACAGGCAGAAAGATGCTTAGTCTTGGCAAAAATGAGCTGTGCTTCTTACAAAGGAGTGTGAACCTAGCATCAGACAGACCTGAGTTAGAGTCTGTGCTCTGTCATTACCTCAATGTGCATGATATCAGCAGGCCACTGGCTTTCTCTGGGGCAGATATTCTCATCCATAAATGAAGGGATGATATTAACATCCAGGGCTGTTCTGAGCACCGTAATAGGAGTAGGCTTTCAAAAAAAGTTGGTTTCTTTCTTCCCTTCTCTAATCCTCCAGGGAATTAGAAGATCAGCGAGAAGGAAGTTGATAAATGGACTTCATGTGTTGGTAAAAGTAAGTGTGGGTGTATAAGGTAAATGGAGAGGGCTCTGGACGACTTCCATGGGGAATGTGGCAGGGAAGTCAAAAATCAGATGATAAGAAAATAATTGGCCAGATTTTGTGACAGTTTAGTTGAATCTAGAAATTTTTTGAATTCACTGAGACAACTGTTTGCTAACACAACCCTTGATACTGTCTCATTAATGTCATCTTTACCACTTTCAAAAGATACCTGGTTCCTAGAAGAGTTAATAACACATAAAACCAAAGAGTAACCTAAACCCTGGAATATACCTGCTCAAACAGTGCATAACAAGCAGTATGTGGCTTTCTGTGAGATATTATAGATAACAGCTTTCAAATAACCCTTAGGGATCTAAGTTTTATTTCAGATCATGAATTTTAAATCATTCATCACTCAGGGCATCTCCCTGACCAGGGAGTCTCTTACACACTTACCGCTGGTTGATAGCACTCTGTCTCCAAGAGTGAGAAACAAATGCTATTTGGAAAGAAAGGATAACTTTTATTTTCCCCCCTTAATGCTTAAAAACCTTAGGTTGCCAGGAAAAAAATATTATTTAATTGAATGTGAGAGGAAGATTCTCCATGTTTAATGAGGAGATGTAGCACAGTCTGTGAAAACCAAGCTTGCTCTCTGGGCTGCTTATGCCCCAAATTGTTTCATTAATATTAATATTAACCAAGGTCTGCAAACCTCCTCAGGCCAGTGTATATTGTAACTCAAAGAAGAGAAGTACATAACAACTCACATAGTCTACAGACTTATCTTTAGAAGCTAGAGAAATAATGGGGGCAGAGAAGTAGTGTTTTTCAGGTAAGAAAAAGGCTTTCTGCCACCGGGAAAATGTTGCTTCTCTTCAGACCAAATGTGGATGTATTTACAATTGTGTAGCATTGACACAGAATTAAATTTGTAGCATGTCTTCCTTGCCCTGGAGGCTTTTCTTTTTTCTTTTTTTTTTCAGGTAAGCAGTGCAACATATGGCATTAAAAATTATGCGAAATAAAAATTTTTATTTTTATTTTATATAATGTCTTTTCTTTCAATGTGCATGATTTTAAAACAAAAGCAATGTTTAGCTATATGCTGCTGATAGTAATATCTAGTATTTATTGTGTTTATATCATTAATACTCATAACAACCCTATGGGATAGATAAAATTAGTTATGTATTTTAAAAATGAAGGGATTGAAGGTTCATAAGGCATATTAACTTTGTCAGAGTAAAAATTAGTGGGGACCAGGGCAGAACTCAAATTCATGTTCTCAACATATATTGCATATCAAATATATATATTTAATGTTTATAGTAAACACTCTTTAATATTTGCATCAAATACATTGAAACACATATATATCAACCTTTCATAGTATTGTTTGACTTAGTGTCTATTTGTTAATCCCAAACTTTAATTTTTTTTCTCCCATGATCATGTTTTAAAGTGGTAGGGATAAAGCAGACATACTATCAAAATGAACATCTTGCATTTTTTGGCATGGTAGGTATGGAAGCTATTTTAAAGAACAAAATTAAAAGTATTTGGTGTACAGTTTTAAAGCTTTGGATATGTTCCACCCAATTTGAGGGAAGGTAACAGGTATGCTAGCATTGCCTAAAAATAGCTTCATTTTTTAAAGAAATTCAATTTAGCTCTGTGCTTGTCTTCTTTTCAAACAAAAGTTTGATCTTCCTTCACTGTTATACTGCTTTAAATAAACTGGTAGATATTTAGATCAGCTTGATTGTGACATTTTTATATGATTACATGTGTTTGCTCTTCATGCACCTGCTTTTTTCTTTCCATAGTCAAAAGAGTCTAAAAATGTCCCCAAAATGAATGAAACAAGTTTATCAAGATTTGAATGCATGGCAACGGATTTTCTACAATAGCCTACTTTATCTATTGGTATAGAGTATATAGTTTATGTTCATGATCTTTGAGAAAGCCTATGTAAAGATTAATGTCTCAGAAATGTGATCGCCAGGACATTTTTATAGGGAAAAACAATTAAAAAGTCTCTGTAGCTCTGCATTGGTGATCTTTTACATTTAAAACATTTTATTTTAGCCTGGTACATGTTTTATGAATGTATGTCCTGCTAATTAATGCCAATCTCATCTTGCCTTTATACATAGAAATTTGTTATGTGGACAATTATGGATATTATAAACCAAATAATTTTGCTGAAAGAGGCTCAACCAAAGGTCAATTATGCCAGTGGGAGGCACAAGCCAGTTGGTTGGAATTGGGTAGATATAAACTGCACTTTCAGAAGGATAGCTTTGGGCTCCTCCTTTTCCTGGCTTTATGCAAGATTCTGGGGATATAGCAGATTTCAGTAAAAACATAGAGATTACAACCTCCATGAGGGATCACATAATAAAGAAGTTTAAAGGTAAATTAATTTCAAATATATTAGTACAATGAATAAAAGGCAGTATAATGTGTATAGAGGATGAACTAGCAGGTTTGGGAATGGCATGACTTAGTGTAGTTTGGTTAAAAACATGATGAGCACACAACTGGTATGTTGAAGGGTAAGAAAGACAGGCAGTTCTCTATGTCATGTAACAAATTACCATAAATTTAATGTACTAAAATATAAACACTTATTATCTCATAATTTCTGTGAATTGGGAGCTCTTGAAATGCTATCTGGGTCCTCTGTGAGAGTGCAATAGTGTTTGATGTAAGACCACGTTCTCATCTGAAAGCACAATTGGAGAAGAGCTTATTAAGGAGCTCACTCAGGTTGTTGGCAGAATTTATCATCTTTGGCTGTAGGATTTGTTGCGGCTTGCTACTTCAAAGCCACCAAGGACTACGAAACAAACAGACAAGCAAAAAACCAAAGAAACAAACAAACAGAAAAATACTTTACAGTGATTCTGCTAGCACAATGGAGGCTTTCTTAGCATAATGTATTCAAAGGAGTGATATCCCATAACTCTTTTTTGTCATATTCTGTGGGTTAGGAGGAAGTTACAAATCTTGCCAACACTGCAGAAAGAAGTTACATGAGGTGGGGAGGTGGAGATCATGAGGGCCTTCTGCCACAGAGGGGATCCAAAGTGGGTAATTTTGAAGAAATTATTAGAAGATAGACATGGTGAGCTATGTTAACAATAGTAAAATATTTAATCTGTGTTTGAAGATTTGCAAGATTACTGGCATCATCTGACTGACCTTTTAAAAGATAACTTTTGAATATATAAAACTAATTATTGACAGATAACTATTATCTCCACCCTCCCACCCCATATGTTGAGACATAGCAAATTCCATTTCATCATTGGAGTACCTATACAAGGACAGGTATGAAAGAATCTCATAAGTTAATGCTTAATATGAGTCAGGCCCCATGCATACTCTATTCATTCCCCACATTTACATTATAAGTTAAATACGATTATATCCTATTAAATGTAAAAAATTGGAGCAGATCAACATATCATTTTACCTTATATCATAGAGATAGTAACTAGCTATGCCCGGATTTGAATACAAATTCATATATTTTTCCCTCTTGAACCCTATTTGCAGAAAATCAAGTTTGTGTTTTAATAAACATTGCATATTGTTAAGGTATACAACATAATGATTATATATATATATATAATGATTATATGTATTAAAATAATTATGACGGTTAAGCTAATCAACATATCTTCTCACAGTTATCATTTTGTGTCACGAAAGCACCTAAAATCTACTCTCTTAGAAAATGCCCGGTTTTCAATACAAACTTATTAACTATAGTCATCATGCTGTATGTTACATCTCTAGACTTAATCATCCTATATAACTGTGATGTTTTTACTCTTTGACCAACATCTCCTCATTTCCTCCACCTCCCTGCCTCTGGTAATAACCATTCTACTCCCCGATTCTATTCATTTGACTTCTTTAGATTCCACATAGAAGTGAGATAATGCAGTGCTTTTCTTTCTTTGTCAGGCTTATTTAATTAAGTATAATTTCTTCCAGGTTCACCCGTGTTGTTGGAAATAAAAGGATCTTTTTAAGGCAGAATAATATCCGTGTGTGTGTATTTAATATTTTGTTTATCCACTAATCCATCCACAGATTGTCCTTAGATCGTTTTCACAGTTGTCTGTTGTGAATAATTCTCCAAAGAACACGAGAGTGCAGATATCTCTTTGAAGTATTGATTTTATTTTCTTTGAATATCTACTCAGAAGAGAGATTGCTGGATCATATACTAATTCTAGTTTTAGTTTTCTGATGAAACTCCATACAGTTGTTTATAGTGGCTGCGCCAATTTAAATTGCACCAACAGTGTACAAAATGAATGAATGAATGAATGAATGAATGAATTCACTTTGAAAAAGCAAGCTGCAATAAACTCTACACATAAAATAGAATCAAGCTTGAATGCAATTACCCTTCTACACTTTCTCAATTCAATGTTTCTACCTCCCCAAAAGCTGAGGAATAGAGAGAGAATGTTTTTGAGAAATACTTGGCATTCTTCAGTGCATTATTGCATACTTATATCCAGCTTCCTTCAAAATATATTAGAAAAAATAAAAAGTTGATCATTTATAAACTTCTATGAACCTCTGCTTATTTCAGGTACAACTTGCTAATTGAAGGTAGTCAATAAATACTGAATAATATTTATTGATGTTCTACTTTTAATAACTTAAGCAATATTAATTTATAACTTGCAACTATCATTTGCACTACTTTTTAACAATAAAACATACATGGGAATATTATTTTATTCTAATTTTCTAACAATGAGTTTAATATAAAATCACAATCATGAAAAAGAGACAACTTAGGATCTTTTTTATAACACTCTTCAGGGGTAATGCCCTTATACTAAATAACATTTTTTTAAAAACATGAGAAATGTATGCATGTTTGAGCTCATTGTTATTAACATTTATATATATAATTAGCAGGATGAAAAAAAAAAAAAACCTGAGAGATGGCAGTCAAGTAGGTAGAAGCTGAGTCTACTTGCTCTTGAACCCAACTCGGAAACATGGCTGATCTTCCAAAAACTAAACTGAACATTCATTGGAACCTTAACTGATATGAAGTTTGGAAGCCAAGGGGTACAGAAGACGCTTCACCATGGGGGATAAGGAGACTTTATAGTTGGAAGGGGAAATGCCCTGTGCAGGGCACCTGCAGCATAGAGAGCCTGGTCAGAGATTGCAGCTCTGAGGCTCCCTCCCCATCCAGGACAGGAAACACCCAGACCCGGGCCAGGAGTGACTGGGATACACAAAGTTGGGGAGATCCAGGCTACACGCACTCATAGCAAGCAGCACACACACAGCCGCAGCGGCAAACACCAACAGGAAGAATGCCAGAGAGACAGAGGGGGACTCAATCTGTGCCTGAGTTGGGCTGAGGAGGCTGGCCGCAGCCAGCTGTGACTGTGAGAGACTTTTGGCTTTTTGGAGAGGTGGTGTGCATGGAAAGCTGGACAGTGACTCAGTGCTGCAGTGGGAGTGCCCAGAGAGACTTTTTCATAGGGGAGCTGGTGCATGCTGGCAGAGATCCCATGTGCGGCTGCCCTGCCAACAAGGCAAAAGGATTGAGGGTGCAATTTGCTCCCACTCAGTGCAACTGGGCAGAATGATCAGAAAGGTGCACAGCAACGGGATTTCTCAGCCCCAGCCTGGCACAGCTGGTAGGGCAGAGGCTGCACAGAGTGGTGAGTTAGGGGCTCTGTCTGATGTGAGGGCAGTGGGCTGGGAACTGGAAGGGTGGAAGGTGAGCACCTGAGAGTATTTACAGGCAGACAGAGCCCCCTTCCTGGGCAGAAATCGAACCTCCAGAAGGGAAAGTCGCACCAACCCCAACCTCCTATAGGATCAAAAGCACCACTAATTGGGAATACATGCAAAACAGGCAGGTCATACTCAAGAGATCCTTGCCGAGTGCATTTCCACAAGAGAAAGACAGAAAAAGGAATGTGTAAAGGGCCCATTTAGAACTTCTTTCAGGGAAATAAAATACACTGGTTCCTAGGGCTTTATTTCACTGAGACTAGGAAAGCATAGAGATCAGAAATTGGTGCAGAAAGGGGTAATCGGGCCCACTCAGCCTCAGCTTGCACACAGATCTGCCATCAACGTCAAGTAGGAAAGAGCTGACCCTAGATTGTCCTCTCCCTCGAAATGGACAACTAATTCAGCATAAACTACACATTATTGGAAATAAGCTGGGACAGACCAAGACGGGTGGTGTAGGGACAAGGGAACACACCCACGATTTTTCCAGAAGACTGAACAATGTCCCCCAGGGGACACCCAGGTGTCCTACCCTCCCAGTTCACAAAAGAAGCCCCCTCTAGAGGAAGGTGAATGTGGTACAGGTGGTGCGTCCAGAAGTTGGATGACCCACCCCCAGAGTCTTGAGCGGATAAAAAACCAGAAATGGACCCAGAAAGAGAAGTCAGAAAGTGAACACGAAACTGCTGAGGTGAATTTTACCTTATCCCTCTTCAGAATTTGTGTTTTTTCTTCCTTTCATATAGTATTTTCATATTTCTTCTTTTGCTTCAATTGTATCCCAACTAATTTACTATTCTTTGTCTTTTTAAATTCTTTTTATTTAGATTTTATATTATTTTAATTTTATTGTTATTTCAAATCTCACATTATTCCCTTCCCTTGTCTTACTCCACTTTGCCTTTTATCCCCTTTCTTATTTTCACTGTAAATATTATTTTCCCCATGCTATGCATTGTTCCTATGCCTTACTTTTACTATTTCTCCTCCTTCTGTTCTCTCAAAAGCATTCTTCCTTCCTTTAGTCAGCTCACATTCTTTTTCCCCTTCTTATAATATTTTTATTTCCTTTACACCTTTATAAATTGTGGCCTGTTTGGCATGGATGATATGCTTACTATTGTTCTTCTTCAATGATATTCCTATTTGTTCACTATTTTTTTTAATTTCAAATCTCAGAGTTTACCTCTGTCTTACTCTGTTTTGCCTTCTTCCTGCCCTTTCTGATTTGAGTTAGCAATTTTATTTTTTTCCCTTTCTTAGCCTGGATTCTATTCCTTACTCTTATTATTTTCCCCCCCTCTATCTCTCAAAATCATTCTTCTTTAGACATCTCATATTCTCTTTTGTATAATATTCTTATTTTCTTTTTACCTTTATCAATTTTTGCTCAGCTGTCATTTTTATTGAGCCTGTTGTGGTTTTTCTGCAATTTTATTCTTTGGTTCACTACCTTTTTAATTTCATTTCAAATCCCATAGAATACTCTTTCATTTACTTACTGCATTTTGAATCACCCTGTGCAGTTTTACTTACATTTTAAATTCTATTTTCTCCCTTTCCTTGCTTTGTTTCTCTTCCCTACTCCTATTATTTCTCTTCCATATAACCACTAAAATCATATTTTCTCTCATTTAGTCATCTCATATTCACTTTTGCCTATCTTATAATATTCTTAATCTGTCTCCAATTTTATTAGTCTTTGCTCAATTTCTATTGATGTTGCTGATGAAATAAGGGGGTATTTTTGCTGACATGAGTTTGTATTCTAGGTACTATTTCTTTGTTAAACAACATCTGTACAATAGCATGTAAGACATGATGGAGGTTGTGATGGCATTTTTGTACACCAACAGTGAGATATCAGAAAGAGAAATTAAGGGGAAAATCCCATTTACTATAGCAATGAGAAAAATAAAATAGCTAGAAATATATGTAACCAAGGATGTAAAAGACCTGTACTCAGAAAACTACAAAACGCTGAAGAAAGAAATTAAGGGAGACATAAATAAATGGCATCATATACTGTGTTCATGGATTGGAAGAATTTATATTATTAAATTGTCCATATACCCAAAGCAATATATAGAGTCAACACAATTCCTATTAAAATACCAATGGTATATTTCACATATCTAGAATAAATATTTCAAAAATTTATATGGAACCCAAAAAGACCCTGATTGGCCTCAGCAATCTTGAGACAGAATAGAAAAGTAGGAGGATCACCATACTTGATATCAAACTATATTACAAGGCCACGGTAATCAAAACAGACATGTAGATCAATGGAACAGAATAGAGAACCCAGAAATAAACCCAAGTGTCTATGGTAAATTAAGATTTGACAGAGGAGGCATGAATGTACAATGGAGTAAAAATAGCCTCTTCAATAAATGGGGTTGGCAGAAATGGACTGGTACATGGAGAAAATGAAACTAGACCACCAACTTACACCATACACCAGAATAAACTCAAAATGTATAAAGACTTAAATATAAGTCATGACACCATAAAAGTCCTAGAGGAAAACATAGGCAGGAAAATTTCAGATATCCCATGTAGCAATATTTTTCCAATATATCTTGTAGGGCAATGGAAATAAAGGAAAAAATAAATGACACTACATCAAATTATAAAGCTTCTTCACAGCTAAAAAACCATCATCAAAATTAAAAGGAGAACATACTTGCCAATGATATGTAAGACAAGGGTTTGGTTTCCAAAATATGTAAAGAACTCACATGACTCAACAGGAAGAAAAACAACCCAATTTAAAAACAAGCAAAGGATCTGAATAGACACTTCTCCAAGGAGGACATGTAGATGGCCCATATGCATATAAAAAGATACTCAACATCACTAGCCATCAGAGAGATACAAATTAAAACCACAATGAGTTACTACCCCACACCTGTGAGAATGGCCATCATAAACAAATCAACAAACAACAAGTGTTGGAGAAGATGAGGAGAAAAGGGACCCCTAGTACACTGTTGGTGGGAATGCAGACTGGTGCAGCCACTGTGGAAAACACTATGTAATTTCCTTAAAAATCTAAAAATGGAACTGCCTTTTGACCCAGCCATTCCACTGCTGGGATTATACCCTAAGAGCCCTGAGTCACCAGTTCAAAGGAACTCATGCACCCCAGTGTTCATAGCAGCATTATTTGCAATAGCCAAGTGCTAGAAACACCCCAAGTCCCCATCAGTAAATCAGTGGATCAAAAAACTGTGGTACATATATACATTGGAATACTATGTAGCAGAAAGAAAGAAGGAACTCCTCTACATTTTGCAACAAAATGTTTGGAACTGGAGAATATTATGCTAAGTAAAATAAGCCAGTCGGTGAAAGACAAATACCATATTTTCCCATGTATAATTTGCACTTTTTTACCTAAATTTTGAGGGAAAAATAAGGATGCACATTATACATGGGTAGTACTGGAAATACCTTGTATCTGTTCATGTGTTTTGTAATTATTTGTTACATAAAATTTTTGTACCATAATATGTTCAAAACTAAATCCTAAAATTCCTTTACAATACAAAAAACAAGTATCTAAGTATAAGTAAACAAACCAATAATTGAATTAAATAATTAAAATGAAATATTTTTTCCTGAAAGTTTGAGCCAGTAAAGTCAGTGCACATAATATATGGCAAAATATGTTATCATATGATCTCACCTATAAAAGGAATCTAGTGAACAAAATAAACTGAACAAAATAGAACCACAGGCATGGAAACATGGAACAGACTGACAGTGACCATATGGGAGGGAGAGGGAGATAATGGTGGAAAGAAGGGAAGGGACTAGACAAAGAACATGTATGAATGACCCATGGACATGGACATCAGTGTGGGGATTGATTGTGGGAGTGGGGGGCCAGAGGTGGGATGGGAGGAAGAGGGCAAAGGGGGAAAAATTGGGACAACTGGGACATCATAGTAAAATAATGATTTAATACAAAAGAGAATTATCAGAATAATTATCTTACACGTACACAAATTGTTGGTATATAATCAACATAATGGGAATCATAATGACTAATATTTATTGAGGTTTTTTCATGTGAGAGATACTGTCCTAATAGTGTTTCATGTACTATATTATTAACTCTTCATAACCACCACAGGGGCAAGTTACTATCATTATTTTTTGTTTAAATTAATTAGCCTTGGACATCTAATTAGTGAGAGTTTCATGTGCACTAAGTATGCGGCACCTCCCTAGTATTCGGGATGCATCAGTATTAGTAAACAGGATTATTTTTATAACCTTTGTTTGACTTAGGGCCCTATCCTATTTAAGAGAAGTATACTTAGTATCTCTGAGGTGTCTACATAGAAAAGACCAAGGATAGCCTGCCAGTATCTCCTTCCATAGCTGCCCATAGTAGATCAATCAAAACTTATCCACACTAAGCCAGGATGGGGTCTTAGACATCTTGTGAATACACTGATAAAGAGTTTTAATCACTACAACAGATCTCCACTGTTGGCAAATACAAGAGAATACATTGGCCATCTTTGGACTAAACTGTAATTAAGCATATTTTCTCACCAATCAGAACAAGGGAAATCAGAGGAACTATTAAAATTTACAGAAACATCCTGGAATCTCTGTATGGGAATGAGAGGTCTCAGTGAGGATTATCTTCCCAAGTATTTCATCCTAATTTTTTCTCATAGATGTGGAAATTTTTGGATACAGAAGCTACAGCTGATGGAAAGCAATCTGATTTGTTTTCAGCTATAGGTCAGAAACAAACTTAAATATTTTTGTAAAAGGATTAAAAACAACCTATAGTAATATAATCCACATTTTTACCCTTGGAGAAAGTGACATTTTAAATGTTCACTTCATAATTAAGCTATTTATAGCTCTTCCCTATGCCTACCTTTTGTGGAACCAAATTCACAGGAATCCCTATTGAACGTGTGCTTCTTTTCATTCTTCCATGATTTAAACCTTTTTAATGTAAAAGCTGCTTGCAGTCATTCAACATGTTTATAAAAATTTATAGATTATAACTTAGATACTACCCTTTATTTTTATTTTGGGGAAGTGAATATTTTAGAATTTTAAAAATCAAGTGCCAAACAATTTTAAGTTAATGTGATTTCATTGTTTTTGATTCAACAAATATTTATTCGACTTTTACTACATTCAAAATTTGACACTAGAGAGCTTGAAATGACAGAATTTAAGTTAATAATTAAAATATGTTAATTAATTCTCCTACTTTTAATGTGAATCCAACAACAGAATTCTGGTTTTTCTGTCCTCAATTAAGCAACATGTCCTGAAGGTGTAGGGTTTCTGTCTAGTACTAAGCAATACCTATCTAAAAGCACAGAAATATATGTAAAAATGATAGTTCTGAAAATGTCTTTCTCCCATCCAACACAGTCATGCTAAATACCAATAGGTTTTAATCAACATGACAAGACTTCTGTTTTCGGACTGCAATTTTCTAGCTGAAGGAATAATCTTATTTCCGATATTTAGCCTCATATTTAAACTTTCAGACCTTGAAATCCCTCGAGTCAAAGAACGTGCTGTAAAAGATAAGTGCCACGTGGCCTCACGTGCCTGGCTAATGAAATGCATGGGTTGAAGACATCCAATCAAATACATGTCACGACCTGACATTCTAGTACAAAACACTAAAAGTCACAATCCATTATATTTGCTATAATACTTTCAGTGGCTCAAGTAACATTGAGCATAGTCAAATATTAAAAATAATATTTAAATAATTTGAAAGTTTTTATCATGAGAACCACCAGCTGGATGGAGGTAGGTCACCCCCCACTGGTGTTGGTTTCTGTGGACACGTGTGATGAATGCACCAAGCACAGTGCAGAGATGCCTAGTGGAAACTTCAAGAACACTTTGACTTTAATGATCCTATCTTTTTTAACATGATGTTTACCAACATAAGGAGCTTGATAATGAGGTATACAGATTATTATGAATCACTCTAATTTGATCAATAAGGTAATAAATCGAAAAGTATAACAATGTTCATTTTCTTCCCCCAGAAAATAGAAACCCTGTAGAATAGTTTATTATGTGTTGATGATTTGCAATATCTGTCTTATATTCAAATTGTACTTAAGAATCAAATAACTATATTATATTTGTGTTTTCCATTTTGCTATTTATTTAGAAGAACAACAACAAAAATCTCTGCATCACCTCCTGCAATCAAGCTAGCTTAGAATAAGGAACCTGTTAAGTAATTAGCCTGCATTGGTGTGTCAAACATACATAATAGTTATCTGCCTGAGAAGACGGATTTACACAATCCTAAATGACAAAGATTATGATGGTGACAATGATGGTGATGAAAATAATTGTGGCATTCGTTGAGGGTGTGCTACATTCCAGTCAGTGTATAAAACATTCCCTGTGTATTATCTCACGGAATCCTCACAACAATGATGAGATGTATAATAGTATTCCCATTTTACAGACGAAAAAATAAGGTTCAGAGAAGTTATCTGAACTGAGATAAAAATCCTGCTGAGAGCAGTATTCCAGATCCAATTCCGGAGGTTCAAAATTACTTTATATTTAAACCGGCTTTTCATCATTAGTTCTATCTTGTCTTGTGGAAAAAGAAAACAATAATTATTAGAGAATGCTTCTTTATGACAAATATTTTCTTGTAATGGACATATCCACAAGCTATTTGCACGTGTGTGAGCTAAAACTTGTGTATAAGGATAATGTGTGTGTGTGGGGGGGGTAAATCCAAATTTAATAAAGTAGAAGAGTAAGTACGTTGTTTTTAAGAGTATATACTAGCTGGATGCAAATCTTGCTTTTGTAACTTTTAACATAAAAGTCTGAGATCAGTTATGTACTTGATTCTCAATATCTTAATCTGTAAATTACAGACATTTATAAAACCTGGTTTATAAAGTATCTTAATTATTAAGTGAAAAGTGCTTAGCAGAGTACCAGGCATACTGTGTTTAAATGTTAGCTATTGTTGTTGTTCTGGCTGTTGTGCTATGTTTAGTAATTTTCCTGTCAGCAAACCTTGGATGAACATTTATTCATAGTCAGCTCCCCTTTTTTTCTCTTCTACATCCAAAGACTTTGCTGACACCAATCAATAGCTGGAGACTAGTATTAGAATAATGAAACAAAGAAACAAATCGATATTACTTGGTATCAAACAGAAAAAGGATCCAATTGCTTGCCATCATTGGCACAACTGAGAGGACGGTGATGTAAGAAGAAGGCTGCTATCTGGAGCAGTTGAATTTTCTATTCTATAAACTCTTAATGGTGGCATTTAATGATTTGAAGAAAAAGATTGAGAATAGTTATTTGTTACACCTGCTATTTAGAAAATGCAAGGTGTGAGCCATTCCTATTCTAAAACATAATAAAAAGAGGAAAAACTCAAAGACTAATCATACAAGTATTCTAGATTAAAACTAATTACACAATTTCCCCCAGAGTCATCTACTCCTTTAGCAACTAAACTGTTAAAGCTTTCAATAAAAATGGGGGCCTTAATTTATTTTAACTAACAAAACAGTTATCAAAAAGCACTACCCCAAATTTAAGTGACATCCTCAAATAGACTTCTTCCTTACATCTTAGAGAGAAAATAAATTCTATTTCCCTAAGACAGTAATATTTCTTGTTCTGTAATCAACTTACATTTCTCTATGGTTCTCTTTTTTTCTCCAGGCATTCTGCATTTCTCCAGCTCTTTTATTTGCTTTTTCCTTTTAATTTTGACAAAAATACATATACTTAAAGTGTATGACATCACATCATATATATATAAATAAACAGTGTGAAATTATTCTCACAATCAAGTTAACTAACATATCCATTACCTGACATGATTATCTTTTTTTTTTTTGGTGTGAGAATGTTATGATATACCCTCTTGGCAATTTCAAATATACAGTAGAGTGATATCAACTATAGTCACCTCACCATGCTGTGCATTAGATCCCCAGGACTTGTTCACCTTCTAACTGAAGGTTTGTACATGGAACCAACCTCTCCCAGTTTTCCTGACCCCCACAACCATAATTCTACTCTCTGGATTGATGAGTTCCACTTATATTTTTAAGATTCCACATATAAGTGATATTATACTGTGTCTGGTTTTGTTTGATTATTTCATGCAGCTTAATGCCCTGAAGGTTCAACCACATTGTCACAAATGGCAGGGTTTCCTTCATCTTTAAGGCTGAATAATATTTAATTCTATGTATCCCGGATGTTTACTTTACCCATTCATTCATCTGTGGAAACTTGGATCTGATGCCTCGGCTATTAGGAATAGTGCTGCAGTGAACATGAAGGGCAGATATGTCTTTGACAGGTGACTTCGCTTCCTTTGGACATGTTATACCTAAGAGTGGGATTGCTGGATCACATGTAGTTCTATTTTTAATTTTTTGACATTTTAATTTTATTTGTTTAAAATATTTTTTAAAATTTTCAATTACAGTTAATGTACAACATTATAGCAATTTCAGGTGTACAACCCCATGATTAGACAATTATATAACTTATGAAGTGATATCTGACCCATAAATAGTAATTACAATATTATTGACTATATTCCTTATGCTTTACTTTACATTCTGATAACTATTCTATAATTATAAATTTGTACTTTATAAGCTCTTCACCTTTTGCGCCTTAGCCCTCCAACCCCGCTCCCATCTGGCAACTGTCAAAATGTTCTGAGTCTATGAATCTGTTTCTGTTCTGCTTGTTCATTTATTTTGTTTTTTCAGATTCAACATATAAATGAAATTATCTGGCTTACCTCTTTCTCTGATTTATTTTACTCAACATAATACCCACTTGGTCCACCCACATTGTTGTTGCTGATAGAAAGATTTTATTCTTTTCTATGGCCAAGTCACATTCCATTGTATATATGCGCTGCTTCTTCTATATCACTCATCTATTGATAAACACTTAGGTGCTTCCGTATCTTGGCTATTGTAAATAATGCTGCAATGAACATATGCATGTATATGTCTTTTTGATTTAGTGTTTTGGAGTTCTTTGGGTAAATGCCCAGAAGTGGAATTTTTGGATCCTTCTCTGTCTCTTGTTATATAGCCTATGTTTGGAAGTCTTTTTTCTCTGGTATTAGTATGGCTACCACAGCTGGTTTTCTCCATTTCCATTTTCATGAAATATTTTTCCCATCCCTTTACATTCAGTGTGTATGTCTTTTGAAATGAGAAGAGTCTCCTCCTTTAGCTTTTTCTTGTCTAGGAAGCTCTTTATCTATCCTTCAATTTTAAATGTCAGCTTTGCTGGTATTTCATTACTTTGAATATTTTGTGACAATCCCTTCTGACTTGCAAAGTTTCTGTTGAGAAATCAGCTGGCAGCCTATAGGAGCTCCTCGTAGGTATCCAAACATCTTTCTCTTGCTGCTTTTAACCATTGAACATTTCTTTCCTTTTCTTTAACCATTAGCATTTTAATTATAGTGTGATTTGATGTGGACTATTTGGATTCATTTTGTTTGGGGCTCTGGGCTTCCTGAACTTGTATGTATATTTCCTTTACTGGGTTAGGGAAGTTTTCCATCATTGTTTTTTTTTTTAAATAGGTTCTCAATCACTTGTTCTCTCTCTTCTCCTTCTGGTATCCCTATGATGTGAATGTTGGTACACTTTAACTTGCTCCAGAGGTTCTTTATACTATCTTCATTTTTTTTAATTATTTTTTTTCTTTTTTGCTGTTTTGATTGGGTGTTTTCTGTTTTGTTTTCTTCCAAATTACTGATTTGATCCTCTGGTTCATCTGCTCTACTGATGGATCCCTGTAATGTGTTCTGCATTTCTGATATGTTCTTTTATGTGTACTATTTCCATTTTTTATGTCTCCCATCTCTATGATGAAGTTCTCACTAAGATCCCTGAGCATCTTTATAACCAGCATTTTGAACTCTGCATCTGGTGGGTTGCTTGTCTCTATTTCTTTTTACCTCTTTTTCTGGAATTTGGTTTTGTTCTTTCATTTCAGATATGTTTCTTTGTCTCTCCATTTTTGTTGTCTTCCTATGTTTGTATCTGTGTATTAGGTAGAGCCTCTATGTCTCTTGGTTTTGATAGAGTGAACTTACACAGTAGATGTCATAAAGGAATGAGTTGTGCAGACCCCTGGAAGGGCTGTGTGCACCCTCCTGTTGTAGTCGAGCTTTGATTACTGTTGGTACATCAATGGCTGTGATTTACCCCCGGCCAATCAGCTGTGTGGACTGGTCATGACCACCATAGAGGATCTGCTGTAGGGGCCTTCCACATAAAGCAGCACTCATTTCCGTGGGTCTCTGGTGCCCCCTTTGTCCTCCCCTTGACTGTGTCACTTCTGAAGGTAATTGGGTTGTGTTTCCTCATGGTCTGAAGCTGTTTACTGGGTAGGCTGGCTCTGGGGCTTCCCAGCAGGTGCAGGCCAATGTCAGCTGCTACCTGTGCCCTGCCTGGGGCCACAGGGCATGAACTACAAAGTGATCTGCAAATGGTTATTTGTGGTGGGTTTGGAAGTGCCTGGGAGAGTCCAAGCCTCAAGCCAAGTTTGGCTGTTGCTAGTGCCTGGGCTGGGGCCACTTAGGAAGAGGTAAGAGGCCAGATATTGTCTGTTTGAGAGGTGTTAGGAAAATCCACAGCATGAGCAAAGATGGACTATTTGTATGGAAAAGCCACTGGAAACACCTTGGGTGGGCTAGCAAGTTGGGTGGGAGAGAGTCTTAGGAAATTACCAGGGCAGGGCTAACAGGGCGAGCCAGGTAGATGGAGACACTCTGATATGGGCCCCACATGCTGGGAGGAGGTCTCCGAAAAGGAACTATGGTCTCCCTCAGCACTTCTGTCTGGGAAAAGCTGCCTCTTCAACCCTCAATGGACAATCCAGTTCTTCCCAATATGTTCCTGGTGCCTTCCAAACTGCTGCCTCTGTACTGGAGCTCAGAGCCAGTGAGTCTCACTAAATCCACGTGGGCCCTTTAAGAAGAAACTCTGGGATTCAAGAAGCCCTCTGTTTCATTCAGCCATTACCCCCACTGGTTTCACAGCCAGAAATGGTGGAGACTTCTCTTTACAGCACTGGAACTGTGGGCTGGGTGGCCTGGTGTGGTGTTGGAAGCCCTCATTCCTCAAGGGTAATGTCTGCAGTGGTATAGCCCTCTCAGTGTTTAACTGCCACTCGTGGGTGTGGAATTAGCCCACTCCGTGTCTCTCACTCTCCTACCAGTCGCAATGTGGCTTCTTTAGATCCTTGTTGTTAGACTTTTGTACAACTAGACTTCAGGTGGTTCTCAGTGATGGGTGTTTTGTAGTTTAGTTATAACTTTGATGTGGTTGAAGAAGGGAGGGAGCATAGCATTTACCTACTCCACAATCTTGACCAAAAGCCTATTTTTAAATTTTTTTGGAAACTATACTGTTTCCCATAATGGCTGTACCAATTTACATTCCAATAGTGTACATGTGTTATTTTTCTCCACATCCTTATCACACTAGCTCTTTCTCTCTTTTTTTAATAATTGACATCCAACAGGTATGAGGTGATATAGCCTTGATTTGATTTCTATTTTCTTGATGATTAGTGATGTTGAGCATCTTTTTATATACCTATTGGCCATTTGTATAACTTTGAAAAAATGTCTATTCAGGTCCTTTAACCATTTTTAAATTAGGTTATTTATTTATTATTTTGTTATTGAGGTGTATAAATTATTTATATATTTTAAATATTAACCCTTTATCAGATTTATGGTTTGCAAAGGTTTTCTTCCACTCCATAGGTTGCTTTTCATTTGGTTGCTTGTTTTCTTTGTTGTGCAGAAGCTTTTTAGCTTGATTTAGACTCACTTGTTAGTTTTTCTGTTGCTTTTGTTTGCTTTGCTTTGTTGTCAAATGAAAAAAAAAGTCAAAAAGTTATCCCTTATCTTGTTTTTTCATTTGGGGGCTTTGTTCATTTGGGGTCTTTTGTGGTATCATACAAAGTTTAGGTTTGTTCAATTTTGTGAAAAATGCCACTGGAATTTTGATTGGGGTTTCATTAAATCCATAGATTGCTTTGGGTATTATAGATACATTAGCAATATTAATTCCTCCAATCTATGATTATAGTCCATCTATCTTTCCTTATATTTGTGTCTTCAATTTTTTATCAATGTCTCATTGTTTTAAATGTAGAGATCTTTTGCCTCCTTCATTAAATTATTTCTAGTTAATTTATTTTTTATGATACTGTAAATGTAATTGTTTTCTTAATTTCCTATTCAAATAGGTCATTGTTAGTGTACAGAAGCAAAACTGATTTTTTGTATATTGATTTTTGTATATTGATTTTTGTAACTTTACTGAATTTGTTTCTCAGTTCTACCCTTTGAGCTTATAAAGCCCTTAGTAAAAAACTTGCTACAGCCCTGGCTGGTGTGGATCAGTGGATTGAGCACTGGCCTGTGAGCCAAAGGGTTGCCAGTTCAATTCCAAGTCTAGGGCATATGCTTGGGTTGTCGGCCAGGTCCCTGGTAGGGCATGCGTGAGAGGCTACCACATGTTGATGTTTCTCTCCCTTTATTTCTCCCTCCCTTCCCATCTCTAAAAATAAATACATAAAATCTTTTAAAAAATAACTTGCTACAAAAGACTGCCATTGCTTAGTGAGCTTCTTTAGACATTATTCCACCTAGATTACTATCCAAATTCAATCAAAGCATTTATACCAAAAGTCAGGAGAAACCTATTTGGGGGTTGACTACTTTATAAATGATTTTATTACTAAATACGGGGACCCCTAAAAAAACAGAATTTATTTATAAAAAATTATGCATTTATTCTCAGTTGTTTAAACTTCAGTCACCTTCCAAGTGCTCTCTATTTGAGGCAATACACTTATATAAACACTTTTTCCCCTGCTCAAAACAGTTTTTGATCTCATCAATTTTGATGCTTTTTAGTGCTTCTGCTGTTTTTTCTTTCACTTTTTCCACATTGGCAGAACATTTCCCTTTGAGGACTTTTTTCATCTGGTGAAACTAAAACTAGTTACTTTGGGTGAGATTGGGTGAATAAGAAGGGTGGAGCATGGGGGGGGTCATACCATTTTGGTAAAAACTGCTGAACACTCAGTGCAGCGTGGGCTGGTGTGCTCATACATCACCCATCATGAAATGGGCAAATGGGTTGAAAGAGTTTTTTAAATAAATTCATGGAGGCTAAACGCAGCCTCTCACAACAACTCTAGCTAGTACACTGATACAGATGTGTTCTTAGACACTCACCTAGTAGAAGAAGCCTGTAGTATAAGGGGCCCACCCTCCTTAAGATGATTCTTTTGGGGGTCCCCCCTCGTATTCTATATTTATGTCTTCCATATATCTGCTTAAGATGCTCAATTTTTCTTCTAGCTTCTTAAAAAATGGAATATAGTTATATATTGGTTGTTTTAGTTATATAGTTATATATAGTTATATATAGTTTCTAGTGGCTGTTTTAATGTTCTTGTCTACTAATTATATAATTTGTGTTAAATGTAGATGATTCAATTAATTGACTTTTCTCCTCATATTAAGTGGTATTTTTGTGCCTATTTGTATGCCTGGCAATTGTTTACTTGATGTCAGACATTGTATGATTAACATGCCAGGTGCAGCACATTATGTATTTCTTTAAATACTCTTGAGCTTTCTTCTGGAAATCATTGTTACTTACAGAAAAACTATGCTTTAGGGTTTTTTTTTTCCCCCAATCTGAGAAAAAATCTGTACTACACCCAATGCCCTATCAAATTGAGATTTCCCGCCCTAACTGGTAGGATCAAAACTGTTCTTGGTTCTCTAGTCCTTTCAGGTAGGTAGTTCTTTCCTCAGCCTTGGGCAATTTCCAATTGCAAAGATGAGTATTCTGCTAAAAATTCTGCGGCTCTTTAAAACACACACACACTCCCCCCTAACTTTTACCTCTCTCTCTCTCCCTCTCTTTCTCTCTCTGTGAGTGTGTGTGTGCGCGCATGTGTGTGTGTCATCTGCAGTCCTTTTCTTCTCTAGTACGCTTCCCTAAAGACTTGATCTAGCTGCACCGGCCTTCCTATGCTCCCAGTTTCATTTCTGCAACTCAGAGAGATCATCAGTCTTTGTTTAGGTCCCCATATCTCCCTTCGCCACAGACTAGAAATTCATCCCAAATAGTAAGATAGGCAATTGTAGAACACACCTTGTTATTTTCCTGTCAGTCAGGAATCACTGTAACTTTTGTCTGAAATCCGGTGTCTTAAAACCTATTGTTTCATATCTGTTGTCTATTCGCATTAGTTCCTTCAATTGTGGCCAAAACCAGAGCACTCCTTGATATCATGACTCTTTTTCTTTTTAATCTGTGTAGTCTAATGTAATTTTACTCCTGAGTAAAATGGAGTCTTAGATTATATTTTTATGCTGCTGATGAATAGGGATCCACCTAGGTCTGAAACATTTCATGTAAAACAAACATTGGTAATGTTTCTCTCCTTTTCAAAATCTTCCAGTTATATGCTCTTTAGAAACATAAAATCTATGTCCAGTCTTCTGGCATGCAAATCCTTCCATGACCTCACCTCTCTCGAACTTACCAGCTCCCTTTCTTACCATCTTTCTCCTTTATGCCATGATCCTGCTGTGCTAAATCACAAACATTCATTGATGAAGATAAATACTTCTGATGATTTGAACAAGTTTTTTCTTATGCCTGAAACAATTATCCATTCAATTTTTTTCCTATTAATCTCTTATTTATGTTTCAAGACACATATCAATTATATCTCTCTTTCTGAGATCTTTCCACACTCATCAAAGAAGAATTTATCATGCTTCCCTTGGTGTAGCCACTGAACTACTATCGCATGTCTCAGTGCCGGAGTATAATTTTTGTTTGTTTGTCACTATAAAGGCACAGGCTACATATTTTTTATTTTTGTGTTCTCTAAAAACCCACATGTATATACAGCATAGTACAAATAATCATTGCCTTTGTTAGATACTGGTGCTCTTCACCTTTCAGCCTCTTGATAAGTATGCATTTAATGACTTCTTTTGGTTGGATGGGGCCATGTTACTAGTTATGGTCAATGATTTGTGAAGAAAAAGGTTTTGTATGGCTTGGATGGAACATCAGAGGGACTCTTCAAAGAACCATTATCATTTCCACAACTAGCAATGCTCTAAAGGCCGGCTTGTACTCAGAACGCAAAAAACATGGACCACAGACAGCAATTTTGTTGCTTTAAGCTACTAAAAGGTTAGAGTTATTTTTTTAATGAAACGTCATTCAACCTATCTTGACTAATATTAACTAGATTCTCAGTAAATGCTAATTGAATATATAATAAATATAGTTCTTGGATTCATAACTGTAGTATTCAAATATTTGAAAAATATGACTCTGTAAAATGACAATACTTGATGTTGGAATTTTTGATAGTATGAGGGCTGCGGTCCCTGTATGAACTGATGCACTGACACATGATTTTAAGTGGCGGCTCCCAAACGAGAACCACAAGACTACTACGAAATTTAAAAGAACTAATTGATCTGATGATTAAAGGGATTTCTTTGAAATTAATAATATTAGAGATAACTATAGATTGATAAAATACCCTGATTTATCAATTTATTAATTATTCTGTTTCGTGAACATTGTCACGGCACAAATTAGGCTGCACAAGGTCTATTGTGTTACGACAGGAAAATCACAGAGTTCTCTTCATTATGGTCTTGCACTTCCGGTGTGCTTTGCTGTGTACACAGTAATCTTGGCATCATATATCTTGCTGTATTTTGGCATTCATTCCGGGAAGTCGGTATTATTATTTTCATTGTATCTGTTTCATGATGAAGAAATAGAGGCAAGGAGAAATTACCTGTCTTGCCTATGGTAATACTGTACACAATATCCAGGGAACAAAATAAGTCTTAGAGTTCAAATGCTTATTACTCTACTAGGATAGCTTTCAGAATATTTCATTGTAAGGAAAGGCTTATAAAAATTGCTGTCTATGCTAATCATAATGCTAAAATTTCCAATGAATGGATCTATTTTCAACTTAAGAAATTATATTTATCAAAATAAACCATTAAGAGATAAAAAAAATAATTTCAGAGTGTGAAAAAGGATACATAAACCCAGCAAAGGATAAAGAGATTCTACAAATCTATATGAAAAGGAAATTGAAGCTAATAAAAAGTGGGCATAAAACCTGAATAGACATGTCACAAAATAAGGGTACTTAAATAGCCAGTAAATATATAAGAAGAAAAATTATCGCCTTTATTAACCACCAGAGAAATGCAAATTAGATCAATAAAGTATACTACACTCTGAAGTATGGTTGAAGTTTAAATAATAATAGTAATGGTAATAATAGTAATAGTAATAATAATGCAATAGCAAGTATTGGCAAGGGTTTGGAGAAACCAGAACTCTCATATACTGCTTATAGTTGAGCATTTGGTAAAACTCTTTGGAAAACATTCGACTGTATAACTATAGTTAAATATATGTACATCCTATGACTGAGAAATCCCACTTAGGGGTATACATCTAAAAGAAGTCCGCATATGTTCATAACAAAACTACTGTCATAAAACTACTTCTAAATGTAAAAACCTAGAAATTCCCCAAATGTCTATCAACATATAATGTAAAAACAAAGTGTACTACATGCAAATAATATAATATTGCACAGCAATGAAAATAATCTACAAACACACCCAATATGGACATCTCATTAACACAATATTGAGTAAAATAAAAAACAGAGACAAAAGAGTATACACCATGTGATTGCATTTATGTAAAGTTCACAAGCAAAATGAATCTACTTTGTTTAAAGTCAGGGTTGTGATTAACTTTGGGGGAGAGATATTGACTGGGACAAGCCGTGGGAAAGTGGGTCTTATGGTATGATGCTAATGTTCTGTTTTGTGACCCTGATGTCTTTTACATAGTTATATAAAGTCTGTGAAATTCAACTGTGAATGTTAATTTAATGAATATGTGTATTATATTTAAAAAATAAGTCAATCATCAAAAGATGTCTTTTGTTTTGGTATTACATGTTCAATTTATATTTTCATTTTTAAGAAGATTGGTAAAGGCAATGACTGTCTTCATCTTACATCATGATTATTTTTCCATATATACCATTAAAAATGCAAATAACTTAGCACCTGACACTTCAGGAAGATACATTCAAGAATAAAAAAGATCAGCTTAAGGACACATGGACAAACCCAAGGGGGAGGGTAGAAGCAGGGGAGGGTGGTAGGTTTGGCTGGGCCCTAGAGGGGTGGGGAGAAAATGCAGACAAGTGTAACTGAACAACAATAAAATAATTTTAAAAAAAGAATAAAGAAAATCCAATGCAGTGGTACAGGACATCAAAATATAGCAAAAACATATACATGTTCCAGCAGAAGTAACGTGCCTGAGAAAGCGAGTATGGTTGGTAGGGTGATAAAATGAGTATAACAATTTATAGTTTTAATTTGAACATTTCACCTAAAATGTCATATGGTGTGCTTGAGTGTGATAATGTTATGTTACAGAATTAAATGCTTATGATTTCAAATTGAAAGATTTTGCAATAAAAAAGGGGCATTATTTTTGCTGGGCCCTGTACTTGATAAGTGAAAATACTGACGTTATGTTCACAATTATAAAATATGAAATCTATTTGGACAATGTCATTTATTAAATAGACAGTTGATACTCTGTCTGCTAGACAAAAGCATGGACACTACTTATGAAATTACATTATAATTAGTGCAGTCCATTTGTTCTCTCAGCAATTATGAGGTCTCAAAATAACAGAGACCTAGAGCTGACAAGTACAACTTCAATAAAAAAAGAAACTATACTCTTAAATGTTATTTAAGAATATTGTTTGTAAAGGTGTCATAATTTTTGTGTCCCTAATAACGAGTTAGTGGAAAAATTGTGCCAACACTAAATATGTGTTTGTCTAGTGTATAATAGTGGGCCCAGCATTTTTATGTTCTGAGGCACACGGACAAGATAAAATAAGATAATCACATTCTCAACCAATCTTATGGCAGCAGGAAAATGAAAGATGTATTTTACTTAACATTCAGCATATTTACTATTGCATAGAAAGATAGAATATGTGAAGTTTAATTTTACTTCAACGAATATTATTGAATGTTATATGAGCCAGCCACTTTTTTTTTTTGGTTTGTTTGTTTCTATGGGGTTTAGGTATTTTGTTTTTTAGAATGCTAAATAAGAAATGCATGGTCTGTGTTCATATGTGTGTAGTGAGTGAGAGATGGGAGAAAGAGCAAAAGGGCAAAAACTAAGGTAGAAGTTCCTTTTTAATCATCACAAACACAAAAGAGAAGAGATGGCAGCTTCTTTCTGAAGCCTAATTATTCTCTCACTTGAGCTCATCTTCCACAGCTGCTTATCCTTTACGACCACCTTCAATTTCTTCTTCATCTTTTCTCTCTGGATTTATCCTCTCTTCTGTCTTAATCTATCTGCAATCATTTTCTTGTAGACTTAACATAGAGGGTAATATATAATAACCTGCTTTTCTCTTGCACTTTGTTTATTTTTTCTTTAATTCATTACATTTACTCTGCTTACTTCCAGAGAATCCTTGAAATGAAACAGATAAATCCTTTTATTTGCTGCCACCATCTGCTCAGTCCGCTTCCCACTGAGCCCCTGATGCTTGATACCTGAGCACCTCCATCAATCCTCTCACCATGGTTCAGGAAATGCTCGCCCTCTCCAGGACGTGCCATGGTCTGCAGACCCCACACTCATTTCATATCTATCTGTCCAGTCTCATCCCAGTCGACTGACTCGTGGATATAGGGGTGTATTAATCCTCTTTCAGGAAGCTTCATCATTTGGGAAAAGAAAAGAATGAAAGATCTGCCACCAGGAGTATAGTTCCTCCTAGAGATAAACTGCAAATCTCGTCTCTTGTCACTCCAAGGTGGGAGGAAGGCGTGCCTGCAGAGGCTGCCCCACCACTAGTCACTGCGTAGATTCTACACACCTATTCTGTCACACCCCCTTAAGCCTCATGTTTTTTTGTTATGGTCTATCTGCTTACAGAGCTATTAGTCTGGTAAAGGCAAATAAACATTACATGAGGGCGTATTTCAATAATCTCCAGCACCTGGCAGTTGGGGAGCTATCAGAATAGAGAGAAGAGGGACTGATCAAGAATTGAGAGGAGGGATCAATGGATGACTTCCTGAAAGAAGTGAAGCCTGAGAGGAAACCTGAAAGATGATTAAGCACAAGCCCCAGTGAGGCAGAACCAAGCCCAGGTTGAAAGAAGTGAAAATATGTCATACGCATACAGGACAAAGTCTCAGAGGCTGGAGAGTTCATGTCATAGCTGAAGAAAGTAAATGTTGGAATGTCAGGGAGTTAAAAGTCTGAAGTGTGGGATAGTGAGGTATGAGGCTTCAGACGTAAGAAAAGTCCAGACGAGAGGACTTTGGGCTCCTTCCAAGGACAAGAAGTCACTGAAGCTTTGGGAGCAGTACAATATCATCATCAGATACGTATTCTAGAAAAATCATATTGGCTTCAATGTAAAGGACTGGATATGAGAGAGAAAGTAAGGAAATAGGAGCATTTAGAAGTTGTACTGAAGGCCAGAGAAGTTGGCAACCTGGATCAGGGGTCAGGGGCTAGGGGGTGATGATGTGAATAAATTGGAAAGAAGTTTAAGAAATGGAATCTATGGGACACAATAATTAAATAGATAATTGTGCTCTAAGGTAAGAGTCAAGGATTAATATAAAGTTTATCTCTCCAGAACTGGACAGATGTTAATGATTTTTCACCAAGATTGAGCTCAATAGAAGGATGTATACTTTGCCAGTGATGTTGACAATGGAATGATCTTGGGTTTTGTGATGGTTGAATTCAGTGATACCCTAAAACATTCTAGCACTAAACATGGTCAAGATTTTGTACTGAGTCACTTTCATAGATGCACAGATGAAAAATCATGAGTAATTAAAAAGTTAGTTCTATCATTTTTAGTATCTCTTTAACAATTATAGAGATTATTTAATTCATTGCCAAAAGTAACATTTCTCAAAATCACCTTCCTGTGTCTCTCCAATTTTATTTATTTGATAGTAATTCTGGATATTTTTACTGAACACCCTGATACATCCAATCTTCAAAGTTCTCACTGTTTCTTTCACTGTGCCTGCCCTTTAATTCACTATTATCTAGATAAATTTCTCTCTTCATTTATTTTACAGTTTTCTAACCTCTTTATATTTGACATGGACTCTTCACCAAAAAAAAATGAGGGGTTGACA
This sequence comes from Desmodus rotundus, assembly GCF_022682495.2. Classification (NCBI taxonomy): domain Eukaryota; kingdom Metazoa; phylum Chordata; class Mammalia; order Chiroptera; family Phyllostomidae; genus Desmodus; species Desmodus rotundus. Next base: position 27,715,560 of record NC_071397.1, read on the forward strand.
TTACTCTCTAGAAACCTTTTCACTAGTTTTTATCTGCTGCCAGCAGTCATCTGTGACCATAGGGTTGAATCAAGAGCAGAAGCCAGAACAACAGATACCAAGATAAAACTATGTAGTCAAAGACCATTTTATTGCTTTTATGTAAATTTCCATTCCATGTGAAACTTGATGAGAAAAAATGAATCTACATGAGCCTCCCAGGCTGGAAATTCTGGTGACTTCTGTGTAACATTCTTGCACACAGAAGTCTTGTACTTGTAAGATTGTAATGTAGTTCATTGAATTCTGCTAGTATCAACTTCCTGTTTTTGATAATTTACTAAAGTTATGTAAGTTGTTATTAGAGAAATCAAGATGATGGATACAGTGAACTTCTCTGTACTATTTTCAACTGTGTGTTTGTTGATAATAATTTTAAAATATAAGAAGTTAGAGACAAAAAAAGAAAATGCAACCTAATCTATAGTAACAGAAACCGGATAAGTTCAGTGTTTATATATATATATACACACACATATATATGTGTATGTGTGTTTACAATATTACATTGATGGTTTCATAGGTATATACACATGATAAAATAGATCAAATCTGTAATTTTAGTATGCACAGTTTATTACATGTCAATTTTGCATCAATAAAACTTTATTGAAATTCCGTTTATGATCAATGATAGGAAATATGTGCATAGGATGATATGGAAGCATGAGGAAGAGAATTGAAACTGATTCTAGAACAAAAAGTTTCAAAGAGAGACGGAAAGAGAGAGAAGGCATTTGGGGTGATGTCTGCAGATTGCAGGGATAACTCAGATAAAGAGGAGAGGGAGAGAAGAGCAAGGAAGGAGCAAGCACAGCAAGCACGCTAAGCAAAAGACAGGCATCGTTTGTTTTTCTTGTTAAAACATTAAGGAAATTAAAAAACTGTCTGTGTCTACAGTACGGTAACCTCAAAGATAAAGCAGAAATCCTGAGACTTAAAAAGGAGGCAGTAGCAATATTATAGTACATTTGGATTTTGTTCTGGAAGAAAATTAAAATCTAAAATTCTCTGTAATGTCTAGGATTTTTCCTTTCACTGAAATAAAAGACATCATCAAGGTAGGGTGCCAAATCTATAAAATGCCTGTCATATTTGTTATGTATCAAATTATGGGCAAAATTCTAAAGGAAAGGGTTACAATTCTTCTCTAATTCTCTTCTTTCCCTCTCTTTCCCTGATGTCTCTCTGCTCTTGCTCTGTGACTTCTTTTTGAAATCAATGTTATCAAAAAACCACAGCTATTCCGGGCTATTTCATTTCAAATGGGTGGATCTTGAAAATAAGATGCAATAAAATATACATATTATTAATAAATGTGATATACTTCAAGGGATTTCAAAATATGCCACTTAAGTAAAACATCCATTATTTTCTGTAAATTGAAGTCAGTGTAAGTGCTGTGGAGGCCATAACACAGCCTAAGTGATGATCTGCCTGCATGATGCTGCTTAGACGATCTCATCAGCAAAGTGTCTTTGAGAAGTTGATACTTGAACTACGATTCGAGTGATTTAAAAAAATGGGTCTAGCCATGTAAAAACGTGTGGAGAGCATCCTAGGCAGAGAAGAGAGTAAGTATAGTTTTTAGGTGAGAAATTAGCCCAGCTCCTTGGATTGCACAGCAACGCTGGTATACTTGTGATTTTCTGAACTTGAGGGAGAGGACAGTCACATCTAGGTACTCATCAGCTTCAGACCTCGTCATACCTGCTACTCGTCGCATTTTGACGAGAAAAAATGGTTTCAGCACTCAGCACTTGCTTGGGACTGGTTACACTTGCTAGAACTTGTATGAGTTACACCACACCCCGCAAGAGAAAATGCCTCCTCACTCGTCGCTCACTCGCCACTCGGCACGCCTCTCTCACAATGAAACACAGGTTGACACATCAGTCTCATGGTAGCTCCAGAACAGTGCAGAATCCCCACATATTCATTGTTACTATCTTGTACTTTTGTGCATTTTACGTGCTAATCATGGGTCGCAGAAAGGTTAAGAGTGATACCACTAAGCCTAAAAGGCAGTTAATAAGAATCACAATCAGAAAGAAAAAAAAGTTCACGGCTGGTGAAGCTCAGTGGATTGAGCTCAGGCCTGCAAACCCGATTCAATTCCCAGAGAGGGCACTTGCCTGGGTTGCAGGCCAGGTCCTCAGAAGAAGTATAAGAGGCAACCACACATTGATGTTTCTCTCCCTCTGTTTCTCCCTCCCTTCCCCTCTCTAAAAATAAATAGATAAATAAATCTTAAAAAAAGAAAAAGAAAAAAGATTTTAGCTAAGTATGAGTGGTGTGGGTATGAATGATATCGTCCCTGTGTTCAAGATGCCGAGAACAATGTCTCAACAATAGTGAGAAATAAGGAAGTGACTAAAGCAGCAAGTGTGAATAAAGGTGTAAAGACTGTGAGTTAGCAATGTTCACGGATATTGGAAGAAGTTGCAAAATTGCTTTACAGATGAATTAAGGAAAAATAGTGGGTGAGAGCATTTCTGAGGCAATAATTTGCAAGAAAGCTAGGCAATTGCATGCTGATCTGTTAAAAGATAAGCCTGGAACAAGTGGTAAGAACAAGTGTTTATAGCCAGTCATGGAAGGTTCAATAAATTTAAAAAGAGACCTGGCATTCATCCTGTGGTAAGGCATGGAGGGGAAGCCGATGCCAACAAAGAAGCTGCTGTTGTGTCTGTTGCAAGAAAGTTGTGTCACCAAGTTTAAGGAGTATGTAGAGGCTGAGGGGTTTGTTCCCCAAGTGTTTAACTGCAGTGAGACTGGTTTTGTTTGTTTGTTTGTTTGTTTTCCCTGAAGAAAATTCCTAACAGAACCTACATCACACAAGAAGAAAAGGCATTGCCAGGGCGCAAGCCAGTGAAGGAAAGGCTAACTGTTGTTGTGTGGGAATACCAGTGGGGAATTAATACTTCAGCCCCTCCTAGTGTATCACAGTGAAAATCTTGAGTTTCCAAGAGAGAGAATGTGGTAAAAAGCAAGTTAAGTGTGATATGGAGGGCCAATACGAAAGCTTAGGTGACAAGGTAGTTCTTTGTAGACTGGATGAATGGTCTTTGATCCTAGTGTGAAAAAAAATTTGCAGGAAAACAGACAACCTCTGAGGCCTTTGTTAATTATGGATGAAGCTCCTGCTCACCCTCCGGGCTCGGAGAACGACTTACTGGAGGAGTTCAGTTTTCTAACCATGAAGTCCTTGCCCCCTAAAACTACTCCTCTGTTTCCAGCCCAGGGCCCAGCAGGTCATTTCCAACTATGTTATACTTTAGAAACACTTTGAAACATAGACAGAAACAAGTTTCTCTTGGTAGGTTTTTAGTGAAACTCCCTAATCTGAGTCTCCAACAGTGTTCAGTGAAACCAAGACACAGCAAACAGAAGAAACCCCTGAGAAACGGCCTGAAATTGTTTTAGAAGAGGACAGCTTAGGGGGGGTTAAGAATAAACCCCTTTTCTCCCCCTCTACCTTGCACCCTTCCCAATATGCCAGGAACTCCTCTCAGTGCACATAAAGTGAGGTTAAGTTTTATTTTATTTTTATTTAATTAATTGCTTTTTATCCATATCTGTTTAATTTTAAAGTCCAGTATTACAAAACAACCTCATTACTTAATACTATCCCAAAGTTCTGGAGAATTTTCATGAATTATTTCTAATTACATTATTTCTTTTGGGAAAAAGTCATTCAGTTTTGTCTCTCGTCACAAGTTTCCAAGTGAATTAACGAGCACCAAAGTACAATTGTAATAGAAGTTTGGAGACATCGGCATGTCAGATCAAGGATGCTTTTTAAGCCATTGGGTGTGTGCACACTTACGCATATAAGTCTACATATAATATGTGCTTGTTACTGCTTTACATTTTTTTCTCAAAAGGTCAGTCTAGCTGCTGTGTGGAATAATTCTGGGATGGAGGAGTGAATTAGTTCCCAGGAAGCTATTGAAGTTAGCTGGGGCTAAAATGTTAGACTTGAAGATAATTTAATATAATCATATTTTGGATATATGGTGAAAATATAACCAACAGGCTATGTCAATGGATTTAATCTATGAGAAATCAGGGATACCTTCCAGGATTTGGATTGCTAACGAGGTGTTGCCATCAGACAAAATGGGAAAAACTGATGATTAAGAGTTATGCTCTGAATATACTCAGTTTGAGATCCTCAAGGAAAGGTTACATGGGAGCTATGTAGGTGACTCTGAAGCTCAGAGGACATGCTAGCACTGAAGATAGGACTTCATCTGAGGAGCAAATATTGATGATTAAAAGAAAAGGACCAATAAATGACCTTCCCATCTTCCAGTACTTAGAAATCTATCAAAGGACGAGGGGCCAGCAAAAAAAACAAACAAACCCTAAGAATTATAAGAATTAACAATCTTTGAGAATAGATGAAACAATAAAAGAAAGTTTTTTAAGAAAAATGTACATTCAAAAAAGTGAAAATCGCTCCTGAGAAACATTGAGTATTATGGGAACAATTTACTACAACCAGGCAAGACGTGCCAATGGTACACAAACATTTGCATTTATTTACAAATATTTGCACAGGATTTGGCGAAACTTCCATTCCTAGCAGCTACATTTGGGAAGTTTCCCTGGTTGAACAACGTAGATGAAAAACTGCTTGGCACTTTTGTGGGGAGCTTTAAGTGGGTAACTATTGTTTTGGTCCCTTAGAAGGAACACTAAGAAAAGGGTCTGAAATGTGGTGATTATCTGTACAAGGGTGAACATTATAACATTATTTGTACAACTGTGCTTGAACAACAATAAAAATAAATAAAATCGAAAAATGAAAAAAAGACTGAAAAGGTATAAATAATTTTAGTGAGAACTATGGGGCAGATAAGTAAATTGGCACACACATTAAACATGTTTTTGAATAATTTATAATGACATGTAAAAATACATATTTATAGTGAAATAAAACACAATTAGATAAATAATGCATAGATTTAAATATTATACATACATACACAGATACACACACACAGATTTTTCCCATGGAGAAAATATACCAAAATGTAAAGAGTGGCTTCTTAGGTACTTTAGGTAGTGAAATTATAGCTAATTTTTAATAGTCTTAAAGAATGCGTGTTATTTTTAATTGGAAAAATCTGGAATTAAAAATTAGATATTTTAATATATTATGTTAATTTCTAAAAGCAATTCTATATTATTTTACATCATTTGATTGAAAGGTCCCACTGTGTACTATATCAAATGTAAAACACATTGACAATAACCAAATAGTCACAGGGATGTAGAGTACAGCATAGGGAAAATGTTACAGGTTATAATAACTATGTACAGTGCCAGATGGGTACTGGAAATATCGGGAAGAACACTTGGAAAGTATATGATTGTCTAATCACTATGCTATATACTTGAAACTAAAATAAAATAATATTAAATGTAAAGCATAACTGAAAAAAATTTAAAGAAAAAAGATGAAAGGATTAGTAAGTATTAATTGACAATTGTAAAATGATCATGGGGTATAAAGTACAACATAGGGAATACGGTCAATAATATTATAATAAATATATATGATGCCAGGTGGGTAGTGAACTTAGAGGTGATCACATAGTCCATTATATCAATGTCTAACTACTATACTGTACACCTGACACTCATATAATATTGTTTGTCAACTGTAATTGAAAGTGTTTTTACGCAGCAGAGAGAAAGAAGGAGCTTATACCCTTTGCAACAGCATGGATGAAACTGGAGAGCATTATGCTAAGTGAAATAAGCCAGGCGGTGAGGTACAAATACCATATGATCTCACCTTTAACTGGAGCATAATCAATAGAAGAAAAAAGGAAACAAAATATAACCAGAGACATTGAAGTTAAGAACAATCTAACAATAGCCAGGGGTGGGGGGACAGTGGGAAGAGGGGATTACAGGAACTACTATAAAGGACACATGGACAAAACCAAGGGGGAGGGTGGAGGTGGGGGAGGGAGGTGGGTTCAGCTGGGGTGGGGTGGAGGGATGGGGAGAAAAGGCATATAACTGTAATTGAATAACAATAAAAATTTAAAAAAATAATAAAAAAGAAAGTGTATTTAATGTTATGATTTCGATGAGAATATCTAAATTACAAATCAACTCAGAAAATTAAAATGCTTCACTTATTATTTTTACAAACTACACTACCATTTCAAGAGATAAATAATACATAATTATGCAAGTAGGTAAAGCCATCTATGCAAAAATCATCCTTCAGCACTTTTTTATAGTAGACTATTTAGAAATAAACTTAATGTTCATCAAAACAGGATTAGCTGAATACAATGGAATGTGATCCACTTACTAAACAAAAGAAGAATCTATTTATGCAGACAGAGTAGCAGTCAATAATATATTGTTGAACCAAATAATGGTAGCTCACATATGCATTTTTTCTTATTAAATATTATGTGATAAGCATTTCCCAGTAATTAGTACTTTTGGAAATGTTTTAATAAGTAATTAAATATTTTCTATTTTATCAAACCACTGAAATTTATTTAAGCATTCTCCAATTGTTGGCCAGTTGGAAGACAATAAATGCACCCACAAAAAAGTCTCTATCTATATAATCTCCATTAATTCAAGTGTAGAATTGAATAGATTAAAATGTATTATGTAATTTTTCATTACAAAAAGAAACCCTTAGATACTTTTTAGTACGGGAAGTAAACAAATGCACCAATTTATAATTTGGAATATAAAAGGCTTGCAACTTTATGCTTTAATATAAGAAGGCTTCTTAGTTATGCAGAAGGCCCTAAAAGCTAAAATTGTTTTTTCACGCAATTAACTGTCTTGGATACCTGGAAACCATTTTTTTTATCATGCATTAGCAGATTATTACAAGATTGCTCAAATAAAGTAGAATTAAGGTTTTTACAAAGCCACTTAAATCTTAAAAGAAGCCATAGACAGGAGTCAGGAGAAGCTGCACAGGACTGTTAAGAATAGAACATTGTGAACCCCACTCATTTATAAGGTCACCAGGAGCTGGAGCCGACTCAATGGCACAGAACACACACGAACACAAACTTCCAGTTATAAGATAATTTCTGGAGATACAATGTTCAGCATAATGACTATAGAAAAACAAATTTCTTAAATAAGGTACTATATATATATGCAATTTATTTATTACTCACTTAATATTGCATTCAGTAAAGTGATGTTTAAAGTGTGTAAAATTTTTGGTGAATAAATAGCTATACACCAAGTATGAAACAATTATACAATACTTTAAATTATATTTAATTGTGTATTTAGACATTAAAGCAAATCTGTTTTTATTTTATTCATGATTACAGATCAGAGACTTTAGAGTTTTTATGTGTTAGCATTTACAAGAATATTTTGTCACCACAAAGGTAGAAGCCCAAATATGAAAATTGATACTTTTTTAACCCACGAATGCTAAAAGCACAAATTTTTCTTTTCTAATTAAATGATAAATAAACAATGTTTTAATTATGATACAAAAATTTGTTACATCTAAAAAAATTTAGTATTACCATGGAATTAGACCTTAACACAGAGATAAAATAAAAATGTAATAAACATTACAAAAATGCAGGTTAGATTTTCTTATCACTTTTCTTGCCAATTTGTTAATCCATTATGGTCTTTCAGAATTAGTAAGATTCAAGATGTAAATTAATAAATTTAAATATTGATGAGATATTTAAGCCTCAAAGGCATGAAAAAATTATAAACGTGAGATTGAAATTACCAGTGCAAAATATTCTAAACCTTTTCCATTTTAAAGATGTATCTAGACAAATGTTATCTGATTCTATCTTATAGTTTGTATTTTATTACTCAATAGATGTTTAATTTATTTTTAACTAGACTTAGAGACAGAGTGGGGGGAGAGGTAAGAAATAATGAAAATTTTATTTACATATTTTCTGCCTAAAATCAACTAGAGTATATTTATTGTAATATATATTATCATAATATATTATCGATATATTATATATCATTATCATATATATGATATATACTTTTTTCTGACATATATGTATCTGGAGTATCAATTTCCTAACTGTGGTCCATGAAGAATACTATAAACACATCTGTTTCTATAAATTAACTTACCATAAGGCACCGTTGACCTCCAAGTAAGCTTCATATTTTGATACCTGAAATAGCATAGCAAGGCCTCAATAAACATACATGTTCTCTTGTAGCTGGTCAAGGCTCTTTCAGAAACTAAAGCAGAGATCAGGTAGGCTCCAAAGTTACCACAGAGATTTTAGTATTCACCCTGGCCTTGCCCCTTGGTGATTTAGATTTTGCTACTAAAACAGAAGTACTCATTAGCTGCCCATTTAAACCACCTTCGGGTATAAAGATTACCCACAGACCAGGGGTTTGCAGGCCCCAGGAAGGCTCCATGGAGTGCCTACAGAACAGAAAGTGATTTCTTAAGCCCATCACAGTCTCAACTCAAAATATACCTGAAGGTACCATTCTAGAAACACAAGGAGACAGCTGAGACCTCAGGAAACAGAATAAAGAGAACTCCAAACCACAAGGAGCTCCTATGCTATTTATCAATTCAATAATTTAAACCAAGTCACCTATGCTCATTCATTTTTTGCATTTGTTATTTTCTCTGCAAATGGAAATTTTTTGATGTCCACATAAGATTGTTGTGGAAATAAATGGATTTCGATGCTGTGCTTTGAAGATTATCACATAAAGCAATATATAATATGCAATACAAAAACAATCTATGAAAATTAAACCAGGTTAAAATTCAGAATCAATAAAATACAATTTTGCTAGGAAAAAATGTAAACTTAATATAAACTTATTTTCAGAGTCTGGGGAAATCACACAGTTCTTGCATATGTATATCCTGACACTTGGGTATGGTAGAAATGCCACAGATTGAAGTGAGATGAGGAGTAGACTAATTTAGTATGATTTTAAGTGTTTATTCCACTAGTGAGAATTCAAAGCCTTTTAAAGGTGTGTGTTTTTACCTGAAAAAAAAAAAAGAATCTGAGGCATTGCATTAACTGTTACTGACACTTTCGATTTTTCTTACCAGTCTCTATTGAAGTGGGAGACAGTTTGTAGTCTTTGGAATTCAAAGTTGAATGTGTTCAAATCATGTTATTTTGTAGAATTTAACCTCTCTGAACCTTGGTTTCCTAAACTGTAAAAAGAAAATAGCAATAAGCAATCTGTTTTATTATAAAATTAACATAGTAGAGTATTACAATGGTTATTCAGGTGTTTATTTCTTTAAACAGAAAATTTGAAGAAATTGTTAAAGTGAGCCTTCTAAAATAAATATATTGATTTACATTCCACTCCATACTCCTCTTTCAAAAACAGTTACAGCATAATGCACTCCTTGCTATTAGGTGACTATCTTTCAACATTCTCCAGTGTCCCTAGAGATTCAAATTGCTTTACAAAATGAGGGTTACCTTTTAAAAGATATCTTTTAATATAATAACATTCACAGTATCATAATAATTGTGCTACATCTTGTTATTGGTAGAATAATGTGGCATATTTTAATTTCAACCTTTGCCATTATGAAATAAATTCCTCATAATTTATGGTACATAAAGGAGCCAAGGACTAGCTATTACCCCAATGTTTACAATGGTATTTGTATTCTACATGCAGTTTGGTCCTAAAGGTCAAAAACTAATGCTCTGAGCATAAATTAATGTTATGAACAGGTTCCAGCGTATATAATTTGCTTTGGCTTTACTCTATTTTTGTATCCTAGACCTTAAGAAACTCAATCTTAGTTGATGTTCCCAAGTGTATGAGGGTTTAAGAATGAACTCAAGAAAATGAATGTGTATCAAAGAGATTGGAGTGCAGGAAGAGAAGGATTTTTTTTCATATGACAGGCTCTCCAGTCCTCCAGTGTGTCCAGCTACCAGGCAGCACTGAGACCAGAAGAAATGGTTTCTGCCCTCACCATATGCAGCAAATAATTGTGCAGGAAGGCTTTTCAGGTTGTGGAAAAGTCTAGTGCATCCAAACTGCCCCCTGCATAAAACAGCCCCATCATTTCAGTGTCCTGTGAAAACCGGAAAGGCATGATCTTTCTGTTCCAAAATACCCTTTTCTAGCAGCAGCCCTTCATATCTAAGGAAATAAAACCGTGTTTTCAATCCCAGTAGTTGGCAGCACATGCTAGAAGCATCAAATCTAATTCTCAAATTAATAACATATACCTTACCAGCTTTGCATATTTAATAATATACATAGAAAAAATCATATAAAAAGCATTTACAATCTCATTTGTCCTCATAGAGTTTATAATAGGTATGCAGCCTTCTTGGAGGAGTTCAGCCTAAATATCAGGGAAAGGTAAACCAACATGGTTTAAAATGCTGCTTTGACATTGTAACTACAATCTGTCATGGCTATAAGATACTGGAATTTACTGAATAATCTACAGTGAAACAAAAGGTACTGACAGTAATATGTGAGAATTTTTTTCAGTTTTTATATCCAAGTAAAAACCTTTTTGATTTATGAATTAGTAAATATATTCAAAATTATTCTAACAACCATGTTGTCTTAATCATATTACAGTAACTTTCTTTTGACTGTTATGTTGATACTTCTCTATTTACCTCTAGGTCAGATTATGTTGAAAGAAAGCCAGGGAAACCATAAGCAATGCTCTTGGGACTTGTACGCATTGAAAGTTAATTTATAATATGTTATATGCCTTTAGATTCAGGAGTAAAAAGACTGGACATGAGGATAAGATGTTATATTTAGGAGTATGAATTCAAACTCATAAAACTAAAATTGTGTTGTGAATATATTTAGTTTCACAAAACCCTCAAATGCCAACATGCTTAATTTTTATAAATACAAAATTCCCTCATTCTTCCACTGATAAAATATAGGACAGCAGAAATTGCAGAAATATTTCATCCTTATCAGGTGAAAGTCACCATTTGTTGCCAAACATGAAAACCATCCCTTGCCAGACCTCCTTCAGAGGGATGAAACTTGCTTAGGAAGTGTAATTATTCTCCTCTCAGAATATATGATAAGCTCCAGTATCCAGCACAACTTTGCTAGCTCATACCATGTTGATCTCTACAATACTTTAACAAAACAAGCATAAGATTGGCCATGTGCACTATAACTCATTATCAGTCATGACGCTTCAAAAATCAAACGAGGAACAGAGATATCAGCAGTGAGTAGCAGCCTCAGATGAGTCCTACAGCTTATGTGGCTTCCAGTGAAGTTCTCTGTAACCCTCTGCTGATGTTTGCTGGGAAAGCTGGGGTACCTAGTATATGCCATTCTGATGACTGGTGTTGACCCTTTACATACCAGTGTATGTCATAGCATTCACTCCATTAGACAGGAGGTCCTTCCACAGATCTTACTTAGGTTATCTCACCTCCAATTTGGGCTTCTCCTGGTACAACTGAGAGGAACCGAGTTACACACTTCATGTTTTCAGAGCCTTTTGTGAGAAAACACACTTTAGATCTAAGGTATTAGCAAAAGGCTCCCCAGCCACACTTTTTTGTTTTTTGTTTTTTGGGTTTTTTTCCCCTCTAGTGTCTACTTTCCCAATAGTGAATCTTTTGCAGTGTGGATGTGGCTGAAATTTTCCCCAATCATCCAGTGTGGTTCCTTTTTTGTTTAACAACACTTCCCCGATTTTTATTTTTTATTTTGTATTTTGCTGTCAGCATCATAAAAAATGGATACACCTTTAATACTTTACTTGGAAGTATCCTCAGTTAGTGTTCACTTGCATCATTTATAAATTCTACTCTTCACAACTGAGCAGAGCACTGTATAACAAGGATCTCTTTTCCTTCAGTTTCAATAACATTTCCATTTCCTTCTGAGAGTTCACCAGCAGCACCTTCAACATTATTTACCAACAGTCTATTGATGACAATTTAGATAGTCTCTAAGGCAAGAAATGTTTTCTGTACCATAGTTTATTCTTCTTTCTGAGTCTTCCCCTGCAGAGTCATTAACAGCCTAATTTACACCATCAGATTATTCAAGGAAACCTGGGCTTTTCCTATCATGTTCCCCAAATCATTCTAACCTATGCCCATTGCCCAATTGTAAGGTCCCTTCCACAGGTTTGGTATTTATCACAGCAGCACCCCAACTTCAGGAACCAAGATATGTATAGTTTCAGATTGCTGCCATACCAAATTACCACAGATCAAGTTGCTCAACACAAATTTATTGTTTTAAAGTTCTCAAGGTCAGAACTCTAACATAGTTTCACTAGACTAATAAGAAGTATTCACATTGCTGAGCTCTTTTCCATGGCCTCTGGGTAAGGACAGTTGTCGTTTCTATTCTAGCTTCAAACAACCACAAATTTCCATAGCATGGTTCCATTCTGGAAGCCTACATCATCAGGCCAAATCATTCTCATGCTGCTAGTTCTTTGGTTCTCTCTTCCAATTCTCCTTTCCACTTTCAAGGACTCATGATTATATTGCATCCACCTAGAAAATCCAGGGTAATGCCCCAATAATAAGGTAAAACAGTTAACAACTTTAATTTCAACTGCAACCTGAATTCTTGGACTAGTGTGTAGACATCTGTGTGGGGAGGCCATTGTTTTGCACACAATATCTAGTGCCATTAATTCAATAATTTTCAGACCTCAAGGAATTTCAGAATCCTTCAATACTCTCCCAAGCATGCCACAGATTTTGTCCCTCCTGGGACTGTACAGGAAGTCGGTGGGCAGCTAGCACTTCTATTATGACCCTTCAATGAGCTTGAGCTTGCACAGTTTATTTGAAGGACAGCCAATCATTTTTCTGGGTGTTTGTTAAGTCGAGAGTATTAAACCCATTCTGGCCAAGTTCCCACCTTTGCAGAGTACACCAGAGCAAGATACCAGTTGGATAATTTAGACGTGGTTTATGGCTCTTTTTAATAAATGGCTCTAGATCTAAAAATACTATATGAAACATGAGTTATTATAAAAATAGTTTTCAGTGGTCTATTTTCCTGTTATTTGTTACTAAAAATAACACAGGCTGTTCTTAACTGAGAGAATTCTAATTGCTTTATCTACCAAGGGACCAAATATGTAGACATCGGTGCCATGCATACTTAGCCAAGCCCTATCCAGGGAATATATCAGTGAATCCTGTAAGTAATAATAATCCACACAACAATTTATGATTAATTTATTTTACTTAAATGTACCCACTAACACAAATACATTTTTTTCTCCTCTTGGTACTTTTGGGAATATCAGAAAAACAAGATAAATAAATCACTACCTGGTTACAGTAAGAAATTTAATGACCAGGAAATACATTTCCTTCATATAATATTAGAAATATGAAGAAACTGAGAAATCTATGAAGAACTAGAGAATCTCAGAAACTTTCCCACCACACATTTATCAAAAATCTGCAGGAATACTGTGCCTGTAGTTCAAGCTTTGGTTTTACTCACTCACACGACTCTACTGAATTCAGGTTTGTTTCCTCTTCACAAGTACTTCGGCATTGCGAGTTTCTCACGCTGTTCCCCAATACACAGTGTGAATCGATTCATGGAATTAGGGAGAAGCTTTCCTGAGAATTGCAGATGATAGGGACCGGTCCTAACAGGTGTTTGCCTTGAAAGTATTAATGTCCTCACGGTTGTTGATGCCATAAATCATGGAAAGTTTTTACCTGTAGTCAAATTGACCCTTAATTCAGTTGATGGAGTAGTGAGAAGCTGGGATATGTTGATTATTATTTCATGTTTGTTTTTCTTTGTTGAACTAAACAGAGAATGATTAAAAGGTCATATTTTGTAGGTAACTTTCCCTACAGATTTTCTCCAACTTCAACTGAAAGTAATACAGTTAAATCTTATAAACTGGGAGGCTGACGAGACAGTACACGACAGGAATCAAAAGGTTGTTTCTATTTTGTTAATGTCATTTATAACTGTCCCTTTGAAAAGATTTAACTAAAGCTCTTTAACATAATCAGTAATTAATAAAAACAATTTTAGTTTTTAGACATCCTAATTCCTCAGCAAAAAATGCATTATTTTAATCCCTTTTATCAGTGGATACTACTTTTATTCCTGGATAATCAGTAGGTCAAGGAAAAGTAAAAGAATATGCATATATAAATAGATGACTTTATAGTTAGGGGTACATGGGATCTATTCATAGGTGATAGTGGTGTTCATTAAGAGGGAAAATAAAGTTCATAATATCACTAAAAAGTCATAGGGAGAGAGAAAATTTAACAGTATATTGACCTCAGAATACATGAATTTTGCCCTTATCTGCTATTTTCTATTGTATTATGATGTAAAACCTGTAAAGCCAATATCAATTTCTGTTGTAAGAAAGACAAACTGATGATGCAATAGAAAATATTTTAACAAAAATAAATAAGTTGAGATCAGGATTTTTAAATGTTTTCTTGTGACAAGTTTAAAAATTAAAGTTCTTTTAGATCAGCTTTATAAATGATCCGAAAATTAGTTTTCAACTTTCAAGCATAAAGAGTCAAAATAAGAAGCAGATGGGCCTATACTTGTTTAGAGAAGAACTGTCTGTTTCTCCTTATGATCAACAGAAATGCAAGAAAGCATAAATGGAATAGAACACTTGAGATTTCACACACATCGCTACACCCCGCCTTGTATTCATTAGATAGCCAAATACATTCAAATTAGAACATTTATTCTTATTCAATATGTTCATGCCATCATTTTTTGCATGCTTAATTTTTTAATTGATTAAAGTTGGATACTTTACACCTAAATTATTTGGGGTAGATATTAATCTAAATTTTGCTTTAGTCTAAGATTTATAGTATTCTTATAACATTTGGAGAGATTGGAAATCTTATAAAAATAGTCCAAAGGCATACTCACCACATCCAAATGGTTAGTTTTACTTGATTATGCTCTTTATAAAAAATGTGAAATGCTGTATTTTTAACAGTAATCACTAATTCCCAAATTTCTAAGCTCATTAGTGCGGTAGAAACATCTAGCCGTCAAGATTTATGAAAAACTTTTTATAATGGCACCCATACAGAGGGAGTTTGATATTAAGAAATAAAGAAAGAAATGAGAGAATAACCAAGAATCAAATTTTAAGGTTTGTGAATGCTTTGCCTTTCAAACACTTCAAGTTTAGACTCAATGTAGTCCATTAAGGTAATAAAAATAAAGCTAACCGATACAAACTTTCTTCTCACTCTCTATCACACATGCTGCAGAAGTTCATAGCACTACCAACCTCTGGTTCTCAGTACGTAATGAGAATATTATTTCTCAGACCACATTTCTGCTGTAACTTCTTTGCTCAGAATGACAGTTTCCATGATTTTCTCAATCTCATCCTGGGGTATGTTATGTTTCTGAGACACTTATAAAACATATTTATATCCAAAATTATACTTTTCTTCCTGAATTCTATTACAATCAAATTTTCTTATAATAGAAATAATGTTATTATAAGCTAAAATATTTAATTTCTATTTTCACTGTTTCATATCAGGAGATTTTGATCACTACTAATAGGCATTTGTCTTTCTCCACTTCCAAAGAAAGTATCTTTTGCTAGGCTCTGAAGATCTCATTTGGATGTGTAAACATTCCCATGTAAATATCCCCCATTCTCTTCTGCAGTAGTCTGGACTTTCTTGCCTGTACATGTGTAATTTTGTTTCCTTATCTATAAATCTTCTCATTCTGTCCTTTAAATATCTCTCAAATGCATTGCTTTGCTCAGGAACTCATGATCCCCTTTTCAGACCTTTACAATAGCCTGATAGCTGCTTTCAGGCCTCCAATTGCTAAGTTTTCAGTTAAATATAGCTACTAAAATGGACTTTTGAACTACATAGAGCACACTGATTTGATGCCACATTCAAAGCTTTCTACATGGCCCATAACAGTGTCTTCTATGCTGTGTTCCACAGAATATGAATTGAAATCCGAAATGGGGTGGGAGGAAAAAAATTCCTTTGAAAAATAAGCTTAGAAAATTATGGATGTAAATGTTCTTATTACTGTAGAGTCCTCAGATTATCTTGATGTTATCGGCATTTTTAATACCCAAGAAAATGGCATAGCCTTCAGCATTTCCCTGACCTATTTATCCATAAAATCTGTGACAGACAGAGGGTGGATGTAAAGGCTTATGAACACAATTAGTAAATGCCGCTTTATGGAGTAATTTCATCCCTCATACGTGGCAATATAACAGTGATTTTAATCCTGCCCATTTCTAAAACCTTCTCATATCAATTCCTTCCTGTGACTCCTATTACAAGGAAGCTCTTATAGCACCTCCATTGGTGATCACACCTGTATTATATTTGCCTAAGGGACTCTCTTCTAGGAAAGCCTCTGCTCTACTTTCAAAAATCAGCGCAAGTATCTTTTTCTTTAATCAAGCACCCCCAATCTGTTCTTTAGAATTATTTGAATTAGGACTATTATTATTCATGTTTCTGTATCTATACAGTATTGCTACTCTGATATGGAGCAAGTATTCAGTAAGTATACATTATTATTTTTAAACATTGATCTAAATTTGATTTTAAGTTTCTATGGTAATGAATATTTTCATAAATGTGTATTATTTGGCCGAACATAATAGAAAGACAAAAAATTCTCATACAATTGCTATCAAAAAATAAGACTATCTAAAACAGAAAAATTAGAAAGAAGAGATCATTTGGAGAATAGTCTAAGTAGAAATTTATTTTCTTATGTTTGTGGGAAAATCATAAAGGAAATAAACCTGGGAGGGCCAAATTAATAATCATAAGTGTTGAAATATTATAAATCATTGGAGTTTGGGGACAATAGATTACACAGAAATGCAACAAATTTATTATAGTAATATTCTTTAGCATAATGAGATGAAAATCACTGTATGGAACACTGCATGTGAAATAAATGATTTATTTTGCCAAAAGCACAGAATAAGTTTAGGGGAATAGCTATTAACTGAACAGGCCTGGAAAAACAATTGTCAATGCAATAATGAAGAGAATCTACTCTAAGTGTAAACAGTGTATCTGATGATTACCCATTAATACTAGGAGCAACGCTTAGGCATCTAGTTAAAAATAGCAATAGCAGAAACCATTCAGAAACATTTAAGTAAAAATAAAATCTCAGGCATAAAAAACTAAGCAAAATTAAGGAATTTATACACAGATTATCAGATTTCTTTAAAAATAGGTCATAACTCAGACAGATTGTGAAATAAAACAGTTTATTGTCCATTTTAAATTCACTGTTTTCTTCTTCTTTAGTAACAAAACCCTGATTTTATTGGGGTGGTGCTGTGTCCAGCTACAAAATCCTATTTTCCCAGCTTTTTTAACAGAAACAAGTTGTGGCTAATGAGATATAAGTGAAAGTTTTGGGTGAGGTTTCTGAAAGGCTGAATTCAGCTGGCTGGATACTCTTTGTTTTTGTTTTTTTCCTTTTTTTTATTTTTTTTATTGTTTTTCTATTACAGTTGTCCAATTTTCCCCTGTTGCTCTCCCCTGCCCCACCCACCCCTTCTCCTACAGTCAATCCCCACCCTGTTGTCCATGTCCATGGGTCATTCATACCTGTTTGTTAATGAGACCCTCCCCCTTTCCCCTCTCCCCCTTGTCCTCCTCCTCCCTTCCCTCTGGTCTCTATAAGTCTATTCCTTGTTTCCATGCCTCAGGTTCTATTTTGCTCATTTGTTTGTTTTGTTCATTAGATTCCTCTTACAGGTGAGCTCATATGGTATTTGTCTTTCACCTCCTGGCTTATGTCATTTAACATAATGCTCTCCAGTTCCATCCATGCTGTCTCGAAAAGGTAGGAGTTCCTTCTTCCTTTCTGCTGCATAGTATCCAATTGTGTATCCAAAATGGACCACAGCTTTTTGATCCACTTGTTTACTGATGGGAGCTTAGGCTGTTTCCAGCCCTTGGCTGTTGTAAATAGTGCTGCTATGAACATTAGGGTGCATAGGTTCTTTTGAATTGGTGTTTCACGGTTCTTAGGGTATAATCCCAGCAGTGGAATTGCTAGGTCAAAACAGTTCCATTTTTAGTTTTTTGAGGAAATTCCAGACTGTTTTCCACGGTGGCTGCATCAGTCTGCATCCCCACCAACAGTGTCTGCTCGTAGGATTCTAAGATCCCTGTGCATTTGTTGGAGACGTGATGGCTAGGGCTGCAGTGCTTACCAAAGACAATGAAACAGTCTTGAGGATAGAAGTCATCTGCAAAGATTAAATGATGGAGCAAGAAAATAACCCATGTTGGCATCATGGGGTTACATCGAGCCCAGACTATATACATTTAGATTTTTAACTTACTTTTGGAAAGTCCGTTTTTCTCATGTCTATAGCTGATAACCAAATACTATGCTAAATTAACAGATGATGTTACTTCTTGAATTACTGTCATCTAATAGGTGATATTTAGTTCTTCCCCAAGAGCACATGCCTAAATAGCTGCTGTACACATGAGAAAGGAGAGCCTAGAGAGATGGAAAGTGTCAGTCTGGCTTTTCAGAAGTTCTGTCTGTTCCCTTAATGGTGAACATCCAAAGTGGCTGTCCTTTTGAACTCAACCACTGCCCATGAATTGTACGAGGCATACATAAAGTTTCTCCAGCACTGTAGTAAAAGTTACCCTGTGATAAATTATTTAGGGGTCTTCAAGTTGTAGAATAAGCTTAATCATCCTCTCGTTTGTCTAAAGCATTTATCACTAGACTTGAGACATTCTTTATGCATCTACAATCCGATCAAAGTGACCTAAAAATGCTCTTAGGGAGGCATGACTGGGTTTGAAAGGAACTAAGGCAACATATTAAAAATAATTACATTCAACTATGTTCAAGGAGCTAGAGGAATACATGAAGAGAAGGGAGATAAACATAAAAAAAGGAAGAGACTAAAAGACAAAATATGGTGATGTCTCTAGCATTAATTGGAAGAGAATGTGCATAATTCAAATAAATGAATTTGTATTCTCTGCGAGCTTCTTTACCGTGAATTCAGTTCTTACAGTTAGGTGGTAATAAATTCACCAAAACAGCGCCACCATGGTAGGGTGTATTTGGCCAGCTAGCGTTCTGCAAGCGGTTTCTCTCCAAGTCCCTGGCCTGCCGTTTCCTCTAACAGGCTGTCCCCACAGGAGTGTGACATTGTCCAACACCCTCCATCAAACACTTACATTCAGACTATGACCTGCTTATTCTAAAGCCCCATGTGGAATGGCATATATAGAAAAAGAGTGTTCTGGCAGTCTTTTTCGACTTCCTTAAAATCTCTCCTCCGATTGTTCCTTTTCTTTTATCTAGCTGTATTTCCTCTATCACTTGGAAAGTGTAGCCATTCCCTGTTTTCCTTAGGTTCAGTTTTTTTCCTGACTCTTCAGTTTCCACTTCGTTGAATGATGTCACTCAGCAAACAAACATCTTCAGTACATGTATATACTCCCCCAAGAGCTTCAGCCGCATGCCACGCTCCCCTTTGCAGTAACATTCCTCCAGAGTTGTTCTCCCTGTTTTCTTTTATTCATCTCATTCTCTGCCTAATCCATTCCAATCTAACTCTACACTCTCATCTCCATGGAACTGATGAGCAAATGTCACCAATGTCCTTCTTGTTGCTAAATTCAAAGTTCAATGTTCTGTCTTCTTTTTACTTGATCATCAGCCAAATTCTACACAATTGATCTCTTCCCCCTCCTCAGTAACATTAGTCTCTTGTTTTCCAGAATTCAGTGTACTTTGTCACATATAATTAGTCAATAATTCTGCCTTAGTTTCTTCTGCTGATATCTCCTTTTAGCATTGGCGTACCCAGGGCTCGATCATCTATTTTTCTGCATTACTACACATTCCTTTGTTATTCTCAGGGTTTTAAATAATATCTATGTAGCAAAAGCTCAAATTTTGTATCTCCCACTTAGACCGCTCTCTGTCACATCTCAGACACCCTACTTGATATCACCACTGGGAACTATAGTATCTGATTAGATACACTCACCACTTATGCTCACCTACCCTAGTAGACATCAGTATGGTCTCTCAGCAGGATCGCTGCAGTAGCCTCCTGACCACTGTCTCAGATTCCACCCTACCTCGCTACTGTTTTCTCAGTGCACAAATAACAACCTCTTAATAGGTGTAAATTGCAAATTGGTTCATCTGAAAACTTTTTTTATGGCTCTCTTTTTGTCTTAGGACAGAGTTGTGTCCCTTGCGAAACCCTTTCTCTCATGAGGCCCAGAACTTCCCTTTCTCTCCAGTTTGGCCCCTTCCTTCCTCTCTGATCTAATCTCCAACCACACTGGGCTTCTTGCTGTACCTTGAACATACCAGACAACTCTTCCTTCGTAGGGGCATTTACACTCACTTGCCCCTTTTTTTACCCCAAATATCTATATATCTATTTTAAAGTTTTTACTCACAAATCAGCTTTTCAAGCAAATCTACTCTGACTCCGTTTAAATTGCAACTATAATTCCTCCTCAAATCCTCCCAAATCCTAGTACCTTTTTTTTCTATTTAACAAAGAACTTATCACATTGTAACAAAATATAAATTTACCTACTTGCTATCTTTTTAAAATCTGTGAGTGTATTCTTTCACTACCATATACACTCAATAAATAGAAATTACCATTGTCATTTTGTTCACTGCAGTAGCCTAATGCCTAGAACTGATCATGGGGTAGAAGAGCTGTCCAGTAAATATTTCCTGAAGAAATGAATGAATGAATGATATTGCCCATGCCTTTGATTTAGTTGCCATTTCTGTGATTATAACTTCTAAATATTGTGACTGCTGTTAAGTCTATTCCATCCGAGTGAATCATTATCTCTTAAAAAGTTGTGTCCCTGGTATATATTTATTTTGAGCCTTGTCACAAGCATATACTGCAAAACACAAAAGGCCTTTACTATTTATTCTCTACGCACATCTTCCATTCTCTGAAAATAATTTTGTTTTTTGTGGGGTTTTTTGTTCTAGCCAAGGTGTAACTGTGCAAACTGGATTTCAGCCGCTTGGCACCTTTAGTCCACATGACCCGATGACTTGTCTTGAAGGAAACAGGTTTTTATTAACCGGGGTCCAACCTTGGGGGCACTGAGAGCACTGAAACCCTTTCTCTCATGAGGCCCAGAACTTCCCTTTCTCTCCAGAAGACCACAAGCCAAAACCATGCCCAGAAGTTCCCCATTTCCTTATCTGTTCTTAATCTGGCCATGCAAACGTCTCCCTCCTCTCTGCAATGTGCACGTGTGGGTTTCAAAGATTCCATCTTCTTGCAGCAGCTCTCTCTTTCAGGCTCTGGGGTGTGCTGCTCTCAGTCTCCACGCAGCAGTCCAGGAACCGTGTGCCCTGCCACCCTTGATCATGGTGTCCCAGAGGCTGGAGCCTAGGGAAGCACATGTCCCTGCGTAGCACCTTGTCTCCAGGAGTGGGCTCCCACCCAGATGGGGTCTAAGCCCATGGTGGGTCCAGCATCTCATGATCCCGTGAGTGCAGGGAGCAGGGCCAGAGGCCCAAAATGTCCAAATGCCAAAAGCAAAGAGAGAGAGCTTACATCAAACTCCTAAGCAAGAGAGTGACATCTTTGTATCAAGTGCAAGCATGGGTGAGAGAGAGATTGAGAGACAGAGAGAGAGATAGCCTTTTTCCACACTTTACTTAAAAACAAAAACAACAACAACAGGAAACCTTCCAAAATCCCACTTGCTCAGGAAGCCAACAGGAGTGTCCAACCATTTTTGTCAGCTCTTCAATGTCTTTGACCATCTTTTGGTTGCCCTCTTTAGTAAAGACAAAAGTTTCCCAGTGATGCACAGGTGCGCATATATCTGTTAGTCCTGGGTTCAGCATCCTGCCCACGCAGGCTCTGAATGAGCTCTCCACCCCCATGGCTTTGTCAAGAGTCACTCTTCTAGAGCCATTTCTCACAGCCACATTTAACTTTGCCCCAGGCAGCAGTGTCCTTCCACAGCCCCTCCCTTTAGGAAGGCACTGTTTTATCTGCCTTTGTTATGCAATGTGCCCCAAACTCTGCCTTCAGCTCAGTGGGTGTCCTTCCTGCTCCACACTGTCTTTTGCAGGATTGGGGGGTCCCCTATTTTTCAAGGACCTCGGCTCTGCCCTATCCCATTACAATGGTGCAAGTATATTTGAGAACACATGGGGCCCAGCAGAAGTAAGGCCTGCTTGAGTGTGCTTGGTAGGGTAATAATATGTGTGTAATAATTTATAGTTTTAATTTGAACATTTCACCTAAAATGTCATATGGTATACTTGAGTGTGATATTGTCATGTTACAGACTTACATGCTTATGATTTTGTAATAAAAGATTTTGTAATGAAAAAGGGGTGCTATTTGCGCCAGAACTTCTATATTAAGAGCCAAATGATTTTTCAAAAAGGATACAAGCCGAGATTGTTGTGCAAGTTAAATGTTAATATATGTAAAGTTAGACTGGCACAAAGCAAGCACTTTATACATGCTAGCATGTCAGCTCTTCAGTGTGCGCCAAACTTTCACACCCATCGATCTGAGATTTTCACTCTTGCTTCTTCCCTGAACAACCTCTGTGACCTCGAGTGACTCCTTTAATTGCCTTGGGCTTGGTTTTCTTACCAATAAAATGAAGAGATTGATCTAGATAACTTCCCAGATCCCTGACATCCTAAAGATTTATGCTTCTTTGATTACTCAGGAGCGAGGCAAATATTTTCAGACCAAATTCAGTCCTTGGCCATTGGTCATAACAGCTCTTGGATATTTCTTTTCACTTTGATGCAAATGGTCATATTCAGGGAAAGGATGAGATGTGTAGTTCTACTTTGATTAAATGAAATGCAGCTGGTGTTCATTCTCATCCCCTAGCTTTGCCCTTTAGGTTCTATTCAGAACATATTATTTCTGGATGGTGAGAATTCTTGAAAATAAGTAATAAGACCACCAGTGAGTAACATATAGATAATGATAGTGACATAAGCAGGGATGATAATCAATATAATTAACAACAGATATGGCATGGGCACTGATGATAAAAATATCTGCCAGATATACAAGTCTATTCTTATTGATTGCCAGTCCCAAGTGTAAGAAATTTTTGGAGGATCAAGAAAGGTTAGGCCCTGGCTGGGTACTCAGTTGGTTAGAGCATCAACCCAAAACAGCAAGGTTGCAGGTTTCCCAGTCAGGGCTCATACAAGAATTAACTGACGAATGAATACATAAATAAGTGGAACAACAAATTGATGTGTGTCTCTCTCTCCTCCTTCTTCTGTCTGTAAAATCAACAAATAAAAAAGAAAAAAAAGAAAGGTTAAGAGAGACTAGATAAGAAAGAAATAAGGAGAAATTAATATTAAATAACTCTGAAAATAATTAAAAGTTAAAAACCAAATAAGGTCTGGAAAGGAAAAATACCAAATTCTCTGGCTTATTAGTTCTTTCAAAATACTCTCAGATTCACAAAACAGCCATCTTAGTCTTTGCAGGCTGCTAAAATGAAATACCACAGACTGACTAGCTTGTAAACAACAAAAATTTTCTCCAAGATTTGGAGGCTGTGGATCCAAGATCAGGGAGCCAGCGTAACTAGGTAAGGGCCCTCTTCCAGGTCACAGATTTCTCAGTGTCTTCACTGGTGGAATGGGCCAGGGATCTTTCTGGAGCCTCTTTGATGAGGCATTAGTTCTGTTCGTGATGGTTCCACCCTCGTGACTTAGAATATCCCGAAGGCCCCCTACTAAAACAACCACATCGGGCATTAGAATTTCAACATACAGGGTTTGAAGGGACACAAACACTCAGGCTATAGTGCAACCCGCCATGTAGCCTGCCCCTTTGAGCCCCCAGAATGGTGAACTGAGTTCTCCAAAGATGACTATGACTTGAAAATGTCCTCTAACAGGAAACAGTGAAAGTATTTCAGTGGGTTTGTTTTTATCACTCACTATTTCTTTTAAAGAAGCATATTTTGGTCTTAGTAGAAATGAATTTACTCTGGCAACTTCATTAAATTGTGTGCATTTTTTTTTGGTAATATAACTCCAGTGAAGCGAGGCCCCTATAGATCTGCTCCCCCCTCTCATTCCACCTCCCTTGCACTGTAAAGTAGTAGCAGCGTGAGCACTCTGAGCTGCTCAGCAGCTGATGCTCTCTCTGCCACTTGGCTACTGGCTTCTGGCATCTCACACTGGCGAGCATGGTCCCCACTGTTTCTAGGCTCAGAGAAGAAAATGCACATAGCACAGTAGTAAAAAACACAGATTCTACTGCCAGATTGCTGGGGTTTAGATCCTTTCTCCACACTTACTAGGTTTATGAAGTTGGGCGAGGCATAATCTTTGTGCCTCAGTTGCCTTATCTGTAAAATCAGGATAATAATAGTACCTGTTTACACAATTGCTATGAGGAATAAATGAATTAACACACGTAAAGTATTGAGATCAGTTCGTGGCCCTTAGCAGGGAGGTGCTCAGCAAGTGCACGGTGTGATTTATTAAGGTTCAGTTAATTTATTAATGCAAAGAATATTTCATAGAAATCTGAGTTTGCTTCTGAAGTCTTATTGTTTATTCTAGAAATGAACCCTCTTTAAAAGTCACCAATATACTATGAATAAAGATGAGAGCAGCATTCAAAAAATACATATGGCATAATTTCTTACTAGCAATGCCCCACACTCTCAACTATCAGTGTCTGCATTTCCGTAGTTCTGCATTACATTGGTGGCACGCTCACAATTGAAACTTCATTCCCAATATTTCCCCTTTAAAATTTTTAAATTGTTCCAAATACAATGATACTGTATTTTTCTACATACGTTTTTTAAAATAAGCCTGTTCTCAGTGATTGGTGTTAATACTATTCATCTGCAACTGTTGTGCTAATGCTTAAGAAATACTTAAGTATGGGTTTTGAGCATCAGCTACCATGGAAGCATGCTGATGTGGCTCTCACTGATTTTGGGTGACACAGAGGCAATTCTTGACCCTGGGCCTGTGATGAAATGAAAAAGAAGGCATGAAAAATAAGGCCATCTGATTCTGGCACTCTCTGGGACATTCATCATCATTTCAATAAGGAAAGAAGGACAAGGTTGGTCACCCTAGAAGCTCATTATCTTGTTCCAGCCCTTTTGCCTAGGATTCCAGCGTCTGCCACTCCAAAGCCAGTTTTGCCAATTTAACAACATACACGATATTTTTTAAAGGCCTGTGTTTTCTAAGCTCCTCTTAGGAGTTGAGATAAAAAAGTAAAGAAATGAGACATTTTTTATGGTCAGAATATCAATACAGATTTTTCTCTTTGAAAATTGAAATAAAGTTTAGAATGAGATTGTGAATATGTTTAGCCCAAAATGTATTATGAATCAAAGCTTTCTTTATTCTGGTCAGCAAAACCAAGAAGCCAGAGAAATGTTCTAATCTAATATATTAGGGTCAGTTCTCTAAATAAGTTAAAGTAGATACAGTTAAAGCAGTGAATCAATATTAATTAACCCTCCCACCGCCCACACGTATCTTTGACAGAGGCTTAGGAGGACAGAGAGCAATGCGATGTAAGATCTGTTTTGATTCACTGCCTTTGGAGAAAAAGGGAATGGTGAAATTTGATCCTACTCTGATTTCTAGGGGATGGGGACCTATACGAGGTCTGTCCCCATGTATCCATCCATGTAATAGGAAAAATAGAGACTTTTATTGAAGAACATACAAGATACAAGAGACATTGTACATAGGAGAATGACGCCTCAGTCCTTTCAAAGTTATGACTTTCTTGACGGAATATGGTTCATTGGTAGTGGTTTGAATCAAGTAATTAGCATCTGCAGCATGATTTCCTTCTGCTCCGGTAGCAGAAGCTGTGGAACAAATTTTGCCATGACACATTTCATGCCAAGATCCTGTGTCAAAATCTTAGACATAGTAGCTTTTGGAATCCCCAGATGAGTTTCTAGTTCTCGCACTGTCAGTCACTGATCTTTGTTGATTGCAACTCATACTCCTTCAACATTCTCAGGTGTCGCAGGCCTTCCAGAATGTGGATCACTTTCAACAGATTCTTGACCATCTTGGAAGCATTCGTGCCACACTTTTATTTGCTTTGCACTCATTGCATCATCCCCAAAAAGCTTTTAAATCATCTGAATAGTTTCCCTGGATGAAGGATCAAGCTTAACACAAAATTTGATGCAGATTAGTTGCTCTGCTTGCTCAGTCATTTTGAATGTGATGGTCACACAGTACACATGCTCACCTAACAGTGTCTACCACCCCCACTGACTAGTGCAGTGAAGTTGTCATTGTTCGTTCATGTGCATTCCTGTCCACTCTGCCTGGCTGCCAGTTTACATCAATGTCATGCAAACCGTTCTCATTATATTAATAATGACTGGACTTTTCCCAAACAGACTATATATGTATACACACACACAACATATATGCATATATACATACACATATAGATATACAAAAAGCTTATTGATTTCAGAGAGAGAAGAAGGAAAAGAGAGAAAGAAACATTGATGTGAGCAAAACATTGATCAGTTACCTTCCATATGCGCTCTGACCAGGTCTCAAACCTGCGGCCTAGGTATGCATCCTGACCGAGAATCAAACCCTCAACTTTTTGGTTTACTGGACAATGCCCCAGCAAACTAAGTCACACAGACCAGGGCTGGGGAGATATTTTTAAATATCTGAGCCCTGGTCACAAACAAGAGTGACTAATGTTAGATCGTGCCTGTAATGGCTGAAGGAAGACCCAGTCTTAAGCCTCCTGTTTCCCTGGCTTTAGGGAAGTAGAAACCTGGGTAGATAAGGCATCTCCCAGAAGGAGCCATTAACACCTCTTTTACCAGAGGGGGCAATCTTCCTGAGACTAAGGAGGGCAGAACAAACTCCTCCCCCTCCAGAACCAGTGACAAGAATGAAAGGGAAGAAGCTGTACAATTCATGTGACATATATCCTTTCCTTTTTGTTCATGAGCCCAATCAATGGCTCTACCCCTTCAGTACATGTTAAAATGTGCTTCATTTATTTGAACATGAATGGGTTAGAAAGATTTGAAATTCAATATTATAAACTGAGATAGACCAAAAGTCAATTCATAAAATGATTGATTACTTGATCCCAGTACACAGACCTACTCCAAGTTTGGACAACTGATATAGTATAAAAAAATAGATATCTAATTATTTTTTTTGTAAATTATATCATGCTTATTAAAATCACTTCAAGATGTCCACTTTCAGTGTCTGAGTAAAGATCTCATTACTTTTCACTAGGTTATTTCTATACTATTACAATTGGCTTGTTTTTTTTGTTTTTTTTTTTGCTGTGTCTCCAGTCGTTACATGGGCATCAGAGTGGATTCCATGATAGCTCTTCCAAGTTACCTCTAGAATCTGAACAGTGACTGGGACAAAGGAGACATTCAAAAAACAGTCCTAAAGCAATAAATGAACCCCAAATCAGAGCCTTGAAAATGCCATTTCTCTGCTTACATATTTTAGTGGATTTTTATGACCTACGGCATATAATTTATACTTCTTAGCATAATATTTATGTCCTCTACAACCTAGCCCTCAATTTTTATTTACAAATATTTAATGCAATACCTGAAAAAGTTTACATTTCAGTTAGACTACACTCTCAATCCAGTTAAAGTGACTAATCAGCACGGTGCACCGTGTCCTTGGATGTCTTTGCACAGGACTGTTACCCCAGACTAGAACTTGTTTCCTTCCTTTTCTATCCTTTCAAGTTATATCCATACCCCCAATACCAGTTCGAGTTTCACCTGATCCATGAGTTATTCTCCAAGTGGGAGAAATTACTCTGAATTTACAAACTCTTAGGTTATAACTTTTTCAGAAAGAATTTGCTCTTTATCAAATAGTTTTGCAAACTTTTATGTTCAAGGAATTGAGCTAAGTGTTGAAGATCTAAGAGTCAGTGAAACGTGGTAACTGCCCACGAAACATAGAAGCCAGTAGGAAATCCAGACAGGCAGGCAGATCACTATGCTAGAGATTCTTTAGATGTTGTAAGTAAGGGTTCCAGACAACTATAAGGGAGGCTTCCACCCAGGTTCTTGAGGTGTCAGGAAACAATGTCTGGAATACGTAGCCTATTGTGCCTGGAAGGCAAGTAAGCCATTGTTCGAAATAACAAATGAACCTGAATTAGAATTGTGATTACATCAATTCCCTCCTCAAAAACTTGTAGTCTCTTTATTGTCTATAAAATAGAGCTTATGCTGCTAGGCACTTAGCAGCACAAGCGTTAGTTAAGCGAATGGAGACCCAAGATAGGGGAAGGAGGGTATCTGCAGCTTGCAAGAAGGCCTAAAGGAGAGAGAGCCCGGCACACTGGATGACTGCTGTACTTTCTCACCCTCCTGACCTCCAGTTTCCCTCAATCAATGAACAGCAAAACAAGCCTTATTTTCTCTTGTGTAAAAATACTGGAGCAACTTTTTTATTTAATCTTCACTACTAGATGGTAAGTCCTTTATTTGTTAGAACTGGTTATATTATCCACAGTGACATATGCACAATCTAGGACCCTAATCAACTAATTGTGTTGAATGTAATTAAATGATAGTAATATTCAAAGGAGAAAGGATCAGTGTGGAGGGCAATGGGATGGTTTTTCTTTATATACTGCCCATAGCTATTTATTAATTAATTAATATTGAACTTGGCTTCTGTCTTCTCCAGAAATTATTTTAACTACTCTCCACTCTGATGCTTCCAGTTTATTCACAGCCGACCACAAATGTATCCCCTTCTGTCTGTCAGAGCTCTCCACTTAGGATGTTAGCATTTGATGTAAAGTTTTGTGCCTTGAGCATCAAAAATCTTTCATCTTTCACTATATTGAGCTAGAGTTTTATCTCTTATTTTTTCCTTAGGGTTCTATTTTGTTTATCTGCCTGGATAACTTTTGCAGTTAGAGCAAGAAAGTGATTCTGTATTCACTTTTCCTGTGATTTGCAACATGAACTAAAACTAAAACATCATGTGATGGTTACTTAGTAAATGCTGTCACTATCTTATCCCTATTTCTCAGAATAATGCCTCTTCCATAATTGTTACAGAATAGACTGGGGATGGGGTGAACGATATACTATTACCAAAAGGACCACCCCCTCTTTCTCCGGGGTTCCCCCCCACCTACTAGGTTCACTTTGCCCGCTGCCAGAGGAAAGACGTCTCTCAATGCCAGAGACTGGTGAAAAGGAAAGGAATTATTTATTTAAAAGTTCCACAGTCTTAGAGTAATGACTTAATGTCTTCATTAAAATACTAAAGTTCTTTAGAATACCCACAAACACACACAGTCCTTCCTTCTCCCCTTTGCCCAGTCTGGGGTACTGTATTTCAGGAAAAGACGTAGAAGTCCGTGTGGTTCAGGCAGCCCCTCGGTTCTTGCACCATCTACTGGGTCACCGCCACGATCTCTAGTTAATCCAGAGCCATGTGGCACCTTGTCATGGCCCACCAGCAAGAGTCCTTTCACCCCTTTTCTTCCCAGCAAAGTCTCTTCTGCTTCCTAAGCCATGTGGCAAAAGGGAGCAACCCAAAGTCACGTGGTCGCCCTCAGACGCGGCTGCCCTACCTGGGTTTAAATCCCAGGACCAGTCTTCCTCTGCAGCCCCATTTCTGACTCCTCCTACAATCAGTTACACCTGCCAGCATTCCATATACTTCCAGCATTACTGGGCTGCCATAGTAAGTCTGGGCAGGTGTGGCCCCATGGCATGGAGCCAATCATCTCCAAGCTCTCATGCAGGCTCTGTTACCAGGGGAAGTTACCTCCCAGTTACATCTTGGGTAGAAGTCACTTCCATCCCCCTGGCTCAAAGCATGGCCACAGCAATTTACCATATCTATGAAACCAGTTAAAAGTTATAGATATGTTAAATGACCATGCCAGAGGTTAGCTGCACAGCTGTTGCTATACAAAACAGCTCTGAATGGCTCTGCTCCATGTGTCCCTTCCCCCCAGCTCAGGCTTGTGGGGGTGAGGACATCCTACACATATTTTCCTAATATTTCCTGGACACCTTGAGTTCTGGACCCCATTACAAATCCCTATTTGGGGCCCCGCTCTTGGCTTCACCCTGTCACATAATGCCACTCAAAATCTTTCTTATTTGTGTTACTTTTTAAGAATAGCACAAATAACTTGTTTTTTTTCCTAAACCAGTTGACAATAAGCTAAGGACTTGATTGATGTTGTCTTATTCCTAAAACCTTTTCTGTACAATTCCTAAAAACAAGAATATTCTCTAACTTAACCACAATATAACCATGAAACTTAGGAAATTATCATTAATTTGTTATACCACTTGTTACGGGCTGAATTCTCTCTTCCCAAATTCAGAAATTGAAGTCCTAAACCTAGTACCTTGGAATTTGTCTGTATTTGGAGAAAGGGCCTTTAAAGGGATGATTCAGTTAAAATCAAGCCTGTAGGGGAGATTTCAATCTAATCTGGATGTGAAGAGGCAGCAAGAGGGTAAGTTTCTTCAAGCCAAGAGAGAAGCCATGGAAAAAACCCCAAACCTGACAACACCTTTGTCTTGGCTTTGTAACCTCCAGAACTGTGAGAAAGCAAATCTCTGTTATGTAAGCCGCTCGGTCTGTGAATTTCGTTATGGCAGCCCCAGCAAACTAATTCACTATCACAACCACAAGCCCCCAAAATTTTCACAATTGCCTAATAATAAAATGTGTAGTGAAACATGCAAAGACTGTCCGTTGTATTTAGTTGTCATGTTTCTATTCACTTTAATCTGGAATACTTTCTCATTCCTTCGCTGACTTTCAAGACCTTGATGCTTGAACGTACGCTTCTGCAGAGCTAGTTTATATAACGACATCCAGGTTGTATTATATGTCATCACGTGCTTTACTTCACTGAATCCCATTTTGTACTTTGACCCAGTGCTGGTGATGCTAATTTGACCACTTGATTACAGTTATGTCTGCTATGATTTTCCACTTGAAAGTTACTCTTTTGTTTTTCTTTTGAAATTAAAGGAGTTTGTTGTTGTGTTCTTGTTCATGGGAAGATAGTTTGAGATTATGTAAATGTCCTGGCTCTCATCAAAATTTTACCCAGTATTTTTAGCATCCAGAGATGGTTCTTGCCTGTATCAATAACTTGGAATTTACCAAATCATGAGTTTTTAGTTCCTTCTATAATACATGCCTTTCTACTGCAAGGAAAGATTTATCTTCTCTTCATTTATGTATTCATTTGTTTATATAATGTTTATATTTATTTTGATGCTTAAATCATCTCTGCTTTCAACAGTGGGGCCTCTTTAAGCTCACATCTATGTTCTTTTGACATGTTCCCAACATTCCTTGAGGACTTTCTTCAACATATGTTCCAAGCTCATCTCACACATTTACTGCCCCATTCCTAGAATCAGTCACTTCTTGAAGAAGCCATAGTTTCTCTTAGTGACAGTGGCATTTAGAAGCCAAGATCTAGGCACTACATGAGCTTATCACTATGGAGTGGCAATGCTCCCAGGCTCTTTCTGTGGGCAGAACTGGACACACACACACACAAGTGAGTTCTCATTGATAATCACTCCAATCCAAGAGCATCATGGGATTCATTATAGTTTTCTTTCTCTGGGTACCTATACCTCCATTCTCTGACAGTGAGATATTTTGATCCTCAATATACGCATCAGTGTAAATAGGCTCAGTCCTCACTGAGGCCACAGGTCTACTGTAACACCACCCCAATGCAGACACCTTCCTCGG
Organism: Desmodus rotundus; assembly: GCF_022682495.2. Taxonomy (NCBI): domain Eukaryota; kingdom Metazoa; phylum Chordata; class Mammalia; order Chiroptera; family Phyllostomidae; genus Desmodus; species Desmodus rotundus. Next base: position 27,747,459 of record NC_071397.1, read on the forward strand.
CCTTCTCACACTCTGACACTCCCTGCTTGGCTACTGCTGTCAGTCTCATCCCACCATGCTCTGCTCCAGCTCAGGGCAGCACCGCCACCCCACCAGTGTGTGATTAAATTGCTCTCAGCCTCAGCTGAATTTTTCAGGAAGGAATCAAGCAAGTGAACTATTTTTTTCAAGTTAAATGTTTTCTCCACTAAAGAATTAAAACCTAGATGTCCCAGGTTTCACAAAAATGTGAGTAATAATGATTCCCAAATTACAATAGCCCATTCTCCTGCAAATGTTCAATTAAACAATCTTATTTATTTCAGAGTCTTCCACTGAGTTGACAAAGGGGTGTGCTGTTGGGTAAATACTTCAGTTCTTTCACTGTTTTATGAAAGCACTTGTACCCACATAATTGAACAAGAATCACCTGGGAGCATTTAAAAATGAATACACAAGTCCCATTCCAAAACAATAAAATCATAAACTTTGCTGTAAGGCCCAATCATGAGCACATTCTAAAACTCTCCATGTGTTTCTCCCTTCCATTAGCCACTGATTTAGTGTTTTTCTTCTTACATATTTGTTTATTAAAACAACGTGTGACCTAAAGTCATTGTGGGAGGCTAAAGCGGCATAGAATCTCCGAACACTACTCCCTGATGAGTCAGTACCTATATGCTCCTGACCTTGAGCGTGGGTGGGACATGCTTCCGGGCAACATACTGTGGCAGAGGTGAAAGGTTTTGGAAGACATAAAATGGGTTCCCAAACTGTTCATTTTGAATTTATTAAAAACTAAATAATCTGTGTTATACCTGACTTAATTAGTTGAAAATCTTTAAAAGAAGAACCAGGCCCTCACTAATGAGGATTCTTTTCCTTTTCTGTCTTTGAAAAATTAAGCTCCCACCTTATGAGAAGGCCAGTGGAGAGGGTAATAGAACAAGGAACTGAGCAGCTTCTAGGAGGTGAGTGTGGCTCTGGCTAACAGCCAAGAGGAAAAAACTGACCTCAGCCCCATAGCCACAGAAAAATGAATTTTTCCAAGAACCACAGGCATCTTGAAAGATGACCTTTCCCCAGATGAGAATCTAGCGGAGAGCGCAACCTGGGCAGCACAGACCGCAGCCTCGTGAGATCCCGAGCAGAGGACGCAGCTGAGCTGTGTGCCGATTCCGGACCCCCAGAAATGTGAAATCAGGAGTGTGTTGTTTTAAGCTGCTGTTTGTGTGACAATTTGTTTTGCAGCAATACAAAACTAATACAGTTACCAACTTCCTTTTGGCTGCCAGGCGGCCTTTCCATTCCTTAGAAGGTATCGATCTTTTTTGGATCTGAGAATGAAAAGAGAAGGACATTGGACACAAGGTAAGTGACGAGGAAATATTTTTGACTGATTATAATATCGGGGAAAAATAATCCATGTATGCTGAGCATGGCTGTTCTATTTCACCCACTTAAAGAATGTTTACACTTTCAAGGACCACTTTTAATGTTACTTGCCCTCTTTATGCCGGAAGTAAAGTCAGCCGTCTGGCGTTATTTCCCTAAAGGGCCATATTTCCCTACATTAAGACATTGTGGGTAATTGTTAAAATAAATCACTGAGGGGGGAATATAACACTAAGAGAATTTTGAAATTGATTGTGATTCTCTTTCATGAAAATAACATGAATTAAATTCAGCCTGGCATTACCCCACCTGTTCATATTTAACTCAAACCCTCAATATATTCAATCCCTTCAACCTGAAAATCTATACAAACTTTTTTTTATCCAACTAGCTTAATTATATCTCCTTACAATGTCTATAAAACAACTCCTTTATAAATATATTCCTAGGATAAAAACCAATGACTTTTCCTTGAAGGAAATTTGACCTGGTATGGGGTAAATGAGATACACGAGGCTAGCGCTGGAAATTTGAACAACTTTGGAACAACTTTGGAAGCTTTTTGAAAGTACTAAAGTGGACTTTGATGTGGACACAATATGACTGAATGAAGGAGGCTGCTTTGTTCTGAGATGCCATCCCTTCCCCTCTCCTCTATGACCGATATTTAGGCCAAACTCATTTCCTCATGTTTCACATTCTCTGAACCTGGTTTTCCCACTTGAAGTGTCCTACTTGCCTTCACACTCATTTCTAACTACTATTCTACTAAAAAAATAAATTCAAGTTCAACCTTCTCTGTGAGGAAGACTAGTGCTGTCTTCAACTTTACATAATACAGCAAAATATCTTCTTAGTAAAAAGAAAAAAAGATGAAAAGAATGTGAACAGTGCAATTCCTCAAGACAGCATGCTCTGAGGTTTTCAAAGTCAAGTTCCAAGAGAATAATTTTCTAAACTCTAGCAAATATCCAAGTAGATTTTAATTATCCATTACATAAAGGGGGTTGGCTCAAATAATTTAAATACTGAGTAAAAGAAAATTAAACACAAAAATTTCTTAACTTTGAAGCTTCTTAGAATATCTGTTGTAAATCTCTAAGAAATGGAATCATATAGTCTGCAGGATTTTCATAACTTTTTCAATTATCGAATAATTTGTAACCTGGGAAGACAGGTGGATAAATTATACTCATTAATAATGGTTCTTAGGTAAGCCTCCCAAACCAGCAACTTCAGCATCAATATCTCCTAGATACTTGTTAGAAATGAAAATTTTTGGACCCCACCCCAGACTTACCGAATCATAAACTCTGGGGGCGGGACCCAGTTGTCTGAGATTTTACGTGGCCACACGCCGGTTGATTCTGACACACACGGACTGCAGCTTGAGATCTGTGACTTTATTCCACATATAACTTGAGTAATCCCAGCGCACTCCTCTTTTCAGAGCACATGTTTACGGTAGAGATGTTTTTAAAGAGTAAGAGCGTTAACATTGGGCACTGTGCAACCATGGACACTGGGAGCAGAATTTCTCCCTGGGGAGTTTTCAAATGTGTAGCGAGAGTAATTGAGGAGCTGGCCATGAGCAATGTGTAACAGCTCTGAAAGGCTTCACTAAAGCATTGACTCTAAAATCAAAGGTGTTTAACTGATAGGAAAAATATAGGTATTTTCCCTCTCTACAGTGTGTCACTCTGACAATTTACAGCGTAAGAGATTTATTTCCAAGTGAACATCCAAGAAGCAAATGTGTAAGAGCTAACATTTGTTCTGAAGTAATTTGTCAGTTTCACCCTAGCAGATGAGGTGAAGGCTGTGTATGTTAGTAATGAATGCTAGGTAGTTAATTGCTAAAATCCCAGAAAATATGGTATATATCACAGCTTTAAAATTATTAATGAAAAAAATTTGTAATACCAAATGGCAGTAAATTTTAGAGGAGTCAGGGATGAGTTTCTATCTGTACTCCATGGAAAGAAACAATGACAAAATTTGGGCTGGCTGATTGTAGCTTATATATGTGGCCTAAAGAGCAGAATGTCAAGAAAATAGGCCCTATTGAATTAATCCACTGGGCCTATCAGTAAGAGATTTAGGCCTGGGCTAAATAAACCAAGGCCAGTTCTTGGGATAACTGGATTCCCAAGTTATTAGTTTCTACTTTTCAACTACAGGCTAGACATGTACAGAAGTAACGTTAGGTTTTTGTTAATTATTTCCTCATTTTCGTAATAACAGCACTCACATACACTTCCAGGGGACAGATGTGATAAAGCATTTTTAACCCCCCAGAAATGTCCACAGCTATTTCCGCTGGAGGGACCGATGCTTAGTGCACTACCCCGAACGTCCAGTGTACACTACTCTATGGCAACATGGAGATCTGAGGATATTAACAAGCTCCAACAAAACTGGGGCAAAATTCAGTGATTATTTCCTTTACATGATTAAACCATTTTCTTTGTCCTTTGACCTTTTGATAGCAAGCTTGAAAGAGAATTGAAAACGCTGACTTCGATTGCAATTCACCTCTAATAACCAAACACAATCACTATTTGATGCATGCTTATTAATTTCAAATCATTAATAAATCAATACTTCCATCCATCCAATTAGTTGCAGAGCATATAAGCTGTTATAAAAGTTTAAAAAATAATTTAATTCTAAATTGATTTCCCCCCCCTTCGCTCTTAAGCTTTCAAAATTTTATTGAATTTATTGGAGTTGCATTGGTTAATATGATTATGTAGGTTTCAAGTGTACGATTCTATATACATCATCAGTATATCCTATTGTGTGTTCACCACCCAAAGTCAAGTCTCCTTATGTTACCATTTATCACCCCTTTACCCTCTTCAACCTTCCCATAGCCCCTTATTACTCTGGTAATTACAATACCTTTGTCCATGTCTATGAGGGTTTTTTTGTTGTTGTGTAATTTTTTTGCTTAATCCCTTCATCTATTTCACCCAGCTCCCCAACTGCCACCTCTGACAGGTGTCAGTCTGTTCTCTGTATCTATGAGTCTGTTTCTGTTTTGATTGTTTGTTTGTTTTGTTCATTAGATTGCACATATAAGTGAAACCATATGGTATTTGTCTTTCTCTGTCTGACTTGTTTCGCTTAGCATAATACCCTCTGTGTCCACCCATGCTGTTGTAAGAGGTTTCTTTATTTTTTTTATGGCTGAGTAGTATTCCATTGTGTAAATGTCCTGCATCATTTTAACCACCCATCTACTGATTGGCCCTTGGGCTGCGTCCAAATCTTGGCTATTGTAAATATTGCTGCAATGAACATAGGGGTGCGTGCATTCTTGTGAGTCAGTGTTCTGAGTTTCTTTGACTATATCTCAGAAGAGGAATCACTCAGTGTAGGCAGATTCACTTTGAATTTTCTGAGGAAACTCCATACTGTTTTCCACAGTCTGCACAAATCTACATTCCCAACAATGGTGCATGAGTGTTCTCTTTTCTCTGTATCCTTGCTAACACTAGTCATGAGTATTTATTGATGATGGCCATTCTAACAGGTGTGAGGTGATATCTCATTGTGGTTTTAATTTGGATTTTTCTGATGACTAGTGATGTTGGATTAGTGATGTCTATTGGCCACCTGCATGTCCTCTTTGGAGAGATGTATAGTAAGATCATTTGCCCATTTAATAGGATTATTTGTTTTTTGGTGTTGAATTATATAAGTTCTTTACAAATTTTGGATATTAACAACTTAAACATATATCATTGGTGAATATGCTCTCCCATTCAGTGTGTTGTTTTTTCATTTTGTTGATGGTTTCCTTTACTATGCAAATCTTTTTTGATGTAGTAGTTTTTTTTTTTTCTTTTGTTACTCTTGCCCAAGGAGATATATCAAAAATATGTATATTATTACAATAAATATTGAGATTTTACTGCCTATGTTTTCTTCTGGAATTTTTATTGTTTTGAGTCTTTCATTTAAGACTTTAATCCATTTGGTGTTAATTCTTGTGTAAGGTGTAAGAAGGTGGTCTATTTTCATTTTTTTGCACATATCTGTCCAGTTTTCTCTGAATAGATTACCTTTTCCCCATTGTATCTTCTTGACTCCTTTGTTGAATATTTATTGACCATAAATAATGGGTTTATTTCTGGGCTATCTATTCTGTTCTGTTGATCTATATGTCTTTTTTTTATGCCAGTACCATGCTGTTTTGGTTCCCATGGCCTTGTAGTATAGTTTGATATCAAGTAGCATGATTTCTCCAACTTTATTCTTTATTCTCAAGATTGCTGTGGCTATTCTGGGTCTTTTGTGGTTCCATATAAATTTTTAGAATATTTGTTCTGGTTTTGTGAGATATGCCAATGGTGTCTTGATAGGGATTGTGTTGAATCTATTGATGCTTTGGGTAGTATGGACATTTTAATGTTAATCCTTCCTATCCATGAACACAAGATATGCTTCCTCTTATTTATATCTTGTCCAATTACTCTCTTAAGTGTCTCATAATTTTCCAAGTACAATTATTTTACATCTTTGGTTAAATTTATTTCAAGTTATTTTATAGATTTTTGATGCAATTGTAAATGGGATTCTTAGTCTTCTTTTCTTATTATTCATTATTGGTATATAAAAAGACAACTGAGTCCTGGATATTTATTTTATATCCTGCTGCTTTACTAAATTGATTTATCAGTTCTGATAGTATTTATCTTGTAGAATCTTTAGGATTCTCTGTAATAGTATAATGTCATCTGCAAATAATGACAATTTTATTTCTCTTTTTCAATTTGGATGCCTTTTATTCTTTTTCTTGACTGATTGTTGTGGCTAGAATTCCAGTACTATGTTAAATAAGAGTGGTGAAAATGGACATTCCTACCTTGTTCCTGATTTTACAAGAAACACTTTACTTTTTGCCTATCAAATATGATGTTGGCTGTGGGTTTGTCATATATGACCTTTACTGAAGTATGATTCCTCTATTCCAACTTTTCTGAGATATTTTATCAAATGCTTTTCCCACAACTATTATATAATCATGTGATTTTTTTTTTTAATCTTTCATTTTGTTTATGTGGTGTATCGTGTTCATTGATTTGTGGATCTTGTACCAACCTTGAATCCCCAGAAAAAATTGATCATGGTGTATGATCTTTTCAATATATTTCTGAGATCAGTTTGCTAATATTGTGTTGAGGATTTTAGTATCTATGTTCATCAGGACATTGGCCTATAATTTTCTTTCTTTGTAGTATCTTTATCTGATTTTGGTATTAAGATAATGCTGGCCTCATAAAATGTGCTTGGAAGTATTTCTTCTTCTTGAATTTTTTTATAATAGTTTGAGATGGTAGCTGTTGGTTCTTCTTTGAATGTTTAGTAAAATTCACTTGTGAAGCCTGCGGATCCAGGACTTCTGTTTGTTGGGAGTTTTTTGATTACTGCTTAAATTTCATTAGTTGCAAATTGGTCTATTCAGACTTTCCGGTTATTACTGATTAAATTTTTTAAGATTATGTTTCTAAAAATGTATCCACTTCATCCAGGTTGTCCAGCTTGTTGGTATATAGTTGTCTGTAATGTAGTTTTATAATCCTTTGTATTTCTGTGGTGTCAGTTTTTACTTCTTTTTCATTTCTGATTTTATTTATTTAGTTCCTATCTCTCTCTCTTTCTCTCTCTGTCTTTTGATAAGTATGATAAAGGTTTCTCAATATTGTTTATCTTTTCCAAGAATCAGTTCTTGGTTTCATTGATCTTTTATACTATTTTTTCAGACTCTATTTCCTTTATTTCTGCTATGATCTTTATTACTTCCTTTTTTCTACTCACTTTGGACTTTGTTGTTCTTTTTCAAGTTTCTTTAACTATAGTTTAATGTTTTACTTTATATATTTCTTATTTTTTTGTAATTTAATTTCTTCTTTGATATATTTCTTATCTGTTTTTTTCTTGTTTTTTTAATACTATGAATTTCCCTCTAGGACTGTATTTGCTTTGCCTCATAGATTTTGAAATGTTGTGTTCTGTCTACGACCATGCCACCCTGAATGCAGCTGATGTCATCTGAAATGTTTTGTCTTCCTTTTAATTTGTTTTAATATATCTTTGGATATCTACCTTGATATCATTATTAAACCATTTATTGTTTGTTTACATGCTATTTAGCCTCCATGTCTTTGTGTGGTTTTCAGGTTTTTGTGTGTGTGTGTATGATTGATTTCTAGTTTCATATTATTATGGTCAGAGAACATTCTTGATATGATTTCAAGCTTCTTAAATGTATTGGGACTTTTCTGTCTTAACATGTGGCATATCATAGAAAATGTTCCATGTGTACTTGAAAAGAATGTACATTCTGTTTCTGTGAGATGAAATGCTCTGAATATATCAATTAAATCCATTAGATCTAGTGTGCCATTTAAAGCTTCCATCTCCTTGTTGATTTTCTGTCTAGAAGACCAAACCATGGATATCAATGGGGTAATAAAAAGACCTCTGCTACGAATGACTATTTTACTGTCAACCTCTGTTTTTATGTGTGTTAACATTGCTTTATATATTTAGGTTCTCCAAAGTTGGGTGCATAAATGTTTACAGGGGTGTATCTTCTTGATGAATTGATCCCTTTATCACTGTGTAGTGTCCTTCTTTGTCTCTTATTTGTTTTAAAGTCTATTTTGTCTGATATAAGTATTGCCACCTCAGTGTTTTTTTCATTTCCATTTGCACCAAACATCTTTTCCATCCATTTACTTTTAGACTGTTTTTACTTTTTCTTCAGAGGTGGATCTCTTGTTGATAGTATATATGTGTGTCTTATTCTCTTATCCATTCAGCTATTCTATGTCTTCTATTTGGAGCATTTAAGATGTTTGAATTTAAATAAATTTTTATAGGTACATATTTATTTCCACTTTATTCTTTATAACTATGTTCCTTTCTCCTCCAATTACCCCTTCCCCTCCCTGTTCTCCCCTTCTCCACACACCCTCCCTGCTCTTCTCCCTTCCCTTGCTCCCCTTCCTCCCTAACCTTTCACTCCTCTCCTCCTCCTCCTTCTCATATCCTTCTGCTGCTTCTTATGTTTCTTATTATTCAAGAACACCCTTTAATATTTCTGTTTTTATTGTTGTTCAAGTACAGTTGTCTCCATTTTCACCCCACCATGCCCCCCCCCCACTCCACCCATCTCTACTGCCTACAACCCTCGAACCCATCCCCTTTGGCTTTGTCCATGTGTCCTTTATTCATGTTCCTTGATGGCCCTTCCCCTATTGTTCTCCATTATCCCTATCCCCTCTCATCTCTGGTTACTGTCCGTTTGTTCTTTATTTCAATGTCTCTGGCTGTATTTTGCTTGTTTGTTTGTTTTGTTGATTAGGTTCCACTTATAGGTGAGATCATATGATATTTGTCTTTTACTGTCTGGCTTATTTCACTTAGCCAGTGTGAAATGTTCTCCAGTTCCATCCATGCTGTTATGAATGGTAGGAGCTCCTTCCTTCTTTCTGCTGCATAGTATTCCATTGTGTAAATGTACCATAGTTTTTTGGTCCACTCATTTACTGATGGACACTTAGGCTGCTTCCAGCACTTGGCTATTGTAAATTGTGCTGCTATGAACATTGGGGTGCATAGATTCTTTTGAATTGGTATTTCAGTATTCTTAGGGTATAATCCCAGCAGTGGAATTGCTGGGTCAAAATGCAGTTCTATTTTTATATTTTTGAGGATATTCCATACTGCTTTCCACAGTGGCTGTACCAGTCTGCATTCCCACCACCAGTGTACTAGGGTTCACTTTACTCCACAGCCTCTTCAACACCTGTTGTTTCTTGATTTGTTACTGATGGCCATTCTGATCAGTGTGAACTGGTATCTCATTGTGGTTTTAATTTGTGTCTTTCTGATGACTAGTAATGCTGAGCATCTTTTCATATGTTTCTGGGCCCTCTGTACATCCTCCTTAGAGATGTATCTGTTCAGCTCCTTTGCCCATTATTTAACTGGGTTGTTTGTCTTCCTGGACAACAGGTGTGAGTTCCTTGTATATTTTGAAGATCAAACACTTGTCAACAAATGGTGTTGGGAGATCTGGAGAGCTACATGCAAAAAAACTTGATCACCAAATTACACCATACACAAAAATAAATTCAAGGTGGATGAAAAACTTAAATATAAGTTGTGACACCATAAAAGTCCTAGAGGAGAACATAGGCAGGAAAATCTCAGATATTCCATGCAGCAGTATTTTCACTGATATGTCCCCTAGAGCAAGAGACATAAAGGAAAGAATAAACAAATGGGACCTTATCAAAATAAAAAGCTTCTACATGGCTAAAGAAAATAACATTAAAATTAAAAGAGAACCAATTGTATGGGAAAACATATTTGTAATATTCCTTATAATACTGGTTTGGTGGTAATGAACTCCTTTAGATTATTCTTGTCTGGGAATCTCTTTATTTCTTCTTCAATTTTGAATAATAGCCTTACTGGCTAAAGTAATTTTGGTTGTAGGTCCTTGCTTTTCAGCAGTTTGATGTTAGCCCCTCTGGCTTAAAGTGTTTTTGTTGATAAATCAGCTGACAGTCTTATGGGAACTCATTTGTAGGTAACTAATGGTCTTTTTCTTGCTGATTTTAAGATTCTCTCTTTGTCTTAACATTTGCCATTTTGATTATGATGTCTCTTGTTGTGGGTCTCTTTGAGTTCATCTTGTTTGGAATTCTCATAACTTCCTGAACATGTGTATCTTTTTCCTTTAGGGTAGTTTTCAGTCATTATTTCTCCAAATAGGTTCTAGAATTTTGCTACCTTTCTTCTCCTTCTGGTACACTTATGATACCAATTTTGTTATACTTTATCCCAGTGTTATCCCAGTTATATGTTATCCCAGTGTTTCTTTAAATTATCCCCATTTTTATTTTTGTTTTCGCTGCACTGATTGTTTTCTGCTACCTTGTCTTGCAAATCGCTGATTTGATCCTCTGCTTCATCTAACTTACTATTTATTCCTTCTAGTGTATTCTTCATTTCAGCTATGTGTTCTTTAATTTTGTCCTGTTCTTTTTTGGTTTCTGTGTTCTTTTTCATGTAGTTCTAAGTTTCTTGAGTATCTTTACAAGCATTTTTTGAACTGTATAGCTTATAAATTGCTTGTCATCATTTCATTTAGCTCTTTTTCCTGGCTATTTCTTCTGTTCTTTTATTTGGAACATGTTTCTTTTTTTCCATTTTGACTGACTCTTTGTGCCTCTTTCTATGTATTAAGTAGACCTGCTATATCTCCCAGTCTTGGTACAGTGGCCTTACATAGTAGGTGTCCTGTGGCACCCTGTGGCACATTCTCCTTGATCACTTGAGCTGTGTGGTCCAGGAATGTTCCCTGTGTGGATATGTGAGCCCTCTGTTGTAATTGAGTCTTGATTGCTATTGTCCCATTTATGCATGTGGACAATGCCCTGGCTGTCCAGCTGTGATATCTACCCTGACCATAGTGTGCAAGTTACTATGAAGGAACAGATCAGGCAAGGTGGAATTTCCCCAGCAGGTTCTGGTGACTGTAGAGAGGTATTCCTTTGCATTCGCCACTTGTGAAGTGAATTAGATCCTGCTCTGATGCTGTCTGAAGCTGACAACTGGGTGTGTTGTTTCTGGGCCCTCTTGGAAGAAACTCTGGTGTAGGTCAATGTCAGATGCTCCTTATGACTGGGCCTGGGCAACTGTTTGGAACCACAGAGTGATCCACAGTTTGTATCTGTCTCTGCTGGGCCTGGGTGTGCATGGTGCCTTGGTCCGAGTGTTCACAAGAAGAGTAGAGCCTTCCAGCTGTCCTGAAATGAACATGTAACAAAAGTAAGAAAAAGTGATGAGTTTCTGGGATTTATTATGACCACAGCATAATCTGACCAGGAAAATATTCTTGGGTTCACTGTGAGCAATGTACTAAACATTTGAAGACCAGTTCTTATCATCATTCTAGGTAGCAGGAGAATCTAAGGAAATAATGCCATTGCTACAGGTTATGGGCCTGACCCTTCCCTTAAATTTCTGGTAACCTGTGGGACCCTGTGGGAGAGAGGAAACCTGAATGTTACCTGAAGTTGAAACTCTCCTATGGGAAGAGGCCTTGATGCAGTTTTCCTATGAATTATACCTCAGGTTTGTGCACTACCGCTGTCATCTATTTACATCTGCTTTCTCTGCAGCCAGTGTACTAGGCCTGATCCATCAAGAGCATTTTGTCCTGACTTCTAAGACCAAAACTTGAGTTAATGCTCCATGTCTTCTCCCCAAGAAGGCTATTAGCATTGATTTTGCAAGTAAATATAAGTGATAATAACATCACTAATTTGTTGAATACTTAAAATGTGCCAGGTAATAGGTTAATAAGTTTACGTGGATGATCACATTTAGCCTTTCCAATAAATTTATGGAGGTATTATTATCCTCACTTACCATTTTAGGAACTTGGAAATTAGAAAGTTTAAAACCTGTTCCTGAGTCATACAGCTGGTAGGTGGCAGAGCCAGAATGATAGCACAGATCTGCTTCATGCCAGTGTCATTGCTCTGTAGGGCTCTCATTAATCACTTCTCACCTGGATTATTGGAAACATTGTCTAACTTCTGTCTCTGCTTCTTGTCTTGTTTTCTTCTTTAATCCTCTCCCACTCTAGGTAGAATGATGAGTAAGTGCATAATACAACCTTGGAAAATTTTTTTTTTAAGTTGTACTGGTTCTTAATCACTTCTCACATAAAATCTAAACACCTCATTGTGTCAAATGATGCCCTCAAGAACAAGGTCCCAGCCTCCTTCCCAGCATAATCTTCCACCACTCCTATGTGTCAACTTTATGATCTTCTAATGCTAGACTGCTTCTGCTCTATCAATACTACTCATAGCAAAGTGATTATATTGTCTCTCTATGCAGCATCCTCCAGGAAAAGACCCATGCAGTCTTTTGTCTAAATCCAACTATCACTTAGTAAGACAATTTAGGTATAACCTGCCCCATGGAGAATTTTGCAATATTTCAATCTGGGATAGGCATTCCTATTCTCCTATAGTAGTTTTATGCAGCTTATTTTCATTATATAGATATTATGATATTATAAGTACATGAGCCCTAGAATAAAAAAGTCAGGGATTTGAGTATCAAGTCTGTCACTCTCTAGTTAAATATGCTATAAGTTATTTAATCTCTCAAAAACTAATTTTCATAGTTGGTAAAAATAATATAAGCATTAAATTTTCTTAAACAGATTTTTATTTTACATTGCTGTTTTTGTCCCAGAATTACATTAAATGATGAGTTTAACACAATGCCTGGCTACAGTCAGAGTTCAATACAAAATTTATTGATATTTTTATTTCACTGAACACATTACAGAATAATTACCTACATATCAGTTTGTAAACTCCCTAATGTCAAGATTCTTTTCTTCCTTAAACAGAACACTGAATATAGTAGGCTTTGCATAAATACTTGCTAATTGGATGAATAGATAATTTTTTTTTAAATTAGGAGGATGCCATTTAAAATGCTAAAAAATTGAAGGGATTGGCATGCATTTAGAGTCCTTGGGATGCCAAGATTTGGCCTCAAAAATATAGTTCTGTGTTTTGGACAATTTCACCTCATTCTACTTTATTCTACTGTGTGAAAGAAAGAAGGAAAAAAAATGAAAAATACTGAGGTAACAAAGGGACTTCTTCCAAATTGTGCCTAAATGCTCAGTGACGTTAGATCTGCTCTGAGATTAAGGAAGAAAAATTGGAAGCTTATAGACTAAGGGGTTTTGGAACATTGCTGAAAATAATGAGCCAAGGAGTAAATGAGGGAGAAATATTAGCGTGCTGAGAAGTGGTCAGGGCCAGGTTTCACCTGGTTGGTATAAACATTGAGAAGCCAGGTCTACTTGGCTATTTATTGTTCTTTCTCCAGCATGCATGCAAACATAATGAAGGAGTCCCTCCCTCATAGTGGATCCCATGAAGGAGATCATCAAGGGCAACACAAAGATTAAATAGGCAGAGTATAAAATTTTACTATAATCTTTTGCATGGACCTATCAGGTTCAAAGGATTTTGCACATATACTCAAACAAGATTAATAGAAATAAGTAAATTACAAACAATTTTAAACAGGCTTCCTTTGCTTGAGAATGTTTAGAGAGGGTGAAATTTAGAGGGTAGAGTACATACAGTTCATGATAAAATGAATCATCACTTGAATTTTTCTTTAGAACCACAATAACCACAATAGAGATAAAGAATTCAAATCAATTTAGAGAATTAACTCATATGAACATAATTTACTTCAATATGATCAAAACTGACAGGTCATACAGTAAATTAATATAAACATAATTTTTCTTGACTTCACTTTTGCTTATATATGCCTTTAATGACATAATGGAAAAGAGATATGGATGAAAAAGAAGGTAATAAAGAAGAGGGATCAAGGGAGGGAAACAATGTAAGCAAAACTTTGACTTTGGAACATTTATTTTTAGAGATGAAAGGAAAATACAAAATCTTTCTTTTAGACTATTTGATTCTTCCGAGTTCATTAGGGCCTCTGGTAGTGACCTTTAGTGTTGCCATAGGACAGTGAGGTAGAAACAGATTGTAGGAAGAAGCAGAAGGGTGAGTGGATGGCCAAGCTTGAGAAGTTAAAGATATAAAAGCATTTAATTACTCCTGTACTGGAATTTTCATATGCAAGAAAGTACATTTAATTGTCATGTAGCTCCAAAAACTTTGGGTGCATTAAAAAATGTTACAGAGCTCATTGTTTTCAATAACAGGGCTATAAATATAAATGAAATCACACAATATATGTTTCGGGGTTTTGTTTGTTTGTTTTGTGCCCATGAAATGTATTTCTTTTCATGTTCCTGCAAATTATACATAAATGAGATCTGATTTTTCTCTTATAATAAGAAAAACTCCAAGGGGTAGAGCTGTTTCCCCCGCTCTGCCTTGACAGCCTCTCCAGGGAACCAAGAAGCAAATATAACCACTTTCCTAAGTACTATTATACCTGCTTACCTCAGAGAAGAAAAGCATGAGGAACACCACTGAAGGTTTCAGCCTTTTTTAACCAAAAATGTCATCTAGACTCCCAGACATATCAAAAGTAAGAAATCAAACAGTTCCATCTAAGTCATTTATGTGTGTCAAGTAAGGGATGGGTGAGTCAAGCTTCTTCTATTAGGTCGGGAAGGATGTCACATAGAGATCTTCCCCGCCTCCACATCTCCACTCTTCTCCATTCTTCTTTCCATAGCCCTTCTCATCCTGCCCATTTGGTACACTGTGATCACCCAGCTGAGAAACTACACTCCAGCACCCATGCAGAATGTGTGTGACTCTTTGTGGTTTGCCCTGTGGTACTTGTGGACTCAGGCAGATGTTACTAAAAGTTTTTTTCTTTTCCCAGGAAAAGGATTAGGTTGGGCTCTGACATAAATACTATTTTAAATTTTTCTGAAGGCAAAGGAGGTGAATTTATAGCAGATGTAAGAGAGATTCATCTATTCTCAGATGTCAGAGAAGCTGCAGTAAAGACATGGGTTTTTTTTGCTGGAAATAATGCTACAACTGTGGCAGAGAATGGGGACAAAGAGGTATTAAGAAGAGAGAGAGGATACATTAAATTGAGCTTTACCTTCATGATGGTGTTAAATATTACATCTCTTTCAGATATGCAAGAGACATTACCAATTGTATTTGATGAAATTAATATGTATTGACAGAGAAATTGATCTCCTGAAAATTTTCATATTATTATCTTTCAACAAATATTGTACATCTTCATACTTTATATTAATTTGGCTTGGCTTTGCCTTTCTTCAAATCAAATCTGATAACAATTTAAAAAGAGTAAATAGATATTAAAGCAATATAAATTGTTCTAAAGTAAAATAACAAAATTTCTTATATATTGATGATTCACTAAATAATAATAATAAAAATTGGCATTAAATTATAACATATTTCCTAAGTGGCATGATTGTAAAGTGAGGTAATTATATTTGTACTTGTGATATAATACATGTTATGTTTGTATTTTGCTGAGAGATGATTAAATATATTCTAGCATGTATGTAACCTGTCCACAATGAGGAAGGAGGGTGGTGATGGTGCTCCTTTACTGTAACTATTTTGGCCGGCTGGATTGTGGCACACATCACATTTGTCACTTTTTATATTAAATCTGAACTGTGTTCACATGTTAGACTAGCAGGAAGTACCCAAAAGGGAGGACTCACAGCTCCTACAGCTTAATTATCAGACATACACGCATACATACAGAGAATTATTTAATAATCCTGTGGTCTTTCTCATTGGAAAGGAATTATTCATACATTAATTGCAGCATGAGAAGAAAACTAGAAAATCCAATCAGATAACATGACCCTGACTTGGACTGCAATTTGTCTTGGATACTGGTCCACTGTGCCCTGCTTTAAACGCTATCATTTCTGTGAACCTGTACTTGATCATCCAGATGCCGAGCCAGGCTGCAGTGTCTATTCACGGAAGTCAGTCCTGTTTTGCTTTCTCCCACTTCAATCACTGAGTTCCGCATAACATGGTCAATTGTGAGGGCTAGGTACTTTCAAACTATCAAACATACATGTACATTACAGTGTGTATTTATTATATTATCTACTTCAAGTAATCAGTACATTATAAATTAATGGAATTACACAATTTGCATTTAAGGCCCACATGGCCTTAAAATAAAGCTAAGCAAAAGAAGTCTACTGGAAATAGATAGAACTTTGTGTAGGACATTCGTGCTCAGTGTATCTGGGACATTTTCTCTCAAGCTAATTCGCATGTCGAAGTTTTCAAAATGTTAGGTCTCATTTTCCCCATGTTTTTTACCCCTATCAACTGAAAATATGTATCACATTTTAAAATTAGTGCTTTAAACTGTTCCTCAGTAATTTACAAAAAATATATATAATCAGTATCACATTGCCAGTAACCACAGTAATTATGTCTTTTTAAAATGAAGATGGTGCTGGAGATAAAAATCAATAGAGTGGAGGTGTTCACATTTTTTATGGTAGTATTTAATTAATTCTTTTTCTTTTAATTTGTTGAATTTAGAGAGGCAGGAAAAGAGAGATAGAGAGACTGACATAATTTGTTGTTCCACTTATCTACTCATTTATTGGTTGCTTCTTGTATGTGCTCTGACCAGAGATCATATCAGGATGACACTCTAGCAAACTAAGCTACCTGGCCACGGTCATTAACTCTCAATATTTCTAAAAATACTTATTGTGTGATTATTGTATCAGTCAATTTTCTAGATACCAGGGCGGGCGGAGGAAGTTAATATGATACAGACCTGGTCCTCAAAAACCCTTCATCTGCCAGCACAGACAAGTATGTCGTGTTGCAGCCTGTCAAGTCCTGGCAGGTCCACTCTAGACTCAGGGAGACGGAAGAAAATGTGCAGAACCATGAAGATGCTTGGCATGCCTTTATTCACAGGTGGGCGAACCACACACCCTGCAAGCTACACGTCTCTATAGTGAGAAGCCCCTACCTACTTAAGTGCTAGAGACAAACAAAGCTGGCTTCAAGCCAGAAAATTATATAACATAACATGATTCTATGCATGCGAGCCCACTTCCTGTTATGGGAACCATTTATCAGACACAGTCTCAAGGCTATGAGAGCACTACTTACCAGGCCCGTTCAAGGTTATGGGAACACTGCTTCCCTTAGCTACCCAGACACCTGGGCGAGGAAGCCAGACTGCATCCATTTATACCCTACGATGGTAAATTTTCAAAGGAACACTGAACCCAAAACAACTAACTCAGAAAGTCGACCTGGCAGCCTTCCACCAAAAGATACAGTTTCAAAGGTGCTGTAAATGATAATGGTAAAAAGTAGAAGGAAATTATTCTGGGGACATGACTTCCACTATAGTAAGAGCTGCATCCAGAAAATAAGAAACATATGGAAGTTTTTAGAGTGGGAATGAATTGGAATTGATCAATTAAATGGGAGGTGTCAGAAGGACAAATTAGTCAGTTTGAGGTATTCTCAGGAATTCTACATTGTAATTGTTGGTATGTAAAGAGTTTTTAAAACATTCATGTAATGTTCTCATTTTACTTCTTTCTAGTAATTGACTTATGTTTTAGTCCATCATTTTTAATATCTATACTTGAATTTGTTGCTGAAGGTATACAACATAAATTACGGTTCAGGTTATGCATGCTAGGCTATCATAGTAGGCGATTATCCGAATTCATTTCCAGCTGTATCCAATTTGGTAATTTAAATAGTTCATTTAGGCAACATTCAGTGTCATTTTGATAAAAATGTTTTTTTGTTTGTTTGTTTTTGCTGAGTGGTTTAACAGTGTGTCACATGGACTAATTATGCTCTTTAAAAGATCATTCAGTCTTTTGGGTGGAGACTATACCATAAGTGTAAAAAAGTGGAAATAAGGAGAACAATGTGAAGGCCTTTAATTATCCTGCTTTGGTTGAAGGTGGTTGTGGTAGAGGTAATAAGCAGTGGATATATTTTAAAGGTAAACCAAATAGGAATTGTGCATGAATAGGTTGTGACAGTCAGGGACAAATACAATCCAGATTGGCTCTTAGATAAACTGAGTGCCGGAAAACAACCCACGTTTATCATTCATACTTCCTGTGGGTCGGGAGTCAGGGCAGACTCCCTGGGGCCTCTGCGTAGGATCTCTCAAAGCTGTGATCAACGTGTCAGACTGTGTCCTCATCTGGGGGCTCTGCTGGGGAAGAATTTGCTGCCAAGGTCACTCAAGTGGTAGGCAGAAGTCATTCCCTTGTGTCTGTAGGATTGAGGATGCAGACTCTTCCTCCATCTTGGCTGGAGTTGTCCCTCTGCTCTTAGCGGTCACTGCCAGCTTCTGGCCATGGGGGCTTCTTGCCAAAGAGGCACACACAGCTGCCTCTTTCTTCAAAGCTGGCAAGGGGAGTTTCTGAAATAAGTCTGCTTGCAAGATTGTATACCGTAATCCAGGAAGTGACATCTTGTCACTTAAGTCACATGTCCTACCTACACCCCAGGGAAGGGGATTATTCCAGAAGTCAGGGATCATGAAGGTTTATTTTTGAATTTGTCAACCACAGATGGCAAGTGGCTGAGTCTCTAATGACATTATTATGCAGCTGAATTATCCATGGAATTGCTTCTAGCTATTGTTTTTAAGGGAGACAATTAAAGTTCTTACTCTTTATAGCCACTTTTGGTAATAAATTATGCTACTTCTAGTGAAAAATATCTTATCTGACATTGGAGCAAGAAATATTAAGAACTTTTCAGTTGAGGGCCTCTGTTTTCTCTTTGAATTAGAGGCAGATGGTGTCTTTGATCTTGATCATGAATGAACAGTGCACATAGCAGCTGTAGTGAGTAGAAAAGGGAGCTGGTTTGGGATCACGTACCAGGAATTTCAGGTTGTTTAGGGCCCAGATGAGAATAATCGCAACAATGTACAAACTGAATTTTTCTTCACTCGGCTCAATGGCCTAGATATGAGTAGAGAAAGAAGACAGTTAAGTGGCTAAATGAGAGCTGGTGAAGAAAGAAGGCTTGGGGGGTGAAACTATTGGC
This sequence comes from Desmodus rotundus, assembly GCF_022682495.2. Lineage (NCBI taxonomy): Eukaryota > Metazoa > Chordata > Mammalia > Chiroptera > Phyllostomidae > Desmodus > Desmodus rotundus. Next base: position 27,766,475 of record NC_071397.1, read on the forward strand.
AAGAGAATGAATACAGTGATGAGTAACATGATCTAGCTTGATGGAGTAGGAAGCAAAAAGAGAATTGTCCTGGTAAGCTGGAACAAATAAAGTAGTCAAAGACATACTCTCTAAATGTAATTGGAAAACAGATGTGAAAGGAATAAAGGAGTGAGCAACTTGAAGACACAAGCGGGGAGTGGAATATAAGACTCTAGAACGGAAAAAAATACTGTCACAGAAAAACTACTCCAGAGTGTGAAAGATATGGGAGTAACCAACATGGAGTGGGAAAAAGAGTCAGAAATTGAAGGCGAAGAAATGGGAAGTTAGGGTGCCCTAAGGAGTGATTTTCAACCTTTTTCATCTCATGACACAAATAAACTAATTACTAAAATCATGTGGCACACCAAAAATACATTTTTGCTAATCTGACAAAAATAGGTATAATTTTGATTGACTTATAAAAATTAATAATACCAATTACTTACCCTTTTTTCTTCAAAGTAACTTTCTAAAAAATCAAGTGCCTACTTATGTATAAAGATTTCTGGTACCAAAAATTAACCAATCACACAAAACCTTATTTATTATGCAATATGACCAAAAAGATGTGACTCTATTATGTGATCTATATATTTATAATTCAAGACAGGTTATTCACACTGGATGGCTATTGGTGTGTTGGCTATTGTCACATTTTTAAATTTGATAATCTAATGGAAAAGAGGTCAGTGCCCCTGACTCAATTGTCAGGTATGGCATGTTTTAAAACATTTTGTGGCACACTGGTTGAAAATTGCTGCTCTAAGGAATGCCCATGTCAACCACAGAATAATGGCAAAGCTTAAGGCATAGGGTGACACTGTTTAACGGGGTCAGACACTTCAAGGAGGGTGGTTATGGGAGTGGTGGGTAGATGACAGAGATGAGAAAAGGATCAATGTGATAAAGCCAGATATCATGAGCATCAAAGGGGATTATGCCTATTTACATGAGCTTCATGTCCTAAGGGTTCAGAAACACAAGGATGCAGAAAGAGACTGTCCAGAGTAGCTTCATCCTGTATTATATGAGCTTTGAGAAACTAAGAAACCTCCCTTTAAGAAAGTAAAGTAAGCCATTTTCTTAGGGAAAGAACCACATGGTAGTAAAAACAAACAGAGGAGACAGAGCATTGCTTAGCATGGAAAAGGTTTAAGTACATGGCATTGGGGTTCCTGGATGGAGTGCAAAAATGGGGTTGGAGGATGGCTCTGTGTGGGAGAATGCTGAGACATATGGGAATGACATTCTTAAAGGGAACACATTATCCACCACTCTAGAATGTATCAGATTGTTGCTTTTAGCAAATCAAGATCTCCAGCAGATGTCTGGACATTTGAAGTCCTACATTACTACTATATCTTGCTTCTGTGCCCATTTCATGATCCATATTAGGGAGCATCGGCTGAGCTGACTAAACTCTCATCTACTTTCACAGCAATATCGCTTATGATTTTCTTTCCTTTTATCCTCCCCCAAATGTTTTCTGTTGCGATCCACCCTTAGATTATGGATTCTCATTCAGGTGCACACCTCCTTAACATCCAGTATACTCCTCCACCACTTCTCTTCTATGTATTTTTATTAATAAAATAATTTAAATAATCCAGTTCTGGGCTCCTTCCTCAAAAAGTTTCTATGATACATGTGAAGTGATAGTAGCTGACAATGCTGAAGTACTTCTTTTGTATTACACAGAGTCTGGCAAGCAGAGTAGCACAGCGGAAGCGTGCTGGGCCCATTATACAGAGTCTGGCAGAAGTAAGACCTGTTTAAGTGTCATTGGTAGGGTAATAATATGGGAGTAATAATTTATAGTTTTAATTTGAATACTTCACCTAAACTGTCAAATGGTGTGCTTGAGTGTGATATTGTTATGTTACAGAATTGCATACTTACGATTTTGTAATGAAAGATTTTGTAATAAAAGGGGCATTATTTGTGTCAGAGCAAATAATTTCTCAGAGCAATTTTTCTCAGTATTTTAATATTTTACTATTAATTTTTCTCGGTATTTTCATATCTTCCTCTAAGGCCATAACTGTGTTTATTAAATAGATTTTCAATTACTTTATATGGCATACTAGAATTTCGCTCTTTTTTTCTTTCAGGGTTTAAGATTTTATTTATTAAATTTTAGAGAGGGGAAGGGAGGGAGAAAGAGAGAGAGAGAAACATCAATATGTGGTTGCCTCTCAAACACCTGCTACTGAGGACCTGGCCCGCCACCCAAGCATGTGCCCTGACTGGGAATCGAACTGGAGACCCTTTGGTTTGCAGGCTGGCGCTCAATCCACTGAGCTATACCAGCCAGGGCAAAAATTTAGCTCTTATACCATTGTTTCCTTTATTTGTCTTTCTACAGTTTGCCCTTTATTTTCTGTTATAGTCTACTTTTCAAATCCTTTTTAAAAAGTAGAAACTGTTCAGATTTTTAAAGTGACTTTTGAACAGATGAGTTTAGCTCCTAACAAATTTATTTGCCTAGTTCTCAGGAGATGCCCCTTTTAACACTTCCAACAACACTTATTGTTATTAAAGGTGTTTTTCTTCAAATTTCCTTTAGCATATTCTTGAGAAGAGTTTATATATGATCAAAAAATGTATTTGATCTGAAACCTCCAGTAGTCACTAAGTATGGTGGGTCTTGGGTAGCCAACAAAATTTCCTTCTCTGGATATAGCCCCAGAATACCTGAATCTACCCTTTGCACATGACTTAGGCAAACCATGGTGGGCTAGTTTCCAGGTGAGCTAATCAGATTCACCCCTTGCCTGATCACAAACAGAGATACAAACTGGAATCTCACAAGAGATGAGGCAACCTGATGACAAGGCTTTGGTTATAACACCCAGGAATTCCTCGTCCCTGAAGCTGGTCTAGCACCTGCCCTTGCAGAGGCTTTGCTGCTCTGCTCTTTCATTGCCTTTTGAGTGCCATGGAACCTTGCAATGAATCTCCTTTATGATCAAGTAGGCCAAGGTCCATTGCTTTCTATTGCATGTACTCAAAATAACCTTAACAAAAACAATACACTTGTTAGTGCTACATAAAAGACTGTTCTGTGTCCAAGGACAGCATATTTAAACTTGGCCAGACATTTAAAAAAATCTGTGCCATAAAGAAAAGTAGAATCTGGACCAAAAAATGTAAATGAATCAGTGGAAGTCCATTATTTCTTCTCAAAAAAAAAAAAAAAAAGCAAAGGAACCTGCACAGAGCATTCGAAAGGTAGTTTATACATAAATGCATACTTCAATTAGATTATATATATGAGTTTCTTTCAGTATGCATTTTTTTATTATTGTTCAATTGCAGTTGTCCCACTTTTCCCCCATTGCTCTCCCCTGCCCCAACCCCACCCCCAGCTCCCACAGTCAATCCTCACCCCACCCCATTGTCTACCCCCATGGGTCCTTTATACATGTTCCTTGACTTGCTCCTTCTCCTTCTTTCTCCCTTCATCCACCCTGTCCCCTCTGGTCACTGTCGGTTTGTTCTTTATTTGTTTTGATTATAAAGATTTATGCCTCAGTTCTTAAATGTATCATAGAAGTGATTTCAATGCTAGTTACACCATGTGTTTTTCATTTTTTAACAATTTTATATGCTGCATTTCTGTGACAATTCCTTTTTTGTCCAATTTACCAAGAGAAGATGAAGAGAGATAAAATTAATCCATCTCTTATATGTACTCCAGTTCACTCTATAAAATAAAAGGAAGGTGGTTGAAAATGGCAATTATAAGATTTAGTTTTCTCTCTGAGAAGCTCAAAGTACTTATCTGTCGTTATTCAATTGATTTTGTAGGATCCCCTTGAGAGTTGTGGGAAACAGCTATTTTATAACCAGAGAAATTAATGCAGAAAGGCCACATGCTGTATTAACTATAAGAGGAGGATTAAGAATCGCGACCTCTGAGTTTATGAAATGTTAGTCCATTAAATTATGCTGGGTCTGTCCCAGTGCTCATGCAGTTTCCTCCTCCTGACTGTGAACTAAGTGGCTACACATTTTATGAACCTCCTGGTTTAAGGTGAAAGAAATCATTTAGTTGTGTCAATTAACTTCACTCATGGATCAACCCCCGTCTTTATAATTCTCCATGAAAGCTTGTGGATCACTGTTAAAGTGTCACATGAACAATGATTAGGCAAAGTGTTTTAGAAGTTAGTCACTTTTTCTAGTCTTCTATTACGTGTTTTACCCCGACATTCTCTTTATATCTGTCTTGTCTTTCTAAGTCATCTACCTTTGATTTTCTACATTTACCATTCGCTTACACCAGACTGTTTTATTTTCCGTGAGGTGAACATTGTTTTTGTCCCCCCGCCACTTCCTTTCTTTACATTTTGTGCTATATTTTTAGGTCAAGCTGTTTGTCTTGACACAATGCCATCTCCTCCCAATGTCTTTGCCTAAATCCTGCTTATCCTGCTTTCTCCATGGTGTCTTCCCCCGAACTTCAAATCATGCTATCCTTGCTGTTAAGTCAGATCGTATTTCTTTCTCCGTTGTCAGGCATGTTCCTACTGTCTATCTCACTACTTCTTCAACCCCCGGAACACTTATTTAACCCTTACTCTGTTACTTTCTGCACTTATATTTCTCTCCAAAGAGATTAAAATCTTCCGAGGACAGCAACATGACTTACTCTAGCTAAGATAACATCTAGCACAGTATTTTGCATTTATCAGAGGTTTAAGAAATGGACAGTGCATAGCACTGGTTAATTTACAAACATGCTTCTGTGAATTTGAGTGTTTTCTGGTGGTCTAAAAAGCAGAGGAAATTTCAAAGTGCTTACTGTGTCCCTATTAATGATACGAAGTGAGACAATTAACCATATTTATGAGTTGAAGAATGGTTCACAACAACATTTTAGTTTTCCATTTCCTTACACTAAATGATGTGCCATTAGACAGGAGTTGAGGTTACGTGTACTCTAGTAAATGGTCCAATCACTAGGAAACCCTTTAGGTTAATACTAATCTTCACAGTCTCGTAGTCGAAAACAAGATACCATTTTTGCTTCTTGTACATTTTATTTTGTTGTCTATTCAGGCAATCATTGGCTTTTGCATAAATAGCCCAGAGCTATCAACAAACCTACTTTAAACTAATTCTCTCTTACTGTCTGACCACACTCATCCACAATTGTACAATCTATTGCCCGCCCCCCACTTACTATGTAGTCACTATCTGATCAAGTCCATGGTTTTTAATATTTATATACAGATACCCAGAGTACCATAAACCACTGCATTTCTCTGAGCTTCTTCTACATCTTATTCTATAGCCTTATTCAAAATTTATGTATTTAATTAAACAAATATCTCGAGTTCTTATTAGCAGCAGGGTACTAAAATAGCAGTTGCCAACATATCTACTGCTGTATCAAAATATTTAAAAAGTCATAAAATGTTAATCATTGAACAAGATGTTTCATTCTAGGGCTTTATGCTAAGGAGACTATCAGAACTAAGCAATAACATGGATGTGCAGAGGTGTTTATTATAGCATTATTTGAAATGTCAAAATATTTGAAAATAAAACAAGAAAAATGTGGAATTTTTCTAAACAGAAAATAACCTATTGACATTAAAGAATATTGAAAATGATATTTTATGACAAGCATAACTAGGAACAACACATTGTGATATGGCATAACTTTTTCGATATGGCACAACTTTCTACACCATTTATTCCAGCATATTTATGATCACATGCTATATGTCACATATAATTCAAAGGACCGGCTACACAGCTGTAAACAACTAAATAAGCCCTGACCCGTGTGAAGAGCATATTCTTTTTTTTCCTTTTTTTATTTAAAAAAAATTTTATTGTTGTTCAATTACAGTTGTCTGCATTTTCTCCCCACCCCTCCACCCCACCCCAGTCAAACCCACCTCCCTCCCCCACCTCCACCCTCCCGCTGTGTTTTGTCCATGTGTCCTTTACAGTAGTTCCTGAAAACCCCTCTCCATGCTATCTCCTCCCCACTCTCCTCTGGCTATTGTTAGATTGCTCTTAACTTCATTGTCTCTGGTTATATTTTGTTTGCTTTTTTCTTTTGTTGATTATGTTCCAGTTAAAGGTGAGATCATATGGTATTTGTGCCTCACCGCCTGGCTTATTTCACTTAGCATAATGATTGGGGGATATGGACAGATACGTGCAAAAAAAAATGAAACTCGATCACCAACTTACACCATACACAAAAATAAATTCAAGGTGGATAAAAGACTTAAATATAAGTCATAACACCATAAAAATCCTAGAGGAAAACATTGGCAGAAAAATCTCAGACATTCCACACAGCAACGTCCTCATAGACAAGTCCCCTAAAGCAAGGGACATAAAGGACAGAATAAACAAATGGGACCTCATCAAAATAAAAACTTCTGCATGGCTAAAGAAAAGAGCATTAAAATGAAGATCATATCCTTAAAGTACAAATAGATACTAAAAAAATAAGCAAACACTCATCATAAAGTGTCTGGTAGTGACAAGCAAAATAAGGGAGAGCCTGATTCAGATACTATTTTTCAGGATGGGCAAGGAAGAGAAAGTCAGTCAAGTGAACTTCTGAGAAAGAACATCTTAGACAAAACCATCAAAGCCTTGATATTACCATTTGCTTGACATTGAATGTGGTTGGCATTCAAAATGAATGAATGAATGAGTGATTTGATCTTCAGAATTGCCTAAATTGTATTAATCATCTCTATAGAGACATATATTATACATTTAACTAGCCCTAGGCTTCTAAAGTTTAAGTGTTATCATTTGTCAGGTACTTTTTCAAGGTTATTTAAAATTTTTATCAAATTAGAAAATAATTTCAAATCTATCAAATCTAAAAATTTGCTATTATGCCTCACCTTCTTATTGAGAACCAAGGAACTAACAGTTTTTTACCATAGCTGTACAAATCAAACATTGCCATATGTTGTCCAATTTCCAAAACTCTTTCTCCTATATTCTACTCCCTTTTTGAGCTTTTGCTTACTTCCATAAAATAAAAAAGTATCCCAGGTATGGACTCCTAATAAGAAAAAAGTTAAACTTTGTACATGAGCTTTTGAAATACACAGAAAAATATTATATTTTAATATACTGAAGTAATCCCTGTTAAGTTTAACAAATGAATATAATATTCAATATGGTTTTCAATAAAAGTATCTATGATTTATTTTCTAGGAATTTTTAACAGCACTTGATTACTGCTCACATACACCTTGAATTTCTCTATTTGGAAAATTAAATATTTCTTTGTTTAGGAACATGTCTGTCTCAGCTTGAATTGTAGTTTAAGATGCATTTCAACAGTTTAGATTCAACACCCAAATTTATCTACTTCCTATCTCCTGTCAATAAATGACAATTACACTGTAATTGTAATCATTTCACCTGGAACTTGCACTATTCTCTCCTGATAATCTTGGGGTCTGAAGTGCTTTTCTTTGATGGTGGAAAATTACCTCTTTTTTCAGGATCTTTGAATTCCTACAAGAATTCTTAATTTTGGCTGATTCATGAAAAGAAATCTCAGGAATATAAAAGTTATAGTTACCTAGTTCTTAACTGGCCTTCTCACTCTGTCAGGCAGAGCTTACTCTGAAAGCCCACCATCTATCTCAGTCCTCTACTACAAAGTCCCTCTGAACTCCCACTTCTCCTTGATCAGCTAATGTTTTCCATTAAAATAATTTATTTTTCTGAATAAAATTCAACGATATCATTGCTTTGCAATTAAGAACAGGGACTTTAATATCAGTTAGACAATAGCTGAAATACCAGCTTTTCCTCTCATTACATGTGCTCATTTTCCAAGTCTTTGATTGTTAACTTTAAAATGAACATAATCGTATTTCATACCACATAAGTTTATAAGGGTGTATTTTTAAAAGTGATGTGCTAAAGAAAGTATCTTGCACATAGTTCACACAGAAGGAATTCTAATTATTATTATAAACCACTTTCAGATGGCCAGTTCCTTTTTCATTTATAATTTTGTTGATTGAGTCCACTCTTTTTCATTCTTAGGTTAGTCAAAGAACCAACTCTTATTTTGGTTAATTATTTTCTATTATCTTCCTGTTCTCTATATTATTTATTTATGCTCCAATATTTATTATCTACTTCTTTCTGCTATCTTTGGGCTCATTTTGTTCTGTTTGTGGTTGCTGGTCCTGGAGGTGTAGAGTTATGTTGTTCATTTAGGATCTTTCTGGCTTCTTCTGGCTATGAACTTCCCTCTTAGAAGTGTGTTTGCCTCATCCCATAAGTTGGTACTCAAAGGCTCAGAAATGTAACCCAAAGTTTAAAAAAATTTTATATAGGTTTTCTGAAGACTAAAATGTTTTTAAAAATGGCTGAATGGGTGGTCAAAAAGCACTGTGACAGTCTCCTCACTGATTTTTTTCTGTGACCACTAACTGTGCAATATTCCAGCTGGTTAAGATGTTCTTTAATCTGCCTTGGACCTATTATCACAGAAAAAAAAAGAGGGTCATTAAAATATACTATAAATATGTTTCAAATATGTTTAACTCATCCATTTTCTCCACTATAACTGTTAGAGTTTTTCATTCCTTAATTTATCAAATATTCACTCAATGCCTACTGTATACCTGGCACTTTACTGAGTGTGAGCACTGCAGGGAATAAAACAAGGAGTTTGCAATTTGTTAGAGCACAGAAACAAAAATAAAATATTGATCACTGTAATGGATTAAATGTTTGTTTTCTTCCAAAATTCATATGTTGAAGCCCCAACCCTCATTGTGACTGTCTTTAGTGAAAGGGCATTTATGGAGGTAACTAAGGTTAAATGAGGTCATAAGGATGGGCCCTAATCCAGTGGGATTAATATCCTTATAAGAAAAGAGAGGAGAGTGAGCTTTTTCTCTCTGTCATGTGAGGACACAAGGAGAAGGTGATCATCCACAAGTGAAGAAAGGTCCTCACTAACAACCTACCCTGCTGGACATTGATCGTGGGCTTCTAGCCTCCAGAACTGTGAGAAATACATTTCTGTTGTTTAAGCCATCCAGCCTATGCTCTTTTGTTATGGTAGCCCCAGCAGAACACCACAGTGAGATAGAGGATGTAAAAGAGGGACTATGAAATTATTTTTGACAAAAGTGCCAAAACAATTCAATGGAAAAAATTGTCTTCAACAGCTGGGATAGCCACATGCAAAATAATGAAGGCAGAGCCTTATCTCTCAATGTATGCAAAAATAACTCTAATAGATGAAAGAACTAAGTATATGAGGTAAACTATAAAATTCTTAGAATAAAACAGATTTTATAAATAGTTTTTATAAATCTTTATTACTTTGGATAAGACAAGGATTTCTTAAATATTGCATCCAATGCAAAAGCTACAAAATAAAAAATAAATCAGACTTCATGAAAATACAAAATATTTATACTTCAAAGGACATTATCAAGAAGGTGAAGAGACAATTATAGGATGAGAAAAAGTGTTTTCAAATTATATATATAATAAAGGTCTAGAGCCCACAATACACTACGATGTCTTACCACTCACCAATATAAAGACAAATAATCCAATTTAAAAATAGATAAAAGATTTCAATACACAGTTTTCAAAGATATAAAATTAACAAATCAGCTAATGGAAAGATTATCAATATCATTAATCATTAGAGAATGCAAATGAAAACTAAAATGAGATAAAATTTAATACTAGAACATAAACAAAAATAGGGATAACTATACATGTTAGTAAGGATGTGGAGAAATCAGAACCCTCATACATTGCTGCAAAAATGATAAAATGATTAAGCAGTTTTGGAAAATAATTGGACAGTTCATCAAAAATTAAACATAGTGTTACTACATGGTCAGAAATTCTACTCCTAGGTGTACAAACAAGAGAATTGCACATGGGTTTTTGTGTGGACAAAACCCATGTGCAAATGTTCATAGCAGCATTATTCATAATAGCCAAAAAGTGAAAATGCCCTCCAACAGACGAACAGGTAACAGATGTGTAAAATGGTAAACAAAATGGGTATTTCCATACATTAGAATATTATTTGGCCATAAAATAAGTGAAATACTAACACATACTACAACATGGATTATTCTTTAAAACATTAAGTAAAAGAAGCCAGATGCAAAAGACTATGTGTTGCATGATTTCATTTTCATGCAATGTCCAGAATAGGCAATATGGACAGAAAGTAGATTAATGTGTGGCGAGAGCTAGAGAATCTAGAGAATGAGTAGTAATCGCTAATGAATATGGGGACTTGGAGGAGAGGGTGGTGTGATGAAAATGTACTAGAATTAAATAATGGTGATGGTAGCGTAACCTTGTGCAGTGTGCTAAAATTTACTGTAGTGTGCACTTTAAAATGGTGAATTTTATGGTGTGTGTATGATAGCTCAATTTTTATTGTAAAAAATAATAAATGGAAGATGTTATGTGATCACAAAGGGGAGTCCCTGACCAGATTTCAGTAGTCTGAGAAAATTTCCAGGAGATTTATAAGCTAAGACCAGGAAATATATTAGTGCTAGCAGTAGTGAGTGAGTGTGTGTATGTGTGTGTGTATGTGTGTGTGTGTGTGAAAGAGAGGGAGGAGTTATTAGGTTTGGTTTAAGACATTATGTGGGGTCAGTTGATGGAGGACAACAGGAAAGGAAAACAGGCAGGGAATTACGTAAGGATTTGTAAACCAAATTATTCTAGACTTTCACAGGAGCCATTAAATGGTATTAAGCCTATAGTAACTTCACTCCATTTTGGAAAGGGTTAACTCTAGTGATAAGAACACTGGATCATTTAGAATGGCAGTGCCAAAATTCAGGTGGGAGGGTGTAAAAGCTTGTGCTAGGAAGCAGTTCTGGTCCTGGAGAAAAAGACTTCAGAGAGTATTAAGAGGACATGTCTAAAGAATACTAATTACTAAAGACAATTTCAAGCTTTGCATCAGGTGGAAAAACTATGCATTCTATTTCCAAAGTTCATATTTAATCAGTATTCGCAGAAGATTCTTAAAATTGTCTCTTAATTTAGCTTAATTATGAAAAATAATTTATACACATTCCTTCCTTGCTACCTCGTACAATCCTACGTCTATAACTCCTGAACCTCAGTCTAAATGCTTTCAATGTTTACTAGTGTTTACTGAAAGGAAGAATATGTTATTTTTTGAAAGCAAAATAAAAGAACCCACATGCTCACATATATAAAAACATACTGGTAAATGTCACAGCAATTTTATTTAAAATAATGCAAATAACCCAATATATAAATTAATAATTTAATTCTGTTGATAAGACATAAATGCCTTTTCTAGTACAATTATTTAAATACATAAAATATTGATTCTAAGGAGAACATCTTAATATCAAGTGGCCCTGAAATGTTATTAACTTGAAAGGCTTATCATATATGTTATGGGCTGATTTGTTTCCCCCCAAATTTCTATGTCGATGTATTACCCACTGGTGCCTGAGAATATGAATTTATTTAAAGATGGGGTATTGAAACCAGAAAATAAATTGAAATGAGGTCATTAGGGTTGGCCCCATTCCAATATGACAGGTGTCCTTATAAGAAGAGGAAATGAGGACACAGACACACACACAGGGAAGATTATGTGAAGACACAGGGAGAAGTTGGCTACCTGTCATACAAGCCAAAGACAGAGTCCACAAAAGAATCTAACCCTGCCAACTCCTTGATCTCAGACTTCTAGCCTCCATAACTGTGAGGAATAAAAAATGTTTTTTAAGCCACCATGTCTATGGTGTTTTGTTGTAGCAGTCCTAGAAAACTAATAAAATCTATTTTATGTTTTTATATTTTTTGTTTTCAGATAATTTCAAAATCATAACAGAAGTTCATATAACACAAATAATTTCCATATACCATTGATTTAGATTCCCTAATTGTAAATAATATGCTTGCTTTATCACTAATACCTTTGCATATTTATAGTTATTTTTATTTTTTCTAAACTATTTGAGAGTAAGTAGTAGATACATTGCTTTTGACCCAAAATACCTCACTGTTCATCTGTTAAGACAAGATACATTCTTTTATTTATATAGCACAATTACCAAAACCAATAAAGTTAATAAAATTATTACCTATTGTACAGGTCTTAGCTACTTTTGCCTAAATAATACAGGTTAGGCAAAAAATAAAATAAACTTTAAATTACATAAAACATACAAGTATCTACCTATGTTGTGGATTTGTACCACTATTGGTGATGTTAACTTTGCTCACTTGGTTAAGCTGATGTCAGCCAGATTTTTTCATTGTAAAATTACTAGTATTCCATTTCCAATGAGTATTTTTGAAGAGATACTTTGAGAATATGTAGATATCCTCTAATTCATCAAATTCTGATCACTTGTTTTGTTTGTCCATTGGTGAATCCAACCTAATATCAATATAATGTTTTTCAAATAGTGATTACCTTACCTTTATCATTCTTTTTCCCCCCTTTGGTGATTGCCTTTTAATTTAGCATGATGTTTTCAAGGTACATCTATTTTGTAGCATGTATCATCAGTACTTCTTTTTGCATTATTAAATTTATTGGGTGATATTGATTAATAAGATTATATAGGTTTCAAGTGCACACTTCTATGACAGATCATGTATATATTACATTGTGTGCCCACCACCCAAAGTCAGATCTTCTTCCCTCACCATATATTTCACCTCCTTTATTAACCCCCAACCTGTCTTCCCTCCGTTAGCCCCCATGTTGTTGTCTGTGTCTATGAGTTTTAGTTCGCTCATTTGCTGCTTTCAGTTTTATATCCCACACATGATCCCAAATTGTTCTTCATTCCAAGTTTGGTAATTCACTTTTGGAGCTTGCAGTTCTTGATTTAGGTGTATCACTACTAACTAGTAGATTTGTACTTTTATTTAGTAGGGTATAATATTAATACCATTATATGTTTTGGTGCTCAAATTGTCCTAGATTAGACTAGTAGGGGACATTTAAACTACATATGTGTCTTTTCTATATACCCATCATTCTTTGAGTTTCAAACCCAGTGAAATGTTAGGCTCACCTTTTACACTCCTGTCCTAGACCAGGAAACACTCATTTCTTCAGAAACCTAGTTTCTTATAATGGCAGGGCCTGTACCTGAATGATGCTCCTTTTCAGTTTGTGGAGACAGAAGACATAGCTGCAAGGGGGTTGCCCCGCTCTAAAGCTACAGCAATGTGACACAAGTTCCAGGTTAACAATCACCCAAGCTTCTTGTCACTTCCACCAGCAATGCAAGGTTTGAGTCCCCAGCTCCATCACTTACCAAAACCTAGTTAATATTTTATAGGGAGGAGCTGTGAAATTTTTGACACAGGTAAAATATTAAATTGGAGGGGAAGAGGCTTCATATGGAGAGTTTTACCTCTTTGGGGGTTTCCTCATCCAAGAAGATTTTCTTATACTTTCAAATTAAGGTGTAAGTTTGATACTAAGCCCTTTAGGAGATGAAATGAGGGGGGTTTAGTATTTAACATTGTTTTTAATCTTCCCCTCATTCAGCACTCAAGAATATTTCATAAGGGTCCCTTTTTTTCCTTACCAGGACATGCAAGGGGAAATTTGTATAATTTTAACAAATGATGCCTCAGTTGTGATTCTGTACCTTTGGGAAGATAAGATGTAGCTAGAATGTAAAAGGTCTTGTGAGCCATGATAAAATGTTGACCAAGATGGTGATGTCGTGAAAAACTTTAAAATTTGAGAAATGTACAGGGAATTCATAAGTAGCTAAAAAATAGGCATATTATTGAAAGTATCAATACAATATACTTATACAATTATCCCAATGTGATATCTGTTAAATGTGAATTAGACTTATACAGTGTCAATGTTCCTGTGTCCTTCTCATCAATAAGCACATTGAGATCACATGCTCTAAATTATAGAAGACTGGAGAGTTAGGAGCAGCATGGCTTAGAACTCAGGCAGACCATCAGAACAGAAGTGATGACTCTGTAGCTCAGGGCTTCCTTCCTGAGACTGTGAACAATAAATGGCAATGCCTCACCCAGTCACCTGCTGCATTATAGATGCTGTTTGATGACAGCCGCAGCTGTTTGAGAGCAAAAAAACAAAACTAAACTAAATAAAGCTAACAAACAACAACTACCATGATCAGAACTTCAAATAATACACTGTGCCAGTGAGATATGATGTCACAGTGGATCAAGCAAGCCAGATGCAGCCAATATGACAATGTGACATGGGCAGCAGATTACGGAGTGAGGCCCTGGCACCAGTTGAAGGCAAAGCTGGTAAGTCATTTATACTAGTCAGAATTCCAAGATGACACACTTACATTGGAATAACTTGAGGACAACTTGGTAGAGAAAACATATGAACGTGTGGACAGAGTTTCAGGAATCCATAAAGAATGGTGCAGCACCCACAGCTGGGAATAGGGACCTGTTACCATGCCTAGACCTGAAGAGGTAAGGGAAGAAAATAGTTCCCAGAGAGGCAGCAAATCTTGTGAAGAGGGTCACCTCTGGAGAAGCTACAACTAACCTCAAGAAATGCAGTCCAACCGATTTGCTAGGCAAGGAAGTGTCTAGGAGGACATATACCCTGACTTTAAACTGCTTTGTTCCTGGAATCTCCTGAGGATCACCATTAATGGAAGCCAAGTGGAAGCCCAAGGACATGGAGGTCTGTCAAGATAGTCTAAACAGAGCTACTAGCCCAGGCAGAGTAGGGTGCAGAAGGGTGGAGAGCACATCTAAAAGGGGAAAGGGACGGTAACCAGCAGAGCAGATTTCACTACCCATCAACTACATTAACTAACCAGAGAAGCATCTAGCAGTAGCACAATGGAGTCCCCACGAGTCTAGGCTCCAGAATATTGCTTTAATGCAAGAGCCTCCAACTCCCTGGCTGCAGAACAGTACCTATCCAGTGACTGTTAGGAACCAGCCACAAGCGAAGCTCACCTGAGCTCCACCTCCTGTCCCCGCCACCCACCACTTCTACAAAACTGGTCCATGGTGCCAAAAAGGTTAGGGACCGCTGCTTTAATGAATCAATATTTTATCAATATAGTTATGCTACTTTTTCAGATATTAAAACTAAAAAAGAAATTGTTGCCCTTATTTTTTTCTTTTCATACCCACAACATATTCCAAAAAGTATGTGAGTCCTGCAGCCTTCTTTATAATTATAGATATCTACTATGGCTTTTATCTGTCATGCCAGCAAGACTATTTCATGATATAAAGGGCAAAAATGTATGGTCACATAGTCATATATCCATATACTACATATGATCACTCTTATTATGTGCATGTTAGCTATTTTTGTGCTTAGAAAATAAGACAATGAGGATTAATATGTGGAAGTGCTTTGAGATTCATCAATATTCATAAGGATGTGCATTAATGTAATAATCCAATGTGTAAGTACATGAAATGATTGTTTCTTTTTTATATGTCTGAAATTGCTCTTAATGATACATTCCTGTGGATGGAAGGAAAATGATGTCTACATATCTTTAAAAACTAAAGCTAAAGTTCCTGCTGAGAATATGACCAAGCTATTAGGATTAACTTTACCTTATTTAAATAATGTCTATGCCATATATGGGGGTGGGCAAAAGTAGGTTTATAGTTCCGATGACATTCTTTTGAGTTAATACAGCTGTTATAAAAACCACGATCTACATGTCTTTTTCCATATGAACAACTGTAAACCTACTTTTGCCTAACATTGTATTTCAGAAAGAATGGAAAGGAACTTACAGTAAGATTAAACTTAATGCATAATATGGTTATTTGGGATATATTATAGGAGACCATTCTGTGTGACATGGGCCCAGCTCCCACTTGGAAAGGCCAGTGGAAAACAAGGTCTGGCACACAGGACCCACGCCCACTGATAGGTTCTCCCATGGGGAATCAGGACTGCATTGTACCTAGGCTACTCTGAGACTTGCTTTTTGCTAAAACTCCCCCATCCTGAATTGAGGCAGCAAAAGTTTACTGGATAACTTCAAAGTAACCTCCTAAAATCTATGCTAAACCTTCCAAAGGTGAGTGTAACCAGTTCAACCACTTTTCTCTTTACATTTGAAATATCCTTCCTTTTTGATGTAATTAGCAACACCCTCACCTTTGTTTTCTGTAACCACCTAAATGAGGACCATCCTCAATGTAATATGCCCAGAAAAGCAATAAAAGTCTGTCAAGGCAAAGCTCTCCCCTTGAGAGAGTGACCATGCAGTCCCTTTTCCTCCACAGGACTCGGTAGTCCATGTGAACTTGTCCATTGCAGTCACAACACAGGGATCTCATAGGCCAGGATCCACATCAATATATAACAGAATAAAAGTCATGTAAATTGAGTAGAGGAAGTAAATACTCTGAGGCTCCTGAGATGTACTAATTGCACTCTGAATTTATTCTAAACTTGTGAATATATATTTAACATTTTAAGATATGTATATAAGATATATACATTTATATTAAGATATATACATTAAAGTTATACACATACATATATATAAACTATGAATGTGTGTGTGTGGATATACACACACACATTCATACTTACACACACACATGCTAGCCTAAGGGGAAAAATGTTTTTTCATAGAATTTTCACTAAAGCAGAACATGTAAAATATACTGTAGCCCCAGTTATTCGCGGTTTTGATCTCTGTGGTTTGTTACCCTTGGTCAACTGCAGTCTGAAATTATTAAATGGAAAATTCCAGAAATAAACAATCTATAAGATTTAAATTGTGCACCATTCTGAAAAGTGTGATGAAATCTTGCACCTTCCCGCTCCATCCAGCCTGGGATATGAATCATCCCTTTGTTCAAGAGTACCTGCTCCCTATAAGCTATCCACCTCTCAATCACTTAGTAATCCTCTCAGTATCAGGTGACCACAGCATCACATTGCGTGTGTTCAAGTAACTCTTATTTTACTTAGTACTTACCCAAAAGTGTAAGACTAATTTCAACTTCATCATAGGGATGTATGTATAGGAAAAAGCATGCACAGTTTCAGGTACCTGCTTGTGAACATATCCTCCGCGTATAAAGGGGGCTACTGTGTGTCTTATTTGTCTGTAAATTTGAATACTTCAGACAACATATTCAGTATTCTCAGAAATGCAAACATGTTATTCCAATAGGTAGTTATACAAAGGGGTTTTGTGAGAATTAAATGAATCCACGCAAAGATCTTTGATCTGTGCCAGGCACATACTGAATATTCTATAACAGTTAGTGTATAATTATCATAATGAAAACTAAGGAAATAACTTTGATAACTTAATTGAAACATTACTTTAATGAGTTGAGAAAATATATCTAATTACTCAATTTCTGGTGATCTATCTTAGTACTGAAATGGGACCTACAGACATAAGAGGAACAGATAGTTAATACATCTGTTGAATTTTCTTTCTCTTTGAAATTTCACAAGTTTTGAGCCAACCCTTGGAAGTTTTTAGAATTTAGTTAATTAGTACTGAGATTTTTAAAGATGAATACTAATGTAAAATTGTTCTGTTGTTAGCTAAACTGAGATGTATATGCTTTAAACACTAAATGTGAGAAGGTAAGAGTTATATCTGTTATGAACCATCCTCGAGTGTTATTCATAAGGCATGGTAATATATTTTATTACAGTAATGACAATAGGGCTGCCTACAGGTATATTTTATATTATTCTCAAAAATGTTTGATTTTAATTTGATAGGATTCTTATTTTGTTATACCATCATATATGGTCTAACTGCCTCCCAACCAAGTAGAATATCAAAATTTCCAAATTAATAGAGACTTGATAAGAGTATATCATTGAATAAAATGACTTGTTAATTAATCATTGGGACTTTGAATATTTATAATCTTTGTGCAGCTCATGCAATCCCAAGTCCCCTCAGAAGCCTGGCCTGTTGGGAGTGCCTATGAAGAGATTCTTTTGTTCTTTGACTTTCAGTTGTATTTAGCCAATAGGGACACTAGGAAATAGGAGAGGAAGGAGGAGGCTAAGTGAATGTAGGGTATGAGTTTCTCTGTTCCCTCCTTGTGGTTGGGATTGGCTGGCTGCCTCTCTTGATTGAAGATCAACTCTACTGTCAAGCTCTCCTCTGCACATAGCTCTTTCCCTTTTTTGCAGGTTCAGTACTGCTTTCTTTTTTAAAAAAATCTTTTTTTTATTGTTATTCTATTATGGTTGTCCCAATTTTTCCACCTTTGCCCTCCTCCTCCTATCCCACCCCCTGCTCCCACAGTCAATCCCCACACTGTTGTCCATGCCCATGGGTCATTCATGCATGTTCTTTGTCTAGTCCCTTCCCCTTATTTCCACCATTATCCCCTCTCTCCTCCCTTCTGGTCACTTTCAGTGCATCCCTTATTTTCATGCCTGTGGTTCTATTCTGTTTGTTCATTTATTTTGTTCATTAGATTCTTCTTATAGTTGAGGTCATATGGTATTTGTCTTTCACCAACTGGCTTATTTTACTTAGCATAATGTCCTCCAGTTCCATCCAAATACTGCTTTCTTCCCTTGATATAGTGTCATCACACTTGTTCAAATGACCATCAGACATAGCACGGATTGGAGTGCAAACAGAGGAAGACATTAGATCTGGTGGATTTTACACTTAGTCGTTTTGGTGACGAAAGTGACTATAACGTAATAGGAAGAGCTCACTTGCTCCATGATCCTAGACAGCTTAGACAATGAAGAGTGTGAATGAACAATCAGAGAGCCTTGATATGAGCTATAAAAGAGTCTCCATCTCCTGTACTTCCTGTGCATCCTTCTTCACCAACCCTTAATGATATCCCCAGAGAGAGTCCTCAAGTTATTCTTGTTGTTGTTGTTGTTGTTGTTAATTTTTTAAAGATTCATTTATTTATTTTTAGAGAGAGTGGAAGGGAGGGATAAAGAGAGGGAGAGAAGCATCAAAGTGTGTTTGCCTCTCACATGCCCACCACCAGGGACCTGGCTTGCAACCCAGGCATGTGCCCTGACTGGGAATTGAACCAGTGACCCTTTGGTTCACAGGCTGGCACTCAATCCACTGAGCCACACCAGCCAGGGCTCAAGTTACTCTTATTGCTTTGGTGAAAGTACTCTTTTTACCAGGGCATTAAAAAAGGCCTTGGTAAAAGAGACACCAGCATCCTTGAAACACTCAATGGTGTCTACCTTCTTTAGGCCAATGATAGTGGAGGAATTATTATGGGTTTGAATTCTTTGGTATTGATGAGGTGATGGGATCCAGGAATGACAAATGCTATAGTAGTAATGCCATTCACAGCAATTACCACAATAAGCCACAGGGTTGAAGTAGTAGTTAGAATCATTAGACCGGCATATATTTGTGATGAAGACTATGTGATTATGGAGTATCTGGAATTTTTAAGTGACATTCTAAGGTATTCAATCTAAACTCCTAAGCTAAGGTGAAATAGAGATACAGATAAAATGAATAGACATAGAAATGGAAATATGGGTTTGTTTTTGTTTGTTTTTTTTGTTTTTAAATTTGGAGCAGGGCCTTAACTCTAGTTACCACCTTGAGATTCATAACTACATGCCCAGGCATAAGTTTGTTTATAGACCTGGAGTCCTTTGACTGAAGGTGTGATAAATTAATTTAGGTTTTTGAACAAAAACGATGCACAATTGAAATGAGGCACAATAGTAAATAGGGGTTTGAATATCTACTTTATATCTGATACAGCTGAATTTGAAAACTTGGCTTGCACTTGAAATTGAGTTGGAATTCTCCAAACTTCTTTATCCTGAATTAATCTTCCAAACCCAGTTGTAATTTGAGCAGCTGGAGAATTGTAAACTGCCTTTTACAGACAGAGGGCTAATTTTGGTACTTTTTCTAAAGTTTTGCTTTCTATTATTTCACTTTATTTATTTCACCTAAGTTTTATTTTGTTATAAATTTCAATGAATATTTTTTAGCTTTATTAAGGTTTTCTATTATATCTTTGTTTTCTATTTTTTTAATTTTTTACACTTTGTCATTTCCTTTCTTCTACTTTCTGTTTGTTCTGTAACACTGAGATCTGATCTTATTTTTATTTCCTTTATTGTTAGTATTTTTCAAATATAACCATGTATGACTATAACATATCTAAGTAATGCTTTAGTTGTCCTGCATATATACAGTTATGTAATTTTACATAGAATTCTGTTTTCATTGCATTGTGGTAAAAGACTGAGGACTTCATGATATGAATTATTTAAAAATCCTTGAGGTTTTCTACAGATTACCTAATCTAAGGGCAAATTTTGTAACTGTTCCACATATATTTACAAAGGTTACATATTATAAATTTTGTCTATTAACCCAAACATTAATTTTATAGCAAATGTTCTCTGCCCTTATTAATTTTTCCATTTGTTATATCAATTTCTGACAAATATATGTTAAAATTTCCTTTATGATCAGGAATTATCAAATATTCCCTCATCTTCTAAGACTGTATTATTTTGAGCATTTTAGTTTAGAATTCTATCTTCTTATATATCAAAAAATTCATAAGTTGCATTACAAGTATAAAATAAGTCAACTATAGAGGCAATTATCCCATCTCTTATTCATTATTCTTGATTAATCTCATAACAAACTACATGTTTATGTTTCTTAACTGTTCCATTATATACTGATCACTTTATCCCCAATACTGCCTTTTATCTTAATTACAATTTTACCTGATAACTATACAGGGTGGGGCAAAAGTAGGTTTACAGTTGCTCACATGGAAAATAATACAGTAATTAATAAAGAATATTACAAGTACAAAGTCTGTGTTTATACTGTAAACACAACTGTAAACCTACCCTGTAATGTGTTACAAGGCTTTAAGGTATGATTGTCTCATCTTTAATTTCAGTTCTTGTATTTTAGTTATGACCCTGTAAATAGCAGGTATTGATTACATTTTAGATCCGATCTGAAACCTTATATTCTACTAATGATTTTATGCACTTACATATATAATATATTCATATCTTTTCCTATGATTTTTAGATTTTCTACATCCCAACATTTTACAAAGCCTTTGTGTTTTTATCTGCCTTCTTGAGGATGACTAAAATTTTAATATTTTTAATTTTAATATTTTAATAAATAAATAATTTTAATAATAATATTAAGATTTTAAATAGCATTCACAACTATTATTCTAAAAACTGTGCATTTTATTTATACTCTTTTAGCTGCAATCCCTAAATTTTAATATTCATGATAGTTTCAATATACAAAACAGTTTAGTAGTATCTGAATATTTTGCTTAAATAATAAAAGGGTTTTAGAATGAATTAATTTTATTCACTACTCTTTTTTATTTTAATTACTTTATTTTATTTTATTTTTTATTATTGTTCAAGTACAATTGTCTCTATTTTCCCTCCTACCACTCCCACTCACCCCAGCCATCCCCACCTCCCACTCTCAATACTAACCCACTTTGGCTTTGTCCATGTGTCCTTCATGCATGTTCCTTGATGACCCTTCCTCCTTTTCCACCCATTACGTCCTCCCCCTTCCCCTCTGGTTACTGTCAGTTTGTTCTTTATTTAAATGTCTCTGGTTATATTTTGTTTGTTTTTTTCTTTTGATTATATTCCAGTTAAAGGTGAGATCTTATGGTACTTATCCCTCACCACCTGGCTTATTTCACTTAGCATAATGCTCTCCAGTTCCATCCATGCTGTTGGGAAGGGTAGGAGCTCCTTCTTTCTCTCTGCTGCATAGTAATCCATTGTGTAAATGTACCATAGTTTTTGGATCCACTCATTTATTGAAGGGCACTTAGGTTGCTTACAGCACTTAGCTATTGTAACTTGGGCTGCTGTGAACATTGGGGTGTATAGGTTCTTTTGGATTGGTGTTTCAGGGCTCTTAGAGTATAATCCCAGCAATGGAGTTGCTGGGTCAAAAGGCAGTCCCATTTTTAGTTTTCTGAGGAAATCCCATACTGTTTTCCACAGTGACTGCACCAGTCTGCATTCCCACCAACAGTGCCCTAGGTGATGAATCTCATCAAATTAAAAAGCTTCTGCATGGCTAAAGAAAACATTAAAATGAAAAGAGAACCAACTGTATGGGAAAACATATTTGCCAATGATACCTCAGACAAGGGTTTGATCTCCAAAATATATAAAGAACTCACACGACTCCACTCCAGGAAGACAAAAAACCCAATTAAAAAATGGGCAGAAGATTTTTTATTTTGACGAAGCCCCATTTGTTTATTCTTTCCTTTATGTCCCTTGCCCTAGGGGACATATCAGTGAAAATATTGCTGCATGGAATATCTGACATTTTACTGCCTATGTTTTCCTCTAGGACTATTATGGTGTCACGGCATATATGTAAGTCTTTTATCCATCCTGAGTTTATTTTTGTATATGTTTTAAGTTGGTGGTCAAGTTTCTTTTTTTTTTGTGTACCTGTCCAGATCTCTCAACACCATTTGTTGAAGAGGCTATTTTTACTCCATTTAATGCCTGTGCTTCCTTTATCAAATATTAATTGACCATGGAGACTTGGGTTTATTCCTGGGCTCTCTACCTGTTCCATTGATCTGTGTCTGTTCTTATGCCACTTTCAGACTCTTTTGATGACTGTGGCCTTGTAATAGACTTTGATGTCAGGTATTGTGATCCCTCTGACTTTGTTCTTCTTTCTCAAAATTGCTGTGACTATCCAGCATTGTTTATGGTTCCATATAAGTTTTTGAAATGTTTGTTATATATCTGTGAAATATGTCATTGTTATTTTAATAAAGATTGCATTGAATCCATAAATTGCTTTGGGTAGTATGGACATTTTGATGATGTTAATTTAATTCTTCCAGTCCATGACCATGGTATATGCTTCCGTTTATTTGTGTCTTCCTTAATTTCTTTGCTCAGTGTTGTGTAGTTTTCTGAGTACACCTCTTTTACCTCCTTGGTTAGATTAATTCCTTGGTACTTTATTTTTTCTTGTTGCTTTAGCAAATGGGAATTTTTCCCTGATTTATGGTTCTGATATTTCACTGTCAGTGTACAAAAATACCTTTGATTTCTGAACATTGAGTTTGTATCCCACTGTTTTGCCAAATTCATTTATTAGGTTGAGTAATTTTTTGGTGGAGTCTATACAATTTTCTAGGTACACTATCATGACATTGGCAAACAATTAAAGTTTTGCTTCCTCCTTTCCAATTTGGATGCCTTTTATTTCTTCTTCTTGTCTGATAACTGTGGCTAGGACTTCCAATATTATGTTGAATACAAGTGGTGAAAATGGACATCCTTGTCTTTTTCCTGGTCTTAATGAGAAAGCTTTTAGTTTTTGCCTGTTGAGTATGATGCTGGCTGTAGGTTTCTCATATATGGCCTTTATTATGTTGAGGTATGCTCCCTCTACTCCCACTTTGCTGAGTGTTTTTTTATCACAAATGGATGCTGTACCTTATCAAATTATTTTTTTCACATCTATTGATATGATCATGTGATTTTTGTCTTTTTTATGTGATGTATTATGTTTTTTGTTTTGCAAATATTGTACCATCCTTGCATCCCTATGATGAATCCCATTTGATCATGGTGTATGATCCTTTTAATGTATTGTTGGATCCTGTTTCCCAATATTTTGTTGAGGATTTTAGAGTCTATGTTCATCAGTGATATTGGCCTGTAGTTTTCTTTTTTTGCTGTATATTTAACTGGTTTTGGGATTAGGATGATGCTGGATTCATAAAAAGAGTTTGGAGTCTTCCCTCTTCTTAGATTTTTTTGGAATAGTATGTGAAGGGTAGGGGTTAGCTCTTCCTTATATGTTTTGTAAAATTCTCCTGTGAAACTGTCCGGCCCAGGGCTTTTGTGTGTCGGGAGTTTTTTGATGACTGCTTCAATTTCACCAGGTGTTATAGTTCTGTTCAGTCTTTCTGCTTCTTCTTGGTTCAGTTTTGGAAGATTATATTTTTCTAGAAATCTGTCCATTTCACCTAGGTTTTCAAATTTCATGGCATATAGTTCTTCACAGGAATTTCTTACAATCCTTTGTATTTCTGTGGTATTAGTTGTATTCTCTCCTCTTTTATTTCTGATTTTGTTTATTAGGATCCGCTATCACTACTCTTTATTTAGTGAATATTACATATGTTTTTATGGTACTTTTGCTATATTCTCTAATGAATAAATTTGGTTTTTTTGTCATTAACAATTATCTAAAAACATGTTTCTTTACTGACCATTCCTTCTTAACATTTACTCTTATTGTCTGTCTACTTCCTTCATTACAAATTGCATGGGCTAATAATTCAGTAGGACATTCACCAGGGGCTTATGAGTGGTAAACTTTTCAGTCTTTGCATACAGTCTTTATTCTTCTGATATTTTTAGATGAATATTTAACTGCATGCCATATTCAGTTCTGACAATTATTTTCTCTCAGCCCTTTGAAGATAATAGCTTATGTATCCTTGGGTTCTAGTTTATGTTATTGCTAATAATATCAATATAAGTATTATTTCTTTGAAAGTGCTTGCTATCTCTTTCTCTTTTTAAGATCTTCACTTTGATTTTCGAGCTCTCTGGTTTCACTACTATAACTCTATACATGCCTTGCCTTGCCTTTTATGCTGCTTAATACTTGCCATTTCTAGATATGATAATTAATGTTTTTTAAAAACCTTGGACATTTTCAGACATTGCTATTTGTCTATTCTCTTTCTTCTCACTTTTTGGAATTCCTGATAGACACATTCTAGATCTTTTATTCTACTTTCTATTATACTTAACACATTATTATTATTTCCCATTACTGTGTCTTCCTTTATTGCTTTCTGAGCTGCAATATAATGTTTAATTTGTGGTTTTACTTTCCTATTAAAATTTTAATTTGTAGGATTTCTATGTGGTGCTATTAAATTTTAAGATAATTTTTGTCTCTTCTTCTGGATAGTTTTATTTTATCTTTTTTTCTTTTTGCCTAATCACCTTTAACAAAATGAGTTATATAATCTCTCTTTAATAGTTTGTTATTTAAAATTCTTAGACTCAAATAATTCTTGTTGTCATGTCTGGCTGTCATTCATGGTAACTTGTTTCTTAGTATATTTTTTAAATTTTACAATGTAAGAATTATTTTAGTAATACTTTGTGGAAATCTTTTACAGCCTGGATTGAACTACTTTCTCTCCCAAAAGGTTTTACAATTGATTCTGCCAGACCCCCACGGGTATTCCTAACCTAGGGCAATGTGTATTATTGTTTTAGCTAATTTCTTAAACTGGAACTTACTAGACATTGTAAATTTAAGGCATTATAAAGGCATTGTAAATTTGTACTATAAAGTTAGCTGGGGTTTACTTAAATTCTAAAAACCTTATATTTTGTAAAACCATTTTAGTGGTAAGGCTAAGACAAAAACAAATTTTGGCTAGTCAGTGTGGTGGTGAGTTTTATTTTCTTCATATATAAATACATAATATCCCATTTTATATATTAATATATATTTTGTTCTTTCATGATTAGTTGACACATAGATAATTTCCATATGTCTTGGAGATTGTAAATAATGCTGCATTGAAATCGGTAGTGCATATAACATTTTAGTCAATGATTTTGTTTTCTTTGCATATATATTCAACAGTAGAATTGCTGGATCACATAGTAGTTCTATTTTTAATTTACAGAAGAATGTCCATACTGTGTTCCGTAAAGGCTGCCCCAATGTACATTCCCATCAACAGTATACAAGAATTCCATATCTTCCACATCTTCATCAACACATTTCTTGTCCTTTTTATATAGCAACTGTAAGAGATAAGAGGCGGTACCTCATTGTGGTTTGATTTACATTTCCCTGACATTGGTAATATTGAGCATCTTTCTGTGCACTGGTTGGAAAATTGCATGCTACCTTAGGAAAAATGTCTGTTAAGATCTTTTACCATTTTTTCACCAATTTTTTGTTTTGCTTTTGAGTTATATGAGTTTTTTAAAAATATACTTTGGGTGTTAACCTCTTATCAGATATATGACTTCAAACATTTTCTCCTGTTCAGTAGGCCACCTTTTCATTTTGTTGATTGGACCCTTTTCTGTGTGGGGATTTTAGTGTGATATAGCCCCAGTGGTTTGTTTTTGCTGTTGTTGCCTTTGGTCAGAACCAATGAAAAATTATTGCCAAGAACATGTCAAAAAGCTTTGTACCTATATTTTGAGTAGGTGTTTTATAGTTTCAGGTTTACATTCAAGTCTGTAATCTATTTAAGTGATTTGTGTGTGTGTGTGTATGATATAAAATAGCGTTCCAGTGTCATTCTTTTGCATGTTGCTGTCCAGTTTTCCAAGCATCATTTAATGAAGAGGTTGTCATTTTCTCATTGTATAGTCATCTCCTTTTTTGTATATGCTTGGGTATATTTCACAGCTCTCTATTCTGTTCCATTTATTCGTGAATCTGTTTTTATGCCAGTACCATATTATTTTACTTATAATAGCTTTGTAATATAGTTTAAAATCAGGGCCTATAATGACTCCATATTTGTTCTTATTTAAGTTTTCTTTGGTTATTTGGAGTATTTTCTAGTTCAGTTAAATTTTTTGAATTTTTTTCTGTAAAAAATGCCATAAAATTTTGTTACAAATTGCATTGAATCTGTAGATTACTTTAGGTAGTATGGTAATTTTAACAGTATTATTTATTCCATCCATGAATAGATTATCATTTTGTTTATTTGTACCTTCTTCCATTTCTTTATTTAAAATTACAGTTTTTAGTGTACATGTCTTTCACTTCCTTGGTTGAATTTATTGCTAGGTATGCTATTCTTTCTGATATAAGTATAAATGGGATTTTGTCTTAATTCCTCTTTCTAGTACTTTGTTATTGGCATATAAAAATGCAACTAATGTTTTTATTATTTATATATTGTTATTTATTGATGAGAGGGAAGACAGAGAGAGAAATATTGTTTCACTTATTTAAGCATTCATTGGTTGTTTCTTGCACATCCCCTGATTGGGTTTGAACCCACAACCTTGGTGTATCAGGACTATGCTCTACCAACTGAGCTACCCAGCCAGGGCTGCAACTAATTTATGTATATTAATTTTCTATATTGTTACTTTACTGAATTTATTTATTACTTCTCATAGTATTTTTGTGAAATCTATGGGGTTCTCTCTGTATAGTATCACGTCATCTGCAAATAATGACAGTTTTACTTTTTCCTTTCCAATTTAGATGCCTCATATTTACTTTTCTAATTGTGTGTCTAGAATTTCAAATATCATGTTGAATAAAAATAATGAAAATGGACATTTTTTTCTTTTTCTTGACCTGAAAGACAAAGTTTTCAGCTTTTCATTGTTGAATATGTTGTTAGCTGTGAGTTTTTCAGATATGGCCTTTATTATGTTAAGGTACATTTCCTCTATCTGCACTTCACTGAGAATCTATCATAACTGGATGTTGGATTTGTAAAGTGCTTATTTGCACTTATCAACATGATCATATAATTTTATCCGTAATTTGGTTTATGTGATCTATCACGTTAATTATTTTCCAGATATTGAACCACCCTTGTACCCCAGATGAGTGAGCATGGTGAATGATCTTTTTAATGTATTGCTGAATTTACTTTGCTATTGTTTTATTGAGGATTTTTGCACCTATGTTCATCAGGATCATCAGCATATACTTTTTTTTTTTTTTTGCAGTGTCTTTTCTGGTTCTGTATCAGGGTAGTGCTGGCCTCGTAAAATGAGTTTGAGAGCTTTCTCTCCTCTTCAGTTTTTTGTAACTGTTTTAAAAGGAGAGGTATTATATCTTCTTTGAATGTCGGGTAAAAGTCACCTGTAAAGCTATCTGATCCAGGGCTTTTTTGTGAGCAATTTTTTGATTACTGAATCAATATCATTAGTGGTTGTTGGACTGTTCAGATTTTCTGTTTTATTTCTATTTAAATTAAATTTATTGGGATGGCAATCATTAGTAAAATTATTAGGTTTTAAGTGTACAGTTCTATGCTACTCGTCTGTATATTGCCTTGTGTGCTTATTACCCAGAGTCAGACTTTATTCTGTCACCGTATAGTTGACCCTCTTTATCCTTCACTACCACCTCAACCACCTGTTGCTTCTTGATTCAGTCTTGGAAGCTTGCATGTTTCTAAGAATTTATTTATTTCTTCCAGATTTTCCAATTTTTGGCATATAAATGTTGGTTGTATTTTCTTAAAATACTTTTTATTTCTATGGTGTCAGTTGCCATTTCCTTTTTGATTTTATTTATTTTCTTTCATTTCTTATTGTATTTATTTGGACCCTCGCCCTGCTTTTCCTGATGAGTTGGCTAAAAGCTTTTCCATTCTGTTTATCTTCTTATCTCATCTATAATTTTTAGACTCTATTTCATTTATTTTTGCTCTGATATTTATTATTTTATTCCTTCTACTAACTTTGGGCATAGTTTGTTCTTGTTTTTCTAGTTCCTTTAGGTGTAAGTTTAGATTGTTTAAGAAAATTTTTTAAGGTAGGCATGTATTGTTAGGAATTTACCTGCTAGAACTGCTGTGTTCCATAGATTTTTGGATTGCATTTTTACTTTCACTTGTCTTAACCTATCTTTTGATTTATTCCTTGATATCTTTGTTAATCCATTCATTCTTTAGTTTCAGGTCATTTAGCTTCCATGTTTTTATCTATTTTCGAAGTTTTCTTCTTTTAACCGGTTTCTAGTTTCATATCATTCTGATCAGAGAAGTTGATTAATATGATTTTAACCTTTTTTAATTTATTGAGAATTGTTTTGTGGACTAACATGTAGTTTATCCTGGAAAAATTTTCACATGTACTTTAAAACAATATATAATCTGCTTATTTGGGGTGAAATGCTCTAAACATATTGAGCATTGGTCTGATATGTCATATAAAGACGTTGTTTCCTTGTTGACCTACTATCGGGATGATATATCCATTGATGGTCAAATTAACATCCCTTACTATATTACCCATTAACTGTCAATCTCTCCTTCTATTTCCTTGAGTATTAGCTTTATGTACTCATCATATTTAGTTGTTCCTGTGCTGGCTCTATAGATGTTTACAAGACTTACATCCTCTTGCTGGATTGAGTTCTTCATCATTATGAAATGCCCCTCTCTGTTTCTTGTTACAGCCTTTGTTTTAAAGCTTATTTTGTCTTACATAGCTATTGATACCACAGTTTCTTTTTTATTTCCATTTGCATGGAAAACCTTTCTCCATACCTTTACCTTCATTCCATTTGCATCTTTTGATCTGAAGTGGTTCTCTTGTAGGGAGCATATGTATGTGTGTGTTTTTTCAATGCATTCAGCTACTCTATGTCTTTTCATTGGAGAATTTAACCCATTTACATTTAAAGTAATTGTTAATAGTTATGTACTTACTGATATTTTATTAATTGTTTTTGTTGTTATTCTCTGTTCCTTTCTTTGTGTCTGGCTCTGTTTTCTTATATGTTGATAATGAATAGTGTTATGTTTGGATTTCTTTCTCTTTATTTTTTGTATACCTCTAATTCATTTTGGTATTTAGTTACCACATGCTTCATATATTCTAAGGTATGTTTATTGCAGTCTAGTCTATTTTAATTTGATAGTTGCTTAAGTTAAAATATACTTTAAATTCACTACGATTTTCATTAATTCCCTCCACTTTGTTTTTGTTGTTTTTTTACTTCCTTTGTGTTTGTGTGTATCCGTTAATTTGTTGTTGAATTACACATGATCTTCTTAATTTTGTTTTTTAATCTTTGACTAGCTTTATAATTGATTGATCCGCTGCATTTAGCAAGTGTTTTTCTTTGTCAGTGAGAATATTTTTATTTCTGTATTTTTGTATTTGTATTTTTGATATTTTCTTATTAAATCCCTTTAACATTTCTTGTAATACTATTTTAGTGGTGATAAACTCTTTTAGCTTTTTCTTGGGAAGGAAACTATCTATCCCTTGATTTTAATTAATAGCCTTGCTTAATAGAGACAATTTGCTTTTAGGTCCTTGATTTTCATCACTTTGAGTATTTCATGCCAATTTTTTTTTTTTTTTTTTTTTTTTTTTTTTTTTTTTGGCCTACAAGGTTTCTGTTGAGAAATGAGCTGTCAGTCTTTTGGGAACTCTCTTGTAAGTAGCTAACTTTTTTCTCTTGCTACTTTTAAAATTTCTCTTTGTTTTTAAGATTTAGCATTATAAATAGGATGTGTCTTGGTGTGGGTCTTTTTGGATTCATCTTGTTTTGGACTCTCTGTACTTTCCTGGACTTGTATGTCTATTTCCTTCACCAGCTTAGGCTGGTTTTTCATCATTATTTTTTCAAATAGCTTTTAAATCTCCATCTCTCTCTCTCTTCTCCTTTTGGTGGCCTTATGATGAGAATGCTGGTGTGCTTGATGTTGTCCCAGAGGTCCCTTATTCTATCTTTATTTTTTAGTTCATTTTTTTTCTGTTGTTTAAGCATTTTCTGTTACCATGATTCAGTCCTCTTCTTCATCTAATAAGTTATTGATTCCCTCTAATGTTTCTTCATTTCTGTTATTCATTATTTTGACTCATTCTTTTTTAGGATCTGTATCTCCTCTTTTATGTTTTCTATCTCTTTGTTGAAGTCTGCATTGAGTTTATCTATTCTTCCCCCAATTTCATTGAGTGTTCTTATATCCAGTGTTTTGACCTTTGTATCTAGTAGATTGCTTGTCTCCATTTCATTTACTTTGTAATCTGTGGTTTTGAGCTCTTTCTTCATTTGGGACAAGTTTCTTTGTCTTCTCATTTTGGATAACTCCCTGTATTTGTTTCTACTTATTAGGTAGACCTTCTGTATCTCCTGGGCTTGTCAGAACAGCCTTATATAAAAGGTGTTCTGTGGGGCCCAGTGGTGCAGTCTCCCTGTTCACCTGAGCAGGATGCTCACTAGATGTGCCCTCCATAAGTTGCATGTTTCCTCCTATTGTGGTTGATTGATTGGCATATCAGTGGGTGGGGTTTATCCTTAGTCTGACTGGATGTGAGGTTTGGCCATGACTTTGGCAGATGAATCGTCTGGGGGCTGACCCAACAGAGCTGAGCTCACTTTAGCAAGGCTCTGGTGCCAACTAAGTCTTCTCTTCAGGTGTGTCTTTTGTTAAACTTTTTGCTGTGGTGTGGTCTGAGGCTGAAGCCTGGTGTGTTGGTATGGAGCCTCTTCAATAGTGCTTCAGTATAAGTCAGGGTCAGCTGCCACTGCGCAGGGTTGGGGGCTTCCAGGAAGGAACTACATAGTGATCTGTTAGTTGTTGCTTGTGGTGAACTTGGATGTATCTGTAAAAAGCTACACAGCAAACTGAAGCCAGCTGCCACTTGTGTTCCAGGCCCAGACTGGCCATCATTTATGCCAGGCTTGGAGACACCTGGTAGGAGTTACAATGCAATTTGTGACAGTTTGCCATTTGTGCTGGGATTGGGGCTGCTTCACAACAGCTGCAAAGCATGCCAAGGCTTGCCACTGCTCATTTGGGGATTGTGGACTTTTGAGAGATTTGGGGGAAATCAAAAGCAATAGCCGTGGCAGGGCACTTGTGTGGAGAAGCTCCTGGAAGAGGCTTGAGCAGGTGGGCATGTGTGGTGGGCTGAGGTCTCAGGGAATCACATGGGTAAGCTCATGGTGTTAGCCAGGTTAATGTAGACACAGACCTGGCTCCTGCCTGTCCAGTGCCAGCTGGGTGGAAGGAGAGTTACACAAAGGGACAATGGCACCTGACAGCACTTCTGTCCCTGAAAAGAGTTGTTCCAACCCCTGCCTCTCCAGCCTTTGCACTGAAGTTAGTCAATTTATCCCCCCTTCTCCATATGCCCCTGGAATTTTTTGAATCGCTGCCCCTGTGCTGGATCTTAGAAACTTTGAGGTTGCTAATGAGTGAGTCTGTGTGTAAGCCCCTTAAGAGGTCACGTCAGTCTCCAGCAGGACACAATTCCAACAGGTCTTTACAGTCAGATGTTATGGTATGGGTGCCCCAGGTTGGAGAGCCTGGTGTGGGGCTAGGGTCTTTTATTCCTCTGGGGGGGACCTCCACAGCTGAGATATCCCTCCCAATTTTTAATTGCCACACCACGTGTGCGGGACTTCTTGGTCAGCATTTCCTCCCTTTCTGTTAATCTCTATGGGCTTCTCTATGTCCTTAGTTATAGGAATTCTGTTCAGCTAGCCTTTGGGTGGATCCCAATGATGGTTATTCTGTAAATTAGTTGTAATTTGATGTGGTCATGGGAGGAGGCCAGCACAGAGGTTTCTTACTGTGTCATTTGACCAGAAGCTCTCCACACCCATTTATTTTTGATAGTCTGAAAGGGGCCAATCATGTTTTAGAATTATTTAAAGTGTTCAAGTTTTACATTATTTTAACCTATGACCTATAATTTCATGACTAAAAAGTTAATACGCTGAAGAACAAAAATTCCTTCAGTATAGTTAAGTAGGTCATGTTGTACCTACAAGAGAATATATTTTATGGTCAATATTTTAACATCATAATATCTTTGTCAAGGGACTTAACTGTAGTAGGCTCCAAGACAGGAAAAAAAATAATTTCCACCAGTATTGCATCCAATCCAGGTAAATTTGTATAGGAGCGAAGAGGAAGTAGTTCAAGAAAACTTAGAAGTTGGAGGCACTAGAGACTAATTTAACTATTTGTGTCATACTTTTTAAAGTAATTTACCATCTCTTTAATATAATGTTATCAGTATATTAGAAACAAAGGAAAAGAGAGGAATGGAAAGATTAATATATTAATTTTTAAAAGTAGGGAATCAAAGAAACATTAAAAATACTTATAGCAAATTAAAAATAAGCAAGAATTATTACATCATAACTGTTTCCTAATTATTATATTTTATATTGTGATTTGTGTGAGAGCTTCATTTCTTAATATATAAATTTCTATATGCAATCATATTAGTTTCTTTTGTTCTATTTAGGTTGAAATATTTTAAGAGAAAATGGAATTATACTTAAGGAAGTATTTATATTAATAGAACTAGTATTTTAATAATTTATCATTTATTTTAATCATCTCACTGCATGTTTCAATGCCCCAAATTACATAGTTCCATTCTTTCATTAGACAAACATATATTACAAGCCAACAATATGCCATGCACTGCATTAGACAGCACAGATATGGCCACAAAAACGGTCATCTGTATCATTAAGAGTTTTACAGACTAATGCAGCTAACTCTCTCTGATTAGTTGTATTTACCCCACGATACTATCTGACCATTTAGACCTTCTCGAATGTCGCTATCTTTGGAGTAACAATGTGATAAATATTCAGAGAACCTATAAAAAGTGGCTATTTTCTTAACTGCATATTAAAGTACGTGTTGTTTGATTAAACACACGTAGCTTATACAGAAAAGCTATATAGTATAAACGTGAATGCTAGCAATGGACCTGGAATGTGACTCCCCAAACTGAATGATACATAATGAGTTAGACTTGCAGCTGGATACTCCCCAAAGGTGGCTGTGCTGTCGGTGATCTGACTCGAATGTGATAGTAGGTAAACAGTGAGGGCAATAAAGACGTTACTACATTAGCAAGGAGCTGGGGGGTCACGTGCCTGATTTTCTAAAGCAGTATTGAAATATTTTTTAGTATATTATTTTTGTTAGAGAATTTCAAGTATTAGTCAAAAGTTTTTTAAATTTTCTCTTGATAGATCAAATTAGACATTGAACTACTTGGTAAAATCCTTTTTTTACAAATAACAGTGAATATGTATAAATATACTTCAGTTTTGCAACTTCCGAGGCTCTATTTTTGAATAGTTTTAGAATCAATTTTAAAAATAAAGTATTCCTTTGCAAATTTAATGTATATTTGTGAATGAAAGTGTGAAATGAGGTATAATGTCAAGAATTATGATTAGCTTGATATTCAAAATGGCTCTTAAAATTTCTAATGATTATGTAGTATATTTATAAACTATCAGTCATATATTAGAGAAACCTATATCATCTTAAGTTTCCCTTATAAAAATCAGTATTTTTAAGGTATAATTGTTATACATATTTCTTTTCTTTTAGAGGAATAAAGCCTTAGAATAAACATGTATGTATTTATATGTGCAAAACATACAAATTAAATAGAATTATTTTAAAAAGTATCTGTGTAAATAGCATGAATAAAATAGGTACTTTAGAGATTAAAATTAAAACAGAGGAAAGCAAGATCACCTGTCTTAGAATTTAAATCTTTCACTTCATGGGTGAGAATCACGCTGAATTCTCACTATTTAACAAAAAGGTTATAGGTTGATTCTCAGTTGTTCAGAAAATTGTTAATTACACAAGGTTATGGATCTAATTATATGAAACAATTAGCTTTGCATAAAAAACAACATCAACAACAGCAAATCCATCTACCAACACCATTTGCGCCATTAAATGCGGTCAGGCGTCCCAGGAAAGCAAGCCAACGGTCTCAATGGGATGGGTGCAGCGTATTTTCTCTCCTGGATGAACAATTAAATACACATTTCCAGCTGTCACCAGTTCAGCAGTGTCATCTTAATTTAGGAAGACATCTTTAAAAGAGAGGTAGCTAAGGGGGATTATCAGTGATGAAACAGCAGGCACAGAAGCCAAACTGAACATAACTCAAAGGTACAGGGTTATAACTGAACACATAGTAACTGTCCAAGATCTCATGCCCTGTGAAAGTTTTAATCTTCCCGTCAATCCCAGAGTTTTGTTGACTCTTTGCAGCCTTTGGGAATTCAGAAAGCATTGGGTAGTTCGGTCCTGTAGCTCATAGGAAGCAAACAAAGTAAACATATCAAGAAATGTCACTGTATTTATTTGTAATAGTTATACCAATAGACTTACCAACAGGGCGTTTCACTGGCTTTCTAATTCTCCTCTGTGATTTTTTTTATGTGTCCATCCAGATCTATTTTCTGCCCTTGCTGTCATACATGAAAGGCAGACCCTGGAGGCACTGCATCACTCAAGTTCCTTTTCCAACTGTCTTTCTGTTGTGTGTGGCAAATGGGTGACACAGGAGATGAGAGGGCAGAAAGAGAGCCAGGCTTTATTATTTCTGCTCTTCTCTCTGTGCTGTGAGCCACACATTTGTATGAATAACATCATTCCCTTTCTGGATAACTACTGCAAACGTTTTTGCTGTGGTGATCAGCATAAAAACTAACAGTAGTTCTGACTTGCTAATTGAACTATGCACTCCTGGACTACACTACTCAGAGACTTGGGTGCTATTACATGTCAGTCATCTGCTCATCTCTCTCCAGCACTGGCTCGCAATGTGAGGCTCAGGCGCATTTCTCTCCACCAGTTTAAATACCACAGTGGCACTCTCCTTGTTAAGAATAGTGATTTATATTGACAGAGGCAGACACAAGACTCTGGTTCAATATCCCCACCCTGAAGTCTCCACTCATGCAATCCCTCAGTTTTGCTTTTGAAGTTTGAGAAAGTACAAGGATATAGTTCCTTATAAGAAAGTGAGATTCATCTTCCACAGATTGGGAATACATATGGAGTGTTGTAATAATCCAAAAATACTAATCATAAAGTCAATTATTAAGCCACTCAAAGTCCACTTCAAGTCAGAACTTAGATGTTCCCTTAATTTTCCAATATCCCCTCTTCTTTTCTCTTATTCCCACATAACCCTGTCATATCTGGTGCCTCTTCTCACCCTCAGTATTTCTTCGATAACCCAAGATCTAACTTGATATTTCAGTCAGTTCCTTTGGTCTCCATTTTCTTTCCAAGGTTCTTCCATGAAGAATTATCAACTTCCTAATTCGAGTGCTGAATAAGTTTCCTTAGAATCTTCAGAGAGAAAGATATAAAACAAAAAAGAAATCTCTTCTTTGCTAATTTCAGTGTCTCTCATGTCACTTTTGATTTATTGTGCTATCAAATTTTGTTTCTTGACTGAGTTTAACCAAAAATAGGGATAAGTGAGGTAGACATGAAGTGACATGCTGCTGTAAGTATGAAGTCAGATGAAATGCTTTAAAAATGTGATTTATTAATAATTGTAATGCTTTATAAACCAAATTCTCATCATAGAAATTTTAAGATCATTTTCCCTAACATTTCCCATGCACTGATTTGGAGGGCTAGTTGTAAAACAACAGATGATAAAATTAGATGAGTCACTTAATAGTTTGAGGAGAATAAGTATACTTAAATGAACTATTAAATATAATCAACAAGCAAAAAAGTGTTACAGACAATATACTCTTACTAGTGTTACAGAACACCACCAGTGCTGTTCTGGAACAGCTGTGGGGTTTGATTGCCGGCTGCCAAGTTGCTTGACTCCCAATACATGAGTTTGGTGAAAAAGAAAAGGTGTTGTTTATTAAAGGTTATACAGATTGAGAAAAATGGCATAGTTCTGCCATTAAGTTTCACTCCCTTTAAAACCACCCCTAAACACACAGTCCTTCTTCCCTTTGCCATATCAGGCCAGTTTCAGAATACACCAATCAGAGGTACCGTCTTTCAGAAAAGCAGAAGTCTGCAGCTCAGCACTCCTGGTCACGGTTCAGCTCCAAGCATCTCTCACTCATCTGGATGTCTCCGCAGGTCCCACACAGGTCCTGCAGGTCCCGCACAGGTCCGGCAGCTCTGCCGCCGTCTTCTCCAAGCAGACTCAAATCTGGGTAGCTGCGCAGGTCCCCCACTGCACCTCCAGCTCTGGCCACTCACTAGACTTCTGGCTTTCAGACCTTCTTCCTCACTCACTCCAGACCCTGTGGCTTCTCCCCTTTCTCTTTCAGCCCACCCTCATTGACATGTTCCTCCAGAAATTCCTGGGTGATCTCACTTTGGGCCCTTTCTATGGTGTGTTGGTGTCCACCATTTTTGCCAGATCCCCCATATCTTTTACCCTCTTTTGCTGCCATCTAGAGTCAGGGCAAAAGTTCCCAGCGACACACGGACATCTGTGAGGGGGAGCATGTCTCCCCTGCCTCTCGCTCAGGTGCTATATGAGCTCCCCCAGCTATGACACAAGGTCCTGAGCATTTTCACAGTCAGGTGCACAATTTGCCCTGGGAGGCGGCCCCCTTCCCTCCAGGAAGGCGCAGTTACTGCCTTGCCTTTTGCTATGCAATGTATCTTAAACTCTGTACCATCCTTTCTTCCCTTCCCCCCAGCCAGGGATTGTGGGGGTTGTGCGCTGCACCCGGTTACAGTAGCATTGTCAGTCACATACTTGCTCACCTCTCCATGCAGCCAAGTAACAGAATTCAGACTAGCACCATGCAGGATGAATTAAAATGTTACAAAGAAGGGTATGTAATGTTTGTATAACATAATTCATGAAGGACTTGTGGTCAAATAGTAAGGAGTCATGAGGAGCAGTTTATAGTCCAGTACTGGGAGGGATAAGGAGGACTTGTCCATAGAGTGAATGGAGAGAAGGGTTAGAAACAGTAGCAATAAAAAGAACAGTCAAGTACATGGTTGTATTTGAAAAGCTGTTTGTGTTCATTTTAATACTTCATCTCTAAACATATATAAAGGCATATGAACAATTCCCTTAAAACCATGAAAATAGATCTAATATATATTATGTCATTTGCCTATAATGAACACATTTATTATGAAACACTTTTTGTAGATAAAATAACCTTGTGTATCATGAAGACACTATTATGTGATATGAAGATCCACCTAATAAGTGCCAGGAAATACCTGAATGTATTCCATTTCCTCCCAAGTAGCATTCTTTTATTCTTTTAAAATCTATTTTGCAAGATAAATTGTTTAGAACTTTAAAAGGTTATGCAAATACAGTTTGAAAAATTACTCATGAAAACTCAGGGAAAAACTTGTGGCTTTCTATCTTAATGTGAAATTTTTAAAGAAATGTGGCAAAGTAAATTCCCAGACCATTTGTTTTCTACTTCCATGAGCTGTCGGAAGACATTCAAACAGCAAGATGAAGGAGCATATGCAGAATGGTTTACCTGTTCACGTGGAAAAATTAAGTTATGACATCAGAAAATATATAGAATTATAATTATATTAAATATTGTTAGCTGGTATACATTTTAGTTGGGCAAAATACTTCATTTGAATCCCATTATTACCTTCAAAATATGCTCATATGCAACAGTCATCTAAAAATATACATTTTTCAAAATACTGAGGAAAAAGAAAACAAAAAAGTCAATCCCTTTTAACATTTTAAGATAAAAAGTATTTAACACTGAAAGTAGCTTTTACTTTTCAAAATCCAGTAAAACGGAAATAAAAATCAGGGAATGGTAGGGCATCCAGGAGACCAGAAAATGAGGCTTTATATGTCACAATGTATGAGGCAGCTGCACAGGCAGGCAGTAGAGGGGTCAGCTATATTATTGTCATTCACAAAATGGAGATACGAAGAGCCATTAACAGAGCACACCAAAAGGCAAGCTGTAAGGCTGCAATGAAACGCATATTCAGGGATCAGTCAGAGGCAGAGTTTACTGCAGACCAATGACTGATGGAGTTTGGTGCACATTTGTGACTGTCTAAGCACAGGTGGCAAACACAAGCCTGTGGGCCTCATCCAGCCCCCCACCTTGTTTTATCCAGCCCAGTACTTTGTTTCTACCCAGCAGCAGCGCCAAGCTCCTTGCCCCTAGTTAAGGAGTAGTTACATTTATACAGTCCTAAAATTACATTCGGCCTAGGAATAGAATGTAACTTCTTCAACCTGAAAAGGAAATCTATTAAATACCTACATGTAACATTACACTTATTGTGTGTAAGATTTAACACTTTCCCCCTACAATCAGGATAAAAACAAAACACAAGCTTTTATCATTTGTATTCAACATTGTGCTGAAGCTTTCACCATAGTAATTAGACAAGAATACGAGAAAAAGTAATCCAGATTAAAAGAAAGAAGTACAGCTATCTCTATTCAGAGATGACAGGAGCTTATACACACATACACACACAAATCCTAAGGAATTCACTAAAATTCTTGGAGTGGATAAGCTCATTCAGTAAGATAGTAGAGCACAAAATCAGTATGTAACATCAATTGCTTTCTATACACCATGAACGAATCTGAAATAAAATGTAAAAAAGCACTTGTACTTATATTAGCATCAAAGGAAATAAAATGTTTAGAAATAGATTTAACAAACAAAATACAAAAATTATGCTTTGAAAACTATAAGGTATTGTTGAAAGAAATTAAAGAAGAATTATTCAGGTCCTTCATCCATTATTTAATCAGATTGTTTGCTTTTTTGGAATTGAGTTTTATAAGTTCTTTATAAATATTGGATATTTAACCCCTTATCAGATGTGTTGATGGGAAGGTTCTCCCATTCCATGGGTTGTCTTTTTTTGTTGGTGTTTTCCTTTGTTGTTCAAAAACTTTTTAGTTTTATGTAGTCTCATTTGTTTATTTTTTCTGTTTCCTTTGCCTTTGGAGACATATCAGTAAAAATATTGCTATAAGAAATGTCTGAGATTTTGCTGCCTATGTTTTCTTCTAGTATTTTTGATGGTTGCAGGTCTAACATTTAAGACTTGAATCCATTTTGAGTTTATTTCAGTATGTGGCATAAGAAGGTGGTCTATTTGCATTTTTCTGCATGTGTACGTCCAATTTTCCTAACACCATTTATTGAATAAACTAGCCCATTATATGTGTTTGCTTCCTCTGTCAAATATAAATTGACTATAAAGGTCTGGGCTTATTTCTGGGCTCTATTCTGTTGTATTGATCAATGTATCTGTTTTTATGCCAGTACCATGCTGTTTTGATTACTATGACCTTCTAATATAGTTTGATATCAGATAGCATGATTTCCCCAACTTTGTTCTTTTTTTCTCAGGATCACTGTGTGGGACCTTTTGTGGTTCCATATAAGTTTTTGAAATATTCTAATTCTGTGAAATACATCATCAGTGTCTTGACAGGAATTGTGTTGAAATTATAGATTGCTTTGGGTAACAAGGACATTTTAATGATGTTAATTCTTCCTATCAATGAACACAGTATTTGCTTCCGCTTATTTGCATCTTCTTCGATTTCCTTCTTCAGTGTCTTATAATTTTCTGAGTACATGTCTTTTACAACCTTGGTTAGATTTATTCCTAGGTATTTTATTCTTTTTGAAGCATTTGTGAATAGGACTATTTTCTTAATTTCCATTTTTGATAGTTCCTTATTGTTGTATAAAAAGGCAAATGATTTCTGGATACAAATGCTTCATATATCAAATAGACATATGAAAAGATGCTAAATATCGGTAATCATCAGAGAAATGCAAATTAAAACCACAATGGGATATTACCTCATACATTTCAAAATGACTATCATCATTCCCTATAAGTCACCAATGTGCCAGCAAGGAGGGAGAGAAAGGGGAACCCTTTTGCTTGTTGGTGGGAATGCAGATTGTTGCAGCCAGTGTGGAAAGCAGTATATATACCCCAAAAAGTTAAAATGAAACTGCCTTTTGACCCAGTGTTCCCACTTCTGGGAATATATCTGAAGAAACTCAAAACACTAATTCGAAAAAACATAAGCACCCCGATGTTCATTGCAGTGTTATTTATAATTGTCAAGGTATGGAAGCAGCCCAAGTGTCTGTCAGTATATGAGTGGATAGAACAACTATGGACAATTACAGAACAAAACACTACTTGTCCATAAAGAAGAAGAAAATTTTATTCTTTGCAACAGTGTGGATGGACCTAGAGAACATTGTGCTAGGTGAAGTAAGCCAGTTAGAGAAATACAAATACCCTATGAGTTCACTCATATGTAGAATCTAATGAACAAACTGAAATAACAAGCAAAATAGAGAC
The DNA here is from genome assembly GCF_022682495.2 of Desmodus rotundus. Taxonomy (NCBI): domain Eukaryota; kingdom Metazoa; phylum Chordata; class Mammalia; order Chiroptera; family Phyllostomidae; genus Desmodus; species Desmodus rotundus. Next base: position 27,807,434 of record NC_071397.1, read on the forward strand.
AGCCTCATTGAAAGGGGACAGGATGCCAGCTATGGTAGGGGCTGGGGGTGGAGGGATTGAGCAAAGTGGCAAAAGGACTCATGGACATGGACAACAGTGTGATGATTGCAGGGTAGAGGGGAATATAAGGGAAGTAAATGAGAAAAAATGAGAAAAAATACAATAAAAATAAATTTAAAAAAAGAAAATTTGCTTTTTTTGCATAAACTGACAAAATGATACTAAAATTCATATGGAAATACTAGGGATTCATAAATGCCAAAATAATGTAGTAAAGAAAAAAATATACTGTGCAGGACAAAAGTAGGTTTACAGTTCTGAGCACATGAATCACAGAGTTTATTCTTATTTTATTTATTAATTTATATAATATTTTTTCATACAAACAACTGTAAACTTACTTTTGTCCCATGCTGTACTATGAGGGCTTACACTTCTTGATATCAATGTTTACTACAAAACTATAATAATCAAGGCAGTGTAATAAACATATAGATATATAAAATTTAAGTTCTAGACACATCCTTACATTTATGGTCAATGAGTTTTTAATAAGGCACCAAGCAAATTAAATGGAAAATGAATAGTTTGGTTGTTTTTTCAAAAGATGGTGCCAAGACATTAGGATTACCAGAATAAGTGAGAAAGCAGAGAGAAGTTAATATGCTTAAATTCAGATTTTGAAGTCATTACAGTGATGAGAAGGTATAGGTATCCAGGAAGTGAGTGGGTGAAAAGTGTAGGATGAAGAGAAATGTTGTTAGGACTCAGAAGATAAAGAAGCAAGAGACCGAGAGGGTTGGTCATCCATTTGAGTGTTTAAGACACAGGGATATGGGTGAACAGGGATCCAGGGACCCAGGGACATTGTTCAGTAAGTGGGAGTGACTGGGAGGTTACTTGGTAGAAGCCAAGTAGCCTCCCAGAATAGCCTCCCGGAAGACCAGAATTTCAAGGAAATTCAGGAAAAGATGAGGAAGTAGCCATAAATAGCAATATCATATAAAAGTTAAGAACTTGGGTTCATTTATTTATTTTTAAAGATTTTATTTTTAGAAAGAGGGAAAGGGAGGGAGAGAAACATTGGTCAGTTGCCTCTTTTGTGCCCCCAACCAGGGACCCAGTGCAGCCCAGGCCTGTGCCCTGACCAGGTATTGAACCAGCAACCTTTTTGTTTGCAGGGTAACATTCAACCCACTGAGCCACACCAGTCAGGGAAAGAACTTGGATTTAAATAACTGCTTTGTCATTACTTGATTGTGTAGCTTATGACAAATTATTTAATGTCACTAAATCCCCCTCAATTTTGGACATGTAAATCTGGGAAGAATAACACATTTCATAAAGTTATTGTAGGAATTAAATGAAACAATGAATATGAAGTACTTGGTACATACTAGGTTCTTAAGAGATGTTAGCTACTTATTGATTAATATGTGATAAATGTATTGATCTAAATCATGTTTGCAATATAAATTCCTGAAACTAGGTGAGACAAAAAAAAGTAAATTAATTTAAAAACTAAGTATTGGTCAACTGACTTTATATTTTAGGGAATTTGCCATTAGGGGACTCATAGTGAGAGGTAAGAAGCACCTCTGACTTCAGAAATTTGTTCTCCTTATGTATTCAACCACTGTACATACACATGTCCAATGTTGGGCAATCAGACAGTCTCAGCTGGGACTTTAATCTGGATGAGTGAGGCAAACAACTGACAGTTGGGAATCTATTCTGAAAGGTCCAGCAGTGCTAAAAGAAGGTGGAGGTGTTAGTGATAGAATCTAATGTCTGGACAAAACTTCCTCTGACTCTTTTGGTGATTTGGCTGGGCTTATCTCGATAGCCTTTCCATTTTAAAGCCTGTTTCCCAGAACAAGGGCCTTAAATGCTACTGGATCTCTCCCTTTCTAATATGTTTACTCTTTTGGCTTCATTCTTTCACACTGTCTCCATATAAGTAGCAAAAAAATATAAGCAGCATTAAACATAGCCCCTCATATTTCCAAATTTGTCACTGGGGAGGGTTTAAGATTTCTCCTCTGTGGCTACAATCACAAAGCCAGGAGAAACTGGAATAGTTTTCCTAATTTGCAATAATTCTTTGCGCTATTAATTGTGGCCATAGTTATGAAGAAATACAATTGGCATATAGAGGAGGCTAAATTCAGCACAATCAGCACAAATCCAAAGATGCAAAATGTATTTGAAAAGTGATGGAGTCATACGAGATGGTTTGGATACAGGTGAGGGCATTTCCCAGAAGAGTAGAAAGGAATAAGAGATGGGCAAGTTAGACGCATCCACTATACAACTTGTATACTGGAGCATGACAGTAATGTATCTGAGATGGTCCTTTGTAAGTAGAGGGAACCCATTAAATAATTTTAGGAGAAATGTATACATTCCATACAATGCTTACGAACATCCTGGTTGACGGGATACCAACGATAGGAAAGAGACTTAGGAAAGGACATTAGAAGGGATAATATTTTGATGGTTCCTCTATGAGGGCCTATTGTAAGGGCAAAAATAACATAAAGAAAGGGCTAAATTAAAAACTTATTTTGAAAGAGGAATCAATAAAACTCAATGGATGATTGACTTTAGTTGATGCAGGTGATTTCAGAGCTGATATCAAACACATTTTTAATATTGACCAGAAACCTCTAATGGAAATAGATAATTTGTTTATGTCAGATACTATTTGGGAAGTTCATCTGATGAGAATGAGGGAAGCAAATAAAACAATTTCAATGAATTTTTCAAAAATTTCTACTGTACTAATACAAAGATTTTTCTGCATTCTTTGTATTCATTCACATGCCAAGTATATATAAAAATATCAATAAATGAATAAATATATGGCAAGATTTCTATTTTACTGAGAGACTTTACTGTGGTACATAAAGTAAATATAATTCATAATTTGGAAATGTTAGCTTAATGCAACAAAAATGTATTTGAGCGACACGTTACTCATTCTTATAAGCAAGCGGCTACCTCCAAGTAAATTATTCACTTTTGACATTACATCAAACAATAATTTAAGGCCTTTGGAGTAATGCTTCTGATATGAAATGTATTCTCACCTTGTGTAAGAATTGATTCAGCGTTCAAAAGTATCTGACACCTTGAGAATGGTTTGCTTACTGTAAAAATCAGATTCTGAATATATCTTTATGCTTTTGACATTCTAGTCAAGATTCCTAACTTCTTGATATTCGCTTTATCACTGTTTAAAAATCAGAGCTTTATGGGGAAACTTTACCTTTCCCTGCTGAAACACACATACAGAAATTACTCTATTTGGTCATTCCCTTTGAGGGAGAAATCTAAATGACTGCATACAGAGGTTCAAATAGGAGATATAACTTTCTATATAAAGCCTCTGTACTTATCTGTTTTTAGAATCATTTCACAGAAATAAATTTGTCATAATAGTTGGTAGTGTAACCAGTGCCCTGGAGGCAGTGACTGGTTTCTGAGGAGTAGAGTGTAGATAGGGAAAAAGATGACTAGGCAGGGGACCAACCTGGCACACACTACTTTAACCAAGTTATCAGTACTGGTGGTTAGTTATGTGAAGTTTTAAACATATGTTAAAACATTTTATGTCCTAATATAATGTGATGAAAAGGCCCTTAACAGTAGCATTCTTTCTCCAAATCTATATTCCCAGTCTAGTCATCAGAAAACACCAAACCGAAATTCAGGTACATTTTACAAAATACTGACTCGTACTTTCCAAACTGCAAAGGTCTTGAGAAACAAGTAAAAAACTGAAAAAAAACCAAAACAAAGTGGAAAAAAAGTAAGGAAAATCATGCCTAAATATAACATGCCACTCTGGATTTGATCCTAAATAATAAAAAGAATATTAGTGGAAAAATTTGTGAAATCTGAATAAAGTGTATAGTTAATTAACAGTATTGTGCCAATGTTAATTTCTTAGTTTTGATAAATATAAAATGATATATAAAATGATAGCTTTGGGAAAAACTGGGTAAAAGGCATACAGAAACTATCTGTGCTACCTTTGTATTCTTCCGTTAAGTTTTAAATTATTAAAAAAAATGCTTTTTCAATATTACAGTAATTTAAAATTTATTTTATATATCCTAATTATGTTAGGTAAATGAATACATGATTATATTTATATATAGGCTCTTTCAACCCAATTTCTTAAATCCAGAATAAATAATTACTTTCTTTGAGGTAGAAGTTCATATAATTAATCTACATTAGCTTTCTGGTTTGTATCAACATGCTATTGTTCTACGAGCAGGATTTTTACACATTAAAAGAGCAATATGGTAGTGTAATAAATTATTTCTTATTTTATTGGCATGCTATTACTTTGCCTCAAGGAAACAGGCATAAAGAACCTGAGTATTTAAGACGAGTTAATCAATATGCCCAATATGCTTGATGTGTGTGTATGTGCATATATTTCATATCTTGTTTATCCATTCATCTACTAATGGACACTTAGACAGTTTTTATTTATTGGCAATTGTAAATAACACTGCAGTAAACATGGGGATGTTTGAAAATCAGTGTTTTTATGTTCTTCACATAAATGCCCAGAAGTTGAATAGTTGCATCATATAGTAGTTCTATTTTCAATATTTTGATTAATCTCCATACTGTTTTTATAGTGGTTGTATTAATTCACATTCCCACAATGTATGAGGGTTTTCTTTTCTCTGAATCTTCTCCAACACTTGTGGTTTCTTGTCTTTTTGATGCTAGCCATTCTGCCAAGTGTGAAGTGATATCTCATCATTTTGATTTGCATTTTCCTAATAATTAATGATGTTAAACATACTTTTTATGTGCCTATTGGACATCTGTATGTCTTTTTTTGGAAAAGGTATTTTCAAATCCACTGCCCATTTTAATTGGGTTATTTGTTCAAATATCTTTTCTCATTTAATAGCTTTCCTTTTCATTTTGTAGATAATACCCTTTGCTGTGCAGAAGCCTGTTAATTTGATGTGGTCTCATTTGTTTACATTTGCTCTTTCTTCCTTGTCACTAGAGTAGAATCCACAAAGTCATCATGAGGACCGATGTCAAGGAGCTTACCAACTATGCTGCTCCTGTCTATTTTTTTTGGTTTCATGTGTTACATTCCAAGTCTTTAATTCATTTTGAGTTAATTTTTGTATATGGAGTAAGATAGTAGTTCTAGTTTTATTCTTTTGCAAGGGGCTGTCCAGTTTTCTCAACACCAATGTTTACAGATTTTCTCAGTTGTATGTTCTTGCCTTCTTTTCCATAAATTAGTTGTCCATATATGTGCATGTTTATTTCTGGACTCTTGGTTCTATTCTATTGAACAATGTGTCTGTTTATCCACCAGTGCCATACTGTTACTATAGCTTTATAGTATAGTTTTAAATCAGGGGGTATGATACTTCTGGCTTTGTTTCCCTTCAGGGTTGTTTTGTCTATTAGGCTGTCTTTGATTCCATACAAATATTTTTTGTTATATTTCTTTGAAAAATGTCTTTGGGATTTTGATAGTGATTGCATTGAATCTATAGATTGCTATAGGTTATATGGATGTTTTATAATGTTAATTCTTCCAATATGAGCATAAAATATATTTTTATTTCTTTGGATCTAATTTCAATAATGTCTTATAGTTTTCAGTATACATGTCTTTGACCTTCTTTGTTAAATTTATTCCAGGTATATATTTTTATGATTGTAAGTGAAATTGTTTTCTTAGGTTCTCTTTCTGAATCTTCACTGTTAGTATATAAAAATACAAGAAATTTATCTATTAATTTTGTATGCTGCAACTTTACTATATTTCTTTATTATTTTATTAGTTTTTTTGTGGAGTCTTTAAAGTTTTATGTCATCTGCAAATAGTGACAGACTCTTTCTTTTCAATTTGTATGACTTTTTTGTTTCTGGTCTGATTGCTCTAGTTATGATTCCCAATAATACGTTCATAAGAGTGGTGAGAGTGGGCATCCTTGTCTAATTCCTGATCTTAGAGGAAAGGATTTTAGTTTTCACCATCGACTACGGTACCAGCTGTGGATTTATCATACATGACCTTGCTTATGTTGAGGTACTTCCCTTCCATATCCATTTCACTGGGAGTTTTTATCGTAAATTGATGTTGAAACTTGTCAAATGCTTTTTTCTGTATATATTGGGATGATCATATGATTTTTATCCTTCAATTGTTATGTGGTGTATCATGTTGATCAACTGTGAATGTTAATCATCCTTGTGTCCTTGTGTCCCACTTGATCATGGTTTATGACCCCATTAATGTATTGTACTTGGCTTTCTAGTATTCTGTTAAGAATATTATATCTATGTTATCAGAGATATTGGCATAATTTTTTTCAATGTTATTGTCTTAGTGTGGTTTTGGTATCAGGGCAGTATTGGCCTTCTAAAGTACATTGGGAAGCATTTCTCCTCTTCAGTATTTTGGAAGAGTTTGAGAAAAATACGTATTAAATCTTCTTTGAATATTTGATGAAATTCACCAGTGAAGATATCTCATCCCAGAGGTTTTGTGTTTTAGGAGGTTTTTGATTACTGTTTAATTATCCTTACTAGTGAGTGGCCTATGCAGATTGTCTGTATTTTATACTTCACTCTTGGAAGGTTATGTAATTCTAAGAATTTATCTGTTTCCTCTAGATTTTCAAATTTGTTGGCATATAGCTGTTTCTAGTAGCCCCTTATAATAATTTTTATTTTTTGTGATATCTTGTAACTTCTCTTTCATTTCCATTATAATTATTTGAGCTTTCTCTCCCTTTTTCTTAGTGAGTTTATCTATAGTCTTGTCAAATTCATTTATCTTTTCAAGAAAATAATTCTTAGTATTATGGATCTTTTGTCTCTTTGTCCCTATTTTATTTATTTCTGCTCAGCATTTTATTATTTACCTTCTACTGATGTTAGGTTTCATTTATTTCTTTTTTTCAGTTCATTTGGGTGTAAGTTTAGATTGTTTGAGATTTTTTTTTTTCTTGAGGTAGGTCTGTAGTCCTATAAAATTCTCTGTTAATAGTTCTGTTGCTGCATCTCAAAATGTCGGTGTGTCATATTGTCATTTTCATTTGTCTCGATGTATTTTATCTCTATTCTTTAACTCAATAGTTGTGTAGTAGCATTTTTGTTTAATATTGACATACTTGTGATTTTTCTAATTTTCTTACTATAGTTGATATCTAGTTTCATACCATTGTTTTGGGAGGTGTGCTTCATACGATTTTGTGTCCCAACTAATGGGCAGTCCTTGGAAATGTTTTATGTGCACTTAAGAAGAAAATATATTCTGGTGCTTTTGAATGGAAAATTGTAAATGTATCTGTTAAATTTATCTGATCTAATATATCATTTCAGGCCATTATCTCCTTGTTGACTTTTGCCTGGGTTATCTATCCATTGATATAAGTGGGATATTAAAGTTTTCTACTGTTAATGTTGCTCTCAATTTCTTCCTGTAGAACTGTTATTAGCTCCTTTATATATTTTGGTTCTTCTATGCTGAGGGCACTTGTATATTGATAAATGTTGTCTTCTCAATGTATTGTCCCCTTTATCTTTATTTACTTCCCCTCTTGTTTTCTTGTGACCATTTTTGGACTGAAATCTGTTTTGTGTGAGATAAGGATGGCTACACCCACTTTCTTTCAGCTACCATTTGCATGGAGTATCATCTTCCAGCCCTTTACTTCAAGCCTATGTTTGTCCTTAAGGCTGAAATGAATCTCGGTAGGCTGAATGGAGCTGGGTCTTCTCTTTTACTCCATCCAGCCCCTCTTCGCCTTTTTATTGGGGAGTTTATTCCATTTACATTTAGGGTAATTATCAATATATGAGCGCTTCCTATTGCCCAATTGTCTTTTGCATCCTGTTTGTTCTATATTTCCATTCTTTCTCTTCACTTTTGTTTTTGCCTGCCATTTTGGTTTAGTGATTTTCTATGATGTTTTTTATGCATTCCCTGGGGTTTTTTTCTTTGTTTGTTTCATGTCTCTGCTCTAGATTTTTGGTTTTTTGCTTACCATGAAATTTGTATAAAAGTTGTCATACATGAGAATTTTTTCTGTTCATAGTATCTTATCTCTATTTGCCTATACATGTTCTGTCCTTTTGTTTCCTCTCCTTTCGTGTTTCTGTTGATTCAGATAATTTTTTTTATTGTGGATTTTTTACCAGATTAAAGCAAATATAGTTGTTCTTAATGTTTGTTTGTTTCTTTTTTTAACTTTTGAAAATTATTGTTCAAGTACAGTTGTCTCCAATTACCCCCACCACTCCCTCAAGCCCCAGCCCCAGCCATCCCCACCTCCCACCCTCGATCCTATCCCCCTTGGGCTTTGTCCATGTGTCCTTTATACATGTCCCTTGACAACCCTTCCCCATCCCCCCCATTATCCCCTCCCACCTCCCCTCTGGTTACTGTCAATTTATTGTTTATTTCGATGTCTCTGGTTATATGTTGTTTGCTTGTTTATTTTGTTGATTAGGTTCCACTTATAGGTGCGATCATATGACATTTGTCTTTCACTGCCTGGCTTATTTCACTCAGCATAATGCTCTCCAGACTCATCCAAGCTGTCACAAAGGGTAGGAGCTCCTTCTTTCTTTCTGCTGCATAGTATTCCATTTACATGATATTTGTTTCTAATAATAGAAGAGCTCCTTTAAGGCAAGTCTTTTAAGGTAAGTCTTGTGTTGGTGAACTACCTCACCTTTTGTTTGTCAGGGAACTTTTTCATTTCTCCTTCCTATCTGAAGGATGGCTTTACTGGATAAATTACTCTTGGCTGGCAGTTCTTATCATTTAATATTATGAATATATCAATCCATCCATCCTGGCCTATAGCATTTCTGCTGAGAAATATGTTGATAGCCTAATGAGAACAGAACAAGTTTACTATCACTGCTGCTGGTGTGTGGGGTGTGTCTGGCTAGATTTTGGGAGGATGCTGAGAAAGTTCCTGCTCCACCCCAATTCCTGCAGACATTATCTGCAGGCTCCACCACCCCCACAAGGTCCAATCCATCCACTTTCAGATGTACAGATATATGGATCCCTCAAGCATCCAAGCATGTGCTGTGCAGAGGAACTTCCTTTGGACTATGGATACCCTACTATTGGAATTTAAAGGGGAGAGACAAAGGGAATGACTCATGCCGTAGTGATGATAGGAGTTACTTATTTTAGCATTTCAAATATACTCCAGAATTAGCACAGTATTGCCTGATTTCACTTGATTATTTTCCTAATGGAAAAAAAAAACACTTTATATTTTAGTACTTTTACACTTTACCTATTAATTTCATTTATTGACTGTGTATTTTACACTAGAGTGTTTAGTTTTATACTGGAGATTTTATTCTTTCAATCTGCCTTTGGTTTCATTGTTAATGTTTATACATAGAGAAAAAATACCTATAAAAATGGAATACATTCAGCAAGTTTCTACATAGATATTTTTTCCAAGTAAGTCTCAAAAGAGAAATCCAAGGAGAATATAAAATGTTTTTATAAAATATAGGTTAGCCTTATCTTCTTCATCTCTAAATAATCACCTTTTCATGCACAAATCATAAAAAGATTGCAAAGGAAGCTTCATTTTATGCATATTTTTAATAAAAGAATACAGAGTTTCTATTGCTCTTTGTCAGTAAAAAATATTGGCATGTTTGGGATTCTTTAATTCTGCACTTTTACTATAAGTAAGAAAATTTATGTACAGGATGTTAGCCTGTAGTTGACATTTATTTTGAAAAAATCTCTTTTGTGTGATACAGTGTGCTAACTTATAAACTGCTACTAAATATCAGAACTAATATATTTGAATCTTTGAAATAGAGTAAAAATATTTCCTGAGGTTATTTAGGTTCTCTGAAGCAAATACTTCAATTTCTTTTCATATCATACTTTATATTGCTTTTATGGATTCCATAGTAACCTAATGAACTATAATTATTAAAGCTCTTCTATTTTTAAATCATAATATTGTAATTCAGTCAAAATATATTATAAATAGAACAACTTAGAAATGTTTCATTATCTATTCAAGATAGAAAAAAGAAAAAAGTCATCATAACAAAAATATATATATACTACAAACATTCAGACAATTAAATTGGAAGTTCTAATTTAATATGCTTCTGTATTATACAGATATATTGCAGAAATATTTGTCCTTAAAGATACATAACTCCAAACAGGAAAAGCATGTTATAGTAGAGCTAAAGAGAGTCATTTCAAACCCATCTGGTGGGATACTAGTTTAACCAGGGTGACATGCATTATAAAACAATTTGTCAACACACATAACAAACAAGAAATTTTTGGTAGAAACAAGGTTACCTGACTTTTAAAAGAATCTTTTTAAGTGACCCTGCTCAACAAATTAAATATACTTTATTATACACGTATATATAAAAATAACAATGTATTAATATAAAATACTTTTAATATATAATTATGAATATGCTTTAGGTATATACTTTTAGTAAACAGAAAATATTGATTTCTAAGAAATAGTCATAAACTGATACAGGACTTTGATATAAAATGGAAAAGAAGCACATGCATTTACTGATTCTTCTTCCCAGAATACCATTAGTGAGAAAAAGATACCTCATAGCTAGTCTAGAAAACCCCCACCCCATATTTTAGAAGATATAAACTCTATGGTACCATAGTGAAGGTGAAATTAAATAGAGGTAAAGAAGTTGCATCCCGGTTTGTAAAAGAAGAAAAGTTTCAAAAGGTGAGAATGGTAATTAGAATATAATTTACAGGTGTACAGAAACAGGCATTTCCCTCCAGGATAAAACAGCAAATAAAACTGTGAAATGAACGTTACACTACATGGAGCTGACGCAGTGGAAACTGATACACCTAGGCACTGGTTCACTTCGCTTTTTCACTCCATCAAATTATTTGAATCAAGGTGCCTGAAATTAAAAGTATCACCACAAGAAGACACTTCAATAGTGGCTGCAGGAAGGAAATTAAAACCCTCAGGCCAGGCAAAATGTAAAACATATCAGCACCCACCAACACCATAAAAATATATTACATTGGGAGGAGAACCCTGAAATATACGCTATAAATTCAACGAGACTAAATTTACACAGGGATTTACAAACAAACTACACCACCAATAGCAAGAAATTATTTGAAACCAGACAGGGTTACATTCCCTCCAATATCTCTGCTTAGGAGAAAATTGAGAGGTGTTGTATGGATAGATACTGTCTGCCACTGAAAATAAACACCCTTTTTAAATATTTGCACATTTGTAGTGGACATTGCTCATCTCTGTCCATTTCTTTACTGAACTAAGAATGAAATCTCTAAGTTATTTTGTTGGCTGCAAATAGCTCATTTCTTATCTTAGCCCTCCCCTGCTTCCACTATACTGATTCTCCTCAGAACATTTTTTAATAAATAACATGGCCACATATTTCTCACTTGAATTCTGCTTTTAGGAAACCTAACCTCAGAGAATATCTAAGTCTATGTGTGTTTTCTTCCCCCCCCCACAATTGTATTCAGTCACATTTTTAGAGAACAGCGTTAGAGTAAACTAGGTTTACTTGACATAAAATAATATATTTGAAGGCAACATGATGTAGTTTCACAACCGATAATTTCAATACTCAATTACAGATCCCAGGTGTTCCAATTTTAGACACTGAAAACTACAATGAGGCATTGGCTAAGTCAAGAAGTTATTTCCCAAATGTTATCCAGATACCCAAGTGTTTCTTAATAATCTCTGAGGTCAAACATAAACAATGCCCATGCTTGTGTAAAGTAACACTTTTTGAATGAGAATGATAATGAACGTCTGTGTGACTCTGCACGAAGTTCAAACAGATAAAAGTCAGTGCCTCTCACGACAACACTACTGACATTCCTTTTCGGTCCAGCCCTACAACATGCCACGTAGGGAAGCATTTTTCTATTAAAAATTTAGAATTATGCAAGTTTATGTAGAAATATAATCTCTATTATGGGAAGGTAAAAGGAGATAAGATATTTCTCATTACTAAAAAATATTAATAATACATTCCCTGCATTCTATCCTATGACCTGGTATTTTTAGACCTCTCAGCCAAAATAGGACATGAATTTTGCTTGAGTCTTCCTCTAACTACACAGTACAGACATGTATCTCTCTGCTTTAAGTCTTTGAAAAGTATAGTTTAAAAAGTCTAAGCTCATTTAAGAAAAAAAAGTGCTTAAGTTTTTCAAATATATCATAAAACAGTTGAAAAGAGGTTAAGTCAAAAGTTCTGATGTTCTCTGGCTACTTTTCAAGTTCAATCTTATAATGAGTATTCAAAGAAGATAATTCATAAGCATTTTAAATATAGTACACTATTTACTGAGGAAAATAGAAGAAAAGTTTGCATTCTGTGTACAAAGGGGCTGTCATGGAAAGGCAGACATAAAAGGCCAAGCAAAGGACAATGACACAACAAATAGCCATGCACTGAAGATAAATGAGTGACAAAGATGCCTAATCATCCTGAAGTAGAAAATAATCAGCTGTAGAATATTGGCAAGAGCCAATCGAGGAAAAAAATGTCTTTAGAAGATCAATATAATAGTATTTTTAAATTACTTTGTTATTGTTCAATTACAGTTGTCTGCATTTTCTCCCCACCACTCCCCCCGACCCCAGCCAAACCTACCTTGTAATACTATTTTAACAGCACACTAGGAAGAGAGCTAAAGTTTCTATTTTTAATTATTCTATGTGTTTGGTACAATTTCCTACTTTAAAATAAAATCTGTACTATTCTTTTATTTATTTTTGTTCAGTTACAGTTGTCCAACCTTTTTCCCCCTTTGCTCTCCCCTGCCCCACCCATCCCCCCACCTCCACAGTTAATCCCCACACCATTGTCTCTGCCCACAAGTCCTCTATTTCATGTTCCTTGAATTGCTCCTTCCCCTTCTTTCCCCCTCCCCTCTGATCACTGTCAGTTTGTTCTTTATTTCTATGTCACTTGTTCTATTTTGCTCATTTATTTTGTTGATTAGTTTCCACTTTTAGACGAGGTCATATGGTACTTGTCTTTCACCACCTGGTTTATTTCATTTACCATATAGTTCTCCAGTTCCATCCATGCTGTCACTAAGGGTAGGAGTTCCTTCTTTCTTTCAACTGAGTAGTATTCCATTGTGTAAATGTACCAGTTTTTTTTATCCACTCATTTACTAATGGGCACTTAGGTTGCTTCCAGCACTTGACTATTGTGAATTGTGCTGTTAAGAACATTGGAGTGCATAGGTTCTTTTAAATTAGTGTTTCAGGGTTCTTAGGGTATAATCCCAGCAGTGGAATTGCCAGTCAAAAGGCAGTTCCATTTTTAGTTTTCTGAGGAAATTCCATACTGTTTTCCACAGTAGCTGCACCAGTCAGCATTCCCACCAACACTATTCTAGTAGGGTTCCCTTTTCTCCACAATCTTGTCAGCACTTGTTGTTTGTTGATTTATTAATGATGGACATTCTGACCAGTGAGAAGTGGTATTTCTTTGTGGTTTTAATTTGCATTTCACTGATAGTGATGTTAAGCATTTTTTCATACGTCTATGGTCCCTCTCTATGTCCTCCTTGGAGAAGTGTCCAGGTCCTTTTCCTATTTTTTAATTAAATTATTAGTCTTCTGGTGTGGAGTCATGTGAGTTCTTTACATATTTTAGAGATCAACCCTTGTCCAAGGTATTGACAAATATGTTTCCCCATACAGTTGATTCCCTTTTCATTTTATTGATATTTTCTTTAGCTATGCAATAGTTTTTTTAATTTGATGTAGTTCCATTTGTTTATTCTTTCCTTTATATCCCTTGCCCTAGGTGGAGGTGTCCAACCTTTTGGCATCTCTGAGCCACCCTGGAAGAAGAGTTGTATTAGGCCACACATTAAATGCATTGCAACACATAATCACAAAAAATATCTCATAATGTTTTAAGTAACATTACAGTTTTTTGTTGGGCCACATTCACAGCAATCCTGGGTTACCTTCCAATACTATGTTGAGTAGAAGTGGTGAAAGCAGATATTCTTGTCTTGTTCTTGATCTTATGGGGAAGGCTTTTAGTTTTTGTCCCTTGAATATGATGTTGGCTGTAGGTCTCTCACATATGACCTTTATTATGCTCCCTCTATTCCCACTTTGCTGAGTGTTTTTATCATAAATGGGTGCTGGATTTTATGAAATGCTTTTTCCCAATTTATTGATATGATCATGTGGGTTTTTTTCTTTCCTTTTTTTATGCGATGGATTAAGTTTATCGATTTGTTTACACTGTAGCATCTCTGCATCCCTGGAATGCATCCCACTTGATCATGGTGTATGATCTTTTTAATGTATTCTGAGATCCAGTTTCCCAATATTTCATTGAGGATTTTAGCATCTATTTTCATCAGTAATATTGGCCTGCAGTTTTCTTTCTTTGTTGTGTCTTTATCTGGTTTTGGAATTAGGATAATACTGGCCCAGTAAACAGTTTGGGAGTCTTCCATCATCTTGGATTTTTTGCAATAGTCTGAGGAGGATGGGAGTAGGCTCTTCCCTAAATGCTTGGTAAAATTCTGCAGTGAAGCTGTCTGGTCCGGGCTGACATGTGCCAGGAGTTTTTTGATGACTGCTTCCATTTCACTAGCTGTTACCGGTCTATTCAAGCTTTCTTGGTCTTCTTGACTCAATTTTCAAGGACTATATGTTTCTACAAATTTGTCTATTTTGCCCAGGTTTTCAAATTTCTTGGCATGTAGTCATGTGTAGTAATTTCTTAGGATCTTTCTTTTGTGGAATTGGTTGTAATTTTTCCTCTTTTGTTTCTCATTTTATTTATTTAGGTCCTTTCTCTTTTTGTCTTGATGAGTCTGGTTAAAGGCCTGTCAGTTTTGCTTATCTTTTCAAAGGAATAGCTCCTGGACTTTGAATTATTTTTGTAGTCTTTGTGTCATTTAATTTGTCTCTGGTTTTGATCACTTGCTTCTCGTACTTGCTCTGGGCTTTGTTTATTGTCCTTCCTCTAGTTCTTATAGATTTGGGGTTAGGTTGTTTATTTGAAATTTTTCTGTGTTTTTCGGGTAGGACTGTATTGCTATGAACTTCCCTCTCAGGACTGCCTTCACCGTGTCCTATAGGTTCTAGGCTGTTTTGTGTTCATTTTCATTTGTTGCCCTGGCTGGTATGGCTCAGTGGATTGATTGCTGGCCTGCAAACTGAAAGGTTGTAGTATTCTGGTATACTTTTTATTCTGCCTTATGAAACACTGATTTGGAGTAATTATGTAAAGTCAACCATTTTTAAACAGGAATGATAGGTAATCCTGGTATTCTAATGCGGTATAATCTCAATTATAATTAAATATGCATATTTATATATTAATAACAACCCTCATTAATAATGTTAATAATACTTTAAAATGTGCCACTTCTTCTCCTAAGCAGAAATGTTAATTTTGTTAAAGAATAGAATTGTTGTATATTCACTCATTAATTTAGTAACCTTAGGAAATAGGCTAAAAATTTACCATTAGTTACATTCTTTTTAAAACCTCAATGTGGTTGTTTTGTGTGTGTGTGTGTGTGTGTGTGAGAGGCAGAATTTTGCTAGAGGAAGTACTAAGGATTTAAAAGTTCAAGAAATAATCAACTGAAAAAAGAGAAAACTTAGGCCTAGGGCATTTAAAATGAGAATTTAAATAAATCAGATTGGAGAGGGAATTTGTTTGTTATTAACATTAGGAAATGGTAAGATTGAACTAGAAAGGTAAGAAAAATAACACAGAAGTACCTATGCTATTCCAAGTGAAAAAAGTCTGAAATCAATTGTTTGCAGTGTCTAATCAGAGAGGGATGGAGTGAGTGTCAATACCAATGGTCATTACATTGTAGCTTTGCTGTGATGGGCTCTGTAGAGTGAACCCTACAGCCAAAGTGCCAGTGAAGCTTAAATAAGCAGAAAAAACAAAAACCTTGTAAGACCACCATTTTTTGAGAGCAAAGCCATGAATGAAGTTACTGTGGAGCTAGTGGAATATAAGTGAGGTCACAAAACTAGAGTGCAGTTTAAGAATAGCACAGGATAAAAGTGATGCTCAGTATCTGCATTTATCCTGACAATTTGAGTATCCTGGTCAGCTTGAGAATTTCTGCTAATAATCCTGTTAAGATGGAGCATTGGAGAGAAGAGAGAAAATGTATTTTTTGGTTAATATTTTTATCAGGAAACTATTTTCTTGGCCAAATTGCAATTTTTCTCTGAGTATATAGTATGAAAGGAGTATCATTTGCTATGACTTTTCCAAAGCATTTGCATTATTATAAAATATAGTTACTGTATCTAATATTTTGTGTGTGTGTATATATATATATATATGTATATATATACTTTGAGGATAGTTTTAATCTAATATCTTAACTTGCATAAGACTAACAATTCTAAAATATATTAGAAACAAATGGTAAAAATGTATAAGTGCTTCTCTTACAACTTTTCACAGGGAACTTCATTAAGTATTTAAAAACCCATTGTTCTAGCAATTATTCTTTTCCTAATTTGAGGGTTTCAAAAAATGTAAAGACAGGCAGTCACTTTTCAGACCCGAGACGTAGAACTGTAACCACAGCAATCATGTATGACACAAATTACAAGTAATTGATCATTAAAATTTGAATAACACAGTTTGTCTAGAGAGGACAAGCTGAGATAATATGACATATTTTTGTACTTTTGCACCCACCATTAAATTGTCCAAACTGCATGCTTTTCTCCACCCTCTTGTCAGGTTCCCAAGAAAGACAAAAAAGTGGTCACTGGAGAGGAACACTCACTTTTTATGAGAGCTTAGAAATTGACTCAGAGTTTGAAATTTACCAGTATACAAGTTCCAAAAGAGTCTGACTGTTTACCGCATAATTGAAACAGTTTATTGCTTTTTATGTAACTTAACTTTAGTAAATTAATTCATTTAACAAAAATATTTTTGACTACTTAATCAATCCAGGCTTCCTTATAGGTATTGGGGCACTCTGAGGCAAAGACAAGATATCAACTCTCATTGAACCTAATAGTCTAGCAGGAAACATTAGATTTTAACAAATAAGTCACTGTAGAATTTCAGAGAGTAATAGGTAATGAAGAAAACAAAACAAGAATAAGTTAGTTGGAGAGAAGTATGTTAAAGCTAATTTCAGTTGTCTGGTGGACAGTCTTTTCTGTGGAGGCAACCCCTGAGATAAGGCCTGGGGAGAGCAGACATAGGACACAACCTGGTACTGCAGGCAGAGTCAAGCAAGGGCCCAAGTGCATGAGTGAAGTGAGTGTGTTTCTGGAACAGATAGAAGGCCAATATAATTACAGCGGGGTGACCTAATGGCATATTGGTACCAAATAAAAAGAGATAAGCCAGACTATAACATGTTTCTCTGCTTCAAAGTCATATATAAGTGCCTAGCTGAGGCACTGCTAGGTCTTGTGAATGTTTTGCAAACTGTATCCCTATGACTGCAGTTTAAACCTTGGACCCACTAAGTCATTTTTTAATAGAAAACTTCCTTCCATTCTCTTTTCTATAAAACAATAATGTCATGCCTTGTCAATGAACTTTCAACTCTATGGAAGTCTCCACGTGGGATAAGGATATGATACCACAGTAATAAGGCACAGCACATGAACGTAGATATGATTAAGGTAAATAATGCTCATAGTCCTTATCACTTTTGAAACCAGTTTTTAAGGTTATGTGAGTCTATCTGTCTCATTTAGAATATGTATAACATTTGTTTTTCAATGTGAATGTAGTCTGTATACATTCAGTAGATAAAAATACACATATTAAATTATAGTAAAATGCACATATATTCTCCATTTGTGTCATAATCTGAATCACATTTTTGAGGCATTGAGGAAATATGTTAAAATCCATAAACTTCAGTACAAACATATCTATCAATCTATAAATTATATAACTTTGTGCATTTCTTTAAATTTTTAAAATACTTCAGAGTAATTTGTTATAGTAAATCCTGTATTTAACATTTTAAATTTAATTGTATGTTGATGCAAATAAAATACTTTAAATTACCAAATACCATACAGAGAGAGAACTGATGTGCATTAAATGCTATCTTTTTAAACATATGCATAGTCCTTCATACTGTGTCATTTCTCATAAGTTCCTACGAAACTTTAATCTGAGTGAAAATAAGAAAAACAGCATGTAAAACTGCAGTTTCCATAGATATTGAGGCAAGTCCCTGGTGGTCTGCAGGGGGAACCTTAGTGTTTTACATTTTTCTGGGAGAAAAGAACAAGAAATTTAAAATAATTGGAAATCCTGCCTAGTGGCCTCAGAATTCACTGGGATTATTTTATTGAACTAGGTCAACCTAAAAGGAAATTCAAATAAGAGTTTGTCACAAAGCAACAAAGTATGTGGTAGTAGAACATACAGCCTATAGACTCAAATCTGAGGAGGTAAGCTACTCTGACAAGAGAGCATCTTACGTAGAAAACTTTCATTGTGAAAATGAGTTTTTCACTACTAACATGGCTAGTTGATGAAGTTTACAAATTTATATATGTAATGTGAACACACATTATTAACCAGGAATAAAAAGAACTATTAAGAAACAGCATTATATGACAGCTCTGGGGGGGGTGGCAGTAGGGAGTGGAGCCACCTATCAAAAGGGGAAAAGAACTTACGGCCACTGACACAGTGTGGTGATTGTGGGAGGGAGTGGAGGGTATAAGGGGAACAATGGTAATGGGAAAAATACAATAAAAATATCTCTTTTTATTACAATGAAAAGAAACAGCATTATATAAGCAGATTAGAGTAAAGGCTGGTCATTAGATGATTTCTGATGTGTAGTGCACAGACTTCTTCACTCTAATTCTGGAGAGCCCTTTAAAAATGCCAGTTGGGAACATTAGTGTGAGGTACAAAAATGGACCAGGAAAACAAAAAATTGCCAAAATATACTTTCAAACATGCATTAAGGTTGCATCTAATTTAAAGTGAAAGCAGGAGAGAACTTGTGCTGATAGGAAACTCAGTAATTTGTATCAACATGTGAAGGCAAAGACAATGTTTGTGAATATAGGTGAATTTTTTAATGAAGTGACATATTTTCCAGAAAATGTATGTACTATATTTTCTTTCCTTATGACTTTCTCATCAATCATAACTTGTTTACATTAAGTATAGTTTTACAAAATAGTTCATACCACTGTTTTGTAATGAACAGAAACACAATTTCTGGTTGTTTTGTTGCTGTTGTATGTAAATGGTTGAGACTGAGCTCTACTTTGGGAAAAATGGCTTGCTTGCATTTTTCTTTAAAGATATATAATTTTATAAGTCCATTCCACCTTTGAATGTAACTTATAACCTGACCTAATATGTATATCAATTTGCCCAGGGTATTTTGATTCCAATATTACTAAACTATGATAAATGAATGTTAAAATAGAAGAAGCAATCTAATCTTTTATTATAGTTCTGGTGGTATAATACTATTGTGTTAAGATGAAAATTTTGTAGATCTTAGGCCTTTATGTATAAGATCCAGGAATAAGGGTAGGTAATAAAACACGGTCTCTCAGCTATCCCTTAGCCATTAAGTTCAAAGTCCTGGGTACTAAAAGCTTTACAGTTATTTCATATTTATTATAATAAAAGCTCACTTGTAGGTAGCATTCCTATGTGCCTTTGATAAACATTTATTTATTTAATTTTTAATTATTTTATTGTTGTTCAATTACACTTGTCTCTGTTTTCTCCCCATCCCTCCACATCACCCCAGCCAAACCCACCACCCTCCCTTCCTTACACTCTCCGCCTTGGTTTTGACCATGTGTCCTTTATAGTAGTTTTCTGAAAACCCTTCTCCCCACTGTCCCCTCCCCACTCCCCTCTGGCTATTGTTAGATTGTTCTTAACTTCAATGACTCTGGTTATATTTTGTTTGCTTTTTTCTTTTGTTGATTATGTTCCAGTTAAAGGTGAGATCATATGGTATTTGTCCCTCACTGCCTGGCTTATTTCACTTAGCATAATGGAATTCTACGCAGCAGAGAGAAAGAAGGAGCTTATACCCTTTCAACAGCATGGATGGAACTGGAGAGCATTATGCTTTGATAAAAATTTAAAGAAAACAGGAAGCTTTAGACAGCCTTGAAAATGTTCTGTTTGAATAAAAATAAATAAGACTTAGTGCTTAACACTTGTACATGTAATTTATTTTCCAACAAATTTGTTGTTTTATGGATAACTAATATGAAAAAGGCAGGTTCTCTTACCTTTAAAAAATTCCAGAGCATGGCTGGACATGGCTTTAGAAGATGTTTTTATTTCAAGAAACACTGGTGGGCGATTTTCCTTCCCATTTATTACTATAATTAATAATACTTGAAGTCTTTATAAAGTATTTCTTCAGGGAAATTCAAAACCATGTTAATATTTTTCATAACTATTTCATAAATCAGAAATATTTTCTTAATAGCTTAAAAATTAATCATATACAACTTAGCCTTTATTCAAGGTCACTGGAATAAATCAGTGTGGAAACAGGATTATAATGAAGATTTGCCATGAAGTATCTATTCACTGAGCACACAATGGCACCACGGTTTCCTCTCACTGAACCCTGGAAAAGGAATACGGAGAATCCTTTGAATGGAAGAACTGGTATTCTAATTTTGTGTCCTTGAAAGTATTACTTTATGCTGTTGGCAAAGGAAAGAAAAATCAAACTTTCATCATATGTAGTAGGGTTATTATGGAGTATAGAAGTAAAATGAATTTAAAATCCTAACTGTATTTATATAAAACCTTTTACCTTAGTTTTTTCTGTATCTGTTGCCAGTTGGCTTTGACTCAGTCTAGCAAGAGGGACTGGAATCAGATGCAAAGCACATCTTTCCATAAGTCCCAGTTAAATCTGGCAGTTCTGGTTAAACCAAAGGAACAGGAACAATCAATACAGAGATTTTCTCAGTTAGTCCTGTTACCTTTATTACTGAAATGGACACTGAAGATGAATCTGTGGGAAGGCAAAGATGATGTTGGTTCTGAAACTTCATCATCCTCAGTGGAAAAGCAACTAGAGGCCAGCTCCTGAACTTTTAGGTGCATCAATCCATATTGAGAGGTATGAACTATGATTTGTGATTTCCAATCATGATCATCACCATAATTCACAAATGATATATTTAAATAGTTTTATACCTGTTTTTTGCCTTTAGCAATTTGGAATGTACCATGAAACATTTTTCATTGAAATTTCTCAATTTACAGGATCACACAACCTACATTATTGTTAAAAATGAATTTTTTCAGACAAGTGTAGTTAATTTATTATAGTGGCAATACCATCACAGAATTTAGTGCCAGAGAAGAAATTTGAAACAATTTTAATTAGGATGATATTATATTAAATTTATATGTTTAAAAATACAATATTTAAGTAACGTAAATTAGTTAAGAATATAGATTTCTATTTAATTAAAGCAGCTGTTGCTTTCACAGCCCGGTAAAGGTATAGTTCTCAGAAGTAAATTTTACAGTGAAAACCCAAAGGGATAATTATAGTTTTATATTCACCCCAATCTGCAAGAGTTTAGACAAATAAGTGTAGTAAGAGAATGACTTCTGAAGAATGAAGTGCAATGGAGCAGTGAAATACATCAGTGAAACAATTTAGACAACAGCAACAAAAACTAAATTTGAGTCTTCCTCTGGTGAGCACAAAGTATTCAAAACAATGTATTATCAAAGTGCTTTTGTCAGCTGAATAATATGCTTGCCTTTTCATTGTTGAATTAAGCAGTCCATGCTGCCCCTTTGTCTCTTACCTCATTCTTATCTTTGCAGAGATCAGAATTATGTGGATTTCAGATGGTAATATCAGAATGGAATAGGCTTTGTTTTCATTGTTGTTCAAGTACAGTTGTCCCCATTTTCCCGTGAACACTTTCCCACACCCCACACACCCCCACCTCCCACCCTCAATCCTTCCCCGCTTTGTCTTTGGCCATGGGTCATTTATACATGTTCCTTCATGACCGCTCCCCTTCTTTCCCCTGTTACCCCCTCCCCCCTCCCCTCTGGTTACTGTCAGTTGGTTCTTTAATTCAATGTCTCTGGTTATATTTTGCTTGCTTATTTGTTTTATTGATTAAGTTCCAACTTATAGGTATAGGCTTTTACATTCCTAAACTTGTACTCCCAGACTTCACACAGCTGATTTCCTTCTTTGATCTCTTTTTAAATTTAATCTTTTTTGTATTTTTTCCATTACTACTTAGTCCCCTTATAATCCCCCAGCAATCACCACATTGTTGTCCATGTCCATAAGTCCTTTGTCATTTTTGCTCAATCCCTCCAACCCCTAAGCTTCCCCTTCCACTGACACAGCTGACATCTGCTCTCCATCTATGAGTCTCTGATTTGCTTGTTAGTTGGCAGTTTGTTCATTAAATTCCACATATGAGTGAAATAATATGGTATTTGTCTTCTCTGACTGGCTTATTTCACTTAGCATAATGTTCTCCAGGTCCATTCACACTGTTGAAAAGGGTAAAATTTTCTTCTTTTTTACAGCTGAATAGAATTCTGTTGTGTAAATGTCTCAAGGTTGTTTTATCTACTTATCTATGTAGGGACACTTGGGCTGCTTCCATATCTTGGCAATTGTAAACAGCTCTGCAATGAACATAGGGGTACTTATGTTCTTTTGAATCAGTGTTTTGGGTTCCTTTGGATATATTCACAGAAGTGGGATCGCTGGGTCAAGAGGCAGATCCATTTTAAATTTTTTGAGAGTTATGATACTGTTTTCCACAGTGGCTACACCAGTTTGCATTCTCACTAACAGTGCAAAAGATTTCCCTTCACATCCTCACCAGCACTTATTGTTTGTTGGTTTATGATAGCCATTTTGACAGATGTGTGATGGTATCTCACTGTGGTTTTAATCTGCATCTCTCTGATGATTAGTGAGTTTGAGCATCTTTTCATACATCTATGGACCATCTGTATGTCCCCTTTGGAGAAGTATCTATTCAGTGCCTTTGCCCATTTTTTAATTACTGTATTTTGGGGGCCATAGGGTGCACTGGGCCATAAGATGCACCTAGGTTTTAGAGGAGGAAAATAGGAAAAAAAAAACCCGCTCCACCCCCTCCCCACCTCCCAGTGAGCCAGGTAAGCTACATTCAGACTATAAGATGCACCCCCATTTCCCCCAAAATTTGGGGGAGATGCGTCTTATAGTCCGAAAATATAATAGGTTGTTTGACTTTTGGTGTTGGATTTTGTAAGCGCTTTATAAATTTTGCATATTAACCCCTCATCAGATATATTGGCAAATATGTACTCCTATTCTGTGGGTTGCCTTTTTATTTTGTTGATGATTTCCTTTGCTGTGCAAATACATTTCAGTTTGGCGTAGGCCCATCTGTTTATTTTTTCTTTTGTTTCCTTTGCCTGCAGAGATATGTCAGATAAAAAAGAATTTACAAGCAATGTCTGAGATTTTATTACCTATGTTTTCTTCTATGATTTTCATGGTTTGGGGTCTAAGATTTAAATATGTGATCCATTTTGAATTTATTCTTGTGTGTGATATAAGAAGGTGGTCTGCTTTCATTTTTCTGCATGTATCTGTCCAATTTGCACACCATTTATTGAATAAACTATCTTTAGCCCATTGTATGTGCTTGCTTCCTCTGTCAAATATGAATTGACTATAAAGGTGTGGGCTTATGTCTGGGCTCTCTATTCAGTTCCATTACTGATCTATGTGTCTGTTTTTATTCCAGTACCAGACTGTTTTAATTACTATGGCCTTGTAGTACAGTTTGATATTAGGTAGCATGATTCCTCCAACTTTGTTCTTTCTCAAGATTGCTGTTGCTCTGAGGGGATTTTTGTGGTTCTACATACATTTTTGAAATACTTGTTATAGGTCTGTGAAATATGTCATTGGAATCTTGATAGGAATTGCATGCAATCTATAGATTGCTTTGGATTGATAGTATGGACATTTTAATGATGTTAATTCTTCCTGTCCATGAATGGTATGTGCTTCCATTTATTTGTATATTCTTCAGTTTCTTTCTTCAGTGTCTTATAATTTTCCATTGCAGGTCTTTTACATCCTCATTTAGGTTTATTCCTAGATATTTAATCCTTTTTGAAGCAATTGTGAATGGAATTGTTTTCATAATTCCCCTTTCTGTTAGTTCATTATTGGCAAATAAAAATGCAACTGATTTCTAAATATTAATTTTATATCCTGCTACTTTGCTGAATTCATTCATCAGCTCTAGTAATCTCTTCATAGAATAACTGGGTTTCTCTATGTACAATATCATGTCATCTGCAAATATTGACAGTTTTACTTCCTCCTTTCCAATTTGGATGCTTTTTTTCTCCTTCTTCTCTGATTGCTGTGGCTAGGACTTCCAGTACAATGTTGAATAATAGAGGTGAAAGTGGACATTCCTGTCTTGTTCCCAGTCTAACAAGGAATGTTTGTCATTTTTTTTTGCTTGTCATTTTTTTTGCATTGAGTATGATGCTGGCAATTGGTTTCTCATCTATGGCCTTTATCATGCTTAGGTATGTTCTGTCTATTCCCACTTTGCTGAGAATTTTATCATAAGTGGGTGCTGGATTTATCAAAAGATTTTTCTGTATCTATTGATATAATCATGTGGTTTTTGTCCTTCATTTTGTTTATGTGGTGAATCACATTTATTGATTTGCAAATGTACTAACCTTGCATTCCCAGAACAAATCCCACTTGATCATGGTGTATGATCTTTTTGATGCATTGCTATATTCAGTTTGCTAATATTTTGTTGAGGATTTTAGTATCTATGTTCATCAGGGATATTGGCCTATAATTTTCTTTCTTTGTAATGTCTTTATCTGGTTTTGGAATTAGGATAATGCTAGCCTTCTAAAATGAGTTTGGAAGCTTTGCCTCCTCTTGAATTTTATGAAATAGTTTGCAAAGGAAAGGTGTTGGTTCTTCTCAGAATGTTGGGTAAAATTCACCTATGAAGCCATCTTGTCCAGGGCTTTTGTTTGTTGGGAGTGTTTTAACTACTGCTTCAATCCCATTAAGCGTAATCTGTTATTCAGAATCTCTGATTCTTCCCAGTTTAGTTTTGGAAGATTGTGTGTTTCTAGAAATTATATGTTTCCAAGTTGTCCAGTTTGTTGGCATATAGTTTCTCATAATACTTTCTTAGAATCCTTTGTATTTCTTTGGTGTCAGTTGTTATTACTCCTCTTTCCTTTCTGATTTTATTTATTGGGGCCTTCTCTCTTCTTGATGTGTCTGATTAAAGATGTGTCAATCTTGTTTATCTTTTAAAGAACTATCTCTTGCTCATTGGTCTTTTGTCTCATTTTTTTTAGACTCTTTCATTTATTTCTGCTCTGGTCTTTATTACTTCCTTCCTTCTACTCACTTCGGGCCTTGTTTGTTGTTCTTTTTAAAGTTCCTTTAAGTGTAAAGTTGGATGGTTTATTTGAGCTTTTTCTCATTGTTTTTAGATAGGCCTGTAAAGGTATAAATTTCCCTCTTAAGAATACTATTGTGGTGTCCTGCAAATTTTGGATTGTTGTATCCTCATTTTCATTTGTTTCAAGGTATTTTTAAAATTTCTTCCTTGATATCATTGTTAAACTGCTCATTGTTTAATAGCATGTTATTTAGCTCCCATGTCTTTGTGTATTTTTCACTGTTCTTCTTGCAATTGATTTCTACTTTCATAGCATTGTGTCAATATCTGAAATAATAATATAGTAGAAAGAATAAATAGTAGGTTAGATGAAGCAGAGGTTTGAATCAGTGTTTTGGAAGACAACACAGAAGAACTAAAAAACACCCAGGCAGAGAAGCAGAAAGAAAAAAAATGTTAAAAAATGAGGAGAGCTTAAGAAACATTCTAGACAACATTATACTCTGGTTTCTCTTCGGATCGTATAAATCTTTCGCCTTTTTCTAGACAACATGAAGTGTAACAACATCCATATCATGGGAATACCAGAAGGAAAAGAGAGCAAGCAAGGGAGTGAAAACCTATTTGAAGAAATAATGACAGAAAATGTCCCTAATCTGGTGAAGGAAAAAGTCACACAGGTCCAGGAAGCTCAAAGAGTCCCAAACAAGTTGGACCCAAAGAAGCCTATACCAAGGCACATCATAATTAAAATGACAAGTCTTAAAGGCAAGAAGAGAATCCTAAATGCTACAAGAGACAAGCAGATAGTAACCTACAAGTGAGCACCAGTTTAACTGGCATCTAATTACCTAACAGAAACATTTTGGGCTGGAAGTGAGTGTGTGAAATATTCAAGGTGATGAAGAGCAAGGACCTACAACTAATACTGCTTTACCCAGCAAGGCTATCATTTAAAATTGAAGGAGAAATAAGGAGCATCCCAGACAAGGAAAAGCTAAAGGTTAACACCAAACTAGTACTGCAACAAATGTTAAAGAGCTTACTTTAAGAAAAAAAGAAAATAAAAACAGAGGAACACAGTCTAACAATAAAATAGCACCACATATGCATCTATCAATAATCACTTTAAATGTGAATGGCTTAAATGCTCCTACCAAAAGATATAAGGTACCTAAATGGATGAGAAAACACAACCCATATGTACACTGTCTCCAAGAGACTCATCTCAGATCAAAAGATACACACAAACCAAAAATAAAGAGTTGGAGGCAGTAAAAAAGGTGGGGGAGAAGTACTTATATCCAACAAAATAGACTTTAAAATGAAGGCTATAGGAAAAGACAAAGAAGGACACTATATAATGATAAAGGGAACAATCCAACAAGAGAACATAATCCTACTCAACATTTATGCACCCAACAAAGGAGCACCTAAATATGTACGCACATCTTGATGGACATAAAGAGAGAGATTGAGAGAAATACAGTCATAGTTAGGGATTTTAGCACCCTTTGACTTCAATGGATAGGTCTTGCAGAGAGAAAATCAACAAGGAGACAGCAGCCTAAAGGACATACTAGATCATATAGTTGGTTCCCTTTTCATTTTTCTGATGTTTTCTTCAGCCATGCAGAAGCTTTTTATTTTGATGAAGTCCTATTTGTTTATTCTTTCCTTTACATACCTTGCTCTAGAGGACATATCAGTGAAAATATCGCTGCATGGACTACCCTTCACAACAGCAAGGATGGAACTGGAGAGCATTATGCTAAGTGAAATAAGCCAGACAGTGAAAAACAAATACCACATGATCTGACCTTTAACAGGAACATAATCAACAAAACAAACAAGCAAGCAAAATATAAGTGCAGACGTTGAAAAAAGAACAAACTGACAGTGACCAGAGGGGAGGTGGAGGGGGGTACCAGGTAAAAATCATGGCAGGTCGTCAAGGACCATGTATAAAGGACCTGTGGACAAAGCCAGAGGTGGGAAGGATGGAGGGTGAGGGGTGGGGGTGGGTGAGGCGGGGGAGTGGATGGGGGAAAATGGAGACAACTGTACTTGCACAACAATTAAAAAAAGGACACATTGGGTCAAATGGATTTAATTGATATTTTCAGCACATCTCATCCCAGAGCAGCAGAATATACATACTTTTCAAGTGCTCATGGAACACTTTCTAGGAGAGCCCACAGCTTAGGACAAAAAACAAGTCTCAATAAATTTAAGAAGATTGAAATCATATCAAGCATCTCGTCTGACCACAATGTTATGAGACTAGAAATCAATCACAAGAACACTGATTTTCACTTAAGAAAGCATGCACCGTTTTTGTTTTTTTAACATACTGATATATTCTCTTAGATTGAAACTGAATATTTACAGACTGAATTTTGCTATCTATACCCATAACTGTTTCTTTTTTAACTCGTTTTTCTTTTTCAATTATAATGTATATTAAATATTATTTTGTATCAGTTTCAGGTGTACAGCATAGTGGTTAGACAAGTATATACATTATAATGTGTTCCCCCTGATATTTCCAGTACCCACTTATGGCCATACATAGTTTTACAACATTCTTGACTATATTTTCTATACTGTACTTTACATCCCCATGACAATTTTGTAACTACCCATCTGTACTTGTCATTCTTTTCACCTTTTTCACCAGTCCCCCAACTTCCCACATGCACCGCTTTTTATTTACATCATAAATCTAACGCCTTTCAAACAGATGTATGAGGCTGCCTTGTCACTTAACCAAACATCCTTTTAGACATGAAAGGTTACATGCACAGCTACAGCAGACGGCCCGCATACACAAATTGGTTTATATTTAGGACCTACCCGAACAGCAGCATTTGCAATCTTTGCTATGCACTTAAATCAGCAAAGGAGGGAATATTTAAAAGAATGTTACCTAATATATTAAATGAATAAGCAAAATATGTGGTATACGAAATGTTCTTCCAAAAAATTTCAAAATAATTATGTCTTTGACCAATAATAAAATAAATATAGAAATAACAAGGAGCAATGGCATTACTTAAATTCTTATAATACCTGAAAGGCTTTTTTTCAAATAAGCCCACTGACAAATACCACTTTCAATAGTTTTAATGGAAGGTATGCACACTACCTTCAGTGTGTATATACCAAAAATAGATAAAAAATTATATTTATTCCTATTTTGTGTTTCAGTGTCTATTTTCTACCTCCCAACTTCACTTTCTAGAAAGACACCTCAGGTTGGTCATTTACTTATTTATATTTCATGAAAGTGGTAAAGATTTATAAATTAAATCCTACACATGCCCTCATGATTATAAGAAAGGTATTTATAGAGCAGAGTTAAAAGAAAGAAGCAAACACATATGTTATATTGAAAACAAATACCAAGTCATTTTCCATTACAAATAGTAATCTATATACTGATATGTTAAATATCTATATCTTAGATTGCATTTTGGAAGATGATATTATAGGAAAATTAGACAGTCGCCTTGTCACTGTAGTGAAGTTAGAAAAAAATCACACAATTTTTGTGGATTCCTAATAAAATTGGGAATGACAATCTTTTTCCAGTGTTAATTTCACTGTTTTATTATATGATGTAAAAAGCTAAGTATAATACACACTTTGTAATTTAGCTCTAATAATATAAATAGTAATAGACCAAAGATTAATAAGCTTGTAGAAATATAGTTGCCACATAAAATAAATACCCTTAGATTAAATCCTTCTCATCATCTTATGATGCCCTGAGAATGACTGGTATAAAATTCATTTGTATGTTCATTGCAAATTAAATGTTGTATATACATGTATATGGTTGAATATACCTCAGAATTCCAGTAAATTAGGAGAACTATATATTATTTGATGATAATTTATTTTCTTCTGTATTTTTTTACAAGACTTTGTTCACATATGGCTCTTCCTAAGATCAGAAATAAACTTGGGTGACTTTGACTTTGAAGTGTCTTCTATTACAGGCCAAATGGAGGAGTTGTAATTGCTTTGTGCTAATGGTTCTCTATAACACATTTTTCAAGTTTCACTTCAGGAATATTATTCACTCCTTGAAACCCAACGTTAATTAGTCAGTATTTACTATTGTACAAGTTCGTGATTCACATCCCTTGCATTTTTTAAAAAGATTTTATTTATTTATTTTTTAGTGAGGGAAAGGGAGAGATAAAGAAAGGGAGAGAAATATCAACGTATAAGAGAAACATCAATCATTTGCCTCTCCCACGCCCCCAACTGGGACCTGGCCTGCAACCCAGTCCTGTGCTCTGACGAGGAATCAGACCAGTGAGCTCTCGGTTTGCAGGACGCCCAATGCTACCCCAGTCAGGGCTGCCTTGCGTTTTTAATATTGATATGTTTGATTTAGATGTTCAGTCTTGGTGGTGCTTGTAGAGTCTTTAGTCTTTTATCTTCTATTTTATTTCAGTTTTATTTCACCTGATTTTTTATTGTCTTTTGCTTGGTTTACTTTATTTTTAACTACTCTTAGGCAGGAATATATGCAAAGCGGAGTGTAATCGTAGTCTAATTGTACATACTGGGCAATTTTTCTTCCTTTATAGAACCTCATAAGCTCTCCAAACAAGGCTGAAAGCCCCACACCTGAACAGAAAGCGCTGGGTTTTCTGCCTAATTTTAAGTTAAAATTATTTAATTATAATACTTCCACCTCTAAAGATAACTCAGGAGTGCTAAATAAAATAACTATTTTTATATATTCATAACTGTCATTTTAATATTTAAAAACAAGGAATGGCAATAGCAATTTACACAATCATTTTGGGCCACTAAATGTATCAACTTGGTCACTTAAGTCCTGCCCCCAGAACTTACATAATAATGATACCCAGAGAAACTTATGTAAATGCATATATTCCCTCCAACTTAGCATTCTTAAACTTGTCTTTCAATCTTTAGGGAGTTTAATGGATATGTTTCAGTATGCAAAAGCAAATTTAAAGCTATAAAACTTATAATTATGCTCTTTATATGGAATATTTATTACATAAAAAGGACCTGAGTTGCTATTTTGATCCTTATAAAACTATAGGTTTCTAGACTTTTAAGGAAAAAAATTCCTAAAAAGTAGAATTTTCTCTTATCTATTGATAATATTAATGTATGGCAAGTTTTAATATAAATAAAAGGTAGAGAATAATATAATTTTCTACATAATTAATGTGGGCAAAATATTTTATTTTTAAGAGAGGAATCAGATATATTTCATTATTTGCTTTGTCTTGTTAGTGGAGGGTTTAGGTTAAAGTCCTTATTATCTACAACACAGTTTTTCTTTTTAATTTGCACATGAGAATTTTCTACTATGTCTTTTAAGAAATTCAACTTTTTTAGCATCATATTTTGCAAAAATTGATTATTTACATACCTCAAATTGAAAAAAAATGTTTTAATTTAGATGGTCTGCTTTTCTTGGCCCACATTCAACTATTTCATGTTGATATCTACCATGTTAATTTCATCTGATTTTTCTTAATTTAAAAAAATAATGTTTATATTTTTTAATATTTTTGAATTGCTTGATAAGATCCAAAACTCTTGTGTAATCAGGATTATTAGCTCCACTAAAAGGTGTTTTTACTGAAGTGGACTGGATTTCTTTCCATGTAAGGAGATAGGTCAGGCTTCTACAAATTTAATACAGTTTCTTGATCCTTCATGCCTAATAGTCTAAGCATATGACTTTTTCTTATAGGAATACAATGTGCAGAACAGGGTGGTGATTAAGAGTATGGGTTCAGGAGCCAAACTCCATGGGCTTGAACTACTTCTTAGTAGTCTGAGTTTGGGCAAATAAACTACCCTCTCTGTACCTCAGTGTGCTATCTATAAAGTGATCGATATAATAGTATCTACATCATAATGTGGAAATGAGGATTAAATATTTAATAATTACAAGCATTTAGAATGATCATCAGCACAGAGAAAGTACTATACAGTACAGTTTACTGTTGAACAATGAGCTGTGAACTGCATAGGTCCACCCCCCCAGGCAGTTTGCAGCCTTGTTGTTCAAGAGTCGGCTGTATTTTCAATACACTGAAATTTGCAAATAAGGAGATCCAACTGTAATTATATGTAGATTGTTTAATGTGTGGGGGTTGGCACCCTTGTCCCATGTTGTTCAAGGGTAAACTGTGTTACAACTATTATAATTTTGTGCCAGATTTCAAATAGTAACTGATTTTGCTTTATCATCTTCCAAGGATTTAGAAAGCATGAGACAACTGAAAGCGTAATGCCACTTTAAGTAGGCATCTATCTAGAATCTTTAAGTTCTATTTAATAGTGAATTAATAGTAAATACTTTCATGGTTTCTCAAAAAAGTTGTTTTTGCTGAGGATAAAGAGTTCATACATTTATTTTTTCAGCCAATATTTGTTGATTGCCTACTCTTAGGCGTTGAACAAATGGGCCCTAAATGTCTGCCTCAAAGAGCTTACATCCTAATAGGAATCCAAAAAAATAAATATAAGTAAATTGTACAGCAATATGTGCTAAGAAATGCAAAAAGAGAGATAGGATATATGAAGTATTAGGACTGAGAGTGATCGTAATTTTAAATAGGTTAATAAAGAAATATGCATTTTACTAGTGATTATATGTCATTTGTCATCCATTCCGCTTTGTCATATATGGATTCACAAAGTTAGTTATTTTGTGGCTAAAAGCACAATCCTTAAGTCTGGGTGGTAATTAGTTGCCAGGTATGCAAATTAATAAGAGCAACAAAGCTGCATCAAATTTTGCTCTAAGTTGAACATTCCTCCATGGGAAATATTATATAATTTGTGTAATTACTTAATTTCTCTAGATTTAGTTTCCCCATCCTCCAAGGCAGAACAAACCTACCATAAACAGTTGTGACAATCAAATCAAATAGAGATAGAAAAACATTTGTTCAATTCTAACTACAGATATAACGCTCCCTCTTGCAGAGCCCTAATGCTTTTCTTTTGAGAAGGGCCTAGTTATTAATTTATTTTATTTAAAAAGCCCTTACATTTCAATAACTCTTTGACGGGAATTATTCTAAGCACTTTAAAAGTAATTACTCATTCAGTCCTCATAACCACAATTAAGTATTTATTATTCTCATTTTAGAGATGAGGAAACTGAGGCACAGAAAGTTTAACTATGTTGTTCAAGATTACAAGACTAGTAAATGATAAGGAAACTATTGTTAGTAAGTTTTCTTCATGTGTATGCTGTTCTGCACAGGTAGGTATGAAAGACCAAGCTCCCCACCTCATTCTTGCCAGGCCAAGTAGGAAAAGGCACCACACCTTCCAGCTGATACAGTCCTGTGCCAGGACACAGGATCAGATGAGGGGACTTTGAGGGGGGTTTCAGTACCCAGTCAGGCTCCTTTTGCTTTTTGTATTCCATTGATCTGTCTGCATAAGAAACATCCAAATCTATAGAGAATTTTTATGAGGTCATTTAAGCCATGATGGTCATGATGGTATATGAAGTCTCTCTGGAAAAAGTCCAGCCATTGTTAATACAATGAGAATGGTTTGTGCAACATTGATGTAACCTGGCAGCCAAGGAAAGTGGACTGTAATGCACATGTGTGAGCAATGACAACTTCATTGTACTAGTCAGTGGGGGTGGCAGATACCCTTGAGTGAGCATGCGTACTGTGTGAGTCAGATTCAAAATGACTGAGTGAGTAGAGCAACAAATCTGCATCAAATTTAGGGCTAAGTCGAACATTCCTCTGTGGGAACTATTTGGATGATTCAGAAGGCTGCATATGGGCAACTGGTGATTGGCAGCTTCATCACAATAGTGCACCCACTCATGCATCACATCTGGTGCAGAGCTTTTTGGTGAATCATCAAATCACCCAGGTGACTCAGTCCCCCTCCAGCTGAGATTTGGCACCCTACAAGTTCTGGCTTTTCCCAAAACTAAAATCACCTTTGAAAGGGAAGAGATTTCAGACTGTTGATGAGATTCAGGAAAATACGACAGGGCAGCTGAAAGTGACTGGGAGAACTGTGTAAGGTCCCAACTGTGTAAGGTGCCTACTTTGAAGGGGACTGAGGCATCAGTGTCCTATGTACAGTGTTTCTTGTATCTTGTATCTTCTTCAATGTCTATTTTTCATATTACATGGCTGGATACTTGCCAGACAGACCTCATATGCCATGGAGCAATATCTCAAATGCTCCAGAGAATGACAGTTTTTGAAGCTTATTTTATACACTAGAATCAAAGATGATGTAAAGAATTCACATGAAATATGTTGGTGGTAGTGTAGATTAAGGAGGTGGAAGAAAGCAAAGTGAGAAAATCTCTAGAACTGAATAAAAAGCAAAGTGGAGAAACATGCTTTTTTACACTGGTGGATACAGAATAGTTAATAACTAACCTTCCTAACTTTTACAGTATATAGCGATGGTTTATATAGTATACAGTACACAGTGAAGGAGAACAAGATCATAATAAGAGGTTCTATGGTCTCTGGCTCTGGTGGGCTTGTGCTCTGTGCATGTGATCACGCCACCGAGGGGTCTGAAAAAGAAAATTACTCTGATGTTTTAAAGGTATGTTCTCCTAGATGCACGAGAATAAAGGAAGGAGCTCACTAAAGATAAATATTGATCTTGACTAAGGAAGCTATATGCCTGGGACATGGCTACCCATCATGGTCCACCCAGTTAGGAATTTGTGATCAGACCATCCAGCATTGTTTTTTTGTTCACTGAGCTTGTCTAGACTGCCCTGTGGCCCACCTGAGCTTGTCAGGGTTACTGCATAGCCCCTTTTTGTTCACAGATCCTTAGGAAAATTTTACATGGTCCTAACTGACCCTCCCCAATCACCTGCCACATAGTGAATTTTTTTCTTGTGAGAGATATAAATAGTAATATACTTGATCATAAACAAAGTATGACAAATGCCAGTGCATACTGTGATTTTTGTCATTCTTTATTTGGAACAAGAGCTCTATTTGCACTTGAGGGAGAATGAATAGCAAATGCACATTCTGTGCTTAAACTGTCTTGTGTTTGAGCATTTTGCTGGGTTCAGAAGGTTTACCTTTTGAATCTGTATCTCCCTATTTAGGAATAGGCTTGTTCTTGCATTTAAGCTCAAACAATATCAACAGCATAAGAAATAATACAGCATATGTTCCCTTAAACAATGTCTATTAGGGATACACCCTGTGGTGTTGAGGGAAGAGGTGAACACCATAATATTTGTCTTTCCTGCCAAGGGGAAAGTTTTTTTTTTAAAAAAAAGGCCTCACTGCCCCTCATATTCCAGTAGCTCTGAACTCTGCCTACACACTACAATATTATGGGATACTTTTGTGTGTGCCATGGAAAACACCACACAGTTTAAATAGACGTTATGGGGATGGGGCCTGTTGCCCAGGGGATTCTCAGATACCCCTATGTTCACAGCAGCACTATTGATGATAGCCAAGTGCTAGAAACAGCCTAAGTGCCCATCAGTAGATGAGTAGATTAAAAAACTGTGGTACATTTACACAATGGAATACTATGAAGCAGAACGAAAGGAGGAATTCCTGCCTTTTGCAACAGCATGGATGAAACTAGAGAGCATGATGCTAGGTGAAATAAGCCAGGAGATGAAAGACAAATACCATATGATCTCACTTATAAGAAGAATCTAATGAACAAAATAAACTAATGAGCAAACCAGACCCACAGGCATGGAAACATGGAACAGACTGACAACAGCCAAAGGTGAGGGGGGAGGGGAGGAATTGTGGAAAGAAAGGGGAAGGGACGAGCCGAAGCACATGTATGAGTGACCCATGGACATGGACAACAGTGTGGGGACTGACTGCAGGAGCAGGGGGTGGGCTGAGCAGAGGAGGGCAAAGGGGGAAAATTGGGACAACTGTAATAGAATAAACAAGAATAAAAAGTAATAAAAATAAGAGCAATGAAAAGATGTCCTCAAGTGAAGATGAAAAGAAATTTTTAATTAAAAAAAAAGTTGCCCAGGAGATTTCTTTAGTTCCAGCAGAGCTGAGAATCACTGATTAAACGTGAAAAAGCTGGAAACGTTGTCACCAGCCCTACACTGGGGCCCTCGTTAAGTGAAGCCTCTCACCTTCAGCCACAGGACCGTAAGTCCAGGGAATACCAACCTATTAGCTGGGGATTGCTTATTAGGACGTAACATAACTCTTTGCTGAAACTCTTTGACCAGCCTCACTCCTGGTGCTCTAAAGTTCCAGTCTGCAGTCATTAGAAAGGATCAAAGAGCCAGGTGGTCTACTTCCAGGAGCCACCGCTAATTTCCTGTATCAAAGTTCTTAGCGTAGTGCTTGGCACATCACATGCCTGCAGCAAGTGGCAGTAGTTATTAGCAGTTTCACGGAAAATTTCTCTCAAATTGGTATACTTTCTGTTATTAAATAATGATGACTATGTAAAACATTTATAACTCCTTTATGTCACATTTGCCAACTAAGTCAGAGGGAAATTTATGGGAGCAAGTTACATCTATGCTCTCTGCTCATTGTAAGATGTTCTGTTTTTATACATCATTTGTTTGCTTGTTTATGTCATGATTGATTTCAAATAAGATTATATAGCATGAATATTAATATATCAGAAGCACATTAAAGTCATGCCATTAAGTATTTATTAAAGTTAAAAAGCAAACAAAATATAACCAGAGACATTGAAGTTAAGAACAATCTAACAATAGCCAGGGCGGGGGTGGGGGGGTGGGGGCGGGGACAGTGGGTAGAGGGGATTACAGGAACTACTATAAAGGACACATGGACAAAACCAAGGGGGAGGGTGGAGAGGGGGGAGGGAGGTGGGTTCACCTGGGGTGGGGTGGAGGGATGGGGAGAAAAGGCATACAACTGTAATTGAATAACAATAAAAAAAAATCACATAGGGTCAAAAGTTATATAAGGACAAAATTTATAAAGTTTTTTCATATGAGTATATATATTTTTTAAATAAGGAGGTCTTTACTACAGGAAGAGTCTTTGCTGTCTTTTCTACTTTTTTTAAAGCTTGTATAAACAAATAGTTTATTATCTAACAATAGTTAATGATCATATCTGGTAGTTTGGAAGATAGTGTTAATATAGATCACAAAGGCCAAAATAAATCAATACATACCACATTTGACTTTCCACTTCATAATAGAGACGAATGCAAAAAATATATGTTTTATGTATTTTACCATTTTCATAATATCTTACTGAAGTCAATTTAAAATATAGATTATTCCCCCAAATCAGAGTAATAATGAAAATAAAACTCTGCAGACTAAAAATAGAAAAATAAATTAAAAATCACATGTGTATTATTAGACTTCTTCAGAGAAATAGGGCCAAAGGAATATATATACATATGCAGACATAGATAGTAGACATATAGATATGTGTGCACTCACACACGCACACAAACAAGTCCCGAGATCTCCAGGCTAAGGTAACAGGCTGGAAGCACAGAAGAGCTGATGGGTTCGTTCTAGTCTGAGTCTGAGGCTTACGGTCCAGGAGAGCCAATGGTGTAAATTCCAACCCAGAGACTGGCAGGCTGGAGAGCCAGGAAGAGCTGATGCTTAGGTTCAATGCAGGACAAAGCCAGCGTCTCAGATGGAGAACAGTCAGGTACAAGGAACACGCGCGTTAAATGTTGGATGTTCAGACTTTTTCTATTCAAGTTTTCAACTGATTGACTTAGGCACACAAATACAAAGACAACAATCTTCTGTACCCAGTCTACCAATTTAAGGTCAATGTCATCCAGAAACCCCTTCAACAGTGTTTCAAATCTCTTAGCTTCTGGAGAAAAAAGATATTAAATCTGTCACTGGTCTCAAAAACCATGTAGTTAGCCTCCGGCCCCATTCCAGTATATAATGGCACACGCTCCAGACCTCTCCCAGAGCACTCCTTATTTGTAGTCCAGAGACATAAGGCTGCTATAGTTCGATGTCAACCAAAGATCTTCAGGCAGTGTAGCAAAGGACGGGAGGAGCAAGTCTTGGTGTGTAAGCCAAATGGGCCAGCTATCTGTTGTCTGACAGCTGTCTCGAAGAAACAGCTGAGAAGAGGATTATAAAGCATGGCAAAACTTGCAGGCTAAAGTCATATTTTTCAGATGACTTCAAGAAAACCACGGAGTTACAAAGTATAAATAATGGAAAAATGAAAAAAATGCAATTTAAGAACTTAGTGAAAACTCATCTCAATCCAATTAATTTTAAAATGTCCTGTAATAAAATTGTAACTTTCATCATTTATTATTTCCATTGAAAGAGGAGTCTGGTCTAATCATCTCAACACATAGTTTAGAATTTAAGTCTCTAAATTTAATCCTTCTATTACATGGTTACTCCAGCCAGGCTTATGTTGAAGTAAGTAAGCAACAGCATGTAGAAAATAATAAGTATCATCACTTGAACTAATTTCCAGTGTATTTTATTCATGACTACATGGCCGAGGCAATGTTTCTGGTTGGTTGTGGTCAATTAAATTAACTAAATTCAATTTTTTTCTAATTTGAACAATTTCATTCAGAATTGCAGTTTAATATAGTAAAAATGTTACTATATTAATCTGTGTATCAGGAAAATATGGATAACATATCAACTTTTAATAACATAGAAAAGAAATGCTAACCAGAAAACCCCAAATTTTACCTTAGGGGATGATTATAGATATATAATCATAATCAATTATGCACAAATGCATTGTCCAAACATATCATCCAAAGCAGACTTATGTTTAAAAGTTTTAATGTAAATGTTATAATTTTCTTGGAGTCGTGCCAATGGTCACAAGATTGTATCGATGCCACTCTCCATAGTGCTTGACTATTGGTAGGTGACTAAAGTTGGCACTTACCCACTTCCAGCAGTATAGGTCATTGTGAAAGTCAACCACACCTAGGGACCCTCTATCAAAACACTAAACCTAAACAGCAATAAAAATAAAACAAATAATTTGTTATGGAAAGCACAAAATATGTAAAGGAATTTGGTGTCAAAAAGGCAAATGATATTTCATAAATGGAAAAAACAAACATTTGTGCAAAAGAAATAGAATCAGAATTAAATTTCATTTAAGATCTAGAGTGTAATATATGTTGATAGACATTAAATGTAAACAATAAGGATATGTGTAAGATAAGAATATTTTCTACAGGAGTGACATTGTGAAAAATGGCAGAAAAAAGGGGCACTCAAAAAACTAGTCCTTCCACTGAAACCATTAAAATCTGGCAAAGGCTTACAGAATCAATCCAGGTTTTAACACAAAACTTTTATCAACCAGAAGACTGCTGAAGAAAAGGGCTGCTGATTTTTAGTAAGAGGTTATTGTGGAATTTTTACTTGCATGCCTACCATCTCCCATTCACCAACATCTAATGGTGAACATGGGGTGGTAGCTGTGTGCTTCATGCAGACTGCTGGTTCCAGGGGGCTAATATGGACCTGGTTGTTCGAACACTGTGGTTGTACATTTTGCTATGTTTATAGTTGTATAGTTTGTTTTAGGTTTTTGCAGCTTGTATTCCTTGGCATGTGTGGTCACTGAAGTTTCTTCATTATCTCAGGGGTCAGCCAGTAACTTATAGGGACTTCCTTAAAAGTTTTGAGCCTAAAAAATGAGCCAGGTCTTTTTAGCCTAGCTGTGAGCTGGTCACTCTTTCAATGCTAGCTAAGTCAGGCTGCCTACAGCTCTGTCTTTACCTCTTTTTAAGACTTTGCAGTTTTGTCTTTGCCTCCTCTTTGCACAAAACCCATAGATCCACCAAAGGTGCAAGCTTAGGATTTTCTCAACTATTTTCTGAGTGTTTTTCTGGACACTTCTTCTTGCCCCCAATATACATGAAGGACTTTGAGCTCTTCTTTTGCGTTGTTGTTTTTTTTTCTTTTTTTCCCTCAAGAGACTCTCTCCTCTATTTCTCCTTATCAGGCTTTTGTGTCTTTCTGCTACTTTACTTGTTTGCTGTTCTTATTTCAGGTGGGCACAAATAGTATTACCTCTAAATCTTTCACCATATGTGGCTGCCTGGGAAATGGTAAGGAAGCTCATCAAAAATATTAAAAATAGAACTACCCTATTATCCAGTAATATCACTTATATGCATTTATTAAAAGAAAAGGAGCTCTGGCTGGTGTTGCTCAGTGGATTGAGCACCAGCCTGACAACCAAAGGTTGACTGGTTTGATTCCTGATCAGGGCATATGCCTGGGTTGCAGGCCAAATCCCCAGTAAGGGGCACACAAGAGGCAAGCACATACTGATGTTTATCTCCCCCTTTCTTTCTCCCTGCCTTCCACTCTGTCTAAAACAAATAAATAAAATGTGCTGACGGATGTTAACTACACTTACTGTGGTAATAGTTTTGCAAAATATACAAATGTTGAATCATTATGTTGTACACGTGAAGCTAATATGTTATATACCAATTTACCTCAATAACATTTTTTTTCCTAACTCAAAGCTATTTTTTAAGAGAGTGTAGATGTTTGCTTCTTGGTGAGTTACTAGAAAATCTTCATAATATATTATCAAAAAAGCTTAAAATTTTAAAATGACAGAACAACTGTTTTGGTAGGAGAAGGTAAGAGAAATTTTTAGAAAGTCTATAGCAGACATATGATTTTCTTGATGGAGAAATAAAAATAGAATTTTAAGCAGAGAGATGATTGAATTGATGCCAACCCAATGGGACAATGCATATTATATTCAAGGAAGAAAGAAGCTTCATTATCAATATTAGCAGTATTTAATTCATTCATTCGCCAAATATTTATAGAGCATCAAGTACATGTGACATAGCATATTTAGTGACACAACAATTGAGTTAGATAGTTCTTTAATCATACCTACTGGTGAGAGCTGTATATAACTATGAGTAGCAATAAATTAATTCATTTCCTTAAAACTCCTGTTAACAATCTGATTCTATTGCATAAAAAATAAAATATATTCATATTTCCACTCAGAAAAACAATAGTCTGCATCCATATTCATTCATTTATTCCATTATATTAAAAGCATTTATATACACTGTATGTTCTAGATGGAATAGATCTAGTTAAAAGGCCCAGCTGCAACATTCTACTAGGCTCGTACAAGTTATTAGTTAACTACTACTGATTGGCGAATGTATTAGGCTTTTCTTAGAACCCCAAATTTTCAGTCATTATTAAGACTCTAAGGTATTTGCTGCTGTGGAAAAATCGCAGCCTAAGGTCTCCATGGTAGAAGTCTTTGTAATTTGTTCCTGTCCTCCCTCCGTCTCTCTGGAACTGCCATGTTCCCATCGATGGCCTTCCCCCCTGATTCAGATCTTTGATGTACAGTAGTTATTTTGTGAGGATTAGTCATTGGTTCATGTTCTTCTCATTCAACCTCGCAATTTTTTTGAAAAAAAATTTTAATTTTTGTTTTTATTGATTTTAGAGAGAAGAAGGGAAAAACAGAAACATTGATTTATTGTTTCACCCATTTGTGCATTTACTGGTTGACTCAAAAATTTTTAAACTTATTTAATTGAATGCTTTAACCTTTATAATTAAAGCATATGTGGAAGTTCTTGGCACATATGAAGTAATAAATATACATTAATTTAATGAACCAATGAGGAAATGCATATTGGATATTTCTTCCTGCGGCCATGACTACCCACTTTTACTGAAAACAAACATTTCTACCTTCCCATTTGGATTTTCAAAAAGATATTGCATGGAAATATCAAACCAATTAGACAATGCAACTCCGTATAATCATCCTCGACCTCCTCATTCTCGTATCTTAGCTGTATAAACCACAATTACAGTTACTGTGTGTGGTCAAATGTAAATCCAAACTCAGAATTTTACAGACACCCTAGTATTTAGGAGAGCTATCTAATAGACTACTTTAAGGTAAAACTAAACTCAATTTATTTAATTCCCCCAAAAGCCTCTCTTTTAATTTGCTAAACTAAAAGAAAGCAAACGAAGGCAGCCAGCTTTAAAAGTTCTTAACATTTTTTCCTCTCCTCTTTTTTACTGTTGTTCAAATACAGTTGTCTCCATTTTCCCACCACCACTTTCCCTCGCCTCACCCCCGACCTCCCACCTTAATCCTACCCGCTCTTGGCTTTGTCCATGCGTCCTTTATACATGATCCTTGACAACCTTTTCCTTTCTTTACCCTGTTATCCTCCTTCCCCCTCCTCTCTGGTCACTGTCAGTTTGTTCTTTATTTCAATGTCTCTGGTTATATTTTACTTGCTTATGTGTTCTCTTGATTAAGTTCCACTTACAGGTGAGATCATATGTTTTTATCAAGGAATAAACACGGGCTTTATACGTACCTGGCAGGGGAGACACCATGATCACAAAAGTGGTTTTCCCAGGGTGAGGCTCATCCATTGCACTCTGGTGCAGTGGGTATCCATGTGCTGACCCCTGCAATTTCCCAAGTTTGGGAAACTCGGGCATAATTTGCAGTAGTGGGGACTGTGTTCACACTCTCCCCTAAAGAAAAAAAAAAAAAAACAGGCTTATACAACACTGGCTAATAATGATTTCCACAAAATATTTGCATGAATTTTCAATTTAACCATTACATTAAACTAATGCAATAGTATGTCTTGCACAATTTTTCTGCTAAAGTATATAAACAAGATAAAATTCTTATCGACCTAGAGAGGTCGTAACACAATTTACTATATATTTTAATTAAAAAGACAGATATAGCATTTTAAAGTTAACTATTTTATAGATTTTGTTGTAAGTTCTCAATTATTGTAGATGTGTTTTCTAGGAGTAGTCCAGAATTTAGAATAGAGTCTGTGTCAAGATAAACACTCAAAAATTGGGAAAAATTATAAATAGGAATGAATAGTTTTTGAAATAATCATTGGTCAAAAGAAAGCATTCACAGTTCCCTTATTCTCAATTATTTACCTACTATCCGAGAAGGAATAGCGTATATACATGCTATTTTCATACAAATATAAAAAGACCCCACCAAAATCTAGTCCTTAATAAAGAACAATAGAATGGCTAAACCTCCAATCATATCAGAACAGAAAAGGGGAAATACAAGTTATCATTCCAGGAATAGGAGAGGCGCTCTTACTACAGAGACTATAGACAGAAAATGGATGATAAGT
Source organism: Desmodus rotundus (assembly GCF_022682495.2). Classification (NCBI taxonomy): domain Eukaryota; kingdom Metazoa; phylum Chordata; class Mammalia; order Chiroptera; family Phyllostomidae; genus Desmodus; species Desmodus rotundus. The sequence goes on from NC_071397.1 coordinate 27,850,165, forward strand.
AAAACTATGCCTATAAATTAAATCACACTGGTTAAATTAACATATTTTTTACAAAACAAACAACAAAGCTTACTCTAGAAAGCCTGTATGATGAAACTGTAAAATATTGCTGAAAAAATTAAAGATGACTTATGGAAATAAAGAGATATACTTTTGTTATGGATATGGAGACTCTGTATTGTTAAGATGTCATTTCTTCCCAAACGGATCTGTTCATTCAATGTATTCCCAGACACAATACCAGTATAGTTACTGATGGAACTTGACAAACTGATTCCAAAACCTGTATGTATATATAAAGGACCTAGATTAGGCAAAAGCAACTCTGATAAAAGACGCCAAAATTAGAGGGATAACAGTTATCAAGAAAGACAGTGCTGTATTATTGTCATAAGCACTGACAATGAAGGAATGGAGTATAAAAAGTAGTCTGGTAAAAGACTCACATATTTTTATTTTTATTTATTTTTTTAAATTAATTAATTTATTTTTATTCAGTTACAATTGTCTGCATTTTCTCCCCATCCCTACACCCCACCCCATTTCCAAAAAATTTTGCTGAGACAATTGGATATCCATATTTTAAAATGAATAAATAAATCACTACATACTTAACTCAAATTGGATCATAAACCTAGCATAAAACCTATAAAACTATCAATCTTCTAGAGGAAAACATGGGAGAAAAATCTGGAAGTTTAGTTAGGCAAAAATTCCTTAGCTATTATACCAAAAACACAATCCACAAAGCACACATGGATAAACTTGACTTATCAGAATTAAAAATTTCTAATCATCAAAATGTACCAATAAGAGAAAAAAATGACAAAGCACAGATTGGAAGAGAATGTCTTAAAGTCACATATTTGATAAAGGATCTAGAATATAAAAGAATTCTTCAACTGAATTAAAAAATCATCACAATTTTAAAAATGGCCAAAATATTTGAACCGATGCTTCACCCAAGAAGATATACAAACAGCAAGTAGCCACATAAAAAGACAGATGCCCAACATCATGAGTCATTAGAAAACTAAAAATTAAAACAACCTGGGGAAACTGCTGCAGACTTTCCAGAGTGGCTGACATTCACACAGCAGACCACACCAAGCTTTGGCGAGAAGGAGGGGGCATTACCACTCTTCATAGATTCTTGTTGGAATGCAAAATACTACAACAGGTTTGGAATCCAGTCTCTTAAAATGCTTGTTTTTAATTTTTTTATTGTTGTTCACCTGTGGTTGTGCCCATTTCCCCCTATTACTTTCCCCTGCCATTCCCACCCCCACCTCCCACATTCAATCCCCCCCACCTATTTTATAATCTCACCATCCTATACCTGGGTACTTACCTGAGAAAAATAAAAGTATGTGTTCCCCTTACAAAGAGACAAGCATGAGTTTCGTATCAGCTTTATGTGATAACCAAACAACAAAATCTAATCACAATACAAGCGACTCTTCTGCTATTCTCTTATCTGTCTTCGATGTACAATTCCCTTTTACTTTTGAAAGTAATTCTAGATGTAAGAGAATGTAGGATATGCCATTTTATCCTTTTACATCTATGCTTTTAAATGTTTACTACTCTACATTAACACAGCTTGAATTTCACATTATTTCTTTTAATTATTTTATAGCTAGAAAAATACACTACTTTAGAAAGTTGCCTTCAGTTTTTCAAACTACAGTACAAAAGTATTTACATGTGATGTGTTCTTACATTTTGCTATTGTACTTCGTGTCCCTTTACTTTCCTTGTCAGGTGTTTCCTGTATCCCAGAAGTGAGTGGAACAGTTGTTTAGTGCTGTTAGGTAATTTAATAACAATTAGCTTTTAAGCTTCTCTTCATATTTCTTACCAGTTGCTGGGTTTTATCATCACTTGTCAGTATAGCATATTATGCATTGTAATGTCAAAGGGCATTACTTATTTTAAGGGGAAATGCTGAAATGGAATGTGCGACTGATACTATAACTTTGGAATAACAGTATGAATTTTGCCATACAAGCAATGTCTGCACTCAACTTTCAAATCAATTGAAAGAAAAGAGAAATGGTCAAGATCTATTATGATGGCTTCTCCCAATAATTTTGGTGTTTTTTATTCAAAATCACACATTTAACAAGTAAGGTGTACACATTTATAGGTGCAAAGAGTAATTTTAAGATTCATAACATGCCTTGTTCTGATTTCTGCTGATTATGAGCCTTAGGGGTATTATTATACAAAAGATAAAGGAAGCTGAAAAGTAGGAATTGTGTAAAGAAGTAGGTGTAATATGGCATACCTTTAAATGAATTTTAAAAAATTACATGCATGTGTGAATTTATTTTAAGCATAATTAAACATCTTAAAATTACAAGTAGTAGAGATTTATTAAAATAAATTTACAAATGGTGCCAGGCACTGAATATGATTCTAGAAAGATAATTCTGCAAAGTATCCCTTTGTCTTTACTCTGTCACATACACACACACAAATTCCTGAGCATATTTAGTAAACATAACTTTGATTACAAACTCTGATCACAAATGCTGAAAATCTATATCTGTTTTCTCTCTGAATTAAAATGAAATTTTGATTGATCCAAGTGAGCTGACTAGGTTCATTAGAGTTTTACATAAAGCAGTTTAAATGCTAACAAAGTAATCTCTGTTATTCTGAATACAGTCACTAAGTGTTGCAAAATCACAACTCAGACATGACTCCACAGTAATGGAACTGCTGTACGATTGCTGATTTAATGTGAATTTCAAAGCAGCCCATGAAAAGGTCTCCTCACTCCAGTGCTTAATATTTTTAGGGAAGCTATCAAATAGAAAAGCAGGGTTATTAACCACCATGTTTTTCTATACTGTTTTATGTGTTCTAGGCACCATATGAAATGACATTCACTATCATCAAATGCACTGATTTAACATATGTAATTAATTCCAAAATTACTATAGTTGCATGCAAGGTAAAATATTTTTCAGTTAAGATAAATGAAAATAAAAAATCTAAAAAAATAGGAAAATTTTCACACATATGTCATATTAATTTTAAATGACTTGAGAAAATTAGCTAGAACTAATATGTTTCTTTTCAATATGGAATATGTATATTTTTCCCCAATACTCTTCCCCATGTATTTAAAGACATATACTCAGGGGCTAGGTGGAAGTGGGCAAAGGGAGCAAAAGCGGGGACAACTGTAATAGCATTAAAATGAAGAAAAATCCTTACTTAGCTCTTAGTATTCACAAAATGCCATACTACATGTCTGGAAATACGTGAATATGTATTTTCAACAATTCATCTTTCAGCTCTGTTTTTACTTTGCCAAGCTTCACTTTGCACACGAGTCAAAATTGCTTCACATGCATTATCAATGATAGATTTCTTTTTTTTCCTTACCTGAGGATATGTGTACTGATTTTTAGAGAGAGAGAGGGAAGGAGGGAGAGAACAAGTGAGAGAAAAACATAAATGTGGGAGAGAAACATCGATTGGTTCCCTTCTGGATGCTCCCCAACTGAAGTCGAACCTGCAAACTTTTGGTGTGTGGGATGATGGCTCCAACCAACTGAGCAACCCAGCCAGGGCTCAGTGACAGATTTCTAAAGATGTTTATATTTCCTAAAGTGTACTGGTATACTAGTTAGGATTCTGGTGGCTAATATCAGCAATTCAAGAAGAATAATGTAAGTCACAAAAGAGGAAGAGTTGCATAACTCATCCAGCTTAAAAATGGTCAAGTAGCAATAGCTGAAGCGGAGGAAAAACTAAGACACAATATGTAAGTTCTCCTTATATATCTTTTTTCCTTCTCTGTACGCATTGTCCTCTACACTTGGCACTCTCTAAATGCAAAGAGTCTTTATTCACCTAATAGCAATAGGCCTGCCAATAATTTCAACTTTTTAGTGTTAGACCTTCACCTATTTATAAAAAGATGAGACAAATTTGTTTGCCCACAAGATAGTTTCTGCAGAGAAATGCATCTCTCAGTTTCTTCACTTTGGGAGTACATATTATAAGTAAGGATTTTCAGAATTAGTTAACTTTATATCCGAATTTAAAGGGCTAAATTGTTTCCCTCTCTTTTTTCCTACTTCTATTCTGTTGGCTTGCTACACAGTTTGGTATGAGCTTTTAAAGGAAGATGTCTGATACCATCCCACTTATCATTTCTCAGTCAATTATATCTAACAGAAAGACTTTTTTTTAATCATGCATCTCTTTTAATCAGGGGAAAGTTATTTCCAGAAACTTCTAGCGAGCTCCACTTCAAGTTTATTTGGACAGAATTCAATTACATTTCCATATCCTACCTACAAAAGTGAGAAAGTGAAGTTTTTGTCATTTCAAGTCCTCCATAATTGGAAGCAGTTTCTTCTAGTGAGTAATGAAGTAGAATATGTTTGAATAGGCACCAATGTGTGCTAACTCTCTCTGGCTCCCAATTCCAACAAGAGAGAGCAGCGCCTTTGTCATACTTGGATGGTTGGCTCGAGAAGTGTTGTTTCAGAAGAACATGGCAGCTCTCTGGGATGCTGAGAGAGGGGTAGCTTCCGGGAAAATTGTCTGTCCTGTTAGGTAGGTAATGCCACGAATCCTATAATTACCTCCTCAGCTTTTTATTGCATCCTTCCTTTTAAATATAAAATTGAAAAACTACCCCCACAGAGAATATGTTTGAGTTACATTATTTTGGATCTATAACATTAAATTTTGAATACTTTTACACTTATGCTAAGAGAAACCAACTCAAGGCCATGACTCACATCTATATCCCCTTCCAAATTCAGTACTTCTGGCTGTTAATTCATTCCTCTCAGTTGCTCAGTGTGGCTTTCAAAAGACTACTTTATTGTTTAGAACAGTTTTGAGTTCATAGTAAAATTGTACTGACATTAAAGAGAGTTCCCATATGAATATAGTTTTTTAATGATCAAGCAACATATGGAGTAAGTTACAAATTTATCACTACCAATATTTTGAACATGCCAAAACAGAGATTAAGAACTACCATCAAGTTCAGGGAGAAAGAGAACTGACAGCGGTTTCAGTTGATTCTAGTGGGTTCCATCTCAAGCTTTTTGAGTTTCAGCCTATCCCTGATCTCCCCAAGTGTATATCCATCTTCTTTTCCAGACTGCTTGTCCTGAGGACTTCCGGCTCTAACATCACATGCAAAAGCAAGGTATGGTTATGTATGATTGCATATGATTGCATATATATTCTTCCTATTCAGCTTTTCTGATTGAACTTGTCATGTATATGTAAATAGAAATACACACAATTGTAGTTTTACTTGGAATATTTAACAGTCTTCTCAGTAATCTGTAGAATGAAAGAAAATCAGAAAGCATATAGAACACTTGAGCAGCACTATCAATGAACTTGACCAAATAACAATAGAATATATGTGATTTTCAAGAACACTTGGAATGCTTATTAGGAAATAGACTGAGCCATAAATCAAGTATCAATGAAATTTAAAATGAATGAAATCAAAGTGTCAAAAGTCTCTAAATATTTACAAACTAATATCCAAGTATTAAAGAAATCACAAGAGAAAAAATATATTTTTAAAAATATAACAATGCAAAGCTAATTCTAAGAGTAACATGGAAATGTAAAGAGCTTAAAATAGACAAAGAAAAATCTTGATAAAGAACAAATTTGAAATACTCAAATGACCAAATAAACCTACTGGCAAAAAAGTAAAGGACAAGCACCACCCACTGTTGGTTAAGCAAGTAACAGATGTAACAAGACTCAACATTGTTGCCAGCCCAAAGATGTGACCGCTGGAAGAAGGTCTGGCAGCGTCATAAAGCTATGCACGCACCTACCTTGTGGATCAGAAATTTCAATTTTAGTAATTGTCCAAGAGAATTGAAAAATATGTCCACAAAAGGATATGTACAATCATTCTTTATAACAGTCCAAAACTGGAGACAGACCATGTGTCATTAGCAGAAGAATGGCTGTGGTATATCCATACAATGCACTACTACGTTCAGTAAGGGCAAGGAATGAGCTACTGACACACACTGCTGTCGAAACATCATGCTGAGCAAATAAGCCTTATACATCAACAGCATGTGATTTCTCTCATTTAAATTGCTTAAACGAGTGGAATGAATCCACGATGGGGAAAAAAGAGAAAAGTAGTTGCCTCTTGGTGGTAGGGACAGAGACTGATTCGGAACGGGCACGAAAGAACTTTCTGGGTGATGGTAATATTCTAGATCTCGACAGCAGTTTGGGCTACCTCATGAATTTGGCAAAGGTCGTTTAATACTACACATGCTATTTGTGTTTCACTTTATATAAATTTTACCTCAAAATAAAAGGAAAACTATAAATATTGAACTCAACTTGATATACATGCTAAAATATTTATGGTGATATTTACTGATGTTTGCACTGATTCTGAAATTCATAAAAACTATAAAATAGATTGATAAATGAATAAAAAGATAACACACAAATAAGTGACAAATCAATTACAGTAAAATGTTAACAGCAGCATCTACTTAGTGGTTGCAAGGGAATTCAATATAAAATGTTTTCAACTTTTCTGTGTGTTTGAAAACTTCCGTAAGAGAGCATTAGAAAAATCATATTCATAGACTTCTGTTTTCTAAACAGAAAACTTGTAAAAGAATATTTATAGCAACTCAATCTAATAGCACCAAATAAAAATGACACGAGTTCATTAATATGTGAATGGATAAACAATTTCTGATATTTTTCCAAAAGCACAGACTCATGCTAGGAGCAACAACATGGATGACTCTCGAAAACAGGAGGCTGTGCAAAAGATGCTGGACTCAAAACGTATGCCATATGACTCTCAAATTTTTGAAAAATTTAGAACAGGCAAAAAACTAATTTGTAATGACATAAAGCAGATCAGTGGTTTTATTTATTTTATTTTATTTTATTTTATTTTATTTTATTTTATTTTTACTAGGGGCTGAAGGTGGGAGATTTTAACTACAAAAGTTAGGAGAGAACTTTTGGAGATAATGGAAATATTTTATTATTTTGATTGTACTAGTGATGTATATGTCAATTTAGACTCATTGAAATGCACATTTAAAATGGGAAGATTCCTAATATGTAAATTTTACCTCAATGAAGTTTATTTGAGAGAAAAATCTGTACACTTGAGCTGGTGTTCTGTAGGACTTTTCAGTTGTGTTATAAGTCGTTTCAAACATAACCTTTTGCTGATGGCTACAATACTCCCATGTAGATATTTTCTCATTCAGTCTCCTAAAGCTAGGTATTTCTTGGAGTTCAGACCATGTGCCCAACATCCAATTTAAATAGGTACTTTTCTCCTTTACAATAAGAACTGCTAATGTTTCAGTCCAGCTAATGGGGTACTCACTCTTCTGCATTATAGTAGTTTCTCTCAAATGCAAGTGACATAGACTAAACTCAAGCAAAAAAGAACATGTTTTGATTTATGAGACACCAAGAAGTTTAAATAATGAAGCCCTGTGAAGGATGGGATGCAACTGGCACTAGGAATGCCTAGAACTAGGCAATATAGGTAATATTTTCAGAACTCTCACCATCGCACTCTCTCTCCTCTTGCCTCGAATTTGCACTTCATTCTCACACTGCAGACTGACTCTCCACTTTTTAAAACACATAGCTACTGGATTGCCAAATTCTAAATCCTGTGAATTAACTAACTGTTAAGAGTCAGCATTGATATTCTCTTTAGTTCTCATTTCAAAAGACCCAAGGAAGAACCTCTTTGTCATAGCTTCGTTCATAGCTCTGAGATCCCATTGATTGTGGCACAGTAACCAGTGAATATGGGCTCATGACACATATAACATCTTCAGTGATAGTTTTAAGGATATCGGGGTTGAAAGTTTGGCAAGAGCATTCTATAAAAGAAGTGAAAATCCTTGGAATACAATTTTATACAGGCTCATGGTAATCAATGTATTACCACGTATTAAACATTTATCCAAGTATTTATTTTTCTAAGTGTTGAGACATAAATATGGGCCCTTCTTTCATTTTTCCCCAAGATAATATGTAAAATACTTCTAACTCAATTCTGAGAAACTAACAGTCATAATAATAAAATAATACTTAAATACATTGTACATGTTCTACATAAAATTAATATGTCCAAATAAAATTTTGCAATAATATTCAGATTTTAATCATATTAGCAAGGAAAATAAGCAGTTTACAATAATACAAAACTAAACATGGAGAAGGGAAAAGTCTATAGTAAATAGAAGGAATTGAAGGCAATGTTGTGGTATGAACATGAAGCTGGACAAAATAAGATAATTAGGATCTAATTTATTTAACAATTGATTACTGGTTCTTTCAAGCAATTAATCTCCGGCAATCAGTTTAGTATTCCACAAATTAAAGAAACTGGAGTGGGTGATCTCCCTTCTGGAATGTAAAAAGACCCAGTATATATATATGAACTATATACAAGTCATATATGTTTGTATTTAGGGAGAAGTTACTTATTTTTTAATATACATGTAAGTTCAAAACATTTTCTAATACCAATTTAAATTGCAGAACAGAAATCACATATTTTTACATGAATGTCATGAAAGTCATTATTTCCATCATTCTTTTCAATCTTGATCTTTGAACACCTAAATTAAAGCTTTCAATTATATAATAAAAATTTTGAAGTGTAACGTTTCTAGGATTTTAAAATCTTACATCAATTCCATAATGAAATTCTTATTCTACATATCTATTCTACATTAGAGTCGAGCAAACACCGGATTATCAACATTAATATTCATTAAATTATTCTCCATCACCCATCATTGTTCTTTGTTTTTTGTTTTTTCATATCAATCTTTCCCAAACGTTTCAAACAGAATTTCCTGAACTAAGCATTTTTACAAAAGAAGGAACTTTTTAAATAATCAGTATTGAATGAAAATATTAGTGATTGACCCTTAAGAAAGCCACTATAGTAGATACCTATTTTTCAATGTTTCTTAAAACTTTCCCTAGCATAACAAAGTATTTTTGAATGCTTCAGTAAAAAAAAATTATAGCTAAGCAACTTTTGTCCACGAACAGCTCCCCAGTAAGAATTTAGAATCAGGAAACCACAAAGGCATTTACATAAATGACTGACAGCAGAGATTTCAACCTGTTTCATTGCCATTTGGGAGGCAGATTCCTCCTACTGCTATAAGTCAAAAAGTTTGCCCTCAACTAATGTGATTCATTTCCTCACAGTTTGAAGGAAGCTTTTTGAATCGCAGGGCAAATTTCCTTGGCAGCATCTTCCAGCATTTATGGATGATACTTTTAACATTTAATTTTAAATGTTCTGATGACTCAGAGATAACTGCTACCTAGAAAAGACAAAGTACATCAAAATTCAGGTAAAGAACTAGACCTTGGATCAGTGTTCTACAAGGCAAGGTTTTAGTGTATATATCCCTAGTGATTAAGCATTAGTCTTGTAATCAGGGAAAATACAGGACACTTTGATCTTCCAATAAGCAATAATTTGCATAACAATTTATATAGCTAAGTTGTGAAAATCTTTCTTTGAGGTGGGTAACCAAATGCCTGAAAAAAACTCTTCCCTCATTTATTATATTCAGTTTAACAAGTTAGAAATAATTGAATATAGTACAAAAAGAAATACAAAATTTCAGTGACTAAAAATTAGCTTACTTCTCCCCTATGAGGAGGCAGTCTACGGAGGGCTCTAGCAGGCCATCAGTGTCCAAGGTGATTATTTTTCTACTCTATCACCAAGGCCATGGCTTCCATTCTAAAGATCACCACATAATCCAAGACGGGTATTAAAGCTCCAGCCTGCAAATGAAAAGTTTGTAGGTCTAAAGAAACATGAGAAGGCATGAGTGGAGACCCTTCCAGTTGAGTTGGCTCCCTTAAACACCCTTCCTGGGAATTTCCCATAACACTTTATTAAAATCTGTTTTATTTTTTTTATTTTTATTTTTACTTCCTGTCTTTCATTGTTTCTTTTCTTAGTTTCTTTTTTTTTATTGTTGTTCAAGTACATTTGTCTCCATTTTTACCCCTCCACTTCCCCCACCCCACTCACCCCACCTCCCATTCTTGAACCTACCCCCTTTGGCTTTGTCCTACCCTTCATGGCAGCATGGATGGAACTGGAGAGCATTGTGCTAAGTGAAATAAGCCAGGCATTGAAAGACAAATACCATATGATCTTTCCTATAAGTGGAACCTAATCAATAAAACAAACAAGCAAGCAAAATATAACCAGAAACATTGAAATAAAGAACAAACTGACATGTATAAAGGACACATGGACAGAACCACATGATAAAGTCTGTTTTAGACGTGGCTGTTCCAGACTAAGTCTTCCTCTTGTAAGACTTGGTTAAAACCAGTAAAACATTGTCCATATGTCATCATATAATGACCTACAATATCCCCAATACCACAGAATTGATGGTACCCTGTCTGGAGAATTTTTTTGGAATGTTATACAAATGACAACTTTTTAAGGTGTCAAATAATTGGAAAATGGCCTGACTCAGTACCTTCTAATGTTCTATATTTAGACTAAGATCTGAAGGTTCTCCTTTCTTCAAAAGTAGATTGTGAGCTTTTGTTTTCATCATTTTTTTTCCTGCCCAATTGTTTATAGGATATTGTCTTTCCCATTATAAAAAAAAATTGTCATGATATGACTAATTCATGGCTGGCATATCATGAGTCATTTGATCTGTAATTTTAAGACTCCTTCAGATCACAAACCTTATCATTATCTTTCATAAAATATAATATGTAGCTTATTTCCTATTTTGTGTGTCTATACTATACCTGATCTTGGTAAAACAAGATTGTTGATTTTGAAATTTTTGTACCAGTGAAGTTTATTTCATTTTTTGCAGCAAATAATTCAGTTCAGTATACATTTCATATAAACCAATAATGGATTTCTCTTAATTTATTATCCTGATATGTTTACTAAGATTATCTCAAAATACGTAAAAAGATATACTACTTTATTTTTTATTATTTGCTTACGTATGTGGGTCTGTTTCTGGACTTCATACTGATCAATTAATCTATTTTTCTTTATTTGTAGTAGTTCATTTTATTTTTTATTACCATTTATCACCCTTGTGCCCTCTCCCACCTCCACCACCACAACCCTCCACAATCGCCACACTGTTGTCTATCCTATACCAAAACCATACAAAAATTGATTATGATAGCTTTATAGTAAGTCATGACAAGTAGTATACATAATTCATGTTTTTAATTTTTTCAAAATTGCTTTTGGCTATTCTAGATCCTTTGCTTTCATATATAAATATTAGGGTTATCTTGTCAATTTGTATCAAGAAATCTCACTAGTATTTTGATTGTGATAATTATGTTAAATCTATAGACCCTTTAAGAATAATAAATAATGTAAAATATTGAACATCTGAATCTAAGAATATGGTGCTTCTCACCATTCATTTATGTCTTTAATTTCTGTTTGTAACATTTTATACTTCAATGTAGGCATCTTACATATCTGTAGTTGAAATTGTGCCCATTTACATTGCATGCAATTGCAAACGTATAATATTGTAATATTATTTTCCATTATTTATTACTACTCTAAATATATATATTAGATGTTTATATTGAATATATATTTTTTAATTTGTTAACTTTATGAATTATAGTATTTAAAATATTTTATGAAACTCCACATACATAAATCTTGTTTTCTATAAATAAAAATAATTTTAAGGTTTTCTTTTCAAAGTTTTTACACTTTGTTTAATTAATTTTCATTTTATGGCCTTTTTGCACCAGCTAGAATCTGTACCACATTATTGAATAGAAGATATGAGAGCAGACATTTTTGCCTCAGTCCTGATTGTGTGGAAAAGCAATCCGTAGACCAATATTAAGTGTATTGTAAGCTGTGGGGTTTTAGTTCCCTTTATGAGACTACAAATGTTGTCTTCTATCATCTTTTTTAGAATTGCTTTCTATCTATTAATAATAGGTGTTAATTTTTCTTCATATGTTTCCTTTTTTATTTCATAAGGTGGTCATAGTATTTTCTTCATTATTATTTTAGTGCAGCAAATTATATTAGTGTTAGAATGTTGCACCAACCTCATACCTGGAATGAACCACATTTGGTCAAGGCATGTATATATGAAATTGACTTATTTATTTATTAAGATGTTTGTATGTTCCTGAGGGATATTTTTCTGCCATTTTCATTCTTTTGTAATCACCTTGTAACTCTTGGGTAGCAATGACATTCTGTTTAACATTTTTTTGAAATAATAATAAATTTGCAGGAAAAAAGCAAAAAATGTCCCCTTTATCTAATTTTCCCTAATGGATAGAGCTACATAACTGTAGTACAGTCATAAAACCAGGAAACTGACCTTGGTACAATGTGGTCTCATAGTAGTACTATACCATTTTAAAACATCTGTATATTTATATAATGACCTTCACAGGATAAAAAACTATTTCATCACCAAAAAGATCTCCCTCATGTCATTCCTTTATTATTATACTCACCCAATTGTCCCAGCCCCAGCATTCCTAACCCCTAGAAACCACTAATCCTTCATCCACCTCTATAATTTGTCATTTCAAAAAAGTTATATAAATACTATCATATAGTATGTGACTTTTTGAGATTGATGTTTTTGACTCAGCATAATGCCCTTGAGATCCATCCAAGCTATTGCACATTTCACCAGTTTGTCCTTTGGTTGTTGAGTAGAAAGCCATCGAAGAGAATCAAACAAGGTGAGCCCTGTGATTCCCCACATGCTTCCCAGAGTCCACTTTCAGGCTGTGCTTTAGAGTAGGATCCCAAGCAGAGCCTGGAGTCTCACTGAAGAGAGAACATCCATATTGGATTTCAGAGAGGCTAATGGGGCTAAAATTTGCAGCAGGGTACAAAATCAGAAGAGGAGTCATGTCTACTCTTTGGACAAGTAATAAACTGCATGCATGGCTTAATATTCTTCACATGTGAAGGATAAGTGCACCAAAACATTCTGAAAGCTCACATTCTTCTAATATTTCTTTGTTACCATTAAATACAATGAAGAGATTTCATAATACAGGACATTGCATAAAGTTCTACAAAGGGCCACACAGTAATAAGGCTTCTTCAGACTATGAACCATAACTAATCTGGAATCAGATTATAAAATGATTTAAAATAAATTTTAAAGAATTAAAATTGATGCTCAAGTAACTTACATACTTGCCAAAACAAAATCCAAAACTCTTTTATTTTAAATTACTTTATTGTTTTTCAAGTAAGGAAAAAAAATCCAGTCCTCAACCATAAAAATACTAACAAGTGAGAGGACCTAAATAAATAAAGTGAGAAATGAAAGAGATGTGACAGCTGACACCACAGTAATATAAAGAACCATAAGAGACTGCTGTGAACACCAATCAACTTGAAAAAATGGATAAATTTCTGGAAATACAATCTACCATGACTGGATTATGAAAAAACAAAAAAACTGTACAAGCTTATTACTAGTATAGTAATAAGACCAGTAATCAGAACCTCCCAAAAGCCTGGGACCAGACAGCTTCACGGGTGAACTCTACCAAACATTTAAAGAATTAACACCAGCCCTCAAACAATTTCATTACCCTGATACAAAACACACACACACACACACACACACACAGATGCTGCAAGAAATGTCTAGCCAATATTACTGATAAATATTGATGCAAAAATCTTCAACAAATCAGCAAGCCAAATTCAACAAATCATTTAAAGGACCATACACCATGATCAAGTGAGATTTATTCTAGCAATGCAGAAATGGTTCAACACCAAGATTAAATCAATGTGATATATGATGTGATTAATAAAACAAAAGCTAAAGATTATCTGATCATCTCAATAGACACAGAAAACGTGTTTGAAAAATTTAATATCAAATGATGATTTAAAAAACCTCTCAACAAGTGGATATAGAGGGAATGTGCATCAACATTATAAATGCTGTGTATGACAAGCCCACGGAATATACATTATGTTGTATATAATGTTAGATTATACATTATAATCTAACATTATACATTATACATTATACATTATAATCTAACATTATACACAATGAAAAGTTGAAGTCTTCTCCTCTAAAATCATGAATAAGGAAAGGTTGCCTACTCTCTACATTTTTATTCAACATAGTATTGGAAGTCCTATCTAGAACACATAGGCAAAAAAACCCAAAAAACAAAAAAATGAAGAAACAAATGCATCCAACTTGCAAAGAAGAAAGTAAGATTGTCACTGTTACAGAACACAGTGACAATGTTCTGTAACAGATTGACACTGTTACAGAATACAGATAATATATACAAAATACTCCAAGGACTCCATCAAAAATATTAAGACTAATAAACAAATACAGTAAGTTACAGGATACAACATCAATAAACAAAAATCCATTGCATTTCTACCTACCAATAATGGGCTATCAGAAAGAGAATTTTTTAAAAATACTATTTACAATTATATCAAAAATAATAAAATATCTAGGGATACATTTAACCAAGGAGATTAAAGACCTGCACACTGAACTCTACAAGATGTTAATGTGATAATTAAAGAAAGCACAAATAAATGGAAAGATATTCCATGTTCATGGATTAGAACAATTAATATTAATAAAATATCTATACTATCCAAAGCAAGGTACACAATCAATGTAATCCCTATCACAATTCCAATGGCATTTTTCACGAGAAATAGAACAAACAGTCCTAAAATTTGTGTGAAACTAGAAAAGATCTTGAATAGTCAAAACAATCTTGAGAAAGAAGAACAAAGCTGGAACCTACACAATTCCTAATTTCAAACTATATTATAAAGCTGCAGTCATCAAAAGAATATAATATTGACATACAAACAGACAAGTAGATCAAGGAACTGAATAGAGAGCCCAGAAATAAACCCATACATATATGACCAATTAATGTACAATGAAGTGGCAAAGGATATACAGTGGGGAAAGGAAAATCTAGTCAACAAATGATGTTGTGAAGACTGGACAACCACATGCAAATGAATGCAAGTCGACCCCTATTTACACTATATACTAAAATTAACTGAAAGTAGATTAAAGACTTGAATGTAAGGCCTAAAACTATGAAACTCCTAGAAGAGAACTTAGGCAGTGAGCTCTTTGACATTGGTCTTGGTGATGATCTTTTGGATCTGACACTAAAAGCAAAGGTAAATAAATAAATAAATAAATAAATAAATAAATAAATCAGTGAGACTACATCAAACTAAAGGTCTTCTGCATAGCAAAGCAAACCATCAACAACATTAAAAGGCAACTTTCTGAATGGCAGAAAATATTTGCAAATCATATATCTAATGAGAGGCTAATATCAAAAACAAACAAACAACTCATAAAACTCATAGTAAAACAAAAAAACAAAATGGGTATAGTATCTGAATATACATTTTTCAAAATAAGACATATGGATGGCCAACAGGTATATCAAAATATGCTTCACAGCTATTTGAATGGCTATTATCAAAAGGGCAAGAAATAACAAGTGTTAGTGAAGATGTGGAGGAAAAGCAACCCCAGTGCCCTGTTGAGAAAATACATTGATTCAGTCACTATGGAAAACAGTATGAGAGTTCCTCAAAAAAATAAACTAAAAATTGGATTACCATATAATATAATGTTTGCAATTCTGAGTATTTGTCCAGAGAAATAAAGACACTATCTCCAAAAGGATATCTGCACCCTCACGTTTATTGCAGTACTACCCATAATAACCAAGATAAGAAAATAACCTAAGTGCTCATCTATGGAAGAATGAATAAAAAACTCTGATATATATATATATCAGAGTGTGTATATATATATATATATATATATATATATATCAGAGTATAAATAAATAAATATATATATATATGTATAAAATCAGTGTCTCAGTTTGATTGGTATCAACTTCAACTCATCTTCTCAACTTTGGAGCATTGTCCAATGAGAAATCTCCAGCATGAAATTTTGCAAGCCACTTCTGACACATTTGATCAGTCACAGTACCTCCTCCCTATGATGTACAAATCTTTTTTTTTATTTCAGATGCATTCTTACCTTTTTTGAAACAATAATGCACAATATGCCAAAAATGTGTATTTTCTTCCATCTTCAATATTAAAATGACTACACAAAAATTCAACAGCTTTTATAAGTTTTTTTTTTAATGCATGCTGATTTTACAGCTGTCACTATACAATCTAACAAAATTGTTTTAAATTAAGTTACAGACAACCAAACACTACTAGAAACATTTTATAGCCATTTTAAAACAATTTTTTGCCAACTCAATATTATTGTATGGTATCAGCTATTAAAAAGAATGAAATCTTATTTGCAACATCATGGATGGACCCTGAAGGCATTTTGCTAAGTCAGTCATAAGGATTAACTTACGACTGAAATGTCAGTCATAGAAAGACAAATACCATATGACTTTACTTATATGGTGAATCTAAAACAAAAATAGTCTAGTTCATGGATTCAAAGAACAGATGGGTGGTTGCCAAAGGTAGGGTAGTTGTCGGGGAGAGAAACAATATGAGCATGTAAAGGGGGTGAAAAAGTAAAAACTGCTAGTTATAAAATAAATAACTCATGGAGAAATAGTGTATATCATGGTGACCATAGTTAATAATATTATATTAAATACTTGAAACGTTTTTTAGGTTCAGTTGTTGATAGCTGTGAATTGTCATTTTACTGTTCATAGTTTTGACCTTCTTCTTTTTCTTAGAGAAGTCCCTTTAACATTTCATATAGTAAGGGCTTGGTGGTGATAAACTCCTCTAACTTGACCTTATCTGGGAAGCACTTTATCTGCCTTTCCATTCTAAATGATAGCTTTGCTAGATAGAGTAATCTTGGATGTAGGTCCTTACCTTTCTTGATTTCAAATACTTCTTTCCAGCCCTTTCTTGCCTGTAAGGTTTCTTTTGAGAAATCAACTCATAGTCTTATGGGAAATCCTTTGTAGGTAACTGTCTCCTTTTCTCTTGCTGCTTTTAAGATTCTCTCTTTATCTTTAATCTTGAGTAACTTAATGATGATGTGCCTTGGTGTGTTCCTCTTTGGTTTTCAGTGAGAAGGGGGAGGGAGAGAATAGAGGGGGAAAGGTACAGGGAATAAGAAGCATAATTGGTAGGCATAAAATAGACGGGGAAAGGTTAAGAATGGTATAGGAAAGAGAGAAGTCAAAGAACTGATGTGTACAACACATGAACACGAACTAAGAGGAGGGAATGCTGGAGGGTTGCAGGGTGCAGGGCAGAGGGGAGATAAAGGGGGAAAACTGTAATAGCAAAATCAATAAAATATACTTTTAAAAATATTTGAAATTGACTAAGAGAGTAAACCTTAAAGGTTCCCCTCACAAGAAAATACAATTTTGTTCCTATGTATCATAACAAATGATAACTAGATTTATTGTGATGATCATTTCTCACTATATATAAAAACTGAATCATTATATGAGGGAGGACCTGTGAAAACAAATGGAATTATCTTCTGAAGGGCAGGCTGATTGTAGTACAGGCTTGCCCTGCTAGGTGAGTGTTCCAGGAACCCATATGTATCAGTGCACCAGATGGTATGATTGTGAGAGGCTGCGTTTGGCTTCCTTGATTTTTTTTAACACATTCAACATGTTTGCCCATTTCATAATGGGTGATTTATGAGTGCAACTGCCCACACCATGCTGTGTGTTCAGAAGTTTCTGACCAAGAATGGCTTGAACCCTGTGCCCCACCCTCCCTATTCACCTGATATTGCCCTGAGTGACTTTTTTTGTCTCCCCATATGAAAAAGTCCTCAAAGGCAAGTGTTTGGGCAATGCAGAAAAGGTGAAACAACAAACAAAAACAGCAGATGCACAAAAAGGCATCAAAATTAACAAGTTCAAAAACTATTTTGTGCAGTGGGGAAACATTATCAATAGGTGTATTGCATCAAATGGAGAGTATTTTGAAGGTGACTGAAGTTTAAACATGTAAGAATAAATACACAATTTTTATAAATATGTTCCATTTCTAGGAGGGGCCCCTCATATTTTACATCTGCAACTAATATAATGTTATATGGCAATTCTACCTCATAAAAACAATGTCTGTTATCCAATCAAAGTGTGATTAGCATACCAAAAACAAAATATAATCCATAGCTAAACTAAAAAAGTATCAATATTACTGGAAAAAGAAATGACAAACATGATGAAATTAGCAAATAAGGACTTTATGACTGTGACTATAATTTTCATAAATATTCCCAAGGATATAATATAAAAATAATAAAAAATAATGAAGAGAGAAATGGAAGATATTTTTAAAGACTCAAGTGTAACTTCTATGCATTAAAAACATATCTGAAAATAAATAATACTGGATTGTACTGACAGCAAAAAAGACATAAAAGAAAATATCAGATAATTTGAAGATTTATCAATAGCTTAAGAGGGAAAAAAAGGCAGACAAAATTTGCAAGACTAATAAGACCTATGGAGTAATATACATATGTAAACTGAAATCTGAGAGAGAGGAGAGGGAAGGGACAGAACAATATTTATAGAAATATGTAATGGACAATATTTTCCCAAATTTGATAAAAATCATAAACACAGATCCAAGAAATTATCAGGTATCTAAGCAGAAATAATATAAAGAACAATATACCAATGTACAAAATCAGTAAATCTCCAAAACCCAGTATAAAGACAAAAATTTTTAAACCACTGAAGGAGAAAAAGTGATGTATAGAACAATGAAGAATGATAATAGACTTTTCACCTGAAACTCTATGGTCCAAGAGACATGGAAAAATACTGCAAAGTATTGAAATCTACAGGGTCCAGCACAAATAATGCCCCCTTTTAATTACAGAATCTTTTATTACAAAATCACAAGCATACAATTCTGTAACATAGCAATATCACACTCAAGCACACCATATGATATTTTAGATGAAATTATCAAATTAAAACTATAAATTATTACACCTATATTATTACCTTACCAACCACACTCAAGCAGGCCTTACTTCTGCTGGACCCTGTACAATCAGTAAAAATTTCTTTAAAAAATCACAATACAATCAAATTTTTTTCCAGACTAGCAGAATCTTGAATTAATCAGTAGCAGGCATGAAGCACAAGGTATTTTATTTATTTTTTAAGAGATTTTATTTATTTATTTTCATGAGAAGGGAAGGGAGAGGGAAAAAGGAGGGAAATATTGCCTATCTCATGTGCCCCAACCGGGGACAGAACTTGCAACCCGCACGTGCACCCTGCTGGGGAATCTGAGGGGCGACCTTTTGTTTTGCAGGATCACACCCAACAGACTGAGCCACACCCGTCAGGGCTGTGTGATATTTTAAAGAAAGTTCTCCAGCCAGAGGGCAAATGATACCAGGTTAAAATTAACTTATACAATGGAATGCAAACAGACAAAATAAATAGTAAAAAGCAAGTAAATATGAAATTATTTTCTTAATTTTTACATTGTTAAAGTATGACCAACTACTTACAGCAACAATAATAATCCATTGTAAGGTAATTACACAGAGTGGAAAAAGTGGGGGGGGTAGGTGAAAGCATATTGTTGAAAGATTCCTATAGTATATATCAAGTGCTATAATTTTATTTTAAAATAGACATTGTTAATTAAGAATGTATATTAAAAACCCTAGAACAATGACTAAAACATTAAATATAAGAGAACTAACTAATTAATAATGAAGATAAAGTGAAATTCTAAACCAAAGGAAATTTTTCCAAAGGAAGAAAAGCAAAGAGAAAAAGAACAAAGTAGAAAATAAATAGCAAAATGTGGATTGAAAATGGCCACTGTAATAGTGTCAACAATAAAAATAAAGTTAAAAAATAAAATAAAATTGACCATAGCAGTAGGTATATTAATGGAAGTGGACTAAGCACTATAATTAACAGAAAAATACTGTGAAGCAAGGGACCCATTATAATTGTAAAGATACAGAGAAGTTAAAACTTAAAAGATATTAAAATGTCTACAAGCAAATACTAATCATAAGAAAACCAGACTAGCTTTACTAATATTAGAAGTTGACTTTTAGCTAGAGTACTACCAGTGATAAGGAAGAAGTGTTCATAGTTATAAAATGGTTATTTCATTAAGAAAATATTATAATTATAAATTTGAATGTATATAACAGAGCTTCAAAACATATAAATTTAAAAATATAATAAAACTGAAAAAAGAAATCCAGGAATACAGAATCATAGTTCAAGATGTTAACAATCATTCTCAGTGATTAAGAAAACAAGTAAGTTTACAAAAATAAAATAATAAAAAATTTAGAAATCCTATTTAAAACCCTTGTCTACCAATGTGACCAAAGTGACATTAGTAGAATACAAGTTCCTCTCTAATGCACATTTATCACTCATCAAAATTCACATTATTCTAATTCATAAAAGATCACAATAATTTTAAAGAATTTAAATCATATGGATTATTATATTCTCTGATTGCAGTGGGAATAAACTGGAAATCAATGCCAGAAATATATATAGAAAAGTACACAGATATTTGGAATTTAAACAAGACACATCCAAATAACATTTCAAAAAAAAAAGAAAAGAAATCATACAAAAATGAGAAAACATTTTGAAATCAACATGAAAATAGCCAACTGTGTGTGAACAAATAAAGTCATGCTTAGAGGCAATTTACAGCATTCAATATTTATATTAAAAATAAGAAAGCTAAAAATCAATCATCTCAGCATCTACCTTGAGCAACTTGAAAAAGAAGAGCAAGGTATACAAAAATTAAACAGGTGGAAAGAAATTAAAATAGGAGCAGAAATTAGTAAAACAGAGGAAATCAATAGAGAAAAAAAAATCAATGAAACCAAAAGCTATTTGTTTGGAAAAATTTGCAAAATTAGAGAGCTCCTATATACCCTTATAAAACATACAAAACAGTCTTCCTAGTTGTGTGACCTGAATGTTGTTAACTGACTGAAGGTCATGCATGTTATTTGATTTTACATAAACTGACATGGAAACTTAATAAGCCTATTTTTTAACATCATATTTTGGGATAGAAATGTAAGAACTGGTTTGAGTAGATATAAAGTCATGCTGTAACCAAATAGTTTCTGGGACTGGTGATTTTGAGCATTAAAAACAATAGGTGTTGAGTGGGAACGCTAATTCTCCTTACACATGTTCCAGCTGGTGGACTTGCAAGAGTATTATGCCTGCTGCGTGACTACTGAGAGGATGAATATACAAATGCATGACAAATAAAAGCACAACATGGGACCCTCAAAAAGGGGGTCAGTGTTTTCTGAATTCCTATTGCACAGTATTTGATAATATCTTGTGGTGTTCTTACATATATTACAACCACTTGTGTGCACACCATCACCTAACGGTAAAACAAATATATTACTTATTTTAGACTTCTTAGTGTATCCATATCTGACACAGAACTCTGCATTATCATTTCCTTCTTAGAGGCTGTTAATAAAAGTTTATTGAATAATGGATCATTATTGCTATTAAGGGAAAGAAAGGAAGGCAGAGAGAGAAGGAGGGCAGGAAGGAGATAGGAAGAGGAAAAATAAGATAATTTCAAGCAAAAGTTGAATGATACTTCTTTTCCCCCCATTATTTAATTTCATTTTAAAATTAAATTTAAACCAAAGGAAATTGGTTTAAATTTAATTTTAAAATGAATTTTAAATATATTTATTTTTAATAAATATATTTAAATATATTTATAAATTTTAAATATATATATTGGGGTGACATTGGTTACCAATTATATAGGTATCAGGTGCACATTTCTATGATGCACGATCTGTATGTGGCCTTGTCTGCCCACCACCCAAAGTCAGATCTTCTCCCATCACCATGTACTTGACCCCCGTTACTTATTACTATCCTCCCAGCACCTTTTCCCTCTGGGAACCATCATACTGTTGTCTACATAAATGAGTTTTTATTTGTTTTTCTTGTTTGTTCAATTGTTTACAGTTTTACATACCACATATGAGTGAAATAGTCAAGAATCATGAAGGACATTTCTGTTGTCACTAAGGTCATAGAAGGAATGAACGGAGTATTAACATAAGGCATGTGTTTCAAACATGTATACTGGAAAGCATTGCTACTTAAATACGACCTCTGTACTGCTGCCAGTCAAAACCAGTCTGGTTTTGGAATCTGATGAGATGAAGTACAGAAAATGAGAGTAAACATGTACCAATATTTATAAAAACAAGGTGTGTTAAATTGGTTATCCTTTAAAATAATAAAGTGGTATATTATATAGCATAAAATACACTTTGAATGGCAAGTATAAAGTAAGATAATACATTTATAATAAATTGCCTTAAAAATCACAAATATACACGATTATTTTAATGTGTTATCTGAATAATAAATACATTTAAAATATAAATTTTGTAACAAACTATAAATACATTTTATCATTTCTAAGATAGTGGTAAGTTGCCATCATTCAGCTTTGATATGGAATCACTTAATATAATTCTTTTGAACTAACCATTTTATTATCTTCATTAGCAAAAATTGTAATACCACTTCCTGAAGATGGAATATGGTAATATTTCTTCATTTGGTGCCCTCTGTGATTAGGAGACAATATCATTAAGAAATGATTTTAATGTCCATGTTTTGAGGATTGATTAGGCATATAGTTAGAGAAAAAGTCACTCATGGGTATAACTTAATTGTTATAATTTCAGAAATATTTAAAATGTCTATCCTCACAGATTTCTTTTCTTTTTGGAGTTAAAATTAGAGCTACAAATCCTGTTGGAAATTTGCCAAATATAATTGATTAGCAAAGATAGATGTTAGATAATTGGTAATAATGCTTTATTCTGACTCACTAACCAAATAAAAAGTTTCCACTATTCTCATTTTTGTATTAAATATAAAAACATTATCACTTGTAGAAAGATTTGATTTTCTTTACTATTACTTGTACAGGGAAAGGCTATGGAAATGTGAAACTCACTCTGAACATAAAATGGGTTATGCTTATAAAATATTATGTGGTTGTTGGTGAATTTTAAAGTTCATTAAAATCAGTTTGCCTATCTGTATAAAAATCTCAAATTTTAGAAACACAGATGCATATATATATGTATATAATCAGATAGGACAACAAAGTCCTGCACAAATACCGAGATTTACTCAAGGATGAAAAATACTTCAGAAACTTGGGATTTGAAATAACTTCAATGTTATTAATTTAGTATTTGATTTTTAAGAACAGAAAATAAGAATTATTACTGTTACCTTCTTTGATCTACCTTCGAAGGGGATACTAATGAATAGGCAGCTATCTAATTAAAATCCAAGAGTTTAAGAACAAGAAAACAAGAGACACAATTGTTTGTAAATATTTCAAGTGTTATTCTATATAGTTATAACTATAGAAGCAATATATACTACAGAAAGCATACTTAAATGTAAAATAGAGAAAAATTAGCAATAATTACAGTAGCTTGGTAACTTTCTATGGAGTAAAAACTTGCTTAATTAACATGAGAAAACAAAGACTAGATGACGCTATGTCCAGAATATTTTAGAAAAATTTTCTATGCTGAGAAGTTGAAGACTTCTAAACTTAAGAGTACTAAGATTCCAACAAAGCACAGAGTGAGAAGAAGAAAGGAAATAACCAAGATCAGAGCAGAATTAAACAACATAAAGACCAAAAGCACAATTCTAAGAATCAATAAATCCAGGAGCTGGTTCTTTGAAAAGACAAACAAAATTGACAAGGCTTTAAGCAGACTCATCAAGAAAAAAGGAGAAGGGACCCAAATAAATAAAATCAGATATGGAAGAGGAGAGATTACAACTGATACCACAGAGAAAAAAAGGACTGTAAGAAATTACTATGAACAACTATATGCCAAGAAATTTGAAAACCCGGGTGAAATGGACAGATTTCTAGAAAAATATAATCTTCCAAAACGGAACCAAGGAGAAGCAGAAAGCCTGAACAGACGTATAACAAACAGCTGGTGAAATCGAAGCAGTAATCAAAAATCTCCCAACTCACAAAAGCCCTGGATGGGATGGTTTCACAGGAGAATTTCACAAAACATTAAAGGAAGAGCAAACTCAATTCCTTCACAGACTATTCTAAAAATTCCAAGTAGAGGGAAGCTTCCAAACTCTTTTTATGAAGCCAGCATCATTCTAATCCCCAAACCAGATAAAAACACAACAAAGAAAGAAAACTACAGGTCAATATTGCTGATGAACACAGATGCTAAAATCCTCAACAAAATATTGGCAAACCACATCCAGCAATACATTAAAAAGATCATACACCATGACCAAGTGGGATTCATCCCAGGGATGCAAGGATGGTACAATATTCACAAATCAATAAATGTAATACATCACATAAACAAAAGGAAAGACAAAAATCACATGATCATATCAATACAAGTAGAAAAAACATTTGATAAGTTATGGCACCCATTTATAATAAACACACTCAGAAAAGTGAGAACAGAGGGAGCACACCACAACATAATAAAGGCCATATACAAGAAACCTACAGCCAACATCATACTCAATGGAAAAAAACTAAAAACTTTCCCACTAAATCAGGAATGAGACAAGGATGTCTGCTTTCACCACTTCAATTCCATATAGTATTTGAAGTGCTAGCCACAGCAATCAGATAAGAAACAGATAATCATAAAAGGCATCCAAATTGGAAATGAGGAAGCAAAACTGTCATTGTTTGCAAATGACATGATAGTGTACATAGAAAATCCTATAGACTCCACCGAAAGGCTATTGGACCTGATAAGTGAATTTGGCAAAATGGCGTTATCCAAAGTCAATATTCAGAAATCAGAAGCATTTTTGTACACCAACAATGAAATATCAGAAACAGAAATCAGGAAAAACATCCCATTTGATATAGCAACAAGAAAAATAAAGTACCTAGGAATAAACCTAACCAAGGAGGCAAAAGACCTGTACTCAGAAAACTACACAACACTGAAGAAAGAAATTAAGGAAGACACAAATAAGTGGAAGCATATCCCTGTTCATGGATTGGAAAAATTAACATCATCAAAATGTCCATACTACCCAAAGCAAATTATAGATTAGATGCAATCCCTATTAAAATACCAATGACATTTTTCACAGATAGAGAACAAATATTTCAAAAATTTATATGGAACTATAAGTGACCCCAAATAGCCATAGCAATTTTGAGAAAGAAGAACAAAGTAGGAAGGATCACAATACCTGATATCAAACTATATTACAAGGCCACAGTAATCAAAATAGTTTGAAACAGACACATAGACCAATGGAACAGAATAGAGAGGCCAGAAATAATCCAAGTCCCTATGGTCAATTGATATTTGACAAATGGGAAGATGCACAAAGTGGAATAAAAATAGCCTCTTCAGCAAATTGTGTTGGGAGAGCTGGACAGCTATATGCAAAAAAAAAAAAAAAAAAGAAACTTAACCACCAACTTACACCATACACAAAAATAAAATCAAGGTGAATAAAAGACTTAAGTATAAGTCGTGACACCATAAAAGTCCTAGAGGAGAATTTAGGCAGGGAAATCTCAGACATTCCATGCAGCAATAGTTTCACTGATATGTCCCCTAGGGCAAGGGACATAAAGGAAAGAATAAACAAATGGGACTTCATCAAAAGAAAACATCAGCAAAATGAATAGGGAACAAACCATATGGGAAATATATTTGTATATGATACCTCAGACAAGGGTTTGATCTCCAAAATATATAAAGAACTCACCCAACTCACCTCCAGGAAGCCAAAAAGCCCAATTAAAATATGGGCAATGGTCATGAACAGACACTTCTCCAAGGAGGACATACAGAGGGCCCAGAGACATGTAAAAGGATGCTCAGCATCATCAGCCATCAGAGAGTGCAAATTAAAACCACAGTGAGATATCACTTCACACTGGTCACAATGGCCATCATAAACAGATCAACAAACAACAAGTGCTGGTGAGGTTGTGGAGAAAAAGGAACCCTAGTACACTGTTAGTGGGAATGCAGACTGGGGCAGCCACTCTAGAAAGCAGTATTGAATTTCCTCAGAAAACTAAAAATGGAACTGCCTTTTGACCTGGCAATTCCAGTGCTGGGAATATACCCTGAGAACCCTGAAATACCAATCCAAAAGACCCTATGCACCCCAATGTTCATAGCAGCACAATTTACAATAGCCAAGTGCTGGAAGCAACCTAAGTGCCCATCAGTAAATGAGTGGATGAAAAACCTATGGTATATTCACACAACAGAATACTATGTAGCAGAAAGAAAGAGGATACTGCTACCCTTTGTGACAGCATGGATGGATCTGGAGAGCATTATGCTAAGTGAAATAACCCAGGCAGTGAAAGACAAACACCATATTATCTCACTTATAAGTTGAACCTAGTCAACAAAACAAGCAAGGAAAATATGACCAGAGACACTGAAATTAAGAACAAATTTACAGTAATCAGAGGGGAGTAAGGAGAGGGTAATGGGGGAAAAGGAGATGTCCTTTATCCATCAAGGAACATGGATAAAGGACACATGGACAAAACCAAAGGGGGGTAGGATCAAGGGTGGGAAGTGGGGATGGGTGGGATGTGAGAGAGTGATTCAGGGAAAATGGAGACAACCGTACTTGAACAATAATAAATAAATAAATAAATAAATAATAGTGAAAAAGAGTTCTAAGATTCCATGATTGTATTAAATATCATCAAAGCTATAGTAATTTTTTAACTAATATTTGAATACCTTTTCATGTCTTACGAACAAATACAAAATCTAGGTAGATTGATTCCTACAGTTTCATTTCATAACAAATGACTCAAATATACATTTTTAGGCACCTCACATAAAAGCAATGTTTTCTTATGAGATGCAAAGTGAAAAAATAAAATTTTCTAAATACTACCAGTTCATATTGAACAATTTATTCAAGTAACCATTCTTGTATTCCTGATTTGATGGAAAAGATTCTACATAATTATTCAGGGTACTGGTTGAGTATAGTTTATATATTACAGGTTCACTGTTAAAGAAAAGGTATAATTTATTTCCCTGGAAACCAAAATACCAAAAGAAATATACAATTCCCTCACCCCTGCAATAGAAATATAGTTTTGCCTGTGAGAAATATTAAATGTAAATACATATTTTTCATTTTTGAAGTCTCAGAAAATAAACTTCATTCTACATAATTGTGCCATTCAACTACAATTTGTATTAATGTGATATGTTAGGAAACTATAAATCATACAAGTTACTTGTTCAGAATTTGGACTGAAACAAATGTAATCAAATTCTGCTTACATGAGCTTATTATTTATGTGGTGTGGGCAACAGAATCACTAAAATGTATTTAAGTCCTTATCAACTGAAAACTAGTTACTATAATAGTGTATTTCTTAATGTGTGATGGTTGGATTGAAATGCTTAGAACAATTTAGATGGGATTATTTTTAAGAATGTGAAATGTATTGTTCTTAACTCTGCAGAAATATTAAAATCAATTTATTTATAAATAGTTTAAGTTTTTCTTTATATAAGACCAGTGGATATAATTCATATGTAATATATTTTACTTTATTATAAGTAATATTTTTAATTATAAGTAATATTTAATATGAACTTTAAGGCTGTGAAGTCATAGCTTTAAACCCACACCTTTACTTGAATTTTTTATTTAATTATATTACAGAGTTGGGCAACACTAGGTTTACAGTTGTGAATAGGCAAAAGAGTTTATTCTTGTAACATTATTTATTCATTATTGTATTATTTTCCATATAACAACTATAAATCTACTTTTGCCCCACTCTAGTAGAGTTTTGAGTAAAACTGTCAATTTCTTAAGTTGTATTATATTAGTAATTTTATATATTATATATTTTTTTCCTTTTAGATGTTTTGTTGTTTATGCTATTACAGTTGTCCCAATTTTTCTCCTTTTGCCCCCTCCATACAGCCCACCCCACATTCTCACTGTCAATTCCCACAGCATTTCCATGTCTGTAGGTCATGCAGATGTGTTCTTTTACTAATCTCTTGACCTTCTTTCTTTCAGTCCTCCCATAACCACCCCTGTTACAGCTGTCAATCTTTTGCACATTTCTATGCCTCTGATTCTATTTTGCTCGTTAGTTTATTTTATTAGATTCCACTTATAAGTGAGATCATATTAGTTTCTTGTAGTTCTCACTAAGTTCCTTGAGTGTCCTTATAACCATTACTTTTACCTCTGTCTGATAAATTGCCTGCCTCAATTTCATTTAGTTCTTTATCTAGGGATTCCTTCTTTTCTTTCATTTGAGGTTTGCTACTTTGTCCCCGTATTTTAGCTGACTCTTTTACTTTGTTTCTATGCATTAGAGAAATCTGCTTTGATTGTGTCTTTGTGGGGGTGGTGGCCTTATGTAGTAGGAGTCCTGTGGGACTCAGTGGTGCAATCTCTTGATCTGAGCTGGATGCTCTAGTGATGTCCCTTACATGGGTTATGTGGGCCCTCCTATTATATTTGTGTCTTAATTTTTGTTGGCCCATTTGTTGGTGAGATTGCCCCTATGGCTGGCTGGCTATGAGGCTCAACCCCCCACCACATCTTTTGCACTGTTGTACAGGTGCTAACAGCACAAAACAAAACAACAGGGGAAAAAAACAGAACCAAAACAAGCAAAAGGGAAAAAAAGACCCCCAAGAAGAACAGCAAAATCAATGACAAAAGAGCAAAGAATAATAAAAGTGTAAAGAGGGATAGCATAGTAACAACAACAACAAAAAGAATACTAGAAGACCAAAGGAAATAAAAATGATTATGAGAGGAGAGAAGGAAGAGAAATGGTAAGACTAAGGAATAGAAAAAGGAACTTGCCAAAAAAGAACAAAGAAGGGGAATGACTGAAAAAATAAGAAAAAGGAAAGATGAAGGGATAAATGGAATAAGAAAGAGAAGAGTAAAATAAGAGATATGAAAAAAGAAGGAAAAAAGATCAAATTGAAGAAATAGAAAAAAACTTATGAAAATGCCATGCAAAAGAAAAAATAACAGAAATAATGATGTTGACGGAAGCTGGTGTAAGCAAATGTCAGATGCTGTCCACATCTAGCCTTTGACAGCCTGTTCAACACTACAAGCAATCCTTACTTTGTGGCTGTCCCCTCAGGGCTTGGCTGCACTTAGGATGGGCTTTACTGCACTGAGAGCCTGGCTTTTATCAGCATAAGGCCCAGGGGTGGGTCAGCAAATGAACAAAGGTACCACAGGATCCACCTCCACCTATGTCTGCCTCCTGGCCTGAGTCAGTGTTAGTCTAGCCACTGACCTGAATCTTTCCGAAAGGGATTCTGGTGGAATCGTGAGGATAAGACTCCCATGGGAGATTCAGTAATCAAGGAAGATGCTAGATATGTTCCCCATCCCAACACCATACATCAGAGCCTTTCCTGTGTTATTTTCCTGAACTCATCAGGATGGAGCCCCCAGCAAGAATGCAGGTGGGGACTCCAGAGCCCAGAGTTTGAGTCTGCCAGAAACCTGGATGGTGTTTCTCTGGTGCTCCCATGAAACACTAAAATGTCAGTCTGGTTCTTGGGAAAGTGTGTGGAATAGCTGCACCCTAAAGCCAGTCTCTGCTACACCCAAGTCTGCCTATGCTGCTGTCTCCCCAGCAGAGTTTAAGATGCAGGGTGGAGAAAAGTAAGAAAAAATCAAACAACAACAAAAAAAGATGCACAGTAGGGCAAGCAGGATTCTAAAGGGTGGGGAGGGCGGTTTCCTGGAGGGTGGGGTAATTAGTTTTCCCCTGGGAGTGGCTTGCTCTTCTAAAACAAAAATGGCTGCTGCAGTATTGAGGTATGTTCCATCAAAGGGAACCCAGCAGCCATTCCCCCATATCTCTTCCCAAAGCTTCTCACACCAGACTCTCCTCAGGCCACACCAACCTTCACTGCTCTTCTTTCACTCCAGTCCAAGTTGAGTGTCTGCGA
Source organism: Desmodus rotundus (assembly GCF_022682495.2). NCBI lineage: Eukaryota > Metazoa > Chordata > Mammalia > Chiroptera > Phyllostomidae > Desmodus > Desmodus rotundus. Next base: position 27,880,323 of record NC_071397.1, read on the forward strand.
GCAGGAAACTTGTCCTTTGAACCCTTAGGAAAATAATAGTGGCTTTGTCTCCAATGGGTTCCTTCTGTCCCCAGCAGACAAAAACCCCATGGCCTTTCACCTCTGGATGCTATATGGGCAGCTGATCCGGCACTGGCTCTCTGTGCTTAGGAGCTTGGTCTGGGTCCAGGCTTCATTTCTCTCAGAGGAAAGCTCCCACAGCTGTACCATAACCTTGGCCTACCTCCTATGGGAGCAGTGCCAGCCCCTTTCCCATCCCCACCCTTATTACCCATCTCACGGTGGTTTCTTCCCATGCTTGGTTAAGAGTCTTTTCTTCAAGTAGTCTTCGGTTGTTTATTTTAGGTGTCATTTCACTCTTTATTTTTATTTCCACTTTGGATCTGGGATGTGGAGAGAGACAGATCCTCCTACTCCACTGTCATCTTACCCCCCAAAATACTAACATGTTTTTAAATAGATATATTTTAAGAATTATGGTCCATGCTATCCAATGTAATCTATAGATTCAATGCAATTCCTATTAAAATACAAATGACATATTCCATAGTTCTAGAAAAAATATTCCAAATATTTACATGGAACCCAAAAAGACCCTGAATAACCTGAGCAAATGTGAAAAAGAAAAACAAAACTGGAGGGATAAAAATACCTAATATCAAACTACAAGTCCATTGTAATAAAACCAGTCTGCTACTGGCATTAGAAGAGTCATATAGGTCAATGAAAAAGAACAGAAAGCCCAAAAATCAAACCACATCTTTATGGCCAATTACTATTTGACAAAGGAAGCAAGATCATACAATGGAGTGAAGACAGTCTTTTCAATAAATGGGGTTGGGAAAATTGGACAGGTGCATGCAGAAAATGAAACTAGGCCACTAATTTACACGGGCGAACACAAAATGAATAAAGGACTTAAATATAAGTAATGAAACCATAAAAATCCTAAAAGAACACAGGCAGTAAAATCTGGTATCTCTCATAGCAATATCTTTGCTGATATGTCTCCTAGGGCAAGGGAAACAAAGGAAAAAATTAACAAATAAGACTGCATCAAACTAAAAAGCTCCTGCACAGCTATAAAAAACCATCAACAAAAGGGAAGGGAAATCCACTGTATGGGAGAAGATATTTGCCAATGACATATCTAATAAGGGATTAATTTCCAAAATGTATAAAGAACTTATACAACAATACAGCAGGAAGACAAACAATGCAATTAAAAAAATGGGCAAAGGACCTGAACAGACACTTCTCCAAGGAGGACATATAGATGGCCCATAGACATACGAAGGGATGTTCAGTGTCACTAATCATCAGAGAGGTGCATATTAAAGCCACAATGAAATAGCACACCTGTCAAATGCCTATCGTCAATTAATCCACAAACAAGTGCTGGTGAGTCTGTGGAGAAAAGGGAACCCTAGTGCACTGTTGGTGGGCAGGCAGACTGATGCAGCCACTGTGGAAAACAGTATGGACTCCCTCAAAAAAATTAAAAATGGAACTGCCTTTTGACCCAGCAATCCAAATTCTGGGAATATATCCTAACAATTTTTAAACACTAATTGGAAAGAACATATGCACTCCTACGTTCAGAGCAGTGTTATTTATAATAGCTAAACTCTGGAAACAGCCCAAGTGCCCATCAGTAGATGAGTCGATAAAAAAGCTGCGGTACATTTACATAATGGAATTCTATGTGGCTGTGAAAAAGAAAGAATTCTTACCCTTTGTGACAGCATGCATGGACCTGGAGAATATTATGCTAAGTGAAATAAGCCAGTCAGAGAAAGACAATTACTGTATCATCACACTCGTGTGTGGAATCTAACAGATAAAATAAACCTACAAAATAAAACCAGAGGCATAGATACATGGAACAGACTGAAAGATCTGAGAGGGGATTTGGGTGAGAGAGACTGGAAGAGATTAGCAAGAAAACATACATGCATATAGGCAGAGGCCATGGACACAGATAGGGTGTGGTGAAAGCTGGAGGTGATGGGGCAGGGGCTTGCTGGAGGGGAGAAAAGATGAAGGAAGTGGAGGATATCTGTAATAGTGCCAATAATAAAACATTTGAAATTGTATAAATATATAATTATATAGTTATATGGTTACATTATATTATATATACTGTTATATATATATGCATACATATATATACAATTTAGCCCAATTTCTCTGAATCCATTCAAGAAATAATTAACTTAAAATTTTCTGAGTGCTATTTTAATAACACTAGTCTAGGTATAGACTTCAACTCCATCAAGAACTTCCTACATTAATTTATGTAAATGAAAGACATTTCTAATTTATATTGGAGGAAAAATATTTTCAAAATTAAAGCAAAACAGTTTTGCATAGAAACCAAATCTGAAAAGTAGAGACATACAACTTAAATGCTGGTGATTCTACTTCTGGGATTATAGCCTAAGAATCCTGAAACACCAATTCAGAAGAACCTATGCACCCCAATGTTCATAGCAGCCCAATTTACAATAGTGAAAGGCCAGAAGCAACTTAAGTGCCCATCAGTAAATGAGTGGATCAAAAACTGTGATACATTTACACAATGGAATACTACACAGCAGAAAGAAAGAAGGAGCGCCTACCATTTGCAACAGCATAGATGGAACTGGAGAGCATTATGCTAAGTGAAATAAGCCAGGAGGTAAAAGACAAATACCATATGATCTCATGTATAATTGGAACCTAACCAACAAAACAAACAAGCAAGCAAAATATAACCAGAGTCATTGAAATAAAGAACAAATTGACAGTAACCAGAGGGAAAGAGGGAGGGGATTAACAGGGGAAAGTAGGGGGAGTGTTGTCAAAGAACATGTATAAAAGACACATGGACAAAACCAATGGGGGTTAAGATTGAGTGTGGGAGGTGGGGGTGGGTGGGACAGGGGAGAGAGGTGGGGGTAAATGGGGACAACAATAAAAATAAATAAATATTCTAAATTGAAAAAATATATGTATTGCATCAAATAAATTAGTTTCACTTCATGGCCACATATCCTAAAAGCAAATTTTCCAGAGGAAGTAAAATGTAGTCTTAAGTGAAGATACAGAGTATTTGTTGGTTTTGCCTGGCTTATTTCTCTTAAAATAATGTCCTCCCATTTCAGGGGAAGAGGCATGTTTTCCTTATTTTTTAATACTATAATATTCTATTTTACCCAGCACTTTCTCTACCCATGCAGCTATCAGCAGACAGTGAAGTTGTTTCCGTCTTGTCTGTGGTGAAGAGAGTGGCAATGAACATGGTGGTGTAAGTATTTTTTTGAGAGAGTAATTTCATTTCCTTTGTATTTATATCGAGAACTAGGATTACTGGTTTATGCGGGAGTTCTATGTTTAATTTTGACTAATCTCCACAGTGTTTTCTATAATAGCTCTATCAATTTTCATTCCCACCAGCAGTGCACAAGAATTCCTTTTCCTGCACATCTTCACTAGCATTTATCTCTTGCTTATTTTTCTGATTGTTTAAATAATAACCAATCTAAAATGTGTGAGGTGATATGTCACTGTGGTTTTGATATGCATTTTCCTGATGATTAGTGTTTGTTTTTGCTATTGAATTGTGTGAATTCCATATACATTTTAGCTATTAACCCTGTATTAGGTATATGGTTTGCAATTATTTTCTCCCATTGCATAGCCTGCCTTTTCATTTTGTTGAAAGTTTCCTATGCTATAAAAGTGTTTTAGTACAATGTAGTGTCACTTATTTTTGTTTTTGTTGCTTATGCCTTTCATGCCAAGTCCAATGATTGCTAAGACTAATGTCAAGGCACTTTTTCCATTTTTTTCCTAAGATTTTTATTATTTCGGGCCTTACATTTAGGTACTTAATCTATTTTGACTTATGTGTATGGTGTAATATAAGGTATATTGTTTCATTCTTTTGCATGAAGATATCCAATTTTCCCAACACTATTTATTGAAGAGACTATCATTTCCCTCTTTTGTACCCTAGGTGCCCTTGTCAGAGACTAGCTGACTGTATATGCACGGCATTGTTTCTGGGCTCTCTACTTCTGTTCCATTGTTCTATATCTGTTTTATTTTTTTAAATATCAGTACCATACTGTGTTGATTATCACAGCTTTGTAATATAGTTTGAAATCAAGTAGTATGATACCTGCCCTGCTGTTCTTTCTTGATTATTTTGGCCATTTGGTGGTATTTTTGTTGTTGATGTTTCATAAAAAATTAGGGTTTCTTCCTACTTATGTGAAAAATGCCAATTGAAATTGAAAAGGGATTGTACTGAATGTGCAGGTAACTTTGGGTAGTACACACATTTTGCCAATATTAATTCTTTCAAACCATGAGCGTAGGGTATCTTTCCATTCATTTGTGGGGGTTTTTCTTCAACATTGAATGTTCAGTATACATATCTATCTTCACCTCTGTGGTTAAATTTTTTCCTCAACATTTCATTCTTTTGGATATGATTGTCAATGGAATTGTTTTCTTAATTTTTCTATTTGATAGTACATTGTTAATATATAGAAATGCAATGGATTTTTGTATGTTGATTTTGTATTCTGCTAATTTACTGAATTAATTTTATTACTTTTAACACTTCTTTGATGACACATTTCATTTCTTCTATACATAAATTCATGGCATTTGCAAACAAAGCCAGATTAATTTTTGTTTTTCAATTTAGATACTTTTTATTTCTTTTTCTTGCCAGGTTATTCTAACAGTTCTAATACTGTGTTAAATAAAATTGGTGAGAGTGGGCATTTTTTGCTGTTGTTCATGAGAGCTTTCATCTCTTTACTGTTGAGTCTTATGTCAGCTGTGGGCTCATAATATGTGCATTTTTTATGTTGAGGTACATTTCTTCTATATTTAACTTGCCAATAATTTTTATCATGAATTTCTGTTGAATTTTGTCAAGTGTTTTTGCCTCTGTTAAGATGACCATGAAGTCTTTACCCTTCATTTTGTTAATGTTGTGTGTCATTTGTTGACTTTTTATGTGCAGAAATGTCCTTGCATCCTGGAGCTCAGTCTCACTTGATCTTTTCGTGGTTCTTTTAATGTGCTATTGAATTTGACTTACTGGCATTTTGTTGAGGATTTCTGCATCTATGTTTGTCAGGGATATTAACCTGTAGTTTTTTGTTTTTTATTTGTTTTCTTGCAGTATGCTTATCTGGCTTCTGTATGAGAATAATGCTAGCTCATAAAATGAATTTAAAAGAACTATATTCTTTTCATTTTTTTAGAAGATTTGAGAGAGAGATGTGTGAAATCTTTAAATGATTGGAGAATTTACCCAAGAAGGCACTTCATCCTGGGCTTTTTTTTTTTGTTGAGAAGTTTTTGATTACAGCTTCAGTCTTCTTACCCATTATTGGTTTGTTAGGATTTTCTATTTCTTCATGAATCAGACTTGTTAGGTTGTGTATTTCTAGGAACTGATTTATATTTCTTCTAGGTTATCCAATTTGTTGGCATATAATTTTTCATAGTAAGCTCTTGTGACCCTTTGTACTTCAGTAGTAACAGCTATAATATCTCTTCTTTCATTTATATTTTTATTTATTTGAGTCCTCTCTTTTTTCTTAGTCTTGCTAAAGATCTGTCATTTTTTTTTACCTTTTCAAGAAAGCCAATCCAGTGCCATTCATCTGTTCTTTTGTCTTTTTAGTCTCTACTTCATTTATTTCTGTCTTGATCATTATTTTCTTTCTTCTGCTAACTTTGGGCTTAGTATTTTTATTTCTCTATTTCCCTGAGGTACAAAGCCAAGTTGTTTATTTGAGAGGTTTCTTTTTTCTGAATGTTGGCATTTATCACTATGAAATCTCCTTAGAACTACTTTTGCTGCATCCCATGAGGTTTGGTATGTTATATTTCCATTTGTTTGTATCAGGATAGTTTTCATCAGAATACTTCCTCTTTGATTTCTTCTTTAATTTATTATTTGTTCAGGAGAGTGATATTTCATTTGTACATATTTGTGAATTTTCTGGTTAGCCTGCTTTGTGAACAAAAGAGTTACCTGATATAATTCAATTTTCTTCAATTTGTAAAGGCTTGTTTTGTGGCCCAAAGTATGTTCTATCCTGCAGAATGTTTTCTGTCTACTTGAGAAGAATGTATGTTTTGCTGCTGTTGGGATGGACTGCTCTTATACGTCTAATGGATCCATTTTGAACTACAGTGTTATTCAAGCCCTCTGTTTATTGATTTTCTGTCTAGCAGACTACCTACGGGTGAAAGCAGGATATTAAAGTAATCTACTATTATTGTATTGCTTTCACTTCTCCCTTCAGTTCTGTTAATATTTGCTTAATATGCCATTTAGGTTCTTCAATGGTGCCTGCTTCTATATTTATAATTGGCATATCCTGATGTATTGACCCATTTATCTTTATATTGACTTTTTTGTCTTGTGTGACTTATTTTGACTGAAAGTCTATCTTTTCTGATATACATGTAGCCTTCCCTGCTCTCTTTTTCTTATCATTTGCATGGAATATCTTTTTCCACCCCTTCATTTTTATCCTATGTGTGTCCTTAAAGTAAAATGAATATTCTATAGGCAGCATGCTCTTGTATCCTTTTTTTAAATCCATTCAGCCACTCTGTGGTTTTTAATGTTTTAATGGCATGACTGTTACCAGGTGTACAAACAGATATGGCTCCCTCCAGGTCCCTGGGAAAGCTCCTACCAGGCCACCTGGGATTACCCTTGGCAGGCAAGAATGGCCCTAGACAACAGTTTAAAGGCACTGGACTCAAGTCACAGGGCTTCTTCAAGATCATCATTCCGACTGAGCTTGGCAGGCCTACCTCCTAAAGCTTAGAGGAACATGTCTCCTGGTGAATCCCTGAGCAGGATGGACTATCCTGGAAGGTACCTGAGAGGGGGCTGGAGCTGAGTTACAAAGCCATTTCAGGATCTGCTGTAGGACAGGACCAAGGTCAAAGGGCCTGCTTCAGGGCATGAGCAGATATGTCTCCTACCTGGTCTTGGGCTGGCAGGACACGAGGTTAAGAGGAGCTGAATCTGGGTTATCACCAGGTACCTCAGGGTCCACAGTCAGAACCCAGGTCCCTGGGCCTGTAATGCAGAGCATTGTGTTACTGCTGACAAGTCCCTTAGTGAGTGGTGCCAGTGTCAGCACCAAGGCCAAATGGCAGTGTAGCCTAGTCCACAGGGGGGCAGGGATGATTCTGGGTCTGCAGCTGGGTCCACAGTCACAGTCTGCCACCTGGACATGGCCTGTCTTCTCAAAATGGCCTTCCTGAGTTTGGGGTTCTGCCAAGTTTTCACAATCTGCTACCTGGATCCTGAAACTCCCACAAAGGCACTTCTGTCCATGCGTCTGCCAGATTTTTGTTGCTGAGATAGAAATAACAGTGAGAATCTTCTATTTCTCCTTTTGCTGATGTCACTCTCAAAATTTTTATAAGTATTTGTCCTCAAGGTTATACATAGAAACAGAAAAAAGTTATAGAATATCCCAAATGAATACATTATAAGTTCCAATATGTCCACAGTTATCATTAATGAGGTTTTAAGTGAGTAAGGTCTTCATGGAGAAAATGGGGATTTTCTATCTGAATGAATATTTAGTTTGTATAATGAAATTCATTTTCATTTTCATTTCTTCTCGTCTGACTTGTGAGGGCTCTCTAGATAACTGAAACTATCTGTCAGCAACAGATAGAAATTTTAGCCATAGAGCCAGATGTTTTACAAAAAGGAAAGTAGGCATTTCAACTTTGTGACATTTAGCAGCCACATGTGTCTTTTGAAAAAAATCTGTGTTCCCTGAATGTGAGTGAGCAGATTCAAGTAAGCATATGCTTTCTGAGTAGCCCTGCCAGGGAAGTCTGGGTCTGCTCCTGCAATAGGATCGCCATTTAGAGCAGCTGGCTCCTGCTATTATTTGCATCTTCCCTCTTTCCTTCCCCAACTCCTTTTAGGAGTAAGGAATATACTTTCCATAGTCATTTGTCTCAATTCTTCTTTGAAGACCCTTGACCAAGTAGGACAGAGTATCTCAAGATATAGTCATTTCTTAGACAAAAGCTTCTGTCATCTGTGCATTTTTAAGGAACTGAAAACATTTATTAAAATAACCAGGTACAGCTGAAATATAAACTAGAATAGAAGCTTTCATAGACAGAGCACATCTTTAAAACCTGTCTACTTTTAAGACAAATACTCGTTCTTTCCCAGGAGAGATAGAGAATGTAGATGACTGGGTAGGGAAATTATGCAGGGATTTGTATAGGATTGGTCAGTGGCCCCCTTTAGTGCCACTTTAGATTCATTGAGCCACAGGGCCACAAACAACCACATTAACTTCAAGTATTTTATGCTAAACTGAGGGTCAAAGTCAGATAAAATTGTAAAATGGGTAGCTTATCTTTAGTCCCCATGCAGGACTTCCCTCTTCCCATCAGCCATTCCTGAAGGCCTCTCTATTCATTTACTACTTAGTGTTCTGATACTCTTTTGGTAACTACCAAAAGTAAACCAAGAAACTAATTTCTGCCAAAATGATTGTTGAAAAAGCTTATGTTTCTATCCCTTTCAGACTGTCTATTAATTTATAATATGTAAGTAAAATACTTTTCACACTAAAGACTTTTTCTTTCAATTTAATGTATAAACATATTTTCAATATCCAGCACTGAAGCTGCAGAAAACAATTTTGGGCACAAGAAAATAAAGCCCTATATTTCATGTATTTAGAAGGCAAGTCCTTCCTATAGATTATTCTCTGGATCTCCAAATGGGATATTTATAGTTTTAGAAAAACAAACTTCAAAATTCAGAGAATATAATATTCCCTAAATGGTAAGTATTTGCAGAAAATAAGTACATTTTTGGACAAATTGTTTTCCTGGCCAAGACCAGGGACTTATATTCACTAAGAGAGATCTCACATGACTTGGGTTAAGAGGAGGTTAGAGAGACTGAGAGACTGAGATAACTAGGCACATGAGCTGGCGCTAGGAAAGACTGAAGCCAGCAATATGGCATGTATTAGTGAAGTCGACGAAAGCATATTGTTTTAGAGCCTGAAAGTGGTTAGCAGAGACTTAGAGAACTGAAAAAAATGTAACACCGGACCATTGGTAGTTTCAAAAGCAGTACCACTATCTCTGAAATAGCTGGAGTACCAATTAGGAACTTGTGTTTGAGGGAACAGAAGTGGAAACTAGCTAAAAGATGAAGCAGGGGCTTGGTCACCAGAAATAAGCCAAAGAGTAAGAACTTTGGGCAGAATCGATATGTTCTGAATTTACAGTCCTGGCCATGATGTAACAGTGAGGGACCAGATTTATATTTCAGTCTTAAACATTAATAAACTGGAAAAATATATGAAACAACAGCTTCCAGATATTGAACATGTGGCACCGGAAAGTGATCCTGGAGAGAAGGGAAACAGACCAGCCTTACAGGTGCCAGAGCCCACTGCCTGGGGAGCATGTCCAAGCAGCAGGGCTGGGTGTCTCGTGACTCCTGTTCCCTATTCATTTGTTTCTGTCTTTTTGATATTTTTCTTTTTTATAATAGTCTGTTGTTATGCTTTTAAGTTCAGCGATTTTCTCTTTTGTAGTATAAAGGCTGCTGTTTATCCCATTCAGTTAATTTTTTATCTAATACAGTATATTGGTTATCTCTAGAAGTTATTTGAGCCTTTTTTATGTTTTCATATCTATTTATCATGCTTAAGATTTCTTCTACTTTCTTGATATAAAGATAGTAATATATATTTAACATCCATGTGCACTAATTTTAACATGAGTGTTATGTTGTGTTTTTTGAAATTTTTTTCTGTATGTGTCTCATATTTTGCATCTTTCTTGAAAGTCTGTAAATTTTTCCTGCATAGAAATTTGTTGCAAATAATGTTTTTAGATGATAGAGTATTTAATTTTGGAAAACACTAAGTTGGAGGATTTACAATAACTAATTCAAGACAATACAAAAGTACAATACTCTGTAGAGTATAATGTATAAAAATAGACAGAGAATAATGGAACAGAATCCTGAAATAGATCCATACATGACTAATACAATGATTTTCAACAAAGGTGACAAAGACAAATTTTAATAAATGATATTCAACAAAGACAATATCATAAGAGGAAGAAAATTACATATCTAATGTAAAAAAAAAGAACCTCAGCTCTTTAATTACAGATTATGTAATAATCTGTTACCTATCATAGACAATATAAGTCCCAAAGCTATTAAATTTTTTAAAATCTTTTAAAAAACTATTAATGATCTTAGGCAAAGATTTCTTAATATAGTAACAAATAAATAAAGCACAAAAGAAAAATTGTATAAATCAGCCTTTTCAAAATTGTGAATTTCTACTCTTCTAATCACAGATTTAAGAAAAATGAAGTTAAGACACAGAATTGGAGAATATTTTCAGAACATATATCTGATAAAGGTCATCTCCAGAATATAATGAAAGCTTACAACTCAAATATAAAGTGACAGACAACTTAATTTTACAAATTTGAAAAAAAATAAATAACTTGCCCTTGATTTTTTCCATGTGTCCTTTATAGTAGCTCCTGTAAACCCCTCTCCCCGCTATCCCCTCCCCACTCCCCTCTGGCTATTGTTAGCCATGGGGTAGGGTGGAGGCGGGGGAGGGAGGTGGGGTTGGCTGGGGTGGGGTGGAGGGATGGGGAGAAAATGCAGACAACTGTAATTGAATAACAATAAATTTTTTAAAAAAATAAAAAGTAAAATAAAATGAAATAAAAATAAATAAACAACTTCCCAAAGAAGATACACAGAAGGCAAATAGATACATGAGGAGAGTCTGGTCATTATTTGCCATTAGGGAATACAAATAAAATACAAATGAAGGCCAAAATGAAAAACAACTCCATATGTACTAGAATGGCTAAAATTTTAAAGTTTGTCTGGACCTAGTGTTGACAAGGTGGTAGAGGAAATAACTACAATAGAGAGCAGTATGTTACAATCACTTTGGAAAAAACTATAACAGTGTCTTTAAAAGTTACATATGAGTTAAAAGGCAGTTCTATTTTTAGTTTTCTGAGGAAATTCTATACTGTTTTCCACAGTGGCTGCACCAGGCTGCAATCCCAACAGTGCACTAGGGTTCCCTTTTCTCCACATCCTCTCCAACATTTGTTGTTTGTTAATTTATTAAAGATGACCATTCTGACTGGTGTGAAGTGGTATCTCATTGTGGTTTTAATCTGCATCTCTCTAATGGCTAGCGATGCTGAGCATCCTTTCATATGTTTCTGGACCCTCTGTATGTCCTCCTTGGAGAAATGTCTGTTCAAGTCCTTTGCCCATTTTTTAATTGGATTTTTTGTCTTCCTGGAGTGGAGTCATGTGAGTTCTTTACATATTTTGGAGAACAAACTCTTGTCTGAGGTATCATTGGCAAATATGTTTTCCCATAAGGTTGGTTCTCTTTCCATTTTAATATTATTTTCTTTAGCCATGCAGAAGCTCTTTATTTTGATGAGATCCCATTTGTTTATTCTTTCCTTTATTTCCCTTGCTCTAGGGGACATATCAGTGAAAATATTGCTGCATAGAATATCTGAGATTTTCCTGCCTATGTTCTCCTGAAGGACTTTTATGGTGTCATGACTTATATTTAAGTCTTTTATCCACCTTGAATTTATTTTTGTGTATGATGTAAGTTGGTGATCAAGTTTCTTTTTTTTTTTTTTGCATGTACCTGTCCAGCTCTCCCAAAAACATTTGTTGAAGAGGCTATTGTTATTCCATTCTATGCCTCTGTCCCCCTTTGTCAAATGTTAATTGACCACAGAGACTTGGGTTTATTTCTTGGCTCTCTATTCTGTTCCATTGTTCTATGTGTCTGTTCTTATGCCAGTACCAGGCTTCTTTGATTACAGTGGCCTTGTAATACAGTTTGATATTAGGCATTTTGATCCCTCCTACTTTACAATGGAATTGCCTTTCAACTCAATTCCACTGCTGGGATTATACCCTAAGAACCCTGAAACACCATTTCAAAAGAACCTATGCACTCCAATGTTCATAGCAGCACAATTTACAATAGCCAAGTGCTGGAAGCAACCTAAGTACCCATCAGTAAATTAATGGATCAAAAAACAATGGTACATTTACACAATGGAATACTACACAGCAGAAAGAAGGAGCTCCTATCCTTCATGACAGCATAGATTTAACTGGAGGGCATTATGCTAAGTGAAATAAGCCAGGTAGTGAAAGACAAATACCATATGATCTCACATATAATTGGAGCCTAATCAACAAAACAAACAAGCAAGCAAAATATAACTAGAGACGTTGAAATTAAGAACAAACAGACAGTAACCAAAGGGGAGGTTGGGGGGGATAATCAGGGGAAAAGGGGGAAGGAATTTCAGAAACATGTATAAAGGACACATGGACAATAACAAGAGGGGGTTGGAATCAGGGGAGGGAGATGGGGATGGCTGGGGTGGGGGAGAGAGGCGGGGGGGAAAGGCAGGCAACTGTACTTCAACAACAACAGAATTTTAAAAATGGAAAAAAAGTTACATATGAGGAAAAAATTAACTTTACACTGGAGAATCTGACAAATGCTACCTCAGGCTTGTGATCAAGCTTAACAGCATCAGTGGCGTTATGCTGACGGCATGTATCCTGTATATGATGTGCTGAGAATGGCACTTTAGTGCCACGGTCTATACCCAAGAATGCATAGCCCCTGTCTAATCACGAGTAAAATGCCAGATAAACCCAAATTGAAAGACATTCCACAAAATAACTAACCAGTATGCCTCAAAACTCTCCAGGTCATCGAAAATACCAATAAGAATAGAAATGAGGAACTGACAGAGTATAGGGTAGCCCAAGGGGATGACGACCAAATGTAAAGTGATATCCTGGGTGGGATCTTCAAACAGAATAAGGACATCAGGTCACAACAAAGTAAGGAAACTAAAATAAAGTATTTACTTTAGTAATAGTAACATATCGATATTCTTTATTCCTTGTGACAAGTCTACTATAGTTGTTATGTATTATATGAACACAAGGGAGCCACAGTGCAGGGTATAGAGGAATCTTCACTACTATCCTTTTTACATTTCCATAGAGAGACTTGACAGAGACAAAAATGAGGCAATGCAATCAAGGAGGCAGCGCCGAGGTGATGGGGCTTCAAGCCAAGGCACCAGAAGCCGAAGGAAACAAGGAATGAGGCATCCACTATCTTCCAGAGGGAGGTGGTCCCTGACTTTGATTTAGGTTCAGAGAAACTAATTTTGGACTTCTGGTCTCCAGAACTTATGAGAGAATTTAATTTTCCTTATTGTAAGCCATGGAGTTTGTTAATACTTTGTTACAGTAGCCACAGGAAACTCATATAGTTATCTTACTCACTTCTTAGGATTCAAATATACTTTCTCTTCAAAAATATTTTGTTCCTTTTATTGTTGTGGGTTTTTAAAATATAAACTTCCTACTCCTCTCTCCAGAGTTTGAAACTAAAATTCAGCTACCAAGATGGTATCTTCCCTTGGAAAATAATAATATTTTCAAAGTTGAGTATCTTCTCCCCAAAACCTGCTCCTCCTCCAACTTTTGCACCTCAATTGATAGAAATCTATCCCTTCAATTGCTTAATTCAAAATTCTAATTGTCATCTAAAACTCTACTCACCACCAGCAACACCCACTGTGTAGGGGAACATTAGAAGTACGTACAAAACTGGTCACATTTTCCCTCATCCACCACTACTACTGATTTGGTCCACAACACAGTTATCTCTCACTAAGGTTAATGAAATATCCTACAGCTCTCCTTTTGTCCATCCTTGCTTTTCTCTAGTCACGCAAAAAGAGTTAGTTAGCCTTTTAAAACCTTATAATAAGATTGTCTCTCATCTACTTAAAACGTTCACTCAGAGTAAAAGCAATGTATTTACAAAGGCCTACTTAGCAGGTCCTACTTGGTCTGGTTCTCCAAACACATTTACAACATCCTCTCTGCTGTCTATCCACCACTTACTGTATTTGTTATGCTGGTCTCCTGTCTGAGCCCAAATGCCCCGCCTTAGAGCCTTTGCTCCAACTCTTCCTTTTACCTGGAATGCTCTCCTTCTCAATAGATTTCCAAGCATGTGCTCAAATTTCAAATTCTCAGTGCTATTTCAAACCGCTAATTCTCAGATCACTTTATGTAATAAAATAAAGCAAGAAGTCCTACAGTTGTTATACCCAATTATCCTTAATCTATTCCAATGTTTTTTTCTGTAACATAATATTTTTATGAATTTATAAATTTACTTATTATATTTATTATTCATTGTCTCACAGATGCTGGAAGGTAAGTTCCTTAAAAATAAGAATTTCAGGCTCATTTTCACTAATTTATCCTAAGAGCGCAGAACAGTACCTGACTCAGAATAGACAGTCAAGTACTTATTGAATGATAAATAATAAATGAATTAACAATACATTTAAATGAAGTTCCCTGAAATTAATGTCACTTACATTAAAGTAACATGACAAATACAGGATCAGACAATATTTTCTTGATTATGAGCTTAGAAGAACATAATTTTGGTATTGTTCTGGTCTGTTTACATATAAAATAAACTATCTTATTACTTAATATGAGCCATTTTTATGAACATAACCTCAAATTGCATAGGAAGGAGAAAAAAATTCACCACTGTTTTGTTACATCATTTGAAAGCAATTCTCTTTAAAGTTATCCAAAATATGTCAAATTAGCAAAATGACTAATTCTTTCAAGTCAAAGGACTGAAGCAGGAACTTGCTAAACAATATTCTGAACACCTGAAATAACTAATAAACTTCCAAAAAGTTTTCATTAATTGAAAGAAGTTGCTGGAAATATTAAAAAATCTGCTGACCTCTTAAACAATTATATGACCGCTTAGTCGATACAAATTCACTACTGAAATCTAAATTCCCTCAGTGAGAACTATTAGAATTAAATAATAAGTGTGTTATTGTAACAGTGAGAAATTGATCTCAGTGTTCTGACAAGGACATTATGCACAAAGAAAGAAATACAGCAGAACGCAGTACAGTTTGCTTTAAAATTCTAGACTAATTCAATATAACAATGTAAGACAGCTGTACATATTGTTCTGCTTTTGAACTAAAGCACATAATTAAAACTTGTGAGACTGAATGGCATGTTGCTTTCCACTGACTTTTCATATCTTAGGTTTATATATGCAATTCTTAAAAATGCTTAGTCAAAGGACTATGGAGGCATTATAATCCCTTCATAATTCAGGTTACTCTCACTGGAAATTCTATCCTCAAGGTTTTACACTAGAAATTCATATTTGTGCTCTTTACTGTAGAGTATCAACATGGAGCTATGCATGCAGTTGAAATTTAATAAATGTATATTAAATAATGAATGAGTAGTTGTATTTACATTGACATACACCTGAATTTCTTAATAATACCTTGCATAAAGTCTTAAAAATAAGATATTTTTCAAATAGTTGCTTTAAGGTGTTTATTGCTTTAAAACAAGTCTATTTCAGTTACTATTCACACCAGTACACTGTTTAATCCCATCACTACTTCACCCATCCTTTTGTCCAAATTATATTTCTCTTTTATAAAACATGCAAAGGCAATTACAGTAAATGTCTCTCTGCATTTATATCAATGACTTTATATACTATTCAGTCCATGTTGAGTAAGGTGCCATCTCAATATTAAATATTTCAATAAATTTTAAGAAAACAGACTTACTGTAATTTAAAGTAGAAGTCAAATCTGTTGATATTTAGTCATATGGTCTTCAATTCAAGATCTTTTTCCTAAGGAAGAGAGTTATAAAATAATGATAAACGTTGCTTATTGTACTGTGTTACAGTGAATAATATCCACCCAAACTCCATGTCCTTTTTGGAACCTCAGACAAAAGATCTTATTTGGAACCTATGTCATTATATATGTAATTAATTCAGTTTACATAAGTTCTTGATTGCATATGAGGGGGAAAAGAAGCACGGAGATATAAAGGTAATGGAAAAACAATAAAATTAAGAAATTTAAAAAAAAGGAAAATAAAACTAGAGAGACAGAATCACAAGGAAGATGCCCACGTGGAGATGGAAGCAGAGTTTGGAGTGATGAAGCTGCAAGCCAAGGAAGAGCAAGAATTGAGGGCAAGCATGAGAAGCTAGGACAAGGCAAGACTCCTCCTCTAAAGCCTCAGGAAAAGCATGGCCCTGCTGACACCTTTATTTTGGACTTCCAGCCTCAGGAACCAAGAGAGCATAAATTCTCTTCTTCTAAGCCACCCAGTCCATGGTACTTTGTTCCGGTAGCCATCGGAAACTAATACACTTAGTTTTTGACTAATCAATTTATTGTACTATGAAAAGCCATAATTTATAAGGCACCTCATCCCTCTTCAATCCCCCACATCATAAAACTACTGAATTAGAAACTGGATGGCTAATGCCTTCTGTTTCAAGGAATATAGCATACCTTTCCAACACGAATGTGACTACATTTCAGCGATTAGTCACTTCAAATTTGAGATGCTGAAAAAATTTATTTTATTTCAAAAGTTATATTATAAATATATAAAATGCTTATATGTATGTTCATATATATGTGAAAATAATTCAAATTCAAATTGAAAACAAAAGTATTGGAAAATTACTTCCTTTCTTTTGATGATTTGTTACTCACAGGGAATGAGCATCTTGAAGTTGGTCCACTGACAATTAACTGGCTACAAAATGAAAAACCTCAATTCTGGATCTAGGGTTGTAATGCAATATTTTGCACAACATATTTGTTATCGTATTAAGAAATAAGCACATATCTATACACTGTTTTTTAAATATTTTTCAAATATTGACTATCCTCCCCAGGTGATACTGTGTCTCTACGTGTGTCTTCTTCTGTTCCTCAAAACTGTGTTTTCTGCCTGGAAAACTAGTTTTGCACAGGGTGTGCAAACTATGTTACCAGACATCATCTTGGCCGTGAAAATGTCTTCTCTATACAGCCACCGTACGAGAAATAGTTGAAGGAAACGAATTCTACTCTAATAAGACAAATGAATAATTGTTTTGTTTTTAAGAAGCACTAAACAAAAGAATTTGTTCTTTGCTCTAAGCAGATCAGAAATATTGATTTCTCATCACTCAATCCAGAAAAGCACCCTGCTGAAGAATTTACATTCTTTAAAGGGGAAACTGGATTATTATGTCTATAGTTGCCAGTTGCATTATTTTATTAACTGATAATTACTGATTTTCTACACAGGTACCTGTAGTTATGCATGAAATAGTGTAGTTTTTTTATTCTTCCTCATCCAACAATGAGATATTTTGAATTGCTCTGTGATCTTTACTGTAAACAGCATTTGTGTGTGCATGCGTGTGAGTATTTTTATCCTAACTAATTGCACAAATCTATTACTTCTCTGTAGTCTGGACAAAAGAAATACTGGAACCTGATAAACAGTGTGTGGAGAAAGTGAATTAGCTGAGAGCCACTGGAACTAAAACACCCGATGGGCTTAAAAAGAACGACATCCAGGATGTCATACTAAAATCATTTTTCTTTTTTATTTCACACCAGTGGGTAGCATTTATTTAATATTCCACAGGGTTTTAAAACCTCCAACTATGCATTATTCACATGCATATCTTATATCCTTACCTTAATCATGTGTTAAGTAATTTTAAGGCAGGTTGAATATCCAGGTGTATTTGGCCCTGACTTTGGATGTCATTCAGCAGAATGACTGTAGACAAGTAATAAAGAACTCATGGCCACATAATTCATGCTTGTCTGGTTTCCTTGTAATTGTTTATGACTTTCTGTTTCTGGTAGCACTTTAAAAATAACCCTGATATTAAACTAATGTGGGGTACAGTACCTTCCCTCAGCATGTCTTCTGAAGCCAGAACTAGAATGATTGCACTAAAGTTAGATTTTATTTCAGTTACAAATTGAAATTAGATTTAAGTTAAATAAAGTAATATATGTGAAAGTGCTTTGTGTATGTATTACAAAGTGCTATTTAAAAAGCCAGTTGTAGTGAAGAATGCAAATACCTACAAAGTATATTAAACCTGGACATTAGGAAAAACAGCCTGACATGAGTTGTTGTATCAGTAATTTTCAGTATTCTGATATTTACAACCATTATATATTATGACTGTCAAAATAATAAAACACTGGACTATTGAAATATGTAAGGGCTTTCCCAAGCTTGATTTTAGTTGATTCAAAGCAAGCTAGAATGTCTGAAACAATTTTTTTCAACAAGAAAAGTTTTTGTTTTGTTTTGTTTTTAAAACTTTTATTGTTGTTCAATTACAGTTGTCCCTATTTTCCCCTATTTCTCTTCCCTGTCCTACTCACCCACACCTCCCACTTTCAACCCCCCACTTGTCTTTGTCCATGGGTCCTTTATACATGTTCCCTGACATGACCCTTCCCCTTCTTTCCCCTGTTATTCCCCTCTCCCTCCCATCTGGTCACTGTCAGTTTGTTCTTTATTTCCATGTCTTTCTATTTTGCTCACTTGTCTGTTTTGTGGATTAGGTTCCACTTATACATGAGATCATATGGTAATTGTCTTTGACTACCTGGCTTATTTCACTTAGACTAGTGCTCCAGATCCATCCATGCTGTCATGAAGGGTAGGAGCTCCTTCTTTCTTTCTGCCGTGTCAAATTCCATCATGTAAATGTACCACAGTTTTTCACCCAATCATTTACTGATGGGCACTTAGGTTGCTTCCAGCACTTGGCTATTGTAAATAGTGATGCTATGAACATAGGGGTGCATAGGTTCTTTTGAAATGCTGTTTCAGGATTCTTAGGGTATAATCCCAGCAGTGGAATTGCTGGGTCAAAAGGCAGTTCCATTTTTAGTTTTCTGAGGAAATTCCATACTGTTTTCTACAGTGGCTGCACCAGTCTGCATTCCCACCAACAGTGCACTAGGGTTCCCTGTTCTCCACAGCCTCACCAGCACTTGTTGTTTGTTGATTTGTTTATGATGGCCATTCTGATCGGTGTGAAGTGGTAGCTCATTGTGGTTTTAGTCTTGAACCACTACGTCTTTCATGCAATGAACCTTTAGTCTTTACATATTAAGAAAAGCTTAAAGAGGAAATTTGGAAAGTGTTGCATGTAGTATTCTGTATTTTCAAAATCTTTTGACATTTGTTTTAAGTGTGCTTTTATTTTATGCTGGAAGCATAGGATAAATACCATATATTGAAGTTTTCATCTAGTGAAACATCACATTTTTCATAACACAGTTGGCTCTATATGGTATATGTGCACATCAGTCTCAGAGTTTTCAAAATCAGTGACTTAATGGCAATGAATAAATGTATGGCAAGTATATATCTAACCATTGCCAGCTGTCCATAACTTTAAAATATAAAAGGGTAGTATATTATTGAAATATCCATTCATTTTGTATTTAGAGGCCCAAAACACATTATTTATTTATCCATGTGATTTCTTTAATGTAAATATGTTTTAACCAGCTATGGTCAGCATTGGAGTTGCCATGAGAAGTTTGAATATTCCATTGTAAGTAAGTAATCACCAATGGATGCTTTAGGGAATAAAGTCCATGTGTTAAAATTGTAGTCATTGAAGGAGATTTGATTCCTGTCCCTGGAATGGATAACACATATAGTTTCATAAAATGTGCACTAAAATTTCTTTTAATTAAACAGCTCCCCTTCTGTCTCTAACAGCTCATGGGTTAACTCTTCTAGAATACTTATCATGTTTATTTAGACAGGATCAAACTCAATAGTTTGCTCTTTGCCAATGATAAATATATGGCAAGCAATTCTTATAAAGTGAAAACTTCCAGGATATAGCTTTACAATTTTGAGAGAAATATGCTCATATAAATTTCATTTCTAAAGAATATGCTTTAAGTGCATATTATATATTTACTTAAATACCATAGAATTTAGGACTTAATTAAGTACATGGCTAGATTCACCTTGCATTTCAGGCTTATTTGATGGAAACCTCTGTGTTATAATTTAATATTTCACACACTTAAAAAAAGTTGCTATTTTGCAATAAGTTGGGCTTTTTCCAAGGAAAAAGTAACATCTAGAATAAGCCCATTTTGATACATTAGGCCTTAGCCATTAATCTCCTACAAAGCCAACTTTAGCAGTTCTCATTAGATTTCTTCCCTATCCCATGGACATGGTGATTTGCAAAGGTTAAATTGAATCACAAGCCCTAGCCCACAGATTTCATCAGATTCTGCTTCTTTACTGTCATAACATTGCTTTCCCCAACTAATTAGGTCTCTGCTGTGCTTCCTATTTTTAATTTGCAGATAACATCCAGCCTTACCTTGGCAAGTTATGCCTTCTTCCCATGACCAATGCCTTCTCTTCTCCATATAGCTGGAGATGTATTACCTCTACTGGCTGGCCCAGGCTCCTCCCTGGTTCTCTGACCTCCTGATATCCATTTTATGTCTAGTCATGCAGTTACTGTATGTGTTTATACCTGCTCTTACTATATATTTTACATATTTTAAATATAAGTGCTTACCTGTCAATCTGAAATTGCTTGCCTTTTTCACCCAATGTCTAGTTAGCAGGGACTGTCCAATATGAGGCCACTATATAATCTTCAAGGTCCCAAATGAGAGTCTATCCCTAGGCCTGACATAAATAACTATCACTTTAGATGTATTTGTTATTGAAGTGTTGATAATACACCAACTCTACATACTATATCTTTTTTTTTCAGGGGAACAACTTTGTAATAATATTGTGTTCCCAAATATACCTACTATAGGGAGTACAAACCCCCAAACTAAGAAAATACAGTAAGTGACTATTGTGCATTAGACATCTAGGAAGTTGCCTAGGGAGTGAAACTACTGGGTGTAAACATGACTCTTTAAAATTGTTGTGTTTCTTAAACACACATTGACAATAAAAAATGGAGAATTACATAAAATTTTAAACAGGTGAAAAATGTGGAAGAATTTATAATTTAGAAAGTTTCTATGAAGAAGGGGATGGAAATGGAGGAATGGAGTAGGAGAAAATCTTGGGAAAGAGCCTAGGAAAACATAAGGAAACAGACAGAAATAGCTGCCCAATTCCATGGACAAGATCAACACAGAGGGTTTAACAGAGACTCTTAGGTAAAGGGATGATTATGACACTAGATTCCAGATTTGAGAGAGTCTTATTTTGAACTTCCTCAATATGTTTCTGAGGCTATTGATAGTTTCCTTTCCTTAATTAGAGCAGAATCTGCAGGTGGGAGGAAAGAGTGGACCCAGTTCTATTGGGAGAGGACTGGTAACAGCAAAGAAACCAGGCAAAGGCTGACAAATGTTACCGTTACCCACAGGAAGATATAAA
The DNA here is from genome assembly GCF_022682495.2 of Desmodus rotundus. NCBI lineage: Eukaryota > Metazoa > Chordata > Mammalia > Chiroptera > Phyllostomidae > Desmodus > Desmodus rotundus. Next base: position 27,901,774 of record NC_071397.1, read on the forward strand.
AGGACGAGGAGGTGTAAGGACAAGGGATAAAGATGAGAGCAGGTTATCATACAGTTGTTTTGGGATTGTGTTGAGTTTTAAATATTGTGTGGCTTTCAGGTAAAGGTCTAGTAGAAAATTGATACCTTGAATATGAAACCCTATGGGAAATTGTCGATTAGCAGCCAATAAAGAAGAGAATTTCAAGAAGAGAAAGGCAGCATTATCTCATGAGTTGGAAAGGTTAAATAAGATGAATGCTTAAAATATGCCACTGATTTGGCAATTAGGAGGCCATTGGTTATCTTAACAAATGCTCTTTCAATAATGTGACGGGGTAGAGAGTAGATTGCATTGAGTAATGGGAAGTTAACTCATTCAGTAGTTTGGCAATGACTACATAGAAAAGAGTTTGTACCTGGTGGCTAAAAAAAGGACACTTCACAGATTTTTTAAAAACAACATTGTTTTGGACTTGGGAAGATCAATAAATGTAATATGCTAATTTAAAAAATTAAAACATAGTCCAATTGCACATGTAAGGGGGTTGAAAGTTGCCACTCTATCCTAACAACAAATAAAAATATGAATAGACTAAACTATCTACAATTCTTCTAGCATCCATGAGACAAGGGAGGACATAGAGCAAACTGCTGCCCCCTTCACTAGAGAGACTGACAGGCAAATACAAAGAGTTGTGGCTTAGCAGAGCAGAGGCTCAGGGGCGGAAACCGGTAGTGGGTAGGAAAACCTGAACTGTAATTGACAAATTGCTGGAGGCTCAGGGTGCACAGTTAAAACTCCAGGGTGTCCCAGTCATAGAGGAGGGCCCACAGTATTGTAAGATTTACTTCCAGGAGCTCGATCAGGTTCTCAATGTAAATATCAGAGAAAAATCTTCATGTGCTTCTGAAAGGAGAATAGCACAAGGAATCATTTTTAAATATTCCATAGCATTCTGTTCTTCTTAACCAGCTCTCCTCGCAGGGCAGGCTAGTTAAGCAGAGGTGAATATGCTGGGATATTATCAGAAAGTAAATGACCAGAGGGAGAGAAATACTAATTTCAACCAGCTCTAGCTATCTTGTCCCTCAGATTTTTCTTGTCTCAGGAAAACTTACAGACCAGAAGTATAGGCTCACTAAAAGACTGAGACTATATCATAAGGCTAAATAATGCTTTAATTCCCCTAATATCTTACCACCCCATTAATAAAAGCCTATTTATAGCATATCTGGCTATCAAAAATATTAAAAGGAAAAAAAATACAATTTGCAAAGACAGAGCGAGCATCAGAATTGGACATGGCAAGGATGTTGGAATTGTCACCCCAGGAATTTGAAACAGCCATGATTAGTATGTTAAGGGTTAAATGGATAAAATAGACAGCATGTAAGAACAGATGAACAATGTAAGCAAGGAGTTGGAAATCCTTAAAAAAGAACCAAGAAGAAATGCTAGACATTAAAAAAACTGACTGTGACAAAGATAAAAAAACCTTGAATTAACTTGTTAGTAGACTAGACATACCTAAGGAAAGAACCTGAGCAAGGAACATATTAGAACCCTTAAAAACCAAAAAACAAAAAGAACATAGACCGAACAAAAGAGAACAGAATACCTGAGGATGTGGGACAACTATAATACTTGTAATGTACACATGACAGGAATGCCGGAAGGATATGAAAAAGAAAGAAACAGAGAAAAGAGAAAGGAGACAGAAGAAATATTTGAAGAAATAATGACTAAACATTTCCCCCAAATTAATGTCAGACGTTGAACCACAGACCTAGGATGATCAGAGAACCCAGACAGGATAACTACAAAAATACTATACTTAGGTATCACATCTTTAAATTATAGGAAATAAAATATTTTTAAAAATACCAAAAGACACCTTACCTATAGAGGTAATAAAAAGATCCCTTACGTATAGAGAAGGATACACATTACCTATCATTTTTCCTCAGAAACCTTACAAGCAAGAATATAGTAGAGTACAATATTTCGTGTTGAGAGAATACCAATCTGGAATTCTGTACCCTGTAAAATTATTCTTAAGAACTGAAGGAGAAATAAAGACTTTCTAAAAGAAGAAAATGTGAGGGACTGTGTTGCAGTGAGATCTGACTTGCAAAAAAAAAAAGTTAACAGAAGTTCTTAGAAGGAAAAATGATATAGATCAGAAACTTACATCTTCATAAGAAGGAGCAGTGGAGAAGGAATAAGTAAAGGTAAAATAAAAATTTTTAGTTTTTCTTATTCTTAATAGGTTTAAAAGATAACATTTCACAATAACAGCAGTGACATTAATCTTATGTGTATTTATATACACTTATGCATGCTTATATATAAGTGAAGTGAATGACCCAGTAACACAAGATATAAAAGAATTAGAATTATCTTGTTATAATAAGGTATTCACACTACCCATAAAATGGTATAATGTTATTTGAGTGGACTGAATTAATTGTAAATGTATATTACAAATCCTAGGACACAACTAAAAAAACTAAAACAGATATGCTAAGAGAGGACAAAAAATATAACCATTTAAAATGCTCAATGAAAATTACAAAATGCAGAATAAGGTTAGAATAATAGCAACAAAGAACATAGGCAACAAACAGACACCAGTAATGAAAATGGTTACATATTAACCCAACTCTATCAATAATCACTTTAAATGTCAATGGTCTAAATGCACTAATTAGAAGACATTGTCAGAATGAGAAGGATCCAAGATGGTAGAGGAATAGGTGGAAGCTACACTAACCTCCTCCCAGGACCAAACTGACATTACATCTAAATTAAGAGAAATAATCCTGAATAACCAAGTGAACATTAGCTGGAGAGAAGACATAACCAGGGACAGACAGAAGAAACCACTTCAACACAATGAGACTGGTAGTGAATGCAGAGGAGATGCGGGAGGGCTGGCTGAGCTCTAACAGGTGGCCTCTGAAGTTCCACAGGGATATTTCAGTACCTGGAGGGTTCCCCCTGAGATGTGTGGCATCTGAACTCCAAACTGGGCTCCACAGCCAACAACACAAGAACTGGGAAAGAAACCCAGATAACATCCAACTGTGAAAAGCAGTGGGGTTTCTTTCTGCCTGGGAGAGACAGCTGGACACACACAGATAGTCTCTTAAAGGGCCAACACACAAAATTTCACTTGCAGCCATTTATCCTGGCCTCCTGAAGAGGGAGAGAAGAGTGAAAAAGAGACAGGTGAGGAGAGTCTGGGACTGGTGGTTCTGGGGAGAGAACTAAATAAATGGCCATGAGGATCCCTGTGCTGAGTCACTACCCATGCTGCAGAGGCCGTGTTGCTCAGGCAGACCACTGGTCTCCAAGTAGCATCAGCCTGAGGGGAAGCAATGGCCCCCCCACTCATGAAAAACTCCACCCACCCTGGGAAGCTTAGCCCAGAATACTGAGTGGAGCTTGATGCTATATCAGTGATTAAGTTTAACAACTAAGGTGGATCTCTGAGAGCTCTGAGACTTTAGCTGATCCTTCCCCAGGCCCAGTGCTGGTAAAAGCCAGGCAGTGCACAGCCTGGTTCTTTCTGCACACAAACACAGAGAGCCACAGGCTGTGGATTGCTGATAGCTCAAAGCAGGTTGCCCAGGGCCAGTCAGAGGCATCATCTGGCGTAGGTCTAAAACAGAGTCTTTGCAGATCTACCTAATACATAGAAACACACCCAAAGAGACAGCCAAAATAGGAAGAGAAAGAGAAAAGCCCCAAATGATAGAACAAGAGAATCCTTCAGAAGAACTAAATGAAAAGGAGGCACACAATTTATCAGATATGAAGTTTAGAGTAATGATTATAAGGATATACAACAGCATGAAAAAAGACATAAGAACAGTTAAAAAGGACCAGTCAGAAATAAAGAATGTAATATATGAAATAAATAATACACTGGAAGGAATAAAAAGTAGGATAGATGAATCAGAGGATTGAATCAGTGACTTGGAAGATAAAGTAGAAAAAAACACCCAAACAGAGAAGCAAAAAAAAAAAAAATAGAACTAAAAAGACGCACAATTAAAATGGCAAGGCTAAAAGACATGGAGAGAATCCTACATGCCACAAGAGAAAAGCAGGCAATTACCTACAAGGGAGCCCCAACGAGACTTCATATGATTTCTCAATAGAAACATTTCATCCCAGAAGAAATAGACATGAAATATTCAAGATGAAGAAAAGCTAGGGCCTACAACCAAGGCAACTTTACCCAACAAATCTATTATTTAAAATCAAAGGAGACATAGGAGATGCCCAGACAAGAAAAAGCTAAGTTTGTTAACATCAAAGCAGAACTGAAACAAATGTTAAGGGGGGACTTACTTTAAGAAAAATAAGAAGAAAAAGAAAGAAAAAAACATAGGAAAATAGTCTAACAATAAAATGGCACTACATATGTATCTATCAATAATCACCTTAAGTGTAAATGGCTTAAATGCTGCAATCAATAGACACGGGTAGCTGAATGGGTAAGAAAACAAAACATATATATGCTGTTTCCAAGGGACCCACATCAGATCAAAAGATACAGACTAAACGTGAAGGGATATAAAATATATACTTCATGCAAATGGAAGGGAAAAAAAGCTGGATTAGCTATACTTATATCCAACAAAATAAGCTTTAAAACCCAGACTCTAGTAAAAGACAAAGAAGTACAGTACATAATGATAAAGGGAACAATTCAAAAAGAGGATATAAACCGGCCCTGGCTGGTGTAGCTCAGTGGATTGAGCACAAGCCTGCAAACCAAAGCATCGCCGGTTTGATTCCCAGTCATGGCACATGCCTGGGTCGCAGGCCAGGTCCCCAGTGTGGGGTGTGCTAGAGGCGGTTGCATTGATGTTTCACTCCCTCTTTCTCCCTCCCTTCCCCTCCTCTCTAAATATAAATAAATAAAATCTTTAAAAAAGAGGATATAAATCTAATAAATATTTATGCACTCACACAGGAGCACCTAAATATGTAAAGCAAATCTTTATGGGGATAAAAGGAGAGATAACAGAAAATTCATTTATAGTAGGGGATTTTAACACCCCACTGCCTTCATGGATAGATCTTCTGGACAGAAAATCAATAAGGACACAGTGGCCTTAAATGGCACACTAGATCAGATGGATTTAATTAATATCTTCAGAGCATTTTACCCCAAACAGCAGAATGTACATATTTTCACATGGAACATTTCTAGGATAGATCACATGTTAGAACACATAACAAGTCTCAATAAATATAAGATTGAAATCATACCAAGCATTTTCCCTAACCACAATGCTAAGAAATTAGAAATCAATCACAAGAAAAACACTGAAAAATACACAAGATATGAATCTAAATAACATGTTTTTAAACAAGGAACGGGTCTACATTGAGATCAAGGAGAACATCAAAAGACACCTTGAAACAAATGAAAATGAGAACACAACTAAATCTGGGGAACAGAGCTTAAGGAATCCTAAGAGGGAAATTCATATAATCGCAGGCCTATCTCAAAAAGTCAGAAAAAGCTCAAATAAACTACCTAACTTTACACTTAAAGGAACTTGATAAAGAACAACAAACTAAGCCTAAATTGGGGAGTAAAAGGAAGGAAATAACAAAGACCAGAGAAGAAATAAATGAAACACAGTCTAAAAAAAGATACAAAGGATAAATTCAAGAGCTAGTTCTTTGAAAAGATAAAGGAGATTAACAAACTTTTCATCAGACTCATCAAGAAAAAAAAAGAGAGGACCCAAATAAATAAAATCAGAAATGAAAGAGGACAAATAATAACTGACACCAAAGAAATACAGAAAAATGTAAGAAAATATCATGAATGACTACACGCCAACAAACTGGACAACCTGAATGAAATGGGTAAATTCCTAGAAACATAAAACTTCCAAAATTAAATGAGAAAGAACCAGAAAATCTGAATAGGCAGATTAGACCTAGTGAAATTGGAGCAATAATCAAAAATCTCCCAACAAACAAAAGTCCTGGACTGGATGGCTTCACAGGTGAATTTTACCAAACATTCCAGGAAGAAACAACATCTCTCCTCAAACTATTTCAACAAATGCAAGAGGAGGGAAGGCCCTCAAACTCATTTTATGAGGCCAGCATATCCTAATTCCAAAACCAGATAACGATACTACAAAAAAGAAAATTACAGACCTATATTCCTGATGAACATACATGCTAAAATCCTCAAGAAAGTACTAACAAATCAAATACAACAATATACAAAAAAGTTCATACACATAAGTATGAACTTTTTTTTGTTTGGGAAAACGAGGTTGGTACAACATTTGCAAATCAATAAATGTGATTCACCACCTAAACAAAATGAAGGACAAAAACCACATGATCATATAAATAGATGCAGAAAAAGTATTTGATAAAATCCAGCACTCACTTATGATAAAACTATCAGCAGAGTGGTAACAGAGAGAACCTACCTAACCACAATAAAGGCCATATACAAGGCCTGGCCAGAAAATCTCCAACAATTGTTAATATAACAAGGACAGTTTGTGTGACATTGATGTAACATGGCAGCCAAGGAGAGTGGACTGGAATGTGCATGTGTGAACAATGATGAACTTACTGTCAGTGGGGAGAGTAGATGCCATCGAGTGAGCATGTGTACCATGTGGAAGTCACATTTAAAATGACTGAGGGAGTAGAGCAAAAAATCTGCATCAAAGTTTGGATCAGGATTGAACATTCCTCCACAGAAACTATTTGGATGATTCAGAAGGCCTCAGCTATGGGCAACTGGTGATTGGCAGCTTCACCATGACAATGTACCCTCTCATGCATCACATCTCATGCAGAGTTTTCTGGCTAGCATCAAGTCATCCAAGTGACTTAGCTGCCCTACTGACCAGATTTGGCACCCTGTGACTTCTGGCTTCTCCCAAAACCAAAATCACCTTCAAAAAGGAAGAGATTTCAGACCATCAGTGAGATTCAAGAAAATATAACAGGCAGCTGATGGTGATTGGGAGAACTGTGTGAGGTCCCAATGTGCCTCTTTTGAAGGGGACTGAGGCATCATTGTGCTATGTACAATGTTTCTGTATCTTGTATCTTCTTCAGTAAATGTCTCTAATTTTCCTATTAACATCTCTGGATACTTTCTGGACAGGTCTCATATGACAAACCCTCTTCCAGCATCTTATTCAATGGGAATAAAACTGTGAGAATCCTCTTAAGATTGGAAAAAAACAGGGATGTTCATTTTCACCTCTCTTATTCAACATTGTACTAGAAACCTTAGCTGTTGCAATCAGACAAGAAGATGAAATAAAAGGCAAAAAATTGGAAAGGAAGAAGTAAAATTGTCTTTATTTGCAAATGATCTGGTACTGTACATAAAGAACCCTAAAGATTCCATCAAGAAACTACTAGAACAGATAAATAATATTAGCAATATAGCAGGATACAAAATTAATATCCAAGAATGAGTTTTTTTAATATGCCAAAAATGAACTAACAAAGAAGGAAATTAATAAAACAATCCCATTCACAATTGTTCAAAAAGAATAAAATACCTAGGAATAAGCCTAAACAAGGATGTACATGACCTGCACTCTGAAAATTATAAGACACTGAAGAAAAAAATGAAGAAAATACAAATAAGTAGAAGCACATACCATGTTCATGGATAGAAAGAATTAACATCATTAAATGTCCATGCTACCTAAAGCAATCTGTTGGTTCAACACATTTCCTATCAAAATTCCAATGATGTATTTCATAGAATTAAAACAACTATTTCAAAAATTCATATGGAGCCAAAAAAGGCCCCACATAGCAACAGTGATTCTGAGAAAGGACAAAGTTGGAGGACTCATGCTACCTAATATTGAACTATACTATAAGGCCATAGTAATCAAAACATCATGGCATTGGAATAAAAATAGACACATAAATCAGTGGAACAGACTAGACAGCACAGAAATAAACCCACACCTTTATGGTCAATTAATATTTGAGGAATATTAACAGAGGAAGTAGGTACATACAATGGGCTAAAAATAGTTTATTCAATAAATAGTCTTGGAAAAATTGGACAGATATGTGTAGAAAAATGAAACTAGACCACCTTCTTATACCACACACAAGAATAAATTCAAAATGGATCAAAGACTTCAATGTTAGAACTGAAACCAGTAGATTAAAACCGCAACCCAGTTACATGTTGTTTATAAGAGTGGATCAAAAACCCAACTCAACTATATGCTATTTAAAAAACATACAGATTAAAAGTAAATGGGTAGAGAAAAATATACCATGCCAACACTAATTAAAAAAAACAGGAGTAGTTATATTAATTTTACACATGGCAGATTTCAAAGTAAGGAAAGATATTATGGAGAAAGAAAGGCATTATAAGTTGATAAAGGGGTCAATTTTCCAAGAACATATTAAAATTGTTCATGTGTATACCTCTAACAGCAGAGCATTGTCGTGTGAAACAAAAACTGATAGAACTACAAAGAAAAATAGTTGAATCCACTATCATAATTGGAAGCTTTAATACCTGTCTATCAGAAATTATCAGACTCATCAGGCAAAAAATTAGTAAGGATAGAGTTGAACTCCATGACACCATCAATCAGCTGAATATAGAGGATGGGGCAAAAGTAGGCTTACAGTTGTTCATATGGAAAAAATACAATAATTAATAAATAATAATACAAAAATAAACTCTGTTATACATAGTCACAATTGTCAACATAACTTTACCCCAACCCTGCAATTGACTTTTGTATACTGCTCATTTAACAACAGCAGAAAGCACATTCTTCTCAGGCTCACATGGAATATTCACTGAAATAGACCATATTATGGGCCAAAAAACATGCTTTCACAAATTTAAAAGTATAGAAACAGTATAATGACTGCTCTTAGACCACAGTGGAATTAAACTAGAAATCAGTAACAAAAAGATAAATTAAAAATACCAATATACATTAAAATTGAATAGCATTTATTTTTATTGTTATTATTTTTTAATTCAATTACAGTTGTCCCACTTTTTCCACATTGCTCTCCCCTGTCTCACCCCCCACCACTCCCACAGTCAATCCCTACTCGATTGTCCATGTGCATGAGTCCTTTATTCATGTCCCTTGACTTGCCCCTTTATATATTTTGGAGATCAAACCTTTGTCCAACATATCATTGGCAACTATATTTTCCCATACAGTTGGTTCCCATTTCATTTTGTTGATGTTTTCTTCAGCTCTGCAGAAGCTTTTAATTCTAAATAATATGTGAGTCAAAGAAGAACTCTTAAAATAAATTTTAAATACATAAAAATGAAAATACAGCTTATCAAAATTTGTGGATGTAGTGAATGCAGTCCTTAGAGGGAAATTCACAGCATTGAATGAATATATTAGACAAGAGCTAAAGTCAATAATTTAACTTTTCACCTTAGGATACTCAAGAAGGACAAATTAAAGCCAAAATAAGCAGAAGAAAAGAATAAGAATTAAAGAAAAAATCAGTGAAATTGAAAATAGGAAACTAATAGAAAAAAAATCAACAAAGCCAAAAGCTTGTTCTTTGAAAAGAAAAATCAACAAACTAAGAAAAATCAAGAAACTAAGAAAAATAGAAAGGATACTAATTAGTAAGATTAGAAATGAAGGAGAAGACATACTACAATATTCATGGAAATTGGAAGAATAAAGAAGGAATACTATGAACAAACCCATGTCCCCAAAGTTGATAACCTAGATAAAATGAATGAATTCCTTTAAAAACCTGCAAAAACTCACACAAAGAGAAACAGATGATATGAACTGGCCTATATCTATTAAAGAAATTGAATCAATAAATAGTAGTCATTCAAAACAGAAAGCATCATGACTAGATGGGTTCACTGGAAAATTCCATCAAATATTTAAGGATGAAATTATACCAATTCTCATAATTGCTTTAATTGGTTAGAAGCTGAGGGGATTCTTCTAACTTATTCTCTGAGGTCAGCATTACCCTAATATCAAAACCAGGCAAATACATTAGAAAATAAGAAGCTACACACCAATATTTCCCATAATCATAGATAAAATCCTCTCAAAAATATTAGCAAATTATATACAAAAAAACATAAAAACATTTACACACATGACCAAGTTGGATTTATACCAGGTATACAAAACTATTTTAACATTACAAATTAATTAATGTAACTCAATACCAACAAACTAAAAAAGAAAAATCACATGATTATATCAATATATACAGAAAAGGCAATTGACAAAATCTAATGTCCATTTATATTAAAAGCTCTTAGAAAAGTTGGAATAGAGGGGAACTTTCTCTGCCATATCTGCCAAAACCTTACAGCTAATATTACACTTAATGGTGAGAAACTTGAAGCTTTACCAGTAAAGTTAAGAAAAAGGCAAGAACCTTCTGCTCTCACTACTCCTCTTCAGTATCATACTGGAAGTTCTTGCTAATTCACTAAGTCAAGAAAAGAAAACAAAAGATATACCAGTTGGGAAAAAAGACATAAACTCTCTTTGTTCACAGGTAACATGAAAGAGTCTACAAAAAATCTCCTAGAACTAATAAGAAATTATTGCAAGGTGTTAGGAAGTAAGGTTATTGTATACAAGTCGACTGCTTTTCTATATATCAATAATTAACAAATGGAATCTAAAATTAAAAACAAAATGCCATTTACAATAGTGCCCCCAAACTGAAATACCTAGGTGTAAATCTTCCAAAATATGTGCAAGGCTAATGTAAGGAAAATTAGAAAATTATGATGAATCAAATCAAACAAGTGAATAAATAGAGATAATCTATGTTCATGGATAAGAAGACAATATTGCCTAGATGTCAGTTCTTCCCAGTTTGATCTCTAGATTCAATAAGTTCCAATCAAAATCCCAGTGAGCTATTTTATTGATATAATCAAATGGATTCTGAAGTGTATATGGAGAAGCCAAAGACCCATAACAGCCAACACCATACTAAAGAAGTACAAGTTGGGGGACTCATGTTACCCTTCTTTAAGACCTACTACACAGCTATAGGAATCAAGGCAGTGTGATATTAGTGTAAGAACAAATAGATGAAAAAAGCCCAGAAACAGACCCCCATAAATATAGTCAACTGATCTTTGACAAGGAGCAAAGGCAATACAGTGGAACAAAGATAGTCTCTTAGTGCTGAAAAAACTGGACTTCCACAGGCATAAATAAATAAATAAATCTAGACACACAACTAACACCATTCACAAAACTTAACTCAGAATGAATCATAGACCTAAATGTAAAAGGCAAAACTATAAAACTCCTAGAAGATAATATAGAAGATGCCCTTGGGCATGATGATGTGTTTTAAGATAAAACACCAAAGACACAATCCATAAAAGAAATAATCTGTAAGCTGGATTTTATTAAAATTAAAAACTTCTCTGTGAAAGACAGTATTAAAAGAATTAGAAAACAAATCACATACTGGTAGAAAATGTTGCAAAAAAACACATCTAATAAAAGACATCCAAAATATTCTAAGAACTCTTAAAATTCAACAATTTAATTGGGTTGTTTCAAGAAAACAGATACTTTACAAAAGGTATACAGATGGCAAATAAGCATAAGAAAGTATGCTCCACATTCTACATCATCACGTAAATGCAAATTAAAACAATACGATACCGCTACACATTTAGTAGAACGGCCAAAACCCAGAACACTGACAGCACCCAATGTTGATGAGAACGTGGAGCAACAGAAACTCTCACATATTTCTGGTGGGGATGCAAAATGGTACAACCACTTCAAAAGCCAGTGCAGCACTTTTCTACAAAATTAAAATACTTATATCATGATTCAGTAATCTTCTCCTTAGTATTTATATGAAAGTATTGAAAAGGTTTGTCCACACAGAAATTTGCACGTGGACGTTTACAGCAGCTTTATGCGTATTTGCCCAAAACTGGAAGCAACCAAGATGTCTTTCAGTAAGTGAATGGAAAAATAAACTATAGCACATCCTGACACTGAAATATTACTTAGAGCAAAAAATAAAAATGAACTATCATGCCATGAAAAGACTTCAATTCATAGATTTCATATAGTAAGTGAAAGAAGCCAATATTATTAGGCTACATACTGTATAACTGTAACCATATGAAATTTTGTATTAGTCATGCAGGCAGTAAAATTTCAGTGGTTGCACAGGGCTGGAGAAGAAGTTAAAACAATGGGTGACATACAAAGGCTTTTTAGGGCAGAGAAAATACTCTGCATGTTAATATAATTCATCATTATACATTCAGTCATTCCTTCATTTGTTCACTTGTTTGTTTTTTACATTCAAGTGCATAGAATGTACAACACCAAGAGTGAACCCTAAAGTAAACTATGAACTTTGGGTGAGTATGATATGTGAAAATTATACCATTCTGTTGAGTGCTGTTGGTAACAAAGGAAGCTATGCATGTAGGAAGCCAGGAAGGTATATGGGGAATCTCCATACCTCCTTCAGAATTTGTTGTAAGCCTGAATCTGCGTTTAAAAAAAAAATTAACTTTTTAAAAATTAAAAGTGAGACTTAAGAAAAGTGAACTAACTACAATGGGAAAAGTAAAACACAGAAGAGAAACAACAGTACAGAGGATACCTACACATTGTTGGTGGGAATACAGACTGGTACAATTTTTCAAGAAACAATTTATAAATTTTTTTAAAAAATCAAAAATAGCCCTGACTGGTGTGGCTTAGTTGGTTGGACCTTATTCTGCAAAGTGAAATGTTGCTGCTTTGATTCTCGGTGAGGGCACATGCCTGGGTTGCAAGTTCTGTGCCCGTCAAGGCACGTCCGAGAGGTAACCAATTGATGTTTCTCTCTCGCATCAATGTTTCTCTCCTTCTCGTTCTTTCTCCCTTTTTTCCCTCTCTCTAAAAAGAAATAAATAAAATCATTAAAAGAGAAATAAAAATATTACTTTCCTATATAGAAATAATTATGTAGATTTATAATAATTTATGTGGTTCTCTACTAAATAATCTTTATATAACTTTTATGAATATCTTTAATATATAATAAGCTATGATAAAAGCATATATGTATAGTTATTTTGTAAAGGTGGATAAATTAGGAATAAGGTTGACTTACTGGTATAATAATTAAGTAAGTATATATGCATATTCTTCAGTTATAGGAATATTAGAACCCTTGCTTTCAGAAAGTACGTACTAACACAGAATAAGTTATCAGTGCATAATGATAAGGGAAATATAGTATTAATATATAAATATCTTTAGATGGTTATTTATATAATTTTGTATAATTAAAATACTAGAGTAATTATAACCTCACACATAATTTCCAAATATAAAAATGACTGATAAACAACATATCAAAATTATTACACTGGATCAACCTGAGTGATGAGTGAATAAGATGTGCATTTTGGTTTGAAAGGATTATTTTGGGGTCTGCATGAACAGAGCATAAAGGGATATAAGGGTACACAGAGAGAGAAGAGTTAAGAGACCATTACACCAATATTGGAGGTTGCTGGGACCAGCATGCTTGGTAGTGACAGTGGCGAGGAGTAGAAAGAAGCTCAAAATATTTGGAAGTTAAATCAATGAATTTGATGAAGTGAGAGTGAGTGAGACAAGGCTGTCAACTATGACTCACAGGTTTCTGTCTCCATTGAATAACAAGAAGGACATTGAAGTCAGTGCTGACTGCTTGCTGCTATTCCCAACATTTTTGTCAGGTTTCTTACTTAAGCACTCAGCAATAGGTCACAGTGTTTGCCACATTCTCTATGATTATATGTCAGGACAGCACCTTTCTTTCCTACCTCGAGTTATTTCTTCTCCAACTCTGTTACTGACTTCTCTGACTGTAATTTTTACAAGAGTTCTAAACCTCCCTCTTATTATTCTATATATTGTTTCTAGGTCAATGGCTTAGACAGTTTTTGACTGTGGCCCACAGTAAATAATAAATTTTACATTGCAACCAAGAACATCTGTCTGTATTTCTATATAATAAAATCCCAGGAGCTTTGAAAATTTTACTTAAACTATTTGCAATTCTCTGATATTTTATATCCTGTGGTATTTTATTTTTTTAAATGAAGTTTTGGTTCCTCTGAATTTATTCATTACTTACAGGGAGGTCTTTACCCATGATTTAAGTCACTACTTGAGGTGTTCTTATCCACAATGATTTTAATTTGACCTATAAGCTGATTAAACACAAATTTGCATTCATTTTAAAAATCCCTCTTCAAATCCAAAATCATAAAGTCTAGATCTAATATTTCTTGAAGGCTTTTTCTCTTTATTTCCATTAATGTTATCTTTGAGCCCTATAAAAGTTACTCTGGATTACTGCTATAAATATCTTAGTTTCTAGACTAGACCAAAACAGTATTTTTACCATATTGCAGCCAGATTGAATTTTTTTAAAACACAGTATTTATAGTATATTTTCATCTTTACAAGTCTTGAATAGTCCTATATTGCTAACAGTAAAAGTATTTAGAGTTGGAATAATACCTTCCATGGTCATATCCAAATTTTTAAAAAAATTTTACTGTATTTTTCCATTACCATTTAGTCCCCTTATACCCTCTCCACCCTTTTAAAAAATTTAATGTATTTTTTCCAATTACATATCCAAATTTGTCTCTCTTACCCTAAATATTGGCACTTTCCCTTTGCCCATAAATTATCGATCCATCCATGCGGTACTTTTTTACAGATTTAAATAACTCCCATTTGAAATACTATTCCTCCTCGATCATCAAATATTGACCCTTTACATTTAGGGTAAATGTAACTCCTTCAAGAATATTTTCTCATTCTTTCCAGACTGAATGGTTCTCCCCTTGCACTTATTTTTATCATAAAAGTGTTACACTGAGCCTTTTTTCTTTTTTTATTGTTCTATTATAGTTTTCCCAAGTTTTGTTATACCAAGTTTTAATAGCCTATTTACTTAACCACCTCCTCTTTAGTACATATGCTCATTGACAGAAGGGATATTTTCTTGCTCATCCCTGAAACTTCTGTACGTGGCAATGAATTACTGGCACAAAGAAAACAAGCTTTAAGAGTTAAAAGATAGAATGAGTTATCAAAAAATATGTCAAGTGACGACATTCAAGTTTAAGATGCAGATGGAATCAGTTACTTTTCTTTCCAACATTCATTAAAATACCCATGAAGGATTGATGCAATATTAAAACCCCAAGTTAAACCCCTTTTAGATGCCCAATGACACAATCAGTGGATGAAACGAAGAGGGAAATATTAGATATAGAAAAGATATATACATTAGGTATGAAAATATACAAGGTTTGTCCAGAAGGTATCAAGCCATGTAATATGAAAAATAGAGACATTTATTGAAGAAGACACAAGATACAGAAACATTGACCATAGGGCAATGACACCTCAGTCCCCTTCAAAGTAGGCACCTTGGGATCTCACACAGTTCTTCCAGTGTCTATTCCACTGTTCAAAATACTTTGCAGAATTCTCTGTTGGAATCACCATCAGCTGCCCCATCATATTTGCCTGAATTTCATCAATAATCTGAAATCTCTTCCCTTTCAGAGGTGATTGGAGTTTTGGGAAAGGCCGGAAGGCATAGGGTGCCAAATCTGAGCTGCAGGGGGGCCGAGACACCTGGGGGATTTGATGTTTCACCAAAAAGTCTGGGCAAGATGTGATGCATGAGTGTGCTCATTGTTGTGATGAAGCTGCCAATCACCAGTTACCCATAGCTGCAACCTTCTGAATCATCCAAGTAGTTCTGTGGAAGAATGTTCAAGCTAAACACAAAATTTGATGCAGATTTGTTCTCTACTTTCTCAGTCATTTTGAATGTGCTGGTCACACAGTACACATGCTCACTCAATGGTGTCTACCACCCCCACTGACTAGTACACATGCTCATTTCAGCCCCCTCTCTTTGGTGGCCAGGTTACATCTACATCATGCAAACTGTCCTCATTATATTAACAATGGCTGGACTTTTTCCTGACAGTCCTCATATATTGCACATACATAATAAAGTTGATCAATCTATGTAAGATACATTGCAAATGAAACCATTGTATTATATAATTTTAAATAGTAAGAGAAAAGTAACTGGGGTCTACTCACAAAACATTACAAGCATAAAAATAAAAACAAAATATACCAAAACCCTAGAACATTATCCAGTATGAGAAGGCACATGTCGGAGGCAGAGTCAAGAGTTCACATTATTTATACCATGTTCTTCTTTTCTTAATTTTGGTTATTGTATTTCTGTTATAGAATTTCTACTCGGTTCTTATTATACTTTCCAATTATCTGCTGCAAATCTCAATGTTACTTATATTTCATTGTGTGTATTAAACATGATTACTTTAACGTCTTTTTCTGACAACTCCATTATCTCGATCCCCTGTAGTTCTGTTTCAATTATCTGTTGTTGTTATGGTTTAGAATTACATTGTCTTATTTCCTGATGTGTCTGGTTAGTTTTGATTGAGTGGTGGATATTGTGTATAAAAATTGTAGAAATAATTTCAGGCCCAGACAATGTTATTTTCCTCCACAGAGAATTTGCTTTGTGTTTGCCCAGTGCCTGGGGAGAATCATTCTGAGAGAATTACAGTCCATTTCAGGACCGAGATGATCTAAAGCTGAGCTACAGTTTCTGTCAGATCATTTCTACTTCTGGTTTCACTCTTATATCTGGAGTGCAGTCTCACTGCTTCAACTCACAGAAAGCGTGCTTATTAGCCTGAACCACTTAGCAGGTCCTTGATTTCAACATCTGACCCCTAACAATATGGGATTGTCAAAACTGTTCCCCAACTTTTCAGATTATCAGTCCCGTTCAAAATAGACAAGTGTCTCCAGAGTAAAAGCAGAGGCAGGTGCTCTGCTCATATCCCTGAGTCACCAGCCTCTCCTAGATCCTGGTCCAGTATTTCTTCACTATCTTGGTATTTTTCTATACCTTCATGTAGATATACCTGTAACAGCATCAGTCTAGGTCTAGGTCTGTATCTGTTTTACCCTACTTTTTCATTCCTTCTTAGCCAGAGGATAAGGCTGGTTAAGAGGATAAGAGGATTAGTCTGGTTAGAACAGTTCACCATTACTGGAAGCAAAAATCCCTAAGCCAATCTTAAACAAAAACTTCTCTGTAGAGGTCCTATAAGAATTGAGTTTAATATTGATTTCTTTTAGAGCACCTTTACATTTGCTTTTATCAGGTGTTTCTCGGTTTAGGATATATTTTCATCGTAACTTCCCAGTTTGTTGCTTTCTAGACAACACAATATAAATTTTAAATTGAAACATACTTCAGTTTTAGGTCCTTAGTTACACTTTAATAAGTAATATATTTTCTCTGACCCAGAGTCTACAGAGAAATATGAAAAGCTTTGCTCTCTGCTAGGAGCTACAGATTAAATCCTAGCGTTCCAGGATTTTGGTTCCTGCTTATTACTTTCTATTCATGTAAGCAAGGTCTGGTCTATCTCCTTAGGAAGATGTTACAAACCAAGCCCCTAAGTTATCAAACTAGAAATCCTCTAGAGTGGCCTAAGAATATGTTTAGGCTTTTAACCACTGTGATTTTAGTTCCACCTTTACTTTCGACTCTCAGAGTTGTCCTTAGTTTTCTGAATGTTTAAGTAGTTAGTCATTTAAAATATCCTACCCTTCCCAACAGCATGGATGGAACTGGAGAGTGTTATGCTAAGTGAAATAAGCTAGGTGGTAAGGGACAAATACCATATGATCTCACCTATAAGTGGAACCTAACCAACAAAACAAACAAGCAAGCAAAATATAACCAGAGACATTGAAATAAAAAACAAACTGACAGTAACCAGAGGGGAGGCTGGAAGGGGATAACTGGGGAATGAAGGGGAGGGGTCAAGTCAAAGAACATGTATAAAGGACCCATGGACAAGGACAACTGGGGGTTGGGGAGGATCAAATGTGGGAGACAGTGGGAGACAGGGGAGAATAATGAGATAAAAATGGGGACAATTGTAATTGAACAACAGTATATTTATTTTAATAAAAAAGTAAGTCCCCCAAAACTCAAATAAATAAATAAATAAATAAATATATATATATATTTGGTAAATGTTATCCAAAATTTTTACGTATTTTACAATAACAATTTTTTCAGATTAATCTGTCTGGAACATTGCTGCTAGAATTATAAGTCTATTTATGTATGCTAGTACTTTCAGAATAAAACAGCAATTAACTTAATATGAACAGCTATGAAGATACAAAAAATCACAAATATCATAACACTGACATGTAAGAATGTGTTAGGCTTTCAAAGAAGAATCTTTTTGAGAAATTACCAATGATCAATGAGTACTTTGGTCTATAAACTACATTAATAGGGTCAAACATGAAAACTGTTTGATTAAACTTAACTCTCTCAAGATTCACTAGAACAGAATCTTAGAGTTTATCCATAAAGAAACGATATTCACTCCTTACTCAATCAAAGCCTCTCTCTGAGAACCATCGACTCTTATAACCCCTCATCCCATACTGATTCTGCCGCTTCTCACAACTACCCAATCATCATGGGTACCTTTACCCCTTCATGCTCCCAGAGCTACAGCTCCCAAAGTTGAGCTAAACCATTAATTAAGTAAGCCAATGGGACAAGGGGAGTGCTCTTTTTCTTCTGTTCCTCAAAAAAAAAAAAAAAGTCTTAGAGGTGAAGTCTGTGTGTCCTGAATACAGTTCATCAGTTGTGTTTTTATGTATTTCTTTTGGTCAAGCAGTAGTACAAATTGCATTATCTTTTACAGAAATACATCTTTCTTCCTGGAGATAACCAGTTGATACGAGCAGGAAAAATTCTTTCGTAGCCACTAAAGCCCTTTTATGTTAATGCTGCCAGATCACGGGAATTCGGTGAGGGTATATGCACATCCGGACTTTATAGTTTGAAACTGAGAAGGATTCCATCCATGCTCTGCTGAATATTCATGTGTATAAAAAAGAATTCACATGCTCTGTTGGCAAACATCAATCCTACATATAGCTATTCTCATTTAAGATGAATAAATAATTAGAAACAACAGAGAAAAGGAGAGAACATTTTACAATCTAAGAGAAAAGAAGAATTTCCCTAAAGATTTACAGATAAATTGTATATTTTAAAAGTTGTTTTTTTTTTTCCCTAGGAAACGAAGTGGAATAGTTGGAAAGCGGCACTTTGTACAACTATAAGACAAACACAAGCTGTGGTACTGTGAAACATGAGATTAAAAAGGAGATTAAAAGACAGGGAACTGAATGTCTCAGGAGAAGGAAACACAGTGGGATTCCAATAAAGACGTGAAAAGAATGAAAAGTGCCTGAAGTGGAACATCAGAGTTCAGTTCTCCAGTAGGAGAGTCCATAAAAAGGAGACTCAACAGTGCAGACAAGTGAACGACTGGCCAAATGACAAAGCGTCCAAGGGAAGGAATCTAAGGAAAGTGAAACATTGGCGAGCGTAAGATAGATGGTACATAAGGAGGGAGAGGATGGAGACCCAACTGATGAATTACAGGGGATGCCGAGGAAGAAATGAGAACAAGTGGAACGGAAGTAATGATCATAAGTATGATCATTGTCATAAAAAAACAGTCCCTGTGGAAGAAAATCTGTCTGCACACATTTCTGCTCATAATGTGAGGAGACAAATAAAATTAACCCTTAATAAAATAGGTTTATATAGAATTAGATATGCTATTAAAAAGCAAATAAAAACACAGATTTTTAAATAGATAGATGACACACAGAGAAATAAATATAGAGATAAATAGATGGAAAGACGAAACATTCTTCTTCTCACAGACAATACAGTTTTCTAATGAGGAAAATGAAAAGGAAATAAAAAACATCGTCTAACATGTATATTCACTTACGTGGCCTACTATTTTCTAAGCACTTTATATATAACCTCAATTCTTATTAAAATTAAATATAATGTTAATTCCCACAAGAATCCTGTGACGTAGGCATTGTCATTCCCCTCACTGTACAGAAGTCGATTATCGTATTGCCCATCTTTACACAGCCAGGCAGTGGTTAAGCCAGAATTTGAAACCAAGCAAAATGTTCCAAAAACTGTGTGCTTGACCACTGTGGCATATCATCTAACTGTGTTTTTAAATGCCTTGGTAGATATTTAACACAAGTAAGTTATACATTTTGGTTAAAAAGTAAACATAAAAATGGTTTTAATTTCCTAATATTAAACAAATTCTCAGATTGAGATAAAAAAGTATATAACTGTTTGTTTCTATTTTAGTCAGCACTCTTGTCTTTTAAAACAGAGTCTAACTCAGGATATGAAATTTCTTGGTATGTGTCATTGCAAAGTACAAGTGGTGTAACAGGTTTCAGATGGGATAGGATCCGGTGGTTTAATGGAAGCCTTGCGATTCTAAGGCTCTTCTTTTACCTAAGCTTTTAGCATTGCCTTCACTCACAGGAATGCTCTCTTCATGTAGTGACAAAGATATAAACATGCCACAATTAGATTTACAAATTCTTAGTAGTGAGTGATTCAAGGAGAAAGAAACACCTCTGACTGCCTTAACTACAGCTACAAACCCTTTCTGAACTACCGCTGCAGCCAGGTGTGTGAGAATGGCCAGAGCCATTCCTGTGGCACCAACATGGAGTGTGCAACAGCTCCATGAGCAAAGGAAGGAGCTTTCACCAAAGGAAGAAATGAAAAGAAAAAAATTATAACAAAAACATAAAGTAAAATTGGAATATTGACCTCAGAAATGAATTTAAATAAAAAGCACAAATGCAACAAACTCTTTTACTCACGAAAGTTAACTGCATAATAAAAACATAACTGGTATGAGCCTCTATGAATTGAATAGTACATCAAGAAAATATAGATAGAAAATCTATCAAGAGTAAATGATAAATTGAGAGAAATTGTGACACAATTTGGATATAAAATTTTAAATACAGTAATCATTGTATGTCAGATTAAGTAGAAATATGGAGACCAGGAAGACCATACAACATAATCAGTAAGGATAAATGTTAATGTGTATTTTGATTTAACCTAACATAGGAAATGTGACTTAATTTTCCATAAAGCATTTTAAGAAATTAGTCATTAAATAAAACATAAATAAAAACAATTTTTAAATTTCCAAAACAGAAATTATACTACCTAGAAATAGACCATAATAACAAATATTTACATTTTAAGAGTTCCAAACACTTGAAAATTTTAAAATCCTCTTGAATTAATTATTGGGCCAAATAAGATAAAGAAGTTACTTCTAGTTCCAAGTTTTTAGAATTGAATGAATTGAAAATAGTAATATGAACATATTAAGTCAGTGAGCCTTATTATTTTCAAATTAAGTAAAATCATTGTTTATTTGTGTTTAAAATTAATGACCAATTCAATACAAAAATGTTAAATGATTGTTTTGAACTTAATAAGCTCTACTTTAATCAACTTAGTTTTGTATTTTAAAGCCTCAACTCACTTTATTCCATATCATGTCTTCCGATATGAAAAAAATGTATGTCTTCATATTTAACTCTTTCAAAAATTGTTGTTGATTAGAAGGCATCGCACATGATGAAAAGGTCAATACAACTTGATTAAAATTTTAATTGAATTGTATAGTGATGATTAACATGAAGATGATAGAAAAAATTTATTGAGAGTTGTCTCCAACTTTAACACATTTAACATTTATTCTTAGATACTAATGCTATCGCTCTGAATTCCCAAACAGAACTTCCCAAATGAATTTGGCAAACCCTGCACCTACTAGAGGGCAGCAAAGTCTTGTTAAATGCCCAGGAGATCGCCAGTACAATTAGCTCCTTGCAAACCCACATGGGGCAACTGTAGGATACAACTTTAGCTTTATTTTCTGCCAAACAGTAAATTCTATCTGAGAAATCAATTTGGTTCTAATATTTACACTTTCAAACACAACCCAATCACTTGATCTATCCCAATCAATAAACACTAATTAGGAAGCTAACCATTACAATTAGGTTACAAATCACTTAAAATGGTATATGCCTTTGTAAGTATCAGATATTAACACTCTACTACGAACTCTACTCAAATCATTTTAGGACTTCCTTTAAAATGGTCATTCAAAAGGTAAATAAGTGCTTCATTTAAGGTATCATGACTAATATTCATTATAAAATCATGTATCTAGCAAACTTTTCAATATTTAATTATTCATGGTAAAGAAATACCCAAAATAGAATTTTGGTGCTCTGAGGAATGTATGTAAAAAAGATTTTGTTGCCTAGCAACACCCCCCAAAAATAGAAAACGAGGAACTCTGTATACTCTTTAGCCATTTTTTAGAAAATGTTATTCCTGTTGTGCAGCGTATTAGATCAGCGTGCCTTGTGAACAGGATTTTAACAGTCAGGAGATGTGACTGTGTTTAAGATTCCTTTTTCCAGTCACTAGTTCATTGTCAGAGGCAGCTACAGCGCAGCTTTATGTGCATTCAGAGACCGCCAGGAAATTAGTTCTGCATGACTGAGTCAGCACTGTAGCTCAGAGAAGGAGGATCACCCATTTCCTTAAGCCATTGTTTATTCCTTGTTGTGATAACAATATTAAATATTATAATTCCAGGGTAAAAACAGAGTCACACCATTAAAATTCACTTAAAAATCAAGTCACCCCTAAAAGAGTGACCAATTGTAATTGTTGGGCTTTGCTTTGTATGATAGCTGTTTATAGCTCAGTTAGTGTCTTCAAACCTTTTTCTAAACTATATGAGACAATGACGTTAAATGTCAGTGAAATGAATTTAGGGAAAAGGAACATTTAAAACTAGCAACAGCTAAAATGCAACTGATCTTTAAAATCAAGTCAAATGTTTTGTTTCCATTGTTATCAAGGAAAACATAGCATCACATTAATATTTTTTCTATCTGGACCTGTTAGTTAGTAGGCTGCATCCCAAAGCCAGTTTACATTGTTCGAATGTGCTTCAATACCACCCATTTCTGTTCACATGTGGCCCTCGCACATCCACCCCCCAAATCACTCTTCATTTTTATTGCTTCAGTAATAAAGCAATATAAAATATTCCTTTATCTAGTCCTATAGGTTAAACACTATTTTCTAATTAAGCTCTAGGCTGTTTATCTAAATAAGGCCTTTGAATATTCTTTGAGCTTGAAATGGATTATTTTCCCCATTGCTACACTTTATATGAACAAGACTGAAAATGGCCGCTTAGTTTTTTGGATACATTTTCTAGTCACATAGCAAAATATTCTATATAACCCCAAATATTATATGTGCCCACATGCATCCACACATCCACACACATATACCTTTCAGTTTGAGCAAATTACTCTTGCCTGAAACCAAAGGTATAACTCATGTAGAATTTAAGGCCTAAGAATTTTCTTGGGGGATTTCTAGGTATTTGATGGCAAGATTCCTATTTTATACTCCTCAGTGTACACTATGCAGTGGTCCCTCTGTACCCACAGGGATGAGTTCCAAGACCCCCAGGTAGTGCTTGAAACCACAGGTAGTACTGATATACACTGTTTTTTCCCACACATACGTACACTTTACAGCTTCTTTCTGGAATATCCACACTGCACCATCACTACTCTTGCACTTTGGAGCTACCTGAACACAAGCACTGCAGTACAGACAGTCCATCTGGCAAGCACGGTAGCTACTGGGTGACTAAGGGGCCATAAGGTACACAATGCAGATGCGCTGGACAAAGGGATGGCAAGAGATTTCGTCATGCAACTCAGAACAGTGCACAGTTTAAAACTTGTGAATTCTTTCTAAAATTCCCCATATAATATTTTTCAGATCACATATAACTTCAGGTAACAAACTGTGGAAGGCAAAACTGCAGATAAGGGGGACTCTGAGTATTTATGTATTTATATTTAAATGTATGCCTCTTTTTAGAATTTCAACAAAATTATTAGCTTAAAATATCACTTTTTAGAGCTGGGAATCTAGCACAAAACTATAATCTAGAAAAGAGCTAAGAAGTTTAAATCAAAAGAAATTCATGAAGCACTTACCCTATGGCTCAAACTTTGCCATTGTGCGGAAGTACCTGATATAGTTTTTACCTTAAATCTTGTTCTTTTAACAACATAAAAGGTATTATTTTCCCATCTGTCACAATTTTATGTTGAAAAATATATGAACATGTCAAGCAAAATCAATTTGAAAAATTTTGTAATAGCATGAAGAATAGAATAGAACTTCTGCATAACCATATTTTTCAAATTGATCAAATTTTCTTTTATAATGAAATGACAGGATTCCTAACTCAGGAGAATCGAGAGGTGTAATATATTGATTCCGCTGAGTCACAAATGCCAGCAAAAAATGGGGAATCTGGTTTACTCTGAACTGTTTGCACTGATGTTAGAAATGGAGTAGTCTCAGGAATGTTAATTAATATATTAGCCCAAGGAAGGCAGAAAATTATTCCTATTAAGTTAGGTTGTTTAATTTGAGCTTGATAAGTGGCAAAGTAGCATGAAGGTGTTTTGTAGCAATTACAAGACAAGATGCAGCAACAACCAAAGCAAGCACTTGGGAGAGCTTAGTATGCAACAAAGGAGGCAAGGAGATCAGGGCACAGTAAAAGAGTAAAATCAAAGCAAATAGAGTTTTACAACTGGTGCTACTTTCTAAAAAAGCTGAGTCCTAATCTTAGGTTCATATTCTGAAAATACCTTAAAGTCACTCCCCTGAATCTATCAAAAAAAAAAAGGAAAGTCGAACTTTGAAGAACAAAAGGGTGTCACAATTTTTCACTTAGTGAAAAATTATTGAACAATTTCCTTGTTCAATAATATTCAGACTACTAGTCCATAAAAAATGACACCTCATACAATACCTGGTAAGTTGAATTACCCAGGCTTGTGATGATAGTGTTAGGCTGTGTACAAGAAATGATTATCATCAATACCATTCCATGTTTTACCTGAAATATCTGCCTGTGAATATAAAGCTGGAATGAGAAGGTAGGGAGGGAATACTTCCGATAATCTTTAACTCCAAAGACATGCACGGTGGTGTACACGTCACCAGGGTTGCCTTCAGAGGGTATGCAGGGTGTGTTTTGCACAAAGGGTACTTAACAGAGGAGGGATTGTGGGCGGGAATCTACCTTCACTCTGCCCTTGGTGGTATGGGTCCTGGCATGGGGCTGTGTTGGCCTAGAAAGAAGAACCACCTTTTTAAAATGTATTGTGTTAAATTTCCTGATCAATTAGTGGAGGCACAGCCTTTGCTGACCCATGAAAAAATTTCTCTCTTCATCTGTGTTTTCTTGACCCTCCATGCCATTATGTAATAAAACGATTTCAGCACTTTGTACTATGATATAGTTGTACGTGTGTTGCTGACATTTATTGTAAGAAGAGGAGGCATTGGTATGTAACTTTTGTCTTTTCATAGTTTGATCAATTATTTTTCTTTCCACATTGAAACTATTTATTCATTTAAAACAAAATTTGTTTAGTTAACTCATCACTAACCCAATAACTTATAGTAAAAAAAAAAAAGAATTGTATCTTTCAAATAATGAAGAACTGGTTTTATTTCATATTCTTTAACAGATACTAAAAATAAATACTTTGATCTTTGCCTTATTTTAAAGTTAATATTTTTCCTAGTTTAAAAAAGAACTAGTCAAATTTTAAGAATAGAGATGTCCATATTTAGCTACAAAGTTTTTTTTCTTTTCCTGAGTAAGAGTTACAGAATTTTTGGAAAAAAGAATGGAAAAATATAAATTAATATGTACAATTCAGTGTGTGGTATTTCATATCACCAGCCAGCTGATGCCCTGAATTTGAGGCATTATACTAAGAACTATTCAAAAATTAAACCTTAAAATGTTTCCGAGCTCATTAGAAGCTGACAATCCGTCATCATAAGTAGTTTCTACAAGCAACCATGTAACAAGACTTGCAAACATGTATTTACTTTCCAAAAACATTGTATTTCAAATTACAAGATTTTAGAACTCTACCCGAGAATGTAAAGAATTTGGGGATAATAAGACGGAACTAGAAAAGAGAATTAAATGGTGCAAGGTAGTCTGCAGCAGGTGCAGGAAGATGATTAAGAGTTGGGATTCTTACAAAGAGAAAAGGAAAAAGAAAAATACAGAAGAGACGAGGCATCTTCAAATACATACACACACACAAATTCTCTTTCTCACTGTCATTTTAACTTAATTGTGTTTCATCTCTAGTCATATTTCACACTCAACATCAATTATAGGAAGGCTCAGAAGTTGATGATTTTCAGTTCTACCCTGATCCTTTCCTATGCTTTGGTTGAGTTTCTCACACAAACGCTAGCTTCCTCCTGTCTCTTAAAAAGGAAGAATTGCTAATAGCTAAATCTTTTTGTTCAATGTTACTTCCTGATTCCTACAGCAGTCATCCCAGCCCTCCAATGACTTCCATCAGAGGATGGAATGTAGAAGTCCACAAAAGATTGTTCATGAAAGCAATGAAAATTTACAGGGATCCAACTAGCCTGTGCTAAGACCTCCAGGAAATTTACTCTTGGTTGCAGCCTTGGGCTCTGGCCCAGAACCATTCCTGTTGCCATTTGTTTATTTCGACATTACACAATTCAACACCCATAACTCAGTAACATGATGTATGTTTTTCAGCTTCATTCACAACAAGGAAAATACATAATACCTTGGAATAACATACATAGTATATCACATAGAAAATGAGCACAATATTGAAGTTATTTAAAAAAGAGGCCCTTTGATCCCAGCTAACTCAAAGGGGGGGGATATTTGTGTATATTGGTGTTACTATGCTTATTCATAAAAGAAATAACTAAATGGACAATGGTCATCTGAGGTGTGTTGAACATGGCTGGAAGTGTCATTTGAATTTGATGTGTCAAATAGAAATTAGTGGTTAGTTATAGAATTTACATGTCTATGAGATTGTGCCTTAAGCAGATCGACTGTAATGGGGTGTTTTATGGAAAGATATTTACTTGCTTGATTTACATTTGTCCAGATCAACTGTTACTTCAAATCAGAGACTCAGTTTTACAAATCTATAATAAAAGTAGAAGTCAAAATGACATTGAACATAAAGTTGCAATAGGTCTTCAAGAGTATAAGATTCTAAAAGATTTTAGTAGCCACCTGCACCTTGACAGACCATAATCCACATAGTGTATCCATATTTTCTAGAACAATATCATGTCACCCAGTTATGTTTTTCCTCCTTTAGGTGTCTACATTCTCAAAACCAAACTACTTCCTTCCCTGCAGGATCTTGATACTCTGGAAAGTCCTCTGAGTTTTCTTCGTCCATTACCTGAACGAACTGTGGGAATAATTCCCTGCTGCACCTTTGGTAAGTGCACTAATGGACAAGCGACAGACTCAGACCCTCGAAGCTAATGGTGTGAAACTGCTTCAAAACTGGCTAGAAAAACAGATCCCATTTCTGATCTGTAGACGGTTGCAAATCATACACTTTTTCTGTTAAAGGACAAAACAGTCTCTCCAGGAATATTCCTGTTTCCACTCTAAAGACAAAAATTTTGAAATATTATATTTAAAAATAACTTTCTAACCAAATAAGTACTTTGTATGAAAAACTATTCAAATCTGAATACTTGGTAATCGTGAACAAGTCAGAGTTTTTATTAAACTAGTCATACAACTTTCAGACCAGGATTCTAATAGCAATACCTTACCTAATACAAAAGGAAAAATCTCACTAAGCAGCACACAATGTGTTTATACATATTTCCATGTCCCCCAAATAAGCCAGTAAATCTGGCATCTTGATTACATCTCTATTTTAGACACATATAAAATTAGTATCTTCCCGGGTATCTTGTTTCACACTGAGTCAGAGTATATGCTCTACCTTGTGAAATATTTTTTGAATTGAACAATGACTTCATATCATATTTTTACCTTCATTGTAGTTTTATTCCACTTGAAGCAAGTCTTATAATTAGCATGGACTGATTCCTTAGAAAAGTAAATTGCCATTTTAAATGCCAGTATATTTTTATTTATGAGTATTTGGCTTACCTTATTTGCTTTGTGAGAGTTAGCTGAAGAGAACTCATATGACAATCTCTATAGTG
Organism: Desmodus rotundus; assembly: GCF_022682495.2. NCBI lineage: Eukaryota > Metazoa > Chordata > Mammalia > Chiroptera > Phyllostomidae > Desmodus > Desmodus rotundus. The sequence goes on from NC_071397.1 coordinate 27,929,980, forward strand.
TATGTTTTCTGCATATCCAGGGAAAGTTCGATTTCTTTCTCACCCTAGCAATTATAACTGAATGCTTTATTCTTAAATTATCACATTCAACAACCACTGTATTTCTGCTCCTTTCCAAACAGCTACATTTTGTCTTTAACTGTTTGTTTTGTAAGGGCTATGCAGGGAGTTATAATATCTGTGATCTAAAGACTATTTCACTCTCTCATGAGGTGGATTGAAGGAACATGTTGTATTCATTAAAAGAACTGCCAACTAGCAGATGAACACAATAGATAGTCATTCTTTATGAGCCAGAAATACTCCAAGTGAGTAGAGGTATTATTGTACATCTTTATTTTCACAGAGCCACTATCATTCATCTTCATAACACTAACCTTTGCAAAGTAAAAATGTAAAGGCATTGAAAAATGCTAGGAAAAAAATGGGGGAAAAGATGACTGCTTTTAAAATGCCCTTTGATAAGACAAACTCTTGTGCTGTGACATGAGAAACAGAAGAAGGGATGAATTAAAAATGGGAGGGGCAGTGAATATGTTGACAAAAGAATGAGTGAAAGAGAAAAGATAAAGACTCTACAAAGTGGAAAAATAATTAGCAGGAGAATGCATAACACTTCCCAACCCTACATCAAAAGTTTTAAAAATGGAGAAAAATGTAGTGAGAGGTTGTTTTCATACCTAAGAACCCTTTGTATGAAGCCTCTATATTTCAGCTGTTAAGTCCAGCTATGTCAAAGTAATAACAACTCAAATACTTGTTTCAGACATACCATATCTTTCAGGCTATAAGACACACCCCCCAAAAAATTTGGGAGGAAAAGGGGGGTGTGTCTTATAGTCTGAATGTAGCTTACCTGGCTCACAGTGCGGGGGGTGGGGGTGGCGGTGGTGGAGCGTTTTTTTTTTTCCTGTTCTCCTCCTCTAAAACCTAGGTACGTCTTATGGTCCAGTGTATCTTATAGTCTGAAAAATATGGTATATGGGGGGTCAGTTACATAATAATAAGGTGTTACTATTCATACTGGTTAAAAGGGCATTTTTGGAATGAGACAATATGGGCTTTAATCTTGGCAACACTATCTCTTAAATTACTTAAGCCTTTTGAATAGTTTTATTACCTTAAAATGGAAATAATGATATTTCCCTTGTGATGGGTGCTTATTCAACTGAATAAATAAAAAAGTGCAGAAATTATAGCACAAAGAAATAATGAAGAGCAAAGTTAGTATCCTTCACCATCTTGTTCCCTATGGCACAGCCAATCCATTTTTTAAAATATTTTTTTCCTTTGTTAACATCCCCTATATAAGATGCCAGCTCTGATTCACTCTGCCCTCTCATGGTGAGATTATGGGCAGCCACTCCCTATGGAGCTGCAGAGAACAATTAAAAGTAGGGTGGAAAGAAGTGTTGAAGTGAGTAAGCAAGTCTATCTGGTAGGCTGGAGTCACTTATAGCTATGAGGAATCCAGGAAGGGTTACTAACATGACTAGCGAAAATACGTTATGATGGTACAAGTGGGTGACCAGGTAGTTTGCAGACAGCAAAGCTAGGCAAGAGGTTTGAGAAAGTGCTCAGCAGATGACCTGGTGAAGTTGCGGAGTACCACTAGGCACGAAGGCAGAACAGGAAGAATGGCCACAAATAGTCTAGGACTTTGGAAACAAAGTCAGAATTTTGTGTTTTATTTTTACTGTTAAAATATGTTGTAACACTGCAATTATAAAATTGTGGATAATATTACTCCATCCAAAAATGGATATTGTTTCCTGTGGAGACTTACGACAAAGGAGTATTGTGGCAGCAAACATCCATCCTTGCTCCCAGGCCCAAAGCTGAAGTATGTACATTAATGATCTATTTGCACACTGAAAATAGTGCCATCCATATCTATAGTGACCAGACACGAGATCATAAAAAAATGACAGGAGAAAACAGATATGAAAAATGGATACAGGAGAATTCATTCCACATGATAATTTTATAAGGAAAAGAAGCCAAAACATAGGAATACTTTAAATTTGTTAAATTCTTTAAGCCCCTTTGAAACTAAAATGATCATTTGTGAGGTTGGGTGACCCATTTTTTTCTATAATATTTGATGTGGAGATTAACTTTCATCTCAGCAACACAACCTAGGGAACTCTTTATCAGGCTTCATTTAGCCCACACAAAATTGTAAAATAGACAAAGGCTTTCCCATCAAACTTTAATCTTCAGCTTCATTTGAGTAATCAGTCCTCCTTTTTACTTCCTACCAAAATTTGGCCTTGTGATCAATAAATAAGTTATTGAAAGCCACCTAGAATGTCAGTCTTTAAGTAGTTTTGAATTACATAACAGGGATCAGAACCTGTTTTAGGTCAAGTTTCCAGAAGAGCCTGAGATTGAGATTCTTACAACTGTGATGTCTTACGGGTGTGTTCTTCAAGCCTGTGAGATTGTGAATGGAGCGTCATTGGAGAGGAGAGAACAAAGCAGGGATGCAGCTCAGGGGAAGCCTAGCCAAAGCCTGAAACCATGTTGAACTCCAGAGCAGTAACTGCTTTACAGAGTCTGTCTCGCACGGGGCAAGGGCCTCTGTATCTCAGCACCAGTCATTCGTTTCCTGGCTTCCTGGTGAGTGAGCCAGTTCCAAACTCCAAAGGGGGTGCCACAGGGAAGGTGCAGAAAGCTGAGCCCTTAGCAAAGCCTGCCACTGAGGTTAGAAGGGATCCCCCAGGAATCTGGTGAGACGGCAATAGTGTCAGCTACAACATTGTCAAAATAATCTAAAATTTTATCAAATATATTCTTATAAAAATCTCTGAAAAATTAAGTGAAATAATTTTTGAGCAGCGTGGAAAGGGGAAGGACATGGGAAAGGAGAAGGAATAGCTTTCCAGTATTCCTATAATCGTTTTTCCAGGTTTCAACCCTAACTTCCCAATAACATGACTTAACAGTGTTCATTAAACATTTAGCGGTCAAAAAAGAGAGAGAGACAGAGAGAGAGAAAGTGTCTACTCTACAGACTTCCTGTTCTGTGTGGCGCATTTCTATGTAGAGCATTTTTCAGGTTTCTGCATGTAGATTTTATATATATATATATGCATCTATCTTAAGATAATACAGATATTATTCTTAAAACTCCTAATGATCCAGAGAAATAAGAGGGGTATTTATCATCATTTTCTAAATAGACAACCCAAGACCTAGAAAGCCATGCACTAAATGCCATTTACACAACTCATAAATGGTACGTCCAAAACCTGCCCCCAGACTCTTAATTCATAACTCAGAGTTCTTCCCACATTGCTACAATCTCTAGTTTAAAGAATGCTTCAACTTCCCAAACCTTATTATTTTTAATCTTTCTTCAGGCATGCCAAAACTTCATCCTTGGATATAATTTTAGTGAAATAATAGGCAAAGCAACTAGAATCAAAGGAACACTGTTCAAGATCTGCATTTATCACATATTATCTACATGATCATAGACAATTCATACTGAATTTTATTTTATGCCCATGGTAACTTACAGGTAGAAAAAAATACCCTTGCCTCAAAGTTGGTTGGGCTATCTCTGTAAGAGGTACCGTATTTGCATATTGTAAACTACTATAATGTATTATTATTACTATCATCAACATCAGATGGAAAAGATTGGATAATCTATGGTCATACACAATTATTTTCAGACGACCATTATACTAAACCTTTAGATCATCTATCATTCAGAAAGTTTTAAGATTCCTAGATGATAGAACTACAGACCTAGGTTTATGATCGGGCAGTATTTTGTCCATGCTAATGACAATAAAACTTGGCTTTTCTTTTGCTGCCTGGGGCTTAATGCCATTTTGATGCCAGATACCCCACTGAGACCCAAAGCAGGGTCTGAACTTTCTCGATGAATTTTCCTGTCCTTTTTTAGGAGAAATGCATCATTTGCTGCCTAAGTAGCGTAGTTTAGTGGTGCCATTTAACTCTATTTTTCTGAAGAAAATTTTTATATTCTACTTTTCAAGTTTCCATATGACCTCAATTAAAAGTGCCACTAAAATTCATAACCACAGTTCTTGGTTATAAAACATGAATGCCTATAAAATTTTTCCAAAGGTAAAAAAAGAATAAATCATGGAGTTTTAGAACAAATAAAACTACCATCTTTATAACACATGCCCAGTATAAATTATGTTTCCCCCATGACAGTGAGTTAGAGATTTTATAAACTAGATGAGATGGTGCAACATTTTCCTTCTTAATCTCTTCATCAGAAGTTCTGCAGTTTAATGAAAAGTTTTCAACTTTCTGAGCTGAGCTAATCATTATCACAAGCCATCATTGACTCTAAATTTGTTTGCATGTGTTAATACACCTAAAATATGAAAATACATTTTTATAAGTTGTCACATTTATAAAGTATTTTAATACAAACATAGTATTCTACTCAAAAGCAATCTAAAGCAACCATTTCTCAAATTATCAAAATAAAATAAAAGTTTTGGTGTAAAGAAAGCAAAAAATGTTAATTATCTAAATATAGTATAGTTAAAGAAATATAATGGTAAAAGAAAACATTTTCCTTTCACACATATAGTGACTGGCACTTGAAAGATAGGTAAGTTTCCTATCGGTTCCCTTTTTTGTCTGAATTAGACCCAGCAGTGAATGGCTGTGCTGGTAATGCAAATGACTCAAGATCCTCTTACTGCCTGTCATCTTAAATTTTATGGTTGGAGATTCAAACTGCAATACAACACATAACTCAGCTTTAATGAAAGAAAAAAGAAAGGGAAGGGAAGGGAAGGGAAGGGAAGGGAAGGGAAGGGAAGGGAAGGGAAGGGAAGGAAGAAAGAAGAAAGAAAAAAAAGAAAGGAAGGAAGGAAGGAAAGAAGGAAGGAAGGAATTAACTAGCCTTCATTGATATGAAATAATCACTTTGTCACAACATATTAGTTGCTTAAATTCCCATAGGCATAATGCCAAATGTTACAGAAAGGAGACTAACTCGGTGGAAGATGATAATTCTACAATGACTTTAAAATACGTAAAGGTTGATACTACTCTGTGTTTTTTCAAAGAAATGGCTCTTCTAAATCAAGCATTTTGTTTTGACATGAAAATAATCTTCAAAATAAACAAACATATATCTAAGAAGGGAAATACTGGTTCTACGAAGTCTAACTTCCAGAATTTAGTCTTTTTCTGCCCTCTTCATCTGTAATTGAGAGGGGGGATTTTAAAGAGAAGTTATATTTGCTTGTTGAATCCTAAGGAGAACACAAATGTTTCCTGGTGACCTTAGAATCTCCTTTGCCGATACTGGCCTTTCAGACCCCTGTGCCCATCCTAGCTGGAGGAAGGGAGTGGTGCTGCCATTAATGGTCTATAGGAAGTCCTTGGGTTTAGTTTTAAATGAGCAAGCACAGCACATTAAGAATTTTATTCTATATGAAATTGAGCCTATAGTGGTGTAGTGGTGTATTTTTTAAAGTGTTATGTCATACCATGAGATAGAAAAATAGTACATTAGGTCAAGCAGAGGATTTTCATCTCTATCCAATTATTTTCAGCACAAGCTCTTTTCTACCCCTGGTCATGAAATTGGATAATTATTCTTTTTGTTTTTCTAACATGTTTTTGCCACACAATTCAGCATTTTGGCCTTGCTAAAGTCCAAACTGACTCTTAGAAAGGACAGTATACTAGAACAAGTTTTTAATGATGCAGTTGTTTCCACCACCAGGACATGGTTTAAACCTATGAAATTCCTAATGAACATTGCTAATTGGGTTGCAGTTTTGAAATGAGTATCATGATATATTTTGATTATTTCCATAGATCAGTAGAAAAAAATTTCAAGTGAGGTGACAACTATTAACTTCTCCAGTTGCCTGGAATGAAGTAACAAAAACAGTAATTCTTCAAACTAAAAGCTAAATAAATATAATAGCACCTACGTGGAGTACCTAGACAGAAAAAGACAAGCTGCTTGGTACTCTCTGATGAAACCTCCAGTATTTTCTATGTGTCCAAGAATGTTACTAATAATGTTCCCTCATCATATTCTCTTTTAATCAGCGTTCATCTATGAAGAAGGGAAAATTTTCCTGTCTATTAGCAGGTAGTGTATATTCATGGAGGTATCCCCTCCCCCTCTGTTAAGTAATGATAATACCATTCATTCAAATGACAAATGAGAGTTTAAAAATCTTTCACCTACAGGGTGCTCATCATGGAGGGACCATTCCACGTTGATCAGACTTCCTTCTGGGGAAATGTACTTTTGCATCAGTCACAAACCCATGTTCTATCTTTCTATGAGAGACCAATGCAAAACCCACACTCAGAAACTCTATCTTGATTGGTGTCTGAGCAGCATATACATTTTTGAGATTCATGTTCTAGAGATAGGATTTTTAGGTACTTAAAGATACAGAGATTATAAGTATTTTTGACAGATTGTGGCTTGGTTTACAATTCTACCGAGCAGACTCATTCTTAATCTTTCATATTTTTTCATCCCTCATATTTGAGGCTCCATTATGTTTTATAACATATATCAGATAATTAATTATTCAGAGCCATTTAATTTCAGGATTGTGTTTATGCTACATTTTGTTATTGAAATATCTAAGAAGCTATCTATTATTTTGTCATTCTTGATTAATCATTAAGTTTCAATATAAACCACATAGTATGGGGGGGGTTGTTATTTTTCCCATCTTTTCTTTTTTAATTATATTCTTCTACCCTATACTCTTCTTCAGCTTCTGTGCAAGAGCAACCATTTACTCTTATGTCTGCATGTGGTTTTTCAAAATGTATATTATGGGTTTGTGTACCTATATTTTTAATTTTTATAAAGGTTAGTGTGTTATATAGATAACTCTCTCTCTCAGCTTTCTCGGTAAGCACTATGGTTTAAGATCTGCCTGTGTGGCCACATGGACTTCAAATCAGTTGCTTCTAACTGCAGCACAACATGGAATGCATCAAGCATATTTTACTCATTCACTCTCTCGTTAATGGAGACCGCAAATGCTTCCAACTGCTCATGTCATGATAACTTGCTGTAAGAAACATATGCATACATAATCCCCTATGAGTTTGTAAAAAATTACTCTGGGACTGACATTAAGGAAGGTAATTGATGACTGAGAAATAGTACACTTTTCTCCAGGACAGCTGCACCAATCTGTAATCCCACCAGAGGGTCCAGAGCATTTCCAAATCCCACACAGGTACCGATGCTCTCCACTTTGGTCAGGCGAAGTGATATAGTGAAATCATGTTGTTTTAGTTTGCATTTGTAGGATTATGATAACTTTGAAACCTCTTCTTATGCCACTGAGATTTGGGGTTTACTTTTCTGGTTGCTGCTTTTTAATATTCATTTGATCATTTTTCTGCTTTGGCTGATTTATTCATTTTAGTTAAGAAATCACTTGTATGTTCAAGATATAAAACACAGTGTTAGTTATGGCAATGACTTCTCCCATTCTGTCATCTGTAGTTTCCTCACCGAACAAAAGTCCTCAATTTTACATAACCCCAATTGGTTGATATTCTCCTTATGATGTGTGATTTTGAAGATTACTTAATATTTTCCCATACACTGGTCACAAAAATATGGCACCTGCTGCTCTTTAAGCCATCTAGAGTCCTCCTTCCCATGGATATTTTTGTCTAAAACATACAATTGTCTCAAAAGAGTAGATGGGTATAAAAGTGAGAATGAAAGATTAAGAAAGTATAAGAGCAAGTTAAAGTAACTGACAAAAATATATTCATGTTGGGAAAAACAAATTGGTGAGAGAATTATTTTTATCAATATCACCTTAAAGTAAGTTTATTTTCAGATTTGTCAAGATGTATTCTAAAACAGCACAAGGGTAAAGACACTTTGCAAAGAACTATACACAAATTCAAACAGATTTCAGTTGGTATGTGGTGACAATATTATATAGAAAGCTGACTCCTCATTACATATATATTTCTTGGTATGAAAAGTACCTAACTCTATCTTCCCCACTTAACTATGCTATAGCCACACTCCTTTTAACTAACATACACATTTAGTATGAATGAAAAATTAGTAGTGCTATATATAACTCTTTTATGACAATTTGCTTTTTAACCATTTCTCCTAATATAATAAAATATATTTTATTTTCTTTTTTTATTGTTGTTCAAGTACAATTGTCTTCATTTTCACCCCCCTACCCCCACCCCACCCATCCCCACTACTCTCAAACCTACTCCTTTGGCTTTGTCCATATGTTATTTATACATGTTCCTTGATAATGTTAAATATCATATCTAAGTGATTATTTAAACCTTGACATACTGGGTGGTACTTTATTTTTGAAAGGCAATGGATTACACATTTCATCCAATCAGATTTTGAACTTTGATACTTCATTGACACTAACACAACATTCTATACTGCAGTAAGAAAAAGCTAAAAACTTGAATTGGCTTAATATACAAAAAATGGAATACTGTTGACTATAAGAAATATAATCCCCATTATTTAAAATATCCAATATTTATTAAAATATTTTATGAAAAGCTAAACTTCTCATATACCCATGGAGTTTATTTTATTTTTATCTGTGCATGCAGGAAAGAAACATCAAGAATATTCGTGACTCTTTAAAGTTGCAAAACAGCGTAATTTTAGAAGAAACAATTTCAAAGGTAAATTTAGTTTAAAAAATTAAACTAAATTTTATAATTGTTAAAAAGTATAAGGGCAAGTTATAATAACTGGGCATATAGTTTTCCATTGTTAGATTTGTTTTCTATTTAATTTAGAAGGAAGATTAAGATAGCTTAATAAGCATAGAAATATAAAGAATCTACTTTGAGAATGAAGTATTTCTTTAAAATACTTGTGTCTGCATTTTATTACTTTAAATTTCTAACTCCAAGCTAAACATATTAATTTAATAATTGTTAATATCCAATCACAAACTTATTGTATACCAGATATTTTGAAATGTTTTACATGATTGTATGCTTCTTTCCCTGTGTTGAGTTATATTTTTACTAACCAGGGAAAGTGCCAATTAAGTAAAGTGATAATTTCTATTTTTTACATTTGTTCTTTTCAGGTTTCTGTAAGCAGAAGTTTTCCATAAGTGTGTGTGTGTGTGTGTGTGTGTGTGTGTGTGTGTGTGTGTGTGTGTGGTGTTTCTTTGTTGGCTTGTGGTTCATTTTTGTAACCTTTGAATGACCCTCTTCTTATCTGTGAAATCAAAAGCGGTAACTTCAAAGCAATTTCTCGCTTTTTCCAAGCCCAAGACACAGCCTCCAGTGCAGAAAGAAATGCTCTCACTGGAAGTTCAGTGTGACTAAGACAAGACTTCTAACTAATTACCAGGCTTAGTTAGTTGATAACACGTGAGAGTTTATCTCCTTCTGCCATCACAGCTGCACATGTTTTTCTTTTTTCCTGAAACTAAGTACTTCCTTAAAGATAGTGGCCTTTAATTTAAAGGCATACTTGCCTGTTGGTCCAGGGACTAACAGCAGCTGCAATTCCCTGATAGAATTTATAAGCTAACTTAAGACAAATTGCCTATGCCAACAATCAGATACAGTCAACTGAACCAAATAACTTGCTGTGTTAGTTTCCCATTGCTGCTTTAACAAATTACTATAAACTTGGTATAATATACAACATAAGTATTATCTTATAATCTGAAAGTCAGAAGTCTGACACAGGTTTCACAGAGCCAAAATCAAGGCATAATCACAGCGACAACAGGGCTGCATTCCCTTATAGCGGCTCTGCACAGTGTTCCGTTACCTTTTCCACCATCTAGAGGTTGCCTTCATCCTTTGGTTTATGGTTCCCCTTCCTCCATCCTCAAAGCAAGCAAAGGTGAATGGAGTCCTTCTCACATCACATCACTCTGAATTTTCTGCCTCCTTCTATCACTCTTATGTACCATTTGATTCACTGGGCCCACCTGAAAATTCAAGCTCATCTTCTCATCCCAAGGTCAGCTATAAGCATGCTTAATATCACCTGCAATCTTCATTCCATTGTGACATGTAATCTAACCTATTTATGGGGTTTGGGATTAGGACATGGGCATCTTTGGGCTATATCATTTTGCCTCTCATACTTGTTATGTAGCTGAAGCTGATATTTTACCATGTTTATAGCACCTGCTAAAAATATATTGATCATCAATATTAAATTCTTTTATTTACTTATTCTTTAATGCAGCAAATTTTATTTCAGACTATTAAGTAGTGAGTACTTAATATGCAATACAAATCAAAATGAACACGCTTTTTTTTCCATTTTCTTTAATCTATTGCCTACAATAATTCTCTGCCAGAACAAAATAAAACAAAACAAAAAGAAATTCTATATATGACTGATTGTTGACTGATTATTCTCTCTGGTATGTCTCTTTGTATTTAGAGAATTACTGACATGAAGTTTATAATTGATAAATACTACTTAAATAGCAAAACCTACTTTTCTCCATTTAATTGAGTACACAGAATACAAGTAATAAAAGATTTTCTCTCTATCTCAACCAAAGAGATCAAAATCACCTGATAGATTATTATATTTTTCTAGAAAAGCTACTTCTTCTTAAACTTTCTGAAATGTGCTTTGGATTCTTGAGATTTAGCAATTCCCTTAATAAACTGAAAGTGAACTATAAAATTTGGTACTTGGAGACAATGTGTAGTCTTGTTCTGAAGTTTAAGAGTAGTTGATGTCCACATTTATTCAACTATGATTTTCTAGAGATCTCTTTCCCCATCACAATACAAATAAATAACACATTCTTTCAACGAAGCTTGTAAACTAAGAATTTGTTTTAATATGTGTAGAATATTGGACTAGGTAAGGAAGGGAAAGTACAAATGTAATAAAAATATTTTTAATTATTTCCAAATGAAAGGATGTATTAATATTATTAGGCAGCTACTGATATACATATACAAATACAAAATCTCAATGGTGTACCAAAACAAGCATTATTTTTCATACATCTCAGGATCTATTTTAAACTTTAATTCCAGGTGACTTGGCTCCTCACTGTCTGTTCACCCCTGTTCTACTTACTATATTTTTATTCAGAGGCCTGGGATGAAGGAACAGCATCTCAGGGGAGGCTGTTCGCATGACAATGGTGGAAAAACAAGATGCAAGCCCTACTGTGCCAGCACAAGCCACATTTTGCTTGTATCACCGTTACTATAATCCACTGGTCACAGCAAAGCCCATGGGCAAACCCAGAGTCAAGAGGCAGATTCAGCCTACCATGAGGCCAAAAGAGCACATGGCCAAAGCCAACGTATATTGAGACAAGAAGTATATTCCACCCAAAGGGAGAGAGGAGAGGAGTAAGTATTTTCTGAACAATAACCCAAACTATTATGTATATATTTTGAAATAAGTACTAAGATATCATTGTTACATACTTAATTAGGCACAGGGAAGAGAAAGTACATTCTTCTCATGGGAAATATATAAGGTTTGCAACACGATTCTTTAACATAAGGTATAGAACTTACTAATTATGTAACAGGTTCTTGTTTTAATTTGCCCAGGCTGCTATAAAAAAGTATCATAAGCTGGGTGACTGAAACAGCAGAAATTTATTTTCCCACAGTTTGGAATGCTGGAGGTCTGAGATCCGAACCCAGCATGGTCAGCTTCCGGGGAGGGTTCTCTCCCTTGTTTGCAGATGGCCACTTTCTTCCTGTGTCCTCACATTAAAGAGAAAAAGCAAGCTCCAATCTCTTTCTCTCCTTATAAGGACACTAACCCCATCATGGGGGTCCCATAGTCATGATCTCATCTAAACCTAATTGCCTCTTAAATGCCCCGTCTCCAAATATTACATTTGGGGGGTAGGTCTCCAACATGAGTTTTGGGGGGACACAAACATTCAGTCCATTACAACCTCTAAGGAGAAGACTTTGGACATACCAAACAGAACTACAAGTGCATGTATCTTTTGACGCAGCAATCCACTTCTAAAAATTTATCCATGGAAATACACCGCTAGCTATATTTTTAAAAGTCACAACATCAAGATTATTTATTGTGTCATTGTTTATAATGGCAAAGTATCAGAAAAAAACCCCACTGCCCATATATGGGTAATGTATTAAATAAAGTATAATATTTATGCAAGCAGTTACTATGCAGATGCTTTTAAAAAATAGAATGAGGGCCCTAACCAGTGTTGCTCAATTAGTTGGGCATCGTCCCACAAAATGAAGGTCGCCGGTTAGATTTCTGGTCAGGACTCACGCCTGGGTTGCAAGGTTCAGTCCCCAATGGGGGTATGTAGGAGAGGCAACCTATCCAACCAATTGATGTTTCTCTTTCACATCCATGTTTATCTCCCTTTCTCCCTCTCTTTCCCCCTCCCTTCCTCTCTCTCCAAAATAAATAAATAAAATCTTTAAAAAAAGAATGAGGAAGAGCTTTTATGAACTGGTATAAAAAGGTACCCAGTGTATATCATTAATTCTTTTTGAATCCAAATTCAAAATGATTTATATAATATGCTGCCTTTTGGATAACAGAGAAAGGGGGATAAAACTATATGTGTACACTTGCTCAGTTTTCAAAAAGAAATACAGGAATGATAAACCAAACCCGAAATTAGTGTAATTAGTTATCTACAGGAAGTTTGTAAAACTTAACAAGGCAGGACAGGAACACAAATGAGATATCTTTGAGTTTGCCTTATTATATAGTAATTTTTAACCACGTCAAAATTGTATATATTAAAAAATAAAAACAAAAATGGGGGAACTTTAAAATTGAATCAAAGCAAACAAACGAACCTGCTGCACATAAATTGATAACATACACAGGAGTAACTTTGTACACAACTGCTGTGTGCAAATAATTGTGGATACAGCCCTCTTACTGCACACCAGCAAGGACACTAGTCTAAGGACAGAACAGGAAGAAATATGTGAACTATATAGAGTGAGTGGGCAAGGGTGTTTTAATCCTCCAACCACTTTGTAATGAAACTAGAGTTAAGTGGATAAATATGTTGATATTGTTCAGAACCAGCGCTCTCAGTGTGAAAGAAGCAACATATAAATGTGGAATGTGGGGGAGAGAGAAAGAACCCAGGGAATGGCTTTGGACTTGGAAATATTAACACGAAGGCATGACTTTGCCAGCTATGATCACTGAAAGGGCCTAGGAACAATTATATCTCAATAGCAATGAACATATTCAGTGCTCATATTTTGCTTGATGCCTTTCACCAAAAGAGAGGGAGAGGAAGACTTACTGGAGAAATGGCAGATTCCAGAGCTGGGCTACAATAAGTGCAAGGTAAGGTAAGCCGGAAATATTTTGTTGCTGTGCTGAGAGTAAGGAAGCACTCAAAATCCCAAGACAGTATATCACAAGCCAGAAGCCAGCCTGAAATAGCATGTTTTTGGAGCAATTTGAGCATCAAAAATAATGACAGCTGTAGAATGTCACATGTCAAGAATGTGTGTTGTGTGTGTCTTAGATGAGTTATTAGAGATAGTCAAAAATGCAGTGGAGGGGATATGATGAAGCTGCTTTCTAGGGAAGAATGATAGAAAATAAATGTAGAAGGAATGACAGATTAAAAATTACCTTTGAAAAAACTACTAAAATAATAAATGATATAGAAAGGAATCATCAGTTGATACTAAAACCATCAGGTGAATGATTGGGAATAGGATACTCACAGAGTCTTAACGATTGCATAATAATAATAATATATTACATATTAATTAAAAAGAGAAAAGGAGACCTTAGCAATCAAAAACTGTGTTGAACATCTCAGTCAAGCCTTCAAAGTTACAGACTTCCAATCATGGAGCACACTGATGTTGTGCTCCCTGCTGTGATACACTGAGAGGTCGTAGTACCTACTTAATGTTATTTCCAAACTATGTTTAATCCATGTATCATAATGAGTTCCTAGTCAGAAAATTCAAGTTGAAGGACATTCTATAAAACTGGTTTTAAAATTCTTTCAATGCCAATATCATGAAAGTCACAGAAGGAAATGTCTCTTCTATGTCGAAGGGACTTTACAATGAAATTTAATGCTTTATATTTCATTGAATTATGGATAGTTTTTAAAAACCTATAAAGAATATTATATATTAGAAAAGTAGAAATTTCTCAGTATCAATTGTGTGTTATTATATGAATATTAAATATTTTCTTTTGGCTAATATGGTGGAGTTATATGACTATATTTTCCATCATTACTAAGTATTATATGTAAAATACAATATTTATGAATTATCAAAGTCTTAGAAATGTCTGAATATGATCAACAAAGAAGCATTTATTTAGGCCTATTTTATACCAAGTTGATAATTGCCACAAAAGGATTCAGAGGCATGTCACCACCTCTTTGCTTGTCAATTAAAAGATCAACTAGTTTTTCAGGGAAGTGGGCCATAATATAGATGATATACAACAAAGAATGCCAAATTTCATGGTATAAACCTGTGACCCTTAAAAATCAATGTATGTACCTATGAATCATCAAGGATCTTATTAAAAGGATCTTGTCTCAGATTCTGATTAGATAGGTCTAGAGTGGTATCTAGATTTTGCATTTTTAATAAACTCTGGCCTTTGGATCAGAAAAGTATTTAAAATAGCACTATTCACATATTAATTACTTACCTTGTATATCTTCTTGGGAACTAGCATGTACAAGAAACTTTGCAACAGGAAGGGAATATTTGGATTCATTTTAGCATCTCTTATGGTATCTTATATAAAGGAGAAGCTCAGTGAGTATACTTATTAGATTCAATTTAATGTATGGCGAGAAAATAAGCTAAAAACAGAATTGCAGTGTGAAATTATCATGGTACAATTGTGAGCTGATAAAATAAATAGTTCTGACTCAAGAGAAACATGAATGTGCGTAGGTAGACAGGGTGAAGTAAGATTATAGAACATCTCAAAGGACTTGCCAAGCAGTGCACTTGTGGTATACACAATTTTCTGAATTGGAGAATGACATTCTAAAAATAATGTTTTAGGAAAATTAGCTTGAAAACACAAAATAGTCTTCACTGGAGAAAGGTAATGTAGAGGACAGTTGGAAGGTATTGTAAAAATCCAGAGTCATCATCTTTTCTTCTAATTTGTAAATCTTCTCCTGGCTTCAGTCATTTCCTTTACCACTTCCTCTTTTGTCTGTTTCAGATGTCAGAGAAACTAAGTTATTCTAATTCCAGAACACCAGCACATTGTTAAAGGTGAGACTCTGGTCATTTTTCCTTTACCCATGTCAAATTTCTTACAATAGCAAATGATTTTTTTAATCTTTTACAAAGATTTCATTTTAAATTGACTTTAAAGGAACTTGATGTCAAAGCTAAGGCACTGTTAATCATTTGAATCAGGTTCATTCTTAAATCATTGATAAAGTTCAATTAGTTAGACAATTATTGATGCCGGCTTGTTAAGTACAAATATTTACAAGCCTCTGTATGTTACCTTTCAACATGTTAGTAAATATTCACATATATATTGGAAATAACTTCTCCCTGTCCATGATTGTATTTTCTTACTGCTACCTCTTGATAAACAAAATTTATTAATTCTTAAGAACAATTAATTCACTTTTTACAGATACCTAATAACCTGTTGAAAATTGTCTATGAATTTTGGGAAAAATAAAAATGGGTGAAATATGAATCACCAGATAAAATCATATTATAAACTTAAAAATTTAAGCATGATGGTTTTTTCTAAGAGATCCAAGCATATATAAGTATTTAGAAATGGAAAATGTGGCATATTAGGTATCTACTAGGAATCTGTACATAGTCCTGAAAATACATGTTAAGGAGTATTAGTTATCTGTTACTATGTAACAAATTACCACTAATTTAGTGGCTTAAAAATGTATTATCTCACGGTTTCTATGAGTGAGTAGCCTGGGTACACATAAGTTGTGTTTTCTGTTGAGCATCTGACAAAGCTGAATTGAAAGTGTAGCCCAGGCTGCTGTCCTCTCTGAAGTTCATGGCCCTCTTCCAAGCTCGCTGGTTGTTGCAGAACAGAGCCTTGCAGTGGTAGGATGGAGGTCCTCAGCTCCTAGAGGGCACGCGTTGGCCCTCTCCACAGGAAGGCAGGTTGCTAACTCAAGGACAGTCGGCAAGCATCTGACCTTTTCCATCTCTGACCTCTAGATTCTCTTTCATAGGGCTCACTTGAGTCAGACTTATCTGGGATAATCTCCTTTTTGATGAACTTAATTGATTAGGAATAGTACTTACTTTGTTACCTAATCTAACCTTTGGAGAGCTTTCTCATCATATTCACAGGCATCACCCCCAGTGAAAAGTTAAGATTATTTACGACATGTACAGGGTGGGGGGGAGGTGTCTGTAGAGGAGAATCAGATAATTGAAGAATTACAAGAAAATAATGCTGAACATTTAGTTTATTCTACTGTAGCAAAAGACATTCCCTGAATGTTAAGGAATTATAAAATAAGAGGATAATATATCGTTTGCTAAGTACTTCTTGGTTATGTAAATTATAACTATAAAATATAAAAGAATATGAAAAACTAAAAAAATTAAATTATCATTTAAATTGTTCATATGCAAACATGTTTTACAAGTTAATAAGGAAAAAAACCCTCAATGGTAAAATAGAATGATCATGTGGACAAATCTTACAACGTCATACTATTAGCTGATATTGATGTTGATTTCACTCTGCCACGTTCTATGTAAGTGCATGCTATCAATTAACTTTCACAATTATGATTGCTGAGATGATATTATTATACCAGTTATGAGTTAAATTGTGTCTCTTCCAAAAAGATATGTTGTTGGAGTCCGAACCCCCTGTACTTCAGAGCGAGACCTGCTCTAGGAAGAGGGTCTTTATAGTTAATCAAGGAAAAATAAAATCACGAAGATGGGCCCCACCCCAGTATGACCAGTAGCCCTACAGAAAGGAGAAATTTGACACAGAAATAGACAAACGGAAAGAAGAAGACGTGAAGAGACACAGAGAAGACAGTCACATATAAACCAAAGAAAGAGTCCTTAAATAGATCCTTCCTGTACAGCACTCAAAAAGAATCATCATTGTTGATATTTCAATTTCAAATCTCTAGACTTGAGAACTGTGAGATTACAAATTTCTGTTTATAATATACCCAATTTGTGGTATTTTGTTATAGCAACCCTAACAAACTAACACAATACTTTTCATACATAGAAGAAAATAATGACTTAGAGAGTTTATTAACTTGGCCAAGGGAATACACCCAATGACGTCAGAGCTTGTTCTCAAACTCAGCCCTCTCTGATGCTGAATGCTACAACCTCAACAAGTCTATTATATTAAAGGTATGAAAAGGGTCAAAAAACTCACAAAAATAACCCTAAGTATCAAAAGAAATGATAAATAATATGTGTTTATCAATAGAAAATATTTTAATAATAAAAGTTGCAAATGGAGATAGGGTACTGAACTGGTCATTCTCTCCCACTGTTGTTTGGTGTATAAATGAACACAAATGCATTTATGATAGGATGACTTTGCAAAATAAGTACACATAAATCCTTAGAAATTTTCATCTTTTTCACTCAGAAGGGATTTATCCTAAGATGTCATTATGAATGTGCAAAATATTTGATCCTTACAGTATGGTTTATAGGACCATATGGAAACATTCAACACAAATATTGAACAAACAATAGGGGAGCCTTTAAATAGACTATGGAGCATCCATATGATGGAATTTTACCTTGTCATTAAAAGTGATGAAAAAGCCAAATACATATTCTTTTTAAGATGTTGATGAAAAGTTTGAAATATCATGACAAGGATTGAGAATGGGATATCAGCAAGATAGCACAATAGGAGTTTTCTACTGCCATTCTCCCTCCCACACCTGCCTGAGAGCAAACTTCACAGCCACCCACAGATGAGAGTATTTTTGTGGGAGTTCAGGAGTCCAGTGGAGAAGCTCTAGCACATAATTGGGGCAAAAATCTGAGAATATATGCACTGACGAGAGTAAGAACAGTTTCACTTTATCCACATGTCCCAAGGTGACACATCTCAGTGTCAGGATAGGTCCTCTCTGCCAGTAATTTTTTCCCATGAGTAAGTGCCCAGCTTCCCCCCTGTACAGGACACTACCCTTTAAAGGTCCACTTTTTGTGGACCTTTAAAATTATATACAGCTTCAGTGAAATCCCTATCAAATTTCCAAAGGTATTTTTACAGAAAGAGAAAAAATAATTCTAAAATACATATGGAATAAAAAGAGACCCCCAAATACCCAAAACAATCTTGAGAAAGGAGGACAAAGCTGAAGGCATCATGCCCACTAATTCAAACTATGTCACAAAGCTATAGTAATCAAAAAATTAATGTACTGGCATAAACACAGATTGATATACCCTTATGGACTACATAACCACGTTTCTGTTAATGAAGGAGCACATATAGAATGGTGGTCCCATCAGATTATAGCAGAGCTGGAAAACTCCTAACTGGGGACATCATAGCCATCATCATGTCGTAGGGCTAAGCATTACTTACAAGTTTATGGTGGTGCCGGTGTGACAAACCTACTGCTCTGCCACTCATATAAAAGCATAGCACATGCAATTACGCACAGTACATAATACTCGATAGTAATAATAAATGACTATGTTACTGGTTCAAGTATTCACTCTACGTTTTAACATTACTTTAGAATGTACCCTTTCTACTTAAGGAGAGGTTTGCTTTGAAACAGTATGTTATATTACCAAGGCAGCAGCGCAAAGTTTCCCACATTCACTCTGTCACCTGACTGCATCATTTTCTCTTGTGCTTGTCTTAATCTTGTATTGTTTTGTTTATCATGGCCCCTAAGCATACCGAAACCACTTCTAATGTTGCCAGTAAGAGGCCATGTCAAGTGATTGGCCTAGAAATAAAATGAAAAGTGATTAAGGACTACAAAGATGGAAAATCAGTGAAGGTTATTGCTCGCCAGTCAGGCATATCCCATTTCACCATAGGTATGACCTTGAAGAACAAGAATAAAAGTGATGGAAGCTGTTAAAAGGGTCCACTTCATTGAAGGCAATGAGTCTTACACAAATTTGAGAAGGGCCCATATCAGACATGGAGAAATGTCTAATGGCCTGGATTGAAGACCACACAGACAGGCATATCCCTCACATCGCCATGACAATCACTGCCAAAGCAACAAGTCTGTGATGTTGAAAAAAGAGACTGACTCCGATGCTGAAAGACTCATGTTAATTGTAATGCTCACTCTGCATTGTTTAAATAATTCAGGAATCATTAGTGAGCTCTGGCTGGTGTAGCTCAGTGGATTGAGCACGGGCCTGTGAATGAAAGGGTTGCTGGTTTGATCCCCAGTCAGGGCACATGCCTGGGTTGCAGGTCAGGTCCCCAATAGGGGCATAAGAGAAGCAACTGCACATTGATATTTCTCTCCCTCTTTTTCTAGCTCTCTTCTCCTCTGTCTAAAAGCAAATAAAATTTTTTTAAAAAAGAATCATTATTGATTACATAATGTAAAAGTGAGTTGTGAGTCTGCAAGTGGTGATGTGAATGCAGCTGAAGAATTTTTGGAAACTCTAGATGAGCTGATTGTGGAGCAGAATTACTTGGAAGAATAAATGTACAATATGGATAAAACTTCCCTGTTTTGGAAATGGATGACTGAAAGGACTTGATTCATAAGGAAGCCAAGATGTCAAAACTTTTAGGAACAAGACAATAGTCTTGCTTAAGGCCAAGGTTTGCAGGTACAAGTTGAAACTTTATGATGTGGCAGGGTGACACCCCCAGGGATTTCAAGCATATCGATACGCACATACTGTCCGTGTATACAGGAGCAGCAGGACATCGTGAATGCTGATCATCTTCTCAGATGCCCTCCTGAACTGCTGTGCCAGTGAAATGGAGGGATACTGTTTGGAGAATGAAGTTGCTTAGAGTTGATAATGCTCCTGAACATCCTTGTTCTATCAGTGGTCTTCATCCCACTATCAAAGTAGTCTTTCTCCCTCTAAATATCACCTCTTTGATCCAAATGATTCAGTTAATCAACTTTTAAGGCATACTAAATAAGAAGGATCTTTGCCCAGACTATTGCCGCAACTGAGAAAGACACTGATACAATTCTAACAATATTTCAACATCTATGATTACATTAAAAACTTGGTTTGGGCTTGTGGTGATGTCACTAAGAAGTGTATGAAAGGCATCCTGGAAGAAGTTCCCCCATGACTTCAAAGATTTTCCAAGAATGAGAAGGTTGTAGAAATTAACAAGGCCATGGTTGAGATGGCAAACAGCTTTAACATGGGTGTGGATGAGGATGACATTGAGAAACTTCTAGAGGTGGTTCTTGAGGAGTTATTTGAACTAGAACAAGAGAGCATGGCTGAAGAAGAGGTAAGAGAAATTAAAACAACAGAAGAAAAAGAACCCCCAAGATAATTCATAATGAAGGGTTTAGCAGAAGCTATCGTGGACCTCAACAAGTTTCTTAAAATGTTTGAGAACATGGACCCCAACATTTCAAGGTTTTTACTAGTAAAAATATCCATGGTGAATTGTCTGCTTACAAGCAAAGTTATGAGAGAAAGAAAACAAGCAAACCATCATTAATATATTTCTAAAAGGAGTAACACCTCCTTAAGAAGGTCCTTTGGGGGTGAGCCAGAAGAAGGCATTGTTATCACAGGTGACATCTCCGTGCATGTTACTGTTCCTGAATACGCTTCAGTGGGACAACATATAGAGGTGGGAAATAGCAATAGTGATGATCCCAGCTCTGGGTGTACTAATAAACAAAAAAGTATTGAACAAAAAAGTTGAAATAGTAAAAATATAGAAATGAAGTTAATAATTAAAAAGCTTATACAATAAGGATATAAAAAAATATTTTTGTACAGCAGTACAATGTGTTTGTGCTTGAAGATGTGTTATTACAAGACTCAAAAAGTTTAATATTTTTAAAGTTTATAAAGTAAAAATGTTAGTCATATAAAATTATTTTGTTATTAAAGAAAGAATATGTTTTAAAATAAATTCAGTGTACCCTAAGTCTTTAGTGTTTATAAAGTCTACAGTAATGTCCTAGGCCTTGAAACTTACTCACTCACTAAATTAGAGAAAATTCCTGTCCTGAAAGCAAGCTCCATTCATGGAAAGTGCCCTATACCGGTGTAACATTTTTTATCTTTTATACTGTATTTTTTCTGTGTTTTGAAATGTTTAGATACACAAATACTGATTAGTGTATCACAATGGCCTACAGCGTTCAGTGCAGTGACAGGTTGTACAGATCGGTAGCCTAGTACCGATAGGCTACACCATGTGGCCTGGGTGTGCAGTAGGCTACGCCATCTATGATGTCTGCACAGTGACAAATTCCCTAAAGACACGTTTATGAATTTGTATTCCCATTGTTCAGTGATGCATGACTATAGTCCGATTTAAGTGTTACATTTTTGCAATGTGTCCCATAGATTACTTTATAAAGAAATAAAACTTAACAGATACAGTTTAAAAACACTTACCACTTATTTTTTTTCTCTTCCTTATCCACAGTTAACTCCTACCCAAATACTGTTATGTTTGTTTCCTGATTATATCGCTTATTGTTATTATTCTGTGTGCCATATATTATATGATTTTGAAATTTTAATTTAAATAAATGGTTTAAATAAATGGTTTAACATTTTTGTGCTTTATTACTTTGAAATCTATTAAGTTCAAAAAATCTTTTCACATCATTCACCTTATTGGGGTATTTCAAAAAATATTTTTTAATTTAGAAATTATGTTACCAAATACTATGTACAGGATAATACAATTCTTATATGTACTTTAATATACTTATACATAGGTAGTAATATGAATGACTATAAATACAAATCTTATCCTGTTTAATTTTGAATATTTTCTTCCTCAAACTGTTTACACTTTTAATAGGCATATGTACTGCAACTTTTAAGAATCACATCCATGAATCAAGGAATATATGCAAATTGAGTTACTTATTTATCTACTAGTATTATGTAGGTGGGAGTGGAGTATATAACTTTTAGTCTCTTACAAAGGTGTGATTTATAAGCCCGAGTGATTTAAATATGTATGAAATCTGTATCAACATTTCTTGTCATAATTCATTTGGAACAAAAAAATTAAAAATAGAGCATATTAGTCCACTAAAGAAATAGGGCTATAAATTGAAATAAAATATTTCAATAAATATGAGCAAGCAATGTGCTAGCCTAGAATGTAATTTATGTTCAAGAAAAAGTGATAAAAATCCTGACCTTTATGAATAAGGTAGTAAAATTCTTTGAAATTATCAAGCCATGCACAGAAATTGAAATAAGAAGGTAAAATGTGTTTATTTATCATGGTATTTACTGAAATGACATAATAAGTTCTATGATAAAAACTCAGCACCTATTATTAGTACAGTAAATCCTATCACAATGGCCTGAGGAGCACTAAGAGCCCAAGCAGTGGAGAAGCTGCCGTTAGACCAGAGGGCACGACAGTGTCCTTGAAGTCCCAGATATTTTTGTTGGTTTGTTGGGAACCTCAGTGTTGTTGGTCCACTGGTTCTCTCTAACTTCATCTTCCATCAACAACCCCTCTCATTCAGAAAGCATATGTCTATCTCACGCCTTTGCATTTGGTACTCCCACCATTTGAAACACCTCTGGCTCCAGACATAAGACTTTTCACTCTCTACTCCTGTATGGGGGGTTATTGCCAACCAGAGCACCTAGAAAGCAGGGCACTCTTCTATGCTGTTCATTGCTGCATCTCCAGGACCTAAATAATGCTGGGAACATAATGAGTGCTCAACAAATATTGCTGGATGTGTTAATGAATATATAACCCTAAATTAGATTTCAAGCCTATTTGGACCCTATCCTTATTAGATTCCACACTAAAAATGGCTGTTTTCCAAAAACATTTATATTCTTTCCTATTAATGCATCTTCCTTGAAATTTTCAATTATACAATGTAATTAATAGTATAACAAAATTATTTAAAATATTTCCTTAATTTTGTGTCTACTTTACAGCTACGCTAAAACAATAACAATTGCATTTTGCAATTTATATTTTCATGAGGATTTATAAATATGAAAAACCCTACTACTGTTAAACTACAAACTTGTGACAATAAATTGAGAGTAAGGTAGAGCCAATGTTGAAATAGTTAGAATGTAGACAAGGATTATGAAATGGACTGTAGCAACAGAAAAATGTTCAACAGCCTGGTTTACCTTCGCCAAATAAAAGTGTTCCGCCAAATTATCGTATGAAAGACATTATTATCCATGTATTTTGCAAATGTGAAATCAGGTCAAAGGACTCATTTGGCCAGTACAGCAATAATGCATTTTCCTCAAATTATAAAGAAAGTAGATCTACCAAACTTAGAATTTGCAAAGTAAAGTAAACACAAGTTGTCAGGAAAAACCCTATGAGTCATCATCACCAGTTCCTTGCATTTCAGCTACCTGCCTCCAAACCCTTGTAAACCAGGCACATGTGGAACCCTCGCCAGCTGCTGCTGAAGCACTGTAGTTTCCCAACAGCTTACTGGTTTCCAGGCTGTTCTGATTCCACTTCTAATCTACGTTTCCTTACCTCTGAGTACCGTGTTTTCAAGTTTTGGCTTCCCAGAAGTTGCCACCACTATGGCAAATGTTTCTTTACCTTGTATTGCTGGCTCCTCAGGATCAAAAAACTGGCTATGGGCCATGATACCTGATGTCTCCGTTTTCCCTCTCACGTCCTTTCTATTCCTTGTAGAAATCAGGTCACTTAGTAGTTGTACCCTCAAGTAGCATCTATGCAATCACGTCAAGTAAAAATAGGTCATAAGGGTTTCCAGTGTTGAGACAGGTGTTCCTTGCTTATATTCATATGATGTTAAAAAGAAAATAACCCTGGGCTTGGATTCAAAAGAGTTGGATTTGCATTTGAGTAAACCACATTATGCATTAGATACAAAAATAGGAAACACTAGTCAAACTTTCTGCATTTTAATTTAGGCATTTATAACAGAGTTGGACAAACTTTTCCATAAAGGATCAGATAATAAATATTTTAGGTTTGCGGGTCATACTGCTCGTCATGAGTGCTTACCTCTGCCCTTAAAGCTCCAAAGCAGTCATAAACAATATGTAAATGACCAGGCATGGCTGCGACGCAAAAAAATTTCATTTACACAAACAAGTGGCTGACCAGGTTTAGGCCACAGGCTATTGTTTGCCAAATCATGATCTATAAAGTAGGAATAATAACGCCAGTCCTCACTCTTGCACAGGATCGGTGTACAGGATACAGTACATGGGAATGTGCTACTTCATACACTATAAATTGCTATACTTGTGCGTGATGATTATTATTAATGACTTTATAACCTTCAAATACATTCCATGAGATACTTTTATGTTGAAACATCATAATCTTATCCTTCAGTGCCACAGTAAATAACTACTCACTTCCAGGAACAGCCTGATTCTAAATTCTGCTGAGTAGTACTGAAATACAAAATCCTGGATGCTTAAATCTACCTTTAAGTATAAATTTTTGATGCTTCATAATGGAGAGCATAAGACATAAACACATCGTGGTATTTTATTTGTTGAATAAACATCAATAAAATATAAAATTAAATTATAAAGGGGAATAAAATTAATGATATAAAATTAGGGATATATATGACACACATTTTTTTTACTGTTCTGCCTTAAAGAGAATGTTCTGAAATGAATTTCCATCAAGAGTACTAAGAGACGATGCTATCCATTTAAATAGATTTTAATTCATTCTAAATTATAATTGAAATACAAAGCACATGAGATGACCACATTAAAGAGGCATTGTTGAGCAAGATGGAGCTTGATGGCAGTTTTGCTGTCTGCTTGGGAATGCTGAGCAGAGACAATGGCACTTCTGCTAGGAAATCTGGGAGAGCACATTTTATAGACATCTCTGAGGAGCAATTAAACTAACTGAATTCAATTAAAAGTTGGCTTGAAATCAAGAGGATATGAACTTAGCCAGGAGAATAAAGCTATGTATTTTTGAAAAATATTTGAACTCTTGACTTGGAGGTGGGGGGTGAAGGAGAACATGCACTGATTCAGTCAGATGCTATCCAGAATGAAATTGTGTTATTGCTACAATAGCAAATCATTTTAATAAGCAAGGATCTTTAGGAATTATTTCCAGGGCACTACTACAAAAACTGATTTAAGAAACAGTATGAGCCTAGCCAAAGAACTTAGAAATATCTTTTATACCACTTAAGTTATTCTCTTCTTTCTAATTATAATTTGTTTGACATGCTATATGCCTTAATCTTCCTATGTTATACATTGAAAACCATCTATGCTTTTTAAAGTCAATCCTTTTGATTGAATTTAATATCATGATATATGTATTCTATTTTCCAAATAGACAAACATACACTTATACACACACAGAAGAAACAGTAATATATAAGGTCTATCTGGATAAAGTCCAGCAATTGTTAGTATAACGAGAACAGTTTGTGCAACATCAATGTCACCTGGCAGCCAAAGAGTGGACTGCAGTGCACATGCGTAAACAATGATGACTTCACTGTACTAGTCAGTAGGGGCGGTGGACAGAGGTGAGTGAGCATGAGATGAACTGGAGATGAATGGTGGGTCTACGGCAATGATCTGGAAACGAAGGCCCAGTCATCCCAATGGAAGTCACCTGGTTCTCCACAACCAAAGAAGGTTGCAGCAAGATCAAGACCATGTTAACTGTGTTTTTTGATTGAGAAGGGGTTGTCCACCACAATACACTGCTCCAGGCCCAACGATGGATAAGGAGTACTACCTCAGTGTTCTTTGTTGGTTGAAATTCATGACTGAAATGGCCACAGCTACGTGCAACTGGTGATTGGAGACTCCATCACGACAATGCGCCCACTCATCCAGTACGTCTTGTGCAGTTTTTGGTGAAACATCAAATCACTCAAGTGACTCAGCCCCCTGACAGCCCAGATTTGGTGTGCTGTGACTTCTGGCTTTTCCTAAAACTAAAATCACCTTTGAAAGGGAAGAGATTTCAGACCGTTGATGAGATTCAGAAAAATATGCTGGGGCAGCTGATGGCAATGCCAACAAAGGATTTTGCAGAGTGTTTTTAACAGTGGAAGAGATGCTGGGAGAATTGTGTGAGGTCCCAAGATACCTACTTTGAAGGGGACTGAGGCATCATTTTCCTATGCACAATGTTTCTTTTATCTGGTTTCTTCTTCAATAAATGTCTATTTTTCACATTCCATGGCTGAATACTTTCTGGACAGACCTGGTATGAAGACTATCCCAAGAAGACTGTGATTCAATTATAAACATTTAGATGAGTAGGTAACGAGAAACACAGACTATTTTTTTTCTTAATGTAAAACTTACTGCTAAGTAGTGGTCTGCACATCTAGGACCATGTAATGGAGACTTCCTTCTAGGCATTTTTATATTTATCTATGAAACACATGCTGATGTTTGAGTTTGAATTTGTGGACCCAGTAGAAAGACTGGCATGGACAGTGGACAATAATAAGCTACCTTGATGTCATATATAAAATATCATTAAATATAATTAAAATTATTATAATTGCTGGATATATTAAATTGATAGTATGTACTAAAAAATAATAGTGATTTAATACTAATAGTCATAGCAATAAAGTATATTGCCCACTACTGTGTGGCATGTGCTACTTTCTGTGCTAAACTTTTATTTTTTTTGCATTTTTTCACTTATACTTCACAACACCTTTATGAAGCAGGTCCTATTACTCTCTCCATTTTTCATTTGAGGAAACTGAGAACTTTTGATAGACAAGGAATAATAATCAATACTTAACACTCCTTATTATTAATCCTACAACAACCCTATAAGGTGAAAATTATTCTCCTCATTTTATTGATGATAAAACTGGAGCTCAGGAGAAGTTAAGAAAGTCAAATAAGTAGTAATACTAAAAATTAAACCCAGTATTCTGATTTCAGAATTCACTCTCTTGTCCATATAATATGTAAAATATAATCAATATTAATATCAATGTTGATTTAGCTATAGAATAAAAAAATAAAATTAATTATCTTTAAAGCTCATACCAGAACACTGCTCAGAGAGGAAATATCTTTGAAAACATGCATTCATGAGCTGTCTGGAAGTAAGACATGAATACAGGGATATAGGAACATATAAGATATAATTTTGGTCATTATTTCTAGAGAGGAAGAGACAGAAGGAAAGAATGTTTATATAATTAAAGGGAATTGTAGAAATATGAATGTCTAATGTGTAATGTCAAATTGTGTTTTAGGTGGTTTGTGATATGCCCACCCCAGAGATGTGAAATTGGATTTTAAAGTACTCTTATTAAGATCTCAGAAGACACAGAAGTCTCCTAATGACATCAGATCCATCTAGCCAGCTAATTAGCTACCTATCTGATACACTGTGGTAACAAAACCCCCACTAATTTACTAACCGGGTGACCTAAGCCAGCTGGTTCATTCTCATTACTAAAGGACTCATTCAAATATTTCCTTCTCAAGCATAGGTTTCAAATGTTCTTTTAATCTTATCT
Source organism: Desmodus rotundus (assembly GCF_022682495.2). Taxonomy (NCBI): domain Eukaryota; kingdom Metazoa; phylum Chordata; class Mammalia; order Chiroptera; family Phyllostomidae; genus Desmodus; species Desmodus rotundus. The sequence goes on from NC_071397.1 coordinate 27,957,672, forward strand.
GTTAGCTATATCTCTCATGTAAATTTATAACTGAACAGGTTGAGAAAAGCTGGAAGGAAATGCCTGTATTTAAAAAAGTAAATTAAAATATGAAAAGTGTCCAAAAGATGATGTAGGATTTTGATCAAAATTTAGGATTGTTAAACCTAAAATCTTGCTTCATTCCATATTCTAACAGACATGAAGAGAATATATAAAGAGCAATGAAACTTATTTTGATACATTATACTAGATCTTATATGCTATTCAGGTTTCAACATCAATTTTTTTAATCCTCACCCAAGGATATAGCTATACATATATAGAGATATATACATATATAGATATATATATATACAATGGATTTTATATATCTATAATAAAATAGGGAGAGGAGAGGAAGGGAAAGAGAGAAAAAAAACATTGATGGGAGAGAGAAACATGGATTGGTTACCTCCCTTACATACCCAGACCACGAATCGAGCCCACAACCTAGCATGTATCCTGCCCAGGAACAGAACCCACCCACCACCTCTTGGTACATGGGATGATGCTCTAACCAACTTCGCCACCCAGCCATGGCTCAATATCAATTTTCTTTACCTAATGGAGGAGGAAAACTGATTCTAAAATTCCTATTGAATTTAAATGTAAATCAAATATTATGAACCCCACAGTCATTGATAAAGAGAATTTGATGTATTGGGTATAGTAATTATTTATTGATATCTACAAGAAGAAGAATCTGTCTGACAATTTGCATAATGTTCTCTTCAAAAGTTTCCATGAGTCCTTTTCTTTTTTTTGCATTAAAGTAATAAAATTAACACTTTTTAAAAGATTAAAATATTGGTTGATGTATCAAATTAACTATTACACCTAGTAATTGCTTGGAAAGAATGTTTCAATTTAGTAACATGTAATAAGGACCAAAAAACACCATTTAACACCTTTTAAAAACTTCAACAGCAAATAACAGAGTTTAATCTTAAATGTTAATTCATACAAACTAAGTTTTCAATAATTATAGCAATCTTTTTACTGTAAGCACATGACATAAATTTTATTTTCCAATTACTTAGGTTTTATTATAGAAACACTCGATTAGACTGCCAAAGTCATATTCTCTAAGTATTTTTCACGTTATAAGTAGTTTGACATTAACTAAAAATGTTCATCTCATAATACTTTACATTTATTTTATTTTTTAAATTTTAATTCCTATTTTATTTTTTAGATTTTATTTTTTATCTTTATTATATTTTTTCATTACCATATATGGAAATTACCAATTTCCATTGTCCTCCCCCCAGCAATCACCACACTGCTGGCCATGTCCATGAGTCCTTTTTCCTTTTTGCTCAATCCCTCCACCCCCTACCTCCCCCCACTCACACTAGCTGTCATCTGTTCTCCATCTATGAGTCTGTTTGTTTTGCTTGTTAGTTCAGATTGTTCATTACATTTAAAGTCTCTTCAACCTTTTATTCAAATGGGTTGAAAAGATACAAAAATTGTTAGTTAACATATGTCTTGAATCCATTCTTATGCAGCCCTTGAAAATTAAGATGAGCACTATTAAATAATCAAAAATTAAAGGTAGGCTAAATATTACAGCACATTTTTTTACATGTAGGATAACTTTACTAGGTGTTTTGATCATCATTTCTCCTATTTTCACAGACATAAAATTAATGTTTACAATGATAACATTGTTCCTTATTATTCATTACCCATCTGATTACATAAAATTATTTAAAATAATTAGAAATATATCTGAATGCTTGTTTTATATTTCATCAATAACTTTATGCTATATTCACAAATTAGGACAGATTTGTATTTAGATAATTATTGCTTTAATAAAACATAATTAATATCCTATTTTACAAGTAATGTTTTTTAAAGAATTTATGCATGTTCAGAATTTATTGATAACCAGTCAGATTCCAAAGTTTATTGAACCCTAGAAAAGAGTTTAATTACAGTATTTTTCTTTATCTGCATTTTATTTTGGTTTTCATGGAAAAAATACATATTGCCAAATAAGCTTAAATACTTATACCTTAACAGTGAAACCATAACACAGACTTGGTATGTACATTAGTTCTTTTTAACTTTTCTTTCTTGAGTGCTTAGATTATTTGATACAGCAAGTAGTCTAGTCTAAAGAAAGTTGCAGTGTTAGATGTGAGGCCCCTTTCCTCCCCTGCACTCTGTGCTATTTCCATTGATCCAAGTCAAAACTTTTATTTGCCTTGAGAACAGAAAACTTCTGTATTTATCCATATATCCCCAGTGCTTGACTCAGAGTCATATAAGATGCCTGTGAATTGTCCTAATAGTTTATTGAGGGCCTTTTCATTTCCTTCACCTGTGTTATCACTAATCTTAATGACAATTATGAGAAGTAATATTGTCTTAATCATTGATTTTTTTATTATTTTTTATTGTTGTTCAAATACAAATGGAGTTGTCTCCGTTTTCCCCCCACCACTCCCCCAACCCCAGCCATCCTCACTTCCCACCCTTGATCCTACCCCACTTTGGTTTTGTCCATGGGTCCTTTACACATGTTCCTGAAAACCCTTCCCCCTTCTCCCCCCATTATCCCCTCCCACCTCCCTTCTGTTACTGTCAGTTTGTTCTTAATTTCAATGTTTCTGGTTATATTTTGCTTGCTTGTTTGTTTGTTGATTAGGTTCCACTTACAGGTGAGAACATATGTTGTTTTTCTTTTACCACCTGGCTTATTTCACTTAGCATAATGCTCTCCAGGTCCATCATACAAAAGGCCCAGAGACATATGAAAAGATGCTCAGCATCACTAGCCATCAGAGAGGTGCAAATTAAAACCACAATGAGATACCACCTCACACCAGTCAGAATGGCCATCACAAACAAGTCAACAAATAACAAGTTAGAGAGGATGTATAGAAAAAGGAACCCTAGTGCACTGTTGGTGGGAATGCAGACTGGTGCAGCCACTGTGGAAAACAGTATGGAATTTCCTCAGAAAACTAAAAATGGAACTGCCTTTTGACCCAGCAATTCCACTGCTGGGACTATACCCTAAGAACCCTGAAACAGCAATCCAAAAGAACCTATGCACCCCTATGTTCATAGCAACACAATTTACAATAGCCAAGTGCTGGGAACAGCCTAAGTGCCCATCAGTAAATGAATGGATCAAAATACTATGGTACAGTTACATGATGGAATACTATGCAGCAGAAAGAAATGATTTTTTTTTTTTAATATTAAGACTCAGACATGGAGTGGCTTGCCCATGTATACACAGTCATTAGGAGGCCAAGTCAAAATTCAAACTTTAGTGTGTCTCAAAATTTATACAGCATCACTAAAGTGTTTTGGTTATATTTGTACTGTGGACCACAATAATTTCCTTTGAATTATTTCAAATATAGGCTATCTGTTCCTGGAACAAAAGCACAACAAACATTCTTTTTAAATGGATGCATTAATAAAATTATATTAGTTCTATGAATGACCCTCTTTAACATCTACAATTTTCACTCACAATTTGAATTATTTAATTTCAAACTGTACCCATGAAAACTCTTGGAGGTTACAAGATGTTAATCGGCTTGCTATCTAAGCCCAGATTAGACAGGTCCCCAGGATGGCTTCACATCCTCCAACGATTACCCACTCTCAGCAGTTACGATGCCAGTCACAGTGCAGAGAGGTCAGCAATGCCTATATTTTATCAAATAAAGATAATGCAATATATTTTTGTTCAAATAATCTAATGTAATGATACAAACATCTGCTCTGGAGAATTGGATGAGTATCTTTCAGGAATCAAAGTTTAAAAAAAATCAAAACAGAAATGATTTCATAAATCAGAAAGAGTAACAAACCATAAAAAGCTAGCATCTCAGCTCAGGTCTGCCATAGCCTGGCTGGCCAATACTGGACTGGTCACTATTGATGTCTGTGTCTCATTGTTGCTATCTGTGAAATGAGCTTGAACTACCTTGAACTGTATCATTATGTCCCAAACTTGTCTGTTTATAAGAGTCAGTCGGGGTCATAGTTAAAAATATCAAACTGGGAAACCTAGAGAATCTAAATCCTTGAGTTTGGGTCTTGGAGATTTGTATTTTAATGGATACCCCTGTTAACAATGATGATGTCAAGTTGAGGGGGCAAGTTTCAAAATGCAGCCAGAATCTGTTTCTGGTCTTGCTTATAGTTATGAAAGTACAATTCTATTTTATAACTCAGTGACAGTTTTATGTAGGAAAATGGAGAGTGGATAAACCAAATGATTTATCTTTGCCAATATTTATGCTTAATCTAGGTGATTTTTTTCTAGCTTACAAGGTACTTTCTTGAAGAAAATAAAATTTAGCCTAAAACTTTGATAACATGTTGTAAGGATATTAAAAAGAGAGAAATGTCTACATAAAGAAAGATAAAACAAACAAAAAAGTTCAAATGTGCAATAATAACAAGAAGTGTGAAGAAGATCCTGCTGCATTCGTGGGACAGATGTTTAACGATAATAGGAGACAGAGAGAAAGCAGCATTATTTGATTCCTACTTTGATTTCAGCCTTTACAAAAAAGAGAATGATCTTTCACCTTGAAAGTACGGTTTCACTCATATGTGGAATCTAATGAACAAACTGAACTAACAAGGAAAATGGGGACAGTCGCATAGGTGGAGAGCAGGATGCCAGCCATGGGCTGGGTTAGGGGGGTTAGGGGGAAGAGGGATCAAACAAAAAGGAAAAGGGACTCATGGACATGGACAACAGTGTGGTGATTGCTGGTGGGAGGTGGGTATAGGGGACTAAAGGGTAATGGGAAAAATACCATAAAGATTTAAAAAATAAAAAGAAATAAAAGAAAGTATGTTAGATTTATAGTCCAAAAGTGGTGGAGTTAAATGATACCCCAAAATATTGGAAATAAATGATACCCAAGAAATCAAGAAAATATTAAAAGGACATTTAGGTACTTTATATTTCTTCAAATGTCCTGCTCTAGTAAAATAGCATCACCATATATTAAAGAAAAGTACAAATGTTTTCAGGAAACCATTTCCAATGATTTTTGAAAAATTCTGGAAAGCAAGTGGGTACAGGAAAAAGACAGTATTAGATGGTACACATTGACTCAATTTTAAAAGAGAGAAAGAACCCATTTTTTGAAATCATAGTTTAATGAATTCAATATTGATTCCTGGAAAAAAATTATGGACTAAATTATTGAATAGGTAGGTTGTTTGTGAATATATAGAAAACAACATGGTTATACACAGAAGCTAGTCTGGATATACTACAGAATAGTATCGTTAACCTAATGACTGCTGCTAGGGATGTTGTAAGACAAGAATGTTGTAGGCACAATACATACGTTTCTTATTATAAAACATTTGGGATATCTCGCCTATTGAGAGAGGAAAAAGAAGCATGGGTTGTTTGTTTAAATAGTCTTCGGTGACAACTCAAAGAATATCAGATTATTGGGCTAGCCATTGAATATGTATCAGGAGTTGTCCCAAAGGCTAATAATATCCCTGCCCTCTAGGGATATATTACATTCTAATGGAGAGAAGGTTCTAGTGGTATGCTATTGAGTATTTTTGAACCTGACCTATTTAACACTGTCCATGGACTTGGACAAGCACACTACATATGCAGATGCCATTGATTATGGAAAGTAATATTTTGAATGGTATAATCCACCAAGAAGATGTGAATAAACAGAGTGTGCATCACATTCTTTAAAATTTCTTCTACTGAGAGAGGTAGTTACCCCAAGAACTAGAAATATTCTTCCTAATCACCTCCTCCTCTTCCACAGGTACCCTGAATGTGGGCAAGCTTAGTGTCTGCTTTGACCAAGAGGATAATGTCAGATATGATGCTGTGCCATTTCCATACATAGGCCTTAAGAAGCTGGCAGATTTCTTTTCCTGTACATTGGAATACTGACTCATGGGAGACAGCCGCAATGCTGTGGAAGACCAAGCAGCCTTATGGAGCAGCCCATGTGAAGAGGTACTTAGACCCTCGGCCAGCAGCTCCTGCTGAGCAGCGCCCCCTAGCCCTATTCCCCAATTAACAGCTAGCACCAAATACCAGTTAACCACCTTGGAAGTGAATTCTCCAGAGGCAGTTGAACTATATATCCCACCTGACACTCTAAGACTCAGAGACAAGGTTTCCAAAGAGAATACCCCTCTCAGACTGCTTATTCATGAGAAACAAATGCTCGTTATTATTTTAAGACATTATGCTCATCTCCCCTACCACACACACCATCAAATCAATTGAATCAATCAAACAAAATATTGTAACTGACTGTCACTTCAATATGAACCATTACGTAGATTCACTACCGGATGCCCTTATCCAAATCCAGTCATTCTTGCTATAGCCATCCACTGACAAATCCTGTTGATTATACCTCTAAATATCATTTCAATACTTCTCTCCATCCCCACTGATGCCACCATTGTCACTTTTGTAGTAACCTCCTAACTTCACATCAATTCTTACCTCTCTGAAATTGCTCCTTATACTTAAGTGACAGTGAACTGTAAAAAATGTAAATCTGAGTCAGTTATTTCCCTACTTACAATCCTTCCATCAATATTGCTATCAGGATAAAGACACACAGATTTGTATCCTAATCTTTATCAACAACATTATCAATAGCCACTGATTATTCTTTTCATTCCCCTCATCTTTACTTCCTTTTTCTAGAATGTGTTTTATTTTCCCTCTTGCCATAGTATCTTTGCACACTCTGTTCCCCTTGCCTGGAATGATTAGTAATCTCTTATTGTCCTTCAGATCTCTCAAGGTAAATTCCCTGACTTCTCACACCAATCATATGCCCCTCACCCACCACACACACTCCACACTTTTCATAACAGTCTTTCTCCTCTGAGACATTTACACATTTGCAATTTATGATGAAGCAGTGGCTAGCTGTGCATTAACTATCTTTGCCAATGGAGACCATCATAACAAGGGCCGGGACTATATTTGTCACTTGTGTTTCCCAAACATCTTACCGCATATCTTAGAGTTTGTGCTTAATAATTATGTGCTAAATACATCAATGCTAGGTTCATTTCTGAGAGTTGAAAGCCTTATAATCCTCATATGGAAGACCCTGAGAGAGTCATCCTTGTAAGTACAGAACAGATGCCCAATATCTATTTGTACTAAACACATAGGTTTATAGTATCTACACTAGAAAGTTAAAATATGAAGTATTTAAAAAAATTATAACAGCAAAGAACTGTGACAAGTTGAGATAAGTTCAATTAAGAGCAGCCATAAAGATGAAGAGTCTGGAGATCATATCACATGAAAAATGAATGAAGAAAATTAAGAGTTTGGTTTGGAGAAAAGAGGACTCTAGCTTTAAAAACAGATATTATTTCAACGGGCATATCCAGTTCCAAACTATGAAATTTATTATGTTGCAAATTTCAATGGATTAACTTACTAAATATCTATGAAGCACTTACCATGTGGCTAGCTTTATGTTAGACAAGAATATAGAGGGTACAGCAAAAGTATGTTTACAGTTGTTTGTATGGAAAATAAAACAATAATTAATGAATAATAATAATAATACAAGAATAAATTCTGTTTTGCATACTCACAACTGTAAACCTAATTTTGCCCTACCCTGTAAATTGATGGAGTTATAGTGTAATGAGTAAAACAGATAAAGAACATTAAATAATTAAAAATTAGCAAGTACTATAAAATAAATGAGTACCTTGAAAGAGAACAGAAGGAGAGACACCATAGACTGGGTGGTTAAAAAATAAAAAAAGCTCTGAAGAGAGGATTTTCACAATGAAGCCTGAGAGATGAAAAAAAGGGCAGGTTGATAAGGTACCCCAACAGCAAGAGAAGGAAGTTCACTCCTGTAGGAAGGCTGTAAGGAGAAAAAATTTGGTTTCTTTGAGACACAGAAAGAAGATTAATGTAGCTTAGGCTTCATAAGTAAGCAGAAGTGTGACTCGGGCTGAAAGGGAAACGGGAGTCAGTATGATGTAGGGCACTGTGGGCCATGATTAAGGGTTTGGATTTATTATATGTGGCATGGGAAGTAACTAGGTTTAAAAAAAAAAGGTTTTCAGCATGGTTTTTTTAAGGACAGGTTTTTTTTTTGGTTGGTTGGTTGTGTTTGTTTTTTGGCCTTTAGCATAGTTGATTAGAGATAAATTAACAAAAATATTTGATACCAGGTAAGAGTTTATCACAGGAGTGGACGCAAAAACTACACACTTTGGCAAAGAAAGAAGGCAGTAAAAAAGAAAGTAATATTTTAGATTTGACTTATACATGTTGGAGGTGTGTTATAAGTGGAATTCCCTGCCAAAATTCAAATGTTGAATCTCTGACAGTACCTCAAAATGTGACTGTCTTTACAGATAAGGGTCTTTACAGAGGTTTTTAAGTTAAAACAATGTCACCAATCCCATCTGACTGATGTCTTTATAAGAAAAAATTAGAACACATAGGAAGACACCCGAGGTATGTAGGTATGGAGGAACCACCAAGCAAGGAGACCTGATTTCTCAATAGTCCTTTTGAAAGCTGGCCAGGAAATGTAAATGAAAATTAGTTTATACATTTTCATAAAGTATACATTTATACTTTACTTTGTTGAAGATAAATATAAAATAATGCAGAATCCTGCTTCCAAGCAAATATATGTGGTTTAAATACATGTGTATTTATCAAATATTTGTGTATGTACTTACATACATGTGCATATAATTTGTATATATGTAAAATGTTTGCATGTGTTCTATATAGACATATAAAGACACACACACATGGGCTTGTGAAGAGGCCAATGAAGGTTGATAAGTATAATTTTAAATGGTGATTTTGCAATGTATTAAAGCATGAAAACAGACCGAGCTCAATTGGAAGGGAAGGACACAGTGAGCCTACAGTGTGTAAACTGCTGCTCTTTTTCTGCTGTTGGGTCAATATGTCAGCAGTGCTTTCAGGTGGAACACAGTGCAGACATGAATGAGGGTGGCTCTTCATTGGTTCACCTTTGGATTGTGCTGTTATCAGGGTCCAGACACCAGATTTCCATATGTGGTTCTTACTGTGATTCTTGATTATGACCCCTAAGGAAGTTGGACTAGCCTGGGGTTACTGGAGACTGTCCTGCATGGCATATTTATCATCCACAAATCAGCTGCTATAAATATACCCCAGCAGGATCATCACAGGCCGCTCCGGAGCCGGCAATTTATGAAGGTTATGGGAAACAGTGTGAAGGGTGAAGCGCTTTATTAAGGGTGGCTTTCTCTCTGACCCAGCCCTGCATCCTACTTGAATATAAATGATCCTTGGAGTTGGTGCCCCTTTCCACTTAGGATTAAGGCTTTTTAAATTGTCCCTTTCGGCAGTTATTTTAATGTCACTGTGTCATGACTTTAAGATTTTCTAAGAAACATCAAAATCACAGTATTCAAAGATAAAGTGAGAAATCACTAGATGAAAAATAAAAGTATATCTAAACCTCACATTGTTTCCTCTCCTTTTTATGTACAAATCATGCAAAATATTCTCCTTTTTTTCCATTGGTCATTAATCTTTATATTTGCTCTTGGAAAAATAAAAGAAATGACTAAAATGTCTTGAAAATATCGTAATTACAATCTCTATGGGAGTTGAAATAAATGAAATGTTTCTCTTTTGTATTGCCTAACGATGTTTGTTTTTAAAAGAAAATGTGTTTGCTTAAGACACAACGTTTTGGATCATTCCTGGACATAAGCCTTATTTTCCTTTCACACTTCCTTAAATGAATAAAAAATATTTGGATGAACTAAAAATGACACAAAACCGAAATGCCACTCAGACAGCTCTCTCAGTAGTAAATTTTCCTGGGACATCGCTAGTTAAAGCCCGCTGGGTGGGGAATGATTAATTGTTTCCCTTATTCGGAACTTGTCCTAGAAGAGGAAGCCATGAAGAGGGTCACCCTATTAATATGTATTAAGTAAAGAACCAATTTTGATATATCAAGACCACTCCAATGACACCTTCCTGTTTCACTATAATCCTAGTTTAAAATGATGTTCTTGGCTATCCAACCTCCCCAAGAGCGAGTATCAAGAGGAAGGACAAAAATGCAGAGAAAGGAGAGAAAAGGATGGAAAACTGTTTTATTCAACTTTACCTGCCACTCACGCCACTCATCGTTAGGAAGACTCCAACACTTTATAGGAATTATTCATTATGGTCTCCTCCCACCACATCACCCGCACCATTTAGTACTTGTTTTGCAAACCACCGACTGCGTTTACTAGTAGAGACGTAATCAGTAGACAAATGACCTTTTTCGGCACGTCTCTGAGGCTAGTTTATCAAATACTTGTCAGTCAACTAACTGTCCAGGAGGCAAAAAAATAAATAAATAAAGGTGGGGAGTGGTGGAAATTTACCTTTTTTTCCTTCCTGTTAAACTGAGAATCTGGTAGCTTCCCCCTACCCGCCCCACCCGCCTTCCCTTGTCTCTGCCCACCTCCTCTACAAACCTGTTACTAAGGAAACTTGAAAAAGAATCAGATACATTAAGAAAACCAAAGTTTAGACCCCACAACCACAATCCCATCACCATGCAGAAAGCAATGCAAGATGCCCAACCTCGGTCGCCGCACCTCGGTAGTGACAAAGCCTGTATCTAGCCAGAACAAGTAAGACGTTAACTGCGGTTTCGCTGCGAAAACTAGTACCGCTCCGCCCGGGGACGCGCAGCGGGTCGGGAGCCGCGACGGGCCCCCTCGGCTGCGGACGCTCAACGCGTCCGAACCCCGGCGCCGAAACGACAGCTCGTGGCCAGCGACAGGTCCGCGCTAGAAGAAACAGAAAGACGTTCAAGTCCAGCGGGCACTTCCTGTCCCTCAGAGGCGCCTCTCCGCCCGCCGCACCCCCGGCCTCGCCTCCCGCGGAGTTTTTCTTACAGTCGGTCGCCGCCGACGCCAGCGGTGGGAACGGAGGATGCGAACACCTCCCCGACGCAGCCAACGCCACTTTCGGGACGTGCTCGGTTTGGAGCAGCTGTGACGCGCGAGCGCTCCGCGGCCCCGGCAGTAGATCCGCGGAGCCCCCTCCCGCCGGCCCCCTCCCTTTCCCCCCGCGCCGCCCCGCTCGCCTTCCCTCCCGCCGCACGTCCGCCAGCGCGCTTGGGACGCACGACTCCGGCAAGGCGCCGCTCGAACGCCGCGCGCTTCGAGGCTCGGGCCCGCGGCGGGACGCACGACCCCGGGCCGGCGCGCGGGCGCGCCCCGCGAGCACGCGGGAGGCCGGCGAGCGCGCGCCCCGGGGACGCGCACCTTCCTCCTGGGCGCGCGCCCCGGGGAGAGCGAGCGCCGCGCGCCGGCGCGCACTACTGAGACAGAGCTTTACTATCTCGCTCCCTCTCGCGCCTTCGTCCTCGCTGGGCATTCAAACATCTTTCCGACATCACCAGCCAAGGATTTTTCCCCCCCTCTCCTTAGTCGCCGTCCGTCCACCAGTACCTGCGGGGCGGGGGGGAGGAGGAGGAGGGAGGAAAGCGGAAAGAGGAAAAAGCAAAAGCTTGAGCCTTCCGATCCGACCACGAATACTCCTGTAATAAACCCACCGCCCCAACAAATCTGCCTTAGCAGCCGCTGCCGCCGCCGGTCACTTCTCTTCTCAGCGCTTTCTTTGCTTCTTGGCTTATCGGTTTGTTGAGGATGTAGATTTGGTAAAACAAATTCTCCCCCTTAAGCCACTTGCATTTTTTTTTTAAATTGTTTGTTTCCGTAGAGTCTGTCCCCAGCCCTCGGCCCTCTCTATTGGATACAGCGTCAGGCTCTGGGGTCCTGGCAGGTTTTTTTCTCCCACCCGTCCCCTTACTGACACCCACCCCCACCCTTTTGCTTCTCATTTGTATGAATTAAAAAAAATAAATAAATCCTGATTTTTGAAGCCGAGCCGGGGAAAATGGGCAACGGTGATTGGGACCGAAGGGGAGTCTCTCCGTCACTGTTGCTGGGACGCGTGCCTGTGCTGGTGTCTTAGAGCAAGAGCCTCCCTGAGCTTTCGGAGTGGAAGGTAAGGAAGGGGGGGTCCCGGGGTCACCTTCCCTCTGCCAGGGGTCGCCACCGAGGAGCTTTAGGCTAGGTGTTTGCGGAGGGAGGACGAGGAAAGGAAAGGCTGTTGCTGGCAGATGGAGGGGCTGTGAGCAAACCCGACTGTCTGCATTTACTTAAACGCTGCAGTTGAAAAGTTAGGGAAGTCTGGTTTTCAAGAGATGAGCTAGGTTGGAAGGAATAAGCAGGGAGACCTAGAAAATCTGACGGTTGTGTGTGATTGGGGTAATTTTACGGGGAGAAATTTTAGGTTAAAAAGGAAGTTAAAGGGAAGCAGTGGGTCTTCTACTGGGGAAAAATTCAGTGGAGTGATGGCGCCGTCTAGGTTCGACTAAACTAAAGTGTCACCCAGAAAATCAGTTTTGAGAATAGCTAAACTAAACGCCGGTTTGCTTCTCAGCAGGAGATAAATAAATAAATTAAACATCCGTGAGACCTCGATGGCTAGCCCTTAGACACCCTCCACCGTATTCTTTCTTTTTAAAAGAGGGAAATACAATTGTTCGAACTGGCCCTGCAGTCGCGGGTTGGGGGGTGGCGGCAGAGTACAATGATTTATTTTTGAATATTTAGAATAAAACAAGACTTTACAACCAAGAATTAATGATGCAAATAAAGAGCATTGTAATGAGGGGACTCCACTGAGCAGGCTTGAAAGTGAAATCAAAGCTATTTCCTCACTCTTTCTAGTCTTTGATGAGCACAGCAATGCAGGCGTGGACTGTCAAATCAATGGAAGCAAAAGTACTGGATTCCGTTAGGACATAAAAATACGGCCTCCTTTCGAGTTCCTGAGTATAAAATGAAGCCCCCTTTCTTGGATGGAATTCCTAATTTAGACACTTATTGTCACATTGGCTCTCAACGCCTACACTCTATCCTGAAGAACACTGCGCAGACCTGCATTGCCTGCAAAGTGCTCCAGCAAAAAAAGAGGAAATTATTTCCAGAATTTCCTACAACTTTCTCTATTTTTTTAACCTTTAAATGCTCATTGGCTTTATTTTCTCAAGAAGAAAATGCATTATTCATTGAGCTGTGTGCTTGGAACAGAGAACCCTGTTTTAATAGTCCCAGCAGTTCTGGTGTTATTTTAAATTGCTGCTATATAGAGATTTAGAGTTGGGTCTTTTTGCCTGTGTCAAGACATAGAATTTGAATTACAATCTGGGAAATGCAGATTTATTCTCAGGGACTTTGGTCACTGATACTGTGTGCATGCGTTGGTGTGTGTGTTATGCAATGGGAAGGAAGAGGGTTTTATTCTTCGGTTCAGAGAGGACCCAGGCAAAGACAAGAAAACTCTTAACTATCTATATTATGCCTGTCTCTGTTTACAGAATAGTGGAAGAGACTGCAGCCTAAAGACTTTTAAAATTAACTTGGTATTACTTTTCGCAGCTCAAAGGCTAAATAAAAAAAAAAAAAAGCAGTGTCATTTATTCTAAGAAATAACTTCTTAAAGGTTAAAGCTGAAAAAATTCAAGTTATTTTTGGATAACAACTTGCAGAGGTAAATATAACCAAGGATTGCTTTATTATGCAAGACCAAGCCTAGAAAAATAAAGAAAAAAAGGGGAGGGTTGGAGCTGTTATTGTAAGGGGAACAATTCTATAATTGAAATCTGCTAGGAGAGAAAATTCTATGTCTTTTATCTAACATGTATAAATCTTAAATCACAGTAGATAAGTCTAGATAAAATGGCCCTAATTTAAAACACAACTAAGACCGAAGCCAGCTCAATTATTGTGGTTCTGGGATTTTTTTCACTGACATCACCTTTCGATACAAATACTAATACAGTGATCCACTTTACGTATCCCAAGAGGGCATGTAACATTGAAATGACTGCCTTAAATTCTGGTTCTCAGTGGTGATGTTGAACAACAAGTCTTATCTGAGTATGTATCCATCGTTGTCCTTTCTAGGATGATGATGTTTTTAAAATTCTGTTAATCCACATGAATGCTGGTGTTTTTGCACAGGAGTTTTTCATCAGTTCCCACTGTGGCCCCTGCAAAGACATGTAGTAGGGGCATTTAGGAAACTATGTTTCATCTGCAACAAATTATCATTTGTGCCTTTAAAGCTGTAGTTTTTATTTAACATAATTACTTTCATAATTAAGAGAAAAGAAATGTGATGACAGCTGTTCCCAGATTATCAGATTAGATTTTGTATGATGATGTTTACTGCAGGCAGAAGGCTGAAGGAGAAAAAAGGTTGTATAGGTTGCTTAAAAATATTTCAAAAATTAACATTTAGGCTAAGATATATAAAACTCATGTTTTTCTCTTCTTTCAATAGAATTATAATACACTGGGAGTAAATCCTGGTAGATAAATTAGGGCATTCCTATTAATCTATTCAATATTTTTAAATTAAATGTACAGAATTTGGTCATTGTGAATGACCACTTGAGGGCGCTGTTCACACAGCAACAGATAATTTCCTGGCGTTATAAAATAAAAATTACCTGTCCTTCTTTTTAAAAAGGAGTTTTTTTTTAAACTGAAATCTTGAAAACAGCTGGCTGTAATATTGGAGGAGTTTCTTTTTTTCAGTGCACGTAGACTCCTACTTGCATTTTACTTTCATTGCCATTTTTACAGGCCAAATGACATAGGATGAAGGCTGTTCGTAACCTGCTGATTTATATATTTTCCACCTATCTCCTGGTTATGTTTGGATTTAATGCTGCCCAAGACTTCTGGTGTTCAACTTTGGTGAAGGGAGTCATTTACGGATCGTATTCTGTAAGTGAAATGTTTCCCAAAAACTTTACAAACTGCACTTGGACGCTGGAAAATCCAGATCCAACCAAATATAGCATTTACCTGAAATTTTCCAAAAAGGACCTTAGCTGCTCTAACTTTTCCCTCCTGGCTTATCAGTTTGATCATTTTTCTCATGAGAAAATAAAGGATCTTTTGAGAAAGAATCATTCTATAATGCAACTCTGCAATTCCAAGAATGCTTTTGTTTTTCTACAATATGATAAAAATTTTATTCAGATTCGTCGGGTATTTCCAACCGACTTCCCAGGATTACAGAAAAAAGGGGAAGAAGACCAGAAATCCTTTTTTGAGTTTTTGGTATTGAACAAGGTGAGCCCAAGCCAGTTTGGTTGCCATGTGTTATGCACTTGGTTGGAGAGCTGCTTAAAATCAGAAAATGGGAGAACAGAAGCATGTGGGATCATGTATACAAAATGCACCTGCCCTCAGCATTTGGGAGAGTGGGGGATTGACGACCAGTCGCTGGTTTTGTTAAATAACGTGGTGTTACCCCTGAATGAGCAGACCGAGGGCTGCCTGACCCAGGAGCTGCAAACCACCCAGGTCTGCAATCTTACCAGGGAGGCCAAGCGACCGCCCAAAGAAGGTAAGTGTCCAGCAGAAAGGGGAAGGTGGGGGGAGGGGGCGGCTGGGGATGGAGTTAAAACTTGCTGCTTCAACTCGTGGGCCTCAGTGTTGGACCTTTAAATCTACAATTTTTTGGATTAATTTGCTCTATGATCTTCACTGATAAAGGTCTCTTAGGCTTCAGGGTTCAAAATTTAAGAGACGGGGAGGTGAGGATGGGATAGTTCTCAGCCACATGCTCCGGAAGTGTGGCTGGAATATTCAGGAGAAAAGATGAAAAAACGCGTAGCCAGTTTGCGTTGGAGATTGGTGAGGATTAGGCTGCAGCCCTTGGGAAACCTACACACACACACACACACACACACACACACACACACACACACACACGACACCTGTGAAATAGATTTGTAGCCATCTCCTTTAGGCTCCAGTCCCCTTTACTTCCTCTCTCCTTTCCTCTCTCCCACCATCTCAAGGGACCCCTTTCAAGGTTTGAGGCAGCAGGACTAAAAGGTGACTCAAAGTCAGTAGCAAGCCTGTTTGGACCAAATGACTTCCTGATACATGTTACAAGGGTGCCCCCCCCCACCCCTACAGGTCCGTGGTGTCCAGATGCTTTGCACAATAAATCCCTCGTGCGCACTCTTTTCTTGGGTCAAGAGAACCCCACTGGAAGCACCAACACTGGGGTCCCCAGGTTGTGAAACCACGTGCGGGTAGTGGAGGAGGGCGATGTTAAAACACAAGCTGATTCTCTAAGATAAAACCTGATATCCCTCTGGCGTGATGTTTTGCTCCTCTTGGTCCCCTGTTGATATACACGAGGAGAGGGAGCTGTCTGAGACGAGCTAGATGGAAAAAACAGTGCAACGGAAATGCGGAGGAAGAAGAAAGTAAAGGAGTGATTTATAGCTTTCGCCAATCCCCAGTGGGGGAGCTACCACAGGATTTAAGATTGTGTATTATGTTTAATAATGCAAGAAAGCTGACATATTTTGAGGAAATTAGTTTCCTGTTTGGATGGTTAATGGATGTGTGCCATTCGTTTGGGGTCACGGCTGATAAAGATTCGTTCTTGCTCCCAAACCCTGCAAAAAGAGTGTGTGTTGATTTTTTATGCAGGAAATGTTTTCTGATCTCCACAAAGATCCCTGTCTGTGGAAAGGGACAGCCAAGCTCCAGTCCCTCTTTCCTTACCCTCCCCCAACAGAAGTTGTCTTTGTGGCCAATATAAAATTGACACGTTGTTGGAGAATTTTATTTAAGGGTAGCCAAGGCTTTGTAAGGAGGGAGGGAAAGAGAGAAGGGCTTAACTAGCTAAATGCGTTTTCTCTGCTGAAAGCAATTTGGGGGATGGGAATTCTGGGAGAGCAACCGTACGCGGGGCAAAGATGTGTAAGAAAATAAATGCAGACTAATGGCAGTGGGAGAGGGGTGAGAAACCTCTAAGATTTCTACAGGTCCGCATTTCAGTAACATCTGTGACGGAAGAAAACAAAGTGGTTTTAAATTACAGGAGTTCTTTTCTCTGGTAAAAACCCCAGAGAAGCACTTGGAACTGCAGGGATGGTATTTAACACCATTTAAAACTAATTAGTGTCCCCTAGAATAAAAAGCTACAGTACACACAGAATATGTGACGTTACAGGCTGGCTAATGAGATAACTAACACCAGAAACTAGTTTTTGTTAGGGTTATTATTGTTTTATAAAACTTAGCAGATCTGTTTCTTCAATGAGTACCATTCGACCATCAAATCAACTGCTAACGGCAGTGGAATTTGAATCCAGTCCCGCAGCCCTTTCTTCGTGAATGGCTTCGAGTGACAGGAACAAAGTTGTGTGCAGGGGAAGCTTGGTCTTCACGGATTTTGCTGGTCATGGTTGTGAGGTGTGGGTTGAGAGAGTGCTGGAATGTATAGAAATTGGATTTGACAGCCATTTGTTTTGTGAATGACTATGAATGAGTGATTGTAGACATTAGATGGGGGAGAATGTGCATGTCTTTTGGCTAATTAGCTGGCAAAATGAGAAAGGAGTCAACAAATACATGATTATATTAAAGGCGTTAGCATGTTACTAGAATTGACTAGGAAAAGTTCATCCAATAGGGGAAGAACATGTGCTGACATTGCACAGCCTATATTGTAAATTTGTGCTTTTTAATTGTAATCCTGAGTCAGAAGGGTAAGGGTAAGTAGTTTCTGATGACATAATTGTAGCTGCTGCTTTTGTCAGTAATCCTCATGAAATATATACAGCACTCCTTCTTACCTCATTGAAAGAAGACCCTTTTGGCTGTGCTGCATTGTATAAAATAAATGTGAAGACCTTCATATTCTGAATTTAGTCAAAGTATATTAAATCATAAATATTTGAGATGAATGATATGTAAAATCTTATGAAAGAATTATTTAATACCACTTCAAATAAACTACTATATCATGATATTTACATGGCTTGAGTTTAATAATTGCATATAGTTGTGCTACTCATAGCTAATATTATTCTGACATTTCTTTACTTTTTATGGTAATGTGTAAACCCAGCTTTTCAAATGAGGCTTTAAAAAAGTCCATTTATATTTTATATTACTTTGTGATTCCTATTTTCAGTGGAAAAATAGTTAAAGTATCCTGTACGATATCAAGGGAATACACACAAGATTATTCTCTACAATTTATGACTCCTATTTTATTCACTGGATTAAGTACTGATGCCAAAAGAATTAAGTAGCAATATTTTCCACATCATGGAAGTGGTGCAAATTGGAAGAGAGGGTCTTGCACTCAGTAGGCCCAACCCCAGACCGTTCTGTGCCAGGCTGATGGTGAGGGCAAAGGCATACCAAGTGCTGAATATTTTCAAAGTATCCATTGGAATTACAAAATCATATTTAGTTTGTGTTTGAGAAAACTGTAGCCCCCCAGAAATGAGATGTTTTGAGACAGTATTTCTACTAAAATACTAGTTCATAATATATTTATGTACTGGAGAATTTCATAGCCAGAAAACAACAAGAAGAAAAGTATCACCATTTATAGTGACAAACCAACAATTACAAATGTTTTCTGGAGTATGTTGTAAATGTAAATCACTGGAGTCATGCTTCATTAAAGTGTTAAATTTTAGGACATTTAAATACCTTCTTCTTTAAGATCACAATTGATATATTTGAGAGTAGCATGTGATTGTAGAAATTTAGTTGTCATTCCCCAGTTTTTTTTGTGAAATTTTCAAAACCAAGTACATCAGCAAAATGAAGCTTTTTAAAAAATAATGATGTCTTATTTCAGGCAGTTACGAAACTATATATATAATATATTATATATACATACTGTGTATATATAATATGTAGACTTTTTTAACAAAGGAAACTCAATGCTGTTTTTCTGGTTTCCAGATACAGGCTTGTGGATAGACTGGCATTTATTCACAAGGTCTTTGCTGTGTTTCCCAGGATTCTTTTCTCAAAGAGGATTCTGGACTGTATAGGCTAAAGTATAAATGGTGATATAAGATCTAATGTCTTACTACTTCCTTTAAAATAAATAATTACAACAGTTTTGGCAGAAAAGTTCTACGCCAGGATTTTTAAATCACATAAGAAGCCTTAATGGAACCTTTGTTTCCTACTTATATCAATGGTGCTAATTATGTGAATGGAAATTGGGATCCCTGTATAGATTCCAGGAAATCTGAACACACACACTCATTTGTTTTTCCACTCTGCTCCTGCTAATCCTTGATATTCTACCTCCCAAGGGAAGCCCCACTGTGTACCTGTGTGAAATCTGGCCTCTGTGTGTATATGTTTACAGTATTAGCACGTCTGGCATCTTGAGCAATTTGTATCCCTATCAGTTCACGTGTTCCCATTTCTTTCTACCTCTGCTCTTTTTGCTTCATTACTGTTGCAGCCACTTCTCTGTCTTCCTCTTTACCCTCGTTTGATCTTACTTCCTTTCTCATCATTGCTATGATTCCACACTCTTTATCAGAATGTGGAACATTATACAAGCCTGTTGTTCCTTGAAGAAGCAGAGCCTGAAGTTTGCCCTGCCCCTTAGCTGGATCCCACAGCCCTCCGCACATACTGTAGTGTTGTGGCGTTTATCATATTGCAGTATATTTTTCATTTATATTTCTATCTCCTTCTACTAACTTGGGAGTTCTTCAAGTGTAAAGACTGGGTCTTCAAATTGTCTAGGCTAGCCTCAACAGTGCTTTAGTAAATATTGGGTGAAATCTATATTAAATAAACAAAACAGAGATCTTAGTAGGAGAGAGAACAATAAATTGATTACAGTCAAAAGAATAAAAGGGCATCATTTGGGGAAAGCAACCACCTTTGACTTTATTTTAGGGGAAGATAGCTACCATTTGTCTCATTTCCAGTTCCATTAATGTATTACTTATGCTAGCTCCTCATTTATTATTTACTTATCATTTAATAAAATTTTAAAAGAATGGGAAGAATGGAGGTATTAAGAAATAATCTTAATTTTATGTATGCTTATTTTAAGATATTAACAGTAAATATCATTTTCGACGTGATTATCTGAACAAAACATGTAAGAAAATTTGTCAATTTCTGTCTGTTTAACTGTCTTCATTTCTGCCTACATTTCTTCTGGTTCTGGTATCACTGACACAGTAATATGACATTTCTTAAATACTGTCTTCCACAGTTTGAAGTCAAACATATAAAAAAACCTCTTTCCAAGGAAGAGGAAAATAGTGTTTGCATGTCATGCCCAGTGCTTCTGTTATTCCTCAGGGTTAAGGCCTATGAATATAGTCATATTGAATGTTACTAAAATTGTAGGCCTGGTGAATTAATGTCACAATTTTTACATTTGCCATTTCAGAATTTTGTCAATTTAGGAAGCAGCTCATATGTATTATTTAATGAAGCAAAACTCCATTGCATGGCAACATATTTTGTAGACACGACCCTGAAATAGCAACGCGAAGATCTGTGTGTTGTGTGAGTGTGCGCCGTGCCGCACTCCCGTGCCCAGCTGTGTGTTTCATGTTTTTCTGATAGCTGTAGATACATGCACTGCTGGTTCGTTTCCTCCAAAATGGAGATGGGAGTTTTACTTTATTTGAATCTAGCTTCATTCATTCCTTTATTTACTTCATTTACTATTGGAAGCAATATTACTGTTAATCAAACATTTTTATAAAATATGGTATTCATTAGAATAAGTCTGCTATTATTACCTGTAATAGTCATCTGGCCCTTGGATCTGAAATCAAAGTCCATTCATAAATATACTTTTCATTTTCAAAATGTCCTGTGCTGGGTTTTAAGATCCTAAGCAGAGAAAGCTGGGTTTGAATCTTCTCTTCCACTTATAACTGTGTTATTCTGTACTACTACCTTTCCTTACTAAGACTATGTTAGTAATGCTTATTTCTCAGGGTACAGGAGAACAGGAAATGATGTCAAGTATTAAAAAAAATACAGTTGGTGGCTTGGAATATCTTAGTTCCTGTCAGCCTTGTGGATATATTTTCCCAATTCAATTAAATAATAAAAATCAGAGAGGTATTCAGTTTTTCTAAGTGGTTCACTTCATTGAAATGAAAGGTCTGTTTTGGTGTAAGATACACGTGCATCCCTGAAGTGACTCAGGCACCTTGTAGTGTCTTTGCAAGTGCTGGGACTTCACCGAGCTTGACTTACCATCAGTCTGTTGTAGTAGGGTGTTGTATTAAATGAGATTGCACATGTAAAACACTTAGTCCAAGGTATATTAGGGCTCTCGATTCAGTTTTTGAAACCTCTTTTTTATCTTCTAGCCATCAATGATAGATAACTAATAAGTAATGTAGTAGATTGTCATTTAATTATTTGAACTTGTTTAGGAAAATTAGGGGCATTTAATAAAGGATCATTAAACTTTTGAATGGACGTCTACCTTGTATTAGATAAAGAAAACATAGCATCTCAGGACATTGGTGTTGATGGAGGCATGACTAATACATCAAATAGATCAAGCCAGCGGCGTGTGAGTCATCGAGGCCTGGGAAGCTGTCCTTTGGATATCATTGCTGAGAGTTTGCAGAGCCATTTAAATTAAACAGTTTCCAAGTATTTTACTCTTTGCTGAATTATGCAAAACTAAGTCATGTTTTGCTCTCTGCTTTGAAAAGGAATTATCTTGAAATGCTAGTCTGTATTAAAGCATTTGAAAAAAAAACATAGGACTTTTTAGGGGGTTTTTTTCACTTGTGATCAATTATTAGAGACTAGCTATTAAATTCCTCCAAAGCCTTACATATTCAGATAATGAAAACAAAAAAAAATTGTTAGTACTCATTTGAAGACTCCAATATTTTCTTAGAACAAAATTTACAACAGGCCATCTAGAACACTTCATAAAATGCCAAATGCTGTATGTTCAGTTATCTTTAAATGGTCAGTTAGAGATTTTGTTCACTTGCAAAGAATGACCTAGGTACCTATCTGCTAAGCTAATGTATGTCTTCTAGTTTGCACAGAAGGTGCAGTAAATAACAAATACATGGTAAACACACTAACATAGAGCTGTTTCTCTTACATTTAACTGAGTTAACAGGAGTCTTTTTCGAAATCTGGCAAGTTTGCTGATGTACATTTTCCCCCAGACCAACCCCTTATCGCACATTCTTTATGCTTGGAACATGCTATAAAATACGAAGGTGAAATGGTTTCTACCATTTTAAAGGAAATAATTTACCTCTCAGTCTAATTCTGGACATTATATTCTCAAATTATTTCCTCCAAATAACAAGTTTCTTTGGGATTGGGAGTTAACTGGGAAAAAATAGAGCAAATATGCCCATGGAAAACTGATAGATCCAAATTACGATATTTAGAATATAATTTAAATGCAGTTATATATAAGAAAAAGCATTAAGACAGTTGTGGAGTCAGCCAGAGGACACTACCTTGGTGAAATCACTTGTCAGCAATAAATACGGTAAGGTACTAGCAATGTCACAGGAATATTTGCTCTCAGAAATGTAATATCTAGTATAATACTCCCCCAGTATAATATTCATACTCAGAGCATTCATACAGTATCATTTCATGACATTTCTATTGGTGTTCCTTCCTTTTAAGATAATTTTAAAAGTTTGATATTTAAATAAACAATTTCTACACTTGCTTATCTAAGTAGTAATAGTTTATTGTCCAATAAACACCTTTTTAACAAGAAGCTTCATCTATAAATCACTCCTACTAAAAGAAGTAAAGTATTTTAATAAACATTTTATAAATTAAATAATATAATAAAACTTAACATTGAGGAAGTGCTTTAGTTTACAAAGCTCTGTTGTCCATATTGATTTATTTGGGTAATAACTGTGAGATTTGTGTTGGTTGCTCCATTGAAATGTGCCAATTATATAGAATACCCTAAAGACTGTGGTTTTTCTTTAACAATTTTAATACCAATTGGTTCAAATAGAAAAACTGAAAAATGTTAGTCATTTTTTAACTGTTTCTGGAGCACTTGAATCTGAATCACAAATTGTCATATTTATAAGGGACTTTAGGCATTATCTAGTCTAAATCTTACCTCATTAATGGAATCCCAATCCTCAAACCTATGGTGAGATCATTATTTCAGCTGAACATAAGTCTTCTTGGAATTTATATTTAATACCATCTCTATAATGTAAAAGAGGCCCAGTCATTTCGATCTAATATTTGACAGAGCCAGTCATTAAAAAATAACATGGTCTCCAGGCAGGATAATAATCAGTGTACTTTGCTGAATTGCTTAATACAGACTAAGCTCTATGAATTAGCGCTTTCATTCATTGTATTTTTGTTCTGTCTGGTATATATTATCCAAACAAATGTGATGTAGGTCTCAAAACTTACTGATTTGCAGCCTAAGTTCATTAAATGTAAAAAGCAATGCATTTAAGTTCAGAGTCTGTCTAGATTTACTAAGATGATTTATCAAAATCTATCTTGGATTATCATTTCATTTCATTCTAGTGAAATGTGTGTTTTGGAGAACTAACATGACTGACATTTTTAGTTATCTTATGGTACATTGAGAAATACTGTTGAGGGTGGGAGAAGAGTGAAGTCAGAGGGGGGTAAATGATAATGGAAAAAAATAAAATGAAGAAATCACAGCTTCTGTCACTGGCTACTCATAATTGTGCTGTGGAAAAGAGGACAAAACTCTCTTTTTGTCTTTTGGAAGGCAAAAATCTGTTTGTATAGCCAGTGATGGAAGCTCCTCTCTCTCCTTTCGGCCTGGGGGTAGTAATGGATCCCAATGTTTCTAAACCCAACTACTGGTTACTCTCTTCTCAAATCACCTCAGTCGCGACCCTAATACAGGGGATGATGTGTGGTCTTCATGGTAGGTGACTTCTGATTACTTATGAGAAGGTCCAAAACCAACATTTTAAGTGCTCACCCTTTCTTTTAATGAAATAAGAGGTCTTATATAATAACCAGCCTCTTTGATGATTGGTATGGAGACCAGCCCAAGTAAACAGAAAAATAAATAATAATTTAAAGAATTGACTTAAGGAAATTTGAAATCGGTTGACCATTTATTTAAACTCAGTTGAAATGTTGTTGTTTTTACACTGAATCCAAACTCAATATGTATCCATCTTCATAACTCCATTGGATTAAGGGTTTCTAAGTGTTTTTCTATATTTACCTGTTAATTTATTGATTGCTTAGCTCGTTTTAAAATTATGTAATGTTTATACATTCATATATATCATATGTACATTTTTTTTCAATGTTTATGTGAGCCTGCAATATTTGAACTGGCCTGCACAAAGAAAGTTTTATGAGTTGGTAACTAAAAACAAATAACATTAAGGCTCCCATATAAAACATAAAAAATACTAACATATTATAATTTAGTTCTAATTTTATATAATAATAAAAACATAAAATGAAAATCAAATTTCAGTTGCTAATATTTTATTTTGCATATTGATTTCATTATCCCTCTCAAAGCGAACCAAACACACATACACAGAGCTTTTCTTTCTTCTTTATTTCATTCTAAGAAAGAAATTGAGGCAGTTAAGTTTGACCTTATAGTTTCATAAAGAAATTACAGGTTTGTTGTTGTTGTTTTTACTCTTCTCTCTGTCAGTCTATTTCATATCAAGGAAGGATCCTGAGAGGAAAAAGAAGTAACTTCCAGAGCTAAAAAAATGGTTGAACTTTCTTTTTTCTAAATTTCTCTTGATGCAGAACTACATGATTTTTCTGAATAGGCAGTACATAAATATTTATTGTATCATGGATGCTTTTGGAAATATTTCTTATATTGGCTACTCATAATAATTGTAATGTGGAAAAGAGGGCACCTTTGGAAGACAAAAATCTGCTTATATAATTTTTCCACATAAATCTGGCATACTCTCCAAGTTCTGCTGCTTCTCCGTAGATTGAGAAATTTTTGTTTATTTTGGCTTTCCGGAGAGGTCAGCTTCTTCTACAGATATGTCAACTTGTGGTCAGCTCTCTTTGGCTGGCCTTGGTTTTATAATTTAGAAGTCAAACAGTGTCTATTTTTTAAGTGGTGCTGGAGAAATTACCTAAGTACATGGCCTTTTTACTCTTCAATAGGCTTTACTTTCTAATATGATGAAGTAAATGCTGTGGAGCACCATTGTTCCATCTGCACAGCATGGAATAGTTTAAGACCTTAGCTTGTAATATAAAAATCTGTTCTCTTTAAAATGTGTGGCTTCCTTCTGCTTAGTAGCGTCCCTGGAATTTTCTGACAACCATGTTTTGGTGTTCAACTGATCACAAAGCGCATGAATGAATTTTAGCCATATTAATAAATATTATATGTGCTTGCTTCTGGATCTGTATCCCGAAACCACAGAAACCACAGACATGCGACCAGGGGAGTTGGAAGCAGAACAGAAGTTGATCCACTAAGTAGTAAGAACTGATTAAGGCAAAATATATCAGTCCAAGTGGGTTGTGAATTAATATGACTGTTTTGTCCCCTTAGCAGTGGAAACATTTTTTCTAATTCATGTCATCATATGAAAAGATTTTAGAAATAGAGTTGCGTTCGTTGTAGTGGGGGGAGGCCTAGCACCCCACCTATGCACTTCTCCTTTCTTCCTATGCTTGTCCCAGAGGTAACTCTGATTGAAAAATTGCTGCAGAACTAGAAATCTTTGAGCCCCCATGTGAACCCACATATGATAAATTAATGTTAGAAACCTTCTTCCACTGAGAAATTAATATTTTCAGTGTTATGATCACCTAGAATGTTTAAGAACTATCATATTGATTTTACTGTATTTTACTTAGAATAAAATTCATAATCTGTCTAGGATGCTATGTAAGCATATATGGATGCTTAGTTTTTCTCCATAATCTCTTCCTCCCTATCCAGCACAGTAAGCGCCAGGGCCTAGCACCCACCCTTTATGCAAGCCCTCAGCCTATGCTGTCATGCCTCCTAGGCATATTTGATGCTCTGGGAAGTGTCCTACAAGCATTCTCTGTCACTTTTCTATCATGTGGCATCCAATCTGATAGACATTTGCTATCACCCACCAGGCATTAGTATCTCTGCCTTTTTTTGCAGAGACAGTGTAATGAAGCCATTGCTGTGTTTAGACAAGAGATGGGACTGCCACCCCTTCTCCTCTCTCTCTCTCACACTTGTGGAGTAAGAGACCTGCTGGAAGGATCTCTAGTGCCTGTCACATAAATACTTCCCTCAGAGTCTCTCTGGAGTCAGGCAGTCCTGTGGCTCCGTGTGTGACCTCCAGACGAGGGCCACAGTTCTGCATCTTCCTCTCTAGTCACCTGGATTCCAAACCTCTTCCACCCTAGGTTCCTAACCCTCCTGCAGATTTGCTTATTTCACTCATTCCTCTTGCACACATACTAGTTTACCTAGATAAATATGAATATAATTTCAGATTTTTTGTAGATTTTTAACTTTGATGAATATTCAGAAGGTATAAATTTAAGTCTTTATATATAATACTTGGATGGTATTCATTCTTTTTCCCTTTATTGTTTTGCTAATTCCCAAATAGTTCAGTTGTAAACTGTCAAAGTAATTGGAATAAACTAAAGTTATCAGGGCAATGAAAGTTATTTTGAATTCTTTTGATTGTTCACACATAACAGATATTCACTACAGAAGACAGCTTATTAAATCAACAACAGAAAGCATTATTACTATTAGCATTGAAATTCCATAGGTATAAGTGGATAATGGGTGTCATTAATGCTCTTATCCCAATAGTTCTGGTCTTCTACCATTCTGGGCACATGTGAGAATTGTGTTCCTGGACCACTTGTAGTTGGGTAGGGTCATGTGACTGTCTCTAGCCAAGGAGTTGTGAGCAAAAGCGACATTCGTTACTTCTGAGCTGGATCATTCCATTCCAGGAGTAAGATCATGAAGCTCTCACCTTTGGCATGAAGACCTGTACTTAGGGAGAAGGGGTTTCTCTGTCAGCCTGAGTCCTTGAATGACTAAAATTAGGGGGGCTCTCTGCCCCACACTCTCGCCGATCTGTGATGGTCCCAACCCATGAGCAAGGAATAACTCTTTCTTTTTTGAGACATCCTAGCTTATTCTAAGTGATATAATGTCCAAGTGGAGAAGACTGGGAAGTAGTTGTGTTGATTGGTGGTGCTAAAAGATGAGTAGACACATTGGTGATGTGCTCTGTCATTTGACTCTAATGATGTGCTGGCTATTTTGGCCTGACATTTTGGGGAAAGGAACTCACTAACATAGTCTACAATGTATCCTGGGGTAGCTCTGTTTGAATTTATTACAAGCAATGTTCTGTAACTCAGTGTTTTACCCTAATTACATTGTATATTTATATTATAAGAGGCCATTCTCTCAACATTTATTTAAAAATGTATTTTTACATTTTTTGTAACCTAAGTTTTTCAATATTTTCAAAGTTCACCAGATTAGAAAGGGTTTGTGGCCTTTTGTTGAGCCTTGATTGTCACAGAACTAAGTAGAAAGTTTTCATTTTTGCAGGGCAGCTCCTGCTGAAAGGTACAGACTTATCTCACTCTCCCTTCTTCCTCCTTCCTTTCATCCTTCCCTCCCTCCCACCCTCCCTCTTTTGTTAGTCCCCCCCACCCAGGTACATAGGCTCTGACTTATATGTGTTGATCTACACTTTTAATGTTGTAATAATTTCCACCAAATCTGTTATCATTAGATGTGTAGGTGGTCTTTTTTTTGTAAACAAATATTTCTATGGTAGCTCATGGGGAGTTTGTAATCACTTAGTAAGCAGTGCTTCATTAATCTTAACAATTTCCTTGTGAGGTTAATTATGTAGCAACAATTAACCTCCCCTTTGAGTAGGTGGGCTTTTGTCACATTGAGAAGTATTCTTACCACCCATGAGAGGAGGGAGGGGAAAAGTAGGCTGCTGTGAAGTTTAAACAAGCATCTGTGAGTTACTTAGTGGGTGTGAAGAGTTCTTCCCAACATTAGCGGTACACTGGCAAGTTTTGCTCTGTTGGGCTGAACCTTCCATTATTTCCCTGGCTTTCCTGTTCTCAAGAAGTTTGGATTATGATAAGCTCATTAGTTATAAGAGATACACTCCAGAATTCAAAGAGGGCTACAGAGGCCATTGAGCAACTGAGAAATTAAAACAGAAGTGAAAACACTTACTGAGTTTGTGTTCTGAAGAAAAATCATGGACAAAGTGAGTTGTCAGTTCACTGCCCACGTGTTCATATCTGATATGTAGGACACATACAGATAATAATCATTTATACATGAATGTGTAGCATTAAATGCTTACAGGTATTATATGCATATTTAATTTGAAAAGACAAATATTTTAAAATAGTTTGGGAATATATTCCCTGTTAAACTACATTTACTAACTAAATATTTGCTAAATATAAATTTAACCGGAGTTACTTAAGAGAAGATCATAAGAATGACAAAGAATAAAATACTTTTTGCAGTGGAAGCTGTAAACTTTAAGTTTCTTTGTTTGAAAATTTAATTGGAATCTTTTTAGTAAATATATTCAGAACAGTATTCTGTAGATCATCTTAGATATCAGAAATTAAAATTTTACTTAGGGTTTAAGAGTAAATCATTGCCAAACAGTTTTCAAAAAGCTAAAAACAAATACAGTTTTCAAAAGTGAACAATCTACTTACATTCCTTAAAAAAACATATGTCATGTTAAAATATGTTAGTGGTCTTTTACATTTCCCTTAATCATTTATTGTTTTCCTCCTTTGGAACTTTGCCACTTACTAGATCCCACACTTCCCACAGCTGTAAATTCAGGTTCAGATTTTAGTGGTAAAGAGTGAGGCTTCCTGGGTTTAAATCCAGTTTTCTCCATTTCCAACTCTGTGGCCCTGAGGATATTACATACTTCTCTAAACCTCAGTTTCTTTTTTTGTGAAGACATGATTATTTCGGCATCATAAATCAGAGATTGAATGAGGCATTTAGTGTAAAGTATTTGACCTGACCTTGGACTGTATAGTAGAAGCTCCATAAATGTTAACTTTCATTAATTGGATGGATGATTCTGGAACCCTTTATTGTATAGATTTATTTAATACAACAAATAAAATTTTGATTCATAATAAAAAGTAATCTAAGTGACCTTACAGAAATTAAAATGCCTGCTGGGTTGTTTGGGTATAGAAATGCACACTATTTTTAATTCTTTATTCCCTCTGACTACTCATGTTCCTGAGGAAAATAGAGTTAGCTGCCATATCTGTTCTCCTCTAGTCCTCATTGAAAAAATGAACCATGGGTGTGTACAACATCATGTTTTCTTCTTTTAAAATACACTAGTCACAAAGCAGGAGGGATCACAAAACCTGATATCAAACTGTATTACAAGGCCACTGTAATCAAAACAGCCTGGTACTGGCATAAAAACAGGCACATAGACCAATGGAACAGAACAGAGAGCCCAGAAATAAACCCAAGTCTCTACAGTCAATTAATATTTGACAAAGGAGGCAGGGGCATAAAATGGAGCAAAAATAGCCTCTTCAGCAAATGATGTTGGGAGATCTGGACAGCTATGTGCAAAAAAGTGAAACTCGATCACCAACTTACACCATACACAAAAATAAATTCAAGGTGGATAAAAGACTTAAATATAAGTCGTAACACCATAAAAGTCCTAGAGGAAAACATTGGCAGGAGAATCTCAGATATTCCACACAGCAACATCCTCACAGATATGTCCACTAAAGCAAGGGACATAAAGGAAAGAATAAACAAATGGGACCTCATCAAAATAAAAAGCTTCTGCATGGCTAAAGAAAACAGCATTAAAATAAAAAGAGAACCAACAATATGGGAAAACATATTTGCCAATGATACCTCAGACAAGGGCCTGATCTCCAAAATATATAAAGAACTCACATGACTGCACTCCAGGAAGACAAACAACCCAATTAAAAAATGGGCAAAGGGCGTTGAATGGGTAGCAGGAGCGAGAGCGGACCCCAGAGAGCCCTGAGCAGCACCACCGCTGCCGCAGGCCTAGTTACCATCACACCCCGGGAGGAGCCCTAGCTGCAGCAGCCGGCCCAGTCACCATCATGGCAACCGTGAGCAGGAGGCCAAGACCCAGCAGCCGCCTGCCACCCCCCACTCAGCGCTGCAGACACCAAGCCCGGCACCAAGGGGAGCAGCAGCCCAGGAGGCCTCACATTGGTGGCGCCTGCCAGTGGGGACAAAAAGGTCATCGTAATGGAGGTTTGGGGAACAGTAAAATGGTTCAATGTAAGAAACAGATACGGTTTCATCAACAGGAATGACACCAAGGAAGATGAATTTGTACACCAGACTGCCAGAAAGAAGAATACCCCCCAGGAAGTACCTTCACAGTGTAGGAGATGGAGAGACTGTGGAGTTCGATGCTGTTGAAGAAGAAAAGTTGCAGAGGCAGCAGACGTTTCAGGCCCTGGTGGAGTTCCAGTGCAAGGCGGTAAATATGCAGCAGACCGTACCCATTGTAGACGCTATCCACGTCGCAGGGGTCCTCCACGCAATTACCAGCAGAATTACCAGAACAGTGAGAGTGGGGAGAAGAATGAGGGATCGGAGAGTGCTCCTGAAGGCCAGACCCAACAGCGCTGGTCCTACCGCAGGCAACGGTTCCCACCTTACTACATGCGGAGACCCTATGGGCTGGACCACACTATTCCAACCCTCCTGTGCAGGGAGAAGTGATGGAGGTGCTGACAACCAGGCTGCGGGAGAACAAGGTAGACCAGTGAGACAGAATATGTATTGGGGCTATAGACCACGATTTCGCAGGGGCCCTCCTCGCCAAACACAGCCTAGAGGGGATGGCAATGAAGAAGATAAGGAAAATCAAGGAGGTAAGACCCAAGGTCAGCAGCCACCTCAAGGTCGGTACCACCGCAATTTGAATTACCTACGCAGACGCCCAGAAAACCCTAAACCACAAGATCGCAAAGAGACAAAAGCAGCTGATCCACCAGCTGAGAATTCTCTCCCGAGGCTGAGCAGGGCAGGGCTGAGTAAATGCCAGCTTATCATCTCTACCATCATCTGGTTTAGTCATCCAACAAGAAGAAATGAATATGAAATTCCAGCAATAAGAAATGAACAAAAGGAGCTGAAGACCTTAAGTGCTTGCTTTTTGCCATTGACCAGATGACTAGAACTATCTGCATTGTCTATGCAGCATGGGGTTTTTATTATTTTTATCTAAAGACATCTCTTTTTGGTAATGACAAAAGTGTTTTTTTTTTTTTTAAATAAGCCTGGTTTTTTTCTCACTACATCTTTAAAGATTTTTAAATTGTTTCATATCTGGTCAAGTTGAGATTCTTAAGAACCTCATTGTTAATTTGTAATAAAAGTTTACAACTTGATTTTTTTCAAAAAAGTAAACAAGCTGCAAGCACCTGTTAATAAAGGTCTTAAATTAAAAAAAAAAAAATGGGCAAAGGACTTGAACAGACACTTCTCCAAGGAAGACATACAGAGGGCCCAGAGACATATGAAAAGATGCTCAGCATCACTAGCCATCAGAGAGATGCAAATTAAAACCACAATTAGATACCACCTCACACCAGTCAGAGTGGCCAACATAAACCAATCAATAAACACATGTTGGAGAGGAACCCTAGTGCATTGTTGACAGGAATGCAGACTGGTGAGGCCATTGTGGAAAACAGTATGGAATTTCCTCAGAAAACTAAAAATGGAACTGCCCTTTGACCCAGCAATTCTGCTGCTGGGATTATACCCTCAGAGCCCTGAAACACCAATCCAAAAGAGCCTGTGCACCCCAATGTTCATAGCAGCACAATTTACAATAGCCAAGTACTGGAAGCAACCTAAGTGCCCATCAGCAAGAGTGGATCCAAAAACTGTGGTACATTTACACAATGGACTTCTATGCAGCAGAGAGAAAGAAGGAGCTTATACCCTTTAGAACAGCATGGATGGAACTGGAGAGCATTATGCTAAGTGAAATAAGCCAGACGGTGAGGGACAAATACCATATGATCTCACCTTTAACTGGAACATAGTCAACAAAAGGAAAAAGCAAACAAAATATAACCAGAGACATTGAAGTTAAGAGCAATCTAACAATAGCCAGAGGGGACAGTGGGGAGAGGGGATTACAGGAGCTACTATAAAGGACACATGGACAAAATCAAGGGGGAGGGTGGAAGTGGGGGAGGGAGGTGGGTTTGGCTGGGGTGGGGTGGAGGGATGGGGGAAAATGCAGACAACTGTAATTGAATAACAATAAAAATTTAAAAAAATACACTAGTCAGTAGTATTCACAGCTCATTTGGCAAAGGGTAATTGCCCCAAATGATTTTCTCCTGAAAAAGTGGATCCATTGTAATCAGAAAGCAGTGTCCGTTGTATTTTGTCCTCCAAAGCAACCTCAGTTTGGGTACTTTCCTGAAAATATTTATGTCCCTTTTTGTCTAGCCATTTCTCCATAATATTATGGTTTAAACACATTCGCATTTCATTGGTTAAATCAAATTAAAATCAAAATCTGTATTCAGATTTCTTTGGAAGGATTAGTGGATATGTAAAAGGAAAGCACACTGTAATTTATGTCTTGGCCTATCTCTGAATCCCTCTTTCCTTCTGAGCAGAAACAGATTTCTTAGAAAAATATCCTGCTTGCTGTCTGCTTTTTAACATTTGTTCTAAGGCTTAATGTAAGAAAATATCTCTAAAATATAAATCCATATTATATTTTTCAAAAGATTATACTTTTTTTTTACCTTCCATGTTATAAAACTTTTGCTGTTATAAAAAAGGGAATTAGTGGTGTGACATTACTTTTTTTTTTTTAACTCTGTAGTCCTTTGTGTTGGATTAGAAGCCTGAACAACTGCCTTCTGGGGTGAGACTAGCCATTACTGTCTGAGTAATTTCAGGCAAGTCACATCCTTTCTCAGAGGGAGCTTCGGGTCGCTCAGTTATGAAACTGAAAGTGGTCATCTGAAACTCACAGGACTGTGTGGAAAGTAAGACTGCGCTGTATGTATATGAAAGCTATTTGGAAAATGGAAGTGGCATCCAAAAATGCTGTTGTGGCTATTGCCAACATAATTGTGTGCGTGTGATTAAGTGTGTTTAGTTCATTGGCATGTACGTAGGTGAAATAACGGTCCTGCCTTACGAGGATGATGTCACAAATTGTTGGATGAATTTTGGGCTTGACATTTTTAGGTAAGACTCTACTCTCTGTCCTTAGGAAACACTATTCCCTTGGTTTTCCTTTTTGTTTTCTCAGTCATTGGAAGCAGACAGTCCAGGCTTCCCATCAAACATTTCAGTTTGGATCCCACTCCTGCTTCCACTGGCTTTGTGACCGTTGGGCAGTTTGCTTGATATTTGTAAACCACATTTTCTGAGTCTGTAAAATAGAGATCATATTTATGCCATTTCTTTTTTTAATGTAATCTGTATGAAAATACCTTTAAGATTAATTCATAAATAATGCAAAAGTGGTCAATTCTCTTAAATGTTAAAGAAATGGAAAACCTTCAGTTTTAGGCAATCCACAGTAAATTAAAGTTTGAGTTCAATTGTATCCAGGTCTAGCTTTCCTCATCTATGGATGGATTTCAGACATACAATGAGTCACTTCATCACCAGCTTCCATACTTTACGCCAGTCAGATAAACAACCTGATAATAAACATATCCTTTCTTCCCTTTTGTTTCTTGAGAAAGCCAAATATTTGAGGAGAGAAGTACAGGTGAAGAAGAATGCTTGCTGAAAACTTGTCCCAAGTGCAAAAAAAAAAAAAAACCGTCTGGGAAAAATTGTAATTTTACAGAACTGTTTATTTTCTCTATGGAGTAAAGCCACATGTAAATAAACAGGGGTCTATGTGCACATCAACTAATTAATCTTTAAGGAATATAAATTAGGTAAATTTTACATCAGGGTAAAATTTGAAACAGACTAAAATAGGAATATGTGGATAGAGCTTTGCAATTTCTCAAAGTGTTTTTGTGTCAGTCCTGAAAAGATTACAGATTGGAATCTGTCCTCCATAGGTCTTACATGGGAACATTGCAGAGGCCAGATATGACCTAGCAGCCAGCCACGCACTGTTCTGATGGGATTACTCATCAAATTTAGTAGATAAACAAAATGCCTGCTGGTTACTTTCTATTTAAAATAATTAATCAACTTGTAAAGAGTTTTGGCAAACCTAACACTTGGTAAACACTTCTTAAAAACACCCAGTGTTGTGCTTTTGAACAGTGTAGTAAAATTATTGGATGGAACTATATTCAGATTTTTAAAAACAAATCTTGCTTAATTCAGGTTTTATCAGCTTTAATACTTATTTTGATGTATAGCTTGCTACAACTGGCATTGCACACCTTAACCCCTAAAATCAGCAGCTTTCCTATTAAGTGGGGAATGTTTACTTTAGAAATCCATCAGTAGAAAGTTACCATGTATAGTGGGTATTTTGAAGAGAATCTAAATGGAACAAAATGGACCACCATGCCTATATTTTTCATTATTTCTTTGCAGACTTATTTCTTTGCGCACTTATTTTATAATCACAGTACTTACGGATACCTTACTGTGTGCCAGGTACAATGTTAGACATGAACTATTTTAATCTTCATAAGAGCCCCATGAGATACCCATCACTGTTATGTCCAATTTCCAGATGAGAAATCTGAGACACGGGGAGGCTAAAGGTGTTTCTCAGTGTGTTACCCACTAACACACTGAGAAAAAGAAATACAATCTAATGTGTTTCAGTAATTCAAAAGGTAGTTATGCAATCTTTTCTAACTGATGTTTACAAATATAAAGTTTTAACTACTAAGTTTTATTTTAAACTCTTGAAGTACATTTCCTTGTATACACTAAGTAGTCTCAAATCTGTTAATGTTCCTTCCCACTCTTAGCCTCTCCCAAGCTGTAGCCTGAATGTAGATCCTCACTAATAAAGAAGCTTTCTTTAACCAAGTCCATTATTCAAAGATCTCTTCAATCTTATCTCTCCCAAGGAACTTCCAAGTGATTAAAATGGCAGTATTGACTTTGACATTCTCTGACGCATGCAATGCTTATGAAATACTTCTTACTCATAAATATACATTTTTTATTTTATTATATTCGCAGTTAATTAAATATTTATATGTAAGTATATTGTGTTTTTAATTTTTCTATAAAATATGAATTTCTTCAGTTACAAGAGTATAGATGGTAAAGACTACAGTTTAATTCCCTTGAACTTTACTTAGCACCACATTAACACAATGAAGTGCTCTATCTTTTCTGTAACTATGATAATAAAAGATCAAAATAAAATTAGAATTACAATGATCTTTTCTTGTATAACTTTATGATTTTAAGTTGGTAAGGTGTCATTTATATTAGACAAAAATAGTTTATAGTTAGATTAACTATCTCTGTTACAGCAAAATGTAGGATCCTAATTAAAAAAAAAAGAGGTGAAAAGTTCATTCTCTAGCTCAGGGAATATTTTATTTAATCTTTGTCTTTAAATAAATTTAGTATGTTCTTTTTAATTCTCAACTTTTATTTGACTGAGCACTGAATATGAATTCTATCCTGTTGGGGGAAAAGTGTAAATCCTGACCCATTCTGGCAAAAATCATCTATTGTGGAATTTCCTTAATTCTGGTAACACTCAAACACTGAAAATCAAGCTTATGCCAGCTTTTCTTTTTGAATGATAGTGATTAAATATTTTGTGAATATGAGGTTCTTGAGAGGATGTAATCAAAACATTTTTTTCATAAAAAGAATAGCTATTCCATTTATTCTAAAAAGGAGAATTCAGAGACTTAAGTGGGTCAATGTGAGCCATAAAACAGAAATAAAAAGATAACTAAAGAAGAATTATCTGAATAGTTCACATATATCAGAACATTTAAGGTTTATTTCCATTTTCTCTTTATTCATTTTATATTTGCTTAAATTTCTTCCACATTTATGTGTGCTAGAAAAACATATTCCCCAATAAATAGATGTTTAGTCTGTTTTTTATTGATTTTATATACATAACAGTTTTATTACAACAAACATATAGCCCCAAACTAATTATTTTTATACTTATCATTTCAAAAAGTATTGCATTGGAATTACTCTAGGACTCTTATGTCATGCTAATTTTGTACCAGGACTTTAGGTAGATGATTAAAAATATTCTAGCATTTGCATAATTTAACAGATTAAGAAGAAGTATTTAGAAAAACATTCCAGGGCAATTTACTTGTTTTGAACATCTGGTTAACAGCTGTAGTAATAAAAGTTAACACAGCAGTAACCATCTTTTACACTGATCTCCCATGCACACACAAACACTAGGAAGGATTAACTACTATTAATTCTTGCTTCCTTTTGCTATAAGAATTTGCCTAAAAAGGGAAAAGAAGATTTGAGAATTCGTTTTCTTTTTAAGATTTTTAGAGTGAGGGGAAGGGAGGGAGAAAGAGAGGCAGAGAAACATCGACATGAGAGAGAAGCATTGAGGTTGCCTCTGGTAGGTGTCTCCACAGCAGGAAAAAACCCACCACCCAGGCATGTGCCCTGACCAGGAATCAAACCTGTGTGTGACCTTTCAGTTTGGGTGATGGCGCCCCACCCACTGAGTCACACCAGTCAGGACTAGATTTGAGAATTCTTAACTGTAGAATGTCATCTGAAATTTATATGGAAAATGTGAATAACACTGATTAAAATCAGATTTTAACTTCATATTAATTGAAAAAAGCTAACTTGACAGTTGATACACATAGTTATGATAGAATTTCCTTGAAATTTATATGGACACATTAATTTAATTTTTCAGGTTAATATTTTTCCCTTTACTTCTTTAAATTAAAAAAAATTATTGCTCAATTACACATTTTAAACAACAATGTTATAGTAGTGGTTAATATATTTAGCAGAATATTAATGTTGAATTAATTAGTAGATAAGGACTAAGCACACACAATTCTATATGTTTAATGTATTTGTTAGATTAAAAATTTTGTATGTACAATATATAAATATCTAAAGTATGTTTTAATGCTTCAAATTTTTACTTTTTCAAATCAATCTATTTGTATTTTTCTGTTTTTATTTACTATGTGGATTGATAACTTAGGGATCTTTCAATTAAAAATGTTAAATGAACTTGCATGCTCAGATCCTGGTACAAAACGGGTATTTTTTTCTCATTTGATTTTTAAAATAATCATTATAC
This sequence comes from Desmodus rotundus, assembly GCF_022682495.2. Lineage (NCBI taxonomy): Eukaryota > Metazoa > Chordata > Mammalia > Chiroptera > Phyllostomidae > Desmodus > Desmodus rotundus. The sequence goes on from NC_071397.1 coordinate 27,994,937, forward strand.
TCTCAGTTATTAGAAAACACTGAAAGTCGGTGTAGCGAATTTTCCAATGAAATAATTCAAATCATTCAAATTTATACCCCTTCTTTTTATAATTTTATTCCCATCTTCAGTCCACATTCTCAATCCATGGGTGAAACCTTCTGTGGATCAAAAATATGTGGGAAAAAAAGTTACATTGTTGTCGATGTGCATTATGTAGTTAGGCTTACTTACAATGGCTTCTGTATTAAACAGGTACAGACTTTGTTTCTTGTCATTATTCCCTAAATGGTATAGTGTAACAACTATTTATACATTTACATTAGGTATTATGAGTAATCTAGAGGTGATTTAAATTATAGGGGAGGCTGTGTGTAGGTTATGTACAAATACTACACCATTTTATATAAGGGACTTGAGCATCCCCATGCTCTGGCATCTGTGGGAGTCCGGGAACCAGTTCTTCGTGGAGACTGAGGAATAACTATATCTAAATTTCTAGGCATACAAAAGGAATACTTAGTAGAATGGAGACAAAGTTAAATTTCTTGTAAAGTCAACCATAATGGACTTATCTGAAGATGTCTCATCTCGAACTAAATGCTTCAGTAGCATAGCAAGATATTTTATTTTATACTTATATAGTAATTCTTGTTTTTAAGCTTTTGTCAACAAATAGGATTGAGTTTTGCCATGTGCTTCTTCTCTTTAGCAAAAAGTTAATTTAGTTCATGTCATGTTACAATGGTTGTAGGTGGCATATAAAGAATTCATTTGAAATAAGTAATTGGTTGAAAGTAAATCATGATTCATGTTTTCCTTCTTAGTTTAAGATCATGTTGCAAAAATGAAATTACATATAATAAAAGCATATACATAGCATGTCAGTGTGATGTAGTATACTGAATTCACTGATTTTATATAAAAACGTTTGTTTTGCAACTTAATTTTCTGGAAGTGTCTCTAGGTATGCTATTATATGAGCTAGTAATGGCAAACAGTATTTATCACATATAATATGTTCTTGGCCTTGAACTCAGAGTTCTGTAATAGAAATAAGGAATATATTTAATAAATACCCAAAATAAGTTTATTTAAGATTTTTGCTGTTGTTGGGGTGAAGCAAACACTCTAAGGGGTCAAATAGAAAGGATCAATGTGCCCATGGCCATTAGGATTTAGATTGGACTTTCAGAGATTGGGAAGAATATAATTTAGGTGAACGAAACAGCTTTAACAAGGTTCTTAAGGGAATGGTTACGGACTATGGAGTGGTATAGAGACTGGTGTAGAGCTATGGGTGCTGTGTAGACTGAGGTGGGATAGATTAGACAATTCTTTATTTAGTCTAGGAAACTTGGATTTTAATTTGAAGAGAACAAAGCACCTTAGAGGGAATTTGATGATCATGGTGGGAGGCAGGCAAGCAATTATCATGAAAGTAGAGGTTGAACAAGGTTTAAGTTAGCAGGATTTTACTATCTGGGTAGAGATATAGGGTACCGGATGCCTTAAGCAGACCAGTGATAGGACTTCTGCAATAATCCAAAGATAATGTAACTAAATCAATAGTAACCAAAACGCAATGATGAAAAGCAGTGTGATCAGTTTGAAATATTTAAAATGATGTAAGGAGATACATGTTTTAAATGAACTACCAGAGGGAAAGGAAAGGCTTGAGTTTTCATGATTATGGCATAGGCACAAGTTAGAAATTTGCCAAGGCGGGAGCTTATTCAAGTAAAATATAGTTCTGAAATGATGAGTTTGAGGTTTTGGCAGATAATTAAATTAGCAATATCCTCTGAAAAAGCAATACTTTCATATTATAGTTCTGTCACTTAACAGCTATGGGACTCGCCACATAAATAATTATACAAATCTAAGGAGCTCACAGTAGTTGTTTTCATGTAAGGGTGCTTAATAAATTTTGGAGGAACATAGTAAATAGTTGGAGAAAGTAATCTAAATTAATTGTCAGAGGAATAAATTATTCTGTGTGACTAAAAATGACAATAATCTAAGATGGAGAATTGAGGTGAAGTTTACAGGGCAGGCGAGGATTCCTAGGAGTCCTCAAGAGCAGTGATGAGGTGAAAGGAAAAAGATCCTCAGGCTGAAGTAAAGAATTTTGGGTGAGGATTTAGAAGCTGTTGTCACAGGACATGCATTTTAGAAGCTGTATTTTTTTTTTAAAGCATTGTGGAATCTAATGTTTACAATAAAAATAGGTCCTGGCCAGGCGGCTCAAGCAGTTGGAGCATCATCCCGCACACCAGAAGGTTGAGGGTTTATTCCTGGTCAGGGCACGTATCTAGGTTGTAAGTTTGATCCCTAGTCTGGGTACATATGGGAGGAAATTGAATGATGTTTCTCTCTGTAAAATAAATAAATAAACAATCTCAGATGAGGATTAAAAAATAGTGCTATGCAATGTAAAAACAGTAAGAATAGTCAAAATATAAAACTTTTTCTTCTTTCAGTATTTCTTAAACACTGCTTTTTTGGGGTCATTGAGTTAAAGATCAAGATCTCTGTACACAGAAATGGCAAATATGTGTTTTTAAAATAATGTCAGAATATAAAATCCACCCATTCTAGAGAGTTTATCATATATAAACTATCATTTTCAGTCTTGCTAAACAATCTATTATGCACACACATTAATGTTATCATAATAGACATGAAAGTAGTGCTTATCACTTTCCTTTATTGACTTTCACAAACTAACTATAAAATCACTATTCTAGAATGTCAGGGGGCTTTAACGCAGTCCCCCGGTCCACCATGGATGAAGAATAAGTCTACCAAGACATGATCTGCTTGGGGAGGAGAGGTGGCCATCTCTCAAAGGAGAAGGGCCCAGAGCCTTTCCCTCCATGGGCTTTTATTAGGTTCATTCACATAGGAATGCAGATAAAGCTCATCAATCATTGTCAGCCAGTAAGAGTTAAACAATACAGGATTTACAGAGAACTTTGAGGGCTTATTCTGAGTTACAGCCAATTAGTTGGAGGGCCATAACACTTTAGGCGCCAGACTCATCTCAGGTCTGGACCCTTATCTTTTAAGCTGAGGGTACAAATTAAGTAGGTTTCACAGGAATGTATGTATTTTTCTTAGGCCTGATTCCCCAGGGAATCCGCCCCTCCCAGCACAGGACTGCACTGCTCTCTGTTATTGCTTCAGGCTTAAGTCAGACCTGAGAGAAGTAAGGCAGTCAAGAGATTAGGAGACTTCTTGCAGACAGAATGAGGACTCTGGCTATTTCAAAGTCAAGGGGCAAGGGTCCATCACCCCCTTTTTCTACAGCCCCCCGAGTCCTTCCCTGCGAGTTTATTCTTGGTGACCAGAACCTGTCTTAGGTTGATCCTCCCTTGAGGATTCTTACCCGTCATTGGCTAACTGGCCAAGCTCAGGGCCAAACAGGGTGAAGTAGGCAGAGGTGGCACTTCTGCCAGGGAGATACACTTTGTCTCCTTAGTGGCTTATGGTCCCAACTCTGACTCAGCCTTAACCATGGGGGGTTACAGCCTCTGAGACCAAGCAGGGTGGTTCCCAACACTAGAATATTCACTTATGGGGAGGATGAAAAGAAAAATAATTGACACCCAACATTTCAAGAATCGGTGTTATTTCCATAAAAGTCCTAGAGGAAAACATTGGCATGAAAATCTCAGACATTCCATGCAGCAAAATCCTCACAGACACGTCCCCTAAAGCAAGGGACATAAAGGAAAGAATATGAACAAATGGGACCTCATCAAAATAAAAAGCTTCTGCATGGCTAAAGAAAACAGCACTAAAATACAAAGAGAACCAACAGTATCAGAAAACATATTTGCCAATGATACCTCAGACAAGGGCCTGATCTTCAAAATATATAAAGAACTCACATGACTCCACTCCAGGAAGACAAACAACCCAATTAAAAAATGGGCAAAGGACTTGAACAGACACTTCTCCAAGGAAGACATACAGAGGGCCCAGAGACATATGAAAAGATGCTCAGCATCACTAGCCATCAGAGAGATACAAATTAAAACCACAGTGAGGTACCATCTCACACCAGTCAGAGTGGCCAACATAAACAAATCAACAAACACATATTGGAGAAGATGCAGAGAAAAGGGAACCCCAGTGCACTGTTGGTGGGAATGCAGACTGGTGCAGCCACTGTGGAAAACAGTATGGAATTTCCTCAGAAAACTAAAAATGGAACTGCCCTTTGACCCAGCAATTCCGCTGCTGGAATTATACTCTCAGAGCCCTGAAACACCAATGCAAAAGAACCTATGCACCCCAATGTTCATAGCAGCACAATTTACAATAGCCAAGTACTGGAAGCAACCTAAGTGCCCATCAGCAAATGAGTGGATCCAAAAACTATGGTACATTTACACAATGGAATTCTATGTAGCAGAGAGAAAGAAGGAGCTTATACCCTTTGCAACAGCATGGATGGAACTGGAGAGTATTATACTAAGTGAAATAAGCCAGGCGGTGAGGGACAAATACCATATGATCTCAGCTTTAACTGGAACATAATCAACAAAAGAAAACAGCAAACAAAATATAACCAGAGACATTGAAGTTAAGAACAATCTAACAATAGCCAGGGGGAAGTGGGGAGGGGGCAGTGGGGAAATGGGATTACAGGAACTACTATAAAGGACACATGGACAAAATCAAGGGGGAGGGTGGAGGTGGGGGAGGGAGGTGGGATTGGCTAGGGTGGGTTGGAGGGATGGGGAGAAAAGGCAGACAACTGTAATTGAATAACAATAAAATTTTTTAAAAAAGAATTGGTGTTATTTATATCATGAAAAAAATGTCTCTAAGGTTTTTTTTTAGGTATGATGTAATCTTACATTCATTTCATCAGCCTATATCATTATACAAAGCAATAAAAACTAAAATAGAAAAATTTTAATAACATATTTTCTTTTAGTAATTTCAGTTCATTTTCCTCAAGTTTCAGAATCAGACAGGAAGAAAACTTGATTTTAAGAAAGAATTTAGATGGCCTTTCATAAACAATAAGTTATAATTTGTGTTCATTATGTTTCTATGTAGAACTGTAACTACCATTTCCCAAACAGTTACCAGAATATTTTAAAAAGCTGTTTGAAGTATTTCCTTATTTTGGAATCAACATTGTTTTAGAATTTTAAAAATGTATGGTTTACAAAAAATTGCACAGTATTTATGCATAAACAAATATATTTTAGTATTTGAATAAATCTTTGTTATGTATGAATAACTTTAGGGATTTTCAATTTAAGGTAATAGGATTAAAATTATCCATCCAGGTCCATGCGGCTGGCTTCATGCCTTTTAAATCACCTGGGTTTGCTGAAATCGGCCATTAATATCTGTATATGTTATGCCTGTAGAGACAGTGGTAAAAATTAAATTATTATGAAAGAAACATTTTACCTTTAAAGAAGATAGGATTATGAATAGCTCACTTGAAACTTTTGCTTTTATTCTTTGGCAGTCATTAATAGCTTTGAATAGAAATAATTTTAAAATAGAAATGCAAAAACTCTCAATGAGCAAATAGCCTTGATTTCCACATGAATTAAATATGAAGAGCAGAGTATGTGGCCTTCCATTGTTTAGTCTTCATCTAGAAAATGTGTTACTAAATATGTGAAAGCCTAAGATGAATCAAGTATTTTAGTGTATATAGTATGGTTTGTTTTCTTTAGGGTTTACATTATCTATAAATTACAAGTAGCCTAACCAAAACATCTGCAGTGTGTCAGTTTCTGTGCAATTCAATTTTCACTAAAAGCATGAGAGTCAATAGGAAAATCACCCTGTCAGCAAAACTTGAACTTAAAAGTTCCATTCATGGGGTAAAAGGATTATTTTTAAATGCAGCAGAACATAGTGATATGTGTCATTTCTGTTAATGATCAGTGTTCTCATTTATCCTAATTTATTTTCTTTTCCCTTGTATGTTCTACATTTGTAAAATAGAATAATTTTAAGCACATTTTTTATATTTTAAAATACCATCAATACATAAAGCAAATGGACTGTCACCCTCAAAAACCTTATTTTGGGGGTAATATGAAAATATTTGAAAAGCGTGTGAGATTTAGTTTTCACGCAGGTCTGGCCCAAAGGAGGAAGCAGAGAATAAGAGATGAAGTGCTGCTCGAGGGTTTACAGTGGCAGACCCGTGATCTGCGTCAAGGCGGCCTCTGGCCTGAGCGCGTGCCCTTCACCTCCGCCCTTCACTGCCTCCAAATCTCTGCTGGAAAATTACACAGGAGGAGGACAAGTGAGGGAGGTCCAGGGGTAGATGATGGATGGAGTATGGATTCAAGTAAGCTATCAGAACAGCTTTCATCAGATTTTAGAGTCTTACTAAATCTTTCTCTGTTTCCCCTTTTTTGGGTGTTGCTTGGGGACATATTTCTCAGTTTTTAATGTTCACCTGCTTAGTGTGTAAATCAGATTAGGCCTGTTTTGTCTCAGGATCTCTTCCCTAGGTGTTACATTCAGTCCTCCCTACCGACCAGGATATTTTAGGGGACTGTGCGTCCTGCTGAGGAGTGAGAGTGAAGCACTCCTCTGTATCAACCAACACTCCTCAGGTCATGGTATTTGGTGTTGATGGTTCTCTGTAGTCGCAGTTTGAGAGGTCATGGTGGTTTCATTTCTTTGCTGAAAATGGAGTTAGTCTTCCCTTTACTTTTACTTTATTGTGCCCATTGTGTTTCAAGGATTGAGAAAAGGTAAGGAAAATTGTTGGTCTTCTGTGGCCTTTAAGTGGAGTTCAAAATATTTTTCTCAGAAAAATATTTATCTAAATTAAAATTCTAAGATCTTAGTGCAGCTTGTATACATCTGGAGGAAACACACACACACACATCTATCCCACAGAGCTATGTTGAGGTGTAAAGAAGCTGACAAGCATGTGCAGTTTTCAGCCAAGTACGATACACAATAATAATTACACAATAATGCTTCACAGGCATCAATGTGACTTCATCACATAGTTGGGGCTTTTACTTTTGGCTAATATTAAATATATTTTTATTTCATTTTAAATTCTGAATTCAAATTAATAACTATAAATCATTTATTCTGAATTTTAAATTGATGAAATAAAATAATTGCAATAATTGATATTTAATCTTTGGAGTGAAATTTAATATCAGTGTATTTATGTAGTAAGCTTTGACATTATGAAAAGGTGTCACCATATTGATATACTATAAATTTATATCACACAAGCATAAATATATCAATGTCTAATTTCTACTTTCCTAAGTTTAGTAATGCAACATGATCTCTTAAAAGTTTATCTAACATTGAATGATCAATAGATATATTCTTAGCTTTAATATAGTGATGTTTAATTATTTGTCTGTACCCCAGCTAGAATATATTCATAGGCTTTATTTACCCTGACCTTAGATAAGGCACTTCCTGTCTGTGTGTCTCGTGTTTATCATTATTAAAATATATTGTATGCTGGAGGCAATTCGTCTTAGGACGTTTGAGGAGTTGACATCTTATTTACATAGAAAGAGGAAGGATTTTCTGATGTTAATAATGTGCTTTCTTTGATTAATTTTCATTTGTAATTGTCAAAATATTTTAGGTGAAAATATGCTTTAGGTGCAGCATAATGTGATAATAAAAGTGAAGGAATTTTAGTAGATGTGACACATTATAAGACTTGGAAGAAAGCAATGTTTTTTCACCACAAATACCTGTACTTAACAAGTAGACATAAGTAAAAACAAACAGCTATAAATAAAAACTGCCGTTACACAAATATGTATACACAAATTAATTTAGTGTCACAGGGGAAATTTAAATAAAAATCTTATCTTCTTGTTTTTGAGAAGTTTACCATATATCTTTTAGGGCTGACAAATCAAATCTAGAGGAAATGCTAAAAGAACTATGATTTAAATGTTCCTTGAGAGGGCAGTGATAATAGTATAGCTCTTGGTCTATTATACAGGGGGAAAGATGATTTCAACTTTAAATGACGTATGAGCTGGAACTTGAGGGCGCCTATGATTCCAGCCTATCTCAACAAGAGGAAGCTCTTCTGGGCAGAGGCACAGCCTAAGTAAGAGAATAGAGAGAGGCACAGAGAACAGGAGGGAGAAGAGAACTGCATTCAGTGGAACTTGCCATGGAAATATTAGCTCAGGTTAATCTTTTTTTTTTTTTCAGATTACCAGAACCAGTTAAGCAAAAGAGGCATCATTAAAAGCCAAGTGGTTTTAGCTTCAAATCATATGGTTTTCCAAAACTGTATTGGAGGAGCAGAGGAACATGCTTCATGTTCATAGATGAGTTAGGTTTTGCCTGGGGCACAGGGTGTAGATCAGAGAAAGATATAAGCTAGGAAAGTGAGTTTAAAGTTAAGGTTTTGGACACTTTTAGATGTACACATCTGCATAATTTTCCAAATTTTGAAAATTAATATAAACCAATTCTAACTTTAATACAGTTTAGTTATAAAGAATTGATTTTGTCAAGGTAAATTATTTTTTTTTTCTGAATTCATAGTTAGAAAGTGCAGGTGGTAGCTAGGAGTAAAATAACCTCTGTTGGGGAGAGGGAGATTTCCTCACTTTCTATGCTTCTTTAGTTTACAGCTGGACCAATAATAAAATAATAAAATTGACACAAGACTAAATTAACAGGAGGAGAAAAAAACTTTAATATATGCACACAGAAGAATCAAATATGATGCTCAGATCATAAAATATGACCCAAAGATATGTTCAAACTAGGCACCTTTTTATACTTTTTAGAAAAAGAAACAATAAATTTGTGAGAAATTGACAGGACAAAGAAAGTTAGTGACTATTGGAAATGAATCTAAGCACAATTTGGGTATTCATTAGTGAAGAATCTGAGCAAAGCTTGAGTAAGTAATACAAAGTTTGTTTATATACATCTTTTTGGCTCTGGACTTTATAACACTTATGATAGCTTGTCTTATTTTATTAATTTTTATTGTATTTTTCCCATTTCTAGAGCCTCCACCCATTCCCCTGCCCCTTCAATCACCACACTTGTCCATGTCCACAAGTCCTTTTCCTTTTTTGCTCAATCCCCCCAGCCTCTAACCGCCCTATCTCCAATAGCTGTCATCCTGCTCTCTATTTAGGAGCCTGTCTCTGTTTTGCTTGTTGATGTTATATGGTATTTGTCTTTCTCTGACTGGCTTATTTCACGAAGTATAATGTTTTCCAGGTCCACCCATACTGTCGCAAAGGGTAAAGTTTTCTCCTTTTTTTATGGCCAAGCGGTGTTACATTGTGTAAATGTACCATAGTTTTTTTATCTACTCATTTAATGATGGACACTTGGGCTGCTTTCAAATCTTGGCGATTGTAAATAATGCTGCAATGTACATAGGGGTGCATATGTTCTTTCAAGTTAGTGTTTTGTGTTTCTTCAGATAAATTCCCAGAAGTGAAATCAATGGGTCATAAGGCAGTTGCATTTTTACTTTTTTGAGGTATCTCCATATTGCTTTCCACAGTGGCTGCACCAATCTGCATTCCCACTAACAGTGCAAAGGGCGGTTGTATTTAAGGGGACAGAGGAGACTCAGAGAACTCTTCCTGCTCCTGCTGTTTTTCACATGACTTTAGTTTGAAATAATCAATATACTATTGTGGAATACCTTAAGGCAGCCTGCATTGGGCCCTGACACCTCCATTATTGCTAGTGATTTAAAGTTCAAGCTTAAAGTCATGTTTCCTTTTGATGATTTTCTAATTAGATTTATCATAATCTAAAAATTTTAAAGAATTATGGAGGGGTCCTTTCTCTTTGCCATCTCACCATTTGGCTTTCCACACACCACCAATACTTATTTCTTTGTTCCACTTTTGCATTTGTATAAAAAATATATTATACATATTTATTCAAAATGTTTTGACCTAAATAGTACCCTCTTTTAATATTGTCCTCTAACATTTTATTGTTTGTTTCCCAAATGAAAGTACTCTTTCTTATAAATGGTGTTACCTTTCTAGAATGCTAATGCAATAATGAAACTAATACAGCTAAATCATGGCCAAAGAACTGCTATTTAAACATCTACCTATGTTGTGAATCTGTTTCAAGCTACATTATTATGCACATGCTTTTGTTTTTAATATTTATGTGGTTTCCATTCCTTCCTACCTAAATTGTAAAACCCCCCAGGATGGTGACAGTATCTCACTACTTTTATGTCCTCCATATATCTTGGTACAATGTACTTTTTAAAGTATGAGTGTTGAATTAATGATGCAGTTATGTGCATATTATTTGAGTCATGTGACATCTCTAAGTTACCAAGGATCTTGAGTCTATTAAGCCTACACTTAAACGACACTAGCTTCCTTAAAAAGGATAAGCTTATTGTAAATTCTGATAGTCTGTAATTTAATTTCCAAAAAAAAAAATAATGCAGTTACTCGGGAGCCAAGCATTTCAGAATATTGTTTATTCTAATCACATTTTGCTGCTTATTACCAGTTAATCTTAAATAAATCCTATTCTGTGCACATCTTTTCTTTTTGGCAAAGGGTACACATAAAGAGTAAGTATTTCATATATTAATTTTTGGCAAGAATACTTACTTGATATTGGCAAAGTTCTGTTGTTTCTTTTATTCAGATATTTGTACTTCTTAAATGCCTCAAACAATATGTGTATAATATAAAACTGAAATTTATTATTTTATGCTGCATATGGATTTTTTAAGTAGTAAAAGATTTATTGTCCTCAGTACATTTCTACTGGTTCTGGCTGAGTACAAATCTTTGATACTCTCAGTTTTCTTAAGAATTATTTTCTTGAGTTATTTTATTTTATTACTTTAGACTCTAACTTAGAACCTTATTCATGGGATGTTACTTCGCCTTTTTACTTTTTTCCCCACCTAAATATTTCAAGGGAATATTTAGAATTTATTGGTATAAATGGAACCATAGGAATTTTTCCAGTAATTTCAAGTAATAGTAAAGAGGGTTACATAAAAAGATACATCCAAATTTCTTTACTGGTTTTATTCACTTACATGAAATTTTTAAAAATAAATCCATAGCATGAAGTATAATCCAGAAAAAACACCTGATATTGAGAATCTATCCATTAATTAAGCCATCATAGAGAATGCCATCTTGTCTGTTTAAGTCATACTGAATCAAAAGAGAGGCCAAACTATCTTTGCTCACGAATGACCTTTGTTTTTTATTTTGCTCGCTGATTTAAAGCACATTCTCAGTTGTTTGCATAGAGGTGGAATCTTAGAGCACAGGTCATGGCTGTGCCCACCACATATTTTGGTTGCCTCTCAGCGTTTCCAAAGTTAATTTAATTTTATGTGCAGCTTTGAATTTCTAATTTTTCTGAAAAAAGAAATCAGAGGTTTCAAAACCACTAGGCCAGCATTTCCACAGGACGTTTGCCTGGAGCCTAAGGCTTCGGCTCCCTTTAGAGGGAGCACAGGCGTCACCGTTTTATCACCCACCCACTATCCCATAGACATGGGCCACTCCCGGGCCCCTGTAAGCTTTTGAGCTTGTGGTCTTTGCTGTAGAACATATGAAAGAGAGGTAGACAGAATGAACACCTGTTTTTTTTTTTTTTAAAGTAGCATTTATTGGGAATGTGAGTGTGATTAGAGGAAGGTTGAAGGGGGGAAAGATATGAATATATTCAGGTTCAAATCATTATTTTCAGGATTCCTGTCTGTTGGATCTAACAGCCAATTTTGCATCTATCCTTTTTTATGAATTATTCATACTCATTAATTTTATTATGATTTTTAATATCCAAGATTGTAAGTATTATAAAAATGTTAACACTTCATTAATTCCAGGATTTGGTTAAAATCTAGAATTTGCAAATTAAAGTGCTAGTAACAACATCAAAGAAACATAATAATAATAACAATAACAATAATAAACATTTCAAAAAGGATATTATTTCAAGTTGTGCAGTAATTTACCTGACAGGTCTTTTGTTGTTATGCACATGAATGCAAAGGCTGGCTTTTCGTAACTGCATTTCTTTCAAATCCCTATCCCAGTTTAAATTAATTATATAGGTTTTTATATGTACAATGATAGCTCTTTAAAATATTTATGCCAGAATTCTGTAACTTTCAAATTGTATAGGAGACACTTTCATAAAGTTAAGTATTTGTTAGATTACTATGGAAATATTCGAGGTAGGCAAAAAAATCATTGGCGTTGATAGTGTATTAGTTTGGGTAATGTTTGCTGTTGCAACAAATTCCCAAGTTTTAGTGGCCGAACACAGCGGAATTTTATTTCATGCTCATGTAACATTTCAGTGAAAACATTTCTGGTTTATGGGTGGCTTTCCTTCAGGGGGATACATGGATTCAGATTTCTTCCTTGTGCCTCTGCACCCCTTAGTGATATGGAGCCTTTTATACCCAAGTAGGAAAGAAACCTTGTAGAGGAGGCACACCTTCTCTTATGAACTACAAGTGCCATTTCCATTCACATTTTTATTGGCAAATATTAGTCAAGCCTATCCTTCAGATTAATGAATCTTTCCATTTGTAACCTCAGTCTCTACTGATTACAGTGACTCTGAACAGTATGGAGGTCAATATTATTTTCAATTGAGAAATAAACAAAAAAATGAGAGTATGTTTTAAAATGCATCGTCAAAAAAGCCCCTCAATTCAGTTATTTTTCCATAGGAAAAAAAATGTAAACAATTAAAACTAGTATAACAAATAATGGAAAAATATTCTTCATAGTTATGTATTGTTGTCAGATGAATATAGAAGGAAAAAAAGGATGCAACAAAAAATTTTATATACCTGTTTGCCATTTGTGTATCTCTTTTCAAAGCAATGCCTATTCAAGCCCTGGCTGGTGAACTGAGCGCTGGCCTGCAAACCAAAGGGTCACTGGTTTCATTCCCAGTCAGGCCACATGCCGGGGTTGTGGGCCAGGTCCCCAGTTGGTGGCATGTGAGAGACAACCAGTTGATGTATCTCTCACACTTTGATGTTTCTCTCCCTCTGTTTCTCCCTCCCTTCCCATTTCTTTAAAAATAAATAAAATCTTTTAAAAAAGAAATATCTATTCAAGTTCTTAGCCCATTTAAAAAATCAGATTGTTTTTCTTTTTATTGAGTAGTTGGATTACCTTATATATTTTGGATATTGACTCTTTATCAGATAAAAAGTTTGCAAATATTTTCTTCCATTCTGTAGGTTGTTATTTCACCCTGTTGATTATTTCCTTTGATGTGCAGAAATGTTTAGTTTGATATAATCCCACTTGTCCATGTTAGCTTTTGTTACCTGTGTTTTTGGTCATATGGAAGAACTCACTGCCCAGACCAATTTCAAGAATCTTTTTCTGTATATTTTCTCCTATTAGTTTTATGATTTTGAGTTTTACATTTAAGTCTTTAATCCATTTTAAGATGATTTGATTTCTGTATATGGTGTGAGGATAAGTGTCCAATTTCATTCTTCTGTATGTGGCTATCATTTTGTCAACATTATTTATTGAAGAGACTTCAATAAATAATTCTTCTTGTCTTACTGTGTATTCTTGGCACAAAGTCTAAGAGCATTGAACAGTAGATGTATGTTATTATTTCTGGACTCTCTGACTGTTCCATTGGTCTATGAGTGTGTCTTTATGCTAGTACCATACTACTTTTATTATTGCAGCTTTGTGATGTATTTTGAAACCAGAAAGAATGATGCATCCATCTGTGTTTGGCTATTCTGGGGCTTTTGTGGTTCCATATGAACTTAAACGTTTTGTGGTTTTTTTTCCTGTTTCTCTGAAGAATGTCACTGAGATTTGATAGGGGATTGCATTGAACTATAGTATGGACAGTTAAACAATATTAATTATTTAAAGCAATGAACAGGGGCATCTTTAAATATGTATGTCTTCTTTAATTTTCTTTATTAATGTTTCATAATTTTCATTGTATAAGTCTTTCAATGCTATATGTTTATTCCTAAGTATTTTATACATTTTGTTTGCTATTTTGAATGGAATTGTTTTCTTAAATTTCTTTTCATTAGTTTGTTGGTGAAGCTGTAGAGAAAAGAGAGCCCTTGTACACTGTTGGTGGAATGGAAACTGGTACAGCCATAGGGAAAACAGTCTGGAGGTTCCTCACACATTCAAGACAGAACTACTGTGTGATCCAGCACTCCCTCTTCTGGGCAGATAACCCAAAAGAAATAAAATCAGAATCTCAAAGAGACATCTGCACTTTCAACCTCATTGCAGCATTATTCACAATATCTAAGCTATGAAAACAATCTAAGTGTCTGTGGATGGATGAATGGATAAAAATGTTATGTATATATATAAAATAAGGTATCATTCCACCTTGAAAGAAGGGAATCTTGCCATTTGTGACAACATTAATGAACTGGAAGACATTATGCTAAGTGAAATAAGCTAGACACAGAGAGACAAATACTACATGATCTCCCTTTAAATGTGGAATTGAAAAAAGTGGAACTCATAGAAGCAGAGACTAGAACTGTGGTAGCCAGGTGCTGGAGAATGGTGGAAATGGGGGTTGACGCTGGTGAAAGGGACCAAAGTTTCAGTTGTATAGAGCGACTGAGTTCCGGAGATCTGATGTACAGCCTGGTAACTACAGTTAATAATACTGTATTATACACTTGAAATTTGCTAAAACAGTCATCAGAAAAAAATCATAGCTATGTTAGGAGCTGGGTATGTTAATTAGCTTGATTGTGGTAAATATTTCATAATGTGTACATACATTGAAACATCACATTGTATGCCTTAAATATACACAGTTTTTATTTGTCAATATCACCTTACTAAAGCTGGAAGAAAAAAAAAAACAATATCCTAGAGAACAGAAAAAAAGAAAGGCAGACAGACGGAGGCAGTTACAATAATAAGCCTATTCAAACTCTGCGGAGGGAAGAATGAAAGAGACTAACGGTGGCCAGCACGGAGAAAGGCAGGTTTTGAAGTGTGTGCTGGAGGGCGGGCCCAGCTATGCACTGGTAATGGGCTATATGGCATTCTGGACTCAGTGTATTTGAAATGTGGTAGAGCTGGTTAACCTTGGTAAGAGTGCTTCAGTTCCTTTAATCCTAAAGCCTTTGAGGCTTAACTCTGAATGGAATAACGACAGCAAGCCAACAGGGTAGAAATTAATTTCTAAGCCTAGGGATCAGGAACCAGAGGGACCAAATGGAATCAATTGCAATTGGTCTCATAGTTCACCTCTCCTTTGAGGCATACATTCAGGTACCTATGAGGTAGAGGAAATATATATATATATATGTATATATGCATATATAATTATATGTATAAAATTTGTTTATATATATGCATATATAAAATTTGGAAATTCAAGTATTGTTAGATTTATTTCCTATTTCAGAAATGTGGGATTGCAGGGTTACCATCAGAGACTCTTATCTCATATCCCGTAACTTACACAGAGTGTGGGAGATCTATTTATCAGTAATACAGGAAAATAGCATAGAGGATAATAGTGATTTCAATAGGATATTTTAAAGTCATCCAAAAAAGAAAAAGATTCAAGGCTATGCGGTAAATGCACCTGTTTTCCTATTCATTACACTTGCAGCTCTTGCTAACCTGTAATAGTTAAAATGAATTATATAGCCTTTGAAAACTCTAAACTATTACATAAAATAGTGCAATTTCAGTCTTTATGACTTTCTTACTCTATTATCTAATTAAAGTTCTGCTCTAATTCTGTGACATTACTATTTTAGCAGAAATTAAATGTAAGTTATCTCAGTGATAAAGTTGAAAACATATTAGGACATTTTTAAAGCAACAAGTTTTGTGTGTTTTTTTGTATTGTTTTGCTTGGTTGTGTTTTTTTTCTTCTAAGACAAAATCTCTTCAGTGAGTTGTGTCATTACTCTAAAACATCAGACTTTTTCTACATCTGTTGAAATGCAATGAATTAAGTTAATAGGTTTCTTTTAATGAGGTCAAATTCCTAGCCTTCAGCCATTTAACACCTGGATATTTGGATGAAGGAAAAAAAAACTTCTGACAGGCTGGAGCTATAGTCATAGAGGTTGGTCCCAAAGAACCTCAGTTTATCAGAAGATGTGTTCAAGTTGTTGTGAGCATTGGTTGACAGTTTACAAATATTCTACTAATCATGGTGATCTGATTTTTCAGATTAGAAGTAATAAAAGACTATCATGGTAATAATTCCACATAATGTGACATTCATTGCCACACAAAATCTTCTAGACATCCTGCATTTTAGGGGAAAAGCTATTTCCATAATTTTCATGGGAAAATTGATTCATTCCAGAAGTAAGTGACTTCCCAAATTACACAGGTGACTCTGGATTTAAAACCAAGTATGTCTACACCCAAAACCTAATGTCTTCCAACGACACCTCTCTAATAATCCTCTGTCTGAGAACAATGCTCCGTTACAGTTCAGTTCATTACTGGGTGAAGGACATGGCGATATTATATGTTTTTTTAATTTCTACGGTATGATTAGTATGCATATTTTAAAATAGAATGTTTCCAAAATTTTTTGTAGAAAATAAATTAAATGCAATCTGTTGGCACATAAATGAGAAAATTTCAATTTCATGGAACATTTATATAGATGAAAATGCACATTTCAGGACTACTACATCTATATCAGCAGAATCCAGAACTCTCAGAATACAAGTGCACTGTTTTCCAGTTATTATTTTGTTAGTTTTTCATATTAAGTTATTATTCACTCTCCATTAATTTGGGTCCTCCAGAACCAATAATAGAAAAAGTACTTCAAGTGTTTGATTGATGCAGTCTGTTTTCCTTGAAATAATTTTATTTTACCTCAAAATTTGAACTTCCTTGAAGACAAAACTATTATATAAATGAAGAAAATCCAAGTACCCTGAAGACTGAAATTAAACCTAAGAAAAAATATTTATTTAGGACAATAAATTAATATTTTATTATATTGATACATTTTTTCAGTCATGCAATACATTGCACAAATTAATTGACAGAAAATAAAGTTAGTTTAAAAACTCACTTCCCATTATATACCAAATGAAGTTTCAGAAGTATTAATGAATTTAAAAAATATAAAATAATTATTAAAGAAATTTTTGTGATTATCTGGTCTTAGTGGCAGTGGGATTTTTACCATAAAAAGCAAAGGAAGAAACATTAACAAAATAGTTAAGTATAGTTTACTCCACAAAATTAAAATTTAAGATTCTTAAATAAAAATAGCTAATGTTTGTTAGATTAAGGCTTAAGAGATACATGCTGGAATCATGTAAGTTGGTTTACCTATACATTTTTAAGTAATTTGATTTAAAATTTTTATTCCCATAATCTATTTTACTGAGGTAATCTGAGATGTTAAATATTTTTATGATGGTAGTATTTATAGTACACTGTTTTGGAAAACAAATATCAATGCCGAAATATTTGGGCAATAATTTTGATAATCATAAAGCAATATGATATAGCCATAAAACAAAGATAGTTTCAAAAGTTTTTGACATGGTACATTTATTTGCATCATTACTCCTACTAAATGTTAAGAAGCAGATTAATAAGTAGACAATTGTATTAAAAACACAGCATAGGTGGGAACTTAGCTCAAAAAAGGCTTGGAGATGAGAAGGTGTGGGCTGTGCTGGTGGATGTCTATTTCTTAACTGAAGTGCCTCCATGTATATTTTCTACTTATAGCAGGAGAATTTGGTCTGGCTCAGGTTTGGAACTGTTTTTTGAAAATGGTTTTGATTTAAAGTTTAAGAAATAGACAAGTGGATGGAGTGTCACTTAAAGGAACAAGCTTGTATGTTATGTCCCTCTTGCCTGTTCAAATCATCCTCATTTTATATGGCCATCCTGGTAGGCCCCCTTTCCCATTTCCATTTTTTGGTTTCTTTCCCCAAAAGCTGTGTGCAGGTAATTCTATGTGCCAGTGTGGAAAAAAAATTATACTTTTTAAGATTGATATGGGTGTAAGTAGCCACTCTTCTATCTTGGGTGTTTTTTTTTTAAATTCATGCCAAAGAGCATTATAATTTGTAAACTTAATTATGTCTTACATCTTATTAGCTTAGTAGTAGGAACTACACAGTTTTTAGGTGCAAGACTGTTGTTATAATACCAAGAAAAACATGTTGCATGTGTTATAAGGTTACATATTTTTAAAGAGCAGTATACAATAAAGAGATGAATTCATTGGTTAATTTAAAAAAATATATAAAAGACAACCACCATAGTAATTACTTTAGACTGTGAAATTATGAGGGCTTTTTCATTTACATGTTTTATATTTTTAAAGTTTCAACAGTTAATATGCATTACTTTATATTATGTAAATGTTTATATTAATAATATTGACTTGGTCACTGGAATCATGAATAATTTCAGGGTCTGGCAGCTAGAGTTGTGTTGATATTATAGGGCTTTTTGTTTCCATTTGATCTGAGATGTGGGACCAGTTGAGAGTTGTAAGCAGAGGAGTGATATCATATCTGACTTATATTTATTAAATACCTCTTAACACCGTCCTGCATTTAACCTTTAAGGTGATGTTATTCTGTCTGTGCGAATGTCATAAAAGGCACAGCGGATGCAATGGTGTATATGGGCCAGGCAGGGACAAAACCGGGCAAAGGTTGCCAGGTGCAAGTATATGGGGATGCCTACATTGTGTGAGTGGTGACAACACCAGTAAACTCAAAGGGCATCTGCTTTTTGCTCCAGATGATTGCTGTCATTTGAATCTGGGGCAAGTGTTGCCCTATCAATAAAAGCCGAAATTTAGATTTTTATATGAATTTTAAATTTTGCGACATGTGGCAACACAGATGTGGAATAAATCTAGCTTTGGAATGTTAGTTTACAATCTTTTTTTGTTATCATCATAGTGTCTTAAAATAATTTGTAATGTTCCAATATAATTCCTTGATAGCTCCCATGTCTGCCCTCAGTTTTCTCTGTCACTCTGGATTTAATTTACTTCATTTATCTACTTGTCTCTTATTTATTGATCTGTTTTGTTTCTAAGTCAACAAAATGCATTTCCTGTTTGCTTCTTAGTTTTAATTCCACTGCTCATTTTGTTACAGTTCCCTCTTAGTGTTAAAAAATAAAAAACAAACAAACAAACAAAAAACCCACTCTATCAGCTTTTCAATAATAATCTGGTTGGTTTACAGGCAGAAAGTTACAAAAGACATATTTTTTAGACCCTGAATGCTTAAATGCAGAATAGCACCAGTTCTTAAAATTTAATCTTACATTTTATAATGGGGTCATTGAAATCTGAATCACAGTGTCTGGCCTACTTTTT
Source organism: Desmodus rotundus (assembly GCF_022682495.2). NCBI lineage: Eukaryota > Metazoa > Chordata > Mammalia > Chiroptera > Phyllostomidae > Desmodus > Desmodus rotundus. The sequence goes on from NC_071397.1 coordinate 28,014,290, forward strand.
AAATTAGGCCCTCTCTTTTAATATAGCCTTTATTAAGAAGAACTTGATTTCCATTGGGAGAAAAATGAGAGCAATATGATATGAATTGCAATTATGAGAGATTCTAATGTTAATATAGGGGAGATTTTTCAGAAAAAAATTAAGGATGTGTTTACAATGAACTACACATATGTAGATTATATTTTGGAGCAGAGCCATTGTCATATACATTATAGCCACACAATTTAGTTTTAAGTTAATACTACTTATTGAAGTCACCATAAAATTCCATTTTTAGTAGTCAGTCTTTTAAAGTAGGAGCCTATACCTTTGTGTATTTTAAAAATATAGAATTATTGAACCAACGAGTGTTTGGAATTGGCTCCCAGAGTCAGAGTAAGATGGAGTGACATGCTGGACAAAACAGAGAATGGACATGTGTGAAGAAAGAAACCGTGCTTCACTTTCTTACTCCACTTGACCCCAAATATAAGTTCCACTTACACCCTGCAGGGAGAGACTGCAGAGAAACTGTGAATCCCTCTGATTGCACACATCCTGCACCGAGTTTTCTAGCAAGGTATTCAGTGGTTTACCCCTAAATAACTTAAGAAAAATCTCTAAATGTTAAGAATACTAACAAAAGGATGAAAAGGTAACTCAGAAAATGAAGATTTTCAGAGAGTTATAGAAAACTTCCAAACAGCTATAAATTATTAACCTGAGAGAAGTAAAAGAATATACTGCATCTCTGAAACAAAATGGAAATTATTAAAACATCAAAAAATAAGAAATAACTCTTAGAAATTAAATATGAGAAGCAAATAAAATTTTAATATATGAGGTCAAAATATAAAATTTAAGATAATAGCAGAAAAAGTACAAAGATAGACAAGGAAAAAGGAAAAAATTTAAAATGTATAGAATCAATCTACAAGATGCAATGTCTGACTGATTGGAGTTCCAGAAATTAAAAAATATCATGGGCAGAAAAGAAACAGGGTAAGTAACTCATTATTAAACCTTTCAGATTAACAGTTAAGGACATCAGTACCCAGATTTGGACGTAGTTCGCCAGTACCATAAACTGTAGAGCGTGTGTGTCATGCACATCATCATCAATTTCTGAACATTGGGAATAAAAGCGAGATCTTAAAAGTTCTCAGAAAAACAAACAGACAAAAGTAAAACAGAAAAACAGCTAGCACATAAAGAGTGAGGATAATAGTGAGTTAGAATGTCATTTCATGGCAACTTTATAAGCTAAACGTAAGATAAATCCTTCAAAATTTTCAGGTAAAATGATTTTCCACCGAGAATTCTATACCCAACTGAATAATGAATCCAAGATGAAGGATGACTATAGACATCTGAAGACCAAAAAAAAGACAAAGCATGCCTACCAGTATTCTTTCTCAGAAAGCTTCTAGGTATTCTACAGCAAAATGAGTTGTAAATCAAGAAGCAGGATGATAAGGGATCCAGGAAATGGAATTCACAGAGAGATGAAGAGGTTTTCCAGACTAAAGATAGAAGGAAGTCCTATGGTAATCTGTATCACAAACCTAGCAATCAGTGAGTCCAGGAAGAAACCCTGGAAGGGATGCCTCCAAGAGAAAAAAAGAATACCTCAGATATTTGGACATATCTAAAGATGTAGAAAAGTCCAACTCTAAATTTTAAGATACAGCTCAAATGTGATTTATTTCTGATTTTCTCCAATCCAGAAGCAAATTTATAATTCCTCATTTCTTATTCCATGTATTTACCCATTTATTATAGTTGCCCTCATAACATTAAATAGCTTTAAGGTATGCATGCCTAATTTACTGGATTGTGAGTCACTGGAGAACAGAAGCTGTAATTTATTCAACCATATAGCTGCATTGCCTATGAAAGAGCACATGGCATGGTAGGTCTTTAAAATGTTATGGAGCAGGCACTTATGCACTTGGATAGTCTTTGGCTGTTACTTCAACTTCAGAAAATATTTTGTTCTAGATTATTTAAACAGACTCATTTTATATTTATTTTTTTATTTGTTTTAAGATTTTATTTATTTACTTTCAGAGAGAGGGGAAGGGAAGGAGAATGAAAGGGAGAGAAACATCAATGTGTGAGAGATACAAGGATCAGTTGCCTCCTGGGCACCCCCAACTGGGAACCTGGCCCACAACATAGGCCTGCCCTCTGAGTGGGAATCGAACTGGCAGCCTTTCAGCCAGCACTCAATCCACTGAGCCACACCAGCCAGGGTCATTTTATATTTATTAAACTAATTATAATAGCACACTCTTTAAGGCATATATATATAGATGAACATTCTTTTTATATGTGTGTATATATATACATATATAATATGTGTGTATAATATGTGTGTATAATAAGATGAACATTCTTTTTATATATGTGTATATATATACATATATATGTGTGTATAATATGTGTGTATAGTATAATATAATATATTACTATTAATAATATTATATATACATATATTATATTATTATTCTTTTGAATATTCATTATTCAAAAGAATAATGATAATGATGTGAAATTTAAATGTCTTTCTCCATAACACTAATAATAGAAGCTTGCTTTTCTATGACTCAAAGCTGATATTTATGAATTTTTTCATATATTTAAACCATTAGAAGTTTTGCCTCATGTATATGGATATTTTCCTGGTATACTGTACATGTTACTTTAAATATCCAAAGTACTAGTCACTGGATGCCCCTAATGTTTAAGAAAGCATATATATTTTACATTGCTTTTTAATTTATAGTGATAGCTTTTTAGATTATCAAGTTATATCATCCTGAGAATGGTAGCCTTTTTAATGAGAGGATCTGTAGTTCTTCTGCAAGCTACAAATAATTCATGAAAATTGTACCTGAATAAGTAAATAAACATCCTGTAGCTACCTGGAGAGTAGAAGAATCTATATGTAATTAAAGATTACATTAGGGACATGTGGAGATAAGCTTGAAGTTGTTATTCAGATATGTGAGAATCATCATGTACAAGGTGAAAGTCTAACATTTTTGTGTCCCAAACTACAAACATAAATAATTTAAAAATGTCTTTTGGTGATACGGGTATTGCGGAAGATTATACAATTTCTCTTTCTGTGTGTCTTTGAAAATAACACACATTTTAAACCATGTTTGTTTGCTATAAATTAAGTCTAAACTATGGAAGTGAGCTGGATGACTTCTTAAAGAAAAAATTTTGCAGCCATGCTTATTTCTATAATGTTACTGAAATTCAGCATATTATTAGCCAGTGTTCATTACTGATTCACGAATAATCAATAAACATATTATATATTCTATACCACTCACCATGAATCTTATCTTGCAGAGGAGAAAACCTTGAATATGTATTTTATATGAATGAATATACAACTGGGAATTTTGATAAGTTCTATGAGGGAAAAGGGCGTGCTATGAGGATGCAAATATACTATAATGTGCTTGGTTTTTATGTGTAAAGTATCTGAAGGCTCACAAGCATAGTTATCCCCTGAATACCAGCATTTATAAAGTGACTTTTCTGAGATACATTATTCACTGAATACGCTAAATTTTAGTTTAAGAACAATGTAATTTCCCAATGTAATTGTTGTAATTTTCCATTCCTGTCAAATACATTCAGAAAGAGAAATACATTGTTATCTCTATTTGGCTCTTGGGGAAATCCAGTTAAGGGGAGATTGAGTAATTTGTCAAAGAAAATTAAGTCATGAAAGCTGAAGCTGTTTACATCCAGGAACTATTCATAAGACCAAGTTGTCAGGCTTGGCTTATAGAGAGAGAAAGCACCCAAGAAATCGAGCACCAACTGCTTCATTTTGCAAATGACAAAATGTAGGTCAGATATCTTGCCCATGGTCACAAAAGTATGGGCTTAACTAGTATGCCGGTGACTTGCTTCTAAGCCTTCTGTTCTCTCTACTCCCTGACCTTTTCTCGTGACTACTAAGGTTAACTTTAGATTGTCTAATTTTTTATACTTTAAGAAACTCTGATTCCCTTCCACTTATCTATGCTTAATTGGGATGAATATGTAGTATTAACCCACACATCAAAAATTTAGAACAGGTAAAATTTCTGAGATATCTAGTCTGAGTAGTGATTTTCTCTTTTCCTTTATGGTACAATTTCTGGAGGGAGGAAGGCGGGAGAGACAGAGACAGAGACAGAAGAGGCCGCAAGACAGAGCATCACGCTCTCTTACATCCTGGTTTGTTCTTCCCAAAATGCCAAGAGATTTCATACTCACTTAAGTTTATAGTTTATATTACCCATTACACTGATTTTTATGCAATTGCATGCTCCACTGTTTGATTATAGAAATACTTCTTTTATTTCTGTCTTGATTTTCTATGAAGGGCCTTTCTGTCCTAAATGGACGTCCCTAATAACTTTCAATTAAAAAGTAAACTGTATGGCGGGCATTACATAGAGGGGATGCACTGAGTATGAGTGTTCTATGTTTAACTTAGTTTTAACTTCATTTTTCTCTTCTAGCAATTATGTATTCATTCTTTAAATTTTTAAAAATATAATCATTATTACTGATGAGTTTAATACTTTTTATTAATATACCATTGTTAGCTGTGGATTAGACAGCAGTACAAGGAAAGATATACTTTCTCTTAACAAAATTATATATATTTTTAATATTAGGGATAATGTCAATATGGTTAATGATCTCCACTTGACTCTAAGTAAGAAAAAAAACAGCAAGAGAAAACAGAGTTCTGTGGGAACAAAGCTGTAATCAATTTTGAAGGCCATTTCAAAGAAAGAGAATAAAATAGTATAGGTGTAAGAATAAATATTTATTTAAGACAAGGAAACAAATACAAAACAAGATGCAAATTTTTAAAAGCTGGTAACTGCCACAGACATCATGAAATCCAGAATAATAGTTTAATAATTTTAGTGGTTATCTATGATAGCTCTTTAAAACATTTTTCCTAAAATTTTAATCACGTCTTTATGACATCAATTTTTATATTTTTCCTAAGGAAAATAGAAAGTTAATCCAATCCTTGCTGTAGCATGTGTTTTATTATTGATAGCTGAGATGAATAAAACTTATGCAAACTTATGCAACTTTGCACAAAGATGGACTTGCTGTTTACGGTACTGCTGTAAGTTTGTGCTCTAAAAACCCGTGTTCTAAGAAATTATTTTTCATACAATTCCCAGGGAAAAGAGAGAGGAAAGAAGTTATGGTATGTTCGTCACTTACATTGCCAACAACAGAGAGCTTCTGTTTTGACTAGGCATTGATGAGAACCAAATTCTCCACTTAGAGTTTTACAGACTAATGATTTCACTAATTTCACACAGAACTCAATCCTTGCATTGTTCATTTCAAAATTCTTTTTTCTCCTCCACTATGCACTTCCACTGCTGGGCATGGTAGGAGATGTTCTTATCGTGATAAAAAACCTTCATGTCACAATGCCTAGAAAGTAACTAGTAGGAGGATTCCAGGAATGCATTCCTATTTCGGAAAGAATAGCGTAATAGGCTATGTACCAATAGCGATGCCTACAAGTACATTAGATACCATAAGCAAAGTGGATCCATAACTCACCTTCACTGTAGCTGGATCTCAAATTGCCTGTGGACAGCCATTGTATTGGCCCTGAATAGGAGGGGAAAATCTGATAGACAAAAAGTTGTCTTGGAAGGAGACAGGACTTCATGTCAATTGAAATATCTTCTCATGCAAATTTTACAAATATATTATGGAAACATATGCTAGGTCCCCTCAGGGCCTGAGAAGGCCCCTGTGAGGGAAGGGCTCTAAAACCTAAGCCTCATTGACTTCACAGCAAATGAGCCTCTGGGCTCTGAAAGTTTACCATCTGGTTTGCTACCGACCTTTATCAGTAGACTATAGTACCTGAGTGGAATAGATTTCTGAAGTCTAACCTTTTGTCTGGCATTATTTGGTTCTTCTATGAATGATGCCCCATTGTCTTACTTGTTGCTTGTTTTATAATGTCATATTGCATATATTTTTTCTCAGAAAGGTGGTGTTTTGGGGTTCCATGGAGATCCAAATGACACCCTCCAAGGGTTTCACCTGAGGGAAGTTTAAGGAAGAGACTGTTTATAGAGGTGTGGTCAGAGTTCAGGTGAAGTACCCATGGAGGAGCAACTGGGATGTTGTGAACTACGTCAAGCCTTAAGGGACAAATGGAGGAAGCATAGCATTGGAGCCTGAGAGAGCGGAGGTTCCTCAGAGGGGGTGGAGGAGAGCAGCTGTAATTAGCACCAAGGCATTGGGGCACTGAGGCTGGCAGAGGACTGAGAAGGCCCTCAACCCCACCTTCTCAGGTCTCCTGGCCGTACCTCCCAACTGGCTCTTACAAATAGTGAGCTGGGGGTGAAGGAGCTCTGGAAATTGCTGTTTGTAGGGTGCAAAGCTGAGCAGGGAATGACAGACAATGAATATAATTGGTGAACAAGCCAAAATTAACCAGCACACGCCCCAATCCTTAAATTAACATCTGAAATAACATTGATTACCTGGGTACATGTATATGTCAATTTCTAACATTATGAGAAATCTCTTTACCACTAATTAAAACTCCATGAAGAAGAAAGCAAAGCTACTATAGGTATTTGTTTGGTTGGTTGATTTTGTTGTTGGCTTTTTCTTGGTGGTGGTGTTTTTTTGGTTTTTTGATGGTGGCAACTAAAAGCATCAAAAATAGTCCATAAGGCACTGTGGATTTACACAGTCATATACTTGAGGATTTATTGCTAAATGTTCTTGTGAAAAACACGTATTATTGAAGGTGGGTGAATTGTAGTTTACGCACAAAATAAATTATCATGCCAACGAAAGATCAGAATCCTTTCCTGGGCCCCAACATCTGCAAGCCTGTATGCAGACAGCGCTTTGCCTGCCTCCTCTCTGTGTATTTTGCCACACCTCATCCTTATACTTACAGCTGCTGCATCAGGGACTTCCTAGAATCACTCTCCTTAGGCTTCTTGGCACAGTCCGCATCCAGTGTGTAGTGACAGGCTTAAGAGGGAGTGACAGTGAAGTCCTTCTCAGCGAGTGCTAGCAGGTCTTGCCTTTCCTCCCCCATCTAAATTCCTGGATCCTGTGATCCAATATGAAGTGAATGATTAAGTTGGGGACAAATCTTACCCTTTATGCACTGTTGCGGGAGCGATTTGTGGGACCAGCTGCAATTGTGGTGTGTCTGTGGGAGGTTTGTCCCCCAAAAGATTGAGAGATACAGTGCTCCTTTGTTGTTGGTCTGTGTTTCTGAGGCATGGTAGCACGGCTTAATGCATACTTAGGGGAACCAAGTTTCCTCCTCTCAAAATTTAAATCTGGAAAGAAATAACTCCTTTTTTGTGACATAATAATAGGTTTGCTGTTGTCAGAAGGAATGTTTCTGCCCACTGGTATGCTCTCCATGAACAGGATCAAATTCCTTTATATTTTAAATATACCGAAAAATCACTAAGAAGAAAAGTTTGCAGTGCTCATGTAGTTTTACAGAATATAGACTTGATTTAGAAGAGCTTCGGTTTGATTCACTGTCTAGTTTTATGAAATTGAGCTTAAACTTGAAGCCTAACATTTCTAAATTCATAATGTAGAATTGGATAACAGTTACTGACTATAAGGAATAAATACAACTACACAGAGTAAACTAATTCTAATTAATAACCTAGCATACAGTTGGCTCCCTAGATAAAACAGTTCTATTTTTTCATCTTTTTTTCATGAGTTAGTATTTCATTTTCCCTTTTGTCTCACAGAGAACCTGGTCTGGGTTACACTTGTCTTAAGGAAAGAAAGAAATTAAATAAATTCAAAAATACCAATAAGCATTTCATAAAACAATTAGAATATTTTTCCAGACAACTAGGTACTTTATTAAACAATGCCACATGATTTAATACATTTTAGCAACTTGATGTTTGCCAAAAACTTTCTCACTGATTTTATATTATTTGCTATTACTGTAGACTTTAGTTCAAAATATATTAAAATACATATAGGTTTAGGCATAATTGTGTATCCATTTTAGTTCTGGGGGCACATCAGCCCAATGTTTGAATGGATCTTAACAAAGCTGATTATGTTTTAAAGAGTGCACGACATTTATTCTTAATTAACTGCCTGAATTGTGGTAGACATCGTGTTAGATTTCTCATCATGTTTTCTTTCTTCTCCCTGAAAATGTAAGAGTGCTAAGTTACAGCTGCATGAACATTTCAGAGCCTTGAAACAAGGACCTGGCATCTGGTCGATTGATAGATGGATGTGTGGGGCCTGAGCTTTATCCCTCTCGGGGCAATTTTAAAATTGATGTGGCTGTGGCTGGCAGCAACTTATACATACTCTTTGAAGTTTCCTTATTACCAAGTATCTCAGCTAGTGGACTCCCCCATTGAAGGTAGCGTACTGAAGTGTATAATGTATTATAACACCACCAAAGCATAACTGATTTTATTTTTTTATTTTTTTTTTGCATAACTGATTTTAAATGCATTTAGTTGCCACTCTCTTATCCAACAATAGTAGGAATGATGGCAGTCATTGGAAAGACATTAGTATAATCTTACGAGATTCAGTTTACATTTTCACATCATTAAAATAGATTTGTAAGTGTACCTATCGGGTCACAGATTGTTTCAGCACATAGCTAGCTACGACAGGTGCTGATGCTGACAACTAAGTAGTGATAGTAGTAATCGTAAATGCATGTTAAAGTGCCCATTTCTATTTCCACTCTAGGAGTACTGTTTGAAGCCTTAATTTAAAGGACCATGGTTTATTAATATCTAAGTAAATTTAGCCTTCATTTAAAAATGCATATCTTGATTGCTTATAAATTTGTAATACATTATCTTTTCCTAAAATAGAGCAGGTAAATTTAATGAAAGAAGTTATATTTTAATTCACAAACTTATTGCTAAAACATAAAAGATTGACAAAAGTGGCCATATATATGTGTGTGCGTATATATATGTGTGTATATATATGTATACATATATATATAAATAAATTACACAACTGTTTACATGCATAACCATATATACAACACCTGTGATGGATTAATTGTACTACTAGACCATGTTAATATTATGAAAAAAGGATTTTCATATTTATTCCTAAAAATAAGTTCAAATACATTCCTTAGGAAACTTAAAGTAGGATAAACATTTTCTAACATTTCAAGTAACTATGCAAAATCTCTTGAAATCTGTTTTTAAGAGTCCATTAACTCTGATGTCATTTAAAATGCTGTTTACATATGGAATAACTACTTTGATTATTCCCTAGGAAGTTAATTTGTTGTTTAAAGCAATGAAATCTGCTTTCTTCCACATTTAAAATTACAGAAGAAAAAAAAAGAGGAAAGACTAGCCGTACAGCAAGCTTGGATACTGAACAAATATAAACCCTGCTGCTCAACATATATTGCACTCTTTTTTTTTAAACTCCTGGCTTTTATTTTTTTCTTTGTCATTTTAAGAAGTGAGATAATACATTTAAATAGTCATGCTACACCATTTCTGCATTTGGATTAAGAAAAAAACAAACAGTAAAATATACCAGGGGCTACTTAAACCTGTACTCCAGCTAACCAAGAGCCCATGAAATACACATTCACCAGCAATGGTCCTTAACTAATGCTAAACCCAAGCCAGCAAGGAAAGCCTTAGTGATACTGAGAAGTGGTTTGAGCTAATATTATCTGCTGGAGGATATAGAACATGTCATGGCTTTCTTGTGTTACTAGGGTTTTGAAATTGATGGAATTTTGAAACTCGATATCACTGTTTTAAAAGTTTGCCTTTTGACTCCCACTCCTACTTTGAAATGTGGGAAAAAAGATTTTTCTTACTGCAAAGGGGGTTGTAAAAAGAAATGATAGTGGTAACAACTAGTATAGAGAGAATTGTCTTCTTCAAAATGTCAACAATAAAATGTTTCAAAAGGGCTCCTAACATCACACGCTTAAAAACAAATACACTGAAAAAGAAGTTGTCTTTGGGGTTCTATGACCACTTAGCTCTACAGAGTCAATTTAAGGAAACTTAGAAGTTGAAAACAGGCAGCATGTTCCATTTTAAAAATAACTGTGAGTTTGAGAAAGGAAATAATAGTGGGAAAATGCTGTAAGTCAAGTTTTTACTTTTAAAAATCTCGTCTGTTTGGTGATCTAAATGGATGATATAGTTCGTTGGCCACGTTGTCCCTCATATGTCGCTATAATTCCAACTGTGGGTTTTCAGCTTATGGAAATTAATTGCAAAACAGAGAGAGAGAATGAAATGAATTGTCAGGCTTGGAGTATGGCAATCTATTGAATTATACCCATATGTAACATGAATCTAGTAAAGAGAACATTGCATTGCAGCATATTTTAGAGATGATCTTCCACATTTAAGAAATTTCCAATTATTGAAAATATATTGCTAGAACCTTTCATATTGCATAATACAAATCAATTAACTGGAACATGGCATATCACCTTCTCTGATTCCTTAGGAAGAATTTTGGAGTTGTTTAAAAGTAAGTAATGCATAATATCTTACACTCATAATATTTCTTTTCTCTGATGTATGTGGGCCTTTCACTTTCATGCATATTTATACCTATGAATTACCAAAATACTTTTTTTCATTTTGAACTTATGCTGTTAGCAGTACTAGATGTTCTTTACTAATTGACAAATCAGATGCACATTAATCACCAGGAATACATGACATTTATCCCCAAACTTAGAAAGCACTCGAGAGTATCATTTGCAAATTTAAGACTCTGACAAAATGGGTGGATTTTCCTTGTACAAAGGAGCATGCCAGGGGCCTGGTGAATTTACATTAAAAATTCTGTTTATAAGAAAGTATAAAGGATATGAATATCATTTCCCAACTCGGGTGGTAATACATATAGATCCATTTGGAATCATTATCTGTTAGGCTGGCAGAGACCTAATTTCCATGAAGCTCTGTTGTGTCCCTTCTCCCTCAGTTTGCTGAGATTTATCCAAGTTAAAGGGGAACTAGTATTGACGGCGCTGTCTTGGAAGTGGGGCAGGGGGCAATGCGTATGAGAGGGATAACCCGTCTTATTTTCAAGTCCTCTGTGTACACATAGATGTCTCATGCTGAGCTACTCATTGTCTCATGCAGCCCTCCCTCAGTCTTCCTGTCGGTTCCCTCAGAAGCAGCCTCTGCTCCTGTCTGGCGGGCCTCTTAAGGCCTTGTGCTCTCTTCCTTTGAATGGTTGGTAGACTATTGTCACTGCCCTAAAACTTCTCTGTGCTCCACCTATTCATCCTTCTTTCCCCCGACCCTGGTAACCACTGATCTTGGTCTCACTTCATAGTTTTTCCTTGTCCAGAATGTCATTTAGTTAGAATCATATGTAACTTTGTCAGATAGGCTTTTTTTCATTTAGTACACATATATTGTTAAGTTACCTTCATGTCTTTACATTACATAATTCATTTCTTTTTAGTGCTGAATGATAGTCCATTATTTATATGTACTGCACTTTATCCATTCATCTACTGAAGGGTATCTTGATTGCTTGCATGTTTTTGCACTTATAAATAAAGCTGCTATTAACATCATATGCAGGTTTTTCTGCAGACATGTTTTCAACTCCTTTGGGTAAATACCAAGGGGCATGGTTATTGGATTGTTTGGTAAGGGCATTCCCACAGTCAATGAATGAGAATTACTATTGCTCCGCATCCTCATCAGCATTTGGTGTTGTCTGTGTTCCAAATTTTGGCCATTTTAATAGGTGCACACTGATTATTTTATCAATAATTTCAGTTATTCTAATATTCAGTTATTCAGTTATCCTAGGTATTTGTTTCAACACAATACTCATCAGTGTTTAAAAAGCAAAGATTTCACCATCTTCTCACTTCCCTGTCTTCTGTTCAGAGCGAAGTACCAGGCAGCACCGTCACTCACTCGCTTACCACCTGTCATTTGATCTTTAACATTTGTAAAAGCAGACACCGTTTAGTGTTTTCCAGATTTCCCTAGCTCCCAGAAACATGAATAGTTCTTTTGAACTATTGACTATTTCAAAGGCTATAATTAATAAAATGAACATAAAATATTTTTGGAAGAATCAGTTATCTATGATTAATATACATCCTTGCATATTTTGGTCCACAAATTCTGAAAACTGGGGTCCTGAATATGAATGGACTTAAGCTTTTCCCTATTTAACAACAACTGGGGAAATTGATTATTTGAATGATACTGCATAATATCCACACTTTAGGTTAATGAATACTATCAGATTGGTATATCTCTTTGTGTAAATTACTTCTAGAGAGAAAAAATCCAGGTAAATGATGCACATAATTCTAAACAGGAAATTCAACTTTTGTTCCTAAAGATTTTCAGAGATTAATATTTCAAAAACTTTTATAAAATTAAATAGCTATTCTTGTGAGTGTAAGTGATTTATTTTGACTGCTGGTAGAAAGGGATGAACCTTCATAGTTTTTCTGATAAGAGCTTTAATATTTTGGTATAAATTTAGGAGAAACTGAAAGTGTATTGTTCGCCATAGCTGGTTGTGTTAGCTTGATCACATTTGTTTCTATTTAGAAAATCTCTTCTTTTACTATCCCATGGGTTCCTTAGAAATAAATGGGCATTTCTCACCTGCTGTCATGGGCACAATCACAAAATAAATACAGACCCATAGAAGCTGTGTCTTAGAGTGAAAAAATAAGAGAGAGAAGGAAGATGATTGTATATCGCCACCCAGAACAGTTGAGCTCACAACATACCAGGGGATGCTCATGATGACCAACATTGCTAGTGCTCCTGCCCTGTGCCCAGCTGTGATCAGTCTGTGCATCTGGAGACATGGACAAATAGGAGACATCTGTGTCCCCCTGCCCAGAGTGAGGGAGAATTAGTGATTCCAGCAGGGGACAGTTTTCAACACTTATACATGTTGCAAGGTGCCTCCTGTTATCAAAGGTATCACCACTCTTGTCTTTGTGACTAACATTGTTTCTTTGTCACTTAATAATTAAGATGTCCACTAGCCATTATTAGGAAATCTGTAAGGCACACAAATGTACACATATACAAACAAACTGGAGGCCAGAGGAGATGAAGAGGTAAAATAAAAAATAAATGAACAAGGTATGACCTCTACTTTAATGCAGAATCAGATATTAATACAAATAATGCAAAAGCACATACAGATGTATAGGTCAAAGAGCAGGGAGAAAGTGTGGTCCTGAGTGTGAACTTTAATGTGAAGACAAGGCAAAATTTCCAAATTTAAAATAGTTGTGTCTGTTGCCAGTGGAAGTGGGGCTTGTGGTATCTAAAGGAAAAGAATTTCCTGAGACCCGCATGGGAGGATGTGGCTTTGTGGAATGGTTTATTGATGATGCACAATTAAGAGTGTTTCCCTCCTGACTTCCCAGTATCCCATCTCCAACCATCTCGCCATGGAAGAAGTCCAATCTTGTCATCAGTGGGGCCAGGATGAAGGCTTCTGCCCAGAGTTTATGATCCCTATTAAAATGCAGTCCAGCCTAGTATCCAGCCAGCTTAGCATGTGTTTCTAGTTGTAGTCCATTTCAGATTCCCTCCTGGAGCCGGTGTGTGGATTTGCATGGCCATGGACCACACAGCAACTGCTAGACCCGTATTGTCACATGTTCCTGGTGAGTGAACACAAATGCAAGAGGCAAGTGTGGCTCACCAGAAGGGCAAGAGAGAGAGCTTCTTAGTCCTTTTGGAGCCCACACCATCTGCAGCTGGCCTGGTAACTTCTCAACTAACATGGTCATGTGCTCCCATGCAAGTGAGCACATGAATGAGTGAACGAGTGTGGGTTACCCCCACAAGAGAGGGAGCTTCTTTGTTTTGCTGGAGTTATATTAGCTTGGGTGTGTTATGGACCAGATGTTTTATCAAAATGACCAATCAGCTTCCCAAACTTTTGTGTGCTTTGAATGGGTCCACCTCACAACCAATCCCTTCTTTCCCCAGGGTAGATGGACAGGCCTCTCGGGTCTATGACCTCCCCCTGTGCCATTTGGATTTCTGTTGTACATGTCTGACTTCCCCTGGTCCACCTGGTAATATGGTACTGTAGTGGGGGAAGGGGAGATTGTTAAATATCTTGGCAGAGAAATGTTGTAATCCCCTGTGGTGGAAGCTGTAGCTTCCTCAATAGCAAGCAGGCTTATGCTTCCCAGTTTATTAAACTCAATGTCTCGTTTCCTTTACTTCCCTTTTTCTGGCTAAATATTGCTGGTAACATGTCCACAGCAGATTTTCAAGTGGGCATCTCAAAAATATATCACCAAATATTTATATACCTTAAAGACAAAATATACATCTTTGTTCTTCCTCCAATAGATTTATTTTATTTTCAAACATTATTTTTTTTACTTACCGCAGTCAATATAGGAAGTCTAGAGAGAAGTGAGTGGGATTCAATCTAGAATTTTCCAATAAGACGGAAGTACAAAAGAGAGTGGGTATAATTTTTCTTCTCTAACTCCTGCCATTAAAACAAATACAAAGTTGTATTTTAGTGTTAATTTATTCTGTAAAATGTGTTCTTTTTTTTTTTTTTTTTTTGGCTGTATCCACCAACATCTAAGCAATGTCGATATAAGACAAACAAATAGAAATAGAAAATCCTTTTACAAATCAATTGTTAGCTACCATGGATTGAGGAATGTTTGGAACCTTTTCTTTGTAACTAAGCTAAATTAATTGTAACATTTTTTAGATTTATTCCAGAAATTCAACAGAACACATGAAAGCCTTAGATTTCCTGATTAATATCTTTGATACTCTACTAAAGAAACATAAGAAATACTACAAAATGATTTAAATAACCAATGAAACTCTCCATTATGGAACTTCCATTTATTTTTGTCAGCAAGGAAATGGCCTCTAAATCTTACAGTGTTGAAAAAGGTCCAATATCAAAATCAAGAAATAGATTCTATTTCCTGGATATGTTACAGCCAGTGACTGTAAAGTAATTTAAGAATAATGCTTGGGCCAAGGCTGACAATCAGGAATCTCTGCTGGTTTGCTCCAACCTTTCCAACACTAGCCATCAATCACCGCGCAGGCATTCCTCCTCACCTGACCCAATGAGGACCCACATTCACACTCAGTGAAGGGTTCCAGGCTGTCAATACCAACTGTTTGATCAGAACTGGCACATAAGATGAAACCTGTCCACCCTCTCCATATTAGTATATATTGGGTTGGCCAAAAATTTGGTTTTTTTGTTTTGTTTTGCTTTGTTTTGTTTCTGTAAGATGGCTCTAGTAGCACTAAGCTGTCTTTAACTTCATTCGAAACAATTTTATTAGATTGTATTGCAACAGCTGTCATATCAGTGTGCATTTAAAAAAACTTTACAAAATTGGTGAATTTTTGTGTAACCATTTTAATATGGAAGATGGAAAAAAGTAATAAATATTTTGACATATTATGCTTTGTTATTTCTTTTTTTAAATTATTTATTCATTTTTAGAAAGGGGGAGAAAAAGAGGGAGAGAAACATTGATCAGTTCCCTCTTACACACTACCAGCTGGGGACTTGTCCCAGGCATGGGCCCTGACTAGGAATCAAACCAGTAACCTTTTGGTCTGTAGGCTGGCATTCAATCCACTGAACCACACCAGCCAGAACCAAATCCCAAGAAAGGTAAAAACACAACTGAAACACAAAAAAGGATTTGTGCACTGTATGGAGAAGGTGCCGTGACTGAATGTGTTGAAAGAGGTTTGCGAAGTTTCTTGCTGGACAACGCTCCACAGATGGGTAGACCAGTTGAAGTTGATGGCAGTCAAATGGACACATTGACTGAGAACAATCAACATTCTACCTCCTAGGAGGTAGCCAACATACTCAAAATACCCAAATCAATTAAGTTATTGGTGAAAATGGAAGAGTGTATTTTATTTTATGGAAAAAACTAAACAGTCTTTTTGGCCAACCCAATAAATATATTTATAAAATAAATTTTCACATGGGAAAAAAAGGTTTTTTATTTGCAAGGTACTTTTGGCTATGGTTATAGCCCTGCCTCGTCTCAAATTAACATGACATTTTGAAAACCTCTTTATTAATGAGGTCATTTTTACCACATTTTGGGACAGGGCTCTTGATTGACAATTTGCAAAAAACAGATTCATCTTACTCTTCTGCTTTGTAAGCCATTCAAATTGGTTAATCGTTATTGTTATTCTGCCTCAAAAAAATGAAGTCAGAAATTTTCCCAGTTCAATGCCACAGACACATGGCACCAGGAATGTCCTCCTTTTTCACATTTGTCCATTGTCCCAAACACTCTAAGGATAGAAATGGTGTTCATAAACACAGAATTGGTGTTCTATGTTAATTTTCTTCCAAACTAGAGAGAGTGAAAGAGACTTGGGGCAATTCAGTTTGATTTGGCATGTTTGATAAATTATCTTCAAACATGTAAAATTTAATTTTTTAACATAGTCTTCATTCAATCCATCACATGATTTTTAATCTTCTAATTACTTACATGTCAGCGAGGCAACCTGCAGGGGTCAGTTCTTTTGCCCCACAGAGTAGAGTTGGACCAGCTAGGAAAGGATCTGTGTGCAGCAAACGTCCCCCCAATGAACCCCTTCCTTCCAAATGTTAGAGGCTCTTACTATTTTAGTCTCATTAACAAGAATGCAAATGAAGCTGATCAAATCTCCAATCAGCCACAATAAAAGATAAATAAATATCTCGCAGTGATATTGTGGTCCTTCGAAACCACTCAGGATGGTTTCTGTTTTCCTAATTGGACCCTGGCTGATGCATTTGAATCAAATAGAAAATATAGAGAACTTGCTTTTATTTTCTGGGTATGTTTATATGTCCTTAGAACTTACATACTATCTGTGTCACCTTTGGCCATTATTTCACAGAGTATTTAAGGTAAATCGATGGTTTTTAAAGATATTTTAGGTTGGGATTTTAGCAATATTATTGAAACTGCTATTTAGTTGCCATGAGGATTTCTAAAATAATTGAATAAGTGTAATTAACAGGTATTTTTGTAGTTCAGTATTTTAAATATGAAAGAGGGTATATCAGGGATACATGGTAATGGAAAAAGTAAAAATAAATTTAAAAATAATATGGATTAATGGTTTGAAAAATTAATAATGGACAGGTATTAATAAAATAAGTCTAGTAAAATGTTAATACTAGAGTCAAAATAGTGGGCATACAACTGCTTACCATAAGAGTCTTTTAGATTTGTTGTATGTTTGAAAATTTTCCAAAATTTTGGAAAAAATCAAATTTTGTAGATCCCAAAACAATTTCTCTCTGTCTCTCTTTTTGTTTTTTTTGACACTCAGAATCAGTGATTTAGAATTCTGAATCAATATGGTGGCTTCTCCGAATTGCATAATACTTAACAAGAAAATTAAGTTTAAATAAAATTTAAATAATCTCTCCTATAAACTAACCACTATTTTGTGGGTCATCCAAGGACTGTAACTTCAAAATTGTGGGAGCATTATCTTAGAGTAATAAAGGCCATGTGCAGACTTGAAATGTAAAAAGTTGTCATTATTTTCTTTACTAATTTTTAAAAATAAATTATGGCTCTAATTGATGACCTTTCCTATTTCAAACATTTAATTGATATTTTTACAAAATGCCTAATATATTAAATACAGGGAGCCTCATTCGGAGAGACTAATATACTGCCCTTGATATAAGCCATTTAAAGGAGGCCTTTGAATGAAACTTGTAGGTGAAGTGTTGTCAATATGTAAGTCCTTACCATGTGTGGATAACCTACTTAATTATTTATATTTTACCACTGAATAGTATTTCATCATTTTAAATGTAAATTATTATGAAGCACTGTGTGCATTTAATTTTTAAAAATCGTGATATAATTGACCTGTAATACTGTCTAAGCTTAAGTTGCAAAATATATTGATTTTCACTCATTCATATTGCAGTATGATTGCCATTGTAGCATTAGCAAATACCTCCGTGGTGTCACATATTTATCATTTCTTCCAGTGGTGGGGACACTTAAGGTACAGTCACTTAGCATATTTAATGTTTACAGTACAGTTCTGTTTTCTGAGTCTGTACTAGATCACCAGGACTTATTTGTCCATCACTTGCAAGTATGTACCCTTGACGTCGCTCTCATTCCACTGCAGCCAGGCTCCTGGAAACCACCATTCCACTGTCAGCATTTTCAAATTGAGTTTTGGGGTTTTTTTTAAGCTTCCAGTTATAAGGGATATCACACAGTATTTGTCTTTCTCTGTCTCACTTATCTCACTAGTATAATGTCCTCAAGCCTCATTCATGTTGTCACAAATGACAGGATTTCCTTTTTCTCTAACGTCTGAGTAGTATTCCACTGTGTGCGTCTCTATATCACATCTTCTTTATCCATTCATCCATACATTGGTAGAGAGACACTTGGTTTGTTTCCATATCTTGTCTGTTGTGAACAATGCTTCAATAAACATGGGAGTGCAGATATCTCTTGGATGATGTTTTCATTTCAATTGGATATATACGCAGATATGTGATTGCTGGATTGTATGGTAGTGTTGTTGTTAATTTTCTGAGGAACCCCCGTACTGTTCTCCATATGTCTGTCTGCATTTAATTAAAAGCTATTCCAAGTTTTATTTTTTTTTAATACAAAATATAGAAAAGAGACCCCCTGGATGATTGAGGTAAGCATGAGATTATTGAAACATCAAGGTTATTAACCTCACATATTATATATCTCTGTTGTTGTAAAAGTTTGCTCTGTTTTTAGATTTGGGGCATTTAGAGAATAATGCCAACCTGATTATCATTCTCAAGTGAGCTTTCAAGAGATCATTAAAAGTTAACAAGAGAACAGCATGCTCCAGGAAGCAGCTATTTTTAACAACGCCAAATTTGAATTCACCTACTTTAAAGCATTCACTGTTTTTAGAAAGCATCTCTATCAATAATTTTTAGATTACAAGTCTATTTAGGTTGCAGTGTATAGTCTCATATTAGAATGATCTGACATTTTTTCTCCTGACAGAATTCATCAGTAGCAAATTATTTCACTCCAGGAGCAGTCTAAATAGAGAAGCTGAGTACACAGGTTTGCTCTAAACAAACAAAACCTAAAATGTTCAGTTAAATTGGGAATCCACAAGTATGTATAATTATGCTTTGATTTGATAAATGACAGATAAGTAGTTTCCATATAAAAAAACCTTGCTTTGTGGCAAAGGGCTGCTGTTTAAAGGGCAAGTTTAAAATTTCATTAAAAAATAAAATTCCATAAGGTATAATTTTGTCTCAAAGTTAAGTGAAAAAATGAAAAAAATGTTCTTAGAGGATATAACATCTGCTTTACAATTTAGTGGTATCATACACTACAACTACATTAGTATAAATTGAGAACAATACTGGAAAATATTTTCATGATCACAAATGCATTTAATAATTGTTACTAGACAAAAATATCCTGTTTGGAACAGATGACAGATCTTTGGTTATTATTCACTTTGTCTGGAATGTTCTTGCTTCTCTTTCACTTGTCCAGCTTCTCTTCACTCTTTGGTACCAGCTTGGTTGTCACGACTGGCCCAGTTGTGTGATTTCCCCTCTAAAGGAGGGCACCTTGTAGCACTCACTACAGTGTTTGCTTGTCAGCTCCCATTGGACTGGAATTGTTTCTTTCTTCAAATTCCTTCTCATTGCATAGAATAAATGCTTAATGAATTGGCATAGTTGACTTACTCCCTAAAGTCTTCCTTTCTAAGGGTCATTCTAATGCAAATCAGCATTTCATGGTCTTGAAAGGGAGCAAACCAATTTCAGGATCCCTCAGTTCTTTATTTTTTTCATAATATGTGTGTTTATTAAAAGTCATGGTAGAGTTGGTCTAGGTTAATTATTCTAGGCCTCTCTTTATCAGTCAGCAGCTCTCCAGGAAGCAGATGGACAAACGAAGTTTCCATGGAAGGGAGTTTGATGAAAGGGCTATTTAGAGGTATGAGCAGGATTAAGTTGAACAACCTGAGGTCCGAAGCACTCAAGGACAAGTGTTAAATATTAAAAGATATAGATGGTAGTTAAAGAGCAGAGTTTATTCAGGAACTATTATAATGGAGGAAGAAGGCCCTCAGTATAGAATTGGGCCCAATTCTGAGTACAGCGTGAATGGGTTGGAGTGTATAGCCAAAGAGCAGGGTGGGCATCACTGGATAGACAACTACTAAGGAAGGGAAGGGGGTACTTAGCTAAACTGACTCAACAAGATTCTTGCTGAAGGTAGGCCAGGATACTCAGATATCACCTGGGGGATGATGAGAGATGAGGAATTTGATCAGACAGCAAGGAGATCAAATAGAGGGTGGGGGATTTTCTGTAAACTGACTTAGCAGATAAATTGGCTAATGCGAAGATGGACATAGACGTCCAGAGGTTGAGGCCTAGTTGAGAAGAGGGTTTAGAGAGGCCGGATTAGGGTTTGATCAAGGAGAGGATCTTTGTCACTGCAGCAGAGAGAAGCTGTTACCAACCCTGGACCTGAAGGACCAAAAGGATGGAGCATTGTAGGAGCTGCGGCTTACAGAATACAGCCACTGTTAAAAGTGTGACCCAGTAAGGAGGGAGCTGGGCATGGGGAGGTTTGGGGAATGTTAGTACCCTAATTAGCCAACCCAACAGGAAGCCAGTACGCAAGGGAGCCCAAGTGTAGAGGTCAATCTTCCTGGCAAACAGCAAGGTGGAGGAGGGCAAATGGAGATGGAGGGTTCAATGGAGAATAATCCGCACATGCGCTAACTGGCAGGTACCTAACTTTAGAAGAATTATTCCTTCCCTCTAAAGTTACTTTCTCATCAATAAAATGTGAGCAGTAAAATGTAGATCAGCACAGAATTAAAAGGAAGAAAATATCCCTTTTCATCAATTAGTGTCTATAACTTCCCGTTCTTTGTGTCTTTAACATGGATATAAAAATTTAATCTCAGGTTCCTAAACTTTAAGCTTTCTTCTGATTTGAGAGTTAATATACAAGTTGAATACATTAAGAATAGACTGAAGAACTAAGACATATGGCAATGTAATTAAGGCAGAAAACATTTACTCTGACGAATGTAACGTTGCACTCTACCGAGCCCGTGAGGAAGAGAAGGCTGTTGAGACAGTGGAGGGACTGTATGTGTGCAGCACGCGTGTGCATCTGCACGTCTGCGTGGCAGCAGTGTTTGCGCATGTCCTCTGAGCTTGGCTGGCCGCGTTCATATCCTGGCTGTGTCATTTACTAGCTTTGTGACCTTGGGCATTCCTTAATATTTCTGTGCAGTAATTTCCACATCTGTGTTGGGATAACAATGTTGTAGAATAATAGCAGATATAGAAGTTAAGTCCTGAGAGCCCATCCTGGGACATAATAAACACTTATTCAATGTAAGTATTATTGCAGGGATATGTAGTGATTTAATGCATATACAATGTTATAGATCTACCCATAGTTATTTAATTATAATTAAGATTGTTTTGATGAAAGGATTTGCTGAAAATGACTATACCAGTGACAAAAAGTCATCTTTTTGTTTTTATGTAGACTTTTTGAACTGATCCCCTGATGGGTTCTATTGAAATTTATCTTGAAACAATGCTGAAACAGAGTTTAAATTATATCTTCTTGTATTGATTGTACTCTGTAAATATTCTCCTTCATAGCACCACCTCTGTATTATGTATCCAAATACCTTAAGAAACTCATTCAGTTAAACATTTTCTGTTAGAATGAGGTACCGTCATGAACCACTTAACAATGGGGATACATTCTGAGAAGTGCATCGTTAGGCGATTTTGTCATTGCGTGAGCATCATTGAGCGTATTACACAAATGTAGATGGTATAGCCCACCAAACACCTGGACTGTATGATACAGCCTATCGCTCTTAGACTGTGAGCCTGTACAAGTGACCGTACTGAATACTGTCAGGGGTGTCCAACCTTTTGGCATCTCTGGGCCTCACTGGAAGAAGAGTTGTCTTGGGCCACACATTAAATATACTGCAACACGCAATCACAAAGAAATCTCATGTTTTAAGTAAATTTACGATTTTGTGTTGGGCTGCATTCACAGCCATCCTGGGCTGCGTACGGCTTGTGGGAAGCAGGTTGGACACCCCTGCTACATAATTGTAATGCAATGATAAGTATTATGTGTATATAAACATAGAAAAGGTACAGTAAACATACAGTATAAAAGATTAAAAGCAGTACTCCTATATAGGGCACTTACCATGAATGGAGCTTGCAGGACAGGAAGTACTTTGGGTGAGTCGGTGAGTCAGTGGTGAGTGAATGTGAAGGCCTAGGACATTACTGTACACTACTGTAGACTCCATAAACACTACACTTTGGCTACACTAAATTTGTAAAGCAACCCAAGATTAAATCAAGCACAAGAGAAAATTATGCAATTAAGTGATTCAGTGAACACATAATGTGTGAGGTTGCTGCTGGCTTAGCACAATATACTGTTTTACAGCAAACTTTTTAAATAAGAATAAAATAATGAAAAGTGTAGTATAGTAAATACATATATCAGTAACATAGCTGTTTATTATCTTTATCAAGTATTGGGCACTCTACCTAATTGTATGTGCTGTACCTTACTGCTGGTGGCAGTGCGGTAGGTTTGTTTACACCAGCATCACCACGAACACCTGAGTAGTGCATTGTGCTGTGATGTTTCTATGGCTACAACACTGGGTGACAGGAAGTTTTCAGCTCCATTATAATCTTTTTTTTTTCTTAGAGAGGAAGGGAGGGAGAAAGAGAGGGAAACATTGATGTGCGAGAGATACATCCATCTGTGCCTCTCACCCTCAACAGGGGACCTGACCTGACCCACAACCCAGGCATATGCCCTGACTGGGAATCGAACTGGTGACCTTTCAGTTCACAGGCTGGCGCTAAGTTCACTGAGCCACACCAGTCAGGGCTCCAGTGTAATCTTATGGGACCAGCATTATATATGCGGTCTGTCATTGAAGTAGTTTTGTGGAACATAACTGTAAATCATTTTTGGATATCTGTGTGTGTTTATGCGTGTTTGTGTATATTGGAAGAAAAATATTTCAAATATATACAACTTATTATTATAAAAGGTATGCTTAGTGAAAAAAAACAAATGAGTTTATTTTTACCATGTATCAGTTGTTTCCAGTTTACATGTTTAATCAATATGACCCAATCAAATGGGCTAAAGGTTAAAATGTAATTTTGTATATGAGGTGAAATGAATAATTGCACTTGAAAAATATTGAGGAGTAGTTTTCGTTATTCAAAATCAACTCATGAAGTCATTGTGATTACATTAACTACTAAATGAGAGAATAAAACTGGGTAAATTATTTTTAGGGAGAACCCCAGCAGTGCAAGGACTGGAAGATGCAGTTTTTCTGACCTCCAGCCCCGCCCCCACCCTGGTTAGAGACTGGGCTTCCTCAGGGCCTCCAGGAAGATGAGCATGGGGATGGAGCTGACACAAGGGAGGACAATCAGACTAGGTCAATTAGTTTTGAAGATCTGAACAGTTAGAAAGCATCAGGAGAAAAGATCCTGTGCGAGAGGAAGGCTGTGCAGACATACAAGAAAGTGAAGTCACAAAGAGAAGAATGGATGAGTCCAGCCAGCCTTGGAGGTTGAGCAAGGGCCAGAGACAAAAAGAATATCTGGAAAGTTTCTCTTACTCTCAGGTCAAATGGCACCTTTTCTACTGGATATGCATGAGGTTTTCACATAACAAACTTTTTGTTCCTGAGCCAGGGTTGAATTTATTACTTTCTTGGCCTAAGGCACTTTGGGCTTCAGGGTCTCCTTCTTTCATTAAAAAAAAAAAAAAAAGGTGGGGTTGGGGGATGAGGGGAGAGAAATATAACCCAGGCTAGATTATACTTAATTTTCTCCTTCTGATTTTACAAGAAATTAAAACATTTTCATAGGTCCCTGGGCCCTGTGCCTACTGGCAAAGTCAGCCATGACCTGAAGTTTTTTGAGTGTCCTCTGTACCCTGTCCTCATGTAACCCCTACCTAAGAAAATGACATTCTCCACTGAGATTTCTAAAGGGCTCAATTAATAGATACACACTTTCTGTAAAATTAGCAAAACTTGGATCATCTTATATCATTAGCTTTTTAAACAAAAACTAAAGATGCTTCTAATTAAAGAACTCTAACATTTAAAAGACCTTAACCACTGACATCTGTGCTGAACATTTAAAAAAATTTTTGAATTATTTCAAGAAGAGCTAATTAAAAACAAGATGATGCTAACTCTTGATACATATCAGATTTCAAGCTTAATTTGATTTCATCTTTAAATAGTTTATCTTACAGAAAATTAAGTGACTATTTCATTGTGGAGTGGTATCTTACGGACTTCTGAAAGTGAGCTTTTTTAAAAAAAGCTTGATTAATTGCAGTGCCTATTATCTATCTGTAGCTGATGTCATTTTCCTACTTAATAGCTTAGAAATAAGAAAAAAATCATTATACTTCACTTTTTGGCACATACACCAGGATTTGATGAAAGGAAATGCATTTCACATGCACTCTTAGTAAGGATTTGTTGAAAATGTAGGATGTTCTACTTTAAAGCTCAATGCTCTGGATGTTTTGAACCTTTTGCTTCATTAACTGCATTCATTCTAAAATACCTTTCAATTTAAAACAGGAGATAATTGTAATACCTTGAAGCAAATGAGATGTTATTGCAATAATTAAATGCAAAATGAGATGCAGATAGTACTTTAGACCTGCTGCTATTTCAGCGAGTTAATAGCGAATAACATTTCCATTGGTCACACTGATTTCTTTCTTTTCTAGTTGAGATGGAGTACTGCATACTAATCATATTCTAATGCATTTGCAAGAGGTAAAATGTGTGTTAAGCTCTATCGCACTATTTTAAATTAATTTAACTTTGCAAAAATTATAATAATTACATGACATGATGCTTTCCTTCATCTCATACAAATGTGCATCAGATTTTTAAAAATAATTTTACATAACAATAAGATTACTTGAATACATAGTGAATGTTTTTCTACTAATGAATCTGTTAGTAGATTCAGGGGCCTTTTTATTAGCTCTGTCAAGCTTCAGAAACTTTCAGTGTTTAAAATATGCCTCAACATTTCAGATAGAGGTGTGGAGCCTGTGGACATGGTAGGGTATGTGGATAGCTAGGCTAAGAGGAGAAAACAACTACTTTCTCCAAATAGTTTGATTTTTTTGTGTGTGGGGGGGTCTATATCATTTCCATCAAGGACACAGCTCCTATATTAAAATATTAAATTGGGATACATTCTTTGTGTCAAATTACATACACAAAAGGAAGTTTCTGTTTATAGAAATGACCTAAATATACTCCTTCTCTTGACGAACTACTTCAGGTCAGTGGACTTCTCTTTTGGTGAAGATTATTATACTCTGGTTTCTGAGAAGCTGAAAACCACTATGTTCTTCCTGCCCCTCATTTTAGTCCTTGTCCATGTTATTCCTTATTGCTTCCCTCCTCCTTTTATCTAAATTTTACTTTTTAAAATTTAATTATTGTTGTATTTTCCCACTACCATTTAGTCCCCTTACACCCCACTCCCCCAGCAATCACCACATTGTTGTCCATGTGCATGAGTCCTTTTTCCTTTTTGCTCAGTCCCTCCACTCCCGTATGATCTCACTCATATTGGAATCTAACAAACAGACTGATCTAACAAGGAAAACAGATACAGACTCATACATAGAGAGCAGATGCCAGCTAAATTTTGCTTTTAAATAACAATAGTATTAACAATAATAGTAGCTGACACATATTGGCATTTATTGAACACTAACTGGGTACTAGACAGGGTGTTTAACACTTTGAACGATTATTGCACCTAATCCTTACAATAAATATACAAAATGGATGTTCTTATTATCTATATTTTATAAGTACAAAGCCAGGAACACTGGTGGTGGAGTACTTACCTGTTTCCGCCAGCTGGCTAGTGGAATGCAAATCGGCACCTAGGTGGTCAAGCTCCACAGCCTATGCTCTCAGCTCCTCTCTTACCAGGAGGTTGCGGGGGCTGGCAGGTGGAAGCTGGGAGGAGAATATAATCAAAGATGTGGTTGGTGTTTTGTAAAGTGTTCTGGATCTAACCTTCGACTTTCACTCTTATCAGAAGAATCAGGGAAACCTCGTTCCCCAGGAAGCCCCTTTCTTCCCCTGATCGTCTTTGAATGTTATTAAATATTAAATTCATTCCAAAGCTGGTGCTATAGATTTCTGTTCTCTTGCCCCCCTGGCTCACTATGCTTCATCTTTTCTGCAGCAACTTTTATTCTGGGGGTTTCTCAGTCTTCTGCTCCTGTCCTTACTACTAACTTCTGTATTGAACATATTATTTGTCAATGACTAGTGTCATCTGTTATTTGAGTTTATCTGTCCCCTCTCCTGGTTGCTGATGTGCTTGCTTTGTAGAGTGTTTAAAAAAGAACCAACCTCCATATCCTACACCTATCTCTATTTTTATAGTATTTCTAGTTTAAGGCAGAATATTCTTTCTTCCTGCCAGAGTAACTTGAGTGCACCTCCCTGGCCCCTGTAGGGTGATCTCTACTGACCAGTTCTCAAGGCAGTTCCTTTTCGAAAACACCTGTGGTTAAGGGGCAACCCCACCTCTCTCCTACCCTAATTTCAGAGCTTTAGACTTGGGGATAACTATTAGCCCACTGGTTCCCATCATTTCCTTGCCTGAGGTTCGGCTGTGTGGTCTATGTGGAAACTGAACTCCTGGAGGTATGCATGGATAATTTTAAATCTTCCTAAGCGCTTGCCTCCCACAATAGTTTTCCTTCAGGGACCTGTTTTCTTCCTCATTTCCTTTCATTTCTTAAAATAAATAAAATACTAGTGGGGGAAGTTTAACTATTCTTGTTGTATTAATCTTTTTTCACCCCTCAAACTGCTATGAAGTTAACCCCAGTGAGTCTTCATATGTGTCTGTACATTTTTTTTGTTGTGTGTTGTGTTTTGTTTCATTTCACCCAGACCACGTCTCTTCACCCTCATGGAATGAGGGCAGTTGATGCTATCTTTATCTTTTCAGATGCCAGATCCACAACTCAAGACCTCATTTCTTTCTTCCTGCCGAAGGTGTGACCTGCTTACGTTCTCTGTCTCTGGTTCTCTCAGTTTCTCTCTGTCTAACCTAGTATGACATTTCCTTTGTCTTGAACTTCTTTTCCCTTCAGAATACTGGTGAACTGTTTGTAATTTCGAATCCCTTGTTTACAATGCAGTTCTCAAAAACAGCATGTAAAGTAATGTGAATTTTGTATGAGTTTTATGGTTAGTTCATAGAAAAGCAAACAGAATTTACAAAATTAGCAAATGATGGGAATTATGGAAAATACCAGTCCTCTGAAGACTTTATTTAAAATGAAATGAGAGCTAAATGTGCTTTCTAATATTCCCTGGTACTGACCCTTGACTTTCTGCATGGGCATTCCCCTGCCAACCTCCGGTTTTTATTTGGGGACTCAGCCAGCTCAGCAAAGCAATGAGATTTTAGCCTCAGGAAATGTTAAGGGTGACTTGGCTGCTGGGTCAGCTGTTAGCCCATCCCCATCCCAGTTGGAGATCCAGAGAGTGTGTGCTGGCCCACTTCTCTTTTTATTCTCTGTAGCTACTCTGATTGATTAATTCCCACTCATGGCTTCAATGACCACCAACTTGTATCTGCATAGTTACTCATCACATGACCCAAGGAATGCTTCTTGCCCCTTAGTAGGTTAAACCTAATTAGCATACATTTTTTTTCCTGTGAACTAAGTACTGTAAAAATACCTTACATATTAATGAGGTAAGTTTAGAAGGAGTGGCTTTTAGGGGAACATAATTCGTTGGGAAGGCATAGTTTTAAATGTCACTATAGCTTAAAGATTCTGTCTGTTCTTGGCTCGAAATATTAAGCTATGGAATCAAAAGATAACTCCTTTTATCTTTTGCTGAAGATAAAAGGAGTAAGAATACTTTTGCTGAAGAATACTTACTCTTCAGTAAGTATTCTTCAAAAGTAAGAATTGAAGCTCCAAAAAATAATGAGTGAGGTGAAAATATTATTAATACATTTATTGACTTCCAAAGTACAGTAAAATTTTTATGAAATGGAAGTTTAGTAGAGGCTTAATTTATGTGTGAAATATCATTATTTTGCAACTTATCTGACTTCAGCAGAGATGAAACTTCTATAATAAATAGAGGCAGCAAGTTTTAGTGACTATGAATGAGAAGGCCAAGGGCATATCTATATTAGCAATTTTGGTCTTGATCTATATAGACATTTCAATAGCTACCATTTAAACTCTTTTGTTTTTCATTTTGATAACTCTGGTTCTAACACTAGCATGCAGATGTGAATTTTTGCCTCTAGCGTATTTTATTCCTACCTTGTCAAGATTACTGAGCACCCACATTCTCATAATATTACCCTGTACTTATCAGAAATCAAAAGGAGAAAGAATATAGGGGTGAAAGTGAGAGGGTAGGAATAAAAGGAGTCTTGTGAAATTGAGGATAGTGATCAGACATAGAAGTACGGGAGGAAGGTTTAGGAAAAAAGGAGACCCTGGGGAAAGACAGGAATAACAACGAGAAAAACAGGAGAGAGAAGTGCAGTGAACTATGACTGTGGATGTGTAGACCAGTGAATGGTTTGTGCTTTTTCCCATTTACTTGTATAATAAACATTCTCCACTCTTGTCACCGTTGTTTGGAAGTCTCAGTGTGTAACAGCTGAGAGCACTTCTTTCTTGGAAGCAGCTGGCCAGCTTTAATTTCCAGAGTTCAAAGTTTTGATGTTTCCAAAATAAACGTTACTGAATACTAATGGTTTTGCTAAAAGATGAAAGAATTTTTTAAATAAATTCATTTTAGAACCTCACAGATTGGGTCAGTTTATTATATGGGCTTAAATACTTCTGACGTTGAAACTCTGGCAGAAAACCCTTTTTGTTTGTTTTTGGCTTTGGATTATTAAGTCTACCTTGCACCAGTGTAGCTGAAGGTCATCTTTGAATCAGCAGATATTTCCTACTTCTCAGCCTTTTCTTTGAGATCAGACTCCCGAGTTTATGCTCTAATTAGGGATAACATATGGTCTGAACAACAGTAACAAAATGACACCTTGACGGAAACAAAAAGGCCCAGAAGGAAGTGGATTAGGCACTTTTCCACAGTGTTCAATTTTTGTGAGCAAATCATTCAGAGAATGTTGTTCCGAATCAAATAATCAGAGCCTCCACCATTTGTCTGCCTGCGCCCACTGCAGATTCTCGGCCTACCTCATGTTGGAAGACTCCAATTTATTTTTTCATTGGTATCTGCAAATTTATGTTTTTTAATTTTTAGGTATATTTTATATGGTAATGTACATAAAATCATTCCCAGATCGACTACTGGAGCCATTTTGTCCTGCAGGTCTTTTCACTGCTCTGCTTCTGCCCTTCTGTCTCTGTCTCTGCCTGTCTGTCTCAGTCTCTCTGTCTGTGTGTCTTTCTCTTCCTCTGTGTTTCTGTCCCTTTATCTCCCTGCCACTCTCTCTCTGTCTATTGCTTTCTGAATGAAATGGACATTTTTGAACTCTACCTTAAAGTTTTTATTTGCTTTGCCAACTTTACTTCAACTTTCATTTCCCATTGTGATTCTCCCATCCCCATCTTAACAGATTGCCTTCATTTTACCCCAGAGTTGTAACCTCCCATGTAGCAACTTTTCTTTAGTTTGAACACTCCAAGAGTAACAAAGGGCAATTCCTTTCCTTTCAATTATTCATATATCTGTCTTTAAATCCAAGTTAAAATTTTACTTTTAAATCTAGAAAATTGAAATTCATATCTTATCTCAGGATAATTTATCTGTCTTTTATTTACATGTATAGTTATTAATGTTAGTAATTGTTACATAGGTATTAACAGATTTATTATCAAATTTATTTTATAGTAAAACAGTTTTATATTATTTATATATTACATGTGTTATACATTTAAAATATAAATTACATATTTTATATCAAGAAATATTATGAAGTAATTTCTATTCATTAGAAGAACAGTAAGTACTTGCTAACTTTTGTTTTAAAAGACTATCTTTTGGTTACATACAATCTAAACACTTTGTACCGATGTTCTTATCTATAAAGTAGAAATAATTGCTTGAAACTTTTTATTGAATATTTGAGTCCATGGGTAGTATTTAAACTAATAATTTCTATAAAACTAGTTTCTGATAGTCTTGATTTTTAGATAATAAATTGTTAATTATATATTATTTTCAAAATTTATTGAGCACTTATTAATGTTGTCTGCTGATAAGCTAGGCAACAGTTTTAATGCCAAAAGACAACGTATAAGAGGAAACATACCCAAAACGATGAGTGGATTTTTAATTGTGCTGTTTTTTGTCAAGAAGTTATTGTACAAATGGTATTTTTTCTTCTGCTCAAGTCATATGGCACTATTGTCAGTGTTTACAAGAGTTATGTCACCACGTGGTGGCAGAGAGATGGCTGGTGCACAGTTGTGCGCTGACCTGACCTAGGTTCATGTGTTTGTTTCACCATAGACAATCCGGGAAGTAATAGAAATACTGACCTGGTAGGCCACAGCTTGACGGAGCGTCTTGTGTTCCACAGTACAATCAGCATGCTGAAAATTGTTTTAAGAAAAAAGGACTCATGGACACAGACAGCAGTGTGGTGATGGCTGGGGGAATGGGAGAATAAGTGGACTAAATGGTAATGGAAAAAATACAATAAAGATTAAATTAAAAGAAACAAGAAAATTGTTTTAAAGGTGCTTCAATTCAAAATGCACGTGTTGTCAGGATGAAGGGGGAAATACCAAAGAGTTTATAAAAAATGGGAGACTTGGGGAGTATGCATTTTATAGTTTGATATATGGCATGCCATAAGAATAACAATGAGTCATTTCCAAGAGATGGGAAAACATAAAAACTTTTTTTTTTGTTCTGAAAAAGTCTCCTATTATAATGTAAATGTTTAAAAATATATAGACTTTGGAATTAAATCTGAATTCCTTTCTTTTTCTTGGCATTCCAGCTAAGTAATCCTTAGAACATAAGTTCTCAAAATTGAGTATTCTTGTCTATAAAATAAGGTTAATATGACCCATGTCATATTGAAGTTATAAGGAGAATCAAATGAATTGATGCACAGAGTGTATTAGCAAAGTGCACAAAATGGTAGTTATTTTTATTGTCATTATAGTTTTGCATTAAATTATTGATTTTATTTATGCCAAAATTTAAAGACCTTGAGGATATTTCTCTCATGGCAGAGGACAGGTACTAGGGCAAAACTATCGTCCGATAAGGAAGTAGTTGGAAAGTACTTTAATATTAATACCTGTTACAGTTCTGTGCATTGAAATTGCAGCAGAGACTCGAATGTGTTGTCAAGGCATGTGATGGTTTCTATAAGCTTCTATTTGGTAGTTCTGAAGATTCTTTAGCCCATATCTCTCTGCTCTTTATTTTTATCCTGCTTCCATGCCCCTTCCGTGTAGGGGTTTGTGAAGAAAAGTAAGTTTACTGATGTTTATTATGCACTGATTATCCGGGAGATCTTTTCATTTACTTTTTCTTGCTTGCTTCTCACAATAATATTTTCTGGTCAGTAGTATTAGATTCTTTTAAATGAATGAACAGCTGAGGGATTGGAGAAGGTAGATTCTGTCCCGTGGTCGTGGCCCTAATTACTGTTACACACTGTGGCCCATTCTTCCCCTGATCTCCCATGCTATTTCAAAGATTACTTCCAAATTTATAAAAGGAAGGGAAGAAATCTTTTGGTAAATGCGTGAACAGTTAGTGTTTTGTTTCAGACATTCCACTTGGTGCTTTTACATAGACCGTATTACATTTCACCAAGACTTTTTATATCAACCATTTTATTCCATTTGGTGTCTTGTTAAGATATTCTTGGCTATGATTAACAGAAAATAACTGAATTCAAAATGCTGCAATAACAAAGGAAGATATTCTACCTCACAGTGTATCCAAAGGTAAGAAGAGGAATGACTAATGGGTAGACAATCTGCAAAGTCGACTATCCTTCCATGGAATATGTGTGTTGATGCATATGTCTGCGGGGGATGTTGACAAGAGCATGGAATTTAAACCTTCATGAGCTCCGTCTACCTGCCAAGCATTTTAGTTACACGATTCAATCAGGATTGGTATTATTTAGATTAAACAAAGACACTAAGGGTCAGCTAGGTCAAATGAGTTGTTCAGAGTTACACAAATCATAATTGGTAGTCTGGTCATTCAAATCTAAGTTTTTCTGATTTTAAGATCTGTTCTTTTCAGTGTGCACACCACCTTTCTTCCATTAACATGCAGTGAGAAAACTTGCAGTTGAAGTATCCATTTGCCTCAACTAAACTATAGGGTAAATTTTTCCTTGCTCATTTTGTGTGAATACCTCTATGTTGATAGGGCCTATATGTACAATCTAGTTGAATAGATTTGAAATATATTATCCTTTCTGATCCATTGTGATTTTGTATGTCCAAGCTCATTAAAGAAGCCTGAAGATATTAAAAATAAGCAGCAGCAGCTTGAAGATATTAAAAATCTCCTAAATTTGTGGGCCCATGTTTTATGGGCCCTTTAATACAGACTCTATTTTCTGTATTTATTAGTACATGCTAACATTTATACCACAGCTTAGTTTCAATTTCTTTTCTAGAGGTTTTATGGAGTCAGCTCAAACCAGCTCACCATCAGTGGCCACATTGGTAGCTTGAAATTGCCCAGGCTGAGGGTATTTATACCGCAGAATTAGAAAACACTACAAATTAGAGTTTCCACCTTCCTCCTGTGGCTACTTCCCACCTTCTACTGCCCCAGGAGAACCAGCAGTTAAGCTTTTTCAAGCTCTTCAGTGCTTTTAACTTTCTTTGCTAAGAAGTCTGCTGAAGTATTTGGAAGGTTTGTGAAAAGTCTGCATCTAAGCAAAATAATTTACTCTCCTGTTTGCTAGAGATAAGCTCTGACTTTTGGAAATGATTTACCTTCTCTGAGCCTGTAAACTTAAGATTCAAATAGTCTTTATTGTAGGATTAATTTTCTCATGTTCTTTATGTCCATGAAGAAACACTGGCATAGAGTTGGCTTTCTTCATTTCTCACTTAGGTGCTTATTTTTCTACGTGAGATGTTCAGCAGTTTTCAAGTTCTACCCAAGAATGTTTTCTTTGAAAGGGCTGTCTTTTCCAAAAAGTGCCACTATATTTTATGATATTTATAAATAAATTGCTTCAACTTGACTTGAACAACCTTTCAATAAAGGGCAATCTTTAAGGAAAATTTTGACTTCTGCCATATCAACAGTTTTTAAACGTCAAGTATGCATAGCTCTTAAAAAATGTCCTTATAGCAATAGATCCTAACAAAATTCACAGCACTTTGTAATAATTCCAGATTTAGAGTCCCAGTTATAGATGCTACTATAGCATAGCCAATTCAAACTAGACTCAATGAAAGTCTTGGCATTAAGAAGGATATATTTTAGAATGCTATATTGTAACAAATTCTGATCTACCAATATATTAGATATTTGAAATGATGAAAATAAAAGTTATTTTATAGAAAGTCTTCCTGAATGGATAAAATAAAAGATGAATTTTAGTGTAGATAAGAACAAAGCTCTGCTTTTAGGGAAAAGTGTTTCTACTTGTAAGTCACTGGGTCTGAGAGAGCTCCAAAGACTGGAAGCATCCATTCTATGTGTGTGTTTGATTCTGTTTTTTAAAATTTGATGCCTTCTATTGAACAGACTTCTTCATGTAACTAACCATATTTAATGAAGATATAAAAATTAACCGAAATTTTCTTATGATTTTGTGAATTAATAAAGCCATTCTGTCTACCATCTTACATAAATGTAATTGATATGTCTCAAGAAAGAAATATAGAGAAATTTCATTGGACATGTGATTTGATTAAGGAGATGTGAGGCAAGTGATATAAATTAGAATAATTATAAAGAATTATGTATGTTATTCCAGAAAACCGAGGCCTGGAAAAGGGAATAACTGAAGCATAAAAATTCATCGCTATGGTGACCACAGGCTCATTCAGGGAGCTGAAATAAGTTAGAATGAGGAGGAACTTACTGAAACCACTTTAAACAGTGAAGAGTAAACTTTTGAAGACTGTTACATAAAGAGAAGATAAAAACAGTAAACAGGCTGAATAATATTTCTAATACAGTTCAGCCTGTTTTAAACAGTAAAGCTTTTCGGTGTATCTTAAATGACCGAGGAAACATATTTGTAAATGTTTTAGCCATCCATGTATGTCAGTGTTCTCAGGTGTTAATGAGCCTCAGAGTCACAGCCATGCTTTCTTCCAACTGTTGATTTCTAAGCACTACCACAAATCTAAGTTGGAATTCATGGTGATTGGGGCCTATGACTGAATTCTAATAATTATGGTGTGATTCAGCTAAGCCATGGACCACTTAGAGAAATCCTGCTTTCTATTGATGTTAGGAAAGAACACCCTGGTATAGTTTTGGAAAGTATGATTGCCTCCAACTAATGTATGTTCTGGTGCCTGTGTCAGCTCCAATTACAATGATCTACCATTGACTCACTGAACAGGTCCTATGCCATTAAGCCTTTTGTATTTTCTCAAGTTGTTGGCCTCTTGCTGAAATTCCCTTGTCATTGCATTTACTTATCGAGGTCATATTCATCTTTCAAGATCCATTTGGTATCTCCCCTCCTCTGGGAAATCAGCCCCAGTGCACTCAGAATCCCTCGCTCAACCCTGTGTTTCCATAAGACATTGAACATGTGTTATCATTTATGATAGTGCAGATTGCATCTATATAGAGTGATTTTTACCTGTTAGGTAAGTGCTTATCTATCCGCTAGATCAGGGCTTGGCAAATTATGGTCTGCAGGCAAAACCTAGCCCTCCGACTGTTTTGTAAATAATGTCTTATGGGAACACAGCCGTGTCCATCTGATTACACAGTGTCTAAGACTGCTGTGCGCTGCAACAGCGGAGTTGAGTAGTGGTGACAGGGACGAATGGTCCTCAAAGCCTAAGATATTTACCATCTGGTTCTTTACAGGTTGCCAACTCCTGAACTACAGTGTGTGCCATATCATGTGCCAATTATGTGTTAGCATTCAATAGAATGTTTTGTAGAGATTTGGTACCCTATAAGTAATATAAAATAATTGGTGAAAGAAGGAAATGATAGTTGGGGAATATATATTTATTGTGCCAGTAAAGGAAATATAAACTCTTTTCCCATTCCTGTGTGAGTTTGGTTTGGAGTCCCTGTCCTTGACGTTATTCAGTGTTCCAGTAGAAGTTTTTGTGTGTGAGTTTGTGTGTGCTGGGACTGGTAAGGAGTAACAATAAGAGACAGAGAAAAGAAGGGGGAGACTAATGAGAGCTTTGGAGGCATTATTGTTGGTAGTGAAGAAGTGGAAAGCGTTCATGTTTTCCCAAATAATTTGTGTAGTTATCATTGCTGCACTTGTTTTCACTGAACTTCACTTAAACTTCCTTGTGCATATGAACATGTTTGATAAGAACCCTAAGGCTGAGGAAAAGTACCAATTCAAGGAGTTGATTATGAATGGATCTACTTAAAACTACACATCTGCTTTAGGGCCAAGAATGAAAACTGATCTAGCATATGATGAGATGGAGCAGGGTGGAAGAGAATTGTCCCTTTAGCTTGCAGAGTATGGAGAGCAATAAAACACCCAGTTTTTAGAATTGTTCTGTCAGCCAGGAAAGACAAAGCCCCGATTAGTAAGATGATAATGCTCTTTTCCTTTGAGTAGTCGTTTTTCTGTGTTAACTAGTCATTTTAGTATGGCGTTCAAGCTTTCTGAGAGTTTCCCACTCTTTAAAATAGGTGTGGTACCAACTGAAATTATCTCCTCAATTTCAGTATAATATCCATAGATGTAGGTATATTTATATGTAAATATAGATATTATACACAGAGGGGTATGTATATATCTCTATATCTTTTTATATATATTTAAAATATATATTTCATATAATATATATTTATAAATGTATTTAAAATAAAGTGCCCTCTGGTATCCCCTAAGTTGCCTAACAGAGCAAAGGAAGGGAAGGTCATATTTTAAACTGATTTATGCTCCTTAAAATGTAGCAGTCCTTAATATTAAGTGAATTCTCCTCTTCCAATGAATGTGAAAATCTTTAAATGGGGAGGAGGAGAACAGAACAACTTGAATACATTTTTAGAAATATAGATTAAATATTACTTTAACATATTTAATTTATTAATGTAACTACACAATAACATTTTATTAAGTTTTTCTTTTCATTTACATTTTATGAAATTTTTTTCATTTGTTTTCACATGTGTTTTGTATAGAGAGAGCTCTGTCCACATCTTCACCAGGGTTATGTTTTTGAGTTAAACAATGCAGATTTACAAAATCACTTTTTTCCAAGTTATTTGAAATACAACTCTTTTTTGAATCTATGTATGATTTTATTCCA
The DNA here is from genome assembly GCF_022682495.2 of Desmodus rotundus. Lineage (NCBI taxonomy): Eukaryota > Metazoa > Chordata > Mammalia > Chiroptera > Phyllostomidae > Desmodus > Desmodus rotundus. The sequence goes on from NC_071397.1 coordinate 28,050,975, forward strand.
AGCCATAAATATTCATTTGCATAGAATGAGGATTTAAAACATTAATCTTGATTATATGTTCATAGGTGCCACAAAATGCCATTTCTGTTTAAAAGGTGAAGTTATAATGCCTTGAATAATGAGTGAATTTCCATTAAATTTCCTACTTCCTTTTTTTAACTGAATCTATCAAATTCTGCGTCCAAAACTATCATTGCTTGAGGTCATTTCAGGCTGATGTGCCTTCCAAAAGCACTTTATTTTGAAAAATAAAGTGATTAGAAATCTCCCCATAATGTGAGACACTGTATGAAGACTCAAGTATAAATCAACTCTTCCTAAGAGATAACTTTAGGAAGTGACCCTGTTTTGTCTTTATTTAATTATTACATATAGGGATATTCATCTAGAAGTGAGACACAAACAAACAAACACACTGACAAGCAAGCAAACAAATGGGTAAGAAAAAAGACTCTTAGAAATTCCAAAGAAGAAATTGTGTACAGCAGAAAGCCCAAGGCCATGGCACTCTCTGGAGGGCTGCCCTGGGGTCTGGAAGGGCTTCACTTGGTGACATGTTTATGGTGAATTTTTACCTGTGGACAGGGAAGGAATGTACTCAAAAAACAGTGTTTGCAGATATTAAACATTCTACCCTATAGTCAACTTATGTTCTCATTTTATGCTCAGCTAGCAAACTTCTGATAATTTGGCTTCTCATGTAGTTGGCTTTTGAAAAGATCATGTGCAGATGTGACGTGGAAAAAGATAATATGTTACATGGAAACAGTTCTTACATTGGGTCGGCCCCATGCTTGCCCCATGACTTTCTCTTTTGTCTATTTTCCCAGCTTGAGCAGCTCTCTTATTAATCGGAGTCGTCCATCTTCGTGTGTTAATGTAGTCAGTGAAGTTACAGCTGAGGTCTGCCGATCTGAAAGACATCTCGCCCTTCTGAGATGACGTTTTATGACATTGTAACACCCAGAGGGCAGTGTTATTTCCCACTTGCACTAGAAGTCTATATTTTATGAAGAGGAGTGGCTGTAAACTGTGTTCTCCCTCACATTAAAAATTGTACTATTTATCTACAGAAAAGGAAGTCAGATCCTGTTGATTTTGTAAGTTCTCCCAGGAGTGAGAAGAGTTGATCCTTCATTACTTATGGACTGGATATACCCTGGGGCTAAGACATGCGATGGAAGATTATTGAGAAAAAGTACAACATATAGTCTTAAATAATTAACACTATTTTTAAAGAAATATTTATTTAATACCTACTATGTGCCAGATGAGGTACGATGTAATGACTAAAGAAGTATAAGCTACATTATTTACTATCTAAAGCAGTGGTTCTGAATTGAAGATTATTTTGCCCTCCCTGGGGCATACTTGTCAGTGTTTGGGGGCATGTTTGAGTGTCATACCTGGGGACAGGTACAGACATGTAGTGTTATCTAGTGCCACTTAGGGATTGTTAAACATTGTATAATGCACAGGGCAGCATTCCACATGGAAGAAATATCCAGTCTAATTAATAGTGCCAATGTTGAGAAATCTTGATCTGGTGGTTAAAAAATATAAATACTTGCATAACATTGTAGGATCTCTCTCTCTCTCTCTCTCTCTCTCTCTCTCTCTCTCTCTCTCTCTCTTTGAAGTTTATATGAAGTACTAAGGGAACAGCCTCAGTGGAAATATTCCTTTAATCCAGTTGATAATGATTTTACATGCTGCTTATTATGTATTGGTCCAAGACATATTAAAGTCTGGGCAAATACTTTAAAAAATATTATTGATGTCCTAAGGAAGTTCAGGTCCCACTCATTAATTCCTTTTAGCCTTTATTACACAGATTCTAAATTCCTGACTAGACACAGATTTTAACTGCAAAATGGGAAATATGAAATTAAATTAGAGGTTCAATGGCCTTTCAGGAATGGTCAAAATATAGGTCAACTGGAGGTCAGTTCTCTAAATCTCAATGTTTTATTGTCCTAGGAAGGAAGTATCTAACTTAATAAAGTCTTGCTTGTGGTGAAACAAGCTTTTCTGTTTCCTGGATACTGACAACATCTTTTAAACATGCACACAAACACTCCCACAAAACTTTATATTAGAAGTAAGCAAAACTGAATAAATAGCCATAAAATTTTCATCTGAACTCTTACATGCCAAAATAAGAAAATTGCATATTAACTTTGTTGTGTTTCTTTGTTTTCCAGATTTATGATCTGGGCATATCCAAACTAGTGATTATAACAAACAGGCACAAAAAAAGGAAAGTGAATTTTCTGTAAAAACTTACATTTCTTGATAAATTCTTATGAAGAGTCTTTCCCATTTTCCACTATTTCTCTAACTGTTGTCATTGTGAAAAAATATAAGAGCCATTTACTAATTTCTTCAAGGAGATGCTTCCGCAGTTGTTAGGCAGCAGGAATATAAACAAGAGAGAGATGCAGTCGTGCACTTGGCAGGAACATCGTTACAAACATTATAACACAGGAACGCACACAGCCACCGTAATACTGGCTTGATGTTTACTCACCTGACCTGTACTTTCCATGAATATATTTATATTTGTCAGTCGGGAAGCCAGAAAATTGTGCTGTCAGTCACCTTGGGAGCATATGAAGGCTTCATCTATTAGAAAGGAGTTGGTATACTCTGAGCAGAACGGATGTGACATTGAAGGGCATGGTAATATAGCATGCATTGGAAATTCCATAAAGAGTAAACCTGTGGTCTTCCCCCAGTTTGTTGGAGGAATTATGGGAGACAAAGTGGGGGTTCAGTCTAGAATTTAAAGGATGCTATAGCATATGTTGAAGATTTTAACATTTATCAAATATGCAATTCATATTCCTAAACTTTCAAGGTAGTGGGAATGACATGATCACATTTTGTTTTAGAAAACTAAGCTAGCCTAGGTAATGGTATTACCCAGAAGGGGGTGTTTTTCAACAATACTTTCCCCACAAATTGAAATAAATTGATGACCAATTAGATGTCAGAAATAAGAAAAAACAAGAGCTCGAGAATGATACCGTGGTTTTAACTTGGATGAAATGGAGAATGTACGCTAAAGAAGAGGTGGTTTAAAGGTGGTTTTAAGTTGCCTATGCAGTGTTTAGGGAACAGCTGAGGAGACTTGTCTGATCTCAGGAGAGAGGATAAAGTGAGAGGTTAGGATTTCAGAGTCATTAGCAACTACAGATAACAGCCAGATTCTGAGCAGGCCTGAATTTGCACCAGCACAGAGCATGGAGTGAGGAGTGTACATGGTTGACAGAAGTTTAAGGAGAGGGTTGAGGAAAAGGAGCCAAGAGTCTGAAAGTAAATTAAATTAATCAAGAAAATACAGATTTCAGGAAGGGGTTATCATAGTAATCAAAATGGAAATAGAGGAAGACTGGAGGATGAACAACAGTATCAAATTTTGCAGGAAGTCATTCTGGCTGGTGTGGCTCAGTAGACTGAGCATTGGCCTGTGAACCAAAAGGTCTCTGGTTTGATTTCCAGTCAGGGCACATGCCTGGGTGTCAGGCCAGCTCCCCGGGTTGGGGGCTGGGGGCTGGGGACTTGCGAGAGGTAACCTGTAGATGTTTCTCTTCCTCTCCTTCTCCCTCCCTTCCCCTCTTTCTAAAAATAAATAAAATCTTTAAAAATTTTTTTTCAAAAAGTTTAAGAAAGGACTATGAAAGAGTCCTATGGAATTAGCAACTAGGAAGCTGTTACTATTATCGAGTATAATTTGTAATAATATTCATAAATAAAAGCCAGATTGTTGGGTTAGGGTAAGTGTTGGAGGGTTGCTGTATGTTCAGATTTATATTATGGTAGCCTTGGTGAAGACTATTTATCAAGCATTATATGTTGGAATGTTTTCTTCCATGATTTTTGTTGTTATCATCTGAGTGAGTTATTTTTTTTCATTCAAAGATGTTTACACTCACATAAAATCAGAAGACAGAGATGAAAAAAAGACTTTACAGGCTATTGTATCTACCTACTCAATTTAGAGAGAAGGAAATTAGAATCAAGAAGGTTAAATGCCCTGCCCAATATGTGCGCCCAGTCAGTAGCAAAACCCAATCTGGAATTGATCTTCTGATTCCAGGTCTGGTACATTATTCATTACTCCATGAACAGAAAGATAGAGGTCATTTCTATGCAGAGAAAAACAAATGAGCTGTGTCATTACAGAAATGTTCTGCATGGTTTGCTGCCATCTGTCTTAAAGCTCAGTCTGGACTCCCAGGAATTGAGACTGTTGAGCTGCATGTAGATGGACCATGTGGACAGGGCAAGGAAAACCTTTCATTTGGAGGGTTTGGCTATATCCATAGTGTATTATGGGACATACAAAATATTTATGACAAAACCAAGAGCCAAGAGCTAAGGACTTTTTGTGGACTAACTTTGACTTCTGGTTTTGTAAGATACTAGAGCTCTGTGTCTTCTTGGTACACCTGCTATATTTTATACATATATAAAAATGTGATTGGAGTAAAATAATAAACCTTGTTTTTAAAGAAGGACAAAATGATGAAGCAGAGAGAGCTCTGAGATGGAAGTCAGGTAACAGGGTCGCTGACCCCATGTGTGACACTTCTTGCCTTTGGACACTTCCCACTTTCTGGGTCTCAGTTTCCTTAATGGATTATGTCAGGGTTTGAAACTGAAGGTTGAAATACTCTGAAGACTTGTTTGATCAAGGCCACACAGCTTTTAGAATTTAAATGTCTTTTTCCCCAGAATACCTTAAGGCTTCCTGTCATAGATATGTCCATATCATGGCCCCTGGGAACAATTGGGCTTTTGAGCCCTGATGTCCAGTTCCCTTTCAGTCTTAGTATTTAGTGATTCTATGGTAGAATGTTTCAGAGTTAGTAGCTCTTTGTGGCCACATTTTCAAAGTACTGATTTACTGCGTTGAAACCGTCCAAAGAAATGCACAGAAACTGTATCTATGCTACAAAAACCAAATATAAACCCAGAACTGTTTTCTAGTCTTATTACTTGTTAGAAAAATAACTTAACACTACATATTAAGAATTCTTTTGGTAAAGTAAACATATCATTGAATATAATGAAGGCAATTTAAAGGTGATCAGAAGAATTGTACTAACATGTGGTCAATAGTTTGATCTTCCTTGTCAATTGTTCTTAAACAGCTTTCCCAGACTACTTTCAATACTATTCCATAGACTTTGCAGAAAAAAAGCAAAAGACATATACACAGAAACCTGTAGTAGTACCTAAAATAACTCCCTTCATCTCCAAACTCATATTTTATACTAAGTTATGTTTGTCATTATAAGGAGTCACTGCACTTCTGTATTTTCTTTCATTGGTATTTTCTCAATTTAATTTTAAAAGACTCATATGACTAGTCTTACATGGAACATTATTTTCCATAACCATTCCTTAGAAATCCAAATGTCACATGAAAGACTAGAAAACTGATGCTAGAAATTATTAGTATGAATTCACTTAAGTGTACAGCATTCAACCAGTTGACAGCAAGTCTTTCCTGGTGATAAAATGGTTGACATCTCAATCAAGCAACAAAAATCAATTCTCCAGACTCTAGCTGAACCCCTTCACAAAGGAGGACTGGTAAACTTGACATCGTTTCCAAAAGTGAAATTATCAGGAATTTATTTGTCAGAAGCTTAATAATTTTTAAAAAATTTTATCTGGTCACTTTTATTGAATTTTACTTCATTTTCTTTTCTGACTCTTCTAAGAGAACGGCTTTTTGCTTGCAAGTTTCACTCAAATTGACATTTTGATAGTTTAATATTAAAGAAATCCCTAGAAGATACGTTATGTTCTTTGGAAAATAAAATATTGACAGAGTACACTAAAGGGACATTTTGAAGTACATTTTGATTTCCTTTGCAGCTCGATAACATATTTGCTGCTGTTTGGTAGCTCCCTAAGACATACTTTCCACTCCGTGTCCGGGCGAGATCTGACGATTTCGCAGTACATCTTTCTGTACCCAGATTTATGAATGCAAATTGAGCTCTTGACAGTCTGTGAATCCTGCAAAACCCTCATCTCCCAGTCTGGTCACATGGCACCCAAAACACAAGTACTTTCTGAAACCATAAAGGAATCTTTCTCATAGCCACTGAATTTTTCCTGACCATGCAGAGTCTGATTTGATTTTCATTGTATTTTATTTTACAAAATGTCATACACATAAACACTTTCTGGCACATAAACACTATGTGCCAGATACTCTTCTAAATTACATACATAATACATTTCACTTGTTTTAGATAGCTTCCCAGTGACAGGGATTATTATTAACCCTGTTTTACAGATAAGGAAATTGGGGCACAAGGTCACACAGCCAGCAGGAAGAGGTGGGGCTAGGCTTCAACAAGACAGCTTGACCCCAGGGTCCCTAAACTTAACCAATAAACAGTGCTCTACAGCTCTGACTTAAATGGTAAACTACAATGTGGGAGTATAGTTCCCAGCCAGACAATATATTTATCAGTTCTTACTCAAGCCAGGATTCTGCAATGCACTATTCTTTTATTCCACTAAGAGACATGCATAAACCTTTTTTTCCTTTCCACTAGTGAGCAACAAGCTAAGCTAATTTACTGTGATATAGGCAAGGATGTTAGAGGATACGAGGATAGAATAATCCAAACATTAAACTAGTAAGTAAATTGAGAAAATATTTGCATTTTAATCAGGAGATAGGGGTGAAGGCATTGTTAGCAAGGGATATCAGTTTATCCAAGCAGTTCTTATCCTTCTGCCTGGTTACCCTGCCCTGGCCCAAGCTCTTGAATGGCAGAGCTGCTGCGAAAGTTCTCCTTCTTAGTTAGTGTTATTGATGCAAAGTCTGAACGTCAAGACCTGAGCATCCTTGGATAAGTAATCAGAAAAATGTGAAGTCTCTTTGGAAAGTGTAATTGTGTAGTTAAAATCTTTTCTAAGTGCTCAGTTTGCCATAAAAATCAATATCTAGATATTGAAAAGCTTCTGTAATTTTTGTAAGACTTTATCTTGATATCTCTTCTAATGTTGTTATACTAAGGGGAATGATATGCCATCTGATCTCATCCAACTAAGCAGAAATTCAGAGTCTCTCTCTAGTGCTTGAGAGCATGATGGGCACTGTGGATAAAACACCAGAGCAGGAGGATTTCCAGTGACCGGTATGGAGCAGAATCTGTAGGGAGCTGTCTGGCTTCTGTGGACCCATAGCCTGAATTTTGAATGGGGTTCTTGTGCTTCAGGGTAGGCAGTTAAGGGCAGCGAGCCAGGTTGGGGTCATGTAAGAATTCCTGAGAATCTCTTCCCTATGCTAACTACTTAAAGAATCAGAGCCAAAGTTTCAATTATTGTTGTGTGGTTTTTGCAATTACTGTTGCTATAATGGTGGCACTTTTCAGAACAGTTAACATCGGTGCTGTGCTGAGCAAAGCACAGTCAGATAATGGCTTTTCTTCTTGCTTTATTGATTCTCCATTTACAAATACACATTTTTTTCTCTATATTCTTACAGTATGGATCCTACTTCTAGAAGCCAAAAATCTGTTGTGCCAAGTTATAAACTGGTAAAGCAGTCTTCTCAGCTCCGGGAATGCAAAGATGAATGAGAAGCTGCCTTTGCCTTAGAGTTTACAACCTGGTCGCAAAATAAGGCAGTTGGTATTTGCTTGAAGAATAAGGCAATCGGTATTTGGCAATAAGGCTGCATGCTATTCCATTCATTTACTTGTCTGTTTCTATGATTAAATAGTGAAATATTGGGAAGTAGGGCCAGTGTCTTATCCATCTTTATATGCCCAGTGCCTGGCATAGTGCCTGGCACATAAAAGCCTTTCCAGAACTGAATTAGGTTTACATCAAAATTCTTAGATTCAATTAAATTTGCAGTAAAATCACATTTTAAATTTTAGTAGATTTTTAGCCATCATCATGTGACCTCACATAAGTCATTTCTTTTTTCTAAACTTTTAGAATTATCCTTCATAAGAGGTGAATGAAGCATCACATGAGAAAATGAAATTAATCACCTTAATAGAGGTAGCCTTTTATTCATGTGTAAATTTCTGTGATGCTATACAGAACTGAAACACCATGATGTGTCTTTTCTCTAAAAATCTGCGTTTTAAGATGGAACTATGACACACTCCAGCAAACATCCAGTACAGATGATGGCTCAGGCACCGTGGAGCCAGAAGAGAGAATCAGAAAATATGGACACATCAGTGTTGAAATGATCCACATGGAGGAAATGCGTACCTAATTGACTCTTGGCTGTTTAAGGATTATGAATTACAGAGTCAGCTTTCATTCTCCTCAGTTTCCTTTTGCTTCAGGTTATTGTTGGGCTTACCTTTCTGGCAGGTAAGCAGGAGAGAAGGAGGTAAAACTTGAGAGTCAATTTCAAAATTTTCAACAACTCAGTTATAAAGAGAAGTAGTTGTGGAAGATGCTGAAACTAATGGTTTAAATGAGGCTTTTTAATTATATGTAACTTTCATTTATGCATGAGTGCCCTTGTTTTCAATTAGTCATAAGTCTGCAGGTAGCTTTTATTTGAGATGTTAATCTACAGATTGAGAGAGTGCTTGCTCTCCAGAACTGCTGCTTGCTTTGATATCAATCACAGGCCTCAAGGTTGTGCTCAGAAAGGAAGGAAAAAAACCTTAATTATTCAGAAAGGCAAGGGAGAAAAGAAGAAAGAATTCATGATTTTTCTGAACTACAGCCAAGCAACAAGTACATCAAATGTGTTGTTTTAACATGTTTAAGAAATTACAGGAAAGAAATACCAGAGATATTTGTCCTTTTCTGCAACTCTGCAGAAGATGAAAGAGACCTGAGGATAATGGTGACAATAAAACAGATATATAATTGAGTATTTGATCTGTAGTCTCATATTAAATCTTCCTTTTCTTCCTAAAGAGTGTTTTCTAACACTTATCTTAATCTTCATGTTATGTATTTATTATAGGTGAATTACATAGTATTTTTTTTCAAATAACCCCCCTTAATCCCACTTGGGCTTGATTTAAATGATTTCTATTTGATTCTTTTACAAGGAATATGCATTGTACTTTATGCAATAACATACACTATGGCAAAGTCATGCTTCAATGCCAAGCTTAAGCTGCATTTCAAGATGTCAAAACAAGTACAGATCAATCACACAAAAAAGCTACTAAAAAAACTTAAAATTTCAAATTACAACAGTAGAATATGATCTATAAAGCTGATACTTTTATTTAAAAGCTTCAAGTTTAGAACACAAATGTTTTAAAAGATGGTATCTTTCAAATATTCTTTACATTTTCTAATAATTATAATATATCGATGATGTTCAAACTTACAATTTTTTGGATTACTCAGGTTTTAGTCACAAGCATAGTTTATAACCTATAGTGACTTATGCCTAAATCTAATTATTTTTATTTATAGTAAAACAACGAATCATATTATTAATCACTTTTATAATATAAAATTGCATTCAATTTTAAGGATGAGAAGGAAATGATATATATTTGGATATTACTAATTTGTAGACATGAATCGCATTATCATTGTATACAAAAATTGATTACAATTTTTAAAAGTAATGGACTTTTATAAATTAAGTGACTTTTTAAACAACTTAAGTATATATGTGCACTCACACACATATTTAGTTATTCAATGCTTTCAGGTTATTTTTCTAAGACTTCATTTCTAATGGAGTGAACCTCATGTGGTAGTATCTTTGTGGGTATATTTATGTTATCCATGAACATAATATATTTTTTTAGTTTATTTTTTATTTTTTTATTTTTTAAATTTTTTTAATTTAATTTTTATTGAACATAATATATTTTTTTTATAAGTCAGTTTAATTTTATTACTCCTTGTAATAGTGATATACTTGCTCATTAAATGATTGATCATTTACAAACAAAATTTGCTAGTCTTAAAATTTTGGTCAATATTATTATTTTAAACTATTTTAATATGAACTGTTTTTAAGGGAAGATTTTTTCTAGTTATAAAAGCTATAACAATTTGAAATTCATAAATGAATGATGATAAAAATCCATGCTCGGACATCATACGGCCACAGCTAAAACTGTGGCGTGGTTCCAGAGAGGCAGTGTGTAACACGAGACCGAAAGGAGGTCTGAGGTACTGCTGGAGAATAGGAGGTTCAGAGTGACTTTGCAGAGCACACTGCTGAAGGAGGACAGGAGTCAGGTCGGAGTGTCAGAGATCTGTGGGGGGGGGGGGGCAATCAGAATCTTTGTAGAACCTGGGGCTTCCCCCATATTGGGAATCACATGACCTGTGGTGAGTCTAGGACAAATAATTCCAGTTGCTTAATTTATATAACATTTTTAATGTATTCTACTTTTATGATACTTTCCTAAGGGAAGTAGGCAATTTTTTAAAAATTACTAATTTTGCTTCTTTTTTTTTTTTACTTCAGAAAAGTAGTCCCAACATTCAGAGGCACTCATTCCTAATAATTGTTGTATTTTTCTCAGTCTATTTCTTTTTGTTAACATGCATGAGTTATGTTTGTTTAGCATTTTAATTTCCCCCACTTTTTGATAAGAATATTTTCTTTAATATATAATAAACCCTATCCTAGGTAATAGAAAATATTACATAGGGTTGTGATATACTCTAGACTGTGAACAAATCATAATTTGCTTAACTTTTTAAAAAGCTTTTGGTCATTATTTAACATTTCATTATATTATGACATTAAATATTTTCATGCTTAAATCATTATGAGAGCCATGGATTATTATTATTATTTATAACTGGAGTTACTGTTATTAGGAGCTATGAATCATTTATAAGTGTTGTGCCAAATAATCAGGAGCTAGTTCCCCATATTTTTTCATGGGACCGAGTATTTTATAATTTGTTGTTGAATAGGGAAAACATAGTCGCTATTGCTTTGCATTATTTCCTTACTATAGATGTTGCACATTTCACATTCTTAAAATTATTCCTATATTTTTAAAATGAGATTTTTGTTATTTGTTTATAAATCTCCATTGTAAATATACAGATGTTGTTTCTCGATAAGAAGTCTTTTAGCTCCTTATGGCTGGCATCAGGATTTGGATTCACATATTCAGGCTTTAAAAATGCAAATTTTTGCCACTTGTCCCACGTGTAATATGGTTGTTATTGTAAGGCACTAGATGGCAGGGGGAGGGTGGGATGGTTGTAGAGATCCACACTAGGAAACTGAGGCCAGGGAAAGTGAGGGCCCTGAAACAGAGGCTTCAAACATACATCATCTCACTTCCCTTGATGTTTTAGTAATCTCCTAGGTCTCGGTGGTCAGGAATCAGTTTCATTTCCTATAAAAGACTGTTTCAAACTAAAACCCAAAAATATAAAACTGAAAGTCTCCAACAGTAAGTATTTATTGTATGTTTCCTATGTGCCAGGAACTACTTCAGAGGCTAAGGATGTAATCGTACATAAAGTAGACAGGAAAGATAAGGCAGATATTTGCCTTATCGGAGTTCATATTTTAGTGGGTGAAGGCCTACAATAAATACATTCGTCAACTACATATATAATCTGCCAAGTGGTGATAAGTGTTGTGGAGAAAAATAAAAGAGAAAGGGAACAACATTGCTGGGGAGAAAAGATGACAAGTTTTGATGATCAGGAAGGGCTCACTAAAATGCTGATGTGTGAGCAAAGATCTGAGAGAAAAAAAGGAAGTGAGCCATGATGATACTTTGGGGAGAAAACTTCCAGTTGGAAGGAATGGCAAATGCAGAGATGTAAAACAAGAGCATTGCTGGCGATGTAGGGAAATGCAGGAATGCCACTGTGGCCTGTATAGACTGAGTCAGGCAGTGAGTTGAAGGGAAAGCCTGAGTGTTAAGGAGAAAGCCTGAACTGGAAGCATCTTGCAAGCCATTCTGAGGACTTGGGCTGTTTCTCTGAGTGAAATGGGAAATCCTTGGAGGATTTTGTGTAATGGAGTGACATTATCTGACAAGTATTTTACATGAATCACTTGGCCCTTAGACTGAGAACATCTGGAAGACAGAACAATTGTGGAAGCAGGGATACCAATTAGGAGGGAGACCAGTTAGGAGGTCATCCTCGTAACCCAAGAAGAAGATGACGGTGGTCTGAACAAGGGTGATAACTGGCAACTGGGAAAGATGGCAGGGATAGAAATTATTAGGATCTGGCCATCTTTTCATGAAAGACCAACAGGGTTTCCTGAATGATTCAGCATGGAATGCACAAGTAGGAGAGGAATCAGCAAGGATAACCCCGAAGTTTTGGCGTGAGCAGCTATGGATGGAATTACTAGTTACTGAAATGAGAAAGACCGTGGGAGAAGCAAGTTTCACAGGAAGATTACTGGTTTCGTTTGGGTCATGATAAATCTGAGATGTGTATTTCACATTCAGATAGAGGCTGTTATACTAGTCTGCATTTCAAGTAAGGTCCAAGTTGAGAAAGATACATGGAAGTTGTCAGTGGATGTTTAAAATTAATGAAATTCAATGATCTCACCAAAAAAGTGATAGTTAATAGAGAAGAGGTCTAAGGACTATGGCCTGAGTCACACCAAAACGAACATTTGGAGACATAAAGAGGACACAACAGAGGAGACTGAGAGGGACACAGCAAAAGAGACTAGTGAGACAGAAAACTAAAGATGTGTTGTCCTGTGCTTCAGGTCAACAACAATGGCAACGGGCTTGATCAAATGTTTCAAATTCTGTTGTCAGTCAAGTAACAGGCGGACAGGTCACTGGCTACTGACTTAGCAACTTGGTGGTCACTGATGGCCTTGCTAAGAGCTCTTCACTTCTGTGCAGTATTAGAAGACAGAAGTCTACAAGGCCTGAATGGATTAGGTTTAAGGGTAAATAGAAAGAGAAAAATTGAAAGTAATGAATAACAAGAACTGTCTGGGAACTTTATTAGAGAGGGGAGCAGACAAATGAATTGGATATTTGCAAGGTGTTTGTGGCCAAGAAGGCATTTTGTTGTGATTTGTTTTTAAGGTGGCAGAAAATTTAGAGTGTTTAAAATACTGATGAGAATTATTCTGAAGAGAGGAAAAATTGGATGATGTATGGAACCAAGAGCATAAAGCTTGAACAGGTGAGAGGGACACAACTGGAAGGCCTTCCTCATGCGGAGCATGGAAGGAGAGGAGGGAAACTGGAGGCTAGAGAGAGAGATGCAGGTAGATGGTGGATATGCAGGAAAGTGCCTTTGGAAATTCTTTTCTGATTGTTTATGTTTTGTGATTATAAACTCAGCTGCAAGTGAGGATGGGAGATGTTAAAAGTCTGGAAAGAAAGGAGATGTGGAATAGTTGACCAGGAGTATATTTTCCTTCCTTAAGTTTAATTTATTTTTTTAATCCATAGTACTAAGTACAGGCCACATAATGTTTACATATTAAAATTGTAGGATAGTTATTAACAGGCATCTAGCCATCCCTTGTAATTCATTGTAGAGTTTAAGTTATCAGTGCTCATTTAGTTTCATTCTTTCAAACTTGCTTGGTCTTAACTTTCTTTGCTTTTGTTCACCTTTCTATACTACTGATAGCAAAAGTATGTGACTTGTTAAAAGATGCTCATTTAGCATTTTCAAGTGAACAGCAACATTCATCAACATAGGGAGAACCATAGGAAACATATGCCAATTGTTCAGAAGTATAGATCTACCCAGAACTCTCTGGCACTGTTTTTTCAGTTACTGGGGACTTTATTGGACCAATGTCATGTTTTCTGCAGCTACTGCTTTCTGCTAAGCAATGTAGAATTCCTTTCAGAGCAAATCTCAGGGTATATTTTAGTGACTAGAAATATGTGCCACTAATCATCATACACTGTGTTTCTCGTATGTTTTTCCGGGCTTTAGAAAGGGCCCTGGTTACATGAATCCATGAAGTGATAAATTGAAAACAAACATCAGCAAAAAACAAACAAAAATGTTTTTATAGATAATTAAAACACTTTAAAAATTAACTTGGATCATTAACTTCAGATGGGAATATGGCAGAAGGGTAGGTTTAGAATTCAATACGATGTTTTAAAGACATTCAAGTTATCTGGAGAGAGGAGATGAATCAAAATTTCATAGAAACCATCACATTATATGGGCCACAATGTCAGTGTTAATTTTCATATGTGCTTTTATTTTGAAAATATGTATGCAATTATTTCAAAGTTATCCTTTTTCAGTATTATGTGTTAGTAAGACATCATATTTACTTGTATCATGTGCTTTGGAAAACTAGCTTCCATGTTTTATAGAAGGCATCAGTAATTTTTGTAGACTTTAAATTAAGACACTGTTTTTTCTATTGCCACATTCTTCTATTGATGGACATATTGTAAGAAATGCCGCAATGAACAACTCTGTAGAAATTCTTACAAAATGCATTCCTATTAGTGGAATTCTCAATCACATATATGTATATTTAAGTATTTTTCTATTTTTTAAAGTCAGTATTGCAAATTAACCTCTCCGAGACTTGAGAATGTTCTTTCTGGCATAGCCTTGCCAACATTGTATAATATCAATTTAAATGATTTATCTAGTGACCGTGTTTGCTAATGTACTTTAATGTATCATGCTATTGCTTTGATGTACCTTTCTTTGATTACTAGTGAGCTGAGAATCTTTTCCGGTGTTTATCAGTGGTTCGTATTTTTTCAGCTACCTCTTGTTCATATATTTAGTCCACTTCTCCCTTTTATTATCATTGTTGCTTTCTTCTTGTTTATTTACAAGAACCTTTTCTGTAACTGTGCTTGGAATGAATCTCACTAGAAATGCTTATAATATTAATATAATAAAAAATGGAGTTTCTTTAATAGTATATCTGAAACTGCATTGTAGTTGGAATCTATTTCCCATGTCTTAATTGAGCTCACCCCATTGTGCCTTGTGGCATGAATGTTCTCTCACTGCACTTGAGTGCTCTTCTTGGTTGTGAAACTAGTCACTGTTTTCACTCCCCCTTTCTAGTAGAGCATTTTAGTATTTATCCTTGGGCTTTTTCTCTTTTACTTTTTTTTCTTATGTAGTTTTCTTCAAGACTCTCCAAAAGCATTTATATAATTTTTAGCAATTTTGACTCTAATTCTTTTAAACTAGCATTTTAATTTTATTTAGTACTCTTAGAAGAAAACTTGATTTTCATATCCTTTAATATTTTACTATATTTGCTTAGTCCCATAATGCATTTGTTTTCCCTTGTGGATTGTTGAATTTGATATGTCGTTGAGTTGATGTATCTTTTGGACAAAATTTATTAGCCATACAAAACAGCAGGCTCAGGGGCAAATTAGAGTTTCTATAAGTCTCTACCTTGTTAAGGCAGCATGTGCTAGCTGTGGCTTACGTTGGATTCAGGTGGTCATGACAAGATGCAATAAATTAAACAGGGACATGTAATGTGTAAGTTTATTTATATATAAGATGACATGTATTGTGTGGATTTACTTACACATAAGTATGCATTTATATACATGAAAAAAATTCTACAGATATAAAAATAGCCTATCTGAGTGAAGAGTCTGGCTATGTCAGCAGAAAGAAAGGACCGTGTGTACATGACCCTCAGTGTTACTTCTCAGAGAACAATGAATCATCCTACATGTGTGGGGGGCAGCAAAAGCTGTGAAATCACTCAAAGGCAAACATAGATGTAACTAGTTATGGCAGAATTTGTGGTGATGGACCAGTTAGTTAAGAGCTACCTGCAACCTGCAGTCAATGACATGCTTTTTAATTAATTGTCCTTTTTATCAATTTGAACCTATAGAAGGCATTCTCGAGCAACAGAAGGAATCTCCTAGAATTGACTCAGAAACTGAATGTATCGTTTCCATATACTTTATCCCTGGCTGATGTGGCTCAGTGGATTGAGCGCCAGTCTGTTAACTGAAAGGTTACTGGTTCGATGCCCAGTCAGGGCACATGCCTGGCTTGCAGGCCAGGTCCCCAGTCAGGGGTATGGAATAGGGAGAGGGAGAGAGGCAACTGATCCCCATTTGATGTTTCTCTCCTTCTCTTTCTCCCTTCTCCTCTCTCTGAAACTAAATAAATAAGTAAAATATTTTTAACCCATCTCCATTTCCATATACTTTAGCAAAATTCAGCTAAGTACTGTAAATGGAATCATTTCAGCCAATGTCATTTGTAAATTTGGCACTAATCATGGATTCGGGAAGAAGGTTGATGTGAAAGTATGAAATGGAAGAATCTTGGAATAGTTTATGGAAGATTATAAAACCTAGAAATAGTCAGAATGATCTAGTTGAGAGTGTTCTTGGCAACAAAATGCCCTCAGCCTTCATATTACCATTTGGCAAAAATTGCCATTAGCAATATTGCATGTAAATTAGTTTCATATTGTAATGTTCAATAAAAGTAGTTTAAAATAACCATATCATGATTAAGTTTATTCCATTGTGAATCTATCCAATAACACTGACTGTCAAGAAAAAGCATTGTTAAATTTTATATCACCATGTTTAATCTCTATGATTACCTATTTTAACATTTTTGCAGCAATAATTGAGACACAGTGGCAGGATACATAGAAAGGACTCTGGCATTCCAAATCAACTGTAAGTCAGAAGAGCCAAACCTGGAGGGAAGCCTTCTGTACCTGGCGCGTTAGGGAGCATGTCTACACATCTGAAAAAATATCGGTAGACATATATGACCTTAGAGTAGCACGAGCAGCTGAAGCACAATCTGAACCAATAAAAATTAAATTATTTATAATAATTGAAGGATGAACTATTTTAATGTACTCCAATTCTTGAATAATTGGTAACCCACATACAACAACTCTGTGCTAACCAGAATATTTTATTAATGAGCACCCATTTTGTGATCACTCTGGATAATTGAAAAAAGTACATTAAAATTTCAACAGCAATATTATGCAGTGGGACTTTATGAAATTGAGCAATTAACAGTGCTGTTAGAAATATCAATATGCACATGTAAGTGGTAGGGATAAAATACTGCTCTAAAAACAAGTAGCAAATTTTAGAATTTTTTGTATTTCAGTTAGTATTAAGTTAAAGGTCTTTCATTAAACATTGATTCTTTTGATCTCTGGATTACTATAAAAGCTTTTATGTTTCTGAACTATATAATACTGAGCACACAGTTTCAATCTGTGTGACTTGGGGTAAGGATGAATTTGTGGAAGGTCAGTCAAAATAGGGCACGTGCATGATCAAATGCCACAAAAACAGTGTTTTTGTGTTCACATTGAATAAATAACTTCATAAATTAGAAATAGATTAGCCCTTGATTTTTCCATGTTGTCAACTGTAGTTCTTCTATGTATTTGCACTGAAGCAAAATATTAACATGAAGCTGGTCAGTTAATTTTTAATTTTATCTTTTCTTACAACTTTATTAATAACATTTTTTTTTCTCTCTGGCATTTACCAACCGTGTTTTCTGTCCTGCAAGACTTCTGTTCACCTCTGCATTATTTTTAACAAGGCAGTATTTTTATCAAGGCAGTGTTTTTCAAAACCTACCATTGACCGGCAGAGGTGTGGGGGTAGAAGAGTTGGCTGAAGAAGGGAGGGGATGTATGCGTTGGTAGAAGATGTGTATATTGGGCCAGAAAACTGTACAGTTTTAATGCACATAAATGAAATGCTGCAAACTATGGACTTCAGCCCATAACAACTATTGTGTAAATCACAGCATGCATGTCTGCAGGGAGCATGCCCTTTTCCAGGTTCCTTTTCCCCTCTGTTTCTGAGAGTCCCAATGAACTCTAACCATTCCCACCATTCTGCCCTGGGTTGCTGAGACTGTTGTCTTCCTCAAATACATCTTCCCTCTTCCATGATGGCTGTTTCTCTACCTGGAATGCTGCTCCTTCAAACTTAGCTACTCAGAGCATAGCTAAATCGAATCTCTGTGATCTCACAGTACTTATTGAAAATGACAGACACAGGCTAGAATGACTACCATTCAATTTTTTTTTAATCCTCACCCAAGGATGTGTTTATTGATTTTAGAGAAAGAGAAAGGAGGAGAGAGAAAGAGAGAGAGGAACACCAGTGTGAGAAACATTTATCGGTTGCCTCCTATATACAACCTGACTGAGGATCAAACCTGCAACCTAGGTATGTGCCCTGACTTGGAATTGAACCCGCAACCTTTTGGTGTATAGGACGATGCTCCAATCAAGTGAGCCACCTGGCCAGGGCTGTAATTCAATTCCTGATATAATTTTCAGGCTCTATCAAGGGATTTGGTCCCTCACTGAGTATTCACAGCTTTGTCTTCTATCATTTTTCATAGGCCAGTTCATCTCCCCTCAATAGACTACCCTTAATCAGGTCGCTCCCAAACACTTTATGCCCACCTCCTCTGCCCTTGCTACCTCCTCTGCCCTACTGCCCTAGCATTTGAAAGGTAAGCAGAGAAAGACTAGTTTTCCCATTGACCAGTCACAGCACAGCCTTCAAGTTAAAAATAAAACTGCAGAGACAGATGTTCATGGAGAAAGAAAGAAACCTATTTAAAAATATGTTATTATGCAAAATGGTTGTCTCCTAGGTATCATAACACATTTATAAAACCAAAAGGCTTATTAAAATTTCCCCCATGTCAAAGAAGCATTTTGCACTCAATTCAAAATCCAACCTGTAGAGAAATAAGAAAAGCTGATAATTTACAAAGGAAAACACAAATATATTCTGTCTTCATCCCCCATCTGTTGGTAACCATTGTCAAAATTGTCTATTTACTGCTAGAAAATGCTGTTTCATATGTAGAGAGGTCATAAATATAAAAAATAATATAATTATTTTATTATTAAGTATGTATGACTACTTACTGAGTACAAACTTGGTGATACCACTGTAAACACAGAGTGTACACACCATAAAGTACCTTGATGATGTGATTTAGTGGTATGAATAAGTGGGAACTAATTTTGTATTTCCTGTAATTCTGTATTCATTCAATTTAGTTATCATTAGTTGATTGTTCACACCACATCAGCCTATGCCAGGCACTGTAGAAAATACAAAGACATTTATGGTAAAGGTTCTAGCACTTTAGGAACCTGTGATTTAATTGGATAAAAATTTGTGCATGAAAATATGAGGTAATTTGTACATAATTTGTAAACAAATAACAAGATAATGCATTATAATTATTATACGAAATTAAAATTTGGATATGGAATTAATTAGCTTACTAAGAGATTATAGGAATTGGCTTAACCATCAAAAGGTACTAGCACCCTGGCTGGTGTGGCTCAGGGGATTGAGTGCTGGCCTGCAAACCAAAAGGTCACTGGTTCAGTTCCCAGTCAGGGCACGTGCCTGGGTTGCGGGCCAGGCCCCTAGTGGCAGACATGTGAAGTCCCCATTTGGGGATGTACAAGAGGCAACCAATCAATACTTTTCTCCCACATCTATGTTTCTCTCCCTCTCTTTGTCCCTCCCTTCCCCTCTAACAATAAATAAATAAAATATTTTAAAAAAAAGGTAACGGCTTTTCAGTTATGGTAGACCACTCCTAAAACATGAAGGCATATATTAAAAAGCCTCAGAAATACAGAGATTCAGTAAAAGAAGCACGTGAAATTAGAAGACGGATCCTGTTGATGGACAGATGATACTCTTCAACGTCAAACTGAGCTGTCGGGATAAAAGAGGCAAAACTTGTGTTTTTTCCTCCAGACAGTACAGGCGTGTACATTATATATTTGATTAATTGCTTTTAATTGATAAAAATCATCTTTTATTCATTAACCCAGGTATAAATTTGAAAACTATTTTAATTATGGGAGGAGATTGGAGGTAAATTAACTTCAGATTCAAGCAGGCCTTGGGCCATATAAGATTGGAATTAGCTTTTGTGAACCTGTGGTTGTTGGAGCCAATTCAGTGCCAACAGGGAGCCTTAGTTCCAGGTGTGGTGAAGAAGCAAGCTTTATTCAGTGCAAAAGAGCTCAATTGTGATACAGTATGGCTGGGAGGCAGCCCTGGGTCCAGGTCGCCCTGAGGCCAGGCCCCACTCAGGCTAGACAGCTTGGCTCTGCTCCTTGCTTGTGTGCTTTTTCCTGACTGGTCAGCTCTCTTCTGCTCTGGTTGGTTCTGTTGTGTGCCATTCTGCTCTGGCCTACACTGGTCTGCCCCTCTGGGCTCCAATGATACATCTTTGGTGTTTCACCCCAGCCAGGGAAACACAGTCTTCAGTGGAAAGGGAAAGTGAGCTCTCGGAACTAGAGGGGAGCTAGTTTATATAGACAGAAATCCCGGCCTCTGTCCCCTGGTTGGTCCATCCTCTTGCAAATGAGAACTGCAAATCCTTTCAATTTGATTGGTCCAAAGGCACTGTCCTGATTGGTCAGAAATGAGTTATCCTGATTGTTCTGTGAAGATGTCGATGGGGTTATGGCAATGCAGCTCTTATTGGGTGGAGAAAAGCCTATTGGTTGAATTAGGATTCCAGGTTCAGAATCCAGGGCTAACCAGAGCCCTAAGAAGTAGGTATCTTCTGTCTCAGGGTCCACATGTTGAAACTCAAAAAAGCTTCAAATGGAAAGTGAAAGAGTTGTGTTCAGTTTTAGAAGAGGTGGTATTTCAGGTAGGACACATGAAGCAGAGGCACCTGTGGAAGATGTTCATGGTCGGAGCCTGAATAAATGATAACGCCTCATGAGCATTTTCATCAAAAGCAGGAAGAATTACCATGGAAAGGCAGTACCCTGGGTGATAGGATAGAGTGTGGTATAATACACTGCCATGATTTACAGGGAGAAGATCATTCATACAGAAAAATACCAGTGACAATATGAGACCTTACCTGCCAAGTAATTGCCAAACTTGGGCACATGTTCAACATAGGAGATTGATTAGAAAACTTTTTTGGGCAAAATTGGACTAGTTGTGGACTTTTTTAGGAAGAAGAGAAGAGGCAGGAGAGAATATTCCCTGAGTATTCTTAGTGTCTGTAGGTGGATACAACAAGGATTGCAACAGTGTCAGTGAATTCCTCAGTAGAGAGTAGAGAAGAATGGGAATAAAAGGAGCAGGATAGGATAAGTGGAGAGACGTTATAGAAATAATCTCAGTAACTGACTGGAGGAAGAGAGTGAAAGTAGAGAAAAGCAGTTTTCCTAGTCTGGTGTGTTTTTCAGATGATATGTCATTGACAGAAATATGCAGCCTGGTGCTGGCTGGAGGAGCTGGTGTACCGCTAAGACAACGTGACAAATTGGGTTTGAGGTCTTGGAAGGGTACCAAGCTGGAAATTTTTGCTAGGCTATTAGAGATGCAAGTTTTAAAAAGCACAGTCATTTTAAAATGGAATTTAAAATTAAATCACTCTGTAAAAGGATTTTGGGATGCGGAGAAGCTATGTTATTTGTCTGAGTAACAAGTAAACCTATGAAGTGAATATAAATCCAGGGAAAGAGTGAGTTCTGTAAAAGCGCAGGTCCCTGGGGGAAGAGCTTTGTGTCACATTATGGTTTGGGTCACACGTTTAGTTAGAAAGTGTGATTAACTTTTCCCTGGATGTCGAGATTAAAACTAAGGAGAACAATTTGCAGACTGTTCTCAAGTGCAACGTGTGTCTGATTCTCATGTTAATCATGAGTCAGGCAGGATAGAGAGTGTTGTTCCATGTTGGATTAGAAAAACTGGACATTTGTTAGTCTCTGACACTTGCCTTTTCTGCCAGCCCTTTGATTAGAAGAAGATAATCTTACAGACCAAGCGGTCAGAGGGGCCGAGAGAGTGGGTAAGGGCAGTCACCGAGTGTAACTGAGAACATGAATGCGGAAGGAGGCCTTCCTCTCTCCTGTTCAGTCATAGCATGCTCTATACCATTCGCGACACCGTTCACAGCTTTGTGTCTGTGCTCCCAGACTCTGAGAGCAAGCACTGTATTTTATTGGTATTCTCTTTTTCTCAGGATGTAACATAATACCTGATAGGTAGTGAATTTTTGTCAAATGCTCACGCTCTGCAAAGTACTGTTCTAGGGGAATTGAGGAATAAGAAGTGTGTAAAATAGAAAACATGGTTCCCGAGCTCAGGTAACTCGTAAGCTAAATCTGGTTGAGTCTGTTCTCATTTAATGAGTGCTTACATATGAACTGTTACACATTACATAGAAAATAAGGAAACCGGGGAATTTGAAAAACCACCATTTGAGAAGTTGAAGATATGAACGTGGATGGTCTCCCTGAGGACAGAGGACAGAGGGCAGGACTGAGGCTTAAGCAATATACTTGATTGCAAAGGGTATGTGGTCAGAAAGGGAGACACGGAATGGCATCATGCAAGAACACCCTGTCAAAGAACTGAAGGTGCTGGAGGAAAACGAGACAAGTCAAACATAACAGTGTCAGATGGAAAGCGACCCCTGACAACATGGGGTGGGTGCATGTCAGTCTGCCTGAGTTTGTGCACCTCTGTGTGACTTGTGTGCTTGTGGTTTTAGTGATATAAACATGTTTGCATTTGACACAAAGTAACGGGAGCAGAAGCCAGTTCAGAGGCACTAATGAGTAAAACTGAGAGTTCTGCAATGGCTACATGAATGAGCAGTAAGGTCAAGTATATTTTGGGGTTAGGGGTGATCTTGCCTCCAGGTTATTTGTTGATATGGTTATTTATAAAGGAAGGAGTCAGACAAGACAGCAAATACAGTGCCATTGAAGAGGGTAAGTAAAAGGCCAACTCAGGAGGAGAGGTGGGAAGTCCAGTGAATGGGCAGCGTTGACCAGACCAAGAAGAATGGGATGTCTCTATTTTTTTGACTTTGGAGAGAAGGATAAGAGATGGTAGGGTTACTAATTAAAGTGGAGGGCAGCTCTGGGACTGACCTCATGATAGATTAGATGGTCTGTCTGATTTTTTTCTTGGAGAATTAGAAGGTAAGGCCACCTGCCAAGAATGAGGTTGATAGAGACCTGAAAGAAAGGTCAGTTAGGAATGGCCACTCTGTGGGAGGGGATCAATAAGTGATGAATAAAGATGATGGGAGTTTGAAGAGAGCAGAGATCAACACAGGGAAAATCAAACATTCAGTATTTGAAGGAAAGAGGCAAGAAACCACAAGGGGAGAAAAAATTCAAAATATTTATAATAGAAGAGAGAAGAGAAGGGGCTGAATGCCATGGTTGTCAGGAAGTGGAAAGGTTGCAGACACAGGGGAAATATTTTTCTGAAGAATTCACTCAGGGCATTTGCTTTGTAACATTGCACTTAAATCTCCTTATTTTCTGGTAAATGGTATTTTGTTGTTTTGTTTCAACCTTCTGTTGTACAAATGGTTTGGTTGTTTAACTTTATGGCTAAAATACAATTATTTTCAAAAATTAGCACTTTACAGGAAGATTATTCTCAGGTAAAGACCCATTTGCCTTTTCCCAGGTCCTATTAGAAGAAGCTTTTGGTAAACATTGATGTATGTGTTCTCTAAGTTCAGACTTCTGATTAATGGGCATGTTGGCATGTTTCTGCTCCCTTCACCTGCTGTCTAACTCAGCTCTGGGAAATCCCGTCAGGTCAAATTAAAGGTAGAGGACAGAGTGCTAATGCCTCAGGAGATGGCCGTATATAACTTCCATTTAAATGCCACCACTGAAAAAATTGTCTTGGTATAATTTAAAGCGACTAACCAAATGGTTAAGGAGAGAGAGAGTTACTTTATAATTAAATAACACTGCTTCCTTCCTACCTACCCCATGGGTATGAGAGTTAAGACCTCAAACAATTTAATAAGGTAATATTTCAAGTGTATACAGCACTTGCCTTTACGTATGCAGTGCACTTGAAATCCAAAGGGAATAGTGTGTGCAGAGGCAAAGCCGGGCTTGGAAGAAAGCTATTGCCTAAATACAAACAGAGTAGCGTATAAAAACACAGGCTCTTTGCTTCCAAAATGTGTTTGATAGACTGGCAATGGATCATTTCCTGTGGTGCAGGTGCTCACTTTACTGCAGGCCATATTCAATACTGAAAAAATTACTCAGGCTGTACACAGGCTCCCGTGCTACCCGGAGACCAGATGGGAGCTCGGGTGGTTTTGTTTGTTATATGGCCTCTAATGCTGGAGAAAGTTGCCGCAAGGAACAGAGGCGGTTTAATTCCAAAAACCCATGGTATTCTAATAGTTGCAGATTTACTGCTTCTGCACAGGACACATTTTTACATTCATGGAGTGGTTAAAATTGTTTGGGCTTGCGTTTCTTGCAGTGTGATAATGGGCATTTAATCACATAACATGTGCCTTCCATTTGTGAAATATCATGTAGCATTCGGCTGAGTTCTTGTGTGGTGATCAGCTCCATTTCTCAGGTCCGTGGCATGCTTTCCTTCCTCCAGAATGGCTCTTCATATCTTCTGTCTCTTCTCACATCTTCACACCCTCTTCCCCACTCTCCTGGATTCCTACTTCTCT
The DNA here is from genome assembly GCF_022682495.2 of Desmodus rotundus. NCBI lineage: Eukaryota > Metazoa > Chordata > Mammalia > Chiroptera > Phyllostomidae > Desmodus > Desmodus rotundus. The sequence continues at coordinate 28,075,443 of NC_071397.1, forward strand.
GAACAGGTAGAAATCATTGGCTGAAAATTGCTTCAGCTTCCCTCCAATTTGGTCATAAATGTTTATATAGTCATCCCTCCCATTCTTTCTGTTCTTTGTCAGAAGCCCTGGACTCTGTCCTGAATTTAAGGTCCTGTTTCTCCACTTGCCCAGATGTGGGAGCATCATTGCTTCTGACTTTTTCATTGCTATGTTTGATTTGCCCCTCTCAACCTTATATGGACTCTCCATCTTCCTGTACTTTAAAAAAAAATTGACTTTATCCATGGATGCTGCATTTTGCTAAGTAGCATCTGTGAATTTAGTGCCTGATTTTTGGCATTTTTAAAAAAGTATCCACCTTATTAATCTGACTGATTCTCAAAGATTCATTCTCTACCTGACCATTGATTTGAAAATAAAATTGCTTTAGCCTCTAAATCTATGGCTTTGGCCAATTTATCTAGTAGTGCTTTTGACCACGCGCACTTTCACTTCTCCAGTGCTATGCCCCTTCATTTCTCCGTGCGCTCCTGCAGGTCCTTCTCCCCTCTCTCAGCTCTTTTTCTGCGAGCCCTAAAGAGGCGTGGGGCTTTTCCATGGTATTAAGCAAAACAGAAAAAATAACATTTGAACCTTGCTGTTCTTCTTCAAAGTAATACCTTATCTGTTATTTTCCTAAAAACTGCTGGAGGCTTACCACCACCATTTCAGTACCCTACAGTCTGGCTTCCTTGGTTCCTACTGGAACCTGTTCTCAAATATCACTATAGACCCCTAAAATTACTGAGTTTAGCATGGTCACAGTATTTATACTACTTGTTGCTGCTTCTACTTGAAGCTTTAATCAGAAACTCCTCCTTACGTCCTCCTGTTTTATACAATGTGTGTCCCCTATGGGAACACCATGAAAGTCTAAATGCATGGCCCGTGGAGCCTTGCCTTTCCATCTGGCCTCTGATACTGCGTGACCCCAGGAGAGCTATTGAATTCTTCTAAGCATCACTTATTTATCTGTGGGAGATGCATTGTCCTTGAAGATTTGCTATTAAGATTAGAGGTAATGGATTTTAACTTTTAGCAAATTTTTGATACATATAAGAACTCAAAAAGTAGTCACTGCTATACAGGTTCCTAACATCACTAATGTCACCATCTCCCTCGTCACCATCATTGTTGCCATTACCGTCAGTGTCACTACCGTAACTGTGAACGTCAGTGTCATTATTATCATCACCTTATTGTAGTATCAAGCTTTCCTCCCATCATAGTTCACTCCGTTGTATCTTTCTTGACCTCGCCTGCTTCCATTAACAGTAACAGCGAGAACAAACACAGTATTGAAAAGCAGAGTTTCATTGTATCACTTTCCTTATAAAAAAACACTTAGAGTTGTAATCCATTTTCTCCAAATGTGTTATTTATGCCATGCATGATTTTGCCTTATTTTCTAATATATTCTTCCATTCATCTTGTGTTTAAGCCACAGGATCTCATGCACTTTCAATTTTCTGTAGTTTTCATTGTCTGAAACCCAAACATGTTGTGTACCTATGCTTATCTATACATACAGGCCAGCTGAGTGCTTAACTCCATCTCAGAGCAAGTTTTTACAGCCCCAGGTTGGAAATGAATAACTAAGTATTCCTCCCATTATGTTTACTCAGAATTTTTTACAGCTTTATGGCATATATGTTATTCTACTTTGTAGTATAACGAGTTCATTATGTCTGTTTGACCACCCTTATCCCAACCTTGAAAGCCTGAAAATTGCTTAGAGTAATAACCATTATACATTGTTTCATTCGTTTTTTAATTACAGCCAGCTTTGTGCCTCAAACAGATGATTTCTGAGACTGACAATTTTACATATTACCTGCCTGCAAACACAAATAATTTCAAGTGTGTTTAAATATAGCAGGTGCCCAGATATGAAATTCTGGGCTGTGGATTCTTGTGGGCTTACAAAGCCTGAAAGATTATCTCATTGGAAGAGGCTGCAAATGATAAAGTATCATAAAACAAGTATGCTTCTTGCCAGTTTCCTTACCTGCAGAGGAAATAATAGATACTGAATTGTAGAAGATCTGGGCAACTTAAATGTGTTTTTTTAATGGTTTGTGGTCTATTTGTTATTGTATAGATTACACAGCTATTCATAGCCAATGTAAAGCATTTATTTTTCCATATATCTGAGGAAAAATGGAAAGAAAATATAATCAATATATTCTAAAATATTCAAATTACGGTGCTATTCATTAGGAGTAAAAAGTATATATGAGGATGGACCCCCCCCAAAAATGGAATTTATTTATAAAAATTGTGTATTTATTCTTACATGTTTAAACTTCAGTCACCTTCAAAGTACTCTCCATTTGATGCTATACACCTACTGAGACTTTTTTTCACTGCTCAAAATAGTTTTGGAACTCACTGATTTTGATGCCTTTTAGTGCTTCTGCCGTGTTTTGTTTCACCTTTTTTACGTTGGCAAAACATTTTCCTTTGAGGACTTTTTTTCATCCTGGGAAACAACAGAAAATGTCACTTGGGGTGATATCCTGTGAATAGGGAGGGTGGGGCATGGGGGTCATGCTGTATTTGGTCAAAAACTGCTGAACACTCAGCACAGTGTGGGCAGGTACACTTATAAGTCACCCATCATGAAATGGGCAAACTCGTTGAAACAGTCTTCAAAAAAATTCACTGAAGCCGAACACAGCCTCTCATAACCACACCAGCTGGTACACTAATACAGGTGGGTTCCTAGAACACTCACCTAGCACGGGAAGCTTGTACAACAAGGCCTGCCCTGCAGAAGATAATTCCCTTTTTCTTGCATCTCCCCTTGTGATAGTTTTTTTTTTTATATAGTTCTTTTATCTAGTTATTTTATACACGTATCCTTACTTCCTTACTTAACAAAGTGTGTGCTTCTCATTAACTGTATATCTTTTCAAATCCTTTTTTTTAAGCTGACTATATTAATTCCAATCCTGGCCCCTGGCATGTTGGAGGGGGGTGGGATGTTTAATATAGGCACTGTGTGTGAAGTGTTGCTTTCCTTATTCCAGAACTACTCGTACGTTCTGACATTGCCGAATTTTATATAAACAATGCTCATGAACTCTAAATCAAATACATTCTTTTGTGTCTAAGGTATTTTCAAAAAGAATTACCTTAATGTGTATATTCCTTAAAATCAAATAGGACTAAAATATAGAATATATACCGTGTCAATGAAAATGTTCTGAATATGTAAAAAACAACCTTTCTTTACAGAAAAGCCAAATAAACTAGGTCAATTGAGAGGTGAAAAATGAGGGTTATAGTTGTCAAAAATGTGTGTTAATAACACAAATTATTTCATTATGTTATCATCATATGTTATAAAATTTAACCTAAGAAGATCTCATGAATTTTTGTTCATTAAATAAAGTAATATCTTAATTGTTTGAAATTATTTCTTTTACTTTAGTTTGGGTGCTATAGTATACCTTTGGTTTTATTCTAATCCATGTAGCCTAAACTAAGAAAAAATTAACTATATAATTTGTTAGTTAGGCCCTTCTAGTCTATTAAATCTTAATAAATCTGTACCTTATTAAAACCATTAAATATAAGCATAAACAAGCAATTCAGTGTATCTGAGCATTGTAAAATATATGTTATGCTCAGACTTTCATAATGAAAGTCATTATTAGTTGCAAATGATGGTAGCTCCTTATGTCTTCAAAGTTGAAGGGAAAACTTTTGTATTTGAATTATTTCTGAGAACAGCAGTTAACACACACACATACACACACCCCTCAAGGACATTTCTCCCCTGGTGGTGGTTGAGGAATGTACATATGCTTCAGTAAAGGAGATTGAACTCCTAGTATTTTGTTGGATTGATCTTTTCCTAACGAAGAAATTAAAATTAACTAAAAGCTAATCAGTAATATATAGGAGGTGAGTTTTTTACCTTAAGCCTTATTAAAGTGAGATAAGTAATTCATAAAGTAGGAAAGGGTTGCTTTGGACAGAACTAAATGAAATGACACTGCCAAGGATTGTTTCCTAAAAAGTAATAGAGGTGATGAAAGCAAACCAAGACACAAATTCAAGTCCAACTCATCTTGCTTCTTGTCAGAAGGAAAACAACCAGCGTAATGTCCACACAACTCTATTTAATAGTGGCTGCTGGCAAAGAATCTGGGAAGTAGCAGCTGTCCATGCAGGTGGATCAAGTCCCTTTTAATATTCTAGCTAGAAAAAAAAAAATCATGCTATTTGCCAGGACTAATTTTCCCTCGGCAAAACGTAACTGGGTATAAATCCTAGTTAGATGCAATGTCCAATTACCGAGCCTACCATAGGACACTATAATAGCGGCATGTCCAGTTCTCTGAATAAATTTGTCAGCTGCATTCAACGTGCAATTTAGACATATGGCATATAGTGGAAAGCAAGAGAAAATGTTTAAATACTGTAATTTTTCTTTTTTCCAAACTTGTAATTTCTAATGTATATTAGCATCCATTTTAATCTTGCCTTCTAGCTAAACAGTTTGGGTTTTCTGTGCTGGAAAAATAAAGCTGATTTTGTTGACATCCTTTCCTGCTACCTCCTACGGTGGGTGTTCTTACTCCTTTTCTGGTGGTCCTAAGGGAGAGGACAGCTGCTTGCAGCGGAAAACAGCATCACGGTTTCTGCAGTCCCATGTCAGCTCACACCCACTGCTGAGGCAGTGAACTCCCACCTCCTGGTCTCCAGGTGAGAGGCAGTGGGGAGAAAGGAGAAATAAGAGGCAGTCAGTGTCCTAAAGACCTGGAAGCAAGCATGTTTGGACTTACATATTCATACAAATGCCCTAAATGTCCTGCTTTGGTTCCTTCTTTTGACTTCACCCATGTTTTCAATTAGTAACTCGTTGTGGCTTCTTTGGGCCTAACTCAGGCTTGTATATCCACTGGTATCTCTAATTATATAAGCCAGTGTAGCATGGGTTGTACTCTTGTATCCTTGGCCGACTCCTTCAGAACTGGTGTGGTCGTTGCTCATTTTCTTCAAGGAGTACTCAGTGTGCTATGCACTATGATTTCAATTGTGTAGAAGCCATCCATTCATTTTGTTTTCTCATATAGACTATAGTTGGTGTTAAACTGGCTTATTTTCTCATTACTCCTTTTTTTAGGGTCTGCTTTTTTTGTGGGGGTCAAACTAATTTTTCTTCAGATTCATTTTTTAAAATATTATAATGCTAATGTATTTTACTGTGAGATTTTCTCCTCATCATTGCCTGTCTTCCAAAACAATAATTACAAACGGAAACTGTTCTTATGAAACCAATTAGACAATGCTGTGTTAGGTTTATGTTTACCTGAGAGGTATTGCATACGAAAATTACGTTGCCTAATTTTTTAGAAGAGAATGAGGTTTTTATTCTTATCATTTATATAATGATTTAATCCATGACAGCACATGCAAAGTCTACTTTTATGTAAAATGTCCGGTAGTAAACATATAAAAATATTTAAATACTGTAAAGATTTATCCTGGCCCCAGATGGTCAGACTGAGGAATGTGCAGATGTCACTGCTCTCCAGACCAGTGTCTAGGGTTTACAGTCTTTTCAAGGTCACGCTCATGTCGCTCTCTCCTCCTCCTCCTCATTTTCTGTCATTTCCGGTCCCTTCTCTTCTTCCCTTTTTTCTCCTTGACTGTCTCTCCTTTTTTATCTTCCTCCTCCCTTTCCTCTTCCTTTTCCTCTCTATTTATTAAGCTGATGAAAGTAATCCTGGAGTTTATATGCAAGAGCAAACAGGTGAGAAATAATATATGTTTTGGTAAAAAAAAAAGTAATAATGAGCAACTTGACCTACTAAGAGCTACACCTTAGTGTGAGCGCACAATAATTAGTATCATATAGCTAAAACATTAAAATAAGGTAAAATTAATCCACCCCTCCGTAAGCTCAAAGCATGAATAAAAATGTAGTGAGTGATAGTCATGGCCAAAAAATTGATGAATCAAAGAATTGTTCAATAAATAGGACTAGTAAAGTAATTACCTGAAAAGTAAAAGAAAGTAAAAAGGAAAGACTGCATTTTCACCTTTTGCCTAAACATTAAAGCAATGGAATGAATCATAAACATATTTGCATAAATTTTATATGCCATATTATACTTAAAATTAAAGAATATTATTATATGGTAACTGATAATTGGTAACCAAATAAAATTGTCAAAGATTTAGATTCATAACTGAAATATGAATTATAATAATAGTTAGAATAGCACCTATAATTTACTGAAAATGTGTGTCAGGGACTCTTCTAAGTGGTTTATTTATAATATCACATTCAGCCCTCTGTGAGTCACACATTATAATCTCTATAATTTTCAGGAGATAGACATGGGGTTTAGATTTCAAGCAACTCACTAAAACCTAATCACAATGTAAACCTTAGCCTGACTGCTTAAATTTATTTGACGTATATATATGTATATATACACATATCTACACATATACATATATACATATTGTATATGTAGACACGTGTGTGTATATATACATATACACATGTGCGTGTATGTGTGTGTGTGTGTGTATAGTCATTTAGGTTGTTTTACTTTATTAATATTATGACACTGAGATGAGCTTTATGATACACATATGTGCTTATTTAAGGAGAAATAACCCTGGGTGGTGTGGCTCAGTGGATTGAGTGCAGGCCTGCAAACCAAGAGGTTGCAGGTTGGATTCCCAGTGAGGGCACATGCCTGGATTGAGGGCCAGGTCCCCGGTGGGGGGCTCATGAGAGGCAACCACACATTGATGTTTCTCTCCCTTTCTTTAAAAAAAAAGGAGAAATGTACTTTTAACTGGAGTGTTTTAACTATTCAAAAGAATAAGCTACTGCCATTTTAGTCATTTTATATCATATTGGTAGACATTTGTATTGCTTAGTGATTTTCCCAATTAGAAATAAATTAGCTTGAACATTTCCATAAACCTATCTTTTTGCACATATCAAAGGATTTCTTCTTTCTGGTAAAATCACTGTATGATGGATGGGTGCACATTTTAAATGTTAACTAGATATTTTAGAAGGGACAGCAGGTATTCATATTTTGTCTCTCACTGTAATGCAGATGCATCCAGAGATGGACCATTAAGGATAACCTCACTTTAGGTTTGTTCGTTTGGGGAAGAGGAGTTATTTTTCCTTAGTTGAAGAAGTTGTATATTTTTCTTTAAAAAAACAGTATTTTCAGACATGAACAATGATTGGGTTTCTAAAATTTTTGTGCACAATTATTCTCTCACAATTCTTACAGTCACTGTTTAATGTTGTGGCAAACGCTTTCTGGCAAAAAAAATCTTTTTATCTCTATTGAGTAAAGTCTGGAGCAAGTAAAAGATAGAACATGTCAGAGTCAGGGAGAAAATCAAGATTTAGATAAAAGAAATAAAGCATATAGTGACTGAGCCGTAACATCACATGATGGCATGTAGATTATTACTTATTACTCATCACAATGAGGAAGAAAAGACTAAAGAAGTATATATGGTAGTTCTATTCTTAGTTTTTTGAGGACCCTCTATACTGTTTTCTATAGTGATTGCACCAATTTACAATCTCACCAACAGTGCACGAAGGTTCCCTTTCTCCACAGACTCACTAACATGTGTCACTTGTTGACTTTCTTGGAATAGCATTTTGATGCTATGATGTGTGAGGTGGTGTTTTGTTATGGTTTTGATCTGCATCTCTCTGATGCTTAGTGATGTTGACCATTTTTTCATATACCTATTGGCCATCTATATGTCTTCTTTGGAGAAATTTCTATTTAAGTCCTTTGCCCATTTTTAGATCAGGTTTTTAAATTTTTTTTAAGTGGAGATGTGTGAGTTTCTTATATACAGGGGAGGGGAAAAGTAGGTTTACTATTGTCTATATGGAAAAATAATACAATAATAAATAATAATACAAGAATAAACTATGTGTTTCACATACTTACAACTATAAACCTACTTTTGCCCCACCCTATATTTTGGATATAAACCCCTTATTGGATCCAGCAATTCCATTTCTGAGTATTTATCCAAAGAAAACAAAAACACTAATTTGAAAAAAAATATATGAATCCCTATATTCACTGCAGCATTATTTACAATAGCCAAGATAAACGAACTCTGTGTCCGTTGATACATAAATGGGTAAAGATGATGTGATATGATATATATAAACCCCCCAAACCCCAGAACTTATTTATTAAAAATGTGTATTTCTTCTTACATGGTTAAACTTCAGCCAACTTGAAAGTACTCTCCATTTGATGCAATACACCTGTTAAGACTTTTTTTTCACTGCTCAGAACAGTTTTTGAACTTGTCAATTTTGATGGCTTTTAGTGCTTCTGCCGTGTTTTGTTTCACCTCTTCCACAGCAGCTACATGCTTCTCTTTGAGGACTTTTTTCATCCAGGGAAACAAAAAAGTCACTTGGTGTGAGATCCTGTGAATAGGGAGGGTGGGGCACAGGGGACATGCCATTTTTGGTCAAAAGTGCTGAACACTCAGCACAGTGTGGCCAGGTGCGCTCATAAGTCACCAATCATGAAACAGGCAAACATGTTGAGTTTTCAAAAAAAAAAATTACTGAGCCTGAACACAGCCTCTTACAACAATGCCCGCTGGTACACTGCTATAGAGATGTGTTCCTAGAGCACTCACCTACACATTTACAATAGCCAATACATACAAATATGCGTATGTACAATATATATTGGGTTGGTAAAAAAAGTTCATTTGTTTTTTTTTTCCTGTAAGATGGCTCTGGGTAGTTCTCAGTTGTCTTTAGCTTCACTGGAAACTATTTTGTTACATTATATTGTGACAGCTGTCATCTCAGCATGCATTAAAATAATTTATCAAAATTGGTGAATTTTTATGTAGCCATTTTAATATTGGAGATGGAAGAAAATACACAATTTTGGGGCATATTATGCTTTATATTTTAAGAAAGGTAAAAACACAACAAAAGTTTTGTTCAGTGTATAGAGAAGTAGCTGTGACTGATCGAACATGTCAGAAGTGGTTTGAGAAGTTTCGTGCTAGAGTTTCTTGCTGAATGATAGATGCATGCTTGAGTAGACCAGTTGATGTTGATAGTGATCAAATCAACACATTAATTGAGAACAATCAAAGTTATACCACGTGGGAGATTGCCAATATACTAAAAATTTCCAAGTCAATAAAGTTATTGGTGAAAATGAAAAATTTATTTTATGTAAAAATACTAAACAGATTTTTTAGCCAACCCAATAAATAGACACACATCACATGCACATACATATATAATGGAATATTAGCCATAAACAAATGAAATCTTGCTATTTGCAACAACATGGATGAACCTGGAGGGCCTTATGCTAAATGAAGTAAGAAAAAGACAAATATGGTATGATTTTACTTATATGCAAATCTCCGCAAAAAAAATGAACAAAATAAAACAGAAGCATCCTCATAGATACAGAAAACAAATTGATGGTTGCCAGAGGAGGGGAAAGTCGAGATGCTAGGTAACAAAAAGGTGAAGGAAGATAGGAGGTACAGACTTCCAGTTATAAAATGAATTAGGCTTGGGGATGTAAAGTACTGCACTGGGAATGTGGTCGATAGTATCAAAAATACTTTGTATGGCGTCAGGAGGTTACCAGACTTACTGTGGTGATCATATCATAAGATAGATAAATGTCAAGCACGGTATTGTATTCCTGAAACTAATTTGTATTATATGCCAACTATATCTTAATTATAACAAAATTATGTATAATTTTTGTCAGGAATATAAAAGCAATTTGAGGATCAAAATTCACCCAGAAAATGACCAATAAAAGATAGAAGAGAGCGACAGCTTTAGCTAGGATCAATAGGACATCAGACAGTTGAGGCTGAATCTGAGAGTGATTATAAATTCTAAAAATAGAACTAGAAATAAAGATGAGGTTACCAACGGGAGCCAAAACAGCAGCACTAGAAAAAGTAAACGTCATCTTGCACACTTTCGCAATGAAGATGTAAGAGACAAGATGATGGAGATGGAGTTCGTTTAAAAGTGTCCTTCAAAATTGTTACATTCTTTGCTTTAATAACATTATCTTTCCATCATAAAAATGTTCTCCGGCCCTGACTGGTGTGGCTCAGTGGGTTGAGTGCTAGGCTGTGATCTGAAAGGTCATTGGTTCAATTCCCAGTCAGGGCACATGCCTGGGTTGCAGGCCAGGTCCCCGGTGTGGGGTGAGTGAGAGGCAACCACATACTGATGTTTCTCTCCCTCTATTTCTCCTTCCTTTCCCTTTCTCTCTAAAAATAAATGAAGTCCTCCAATAAATGTCCTCCATATAAATAGTCCTCCAAATAATTGTCCTCCAAATAATTCCTGGACGGATTTTGATTAGAATTGAATTCACTGAATAATTTAAGCCAGTTAACATCTTTAGATATTTCTACATGTTGCATTGCCTCATTTATTCATGTCTGCCTTTATGTTCTTCAATAAAAATGTGAAATTTCATTTGCAAAATGCCTCACATTTTGATAAACTCTGTTCTATTTTATAAAACTTTATGTCTCAATATTTTTCTAATAAAATTTGTTTGATTACTGCTGGTTTAATGGAATATGGTTAACTTTGGCAAGTTGATCTTGTCTCCAGCCACTTTCTGAACTCTCATTAATTCTAAGAGTTTGTATATAGGTTCTCTGGCTTCACACAAAGATCCTAAATATCTATTTTCTGCAAAGTGTTTTCATTTGACTCCGAGAATCTTACACCTTTTCTTTACTTGTATTATCTTTTTGCTCTCACTGTGCCTCTAATAATGTTGAATGGCAGAAGCAATAGTAGGTCTGGCTTCATACATCAGCTGATGAAGTGTATAGCCACACCAATTAAAAATGACACTTACTTTATTTTGGAAAGAGGGAAAGCTATTTTTAATATATTAAGAAAGTTATTTGTACACCTAGTTTTTCATAATGCTTTTAGTCATGAATAGACACTGAGGTTTACCAAATATTTTTACTGCATCTGTTAAATTGATCATATATTCTGTGAATTATAATCCATTGTTCACAGTGTGTTATCACTGTTGATCCCTGCAAGGTTCAGGTCTTACTTAGTTCATCTTTATTTATTTGCTTGACAAGCTTGTGATTTATGTGATACCTTCTATAATTCTAAAATCAAGGTTATACTAGTTTCATAAAATTGGATACCGTCTGATTTTTTTCTGCATTATGGAACAATGTATGTAAGGATTATCTACTTGTTGAAATTAAGGGAAAAAATCCTGCAGATGCTTCTGGACTAGGAACCAACTTTCATTCTTTAGTCAACTTTCATAATTTGTATATTACTGTATATTGACATGCATCTACAGTAATACTGTTTCATTTAGATTTTCCAATTAGTGACATTTTAATGCTAACATATTTTAAATTAAGTTTACTTATAGCTATATATATTTTTATATTATGTGAGCTTTTATTTTATTTTTGTTTATTCTTGCCAGACTTTTTTGTTTCAAAAACCCCCAGCAAATTATTATTATTTTTTAATAAGGATTTTATTTATTTATATTTAGAGAGAGGGGAAGGGAGGGAGAAAGAGAGGCAGAGATACATCAATGTGTGGTTGCTTCTCACATGGCCCCTACTGGGGACCTGGCCCACCACCCAGGCATGTGCCCTGCCTGGGAATTGAACAGGTGGTCCTTTGGTTCACAGCATGCTCTCAATCCACTGAGCTGCACCAGCCAAAGCAGCAAATTATTTTTATTGATCATATCAATTTTGATTTTGTTCATTTCTATTTCATTTATTTACTTTTTTCTCTTATTTTTTCTTTCCCCTACATTTCTTGGATTTATTCTTTTTTAAAAACTTATTTCACTACATGCTCATGTTATTTATTTTCAACTTTTCATGTTTTCTGTTAGTTGAATTTTTGGGTAAACATTTTCCTGGAGGTACTGCACTAGCTGATTTCTATGTATTATAAGCTTTTTAAAGGATTATACACAATTGACCATTGTTTTACAGAAGCTGTGCCAATTTATACACACAACTGCTTTATATATGAAAGTACATGGTCTTTGATACCACATTATTTCTAGACCTAGAATTATAGATCTTACAGGCAATTTGCAATTTAATAAACAAAAATTCTATATTATTGTTGCTTTAATACAATTGCCAAGACCTCTTAAATATTAGGTTATTTTTAATATAATTTTATATTTACTTGATTTGTTTTCTTGATTGATTCAACAAAATATTTCCATTGTAGACTATTAACAAGCACATGAAATGATGCAATCAGTAGTAATTTTTAAAAGAGTACGTCTTGTCCCACCCCTTTTCAGATATTTCACAATCACTAGTTCCACTTGAACAATCTCCAAAAATGGTATCTCCATAAAAAATTTGTATTTATAAAAAATATGTTATAGTTTATTCACAATGCAAATTTATAGTATTTGTTAATGACAAATATACAAGTCAGCTACTGATATAGAAATCAACTCCATGAAATATGATTAAGAAACTGTAGCCCATTTGTAATGTACTGGTTTATAATTCATGGTTTCCAGGATGTATTGTGTGAGCGCACGCTTCTTTCTCATGTATGTTGGACTACACATGGTGATGTTTTCTAATGCCAGGTACAGTAAGTTCTCTCTGTATTGTCTATATTCTCTATGACTTTAGACTTCCTTAAAATAAAAGATTTTTTAAATATATTTTATTGATTATTCTATTACAGTTGTCCCATTTCACTCCCCTATGCCCTGCCCACCCACTCCCACCCACATCCCCCGCCTTTAGTTCATATCCATGGGTCATACAGATAAGTTCTTTGGCTTCTACATTTCCTATACTATTCTTAGCCTCCCCCCATCTATTTTCTACCTACCATTTATGCTACTCATTCTCTGTACCTTTTCCCCCTCTCTATCTCTCCCACTCCCCTATTGATAACCCTTCATGTGATCTCCATTTCTGTGGTTCTGTTCTTGTCCTACTTGTTTGCTTTCATTTTTATTTTAGGAGTGGTTGTTAATAACTGTGAGTTTGCTGTCATTTTACTGTTCATATTTTTAATTTTCTTTTTCTTAGATAAATCCCGTTAACATTTCATATAATAAGAGCTTGGTGATGATGAACTCCTTTAACTTGACCTTATCTGAGAAGCACTTTATTTTCCCTTCCATTCTAAATGAAAGCTTTGGTGGATACAGTAATCTTGGATGTAGGTCCTTGCCTTTCATGACTTGAAATACTTCTTTCCAGCCCCTTCTTGCCTGTAAGGTCTCTTTGGAGAAATCAGCTGACAGTCTTATGGGAACTCCTTTGTAGGTAACTGATTCCTTTTCTCATGCTGTTTCTAAGATTCTCTCCTTATTTTTAATCTTTGGTAATGTAATTATGATGTGCCCTGGTGTGTTTCTCCTTGAGTCCAGCTTCTTTGGGACTCTCTGAACTTCCTGGACTTCCTGGATTTCTATTTCCTTTGCCAGACTGGAGAAGTTCTCCTTCATTATTTGTTCAAATAAGATTTCAATTTTTTGCTCGTCCTCTTCTCCTTCTGGTACCCCTATAATTCGGATATTGGAACATTTAAAGATATCCTGGAGATTCCTAAACCTCTCCTTATTTTTTTTTTTTGAATTCTTGTTTCTTCATTCTTTTCTTGTTGGATGTTTCTTTCTTCCTTCTGGTCTACACTGTTGATTTGAGTTCCAGTTTCCTTCCCATCACTATTGGTTCCCTGTACATCTTCCTTTATTTCACTTAGCACGGTCTTAATTTATTCCTCTATTTTGTGACCATACTCAACCAATTCTGTGAGCATCCTGATTACTAGTGCTTTGAACTGTGCATCTGATAGGTTGGCTATCTCTTTGTCACTTAGTTGTATTTTTTCTGGAGCTTTGATCTGTTCTTTCATTTGGGCCTTTTTTTTTTTTTTTTTTTTTGTCTCAGTGTGCCTGTTACATAAAGGGGCAGAGCCTTAGGTATTCACCAGGGCAGGGAAGCCCACATCACTTCCCTGTGACACTGTATTTGGGGAGGGGTACAATAGGGAGCAATAGCACTTGCTCCACTCTCTGCCGGATTTCAGTCACTCCCTCTGCTACCCACACTCAAACTTGGCCCCTCTGGTGCTGATTCCCGAGTGGGTGGGCCTGTGCATGCTCTAGGCCCCTGTGGGTCTCTCCAATGAACTCTCCTGTGAGGCAGGGAGTTTTTCCTGCTGCCACCTCAACCCCCACAGGTGTTTTCAATCAGTAGTTTGAGGCTTTATTTCCCTGCGCTGAAGCCCTGGGGTTGTGGGGTCTGTCTCTGGATCCACCAGCCACTGTCTTGTAGCATCCTCTCTGCCCAACTGCCCCCCTCTGCCCTTTCTACAGGTCTGGATGAATGTGTCTTCTTTAACTCCTTGGTTGTCAGACTTCCATACAGTTCGATTTTCTGTCAGTTCTGGTTGTTTTTTGTTTTTAAATTGTTGTTGTCCTTCTTTTGGTTGTGGGAGGAGGTGCAGTGTGTCTACCTACACCTCCATCTTGGCCGAAAGTCCATAAAAGATCTTTTTTTAATACTGTTTATTGTTGGTTCTTTAATGTTATGTTTCTAGAGGCACAAATTATTTATTTTTTTTTCTACTTATTGTGACATAGAAATACTCAGGGGGCAGAGTTGTACATAATTTCTCCCATTAAAATAATAGTTTAACAAAACTGTTGAAAAGTAAGATTCTTTATATTAAAAATTTTAAGTAAAATATTTATATAATCAACATATATAAAAAATCAAGGCTGTGATATTTTATATGTCAATATATTCTATGTGTTGACAATAAAAGAAGGAAATAAAATTGGAAATTATTAGTAAGTACAGCATTACATTGAGAAAAGAATCCATATTAAAATATCTTGCTTGTTATATTTTAGAATGTCTTTTTAATTATCAAGATAGTTAATTTTATGAGTATTTCTTTACACACAGTAGATGTTTTGCACATATTGTATGTGCAGAATAACAAGGTGTATTTTTTTAATTTATTGTTGTTCAGTTACAGTTGTTTCGTCCTTTTCCCCATTGCTCTCCCGTACCCCATCCCTCCCACTCCCACAGTCAGTCCTGCCCATGAGCCCCCTATTCGTGTTCCTTTGCTTGTCCCTTCCCCTTCTTTCCCATGTTATTCCCCTCCCCCCTCCCTCTGGTTCACACTAAAATTTCTTTTTTTAGAGATACAGGCGAATTTATTCTGCAATGTTGCAAATTATATTTTTGTTACATTGTGTAAATACTCTAGGTTAAAGAAGACAAAGAAAGTGTAATTTTTTGTTTAAAAAGGAATATACAAATCGCATGTGCCAATTTTTGTCCCCATTGTAATTGCACGTCTTTGATTAAAAAAAGTATGTCCATTTAACATGATTTAAATGAATTTATGGAAGATATTTCTGTCTATATTAAGTAATAGAGAATAAAGATTCATAATACATTTGAATTATATTGATAATGATTTTTTGATCCAGGATAATCATGACATTGCTTTTCTTGAAAGTTTTAAATATTCATAGTGAAGTTTCTCTAAATTTTATGGAAAGAAATGGGACATGTAACACTGTTTCCCTTGCTGTATTTAGGAAATGTATTTCTGGATAAAAAAAGTTAAAAATTATTTTTCTTAAAAAAGTCTTAAAAGATGTATAACTATCCAGTAATAACTTAGTTCTCACTCTTTCTCCTCTTATTTGAGATGGGGAAGCTGAGAATTCATGACTGAGAGAATGTCCTAAATTTTTAATGACTTCCCTTTGAAATTAACTGAACCTCAATCATTAAAAACAAGGCATATCTTTATGCCTTGAATATTTTGAATTAATTTGGCTGTCTTTATTTTCAGCTGGAAACCACTGTCATCATCATCCTAAGAGAATGAGAAAAAGAAATCTTCATAATTTTTTGTTGTTTTATACACAAATCCATCATTGGATTCTGAGACACCTTTCTCCTTTTTTATCCCAGGGCTCTTACTGCTCATTTGACTAGTGAAACAGGCATTCTGGAGGACAACAATGGAGCTACATGGATAAGTGGCTATCAGAACCACTGTTGTTGTGGTTTTAGTAATGCACATCCATGTCGTAGGCCCTCTTCTCATGATACTTCTCGTGATACTTGGTGCATTCCTTTTTTCTCTCATTAACACCTGCAATCTAATGTATGGGGGGGGGAGAACTAAAACTTTTGATAGAATGGTTGAGAGACTATATTTTTTTAACTGGATCCATAACTTCTAAGACCACACCCACCAGCAATTCAAATAAAATAATTTTCTCTCCATAAAAGAATTTGTTACTCAAATGGGCTGGTGGAGGACTTCTGTTCCATTCTGCCTATCATTCGGATATACCCTCATTGTGTTTCTAACAGAATGAGTAAAGGTTTATGTTTAGAGTTTTGAGAATATAACACAGCATTATTCTTTATATCCTTTCTGTATTTTGACTAAAAGCGTACTCACCAAATACCACCAAACTGTTCATTATAAAGAAGCTGAGGTTCCAAGACACTGAGGTTAGACATGGGCGCAGCGCCGGACCCCATGTGTTGTGATCTCTGAGAATGGGCCCGGGGTAGGGGCTGCCTGGGGAGAGCTCAGTCTTTCCTTCAGTCAGATGCAGCTGGCTTCCTATCCGTGATTCATTGCTTTGTGACACAGGGGGATTTATTGAGCAAATGTTTATGTAAGAATTCTGTATTAGGCACTAAGAAGTTAGCTACTATTCTGAGGTCCCTCATGGCACTGCTGTAAATTTAGAGAGGTCATATGGGCAAGGTGACTGGAGTATCGCGGGCAGCAAGTAAGTGCAGTTTCTTTCTCTTAGGCCATGAATGCTAAGAAAAGGTATTTTTACACTGATCAAGTGAACAGTGTAGCCATCAGTGGACCATAATAAATTATCTTAAATTTAATTTTATTCCCACATGAACGTTGTAGAAATATTCCAATTTCCACATGTCAGATTTTGGTGACTTCAAAACCAAAATATTTGAATATAGAAAGTGTTTTTTATCCCCTCAGGGCATTGAACAGTGAGCAGTAATAAAAATCAAATACCCAATTCATGCACATAACTCAAACTGATTCACCATTTATTGAACATCTGTAACGTGCTAGAGACCGTGCAGGGTGCTACAGGGACTGTAAACTGGATGTGTGCCCATGCCCACAGGTAGGTTACGTTCTTACGGAAGTGGTTTAAATGTATGTAAACTGATTGCAATTTAAAGCCTAATGTGCCAATGCCCATATTTACTCCTTCACTCAGTACATATTATTTGAATACTCACTGTGAGTCTAGGGTCTGAGAATACAACAGTGAATGAAACAAAGTCCCTGGGCTCAGGGAACTTGCATTCTAACGAGACAGATAATAAACAAGTAAACAAGCAAGTTATTAATACTACGTAGTGTCGAGTGCCATAGAGAAAAATAGAGCAGCATAAGGAGATAGAGAGAGGAAGGCACGCCCTCGGTGTGCCATGCTAGATGGAGTGGGTAGGAAGGGAGTTCTCTGACTGCCTTGGCGTGCAACTGACAAGGGGAGGGAGAGGTTGCAGCATCAAAAAAATAAGTAGAACTTGAGGAAGAAGAGGTTGTTTTCTAGGCACAGTTGATCAAACTACATGGGGTTTGAGTGCTTGATAAAGGAGTATGGCCTTCTGAGGGAGTGGGAAGCCATTAACTGCTCTGTTTATTGCTTGCTTCTATTTATAAGCAGGCGACTACTGTGAAGAGAGTTGTTCTTAGGAATGGAATACTATTCTACTGGCACTTTGTGGGGGGAATTGTAGTGAAGAACCTGACTCAGGTAAATCAGGTAGGAAGTTTTAGTGACTCCCTAGGCAAGTGAGTAATTAGATTGCAATGAGAAGACTGATGTGAAGCCCTGCAGAATCGAAATTGAAAAGGTTTGCAACCTAATGTGTGTACAAGGGCCAGTAGGTTGTAGGGATAAAGGATGGGCGGACTGCAGATGCTTCTGAGGTTTTGAGCATGAGTAAATGAAGTGATGCTGAAGAGGGAGAGCATGGAAAATGGATAGAGCGGAGTATGTTTCTGGAGTTGGGACAGAAAATTACAGATCTGGACATTGAGGCAATGAGAGGGATCTTCACTTTAGATTTGCAGCAATTTCATGCAACTTTGCCCTGGATTTTGAAAGAAAGTATGACATTCAAAATGTAGTTTTAGGAATGAAGATGTTCAGTATAGTACAATATGCAGATAATGTGTTATAGAAATGTACACTTGAAACCTATATAGTCTTATTAACCAATGTCACCCCAATAAATTTAATAAGAATAAATTAAAAATAAAACATATAAAATGTGAAGGAGTTCAAAAATAATAAAATATGCCAATATTTTTCAATATTAAAAATTGAAGTATAAAGTGAAAAAAGGCATATCCAGAACATGCCATTAAAAATAAATAACTAAAAAAACAAAACTGCCAGTAAAAAATTATCATGCCCGTAATCAGCTCTGAGAGAGCTGTTATCTTGTCAGTTATTTTAATGGGAAAAGTCATTTGAAACACAGTAACTCTAAGGCAGCTCAATAGTGTAGGCAAAAATAGCCCCAGCCCTGACTGGTGCGGCTCCGTTGGTTGGAGCACAGTCCCATGGGCTGAAGGGTCAGGTTGCAGGTTTGATTCCCGGTCAGGGCGTGTGCCTGTGCTGCAGGCTCAGTCCCTGGTAAGGGTGCGTGCAAGAGGCAGCCGAACAGCGTTTCTCCTTCTCATATCGATGTTTCTCTCCTCTTCTCTCTCTCTCCCCTTTACCATCACTCTAGAATCAGTAAGCATGCCCATGGGTGAAGGTAAAAAAATAGCCTTACACAAATTAGTAATAGTAATTACTAACAGTATATAAGTAGCTTTTTATAGTTTGTTAAAAAATGTTTTGCACATTGTCTCATTTTTTCATTAACAACCTGTAGGTTCAATAGTACTGTGATTCTCATTTAACAAAGAAGAACATTGAGGTTTCAAAAAAACTAAGTAATTTTCTCAAAGTTGCCCAATTTGTATGTGGCAGAGTTAGGATTCAAGTGCAGATCCTCTGACAGATGTTTAACAGAAAGAATACAGATTTCTTCTTATATCCTCTGCTATGTTCACAGAAGGATATCCTCCTTAACACCCCAAACTCTCTGAATGGAGAGACATCAGAGAAACTGATACCAACCTGCTACAGTGCTGTTCAAATCAGAAACCTGGAGAGAACCCAATGTTAGTGCTCACCCAGTGAAGTCGTTTATGTTCATTAATGCTTTCATTCAACAAACACTTGTTGAATATCTATGACTTGGGCACTGTACTAACTCCAGAAAATCCAAAATGAGTGATGGAGAAAGTAATCTTTTCCTCATTTGCTTGGTATTCAATTAAAGGTACAGACAAGTAAGCGGGCTATTATGAAGGCTATGTGAAAAGTTATATTACAGGAAATCTATAGTGCTATGAGAACCCAGGAATAGTACATTGCCCAGATTTGGAGGGTCAGGGAAGACTCCCCATGGGAAGCAATGTCTAAGCTAAAAGCAGAAGTGTGGCTGGGATGAGCTGGGTCCATTCAAGAGGCAGCAAGGCACGAAGACCTAGATGTGAGATAGAGAAGGAAGGAAGGCTGAGAGGATGGACGGCCTTTATAAAGAGGGGCACCATGTTTCTGGAGCACTGCTGGGGGGGCTTCCACATGAAAACCCAAAGAGGGAAGATGGGGAGGATGATTGGAGGCCTTGGCATCTAAATTTCCCATAAAATTGTAAAACTATATGTAACAGGTTATCCCCAAAGAAGATAGAGTGATGTCTAATACACTTCAAGTTTTTATCATTTTTTAAGTTTATAAAATTTATTGTATATATTTTTTATTTTTCTGGTCAATAACCTTGCGTAGACTAAAGTATTCCTGAATAAGTGAGGCATCCCTGTGATATCATTGTCTGTGAAGTCACTGATTCTAAGAAATTTACAGAAGCAGTGTAGATAAGAATTGAATTCAAAAATTCTAATAATCAGTTCCCACGCAGTTCAGTGGCTTTTTAGGCAGAATAATGCTGGGCCTTCCACGTTGCCTCCATTTCCTTTGTGCAGGGGTAGGGGGGCTGCACAGACTCTCAAGTTTTGATTGAACTTTCTTAATATTGGTCTCCTCAGGATCCTTTCCAAGGATATATGAATATTCCTTCTAATAACTGCAAAGTGAATCTAGATTAATTTCCCCCCAATTTTGCTTTGTAGTCACACACATTTATAGATACTTTTAATTACAGGAGAAATGCAGTGGCGTTCGGCCCTTTTCTGCTTATTGCTGTTTTATTTTTCCTTGTTACTTCTGTTCAGGAAAAGGTAATTCCTTGGTGATCCATTTGTGTCTAAGAAATATTTCTGAAGACATGAAATATATGGCAGCCCTAGGAATCTGTCCCAACTGGCCCCCAAAATATCTTATTGTAAAACATTAATTTTTCACCTAAATGGAAGTTAAAACAATAACAATTTATCAACAAGTCAATTTGTCATAGTAGTAAACACATTGCCAGCAAAAACCTTCTGTTCAGGATTGAACAAATACACAAGATCTGCTTAGAAAGTATCCAGGCATGTAATACAAAACATAAGAGACATTTATTGAAGAAGATATAAGATACAAGAAACATTGTACATAGGACAATGATACGTTAGTCCCCTTCAAAGTTATGGCTTTCTTGAGGAAATCTGGCTCATTGGGAGTGGTTTGAATCAAGTCATTAGCAACTACAGCATGATGTTCCTTCTGCTCTGGTACCGGAAGCTGTGGAAGGAATTTTGCCACAACTCGTTTCATTCCAAGATCCTGTGTCAAAATCTTGGACACCATAGTTTTGGAATCCCCAGATCAGCTTCCAGTTCTCACACTGTCAGTCACTGATCTTTGTTGATTGCAGCCTGTACATGTTCAACATTCTCAGGTGTTCTGCTTGTTGCAGGCCTTCCAGAAGGTGGATCACTTTCAACAGATTCTCAACCATCTTTGAAGCATTTGTGCCACAGCTTCATTTGCACTGCTCTCATTGTATCATCTGCAAAAGCCTTCTGAATGATCCGAATAGTTTCCGCAGAGGAATGTTCAAGCTTAATGCGAATTTTGATGTGGGTTCGTTGCTCTACTCGCTCATTTATTCTGAATGGGACAGGCTCGCAGTGCACATGCTCACTCACCTAGAGTACCGCCCCCACTGGCTAGTGCAGTGAAGTCATCATTGTTCGTGCATGTGCATTCCAGTCCACTGTCCTTGGCTGCCAGGTTGCATCGATGTGGTGCAAACAGTTCTTGTTATATTAACAGTGGCTGGACTTTTTCCGGACAGAACTTGGTATTCCAGCCACTAAGCATAATACTGCTTTTATAAGCATACCCTCATCCTGTGAGGTTTGGGGAGGAGGAGTGTTTGTTTGTTTGTTTGTTTGTTTTGGTAAATGATGTTTCGGTTGTTTAAGAGAGAAATTGGGCAGGAGACACGGAGGTCTGGGGAATGGGGAAAGGCTCATGACTACAGATTCACCTAAAAAAGTGGGAGTAAGACCTTCGTTCTCTAATGAAGTATAAATGAGATAAGGTTCAAAAATCCCTTATTTCCGTATCTCTCACAAGCTAATTGCTCAGGAAAAGGTACTAGTTTTCTATTGCCTACCTACTTCAACTCCAGTCAGCTTTTCCTGGTGGCTTCTGACGTGGGGTGATCAGCAGGAGTAAAAATGAATGAGGACCCAGGCAGGGCAGGTCGGTGCTTTCTCGCCTTTCTTTGGCATGAGAGAACACTATCTGCCTGCCCAGGGGCAAAGAACGTGTTGCCTCTGTGCATCCGGTCCCATCTGTGAGCCCCTGGCCTCTGCCGTTCACTGGAGCTGGCTGTGGGTCGTGAAGGTCAGACAGTGCTGCTTCCAAAGCAATGAGGGGAAGCTTAAGGCAAGAACCTCAACTCCTTGGTGCACATGCCTTCCAGACAGCAGCTGGCCAGAAAAAAATTGATTCTACAGCCCTGACAGTGACTCCCAATCTCACACTTATCCTTGATATCCAAGATTAAATGAGTAAATATCTATAAAGCACTCAAACGGTGGCTGGCATGGAGTAGGAGCTGTGCAACTGTTTCAAATACAGTAAGCCATGCAACACTTCTCTGGGGTTTCAATAGTAACAGATGAAATGGCAATGCTCCGTTTTGTGCCTGACATCTTTCCTAGGCCCCAGTCACAAACTTCTCTACTTCAGCCACCACCAGTTGTGACCTGCCACGAGATGCTTTCATCTGTTCCGTAGTTCATTTTGAATTCAGACAGCCTGGCTGCCAAAATGATTTTTTCCTTATTCTTTTTGTTCTTTCCTTTCAATGAAATGCCTAGGTGATTTATTATAAAATACATTTTATTCACATAGAATTTATGAAATAATGTTGTACTCTGGTTCGCCTTAGTGGTACTATACATAAGAATTTGGAGGTCAGCAGGGAAGTGGGCTGTGTCACTGCATGTCCGTAAGTGTGGCCGAGGAATTTCCTTACATGCTTTTGTCACAGATGGTGCATATTCACTTATGACCCAGAGGTCGGAAGGAACACAGATTCTGTTACTCTGATAACTGCTGCTTCTCCTGCTTCCGCCACTTATTAGCCATTTTGCTGCTTAATGATACCTCGATTTTAATTGGATATGACAAATAAGATGGTGAAGGACCAAATCTTGCCACTGTAGTTCTGGTCAGAAACCCTAATAAGAGCCTTAGTGCAAAAAAAAAGTGATGATATTTAAAAAATTGCTTGCAGAAATTAAGTCAACAGTGCTCTTTTTAACACTGTGCCATAGACAACTGAGGGATTGCACGTAATGATCTTTAGAAGCAGTGTATCATTTCACCTGCCTGGAGTGGCTGACAAATAGACTAGGAGCAACGTGTAGACCAAGCACGGATGGAGTAGTTGACCTTCTGGCTTCCTTTCAAGTCCCTTCATTCCATAATTTGAGCACATAATTTCACATGCGTTTTTCAGAAATGTGTGCACCCAGACTACTTACTGCTAAATGCAGACTCCCACTCTTTTAAACACTGGAGAGAGAAGCCTGTTAACTGACATTTGCAGTTTAAGGATGGCACCGTGTGGGAGAAAGAACTGCCAATCAGTTCTGCCAACACCACTCTCAAGGGGAGTCTAAACGAAGCTAGATTGGTCCAATTAAAGCAAGCAATTATGAATAATGGAAAGTAAACAAATCTAAGAAAAATGATATTACCAATTATAGTAGACACTCACAATGGAAGGCTGTAGTCTGCTAAGTATCACCTTTGTTTAAAAAGCGATTAATCTACTTTGACTTTATTGAAGATTTTTATATGAAATAATCAAAAAGAAACTGTTAACCTTCATTTCATAACAGTAAATTTCACATTACTGGAAAATATAAAAAGCTCTTTACAGAGATTTAATTAGGTCAGATATCCACATGGCCTTTGGATTTGAAAGTATATATAACATATACTGTGACCCCTTTTGCTACTTCATTATATAAAACATTGCAAACCAGACTAGCAGCCTACATTGTTTTTGTTAAGGTCAAATATATAATATGCAACATTTGTCTTTGTGTATCATACCATCCAACTGTCACGAAATTCAAATGGATCCTCTCTATCTTTACGCTTTCCCCCATGTCCAGGAGAAATTAACCCGTGCACTGTGATGGCACATAAGTGTGTTTTATTACCTCTGAAAGCAGAGTGCCAGGGTGTTTTCACTATTGCCGGCAAACTTTGCATTAAATTAATTGACCTTAGTTCACTCACGCAGTGATGCAATTAACAAGTATCTGTGGACATCAACATTTTGGTCGCATTTCCTAAATTGAAAAATGTGCCTGACCCAGAGTTCTGGGAGTAATATCGAGATATTATTTTTTTCTGAATCTTTTTTCTTTTCTGAATATCTCTATGCTTGGGTCATGGGAGATAAATTTATATTAGAGAGCCAAAGTATAAACTCACATTATCTACCAGTGATAACCAGAATGACTAACGATAAAAGGCACGCAGGAGCAAGGGGAAATGTCTTTGGACACATGGAAAATGGTAGCAAGTGGCTAAACAGGGAACCCGAGCTGCTTTAATACTGGAAAACTGATAATGGGACCAAGGGGAAGAGGGAACAACTAATTGATCTCTCTGGGACCTAAGAAAACTACTAAAGATAAGCAAGATATGCTGACCTGTATCTATGGAAAGATTTTGGTCCATCTTTCAAGGGTGTTTACAGGTGATTACAGTCACCACTGATTCCCAGCTAAGAGGAGTTGAAGGTCCAGAGTACCCATGCACAGAAATGTACACAGTTCACTTCAAAACTGCTAAAGTCAAAGCTGAAGATAAATTTTGATTTAGCTGCTGCCATGGTGAAAAATGCCATCTTGGTAAGCATGACAACGGAAAACCATCGTCATCTAGTAAGCTAGCACGTCCTTAAAGCAATGAATCAAAGCCCGCGATGCCAACGGCACATTAATTTTCAGCATGTAAAAGGCTACAAATGTGAGTCTTCCCATTTTAGTCTATGGAACTGGCCCTTTAGCCTGCTACAGACATCACATCAGGCATCCTGAAGTAGATGCTATTTCATTAGCATCACTTTCTGCCGGAAAATAACATGGTCTTGGAGCAGAGCCCAGCTACTGGCGTGAGAGACGTGTTTGGATTGTAGACTGGATTTCCCCCAGGGAGTGGGTGAGAGCTATCTAGTCTCGTTCTTGGTGAGGGCTGGTGTGAGAGACAGACGGAAAACTCACACACACCATGACGTTGAGCAAAACTCGATTTCCAAAGCCCCCTCTGTCACCACAGAAAGACAGCTCCTTGCAGCGTGTTCACGCACCGGCACGCATCCCAGCTTAGCTCCACCGCAGCGCCTTGTTGCGCCCACTTTCCCGCTGAGAACGCTGAGGCACTTTTTAGCTCTGATGCAGAGATGTTTCGAACATGAACCAAATGCAGATGTGACACCCACCATGACCTGAACACATGCTATGTTTTGTAGGTTTCTCTTCAACTCTTTCAGTGTCATGTAGCAGAAGCTCAGATTAGTCATCAAAATCTTTTTAATTCAGGCCGTTCCAATTGTTGTTTTTTTAATTTTTGCAGAACACGTGTGATGAGTTTGTACAAACACCTACACTGCATTTCTTACCAAACCAACCTGAATATTTGTCAGGGTTTTTTTTTTTTCTTTTTCCATTGCAGAAAATACCAGAATTACATAGTTCTATATCCAAAATACACACCACCACCCATTTTTTCCCCGTCCTGATGCGGGACTGCCATCTGGTGGAATAGAGAAGGCACTTCTGGTTTGGACTTACCAAAAATGTATCATCATGGTTTCTCAGGTTTCCAAAGGATCAGTATAACAAATGGGAGCCCCGTTTCTAGAAGACAATGTTAACGATTCTAGCAGCTGACACTCAGTGGGAGCTGCTGTGATTATGATGGGTGATAAATTGGCAAGATGAGGTCACTCATTCATTATTTTTAGTCAAGATTAAAACATTCATTCACAGACAATGCATACATATACATAAATTATGTATGCATACATACATTACATTTTATGTGTGTGTACTAGACAAACTAAATAAAATGACAGTGGAAACAAAGTAGAATTTAAAGCTAGAGCAGATACAGCAGAGCTATCTTTTCCCCCCACGTCCCCAAACAGGCACCCCCCCATGCCCACTCCCTAGAGTCCCTACAGGGTCGCACACCACCCATATAATGCTGCCTGGGCGATGTGGGGTCCCTGAAGACCTGGAAGGTTCAGTTCTTGCCACACTGCAGCCCTGTTACCGCCGGGGCAGTATCACCATTATAGGAGACTTATGCTGACACACCAGGAAGGGAGGGGATCTGTACTAGGTGTACCTGATGTTGAACTAAAATTGGTATTAATGTGGGAAGAAGGCAGAGTCAGTGCCCAGTACTTCTTCTGAATAGTATGTCTGCCTCTGGCTTCCTAGTTTTCAGGAAGAAAAGGGCTTCTATGTGCCAAACACTGTGCCTAATTCATCTAAGCTACCTGAACACTTTAAACCTAAAGTACTTAATTTTTTTATATGAGGCACAGAGAGGCTAAGAACTTTCTCAAACAGCACGCATTTATGCCACAGAGGTGCACTCCCAGTAACTGTCCATGTGAGGGATCGAACGAGAGGGGGAATCTACTGACAGAAGTAACATTCTGGATGGAGAGAAAACACCAGGACACATAACTTTTTTATCTGTTGGAGCAGTTTCCTGAGAATGTGTTTGTAGCAAAGGAAGATATGCATGTTGTTTTCACCCAGAGGAAGGACACCATGGCTGTCGGTAGTATCACCTAATTCACTGTTCCAGCAGCAGTTAAGGTGTCATCCTGAGTAACTGTGGGGCCCCTGTACCTGGAGTGAAATCTACCCCTGATATGTCTACACGTTCATTCCCAAACATCACATAATTAAGGATGGAACTGTGCTATTTGTCCAAGTGTAGTCCTCAAACAGGCTGTACATATAAACCGAGAGGAAAATACTGTGGGGGACTGATCCGAGCCTCATGTTTGAGTGACAGGTACACGGTCTGTTTGTCATTTTGAAAAGTGAGCTGTGGAGGGTTGGTGACTAGTGTCCTTGGACTTTCATGGGGGAGGGCTAAATCTCACGCGCAGGAGTTTAAATTACTTGAAACGCATGACGAAATGACGGATGGATCAGAAAAGAAGACAGAATATCCCTCAAGTGGTAAAAGACATCAGGGGAAAAAAGTGGCAACCCATACTGCGCACGGATAGCTTGACAGTTCACGTTTGTAGAGCAGCTCAAAAATTAGCTCTGTAGCACAGTAAGAACTGTGTTTCTAAGTGCATGCAGTCAGGCCGTTTTTTTAATCGTTGTTCAATTATGATTGTCCCCATTTTCCCCCCATTGGTGTCCCCTGCCCTACCCACCCTCACCTCCCATATCCAGTCCTCCCCGCAACCCACTGACTTTGTCCATGGGTCCTCTATACATGTTCCTTGACAACCTTCCCTTCTTTCCTCCATTGTCCCCCTCCCTCCTACACTCTGGTTGTTGTCAGTTTGTTGCCTTTTAAGACTGCAAATTTCTCACTTCAATTTTTTGATTTTTTTTCTGGTTATTATTCTTCCACTTGGCTTACTAAGCACATTTTCAAAACAAATTTATGTTGAAATAAAGTATTTTATAACTTCATAAGAAGTTGTGAAAGCACAGTTCCTAGCTCCCCCAATTATCACATTATACATAACCATAGTATATCATCAAAACAAGGAAATTGATGTTAGAACACTGCTATTAACTACAGACTTTATTTGGATTTATAAGTATGCAGTTTAAAACATTTTCAACCTGTCTTAATTGTTGTCTTGAATAATTATTTTATTGTGTTTCAAATAGTTCCTCTGCAGTATGTCTTAATTTAGAACACAAAATTTACTGGAAATTGGGTTTCTTAAGCAAAGCTGGCTATCTGCATTTCTGTCTCCTTTTGTTTTTATTTGTGTTGCTCTCTAATAAGAGGGCAATATAACCTGCCATTGCATGGATTCTTGTGGAGTTTAATGGGATTCCTCATCTACAAAACCCAGAGTGGGAGCGAAATCTAAGGTGGCAGGCTTCCAGACGGTTACCTGACTTTAGTAAGGTCATCATTTTCACTGTTTCTGTCAGTGTCTTCTGACTTACGAGCTCTTAAAAATCCCACTATGCCAGATAACTTCTGGGATAACTTCTGTGTCCGGGATATAGTATCGGTCCTAAAGAAATTTCCTATTTGTCCCAGGGGATAGGGGAGGCTTGAGAGGAGACAGCACCTTCACGTTGATCTTGGAGGAGGAGTGAGCTTTCTTAAGGTGAACCAAAAGGCAAGGGCAGTCAGAGCAGAGAGTCAGTGTCCATCGCATAACGTTTTCTAAGGGCCTGGTAAACTTGGCCACCGGCAGGCACCACAGAACTGTTAGAGCCTAGTATGGGAGGAGGGATTCTGATGAGAAAAGTGAGGGAGACAGGAGGCATGTCATACTCAGGAAACACTGCAAACACACAAAAATGGGAGGCTCGTTGATTATTGCTGCGAAGAGTCTACCCAGATTTGCTTTGGAAATGCTGCACTGCCTGAAGAGGTGGGCGGCCACCATGCCGTGTTCGTACAACACGCGGTCATGACTGTGGTCACTAGGTGAATGTCAGACAGTGTCTTCGGGAAAATGGGCTTGAGTTTGAATGGGATGCTGGTGAGTTAGTAGTGCCACTATCTCCTTCTGACCATTTCCCGTTCTGACTCAGCTTCTCAGTCATTTAAGATCGATGGTTCTTGATAAGGTGTCAGTGGTATCTGAGCAGTCTTCTGCAATAAATGCTTCGTTGGGCACTTTGTTAATTTGGTTCAAAATTAAACAATGGTACCTGCATCAGTGTAGCTATATCATTTTATACTTCATCATAAAACTTTCACATATATACTCACATATAATCCTGCAGTAACCCCATTGTTTTAGTAGCATAGCTGCCTTTGCTACAATTTGAAGAAAGGAAAGTGCAGCAGAAGGTGACACTGGAGCCGCAGACCTACTAAGTAGCAGAGTCAGCACCATCAGCCACCTTCCTGTTCAGGCCAGCATCGTCACCATCTTCTTGATCTGAAGCAAACTATCTCTCATTATCCTATCATAATAATGCTATGACTTATCTCCAGAAATTAAATTTCTAAGTCATTCTCCAAATATTTCCGTATGTTGTGTTTTCCTTTCACATCTACATACACATTTATAACTTCTCAGTAACAGACTTTGTGACAGATTCAATATTTTCCACTGGCAATTGTCTACATCTCAGAAATGTCACCTGTCAGGTATATCAATTTCTTCAGTAAATAGAAAGCTATTTATACTTTTATGTGATCTTTAAACTTAACTTCACCTGGTTTCCATTATGTGGAAAGGTGCTTTAGAAGTAGAAATGCATTTTTGGTCTGTTCACTAGCAGGTGAAAAATTATTTTCCTGCCTTCTTTACTTTCTTGTAGGCATTCATTTGAGTTATACATCATCTGTGTTAAAATGGAGGTAGCTTTGTATTAGCAAAGCAGAAAGAACTCAATATTAAAATAGTCTATTGTCCTTTTCTTGTTTTATATTTTTCACAGAGATTAATTGTGTTCATTTTATTTATTTGAATGTCAAAATTCTCTCGATTACTGCCACATTTTGTGATTAAACAGTTTGGGTCAATGGAGGAGAGTAGAAAAGGGGCTGAATTTACTTATGCTTAATAGCCCATGAGGAAGGAATGAAAGACCCTCTGATTTTCATACAGCTTCATCACCACTACTTATTTAGCAAAATAATTTAGTATTAGTGAGCTGATAGTGGAATTGATTTATCTATGCTTAATAGAAGAAAAAAATTAGAACCTTAAACGACAACATATGTTTCTACCTTCTAAGTTTCTTTAGTAACATCTTCTTTTAACTTGTCATTAGCCTTTATTCAGAAGAAAGTAAAAATTGCCAGTATTGTGATCCTAAAATTAATATCCATTTATGTCTTTCCATGTATTACTCACATTCATTATATTCAGATTGTATATATATTCATGACTGTGCAGGTGATGATTAGAGAATATTGCTTTTAAAAAGTTAAAAAATGTGTTGTGTGTGCATGAAATATAAATACAGGGTAAGGCAAAAGTAGGTTTACAGTTGTGCACAGGAAACACGGAGTTTATTCTTGTGTTATTTTTTATAAATCATTGTATTATATTTGAGATGAACAACTGTAAATCCACTTTTGTCCCACCATTTGTATGCAATATAAATATGATGAATAATTACAGTGAAGATAGGAATGAAATTAGTTGATGATGTATAGTCCTTTTTTTTACTCCTTTGGTTACTGTGTTTTCTATAGAAATTGACTATTTAGAAAAATTCAATTTCATACTGGGAAAATTTGAATGCTGGGTAGTATATAGACACTGCAGATTCTCTGAGTTGGAAGACTGGAGTTTCACTTCTAGCTATGTGATTAGCTGGCTGGCTGACTCTCATTGAGGACACTATGCCTCATTTTCCACATATGTAAGAGTACTGTCATGTCCTTACAATCTAAAATGGTTTTGTTGGAGAAAATGCAGACAACTGTAATTGAACAACAATAAAAATAAATAAATAAATAAATAAATAAATAAAATGGTTTTGTTGAAGATAAATTAAAATATATCCCTCAAGAGACTTTGATGAACAAGGTGAAGGTGTTATTCAAGTTATATGTTGGACATGGTTTTTGTATGTTTAAATCAGGTCAATTAGAAGTCAGCTAAGAATGACAATGTACTGATAGATACTTTAGCCAAGCCAAGGATATTATGTTTATGCACAAACCTAAGTGATGGTTTGGAAAGCCTGAAAAGACTTTTTCAGGAGTGAAAAGTTCTAGGAGTGAAGTCAGAGTTCAAAATCTGAAATCTCAATGTAGGGTTGGACAAGTAGTCAGTCAGAGCAGTGTTAGTATATTCTACAGCTTATCCAGAGAAATAATCTTCATTAAGAAAGAATTTGCTAGAAAGATGAACATTGCTTTCCTCCTTTTACGACCTCTAGGGCCCTAGAATCTTGACTAGATGAGTTATATTGGGTGTTCCTGAATCAGGTATCTCTAAAGATTATTTATTCAAAAACAAAACAAACAAAAAAGGTTAAAAAAAAAGTAAAGGTTAAGTATATTTGTAAGAATCACTTCATTTCACACTCAGTAATGAAGCCCGAGTAGTAACTTGGTCGCGCATCTGTCTGTGTGTCCTCCTCACTGAAGAGCTGAAATAAATGCCAACCTAGGAGGAGGAAAGTTGAGTTCTGGTTTATTCAAGGTCCTTTTGAGGCAAGCATTGCTCCTGTCCTGTGAGCCCGAATGCCAAGTCTTGTTTCAGGGCCCAAACTGCTAAGTTACAGTGGATGCTTGGTGTCCTGTTTAGTGGTCTTTAAATGTTGAGCAAGGCCTTGCTTCTCCTTCTCTGTGATCTGCAGAGTGACAGCTGTCCTGTGGTTCTGAAGCTCTGCGTCTCTCTGACCTGAATTCTTCCACGTCTGTACCTGTGCTGTCCTAGTAGCTTCATCTGCTCTGTACAATCAACATTTCCTCTCGTTGTCGAGAGCCCTGGCATTTTAAACCCCTTTTGGCAGACACAGTTTGCTGTTTGGAGTCTGAACTGTAAATGTATCTCTTGTTGGGCAGAGCAAGGATACTCTTATGATGCTCATTTCTCATCAGCCATAAACAACACCCCCAAGCTCCCACCTCTCACCTTTTCGATAGCTCACATGCAGCAGGGGTCCCCGTATGTCCTCACCTTGGGCTGTGCCTGCCACCCTGTGCCTGGTGTACATCTTTCTCTTACCCTCTTCCTCCTTTGAGGCCAGGGCTTCCAAAAATCCTCATCATTGATTTTTAAATGGTCATATAGAAATACTGCATAGAATACCCCTCTACATTAATAAATAGAATACTTCACACCCTGCAGAAAAGTGTTTGCATTCAGCTACTTGAACAAATGCCTGGGTTTATCCCCTGCTCAGCGTGTGATGCCTACATGACCACAAAGACTCAGCGAAGTAACCCTTGGCCAGTACAGCTCTTTTCCTCCAGGAAGCACATTTCTGGCCATTTTAGATGACTGCTGCTTTCCCTTTGTTTGTTTCTTTTCCCCTCATTTCTTATCAAACATTTGAAATTATCTCTGCTTATTTTTGCATTTTCTTTAAAATATTTAGCTTTACGATTCAATTGAGGATCATTAATAAGCCTAAAACAAGACGTCTGGGGCACATAACTGTAACTAATTGGAAGGAGACAGTGCAGTTGCTTGCACAGTAGGTCTCTGAGGCTGTTAGCGTATCTGGGAGTTATGCGGTTACAGGCGTTCCTCCCTTGTGGGTTGATAACTGAATTTTGAACTTTAAAATTTTTGCTGATTATTATAATCCCAACAACCCACAGGTGTCATACATCTTGTCTATGCTTCATGTTTTACCAAGTGAACATGTCTATATTTTTTCTGTTCTTTGTGTGTATCTACGTTACATATATACTACTCATTGTATATCCATGCATTATCCCTTTACTACATAGTACAGTTGAATTACTTTCTGCATGAATTTGTTCTTAGGGCATTCATAATTTTCTTCAATGTTTATACTCTGTCTTTTAACATTTTAATTGAACAAAATTATCGCCATTATTACAAATCAGTTTATGTTAGTACAATCTCATTCACTATTGGACAACCTCCTCTCTGTTTTAAGTCTGGAACCCATATAGCACAGTTAGGGGTGTTATTTATTGCCCTCCTGTCCACGACAGGCTGACGCCTTCTCAGGATGCATGTAAAGCTGTCCCATTAGAACTCTGAGTGTTAAAAATCACCTGTGCTGTTTGGGGATTGTATGTGAGAAGCAGTACTGGAGCTCAACTATCCTGTTTCTTACTTTCTATAATATAACCAAACCACCACTGGGGCTTCGAGGTAGTGAAATTGTTTATGTATATTTGAAAATTTTGTGCATCTTTTAAATTTGGAAATGATTCAAAGCTGTACCCAGAGCAAATATATGAGTCAAAGTACAGTCCTAAAGCAGAGCCATATAATAACAACCCATCTTAGTGTTTTGATAGTGTGTGCATACACACATACATATATATACATATATGTGTATTTCATTTTCATACTAACATATAAATACAGACCAATAAAATATACTAATTATTAAAGCTGTGGAATCAGTTTTAAATGCAAGCCAATTTATTTCACTCTTCTGCAAAATGAACTGCAACCAGGGGAAAAAATTTATGCTGTGGTAATATCTGCAGCATATTGAGCTCATATCATGTACCACTCTGTATGCTCATCTGCTTAATATTCACAATAACCCTACGAAGCAAGTGCTGTTATTATTCCCACTTTACATATAAGGTGAGGCCTAAAGAATGGAAGTGGTTTACCTAAGATGTGGCAATTAAAACATCTACAATCCGGCAGTCTATTTTAGTGGCTTTATTTCCTTTGGAGTTCCAAAGGAAATGAGCGCTACGGTGATGAACCCTATGCCCATGAGGAACGCAGCTTCGCAAGAGGCTGAATCAGGGATTGGAAACTTATCCAACGGTTAATTCTCGTTGAGAGGTCTGTGTGCAGAAAGGATCACAGAGGTATCGGAGTTCCGCTGCCTAAATCCAGCTTGATTTTATCTTGCATGTGACTATTAGCTGTGCTCAGATAATTTAAAAGTTTTAATACCAGGCACTGGTATTAAATCCCAAAATGGCAGAATATTATATTTTCTCTTTAACTCACGTATATCGACCAAAATGTTCTTGATTGATTTCCAAGGGACGTTCTATGAAAAATTTCGTAAACTTTATCATTCTTAACCATAATTATTTTTGCCAATTTTGAGGTTACATGAAATACTGACTAACGCTGTAGGTACATAAGTGGAACCAAATGATGGGGCTTTTAAATAACGTTTCCATGGAAGTGAAGCACTTAGAAATTCAGGACACTGGAATGCCTGGGTGTTCAGCGATACCAGCTCTTAGCTGGCCTTTCATGCATGTACCATTAGAGACTCATCCCTGTGACAGTCACACACTTCAAGTCTTGTAATCAGTCAATGGCATTTCAAAAGAAGGCAGATAAAAATAGGAAGTTAAAGTTATTTTTGATAAACTACAAGTAAATGAAATTATCCTGAAGAAAAAAAAAACATATCTTAAAGTATCTAGTATAGAAGGGCACAGAAGTCCAAGGCAAATTAGATACTTAAAAAAAAATAAAGATTGACAAGACATTTAAGATGCTGGAAGTAGCTATGAGAAACAGCAATTATATATTCTTAAAATAATCAGATGCAAGGATACAGTGATAAAAATGCAAATCGTAAGGTGCTTTTAGCTAGCTAGAGGTCAAATCAATGATTTCTATCAAATCAAAACATTAGAATTTTTCCTCAGTCAGTTTTTAATTTTTAAAGGTTGAATATTTATGGGGAATCTAAAAGCTGAAATTGTCAGAAGTCCTTGGAAAAAGGTTAAGCTAAATAATAAGTAAACAGAAAATGGTCATGAATGAGCTTGAAGGTGTCCATGAACATCTTGAATTAAAATGTAAAGCATTCTCTTGGAGAAAGTTTGTACCTTTCATCAGATTTCCAACAGAGTCCAAGAACTTTTAATAATTATTCCCCTAGAACAGTATTTTGCTTTCTTTTCTTTTTATTTCTTTTTTAACCTGTTCATGAACTAGACTGGCTTACAGACATCATATCTAATGTGTGTTAATGGCTTTATAGGATGAAGTCACAGAATCATAGACACAGAAATTCAGCTTTTATTCTTGTGAATCTCTTCTTTTTTCTCTGCCAAGTAAATAATAAGCCTGTGCTTAAGAATACTGGTGTGAAAGGAGAAAGGAGAAGCTTTGGAGCCAGGCAGAGTTGAATTCAAAGCTTTTTCTGCTATTTGGTCAGCTTTCATAAGCTTTTTAAATCTCATTATTCCTTAGGTGTAATAATGCTGATTATATATCATAGGATCTTATTGGATTAAATGAGAACTGTAATCTCAGAACCACTTGGATCTTGGTAGAGCTTCATATTAGTCCAAGGTATTTCATTCTGTGTTTTACCACTTTATATTTATCAGACTATTCTTTTAGAGTGACTGGAATTTGCCTAGATATAACTTTCCTGCAATTTCTTGACTTATTATTCATACATTACAAGTCTAAACCCTCTCTTCAGCCTAAACAGCTCCTCCATTCTGTTTTAATATTCTAGGGTTACAAATATTCTCACAGTCTTTGCCATTCTTTGAGGTATTCATGTATTTTATGCCAGAGTGTCTATAGTCATTCTGTCACAACTCTTTCCAAATGATTGCTGAGATTTTTTTTTCCGAAAAGCTTCAGTTAGATATTCTCTGAATGTGGATCTTCTGGGAATATGTTTGCCTTGTCTTTGAAGTTCACTGCATAGGTCTCCGTTGTCTTGGTGATGTTCCTACTATTATGACCCAAATTCAGAAAACTGTGAAATGAAATGTTTGCCTTTATAGCTTCTGATACAATCAGTCCAGGGAATACCTCTACCTATTCATAACAACTTAGGCACAATTCTTCCTGGAAATGAATGAATGGATTTGCCAGACTGTAGGGTTAAATTTTGTAGGTGCTTATTTATCGGTAACCTTTGTGGAAGAAAATTAGCGTAGGAGAAAAGAATCATAGGACTATGTATTCTTGTATCTGTGCTATCTGTACTGCTTTGTAAAATCCAGAGGCAAGAGTCTCATGGGTGATGATAAAAGCTACTTGAAAAATATTTCCAGAGACATGAACAGTATTTGTTTACCTCTTCCTAGGGTTTATTTAAGGGGAGAACATTCTATGACTAGAACTTCTACTTTTCCATATCTCAAAGCCTGTCTGGCAGCTGAATTAAGACATTGCTCTGAAATTATAAGTCATGATGGTAATTCCTTATATTTGTAATTTCTGTATTTATTTATTGTTGTGTCTAGCACCAGTCAAACACTGTGATAGAAGCTTTTGGTACACACAGGAGAACAAGATGACTCCTACTCTCCAGCTGCTCACTGTCTGATGAGAGCAGACAGGTGTATAACCAAATTATGGTAAACAAACTGTGTGCAAAAATGCTCACTCCTTCCTTGGGGCTGCAAGGGAAAGGTTTCTGGGAATAATTTTCATTTGAGTCTCAGTAGTTGAAGGGTGCAGCCAGACTAGGGCATTTTCAGCAGACGGAGCGGAGTGGGAGAGGTCAGAAGGTGCCTGCACATGCTGGAACCTGTCAGCCGCCCGGCCCCACAGAGAACAGGCACTTGGTCCTCACTACAGCATCCTTAGGAGTCATTTCTCATGTTACAGAAGTGAGAGTGGCCATCCCAAGTATTTAGGGGGTTGGCCTGGAAGCTCTCATTAAATAAGTTAAGGCACTGACCTTGAACTGAAGGCTTCTAGCTCCTGGTCTCGTGAGGTAGCTACCTTGACAAGTACTTCTGCTTCGTCTGGCTGCCTACAGATGAGATCTTTTTCCTTTCATAAGTCCTGCTCCTCAGATAGTGTTTGATTTCTCTTCAGTTGTGGAGGCTTCATCTCTGTTTGACAGTAGACATTAAACAAGGAAGCCAAGACTAAGTAATAATATTTGCTTCATTAGTAACCTATTTAAAAACTTGCAGTTTCACTGGTTCTAACCAGTCACTACTGAATGTACCTATGTGCCTTTTCTATTATGTTCTTTTCCTGCCTCCCTGTGTACCTTCTCGTTGTGACATTTGCATTGTTCCATTTTCTACTTTGAAGCAATTCATTACAGGATCCATTTTAAAATTAGAGAAAATCTTCCTGCTGCCCCCTCCTCAGTGACAAACTTCTTTTAAAAGTCAAGGGATAAAATATTTAAATAAAATTTAAAATAAACTCATGAGAATGAATGAGGTATTGAAAACTAAACTATATATATATGACATAAACTTATGAAAGCATATTTTAATTTAATTTGGCAAATATGTATTCACAAGCCTTCTGTGCTTCCAGTCTGTTTGAGGTCTTAATCTGTAGGATTAGAAGACAACTCTAATGTCCCCACCCCTCAAGGGTGCTCAGGTTAGTAGGGGAGACAAACTCTTAAGATAATGACCTGGAACACTCACTACAGAGCACACCAGTAGAAGCACATTTCAAATACAGAGATGATACTGAAGAGATCTTGACTTAGTCTGGAGAGTACAGAAAAGTTTTCTGGAGAAAGGAACCTCAAAATTGTATTTTAAAAACTGCAAAGGGGGTTTCTAGGAGGAGCAAGTTAGTGGGATCAAGGTATTCTCAGTAGAAAGAATGTTCTGTGTAAAAATGGTGCTGGGTAAAATCCTGAGCGTTGCTCGGGATTGTCAAGTCCTGTGGGAGGACAATGAGAAGGGGAAAGGCCCTGGCAAGGCTGTGGGCGAAAGCCTTTACATACAGAGCTGATTGCTAGACTTCACTGTCTGGACTGCGGGAAGCCAGTGAAGGATTCAAAACAAGAAAGACAATTGAACAGACTTATATAATAGAGGAAAATTAAATACGATTTGAGTTTAAAGAGTATGTCAGTGGATAGAGGGAGGAGAAAGAAGTGTAAATGTAGATAAAGGAAACTAGGAAATTATTACAAAATAAAAATAATAAAAACACAAATGCACATACATAAAACAGATACCATTATTTAAAACAGTGCTATAGAGAAGGGAGAAAAAAATTATTTAGGAAGGAGAATCATTAGAAACTGTTGGCTTCAAGTAGAGGAAGACAGAGCCCACGGTTACTTGCTGGTTTCATGTCTTGTTGGGAGAATAAGAAATGATACCACATACAAGATAGGGGCTTATAAAAGGAAAAGGTTTGGAGGGGGTGGGGATAGTCATTCATAACCAATGTCATGCACTACTTACTGTACGCGAACTTTGCTCTGTGCGCTGTATATACAAACAGCGAACCAGACACATTTCCTGTTCTTAGGTAGTTTGCATTCCACAGAGAAAACAAAAGGATACAGATGATACAATTCCAGGTGGGGTGAAGTGCTATGGAGAAAAATAAAGCAGAAGGAAACAGAAAGGGGCCGTAGACTGTGAATGTTGTTACAGATAAGATGGCTAGAAAAGGGCCTTTCTGCGAAGGTGACATTTAATTGGAGAAATGAATGAAGCTGGCTCCCACATGAAGATCTGGAAGAACATTTTAAACAGAGAGAACAGTGACCCCAAACACTGTGAATAGGATTAATTTTGGCGTAGAAAGGGCCAAAGTGAGGACTGGGGTAGGAAATGAGTTTCAGAAAGGTAGGTGGTGATCTTGCAATAGAGAAGAGTTTGGATTTGATGTTGCTTGAAATGAAAATCCTGAAGAGTTCAACCATTAGAGTGACAAGATCTGACTCAGGACCTTAAAAGATAACACTGGTTTTTGAGGAGAGGAAGCTGATTGCAAGAGGTAAGAATAGGTGCAGAGAGACTAGTTACGGAGCTAACTCAGCAGTTGAGGAGGAAAACCATGGTGTCTTGGACCAGGGAGTTGGTGAGAAATGGAAGACTGTTTAGATTCTGTGTGTATTTCAATATGTGGAAGTATGGATAGATTTATTTCAATGTGTGGAAAAAGAAGATCAAGGAGGAATACTCGATTTTGGGTCTGACCAATGAATGTGTGAGAAGAGCAACATTTTGGAGGAATATGGAGGAGGGAAAATTAAAAGTTTGTTTTGGGATATTTAAGATTGTGGTGCTTTTTTGGACATTCATGTAGAAATGCCAGGTACATGATTGGATAACTTCCTCTGGAGTTGGGAGAGTTCCAACTGGAGACCACTTGAGAATCATCAGCATACATGTGGTTGAAATCACCTGCATTATAGGACACACAATGGAAAAGAAGCGGAGAGGCATTGAACCTCCAGGCATACTACACAAATCGGGATAAAGATGGCACAAGCAAAAGAGTATGAGCCCAAGTAGGCAGGGATTAGGGGAACTCTTATGTATGAATTTCAGTGATAAAAGATTACTAGAAAGAAGGTATGGATCAACTACATTAATTGTTACTGACAAGTCAGATAATTAAACATTGAGTTATTGCAGAGTTTTAAAAATTAACAGAATTCTGTCTTTGAATGAACTAGCTCCAAATTGGGAGTTAAGACTACTACACATACAATTATTATACAAAAAAGAGAACATGATTATTTAAGACAGGTGCGAACCACTTTCACAGGAGCACTGAGAAGAGGTGTGTCTTGGCAGGAGAGGAAGGGTGTGGTAGGGTGAAAATGGAGACAGATGTACTTGAACAACAATTTAAAAAAAAAAAATAGGAAAAGAAAGAACAAACAGCCAGCTTCAGAGCCAGAGTGCCCTTAACCAAGGAGGCCTGCTGTTACTTCACTACTGTTTACTATAAAAACTTTATTCTGAAACAGAGCAAAAGGGATTCTGTGCTGCTGATGATATCATGACCAAATTTAATTTCAGTTTTTTCAACTGGCCTGTGTGTGTAGGCTGAATTAATATGTATAACATTAATTTAATTATTTTACTAGCTTGTTGCTATGTGTGTAATGGGAAAATTTAGTCTTCTCCTCGGCCCTATGTTATTTCTAGGAGTTCCCAGAATATGGGTTCTTCAAATGTTCTCTCCCGAACAGAAATGTGTCTCTTCCCCGTTGTGCTTTATTATTAGAAGCAGTAAGCATCATCACCCTCCTTCAGTATGGGACTTCAAGCTCTGCAGGACGAGTGTCTCTGTCTTCTCCTGTCCATTTGTGATCTCCCCGGCACTTACTAAGGAAGAGCACCACGCTCACCCTTTCCTTGTCGTGGCAAAGATAGGCCACTCCTGTGAAATGCGGAACTACTCTTCTCCAGCCTACCCAGTAGCTTCACAAACATGTCTGGACACATCTGAGCACAGTGGCGGACACGGCCTCAGCCCTTTGCCTCACAGGTTACAGGATTTATGAGATTGGAAGCACACAACAATGAAGCAGACAAAAAATGAATAGTGTTTTAGAACTTTAGGTAGGGCAAAAATCAAAATCAAATATGTTTAACGGATACATCTCAGGACACAAAGCTCAATTTTGTAGAACCCAGACATGTACCCAAGTTTCCAAATCTCAGGATGTTTCCTTCTTCAGTAAAGTTACACACACACACACGCCACAGTAACGGAATGTTGAATACAGTCTAAGTCCTGCCACTGCACGGGTGGTTAATTTTTCCTGTACTCTTGGAAATGAGAGCACTACATGAGATGGGAAGCAAACACAGTAAAATGTGGATATGCCGTATTCAAGGTGCAGAGAGAAGTACAATGCTCAGCTAATTTCTTTTTGTGTTTCAAGCTTCAGATTTCATATACTTGTAATGTAGATGTAATGGTTTTGACTACATCTGCTTAGAAGATGGAGAATTTAATAAATGTTGATAAAGAATATAAAATCTC
This sequence comes from Desmodus rotundus, assembly GCF_022682495.2. Lineage (NCBI taxonomy): Eukaryota > Metazoa > Chordata > Mammalia > Chiroptera > Phyllostomidae > Desmodus > Desmodus rotundus. The sequence goes on from NC_071397.1 coordinate 28,115,685, forward strand.
AATACTTAATTTCTGAACGGCCATAAATCTTGTGGCAGATAGCATAGCATGACAAGATATTCACAGTGATGTGTGTTTACTGAAAAAACTGGTCAGTACAAATACAAATCTATTTGAACTAATTATTTGATTTATCAGTCAACTTAATCAGGTAAACTGATGGTCTTGTATAGTAAAGTTTTTAGTGTGTTGTAAATGGCTGGAAATTCGATTCCCCAGGTAGGTGGTTAGATAAATACAGTCTTCATCAATCCAATCCAGGTTCCACATTCTTGTAGGTCACCATTTAAAAAGTCTGTTTAATTCAATCCTCTTATTAAAAATATTTTCTCTCTATTTCCCACAGAATTAATGTTAAACCTCTTTATATGGCAGTTGGGGTCCTCTCCATTTACCTTGTCTTCCCAGTGGTGTCACTGGCCACAGTTGCTCATTTGCCTTTTCTAGCCACATTGATTTTTACTCCTTCCTTTACATACTCTACTATATGACTTTATTGAACAACTGCCCCCCAAATTATTTTGCCTGTATATATCACACACTTACTCACCGTGAGCCTTTTTATATTTATCTCTCTTATTTGAATGCCATTTTCTCCTTTCTCTATTGGTTGAAAGACTAGGACTTCTTCACAGATTCATATCAAATATCAACCCAGCTGAGAGTCCAGTCACTGCTTGCTGACTCTATTACAATCCATAATCTCTGGGCTGACACGACCACCCAGGCTACTCAGTTGTCTTCTTTTCCTATCCAGAGTTGTGTACTTTTTCTCAAGGCAGCCACTTTAAATCTCATCACTGTTTTCAACTCTCCGATTGTACTACTGCTACTGCTCATTCAGCTGACTCACTGAGAAACCAGCTTTAGGCCTGATGCTACCAAATTATAGCCCTCATTTTCCATATATAGCCATGCCCTCCCTCCAGCTTTGCCCTCACCCACCAAGCACAGCATCACCTTCCAAATCTTTCACCTGTGTTCCCCATCTGGGATTTTGCTGTCTCTCTCTCATAATTCTGATATCTTCTTTTCCACTATCTCCTTTCTATCAACTTCCAAGATACTTGGTTTCACATATTTTGAACGACAGTGTTTTCCAATATCTCTGCTTCTTTAACACCTGCCATGTTGCTCATTGCTTGCTCTGTATCTGATGCGCAAATGTGTAGAAACGTCAGTTGATACTCGTGACCTTGTTTGACTTCTGTTTATTCTTCAGTTTCATGCACTCGGATGTTAACTTCCACTGCAGTACTGAAATGGTTCTGAGATCCAAATCAATGGTCTTTAGATCTTCATTCTCATTCTCTTCAGTTTTCTCCACTTTCAATACCATTGAACACCCCTTTTTTCATGAAATACTGCTAACTTTTGGTTTTAAGACTATGCATCTTCCAGAATCCTCCTCGACCTGTCTGTTTTTTCTGTCTGTTAGGAGCTCAAGGTCTAGTTGGACATATCTGATCATTCATGTCCTTCATGAATTATTATGAGTGTCTCCCTATTACCTACATAGTAAACTTCATGGCCATGTGTAGTCTTAATATAGTTTAACTTTTGTACGACCTTTTTCATAGCCACACCAGAAAACCTCCAAAATATCACACACATTCATACCTTCAGGCCTTGGATTACGCTGTCAGTCTGCCGAGAATGCTGTTTCATACTTTTCAGCTTGAGAAAGTTATGCTTATAGTGCAAATTATCTCCCAAATGTCAGCCCCACTGTACCTCTTGCTTTTCCTGATTGTCACAGGGAGAATTGTAACTCCCTCAGTGTCACCTTAGCACTTCTCATGTTAAATAATCACAATTTTTAAGTAAGTAATAGCACATGTCATACATTGAAAGTATTTTTAGAACTTTCTCTTTTACCTATTACGTTATTTCCTCATTTAGGTTAGGCTCTATATTAATCTTTACATTTATAGTGCTTAGCACAGTATAAGTGATCATAAAGTATTGATTTATTTGATGATAGTCTCTCCTCCCTCAAAATGCTTTTGTGAGGGAAATTTTATAATATTCCTGCATATCACATATCTCTATAAAAGAAATTAATGAGAGAAATGGAATTAAAAATAGCTCTTTTGCATTTTAAATGGTGAATTTGCAGTAATTAGGCAGAAAGTGTTTATTTTCATAATTATATAATAAAGTTAAATGTTTTAAATCAGTGTTTTTAAATGTAATTTCTCAATATTTATTTCACATGTCAGATCATTCAGATTCAATTAATACTAATTGTAGCTTTTTTTCTTCTTAATCTTTTATGATTTTGTGATTTCTCATGTTCTGTTAAAGTATGTAGACCATGGTTCTTAAAAAAGTCATCTTAAAATTAGTGTATACTCTGTATGTGCACTCTTCAAAATAGAGTATGAACATTTTACCAAGTTTAATCTCCCCAAAATATTAGTCACGCAGGTGATAGGCTATTTTTTTCTCAGTCTAATTTTACTTCATTTACTTATTAAACTCCATCCTGTTTGTGAATGTAACTTAATGGTTAAGAAAGCCTGACCTGGGGCAAATTCCATCCTATTTTAACTTAACCCATGAAAGAAGCTCCCATCCTTCAAGTGACATTCTGGAATTCTGCTCATTCAGTTAAGGCCTTAAGATCAGAGATGAAAAGTCAGATTATCTATCGCAATTGCAGTGTGGGTGAAGGTGTTCCGAGCCCGCCCTCACCAGCTAGGTGAAGCCCTTCAGTGGGCAAGAGACCATGTGTTATGTTCCCGAATAAGGCGCTTATGTGCGAGAGCCTACCTCAGTGGCTATATCTTATAGATACTAATAACGGAATGAGTGTTGGAAACCTAATTCATTATATTATATTTTCTGTATAGTTTTAGGATTATAAGATTACTTGCAAAACTGATGTTTATTACTTGATAAAATTAAGGTGTTAAAGTTAAGATGAATTATTTTTTAACTCCTGAAGATTTGCTCTTTTTCCTTTAGAAAATACTAACATCATGCCCTGGCTGGCGTGGCTCAGTTGGTTAGAGCATTGTCCCATAAATCGAAAGGTTGTGGGTTTGATTCCTGGTCAGGGTCCATGCTTAGGTTGCAGGTTCAGTGCAGGGCCAGGGCATGTAGGAGAGGCAGCTGATCGATAGTTCTCTCTCATATCTATGTTTCCCTCCCTCTCTCTCTCCCTGCCTTCCCCTCTCTTGAAAAATCAATGACCATGTCCTTGGGTAAGGATTAAAAAACAATTTAAAAAAAAGTAAAAAATAGTGACATGATATTGCCTATAAGCATAATGTAAATAAGTGTCCATATATACACTGTTAATTTTTAAACATTTTTAAAGATTTTATTTTTAGAGAGGGGAAGGGAAGGAGAAAGAGAGGGAGAAAAACATGAATGTGTAGTTGCCTCTCCTGCGCCCTCTACTGGGGACCTGGCCCACAACCCAGGCATGTGCCCTAGACAGGGAATCGAACAGGTGACCTTTTGGTTAGCAGGCTGGCATTCAATCCACTGAGCCACACCAGCCAGGCCTACACTGCTAATTTTTAATCTGAAACTTCGTCTTATATTATCACAGCCCATATACTTCTTTTATAGTCCATAAGACCCTCACCAGTTTACCAGATGTTTGGAAGTACTCTTAGTGTGAACTCTAGAATGGACTTTTCATATTTTAGATTATGACTTGGGATGTACATACCTGAGTTAAGATATTTTTCAAACAACTTTTTAACATTATTAATATTTAAATTTTTTAACAAAGGAAAACTCTCTCATAAATCCAGAACCTAGTAAATTACTGGTGTTAATTTTCTAATTCCATTACAGTTGACTTCTATAACACTAGCTAGACTCTTAGCAAATGTGCAAATTTGTGTTCTGTATATTCACATACTGCCCAACATACTTATCCATGTTGCTAAAATCTTTTAAGTTATTATTTTAATGGTTACATAATAGTCTAGAGATTTGGTATTCTAAAATTCACTCGATACTCTTATTATTTACTTAAAAAATAATCAAGTTTATTATAAAGATATAAATCAGTATACAGCCTGAATTAAAAAGAAAAAATACTACTTCCCGTCAAGGTGCAGGCATAGGTAAACATGCCTTACCTCCTCGCACAACTGCAACAAAAATTACAACTAGATTACAAAACAAATATCACCCAGAATCGCCAGAAAATGGAGTTCTGACAACCAAGAAGTTAAAGAGGCCACATTCATCCAGATGGATAGGAGTGGCAGAGATGCGTGGAGAGGCAGAGAAAACATACCAATAGTCAAACCATAGGGGTACCAGAAGGAGAAGAGAAAGAGCAAGAAATTGAAAGCTTATTTTAAAAAATGATGAAAGAAAACTTCCCTAATTTGGTGAAGGAAATAGACATACAAGTCCAGGAAGCACAGAGAATCCCAAACAATTTGGACCCAAACAGACCACACCAAAACACATCATAATTAAAATGCCAAAGGTTAAAAATAGATAATCTTAAAAGCAGCAAGAAAAAAGAAGATAGTTACCTGCAAAGGAGTTTATATAAGACTGTCAGCTGATTTCTCAAAAGAAACTTTGCAGGCAAGAAGGGACTGGCAAGAAGTATTCAAAGTGATGAAAAGCAAGGACCTATAAACTATATTACTCTACCCAGCAAAGCTCTCATTTAGAATGGAAGGGCAGAAAAAGTGCTTCCCAGACAAGGTGAAATTAAAGGAGTTCATCATCACCAAGCCATTATTACATGAAATGTTAAAGGGAATTATATAAGAAAAAGAAGATCAAAACTATGAACATTAAAATGGCAATAAATTCACAACTATCAACAATTGAATCTAAACAAATAAGCAAGTAAGTAGAATAGGAACAGAATCATAGATATGGAGAACATTTGGCAGGTTATCAGTTGGGAGGAAGAAGGGGAAGAATGGGGGAAAATTATTAGGATTAAGTACAAATTGGTAGGTATAATATAGACAGGGATAGGTTAAGAATAGTATAGGAAATGTAGAAGCCAAAGAACTTACATGCATGACGCATGGACATGAACTAAGGGGGGAGGGGAGACTTGCTGGAGGGAGTGGGATCCTGGGTGAAGGGGGCAAAGGAGGACAGTTTGGGACAACTGTAAAAGCACAATCTTTAAAATATATATTTTTAAAGTATTTATAATTTCATATTTAAGATACAATAACTGTTAATATATTAGAATGTATCTTAAATATTTTAAATATCCAGTTATCTTCCTCTTGATCTATGTAAACATGTACATATAAATATATATTCATATTTTTAAATGTGAAATATAATATGTAATATGAATATACAAATATAATAAAAATGTTATTAGTTATGGTTAATTCTCGTGTCTATAAATTAGAGTTATCTGCATAGTATTTTTCTCTTTTGGAATATATCACAGTTTTAAAGTCATCCCGTTATTTCACATTTTGAATATATTTACTTTGTGGCAATGCAGTGGTGAGTATCCATATCATTATAGAGTTTTCTTGGTTACTTGAAGTTCTGAAATTGTTTTAAATGTATGCATATTTTAAGGCTTTGTAACTTATGGACTGGAGAGTGTCAAGAAAATTGTATGTAAAATATATTCCTTTAGGATGAATTGCTTAAACACATTATAAAATATTTCAAATAAAACACTATTTTAGCTATAAAAATGTGAAATAATTATTATATTGGATTGTTTTTCATTTCATATGATGTTGAAATAGATATTAATTTCTCTTAACATGACAGTGATTGGTGATATATTTTCTGCTTGGTATTTGATCATATTTTCCAGAATAAAAATAGACAGTATGGTAATGATATGCATAATGTGATATTCCAATTATCAGTAGGTTAGACTCAGAGCCCTTTCAAATTAATACTTTTTAAAATGTTTATGTGTATGTCACTTAAATGACAGCTCAGAAATCAGTGAAAAACGTTTAATAACCAAGTAGTTTTTTCCTAGAATACTGAGCCACTTTATAAGTGGAAACCTTGGGAACAACTGAGTTAGTTAAATTGGTCATTAGTTAATAGGTGAAAGCATTTTAGGGACTGACAGGTATGAAAACATTTAAGTGTGAAAATTCTCATTTGTTTCTCCTTTAATACCTGGTCATAGTCACTGGTGCCTTTAAGAAAGCTCTAAAATATTTGTAAAATTAGTTCAATAAGAATAGAGGTCAGATGGAGCTGATTTCACTTTTATCCCTGGAAAAAATAAAGTCAAATAAAATTAAACCAGGTTCCCCAGTTTCTCACCTGGCATTTAGTGGTGTCAAAAGTACAACCAAAGGGAGAAGTGCTCGTTTTGGTGATATCATTCATTTGGCTTCTATTTCAGATAATGTCATTGGAAAGTTCTCCGTCCCACAGGCTCGTTACCTATATAGTCTGATGAAAGGAAAATACTTCAGTTTTCAAGACCTTTCTTTTGCCATCCCTAACTGCACATTTACTACATTTAAGATTTTTAAAACATCTCATCCATTTTCAATTCTATGCAGATTTTATCTTTTTATTTCCCCCAGTCTTTTTTGGCACATAAGTATTACATGCTATGGATGGATAAAATAGAAGTATCAAGTTCTTAAAATATAATAGTGGTATATTTCATAATACCTCTCAGAATGCAGTAGCAATCACACAATACTGTACAAGATAACTATACATTTTGTATGCATTCAGTGGTGGATAGAATAAGAAGGAAAGTACAAAAAGGGGAAGAAGGAGAGGAGACAATGGGAAGAAAAAAATACGATAAATGTGTGATGGCTGAAAGAAGGCCCTTGCATAGGCAGCTGTTAGCAGAGCTTGAGCTACAGCAGTTTTTTTGTAGCTTGAGCTACAGTCAGAGGACCACCTGGGAGAAGAGTAACATGGTGCTTGTTAAACGTAGAGCTTCTGGCATGCTGCTCCTTATACAGGGGTGGGCAAAAAGTAGGTTTGCCGTTGTTCGTGGGGAAATAATGCAATAATTAATCAATAATACAAGACTAAACTCCGTGTTTCATGTACTCATAACTATAAGCCTACTTTTGCCCACACTTGTATGCTAAGTCAGATTCTATTGGGGTGGGGCTCAAGGATCTGTATTTTTCATGAGCACCGAAGATGCTCTTGTACCCACTGAAGTTTGAAATCTAACTAAAGTGTCAAGCTAATTGAAAATTCTGACTTATGGCCTGATTTAAAAAAATGCATTTACATTGGCTTATAAAATCTATTCCATATCATGAAATGTCCTCGGCATTAAGAGGAGTATAAATGCACAGAATTCTAAGAAAATTCTAAGAATTTGAATACTGAATATTGTTTGTACATCAACATATTTACTATAAATCTATTGATGTTGGAACACATTTTGCCCAGGCAAAGATTGTAAATAAAATCTAAATAACAGATAATGATGATTGATCATTGTTAATAGTGATTTACCTTATATTTTAAAAAACTTACATTTGGTTCATATTTCAGTTATGACTTCTGAGAGTCTAAGCCCCCTTCTATACTCATGTAACGTATAAATGTTCTCATCTAATAAAAATATGCATAAAACATGTAAAAAAAAAGCAAGAGATGAGTTCACAGTCCCAAAGGTCAAATGACAATTTTGGATTTCCTTAATTAAAAAATATCAGTGTCAAAACTATTGATTATTAATGAAAAAATATATTTACTGTGGAGCTCTTTTTGACATGTACATTTTAATTTATGTTAAAAACATATTAATCTCTGCCTGTTTTCCCTTCAGTGTTTAAAGTTGAATTGCACACAAGGATATTATGCAAATGAAGACAATTCTTTCCAAAGCTCTGAAAATTTAATGTCAAAAATACATATTTTAGCATATATTATTTAGTGAAAAGTTCATTTTTATTATTTCTGCAAAAGTGCTCTAAGCTCTGGAATAGAGAATTTTGTAGGTCCCTGGTTATACCGTATATATTTTAAGAAGTTTTAACTTCCTCGTGGGGATCCAATGACTTTTTTCTGGCATTGCACCAATTTCATTTTCATTCTGTTGTTATTATTACCTGATATAAGAGCATAAATAGAAAATTACTTACAGAATCAGTGATTGGCAACCATCTTATTCCTTATTAATGTTTTAGGCTGAGGTGAGAGACTGTGATTCCTGCGAGGAGTGGGCATGCCAGAATCCTTGGAGTGGAATCAAATAACTTTGTAATTCAAAATGCCCCATAAATACTTCTGAAAATGATCACCACCACCACCACCATCACAACCCCAGCCCAGTGGGATCATTGCCCTGGCACCACAAGCAGCGATGAGACACTTACTATGCACACGGCCTGGCATGAAGTGGGTGCTTATCGATAAATGACTGAGTGGTTGATTTTTGAGGCTCAGTGGACACACCACGCAGTAGAAAAACAGTCGTAGGGAAAGTTGGGAGGCCCATTTGCATGTAGCACTGTCACTAACTCTTTGATTCTGAGAAAGTCATCTGACCTTTCCAGGCCTCCGTTTTTTCCTTAGAAGAGAAGTGACTTGAGTTAGATGATTTTGCATGTTTTCCCTCCTTGCATAATACACATGTGTGATAAGAAAAACATAAACTGGTGCTGAGATGGACAATGATTACATTACAATAAGGTTAAAAGTGAATTAAAATTCACGAAGGATAATTACAAAGTATAAAAAATCCAAACATAACACATGTTTAGAACAGAAAGGAAACAAGTAGAATGAGAATAATAGGAAAAGGAATTATAGAAGTATCTTTAAAAGTTCAAGGTATTAGATACTTTGGTAGAGGGATCAGGTAAAAAAGAAAGAATAGCAATACTTTTCTCTAAACTTGTATGTGATAGTTAGAAAGCAAATTAATAAAATGATATTTCAAAATGTGCTTTGCAACACATCTGCTTTAGGAATTTTAACCATGGTTTTAAATTATTTAACAAAAATAACATGGTTGGAACTGGACAGCATTATGCTAAGTGAAATAAGCCAGGCAGTGAAAGACAAATACCATATAATCTCACCTATAAGTGGAAACTAATCAGCAAAACAAACAAGCAAGCAAAAAATAACCAGTGACATTGAAATAAAGAACAAACTGACAGTAACCAGAGGGGAGGTGGGAGGGGATAATGGAGGGGAAAGACAGAAGAGTTTCCAGGAACATGTATAAAGGACACATGGACAAAACCAAAGGGGGGTAGGATCAAGGGTGGGAAGTGGGGGTGGCTGGGATGGTGGGGAGTCGGGGGCGGGAAGGAGACAACTGTACTTGAACAACAATAAAAAATGTTAAAAAAAAACAATGTAGATTTATTTTGCAGTATTGCATTCTTCATTTTTTATGATGGCTATTTTAAATATAATCTTCCAAAATTGATTAAAAACAAACAACTCCATTTAACCTCACATGATCAATAGATTTTTTTTTTTAATTAATGAGCATATGATGAAAACTACCATTCCTGCATCTTTCAGGTTTTTTTTTTAAATCCTCACTCAAGGACATGCTCATCGATTTGTAGAGAGAGGGGAAGGGAAGGAGAGAGAAAGGGAAAGAAACATCAGTGTGAGAGAGAAACATTGACGGGTTGCCTCTCATGCATGTCCAGACCAGGGCCCGAACCCGCCACCCTTTGGTTTACTAGACAATGCTCCTCCTGAGCCACACCTGCCAGGGCTGATCGACCGATTTTTAGTGACTAAATATACTACTAAACACTAATTTAATATCAACTTAACACATTTCTACTTCATTTGAACTACAATCTTTTATTTATATAGTAATAATTTGGGATAAGAACATTTTAATTAATAGGTGTTTGCATTTTCTGTGTATTGGAAACCTGTTAAGTTTTCTACATCTGTATATAAACAAACAAAAGTTACTAAGTTTATGTATAGAGTAAACCACATGAATCTGACTAGGACTTGTATTTTTTTGATTACTTAGTGTTGGATATTTTTATGATAAATCAATTTTTTAACAGTTGCTTATGGAACATCATAGAAACTTTTCAAATGCTATGGGAGAAATATGATATGACAGATATAGAGCTAGATGATGGTAGGTAGATAGGCAAGTACACAAAACTGATATGTTATTGAGTATATACACATTTTTGAGTGATTGAGTCAGTGTATACTTTAAGAATTTAGTGAGAAAGAGATCATTGTTGTTGTAGAAAAATAACAAAATTCAAATTATTTGGCCAGTACTTTTATGGATCATGGGGTTTGAACTGGTGCCAAGAAGCGCAGAGGGAAATGCATGAATAAAAGTATGAGATTTCAGTGTGTAGTGTTTTGGGGAGACACCGAGTAGGTTAGTATATTAGCATGGCTATTGCAAAGACTCCTTATGAGTAGTGATACATGTGGTTGGGACCCAGTTATAAAGACCCTTAAATGTCAGGATGGTGGACTTTGAAATTGGTCCTGTGGACAGCAGATAGCTTATGGACAATAGAAGTATTTACTTTTCAAAATATGATTGATGGTAACTTAATCTTAATTCTTATTCTGATTTAACTTTTGAAAAGAATATCTACTTTGCAAATATGTATGTATTATATGACTCTATCAATTGCCAATGGTAATAGAAAAAATTTAAGTACTTTGATAGTACTTTACAGATAATAGTGACACTGTCAAGGTTATTGTCCTTTGTGCCTTGCCTAATGTGACAAATTCCTTTGGAAATGACTATACAAGTCAGTGGCCTGTAAAACACATTAAGGCTATTCTCATTACAAAGAATAATTTATTAGTTACTTAATTGTGAATGTTGCTCCCACCAGGCAATGTAAGAAGATTGTTACTTAGAGGTTCTTTAAGAATGGTGTCCAGGTAATCTAAATGCTCTCAGCGTCCTCACTATGGGACACTACTTCTGTACCCACTGAAGTAAATTGTGCTTGATAGTGTAAGCTAATATGTTTATAGTCACAGTTACAAACAGGCTTCTCAAAATAACACATAGTGGATCACCTATTCCCTTCCAGCAGGTGTGTAGGCTCACATTAACCTAGAGCGTGCGGGAACCAGACTGAACAGAAGACTCTGTTGCAGTGATGGAATGATGGGATTCCATGAACGATGGAATGCTTCCTTCACATCACTTAGCCGGTCCGTCACTACCCTGTGCTCAAATGCTTTGAGTATTCAATAGAGTTTAAGTCAGAGCTTAGCTCTTAGTCTCTGCCTTTATTTATGGGACTCACAAACTAAATACTGAATCTTAAAAAAATGGGCCTTATTTTGTTTTGAATCGTAAAAAAGGTAATTATAGCATTGGCATAATTAGTCAACAGGTTAAATTTGAAAAAGGAAGCTGAAATTGTCTAATACTTATGGAAGAAGTAAAACAGCAGCATTATGTGTAATTTTATTTAGTTGGGAGTTCCTTCCTATCAACTTCCCAAAGAGAATATTTACTTACTTTCTCACTGTTATTTTTGTTAATCCAGAAAAACTTAATACTAAACATTCAACTTTCAAGATACCCACTTATGACTGATGTCATTCTTGGTAATTATATTCTTATGTATTCTTGGTAATTATATTCTTGTAAGTATATGTGTATGTGTGAGTATAATAGTTCCATGGAAACTCTTCCAAAATTGTGAAATTCAGTCAAAGAAAAAAATCTCTGGCCTTAAACATGTTTTGCATGTATAATTGCATAAAATATACATATATTAAAGATACACAGCCAAAAATCTTCCATAAAATTTTAATATTTGCATTCCTTTACATATTTGTAAAATAATGCAATAATTTAGTTGATATATGTTATACAGTATCTTGACACTTTCAAAAAATGTCACAATAATGCATGTATTTATCCTACTCAAATTGATAGATTTATTCACCAGACCCTTAAAGTCACTTTATATATTGTCTTTTAGAGCAATATTAAGCTTTTCAGTTCTAAATATTAAACAATTGACTCCAAAGTATAATCTTCCTCAGAATAAAAACTTCCAAAGTCTTTTGCAGTTTCTCAGAAATAATAATGGCCCAATATGTCATAACTTTAGACTATAAAACTACTTTAAACAAAGTATTTTAAAAATATGGTAATAGGAAACAAGCCTTTTGACATTACAGTTTAATAACACTGAGAAGCTTTTAAAATACGATGTATCCATGGCATTTCCGCTCCCTTCCCCCTGTGTGGGAGCGCATGCGCGCCTGGTTTCAGCTGGTGCTGAGGGCACTGTACACCTTGAGGGAAATACTTGTGTCAGCAGGTACGAGGAAGGTGTCTTCCAACGTTCCTCCTTCTGTTTTAAGTTTTGAAAAGTCCAAAAGAAATCAAACAATGACCCATCCCTGGAATCAAGGCAAAATAATAAATAAAATTACACAAAAATTTCTATTTGAAGTACACAATTGAGGTCATATTATATGAGAAGAAAATGTTATTTTATGGATTGTATTTATTTTGTGAATTAACAAACTAAGTTAAATTGACTTTAACTAATTAGTTTAAGAACTCTATAACATACCAACATGTATTAACTCTGAAATAAACCTAGGAATATTTAGTTTGGTACAAGTAGCCATTGCTTATTAGAATAAAAGCTATGATTCCTTATTATCATGAAAATGCTTAAGAATCTGCAGTGAGTTATGACACTGTTAAATGGAGAGTTATTAGAAAACATAACAGAGTATTAATATCTAATTATCTAAAATTGATTTCTAATTAGCTCTACAGGAGTGCAAAAATAATTCCTGCAGTATTAATGACAAACAGATTAAAGAGGGGAGCTTTTTTCTCCTTGCTCTAATTAGTTTGATTTGTAAATTCTTATTTATGAAACTGATATATTATTTATTTCTCTGTAAATGCTTATGGAGCCCAAGCTACCTCTTATACTGCAGTAAAGGTTCAGTTGTCTCCTTCCTTTGCCTGAAGGTTGTTAGTGTAGTCTCACAGAGGTTACAACTAAGGAGTAAAGGGAAAGAGAGAGGCCTAACCCTAAACGGACGTGTGGATTACGTGCGCGTGTGTGCTCCCGTTGTTCCCTTTAGTCAAGCATCCCAGTCCTTCTCCCAAGTGAGGAGCATCCAGAGGCACTGCTGCATCGGCGCCGTCTGCCCCTCACCCAGCTGGCGCTCTCCCCAGCCCGGACGGACCTGGGCTTTTACTTCTCATGACTCCCGTTGTCCCCTCAAAATTCAACTCGACATACCATACCAGTGTGTCTCTAAATTTCCTATTGCCAACTCACTAATCCTACGACTCTGCTAAATGCTGTTCTCCAAAATATTGCTTGGGAAACACGTAGAGAAAATGTCCTAATCCAAACAGACTTGGTAAGAAAACCCCTGGCTTTAATCCTCGCAAAATCAATATCTCTTATAGTATATACTTGTATTTCATATCCCTCTTCCCTATTAGACTAAACTTTCTGAGTGTAAAGCACCTGTTTCACTCACCTGTATTCCTTGGAGGCTAACCCAGCAGCAGCAACACATGCGTGGCCATTGTGGGCATTTTGTAAATATTTGTTAATAAATGAAAAAAAACTCAATCAATAGTTTGCTATAAATTCCAGTAAGGAAGGGTTTATTTAATCAATTTTGAGGTAATTAGTGGTGAAAAGTTACTTATTCCTTTTATTTTTCCTTGTATGTATAGAATTTTTGACTATTTTACTTATCTTCCCTTTAAGGCACCATTTTTATTCCTCTAGCTAGTTTCTCCCCCATATGTGAACATTCTTTTCAGGCCAGTACCCCTGTAGAGTATAAAAAGCCTGTTTAATGTAGTACGCAACTAAAATGCTTAAAACAATACATTTACATTATAGCATTACAAGCACTGTGTAGGAAAATATATATGTAATACCCAGCGACACCACAAGGGCTCCAGAAAATGGGTCGTGTAATATTTCTTAAGATGGTGGTAAGTTTGAGTTCGCCAATGCGTCAGTGAGTAGCAGAGAGGCAATTAGAAAGAGTGGTTATGAAGCACAGGGACGTTATACATTAGAACTTTGAGAAACAAATAATTAATGACCTGGTTTCCACCATTTTTCTTATCCTCAACCTGCTCATTTTTATACAATAACTGTTGTGCTTTTTAGTTTAAATGTTTAGTGTCATGATTTGTATCTTTGTCTGGAGGTGAAAGGAGGTAGAAATGAAAATAACTAACTCACTCTTATTCTTTTGGTTGAACGAACTTACTCTTTCAGTTGGTTGGTTTGTTTTTTAAACAGTCAAACTCAGGGGTACAATAGCTCTTTGTTCTAGTAACTGGGACCGATTCCTTCTCCTTTGCCATGTTAAGTAAGAAGCTCACAGACCAACAGCTTTAGAGAGCAAAGAGTGAACATTACCTGCTTGCCTCTCTGGCCCTCAGCCTTCTCCATCTACACATCTCCTTGCAGCATGAGTGAATGCAAGCACAGACTTGGGAGTTAGATATGGTTTATTCCCTCGTGCCTTTGATGTCATCATACCTTCATGTAGAATTGAAAGCTTGGTTCCCACCTTCATTAATGAGGGTTGAAGGATCGGGGATCTGATAAGCATGCATAGCAAGGAACCCTCCATCCCAGCTGTTGTGATCTGTGAAAGCACAATTGGAGAAGTGAAACAGCTTGGTTTGAATTCTAACAGGGGGAAATTTTGATTTAGGGTCGGTGGTGTAACTAAGCATGAAACCTTTATTGGAAAGGATAAACAAGTTGAGGTCCTGGCTAGTTGTCCAACCAGCTATGTAATCTTTCTTCCTTGAAACTTTTAGGCACCTCATTTCTCTCCCATAAAACGTAGGTTTAATTATTTACCACTTGCAGCTCTAATTATCCCTACTGAGCTATCTACTGATCCATAATGAGCCATCAAGTCTTTTTATCTTGATGCAATAAACCCAAAGAAATGTTATGATAGTTTGCCATACGGAAGTAAGAAATAGGGAAAATTCAGGGACAAGAAAACTTTTCCATTATTTACTAAATCTTCTAGACTTTCTCTCCTTCAATTTCTTAAAACCAATTCTCTGAAAAAGAGAAATTTCAAAAATATCTACAGTGTTTCCATAAAAGATTGATAAGTACACGTTTCAGTATATAAAACATTTGACTTACAAGGAACAATGCACATGGCAGATGCTTCTTTATATTGAAGTTTCACAGCTGTCATCTATTGCAACAATGATGATTGAATGAGTGGAACATTGTTTATTCCACTAAGGAAATTATCCAGCTTTCAGCATGTAGAGACTTCTTTGTCTCTCTTACCTTAATTTGGAAGGCAATGGAACAAGTCGGTCTTCATTTGTAACAAGCTGCTTATTGCCAGTTAGGCGTGCTCTCCCCAACACTCACACACTCCTTTTGAATGTCTCACCTGTTTCACTGCATGAAAACTGCACATTCCCATTGCAATGACCATGTAACCGCCTGACCATTTTTCATCTCTGTCCTCAGTTACTCCACACTATTTAGCGCTTTCCGTGGCCCGTTGTTCCAGGCTTTCTTCAAACACCACCTTCTTCAGGAATCCCTTTCCAGTCATTTGGCCAGGATGTAAATTTTGTGCCCCAATGAGAATACAAACTTCATAAAAGTTGTCTTCATGAAGAAAAGGATTTTTGCCAATTTTTAATTTAGCTGTCATATTCCAAGCACTTCAAACACTGGGCATAGCGAATGCTCTACAAATACTAGTCAAATGACGAATGACTGAAGCTCCTGGTTCTTTGATTTTTTTCCTTCTCTTATGACATATAGTACCATGCTTCATGCTATGCTTATTTGTGTATTAATTTTATCCTATCTGTAGTCTGTAAGCACCAAAAAGTTGGGACTACATTTTACTTACTTTTTCTAACCTTGCATTGGTTAACTCAGTGTACAGCATTCTCAAACATGTATTAAATTGAATAAATGGTATTCCTCCAAAGCTACCTTAATTGATATACTTATCATTTGGTTACAGATATTAGTCATGTGTTGTCAGTAGTCTCATTTTGTCACGTGATACATTTCTCAATGGCACGACTTAATAGCCTCACCTATTTATTGTTTGTTTCCATACAAACTTTAAGTGTTAAGTGAAATGGACCATATATATGACCTGCCTCTCACTTTTTAAATCTTTACAAAATCCAGCATAGTGTCATAAGCATTGAAAGAGCTCAGAAAAGAATTGATAATTTCAATAAACTCAATGGACAGCAAAGCTGCCTTGTTTTATTTAAGCATTTGTTGTATTAACAAAGTTATTTATAAATTTCTGACGTGCATTTTATTAAGAAACAAAAGAATTTAGTTCCACGGTGCAACTGGATATTTGAAAAGCTACGGATAACCCCAGTTAAAATGTGAGTTGTATGTGGCATGTATCTGACACTGTTCTTAAGACGGACATTAATCTGTTTAGTATTTTACAATCTCCACAGCAGGCCAGCACTATCACTATTCACATTTACTGTTGGAGAACCTAAAGCACCTAGAGTTTATGCGTGCTGTCCAACACCAGAGAGCTAGTGACATCGTTGAGTTTGACTCCAGCTTCTTGGCCCTGAGTATGTTGCTCTTCTGGCTCTCCTAGATATGTATGTGCCTGAGAGGTCAGAGAAAGGAAGGCTGCTGGCATTTAGAGAATACAGCGAAGGGACACTAATCTCAAGTATGTTCCTAGATTTATTAAGCACAGTTTAATAGTCAGCTTTTTATGCAACCATTCCTGCCATCCCTAAAATGATGGGTGAAAAAAATTCAGGAGAGACATGAAAAGAGGAAATTGGGGGGAAATGAAATAATTATAATTTAACACATAGAATTCTAGAGTTTATCAGAATTTATAAGGTGATCCAAAGGAGACTGGTGTGATCGTTTGGATACTAAACAATCTAATTTGTGACTACCTCCTCTTTTTCTCATATTTTTTTCATTTAAAATACCTCTTCTTTAATACAGTTGAGATGCATGGTCAGAATAAGAGTAGTTAAGAGCTTTTTTCAAATAGAGTCTTTGTGCCCTCTAAAAGGCAATATTCTTATTGTTTAGCAGGTTTTCTTATTAAAATTCAGGAGCTGCCATTCAAGGTCCATCTGATGTCTATTTGAAGAACCAGATCTCACATGAAAGAACTAGCTCATCATGCAGATACAATGTTTTTTTATAAGGTTTCTGTATGAAGTTTCATTTTGAGAGCCTTGGACTATATCTTAAGAAACTCTATAGTGACCTTGAGAAATAGAAATTGCCATTCAAGCATTTTATGAGGCATTTCATTTTAGACTCTGGATTAAATGACTCTCTGGTCATTAAAGTCAGTAACAGTTTGAAGAGGTTGTATGGCTACTAAGTTAAGAATCTTTGGAAGCATCATTTCCTTTTACACCCTACAAGAACTCTGTATGGGTTTCCAAGCTATAGAATATGTCATTCTACCTCTAGGAATCTAACTGGGAGGCATAAACACAAAGCACTAAATGTTTTAGGCACAAAGATGATTGCACTGTCAAATAATTACAGCAACCGAAGAGGTTCTTAACAGGGACAAGGGGAGGCAGGCTTTGCTCAGCGCACCGTGCGGTATCATGGAGACACTGAAAGGCGTTTGCTAAAGGTGCTGTTAATGTTAACCAGGGGTTACAACAGAAAATACTAGAAGCTATATGATCATGATTCTGAAAAAACTGTGCATAGGAAAAAATGGAGCAAGTTAAGAATGGATACTTTTCATACTTTAGATATCTTTACACTTTGAATAAGAACGTGCTGGTTTCATGCTAGAAAAAAACATTACTGAAGAAAAAGTCATAGTGAGTTTTCCCATATTACTCTTTAGGAGCTTACAGATGAGATAGAGGGAGAGGGAGAGGGGTGAGGGAGGGAGGTAGGGAGGGAGAGAGATACTAATCTATGATTTGTTTAGAAAGTGGGAATGCCTATTAAGGTATGCAAAAGCAAATATGTTTTCCTTTTTATATTATTGTTTTTGGTTTTCTTGGAGCCATTCATATTTTCATTAATAACCAACTCAGTGACTAGCAATGTTGATGCAAAATTATTTATGTTTGATGTGCTCTGTTATGATTTGAGTAGGAAATTGAAAATATATTTGGAATGGGGGGCATGTTATAAAACAGGAAAGGGAAATTTAGTTGCTTTATTAAAATAAGTCATCTTTATTCTTGCTTAACAATATGTCAGGTTAGAATTTCCTTCATGGAGTTTCTGTTAATGGTAAACTTGCCCAGGTTTTATATAAAAATGTTATAGTAATTCTTTTGTTTTTATATGACAATTGAGTTATATATTCAATCCTATGTTATTTTCTCTGAAAACAGGGAATTTTTTCCACTATCTTCCTATTTCCCTTGTTTCTGTCTTGTGTAATAATTCCTCCTTTACAGTATTTTTCTTTGACAGCTTTTAATATTTTTCTCATTGGCCTGGTGTGCAGAAGTTTTACTGCTATGCACTTAGTTAGCAGTGGAATTTCTTATATGTCTTTGATTTGGTATATAGGTTGTACTTACTACATCTGAGGTTTCATGTCTTTCATCAATTATGAGAAAGTTTTAAATATTTTCACTTTGAATATGTCCCATCTTAAATTATATCAATTTTCTCATTTTGAACCTCATGTTAGGACTAAGTGGTATTTGTCCTGTTCTCCATGTCGCCTAACCTCTCTTTTATGTTTTCTTGTCTTTATTATTCTATGAAGGATTTGAATCATTTTTTCAGCCTTAACTTCTAAGTCACTACTTTTCACATGATTAAACTCGTGTTCACACCATCCTTTGCATCTTTATTTTTAATGACCATATTTCTCTTCTCTATAACTTCCTTTAAAATCACTTTTATTGAGGTATAGTTTATATAAAAGAAACTGCACTGATTTCAAGTGTACAATTCATTCATTAGGTTTTGATACATATACACTCATACAACCACCACATGAACCATTATAGAAAACATTTTAGCAGTTATTTTTGTTTTTTCCTAATATTTTTATTTTTTGATTTCTTCTTGCTTTCAAATATTTTCATTCAATATTTGAATCCTTAGTCCTTTAAACGTGTTTATGACATGCGTCCAGTTACTTCTATACTCTCAACCTTGTGTGCTCAAGTTATGGTTTAACTTCTGGTGCATCGTTGTTGATGAATTGCGCTTGTGGTGACTTTACTCCCTGTGTGTTTTGTAAATGTCACTGCGAGCACCTGTTTTCACACACTTTCGTCTGACAGTTCTGTATGACCTTTACTGCGGGTATAATCCTCAAGGGAGGATTTGCATTTGCTTTTTCTAGGTGCTCCGTAGGTATCCATGACACTTAAATTTTTTATTTTATAATGCTTAACATATAGACAGAATTTTTTTTATATATGGATATATATACATACATACATGCACATGCCATGTAAATAAAACAATAATTAAAGTATGACTCTTTCACTCCCCATATCAAATTTATTTATTAAAAAATGTGTATTTATTCTTACATGCTTAAACTTCAGTCACTTTCCAAGTATTCTCCATTTGATGCAATACACCTATCAAGATGTTTTCCACTGCTCAAAACAGTTCTTAAATTGTTGATTTTGATGCCTTTTAGTGCTTCTGCCATTTTTCATCTCACCTATTCCACATCAACAAAACATTTCCCTTTGAGGACTTTTTTCATGCTGGGAACCAGAAATGTCACCTGGGGTGATATCAGGTGAACAGGGAGGGTAGGTCATGGGTGTCATGGCATTTTTGGGAAAAAAACTGCTGAACACTCAGCACAGTGTGGCCAGGTGCGCTCATAAATCACCCATCATGAAATGCGCAAAAGCATTGAAAGTCTTCAAAAAAATTCACTGAAGACAAATACAGCCTCTCACAAAAACACCAGCTGGTACACTGATACAGAGGGGTTTCTAGAACACTCACCTAGTGGGGGAAGCCTGTTCTACAAAGGGCTTGCCCACCAGAAGATAATTCTGGTTTTGGGGGGTACCCATCAAAAAAAGATTAAGAAACAACTTTAACCACTTTTTACAATAACCTCTCAAGACCTAACTGTCCATGCATCTGGCAGAAAATTTTTATGAAAAAAACATTCATTTATTTATATAAATGGCTAATATCTACTGAATGTCCACTCTGTGCCAGTTTCTAAGTGTGGGGAACACAGGAGTGAGCAAAACAGACAAAATTCTCTGCCCTTAGAGAGCGTGCCTTCTAGTAAGGACAAGATAGTAATTAAAAGGAGTAAGTAACAAACAAAGTTTGCTATAGCAGGGGTGTCCAGCCTGCGGGCCATGTGCAGCCCAGGATGGCTATGAATGTGACCTGACACCAAGTCATAAATGTACTTAAAACGTTATGAGATTTTTTTTTCATTAGTGTTGGTGTGTTTAATGTATGGCCCAAGATAGCTCTTGTTCTTCCAGTGTGGCCCAGAGACACCAAAAGTTTGGGTGCCCCTGCTATGTAGGGACATCTGCTGTGGAGGAAAAGAATAGAGAGAGGGCTTGTGGGGGCAGGAATTACACTTTGAAAAAGGAAGTCATGGAAGGCCTCACTGACAAAAAGGACCTGAAGAGGGAGAGGAAGTGAACAGTGAAGTGATGTGGAAGAAGAATAGCCCAGGTAGAGGGAAGAGTAAAAACAAAAACCCTGAGTAGTGAATATGCACGGGTAAAAGCAAGGGAGTTAGCTTGGCTACAGCAGAGCTGGAATAGGAGACAAATTATGTAGACATTGGAAGAAATTTGGTTTCAACCCAAGTGGAACGCGGAGCTCTTGTAGGGTTTTGAAAAGAGAAATGATGTAATCTGATTTATTTTCCAGAGATCTACCTGATTGCTGCAGTTGGTCAAAGGTATGCCAGGACGCCCTTGTAACAACCCAGATGACAAACGGTGGAGATTTTGATAGTGATAGCAGTAGAGGTTGTGAGAAATGGTTAGATCCTGGAGGTGTTTTACAGATACAACTAAAAGAGTTGTTGGTGGATTAGCCATTGGCCATTGGATGTAAAAGAGAAGAGTCAAAAGTGTCCGTGTTGTTTTCAGTCTGAGCAGGTGTAAAGCTGAGACCGGGAAATAAACAGGATGAACAGCATTTCGACAGACAGGTCAGGTTTAGTGCTGTTCAGTTGAAGACGCCTAAGGACGTCGTACTAGAGATTTCAAATAGAACAATAATTCAGGAAAAAGGTCAGGACTGGGGATATAAATTGGGATGTCATCAACATATGGATTTTATTAAAAGCCCCGACACTGGATGAGCTCCCCAAAGTAGTAAGGATGAAAAAGAAGTGAATTCTAGGGAATTTAGTTTTCGGGGCTCTATGTTGTGAGGTCTGGAAGATGAAGAAAAAGCAGAATTTTTCTAATAAGTGGCCTTATTTTCATCAGGCCACTTATTAGCAGGAAACCTCTGTGCGTATTCTCATACTTCCGGTGTTCTAGGGGTGAGGACTGTAATGGGTGATCGACCGTGCCAGGTGGTTCCCACAGCATCAAGATGAGGGCTAGGAGTTGACAATAGTGTTTGTGATATGGAGGGCTGGCTGAGAATCAGAAGGAAAGAAGTGATTATTTTCTTTTTTTTTACCAGTATGAGTAAACTAGCTGGAGAGGGAAGTGGGCATAAAAGAGGAAATTTTTCATATGGTGAAAAAAACACATGTTTCTGAGGGAAAAATTTGAAGAGAAAGAAAAATTGATGCAAGAGAAAGAAAGGACACTACTGTGCTTCATTCTGGACCAGATAAGACAGGTTCCTAATGCAGCATAAACGGATGAGCTGGCCTTTGCTAAGCTTCCCAGAGAGCTTGGGGTTTAAAACGGTGTTTGTTTTAAGGTGTTTCGTGGGTGGGGTGTTTTGCGTTATAGTCTACAAGTTTGTCAGAAATGGCCATATAATTTTCCAAACACGATGTGTCGTCTTTGTTAGTGCAGCATGAAGTGCCCTGATTTCTCTAGCCCCTTTCTCTGTGGTCCAACGATGGTGGACTCTCAGGCCCAAAAAGCCTCATGTTCCCACTTGCCACAAAATCTCTGCACATGCTGCTACACCTGCCTCTTAGGGCACCCACTCCATGATTCCACACAGGCCTTCATAGAACTTCCTGTGGATGTAACTTTCCATTCAATCATGGGCTCATTTGAATAATGTGAATCTTTACAATTTGGCTTTAATTGCATGCGACTGGCACCACATCTATTAAAATGTATAAAAAGCACATTGTATACTGAGCAGTAACAGTGATACTTACAACTTATTTATGGGTTGATAATATACTATGAATTAAATACATTTTAATAAAAAATGTATTTAATTTACAGTTATATGATCTGAAGTAAGTAATGCAGGTGTTTCTTGTTACACAGTTTGGCTGCCTGGGTGGTATATAAAGTAAATTATCGTCATAATTATACTTAATTCTCTGCTGTCTGGATAACATATTTTATTTAGCAAAATGTAATCTCAGTAAGAGAGCAAGTAGTTCTTTACTGAAAGATGTTCTAGCACTTTGTTTAAGAGAGCAAAATGCATTCATATAGAAAATGTTATTTGGATGCTAAAAGTAAACTTAAAATAAAAGTAAGCTTAAATTTGAGAACATTTAGTTGTACTTTTTACCACTTACAAAGAGCACTACCTCAAATATGTATACAAGGTCTGTCCAGAAAAAGTCCAGCCACTGTTAATGCAATGAGAATGTTTTGTGTAACGTCAATGTAACCTGGCAGCCAAGGAGAATGGATTGGAATGTACATGTGTGAACAATGATGACT
The DNA here is from genome assembly GCF_022682495.2 of Desmodus rotundus. Lineage (NCBI taxonomy): Eukaryota > Metazoa > Chordata > Mammalia > Chiroptera > Phyllostomidae > Desmodus > Desmodus rotundus. The sequence continues at coordinate 28,138,450 of NC_071397.1, forward strand.
TCACTGTACTAGTCAGTGAGGGTGGTAGATGCTGTTGAGTGAGCATGTGTACTGTGTGGCTGTCAAATTCAAAATGACCAAGCAAGTAGAGCAAAAAATCTGCATCAAATTTTGTGTTAAGCTTGGACATTCCTCTGCGGAAACTATTCAGATGATTCAGAAGACCACAGCTATGGGCCACTGGTGATCATCAGCTACAACATGACAATGTGCCCTCATGCATCACATCTCCTGCAGAGTTTTTTGGTGAAACATCAAATTACCCAGGTGACTCAGCCTCACTAGAACCCAGATTTCATACCCTGTGACTTCTGGCTTTTCCCAAAACTAAAATCACTTTTGAAAGGGAAGAAATATCAGACTGTCAATGAGATTCAGGAAAATATGATGAGGCAGCTGATGGTGACTGGGAGAACTGGGTGAGGTCCCAAGGTGCCTGCTTTGAAGGGGATTGAAGCATCACTGTCCTACGTACAGTGTTTCTTGTATCTCGTATCTTCAATAAATGCCTCATTTTTCATATTACATGGCCGGATACCTTCTGAACAGACCTCATATTATTTACTATGTAAAATAAAATGTTCACTAGTCTCTAAAAGCATGTGTTCAGTGTAGCATGTTGATGTTGAAGCTGCAGCTTTGGCAGGGCAATGGAAGCAGAAGGTTGGAAATAAAAAGTTAAAGTAAATTTGAATCAGTGGCTCCATGTAGATTCAAATGCATACACAAACAACAAAACGAGGTTTCAGATAAAGAACTTGCAGATAAGAAAAAACTGAAGGAGTTCATCATCACCAAACCATTATCACAGGAAATGTTAAAGGAACTTATTTAAGAAAAAGAAGATCAAAACTATGAACAATAAAATGCCAAAAAATACATATTTGTCAACAATTGAATCTAAAAAACAAACTAAGCAAACAAGAAGAACAGAGACAGAGTCATGGATACGGAGAGTGTTTTGATGGTTGACAGATGAGAGAGGGGGTGGGGGAATGGGTGAGGAGGTGAGCTTAAGAAGTACAAATAGGTAGTTACAGAATAGCCATGGGGGTGTAAAATACAATATAGGAAATGGAGTAGCCAAATAATTTATTCGCATACCCATGGACTTGAACAATGGTGAGGGGATTGCCTGAGGGAGTGGGGGGTTGCTGGGTGGAGAGGGGCAAAGGTGGAAAAATCAGGACAACTGATTACGTGTAATAGCATAATCAATAAAATATAATTTTTTAAAAATCATGTGGCTAATATTTTATAAATCATGGTCAATAAAATATTGTCACTCTCCCCCTCCCCCTAGAGATGTTCAACACTAATTAAAACTTAGTAATCTGAGCTATTGTATCAAACTAGAAATCCCATTAAATGAGTGTTTGGTCCTGGTTCTTACTGCTAGTGTGATTTTCTACAGGGTTTTAGATAATATAAACCTGAATTCCATAACTGATAAAAAGAAGGCCACAGAGTTCTCATGTGCCCAATGAATGACTGGAGTTTATGAGAGAGAACTGTAAATTAGAAATCTAGATTTCCTCAGAAAGAGATTGCCCACTAGTACCCTATAAATTTTTTTAAAAAAAATCTGTGAGTAAATGGTTAACCTCAAGGACCATGTTAATCTTTTAGTTGATGTGCCAAGTGGCCCATACCTCAGATAGAACAAAACTTTATGAATGTGCCTTTCAAATAACTGCTCTGAAGTCACTGCTGCCGTGCCAAAGCAAGAACTCCATCCACCCTGACAGTTCATGGCACAAAGTAAGTGGAGGGCTGTAGGACACGAGGTCTAGCAAATGAAGGGATTAAGGTGGGCTGAGGTGTTACGTAAAATTACCTGGGTTTTCAATGCCATGCTCTACCTTATTTTAGTATTAATAGAGGAGTGGAAGGAAAGGTTGGTACGATAGGTGAAATAATATAAAATGAATGAGATAGTTTAGAAGAATTCATCTTTCTCAAAGGCATGTTAATTTGGGAAAGAAGAACACTGTGGTGGGTCAGGCACCAGGCTGGATTCTGTGACCTGTGTCAGCTCAGTGAAAAGCATCAAATTCCAAAGTTATTTTGCTTGGTAGTGACTTCTTGTTGGAAAAGAAGTTAATAGGTTGTGAGGAAGAAAAGATATTCATTATTCAGCATGCTTTTAATAAAGCTTCATTAGTACCCAATGTGCTATTTTTGATTAATGTAAAACCAGAACAATATATTTTTATTGACAAATATATTGAGTATCATCAGATACTTCTCTTACTTGAAATCTACTTTTCAAGTGAAGCATAATCAAAAGAGCTTGCCCAAAAGTCATATTATTTGGGTTAGCTGTTATTATTTTTCCCATACTTAATAAAAAAATATATTTATTAATTTAAATGACCATTACAGAACAAAAGTTCTATTTCACACATTGATTAAAATAGAAAATAATGTTCTGAATGGAATTTACTATTATTGGAAAATGAAATAAAATAACCTGATATGAGATAGGACATAATGATACAAATGATTGTTTTTTAAGTACATTTTATTGATTATGCTATTACAGTTGTCCCAATTTTTTTCTCCCATTTATCCCCCTTCACCCTGAACTCCCCACCCACCAGCATTCCCCTCCCCCTTAGTTCATGTCCATGGGTCATACATATATGTTCTTTTGCTTCTCTATTTCCTATAACATTCTTAACCTCTCCCCATCTATTTTATGCCTACCAATTATGCTTGTTATTCCCTGTACCTTTTCCCCCTCACTCTCCCCCTCCCCCTACCCCCTGATAACCCTCCATGTGGCCTCTATTTCCATGATTCTGTTCCTGTTCTAGTTGTTTGCTTAGTTTTTGTTTTGGTTTTGGGGGTGTTCAATTGTTGATAGTTATGAGTTTGTTGTCATTTTACTGTTCATAGTTTTTGATCTTCTATTTCTCAGATAAGTCCCTTTAACATTTCATATAATAAGGGCTTGGTAATTCTGAACTCCTTTAACTTGACCTTATCTGGGAAACATTTTATCTGCCCTCCATTCTAAACAATAGCTTTGCTAGATAGAGTAATCTTGGATGTAGGTCCTTGCCTTTCATGACTTGGAATACTTCTTGCCAGCCCCTTCTTGCCTGGAAGGTCTCTTTTGAGAAATCAGCTGACAGTCTTATGGGAACTCCTTTGTAGGCAACTGTCTCCTTTTTCTCTTGCTGCTTTTAAGGTTCTCTCCTTATCTTTAATTTTAGGTAATGTAATTATGATGTGCCTTGGTGTGTGCTTCCTTGGGTCCAATTTCTTTGGGACTCTCTGGGCTTCCTGGACTTCCTGGAAGTCTATTTCCTTTGCCAGATTAGGGAAGTTCTCCTTCATTTTTTTTCAAATAAGTTTTCAATTTCTTGCTTTTCCTCTTCTCCTTCTGGCACCCATATGATTCAGATGATGGAGTACTTAAAGTTGTCCCAGAATTTCCTAAGCCTTTTCTCAGTGTTTTGAATTCTTGTTTCTTCATTCTGTTCTGCCTGGATGTTTATTTCTTCCTTTTTTTCCAAATCATTTATTTGAGTCCCAGTTTCCTTTCCTTCACTGTTGGTTCCCTGTATATTTTCCGTTATTTCACTTTGTATAGCCTTCATTTCTTTCTTCATTTCCTCTCTGCCCAGCTTCCTGTCTCCACCCCTCCTACCAGTCTGAGTGATGTTTCTTTAACTCCTTGGTTGTCAGAGTTTCATGAAGTTTGATTTTCTGGCAGTTCTGGTTGCTTACTGTTTTTATCTTGGTTGTTACCCTTCTTTTGGTTGTGTGAGGAAGCAAAGCATTTCTATCTATGCCTCCATCTTGGCTGGAACTTATTACAAATGAATATTTGAAATTATAGCTACATCTGCTGTTCAGACATATTACAGCATTATCAGTGAGTAGAATTACACCTTGTTTAAGAAGAACAATAAACAGCCAAGATCTTACTATCACAGCAGATGTAGTAAGCGCTATCTAACCTTTCACCTTCAAATAGAATAGTGGTAGACGAGGCTCAGTTTAAGAAAAGTGTTGATTTCTTGTGAATCGTATTTCCATAATCAGAGCCAGTTAACAGTCTCCACTAGCAAGTATTGTTTTAGACATTTTCATACCTATGATGGTATCAGAACTGGAAATTCCTTGTCCTTTATAACCACATGGACAATAAAATGCTAGTTAAATGTGGGGGAGAAATATTCAAGGTAAGCAAAGGTTCATATTCAGAATTAGAATTTATAACATGAACCAACTTTTTCTATAACCTGGATCTTTCAATTTCAACTACGAATTTGATATCAAAAAGTGATGTATAGAAGTTGGAACTTCTGTCCTAGTTCTCTCATCTACATGCTATTTGCTTTAAGAGATTTTGCAGTCTTGTCTTTCACCTAACATTAAAACAACTGTTATATTAAAATTGAGAAAAGTAAACGGAGTTCTTTTTTTCTTAAATTTAACAATGTTTATGCCTAGGTGGACAGAAATTATATATTTAAAAATGTCACAGAACAGAAGATGTCAGGAATTGACCAACAGAAAAGGAATATAGAGAAGGGGCACACTTAAAAAAGTTGTAGAGACCCGATAAGAACAATGGTGATGAACTAGGTGTGAGTATAATAGAGAGCAAGGATGTCAAAGATGACCCCAGTGCTTCTCTGTCATTTAGGCAATGGGCAAATAGTGAATATTAAAGTACAGAAGACAGAAGAAGAGTCTTGTTTTAATGATTTTGTATATGTTGAATTTGAAGCATTCTAGATTTTTATGGACTATTTATGTGGAAGGTTATTGAGCAGTTGAGAAAATTAAGTGTAGAACTTAGGAGAGAAGATTTTTCTGTTTATGAGATACACAGCTGTATCTTACTAAGGTTTCAGAGTCACTGAATTCAGACAGCACTGGATAGGATAGTGAATGAGATCTCCTAGAGAGAGCCAGCCTACAGGCTGAGAAAAGAAGACAGTCTATTATGCAGCTTTGAGAAAACCCTTAGCTGAAGAAGTCATCGTTTTGGTGGAAAGAGAGCCAGGGAAGGAAGGAGAATTGGAAGTCAAGGGGGAAATAATTTTAAGAAGAGGAAAATAGTAAAAAGAAATCTATTGTTCAGGAAGTCATGTGAAATAAGAAATAAGTTGTGCTGAAAGATTGGAGAAAATAGTTATCCTAATTTTATCCTGTATTACAGTCCCTGCCTCAAATAGTATTTCCATTCCATCCACCATTAGAGTGCCGAGCTCCCTCTCACATTACTGGTAATTTTTCCCTTCTACCATATGTAACTCTTTGGACTCACCCTTTAGTGATCTGAGCCCAAATGGGCTGAAAGAGGCAATGAAGACATTTAGTAGCAGGATCATGGACAATGATAAAATACGACCTGAACAGCTGCCTGTTTTTAAAGTCCCTATGCTATGGGATTTAAATCATAGAATTTCATTTTATTTCTCTATACATAATTTAAAGCAACATATTCCAAATTGGACTTTGTATGCAAAGCATATCGAACTTAGTAGGATTGAACAAAATTAACATAAAAATCCTTTAGGTTATTTGACATCAACATGCTTGTTAAAAAGATCAGAAAGCATTTTAAAATAGTAGTGTTAACATTTTAATCTAGCTCAATTATTAAAATAACTGCCATGTTTCCATGAACATAAATAAAGTATAATGCTGATTATGTTTCCATTTGTTTTAAAGTCTATATTGTTATAGTCTCAGTAAAGACACTTAGCATTTCTTTTACTTTGTTTTATAGTTACTTTAGTAACCATTTTACTTTTTCAACTAAACTCTTGATTTCCCCGGTTAGAGGATTCATGTCTGACTCATTAGTTTGCCTGCACACCCAAAATCCAAAATTAGAGAGTTAAGTATTTTCTCAACCGATCATATCAATTAAAATGAAATAAGACATATCGACTTTGATGGGATTAATTTTTCTAACTGCATCAATGAGAACAGCTCCCATTGTGCTATTTTACAGTTCTTCAAATTACCTCGTTTAATCTTCTCATTACGTGCTGACCAGTGATTAGATTAGTTAGAGTATCAGCATGATCAACTAAGGGTTTGGATTCTGTGTGGAACTTTTAGCTCAGAGTCACAAATTTTCACTCTTAACCTGGGCCACATTTGCAACCATGTAATACTGGTTAAAAAGACATGGTAGATAAAGTGGAAAAATCACTACAAATCCATTTATATCCCAGGAAAATGAGTTCAGAGAACATTAGCTATTTTGTCCAAATCAGTGGCGTGTTTGTTCTCAAGGAACAGCACAATATTTTCTTTGTTCTCCCTTGAGATCTCAGTCGCTAGTGCTGATGATCCTCCAACAGTGACATGTAGCATCTGCCCATTGTGTACCTCTCCGAGAGCCATTATGGGCAGAGTTCTCAGAAACAGTTAGCCCATACTTACGGAGCATAAACCTGCATCAGGAGGACTTTTAAAAAGACATGATTATTTCTAAGGCTTATGATTTTATATCAAAATAACCATATAGCCATTTCTATTCTGTAAAGGAAGGAGCATGTGTAGGAAATTAAAAATTCTGATACCCTAGTGTTTCTCAATTCAGTTTCACATCAGTAATTTCTTACGCTGAATTATTTCAAAAAAATGTATTTTATAAATAAAATGAATTGCTAAGAAGGAAAATTTTTCATTAAGATAATTTTAATGTTATATGTGTGTGTGTGTATACCAAAGTAAGTAAAACATTGACTGAGTATAGGAGAGCAGAGCTTAAAAGTATTGTTATTTATTTATAATAGCATTGCTACTCTAAAGGCTTTAAGTGTCAAAGGAATATAATATATCAAGTCATTCCATTTGTGGCTTTGGTCAAGTCTGCACATTAAAAATCTAGTCTTTGAACTTAACTGCATTACACTGTTCATATTTTTAAGTAGTTAGAAGAAAAAAATTCCTATTTTAAGTAGGCTAGTATTCTTACCTTAAAGGATGAGAAAGTATTTAAACTCATAATCTTCATTTTCTTCCTACTTTTTCAGAAATCAGTATATCAATTAACTAAATATTATTTAATTTACTAAAACAATTGGAATTTATTAATATTGCAAATTCATTTAAAATAGAAAAAATACTTTCTCAACAACCTAGTAGAAGCAATTCACAACTTATAAATGATTTAACTCTAGTATTACTGTAAAAAAATTCATAGTCATTATTTCAAAAAATTAAAGCAAATATTTGTTTTGGAATTCAAAAACATTAAAAATGAAAAGAGGAAATGTCAATTTGTTTGATACAATAAGCAAGTCAAGAAGAACATTTTTTCCTTTGCACAAGAGTATAAGCTACATGTGGGCAGGGATTTTGTCTGCTCTGTTCACTGCATTACCTTTAGTATCAGTAACAGTGCTCATTTATATAAGTAATTAGTTGTTAAGTAAAGGAAAATGCATCTGGTCGTCTGGAAACCAACTTCTGTATGTAAATCAACATAACTGAGCTATACAAGGAATAACAACTTGCAAATTGAGACTACAGGGTAAACTCTGGTGTTACTCTGTGCGACTTTCGTCAATTTTCCTGTGCTTTGAGGCCCCCCGTGCTTTGCTCCCTTTATTTCTCACTATATAGAGATCAACATTTGGACCAAGTAAAGGTGAGTGGGTTTCAACCCGAAGTTAATAACCAACCTTGTAAGAAAAATTATTCAAACTTTATGGTCTCATGAATATAGGCCAATATTATTTTAATCCAGGAAAATTAGGACATTATTAAAATGCCCTGTGTTTATAGGAATTTAAGAAAAAAATTAGACAAGTGTGAGAACGTAAACATCCACATGAATATATATATATGCATATACATATATACACATATACACAGATGCTGGCATGATGCTTAGGGTTTTAGTAACCACAGGGGAGGTGGGAGGGGATTAATGGGGGGAAAATGGGGAAGCGTTTTCAGGAACATCTATAAAGAACACATGGACAAAACTAAAATGGGGTAGGATCAAGAGTGGGAAGTGTGGATGGTTGGGGTCAGGGGGATTGGTGAAGGGAAAAAGGAGACAACCATACATGAACAATAAAAAAAAATGTTTAAAAAATTAAGAGCTTGGGACTCCCTCTAAAAAAGAATCTTAAATGTTAGGTGGTTTAAGGTAGTTTTATGGTTTCCCTCTGTGACTAGTTGAGTTGAACTCAAACTCAGAACAAAACAGCTTAAAAAAACAGCGCTGGCTGGTGTGGCTTAGTGAATTGAGTGCTGGCCTGCAAACAAAGGGTCTCGGGGTTCTATTCCCAGTAGGGGGACCTGCTTGGGTTGTGGGCCAGGTCACCAGTAGGACGGGCATGTGAGAGACAACCCCAATGATGTTTCTCTCCCTCTCTTTCTCCTCCCCTTCTCCTCTCTCTATAAATAAATAAATAAAATCTTTAACAACAACAACAACAAAAGCACTTTATGTGAAGGACCAGAAATCTAGAAGATTGCAGCCAAGTTGAAATCCTTTGGGAGAATACTTCAAACTGATATTCTGCAGTCTTATATTCTGACATTGCTTTGCTGAATTTATTCATGGAAACTCCATATGTTCAGAGCAGAGGGAGCCTGGATTAAAAAAAAAAAAAGAATCCATGTAGGGGTGGCTTCTAACTCCAATCTGATGAGTCACTGAAGCAAGAAAGTACTAAGGCCATGCCCAAATTCTTTGGGGCAGGTGAAATACTGTTTATAAAATGAAAGTTCAAATTCTGTTTTGAAGAATCTGGTTCAGACTCCAAGACCTTAAGTTTTAGACAAATCAGGCATAAATATATTTTTTTCAAACTAAAAAGGACTACTTAGTCAAATAGAACATTTATGTGTTGAGAAAACCAATATCTGGGTCAATTTAAAACTGGGTCAATTTAAGTTATTTATTTATATCATTTCAACCCTTAACATATTTGGTGTAGCCCTAGTAGAGGAGGATTTTTGAAGAAAGTTCAAACATATTTTTCAATAACACAACACTTTAAACTCTGACCTTGTACAGTGGGATTTCAAGATAAGGTGTTTGATACGAGGCCTGCTCATATATGGAGACGTTATTTTAAACACTTTACATGCATCCTCCTGCTGCTTTCTGGTGCGGAGGCCTGGCCAAGCTGCACAGAGAAAGACAGGCAATCTGAGTGGCCATCGCGGACTGGCACAATTTTCCTGGTTCAGCTTGAATTTATATTATCAGAACATTTGAAAGTGTTGATCTTCTGTGATTTGAACTGACTGATCTTTCTGTAGTTTATATTTAGATAAAATACATGTAAATGATGTGCGGGGCTTCCTTCTTCTTCCATTTTTATTGGAAGGGAGTGTGTATTATGTTTTTATTCAATTATTTCAGAAAAATAACTCTCCCAAATGTACATGAAAATAGTCGAGATAAGTTATTAAGGAACAAAATCACTTCTCAAGCTCACAAAAATGTGATGTGTGATCCTGTTATCTTTATTTTTCTTTTTTGTTTTGACCCTGGCTCTTCCCACTCAAACTTTATCTCCTGGATTTTGTTTTTTGTTGTTTTGTTCTTTTTGAGCACCTGCATGCCGTTTTAGACTTCTTGTATTATCAAGAGGTCACAACTTGCACAATTTCTTAGATTTCATGGAGTTCTGTTTATAGTTTTTATCTGCTCTACAGAATAGGTTTTCTGCTGTAAATTCCTTATAGGCTTTTAGTTTTTCATGCCCTTCCTTTTTTTTTCTTGTGGCATTTTTGTTTTGATTTTGGTTAAAATCGGTTTTCTTCCTGGATACTACTCATCTTTTAGCAGATGTTATTTTTTTCCCTGGCCTAGCAATTTTGTGACTGCAAACTGGAAAGTTGAGTCGGTGGTGTATTAGCTGTTAGATGCTAAATGTAAAGTGTATTTATTTTATAAAAATTAATTTTAATGCAAAAGTATAGCTACTACTAACTTTCCCATGATGGCTTTTTTATGTGTGTGCTCATCGTCAGAGTTTGAACTATTAGTGTCTTTATTTATTCTTATATTCTCACTCATGGTGTAGGAAGTATCACAAGGACCAACCTTATGAATCCAGACTGTTCAGAATGTAAAAATTAAAATTATATAGTGAGAATTTAAAGGGAGAAAAGCATCAGAGACTCAAGACAGACAGTGTCGTGATGGCACATGGGTTTGGGTATTATGCTGACTGAAAACCGACTAGACCTGCCCAGAATAGTATCAGTGAGCTTACCCTTTAGTCTCAATTTACATATTATTTGCTTCGTGTAGCTCTCCTGCAAGGAGAGAGCCTTTGCTTTCGGTTAGTCGCTCTGCCAGGATAACAGCGAAACATTCATGTCACCAGTCCTGGGCATTGCACTTTACTTTGCTCTAACACACCAGAGACACAGCTGCAGAGGGCACTCTTCCCCTCTGTGTGATGAACCAAGAGCCTGAGTTGTATTCAAATGCCATGAATGTGTTTTCTTACCTGGCTCACCTTCCCTGCTGCTGTTTGAAGAGCCGCTGGTCGATCTCATGCACACCTGTCCTCAACCTCAATCTTGTCTTCTTAGACAAGGGGCACTGGCTTGGCACTGAAGATCGCACGCTGTCTGAGAGCTGCAGTGGCATGGGCTTGCTGTTTACTTCTTCCCTGGACCAGGCCCAATATTTGCCACTTTTTGGCAGCCTGTCTTTCTATAGCATGCTTCGAGATTGCAGCCATTTTCTAGGTTCACCCAAAGTTTGTTTTTCTTCCCAAAGTGTGTTTGTATTCTTGTTGATTAGTTTCAGAAAGAAGAATCAGACAGAGACAAGCTTACTTCAGTACCTTTAACTGGAAGTTCCAGAATACATTTCAATATGGTCAGTGTTTTTGAAATTCTGATGAATTTCTTTCTGCAAGGACTGACAGATGTTTAATCTGCTATGAAAAAAATTATTTTTTTTCAATTTGTTGTAAAGAACAATAATGCATGATTTCGTACCTCATCTCCAATTGCCTTATTTTAAGAGTAAAATGTCCATGAAAAAGGATGTGTGGAGTGAGGGTGAAAAGAAGGTTATATGTGAAAATAGGGAGCGTGTGCCTAAAAATCCATTTTCAGTTGATCGTGAATTCAGGTTGTTGAAAAAGTTGCCTCCCTCTTGAGGATCCTAATTTAGGTCCCCTTCTGCAGCTCTTCACTCATCAGTCCAACCACTGACCCGCCCCACCAATGCTTTCCTGCTCAAACCCTTGGATAGAACAAAACACATTACTTCATAGACTTATGCACACCAAAAACCAGGAACTAGATGAAAAACAGAACAACTTAAGAGCTTTTCTTTTTAACTGACTATCTTATGGGCTGTTAGGCTTTCCTGGGGTATAGCAATTAACTAACAGTCTTGATCCTTTTGATTTCTGCTAGGCCATGAGATGAGTGTGAATATAACAATAAATAAAGATGCTAATAATTCAAACTATGATGATAATCATAAAAATGTGTACAAGTCAGTCATAGTTGATATATTTTATATTACTTTTTACACATCAAATTTACTTTATATTTAACATAACTATAAAATATGTGTTATTCATCAAACTATTCAAATACTCTTATAAATAATATTGTAAAATTAATCTATAATGTGTATGATAAAAGGTAGATAAATGAAAGAATTTGAGTAAAGTAAAGCTCCTTTAAAGAAAAAGGGGTTATTAATAGAAAGTGTTATTTACTTTCTTTGAAGACTTGAAATAGGACAGAAATTGAGTCATGTCATCCCCGGGGTAGTTCATGCCCTATCTTAAAACATTGATATGTACCTACAGGTACCCTTTCAAGATGGAATTACCGTCTTTCTCATTTGAAAAACAGGTTTGGCGACCAGGGGTCTGTTCCACGACTTCCGAAGGCCAACCTTCCCTCTAAATGGATTTATTATTTGAGCCACCCACGTGCTTGGACTCCCACTCACTCTTTCCGAGGAGAAGGCTGCTCTCTGAGGCGTCAACCATGTTTATTTGTGCTAGCAACCACCGAGCAGCACCTCTAGCTGAATGGTAGGACAGCCCCTAAACGCTAACTTCCCAGGCTTTTCTGATAGCCACTGCTGTGATTCTAGATCTAGAATTTTCAACACTGAAGTTTCCCTCTCATATGAAAAAAAAAAAAAGGCAGAGGGAAAAGCAGTGTTCAGAAAGAAAAATATGTACAGGAAAATACCAGCCTGGAAAATGATAGATAGAAGGAATGCCAGGAGTCTTGGAGGCTGTCACCAAGGATGCCAGAATCTGGCTTCAGAAATCAGTTGGTAGATGCTTGGAGCAAGAAGGGCCCACAGAACCTTCCTGCATTACCAGGGCTCATTTCCCACAATCTCCTGCAAACAGAGGAGTTAACAGGAGCTTTGGCCATGTTGACTTTTTGTCAGAGCAGATACAAGGACCCTCTAAACTGACAAGATAAGTCTGCTCTAACCCTGGGCCTCTCCTAGCTCATCCTTTGACCCCAACACTTGCAAGAATGTAGCTCCTGGGGCAAGTGCAACAATTTGTAGCGCTCTCGTTTCTCACTCTTAACACAGCACGAAAGGAAACAAACAATAACAGAAACTTGTATTTCTGAACTGAACTGGACTTACCTGTCCCCTTTTCTCTTCTCCACAATTACCTCCTTTTTCAAATACTACCAATTCAGATTAGATGCAACAGTAAGTAATGATGTATTCCTTTTACTTGATAAAGTAGTTTCTTTGTAAAATTAAAATTGTTTTAGGATAGCCAAATGAAATAATAAAGAAACATTGCTTTAAGTGGGATTCAGGATCCTAAGTTAAGGGTTCTTTATCTGTTACTTATACACTGATTTCATTTACAAAAGTGGCTTCATCCCTCAGGCCTTGCTATGCTGATATGGAAATTGGATACACTATTTCAACTAATTTATATGGCTGTTTTTGTGCTTATTTCATGTGTCTTTTTTCACCCTGCTTTATTCCCAAAGCTCTTTAAAGTGAATTACAAGACATATAAAATATGAATAGTAAAACAAAACTCAGTCAAGGTAAAGAAAGGAGAGTCTATAAGTGGAACTAAATTGTCTCTCAGTTTTCAGAAGTCAATACAAAAATAAAGATAAAAGGAATGCACAGTGTGAAAGTTTCTCTCCCAACCCCTTGCTATAACTGATCATGAACAGAGTGGTCCAAATTAGAAATATCATCTTTATTTGCATGTGGTATAGAAATGCAAGTCGATCTTCTATCATTCTCATTTAGGAATTTCAACACCGCCTAACTTCTCACAAAAGTCAGGTTGTCCTACTGTCCTTCTGCTCCAATATTGTAGCATATTGAGGTGAAAGCTTATTAGAAACCATGAACTTCAAAATATACAGCTTTTTATATGACTTGATTATGTCAAGTATTATTTTATGACTTGAGATCGTCAAAATGCAATACCATTCTAAAAGGTCAAGTTGACCATTTCTGTGTGAATAAATAGCACTTACTGTCCTGGGAATTTTGCTCTGTAGTTTTTCCAAGAATCCAGAAATAAGACTTTGATGAACTAACTTTAGACAGATGCTACCTTCTAGGGAGGAAGTTTCCACCTCTGTTGGCGGTGTGGACTTCCTCTATTCGTAGCTTTATAATCCTGTTCTGCACTAGCCACTGTTTAAACTATATGAAATTAAAATGTAACTAAAGTAGAAAAGCCACATTCAAAAGGAACTAGTAGACAATTACATTTGCAAAAGAAGAGAAAAGTGGTGTTAATGAAGTAAAAATTTGAGAATTTGAATCACAGAACTGAGAAATTAAGTCCAAAAATAGATACTAATATAAAATTGTTTTTACTCTAAAAGACTTAAATGAGAAAGATCTAAAACTTGTTAATCATATTATAAAATTAACATGTCATTAAATAAAAATGAAAATAATTTATAAATTAAAAAGGATAAGTACTTAAAACATTAAAAAACTACTGAATGGTTATTATTTAAAAGAACATTTTAAAAAACCAATAAAAAGATAAGAATGAAGGCATAAATCTTCTAAATTGGATATTCAATCCAAGGCTTTCTTCACTTTCTCTTGCATGTTGGTAAATACTATGTAAATAAAAGACATTTTATTATTCCCATTAACAAGAGTTACAATAAAAACTTTCATTTGAAAAGCAGAAGGAACAATGCTAAAATCTTCACTCTTGTGAAATACTAACTAGGAAAACAGATAGAGACTCAAGTATTAAATGTTTCCATTCAAAATTAGCTTTGTAAATACAGGTGAGGCAAAAGTAGGCTTACAGTTGTTCATATGGAAAATAATGTAATAATTAATAATTGATAATACAAGAATAAACTCTGTGTTTCACACACCCACAGCTGTGAAGCTACTCCTCCCCACCTTCTAAATTAACTCATGGCAGTAAAGTCATAGAAACAAAATAGTGGCTATTGTTTTGAATTGATATAAGAGACTACCAGGTATTTCATTTATATTTTAAAGGGTCTTTTTTCTCAGACTTACAACATTTGTCTCACCATATTTTATATAATTTTACTAAGATATGTTTCAGTTTTTTCTGTGTAGTTTACTAAATCTCAATTTCAAAGTCAGTAGGAAAAATAAAAATTCCACTGAGGAACAAAATAATCTAAGTATGCTCTTCTTTGTTTTGCTAAAATTTGTTTTGCCTACAGAGTTATTATTCACTCGATCAATCCTCTCAAAATTTAATAAAACTTAATACTATTTCATATACACTAACACTGAAAACTTTCTGAGATGGCATTAGCATTTTATGAATTGTTGATTGATTTTCAAACACTGACAATTCAGAGACTAACCCAATTTTTGATGTGTCTTCCCATCAAAGAAAAAGGCCATACCTGAAATTTGTTAGAGGAAAGTAGAAGACTGCTCTCCAAGGTAGTTTAATTTTTTAAAAAGGTTAATGCTCACTCAGACTTGTGGTGAGTGAAATGTTTGAGTTATCAGGAAGCTTTTGAAAAGGAGTAACATTTGCTTTGATTTTTAGGTGAGAAATGGTCCTTGAATCACAGAAAAGGGGCTGTTGGAAAACATCGGTGTCCTTAAATTAAATTTTTCCCAGTGGAAATGTTGCGTGGTACATGTTTAGTAATGTCATGTTAAAATTTATGTCTGGGGATTTTGCACCAGAGTCTAAGGAATGACCGGAATGTCGTGAGTGGCATCTGAATTACACATTTAAGTTAAACTTAATCTTACAATTTACACAGAGATTCAGTGAAAATTAAAATAATTTTTAAATTTCCTCTCCTGTTTTACTTTGGAGAGGAAGTATCAAGGGATGAATAACTAAGCTGTATACACATAAGTGTTAAACACCCAAGTTACCCAAATAAAACATGTGAATAATCTTCAATTATGATTCAGCTACTGAAAATCACAACATGAAGTCTTCTTAGACATTAGCTTCAAGTTTTTAAAAAATATCTCATTGTTTTTGGCAAAGTTATATATGCTTAAAGAATATAAGGAATACTGAGAATTAAAGATGAAAAATAAAATTCTGCCACTCTAAAATGACCACTGTTAATGTTAGCGGAACACCACCCCATACATCTCTCAAAGCACCAATTCCTTTCTCTCTGTGTGGAAACACATTTAGAAATCTGATGCAGGGGTGGATGAATGGATGAATATATGGAAATAATTTATAATGTGAGAATCATATAGATGTGTTTTAAAATAAAAAAAAACTTAAGTTTCATTTGAATTTCATAGAAGAAAAACAAACTGAAGTGAAAATGAGGAAAATTTGTAATGTCAAAAAAAATGATTCTTCACTAAAATACAGCACTTCTTTAAATATGCCTCTAAGGTTAAAGATGGAGAGAGGGAGTGGAGAAGAATGAAGAAATGAGAGGAAAGGCAAAGGAAAACCACACAGGATAACATGGAGAAGAGTTCATAATTTTTTTCAAAGAGGCATTTTTCAAAATGACCTATTTCAATTTTAACTCTACTGACTCCCTATTTAAAAGATGAATATATTACCACTTTCACATATTCCATTTTAACAAGGCATGCTATTACTTTTACATTGCTCCTTTATAGCATTCTATGTTGTCCCATAACCGCAGATCCCAGGGTATGTTATTATTAGCTCTGTGCTTTCTGCAGAACCATGCCTCACCGGTCCTTTCAAGGTGGACTTTCCCTGCCTCGGTGCTGGCTTTTCTTTCTCTCTTAATTGGACATATTAATGGTTTCCTTTTTTGTTTGTTTCTTTCTTTGCTTTTTTCTCAGGTAGGGATTCTGGGCATTGCATTATCTTAATTTATTTCTGCTTGAGAATACCTGCCAACTGCCTTTATACTTCAACATCTTGACTGCTTCTGGAATTCTTGGTGCATACTTTTCTTACCATAGAATATCATAGATATCGTTTTATTACTCCTTACATTGAATGTTGCAAATTGCTGCTATCCCAATGTTTTTCTGCTTAAGCAATTTTCGGAGGAAAGAGAGGGGAGTCTGGAGAGTCACTAGGTTTACTAGGCCGTGTCTGACATTGATTACTCTGTATTCAATTTGTTTAAAACACAGTGTGTCCTTTAATGTTTATGTTCTGATTTTTATCTGGGAGAGTTATCTTACAGGAATATGACAGACTTCAAATGCTCCTCCTGCATTTGTTGGGTTCTAAACTTCATGGGCATAAATTACTTGTATGCTGGATTCCCTTTGTCTTGCTTCTATGCTAGTTTTCCTTTAATCATTTTAATACCTTATGTTTGAAAAAAATCATCATTCACTATATAAACCTCAGTGTTACCCATTTGGCTTTTAGCCAAGGCAATGTTGTTTCTGCTGTATATTTCTACATTATATATTGTTATATAATGGTGGGAATTTGATCCCCAGTTTGTATTCTTAAATTTGCAATGCTCATTTTAATCTCATGAAGTTGTTTCATGTCATCTTTGAGGTAATTTTTGCAGAATTGACATTGTCAATGTTATTTATATCATGCAGTAATTTTGAGATGTAACACCGTCTCTGTTAGATATTTCTCTCCATCTGAAATTTTGTCAAATGTGCAGTCCCAGTTCACTTTATCTAACATTGGAGTGAGGATAGATTTCCAAATGGCCAACCCTTTGACTTTGGATCAGCCCTCCGTTTGCCATCTCCAGAATCTTCACCGCTCCTCTATTTTGTCAATATGGTTGCTCACTCACTTTACTTCCATACAATTTCAGCTGGATTAGTGAGGATTACCAGGACTTGTGACTCAGCAGTATAGTTTGTAGAGGCAGAGTTAGGCGCTAGTAAGTGGCCCTTCCAACAACTACATACTACTCTTCCTCCTCCCTTTCCTGCCTTCCTCCTTCCCTCCATTTTCTTATTTCCCTCCTTCTGTCTTCCTTTCTCCCTCTTTCTCTCCCTCCCCCTTTTTTCCTCTTGTTCTTCATCTAAATCTAGTCTTCAGCTGAATCTTTGTCTACATGTTCTCTTTCTCCCTGGCTTGCTTGCTACTTTTTTAAGGTAATTGTATAATATTAGGCTATTTCCTTGTCTATATACTGTTGGCATTTTTTTTGTACATCCAGTTCTTACACATTTTATTATGCATCAGTGAAAAAAATTATGTTATGAAGATATTTTAGCCATTTCAACCTAGAAGTACCTATTTAATCTTTAAAGTTCTACCCATACATGGTCAAATCATTTCCCAAACACACCATATAATTTTTAATTATCATTATATTTCTGAGACAATTATGCTGCACAGACTGTGGCATTTAGAAAATATCTTTCATTTAAGAAAGATTCATAAAATGACAAAAAGTTTATCATGTATTAGGATGGTCCTTAAATATACCCCTGAATTTTTTTCCTTTGAGGATTTAGTAGGTAAAATAACTTTTGGAGCATTTTAGCAGAGTAAATGGAGGTGCATCAAACATGATTCTCATAGACAGGGTGTATCATCTTCCTGATGTTGTTGACGGATTCATAAAAACATAAGCTGTTTATTTGCACTGTGCAGTGACCCAAGTGTCCTTTTCTTATATGTACCAGACACAAGCACATGTTTAAAATTTCCTTATGAATTATTCATCTCAACTTTGATTATGATAATCTATTGTAGTAGGTTTTTAAGACCTTGCACTTTAATCCAGTCGTTACTCTGCCACTTTCTAAGTAAATTGACAATTTCTATATCTTCTTTTTTTTTTACAGAAACAAGAGATTTAAAAGTTATATGTAAAATACCAGGTACTTACAAATACACTCTAATCATGAGTGCCCAGTAGATAAGTTTATCTACTTATTCTGTTGTAGCCTTGAACTCCATTTTAAAAAGTCATATTTGTACTTCATGTGCTTTATTTTTAATTAGTAAGGGCTCCATGTTCAAAAGTGCTTTTGTAAAGGGGTCTAGGAACCTTGAAGTAGCTAAATTAGTATACACTGAGTACATTAAGTTAACCTAATATAGAAAAATAAAGAAATTTGGTAATAGATCTCTGATAAAAATGATCAAATTATTTTATATAATTAGTAGAAAACTATATTAGTATATATACAATAATTTGTGTATCTCTAAAGATTATAGATAAATACTTCAGTTATTGTCAAAAACATCCATAAAGACCATCTGCAATTGCTTCATTTCAGAGGTAAATTAATGCATTTTTGTTTTATTAAATATTTTGATGTAAAAAAGATACATGTTTAGGGACTTATATCAGTGCCATCAGTGGCATCATTTTCAAAGCGTCCCTCTGCAAAAATGTTGCATAAGAATAATCTGTGTTTTTCTAAAATTCTAAACATTTTTTTTAAAATAAAACCCCTTTGCTTTCGGTGCTGTACACTGTAACCATGCAGGCTGTCAAAGGCTGGAGCTACTTTAGCTGGAAATGAATTAACACTATCCTCATCACACATTAATTTTGTTAAAATTGTGTCTCGGGTAGAAAATGTTGGCTCCGAGTATGAAATAATGAGTTACTTCTTTAGGCTCAATGGAGTAAAATGCCAGGAGTGGAAACCACATCACCTTTGTGACAGGAACATTAAGTGATGAGCCGTGCACATTGCTGAGTAGCAAAAATGTCCTCGGTGCAGATTTGATCAGTTTGGCCAAGTTCAGTTTTTAAATTCATCCCCGAAATAATATATAGTTTGTATTGTGTACATTCTGGAGCCCAGATGTTTTTTGTTAAAATGCTTATTCATTGGTGCAAGTAATTTATTTTTACTCATGGGTAAACTTTTAATCTTATGCAATCATGACAAGTCAAAGCAGAACAAATTATGATATATCTTTGCACAACAATATCTGACAGAATTTGCCCAGAGTAAATACAAAGAAAATACATTTGGGGGAAGAAGCAATTAACTTATATTATATTTGAGTAGAGATCTCATAACCTATATTGTTTTCAAAAGATTTTAAAGCCTTGTATTTCAAAACCATAAATTTGAAATAAATAACAGGACTCATTCATTTTATTGGGAAAACATTCAATAATGTTTTGCATTCTGTAGTGATTCTTATTTTTCTATGTAAAAATCCCAACAGAGTTCATTGGAGAAAACAGGAAATCTGACGTGTTATCACACAGAGAAAAGATGTGGGGAATAGGGAAAACAATGAAAATCTCAAGTAGCTCTTATAATTTTGAGTAAAAACTGTGATTGCAAAGGATATGCTTTGGTAAGCACAGTTCTGTGAGGGGTGCAGCCCTCTCTGCTCAGCCTGGGAATAGTCTCAGTATTTGTCAACTTGGGGTCTCTTTCATATATTTTCATTTAACATTAACCAAAGAAATTCTTCTAACTTGGACTTGCAAAATATCTGAACGATGTGAGGACGATCAAATCACGCATGGAATATGATGTTTGGAATTTATTAGAGAGTTCTCTGAAACAAGAATAAGAATAATATAGAGTGCAGACATTGGGGTTCTGATGTTCACCTCCAATCTCTCGGACCCACAGAAGTGCTGAAATCCTTAACCATGTGTCTGTACAGGGAATTCCCTTCCACCCTGTCCTCCGCAGATGTTTCATCCTCATTTGTGACTCCGGACCTCCTGCTCATTTTCTGCTGCGTTTGTTTCAGAATGATTGATATTAGGACAGCTACTTCCTCCTATCAAGACCTGAAGGTTTTCTGGTTTTGCTTGATCGCAGGTTATGTGCGCACACTCTGCCCACTGTCCCTCTGCGGCAGGTATTGTTTCCTTCCCCTGCACATTCTCTCTAGATCTCCGGCAATGGCTGCCTGTTTTCTGGAAATAGCCTTTTCTGTTTAGTGTGTATCCTTGCAAGTTCAAAAGCTCAGCTTTTGGAGCTATGTTGGGTGGTGCAGAGAGTTGACCAGCCTGAACAGACCTTACTCTTCCCGGCAAAGAGTTTGGTTAGGGGGACAAGAAATGTCCTGCCTACGCCAGCATTTTACAGATTTTGAGTCTAAACTGCCCGATCTTATCCATTGCATATTAAACTTCATTCTCGCCAACTCTGAAGCTAGGACACACTTCTCTCTGTGCTTTTGTTGCTTTGCCTTTCTGCTTTGAATTTGACCCAGTTTCTGCCCTCCATTGTGCCCTACTTCCCCACCCTAGCTGCAAACCTCAGGGTGTCTCCCAGCTATGTCTTCATCTCTCCTTCAGAGCTGTGGTATTCCAGGTCTTTCTGGACCCTGGCTGGGCCCCCACTTCCTCTACCCTGTTCTTACACACAGCATCTCACCTCTGCATGCCCCTGCCTAAGGAGCTAGGACCCAGGGGAGTGCAACAGGGCAACTTTGGTCAAGAGGAAAACTGCTTCCAAACTTATTTTGACATAAAAGAGCATCCCCTGTGCCTCAAGTCTTTTGCTGTGTGTTGCATTATTAAATATTCCCTTTATAAAAGTTCAAGTTTTCTGTTTAACTCTTTCCTGCTTGTCTCTAAATAGATATAAACTCTCTCTTCTAATTTTATACAACCAAGGTGATTATCGACTTGGCTTTATAAAAACAACAAGAAGTCTAATTATAAATATTTATAAATAGCAAACAAAGCTTTATTTTATAGTGTGTTCCAATAGTTTCATGTCCACTGTCTTTATGAGAGCCCACCAGAACATGAATTTTGTGAGCTGTAAAATTAATTTCAATACTATAGTTAAAAAAATAGCATCTGTAGTTTCTTGTTAAAGAATCTTATTATTGTTGACTTCTTAAAATAAAAGTATCATGGTAAAAATATTTTTTCTTCAGACATATAGATTGCTTTTCTATTTAAAATAATCAGACATTTTATTATCTAATATGCACATTTATTAAACAAAATCATATGGTAAGATTATGTTAGAGGATGAAAAGATTTACTCTGCAAAGAACAATAGAAAAATGATAACTTGTATTGCCAAATATTAATAACATTCCTGATTAGTAACAATTCCACAATACTTATGAAATTGAAAAAAAACATAGCCAGTTAGCAGAAACTTACATAGCAGAATGACAAGATTTTTGTTACAATGTAAAGTAAATTTTTTTAAGAAAACTGTACCTATAATTAACAAAATTAAGGAGAAGGTATTGATAGTTTTCCAGTAGCTACTATGGGCCTATTATTCTCAAACTTTTGAACTCAAAACTACTTAACACTTTTAAAAATTATTAAGGACCCCAAATAAATTTTCCTTTATGTGAGACATATCTAGTAATGAAAATAACACAGAAACATTTAAATATGTATGATTCATTTAAAATAAAGATAAATACAATAATGATAATAAATCTATGGCATTAATAGCAATAAAATCTTTATGAAGGATAACTATATTTTCCATAAAGAACAAAAAATAATGTGACATGTGCCATTGTTTTATGTTTTTGCATCCATCTTTAATGTCTGGGTATATGGCAGCCAGCTGGATTTCCACATCTGCTTTTGCATTCGGTGTGTGGTTTGCTATTGTGACTACATATATGCTGGTAGGCTGTTTTGACTATGTGTAAGAAGAAAATCAGGCCCTGACTTGCGTGGCACAGTGGGTTGGGCATGTCCCACAAACCACAAAGGCACCTGTTCAATTCCTGGTCAGGGTGCATGCTGGGCTACTGGCCAGGTCCCCAGTTAGGGGCACGTGAGAGGCAGCTGGTAGATGTTTCTCTTGCACATCTGCATTTCTCTCCCTCTCTTCCCCTCACACTAAAAATAAATAACAATCAAAGTATTTTTTTAAAAAAGAAGAAAATCTGGCTTCTCAATGATGCATACTTTAAAAAGTGGGAAGTCTTTTAATATCCTTTTAAGTAACTATGAGTATTATTTAGTACTACCATAAAACTCAGTAAGTGGTAGGTTCTTAAAACTTGCTTACAATATAGAACCGGAAGCCATAACAGTTTTGTACAACCATTACATCAAAATCCATTGGTCTAATTTTGCACCTCAATTGAAGCTTTTACCTGTGCATGATTTTGACTTCATGGTCCCCTAAAAATGTCTTAGGTGTTCCGTGGCATCCCTGGACAAACTAAGAACCACTATGGTAGCCATTGCTTTTGTAAAACAAAAACGTGATATGAAATAAATCCTATTATCCTCCGATTGCAGATTACGAATGTGACTTTAATGGAGTGGATGGTGCCTGGACTTTATGCTCCAGCTGGCCTGGGTTTGCAGCCCAACTCCACCACTTAGCAGCTGGCTGGCTAAAATATTCTATGTGCTCCTCAGTATACTACAGCCACGCAAACACACGAATGTATCGTGTTTTGTTTTCAAACAGACCACGCCAAAATTAACTCCCTCCAATTTCCTTTTTGCTAGTTGCCTTATTTTGATTGAACCCATCATAAGTAAAAATTAGCCCAGCATAAATTTTAGACACATGGACTCTTGGAGCCAAATTTTCTTAGTTGAAACCCAGATTATACCATTTTTTCCTTGATCTTCAAAGTCCTCGTGTATTTTATGAAGTTGAAATAATTTAAAAACATAATCTGTGTTGAGAGCTTAGAACACTATCTGAATTTTATAAGTGCTAGATGAGTGCATGGCATTTTTTTTACTATGACTATTATTACATGTCCCTGTGCCCTTGGCCACTCTTGCTTTTTAAGAAGTGAGCTGGTCGTGCCCTGACTCCCAGCCACAGGGGACTTATTTCAAGGTCTCCAACTTATTCTATTGAAATCCCTTCACTAGTTTTAAGGAGAAGGAGGACAGACCCCTCCCCAACTCCAGCAACACATTTTCCTTGGCAGAATGGAGACCTACTATGACTCTTTCCAAATAAACGTCTTCACAAACTCCCTCCTTTCTATCTCTGACCATCTCTGATATCCTTGATCTGTGCAAAAGTTATGACATTGGTTTCCCGCCATTTCTTCGTAAAATCTGTCAGTGGGGATAGGTCTCTCATTCATGCTGGTGCCTGCTACCCGTCCTGCAGACTCCATGGTGGAATAGGAACAGGAAGTGTTCCCCCGGATATATCATTACCCAAATAACAACAGTTCAGAGAAAAGCAGAAGAAAACTAGGATACAGTGAGTGCACTGATTGTGCAGTGTTAACGCGCTACAAACACGATCCCTGTCCGTCTTCCCAGTGCTTCTGTGAGGGAGTGTTACCCCATTTCACAGAGCTGGGGTTAGGGCCCCCAAGTCTCAGCAAGAATGAGTAACTTGTTGCAAATCACAGAAAGTATTGAAATTTGACAATGCCCAAGCTACTTTAGCTAAATTTTCCCAGAAGTTATGTATTAAGTTTTTCTCTCTTTTTTACTTTTGTTCTTTCTTTTAGTTTAAAGATCAAATACATATAGAAGATTGTTCATAAAATGAGAACCCCGGTCCCACCTTGCTTGCCATTGAGGCCACCACTTCTTTTTCTTTTGGATGATTCATGTAGCATTTGCTTTCATGCCCTTATATTAAATGTTTGCACTAATTAGTCTTAATTTTTAGGTTTAGAAATGATTTTTTTAACTTTTCACTACAGAAGGTCAGTATCTGTGCCCCTTTTCTTTCTCTGCCCTGCCACACAAATGCACTCTTCCTAGATTAGTCAACAGAATTGGGCATAATTTTGGTGTGGATAAGTGTCCAGTATTTACACTATTATTAATATGAATATCTGATTTACATCTATAATTAGTTTCTTTTCTGCAATAATTTTGTCTTCCTTGAAGTTGGTAATTATTATATTTTTCATTGAGTTATGATTTTCATATTGTAAATTTTGTGCATACTTACTACCACTTCAATAAAATTTATTCTTACTGATATTCAATAAAATTTACAGTGCTCTTTAAGTGAAATGCAATAAATTTGCAATCTCACACATTTTAAAAGTTTATATCTCCAAGTACACAAAAATTGTTTACTGGTGAACACACTTAAAAATATACACAAGGATGCATTAAATTTAAACTCAGTTATTTGGCTTAAATACAAAATGGATTTTTCTAGATAGATGAGTTTTCCAAATGCCTGATGATTATTGCTTGTCAGCACAGAAAATAGTTTAATTTAGCTACTCCAAAACTGCATTACATTCAACCCTGTCTTCCTTAAAAGAGCATAAGATTTTTGAAAGCTCATAATCAACTTTAATTATTTCAGTGACATTTGTAGTATAAAATGATGAGTCAATGGCATATGGCTTATACTAAATATTTCTTGATCTCTGTGCTGTTTGAGTTGTGTCTTTTTCTTAATTAGATTTCCTTATAGGCTACCAAAGCTCATTATAATTTAGTATATTTTCCTTTATCATGTCGTCTCTTTTCTTATAATTGGTGGCTTTTCTTCGACTGGGCTTCAGGGTAAAAACTAATAGCGCAGATACAAAGGGCCCTTGGGGAATAAAGTTCACCAGGCTTAGTGCATGGATTTGTAATATTTATTTGGACTGCCCAGGTACATTTATTACTTAATTCTCAGATTTGTCTATATCTATATACACTTAAGTTTGCCGCATAAGTGATGTGGCAGCTGCTGGTGGCTAGATGTCGCCACATACAGACCTTTCACTTGCCAGGAAGGAGCAGCCATGTGGCTGAGCTCTGGGCAGTGAGATGGAGGGAAATGTGCCATTTTCAGGACAAGGCCTTAAGGGAAGATTTGTGGCTTTTCTGCCACTCCCTCCATCCTCCTGCTTGCACTGTAGATCTCCCCTGTGGACCAGGAGAGAATAGGGGGCCCATCCTGGGGATAGTGGAGCTGAAAGATGGCAATGGAGCCACTGACGTAAGAGCAAAATAAACTACTGCTCTTCTGTTCAAGCCACTGGTATTTGGGAGTCTATCTTATGTTTCTACTCATTCATTTTAATAAGGATAAGTGAATAGTTAAGTACGTGAAGACAGCATCTTCTCTGTTCATGGTACTGACCCCATTCATTTGTTCTGGGAGCCCTCTAGTTCATTGAAAACCTCAGTTGATTTTATTTAAATCTCACCTATTCCGGCCAGGGGCTTGAAGCATTAGTTTTCTATAGATGGTTGCATGTAGGTTATTAATTTATAAGATGATAAATAAGCAAGTAGTGAAGGAATGAGATGCTGACTACAGCAGGACTATTTTTGCTCTGTCTTCTTAGGCTCTGACTTCACCTGAAATTCTAAACCATATACCCTAAATTATTATTTTGGCCAGCCGAAGGCTTTGAAGGAATGATGAACTTCTCTGCTTTCTAAACTAGAGGCTCAGTCTTGGTCTGTAAAGTTCTTTGTATCTCTGGTTTTAACTACCTCTTCTTTAAATATACATTTGAAAAATAAAATAAAATGAAAATTCCAACACCAGCCTGGTATAACCCAGTTTATTTAGTAGTTTCAAATCAATTAGAGGCTTAAATATAAAATAGGTTGTTTTGATTTAATCTTGCAATTGTCCTCAGACCTTTCCTGACCAATAGCAATACTTGGGATATGTTACTCTATTTTCCTGTGAATTTGGTTATTAACAGCCCAGTTCAGGTAAACATTTTATCACAAACGTGGTCCAAATTGTATTTTCTCCCCTTTCCCAGCACAGATTGGAGCGTGGCTGGGGACCTGTGTGGGGAGGGAAGGCAGGGCTCTGCCTTTTTATGCCTCATCTCTTCAGGGTTCACCTTCCCTGTGACAAGAGGACCACATGCGGATTCTCTTGTGGGACGTGTAACACTTGCTTTGGAGGGTCCTGTCAGGCCTTCCTGGTGCTCACTTCCCTGGAATGAGAGCAGGAGATCACTTGGGAATGTGACCCCACAGCCCTTGTAGCTCTCTCTCACTGTAATTGCAGAGGTCCCTTCATCTAGTGGGGAGCTCTCTTACGTGGACCACCAGCAGGAGGACTCAAGTCCTCCACCCTCCTCCGGGTCCCTGTGGCTCATGGAAACTCACACATCTTCCCAGACCAAATTCTGGGCACACAGGTGGTCCAGTCCTGCCCCTCCATCTATGCTTCCTGCTGTGTCTGTAATTCTCTTTGCTCAAAGAGGTCTGAGTCAGATGAGAGCATCTATTTCCTAAGAGGACATTCGGCCAGGAGACTACAGCATGCTAGTCTTCCCCTCCTGTATCCTATAGTGTGGAGAATGGATTGCCTCTTACCAGTAACGTAAAATTTTCACAAGACATAATGACTCTCACTACACCCCTGTTCTCTTTGCTTTTATTTAGGAGGGATTCTATAATCTTACTTCTTAGAGATCAATGGGGGACAGAGCTGGCCCCAATTACAGGCCCCTCTCTTTAGAAGGTGGGCTACTTACAAATTCTTTGTGTCCAAGTTTGGCACTAGTCCCCCTCAACATTTTATTGGGGACTTTACATCATTTTGTACAAAATAATACAATTTTTAAACCAAAACATAAAGAGGCTTACACAATCACACAGTTTCACAACACACATTTAAAAGATAGTATTTACTTTCCCTTGCTCCCAAAATGCCTATTTTTAAGAAAGTAAAAAATGCTGCTATTTTTAGGTTTTATTTTGGAAAACCTAGTTAAGGGAATTGTCATAACCTTGATAACTATTATTTTTCTCTGAGATGTTTTGAATAAATATTATGAGACACATCTGTGCAATATTTCTGTGCAGGCATATGCCACATGTGTGATGAAATGCAGCCTTATAACACAGAAACACAAACCAACTCCTAGAAGGGCAGTAACCTGAAGTATTTTGTATGCCAAATATAACTCCGGGGACAGGACTTGCAGATAGTGGTGTGTGTGCTTTTACTTCATCTGGCATACCATCAGCTCTAATATCCTGTGCTTTGGTTTTGCTGATGCCCTCTCAAAGCGAAATGAATCCTTTCCAGAAGATTCCAGTGAAACTAATGTGTTTAACCTCAAAGATTTTATCCTTATCGGTAGTCAACTGGAAGCTAAAGTACTTCAGAGAGAAACTAATTACAGTGTACTTGTATGTCAGTTATTCTTCATTTATCGCTGCAATTATTGTTCTAACATCATCTGTCTTTTACTTGCTAAGTATAGAAAAATGAAAAACAAGACCCCCCTCAAATTCATAATCCCATTAGAAATGTAAATAGTCTAAAGTTGATAGAAACAATTCTTCATAGATTTATACATTTAGCTATGATTAAAAATCATAGTTAATGTTATTTAGAGAGATTTTTCTGCAGTAGCAAATTTAAAGAATATCTTTAGTTCTTGTGAGTATGACAAATGCATGGTTCAAACGTAGAGTGATAATTATATCTATAGAAGATTTTATTTTCAAGCTTGGAAAAGGTGGGAGAGAAATCATGCAAGAAAACCAAAGATCAATTTGAGCATTTATGATACAAAGAATAAAAACTGACAGTAAAAGATAGTAAACAATATTTGTATAATAAACTAGTTTGATCATTCAACTGCTAAATACAACATAAAAGCAAAAGTAATATCCCCAAGATAAATAAAATAAGAAAAAATGTATGTTTTCAACTTGTTAGAATCCTGAAATCATTCTTACTATGGAAAAATCATAGAGTTTTTTTATACCCAACTTTATTTAAGTTACATACACATGTGCCTTTAAACAAGAAGCACCATTCTTGTGCTGTGGAAGGCAAACTCATCTTCCTGAACAGAGTTAGTCATATGATTTTCACTCTATGTCCTGTCTGAAATCAGCACCTTCATTTCCTAATTTTCCCAACACGAATAGGAAAATTAAATATACTGCCACTTGGGTATTACAGATGAGTTTCAAGGCATTGGCTCTGGGAGAAACCTTAGAACTCATCTCCCTGAGGAGCCATCAACTTGTAACTCACAGGAAGCATTCATACGCAGTTGACATGGGCCTATTTAGTATTTTAAAACTTGGAAATTTCCCAGAGAAATCTTGATTCTCAGCTTGGTTTGAAAAATCAAGATCAGCTTGAAAATACACCAGGCTTGTCAGCCATTAGTTGAAGCTGAGTGAACAACTGATCCCTTTAGGTTTTACAGCTGTCAGAGCGGAGGAGGGGGGAGTAGACAAAAGAAGGTGAAGGGGATCAGCCAAAGAACACATATGTATAACACATAGACACAGACAACAGTGTGGTGATGGGCAGGAGGATAGGGGGTGTGGGGGCTGGGTGGAGGTGGGCAAAGGAGGGGATAAATCAGGATATGTGTAATCGTGTCAACAATTTAAAAAAGGAAAAAAAGAAAAAAGAATCCTTCCAGGCTTCCATAGCCCTTATCACCCCTATAGTCTTGCAAAGAGTATGCTCCATAATTTGGTACTGCTTAACCTCCAAAGGCATTTGACCTTTTGATCCCTGATGTAGCATGTCTTTTACAGGTGAAAACATTAAGGTATTATTGATTCCTGAGCTTTCCAAATAATAAAATATAATGGTTGAGAGCCTGGTATCTGTGCTTGGTTTCAAATCCCAGCTCAGAAAAAGTTCAGCTCTGTGACCTTGAGCAAGTTATTGAACATATCTGGTGGGCACGAGTTTCCTCATCTCTCAAGTAAGAAGTAAAATAATCCCTGCCACTTTGGGTTTTGAGAAGTAGGATCAATGAATAAGTGAGTGTGCTCGGAATAGTGCCTGACAGATTTTGCACTCTATTGTTAGAAACCCGCTCCAGAGAAGTGCGGCACAGGGTCGTCTGCCCAAAGGGTCTGAGTCTATCTCTGGCCAGATGCCAAATTCAGGTACCGCTTATGGGCCTGTCCCTTTGATGTTCCCTCTCAGTCAAGGCTATTCCAGCTTTGAGTGTTTGAAGGAAGGCTTATGCAGCCTTGGTGTTTGGTGGCTTTCACAGCTCTTTGACAATATGATCTTGGACATGAGGAAAGAACTAAGAGTGGTGGAAAAGCCAGTCCCAACATATTAAAGATCAGAGACAAAGTGATCAAGAAGAATTAAGTGGTGTTTTTATGACCAGCATTACTTCTGTAAATAAGAAATTGTGGAGATAGAAAAGTCGTTTATGATTCCCATCTTTAGTTGTCAATTGCATGGAGGAAGGAGAATTTCACTTTTCCATTTTTATCCATAATTGATATTTTTGAAAAACTAGAAAGAGATTATTCATTTAGTCAGGAAAGGTGATGGAGCAGGAAGACTGCATTCATTCCCTTTCTTTAAATGGTCTCCTTAAGCATTGCATTGATTGCATTGGGGAAAGTAATGGGGTTTTTTTCCTATTCATATAGATTTCATACTCAGTAAAAAGCCCACGTGATTTTGAACAAGCATTGTATAGTTGTTTATTAAATTAGATATGAATGGAAATAAGTTTCAAATATAAAATTTTTAAAATTTGTATTTAAAGTAACTTTCACTAAGTTTCCACTAAGCTTGTGCTTTAGCATCGAATAGAAAACATTAACAAATCAATTTCAACATTCATTGATGGGACAATCATATAGCACTTGTAATTTTATTTTGCAACTTGGTACATATTAATAAGCTTGTTTTTTCTTATTCTTCCCATTTGAAATTTTTTTAAAAAGAAAACTCTTCATCTAATAAAATATTCTCAAAATATTTACATGCAAATACCAAAAGTATATACTTGAAATGAGGTGATTTGTTTTCATTTTTAATGTTACTAAAATAATATCAACATTGTTAATATTTAATATACTCTAACACTTTGAAACTCAGAAAACATGAACTCGAATTCCACCTTCCTATAGACTTCACTGAGACGCTCAGTGTCCTTAATCCTTAAACGGGCAATAATAGCAGGTATTCTCAAAGCATATCATAAGTGCTTTTCCTGTTGAAAAGCTTGTTTGTGACAGTTTTATAATATATGTTCCTAAATGTCCTTTTCTATTTTGCGTATTTGTGGTTGACTTGATTCCTTAAACATCAATATGGAGGCTCTGTTCCTCTAAAACATTTTTTCCTCTTTTAAGTAAATGTTACAAAATTAAGAAAGTTGCTCACTTGCATTAGCCTGTTCTCTGACAAAAATGCCCTAAAAGTGTGTCATACAAAGGGAAAATTTTGTATTCAACAGACATACTTGTATATTGAACATATGTCAAATTCATTAACATATGGGATTCCCATTACCCTCCAGTCAAATTAAATTTGCTTTATCACCCTAAAATCTACATAGAAGCAAGACAGAAAATTTTCAAGAAGTAAATATTTTATTGACGCTTTCTATTAATTCTATTAATTTGTTCTCTTCCTTCATAAAATCATCTCTGATGTTTAAACTTGTGCTAAGATTTTACATAACAAATTAAATTATTTTACACCGCTTATAAATTATTTTTATGATTTTAAATTAAATTTTATAAATTAATTTTCCCTTACGGTATCTTTCATATAAATAAAATACATAAATATCCATACATGTAAGGCTCTGACACTTGAATAACAGTTGGAAAGCTTACCTATTAGTTCAGCTAAGGCATTATTTTCAGACTTTGTAGCAGCCAATGCCTCTCGTCAGGCACAGGAAATGACACTTCCTCCAGATGGCTATGTCAGTTTGTAATATTTGTTTACCTGTGAAAAACTGTGTAATGTCTCAGACAACTCTCATTTATTTTAAATAATGCAACAGTGAAGTTGTTGTTGATAGAAAAATAAAATAAAATAGGGGGGAAATGAAGATAAGAATAAATATCTCCTGTTGAAGATATTTAAACAGAATAAACAACTAAAAGTGATTTTATGAAAGAAATGTATGAGAAGACAAAGCAAGAAGTAGAAAAGCAAGCAATTTGTTGGATTGAAAATCTGATAGTCCTATGTTTGAGGCTTCATCTTTCTTTAATTCCCCTGAGTAATGGCATGATTCTAGTGTCCAGATGAGGCCTTGCCAGTGTTTGCTTGGTGTATGCTCACAAATACTATACACCAAACATTGGACAAATGCCTTTGAAAATGAGTTTTTTTATTAATGTATTTTACCTTATCATTTGAATTAAGGATATGATTTTTGAGATAGTATGCTCATGAAACCTGTAGTGCAAGCTAGTTTTATGGTTTGTGTGCTTGTATTTGCTCTTAAGTGTAACCAAAAATATGACTTCAAATGGACTTCCTCATGCTTAGTGGCTCTAAACAGGAAAGACACAGTGGCTCTGTGTTGTTGGTCCATTTAGAAACATCTCGACAAGTTCTAGGGCCCTATTTAGAATTTTGATGTATTTTATTGTTGTTTGAGCAATCTCAAACATCCTAGCATCGTCTTGCAAGGAAAAAGATAAGAAAAGAAAGGAGTTAGCAGAGAGAGAAATGTGTTTAATATTTGCGTGTTTGAATTCATAAAATGTATTTATTAAATGGCTACAAACTGATCCTCCTCCACTTTCCACAAACCCAAAACCACACGCGTCCTTCTATTTCCTTAATTACTGGAAGACATGCATATTTTGGGACATAGCACTGCTGAAAATCAAAAGAACTGAGATAGCCATTTGTAAATTATGAGTTTACAATTACTGAAATTGTGACAAATCCTTTAAGTTGTCTTAAAATATATGGTATTAATATGTCATATGATAAGTGTATTAGCTTTGTATAATTCTTAACTAGTCTCAGCAAAGAAAGTAGATGAAAGTCATTTCTAAATAGCAAGTGAACGTATTCTAGTTTTAAGCTTAGCTACTTTCTGTAAAATTATAGTTTGGATTACAGCAATATTTTATGTTTTTTTTCTCTCTATGAAACCTAATGAAAATCCCCTGGATGTAATTCCATTAATCCCTGGAGAAGAAAAAGTGGGGCAGCATTCAGTGTAAGAGATGTGGTTGCCGTGCCAGGGACAAGATAGGCACAGTGCCTTAGCAGTGAGGATTCGACAAGGGGAACTGAGAAACAGGAGGCAAGGGTTCGGCTTGCCCTGGAGGAAATCACGTGATAGCATGCCTTCAGTTGTTATTTTCAACAATATTGAAGTAATAACACATAAGATTGAACCTTAAATTATTGACTAAGAATTTCAACATTAAAAAGCATAAGAAGACCATTACAGGATCTAAGGGTCCTCACCAAGGAAGCAATATTAATAAAATATTCATTCTTGGCAGAAAATGAGAAGGGAAGTAAAATTATGATAACCTAGTTATACTAGGAATTTGTATTAAATATTCAAAATGCTGATATTACATTTCTCTAAAGGTAATTAAGTATGTTTTGAAGGGTATTTTAAAATAAAAATTTAGCATATATACACACACTCTTTGGTCCAAATTAGTAACTTAACTCGGAAAATCCTAAATACTAAGTGAAAACTCTAAGAGTGTATTTGTTGTTGCATAGTCTAATTATACTGCTTCAATACTGAATATGCCTTGTGTGCTCATATTCCACGCATTACAGTAAGTCCTGACTCGGGAATCTGACTTTCGGAAACGCTGTCTGTGTGTATTTCTTATGCCGTGTGACACTGTTGGTATAGGTAGTGTTAAGAATATCTATTATGAAGGGACAATATTCCCTGTAATAAATGCTACCATTTATAAATGTGATTTTGGATACCATAAAAATGTGTAGTTTCATATAAATATTACTAGTACTCTAGCTGTTTTCTTAAAATATCATTTTCTGGGAAACAACATGTTATTCCCTCATGATTTATTATTACCTTGTCAGGTAACAACTCAAGTTTGTATGCTTAACTCTTATGATTATAAATTCTTCAAAACTATAAATGATGATGTATAGATTATGTATTATGAACTGTAGAGTCTAAAATGTACCTTTTAAAATTCCTACCTTAGGAACATTTGGCCCTGATAACACCCTGGCCTTTAGAACATTAAGAATAAATAAAGTCTCTGACTTCTTAAACAGCTTTTTTTTTTAAAGATTTTATTTATTTATTTTGAGATAGAAAGGAAGGGAGGGAGAAAGAGAGGGAGAGAAACATCAATGTGTGGTTGCCTCTTATGCTCCCCCTACAGGGGACCTGGCCTGCAACCTAGGCTTGTGCCCTAGACTGGGAATCGAACCGGCGACCTTTTGGTTCTCAAGCTAGCAGTCAATACACTGAGCCACACCAGTCAGGTCTTAATTAGCTTAAATGAACCAAAACATTAAGCTTAATATTTAGACAAACTTGAAAATGTTATTTATATACCTTAAACAAAAATCGTATGATTTTGGGAAGACTGAGAAGGCCAATATTAATATGTTAGTTACTCACATGTACAATGCCGGGTCCTCAGAGACTTCCATATGTAAGATTCAAATAAAGTCATTGTTAATTAATATTAACATTGATGGCTGTGTATTAAATAACTATTGGTGACTTTTGTGGAATTTTCAACTAAATTATCCAATTAATCAGTTCATTTTTGAATGTGTCTCCATGACTTTGTGATCATGATTCACATAATACACTTTCTTCTGGTGTTTGCTCTTCAGAAATCTGAACTTAAAGAGTCATGAGCAATTATGGTGACAATTGAACATCACACTGCATAGAGTAAAAGTAGAAGCTAAAAACAAGCTTGGTCCCACAGTGTCTAATGTTGCAGTGAAAACCTGTGTGTTAAGATACACGCTCCTGATGCAAATAGCAGGCATGTCTCATTCCTTCAGAACCTGGAGGAGAACCCCCCCCCAAGTATCAGTGTGGGTGGAAATGTCTTACCTACTTTTTTTCCTCCAAAACAAATGGTAAAAAGAACATTGAGTCTTAGCTCTCATTTTTATCAATACTTCCCTAAATCAGCGGATACGTTTGCTGGTGTTAACTGGAGTGCTTGAAAGTGAGCTGCTGCTCAATAACGTGGTTTCCCCAAGCAAATGACAAGGTCCTGGGATCACAACCAGCAACAAGTGAGCAGGGGGGCCACTGAGAACTGTAAGAAATAGCTCAATTCAGTTCATTCTTGCTCGTCCTGACTTATGCCTGTCAGTTATTGCATTGTATTTTGTTTCAATCCTTGTTTTGACATTCCTGTGAGAATGCGGTATTATTATTGCTACTTTAAGGAATAAGGAAACTGAGTGTCTCATTGAAGTCTATAGGAAGGTGGGATTTGAGTCCGTGCTTTCTGGGTTCCAAAGAGTTAGAGTATATTAAATATTAACAAAGTTTGTACTATTTTAATCAAATTAAAAAATAAAATCAAACAAATCACCTCATTTCAAGTGTATGATTTTGTTCAGATGTGAACAAAACTGCATGTTGCAATTAATTTGATAATGTTGCCTATTCAGTGCTAAAGAATAAGATAGATGGAAGCTTATTGGAAGTAATTTTAGATACAGATTTTTGAAATTTTATAATTGAAACACTTCTATTCATGTTATGTTAATAAACAATTGTGTAATCTTAATTTTAAAATGTAAACAATTCCTTTATTCTTCCAATTAATAAATAAGCGTTAAGTGTACCAGGCACTGAGATTAGGCATTGAATGACCAGGTAGAAAGTATCTGCTTTCAAGGAGCTTTCTGTCTAGCAATTACTATATACATACATAAGATGAATTCCAACTAAGAAAATATCAGATGGGACCTGGCCGGGTGGCTCAACTGGTTGGAGCGTAGTCCCATACACCAAAAGGTTCCAGTTTCGATTCCCAATCAGGGCTCATACTGAGGTGGAGACTTTGATCCCCAGGCGGGTGAGTTCAGGAAGTAACCAATTGATGTTTCTCTCTCACATCAGTCTCTCTCTCTCTCCCTCTCTCTCTCTGTGTGTCTCTGTTTCTGTCTCTGTCTCTCTCAAATCAATAAAAACATATCTTGAGTGAGAATTCAAAAAAGATATCAAAAAGAAAGATGAATTGTTTTGTGAAGGTCTCCCTGCATCTTAACTTAGAAGGATATAAAATTCAAAACATTATTTTGTTTATTTCTGGAAGGTGACATTACATAATGCTTTCATAGGAAGTGCCTGTGGCTTGAAATTATTAAGGAAAGATTTTGGTGAATATATAATCATAGCAAAGGGATTTAGATAGTGTTGATAGTTGGATAATTAATTTTTCTCCTAGGGAATTAGCTCTAATCTTTTTCTAGAATACTTTTTCATTAACCAAAATATTTCTATATTCCAGATGTTCTTAGTCTTTATGACAATGAAAAATAGAAGCTGAAAAATGGTTATGCATTTTTTCACTTTTATGTTTAATATAATTTAACAGTAAGTTTATATAATTTAATTTTTCAAGCTTTATTGAAATATAGTTGACATATAACATTGTGCAAGCTTAAGAATACTGTGTTGTGTTGTGCATACATTTTATGGGTTACTAAAAGCACCATTACAAAACATTAAGTAGATTAACAGTTACACTGAAGTATAGTCTTTCTCTGAATATACTCTAATCGTGTGAATTAGACCTGGACATTTGCGTTCTGCAAAATATCTGCAGACTGAGTGTGTTCAATATCCCTGAATAAGGCTAAGTTTTCTTTTTATTCATGGTTTTAACTAGTTTGCATGAATGGTTTTATAGACCATTTCTCAAAATTAGAAATAATCAGTTTGCTCCTAGCCCATGATGAGACTCATACGGCCTGTGGGTCTCATGTGGCTGTTTTTTAATATTAAATGTCAATCAGCAAATAAATATTTCAAACCTTTCAATTTCTAAAATGACCTATAAAGTGTCTTTTGAGTTTTTTTATTAGTAGTATTAATATTAGTATTATTTTCGTGCACATTTAAGTCATTTCTGATTTTTTTTTACTTTCTTTTTCTAAGGCCATTGATAAAATATTCATTAATTTAATAGTTTATCACTATGTTTTTCTTCAGAAGCATTCAAATAAATACATATATATGTAAATTAATATGTGGGTATAATGAGATAATTGGGTTTTTATAAATCTTCAGTTGCTGGGCATCATAATTAGGCTTTACCCAACTTTAACCTTTAGGTGGCAGCATTTGAGAACAGTTATGTATTGAAAGTTGCCGCCATTTACAAAAATAAATACATTGTTCAAAAGAAAGGATTTAAGATTCATCATGTGTTTTGTTGAGATCTGAGATAATCTTATCAAGCCACAGCACTGTCGCTAACTTAGGAACTTTTAAAAGTACTCTTCTATCCACAGAAGACTAATTTATTCCCATAAGAAGCCTTTTCTACTTCATTGTTTTTTACATGTTTATTCACTGCTTATGCTTTCAATGAAGACAGAGTATCTTACAAAGGATATTCCTTTCGGGGCCTTTGTCCCCAGAATATCCCCAATTTTAATGAATCTTGGTTAATTAGATGTAACTGAAAATTCTTTCTGAAGTACTCAAGATAAAAAGACATGTTCCTTCTTGTAATTTATTAGTTTATAAGTATTTTACATTGATGTATTGTAAGAAATGAGAAGGGGAAATAGAGTTTAAAACTAATTTATGTTAAGGACTCATCAATAGTCCATCTTAGTTACTGACTAGAGTCATCACAAGGGGTAAATTTTTGGGGGTGATTGACAACTCAATTGATCTTATCTCTCTTGTTTTCTTTTTCAAATTTGAGGTCAAGTAATTTTATTTCGTTATTCAAGTACATAATCGCGATCAGGCCACACATGAATAACTTCATTAAAAGATGAAGTAACACGTACAATGTGATATTTGGTTGAATTTCAGCATTTAATTTTTACAGAGGTTTATGTCGGCTTTTCCACAGTGATTAATTGTTCTTGTTGCTATATAAATTCTCTTTATATTAGAAAAAAGCCAGATTTCTTTCTTTTATTTTCTTCTATTTAGATCTTAATATATTCAAGAGAATATTTTATGGTAACTTTTTTTTAAATAGTTTTTTTTCTTTGATCTTTGTGCTTTATTGGAAAGTGTTCCAATATTTTTAATCTCATTTAAGTTTAAAAGATTTTATTAAGTGCTCATTTTATCATTAGGAGAGACTTAAAATTTTAAGTAATTAATTAAATCCAAGTCTATATATAGCTAATCCAGAGGATTAAGTGGTATATATCTGTTTATTTCTGTCTGGCTAAAAAATTAAATTCATTTGCTGAGGGTGAAGTGTTTGCTGAGGGTGAGGTAGGCTCAGACAGTAACATAGGAAATCTGACTCTCCATCTCTCCTTTCTGCTTTCCTTTCAGTTGGCTTCATTCTCACTAAATCTCTTCCAAGGAGTGGCAAAGAGGTTTCCACCACTCCTGACCAGCATCCCTGAAAGAAAAAGTATAGCAAGCATCTTTCCAGTGAACTTAGTGAAGGTTCTAGGGTGGGCCTTCACTGTTTCACCATGAGTTACATCCTCATTCCTAAACTTACCAACATGAGGAAGTAGACTCTGATTGAAGGGTCTGGGGTCCTGGGCTCCCTCAAGAGAACAGAGTTAGCATTAGCCTCATCCAAACCACATGGACTAATGCAAGAGTAAATGGTTCTCCAGGGGAAATATGAGAATGTAACAGAACCAAAATAACAGATATTATGACAGCACCTGTAAAAATTAGACAATCTGAGAGAGGAGGGGAGAGAGAGAGAGAGAGAGAGAGAGAGAGAGAGAGAGAGAGAGAGAGAGAACCAGAGGGTGGGGCAGTGATGGAAATAGAAACAAGGGTGGGTTAACTGTTCTTGAATCTCATTATGATCACACAGTGAGTATATAAATCAAACACTGATGAATAAAGCCATCAATAATAGCCATCAAGAAAGACAATTAACTGAAACCAACATGATTAGATACAACACGAGTTTTTGGATAGAAGTCAAACCTTGGTTCTTGAACATCTTGGTTCTGAAACAATTTGGTTGAGGATCAAATTGTCCACAGAAAAAAAGAGTCTCAGTTATCTAACAAAACTTCAGTTTCCAGTTCTCTACCTGACAAATTTATGCTGATACCTGTGTGATCAGTCTCCCAGGCAACAAAGGAGATTCAGTTTTTGAGCAAATCACTTCTCAAACAGTTTTCCGGAACTAATTAAGTTCTAGAACCGAGGTTCCACTGTTAATACTTGTTAGTATAGATTCTAAAGTTATTTTACTATCTTTAAAATATTGATAGTTTTGTGCTAAAACATTTGTAACAATTGCCTATTCTAAATATTGCCATAATAAAAGGCATAGCTCATATTATTAAAAGATGTATCATATAAGAATTACATGCAAATATAATTGTTGTAAAAGCAGTGATGGGAAAGGCAAGTATCCTCTAAATTGGAGTGGTTTAGGGTAGAATATTCAAATTTTCCAATCTGCTTTATTTATGATCAGTAAAGAGCTATAATGTTTTGTGTAAAAGTCAGTTTTCTATTAAGCAAGAAGGGAATGTAATAAAACATTGCTTTTTATAAATATTAAATGAAATGTTTCAGCACAGAAACACATATACTGAACATTTTCACTTCCTGGTCATGAAATAAATGGCAATTTTGTGATAAATAATGAAATTATAAGTTAACTTCTAAGAGTTTTAGCAACAGAAAAACTAAGTGTTTTATATATATTTAACGATAAAGTAAAAGTAGGATTCAGTATATTCTTTAAAATATAAACATATCAGAACTTTTCTGGACACATCTAAATTAAAATCCTTTGTTTTCATCTTGTGACTGACTGCTTTAGAATGCAGTTATGATAATAGAATAGAAGGGAGTGGGGTGGAGGAGTGGGGAGGGAGAAAGAAAAAAGTGAAGGGAATGAGTAAGGGAGCCTGTGAACACAGCGGGGCAGATGCTCCTCATTCTCAATGACAGAGTTATTCAGTTACTTGCTTTCCTGTCATCACAATAGTTTTATTTCTGTGAATCTGCTATTTCCAAATTTTAAAAGAGCCTTGTGTTGACAGTCTTTAGTTTTCTGAATTCCTTTATATATATTGGTATCGAAAAATATTAGCAGAATGAGAGAATTAAGCATTTCAAAGTATTTTTTTTCATGAGTTTTAGCTCATGCATCATCCAAGTCATTTCAGGTCCTAGGTTGAGCTTTATGTTCACGTTGTTTTGGGACAAATGAGGCAAAGTGGATATTGAGGCTTTTCACTCTTTCTTTTAACACTTGGACCCAAGTCAATTGCATTTAAACCGTGTCTACCTAACAGAGTAAT
This sequence comes from Desmodus rotundus, assembly GCF_022682495.2. Lineage (NCBI taxonomy): Eukaryota > Metazoa > Chordata > Mammalia > Chiroptera > Phyllostomidae > Desmodus > Desmodus rotundus. The sequence continues at coordinate 28,177,901 of NC_071397.1, forward strand.
AAACTGTGAGATGCAAACCAATTTCAGTAAAATGGGTGTCATAACGCCTTTCTGATAGTAGCGAGGTATGATCAGACTGCTTGAAACTATGTAAAACAGAGTGATTTCTAAATCAGAGGACATAGTTTTGTTATCAGTAGCTTTGGCATGTCAAAGATCCTGACCTTTGACTTCCAGATTAGCGAAGCCGCTGCCTTGGGATGAGGGAGGGTGGTAAGCTGTCCTGGATGATAACTCAGCATCCTGTTATGTGAATCAGAAGGACAGGCTGCCCCATCTGATAATAACTTCTGCAGCTCAAGCAGACATGGCAATGGTCGTCATGTCAAAGATGGCCAGTGTCTTCTCTGCTACACGGACTGTGTTCTATTTCCTATAGAATCACATAATGTTATCAATTTAACAGAGGAAACGTGTCAGATTTTTTTTTCCTGAAGTGTAAAAATTCTTACACAGGCAAAGCTTTTATTGCATTCTATTCACTTTTGCTGCCCCACCCTCCCAAAGCATTCCCTTTCATTTTGTCCCACAACACCTGTGTGTCAAGCTGGCTGAGTATTCTGTGGGTCCAGAGACAACCATTAACCTCTGTTAACTCACACTACAGTATAAAGAAATACCAAGTCATTGTTCCTCAAAGGGCTCGAACTCTCTAAGGGAGACATTTAAAGAAGAAGCCGGAGGGGACTTTGGAATTTAAATCTAGGGTGGGGCATTTGTTACAGAACACTTACAGAAAAAAGAAAATTAAAAAGGCCACCATCCCCCCAAACAAATTAATATAGTTTATTCATATATTTAGTGTATAAATATTGTCTGCCTATAATTTTCTAGGCACTCTTACTGATGTCCTATTTTCATCATAAAAATAATTTGTATCTTAAAAAAAAGACCAATGAATATAAAGCTAATTGAAAGTTCAATACTATCTGTATCAATTTTGTGAGACATTAAAAACAGAGTGAGGAAAACATACATTTTGCGTTTTTTAACTGGGCTTTTATTGTTTGGAAAATATGGGGAGAAACGGGGTTCCCCTGTTCACCGGGAAAGCTCCATGCACCCAAAGGGCTAAGAGGATGGCACTCCCCTGCAGGATGAGGGGGGCTGGGCTGGTATGTAGAGTAACCCTGCCACAGCACCAGATCTTGAACTACCTTCCTCCTGGAGTCATTTAAAAGCAATTGGAAAATACAACCTGGATTTTTTACGTATTTTTTTGTTAAATTCACAATTTTGTTTTTGATAAAACACAAATCTTTCCTCCTTGCCATCTTTTCTTTATGTTTCAGGCTGATCTCTCTTAAAAGCCAGCCTATCGATTATACCCCTCTCCTACTTTTCAGTCTTCAGGACTGAAGTCCAAACCTGTGCTTGGTCTCAGGACAGGTTTATTAGTGTTTGCCACAAGGCTCTTTAAGATTTCATCCAGGGCCATTCTTCCAGCCCCATCTGAAATTTTTCCTCTCCATGCTCATATCCTATTACTTTGGTGTTTTTTTTATAGTTCCACCTACACAGCATGGGAGTTTTTTATTAAGTGCCCCATCTTTGCCAGCTTAATTCCTTCTCGTTCATCAGAATTCGCTTTTCAATAATGTCTTCCTTAGAAAGGCTTTCCCGGTGGCCCAGTAGCACACCCCCAACATTCCACCGTAGCCTCTTTTCATAGATCAGTGCCCCTAGTGCATATTATCACAGTTGCTGTATCACTTTCTGTTAAGCATTTAGCTCCATGAACGCAAAAATGGAATTTGCTTTGTTTAATGCTTAGCACAATGCTGGCACACAGTAGGTGCTTCATATATGTTGAATGGGTAAACTATGTTCAGTTCAGTATATATTTCCGGAGTGAGCATTGGTGTGCAAAGCACTGTTCTGTGCAACACAAGATGATAAGAGGCATTCCTTCCCTTCACGTAGCTTTCCATTTAGTACGCGTAGGCACGTGGGGATGCTGTGACCCACATTTTATTGTAAGGCAACGCTACAGCGGCCGACAAGAGCCAGTCATGAAGAAATGGTTCGGGGGGTTTAGTCTCCGATATCTAAGACCTGTTATCTTGGAGATGGAGTTCGTTGCAGGATATTTTCATTAGTGTTTTGGAAGGTAACTCTCTTTTAATAGCTAGGTTTAATTAGCTTTTTTGATAAATGGTTTTGTTTCCTTTATGCTTGTGTTTCAGTTTAAAGTAGTAAAAATGATAATCATATTCGTCTGTTCCATACTGGATTCAACAAAATATTTCATGTACATTTTAGTGTTATCATAATTGTGGGTTTTATTGTTAGGCAAGTTACATCCAGATTTTGTGTATAGTCTGTGATTATAATAATCCATTCTTAATTACTGTGTGAAGTCCATGAAATCGTTTTTGTACATTATTACATCCTCCTAGGTGTTGATAAACTAGATTCATTAGCAATCTTTAATGTTCTTTTAAAGGTTATCTGACTTTGACTTAGAAATGTTACATTCTCATTCATTTCATAACTATTTCTCTAATGTTTTTTCTAAACCCGGGACATAATATACATCTTATTTCCACAGAAAATTATACATATTATCAGTAATTGCTCTATTACCACAAGGAAAAATGTATTTAGATTGTAGACTCCCAAGGTATTTCAAAAAAATCTTTTGAAGTAATGATTCAATATTGGTAATGAATGCAGTTTGCATACAAATAATAGTTATTATGCTTTTATGTATAACATTTAAGCCACAGGATACTGAAGTCCTCATTTCCTGTTGGGAGTTTTCCATGTAACTATAGTACTATTCTTCTATCTGAAGAGCTACAGATTTCCGTTTTACTGCGTTAGACATATAGTGGAATGATAATGCTTTGGTGTGATTTTTAAAAAGTTATTATTTCAAAGGTCTTGAAAGGATGATATGCTTCCTTCACACTGCATCATCTCATTCTATTCTGTGATAATATCCTGTATAATTCTCTAAGTTAAAGTTTACTCTGTGGATGGGCTCACCCTCTTTCTTTTCAGTGTCCCACAGACTCCTCCCTTATCTTGTGACTGCAAAATCTCAACTGTGGTAATTTATACAAATTACTTCAGGTATTATCTGTGGTAACAGAGATTTCTTCCTCTTCCCTTCTTTTACTAAAAACAAGTTTATACAACACCTAAAGAGGGATTTTGAAAGACGGTATTACTAAAGAAGCCTCCAATGTTTATTTTCCTGGAAGACCAACAGTAAGCACCTACTCCCATTAATTGACACATCTAGACAAGACGTATTTAGACAAGAGTACCCAAGGAATTTGAGCATGTAGAATGTTTTCTTAAAAGACATTCTGTTCCTCCTTAGCCCCCCACTTGAAGATCACAGATATAAAATACAGTGCTTAATCTCAGAAAGTTTATAATCTAGTTGGGTAGAAAAGGCATGAACATGTGAAAAGTTAATTAACCATAAAGGATTTAAGTAACAGTTCAAAACAATACCAGAGGAACTGTCATAAGCAAGCCATATATAATTGCTTAATCAATTGAGCAGGGAGTGATTTGTTAGAAGTCCATAGTGGTCAGGGAATTTTTTTGGAATCTTGAAAAACTGGCAGAATTTGAATGCCTGAAAGGTGGATTTATGACATCTCAGGACTAACACGGTGGTGGAAATTATAAAAGGGACACTTGGAAGATGTTTTCGGGTGACTTCAATTTGATGAAATAAGAGAAGGCCAAACCTTGGTTGCCAAGAATGTGGAATGTCTGCCTTTAGAATTTGTACATCATTCTGTAGGCCATCGAGACCCAGTGTAGGCTTTGGAGTAGGCAAATATTAGAATCAAATTGACATGTCAAAAGTATCTAGTGAAAGCCTTAACAAAGGGATTGGAAAGAAGAAATGGTCATCATACCTAGAAGCCAACACTAAGAATCCTGGCCTGAGTCAATCAAGGGCTAGGGTTTAGATATGGAAATGGGAAAGGAGGAGTATTTTTTAAATCAAATGGAAGGAAAGAAAAATAGGACCAGGTAATTGTTTGAATATGAAACTCAAAGAAAAGTGAGGAGTCCAAGAGAACAGAAATGCATACTTCATAAAAGTGGGAAATGGTTTTTGTGACTGTTTAATCAATTGGGATATCTGATGAACTTTGTTCGGTAAATTAATAAGAACAGTATTTTCCAGTAAGATACATAGCTTACATATCAACTACAAATGCCACTTTTAGCCGACCGTTTCACTCTCTAGTTGTAATACTATGTAAGAGCGCCAATATATCCCCACTGTTGTCAAATACTGGTATTTTAGGCTTGCTAGTAGAGCAGGCTAGCAGTTACCTTTTCTGACATTGTTTACCTACGTCTCACTAATATTTTTCATACAGCTGAAGTGCAATACTTATTACCTAGTGGCCATACCTCTTTCATATAACCCCCATGAGGCTCTCTCTAAAGGGTGTAACTGGGTCAATGATTACTCTTTTGAATGCTCTAACTTTTCTATACCCAGAAAGTAAAAGTAGAACATTGTGAGAAATATGGACTGTCTCACATATCCACCTTCTTTCTCTTTATTTAATAACAGCTTTGTAAAATCATAGTTAGACCTAAACACAGTTTATTTCCACACAATGAGTCATGGTTTAATCAACTGTCTGCAACCAAAATATCTTGTGTATTTTTAAGCAGTCTTTCAAACTGCTTCTTAAAAATAAGTATCTTAAAATTAATATAGATTAAACAAACTGAAAAAGATTGAAATGAGCCATAATTTTATCATCTAGAGATAACCACTAGTAATATGTTAGCATCAATCCCCCAGCTTATTTCCTCTGCATTACATAAATAAAACTTTTTGTTCCAGAAATGCTGACTTGACTTTATTTACTGAAAATATGGTAATTCCAGGTGTGCTATTGTATGACCTGTTTTTCTCAATGTCTAATTAGTTGTGAATGTCTTTTCAATGAATATTATAAACAGAATCATCCCTATAACTTCTATGAAATTTTACTTTAGTAACCTTATATTATAGTTCTTATGTTTAGATGGTTCTCAATATTTTCTACTATAAATACTGTTATTGTAAAAATATATGCATACTCGCACATATAAAATATAGAAGTACTTTATTAAAACACCTTTATTAATACATATACACATAAATACACTACACACACATATGATGTCTGTCCAGAAGGTATCCAGCCATGTAATATGAAAAATAGAGATATGTATTAAAGAAGATACAAGACACAAGAAACATTGCACATAGGACAATGGCACCTCAGTCCCCTTCAAAGTAGGCACCTAGGGCCCCACCTCACACAGTTCTCCCAAACAGCATCAGCTGCCCCGTCCTATTTTCTTGAATCTATCTCATCGATGGTCTGAAATCTCTTCCCTTTCAAAGGTAATTTTAGCACTGGGAAAAGCCAGAAGTCGCAGGGTGTCAAATGGGGCCTTTAGGGAGGTTGAGTCACCTGGGTGATTTGATGTTTCACTAAAAAACTCTGAGTGAGATGTGATGCATATGTGGGTGCATTGTTGTGATGAAGCTGCCAATCACCATTAGCCCATAGCTTTGGCCTTCTGAATCATCTAAATACTCTCCAGGGAGGAATGTTCAAGCCTCACAGAAAATTTGATGCAAATCCATTGCTCTACCCTTCAGTCACTTTGAGTGCAACAGCCACAGAGCACACATGCTCACTCAACAGCGTCTACTACCCCCACTGACTAGTACAGTGAAGTCATCATTGTTCCCACATGCACATTCCAGTCCATTCTCCTTGGCTGCCTGGTTACATCGATGCCATGCAAACTGTTCTTGTTATGTTAACAATCAATGGCTGGATTTTCTCTGGCAGTCTCTCTCTCTCTCTCTCTCTCTCTCTCTCTCCATATATATATAGACATAGACATATATATATATGAATACAGGTGTGTATGTTCACACACTTGTCTGATTTTTTTTCTTAGAATAAATTCCTATAAACAACTTTGCTGGGTAAAAGTATAATTTTAAGTCTGGTCAAACATATTTTCAACCTGCCTTATAGAAGTCAATTTTCATCCCCAAGAGAAGATATAAATAATCATTTCCTCACTCTTTTAACAATGAAACAATGAGCAGTCTATTAGCTAGAACATATATCTCAGGGTTTTAATTTGAAGTTTGCAGGTCGCTTGTAAGTGAACATTATGTGCCTCTGTTTACTGGTCATGCGCACTTTTCCTTTTTGGACTCCTGTGCATATTCTTTGCCCATTTTCCATAAATGTTCAAACCAACTTCTTAATTAATTTGTGATCATCACCCAAACCAAATAGTTTTAAAAGATTATTGAAACAATTATTTTTATATCAATTTTTATATTACAAAAATAATTATCTGTGTCATAGCAAAAAATCCAGAAACTAAACACCTGGTCTTTAACATTAATAGTGCAAATTCCATTAAGCTGTTTATTTAATATCTGTTTTAAATAATTAATAAGTAGTGATGCTTACCAACATTATCTTATATAATTTATTTTACTGTTTTTATGGGTATAACCTTTATAAAAAGTACAAAAAATATATCAAGATAGATATTTCTTGTAAAAGACAAAAAGGTTAGTGGCAGCTCTATACCACCAACAAAGGGAAGCTTATTTTCACTAATGTCTGAACAAGCAGCATAATTTGGAAAAATTCAAGTTAGTATGAATAATCACAAAAATTGAAATTTCCACTCCCACACTTAACGGGTAAAAGGAGCTGAGTTTTTATTCTTCTCATATTGGCGCTCCTTTCCAAGTGCTATGCTTACTGCCTGCCGAAACAGTGCCTTCCAGTTTCTGACACAAAATCTTAGTTACTTAAAAGAGTGAACACAATCCTTAGTTACTTAAAAGAGTGAGAACATTTATCCTTCTCATAACTAGGTGTGTAGGTAGAAATGTTAGTATGGGGAACAATTTGAGACTGACAGTGGGAGATGAGATTACGTTGGTGTTCACTGACCAATTAGTTGGGAACAGAGGAGACCAGCGTAAAAAGAAAATACTTCTGCAATACATGTATAACCCACATCTCAAATTTTTACAGATCAATGACAAAAAATGGTTTATTAGCAGTGTAATATTTTTCATGTGCTAATAAGAGATATGATCATGGTCTGAAATGGTTTAATCCATAATTAACCGTTGAATTCATTCATGAAAATAAGTTTTTTATATGATTATGGAAGAGTTGACCATGTATAATCAAACTGTCCAAAAGTACAAATTATTTTAGTCTCATTATTTCCTCAGTTGATGTTTATTTGTCAGGTGTCAGACACACGTTTTCGGTGTCAAATACTTGACAAGAGCACAGCTCCTGCCCTCCACTTACACTGAAATTGAGAAATCGAGTACAAAAAAAGCCAGTAAGTATTTATAAAATATAAGGAAGAGTAATGATAAGCACTATGAAGAAAAATAAAGCACAATAAGGGGACAGAGAGAAGTAGAGGCTCTGATTATTGTACTAATGGTCACTGGTGATCATTTTTTGGAAAGGATATGTAAGTATGGCCCTGGGAGAACTCTGCACATATCTGGCGTGCAATGCTTTTAAGACAATGCTTTGACACAAGAGCAAATGGGGAGGCCTCAAAACAGAGGTGTGCTTGGTTCTTACCAAATTCAAGGATTATTTGGAATCCATATTACTTCCTCATTTTCTTATTGAATTAATGTTTCATAGGTAACATCAAATTTAATAATTGGCCCAAATGGTTAGAAAGTATGAAACATGGAAGTTATGTTCATAACTCTGTTAACATAACATAATTATGTTAACATAATTGTTTTTAGACACACTGATTTTTTTTAATGTTAGAAATGACCCAAAGTTAAAGCCTGGTAGAGGTAGATGTCAGGGGAAAGATAGGGTCAATTAGGAAAGGTAGGATAGTGGGATAAAAGTATAATTGGTTAGTGTATAAATTTAAAAAATAATTTAGTGGTGTGACTGATGAAGGACCTGTATAATCTAAATAAATCAGCATTTTTCGGCTTATCCCAACATTCAAATTGGAACTTCACCTCAGCTCAGCATCTTTATTTCCAGGATTTAAGGTACAATAATAATAATATTAACAACAACGTAGCATTTTAGAACAATAACTCTTCAAAAAGTTATATTCATATCTGGTTCCTGAATTTTATTGATGGCTAATTAGCCTGAGACCATGAGCATGTATGGTGGCACCTAATGGGACCAGTTGTATATGATATCTATATCTTAGACCATATGCTGTTTGTTGCTCCAGAATGTATCACATAACTCTTCCTGGCATCTAAATGAGCAGCAATGACCTTGTCATGGAGCATGGAGCATGGAACTTGTCATTAGCATTTGCAGATTAACCCAAAATAATGAAGTATAACTTACATATTCCTTTGTATTTAGTTATTTATCTTATATATAATTATATATAAATAGTATTAAATTTATATGTAGCTATAAATAGTAAGTGCTGTTGTAAAACTCTATATGTGACTATCAACCAATTATGAATTTCAAATACAATACTTCAAGCAATTTCTCCTAAGTATATGGAAATAATAAAACTTCAATGATATTTTCTGTATATCTTATGATTTAAATGATGGGGGTATTTCCTTCTTGAAATCTCTTCTTCCAATAAAGTCCCAAGAAAACCATAGTACACTTAAAGATGTCAGCCTGTCTGATTTTCATTGAGTGCCGCCCATCCAGAAAAGCGTGCTATGTATGCAAGAGCAAACCACGATGTTTATATTCTAAGGCGTTCATTGTGGGCTGAAGAAGTTGAAAATTGAAATCTTGGCAGAGGTTGACTTATTCGTAGGTACAGTGTCTTGAGAATCTCACATATGATGTTTAATTTATTTTTAGCAAATAATCTGGCCCTGAAAAAACAGAAAATGTTATGCTTTTTTTTTTTACAGGTAAGAACAGTACATGTGAGTAACCCCAATAGACTGAAGACTTCAGTTCTCACTTTCACACTCTTTAAAATTGTTATACAGTACTTGAGAAACTTGAAAAGGACATTAGATTTATTTTGATACCTAGATAAATCAAAGCTGGATATTTCTTTACAGCTACAATAATATCTGTAATAAATTTGAGGATATTTGTGTCTTCTACTTAATTCAACTAACAAATACTCTAGATGCTGCCTGGGTTATAAATATGTGTTTGCTATTCTTGTTCCTAGAGATCACATTGTATAAAACGTGAGTAAACTATAATACAAAAAGAAAAATCATAAGCTCAAGAAATAAAAGACATTAAAAATTGTACTTGGAATTAGAGAAAATACAAGGTTTTGAATCTAAAGAATAACTTCAGAGAGCTAGTAGCATTCACAATGGGTCTGAAGTAAAGGAGAGATGAGACAATCATCTCGTCCATGAGAATCCATAAAGTGGGGGTGAGATATTTAGTAGATGGAAAGAGGATAGCACAAGCAAAGTCTGAGGATGAAATGCATGGGATAGTTTCCCTGAATAGCAAACAAGCTGGGAAAGAAGAGTAGGTAACAGTAAAATGGGAAATTCAACTTTATTTTTATAATAGTACTGGGAAAACTATGTATCTTTGAGCAACAAGTATTCCTGAACACCTTGCTTGAAACTTTAAGAAGATTAATCTACCAATGCTGATTTGGAATGAATTTATCAGGGAAATTACAACAATAACCTAAGCAAAATTAATTAGACAATATTGGAAACTACAGTATGTAAGAGATATTATGAAGGTCGATTATCTATAATTAAGCAACTATTGCATACCTGCCAATGTGGGAAAGGAGGAGTGCAGATAACCTAAATCTGGTAACTGAGAGATTGATAGAGCCGTTAATAAAAAATAGAGGAGTCAGGATAAGTAAATAGTCATGAAGAAAATCAATGCATTTACGGCCACCCTGAATTTAAGTTGCCATCCTTACAGCTCTGTTAAGTTGACAACAGGCTGCTGGAAAGCTGTGTCCGGAACAGAGGAGGAGCAAAAGGAAGGTGATGGGGAAGGAAGGCAGAGTAGTGGAAGAGTCAGGAATGTGAGGAATGTGGATGAGGAAGCCAACAGCGGCCATCCAGCCGGCAGAGTCTGCAGAGAGATGGAGGGACAGAGGACTGGAGACCAGGGAGACACAGATGGTCTGAGTTCCAGAGCAGCACTCCTGGCAAGGACATCCCTGCAAGGATGGAAATGCTCTCTTCTGTGCTGTCCACGGTGGTGGCCAGCAGCTACATGTGGATTTTGCAAAACTGAATTTTAATTATTCTTAGTTTAGGTAGCCACTGTGGCTAGTGGCTACTGACATGACAAGTACCATTGTAGAGACTTTTTAAACACTGGTCTCAATGAAATTACTTTTTCACTCAGCTACCAAGTGACATCCCTAAAATATAAATTGGAGCATGTCCTTCCCCTGCTTAAAATTCTCTAGTGGCTCTTTGGTGACTGGGAATAAGATCCAAATTATTGAATCATGACTAAAAAGAGTTCATTTCCCCCAACCAAAGCTTCAGCCACATCAGCCAAGTTTCAACAGGCTGATCCTTTTCCAGGTCAAGGCCTTTGTCCTTGTTACTCTAATGCGTCCCTCTATGTCTTCCTATTTACACGCTCACTCTTTTTTTTCAGCCTTTCAGGCCTCCATTTACATGTCACTCATCAGAGAGGTCTCCCTTGAGCCCTTTATCTAAATCAGCCAGATTGTCCCATTTATTATTCTTCAATTCAGCACTCAGTTTATTTTCTTTATACCCTGATCGTAATTTTTTCTCATTTATTTATTTCTGTTGACCTCCCTTCCTGGACCAGAACTCCCTGAGGGCAGGGATCCCGTGTGTCCTCTAGTTTTCCTGCCTGTGCCAGTGCCTGGCATTGCTGCCCATGCAATGAGTAGTGGTTAACTGGGTACCAAACACCAAAACACTGCCTGCTGAAAGAAGATGTAACTACTAAACTGAAGTTTTCACAAATGATTTTTTGTTGTTAAGTAACTCCATTTTAGCAAATAAAGAAACTTATAAAAACAGGTTGTATAATATATACTTTGAATAGTCAATTTAACCAGGAGAAACTAAAATAAAATCAGTTGAAATACACAGTTTAGATAGTGCTCGTTGGGGAAGAATGTTGCTAATTTCTATACCTCTTAACGCCTCAAGTCAAGAATTCTGAGCCCACCTGTTTCCACCCAGCTTCTTCCTGCACCAGAGGAAGATTTTGGAGGACTCTCCCAGTGCCTGCCTCGGACCTTTTTCTTTGAAGTTCTAAGACCTTTGAAAGCACTGGATAATTTTCGCTCAGGGTCTTTTCTTGGAATTGTCAGTAATAATGGAATGTAGACACTACTATTATTGCCATGAAGAAAACAAAAAATAAAAAATAAAACCTCATTCTGTTTGTCATTTTAATAAGACGGGATCTGTTGCTACTTGGAGATGCGTGGGAAATGCAGACAATTTATCACCCAGATGCAGAGTTGTGTACTTGCATTGCATGAGTGAGATACAGCAGTGAGTGGCCTGTTGAACTGCTTCCATTACTTACGTAACCAGAAATGACATTTTTCATACATTTGTATTCCACTAAGAATGAAGCTGATGGTGCAGCATTTTTAAGTTTATAATATAAAAGACTTATCTAAGATAAATCTTTTAAAAATTAAACATAAAAAGAATGACATATATGAATATCAGTATTTTTCCTCAGCATTTAAAATACGGGTTTACTCCATTACCATTTATCCCCCTTATGCTCCCCTCACCCCATAAGCACAACACTGCTGTTCATGTCCGTGAGTCCTTTTTCCTCCATGCCTCCACCCTCTAAGCCTCACCTTCCAGAGCTGTCATCTTGCTCTCCATCTATGAGTCTGTCTCTATTTTGCATGTTAGTTCAGTTTGTTCATTAGATTCCACATACAAGTGAAACCATATGGTATTTGTCTTTCTCTGACTGGCCTATTTCACCTAGCATAATGTTCTTCAGCTCCATCCATGCTGTTGCAGAGGATAATATTTTCTTCTCTTTTTACAGCCAAGTAGAATTCCATTGTGTAAATGGCCCATAGTTGTTGTATCCACTCACCTACTGATGGGCACTACAGAGGTCAGCTTCCATATCTTTGTGATTATCAATAACGCTGCAGTGAACATAGGGGTGTTTATGTTCTTTCAGTTTGGTGTTTTGAGTTTCTTTGGATAAGTTCCCAGAAGTGGAATTGCTGGGTTGTAAGGCAGTTCCATTTTTAATTTTTTGAGGTAACTTTATTCTGTTTTCCACAGTGGCCGCACCAGTCTGCATTCCCACCAACATTGCACAAGGGTTCTTTTGTCTCCTTATCCTCGCCAACACTTACTGTTTGTTGATGTATTGATGATGGCCATTTTGACAGGTGTGAGGCGATATCTCATTGTGGTTTTAATTTGCGTTTCTCTGATGATTAGTAGTGACATTCAACATTTTTTAATGTCTATTGGCCATATGTATGTCCTCTTTGGAGAAGTGTCTATTCAGGTCCTTTGCCCATTTTTTAATTGGATTATTGGTTTTTTTGGTGTTGAGCTTTATAAGTTCTTTGTAAATTTTGGATATTAACCCTTTATTGGATGTGTTGGTGAATATGTTCTCCCATTCTGTGAGTTGTCTTTTCATTTTGTTGATTTTTCCTTTGCTGTGCAAAGGAAAATCTTTTAAGTTTGATATAGTCCCATTTTTTTTATTTTTTTCTTTGGTTTCCCTTGCCTGAGGAAATATATCAGATTAAATATTGCAGAAAAATAAATTTAAAAATAAAAATAAATGAAATAAGGGTTTATATCTACTGATAAAAAAAGAAAACCTATCTCCATGACAGCCAGCATTTTTTTCCGTGTTATGCTTCCTGTTTTACTACTATCAATGTTGTAAAAATAAAAAATAAAAAAGAAGGAAGGAAAAGGAAGGAGGAAAGAAAGTATGATTGAAAATGCTAGTACAGAGTTTTATTTCCAAAGTATGAGTTTTTATCTCTCAAGTATGAGTTTAATGAATGCTGCTTATTTTCAAATATCAGTTAAAAATTAAATTCCATGTATTTAACTTTTTATGTTGATGTATAGTCTCCTTGTAAATCCAAGGGAAGTAAAATTGGATTTTAAGAACAGATTATATTTCTAAATTTAACTTTGTTCAAATACTTATATATCTTCCTACATTTGAGGCTTAGTCCAATATCCAAATGGATGACTACAGAAGGCAGTTCGAACAGCATAATTTTTTTTTAATGTGGATAGATAAGTATAGAAAACATGTGATATATTTTAAATAATATTTTAATAATATAAAGATAAGCTTCTAAAATAAATAATTGTCCCCAAATGATAGATAATCTTATGAATCATACTATAAAACAACTTTTTACTTTAAGTATTTTTCTAATATTTTTATCTTCTCATGGAATTGACAATAGTCATTCCATGACCCATTGTTTGGCAGGCAGTTCCTATTAAATTAGATAATCATAAAACCTTCCCACATAAGAATACTGTATTTTCTGGCTGATGTCTGACATTGAAGAATGAAAACAAAGTGGGTCTTTATATGAGCATTCTGAGTGAGAACTTGGGACATAAAAAGGAGACATACTGTTTGAGCTATGTAAGGGATTTTCCGATATAATTGTTGAACTTCCTCAGTGTTTATTCTGGGGAATGATTCCTGTACTATGTGAGTTACAAAGTTTATATCATTAATTTGTTGCTAGAGTGTACATACTTAGGTAGAGAATTTGAGAAAATAAAAGGCAGATAACTCTCAAATGGGGGAAATTATAGCAAGAGTCTTCAAAAAACTGTTTGAAGACTGTTTTCTTTATTTGGCTCCTTTGCCAAGAGGAGCATGTTAGAAAGTACATAGTTACCTTGTGAACTCATGTTGTGTACTCAGGTGGATTGGTAGTATGAAAAAATTGTGTTAATGGCCTCTGAAATGCAGATGAAGTGATTGCTTAGATATCGCTAAGCAATCTGTTAGCAAAACACTAACTCATTCTGATCGCAAAAACATAAATGAGCTTAAGGAATATGCGGTGTGCCCCAGTAATTTTGGCATAGACATTTCACTTCAAATCATAAGAATTAAGATACAAGTTTCATTTGTTTCTTGAAATTACTATTAATCCACCTACTACATGAATTAACATTTTTTATTTCAGTGTTCAGTACATATAATCAGACAAAATTCAATTCTTTATTATTTGGTAATCTGCATGTTTTAGGTTATTGAAAACATCACTGTGGAAAAAAACATTGCTGTCAAAATTAAATGGCGATGGGAAGAGACTGGACTTGGGGTGGTGAACACACAATACAATACATACATGATATAGTACAGGATTGAACACCTAAAACCTATGTAATTTTATTAACCAATGTCACCACAATAAATTCAATTAAAATTAAGATTTCATAGGTAAATGGAGTTAATAATGGGAAAGATTAATTGCTGTGGTGTTAAACATATTTACTGAACACAGGAAACATTCTAGAAAGCATCCTTTTCTGAAGCAAATTATATTCATTAGCATAATAATCCTAACCCAGACACAGGACTCTACTTTTTCCCTAGTTCAGAAAATATTCCTTTGGCTTCACTAGCTGCCGAATCTATGGAGATGGATTTTTTACCAAGTTCAATTCTTATGCAGGCTACTTGTTGAAGAATTTGAAGCAAGTCATCCTGACTTGAAATATAATGTCTTTTGCACTTGCATTTTCCTTTGTTTTATTTTTACAAGTCTCGTGGAATGTGTGGTTAGTGTCAAGGATTTTGCAAATTTTTGTGATGCTTTAAGAGGAAGGGTATCTTTCTGAGTCTGGGGCTCGAGAATTCACCAAGAGGGTAGAATTGAACAGATGTCTCTAAGTGCCACTCCCTACTTCTGATGGGTCCTGTAAGGTGGAAGGAGGGTGGTACTTGTCGTTTGCTCCTATTTCAGGGAATAAACTGAACTTCTTATGCATTGGAATATTTCATATCTTAAAATGGGAGGATATAAATGTAAAGTCTTGCTCTCTCAAAGCTTATTAGTAAAAGATTAATGTACTATACACTATGCTTTCTAGTGATTCCTGATGGGTAATCACCAAGCAACTCATTAAAAAAAAAAAATCAAGATCCACAGCAGATCAGTGAAATCCAGTGCCCAGAATTGGGGGCCTGGGAATTTAAGTGATGTCATTTTTCTGCTGAATGAATACATTCTCTTTTTTCTTTATTTATATTGTTGATACTGTTATAGATGTCCCTCTTTTTCCCCAGTTTGCCCACCTCCACCCAGCACCCACCCCACCTTCTCTCTGGCCATCCTCGTATTGTTGTCTGTGTCTATGAGTTAGGCATATATTGATACGTCCTTTGGCTAATCCCTTCACCTTTGTGTATATCCTTAATGAAACAGTTTGTTTTATTAACAAAACTGATCTGAACTGCAGACAGAAAACTTATAATTAGGTAATAGTTTAAAAAACATGATTATTTGTTATTAAAAGAAATTATAGAACTGAAGGCAAATAGCAAAACAAATATAAGTGTTATATCTTTGTATGAGCAACAATTTCATATGGGGAACTTAAAGTTCTGATATGAGGACAACAGCCAAAAACAGTGTTAGCACGGCCTTTCTGTGGGTTTAAAGATGACTGGAACTGGAAGCTTCTCTGAAATGGAACTTACACACTTAATAACGAACAGCAGAAGTACAGGGATTCAGCACAAGTGATACTTGAAAGCAATACCTCTCCTAGAACTTGGTGACTGACAGCCAAAAATCACATAGAGTTTAGAAAAAATGTGTATAAAAGGAATTGAGATTTCTAATAGTTTCTGAATGGCCTGTATGTTCTGATTCCTACTATACAGAGGGAAGACCAGATGAAAAACTCAAATTATCTTGGGACCGCAGTCAGAGATTTTCATGAAGGGAAGCAGAAGTTCCTTTTTCTTTCTCAGCCTAAGATTGTTCTCAGCTATAAAGAGAGAGTGAGGAGGAAATAATTAATTGAAAACATTTATATTGACAATACTAAACTTATGGTGCAAACCAATAAAATGCTGAGTATAATTTTGCTTTAGTCAAGAACCAGTTCTTTTTTTTTTAATTGACTATAAGTTCTCCAGACTCTTACCTTCCTGTCTTAATTAATCATACTTGTAAAGGCAAGATACCATAGGTATGTAACTTTTTTCCCCATAGGTATGCAACTTTAATAGACACAAACTTGTTTCTTGCTTGGAAAGGGCAAAGTATGTGGGCAAAGGACAGAACTGGGAGTGGAGATGAAGACTGAGCATCTGCTATTTCATTAAGAATTTTCAACAGATGTAATACTTAGTATCATCACCTGGTCCAACCGTGTCTTCAAAGATAACAATGCCTGTCTGCTGGGCTCGGCACCTGGATTCTGCTGCCGCCTGTAACACTCTTGCCAGGGAAAATGATTTCTAACGTGTGGTTTGTGGAATCAGAGCCTATAATTTAAAAAACAAACAAAAGAAGCAAAATACTAATTTTTGTATCTGAAAAATCAGCAAATCTCTTGAGTCTGGCCACACCCAAACGCCATTCCAGCTAGCTCCTCTGTTGCAATCCACCTTAGATTTTATTCCCCCCCAGCTTTATTGAGATATTACACTTTCATCTCAATCTTGCTTTATGCATGCTAAGAAATTTAGCAATAAATCAACCAGTTGATGTCTGTGTAGCCAGTGGGACAGTGGTTAGACACCGGGAAAAGAACTGCACAAAGGAGAAGGCTGAAGATAATCTCCTGTGAAACTTCAACACCTCAGATTTAATATAAGGAAATGCAGAGAAACACATTATAGCAAAACTCCCGAGTATTTTCTGAGAGAGAAAAGTTATCTCTGGCATTATTTTAAAACTAGTGGAGGCAGAGCATGATTTAGATGTGAACTGCACGTAATGACTTAGAGTACAGTATAGAGAGAAGGGAAAAATACCTGTACAGTGGAGAAACCAGTGAAATACCACCTCCGACAGGTGATCAAGAAGCCGTGCTGACAGCTCGTGCCTCTGACTGGATACAGTGAGAGCGGCAGTTTACTTTTGGGACTCTTCCTCTTGTAACCTATGACCCCAGTCTAATCATAAGAAAAACATCAGGCAAATTTACAGTTTTTGAGAGACATTCTACAAAATACCTGACAGGTGCTCTCCAAAACTGTTAGTGTTACCAAAAACAAGGAGTCTTAGCAACTGTTACAACCAAGACGAGCTTTTGAAGACATCACAACTAAATCTAAAGCAGTGACCTAGCTGGGATCTTGGAACATGAAAGTGACATTAAAATGTAAGGAAAATTGAAAAATATGGACTTTAGTTACCAATAATAGAACTGTATTGGTTCATTAGTTGTGACAATGTACCAAAGTACTGGAGGATTTAACAACAGAGGAATCTAGGTGTGGGATATGTGGGACTTCATGTACTCTCCTCCCAAATTTTGGGTAAGTCTAACACTAATCCAAAAGAAAAAGATCATTTAAAAAAAGTTGACCAGCTATTTACAACTTAATAGTAAAAGCCCTTTTTAAAAAAAATTGTGAGATAAAACTATTCCTTAAATGCTTCTGCCATTCTTACAGAATTACAATAAAATTTATACAAACTGTAGAACTAATGGATTAAAATGTTAAATCCTAACAATATTAAATAGCAATAATAGGAATGTAAATATGTCTCAGCAAAGTTTAATGCATTAAAAATAAAAATATAAAAGATTAGTACATAAATTTTTAAACCTCTGGCTATACAATGGGAAGCATTATATAACATTATTAAAAGCTTAAAAATATATAATACATTCTAATGAATTAACATTTTTAAATCTAAAGCTCAACAGATGACTAAGAAAAAGACACAAATAATATGCATGTGAGTGAACAGCGAAATGGAGCCGGACATTGTGCTTTGAAGGTAATAAAGGAAATTTTTAAATGAAACACTAAACACAGTGCTGGGAACACAGTAGTTTATGAGTAAATACTGATTAAATGTATATATATATATGTATATATATATATATAAATGTATATATATATATACACACACACACACATGTATACATATACACATATATATGTACATATATTCATATATTGACTTCATGCAGCATCCAACACAAATAATGCCCCCTTTTTTTAATAAAATCATAAGCATGTAATTCTGTAACATAACAATATCACACTCAAGCACACCATATGACGTTTTAGTGAAATGTTCAAATTAAAACTGTAATTTTTACACTCTATTACTACCCTACCAACCACACTCAAGCAGGCATTCCCTGTAAAATCTGCTGGACCCTGTATAATCACCAGTTTTAAAAATATTTAATAATAATAAGGTAGCAACATGATGTATGTATACATTGTTGGTGGAGATGAAAAAATTAAATATCAGTGTGAAAATAAATAATTAACATCATAAAAATGACCTTGTAATCCCAATTCTGAGAACATTCTTAAGTGCATGTGTTATCTACTGCCACATAACTATAGAAGGACAGGTCTATAGATACATAGATTGTATCTAAATGCTTGGCTAAATTGCCTGAGAGCTGAGAGAAAGATGATTAGAAAATTGGTTACAAGGAGGTCTGGGAAAGAGGTATTTCCACTAGGCAACTAGAGCAGTTTGAAGATATTTGTATCTCATTTGAATGCTCACTAAAGGGTAACTTCAGCACAGAAGTAACTTCACCATTGATTAATCGATTAAATAGAATGACCCATTCTGTGGACTTTGGTCAGTGTCCTTTCTCAACCACTTACATTATTATTACCTAATGGATTCATGAGCGAAGTGCCCGTGGTGACAATGATGGAGGTTCTGTGTGGACTTAGCAACATGGGATGCCACTCGCTAGCAGCAGTCTGGCTGCTTCCAGTGCGGAGTGTCCGGGCTATCAGCAATAGACCCTGACACCGAGTCCATGATGTGCCGTGATTCCCCAAGATCACCTAACCGTACCACTTCCACCATGGAAAAGGCAGCACCTATCTTATAAAATACTTAAGCTGGATACGGATTTGCCTTCACTCCCCATAATGCTTCTGCCAAAACTGTTATCTGAGATTCATAGAATGTTTTATTCACAAAAATGCGTGGAAAAAGTTCCTTTTATCGTGACGTAATATTGCTGTGAAATTCTAACAACAAAAATACCTAACAATAGGAAAACAAATTCATAAATTAAAATACAAGTTTAGAAACACATAAAATATTGCCCTGGCTGCTGAGGCTCACTTGGTTGAGCATTCTCCCATAACTGAAAGGTGGTGGTTTTGGTTACTGGTCAGAGCACATACTTAGGTTGTGAGTTCAATTCCCGGAGCAGTGCATATTGGAGGCAACCGATCAGTGTTCTCACATCAGTGTTTCTCTCTCTTTCTCAATCCCTTCCTCACTCCCTTTCTCTCTCTCTGAAAGCAATGAAGAAATGTTCTCAGGTGAGAATAAAAAACAAATTGATTTGAGAGATTCCTCTATTAAAACATATATTTACAAAAAAAACCCTACAACATATACACTAAATATTATAATGGAAAATTCTTTTTTTAATATATTTTATTGATTATGCTATTACAGTTGTCCCATTTCCCTTTTATTCCCCTCCTCCCTGCACACTTCCTCCCACCCGCATTCCCACCCCCCCTTTAGTTCATGTTATAAGTTCTTTGGCTTCTACATTTCCTATACTATTCTTAACTGCCCCCCATCTATTTTCTACCTACCATTTAAGCTACTTATTCTCTGTACCTTTTCCCCTTCTCTCCCTCTCCCACTCCCCTGCTGATAACCCTCTATGTGATCTCCATTTCTATGATTCTGTTCCTGTCCTAGTTGTTTGCTTAGTTTGCTTTTGTTTTAGGTTTGATTGTTGATAACTGTGTGCTTGTTGTCATTTTACTGTTCATATTTTTATCTTCTTTTTCTTAGATAAATCCCTTTAACATTTCATATAATAAGGGCTTGATGATGATGAACTCCTTTAACTTGACCTTATCTGGGAAGCACTTTATCTGCCCTTCCATTCTAAATGATAGTTTTGCTGGATAGAGCAATCTTGGATGTAGGTCCTTGCCTTTCATGACTTGGAATACTTCTTTCCAGCCCCTTCTTGCCTTTAAGGTCTCTTTTGAGAAATTAGCTGATAGTCTGATGGGAACTTCTTTGTAGATAACTGTTTTCTTTTGCTACTTTTAAGATTCTCTCCTTCTCTTTAATCTTGGGTAATGTAATCATCATTTGCCTTGGTGTGTTCCTCCTTAGATCCAACTTCTT
Source organism: Desmodus rotundus (assembly GCF_022682495.2). Classification (NCBI taxonomy): domain Eukaryota; kingdom Metazoa; phylum Chordata; class Mammalia; order Chiroptera; family Phyllostomidae; genus Desmodus; species Desmodus rotundus. The sequence goes on from NC_071397.1 coordinate 28,198,256, forward strand.
TGGGACTCTCTGAGCTTCCAGCACTTCCTGGAAATCTACCTCCTTTACCAGATTGGTGAAGTTCTCCTTCATTTTTTGGTCAAATAAGTTTTCGGTTCTTGCTCTTCCTCTTTCCCTTCTGGCACTCCTATGATTTGGATGTTGGATCGTTTAAAGTAGTCCCAGAGGTTCCTAAGCCTCTCCTCATTTTTTTTTTGAATTTTTGTTTCTTCATTCTGTTCTGGTTGACTGTTTCTTTCTTGCTTCTGGTCCACACCATTCATGTGAGTCCCGGTTTCCTTCCCATCACTGTTGGTTCCCTGTACATTTTCCTTTATTTCACTTAGCATAGCCTTCATTTTTTTCCTCTATTTGTGACCATACTCAACCAATTCTGTGAGCATCCTGATTACCAGTGTTTTGAACTGTGCATCTGATAGGTTGGCTATTGCTTTATCACTCAGTTGTATTTTTTCTGGAGCTTTGATCTGTTCTTTCATTTGGGCCATTTTTTTTGTCTTGGTGTGTCTGTTATGTCATAAGGGGTGGAGCCTTGGGTGTTCACCAGGGCAGGGCAACCCACATCACTGCATTGTGATGCTGTATATGGGGGAGGGGTCAGAGAGGGAACAATGCCACTAGCTCAGCACTCTGCCAGCTTTCAGTCACTTCCCCCGCTACCCACAGTCAAATTGGGCCCTTCTGGTGCTGATTCCCAGGTGGGTGGGTTTGTGTATGCTCTAGGACCCTGTTGGTCTGTCCAATGAACTCTCCTGTGAGGCTTCCAGTTTCTCCCGCTGCCACTTCAACCCCCACAGATGTCTTCAATCAGAGGTTTGAGGCTTTATTTCCCCACATTGAAACCCTGGTTGTGAGGTCTGTCTCACTCCCCAATTGTTCCCCCCAGTTTATTTACACACAAATGTGGGACCATCCAGTCCACCAGCCTCTGCCTTGCCTCAAGTCCTCTCTGCCCAGCTGCCCATCTCCGCCCCTCCTACCAGTCTGGATGAATGTTTCTTCTTTATCTCCTTGGTTGTCAGACTTCCATACAAGTTCTATTACAAGAAATACAAGTTCTATTTCTTGTCAGTTCTGGTTGGGGTTTTTTTGTTTGTTTTTAAATTATTTGTTGTCCTCCTTTTGGTTGTGTGAGGAGGCACAGTGTGTCTACCTATGCCTCCATCTTGGCCAGAAGTCAACATCGCTATATCGGAAAATTCTGGTAAAATAATCTTAAACAGAAAAGCAGTTATGCAAAGACAATGCTTAGAAAGGAAGTCACAAAATACAAAACAATGGGTTGAGTTAGATGGATAGTATTACGGTAATTTTTTTCAAAAATATTTAATATTGTTAAAATATTTTTACATAAAAATGAGAGACATGATACCATATTACTAATATTTAATGTTAATTTCTTTTTAACTATAAAAGTACATTATTCTTAATAAATGAATTCAGATTAAGAACTGTTATAATAGGCCGTGACTAAGGGTATGGATGACTCTCTACTACCTTTTTTCACTCATGGCATTGGGATTTTAGTGACAATGTCCTAGTGTATATAGAATCCACAATTTTGTACCATCTGTTTTCTCATCTGTATTCTGAAACCATTCTGCAGGTAATTACGCATTATTCATGCAGCTACTGCTGATTCAAAATGGCAGCTACAGTTGTACATATTCAAATATTTTACTCACTGAAGATTACCACACCAAAAACTGTACTAACAGAAAGAGGGTTTTTTCCCTGCAACCTTTTTCAGACACTAAATCAAACCATCTGTAGTAATATTTTTTTTTCTGCTTAGGAAGTGATTGTTAACACATGGCAGTGTCAAATGACTTTAATTTATCTTTCATTAAGCAAGACACAGCATGTCATGTTTTAAGTAGCCTGGAGATTGTTTGCTTTTTTCATTATGAATCACTAAAGAATATTGTCTACTGCCCTTTATAGTACTGCCCTGCATTATAACAGAAAAAATAAATGTCCCTGAATTTATATGTAGAATAAGATAATTTAATTTAAAAACTTAGATAAGATATTCTTTATTCAGATTTCAAAACCAAAATTATGATTAATGTACTTGGTTGTATGGTAATGTTAAAAGAAAACATTAAAAAGCCCACAATCTTGTTCAGATAAGATTTTAGAGGCCCCCAAAAATCTCTACCTAATGATCTTGGCATCAGCATCATCATTTTACACTCTGTGTGATTGAATAGACTGAGGAGGTTGGATGATGTGATTTCATAGTCTCTCTGACTTCACATTATATGCTTTTGACATATTTTTGACCATTTAATTACAAGGAGTACATCATTATAAGATGATGATAGTACATAACAGATAGGACAGCCCAAAGTTAAACTGTTTAAGGACTAAAAATAATAATAACATTTAACATTAATGTATTTCCAGATCTCACTACTTAAAATCAAGAAATAGTCAAAATGATCTATTTTTAATGAAAATCCACCATGAAATACTGAGCACATATTTCTTAATGAATGGAATAATGTTACACATATCATGATGATCCTTCAAAAACACTTTAGCCTATGCAACGCATTTATTTGCTTTAGTGAATATTTATTATTCTAGAGGTAAGACAACATAAAAGAGCTAATAACCCAATATCCTATTAGATTTTTTAAAGAGACAGTTCTACTTAATTAGGGCACCTGTAATTGAATAACTGCTATTTGAAACTTGAAAAAATGATAATACTGCTCCTAATACTGATAGCACTTGTAATACTTCTAACACCCTAAGAGCAATAGCTAAAGCTCTTTCACTTACTCAACCTGAAGAAATTATAGTAAACATTCTATAACCTTTTGCTGAATGAAACTAAAAAATGTATTTAGAGAACCTAGCACAGTGGCGGTCTGAAAGTCAGATATTAGATTTGAGTTATGAGATGGAATAACCAGATTATAAATAAGTATGGGAAATTCCAAAGTCTAGAGTTGCTAACAGGTAAATAAACTAGTGAAATGGGTAAGAAAGGCATTTAGGAACTGGTGGAGACCATATGGATTGGACAGTATACCTAGTCTAAAGAACTTTTTTTTTTTCCATAGAAGAAGGCCTTAATTGATCTTCAGGAATTTACATAGAAGTCAGAAATACATATTTTATGTGAAATGTTATATTAAGACATATTGTAAGCCAGACCAAACACTTGCATAGAAAGTTTGTGAAGAATGCTAAGTTTTTGAGGTGGGGTGATTGATAGAAAGTAGAGACCTGCTGTAGCATTACCTGGTGCTTGTGACAAAACGCATGTTCTTGGGGCTCTGTACCCTAGATTTCTATACAATAGATCTGAATTAGACCCTGATACACAGTTCTTAGGCAAACTCAAATTTATAAACATGGTATACACTCTTTCTTCTAAACCTTTGAACGTGAAAAGAGCAAAAGTTAAGTGGCAGGCAGACCTTACAGACAGGCATTATTGGAGCATCACATTCTTCTCCATACACATCAGGTTTCGAGCTTGGTAATTTCAACATCACACAGACCTCTAGGAGAGCACATCTCTGCCATGACCCCGATCAGTTCCTGTGCCTGATGCTCTCATTTTAGGCACAACCATCTGTGATACTTTCAGTCATTAACATTAAGAAAAAAATGGTATTTAGGCATTGAAAGTTCTCATTTGAAAATACAATTTCCAAAAGGCTCGTGTGAGAATGTCCCTCTAAGTACAAATGTTATGTGAGAAACAAAATAATACAAATGACGGTGCCTGTGGAAGCGGAACAGGACTCCGCGGGACCAGCATTTCATTGTCCATTGACTGTAGATTTGACTTAGTCATGACTGGAAAGAAATACCCACTTCATTCCCAAAGCCAGGGCAGAGTTGTGGAGACAAACAGTGGAGTCTCCTTTGCACTGTAGTCTCCTATTGTAAGAACCTCTCTCTTTAGCCTCAGTTCCCTAAAGCTCATCTTTCACATCCCCGCATGTACCAGCAAGTCCAGAACCAAGTCCAGTTTACAATTACTTATAAGGTATACAATCTCCTATTACATTGATTTAGAAGTATACGGATTAGGACCTTTCTGAGTTTTTCTGCACTTGACTGACTTCCTTTGTAATCCAAACACTTAAAAAAAAAAAACGGTCAGTGACTATTTTTAACATTTTATTGCCCTAGGTAATACATGAATACATGTTCATTATAAAAACCCAAACAGTGTGTGAATATGTTGACTACATGCTTTTTGCTACTTCCTTCACCCAATTTTCCTACAGAGAAATAGCCAATGTTAACAATCGATGTCATTTTGTGACATTTCTGTGAACACACATGCACGTTTTAGTGAAGATCTGAGTGGAATTGAGTGCATATCTGATACTTTGCTGGGTGCATATCTGATACTTCATTCACTTGGCAGCATATCTGGGAGGTCCTTCCAAGTCAATACACAAGAATCTGTTGCTTCATACTTTATTGCTTGCAAAATACTCTGTATTTCAGCCGTATTCTAATTTATACAATTCTTGCTTGTTGATAGACATTCAGAGTGCTCCCATGGACATGCTCCCAACCATGAACATCCAGGAGCCCTGTGTTTTGATTTTTTGCTTTTCATTTCTCTTGCGTGATTCTGCGTCAGATACTGAATCTAACCCCAATGCCATTCCTTCCCTATGTGATACTAAACCTTAATGAAGTTCTATTGTGATAGCTATCCTTTCAGTGATTTAGGACTGTTAAGAATGTCAATCTTTCCTCTTAATTTAAAGTGAGACATGTTTATAAAGTTTATGGTGTTACATGGGATTGAATTTTACTCCATTTGTAAGGTGGACATGACTATTGTGTGTTTAGACTGCCGACTTCAGCTCATGCTGGATGACGTTTTAATGAAGAAAGTGTATGTTTAGACCGGTGGGGCTGTCTCCTGTATCTTATACCCGGCCAATGTATAGCATCATTATGTAAAAATTATATCTTTATTAATAGCCCCAAAGCGTAGGTACAAAACCATGTTGTGGTTGATTAGAGCTCTATTCCTAAAGATGAGAAATCATTTAGGACGTGTGTGTGTGAGGACCCTTTATTAGTTCCTATATTTACTTTGTTAATGTCATTCTTATCCTTTCTCCAGCTGGCATGAACTGCACAAAGCCTCTTCCTGAGTCTCTAGCATTAAGAATAATTAATAATAAGTTAGTTCTGTGTCTTAGTATTTCTCTTAATTTCCTGTGCCTAAAGATTGAGCAAAATACTTCCTTTATTTTGTAGTAAAACTGGAAGGCCACTTGGAAATAGATGTATTTTGCAGCAAAATATTCTGTGGGCTCTTTTAATCACAATAGAATGACAACTCTAGCAGGCTTCCCTTTCTGCGTGGTTGGCCAAGCAGGCAATTACAGGTGTCCCACTTCAAAGACTACCTGCTGCCCGGTGGTTTGTGACCTTCATCTTCAACCTCATTCCAAGGCACTGAGCGGAAATGATGATCATCCCTATCCTTGCTACACAGCAGTTCTTTGAATGTCTGCAAGCTGTACATGAGTTTTTCAAATTAGGTTAGTTTCCCAAATATTTAGTCTATTGACTTCCCTTCAGCTATTGTCCCAGTTTTCTCTTTTAACTTGACCACTGTCTCTGGTTTTTGGGTTTTTTTTTTTTTTTTGTCTCCTACTCTCCTTAAAGAGGAATGTAGTTAGATAAACAAATTTTAAAATGTTCTGGGTTTATTTTAGAAACAATATATAATTACTATGGATAATCTGCAAAAGAAAGTGAATTATAAAGATACAAAAATTGATCATAATCCCACAGAGATAAATACTATGAGCTTTTAAAAATGTGCTTTTAAATACAACAAAAAATTTTCTTTGCCATTAAAATGTCTTAGAAAATGGTTTTTATATGCTGCATTAATTTTATTATTTACTAGTTGTTTTTTAGTTTGTAATTGTTTGCTATTACAGGTGACTTTGCAATGAACATTTGATCACAATGTTTGACCATACCTCCACTCTGTTTAATCAGATATGTTCAAGAAAGTAAAAATCACCCAGTTGCTAAAGACAAAGACTGAAATAGTTTAGATTCCAGTAGCATTCTTTGAGTACTCATTTTATGATGGCCTTAAAAGTGTTGTCTAACTTGTAACTTCTGTAAATCTAATAGATTAAAATATTTTATTGTAATTTATTTGGGTTGATAGTGGAGTGAATATGTTCATTAGTTATTATCATTTTTTGTCTGAATTGTATTTTCAGGTGACACTGCAGCAAGTATCTTCCCTGATTTGTTGTTAAGCCTTAGATTATACTTGTAATTCTTCTGATGATGAAAATATTTTATTAGGTACAAAAGTGTTCCACAGTCAAATCTACATCTATGAATATTTGCCTGGGTAGTCGCCACTTTCTCTTCAGCTCTTTTTCCCTTCTCTTTTCCTTCACCTCCTCCTGCCACTTCCTCTTCTCCTCTTCCTCCTGCCACTTAACTGCTAGATGTTCATCTTTCTAAGCCTCAAAGGAGCATAGTACATGTGCAATAGGATAGTAGTAAGGAGTAAATAAGATTTTGTTGTAAAGCACATTGTCTGACACACTTTATAATTCTGATTAATAGTTGTAGTTTTGCATCATAGAGTTTTTGCATGTCTATTGTTAAATGTGTTGCTTGTTTTACACTTTGCTTTAGTTATTTTAAGGCATTATTTATAATTTACTACTATGAATATAACAAAGGTATTACTCTGAGTATTTTCATGACATATTCAGACATAATGATCTCATTAGTTCTACCAGTTTTAAAACTGGTTGTTCTAGGTAAATAATTCTGTTGTCTGCAAATAGAGACAATATTTTTTTCTTATTTTGTTGTTGTTTGTTTTATAAATGCTTTGAGTCTAATTGTGTTGGGCCTACTTCCAAACCAGTGTGAAATAAGCATTCAGCGTCCTTGTTTTTCACTTTCTACTTATGAGGTTATCGCTAGAGTTCCTTTACTATGTAAGGTATAACTATTGATTTGAGACAGTTCTTGTGGTTTTTTCTAATCCTACTAAGGATTCCTAGTTTTAAAAGAATTTTAGTTCAGAAAAGTTAATGAATTTCAAGTTTTTCCAGATTCATTTAAATTATATTTTTCTCAAAGATTTCCCAATACTTATTTATTCTCGTGAATAGGCCCTTCTTAGTTGTGAGAGATTTTTCCTCTCATGAACTATTAATTTTATCCTAGTATTTTATTTATGATTTTCACATAAATTATTTTGCTTTATTTTCATTTTAATTATGTTTTTCATATTTTGCTATACATGTCATAATTTTATAAAGCAAATTTGGTACCTTTTCATCTTTTTCAAGTTTTGTAACATTTCATATATATCAGGAAATAACTTTCTTGTAAAAGTTCAAAAGTCAGCCCCTCCCCAGTGTATATAAATCTGGTCCTTGTTAGCAACATCTGGTCCCCAGTAACATCATTTTCTATGTCTTCTTGGTTTACTGGACAATTAAATATTTCTCCCACTTCTTGAACTACTATTGCTACTTTTGTTTGAATATTTGCAAATCCCATGAGATATTAATATATAAAAATAAAATAATATTATCTTTAACATTTTAATCTATAAATTGTGTAGTTATCTTTGGGCCTTTCAATTTTTACATGTATTTTTATGTCTTCATTGGTTTTGTTTGAGTCACAAAAAAACACATCTCTTGGCTTTACCCATGATCGATTCTAAGGTTTTTCTGTTTCTAATCAACTTATTTCTTCTTTCATATTTTTGGAAATTTTTTGATTCTTGAAGGTTACCAATGATTACTTCATTTCCAAGTCTAGTTAACCTTCTGAAATTCCAACAGATTTCTTTTTGTTAATTGAATGTGTCTGGCTTGACTTCCCTGGTGAAATACTCTCTTAATTGTTTTTTTTTGTTTGTTTTTTGTTTACTTTCACCATTTCTCTTTGTCTTACTTCCAAGTTCTGCTTTCCTCTTCCAACCCCACATGTGGGTCTTCCCCCAAAGCAGCCCATCACAGAAAAAGTCAATAAGCCTGTATCCTCTCATTGACATTCTTAGTTTACCTTCTAACATTTCCATTAAGGAAGTTTCACTCTCACCTGAAAGTCATAAAATTCTCCTAAGTGATTCCGTGTTGTGTTTTCCTGATCGCTGATAGAGTGAATCATTTCTATCCTAAGTCTTTTTCTTTCTAACCCTAAAGGTGTCCAAATCCTCATCTCTCTCCTTCAGCTGTGGAAATAAGCCAGTCCTGCATTCGTAGCTTACACTCTCTGAAGGATGTATCTCCTGCAGGTGCTGTCTCCTCGCAGCACCCAAGCTGGGACGCAAGCCTGGTGATTTAAGTGAATGTCCGCTTAGGAAATATTTCAGTCTCCCCTAAATTTTGCAGTAATTCTTAGAAGGGCCTCCTCTTTTTTTTTTCTTTTTGAAAAATACCTATCAATACTTTTCCCTTGGGATGAATTTTAATGGTGAAAGCTGCTCTTGTATCCCTAGGAGAGAATGGAGATTTTAATTCAGTAAATTTGTTCTTAAGAGCAGAATCTTTTTACTATTAGGTAACCCCTCATACGAGTTCTCAAAAAACCTTAAAACATCTTATTATATATGCTTCCCCCTAAAAGAGAGTCCAAATTTGGAAGATAATGTTAGTAAGAATATTTTGGTAGAGGAGTAGGGAGACATAATTTTTTTCTGAAATCTTTATTTTCTGAATTTGAATTACTTCTATATGGGGGAAGAATGCTCTGCCTTTGTGAGTTTACTTTTAGTATTGTAGAACAAAGAATACGGGCCTTGAACACAACACATGCCTCATTTGAGTCTCAGCATTTTAGTTGATGGTATAACTGAACACTATTATATTATTCTTCACTTCCTCATCTCTACATTTGCCGAGGAAACAAGAATTTTTATTTCAAAGAAATCTAAATGAAGTAAAAAATTCTGTCTTCCTACAAAGCGTGACATAGTAGGTACTAAGGAATGTTGGTATCCTCACCTAAGTGCAAAAAACTAAAAACTAAAAAAAAAGTCTAAGTTTCATTTTATATGTTTATTTCATCCTAACTTTGTTAATGTGTTTGTTGGCATTGCTCACTGGCTGGTCTCAGAGTGGGTCTTAAATGGTTCTAACCACCCTTTTCTAGACAATTTGGGCTCAGAGCCTACAGATTGCCTTTTATAAATCAGCGTGAGATTTGGAGGTCAAAACTTGAGGTCAAGACAACAAACCACGAACCTACTTTAAATGTCTAAGGCATTCAATTTGGTGAGACACTCTGGATACCAGCATAAGATGCAGTTCATCTTGAGAGGAGGCTGTAATTAGAAACGAAGCAGGTTTAGCAATTAGGAAATGTTCTTTCAGTAGACTTATCAAAAGTAATTCATCAGTTTTGCAAAAGAGATGTGAGGATTGATGGAGCATTTCTACTTAATCTGGGCATTTAACCTCGCTATTTTTAGTGAAAGGCTTATGGTTAGTAATTACTTTTTTAGCTGGTGATGTCCTTACATTTGCAAATGTGTTTCTGGGAAAGTTTGAATGTTGGCTTTTTGGAAAATAACTTTATTTGCTACACAAAAGTCATTCTTAAATGTCAAACGTCATTTGGTAGTTGTTCGTGTTTCTTTTTTTTTTTTTAATGTCTGAAAGACTGTTTTATCCAGACTTGTTTTTGAGGTCAATCTAGTGTTTCAAGATAGTGGGAAATTATGGTTCTCTGAAACTGTGGGGTTTGAGAAGAACATAGAGCACTGTTACAGAGAAAAATTAAGTTCTTGTGTGATTCAGTTATGACCTTTATGAGTAATTAACAGATTGCTTGTCTGGTAAAGGACTTCGATTTTTTTCCTCAGCCATTTACTAAGAAGAACTGCGTGCTGTTGTGAGAGTTTTATTCTTTTTTAAGATTGGAGTCAGAAAGCCTTTACAGTCTGTAGAGGGCACCAAAATTTATGCCTTTACAGCCTCAGTAACTTCAGGATTGAACGTATAAACTTATCTGATTTTTTAATGGGTCTCTTTGAGAATAAATCTAACTTGGCCTAGTACTTACACTTTCAAATGCTTCATTGAAAACATAAATGCCTCTTCATATTTACGCTCAATAAAGGAAATTTTGGTAGAAGCAAAATTGAAAAGGCATCTGTTGCCAAGGACGAAAACATTAGGGAAGAAGCAGTGTGATACATTACTCACCATTAAAATATTTTCATTATATCCAACCTCACATTAACAACACTCAAAGACTACACTCTTTTGTAGGGCAACTTAATATCAATTCCCATTGTGAGGCTCTTACTTTAGCATATTTTCTTTGCCATGAAGTATCAAGGAAAACCTATAAAACAGTTGGAAGTTACCTGCAGGTAAGATTATACAACCTCTGCAAACATTAGCCTGATTCTATATTCCACCATGATTAACATCATAAGACCATATATTCCAATTTAGGAGGTAAACCTTGCAAAGTGCAGGAATATAGAATTTATTTTAAAGTTGAAAGGGACTCTAGTGGTCCAATTAACCAGATGGCCTTGTACTTGAGAGTGTGGCTTGAGCATCAGTTAGATGTGATTTTTTGAGTCCCAGACCCAACATATCTTAGCTGTATAGTGATGGGCAAGTGACATAACCTCTTGAAACCTCATCATCTCCATATCTAAAATGGGACTAGTAATAGAACCTAACAACTCATGAGGAAGATAGCACTTAAATAGAGAGCCCAACTCATTGAAAAGAATCCTCAGTGGCAGAATGAGCTGATGTGGATGGAACCCATACCTGCTGCAAACACATAGAAATGTGGGATAAAATGTAAAGACAACTAAAATGATCCAAGCTGAAAAGAAGAGGAAATGTATAGATAGGTGTCCCTAACATACAACACTAACAATAAAAAGAACACAAATAGTGAGGGTAAGCTGGCAGCTCTTGAATATTTGCACAGCTATAAGCTATGAATGTCTAAGAATTAGGATTTTGATGCTGCTTTGTGGACAGGAAAGTGTCCTCAGCCTGTATAGGTTGGGGAAATAAAAATCAATCCAACTATATAGAACCTGGGGTATCAAAGAGCTGTCCTTTCTGTTGGAAAAGGTCTAGGGACATTTCATTCAGTGGCCCTGGGAACAGCGAGAAGGAAGGTTGTCTTCTTTCAGCTTTGGTTGGGCGGGCGGCAGGGTGGGGGCGAGGCACCCCCACACACACACACAAAATTAATACTATCATACACCATGAAGGGTCATGGTGCCAATTTATACTTTTGTGATGTAGCAACTTAAAGCCAAGAAATGTCCTTCTTGGAAGAACACTTTCATACTGAAGATTATAGGAATTGCACAGGGAAAAATATGGGCAAATTAACCCTTAATAGAAATAAGATAAGACAAAATGAAATGAAATGAAATAAAATAAAATAGAAAACAGAGACCATACAGGAGAATCACCAAATAGAACACCAGGAGCACACTAAGAACTAGAAAAAAGAAAGTTGTTAAGTAAATCCTAAATGATATATGTTTAAAGTGATTTTTTAAAAAGGAGTAGAAATAATAACAAATATAGAACAACATGGACAAAAAATAGATTTGGAAAAAATAGAACTACCAATAATAAAACATATAGTCACTGAACTAAAAAATTCAGTAGGTGGGTTAAGCACTAATTTGGACACTGTTGATAGATATTTTTGTGAATTGAAAGATACATCTGAGGAAATTACCATGGTTTAGGGAGTAAGATTAAGATCATGATTTTATTCAAGGATAATGTTTTTCCCCTTCCTCTCTCTCTGTTCCAACATATTTTTCAGTCATTTACGAGGCACAAAATACAATGAAGGACAAGCCAGACAAGACTCTTATTCTTATGAAGCTCAATTTAATAGGTTGATAAATATAGTTATTAAACAAGTAAATAAACAAAACAGATATCAATAAGTTCTGCACAGAGAATTAAAATCAGGTCTAGAGAATGTCTGTATAGGTATTTTGTATTTGGTGGTCAGGAAGAACCTATTCAAGTTGGTGAAATTTTAGCTTACATAAAAATAACAAGAATGAATCTGCCATGCAAAGATCAGAAGAAATTCCTAGTTAAAGAGATCATTTAGTACAAAGGAGGAAAGAACTATGTGTAAGGAACTGAAAGAAGGCCAGTATGGCTAGAACATAGTGAGTGATGGCAGCAATAATATGAGATACCTTAGATGTGCAGGCTGGGCCAGATTGTGTAGGGCTCTTAATGAGAGCCAGGATAAGGAGTTTGGCTCTTACTCTAAGAATTAGGGAGGCATAAATAGCTTAAAGAAGGGTATTTACATCACCTGTTTTACCATTTAAATTATTGGGCTGTCTGCTGGGTGGAGACTAGATTACAAGCAGGAGAAATGGTGGCAGTGCAGGGAGGGGACAGTAGCGTGGACAGTTGGGAGGCTGCAGCCACGGTCCAAGGGCTAGAGGCTAGTGGGGTTTGGACTAGGTTAGTGGTAGAGGTGAGAGACTGACTGATTTGTAACATCCTTTGGATGAAGACATTGTTACAAGTTGGAAATTGATAGAATATGGGGTTTAGGGGAAGAAAATAATGACAGATTCCAGGAATCAGAGATAAATCCCTACAGGAATCATTTCTACATTATTCATTATTCACATAGCACTTTTAGTGATTGAAAGCTTGGTACTTCATATGGGCACCCGTTCCTTTTTATGGGCCCCAAATTGTTAGAAAATTCTTCCTGTAGATTTGGCCCATTTTGTCCTAGGTATTTTTTAATTAAAAACATAGTTAATTTATTTATAATCCTTCTGCTATATAACAAGTCTTCAGATAGTCAAAGAAAGTTACCATTTCTTGCTGGTGTCCCCCTTACCAAGCTAAATATTCTCATTTTTTAAATTCTAATAAAAATCTATTCATATGGCACTTATATCACATAATTCTATATTAAAGTTTAATTATTTAAATTTGCTTGAGCTTTTCTACTAGAATTTATTGTCTAAAGTGCCCTATTCATTGAGCACTCCAAATTTTATCTCTAAAATAAGCCTGACACTAAACTAATTTTTACACAGTTCTGACTCCAGTTCTTGTTATTTTACCATTCTGAGCACTTTTCTTTCCACACATTTTACTTTATGAATATTTCTCTTTAAAAAAAAATGATGACCACAACTAAATGCTAAGTAGTCCAAAAGTTCTGAATTCTATACTTAAAAAAATGCAATCAAAGTTAACAATGAGATTTGGCATAGCTATTGTACAATGTTGACTCATCAAACTTTAGTCATCAAAAAAACCCCAGTATGTCCATAATTAAAATAAGCCAGGTGTATCCCAGCTGGGAGGATACACTCTGAGACAAGCCTCTGGCAAAGAAAGAATGATATATGGAATATACTTATTTTAAGAGAGATTATAATTAATTGGAAACTACCAGGTAAAACAGTAAAAAAATTAAAACTACAACACAAAAGAAGACATTCTCTTTTCAAAGTATCATTATCTTAATTGCTTCTCCCACTTAAGCCGTGGCGAGAAAGTTTGCTGTAATTGGGTAGTCAGAGCTGGTGTACGCTGTAAAGGCCAGGGTGAGTGAGGAAGGGAATCCGGAACTGAAATGGGCAGGGACTCAGAATGTACGGATGCGCTCCGGAACCCCCTTACCTGCTCTTGGCCGCTTGGCCACCAGCCCGTGGAAACCCAGTCCTGTGATGATGTTTCCTTGGACTCCTTGCTAGATACCGTTAGGGTTCACATATGGTTAAGAAAGTACAAAATCAGGTAAAAAGACCATATTTAATGGACCTTAACAATATGAGCTTCCCAGTTACCAGTATAAGAATGTCAGCCTGTACCCCAGACTTGTGCTCCTGAGTTCTCCAGACTTCTGAAGACAACCTTTCCTTTAGAATAATTTTTTAGAAACATTTGGCTTGAACTGCCACGTAGTTTAGAACTAGAAAGTTAATATCTCCCTGGTGTTCCTAAGGATTCTTTGAGGGAGGGGTTGCATATATTCTTTATATATATTCCTGTCCATTCTTACATGTATTTTAGATATTTAATCAATCATTGATTTGTATTTTGTGCTAGGGATATTCTCTTTATTCTGTCACTTGCCAGTCTCAACATAAAATCAATGTTCCTTCTCTGTTACCACCTCCTTTTAATACCTCTAACACAGGGTTAGTTGGCTTTTAATGAAAGTTGGCTCTCCTGGACTGGAACTATATTTCATCCCAGCATACTACATATATTTACACTTAAATACCACTGTTATTAAAATTGCTTCTGATAGTCCTTCCACAGGAATCCCTCAGTTTTCTCATCTTCTATCATCCTCCCACAATTTTTATGGACGCCTCTCTCTCTATTCTTCTCCCAGGATCGTTTAAACCCACTCCTTTCTCCGGCTATCCCAGGAAGCTTCACCTTATCTCCCTGCGATCACGTTACTGTTACTCAGTTTCCCAGATCAAATTCCCATAAAGCCTGTCTTTACATAACCAGACTAGACCATCAGATAATTTGGTAAACCTAAGATAGTTTTCTACATTATTTCTGGTCAGCTTTTAATTTTAATTTTGCTATTTATTTATTTGTGAACTATTTATTTTGAGCACTGTATGTTTATTAAAAATAAATTGAAATGCATAGCTAGGAGCAACTCTCATAAGAGAAATGATTAACTTGTTTTCATAAATGCTAGTTTTGCCAGCAAAATATCTCCATGGCACTGTAGGGCAGGTGTTTGGAAGATCTCCATCAGACAAGGGGACTGAAAAACTGGTAGCTGTTTGCCTAAATGTGATACCTACGTCTATAGAAATGGGTAGATTTCTGAAAGAGAAAATGTTGAGGCAGACCCTGAGGCAAAACTCACATTTAGAGGATAGAAAGTCACAGGCAAAATAGAGACAGACTCATAGATAGAGAGCAGGCTGACAGCTAGTGGAGGGCTGTGGAGGTTAGAGGGTGGAGGGACCTAGCAAAAAAGAAAATAGACTCATGGGTGTGGACAACAATGTGGTGATTACGAGGGGGAAGGGGTTATAAGGAGGTTAAGTGGTAATAGGAAAAATACAATAAAAGTTTTGCTTTAAAAAAAAAAGTCACTAAGGCAGTGAAGGAGACAGAGAAGCAGTCAGGAGGAGGAAGAAAAGCAAATCAGCAAGTTTAGGAAGCCAAGGGAGGTGAGCATGTTAGAAAAAGCTATGGGATGAGGGAGAGTGGGGGTTGTTAAATGCTGAAAGCTCAAGATAAATGTGAGTTTCTAAGAGGCAAACGACTTTCAAGAGAGCAGTTTCATTCAAGGAAAGAGGCTTGAAGTCAGATTGCCTGACATTATTGGGTGAGTGGGAAGAGAGGAATTTGCAGATACTCTTTGAAAGCTTCCTGTAAGTAGGAAAGAGAATTTTTCAGAGAATGAAATGGAAAGTAATAGGCTTAGCACTTACCTTTTAATAAGAAGAAATCGGGTGTTGGGTATTCCGTGACATGGTTTTTAGTGCATATGTAGAAGGCTGAGATTAAAGTAGAGTACAGTTTGTAGTAACTCGGAACCTCCACAACAGACATGGCAGATTACCAAGACAAGGGAAAGTTGACCCAGGGGAAAACTCATTCCGTGTGCTCAGCTGAGATGCTGGTTCTTGGACTGGAAGGGAATACAGGGTACCAGGTAAGTGGAATGAAAGAGACCAATGTCTAGACACATGCTGGAAACATTTCAGAACTCCAAGCATAAAAAGGAAAATCCCATCCAGAAAGAAAGGCAGATTCTTTTATAAGAAATTTTTTTTTCCTTTTTAGGAAATACTGAATTTCAAAATTCAGTACTAAAGTTATCTTCAAAGTTCAGTGAGAAAAAAATTCTTGATATTTAATTTCTAGGTCTAGCTAAGCTAACCTTCAAGTGGGAGGCCGAGATAAATCAATGTGAGACCTCTTTCCTGTTAAATCATATGCTTGAACAAAATTAAAATAATTCCAAGTAAAAAGACCAAGAAAGAACTTAATATAATAAACAGTTAAGTCTAAATTATTGGAGCTCCGGGTAGTGATGTCAGTTTGGAAGTACCTGGCATACAGGTGTCAGGCGGAGGAGAAGTGGTAGCACAGCCAAACCTTCATCTGGCTTTGGGAGGGTGCTGATGCTGGCTCAACAGAGAATGGTAGATTGAAAAATACATTTAAGTGAATGCAATGCCGTTACTGCAGTATAATTCAATTTGAATAATTGAAGTAGGGTATCTAGAGAACAAAAATGTAACAATGAAAATTCCTATCAGTCCAAAGAAAAGTTAGGGAAGGGGAAAAATGAACAAACAACAAGAAAACACTTTGAAGAGAGACCTTAATATAAGATGGAAGAAGTAAGTTTAACATTTTAATAGGTACAATAAATGTCGATGGATTTAATTTCTTATTGAAAGAAAAAGGGATCAGATGGTATTTTTAAAATCCAACTATATACGTTATATTTGTGACATGTGCTTAAAATAAAATGATGCTGAGGGGCTGAAATATTACATATGAGGGCACAAAATATGAAAAAAGCTGTAGCCAACAAATGTGATAATAAGCAGGAATAGTAGTATCAATATCACACAAAATTCATGTATGGAAATATTGAATACTAAAATGTGAAAAAGCACTAACCAGGAAAAAGATATATATATATTGGTAAAAATCAAATAGACCACAAAATCTAACATTTTCTCTCCTTACACTACCTGTTGTGAAGCATTTTAGAAGAAATATTTCAGAGACAGTATAATAATACCAATCAAAATTTAAATTGTGCTTTCTCAAAGCAAAACCATTTCTAGGAATTGTTTCTTTGGTAATAAACCTTTGAAGGCAACATAAATATCTAGCAATTTCTTGGGGAGTTTTCAAAAATAAAAACATATTAAAAGATATAAGAGAATGGAATGACAAGTAAATATTATTTTCTAAGATATATTGAGAATAGACCAGTGTATAACAAAATCAATTAAAATTTAAAAGAAAGAAAACTCTAAAGATAATATAAGAGAAACCAATGAGATCACAATATTTTGGGGGCCGTGGTAGTAATAGGTTCTGTGTCAACAGTTTTAATTTGAATGGTTCTCTTAACCAATTCTGTAGAATGATGTGGATGAGATATGAACTTCTCTTAGTTTTATCTGAACTAGTCTATGAATAAAAGAATAAAATTAAAAGTTATTAATGTAATATGTATATGACTGCTTATATTTAACTTCTATAAAGAGCTATCTAGTAAATCTAATATTTATATAAGATTATAAACACCTTATAAATCAGACTTGAAATAACTGTAAAATTTTCTCTTACAAAAACAACCTTTTGTCTGCTTTGTTCACTGCTTTATCCCCATTGCTTAGAATCTGGTCTAGAATGTAATAAATAGATTATTTAATAATGTTTGTTGAATGAATAAAACTTATTCATTTCCAAATGCCTTTGGAAACATAATGTCTTCTAAAAAATTCCTCTCCAATGTGGATGCATAGGTTTAAACAAGTATCAGGCAATCTGAGACCTCACAAGCAAAGTGAACCATAATTCAGTGCTACGTATGAATCAAAATAACACCAAAAATTGATTAGGAAAATGTTGAGAAGCAACTGCTACAACTCTTTGCCTTAGCCTCTAGCGCACGTGTCTGTGTACAGATCCATTGATCAAGCTTGGTCAGGTCCTTGTGGCCTCTTGGTCTGTTGAGAGATGGCCCATATGTCCATGGGCCAACTTCTGACCTGAGAAAACAATTTCAGAACTTAAAAAGAACCTTAGATCACATTCCCAGAATCCGCTTTACAAAAAGAGGAAACAAGTCGATTGATCTTAAGGCACGGTGCTCTGAAAGATGAACTACATCTGTGGCTGCCCATTTATTTGTCCAACTGCGCACATTCGGCTTTAGCCTACGTGGTTAAAATGGTCTTAAATATCTTTTGGTACGTGAAGCACTGCTCTGAAAGGCGTTTCACTCTTAGTTCTCCCCATGGAATGTCACTTGGGTTTCAATACTAGTAACGATGACTTATGGAAACAAGTTTGAATATATGCTATTTGATTATAGGGATAATTTATATCCTATAATATTAATGAAAATGTTATCCATGTATAGTCAGTCGTTTGTCTCTAAGAAATAAACTAAAATTTTAAAGGAATGGTTAAGATGGTGTTACTATTATTTTTACAAATTATTATAAACACTGTATGCATGTTTTAGTAGAGCTATTTTCATTAGGGAAGTTTTGCTATTTGCCTCAGTAAATATGTATACAGTGATACTGCTTTGAGCTAAAAATTCTGTAATTAACTATAGAAATATAACAGTAGTAAGTGGTAAAACATGACTAGAACTATTTACTTTGATATTTCTAGATTCTCTAAAAATTATTTTCTGAATGAACACAACAGGTAAAAGGCCGACTAAATCCTCTCTTAACTCCAGGTACAAAGAATAAACTTGAGGCCATGCTACTCAATTGAACATAATTTAAGTACAATAAAGATGTGTCAGAAATACGCATATACCAGCATCTTATTTTTAAAAAAGCAAACATTTTATGGATTATCCACTGTTTATATATTGAAATACTTGATTAAGCAACCATTTATCCAATTTTTAAACATTTAATTAGGGTGTAGAAAGTACTATGTATATAATACCTTATTAAGTTATTTCTTTTAGTAAATATGCATACAGTAATATTGCCTTAAGTTAAATTATTCTTCACTGTTATAATAAATTACAATGAGCTTTAGCAAGTTGAAAGGTACCATATGGATATAAGCTGCAATTTAAAAATCATAGAGAAATCACTTTTGAACAGTCTAAATAAATATATTATATAATACAATATATATTATATGATAGGTATACAAAGGTAACCTCTTTCAAAAATATCAAACCAAAAAGTGTCACATTTTTTAAAGCATAGACTTTCTTGTAAAACCCTTTTCCTGTAAATTTGGGAGGCACTATTACTCTAGTTGCCAATAATTTGGACCCAGCGGTCTAAAGATGAACTCAACCTATAACCAACCAAGCTCTGTTCTTGTTAAGAAAATAAGAAATAAGAAATACTTCATCCAGGGACAATTCAGCCTACGTTATTATATTTAAGATTCTCCAAGATCTTTTTTATGTGGCCATTTTAGCAATCATATTACTCAAATCTTATAGTGTAAGAGTTTTCATCTTCTGCAAAACTTGTTAGAGCTCAAGTAAAGCTCATATTTCTCTACTTAGGTGCTAATATGCTGAAATCTGGCACAGGTCAACTAGAAAAGACATTCAATTACTAGTTGCTACTAGAAGTAGAATTGAATTTCTCTTTTATGTGTTTCTATGTTGATTTACTTCATCATCTACAAATATTTTTCAAACAAACCATTACTGATAGTTTATAATAATTAAATAGTTATCTCAAAAGAGATGAGTTAATAAAATGCAAATGGATACTATATAAGAAATATTAACA
This sequence comes from Desmodus rotundus, assembly GCF_022682495.2. NCBI lineage: Eukaryota > Metazoa > Chordata > Mammalia > Chiroptera > Phyllostomidae > Desmodus > Desmodus rotundus. The sequence continues at coordinate 28,217,775 of NC_071397.1, forward strand.
AATAATTCTTACATGATCACACACATTGATGATTTTTTACATAGAGCAGTTCATCCAATTTACTCACATTTCCCAGGAGGAAGACAATATAAGCATAAAAATGATGATTTAAGGGTTTACACCCCAAATTTCCTGGAATCATTCTAGATAAGGTGTTTTATAATTTTCAAAAACATGTGTGAGGATATCTTAAAAAATCTAGTACATGTAGTGATTTCCAAGTTTCTATTTGGATTAAATATAAATTCAAATATAGCATCTTTGTTTAAGAGTATGCATACTAAATGTTATTTGAGAATCATTTCTATAAATATTTTGTATTTCACAATTTAACAATTGAAAACTCCTGAGCATATTTAATTTTTTATAAACATAGTGCCAGTATGGCCTTTGACTATTCTCTGTTTTATTCATTTTTGGAATGGCATAAAATTGCCCATCTACTTAATCATGGGCAACTATTTAATAAGACCATTTTGTGGGAGTATTTTGAAAAGAAAGGTTTGGTTTTGTTGTTGTAAGAAATAGCAGCATTGTGGTCCCTGTAGCCAGGTGGCTAACTATGGCAGAGCAACCAAAAAGCAATTTGAAGGAAAGAATATTAGTTAACCTCTTAAACTCTAATGATGGATTTCTCAGATTGCTAATAAACCTCAGTATGTCTTTATTTTATTTTAAATATTTACTAATATTAATTTTACTTTTTAAATTTTATTTAAGTATTTCTTGAATTCTTTGGAAGCTGTCTTCTATCTGCTTATTCTACTTCTGTTTGGTTCTTTGGGAAAATAAAATTAGTTAATTTATAAGCAAAAGCACAAAGTATTTTTAACTAGTGTCCTTCAAACTTTCAACTAATGACATCTATTTGAAAATTCGATGTTTCTAAACATGGTTGATGCCAGTTCTACAGACGTCTTTGGTAATACAGACTCCAGGCTTTTCCCCTGTAAGCACAATCTTTTGATAAAGCACCTGGCTGTATTAGATACTCAACAAATATTTGTCGAGTGAAAGAATACAGTTTTTAAGTATTAGCACATTTTCAAAAATATATTTTTAAATCTCAGAATGGTATCTCTGCTGCTCTTTACTGTGTAAATATGTCTCCGCTATTTGCATACAGAATAAGTATGCCCATTCCATTTCCAATAAGTGTAAAAATAAATGAATAAATTCAATAACTAATACTCCTGACTAACTATGAACCCAGAATGCAATATATAATCTTATTTCAGAAAATATCAGGTTGCTTCTTAATAGAATTTATTTGGTTAATACTTGGTATTATTTGTCTATACCACCAGAATCTAGTCAGATGATAGAATATTTATTTTGTCAACAAGTTATGCATTTAATATTATTACTTATGGTATGACAAATGAAATGTCACTTCAAATGTCTAGCTGAATGCTTAAAAGATACATAATCTCTCTGAAGACCTATTAGCAAATCATTATTTTTAAAAGTAATATATTATCTCAGAAATTAAGGTAAAAATGGGTTTCAAGTATAGCTTAATATTTTTATTAAAATAAATAATTTTGTGTGTTTCAGAGGATCGGGTAATGATTAGTGGATTTCACTGGGCTATGAGCTTTTTTTTTATTGTTGTTCAGTTAGAATTGTCCTACCTTTCTCCCCATTGCTCACCCCTTCCCTTTTTCTTATTCATCTTTATAAGCTTAGTTCCTTATACATTGAGTAATTAATACATTTTCATTGACAAAGTTAAGCTGTGTTTTAGAATAATAAACTTGGTTTTAGGGCAGTGAGATTTGAGTTCTAAGTAAAATAATGTTGCAAATATTTTTATAATAACCAGAATATAGTTATGGATAGTAAACTTTGTTGACAGAGGAAATGTTTACCATCATCATCACATGTAACTAATTGTCAAGTACTTTACTAAACATTTTATTTTTTACCCATCAAACTGTTCCTCAAGCAAGTTAAAGAAATATTTCTAGAAATCTAGAAACTTGCATTTTGTAAGAAAAATTCTTAACATGAAATTTATTTATATAATAAACAAGTGCTGAACCTCAGCCACGTGCAAAGCAGGAGATGATTTCAAAACTAATGAACCATTTTCCTTCCCATAGAAGTTTATAATCTAGTAAGAGGAATAAGGCACTTAATCTAATAGTTAAAATGGAAGTCTATTATTGATGGGAAGCAAAACGTAAATTAAGGAAGACAGAGGTTAATTATGATTACGTGATTGGGAAATAGTTCGTGGAGGAGTTGTCTTTGGAGCTGGACTTGGAAAGGAGCTTTATTGCAGGCCCAGTGGAGGAGCTGGTGTCTCCAGTGAAGAAAAATGAGGAAGGGTGCAGTGGCTTGACCAATTCCATGACAAAATGTAGTGCAGTTGGGTTGTAGAGTGTAAGTAGGACATAACTTTGAAAGTTTGTTGAAAACAGTAATAGCCTAGGCTAAGATGGTTTCTGAGGAAACGCAAAGGAAAGCTAGCTAACAATGTGCAGTTAGTGTTTACATTGCAAGATAGATCGCAGTTTTATTCATTTTTGCATCTTTATTCATTTTTCAGTAATAACCAGTATCAACTAATCTGATGCTCTGCTTGTATATACATTAAAAATAAATACATGGTAAAACAAACAGATATGTGTTTTAACTTTTTGATGACTTCAATTTCACACTATTATAACCCTTGATTTCCAGACAAAACTTCATAACTGACAATTAATGATCAAGTGTCAGTTTTCAGGTCTGTTTCTTCCTTAATGATCTACTTTATATTCCTGGATGGGGGAAGAAAAGACCTAAAACTGTATTCCAACAAACACATTTTCAAAACATTTCTTTCATGTAACTTTATTTGTATCCTACTTCTGCTTTTTATCAAGAAGAACAGAGAATGTGTATCAGAAAATGTGCCTCAACATGGCAGTCATCTTTAATCATTAGAGTTTTATACCCAGATGCAGTTCTGTGCCCACAGGCAATGGATACCATCAACATCAGGACATAGGAAATAACCCTGTGCTTTCATAACTCATGTGCCATATGTGCACACACAATATTATGCTGTACCTTACTTCATTCGGTTTCATAACTTGCTTTTCTTTGCTTTCACCAAAGCAAATCATCTTTTTATTTGGCTATGCTATTTTTCTCATGTAACTAATGTAGTATATTATTTTTGCCAACTCAGAATCATTTGAATATGAATCAACAACCCATGAAGAACTTATGATAAAGGTTTACCTCAACCACACTCACAACATGAGAGAATAATAGCAAAAATAATGCCTTGTTTTTCTCTAAGTTTGGATGATCAAATTAGCCGTCCTTTTTGTGAGCAGTGAAGAAGATAATATCATTTGAAAGAGAATACAAATATTTTGAAAATATCCCACTAGGAGATAGGGATGAAACTGCAATATTTGTTGTTAAATCTTACCATTGAAAACAATCCTAAAACAAAGTTTTGGGTTTTTTTTCCAAACACTTGTCACATAAACATTGGAAAAGAAACTGACTTGATTAGATAATAGTTTACATATTTTATCTACAAACTCAGATTGTTTTAGGTTTGAAACTATAGGCCTGGAACATTCAGAAAATACCACCATAGTGTTATTTTTCCATCTGATAAAAAGAAAGAAAATGTTAGCATCTTCTTTATCTCATGGAGAATTTAATTATATCAAGGCTTCATATTCTTACTTTTTAAAAGATAAATTACTTTTATCTTACTTTTCAGATAAATTATATTGACAGCAATAATCAAATATTTTATTTTAAACTTTTGATATGTAAAATGTGTAATCACATCCATAGATAATTAAAGAATTTCTTAAGTTCTGTGACCCGGTGATAAGCTATCAGCATTCGTGCTCATGCAATATTGATTATTGATTAAAAGCAGAAGTTACTATAGTGAACAATATTGAAATTAAATTGTGTTAATACATATGTTTGAGAGATATAAATCACATTCCAGCTAATGCCATAAAATAGTTCACTTAAATACTAATGCCTGTTTTTTAAAAAATAAGTATTTTACTTGTGTTTAACTTCAGAAATAATTAAAAACTGAATGTGACACTTTTAAAATCATCTCAACATTGTCCTCCATTGTCTGCTAAATTTTAGGATAATAGTCCCTCTACAAGTAATTTATTTTTCCTTAGAAAACAGATTGCAGGCTGTTATCACGCTACCACTGGTTAGGAGAATTGTCTTCTACTAGAATGGGTAACTAGAGTTACTAAGTAGTTAAGTTTGGGGCATGGGATAATTTATCTCGGTATTTGCCCCCAGTGCCAGAACTACCTTACTGTGAACACCAGAGACCCCAGCTCATTTATGTAAACATGCACTCCAACTTAAGTGCCCTACGTGACAGACACACACACACCATGTAAGTGATAAATTCTAGAGGGCAGAGGGTAAAGCATACTGTTAATGAAGATTACTACTGAACTTCTTGCTATTTCAGATCCAGTAAAAATTCAATTGTCTATAATATTTTAAAATATTGGATAGTACAAAGGAGTCTAGGTGTAAACATTTTAAGCAGTCGATTTTCAAGATCATTATATGATATGTCATCAGGTACTTCCTGTTAGCGGAATGAAACATGGTTGAGGTAGCACATACTGTGCACATCAGTGAATGAAATGAAAGAATGTTGGCAGTGTTGGAAAATAGTGATGGATTTTAGAAGATTAAAATAACTGACATTTTATGAAAATTTCTATTTTCTGCTTTGGATTTTATCTAAACTGACAAAAAACAAACACATTTATATTTCTCAAGTTTCTCATGTTCTCTTGGGTAGAATATCTGGAAAGAATATCTGACAAATCACCCTCTCGGGGGCCATACTTTAATATTTATGCGGGGATTTGCCAGAATGGACAAAATGTGCGCTCATCTCTTCCCCTTACATATGACACAAGACTTGGTAGAATTAGTGCTTACAAAATCCACTGCTTAATTGCACAAAGTAAGTTTTGTGCAATATTTTAGCAGAAGATTATTTAAAGATTGATGATAAAAGGCAAAATAATGAGCTGGTGCAATTATCCACTACCAAATTTCGACATTATCAGTTCTGGTCATATAGCTGCACTGTACTTAGGACCTGTTTTACCCAATCATTTCTGTCATGTATAAGAGACCTGGTCTTAAGGGCTGAAGGGTTTTCTTGAGGTAACAGAAAGTGCCACGATTTCCTGCTCCTCAGAAATTCCTTTCCCCTGCCTACACTCCTATAAGCCAGTACCGACCACTCTTCCATACGTTAGGCTCTTATAAACATTACTTTACAGTAACAGTGCAATAAGCATGGGACTCTTACAGACTTGTAAGCTTATGAAGTTTTGAAAATATAATATTTCATGGAATCCATTCTTTGTTTCAACTTTTTTCACTACCCCATTTGCCTCTGAGTTAGGCCCAGATTGTTCACCTTTCCTGAGAGGTTATACCACTAAAAGATTAAATGTCAGAAACCTGGAGTCATTCTCTTCTTTAAACATAGCTTTTTAATTTCATTTTATTGAATTTATTGTGGTGACACTGGTTAACAAAATTACCCATGTTTCAGGGGCCCACTTCTACAGCACAGCATCTGCACTAAATGAGAACACTCTTACCTGTGGTTAGAACACAGATGAGGAAGTATTGGAAGGCAGGGCAGGAGAGGATGGAAATTACTTCAGCCACCATTTTCTAGGAGCTTTTGAGGACACCAAGGGCAACCTCATCTTTGGAGAAATAATCCATCAAGTGAATGTTTATCTCAGGAAGGCTAGGTTACAGGGTTACTTATCCCTCAAAAAAAGAGTGCTTAAAAATGTGAGGGGCGGGAATTACTATTCGGCAAAGCAGCATCTATTACACACCTCTGAAAAACAACAGTTAGCATTGTGGTTGTATTTTTTCTGATGTATTGCTTCACAACATTATCAGAAAAGAGTACACTTTCTATTAATTACGCTGAGTTAAAACCTGATGTGTCATTTCATTGACGGTTGTTATTGTTTCTTGAAACCTTGTTCTTGTTTATACATTTTTTGACTTGAGTTTAGAAATATTCCAAGCAGTTCAGTCTAGAAAATTTAGAATTGTGAATTTAATCAGTAACTTCTAGGTATGTGGAGGAACATATTGCATGAGACAGTAATGTAATTTGTGAGAAATGTCTACACACAAGCTTTCATAAACCTTTATTCTGTCTTTAGAATTTGGAATGATGGGAGATCATACAATTAAAAGTCAGCGACCTCGATCTGTTCATGAAAAAAGGGTCCCTCAGGAACAAGCTGATGCTGCTAAATTTATGGCACAAACTGGTAATACGTTAGTTACATTTTTCTATTTATTGTTGTTAATTTAATGAAACCACTGCATGTTTTCATAATCTTTTGCTACACATTTGTCAGTTTTTGGAGCTGATTTTTTTTTTAACCATTTTTTTGTCACCAGTTAAAGTCCATAAATGAAGTAGCTGTGAATTAAAAAAATGCAAAAAAAAATGTGTAAGATTTATTTTGCTTTCAGTATGGGACATTTAAGCTTTACATACTGTTATTTATGTTAATTAACTACTTTAAATATATAATTCAACAGTTATTTTGTTAATACTTGATTATTATAGGACTTTTCAGAAACAATTTTAAATAGGACTTTAGATGATAAAATTCAATTTCATAATAATGTGTTCAATATTTTTTCAAATGTCATAATCACATAAATATTAATTGATTGTTAAAACGTATAGAAATGTTAAAGACAATTATTTTAAAATTTAGTATTTTTGATTTGAAACCCGTTTTGTTATATAAGCTAAATAAAAATAGTTTAGTCTTTATTTTTAAATTGTAATACACTCCAAATAATTAAATGTCAACAAAAATGACTTTTCACCTTATAAATTTTTAATCCTAAATTAATTAGATTACTTATAAATACTTCCATCCAAATATATATAAAAACAAATACATTCATATTTTGGATCATCATAATAAATGGCCTATAGTTTCATCTGGATACATTGCATGTGGTACATTCTTGGATAAAATGTTTCAATTGTGTTATGAACAGTTTCAGCTGTCCGTTTTATTTTGGGAAATTTCAAACAGTGTTATCTATGTCTATAAAGTTTTAGGCATTTTGATCTAATGATCTGTTTACCATTAATATAGAAGTTTCTAATAAATGACCAGTCTTTTGACATGACATTCAGAGTGATTTTGACGAAATTACCTTGAAAAATGCATATTCCCTTTAGTTCATATGTTCTTAGGGTAACATTTGTTCAGAACAATAGATTTGAATCTGCATCTTAAAACTTAGTAAACTGTGCTTTTGGAAATGGGTAAGTAGTAGATTTTAATGCATTAGTTGCAAGTAGGTCAAAGAATTCTCAGAACATGAAGGAGGTTTACAATAAACTTTACAATAAGGACATATTTTTAGCTTTTTTATGTATATGCTGCAGCTGTATCCAGAAATGAAGAAAACTTGCTTGTCTGAATTGCCTTTGATGTACCTTTTTATTTTTAAACAAAGGTGATTTATATTTTTACTGTTTGCTTGAACATGTCCAAAAGTACATTACCAGGTTCAGACAAATTTTCAAATTTCTACATGTATTTTTCTCCACAGGGAGCAAAACATCTCAACCACTGACCAGAGATTAGGGGATGTTCTACTCCAAAGAGAGGCATCAGGGCAGGGGCTGACTACCCAGCCTCCTTCAGGCGCCATTTCATGAGTTCATTTCCGCAAGATTAAGGGTGTCTTTGCCTTTTGCAAAAGATGTGGCAGGCGTTGGTTTACTGAAGTGACTTAGACCTGAGACACTTAGGGGTGAAATGGGAAACTATAGTTTTAAATTTTTAGTAATGAAGTAAAATTAACTATGTAATTTGACAAAGAGTTTTGCATAAATTCAGTTTGAGGATTTGCCTGTGACAAATACCAAGAAAATTCCGTTTTCAGCCAAAATTCTATTTGCAAATTCAAATCACATGGATCATTATGTTTCCATACTGAGAAATTGCTAATTTATTTTCCAGGAATTGTTTTGTATCTAATATAAAGTAACACATCATTTGGTAAAGTAGTTAAAACATTGATTAAATAGATCTGTGAGGAGCTTTAAAACCATATCCCCATAATATTAACAGTAATTCAGAAAAAAACAATAAACTTCAAAATTATGGTTTGAAAATATTTATTGGGTGTTCCAACTGATGAATAATAAGTATTCACTATTTCACTGCAATCCAAAGAAAGTATAGACAAATATAAATACATGTATAATATTTTTTTAATTTAAATTACTAGGATATGATAGTTGACTGAATATGTGATTTAAATAGTTTTTTAGATACATTAAAAACTTCTGACATTAGAAAAGTATAAAAATAAAAAGAGGATTTTTTTTTCTTAAATGTTTTCTGAGATGATACTTTCTTTAGATGTTAAGGTAGGTAGTCTGAGTAAATACAGCTAAGTGTCACACAAAATTTTACAAAAATTAAGTTTTATTTATAAAACTTTTCTAATTGTCTTTCAAAACAAGAAATGGGTGTTATATACAAACAATGATAACATTGCTAACATTAATCTGAAAATAAAAAATAATGCAAGAGGTAAACTCTAATAATAAAACAAAGCAAAAGCTATTAAACTTTATACTTTAAGATTTCTCAAAATGAGTAACCGGCCCCTTCAATCAGTATGATCAGTAAACCTGCATTTAAAAAACAAATTTTTCATAAAGTAATCAAGTGAGTGGAAATTGTTTTTAAAAGAGTAACATTTGGTAAAGTAATATTACTTTACCAAAATAACTCCAGTAATTGATAAAACTAATTTGAACAAAAATAGACACTACTCCAATAGGCTAGCACACAACTTGTATTTATGGTCAAGGAAAATGAGATAAAATTATAAGATATTGATATTTAATAAAAATATAAAAAGGAGTCTTTTATTCCAGTAGGGAAAAAGCCTACATTAGTAATAGCATATTATCTAAAACAGAAAAATAAGTGTGTTTCTAATTTCATGATATTAACATATTAGCACAATTTTATATTAATAGTTTGTTATAATTTAAAATATCCTGTCACACATTATCTTAATCATCACAAATACATTTTGAGATATAGGTATGGTTTATTTTATAAAGAGGGTCAGAGAGATAGGGCGACTTTCTCAGTCATAGAGCTCATATTCAGTAACATTCCACCAAACACAGGTCTTCTGACTTTAACGGCAGCACCTCGCCAGCTTCCTCTCTTGTCTTGCGCCAGGATCAAGGGCCTCAGTACTGCCCTAGATACAGGAGCCCCTCCACCTGTGCCTTAGCCATTGCAAGTTAAGGGACCAGAATAGTTTGTGCTGTCTCCAAAAACACATATATGAAAACTTGAATAATTTGTATCACACTTCACTATTTAATGTCAGTGCATTTTAAAAATTACATATCTTCCTTATAAAATCTATTAGCTATTTCTCATGGTGCCCCAAAGTGCGTGATGGGCAGACTCTTCACACCTCTTGGAGTGAGGAAGGGAGGGTCAACATGAAAATCATGACACTTAGTGAGTGGACAGGTAACTTGAAATTTCAGTATGTGAGGTATAGTGAAGTCATTTGGGCAGGTAGTGGCAAAATTTGACTCATCATTTGAAAGCCAATATATATTTTATTTATTTAGTTTGTTTTTGATCAACAAAATGGACCATCAGTTCGGAGAGAGTGAAGAAGGCCAGTTCTGAGCATTAATTATCAATCGCTCAGGATCCAGGCGTCACTGCTTAGCCTTTTCGACGTCATTATATTATTTCACTTTAAGAAGCAATCCAAATGTTTACATATTTGTGAAGAAATACATCTAAAAGTAGATCTTGATCCTGATTCATTGCTCAGTTTAATTAAAGTATTTTGCCTGCCATCATAACCATGCGAGTGTAAGAGAAGGATGGCTTTTGTAGAAAAAATATAACCAGTTTTATTTATAACCTTCATTATTTACTTACTCTGGAATTCACATTATTTAAGGTTTTCTGGCTTTTAAATAACATACAACCATAATATTTCTATTTCATTTAATCTTACTACAAATACAGGTTGAAATATCAAATGAAAAATATTTTGCTTTATATTTCCCTAACTTTAAGCTTAAATTTTCATTGCTAAATAAATATGGGCATATATACATATATGTGTGGATATTTGTAAACATTATCATATTATTGGATTTATAGAATAGTGATTTTTAATCTTGATAGAGTATTCTTTAATGTAAAATAACAAATTATGAGGCAAGGCTTTATATGTTATTAAAATGGACTTCCAGTAGCATTTTTTGAATTAGTTCCATATAAATTATTGAAGGCAAAAAATACTGAAATAATCGAGGGTAATCTATATAGTACTTCCTGGACAAACACTGAAAAGAAGCCCTATTAAATGTAATTTATCATCTCAGTTACCCCTTCTGCTCTTTCATGGCATATATTCAGTTATAAATGCATTATTATAACCTATGCCTCTGGGTAAATAATGCAGACCACCATAAAAGTAAATGCTTCTTAGTGGCATTACCCAAAGTGTAGTCTGCGGACCATGCTTGTTTGTGAATTAGTTGTAAGGGCTCTCCAAGGGAAAAGAAGCTTACACCAGAATGTAGAGTCAACCACTTTATCAAGTGCATGTTTTATTTCAGCTGACATTTAAAAAAAGAAAAGAAAAGAAATTCTCAGTGAAGAAATCATTGAATTGAGTTACATTCTGGTCCAAGCTCCTTATGTCCTAGAGTACCCGTCTATGAACCAGCTGCTTTAAGTAGCATTGCAAGCAATTTACAGGCCATTGACCAACCTTTAAAAAAAGATGGACAAATGGATTACCATATTCTGTTCTTTGAATTCTATCCCAAAGGCAAATTCTAAACAGACCTTTCAAATATAAATTGACATATATAATCAGTGCTACGAAGTTTTCAGAAACACTTCTGTAAACTTTTTCAACAACAAAATGTTTAATTTAAATAGTTCCTGCAAGCAGGTAATTGATTTGATACTGCATTTGGGTAAAGCAACTACAGGTTTTCAAATAAGTGTTAAAAAATCTATCCTGAACGTGCCAGAATAGAAATAGGAGCTCATTGCGATGGTCTTAGAAATTGTTATCTTCTTGGAGCATGATTTTTTTATAACAATAGAAATTAGACATAGTTTCAGTGTGATGCTTACACCAAGAAAATTAATGAATTCAAACATTCATTGGCTTTTTAGATCCCCATTTTTGAGTAAAATTTAGTTCCATATTAAGTTAATAGAACTCATAGAGGTATTTTCTTTTATTTCAAGTAAAAATCACAACTATAGATCATGGGGAAAATTATGGCAGAAGGTTTTCAATAAATTTTCACAAAATAAGTAGCTGACACAAGATGAAAAAGTAAGAATTTCACTAGGAATATATTATAAATAAGTGTCTGTGTTTAACACAATAAAAATTAGGTAAGCCCAAATTCCAGGGTTTCACCTCATGCAGCATCAGAAAGGAGGTTACGCAATAAAGAGATAGGGAAGAATGCATCAACATATCCCTGTTCACCAAAGCCAGAGTAAATTACCAATACGTTTCCTTTCCCATCAAAGTACAAAGCCTGCAGAGAATCACCTTCAACAGCAATTCTTGAAAAATTCTGACTGGCCCCCTCACAGTATCCATGCCACAGTGGAGTTTGTGAAGAGCAGTTCTGCTAACAAGATGATAGCAAACTTGGACCTTGCAACAGCATAATATGTATCTCCCTTTATTTTTTTTCTCCTAAATGTTTTCTTGTACCTTTTGATGTTCTGTTGTATTAATACACTTAAATTATTATTGCATGTCATAATGTCAGTTTTGTATAATGCTTGATAGGTGAATATTCAAGACAGTATTTCATGTTTATTTGTTGTCTTGCACACAGGTGAATCTGGTGTGGAAGAGTGGTCCCAGTGGAGCACATGCTCAGTTACTTGTGGTCAAGGGTCGCAGGTGCGAACCAGAACTTGTGTATCACCTTACGGGACACACTGCAGCGGCCCATTAAGAGAATCAAGGGTTTGCAATAACACTGCCCTCTGTCCAGGTAGTGTTAGCAGCAACTACAACTGTGGATGTTATTGAATTGTGTCATGCTACGCATTTGGAACGATTGATTTGTTATTTTCATATGAGTTGGGTATAGACATTTTATTTAGAGTGGATAAGTGTAATTTTTATTGAATTGTGAATTTTTTTATGTATATGATTATTTCTGCTTTCAGAGCAGTCAAGAAATTATATGTGACTCTCTTACCCACTGCAACCAAAAGCTTGAAATTTCTATATCTGCCTGTGATAGTATTTAAGTTTCAAAGTATTTTCTTATTTTAGACTGTGAAAGTGTCCAACTGAATGTTTGAAGAATAATGTAATTTGCCAGCATGCTGGAAATATGATCTCTACCCCTTGTCTTAGGCAGTGGGTAAAGTCATTACGGCAGTTAGCTATTTTCCTACAATTATTTGACCCTATCAGGAAAATAGTGTCCCTGACCAAAGGATTTCCTGTTATTTCATTCAAGTGACAGCCCTCATCAGAGCTGTCCACTGCTTTGTAAACTTAAAGTCATTATAAAATATTTATATTCTTGTATGTTAAACAGAGCATAGCACAATAGCTTGCTCATTTAAGGTGAGACCTTCCATATTACATCAAAAGTTTCTCAGTTAATGCATTGCATAATATAGGTGTTTCTCCCTCTCAAACCACTGATTTTGATGTAAAAATGAAGTGCCAAAAAAGAAAGTGGACCTTCTTTCAAGAAGTCCAAAGCACACGAAATAGTAAATCTTCAGATTTATTTTTTTACGACAAACTGATGGATGGCAGGCACAAACTTACGGATCCCTGCACTTGCATTTACAGCTTTTCCAGAGGCCTCCAGAAGGGGGGGGCATAAAGAGAGGGACAGGCACTGCATCAGCATTTCGTCTGCTGAGTTGTGCTTTAAAGTTTTCTGCTGAGCTTGATTTCCAGACATGGCTGACTTTGCAGTTGCTGAAAGCAAGAGTAGAGAGTGGGTGGCATGGGGGAAGGAGCACAGGGACAGTCCCAGTTTCCCAGCATAGTGGTTAAGGGCGACCCATTAAAAGACAGTTTAGAGAAGTTGTTGTTTGACGCGCCCAGAGTTTCTGACGTGCAGGATAAGAAAGTTCAGGAGATCTGTTGCACAACAAAGTGAGTAAAGTTAGCATTACTCAATTGGACACGTCAAAAGAGTTTAGATGCTAAATTTTGCATTATGCATTTTTATCACAATTACAAAATCGTGAAAAAGTTTGTAGGTGTAAACAACCTCGTGGGTAAATACATACGGATTTCCAGTTGGGTGTGGGCAGAGTACCTGGTCTAGACTAGTACTTAAACAGGCTTCTATTTACAGTATGTATGTCAAGGGCTCCAGGATCAAGTTTCCTCCCCTTGACAATGGTAAAAGTTTCAGTAGAAAATTAGGCCGTACTTGATATATAAATTTATCTTGTCAGCATCCTTTTGAATTCTCAAGATTCTTCCAATAGGCAAGGGTAGAGTCTAAAAGCGAATGGATGCCCACATGGAAGCCTGAGTGGGTGCTGAAGAGTTCTCCACGGTCCTCTCTTCAGAGCTGACTTTTCTGGCCACTAGTTATGCGCATTCATGTGGGTGATAGGCATGGAAAACTCCATCTGTCCGCCCGAGACTGTTGGTTAGGCCCTTCACTGGGCACGGAGAGCGTGGTAGTGGGACCGGAGTGCTCTCCCTCTCACTCTGTGTCTGACGTCCAGAAAACCAAGTAATGTTCTGTGGTTATAGAGTTTTTCCTCAATTTTTAAGCCTCCAGCATTGAAGTGTATACTAATTACTAGTTTTTCTTCACTTTCATATTATATATATGTATGTGTGTGTGTATAGATATATATACACATACATATATACATATATATGTTTGTCTTTCTAAATTTGGTTAAATAGTAGTGATAAAAAGAAATATGTATCTTTTAATCATTGTCATAGTTCAGATGTTGAATTAAAGAGAATGAAAAGCATTTTGGTAATTTATTTTTCAAACAATAAGAATAATTTAGCAACTTCATTATTGATATTTGTAATAGTATAAACAACAAAAATAAAGTTAAATATGTAGCATAAGTAGCCCACTACAGACCACTGGTTGTTGTATTTGTTATGAAATGTTTTGTGTCAATATTTTGTTCAGTTATTTGCCATACTGGTAAATATGTGTTTCTTCTCAAAACAATATATCATGGAAACAGTGATTTAAAAAAAAAGTGATTTTAAAAGCTTAAATAGTACTTTAAACAGTGTAAATATGTTTCTAAAATAATACTTTACCAAAACTCCCATGAAGAAAATGAGCTCAGAAATCAATAACCCACCTGTCACACTGTGGGTACTCAAGGGTGTTTGGCATAGAATTAATAAAACTGACACACGGACAAGCTGAGTGTGAAAGTCACTTTCTGCAAAATATGTGGAATGATAGCATTAGAGCCTATATTTATTTGCACTATTAAAGGCTTATCAATAGTGTTATAAATCAGTTACCTTTTACCCATAATATTCAAATTTCAAAAGAAGGATTTTCTTCGTTAAATTGCATAATAATGTCTTACTTCTAATATGGATCCTAAGATAACCAGCCTGTTGAAAAATTGTTGCTTCAACATTACAGTCTCTTCAAAAACTCTTATCACTGAGAAAAGAAAATGATAGGGGTGAACAGAAAGTAAAGGGAGAAAACTGGGGAGCTGCGTTAAATTGCATACTTACTGTCCCAATTTCTAAATTACAGTTTACGGTCCCTTCCAGGGTTCTCAGCTTCGGTACTGTTGACATTTTGACATGAATAAATTCCTTGTTCTGGAGGGCTGGCCTGAGCAGTTTTGGATATTTAGCATCACTGGCTTCTACCCTGTAGAGGCCAGCAGCTCTCTTTTTCTCCTGAGCTGTGACAACTAAAAATCTCTCTGGATATCGCCAAATGTGCCCTAGGTGGCAAAATTGCCCTGGTTGTAAACCACTGATTTACTCTATGCATATTCTAATCCTTTAGAAGTTTATGTAGGTTAAGGAATAGTTTTGAAATGTTTTTTGTAAATGTCAGTTTTCAATTCCATTTGTTGTTAGAAAAAACAAAACAGTTTACTTAAAGGAGTTATTTTACATATCCCAATCTAAATCATAAGGTAACTTGTATGCTTACTTAAAAATCTGGCAGTGATATAATTTACATATTGTATATTTCTTATTTCATCTCCATGTAGCAAAATAGAGATGTGATAATATAATTAGTGTCTAAGTAAAAAAGAAAATATAAAAACTGATTAATTTGATATTTCTTGGTTTTATTAGATAGATTTTTCAAATCAACTAGATCATTTACAGACTTTCATATTTTACTGAAAAATTAAAGAATTTATTTAATATTTGCCATTAAAATAAAATATCTAATTTTAACCATATATCTTATGAATAGCATCTATAAAATTTAGGGTATGTGCTATAATTTCCTACTGATTCAACAATATCTAAAATAACAAGTTATTAATAATTTTGTGTTCTTGTAAAATAAAAAAGTATTTCTGCTTTTTAAAAATGATATGGAAGAGTCATTAAATTTTACCTGGAACAATGATGAATGTTAAAAAATAGTAAATAACATCACTTTTCAGAGGGTTACAGGTTTATAATTTAACTAAGCCTTCAAGATTAATCAACACTTCTTTGAGATGGATAGAAAAAAATCTGCCAGTTTAGCAGCTTTTTTTCCCTGGGATTCTTCAATGCATATAGAGCAGTATGACTCAATCAAGAGAAAATGAACAGAACCAGCAATTTGAATAATCAAACCTTGCATCTCGAATGTCTTGGTTCTCAAACAATTTGATTCTTGACCAAATTGTTCACAGAAAAAAATGTATCAGTTATGTAAAAAAAACTTCGGGTCTCGTCTCTCTATCCGACAACCCTTCATGCTGATACCTGTATGATCAGTCACGGGTCTGGCAGGTGACCAACAGAGGAAATACAGTTTTTTAACAAATTGTTTCTCAGTTTTCCAGAATGAATTGAGTTCAAGAACTGAGGTTCCACTGTACCATATAGTCTACTTATGTTTTATTTGGAAAACAGGAAGAAAAAATGTTTTTAATGAAGAGATCTTGGTAATTAGAAATCAAAGCAAAGTTTGATTAAAAGTATACATTTAATATAAAATAGTCATATAGATTAATTTGAAAATATCTTGCTATAATTGATCATATATACCTATATGTAAATATAGGTATATATATATTTCCTTAGATTAGGTAAGATTTACAATTTGTTCTTATTCCAATGAATATAAATTGTCTTTAGTTATCTCAATTTAAATGGAAAAAAACATAAACAGTATAATTTATCTCTTTTACACTTTTTCTATGTATTTTAAAAATATATTTTCTAGCAAATTTTATGGACTCTTAAAGAATTTTTCATTGTGACTCAAATTTGGCTAATTTTTCCATATTTGAAATATTTTTATAACCAAATGGAGCAACTCAATGGCATAAATAGAAGAAAACAACATACCTTGTAATTAAAGCATCATATATGTGTTTTTACAGTAATAACTTGGTTGGCATATACATACAAAACATTCTAGATATGCTCTGTATACTCATGTAACTCCTCTGATATTTTTATATGGACCTCTACGTGCCGCTACCATTGTTGAGGAGAAATGCTCATCTTTTTATTGTCATCTTCTGTCATAAATTTCTACTACCCTACTCCTACCAGTGGTGTCATATCAAACATCTGCTCTTGAACTACAAAGATCATGGTAAAACTAGAAATAACACAGGTGCTTTGGAAAGAAAGAGCACATTTTGCCCAGCTTTTAAAAATTATTATTATTTGTATTATCTATGGAGTGCTGTTACTTACTGTCCCCAAATTAGGAATTGGGTTGAGATGGGTGATTTTACAGCGCAGGAACAGGGTCTAACCTTTGAGCCCTAATGAACTTTTCCCACAAAATGTCAATATTTATTGACAGTGGTCATTATATAAATATTGTGTTAATATTTCTGATCCAGTTTGACTTTATTGCAATGGTATACTTGAAGTATTGCTGCATCGATAAATTATGTTAGGCATAATCTTACTGAGATCACTTGTTTTCCGTAGAAATTTATATTAATTAGGAGGATTCCCAGTGCCATCTTCTCATTTCATGGCTACTAGAAAGAGATCTTCGTATTTGCCACTCCTTTTAAAACAGGGAAAAAAGAGGCTCTTAAGTGAGTGAATACAGTTATTGAAATTTCCCTCTTATTTAAAAAACAGTTTAAATACTACATCTTAAATGGCAAAAATATATTTAGTTTTTAAAATTTGAGGTTAAAAAACCATTTAAAATATGTACCATCAATTTTCAGATTTTTTTCCTGACTATAAATTCAATACTCCTGAAACTTTGTTGGAAGAATTAAACTGGCCCTAATCTATTTAAATGCAAATGTCACTCCAGAGCATCACCTCTGTTATCATAAATTTACTTTTAATCCTACCTTAGTTGTTTTAGTTAAAAATAACTCAAAACTATATTATCATGGAGAAGAATGATGCATTTTCATTAAGAAAACACTTACATTTTATAGTGTGAATAACTTCAAATACAGAAAAAGTACATCAGATTGTCCTAATTATGAATTTTCTAATTAGTTCTTACATTTTGTGGCAAATAAGAATGTTAACTGAATTGTTACAATATCTTCATAATTGTCTATTTCATGGGGTTTTTTCTTAATTGTGAGGGGAAGAAATCTTTTACTTTACCTCTCTGCTTTTGTTGTTGAAGCTTCTTTGCTTTGTTGCAGTACATGGAGTTTGGGAGGAGTGGTCCCCATGGAGTTTATGTTCATTTACATGTGGTCGAGGCCAAAGAACAAGGACAAGGTCGTGCACACCTCCTCAGTACGGGGGAAGGCCATGTGAAGGACCTGAAACACATCACAAGCCTTGTAATATCGCTCTATGCCCAGGTGAGTGTATTTGTATTTATGTACTTTGTATATGTACTAAGAAATATTAAGAGCACAACCTTCATTCCATCACATTGGAAAATGTGGCTTTTGGTTATTCTTTCTTGCTTAAAATTGGATACCATTCTTGACTTTATCACATGCAATGGTGTGTAATATTTTCTTCACTGAGTACCAATCAATGCTCACCTTTACTGGATTGCTATTAAAACATATATTAATGCCTTCCACTAACATTTTAATCCACGCTTGGTTTTCCATCCATGAAAATTATAAGGAGTTGCAAAGACTTGAGATTGACTATTGCCTTCATACTATAACTAGAGAGACTGGTTTATAGGCAGTACTTTTGATGTTATTCTCTCACACTCAGTTAAGAAATGGAAATGTGCAAATGACCATTTATGAAAATGACACATATTTTCTAGAAAGTAAATCCTTCTAGATTCACTGCTAGATACATAAAATGGTTAGAACATAAGTGACATAATCAGTGTGATTATGAAGACTGTTTTTAGAGTATGTGTTATCTTGTTTTTCTTTTCTTTAAAATGTTTGAATTCTATTTTACCTGTCTTTAATAACTTCACCATTATTACAGAGGGGCATCTTTATAATGCTGTTATTTAGATTATTGAAACATTCAAACATAAAACAAAACCTACAAAATGAGAAGAAGTGACCTCCAGCTTTAAGGGGCTTACAGTTACGGGAGAAAATGCCACACACACTCATACAAGTGATAGAATCTCCCATGACCAGCAAAGGCACAGACATGAATGGCAAATGACAAAGGCTAACAAGAATAGCAGAGACCAGAATAAATAATCATTCATCTGTGCCACAGGAGACTTTCTCATAGGCCCATTTAGTCACATATTCTACATCAAAACAACATAGCTGGGCTACCAGTGATGTGCTCCAAGCACATTATCCAATTCATACTCCGTTTCATTTGCATTCTAAATCCAAGTTAATATCCTGTATTATGAAACAATGATGCAAGGTCCTTCTGGAGATTTTAAGTATATAAAACATCTTAAAACTATAAAAAACAATCCAAAATGTAGACATGCAACAGTCATCTAACAAGTTTAATCTTTCCCTTTTAGTTCATAGAAAGACTAGTAGGTTCCTACACTTAGTAATATACATTTAAAGATGTGATAGTTACACTCAGCAACATTGTTCTCCTAGAATTTTATGAATTCCACGAATTATGAATATACTTATATAATTCAGTGTTCATATAATTATGACTATCAGGAAGGCAAAAATCATGATTAGTTATTTGCAAGTTACTACCAGAAAATGTATTTATGAAATCAGTTATATCCTGTCTTACTTTTATCTCTTTTTGTGAACCTATAGATAAGCAGGCACACACATATGTTTTTATGCTGTGCCTTTTTTCCAAAACTTTGGGCAAGCTTATTCAGATTTTAGAATCTTTTTTTAAGTGCTGAGCTGTGACATTTATAGAGTCAAATATAGTTCCCTCTTATTTGTTCATGGAGTGTGGAAAAGTAGATAACATGGGAAAATAAAAAAATAATAGCTAACTATAGAATCTCTCTTAATATATTCATTTGTATTATTTCTTTTACCTCAGTTGATTCCTAGTACACAGACAAAATGGCACTGATCAGTTAAAGTGCCATCACCCAGATTTCTCAGTCTACTTCCCATGAATTTTTCTAGGAATGAATGCCTGGCTATCAGTAGGAAGGGATACTGAGCTGTTAAAAGTCAGATAAGGAATCTCATTTTCCTAGTTGATTTAGGTGTTGCTTTATCACACAAGTAGGAACCACATGTGTTTTCAAGGATGCAGACACAAGCATGTGAAAATGTGAATGCAGTTCTGAAAAACATAAAAATGTTCTACCTCAATGAAAGGTAGTGATCTGAGAACTCAGTGCCGCCGTCCTACCTGACATTCCTAAGTCATCATCTGAAGGGGTGAAACTGTGATGGGAGGTGCATCAGTAACGAAAACAGTGGCTCAAGGCCTATAGTTGTCTCTCCTTGGTTAGGCAGGTTGTGAAGTGAAGACCAGAAGAGCACAGAAGAAACATTTGAAACAACAAATTTCGTGTCTATTCACCACCTTTGCCAAATTTGACCATGTGGGTTGCAGTAATGGGCAGTTGACATGTCCGTGTGGGTCATGTCAGAACATCATTCCAGGACCCTTCTTGAAGAAACACATATAACCACTATAAAGAAGTGGGTGTTATGTAGAGGTGGTGTGTATTGTTTGCACCAAAGAATGAAATATGTATTGTTTATGCACATTTTGATATCAGCTTATAAGTAGATGACATGCTATTTTTGATCAGGTACTTTCCTTAGTCATTGTTCAACTTCCTCCCACTTCTGAGGTAAGAGTAAACCATTTGCCTGGGATCCATATGTGGAGAAAAGATATAAAAGTAAAGGGTAGATGTGGCATTAACCTAGTTTGAATTATTAGTTACTAATATGTGTACCATGTCTGACAACAGAGACTGGTGTTTGTTGGGGGAAGGTAGGCCAAGCATATAGAACCACAAAAGGAATTCACTGTGAGTTTTTCACTGACTCATAAACATAATGTGACCTCATTTTCTGCCTCTTCTCATAGATGCTAGTAATTAAATGTGATATTACAGAAGGGCGCGTGTATGTGTGTTTATGTTCAGTGGTCTTTGTGCTGTTTCTTTTATTTCACCAAACTTAGGAATTCTGGCAATCCAGCTTACTTTTCTCTTTTCTCTGAATTTTCATTGCAGTCACTAACTGAGCATCAAGTTTATACTACTATTAATTGATGCATTTGACATCAAGGAAATTCTCTTCCATTTCCCATTATTTCTCCATGCAGCTTCATACTTGATAATATCCAATAAATTACTATTTGATGGATTTTCTTAACATATACCTATCCAAATTTCTAGTTAGTCCTCATCCCAAAATTTTTATAAGATATTTTTCTGGGTATATTTAATAATACCTTGATGTGATGTAGTGAAAGGAACTCGGACTTTTAAATTTAGACCTCACTTTCACTGTCTGCGTTGCTTCTCTGATCCCTAGTTCCTTCATCTGTAAAATGGGGACTGTAGTATCTCAATAATACCCTCCACAGAACTGTGAGAAGACTACGTAAGATGTGATAAAACTTGGTAAATAGCAAACAGTGTATAAGTATTATCATTATTGTAACAATGCGCTCCAGTCAGCATCCATCAGGATAACACCTGTAGTTGAACAGGTTGGGGTTGTTACTCGGCAGTGAGGGAAAATCAACATAGGGAACTGTGGGGCATCTCAGTAAGAGGGTGTTAGAAAAGAAATGTTTACCTTTGCGTTGGGCGATTTCAGGGAGGGTTTAAGGAAGTGGGGCTTTGCACTGGATTTGGTAATGTCATCAAGGGGGGTGTGATTCTGTGACTGGGTACCTTAGTAAATTATCTAGGAGGAAGGAAGACTAGCTGTCATTGGTAAAGAAGTGATACTCACTCCTATCAGCTGAGAGAAGAGAGTGTTTGGAACTTTGTGGGTTGCACTGTGACCTTGATTTTGTCTACAAAGTGGCCTGGTTTTGTCTCACTCTACCACAGTCTTAGAGTGACCTTGTCTGATGTTAATGTTCTCCGAGATGGTTTCAGGTCCAGCAGGAGGTAACATAGCCCAGCTATGAGCGCCGAGCCAGCGGCTGATGGCAATGGGGTCTAGTGTGTCAGACCGGTTCCAGGATGCCACCTTGATGTGACTCCTTCTGTGCTGATTTGATCAATTTAGAGGCTTCTGTTTTCAGTGACTTTGATTTTTATTAACATTCAAAAGGAGAAAAAGGTCAGATAGAAAAACATGCTTACATTTTCTAGGTACACCCTTCATTAAAATTATATACACACAGGAGCAAGGCTTGCCTGAGTGTGCTAGGTGGGGAGGGCACGTGGATGTCTTGCACAGAATGGACAGCAATTTGAACATTTCGCCTACAACGTCATGTGTTGCGCTTCAGTGTGATATTGTTACGTAACAGAATTACATGCTTATGATTTTGTAATAAAAAAGAGGCATTATTCGTGCCGGACCCTGTTTATATATCCCCAAAATAAAATTGGTGTAGCCTTTTCCAAGATTAAATCCTTTAAGGAAAAGGAAAGCCTAAGTTCTTAGTTCAGAGACTCAAGTATTATAGTAATTTTCTTCATAGCATATTCCTTTAAAGTAAAAAAATTGTCCCTCTTTTAGTATTTGAAGGTTGGAGGAACCGATGATGTAAGTTTGGTCTTCTTTTTGTTCAGTGTTGGCAATTCTTATTATGATATGTTTTATGTAGTAGTATCCTCATACTACAGATGATAAAGATTATAATAATTGAGTGACAGATTGAAGCCTAAAACAAATGAAAAAACTATTGACAAATAAGTTTTCATTTATGTCCTGAAATAGGTATAAGTGAATTTAATTGTATGATTCTGTGCAAAACACAATGGCCTGGAGTTTGTAAGACATGGATTAAGGTTCAGTTCCAGTCCTGACTTATAAATATTAACATAGGCAACTTATTTATCTTTCCTTTTCTCTCACTTATAGAGTGGAGCCAGTATTTATGAACCTTCTATATTAAAGGATTGTTATATAATTAAAATTAGGTGGAAGAGTCTTGTAAAAGTATAAAACAGTAAACGGTGGAGGATATTTATCTTGACATAGGAGAATATTACTTTAAAAGTAAATGATTTTGGAAGAAATAGGTGGAATAATTCAGGATATTATGATAGATTTTTAGTTCTGTTTCTTATGGACAGCCTTAGTCATAAAATCAAAGGGATATTTTTTCAATCAAGTTAGTACAGGGAAAACTGCCTACACAAGGCTCCCGTCAGTCTGTGGGACTAAGCAGTGAGTGTCACACTGGTCGGTCCTGTATTGGAGAAATGCATTCGTGTGGATCCTGTCAGGTTGTAGTTTCCCTGTGTCTTTGCAGGCTCTTATAAACCCTAAAGAGAGGAAAGAATCACCCAGGAACAGAGAGGGACCCAAATATCTCTGTTATCTGGAGCAAGCAGCTTCAGTCTCCTGAGGACCTAAAATTTTGATTCCTCAGCAGCTGTGGGAGAGACCTGCCGAAGATCCCTCTGCAGGAAGTGCTCCTGGTGAGCACACTGAGTGGGAAGATGCTAAACATTTGTCTGACCTTAGTTCAAAGGTCTCTGGTTGTCTCTGCGTGAGGATGTTACTATTTTAAACTCAAATGGTGCCTCATTAACCTGTTCATTAATTGATTTGAATTTTAGCTTTTTAAAAAGATTTTATTTATTTTTTAGAGAGAGGGGAAGGGATGGAGAAAAAGAGGGAGAGAAACATCAATGTGCAAGAGATACACCTATCATTTGCCTCTCTCATGCCTCCAACTGGGGACCTGGGCCGTAACCCAGGCATGTGCCCTGACTGGGAATCCAACTGGTGACCTTTTGGTTCCCAAGCCATCACTCAATCCACTGAGCCACACCAGGCAGGACACATGTTTTATCTTGTTTAACTTCTAGTCTTTTGTATGGCAGTTGTATTCATTTTGTATCATTTCATATTTTTGGCATTGTTTCTGAGGTCTTCGTGTTTAGCTAATAGGAGTTTTTTAAAATGTGCTTATTAATCCCGGCTTGCTTTCTTTTATTATTTAATATTTTTCTCATTTAAACTTTGTCTTAACATTTTAAAAAAATTCATATCAGCATTTTCATAACTTCCATTTTTAATTCCAATTTTTACATGATATTTCATTTTGATTTTTCTCTTTTGTAATTTATTTTAAAATGGCAAGTGGAAAACATAGCTGTATGTTCTTCAGCATCTGTCCAAAGCAAGAAGAATCTGAACTCTGGAATTTCACCCTCCCTGTATCAGGTAGCCTCAAAGCCAAGGCCAGAGTTCTTCTCCCCGAACTCCTTCCTGCAGATAGCTTCATTCGTCAGTAACAATCAACCCAGAAGAGCTCCCAAAATGGTTTTAGTATCCAGAATATTCCGACACTGTGGATGAGTATATTACCTACCTTGTTTTTCATGCTGTCCTATATTGTCACCAGTTATTGATCAAAATGTGAAAACAGACTGAAATGATATTTTCATTAAAATGGACCACGGGATGTAATTGGCCTCATACGTGAGCGACAGGTTTTTCTTCCAGGTGAACACAGGGGCAACCCCGGGCGTATGGCAGGAGGATGTTCGTAGAACAGAGTAAACTCCAGGAATCTAGCAATTTAGCCAATGCAATTTTAATTCTTCTGGGTCTGGAAAACCCGGCACTGTGTCACATACTGAATCGAACTTTCACTGTGTCCAGTGTGACATTGCCATGGAAGGAAGCACGTCGCGTGGTGGTGAGACAGGCTGGCCTCTCAGGTCTCTGCCAGCTTCAGAACGCAGCCTGGTTGCTCTCCGTTCTTCCTCACCTCTGTGTTCATAAAGTGATAAGCATTTACAGTTTTTAAATTGAAAAGTAAGACTAAAAAAATCCAACTGCAAGTGCTTATGATGGAAATGAAGAGAAATCGAAAAAGCCCAAGAAAGTGTTGATTCTTATCCTCGGTGCACGTTATAGAGGAAATCACCTGTCTGGTGTTTTACCAAATGCTGTTCCCTGAAAGGATTAAAATAAAAAGAGGGGAGGGATGATGACATTTCAAATAGATTTGGAAGGCATTTTTTAAAGTTAATGTAATTCAGGACTCCCTGCATTATGTCTATAATGTCATTACAAATTCAGAGTGTTCAAAATTGACATTTTGACTTTAGGACTTTATACCCCTGGCCTGTTTGAATGCTGGTCTAACCCAGTTCAATAAAAGGTTCCAGCATTTATCTGTTTCAATAAGCCAAAGTCCTAAAAGTCAAGTTTGATTCCCTACTTTTCCATACTCTACCACCAACCTATCAGCTCTGCATCCAGAAAATATCTCAAATTGCTTTACTTTATTCCGTTTCCACTAATGTCAACCTAATCCAAAACACTGTCCCTTCTCTCTGGGCTACAGTATAGTCCCCTAATATCTCCCATACCCATTCTGGCCCTTCTACAATCCATGTTACACACAAATGAAAAAGCGTTAAAATGAAAATCACATCACATCACTTCCCTACTTTAAAATTCCCTCATTTTTTCTCATTGTACTTGGTCACATGGCCTACGGAGCCCCAAGGGATCTGGTGTCCACACACCATCAGCAACCATCTCCTACCTCCTCCCCTGTTTTGATCCCCACAAGCTCTTCTCTGTTCTGGAATACGCAAGGCCTTCTTCAACTCAAGCACTTGCACTGGCAAAGATCTTTCTAAGGACCTTCACGTTTCTGGCTCCAATGACGCAGGACTCAGCTCATATCTGGTCTTTTCTGAGAGGCCTGGCTGGGCACTCCCTACCACATTGCCCTCTTTTATCCGCTGTCTTCACAACATTTCCAGCTGAAACCCCCCTGTTTATTCGTGGGTTTGCTTGTTCATCACCTGTCTCCACCACAGCTCCTCACACCACGAGTTCCTTGATGGCAGAGCTTGGTTGGTCTTTAATATCAGAGGTTTCCCAGAATCTAGAAGAACAATACCAGTCATATTCTAGATTCTCTGGAAGTCTTTATTTGTGAGTGCATTATGAGACTCCGTGAGGAGTTTCAGAGTATTTACATTTCCCCAAATCATCCGGGAACACTTTTCTGACAGAATGACAAGATGTTAATCAGCTTTCAATAGGGATGCAGTTTTAGAAAGAAATAGTGAGGTATTTTCAAATTTGTGGGTTTACAATGACTCTGGGAGTTATCTCTTACAAATGTCAGAAACAAGCCCCACAAAGGGACACGGGGTGTGGAGAGAGAGGCCTGACTGTTGCTGTTGCCTCGATTCCTGGTGGAGGTGACAAGCAAGTCTGAACGCAGGGCCGAAGGAGAGGCAGCTTCATTACCCCTTTGGAGTCCCTGATAAGCATCAGAGAAAAAGATAAAAGCAGCCCCTTCCCTTTTTGTACTACCTAGATGAGTGATCATTAAATATATATATGTGTGTGTATATATATATATGTAGATAGATAGATAATGTGTGTATATATGTATATATATATTAGAGCAAATGATAAATATTTTCTAAATATTTTCATTTTCAAATATCTCAACATTTATCCCTGAAATGGAATGCACATATCCTACTAGGAAGTACTTAAATTTCCAAAAAAGAGCTCTTAATTTCTACTTCTCAGACACCTCCCAGTCCTCCGTTCAGAAAAAAAAAAAAAAGACACTACCATTTCCTGAAAGGTCTTGGGGCTGATGTCTCTAAAAAGAGTACACTTAATGGTTTTCTTAATTCTTTGATATCAAGCTGAAAAGACCTGAAATAAAACACTGTCCTGTATTTGTCACTAAAAGAAAGTACTTCATGCATATTACATAATGTCTTTTGTCTAATCTTTTAAATTAAATTCACATGTCCCTCTCTTTTTGACTTCTCAGTTTTCCATTTTCCCAGTAACTTAGACTTCACCACACTAAAGGAATATTGGGTTTTTCCTCTTTTTTAAAAAAAAATATCCAATCAGTTACTTTGTCAAGTCTATTCTTTCATAATATTGCAGTTAATGTTCAATAAGAAGACCTACTAGTTCTCAGGGTTAAATAAAACATCAAAAGTGTCCACTTGAAACAGCTTCAATTTCATTGTTATTTCTCTTCTGAAACTCACTTTATAACAAAACTGTTCCCACTTAAAATGCGTTTTGCTGATTGTTATGATAGTGTCGAACCTCAAAAGTTTCCCTCAAAAACCTTAATATTAACTCCTCTTGAACTTTATAGTCAAAACATAAAATGTATACCTTAGCTGACAGGACTGAACAACTAACATTACAAATGTATACATTTCATTTTTTTAAAGCTAATGGTGATATAAAACCTTCTTATGAGAAGAGCCTAATGAACAAAATACTTCACAAATATTTTCATTCATTCTAATCGCTTTTCAGCAAGGTCTTTTCTGACCTCTCATCAATATTACAACCCCTTGCCAAATTATCTTCTCTTTCCACATTTGACTTGCTCATTCCTGACTCTACGTCTCCTTGACTAGAAAGACTTACCCTCTTTTCTTTGCCAGTGAGTATGTAACTATTACATCCATTTAAAAAATACTGAAAATGCACCTAAAAGCAGAATTATCAAGGATATCACATAGTCCTTTATTCTAGTCATTCAGCACTGGATAAGGCTGGTGTCACCTAATTCATTTTTGTTTTTCATTTGTGTGTTGCTTTCTGGGTGTTTTCAATCATTTGAATACACGTACTTCTTCTTTTTTTCCAAATATATGTCAAGGTGCAGGCATGAGCCTTATTTTTTTTAACCCTTCTCAGGATGCTTTGGACAGTGAAGGTGCATCATGCAAGCTCAAAAAATGTCATCTTTGAGAAGCAAGATTCTAAAATGAAAAACGTGCTCATCTTTAAAGCCAAAATAGAGAGGAAATGGATAATTTATGAAGTCCTATTAATTCACTAGAGTTTTCCTTTTCCTTTTGGCAAATGGACTATAGCCAATAAGATTGTATTGGGTACTTTTAATAAAGTGAGATGCTAAAATTACATGAATGCAATGATTAAATTGGCATTTTGTGATTTTTAATCTAACAAAGGATTTATTAAGTACAGCCAGATACCTGTTATACAACCTTCTTTTAATAGCTACCTGCAAGGCATGAAATTAGGTTGAAAGCACTTACTCATAGTCCGCCAGGCTTTCTTGTTTACTTAGATGGGTTTTCATAGCAACACTAACTTACGCTGGAACTTTAGATTCATGGTGAATTGTCTTCACTGTGAGGACATTGACTATGAACCACGGAGTGATACTGGAAAATGAAGACAGTCACATACTATTGCATTTGTAACTCTTCTATGATACTTAAGGCATTCTAAATTAGGTAAATATTTTTGCTCAACTAATTGGCTCACTTGTATTGTGTGATTATGCCTTTGTCAATGCTGTTGCTTTTTTTTCTAAATTATCCAAATTTCACTATAATATAATTATCCCCCAAGTACATGTGATCCACCCTCTGAAATCCTTCATGTGCCATGTTAAGACATTACTGCTTTTACCTATTACTTATTTGCATGTATAATGTAATTCTTCTACCAAGTTATAAGATTTTTGAGTTTGGGATTGATATTTTATTTCTCTAGGTCTCATAATTCCTATTTTAGTGTCTGATAAGTAATAGACTCTCACAAATCATTTTAATGAATACATAAATGAGTCTCAATTCGAATCTCCCAAAGACAAGTTCAATAGTCTATTAAATGTTAGTCACTAGAAACCTGGGAGTAATCTTGACCCTCCTTCCATTTCAGCTCCCATGAGACCTTAGTGCCATACCTCCTCCCCAGTAGCTCCCTAATCTTTCCAGGACACCCACGGACTGCTTCATCATCCTAGCTCAGACTGTCCCTACCCTCTCCCACAATTCTTCCTCCATCCTGCATTAGATCAGATCATAGAGTCCTTTTTAAAGCCTTCGCTGGCTTCTTAATGGTCCGAGAATAATAGTCCAAACCACTAACATAGTTGACCAAAAGCCTACAAAACCTCACATTTGCCTTTTTACCCAGCTTCTCTGGTAGACCTCTTCACCTGGCTCTCCCGATTGCATTCACAATGGCCTTCATTCGGGTCCTGGAAGTGCCCATGTTTCTTCTGCCAATGACCTTTGTGCATCTTTGTGGGACTTCCTCTTATATTAGGTATTTCCCCATTATCCTTGAGGGCTTGCCTCAAAACTCATGTCAACAAAGATTTCCCAGACCCTCCAAACTCTTGATGGTATCTTGAAAGTATCCTTTGCAGCAATGCTATATAATTAATCTATTTAGCTTGTAACAAGTTATTTAACTCATTCCAGGGGCTTCTTCTCTAAAATATGAGCTTTAAGAATTATTGGTCAGTATTAATTTTGTTTACCGTTCCCTGTACCCATCAAGGACTTGCTTGCATTTTGAGTGATCAATAAATATTATTAAAGAAATAAATGAATCAAAAAAGATTCTGGACACATAAAAGGAAATAGAAGTGGCAAAATAAGGTAATAGTAGCTTTAAGGTTAGTAATGAAATCTAATGCCAGTGTGCCTTTCCATTGTATGTGTCCCTTTAAGAGTCCTTCGATTGGGACTGTACTTCAAGGTTAGGTTTACCCTGAGCTTTCTTCACAGCCTTCTCTCCTGGAGGATCTTCTTACACTGTCTCTCTTTCTGCCTTGGCAGTTGATGGACAGTGGCAGGAGTGGAGTTCGTGGAGCCAGTGCTCAGTGACCTGCTCAAATGGGACGCAGCAGAGAAGCCGGCAGTGCACTGCCGCCGCTCACGGGGGTTCTGAGTGCAGAGGGCCGTGGGCCGAAAGCAGAGAGTGCTACAATCCCGAGTGTACAGGTGAGACCTGTTCACCGCATTTAAGGGGCGCCTGCCATTTAAAAGCTGTGACAGGACCACGCCGATGATTATGTATTTCTAGTAAATGAAGCCAATTGTACTCGGACTCATTTTACTTTATGTCACATTAATAAAGCAGAAGAATTCAAGAGGGTCTTAATTCAAATATCAATTAAGTTGATGAAGTTTAATACTGAACTGGTACTTTTTACAAATAAGTTTTAATGTCCAGTTGAAGATTCTGCTAAATATATAAATTTCTGTTCATCATAACACTCCTTAGTTGACCAGTAAGTCAAATATTTGAATAAAGTTTATTCATGGCGGTAGATTAATAAAAATTGAACAGGCAGGAATGGGCCTTAGATTTTCAAATGACTAAAGCAGAGTGTGGTGGACTGCTGACATTGACCAGGACACATTTCTTTCAGCCAATGGTCAGTGGAATCAGTGGGGTCACTGGAGTGGCTGTTCCAAGTCGTGTGATGGTGGCTGGGAAAGGCGAACAAGGACCTGCCAGGGTGCAGCGATTACAGGACAGCAGTGTGAAGGAACAGGCGAAGAAGTGAGAAGATGCAGTGAGCAGCGATGTCCAGGTGAGAACGAACTGAGGTTATCCCAATGAAAACACTTCGTTAGCAAAAAAAGGGGGGGGGGTTAAATATTTTCATTGGTTAAGGGCAGTACTTCCTCAATTGAAGGATTGCTAGTGATAAGTGTCAATTTACTTATTTCCGTAATATAGAGAGTTGCCTCTGTTTATGTTCTTAGACTGTTCTATAGGTTTTTTAACCATCTGCTGCAAAATGACAGTGAACATGTGATAACACAAAGGTAGCCATATTGAACAACAACATGGCTGGATATGATTTAAACTAGTTTGGGGTATTATTTTTTTTTTACCATTTGCATTAATTATTTGTTTAGTAAGAACCAAAACAAATTGCCTTAGATTATTTATAATAGAAGTGTAAAGATATAAGTGTTAGATAGTTAAGTGAGAAAATAAAAAGATGATGTTGAAATTCAGACACTT
Source organism: Desmodus rotundus (assembly GCF_022682495.2). Classification (NCBI taxonomy): domain Eukaryota; kingdom Metazoa; phylum Chordata; class Mammalia; order Chiroptera; family Phyllostomidae; genus Desmodus; species Desmodus rotundus. The sequence continues at coordinate 28,248,404 of NC_071397.1, forward strand.
GTAAATTCTGCTGTTAATCCATCTTGATGTATGACCTTGGACATCCCCATTTCCTTGTCCTTGCCCCATTTTCCACTGGAAAGGGAAATTCCTATGAGGAACACATTTTAAAATGAAAGCATAGCTCTTAATTAGTAGTGAAAGAATGGGAGTGCAGATACATCAAAGGATTTTAACTGTAAGCCTAGAAAAAAGTGAGAGCTCAGGAAAGCCTGGATTATACATCATATACAGGGGTTGGCAAAAGTAAGTTGTGAGTGTGTGAAATAGAGTTCCTTCTTGTATTGTTATTTATTAATTATTATATTATTTTCCATACAAACAACTGTAAACCTATTTTTGCCCCACCCTGTATTTTAAAACATTATATGAACAAAGATTCTTTCCGAATTGTGTATATATTTCCTAAAATAGTATTGACATACTGAGTGAGGACTTAATAAATAAGTGAAAATTAGGATTTTAGAATGCTATCATAGGCAAAATTGTTATAAACGTGCTGGAAAAGATGAAGGGGTGGAGTTTTAAAACATCTCAGCCGTGTATGAGGGAGATCACCGACCTGAGAGAGTTGGAAGACCCAGTTAAAGTCGTGTTGCTGCGGGTAGCAGCCAGCTGGTCTTGCTGGCTTTCTGGTTCCTAGGGAGTATAGTCAGGGCAGCGCTCAAGGTTCCTTTTTCAGCTCAGAAAATTATGGATTTCTGTCTCAGTCTAATATAACTACTTCAATTTAGAAAAAACAAGGAATTCTAAGAGATATCTAAGGGTCAAAACTTTGTATTTCTTCATACTGAGAATTTTAATGATTTCTCATAGTTCAACTCTAACACCAACGGAAACTGGAATCTAAGAGTAACAGTGTCAGTAGGCTTTTTGGAGCTTACCAAAGATCTAAAATGCATTTTGTTACTTCCTAGGGCCCTATGAATTGAGAATGGTAAGAATTTGTCAGCACGGAGAGCTTTGTTGAGAAGGATACCTGTGCAGATTAGCACTGTGAAATTGCTCCTGTGCTGCATAAGAATTAAGAAGCATTATACAGAACAGTTTTTTTTTTGCCCCGGGGAGAAATGGTATTAGAACAGTAGGCATGATTAAATAAGACTTTTAATACTTGAAGTTACCTAAACTAGTCTAAGCATGTCAGGGTTCTTAACTGGGCTTTTAAAACTGTCATCTGCATATAGAGAGGCAAAATGGAGCTGCTGCATCCAATTTAAAAGATTGCCACCTGCTGTTTAGAAAACACTTTACATATCTATTTACAAAAAAAAAAAGATATTGTACCTTATTTGCTAGGTTTGTTTGCTGGCTGTTATGATTTAAAGTAGGTTGACACATTATATAAAATAGTAAATACTTTTTATATTATATGTATAATGCTATGTTATATTATAGATAGAGTTGTGGGCAAAAGTGGGTTTATGGTTATTCATATGGAAAAAGACTTGCAGGCTATGATTATTATAATAGCTTGTTTTATAACTCTGTGTTTTGTATACTCACGACTGTAATCCTACTTTTGCCAACCCCTGTATATTTAGTATTAACCTTAACATTTTTATTTTTCGTTTTCCATAATATGATTTGAAAGTATAGTATATATGGAGCAACATAATGGCTCCCAGTTTATACACTGACAATATAAATTGAAAAAACTTTTGAATTATCTTAACAGTTCCTAAGTCATTTTTCTTCTGTCAATAATCAATTGCAACAAATGTTCCTTTTAAAATTATATGTTATTTTAGGTATTATTTTTAGTGCTGTTCATTCTTAATTTTTCTCCAGGTTGCTGAAAATAGCTAGTATTATTTTTATGCTTCACTTAATTTGGATGCAAAACACATTAATCAAGTTTGCCAAGAAACAAACCTTCAGTTGTCAGGAAAGAAAAATATAATATACTCACATCTTTGTCTGGATAATTAATGAAAATAATGATTAATCATCTGGATTTAATCAAAAGCTGTTATGGTGTCTACTATAAAAATGGAAAATAAAGTTCCCATCAAGATTAATATATTCCTTTACTGGTAAATAGAGAAAATAAAGTATTAAGGAGAGAAGCACAGCATAGGAAATATAGTCAATAATATCATAATAACGGTGTACGGTGCCCGGTGGGTACTGGAAATATTAGGGCAACACTTTGTAAAGTATGTGATTATCTAACCACTGTTTTGTACACCTGAAACTCATATAAAATAATACTGAATGTTCACTGTAATTAAATTTTTTAGTTTTTAAGAAAAGAAATTGGAATTTTTTTAAAGAAAAGAGCATCACTGACCAAAAATAAGATATCACTCTTGTCCTTATAAGAAAACAGAAATAGAGGGATGAAAAATACATTTATTTTTACATATTATATTTGTTTTCTATTTAACAGTGCATATATGAAATATAGATGTTTTACATATGATATATAATATATATGTGATGCACACACACACACATACATATACAGGGTCCAGCACAAATAATGCCCCCTTTTGTACATAAAAAATATTTTATTACAGAATCATAAGCATGTAATTCTGTAGCATAACAACATCACACTCCAGCGCACCATATGACATTTTAGGTGACATGTTCAAATTGCTGCCCATCTCGTGTGAGACATGAACCCTCCCAACCGCACTCAATGGCGTTACTTCTGCTGGACCCTGTATGTGCTGTTAGTTGAGCGATAGGGGAGCTATAGAGAGACAATGAAGTTACCCAATGTTTTACTTGGTCAAACTCACCGAATGATACTGTCATTGTCAGTCTCACTGTACACACTCAGGCTCTGAGGGCTGAAATAGTGGAAAAGTAATAAATAGCTGCTATGAGTTATTACATCGCTACACTGTAATAACATACTAATTTTAGTCCTCTGCTTTTTTGTTTTTCAATATTTCCCTGGTTAACATCATGTGGAAGGCAGACGTTACTGGTGGCTTGGCTTTTGGTAACTTTCAGGTTTCCGGGACCTCCTTGCGTGTTCCCAGGGAAGGGGTGTGCTATTCCTGTAGCTCCAACTCTAAGATCCATTGCTCCTTAGTCAGTATCTGCTAAGCTGGAACATACCATTCACAGGTAGATGTTAAACTTAATTTACACACAATATGTCCTTGTTGGAGCCCCAATGGCTTTTATTTACAAATGGTGAGTGCGCCTGCAGATTGAATGTGCTGAGAAAAACTGGTGAAGTAAGATAGCCATGTCATAAATGTACAGAGTAACAGCAATTTAGACTAGAGAGAGAGCACTTATGGGATATTTAACTGGAAACATTCGTTCCACAGGAGGTTGGCAATAGTGTGTGTAATTCCAAACTCGTCTTGACCACTGTAACGCACTTGCATCAGCATTTGGCTACTTGTAATACAGTAAATATAAATTGTCTCCCCACTGAGGGGAAATAGTGTTCCGGGAGGGACCGGCTGTTCCTTCTCTCTGTAAGGTTGCTCTCCTACAGGATTCCATCTCTCTGGAGACCAGGGGAGACTTCCATTTGGTCTCTGAGTCATTTTGTTTTAACCGAACTCTGGTGGGAAGAAAAAATCACAAAACTTGCTTACATTGTACTCCTGTCTTCTTTGCATGACTGTCCCCCTTGACCAGAGCTGTGCTTCTCAAGCATTAGTGCACAGTAAGAGTCACCCAGGGAACATGTGAAAACACAGATTCCCGAGCCAGGCCCCTGGAGGGTCTCACCATTTGGTCTAGTAGGGGCCTGAGAAGTTGCTCTCCTAACATGCTACGAGACGATGTTGACCATGCTGCAGGCCAGCCTCTGGGTTACACTGGGCTACTGCCAAAATGTATACTGTAGTTTCCCCTCATCTGTGGTTTCGCTTTCCCCAGTTTCAGTAACCTGTGGCCAACTGGGGTCCTATAGTAAATGGAAAGTCTCAGAAATAAACAATGTGTAATTTTAAATTGCACGCCATTCTGGGTAGCAGTGTGATGAAATTTCACACCGTTCTGTCCCATTCTGTCCAGGATGTGAACCCTCCCGTTGTCCAGTGTGTCCACTCTGTGGACGCTACCCCTCCCAGTCATTTCGTAGCCCTCTTGGTGAGTGGGTGGTCTGTTGAAGTATTGCAGTGCTTATGTTCAAGTAACTCTTATTTTACTCAATGCCACATTCCCATAATTTTATTACAGTATATTTTAACATTGCTTATTTTTTATTAGTTATTGTTGCTAATCTCTTATTGCTGTCCCCAATTTATAAATTGAACTGTATCATAGGTATGTATGCATAGGAAAAAACATAGTATATATAGGGTTCAGCACTACCCTCAGGTTTTGGCATCCACTGGAAGTCTTGGAGCTTAACACCTGCGGGTAAGGGTGGGACTACTGTAAATAAAAATAAGGTAGTAAAATTAACAAAGAAATGGCAAAGAGTCCTCTGCTTCAACTCCTAAACAAGGTGGAAAAGTTTATTTTCTGTATACTTCTTCATAAATAATAAGGGATTGTCTCTGGAATCAGGTGATAATGAAAATACAGACCATCCATTTCAGGTCTCCCTAGCCCACTCATGTTTCAACCAAAATGAGGTCTCTTCAAAGCAATCACTTAAAGAAAATTAGGCTTTTAACTACTTGCTGTGAACAAAGAAAGGTAGTTTTGTCTGTAGGTAACTCTCAATCCCCATTGCTCTGCTTCTGTGGAGAGGAGGAGTGACAACCTGGGTATGGTTTGATCACTTTGGTACACAGCTGTGCACTGTCAGGTCACAAATCTCCCGAGGTCCTGCCACCCCCAGCTCCTCTCTGCCTGGGCAGGAGTACCGCTTGCCACCTCCCGTCTTCCAAAGCTGACAGCTACTACGTGCACACGGGTATGTGGCATTCGTGGTGGGGGACGGGGAGGTTGTCAGGGAGGAGGATGAATGAAGCCTTCGCTCACATTGACTTATTTTCTCCTCTGTTCCCAGTTGGAGAACTGGTGGATTAGCCACTATTGATACAGTATTTTGTCTTTGTTAGAGAGAAGTTTAACGAGTTAATAAGTCAAACTTCTAAATTGAGGACCACTGCATTTTTAAAGCTAAATGTAATTACTATTAGACACCCAGATACGTGGCATTAAATATACATTGTTTTAAAATTATTTTTATTTTTCCAATTAGAGTTTATATTCAATATTATTTTGTTTTTGTTTCGTGTATACAACATAGTGATTAGACAATCATATACTTTACAAAGTGTTCCTACATTTCTGAAGAGAAAAAAAGGACACTGCTTTATATTGAAATATTCACATAAAGGTTGGCACCTGCTTTATACTTTTTCATTCCAAACCACAAGATTATCACTAATAGTACTTTTAAAAAGCTCCTAATTCATTAGCATTTCTTTTCTTTTTTTTGCTATCAGATGTTATGAGTATGCCCTATTAGGAATTATATTATTACATGTTCAATATTATTACAAGTTTCAAAGGTTAAGGCAAGTGTTCGCACTGAATACTTTTGGGCAGAGCAGATAATGTCACCCCTGAGTGTACATATCAGTTGTTCACCTAAAACTAAATGCCGAGTTTGGTGTCCACAGTAGGTGGCACTAAGTATTGACGTCTTTCATCTTAAAGGTCCTACCTGTTCTGCTACAACACCTCAGATGCATTCAAAGAGTAGGGACATGAATTGAAACTTGAAGATACCCCGCAGGTGAGGGACATTACCTGTTGCTTAATAAATATCTAAGAAAGCATTTTATTACCTACTCCAGGCTACAGTTCTACAACAAACGAGCTAAATTTCATAGGCAGAATCACCGGGGTCTAAAATAACGAATGTGTATGCCAGATAGTCCTATATGTGCCTTAGTCACACCTGTTGCTATGGAGATACTTATTATCATAATTTGTCTAATCAGATTGCTCATCAGATGAGACTTGGAGGAAATTCTCACAGCTTCTGCCACAGCAGAAACTTCAAAAGCAATTTGGTGTAATCTCATATTACCCTGCCTTGTCCAATTTAGAAATATTTGACAACATGCTGATCATTATCAAATTGAACTAAAAAAATTTAAGCAGCACTTTTCACTTTATTCCCTTTCATCCCACATTTTTATAGTAAAAATAAACATACTTTAGAAACCATTTAATTATTTTTAAATTAATAAAATTCAAATTAATGCAACTCATAAAACCCCTTTTTGGATTCAAAGTTTATCGATACGGTAAACGTGAACAGGGTCCTTGACATCTCTCTTCCCACTTATTTCCCTCTCCACGGACACCCTGACGCGGGATGCCCCTAAGGCCCTGCACTGACTCTCTGGCTGCTTGCTCTCTCTCTTCAGCCATCACTTGTGTGAGATGCACCCACAACTCTCATCTTTATGCCCTCATGTCTTCCAAATGCCTGATAGCCAGTTCCAACCGGGATATCGAATCAGACTGTACCACCAGAAGGGCGTTTCTGACCACCCAATCATTCCCGTCATCTGAAGTAATCTCTCCTTCGTACCAATCCTCGGGCTAGCGCTAGATTCCACCTCCATGAAGGCCCCCCCAACCCAGCACCCCTGCTTTCTCTTCTCCTGGCCACTGCTTGCTAGTGGGGGAGGGGCAGCATGGCCCAAAGTGCCTGGGACTTAGAGGCAAAGGAACTTTGGCTTTGGGCCTCAGTGTCCTCATGTATAAAATGGTGATAATAACGTGCACCTCGGGGGATTGTTTTAAGGATGAAAAGATGAAATACTGTAACTAATTAGAATTATTAAATGGCAGTGCAGGTCCTCTTTGTCTACTTACCCATATGATTGCCACAACCACCTTTTGTCATCTCTTCCACACGGTTTACCTGATTTCTCTTCCCAATTCATGGCCTTAGTAATGTGACTCCCTTGCTCAAAAAACCTCCACAGAGTCTCGTTAATTGCCCAATTTAGTGCATAGTGGGATCTTCATCTATCAGCTAGTTAGCTTTCCAAAGCTATGTATACCTTTATATATATATATAAAATCTCCTGTTGCTTGCTTTGTTAAAAGATGTCTCCTACCTTAGTCCTTCTTCTTTCTCCCATAATCAGGTGAATGATTTTCTCTTTGACCCCTCTAAACTTGCTTTGTGCTCCCCTTGTTTTATTTTACTATTACACATATATATTATTATATCTCTTGGTTAGAATTCCAGCTCATTGCAAATGAATTATCTATATTCTTCCTCCCAAGTCCACTAGCCTGCATGGAACCTAGTTAAATGTAGTAGGTCATTAGATACTTGCTCCTTTCAATGTTTTTATTCAGTATCATAAATGCTATACCTGGACTAATGGAATCACTTATATAAAACATATGATTAAAAGTTTCAAAATGACTATGAGAGTAATGCCTTATGTTTTATAATCTCTTATTCTTTCAAAATGCTCTTAGTTAATTAGAATTGCAATGGACATTTTTAACACATATACTATTCTTTTTTTATAGTTACAATTTCTGGCACAATCCTCCCTTCCTTAGAAATAAATCCATGAGATGTTGGAAGTAAAAAATGTGTAAGTTTTTATAGCAAGTTTCTTAATTTCCCCAAATCTCAGTCCAGTTTCTTCTTTTAGGCCAGAGCTCCTGAAGGCACTCCAGTAGCCTTGGATTGGCTAGAACTGTCCCCAGGTGTGCCCAGATAGCAGTCCCAAAGGCCTCAGGGTAGTGGGCAAGCTGGGGGGTGTGGCCTGTGGCCCCAGCTGGGAAAAGCCTTGCCAGTTACCTGTGTGCCTCCAACCCTTATTATTGTCTGCACGTGCCATGACTTGCAGGAGGCTGTGAGGCCCTATTATCCTCAGCAGGGTCTCCGATAACATAAAAAGGCAAGTAAACACTATTCTCCAGCAAAAACCTCTTTATACCCCGACATGAAACTTAAAACTCACTAAAAGTGATGGTATAGTTAGTCTTCACAATTAAAGGTAGATGTCTATTTTTATTGCTATTAACAGGTTGGAACTACAACTGACCTTGTGTGCTGAATTGAAATATATAGCTTAAGAAAACAATAATCCAGAACTTTCAGATGTGTTTATATATTGATATAAAACTGTCTAGACCAGGGGTCCCCAACCTCTGGGCCGCAGACAGGTACCGGTCCAGGCCTGTTAGGAACCAGGCTGCACAGCAGGAGGTGAGCTTGAATATAATGGGCTCGAATCATCCTGAAACCATCCCCACGCACCCCATGGAAAAAGTTGTCTTCCATGAAACCCGTTCCTGATGCCAAAAAGGTTCAGGACTGCTGGTCTAGACCAAGGACTCAAACAAAGAACCTGTAATGCACATTGTTTGCTAATGAATTTAAAGTTCATGCTGACCTGCAGACTAGAAACAAATTTTTCCAAAATATATAAATGCCTTGTTTACTGTGCAACAAATGCTTAGAGACAGTGTAACAGCTATGAGATTGGACTGAGAATGGTGTTTGACTGGCATCGATCCACCGTGTCCTGCCTGAGTGATTTCTCTTCTGCCTTAGTTTCCTCACATTTAAAATGATGATAATACTTGCATCCACTTCCTAAGGTTGTTAGGAGGAATTAGATGAATTAAAATATGGAATGCACTTAGAGGAGCACCTAAGTCACAGTGATAGGTGAATATTGCTGTTATAACTGTATGTCCTTTCAACTTGAGACTGATAAAAACTAGTTTGTCTATCAGGCAGGCTGTTAGGAAACACAGTCGATAAACACCCTTCTTTCTCCCTCAGACCTTAGCTGCACCATGAATTCTTCACGTGAGTAGGTCCCACCACTGAAATGGGAGCTGTAAGCTGTGTGAGCACGAACACGGGATCTATCTCATTCACCTCTGCATCCCCCAGCTCAGGGAATTCCCCAAACATGAGAATCAGTGAGTGCCAGCAAGGGAGGTTTGAAATGGGGGGTCATGCATCGTGCCCTTTTCTCCCCCTGCATGCCAGCTCTACTCTAGAATCAATTTCTCTTTAATGATGAAATTCCAGCAAAAGGGGTGAAAACTAATTTTCCACATCAAATGGATTTAAACCCTGTACAATTTTTGCTATTTTTAAGAGAAGGAAAATCACTTTGAGTAGACAGATTAACAGCTAATCCCTAGGTAATTGCTACCTTGTTTTAAGGGAGCATGTGAACCACATTCTTGCGGCGTTAAGTGCAGTTGTATCTTACAAATGGGTTTTTATATCATTGCCCTCATGATAGCAAACAGTGGAATCTTTCAGCTGATGAACAGAGCTGCTGTTCCATTTTACTAAGGCATAAGAAACAAGAGTCCTTCATATTGCTACACAATAATATGGTTTTATTCTGAACACAGAGAGTGGCCTGAGCTAATTATGTATTTTCTAATTTAACAAATGCACATAGGTAGCATTAAACAGAAAAAAAAATAACCCAAATCTCTATCTCTAGCTTGTGTTTCTCTCATGTGCTTTAGTTCCATATACCAACTAACTTCTTGATAATACCAAGACAGGCTCAAATATCTCAAACTCAGAAGTATTTTCAGCATCTTCTTTCCCAAGTCCTGTTCTCCTCCTGTGCTGGATCTCAGCATGTAGCACAACAGACATGCTTCCTGGGAGTCTGAGTTCCATCTTAATTTCTCTCTCTTCCTCACCTCCTACATGCAGTTATGGAGCTGAGCCCAAACCACCTACTAACTAGATTTTGAATGCATGCACTTTACCTTGCCACTTCCTGTGAGTCCATGCCCTTTCCCCAATTACACCGTTTAGATTTATCACAGGCCTCCCTGCCTTCTGTCTCACTTTGCTTCAATCCATTCTCCAAACTGCAGGTCCAGCATTCAAAACATTATAACACCTTTCCCTTGCCTTTGAATCTAAACTACTAATTTACCTCATCATGTATCAACCTTCTCCCTCCCACTCTGACTCATCCCCAGCGCTGCACTCGTCATTCTGATATGCTCCCAGTTCCTTGGGTGTCCCATGTTCTCCTTGGACCCCAGGGCTTCGATCATGTGGTTCCCAAGAGGCACTTTCCCCTTCCTTATTGGCTAGCTCATGCTTATTTTTGCACCTGAACTTGGACATCTTCTGGAAATTCTCCACTGACAAGCTTTGCCCTAAAGTACTCCTTGGGGCAGCCAGGACTTCTCAGCACAGCCAGCATTCGTATGATGTTTTCTTCACTTATTATCTCTCTTACCACTTGGAGAGTTGGGAGACCCTGACTGTTCCCGTTCATTCTTCTTATGTACTGTGTTTTACAAGGTGAGTAGGACATCACAGAGCTCAGTAAACATCTGTAGAATGAACGAATTCTGTAAGTGGCACTGAGGAGAGCCACCACTGGCAACGGCAGAAATGTGAGATGGCAGAAAATAAATTTTTATTTTGATTTCTAGGCTGTTTTGCTTTTGATATGAGCATAAGTAGACCTACTTTCTGAAGTAAGTTTTAAAGATATAATATTCAAAGTATGCCAAATCACCTTTGATGAAATATTTAAAGCACTGCGGGATTTGACATTACTACTAAAAAGCTGAAAATCCTGGACCACCAATTTGCAACATGAATGTATGATTCCCTGTCATCTTTCTTAGCATCGGTACCCTGTGTTTCTGTCTCTCAGAGACAAAATGAATCCAAGGCTTCTGAATCTACAGTAAAGAAAACAAAGCTCGTCGACCTCTCTGGATTTAAAAAATTACTGTGATTTTTGGGGGTAGTATCTATTTGAAGGAGACCATAATGGTTATCAGTAGGTAAATGGGCATTAATAACTGAGGGCTGTGATTGGGAAAAGAGCTACCTATTTAATCAGCTTCCACCTTAACCAGGTAGGATGTATGCAGATCCCATGAGGTGATTCTGAAAAGGGTCCCTCGGACTTTTACCAAGTTAGACACACTCCACAAGGTAAACTTTTGCCAACACCTGGTACTCTGGAAGCCTCGTTTGGCTAATGTTTTAGGAAAACCATAGTTGCTAACCCCTGTCTCTTACAAGTCCAAAGTGAACATCACTGTCTTTGCCAGCCTATTTAATACACACCGCACACACTGTCCTCGTCACTGAACCATCCTCATTTCTGTCATCTTCAGTATTTGGAGTGATCACAAGTAGATCTTTTCAAAAGATTTGATAATTTTTGGTTAAACGTCTATGTACATGTATATCATGAATGCTAGACTTGTAAGTGCTATGTCCTCTGGAAGTGAAACAAAATAGAAAAATCCCCATCTTCATTGTGCTCACATTCTAGCAGGAAGAGACGCGAGAAAGAATACGTAGAAGTTATAAGGTGATGAGTGTTTTGAAGAACAATAAAGCAGAGGAGTGTTTGAGGGGTAGTCAGAAAATCCTTGATGAAGTTAAATAAAATTAAAGGCAGTAAAGAAATGTGCCAGGCACAGGTTTGGGGAGAAGGGGAGACCCTGGGCGGAGAGAACAAGTGCGCAAACTCTGAGGCGGCGGGTCTATTGGAGAAGCATCAAGGGGCTAGTGTCGCTGAGAAGGGTATGGGCAGTGAGCTTGGAGATGGTGGGAGCTGCAACAAGGGACCAGATTGAAGGGTGTTGTAACAGCCTAATTTAATCACTAAACGTACCTATATGAAAAGAAGACATTTTTTTCTGGTAGTATACCTTTAAAAAAACCAAGCACTGACCCATACTTCTAAGTATACTGTTCATTTACTACCTCTGCCCACCTTGATTTTGAACCTTACAGGTTTCAGCGGCTGGCCTAGTAAACGTTTCACCCTATTGGCCCACCTATGCCATCTAGTGGTGAACGCTTGCAATTACCAGATTTTCTGACCACTCAGTCAACCCTGGGGGAGGGGCATTGCCCAGAGGAGTGCTTTCAGAATTACAATAGGTGTGAAAAGCTTTCTGAAACCACTACTGGGAAATAAGTCTGTGGTGCACATTGATTCTTCATAGGTTTATGTCAAGACTAAATAAATTTTAAAAAAACTTATAGCAAGAAGTTTTATGAAACATTTCATTTTTCATCAACGGAACCAAGGAAAATTTGAGTTTGAACACTGAAAACCTACGTACAATTGAAGGAACGTGAATGATTACAAATGAAAAGATGAGGAAGATACTGAACAGAAGTTTGGTGTATTCGTGAAACAAAAATAGTTTTAGTATAATAGTAACATTAGATTAATGATTGCGGGGCAGCGAGAGCAGAGGCATTCCAAACCCCGGCTGCAGATTAATGATTGCTGTGTCTTTTAAAATAGGCTAGTTGTTTTATATAGAATTCAATTATATAATAGACTATGCATGATATATTTTTGTTTTAACATGTAGTCTAATTTTTCTTTTTTTCTCCTATTCTATAGTAGTTTTGGCTGACTTTTACAGAAAACATAATTATTTATTACAGTGTTGTCCAACACTGTGGCTATTAAGCTTTAAATTTACGTTAGTTAAAGTTAAATGAAATTTAAAATTCAGTTCTCAGTCTTCCCAGCTGCATTTCAAGTACTCAGTGGCCACATTTGGCCCGTGGCTACCATATTGAACAGTGAAAATCCATTTCCATCGCTGCAGAAAGTTCCTTCAGACAGTGAGGATCTACCATCTTGTCTCCTCAGTAACAGTGATTTACTTAACAATGTGTTTTGATCACCTGCTATATGTTGGGCACCATGCAAGTTCATTATAGCAGATTAAAGAGAAATAAAGGAAAGCATGATCAGTCTCCTAAACAGCAAAATTTAGGCTTTGGAGAGTTTCACACATACAAGCAAAGCATTTAACCAATGTTTTCAATCTATTGTAGAAAGACCCATAATACTTGTATACTCAGTGACTAAGGTATAAGGGGAGGCTTCCCAGAGAATGTTACCATCTAAGATGTGTTTTAAAGATAAATAGGAATTTAAAACAAAACAAAGGAAAAAAGAAGAGCAGAGAGAATTTTAAGTGGAGGATACAGCTCTTGCAAAGTCAGGGAAGTATGAGTTGGTGTGGAATGCTTGGACGTGACAGTTAATTCTGTGAGGCTGATGCACAGGGGAATGAGTGTGAACTGTAACTGGAATGTTAGTTTTGGTCTCACTAGAGGCCCTTTTTCATCACACTGAGCCTAGTTGTCTTTGTCAGGCAGTACTGGAGAACCATGGAAAGGATTTAAGTAGCAAGTTGTGGGGTTAATCTTCATTTTAGACAGAACTCTGTTGAGGTGGCATGAAAATTCGGTTAAGGGGGAAGATACTGGACAATAGTTATCACTTTATATCCAGCTCTTCAGCTCAGAAAGCAAGCATCATCCTTGTCCCCTTGGGTCCTCATTCCCCACATCACTTAGTTTACCTCCTAAATTGACCTCCTGGCCACCTGCTGCTTTTCCTCTTTTGTATAATCATCCTCCCTAAGGCCATCATCATTTCTGGGTGAAAGCCCTGCCTTGGCCTCCTCAGTGGTCTTACCCTACCTACTGCTCTCCCATCTCTTTTACCCACGAAAGGCAAACATCTTAAAATTAAAAATCAACTCTTACTAATCGCTGTTAGAACCCTTCAGTGGCTGCCTATGGGGACCTCCCTATGTAAATTTTGGCCTGTTTTTCCATCCCATTCATTATTCCATACTCCTTATTCTTTTCCCTCTGGCTCCACTGGTCTGGGTTCATCAAGCTCTTCTTTCCTTCCAGGCCTTTGCAAATACTGTTACCTCCTCCCAGAGTGCACTTCACTCAGCTGGTCTCAATTAGGCATCACTTCCTCCAGGAAGCCTTCTTTGGTTCTTCAGCTTTGATATTGAAACAGCAGCCTATACTGTTTGCAGTGTTTATCATACTTGGACTCAAGTAATGGTGTGTTTGTTTGATCTCTACCTCCTCCCAGTAACTGAAAGTTCCATAAGGCAGAGAATGCTTCTTTCAGACCCCATTAGTCCTCCCTCAAACATAGCACATGGTAGGTAAATGCTGAATGAACCAATGGAGTTGTTCCCCTAATTCAAATGGGACAGGATGACTGCCAGGGAAGCAGTGGGGGTAGATTTCTGGTAGGTTAAGAGGAAAAGAAGGGTGAGAAGATGAAAAATATGATGGTTTTAGCTCTGGATACAAGATTGGAGTTGTCACTAACAGCATTAGGAAATACAAGGAGAGGAAACGAGCAGCATTATGGAGGAAAATGATGGGAGTTAAAGTGTATGTAGATTGAGATGTCTTCAAAGCAGCCGGTGAAAATTGCCACTCAGCAGTTGGCTATGCCAGTCCAAAGCCCAGGAAAGACATCTGAAGCAAAGAAACACATAGTTGTTACCACTACGTGACTTGAGGTGGAGGACATATGTCAAGGCTTCACTGCAGCACAGAGAGTGTGGGATCACAAGCCAACTGATCACATTCTAATTGTAGCTCCAACATTTATGAGCTGTTTCTCTTTCCCGCTGTTTCCCCATTACTGGCATTCACCTGGACACCACCTAGCATCTTAGCAGTGACTTCGCCCACCACTGTCTCACCTTTGGGTTTTGCCTTTTCTTCCTGACTGTGCCCCTCTTCTCAGGAGACACTTTCCAGGGACTCCATGGCCACCTGGCAGGAGAGTGGATGGGGTAGCAAGGCCAGGAACACTTGGCTTTTCATGGGCTGAGCCACAGACACAATGGGAGAAGTGGCTCCCAGCGTGCAACCCTAGTGGACAATGTGGGAGTGGGTGGTTGCTGACCCTTGGCTGGTGATGGCTGCTGCATGGCCTAATTTATGTCTCTGCTCTTCTATTCGTGTAATATTAGAGGACAGAGTTCTGCACAGAGGCTGTCTCTATACTCACTTGAGTTTTACCTTTTTTTGTAATGGATTTTATTTTGTGATTTTATAGTTTCAATTTGTAATGGCTCTGTTTCTATTTGGCACCACCTCTCCCAGGCCAGACTTAGTGGCAAATCCAGCCCTTAGGTCCCAGGAAGGGGCCTCGCCAACCTCAGCCCTTCTGCCCCTACAACAGCCCAGGGGGTGACGTGACAGGGGGCGTGGCCTGGCTTCTGACTGGGGAGGCGTGAGGCTCCTTGGCAAGGTGGCTCTTCCCACCCAGTTGTTCGCTGCTACCCTTAGTTTTTTCTCTGAATCCAACATGCAATAAAATGAATGTTTGGAACCCAAAGAAAAAAATTAATTAAGCTCTCTGTGCCTGTTTTCCCTTCTGGTAAATGGGTAGTCTCTACCTCATAAGGTTATTGGGGAGAAGTAAATGAATCCAGGCAGGGAAGACCCTTAATAAGGGCTCTAGTAATGAATATTACTATTATTTTTAACATAGAAAAAGTATATATGTACATATATAAATTATTTTTATTGAGGTAAAGTTGACTTATTAATGTGTTTGAAATGATCTAAGGGAAACATTTAACAATAAAAAAAAGTAAGAAGTAGATCACTCTGTGAACACACAGTGCATGAGATGGAGGAGGAAGGAACGGTCCACGTGCTCTGTGGAGGCCTGAGAGAGACAGTTTTCTGACATCCTTAAGGAAGTATTTCCAAGGAGGAGGCAGAAGTCAAAGTATGAAGTGCTTCAGTGAGTAGTGACTGGAATGAGTGCATCAGGTTAGGAGATCCTTGGTGGGGGAAAGAGAAGACATGTTTTGAAAATGGGGTTGGTAAAAGTTGAATCAGTTGGTAAACCGTCTACCAAGCAAAGATTCCATTAAGTTGGAAACAAATGCCTATGTTTTAATGGGAATTTAGTTTAGGGGAAAATATATATATATATATATATAAACTCAGTGTGAGGGAGATTATCTTAAACAACTCGAGGGAGCACAAAGGATATGCAGGAAGTCAGGAAAAAGGACAGCTACTGAGGAGCCAGGATCCTGGCACCCAGTGCCCTGGATCCTCCGGCAGCTCTGTCACTTTAAACAAGCCTCTGCCCTTGGGGCCTCGGTGTTCTCATCTGGCAAGAATAAGGAGATGGCATTTGTGGTCTTCAGTGTCACTTTCAGTTCTCAAATGCCCATGTGTTTAAACCATTCATCTTATCTTAGGTAATTATAAAGGGAATATTCTTTCAATATTGTAATTCATCAAATTATATTCTTCTCCTATGAATAACTGTAATGTATCCTAATAAGTTCATAAATTTTGACGTAGAATTAGTATTAGTAGAATTATTACTAGTATGGATTAAGTAGTAGATTATCTGCAAAGGAAGAAATTTCTCCCAGGAAGTCACACATGTATATTAGGTACTTACTATTTTAGGTCCTTACTTATTTATTAAATGCAATTATATAACCATATACTAATGTGTTCACTTATTCACTTTTGAGCAACTTCTATGTACCAGATGCACCAGTAGGTGCAAGATACCGAGAGGAGCAGACAAGATCCCAGGCTGGTAGCAAAGGCAAACACTGGAACATACAAGGGCAGTTCCCTGTGAAAAGCACCACAGTACGTGTGTCTAGAGAAGGGACTGAGGTGTTCTTTTATCTGGGACAAAAGTGTCCGGTTGAACACAATATGGACAGAGCTTGTTCTTTTATGAATTCTTTGGCTTTCCATTAAAATATTTCTGGTTTACCCCTGTTATTGTTGACATTCCCTTTAAGTTACTTTCCTCAGTCATTAAATTAAGCTTTTGAAAATAGGAAGGCCAAAAGATCATATCAGATTTTTTTTTTAATTTTTAAGTTATATTTTATTGATCATGCTATTACAGTTGTCCCAATTTCTCCCCCTTTGTCCCCTGCACCCAGCACCCCCCACTCCCTCAGGCAATCCCCTCATTATTGCTCATGTCCATGGGTCATGCATATAAATTCTTTGGCTACTCCATTTCCTATACGGTACTTCACACCCCCATGGCTATTCTGTAACTACGTGTTTGTACTTCTTAATCCCCTCACCTCTCACCCATTGTCCCCCATTCCTCCCTCCCATATGGCAACCATCAAAACACTCCATGTCCACGATTCTGTCTCTACTCTTCTTGTTTGCCTACTTTGTTTTTTAGATTCAATTGTCGATGGTAGGTATTTATTGCCATTTTATTGTTCATAGTTTTGATCTACTTTTTCTTAAGTTGCTTTAATATTTGATATAATAATATTTTGGTGATGAGGAACTCCTTCAGTTTTTTCTTGTCTGGGAAGCTCTTTATCTGCCCTTCAATTTTATATGATATAGTATGATTGTCACTATTGCCCTTGTATAAAGAATTAATGTTATATATTTTTTCCCTTTTGGTTTTATTCCTAATACTTACAGTTAATAAATGTAATATGGCTTTCAGTTTATTGGAGATTATTTTATTATATGACATTCCAAAACATGAATATCAGAAAGATTTTTTTATTTTTATGCTTGAATATAATCTTCAATTTATAGACAAATCTAAATGACTTTTTCAAAAAGCCTATACAATAAGCACTTTCAAAAGAAAGTATGTTTCTGTGAAGATTTTGTAGTTAATGAAATGAAACCTGGTCTTTTGTTTGTTTATTTGTTTATGGAGACATCTCTAACATTCCAGTAAACAATATACTTTAAAGAAAATGAAAGCACTCTACAGTTAGAACAATGCATTTGAGAACTGTTTACTGCCAATATTAAAAAAAATAAGCACTGTTGGATTCAAGTCCCTCTGTTTTAAATTTCAGCACCTTATGAAATATGCCCAGAGGATTATCTGATGTCCATGGTGTGGAAAAGGACGCCAGCGGGTGACTTGGCTTTCAACCAGTGCCCACTGAATGCCACAGGTAAAGTAGGATGACCTACCCAAACTCAAATGATGACCGCCATCCACGAACAGCATGCTCCGTTTGCTTATGAAGTCATGTTTTTATCCTATGCCCATAAATAAGTCTGTGCAACAAGCACATGATGAGACAATTTTAGTGAAGTGCTTCATCAGTGGAGCCAATGAAAAGAGCTGGAAAATCTTGCTGATGCAGTGGTTTCTCAGGATGACTGATACACATTACAAAAATAATCAAAATGACATTTTCACATGCATGCTTTTTTGAAAGCAAGAAAATGTACAGACCCAGTGTTTTAGGCTGCCTCCCAATTATGCAATGCCTTCTAGCATTCCTGTTATAAAGCTTCTCTCTGTTCTTTGTGACTCGCAGGCACCACTAGCAGACGCTGCTCTCTCAGTCTTCATGGAGTGGCCTTCTGGGAACAGCCGAGCTTTGCAAGATGCATATCAAATGAGTACAGACACTTGCAGCATTCAGTAGGTGCAAAGCCAGCTTTAGTACTTGCTCTGTTTATTTTTGCTAATGATCACTGTGTGAGAATTTAACCTTCTGCTGTACAATCAAATCAGGAAGAAAAAAAAAACCTCTGAAAAAAATGCCTAAAGGAAAAAGGGATGTGATAGAAAACTAATTTTTATAAGTCAGTGCTAAACTGTTTGGTTCCTAGGGTGTGGGTTTTGATGGATCCTGCTATTTACATGAAAGAATTCCTTGTCTAATGGCTGAAAGGACTGAGGAAAATCTATTACTGTGTAATCGATAGGAGTAAAACTGTTTATCATGACTGGCACACATCTGTGTTAAAGAGTATATAAGACATTTCAAAATACCATACATTTTTTAATTAAATTCTTTAGCATTTAGTAGCTAGGAATTAATAAAGCTGTTCACTTAGGTATCAAATTTCTCACTTCATTTTGATGTTAAGACATGAACAAAATCCCAGTGTTTTTGCACCAGAGAAAACTAATTACTTGCACTAGATTACATGGGCCAAATTTTCTAAAAATAGCCCCTCTTTTCCCAGAGTATGATGTATGAATATTTTGAGCACAGTTAAACTTTCCTTGGTATATTACAAGTGCAAATCATCCTCATTTGTCAGAGGCTGTTGTCATCTCATCCTAACAGCCAAGAAGAACCCTTTACACAAATAAACATCGTGGGGTTTAGAACAAAATGGGAGCATGAGACAACAGAAAAATGGAGCATTGGAGAGAATGATGTTTAGTTAAGAGCCTTTACATTTTGTTGTGCTTTCGTTTTGTTTTCTTACTGTTACTCACAAATATGTGTACTTCCTTGAGAAAAACAAAATAAGTAACATTCTTGCTTGTGGATGGAGAAGTACCTTATACAATAATAACCCTTATCAATGAAGTAAATGTATTTGATTAACAGAAAAAAAGTACATTTTCAAAAACCTGAAAAACAAATTCTGGCTAATGTTTGCTTACCAAACCAGCAATTGAAGTGATGATTATTTGGCTACGCAGAAACCTTATTTCTGTTATTGTGTATGTTTGTGTGTGTGTGTACACACATATATACATATAAAGGTCTGTCCAGAAAGTATCCAGCCATGTAATATGAATAATAGAGACATTTATTGAAGAAGATACAAGATACAAGAAACATTGTATGTAGGACAATGATGTCTCAGTCCTCTTCAAAGGAGGCACCTTGGGACCTCACACAGTTCTCCCAATCGCCATCAACTGCCCTGTCATATTTTCCTGAATCTCATTGACAGTCTGATATTTCTTCCCTTTCAAAGGTGATTTTGGTTTCTGGAAAAGCCAGAAGTAACAGGGCACCAAACCTGGGCTGCAGAGGGGCTGAATCACCTGTGATTTGATATTTCGCCAAAAACTGCATGAGACGTGATTCGTTAGCAGGTGTGTTGTCACGAAGCTGCCCATCGCCGGTTGCCCCTAGCTGCAGCCTTCTGAATCATCCAATAAATTTCCACAAAGAATGTTCAAGTTTAATGCAAAATTTGATGCAGATTCCTTGCTCTACTCACTCACTCATTTTGAATACAATGACCACATAGTATACATGCTCACTCAATGGCATCTACCACCTCCACTGACTAGTACAGTGAAGTCGTCATTGTTCACACATGCACATTCCAGTCCACTCTCCTTGGGTGCCAGTGCCAGGTTACATCAATGTCATGCAAACCATTCTTGTTATATTAACAACGGTTGGATATTTTTGGTCAGACTTCACATGTAGAGACATACATATATATTCATTTATATTTTATATATATTTATGTATAAATGCACATAAATGTAAATACTAATATACACATCAATGCATGCTGATTACACATGAATACATATCTAATAATGTATAGATTTATATGCATATCAGTAATGATGCTATTAGGCTTCACTGAGACTTATTTCTGTCAAAATAAAAATAATAAAAATAGGGTCAAATGCAGTCAAATAATCATCAATTCAATTACTGACTTGGTTTTGTTGTCAGATTTTTTTAGATACACTTTTCTGGGGAATATACACACATATAATGACAGAATTTCATGATGTAAAATGTAACAATATGAAATGTAAAGGTCCCTTAATTAATAGCTACCAATATTCAGACTGTGTATTTCAGAATTAAATACAACCAAAAACTTTCTTATGTTTAATTTTTAGTGAACTTTTACTCTTCTCCAATTTTACATACTACACTTTTTAAATTTAATCTTAATAATATACATATTCAGATCTTGTTTATTCATGGTAATGAATGACTGGGAATGATTGTACTGATTAAGTAAATCATAAGTCAGTCCTTACAATTTGTTAAAAGTGAATAATACCACATTTTTACAGAAATTATTTTTTACTGTCTCAGTGTTTTATACAGTAATATTTAAATGAGTTTACATTCTGTAAGTGCAGGTCATCCCTTAATAGAGAAACAGAAACATTCTTTGAAATAGAAGAAATGATCTCAAATTGTGAAACCCATAGAAATCAATCAATAATTTGACAGCCATTGGGTATATGCCCTTGTTGACTTGTACACACAAACCAAGAGCATGGTATTCTAGAATGAAAAGCAGCCTCCATGTATTTATCCCCTGAAAAATACCATTTACAAGCTGAGCATTTCCACAAAGTAACTCCAGTCCTCCCAAGAACCTGCAAGTTGGGTAGCCCTGCCTCAGTTTCCATAGAAAGAAACTGAAGACTCACAGAAGAGCAATACACTTAGTGAGACAAAGAGTGAATATTCTGTCCAGGTACAGTTATTCCAAAGCCTAACTCTTTTCTGGAGCTTTTCATTTGAAATCATCTGCCCTACATTTTCTGGTTCTGTGTCCTTTGAAAAAGCCATATGATCTCACTCAAGTCTTGACTGCTATTTGCAAAATGAAATTGTTACCATTATCTTATCATCTCTGGAGGTTTTGAGGAAATGTAGATGACATACTATATGTGAAATGTTATAAAATAGCTATGTAACTATAAAATATTAATACTACAGATATAGAGAATGCATTGAGTTAAAATATATCTTTTTACTTTTATTTTTATATTTCTTTTATTTTTATTATTATTGTTATCCTATTACAGTTGTCCCAATTTTCTCCATTTGCCCTCCTCCTCCCAGCCTACTCCTGTTCCCACAGTCAATTCCCACACTGTTGTCCATGCCCCTTGCCCTTCTTTCAGCCCTTATCCCTCTTCCCACTTCCTTCTGGCAGTTGTCAGTCTGTTCCATGTTTCCATGTCTCTGGGTTGCTCATTAGTTTATTTTGTTCATTAGATTCCTCTTATAACTGAGCTTACATGGTATTTGTCTCTTACCATCTAGCTTCTTTCACTTAGCATAATAGTCTCCAGTTCCATCCTTATTGCCACAAAAGGTGGGAATTCCTTCCTTCTGCTGCACAGTATTTCATTGTGTAAATGTACCACGGTTTTTGATCGACTCATCTACTGATGGGCACTTAGGCTGTTTCCAGCACTTGGCTCTTGTATGTAGTACATCTATGAACATTGGGGTGCATAAGTTCTTTTGAATTGGTGTGTTAGAATTCCTAGGGTATATTCCCAGCAGTGGAATTGCTGGGTCAAAAGGCTATTCCATTTTTACATTTCTGAGGAAATTCTGTACTGTTTTCCACAGTGGCTGCACCAGTCTGCATTCCCACCAACAGTGCCCTAGGATTCCCTTTTCTCCACAATCTCACCAGCAATTGTTGTTTGTTGATTTATTTATGATGGCCATTCTGATAGGTGTGAGGTGATATCTCATTGTGGTTTTATTTTGCATCTCTGATTAAATATTTTATATTTTACAGTGTGCTCACCCCACTAATATTTTTTACTATATTTCTCTTAACCTTCTTCCCCACCCTCAACACCCCTCCTCTCTGGCAATCATCTCTTTGATCTCTGTTTCTGTGAGTCTGTTTTTATTTTGTTTTGTTTGTTCATTAGTTTTGATTTTTTAGATTCCATACACAAATGAAATCATATGATATAAAAATATTATATCAATAAGAATATAATTTTAGAACTCAATGTATTATTAACTTGAACTCTACATCTAAACAATACAGATATATGTGGATGGATGGATAGATGGATGGATGGATGGATATATGGATAATGTTGCTGTCACATATATTTTTACTAAAACCACATAAAGAAATATAGACATGCCTATACATGCTTACATACACACATCTGGTGTTGGCCTAGGGATCATGATCTTCTCCTTTACCATTATCTATTTAAGATAGCCAGATGTTCCAGGAATTATAAAACCCCTTTGTGCCTTAAAGAATGCTTACCTAATGCATTGACTTTATCATATATACTCTAAAATAGTCAACTGTAGACAGCAATGAAATCAACTTCCCTGCATGCTCTTACTCCTGCTGGTTTCCACGCTTCGTCTGAGTAGCAAAGCTAGACAGTGCTTGTGATAAGGAAGCATTCGGATTCCCACCGATTATTGCATTACTTTGAAGACTGTGCATCTTCTCTCTAGTAGAATTCATAATCTCACAATTTAATTTTTCTGTTTTCCTTGAGGGATTTCATTACTTGTACCTCTATATTCATTAAGCTTATTAAGTGTTAATTGGTACTTACTTCAGAGAATTATTTAAAATAGATCTGGCTTTTCCAACTCTTTTACATATAATTACATATAATTACAATATATGTGCATATGTATATAGATTAAAATATTTATGTACTCGTTTTTATTAATACATAATAATAGACTAAGTTTGAAATAACATTTATCATCAGTGAACAGTTGAATGTGTTCTATGAACTCTCATAATTATAAATCTATTTAAGATAGCCAGATGCAGTCATTAATCGATGTAACATACCAAATCATTAATCTATTGTCTTGACATCTCGTCTGAATTCTTTGAGGACGGAAACCATGATATTTTAATCTTTATTTCTCTAGTGCCTAACATAACGCTGACATAAACTAGAGATTCTGTGTGGCCTTGTGTAAAGAATGTCTCCTCCACTTTTCTTATCAGTGGGAGGACACCTGCAGCGGGAGGTTTCTGAGAAGGTGATACACCAGACTTATAGTTTTGAATATTAACCAATTGAATGTAATAACTATTACCCCTCATGTGAAAATTTCCTGGCTAAAGGAATGAGAAATGTGGAGTGATTGATGACATTACTTTATGAAACTATTTGGCAATTAAATAAAAATTTTAATAAGCTAATAATTCTGAAGTTTGTTTGGAAACCTAATAAGATATAAAATTAAACACCATGTTCCAACTTTGTTTATAAAAAAGACAAGCAGCAAACAAACACACACAAAAAAATTGAGGATAGAGACATAAAGTGTTAGATGTAGTGGGATTATTAGAAATTTTATATTTTCTACAATGTTAATATTTCTATACTCCGGGATATTTTCTAAATTCTTTACAGACTAGGTAGAAATAATTTCAGAACCTGTTGTGAACTAGGCACAGTAGTTAGACAAATTAAGTATACTTGTTATAATACTTATAAAGCTATTTAGAGAAAATGGCTGAATTCTGTGGCCTAGTGGGCCAGCCTTCCCTGGAATTAAATAGACCTATCTTGGTTCTGATACAATCGGACAATCACGGGCTGCTCCTCCTCCTCACCCTCCCCCCCCCTCACTCTCTCTGCCTCCCCGTCCCTTTTACACACACACAAACACACACAGAGTGGCAGACCAGGTAGAACCGGCAGAGCGCATGCCCTTTGCAGGTAGACAGCTCTCTAAAGCCAAAGGAGTTGAACTGGGTATACAGTGCTTCCTCCTGAATTCATTAGACAGTAAGTCACCCCTTCCCCGGAGTGGAGAGAGTAATGGGAGAGAAAAAAATCTAAGCTGTTTCTCTAATAACAGAAAGTCCTTCATATGGAAATATGAATAGTTGGGTATGAACGTTCCCTTTTAAGTTGTTGTTCCTTAAAACCTCTGTTTCTGTATTCAAACTTCAGTTTAACAAACATTTTAAGAACAGAAGTTTGGGGCCCTGGCTGGTGCAGCTCGGTGGATTGAGCACAGGCTGCAAACCGAAGGGTTGCCCATTCGATTCCCAGTCAGGGCACATGCCTGGGCTGCAGGCCAGGTCCTCAGTGGGGGCCACGTGAAAGGCAACAACGCGTTGATGTTTCTCTCCCTCTCTTTCTCCCTCCCTTCCCTTCTGTCTAAATAAAAACTAAAAAAAAAAAGTTGGAACAGTACTCTATCTAGTCATCAGAAGTTTAACTCTGTGGGAAGGAATGTCAAAGAGCTTGAATCCTGGTTTAAGGTCTTTGTTTTTCCTGTTTTCCTCTACTTTTATGGTGGTTCATTAGGGGAGAGAGAGAGATAAACATAGCAATTGATAGCTGGGGGTGGAGGGGGAAAGGACAGGAGGAAAGGAGAGAGACAGAGAGAGAAACAGAGGCAGAGAATAGGTTTGCTTTATTGTTTTCCTCATTGTTCCTACCTTTTGGGTGAATTTTCCTTCATTGCAATAAAACCATGTATCACACACACTTTTTCGGCTACCACCTCATTGCACAAAACCAAGCACATTACCTAAATTATGAGGGTAACACATTTTAGTACTGCAGCTTAGTTAGAAGAAAACAATAGCCACCATAGTTTTGTTTACAACAAATACTTATTGAGCCAAAAAATATCAAAGTCTTTTATTTTTTAATGAGCAATTAAGAATCAAAGAACCTAATATTTTGGTCCAGCAGCAGATGATTTCAATTTTGAAATATGCATCAATTAAGTTGAGGTAAGTGTGCCTGAGAGACAGGAGTTACTTTTTCTGCAAGTTTTCTGTGATGAAATATGGCTGGTAAACAGCATGTAATGGGTAAAGCTGGGAGAAAAAGCTAAATCAGTAGTTTCTTAATCCCGGCTGACCATTATAATCACATCAGAGTTCTTAAAATGTACCAATGGGAGGTCACTCAAGGCCAATTAAATGGAGTCATTACTAGCCCATACCAGTTGTTACCATAGTACACATTCAATAAATCGGAGTTATTATCATTACTAATCATAACATTAGTTTGGCATCCATATGCATGTGTTTCTAATTGCATGGCCCTCTCATGGGATAATGTGTCTACGCATGTTTTAAGTGTACAAGGTGTAGTACTGGATTGCCTTTTTCGTCTTGTTGCCAGATTTCAAAAGTTCATCAGGTTCCTCACAGAGTTCAAGTATTCGTCGCAAACTCATCAATGCCAAAGAAAAGCTGAAAAACATTACTTTCTTTAAAATGGACAGAATCCTCACAGTTTTATTCAGGATCACAAGTTATGGTTTTGGAGATCTGAGTGGAACATCACAGTTCCAAAGATTTTTAACATGCAATCCTGAATTAAAGTATGAGTTCACTGATTCTTCAGCAAATGATAATACCTCACATTTATTGAATGCTATCTGCACTGAAGGAGCTAATGGATATATATATATATATATATATATATATATATATATATATATATATATATATAATTTGGAAGGAAGGTGTTAATTAGGTCTTGATATTCTAAATAGTTCATATATCAAAGTTCACAGTATATGACAAGGACAAGATAAATATTGTAGACTTTACACACCATATGGTGTCTGTCGTAACTACTTAACTCTGCTGTTGTAGCAAAAAGGACAGCCATGGACTGCACGTGAGCAAGACTGTGTTCAAAAGAATCTTTATGCAAATGCAGGCAATGGGGTTGGGATTTGGCCCACAAGCTGTGTGTGGGTCACTAACACTTGGTCTAGAATATGCATTCTTTAAAGGTTATTTTAAAGATTTCAACTCTTTTTAAATTTTCCATCCAAACAATGCACAGAGTCTATTTTGTCTTTTTTCCTTTCTGTTTTTGTTAAAATTTTAACCATAGTCATTTTAAATACCTTGTCAGGTAAATCCAATATCTGGATAATCTGTGAAGTGGCTTTTGTTTTGTCAGTCACATCATCTGGCAGACCTAGTAATTGTCCATTGACTGTCAGACATTGTGTATAAAAAAACGTCGGGTCTTTAGACAATGTTCACGTCCGCCAAAAAGCATTCCTTCCTTCCTGCCTTCCTTGATTGTCCAAATATAGTGAGAGCTGATACTTTAATGCAGTCAATAATGGGTCTGGGTCAAGGCCATTTTGCAGTCTTAGTAAGAAAGCGTTTGCTTAACTCCCCTTTCCCACCGAACCTTTTGGATGGACAGCCTATGTGTGCCCATCCTACCAACACTGAGACACTGTGGAGATTCAGCTCTGCCTTTCAGAAGGTCCCAGTTCAGTGCCCCCGCTTTCTGCCCAGGTAACTTCAAATACACCATATATCTTGAGGGGAAGGTCAGCTGGCTGCTTAAAGCTGGACTCTTTTCTGGCTAGGCATTTATCTTTAAATTCCTACTTAAAGGATGGAGAAAATTGCATGCTGCCTTTTAGAAGTTTTCATTCTAACTCCTAAGCTTCAACATAGTTCAAAAACTCAAGAATGTCTCCTGGAGAAAAGTCCCAGCAAGATTTTTAGAGACTCTTAAATTTCAAATATATTTCTCCTTCCCTGGGCCACCAAAAAAGATTAATTTCTCTTTCTGCCCTAGAGGGCTTCTGCTGGGGCCACACCTTCTCCTAACTTCTTGCCCAGATTTGGCAAATATTCCCAAAGGGGGGAAAAAAAGAAAGAAAGAAATTGGCTGAACTTGTTGGCATACCTCAGGAAGGATCTCCTCTTTCTGGGAATTTATGTCATTCATAGATCTCTGGTTCTTTAAAAAGTATGATTTTCTGTAATTTATATATATATTTTTAATTGTGTTGGCAAAAGCATCGGCCTTACATGAATTGAATTAGTACACTGTACTAAACCAATACATTTCAACTTTATTATAAAAAACAATCTTTATGTTCGTATAATAATACTTCCCAGGACATTTTAAGGGAGTCTATTTTATAGATATATAATACTTCTAACAGTTTTGCTTATTTTTTCTCTTTTTAAAAAAGATCTCACAACATATTACTGATTATAATAAAAGCCCAGGAGATTTTTAAGCTTCTCTGAGATATGTATTTAGTGTGACTAAATAGAAGAAATGGTAGTTAGTTTTAGCCATTAAAATTCACTGACTTGGAACTTATTCATAGGATGATTTAACACAATATACTTGTACAGAAAATTATATTTTGGCAAATGCCAACAGAAAAAATACTATAAAGGAAAGCATATAATATTGTTCAATCATTCACCCTTCCATTCATCGACCCATTAACATAACTCTGTGCAACACAGTGCAAGGACCTGAGGGCACAACTTAAATGTGATACACACAACAAATACAAAATAGATGAGAAAAGAGATAAAATAATTACAAATTGTGATATATGTTTTATAAACATATGCATGTTGAATAAAATTAACAAAGTGCCACCATAGGGGGTGATGTTTGGGCACTGCTTTAGATTAAAAAGTCAGCAAGGTCTCTATGAGGAAATGACCTTTAAAATCGTGACCTGAAGGATGAGGTGGATGTAGACATGCAAAGAGTGGAGAGAATGAGTTTGCCGGGGAATGAGAGTAGATTTCATTTAGAGAGAATAGCATATGAATAACCTTGAGGTCTTTGAGGAAGTGAAAGATGATCCAGTGACCAGAGTCACAACAAGAAAGAGATTGTGCTAAGATGAGTTTGGAAAAATAGGCAGGGAAAAAATACTCTGTACCTTGAAGGCTTTGCTAGGAGTTTGGATTTTAGTCTTAGTGCAAAGGGAAGCTATTGACAGTAGAGGATTGATGTGATTCAACACATTAAAAAGGGTCATATGACTCTTCTAAGGGAAATAGACCCTAAGGTAGCCGGACTGGAACCTCTGAAGCCTGCTACAGTAATCCCAATGAGAGATGATGGTGTCCTTTATTAAGGTTGAGTGAGTGTGTTTGGCCGATAGTGATGTCATTGTCTGAAATAAGGAAGGGAAGGCAAGGAGGAGTAGCTTGAGGCAGGTGTGTTTGGGGGTTGCAGAAGGTGATATTGTACTGAGGTTTGAAAAAAAGAACTAAGAGTGAAGTTCATCAGTTTAGTTGTGGTTTTTCTCCAGTCAAGTTGAGCTAGTTGGATGCAGGTAAAAAAAAAAAAAAAACATTTGGTAGAGCCAAAATGTTTTCTGAAGTCCAGAATTGTCAGCAGTACCCAGGAGCTTGTTAGAAATGTAGAAAACCAGATGCCCTCTGAGACCTACCTAGTCAGAAGCTTCATTTTGAAAAGTTCCCTTTGAAATCCAAATGCACGTTAGAGTTTAAGAAGCACGTGGCAGCCCCGGCCGGTGACGCAGCTGGTGGAGCATCTTCCCGTACACCAAAGGTTGGGGGACAATCCCCAGTCAGGGTGTATATGGGAGGCAACTGATCAACATTTCTCTCTCACAACAATCTCTCTCTCTCTCTTTTTTTCTCTCTCCCCCTCTCTCCCTCCCCCCTCACATCCTCTCCCTCCCTTCCTTTCCCTCTAAAATCAATAAACATCCTGGAGTGAGGATTTTTTTTAAAAAAAAAGAAGCCTGTGGCAGATTTTCTATATGGTTGAAGTTTTGGTGGATGAATGCAAAGAAGTAAAATGGAAAAACATTTAAAAGAAACTACAAATTTTAAAAATTAAATTTTTGGTGGACAAATACAAAGTAGTTACATGAGCGATAGCCAGCTCCATATCATTATAAGACATATTGTACTATTATTGTGAGGGAATGTCTCATTTTCCTCT
Source organism: Desmodus rotundus (assembly GCF_022682495.2). Classification (NCBI taxonomy): domain Eukaryota; kingdom Metazoa; phylum Chordata; class Mammalia; order Chiroptera; family Phyllostomidae; genus Desmodus; species Desmodus rotundus. Next base: position 28,277,377 of record NC_071397.1, read on the forward strand.
CCTAGTTCCGTGGGAGGATTGCATCTCTCACGCCCTGAAGGCGGGTGCCCGTTTTGGCTAGGCATCCACATGTGCTCGTTGGTTGTGTGTGGAAGTGATCTTTGTGTGCCAGGCCTAAGAATGCCATTGCCAGTACCAACTCTTTTATCCGGTCTCATCCTCAACCCACGAATGACGATGACACACACTGCGTCCCTGATGACCTGGGCTGGGTGTGTACTGTGAGCTGAGAAGTAAATCTTTGTTATTTTTAGGCACTGAGATTTTGACGTTGCTTGTTAATGCAACATAACCTATCACATTTTAACTGATGCAATATCCCTAGAAGTAGAAAAACTCAAGTGATGGAGGTAGAATTGAAAAAGTCTTAGAGAAATACCAGATTACTTAATGTTCTGCCTCCCATTGAGAAGGTTCTGGAAAGCTCGGGTCGTAGTCTATGACCAATCTGCTTTGAGCTCCTGGGGAATGCTCCAGTTCCATCACCTCACCCAGAATATTAATAACTTCCAGACTTGTTTGATGTCAGGAAAAGAATTTTCACCAACCTAGGTCCTTTGCTTAGGAATTGTATTTCTGACTAATTCTAGCCAAAAACTCTGAAATTAAAGCTATTCTAGAATTTACTGGGTAGGTAAATTTCTTTGCTGTCATTCTTATTTTGGAATTTCTAGACTTCCCAGGGAAATAAATACAGTGTACCTGATTCAGTTTTTTAAATCAATTTTCTCCATGACTCAGTTTATTCTCAGAACAATACCTTACAATCCTCACTTCAGGAATTGCTTGGGCAAAAAACCGGGATACCTAATGCCCTATGGCCAAATGCTGTTTATCCTAGGCTTTGTGCAATACACATATAAGTTATGCAGGTGAATTACGGACTAAATCCACCCCGTAGTGTTGTCTCTAGACAAGAATTTTCCCTCAGACTTAAACTCCTAGCCCTCGGACAGGTCTGTGATGAACACAGGTTCTATATTTCAAATATAAGGAAAATTGAGAACCATTTATGTATTAGAACAAAGGGTACACTTTCTTTTGCATACAGAGTGATATCTTTCCTGGAGATACCAGATACCTTTGTAAATAATTTCATATCATCAACAAGTGAGTGACTGATCTTAGAAAATGAGTTTTGAACTGAAGCAAAGATGTATATTTAGATTATTGCTTTATGAAAAGAAGTTTCTTATATAATTATCTTTTAATTAAAACCACTGAGAACTGTGAGAGCCTTTAATATACCTTACAGATGGCCTGTAGGAGTTGATGCTAAAAATAATATACAGATGTATCATGTTTAAACTGTGTCTTTGCACAGAATGACTACGATAAACCTAGGGGTCACATAATAGAGGCAACCGTAACTGGCAGTAGGAGGCATAAAGTGAAAGACAAAGGTTATTTAAGAAACACACAAGCTCTTTAAACCATGGCCCTCACTGTATCTCTCTATGTAAACAGCGAGGAGACTTAACCCACAACTATAAACAGCCACTATTTTTAGACATCAGTTTCTTTCTTTCAGGGGTGATCTTGTCAACAGTATTAAATGTGAATGACACAGAAACTTTTAAGACTTTTCCTTTGGAGCAGAAATAGTCACTGAATACTGCAATGTGAGCAGACATGTCACTAACAATTATAATTTTAAAGGAAATATTTAAATTATTAAACCTCTCTGAGCTATTTTAGTGACTAAAATTGAGAGAATTACAAAATATAACCCAAGGGAAGTAGACTCCTTGATGTATTCTGGGAGATTTTTCTGTCTACTTGAAGAAAACTACCTACCAAATTTTTATATAGGTACAGGTAAATGGCTTTAGAAAGGTTCACACATTATATTCCAAAATAATGACCACTACTCAAATAATGGGCAACACCTCAACAGCCCGGCAAGTTGCTGCAAATCTCCTGTTTCTCATGCTCTTTTTTTCATCTGAAAAAGATTTAATGACTCCTTAAAACTAATACCGTTGAAAATTATTTTTAAATGTTTAAGCATCTTGACAGTTTCTAACAAAAGCCCTACATGAAACCCGAGTTGAGCAGGTGGTGGTTAAGAGCATAGATTCTGGAATCAAACTGTTGGAGCTGAAATCTTGGTAGAGTTTAGGAGCTACGCAGTTCTGGGGACCACAGTCCACCTCACTGAGTCTGTGCTACTTCTTCATCTGCCAACTGGGAACCATCATGATGCCTCCTGCGGTTCTTTTAAAACCCAGGTGAGGTGACTCATGTAGAACACTTAGTCCCACGATCACCGTATAATAGGCGCCTGACAAGTACTATGTCACTATTGTCATTGTTGTTATTTTTTGAAAGGTAGCAATTTTATAACTATAACTGTAGACATTTAACATTTCTGAAATAATTTTCCTATTTATGTTAATAGGTCATCTTTTAAAAGGCAATTCTGTCAGGAAATGTAAAAGTTCTTTAATTATTATTACATATATCTTTGTTTTGAATAATAGTGAGCTGCTACATTTTGTTAACTTTTGAGGATAATTGTTAGAGAAGGAAAAAAATTTCTTCTGTAGTTTCGGTTTAATTTAGTATGCACTTTGAGAAAATACCATTGTGGGTCAGAAAATGATCTAGAAATTCCAGGGGAAACAAAGATGAATAAGAAGTTACAGGCTCTTTAAGAGCTTAAGGCCTAGTAGAACAGATAAGTACACAAACACTATACTAATGTAAGCGACGGGAAAGTTTACTTCTATGAGGTTTGAAAGTAGAGGTCATATCAGGCTTTTGAGTTATTTGAAAAGAATTGAGGAAGGAGAAAGGAAGAATAACGAAAGTATCTGGGGAGAACATTTAAAGTCACAGAACGGGGAGCAATGTAAGTCGGGGAGCAAAAGCAGGATCCAGGGGCTTTCTCAGGGAAGCGGCGAGCAGTTCAGTCGGGCTGGCATTGAGAGCCTGCAACGGCGGCGGAGCAGTGGGGTAGACCGCGCTGACGCTTCACAGACGACCTTCAGGACTTCTGCAAAAACATAGCAAGACTATATTTTCAAATGCTGTATTATATCTGAATTCAAAAGAAAAAAGGGAAGTCCTTAGGTACCAAAAATGAAGAGAAAAGAAACCAAAGCCCAAGTTGTAGGGGAAAGCTGATGGTTCAGCAGCCCATGAACGTTTCAGGCTGTCTGCCAGTCCTAGGTGGTGGAGGCTGAGGTTCTAAAGCTTTTTTGAAGGCTGGCAAGACCCCTCACACAAAAGTAGTGATGCTCTATCAAACCCTCCGCAACGGTCCAGTACTATCTTGGCTGCTCTGGCATCACGGACTAGGAAAACCCTACAGGTCTAGGATGTGTCTAAGAAATTTGCAGTTCATATAAGATTTTTAGAGGAAGAGAGACTAAAACCATCTTCCAGAAATGGAAACTCCTACTCTGAGCCAAAAAGAGAGGAAATTCACATGATAATTAGCATAAAAATGATCCAGTATCATTGAACTGCCTGAGGACCCCTACCCTCAGAGAAACACAGTCAAAACTAGTTTCTAGCAACTCTTTCACAAACAAGCACCTTGGGGCCACCAAAAGGTGAATATGAGTTCACAATAATTACAAATAACATGAGGGAGAATCATCAAATGCAGAAACCAGGAAAATTAACAAAGAAACAAGTAAAAGTAATAGAAAATATGAAATAAACTAGAGTGTTTGTTTAAAATAATTTAAGAGATAAAAGAATGCACAGATAAAGAATGAAAGAATATGAAAAAGATTAAGTAGAACCTCTATTAGTGGAAAATATTGTCATTGAAATGAGTGAATAGAATAAATATCTAATGAAACACAGTTGAATAAAGTATTGGTGATCTGGAAATTAGGCCTGGTAAAAGACCATTTATAAGCCAGAATAGATAGATAAAGAAATAAATATAAAAGAGAACATAGAAAAGAAGAATTGAATGAGAAAGTTAGTATACATTTAATAGGAATGTATATAATATAATAGAAATGTATTCCAGAAACAGACCACAAAGGTTGAGGGAGCAGAAATATTCTATGAGTTAGTACATAAGAATTTTCCAAACTTGAAGATAGATAAGATATTGAGATTGAAAAAAAATTAGTAAGCTAAAGCAAATCCACATAAACTTACTCTACATTATACCAAAGATTGAAAGGAAAATCTTCAAAGATACCACAAAGCAAAGACTGCTAGTCTGTGCAAGATCAGAGAGTCTTTGCACTTACAACAGGAGGCACTAAAGTCACATTATGAAAATGCTAATGGGGAAATAAAAAACACCTGTATCTAAAAGGTCATTTGAAAATGAGTATAACTTTAAAAAATAGTAAGTCAAAGATTTGAAGGAATTACTATTCATAGAACTTAACTAAAATAATTGCTGAAAGATTAGGAAAAAAAGACAATACACTAAAAATAGATGAGAATTCAAGAAAACTTGTTAAGAAACAATAGTGGAATAAGTAGACTGATTAAAAAGCATTAGAGTATTAGTTTAAAATCAGTAATAATATAACAAAAACTAATTCGAGGGATTCAAAAGCAAGGTAGATTAAATTACTAAGTAGCAACAGGAATGGAAGAGTAAAACTGAACTAGTAATCACTAACTGTGTAGAAATAGGGGAGAATAATAGTGGGTGGGTAAAATAAGATAGTGAGATAAATGATTGGAATTATAGGTTAAGATTATATTTGGATGGTCTATAGGTCAAACAATGGAGGATGTATTTAATATGAAAATGCATGGGTTTTTATTGATTTATCTTTAGCAGAGAAAACATGTTTGGAGACGGGGAACATAGAATAAGTTTAGGGTGGAGAAAGACTCAGTAAGACCAGTGAGGCGACTACTGGGAGGAGTGTGGTGAGAGGTGGTGAAGACCTGCAGTGGGATCTCTCTCTCGCCCAGAGATCAGAAGGATGGATATGGAAGGCATTACATAGTTAGTATTCGGAGGAATTAGAAACTGAAGATAACAGAACGGAAACAGTCACTGAATGTCTGTCTACTTTTGACATCTGTCTTTGCAGTAACTCATTATAACAGCCATGTGATGATATTTGCCTCCTTTGATGTACATATCAAATGATCCTAGGAAAGAGGCAAATGATTTGCCCAGTGGTCCTATGTCATCAATTGTAAAGGACAATTTAAATCCAGATTTTAAGATTCCATTTGTTCTACAAACATAACATACTAGTAAGAGTTCCCAGAGAGAATGCTTAGAAGATAACTTCTGAGTTTAATTTGCAACTTAAATAGTTGTGGGGTTCAAATCAGATTTCATACTTCTGATTTTTATTTTGAAGAGAATCAAAATAAGGCAATAGTTGAAAGGAAGTAGCAATACGAAAAGTTGATATTTAAATAAGATATACATCTTTCATCAAAATACTGACTTTGAGTGGTAGGCACATGGTGCAATATACAGATGAGGTATCATGGAAATGTACACTGGAAACCTACATGATCTTATTAAGCAATGTCACCCCAATAAAGTTCATACATACATACATACATACATACAATATCAGGCCATATTTTTGAGAGAGGAAAGGGCTGCAAAAGAAAGATTGGATGGGATTCAAATCACAAAGATAAGCACAGAGTTAATTCATAGAGATAGAAACAAAGGAAAGAGGTAGAATGCAAATAAGGGACAATTTGAAATAGAGAAAAAGTAAGTTGAAAAAACTCAATCTGAACTGTAATTCTTCAAGATCCAGAAAAAAGAGAAAAACAGACCTGCAGGGAAACATGGATTTGTCAATCTAAGTAGGCACATGGTAAGGAAAGAAATTTTACAGTATACTCATATTATGGAAGGAATATCAAGAAACTGTAATTTTTCATCAACCACATATGTTCTGGTTGGATATCTGTCTTATCTGAATTCTCACTACACTGTATAATTGCTACCAATAGTCTATACTAGTGTGTACAGCTATTTCAAGGTATTTGTTCTTGGTGCTTTCCACCAACAATGCCAGGAAAGATGCTAATTAATGCCATTTGTGAGAGCTGGTGGTGTGATTTGGGCACCTGTTTGCAAAGAGCTCCACTGAGAACAAGTTATTCCCCATAAGCCTGCAAAACAGCTGTCAGATGGACAATACATTAATTTACTACTGACTGGGGCCGTGGTTGATGTTGACCTGCACATGAAAGACTGGCTTTCCTATCGCTGATTAAGTGAGCCATCCAGTGCCTTCTGGACTATTTTTATTACAAACAGGAAAAAAAATGTCTAAATGTTTTAGTCCTCAAGATTCAAGTCAGTATTATGATGCTTTTGTTTGAAAGGAAGGATACATTAGATTTCAGCAAATTAGATCCCTCACAGGGATGCACATGTGTTGCCAAAATAGATACAAAGCTGATCTGAAGTAGTCAGAGGATGTTCGCCTGGCAACCATCGCTGTGCTCCCTTCCTAATGGAGAACCATTTAAGTCCTCCGTGGCACTGAGTGTCACAGCTGGGCTCTGCATTGCCAGCACAAAACTGAAGACTGAATTTCATGTTTTTTTAGGTTAGACCCTATTAACTTCATTTCACTTTAAAACTTTCTTTACACTCCACCGGCTGAACCAGACACTTTCAAGCCCAGAAGTTATTCTCTCTTTTTAAGCCAGGTATTTCTCATGCTATTTAATACCAGTGTTTGCAATGGGCTACATTGATGAATGAGATAAGGCAGTGTGCCTAACTTAATCCTATGACCTAATGTGAACATAGGAGGACATTGACTCATTCATTCACTCATGCTTTCATTTAATTTTGTTCAGTATATTGAGTACATCCTCTAGGTGCTGGGAACATAAGGGTAAACAATGTAGACAAAGTCTCTTTCTTCACAAGACTTAAATTCCAAAGGAGGGGAGGGGGCAAAAAAATAAGCCAAGTAATAGGTGGCACAATGGCAGATAAGGTTGAGCACCATGAAGGAAAGTGAGATGAATGATAATGGTACCATAATAGATGGGGACTCAGGTTAGACCTCGCTGAGGAAGTGACAAAAGAGGATATGGATTTCTATGGGAAGATTCCAGACAAAAGAAAAAGCAAGTGCAAAGGCTCTGAGATACCCACATGCTTATCGTTGAGGTACAATACAAAAGACCAGAGTAACTAGGGCGTCATGAACGAGGGGAAAGGTGTTGGATGCCCTCGGGAACCGGGCTGTGTAGGGCACACAGCCCACGGTGAGGCAAGAAGCTTTTCTGTTGTGCAGTAGCTTGTGCTAATTATCTTAGGCTTGTGTGCTTTCATTTGAATTAAGAAAATGATTTTTTAAATATTTTAACCAGATAGGCACACTTTTCCAAATCTTGGAGGAGACATGGTAACTGAGTCTTCTATAGATTCAATTACATGAATGATAAGTTGCAAAGTTTAAATAAAAACCTGGGTCCTACTGGTTCCAAAGATAATCCATTGTATTACATAATAAGGGTATAGTTAAGACATAAAAAAATTAATTGACTCTAAGAAACTGTTACTGTGCCATATTCTAAGGCTGTGATTAAGGCAGGGAACCCACCCTCAGGTTCAGAAGGACTGCTAAGGCAGAAAGATGTGTGAGCAAATGATTGTAATTCACTGTGATACTGTGATATATCTGTAAGAGAAGAGATAACATAGAAGAGATAACATAATCAAGGAAGTTGATTAACTGTGTTACAATATTTAGGAGAGCTGCTCTGGTTGGTATGGCTCAGTGGATTGAGCGCTGGCCTAAGAACTGAAAGATCGTCGGTTCAATTCCCATTCAGGGCACCAGGAAAGAAAGAAAAAGGAAATTTAGAAGAACCAATACTAAATCTAAGTGATGCATAAATGCAAGATGGTGTAAGGGAGAGGGCTGGAATAGGCAATGCAAACACATGGAGTTATGGAAACCATTACCTAAACAGAAAGTCGCAACTATTTATCAGTAATTCAGAGAACACATAGGCAAGGGGTGATTGTTGATGTATCTATAGCAACCCTTTGGGCGTTAGGCAGTGGTTGATGAAAGAAGAAAACTGGACAAAATAAACTGCCTGATTATGTTGTCTTTTATCAGGGTAAGGCAAATAGAATATGTATGAAGATTTTTACTTTACCAAAATATTTTTGGACAGAGGTTTAGAGACTACAGAAAAATAAAATATCTGAAGTAGTAAAATACAGTTTTTAAATACATTTTTTAAAAACTCCTAACATTTTTGATTAGTTCAGATTGATTACCACAATTTATAAGATTTGTTTGCCCAATCCTTAATGGGAAATCAATCATTACAATTATTACACTTTACCCTTTCTATTTTGGTATGTCTCTGGTGTGTTAGTTCTTGATTTCATGATCTTTTGATAAATTAATTTTATCACAAATTTAGCAATGGAATGATAAGGATTAACCTTTAATAAACAAGGAAAAGTATATGGACCCTTACTATCACATTACCCTCTCTTACTTTACCATTCTTTTAGACTATAAGATACTTTTCTTCCCTTAAACTGTAAGATAAGCAAATATGAAAATTGATGGCATATTTCTCTGGCCATCAAACTAATTGAAGGTTTGCATATGAATAGTTCATTTTGCTGCTGAAGACTTAGCTGAGAGGTTTTTTTTGTCATCTTATTTTTTGTTATTAGTTTATTTCTTTTTAAAAATAAAACTAATCTACCTTTCAGTCATGCCACAGTAGATCTGTAAAGTTAGAGATATCTTCTAAAGCTACAATGTACTTGTGACAACTTAGTTTTGCTGCTATAGGAAGATATGTTTATTTTAAGAGGTAAAACAAAAATCATTAAATTTGGCTTGTTCATAAAAATGGAAATTTTGAAGTGTTTATAATCTCCCATCTTGGAGCACAGCTTACAAACAATTTCCACGTTTACCCCATGCAAAAGTAATTTTTATTTTTACTTCAATTAAAAATCTAAGTTCAACACTTTCAACACTTTCAACACTTTCTCCAATGTGTTGAATTGTGTGCTCTGAGAACGAGATAAGGCAAGTCTGTCCACCTGCCAAAGTATATACACTCATTAGTTTTCATATGCTTGGTATTCATCTGAGTGTGGGAAACACCCAATTTACAGTTTTGAAGTCCTCCCAAGTATGGCAAAGCTGTTTTAAAGTCGACTGTCCAATTTTGAACACATTTGTTTGATGAAGATACATAGAAAAATAGTAATGAAGATTCTGATGTTTATTCTGTTCTTTTGACCATCCAGATTAAAGAACACCTTGCTAAGGGGCAGCGAATGCTGGCAAGTGACGGAATGTCCCAGGTGACCAAGACACTGTTGGATTTAACTCAGAGGAAAAATTTCTATGCAGGAGATCTTCTCATGTCTGTGGAAATCCTCAGAAATGTGACCAACACGTTTAAAAGGGCAAGTTACATCCCTGCCTCTGATGGTGTCCAGGTAAGGGAGACAATCCCGTGAGGGAAAAGATTAGTGGAGATGCAATCAATTGTTGGCCCCAAGAAGCAAGCGCAGGCAGGAGGCAGTGCCGTGCTCACTCCCGCTCCGGCAAACTTCCAGGATGTGCTTGGTGTGAGCTCTGAGGGTGACCTCTGTTCCCTTAGTCTTTTTCTACACCCAATGTCCTCAACCATAAAATGCTCGTAATATACCTCAAGGAGATACTGAGTGAGGATGTGTGTGAAGTGTTTTGAGCCCTCAGATAAAAGACGCTATAGCAAATCCAAGGTTGTATCATGGATTTTTTATTCCCACATTTAATATCACCATCTTGCCATAGGAGACTATTAAAAGTACATTAAGCATAACCAAAGCTCATTAACTATAACGTTCAAAGAAGACATACTTTAAGTTTTGTTTGGGGTTTGCTATTAGAATGGAGAGGCCATATTTAATTTTGTGGAGCCATTATATGAAAATATCAAGCAAATAGAGAATTGTTCTGGATAAGAAATTCAGAAATTCAATAACTCCTCACAGCATATTTTTCCTTTCATGGAAGACTTCTAGAGCAGCCTCATCTGTGTCCATAATAAACTTGAAGTACTCATCCAGTTTCAGCATTGCCTTTGCCATTAAAACAAAGGTTGTCGAATGGCAAACAAAGCATATTTAATGCAACTGTAGTTTGCATTTCAGATTAACTCCTTTTGTGCTGTAGGCTAAAATGTCCTCCTGCCAAGGATGCTGAGTTGATTTCTGCATCTCCAGCATAATGTCCTTCCTGTATCTCTGCACAGAGTTCAATTAAAGTGAAGGTTTGGCAAAATTCCCAGATGAAGTAGTTTTCTTTCAGCCTACTCTTCATTTGGGAGTTTTATTTGTATTTCACTTGGAAAATGCAGAGGGTTTTGTTTGGTTGGATTTCTGTGGTTGTTGTTGTTTTAATCAGCTATTGAGGGAAAGAGTAAAAGGAGGCATTTTTGGAATTATGGAATCATTCATAAATAATATTGATACCCTGATTTGTATGGAGGCACATATATTACTTAAATATGTGCATACGCTGCTGCAAGTAACTGCTATGAGAAGTATTCGAGCTGCATTCTATACCATATCACCAGTGCCCAGGAATGTATTTTTAATTGTAAAGATACATGGGGAGGACAGGGTGGGGAGATTACCGTCATTTGAGCATTTAAAAAATGCTTTTTTTCCTCACAAAGAATAAAACAGCTCTTCAATTTTCAAATTAAATAAAGTAAGCCAAGTATAGCTTCCCCCTGTAGTTCTGCAATACTTCTATTCATTAGCATTCACATTAAGAAATGACATTTGAAGTCCTTGACAGAATAGAAAAGTTGTCATTTCAAAGCTCCTCAGACATGTGCGCTCACGGTTGAAATATCAAACAGAATGGTGGACTAAATAACCTCCAGGGCCTCTCCTAAATCTCAGAAGTGTGGAGTTTTAAGGTTTTAGGTGCTGAAGTTCTAGCAATTGAGATTACCAGGTTTGGGGAGAAGCATTTTGATTGAAGTACTCATGAGAGTGCACTGACTTAATGAACAATTAGTTTAACCAAAGGCTTAGTCATGGCCATTAGCTGTTTTGATGAAATAGAGTGATTTGGCTGACTGTTTTGTTGTCATTGTGGCATTATCATAAATAGGTTCCTCCATTTTCATCCTAGTCTCTCATTTACCCTCCACATACACCCAAAATTCAGAGCACACAGGTGCCCCAGTCATTGTCACACACCAGGAGCTGCAATTGTTCTCTTTCCTTGCTTTTACTGGTGTCTTTTCAGGCACCTGCTGTGCCCTCCTCTTCCAGAATTCCTTTTTCTCCCATCCCTGCCGGTCAAGATCTTAGGCCAACTCTAGCAAGCCTTTCTGCATGCCAGACCAAGAAGCCCCAAACTCCATCTGAAGACGATCTTTGTCTTTTCTGAAATCCCATAGGACTTGTTAACTCTTTCATTCAAAATGTTATAATATTTTATCATATTTTATATACATTTACTGTCTTTGCTTGAACTCTAGTTTATAGCCTCCCTTAATATCTTCTGGGCATTTCTGGTTGGCTAACATCTCAGCCTTAATATGACATAAACTAAACTCATCTTGAATTCCAAATTTTCTTGCATTTTCTACTTTCCTTTCTAGAACTAGCAGTGTTTAGGCTGGAATCGTAATGACCGAGAAAGGAAGGTTAGGTGTTTCTCATGTCATTGACTAGGAAAGGATGGCACTGCTTTTTTTTTTTCTTTTCTTTTCTTTTTCACTTGGTATAGAGGAAAAGTGCCATGGAAAATGGGAGTCAGAAAAGAGGCATTAGTCCTTGACGTCAACACTGCAGAGCCATTCGAAAGTTGTAGAAGGCGTGGATGAGGAGAATGTCTTCAATCAGTACCTGGGATCCCTGGCTCAATGGGAGCCAGGTCATGAACAGGACCATCACTCCCAGCTGACAAGCACTCCAAGTCATAAACAACTGCTGTTTTCTGTACTTAACAGCCTGAGAGGGTTCCTGTTGTTTCTCTGTGGTTGAGAGAGCCTTGTACAAGTAACAGCTCCTTCTAGTCAGTATTTAAACCTTGCCCTTACTATAAAGGTGAAAATGAGAAATTCAGCGCCAAATAACTTCCTTAAGTGGGTGAGATATTAGCAACAAATCATGCTTCACAAATCAATGAGTATACCCTACCATGAACAAAATTTAACGGATGGCAGCTGCCTGTGAGGAGCCCATGGTCCCCATAGGAGAGCACAGAATATGCAAGGCAGTAGGATGTTTTAGGAACATATACCGTACATCCTATCAACTGGTAAATGCCTTAGAATGTAAATAAATGGCTATGGTTTTATTTCCTTAAAACACAATAAAATGTCTGATAAGTAGTTTTCTTTTATTTTTTCCTTTATTTTTTACATCCTTATTTGAGTACATTTTCCCTTGCTTTTAGAGAGAGAGTGGAAGGGAGACAGAGAGAAAGAGAGAGACAGAGAGAGAAATGTGAAAGAGAAACATCAATTGGTTGTCTTCTTGTATGAGCCCCCAACAGGGGATCGAACCCACGACCTGGGTATGTACCCCGACCCCTCAACCTTTTGGTCTATGGGATGATGCTCCAACCAACTGAGCCACACCAGCCAGGCCTGAGAGGTAGTTTTGTCTTTTCAGAATCCCCATTATTTTCTTCAGAGTCCAGAAAATACTAGGATGTGGATTAGCACATTGTACAGGTAGTATAGTTTTCTATTGTGATTCCATTGATTATCATAACAAATACCAAAGTCTAGGTGGCTTAAACAACAGAAATTTATTTTGTCACAGTTCTAGAGACTGGAAGTCCAAGGTGATTTCTTCTGGGCCTCCTTCCTTAGCTTTGCGTATGGCTGCCTGCCCCCCTGAGTCCCCACATGGCCTTTTCTCTATGTGTGCCCACCCCTGGTATTTGTGTGTGCCCAATGTCATTTTCTTATAAGGACACCCATCAGATTGGATAAGGGCCCACCCTAAGGGCCTCATATTAACTTATTTACCTCTACAAAGGCCCTACCTCCAGATACAGATACAGTCTGAGGTCCTGGGGCCTCAACCTAATGGATTTGTGGGTAGCCACAAGTTTAGAATAGGGAATCTTGAAGAACTATGACAAATTCCCTTCAGCAAAGAGGCATGTGCTAGGCCTCTTCCCCAGGGAAATGACCTCCTATGGCTTCTGCCTATAGTGTTACCAGGGCTAAACTTGTAATGAACACATGCTTTGTGCACATGCTAACTTACTGACGTATCAGCCAGACCTGCCCAGACTTGGGTGATGGGTCGCTACCTCTTTCCTCACTTAAGAAGCATCCCCGGTCCAGATTTGAGGATGACTTTGCCACCCTGAGTTATGATGTTTGTATGAATTTGCCAGGCTACCTCTGGGGAAAAATCATTTAGTGTATTTAATTTTATTAGTTTCACTAACTTTTTGGCCTTTTATTTTTTAAGTGAGGACCCCAGGGCGAGACATGGTTTATGCCTCCACAGCACTGAATGTTAGCTATTGCTTCTTCCCACAGAGACTCCCCCATCTACTGTATCTCAAAGCAGTCCCACTCTGCTACCCCTTGCTAGAGCCCTTGATCCTGAACTTAGCCTGGAGAGACCTGTACCATTGAGTAAAACAGTGTCCACCCAAGCTGTTCAGAAATTCATGAATCAATGAGATTATTGTGGGAGATTCCTGGAGCCGTCAATGTTCTCATGTCATTTTCACAATGAGTCGGAGTTTCTGTGAGATCTGTGACTAAGAGAAGAAGAGGAAAAATAGATGTCCTTAAAAACTCTGGATTTTTGCCCCTACCCTAGGGAATGTTAGGGAATATTTACTTGTATAATTTGCTCTCACATTCCTCCGAATCTGGCAGATTGCAGTAGTCAAGCCAGACAGGGTGCCCCGCTGGCAGAGCTCTCTGATCAGGTCTGGTCGTCTACACGGCTGTGGACCCCACTGCTGACATACCTGACCTTCGTACCCCAATCATTTTGTCCCCTGAGTTATCTCCTGCTTTTCCAGTGGCTCAGTGTCTTGTCTCTGAGTCATATTCTTTACATACTTTGGTCTCTGAAACCTGCCAGGGCTATCCCGGATTATATAATCTCCTGTCTTTCTGACTCCTTCATAGTTTTAACTACCAATGGCCAGTGGATATGCTGCTTGGATACGTATTCTGGGTGAAAGACCTACACCATAGTATAGTGACTCTTTGTACTGGTCAATTGTGAGTTATCTGTTCACACATTAAAACAAAAAAGTTAAAGTACTCTTTAGGGGTCGGTTAGCTTTAAAAAAATGTTTACAGCAAACTCAAGATTATTTGTATAATACTGTTACTCTTTCTCAATTTCATTCCTATACGCTTTCTTGAATATGATACTGAGAAGTACAGTCACAGCCAGATCACGGGAAATTGGACATCTGTTACCCACATTTTAATCTGAAGCCTGGGTGTGTTTATGATTTTGTGTGGTTCCCTAGAAGATGCCACCATCATCTCTGGCCTCAGCAAACAAAACAGACTACTTTCTGATCTCCATGTTTTTACTCTTAACGCTTCTGTACTTTCTTTTCCACTCAGTAGCCAAAGTTACATTTTTATTTCTAAGCAAACTCATGTCGTATAACCATTATAGGATCAAGGCCCCACTTGGTCTAACTTTTGCCTGTCCCTTCCCCCTGTATTAATATTCTCCCTCCTATATTCCATCCAGCTCTCTCTTCAAGACTACAGTTCCCAATGCATTGGCTTTCCTTCTCTTTCTTAAACTTGTCCAGACTGTTCCTTTTCCCAGGGAAATTGTGCTTTCTCTCCCAATTTTTCCTAGACCTCTCTTCCTCAGGTCTCCTCATGGCTGCCTCCTTCACATCCCTCTGTTCTCAGGTCAAATCTCACTTCCTTAGGAAAGTCTTTCTGCTGACCAGTCAACCTAAAACAGTTTAACGCACACACACACACATACACAACCCTCCCTGACCTACTCACACCCTATCCTCACATATTACTTTATTTCTGTACCACCCTCTGAAATCACCTTATTGTTAACACTTATTTACTTATTTCTTGCCTTTCTCTACCCACTAGAGTGTAAGCTCTGTAACCGAAGGAACTCTCACATGTCTTGCTCACTGTTGTATCTTGGCACTTAGAACAGTGGGACAGGTAGGTGGCTGGGATTCAGTAAATACTTCCCAAATAAATAAACACATCTCTGCTTCTCAGGTATGTTCCACGTCTTCCTCACCTTTCCATTCCCACGTGCCCTGCTCTCTGTGAGGCCTTCATAATCTCTGCTTTGAGCTTTTGATGAACTTTCTTGACAGTGTTCCAGTCTCCAGTCTTCTTTTTGCCAACACCCCCTTCTCTCTGCACCAGGGTTATATTCCTACACCCCTCTTGATGCCATTCTTCTGCTGAATAAACCAGCATTTATACTATCAAATGCATCCTTTCAGGGGTGAGAAGGTAGTAAGTAGTGATGCATAGGGAAGGTTTGCTGTGTTTGGCAAACAATGATCTGTATTTATAGAAGAGAAAACCCCTTCCTTGGTTGTTGCTGGGTCTGAACCTGAGGACCAGGGTCAAACATGCATGCTTTCTCTCCGTTCATCAGGACCTCCAGCTTCTCACTAGTGCACGTTTGTGCATTCTGAGCCATCAGAATGCCACTTTACATAGGAAAAGTTTGATCCCTTACTTACTGAGGATAGCTAATCTTCTTATCTGTGAAAACAAGAGGCAGTCCCTTCCTGGGCACAGGGAGAGCCCTGGAGACGTTGGACCTGTGGCAGGGGAGGGTGGTGAAAGGAGGCAGCAAATTCAGTGGAGACTAGTTACTGATTTTTTAGAAAAGTTCCTTCAAATGCCTACTCCATGGTCATCTACAGAGTAGGCATGCATTCAAATTGAAATATTTGAGTATTTATATTTCCCATGTTTTATGCTGCACAGTAGGGGCACAAGAGTGAAGAAAATACAAATAATCCCAACTAGATTATAGCCTGGTAGAAGGAAAAAGCCCTAAACTGATCATCATGCAAATGCATCATAATTAAAAATTCTGATGTACTTTAAAAGAACATTGCACAGTGCAACTCCAAGTCAGCATTTTGTCACCTGTCACCCTGTAACTGAGTGCTATACAGCTGGCTGGCTGCCTGGATCACTTGCCTGTCTTTTATTTTAAAGTGAAGGAGCAGTTATTCATCCATGGGTAAGTGCATGGTGGTTTTGCTGAGGCACTTGTGGAGTGGAGTTGGGGATTGTCATGCCAATTCACCCTGTATTTGGGAAAGCCAGCTATCAGAACAAAGAACAAGGGCCCTTTAGGGTAGCTATAACCTCTTTCTTCACATCATGTTTTCATGGTTGATTACTTCTATGAACTAGCTGTTGCCTTTTTCTGTGATCCTTTGCAAAGCCTGATTGACAAAAATATTTGGGAAATGAAAAATAAAAATCCTCACTGAATAAAATCAGAAAAAAGTATGCAGATCCAGTATATTTGGAGAGGTGACCTGATAAGGCCTTTTTGAGGAAATTGCATATAAATCTGGACAGGAAAAACAGGAAAGGGTTATTTGCATAAAGAATGGGAAGTAGAGCAGTCAAAGGAAGGGAACGACGTGAGGCAGGTGCAGAAGCTGGGCAGGGGGAGCTTGGGATGCATGAAGAAGTCCGAGGAATCTGGAGTAGAGAGTAGGCTAGTTAACTAGAATTGGAAGGCTAGAAAGGGGCTAGATCATGCATGCCTTGCAGCCACCACCTGCTCTACAGAGGGATTAATGACCTGTCCTGGGTGGATCCTTAGCCTAAGGGCTAGTCCCTGCTTCCTTGTTCAAAAACTTGTAAGTTTTTCTTTGCTTCCCCTAGACAGGACCACCACTATTCCTTAAACTTTCAGTTCTACATTATTAAATCTATTCCTTAGAGCTTGTCTTTGTCTCTCAGTGCCCCAGCATTTTTACTGGTGGGCTAAGAGAAGGAAAGCACATCTGGGGGGCTCAAATATCTTAAATCACTAGCCTAATCTACAACTCTATTTCTAAAAGGGATTCAGAAAAGGCTAAACACTATGACATGCTCCAGTATATCTACAGAAAGTTGTATGCAATCCATGAGAAATTTGTCAAGTGGAAATAATCAGGCATTGGACAAAACATATTTACCACTTTCCATAAAAGACAGTGTCCTTAGTCTCATGTGGTCCAGTCCAGGAACTGCACTTTGAATGTGGCAGAAACATGTGCTTGTTTTAATGTAATTTTACTCTTTTAACTGTTATTCTATTTCAGTTGTCCCGATTTCTCCCCCTTTGCCTCCTCCGCCCAACCCACCCCATACCACAGTCAATCCCCACACTGTTGTTCATGTCCCTGAGTCATTCATTCAAGTTCTTTGACTAGTCCCTTCCCCTTCTTTTCAACTTTAGCCCCCTCCCCCTTCCATCTGGCTGCTCACACTCTGTTCCATGTTTCCACACCATGGTTGTATTTTCCTCATTAGTTTATTTTGTTCATTAGATTCCTCTTATAAGTGAGATTGTATGGTATTTGTCTTTCACTACCTGGCTTATTTCACTTTGCATAATATTCTCCAGCTCTATCTATCATGTCACAAAAGGTAGGAATCCCTTCTTTCTGCTGCATAGTATTCTACTGTGTAAATGTACCAGGCTTTTTTTATCTACTCATCTATTGATGGGCACTTGGGCTATTTCTAACACTTGGCTATTGTAAATAGTGCAGCTATAAACATAGGGATGCAAAAGTTCTTTTGAATTGGTATTTCGGGATTCTTAGGGTATATTCCCAGCAGTGGAATTGCTGGGTCAAAAGGCAGTTCTGTTTTTAATTTTTCGAGGACATTTCATGCTGATATCCACAGTGGCTGAATCAGTCTGCGTTCTCACCAACAGTGCACAAAGGTTTCCTTTTCTCTGCATCCTCACAAGCACTTGTTATTTGTTGATTTGTTTATGATGGCCGTTCGACAGAGGTGAGGTGATATCTCTTTGTGCTTTCAATATGCATCTTTCTGATGGCTAGAGATATTGAGCATCTTTTCATATGTCTGTGGGCCATCTGTATGTCCTTCTTAGAAAAGTGTCTGTTCATGTCCTTTGCCCATATGTTAACTGGATTATTTGTCTTCCTGGGGTTCAGTCGTATGAGTTCTTTGTATATTTTGGAGATCAAACCCTTGTCTGGTGTGTTATTGGCAAATATGTTTTCCCATATGTTCTTTTTATTTTGATGATGGTTTCTTTAACCATTCTGAAGCTTTTTAATGTGACGTAGTCCCATTTGTTTATTTTTCCCTTTATTTCCCTTGCCCTAGGAAATATATCATCAAAAATATTGCTATATGGGATATCTGAAATTTTACTTCCTATGTTTTCTGCTGAAACTTTTATGGTGTCATGACTTATATTTAAGTCTTTTAACCGTTTTGAGTTTTTTCTGGTGTATGGTATGAATTGGTGGTTTAGTTTCATTTTTTTTGCATGTATTGGTCCAGTTCTCCCAACACCATTTATTGAAGAGACTATTTTTATTCCATTGTACACTCATGTCCCCTTTCTGAAATATATGACCATAGAGACATGGGTTTATTTCTGAGCTCTCTATTCTGTTCCATTGATCTCTGTGTCTGTTCTTATGCTAATACCAGCCTGTTTTGATTACAGTGGCATTGTAGTATAGTTTTATACCATGTATTATAATCCCTCCAACTTTATTCTTCTCTCTCAGGATTTCTGAGGCTATTGGGGTCTTTTTTGGCTCCATGTAAATTTTTGGGGTATTTTTTCTAGATCAGTGAATTATGCCATTCATGTTTTAATAGGGTTTGCATTGAATCTAAGATTGCTTTGGGTAGTATAGACATTTTAATTCTTCCAATCCATGAGCACAGCATATGCTTAGACTTATTTGTATCTTCCTCAATTTCTTTCTTCAGTGTTCTATAGTGTTGCAAGTACAGATCTTTTACCTCCTTGGTTAAATTTACTCCTGGGTACTTTATTCTTCTTGTTGCTATAGTAAATAGGATTTTCTCCTAGTTTCTCTTTCTGATTGTGCATTGTTTGTGGGCAAAAATGTCATCGATTTCTGAATATTGACTTTGTATCCTGCTACTTTGCCAAATTCATTTACTACATCGAATAGTTTTCTTTTTTTTTGTGGAGCCTACAGAGTTTTCTAGGTACACTATCATGTCATCTGCAAATAATAACGATTTTTCTTCCTCCTTCCTAATTTGGATGCCTTTATTTCTTTTTCATATTTAATTGCTATGGCTAGAATTTTCAGTACTATGTTGAATAAGGGTGGTGAAAGCAGATAATCTTGTCTTTTTCCTGATCTTAAGGCAAAAGCTTTTAGTGTTTACCCATTGAATGTGATGTTAACAGTGAGGTTCTCATAAATAGCCTTTATTATTTTGAGGTATGCTCCCTTTATTCCCTCTTTGCTGAGTGTTTTTATCATAAATGGGTACTGGATTTTATCAGGTGCCTTTTTAGCATCTACTGATATGATCACATGTTTTTTGTCTTTCATTTTGTTTATGTGGTATATTACATTTATTGATTTGTGAATATTGTACCATCCTTGCATCCCTTGCAATCCCACTTGATCATATTGTATGATCTTTTTAATGTATTACTGGATGCAGTTTGCCAATACTGTGTTGAGGATTTTAGCATCTATATTCATCAGAGATATTGGCCTGTTATTTTCTTTCTTGTTGTGTCTTTACCTGGTTTTGGAATTAGGATAATACTCACCTTGTAAAAAGAGTTTGGGAGTCTTCCCTCTCCTTGAATATTTTGGAATAGTTTAATAAGAATAGGAGTTAGTTTTCTTTAAATGTTTGGTAAAATTCACCTGTGAAGCCATCAGGTCCAGGGCTTTTGTGTGCCAGTAGTTTTTTGATTAATGTTTGATTTCACTAGTTGTTACCAGGATTCAGGTTTTCTGCTTCTTTTTAATTCAGTTATGGAAGATTATATATTTGTAGAAGTTTATCTCTTTCATCTAGGTCATCTGATTTATTCTCATATAGTTGTTCATAGTAATTACTTACAGTCCTTTGTATTTCTGTGGTATTGGTTGTTACTTCTCCTCTTTTGTTTCTGATTTTATTTATTTGGGTCCGCTCTCTCTTTTTTTTTTTTTTTTTATGAATCTGGTTAAGGGTTTGTTGATTTTGTTTATCATTTCATAGAAACAGCTCCTGGATTCATTGATCCTTTGAATTGTTTTTTTAGTCTCTATGTCATTTAATTCTGCTCTCATCTTGATTATTTCCTTCCTTTACTCACTCTGGGCTTTGTTTGTTGTTGTTCATCCAGTTTTTTTAGGTGTAGGGTTAGGTTGTGTATCTGAGATTTTTCTGTCTTCTGTAGGAGTGTATTGTTATAAATTTTCCTCTCAGGCCTATCTTCAATGTGTCCCGTAGGTTTGGGTTTGTTGTGTGTTCATTTTCATTTATTTCCAGATACTTTTTGATTTCTTCCTTGATCTCATTGCTAATCCCTTCATTATTTAATAAAATGTCATTCAGTATCTATGTACATGAATCTTTTTTCAGTTTTTTCTTTGAGGTTGGTTGCTATTTCAAGCCATTGTGAACTGAGAAGATGCTTGATATGATTTCAATTTTCTTAAATTTATTGAGACTTGTTTTGTGTCCTATCATGCAGTCTATCTTTGAAAATCATCCCTATGCATTTGAAACCAATGTATGTTTTGCTTCTTTGGGTGAAATGCTCTGTAAATATCAATTATGTTCATTTGATCTATGATATTGTTCAATGCCACATATCCTTATTGATTTTTGGTTAGGATGATCTATCTATTGGTGACAGTGGGGTGTTAAAATCCCCTGTGATGACTATATAGCTGTTGATCTCCCTCTTAAAATCCTCCAAGATTTTCCTTATGTATTCAGGTGTTTCTCTGTTGGGTGCATATATGTTTACAAGGGTTATATCATCTTATTGGGCAACTCCCTTAAGTATTATGTAGTGACTTCTTTGTCTCTTTTTATGGCCTTTGTTTTAAAGTCTATTTTCTCTCATGTAAATATTGCTACCCATCTTTTTTTTCATGTCTGTTTGCTTGGAATAATTTTTTCCATTTCTTTATTTTCAACATGTGTATATCTTTTTGTTCTAAAGTGGATTTCCTATATATAGATAGCATATATCCAGGTTGTGTTTTCTTATCCATCAGCTCTCCTATGTCTTTTGGTTGGGGCATTTAATCCATTTACATTTAAGGTTATTTTTTAAAGATTTTATTTATTTACTTTTAGAGATAGGGGAAGGGAGGGAGAAAGATAGGGGGAGAAACATCAATGTGTGGTTGCCTCTTGCATGCCCCCTACTGGGGATCTGGCCCACAACCCAGGCATGTGCCCTGACTGGGAATTGAATTGGCATCCCTTTGGTTTGCAGGCTGGCACTCAATCTACTGAGCCATATCAGCCAGGGCTGCATTTAAGGTTATCGATAGGTATTTATTCATTGTCATTTTCTCCCTTTGTGCCCATATTCTTCTATCTATGTATCATTTGTCTGTCGATCGATTGATCGATCTATCTATCTATCTATCTATCTACCTATCTATCTATCTCCATCTCTGTCTTTTCCTTAAAGCAGTCCCTTTTAGTATCTCTTGCAGTGCTGGTTTGGTGGAGATGTAATCTTTTAGCCTTTTTTTTCTTTTTGGTCTGAGAAGCTCATTATTTCGCCCTCCATTTTAAATGACAACCTTGCTGGTTATAGTAGTCTTGATTGCAGGTCTTTGCTTTATATTACTTGGAATATTTTGTGTCATTCCCCTCTGGCTGGTAGTCTTTCTGTTGAGAAATCAGCTGATAGCCTTATTGCAACTCCCTTGTATGTTACTAGCTGTTTCTCCCTGGCTGCCTTTAAGATTCTCTCTTTGTCTTTAAATTTTGTCATTTTAATTTGATGTGTCTTGGAGTGGGCCTCTTTGGGGTCATCTTGATTGGGACCCTCTGTGCTTCCTGAACTTGCACGACTATTTCCCTCACCGAGTTAGGGATGTTTTCTGTCATTATTTTTTCAAACAGATGTTCTATCTCTCACCTCACTCTTTTTCTTCTCCTTCTGGAATCCCTATGATGCTAATATTGTTCTGTTTCATGTTGTCCTGAAGCTCCCTTAAACTATCTTCATTCTTTTTGAGTCTTTTTTCATTTTGTTGCTTTGATTGTGTGACTTTTTTTTTCCCCTGCATCCCAACTCACTGACTTGGCTCTCTGCTTCATCTTGCCTCTTTTTAATTCCTCCTAGTATATTCTCATCAGATATTGTATTCATTTCCTCCTGGTTCTTATTCATAGTTTCTATATCCTTTTTCATGCTGATGTAGTTCCCATTAAGTTTCTTGTAGTTCTCACTGAACTATAGGAATGGCTTAGCATTCCTATAATCATTACTTTGATCTTTATGTATGACAATTGCTTGTCTCCATTTCATTTAGCACTCTTTCTGGGGATTTCTCCTTTCCTTTCAATTGGGGGTCGTTTCTTTGTCTCCCCATTTTAGGTGGATCTTTTTGTTTGTTTCTGCATGTTAGATTGATCTGCTTTGACTCCCTGTCCTCATGGGGCGGCCATCAGTGCTAGGAGTTCTGTGGGACTCAGTGGTGCAGTCTCCTTGAACTCCTGAGCTGGATACTCTAGGGATGCCCTTTAGGCAATTTATTCAGGCTCTCTTGTTGAAATTGGGTTTCAGTTGTTGTTGGCTTATTCATTTGTGAGTTCTCCCCTCCCCTTGGCTGACTGAGAGTCACAACCCATGCCATATCTTATATGCTGTTGTACAGGAGCTGCCAGGACAAAACAAAACAACCCAGCAAACAAAACCCATGCCAGCAAAAATAGGCCCCCAAACACTACCTATATCAACAACAAATGAGCTAAAATTAATAAAGGTGGAGAGAGATTAAGAATATTATACAAAAGAAAAAAAATGAGGTGAATGACAGAAAGAATGATTTTGAGATGATAGGCAAAGGAGAAACAATAAGAGTAGGGAATAGAAACAAGGTGAAGAAAAGGAGAAAATAAAATTTACAATGTAAATAAAATACAGAGGGAATAGGACAAAATGGAGTAGGAAAAGGGAAGAGTACATTATGAGGTTTGGAGAAAGATAGTGAAAAAATGGGAACCAAATTGAAGAAAAACAACAGCAATATGCACAACAAATGTGCAAAGATTAATAAAAGTAGAAAGAGAATAATAATACTACATGAAATAAAAAAGAAAGAAAAGGAAAAAAGATTATGAGATGTTTAAGGAAAAGAAAATTGATTATGAGAGGATAAAGGGAAGAGAATAATAAGTGTAAGAGTTAGAAACTAGGCTCAGAAAGGGAAAAAACAAGATTTAAAACAAAAGTAAGACAGGCTGGGAGGAAGGCAAAATGGAGTAGAACAGGAGAACAGTAAAATACGAGATTTAAAATTTAAAAAATGAACAACTAAGGGTGAAATTGAAGAAATGCAACAACAACTCCAATATCAATGACAACCAAGCAAATATTAATAAAGGTGGAATGACAATAAGGATATTATAAGAAAGGGGAAAGGAATGTGAGGTGACTAATGGAAAGAAAGATGGTTTTGAGAGGATGGAGGGAGGAGAAATAGTAAGAATGAGAAATAGAAACGAGTCTTAGAAATGTAAGCAATAAAATTTAAAACAAAAATAACAAAGAGAAGGATGAAGGTGAAATGGACTATGAGAAAGGAAGAGTAAAATATGACATTTGAATTAAAACTAAAATAAAACATTTTTTAAAGATTTTATTTATTTATTTATTTTTAGAGAGAGAGGACGGGTGGGAGAAAGAGAGGAAGAGAAACATCAATGTGTGATTGCCTCTCACATGCCCCCCTACTGGGGACCTGGCCCACAACCCGGGCATGTGCCCTGACAGGGAATTGAACTGGCAACCCTTTGGTTCACAGCCCTCACTCAATCCACTGAGCTACACCAGCCAGGGCCTAAAATTTAAAAAATTAAATAAATAAGTAAATTTTATATATATATACATATATATATAATAAAATAATAAAAATAGTGAAATGATAGGAGCAAAATTGAAGACAAAGAGTGTTGAAAAGCTATGCAAGATAAAAAGTAGTGCAAATAATGAAAAAGAACAATGTGGAATTCATGTCAGCAAAGTCTAGTGTTTGTTGGCCTACTGTCTTCTCCTTCAGGATCTGTGCCTGATGTCAGCTGGTGTCCCCGACTAGCTTTAGTCAGCCTGTTTGGCGGCTATGAGTTATCCATAGTCTGTGGCTCTCTTTCAGGCTTGGCTGCTCCCGGCTGTTCTGCCCTGCTGGTTTTCTATCAGCACAAGGCCCAGGCAGGGGTGGTTCACCTAACGTCTGACAGTACTGCATGTACCACCTTCACCTGCCTCTAGAGGGGGCCTCTGGTATAATCAGTAACGTGGGATCCCTGGGTCACCCCCCAGGAGGTACCTCTGTTCAGTCTTCAGGGAAGTTGGTGGGTGTGTTCCCCTGCCCCTGTGCCACACGTCTTGTTCTGTCCCACATTATTTCCAGTAATGTACAGTTTCTGAGAATTAGATGTCTGTTTCATGTGAAGGGCCAATCTATGTAAAAGGGTCAGCTCTTTCCTAGTTGGCACTGATGGCAGCTCTATGTGAGAGCCAAGCTGGGCAGGACCCTGGATGCCTCTTGCTGTGCCTATTTCTAATCTCTCTGCTGTTTTTCTTCTTGCTGCTCCCATTTCTAATCTGTCTACTCTGCTGTTTTCAGTGGAATAGGGCCCAAGAAGGAGCAAGCATAGAGTCTGATAAAAGTTTGTAAATGGCTCCTTCGGAGATTCTCTTTCTTTCCCCTGCAGATATGTGGCTGGCAGGGGGTCTTGAGCTTGGCCTTACTGCTCTTTGGAGTTTGCAATCCTGCAGGTGGGGGATGGGCACACCTTCCCACTCCCAGAGGGTTGCACTCCATGGTTAGAGTGGCCCTGCCTGGCTGCAAAGAATCTTAGGTGCTCTGCTCTTACCCATCCAGTTCCTATCTCACTGCTCTGGCAGGAGGCTTTGACCCAAACCCTCTGTTCCGTGTAGAGCCCCCACTCACCAGCAGCGCTGGATGGGGTCCCGCAATTCCTTTACTGTTCGGCCTTCTACTGTTTCTGGCCAGTTGGGTTCAGTGAGCACAAACTGCACTTGAACAGGCCTTTGCGGGCAGGGATGCTGCGCGTGTGCTGGGTCCCGCTCAGCCACGTCTCCAGTCCCTCTTTAAAAAGTCTCTATGTGGCACCCACACTGTAACTCCAAGCCACTGCCAGGCTCTCTGCTCATTCCACCTCCTCAAAAGGCGAACAGTCCTTCTTGGTCAAGGCTGATCACAGCCTGCCGGTGCCTCCCACTGTTTTAAGAGATAGAATTTCTCTCTTGGACTCTCCGGTTGGCACTGCAGTCCTGGACGTCCTGCTTGCCTGTGCACACAGCCTGAGTCTCCCAGGCTCCTATATTCTCCCAAGTCTTTCTTTATTAGGGTTGGGGGTTTCCTGTGAGGATCCGCTCCCCCGCCCCTCCCCCTGCTCTGGGTGGACTGGCAACCACTAAGCTGCATCTTCTTTCCTCTGTTCTCTGCTACAGGCACCGTGCACAGGTATTTCCCCTTCAACTTGTAAAATCTCTTACCTGATGTTACAAAACTTTCTCTGTACTCCTTGGCTTCAAAAATTCATACCAGCTAAGATTCCACTGATTGTTCAGGTCACTTGTGGGAAGAGCAGCTGAAAATCCATGCTGAGGGCAGGAGGGAGGAAGTGGGTTCAGCTTCCACCTACTCTGCCACCATTTTCCTCCATCCGTGCTTTTCTTTATAATATACATTCACTGCACTGATTTTTATAACACTTCCTGCAGAGAAAAAGCAGAGTCATGCCTCTTTGATCTTTGAGCCTGATAACTGTTGAGCACAGTGCCTTTCACATAGTAGGTATTTTCTGATACCTATTATGACACTGAAAACGCCTCTCAGCAGCATGCATTCCTAGGAATAACACTTTTCTACTGGATGAATTGTGGGCCCTGAAGTTAGTGGTTGACCAGCTCTGTGCTCTACATGTTTCCCAGAGAGGAACAGACTACAAAAGAGGATTGGAGAGAGTGCCTCTGGTTGTGAAAGTCTATAGCAACATCACAGGTACACATTTGCCATAATGTGGCTATAAAGACAAATCATGCAGCCAGTCATAAAAAAGATAACACAGAGGGCATAAAATCATAAAGCTGCCATATACTGAGCCCTTGGTATTTGTCAGACACTGTGGTAAGTACTAGCTCCAAGCTCCACAACTATTGCCATCTCTTACCTATTAGAGATGTGTAACATAGGGGGGCAGCATTGGTCCAGACCACCCAGTCCATAAACGTTGGGGAAACTTTAAACCAGGTTTCCCTAGTTCACGCTCTAGACATAGACTTTGCCAAAGACACAGAATTGTTCAAATCAGTCTAGCCCATAGAGATTAGACCTGATCAAAACAAGGCAAAACAAAAATCTATTGTCACAGGCAACTCAGGGGCTGACATAAGTGACCTGATCCATAAATTATTAAAAGAGAGATATTAGCACAATTGGCAGAGCTCTCAAACAACTCTAGCAAATAGTGTATCTGTTGCCATGGAAACTGCTTCATTCTTTTCTCAAAAATTCAGTCAAGTGGCATGAAATGTTATGAGTCCCCTGTTCAAAATACTGTTTGTTTCTGCTCTGTTTATCTAACAGTCTGATCTTTGAGCAAATGTCAAAAGGAATTGCTATACATAGAAATGTATTTTCCCAAGGTGTGTGAGGCAGATTAGAGCAGAGTTAGCTCAGAGGAATGATGCTTGAGTCCTGTTAGAGAGCCTGAGGTGTACTGACTCTAACTTCGTTACAGTCGTGTTCTGAAGAACATGTTATTAGGGATTTCACTGTTCTGCGAATGCTTAGGGGCCATGATGAACAACACAACAGGAGACTGAATTAAGCAAAGAGAAAATTATACAATCAAGAGACGTGAGATATATGAGGCTGCTGCTGGCATAATATGGCGCGCTGTCTTAGAGCAAACTTATTTTCTGTAGAAGTAGAGTATGCTCTAAAATAATGATAAAAAGTATAGTATAGTAAATACATGAGCCAAAGACATAGTGCTGCATTATCATTTCCAAGTACTATGCACTGTGTATAACTGCATGTGTTACAGTTTTATATGCTCGGCAGCACAGTGGGGTTGTTTTTACCAGCATCGACACAAACGTGTGAGAAATGTGTTGTGCTATGACTTTAAGATGACTGTGATGTCACTGGGTGATAGGAATTTTTCAGCTCCATTATAATCTAATGGGGTCACCATAGTATACGCGGTCCATGGGTGACCAAAATGTCATTATGGGGTGCATGACTGCATTTTCTTTAAGTTAGGACCTGATTAAACACCTGGTGTGGAAAAGGCACTGTGTGCACTGATGAATAAGAAAGACCATCCCCCAGCCGCCACTTGAGATGTTTAGGCTTAGCTCACTGTGCTCCTGCATGGCCCCAGAACTGGTCATTCCTAAATCTGGCCTATGTGGAGGAAGAAGTCTGTTCTGTACTACTTTCTCACACTGATTTAGTAAAGTCTGATTTATTGGCCTTAGAAAATGGTACAAAAACATTCCTTATATTCTCTGTTTGGTTAGTTGCATGCATATTTTAATAATTTGTGTTTTTATGTGTACCCTTTGCTGATTTAAAAATAATTGAACTCTGAATGTATCATTTTGATGAAGGAATTGTATGTGCGCTCATGTACAGTGCAGAGTTAGCAAACCACTCACTTTGAAATATTTTCCCAGAAATGGAGATGCGTTTACACAAATGGCTTCCCATTCTGTTGGTGTCTCTCTTGAGCAGCAGCATGCATTTTGCATGGAAGCTGGCAGGGGTTAGGATGCAAAGCACAGTCGTGCACCTCAGCACAGCTAACTGGCGTGTACAGGGATGAAATCTGCAACTTTTGCCTCATTAGTACCATTCCTCCCACTGAGTTAACCAGCCACAGGCAATTGAAGAACTCTGAAGGTTA
Organism: Desmodus rotundus; assembly: GCF_022682495.2. Taxonomy (NCBI): domain Eukaryota; kingdom Metazoa; phylum Chordata; class Mammalia; order Chiroptera; family Phyllostomidae; genus Desmodus; species Desmodus rotundus. The sequence continues at coordinate 28,305,499 of NC_071397.1, forward strand.
ATTCTTTCTGCCCATACGTAAAGTTACAGCTCAATGGACTAAGCCCTTAAAATGTTATCACTCCAACCAGGAAATTTTAAGTGGAAAAAAAAAAAAAAGCTGGTAGTATAATACAAAAAAGGTTAAACAAATTGAAAATGGATCTAAAACAGACTTGCAATTTTTCTCAAGAGTTGCGTAAAATTTTCTGTAACTTTTCTAAAGGTTATGACTCAAAACATGTTTCACCCATGTGATTGCCAGGAACTATTAAAATAAATAGTACAACTAGGGCAATTAAATATAGATACGAACAACTTCAAAACACAGGGGAAGAGAAATGAAGCAGCTTTGTTTTTCCTCTAAAAACACCCAGGTGAATTTATTTTGAACTAAAATAAAGGCCTGTTTTGAAAAGCTAGATAGAGAGGAAGACTGACAAGGCTAAAATTACAATTATTTCTTCCCTCGAGGGAGTCCTTTTCTAACCTGATAGATCAGTATGAGGCAGTGCTCCTGCTGAATTAACATACAGACCAGTTAGAAGAACCTCTGAGGACCCAACCCAGGGACTGCTGTCTATGCAGTTTAAGACAAATGTCATGGATTGACTGCACACTTCTTAGATCTCTTGTGACCCCAAGTCACTGCTCATCCTCATCAGGTACCCTGGTTTTCCTCTCCTGGCTCCTGTGTCTTGAAGACACAGGGCAGCGTGAGAGGACAGGGAAGTCTCTCTCTGGTGAACGTCTCTCATGTGTGAAATTAGCACTATCACACCTGAACAGAGCTGAGCCCCACACTCTGGCAGAGTGGACATTGGAAATGAAAAACGAACGCCAGAATGTGCCTGTCTGTACATAAGAGAAAGTGAAAAAGCTCATTTTGGGTACTATTACACTAAAGTAAAGCCAATAGTCTTCAACAGTTAGGGGCGAGAGTGATGGCAAGGATTTGGAACTTAATACAAACGTGTTACTGTGTCTATTCATTCCTCCATTGTGGTTTGCTAGCAGAAACTAGAGGACTGAAGAAAGCAATTTGAAAATAGCTAAAGTTTATTGAGCACATACTATGTGTCAAATGCCAGGGACTTGGAAAATTACATGCAATCTTTGAAATAGGTAGTGGTAAAAATTAAGGAAAACTAACGAGGAAGGGCAGAAGCAGGATACAACTGAGGTTTTGCCTCGGTTTTGCCCACGGTTATGCCGTTACTGCAATGCTTATTCAAACAGCAAAACCGGTAGCCAGCCCAGTTCACAATTAGCTGGATAAGTTGTGATATCACAAACACGGGACTTTCATGACAGAAGGAATAAGACTTATTTTAAGGAAATAAGTACAATGACATGACAGACTAGAATACAGAGTCTATAATAGAACACATTGTTATGAGTGAAATAAGTGTTTTTCCTATTCTGATGTCTATTGAGGTGTATATGTAAAGTAATGTGGAAATTCTAGAATTATGGTGCTGAGGAAGGGCCCATATTATTCTGGAATAATATGTTAGCAATATTAAAAGTGCTTATACCCTTATTACAAAATCAGACCAAATGAATATTGTTGAAAACTATATTCTCTCATGTAACATTAAACCTTTATCTAATTTAATTTTCAGAACTTCTTTCAAATAGTTAGCAACCTTCTAGATGAAGAAAACAAAGAAAAATGGGAAGATGCACAGCAGGTAAGGCTGAAGTATTTCACGGCTTAAAGTGAAGTTGGCTAAATAAAGTTTAAAAATATGTGAAGAAATTAATGGCTTGCTATTCCAAGAACACAAAAGGAGACTCTTCAAAGTCATTGTAGATCACATGATACTAATTTCAGAGAAAACAAGTGATCTCTTTTATCATAACAATCCATGGAATGAATGATCTTTCTAAATTTGAGAAAACTGAGCACGTTTAACTAATTTATACCTTTAAGGCATTGATACATAATAACTTTATGTCCTATCATTCAGTTTCTTTCCTGTCTACAGACTGTGGTAAAGACAGCGAATCTAAAAGCATGTATTGCAAATGGAACTGCGGAGTCTAACAAGTAAAATCATTTGCATTTACTACAACACACATAAATCTGGATCATATATACAGATGTCAGTTTGGTTCAAAGCCAAGAGTTGTAAATATGAGTTCTCACTTCACAAGTTTAAATGAAAAACTGTTTTTTTTCTCTTCCTGTTGTGCATGATCAAGGTAGCACGTGGCCTTATTGGTTTAGTCGTTGTGTTAACGTGCTTTGCATGGCCACTTGTGCAATACTGACATATAGTTAATAACATTTTTCTAGATTACAGAAAAAGACAGTTACAGGCTCAGAAAGGGAGAATAAGAATGTCTTTTTACATACCTGTAAAAATTTAATTTAACTGAATGTTAAACTTCTTTAAATTTTCTACTTGACCCTTGTTAAAAATTCCAAGAAAACAATGCATTCTTGAAAATAAGAGTATTTTCTGAGGTCTAGTTGAACCATCTCTGCCCTTCTCCCTTTGTAATCACTCTCAGGGCCCCCATGAGTGAAGCATGACCTTTATTAGTATGATGATAGGAGTCCTAAGAATGGTCCAGTGTGGGTCCTTCTCATTATTAGGTACAAATTCTGTGCTTTTGGCCATAGCAAGAAAAAAAATCATTCCTTAGTTTAAGACTCTGAATCTTTTTCTACTAGTTTGAATTTTATATTTGTCCTTGGCTTTTTTCAAGGAAAAAGGCTGAATCCACTCACTAGAAGCAAATGGTGTCTTTCCTTAGAATACTCCTGCCGAGGTTAAGCACATCTTTGTAGAATGCTGGATACTGTTAATTAGGGATGTATTTAGGACACTTTTTTAATGCCCTATTTAAAACCAGACTGCAATTCATCAGATGCCAGTATTTATTGTGAGGTCTCAACTTGAGCAAACAGTGAATGGTGGCAGAACTCATCCACGGAAAATCCTGAATCCATAATCCGTCTATTCACTTGTGATTTTGACTTAACTGTAGTCTTATCTTTTACTTATTTTTCAATTGTGATTATCCTAAATGCTTTTTAAAAATAACTATTTCTGTAGCTTTTCCTAAAAGGTGTTTTCATAAATGCAGCCACATGGTAAATGAGTTTCCAAGTTTGTGGCACCAAGGGTGGACTCCTCAGAAATAAGCACTGTGTAAATCCACCAAAGATAGGGCCTTGCCCTTGGAGAGTTCCCTTATCTTATTCTAGAGGAATTGTCTCAGCAAAATAAAATATAAGTCATAGCTACATATGCATTTGAAAAACTAGCTGAGTAACATGGCGAATATTGACATCAGGAGATTTTTGCCAACAAATACTGTACTTTTGAATGAAAAAACCAGAGTCATTTCAGAAATTGCTTGCTGCACATGGACCACAGTTATGAAGGATCAAACTATATTTAGTTACAGCAGTCTACTCAAAACATAGTATACCAAAGTGGAAAAAAAGACTACACTTTATATTGCACTATTTTATACACCAGCACTGTGATTAGAACTGGCAAGTCCATTTCAGTCGCGACAAGCCATTTGAATTTCAGTGATGGCACTACACTCTGTGGTTTCATTATACTGAAAATGCATGCATCTGTAGCAGGAGTGGGCAGACTTCAACAGTGAGCCCAACCCAGCCTGATACAGGTTTTGTAAATGAACTTGGGGAATGTGGCCACACCCACTCATTTACATAATATCTATTGCTGCTGTGGTGAGACAAGGATGTAGCTGAGTTGTAGTAAGGGAGACTCCCTGACCCACAAAGCCTAAAATGTTTACTGTCTGGCCCTTTACATAAAACGGTCACTAACCTCTGCTCTACCACCTTTAACTACTGCTGGGACAATGTAATTAAAAACAAAATCATCTGCCAGCCTAGAAAACCTCTCCACCAAGTAGAAGAGAAAGAATTTTTTTTTCATTGAATAAGCATTAAACCAGAATGTGATGGATGTCACAGGCAATCTGCTAAGAGAATTCAAAGACAAAAAGAAATCTCACCTTTTTATAGTTGAGTGAATGCAACACATTACGCGTGTCCTCAAGATAAACATAACTAGTCGTCAAGGAAGAGGACTTGTTAGCATAATCTGTCACACAGTTCATCTGAAACTTACTTTGTAATTGGGGTGACCACTCAGTTAATTGGCTTTATGCAAAGTAAAAAAAGAAAAAGAAAAAAAAGAAAAAAAGAAAGAAAAAGCTTCTTATATCTTCAGGACTAAAGGTAGTTTGCAACGCAGAGCAATATGCCTGCTGCAGTCAGGCTCCCTTGCTCCCACAGAAACTGAGAGGGGGAGACACTGTCTTTCTTTATAATTACATTTCAGAGAGGCATGCCTAGGCCTTTCAGCTGGTAAGAGTCTCTTGCACTTTTTGAAAGATTTACATATATTTCAAAGGGACAGAGAACGAATTTAACAATTACTAGAAAGTAAATGCTCTAAGAAAAGGGAGAGAAGGAGAGGGTGGGAAAGGGTATTTCTTATTTTCAACAGGGAAAATTAAACTTCTTACTTTTAATGTGTATTTGCCCTTATACTGCACATACTCATATATACTGATGCAGACACAAAAGCAACAGGAAACATGCAGTAGTAACAGGAAGCTTGGAGCGGATGGAAATTTTATGCACATTTTTGGGATGGGGATGAAGAACTTTCAGAATTCATATTTAATGATAGGAAATTACATAAGAAACAGAATTTCCTCCATAATCTTTCTGAAATTTAAAAAAAAAAAACACTCTCTATGCCAAACATTTGTAAGTGTAATATCCATTGCTAATGTCTTCAAGTATATGTGAGTAAATATATATCCTCAATGTTTGATTTTTAGATGGGCGCAGCCACAAGCTTCTGTAAAATACACACAGTGTGCCTGCTACCCTCACTGCCCAAGGTCTTCCTCTCCTCCTGCCTTCTCTGGCTCTTCCTGTGTGCTTTCCTGTTGATCAGTATTGCTTTCCCCTCTGCTCTAGCCTTTGCAAATACAAAGCCACTAAAATGCTTTAATCTACTTCATGTTTTCGTGGCTAGAAGCTGCAGTGGTGCTAAATAGGTAAAAGAAATGAACCCAACTTCAAAAGACTTTCTTTGTTCTAATAGGGACACATAATGCAGGCTGACATTGCGAGCATAATGGGTTATGCATGCTAAAATTCATGTTACCTTTTAAAGGGCTTTCATGTTCCTCACATGGTGAGCTATTATCAGAATAAGGCCATCTTTAAAAAATCACGCATTTGTTTGCAGTGTGTGAGGTGGCACAATCTGAGGTTTGTTCTGTGTACGTACATGCAAAGCACCTACACCGGAGCTATTATTGTGATCCTGAAATTATTCCTGACGTTATTTGTACACTGACTATTGTAATTATTAGAAATAAATATCCTCCCAAGATATTCAGTTATTATGCAGTAGACTCAATAGTTTGTAAATATCTTCATGATGACAACAATAATTGTTTTCTCTTCCAGTGTTCATCGTAGAGATGCTAATTGAAAAATGTAAAAAGCCCCCAAATTTCAGTACTTGTTCTTTATTGTATTTAAGTGAGGGAAGGAACCCATCAAAAATAAAGACACTGTTCCTAAGTAGACCATCTGTTAGATATTTGGAGTTTCCATACATTTGTAAAAGATTAATCACTGTACCGTATCACTTCCAAAGTTCTTGCTGTGGGATACCTGCTGTCATTCTCCACTATTAGTTTAAAAAATGCAATTGCCACCAGTTGCAGAAATACCTTTAAATAAATCAGAGCCCATTTGTGGCCTCCTTATGTAGGTTTTAAAAAGTTATTGTTATATATTCCGTTACCTAGGCTGCATTTCACGCTAACCTTTCCTTGTTTTTGTAGATTTATCCAGGCTCGATAGAGTTAATGCAGGTGATTGAAGATTTTATACACATTGTTGGAATGGGGATGATGGACTTTCAGAATTCATACTTAATGACTGGAAATGTAGGTAAGAAATAGGATTTTTCCCAAAATTTTACTAGAATTAAAAAAAAAATTGCAAGTATTTCCGCCATCCACTTCTAAATGTAATGTCCACTGTTCTATCTTTAAGTATCTGATGGGAATGTATTACAAATATTTGGTGTCTGATTTTTAAGTGAGCACCACCACATACGCACTGCACACACACACGCATGCATCTTCATTCATTTGTATAAATGCGTACGCCCCTGCTTGTGCTTATCTGCACATGTATTTTTAAAGGGGAATGCACTTCTTTTTCCATTTGCTAAATTCTCATTGCTATCCAATCTAAGGTTGAAAATATATAATATATACTCTAGTGTGCATTTATTTTAAATGAGTATAGTCCTTCATACATTGTTCATGAGGATGTCGAGTTCCTTTCTTGCTAGTTGTCCCAAGGAAGTGCTGAATTTGCACGGGATGTGGAACATTCCAGAATGCCTCTAAGGGTTGAGCTCATGGAGCCATTACTGAGGCTGCAGTTTGCCCAAGTGGCTTCCGAGGCACAGTGGGTCTCTCAGAGTCCTCTGGAGTGGACTCTGTGACACTACAGGACATATACTGCAAATGTGTTTCTTCCTTCAGTTGCCTCCTACAGGGAGAAATTACACAGCGAAACCTCCAAACACGTGAGGCTGCCACAGTTACATTTGAGCCAACAGTGATTACATTAACCAAATGGCACATTTCTCTTTGTAGTTAAAAAAAATAGCAAGAACAAAAAAAAAAAACAGTCTCGTATATTGAACACATTGAGTTGATACAGGTTTATGGTTTTCTTGTTTTTTAAAGTTTCCTTTCATGATGCTACTGCAATTCAGAAACATTTTTTTTCATCTGCATGCTATAGTAGTCTTCACATAAAGACCACTGAACTACAGGGAGTAATGTGTTTAAATATATCTTACCTCACATTCTTATTCACTGGATGCTTAAGCTTTAGTTTCTGGATCAGGAAGAGACCTAACTTAGTGCGGGAATTAACTAGGAGAGTTCAACTGGTGTGGGGCGTACTTTCTTATGGTGAAGCCTTCTGGTAGTTCATTTTGTATTTGATTTCTTCTGAAGGGCCTCTAGTCCTGCTGAGACTGACTTGATCCTCAGATAATCTTTCACAAGGGTGACCTCATATCGAAATGGCTAATGGTTAACTGCTGGTAATATTCTTCAGTTGAGGAAAGCCCACAAAATGGAGTTTCCGAGGGTCTGGAAACATTTTCCGTGCCCATATACCATCTTTAGGCTTAAGGCCTTGCCAGTTAAATTTATATCTTAATCCGCCTTCTAAATCAGTTTGAAGGCACAGATTTTTCCCCAGAGAAGGTGTTCAGCAGCTTCTGCTGGTTCAGGAATGGAATGAGTTGTCCATTGCCAGGGGCAATGAGAGGGAAAAAGGACCAAAAATAGTGTCTTTGTGGATAAGTTCAGAAATCCAAGAAAACCCAAATTATATGTCCATTTCAAAAGTGGCTGGGCAAAGAGAAGAACGGCGGTCTGTAGGGTAGGGGTAGCACGTGGGGTTCTGATGCTGCGGGAGCATGGAAAGCACCTAGGAGATTCTGGAGATGTTGGTCATTCAAGTTGGAGTCATTCTCCTAAGGGCCTTGTATTTTTATTGTTCTATTACAGTTGTCCCGATCTCCCCACCATTGCTCTCCTCTACCCTACCTACCCCTCTGCTCCCGTACTCAATTAAGGGACTTACTTATGACTTTTTTGGCGGGAAAAGAACCATGAAGGCTGCTCGCCCAGATTGGACAATTCCTAAAGTAATTTATTAAAAAAAATGAGGAGAAAAATCAAAGAGATATCTGTTTTCTTTTTGTAATTGTTACATCTAATTCCAATAGGCATTGATTGCTCCAGGTCTGTCCATACTGTCACAAAGGGTAAAATTTCTTCTACCTTTTTTTTTTTTTAACAGCTGAGTAGTTTTTCCATTGTGTAAATGTCCCATAGTTGTTTTATCTGCTCATCTACTGATGGACACTTGGGCTGATTCCATATCTTGGTGATTGTAATTAATGCTGCAATGCACACAGGGGTGCTTATGTTCTTTTGAACTAGTGTTTTGGGTTCCTTCAGATATATTCCCAGAAGTGAGATCACTGGATCAAAAAGCAGATCCATTTTTAATTTTTTTGAGGACATTGCATACTGTTTTCCACAGGGCCTGCACCAGTCTGCATTGCCTCCAACAGTGCAAAAGGGTTCCCTCGTCTCCATGTCCTTGGGAGCACTTGCTGTTTGTTGATTTATTGACGATAGCTATTCTGACAGGTGTGAGGTGGTATCTCGTGGTTTTAATTTGCATCTCTCTGATGATTAGTGACATGGAGCATCCTTTTATGTATCTATTTGCAATCTGTATGTCCTCTTTGGAGAAGTGTCTTTTCAGGGCCTTTGCCCATTTTTTAATTGGGTTATTTGTTTTTTAGGGGCTTTTTGGTATTGAGTTTTGTAAGGGCTTTATAAATTTTGGATATTAACCCCTTATCAGATGTACCAGCAAATATGTTTTCCCATCCTGTGGGTTGTTTTTTTATTTTGTTAATACTTTCCTTTCCTGTGTAAAATCTTTTTAGTTTGATGCAGTCCCCTTTGTTTATTTTTGTTTGTTTGTTTTGTTTCCCTTGCCTGGGGAAGTATATCTGATAAAATATTGCTATGAACAATGTCTGATATTTTACTGCCTGTGTTTTCTCCTAGGATTTTTATGGTGTGGGGTCTAATATTTAAGTCTTTAATCCATTTCAAATTTACTCTTATATCCTAGAGAACATTATGCTAAGTGAAATAAGCCAGTCAGAGAAGATTTCACTCATATGTGGAATCTAATGAACAAACTGCACTAACAAGCAAAATAGAGACAGACTTAAAGCAAGATGACAGCCATTGTGTTGTGTGGGATGTTAGAGGTGGAGGGATCAAGCAAAAAGGAGAAAGGACTCGTGGACATGGACAACAGTGTGACAATTGGAAGGGGAGGAAACATAATAGGGTTAAATGGTAATGGAGAAATACAATTAAAAATGAGACAATAAAAATAAAAGGCATTGCTAATTAAAAGTATTATCAGATCAATGCATGACACTTGTTCAGAATGTGTTTGGAAAAAACTTTTAAAACAACAAAACCAGTCTCAGGGTCGAGTAAACTTAAATTGGAACTCAAATCAGGCTGTTTGAATACTGTCATATCAAATTCTCTATGGGAGGGATCCCCAACTCACTCCCCTCCATCCGTGGATGCATTGCATTATCACCTAAGCTCAGCCTCCTGCCTCCCACCTGCCACCCCGTCCTGGTCTGTGGAAAAGTTTTCTTCTACAAAACTTGTCCCTGGTGCCAAAAAGTTGGGGGATCACTGCTCTATAGTACTTGTATTTTTTGCTGTAAAAGTTCCATAAATATCCATAAATTACAAACATTTGTTCCTCTTTACCTTTCTTTGGGCTTCCTAAAATTGCATATTTGAAAAATGTGTGTATTATTTTTTGCATTTTGATTAGGTTCTCTAGGTTCACCTACTTTCTTTATCATCACTAAACTTTAAGTATACAGAGCAGAGTAACTCAAAGAAATTTAATGATGCAAAGAAAGCAAATATTGTCCTATATTGTCTTTAGTATTGTATAAAGGCAGTGTGATCATTTGGCCTGATTATTTATGTAGCATTAATTACCCACATGCTAAAAAAAAGCTATGTTCTGTGAATAAAACTCCCAAACATTACTACACTGCCCCAAAGATATCTTATTTATTATTGATTTATTATTGATTTCTTCAAATACTATTCCAGGGCCCAACGTCCTGTAGTTTGATGACCTTAAGACAGTTATTCTCAATAATATTTAAAGGTTTTCTCCTGGCTGGTGTGAGTCAGTGGATTGTGCACCAACCTGTGGACCAAAGGGTCACCAGTTCGATTCCCAGTCAGGGCACATGCCTGGGTTGCAGGCCAGGTCCCCAGTAGGGGGTGCAGGAGAGGCAACCACACATTGATGTTTCTCTCCTCTTTCTCCTTTCCCCTCTCTCTAAAAGTAAAATAAATAAAATTTTTAAGAAATATATTTAAGTGTTTTCTAAAGCATATACATATTTTTGTCAGGATTCTCCAGAGTAATAGAACCAATGTGATATTTGTAGACATATAGAAAAAAAATTATTTTAAGAGATTGGCTCATGCGATTATGGAAACTGAGACATCTACAGTCAGCTGTCTGCAAGCTGGAGGCCAGGAAAGCTGATTCTATATTTTCAGTTTGAGTCTGAAAGTCTGAGAACCAGAAAAGTCAGTGGCACGAGTTTTAGTTCGAATACATTGGCCTGAGAACCAGGAGCACTGATGTCCAAGGCCGTGAGAAGGTGGATGTCCCAGTTCAAGCAGAAAGAGCAGATTTGCCCTTCCTCTGCCTTTCTGTTCTAGTCAGGCCCTCAGTGGACTGGATATTGCCCACCCACATTGGTGAGGGAAATCTTTACTCAGTCTACTGACTCAAATGCTATCTCTTCCAGAAAAAGTATGGCAGACACACCCAGAAATAATGTTTTACCAGCTGTTTGGGCACCCCTTAGTCCAATTAAGTTACACATAACATCAACCATCATAATCCACTAGTATTAAATTTGATAATATGAATAACTATTAATATTCTTCATGTTACCAATTTGATATCGATATATGATTACCTGGTTATACTTTTGTCTGATATTTCCAATATGTTTGGATAAGAACACAGAGAATATCTTAGAGCAGAAATTGTGAGACGTGTGAATTGGCACTTATTTGTCTTATATCCCGAGTCCAAATATTAGTTATCCAGCATCAAGCTCATTATACTGAGCACACATGCATATGAACACACATGTTTACATGTACACACACATGGCATGTGTGATAAATAGAGACTAGCTAACTAAGAGTGGTTCATAATTTTTGATGGCCTTTTTCTTCAGAGTGTGTTATCTTAACACTACTTAAAGAGCTTCAATCATCATGTATTTTTGATAGATTACAATTTTTTCATGAAGCCTATATGTAAGCCACCTCACTTTTCTGGAACATAGATAATAAGTTCCTGAAGAAAGAGACCAAGTTGAACAACCAAAAATAATTATCATAAAGACCATACAATTCAATAAGAGAATCTCAGAACCTCGCTGATGCCTCAACTTTGAATTCAGTTTAGCATTTCTGTGTTCTGGTATCTGGTTTAGAAAGAATGAGTTGGAAGCAGAGACAGTGCTGTTAAAAGCACAGATACAGCAAACAGAAGAGATGAAATGCTGAAACAGTAAGGAAAGGGAAGTACGGAAAGAATGCAGCAGGGTAAGGAGTGCGCACCGTGGGACCAATGACTTCTCATGCCTCAGACTTAAGAACAGCAGTTCTAGGACAAAGGACAATAATTTAGGTCTAAAATCATGGTCTTTATTCATCAAAATAAAAGTTTCCATAATCTGATTAGGATGGAGGGAAAAATAACTAATATATTTGGGAAAGCTTTTTTTCAAAAATGGTTCAAGTTAAATTTTTGAAGCTTCTTTTATCTTAAAAAAATTGTCCCTACCTGTACCAGCTTTTGATAAACGAAATGCTCCTATATGTTTATGGTCCATGAACATTTTGGTATATACGCATACAAGTTCATTCTTGCAGGGAGCAGGACCGTAGCTTTGATCAATTTTTCAAAAGACTCATGATCTGTAAATGTTTAATACAAGATGTGGAAGAAACACTTTTTTGAAGATTTTATTTATTTATTTTTAGACAGACGGAAAGGGTGGGAGAAAGAGAGGGAGAGAAACATCAATGTGTGGTTGCCTCTCCTGCACCCCCTACTGGGGACCTGGCCTGCAACCCAGGCATGTGTCCTGACTGGGAATTGTGAACTAGGGACCTTTTGGTTCACAGGCTGGCGCTCAATCCACTGAGCCATGCCAGCCAGGGCTGGAAGAAATACTTTTATAAACAAAGATGTCAAACAAACCAATGCATTTATTAAATAATTTATCTTAAATACTTATTTTTAATATTCACATATGAATATGACATTCAAAATAGATGCATGATGATTATAATAAATGAAAGTTAATGAGCATTTACTAGAGACTAATCATCTGCTAATAGCTAATATAATTACTGAATAAATGAATGAATATGAAAAATTGATATGCTACAAAGAGATTTCAAATTTCAATATGCCTCAGTTTATTATAAAATTGTATTCTAAGTGCTCTAAACATTCTGTATAGCTAAGTGGTTTACAGTAAAAAATGTAAAATTTTCAGTTTTTTTAACAAAAATTTATTATCAGTTAGGTAGGAATTATTTAAAATTAGTTATTTTTCTTTAACAAAATGTTCTTTAAAGATTTGTGTAGCTGTGACCCATGTGGCTCAGGTGGGTGGAGCACTGTCCCATAACCAGAGAGTCATGGATTCCATTCCCAGTCAGTGCACACACCCAGGTTGAGGGTTTGATACACAGCCAATGCATACAGAGAAGTCAGTCTCTCTATCCCTCTCTCTCTCTCTTTCCCTCCCTTTCTCTCTCTCTCCCTCTCCCTCCCTCCTTTCCCTTCCCCTCCTTCTCTCTCCCTTCCTTTCTCTCTAAAAGCAATGAAAACATGTCCCCAGGTACGGCTAAGAAAAAAAAAATTCTTTAAATTTGCTTTCTATACTTTCTCTCCAAACATTTTCTTTTTAGTCCCTTGCAGTTCAGCATTTCTTTCCTCACTTTCCTGAAATTCCTCTCAGAAAAGCCTTCTGGAAACTCCCCATTGACAATTTAACCCCGCTCCTATTTCAACCTTCATGTCCTCTATGTTTTGCTAACCACACTCTCTTGAATTTGTCCCTTTTTTAATCATTTTAATATTTATCATAGTAGAAAATGGAATTAAATGATAACAATTAGATTCATGATTCAGAAATACCTAGATTTTTTTGGATACAAAGAACATGAAGCACTGAAAAGGAAACAAGTAAATATTGGAGGCCCAGGTCTTTTCACTTCCAAAGATAGAACCGAATGCATGAGATCAGGGTGATAGGGCACACCCAGGGATTTCCATTGTTCTCAAGATGCGTCTATAGTTGCAGCAGAGTGTTTTATAGTTTTCTTACTAGGCTTTTAGTCGTCTGTTTTCCACAAAACTTCATGTAGCATATTATATTTGCTTTCTTTATTGGTAAGAAAGAATAGCCTGTTCTTTATCATTGTTTTAATTTTGAACTTGGAACTTGTATTCATTGAACTGAAGTCAAGGGAGATCAGCAATGTGTTACATGTTACCAGCCTACAAGCTGAATCTCTTACAGTTTTCCTAAGTGATTCAGGTCATTAAAATAAATGAGTAATCTTCACAAGGAGATTGCAGTCTATTTGTGGACCTAAACAAATTAAATAAGTAAATAAAATGCCAAGTACACTTGGTGTGTGCCATAAAAAACAAGTGTTACAGTGATTCAGTCCAGGAGATGCTGTTCTGTGTAAAGACCTAGAAAAACTTCTTAGAGAAGGAATCACTTAGTGTCGACTCTGAAGGATAGACTGGATTGTTGACAATTCAAGATAAAGGACCGTGAGTGGCAAAGAAATGGTTATATTCCAGAACATTCTTTTACCAAAAAAAAAAAAAAACTACAGAAATGTAAAGTTGAGGATTGTGCAGGGGATAACAGTCTATTTTGATAAAAGCATATACGTGTGGAAGTAAAGGAAGTGAAATAAAATGGAAGAAGCATGCCAAGAGCTGCTACAGGATGGTTCTGGAGACAACAGGGAGCTACGGAAGCTTGGCGTGCCGAGGGCTGCGCGTTGGTCAGAAATGTGTTATAGCAGAAAGAGAACTTGTTGAAATTGAGAAAGTCTACATGCGTGAGTTCTAGGATACTTTTTATAATTACCCATGCAGAAGAAAATGGAGACTTGAATTACTGGCAGGAAAAAGAATAACCAAAATGCGGTTATGAATCTGAGATTATCAGAGGGTAGAAATTACAGCATTTTATAACTGACTGAGGTACAAGACAGAAGGGAGGAATTGAGATTGTATTACTTGACAAAGGTTCGAGAGTGTCTTTTATGTTTTAATATTTAGACACAAGTGTAACCCTCAAGGGAAAAAATAAAATGATGTCTTGACCTTTAGTAAAGAAGTAAAATTTATGATAAACACTTAGTAATCAACTGCATAAAAGTGATAGCTGAGAAAAAAGATGTAAGGTATTGTCTATACTAAAAACAAAGAGTCATGGCAGGTGTCAGAACAAGAATAATCAGAGACAGTGTGGATGAAGAGTTTCAGAACAAGGCAGCGTAAAGTCATGTCACGTAATTAATAGGAGGGAAGGAACATTTCAAAATGAATATGCTACTTAATATTAATTGCTAATAAATATCAGAGTATTAGAATTAAGTAAAATCTTATGTGATTACTGAGGATGTAGCAAAACTTCTCCAGGAAAAGTGCAGATACAACTCTTTGGGTGGTTTCAATGGATCACATTCTTAACATTTTGTTACGATTATCTCCAAGGATTTATTATACTTGCACAGATGAATGCTGCTGGATCCACTTACTGCTATCTTGTAACTGTTCTTTAGGAACATTCGAAGTTAACAATATTAAATTAAAAGGGAATGTTTTAGGCTAATAATATCTCTAATACAGAATGTTATAATTGTTAGCTATAGGGAATTTCAAAAGCGGTTCTTAGGTATAAACCCTAAGAGGTAAAAGACTCTGGAAAGTATAGTTTTAATTATTCTCTGGTAATTCAATAAGTGCAGCGCCTTAAAACATTAAAGTTAAGACATTTTTCTTTGCCAACTTAAATATCGTTGTCTATTCTTGGTTTAAAAATATGAAATACTGGGCTTTTCACAATGAAGGTTCATACTTGTTTTTTTTTTAATTGAATCAAAATTTAATCTGAAGAATGGCATAATACAGCTTAATATCCTCTTTCTCTGTACAACACTGTCTCATCGATATCAAATCTTTATTTCTTATACTCACAGGCAAATTTAATCATTTCTTTGGTAGAATGTCTTGTTCTTCAGTTGAGAAACAAAACTTCAATCTGAAGATGTAATTACAAAAATAAAGTGGCTTCTCTTCTAGGCTTATTTAAGTTTCTGTCACTGCTGAGTTTTATTGTTCATACACCTTCACTTCTTTAACTTTCTTCCTTTAAAGATAAGACACGTAGTGAGTTCACACTGCACCTCAGAAATACGCAAGTAAACATCTATTTTTGTCAGTTTGTTTTTTCTGTGGCACCTGATATTGGTTCAGGCAGCTAGACTTGTATCTGAAAGTGTCAACTTCTGCCCTCACCTTCTGGCTTTTTACCATTCTTTCTTGCTAGACACATGAAGCAGGTGGTGTGTTTTCTCTGTAGACCAGAAAGAAAAAACTAAAAATACTTGTTTTTTTTTTAAATGGTACTAACGTACTGGTTCCCTTGAGAAAATAGATATAGTCAAGCATAGTTTTAAACTATGACTTGGAATGATATGTCACACAATGAGCTTTCATAGCTCATTTAATAGGAAATATATTACTGTATTTTCTGTGATCCACTGTTTTCCAAATGGTTGGGGGTGGAAGCACTGGGGAGGTTGTTGTGAAGACCCGTATCAGACCCTTCTAGTAGCAAATAGATGTGCAACTCAGGGGGTGTGGATGGGCTCTCCTCCCCCCGACTGAGGACCCCTGTTGTCCTTGCCCTCTAACGTCATTAAAATTGATTGATGGTGATTCATGAATTTTATTGGCTTTATGAGGTCTTAGACAGTCATTCAATAAACATGTGTCTGGTCCTTTTCTAGGTTCTGAGAATTTTCAGTGAACAAATTAGACAAAACTCTTGCTCTTATGAAACTTGTTCTGGAGCAGAGACAGATGTCAAACAAGTGCCATCTAACGTGGCCAGTGGTTATAAGTGACATGAAGAGAAATAAAGCCATCCACAAGGGTGAGGGCATAGAGTGAATATAGGAGAGCCGTCATAGGTTGGTGGTCAGGGAAGGGTCTCAGCAGAGAAGTGACATGTGATTACATATCTCAATGCCTGGAGAGCATGAGGCAGGATGATGTGTGGCGACAGAGCATTTCAAGCAGAAGGAACAATACATACAAGAGCCATGATGCATCCATACACTTGATGTACTGGAGGCGCTAAAGAAGGCGAAGTGGGGTTGGAGTGACTGAGGGAGGGACTGTGGAAGGAGATGCCATCAGAAAGGGAGTGGCGGGCCAGACTACGGATGAGATGCCAAACTGCTGAAGGGTTTGAGGGGAAAAATAACCAGACCTTATTTATTTCCTAAAAGGACCATTGTGACTATGGAGTAGAAACTAGGAAACTATTGGGGGTATGGCTGGATATAGGGAGACTGGTAAGGTATTGATTGCAATAGGCCAGCTGAGGGAGCTTGGTGGTTTGGACCAGATGCCAGCGGAAATAGTGAGAAGTGCTCAGATGCTTCAGGTGTGTCATGGTGGATCTGACAGTGTCTACTGATGGTTACAAGAGGGGTATCAACGAAAGAGAAGGTTCAGGATATCTCCACTATGTCTCAAGAACCCAGATGCAAAAATGAGACAGATTTATTTCCAAGTATGTATACTATAAACAAATGTCAAACTTGACTTTGGTGATCATTTATATGTCTCTACAGTTTAGGGTACAAAGCAAACTTTGGTTTATATTTTTTTCTCTTTTTAAAAACTTTTATTGCTATATAATTGACCTATAACATTGTAACAAGTCAACATAATGACTTGATATATGTACATATTGTTAAATGATCACCACCATAAGTTTAGTTAACATTTATCACCACATATAGTTACAATTTTTTGCTTTTGAAAACTTTTAAGACCTAATTTCTTAGCAACTTTCACATATACAATTCAGTATTGTTAACTATAGTCATCGTGCTGTCTATTTTGTACATATTTCTGTTCCTTAGCCCAACACAAATCCTCGCTCTTGCAGTTAAGCATTTTCATCTTTTGAGGCCCTCAGCATTCTGTCATCATTCCACCACCTGAATTCTTAGACAAAAGCTAGAGCGAAATTGTTCATTAAAATGACTATTTAAAGCTTGTAGCTAAGATTGAGCTGCCAGTTAACAAGTGAAATATATCCTACTTTCCCTACCTTGTTTTGTGTTTCTTCTTCTGTTTGTAAAGTTACACTAGTAAACATTAGGAATAGCTATTCTTTCTCATTTTGAGTAACCCAGATACCCTAACTCTCCCTCTGTTATCCCTGTATTACTCCAATCGCTAGTGCTAATCTTAACTACTGCTCTGCTCTAAATCTTCAATATAGTCACTGAGTTTTAACAGCTTTTGCTTTATCCTGGTTTAATTTACCATCAAGAAAAAAGAGTCTACATGTCGCTACTTTGGAATGCCTGTTTTCTTCCAGCACCTTATGTATACATTGTTTGAGCCTGCATTTTAATGAAAATTCCCCAGCATCAGTCACTGGTTATTATTCTAAGGGACTCTTTCCAGAAGTGAGGAAAATGTTTTCACTTGTTTTTTATTCTTTTATTCCATATGTTTTCCAGGAAAAGATGAGGTAAAGCATTCCATATATTTTACAGCATTTGCCAAATTAACACTTTCACAAGTATTCTTGATACTATTTACCCCTAACAGCCTTGCTGCCAGACTGTGAAGGGCACTCACACAATTTGTCCTGTGGCAGTGCTTCCCATTCAGAGTGGGTGCATTTTTATCCCTTTGCATCTTTTTTTCACAGACTTTATTTATTTATTTTTTAGAGAAGGGAAGGGAGGGAGAGAGGGAGAGAAACATCAGTGTGTGCTTGCCTTTTGCATGCCCCATACTGGGGACCTGGCCCACAACCCAGACATGTGCCCTGACTGGGAATCGAACCAGCAACCCCTTGGTTCCCAGGCCAGCACTCAATCTGGCCACACCAGCCAGGGCAATCCCTTTGCATCTTAATAATTGAAAGTTAAGGAATTGTTTCATTATTTTGCTCAGCCACCCACACTCTAACCTACTTCTGTTATATAAATTTCACTGTGATTTTTTACATAATTCTAGAGAAATCTTACTAATATCTTTTGTATTTCTACATCAAGGGAAATGACCTCTGACCTTTATTTTTATTTGTAGTTATATTCTTCATATATATCTATTTTATTAAAAATTAATATTGTTTTTCTGGATAATTATACATTTTTAAAGGATGCTTGTATTATTCCTTTCATCTTTATAACATATCTAGAAACAACATTTTGTGAGGTTATTTATATTCGCTTAGTCTTCATCCCTTTAGTAACTGTCTCACAGAGAATACCTAGATAAAGACCAACTGTTTGGCTCTAAGGCCTATCATTTCTTTCAGATGTTATATTTACTGGAAAAATGTTCATCGCCTAAAGAAAACAAACGCGGTCACACAACACTGATTTGGGGATGTACAACATCTAGAATGTGCAGTAATGCTCAGCAGCACTGGGACATGAACAGGAAAAGTTGACTTCTACAATACCATCCCCATACGCATCATATGCATTATATGCACATAAGCATCATGCATATGGGTATGCATATGAGAAAAGAGTTGCAAGCCTAAAGGATGAAATGTATAACAGAGATGGTATACGTACATGTTTTAGTGGTATACCTTGGTATACTGGACATGGATTATGAAAACTACCCTGAAATAGAAAAAACAAAATTTCAAGCTTAAGATTTCTGGTGAGAATACAGACCAAGAATTCTTGGGTTTCTCTCATGTTGCTACATAGATGTAACCACAAACATTTGGGGTTTCAGTTTTCTTTAATTATTCTCTATAAAGAGCATGAGTCTCTGCCACAAAGTTGCTGTGACTTCTGTGCCCAAGGGGACCCGTGAAGAGGAGCTTTGCATAAAGGGACCAGTGCTTTGCCTCAGTCAGGGACTCTGGCAGAGGACTCCAACTAGGAAAAGCCTTTCAGAGTGGGATTAGCACAAGGACCATATGGGAATTTAACTGGCTCCCCAGTTCCCTGGAGACACTGCATCTAAAAGATGCGGGAATGATGGGTCTTCTCAGCATGATTTTGCTCTTCTGCTTAAGATTAATTCCTTCAGAATCTGGTAGACTCACTTACAGAACCAAATAGAGATATAAAATCTAAAGCCTGCTAAAAACAAAATTTGAATGTTATAAAAGAATATCACTGGTCTTTATTAGTTTATGCAATAAGGATCGGAAATTACTAAAATTGGCATGATTTATGCCTTCTTTCCGATTTTGCTGTGCAACTAAATTGGAAGGATAATGCCGTGAGTTTGTGTGAATATGAAAAAATTCTATTTTAACTGTCTCTATGGCAATACTTGCTTATCTCTATGGTAATACTGGCCTGTCTCTATAACAATAACCTGTGAAGAGAAAAATGGCACTGATTCTCTTTCAATATTTTTTCCATCTTTTTAATTTGGTTATACCAAGAACTCTGTGTGAAATTATTCCTCTTCTCCATTGCTCCCTTCACTGAATTCCAAATAAATAGATTCTTATCTGAATGTGACAACTGAAAAATATGACTTAGATTAAAGGTTGGTACCCTTTATGTCCATGGAAGCAGGGATGCTATTTTTTATCTAGGAAATCTTTCTGGCTTTGGAGCTAGATTTGGCTGCAAACCTTGGCTGCGCTACAACTAACTGACCATCTGCAACTTATCTCTAAATCCCTCAGTTTGCTCCTTTCCAAAGTAGAGATAGTAATATCTTCTCTGAGGAGTTACTGTAAAGATTAAAGATCGTGTATATTTAGCACCTGGCATGTAATAGGCCCTGAGTACAGGTAGTGGACAAATATAGGAACAACTGTGTGCTCTGGTACTGACTGGGTGTGTGGCTTTGGTCAGGACACTCAGTCCCCCATAGCCACAGTCTGCCCCCTAGGGAACTTCTAAGTTCCTACCTAAATTTAATATCCTATGTTCATTTTCTCAAATCTCAATAGTACACTTATTGTTTACTTCACAAAGCAGACCAGGATCCCAGACTTCTAGGCAGATAATATAATTAAACCTAGAAAACTATTTGTGGTGCATCTGTTCAAATGAGTTTGTTACACAGTATCTGCTGTGGTGCAATGACCCTAAAGATCTACAACCTTTCTATTTAATTCACACTTCACTATCTTCAGAAGTTACTCCTCTCCTCCATGTATTTATTTATCATTAATCAGGTCCAAGATCCTTTGAATGATTCATACAGAAGGATCTTTTCTACTTTAGTTTTATAATTTCTGCTCCCTTAACATGTAACCCATCACTGTAGTCTGCAAAATGGTATCAGTTATCTGAATAGATGCATCAAATAATTCTGTACCATTACTGTATCCTCCTGGACTCATAAACAAATTAGTTCTCTTTTGTCCTTTAAGAATGTCTTTTAAACAGTCAAAACTATTTTTCTGCTTTTTTTACCTACTAATTTTTTTTCATATGAAGAGTTTTAACTTGAGAAATGTAAATAATTCCTTATGTGAATAATTTAACGTGGTTTCTTTCATTTGATCTTCTGTTTCAGTCTGTGGCCTATGAACATGAGGGAGCAGATGTGAGTGAGTGTGTTTGTTGTGTATGTTCTGAAATAACTAAATGAATTATTTCAGATAGAGGCAGTTTCTTTCAAAATTCATGCTATGGACTTAGGGGAATATTAGTAGTTTTTGTTAATGTTACATCAAAAAACAAAGATATTTTTAATAAAAGACTAAATAGAAAATCCAAATAATAACAAGATTTAAAGACAGATGACTTTTATATGCTGGGCAGTGTTTTATTCAAGGTTTAGCTGATAACTACCAAATAGAATGTTATAGATGTAGGGATTCAACAGTTCATAAGGGAATGATTTATATTGGATAATAGGTTATATATCCAATATGCATATTTTGAAATTAAATAGAGCCTAATACGTTGAAATGTTAAGTGGGTTCTAAAATACAGTGGGAATACAGAGAGAGATCATTGAGACTGAGATACAGAAACATTCTCTTTGCCATTACAAAAGGTCTTAAAAATCAACTTCAATGTCCACCTGCGCTACTTTATTACTTTCACAAATATGAACCTTTCTTCTTTTGAAGACTCTGTCTCTGTTATTGGAGAACATTAATTTATTTCACTATCCTTTTTTTCTAGGTACTCTTATTTTTCCTTCCTTAAACCCATCGCCCAATTAACTCTCTTTTAATTTTTCCTAAGTCCTTCAATTTTTCTTTACTTTCCCTAAAATGTAATAATAGTCTTACTAAAGAGGATAACATCTACTATCTTAAAAAATTCATTCTAAAAATCCATGCTATTTCAAAAATGCCATTGTATGTTGGAAACATGAAATCTTAATTTTTAATATCAATATCTTACCAGAAAAGTCAATGTATTGTTATGTAATATAATTTAGACAATATAGGTGAAACAAAATTGTAATTGGTTGGTGTGCTCTTTTTAACTAGATATAAATTATTGTAGTGAAATAGGACACTCAAGTTATGTGTTTGTGTGTGTGTGTGGAGAGGAAGAGGAAATTATTATTTGTTTGCAGGTATTTTTCAGTTTATTTGCTTTGAACTCTTTTCTGAATTTGATGCCAAAGAAATGAAATTCACAAATATCTCTATATCAAGTAATAATTGTTGTGAAGTCATTCTTTTTTTAATCCACACAAGGATATATTTATCAATTTTAGAGGAGGAGGAAGGGGGAGAGAAACAGATAGACATCAATTTGAGTGAGAAACATTGATCGGTTGCCTCCCCTACACACCCTGACCAGGGATCAAACCCCCAACCTTTTGGTGTGTGGGACGATGCTGCAACCATTTGAGCTACCCGGCCAGGGCAGCAATCATTCTTCAATCAATGTGTTTATGTTCCAGTCGTAAACTCATGAGTCTCTTCTCTAATGCCGTTAGGGTTTAAAGGTTACTTTTGCAGCAGAATGATCCAAAACTAGTCTACAATGGGATTAACTGTGCTTGGTTCAAGTGCGTTGTGGGATCAAGGGAGAGAATGCATTAGTGCTGGCACGGAAGTGCTCAGTAAATAGTATGTCTATTACAGCTATTTGTCCCTTCTCTTTCTTCAAAAAATGATGCTTGTTTAGACACATATGTCTAACTTTAGTTCTCTCTATTTTGAAAAGTGCATAAGGCCCCTGCTTTCTTTTTTGGTAAAAAGAAAGTGGCTAAAATTCTGCAAACAACTTGAAATCACCTCCTTGTTCTTAGTTACATCATCAGAGAATCATGTACTTAACTTTGCCCAGTTCTCCCTCTCAAGTTAAAATTTGTCTGCTATTTTTCAGTTCTTCCTTCCTTAATTATATTAAATCAATCTTTATTAAGTGCTTACCAGGTACCAGCTATCCTCTGGTCACAAAAAGAGAAGCCACACATGTCTGGCTCTGCCCATATTGATGTTACACTCTGGTAGGCAAGATAAGTTTTTAAAACATGAAACTTAGTAAATGAATGAACATATACTTTGTATTACATGTAATATAAGGAAAAAGAACTTTAAAAATGAAAATATATATTTTATATATATACATGTGTATGTATTATATACATATGCATATGTGTCACACACACACACATTTGAATCTGGGTAAATGCCATGAAAGAAATTGACCAAGATTTCTAACTTAGCTTTGGGGGCAGTCATTGCTCAGTGCTGGCAAGTTCTCCGTGGCACTGAAGCCAAGATCTGACGCTTAAGTGAGAATCTGCCAAGGGAGGAGTTCGTGTGAAATGAGAGATGTGAGACTAGAGAGCAGCTGTTAGTGGGAAGAGTCATGGGCAAGCACTGAGGAGGAAGTCAAGGACCAGGTCATGGGACTCTGGAAAGGGGTTTGTGCCTTATACAGATGTCACAGGAAATCCCTGGGGAGAGACATACCTCAACCCTGCTATGACAATAACTCCCTGCCATGTAGAGAGTGCATAGGAGAGGTGTAATCATGGGAGTAGTGGACACAGTGAGTTGTTTTCATTTGGGCAAGATGGGATGGACTACTGCACGGCAGTCCAGGTGGAGATAAGGAAACAACTTGGAAGGGAAACAGTAAGCACAGTGAGGGGCTAGATTCCGGGGCTGAAGCTATGGACGTGCCAAGGGCAACTTACTGTTTTCTGTCTTGAGAAAAGGGTGAATGGAGATGCCATTTATAGAGATGGAAAACACTGAATAAGGAAAGAATATTTTGATGAAGAATAAGTGGAAATCAAGAGTTAAGCTTTGAATATACTACTTTGAAGTGCCTGAAGACATTCAATTGAACTGTTTAAGTAGACAGTTTTGGAGTTCAGAAGAAAAGTTCTTAAACCCATTCTACCCATACATAAGATATTTGTGTGAATCAGGTGTCTCACTAGATTATAATCTTTTTTGATATAAGAAGTTTTTTTTATTTTTGTATTTTTCTAAAAAATTTTATAGATTTTATTTATTTATTCTTAGAGGGGAAAGGAAGAAGAAAGGGAGGGAGAGAAACATTAATGTGTGGTTGCCTCTCATGCACCCCCTACTGGGCACCTGTCCGGCAACCAGACATGTGCCCTGACTGGGAATCAAACCACTGACCCTTTGGTTCGCAGGCCAGCACTCAATCCATTGAGCCACACCAGCCAGGGCAAGAACTTTTTTTTTTTTTTTTTTTTTTTAATTTTGGATCTTCCATAGTGTTTTACACATAGCAGAGAATGGTTGAGGTGAAGAATAAAAGGAGATAGGCATATATTTTGTCTTACTGTGTGTAGGGAATAAACTTTCTGTTTTTGGCTTAATGATCATGAAAGGCTATTGATTTTCACAGATGGTCAAACTGAAGAGCAATTAAATGACTTGCCGAAGATCACAAGTAATTGAAAAACTAAGTCCGTCTCCAGGGCCCCAAGATACCACGTGAAATCCCAACCCCATTCATTAAAAAAATATGGGGTGTTGTGTCAAACAATACTACATGTTAGGATTCTATCATATAACAGTAAATAGGGAAAATGCCTTTCCTTTTGGAGCTTACAGTCTAGTGTGGGAGGCGGTCCACATACACTAGATTACATCTGGATTTCATTTAATTTTCACATGCCAAGATATGGTAATCTTTTAAAAAATTTCTTCAGTCCTTTAATAAGGGGGAAACTATTTTTAGGTAAAGATGTACACTTTTAAATACTTTGTACTTTAAGGAACATGTATTGATCATTTGAAGTCTAGCATTTGAATCTATGAAGTCATAACCCTTTTTGTAATGTATTTATTCAAAATGCCATCTTTAAAACTGCATTTCTATAATAATTAATGAAAAAATGTTTTTATCTCCTCTTTATGCTCAAGACTATGTAATTCCAAGGACTTCTGCATAAATAAGTGATCCTAGTTGATTTTTATTTTTTTAATCTAGACTGTGTTCAAAAGTGCAGTCTAATCCGTGTAGTCACAATTTAACAGCCAGGCTGAGAATGAAATGAATGAATGAATGCATTTTATAAAGTGACATAGATGCACATGTAAATATATCATTTTTATATATTTAAGAATATAGTATTAGACTAGCATTTATTTAAGATGAAGTGGTAGAAAATACTTTTTATTTATTGTTTTCTTTTGTTTATTTTTTCTATTTAATATGTATAGAAACAGAAGAATTATTAGACATCAAGGCCCAACAATTTATTTCTTATTTTTCTTTATAGTAGGAACTAGTTGGGTGACAGTCAAAAAACCTTCATTTCTCTTCACAAATTTTTAGAACAGAGAGGTGAAATAAATTTTCTTTAACACCAACACAACCAAAGTTAGAATGAAGGAATTTGGAAGTACATGAACTTAGTTTTGCATTTTGAATAGAGCTTACAATAGGACCCGTAAGAAAGAATGTGCTGCACTCTGACTGGTGTGGCTTAGTGGATTGAGTGCCAGCCTGTGAACCAAAGGGTCACCGGTTTGATTCCCAGTCACGGCACATGCCTGGGTTGCAGGCCAGGTCCCCGGGGGCGGGGCGGGGGGGTGGCACACAAGAGGCAACCACACATTGATGCTTTTCTCCCTCTCTCTCCCTCTCTTCCCCCCTCTCTAAAAATAAATAAATAATTTTTTTAAAAATTGTATCAAAAAATAATTTGAAAAAGAAAGAATGTGCTGCAATGTGCTGACCTGTCCATCCACATGCAGTGTAGAATTGGGACCTTAAGAACACTCAACCTGGGTTATTTATGGGCAGCAAAGACACCATGTGGTTTGAAAAATTAAAGAAATTAAAATAATTAGAGCTCTTATTCAGAAACAGCATTTAATGTCCATAACTAATTTACGTATCTTCTTTCCTTCACCATTCAGTTACAAAATCCCTTTTTAGGCTTATTATGTCAAATTAAAGGCCAAAGAAAACTCCATCTGATACCAATAGCAGATGTGTAAAATAGCCTGAAACTGCTGTAAGAAAGTATAATAATGCATAACCAATTTAATTTGGAACTCAGTCAATGGTGCAATAACAATATACAACTAATATTATTAAACTCTTGATTTTCATCCCCACTTGATTTAATTACAAATATCTTTTGAATGAAACCCATTTGTGAGGAGCCTAATGATTTCTTACTTTAGCTTTCCTTTTGTGATAGCTGTTAGAGATTCCCTATCATGTTTCCATTTAAATCCTGCTTGGGGAGCCTAAAACTTTAATGTAGGACAATATAAAATTATAAAAATTATATTATTTAATTGAAATATATATAATCAATAAGTGCTTAGGTATTTATCTTCATAGTTTTATTATATGAATTTTACATATATGTGTGTATATAATAAATATATAATGATATCGAATACATATCCAGGCATTACTAACATCATTCACTATTTTTTCAGTACCTTAAAATACTTATTGCCAGTAAAGGTACAATTCTTTATTCATACACACACACACATTTATTACTTTCCATTGTGGACTTGCACTTTAAGAATTATTTGTTACTGTTGTGTGCGTTTGTTCCTCCTGCATGTTTCAGTGGTCCTCTGGTTGCAGCCTTCGTGGGCTTCACTGTTCACATGCGGCCGGTTCTGTCCCCCGGAGCAGTGTGGCTTTGTTTGCCACGACTTCCTGGTATCCCCTCTCACCCATGAACAATTTGTCCCGAAGACAGTGTTGAGGTGTAAATGCAGAAAATTTGTTCTGAAGATAAATAAAGTTCAGATTTAAATGCAAATTTTAGTCTATGAATCAAGTGTGTTAATCAAAATATTTAACAAAAACTACAGCATGAGCTTCAGACAATTGCAGTGGAGACTTACCGTGAATAGGGGGTATGAGGTACCCACTGGTACTCTTAGAACACCCGCCCCGCATTGACCAGCACTGTATGATTCCTGCCGAAAGCCACAGTGCCCGGATTGCTAAGTAAAAGAATCAGCAACCTCAATGAGTGTTGTTTAATACGAAGAAATAAATCTGTTTTGTAACTCTGGTAAATATAATTTTGACTTGAAATTTTATTTTGTATATACTAAAAGGTTTAATGTGATCAATTTTGATGGCACTGGAAGACTTTAGTTGACATTATTACTTCTTTCTTAATAGTGGCCAGCATTCAGAAGCTTCCGGCAGCCTCTGTGCTGACAGACATCAACTTCCCGATGAAAGGACGGAAGGGAATGGTTGACTGGGCGAGAAACTCAGAAGATAGAGTAGTCATTCCAAAAAGCATTTTTACTCCTCTATCATCGAAAGGTAAATATATGAGATAATTTGGGTTTTGAACAATACATTTATGATAAGACCATTTAATAAAAGTCCATAGAGTGTATGCTTGAAACCTGTATGGTTTTACTAACCAATGTCACCCTAATACATTCAATAAAACTTTTTTAAAGAAAATATTCTTAAACAGGATGCTAAGTATAGACCTAAAAGAAAGCAATAAATAAAAGATTAATATTTTAAAAATTAAAAAAAAGGGGAAGGAACTAGTCAAAGCACATGTATGAATGACCCATGGGCATAGACAACAGTGTGGGGACTGACTACAGGAGCAGGGGTGGGCTGGGTGGAGGAGGACAAAGGGGGAGAAATTGGGACAACTGTAATATAAAAAATAAAAAATTTAAAAAGATAAAAAGCATTAAAAAAAGTCTAGATGTGAATTTCCATATATTAAATAATTTAGAAAGTCTCCAAATTAAATTAAATTAATTCTATACATATAGAAAGCTTAAACTTGGTCTTTAAGTCTCTGAATTCACTGAAACAAAGGATCTACTAAAATGGAAAAAAAAATACAGGTAGATTGTACAAGATACCGGCAAATTGTAGACTGAA
Organism: Desmodus rotundus; assembly: GCF_022682495.2. Lineage (NCBI taxonomy): Eukaryota > Metazoa > Chordata > Mammalia > Chiroptera > Phyllostomidae > Desmodus > Desmodus rotundus. The sequence goes on from NC_071397.1 coordinate 28,332,867, forward strand.
GCTTGACATGAGAAAGTTTCCATATTGACAGTCTTATCTCAGTGTAGCCTGTGGCCTGATATTTTAACTTCAGGTAATGAAACGTGTTGCATTTTCATTTTCATTTCTTCCTCCTCACATTTGTTTCAGTTTGAAGATATTTTGGGGGTACATAAAAACAAATGTCAGAAAAAATTAAGTTTTAAGAACATCTTCACTAGTCTCTAAAATTGTACATTTTCAACAGTGACATGGTGGTCTTAATTTTTGCCTTGGAAATTTTGACCTCATGATTAGAGCTGCAAGAGAGAATCGGCTCCCTTTCCCCGTATCTTTGGGAATTCAAGCCCAGTAGTTGCAACTAAAGCAGCTTCTTGTCTTAACTTCACGAAGCAATATTACTTTCTGACACAAAACACTGACAATGCATCTTTTAGAACTTCAATAAACGTATGGAGTGTGGTGAATAACTTGCCCATTCATGGTCAGGAAGGCTTCTCTCCTACCCAGCTTTTCATCATCAAGTCCTGGAATCCCCGTGTGATGAGTACATTAAAGTGTTGTAAGACACAGTACTTTTCTTGCTGTTTTGCTAATATTTTAAAATTATTCTTTCTAGAATTAGATGAATCATCGGTATTTGTTCTGGGAGCTGTCCTGTACAAAAACTTGGATCTAATTTTGCCCACTCTGAGGTAAGCTACAAAGTAATAAGCTATTGCAATCTTTGTAAATTATTCAAAAGATGTGATTATAGCTCATTCTATCAAAATAGCCGAGCTTTGGTAATACAAAAGGGCTTTTTCTTAAATGAAACAGAAAATACCAATTTAATGAACAGCTTATTAGCACATTATGCATTTCAAAACAACTGGAAAAGATTATGTTGGTCTGTGATTACAGCCCTACAATTCTTTTGTAATTAATCATGACTTGCCTTAAGACTGAGGGGGAAAAAGGAAAAGAAAAAAACCCTCAAGTCTCCATTACAGAATGGGTTGTTTTAAAATTAATGTCTTCTCTACTTAATTGTACTTAACGGTACTGCTCATCAACATTACATGAAATTAAAGGAGTGTCTTAATGACTGGGAATACAAGGTTTTTTCCTTCATTTGCACAAGATCTCAATTTGTTTCTAAATAAATACTCAATTACAGTTACATTAAGAAAAAATGCTATTGTTCAATTACAGCACTATTTTTGGAAGAAATCTATTAATTTCTTTCCTCCCAGTCAATAAAAGAAACAATTACAGTTAGTAATTTTACCAACATTCATTTGCTTGCTCCACTGGCTTCACTACTTTACCTTATCTCACAGAAAACGTCATTCACAACTATTTGTATAGTGATGTTATCACCCATGATGACCTGTCTCCTTCATCACCCCTCATTTTCGGAGGATTGAGACAAAGTTGTATTTCAGTAAAACATGGCCACATTTGCAGTGAGCTCTTATACCCTCATGAATAAATCTTCATGTTTTTAGGCACAAGAGACTGTGAATGATGTATACAGTTATACCAGAGGCATAACAAATGGTCTAATAAATAAAACCAATTAGAGTTCAGTCCAGCAGAAAAAAAGGCCTCCCAAGGAAGCAACTAGGTTGTTGCAGCTGCAGTGACTATAGAGAAAATCTATGTACGTGAATTATTAATATAGTTGGTGAGTCATCGAGAGTCCCACTCAAGACAATGCAGTTTCTCCTTCACCCACAGAGACAGTTGTGGGAAATTTAGCCTTCTATAATTCCCTTCTCTGGGTGTAACTTGGGATTTCCGAATTTGAATAGGTTTCTGTTTGGTTTGGTTCTACTCATAACAAATTTTCAAAACTAATAAGTTCACTCTCAACTTTTCCACTGGTTTTATTAAAACACATTAGTATGTGCAACTACTTACAGGTAAAACTGACTTACAGCAACACTGCCTGTATCTTTGTGTATGGTGACCATTTGAGGGGAAATGAGTTGTAGTTAGAAGTACACACATACTCAACGTTAGACTCATTTTCACAGGGAGTTCATTTGTGTAAACATCATCTTTCAAGAACTCTAGACTGGGCACTACTGAAAATCAGATGGCTTGGGTTCTAACTTCAGTTTAACATAACAAAAAATTTATAAACTTGTCATGTCACTGAGCAATCATCTCCCTTCAGTTCAGCTTTAAAAACAGGAACATTTTATGTGTAATTTTACCCTATTTACTGGTGAGGGGTACAGTGAATGCAAATACAATATTCAACCTAAAATGCTTTAGATTATGAATTCATTTCCCTACATGTCTAACAAAGTTGCATTAAGATTAATCTTGTTCAGTATAATAACATAGAGTTCAATCACCTACACAAATGACATCAGGTCACTCCAAGTTTTCATAAATTTATACAATAAATGGAATTGGAAATTTACCTGGGTGTTGGGGGGGCTCCGCCCGCAGAGCCCCCCATCCGCCGTGAATGAGAATAAGTCTACCAAGACATGATCTGCTTGGGGAGGAAAGGCGGCTAATCTCTCAAAGGAGAAGGGCCAAGAACCTTTTCCTCAATGGGCTTTTATTGGGTTCGCTTTGCACAGGAATACAGGTAAAGCTCATCAGTCATTGTCAGGCAGTAAGGATCAAACAATAGATAACAAAACAAAGAACTCTGAGGGCTTATTCTGAGTCAGGGTCAGTTAGCTAAACGGCTATAAGACTTTGGGAAACAAACTCATTTCAGGCTTGGACCCTTATCATTTAAATTGAGGGTATTAGCAAAGCAGGTTTCACAGGGTTTTATGCATTCTTTCTTAGGCCTGATTGCCCGGGGGAATCCGCCCCTTCCAGCACAGGACTGAACCACCCTCTGTCATTGTTTCAGGCTTAAATCAGGCAGGGGAAGTAAGGCAGTCAAGAGATTAGGAGACTTCTTGCAGACAGAATGAAGACTCAGGCTCTGTCAAAGCCGAGGGGGTGAGGGTCCATCACCCCCTTTATCCATAGCCCCCCCCCAGTCCTTCCCTGTGGGCCTCTTTGTTATCATGCCTGTCTTACGTCATCTGTCCCTTAAGGAATCTTACCCGTCATTGGCTAATTGGTCAGGCTCAAGGCCAAGCAGAGTAAAGTAAAGCAGGCAGGGCAGTGCCCCTGCCAGGGAGATAAGCTTTGTCTCCTTAATGGCTTATGGTCTTAAGGTCTCTGACTCAGCCTTAGCCATGGGGGGTTACAGCTTCTGAAACCAGGCAGGGCAGTTCCCAACACCTAGGGATATCAGTCTTTTGTAAAAGGGAAGAAAACACATTTGTTTAGTGTTTTAACATTTGAAAAAATTATGGCGGAGGCAATGGTCATTTACGGCTTGTGGGTAGATTACCGGTAAAGCAGGGAATAATGTGGGTCTTGACTTCTCTAATATCACCTGTGACACAGAGGGATTCAGATTAGCCTGTAGGCAAGTCACTGACATTTTTAATAAGGAAATTTTGGGCTTGAAATTCCCAATTTCAAAAATCCCCTATCTTTATTACAGTACAGTTATGAACTTTTTGGAGTTCTGATATATTCTTTAGCTTTAAGTCCCTAAAAATCTTTGAATAAGAATTATAAATGTTTGTATCCACTCATACTTTCTATGTACAAAGTAGTTAGGTGAATGACTATGGGAAAACAATATTGACATTTAGATTCACTGACCAGAAACAATGATGATGGAATGCTCAATGTGAAATGTTTAAGTGCTATTTGAAAAATAAAATATTAGCATTTCTCATTTTCTTTCATTTTATATGGTAGAATAATGTAACTGAGCATATTTAGGCCTATTTTTCCTTTTCAAAGAATTGTTCCAGAAAGTTCCATGAGTAATTGTACCAAATATAGATCCCCTAAATAAGAGTAAACCTTTTAACAGACAAAGGCGATGTCTTTGCTTTATAGTCACTCAACATGTACTAAGCAACAACCCTGCTAACCTTACTGCCTTAATTCTTTTAAATCTCCTATGAGGTCAAAACTCCCATAACAATGCTTAATAAATGATAAAAGGTAAAAGAAATGTTTACTGGGATAATTGTCTTATAGGATATCCTATATAAGCCATTTTTTAAAAAATAAGGTACATAGAAATTTGGTATTTAAATCATCAAAATATATTAGGAACGAGGGAAAAATAAACACATCTTGTTGTATTTGTATAAATATGACTGAATTGAACCCAATAGGAAAGCAAATATTGTCTAATTCAAATAAAAAATACAAATTTGCTCTATATGTTTACTTATTATTTACCAAATTTTCGTGACACATTTTTCCCAGTGATCCTTTTACTAATTGTCAGTTGAAATTTTTGCAGGAAAGTCTCCCGTACACAAAATAAGGTAGGACTACTGTTATGTTTTCAGAGATTTTATATTTTGATATAATCATTTTCAAAACAATACTTTGCATAATTTTCCTCCTTGGGCCTAGAAAGAGCACCTTCATGTAATATTTTGAAGAGATATGTTTATAAATTTTCTTGGTACAAAGACAGAAATAACTGCATGTGACTCTCATTTAAATATTTATTTTCTTCTCTTGCCCTAATATGCATTTAGCAGTTCTTCCAACTACAATTCCCTGTTTGATTGACTTCCCTTTTACAATTAAGCATATTCAAATTGTCCTTTCCAATGAAGGAAATATGCTCTCCCAAGTCCAGACTAAATAGGTATGCTCTGTTCTCAGCCTCCCACATTTATTCTTCTTCAGAATAATTTCTTACAGTTAAAAAGTATAGAACCAGTCAGTGGATATTTTTTTAAACTTTATATTTTTAGTGGACATTAATGCTGCAAGGCTCTTTAAAGGTTAGTGTCCTCCAGAACTCTAATTATACAGATGGGAGATCTGAACTCCCATTACTTCAGTGACCTGCCCAAGATTACATGTCCAAGAGGTCACTGAGTTCTAACTCAACTCAAGCCATCTGTCTGCAGAAACCAAGACTCTGCCAATGTCTTGCTGCCTCTATGAGGCTAATACCCATTCCATTAAACAGAACAACCATGGACCTCCATATGAGTGAGAGCACACATGTATCTTCTGTAGAAAATCTTTCAAGGCCCAGGAGGAGGTAGCCATGCATTTGCTGGCTTAAGAAGCCTTGGGGTCAACTTGGTGGCCCCAACTCAAGCTATTGACACTAAGGCCAGAGACTGTCACTCTTCCCACCCTCTCATGACCTCTTTTGAGGGTGACAGATGAAGGCCCCACTCATGTCAAGGAACTAACAACCGTTCACAACTGGCGAGCATGTAAACTGCTGGTGAGGAATTAGACACTAAAAATGCATTGTCATTGATACAAACATGCCACTTCTGAGAACTGATCTTACAGAAATTATCTCTAAGAAAGAAAAGGTGTATTTAGCATACATTCAAGCCAAAGAGTGCAAGGAATAGTTGTAAACAATGCACTTTCTGATTCATTTAATGAATTCAGGTTTCAGTGTTGTAGGAAAATCACAATACTTTTGAGCATGGAAGCAATATATAGTTTTCCTGATAGGACACATAGAAGATGCAGTCCTATCAAAAAAATAATAACAAGTACTTTAATATGGCTATTAAAATTCAAGATATTGTGGAGGATCTAATTAAAATAATATGCAAATTCCACTGTGTATTAAAATGCCAGGAAAAATACAGCTGAACAAAAACCAACAACATTCTCATAAACCAGTCATTGGTTGAAAATTATATTTTATCAAGTACACCAACCTAATGAAGATAAATCATGCTGATTTTTTTTCATATTTAGGAAATAGAACTCATTTGAGTTTCCAATATTGTAGGAACTAAAAACAATCAGGAAAGCAATTGAACTAAGTAATGTTGGAAATAATGAAAAAATAAAAATATAATCACTTTTATACCCATACATCCTGAAGACAATCAACCTGAAGTAATAATTCTCACAAGAGCACCTGTTCTTCAAGTTTTAGAATCTAAACTTAGAACCTTCTTCATTCTGAGTTTGCAATGAAATATTGTAGTTTTGTGATGTTCTGTATCCTTTTATGATATCCTATCATGAGGAAATTAAAATCATCCATGGGGATAAAAAATGTGTATGACTACTGATTTAAGATGTAATATCACATAGTCAATATATTATTTACAAAAATCCGAGTTTAATTTGGCCATACTTTTTAAAAGTGAATTTAAATTTCTTGATCAGTTAGCTTCTTCGTGGTTCTAAGTGTTAACATCCCTCAGCAAACCTGCCTTGAAATTCTATTTAGTTTTCAAAGCTCTGTCAGCCCAGCTGTCAGCTGATTTTAGTGTTGTAGGCAAATGTATTTAACTTAATTTTGATGAAGTCCCTAGTTCCTAGAATATTAAGAAATCAACTATTTTATTTTGTTTTTTTTTAATTGGGGAGGAAGACTTGATTTAAAAAATTAGGAAAACTCTCAATTTAGAAATTATATGAAATATATTCTAAAAATGGAAAAAAGCTACAATAATTTTAATAATTTTCATTAAACACCTTTTTACTGTACCTTATCTGGCTGTACTTCGTTTGAACAATTAGTTCTATAATCCCCTCTCCTGATTTATCTTCTGTAATGCTATATTGCATTTCTTAATGTGATAATAAACATATAACATGAAATTTACCCATTTAACTATTTTAAGTGCAGAGAATAATATAGTGTTTACTATATATATCTTATTGTGCAACAAATCTCTAGAAATTATTTCTAGAGAAAAAATTTCTATGAAATTCTATTTGCCTTGAACAACAACTCACCTTTTACCTCCTCCCCCTGCCCCTGGAAACTACCATTCTACTTTCTGTGTCTAAAAAGTGGACCACTTTAGATAATGCATATAAGCAGAATAATATAGTATTTGCCTTTTTGTGACAGGCTTATTTCACTTTAGCATTATGTTCTCAAAGTTCATCCATGTTTTAGCATATGACAGAGTTTCTTTCTTTTGGAAGTTTTTTTTTTTTAATTTGTTTCTAGAGAGAGGTAAGGGGAGGAGAAAGAGAGGGAGAGAAACGTCAATGTCAGAGAAACATCAATGTCAGAGAAACATCTATTGGTTGCCTCTCATAGGAGCCCCAACCAGGCACTGTCCCCCGCCCCCCAAGCATGTGCCCTGACCAGAATTGAACCAGTGCCCTTCTGCTTTGCAGGACAATGCTCAACCAATTGAGCCACACTGGTCAGGGCAGAGTTTCTTGTATTTTTAAGGCTGGATAAGGTTCCATTGTCTGTATAGATCACATTTTCTTTGTCATTGATATCTGTCAGTGGACGTTTCAGATGCATCCTTGTCTTGGCTGTCAGAATAGTGCTGCGGTAAACATGGGCGTGCAAATCTTTTTGAAATTGTTTTTCATTCTTTTGAATCTATATACAGAAGTGGGATTGCTGGGTCATATGGTAATTCTATTTTTAATTTTTAAGAAATATTCATACTCTTTTCCATAGCAGCTGCACCATTTTACTTTCCCACCAACAGTGCAAAAGGCTTCCAAATTCTCGATATCCAAACTTTTAGCGTCTCTGAGCCACAATGGAAGAAAAGTTGTCTTGGGCCACACATTAAATAGATTGCAACACGTAATCACAAAAATACCTCGTGATGTTTTAAGTGAATTTATGATTTTGTGTTGGGCCACACTCACAGCCATCCTGGGATGCACGTGGCCTGAGGGCGGCAGGTTGGACGCCCCTGCTCTACAACTTTGATAAAACTTGTTATTTTCTGGGTTTTTTTTTTTAATAATGCTGTGAAGTTTTATCTTATTGTAGTTTTGACATGCAATTCTCTAATGATTAATGATGTTTACTATGTTTTCATATACTTGTTGGCCATTTATATATCATTTTGGAGAGATATCAAAGTTTTTTTGCCCATTTTTTAAAACTCATATGGTTTTTGTTGTTGAATTTTAGGATTTCCTCAATTTTTCTTGTTATTAACATTTTATCAGATATATGGCTTTTAAATATTCCTTATTATTCTGTAGATTGCCTTTTCACTCTGTCGTTTGTTTCCTTTACTGCATCAAATTTTTACATTTGGTTTAGTACCATTTGCCTATTTTAGCTTTTGTTGCCTGTACTGTGATGTCATATCAAGATGTCATTGACAAATTCAGTGTTCTGAAGCTTTTTCCCTATGTTTTCTTCAGGAGTTTTATAGTTTGAGGTGTTACATTTAGATTTTTAATCCATTTTGAGTTAATTTTGATGTATGGTGCACCCCAAGGGTCCTACTTTATTTGTCTGCATATGGATGTGGAGCTTTCCCAGCACCGTTTGTTGAAGAGCTTGTCCTAGCCCCACTGTGTAAACTTGGCGAGCTTGTTATAGGTGCTTTGACATACATGTGATGGTTTATTTCTGCATTCTCTTTCTATTCCATTGGTCTTTATGTCAGTAACATACTATTTGGATTTTCTGTAGCTTTGTAATATGGTTTGAAATAGAAAGTGTGAGGCCTCCAGCTTTGTTTCTCCTTCTAAAGATTGTTTTGACTATTCAGGGGTGTTTTTTTTTTTTTTTTTTTTAGATTTCATAAGAATTTTAGAATTTTTTTTCTATTTCTTCAAAAAAATGTTACTGGGATTTTGATAGGGATTGCATTAATCCACAGGTCACTTTGAGTAATTTTAACAATGGTGAGTCTTCCAATTCATGAATATGGGGTGTCTCTGCATTTATTTGTGTTTTCTTTGATATTTTCAGCAATATTTCTTTTCTTTTCTTTTTTTTTTTTGCTTTTCTGTGAACAAGTCTTTCACTTCTTTGGTTAAGTTCATTGCTAAGTATTTTACTGTGTTTAATGCTATTGTAAATAGGATTTAAAATTTTTCCTTTTTGGATTACTCATTGTTAGTGTATAGAATTGTGGCTGTTTTGTGTGTGTGTGTGCTGGTATTGTATCCTGTGATTTTTCCAAATTTTAGTAGTTCTAATATGTTTTATTTTTTGTGGACTCCTTAAGGGTTTTTCTACATATAAGGTCATCTCATTTGCAAACAGAGATAATTTTCTTCTTCCTCTCCAATTTATTTGCTCTTTATTTTTCTTTCCTGCCTAATAGTTTCAGTTAGGGATTCCAGTACTATATTGAATAGAAGTAACAATTGATGGAATCCTTGCCTTGTTACTGATTGTTTTCAGTTTTCACCATTGAATGTGGTGAGAGCTGTGGATTTGTCATATATGACCTTTATTTTCTTGAGGTACATTTCTTATATACCTAGTAGGTTAAGAGTTTTTATTATAGAATAATGTTGATTTTTTTAATGCTTTTTCTGCGTCAATTGAGATGACCATGTGGTTTTTGTCCTTCATTCTGTTAATGTAGTATATTACATTGACTGATTTTCATATGTTGAAATATCCTTGCCTCTTGGAGATAGACCACTTGATCATGGTTTATGATCCTCTTAATGTGTTCTTGAATTTGGTATTATGTTTAGAGTTTTTGCATCAATATCCACTAGGGATATAGGCCTATAATTTTCATTTTGAGTAATATCCTTGTCTGATTTTGGTATGAAGGTAATGCTGGCCTCATAAAATGAGTTTTGAATTATTCCTGCCCCTTCAGTGTTTTGGAAGAGTTTAAGAAGAAATTCTTTTTTTACATGTTTGGTGGAATTCTTCAGTGAATCCTTTTTGTCCTGGGCTCCTTTTGTTGTTTTTAGGTGCCTTTTGATTATTGACTCAATCTTACTATTTATAGGTCTCTTTAGAACTTGTTTCTTCTTCATGAATCAGTCTTGGTAGTTTTTATGTTTATAAGAATTCATTCATTTCTTTTAAGTTATTCAGTTGGTTTCCACTAGTTGTTCATAGTAGTCTCTTATAGTCCTGTTCATTTCTGTTGAATCAGTTGTAATGCCTCCTCTTTGTTTCTGACTTTTGTTATTTCAGTTATCTTTCTTTTTTTATTAGTTAGTTTAGATAAGATATTTTCAAATTTGGTTTTGTTTAACACCAACTCTTAATCATTATTATTTTCTTCCTTCTGTCACCTTTGTGTTTAGTTTGTTCTTTTTTCTAGTTCCTTGAGGTGTAAAGTTAAGTTGATGATTTGAGCTCTTTTTGTTTTTTCTTAACGGGGGCATCTAGTCCTGTAGATTTCAGACTCCATACTGCTGTCACTGCAGTCCATATGTTTTGGGGAGTCCTGTGTTTTTATTTTCATTTATTTAAAAATATTTTTTAGGATCTGTTCTTTAACCCATTGATTGTTCAAGAATGTATTGCTTAATTTCCATATATTTGTGAATTTTACAGTTTTACTTTGATTTCTACTTTCATTTCATTGTGGTCATAAAACAAATCTTGATATGATTTCAGTCATCTTAAATTATCTTTTTTGTGACTCCACCTGTGATCTATCCTGGAGAATATTCTGCATGCATTTGAGAAGAATAGATATTCCGCTGCCCTTGGATAGAGTGTTATGTGTGAGGTCTATCCAGAAAAAGTCCAGCCATTATTAATATAATGAGAACGGTGTGCATAACAACGATCTAACCTGGCAGCCAAGGAGAGTGGACTGGAATGTGCATGTGTGAACAATGATGACTTCACTGTACTAGTGAGTGGGGGCAGTAGACATCACTGGGTGAGCATGTGTACTGTGTGGCTATCACATTCAAAATGAATGAGCAAGTAGAGCGACAAATATGCATCAAATTTTGTGTTAAGCTTGAACATTCCTCCGCGGAAACTATTCGGATCATTCATAAGGCTTTGGGGGATGATACAATGAGAGCAGTGCAAATAAAGGTGTGGCACAAATGCTTCAAAGATGGTCGAGAATCTGTTGAAAGTGATCTACATTCTGGAAGGCCTGCAACAGCAGAACACCTGGGAATGCTGAACATGTACGGGCTGCAATCAACAAAGATGGGCGACTGACAGTGCGAGAACTGGAAGCTGATCTGAGAATTCCAAAAGCTATTGTGTCAAGATTTTGATGCAGGATCTTGGCATGAAATGAGTTGTGGCAAAATTCATTCCACAGCTTCTGCTACCAGAGCAGAGGGAGCATCATGCTGTAGTTGCTAATGACTTGATTCAAACTGCTACCAATGAGCCAGATTTCCTCAAGAAGGACATAACTTTGAAGGGGACTAAGGTATCATTGTCCTATGTACAATGTTCCTTGCATCTTGTATCTTCTTAACTAAATGTCTCTATTTTTCATATTGCATGGCTGGATACTTCCTGGACATACCTCATGTATACCTGTTAGTCCAACTGTCAATAGTGTTGTTCAAGTTCTCTGTTCCCTTATTTCTACTATCTGGTTAACATATCCACTATTAAAGTGGAATATCATATTGAAATATTCCACTGTTATTGTGTTACTGTCTTTCTTAAGTTCTGTCAGTGTTTACTTCATATATATGGGTACTCTATATACTATATTTACTTCATATATATGGGTATACAATCCACTTGGAGAATTGACCCTTTTATTATTTTATAATTTTTTTATTTGTCTCTTATTACAGTTTTTGACCTAGTGTCTATTTCGAATGCTACAAGTATGGCCATCCTTGCTTCCTTTTGGTTACCATTTGCATGGAACATTGTTTTCCATCACTCACGTGCAGCCTATGTATGTTTTTACACCTAATGTGAATCTCTTGTAAACAGCTATATTGCATTTTATAATCACTTTTTAACTTTCTTTCAGATAGGATTCATAGGTACCCTAAGTACCTTAAGCCTTTTTAAACATCGTGAAGAATAACTTAGGTCTCCTTTGAGTGAATAACTTTACCCATTTTTAAATGTTACAGATCAAGTAACACAAATTTCAAGGACAGGAAAGACCTTTATTACTCTAGTCATGAAATCCATTTGGCTGTAAGATCTGCTTCCCTAGCAGTGAATACAAATGTGTACCAGCCAGGAAGCATTAGTAGATCACAAAGCCTGACATAACGAGCAAGCTATTCACTTATGCAAATTGGACTAAATTGATAGAATAAATTAAAGCCAATTTTGTACTCAACAGTTTTTTTAAGGGAGGCATTGCATAATTTAAATTTGCTTATTTCTCCTTTATTAATACCATGACATTATATTTTAAATCAACTTGATCAAAAGTTTGATTTTTAGTATGTTTATTTAATAAGACATTCAAATATGTGTTAGCACTAAGCCAAGCATAATGCAAATGAGGATATGTAAATGCTAGATACAAATATTGCCCTCACTGAACTTATCTGGTGGAAGGGAACATGTGTAACATTAATGCATGCTGTGGTAGAAATAGGTCCATGTTAGTAGCACAAAGTAAGGGGACACTCACATAAATATGATAAGAACATCCATCTGCATAAATATATTGGCATGCATTCTTTCCCAATTGTATTCTAAACAAGCTAAGACACACAAACACATATGTACACATATGTACACACAAAACAAAAGCCATAAGGCAGACTTCATCCTCTATGGGCCATCTCCATCAGGCCAGGCAAGAACCTGATGAACCTACCCCAGAGTAACACACCCTGTAGAAGGCTGCTGATCTTAGCTCCTCTTCTTCATCTTGCGTTCCACAGCCCAGGTTCCCAAGGTTAAATTCCCTACCTGTCTATACACACAAAGAGAACTTCATATGTATGTATCTTGACAAATTTATAAAGTTCTGTTTTTCCGGTAAATTATCAACTTATGCAATTGTTAAAATAATATAAAATATCTGTATACTATCATATCCTTCTCAGTGCACCTTACCTTTGATTGACTCATTTAGTCTTAAATGAAATACTGGTATCATGGGAGTGGATCCAATGCAAAGAGGCTCAAGGAAATGGTTGAGGGTGAAGGAGCAATTATCTGTCTTAATTTGGAAGTGCTTACCTAGTAATGTACAATTACCAAAAGCAGTATAATCCCCACTGAAAATTGATGAATTGTATTATCTGTAAATAATGCCTTAAACAAAAAAGAGGAAAAAATTAAATGACTCTGTTTTTGAAAAATGTTGTGAATTCCCCAGAATAGTACATTCTCTATGGAAGAGCAGGTGGTTTATTTCAAATCAAAAAGAAGGGATGAAAATATATATATTTATTCTTCAAAAAGCTAAAATTTCAATGAAATCTTTAAATCTCTAAATAATAGTTGACATGTGGAATTTTTTAAATGTTCTGTGAAAATCTAGATGTGCTGTCCATGCCCATCCATACTGTCGCAAAGGATAAAATTTACTTCTTGTTTATGGCTGAGCAGTATTCCATTGTGTATTCCAGTAGTGTCCCATAGTTCTTTTATCCACTCATCTACTGATGGACACTTGGCTGCTTCCATATCTTGGCGATTGTAAATAATGCTGCAATGCGCATAAGGGTGCTTATGTTCTTGGGAATTAGTGTTCTGGGTTCCTTCAGATATATTCCCAGAAGTGTGATCACTGGTTCAAAAGGTAGATCCATTTTTAATTTTTTGAGATATCTCCATACTGTTTTCCACCATGATTGTCTGCATTTCCACCAGCAATGCATGAGGGTTCCCTTGTCTCTTCATCCTCACCAGCACTTATTGTTTGTTGATTTATTGATGAAAGCTATTCTGACAGGTGTGAAGTAATATCTCACTGTCGTTTTAATTTGCATTTCTCTGATGATTAGTGACGTTGAGCTTCTTTTCATATGTCCATTAGCCATCTGTATATCCTCCTTGGAAAAGTGTCAGTTAAGGTCTTTGCCCATTTTTTAATTGGGTTGTTTTTTTGGTGATGAGTTTTGTAAGCTCTTTATAAATTTTGGGTATTAACCCTTTATCAGATGTATCAGCAAGTATGTTCTCCCATTCTGTGGATTGTCTTTATTTTGTTGATGATTTCCTTTGCTGTGCAAAACTTTTTAGTTGGATGTAGTCCCACTTGTTTATTTTTCTTTTGTTTCCCTTGCTTTAGGAGATATATCTGATAAAATATTGCTACAAACAATGTCTGATATTTTACTGCCTATGTTTTCTTCTACTATTGTTATGGTTTCAGGTCTAACACTTAAGTCTTTAATACATTTTGAAATTATTCTTGTGTGTGGTGTAAGAAAGTGGTCTATTTTTATTTTATTTTTTGCATGTATCTGTCCTATTTTCTCAACACTATTTGTTGAATAAACTATCTTTAGCCCATTGTATGTGCTTGTTTCCTCTGTTGAATATTAATTTACTATAAAGGTGTGGGTTTATTTCTGGGCTCTCTATTCTATTCTATTGATCTATGTGTCTTTTTTTTTATGCCAGTACTATGCTGTTTTGATTACTATGGCCTTTTAGTACAGTTTGATATTAGGTAACATGATTCCTCCAACTTTGCTCTCCTTTATCAAGATCGCTGTTAGGATTTCAGTCATATGTGGAATCTAATGAACAAACTGAACTAACAAGCGAAATAGAGACAGAGTCATAGAGAGCAGGATGACAGTAAGGGAGAGGAGGTTAGGGGTGGAGGAACTGAGCGAAAAAGCAAAAAGGACTCATGGACATGGACAGCAGTGTAGTGATTGCTGGGGGGAAGGGGACATAAGAGGACTAAATGGTAATGGAAAAAAATACAATAAATATTGAATAAAAAATAAAAATAAAATTTCTTTGTGAGTGAACTGTACTACTTGGTAAGATATTCTGAAAGGCAAATGTGTTCCTTACATTGAGCATATTCAGATAAAGAAATGGCCTGTAACTCTCTATTGCTGAGGTGAAAGGTGGTAAATAATTATCAACAGCATTTAGTTACATTTATAGACTACTTGCTTTTATGATACACTAACTACATTCTGATCACCCATCTTAATGAATTTTGAGATAGTCTTAAATGCCAAGACATCACTTTGCAAGAAGAATATTTGGTCTCCTGGAGAAAAAAAACCTGTTTGGTCCACCTTCAGATCAATGCATTATATTCATTTAAAGATTGCCTGCAAGTTTAAATTCATAATCCATCTCTCTCATAGGTGAATCAGGTGTAAGAAATCGAAAGCTCGTCAGTGCTATTGCTTTTTCATCTTTCCCGCATCTAAAATGGTAGCAGTCAGCAATAGCTCCCCCTCCCCAAAATGTTCTAGTTCCACCTGGGTTTTCTTTTTTAATAACAAGAAATACACTGTTCTTTCCAGGAATAGTACTTTAGTATCATGTTTTAAATCTATTTGTCCTATGATATTACTAAGGATACATTTATTTAACATGCTATCCCAACATGTACTGAACAGTAGGAATTCATATTCATCATTAGTCCTTTCTCCTTTTAATCATTATTACTTTGTTTCAGAAATTATACTGTCGTTAATTCCAAAATCATCGTGGTCACAATAAGGCCTGAACCCAAAGCAACTGATTCGTACCTGGAGATAGAACTAGCTCATTTGTCTAACGTAAGTATCCTTCACTTGCTTTTAGAACGTATCTTTTAAAGAACATTAACAGTCATACTTTTTACCAATAAGACCAGAACACATTTCCTAAGCTTTTTAGAGTTGCAAATGTGTTATAAAGATACATATTTATAGAAATGAAATACCACATTATTCTATGCTTTTTCTCATGCTACAATTCTCTTCAGTTTATCTGAGATAACAGCAAAGCATTTACCAGTGTACACATCTGTACTGTGCTCTGAGCTAGACAGTGGGGGAGACCGAGATGAACACGTACCTGTCTCACCAGGCGGTGTGGAAGACCGCCATGTAAATACACAGACTGAATGCAGCGTGGGGCAAAAGTAGGTTTACAGTTGTTCATATGGAAATAATACAATAATTAATAAACAATAAAGAAATCATAGACACAAAACACAGTATGGTGATTCCCAGAGGGAAAGGGTGGGAGGAGAACTAGAAGAGGCTATTGGGGGAGTGAATGGTGATGGAAGGAGACTTTACTTGGGGTGGTAAATACACAATACAATATGCAGATGATGTATTTTAGAATTGTACACCAAAACATATACAATTTTGTTAACCACAGTCACCCTAATAAATTTGATAAATAATACAAGAACAAACTCTATGTTTCACCTACTCATAACTGTAAACCTACCTTTGCCTACCCTGCATGCACGAAGCAATAGAAGTCGCAAACCTAAGACAATGGGGAGTGGTTAGCTCCAGGGTAGGAGAGTCGGTGGGCAGCGTTGGAAAGTGCTAAGCTGGAGGTCAGAAACGGCTCTTTATAACTGCCTGTGTGCTCCAGCGATCTAGATCTAAATCGCCCATTTCAGAACGACCACAACCCTCTCTCAAACCCATCCACTTGTGACAGAAATTCTTTGGATTGTGTTCAGTCCTTATGTAGATATTTAAAATACATAGCTTATCCTTTATATATTCACTTTGAATACTTAAACCATTGATGAATTGGGACAAGGAAGGTGATTCCCACTAAGGCTTTCCTCATTATACTCTTATACATCCCATATTAATGTGAGCCAGGCTGGTGTGTTGCACTTGCACAGGATTTTTGTTTATTCCTTGCAAACTTTCTGTGAAATTGATTTTTTACATACAAACAGCAGAAGCACAAGGTGAGTGTCATTTTCCCAAATTGATATACTTAGTGAATGACATAATGGAATTTATAATCACATTCATTGTTTTACAAAACCCATCTATTTTCTGCTATTTAAAAATTTCTGATATTCTCTAAAAAAAAATCAGCCTTGATTTTATTTAAAAATAACAATTATCTTCCTTGTAAACCATTTTTTACTAAGCTGCTTCAGGCTTCCTGATGTTTAATGAAAACCTCATATCTCTCAGCAATAGCTTTTTTTAATTAATTTATTTATTTTTATTCAGTTACAATTGTCTGCATTTTCTCCCCTTCCCTCCTCCCCACCCCAGCCAGTCCCACCTCCCTCCCCCACCTCTAGCCTCCCCCTTGATTTTGTCCTTGTGTCCTTTATAGTAGCTCCTATAGACCCCTCTCCCCACTCCCCTGTGACTATTGTTACAAAAATCATAAGTAATATTTAAACTATGAGGTCCTTTCCTACTGCTGCCATCCTGATCCTATCAAAGTGTGAGAATGTGTTTCATCTCCTTGATAACATCTACTTACTCAAACCTTAAAGTAGCCACAATCTCATCACTGCACTGAAAATTGGGAAATAATTTTAACACTCTTTTGACTAAGGAATTTATTTCTTTGTGTGTTCAAAATTTGTTATAAAATATTTATTTTCTTATTTGTGTTTTTATTGTTTAGCATGGTAATGTCTATTCAGTTATAAGTATTGATGAAAAATAGTAAGAGATACTAATTCCATGAATTGCTTACTGTAAAAGTAATAGTGTCGGAATGCATTTCATGATCCATATTTCTTATAAAGAAAGCACCCTATAAATGAACAAAACTCTCATACATAAAGATACAATTCTCATTTAGAATTTAAAGACCATGTTAATTAAATGATATTTTGTCATAAGTTAAAAAAAGAATACTTCAAAAATAGTGTTGATGAAACAGTCTCACAATTTAAATTCAATAAAATTATTTTAAATTATTAAATTTAAGCTTCGAGCCAAGCTCTTCTCTTCTGGAGGCTTACTTGGACAGCCAATTTACACAAGAGGTGAAGCATGTAAAAAATACTTCCTGCATATGGAAAATGATTGCACAGAGAATACACCTATTAAGCACCAGCTAGATAATGGAGTGCAATGCAAGTCAGACTCTAAGGAGGGTGAGATAATTTTCAGAAGTCCCTTAGAATTAATTGTCTTTCAGTGTTTTGAATGAGTTGACCAGATCCCTCAAACAATACTATATCTGCTTCAGAAGGCCTAGGTTTAAGAGAATATAGACAAATCTATTACAAAATAGGCGGGAGGAGGAGAGGTTTACACTGGAGAAGAAAAGGCTGCGAAGTGTTCCTGCCCATGTCCACACCCCCGTGCCTCACCTGCCTGTGCCTGCCCTCGCGGCCACCCAGTTAACAACCTCACGGCACAGCCTCTCACGCACTCCCTCTTCCACATACACCCATTGCACCGTTCCATGCGCAATACATACGGTCCTTAATGCTGTACTCCTTTGCATTTCTAATGCTTGTTGTATGTATACTTACCATTCAAATTAGATTTGGGGAATGCTTTATTTTTCCCTGAGGGAAGGAATATGTGGCTGATTTATTGAGTATCTTAATATTTATTACCAGTCTTGTAAAGAAATGCTCTAACACAAATCAAAGCCGAGAAGACAAACAATCCAATTAAGAAGTGGGCAAAAAACCTGAGTAGACACTTCTGCAAAAAGAACATACAGAGTGCATGTAGACATATGAAAAAAATGCCCAACAACACCAATCATCAGAAAAAGTTCAAATTAAACCTCAATGAGGTATCACCTCACACCTCTCAGAATGGCTGCCATCGATAAATCAACAAACAACAAGTTCTGGCGAGGTTGTGGAGAAAAGGAAACCTTAGTGCATTGTTGGTGGGATTGTAGTCTGGTGTAGCCACTGTGGAAACAATGTGGAGTATCCTTAAAAAAATAAAAATAGAAATGCCTTTTCAACCAGAGATTCTACCACTGGGAACGTATCTGAAGGATCTCAAAACACCAATATAAGAAATAGATATATATACACCCCTATGTTTATAGCAGCGCTATATGCAATAGCTAAGATGTGGAAACAGCCTAAGTACCCAACAGTAGATGAATGGATAAAAAAGCTGTAGTACATTTACTGAGTGGAATACTATGCAGCGGTAGAAAAAGAAAAAAAACTCCTATATTTTGCAACAGTATGGATGAACCTGGAGAAAATTATGCTAAGTGAACTAAGCCAATGAGTGAAAGAAAAATACCACATGATCTCGCTTATATGTGGAATCTAATAAACATAATAAACCAATGGTCAAATAGTGCCAGAAGCTTAGATACATAAAACAGACTGACAGCTGCTGGGAAGGAGGGGGGATGAAAGATGGTGAAAGGATTAACCAAATAACATTCATGCGTGATCCGTAGACACATACAACAATATGCGGTTTAGCTTGTGTTGGGAGAAGGAGGAGCTCAGTGGAGGCGGGGAAAGGACGAAAAAGTGGGAACAACTGTAAGAGCATAAACAATAAAAATAAAACTAAAAAAAAAAGAGAGACAGAGAGATGTCCTATATACTAATTTTAGTGTATTTCCATTGAAGAGATAATCTAAAGAGCCTATACTGAAATGTAATAGTCCACTAAAATATGAAGAAAAGACATCTTAAATATGAAAATTGAAATTGATTTAAAAAGCTAAAATTTCATCATAATTATAATTATATACATTGAAATGTATCATCATTGTTATTGCCTTCAAAATAGAACTATTTTATATATGACATATTTCTAATATTAAATCAGCCTACTTTCACCAATTTTCTGTCAAAATTATCTGCTATACTTTTCTGAGCTTAGAAAAGGATAATGACTTGCAAATTATATCTGTTTCATATACCATGTGGGAAAAAAGGAAGAATGGGAATTAATAGTTATAACGAGTCTAGGGGAAAACCTGTTCAATTTTTCCAAAGGAAATGTGTTCTTTTAAAAAGCTTTTTAACACATAACATTTAAAGTGTGTTAAAGACATGAAGGCCTTTGGGAGCTGGGAAAAATTGGTACTAGAATATGGAATTTTGAAATTCTAAATTGTATTTAGTCAAGTCGGTTGCAGTTTTAACAATCTTATAAATAATTAATAGTCCATATGCTATCCTGAGATTTTTGGTTTATGGCTTTATCATCATGACCTATAGAATCAGGGTTTGTGGTCTTTAGCGCTTAGGGATAACAACTGGTTCCTTCGAAGAAATACCAAATTTGCTTTTCCCAGAAAATTAATTTTGTTTTTCATTTAATATATTAACTTTTCTTTAGTGTGACATTGTTAGACTCTCTAATGCATAAGGAAATTTAAAAATTGTATTTAAAGTTGTTATTGAGACCTAGGTAAGTATACTAGAATGGACCTACACATACACCTACCCACCACGAGGATGCCTGGGGTCTGACAGGTCTGAGCCTGCTGTGACTTTTTACGGTGGATAACAGCCCTATATTTAAAAATTAGAAGAAGAAGAAAGTACATGATTTTAGTTATTTGTGCTTTATTAACTTTGCAAGCTCTAAAATGCATTACGTTTCCAATTGAAAAGTCCTTCTATGGTTCCATTTCTAGTGGAAAGATGGAGTGGACGGGGCTGGCCTGCAGACTCTGCAGTCTAAACTGCTCCCTTTCAGGGCCCAACAACTCACCAGGTTTGTGGGTAGTTCCCAACGTGGTCATATTCATGAAAGATCTCATGAGGATTTGGACTGGGTGTTTTTTTTCAATATTTGCTTGCATGTTAGTAGGGTCAATCTAACAATTTAAGGAGTTTGTTTTACATGCATGAACTAAAATTAATCATGGGCACTAGTGGAAAACACAATGGAAGACTGAAGTGAATATGCTTGTTAACACTAGATGCGCATGGAAAGCAATGAAAAGAGATTCCAGCATTCATCAGTGGGTATTTTCATGACTATCAAAGGCTGATAACAACATAAGGAATTAAAAATCACTTGACAAAGCTTAAAGCCTGGTCTATGCATCTGTAATTTGTACAAAGGGATGTTTGTCTCCTTTACTTTTTAAATTATTTTCTGCCCTTGGTTTTGTCCATGTGGAAGAGCTTTCCAATGTTTTGCCTATGGAAAGCTCTTCGTAACTTTTACAGGAGAGCCATGAAATGCTAACCAGACAAGCAGAGTGATGCGCTACCAACAGCTGGAATTGAGAGAAAATTGTTCTCTATGTACAGTTATTTTTTTAGGGGGCATGTCCTAAATTCTAAATTTCAGTAAGCATTCTTCTCAATTCATTTCAAATTCAGTTTAATTTTATTCATAATACATAGCTAATATTCTTCAAAAATTTTAGAATAAGTGTGCTATTGTTGGAGCAAGTGTTGGCAAACATTTTCAGTTAACAATCAAAGAGTAAGTATTTTAAGTGTATGAGCCATGGTGGTCTCGGTCCCATCTACTTACCTGTGCTGTGGTAGTATGAATGCAGCCATAGAAAACATGTAAACAAATGGGTATGAATGAATGTATAGATTATACATTTTATTTTCAAAAATAGGTAGCACTTAGGAATAGGCATAGGACAGCAAAGGGGGGAATTTGAGACAACTGTAATAGAATAACTATTAAAAAATAATTGAAAAATTTAAAAAATAGTAGCAGGCCAGATTGGTATCCTAGTCTGAGAGGTTATCAATCCCTTTATAGTAAACAGAATAATAGCCCCCAAAGATATTCACATCCAAATCCCTTGAACCTGTGATTATGTTATGTTACGTATAAAAAGTGACTTTGCAAATGTCATTAAAAGTAAGGACATAGAGTCTTTAGGGTTTTCTATATACAATATCATGTCATCTGCAAATTATGACATGTCTGCCTTTGCGATTTGGCTGCCTTTTACTTTTCTTCTTGTCTCATTGCTGTGACTAGAACTTATAGTACTATGTTGAATAAGACATGTGAAAGCAGATATTCTTATATTGCTCCTGATCTTAGGGGAAAGGCTTTTAGTTTGGGGCCATTGAGTATGATGTTGACTGTGGGTTTGCCATATATGGTCCTTATTAGACTAAGGTCCTTATTATATGTTCCCTTTATTACCACTTTGCTGAGAGCTTTAATTATAAATGGGTGTTGGGTTTTATAAAATGTTTTTTTCCTGCATTATTGATATGATCATGTGATTTTTATCCTTCATTTTGTTTATGCAGTATATAGCATTTATTGATTTGCAAATATTGTACCAACCTTGCATCCCTGGAATAAATCCAACTTGATTATATTGTATGATCTTTTCAATGTATTTCCAGACCTGTTCTACTAATATTTTGTTGAGGGTTTTGCAAGTTCACCAGAGATATTGGCCTATAATTTTATTTCTTTGCAATGTCTTTATCTGGTTTAGGAATTAGGATAATGCTGGCCTCATAAAATGAGCTTGGGAATCTAATCTCCTCTTGAATTTTTTTGGAATAGTTTGAGAAGGACAGGCGTTAGTTCTTTGAATGTTTGCTGAGATTTGCCTGTGAAGCCCTCTTGTCTGGGGCTTCTGTTTGCCAGGAGTTTTTTGAGCACTGCCTTTTTTAGTTGTCATCAGTTTTTGCAACTGATTCCATTTTTGCAAAATTGTATATTTCTAGAACTATTTCAGTTTTGCAAAATTGTATGTTTCTAGGACTATTTAATTATATTTTCTTACAATCTTTCATATTTCTGTGGTATCAATTTTTATTTCTCCTCTTTAATTTCTGTTTTTTTGGGGGTGGGGGGGGTCCTCTCTTTATTAGTCTGGTTAAAGGCTTGTCAATCTTGTTTATCTTTGCAAAAAACTAGTTCTTAGTTTCATTGATCTGTTTTATTGCTTTTATCGTCTCTGTATCATTTATTTCCTCATCAATGTTTGTTACCTTCTTCCTTCTAATTACTCTGGGCTTTATTTGTTCTGAGCTAGCTCTTTTAGGTGTAGGGTTAGACTGTTTATTTGAGATTTTTCTTGCTTCTTAAGGTAGTCCTGTATTGCTATGAATTTCCATCTTAAGACATCTATTCAGTCAATGGTGTTAGGAAAATTGAACAGGTACATGCAAAAAAAATGAAACAAGACCACCTCCTTACACCATACACAAGAATAAACTCAAAATGGATTACAGACTTAAATGTAAGACTCAAAATAATAAAAATCCTAGAACACATAGGCAGTAAAATGTCAGACATTTCTCATAGCAATATTTTTTTCTGATACATCTCCCAGGCAAGGGAAACAAAAAATAAATAAATAAACAAGTGGGACTATATGAAACAAAAAGTGTTTGCACAGCAAACTATCAACAAAATAAAAAGACAGCCCCCTGAATGGGAAAACATATTTGCTAATGATACGTCTGATAAGGGGTTAATATCCAAAATTTACAGAGAACTTAACACTAAAAAAACACACAAACAAACAATCCAATTTTTAAAAATGGGCAAAGGACCTTAATAGAGACTTCTCCAAAGAGGCTGTACATACTGCCTGTAGACATAGGAAAAATGCTTAACGTCACTAATCAGAGAAATGCAAAGTAAAACCACAATGAGATATTACCTAACACCTGTCAGAATGGCTATCATCAGTAAATCAACAAACAAGTGCTTACTAGGATGCAGAAACAAGGGAACCCTCATGCACTGTTGATGGGAATGCAAATTGGTGCAGCCACTGTGAAAAACAGTATGGAGTTTCCTCAGAAAATTTAAAATGGGACTATCTTATTATCCAGCAATTCTACTTATGGGAACATATCCAAAGAAACCCAAAACATTTATTTGAAAGAACATATGCACCCCCTGTGTTCATCGCAGCACTAATTACAATAGCCAAGATTTGGAAGCAGCCCAAGTGCCCATTCGTAGATGAGTAGATTTAAAAGCTATTGTACACTTACACAATGGAATACTACTCAGCTATAAAAATAGAAGGAAATCTACCTTTTGCTATGGCATACATGAACCTAGAATGTATTGTACTAAATGAAATAAACCAGTCAGAGAAAGACAAATATCATATGATTTTAACTATATGTGGAATATAATGAACAAAATAAACAAACAAAATAGAAACAGACTCATAGATACAGAGAACAGACTGACAGCTGGGTGTTGGGGAGGGGGCCTGGGTTTAGTGCTGGGTAAATTATGTGCATGGATTAAGCAAAAATAACAAAACTCAATATGGTGACTATCAGAGGGAAAGGGGTGGAGGCAGATAAAATTGGGTAAAGGGGGTAATAAATGGTGATGAAAGAAGACTAGACTATTGGTGGTAAACAAACAATAGAATATGAGGTCTGTCTGGAAAAAGTCCAGCCATTGTTAATATAATGAGAATACTTTGTGCAACATTGATATAACCTGCCAGCCAAGGAGAGTGGACTGGAATGCACATACATGAAAAATAACAACCTCACTGTACTAGTCAGTGAGGGCGGTAGACACTATTGAGTGAGCATGCGCACTGTGTGGCTATCACATTCAAAATGACTGAATGAGTAGAGCAAGGAATCTGCATCAAATTTTGCAGGAAGCTTGACCATTCCTCCAAAGAAACTATTTGGATAATTCAGAAAGCCTCAGCTATGGGCAACTAGTGATTGGCAGCTTCATCATGACAACATGCTTGCTCATTCATCATGCCTCATGCTGAGTATTTTGGTGAAACATCAATAACCCAAGTGACTTGCCCCACTACAGCCCAGATATGGCACCCTGCAACTTCTGGCTGTTCCCAAAACTAAAATAATCTTTGAAAGGGAAAAAATATTTCAGACTTTCTATGAGATTGAGGAAAATAAGACAGGGCAGCTAATGGTGATTGGGAGAACTGTGTGAGGTCCCAAGGTGCTACTTTGAAGGGGACTGAGGCATCATTGTCCTATGTACAGTGTTTCTTGTATCTTCTTCAATAAATGTCTCTATTTTTCATATCACATGGCTGGATAACTTCAGGACAGACCTCATATACAAACAATGTATTACAGAATTATACACTTGAAACACTTAATTAACCGATGTAATCCCAATAAATTCAAAAAATACATATATTAAAAAGAAGTATGGACATTGAGATGGGGAAAATATCCTTGATTATCTGAGTAGGTCCAATTTAATCATATGAGCCATTAAAAGTGGACAACCTTTCCCAATAGTTATGGTCAGAAAGAAGCAACATAAAGACTCAGTTGCCACTGCTGACTTTGAAGATGAAGGAAGAGAGCTGCAAGCCAAGGGATATGGTCTCTTCTAAAAACTGTTGCCATCCAGGAAGGAAATGTGCACTCAATCCTGCAACTGCAAAGAACAATACTGCTGATACCTGAATAAGCCTGAACATGAATTTGTCCCCAGGTCCTCCAGAAAGGAGCCCGATTCTACCAATGCTCTGAGTTCAGCTTCTTGAATCTCTTGAGCAGTGACCCAGACCTCTGACCTACAAAAACTTCAGATAATGAGTTTGTGTTTTTCTATGCTGCTAATTTGTGACAGCGGCTATAGAAAACTAGTTACCCTGTATTGGAGCATTGCAAAATTAGTTTCTGGATTATAAAGATATATATGTATACATTAATAGTGGCATTTTGAATCAGCTATACTATAATACTAATAATATATTACTCGATAAAAATCAGTTAGCAACTAGAGATTATAGTTCCTCCTGCTGATTATTATATCATCATTTTAGGAACCTGATAGAAGGAATCATCACCAGACAGGCCAGTGAGAATGGCCATGTAAAGTGGAGGCAGATCTTAGGGAAAGTTACAGGAAGCCCTAAGATAGTACCACCTGGGCAGCCACAAGAAGGGCCTGGTGGAATCGGGTGTTGGAGGTCAGGGACAACTCTGACAATCACAGTTACATTGTACTCTTGAAGCAATTTAGCCGAACTTCTCTACAGGCAGCTGCTAGACTGGAACAGTGAAAAACACCCTGCCAGCCCTTGTCTTTGCCTCAACCACATAAAAGTATTATTAAGACACATTATTCTATCATCTTAACTATAAAAGGGAAAGGCTTAAGGTGTATGTTGTATACATAAAGAATCTAGTTATTTAGGTATTTGTTTCTTAAAGTTACTTTGTACTTCAACTCATAGAAAATACTTGGAGAGGTTTTGTCCCATTTTTTGTTGAGCAATGCACCCAACTCCTGTGCAACCATTGTTACAAATGACTAATCATATATGGGTAAGACACTCTAAGGTATATACCATATTTTGCCTTCTATGATGCACATCCATGTTTTTGTGTGCATTATACATGGGGTTATTATACCCATGTATGTAATCATTATGCCCATGTATAATGCACATCCTTATTTCTCCCTCAAAAATTTGGGCAAAAGAAGTGCACATTATACACAGTAAAATACAAGAATGTGGAGGCAATGATTTTCTTTGTAGGATACACATATGAATAATTACTGATAATGGTTCTACTTTTTACTGTTTCCCGTATGTCAGAAAGTATTAATTGAGAAATAATGTATATTCAGGTTAGTGATATATCTCAGAAATTAGAGAAGCAAGCTGTTACCTCATCCGCAGAAACAGTGTCATCTGTTTAATGTGAGCTACTGAGTAACCATATAGCAGAAGCTGATTAAAATATGTGCCCTCTCCATGTGTTCCCGTGAAATAGCTGCCAGCTCCTCGAGAGGAGCTGTGTGACATGAATGTGACTCGTCCTGATAAAACAATATTCTACATTGCTCACTTCAGTGGCCTTTATGCCTTTCTGGTTTAGTTAAAGCCAGCTCCTTCTTTTCCATCTCCTTGATTTGACGGGTTCCAAATGTGATGCTTTCTGTAGAACCCTTCAAAACCTCATTCAAAAATGTAAATCCATTAAAAAATTCTGTATCTCCATGTTCCTATTAAGTAAGAACATAGAATTGCATTTTCAATGAGGCTCTTTATACTTCATATACCTATCAGCCATCCCCTCAAAAAAAACCAAGAGACTAAGTTTTAGTTACTTAAAAATACTATAATATGGAAAAGTACTTACCATAACCTTCAAAAGAAGTTTGGAAAATATTCAACGGACTATTTCCTGTTGTTGAGTTTCATATTATATCTTTTTCAACGTTGTGTCATTTCCATGGGAAATGTACCACACTTGTAGGGACTGTGAAGCTATTTATAACTTGGGACATAACCCGAAAAGGGTTCCCTCTCGTTGATCATTGACCTGTTGTAGATATGACTATGGAAACATTTACATTTACTAAAATCTTACTTCACCTAGCATGCATTGCTGAGATTTTTTAAATTGTGTTTTCTCAAGTAATTTGAAGATTATAAGTAGATATAAATTAGTCTTTTAGGATCATGTTAGTCATTTGGAACTGTTCTCAAGGAATTCCTAAAATCTATTTGTGCAATTATATAATAATGGTGATTAAACCTTAGTGGAGAAATAAGCCTCGCAAAATCCAGGTCATTTTAATGTAATGCCTTCATGTCTAAAATTTTGAAAACTAAAGAGAGATAATCTAGTGAACAGTCTCTCTCCCATCTACATTCAAAATGTCACTGTGCAATTTACTAGAAGACATGACAGAGAGAATATTCTTGGAATGTCTGAGTCACAACACTGGAAAGGATGAAAAGTTACGGTGAAGTCACTGCCCTTCTTCGTGTCCTTAAGATGCTTTTTCTATTTGTGTGTCTGGCCATCATAGACAAAAGGGTATTTTTGTTTCAAGAGGATTATGAAAAGTATAAGAAAGTTAAGAAGTGCCCAGATTCAGAATTTACTATGGCATATGAGCCCCAAGCATCTGAAAGTCTGAAGAAAAACAAAGTAAATGAACCACATTATTTCTGTTGTGTGTGTTTTGAGCAGTACTTCTCCAAATTTGATGTGGATGAAAATTACTGGGGTGGGTTAGAATGAATGAGCCCAGTTTAGCCCTAATCTCAAAATTCATGGAGCCAAGGAATCTACATTTTTTTTAAATAAAGCAACTCAGTTGATTCTAGAGTAGATCCAGAGAAAACACTTTTTTAAAAAAAATGTTTATTTAAAGCCTTTTGTTTTTAAGGTTGTTCAGTGGAAGAATATAGGATTGGGCATGGATTGGAAGATAAAATTCTGGTTACTTCTATACCTGAGAATGTTAATAGACAGACAAAGGTGTTGGCAGTGTGAGCTTCCATTGGAAGCTTTAGAAAGCACTTTTAATGCATTCAGATATCAAGACTGTATTTAAGATTGCATGTGAATTGAATTTTTCAAAACTTAAAAAAACACCAAAGGTAATAAGAGACACTTGGTCTTCATTCATTTTTATTGTGACTTTACCCTTACCTTTTCTGTAGCTACCTCCCTTCAGACCTCTCTGCTCATATATTGCCTTCCTAGTGAATCCTTCCCAACATACAAAGTTTCAGTCATTCATTTCCCAGCCTTTCCTACTCATTGTGATTTGCTTTTCACCACAACACAGATTACCATCCAGCATATTATGTATGTGCTTGTTTATGGTTTTTGTCGCTCTCCCTTACCCCTTCAGTATAGTTAAGTCAATGAGGCAGGATTGTGTTTTGTTCAGTGTCGTATTACCAGTGCCTCCAAGGGTACCTGGAATGTAATAGGTGTTTACTAAGTGATTTTTGCATAAATAAGTAAATGAATAAAATAACTTTTGATCATCTTTTTTTGCTTTCCTTGCTGACTTCATTAATTTGTGAGTTTTTTTCATAGTGAGATATATTTAAAGTGTTCCATAGGAAAAAAAATAGATTAGAAGAGATTTCTGAAGGAAGAAAAGGATTTCACTATGAAATGTCCTTCTAGAATCATTGAGATCAAACTAGAAAGGAGCCAAATCCTCTATTATAAATAAGAAAAAAAGAAAAGTTGTGCAGACCAAATGAAAAGAGAGAGCCACCCACATAAATATATTGACAAACTTAGTGATATATTTTACCATAAAATAGATATATTGGTTTAGGTTTTTTTTGAACAGAGAAGTAAAAGAAAATAGCAAAGACTGTTAGAGACACTTAAAAGTGGTATATCGGATATTTATGGTAATTAGGAAATTTGGATCATGCTACATTTTTAAAATGTTTAAAAGCTGGAGAGTAGAAATGTTTAACAGGAGTTCAACTATCCTGTTTTTAGATGAAGTCAAGAAAAAAAAAATTTTCTAAAAATGTGTTTTTTAAGAATAGCATGTTCTTCCCAAAAGTTTTCAAACACATGCAGTTTTAAGATTTTCTGTCAATTATATTGACAGCTTTGTAAATTAATGTTCTTTAGCCTACTTCTCTCATTTACCCAAAGATTTTTTTTTAGTTTAATTCATTTCTTGAATCTACTTCTATACCATGACTATTAGCCTCTTGCTGGTAGCATTACAATTTTGCTACTGCTCTCTGTTGAGTTGACCATCTCCTGTTATTGATTTCCTGTAAATTCCTCATAATACATCTTGTAGGAGAGTACCATTGAGAAAAGTACCTGAAAATTATAACAAATGTTTTGCAAGAGGTTTCCCAGTAGAAGCTTTTAGGACTTTTTTTAATGTTTTGGATTAATTTATCATGGGTTTTTTTTGTGTGTGTCCCATCTCACATTCTTATATATATTTTAAATTATTTAATTGTTTTTCAAGTACAATTGTCTGCATTTATCCCTATACCACTCTCCCCCCACCCCAGCCA
Organism: Desmodus rotundus; assembly: GCF_022682495.2. Classification (NCBI taxonomy): domain Eukaryota; kingdom Metazoa; phylum Chordata; class Mammalia; order Chiroptera; family Phyllostomidae; genus Desmodus; species Desmodus rotundus. The sequence goes on from NC_071397.1 coordinate 28,362,157, forward strand.
TCCTCACCTCCTTCCCCTGATTCCAAACCCCCTTGGTTTTGTCTATGTATCCTTTATAAATGTTCCTGAAAACCCTTCCCCACTCTCCTCCCATTATCCCCTCCCACCTCCCTTCTCTTACTCTCAGGTTGTTCTTAATTTCAATGTCTCTGGTTATATTTTGCTTGCTTGTTTATTTTGATGATTAGGCTCCAATTATATGTGAGATCATATGGTATTTGTCTTTCACTACCTGGTTTATTTCACTTAGCATAATGCTCTCCAGTTCCATCCATGCTGTTGCAAAGGGTATAAGCTCCTTCTTTCTCTCTGCTGCGTAGAATTCCATTGTGTAAATATACCATAGTTTTTGGATCCACTCATTTGCTGATGGGCACTTAGGTTGCTTCTAGCACTTGGCTATTGTAAAATGTACTGCTATGGATACTGGGTGCCTAGGTTCTTTTGGATTGGTGTTTCAGAGTTGTTAGGATATAATCCTAGCAGTGGAATTGCCAGGTCAAAAGGCAGTTTCATTTTTAGTTTTCTGAGGAAATTCCATACTGCTTTCCACAGTGGCTGCACCAGTCTGCATTCCCACCAACAGTGCACAAGGGTTCCCTTTTCTCCACATCCTCTCCAACACTTATTCATTTGTTTATCATGGCCATTCTGATGTGTGTGAAGTGGTATCTCATTGTGGTGTTAATTTGCATCTCTCTGATGGCTAGTGATGCTGAGCCTCTTTTCATATGTCTCTGGGCCCTCTGTATGTCCTCCTTGGAGAAGTGTCTGTTCAAGTCCTTTGCCCATTTTTTAATTGGGTTGTTTGTCTTCCTGGAGTGGAGTCATATGAGTTCTTTATATATTCTGGAGATTGCTCTATCCAGGTACTAAGATTTCTCTAATTTGTATATCCTTCTTATCTTTCTAAACTTCAAATATTAAATAATTGACTTAGCTCACAGGCCTACATATTGGTGACTGTATTAGAATGAATATTCACAGAGGGTGTCTGTCTGTTGTGTAGGTCCCAGAATGTATAGAGAAATTCAAGATTGAGTAGTACATCATGGAGTCTATAATGTTCTCACACAGATGTTCTTTTAAATTTTTACAAAGACAAAAAGAGTGAAGCATCTAGGAGATGAAGGGTCAGGAAGGTACAGGATAAAACTGAGGACTGACAAAGGCATGGGATAAGACTAAAAGTGTTTCTCATCTTCATACTTTTATCTGAAAGTGGAAATAAGTTTCTTCAGAGAAATAAAAAGAAAGGGGTATCCCAAATTAAGTTGATATAATATTTATTTTCTAAATTATTCTTTTGTTATAACTTGTTATAAACTCTAATTTTGAGATGTTAATCCTATAATCAAAATCCTGTATTGGTTTATACAGAGATTTTAAGTTTATCTAACTTAGAAAAGGAGTGAACTAGATTTAGAGGACCTGTTCTCTCAGCTTCTTCACTTACACTTAGCTTCTACATTTATGAGATGCATACTCTTACACCCTCCATTGGATATTCCAAGGATAATTTATTTTCTGTAATGTGGTCTGAGCTCTTTTGAACAAATCTCTAGATAAATATAGCATAACTTTGATATAACATTCTAGCAATGTTTAAAATTTCTTAGGAAGTCACAAGCTGTATGAAAATGTGGGATAAAACCAGATAGAGTCCCATATAGCAGAGGAAGAAACCTGTTTGAAATACCACTCCCCTCCACATCCCTTGGACAGCCACATCTGTGTCTCCTGTGAGACCCAGACAAGGACCCATTTCATCTATAAAGCTCACTCTGGCTTACACAGACCATGACACTCTGTCTCTTACGTAGTCAATTATGACTAGTGACATTTATACAAGCATGTCTCTTGTTTTGTTACAGCAACATTCTATGTGTGTGCTCCTCATCAACATCTGTGAGGCCATAACCTTCTTCAGAGGAGTGTTTTATGATAGTTAAGGGGTATGAGCATACTGTAAAAAGAAGGATTCCTACCTTGGATACATGGTCTTTGAAGGATTTTGGAAAATGGTAATGGTGCCAAAATACTGGAGTTAGTCAAATACCCTAATTAAAATGAATAATTAAAAAATGGGGGTGAATTTCACAGATTTTAAAATAGTGAACTTAATTTTTATTTCTAGTGGAATCCTAGAATGGACTCAGAAAACAGCATGTAGAAATGGGGCATTTCACAAAAAGCTTGCCTAGGCTTTTAAAAATGCTGCTTTGCCAGATATACCACCAGGATGACCTACATGTAGACAAGACTGAGGAATGAGGGCTCATAGCGGGCTAACCCTCAGGGAGCGTGTCCACCTCTGGGAAGCAGCCACTCGCCTGTTTCAGGACTGTAACTTTTACCTGCTTTGGCCTATTCATCATATTATCAATGACTTCGTTGGCTGAGAACATATATATCATGTTTGTTTCTTAATCCTGTAATAAAGCAAATTTTGGAAGCAATAGTGAATATGATGGGTGCCCAAATCAGGATTCAAAATCTCCTAAGACCCTGGCTAGGTGGCTAAGTCAATAGGAGTGTCACTCCATACACCAAAAGGTCAGCATGGTGCAGGTTCCATCCCCAGACAGGGTACGTGCCTAAGTTGTGGGTTCAGTCCCTGGTCAGGGTGTGTACAAGAAGCAGCTGATTGATGTTTCTCACGTCTCTGTCTATATATGTCTCTTTATCTCTCTTTCCTCTCCCCTCCCACCTTCCCTCCCACTCCTCCTCCCTCTCTCTAAAAATCAATTTAAAAAGCATATCCTTGGATGACAATTAAAAATAATAATGTAAAAAATTTTAAGAAGCTGAGATTTTAAATATGGGTAATACCTGTAAAGCTCAGAAAGAGACTACCAAAATGTCTGACACAGTGTTATCTTGCATTATTAAGAGATGGCGCCTAAATTGGAGAGGCAATAGTCCTGCTTTGTTCTGTCTGTACAGGCAGGATAAAAGTGGATGACTTCTCTAAACACGTTTATTTTTTTAATTTTTTAATATTTTTATTGTTGTTCAAGTACCGTTGTCTCCATTTGTCCCCCATCACACCCCCCACCCCAGCCACCCTCACCTCCCGCCCTTGATCCTAGCCCCTTTTGGCTTTAACACATATTTAAAGTCTATGCTCCAGGAAATGAGTGACATGAACATGTGAGAACTTGAAGCTAACAGAGTATGTTTAATAGAGAAGACTCTTCAGAAGTAGGATTGGATCTGTAGATATCTAAAGATGTCACATAAAAGAATTATTGAGTTAGTTTCAAAGGGCAAAATACAACATAATGAACACGGACAAGCAGACAGAAAGGAAAAGTTTTCCAATAATTAGTTCTGTTCAAAATGAAAGTACTTCCCTGGATAATCCCTGTGGAAAACTCATTTTATCATCCTGAAGTTCATGGTGGTTACTAAATACATAATTATTAAACCAAATAAAAATCAAGCACTTTTTTCTTAGTTTCATTAGATAGGATCCTACACAAATAAGATCTGCTGATCAACAAGGTTTGTGGTTCAAGTCAACAAACTCTCGTGAAATGGACAACTAATGGAACCATCTCTTGCCTCTAGAAAGCTGATGCACTAGAGGCTGCAGAGGAAGTGGCCGGGGTGATGGCTGCATAATACAGAGTGGTTCACTGTGATTGGCATATTGTAAATTCTTTGGTCTTGTTAAAGGAAACAATGCAGCAATTAATATTTTATAAATAAAATGAAAAAGAAATCATCAAAATGTGGACCTTGTGGTATATGAGAGCATCACTTTCAACTTTCAAAAAAATAAATATAGGTTATGATATTTGGAATAAGTGGTTTTCATGAATAGATTTCATAAAATGGGTCACTGAATCTATGAGAAAGGACATGCACATTTTTAATGCAAAAAAGTGGAGGTGGAAGCTTTAAAGAAATCTTACTACTAAATAAAAAAATCTCTCATTCTGTTTGTATTTCAAACAATCCTATAATTTTTGATGTATGTACTCAAGATACATTTATTCTTCCTCTGTTTATTTTTAGGGTACTTTGAATCCCTATTGTGTGTTATGGGATGACTCAAAAACGTAAGTGACAGATGTTTTCTTACATTACTTTGGACTAAATATTCAAAGCACATTAAGTTATTTTAGCTGCCTGCTGGTCAACAGAACTATGGTAACTTAGAGTGATGCTGTTACTCTCAGAGAGCAAGCATCACCCTTGTTAGACCTGCAGGGCAGCGTGAAGGGTGTGTTTGTGTGTGAAGATGCCATCAGGTCATGTGCTGAGATAGACCTGCATTACCTAAGGTGTAAGGCATGTTGTGATGTGAATTCTTTGATGATTGTTTAAAAGCTCTAATATTTTAAACTCATAGAAGCTCAAAGGTTATTTCAACATTTTGCCTGAGTAATTCAGTTTAGCCCTGTGGAATAAAAGAACAATCTCTGTGGTCATTAGCCAATACATGACTCGCATGACCTTGAATCTATTATCGCAGTCATGCAATATTTATATAGCCCTTCTGAACTGTTTTGTATGAAACACGTAGAGTACCATTTAGTTTTTCTTCATATATTTTATTAATTCATGAAGACAAATGAAAATAATTGCAATAAATAAGGATGAATAATTCTTTCATGTCTTCCTTTGTATAGATAATTATAATATATCTGGTCAAAATTATCTCAATCTGGTAATTCTATAAATTTTAATGTCCTTAAGGTAAGAAATATCCATGAATAAGTCGAAATTGAACTCCTATACTTTAAATACCTATGTAGCTTTATTTCAGTGTAGTAGCCAAGTTTTATTCTGTTTTGTAAGGAGGGGAGATAAGTATCAACAAATCCCAGAGTTCGTACCACCATGGCAGCATGCTGTCAGATAAGGCACTGTGCTGCTGGCTTCTATGCATTCTAAGATTTTTACCGGTGTTCCTTACCCTAAATCTGATCTGTATCTGAGGTGTTACAGTATTACTTGTCTCTGTGCAGTAGTTACTGGAGAGTCCAGAAGAGGGGCATTCTTAAGATTTTTAGGTAAAGAGCAAACCTACTAGCAATGTCCTCATTCCTCCAATACCGATACAATTTAAACTACAGTATTTATGTGGGTGAGGAATCAATGATATTAAGCATAGTTTTTACTGCAGATTCTGATATTCTAGTGATCCTTTTCTATGTACCTTAGTGCCATAAGGACAATCACAATTGCCCTGGAGATAATATGAGCTGGATGCCCTTACTGATGGCAGTATATTTTCTTTTTGAAATAGAAAAAGAGAAGTCCATGGTAGTAAACTTTATGCAAGCTTTCTTCTTTACCAGCAGCCAGAGAAGACTTGGCAGTATATTAAAAAGTACTGTTTAGTATAATACTACACAAATATAATTGAATGTTTTCTACTCAAGAAGAACCTGGCAGTTTACATTCCCGATTATTGCTACTTGCACATCTCCATGAGTAACAAGCAACTTCGATTTAGTTTTATCATCCTTTTAGTGGGCAGTGTGTGCTTCCCAAACAGGGGAAAGTGTTAGTTATTCCGAAATACTTTTAGGACTGTTCAAGAAGAAATAGCATTCCCTGATTTGGGGCCTCTCTTGATTCTTTTCACAGATTGTCTAAGATGTTAAGTTTAGTTTATTAAACAGTTGGCGTTTGAGGTTAGCACTAACTTAGGAATCAATCACATACTACTGTCTCTAACATGTGCTGATAACATAATTCTTATCCATTACAAAGGACATGTCTTAGCTTTACAAAATTTAAGTATTAAGTTGTCCTTGAAGAAAACTACTCAGTGAGAGGAGGTGTGTTCAGCTGTCTTTCAAAGCAGATTATCTCAAGAGATCAGATAGTTCATGTTTTCTTGATGTATCTGAAAAGTGATCAAAAAGCTTTCTGCTGAGACAGAACTTCTGTCCCATCACACTTTTTACCAGACTGTTTCATCATTAAATTGTTTGTCTGGTGAGTTTCAAACAATGAAAGCAAAGACAACTTTATTTCCTTTCTTCACATCTGTTCTCTTTCTTTGACCATGTTCATGTACACAACAGTTTTTATCGACGCAACGATTTTAAATTTGAGTTTACATTTTGAGCTATAGTTAATAGTGAAATGATCTGGCTATTTCTTTTTAATATAGAAAAGGGTTGACTTAAATCATGTTTTCAGGATTGTAGTTATAAAGTTGAAATTAGAAGTTGTCTTTTAATTTTGGTGCAAGTTATCAAATTGCCTTACTTTTAAATTATTTAAATTAATTATTAGTTATAAAAGTAATACATGAGTATCTTTTACTGGTTAAGATTTAAAACATAGCTGCTAAGGGAAAAGGCTCCAGTAATCATCACCACCTCGGGTCTCCACAATCCCCCATCTCTCCAAGGTCACTTCTGTTTATATTTATTTGGTATGTATAATTTGAGGCACCCACTTGCATTGACATGTGTCTGAAGCCACAGAGATTAACACTGCCTTTACGTACACATTACCCTACTCTATGTGGCATTTGGCATCCTCAATTTTAATATTAATATTTATTTTTTTCTTTTTTAAAAGTTTTTTAATTTAAATTTTATTTTTCAATTACAGTTTACATTCAGTATAATTTAATATTAGTTTTAGGTGTATTGCATAGTGGTTAGACAATCATATATTTTACATTCTCCCCCTGATATGCCCAGTGCCTACCTAGCACTGTACATAGTTATTACAACATTATTGACTATATTCTTTATGCTGTACTTTACATCCCTGTGACTATTTTGTAACCACTAATTTTTACTTCTTAATCCCTTCAGCTTTTTCACCCTCCCCCCAACTCCTCCCCTCTGATAACAATGTTTTTTCCTCTGTTATCTATGAGTCTGTTTCAGTTTTGTTTGTTTGTTTATTCTTTTTTTATTGTTTTTCTATTACAGTTGTCCAAATGTTTCCCTATTGCTCTCCCCTGCCTCACCCAGCCCCCTTAGATTCCACATATAAGTGAAATCATATGGTATTTATCTTTCTCTGTCTGACTTATTTCACTTAGCATAATACCCTCTAGGTCCATCCATGCTGTCTCAAATTATTTCACTCTTTTATGGCTAAGTAACATTCCATTGTACATATATACCACCACTTTTTTATCTACTCATCTATTGACAGGCACTTGAGTTGCTCTCATATCTTAGCTATTGCAAATAATGCTGCAAAGAACATAGGGGTGCATATATTCTTTCAAATTAGTGTTTTGGGTTCCTTTGGATAAATACCCAGATGTGGGATCACTGGATCATAAGGCAGTTCTATTTGTAATGTTTTGAGGAACTGCCACACTGTTTTCCGTAGTGGCTGCACCAATCTGCGTTCTCACCAACAGTACATGAGGGTTCCCTTGTCTCCTCATCCTCAACAACATTTGTTTGTTGATATATTGATGATAGTCAATTGATAGGTGTGAAGTGATATTTGACTGTGGTTTTAATTTGCATTTCTCTGATTAGAGATATTGAACATTTTTTCATATGTTCTGTTTCATATGCTCTGTTGGCCATTGCATGACCTCTTTGAAATGTCTACTCAGGGCCTCTGTCCATTTTTTAATTGATTGTTTGGTTGATTTTGTGGGGGGAGGGTATTGTGGTATGAGTTCTTTATAAAATTTAGATGTTGACCCCTTATTGGATGTATTATTGGTACATATCTTCTCCCATTCAGTAGGTTGCCTTTTCATTTTGCTGATGATTTTCATTGCAGACTCAAAATCATTTTAGTCTGATGTAGTTCCATTTGTGTATGTTTTTCTTTTGTTACCCTTGCCTGAGCATTCTCAATATCTAATTTAATTATATATTGTGGAAAATTTTTTTAAAGTTTTACTACATATATTTTATTCCTTGTACCTGCTGCATTGTATAGCAATGTTATAATTTGTCTAGTGTTCTCAATATTGATGCTGTTGAGGTGGTTTTCAATTTATTTTATTTCATAAACTCTGCCTCTCTATACTTCATAATACATCCCTCCTTGAGGTTGTCTCTAACCACCAGTTCAAATTGTTTACCCTGTTGTAAAATAGAGTGTTTATATCACCCTATTTTATATTCACAGCATTCATTCCTACTTTCTCATTTATTTTTGTTTGCTTATTGTCTCCCCCACTAGAAAGGAGGCACCATATGAGACATATGTTATCTTATTCACTACTGCACTCTCAATGCCAAGTTGAACATTCAAGACATATTTACTGGTTAGTTATGTACAAGAATGAATTTTTGAATAGTACTATGTTGACCATGTTCATATACATAAAACTTTTATCAATGCAATGATTTTAACATTTTTGTGTTTAAGAATTATTTCCTTTTATCTTTGTTTTATTAATGACATATTTTTAAATAGCAATTAAAAGACAATACTGGAAGTTTTAAGGGAGAATGCATAAACTTGTTACAGTACTAAAGCCATTGTAAACAATTAACTTTATTTCTAATAGTGGTCTACTACTAATAATCCCAAATAAAGACATTTTCTTTTTCTCTGACTAGACAATACTATTAGACAATTTGAAAACGTACTTTTATTCTCTTTGGCTAAACCACTGGTAGGACTTAGAAAATGCTTCACCACAGATGACCCATGAAAAAAATCAGAAGTACTTTGTTCACTTCAAAAATAAGCTTATTTTAGTTAGGAGAAGTGTTTCATTTTCATTGTTTTCTTTTCATGTAACTTACAGAGTTATTTGGGTGATTGATAAGTTGTGCATTCTTTGGGCGACTCTAAATTTCAATTTTGAGTATTGGATCATGTGTGGTTGACTATGTTCCCTAGAAAATCCATAATTCTTTCTGTAAATTAACCTGTGGTCTTTCTTCATGGGTTTTAGTAGCACCATCGGGTGCTATTAGGTCCCTGAAGGATCCTGCTTTATTTCAGAAAATGTTTCAGTTTATACTGCATACATTACCTTTATAAACTTCTTAACTATTGCTAAATAGTTTTGTCAATTCATTTATAACTTATTTGCATATTTGTAGTTGAAAACAAAACTTTCAATGTGGACTTTCACTTCTCTACATTTTAAATCACTTTATTGGAGCTGGGAGTAGCAACAGTCACATCTTGACTGAAATTGACAGCGGCTTATTCTATGTCGAAGTTCAGTCATTTTAAAGTGATTCCTCTCCTTTGCTTCTGCTCTCCTTTTTATTTCATACCGTGAACTTTTCCCTCTTTTTTGTCACTCATATTGGAAGTCACCATTTAATTCACCTCACGATATGATCCCTAGAAAGTAAAAAACTAGCCCCATCTCATCACTCCAAAAGAGTTGTCAGAGTTGTCATTTTCTTGGCTCTTCACGGGACTAACATACCTGTCATTAGAAGGATGAAGTAATACCTTTACAAACATACATGTTAAGAAAGATTTGTTAGCTCTTAGAAGTCCAAAGCAAAATATTACAATTATTGGATGACCAACCTACCCCCTCCAAGTAATAATCAAATGGTAAAACTCTTTGTTAAAGTTCTATTCAAATTGTGCCAGACTGGGGCAACCTAATATGGACAGAACTTAATATTATTACAATTATCACAAAGGAGCAAAAAGAACTAGGAAGAAATCTTGTTGGACACTGAATTTATCCAATAATTAAGATACAGACCTGGCTGGTGTAGCTCAGTGGATTGAGCACAGGCCTGCAAACCAAAGGGTTGTAGGTTTGACTCCCAGTCAGGGCACAGGCCTGGGTTGAGAGCCAGGTCCCCAGTGGGAGAGCATGAGAGGCAACCACACATTGATCTTCTCTCCTTCTCCTTCCCTTCCCCTCTCTCTAAAAACAAATAAATGAAATCTTTTTTTTAAAAGATGTAAGTTTGACCAAGAACAGATCTGTAAAACAGTAATATGACTGATGGTCCACTGTTTTAAGGAACTATATATAGGGAGAGACTTGTGGTTACCTGACATCTTTTCTTGAGCAGCAATGGAAAAGTGAACTTGTATTTAAAATATTCTACATATTAGAGACATGATTCCAGTAGATAACTATTTATACCCTTTCTCAGTGATTCTGTTAATCAGATACAAGATTTCAAAACTAAATTGAAGTGTTATTATATTTATTAAACAGATTGGCCTGTTTAAAACATGTTAAAATGTAACTTACTACATCCTGACAGTCAGTATTTTAAAGAGAAATTATGGTATAATATGACAAACATGTGACGATATTCAGTCTTCCAAATTAACAGTGTTATGTGCAACTGCTAGTGTGTACAATATATGTCCTAACTGTGAATACGTTAATATTACTGGATAGTCTCCAAGGTCACGTTTACTTTTCTGTAATCAGAGTGGTAAGAAATAACTATTTCTGACTAGCATATGATATAATTCTGCCTCAGCAGATATATTTAAAGTCTGTATAAATCCAACAGCAAAAGCAGTTATGTTAAAATTTAGAATTTGCATCTGAACTATCAGAATTCCATGGAACTTGCCATTATTTATTCAGCCCAATGATCAATTCTTTAATAATATAAAACTGTTATGCTTGTATTCCCTTGATTATAGTCACATAACATAAATAAGAATATTAGGGCTTTACATCATCAAAATACTAGTCCTTATAAATTAAAATTTACCCAATCTCCAAACAATTAAATGTCATATCATAGTTAAAAGTAATCATGTCCAAATTCATAATAATTATTGATGTTCAAATTTGGAATGGATACAATTTTTGCTTCTGTAGGCAAAACAACCATGACCTTTTAAAAGTACTGCAAAAAATAATAAAAAACTAATTTTCTGAGAAAATAGCAAATAATTTCAGATTTATTGGTAGGAAACTAAATGGAGACTTCTTTATTTTATTTTATTTTTTTTGCCTTAAGCTGTACATTACTTTTTGAAGTTTTCAGATATGTATAAATGGGCATTCTTTCATAAAGCCATTAGAGTTTAAAATGACTTTGTTTTAGCTTTTTTCCATGGAAATATTTTTTATCTTTTAAAATATTTTAAATTTTCTTTATCTTGTTTTAAATTACATCATAAATTTTTATGCTATTGACTCTAATTTTCTAAAGATATAATCTTGGACTTCTTTGTATATAAACAATTCCTTTTTAACTGATAAAATTTATATAAGTGCCTCTAATATTATTAACAATCCATTATATCCATTAGCATGAGCTATCAAGTTCAAGAAACATTGCAGTATGACTTTCACATATACTCTGAGAGCAAATCTTGAGAGTAAAATGGTACCACAGACGAAGTGTGGGCAAACTATAACCTACAACTTGTGGGACCAATCCAGACTGATACCTGTTTTTGTAAATAAAGTTTTATTGGAACACTGTTATGCCTATTTATTTATATGTTGCTGATGGCTGCTTTCGTCCTCCAACTCTCACATTGAGTCATTGCAGCAGAAGCTTCATGGCATGCAAATCTTAAAATATTTAGTATTTGTTCTTTACAGAAAAAAAAAATTGGCAACTTCTGCCCAGAACAGTGTTTTCCAGCATTTTTCATGTCTTCACGCACATAGAAAATAATTACACAGTATATTGAGGTAAATTAATGAAAATGTTTGCAAGCAGGGTCAGGGTAGGGAACCAAAAGATAAGGAGGTTGAATTCTCTGCTGGTTTTGGAAATTTCTCAGTCATTACTTTTGCAGATAGAGATTCACCTGTAATCCATTTCCTCTTCATCTGGAACTCTAAAGCCTGTTGTTTCCTCTTCTCCTAACCACAAACCTCTCTTTCATGTGTTTGGTTATTTTTTCGCAATGATACATTTTGGAAAAACATTTTAATCTAACATTCAGTTTAATAGTCCTCTCTTTATTTTTATCTATCTTGTTATTTAATAATTTGTAGAGATTTGAGTTTAAAATGTCATTTCTTCTCAGCTCTAGAGTTTCTATTTGGTAATGTTTTCAATCTATTAGATTACTTTTGAGAATTTCCTCTTTTGTATAGTTCTTTTTAAGCTTATGTTTTGTTTATTTTAACTTAGCAGAGCTGTTTTATAATCTGTAGTTGATAAATTCTCTTTGAAAATTTTGTGGGTCTGTTTCAGCTCTATTTTTTTATCTCAATTATTACTCATACAACCTACTTCTTAGTGTGCTAGGTTATGTTATGCTGCCTTTAAAATATTACTTGTGCAGATTCTTTAAGATGTAGGACAATGGTACATGACTCCAATGATGACTTGTATCAATATTTGCCTTTGCCTAGAGCTTGGTGATACTACTACCAGGATCCCTTAAACTAAAGTCAGTCTAAGGTTGCCTGGACTACCCAGGTGATGTCAAACTAAACCAAAAATTCACAGCAGGGCTGGATCGTTGTTGCCTTTTTTTAAATAAAGTAGCATATTGCTGGAAAATAGAAAATTTAAATCAATATATTATTCCACCTGTAATTCTCGAACAGCTCCCCATATCCTAGAGCATATCTCTTTGGAAATACTGACCTGAAGTACTTTATGTCTAGATCTTTAATTACCCTTACAGTTTCTGTCCTATATTACAGCAATGTCATATTCTCTTCTAGACCTAAGTACTTTGGGGACAGGAAGTGTGCCACATTCATCTTTGTAAATCTACCAAATAGTGCTCAGTAAATTTATTATTAATTCATGTAACATACATTTCTTGAGAACCTATTATTTGTTTTGCTGTTCAAGGTGCCTGGCACCATATTTAGTGAACAGGCAAAAATACCTGCTTCATGGAGCTTAGATTGGGGGAGATATATTTATCTAATAAACATATTAGATAAATAAGTATAGTGTGTTAAAAGCTAAAATTTTATCCAAATTGGAAAGGAGGAACCAAAACTATCACTATTTGCAGATGACATGATAGTGTACATAGAAAATGCTATAGACTCCGCCAAAAAACTGCTCGACCTAATAAATGAATTTGGTGAAACAGTGGGATACAAAGTCAATATCCAGAAATCAAAGGCATTTTTGTACACCAACAATGAAACATCAGAAGCAGAAATCGAGAAAAAAATCCCATTTGATATAGCAACAAGAAAAATAAAGTACCCAGGAATAAACCTAACCAAGGAGGTAAAAGACCTGTACTCAGAAAACTACACAACACTGAAGAAAGAAATCAAGTAAGACACAAACAAATGGAAACATATACCATGTTCATGGATCGGAAGAATTAACATCATCAAAATGTCCATACTACCCAAAGCAATTTATAGATTCAATGCAATATCTATTAAAGTGCCCATTACATATTTCACAGATATAGAACAAACACTTCAAAAATTTATATGGAACCATAAACGACCCCGAAAAGCTGCAGCAATTTTGAGAAAAAAAAACAAAGCAGGAGGGATCACAATACCTGATATCAAACTGTATTACAAGGCCACTGTAATCAAAACAGCCTGGTACCAGCATAAAAACAGACAGATAGACCAATGGAACAGAACAGAGAGTCCCGAAATAAATCCAAGTCTCTATGGTCAATTAATTTTCGACAAAGGGGGCAAGAGCATAAAATGGAATAAAAATAGCCTCTTCAACAAATGGCGTTGGGAGAGCTGGACAGCTACATGCAAAAAAATGAAACTCAAGCACCAGCTTACACCATACACAAAAATAAATTCAACGTGGATAAAAGATTTAATATAAGTCATGACATCATTAAAGTCCTAGAGGAGAACATAAGCAGGAAAATCTCAGATATTTCATGCAGCAGTATTTTCACTGGTATGTCCCCTAGAGCAAGGGACATAAAGGAAAGAATAAACAAATGGGGTCTCATCAAAATAAAAAGCTTCTGCATGGCTAAAGAAAACAGTATTAAATAAAAGGAGAACCAACCGTTTGGGAAAACGTATTTGCCAATGATACCTCAGACAAGAGTTTAATCTCCAAAATATGTAAAGAACTCACAAGACTCCACTCTAAGAAGACAAGCAACCCAATTAAAAAATGGTCAAAGGGCTTGAACAGACACTTCTCCAAAGAAGACATACAGAGGATCCAGAGACATATGAAAAGATGCTCAGTATCACTAGCTATCAGAGAGATGCAAACTAAAACCACAATGAGATACCACTTCACACATGTCAGAATGGCCATCATAAACAAGTCAACAAACAATAAGTGTTGGAGAGGATGTGGAGAAAAGGGAACCCTAGTGTGCTGTTGGTGGGAATGCAGACTGGTGCAGCCACTGTGGAAAACAGTATGGAATTTCCTCAGAAAACTAAAAATGGAACTGCCTTTTGACCTGGCAATTCCACTGCTAGGATTATGTCCTAAGAACCCTGAAACATTAATCCAAAAGAACCTATGCACTCCCATGTTCATAGCAGCACAATTTACAATAGCCAAGTGCTGGAAGCAACCTAGGTGCCCATCAGCAAATGAGTGGATCAAAAACTATGGTATATTTACACAATGGAATTCTATGCAGCAGAAAGAAAGGAGTTCCTGCCCTTTGTGACAGCATGGATGGAACTGGAGAGCATTATGCTAAGCGAAATAAGCCAGGCGGTGAAAGACAAATACCATATGATCTCACCTTTAACAGGAACCTAATGAGTAAAACGAACAAACAACCAAAATATAACCAAAGACACTGAAATTGAGAACAGGCTGACAGTGACCAGAGGGGAGAGGGGAGGGAATTTCAGGGGAATAAGGTGAAGGGTTTGCAGGAACAATTATAAAGGACACATGGACAATTAACAGAGGGTGTGTGGAAGTGGGAGGGAGGTGGGAAGGGCTGGAGTGTTGGGCTGGGTGGGAGGAAAAGACAGAAAACTGTACTTGAACAACAATTAAAAAAAAGCTAAAATTTTCATTGGGGGGTGGTCATCAATGTACGAGAATAGAGAATGCTATTGAATTCAATTGATTTATTCCTGTTTCTTTGATTGACTCATTTCAAGATACTGTCATTTATTACACAATTAATATTAATTTAGCAAGTACCCAAAATGTGTTAAGTAACTCTTCACAATCTATTTCTGGTTCTTCAGGTTTGACCAAGTACTATCTTAAGCCACATAACTAGCTGTTATATTTGTTGGTAGAATTCTCTGTTCCTTCCAGTTAGTTTCCTTAAGTGTTCGGCCCTCTGTCTTCATCTGTATTCTCTCCGCAGTTTAATGTCCAGTCCTCTGGGCCCGTGACAGCTGGTATACCGACTACCCAGTTAAGTTGTGTAATGCCTAAGAAGTAGTAGACGTTAACTATGAATTTAAACATTTTTGAACTGAAACGTCTAAATATTCTGGACAAAAGATACCCATATTATGTAAAAGGAAAAATCTTTTAAATCAAGAAACCATGTCTGTTTATTTTTAAAAATTAATTTTAAAAACGAAAAGGGCAAAGTCTATTCTTTAACATTCATTTTCTACATGCTCTTAATATTCAAACACAAAAACTCCATAGTCTTATTCATAGGTATTTCTAAATTCAAAATATTACCAGTGACATCTAGATTTAGAATTTTATGTAGATAATTATTCACCATATGACTATAGTAATTTGGAAAGACCACAATTTTTAAGAAGAGTAATATTCTTCAATGTTCCTCTTCATAGTTCAATGAAAATACTTAAGGAGGTAGGGTTTCCCAATTTATCAGTAAGGCTGTCTGCCAATTTGAGTATGTGAAATTGAAAATTACTTTTAATTTTTTAATCAGTAATATGAAAAAATTATGATAATAAAAACAACTATAATATATTTAATCACTTTAAAATTCAGATTCCTTAAAAGCCCAAATGGGCATCATATTGCCAATTGCATGAGGTGGTCATGAGGACCAGCAGAAAACATGCTCCTCCAGGGCTTGTCCCAGGGGTTAAAACATGGTGGGCACTCCGTAAAGGTTTGCGGCACGGGTGAGTTTATCCACTGGTTGATTGGTTCATTGGTTAATTAGTGCAAGTTTCTAGCAGCAAAGGGGAGCTCTTTATTTTGCCTTGCCTAAATAAAATGCACCCTATATATCTGTAAAAGTAATTTTTAAGGTGCCAGATACCTTGAGAAAGAGGATTAGAGTGAAAAGGAAAAAAAAGAAAAAAAGAAAAACTAACCTGGACAAAGAAAAGCCAAGAGATGCTGGCCGTAAAGTTCTGATCAGTGTTTACATGCACTCTGCATCTTACCCTGCCTCCCTCCTTCTCCCACTCATCCTCATAAAGTCACTGAGTTCACTTTGCAAAGTATTTGCTTAAACTAAATGTGTTAAAAATTAATAATAGCAAAACTGGGATTTCATCCAATATTTCTCACCAATTTATACTGTTGTTGGAGGCCCTGGGGTGATTCCAAGAAACGCTTCTGACAGGATTTTTAAAATTATGCTAAAATATTAATGGCCATAGTATTAATAGGAGCAATTTAGAGTTGGCTGGTAAGGATAGGCCCCTGGTGAACCTCTCTTAATTTGCTAATGTCTGTGATTCTATTTCTGAAAAGATCCAGGTTTAAATTGCTGAGTATTCATTTTAGATGATTTTAGAACTGTATTTTTCAGTTGTTTTAAAGACTCAAGCTGAAACTTTTCCTTACTTATATAGTCTTTAAAAAACAGACTGGATATTTTTCTTATGTTAAGCCTCATAATGGCCCACTTGTACTGCAGGTAGTAATTATTTTACAGTTTTGATGTTAAAGATATTCAATAACTAAAGGTAGCTAATATCATCTCTCCTTATACCATTAACCAGGCATTTCACTATATATTTGTAAATACCTTTTAAAATCCTTCATATTCTTTCCCAAATTATTTAAGTTATAGATTTGAATTAACATTAGTAAATGTGAAATCAATGTAAATAAAATTATTAAGATTTAGCAATAAGTACATAAATCATGGTCTTTGTACCCAATGATGGTTGTTTTAATTTTATTGAGGAAAATGATGAGGTTCTGGAGGCTGGATTTGGTAGTAAAGATCATGGTTTTAGTGACATTCCTGGAGTATGCTTTAAATTTGTCAAAGTAACCAGTGTCTCTCTTTGGCCTTACACAAATGCAAGAAGGAAAGACCAAGATCATAAGTTAGGGACCACTGAAGAAAAGCAGTAGGATAAGAATGTATGTATATCTTGGTGATTGTAAATAACGCTGCAATGAACATAGGGGTGCTTATGTTCTTTTGAATTAGTGTTTTGGGTTCCTTCAGATATACTCCCAGAAGTGGGATCACTGGATCAAAAGGCAGATCCATTTTTAATTTTTTGAGGTATCTCCACACTGCTTTCCACAGTGGCTGTCTTAGTCTGCATTCTCACCAACAGTGCAAAAGCGGTACCCTTTCTCCACATCCTCAACAGTACTCATTGTTTGTTGATTTATTGATGATAGCCATTCCAACAGGTGTGAGATGGTATCTCGTTGTTTTAATTTGCATTTCTCTGATAATTAGTGATGTTGAGCATCTTTTCATATATCTATTGTCCATCTGTATGTCCTGTTTGGAGAAGTGTCTATTCAGCTCCTTTGCCCATTTTTTATGGATTGTGTGTCCATCAGTAGATGAGTGGATAAAGCAACTATGAGATGTTTACACGATGGAATACTACTTGCCCATAAAAAAAAATTTAACCTTTGAAACAGCATAGATGGACCTGGAGAACATTATGCTAAGTGAAATAAGCCAGTCAGAGAAAGACAGATACCATGTGATTTCACACACATGTGAAATGTGATGAACAAACTGAACTAACAAGCAAAAGAGAGTCAGACTCATAGATGGAGAGCAGGATGACAGTAACTGAGGAGGGGCAGAGTTAGGGGGTGGAGGCATCAAGCAAAAAGGAAAACGGACTCATGGACATGAACAACCATGTGGTGATTGCAGAGGACTATAAGGGGGATAGATGGTAATGGAAAAATACAATAATTTTTTTAAAAAAGAATGTATAGCTGTAATGATTTTGATTTTTAAGATGTAACTTATTTTTAATTATTTTTATTTGTGATTTAATGGACAAAAGTAAGTATACTTGGGTATAAATCAAGTAATAACTATAACTACAATATCTTACAATTTATACGTGGGGTCAAATTGAGTTTGTGTTGCAGATGGCATTTTGCAAAGATTGAAAACAAAAGAAGTCATTATAAAATATGTATAAATGGAGTCTATAAAAAAGAAAGTACAGGCATACCTCAGAGATATTCCGGGTTTAGTTGCAGACCACTGCAATAAAGCAAATATTGTAATAAAGTTAGTCACACAATTTTTTGGCTTCCCAGTGCATATGAAAGTTATGTGTATACTATACTGCAGTCTGTTGCATCTACAATAGCATTATGTCCAAGAAAGCAATGTACATAGCTTAATTTAAAAATACTTTGTTGCTAAAAAATGTTAACAATCTTCTGAGCCTTTAGCAAGTGATCATCTTTTTGCTGGTGGAGGGTCTTGCCCCCATATTATAGCTGCTGACTGATCAGGGCGGTGCTTGCTGAAGGCTGGGGTGGCTGTGGCAATTTCCTAAAGTAAGACAACAGTGAAGTTTGCTTCACTCATTGATTTTTCACTTTATAAACAGTTTCTCAATCTTCTAGTAACCCTGCAATGAACATAGCGGTGCTTATGTTCTTTCAAATTAGTATTTTGGGATCCTTCAGATATATTCTCAGAAGTGGGATTACTGGGTCAAAAGGATCCATTTTTAATTTTCTGGGGTATCTCCATACTCCTTTCCACAGTGACTGCACCAGTCTGCATCCCCACATACAGTGCAAAAGGGTTCCCCTTTCTCCATGCCCTCACTAGCACTAGTCTATTGATGTATTGATGGTAGCCATTCTGACAGGTGTGAGGTGATACCTCATTGTGCTTTTAATTTGCATTTCTCTGATGACTAGTGATGTTAAGCATCTTTTCATATGTCTATGACATGCCATCTGTATGTTCTGTTTGGAGAAGTGTGTATTCGGTTCCTTTGCCCATATTTTAATTGGGTTGGTTTGATTTTTTTGGTGTTGAGTTTTATAAGTTCTTTATAAATTTTGGATATTAACCCCTTATCATATATACCAGCAAATATTTTCTCCCATTCTGTGGGTTGTCTTTTTATTTTATTGACATTTTCCTTTGCTGTACAAAAATTACCCTAACCGAGGCTGTAAAAGATCTATATGTGGAAAATTATAAGACACTGAGGAAAGAAATTGAAGATACAAATAAATGGAAGCACATACCATGTTCAAGGATAGGAAGGATTAAATCATTAAAATATCCATACTACCCAAAACAGTCTATAAATTCAACACACTTCCTATCAAGATTCCAATGATGTATTTCACATAACTAGAACAAATATTTCAAAAGTTTATATGGAACCACAAAAGGCCCCACATAACAACAGCAATTCTGAGAAAGAAGAACAAGTTGGAGGAATCACACTACCTAACTTGAAACTATACTAAAAGGCCATAGTAATCAAAAGAGCATGGTACTGGCATAAAAACAGACACATAGATCAATGGAACAGAATAGAGAGCCCAGAAATAAGTCCAAACCTTCATTGTTAATTAATACTTGACAGAGGAAGCAAGCACATACAATGGACTAAAGATAGTTTAGTCAATAAATGATGTTGGAAAAATTGGACCACTATGTGCAAAAAAATAAAAGGTAGACCACCTTCTTACACCACACACAAGAAAAAATTCAAAATAGATCAAAGACTTCAATGTTAGACCCGAAACCATAAAAATCCTAGAAGAAAACATAGACAGCAAAATCTCATATATTGCTCCTAGAAATTTTTATTGGATATATTTTCCTAGGCAAGAGAAACAAAAGAAAAAATAAACAAGTGGGACTACACCAAAATGGGTGTTTTTAGTAGCATCTAGAATAGTGAATCCTTTCCAGGCTTTCAATTTATTTTACATAGATCCATCAGAGGAATCACTATCTATGGCACCTATAACCTTATAAAATGCATTTCTTAAATAATAATACTTGAAAGTTGAAACTGCTTCTTGATCCATGGGTCTCAGAATGGATGTTGTGTTAGGGAGCATGAAAATATCACTAATTTCACTGTACATCTCTGTCAGAGCTCTTGGGTGACTGGGGCTATTGCCAATAAAAGATAATATTGTCAAAGGAGTCTTTTTTTTTGAACAGAAGTTCTCAAGAGTGGGCTTAAAATATTCAGGAAACCATGTTGTAAACAGATGTGCTGTAACCCGGGCTGTTTTGTTCCACTTACAGAGCACAGGCAGAGAATAGTTAGCATCATTATAATGAACCTTAAAATTTCAAAACAGTAAATGGGCATTGGCTTCAACTTAAAGTCATCAGTTGCATTAATCCCTAACAAGACAGTCAGCCTGTCCTTTGAAGCTCTGAAGCCAAGCACTCACTGACTTCTCTGCAGCTATGAAGGTTCTAAATGGCATCTTCTTTCAATATAAGGCTGTTTTAGATGAGCAGCTATCCTTTAAAAAAAATCACTGTATTTACAGGATATTTATGCGTCAGCTCAAAGTAAGTCCTATGTTTTCAGCCTGATTTGAGCACTGATCACAAGTTGCTAAAGTGTACAATCCACTGCAGAAACGAAGTACAGGAAAACATACTTTTTACTATTTCAGGCACTCAAAAGTTAATAGATTGTGTTGAATGCCATTGGCTTTCTCAGGGAGGCCTCCCCACTTGCTCCTGGATTTCTTCAAATGCTCTGACTCTCAAACTTCCTTTCTGTTTTGCCAGCACCTAGCACAGTTCCTGGGACAGAGTAGGTATTTCATAAATATTTACTGGATTGAAATGGAATTAAGGGTTCAATTTTATAATGATTTATATAGGTTATTCCCTTGTCTATATAGATACATGTGTTACACAAAAACATGGTAAGTTTTATGGATATGTATGAAAAATAAAATACTATTTCTGAGTTCATAGGTCATCTAGCTCAATATATATTGTATAGCAATATTATGTGTTCCTGAGAGTTAAAATGTTCTTTTTCTTTCAAGAGAAATAAATTCTTTTCTTTTTTGCCAAAAAAAAAAAATAATAAAGCGATTCAATGTTTATGGGAAGAACTCATAATTCAGGCTCTTATTTTCAAAATGCCTTTCAACAGCACCCACACCAAGCAGAATAGTAATGTGCTCAGCTGTGGAGGCTGCAAAGACTTCAATAAAAGAAGGAAATTATTTTCATAATGACAGATAAGTTCTTAATTCGTTCTGCTCAATGGTAAATTAACCACAGTTGGTAGAAGAAGAGATTCTTATATGTTGATATTACAGGTTTAGAAAAGAAGGCTTACAGTTGTCTTGAAATGTTAATGGGTGATACTTTCATTGTAAGGAGACAAAGGGTTAATTATTAGAAAATTGATGATGCTCTAAAATTCAAGTATCACATTACTTTCTCATATTGAAAATCCTCAGTAAAGTCATTTACAGGTTTCTATTATTACTGAAAGTAAACAATAGTATTTTTAATGAATACTGTTATAGGATGTCAGCAGGACAGAAATCAGTTCGAATGGTAATTAAACTTGTCAAAAAATGTTAATGTGAGCAATTTTTTGAGAGATACCCTGAACATAGGCATTATCATTAACTTTTTAAAGAAAGCATAATATTTCAGATTATTTCTGAATATGTCAATTAGGTAGTCTGTAACTTTTTTTTTTATTGTTGTCCCAGTATAGTTGTCTACATTTTCCCACCACAACTTCCCCCTGCCCCACCCACCCCTACCTCTCACCCTCAATCCTTCCCCCCTTTGGCTTTGTCCATGGATCCTTTATACATGTTCCTTAACTTGACCCTTCCCCTTTCTCCCCCCTAACTCTCCTCCCCCCTGCCCTCTGGTTACTGTCAGTTTGTTCTTTATTTCAATGTCTCTGGTTATATTTTGCTTGCATGTTTGTTTTGTTGATCAGGTTTCACTTAGGTGAGATCATATAGTATTTGTCTTTCACCACCTAGCTTATTTCACTTAGCATAATGCTCCCCAGATCCTTCCATGCTGTCACAAAGGGTAGGAGCTCCTTCTTTCTTTCTGCTGTGTAGTATTCCATTGTGTAAATGTACCATCGTTTTTAATCCACTTATTTACTGATGGGCACTTAGGCTGTTTCCACCATTTGATTATTGTAAATAATGCTGCTATGAATATTGGGGTGCATAGGTTCTTTTGGATTGGTGTTTCAGGATTCTTAGGTTATAATCCCAGCAGTGGAATTGTTGGGTGAAAAGGCAGTCCTGTGTTTAGTTTCTGAGGAAATTCCATACTGTTTTCCACAGTGGCTGTACCACTCTGCATTCCCACAAACAATGTACTAGGATTCCCTTTTCCCCATAACCTCAACAGCGCTTATTGTTTGTTGATTTATTGTTTGTTGGCTATTCTGAGCAGTGTGAGGTGGTATCTCACTGTGGTTTTAATTTGCATCTCTCTGATGGCTAGTGATGCCGAGCATCCTTGCATATGCCTCCGGGCCCTCTGTATGTCCTCCTTGGAGAAGTGTCTGTTCAGGTCTTTTGCCCCTTTTTTAATTGGGTTGTTTGTATTCCTGGAGTGGACTCATGTGAGTTCTTTATATATTTTGGAAATCATACCCTGTCTGAGGTATCATTGGCAAATATATTTTCCCATAGGTTGGTTCCCTTTTCCTTTTGCTGATGTTTTCTTTTGCCATGCAGAAGCTTTTTATTTTGATGAAGTCCCTTTTGTTTATTCTTTCTTTTATGTTCCTTGCTCTAGGGCACAGGTAGCAAACACAAGGCCCACAGGCTGAATCCGGCTACCTTGTTTCATGTGGCCCAGCACCTGCTTCTACCTGGTGGCAGCTCTGAGCTCCTTGCCCCTAGTTAAGGGGTAGTTACATTTATATGATTCTAAAATTGCATTTGGCCCTTTAAGAGCAAATGCGAGGCTGATGTGGCCCCAGTGAAAATGAATTTCACACCCCTGCTCTAGGGGTCATATTGGTGCAAATATTGCTGTGTGGAATGTCTGAGATTTTCCTGCCTATGTTCTTCTCTAGGACTTTTATGGTATTGCAACTTATATCGAAGTCTTTTATCCATCTTGAGTTTATTTTTGCGTATGATGTAAATTGGTGATAAAGTTTCATTTTTTTGCATGTAGCTGCCCAGATCACCCAACACTATTTGCTAAAGAGGCTATTTTTACTCCATTGTATGCTCCTTCCCCCTTTGTCAAATATTAATTGGCCATAGAGACATGGGTTTATTTCTGTGCTCTCTATTCTGTTCCATTGATCTATGTGTCTCTTCTTATGCTAGTACCAGACTGTTTTGATTACTATGGCCTTGAAATATAGTTTGATGTCAGGTATTGTGATCTCCCCTTCTTTGTTCTTCTTTCTCAAAATTGCTCTGGCTACTCAGGGTCATTTATGTTTCCATATAAATTTTTGAAATGTTTGTTCTATATCTGTGAAATATGTCATTGGTATTTTATAAGTATTTCATTGAATCTATAAATTTCTTTGGGTAGTAAGGACATTTTGATGATGTTAATTCTTCCAAACAAAATATCAACAAGGATATTGTGGAACTGAAAGAGGTATTAGATCAAATGTACTCAACTGATATATATAGAACCTTTCATCCCAAAGAAGCAAAATAAACATTCTATTAAAATGCACATGGAATGTTTTCAGAGATAGACCACATGATAGGACACAAAACAATCCTCAAGAAATTCAAGAAAATTGAAATTACATCAAGCATTTTCTCAGACCACAAAGGCTTGAAAGTAGAAACCAACCTCAAGGAAAAAAACAAAAACATTCACACTCATGGAGACTGAATAGCATGCTATTAAACAATGAATGGGTTAATAATGAGATCAAGGAAGAAATCAAAAAGTTTCTGGAAACAAATGAAAATGAACACACAACAGTCCAAAACCTATGGGACCCAGTGAAGGCAGTCCTAGGGAGGAAGTTCATAGCAACACAGGCCAACCTAAAAAAGATAGAAACATTTCAAATAAACAACCTAACACTACATCTACAAGAACTGGAGGAACAACAACAAACAAAGCCAGAGGGAGTTGAAGGAAGGAAATAATCAGGATCAGAGCAGAATTAAAAGACATAGAGACTAAAAGAACAATTCAAAGGATCAATAAATCCAGGAGCTGGTTCTTTGAAAAGATAAACAAAATAGACAAGCCTTTAAGCTGACTCATCAAGAAAAAAAAAGAAGACCCAAATAAACAAAATCAGAAATGAAAGAGAAGAGATTACAACTGATACCACAGTAATACAAAGGATTGTAAGAAATTACTACGAATAACTATATGCCAAGAAATTTGAAAGCCTGGGTGAAATGGACAAATTTGTAGAAACATATAATCTTCCAAAACTGACTGAAGAAGAAGCAGAAAGCCTGAACAGACCAGTAACAGCTGGTGAAATTGAAGCAGCAATAAAAAAATTCTCCCAGCACACAAAAGCCCTGGACCAGATGGTTTCACAGGAGAATTCTACAAAGCATTTAAGGAAGAGCTAACCCCTATCCACTCAGACTATTCCAAGAAATCCAAGAAGAGGGAAGACTCCCAAACTGTTTTTATGAAGCCAGCATCATCTTAATCCAAAAACCAGATAAAGACACAACAAAGAAAGAAAACTACAGGTCAATATCGGTGATGAACATAGATGCAAAATCCTCAACATGGCAAACCGCATCCAGCAATACATTAAAAAGATCATACACCATGATTGAGTGGGATTCATCCCAGGGATGCAAGGATGGTACAATATCGCAAATCAATAATCATAATACACCTAAACAAAAAGAAAGACAAAAACCACATGATTATATCAATGGATGCGGAAAATGCATTTGTTAAGGTACAGCACCCATTTATCATAAAAACACTCAGCAAACTGGGAGTAGAGGGAGCATATCTCAGCATAATAAAGGCCATATATGAAAAACCTACAGCCAACATCATACTCAACAGGCGCTCTGTAACTTTTTATTAAAAGGAATATTTGTTGAATGAAGAAATAAATTAATTTATTAGTTAATAAGCATTTACATCATTTTTTCTAAGCCAATCTTTTCCTTGCAGTACACCTGGGAATATTGGGAACTCTGCTGAGCCAGAGGTTAAATAAATTGACCCTAAAAATAGTGATTCAACAGCACCTCATTGATACAGCATCATTCGGGCATTGTTGAAGCTGAGACAGTGTTGCCGCCCTAGAGTACTCTCTCCCTCCACCAAGGTGCGGTGTCTCTCCACCTTGCCAACATAGGGTGTCTAAAAACATCCCTGGCTTGCACCCACGGGGCACCAGTAGCACTCTGCTTTCCTTAGCTGTGACAGCCAAAGATGTCTCCAGATATTTCCAAATATCTGAGGATGGGGAGGCACAAAATCATTTCTGTTTGAGAATTGTTGAGGTAAGGTTACTTGTTAAAAATGCATAGTTTTGCCCTAAGTCATATCTACTGAATGAATCGCAGGCTCTGGGGGTTATGGAAGTTCTGTGTGCTTTTTAAGCAGATAGGATTTTTCAAATAAATCTAATAAACTCTAAATTTTGGAGTTGTTATTCAAGTAGTACTTGCCGCTTTTCACTTTCTAAACATTTGTTTGAATAGCCAAACTGAGTGTGTAGACTTAATTTTACATATATTTCTAAGTCTTTGTTGGTCCTCTTTTCCAAGCAAGTTCATGGACTCTGAATCATAAGCTTTCTCAGTACCTCTGGACCTTGAGCCTGTTAGGAAGCCCGAGCACAGTGAAATTTGACTGTAATGTGATGTAACACTCATACCACAGTGACATGGTGATGTTGCCAGACAGACCAACCTTTGGCTGGAAATGCACAGTGGCCTTGTCTCTCCGTGTTTGCGATGAAATTTTCTCAAATTGATCAAGTAAATAATAAGTGTGGTACATGGTGCATAACATCCATCTATTCATTCATTTACTCATTCTCTCACTCAGTTACTCCATTATTAATTTAATGCATGCATGCATTCATTTATCCAAGAACTATTCATTGGATACCTATGATATGTCATGCACTTGTTAACTACTAGGGACTGAAATAGTGAGCAAGATATGGAACTTGCAATCCATAGGGGAAATGTTAAAGACGTAGCCGCAAAGTCAAACAGAACCTATTTAACCACTTGAATATTGAGACCATGCTCTTCATGGTAGCAAGAAGCTGTAACTGAGCTAAGTAGCTATAGGAGATTAATTAACAACTTATCTATTCAGCAAAGGAAATAAAACCCTAATTGTCTGGAAAAGATAATTTAGTACCTAATGTATGCCCAGGCCACAACTAACACCATAGGAGAAATTAGCTTAACAGTCTTATAAACATATTTCCTATCTTCTTACTATTAGGGAGAGGACATTTTTCCTGAAATTGAATTAAATCAATTAATAATTTAACTTTGAACAAAAAGGATGTTTGAAATTAACCTTGTGAATCTTCTATTAATTTTAAGTAAAAGAGCATTGTGTTGAAAGTTTAAAGTATTTTTGGACAAGAATAGAAAAATGTAAAAAATTAAATTTTAATTACAAACTTGGAAAATAGCTATTGAAGAAACCATTTGTTTAAGTTTCTGTCTGAAGTCTGTTCCCCTTTTAGCAGTTTGTGGGCATGGCCTTGTTTCCTGGACCCTAGACTCCCCTTTTCCCGCCTTCTTTCAGGATTTTGCTCCAATGGTTACATCTTCCTCATCTTTTTCTTCACCATGGCTCTCTCCATAGAATTTTTCCCCTTTGCAAGCAAAGATCCTCATCACATTCACTTCAAAAATAAATTATCTCCTTTTAACCTATTTAAACCTTGTAGCCATCCTCACAAATTTGAGTCATCTCTGTTATGCTCTCTACTCTCTTCAAGATCAGTGAATTCTCTTAATGAGCTTTGAAAATATCTAGCACCTTTATATCATTTCCAATGTTTACTCTGGAAAGAGACAGAAACAGTAGAGTTGACACCATGTCTTACATGTTTATTGAGTGATTTATTTGAAGTGACATTTCTAACAAACTTCTCGTGAGTCTACTTCTTTCACCAACTAGATTGTAAATTCCTTAGGGACAGAGCCTCAATTTTTTTTTACCTCTGCATCCACCTCCAACCCCACCCTGCACCCATACCTATATTTTCACATAATAAGCAATCAAAAGAAATGATACGTAATTTATTGATGATGCTTATAACCAACATGTATGAAATGTGTTTGGTATGCAAGTCCCTGAAGACACCAATTAATAAACACAGACCTTCCCCCAAGAAGTTTTAATTAGTGGTAAAGAGAGAAAAGTGAATATATGGGTACAGTTTATAAGAGTGCATATAGAACAGAACTTGTCAGACTAGGGGGTGTGGGAAGATCTCGCTCAAAAAAAAAAAGGATGCCTGAATTGATTCCTGAAGTTATCAGGCTATTAAACAGACAGGGGCATATTGATGGAGGAGGTGGTAGGCAGTCAGAGAAAGAAAGTTTTCACACCAAAATAATCAGCATGTGTAAAGGTGTGGAGGACTGTGATAGAGTACCTAGCTTTTTGAGAAGGCTTAGAGCCTAAGTTTAGGGGGTGGTCAGCCCCAAGAGTTAAAGGCAGTCGGGACCAAAGAGGGAAGGGTTGCATTTGCCTTGCCGCAGAGTTTGGACTTTTTCTTAAAGATTATGGAAAGCCATGAGCATTATTTAAACCAGAGATATGTAAAGGGAAACATATTTTAAGAAATCAGACAGTGTTGAAGAAAGAAACTGAACCAGAGGGATCAAGACTGCAGGCAAGAGACTTTTTCAGAGGTTTCTGTGGAAATCCAGGCCATAGAGTTTGGATAGAAAAAGTGGGATGAAGAATTCTGGGCAGATCAGAGTTATCTATGACTTAAAACCAACAGAACTTGGTGATGTACTTGAAACAGGGCAGAAGGAGGCAGGGAGTCAAGGGTGACTCTCAGGTAGGCCCAAGCAAAGGTTCTGGGTAAAACCTGATCTATGTGGACTCTTATTCTGTTTTGGAAAGAAATGTAATTGATGTCTTTTCATTGGAGATCAAAATAGATGACTCCCTCATGCTCTGAACAAATAATTGTTGAAATGATTGAAGATGAAAATTCTTCTTTACAAAACTATTCACCTACTGGTTCTACTGTGTTAGCTTACAAAGGTGCTGGTACTGATGTTTATTAGGCCAAACTACTTTCTGAGTGAGCACAGATAGTACACTAATCCACAAATGCTACTGAATATTTAGCATTTGGATGTATTTATATTGGCACCCAGAAAAAGAAAGATTGAATTATTCAGCTGATATTGATAGCTATATATCATTCTGTGTTTATAATTGTGGCTATAGGATGCTTGCTTTCATTGTTCCATAGAATATGTTAACTCTTGGATGCCTCTAAAACTCATAAATAAATAGAAAACCTCTCTGAGTATTAGCTCCCCTGCTACTTTATAGGAAAAAGTACCTAAGTTCTTAGCTTCTTAAGTTAAAATCCAGTGTTTTCCTAAGCCCAAATC
This sequence comes from Desmodus rotundus, assembly GCF_022682495.2. NCBI lineage: Eukaryota > Metazoa > Chordata > Mammalia > Chiroptera > Phyllostomidae > Desmodus > Desmodus rotundus. The sequence goes on from NC_071397.1 coordinate 28,390,704, forward strand.
ATATAATTTTGCTTGGTTTGTGCTGAACTTTTTTTCTGTATAAAATCTCAGCTCTTGTCATTACTACTCATATAACCCTGCTCTCATTGCTGCTACCCAATTTTAAAAGTCACTGGATCACCCTGTCCAAATACATTAAGTATCAGCTTCACCATAGAAGACAACAATACCTTCCTGACCTCTGTAAGTGCCTTATTTAATCTGAGGGAACACTTCAGGCGCCAAGAGGTTTTGTTGTTTTGTGTTTTAACCATGCTAAACATGGCATTTCAAGTGAAATGTGAAGTGAATTGCAAGGTCTCTCAGGAATCCAAATGTAATTTGCATTGAATCTTTGAAAGAAAGTTAAATCACAGTCTTTCTGTGAGTTAGTTATTTGAGTTCTTGCCATATGTAAATACTATAGGCTGACCCTGATGTCCTCTAACAGAGGAAAAGAGAACACTAAGAAAGCAATTTTGCTTTAAAAATTATAACTGGTAATAAGAGTTAAATATTATATCCTGTCTCATTTTATCTTTGGGAATGTTCAGAAAGTTTTACAGATAGGTATGTCGATGCTACTTAACCACATCATGAGATTAGAAATCTGTGATTCAGATTAAACTATATACACTGAGCAGTTTAATAAAAAAAATACAGATGTACCTATGGATTTCAACATTTTAAATGAATGACAGTATTTCTAAGTGAAGCTTTAAGCCAAATGATTTCACTTACAGTATTTTTAAAAATAATTGCTAAGTCATGAATGAATTCATTAACTTTTGCTGGAAGCACATGCATGTTTGGTGATCTCTGTAATTGTTGAATGAAAAACATTTCCTTCACATCCAATGCAATATACCTAACCAATCATGTCTAGGTGTGTGAGACCATTCGTATCTATGGATTCTACTTTTCTCTGCAGTAGCAAGAATAACCCTAAATTCCAAAGCCATCTTTAATGCTAACTTTACCACAGGCTTTTCTTAGGGCTACATACTGGAGCTGGCTTTTGTATTACAAAATGACTGCACACACACACAGTAGGCTGTTGCAGATGTTTGAAAAATCTGGATACACAAAGCACTTTGCAGGTGCTTCCTAGAAATCTTTTAATACACAAATATGTTCAACATAACTGAAAAATTATAGTCTTCCCTCAAAAGAACCTAGAATAGAGATAAAAATATTTTTTAACTTTAATTTTTGTTGTATTTTTCCATTACCCTTTAGCCCCTCCCCCCAACAGTCACCACACTGTTGTCCATGTCTGTGAGACCTTTTTCCTCTTTGCTCAGTCCTTCCACCCCCTAAGCCTCCCTGCCCCCACAAACTGTCATCTGCTCTCCATCTATGAGTCTGTGTCTGTTTTGCTTGTTAGTTGAGTTTGTTCATTAGATTCCACATAGGAGTGAAGTCACATGGTATTTGTCTTTCTCTGACTGGCTTATTTCACTTAGCTTAATGTTCTCCATGTCCATCCATACTGTTGCAAAGGATAAAATTTTCTTCTTTTTTACAGCTGAGTATTCCATTGTATAAATGTCCCATAGTTGTTTTATCCACTCACCTGTTGGTGGACACTTGGGCTGCTTCCATATCTTGGTGACTGTAAATAACACTGCAATGAACATAGGCATGCTTATGGTCTTTCGAATTAGTGTTTTGGGTTCCTTCAGATATACCCCCAGAAGTGGATTGCTGGGTCAAAAGGCAGGTCCATTTTAATTTGAGATAAAAATCATTGATTTAAATATTGATGAGTTATTTTAAATGAAACAGTAGTAATCGAAGTGAACAGAAAAAGTAAAAATATAATTATGATGGCATTAAAACCAGATATTCTGTGACCTCATTTTACACAGTTGAGTTTGGATCATTTAGGTAAAATAGGTTATATTTTCTTGAATTACCCTGTGAATGATTTCTAACTTGAATAAACTGCCTTAACTTTATCGGGCATTTTCCAACCTATATTTTACTCTGTGCACCTTACACTCATGCACACACTTTAGTTAAAGTAGGAGCGCAGCTTACATGAGCTTTACTGATTTGACAACCAAAATCATGACGGAAACACACTACCTATGTCAAGTATTTTTGACTTTGGATTCTATGAAGACAGCTAAAGAATTGTTTAATAATGAGTGAAGCCACAGTGTGAGATATGGACTCACACTTACCATGTATTTATTTGGGATGTTATGAGAGCCCAACAAATAGCTATTGACCTCTTTTACTAGAAAAAAAATCCAAATAAAACTGTATATTATCACCATAAGGACACAAAAGAAAGGAAACTTTTCAAATAAAATAATTAATTTTAAAAATTCAGTTAAAAAATATAAAATACCTTTACTTATAACCCAAAGTCACTATATTGTTATTATTTTTCTCACTTTATCTCATTTCTGTGAAAACTTCATCAGTGCCAGTGCCCCCTCTGAGAACTGGTACTTGGAGATCTTTCCGTTGAATTTTCATAGCTACATCTATAAAAATATGGTGTGTACAATTTTGATACCAAATCACGTTCCTTCCAGTGATTCACATTTGGGGGTGCCTTTGCTCCGCAGGGGCTATTCAGCAATGTCTGGGAACCTTTTGATGGTCACAGCTGGAGTGGGGGCACCACTGCCATCTAGTGGGCAGAGGACAGGGGTACTAATACATGATCTACAATTTACGGGTCAGTCGTCACAACGAATCATCCAAATGCCAATGGTGACAAGTCTGTGAATCCTTTTTAACTTTAACCTAAGGAAATTCTGGGACCATATAGTCAAATTGCCTAAGAGAGTAACAGCTTTTGTTCTGACTGAGCCTAAATTTCTCAGCTTTCAGATTCTACTGAAATCCACATCCAGTGCTGATTTCCTCATATATGGCACTTACCTGCTCTGGGAACTCCTGCCATGTCGATAGCAGAAAGTTCCTCTTTTTTGCTTATGCATTAGTGTAGAGTTCCTTTTAAGTAAAACTTTATAATCTGTAGAATCCCTTGCTGCTTTCCAATATGTTCCACAAAAGAATGACCTTCCCTGCTTGTCAGTATGCTATACGTGCTACTACTAGATGTTTATTCATTAATTCTCTCCAAACCATATAACGGGATACATTTGTGCTTACCAAATAGGGGTCTGAGATGAAAATAGATCCCCTTCCTTCCTACAAACGGAAATGCAAAATAGAGTTCAAGCAAAATAGAGACAGACTCATAGATAGGGAGCAGGGTGACAGCTATGGGGGAGGGGAGTTAGGGGGCGGAGGGATGGAGCAAAAAGGTAAAAGGACTCGTGGGCATGGACAACAGTGTGGTGAATGCGGCAGGGGAAAGGGCATAGGCGCTCTAAATGGCAATGGAAAAAACAAAGTTAAAAGAAGAAAGAAAGAAAGAATTGCCATACAAGAAATGCTTAAAAGAACCAGTCCGAGGGCTGGTTCTGCTTAACTATTCCTTGCCCAGTGTCATGTAAGTCGAACTGAGTAAATCAGGCTTGACGACATCACCCACAGAGATTTACATATGGAATACACAGTATTCCCCAGTCCTTTGTTTATCTGAATGTTGTGGCTCTCACATAACTGTCCATGAAAAACAAGGTAGGGAAAAAGTGGACTCATTCTAGAAGTAGAAAACACTTTTAAAGCCAATTTTATGAAAACTTAAGATTTAGATGCATCAGTCATTTATGCTTGAACAGATTAAGTGATAGTATTTCCTACTAAAAAATAAAAATCTCCTACTGGTCTCCCTCTTGATGTTATTTCACTGTTAATAGGACTGCCCTTTCATAGAGGAATATGTGGGAACGTGCTTCCCTCCACTGGGGTGCAAAGTTCCCTGTAAACCACTCTGAATACATCTCTAATTTTAATTACACTCCTATATTAACTTTTTCTTTTAATCTTTCTTATTTTTTTTGGTTCTGTTTGCTCTTATCATTCGTGTTCTGTGAAACACATTATTATTCATTGTTCACCCGGAGGATTGTAACTGGATGCAGAATAACTCAAACATAAAAACCAAAAAAAAAAAATTGTTCCAATCCATAAAATGTTCACTGAGAAAATAATGTCTTCCAAATGAATCCTAAAAAAGTTATTTGTATGCTGAGGCATGAATAACCTCCAAAAAATACCATGTATTTTATGCTTTTATTTATTTTATTGTACAATTGAGAGGTACATCCAATTTAGTGCAGTGTGTATTAGGTTCTCTCACTCATTGTTATAACCAGAGAGACAATAGTATTTGCAGCTATGAATTTCAGAATCTAGCATAAAAGATGAAAAATGCATGCTTCTCTAGACTAATATTTCTTTCTTTAACTTAGATCTTTAAGAAAAGTTGGTTTTAGAGAGGGGAAACTAAATTTAAATTCTCTCTTTTGAAAATTAGTAACTGGGAAAATTTTACTCAAGTACAACAGTTGACTTTTCTCTGTACTAAAGGCTTTGGGGTGTGTGAGCCAATGGGAATACAGGCAGACCTGTCCTCTGTCACACACTGCCTTCTGTTTTTAGGAAGGTGTTTCAATTTCTAGAACTTTTAAAAAAGATACCTTCAAAATTTGTACAATCCAAAAATATAATTATTGTTAAATGTTTGGCCTTTTAAGGCCTTTAAATTGAATTTGTTTCTTATTAAAAACAGATTTAATAAAAGGAAGGAAAGGAAAAGGAAGAGGAGGGAGGTAAAGAGGGGGTAGGAAGGGAGGGAGGGAGGGAGGGAGGGTGGGAGGGTGGGAAAAATAGGCTTCCTAACTCCTAGCTGCAGGCCTGGACAGGCATTCCCAGACACCTGGAGACACTGATGTGCTATTATGATCCTGGAAAAAAGATAAAACATCTCCTAAATTTCTGAATGAAACTTCATTTCCTACATTGTTCCCCAGATTAAGGGCAGCTTGGACCTGACTACTTCTTAGGGATTTCTCTGAAGTCTGACACTCCCCTCCAGTAATTTGAAATGGCTGCATTGTGAAAAACTGCTTAAGTGAATAATTTGGTTCACTGGGGGTTAATGCATATAGCATGTGTGAATTGTTGCTCTTTAAAGATCTATAATACAATAAAATGAAATGTTGCCTAAAAGTTTTCTTAAAACAATTTTATCTCTGTTTTGACTTAGAAAGTTTTTGTTAGAACTGAAGATCTTTAGAGCTATGAGTGCAAAGGTCAGATACAGTCAGTATCATGAAGGGCACTACCCACTGGGGCTGGGGGGACAGGGGCCCCCAGCCACCCTCCTCCCAATCTCATTACCACCTGAGCTCCACCTCCTGCCTGCCCCTGACCCCTGTCTGTGGAAAGATTGTCTTCCATGAAACCGGTCCCTGGTGCCAAAGAGGTTGGGGACTGCTGCACTACAGAACAGTGGGAAAACGGGGAACATACAGGCATCTGAGTTGAATTGGCATGAAACTACTGTAGTTCTTATTCATCATCCATATTTTTCTTATAAAAGTAGACTATGAAAGAAATAGCTTTAAACTTCTGTTTACCACACTGTACAAGAAAGAATTACATCATGCTTCCTATGTTCCTGTCACTGTTCTAAGTGATCTTATGAGGTAGTATCGTCCCCATTTTACACAATACAAAATGAGAATTTTGAAGCTCAAAATTCTCACTCAGAGAATTTAAAAGCTCACTCAATGTCTCTAAGCTAGTGAAGGTAGAATGTGATTTAAATCCAGGCCATCTATTCCAGCATGAATACTGTATTGCCTCCTCATATAGGAATCTATCAAATTATTTAAATATTTTTTTAATTTAAATATTTAAAGCCTTCACATTAGACTCATTTTAATTTGTTATAGTAAACCAGGTAAAGTAATCCCAAACATCAGAGACACACACTTCTAGAATTTTTTATAAATAGGGTTAAAGAAGTCAGTATGGCGAGGACCTAATAGTAAGCCTGCAAAGATGTTTCAAATGTGTATTTTTGTACATGCTCAATGTTTTCAATGTACATCTGAAATGTCTCTTAAAAACACCAGCTTGGGTCTATAATGTGTCTGAGCTTTTAAGAAGCATCTGTCAAAATCCAAGCATTAGAACTGTGTCTGGCATTGTGGCTGAGGCCCTGCTCCCGGGGATTCCTGGGAGCCCAGGCACTCCTGTCGCCGTGAGTACAAGGTGATGTGAGGCCCCATCAGTGAACGGTGGGGATACAAAGGTAGACTGGTGGAGCCCAAATGGAAAAGAGAGCTTCAGTAATTCTGTACTGATTACTTGGTAGAAAAGCGTCTACCTGGTGCCACATCTGATTTATGGAAGAGATTGGACTTCTAATGAGAGTCCAGATATAACTGACCTCTTTCAAAGGAAGCCGCAACCTTTTTTGATGCGCTTTATGTGAGGGCTCATGAATGAATTATCACTGCTAGGTAGTCTTTCCACATAGTGAGCTCATTCTTATGTCAGATCTGTTCAAATTTCTCCACAAGAATAGACAACGATACAATCCAAAGTACAATTCATTTCATTCTTTTATTTTTTTCCTAATATATTTTTTGTTTTAAAAAAGGCATTATGTTGTATTGTATATTTACTCTCATGACAGCAGTTCTGACAGGAAAAATATGCTCTGAATGAACTCATTTCCATGGTATTTGCCAAATAAAAATTTCTAAATGCTCAGATGTTTTCCTTAAAAAAAAAAAACAAAACCTAACAAATAAAAAAGCGGCTGGCCTTTGTAAGGAAGACAGCATAACCTAAGTTAGGGCATGTACATATGAAATTCAGCTATATTAAACTTTAGAAAGTCTAAAAGTTTCTGAAATTCTGTTTTATTCATTTGAAAGAAATGGGTCATAACCATGAAATTGTTATAATATACACTAAAGTGAAATTCACATGATACCAATATATTAAGAAAAGTTAATTTTTGTTGATCAGAGTGGGTATTGAAAAAATATTGATATAGCTCTGCTTAGATGACTACATTAAACAAGTTATTTTTACAGATTTAATTATACACATTATAATTAGTGTTCCACTTGTCAACCAAGTAAAATGTCCTTACCTTCTGTCTCCATAATCATATTTTCTCAATATGGTTAAGGAATAAATAAAAAAAAGCAGTCTCTTTTGGCAATGAACCTTTGGATATTTATTAATTATGACAAATCTATGGCTTTTATCCAATTTTTAAAACATCCATTATCATCTCTTAAAATGGCTTAAAGAAGTTCAAGTCTTTCCGATAGCTGCCATCCTGTCGTTCCACCCTGTAGTGAGTTGTGGAAGCACAGGGACGGACCCTTGCTCGACTCCTCCTGCATCTGCACTCAGAAAACCTCCCTTTGCCCCCTGTATATCCAAGTGAGCTTGTGCAAAATATATTTATAATTATAAGGTGGCATATAAAAGGCATTTGTGTTCAAGAATTATTAGGTGGTGACAAGTGGGGGAACTTATAGGCAAACTAATTAACAATTAGGACCTATCTCTCAAGGGTTTCATGGGTACTGTCATTAATATTTAAATTATTCATGAATATGCCAGCCACTGAATAATAATATGTTATGCAGTTGAATTTTTGTTTGTATCCTAGATTCCATGAAACTTCATATATTAATTTGTTAAAGGTTTAGAATAGAGCATAAATTCTGCTTGTTAAATTTTAGTTTGGGATTTTTGTTTGTTTTTATTAGATTTCTCACAGGCTTTTGATAAAAATGTATAACTGTAATAGAATAATTGTGCAGAGAATATTCTGTCCTTTTCTGTAATATAATAAAGAAAACATGTGGAAAATACTAACTAACCACATTTGTGTTAAAGAACCAAAGAATAACACTGAAACATAACATTTGTTTTGGTAAAAACTTTCCTAGTTGCTTAATAATTCAATATTCCAGGTTTTTTATCCACTTATTTTCTGATAATTAACTTTTCTTGAAATTTCTAGGAAAAACATATTTAAAGAAGTTTTTTTTGTGTCTGTCTCAAAAATGTTTAAGCAAATATGTATAATCTGTTTTACTGTTTCATTGTCCATTTTCATCTAAAAGATACCTTTCATTTAAAATACCTTCTTAATGGAAGATGCCAAATATCACAATCAACATACACATTTGTTATGGTTCTGATAACATTTGGAAAGTGAACTTACTTTAACGTCGTGGTTTATATCAAATGACTTAAGAATTGACCCTTAAATAAGTGAAGGAGGAAGTTAATCAATACTAATGCAATAGTAAGTGATAAAGGAATGGATATACAGTGAATATAGTATTTGTGCACCATCAGTTCTGGATTGCTAGAAATGTATCATCATTCATTTTTATCAAAAATCAAATTTAATTGGAATCCAGACCCCACTCCTACTGAGTCACCTGAAAATTCAATCTGCCATCACTATGCTGCTCTTCTCTTTGTCCCACCTGCCCCCCGCTCATCCCAGTCTCTAAAGGTCCCAGGGATCTACTAAGGACATTTGGGGACTTCCACTGATGCGGACTTCACTTTGGCCATCATGGACAGGCAGCAATATCTCTGCTACCTCCTTTGCTCACCTGAGCATGGAAACCCTTCCAGCGCTTGATCCGGGGCCTGTGCAGCCATTCCCCTAACTTCTGTCCTGTCCTGGCAGTGCTAAGAGAGCGCGCTCCTCAGCCTTCTGCAACCTTACTTTTGAGAAGTCTCTCTTGCTCTGTAGTTCAAGCTCATAGTTCTTCTCTTTCTCTTACTCCTACCCTCACTCCCAGGCTCATTCCTGCCAAACCTTCTGTTCTTCCTCAATGAGTTTAGGCTTTTATAGAAGAAAAGTCATCTAATACTCCAAATAACCTAATGATGGAGATCTTGTACAGACGAGAACATAAAGGACAGGACAGGTTGCACAGATTTCCCAAGGTCACACAGATAGCAAGTGGCAGAACCTAGATTTGCCAAGATCTGGTGACCTTGTTAAATGGAGGGAAGAAAAAATATTAGAACAACAAGAAACAGATCAATATCTTAGCAAATTATTCTGCCATATCAGGGTTTCTTAACCTTGACACTACTGATATTTTAGGTTGGATTTTTTTTTTCCTATGAGGGGCTGTTCTGTGGTATTGTAGGATGTATGTCAGCATCCCTGGGCTATACCCACTAGATGCCACTAGCACCCTCTCAATTACAACAATAAAAAATATTTCAAGTCATTGCCAAATATCTCCTGGGAGGCAAAATCACCTCCAGATGAGAACCAATGTTCTAGATATATGTATATACAGTTATTTGTATAATCGGTGTACAGTTTTATTTGTTGAATATGAGTCAGTTTAGTATATGATTTCTCAAATAATGTCATTTATTTCTACATCATCTTGTTATAACATTGATCAAGAAAAAAATTGATCCCCCGCTAGGGTCACTGTCTGTGTGGGGTTTGCATGTTCTCCCCATGTGTGGGTGGGTTTTCTCTGGGACTCCGGTTTCCTTCCCCACCCCAAAGACATGCACATGAGGTGAATCGGCATGTCTACATTGTCCCAGTCTGAGTGGGTGTGGGTGTGGGTGTGAGTGGCCCTGCAATGGAAGGGTGTCTTGTCCAGCGCTGACCCCTCCTGGCACCCTGAGCTGCTGAGATAGACTCCGGCTGCCCACTACCATTGGTTGGAATAAGGGGGCTGGAAAATCATTGTCTTACTTGTTTTTCCTAATCTTTCTTAAACATATATATAGCTCACATTTGTTTCAATATTTAGTATTATAAGTCTTTGGGGTCTTTACTTAGTTAAGTCTGCTGATGCTTTTTGTGACCAGAAATATGCTGTATGAACTTAACTCTTGTTTCTATCATTTAGCCTGTGGTGAAATTGGTTTTGTTGTACATCGTTTCATTTAAAGTCACAGTTTCCAAGAACTTACTGAAGACATTCAGTAAGGACTTCACTGTATCTCATTTTTGGCTTTTATTGAAAGCCTATCATGCTAAGTTGTTACATTAAAACCGTCCTGTCACCCTGGAAGGCTAGTTTGTTGGATGACTGTGAGTTGTCGTCTAACTCTCAGGTCTGTATGTTCCACATCACAGCTGGTAAAATAATCTCAAGTCAGCCTTACCACCTGTAAGCCTCCGCCCAGGTGCTACTTCTCCTTGAAATGCTACAGATTACTTTGTAGAAAATCATGTGCTTTATGTATTTTTGTTTCTTGTCTAAAAAATTGACTTTTTTCTAGTTGCTAATTACACTATGAAATTAATTAATGAATACAGAATGAAGTAATCTTCAACAAGAGAGCATGGAGATACTCATATTTAAAACAATAACACTGCCGCCACCACCGCACTGGTGACCGTGACCCTACTAATAGACTTCCAAAACAGCTTTTTCCTTCACCTTCACCAGGCTATCTGAACCAAACACGTCTTCAAAAGTTAAATATTGTATCAAAAATAACAATAAACTAAGGACATTATTTTAAAACAACAATCAAACTTGAGAATACCTTTACTTTTTTACATTTGTTAACATTTTTTGCGTTTTTTTGCATTATTTTGCCATGGTTACTATTACTCAATTGACGCGTGCCTGTCTGGCCGTGTACTTCCAGGCGCCTGGTTGTAAAGAGGCATAGACTGCATTTGACTGAATGGTGACAAGCACATAACTTGGCAGGCCTAGGCGTGAGTCGTAACTCTGCTAGCTGCTACTTTTATGGGGCCTGATTTTTCCTGTTCTAACTAGCACTCAAAGTGTGAGAAAATGCATTTGTTTCCTCCTCTTTCCCAAGAGAAAGTAAATCACCTTTGGAAGAGTATCTAAGTTCGTAAAAGCTCTTGTTCCTCAACCAACTTATTTCAATCATCACATATCAGAGCTATTTGTTCACCCAAAGAATTCAAGGGATTCGGCCAGTTTTCCAGAGGTTTTAATAGTATTCTATATCGTAAAGCTGGAAAAGGTACTTTCTTCAAAGCACTTCTGTTGTAAAGGACTGTGCTTCTGGGAAAACATTCATCATGAATTATTTGTTTGCACCTGCACTGTTTGGTAGTGTAAAATGACCAGTGTGCCAGAGGCCATTTAACAACAAACAGCCCTGGCTGGGTAGCTCAGCTGGTGAGAGCATTCTCCCAATATGCCAAGGTTGCAGGTTCAATCCCTGGTCAGGGCACATACAAGAATCAACCAATAAATACTTAAATAAGTAGAACAACAAATTGATGGCTCTCTCTCTATCTTCCCCCTCCCTCCCTTCTTCTCTTCCTCTAAAATCAACGAAAAAACTGATAAAGACAAACAGAATGTCTAAAAAGCTAAACACAAATCACATGAGGATTTAAATGTGTTTAGAGACTTCCTCTCGGGGCGCATCAGAGTGTCACTGTGGACGCTGCCTGTGTCCAGTAGGAAAACCTTCCGATCAGGAAAAAAACAAAAAGGAAGGAATCTTGATCCAGTCATATTAGCTCCCTTGAATATAAACTTGACCTATTTCTGCAATGTCTCCAAACTTGTGTTACAGCATCGAGAATCTTCATGTCACTATCACACATGAGTCTGTTTCAGTAATTATCTTCATCAGAGGGTGTCTAAATAAATCTGTGTTCTTTCTAAATAGCAAAATGATAAACTCTATGACTAATGTTTTGTAATCTGCTGGAAGAAAATTACATGGTATGTGCAAATGTGCTTTCTTATTAATTAGGCTTTTTTTAATAGCAAAAAAACCTTAAATATATTTCTGCTTAGGTATATAAGCAAAAGATTTTAAAATAGAAGTTGATTTGTTTTAAATACACTGAATATATATGTATATATCATTTCAATCATACATTATTTTAATATATTACATTAAGTATACATTGTCATTATTAAAATCATTTATTTAACAAATACATTGTGCCTAATATGTGCCAAGTATTATGTAGTATTCTGGGAATAAAAGAATTTTGTTTCTTATATCTATTCTTAGATTGTAGCTTTCTTGTTGGAAGAAATAAACCAAGAATGTGTGGATTAGTAGCAATCACAAAATACACTGATATATTTTTTTAAATGTCAGTGGGCTAAAAATTGGCAGCCAAGGAAGAAGAAGAAGTGTCAATTATGTGGGTCATGGAATAAGGTGGTGGGAAGGATGGGGAATCTTCGCTCTGGGGCACAGAGGCTGTGAGGTCTCTGCCTGTTAGGAGGGTCTGTAACTGCTAAACTTGACCAGGAGACCTTAACATTACAAATCCTTGGCCCCTTAAGACTGAGTGCAGTGAGATGGCTGAGTGTTTCCCTAAGCTGTCAGATCACATGGTACAGGCAAGTGTGTGAGATGTGAAGTCAGATGAGCATGAATTCTAACTCCAGCTTCATGTGTAACTGGCAAGCTTCTTGTTTATCTTGACTTTCATCCCTGAAATGAGGATAAGAATGCCTACACAGTGGATATTTGGGAGATAGAAATAAAATATCATATGCAAAACAGCTAACCCCTTCAAGCCTACAGTGTAGTAATGAGAAAGACATATCCTAACCACTTGATTGTTTGTGGGTATATGATAACAGGTTGTGATAAGGGCTAGAATGGTAAAGAACATGATGCTATGAAAGACAAGAATGGAGTAGAGCTCAAAATTTAGTTTGGGAAAATCCAACAAAGCCTTCTGGTGGGAGTAAAGTCAAACTGAGGTCTGGATGACGGGGAAAAGCATCTTTGGAATGACTCGGAGGAATACTGGAAGGCCTTCAGACAGGAAAGCATCTGGTGCCCTCGAGGATCTGAAATGCTCGTGGTGTGGTGGGGTTGGGGGCGGGGCGGGAAATAATCTGGCCTTATTCGTAGGGTGACTTCATCACCTATAATCTGAGCTGGCAAACTCAGTAAAGAGTAAGGATGGTGGGGAGGAGGCACTATTGATCATGATGGAGGAAGAGTTTCAGGGACTGGAGAGTACGCAGGGCTGCGAGGCCAGGTGCCTGCTATTTGTCAGACTTGCATTTTGTTTTGAGGGCAATGGAAAGCCACTGGAGGTCATGTTTTTAGAGGGTAACATTTTGTTATCTATGTTTTAATAAAAAACTAGTCACTGTAGTCACCTATAAGATTCTGGGATTGTAATATTTCTTAGTATAAATAAAATAAGAAAGCCAGTTTAATGAAATATTTCAGCCAGAAGTGGATTTCTTTTGAAATTATATCTCATTAATGAAATAAATGGGGAAGTATCCTTTGTACTTTAAAGAGTGATGCAGTTTTGGGATTTGGGGTTTTGGGGTTTTTTTTTGCTTTTTGTTTTGTTTTGTTTTGTTTTGTTTTTACTGTACCTACCATGGCCCAGGGGTTGTGAGAAGTTTAAAATAAATATTGTCTGCCAGCTCTTCATTTTCACCCTATCCCAGCCCTTCATTTTCCTTGTTCCTTTGTACGTCAGTGTGTAGTTCTACTAGTCCCTGTGCAACTCAGTTAAAGTAAATGATAACAATAGTAATATTGACAGATAATAGTGATCACCAGAGAGCAAGCTATGGCTCTCATATTCATTTTCTTACATAATTCTAAAATTATGAGGTAGGGATTATTAGCCCTATTTTACAGATGAGAGAAATGGAACTTCATAGGGGTTAAGTGACTTGTCCAACTTTACATAAGTGGCAAGTGAAGAGTTGAAATTCAGCCCAGGTTGTCTGCAGGTGCAGCCTCTATTCCAACTCACTTCACTGGGGATTTTGGGCCAGTAACTCTTCACAGTTCTGTTTTGGTGATTCAGAGGGGTGGGAAAGGGGATAATATTAACTACTATTTTCTGGCTTTAGGGTAGCAGGCCTAGTTTCCAAGGCCAATTCCGTGTGCAAGCAGTGTCATGAGAGATTTCTGCTGTTTTAAGATGTCATTGTGACTATTGTTTATAACTAATAAGCATGAAACTCTCAAAATGGAAATGGCAAAGTGATGCTATGATAGCCTTCTTTTTTTTAAATCATAGGAACTATTGCTACATTTTCGAGACTGTGTTATTAATTCTAGAATAGCTCCCATGCTTAATAATGAGATTAAAATTTCTGTGTGTTGAATTAAAAATAGATTAAGCACATATTTTGGACATAATATCCCTAGGAGTGGTAGAAAATTTATGATTGCCTTATCACTCTGTGTCAAAAAAAGGGGAAAAAAGTTATCATACTTTAGAAAGATAGGAAATTTCTATAGACACACAACTTACAATAAAGAAGTTTAAACATTTCTTGCATAGAAGAAATCTCATTGATTGTTGTACAATTTGTTTTGATAATGAGTATGTAATCAAGTCCTTAACATTTCTCTTGAAACCTGTTTCATCTTTATCTTTTTCTTTTTCTGATTAAAGCAATAAAAGATGTTATTTTTTAAATTAACAATAATTTCAGCACCCATTTATTTTGTATAATAATACAAAGCCCATCAAAAATAGTAAAGTATAAACATTTAGTACATGATTCACAGGCTGTTGATAGTACCAAGAATGTATAAAGAAAGAAGGAAAATTAACAACTTCCTGAATGTTGATATTTGTTATCTTCAGTTTACATATGGTAAACATGTTGAAATTTTGTTCATCAGCTTCTTGATAGAATATGCATTAGACTTTTTATTTGTAGAGACATTCAACATCACAAAAATGAAACACATTTAAGAAAATTTTCTTGAAACTCTATTATTTTTTATCATCATTCAGAATATCAAATAGATGAGGTTTTTTCCTGATGATTTTGTTTTTAATGAAATAACATTGTGGTGCAAAGATATTCTCTTTTATAAATAAATAGGATACTTCTCACGCAGAAGCATTATTAGAATCAGACTTCAGTTAAGCACCTTAGAATCACATAGGAACCTTCCAAATAAACTGGTATTGAAATGCAGGAAGTAGTGTTTTGCTGTCCGGCATATATCTTCATTTCTTCTGTGAAGACTAGCACAACTGTCCTTAGCAAAACCACCCATTCCTCCATATGAAGCCATGTGTTTTGTTTGTGTGACCTCATTCCTAACCAAAGCAATGGGTTTGTTGACTGGCCTGAATCATGGCCACCTAATTGGTTTGGGGTAGGCACATGGCCTATAGACTGTCCAATAAAACCATGCCTCATAGCTTTTTCTAGAACGTACATACCCCCCTTTTCTTGTGGCCTAAATAATAAAGTATGTAGCCATGGTTGCTGCCTGCAACAGTCTTGTGGCCTTGAGGAGCCAGCATTAGGATAAAATTGTCACTTTCACATACGGAAGCAGCACAGAGAAATGGGAAAGATAAAAGCATATCCTTGATGACACTGCAGCTTCTGACGCAAGCCACACCTGAACTTAGCACTAACACCGGATTCTTCAGCTACAAAACTAAACACGTTTGTCAAATTGTTTAGTCAGTTTGAATTGAGTGTTCTGCAACATGAAACCAAGAAAACTATAATTGATGCAATGAAACAGTTTTAGTGAAAATGTCATTTCACTTCAGATATGTGGAAAGCAGAAGCAGCAAGATAATTGAGCATGTATATAAGTCATCAGGTTTAAAAACCTTTCTATAACTTTGACAGAAAGCATGAAGGTATTCTTTTTTTAATTGGGTGGCATGTGTTGGAGTATGGATCATTTTCCTTTGACATAAAATAATCGTTTATAATTCTAATGATTCATAATCCATTCATGGGTAAAAAATTTTTTAACTTTTGGGAACAGGAATTTCCTGACTGCAAATGGGCTCTGTGATATTTAGAGAATAGAGTTAGCTTCTGTACCAAACAAACCTTAAATCCAGGTGTTCGATGAGGGAAGAAATTTTCTTTCCTCTTCTTAACAGTCCATGGGTAAGCTGGCAGACCAGAGAGGGTAGATGACTCTTTTCCACAAGGTTAGCTGAGGACCTCCCTCCCCTTTGGCTGGTAGCCCTACTTACTCATCCCCTACGTGGCTTCCACCTCTGGGTCAAAGGCAGATGCTCTGCTAGTAATCTTTTTCCAGTACAATGGGGGAAAAGAAGTGGAAGATGACAGTTTTCTTTATAAATTGTGATTTGATTGTTGTTCATATTGCTTCCACTCACACACCATTGACTAAAACTTAATCAAAATCATGTGTACCACTAGGTTGCAATAAAGGATGGGAAAATGTAGTTCCCAAACCCCCTAATACTGTAGAAATGAGAGCCCTGGGGACAACTTAACTGTGCTTCATAACCATATTTTTTCATGTTTCCATAACATTTTTACTAGAAAACATTCTTCATATATATCCCCTATGTGTATATCATATGCACGTGCACACATACGCATATGTAACCTCCTCCAGTTATTCCCCAGAGAAATATTTTTCTAATTATTTTTTTTAAATCATTGACACTATTACAGATGTTCCCCAATTTCCCCCCTTTGTGCACCACCAGCCAGCACCCCCCCTCAGCCTTCACCACACTGTTGTCTGTGTTTTTTTCTAATTCTTATATGACTTCACAAATCAATGGAAATTCAAATTCTTAAAAAACTAAACTAAAATAAAATTATAATTATTGACCACAATAAAATGCATACTTCTATTTCCTTTATAATTCTAAATTAGATGAGAAGAAAATTTCAATTATAAATATTTATAAGAAATGACTACATATGTTAACATATTACCTAAGTTCAGAAATTTATGTTATTTGTTACATTTCCTGGAATTAAAATGTAAGATGGATAAACTTACATGATTGAAGCTATGAGTCACTCATTTTGCTTCAGGGAAGTGATTTATTCAAAGCCTTTTTGTAAGCAGCAGTGAATATAATTTTAATCTGTATGTCTTTTCCTAATAACGTTTTGCAGTATCAAATAATTGAGTTACTATCACACTAGGTCTGATTTAGACGGACGTTAGTAACACCACGCGTCAGCCGGGGTGGTGGAGTTTGCATAGCATGGGCACGCTCTGTAGCGCACACTAAAACAGACTCGCGTTACTTGACCTCTTGCGTTCCCAATGCTAGCATAAGAGCCCTGCAGAACTTGCGGTGCCCAGGGCAGGGAAGGGCCCAACAGTGACGTTTTGGGAGGAAATAAATACGGAACTACAGTAGCAACTCAACATGGCCTCAGTCTTTTTTTTTTTCAAGCCACCACCTATTGATTACTTGCCCTGTCCCAGGCACTGTCCTAAGAGCTTCATTTTTAGTCCTTACAACAGCCCTTAGATAACCGCTATTATCACCATTTCATAGACAGGAAACTTTTTTTTTTAATTTCTCCTGTGTTTTTTTCTCCATTACCATTTATTCCCCTTATAACACCCCTCCCCCGACCCCCAGCAATCACCACACTGTTGTCCGTGTCCATGAGTCCTTTGAAACCCGAGGCTTGGAAAACTGATGGAATGGTTCAAGACAAGGCCAAGGTTTCCCCTCCTTTCTCCGATTCCAAAACTCTTGAAAATTGCACAACTCTTATTTACACCTAGGTAAAAGTGGGTGTATCAGTCAGGGTTTTCCACAGAAACAAATAGGAGAGAAGGGGAGAGAGAGAGTAGATTTTTTTTTTTTTTTTTACTATGTGGTTTCAGGTGTGTGCAGGGAGTAAGTGCGGTCGGGGGTTGAGGGTGGGTGGGAAGGATGGGTTGGGAGGAGCATCCCGGACAATGGCAGAATCACGTGAAGGCGCTTCTGCCAGAGCAAAACCGCTCTTCCCAGAGAAAGCCCAGTCCCCAGGATCTTGAGAACATTACGGGGCTGGGGTGCAGCGTCCCAGGATGAGAAACACCTGGGTGCTTCAAGTGTCAGAGGCCCCGCCTCCCACACTCATAGTGCCTATAAGGAGTCTGACTCACACCACTTTCCAAGCAGATGTCCTCCTCCTCCCCCTCCTCCCCCCTCTCTGCCCCCCTCCTCTGCCCCCCTCCTCTTGGTCTGGGGATACAGGTAAAACCTGACTTGCAGTCTTTTTCCCCCCTAGTAACTTTCAAATACACAATAGAGTATTATTGACTGTAGTCACCACGCTATGTATTACAGCCCCATGACTTACTATTTTATAACCAGAAGTTTGAATCCTTTAACCCATTCACCCAATTTACAACCCCACCCCCTCCCCCAACTGCCTGCCCCTGGCAACCACCAACTTGTTCTTTACAGTGATGAGCTGGGGGGGGGGGGGGTTCTTTGTTGTTTGTTTTAGATTCCACATATATGTGAGATCTTACTGCCTTTGCCTTTCTCTGACTTATTTCAGTTAGCATAACGTCCTCACAGTCCATCCATGCTGTCACAAAAGGCAAGGTTTCATTCACTTTTGTGGCTGAATAATATTCTACTGTGTACATGTATATCACATTTTCTTTCTCATTTCACCCATGGAGGGACACTGAGGTTGTTTCTATGTTTCGACTATTATCAATAATGCCGTAATGAATATGGGCTGCAGATACCTTTTTGAGTTAGTGTTTTGTTTTCTTTGCATAAGCGATTCAGAAGCCTAATTACTGAATCATGTCGTAGTTCTATCTAGTTTTTTTTTTGAGGACCCTCCATATGGTTTTCTACAGTGGCTGCACCAATTTACACTCCCACTAACAGTGCACAAGGGTCCCCTTTGTCTTTTTGCTAATAGCCATTCTAATGAGTATGAAGTGATACCTCATTGTGGTGTTGATTTATATTTTCCTGATAACTAATGATGTTAAATATCTTCATATGTCTCTTGCCCATCTGTATGTCTACTTTGGGAAAATATCTATTCAGATCCTCTGCCATCTTTTAAATGGGATTGGGTTTTTTCTTTGTTGGTTTGATATTAAGTTGTATAATTTCTTTATATATTTTGGATATTAACTTATCAGGTGTATGATTTGCAGATCTTTTTCTCCCACTCCGTTGGTTGCATTTTTATTTTGTTGATAGTTCCCTTAGCTGTGCAGAAGTTTTTTGTCATTGTTGCTTTAGTTTGATTTAGTCCCGCTTGTTTATTTTTGCTGTTGTTGCCTTTGTTTTTGGTGTCAGATCCAAAATATCACTATGACTTCTATGTAAAAGAGCTTGCCACCTTGCTTTCTTCTAGGTATTTTATGGTTTCGGTTCTCCAGTGGAAGTCTTAGTCCATTTTGAGTTCATTTTGTGTAAGGTGTAAGAGAGTGGTCCAGTGTCATTCTTTTTCAAGTGGCTCTCCGGTTTAACCCATTTATTGAAGAGACTATGCTTTTCTCATTGTATATTCCTGGCTCTTTTGGCATAAATTAACTGGCCATATATGCTCGGGCTTAGTTCTGGACTCTGTTCCGTTGACCTATGAGTCTGTTTTTATGCAATACCATACTCTTTTGAATTTGGATAAGAGGGGAGTTCTGCGAATTCAGGTAGAAGTTGATTTCAGTCTTGTGTCTGAAATCCGTAGGGCAGGTCAGCGGACTGAAATCTCAGGCAGGATTTCTGTGTCATGGTCTTGAGGCAGAATTCCTTCTTTACCAGTAAACCTCAGTTTTCTTTGTTAATAAGGCCTTTAACCTAATAAATGAGGCCCACCCACATTATGGAGGGCAATCTACTTAAAGCCAGATGATTGTAATAGTAATTACATCTACAAAACACCTTCACAGAAACATCTAGATGTGTTTGACAAAACAACTGAGCACCGTAGTCTAACCAAATTGACCCATTAAATTAACCATCACAGTGGGTTTTCAAATAACTTACATATACCTGCTTTTATCCCTTAATTTCTTTTTATGTGTTAAGGACAGAAAACTTAAACTAAATTAGAGAAACCATATTTAAGTTTCCTGAAACTTGGATAGGGATGTGGGGAAATTGAGCATGAAAGTTATTTTTCAAGGCACAGACAAGGTTTTGTGTTATGAGAAATAAAATTTTCTTTGATGATACCATGTAAGCTATAGGAGGGGTCAGGAAAAACTAGGGACTGTGGTTGGTTATTTCCACTCATTACAGTGAAAACTGAAGGCAATTTCTTGTCCCAGGTGGTATTAACGAGGTGGACATTCTGTTGTTTAATAGTATTAAAAGCAGCCGTGCCTTCTCTAGGGTTAATACTGCTAGAGTGAGATGAAAGTATGTGGTTTTCAGAAGAAAACTTTTATTAAAAAATGACTGTCCTTGGACAGGTGGCTCATTGCCTGGGGCAGAACTTTGCAAGAGCACATTACGAGAGTGGCCATGCCGGGCTTATTAATGTGCCTCACTAATGCACATGCTTCATTAATGCCTGCCAAGGGGGACTCCACATTGCAAGTGTGGCCCTTGGCTGCTGGTCTTAGTGCAGCCTGCTTTCTAGCAGCCTCTTCCCTTCCTCTGAGCCAAGCTGATTTCAAAAATCAAAGCTCTGGGGAACTTCCTCTACCTCTAACTACTTTTTTTCTTGTTTATAAAACAATATCTATTTCCTGAACAAAATTTAGAGAATAATATAGACAGAAAAGTATCTGTAATCTCGCCTTCTATGTCTGTACAAAGTTTTAATTTTTTTTTAATTTAGCATAAATGTTAATTTGGATCTTTCTATGCTGTCTATGGATATAGGTAGAATATAGTTACAAAAGTGGGTTTATGCTTTATATACTGTTTTATGCCCTGCTTTTTTATTGTATTAGTAGCATAGTTCTGTGTCAATAGATATATTTCTACAAGTATTGGTAGAGCTGCATAGAATTCCATTTTATCTTCTACTACTGTATGTAAATAGTATATAATTCAGAGATAAAATATAAAGTATGATATCCCACCAGAACACACATTCCTGAGATTTTTGGTGCTCAGTACCAGGCATACATTAATTTTTCCTGTCTTTAAACAGGAGCTATAGAAAAATATATACTATTATATTCTAAGTCGTCACTCTCTAATCAGTAATATCGCTGGCATTGTACAGTAAGCCAAAATTTTGTAGGCTATAGGTAATTCTTCAGGAGCAAACATTAGTTTAAGTTATCTAGAAATTTAATTATCTCAACAAGTTCAAAAATAAGAATGATGAACCAAGGACAGGTTGTTTGAATTTTTCATTAACTTGAGCTTTAAGGCAGCAGACTCTAAACCCAAGACAAATATTCAGTGCCCTCTAACTATTGTCTTATCTTCTCATGTCTGAGTATTATATGCTTTATTGAATTAGATTAAAATTAAGTTTGGAGGCTTATTATGGAGTGGTCTCCAGAGAGCATACTTTCTCTTCATTACTACCTGTTTTAGGAATTCTGATAGCCACAGTGCAAAGCTGTATCATTCCCATCTAGAACAGCTATCTCAAAACCTGGAAAGATAATAGCGCTGTCTGATTGCATCATCCAAGTCTTTCTTTCCTGTTTTTCTGACTCTTCCACAAAAGTATACATCTACAAAGTCACAAAACTAACTAGGTAATTACCACTTTTAGGCCCAAGTCTATGTGATACAGCAAGGAATACTCTGAGTAGGTGGTCAGGGTCCCCTGGAGTCTCGGTATAGCTGGATCATCACATGACGACTGAGTCCGAGTCCTGGGATTCTATACTGCTCAGTTCAATTGCCAAGGGGCTGTTCACTCTTCTGGGGTTAATTTATGGTATTAAGTGCTTTGCTAAATGGACTGGGCTGAGTTTCTAGAAGAGACCCCCAGAGCCTCAACACAGATCTTGGCCAATCACCTGCATAAGTGATACTCCTGCTATAATCGAGTATCTCCCTATAGGAGATTAAGTCTCAGGCTCCCAGTCTGCACTAACAAAATGGATGCCTGGCACCCTGGTGTTCAAGCCTCAGTGAGTACATTTTATTGCTGAAACCTGAGTCACATTCAAACCCCTAGCTGCAAGGCCTCTGGATATGTCATGTTTTAGTAGAGGGTGTCACTCCAGACTGAAGGTTGAGTGAGACGTTGAGGGAGTCAGTTAGATGGTCTCAGTATCTAAAAATTTGTACCAGAAACTCATAACAGGCCAAATGCCTTTATGTCTTGTAAGTACATGTGCTTACTTTGTATAGGAATATAGTACTGTGTAAACACTTGAAAGTGATTATTTAGTAGTGAATAATGGAATTTATATTTGGTCTATCTATAATAAAATTTCTTTTTTGTTAACAATATTCTAAATATTGTTTTTTTCAATTGAAATAAAAAGTGTATGACAAATGTGCTCTAAAGAATATAATTTGAGTTAAGCTATAATTTTGATAGCACTTTATTCTACTCAAAAAGAATTAAAGGTGCCATTTTAATGAACATATACTGATGCTTTATGGATTTCTCAAAGCTGCTGTTTGTTGTTAATGTTATATGGTGTCTACATGCCCCCATATAAATACCACTCTGCCAGTTAATCACCGTTATTGATTCACACAGAAGTCAGAAATTATTGATAATTGTACTTTCTGTGCCTCGTTCAGCTTAAAAGTTATTCCAGAGAGAGTATTGATGAGTGGCTGGTTCTAAAAGTGGATTGTTAGGGATTTGGAATACGTCAGTGAGCAAAACAAAGATTCCTGTCATCTTGAAATATATTTTCTAACATGCGTATAGACAAGAAACAAGACACATAGTATGTACTAAAGTTATATTGTAGAAGGTAATGAATGCTATGATAAAAATACAAAGTAGAAAAAGGCGATGTGGGTGGGCATTGTGGTGGGATGTGGTCAGCATAGCCCCGACTGAGATGGGAGCTTTGAGCAAAGACAAGGCAATGAGAAAGTTTATTCTTGTGAACATCTGGAGAGGAAACATCTCAGGCAGAAGAGACAGCTGGGATAAAAGGCATTGGATAGGAGAGTGCCAGGCTTTCCTAGGAGGAGGAAGGAGGCTGGTGTTGCTGCAGCGGCACAGTGAGGCAGGAGCAGGTTAACAGGAGGTGAGCTGGGAGAGCAAGGAAGATCATGTCACATATGGCCTTATTGGCCATTACAGGGACTAGGGTGAGTCTCTGAGGAAACGAGTTACGTCAGGGCTTTGAGCAGAAGAGTGGTATAAACTTACGTTTTGGAAAGGATCTTGTGGTAGCAGCTGTTGACTACAGGCTGTAGGTGGGGAAGGGTGTGAGTCGTGCAGTGATCTGGCAGAGAGGGGCGGGGTCTCTGTGAGGAAGGTGCCAGCAGCGGTAGTAAGAAGTGGTCACATTCAAGATGTAGGTGGGGAAGTGCAATCGAATTTGCTTCTGCTTTTGTCAAATATCCTCTTGCTTTCAAGAGGAAATAATAATGATTACATGGGAGGTCACAGTTTTTCTTAAAGTTATGCTATGCTTTTAAGGCACAAGTAAGGGCGGTGGCTGCTTAGCAACTAGCAGATTGATGATGCTACTTGTGTAACTGTAGAAAGAATGACTGTTGGAATTTAGTATTTTTTTACATCACTTGAATATAGAATGAAAAGAGAAGTGTGTTTTTACTACAAAATTAAAAAAAAAAACTGTTTCACTGTGAATTTGCTTCTCTAAGTGTATGTAGTTATCTTTTCACACCTGTTTAAATTTGGTTTGCAGTCTTCAGGCTTATTGTTCTACTTCTCTATAAAGTAACATGTATCTTATCTGCAGATGAGTTAAAAATAAGGGAATATGTAGTGTTTGAACATTTTTCCAGGAAAACTCATTACTCTTTCATTTTGTTACAAGAAAAGATACTCAAAGATATTTGCTAAGACCAGGTGTGGGTGGTGGCAAATCAGTGTTTTAAGGTTTAAAGGACTCATATGGCATGAGTTTTTACATATGAGATCACTGACTTTTTTTTTTTTGCCAAAACACAAAGTTTGAAACCAGCTTGGTTCTGCCATACTAATTTACAGACAAAAGTGTCATCTAATAGTTAGTCATACTTATTTTCATTATTCTAGGTCGCCGATTGAGGGACTATTATGGTCTACATAGAAATGAATAAGCTTTCAGAAGATGGCTCAAAATTACTGGGCTGGAAAATTATAATTTAACTACCATTTTGTAGTTTTTTATATTAATAGAGAATGAAGATAATATATATAGGATTAAATAACAGAGTAATAAAAGGCTTGTTTTATGTAAGGACAACTTACATAAAACAAAAATCTTCTTCCTGCCTATTTTGGAAACTTTTACTTTCTGGCTCTGAAATTCTCTAGTAATATTCTTGCAGATAATTCAACATTCATTCAGCAAATATTTGGTGAGCATCTAGTATGTGTCTGGAACTGTTCTGAATGTCTGATTTATAGCAGTGAACTAAATAGACAAACATCTGCACCCTCCTGTAAATTATATTCTAGTGGATGGAGGCAGATAATAAACAAGATCAGCAAATTAAGTAATATGTTATGTGTGCTAGGTGATAAGTGCTGTGGAGAAAGAGAAAGGGGGAGAGCGATACGAATAATGGAGAGGTGAGAGACAGACAATTCTACATAGAGGGCCTAGGATAAGTGATTTGAATTTAGGCCTCATGAGTATGAGAGCGTGAGCCATGTAAATATTTTGCGGAGAAAGTTGCTATAAAAGGGACAGAGAGCAGACCTGTAAATGGAGTAGGCATGGAAGCAGCAAGGTAGTCATTACGACCAGAGTGGAGCGGCAGAGAGTGACTTAAGAGATGAAGACCACACAATGCAAAAACAGAGAGCCTTGTGGGCCTGTGTAGAGACTGAATGACTCCAAGCAAAATCGGAACCATTGGAGAGGTTTGTCAGAGGGCTTACGTGATCTGGCTTCCACCCAAAGATCTCCTTTTGTATTTTTACTTGAGAACATAGCTAGAGTAAACTTCTAGAATTAAATCATCTTCCCTATAAACTTTGGAGTCACCATTAACCCCAGGCATGTAGCATCGCATGCGACTCTGATTTTTGCTCTTTTATAGATGATATTCTCATCTCTCTGAAAAGGTTTAGCATTTCTCATTATAGTTATATTTTAAATAGAGTTTGTGTCCATATAGATGTTTTCTTTTTTCCCAAGTTGTTCTCATGTAGCTAAGTATTCTTTTTTTTAATTTGTATTGAATTTATTGGGGCAACCTGGTTAATAAAATTATATAGGTTTCACGTGCACAGTTCTTTAATATATCATCTCTTATTTTGTGTTCACCATCCAAAGTCAAGTCTCCTTCCATCACCATTTATCCCTCTCTCTACCCTTTTACTTTCCCCCCTGCCCACCCACACCTTTCTCTCTGGTAATCATCATGCTATTGTCTCTATGATGTTGTTTTTTGTTTTGGGTTTTTTGGGTGTTTTTTTTTTTGCTTAATCTCTTCACCTTTTCATGTAGCCCCCCACCCTTCTCCCCTCTAACAGCTCAGTGTGTTTTCTGTATCCGGGTCTGTTTACTTCTCCAACCCAATGAAATTTTCTTCTGTTATTACTTCATTTATTTCCTGTCCTTTATTATCTCCTCCTTTCTAACATTCCTATAAGATAAATGGACTTTCTACATCTTCCCATGTTTCTTAATGTTCCTTTCTATAATTTCCATTTATTTATCTTGTCTGCATTACCGACTGCCAGAGTTATAATTTTTTATTTACCATTTACTCTTTTACCTGGGGCTAGTTACTTAATCCCTGTGTTGTCTGTCATTCTTTAGCTATAAAATGAGGATAATAATAATAATGCCTACATTATAGGAATGTTGTGTGCTATAAATGAGGTTTTAGGGAATGATAAATTAATATTAGTTATTAATTTTCCAGGTCAGTAATTCAGTGTTCAGTACCTTCATTCTTATACTGAGCAGTTCTCTTGATTTTTTTTAATTTAAGGGAATCATTATTTTAATTTCTAAGAATGTTTTCTCAGTTTTTGACTCATTCTCAATTCATATCAGCCTATTCTTCTTTCCACATCTGCACCATACTAGCAAGTCTCCCTGAGAAAACCAATTAGAAAAATGTGAAGTTATTTTCTTCCCCAATTAAACTGCTGTTTCCTCTGGAGTCTGCTTTTCTGTTTCTATTACCTGGTATTTTTCTCTTTGTCATTGTTTTCTTCAAATACCTTGAGATGCTCTGTTGTCAGTTTGTATTTATGGGTGAAAGAAGTGTGTTGTTTTGTTTCCGTATGTAGATAGCTGAGAAGGGGCAATCCTGCGGAGAGCACCAGTCTTTTCCTCCAGATTCCCAGGCAGAGGTGCAGACAGGCAGGCTTCCTTTTAGGGCACGGGGAGCAAGGGACCAAGCAGGTGGGTCAGATAGTTGCCAACTTAATGTCCCTCTTGGACAGTGCTACCTTCCTTGTGTGTGCCCTTCTGCCATATCACTTGTGGAAGTCCAGATTCCCCTGAGCACCCACTCTGATTATTTCTTCAACTCCCAGATGTATACTAGGAGCCCTCCCCAAACAGATCAGACACTTTTTTTTCAGTTGCTTCTCAGGCTTTATACCTCAATTACTCTGTATGTATCTGCAGAGCAAGAAGGGACCTTTCTAGCTCAACAGTGCTTACCTCTCGCTTTGAAGGTAGTTTGTTCTGCTCTAGTTTCTCCTTCAGTCTAATTTCATCTGCATCCATGTTCTCAAAATTTCTGGTAGTCCTTGAGACATGTCTTAGGAATATAATTTATGTCATTTGAGTGAATTGGAAAGCAGCAGTGTATGAAGAAGCTTGTGCTCTCATATTTTGGTACGAGGTCAAGTTCATGTATTTTTTTTAACTTTCACTCCCTGTGCTTTTTGTCCTAGCTACTGTTCCTAAATATGGACCAGGAGTGGTTGGGATCAAGGCCTAACGTAATTGTTTGTACACAAGGGATGCATTTCATCAAGACAGTTCCTTCCTCCTCTTCCTTTAGAGTTTAACCCTTTCAACTCTGAGATGTGTGCTGGATTACTATGGAGAGATCTCCAAACTGAGAACAATAGGGGTTAAACTCTTCAACTTGTAAGTTAAAGAATGTTATTCCCCTCAGTTCAGAGTGACTTATTCCCCAATAGAACATGAAACAAAACAGATTTGCCAGAGTCTACCCCCAGGAAGCTATAGGAAGAGTATAGGAAAGTGGGGTTGGGTTGTAAGCTGGAGAGAGAAGGGAAACTTTGAGAATGGTTTTTGGGAAGTAAAAGTGAAATAAGTTAGTCTTTCCTGTTTCCACCCATGGAGATGTGTTGGACCTGATTCCTTCCCACATTTCAGGATTTCAATTTACAAGGGTGACCAACACCCAATTCCCTGGCTAGAATTTCCCTAGCTATAAGACCTCTTACTCCACTCCTATAACACTGTAAATAGGCTACAGAGAGATTAGAGAGTGGTGAAATAAATTAGAAAAGGTTTTAAAAAATGACCTTTGACTCAGTTTTCTGCAAAATCAAAATGGACATAATAAGGATTCTATAATTTTTAATTAGCCTGGAGATGACCAAGGAAGGTAGCTTAGACCCCCAGGTGCTACCCAAGGGCCCCATAAAGGCAAAGGAATAGAATGCCCATCAGAAGTGCCCACTGTTCAAGAAGATGCATGAAATCAGGAGACTGGAGATAAGTACTTAGCTGGATGCCCAAGAAGCATCAATAAGGCAATCTAATAGAGTCAGAAGCTAGCTGTGCTCGTTGGACAGACGAGGGTGAGGATTGAGCAACAAACAGATGATTGGCCAAAACCAGACTCATAGCCTATCACTAATTTGTTCACATAGCCAGGCTTCTTTTGTGCAAACATGCTTTGGCCTTTTCTGAGACAGATTTTAATCAGGTTCGAGAATAGGAGGAGAGGGAGTATGGAAAAAGTGTTGAATGGAAAAGAGATGATGAAAATATTAGAATATGACTGTACTCATCCAAAGGACATGAAATTTCAACCTGGAAATGATTGAGAAAACTATAGGACTGAAGTATATTTATAAGATTGAAATGAATTTCATTATCCCTCTGAAAATCACTACTGATTAAGATTGACACCATGTCAAAGAAAACTATTGATTCCAAAATAAATACATAAAGAAGTTTCATATTCACCCATAGCCTAGTGTTGACTATATAATATTGAGTCTTAATACCCAGTAATGTGTGTTACAGTAGAGTCCTTTACAAATATTATCTAATAAAAATAAACCTAGTTTATCATTGGTTAAATAGTAATTGTGTTTCAGTGCTAAGAGATACACTATTCAAATGGCTCTCTCTCCTAGAGTGGGTTTAGGCATTTTCATAGAAGTTTGTTAATGTCCTAGCTATCCCTAAGGCCTGATTTTAGTTATCACACACACTGTTCAAAGGCACTCATGGTGTGCCCCAAACCATCTGCCTCATACCTTTAAAAACTGATACTCCTTTTTCCATTCTCTGTCTTACAAATTGAAGCCCAGAATTTGTATTAAAACATTTACTACCAGGATACAAAGACATGTATTTTTATTATAGTCATCCCACTTTCCCTAGGGGATATTTTTCAAGACCCTCAGTGGGTACCTGAAACCATGGATGGTATTGATGTATACTATGCTTTTCCCTGTACATTCAGACCTATGATAAAGTTTAATTTGTAAATTAGGCACAGTAAGAGATTAACAACAGTAATAGCTAATAATAAAGGAGAACAATTATAATCATGGGCCACTTAATGGCTATATGTTCCGTTCTGGGAAATGTGTTGTTAGGTGAGTTCATGGTTCAGGCCGTGGCTGATCTCAGGTTACTGAAACCACCACAGAGGGCAGAACTGTGGATACGGGGGGACTACTGTGTTACTTTCATTTAGATTCCTGCACCAGGTTCTGCCTTAATGTCTTTTAAGCCATACGTAAACACTAGAGGGAAAGAATAGCACAACATTTATGGGATTTTTTCCTGCTTGACATCTACATAATAATTACTATTTCATGGTTGTGCATCAATTGAGTGACATGAAACAAATTAAACTATATTTCTTCCCTTTGTATTTGAGTATTTGTCATTAGAGATGGTATTCCTAAATTTTAATTTCCAAAGTAGATTTTTTTATCATCTGTTGTATGGAAAAAAAAAAAGAACTGCAGAGCACTTTACTCATTTTTTTTTTGTTCAAAATTACATGTTTTTCTCTTTTGTGACAGTTCCTGAGCTGTGTTCTGTCTCTTTGTGTCTATTTCTGATCTCTGATTCCTGTTAAGATTGATTCTGTACAGGTCAATCTGACCCATAAACTACCCAAAATTGTTTTAGATGTTTGAAGCTTTAGTGTCAGGTAATACTTCAACCTGCTACAAAAATTTGCCTTCTGCTTTGTGTTCCAGAGATAGTAATTACCAACTTCACACTCATATCCAAGTCTTAATATGCTGTGTTGCTTTAGAAATACCAAGAGAAAGAAAGCTATATATTTTTCATCACATAGTGTTTTTCTTTTAGAAATTAAATACTATCCTAAACATAGACTTCTATAATTTGTATTTTATTAAAAAAATGTCCCCAGTATTTTAGAACATTTGCAGACTGTCAGTGTGAACCTTTGTAGAAGGGGCACCACCACATAAGGGTATGATGGTCTGGTTATTTCTAGTTTGAAACTTTGGGGTTGGCCAAAAAGCCAGTTACGTTTTTTCCATCCAATGACTCTAGTAGTGCTGACTTGTCTTTAACGTCATTGAAAACAATTTTGTTACATTAATTTGTGACAGCTGTCATATCAGTGTGCATTTTTTTTAATTACCAGAATTGGTGAATTTTTGTGAAGCCTTTTTAATATTGAAGATGGAAGAAAATATGCAACATTTGTAGGCATATTATGCTTTACTATTTCAAGAAAGGTAAAAACGCAACTGAAATGCAAAAAATGATTTGTGCAGTGTATGGAGAAGGTGCTGCAACTGATTGAACATGTCAAAAGAGGCTTGCGAAGTTTCTTGGTACCATTGACATTTTGGCCAAATAATTCTTTGCTGTGGGGCTGTCTCATGCATCATTGGAGGATGTTTAGCAGCACCTGTGGCCTCTACGCACTAGAAGCCAATAGTGGGAGAGAGCTGACATACTCAAAATATCCAAATCAATAAAGTTATTGGTGAAAATGAAAAATGTGTCTTTTATTTTACAGAAAAAAAATGTAACAGACTTTTTGGCCAACCCAATACAAACCTGGCTTCCAACCCAGTTTCTACTCAACGACAGAATAACTTGGGATATATCATTTAGCCTTTCTGTCTCACTTTCCTCTGTCATAAATTGAGGATATCATACCAACCACTCAAAATGTATTAAGTTCAATGTACCAAAAACCAGCTGTCTCATGTTGGTATTCAAAAAACTTAACCTTCCTTCCTTTCTGTGTTTGCACTACAGAAATCCAGTTTTATTCCAGAATATATCAAGTAATTATTTAGGTGTCATTTCTTTTTCCAAAAATTCTTTTCCAAGGTAATACCGAAATCACCTTGGTACCAGCTTTTCCCAACATCTGAATGTTAGCATTTTACTTAAATGAGTGCTCCAGCGTCTGGGAATACCCATGAGGCAAAAGCCCACAGAGCAAAGCTACAGCCAGGATCATGGTGTTCCTTCTTGAGTGGCATTTGGGCACAGAGGACTTTGAATGTGTACTTTATACCCAACCCCTGAAGAGATACCAGAGCTCTCTCCCTATGGAAAAGGAAACCAAATACTAGGAGTCAGCATAATGTGTTTACATGTGAACAGATTCTCCATTTTAAAAAAAAATTCACTTACTCCATTTCTACAGAAATTGCAGATAGGCTGCACCTAATCTATGAAATTTGGTGCAAGCTGACTATGAACTGTGTGTGTGTGTTGTCAGTGAGTATTTAAGACATGTCTTCTTATGCTCACTGTCCCTATTTGTCCATAAGAAAAAGGATCTAAGAGCGTTCCCTTTATTTGAAAGTCAGATGTTTTCTGTATTTTTGCCACATCAATTTTATTTATAGACTTAATTCCCCAAAGCCAAAATGACAAAACCCACAGCTTAGAGTCATGTATTAAAATTAAGTGAGGAGAGCTGTTGGGAGAATCCCATGGTCTGTGATTTAAAGACAAATATTTATTCTGCAGGAATAACAGTGCTAATTGAAAATGTTCCTTCTTTGCCTTTAGTATACGGCAACTGTAATCATAGAAATTCTTCTGAAGTCTTTTTCTGCCACTTGGTGATTCGCACAGTAGATAAAAACCCGCCACAACCCCAAAGGACAAAGCTCCAGGGAGCATTGATTTGGGCTTGGAGCCAAGCCATCTATTTTTAGCACTTTCTCAAGAATCCACACAATAAAAATGTAAATGGGATGGTGCTACTTTCTCCTCACACCATTTTCTGAGTAAGTTTGACAGTCTTTAAATAGTTTATTTCAGACTCTCTTCAAAGAATTCAGTTACTCCAGTTTGGGGACCTTTCTATCCCAATTTCCCATTAATTATAGCTCTATATTTCTTCAACTTTTAGAATAGCTTACTCATAAAAACCTAAGAATCAATTTGAGATAGTTTCCTACCCCAGGCTGCCAAATTTGCAATCAGTTGGCTCCTGTGGATTAAATGTATTCCTGTGGATCCCCATCTAAGACTTTCCCCCCTAACTTTATTGAGGTACAATTGACAGATAACATTGTGTGAGTTTAAGGTGTACAGCTTATTGATTTCTACACTTACGTATTGCAGTACAGTTGCTGCGGTAGCATTAGCGAACGTCTGCATCCTGTCACATAAGTACCATTTCTTTTTTGTGGTGAGAACATTTAAGATCTACACGTAGCAACTTTCCAGTGTACAGTACAGTATTATTATCTATAATTACAACACTGTGCATAGATCCCCCCACTGATTCATCTTCTAAGTGGAAGTTTGTACTCTCGAACCAACACCGCCCCAATTCCCCCACCCCCTAGCTCCTGGTAAGCACCATTCTGTTTTTATGAGTTGTGATGTAATATATTACTTGCCTTTTTCTATCTGACTTATTTCACTTAACATTATGCACTCAAGGGCCATGTTGCCACAAATGGCTGGATTTTATTCTTCCTCATGGCTGAATAGTATTCCATATATTCCGATATATGCCATATCTTTTTTTTATCCATTCTTCTGTTGACAGAAACTTAGGTTGTGTCCAAACCTTGGCCATTGTGAATAATTCTACAATAAACATGTGGAAAACCAGTTCTTTTCAGATTATGAACATTTTTCAGTGTGGTACTTATTTCAGTCAGCCTCTTTGAAGGGTGGATGATTTACATTTCTGGAATACCACTACATTATAAATTTCCTTTGAACTTGGACCCATGTGTGAACCTTCTATGTGCTCAAAGACTAACCCAGTGCTTTGAGCATATAATAATAGGTAGCACTTATAAAATGCTGAATGTATGTCAAGCACTATTCTATACTCTTTACATATGTTAATTCAATATTCACAACTTAATGAAATAGTTATTATTATCCACCCTTTATAGCTGAGTCAATCTGAAGTTAATCTGAAATGTAGAAGGTGCTCTGGCCAAACCCACATGACTATTAGGTGAGGTAGCAAAAATGTGAGCCTAGGCAACTTACATTGTACCTTATACAATTGCTGCTCTAACAACATGGGTTTGAACTGCACAGGTCCACTGACATGTGGATTTTTTCCAATAAATATTGTAAGTAAATTTTCTCTTTTTTATTATTTTTAAATAATATTTTCTATAGATTACTTTATTGTGAGAATACAGTATATAATATAACATGCAAAATATGTGTTAATCCTGTTTGTGGGAATGCAAACTGGTATAGCCACTGTGGAAAGCAATATGGAGATACCACAAAAAATTAAAAATGTATAGTACAGCAACTGTACTATCCCACATCTGGGAGTGTATCTGAAGGAACACAGGAGACTAATTCAAAAGAACATAAGCACCCTGTGTTCGTGGCAGCATTATTTACAATCACCAAGGTATGGAAGCAGCCCAAATGTCCATCGGTAGATGAGTGGATAAAACAACTATGGGACATTTACACAATGGAATTCTACTCAGTCATAGATAAGAAGAAAATTTTACCCTTTGCAACAGTGTGGATGGACCTGGAGAACATTATGCTAAGTGCAATAAGCCAGTCAGAGGAAGACAAATACCATATGATCTCACTTACATGTAGAATCTAATGAACAAACTGAACTAACAAGCAAAATAGAGACAGACTCATAGATGGAGAGCAGATGAGAGATAGCGGTCAGGGGAAGACTAGGGGGTGGAGGGATTAAGCAAAAAAAAAAGACTCATGGACATGGACAACAGGGTGGTGATTGCTGGGGGGAGGTGGCGTAAGGGGATTAAATGGTAATGGAAAAAATATAATAAAGATTATTTTTAAATATGTTAATCAATTGTATATCTTATCAGTAAGGCTTCTGGTCAGCAGCAGGATACTATTAGTTAAGTTGTGGGGGTATAAAAGTTATAAATGGATTTTCCACTGCATGCGGGGTCAATTCCTTGTCGCTCAAGAGTCAACTGTAATGTCTACTAGTGGAGGATACGAGTTCAGTGTATGTGTGGAACTGGGTAAGTTTGTGTGGAACCTACACAAACTTTAAAAAATTATGCACGATACAGCTGGAGTGAAGACAGAAAAGGGAAAGAGAAAAAGGCTAGAATTGGGAAGTTGGAGAGTAACACCAAAAACAGAACAGGAAATAAATGTTGGTGAAAGAAATTAGCCCAAGTGAAGGAGTTCATGGTTAAAGTAGGAGAAATAAGGATGTTAAATAGAAATCAGAGAAAACATTGGTGTGCTGGGAAGAGTATCACAAATTGAAAATGTAAAATAAAAAAAGTTTGACTTTTAAATAGCTACATACTTGCTGCTAGATTATTGCCCCAGTTTATATGCCCTTTGACCTCTTGCCTCCCAGTCTTGGGCCTCCCATGTCAGTCAGTATCAGACACGAGGCCAGACTTGAGGCCAAGACTTGGGCCAGTCTTGGGCCTCTTAGCCTCCCATTTCAATCAGTATCAGACACAAGGTCAGGTTAATTGGTAGGAAGAGCACTTCACTGAATTACAGCTGTCGATGGCCTCTTACTATTCACTGAGTCTTTACATTGTACAAAGTCAGAAAAAGGTATATTCTTACTGTTCTTTTTGGTACGAAATGCACTATCAATCCTTGCCTTGAATACCTCTCTCAGACTCTGTCTCATTCCCAGTTTCCCGCCCCCCCCAGTGAATACTCTATATTTATAATCAGTTTTGTAGAGACTGGGTGGTCAGGAAGGTGTCGAGAAAGCCTTGGTTATCTTTTTTGTCATGCGTTGTCTGGCTACCTTAGTGTGTGCCCAGTTCACAACTCATTTTCCCCTACAACACATGTGTCCCCTTATACGCCAGTAATCACTCATTGACACGAATATACCTCCAAGGAGGGAGGGTCCCCTTCTGAACTGAGTGTAGTAGTTTTGGAAATGTTTTCTTCCTCCAGGCTGCCGCTTCTCCCCTTGTCTTTCTGTTAGATTATTTAAGGGTTTTGTTTCTCCTTTCCCCACCCCTCTCTCTCTGGTTTTAGAAAATATATCCTGTTTCATTTTGTAATGCTTATCCATTATTTTTAAATTGTAAACTTAATTTAACAACATCTAATGTGGATAGCAACTCAGCCCTTTCCCTGAACGATGCAAAGATGCGGACGCCTTTAGCCCTGTCGTCATGCCCCCCTGACCTGCTGCTTGTTGTTTCCCGGACTATTACACCCGCCTAGTGTTTATGCTTCCCAGACTTCGTCATTGTTCTTTTTGTTTTAAAAGCTGGTGCTTGTGAAATTTGATTTACTCATATGATTAGCACATTTTTTGTCCATCATTTTTTTTCCTGCATTTCACTCCTTCCTATTGTATCAATTTTCTTCTGCTTAAGATACATTCTTTAGTAATTCTTCCTCCTAGGAAAGGCTGTTGCTGCTAGAGATGTCTTTCAGTCTGTTTCTGAGCATGGCCTTCTTCTTTGCTCAATATTAAATGATATATGACATAGCTTTTTTCTTGCCTATTTTCCCCTATGTTAATTATATTTTTTGTAAAAATAAAATCCACAGATGAGAAATAAGAACTGTTAAAATAGAATTATGTTCTGAAACGAAGCCATGAATTTCAAGTGTTGGAAGACAGCCATTAATTATTTCAAGATTAAAACCTAATATAAAGTAGCTCAAAATTAGAAAAGAGGAGAGTGTTTAACTCAATAGCCTTTCAGTATAAGACATTTAATTAGGAGTCAAGAAATTAGCCTGGAGGTCAAACAGTAGAGCGCTGAGAACTGATATTGGAAAGTATCTTTAACGAAAACCGTAGAGATGTGACACTGAAAAGCCTCATTTTTGAAGCCGTTTTAGGTTGAGGACAAGTATGGAGTGAGGTCACAATACATTGTCCTTGTACGTCTTCACAGCTGAAGCCCAAGGATCTCAGTGGGACTGTTTGAAAATTGTCACTCCTGCACATACTTTGAGTAAACATTCCCCCAACAAAGCACCCACTCCGGTCTTCCATCCGTCCCTGTCACCATTTCTGCCCTCTCCTCTTCTCTAGCAGGTCACCTCTTACCCTTCCCTGAGGGCTTGGACCAGATCTCAGTTTCTCCTGAAAGCTTTCCCCCATCACCACACTGTCCCACACTTTCTAGAGCACTGACGATTTATTCTGGCCCCCACGGACTACACAGTGGTCCGATGACTTTCTGTGCCTTACTTTGCCAGCTGCACTGTGAAAACGTACTTCAGAGTAGGCACTTTTGCTTCTCTGTAACTGCCACGGCACTTCGTGTGCTCTGTTCCACGTGTGACTCTTAATGGAGCTTTTAGTACAGTAGTAAAAATCCAGGGGATTTGGAAAGACAATGACAAAAGCATACAAGTAAATCAAAAGGACGGTTCCTGGCCTCATGAACCAAGTAAGGTAGGTAAGGGGACATATAAGGTATTTCACAAGTAATACAAGCAAACGCAGGAATAAACTCTGTGTTTCCTGTGCTCCCAACTGTAAACCTACTTTTGTCTGCCCCTGTATACACACACACAGGTACATAAAATAATTGGAGGACAAGTTTAAGATCATCCCTGAGCATGACGACAATAAAGTATGAGATAGGTTTCAAAATAACTTAAAGAGCAACATCGGCATAGAATACATTTAATCAGAGAACGTAGACTTCATAGGTTTTATTGTGTATGCTTTCTAAATGTAAACTTCACCTTTGACATCCAGGTAATCCCTATTGACAGTGGTGTTTTTGTTTTGCTTTCTGGGAAGATCATCTCTTTTCACAGTATTTTCTGAGGGGTACAAATTTCAGGACATTGTGAGTTTCGTCAGGGAGGAACCATGAGCTCCTCCCTGGAGACATGAAGGACCAAATTCCAAATACGTATCAAAGCTGGTTAACCTAAGCCCCGTAGTAACCTTGGTTGTTTATTATAGCCTTCTGTTTTCTTTCAGGAGTAGCCTAACAGATGCGAGTACCTTTCACCAAAAATTACAATACATATAATGATTTTTATTTTCAATTACAGTTTGCATTAAATATTCTATATTAGTTTCAGGTGTACAGCAGAGTCATTAGGTAATCGTATACTTTACAAAGTGAACCTCCTGATATTTCAAGTACCCACCTGGCCCCATACATAGTGACTATATTACTGACTGTATTCCCTATGCTGTACTTTACATCCCTATGACTATTTCGTAACTGCTGATTTGTACTTCTTAATCACTTCACCTGTTTCTCCCAGCCCCTCTGGAAACCATCAGTCTTTTTCTGTATCTACCTTCTTATTTGGTTAAGGATTTTGATGCATTATATCAGGCCTCTTTAAAGTGTTTTCACATTCTTACCTGGTGACATTGACTTCTATAGGATTCATAAAAATGCCCTGCATAAGCTAAGTTAATGTCAATGAAAAAGTAGTTATCTTTTTTGAAAAAATGTTCTGTTGATTCAACTGAATAAATGCACCATCATGAACTTGGAGATGGCTGTGAATGAATTAATTTCTGCATATAAATTTTGTAAGTAAAGACAACATGGAATTTATACTTCCTATGTCATTATTTTAAAAATTCTTGCCTTGACGCAAAGAAAGCAGCAGGCTAAAGCACATTAATTACTAGAGACTTGCAGTCTCTTGTGTCTAAACTATACCAAAGGACCAAAAATTCAGCAATCTCATATTTTTTGACTTAAGATTATCAAAAATCTGCCTGAGGATAAAAAAAAGTCCATAATAACCGAGAAAACAGACTACATGCACAGTTAAGAGAAGAAGAAAAATGCCAAGTGTTGAATTTGGAAAAGTCATAACAGATTCATCACAGGCAATAAACACAAATGTAAAACAGAAAATGTTCCCTCCACAAGAGATTCCCCATGTAACTGAAATGAAATATAAGGAAATGTACCAAGATATAACTTTGATTTAGTGTTCACTGAGGAAGGAGGAATATCTCAGGGACCAAAATTAAATAATAACGTGCAATCTCTTCCTTAGCAATTCTTTAATGAAAAGATATAGCTTCAGAAATATGCTCTAAGTTAGCATTAATATACGTATGTACATACATATACATATTTAAATGTGTGTGTATTCATACATGTGTATATACAAATCTATATTATATAATTGTAAATAAGGTACAAACTACTGAGGCTATAAAAATATTAGAACTTAAGATATGTCACCCCGAGTGAAAAATTGACTTTTCCCTGTCATATTCTAGAAGTATCACTGGTATCATAAAATAATTTCTGGGGGAAAAGTTATAATTCACGATGATGACCTCAAAAAATTTCAGAATGCAGACCTAACACCTGTTTTTCTCTGTGACCGACCGTATGATGTGTAAATAAGTCCCCCTCCCTGCGCTGGTCAGCCCGGGCGAAATGCGCCCAATGCTCACTGCTGCAGCAGTATACATACACCCTGCCATACTGAAGAGTAGTTACTTTGTTTATATTACATTCTTGTCTACTTCTGTAGCTTTACACATTTGGAATTCCACAAACAAATCCGCGTTCTTCTAAAAACCCCTTTTATGGTTATATTCCTCTCAGTTAATCTCTACCCATTATCTCTTTCCCCTCATTTTCAAAATGAAGATCGCTCCTTTTCTTCAGTCTTTACCTTTTTTCTTTGACCATTTTAGTTCTTTGAGCCATCCTCATTTCTTTTAGTAGCCAGGCCAAATTTGGAACCCAGAACTTTAAGGAAAAGCCTCATCTGTTTGCGTGCGTATAGAGACGAGACTATTTCCCGTTGCACTTTGAGTACCGGCCGCACCTCCGCGCATTTTCTGGCTGCACACACACGTTACCTGCCGTGAGTGCATAGCATCTTCCTTGGGGCCAGTGATTTCACTGAGTAAAGTGAACAGAGTTCAATCCCTCACTGTTAATTTTCTTTTTAATAATAAAATATACTTCCAAAACAAATCTTTTCTTTCTGCACTAATGTAGTAGTATTTCTTTTCTTTTTTTTTGTAGCATTTTTTTGAGCCTCAATGTGAAGTTAAAATTAGATGACCCATGTGTTCCTTTATAACTCCTGCATTTTGTGAGTGTGGAACGTGGATTCTTCTTTTTTAAAGATTTTATTTATTTATTTTAGAGAGGGGAAGGGAGGGAGAAAGAGGGAGAAAAACATCAATGTGTGGTTGCCTCTCATGTGCCCCCTACTGGGGACCTGGCCCACAACCCAGGCATGTGCTTTGACTGGGAATCAAATTGGCGACTCTTTGGTTCACAGGCCAGCACTCAATCCACTGAGCCACACCAGCTAGGGCTCAAGTGTGGATTCTTAATGACAAAGTTTATAACTGTCTGAAGTCCTTTCCCCCTTGTCTCTATACAGACTTGTTTTTCAATGAAACAACTATGTTACCCTTTTCCCAATAGGTTATATTAAGTGAATTATTTTTATCCTTTGCTAAAGACTGCAATAATTCCTAAAGTGTTAAAGTAAACCTATGAAAATACACTCCCTGTGATTAGCTGGTTAGTTTACATGAATGATCTTAATGGTAAATTAAAAACAAATGCACACACAAATAAGTCTCAATGGCTTAAAACAGCATCTTCTCAAACTGTTAATAGTCATTATATTAGTTACACTATGCGAGTGGTTGTAAGAAATAGTTCCTACATGTATAATGGCTCAAACACAGTAGATATCTTTCTCTTCCTCATGTTCACAGAATAAATTGGCGAAGAGGTTATCAGAATAGCCTCCCTACAAGCTGTCATTCACCAGCCCAGCTGATGATCATGTTTCCATCCTCAGCAAGTCGGCAGAGGTTGCACTGGGGTCACATCCATTCCAGGCTCCAGAAGTAGAAAATAAGGTGGAAGAGTAAGTCGGGAGGTTTTAATGAACCAGGCCTAGAAACAGCACCTTAGCACTCCCCGCACACTCAGGTGGCCGAAATGGTATTGCATGACCATTCCTAACTACCAGGAAGATACCTGGGATATGTAGATGGGGTGCTGTGCTCCCAGAAAGAAGAAAGATTTTGGGAGAATACCTGCCAGTCTCTGTCACATCTACTTCACTCACACATATTGTCCCAGAGTCAGGAAAGGTGTAGTAGTGAAGTACTAGCTACAGGCAGTTTATGGTTAACTATTATTTCAAGGTCTTTAGTGTGCCTCATGTATATTCAGTGGCCGATGTTTTGGGGGCCCCAGCAGAGCTCTGTGAAGGTTTTGATACGGTACCATCATTTTATCATCACAGGTTACTGACAAGCTTACTCAGAGGCAGCCAGTGTCAAGAGTTCACAATATAAATGTGCCAAAATGACAGAGTTAAAACAAACTTTAATGGCCCGCAGCCTCCACCCACCCCTTTATCTTTTTTTTTTTTATCAGTTCTTTTCTTAGAGAAGGAGGCAGGCAAGGGTCAGAGTTATTTTTGTTTTTGTTTTTGTTTTTTTGGTTGTTGAAATGAGTTAGCAGACACACAAAATTCTTTTTTTATTGTAGGTTACCCCTATTTTTTCTTTTTTGAATTTCAAATTAATGAGATTTACAGTATTCAGTTTATGAAATGCTATTAATGAATTATAATGAGGAATAAGAATATCCTATTATAAAGCTAACATTTGGACTAAAAGGAAGAGCTATATGATGAAATTCAAATCATAATTCAAGTGACTAAAGAAAGTAAAGGTTAGAAAATGTGAGAAAAATTTATTTATGCCCATCAGGAGACTCTAGAGGAAAATACTACTTTCCTTTAAAATTAACTAGTGCATGTTTCTATTCAGAAAAAGCAGATCTTGATTTGGGAATCTACTTTAAGCCCAAGAATCTCTAT
This sequence comes from Desmodus rotundus, assembly GCF_022682495.2. Lineage (NCBI taxonomy): Eukaryota > Metazoa > Chordata > Mammalia > Chiroptera > Phyllostomidae > Desmodus > Desmodus rotundus. The sequence goes on from NC_071397.1 coordinate 28,430,850, forward strand.
GTGAAACTGAGTAACACTGAGAAAAGCGGCTCAGCATGAGACAACTGCTACATGTGTGTGTGTGCGGTTACGAAAGCAGGTGCTTTGCAAGTCCTGTCACTCAGCAAACAGTGACCCTGGCATTCTGGGAGTGGGTGCCCTCCTCACGCCTCCTCCTCACCCTCTCGCCACACCAGATATGGGCTTCATCTTACAATCCAGGGGTTTTCTGGGTCTTACCCTTCTAGTCTGGACCCGCGCTGTTCACCTGTATCAGACCTTCATCTCCCCTGTGCTGTCGACACTCACCTGGCTGGGTAGCAGTCCCACAAGGACTTGTTTCTGCAGGCAGTCAGATGCCAGTGAATGCCTGCGTGACTCCCTGATACCAAGGTGGGTTCCTCAGTGCCCTATTAGTATAAAAAGTAACTGCGGATACAAGAATGTCAGGCGTTCTGCACCCAGAGATTTTATTGTGGGCGTCATTTCATCCCTCAAATTATGACATGTCTATTGGATAAGGTTGCAGTTTATGTGAGGAACTGTTTTTATTTATACATTACTAATGTAATGAAATTATTTACATACATAAACCACATGTAGCAATGTGTAGAGAAAAAGATAACAATAGCTGCCATTTTTTTTATATTATGTACTATTCACTTATCTATGTTACCTAAATTAATCCTTCCAAAATTTTTTTCTGGATTTTTATCCTTGCTTTGCAGTTGATAAAGTTCAAAAATATGGAAATTGCAAAAACTTACCCAACTAATAAGGGGGAGACAAGCTGAGAACACAGGTCTGTCCAGGCCAACACCCAGTGTGTTAAAATCAACTGGTTTATCTTGACTTCAAATACATATTGGCACTCTGACTCTCAGTAGAAAGTGAATGAACTAGAAACACTTTATGTATTGAAGAAAATTTAAAGATCATGTTATCTAATGCAGTTATTATACTGAGCCATAGAAATAAACTACGCTAATTTCAAGGTTACTTAATAGGTCAGCAGCACAGCACAGAATAGAACCAGAGTCAATATTCTTGCCTCTACAGCATGTTGCCTCCTGCACTGTAGCGCAGATGATTTATTGAATATGCTATTTTAGGAACTGATCTCTTCCAAAATGTATTCTTTCAGTGTCTTTGAGTCTTAGATGCCAGCATAACATCTTGGAAAATGTAGAAGAGCTAAGCTTAATAGCAACATGCTAATTGACAATATTATATAGTTAAGTTTACACTCTGAACTCAAGAGCCTCTAATGCCTGCTATATAAAATTAGAGTAAATAGGAGGATTCATGAGAATTGTAGCTGGGTTCAGCCTTTCAAGAAGAACACAGAGGAAAAACAAACAAAGTGAGATCTCATTTAATCGCATCCCAGATTAGACCATGTACATGCTCCCACACAGAGAAGCCCCACCGAGAAATAAACTCTCAACACAGGCCCCCGCAGAACTGAGACACCCGCACCCAGAAAGAAAATTGCTGCTCATCTGCCTTTGTTGTCATAAGCCAGGGAGGTAACCAGCTTTATTCCGGTTCAACTAATCATTGGGTTGCCTGTGAGTACTAAGAGAATGCTTCTGACCCCCTGTCAGTATGGCATGTGCTCTGAGTAGTTATTTTGCCATCCACAGTGATTGACTTGTGTGACTCAGCCCTTCTTCTGACCAAGGGCATGCATTTTCAAGACAGCTGGGCAGGGTGTGGGATACAGTCTGCAGCTGTGGTGCAGTCAAGGTACGAGCCCAGGCAGAGTAGAATTCATGCTCTCAACTTAATTAGCTTCCAGCCTTAAAACTAAACTAAATGGCATAGAGCACTTTCCCATAAAGTGGCAGCCCAACTACAGACGCTTCACTAATGCAGATCACAGAGGGCCATTGTATGTCCCCTAACCCAGTTTTTGAGACCTCCCTAAGTTTACCACCAAAGAGAATACATAGGAACAGATCAATTTAACCACTTGAAATCTTTTTCATGAAGCAGGCCCTGGTTAAAGACACTGGATAAGTGAAATACTTGCCTAAAGCAGGATCAAAGCATGCTGTTAGAGAATTCCATTTCCCCCCCCATTTTGTTAACGTGCTTGTTCAGCCTAGGGTCACTGATTCTGAGCTCGTCAGCGCTGACCTCTGGTCTCCGTGAAGCCCAGGCATACTCCTTCCTGAACCTTCCTGTGAAACTTTGAGACAGCATATGTGATCATGTAAGGGTTTAGCTCACATCCCAAACCTGCTTCTTACTAGCCGCACAAAGGCAAGTCACAATTGTTCTTTGTTTTCATTTTCTCATCTTAAAATGAAGCACTTACGCTTCATCAGAACCCAGATACCCCAATTTATCAGTCTCCAACATTTTACAACCTATATTTTTTTCCTTACCCATCCTATCAGATACCAAAGTCCCTCTCAGACTATTCACCCAAAGTAAAAAGCTATGGCTTTACTATTACCTTCAGGTTCCACAGGAACATCCCCCTCCCCGATTACCTCTGCTACTCGGTTTCCCACAGCCCTCTGGGTTCTCCATACCAGTCTGCCCAATGCGCCTTTCTTCCTACACACCAGACACCTTACAGAGCAGCAGCTGTGCTGGCTGAGATGCTTTCTCTGTAGATACCAGCAGGACTTGGGTTCTCATTTGTGTTAACTGTTTATTCGAGTCTCCTCTTCTGAGTGAGGCATTCTCTGGCCACCCTTCTGAAATAAGCAGCCCCTGCCCCCACACTGACTATTCCTATATCCCTTGTCCCATTTTCTTCATCCTCCTTATCAGTTACTGTTCAAATACTGTTTTATTTTACTTATCCTGACTATTTGCTCCTGCCCCCATAAAAGTTCCATTAAGGGTAGGATTTGTGTCTGTTTCATTCACTGTTACATCAAAAACAGTAGTTGGTATAGAGTAGGTGCTCTTTAAATGTTTGGATAAATGAATGAGTGAAACTAATCTCTTTCTTAAAATTGTAAGTAGGGGTTCCTGTCCATGTATTTCTGATACAATGAATGGCTTTGCCGGTTGGTTATATTCATTGGAAGAGCCCAACCAAAACTCACTAATGCATTTTACTTTTGTTCTTTAAAGGTGGTCTTTTGGGGGTGAGAAGAGAATAATCTAATATCTTTTCAAGCTCTAAATTTGATGTTTATGTGTTGAAAATGAATTATTCAATACTTATTCCCTCAAAATAGATGAATCTCATGGAGCCACTGCCTCCTGTAGCTTCCAGAGCATCTGCAGGAAAATCTTGAAAAGATAGCGCTTAAATTCGCGTCCCATATGTGACTCTTAGATGCACGTTGAGTATGATTTACCAGAAACCATTAGTGGGATAAATGTTCTCCTATCATGCAAATTTGTACCTTTAATCTGAAGTGTGGAGCATTCATTGCTTTCCAGAATATCTACTCTGTGATTCTGTAACTGGGAGAGCAGGTGGTTAACTACAGGTGCTGTTAGTGACTTGCCCCTCATCGCAAGAACACAGATAGCTAATGCTATATGTCCCACACTCATGGGGCAGTCGTGTTGGCTGCACGGTTTTTTATTTTTTATTTTAACGATTTTATTTATTTTTAGAGAGAGGGGAAAAGAGTGGGAGAGAAATATCAATGTATGGTGGCCTCTCATGCACCCCGAACTGGGGACCTGGACCATAACCCAGGCATGTGTCCTAACCAGAAATCAAAACAGTGACTCTGGTTTACAGGCTGGCACTCAATCCACTGAGTCACACCAGCCAGGGCTGGCTACACCATTTTTAAATCCACAAGTGTGTGAAGTGACTGAATCCGTAAGCAGGACTGGGTCTGTGTTTTTGTTTTATAAATATTGAAATTGACCTTTCACAAATAATACACACTGAAGAAAATTTTAGAGACATATTTATATTGATTTTTATATAGTAATTTACAACACTATTTGGTTTTATGTCTAAAAAATTGGTGGAGCATATCTAGAAATTGGACTCATCTATATATTTTATGTGAAAAGTCTAAATAAATTGTAAAAAGGGTCATTTATAGTTCACTCACCCAATTGAGTGATGTAGAGCCTCACTGAGTCACTCAATTTCTGATTCCACTTCTTTTCTAATAACTATCCAAGTTGTGGTATTAAGTAAATGATTATAAAATATGTACGGGTGCTGAGCTTGAGTCATAACAATGTGTAGCCACAGAAGTGAATTCTGTATGAGGTATCCTCCCAGCTATTAAAAGGACTGTCTCTACAATGTAGGAAAATGAAGACACCCACATAAAGAGTTGAATTTTTAATTCTGTCTTCTATTAAGAGGCAGAAATATTTGAGAGAGAGAATGCACATAGTAGGGACACAGAGATGGACCCATGTCAAGAGACAGAACATTATAAAGTTGTTGTGAAAGGTTTACTCTCCTGCTTGTAAACAAATAGCTTGGAGGTCCAGCGAGTTGTATTGTAGTCTTTTTTCAAGCATGAAAACCCTGAAGACTTAAAGATATACAAACAGGTGGAATAAAATAGAGAAAAGGAGGTTGGGGTTGGGGGAGGTGCCTGAGAATCATTGTAGAAGAAATAAGGTATAACACCATAGGCTTGTCCTAGAGAAGAATTAGTCAGGTTTAATGCCATGCCTATATATAAAAATGGAGGAAATTTCAAATGGAATCCATCAGATAAAGATCATTTGACTTCTTTTGGACCTCCAGGCCCCCAGAAAGTTCACTATTGGAACTTGATATGAATAACTTAAATTGCATTAGAAACATAATAGTGAAAGTGGGACTTGCATTATTATAATAAAACAAGATGAGGTATAATGATGTAATAATGAACCCGACACCTAGAGCCACACATTAAAACTGGTCTCTGGTGTCTTCATAGTAACCTTCCCTATGTGCACTTCCTTTGCCCACAGTTCTTTTCTTATTCATTGTCTCCACAATAGATCAATGTCCTACTTTTCATGAGAGACCTGTATTTATAATCAATAACGTCAGTAGGAGACATGATTTGATCCCTGGAATCTGTCTCCCATTTTTCTACCAGGAAATTTTCTCTTTTGACGGTTCCTCACCACCTCATTAGACAAAGTGCAAAGTCCTCATAACGATTTATGAGGCCCTCCAAAAACCAGCCCCATCTCCCAGCATTCTGTCTTCCCCTCCTGCGCCTTTGACTTGTCATTCCAAGCAGTCAGCCATTTGTAGTTTCTTCCACACATCTGACTGACACACCTTTCTTCATGCTGCTCCGTCTGCCTAGAGCTCTCTCCATATATGTTGTCTCTGCCTGAAAAAATTTAGATCACAACTTCAGTCCTTCTTTCTTCCCAGTGGACCCCTTATCTACCTCTAAATTGTCATGTAGCATATGGTAATAAGCTTCGGTGTTGATGGCAGTCTTTGTTCTAGAGTACGGGTCTAAAGGTTGAAGACCTGTCTCTTTAATTGGGTTTCCGAGCACAGTGCCTGGCTCACATTAGCTGCTCATTATCTGTTGAGCTGAAATGAACAGTATATGTGAGTCTGCCACAATGTAGTCATCTCTCCATCCATTCATTCAAACAATAGCTATTCGATTTCATTTTGTTTACCAAGGTCCTACTACTTGCTGAGATAGCATATATTCTTAGAAGTAAAAAGTGGTCAGCTTAAAGGTTTTAAAATTGCAATAACTTCGATAATTTAAAAGTAATAAACTGAACAGAAAACAGTGACAGTGCATTTTGCCCATGTCTGGGTATTTAAGTAGCACGGAACTCTCAATAATCTTTACAAGAATTTTAAAATCTAAGACCTGATTTATTAAGTTGGATTTGAAAGCTAATTCTCATACAGCTAATAACCTAATGTGACAAATTGCCTCATGTGAAAGGATTACGTCTAATATATCTAAGAAGAAGAGACAAAGAAATAAATTGAATACTTCTCGCCTTGGCACCATTGCCCTTACCGGCCATATCTCCCAAAGCACTACATCCAACTACCTCCATTAACTTTAAGACAAGATCAACACTTGCATTTTGGTAGAGGCTACTGAGGAGGTTTTGTGTGCTTGTTTCCATTTGCCAAAATAGAAGGAACAATCTGACGTTCCGTATGCTTCCAAGAAAATCAAAGAAAGGAAATTCCAAGAAAATACAAAATCTGATATTATGCCATCATGTACCACAGTGAATACCTTTTGTTCATTATCAAGGTACATTATAAATTCTAGATGGTTACAAAATGTAAGCCAATAGTTTTCTCAAAAAATTATTAGATGCAGGAACAAATTAAATCATCACTGGGGAGGGAATTAAGAATAGCTAGCTCCCACCGTCAATCCCAACAGGTCAATCTGCTGCTGGTCTGTTGCTAAAGCAGATGCGAAGTACAAATAACCTCTACCATTTGAAAAATGGTCAGAGGCCAACCTCTTTCTAAAAAAAAAATACATAAATTTCAACAGCTTGTAAAAAGAGAAAGACATAGTTAAGTAAAATGGAAAAAGATTTGTTTCTTCATTTGCAAGCTGCAAATAAGAGAAATCACATAACAGCAAATATTTGAATACTGATATTTAGACAAAAAAAAACCCCAGGCAAACCAGTATTTTTCACCCATAGGGCAATCTTACAGTGTCCATATATGTCATTACATTTCTGACACACGTTTAATGAAAGTCATAAAATAAATGCAAAATACAATTAGAAGATTTACTAATTTAGTTTAAATATGTTCATTCATCTAATTTTAAAATGTTTGGGAACTTATTGACAATTAAGCCCCCAAAATATTTTCATTCTCTTTAACAGAAATGGGGAGCACCTTTTCAACAAGGTATTATTGCTCTAGGTGTTAGTTAAAAAGTGAGCATTGTCTCTGCCCTCAAATTAATGAACAAGATGACTTCAGAAAAAAGTTTAAATGCTGTGAAGTAAGCAAAGCCAGACAGTGTGATAAGGAACGACTGGGTCAGCAGAGAGGCTGGCAGGGCCTCGGTGAGGAGGTACCACTCGACTTGAGATCTGAGTGATGAGGAGCTCCGTGAAGAGCTGGGGCAAGTGTGTCCCTGCAAGGACACAGCAAGGCAGCGGCCCTGAGGCGGCGAAGAGCTGGATGTGGTGAAGAACAGAAGGAAGCTCCAAGAGGCTGGGGCGTGTGAAGTGAGAAAACGGAGCCTCAGGTCAGATTATATGGGGTGTTTAGGACACTGTGAGGAATTAGGGTTTCTTTAAAAAGGAATGAAAAAATCAGATAGGGCCCTGTAACTAAGGGAATAATATAACTGGTTTAATTTTTTAAAAGATCCCTGAGGTTGCTGTGTGTACAATAGATTGTAAAGGGACAAATGTGGCAATAGGAAGATCAGTGTTGCTAAGAAAACCAGAGGCTGACTTTCAACTTTGTCAAAGCTGCTCCAGTTAATTGTCAATTCTGTCATTGGATGTTTAAGATGAAAATAGCCTTTGAAGGCCATGATCAAGCTGTGTTATAGCAACGTCTATTAATATTCCCGAGATAAAGAGCCTTCCTTCCCGGAGGCCTGTGCTCGACTGTCAGAACAGACTCCAGGTCTCCTCAAGCCATTGAGGAGGTAGAACAGTAAAGTGGTGAAGACACTCTGGTTCCAAGTGGCCCGCTTTTCACATCCTGCCCAGCACTTATGACGCTGCATTACAGTGGGCAAGCTATTTAACTTCACTGGGCCTCTTTTTCTCCACCTATAAGCAGAGATGATAAGAATAACTATCCTGTTTCCTAGGATTGGTGTGAGGTATGCATGAGTTAGTATTCATAAAATGCTAAGAAAAGCACCTGATAAGTACTGTAAAATGATTATGACAAATATAAAAGAATCACGGAGCTGTCAAATATTGCAAGCACCAGGCATCCACAGATGAGTGGGGGCTTTTGTACTCCAGGGCAATACTTAAGAGGGCACATGCGATGGTTAGCTTACATTGCTTGGATAGCTTACATTGCTTAAAATGATGGATAGCTTACATTGCTTAAAAACATTCCTTGAGGATAACACTCCTAAGAACATCCACTATTGGACTCCTACCTAACAGCCATTTCCTTTTTCTTTTCTTTTTTTCTTTTTAGTAGAGCTCATGTATCAAAACATAAGTTCAAATACCTCACATTCTTTCCCAGTCTGGGCTTGGTCACCTGATTCTGGTAAAGGACCACAGGGTAGCATGTATGTGAGGATGGGGGCAGGGGGTATGGGACATGCATCTAACAACAAACTACCTCTCTGATAAAACAAGAAATACTGCTAAGAAGATTCCCTTTTCTCTTCCATGATCTTAGATATTTCTGTATGAGGAGTTAATGTTTGAAATGGTAACAACTTGTGACCAAGAGGAATAGTCCAAGTGTATTATTGTGCTGCTGAATTTGCCAAGCATGGGACTACCTATATCTGGAGATCGTTCTTCCTTTCTTTTCTTTATTAATAAATTCCTCTTGTCTAGGCCTCTTTGGATTGGTGTTCTGTTACTTGGAGTAGAATCATCCAGTCTATAAACTCTCCAAGTCATTCATTTTTTTCTCTAAAAAACAGTAATTACATCCCTTCAATGACAATCTTAGTATAGAAGTAAAATATATATGAACCTTAATAGCATTTATAATGATTTTGTTATTTACCATTTTCTTCTATGATTTTGCCCTGCTATGTAAATAATTCAAAGTTACAGATTGCTTTTTATTTCTTTGTCCCTTCACCCCTCTACAACATAATGAAGTTCATTAGATATCAAATGAACTTGATTAATGTTTATTGAATTGTATTGAATAGCTTTGGATAATTGAATCTTTCTTTCCCCATTTCTTATAGCTCTAATTCCATATAACCTAAGGTGATTAAGCTTAGATTGAAAAACACATATTACATTAAGCATTAATTTTCTCGCCCTCAGGTAAAGTTCGGTCAAAGGCAGCAATACAAACCAAAGCCCGAGCAGCCTCAGAGCCGCTGTGAATAGATGAGTATTGCTCTAACTGAAAGATGTTCTGGCTAAGAATTATGCTTCACTCAGATTAAATGTAGTCTCATAAAAGTAGGAAAAGAAAAATAAAATTTATTTTGAATGTACATTATTAATGGACATTATTGATACAACTCATTGGAGGATATTACAGGGGAAGAAATGTTCTATCTCGTAAGTCTCTCAGAGTTGCTGAAGTATTATGACAGCTTTTTCTAAAAATTGCTTGAAGACATTATTATTTTCATATGCTTCCACTCCGGTTTCTCTCATGTACTTCAAAGAGAACATAAGAGCACTTCCAGAAAGAGCTGGTCTTCTCCCAACTCCAAAGTAAAGAAGACAGTCATGTGGGCTATAATATCATCTTATTATCACAATTTCTCAATCTTTTTGAAGAAACGAATAAGCATAATTGAATTCCCAATTCCAGTTTTCTTACAGCATTATTCATCTTGCCTCATTTCTCTGAGGTTCCAAAGCCCCTCCTCTCTGCTGTGTTTTGTGAAGTCATTCATTTCTTCAGGTGCAGAACACTGAGAAAGTATGGCTTTAGTCTGGTGTCTGAAGTTGCCGCCTGTCCTCTGGATTTCTACATAGAATATGACCTGTAGACACTCACGACTAGATTGCCGTTCCCTCTGATACATCTCCCTGCATTGTTCCTGAAATTGTTCCCATATACTGCCCTAATAACTTCATAACCCACTTTGATGTTCTAATAAAAGTTTTTATGATTAAGTAGAATTTATAGGCTTGTAACTAAAACTAGCATTTTGTATTCCTTATATTTTATATGCCTTATATTCTATAAGCATTTTAATCATAGCCGTCATATTATGGGTGGACTGAATGTTTTATTTTGTTTTATTTTCTTACCTCAAGTCTTAGTAGAGTTGATTATAGTTGATAGATGGTTCAAAAAACATAGATTAAAAACCTATTATGTGCCAGGTACCTGAAATGGAAAAGTTAATATAGATGGGTCCTGGCTTAATAGGCTCTTGCTCTAGCTGGGGAGAGAAGTGAGCAGACAAATAGACTAAGTCTAAGGTCTAGGTGGTTGCCAAGCATATAGTAGATATTTGCACTATCTACTATACACAGAGACACTGTGTATACACTGTCTACACAGAGACACTGCAACTCTGTGTGTCTGCGTATCTGATTTGCACTTGGACATCTCCAATTGGACAGCTAATGCACTTTACACACTCAACATTCCAAACCCCAATTCTCGAACCTTTCTCTTACTCCTACAATTTATATAATCTTCCCTATCTCAGTAAAAGACAACTCCATCCTTTTAGTTACTCAGACCAAAAAGTTAACTCCTTTTCTTTCACACACCATGTGAAAATCTTTAGTAAATACTGTCAGTTCTGTCTTTAAAATGCACCCAGAATTCAATCACATATCACTTCCACTGCTGTCATACTGTCTCAGGCTTCCGTGATGATGATCAGTGGTCCACACCCTACATTACTGGCATAGGTTTCTAATTAGTTTAACTGATCTTCCTGCTTCCACCCTTGCCTGTATAGTCTATGTTCTCAACACATCAGCCAACATGACTGATCTGCTGAACTATAAATTAATTCATACCATTCCCTCATTTTAACACCTTTTCATCTCCTCCCATCCCATGCAGAGAAAACACCAAATTCCTTACAGTGGATTATCAGGCCTTTGTTGATATCTGTCCTCCTTTCTCTCTGGCCTTATATCCTGTCACCTGCTCCTTAACTCAATCCACCCCGGGCTGTGCAGGCCTCTTTGATGTTCCCCCGATATGGCAGTCACTTTCCTGCCTCAGGACCTTTCTACTTCCTCATATCCCATTACGGCATTCTCCCACCCAGGCCACAAACTGCCTTCCTTGCCTACATCAGGAATTTACTCAAATATTAGCTTTTCATGTGAGCCTCCCTAACTAGTATTGTATTTAGTATCAGGACTTCCTCCTTCTACCACCACCAGATTCTCTATATGCTCTCCCTGCTTTATTTAATGCCATTTTCTTATTATTAGAATAACTATGTGTTTTCAAGTACTTCTTTCTAGGCTGTTTCCCTCAACCCTCAATAGAATGTAAGCTCCAAAGCAATAATTCTCTCTGTTGGTTTATTTTCTTCTTCTAGTGTTAAATTTATAGCTGGAATGTTTTTAGGCATATAATAAGCTTTCAATAAACACAAATAAATGAGCATGTATCTCAGCCAGAGACAGTTAAGAGAAAGTGTCATAAAGGCAGTTACCTCTGCACTTAGTTTGATGGAAGAGGCCCTGACACTTGAGGGAGCATAGGGAGCTCAAGGAACTACAGCCTGTGTGTTATGGGAGGCAGTGTGACCCATTGGCTGTGTGCTTATTCTGTAACCTGAACTCAACAAGTGGCATCTGTCATTACTCTCACAATTATTAGTGAATTTAAAAAGCCATGGAAGGGGCCTTTTAGGCTTAGCTAAGGATTTTAGACTTTGAACATGCATCAGAATCACTTGGAGAACTTATTAACACTGGTGTGTGCCCTACCCCCAGAGTTTCTGGTCAGTATGACTGGAACAGATCATCAGAACTTCCCTTCCTAGCAAGTGCCCAGGTGTAATCATTATGAGTGTCTGCACAACAAATTATCCCGAATCTGAGTGGCTTAAAACAACAAACATGTATCATCTCCATCTTTGTGGGTCAGGAGTCCAGGTGAAGGTTGCAGCCAGGTGTCAGCTAGGGCGGTGGTCTCATTTGAAAGCCTGACAGGAGGAGGATCTGCTTCTAAGATCGCACGTGAGGTTGTTGGCAGGATCTAGTTATCCTCAGGCTGTTGGACTCAGGGCCTCAGTTCCTCTCAGGCTATTAGCTCAAGACCTCCCTCAGTTCTCTGCCGGGTACTAGACTCTCCACAGAGCAACTCACAACATGGCAACCTGCCTCCTGAGAGGGAGCAAGAGAAAGCCCCAAGATAAAAGCCATGATCTTTTGTAAACTAATCTTGGAAGTGACATCCCATTATTTCTACCACAATCTGTTTGGTAGAAGTGGGTTGCAAAATCCAGTCCACACTCAATGGGAGGGAATAACACAAAGGTGTGAATACCAGGAGGCAGAAATCACTGGTGGCCAGAGTGATGATGATGATGCTGGTTTGGGAACCGTAACCTGAACATCATTGCTGTAAATAATTTTAAGCAAGTGAGTGACATGCATGGATCCAGCATGGAGAGGAACTGAAAACAGAGGTGATACTAGTTAGGAAGCTATTTCACTAATCTATGTGATGGCCTTTATGTTACGTAATTAATATGCTTTTATGTTTTAAAGCTTAATATTGTTAATCAACAACCTATATAACAATGTACCTCCAATATTTATTTGGTCTAAACTTCCTCTATAAATGAGATATTTGAAAATAACTTTCAAGGTTGTATTAAAATATCTCTGTGGAATTAAATTTTATTAATGGTTGCAGTACCATCTTGTCCCTTGGTTTACTATTATCATGCGTTTAAATCAAGAGACACTTCAACCTGGACTGTCAGAAAAGACACTTTGGAGTTGGCCCACAACAACATCCCAAGGTGAAAGCAATTGATGATTCTGAATATGTAAGTACAGATACTCAAACACACACCCCTATCTTTATCTCTCTGAAAGCTTAGACTGGACCATAAATTAATAATATAATTAAGAACACAATAACTGTGACGCTAGGAGAATGGGCATAAAAAATGGAGCAGCATTTCCTAAAATGAAGGGAAAATGGTTTTTTAATTTAAAGATAGAAGTAAATGGCTTTAAAAGAGTAGGAAATTGTGTGACATCAGTAGACTTGAATGTTATTTTAACAGAATCATTTTGCATGGAAAAATGTGATGTTCTAGTCATAATTTTTCCAAAGCTTGACAGTCCCTTTGCATCAAGAAGCTGTCCTGTTAGCTGGGGCGGGCAGCCTGCTTCACCCCATCAGCCATTCCCACTCAGTCTTGGGAGCCCATGTCACCCAGTCTCAGCAGCAGGTTTTGTGTTCTTTTGCTGCAACAGCAGGGGGCCGCTTAGCTTCTCTAGCTGGAAATTCTGTCCCATTGGCCTGCTTATTTGTCTGGAGTTAATTTACTTGCCTGCTCTCACCTCCTGGTTATTGATTTTGGCTGACATTTAGTTGGTGTTATCAATTTTCTCAATCATTTCAAAGAAAAGGGAGCAGAGATGCCCTACTACTTATCACATTAGCCCAAGACAGTATTAGGTCATCCATTTCATAGACAGTGGCCCAAAGGTAGATAAGTGTCTTCCTTAGCACTATTTCAGACACAGCAACAGTAATGGAGAAGTTAGCTCATGTGTCCAGAAGTCTATCAAATTCCTGATCCTTTATTTTAATCAAGTAATTTTTTCTACCTCTATTGCAACTAGATACCCCCCACAATATTACTATGAGATAAATAATTAATCCTTAGCAAAGTACAAGTGGACATGATTCTGAAAAGGTTAAGTGTTATTCAGAAAATCAACAAGTGAAACCTTGCAAACCATATGAAAAAACAGACAGAGACAAGCTGTGTTTTGAACTTGGCCTCACAAATGCTAACCAGTTCAGTCAGGAACCCTAGATATAACACAGTGCTCTGACTTGACCAAAGCCTGGGTAAGATAGGGCGGCAGGCAGATCCCGTCTTCAGGGCCATCTCAGTTTAGATTAAGCAGCTGGTTGAACTGTAAATAGTGTACAACCCTTTCAATAAGTGTCATACATAAAAGAAAGGGGTGGGCTGGGTGGGTGAAGGCAAAGGGGGGGAAATGGGACAACTGTAATAGTATAACAATAAATGTTTTTAAGTATTGCATTATTTGAGTAAGTGAATAAGTAAGCTGAAGGACAAGTATTGCATTATTTGAACTATTTCTTGTTTCAACCATGATTGAAACCATGACTCTCCTGATTTCTCCTAAATTCTAGATCAGTATTTCTAATTGCTGAATGAGACAACTTTCGGTATGAGTGTGTTCCTCCTTCAACATGCCCTGCCCCTCTTAAAGGCAAAATGTGCTTGTTGTTTGAGATCTTTGAAGATGGAAGTAACATCTACTTCAGCCTTGTATCCCTAATGGGCTTCCCACTTTCCCCCCACCCTCAGCAAACTAGGAAGGAGGCAAGCAGCTGTAATCACATATCCAGACATTGAAGTGATTTCATAAAAAACCTGAAGAAATGAATTAATTATCTTGTAACTTGCAAATTTTGGGTTAGCATTAAGATTTGTCTCTCAAAGCAGGGCCTTGTCATTAAAGGATAAGAAGACAAGCATTAGCACCAACCAGGAAGCCTGCAGAGATATGTTTATTGTCAGGGTCAGATTATCACTCAAAACAGATCCCCGGGCAAGGAATAATCATGATATTAATTCCATTAGGTAAGCAGTAATGGAGCAAGTCTTGTGGGCAAGTCACTGTCAGAAGATAGATGAATAAGAAACAGACCCTGAAATCTGGGAATTTCTATTTAAAGAGGAGGCATAGCACTTATCAGAATTATAATTAGATAATTTTCCATTGTCTGTTTCCTCTATTAGTCTCAAAGCTCTGTAAGGGATAGGATTTTCTATTTCTGGAAGTTAGCACAGTGCCTGTTACACATTAGGCATTCCGCAAATCGTTGTAGAATGAATGAGTCATTGTGATACCAAGTGGAGACTGGTCACCCTCTCCTCTCTATGTCCACTGTCCCTCCTGGCTCAGGCCGTTATTTCTGCCTGTGCCGCGAAAATGCTCCTCACACATCACTGCCATCTCTTCCAGCCAGCCTTCCTTCACACTGCCACTAGAGGGACCTTTCTCAAACCAAACCTGATCCTGTTTAAAATCCTTAATGTCATCTCCAATAACAGTGTCCCTTCATTTTGAGGATAGAGATCCTTTTGAAAATCTCATAAAAGCCGTGGAACCTTTTCCCACTTAAAATGCTTCTACAGCCCTAGCCAGTGTGGCTCAGTTGGTTGGAGCATTGTCCCATGACCAAAAGGTTGCAGGTTCAATCCCTGGTCTGGGACCATACGGAAGGGGACTGATTGATGTTTCTCTCTCCTCTTGATGTTTCTCTTTAACCTTCTTCTCTCTCTAGCGATGAAAAAAAATGTTCTTGGGTGAGGATAGAAGAAAATGCATGTGCGATGCGAGAGTTTGTACACAGTTTCTTGATGTTTATGGTCTTCCTGAAGCCCATTTCCTCCAGATAGGTCTAGAAGCTCTAAGTATCTCAAGATAAAGTATAAACTGTTTAGTAGAGCACAAATTACCTGTCACTTCTATGCCATCTACTGGCACTATCCTCTCCCCCAACAGCCAAGTCCCCAACCTCATTTGACACACCAGCCACACCAATTGTTTGCTCCCCCAGATACACTCTGCCCTTCTATACTCCATGTACCTCTCTGGTGTTGATGTTCTCTTGCAAACCCATCCTTGGTCTTCGTGGTGAATCTTAGTCATGCTGCAAAAACAAGCACGCATTCCTCCACCTCCAGGAAGTCTCCTCCAATAGGCCCTAGTAAGAGTCATCTCTTACTCCTTTATGTTACCTCTGTTCCTTGCACAAACCTCTGGGGCTGCTTATCTAATCATGATGCAATTATCTACACTTACATGTCTGTGCTCTAAACTCTAGCAATACTACTGCTACTAATAAAAATGGCCAGTATTCACTCTGAGGTTACAAATGCGTGAGGTCCTGTTCTAACCATTTTATATAATTTAAATCTCACAAAACGGAGGTAAGTATTATTTCTGACTATATGTGCTTTATTTTTTATTATTTTTATTTTTTTATTGTTCAATTACAGTTGTCTCCCTTTGCCCCTATTACTCTCCACTGCCCTACCACCCCCCACCTCCCACATTCAATCCTCCCATCCATTGTCTTTGTCCGTGGGTCCTCTATACATGTTCCTTGAGTCAACCCTTCCCTTCTTTTCCCATTATCCCCCTCCTCCCTCCTCTCTGGTCACTGTCAGTTTGTTCTTTATTTCCATGTCTCTGGTTCTATTTTGCTCACTTGTTTGTTCTGTTGATTAGGTTCCACTTAAAGGTGAGATCATATGGTATTTGTCTTTAATAACCTGGTTTACTTCACTTAGCACAATGCTCTCCAGTTCCCTCTATGCTGTTGCAAAGGGTAGGAGCTCCTTTTTTCTTTCTGCTGCATAGAATTCCATTGTGTAAATGTACCACAGTTTTCTCGTCCACTCATTTACTGGTGGGCACTTAGGCTGTTTCCAGCACTTGGCTATTGTAAATTGTGCTGCCATGAACATTTGGGTGCACAGGTTCTTTTGGATTAGTGTTTCAAGATGCTTAGGTTATAATCCCAGCAGTGGAATTGGCAGGTAAAAAGGCAGTTCCATTTTTAGTTTTCTGAGGAAATTCCATACTGTTTTCCACAGTGGCTGCACCAGTCTGCATTCCTACCACCAGTGCACTAGGGTTCTCTTTTCTCCACATCCTCACCAGCACTTGTTGTTTGTTGATTTATTAATGATGGCCATTCTCACCAGTGTGAAGTGGTATCTCATTGTGGTTTTAATTTGCATCTCTCTATATTTTATAGATGAAAAAAATAAGAGGTTTAAAACAAGAGGTTTAATTTTCAATTCCTTTAGTCAAAAAGCTTATCTGCAAACATGCTTATTTAAATGAATAGAAATGCAGTATAAGACATATCAGCAAATGGCTGAAACAATACTCATAATAGCTGCCATTTCCAATTTGCATATGATAGAGAGCACCGACTATTCTCATTGGGCCCTTGGAATTTTACTATACATGATCCCTAATATTCACCACACTTCAGCAAGGCAGGTGCAGGGAGAAGACCCTCTATTTAATTCCTTGACATTTTGCTCTCTATGCAGTCTGAATACAGAAGAGGGCGGCCTTGGAAAGACTTCTCAGAGAGGCTGGTCTGTGGTTGTAGATAATGAAAGCAAAACGTTCGTCAGGTCTGTAGCTTGGAGAAAGTGTGCAGTGCAGTAGAGGTGTGTCACGGGGAAGACCGCCTGGCCTCTGAGGAAGATCCCAACAAGGAGGAGAACCAGGGCGTGGTCACAAAGTCCCACTCTGAGATTTGTAGATTTGCGAATGCATATTAGTGCTTCTAGGGGTCATCAGATTTTAGAAGATTGATTGAATTTAAACAAATTTATCACAAACTAATGTATAAAAATTAAAATGATACTTTATTAATTCATAATCCATTCATTGAGAAGTGCATCCACTTATTATATCTGTGTGAGTAGTTACATCATAATTTTAAAAATTGCCAGGAGCACAGAGTTGTGGGAGTTGGTGAGACTTAATTTTCCAACAAATATTAAGTATATCTATATGCCGCTCACAGCACAGAGGAATATAACAGTGACCAAAAGAAGACAAAACCCCTGTGCTCACAGACATTAAATACTGGGGTTGTGCACCATCAGGTCCAGTGTACCTAGGCTTCCAGCTGCATTATAGTGGCTGCCTGTTACGTGCTAATAGGGGTTGCCAGGAACTCCTTTTTGAGAAGTACCTTCAACTCTGTTTGCTCCCCAACGTTCCCTTCTCTATCAATGCTCTATTATTGATAATAAGTCCACTTTAGATTTAAGAAAATCTTTCTTCAGCCCTGACTGGTGTGGCTCAGTGGATTGAGTGCCAGCCTGTGAAGCGAAAAGTTCACTGGTTCCATTCCCAGTCAGGACTCATGCCTGGGTTGTGGGCCCAACAGGTCCCACAGCAGGGGTTGTGCAAGAGGCAAGCACACAATGTTTCTCTCCTCTTTCTCCCTCCCTTCCCCTCTCTCTAAAAGTAAATAAATAAAATCTTTAAAAAAAAAAAGAATCTTTCTTCAGTGATGTTTATTCTATTTGGAATTAGATTGTATTCAAGTCTCAGTCTGATAACATTCTGTTCCTTTAAGAGTTTGCATGTCTTCCTGTTTTGTTGCGTGCTCAAAGTTTAACTCTCAGAGAGCAGGCCTTAACTCTCTCTTCCCAAGTTCTTGGCACTCCAACGCTTGTCCTATGCATCACCTACAGAACAGCTTGAGGAGACGTATGCTTCTGTACATGTTTGCAAATTGGCAAATAGATCATTGTGTCTGTAGCTTATAGTACAGAGAGACGGTTGAAAATATATCTTGGAGCCAAATCAGCAGGATTTTGAGGACCAGCATGAGGAATAAGGACTTTATTCTGTATTTGGTATGAAGACATCACAAGATTTAGAATAAGAAGTGACTTCGGGTATGTATTTTTACAAGGTACAAATTTCAGGAAAAAACTCAGATATATAAGAAGCAAACTTTCTAAAGCTGATTCTCGTTTCTATTTCATGCCTCCATTCTTCTACTTCATACAACTTAATCCCAATTGGTTTAGGATCGTCCACTGCTGCTTTGTGAATTTCCTTGCCAAACATCTAAATTCAGTGAACTGTTTTTTGGGTCTTTTTTTTCTCATACCAATTTGGAATAATGTCTTCCTAGCTAAGAAGCTAATACATTTTCCCAGGTATGGTTTTGCTATAAAAGTAAAAGGGACATGTGCCACAGTTCTGAAGAGAACCCAGAACAATAACCAGACCCCAGAGTTCTTCAGAAGCTGCACCACAGAAATGGCTGGTCAGCCTGTATTGGAGCTGGGCAGGGGCCCTAAGTAAGTTCTCACAGAGGTCATGGCTGTCAGTGCAAGGGGCAGGGGTCTAGCATTGAGTTGGTTCCTATTCTTGGGCAACCTCAGTGAGTTTCCCACAGCAATGACCTATCTCCTGTGTGCCTAAGAAGAGCTGGGAAGTAGCTGGGAGAGAGCTGGATGTAGAATGACCTTACAATCCAGAAGGAGGGACAATGCCTCATCTGCTCATACTAAGAGATTATTTAAATCTCTGAAACTTGGGTGCAGCACGAGGCTCAGATTAAAAATTAAATTTTAGAAAATTAAAGGCATTTACACATTGTCTATATCTGAAATTCTGACCTTTTGCATAGTTTAAAAGCCAATAGATTGAGTCAGTGACTCAAAGTCGTTGAAGCAACAGAAGTTTTAGGATGCCACCAATCAGGTGAGAGCAGGAAAAATGCCGAGTTCAACTGCAACAGTTAAAAAGCGGTTTTAGGCTAACATGAACGTAGTTATCTGAATAATTAAACGTGGGACTAAAAGCAGACTTCTAGCATGGGAAAACAAAATCTAAGGGCAAGCAACAAATAACATTAATTAATTGGTCCATGTAGGGGCATGCTCATTGCCCAGGTATTCACTACCTGAGCATCCAAATTATGATGCTGACAAAGAACCGAAGGTTGCTGAAAAGAAAAATAGGCTCCAATAAAGTAATGTTTTGTAAAACTTTTCCCCATCAAAACATTCAGCCCAATTCACAGTAGCATTTACTCCCACCAGTACAATCAAAGCCTTTTATTACTTAGTCTCTCACTGATTGTGACTCATATGAAATATCCAACTTAAAATTCATTTGTAATGCAAATCAACTGCAAGCTGAAATTTCCGATTTTGCAAGATCAGATTTTATGAAGTTTCTGTAGGTAATGTAGAATTAGTCATATCATACCAGAATTATTGATAGAATGTTATTTTGTTCCATCTTGATTTTTTGTTGGAAAAGTCAGCATTTGATTTAGCCTATTGTTATAAGAATTGGTGCTTTAGTTGAATTATAAACCTAATTTATTAAATGAAAATTAAACATATCATAAATTTAATTTTTTACTTGAAGATAAACTCCAAATTTAACTTCTTGTTGTTACTGTTGTCTTGTTATATTTACCATGAAAATCTGATGTGTTTTAAAGGGATTCACTTTTAGTGACTTTTTCTAACAATGTAATGAGTGTCTGCTGTACTAAGTAAAGCAGATGGGAGTTTATTCAGGCAAAATGACAGGTCCTCTGTAGCCATTCTGTCTACAGGACAGATACACTTTAAAATATCATCGGGACATATGGGTGATGATATCCCTTATCACACATGCAAGTGATAAGGGATAAACAAGATCAGATTGATGGATGGATTAGAAAACAAATGCCCATTTATCATAAATCCTCATTATACAATTTTACAACTGATTACTGGAAATGCAGCTTGTTTTCAAATATGTAGCCTGCATTTAGCAGGTATATAGATTTTTATGACATGCATGCTGTGCTTCATATAATGTCATAGTAGAGTATATTTTCCTAGTCTTATTTTCTTTGTCTATTTCTTTACTTCTCTTAAAATTATGTTGTACAATGCTGTAGGCTATCTCAAAACACTTTAGTTACAAAGTGTAGTATAAATTAAATCAAATGCAATAGGTATTAAGGATCTTGCAAAAAGTCTACAAATTGAATCTACTGAAGATGAAAGTTTTAACTGTAAATGTAATCAAGATATTCTAGTGAAAAAAACTAAAGAAAGATAATAGTCTATAACTATTGGTTTCTAATTTAAATGCTTGGTAAGATTCAATCTTGTCTAATATAGTAACTCATGAACTTTTCCCTGGCAACTGTGGCCTATTAGACAATAATTCATCCCTTGACCTTGAGTTAGATTATCATGCACAGCCTCTGTTCTGTCTTAGTAGCCTTGGAGTCCTTGGCCCACTTAAGTGCAAAAAAACTTAGAACGGGCTAGAAGGCTCTCTAGTGCACTCTTGAAACCAAATAATTCTACCTGGAAGTCAGCTCAAAAGACCATTCAGGCTTCCGAAAGCACTGCAATTTCTAAGTATCATTAATAGGGGAAGTTAACTCTAAGAAGCTTTGGATGGATTTTCTTTACCCTTGCTCTCAAGGGACCCTGGAATAGTGAAATGCCATGAACATTTTACTAGTGTATTAAACTGAATTGCTTTGAGATACTCAAAAGTAATTTTCCAAATTTTTAGAATAAGGTCAAGTTTAAGACTTTTTCCCTTGAACCATTTGCAGTTCAAGTTTATATGGAAAATAAAGCATTTTGCTAAAAAGCCCCTAGTTGTAGATTCTTTAAGTGATGTGGATTCTCAACTGCAAATTTTCAGCTTTCCCAGGAAGTATTCTTTTTCTTTATGTCACGCAAGTACTATCCCATCACTTTCAAAAGCCCTCTGGGCCTTTGCTTTTCTGGAGCACTCGACTCTCTCATTTCTCAGCCTTTCTTTCAGAATAGATGTCTCTGTCCCATTTGTTGCTCATGGCGGCACTATTTGTTCTCTCATCAACAGATATTTTTGTTAAGTGTCTATTACAACCAAGAGATTAAGATACAAAGATTCAGAAGCAGAACCTCTGCCCAGAAAAGAAAGCATGAATTCTATAGAGGTGCTAAAACAATTAAACAGTTCACTGTGGTATGAAGCAAAGGGTGTTTGTTCTCTGTCATAAAACTGCACAGGTAAAGTTGTAGGATAGTTAGAGGAGGGGGAGATGTGACTTACAGTTGAAAAGTAAGGCTTTATGGAAGAGATGGCATTAGAGCAAGAGCTTGAAAAGTGAGCAGGCAGTGGGATTTGGGTATGGAATTAGAGTGTGTCAACTACAAGTAGTTCAGGTTTGCTCAGAGATAGAGGAAACCAAGATGGAGAGTTCATATAAGGTAATTCTTAGAAGATGATCAAATATACTTTGATTAATGCTGTCTAATTGGAATATAATATGAACCACATGTAATTTATAATTTTCTAGTAGCCAAGCCCATATTATATGAAATGTTAAGGGGACTTAAAAAAATCAAAACTATGAACAGTAAAATGACAACAAACTCACAACTATCATGAACTGAACCAAAAAAAACTAAGCAAACAACCAGAATAGGAACAGAATCACAGAGATGGGGATCACATGGAGGGTTATGAGCAGGGAGGGAGAGGGGGGTAATGGGGGAAAAGATACAGGGAATCAGAAGCATAAATGGTAGCTACAAAATAGACAGGGGGAGGTTAAGAATAGTATAGGAAATGGAGAAGCCAAAGAACTTATATGTACAACCCAAGGACATGGACTAAGGTGGGGAATGCTGATGGGAGGTAGGGTACAGGGCAGAGGGGAAAAAAGGGGAGAAAAAAATGGGACAACTGTAATAGCATAACCAGTAAAATATACTTTAAAAAGTAAAATTAATTCCAATATTATCTTTTATTTAACCCAATGTATCTAAAATATTAACATGTAATATGTAAACAATATGAAATTTATTAAGGATATGTTTACATTCTCTTATTTATAGTCCTTGAAATCCAGTGTGTATTTTTTACTTACAGCACATATTAATTTATACTAGCTGTCTTCCAAATGCTTAATAGTCACAGGTGGCTACTGACTCCCATATTGGACAGTGTATTGATTTTAGTTAATGAGGACCAGAAATAAGGAAGTAAATAAATTGAAGAAAACTAGGAGCACTTAAGAGAACTTTCATGGTAAATGGTCATCACAGAAATTAGCTCACTGAATTTCCAAACCTCAGTGATTTTGACTTGGAAATATGGAAAGAATAAACTATAATATTTGACAGCAAGTAAGCACTGAAAATGAAAAGACACATACACACAGATGCATGCATGAGGCAGGAGAGATCTTAAATAGACCTGTATAAGCCAGAGCTGTGAGTAATTCAGAATCACAAGTAAGCATACACTATGACATAGAGAAAAGTTGAAGAGTATGAGGAAAACAGGAGTGGGAAGATAAGCTTAGTGTAGCACAGAGATGCAGACTGATGACTGAGGAATCCAAAGCTAAGATTCTACTGCTGAGGAACCTAGGGCTGCCTTGAATTCTGAACCACTGATGTTTGAATTATCATTTCAGTGACTCTCCTGGTTCTGCACTATTTGGTTCTGTTCTCGCGATTTGGCCTGCAGCTCCTCTTGGCCCAGAGTCATTTTCCACTTATTCTTCCTGTGACCACCATAATTCTCCTCACAATTTGAGCAAACTGAGTGAGTTACTGCTCCCTTACAACTGAAAGAGCCTAGCATAGAAAAAAAAAATGGTTATAATACATCAATGGTATACAGGTAAATATTTAACAGCTGACTCTCATAATTTGTGGTTCTAGCCAATTCCTATAGTGTAAATATTCCCACCGTGATTGATTTCCAGCCACTACATTATGTTATAGAACAATACAGAATTGGGAGAAGATGCGCAGAGTCAACTCTTTTTTAAAGTATATTTTATTGATTGTGCTATTACCATTGTCCCATTTTTTCCTCCCCTTTATTCCCCTCCACCCTGCACCCACCCACCAGCATCCCCTTCCCCCACTTAGTTCATGTCCATGGGTCATGCATAAAAGTTCTTTGGCTTCTCCATTTCCTATACTGTTCTTAACCTCCCCCTGTCTATTCTATACCTACCAGTTATGCTTCTTATTCCCTGTACCTTTTCCCCCATTCTCCCCACTCCCCTCTGATAACCCTTCATGTGATCTCCATCTCTGTGGTTCTGTTCCTGTTCTAGTTGTTTGGTTACTTTTTTTAAAAAGATTTTATTTATTTATTTTTAGAGAGAGAGGAAGGGAAGGAGAAAGAGAGGGAGAGAAACATCAGTGTGTATTTGCTTCTCACGTTCCCCTTGCTGGGGATGTGGCCTTGCTAGGCACATGTCCTGACTGGGAGCTGAACCACAGCCTTTTGGTTTGAAGGCCTGCTCTCAATCCGCTGAGCTATACCAGCCAGGACTGTATGTCTTTTTTTTTTTTCCTTAGGTTTAGTTGTTGGGAGTTGTGAGTTTGTTATCATTTCCCTGTTCATAGTTTTGATCTTCTTTCTTTTCTTAGATAAGTCCCTCTAACATTTCATGTAATAAGGGCTGGGTGATGATGAACTCCTTGAAATTGACCTTATCTGGGAAGTACTTTATCTGCCCTTCCATTCTAAATAATAGCTGTGCTGGATACAGTAATCTTGGATGTAGATCCTTGCTTTTCATGACTTTGAATACTTCTTTCCAGCCCCTTCTTGCCTGAAAGATTTCTTTTGAGAAATCAGCTGATTGTCTTATGGGAACTCCTTTGTAGGTAGCTGTCTCCTTTTCTCTTGCTGTTTTTAAGATTCTCTCCTTATCTTTAATCTTGGGTAATGTAATGATGATGTGCCTCAGTGTGTGGTTCCTTGGATCCAACTTCTTTGGGACTCTCTGAACTTCCTGGACTTCCTTTGCCAGAACAATGCCACTTGCTGGGTTCTCAGCCAGCTTTCAGTCATTTCCTCCACTACCCACAAGCAAATTGGGCCCTTCTGGTGCTGATTCCCAGGTGGGTGAGTTTGTGTATGTTCTAGGACCCTGTGGTTCTCTCCAATGAACTCTCCTGTGACGCTGGGAGTTTCTCCCACCACCAAAAATGCAATAGGTTTTTACAGCCAGAGGGTTTAAGGGTTTCTTTTCCCTGCACTGGAACCCTGTGTTGCACAGTCTGTCTCGATCCCTGGTTATTCCTCCAGGTTTATCTGCACACATATGTGGGACCACCCTGTCTGGGCTGCCAGCTGCCACCTTACTGCACACATCCTCCCTGCCCTGGCTACCCATCTCTGCCCCTCCTACGGGTCTGGATGAATGTTTCTTCTTTAACTCCTTGGTTGTTGGACCTCCATACTGTTTGATTTTTCTGGCAGTTCTGGTTGTTTTTTTGTTTTTAAATTTGTTGTTGTCCTTCTTTAGGTTGTGTGAAAAGGCAAAGTATATCTACCTACACCTCCATCTTAGCTGGAAGTCCAGAGTCAACTCTTGTGAGCCTGTACGAACTGACTACCACACACCACTACATAAAACATTAAATCTTAGCATACAGATCTTGTTCTTTTTAAAATCCATCCTTATAAAATTCTGTTACCACTTTCAGAGTTATTACTTTAATAATTTGTTATTAGTGTTATATGGACCTTACCTCACCCCCCCTCAATTTCACTATTTTATGCTAATTAATCTGTAGGACAGTTTAATTTCCTTTTATATTTTGGCGGACACACATTATGTTTATTTTTTCTTTAACCATAGGCACTCTATTTTTGCCATACTTTTGGTGAAATTTGAAATCACTTAGTGCATTTTAAATTGTTACATTGTGGCTGCTTTACTTCAAATGAAACAGGAAAACTTGTAAGTACGTCAGAACATTAAATTTGCCCTACACTATACCCAGTGATTTGAAGTTATCGTGGCACTTTCCTTTCTGTTATAAGTGCCTCTCCTTATAAGTACTAGGGACTCTGAACTTACAAAGTAGAAACAATTTAAAATTATTGGAGTGCTTCAGGTTTTTAAGAGACCTTCATTCTTTCAAATTGGAATTTCAATTGGTGAAGTGCTCCAGTAACTTTAAATTGCTAAAAGTTGTGGCCTAGAAATTCTGGTACAGAGTTTCTTATACACTATTATGCATTAAATATCCTTTAGCTATGCCCTGGAAGGGTGGCTCAGCTGATTGGAGCATTGCCCAAACATGCCAAGGTTGTGGGTTTGATCCCCAGTCAGAGAACATGCAAGAATCAACCAATGGATGCATGGATGGGTGGAACAACAAATCGATGTGTCTCTCTTTCTTTCTCTGTCAAATCTCATATCAACAACAAAAATCCTTCAGCTAATTCTCAGAGGACATGGCCAGATTATTGTCTCATTCCTTATCCATATTTTAATCTTAAATATTAACTCATATCTTTAAATTTTGCTTAAGATATAGAAGTTTGTATTAGACTTTCTGAAACACTATACAGACTTGAAAAATGAATGAAAATAAATTTGATATGGACAAACTCCTTTTTATAAAAGAGAACATTCTAATATTATTCCTTATGCCATATGGATGTGGACAATGTAAATAAATTATTGGATTTTTCATGTGTTGTGGTAACAGTTACTATGAAAAAGTAATTAACAGGGCATTTGATTCCAGTTGAAATAAAATTACAATCACAAAAGTTAGTATAATAACTACAAAATGTTAGGGTATGTAGGCAAAGGACAATAAAACTGTTTAAATCTTCATAAATCAAACAATGACTCAGGCTGTTAGCCATGACAGTCTATATTTGTCCACAAAAAAAAAAAATGGATTTAACACTTTCAAGGCACTTGTATCTCCTTATAGCCTTAACAAGTCATGACTGAAATCAGTGACTCTTTGTGGGCCATCTATAACAAAGAAGTAGGTCCCCGTTCTCTGGCTTCTGATGTTGTATCCATCACTTGATATACATGTGTTCTAAGTGTGGTAACAAACAGACAAATGAATGTGATAGTCTGGTTTTTCTCATATAACTTGGGGAAAAACATAAATGTAATTTGCTTTACTCCAACCTAAATTTAAAAATAAACACCCACAAATATTACTATCATAGCTGCCACCACTAACAAAAATTAGGACGTTGCAAATAATTTAGAAGAAAAAAAAACTTAGAATGCATCCCTAATCTGTGCATGTACATTACTTGTACATGAAGTTTTCTAATTGTCTATAGCATTTGAAATTTACTGTCCTAAAACATGTATAACATCCAAAAGTAGCTTAATTTTTTAAAACTATAAAGTGGCTTGACATTATTCCCTTACTGGAGGAAGTTGACCTTTTAAAATACATTTCATTTCATTGTTTTTTTTTTAAGTACACATGAATCTGTGGAAGATAAAAAAAAAAAGTATATGAACCCAGAAGGGAAATTCCTAATGGAAAGGGAAATAACATAAATTAAAATATTCTTAAAAATTATTCTTGTTATCTAAATTCAAAATTTTCATGTGGCATATTTGCTGGAGTAGAAAATAGGCCCTAAACTTACTTGAATATTGTTTAAGAATTTATTTTTAAGTTTTAAATTTTCTTCAAATGCAGTTTTTAAAATGTAAACACTAAGAAGCCATTTACTAAGAAGCATCATATACACATAGAATGAAACTGGTCAAAGAGTTCACATCCTTAATTCATTTTTAAAATTTTTATATTGCATAAATTCTTTTTTGATTTCCTAAACTGAACTTAGCCCTCAAATACTTCCTAACAGGAAAATAACATATGGAACAAGAAGGGCAATTGTATATCTTCATTTGGATAGCCATTTTGGAAGTTAGGTTTAATGAAAATCTATTAACCTATATTGGTAATGAAAATCTAAGAACCTATATTGGTAGTGTACAGATAACTTGCCTCTCTAACTGTAAATATTGATAACAGTCAGGTGACCCAGCCAGAACAGAGATGAATATAGCATAAAAACCTTCTTGTAGACTTACAGGCTTTTATTCACTGATACAGTGTTTAAAAGTTTTGTTCCCCTTGACCACGGAGCTGCTAGGAGAGTGTATGAGCACCCCCCCATCTTTCATGAAAGGAAAACTACTGTATAACTGAAACACCACATTAGACCAGATCTGGGAACATTTTCAGCGCAGAATAGAACATAGCATACTGGTACAAGTATGAGGGCACTTTTTTCTTAGAATTTCTGCTTTCATTGTATCTACCACTGTTCCCTGTATATGCCCTCTGAATAGTGAAATGCTTTCTGAACTCATAAAGGACCTCATTCATTCTTACCACTTCTTTTACAAGGGGCATACATTGATCTTATTTCAGGAGGCTCTATTTCGGTCTCTCTTCATGTAACCAAAGGAAATAAAATTTGTGTATGTGCCTTATTTTTCAAAGGCAGAATCTACTTATCATTGACTTTAAAGTTGCAAAGAATACACAATGACTTCCGTATGTTCTGAGAAGCAATTAACATATTGTGAATTCCCAAATGTGAAATGACAACCTCATACAAGAATCTGGCATCTGATGCACTTTGAATTTATATCCCCAATAAAACATCTATATTAAATAGCAAACATATCGAATCAGAATAGGTTAAAAGCACCAAAGTGATTAAATTGAATTAAAGATGGGAAATCATAATTCTAGATGTAAAACTACACAGGGTAAGTGTGTGTGTGTGTGTGTGTGTGTGTGTCTGTCTGTCTGTCTGTCTTAGGAGCAGAGAGTGGGTAAATCAATTACCCTTGCTTGCAGTTTGTTCTGACAGAGAGTTGGGTAAAGTCGCTCATAGGGGTAAAAGAAGCTGGCTATCCTTTGTTGGGCTTTCAAGTAATTCTTCAAATGTGCCACCAAATAAAACAGCAACAAAACAAGAGTCAGTGGGGCCTGAATCCTTTACTAATCAATGGGAATTCTTATGTTGTCTTTGTCTTTGACCACAGATGGACAGATAGAACCCATGCTTCTTATCTTAAGATTAATAGCTCTAAACACATTTTGTTCATCTTTTTCATAGAAGAAACATAGCAGTATCGGTGTGGTTGCCACTCAGAAACTTGAAATTCATTGTGAGGATGGGACACAAGCTTACTTCAATAGAAGCTCCCTTTCCCCATCCCCACCCATCTCATTGAGTTTCTACCCAGCGTAGAGCAAGAGTACAAGAACCACAGAAACGGCATGTCTGTCTGTCTTCTGACGTTATAACCCCAGCCCTCAAAAAAACTGCCCAGTCCCAAGTCAGAGGCCAGTCACTGTTCTTTAATACAGATTTGAATAAATGATTGAATAGAATAAACTAGGATCTCCAAGTTATTATATTAACCTTCAACCAAAATTCTGTTTGCCCAAATCTGCCCATAACACCAATACCAGAACAAACTGGATTTTAGTCTGTAAAAATATGAAAAAATCAGAGCCAGTGCTCAACTACGTCTGAATGTGTGTGTGTGTGTGTGTGTGTTTACACATGAATTTCTTTAACCAAGTTGGGCTTTTATCAATTGCTTGGTCCTCTATTCTATGTGTATGCATAGTAAGATTTTTTTAAGAGGGTATGCAACTAAATGAATTCTTCAATATCCAGGTTCATTTATGAGATAGTAACTAGGATAGTAAATAGGATGGTAAAAATAACATTGAAATGAGATTTTTTCCTTTCTGATTTTTCCTCCTTTTCTGCAACTCTAAAGGAAGAGTCAAAAACAATACTTCACAGTGTTAGTACTGCTTTGTCTTTTGCATCATGTGTGTGTATGTGCGGGCATGGGGTGAGGGAGAAAGACTGATTTGCAAAATGAAATCATTTTTGCTCTTCAAAATCTTCTAAATAATTTATTCAAATGAAAATTTTAAAACTAAAAAAAAAAAGGATGTTTACCCATGATGTTAGATCTGAAGCCTTAGAGATAATGTTTTTATCTGATACAAGGCTTAGGGCAGTAACAGCTGCTACCCTTTGTATGTGGCTGTCTGGTGACCTACTAAAATTGCAAGCACATCTGTATAATGATGGCTTCTGACAGAATTAATGGACAGTAGCCTGCATCGGATCAGGCCATTGTGGAATGATGTTTTTATCTTAAAAGTGAAATTTTGTAACTCATCTAATATTCAAATTCAGGCAATAATGTACCATCAATAATAATTTCATGTAGCGCTATTCATTTGTGACCTCGCCTCCTTTTGAAGTTGATACCCAGTGAGTTTTGTTTCCCAGAGCTTCACCGATTTAAAAGTAGAATGGAAATCAGTTACTTCAGTTTCAGCACAAATCAAAGAAGGATGTTGTCTAGGTACAATATATGTCCTACATATAGGAAAGTTCAAGAGCCCGTCTTTCTGGGAAGCTTCCACAGACAGCTTATGACAGAGCTGGCTCTTGAAAGGAGAGTGGAAGCAGTGGCTGGGAAGAGGAAAAGCTGCTAGGTACAGAGAATGAGCCAGCATTGGCTGGTCCCCAAGCTCTGCTTGCCCAGAGAGTCCCGAAGTCAGCAAAAGTGAGAAGGAGATTGAGGCTGTCAAGGCCCTTTGATTTGGGGTCATTCAGAGAATAAATTATTCTATGGTATGTACAAGTGATGGCTCACTGCTAGTAAACTGAGGGTGCAGGTTCTTTGCAGAAATCATGTTGAGATGTGATTTCTTTTTTTTCTATTGTTTAATTTTATTCAATATTTTTTCTTTTTTTTATTGTCGTTCAAGTACAGTTGTCTCCATTTCCCCCACCACCACTCACCCCCACCCCAGCCATCCCCACCTTCCACCCTCGATCCTGCCCTCCTCGGCTTTGTCCATGTGTCCTTTATACCTTTTGTAAGGTGACTCTTTTTCTCAAATTTCTATTTCAGATAGCTGTTTTGTGATCAATATTGCCTTGTTCAAGACGTGGTTGGAGGATGGAGTGAGGTCCAGGCACAGGGAATTATTTTAATAAAACTATAAGGTCATCTTCTTATTTTTTGCATTTTTACTCTAATAGAAAAAGAAATATTCTGCATAAAATGTCATTTTCTGTAGGAATTATTTTCCAGGAAGTATTTTAGGGCCATTTTCACTTATGTCTTCATCCTGGAGTCTCAGACCGGGTTTACGATTCATGACTTTCACAACAGATTCATTTTTGTGTGCAATTGTGTGTCCCAGGGCTTAGTAGTAAAGACAGAAAACAGAAAACTCATTTAAAAAGTCAATGTGTCTTGGATTATTTTTTTAATTTTTTGAATTATAACCAACAAATTTGTCTGGGGTATATATATAAGGATAAATCATTTGTCCCCATTTATATTTATTGGACTGCACAATTAACTAAAATTTAGTTATAAGTACCTCTTCACACATAGTAAAATTAAATATATAGAGTAAGATAAAATAAAAATAATGTCATAAATACTCTCTATTTTATAGTAAAAGGTAAAATTTTAAACTTAGTGTAACAGGAAGTATTTTTAGATTCTTTCTCCACATAGTTACTCTTTGAAATAATAGCCATTGAATTTAACATCACTTTTTTTCCAAACACTGTATATAATTTAGAAACACTTAGAATTGGAAGCAATACTACAGTTCCGCAATTTAGGGATAGCACATGAATGTCAAACTGTCAAATTAAGTTCCTCAGTAACATATTTTCTCTAGTGGAGTCAGCATTGATACTGAAGCGGTTCAGCAGTATTTGATCCATGCTGCTGGGTTAATATACTTTTGGGAACCATTCACCTAAAAATTATCTGTTCAACTATATTTTGATGTTTGTGTTTACCCCAGCACTTTCTCTGCTTATAATTCTTCTTTTTAAAGATTTTATTTTTAGAGATAGGGGAAGGGAGGGAGAAAGAGAGGGAGAGAAACACTGATTGGTTGCCTCTTGTACACCCTCTGACCAGGGGCTGAACACACAGTCCAGGCATGTGCCCTGACCTGGAATTAAACCAGCGACCTTTCTTTGCAGGATGACACCCAACCAACTGAGCCGCCCAGTCAAGGCTCTGCTTAGAATTCTTACTACTGTTTGTGCACAATGGTGCTGTTTCATATTAAAGATTTTGCATCAGCGATAAACAATTTCAGGATTTACTATTGACTCAGGATCTGAAGATGCATAGATATCTTTTTATTATTGCTTTGTTAGGAATGTTATAGAATTATGAATGTGACTATAACAAGAGTTAACACATATTAATATCCACTTTCATTTCTGTGGAAAAGAATTCTGCCTGGTAAAAATACCGTTTAGTTCAATATGATTTTCCTTTGGGAATCTCTCAGAATTATAAATAAGCTCATCTATTATAATTTAGGCCAATTTCTGCTACAGTGAGTCATCAGTTGACCTTAGGTTGCTCATCAATAAAACTCTAGTCACTTTACTTTGTCAGATACATACAGCATATTGAATCTTATTTACTATCACATCTAATCTTGTTTTAGGATAAAGAGGTTCTTTGCAGAATGTAACTATAATAATGTCCTGTATTTGTATGGTGCTATTGGGTTTACAAAATGCTTTCATATACTTAATTCCATGTGATTCTCTCAACAAGTATTACTATGTGCTTGGAAGCGAAATAGCCTCCAAATATTGAGAATCTCATTTGAATTAGCAGTGGTGAATCTAAGACTGGAACCCATGGCTGCTTGCTCCCACGTCACTGTTTTTTCCACTCCACCTTGCTGCTTGGAAAGCAGGCTACGTACACTTCTGGGACAACACTGAGGGAATGTTTCTTTTTCCTGAGTCTAGAGGAGGGAATTAAAAACTAGGTTGGGGGGAGTACGGGAAGGACAGCTTGGCAGGCAATGTCCTGGTGCTCTAATGATCCTTAGCTTTAATCTTAGCCTTGTGAATTTTGGCCTATAAATTCTCTCAACAGTATAAAGTGGTAAAATGGTTCTAAAACTTGGAGTCTTTCAATGGTTCATTTTTCTTATTTCAAAGTAGACCAAGATGGGTTATCCGCTTCTTTGTGTGAAAGATGCTGATCTCTTCTTTTGAGATCTTGCTTATATTATATTTTGAAAATTGTAAAACTTACCTATATCTTACTTCATAGTATTTTATTGATTAAACAGAAGGTTTTGAGGGCCTTTTACGTTCTACACTAAAGTAGATGAAGGGTTACAGCAAAGAACAAGACAGGCACATCCCAGCCTACCTGGAGCTTTTACCCACACATACTTACCAGAATTTTCTGCAGCTGACCGCAACTTTTTTTTTTTTTACAAATTCATTTAGAGGAAACATGTGCTTGGCTTAGTTATTATTTTCTCGGAACTTATATGGAGGAAACTAATGTAGGTGGCCATTCTTTCCCTTACTTTTTAGTATCATGAGTCCAAATCATTGCTGCAATACCTTAAACTAGATTTCTTTTTGCTTTTAAGAAACCTGGAATCTACCCTTCAAGATTCTTGTGTGATGTACTGTCTGCCAGTTTCTCATCAAGACCGCCTGCCCCTATTGTCCACGTGCATCCCACCCTATCCCACAGCCAATTTCACCCTCGAGATCCTGTCGGGTCTTCTTCCTCTGACTCAGCATTCTCCTCCTCCTTCCTCCTGCCAGCTGCCCTCTTCTCAGATTAGGCAGGAGTGCTGAGAAGGAGCCTGATGGCCACGTGCAGGTACTGGCCAGCAGGAAAAAGTACCTGGAGCAAAAACTATGTTCTCTTTTGGTTTTTTGCTTTTGGGGGTTTGTTTGTTTTTTTTTGTGTGTTTTTTTTTTTTTTGAGCCTTGTTTGCATTTGCTGTCTTAATGAGAAATAATTTTACGAAGAGAAATAATATCTATTACTGGATACAGTTGTGCTTCAGTATCTATTTTTTTTAACTTCATCTATTGATATTCAGAGAGGGAGAAAGGGAGAGAGAGAGATAGAAAGGGAGAGACAGAGACAGAGAAAGAGACAGACAGAAACACTGATTTGTTGTTTTACTTATTTGTACACTCATTGGTTATTCCTGTATGGGCCCTGACTTGGGATCCGACCCACAACCTTGGTGTATCCGGATGCCGCTCCAACCCACTACTCTACCCAGCCATGGCCCACTGTCTATTTTTATTCAGGCTTCTCTTCTCACCTTAATCTCAGAGAAAATTGAGGGAGGGGAAAGGAAAGGAGAGGTGGAGGGGTGGGGAGGGAGAACAGAGAGAAAGCAAGTTGGAGATATCAATATGCTGAGGACTGAGAGAAGCAGACTTACATCAACTTTCCTCACTCTGAACAGGGGTGTCAAACTCATTTTCACCAAGAGCCACGTCAGCCTCGCAGTTGCCATCAAAGAGCCGAATATAATTTTACGACTGTATAAATGTAACTACTCCTTAACAGTTAAACGAGAGCTCAGTGCTGCCACCAGGTAGAAACTAGGGATAGTTTTCAGAGGGATAAAACAAGGTGGAGGGCCGGATTCAGCCCACAGGCCTGGTGTTTGCCACCTGTGTGAAGAGCACACTGCAGCCATAGCACCATGCAGTACAAAGAATACTGACCTTGGTTAGAACACCTGGGCTCTGCCACTGACTAGCTGTGTGGCCTTTGGAAAACAACTGAACCCTCTGAATCTTAATTTTCGCACATAGAAAATAAAATAATAACCTACTTTGAATATACAGGGGGGGACCCAAAAGAACTGGAATTACCTTCTAGAGGGCAGGCCCCTTGTAGTACAGACTTCTCCCACTATGTTGGTGTTCTAGGAACCCATCTGTGTCAGTGCACCAGCTGGTGGTGGTGTGAGAGGCTACGTTCAGCTTCAGTGAATTTTTTTGAAGGCTCTTTTAATGTGTTTGCCATTTTGTGATGCGTGATTTATAAGCACACTTGCCCACACTGTGATGAATGTTCAGCAGTTTTTGACCAAAAATGGCACAGTCCCCATTTCCCACCCTCCCTATTCATCTGATCTCGCCCCATCAAGTGACTTTTTGTTGTTGTTGTTGCTTCCCTGCATGAAAAAATTCCTCAAAGGGAAACATTTTGTTGATGTGGAAGAAACAAAAGAAAAAAATGGCAGAAATGCTAAAAGGCATCAAAACTGACGAGTTCAAAAACTGTTTTTGAGCAGTGGAAAAACATCCTGGTAGGTGTATTACATCAAATGGAGAATACTTCGAAGGAAACTGAAGTTTAAACATTAAGAATAAATACACAATTTTTAATAAATAAATTCCATTTTTTTTTGCATTCCCTCTCATATCTCAGGATTGTTCTACGAATTAAGGAGCATGCAGTGCTACATGAAATATAACATATAATATATATTAAGATGACAATATTTCAGCACTTGAACTATGAAAAACCTAGGACAAGTCTGACAGAAGAAAAACAGACCCAGGACAAGAGAGAAAGCTTCCATTTGCTCTGTTCCCTGATATGTAGCACTAACTTTCCTTTCTGCAGCTACCATTTTATCATTCATCTGTCTTCTCTATACTCTCTATTCATTTTCATTTTTATAGTGTTTTCTTCTTGTCTCTTCATCTCACTCACTTCTCTGTAAATCTTCAAATTAGTGAGTTCCATTTTGAAATATCTCTCTTTCCTATTTCTCCATTTACCTCCAGAGTTGCCATAAAGTTCTAAAACAAGTTTAGATTCATTTTAATTTTATTTTAAATGTAAGTCATATGACATATGGTGAAGGAAATGAAGGAAGCTCACTCAAAATCAGAGTAGTGGGATACAGTGTCTCCAAAGAGACTGGTGCTGAGTGTGTGTGCAGTTTTACTTAACTGTGTCTTACACAGCAGTGAGTACAGTGCTGTGTCCCCCACAGGGGACTCATACTCGTACATACCGGGAATGGCGATGCTGGCCAGGCTATAACCTTGGCTGAGGAGGGCTTATCTTTGGGGCTGGATGCTACCACTAGATCCCCTTCAGGTTTTCCAAAATATTGGCATAGTTTCTTAACACCACTTTGCTTCCTTCTTCATAAGAACAGGGTTTGGCAGCATAAGGCAAAGAAGTGAGTTAGTACTGAGTTTCATTCTCTGGTAGCAAAAACAGCATTTGATTATGTGAGGATGAACCTAGAAGTGAGATGTATTGGCTTCTAGACCTGGCTCTACTATTTATGAGTTATGGGATTGTGATCAAATCACTTCACCTCTAGTAAGGTTAATAACTTAATTAGGGTTACAGTCTCAGGTAGTTGGGGATTGGAACTTGAACATGTGAAATTGGGCAGGACAAGATTCAACCCATAACATTTAATATAATGGAAATGAGAGAAAATTAATTTATTAACCTTACCAGAGGGATTTTGGTACTCAAAAAGAGCTTTATAATTATTAGAGTCCTAGAGTTTAATGTTTAAAAGTAGAGCCTCTGGAGCTGTACTGTCTGGGTTCGAGACCAACGCTATGCTAATTGGCTGCATGACTTTCAGCACTGTGTCTTTTACCCCAGTGCAGCAAAATGTAATAATAATAATACAAGATTATGAGACTTTAATATGCTGTTACATCTACAGTACAGAGAGCAATGCCCTACATGTAGCATGTACTCAATATACATTATTTGCTCTTGTTTTTCATTTACTATGTGGACAAATAGCTGGATTTCATTGACATAGATGGATTTCTGTTTATAGAGAAGTTGGAGTTGGCAGATACATTGGTCTTGCTATGTTTGAGCAGTAGTAAAACAGGAGAGAAAGACATCCCAAATGTTCTAGAAATTAAGGGATGAGTCTCCCCACTTACACCTACTTTTCATAGGATCCTTCTTGTAAACACCGTCCTTGAACCCTTTCAGTATTGAGAGTTTCATTAATGGAAATACTTCAAAGCTGTACAAATTACAGGTACTACTGTCCAGAGTTTAAGAGACCGGCTGGATCTTCACAGAGCATGAAACAATTGAAAGCCCCAATTTCAGCCATTGTTTTCCTGCTCTCCTTCCCACACCTTCTTGCTTTTTATCAGGGAGGTCAGGTTTTCACTTATTGGTTTTACATTAGGAGAAACCAATACACATAAAGATTTTATTTACACGAGGCCAGACAAGGCCAGACGAAACAGAGCCCTGGCAATAATCAGTCTCTGTCCCTGTCCTTGGCCTACACCATCTTCCTAAACATCAATTTAAATAAACTCTTTTGTGCTTTATGCTTCACCAAAGCAAATATGTCAGAGCAAGGCCTTATTTATTGTTTGGAATTTGGAGTTTAGGAAGCAAGTATTGATTTCAAAGGAAAAATGAATATGCTACTGATAAAAGTTGTACGTTGCCCAGAGAATCTCAAATTACTTCTAAACAGAACTTACCATTCATCTTATGATGCATGTAATGTAATGCACAGGTGTAGAAACTCAAACTTTTTTGCATGGCAAAAATCTTCTCCCTTGCCAACTTTGTGTGAATTAAAGTCCTAAGTACAGTTCCATGCGACAAATCTATCACGTTAGTCTTCATCAAATATCAAACAGGGCAACCTTACTGCCTTAGTGTGTTAGGGCTGCCATAATGGAACACCAATCTGGGTGGCTCAAACAACAGACATTTATTTTCTCACACTTCTGAAAGCTGGAAGTCCAAGGTCAAGGTATAAGCAGGTTTTGTTTCTCCTGAGGCCACTCTCCTTGGATGGCAGAAGTCCTCCTTCTCACTGTGTACTCACATGATCTTTTCTTTGTGCATGTACACCCCAAGATCTCTTTTTCTTATAAGGCCACCAGTTACATTGACTAGGCCGCCACCTTAATGGACTCATTTTAACTTAATTACCTCTTTAAAAGCTTTTTTGCCAAATAGGGTTACCGTCTGAGGTACTTGGGGATGGAACTTCAACATGTGAATTTGGGTAGGACAAGATTCAACCCCTAACATTTAATATAATGAAAGAGAGAGAAAATAAGTTTTCTGTTGTTAATGTATTTAAATAGGGAGTTTTATTTAAAGAGAAAATTTTTAGAGGCTTCCAGCCAAGATGGAGGCGTAGGTAGATACACTTTGCTTCCTTCCTAAAAAAAGATAACGACCAATTTAAAACCAAAAGCATGAGAACTGCCAGAAAAACCAAACTGTACAGTAGTCTGACAACCAAGGAGTTAACGAAGAAATATTCATCCAGTCAGGTAGGAGGGATGGAGAAGGACAGCCAGGATAGAGAGAAGGAGCAGCGAGGCAGCAGCTGCCTGACTGGGCGGTCCTACATTTGCATGCAGATAAACTGGGAGGAGCAACCGGGAAGCAAGACAGACCGTGCCACCCAGGGTTCCAGTGCAGGGAAAAGAAAGCTTCCAAACCTCAGTATAAAAACCTGTGGGGGTTGTGGCAGTGGAAGAAACTGCCAGTCTCACAGGAGTGTCCATTGGAGGAGCCCACGGGATCCTAGAATGTACACAAGCCCACCCACCTGGGAATCTGCTCCAGAGGGGCCCAATTTGCTTGTGGATAACAGAGGAAGTGACTGGAAGCCAGCCGAGAGCCAAGCAAGCAGCATGGTTCCCTCTCTAGCCCCTCCCCCACAGACAGTGCCACAACATAGTGAAGTGGATTTCTCCACCCTGGGGAATACCTAAAGCTCTGCCCCTTATAACACAATAGGTGCAATAAGACAAAGAAATATATGGCCCAAATGAAAGAACAGATCAAAACTCCAGAAAAAGAACTAAGCAATGAGGAGATAGTCAACCCATCAGATGCAGAGTTCAAAACACTGGTAATCAGGGCGCTCACAGAAATGATTGAGTACTGCCAAAAAATAAAGGAAGAAGTGAAGGCTATACAAAGTGCAATACAGAAAAATATACAGGTAACCAACAGTGAAGGGAAGGAAACCAGGACTCAAATCAAGGATTTGGAACAGAAAGAAGAAATAAACATTCAACCAGAACAGAACGAAGAAAGTAAGAATTCAAAAAAAGAAATGAGGAGAGGCTGAGGAACCTCCAGGACAACTTTAAACATTTCAACATCTGAATCATAGGGATGTCAGAAGGAGAAGAGGAAGAGCAAGAAAGTGAAAACTTATCTGAAAAAATAATGAAAGAAAATGTCCCAAATCTGGTGAAGGAAATAGGCATAGTAGTCCAGCAAGCACAAAGAATCCAAAAAAAGTTGGACCTAAAGAGGAACGTGCCAAGACATATGATAATTACATTACCCAAGATTAAAGATAAGGAGAGAATTTTAAAAGTAGCAAAAGGAAAAGAGAGAGTTACCTACAAAGAAGTTCCCATAAGATAATCAGCTGATTTCTCAAACAAATCCTCACAGGCAAGAAGGATTCGAAATCATGAAAAGCAAGGACCTACAACCTAGATTACTCTATCCAGCAAAGCTATCATTTAGAATGGAAGGACATATAAAGTACTTCCCAGACAATGTAAGTTCAAGGAGTTCATCATCATCAAGCCCTTATTATATGAAATGTTAAAGGGACTTATCTAAGAAAAAGAAGAAGATCAAAACTATGAACAGTAAAATGATAACAAACTCACAACTGTCAACAACTGAACCTAAAACAACAAAAACAAAAACACTAAGTGAACAACTAGAACAGAATCATAGAAATGGAGATCACAATGGAAGGTTATCAGTGGGGAGAGTGGATAATGGGGGAAAGGATACAGGGAATAAGCATAAATGGTAGGTACAAAATAGACAGGGGGAGGTTAAGAATAGTATAGGAAATGGAGAAGCCAAAGAACTTATATGTACGACCCATGGACATGAACTAAGAGGGGGAATGCTGGAGGGAAGTGGGGTACAGAAAAAAGGGGAATAAAGGGGAGAAAAATTGGGACAGCTGTAATAGCATAATCAATAAAATATACTTAAAAATAGAGAATTTTTATTTAAACATTTCATTGGTTTATCACAAAGGATTATTTTTCATCTAATGAAAGATGGTGAGGCATATTGAGAGAACCACAGATTTTAGGAGAGGAGACCCCCAAAACACTAGAAATACCTTCTGGAGGGTGGCCCTTTGTAGTATAGGCTTCCCCTGCTCGGTGAGTGTTCTAGGAACCCGTGTGTTATCAGTTTACCAGATCACATTAATGTGAGAGACTGCATTTAGTTTCAGTGAATTTTTTTTGGAAGACTCTTTCAACGTGTTTGCCCATTCATAATGTGTGATTTACGAGCGCACCTGAACACGCCACACTGAGTGTTCAGCAGATTTTGAACAAAACCAGCATGACCCCCACTTCTCACCCTCCCTATTCGCCCAATCTTGCCCTGAGTGATTTTTGTTTCCCCCAGATGAGGAAAGTCCTCAAAGGGAAACATTTTGCCAATACGGCAGAGGTGAAACAAAAAATGGCAGAAACACTAAAAAGAATCAAAATCGACAAACTCAAAAACTGTTTTGAGCAGTGGAAAAAATGTCTTCATAGGTGTATTGCATCAAATGGAGGAGAGAACTTGGAAGGTGACTGAAGTTTAAACATGTAAGGATAAATACGCAATTTTTTATAAATAAATTCTGGGCTTTTTTGGATCCCCCTTGTAGGGTCAGACAGATCTGAATTTGAAAACATTATTGCATGCAAGCTATTTTACCTCTCAGAGTGCCACTATTTCATCTGAAACATGAAGATAATACTACTATTCTTCTAGGTGGTTGTGCAAACTGGAAATAATTGTCCTTTTTGCTCCATGAACCTTGTCTATACATACATATGTGTGTATCTAGTAGCTCATTATTATATTTTCAATACTAATGCTATATACACTGCTGTCTCTTGAGTGTAAGTTAGAAGATAAGAGATAGAAATTCTGCTAGTAAATTTTAATCTACATTAAACTTTTACTGATTAACTTAATATCCTGTGTTCACTAACATTTAATAGTGTTAATGTTCAGCTAATTTATTTGCCATTTTCTCAAATCAAAAATATTTTAGCATTTTTATTTTTAAAATATGTATTTTACATATTATAGTTGTTTATAATATTGCATATATATGTATATTGAGTATCTAGATTACTATTTGGCCTAAATTTTGAAAGCAAAGTACTGTATTTTTCTCAACCATTTTGTTGAGGTATGATTGATATACAAAAAGCTGAATGTATTTAATAGATCCAACTTGATGAGTTTGGAGATAAATATAAACTTATAGTACCATTACCATAATCTATGCCATAAACATATTTGTCATCTCCAAAAGTTTACTCTGGCCCTCTTTATTTTTTGTGTGCGTGATAAGAATACTAAACATAAGGTCTAGCTTCTTAGGATCATTATTCTAAAGGTTGTTTTTTATACTGTT
The DNA here is from genome assembly GCF_022682495.2 of Desmodus rotundus. Taxonomy (NCBI): domain Eukaryota; kingdom Metazoa; phylum Chordata; class Mammalia; order Chiroptera; family Phyllostomidae; genus Desmodus; species Desmodus rotundus. The sequence goes on from NC_071397.1 coordinate 28,471,310, forward strand.
CAGATTTTTCAGTTACCCACGTAACATATGTAAGCAAAACACAAAATATTGACTCATTTCAGCACTTCAAAATAAAACGTACACAAACACATATATCCTTGACTATGCTTTTTCATGGAAAAGCTATAAATATGATGTGTCAGGTACTCAGTTTACATCTCCACTGATTTTTACAAGTTTACATTTTTACTCACTTGTTCTAAGCGTGGGGCTCCAGATCCCTATGTCATTCACTTCATGTTCCACTACTAAGGCAGAGAAGAAATTGGGAATCAGGTGTAAATTAAACCTTCATATAGGTGTTTTATTGATGTGGGTATAATGTCGACAAAAGCTAAGAAGCTAAGCAATTTTTAGGCTGGAAGGAAAGAGAACAGTCTGAAATCAGGGTTCATAAAGTGCTTTGAAAACGATTTACTCTCCTGTTTTTTCTTCTGTTCGTAGTCATCTGCCCACCCCATGTTTCCTCACTTAATTCAAAACTTACCTCCTTTTAATTCCCTAACATCCTTACTCCTGCCTAAATGTTGCTTTGTCTTTTTAGGCCATTTGATTATTTTGTATTTATGCAAATAATTGTGAGTTTGTAAAGTAAGGTATTATTTTTACTTCTGTGTTTCTGAATCTTTTTTTTTTATTGTTGTTCAAGTACAGTTGTCTCCATTTTTACCCCACCAGGGCCCCCCCACCGCCCCGCCCTGGAACCTACCTCCTTTGGCTTTGTCCCTGTGTGCTTTATACATGCTCCTTGATGGCCTGTCCCCTATTATCCCTGTCCCCTCTCCTCTCTGGTAACTTCGGTCAGTTTGTTCTTTATTTCTGAATCTCTTAACAATGATAGGTACTATAGGTTTTCAGTTTATTACTTCTTTACCATCTGACATAATGATTGCATTTTTAAAATCAGTCTTCCCCACTGAAATATATGCTCTGTGAGAGCAAGACTTTCTTAGTCCTGTTAATAATTGCATCCCAGAATTTAGAGAAGTGCCTGGAAAAAGCTAGGCACTCAAGCACGTGCTCAAGCCAAGTGCATATACGAGTGGACAAGAATGGACTGAGCACACACACACACACTGTGCCACCAGTTAGTGTAAGTAAGTAGCATAGAGAAGCAGTGTGAAGGTGTAAAGAGTGGGGTGGTGGGATAATGTTTGAGATAAGGTGACGGGGAAGGACTCTGGGAAGAAGTGACTTTTGAGCAGACACCTAAATGAGGTGAGTGGCCAAGGATCGGGGTAGGGGTCAGGTTATTCTGGCAAAGGTAGCAGCAATCACAAAGGCTCTGAAGCAGGAATAAATTTGGCATGTTGAACAGAAAAAATAAAACAGCAAATAAGGGAGCACAAAGAAAAGTTTTAAGAGACAAGTCTGGAGTGATAAACAGAGGCCAAGTCACATAGGGCCTTATAGTCATGCAGAAGGAGTTTGGATTTTATTTTGACTGTACTTTGGATGAATGAATGAATGAATGAATGGGAGTCAATGATGCCCAAATATGGTATGTTCAAGGACATTTTCTTAGGAACGGTTAAGTGATTAATTGCTGTAATACCATGTTATGTATACTAATTACATCATTTATCAAAATCCAAATTAAACCTCATAATTTAATATGAATCTAGAGCAAGGGCTTGGCTCATTGGAGCAAGTGATGAGAACCACAGAGCAACTGGTATGTGACTCAAAGCCGATAGATCTGTTTCCCGGTCCTGTCAAAGCCAGCGAGGGCTCTAGTGGAGGTGGAGCAGAAATGTGCCCCCGGGTGACCTACTTCCCAGCAGCTGGGCATATGGCAGTAAATTTGTCTAGAGTGGATAGACTTTGAAACTTGATTTCCTCATGCTTTTCTTCATCATTTCTCAGCACTTCTCGGCCGACACTTTCTTAGGCGCTCCATTACTGTTCTGTGGAAAAAGCTTTCTCAACACACCACTAACATTCCAAGTATTTTAGCTGAAAGAGAGTATGTACAGAGGTTAATCACACAGGCTCTGCAGTCAGACTTCTTCTTAAACCAACTGGATGATCTTTGAGCAATTTAAATTGTCATTGCCACTGTTCCTACATGGTAAAATGGGGATAATGATAATCTTCATAACATGTTGTAAGGATTAAATTAAGTAATTCACTTAAAGCACTTAACCGAGTTTCTGGTATGTGATAATTGTTCTAGGGACGTTCACTTTTTTTTATTATAACCATCAAAAGATAGACTTTTTTTCCTGACATTCAGCCTTATCAAGATTACTCATGCAAGTTTCTAAAACTAAGTTTGGATTCGCCTCTTTCTGGGAGGAGAAAGGTACATCCTGTTCTCATTTCCAGTGTTCTGGACACAGCATTAGTATAATAGAAGCCGTGAACACTCTTGTAACAGTTCACATGACCTAGGGGTGATATGGAATTATAGAAAGACCTTGAGGTCTGAACGCAAAAGACCTAGACTTGGTCCTCAGCTCAGCTACCTGCTTTACAGTTGAGCTTGTGGAATTTACTTGAGTTCTCTATTCTTTAAGTCTTTGGCTGAAAATGAGGGTGATTATAATATCTGTCTTGAAATGTTTTTATATGAATTAAATGTGATCATGTACACAAATGTTCTTTGAAACCTTTATAGCCCTATTCAAATGCAAGCTTTTGTTATTAAAGTTCTTGAACCTTTCAATATCAATCGAGTTTCTTAAGATGAAAAGGCATATAGTTCTGGAATTTGCTTTCTAAAGTAAATGTGTTGTTTCTCTATTTATATTGCTGGAACTTGATGTCATTGGTTTTCTGGCTTATGTATACTTCTCCTTTTTTAACCAAATATTAATTTTTAATTAGAAAAATAGAAAGGACTATTGGGTCTGCTATTCTCATGATCAGAGTGTTGGGTTTACGATATGAAGTTAAAAGAAACTGAGAGGGAGAATCCAAAGAGTAAGAGTGGTGCCTGTGTTTCATAGAAACATCCATTTGGGTAGTGACAACTTGAAGAAAATCTCTCCATACCCTATCCTTGACATTATTTTGGCAAGCATATAGCACAGATGTGGCAGAGAGAACATTAAGGCTAATTTTATAACATCAATCTGTTGTCATCAGTATACAAATAAAATTAAACCCACATTGACAGACCAAATTACTAAAGAGAGACATGCGTGGATTAGAAAGGAGCAGAGGCCTGAGAATATAAATCAAAACAAAATGTTGAGTGTCAGAATCCGAGCCTCCAACGAGGTGTTGTCTTCTTGCAGTTTTTATTCAACTGAAGGTTCTGACCAAAGATGGAATGTTTCTGTTCAGAGTGGGATTCTAAGCATCTGTGGAAATGCAAATGGCAGTTATGGCCTGCGGAAAGCCTCTGTGAGACCCGTGGGGATCTCTGCAAGGCTCCTGTCCTGCATGTCCTTGAAGGCTCACGTGGCTTTAACAAGTGACACACCACCAGCATACAACAGAAATCTACAAGCAGGTGGCTTTTGGCAAATTGGAAGAATCCAACTCCTAGATTCCTAAAGTGGAATTTTAAAAGCAATCAGAAATAAAAAAAGAAATGGAAGAGAAGTTTTTCTAAGCCAGAGCTAGAATTCATTATACCTGCAATTTCAAAAGGATTTAGAGCATGTTGTTCCATGGTTATTGATTTGTTAAAGAAATGCAAAAAAATGCATTTATTTGACATATGAAGACAAAAATGCTTCGCAGAACACGTGACTTCTTAGCTTTACTGTAGCAGTCACCACTCTTATCCCATTCTCTTTCCTCATAGGACCTTGCCCCAAAACCATGCTCTACCACCCTTCCGTCCAGATCCTTTTCCTCTGAAGGAACAAACAACAACAGATTATTATTTCTCCCTTTTCTTTAACTATTTTCCTGGCTCCTCTTGAGCTAGCCCCCCGTCTTGAAAAGCGCTTTACTGAAATGTCTTCACAGAAAGGTTTACACATGCTGCCTCCTTACTCTCCCCACCCTGGATCCTGCTTCCTCCTGACTTCCAGTTAGTTCCCAGGTTCTTGTTTTACCTGTTTATTTCTGGATCTCTCTCTCTGTGACATTTGGCACCATTGACTGCCTACTTGAGCTTGAAATTCTCTAGGACTTCTTTCTAGCCGGCTTTGTGTGTGGGTGTGTATCTTGCCTCATTATTTTCCCTCTGATCCATCCATCCTTCTCATTTTCTTTGATTTTTCCAATTTGTTGTTTCCTAACTTCTGAAAGCAATCATCATCTAGAGTTCTGTTTTGGCTCCATTCTCTTCTATACATTTATCCTTTATTGATTTAAAATATCAGAAGTAAACACTTTTATCTTCCTTATATGCCTATGTTCTTAATGTCATCATTGTCAGTATTACCACTCGCTGCCTATTCCAGAGTTATAACTACACAGGTAGCAGCGATGTCAGGTCCATCCTTCACTGTCTCTCCTTCTGTGAGACTTTCCATATAGAAGACTTCCCACTTGAACCCTACTCTTTCCCCAAACAGGCTACTCCAACCACCTTCAGAATATTCCCACTACTCTCTAATCTAACCTGTCATTTTATCAAATGCCAATATGTCTTCTATTTTCTACCCTTGTGATTTAAAATTACACCAGTGATGCGTGCAGAAATTACGACAGCATGACCACTCCTCAAAAATCTCATCCAAGTGAAAACCTGAGGTCTACCATACAGTTCTGTGTGTTTGGAACTCTGTTCAAGGTGTGCCAGTGGCAGGGCATGCTTCTTACATGCCAACTTGGTCTGCCAGGCTGGTCTGCAGTCCTTCCTGAGTGCTCTACATACCAGAAGTTGAACTCGGGCTCATCTTAAGGATATACTGCTTCTGTTAATTCACAAATGTTTAATCTAGTGAGGCTGTGTTTAGTTATAAATATATTAATGCTGACAAGACAAGCTTTCTCATTAAGTTGATGTTTAAACTTCCCATTCTACTTTTCAATAGTAAGAATACCTGTGAGATTGAACTAATGTCTAATTGAGAAGTTTTCTATGATATCTATGACAGATTCTAAGAGCCTCTATACTTTTTCTATGTGCTGAAGGGGATCCTACCTCTTTTCTCTTGCCTTGAGGGCATGGGCCCTTAACCAGTTGCATTATTCCACTTCTCTTAAATTCCATAACAATTTAATCCATACTTTCTTCTTCATTCATTTACTGAAATAGGTCCTCCGCTGCTTGTGTCGAAATTATTGGTTGGCCAAAAGGTCCAGTACATTTTTTTCTGTACAATGGCTGTAGCAGTGCTTAGTTATCTTTAACTTCATTCAAAACAATTTCATTAGACTGCAGTGTCACAGCAGTCATATCAGTGTGCATTTTTAAAAAAACTTTGTCAAAATTGGTGAATTTTTGTGCAGCCATTTTAATATTGAAGTGGGAATATCATAACATTTTTTGATTACATAAAGCAAAGTATTATGCTTTATTATATCAAGAAGGTAAAAATGCAACTGAAACGCAAAAAAAAAATATTGTCCAGTGTATAGAGAAGGTGCTGTGACTGATGGAACGTATCAAAGTAGTTTGTGACGTTTCTTGGTACTGTTGACATTGTGGCCAAATAATTTTCTGCTGTGAGGCTGCCTTAAGCATTGGAAGATGTTTAGCAGCACTCCTGGCCTCTACCTACTAGAAGCCAATAGCAGGAGATAGATGACATACTCAAAATATCCAAATCAATAAAGTTACTGGTGAAAATGAAAAATGTGTCTTTTATTTTATAGAAAAAAACATAGTGGACTTTTAGGCCAACCCAAAATTCTATAAGCCACAATTTATACCTGCAATATAACAGACCACATCATAGGTAGAATGGGAAATATTCTTCTAATATACCTGAAATTACATAGTAAAGTTTTCTAGTTGAGATTTCAAGTACTATTTGGAACTTAAGTCAGTCTCTAACAGATATTTGAAGGTTGAGTGCATAGACAGCTGGATGTTTATAAACACCATTTCTTACAACTACTCAATTAAGTAAAGCTGGGTATGAGAACAGAGGGCATTTGAAAAATCAGATACTTTATTGGCAGCCATGGAAATAAGTAGCTACTTGCTTCAAGTTGGCTGGTTGAGAAAGTGATAAATTCCACAGAAGCCTGAGGAGTTGCCAAAAGAAAGCCTCTCTCTGGCAGAGCATGCAGAATGTGATCAAATGCTTTAACAGGACATTGGAGCTACATGACCTTCAACAATAATAGCCAAGTAATAAATTAGTCTTCCCAGCTGCTAGTGCATAATCATAGCAGCAAATATTACGTTAACATTAACATCACAACAGTTAGTAATCACGATAACGTAACATATTGATCACAACCACTTAAGGTTAGATACTGAGGACTGAGAGGAGCTCAGTTAAGAATATAGATATTTAATAAAAACCCTCTTGTGAAATTAGCATAGCATTATGCAAAGAGGTTGTGAAGACAGTTTTAAACCACCCTTTAATCCTGGAAAGAACAAGGGCATAGACTTGTACACCAGGTTGCCATCGCCATAGTTTTATCATCGTTACCATTGCGTAGGTTTTGAGCAGCTATTCTTCGTTATGTCATTCATCAGCAAAAAAGGCATTGTTGGGATTGAGTAGAAACCTCTACTTCAAGGTCAAAAATCAACAGAGCCTATTCTCTTGTCCTTACTTCCTTTATTCCTTCTGCTTTACTTATTGTTCCCTTTCTTTTAGCCATAGTTAAGTATACTAATTTCTATACATTAGGAATTACTACTGGAGTTGGTAGAAATCATGTCATTGTCCTTCAAAGTCTCTTAATGTTGGCTCATCATCTGCAAGATAATGGCCTATCTTGTAAATGCCCTTAAATTTCTCCAGCCACACTGCTTTCTTCTTCCTGCCTCACACATTATCCTCTGCAGCATCCACCTACCCTCATCTCATCGCATTGGTCTTTCAGCCTGACAAACATAGTAGTATTGTCATGCCCAACTCACACAAATTGAGCATCGTGTGCCATTCTGAAGACCTGGAAACCCCTTTTAATAAAATACATCATTTGCAATCTCATGGTTTGATTTTCTTCAACTCACTACCCAAATCTTGTCTGAATAATTCCATTGATCCCTCTGTTCTTATGTACAGAGGCTGAGAGGCTTGCCATGACTTTTCTATATATTTTACCTCCAGTTTTTCATGTGAGAGTTTTCTTAGTTTTCCTTAAGATAATAACTGTTCTGACAAGAGAAACAGAGCTACCATTTATTTTTTAAAGTCCCAATTCTGTGCCCTGAACACATGCATTTTTCAATAAATTATGTTGACCAACTGGCTGGGCATCACTAAGCATTCTTATCCTTAGTGATGTACTAAGAATAAGCACTGAGAATAACCAGTAACCTTTATTTTGGGCACATGAACTTTAATTTTCAAAGCCTCTCTGAGATTTGGCATGGTTTTCAGGCCTAACTATTCTGTGTGAAATATAAACCCCCCAAGCCCTCAAAGTAATTTTCTCTTTTCCTAAGGCAAGTGTTTTTATTGGACATTATGTATTTTAACTGGTACCTAAATCATATTTTTCTGTAACAATAGAGAAAACTATTAAATCCTTATTTTTAAGAATTCCAAAGTATTTAAAAACCCAAACAAACCACTCATACAAAATTGACACATTTTTATACATACCACAGTAACTGGGTATCTTGTGTGTTCTTTGCTCTTCAATTCAGTTTTCTAAGGATGGTGGTAAGAGCTGGGTTTATAAAACTCATTTCCTTGACTACTTTTTTTCTAGTTCATAATTTTTGTTTCTTTACAAAGCAACTCATCTAGGAATCGGAAGTCTCATCTCTGAGCTGCCTCTGGTAGTTGTTTTCCCTCAAGCAAGTTCTTCAACCTTCCTGACCCCTGGTTCCCCAGACTGCAAAAGTACGGAATTTCTGTAAATTACCACCAATTCTTTTATAGCTCCCATACTAACTGACAAAGTTAAGGACATCTAAAAGTAGATAGTGGTTTTTGTGGGCTTAATGGAATTTTTAAAAATTTTTAAAAATCATGGTGTGCTTTGTAAACTTGTTTCTAAGGTAACATTCAGAAAAATCTAGTACAATAAAGCTGAATTAATTTTATACCAGGTTGAAAAATCTTTTCATATTATATACTCTTCTTCTTTTAAAATATTACCCAAGAAAACACTAATTTGTTAAAATTTTAACATATAGTAAACCCAGCCAGAAATAAGCCTCATTAAAACAGTATTGTGTAGGTGGAATGGAATATTTCATCTACTCTTAAAATCAAAATATTGACTCAGTTAGCTAATGTCTGCTCAGTACAAGAAAGTTTTATTTAACTCAGATTATCTTGGATCCTCATTGTTGCAACATTTGTCTCCCCTCTTCCATGTTAGCGGAGTTTCAAAACCACTCTGGAGCAAAAGAATCTTCTTACTTGGATTATTATGTAAAGTAAATCATAGTAATGCTGGTCCCAAGTACCTGAGACTGCCACTATTATTCTCCCTCATTTTTATAATAAGATAACTACTTTTATTTTTAGTTGGAACATACCCTCATAGCTTAAAAACAAATAAACAAACCCAGCATTTCCCAGTCTCCCTTTCACTTAAATCCAAACAATTTCTAGTCAATGAAACAAAAGCAGAAGTAATATACGAGGTCTGTCCAGAAGGTTTCCAGCTGTGTATCATGAAAAATAGAGCCTATTGAAGAAGATACAAGATACAAGAAACATTGAACATAGGACAATGACACCTCGGTCCCCTTCAAAGTAGACACCTTAGGACCTCATACACTTCTCCCAACCTCCATTACCTGCCCCGTACTTTCCTGAATCTCGTCAACAATCTGAAATCTCTTCCCTTTCGAAGGTGATTTTAGTTTTGGGAAAAGCCAGAAGTTGCAGGGAGCCAAACCTGGGCTGTAGGGGGCTGAGTCACCTCCATGAATTGATATTTCACCAAAACTCTGCACAAGACATGATGCATGAGCAGGCACGTTGTCATGATGAAGCTGCCAATCACCAGTTGCCCATAGCTGCGCCCTTTTGAATCATCCAAATAGACCTTGTATGTAGCTTTCAGGAAATATCCTTAATGAAAGAGAGGAAGTTCTCTTTCCATTTTTTTTTTCATGTTGGCTGGAATGGAGATAGTCTCATTGGAGCTGGGTCAGTCAGGTCGGTGCTTGAATTGGAGGCCACAAGTGTAGGGCAATAAAAGAGAAGGAACCTGGTCCACCTGGTCCTGACACAATGGGGCATCACAGCAGTCCTGAGTTTCATGTGAGAGAGAATGTTATCTGGGGATTTCTGCCAAGCCTAATTCCATAAGTCGTAATATATTTGTAGTGCGTCTAAGTGCTAGGCATTTTACCTGCATTGTATTATTTAATCTGTCACAAGTCTGTGAGAAAGGCAACACTATAAAAGATGTAAAAACTGAGCTTAAAGAGGCCAGTTTACCCGAGTAGAAGCCCTGGACCCTCTCTTTCCCTGACTATGCTCCTACTTTGTGTTGATTTATATTAATCAGATATTTACTGCTTTATGTTATCACTGCTTCCCACTCGAGTATATGGGCAACACATTGCTTTGTTCACTGTCATATCTCCAGGACTTACACTGGCCTGAAATAAAACTTGTTAAATACATGAGTAGACAACTCAAGACCCCATCCTCTTACCCACCAAAATATATTGCTCTTCACTGGTAGTCTTTTATGAAAAATTCTGTATGGGTTACAACTAGATTATATGTATGTAACATGTTCTATCATTTTTTATTAGAACATGAACATTTAGAAATTGCATGATCCAAAATATGTATAAAAAGGAGAGTTAAACTCAAGAATATATTTATTATTCTATTTAGTGGAATTATTTTTATGCTTAAATATGAAAGAAGTTTAATGTTTTCTGGACTCTCTAAGTTCTGATGTAGGAGTTCAATTAATTTCCAGTATTGACATATGGACTTGAAGGAAATCAAATAAGGTTGCAGTACCCACACTTAGAAAAATAATGCATCTGAGGGAGCATCAAAACTCATTCTGCTTGTTGCTTATTTGCCTGTGAAATGTGCTTGATGGCCTTTACCAATATTTCCCTCTAACTTGTTTTGCTGAATTAGTGAAAACACAAGTCACATGCAGATACATTTAAAAAATTAAAGTGGGCACATGAGTTCATTCAGCCTGAAGTAGGAGAGGCAAAAGACTTTTTATTTAAAAGTAATTCAGACCACACTATTTTGAATTCCGATTTTTTGTGGAATACTGAATTTTTCACATAATCACCTAACAAGGAAGCTAATTTACAACATTTTCAAAATGAATTTAAAGCTAAAGGTGGTTATATGTTGGATTTTTTTCTATATCAGTTTTATTTGAAAATGGAAGAAAAGGAGACTCCCTAGTAGAAACTGACATATGCCCTTTTCTTTTATTCCTCCACGCTAGAGAACTATACTGTTCCTTCCTTGATTTGGTAGGCAGAATATTTGAAAATTTTAATTGGCTAGTTTTTCCTATTTCAAATCCCATTGAAGACAATGAAACTACTGATTTGATAAGAAAGCTTAATGCATTAGAAAAGAATGAGTAGTGTTTGATTAGGGTTTTTGCAAGTAATCTTTATCAGAAAGTCTGAACTGGTTTTTCATCTTTCTGGTTTTAGAAATTTCTCATTGATCTGTGGGCCTGAGATGCCTCTTTGCATCAGCAAATGAGTGCTGGGAGAAAGTGGACTTTATTTTAGTTTTAAACTTGTAAATAAGTGAGAAAAAATGAGATCAATGTAACAAAGCTAATGCATAGCTTGACAAAAGTGTTCCTATAATATGACCAAATAATGTTTCAGTTTAACCCCTAATCTAATGAGATACCTGAGTGGACACAAGCTATAGATAAGGTATTCATTAAACAGATAAGTCACTTTATTTTTTGATGAATGCAAATACATAGCACAAAATTAAGGTGCCTTCACGTGAACAAACTCAGCTATTTGTTCATATTTCATTCTCCCATCCCCCTCAAAATAGTGTTCACATGATCTAATTTTCTTCTCTATATATTAGATCTAAGAATGAGAAAAATCCAACAATCAGAATTAATTTGCCCTTAATTCCACGTGGAGTTTATCTTATGGGTGTCATACCTTGCCCTGGTTCCTAGGGAGCTCTGTTCCTAAATCATAAACGTGAGTGGGAGGGACGTGTGTGCATTGCTTCCACAAATTTTGACTGGCAATCACTAAATATTTTCACATGGCTCAAGATTATTGCTAAGTTTTGTTTTTATAAGTTATTATTTACAGCCTTGTCCAGGTAGCTCAGTTGGTTAGAGCATCATTCTGTCCTGATATGCCAAGGTTGTGGGTTTGATCCCCAGTCAGGGCACATACAGGAAAGAACTAATGAATGCATTGATAAGTGGAACAACAAACCAATCTCCCCTCCCCCATACACACCCTCACTCTCTCACTCCCTCCCTCCCTCCTCCCCTCTCTCTAAAATGAATAAATTTTTTAAATTTTTAAAGAAATTACTATTGACCATGTATTGGCTTTTGAGTATAATAATCATCACACCGAATATTTTCTGGTTATACAACATGGTCCCTCAGGTTTCCTGGCATTTTTGGAACTATATTTTAAATATATTTATTTAGACCCCCATTCTTAATAAAATTTGAGAACATTATAACTAGACTTTAGAGGAGGTAAAAAAATATTGTTAAGAAAACCATTAAAATATTTAAAATAAGGCCAACATTTAAAAGCAGCCTACAAATATGTCGGGCAAAATAAACACTTATTTAGATTATAATCTCCTATTTTGCTTGATACACTCTTGGCTTCTTCCTTTCACTCCCACTTTTCATATCTATTTTTCTTTAATATTATTTTTCTCTTTCACTGTATATGTTTAAATGTCACCTTAAATCTTTTTATAATCAAAATGGTAAAGCTGGATTAGATAGACAGATCAATCAGTAAATCAGTAAAGAGAATATAAGACGGCATTTGCTGTTTTAATGTTTTTGAAGTTTGTTCATTTACTCAAAATTTACTACCCAGTATGTTCAAAACTACATGTGTGTGGTTCCAAGAAGAGTGATATGGTTTCGAAGTTGAGGGCCTGAAAATTGAGTAGGGGTGAAAAAGGACCTCCATAACCAACCATTGTACAATATGCTATTTGCTATACACAAAGTATAAAAAATGCTGTCAGACCATAGTTCACGTTCTGACATAAAAGAGTCAACAGCAGCCCTGAGATTTGACCTGAGCTCAAGGAAGAAAGGATATTCCATGGAGGGGGGAGAGGACGGTAAGCAAAGAACAGCATAAGCAAAAGCACAGAGACATGAACGTGCATAATGAATTTGAATACCTGTAATTCTGTTCCTATTTCAGCTGTGATTGGGTGTCAGCTTAATAATAAATGACGACATATGGTACCTGAAGCAAGTTCTCAGCAGCCCTCAAGTGCTACAGTGTTGCTTGACTAGGTACTGAGTTAAAGCATCCTCTGTGCCTGCTGGTTCAGATCCATTAGTTTTATGCTAGGAGAATAGACTGTCTTTATCTCATTAGGCCAAGCATTTTATTCAAGAGCTACACCATACTTGTGGGAGGAAATTTGGACAAAGATCAACCTAAAAAGTGACTGAAACTACAGCCAATGTGGTGACATTAGTTGCCCAGACTTGTCTCCCCAAATCTGCTAAGGTTTAAACCTAAGCTGAGCACTCTCCAGTGGATCAGTGGGGAGATGCCTTAAAATACAGTGAGTGTTCAGAAGGAGAAAAGAAGCTTCCTATCCCTATAAGAAGTCCTTAGAATCACCCGTATCTTAATTTCTCAAAGAGCACATAGCCTCAAAATAAAATATATCTCCACAAAAGATACTTTTTAATTACAAATGGGAAAAAGTGGAGAAAACCAACACATGTAGATTTAACCAAGTGATCGGAGTTAACATCACCAGAAATAAGGCTTCGTGCATATCACGTACTTCCTGATAAGATGTCCCCAAAAAGGCAAAACATCACATCTGTGACATTCCTGTCAAAAATGCATAACCTCAATCCAGTCTTAAGAAAATGCACACACATCTAAACTGAAGGACATTCTGCAAAATAAGGGTCAGTACTCTTCACAGTGGTCCAGATCAGGACAGATGAGAGAAATGTCCCCAGTCGGAGACTGAGGCTGCGGAGATAGGGACCACCACTCACTCAATGCAGGATCATGGATTGGATGCTGCATCACAAAGGGGATATTAGAGGTACAGTATCCCCCTCTGAATTTTGAATAAATTTTGGTGGATTTTGAATAAGGTTTTGTGGATTAGTTAATGGTATGTGCTGCTAAATAACAAAAAATCAATGGAGTACATTTTCAAGGTCTAGTTGGCTTTATTGAAGGATGCGTGAATCCAGCAGCATTCTGTCTAGAAAATGGAGGGGAGCCCCAAGAAGTACAAAATGGAGGGTTTTAATACCTAGAAATGGGTCAGGACAAGAAAGTTATTAGTGGAAGGAAGGAAGGAAGGAAGGAAGGAAGGAAGGAAGGAAGGAAGGAAGGAAAGGAAGGAAAGGATTGTTTTAGGCAAAGTCATTTTCTTTGGAGTAAGGGTGGCAGGGGTCTTCTCAGCCAAATCACCTCACTACTATTGATCAGAAAATTTCAGGCTGGTTGGTTTATGGTCAAGTTCCATTCCCAAGAGGAGCTTAAAAGGCAACAGAGCGTCCTAGGAGGGAGCTATTCCACCTGGAGCCTGTTATTTCTTTTTCTTAGTAGATAAAATGTTAATTTCATGATTTGGATTAATTGCACTATGGTTATATCAAATTAACATATTAAGGAAAGCTGGGTGAAGGAGATTTGGGAATTCCACATACTATTTTTCTAAGTCTTTATGTCTAAAATTTCTTCAAAAGGAAATGTTAAAAAATAATATATAAATGATAATTCTCCATTTCATTTCTTTCTTAGCCCTAACTTTAAAAAAAGATGACAAGATAAACCTTTTAAATCTATGAGAAGTCTCTTGCTTTCAAAGTTAGGTGTTTGCCTTTCAGGAAACAACTAAACTGAAGAGGTTTTTTGCTTGAATAAAGAATTACAAGACCTAGAAGAGACCTAATGTAGCCTATGTCCTCAGTTCTCATTAGAGACATTTTAAAGACTTAAGGAAAAAAATTCCAGAGCGCGTTAGTGGCAGCCTTGTCCATTCTCTCATAATATGTTTTCGGCTGATTTAAAGGCCTCCTCTCACAGTTAAACTTTCTCTTCCTGTCAGAGGGGGAGAAGTGTGGGTGGCTGTCTTTCACATGATGAAATAAATTTCTTAGGTCCTGATAATCATCAAGGAGAATGTTCCTAACCCTTTCATTCTTTTTCACAGTTGACCTAGATTGTTCAAGTTAATTTGTACCTCCTGAACTGATTTTTCTACCTTGACTACTTTGTAGACTGCGAAGATTATTTTCAGAATTTTCTGCTAGGAAAGAAGATTATAATCTAAATAAATGTGTATTCTGCCCAACACATTTTTAGGCTGCTTCTGAACACTGACCTTATTTTAAGTATCCGCTTGGTCAAAAAGTCCATTGTATTTTTTCCATAAAATAAAAGACACATTTTTCACTTTCACCAATAACTTTATTCATTTGGGTATTTTGAGTATGTCAGCTATCTTCCTATTGGCTTCTAGTGGGTTGAGGCCAGGGGTGCTGCTAAACATTTTCCAATGCATAAGACAGCCCCACAGCAGAGAATTATTTAGCCAACATGTAAATAGTACCTAGATACTTTGCAAACCAATTTTGACACATTCAATCAGTCATAGCACCTTCTCCATATACTGTATGAATCATTTTTTTGTGTTTCAGTTGTGTTTTTACCTTTCTTGAAATAATAAAGCATAATGCACTGTAAACATTGTATATCTTCTTTCATCTTCAATATTAAAATGGCTACACAAAAATTCACCAGTTTTAATGGCTTTTTTTTTAAACACATGCTGATATTACAGCTGTCACAAAGCAGTCTGACAAAGTTACTTCTAATGGAGTTAAAGACAACTAAGCACTTACTAGAGCCATTGTACAGAAAAAAACAAATGAACTTTTTGGCCAACCCAATATTTTAATGGTTTCCTTACAGTATCTTTTTCATCTCCTCGAAACTACTAAATCCTGAAAATAGTTTACACTTTATTTGTTAAGTGGATGGATGGATGGATGGAAAGCCCTGGAATTTGCTTGATTGAGAGGCTCTAATGGGTCTAAACAAAGCTACTTTCTATCTCCAAAGGCTACTGCCTGTGGTTATTTGCATTTGAATACCCAGAATTAGTGAGAAGATTTGCTTAAGACCGATTCAAGATCAAGGTTCCTATAGAGAAGCTAAGTAATTTGAAGGGCTTTTAACACCTTATTAAGGGAAGTGTCACAGAGCATTGTTGGGATTATCAGTGGGTTCTTCAGATGCCTCCACCCAGACAAAGGAGAGCACACACACAAGCAAGGCTGAGCCAGCATTGCATGCAAGGTCTGTGCGTGAGACTAGGACTGTGGAGAAGTCCACAATGATGAAGTCCTCTGTGAGAAGCCAGGGGAAAGAAAAAGCATTGAGCCATCCCAAGAACGCATAAAATGAAGCTCTCATGGGTATCAGTTCTGCAGAAACAGAAAAATAGTCTAGAGAGAGCCCTAGAAGGGTCCCGTGGAGTTCCAAGGCAGAATAACGACAAAAAGCCCACCTATCAGTGGTAGAGAATCAGATTTCAGAGACAGAATCCCAGTGACTTTGGTATTTAAACAGTGGTCCTCAGTGGGATGATGTTATAGCTGTCAATCAAAAGAGGAATTACAGGCCTTTGGGTTTGGAGATGAGGGGCACAGAGCTGCCCCCTCACCCTCACTTCTACCTGCAGCCTGTCTTGTCCTGAAACCATGAAGGGGCTTGGTGAGGAAAAAAGAAAAAGACACTTAAGGGGCATGATTCTTATTCCTGAAACAATAGGGGCATATTAATCACCACAGCTCCGGGTTTAGTCCAACTGAGTGACAAGATGAGGGAATCTTCAGCTTTTCTGAGCCTTCTGTGGGTGTTTGCAGATGTTTCATCCAGGAGGGGTGTCTCACTAAAGACCCCACTGCAGACAGCAGCAGAGTGGTCCTCCTCATCACAGAACAGCCCTCCAGAGGCCTATGGGAGTCCTGGCCGCAGTCGCTAAGAAGGGATGGGGCTTTACCAGTACTGTACTGAAGGTCAGGCCTTTGAGAAAGACCGGCCTCTCCACATCAAGTCACTAAGACACATCTGCACAACTGCAGTAAAGCGTGGCGGGGGGGGGGGGGGGGGGGGAGATTTGTATGAAGCAACAGGCAGTGCACAAGATAAAGCTGGCAAAACCTGGCCCTGAACATCTGCTTTTCCTGTCCCTCGTCCGGAGTATTGCAGTCATACATTATCTATACTTCAGTAACATGGCTGGTAAGAAAGGCCTCGTGATGCAGCAGGAATGCAGAGCTTTGTTCAGGTGGCCTGGCCGCAAGGGAAAGGCAGCAGTGTGTCGCCCACTGTCCTGTGGGCTGCGGCACGTTGCGGCGCTTCGATTGGACTGAAAGGTGCAGTGGGAGGTGGATGGTTTGGTGTTAGCATGCTTTCTCCTTTGTGCCACTAGGACGGTTAAAAACCCTGGTTTGCTTCTCTTCACAGCCCCCTTGGCTGTCAGGTGGAAGAGTTTTCTGTCTTGGAGTACTTCCTGGGATGTATCTAAAAGTGAGATTGAATCTGGCAGAACTAAGAAAAATGTGGCTATAGCCCTTACCCACACTTATTCCTTTGATGCTAGATAGAGATAGTTTTTCCAAAAAATAAAAAACATTTAATATAGATGATGGAAAATTTAGTTCCAAGTGTGTGACTTAAATAGGGATGCAAGGCCCTCTGATATCCAGGAGATGGTCTCGACATACTTCTTTCTTGCACTTAACGTACATTTATTTGGATGAAAACCTTATCTGCATCTGAAAAAAAAAAAAGATCAGGTCATTTAAGGCATACATTGAAAAACAAAGCAGTCATTGTTATATTAATATGAAAACTTTTGTCCAAAGTGGCCCCAAAGTACTTCTAATAGGATATTTGAACCCATTAATGTCAGGACTGAGTCTGCTACTAAAAGGAGCTACTCTTATTTTAAATAGCAGCCCAATATTAAAATCCATTAGTAGTATTTTTCCATCTTTCAAGTGCCATTCATGTCTGGGTTCCCTGTGAACTGCAGCCCTGGGCAGCTGGTGTATAAACTGGATCACTTCCGTCTGTACTTTGGCAGTCTGGGAAGAAGGAGGACAGGGGAAGCTGAATAAGTCTTTTTTCTATCTCGTCATATGAGATTTGAAAGAAAACCTAATTCAAAAAGATATGAATAAATAAATTGCCATAAGGACATCTGTACTCAGAACCTAAAAGAAATTATACGGAACTATTGAAATCTAGACGGGGGGCCCCAAAAGCAATTTTTTGCCCTTTTTCCTATTCCTTTGCACTTGACTTTCTATAGAAAATCTGTTGCCTTTATAGGAGGTGTTGTAAGGCAGGCCAGGTAGCAAAAGGAGCCTCACTAGATGAAGATAGCTCAAGAAGGGGAAGGAAGTGGGGCTCACTAGACAAAGCTGGAGCTATTGCTAATTTTGGGGGTAATGTACAATGCATTTTCTGTACATCTGTCACAGGTGGGCACAGGTAACCAGGTTCTTGGTGATCATGGACAAAGAATTGAACTGAACACACAGAGTTTATAGCAGAAAGAAGGACAGCAGATTTATCAAGTGATGGTACACTCCACAGAACATGGGGGCAGGCCACCTCTGAGCAGAGATTGACCTCAGGGCCTGGAGGGATTCTGTTCTTATAGGGCAGATATTTCCTGGGTAGTTTTGGTGGGCTTTTATTGCACATATACAGGTAGTTGTATTACTTTAAAGCAACTGCACATGTGGTCTCCCATGATTTTCCTTGATTGGCCACTGGAGAAGGGGGTCACACAATGCTAATTTATTATAATGCTATTATAATGAAGCAGGGGTCATGTAGCATCTTCTGCACAAGTGCATTCATGATTCACCATGATTCAGTGCCTTTCCAGAAATCGGGAACAACTGCTCTTAGAACAGGGTCACCGTCCTTTATCAGTGTCCTTTCTCTTAGCCCCGGGGCACTTCTGGAGTTTCCTCCTTCCTGACTGTCTCCTGCCTCACATCTATTTATTTCTTGAACGTTTTCCCAAAGCTGCACTTAGTTTCTGGAATACCATCACTCTCGCTGTGGGGATGAGGGGAGAGCGTATGGCTTTCTGTCAGCATTTGTGGTAAAGGTCCAGAAGCCACCTTAAATAATATAAAACTACTTCTCCAGAATGTGGTTGTTATACTTCCCACAGCTGAACTTGAACCTGTGTCTGTACCTCAGAATGACCATGGTTAAATTCTAGGACATGGAAGATACATTTAACAGCCTCAATTAGAGAAGTTTGAACATAAAACTGCAAAGTTAGAAATTAAGCAAAATAAATTTTATGTGGCATTCTGAGAATAAACAATCCTCATACTAGTCTTCCCACATGTATTCTCAGTAAGAAAATTTCTGATTTCCTGGGGTTTTCTATGGATCCTTGATAGCTGGCTACACAAATAGGCTGTTTATATTGTGGAACATTATGTTGATGTCTGATTCTCTTTGGAGAACTTAGAGTTCTCTTCTCCAGATGAAATTTACTTCAGTGGCAGATACCAGGTAACGACTATTCTTTATAAAATTATTCGACTAAATGTGGCAGACATTTTTATACTTTAACTTTTTTTAAATATCCTTGACTATGGTTTAAAAAAAAAACAGGAAAACTGAAGGACAGTGAACACACCTGGAGTCTGCAACTTGGCGGAGAGATTATGTAACTCATAGGTAAATGTGCGTGGTGT
Source organism: Desmodus rotundus (assembly GCF_022682495.2). NCBI lineage: Eukaryota > Metazoa > Chordata > Mammalia > Chiroptera > Phyllostomidae > Desmodus > Desmodus rotundus. Next base: position 28,490,288 of record NC_071397.1, read on the forward strand.
CCTTGATTTTTATGACTGAATCGGTAAGCAAAATTTAAAGTAGTGGTTGAACTACTTCAGTATCTATGTGGATTATTAATCTTCACATCTTTAGAGATAACTTGAGCTATGCTTTCTTATCACCAAGAAATAAATGTCAAAATTCCCTGGGATTCTATAGCCTTTACCTAATAAGAAAAATAGTATAGCAAATATCGTGCTCTACGTGTAATATATGTTATAGCCATGGGCCTGCAGCAGTCAGAAATGAGATGCAAAGACAGGAGAAGAAGCCTAGGTTGTATATGAGTGGTGCTATATTAATTATGACAGAGAAAGTTTTTTCTATTATAAGCCTTGTTTTTTCAGATGCTTAAAACTTTCCCACAGGAATTTTTCTCATGGCTGGGTTTTTTTTTTTTCTTTTTTGCCTTGTCATGAAAATAAAGAGGTTGGTTTTTAATGTTTTTGAAAGATTTTATCTGGGAATAAAAGTGTTTTTCTATCTATTAGAACATTTTTTATATACTTTCTGAAACCTCAAAACAAATAGCTTTTTAATGACCTTCAAACCTGTCTCCAATAGAGAAGTTTAGTGCCTTTGGTATATCAGGGAAGGTTTGATTTGCAAATAATGAAATTAGGAGCATTATCCAGTGCTTCCTCTGCACACTGTCCTGTCCCCAAACAGCAGTTATCCCACCTCACCTTACAAAAGGGGCACCTTGCAATTAGTGGGTCAGTTACTGAAAATTAGCCACTCTTGGAATGGGAGTGTTGTGGATAGTTTTTGTATGTGCTAAGACAGGAAACCAGGGCTGAAAGCTATCTTTTGGACTCTGACATGGCACATTGAAATACAAGTGAGCCCTGCTAACAAAGGAGAGAGCAGTATCAAGCTGCAACAGTTGCCTATGTGATCTGCTTTTGTTTAAAGTCTCGCTAATACAGAATCACCTCATTCTCTGAACACGACAGATTGAGATCCACTCAGGAGATTCAGGGTTGAGATCCAAAACACAAAAGGCCTTGACTGCTCATTAACATGTTAATTATGCCATTGAGGGGTCAGTGCTGTCCTTCAACCATGAATTTTCACCACTTGCCTTATTAATGTGTTGAGAAGCCACAGTGCCAGAGGAGCTGCAGCATGATAAGGAGATAGAATGCACATTTATTTAAATACCAGGCAACATATATTTCTTCAAATGCAAAGCTTTTGAAAAGGGTACTCACGCACATCCCCTTTGTCAACAGAGCACTAGGCACGCCCCCTACACATTCTAACTGTATGATACAGGTTTTGGAATTTTCTTTGGGGGTGAGGATAAACAAGTTGTATGTTTTTCTCCACACTATGCTTGAGGAAAGGGGCTATATTTATCTTTTAATCTTTGAAGTCACTATGCTTAGTACTGTTCCGAGCATGCACATAACACAACAAAGGCACTAAAACATTTTCTTTAAATTTACAATGTGTGAGGTCAAAGAAAAATTTTATATTCTCCAAATTATGAAAGTCAGTATTTTAGGGTGTCTAAATCAGAACCTGAAAGGCTTTAATTTTACCTACCCATAAATTTGTAGAAGAATACTGTCTTTTCCATTTTTAATCAGAATTTAAAAATCAGCTTAAGCATTAACCATTGTTAAGCACTGAACTTAAAAAAGCCATGTTACATAATTCATTCAAAGGTACCCCTGCCTCTTCATTATCCTTTCCGCGTGTGCTTTCATTGAGGAATCGAGCACAGACCTCCACTGCTACTTCTGCTCAGGTTGCCACGAAGTCAAGAGTATACAGTTTGGCAAATGAGTGGCCAGGTGGGTGGCCAAGCGCATCTTAGAACAGTGCTTTTGCTGTGTCAGAAGTAGCAGCTACTTTACCCTCACTTACCTAACCTCTTTTGTTCTTGTGGGTTGTAGGTAACATGGTTTCTCACAAAAGAGCTCTATTTCCAGTTCCCTCAAAGCTAAAATTTTGTAGAAATCACTACATATTTTGTAATTTTATATGTTGTTACTATTGGCCATACCTCTCAGGGCATCTATTGTAAATATTCATAATTCCCAAAGAATGTACTTTGGGAGGTTTCCATTGATAATTTCTTGGTACAGACAGTGTTTAGGAGATAGGAACATTACATCCTTTGCTTTTCATCTCAGGAGATGACATAGATTCCTTCCCTGGTGGTATATACTTTTGATATTTCACTAACCACCCACAACTTAAAAACAGTATGTGATTTAGCTGTTGGCTGTGTGTCTTTGTAATCCCAAAGTCTTGCTAATCCAGGGTTTTGTTTATACTTCTTAAAATCTTTACAGTAACAACAACAATTAATTAAAATAACATAATTTTTTTCTTCTTCATGTAGTATAGGAATTACTTTATTTCTTTGACTCTCTGGTTTTCCAAACCTAGATGCTGGTATTTCCTCTTAATACCTGCAAATGTTATGGTGCCACCATCATAGACAGAATAAATATCATCTTTAGTGGATAATCTTATTCATGTCACTTAACTCCTCTGACACGGTTTTCTTGCCAGGAAAATGGTGTCTGTGATCATCATGGCATATGGCATTTATATAGAACTTTTAACTTTTAGAAAAATTATTTTAATTCCCATAAATAATGTCTGGCCCATATAACTACTAAATGAATAATTGGCGAGGATATCCATTTTCTTCCGTTTCATCAATGCTATATCCCTATAAGATAGAAACAGCAGGCAATTGTCTAATTTTATCAATGAGGAGATTGAGTCACAAGTTAGGCGAGGGATTTCCTGTAGACCACAGCACTCTGGCGATGATGCAACCGAAACCAGAAGCCAAGTTTCCCGGTTCCATAGCTGTGACTTAAAAAAAATACTATAGGCAGGATAATGATATTTGTTTTCTCATAGATTCTATAGATGATGTAATGGGAGGAAAATTGGCAAGCTCTTTTGACACTAGTCACAAGTAAATTCACTGTCATTTTAATTAGAAGAAAAAAAGATGAAAAAAAATTTTTTTGTATTTACTGAAGCCATTATAAAGTTTGATTTGGTGAATGTACTTACCTCTTTCATCAAGTAGATACAAAACGTTTGCAGTATGGCTTTTATTGAGTGAGCCTTTTCACTTTAAACACTGCAATGCTGGCATATTGATTAGTTTTTAAAGAATTCAATAGTTGTAAATGAGTGGTATTGGGCTGCTACAAAATACGTGTTAGTTGAATAAATATGGTTATGAACCACTTGGTTGATGTGAACAGATTTTCTTTATATCTTAATTGAATCCAGTGTTTTATGTATAGGCCATTTTACCTCATTTCTATACATTTGTGGATAGGAGTACTTTGTTCTACCACTCAGTCATGTTTATTTTCTTTCTTATAATGTCCAGTTTTCCAAAGTACACATAATACACTGAGGAAGTGAGCAGAGCTGTATCCCTAATACTCAGGGCTCTCGTTTACAGACTTCTAACCATATATCATCTAAATAATCATTTAAGCTATATAAATAAATGTACAGTGATCTCTCATTTTTTGCATTTCCTATGTAAGCAATGACGAATCATATTTTTGAAGTATGATTCACTCAAGACTTAAATTTTCTGTTTCTTGAAACTAACTCAGATATTACATATTCCTACCTTTATCCCAGAAATAAAGTTATCAGAATTTTGTGTGAATTAAATCTTCAACATCTCATTGATGTCTGTGTCACATATGAATGGTAAATTGTGAACTATTCTCCAATTTAGGTTAAGACTGCAGCACATGACTATGACTAAGCACATGACTATGTGCTTAAATTTTTAACTTAGAAAACAGCTACCTGTGACCCAGTGCCAAAAGCTTGACTGGATCAGTTTACAGCCAAGCCACATCATTATTATAATTTCAAATGGAATGGGATAAAATAAAGTTGAATAATACAAATAGCTCTCTAAGATGCTTATTCAGTGATTCTGCTGTTGAAAGTTTTTGTGCCAGGATTTTATCCTATAGAAAACTGTTGCAAATCATAGATGTACAATATCTTTACATAACATTTTTACAAAATATTTTTGGTAGATAATATGTAACACAGTAGTGATTTGACTTACAGGTATTGGGAACAATGGAAGAAATCATAATTGTGATAATCTCTTTCCCAAGATATGAAGTTTAAATTTTTAGGGAAAACAGTAGACCTTCAACTTGCAGGCCTATAACTATATACTTTCTTATATGTTGTCTTTTTACTGCATCTTCTGCAAAACAATGGTTAAAGCTTAAAGATGAACATTATAAGTCAGTGGTTACATATCGATTTGCAAAGTCTACCTTATCACTCTGAACCTGGGTTGATTATTTGTGTAACTTCAGCCAAAGATTGCATAAGATTGCCTCCTTGCTAAATAATGCAAAGTAATGAAAATGAACGTCAGTCTATGAACCCAATGGTTATTAATTCAATTCCTGAACCATAATGCTACTATAGTGTAAGAGAAAATATTAATATAGCACAAAATGACTTTTGATGTCCAAGAATAAAGTACTTGGAGACTCCATTTGAAATAAGAACTCTCTTATATTCCTAAGTCACATATAAATACATATATATTATATATTTTGAAAGCTACACACAAATTTTCCTAAACATTATCTTCTTTAGTTTTCTGGTAAGGGGGATATGTTGGTTTAAGTTATAAAAGCACTTAATGAAGAAATTTCCATTTCCAACAAATAAAGGCTATAAAAGAATCTTCTGATAATCACATGATAGCTTGATATTATTTCATATCATTTTCTTTCTGAACCTCGAAATATTTCTGATTATAGAGGTAATGTAGTAACATGAGAAAAAGCACAGAGGTACAAAAAATATAAAGGTGAAAAAAAAAACACCCATCATTCAATACCCTAAAACAAGTACTTTTAATTATTTTGTCACGTATTTCCAATCTTTTTTCTATGTGTATTTTACACATTTGGAAATAATCCTGTACAAAAGGAATATGAAATAAAACTTTAGAATCAGTAAATGAGTGAGTTAATTTTAAACTGGTGAAATATTGAATGCATGTTGTTGTTATATAAATTTCACAGTGGTCTAGCCATATCCCAGGACAGGCTTTATGTTCATATTATCTGAGAATTAATATGGAAGGAATTAACATACAAAAGTAGGCTTACAGTTGTGAGTATGCAAAACAGTTTGTTCTGGTATTATTATTTATTAAGTATTGTATTATTTTTCCATATGTACTGTAAGCCTACTTTTGCCCCACCCTGTATGCTCAGATTTGCTCTATTTTACTTTGGTAATCCCTTTTTTTCAGGGTTGTGCATCTCAGCTGTTGCATGTTATATCAAACTGAAGATGGTTACAAGCCCAGATAAACAGCTTTTTTAAGAGAGAAATTATCCAAATAGAATGAATTACTTTCTGCTTTTGAGATTAACACTCGGTTTTCACAGCATTTAAAAGTCTTTTAAAAAGAACGAGAGAAAAAATTAAGATTGCCTTAGCCTACACTCAGAACTGACTTTGAAAATCTTTCTTAATCTAGTTATACACAGAACTAAAATGTATTTTTTATTGTTTAGACTTACCATAAAATTTTTGGAATATTTCTGAGGAAAAAGGGCCTAACATAATATAAATGAAACTTTATTCTAGGATTTTCTTCTATTATTGAAAGGAATAATGCTTTTCCCCTTGGAGTTCCAGGACAAGATTTTTTTGTCTCTTCATTTTCTAAGATCCACACCCTCGTGAATACTCTGATCAGATTGTGGAACTTTGGTCTCGTCATCGTCACATCCTGTATAATTTCTCTCTTCCTGGACTTTTTAAGTCTGCATTGGAAGGCATTAGGAGATTCATTCCCATCTCAAAGCAATAGCATAATTGACAAAATTTTATTTTTCTGTGCTACCTGACTTGCATGCAATATTTTTCCTTTCGTTGCCAAACTCCTTGATATTACAAGGGTCCTTTTTTTAACTTCTAGAAATCTAGTTTCCATCTGACCCCTTTTCTGTAACTGGTCTCTCAAGGGTTCTCAGCGTCCTCCCCCCCTACCCACAGTGATCATTCTCAAGCTACAACTTTTCCTTCTTATTCTTATTACTTTTATTTGACTAATCGCTGTTTCATGAGATCCTTCCAGCTTATTTTCTGTGAGATTTTAATTCCCAAAATCCCGTCACCCACTCTGAGCACTCTCCCTGCATGTTCCTCATTCTGGCTGTGCTCTCTCATTGTATTTACCTCTCACTGAGAAAACAGAGGAAGGGACTCTGCTTTGAAGTCATGCAGACCTGGGCTCAATTCCTGGCACAGCCCTCTGTCAGCTAAATGGCCTTAAGGAAATCATAGTCTCTCAGTTGCATTTATTTCTTTTAAGCATATAATAATAAAGCCAAAGGTAGGAAGCCCAGGGTTTGCAAGGATGTTACACAGATTGAAATATCCAGGCAACTTCCAACCCCGTCTCTTGGCTCTTTCATCTCTAGGCTTCTCATAATTCTGCGTGGAGGCAGGCATTACCTTTATTTATCTCAATTTTCCTATCTGGGAAAATGACAATAATATCTACCTTGATATTTTGTTTTAAATTTTTTTTTAAATTGTGTATATCTACCACAGTGCCTAACATTGAGTAGATACTCAGTGAATGTTAGCTGTTATTTTCATTAGTGTAATTATTATTATTTGCCTATTGACTAATTAATGATGACAGCTAGCATATTTTAACCTTTAATTATTAATAAATCATAGGGAAGATATTTATACATATTTATAACCCAGTAAATTGGCTTCCTTAATGTTATTCCTTCCCATACTCCTTTCTACTCTATTCCAATTTAAAAATAACAAAAAAAAACCCCTCATACTTTGCTCACTTTTTAAAACATTTTTAAATTTTTTGTTTTGTTTTGGTTTATGCTATTGAATTGTAGGAGTTTCCTATATACTTATATTAACCCTTTATCAGATAGATGGTTTGCAAGTATTTTCTCCCTTTTTCTAGGTTTCCTCTTCATTCTGGTAATTGTTTCCTTTGCTGAACATAAGCCATCCATTTTGATATAGTCCACTCATCTTTTATTTGCTCTTATTGCTTGTACTTTTGGAATGTTGTTGTCAGGAGCTAAGAGGAGGAGAAAATGGAGAGTTTCTGTTCAACAGGTGTTAAATTGCAGTTGTGCAAGATGAATGAAGTCCTAGAGATCTGCTATATGACATTGTGGTTATAGTCTATACACTACACCTAAGAAATGGTTAAGAGGGACCCTAATTTGTGTGGCTCAGTGGGTTGGACATTGTCCCACAAGCTGAAATGTCACCAGTTGTATTCCCTGTCAGTGCACATGCCTGGGTTGCTGGCCAGGTCCTTAGTTGCCGATCGATGTTTCTCTTTCTCATCCATGTTCCTCTCCCTCTCTTTCTCACTTCCTTCCCCTCCCTCTAAAATAAATAATATTTAAGAAATGGTTATGAGGATAGATCTTACATGTTGTTACCAAATTTAAAAAGTAAATAAATGCAAAAAAATATTATTGGCAATAAAACAGGTGCTACCTTTCTTGCAAATGATGTTTAATGACCCTCAAGAGCAATATGTTCTTGGTTTTATTGTGTCTTTTATAACAAAGAGGCAGTGATACCACACCTGCAAGATAATTTCCATTCAGGCTCTAAAGCTCCAAAGGGCAAAGTGCTAACTTAATGTGTCCACAAAATAACCTAGCACAGTACCCGTGTCATGTTAGATGCTAAATAATTATTTGTAAAATAAATAAATTAATTGATTAATTATGTGGGGAAATCTAAGTATAAAAAGCCAAAATCTGTACCACCCACTCACTCAAGAAATATTTATTAAGTACTTACTGTGCATCAAGCACTGCCTGAGGATCTGGGAATCCTGAAGTGAACATAAAGAACATCCCTGTCCTCATGAAGCCTACATTGTAATAATCAAAAATAAGCAAAAAGTTCATTTAAAATACATGTATATCAGATGTGGTGAGTGCTATGGACCACAACAGATCAGGGTAAAGACAAAGGGAATTGGGAAATTCTTGGAAAGTGTTTCAATTATTATATAACAAATGGCCTCAAAGATTAGTGGCTTAAAATGACAACCATTTTATTTGCTTACAATTCCATGGTCAGCTATTTGGTTGAGTTCCGCTGGTTGGTTCTTCTGTTGGCCTCACCTGGTGGAATTTATGAGGCTGTAGTCATCTGGAAGTTCATTAGATCTGGGTGATCTAATATGGCCTCACTCACCTGGCTGGTAGTTAGTGCCAGTCTCTCATCCTCTGTGAGGCTAGTCTAGGCTACCTCTCAAGAGAGCAGAATTTCAAGATGATGAGAGTGGAAACTGTAACACTTGAGGCCTAGTCTCAGAAGTTACACATAACTTCCACTGCATTCTGCTGCCTAAATCAAATCACAAGGCTTACAAAAATTCAAAAGAAGATGAAATAAACTCCACCTCTTGATAAAAAGAGTTATAGGAAATTTGTGCCCTTCTATAACCTACTACTGATGGGGAGCTACTGTAGTATATCAGATAGTCAGTGACATCTCTGGTAGGAATACATACAGGCAGAGACTGAACATGATGTAGGGCGTATTCCATGTGAATAACTTGGAGCAGTGCATTCTGGACCAAGGGAATTTCCAGCACAAAATGCCAAGATGAGAAAACAAGAAGCTCAGGGTGGTTGAATGTGGTGGACAAAGTGTATTAAGAGATGAAGGTAGAGAGGCAATGGCAGGCCAAGTTACATAAGTCCTTGTTTGCTGTTATAAGGGCTTTTACTCTAAGATTGGAAGAACCATTGGTAGAGTTTTGATCAGAGTGACATGGTTTGACATATGTGTCACAGGATCTCTCTGGCTGCTGTGTTAAAACTGAACTTGAAGGTAAGGTGGCAAGAATGGAAACAAGGAGCCTAGTGATGAGGTTTATCCAAATGAGAGATGATGGTGTCTTGGAATATAAAGGTAGAACTGCCCTGGCTGGTATGGATTGAGTGCTCAGTGGTTTGAGTGCTGGCCTGCAAACCAAAGGATCACTGGTTTGATTGCCAGTCAGGGCACATGCCTGGGTTGTGAGCCAGGTCCTCAGTAGGGGGTGTGCAAGAGGCAACCACACAACGATGCTTCTGTCCCTCTCTCCCTCCTTTCCTCTTTCTCTAAAAATAAATAAATAAAGTATTTTATAAAGGGTAGAACTAACAGCATTTTTTAGAATAATTTTTAGAGCTAATAAGGCAGAAAATATTTTTGGATCATGTACAGTTTTCTCAACCAGAAGGTTCTCTAAGAAAGTAACTATGTTAATTTTATTTTCATGTATGTCTTCTACATTGGCATTTAAAAAGCACTCACTAAATAATTATTGACTGGTTAGTGAAGACTCAGGCCTAGCTTCTGTATGCTGAGTCTTTTGGAGTTCATTATCAAATGATGTTTGAAGACCAAAACAAGTAGATGAGCCTATTAAGATACACTGATATTCCTCAGATATTATTTCTGTTAAATGCTCAAGGATGGAAAATGAAATAGGGCTGAGACAATCTGGATGCAATAGTATTAAAAGTATCCCTTGAAATGTAAATAATTATTAAATTAATGAAACAAGTATTTATTATTAAATTCCTACTTAGTGAAAAGCAGTATGTCAGAGATTCAAAGTCAAACAAAGTACAGTTCTCAAAAGCACCAATACTCTAGTGTGGCCTAGAGAGCATTAACTTTATAAAAATGAAGAAAATTAGGTGAATTTATCAACTAATATTCTAGTGTTGGATGAGTTTAGGCACATAGAATTTTGGGGAAGATCTAGGTGTAGAGTATTCCTGAATCTAGTCCATTTTAAGTAACAAATTAGCAATCTGGTGTTATAGTATGGAGGAGCCACAATTAATTCCAGGCCCAGCAGAGTGGGCAATAAGAGTTCTTTCTGATGGTAGCAAAGTACCTGCTTCTAAATTTCATCCCAATGAATGAAGTATATGTGTTTTATGTTGGTGTTACTCTTTTATAGTTATACACAGGAGTTGGCAAAGTAGCTTTACAGTTGTGATTATGCAAAACAGAGTTTATTGTTGTATTATTATTTATTTATTTATTTGTCTTTTTCCATACCAACAACTGTAAACCTACTTTTTACAACCCTTGTACATATAACTATATATAACTATATATATGCATAAACTAGTATATATTAGATAGGCATGATGATAATTGATATAAAAATAACTGAATCCCAATCATCTATTGAATCAAATTATAGAGGATATCATTTTTAGAAGAAAGAAAGAACTTTAACTTTTACCTATTTTCTTGTTTTCATAATTTGAAATTTAAACCTTTGTATCACCTCCAGCAGTAAATGATCTCACTGAGAGGTGGAAAACACTTTATGTCATGAAAAGTTGGTATAAAATCAATGGTTTTTTTTAATGTCATAGGGTTTATCACTTTAAAAATATAGAATATAAACCTGAAGTCTGCAGCGGAATTGCTGGGTCAAAAGGCAGTTCCATGTTTAGTTTTCTGAGGAAATTCCATACTGTTTTCCACAGCCCTGAAACACCAATTCAAAAGAACCTATGCACCCCAATGTTCATAGCAGCACAACTTACAATAGCCAAGTGCTAGAAGCAACCTAAGTGCCCATCAGCAAATGAGTGGATCAAAAACCTATGGTACATTTACACAACGGAATTCTACACAGCAGAGAGAAAGAAGGAGCTTATACCCTTTGCGACGGCATGGATGGAACTGGAGAGCATTATGCTAAGTGAAATAAGCCAGGCAGTGAGGGATAAATACCATATGATCTCACCTTTAACTGGAACGTAATCAACAGAAGAAAAAAACAAACAAAATATAACCAGAGACATTGAAGTTAAGAACAATCTAACAATAGCCAGAGAGGAGAGGGGAGGGGACAATGGGGAGAGGGGTTTACAGGAACTACTATAAAGGACACATGGACAAAACCAAGGGGGAGAGTGGAAGCAAGGGAGGAAGGTGGGTTTGGATGGGATAGGAGGGAGGAGTGGGGAGAAAATGCAGACAACTGTAATTGAACAACAGGAAAATAATTTTTTAAAAAATAAATAAATAAACCTGTAGTCTGGCTATCTCTTTAGCTAACTTTATCTATAGTTAAGTCATACTTTATTAAAACTGTGACTCTAGTGCCACAACTTTTTCAAGTGTAAATAGGTGTGACAGTCAGATCAGATCCTCTTATAACTCCATAGGACATATTCATTGCATTCTGTTTTAAAATAGGTAACAGTTAAAATTTAGCACTTAAAAAATCTCCAATTTGGAAATGAGAAGCCCAGCTTTGCTTCTCACTCTGTGACTTAAATCAAGTTTTCTAAATTTATGGAACTTCACTTTCCTCATCTATAAAACTAAGTGGTTGGGATAGATCAGTGGTTCTCAACCCTGGGTGCACACTAGAATCATCTGCGGAGCATTAGAAAAGTAATACTGCCCAGCCCCCACCCAGAGTTTAATTTTTAAAGGTCTCCAGGTAACTTTAATGTACAGCAAGTGTTGAAAACCAATGGGCTAGATGACCACCAATGGGCTAGATGACCACTAGCAAAAATTTCTAATTTTATAATTTACTGTGCTTTCATATATTAATAGTTGCTAGAGAGAAGTGTTTGCAGTATTTGCAGTGTCCTTCTAGTATTTGAAATTACCCTCAAAGACTGTTTCTACTCAAAATTGATAATATCTAGACTGCAAAATTTTCTATATTTTGAGAATAATTTGAAGCGTGAGCCATATATGTGCATTAAAAACAGCATTGGTTTACCTACTTCTTAGAAATTAACACCGCTGTGATGGAGAAATAATTACTTTCAGTATGCACACACTGTAAGGATAGTGTACTAAGAAATTGTGTGTAAAATTTCTTAAATTGCTATCATAGCTATTTTGGTTTTGAATAAATGGACCATTAATATCCTAAGAGATAATAAACCTCCTAAAGTGTATAACTTATTCATAATAAATACTTTACACATTGATTTATTATGAAGTAGAATAGACAGTTTTATAAAAGACTGATTTGAGTGGAATATCTAGCACTGGTATTTCAAAAGATAAGTTTGATTTTTTTAAACACTTTCAAAATGTGTCAGAATAAGTTTTTTCTCTGTTATTTACTAAACAACTTTTCATTGGGGTTAACAGGTAATTTTTTCTTTAAGCTTAAATACTAAAGAATATAGCAACATGCTATATTATTTAAAGTTCCCATAAAATCAAGAACACAACAATATACTCAGGTCCATAAAGAAACTGTGTAGATTCTTAGGAAGTTGGGGAATAGACTCAAATATTAAGCTGAGAAGTAATGGATTTTTGTTTTATATTTTTATATGATTCTGTGCTTGTGGGTATGTACTGTTGACACTTGGGGCAGACAGACTCTTTTCTTCTTTTAGCCAGTCTAATAATAGGCAGAAGGAGAAGAGGTAAGATGACAGCTAACATGGGTGAATGTAGGTGTAGCCAACACAGAATGTGCTGGTTGTATGAAATTTCTTCAAGCCTAGTTATTTTTGAAAACTATTTGAAAACAATTTTAATGCCCAAAAAGGACACTATGGAAAAGAAATATGTGATTTTCAATGTAATTTTTATGTCTGTATCATTATTCTGTGTCTGTGTTTGACATTGTCAGTCTGTTATTTTTATTTTTAATGTTCATACATATTTTATTGTATTTTTTGCCCTATTGATGACAACCTAAACTCAATAGCTAAGAATAATTTACAGATATACCATCAATCGCATCATGCAAAACTGTGACATGGAAGAATAACGTGACTGTTAAAATAGTCCACACTTGTGGTGTGCAGACTGGGGAAGCTGTTTTGCTTCACATTTCCTCTACAACATATCAGTTTGCTTTACAAGGTCTCCAGAAATCAATCAAACACATGTACCATGCTTTGAAAGAAATTTATGTAGTAGGAATAAACTATGAAATGTTTGAAAATACAGGTGACATGTGCTATAGGTTTTATAATAATAGTGACATGCATGCTAGTGATTTAAAACTATAAGAGTTTTATATCATTTAAAATATCAAGAGGTTTTATGAAACAATATTAAATTTAACATCAGAATGACATCAGACTTATTACTCAACTCTTGGGAGTGGAGTAGAAATTAGTTGTTACCCCTCACCTTTTAAGATCCTTTTTCCTCTTTATCTCCAAATTCTGGTGTTTTCCTATCAGATGCATTTATCTGATATATTACTTTGTGCTTTATTTCTTGGTATAAGCACATGAATGACTGAGCACAGCTTGATATTATTATCCTTAGTTTATTCAGATAAAGTCAACCTAGGGCTAATAATTCCAAAGAAAGGTAAGGACAGAGGTCATGTAGCCTCAGGAAGGTATACAGGAAAAGTGGGTGGGGGCATTAGATGCATTTCGTGCTGCAGGGAGTGAAAGACTAAAGCATGGAGAACAGTGTCACTTCCCAACTTTGCCTGGGGCTGGGCCGGGTCAGCAAATCAATGATTGTACAAAGTAAAGTAAATTGACCTACTTTTTTAAAGATGGCACATAAAGTTTGCATGATCTTAAGAGTCCAGAAGTATTATATTGAACATAGACTTTATATCTGAGAGACAAAATTTAGTAATGCCAACATTTTCTTGAGTAAACAAACTTTCAATACCTGGATATAAATATATAACTTTGTCTTAATGGAGGTCTTATTTACACTGAAGTTTTTTTTTTCCTTGTTAAGACTTTGAATTGCTTTGTTGGTCATAACCACATAATGTGAAAGTGTAAGTACTGGACTCCATCTTGAAAGCACAGATACTGCATTAGAGTGAAGCTGTCATCCAGGATGAATAATGCAGATGATTATATTTTAAAATATGTCAGGGTCTCTTAAATGAATCTTTTATCTTTACACTCTAATCAGTTAAGATAAATGTTATTCATTTGACCTTAAGTGTTTGTCACAAGAAGATAAGAGACAGACAGCTAATGAAATAAATTGAAATTGTGTGGTTAGGTAGAATTGGAATTAAATACTGTTGCATTTGTGAAGGCCTGACTTTTTTTAAAAGTTGGCATGGTTGTATGACATCATGAGAAAGAAAAGAGACTTACCAAAAATTGAATTGGCTGATACTTAGAAGTATTTGGGTGAACTTAGGTATAATTGTTACATAACTCTGCCCAAATACAGTGTATTTCTTCTTAATAGAGGTTCTAAAGGGTATTTTGAGTTATGAGTATTATTAGCTTAAGTCATGAATATTAAAAAGACATTGCTTCTAGATACCAAAAAGAGATCGTGTGAGTTATATTCTGTAGCTCGACTTGGAAGTTCCACTGTCACAGAGAAGCCTCTTTCATTGACTGTGTGCATATTTAACCCAATAGCTTTAGGCATTCAGAGATGAAGTAGGTGAAATCAAAAGTATCATATCAAAATTAACCTTAAGCCGTGTGTTATCCTCTTTGAGTTTTAGAGTAGTTTTAACACAGATAGTATATGATTTGAAATTTAAATGCACACATACATAGGTTTGCTACTTGGAGAGTTTCCATGCCTGGGGGAGGGGAGGTGATATTTGGTGCAGTCGGTATATAGCACGTGTAATGGTAATAAAGTTGATTGGTTAAACTGATAACTCTCTTTTTTTTTTATTTCTGCCTCTTCCTGTAGAGTAGTTTAGCTTGGGTGTACGGGTTCTCCCCCATCCTTCCTCCACACCAAGGAGGTGTAGGTTGATACCATTTTTATTGTTCTGCTGGGGTGGGAAATAAACCATATGCTTTAGAATTTTGAATGGCTACACCAAAGAGAAAATTGAAACAGGCCCTCTTTCCACCTTCCTACTGCACTTAGGGGTGTGGAGGGGGGCATATTCCTCAAATGTTCTAGCTGACTTGGAGTTAGCTTAATGCTTTACTCTCCGGGGCAAAGAGGTGGGACAGGGGGAGAAATGTTGAAGGCTTCAGAGGCACTTTGGGCTGAGCAGAGTGTGGAGTGGAAAGCTTATGTCTGAAACCCACCCCGCCCCTGGATACCAGGCATAGGCAATGAGAATTGGAACCAGCTGATGCCGCTGCTGCTGTTTCCCCGTTTCCAGGGTGAATTTTTCACAGCAGCTAATTCTAAAGGAAGGAAAAATCCCTAACCAGCAGCGAAGAAGATCCTATCACCCAACTCAACCTAAGTAACCTTTTTAGGCAGGATTTTCAGAGAAATCCGCATTTCAAAAGCAAGCATTCATGATCCAAAAATACGGGACGGGAATCAGAGTAAAAAGCCTCTTTACACTCTGAGTGTTTGAAATGATCCGATGAGCATAGGAAGCGGCTGCCAATGCTCTGGCGGCTCCTCGTGCTGCTGCCGCTGCCGCTGCTGCCGTTCCTCGCAGAGGGCTGGACAGAGCTAGTCCCGGTTTCAGCACCCCCGGCGCTGGACAGCTCTCTGCACGCTCGCCGCACCACCGCCTGCTTGCTTTTTCCAAACACTCTCGCCTTGCATTACTGGAGATGCATCTAAATTACGTCCTGTTCAACAACAAGTAGATTTTTTTTTTCCTGTACGAGAATTACAGTAGACAATTCTCTTAATTAAACTGCATTTTCTTCTTTACGGATTTGGCCGTCAGCGTATTTATCCCGATCTCAACCCCCCCACCCCTTTGCAGGAACGAGTCTTTGGGAACGTGGTCCACCCAGGGATGTAAAACTGTGCTTACCGATGCATCCCATACGAAATGCTTATGTGATCGTCTCTCTACCTTCGCCATTTTGGCTCAGCAACCTAGAGAAATAGTAAGTAACAAAGGGAAAACACGGCTTTAATGCAAAGGCAGGGACATTGTGGCAAGTGTTTCTCCAGGGAATTGCATTTTAATGGGGAAATGGAAAATGTTGCAGGGTGGCAAAATTGGGTTCTCCTCCTTAGCTACAGTAGCTTGGTGGAATGAATTGTAGTTGGTGTGCTATAACTAAATTCTACTCAATTTTATATCTTCTAACTTGAAATTTCTGCAGTATAGTTTTGAGGATATACTTCAATTATATTGCTAATATGCTGCAAACTTTCAAATAAAAATAATTGCCAACTTAACCTTTATTTTAGAACTGGAAAGCTGTTCTGGGGAATTTTTGAGGATACTGTTGATAGTAGAATGAAGACCCCAGACACTACAGCCAAACACATTGCATATCTGCATTGAATATTTTCAATACAGGTGTTTTGTGGGGTGTCCTTGCATATTTATTTTTAAATAATCAAATGAAGTTTTCCTGAAAGCATGGGCTGTCAAAATCTGTAAAATCATTCCTTAAAAGTATATAGGTTTATAAAACTAGTTTCTGAAATAGACAGCCATATAAACTGTCTAAAAGAAAAGTAATATCCTTATCAAATGTATTTTGATAATTATTTCAAAAGCTGAAATGCTGAAAAATAATTATTAAGATTTCTGTGGCATTCTGTTTAAATTTGGCCTAAATGTGCATCACTCTTCTTACTTATTTCAATGACCAAAAAAAAAAACTTAATATAATTTAATGTGCATGTCTAAGGTTTGGAACACTTTTGATCTTAAAGTACATTTCTTCAAACTTCCAATATTAAAAATATGAAAAACAACAGATTTCATTAGTTAGTATCATGCTAGTGTCTATGGAAGAAACCTCTCATATTGTGACTGCTTGTGTTTTGTGTTGATATGTGTTTTAAAAGATATAAGGCTTATTTTTCAAGGTCATGTATTTAGGGACTGATACTGGCATTGTGGAAATTATCTCTACATATTTTGTTCATAGAAAAAAATCACTGAACACATTCTAGGATCTTGTATTTAAATTGTATTTTCTTCTATATCCTTAGAGACCAAGCAAGTGAAATTAAGTGAGAGAATACTGGACTTAGAATGAAGTTGTCAAAAGTCAGAAAGTTTGAAATTTTTCAGTATTTATGTACCAGATTCAGGTCACATAATGAGTTGTAAATGGGAGGATCAAAGTAATTTTTACCAAAAAACATACTGTGAAATAGCTGAACTGTACTTAGTTGAAGAACAGTGAATGATGATTCAAATTTTACCTGGAAAAATTTAACATGTGAATGTTAACCAAGTTGTAGTCCTAGTTTTTTTTATTTTTTTAGAAAGCCAAAAGTGTATAATAAGTCATTGTCAAGCATTTAAAACTCTAAGGCCTTTATTACTTCACAGTTGGGGGGGCGGAGCTAGAAATAGTCATTTTAGAGATTGAGAAAATGTGAACAGAGTGATTACTGGGTAATTACCTGGTGACTATGACAACTATCTGGGGTGTTTTTGAGTGTTAGGATAGTTTTGTTGAGTTTAGAACTTATTTTAAAATTTTTGTTGTTGTTTAACTTGCAGATCATGGAGTCCTCTGGTACACCTTCAGTTACCCTAATAGTAGGCAGTGGCCTTTCTTGTTTGGCCTTGATCACCCTAGCAGTTGTCTATGCAGCGTTATGGAGGTACGTAATCACTTCATACATTTGAAATGCAATGCTCTGTGTTTCAGAGTTAAATTAGGAAATATGAAAACCATTATTATGTTTCCTTTTCTTGATTCACTGGAAAAGTATTTTTAGTACAGTTATAATTGCTGTCATTAAGTTATAATAAGTGGGCCCAATAATAATGATAAATGTTTACCCAATTTTCTTGCCTGTATTTGCCTAAGATGAGAACATAAACAAAACACACGCATACTTTTCTTCCCAATTCAAATGATGGTAGTTCTCAACAAGTTGCTTAACCCCAAGCATGGTATTCTTATACCCCTAGTTCAGTCTATGTGTGATTTCTATAATATTTACCCAAATTGCTGTTAAGCTTGAGAGTTTAATTGATATAGCCAAATTAATTTATCTGTTATAGAAATATGGTCTCTCTCTAAGTTCTTAAGTTTTAAATGCATGCTTCCAGCATGTCCCAGACAATAGGTAAAATCTTCTAGAATATTAATGCAATAACATAATACCTCAATTCTCTGAAAAAGACTTTGGTTGAATATTATGAATAAGTCAGATTTTCACAAATTGATTAAAGGAAGTCAGAAAAATACATAAACAAGGTCAAGTGATTAAAAAAATTGTACATTATTTAAAATTGTATCTGCTTGACATAAAAATGTAGTACCTCTTAAAGAATTGTTTTTCTATTAAAATTAGATCTGTGAAGATTGTTATGTCTACTCACATAATAAACTAGTACATAACTAGTGCATAACCAAATTTCCAAACTTCTAATGGATTTTTAAATGTTAAACATTTTGATATTCATTTTGGTTATTCTAAAGTATTCTAAAAACAGTTACTATATTAATAAATAGACAATTCTTTATTATTTCCTGAAAAATTACAATATTAAAATTGCAAAAGTAGCCAGTCTAGGGTTTTACTTATCTTTTACTTAAGATAAAAAAACATTAGTTGAAAAAATAATTATAATTTAATAAGGAAAAATCATTATATTTAACATCTTTTTTTAATTTTATTTATTTATTTTTAGAGACAGGGAAAGGGAGGGAGAAGGAAAGAGAAACATAAATGTGTGGTTGCCTCTTGAGCACCCCCTACTGGGAACCTGGCCTGAAACCCAGGCATGTGCCCTGACTGGGAATTGATCCAGCGACCCTTTGGTTCACCGGCTGGCACTCAATCTATGGAGCCACACCAGCCAGGGCTATTTAACATCATTTTCTAAAAAATATCATTGTTCTCCACTATGTGTTTTACTCCTTTGTGGACAAAAATTAAGTGTTCAAGATATTAAATTGTCAAAGATATTAAAATTTTCATTATTTTACAAAAATAAAATATGTACATATTCTTGGTCCACTGTCACAGATACATATAACAGAGGTCCTGTCTTCCTGCAAAGGAGTTATCTGGCAGTAATATAGTGACAAAGCATGACACTCTGATAAGATATGGCCAATCCCATGAAGTGAAGTAAATGTTTGGTCTAGGTATGGCATTGCACACAACAGGATCCAGGGTTCAGGGCTCGCTGAACTAGGCATTGCTCTGCTAATAAAAGAGCAAGTTGGACAAAGACTGAAAGGAAGACAACTTTCTCTCCCACAGTTGTCTAAATGGCACTTCTAGACAAATCAGGCAGTGTTTAAGGGCCAGAATACCAGGTAATTATAATAGTATTACAATTTTTACTCACTGAAGTATTTAGAACTAAGTTTCTACTTCTCAGCACTTAGAGTTCAGGCACCAATTCCACCTTCTCTTCACCCTCGACACATATAGCTAACACTAGCACAAACACTGCCGATATAAATGACACGTAAAATTTGTCAAAGAAATACAGGGTTGATTAATTTATAACAAAGTTTTCTTTAATTCAGAAAATCCAGGAAAATCACCTATTCCAATAGTTACCTAAGAATTACCAAGACACCTGAAAGGATCTCTCAAATCGACATGAAAATGAGAAGTGTGGAGGAAAGGGCCTAGAAACAATGTAAATTTGGATTCCTAGCAGTTAGTGACCATCAACTCATTGTCCACAGTTAGAAGAATTGAACTAGTGTGAATAGTTTGATATAAGCTTTAAGACTCATAAATGATATGTGAATCTTATAGCATAACCAATTCAATGTATTTTATAAACACTAAATTTGCTTTGTAACATCATATAGTAATACTCATGTTAGGATCCTGCTGCTCTTTTTCTAATTAAAAAAGTTTAACTTTTTATTTTGTAATGATTTATAAAATGTGTAGACATCAGAATTATTTATATGTATATAATATAGTATTTTGAAATGTGTTGGTTTCCCATGTAGTTCATTAGAAATGATCTTCAAATGGTTCATACACTGTTATGTTCTTTCCATATATAGATATGTTCTGTAGAGTTCTTAGATCAAAGAGCAACTGAACATGTCCTTTCAACCCATGTATTGAAATGGTGCATTCACAAATTTTGTTTAAAATATCAAACATGTATATTAAAAAGTGTTGAAAGTTGAGACATTTTTTCACTATTTTTAAGGCAATAATGTGACTCAGTATTACTGAAAATGGAAACATCTAAAGACACTTCAGGGTGTCAATCTCAGTCTTTTATTACCACGATTTTCCTATTTGCAGGGCAAATGATGTCACTGAAACCTTTTTAACAATGTCATCTCTGTGCTTCTTCTGTCATGGAAGCCATTAACATCATATAAAGGGTCACTATTGTGCAGCCCTTAAACTTTTTATGTTACATCTGCCACAAAAAAAAAAAGAGAGAGAAACAATATCTGATGATGTTTTTCAGCATCCCACTGTGTGGCTTGTCATATTTTTAGATACTGATAATGGCAGGGACAAGGTTAAGCAACTCTTGAGGCAATTACAAAAGCAACCTAGGTTAACCCTATTTGGGTTTGTTTTGCGAAAAGAGGAAAAATTTTAATACAATTTTTTTTTATTTTGTTACTCCTGAAATTTTATTTCTCTTCTGAAATGTGTTATGGAATGTAAGGCTTCTGCCTAAATATTCCTCAGAGACAGAGACAGAGAGAGATTTAATCTTCCAAAGAGTGCCTCCATATCTCTGGCACCCCCATGGAACACTGCAAAGGAAAGCCCACACCTGCTGTGGAAAGTGATTTCATGTTCTAATACAAACTGAACAGTTTCAAACACATAGCAAGTACAAGTGTGTCTTTTTGTTACTGTCACTCAGCGATTTTCTATAGGGTACAGTACAGCAAAATAGCTGTTGCCCTTTCAGGGTAAACAGCTGGTAGAACATTTGATTCTAAGCAGTTTTCTCCATGGCTAACAATCTTGATGCACTTACAAATTATATAACAGACTGTCTATAGCACTTCTTCATAAGGGTAAAATATGGCAGATGCCATGTAATTTTCCGGCCTAATGATGAGTTATTATTTCTAGATTTGATTAGTTTTTAGGGATTAATCTTCAGGGTATTTTCCCTTTTTTTTGGAACAAGTTATTTAGGAAAAATAAAATACAAGGAGTAGCAGCCTGACTACATAAAAATACTTGAGTGGATGATATGGTGGATGAAGTGTTAATGGTTTCATGAGAGTGATGGATATTCTAGAAACCAAGGGAGGCTTCAGAATCTCCCTTTTCTTTTGGTTCTCAGAGTTTCTATTGGTTGATTTATATGATAATACTTAACATATTATATACATATATACATAAAGGTAATTATGCTAATTAATATACTTGTAAGAAGTTCTATATTCTTAGTAAAAATATATATACTGATAACAGTTGTATAACTTAGGCTCTATCAGAAATGTCATATTCACACTGATTTCTTTAAAAAAAAAAAGTTCTAAAAGACCCTAGGTCAAGCCATGCCAGTATAAAGTTGGGTCTTGAAGAATAATCTTTATTAAAAAAAAACTTTTTAATGTTTTTTTTCTCTTATAAAGTCTGTATTTTAGTGTTTCTTTTTCTGGATGAATTCCACCGATTTGCATGATATAGGGTAAAGAATCCTGTATCTTTCTGTTGAATTTTAAAGTTGGGTACTCTCTCTCTCTCTCTGGCTAGGTACATACGCTCTGAGAGGTCCATCATTCTAATTAACTTCTGCCTGTCTATCATCTCATCCAACATCCTCATACTGGTTGGACAGACTCAGACTCATAATAAGGTATGACCGGTAGTTATTCTGATTCTCTTTGTGTGTTTCTGCTTTGAAAGAAAGTCAGTTATTGATAATCTAAACATTTATAATACATAAAGACTACCTGACACATTTTTTTTAATTATCTTATTTCTAAATAAAAATATTGCCTATTCCAGACCAGATATACATTCCCTCAGCTTAATTTCCTGGGGATTGAGAGGCTGTTTTAAATAGTAAAATATGTGTTTGTTAAACATTATATCAAATCTCTATGAGTTCAAAGCCTTAGAACATCAAAAGCACAAATTTTGATTCATTACCCTAATCATAATAGGGTTGCCTGTGTTTTGGTCTAGTTTATTCACATACTGATTCCTAAAAGTCAACTCTAAATTATTTACAAGTATAATATAGATCTTGAAAATCTGCCTAAAAATTGTCTGTAGGCAATAATCAAAGATAGTATCAGGTGAAAGCCACTCTAGGTTTTTGCCTTTCATAAAGTTTCACTTAACCTAAGTTATTTTGATACTTAATTAGTATTGCAATTCTTGAAATGCATAGTCGCTTTCAGCAGAATGTGAAAGTATGGGTCCTGTTTATAAGGATTGACTTGAGTTGAATGACTATGTTTGTTCCGGAAGTGACTGTCAGCTCTCCTTACTAAACTACTCTGAAATGCATTCCAAGAATCCCATAATAGCAGTCTTAAATTAACTTATCCTTACCTCAAAGGAATTCTGGTAAACACTGCTTTAATAATGTGTTCATCAACTCGGGCCTGTGTTTTTCTCAACTGTTTTTTTATTTTCAAATACTAAAGCCAATAATTGAACTTTTTCCCCATAAGCTGTCATAAATAAAAATAAAATGTACTTTCCATTAGATTCCTATGTTATACTTGGAGGACATGTATAGTTAAATTTTTCTCTGCCAAAGTCTCCCTTCCTGTAATTGTTTACTATCCGCTCTTGAGTTATGCCCCTCATTACAATATGATCTTCATCAGGAAGTATGCTTTTAAAACTGTTTCATGCTCTGTAGCAAAGTTTTTACACATTCTGAGACAAGTGGTAAAATAGAATTTTCCACAAAGTTTGCTACATATTACAGTGTTTATTGTCTGAATCTTTGTCTAATAGAAATAGAATATAAGCCACAAATGAAAGCTACATATATAATCATAATATCTTAGTAGTCACATTAACAAAATAAAAACAGTGAAGTTATTTTGAATAATACAGCGGGTCCTCAAATAATGTCGGTCTGTTCAATGTCATTCTATATTAACATTGATGAGATGCTGTAGGACAGGGGTGTCGAACTCATTTTCACCAGGGGCCACATCAGCCTTGAGGTTGCCTTCAAAGGGCCAAATGTAATTTCAACTCCTTAACAGTTAAGGAGTAGTTAGTTACTTTTATACAGTCCTAAAAGTATTTCGGCCCTTTAAAGGTAACCACAAGGCTGATGTGGCCCCTGGTGAAAATGAGTTTCACACCCCTGCTGTAGGAATTTAACTCGTTTTTATATCAATTAGCCTATGGTAAAATTGGTTTCCTTATACGTTGTTTTACTCAGTGGCAAGACCAATCGATGATGTTAAATGAAGACTGACTGTATGTTATATTTAACTCAATATATCCAAAAGATGACCCTTTAACACATAATTACTATGTTTAAATGTTAATATAATGTTTTGTAATGGTTTTATTAAGTCTTAAGAATCTGGATGTAATTTATACTTACAATACATCTCAGTTCAGGCTAGGTCCATTTCATTTGCTCAGTGAATATCATATTGTATAGGTCTAAATGCTAATAATATTCTGAAACTCAATAATCTCAAGAAATTACATTCTTCTTGCCCATTTTGGCTTTCCCAGGTTTCCAATGCCCCTGTTTATATGAAAATTCTGCAAATATTAGGAACATAAAAGGCAAGTTAAGACAAATCTAGTTTTATTGTTCATTTCTGAGTATAAAGAATGGTTGTTAAGGGCTTAGTTAAAAATAAAAATTTTGATGTTGTTTGAGTTCTCCCCAGGCAATCAATTGCAGAACAGATTCCACCTGGTTTGGGGATCATAGTGGTTCTGCTCCAGATAGACTACACTAATTTTTGCTGATGCAGTTACTGATGCTTGTGGAAGGTGGGGGAAGTAGGTGGTAGTGGTGATGAACAAAATAAGAAATTATTGGTTTTCTCTTATGCTATGTTAATTTTGCTTTACGGGCTCTGAATAGATGATCTTGCAAGCCTCAGACAATTCACTATAGAGTGATTAGGAGGGGAAAGTGTAAAACACTGGGGTTTTATTCTTAGTTACTCTAAAAATAAAATCAAGTTTCCGAGGGGAATAATCATATAGTTTACTGGGAAATACGTGCTGGATGGAATTAAGTTGACCCTATTCTATTTTAAGTGTGTGAAATTATAGCATGTGAAAAGCTGTACCTGGTTTACTGTATTTGGTATTAATATTTCTCAGCAAAAAAATAGAAGAGAAAAATTTCAGAATGTGTCATCCACATTCCTCTAGATAAACTGCAGGAAAGTGATTTTAAAAATGTAAACTATTGATCGATGGCTACAGTATGTTATCTAGGTTTGTGTAGGGACCCTGGTGCCGCTGTGGGCAGTTTGTAATTGATCAGATTCCTGTATGTGACTTTCCTAGTAAGTTTTGACTGATGCTTTAGTATTCCCCACTTGGAAAAATAGAAACAACTGAGAGAGCTTTTGGATGAACGCGTTATTTTGGTACTGCCTCTGAGAGTTGTCATGGCTAGATTGTGTGCAAACTGGCATTTGATACTGATGTCCAGAACAGTTTTGAAGTGTCATACTGGGATCTTTCTCTGAATTGCTTGTTGAAATGTAATTGACTTGATTATCTCACTACAGAGTATTCCTGCTTTCTTTTTGAGTTGAGATAGAAAGAAGCTGAAATAATCCATTGTTAAAAATATGATGTATTCAAAAAGCTATAGATTCAATTGTTGGCAGCATAGTAAAGAATAAAATGCAGTTGCTTATATCTCTTATTAATATGCAGTTAAAATTTAACTATAACTCACTTCATTATATTTTAAGCTTTCTCATAAAATGTCATTGCCCTTTGATCTTTATGCATTTATAATTTTGACCAGGATATTCATGTACCACTCAAATATTGTTTATTTTTGAAGTTTCCTTTGCACCTTAAGGTATGAATATTTTTCACTGAGCCTGATAGTACTGTTTTGCAGAAAGCAAAGATTATTTTGGAAACAGATATATTCAGAGAGCAGTTTTCTTAATCACAAAAATATATGCTTGCTTCTTGCTAAAATGTTTTGAGATGATTTATTATATTAAACATTTCGTAGAATTCTTTTTAACTTATAGAAGCCAAATTTGGTGGCACTCTTAGGTTTTGTTGTTGTTGTTGTTGTTGGCTTTGGGGCATTAGATAACAGTGGCCACGCAACAACTTTGAGGTGTTCAGGGACAGTAGGCGGTCACTACCAGGTTATAATGAAAGCAAGTGAAGTACAGATTCTATCACACAGGCAGATGTTTATGGGATAAATACTTATTAGCAAATCAGGAGCAACACCTGTTCTGTAAACATAATGAAATTCTAGGTCTTTCTCATTTTAGGTACTTTGACCACACCTCGTACACAACATTCACTTGAGGTGGACACAGCAACACTCTAGAAGCAGAATTCTGTGCCCTTCATCAGCATGGTTCAGTCAGAATCCTCCTAGTCCAACCAAGCTGTGGGCCCATCTCTGAGAAGCACAGGATGTAGGTCTCAATGGAATCTCTCACACAGTTCATTCAGGACTAAGAAGTGTTTAACTATATTGTTAATTTTTACCAGAGGGAGCCCATTAAAACATTCACCATAATGATTAAGCAGGCACTAGCTCAGCACCTTTCACATTCAGTTTGTTGCTGCGTACAGTGTTGATTGTGAGCACATTTACCTAAATTAAAAAGACTTGATCTTGGCAGTTGCCGCCAACAGAGTATGGCTCTTTCAAATATAATGCCCGCTGACCATCCTGGTCTGTGCATTCCTGGACAGCTAGAATTAAAGGTTAAACTAACTAGCACATATATAGTATCATAATGAAAATATCCAAGTATTATAAACTAAATTACAAACAGCCTAAAAATGTTAAACATTTTGAAAAATAATATTCAAATATGAGATGAAAAGACAGATTCTAACTTTAGTCCCAAGAGACCTAGCAAAGTCCTCATTGACAGATTGAGGGAAGCTTCCCACATTGTTTTGGGCGGGCAAATATTTTCTTAGCAGTGTTTAGGAGGAATTTATCTCATGGTTCTTTATGTATGTATTGAGTTACGTAAAGGGGTATGGTTTTCAGTATTGGAAAAAATAAAAAATTATCTGTTGGAACACTTTTAAAAAGTCACATACTCTACAGTTTTCTTACTTAATCTTGTACTCATTTACCCTTTCTAAAGTGCTATGTTTTGTGTTATTTAGTTTGTAAAGAGATAGTTAGTAATGATGGGCCAAGCTAGAAGGCTGGCCGTGGTCATTGTAATGGAAAAATGTTTTTGTGTTGACTGAAGTGTGTTTTTTAAAAATAAAATCTTGAACTTAAATACCTTGAATTGGGTGAAACGCTCTGTAATTCACCTATTTCCCCTATCACTTTCTTTTGCCAGAGACCCAGATTTTTCACACATGACTTACATCCCTGGCCTCTGAATGCATATGTGTGAAGTTCTGAGAAGGAATATTGAGTATGTGTTTTCAGCTCTCCATACTGTTTCTCATGAAACCCAATGACACAGTCTGCCTCTCCTCTTAGAATTCAGTGATTTTCATGCTTCCCTGGAGACATGTGTTGAGCATCCCTCAGGTGGTGGTGGTAAAGAGCAGGCACTCTGGGCCAAATAGGCCTAAGCATCCTACATCTACCTCTTGCTTCCTAGTTGTATGATCTTGAGCGTGTTACTCAGCCTCTCTAGACCTTAGCTTCCTTACAGTGTTGTTGTCAAGGTTACATGAGCTAGTGCATATGAAGCACTTGGTAAGTGCTCCTTAAACAAGAGCTGTGATTATGATGATGACAACAATGACCCCCACACATACATCTCATTCTATACTTCTGTTCTGAACTTTAGATTTTTTGTGTGTCCAATTTTTTGCTTATCACTAAATCTTTTGCTCTGAGGTGGGTCTCTTGTAGACAGCATATATATGGGTTGTGCTTTTTTATCCATTCAGCTACATTGTGTCTTTTGATTGGAGCATTTAATCCACTTACATTTAAGGTTATTATAGGTAGGTGCTTATTTATTGCCATTTTTTATATTGTACATATGGTTTTCTCTCTATTTCTTCTTACAGAAGGTCCTTTAACATTTCTTGCAATGCTGGTTTGGTGGTAGTGAACTCCTTTAACCTTACTTTGTCTGGGAAGGTCTAAGGTCACTATTCATGTCCCTGCCCTACACTCCACTATATTCTACATACACTGAATGTATTTTCTGTAGTCTCTAACCCAGTTACAGTAGCTAAAACTCAGTAATCCTTGATTTCTCCTTCTCTCTCATGCAGTAAATCTAATTAATCATCCACCTGCACCAGTTGTACCCTCACATATTTCTCAAATTCAGCTTTTGGCTTCTATCAGGTACTAATAATCATCTTCACTAATCTACTGCTTCCAGCATCAATAAACCCACTCTCTACCTTGTAGTCCAAGTGATGGAGCTAAAATTCAAGTTAGACCACTCCACTTCCTTGTGCAAACATGTATTTTTTGTTACTATTTATGCTGTTACAGTTTCCACTTTTTCTCCCTTTCTCCACTTTCTCTCAGCCCTACCCTCTCCTCTCTCCAAGCCAGTCTCCATATTGTTGTCAGTGTCCATGGGTTGTACACAAATGTTCTTTGGTTAATCCCTTCACCATCTTTTGTCATGTGCCCCCACTCTCATCTCCTTCCTGGCAGCTGCCAGTCTGTTTAAGGTATCTGAGCTTTTGTTAGTATTTTGTTTGTTATTTTATTGTGTTCATTAGATTCCATATATAAGTAAGGTCATGTGGTATTTTTCTTTCACAGATTGGCTTAATTCACTTAGCATAATTTTCTCCAGGTGATTCATTCCTGTTGCAAGATTTTCTTCTTTTTTAGCGCTGCATAGTATTCCATTGTGTATATGTACTACAGCTTTTTATCCACTCATCCACTGATAGGCACTTAGGCTGTTTCCAAATCTTGGCTATTGTAAATAGTGCTGCTATAAACATAGGGGTGCACATATAATTTTTTGTATTGGTGTTTCAGGATCCTTGGGGTATATTCCCAGACATGGAATTACTGGGTCAGAAGGGAGTTCCATTTTTAATTTTTTAAGGATACTCCATATTGTTTTCCACAGTGGCTATACCAAACTGCATTCCCACCAACAGTGTACTACGGTTCACTTTTCTCCACATCCTTGCCAACTAACATTTGTTTGTTGATTTATTGATGGTAACCATTTTGACAGGTATAAGGTAATAGCTTATTAAGGTTTTAATTTGCATTTATGTGAGGATTACTGATGTTGAGCACTTTCTCATATATCTATAACCCTCTGTATGTCCTATTTGGAGAACTGTCTATTCAGGGTTTTTGACCATTTCATAATTGGGTTGTTTGTCTTCCTGGCATTGAGTTCCATTAGTTATTTGTATATTTTGGAGATTAACCTCTTGTCAGATGTATCATTGGTCAAAATGTTCTCCCATGTGTTCCCTATTTGTCTTGCTGATGGTTTCTTTAGCTGTACAGAAGCTTTTTAAGTTTATGTAGCCCCATTTGTTTATTTTTCTCCTTGTCTCCCTTTTTCTAGGGCACAGGTGGCAAACACAAAGCCGAAGGGCCAAATCTGGCCCAGCACCTTGTTTCTCTACAGGGGCAGCACCAAGCTCCTTGCCCCTACTTAAGGAGTAGTTACATCTATATAGTCCTAAAATTACATTTGGCCCTTTGAAGGCAACCATGAGGCTGATGTGGCCCCTGGTGAAAATGAGTTTGACACCCCTGCTCTAGAGGATTATTGGGCAAAAATATTTCTATGTTGAATATCTGAGATTTTACTACCTATATTTTCTTCTAGGATTTTTATGGATTTGTTACTTACTTTTAAGTCTTTTACCCATTTTGAGTTTATTTTTGTGTACGGTATAAGTTGGTGGTCTAGTTTCTTTTTTTCCATCTACCAGTCCAGTTTTCCCAACACTATTTATTGAAGAGACTGTCTTTGCTCCATTGTATGTTCTTGTCTCCTTTGTCAAATGCCAGTTGCTCATACAGGCATGGGTTTATTCCTGGGCTCTGTGTTCTGTTCCATTGATATATATGTCTGATCTTATGCCAGCACCAGGCTGTTTTTATTACAGCAGAACCTTATAGTATAGTTTGATATCAGAAGTTGTGATACCTCCAGCTTTGTTCTTCTTTTGCAAGATTGCTGAGACTATTTGGGGTCTTTTGGTTCCACATAAATTTTTAGATATTTGTCCTAGTTCTGGGAAGTATGCCATTGGTATTTTAATAGGAATGGCACTGAATGTACAGATTGCTTTGGGCAGAATTGCCATTTTAATAATGTTAATTCTCCCAATCTATGAACACAGTATATGCTTCCACTTATTTGTATCTTCCTCATTTTCTTTCTTCAGTGGACTATAGTTTTCTGAGTACACATTAAATTTATTCCTAGGTACCTTATTTTTATTGTTCCAATAGTAAATTGAATTTTTTTCTTAGTTTCTCTGATAGCTCATTATTGCTGTATAAAAATGCCATTGATTTCTGGACATTAATTTTGTATCCTGCTACTTTGCCAAATTCATTTATTAGGTCTAGTACTTTTTGGTGGAACCTTTGGTGTTTTCTATGTATAATATCACATCATCTGTGAATAATGATAACTTCACTTCCTCCAATTTAGATGCATTTTATTTCTTCTTCTTGTCTGATTGGCTAAGACTTCCAGAATTATGTTGAATAACAGTAGTGAAAGTGGACATCCCTATCTTTTTTCTGATCTTAAGAGGGAACACTTAGTTTTTGCCCTTTGAGAATGATGTTAACTATAGGTTTTTCATATATGGCCTTTATTATGTTAAGGTATGATTCCTCTATTCCTACTCTTCTAAACATTTTTACCATGAATGGGAGCTGGATTTTATTGAATGTTGTTTCTGCATCTATTGATATGCTCGTGTGATTTTTGTCTTTCATTTTGTTTATGTAATGAACCACATTTATTAATTTGTGAATATTATACCAACCTTCCATCTGTGGGATAAATACCTCTTGATCATTGTGTATGATCTTTTTGATGTATTGCTGGAACCAGTTTGCTAATGTTTTATTGAGGATTTTAGTGTCTATGTTCATCAGGAATATTGGCCTATAATTTTCTTCTGTGTTGTGTCTTTACCTGGTTTTGGAACTAAGATAATACTGACCTCATAGAAAGAGTTTGGAAATTTTCCCTCCTCTTGAATTTTTTGGAATAGTTTCAGAAGAATCAATAATAGTTCTTTGAATGATTGGTGAAATTCTCCTCTGAGACCATCTGGTCCAGGGCTTTTGTGTGCCAGGAGATTTTTGATTACTGCTTCAATTTCATTTATTGTTATCAGTATATTCAGGCTTTCTGCTAATTCCTGTTTCAGTTTTGGGAAATTGCATGTTTCTAGAAATTTATCCATTTTTCCCAGGTTGACCATTTTGGGGGCATATAGTTGTTCATAGTAATTTCTTACAATACTTTGTATTTCTGTAATATCAGTTATTTTGCCTCTGGCAAAATGAATTTCTGGCTTTATT
Organism: Desmodus rotundus; assembly: GCF_022682495.2. Classification (NCBI taxonomy): domain Eukaryota; kingdom Metazoa; phylum Chordata; class Mammalia; order Chiroptera; family Phyllostomidae; genus Desmodus; species Desmodus rotundus. The sequence goes on from NC_071397.1 coordinate 28,520,839, forward strand.
TATTTGGGTTCTCTCCCTCCTATTTTTGATGAGTCTTGTTAAAGGTTCATCAGTCTTGTTTATCTTTTCAAAGAACAAGCTCCTGGTTTCATCTTCTGAATTGTTTTTTTAGCCTCTATGTCAGGGGTGTCAAACTCATTTTCACGGGGGGCCACATCAGCCCCACAGTTGCCTTCAATGGGCCAAATGTAATTTTAGGACTGTATACATGTAACTACTCCTTAACAGTTAAGCAAGAGCTCAGCATTGCTCCTGGGTAGAAACAAGATGCCAGGCTGGATAAAGCAAAGTGGAGGGCCAGATTTGGCCCTCGAGACTTCTGTTTGTCATCTGTGCTCTATGTCATTGATTTCCACTCTGATCTTGATTATTTCCATCCTTCTACTTGCTTTGCACTGTGTTTGTTGTTGTTTTCTATTTATTTTAGGTGTAATGTTAGATTATTTACTTGAGATTTTCCTTGCTTCCTCAGGTAGGCCTGTAGTGCTATGAACTTCCCTCTCAGTACTGCTTTTGCTGCATCCCATAGATTTTGCATTGTTGTGTGTTCATTTTCATTTGTTTCCAGGAACTTTTTGATCTTCTCTTTGATCTCATTTGTTACCCATTTGTTATTTAGTAACATGCTATTTAGCCTATAGGTATTTGAATGTTTTTGAGTCATTTTTGTTTTCGGTTGATTTCTAATTTAATGCCATTGTGATCCTAGAAAATGCTTGATACGATTTCAATTTCTTGAATTTGTTAAGGTTTGTTTTGTGGCCTAACATGTGGGCTTTGAGAATGATCTATGTGCACTTGAGAACAATGTATATACTTCTTCTTTGAGGTGAACTGTTTTGTAAAAGTCCATTTGATCTAGCGTGTCATTTAATGCTACTATATCCTTGTTGATTTGTTGTCTTAAAGATCTGTCCTTTGTTGACAGTGGGGTGTTAAAATCCCCTATTATGACACTGTCGTTGTTGATATCTTCCTTAAAGTCCACCAAGATATTTTTATGTATTTAGGTGCTTCTGTATTGGGTGCTTATATATTTACATGTGTTATGTCCTCTCATTGGATCTATCCCTGTCAAATTATATAATGACCATCTTTATCTTTCTTTATGGCCTTCATTTTGAAGTCTATTTTGCCAGATATGAGTATTGCTATACCTGCTTTTATTTCACTTCCCTTTGCATTGAATATTTTCCTCCATCCCTTTACTCTCAGCCTGTGGAAATCTTTTGCTCTGAGGTGGGTCTCTTGTAGACAGCATATATATGGGTTGTGCTTTTTTATCCATTTGGCTACACTATGTCTTTTGATTGGAGCATTTAATCCACTAACATTTAAGGATATTATAGGTAGGTGTTTATTTATTGCCATTTTTTATACTGTATGTATGATCTTCTATTTCTTCTTCTTACAGAAGGTCCTTTAACATTTCTTGCAATGCTGGTTTGATGGTAGTGAACTCCTTTAACCTTACTTTCTCTGGGAAGGTCTTTATTTGGTCTTCAATTTTAATTGAGAGCCTTGCTGGGTAGAACAATCTAGGCTGCATGTATTAGCTTTTATTACTCTGAATATTTCCTGTGGACATGTATTGTTGTCTCACTTCCTGTATAAGTGATTTTCAAATTGTCTCAGACACAAGGAGCGAAAAATGTTTTATGTATCTATCAAACTTTCTATTCACTGATTTGTTTGCATTAATATACTAGGGCTCAAGAATAAATGTTATGGATAAAGAGTTCTGTAGCTTATAAAATTTGAGAAGCCTTGAACATGACTTGTGCTGACCTCTCCATTCTCATTCTATTTTACTAACTTTTGTTTATCATGCTAGCAATACCAAACTGCTTATAGTTCATCAAAATCATCCAATGGCTTCTTGTTTCTTGCTACTCTTCAGTTGGGAGGACTGCTCCTCTCTTGATTTTGCAAATTGTTTCATCTCTCTTGTGTTCACTCTCTGACACTCTGCTCAGTCCTTTCTTCCACTTTCAGAAGCCCTCCCCTTATAGTCACACCAGCTCTGGGGATCCACAATTCCCAGTGCATACTCACAATCTTGTATTATATTACCTGTTTCCAAACAGAATGCATATTTCTAGGGCAGGGCTAGAATACATTCATTCTTAAATTTATTGCCAACATACAATCTGAGTACAATAAGTATATAATAAATATTTATTGAATGAATGAGTAAGTGCACTTATTTAAATTTATCATTTGGACTTATCCTATGGAGCTAACAGCTATAGTTAGTTTTACTGGGATTGGAGTCCCCCACTCTGACAGAATCTAAGTCAATATGGTGATAAAGACAATTTTTCTGGGGCCTGGTTTAAACTCTAAGTGAGTAATGGCATGCTTTAAAGGTGATCTTGTTCCTGGGGTTTAGTTGAAGAGATTTCGTAACCTAACAAATGTGAATCTTTTCACTTGATAAATCATGTAAAATAATGTTCATAACCTTCAAAAGAAATGTGCTTACTCATTATTTCTCTCATAGAAGTCATTTCCTGCTAATAATGTCCCAAATGCATGTTTATTATATCTCAGATGTGTGTATGATCCTAATAGCTGAAGCCAAAGCCTCCTATTAAGGTTTATTAAAATCTAATTTATCGACTGGCAATGATATTTGTAAAAGGATTTGAATGTAATAAGCTTATGTATGACTCATTGAGTCCATACTGAGGTATCTTACTAACTCTGCCAGGGTTCTTCTGGGTTTCTGAACCTTCATGAAAGCAAGAAACAGAATAGTTTGTCAGTTTCATGATTTACCCCAGCTCCCGACAATGAAGGGTTATTTTGTCCTGTTGTAATGGTGTTCACAACCTGCCAGATAGTGGGATTGGAGAGGCTTCTGGCCTACTCTAACCTCGCCCCCTGATCTTACATTTCCACAGTTCTGCATTATAGGAGTGAAAGGTTGTATTATCAAAGTCAACTTCAAAATAGGTCAAAAGATTAATATTAAGGATGGGTTTGAAACAAGCCAAGAGGATGAAAGTGGAATTATTTGACAGCAAGGAATTACTAAGATGGCTGAGATATTAGGAGACAAATCACCTTGAGGGACAAGGAAGCCAATTTGAACATTAAGTATGTGTCCTTAGGTCAAACTCCAAGGCTGGGCAAAGCTCCCAGAGTGAGCACTCTTTCAACGGAGAAGTAGCACACGTCTCAGGCTTGTATGCCATAGCTGTTTGGAAGGTGTCAGGCCTGTTTTCATTCCCTTCTGTTTATTCATCCTCAGGAAGTTATACAAAAGTGTCCTTTAGGCAGTGTAAAGGCACTTCCTGATTTGGCCAACTCCTAGTCTCCATGCCCACCCCCTTTAGACCTAGCCTTCATGATCTCTCAGTTGGACTACTATAACATCCTTCTAAGTATTTCTGTTCATTCGCCTTTGTTTGTATTAGCCCATCCTTCATATTTTTTGAAGTTTGTTTTTGTTTTGTTTTTTTAAAGATTTTATTTACTTATTTTTTTTAGAGAGAGAAGGGAAGGGAGAGAGAAAGAGAGGGAGAGAAACACCACGGTGTGGTTGCTTCTCATGTGCCTCTCCACCGGGGGCCTGGCCTGCAACCCAGGCATGTACCCTGACTGGGAATTGAACCACTGACCCTCTGGTTCACAGGATGGCACTCAAGCCACTGAGCCACACCAGCCAGGGCCCATCCTTCATATTATTGCACAAAAGATCTTAAATTTAAAGAAAAAGCAAATACCTGATTATCATACTTTCTGCTTCCAGCTCTACAGTGTCGACAGGGCTCATAAGATTAACTTAATTTCTGGCCATCACCCACCTTCATTCAGGCTGTCTCTGGTATATAAACTGACTTTGTGAGAAATTAAAAGGGCAATCCTAGGTAGATGAATTATGAAAACACCCCTCTCTCTCCAGGCTGAAAAAGGCTCTAGCAGGACTTCTGGCCTCCCACTTCTGCTCCCTCATGGAGGCCCTGGCCCTGTGCTTCCCAGGGTAACCCCAGAGCCAACCAGGGTAACCCAGGCTTGTCCACCAGAGCCAACCTTGCCTTTGTGCCTTTGTACTTGTTTTTACTTTGCCTGATAAACTGCTACCACCTTTTAGGAGCTGGCTTATGCAAATCATCTTAATTAAGTTCTTCAACACTCTTTTATGCTTCCACAGCACATGGTATATACTTCTGTTATCAGTATCAATCACATTATTCTACAACTATTCATTTACTGATCAACCTTGCCCACTACACTCTGATTCTTCACAGTTGCTTTTTTCTCTTATTTGGGGGCTTTACAACTATTATACAAATATGTTGTTATTTTATGATATTTTCATACAGGAGTTGAGGAAAACACTTGAAGATTAACTGTTTTTCTTCCCTGGAATCAAGCTAGCAGAGCAATTAAAAATTTATCCTTATGTATGATTTTTCACTTTTCCTCTTCTCAGTACATATGAACTACTCAGAAGTTTAGCTCATGTCAACAAGGGGACCATGTTATATAATTATACCTGATAATGTCCATGAGAGTTCTAAATACATTTTAAAGTACTAAAGTGCTAAGTAAACACCACATAACTGTGGTGAATTATTTTAAATCACAGATATTGTCACAAAAATGAAAGGCCTCTGAGTAAGATTACAATAGTTTTTAATGTCCTATTACATGAACTTTGAGGCTATCCCTCTCTGGGAGCGAACATGGGATAAAGACAGTAGAACTTAGGTTATTACTAAAGGTCATTTGATGAAGGCAGAATTGGTCTTAGTATGAGATTGAATGCAGTGGAGGGTGTAGGAGAGAACAACTTCTATGAATAGTTCAGAATGTCGTTCAGGGGTTGACAGGCTTTGGGGGTAAAGGGCTCAGTAGCAAATATTTTAGGCTTTGTGGTCCATATAATTTGTCACAACCACTTAACCGATATTATAGCTCCAAAGCAGCCATAGACATAAAGAAATGAATGTGGTGGAATTTGGTGTAAGGTCATTGCTTGCCAACCCTGGGCAACCTTGAGTTTTCCAGAAACATCTAGTGTGCATGCAAATCAAAGAACTACAGTGTAAAGTGAGGTCATTTTTTAGGCTGATGTGCTTATGCAGAAATGACCTTCATTTCTGAAGTATCCACCCAAGGTTTAGTCTGTGTAGCCTGTAGAACCGAAACAGGGATCCCTTGACAGTGTGTGAAAGGTTTCTGCGGAGATAAAAAGGAGTGAAAGCACTTTGAACTTCTTCTTTGGAGCAAGAACTAAACACAGAATTTCTTCACATGTGGTGGCTATTGGTTACCAGTATATAAAAAATTAAAACATGAATCAAATCACCCTCAACTAAGCAGGACATTTTCTAAATAGAAGAAGCTAAAAGCAGCCAACAGATGCCCAGTGCAAGGTATAACAAAGGTAGCCATCTTTGTAGAAGAAAATTTCTTAACGTACTGCAATAAATGGTAAAGCCCCTGTTAGGGAAAATCCATGTAGCCTCATCTGAAGGACTTGGGCAGAAAAGTCACATGTAACTTAGAAAGTAAGGATGACAGATTCCAGCTAATTCCCCCATAGAGTCCTTTCATTAAACCCCAAGCCTGCAGCTCTCTCTATCCTAAAAGTTGTAATGTTGTGATATGTATTAGATCATAGGCATTGCTGTAGCAAACCTTAGAACCAACGCACAGAACTAAAACATTGATGCCTGTTACCAGAAGAAACAAGCATGTTAGAAAATTAAACTCTGTTTTTCATTTCTTTTGTGATGCTACTCAGTTAATTTTAAACCTTAAGCCTTAAAGAAAGAACTGGGCATATAATCGAGTTGAGTCTATGTCTTACCTATAAAATGTAAGATGCATGAAATGCAAAGTGAGGAAATTAAATATTTGTAGTCATCCTAGGCTGATAGTGTACTGAATCAAAAATTTAGGTTACAATCATAATGGAAGGAGAAATCATTAACTTTAACAGTAGATATATAATGATAATTTTTAATTTATGAAATTTAATTCATTAATATTTATAAAAAGGGCCTGTATATGTGTTAAACTACAATACACACAGTTCTTATATATCTCTGCAGATATGACTTTGATAGATGATAAACCAGTATATGCACATATAGAATTTTGAAAAAGAATTTTGAATGAATCTTATCTCTATTTGTTTTGCATTCTTATTGTTAATTAAATTTTATTTGTATTTTAAAGTGAGTTTTCCTAATAAATGAGAATGACACATACTGCTTTTACAAAATATAAATTTGTTCTGTGTTTCTGCTTTTCTTTTTCATATAGATACTTATTTTTTGTTTTTTTTGTAAGAAATACAAGCATCTAATTTCTCTATTTAGAAATATTTGTTATATATTTTTTCTAACTTCCAAAATAAAGTTACAAAATGAACATATATCTAAGAAAGAATATACCCTTTACAAAAATTTAAATGGTAATATGCATAAAAAATTACCTTAAACTTCGTGGCTTAAAAAAAATATTTGCAAACCTCCCAGTTTCTGTGGGTCAGGAACTGGGGAGAGATTCAATGGGGCACTTCTGGCCCAGAGTCCCCCAGGAGGCTGCGGCCCAGCCTGGTGAGAGCCGCAATCATCTGAAGGCTTGACTGGGGCCGAGGATCCACTGTAAGGTGCCTGTCATTCCAGGAGGGTTGAAAAATTCATTTATTCTAAATGCAGGGTTTGTAAACTTTACTATTCCCTGGCCATGTGCCATTTGTCAAGTTTACATAACTATTCTCCACAAACCAGCCTAGCGATCTATATAAATTATAAATCAGATCAGGACACTTGTCTGCTTAAAACCCTTCAGCTAGAGTAAGGGAAGCTTCTCTTATACCTGGGATGGTATCCAAACCCCATAGCTTGGCCCACAGGATCTGGCATGACCTGATCTCTAAGTACTTCCCCCACCTAACCACTGCAATAGTCATTATTTTTCCTGTTACTGTATCCCTGCCTTGCTGGCCTTCCACTAGAAACACTGCAGGAGTCGCCAATGAGCCATCAGCCAGGTGACCAGATGCCTCGTTTGTGCCTGTTGTCCTTGTGCAGTGATCAACAAGGCCACTTTAAAAATTGTCTCATCATTTATACGCTTGGCCTGGCGTACAGCTCTGTCCCCTGCCTCAGGGCTTTCTCCTGTTTTTCTCCCTCTGCCACTGCTATTCTTTCATCCTGAGGAGAGCCTCGTTAACTTCGACATGGCCTGCAGCTCAAATGCAGTCTTCTCAGAGATGACTTCCCAAAAACCTCACACCGCCAAAGCCAAAACACTGTAATAGTTTCCTCATTACTCTTTCTCAAGGAATCGATTCTTTCTCTTTATAACCATACCTTAATTTGTGATCATTTCTAAGTAATGTTTTTATTTCTCAATTACAACTGACAATATTATATTAGTTTTAGGTGTACAACATAGTGATTAAACATTTAACAACTTACCAAGTGATCGCCCCAATAAGTCTAGCACCCATCTGACACAAAACATAGTTATTACAGTATTATCAACTGTACTCCCTATGCTGAACTTTACATCCCCGTGACTGTTTTATAACTTCCAATTTGTACTTCTTAACCTCTTCTCCTTTTTCGCCTAACTTCCTAACCCTGTTCCATCTGGCAACCATCAGTTTGTTTTCCATATCTATGAGTCGTTTCTGTTTTGTTTATTTTGTCTTTTAGATTTCTGCATGTAAGTGAAATCATATGGTGTTTGCCTTTCTCTGACTTATTTCATTTAGCATAATACTATCTAGGTCCAACTAGGTGTCACAGATGGTGAGATTTCATTCTTTTTATGGCTAAGTAATATTCCATTGTATATATAAACCACATCTTCTTCATCCATTCATCTATCAGTAGATACTTAGGCTGCATCCATGTCCTGGCTACTTTAAATAATACTGCAATGAACATAGGGGCTATCTTATATTTATTTAAATTCAGAAGGGAATGGTAATTATCTGCTTGATTGACACTATATACTGTGTGGCCCGCACAGTGCCTGGCACATAGCAGCAGGCACTCATTAAATATTTTAAATGAATGCAGGAAATGTCTAACCCTCAGCTGTTGTTTTCTAATCTAACAGTGGGGCAGGGGTGTTATGAGGATTAGGGAAGATTATACCTAGGACAGTGTCTGGCACACAAATTTTGATTCAGGTAACATTTGCATACAGTGATATGCACAGTGAGTAATGTGCTGAGTTTTGACCAACCTATACCTATGTAACCTACACCATCATCAAGATACAGAACACTACCATCTCCCTAGAAAGCTATCTCTGTCCTCATGCAACCCCTATCCCTCTTGGCAACTATTAGTCTTATTTCTGTCATCACATGTTAGCTGTATTCAGGTTAATTTAGGAAAGAACCGATACTCATTTTCAATAACTGTTAATATGAAGTTAGTGGCAGTGTGTATGGATTGGCTTCATGAAAGAGAATCATAAGGGTTTTGTGACCGATTGAATGAGGGTACTGAGAGAGAGGGGTCACACCAGTTGCAGTGTTCCTTTGGGCTGTGACGTGATGTTCATGTTTAAACGAAGACATAGTTGCAGAGGATCAGCAGTCCATGGGGGACCTTTGTCCTGCTCCAGGGAAAATGCTCCAAGCAATTTTTTCCTTGCACTTGACCTTCAGTCCTTCACTCTTTTAGACTTTTCACTTGATTATTATGTCCTAAATATGTTTTCTCTAAAAAAGGAAAGCATCGTCCTTCTTCAATGATTTTTTTTTCCATCAAAACACATGCAATTCCAGACTGAACTTATTTTCTTTAGATTTCTTGAGTTGTCAATTACCAGGGAGGGCAAAATTGTGTCTAAGAGCAAAAGTTCTTGGACCACTTTCTCCTTAGGCACAGAGGCATGCCTCTCTATGTCCTTTATGACTGGATACAAAAAAAGTTCTGCAGAAAGTTTGAAAGTGAGCAGCTCTGCTCACCACCAGGAAGTCACAAGCTTGTGACACACTTCTTCCATGGGAGCAAAGTATTCTCAGATTAAGGCAGGAAAGAGCACAAAGAACAGAATTACGCCAAGCAAAAGTACCTCTGACTCTATGTCCAACAAATGAGGACAAGTTTTTGAAACCCATTAGTGAATATTCTAACTAGAAAGCATTTATGTTTTAGATTTCACTAACTAGGTTTTCATTTTTTTAAGTATAGGCAATTCTTTGAACTGCTCAGCATCAGATATCTGGAAAAAGTTGGTTTTTTGCCTCTTAATAAAAATGTAATGAATGTTGTTACTCAGAAGCTAACATATTTACCCATGTGTCATTATTGAGTCTAGTCCGCTTTACTAATAAAGTAATAGCATGAGTGTGCCTTTTTTTCAAATATTAGAGAGGATCCTGCTATGTATAAATTGTGTTTTATTATTAGAGAGCCTTTCTATTTTTCCCTGTGGGGCTATTGCAGTAATACAGAAACATGAGTGTATAGCATAACTATTTCTATATTATCTTCTTCACTTTTACTTTTTATACTTTTACCTTTTATGCATTTTCTTTAATCATTAAATCCTGAAACTGGAAAACTTGTAATTATTTCCATGATGTACCTGTTGTATGTTTTTCCTTGTTCTACAAGGCCTCACTTTCCCAGCTGAAATATGTATTACATCCTGTATCCACCTAATTCCCCGGAAAGCCTGCATTCTGCAGCCCTCTGATCGGGCTTCATGAGCTATTGGTTGTGTATAAAGAAGAAATGCCATCTGAAATAAACAAAATGCTGTTTACCTATTTCCACTATTAGCAAGCGGTAATAAACTCAATTTTAAAAAATGGTAAAAATGTATTACACAGATGATGGAAAGTTAATTATTTTCCATTTGGTCTGTTGATCATGTTCAAGATTTAGTTGACTGGTGGGATTATTGTCTCAAAGGGAGATAGAATGAATTTCACGAGGGAGGTGCATTTTCTGCGTACGTTCTGCCCTGGATACCTACCCACGTGTAGTTTCTTTTGCTTAAAATAGAGCCTAGCTATACACATCAAGGGAAGACTAGATTCTTCAGGGTGTCATGCAGGATAGCTCATCACAGTATTCGTAATGCTTGTTGGCAGTCCTATCCATTTGTAGAGCTTTGGTTGTTATCCTATGGGGGAGCTAGCTGCAGTGTACTTACTCAGCCTCCCAAGTCTCACGCCCAGCTATGAAGAGGATCGTTGCTAAGAGCTTCCAGAGCCCATTTGTTGAAAAAGAGGGGAATATGAATGAAATCTCTGCAGCTAGCGATAAAAAAAAATGCTTAAGCTTCATTTTCAGAAATGCGATTGTATTCACAGAGAAGGGTTTTTTAAAAGACAAATATTTCTGCTGGTAGGGAGAATTCTAAGATCATAAAGGAATTCTTGGGGATTAGAGGAAAACAAGCAAGTTTCAGAGTTAAAAATAATGTTGATGAAGAGGAGCTGATTTTTATTCTTTTAAAAATCTCACCCTGCCATGATTTTTTTTCTTTTAGAACTTGAAAAGAAAATAATACGTAATATTGCTTTTATCTTCATAGAATAGTGACAAAAGGCATAACTTGGGAACATAAGAAATGTCTGCGTACCAAATCCACGTGCATATAGAAGTGAGGAACAGTTGGGAGTTGTGCTGAGTATGAAAATATCAGATAAAGCTAATGAATTCGCCAAAATGAAACTACAGAGTCACGAAGGAAATAAATTACTTTTATGTGTCAAAAATGCTATATCTCACAACCACATTCCGGAGACTAAATAATGTTTATTCCAGGACTCCAAAGTAAGAATTACTAAATAGTTAAAATGGGATAAACATTTAAGAGAGAATGACTCATCAAGGAAAACACATTTGAGAGTCAAAGCGCATATATTGGGAAACTATACAAAGACAATAGGGGTTCTCAGCTGGGGTGATGGAAACAAGGCATTTAGAACCATGTGGAGAGTTTTCAGTCCACTTCCGCATACCTTCTCCAAATCCAATGTCCTTGGGAATTTTATAAATAGATTGAAAATGGTCTGCAGGTGATTCAGATAGGTGTCCTTGCTCCAAACTCTGGTATTGGAGCTTGCAACAGCAAATGGAAAGATGGGTAAGAAATTGAAGGTTGAAGTTGTCTGTCAGTACTTCTGTGTTGGTCTGTTCCATGTAATCTGCTTACCTCAGCTTTACTCCATGTCAAATAAGGGTAAGAATATACCACAGAAATGTTCTCAGGATTAATATTAAACTCTTTGACCTTTCTGGAGAAAAGCACAAGATATTAAAAGAAAGGAATTGGCAGAACCAAAAATACCATATCACTTCAAATTTGTTTAATAAGAAAATGAGTCAGTACAGTGTAAATTAATGCACATTCTCAGCTCTAAACAGTTGAGATCCAACAATAGGTGGGCCTACACAGGGAACAATTTTAAGTAATAAATATCTTATTAAATATAAGTCTTCTATGACTAACCTTGTTGTGGCCAATTTGCCAGCCCTCCCACTACATTTTCTTACTGTTTTCTCCTGCACCTGCGTTCAACACATGTGGTTTGTTTTAACCTTGAAAAGCTTAAACAAGAAATGTTTATTGTTTTTCCCCCACTTCTTATGTGTAATAATATCATAAGATATAATCCAGCAAATGTTATATATACACATAATACTAATGGGATCAGATATTAAGAAGGCATTGAAAATATCAGAGATTAAAAATAAATAATGAAACTCTTTCAGCTTGGTAGGTTTTTCTTTTTAGGTTATAACAAGCCGTATTTTCCTGACTGTAAAATTACCATTAGGAACTAAAAAAAAATTTTAACTAGAAGTTTAAAAATAATTTTGTGTAGCTCAAAATTAATTAATTATTTTTCCCCATCAACATTTATCCCCCTGAACCCTCTTCCACCTCCATCCACCCCCTCCCCCATCCAGTCACCACACTGTTCTTTCTCTTTTTCCTTTTTTCTCTATCTTTTCTTTTCCATTCCCTGCCCAGCATCCCCTCCCATGAACTGTCAGCCTGCTCTCTATCTGTGAGTCTGTCTCTATTTTACTTGTTACTTCACTGGATTCCACATATGAGTGAAATCATTTGGTACTTGTCTTTCTCTGTCTTATTTCACTTAGCATAATGCTCTCCAGGTCTATCCATACTGTCACAAAGGGAAACATTTTCTTCCCTTTTATGGTCCAGTAGAATTCCATTCTGTAAATGTCCCATAGCTGTTTTATCCACTCATCTACTGACAGACACTTGGGCTGCTTCCAAATCTTGGCTATTACAAATAATGCTGCAATGAATATAGGAGTGCGTATATTTTTTTCAAATCGGTATTTAATTCAAATGCTCATGATCAAGAACCATCTCTTCAGTAGGGTTGCCTTGTGTAAGGTCTTTTTGTTAAGTACACAACATCATGTGTGTGCATGTACATTTGTGTGTGTGTGTGGTTTGGGCTCTGTTACAGACTTTTTGTTTTTGTAATTCTCTATCTTGTTGTGGGAGGGAGAGTGTGAGGAAGGGGCATATTGAAAGTCAAACTTAAACATTTTTTATGTGTCCTGTCCTTTAAGTGCACAGTAAACCACAAGGATGAGTACAGCTTCTGGGAAGATATTTCATGTCTGTTTTTATGTACTTCCACACATCTTACCAGGCTTTAGTGTCCTACCTCCCAGAAGTCAATAATTCAGATACACCTAAGTAATAAGGCCTATGCTACAGATGCATTTACTTTTCTTTGAGGAGTGCAAGGGGAGAAGAACAGCCTTCCTCACTGGGAGCAGAAATAAATATTATTTTGCCTTTGTATTGGGACTTCCTTCATTTCATATTTCAGAGTCAACTCACCATAATGAAAAGGGCCCTTGTCTCAAATCCTAACCCTGTCACCAGTCAGATGATCTTAAGCTAGTCCTCTAGCATGTCTCAATGCCCATTTCCTTACCAGCAAAGTGAAAATATATGTAGATATGTCATATGGAAGTGAGTTGGCCAAAGCAGAGTAAGGGGAGGCTTGAACTCTGCTTGGAGAGGTTACATGGAAACCATCTTTAATTTCTTTATAGCTCTAAGAGTCCAGGATTCTTACCTAGGGGGGAAAAATGATTTTCTTTTCTTCCTCAGTATGTTTGTTGTGATATCCATAAACTCCACTGTACACCAACATCTGTTTCATTTGTATATTCTAATTTCTCTGTGCCCTGGTATTAAAATGTAGATACTAGCAGTTGCTATTGTGTTTTTCCCCAGGAATTTAGTGATGATATATAGAATACCAAAAATGTGAATTATTTTATTTATTATACCTCTGAAGCAATCTAAACTGTATTTAGGAACATTAGCTCCCTGCAAATGTACCAAATCTGGCCTCAGTCTTTTATACAAAAACCCTTCCTAATGCTAATTATGAATAAATACAGTAAAGAACAAAATTGTGTCTAAAGTCATAGCAGTTCATTTGCTTTGTGGTATTTTTGCTATCATCTTCATATTCTTTTACAACAGGCTTTTGTATTCGAATAATTACATGCAGTTACACTACTGAATAGAAAATTGTCACCAAAAAAATACTTTACAAGGAAAAACAGTAGCGGCAAGGCTAATCTATAGCTTTGGCCTTTCTTAATGAGTGTTGCTGGGAAACTTTTCAAAAACCCTGCAGGGAAATGCCTGTTTTGTAAGAAAAAGCTCTCAAGCTGCTAGAACTGAAAAAAATCCCAGGAATGCCGTAAGTTCAGTTTGCCATAGATTTGTAGGTTTCATGAGCGGAGTGAAAAAACTTAAGATAATCCTTTGCAACCCAAGTTCTTGTAGAACGAAGAACTATCAGTCATAGAGATCTGAAAGTAGGTTTGAACCCAAAATACAGGTTTAGTGGTTGTTGAATGTAATAGGAATTATTATATGAATAGGCTAATTTCTATGTTTATTTCATCTATTAGAAAATTGTCCCTCACCGCCTGGCTTATTTCACTTAGCATAATGCTCTCCAGTTCCATCCATGCTGTTGCAAAGGGTATAAGCTCCTTCTTTCTCTCTGCTGCGTAGAATTCCATTGTGTAAATGTACCATAGTTTTTTGATCCACTCATTTGCTGATGGGCACTTAGGTTGCTTCCAGTACTTGGCTATTGTAAATTGTGCTGCTGTGAACATTGGGGTGCATATAATCAAAAAAAGAAAAAAGCAAACAAAATATAACCAGAGACATTGAGATTGAGAGCAATGTAACAGTAGCCAGAGGGGAGTGGGGAGGGGATAGTGGGGAGAGGGGTTTACAGGAGCTACTATAAAGGACACAAGGACAAAATCAAGGGGGAGGGTAGAAGTGGGGGAGGGAGGTGGGATTGGCTGGGGTGGGGTAGAGGGATGGGGAGAAAATGCAGACAGCTGTAACTGAATAACAATAAAAAATAAATAAAAATAAATTAAAAAAAGAAAATTGTAAAGCCTCAATTAAATCACTTAAATCTTTTATACAAGAGCCCTTTTTATACTTTTATTCAAGTGCCACATAAAATGAGAAAGTCCTAAATGAAAAAAAAATATACATATATGTGAATCCGTGTTTCATGAGATAAAAATATCTTCCAAGCCATTATGTACAATAATCTAATATTTGGTAATTCATGGTGAATCCTTGGTTTAGGTTATTTAGTATTTATTTTGATCAACCAAACTGAAAATACCAGTGAAGGCCAAAGCATTTTTACACTTTTGAGTAAAGGAAAATTCTACGGTATATTTCAAATATGAACATATGACCAGAATTGGAAGAACCTATAGTTAGTTAAAAGTGAACATTGGTATTTATTTGTTAATCCTGGAATATAGTATTATAGAATGTTTTATGAGACAAATTTGGTCAAATTATGCCATATTTTATTAACTAATTATACGCATTTATAATTAGTGTTAGCATGACTTGGCTTTAATGCATCTGTATCTTCTATGAATACACAGGGTGAAAAGTAACTGTTTTAGGGAAAATAAGTAATGTGATATGCCACAAAGGGTCAAAAATAGCTAACCTTTTCTTTTCTTTAAATCAGATTCTGGTTTATATTACAGAAAATAGTACTTAGTGTATCACTGTGGCTCATAGAGAACCCCCTTGAAGAAACAGGGACAATTTTATTTGACTGCTTATTCTTGACTCTTCATTTTATCTCATTTGTTTTCTAGACATAAATTTTGACACCTTAGAAACTGAAAGTTTTTCAGGAGGAAAGATAAGCAGACTTGAAAGCATATGAAAAACAAGTACTTTATGAGGAGGTTTTCTTGGGGTTTTTTTTTTTTCATCCTTGTTCCCTTGGTCTCATTAACAACAATTCTTTATTTAAACAAATGGTTTTCTCAGGACCACAAGCACGATATGTTCATTTTAATTGTTTTTGAGGTTCAAAAACATTTTTAATTTGTTGGCAATTCCTCAATTTTTCTTATCAATCTCATATGAAAATTCCAACAATTAAGTTTTAAATATAGTAGTTAATCTGAAACTTTACACATAGCATTTTTCTAAACACAGATGTCAAATTTCCCCAAAAGGGAGCCATTACGAATTTGGTTGACTAGAAAGGTTTCAGAAAGTGTTATGAATCTGTTTATTGAAAAATAAAGGTGAAAAATAAGATTAATTGTAGGTATCATTTATCTTCAGTAAAAAATAGCTTTCAGAAGATATTAAAGGAAGCTATAGACATCACTTTGCTCTGGCTTTCCTCAGTTCATGTCTGGGAGGCAGGGGAATGAAGTAACTTTGTCTTTATGTACTGAAGCGTACAGAACCATCACTGACATCAGCAAATGTTGTTATATGGGTGTGGATACCCACAGGTGATACAAATCATCATTTTCATTCATCTGCTATATTTAAGATATATCATTGGTTGTGCTTCAGAAAAAATTCTCTCAAGAAATTCTTCCAAAGATCATGATGGCGAGAGGGGAGATTTTTGCATAGCAGCATCTAAATGACTTTTGCATTTTTTAAAAAAGATTTTATTTTTGAAAGGGGAAGGGAGGGAGAAAGAGAGAGAGAGAAACATCAATGAGTGGTTGCCTCTCACACATCCCCTACTGGGGAGCTGGCCTGCAACTGAGGCGTGTGCCCTGACTGGGAATAGAACTGGTGACCCTTTGGTTCACAGGCTGGTGCTCAATAAGTGCACCAGCCAGGGCTGAATAACTTTTGCATTTTGACACAAGGAAGTCAGGTGACTCATGAATGCAGTCACTGTTCTCCTGAGCAGTGTTGACGCTGCAGTGTGGGGCCCTGCCCTCTGGAAGCCACAACAATACAGCAGATGGGTCATGGTTGCCCCACGTGTAAGTCTTATTTATGTCAACTTCATGTTTGGAAGTCAAAGTTAAATTCAAAAACTGCAGTCCTTGAATCTCCAAATCTATCTTAAAATATGGACAGGTCAGTGTCTCTCTTTTTTTTTTTTAATTAATTTGAAGAGGCTTCATGGAGAAGTGAAATTTCAGGCAGATTAAAGTGATAAATGGGATGTTTCATAGGAATTCATATAATGTCTTAAACAATTAACTTCATTTAAACTCCTTACTTTACAAATTAGAAATTGAGACATAGATAGTTGATCAGAGCAAATGATTAGCCTCAGAACCAGAACAAAAACTCACCGTTCTTCAATTCCTCGACGGAATCGAATCTAATGAGGTGGACCTCATTTAGATATTTTCTGAGTAAATAAAATATTCCTTCCACTCCATATATACCCTTATCTTTTGTGGCAGGCAGTTTTAACTCGAGTCAAAACAGTTGCTATCCTTATTCACTGCTTTTCCTTTTTTTTTTCTTTCTTTTTACCAAATCAAAGACAAACACTATACAAAAACTATATCCAATTAAAATGTCTTGCAAAAACCAATTTACAAAGCAAGGAGGAATCTCTCTAGGGAAATTTATTTTACTTGATATACAAAAGTTAAATACAAGTAGGGTATCTGTGAGCCATTGACTAAGGAGATGTTATACCTAGAAACCACTATGGCTATTTCAAGCCCAGCAGGGCTCTGCTTTCATGTGCTACAAGCTCCCAGTGTGATTAGTCTTAAATTGAACTGTCAGTTTTAAAAGTCTGTTCTTTCTCACCCCTCTTCTGATTTTATTACTGTATCTTCCTAACTGTGTCTTTCATCTTTCTTGTTTTCTGTTCCTCTTTGTTCTAAGACCATCTTTCTCCTTACACAAGCAAGTCTTCCTCCTCTCCCTTTTCTTTTGGACTTGTGTGGCAACTTGAGTATTTTACTACTCGAGTTACTAAGTTACTACTCAAGCCACTTTAGTGCTGCAGTACTTTCTCCTTATCTTGCTTGAACTCTCACTGGACTGCATTCCTGTTCCAGGTCTCCTCCCAAACCTACCTGTTAATGCCTCATCTGAACCCACTCCACACACTCATCAAGCCGTCTTAAAGAGTACAAAAATACAGCAATGAATTGTAAGGAGGGTTCTTTTCAATGTTAAAAGTAAATATCTTTACATATTGCCAAGAAAACACCTACTTATTTCTAAACCAGCTGTTCTACAGTATTATCAGGGTCTTGTTTAATTTTTTAGTATTTTATTGATGCATTAAATTACTGAAAAGTCTGAATCGCTGTTCAAGAAACATGGTTCCATTGGTTTTTCCCAGTAAGATCACTACCCAAACTAAAATTAGTTTGTTTTCTCTCTTTCTCTCTGCCCCACCTCCCCCTCCCCTCTCCTTTCCTCTCTCCCTCCTCTTTCTCTCTCTTACTGAAGTCCACATAATAGCCTTGTAGCAGGAACAAATTGGAACGTCCCCGTATGCTGTGGTTCTCAACCCTGGCTGCTCATCAGAATCACCCAGAATGCTTTTTAAAGTTGGGAGTCCTGGGACTTAACCGTGAAATTGACTGAATTAAAACCTCTGAGGGTTGAATTCAGGGAGCTAGTTGTAAGAAAGTATCACACATGACACTGATATACGGCAGGATTGAGTCACATAGTTTATAATACACCATCTAAGGTGACCGGGGTGATTGTCACAGGAGGAATAGTCAGTTATCCATAGAGAAAAATGTAAATCTATTTACACGGCATCACCCATCACCCACCCACTTGCACAGTAAAACTATTTATTAGTATGACTGAAATTTCTCTCACACTTCATTCTTACAACCCATGGACCCTGTTGTTAACCCCCATTTCCCAGAAGGAGAAACTGCCTAGCATTACACATTTTTTCATAAAAACCAAATCTGTAAATTGGATTAAAATTTAACTTAAGAACATCTCTAAATTTAATGTGATTTAGATGAATTTAGACAAATTACATGTTCTAAAAATTAATAATTTGAGACCAGCTTATTAAAAAATTCAAAATACAACCTCTCTACTTGAATACCTAAAAAACCTGAGGTGACTGGTTACTTTTAAACATAAAGATTGCTCCTGGTTACTTTATTTCATTCTGTTTTCCCTGAACGCTGTCTCCTCATGTATCCTGAAGCACATTTTCAATTAGCTTAATCCCAATCCATGCTGGACTGAGGTAAGCGATTCGCCCTGCCTTTTGAAAATCACCTGCCCATCCACCAAAGACAAATGACTCCTTCAAGGCCAATGTAGTTTGTTCACCTCCATCTCTACTTCATTTCATGGCCCATTATTTACATGCTTAACAGCTGAAAAAAATGACAGAAATACCTCACATTATCTGAATACTTTCAGAAAATATATTAAGATAAAGGAGAGTTCACAGAAGATTTTTTTTACTGTGTTGCATTGTTTCTGCAAGGGCAATGCTTTTATGTCGGTAAACTTTATTTTTTTATATTTTTCTGCTTGATAATTTCAAACACAGGGAAATATGGTTTAGAGCTACTAACATGAAATGTTTACTGAATAGTTAAAAGTAATAATTAGATATTTGTGTATATATTATCCAAGGACTGTGTAGGGTGTTAATTGTTTCTTGTTGACAGTAATGAGTAAAAAACTGAATCTGAATGTGTTTGTATGTTTGTTTGTTTGCTTTTTAATTAAAGGGTGCCTGTTTTAGTTTTTCAGCATTTATGTGCACTTTGCAACAGTGGGGAGAATGGCCCAACGTCTCTAGAAGCATTAGTTAAATATAGAAAGAGAGTTTCCCCTTGAGGCCCAAGGCGCATTATTTTCCTTCTCTAGAGATCTTGGCACAAAAGGCTCATCTCAGTCTACAAAAGATTTATCATGACAGATAGAACATAAATGTCATGTGTACTTGTCAGGGCATTCATCTGCTCCCCAGTTCCAGGGTTACCTTCTAGTAATATACCCAATAACCTTTACCTATTAGACTATTTTTAAAAGCAACATTTGTGTGTGTGTAGAATTTATATATATATATCTGTAGAAGACACTCGAGGCTGAAAAATATTGCTATAATAAAACAAATGTTATAGAAAACAATTGAACATTGATTTTAGTTCATTAAATTTTCCACGAGTTTAAATTAAGGCAATGTTTAGCCAGGTCTGGGACTCACGTCTTCCTGCCGTGAACGTCTGATGTTTATGGTCTGGCTGCTGGGCAACCCAGTGGAGGTGCTGCGGTTAGTGTTGCTCTGAAGATCATGACAGGGGGGCAATAATGTTGCTCTGCTTTTATTAAAGATAGTTGACATGTAATGTTATACGAGTCTCAGGAGTACAACATAGTTACTTAACATTTGTTTATCTTACGAAGTGATCACCACAATACACCTAGGAATCATCTGTCATTATACAAAGTTAGTTCCAATACTTCATTCCCTATGCTGTACATTACATCCCAGTAACTTATTTATCTTGAAAATAGAAGTTTATGCCTCTTATTCCCATTCACATTCTGCACCTACCCCCCTAGCCCCTCCTCTATAACAACCATCAATTTGTTCACTGTAGCTATGAGTCTATTTTTGTTTTGCTTGTTCGTTTCCTTTTTTTAGATTTCATATATAAGTGAAATCATGTGGCATTTGTCCTTCTCTTTCTGATTTATTTCATTTAGCATAATGCCCTTTAGGTTCATCCATCTTGTCACAAAGGACAAGATTTCATTCTTTTTATGGCTGAGTAATATTCCATTTTATACACACACACACACACTCCCTTACACATCGCATAGTTTTTATCCATCCATCTATTGGTGGACACCTAGGTTGTTTCCATATCTTGGCTATTGTGAATAATGCTCCAATGAACATAGGGGTACATATATCTTTTCAGAGTATCGATTTTGATTTCTTTGGATAGTTACTCAGAATTACTGGGGCATATGGCACTTGTAGTTTTAGCTTTTTTCCACAGTGGCTGTACCAATCTGCATTTCCACCGACAGTGCAAGAAGGTTCTCTTTTCTCCATATCATCGCCAACACTTGTTTCTGATAATAGCCAATGGGACAGATGTGACGTGTACCTCACTGTGACTGTAATTTGCATTTCCCCAATGAGTAGTGATATTGAACATCTTTGTGTGTGTCTGTTGTCCAGATGTATGTCTTCTTCAGAAAATGTCTACTCAGATCCTCTGCTCATCTGTTAACCGATTTTTTTTATGTTGAATCATATGAGTTTTTAAATAAATTTTGTATATTACCCTCTTATCAGATACATCCCTTGTGAATATCTTCTCCCATTCAGTGGGGTGTTTTAAATGTTTTGTTAGTGGTTTTCTTCACAGTGCAAAACCTTTGCAGTTTTTAATGTCATCTCATTGGTTTGTTTTTGCTTTTGTTGTCTTTCCCTATAGAAATTTTAAAATAAAATTTCTTAGCTGAATCTAAAAGTTTACTGCCTATGCTTTCTTCTAGGATTTTAACGGTTTTAGGTCTTCCACGTAAGTCTTAAACCATTTTGAAGGTATTTTGTTTTGTTTTTATTTGTTTGTATATAGTGTAAGAAAGTGGTTCAGTTTCATTTTTTCTCATGTATCTGTTCAGTTTTCCCAGTATCATTTATAAAGAGACCGCCTTTTCCCCATTGTATATTTTTGCCTCCTTTGTGGTAGATTCATTGACCACATAAGCATGGGTTTATTTCTGGACTCTCTACCCTGTTCCATTAATCTGTGTGTCTGTTTTGTTCCAGTACTATACTGTTTTGATTATCATAGCTTTATAGTATAGTTTGATATCAGGTTGCATAATAACTCCAACTTTGTTTTTCTTTTTCAAGGGTGCTTTGGATATTTGGGGTCTTTTGCAGTTTCATAAAAATTTTAGGATTGTTTGTTCCATTTTGGAGAAAAATACCATTGTAATTTTGGTATGAATTGCATCAATATGAAGATTGCCTCATGTAGTATGAACATTTTAACATTAATTCTTACAATCTAAGAACATAGCTATCTGTCTATTCATGTTTATTTTTTAAATTCTATATTAATCTCTTGTAGTTTTCAGTGTAGAGCTATTTCAACTTCTTGCTTAAATTTATTCCTAGGTATTTTATTCATTTTTATGCAATTGTACATGGGATTGTTTTCTTAATTTCTCTTTCTGATAGTGTGTTAATCAGCTTTACAATAACCCACAGCCTTCAGACCAACTTCTGATAGTGTGTTGTTAGTATAAGAAGCAACTGTTTTTCTATTTTGATTTCATATCCTGCAGCTCTATTAATTTGTTTATTCTAATTGTTTTGATGGAATCTTTAGTATATTCTACATATAATATATCATCTACAAAAAGAGACTGTTTCCGTTCTTCCTTCCTTTCCTCCCTCCTTCCTTCCTTCCTTCCTTTTCTCCTTTCTTTCTTTCCCTTTCATTGCTTTTTCTTGTCGCATTGCCTGCCTTGGACTTCTAGTACTCAGTTGAATAAAACTCACACAAGTGGGCATACTTGTCTTGTTCCTGATCTTAGCAGAAAAGCCGTCAAGTTTTCACTGTTGAGCATGATGTCAGCTGTGGGTTTGTCTTATATGGTCTTTATTGTGTTGAGGTGTGTTCCCTCTATATCCACTTCATTGAGAGTTTTTATCATAAAAGATGTGGAATTTTATAAAAGCTTATTTGTGCCTATTAAGACAGTCATATGATTTTTATCCTTTGTGTTCATGTTGTGTGTCTTGCTGACTGATCTGTGTATAGTAAATGATCCTTGCATCCCTACAATAACCCTCCCTTGATTGTGATATGTGATCTTTTTTTTCTTTTGTTTTTCAAAAATATTTTATTTTCCAATTACAGTTTACACTCAATATTATTTTGTGTTAGTTTCAGGTATACAGCATAGTGGTAGACAATCATATGTTTACAAAGTGTTTCCCCCTGATATTCCTTGTACCTGTCACCATACATAGTTATTTCGATTATTGACGATATTCCTGTGCTGTACTTTACATCCCCATGACTAATTTGTAACTTCCAATATGTACTTCTCAATCACTTCTCCTTTTTCACCCAGTCTCCCAACACCCCCATCATCCTCACTTCTGGCGAATATTGGTCATGATCCTTTTAATATGTTGTTGAATTTTGTTTTATGATATTTTGTTGAGAATTTTTGCATCTAGTCATATGTTCATCAGGGATATTGACCTGTAATTTCTTTTTGTAGTGTCTTTAGCTACTTTTAACATCAGGGCAATGCTGGCCTAAAAGACTAGTTTGAAAGTGTTGTTTCCTCTTCACATCTTGGAATCATTTGAGGAGGATAGGTGTTCTTTAATTGTTTAGTAGAATTAGCCTGTGAATCCATCTGGTCTGGACTTTGTTGGAAGTTTTTTTTCTTTTCCATTAATTATTCAATTTCATTACTGGTAACAGTCTGTTCATATTTTCTGTTTCTTCTTGATTCAGTCTTAGAAAATTGTATATTTCTAGATTATTATTCATTTTTTCCAGATTGCTCAATTCATTGGCATATAATTGTTCACAGTGTTCTTTTATGGTCCTTTGTATTTCTGGATGTCAGTTTTAACTTCTCTCTCATTTCTGATTTTATTTGAGCCCTCTTTTTTTTCTTAATGAGTCTCACTAAAGGTTTATCAATTTTGTCTACATTTTAAAGAACCTGCTTTTAGTTTCATTAGTTTTTTCTATTGTGTTTTAGTCTCTATTTCATTTATTTACATTCCTATCTTATTTCCTTTCTTCTACTCACTTTGGGCCTTGTTTGTTCTATTTATAGGTCCTTTAAGTAAAAGATTAGAGTGCTTATTTGAGGTTTTTCTTTGTTCATTTCTTGAGGTAGGCCTATATCACTATAAACTTCCCTCTTAGAACTGCTTTTGCCATGTCCCATAGATTCTGGAATGTTGTGTTTTCATTTTTATTTGTCTCAAGGTATTTTTTACTTCATCTTATAATTTTTTCATTGACTCATTGCTTGTTTAGCAGCATGGTGTTCAGACTTCATATGTTTGTGTTTTTTCTAGTTTTTTTCTTGTATTTGATTTTTAGTTTCATACCATTGTGGTTGAAAAGATGCTTGATGTGATTTCAATCTTCTTAAATTTGTTGAGACTTGTTTTGTGGCCTAACATGTGGTCTATTCTGGAGAATATTTCATGTACACTTGAAAAAATTATGTTTTATGCTGTTTTTTGGATGGAATATATATGTTTTTTCATCTACTTTTATGTGTCTTTTAAGGTTAATCTTTTCTTTTTGATTTTCTGTCTGGATGCTCTATTCACTGATGCAAGTGGGGTTTAAAGTCCCTCACACTATTATTGTATTACTATCAATATCTCCCTTTATGTCAGTTAATATTTGCTTTATATGTTTAGGTGGTCCTATATTGGGTACATAGATGTTTGCAAGTGTTAAATCCTACTATGGGATTGATCCCTTTATCATTATGTAACTCTCTTCTGTGTTTCTCCTTACAGTCTTGTTTTAAAGTTTATTTTGTCTGGTATCAGTATTGCTAACCCAACTTTCTTTTGTTTTCATTTGCATGAATGTGTATTTTCCCATCCTTCACTTTCAGTTTGTGTGTGTCTTCAGGTCTGAAGCTTCTCTTGTAGGCCTCGTATTTAAGGGTCTTGCTTTTGTATCTCATGTGGTTCACGTGAGATTTATATACAACCTATGAATATAACACTATTTAAGTTGATAGTTGCTTAAGAATGAACACATTCTGAAAGCACTATAAGTTTCTTCCCTACCCCCATATTTTGTGTTTTTCACATCATATTGTACATATTTGTGTGTCTGTGTTCCTGAACTAATTGTTGTTTATATATATGAATCTACTAGTTTTTCTTTTACCCTTTATACTAGCTTTATAAGTGATTGATTTATTCTGCCTCTACTATTTTGCTGTACCAGTGAGAATTTTTATTTCTTATATATTGTAATTTCTACATTTGGCCTTTTCTGCTTAAAGAAGTCTCTTTAATACTTCTTACAATGCTAATATAGTAGTAATGAACTGTTTTAGTTTTTGCTTGTCTGGGAAACTCCTTATCTTTCCTACAATTCTGAATGTTAACCTTGCTGGATAGAGTATGCTTGATTGTAGTTTTTCCATTCATCACTTTGAATATATTTTGCTACCCCCTTCTAGCTTGCAAATTTCCACAGAAAGATCAGCTGATAATCTTATGTGCGTTCCCTTATATTTATGTAAATTGATTTGTCCTCTTGCCACTTTTAAGATTCTCCCCTTATCTTTAACTTTCGCCATTTTAATAACAATGTGTCATTTTGTGGGACTCTTTGTTTCGTACTCTCTGTTCTTCCTGGACTTCTATGTCTGTTTCTTTAATCAGGTTACAGAATTTTTCAGCTACTATTTTTTTAAGTAAGTTTTCTGTCCCTTTCTCTCTTCTTCTTTTTCTGGAACTCCTATAATACAAATGTTAGTATGTTTTGGTATTGTCCCAAAGGTTCCTTATACTCTTCTCATTTTTAATTTGTTTGATTGTTTACCTTTTTGCCATTATGATTGGGAGATTTCCCTCCCCTGTCTTCTAATTTGCTGATCTATTCTTCTGCATCATCCAACCCATGGTTGATTCTCTTTAGTGTAATTTTTCATTTCAGCTATTGTATTCTTAAGTTCTGATTAGTGCTTTTTATATTTCCCACCTCTTTGTCAAAGTTCTCTCTGTGTTCATCTATACTTCCCTTGAGTTCGGTAAATATTCTTATGTTCGTTACCTTGAACTATTTATATGGTAGATTGCTTATTTCCATTTCCTTTAGTTCTGTATCTAGGCCTTTCTCTTGTTCTTTCATTAAAACATACTCCTTTGTCTCCTCATTTTACCTAAGTCTCTGTGTTTGATTCTATATATTGGGTAAATTACCTGCATCTTGTGGTGTTGAAAGTGTGGCCTTAGGTGAAAGGTGTTCTGTGGGGCTCAGTGGTGCAATCCCCCCTGCTCAATAGAGCTGGGTGCTGCAGGGGGTCTCCTCTATGGGCTGCATGAACTCTCCTGTTGTTGTTGTGCCGCAGCTATTTTGGGTGTGCTGATGAACAGGCTTCTCTCTGTGCTGGCTGTGTGGGAGGCCTGGCTGCCAGTGCTGCCGGTACACTGAAGTGCATGTCTTGTATCTGACCCCCTGACATGGCTCTGTGTGAGACCCAGGCGTGGCAGCTGTGGGCATGCCGATGGGATGCACTGGCTCTCAGCCTGGCTGGCAGCAAGGCCCAGCGTGGCAGCTGTGGGCATACTGATGCGTAGCCCAGGCTTCTGGTGTGGGTGGCTATGAGGCCAGCCTCTACTGTTTTGGGTGTGCTGGTATGTGGGGGCTCATACCCTTGCAGTGGGGAGTCACTTTGGAGGGGCTTCAAGGCCACTCATGGCCTCCTGCTGTGTCCCCAGGGGCGGCACCTGCCTTGATGTGGCTCTCAGGCCATGACGTGGGTGCTGGGGGTAGTTCATTCTCTTTGGGAGGCTCTCATGTATGCTGACCAGCATGTGCAGGTTGGGCCGTGTGAGTCCTCAGAGGAACTGGCACCTGCTAGTGTGAGGCCAGCTAAATGGAAGAAGATCAAATCAAACCAAACCAAAAGAAAATGATGCCCGCCAGTCCTTCTAGCCCCAGAGAAATCTCTGCCAGATCCCTGCACCTCTGATACATACTCCAAAATCAGCTAATATATCTGCTTTGCATATAACCCGATGCTTTTCAGACTCATACATCTACACTAAGACTCAGAGTATGTAAGTTTGTGTGTGGGTTCTTTAAGAGTAGTTTCGGTTTCCTACAGACTCCAGCTCCCCTGGATGTAGGCATCACTGGTCCTCAAAACCAGATGTTGTATGAGCTCTTCTTCCTGGTGCTGGTGCCAGGCCCCTGGGCTGGGACGCCTGATGCAGTTCCAGGACCTTCAGCATCAAAGAGGATCTGCTGCTATAAAATTCCTCTTGCCTGGGAGACCAAGGCCGTGGGGCCTGACAAGGCTATGTCTCTGCCCCTCCTGTCTCAGTGTGGCTTTTCTTTATTTCCTCAGTTGCAGAGAATCTGTTCCCTCGTCCTCAGGTTGTTCACAGAGATAATTACTCTACATGTACAGTTGACCCTTGAACAATAATGTTTAGATCTGCATAGGTCCACGTACACCCAGTTTATTTTCAGCTGACGCACACATATCCAACCTGACTTGTTGAAGGGTCAACTGGCAGTTGGGAATCTGCATATGTGAAATGCTGACTTAGTTATATGCAGATTTTTGGCTGTGTGGGGTAGTCCATGCTTGTAGCCCCTCTGTTGTTCAAGAGTCAACTGCGTTTCTAGTTTCGGTGTGGGAACAGGTGAGTCGAGGCACTCCCTACTCCACCATCTTGACTGGAAGTCCGTGATGTTACTTTTATATATGTTGAGTAATCAATAAATTCACATTTCCTATCAATGTGTGTCTCTGGTCTATTGTAAAATACTCATAACTGCAGAATATATCTTTTTAATCAGAAATCATACTCAACTCAAAAATATTTTATCACAATTTGTAAACTATGAAGATTTGAAAAAATTTTAACTGACCTTGGAAAGCATTTAGAATGTTTTTTAGAGTTATGTGTAGTTATATTATTTTTTCCAACTTTACAAATATTATGAAGAGTAACAATCAGGCAATAAGGATTTGAATAGTATTATAATATTTAGATATGTAAATATGGAGATTTGTCAGATAATTTTTCCAGTATTTTTTATAATGGGCAATTACAATTTTTATAAGTTTTTGTAATGTGTCATTATAACCTTAAAATCCAAGTTTATAATGAAATTATTTGAAAGGCAAGAATGACCATATCTTATTTTCTTCACCCTTATTATTGAATTTGAGTACTTTCAAAAAGCCTGCTTCTTTTTGGATACGTAGGAAGTCAAAGTCAGGCCTGAAGTGTTACACTAAACAATTATGACATTCTGGCCAGTTGGATTTATTGCTTTTCCTATTAGACTTCTCTCTAAGCAATCACTGTTTTGACAGGATGACCCCCA
This sequence comes from Desmodus rotundus, assembly GCF_022682495.2. NCBI lineage: Eukaryota > Metazoa > Chordata > Mammalia > Chiroptera > Phyllostomidae > Desmodus > Desmodus rotundus. The sequence goes on from NC_071397.1 coordinate 28,548,252, forward strand.
GTAACATTTCAAGGCAGCCATAGGGCTGACCGGCTTTCATCCTTCCAGGGCAATGTGGGTGCCCACACACAAATATTGACACGTCCTGTCCTGGGGGCCCACGCCCTTTATGCCTCAGGCTTTAAGTCCCCTTGTTCTCAGCTTGAAAGTGGTTTGTTGGATAGAAAGTTCATATTGATTTTTAAGCAATCAATACAGTGATTTAACTTTGCTCTTCTGACATGCATGATTTCTCTCTGTTCATTACAGATAAGCCTCTTCTCATCTTAACTTTAGCATTACTCTTCCTGTTCCCCACTTCTAAAAGAGAATGGCAGGACTAGGGCATGCTAGTTAACAGAGCACTTTGCAAAGACTTAAAGGGCAGAATGATGGGGCATCACTGAAGCTCTGTCTGGGCTGGATGTTTTCCTCTCTAATATGAGACGAACAGGTAATCATGAAGGTTCTTTTTGGTTCAGATGTTCACCTGTACAGTTTGTTTAATACTCCTACTACTCCTACTACTCCTACTCCTACTACTTATAATCATCATTATTATCATAAATATTGTTATATGCCCATTATTTATTGAGCATTTACTTTCTGCAACACATTATCCTAAGCATATTATATAACTCCTAACATTTACCCCTCAAACAGTCCATAAAATATGTTTTTATTTTCCCCACTTTAGAAATGAGGCAGCTGAAAACTACAAATATAACCTACCTTGCCCAAGTTCACATGCTAGTTCAAGGTAGAACCAAGGATTAAACTTAGACTTGTCTATTTTTTTAAAGACTTTATTTATTTACTTTTTAGAGAGGGGAAGGAAGAGAGAAAGAGAGGGAGAAAAATATCAGTGTGTGGTTGCCTCTCCAGGCCCCCAACTAGGGATCCGGCCCGCAACCCAGACATGTGCCCTAGACTGGGAATCGAACCAGTGACTCACCGGCCAGTACTCAACCACTGAGCCACAACAGCCAGGTCCAGATTTGTCTATTTGAGAAACAACATTCTTAGCTACAACAAAATACAGAGGTGTTTATTAGAATAGAAAGGAAAATGAGGTATTAATAACTATTCTTTGAATATAGGTATTCCTTGAGAATTCATTTGAAGAAGAAAAAAACATTTAAAATATAGGCCTTTGAAAATGTTTTAAATGTAAAAAGTTCATATTAAAGTAATTCTCCTGTAATTTGAACTGTGCTGACATGTAGATTTTGACCAAGCAGTTTATACTTATAACTGTGCATTCACAAGTAGTTATATTTCAAGTGGTCCTCCTTAATCAGAATTTGAATTGCATAAATGTGTATCTATCAAGTAATTTGTATTTCTTTAGTTAATATTAGCCTCGGTAGTTCTAAAAGAGTTAATACTAGCACTAAATCATTTGAATTTCAAACCAAATCCAGGAATATCGTGACTGCTGTACCCACAGAAATAATAATTCTGTAGTGTCATACGATTTCATAGGTAAGGACAAAGAAGTGGTCCAAGAAGGCAAATTTGTATTATAATGTTTCATTTAGTTAGTATAGCATACTCTGAGTTCTTTAGGTTTATTAAATAGAATTGCCTGTATAATAACTTCCTTTTGAAATTTAAAAGTAAATGAAGTGTTGTAGGAGCTCTATTATATTTTACTGTCCTGCAGAATCCTCCTTTCGCCAAATATGAGGGGGGGGGAAACATGTGTAGTATTAACACACTAGCAAAAACTGTAAAATTAAGGATCTGAGAAAAACTGTAGTAATTAATGGACAGTTTTCTGTAACACAGAGGTATAGAGTACAATGCATCTCACCTCTGTGCCTGGGCTCATCCGAGTCGCGTGCATGGGTACGGCAGTTTTGGGAGTGTGTGATGGGTTTGTTATACTTAAGGAGCCTGGTTCTTCCACCAGGGCTGACATTTTAATATTAGACTTCCAGCAGTGAATTCTTGTCAGAGACGGATTTTAGATTGCCGGGCTTTCCATGATTACTGCTTTTGGTACATAATGTCAAGCACATTCATCAGTTATGAATTAATTGTAAATGGGCCTGGTGTTGGTAACACAGCAACAGGAAGAAAGGCTGACACAGAGATCAGCCTGGGGATTTGGAAACTTCCTCTGCTCTTTGTAAACACCAGTTCTTACTTGACCAGTGCCTTTCATGCAAACTTTGGAAAGCTTAGTTTCATGAGTTACCATATGGCATGATTAAAATAGAATCATAAATATTTTTTAATAATAAGATGGACCAGTCTGTAAGATTTCAACATTGAGAAAAGTAAATAAGGCTTCATATGGTTTTGAAAGAATCTTTAAGTGTAATCGAATTATTCTTTTAAGGAAAATAGAGCTGATTGCAAACATTCCCCTGAGAAGGAGACAAAGCAGGGAGGGACTCAGGAAAACCCCAATCCAGTAGTCGAAGTAATTGAGTCAATTAAAGTTTAGTAACAATTTGAACCATAAGCTGGAATTATATTGCAAACCACATGGCAAAAACAGACATGGACTCAAATTCTACTCACTGTCCCACAGTTTGGTTAAGAAGGACACTTTTGGATGTGAGGGCTATCTGGCTGCGACATCGGTCACCCCATTGATACCCAGGGTTGATTTGGCTGATCTGGCTGTCTAGGCGGATGTCCCCTTCCTCCCTCACTGATCCATGTGCGTCCCTCCTGAAGCTGTGCGCTCAGTGGAAGAGGATGACCTTCCCAACTAGAGGAGAGGACCGGTCTTCGGTCAAGGGTACACGAGTAGCTGCACTCCCCTGCTAGACCTCCAAACAAGCTCTCAAGAATGACACTTTCCCCAGCTTCATTTGAAACAGTGCACAGATTTAAATCAGCAAACTGTATAGATTTAAGTTGATTTTGTAAATATTTTTATTTTTGTTTTTATACTGTCTTTATAGTGCATGCAACTAATATTTTTAAATGGAAAAATTTACATACAGTAAGCATTTTTCAGGCAAACCAGTGAACCGGCCAACATTTTCTTCATTGGTTTTAGATCGGTTGACAATACTCTCCGTGAAGAGATCAGTTGCCATGAAGGTATGCGTAATTTGCATTAAATCCGAGAAGCTACAAATTGTGGCTTCAGTAGAATTCCCCTGTAGTGTTCTTGTAAAAACTAGAAGAGCATTCTCTACATATAGGAGGGATTAACTGTGAAAACATGTAAATATGAAATAAAACTGACTAATCAGGAAAACAGAACCATAGTTACCATGGTGTTTAGGATGGTGGCTATCACAGGTTAAGGGGGTCAAGGGGATTGGCAAAGGACCAGATGGCTATATATAAGGTGTTTTCAAGGTTCTGTCTTTGGTGTTGGGTACCGGGTCATGGGTGCATATCACATTATTAACACATCAGTGAATGAATAGATCAATGACTGAGAAATGAGATGCACAGATCAGTGATGAGACTGATTCATAGATCAGAGATTAAAATTAAACCAATACTGTAAACTTGAGGTCTGAAATATAAAAATAAATTTAAAAAAATATGTTCATCTACATTATTTTTGTTTACCAATAATATTTTGGGTAATGGGTAAATCAATAAGAAAACATCAAACTTCCTTGGATTATTATGTAGCATTTTTTTCCTGAATTTAGTTTTCTATTTGCAGCTAAAACATCATATAAAACATATTATTTGTTTCAAGTCAAAACGTAAACATTGTCTCCCTCCTCCTCCCTCCCTCCCTCCCCACTCCCCCTGGCTGCGCTCTTGCTGTCTGTGCTGTCTGCGTCACTGGCGCTTGAAAGCTCCTGCAAAGTCAGACACAGACGTGCATCCTTTCAGTAACAGGATGAAGTATTGTCACTGAGATTTCAGATTAATCCGGAAGACTTTTTATTTTGGCCCTGGTTTTTACCTTTCACTTTCTTAGATATGAGTTCATTCCTCACTTAGTAAGTATAGCATATTAAGAAAATCTGAATCTTTCCTTGCTTATGAGCAAAACTGCAATGCACAAGGTACCAATTTTTATTGTCGCATATACCACACATCTCTACTTATCTGAAAGGGAAAAAGTAGCTCACACACACACAAAAATTTGAGCAAATTAAGAATGGATATAATTGAGAAAAGAAGAAAAAAATAAAACAAAAAGCAAGGATGTATACACACACGCACACACACACACACACACATCCTGGCCAATAGACAGGTATAGGAAAACGTGGTCTGAGGAGTTGTAGGGCCTTGGCTGGGTATCCTAGGTGGTTGGAGTGTTGTCCCAATGTCCCGAGGTTGTGTGTCTGACTTTGAAGCAGGGTGCAGCCAAGAGGAGGGCCCCAAGAAGGCATTTGTAATGGGGTCCCGAGCTCAAGGTGTCCAGGAAATATTAGAAAAATGTATGTAGGATGTCCTCAGCCCCACAAGCCTGAGCCAGGGGGGATGGGACCCATGGAACAGGGCCATTCAGAGCTGTTTTGGGTAGCAAGAGCTTTGCAGCTAACCCCTGGCACAGTCATTTAACATATCTATAACCTTTAACTGGTTTCATAGATATGTTAAATATCTGTGGCCCTGCTTTGAGCCAGGGAGATGGGAGTGACTTCCACCCAAGATGGGTCTGGGAAGCAACTCCCCCTGGTTACAGGGCCTGTGGGAGAGCTTGGAGATGATTGGCTCCATGCCATGGGGCCACACCTGCCCAGACTTACTATGGCAGCTCAGAAAAGCTGGAAGAATACGAGGATGCTGGCAGGTGTAGCTGACTGTAGGAGGAGTCAGTAATGGGGCCGCAAAGGAAGATGGGCACTGGGATTTAAAACCTAGGCCCGGCAGCCCTAGGGAGAGTACCAGGAGGTTCTGAGGGAAAAGGAAGAGGTCCATGTGGTTCTGAAGTAAAAGAGGAGTAGACCACGCGGCTCTGAAGTGAATAGGAGGGCCACGAGGATCTGGAGTAAATAGGAAGGACCATGCGGTTCTGAAAGGAAAGGAAGAGGACCACGAGGTTTTGGAGTGCTTCTTTTTGCCACGCAGCTTAGGTAGTAGGAGAGACTTTGCCGGGAAGAAAAGGGGAGAGAGGACTCTTGCTGGTGGGCCATGAGAAGGTGCCACATGGTTTTGGATTAACTGGAGATTGCAGCAGCCACACAGCTGATGGTGCCGGGAGCCTGAATCACGGACTTCTACTTCTTTTCCTGAGATTCGGTACCCAGGACTGGGCACAGGGAGAGGGAAGGACTGTGCATCTGTGGGTATTCTAGAGGACTTTAGTATCTTAATGAAGACATTAAGTCATTACTCTAAGTTTGTGTAACTTTTAAATAAACAATTCCTTTCCTTTTCACCAGTCTCTGGCATTGAGAGACTTCTTTCCTCTGGCGGCGGGCATTGCGAACCTAGCAGGTGGGCGTGGGAGGGGAGGAACTTCCAGAGACAGAAAGGGGGGATCCTTTCTGTAATAATTTATCGTGAACCACCCCCTGCCTTGCTCTGTAACAACTTCCAGTCGTGAAACACACAAGAAGCAACAAATGCATAAATGAGTGGAACAACAATCTCAACATCTATCTCTCCCTCTCTCCCTCCCCCCTCCCCTGCCTTCTCTCTCTCTCTCTCTCTCTCTCTCTCTCAAATCAGCAAATAGTTGTAGAAATTCCCAGCTGAATTTGGAGTGTGTCCTGATGTTTATTGTTGTAGTTCTCCCTTCTTTCAGGGGTTAGGGGTGGTGAGACAAATGGATTTCAGTCCCTGCCCTGGAGAACAGACAGGTCAGCAGACAATTGGGACACAGTGTGGTTATAGTCTATCTTATGAGAAAAGACAGGAAATAATTCTGCACAGCCAAAGTGAGAATGTGAGGAAGTTAGAGAAAGCTCCACAGAGGACATGGAATTGGAAGAGAAGTTGATGCATAAACAGGAATTTGCCCACGAAGAGAGAGAGAACGGGGTGGACAATAACTAGCATTGCAGTATAACTTTAACACAGAATATATTGAAAGGAAGGAGGGAAGCTGAAAGTCAGTTGAGATGAACTTCAAATTTATTGGGAAAGATGTTGAAGGAAATTATATTTTAGAAAAACAAAAGTTGACTACAGTGGGTGGGATGAATTAGAATAAGGAGAGACTGGAAGTGGGGGAACGAAGCAGAAGCCTGTTACAACAGGTAGGAGATTGAGTCCAGAAAGAGACTGATGATTTTAGGGAGAAGAGGGGCAGATTTTGCACCAGACCAGTACTCTCACCTGTTCCCCCAAATCTAGCATGATCTGAAAGCACAATAAATAATTTTTGAGTTATTCTATGAGTCTGAGTTTTGTCTTCTATTTTATATTCCTAACTATTTGCTTTATTACCATTTTTTAAAATATTTCCATAAAAACCTCCTTCTATGAGTGTTAGGTCCAGTGGGGTTTGCTAATGGAAGTCTATGTTTGCATATGCAAATGCATGTATATTCTGTTCTCCCCTGGAGAAGAAAAAGAGGCCACTTAGAATAGCAATTTTATTGACTACTTATAGCAGGGGGGAAATAAATGCATAGAATATGGAAAAATGTAAAATTTAGTTCCAAGTGGATTGCCTTATAAACCTGGAAATACTTTTGCATTGCCTGTTTGTAGCCCTCAAAAACTCGAAAACTTGTCAGCAGTTAGAGCTGGTGAGTAGAAGGTAGAATCAAGCTGTGAACTAGGATTAGGAACTGTGAGAATTAAAAGCACTTTCTCACCTTGGTTTTGGTCATTTTCTCTGTAGGTTCGCCTTGGAAAAGTTTACTATCTAAACACTTAAAAATAATGTGGCAGCTTTCAAGTTTCTTCGGGTGACTTTATAAAGTCCTTCATGCTGAGGAAAACAAGGCACCCTGAGTAATGGAGGAAGGTTCACACGGACTCAGGTGCAGTGTTTCCACTGCTGCTGGTGGGGGAGGAGGGGCTGTGGTCTGTGAACCTTATCTGCGTATGGACTATGACTGGGAAAAAGTGCGACACTAGGAGTGAACTCTCATTAGTCACCAGCCACCTGAAACATAGGTGCTGCATTGAACTGGAATGGGAGGGATGTCTCCGCATGCAAGGGGACTGTACGGGCGCGGGTGGAGGAGGGTCGGGGGCAAAGAATGTGAATAGAGACATCCCACGTCAACACATCTCTTTTTAAACCTAACAGGAACCAAAATGGGCACTTTGAGCAAAACAAGGTCAAGGAGATGAAAAGATTACCCATACATCAAAGTATTCATTGTTGCGAGCTGCACTTTAAAATATCTGAGAAGGAAAAACCAGAAATCAATGTTGGCTATGCTGGTACACAAACCTGTCACCTCTGGGAAATCTCTTTAGGTTCTAAGCCAAACCAATTTTGTGAGTTTTACCTTTCAATCCCCAGGTCACAAATAGCGAGACATTTTTACCTGACTTGCAGTGTTCATGCCAAAAAGCAAAGACCTTGAGAGTTCATTACAGAAGCAGCGTGCTGTGGTGCGGGAGAGAACGTGTGTGGAGATAGAGGCTATCATTCACGGGGGTAGTTGCATTTCTTTTTTTTTTATTCTAGATAAAGTAAAAAGTTAAGTCCAGTTGGACAGATGAGGCTGCACTCTGAAAGAAGTCAGTCAGATAACAAAGGTGCTTAAAAGTCCTTCTCACATCCTCTCTGCATCTGCTTCTTATTGAAGGAGGGTGTGAGCAGAGCAGCAATAAAACGTCAGTGAGACTCTTGCCCAAGGAATGAAATCAAGTCTTAGACATGTACCAGTGGATTGCTTATGTTCCCCCACCTCATCTCATTCCTTTAGCATTCTTCATCTGGTGGGCTCTATTATAAACTATTATCCAGTCCTCCTTGGTGTGGAGGAAATTGTTTTTCTTGACAGGGAAGATAGAGGGAAAATATTTAGAGCAAACACTCTGGGACACCACGGATTTCCTGAGAGTGAACAGCCTATACTTCTCGTGTGCTTCTCAGTTCTGCCATGTAGGCCGGGAACGCTGGAGCACGGAGACCTGACTAATGCTGCCTCTTTCCAGAATCTCACAGACAGCCGCTAAATTGAACAGATTGAATTTCTTGTGCAAAATCTCAAAGTCTCACACTTTGGGCTGTTACCACTTTATAGTTTCCTCTTCCATCTCTACTTCAACTGAAATTCTTTGGGGAAAAATGTTCACAAGCCTAAGATTTGCATGTTTTAAAAAAATAGGAAGGGAGGGAGATAAGGAGGAAGAAATATATTAGTAGTTATAATTTCTCATTGACTTAGAAATCCCAGCTCTAGCGTCTACGTAAGACCTTCTTTTTAACTTCTTTTTTAGTAAGGGAGGAATAACTATAACTGAGATTGTATTATGTATGATCCAGGTACCACTGTGAAATATATTCAGAAAAAATTGTCCTATAAAATACATGAGATGACCCATTCCTGCATAAGCTTTCAGTACATTTTGGTTAAAGAACACCCGTAAAATAAAAACGATAGTTATTTGTCAGACAACACCCGGGGCCAAGTGTAATATTTCTCAGTGCATGCAATTATAGGAAAATATTTATAGTGACCTCTGAGTATTTTGAGGTTAATGGAATGATTTCTCCTGAGTTTTAAGGGCTAGTACTTTCTGGAGGAAATTAAAATCCATCAAAAATAAGACAACCATCATATTCAAACATATGTACTATCAGGTTTCTCTTAGTGTCATTTCACCAAACCCAAGTAAGTCCTGGCCATTTTTCCTTTAACCGTAATTGCAGCATCCCCCATGGTAATGAAGCATTAATTGTGGCTCTTTGCATGTTGCTAAATGGAATAAAATAATAATACTTTCACTTCATTCAAATTTGGCATAAACACTGGGCTTTCCCACAAGGTATATGTATATATGTATATACCTTATATGTATATAAGGTATATGGGGCTTATATATATATATAAGATATACACACACACATATACACATATACACACACACACACACTCCTTATATATATAAGCCCTGTATGTATATATATATATATATATATATATATATATATATATATATATATGGACAGGACTATAGAAACAAAAACAAAGTGATGAATTACAGGGAAGGTTCTCCTGGATTTCTACAGCATCTGGAATTTACCCTATTTCTGTGAAATGTCTTCATTTATGCTTAGGAAGAGGAAGTAGACACTGTTGGGAAGAGGAAAATAGGAATCATTTAAACTACATTCACAAATGACTATAAATATCTAGATATTAACAAAGGGCCAAATGGAGGAGAAGAAGTTGAGATAAGCAGTTTATAAGTTCAGGCTGTGGTCAGGCGACATTCCAGGAGTTTGGAATAAAGCAACCTCTCAAGCCTAAGTCATTTCAAATCTGAATCGGTATAAACTAAACAACACCCCAGGGCAGGTGGGGAGGAAAAAGTCCCTGTGAGAGAAAGATGCTCAAATAAATACCTGTCAAAAATTTTTTTTAAATAAACACTTACAGTATTATGTGAAGGGCTTCTAGTTTTAACCCTTCTGCTTCTGGGGCCCAGGAGAGGGCTTTACTTTTTATGAGCCACCAGTGGAGGATCTAGGGGCTTTCCTCAGAAAGATAAATTGACAAGATACAGATGGTTTGATTTGGCTTGCCTCACTGCTTTTCCCCTCGTAGCTTGTCAGCCAAAGGACCTTCTGGTTTTATGGAGCCTACTTATTTATAGGATGCTTTATAAACACAAAAGCATTCCTGTAGCCTTAAATCCCCATTCTATGCACTTACCCAAGAATGGATTTTGCAACACTGCACTACCCCAGTCACCACCACCCCATGCATGGGCAGAGGGGCCTGTTACACTTCCTTCCACATGCGTTCAGCGCACACACATTTGATACACTGGTAAACACAGGGTACCAGACCATGTGAAGTAGCCACGGAGCTGGCACAACTCAAGGAGGAGCTGTGGACTTGTGGAGTAAGCATTTCCAAAGGACTTCACGGGGTTTTGCAGCTGTCACCTCATAAACTGCCACAGTGGCAGCTTTCAGGCTCCATCATTAGCTGTATTTTAAACTTGAGATTTGCTACTAATGATTTCTATAGAGCTGATTCTCCTCTCACCCCCCAATTATTACCACCCCTCATTGCTGTCGCTAGGAAACAGAAGAAATGGCGGTTAAGAGTCCAAGCCAAGAGTATGGCTCCCTGGCTGGACAACCTGCTTAGCAAGGTTATTTAGTCACTTTTGCTTTCGTTTCAGAATCTGTCGAATGGAGGCAATAATAGCACCAACTCATACTGTTGTCATAAGTACCATGAAATAGTACCAATACAGTGCTTAGAATGGTATCTAGCTCATGTCAAGAACTTGATGGATGGTTACTGTGATTGTTATTGTTGTCCCATTATTGCATCATACACCAAAAACAATGTTATATCCTTGGAGACTTTCATGCTGCTTTATGCTAGCACACTCCTTCGCTCACAAGGTGTCTTTTTTTTAAAAAAAATGATGCTTTATAAACAGGTTTTGGAGGGAAAATAAGATGGTTTTTCAAAGAATATGGCTTTTAGATTCATTACCACTTGCACAGAATTCCAATGTCGGTGTATATAGAGACATAGTAAGAAAAATGGGCTGGTCTTTAGCATTTTCTATACCATGGAGCATCCTGGAAAATCTTTTCATCTATTTCTATATATAATAAAAGTATTCAGACATTATAATCAGTTACTTGAGAAAACAAGAAATAGTTTGCTATAACTTTTTTTTTATTTCATCCAAGCATTAAAAAGGTTAATCTCCATAGGTTTTAATTTAGTGAAATCAGTATATCCCTTAGGCCTCACAGCAGTAGGGTACTAGTGAGGAATTAATTTGGTATACAATTGATGTATTAGAATTCTTCTATTATCTCCTAAACTGCTTCCTGCTCACTGTTTGATACCTTACACTTCTCTCTCCACTTGCCCAATCTGTTCTTTGATGTGCAACATTGATAGCAAATCATAAGCATAAATTTGACAATTCTACATTAACTTTCCTGCATCTATAATTTTTTTGGACCTAAGACATGACGACCAGGCTTACTAAGACATTAGGAAACGTTTATTCACTGTCTGCTCTAAGAACCAAGCCAGTATCCTGGTGAAGGGTGTGGACTCCAGGTTCAGTCTCCTGTGCCTTCGATTTTCTATTGTATCTGATTTGGCCTCAATCTCCTCTTCTGTAAAAGATGAGTAATAACACTGTCTGTCTTCAAGGGTTATTTGAAGACTAAAGATATAAAATAAAAGATACATGAAATACTTAGAAGTCCCTGGCATAGGGAGAAATGCTTATGATATTTAAACTATCATGAATGTCTCATTTAGATATGATGCAGAAATAAGGAACTTCATGGAATCTTGGAAAAGAACATGAAAGCAATGTTCTGTTCTCCACATCCTTGGAATAAAAATTCTATTCCAAGAACTCAATTCTCACTTCCTTTCCTTTTTTTCTCAATACCTCACATGGCACTTAAAAATATATGTGCTTATCTAGCTGTTTCTTAAATAATGCCTTCTTCCCCACATTTAAAAATTTACTCTAGCTGATTCTGATTTACCAGATATTAGTTATACATATTTTATACCCCTCAGAAGGGGTAATTTTACAAATTTTTTTAGAAATATGCTTTATTCTGACATTACCGATTTCAAGGTTAATACCTGCTGGCTTAACCATCCAGTAAAAATGTGAACCTCTTTGGGCCTAATCATAAAATCTTGATCTCTATAGAATCCAGCCCTTTTAAGGAGAGATGCTAAGTTCTCCTTCCCCTAGAAATTAATGAGGGAGCCAAGGAGAGAATGGGAAGAACCTGTTCAGTTGAATTAAATGGAAACTACTTTTGCATTTCATCTTTTCACATTAGGCAGCCAGTACTCCCTCTTTGTATCTTGTCTCTTCAACAAAACCTCTAAGGAGGAAAAAAATACATTAGAGAAAAGCCTCCTGCTTTAATCTGCTGTAGTCATCTGCTTCCCACGGTTGTGCTCCTTGGTTTCTGGCCGGGCTCCCCACGGATACATGAGACTCATTCCTGGGAGAAAAGCTGACAGCCAGAGCAGGGAGGAGGGGCAGGACAGTGGGACTTTTAAAAATATATGTGCTTGTCCTGGGTGGTGTGGCTCAGTGGACTGAGCGCTGGCCTGTGAACGGAAATGTTGCTGGTCCGATTCCCAGTCAGGGCACATGCCTGGGTTGCAGGCCAGCTCCCCATTTTGGGGTATATGAGAGGCAACCGTTCATGTCTCTTGCACACTGATGTTTCTCAACCTTTCTTCCTCTCTCTCTAAAAGTAAATAAATAAAATCTTAAAAAATATATGTACCTGATTTTCAGTTTTGCTCTTTATTCAGATGTATACAAATATTCTTCATTATTGTTACAGAGCAAAGGGGGGGTGTGGTTCACGATAAATTATTACAGAAAGGATTCCCCCTTTCTGTCTCTGGAGGTTCCTTCCCCCACGCCCACCTGCTAGGTTCGAAATGCCTGCCGCCAGAGGAAAGACGTCTCTCAATGCCAGAGACTGGTGAAAAGGAAAGGAATTGTTTATTTAAAAGTTACACAGACTTAGAGTAATGACTTAATGTCTTCAATAAGATACTAAAGTCCTCTAGAATACCCACAGATGCACAGTCCTTCCCTCTCCCTGTGCCCAGTCCGGGATACCGTGTCTCAGGAAAAGAAGTAGAAGTTCGTGATTCAGGCTCCCGGCACCATCAGCTGTGTGGCTGCTGCAATCTCCAGTTAATCCAAAGCCATGTGGCACCTTCTCATGGCCCACCAGCAAGAGTCCTTTCTCCCCTTTTCTTCCCAGCAAAGTCTCTCCTGCTGCCTAAGCCACGTGGCAAAAAGAAGCACCCCAAAACTACATGGTCCTCTCTACTCTCCTTCAGAACCTTGTGGTCCTTTTCCCCATTTCAGAACCACGTGGTCCTCTTCCTTTCCCTTCAGAACCGCATGGTCCTCTCTTTACTTCACCTAAGCTGCCTGATCCTGGCCCTCTTTCTTTCTCCTGAGAACCTCGCGGTACTCTCCTCTTTTACTTCAGAACCGTGTGGCCCCTATTTACTTCAGAGCTGCATGGTCTACTCCCCATTTACTTTGGAGCCGCATGGTCTCCTCCACTCTTCAGAGCCGCGTGGTCTACTCTTCTCTATGGCTGCCGGGCCTAGGTTTAAATCCCAGTGCCCATCTTCCTTTGCAGCCCCATTTCTGACTCCTCCTACAGTCAGTTACACCTGCCAGCATCCCTGTATTCTTCCAGCTTTACTGGGCTGCCATAGTAAGTCTGGGCAGGTGTGGCCCCATGGCATGGAGCCAATCATCTCCAAGCTCTCCCACAGGCCCTGTAACCAGGGGGAGTTGCTTCCCAGTCCCATCTTGGGTGGAATTTGGTCCCATCCCCCAGGCTCAAAGCATGGCCACAGCTACTTAACACATCCATGAAACCAGTTAAAGGTTATAGATATGTTAAATGACAGTGCCAGGGGTTAGCTGCAAAGCTCTTGCTACCCAAAACAGCTCTGAATGGCCCTGTTCCATGTGTCCCATCCCCCCTGGCTCAGGCCTGTAGGGGTGAGGACATCCTACATGCATTTTTCTAATATTTCCTGGACACCCCGAGTCCTGGACCCCATTACAAATCCCTTCTTGGGGCCCTCCTCTTGGCTGCACCCTGCTTCATTATCACAGAAGGCTAAAAAGGCAAATTGCCTCTGGATCTCAGTGGACAAAGTCACAAAGCAGTTCACATTTGTGTCTCACAAATCTAAAACTTTCCTTGATCTCACAGTTAGAATAGACCTGTCTCCCATGGGTCGCCCCACCTGTATTGTGGAACCAGTGTTAGTGCTGTATGTGTATTTGTCTCTGGTCTGTGTCTTCCTGAAAAGCTGTATTGTATAGTGGTTAAAATCAAGGCCCCTGACCTCGGATGCCTGGTTTTGTATCCCAGCTCCATGACATCATAGTTATGTGACCCCAGGCAAGTGTTTTAACCTCTCTGTGTCCCAGTTACCTTATCTATATAATGAGCATAGTAACATCAACCTCATATTAATGTTGTGACGATTAAATGAGTTAATGTGTGACAAACACTTGGAAGAATGCCTGGCTCACAGTAATTGCCAACCAAGGGTTTGCTTTACTTGCTGGGTGCTAGAGAACAGGTTTCAATCAATCTAATTCCAAGAACCCAGCAGAATGAATGGCATATAATATGAGTATCTAACCTAGTTCTTAAAGACAAAGCTATCCATTGGCTCCAAATAGCAGAAAGAAAATTGTATGTTTCTTCAACTACAAAAAAAGAAAAAGAAAAAGAAAGAAATGTATAAAAAAATGTAATGGGAGGGGGAGAAAGAAATCAAGTTCTCTGTAACAGGAAACAGCAGCTCAGTGGGATCTCCTTTCTACCAAACTGAAATGTCCTAGTAACCAGACTTTCTGAATCCCTCCTGAAACACAGCAGCAGGCCTATTAATTAGTGTGAAGGCATAGTCAAAAGGACAATTCTACCTGGAGAACTAAGCAATTCAGTCAACCCTGCAGCATTTAATTAAGACACAGACCAAGAAACTTCGGTGATTTAGAGCACACATATCCACGGCACTGTGTTTTCTGACTCAGGTGTTCTGTATGGTTGCTTTTCTGCTGGTCACGGGTGCTTTGAAGTAGAAGGAGAAACACCATGCCCTGCCCACATGGTGGGCCCAGCGGTGTATGCTCCCAGGCTCTTGCCTTTATTTATTAGGAAATTTGAGCTTTCAGGCCCAAGTGCTGATTCATGGAACACTAGCCCTTGTATGCACTTTCCAGAAAACATTCAGTAGATGTGGAAAACTAGAGGAAGGAAACCTCTGGTGATGTGAGAGCCTTACACAATTTGGCAGTGTGATGTGTTGCTGCTCGTGGAAACCTAGCAGAGAAGACCTGCACCCAATGTAGGACAGTGGGGATTGTCTTTGTAAACCCTGGTGGCCTGGCTCCAGCGGGTGGAAGGGTCTGAGCCCCTGAAGAGTGCTTTCAGCCCCCCGACCTGCTGCCACTCAGACCTCACTGCGCAAGGCTCTCTCCAATACGAATCCCCAGTGGCGCTGCCGGAACTCTAAGGAGAAGAGCGCAGCCCTTCCCGCAAGGACCAAGAAGGTTAGGTAAGTGAGGTCATTGAGAAGCACCCATTTGGGGAGAATCCATTCTTTTAGGCAGATACAAAGGCCCTCCTCTGTGTTGGGTGCCAATTGAAACTGCACAATGGAAAGCTATCTCAAAGAATGGAGTTTATTAAATTGAGCATGGCACATCATATCCCTGGAGAAGGAAAGTAAATTCCCTGGTGACCAGGCTAAGTTGGCTTCCGTCAGCATTTCTTGGCATCTATCCCAGAAGTGTTCCTGGGAAGGGTGAAGAGCGGCGTGTCGGTAATGGTAATCTCTCCGAGTCACTGACTAGCTCACAGAGAGAAAAATGCGGCTCACGGCTGTGCTCCCACCAAAAGGCGTCACTACGTAGCGGAGCTTAGGGTGGAAATCCATTCTGTCCCCGCTTTCCAGGGGGTCTGGCTTCTGCCTCCCACCCAGTTTTCTCAAGAGAAAGAGCTCCAAAAAGGGCATGAATATAAGGATGGGGGTTGCATCTGATTTAAAAAGTGGCCTGGAGCCAAACGATGAGACCGGCTTTGTGAGACTGAAAGGATAATAGACACCAAGATACAGAGCAATAAAAAATGCCCCAATCAATACACAGCCACAAGCTCACAAAACTAAATTTTAAAAAAATTAACGAAGGCAGTGAAGAGTCTGAATTACTTTGTAAAGAGTGAAATGAAATGCACTTCCAATCACTTCATATAAATGTGATTCCTCAGAATTTGATTTTTTTAACCTCAATTTTAAAAAGAGCTTAAGTCAGTTACATTAAAGAGTTTGTTGCTTGTTTTTTTTTTTTTTCCCCTCATCATGTATAGGTGGGAAAATATGTAAAAAGAATTAATGGGACCACTGAGGATGAAAGTGGCCATTATCTTAGCTGCATAGAAGTAAATCTACTCCGTAGGGTGAGGAGAGTTTAGTGAGTAAAATTATTATATTTATATTTCTCAACCACTGGGTTAGGTTCTATGTAGCAGACATAAAAATAAGCAGAGCACAATTCTTGCCTTTAAGTAGCTTAAAATATAGAAGCAAAGGGATCTTACCATTCAAAGCATTATAAGATGGACAAAAGCCATGAGGGTCGGGTTAAATTCTGTGCACGTGCAGGGAGGGAGGAAAATGTAGGCCCAGGTGTTTGCGCTCGCAAAGGCAGGGTGTGCAGAAGATAGATAGATTAGCGAGGAGGCAAACATGGAAAGGAGAGCAATCAAAGCAGGGATAGAGCAATTATTGGCAGTCTGGTGGCTGCCCCAAACACAGGATGTCAAAGGTGGAATAAAGAGATGAGCCTGGGAATATAATGAAAGTATTCTCTTGGAAACTGCCAGGGGGACTGGGAGGTATATTAAAAAATATTTGCTTTTGTTTTGTAACAAGGTAGTGGCACAATTAGAAAATGCTTTGAGCAAGAGATTAGATTGTAATGAAATCAAGTAAGACTGATATACCAATGATATCCCAGAGAGCAGCTGACGTGACCCCAGGGGCCTGCAGACAATTTCATGCTTCACCCTTTTTCTCAGGAGTTGAAGAGGGAGCACCCTGCCACTCGGCTTATTGGGTAACAGTTGCCATGGTTTTTGGAGAGTTCCTCCCATTTAGGGTCAATTGGGAGGCTGAGTTTCTTCATCCCACTCGGGAAAACCACCCAGAGAAGCTGGACACTGTTTTGGTTTCTTGTGGTAGAACCTACCCGTATTTTTCAGACTATAAGACGCACCCTAGGTTTTAGAGGAAAACAGGAAAAAAAAGACCCCACTCCACCGCCGTACCCTGCCCCCCTCAAAGAGCCAGGTAAGCTACATTAGGACTATAAGACACACCCCCATTTTCCTCCCAAATTTGTGGGGTGGGGGGGAGTGTCTTATAGTCCAAAAAATACGGTATATTCAAATTGTGGCTGTGTGAACTTGGGCAAGTTATCTGACCTCTTCATGGCTCAGTTTTCTTGTGAAGAGAGTTTAATACCTGAGTTGGCATATGACAAAAAGCCAATAGCTAATACCTATGGTTACAAATAGAAATTATAAAGAGTAAATTTACTCTGGGCCCATGAATATTCTTTCCAGTAAACCAAAGTGCACTCCCCTTCACCTGATTCACAGTCAACGAGATATGCAGATGTTCTAACGCTGTCTCAGCACAAGTGAGCAAGGCATTCCCATTTTGACCTGTGACATTATTGGATCAACTAATCATGTTCAGGCAGGGCGGTGTCAGCGAAAACACTGAGCTTTGCACATATTCCCTCATTAAAATGCAGCTGCATGAGATACGTACTATATAGTCAGTAAGCCCTTCCCTGAAAAGAAAAACAAAATAAAATAAAATAAAAATGGTGACTCATGAGCTGCTGGCTAATTCTACAAAATGGGCTCTGGAACTGTGCCTCTTTCTTTTACTGAAAATTATTTTTGCTACTGTTATGTGTAGGTGATGATGAAGCTCCAATCCCCATTGTTCTTAAGGTTTCTATTTGGAGGCTTGTCAAAGGCAGAGTGGAACACCCAATATCTATCACCATTCATCTTACCTGGCAGTGCTGGCCTGAAGCAGAATGCTGAGATTTTCTTTGTTGCCCCCCATCCTCCTACCCAACCTTCATCTGTTCTCTCTGGCAAGCCGCCTGTATGCATATACTTGGCACATACTCATCACATTTTCCCACTACGTTCGTAGTCCAGCTTTCCTCTGGACTCTATAAGGAAATGAGAATAATCGATCTCTATTGTATGCTTGGTAAAGGTCAGAGAATAGAATCATCTCAGCTGACTTGATCTGCTTGACAACCAGCATTGTGATTCCCACGCTGGCACCTTGAGAGGGCTGCAAACTGGCACGGCCTGTACGCTTGGCCAGGCACTCAACAAAGGCCCAAGAGGCAGCACATAAAATTGGGCAAGGAGCCTTGGTTATTGCTTTTCAGTATATGGCCCATTCTCTAAATCTTTCCAAAAGGAATAGAAATGCAAATTGAAGCAGGACTTTCTCTTGACAATGTGTATCTTGCTCTCAAAAATAAGTGTATTTAGATTTATACAAACATTGCAGTTGACTTAAACTGGCAGTTGACTAATCAGTCATTGGTATGTAACCGATTGCTGGTGTGCTCCAATTTAAACTTATTCATTAAAAACATGGAGAGAAGGAGGAAAAAAAGATCATTATAATGGCTTTATGGTGCCGAAAACCAGCAGGGAAGATTGAGAACTGTAAGGAAATAAAAGTTGCATTTAACAAATGAAATTGGTTAGATATTTTAAAGAAAAAACAGTTATTCATTAAAAATGAAAAAAAATATTCAAGTTGACAGTAAAACACACACACAGAACACATTTGGGGAGTAATAACATGCTCAAAGAAAGCTTTAGAATTTATGGGTTCTTACTTTGGGTTTGTTTGTCCAAGAGACACAAATGTTTAAATAATCCACAGGGACTAAGAAACTTATTGGTACTAGTTCCCAGTATTGAGAAGTCTAAAGAGAAATTCTACCAAAGGAAGCAGAAATGACTTTGCTCATATACATTGCATGGTTAGGAAAGAGAACATAAACTAGCCTTTGAGCCTCCTCTTGATAAGTTTTTTTGTAGCCTAGTCCCCTTGATCTCTGTCTCCACAAGCCTGCCTTTCTGCAACATCTTCACAGCTGCCTCTACTTCTAAACCATCCTCCACCCCATTCACATCCTAATCTTAAGATAGTTCTTCCAGTGTGACAGCAGCACATTCAAGCCTCTGCCTGTACAGGCATACCCTGTTTTACTGCACTTCCCTTTATTGCACTTCACAGATGTCGTGTTTTTATAAATCTAAGGCAAGACCCTCCACCGTCAAAAACATCATGACTTGCTTTATTGCAAGACTCAATTTATTGCGGTGGTGTGGAACCCAGCCTGCTATATCTTCAAGGTCTTCCTGTACTTTGAGATTCTGCATCATCTTTCCACTCCCTACCCTCACCCAGCTTTCATTCAGATCTCCCTCACACTGGCCTTCTATTGAGTCTGGAGTATATAGAGCCTGGCCTTTTTTCTTACTTATCACCTCCAGACAGCCTAGTTTTACCACCACCATAGGTCTCCCCAGATTAGGTAAAACAAGAGCTTTACATTTAATTAAATGCTTGGCGATTGAAAGAGGCAAAGGAATCATGCCTCTGCTTCCTTATATGGCTTCTGCTCAACCGTGGTTTCTTACTTCTGAAGCTTGGGCCTCTGTTACCTTGGCCCATGCTTGTTCCATACCTGCTTCCACAAAACAAGCTGCAGAAAAAATCAAGGATAGATAAATAATAAATGATTTGCCCAGGGAAAGGCTGGTATTGGCCAACTTTTCCTGACGGTTTTCATTCTTAATTTTTTTTTTTCTTTTCTCATTCTAGACACCTTTCAGGAATCTAGCCTTTATTTCTAAACCTTGTGTTTTCCCCTCTCTCTTTAACATTTAGGGAATCTCTCTCTCCATGATCTACTGGTCCCCTTTCTTCCCTTCTCTTAATTCTTTGCTTTATTTTTAATCCTCTTCTATTTATCCATCCAACTTTCTCCCCCATTAATTGTGGAGCCTCCTGCTTCCTACTGTCAAGTGCTCCTTCCTGACAGCACTGTGGGAGCCCCAGGTTACAAGCTATTTACCTGTCCATTTTTAATGGTTGTATTGCTAAAGGCTGTGTGTGCCAGACATCCCAGGTGCAGGGAGCCCAGACTGTCAGGTGAGGCTAGAAGGAGCAGCCCATCCACGGATTCAGGAGAAGCAGCACTGCCAAAAACACCTCTGGATCCAAATAGAGATGCAGCTGTTGCCATCATAAATATTAGCCCAGGGAGAAACTGTGTTGGAGTCTTTTCAAAACTAGAAACTTGCATAAATACTATGTTTAAAAAGCCAGAGGTTTAAATCGGCCATGGAACCCATCTAAGTCTTGGTTTGGGAGTAGCCTATTGTAGCTCTTTAAAAAAAAAAAGAGGTAGAACAAAGGTCTTGTAAAATCTTCACATTTGTTTTTGGGAATTAAGTCACTACATCATATCTGTGCTATCAAGTATGTAGTATGTTAATGACCAACCAAGCTATCCTCCCTGAGGAAATAGTTAGTGTGACTAACACACTGCTAGTTTTCTTTAACCTGATCTTTATCAAGCCCCCCTAATACACAAAGTTCTGTAGAGTCGATTCAGCCATTTCATATGAAAAGTCATTTCCAAGTTTGCAGCTCTAGGTAGCCTATACTCACATCACCTGTTTTGTTCATAATACAAGGTGCTCTACAGGGAAAATGACCATGGGGTGAAGGCTGCCGCTTTTTGAGTGTGTGTGTGTGCCTGTGTGCCCTGTGACGCACGTGTGCACGCCTTACCTCTTCCCTTCAGGTTGTGCTGCTTGCTTTTCACCCCCTTTGGGCACTCTGTGCCTGTTTTATAGCACTTACCTGCAGAGGAGAGAATAACTGTCAAGTGAAAAGGGGTGGCCAAACCCCTTCCGTTCTCAAATAAATTCAGGTTTCTTCTGGATAGAGGGAATAATGGGAAAACTTTTACATGTGCAGTTCTCTTTAAAAAATGAAATAAGTCACATCACACCACTTCTCATGGAAGAAACTATCAATAAGGAAAGAAAAGCAGCCTATTATTTAGCAAGCATCGGGCCAGATACCTTCAAAATGTTGATTATTGAAACGTCACACAACCCAGTGAGAGTATAATCGTCCCCATTTTTTCACTCCTGAGGAGCCTGAGGCTCATGCAGGTCAAGGTCACAGAGACAGTGTATGATAGAGTCAGGAGCTGAACCCAGCTGCCCTCGACTTCGAACCCCATACTCTTTTTCATTACACACAGCTCTTTGACTTATCTTGACTTCCCCTCTAAAAAGCCAAATAGGTTTGCAGATGAAAGTGATTCTGTGAAGGCCAGAATTCCTATTTGAATCTTTTCGATAACTCAGAAATCCCAGTTAATATGTGTCATCTGCAGGAGGTTCAGTGCAGCAATTCTGGTTTTCTAGTGTTCAGGGAAGTTACTTTAAAATACGGGGGGGGACCTGCCCACAATGGGATTTATTTATAAAAAGTTGTGTATTTATTCTTACACGTTTAAGCTTAAGTCACCTTCAAAGTACTCTCCATTTGATGCAGTACACCTACTGGACTCTTTTCCACTGCTCACAACAGTTTTTGAACTTGTCAATTGTGATGCCTTTTAGTGCTTCTTCCATTTGTTTGTTTGTTTGTTTGCTTGTTTTACCTCTTCCACATCAGCAAAACATTTCCCTTTGAGGACTTTTTTATCCAGGAAAACAAACAAACGAAAAAGTCACTGGGGTGAGATCGGGTGAGTAGGGAGGGTGAGGCCTGGGGGTCGTGCTGTTTTTAGTCAAAAACTGCTGAACACTCAGTTCAGCTTTGGCAGGTGCGCTCGCAAATCACCCACCATGAAATGGGCAAAAACACTGTAAAGAGTCTTCAAAAAAATTTCACTGAAGCCAAACACAGCCTCTCACAACAATGCCACCTGGTACACTGACACAGATGGGTTCTTAGAACACTCACCTCGTGGGGGAAACCTGTGCTACACAAGGGGCCTGCCCTCCAGAAGATAATTCCGGGTTTTTTAGCGTCCCCCCTTGTATATAGGAACGTTAAGCAATCTGTCTTTTAAAAAGGTGAAGATTTGAATTCTCACTATGTTCTATTATTTGGGTGGCTGAAACTTGTGGTAGCAATAAAACTTGGTTTCTGACAGTACCTTTTATATTGCAATTGAAACAGTTCTTTTTTTCTTCATGTTTATTGCTTACCATTTTCTGTCAACTGAAATGAAATTTCATTCAGATCTTTTTGCATTGTTACATCTTGATAGATTGGTTTAAGGTTCAACAGTCCAATGGCAATTCTTGCAACTATGTCTCCCCAAGGGAGTCATTAGCTTAAATACGGGTGTATTTTCTAGACAAGTGTTCGGTTTTAGCTTTCCCAGTATACTTGTTTGTTTGTTTATTTTTAATTAAAGACCTTACCTTCAGGTCTGCTGCACAAATTCTGTTTCTAATGGCACATCTATACATGGAATGAGGGGAAAAAAATTTATCAAGTTAGTTTTCTTCATATGTCAAGGTGGAGTTGGTGCAAGCAGAGCCAACTCCCACTCACAGGAACAGAGCCCCCCTGGGTGCTGCTTTCTTCCCTCTCGGGACCCATTTGTATGCGCACCCCCACCCTCCAAAGGGAAATGTCCCCATCTGCATTTGTTCCTTTTGTGGTCTATTTGCATCGCCCCTCCTCCTACCCCCCCAAAAGAGACAAATCTCCAAAGAAAAAAAAGAAAGAAAAAACTAGTGAATGAAATACTAAAATAATTGGGGAGGAGGGCAAGTCTCAAGGCTCACAGAATGACACAGGCATTTCAGACTTGACCGCCTAAGAAAGAGTTCAGTTTCCTACCCGATAGAGTAGCACTAATAGTGTGGTTTTTAAACAATTAGCAAGGGAGGTGTGGGCAGCATAGCAAGGAATAAAGAGATGATTTTGGAGCGTTAGAGCCTTGAGCTAACTCATACTTCACACTTCTGAGAAAGCCATCTAAATATATAAATACCTCCACATACCAGAGGCCCTAACACAACTTCCACTCACTGGGAAAGATGGAGACTTCAGGAAAGGCTTGGCTTGTCAAAACAACCAAAATCCCATTTTAGCACTTTAATAAAACTCTGACCAAAAAAAAGGCCTTGACACAGATCCCAGCCAGCAAGATCTGTTGTTGTGGTTGCAATATACACATACACACGGACTACAGAAATCCTGTGGAAAAAAAGGGGGTGAGTGGCTGCTCCCCAAGTTAAAGAGAGGGCCCGTGACTCCCACCTGGACAGGCTTTTATTGTTTTTCTGGGCACATTACATTGAGGGCGATCCTCATTTACTATGCACAGGTTCACCACAGGTGATTACCTTTTAAGAAGGACAAAGGACAGGATACTACTAATTACTTCAAAGAGAAGGATGTTACAGCCCAAGGGGGAAGTTGCTCACACTCCATCCTTGGGTGGTTTAGCACAGAAGTTAGGAAGTTAAAGATACTCCGTAAACATTTGCTGCCTCAATTCAGGGTGAGGGAGTTTTAGCAAGGGCAAGTCTCATAGCAGTCTAGGTACAATGCAGGCCTGATTTCCCACTGGAGAACCTATCCATGGACGTGGGTCCTGCCCGCCAACCTCGCTCCCCACTGGCTTTTCCAAGTGGGGGCTGAGCCACATTTCCCACACTTGGAATGGTTCCCCACAGGCCTTTTTCAATGCCTCTCCCCTTCAGAATTAGAGTGGATTTTATTTCAGGATTTATGTCCAGGCTTTTCTTTGTACACACATCTCCTTCCCTTCCAGCTCACTCATTTATAGGGCCCGACTCCGTGCGATGCCTGGTTGGCCCTTGCACAGCCTTGGCACCAAAGAGAGCGTTAGCTAGGTGTGCATGGAGAGGACAGACCAAACCCAGGGCATTTCATCTGTCCCAGTAAACGACCTTGGCCATGCAGTTTCACCTCAACTACAAACAGGGGCCTAACCAGAGTGAGCCCAGAGCGCAGTGTCTCCGGCTTTCAGGTCCGCTGCACTGACTAATGGCGCTGCGTCCTGCCACATCTCATTTGCTGGTGTGTCCCTCGCTTGGCTGCGGGCGTGATGTGCAGTTCTGCGTGGCACAACTATTTGAGAATCACCTTGTCTTCTTGGGAGTGCACACAGCCTGTAAGTTGTGAGGAAAGAAGCCTGTTAACCCTTCACCGAAACACTGGAGTTTCTTAGTGGATGCTTTAATTTTCACTGGTTCCTGAGGCGCATGCACCTCAGGACCAGAACTGCAGTGAGTCTAGCCTGGGAGGAAAGTATTTCAGTTCCAATTGCTAAACTCAGAGGATTAATTGCACTGAATTTTATCAGAATGAAAGGGGAGTGGTGGGAAAGAATTGAGTCATCCTCATCGTTAATATAACTGAGTGATTACAGACCCTTTCCCAGGAGAAACTCAGACAGTAGCTGGCCATGGAAATAATAAATAGAATCCTGAAGAAGCCTGGCACAAGATGTGTGCTTTGTAGCTAAGAATAGCAAGGTTAATTACAGAAGGGAGTGACAGCAACAGGAAAGCAGCAATCTCTGCGAGCAGGAGCTGCAGCAGCACAGTTCCAAAATAATTAGTAACAAGGGCTGATCCTGGAGTTGTCAAAACATTAACCCTTGAGGGCTTGAGTTGGGTGAGGAAGAGAGAAATGCACATATAATGCCCCGAGCACAGGTCACCTGTGGTCTCAATTGAAGATCTCCTTGTACTGCTGTAATGAAGGATAACTGCTTGTTAACCTGAGTCAGATTCTGAGTCTTTAATTATATTTGTCAATACAAGACAAAAGCTCCTTAAGTCCAAAATGGATGATATTCCATTTTCTTCTCTGACAGGCATTAAATGCTATAATAAAAGCAGAGTTTTCCCCTTCAAACAAATAGTAGATAAATGTCATGGTGAAAGTCTAAAGAAACCCTAGTTAATGAAGTTTCTGTCCATATGAATCTACCATATACATAACAGTGTCCGAGTCAAAATCTTCTGGAAGTACTTAAGGAAATAATAGAGTAATAATTTTTAAAGATGCATTATAGTTTAACATGAAAATATCTAAAAAAGCACATAGTGAGGTTGAGGTGTACTCAGAATAAGTTTTCTAAACATCTAATATTTTCCCCTTATGATTATAAGCCAAAGTTTTTCATTTTTACCAGAATGACACCTGGTACATTTATATTCAGCTTTCACTTTTTGTTATAGCTGATTGTATAGACAGAAGCAGCATTTGACACAAGCATTAAGATGAGCAACAAAGAAGAAAATATTCAACAATGGAAATGAGTTTCCAAAGGAAGCTTTGTCATCCTCTTCGTGATGTTTCTTGCATTAATTTTTATGAGAATGTCTTCATTTACTTTTCTGGAAAATAGGAGTAAGGGCTATTTTAGCCCTGTGAGCATGTGCCCTCCCGCAGCTAAGCCCCAGAATTCCATCAGTGCCCGCTTTATTATCGCCGTGGTTATGACCATCACAGTTGTTGTCAAGCATAGTTGGAGCATCTGCTGGATGACAGACACGTGCTAGAGTATTTATGTACATGGCATAACTTGTAACTATATAGGTTGGAATTATTCCTTTTTGAAAGAGAAGAAAACTACAGCTAAAGGAGCTTTCATATTTCACTGAAAGACACACAATGACCATCCATAAGCAGCAGAACTACAAGTCAGATACAGAAAATCATAGTTAAGTAATGCTGCTGATTTAAATTTTTCTTAATTATTAGTATGCATCTCAACTTCGTTAATACCATTAGCCTTAAGTAACTGCCGTTATTTTTAACATTCAGAATGGAGTTATTCATAATCGTTTCTGTATTACTTAACTGGAGGCCCGGTTTGGAGAAGCTGCCCAACTTTGTATACATTGTGGTGTCTTCAACGAGCCTGCAGCAGCCCCTAACTTCATGGCAAACATTTTCTAGAGATGGTGGGATGAATAATTATTATTAAGAGAGGTGTTTAATAATATTATTATTAAGTGAGGTATTGCAAATTGTCCCCCACATGACCCCAATTGTCCTTTCCGTATTTAGAAAAATTTGATAAATAAGACAGAAAATGGCATAATACATGTTGTTTGCTCTCAGAGAGTTTCTAAACCAGACCAGATAGTATACATTCGTTTATTTAGTTTTTGTGACTTCCTTTGGCTTTCTGCTCTTACCTCCACTCCCAGCCCCTTTGCTGCTCTGCTCTAGAGCCTAGGGAACTCTGTTTGTCAGACTCCATTGTCATCTGGCTTCTGAGCGGCCTCCACCAGTGGGACGCTCTGTGGGACACTGGAGCAGGGAGGTGGTGAGAAGTCAGGCCATCTCTATGCTTACGGTAGCTGAGCCGCCTCTGTGATGCTGGGTCTGCGGGACCGTCCTGTTTCCCACCCAGCAGTCCCCATCATGGACCCTACCCCCACCGGATGGCTGTGTAGGCTTTGGTCGGCCTGTCTGAACATCACAGGACTCGGGGGGGGGGGGGGGGGAGGGGAGGGTACAAAAGGAGGTCCACACTTCTATGTCCAATATTTAAAAGTTATAAATTAAATACGCATTGTTAAAATAGTTTCCATATTTCTATTTTGAAAAATACACATTCATAATGACATTAAAAAAAGAAAAGAAAACTGTCTTGGGAATCCACAGGATAAATACCTTCTTTCTCTTACTTATTAGGGTGGGTGCTGTTACTTCCCATGCCCAAGGCTTGGCTACTCATTTATTAATCAGTCCTTCCTCTTCCCCACTGTAAGGAACTGTGAGAATCCTATGAATGTGATACCAAAACATTTCCCCTTACTCCAGCCAGTCCAAGACAAGAATTCTCTGCTATAGGTCCCCTAACACCCCAGCCTGGAGTGCTGACTCTTTAAATTCCTCAAAACAACCTGAAGCTGGAAAGCTGTGTTCAGATTTAGAACTCTCAGGCTCTCAGGCCACAGGCTTGCAGACCACCCCTGTTCACTTTCTCTCCTAGCTCTTTCCCAGACTGTCAGGAGCTTTGAGTGCACCCAGCCACTCGAGACCACACCAAAGCTCTATCCACCGTTACCATGGATCACCCCCCCTTGCAAAAAACAGCTTCATCTTGGCCCTCCTGGCTCTAGGGGTCTGTGCTGCCAAAGTTGGACAGACCCAGGAACAAGGCCCATTCAGACCCTGGAGACAGGCCTTATCCAAATACATAGAGGAAGACGAGGACCTGTATACCTGGAGCATGGGGTCTGGGTATTATGTCCTCCTGACTCAAAGGTTTCTTCTCTCTGGAAGGAAAATTTATCCCAGCCAGGAAGAAACATAGCTGGCAGGAACACAGTGGCACCTTCTAAAGTGGAGAGTCCAGAGCAGGGTTTCCATTTTGTCCCAATCTAAGGGTACCACCGATTCCCCAAGGATGGTGGCGGCGGCATCTTCTTACTGTTGCTAATCTCTGGGTTACACTGCTGTCCCGTTTGTCTCCTCAGCTCTTCCCTGTTTAGCCAGTTCTCTGTGTTCATTTTCTCTGCTTGCAACACCTGGAAAGGTTTTTGTTTTTCTGACAGCACCCTGATTGATATAGCTCATTTAAATACTTTTTTAAGATTGCAGCGACGTCTGCGCACAGTTGGCCATGCTGTGCATTCATTCGAACTAAAGAGAACAGGCCCCATTGTGAAGATAGATTCAGAGGTATGAGATGTTCTGACAATCTAAGTCTCCTCCTAACACATTCACATTCCATAAGTCATATTTCAAAAGGCACTGTATATTTAGCTGTACCTAAATTTGCATGTGGAGTTACAAGGTAAATAGGACAGCAGGAGAAAAATAGAAGTGGAATATTTCAACATGCCAGGCAGAGGAGTAGGAAAGTGATAGTGATTCAACTAAATGCTGTCTCTTCCCTAATATAGCGTCTTTGATGGCAGGCGGCAGCCTTCGGGCTCTCTGCAGTCCTCTCCGACACTTCCCACACTGGATCTTTTTCACGTGTCATTCTACTAGGCCAGTGCACTGCTAGATCTTAAAATAAGACTTACACATATGGTACTTATATAATGAAGATGAAACCCGTGCAGTGGGGCTGGAGATTTTCACATTTGGTCTCTTGATAACTGCCTGGGTTATATAATGATTCAATTCCTAGGTTAGTTGGGGGGGGGGTGTTCCTGGAAGGCATAAGAGTTTGACATACATCTGACTTCTGATCTTCACCCCTTTTTACCAACAAGACTTTTTGTCTTTAAAAAATCCTGATTTGGGTGCCGAAACTCATATTTTATATCACATTTCCAATTCATCACTGAAAACATAAGTTCTGAGAAAAATTAAGGATCTGTTTGGGGATGTTCCCTCCCTCCTGCTTCTGTGCCTTTGCCTAAACCTCTCTTCACCTCAGCAAGCCTGCTCCGCCTGACCCCAGCAAAGACCGCCAGGCTTTGGCAATAGGGGGAAAAGGAAAGTAATCAATTGTACTGCCTGATGTTACTAAAAATCGCAGCCAGTTTTCAATTATCCATGTCAGGAGATGCAAGGATCTTTGAAATCAAGATCCAGTCTATAAATAACAAAGCAACAACAGCAACAAAACAACAGGCCTTCATTCCATCAATAGTTGCAGTCTTTTCCAGTATTTCAGTCAGAATGTGAGGTAGTCATCACACTGCCTCTTCACTGAGCAGCAGATTTAACCCTAGGTCGGGATCGTGGCCGGCAGAGCTGGATCGAGGACCATGCCCTTCATTTTTAGGTAAATGGGCATCCTGCTCCCCCACCCCCCACCTCCTCACTGAACAGATAAAGCAGGAGGGGCAGGTAGAGAACCTGATGCTTTGGACCACAGAGCCAAGCAATCTAGATTATCGAGGAGAGGATGGGAAGGCTGCTTCACAGGCTGAGAAAAAGGTCGTAGTACCTGGGGAAAATAATGTTTAGCACCTGAAACCTCCCCAATAAAGAGTGGAGAAAGTGAGGGGTGGCTGCAGGTGTCACTGTGGTAGGAGAGGGTGCTCCCTCGTGCAAACACCAGGTCGGGGAACACATCCCTCTAACACTGTGCCTGAACTATTCAAGATGCGTCACATTCTACCTTTACTTTTGACAGGAGCTGGACCATTCTTAATGGGGTCAAAGAAGTCAATAACCTGCAAACTATATAATCACAACACCATAAAGAGTTGATTGTTTATACTTATTGTCTCCAGTTTCGTCCGAATGTTGGCATAACCCCCTCATTCACTTGGGGGGGCCCGACCAGACTATGAATCAGGAAGTCTTGTTGGTATCTTGGGGGGAAGCCTGAGAATATATTTCCTACTTAGTGGACTACTGGCATCACTTTTGCCTATGTAGATAGGTTTATGTCTTCCAGTTAGTCTGAGTAGTTGTTTTACCCTCATTGTTTCTGTTGACATTTAAGGCAAACAAGAAATTGTGCTTTATTGGTGACTCTCACCAACCATGAGATATTTTGTTGTAATAGCCGTATTAACTAAGCTGATGCATGTCCAATGTGACGTAGTGTTATTACTATTATAGCTGTAATAAGTACAATCAACAGAACTGTGCCACAATGTTAATCATGGCAAACAACCAGTATGAATGGTTATTTCCTATAATAACAAGTTCACACACAAGAGATTCAGCAGTGTTTCCAATCTCATCATTACTTACTTGTTTTGTCTTTGCTTGCTTATCCTACTTCTCCCATTTCCCAAATGCACACTTTGGGACACGGCAATATTTTTCAAGCATTAATATGAATTGTTGTCTTCCTTAGAAATAATTAGAGCCATACACATGTGAGAGGATTATGAGACAGTGTTGGTTCCTAACCTCCTCAGGAGCTTCCAGGTGTAATCTGAAACCAACCCCCATACTCATGAGGAGAGGAGGGAGAAAGAGGCAGACCACTCCACATTGGTAGGCGCCAGGTTTAATAAGCAAGGGAACTTAAGGCTTGTTTGGGGTAATTACAACATGAGTAGGTCTCCTCACCTGCCTACCAGAATCTTAAAAGTTTATAGAGACCTTAACAGGGTTCGGTTACATACACTGTCCGGATGGTCTCAACACCACTAGCCTGTACCCGTTGGCAGACTTCTGGGAACAGGGAAGACAAGCAGAACACACATCCCAAGGGGAGGGGATGGGGAGCCTCCAAATGCCCTAGTCCCGCTCGTGGTTCAACCAGCGGTCTCATCTTCTTGATGACCTCCCCCAACACACAGAATCTTTCAGCTCAAGTAATGTTCCAGCACAGGAGGCAATGAAAATGTATTATCTGAAAATTACTCCATATAAAGCAAATGGTCATGTTCTCCTTTGAGTTCTTCAGAAACAGATGGTCACTGTCTTAGTAATAAAAATAATTATCCTTACTTACCAAGCCTTCATTTCAAAATTGAATTGTGTCATATTATTCTTACACCACTTATGTGAGGGAGCTGGAGACCAAGACATCATGCTTTATTGAGCCCTTAGCAGCGAAGTCTGAACCCAGTCTCTGAACTTGTCATCACCTTCAAAGGATGTCATGGCTCATTAGGCTCCATGCTAGGACTACAACTGATTCATTTACAGACATTGTTCTTCGGTGTGAAAATTTGCTACTGCCTTTTAAAAAGATGTTCTGAGGATATCAGATGTACGTCAACAGGGTGAAACCAGAGCTTGGTTATGTCATAGGCTTGTATTTTAGTCTTGCCACATTAAAGCAGCATTTGACCCAATTCCTATGTAGGAGCTAAAAAAAAAAAATAATAATGCTTTTCTTCCCACCCTCTAAATTCTTCTAGCTGGGCTAATCAAATTAACAGAGACAGATTAACAGGAGGAAAATAAAATTTTAATATATGTGCACAGAGAATTCACATAAGCATAAAAGTTCCCAAAGACTGTGAGGCAAAATTGGGTGTATATGACATTTTGGACAAAGGAGAAAAGGAGGGAGTGAGGTCTTAGATTTTAAAAGTGAAAATGGGTGATTGGCAGTAATTGAGGAAGAGCAGAACACACGTGGCAAGTAAATTTTTGCCAGGCAGCACAGAACACAATGCACCACAACACCGTTGTGGAGGGGTAAGGGTGGTCCACGGGCTCCTGCTTGGAGTCTGCTGTCTACGGCTGAGGTGATTACACTAAGGATTTCTTCCTGAAGCAGGGTTTTCCATCTGAATTTCTTAGGCAGGAAAGGGGGAAGGGTCAAAGGTTATTTCTGAGGGTTTTTTGGTTTTTAATAGCTTAAAAATCAATATCCCAAAAGACAGCTTCGGGGTGGCAAACCTTTGATCCCCCTCACCCACCTTTCTCAGACTTTGACTCAGGGGTTAAACTCGGCCTAATTGATGCACAAGGGCATCCACAGTGGAAACTGCAAGAGCTTAGTCAGCAACCCCTGGCGCCCTGAGTTTCTCTGTGGTGCTGACAGCAGAGGTCATGATTGTTCCCAATGGAAGTTGTTTGTTATTGTGTGAAGGTGAAAGAACCAATATATACCCCCCCCACCCCGAGTAAATGCTAAGGAAATTCCACTCTGCGAGTTACTTCCTGCTTTCCATTAATTCTGTTCTAAAGACCACTTAGAAAAGCTCAAGGAAACTTCCACCTCAAGAAAACATGCTTTTTGAGGTTAAGCCTTCTAAGGTATTCTTGTTCCCTATCATTAAGATATGAAGGAGGCAAAGGGGGTAGCTCTGAGCTTTTCTCAAATGTTGGTTTTCAGAGGCCTTAAGTGAGAGAACAAAACATCTCCAAAAGATGATGTCAACACAAGAAACATCCAAACCCGTAGAGAATTTTTATGAGTTTGAGTCAAACTGATGAAAATTTCCAGGAAGCAAAATCTCAATGGATTGCGAAAATGCTCTGCAGAATGGCAGTGTTGCAGCTCATTTTATGCATTAGAATCAAAAGAGGTGACATAGGGAGGGTTACGTAAAATCCATTAGTAGTAGATTAAAGGTTCCATAGAGAGTAAAGCAGGGAAATCTCTGGGATTAGATAAAAAGCAAAATGGAGGCACACTTGCTTCTTTGACGTTGGTAGGTATACGACAGTTAACATTTACAGCACACAAAGATAGCGGGTGCGGCGATAAGATGACAGCGGAGGGTTTTGTGGTCTCGTGCTCGGTGCTGGCTGTTGTGCTCTGGTGGAGGGGGTTGGATTCCTCTGACCTTTCAATGTATGTTATTTTGGATGCAAAAAGATAGCGGACAGGCTCACTTAAGGGAAAGATTGACCTTTATCAGGAAGCTACAAGCCTAGGACGTGCCTGCCCATCATGACAGCCCTTTTAATTAGGATTTTTTATGTTCAGACCATCCCATAAGGTTACTTACAATCTCTGAGTTTGTAAGACCCACCATGCAGGTCTCCCCTGAGCTTGTCAGGTTTAGTATGTGGCCCCTTTTTCATTCATGATGTTTTATAAACGTACAAGATGAACTCAGAAAAGACATCAGTTGGTAATTGGGAATGCCTTAAAAGGGGAGAAGTAGCCAAGCAGATGAACACTAAAATGGTACTTTTTTGCACTCAAAATGGAAATTTTAATTTTGCCCATGATGCATGGTTTTAATAAGAAAAATACATTCAAATTAAATTTCTGTCAAATTATATTTTTTACCTGTATCATTTCTGCCTTTACTTTTTTCCCTTACATAAAAAAAATAGTAGAGAGAACTTGGCATTACAGAGAGAATGAGCTCATGGTTAGATCCATATTCCTCCACTGACTAAGCTTGTTTACTTTTGTAGCTTGGCCTCTTGGAGTTTCTCTGTGTGCACTCCATTTAGGAGTCATTGACAGTCACGCGTATTAAGTTCCTTACTCTTTTTTACACTGGACAGTTGTGAAAAATGGCAAGGAGCCCTGGCTGGTGTGGCTCAGTGGATTGAGCGAAGGCCTGGGAACCAAAGGGTCGCCACTAGTTGGATTCCCAGTAGGGGGGCTGAGAAAGGCAACCACACATTCATGTTTCTCTCCCTCTCTTTGTTCCTCCCCCTTTCCAAAAATGAATAATTAAAACCTTTAAAAAATGGCAAGGAAGAGTTTTTATTACAATAGAGGTAAGAGACAATTGCAGTAGGTAGAAGAGATTGGACTTGTGGGGGGTCATAACTAGTCACCCCAAGATGTGCCTCTGTGGTTATGCACTGTTTTGAGCTAAAGACAACTTTAGCTGTGGGCTGGAGAAATTTCTGCACTCTGTTAACTACCTAGAAGAATTTGAATTAGGAGCCTTACCCATAACAAGAGATTAGCAGAGATAACGTCTTTTGAGCTATACATAGGGCAGGGCAAACTTCTGTCTACTGTACATCTGCTCTTCTCATTGTCCTGCAATAATCCTTTGAGGCCCTCAAGGTGCATTACCCCATCCCTAGCTCAGAATCCACCTTTCTGTCTCTGAACCTCTCATACATGTGTGGTCTCTGATCCTCACTTATGCAGGATCCCATACATATGTATATATTTCTCTTGCTCATCTGTCTCATGCCTATCTAATTTTTTAGACCAGCCAAAAGAACCTACAGGGTAAAGAAAATTTCTTCATCCCCCACAAACTTAACTATGCTGAAACAAAAAGTGGGAGGATTATTAAATACCAGGATCAGTTCATGGAAAAAAGTACTGGAAGATGATAGGGGCAAGGTCAATGTGATCAGGCCATCCAAGTTTGCTAATTGTTGCTTCTCCAAATTAGGTTCTTACCCTTCTGCAGAGACTGGGAGACAGAGGCACTATCTTGTTGATTTCATTTCAAAGGAATGGTTCCTGAGCCCTTAGAAAGACATTTCTGGATTGTTGAAGATTTACATCTCAAAGGGGCAAAGTAAGAGCATACAGGTCCAACTTTTCTAAAGCAAACACTCTAAGAAAAGGGGGTGGGGCCTACAGTCAGGAAGAAGTTTACAGCTTAGTCAAGCTGCGAATGGTAAGGCCTTCTTGATCATCCTTCTTACTTGCTATGTTTTGCAGTTCCTCACATTCAACATTTTTCTTACCAAGTTTTGGTCTTTATTCAGGTTTTCTGGGGGGTTTTTGCTCATTATCACTTTTCTCTCCTATACAACAATAGACATTATTTTTTAGATTGCACATAAAACTGACCCATCTCAAAAGGACTGTTATCCATAGCCTGGCCAGATGGCTGGGAGAAGGTGGAGGGCCAGGAACAGGAGGGGCCTCCTCCCCCAGCCCTGGAAGCAAACCATCCAAGGCAATGGGCAGGGCCACAGGTCCCAGTAACCTAGCTCTCTTGCAAATGCTCCCTCCCCTACTCCCTAGCAAGATGGCAACAGGTGGAAGTATTGTAAAACTAGCAAGATAATTGGATGGGGGGAAGCCCTCCTATCCCCTTCCAGTACCTGATTGGGGGTGGGGCCAGAAGAAGGCAAGCACGTGTGCTATGGAGGTCAAATGGCAGCAAGGGAAGGAAGGGATGCACTCTGACCCACCTGGCCAATGTACTGGCTGGTGCATTCATGGGACCGTGTGGCTTTGGAAACCACATTGCCAACCCCACATACAGGATCCAGGAGGGAGCCTGAAGCCAGACAGTGGCTGGGAGCAAACCGATGGCCTGGAGGGCCACTCAACAGCCACTTGCAGTTCCCAAAGGATGGTACCTTAAATGGGAGAAGGAACTCAAAACGCTGCCTTTGGTTTTGGCCTGGCTGAGGTCGGCTGGGCCTTCCTCTGGGTTTCTTAGAGGGCATGGGCTTTGACACAAGACCACCATTTGTCCAGATCCTGCAGCATTTGACTAAGACCTCTTTTCTGCCTCACCAGCCTCTGCCTCTAGAATTTCCCTATTGGTGATGGTAGGCAGCTGAGCCCCTATTTGGTTTGGTAAAAGGACCCTTTGTTTAATGGAAGGCCTGGGAAAAATAGCTTGTATTTTAAGAGTGTGGGGTTTGGTTTAGTCATAAACTAGGACCCCATAACTATCTTAGCAATAATCTCCTATGAATTATGATTCTTCTCTGGAAAATACTTTCCTTGACCTTGGAATGCTTTCTCCACTCAGTAATTGCTCTCATGACTCTAACTCTATTATGGGCTCACCTTAGACTTTTATCTACTTTTGACCTTAGTTTTGTTTTGTTTTTTCTGTCAATATTATTATTCTAAGCAAAAATTTTAACCAAATCATAAGTTTAATGAAAAAGAGGTTATACAATTATTTTCTTATTTTCAAATTGCACCATTTTTGTACTACTCTTGGTTTATAACTGAATAGCAAAACAAGCTTAACTTTTTAATCCTTGGGTTATTGATGTTGTAGGTTTACTCAAAAATTATATGGTGTGAATAATTATATCATCATGGAAAACCCCATTTATTTTCTCCAAACTCTAAATCAAAAGAAAAATATAACATCCACATGACCTGAACATATTCCATAAATTCAAGGCCTGACTTTAGGATTCCAAAGACTTGTATTTTTTAAACAAGTTAAAATGTTCTCTTCCCTCCTAGATATGTTTCTCAGACTCTTTACCCACTAGCAGTGGGAGTGTCGTAAAAATAGAGCTACTGGATCTTTATAAAACAGAAATGAAACTAGATATCGTAGACACCGCAAAGTTCTACCTTTTTATGTTTTAATGAGGTATATTGCTTGGGAATCTTAGCTACATTAAACTCAAGTTAAAGTAACCATTTTGCTTTTTTTGGTGGTTATTTTTTGTCAGGCTTTGTAAGTCAGTGCTCTATGTCCAATTGTTTCTCCTACTGTTTTATTTATGCTATACTGAACGCAGCAGGTAATTAAACAGAGACTGGTAATGAAATTTATTCTTGACTCGCACTTTGACCTCTGATGTCTTCAGTGACACAGCATTTCCCTATTTTTCTCAGCTTATCGCTCTCCAGAATAAGAGCAATTACGTCTATCCATATTTACGTGATAGAGAGCATATCTATTTTTTGTTTATTTTCTAAAATGGTTCACAAATTAAAAATTCTGGCATGTTCGGGTCTCCAAATTTGTTATGGGCCATGCATGAGTCCATAGTTCTCAAATATTTAAGAGAAAGTACAGAGCCATATAAGCGCACGAGCTGAGGGGTAATGTCAGTCAGGATTTGAACCCCGGCACGGCCCATTGCATTTTATGAAACCTTGAGCTGTGGCTCACTTTCCTCATCTGTATGTGGCAATAATGATAACAAACAATACATCCAAAAAGACTACTGTAAAGACTAGAAATAATGCAGCTAAAACACTTAGCACAGAACCTGGCACATAGCAGCCACTCAAAACAAAGCAAAAATAAATTAGGAATTTTAATGCTCACTGAAAATACACTTTTTAAAAATTATATTTATCCTAAATATACTTGATCCTAAGTCAAAGAAAAATCATTCGATGCTTTCTTGTGATAAATTATTAATTACAAGATGTTCAAATTGTGACAGTACAAAAAAACCACTACTACTGTGATTATTATTTTCACAAAATTTACTTTTCTGGTTAATGGAGATTGCTGACTAACAGAACATGAGTTACTTCTTGGTTAGAACTGTGAGATCATCTGTTATTTATATTAAGTTGTTGCTCTTTTATGAAGGAAATGCTTCTGGCTCATTTTATCATTTTCCTAGAACTAAGATTAAGTTAATACCATTCTACACTGTAGGGGAGGAAAAATTTTACTTATAACTATCTAGGTTCTTTGACTGGTCTTATAATCAAATTAATATAAAACAGATTAACAGGAGAAAAATTTAATTATATCCATATGCAGGCCCTGTCACATATGAGACCCAAGGGCGAGTCCGACAGTAGAGACGAATGTGCCCTCCTGAGCCAAGGATGGTATAAGGGGCCTGGGGCTGCCAAGGGGAGGAGGGTGATTGACAGCATGATGAGAGCAGATGTTTTGTAATTAGATGTTTGCCCTGCCATACAGATAGGTCATTCAGATAAAAAGTTATGTCTGGTAAGAGCTCTCTTTTTGGGTTCTCTATCCAAATTCTTTTTCGTAGGTAAGGGAATGATAAAAATTTTTCTTTAGTCCTCTGGGTCGTGATTGCTTTCAACTCAAAATAGCTCACATGCCAAAGTGACACATTTTTGGAGGTTCATCTTAACCCTTACAGTGCATAAGTTCCTTCACAGTCACTCAGATCCAGTTAAGATTAGTATGTCAAAACTTGTAATGGGGGAGAAAAAACAAAGCAAAAACAACTAGCTCACATCAGGACCAGACCCACAGCCATGGTCAGATTTGTGGAACTCCAGCTGAATAGGCCACTTGTCTCAGGCTTAGGTAAGTAATCAGCATCTTGCTATTTTCTTGACCACAGAGCTTTCATTTATACTTCGAGTCCTCAAATAGTTTGTCACTATTGATCCTAAATATATCTTAGTGTTAGGATGGGGATTAAAAAATTACTATGAGTTTTCTTTTATACCATAGAAATTTGGGGTATATTAATTAATTATACAGCATCATCATAACATTATCTACATAAGCCCAAAACTGTCTTGATCTATTGTCAGTCAACACAGATTTTCTTTTCTTAAAAAATATTTTATTTATTTATTTTTAGAGAGGGGAAGGGAGGGAGAAAGAGAGGGAGAGATACATCAATGTGTGGTTGCCTCTCCTGCACCCCCTACTGGGAACCTGGCCTGCAACCCAGGCATGTGCCCTGGTTGGGAATCGAACCAACAACCCTTTGGTTTGCAGGCTGGTGCTCAATCCACTGAGCCACATCAGCCAGGGCCATAATTTCTATTTTAAGGCAAGACCACTTATATCTTTTGTTTGCTGTTATCCAAAGTCTTCAGTCTCTATCATATATAGGGCAACAAATTGCCTCTTATTCATGGAAAAATAAAAACATCTTATTCATGGATTCATTAAGTTGAGAACCTGTGCTAGGAACAGTAGTATATAGAAAAATGAGCTGGACATAGAACTTCTTCAGGAAGCTTACATTAAGGGGGAGATAAGCCAGTCACATCAATAACTATAAATATAGCAATGCAAAGACAGAAAGTGCTCATTCACCCAGCAATTCACTTTCTCATTCACTCACTCAGCCACAGAGTGTTTTTATTTCTTAACACAGGTGAGGATCAATGCTCAATTCTGGTGTTATAATGGTGAACAGCAACAAAATAATAGCAAATTGAAGCTCCCTCTTTGTTACTTTCACCTTAATGTGTATGTGGTGGTGTAGGAATGGGGTGGTGTAAACAGACAATTGAACAAGCTGTGGAAAGAGACTTTGGAGATCAAGCAGGATCTGCCAGAGCATTCTAACATATTTGTTTCTGTTCACCCTAAGATCATACCTTCTTACCTTAGCCCCTATCACAGTGCACTGTAGGTCACGGTTTACATGCCTGCTACCTGCTCCTTCTCCTCTGTCTGGTTCTCAAGACATTGTAATAGTTGTATTTGTGAAAATAACTACCTAAGCAACACCAACTTTCTTTATTTACCAATTATCTTCATACTCTAACTTCAAACTTGAATATTAAGTACAGCTACAATGCATTCTCAGTAATTATGTCTTTTCATGGACTTGTATTTCCTCCTAAAAAATCTGTCTTAATTTTATCTTCTATAAGGTTATAATATTAAAGAACCAATTATTTTGCAACTGATAAAAAATGTCATGTAGTTAAACTCCTTATGGATTTCAGAATCACACTTGTGCCAAGTGTTACATTTATAACAAATCTAAAAAATTGTTTTGTGCTTGAGTGGTCCACATTAAAAATAAGTTTAATTAAAAGAAAGTAAAGGGTCATAATTTCTGGTTTTTGAATACTTTGAATACTGGTACATTTTGAGTTTCTACAACATCCCATTTGAGATAAAAGTCAAATGGGGGTAATAATATAACTGCATATCCTATATTGTTCTCCTTCTCCTTTTTTTTCCAGCATTTGAAAATTCTCTACTTGGCCTAGGTCTGCTCTGAATTACTCATCTCCCCATATTCCTCTCAAATGACTCCTCCTCTTTGTATTTGTGTACTTTTATGTTATAGCAAAGGTTAAGATGTTTTTTCTTCATAAGCCCTTCTAAGTTCTGAGTCCAAGATCTTGTAGTAAAGATACCAGAGGGATCACACACATATTTGTTCTGATTCATTATAATAGCCCAGGCCAGATGGGCATCCAGTGGAAGAATGAGGAGAAGAAGCCAGGCAGAGTACATGGCATAAATGTTTTTCTTTGCCAAAAATCTCCCAATCTCCAGTAAATGGTTCAGTCTA
Source organism: Desmodus rotundus (assembly GCF_022682495.2). NCBI lineage: Eukaryota > Metazoa > Chordata > Mammalia > Chiroptera > Phyllostomidae > Desmodus > Desmodus rotundus. The sequence goes on from NC_071397.1 coordinate 28,587,230, forward strand.
AGCTATGAATTAAACTTAAAGCTTGTGTAAATTCCAATGGCAATATCACATTAGGACAATATGAAGCACAGGAATCTGGACAGAAATATGTGGAAAGTCAGGGAAAAAAATTTTTAGCGAAAAGTTTAGATGTCTAGGATCTCCTCAAGTGTAATGATTTTAAATGATATAGGTCATTTCAATTCCAAAAGATCCACTAAGACCACTTGGTGTAAAGGAAAGCAAATGACACCTGGAATCAATTAAAGGGCATGACTTTGGCATCTTGCTCTTCCGTCCTGTGAGACTTTGGGAAAATCACTCAGTTCTACTGGGCATGTTGTATTTGCCCATAAAATGAAAATTACATTAGTGACACCTGTCTTTTCTAGTGAGCATAATGATCAAATGAGATGGTGGCATTAAAGTATTATGTAAAACCTACCACACATTACAAATATCATTTATCATTAAGTGAAAGTAGATTTAGTGGAATTGAGGAAAGTATGGTTCAGAAACTATTAAATGAAGTGTAAATATTTGGATTGATTTCAGAGTTTGGAAAATTAGTATAATTTATTCTTGTTCATAGAGTGCATTTCCTCAAGCACAGTACTTTATAAATTTTAATTTAAATTTTAACTTAATAGTTTACCAATTAAGAACATGATAATTGAAGTCTGTTTTGTACATATTATCAAGTGTAACACTTAATCTTAACTTTGGCTCTGAGTTATAGGAAAACCCTAAACAATAGTGATATGAAAAAAAATAAAAGTTTCTTTCATTCTTATGTAAATGTAGGCAGCTCCATGCTCGTTAGATATTTATTTCCTTCTAACAAAATGTTTTCTGCGATACTAAACTTACAATTTTCACCTCAGTGTCCAATATGGATACTCTAGTTCCAGCCATCATGGAAACAATTCATCTGACAATAAAGAGAAAAAGGGAGAGAGAATACTTTCCAAAGTTTCCCATAATATTTTTTCTTATAGCTCATTGACAAGAGTCTAATCATGTGACTTTAAAAGCAAGGATGGGAATCCTGTTATGAGGGCAAGGAGCAAACATGTATTGGGAGAATCGAATCATCTCCACAGTAACAATGAGGGAGAACTCCTAGCATTTAACCTCCAGTAAGCAACAGAATGTATAATCTGATCAAAATCTTCTTTGAAATTACTGGTAATAGAGCTAATTTCTTATTTTTTTCAAAGAACAATTATTTCCTGGATAAAGTCTATGTGCAGGTATTTCACTGGAAATAAAAAAGGAAAACAAATTCCTGACCCTTAGAAGCTATAATTTATGAAATAAGCATACAAATAAGAGTTTCAATGATATAATGTGATAATACGAGAGACAGTGATTTTGAATTCATGGAAGGAAAAGTAAGTGTTGCATCATTTGGAGATGCCCTCATTATTTGCTGAAGTCATGCATTAGATGGCATCCTAGAAACCTGAAAAAAATGCATATTCCTCTCAAACTGCTTCGTTTACTACAAGGCAGTATTGCATGCACTGAGAAAAGATTATGAATCATAATTTCATTTCTTTTAGAAATATATACTTGACATATTCATATTGAATCGAATGGCATAAATAAATAGATACTCAGAAAAGACGTATATTATTTGCATAAGCTTGATTTGAAATGACTCAATGATTCTTACAGCACTGGGTTCAGAATCAAGTCAGTTCCGCAGCAGCGCTCACCCCTCGTGGAATTCTGGCATAAAGACTTCGCGGTCAAAGTAGGAGGACAGGTTGCTGAATGTAATTGGATTCTCTTTCTTGTTCCAATACTAACTTTGACTACTGCCACGCCTCTCCTCAGAAGGCAAAAATGTATGGAGAAGAATAGAAGGAGGCAAGGTTGGAAGTGGGTTGAGAGGAACACTTTTCACCCTCTTTTAAAAAAAAAAAAAAGGAGAATGAAATTATAGCTCTCTAGAGAAGACTGGGAACACATTTCAACTCCTACTCCACCCCTCTTCACCCTCTCCCTCTCCCTCTCAGCCCCGGGCCGATATCTCTTTCTCTCTCTTCACTACTGTTATGCTTGAGGTTAAAAACGGAGGGAGTTTCTCAGCTCAGCCACATTACTTTAAACTGTATAATTTAGAACCATGATATAAGAATCAAAGACTATACTTAAAATATTTGTAAGATCTATTTTTGACTTAAGGGTATTTAGAATCTTACTTCACTTTTCCTGTTGACAAGTTTTGCTGTTTTGTTTTTAAATAAAAATGTTAAGTCTGATAAGAGGAAATGGTAGAAAGCATGACATATCATATTGAAACAAAGGAGATTAATAATAAAGCTTCGGCTCAACCCAGAAACATTGTGATCCAGCTGTCACCATTTCTAGACAAAGTTAGAGGCTCTTAAGTTACATACTGCTGTTTTTTTGAAGATCTGAAAATAAAGTAAAATAATATTTTACAGTTGACCCTTGAACAACACAGGTTTGAACTGCACAGATCCGTGTATAGTCAGAGCTATTTTTCAGATTTGTTTACTGTATTTTCGCTTATTATTTTCTTAACATTTTCTTTTCTCTAGCTTACTTTATTATATGAATACAATATATAATACACATACATAAATTTGTATTGACTGCTTGATGGATCATTAGGCTATTAGTAATCAAGTTTGGGGGAGTCAAAAGTTATATGCGGATTTCCAACTGCACGAGGTGAGTGTGTGGGGGGGAGGTCAGCGCCCCAACCCCATTGTCCGAGGATCAACCTTTTTTCTTCCCCTTTTCAATCAACTTTTTGCTAGTCCACTTAGGTTCCAGACTTTAAAGTGACTTATACTAATAAGTCTAGCTATATTCTCTATTGATAAAATTAAATAATTTGAAGAGTATGACTTTTTTACACAAAAGGAAAAAATGTAAATTCAGAATTTGAAGTGTCCTTATTTTTTGACCTTACTCATTCCAGTAATGCATTCTAAATATACACATATGTCATGATTTCCTGCCGTTGTGTTTTTATACTTACGTAATTTTTATGTCTTTAAGCTCATTTAAAACGTATCTAATTTACCTAATGCAGGATTCTCTGTATACACTGGATGCTCAATAAAAATTTTGTCCTTGAAATCATCAATGGCAAAACCTGTTGAGACATGGTAAATAAAAAAGACCACCTAGGGTTTGCCTGGCCTGAGCTCTTCTTTTCCAATAGATAAATGTCTTCCAAAAAATGTATTTATAGTCATTACTTAGAAAAGTAATGGTACTAAAAATAGTTTATTTTGCTCCATATTTTTTGGTGGGGGAGGGGAAATATGTACTCTGACCATAGTTGTCTGTTCCACTAACTTGGTAGGTTTCCTCACTTTCAAAGATAATTATTGAAAGATACAAAGCAGTTTGAGACATCTTCAATCTTGCTTCAGAATAAGCAACTTTCCACAATATGATTTCAGCATTTCCTAACCCATAGACTGAAATCTTAATTTGTTCTTGGCAATAGTTTGAGATGTTTTCACAAAGTTGGTGTATGGTGCACAGTAGTAAGCAGTGTGTCATCAGAAGTCAAAGGTTAAAGAACATGAAACTGGAGAATCATTTAAAAAGGACCCCAGAGAAAACCCCAATGCGGAAACGAGAAAAGCCAGTAGTTTTCTATTCTTTCAGGGCACTGGAACCCATGGTTTAGAATTGGATGACGGTCTAGTCAGTGGGTCTTTGGTTTTCCAGTGGTAATCTGCTCATAAGTGCAAGATCCCACAGCTCAACAGAGGCTTCAGTGCATCCTCGCTATTAATATTATCTGGCTTTCCACTTCTCGACAAAGAGAATTCCCATTCTGTTTGGGTATACTCAAACCTCTGATCTCCCTCCTACATCTTCATCTTTAGCAACAGACTCAACTCCTACTCCCAAAGAATCTGGTAACTGTCACAGATGGAATTATCAATATCTTAACTTCCCACCATAAAGTATGTTAACTTTCTACATTTACACCCAATTTTTCTTCCTTCTATAAGTTTTAAATCAAGAGAGGACTCTCTTCTTTTCCAAAGCCAGTTCCTCTAATATGCTTTAGATTTCATTTCTATCATATCTTTCCAGAAGTTGATGGAATTAGTTCTCTCACTCCTGATGCACAATGTCTCTCTATTTAATTCTTTACTTAACATTTAAACTTACTTTAGTACCTCTCATTATAAAAATAAACCTCATACCATCATTGCCTTCTAATAATTATAGAAGTATTGATAACTACAACTCACATGTACTTGAGTTGCAACTTCATTCTTGGCCAAGGGAAGTCGAGCCAACAGAATGGTGGTGTCGCCACAGAAATGTCTCACTGCTGGTTCAAGAGAGAGTGGGTGATAGCCCCATCTAGGGTCATGCAAGTAGAGAAGTCAGCAGATACACTATAATGAAATATAATCAAATAAAAATTGGTGATTGACTGTATGCGGGAAAATAACAAGGATGACATCAGGTTCTTGGTTGAGAATGATGGTGTTCTTTCACAAACGGAGGAACTGACTTGAGGGGAAGTGTGCAGAGTTCATTTTCGGACATGCTGGGCTTGAAGTATCTGGGGTTGGATGGCTCAGATATAAGCAGATAGGGGTTCAAAAGGTAGGCACAAGTAGGATTCTCCCATGTCAGGTTAACATTGGTACTTTGGAGTGGAAGCTCTTTGAGTTCTCCACAACTCATCGTGGCCAGAGCTCATAACTGGCCCGGCGATGGCATTCAGCACAGTTCACCTGTGCTGGTTGCTCAACAGCAGGCAGCTTCCCTCCGGTTTCTGGAAAAGTCCGGAGTACCCAATCAGATGAATCTGCTTTCCTCCTGCACACCACCAGGGACAAGATTACTCTGTTTGCCTTTTTTTTTTTTTTTTACATCTTTCATCATTAGCTATGGATTCTGTTTTCATAGCAGGTTTTCTAAAGATGTGTATCAGTTCTAATGGCATCCTAAATTTAAATATGAATGTATAGCAGAGACTTCCACTTTTGTTACTCCTTCTAGTACTTTAAGAATTTGCTAAATCTAGATAAGTTACTAGAATAGGTTGAGAATTTGCTTAAATATTCATTATTATTAATCCTTTTTAGAACTCACTAAGAACAAAGCATTTTACATTTATTCTATGTAATTTTAAGGTAACTCTATTTAGAAAATTTTCACTCCCATCTGACAGATGAAAGAGTAGGCTGTGAGGAGTTGAGTAATGTGTGTAAGGTCACGCATCTGGTAGCTTCAATTGCCAAGAGTCAGCCCGTGGCTGACTAAGTTGCTGATTGTGAACCTGGTTGCACCTTGGAATCACCTAAGGAGCCTTAGCAATTCGATCACTCAGGCTGCACCCTCAACCAACTACATCAGAATCTTAGGGGTAACACTAATAGGCCCATGTTTTCAGAGCTCCCCAGGTGACACCACTGTGCACCCCAGGTTTAGAAATACTAGCCTACCTCTAAAACCTAGGGCCATTTCCATACTTGGCCACCTCTGAATCCAAAATTATTTTCATTCCACATTGAAACAGCCTTGTAACACCAAGTAGACTGTCAATTAAATTTGATAAACAGAATAAATAAATGTCTTCCTGATAGAAGAGCATTATCTTCCTCTGCCTTCTAAGTCATCAAAGAAATATCTTCGAAGCCTAGACACCCCAGCAACAGGGTGAGAGAGTTTCGTTTGCTCTGCTTGTTAAAGTTGAAGGCAGTTTTATGTACATTACTATTACCCGTGTTTTTGAGCCACCCTTGGTGGTTCTTGCTTACACCAGAGGATATAAACCCACTGACACACGGTTCCCTCTGCAGATACAGAACACAATGTTAATCAATTCGTAGAGGTGGCTTAGAGCTTGTACCACATTTTGAAGTCCTTAAATTATTAGTAAAGCTTTAATTGAACCCTAGGCCTTATTTAGCAAATGACTTTAAGTAAATTTCATTCTGAATAAAGTTGTTATTTCCCGTGCCTGAAATTAACAGTATATAATGAAGCATCTGCTATGCATGGGGTACAAATGTTTGGATTCCCAAAGGACGCATTTCAAAGGGCCAGATTTTCCTGTTGTTCATGACAAACTTTCCAAGGTTTTCAAATTATGAACACGTTTTCTGCAAGACATATTTTTGACATCTGAAAAACAGATTTTTGTCTCTATTGACATCTGTCTAGCAGTTTTCTTTTTAATGGTGCCACTTTATTTTAATATGAAATAAAAATCTAGTAAGAGTAATATTTTCTGAGGTACTGATATATTTACAAACTGCTTGTATTGATCATTAACTATTTTGTATTATAAATGGCTTTACATTAGCAATTTCTTTTATTTATAAGGGTCACCTTTGTGTCAGAGATTTTCATTATGCGGAAAATAACCTTGAACTGTTTTTACAAGTGGAGCATAGAGATGTTTCTTATCATAGCTTTGTGCCACAGATTTAAAGCAAGTATTGCAACTTCCGTTTAATAGTAAACCAAGAGATTTTAAGAAACAACTAAAGCCCATTATATATCTTCCATTGATATTTTCTAATACATACAAGGGCGGCAGGGGGAATGCACAGGCTAAATATTTGGGTCTATGAGAGACATTTGTCAGTTGTCCGCAAATGACATAGCTGTCAGTGTAGCATTTCACAGCAGTTGTGGACTAAGGCAGTTTGAATAAAGTGGCATTAACAAGAAACTTCTGATAGAATCATTAATAACACAAAACATTTCATTTCATGTTATGAAATAGTAAAGTTTATGGTCACAATGCCCTCTGGTTTTATTGAGTTCTTTCATTTGGATTGAAGTGCTGTATCCTGATAACCTCAAAGCACATTTGCACATGTGGAGTCTACATAACAAAACTATACTTTTAAATGTTGCTTTTTTGTTATGGTTGGCAATGATTTAGATAACAAGGATTCATCAGGTAATATCATTTTTGTTTGTTTATCATAACATCTGTTTACTAGCTACACATTGTTTTATTTCAAAAAGTATTTGAGGTGGTTTAAAGAATGTAGTTAACCATATAAAAATTAATATTGGCAAAATCAAGATACTTCACAGCATAAGACAACATACCCTAGTTGAAAGAGCACAAGCTTCTTCATTTGCCACCTGTGTAACTTCACACAGGTTATTTAACCTACTGAGGTTTATTTTCAAAATACTGACCTTTCAGCATTGCTGCAAATTTGATGTTTAAGGAAGAATAGGTGCTTGATAAGTTAGTTTTCTCATCATCTTTTAAAATGCAATCAAATGTCTTCAAATATGTTTGTTTTACCAAATAAAATTCAATTCATATGTTCATTTAAGCTTACAATTATTCTTCTGTTTTCAACAGCTATCATTTTTAAGTACCTATTATTTGTGGTTATGTATTACCTGCGTGCAAAGCCCTTTCTATCCATTATTTTATTTCATTCTCACAATAACTTGATTTAGTCTGTAAGAACTAGTGTTTTCTGAATAATGTAAATAGACAGTTATAGTGTAGCTTTTAAAGACCATCTTTGCAATAACTATGGTGATGAACCAGAATTTCTTCCCAGAGTATCATTCGTATGTAAGCAGTTACAAGTTAATCTCAGAATTATATGTGTGTTGTGCATGTCTTATTCCATGTGAATAGCAAGATATATATATACATATGTATATATTTCTAATTCATTTTTATAGACAAATCAGTTTGAATGGAGGAAATTATATAAATAGTTCAAATAAGAATTGCTTCATATGGAGAGGAACTATTTCAGTTTGTCTGAAATTGTTGAGATGTTGCAAGAACTGCAAATAATTTTGATTTTTCCACTAATACTGTAGTTAAAGTGCACAGATATTGATACTGTTAGAGAGTTTCAAAATACTCTGCTAATGTGTTTTATCTCAATATTCTGGTTATCATATTTCTAGCAAAAGCAAGCTTCTCTGCATTATGTATTCCATAGAGAATTTTTTAATATCATCTCTCATCAAAAGCATTCTCATTTGTTTTTTAAAAATATTTATAAAATAGGTATCCAAGATTGTTTATTTTTAAATGCTAACATCATTTCTCTGATTTATTTGAATGTTGGGAATAAGGTAATCATAGTATTTTAGTCTTAGAATTCTTGGGAATTGACCAAATGCAAAGAGTAAGTTATTATATTTCATACTTTAAGAAATAATATTTTTCAAGTTGGAATTAAAATATCAATAACATTTGAAATAAATTATAAAAACAGGTATCTCTGAAAATGTAATAATAGGAAACATAAACATCCTTAGCAATGCAAAAAACCTAATATTTCTTAAAACCCATGAGATTATTACATACAATTGTATAATTTGGAAAATATAAGTGGAATGGATAATTTCCTGGGAAAATAAATTGCTAAAATTAATGCAAGAAGAATTGAACAGCCTGATTAAAACTTTAATTAGGGAACATTTTATAGTATAATTTTAGAACTAAGAAAGCCTTTAAAGATCATATAGTAAAAAATCTCGTAATTTGTGAGAATGTTGAGGTCCAAAGTTTTTATAGCAAACTAAAAAAAATTAATTAGCTTCAGAAATTAGGAAGTCATGGGTAATTCCTGAGGAAGGGAAGTTCAGAGGAGATGCTAGCTTGCAAAGAGAAAATATGTGATCAGGTATTAAAGGAGTTGATGTATATGGCTGAACCCTTCAAGAAATTTGACCACAATTGGAAAGAGAAACATCTATTGAGAACCAGAGAGAATAAACCAATATGAAGAAGATGGATTGGTTGGTTGATTGAAGATAGACATTTCAACAGATTTTCAGGCTAAGAGATTATGTACGACGTACGAATATAGACACTAACTAAACAAGGAGAGTACAGAGTTGTCTAAACATGGAGTCAAGGATCACGACTATGCATCAAGTACTTTACATGTATCATGCCGTTCAATCTTTACAACAACCCTGTGAGGTACGTATTATTGGGTTGGCCAAAAAGTCCGTTTAGGTTTTTTCCCTAAAATAAAAGACACATTTTTCATTCTCACCAATAACTTTATTGATTTGGATATTTTGGGTATGTCGGCTGTCTCCCCCTACTGGCTTCTAGTGGGTGAAGACCACTAGACATTTTCCAATGCATCAGACAGCCCCACAGCAAAGATTTGGCCAAAATGTCAATAGTACCAAGAAACATTGCAAACCACTTTTGACACATTCGATCAGTCACAGCACCTTCTCCATACACTGCACAAATCTTTTTTTTTTTTGGCATCAGTTGCGTTTTTACCTTTCTTGAAATAAAAAGCATAACATGTTGAAAATGTTGTGTATTTTCTTCCATCTTCAATATATGCAAAAATTCACCAATTTTTATTTTTTAAATGTATGCTATGACAGCTGTCACAATAGAATTTAACAAAATTGTTTCACATGAAGTTAAAGACAATTGAGCACCACTAGAGCCATCATATAGAAAAAACTAAATGAACTTTTTGGCCAATCCAATATTATTATCCTCATTTTTACAATGAGGAAAGAGAGGCACAGAGATTTTAAGTAACAACCAGTACATGAAGCAGTCACTTACTGTGTGAACTCATGTGTGACTCCAGGGACCTGCCTCTTAGCTCTATTGCACCATCTCCTGGGAGGGGAGAGACCTGCTTCAGAAAGGAGGACCAGGAAATATGAGGGGGTGCAGAAAATATGAAGATATTAATAATATGTATGGTCTGTATCTCAGCAATAATGTACAAGTTAAGGTCACCTGATATAAGAGAGTAAAGTAGAAAGATGGGGCTTGAAAAGGGTAAAAAACATTGTAAGTTTTAGGGTATATATGAGCAAAATAATATTGTGAAAAGGCAGTGTGAGGTAGTTTAAAAAGTTCACAAGCTCTGGGATCGGAGACAGTCATTTAACCCCTGCTTCTTACTCATTAACCGTGAGTGTTGGCCAGGTTACTTAATATCTTCAAACCATCATATGCGAACCAGGGATGGTGATCATATGACTACATATTATTCTGTTTTATATTATTAGGAAAACTCTTTATCTTGCTTTCTTCTCTTTTGACTTTCTGGACTAATCTTTATATTTAGTTCTCTCTATGACTTAGAATAGTCTTGTCAAGCAAAACATTGATTAAGATTTGATGGGAATTGCATTGAATATATTTGTCAATTTGGGGAAGATTGATATTTATATAATGTAAATGTCAAGTCTCCCAATTTATGTACAGAATGTATTTTCCACTTAGTCATACCTCATTTGTCATCCTTCAATTAAAAGTTATAATTTTCTACACGAAGCTCTTGCACAATTTTGTTAAATGTATTCAAAGTGTTTTATAGTTTTTGTTGTTATCATTAATAGGACTTTTTCCTTCATCTTTTAATCTTTTCCTACCAATTTGGTTTTATAGGTGCAATTTTTTTTCTTGGTTTCTAAAGAACTTAGTCTTTTTTTTTAAATTTACTTTATTGTTGTTCAATTACAGTTTTCTGCATTTTCTCCCCACCCCTCCCCCATTAGTCTTTTCTTTTGTTACCCCTATTGTCTCCACATTTTCCTTTTCTTGGCCTGACTTCCTTTTTGCATGTTAAAAGATTTTTTTCAATTATCTGATTATCCTTTGCTGTGTATTCCTATATAAAAGCAAAGCCCCAAAAAATGACCTGAAGCTCTACATGGGTAGATGGATTTCCTGAAAGATAGATTTGACAGTGTGTTAATAAAGTATGAGCCAGAGTAGGAAGATTCCTCCCCCACCCCCCAATTAGGGAAGAATTTTAATCTTTGATCTGCTGGCATTCTGGGAGTAGAAGTGAGGAGAGGGCCCTGTGGTTTAATACATACACTTGAACATCAGCTCACTAATGAGACTGGTGCTTGAGTTTAGAACTCAGCCTATTCAATTATCCAGATTACAACTCCCTGTTACAGTGCAAGGCTGCACTGAGATAAGGAAAAATTACAGTTTCAACTAGTACATATAGAGATTATTTGAACAACCTTTTTTTTTTGTCATGTAAATCTATGTCCTCCTTTTCTTTCTGGCTCCTTCTCTTTCCAAGTATTAAATCCTTCAAAGGTCTGCAGAGTAATGAGTCTATTACAATCAGCATTTTCATCATTGCCCCCCATACCCTATAAGCTTTTAAGCTATATTTTTTCTGACACTATAAATTAGTTACACCCTCTTCCTTCAATATCTTCCAAGTTTGTCAACACTTTCGAGTTCACTGTTGTCCACTGCCTGTTCTCATCTCGTGGCAGAATAACTTGGTCATTTTAACATAGTTTGGGAGGGAGAAGGGAGAAAAATCTGTTACAATTAACTAGAAATTTTGTGTTACATTTTCCATTAGATATTTTGCTGTATAGAAAAATTACCCTTATATATTAATCTATATACAGGGACCATAATTTTGGTAAGTTGATCTTATATCCAGCCACTTTGTTGATTCTTCTGGTTATTTCTAATAACTTAAAAATTGATCCTCTTGGTTTTTCTATTATGGATATACTAAATGATGATAGTATTATCTCTTCTTTTCCTTTTGCTTTTCTTGTATTGTTTGGTGAGGATCTCCTATACAATTTAGAATAGTAGAGGTAATGACAGGTATACTTCCTTAATTCATAATTGATGGGGATGCTTTGAATATTTCACTATTAGATATAATTGTATCATAGATTTTGAAGAGATAAACTTTATTAAGTGAAGTGTTCTCTATTCATGAAATGCAACGAAGACTTTTGCACAAAAGCGTTCTCCTCTATTCATGATTTGCAATGAATACTTGTAAAAATGATCATTGGATTTTAAATTTTATCAAATGTTTTCATGTTTATGTGATCACATGATTTCTTCAATCTGTTAATATAGTAAATAATATGGAGGTCATTTTTAATGTTAAATCATCCTGCATGATTGGACACACTTACTTGATAGAGAGTCAGATACTTCTGATCTTTTCCCGTGGCTTGGAAAAAGTTTATAAAATAGCAATTATACACTCTTTAAGTTTGTTTCAATTTGCTTGTCAATTTTTCTGAAAGTTTTATCATTTTTGAAGGATTTTAAAATTAATTTTCAATGTAAAGATTTTGTTTATTTTTAGAGAAGGGAAGGGAAGGAGAAAAAGAAGGAAAGAAACATCAATGTGTGGTTGCCTCTTGAGTGCCCTCTACTGGGGACCTGGCTGTCAACCCAGGCATGTGCCCTGACTGGAAATCGAACCAGAGACCCTTTGGTTCACAGGCTTGGTGCTCAATCCACTGAGCCACACCAGCCAGGGCTTAACTTTCAATTAATGTAAGATCAATTTTTTAATCTATTGGGCCAGTTTCAATTATTTATACTTTTCTAGAAAAAATATCATTTTATATAGGTTTTCAATTTTATGTATGTGTAGTACCTGTTATTCTTTCATGCTGCCTTTATAGCCTTTTTTTATTCCTAATATATTTATTTTGTCTTGTCCCGCATCTTTAAAAAATTACAATTGACAAAGGTTTAGTTTTTATGGGCCTTTTATTTTCCAGATTCTCCAAGTTTATGAACAAAAAATAAACCATTCATGAACAAATAGCAAAACTAAGTAAGCAGAGTAAAAAATTAATAAGACATAGCTTTTAAGGAAAGTAGAGGAATTAATAAACTACTACTTACTACTCAGAATCCAACCCTCCCCCCCAAAAAAAAGTTTGATGATTATATGATCATATAATCTCATCTTGATTTTATTTAGAGGTGACTGTTGTTGATAAAACAGATTCTCTTTAGCTCCTGCTGCCTCTTTTTTTTTTTTTTTTTTTTTTGAGGCCTGGCATTTTTTGAGGCCCTTTAGGCTCGAGATGGAGGCAAGTTCTTAAATTTTAAAAAAATGGCTTGTTTCATTTGGGGATAAACTTTTTTTCACCCCAGTTCTGCTTTTTTTAATAGTATTTTTCATTTACCATTTGCATTCATTATTTTATATTAGTGTCAGGTGGACAGCGTAGTGGTCAGACAGTTATACATGTCACAAAGTGCTTCCCCTGATGTTTCCATTACCACCTGGCATTTATTGGCCTTTTAAATCAGGTTGAGGTTTTTAAAAAATATATTTTATTGCTTATGCTATTATAATTGTCCCAACTTTTCTCCCTTTGCCCTCTTCTACCCAGTACCCCCATTTCCTCCAACAATGCCCCCTTTAGTTCATGTCCATGAGTCGTGCATATAAGTTCTTCGGCTTCTCCATTTCCTATACTATTCTTAACCTCCCCCTGACTATTTTGTACCTACCAATTATGCTTCTTAATCTCTGCACCTTTCCCTCTGTTCTCCCACTTGCCATTCCCAGCTGATAACCCTCCAAATGATCTTCATATCTATGATTTTGTTCCTGTTCTGCTTGTTTGCTTAGTTTGTTTTTTTTTAGATTTGGATGTTGATAGTTGTGCATTTTTTTGTCATTTTAATGCTCATAGTTTTGATCTTCTGCTTTTTCTTAAATAAGTCTCTTTAACATTTCATGTAATAATGGCTTGGTGATGATGAACTCCTTTAGCTTTACCTTGTCTGGGAAGCACTTTATCTGACCTTCCATTCTAAATAATAGCTTTGCTGGATAGAGTAATCTAGGTTGTAGGTCCTTGCTTTTCATCATTTTGAATATGTCTTGCTAGCCCTTTCTTGCCTTCAAAGTTTTTTTTGAGAAATTAGCTGACAGTCTTGTGGACACTGCTTTGTAGGTAACTCTCTGCTTTCCTCTTGCTGCTTTTAAGATTCTCTCTTTATCTTTAACTTTTGGCATTTTAATCATGATGTGTCTTGGCGTGGTCCTCTTTGGATCTAACTTGTTGGGGATTCTCTGTGCTTCCTGGACTTGCATTTCTAATTCCTTTCCCAAATTAAGGAAATTTTCTTTCATTATTTTTTCAAAAAAGTTTTCAATTTCTTGCTCTTCCTCTTCTCCTTCTGACACCCCTATGATTCAGATGTTGACACGTTTGGTAATGTCCCAGAGTCTCATTATACTATCCTTGTTTTTTTGAATTCTTTTTTCTTTTTGCTGTTTTGGTCAAATGCTTATTTCTTATATTCCAAATTGTTGATTTAAATCCTGACTTCATTCTCTCCACTGTTGGTTCCCTGTAGATTTTTCTTTCTTTTTTTTTTTTTACTTAGTGTAATCTTTGTTTCTTTCTGGGTCTTTTTTATGTTGTTCATACTCAATGAGTTCTTTGAGTATCCTGGTCACCAGTGTTTTGAGCTCTGCATCTGATAGGCTGGTTATCTCCATTTTGTTTGGTTCTTTTTCTGGGATTTTGTTCTGTTCTTTCATTTGGGCTATATTTCTTTGTCTCCTTGATTTGACAGCCCCCCTATGTTTGTTTCTGTGTATTAGGTAGTCTGCTTTGAATCCCTGTCTTAGTAGCATGGCCTGTTGTAGAAAAGACACCTGTAAATTGTGTGTGGTAGAGCCTTGGGTAATCGCCAGGGCAGTGCAATCCACTGCACCACTTTGTGGCTCTGTGTGCGGGGAGGGCTCAGAGAGGGGACAGTGCCACTGCCTTTGTTCTGGAGGTTTGCCCAGCACTCGCCCTGTTTCTAGTCCCTGCACTTAGTCCTTATATGCACCTGGTGCCCTTCCAGCTGTCACCCTGGTGCCGGATCCCACAGTGGGAGGGTCTATGTACATTTGAAGTCCAAGCAGGCTCTTTATGCAGAGTCTCCTGAAAATCCAGAAGTTGGTTTCACCACCCCAACGCCCACTGGTTTTTACAGCCAGACATTATGGGGATTTATCTTCCTGGCAGTGGAACCCTGGACTGTGTGGTCTGGCCTGGGGCTGGGATTGCTCTCCCAAGGTATCTCCCCCGATTTTTAGCCACCACAGGTGAACGTGGGAATGCTCATCCCACCAGTCATTCCACCTCTGCCACCTCTCCACGCCACACCACATCTACACACCCCACTGCGTCTACGTGCCTCTCTGCCTGTCTCCACATCTCCACCCTCCTACCCATCTGAATGAATGTGACTTCTTTAAATCCTTGGGGTCAGACATTCATACGGCTCAATTTTCTGATGGTTCTGGGTGTTACTTGTTTTGAGGTCTAGTTGTAATTCTTCCTGTGCTTGTGTGAGGAGGCAAAATGTGTTCACCTATGCCTCCGTCTTGACTGGAATTCTATATTCTAAATTAGGTTGGACTTTATAGATCAAATGTAGTGTTTTTTAAATTTTCATTTTCATTTCTGCTTTTATATTTATTATTAACTTTCTCCTGATTTCTTTAAATAGCCTATTTATTTTCATTTTCTTTTATTTTTAACATAAGGCTATAACTATCCTGAGTACCCTAATAAAAATTTTTTTGCAAGTTTTAATATGTGTAGTCCCTTGTTTTTCAGCTCTTAATCATTTATAATTTAAGTTTTAATTTCTCTTCATTAATTACTTAAAAGTTTTCCCCCCACAAGGGGTATAGAATTTTAATTTTGATTTCTAATTTCATTACATTGTAGTTTATGAAAATATCCTATATGTTGTACTTTCATGAATTCATTTTATTTTACTTTCTGTCCTAGACTAGTTACCTTCTGTAAATATTCCATTTGTATTTTAAAGACCTGTACATGCCATTTTTCTTATGTATATATTGCAAAGAAAGATGAATCACTTTTATTGATTATTATATTTAATGTTATTTTTCCACTGCTTCTGTGCTTGCTGAGAGCTATATGTTGTCTTTTATTCTAAACTTAGTTGGACGATTTATCCTTGTGGTTTTCTCAATTGCTGTTTTATATGCTTTGAAAATTGTTATTAGTTTCATGGAGATGTGTTACTTTGGAAGCTTCTCTATCACCTGCTTTTAGCACTATGAAAAGTCCTTCTTTGTATCTTTTAATGTTTTTTCAATATTAGATTCATGACATTTGATTTTTGCATATTACTGTTTCCTTAATTTCCTTGTTTGACCTTTTTATTCTGATTTTTCCCATGTCATTGGGTTTGAGGCATATGTCTTATAAGTATAGTACTGGATTTTGATTTTTTTACATCCAATATAAAAGTTCTTAACTGTTAACTAGTGAATTTAAAGTATTCTCATTTATTGTGATTTCTGTTATGTTTGGAATTATTTGCTGTCTTACTTTGCTCTATTTATCATATTTACTAGCTTGTTGTCCCTTTGCCCACTTTTAACTAGACTGATAAAGTTTTCCTGAGTTTTATACTTCCTCTACTATTTTACAAATATATTATTTGTTTCCACCTTCTGTGGCTACTTTAACATTGTTAACATAAATGTTCAAACATTTCTATTCTCCCTACCATCTAGAGTTGATCAGTTTCTCTAAAATTCCTGAGGGGTGGGGGAAAGAATTCTTTTATTATCAGCATTCTTTCATTTTCCTCTACTCCCTTGTAACTTTAATCTCTTTCAAATTTTAAACCTCATTAATATTATTTTGGTGTTTATGTCCAAGTGGTTATATTTTTAAAATGTAAATGTGTGTATTTACTTATTTTAAAATAAATATTTATCTGAACTTAATGTATTTTATTACTTTTCTTGCTACCCATTCCTACTTTTACTTCTAGCTCATTCCCTCCTCCCAGACTTCACATTAATATTGGTTTATACTGTCTAGCAGTTCTTTCAGACAGAATCTTAAGATTGTGAACTTCAAAGTTTCTTTCAATTTTAAAAATATTTTTATTTCTGCCTCTCACTTCAAGAATAGTTCGCTGGGTGTAGAATTCTATCTTCAAAGTTATTTTTCCCTGAGAATGTTGAAGATACTATTCTGTTTTGTGCGCTGGGTCGCTCACACGGACTCTGAGGTCTTATTTCTTTGTAAGTAATCTTTCTTTTGACACAGACAGCTTTTAAGATTTTCCCTTTATTCCTGATGTTCACAAATTTTACAATATGTCTAGAAGAGGTGTTTGTATATGTGTGTATTTCATCTTTAATTTATCCTATAGCTAAGAGGATCTTTAAAGTTCTAAGAAAATTTCCCATGATACTTTAAATGCCGTTCCTCTCCCTGCCCCCTCAATTTTCACTATTTTGTCTTTTTGGAAGGACCTTTAAACCAATGTGAGAACCTGTGTCACATATGTACCTTAAATCTCCTCCTCTCCATGTCTTAATCTGTGCTCCCAGATAATGCGGCTTTGAGTTGTGGTATCCTTCGGAACTCATCTGCTTTCTAGTTTTCAAGCATTTCTCACTGTGTATATTCATTCTACCATAGTTTATACTTCTTTTCTTTCCAGTTTTTTTATGAATTTTTTCCTATTGTCTCAGGATTTGGGGTAAGGCTAATAGGTGTTAACAATGCTCAGTTCTCCAATTTAAATACCTTTCCAAGTTTTGGAATATTTGTTAACCACACTCATCAGCACAGGACCAGATGGGGATTTGGCAAGGCAGGTGGAGCAGATGAATGGGCTGGTGAACCTGAGCTTCTCATGAGTCTCATGGGTGGTTTGGAGAGCTGTGAAGACCTGGCTGGGGTGGGAGTCAAGGGCAGACACACGGAGGCTAGGAAGCAGCTGTTAAGACTGGAGGTGATGACGGTAGGGCCAGGGGTAACAAGAATTAGATGGCTGACAAGATATAACACCTGTTATAGAAAAAGAGAATCAGAGTTTGAGATTTGTAACAAGTGGGAAAATTCCCAGTATTGAGGGATCCAAGGGATTGGCCCTTTCAGCTGCTGTTGTGGGAGAAGAGATCAGAGAATACTGAGCCCCAAACGTTGGAATGGCTACCCTTGTGGAAACTGATGTGTCAAGTGTATAGAATAGCAGAGTTCATTTGAAAATTGCTACTTTTAAAAGTTGTATTTTAAAAAGATAGCTTGGCAAATGTGACATCTAAGTAGACAAATCAATGCACATTTCTTTATGTAAAGTATCTCATTTTATACTGGTTCTTCACATGAGGATGAAGCAAAATATATCTTTCTCAAGATCCTAGATTTTGCTACAATCCTCATGTAAGATAAGTTTTGTGATTTTAGACCCTTTTGGTCCACATTCATACATGCCTTAGGTTGAGACGGCCTACCGCCGTACTTGGAGCACTGTGAAAACACATGAATATTCACCTGACTATAGTAAAATGTGATTGCCTATAGAAACGGGTCTTTCTTATCTAGTTACTCTACACTTTCTCACCCATGCTGTAGCCCTGTTGTTGCCCAGAGAGACATTAGTTATTAAAATAAGTGTCAGCAGCCCACAATTACATGTATTTCAATCTGTATTAGAATTAAAGCAAGTATCAGGATTTCCCAAACTAGCAAACATAATATATAGAGACCAAATTAAAGTCTCCGTATTGAGACTCTGAGCATTTTATTATTTCTTATAAAATTTCAGTGTATCCCATACTTAGCATTAAACATTTCAACATTTTTGCACAGTTTTGTGTAACCCTATTTTGGTATCTTAAAAATAGAGAAGGAATAGCTTTGCTAGCGCACACAGTTGAGATAAATTGGCAGAAGAAAATGACACGTGAGTTAGAAACTGTAACTAGTCTTCAGATATTGAATGGAAGTGTTCTTTGAAATTCAAATTAGGATCTGGGACTGCAGATTAGGAATGAGCAAAGTAGTCAGCCTGAAGCTATTTAAACCTTAACCTGGTGGGGGAAACGTCTCTATATCTCCTGTACAGCAGGAATCTCAGTTGGTTAAAGCTACTATTTAACACGTTATTCCTGAAACAAGAACAAAGGTGTGAGGAAGAGGGTGCTAGAAATCCATGACTTTATCATACTGAGAATTCTCATCTTTGTCAGGATAAACTTAAGTATTAAGTAGATTTAAGTACTACATGAAACAAGAAACCGCATGCTGGAAAAATGGCAACACCTTTGTTGGTACTATTTAAAAGGAGGATAATTATATTTATAATCATTTGAGCACTTGCTAAATGCCTAGCACAGTGCTACTCAGCTTCTGTACATTATTCTTCATTAAAACAATCTGGTGAGATTAACATGGTAAATTTCCTTTTATAGGATTAAAAGAACTGGAAAGCTAAATAAACATCTGGTGAATTTCACCAGAATAAACAAATACTATGAATAATTTGGGCCTAAATTTTAAAAAAGACATTATCTATGAAATTATGGCTGTGTACTGCCAGTAACTCGATTAGCTTTTCAAAATGATTTGATTAGGACACACATTGTAATATAATAACACAGAGTAATGTATCAAATGCCCTAAAAGTCATGTTATTTTTGTGCTGGGCTATTAGCCAAACCATTTTGTGCTTTGTCCTCATATCTTGAATATCACACTTGTATAAAAGCAAGGTAATTTTTCCTTCTTAAACCCTGTTGGTATGTTATCTTAACATTGACACAGATAAAACAACAAAGAATGATTGGTTATAAAGGAAGGATAAAGAATGTAGCCAAAAGAATTATGCAAGATGTCTGTGACTTAAATTAAACCAAAGAAAGGACCATTGCCATAATTATACATCAAGAAAACATTCAAGTAAAGTGGTAATTTTAATTTCCCTTGAGGTTAAATTTACATTTAGGCTTCTCCTCATAAAAAATTGAACCCACAAATGAAATTAGGACTTTTTTTTTATCACAGATACTGTATAAAGACTACCAGGTTTCTAATTTTTGTAAATAATTACTCTGTCGCAGAGGGGAGCTAGACATTTGAAATAAAAAGCAATGCACTGGAGATGAACAATTCTCTGAAGGACACGGCCCCCCACCCCGTGATCAGTGTGAGTCTTTTTGTTTCCGCAGAGCATCTGTACAACCACCACCGCATTTTTGCACTTTTTCTTCTTGGCTTCATTCTGTTGGGTGTTGACTGAGGCGTGGCAGTCCTATATGGCTGTGACTGGGAAGATCAGGACACGGCTTATCAGGAAACGCTTTTTGTGCCTTGGATGGGGTAAGCATGTTAATGTACTCTTTTGTGCTCTGGTTCGGGTGACTCGGAATACTTATATAATAGAGCAGTAGAGTGGAACTATCCTAAGGCTACTTTAATTTGTGTTTAATTTGATTATGGAAGTGGAAATAGGCATTTGGAACTTTAAAAAAGTAAATATTGGATGACCTCATAGGTCCCCAGTTAACAATCAACAGCGAGTGGTATAAGATGAGGCCTGACATATCTACAGGCAGAAAATCAAAGTGTTCTATGCTAATATGTTCTGAAAATACAAAATCTTTTAAAACGTACAGGGCTCAAACTCATACACACTTGTCATGTACCTCCCACAAGAAAATTCTGAGGAATGCCTAAAAGCACTCAAAACAATTAAAGACTCTAAAGCTAGCTGTTCATGTTACAGGGAAAAAGCCACTCAGATTGAATGAAACCTCATGCATAGTCAGTCGGATGCTCAAAGGAAAAACAGAATTGATGACAGACCAAGAATCATTTAATTCTGTGACTATCTCTATCTGGAAAATTTTCTCTTAAATTGCCTTATGAATTCATGTGAAAGGCATGGGCATCTTGAAAGTCCAAGCCTCTCATAGGACCAGTTCTAATGTTTAATTGGAATTAATTAGTTTAATTTAGGAAACTAGTTTTACAAAAACCAGAGGATTTTGACATGTTTGCCTTGACTTTCAAAAGTCTTGCACTGAAAACACGGGGGAATTTGGGGCCACATATACAACAAATGCCCAGTGTGCCAGAAGAGTGGAGTATGGGGTGCTTGAGAGAGCCTGAAAATTTTCAAATAAGTGGGTGTATTACAATACTAGAAAACTCATGCTGGAAAAAGAGGATAAAGAACAGTTAAGGATTATCCATCAGGTTTCAGCAAGGGTCTCTCACGTCTGACAAATGTATCTGGGCTCTTTGCCCTAATAAATAAATGAGAAAGCTGTTAAGAAATTAGAGAATGTATTTTACTTACACTTTCATTAAAATTTGTGTCTGGATTTCATGTCAAAAACCTTCTAAACTTGGACTGGTATTGAATTTTTTTCGTCAGTTAGTATCATAGACCTAAGACATATAGGTTGCAGGTAAAAAAGACTCTCCTTGAAGTATACAGAGTGGCAGTGTTTAGGGTTGGCAACTGCCTTACTTAATACCATTACCGAAGATCTTGAGGAGGGGTCTCCAAGTTGACAGCTAATATTAAATGACTCTGGGTAGCAAAAATGCTACACTGATGGAGCTAGACTATCAGGAAGTCTGTGAATGGGCAGAACAGTGGCATATGAGTTTTATTATGGCAAAGTGCAACATAGTAAATTTAGAAAAAGAATTTAAAATTTAAATTGTATATAATGAAGACTATTAATTCTTCAGCTATGACCTAGGAGAGAATTTTTTTCTAATGAACTTGTTCTAGTCAATCAAAGTCAACTTATTACATGAAGGAAGAGGAAGAGGAGGACAAGAATGGAAAGGAGGAAGGAGAGGAAACATTATATGACATATTATATATAATTATACATGATTTATGATACATGATATATGATTTAATTATGTGTGTGTGTGTGTATACAGAGACAGGCCAGTATTTGTTTAAAAATATGGTGTGTTCCTCTGAGGTGCTCTCAATAGTTCTTGGCATTAAACCTCATGAATGAATATGATGTCACTTGAAAAGACTCACAGAAGGGGATGGCAGGACAGAGGGAAAATGATGAGAAAGAGGGTTGGTGGACAGGATGCAAGAAGGTGATTATGTAATGGATTTTACAATTGAAAAAAGCAAACATAGTCTTTAGGAAAAGAAGGTACGGCCAAAACTTAAAAAAAGGAATTTAAACAACATAGATTAGACTGAGCTCTTGTCACCAAAATACAGGGAGGTTCCATTAAACTTGAGTAAGTTATGATTCGCATAAACATAAACTAAAAGATGTTAAGTTAGAATTGGCGCAGGTATGCAGGCAAGAATTCCAGGAGGGAGTGCGCAATGCGTGGAGTGAATCCTATCTAGAGGTCCGTGAAGAAAAATTGCCATATATTTTCTGATCTTCATTCAGGATTATTAAAGAAGGGTAATCAGGAAGCACAGAAATTAATTCATTAGGGTCCTTAACGCTGTGCTTACATTCTTGTTATTATAAGTAAATCATAAGGAATTAAGTGATAAGATGAACTTTGGATGTGGATCAAAATTTGGGCAACCGAATGTTCCATTTCTGTGATATTCCACCACACCAGGACATCGATTTTTTTGTCTTTCTGATTTTATAGCTATAAATTTTCTTTACAACAGTGTAAACCTGGAGGGAAATAATAATTTAAAAGATATACTAAATCTCTGTTATTAGTTTCCTTTAAAACCATGTCAAATGTGGTGGTAACCTAGCAACATCAGAGAAGTGCACTGAGTTAAAAACCCAGCTGTCACTCTCGTGTTTTTATACTTGAAAGAAATTTTGTAATTGAAAGATACTTTATGAAGTGATTCATCCAAGGTATTCCTCCAAGTTAAGTATTTTGAGTTTATCCAACCTTTTTCTGAGCTAGTGTGCACAGTGGTTATGGTGGAGTGTAAAGCGTGACAATGTGTTTCTTACAGGTTTACCAGCGTTAGTAGTGGCCACATCAGTAGGCTTCACCAGGACGAAAGGATATGGCACTGATCACTAGTAAGTCCATCCACAGTGATAAATCATTTTATAGTCACTTCATTAGTCTTGGCTGGCACTGCTGATGGCTTGCATTTCCTCATTGAGTCATGAGCAATGGTAGGAATAGCATCCGTGAGGAACGACGTAAGGTAGTTTAAATGCACAGAGGTAGGAAATAAATGCTGCAACGCTGTTCGGAATCCTTATTTCCATTTCCAATTTCTTCATGATGCAAGTGTCTGTGATTTTTAAAATATTTCCATATGTACTTACACATTCAATCTCGAACACATTTTTTTAGAACTAGGTGAATCTTGACATGTTTACCTTTTAGAGTGACCCTGATCTGAGCTTTTAATTTTATTGAAGACAATACCTGTTGGTGTCAACCAAGTTCTGTCATGCCAGTTCAATTGCTCTTGCTACATTAGGGCAATACATATTGAAACTCATAGAACAGGGGGATGAATAGATTGCAGGCTGCGAATTGCCTGGGCTGTGAAAGAAATTAGAAAGGAGAAAGCGGGTGTTCCACCAGCCCTTCCCAATCATAGCTGTACTATGGATAAATTCTGTGTGAGAATTTATAATAAAGTTTATATTTAATATTTTAAATGAAAAATAATGCACCTGCCTATTTTTACTTCAACTGTTTTTTTTCCAAGTTGAAGCAATTGAGAAACGGGGGAAGAGATGTATATCTTATTAGAAGAATAAGGTTATTTAATTATTTTTATTGTTGACACTATTACAGATGTCCCCATTTCCCCCTCCTTGCCCCCCTTGCCATCCCCCACCCCAATTCCCTCTGGCCATCACCACACTGTTGTCTGCGTCTGTGGTTGTGCATATATGTTCTTTGGCTAATCCCTTCACATTTTTTCATCCAGCCCTGCCACCCACTACCTACAGCTGTCAGTCTGTTCCATGTGTCCAGGCCTCTATTTCTATTTTGTGCATCAGTTCATTTTGTTCATTATATTCCACATATAAGGGAGATCATATGGTATTTGTCTACCACTGGCTTATTTCACTTAGCATAATCATCTCCAGAAAAGTAAGATTTAAAGTGAAGCATTCTGCTTAACTGTCTTTAGGTGGAGATAAGAATCCCAGCTAATTAGGCCCTCTGGTGGGTTCATCCAAGTTGAATGCTGCAAGAGACATCACTTCAACTGGTCATCCAAAAGGAACTTCCAAAGAACTGAAGGAGTTTGTGTTATCAGGGCACTTTTTTTAATGCAATCTGTAATATCAAAAACAAAACAAAACAAAAAACCCTCCCTAGTAGTGCAGGTTGAACAGTGCTCCTACAGTCCTATTTCCCTTTGACGGTAGTATGGCCCCTGCGGTCTGGGAGAGGCACTGTATTGGGGGTAGGGAGCAAATTAGGAATAGGGATGATATGATTCCAACTTCAAGGGGGTATTTGATTAACCAAATACAGTACAACAAGTAATGTTATTAGTTGGAGGATTAATTTACACAAAAAATATAGTAGAGATTTAGTGGCAGTCTCAGAGAGAGCAAACTAAGTGTTCTATCAGAATAAGAGTTTTTTTCTGCAGGTATTTTATTTAAAAAGTTAATATTAAGTTGTCAACCCCAAAGTGGGAAAGTAGAATTTTATCTGTCTGCTGTATGGCAAAGAGCAGTAACTAAATGAAGACTTTAGATACTCACGTAGACACACATTTGTATTATGAAAAATTGATACAGGTGTGTGTGTGTGTGTATATATAAAATTCTCATATTAAAAATGCTCATTAAGGTATAATTTACATAGAGTAACATTTATCCTACTAGGTTTAGAATTC
Organism: Desmodus rotundus; assembly: GCF_022682495.2. Classification (NCBI taxonomy): domain Eukaryota; kingdom Metazoa; phylum Chordata; class Mammalia; order Chiroptera; family Phyllostomidae; genus Desmodus; species Desmodus rotundus. The sequence goes on from NC_071397.1 coordinate 28,611,624, forward strand.
TATGAGTTTTAACAAATGCTAAAGTCATGTAACCACCACCACGACCAATATAGAAGTTTATTGTCAGAACAGATATAGAACAAGCATTGTTAATTGTTAATTTTGAAGGCAGCATGCTGATTCTGTGAATTGAAATTAATATTGGGAAGGGTCGAATTGGTGGGTGAAACGGTGGGCATGACCCTTCCCATCAGCAGTGGTAAATTGGTCCCTCACCTTCCCTCATTCATCTCTCCTGGACTCTGTAGGTGCAGCTGAACCACCGTGCAAAGCCTCCAGTGCAGAGCCTCATGCCTCTCCCTGCCCCTGTGCTGCCAGAGAATGAATGATTTTACATAAAGGGGTTGCTATGTCCCTATCAATGCAAACCTGCTTCTCTTAGTTACTTTAGTAATCAAAAGCTTATCTTTAGTGAATTTTCTTAGTAGTATGGGGGAAAAGTAAAACTAGAAAAAAAAAGCATGCAATCTAAATTATCCATTTGCTGCAGTGATGGCTTTTAAATAAATTTCTCCCACTATCTCAATGGCCTCAAAGAAGACTGAGTAAATGGCATGTCAAACATTCTAAAAACACACTGTTCTTGCTTAAAAGTATATTTGAAAAATTCTATAATGGATACAAGCAGCATTTATAAAACTTACGAGTCACCTTTATATGAAAGTCAATATAAAAATTCTACTGCAAAAGTAATTTATCTAAAATGTTTTAACTACCTGAAAGGCCATATAATAAAAAGTTTCTTTTTCATGTGAGGTATACTCATATAGTATTTCTCTCTCATGAACTCTAATTTTAGCTTCTTCCACATCTTCTATACATTTTTTTTTATATTACAAAGCTTTGAAATGTGCCAGAACTCCAAGGCTAAGTGCATGACTCAAGTTCTTTGTGACCCACTTTTGTGGTTTAACACACAGCTAATTTTTGTTAGTTTTTATCTGATTTCATTTTCAGCTGCTGGCTCTCTCTGGAAGGAGGACTGCTCTACGCTTTTGTTGGACCTGCAGCCGCTGTTGTCCTGGTAAACGTCGAAATCAACGTTGTTTTCTTTGAAATCAACTTACTTTGTTTTCTTAGCAAAGAAAAGACTACTTTGTTTCAATTAGAGTAACAATTTTGTATTTGTTTAGAAATTTTAAAGTTCTATGAATTATTAATTTTGCATATCAACTGCCATTCAGTCCTTTATTACTCTAAAATATCCTTAGGTTGAAGACTGAAGAAAATTAAATGTGAGAGTGTGGGATTTCTCTTACAGTAACTTCACATTGGTGAAGAAGTTTTAAGAAATTGTTTAATGTATAGAGTTTCATCATCTATGATCATGTCACCGTTACACTATTCTGTATGATCTATATAGACAGTAAGATCTCTTAATCTTAATGACTGCTGCTGCTACCAAGTGTCAATGAGAAAATATATATCGCTATGTCAAAGTTCCCAGCCTCAGCTGTGCAGACATTTTGGACCTGCCATTTCTTTGTTGTGGAGGGCTGTACGGTGCATTTTTAGGTTGTTCAGCAACATCTCTGGCCTCTACCTACTAGATACCAGTTGTACCCTCTAGTTGTAACAATTAGAAATGTCTCCAGACATTGCCCAATGTTTCCTGGGTGTAAAAAATCACAGCCATATGGTGTACATAAGGATTAAATGTTTCTGGAATCATAAAATAATTCCTACGCATGTTTAATTAGAGGAACACGAAAATTTCCTATGAATTTGCCTTTCTTTCTCTGAATTTATTGATTACAAATTTTTCTTGTCCAATAAACCTTTGGAAAATGTAAGGGAGTAAAGAAGTGGTCTGAATTAAATACAAAGATCCATATCGCTATGCAGTTAGATTTCTACCTGGAAAATTACCCTTTGGTTTCTTGAATAACTCATTCAATAGACTGGGAGCTAGCAACACCTTTCTTAATAACTCTGTGTGAATTTTTCTTCCTTTAAAGCTTGCTGTCCTCTAAACTATAACGAAGAGCAAAAACTATTAAAGTTTCACAAGAGAAATCAAACTGAGGCATGAATGTTAGAGAAGGGTACAGGGAAACAAACTATTAGGCACACTTTTGCTGCATTGATTTTTTATTTAATCAATTGAACTATTTCCCTAAATTACTAGGCTAATATACATATGACCCTAAAATGAAGAAACAAAGAGTATGTGTATGATTGAAAGAGCAAAGTACGCTCTTTGGAGTGCTGATGAATCTCCCTATGATTAAATTGTAGATAAACAGAATCATGAAATACACTTTTTCTCTTACTTCAAATAATGAGAAATATGAAGAATCTCTTGTTTAAATGGTATCTTGTCAGGAAGCTATTGAGTGACATTGAGTCCCTACCTAACAGGTGATTTGGATCTTCCTTATACCAGCACTTAAACAGATTTCAACTTCATATTTCATCTGGCCAAAGTGTATTGAGAAAAGTGGGATGTTTATTTATTAACTAGTTATTCTGCTTGTGAAAATCTAGTTTTAATGTAGCCTTTACTAATTAGCACTGGGAGAGCACCAAGATTCTGTTGATTATGGAGGGTAAAGGGTAGAAAGGAAAAAAGAATAAATATTTTCCTTGATTATCTTGGTTTCAGCATTGGACTGGATTCCTTTATCAGGAAGTGTGAGTAGGTTAGAGAACTGTGGGCACTCATCATAATGAGCTGCTACAAATAGACCACAGTTACCTCTGCAGCTTTTTACAATTTTGCTTTAGAAAAAAAAATATGTGAGATTTTCATTTTACCTTTATTTAAATCCTTTTAAGTGAGAATAGGAGTCTTAGAAAATGCTGAGGAGTGTTCAGTAGAGCACATTGTAAGAAGGGGTGTTCATGTCCCTCTTTCAAAGGATTGTGGTGAGTGGAATAGGCTTTCCCCTTTGTCTAGAAAAACGGGGTACATCAAAATGCTCCCATCCCACAGCAGAAAGAGCCGCACAGCAGGAGGAATTTAGGCATTCTGTTCTCCCTGCTGGGGGCAAGGGCAAATCTTGAGCACCTCTGGCAGCCAGGATGCACTCTGGCCTCACACTGTGAGACTCAAAAACTTTTGACTCTCAGACATAGGGTAAAACTCATTTAGCCAATTGATTTTATTCAAGGGTGACTCAGAAGAATGTCAGATTGGCATAATATGGCACCATTTAAAAGTTAGGCAATTGAACATTAATTTTCTCAGTGTTAACTGCAAAACATGGAAATCAAATGTACTTAATGAACTTTAAAACTTTAAAGTAACACACCACTGTTAAATTGTTCCATATTCCTTTATGCACTTATAAATATTTGAGAAGTACTTCCTGTCACTACTATTGTGAGTCTTTAATTCTGCGGTGGTTGTAAATAAATAAAGAGGGTTTTCAGGAGGAACAGAGACCTGATTCCCTTCAATATCATTGAAAGGTCAACCTTTGTTTCTGTTTGACAGGTCAACATGGTGATTGGCATTTTGGTATTTAATAAACTTGTTTCCAGAGATGGGATCCTAGATAAAAAGCTCAAACACAGAGCCGGGTAAGCTGCAATTGGTGGATTTTGAAGGTTCTTTACAAGTGAACCCCATACTCCAATTTCAGATCATCGCTGACTGCATTCGACTGTGCCTTGAATTTTGTTACTGATGAACCAGTGTGTCTGGCAGATTCTGCCCTTCAAGTTTCCCATGTGCTGTTCTCAAGTAATGTAGCCAAAATCTAAAAATTAAACAGACCATTAAGAAAATCCGGTTTCATGTATATAGCCCGTTTGTAAGGTAAGAAGATTAAATGTGAAAGTTAGATTTAAAATACTTATCCTTAGGTGAAGTTTTGTCCTAGCAGGTTTTCAAACCCCGCTAGTTTGGGTCACAGAGGACAGGAGGTACATTGAACATAAGGCCAGTACGTGGCACAACTGAAATGGGACAAGCAAACCTTAGTAGGGAGGAAACACTGCATTTTCTTTGATTACTTGAATATATCAGAAAAAATTCTTGAAATAATCATGTATGAAATATTATTCTTATATATGCTCATTCTGTGTGACATTTTTACTATAACTTCCTAGAAAATGTTATTCATAACTTTTACTTGCACATTTTAACCATTTATAAAATTTAGAAAAGCATTTTACTATTGTTATAGTATCACCGTATCTAATGACATTTTATAAACAGACTGATAGCAGCTTTTTAAAATTATATCATTTCATCATAAAAACTTTTAGAAGCTTGAATGAAATATGAATGCCTTATAAAGTTTGTAGTTTTTTTTATTTCTGTTTAACTATACCTTTAATCAAAACTTACCCTACAATTCTACTAATTTATTAAATAGTTCATAAAAGTTATTTAAAAGTTAAATTATTGGTAACCAACTGGTGAGAATTTTGGGTCCTTTGTGTTTTTACAATCTGTGTAGTGATAAAATAGTTCAGGTATTTTTTCCTCTAGTAAAATAATAGGTTTAATAGTTTTCAATATAAAAATTTGACACCATTCATATCAAACATCAGAACTGCAGTTGGTGTAATGAAAACATCATTGGAAGTTCCTTTTTGAGCGGAGAATCACTTTCCTTTTTGAGACTCTTAGTTCACTTCAGATGAGTCTCCATAGCATCCTTAAATAGACAGAGGTGAACTTGTACAGACACTGAGCTTTCCATACCGTTGAACTTTAAAGCCTTCACATTATTACTCTTGTTAGTCTGCCACATATGGTTGGAACTGAAGCATCGGCTTCTTCGGTTATTTCCGTCTAGATTAATGATGTAAGAATAAATGGGTCATACTGAGTACTGGGTATAGAAACTTAGTTCTGCCACTATAGGTATAAACATGTATATTTTTTTTAAATTGGGGCACAGAGAAGTTAGTGGTTAGGATAAAGCTTTGAAGTTTAAAAAAAAAAAAAAAAGCCATGCTCAAGATCTAGCTCTGCAATTGGCTAGCTGTGTGTGAGTGTTTAGGCATGTAACTTACTCTTTCTGCAGCCAAGTCTTCTCACCTATAAAATGGGGAAGATGACTCTTCCCTCATAATACAGCACATGAACTATAACGTATATAACGCATTCCTTAGAGTATCTAGCAAGTAGTAAACATTCTCTCAACTAACGGTGGCTTTTGTTACAATGAGTGAAGTGACTAAGCCAAGCTGCACAGGTTATTTTCAAAGGACCCTGACTTCTGCTAATTACACTTCTATGATTCCACTATTCATAACACCGAGGTCAGAAAAAGAGATGAGATCATCAGAATGAGTATAATGCTAAGGTACATTATTTAAATTTGCAGTCAGTATTTTCTCATTTATTTTATATGTAATATCCAGTTCGATTCACATAGATCTTTGTAAGAGATAACATAGGCTTAGGAGAAAGAAAGAATAACACTGTCACTTTATGAATTTAGAAATTAGCTATTTTAATCTACATATTAATTTTAAAATCTCTATTTGTAAAAATATGATAAGAAATTACATGTTTCCCTGATAAAACTGAATCAGGCAGTGTTTTTCTGGTGCAAAGACCACTGATGGAGAAATAGAAATGGTATTAAAGACACAATACTGGTTACTGTCTAACTATTAACAAATGAATGATTCTAGGATAAAAATTATCTACAATATAAAATGCTGTTTTAGCTTAAGTACGTGTAAATTGAAGGTTGCTCTCTATTCCAAGGTGTGATTGGAAGAAGTCTTTTAGAAGCTAATATTTGAAGCTAATTTTACTTTACAGAGAAACCACTGAGGGCAGTAATAAAGACTTCAGTGAAGAAAAAATATCAGAATTAACTAAAGAAACATTAAGCAGGAAGCTAAGCTAACTGATTAACTCAACAAGTAATCTTCCTAATTGTAAATATTGACCATTTCAGGTTGTTTGAATGTACATATATATCAAGCATTTCTTTTGAAATATTATTGTTAGGAATCAAATAAGATACCAAGACATTCCCACTTTTTTCTGTTTCTTTGTCCCCTTTCTTCTTTTTATGATCAATTACTAGAAATTGCCAAGAATGTAGTTTATGTTCAGTAAATATTTAAAACAAATGAGTGATGACTATTTGATAAATAATATAATAGCTGGACAAGTTTTATAATACCCAAACTAAATTAAAATTTTCTAATATATAAAATATATTTACTAAGAGGGGATTTATGACAATATCAATATGAAATTGCATGTCTTACATGAAATGATAACTGGAAAGAATGAAAACAAGATAAAATGGCATGTGTCTTTTTTAGAACACCTCAACAGAATATTTCATTTTCTCTCTTTTGCTGCAACGGGACTTCCTATCTACTATGTATTTTAAACTACTTTACCTGATCCACCTGAAATTAAGGAGACTGCTATACCAGGACCTTGTACAAATCGCATGAAATTTTTCCAAAGGAAGGAGGCATTTTTTCTTTCCAGACAATTTTTATAGTATCAATAAACCAATAGACAAAAAAAATCCCTGTTTTTTCCTACGGAGAGAAAAGGAAATTGGGGAAGGAACTAGAACCTGTAGACTTGAAGACCCCCCCCACCCCCGGTGCGCACACACACACACACATGCACACACAAGAACTGGACAGAAAAACCTGGACAGAGTAGTGAAATGACCCATGTTTAGACTCTGGTGACCGAGTGGATACTGGTTACCTCTGAACTGATTTTTCTTTTAACTGCTAGCACTTTTTGTTTTATCAATGTACAATTTCCCTTATAACAAAGAAACAAGGGTTTATCTTCCATCACACCAACTCAATGTAGCATCTGGACTGTGTGTTCTTCATAATACATTAATATCCACAGTGGCCATGCAAAGTAGGAAAAATGCTCAATCTCTGTCTGGGAAATCTGTCTGTCCTCTGCTCCATTCACTGCTAATGGCAGAGTTCCAAGGGTGTCCAACCAGGACTGTCAGGCATAGTCTTCAACAGCTCTGCCTGAGGCAGCCTGTGTGGTCCTTTTAGCCAGGCTCAAATAAGTCTCAAACAACGAGAAACGGACATTTTAAATACAGTCTTAAAATACATTTTTAGAAAAGTCCAGGTTTATTCAAATTACTTTTTTTCAGGACTAAAATACTTACATTAGGAACTGAAATTATTTTTAGTAATCTTTAGCTTTTCAATCTTATTTTAGAGCCTAGAGGCATGGTGTCCTTCAGGTTGAGAATGATGGCCACATCCTTGTTTGAAGCACAAACACCAAATAGCCTATTTTCTGTGATAAAGGAAACAATAAATGACTCAGGCACGCATTTTAATATTAACCTAGTGGAATGTAACAATACTGAAGACCCTGAAATGAATAGTTAGGGCAGAGGTGTTCATTCCTGTTTGTTCTCAGGATAATCTGTGAAACTTTAGAAGACACTGATGCCTGCGTCCTGTTAAATTAGAGTCTTTGGAGTTGGGTACGTGTGTGACATTCAGCCGCTGTGGACAGTGCTGGTCCACATACTCATTTGGGAGTGATTTCGAACACACTGGCATGCCCACTGAGGCATTCATGAACCACAGTGGAAAGAATAGTGGTTACCTGTGATTTCGAAAATATTGGACAGATGCGGCTAGTACGTATGCCCTGGGTTGAACCAGTAAAGGGACTGATTACATTCCCCATCCCCACATCTAACTCTGAAAGCTTTGATTTTTCTCATGGTGTCTACGTATCAAGCTACTTACTTAATAGTTTTCAGGTGTATTATCCCACCCAAGCACTATTCACAAATGTGGGCCCTTCTTTAAAAGGTACCAGCGATTCTGAATTATGAACCTCTTATGATTCTGCCACTTTCATTATACACATGGTAATGTAACTCCGTGATAGTATTATTAATCAAAAACCCACCGGGCAAACATGCTTTAGACATAAACACCACACGGCAATGGATGAGAGAACTACGCCACAAGAAACTATTTCAAGGTGTTTTGACTTTTAATTGCAATAATTTCTTTTTGTTTTTTCCTGAAAGGATTATGTTCTAATAAAACAGTACTTTTTCGAGGACTCTTTCCTAAAACAAATGAAGTTTTTCTGTATAGTATTACTTTGCTTCAATGACATAGTAGATTGAACTTGAATTATTTGAATACAAATTTTACTGCAAAATTCTCCAGACTAGAAGAGACCATATGAATGCTATTAGATGGTGCCTATGACAAATATTCAGAAAAAATATTTTGAACTTAATGAAACAATGTTTTGAACTAAATGATTATGTTAAATGTGTATTATTAGATCAGAAAGCTATCACTTTTTATTATCAACTAATATTTCATCAAATTTCATCAGCCCCTATATTCAGATCATCCTAAAATATAGACAATACATGGATGCTACAAGAAATTTCAAAATATAAGTATTTTGAGACAAAGGCTATACCTTTCACAAATGGCTGAAGACCTGAAATAGGTACCCTTCTATATTGTACTTCTGAGATACATGCCTACATTTCAGAAGGTTTTAATTGGCATTATATGCCCTTTGCAAACGATAATGAAAAGCTCTGAAGCTGGGAGTCCTTACTGGCTCACCGGGGGTCTGAATAAAGGGTTTTCACTGCATGTCTACACAAACACATGCTTATGTTTGACTCGGTGTGTTGGCAGCTTCGGTCTGCAGACACAAGGGCCATTTATGGTGTAAATGATGGAAATGTGCTTCGCATGCAACAACGGCCCAAATTATTAAAAGGTAAATGTTACAAAAATAATGTGTCGTGGAAATGTATCTTTAAAACGACCTAGAACATTCATTTCTGATATACTTTTCTGCATGAAATCGTATTTTAAAAGCTAACTTGCAGCAGCGACTTTTTTGGTGACAATTCAATATTTTGTTCTTTTTGTGGGTGTTCTGTTTGTTTGCAGTCAGATGAGTGAGCCTCATAGCGGTTTGACGCTCAAATGTGCCAAGTGTGGAGTAGTTTCAACAACAGCTTTGTCAGCCACCACCGCCAGTAACGCCATGTTAGTCCCGATCATTTACATCTTCTTGTTACAAATCTTTTACAGTGCATGTGAGAAAATGCTCTGATGGAAAAAATCACGTTTGCTAATACTAGAGTTAAGAGCATACTTAAATATTTGTAATTGGCAACTGCCTTTCTAACTATTGTGGGGTTATCTGTAAAAAATAAATAAAACTATTAAATGTTTATCTGTTTTGTGGTTTCCAAGTTAATGATCTTGGTGCCACATAAAAGGATGCTTTCTTGAAGGGGGTTTTGGTTACTGCCTGGAGAGCAATACACAGCTTCGTAATGTTGCTTTCTCTATCTCTGAACAGGGCGTCCCTTTGGAGCTCCTGTGTGGTGTTGCCCCTTCTGGCTCTGACGTGGATGTCTGCAGTACTGGCCATGACAGACAAGCGCTCCATATTGTTTCAGATACTCTTTGCCGTGTTTGATTCATTGCAAGGCTTTGTGATAGTCATGGTCCACTGCATTCTTCGGAGAGAGGTAAGACATATAATTCCTGGGAGAGACACAAATGATGCCTAGTAGAGTATCTCTTCGTGAAATACCGCGTAGTATCGTGATCTTCAGATCAAAGGTAGTCTTCTTAAAGACAGTCATTTGGGAGTCAAAGCTAAAATGAAGTTCTAAGGCAAAGTTCAAGAGGATTCCTTGGACTATGGGGGTGATGAATTAAACATGTTGGATGGTGCAAAGGAAAACCCAGCCAGAAGTGCCAAGACCCAGGTGCAAGGGAAACTATGATGGAGTCATATGTGTAGATAAGTCTGTTAGAAAAACTGGTGGGTAAGAGGGTAATGTGCCATATTTAGAAAAGGTATAGTTCATAAACATAATGTAGTAATATTTCGTAAACCCAGTCCCTAACTTATGCATCTATACACAGCATATCCCTGGTCCCACATACTTAACTAATTTATATTGAGATGGAAATATTGAAGATTAATAAACAGTTCTTTTGTCTCTGTACTGAGTTGAGGATCAGGTTACTGTAAAGATGATTTGGATATGGATATTTATGCTCAGAAAATACCAAAAAAAGTGCACAACAGAGCATGATAGGGAAAACCTGTAAATCTAAAATCATAGCATTTCTCCAGGACCTGACTGAGATTATTGTCACCAGCAAGGGAAAGAAGTGATCCTTCAAAGCTGAGACACTAAATTGCACAAAAGCCATCCAGAATGGTGATGGATTTCAGCCTTGACTTGTTGGCGGATAAAATATTATTTTCCAATCAGTGCAAAAATTATTCAGAGTGCTTGCAAGCACTGACACAGTATTTACAAGGCTTATGAGTCACTTTAGCATTTACTCTGGGGACGGTGGTGACCAAAACAGACAATGACACAGTACCATGCTAATAATTTTGAGAAAATGGTCTAGGCTGTCATTTTGCATTATCCGTCTTGTTTGAAAACTTTATGATGAGCAAAATGACACGTGTGTGTATCAGTAGTACAGCACCTAGTTTTACAGTTGTGAAGGTAACCAAAGGTTTTTTGTTGTTTTTTTTAACCTCATTTACCAGATGGGGAGAACAATATTTCTGAGCTAATTTAGTATGATAGCTATAAATCCATAAATGTGTATTCTAAGAATATTATACGCTGAAAAATAATGAAAAAAGAAAAATAGTGACTTCACATTGCAAAAAGAGTGTATTTCATCATTTTTAAAATTTTATCTAATTCACAGTTGCCAAGCTTGACTATTTCCTTATCACAAATTTCTACCTAAAATATCAGCATTAAAAATCTTCCAAGTATCAAATTCTTTTTTAAAAGATTTTTATTTATTTAGTTTTAGAGAAAGGAAGGGAGGGAGAAAAATAGCTATCAGCTGCCTCTTGCATGCCCGCTAACTGGTGACCCAGCCCAAAACCCAGGCATGTGCCCTGACCAGGAATTGAAACAGCTACCTTTCAGTTTGCAGGCCAGAACTCAATCAATACAGTGAACCACACCAGCCAGGGCCCAAGCATCAAATTCTTTACAGACCAATGTTAAGTAAAATTTAAGAGGAAATCGAATAATTTAGGGCTGTATGTTCTCCAACTATAACTTTTATATGGGTTTTTTGTATTCATATTATCTCTACTATGTTTAACAAAACTGTTCTGAGTAGACACATGATATGCATTTCTTATTGACAACTAAGGATGAATGGTGTGGGTTTTAAGCAAGATACATGATATATCTACATGCAGTTTTCAAAAGATATTAGTACTCTAGGTGTTAAAGAGGAGAAAAGTGTCCCATCTCTAAGTGAGTCTCACTTTTTCTTCAGAAACGAGCTTTCGCCTGGCTAGGTGGCTCAGTTGGTTAAGCATCATCCCGCACACCAAAAGGTTGAGGGTTCCATTCCCAGTAGGGACGAGGGCGCGAGGCCACAGATCATTGTTCCTCTCACATTTCTCTTTCTCTCTCACCCCCATATCCTCAGGGGAGGATTAAAAAAAACACAAGAAATAGCTTTCTAGATAGCATTAGACTATGGTCAAAATATTCAGGTTTAAAAAAATGACATATTTTGATGGCTTATTATCACATTTTTGCTGCTTACATGAAGAAAAATATTTGGCACAAATATTCATTTCTATGAAAACTTTTTTATACTTGCTAATTGGACTAACAACTGTGAAAACGTGATTTAAGGAGAATTAAATTAAGTCAGATAATAAATGCTTCTGCTAAAATAGGTGTCTGTAAATATGTTTTCTTTATTAATGGGGAGTCAAAATATGGTTATTGGCCCTGTTATCGTTGCATTTGCAATGATTAGTTCAAATTGAATAATTCTATAGCTGATAAATTAATGGCAGTGTCATAACTCGCTTTCATCCCAACACTGAAATAAAAAACTATGTAGCCAATATTCTCCCATTGACCCTTAAACATAAATACACAGAGATTTGAATTATAGGGCAAGTCTCTTTCACAATTCCTCAGAGGAAATTATTACTTAAAAACTAAACGAGTCTTCTTTAGATTTGGAAATACCAAGGACCTCATCATAAGGAGGCCTCTTTGGGGCCACAGAAATCTTTTTGACCTTCTACATGTATATTGCCTGACACTAGCAATGGGTCTACCTCATATCTCCTGTGATTGCACTGCCCTAACACTTACCATCTTCCCATGTCCTCAGCGGCTCCTATGAACAAGACACTCCACAAAAAGACACCAGAGCAAATGGACTAAATAGCTACCTGTAAAGTATTGGGTAATGACTCCCATCTGTTAATGTACTTGATAACCCTATAGAAGGCCCTAAGGATGCAGCATTATCTTTACTGCTTGTTTCACTTGAAAATATTTTCTTCACAATAATTCAAGAGAATGCATATGGATTTTTTTTTCTTAAAAGTATGTAAGCAACAAAAGAAATATTTTAAATTTAGAGACTGGATAAGAAGTGTACACATCTGTATATATTTCTAACTTTTGTAAAAATCCTCACCCAAGGATATATATTTATTGATTTGAGAGAGAGAGAAACAGCAATTGATTCCCCCCTTAGAGCCCCAAGTGGATGGAACCCACGACCTAGGTATGTGCCCTGAGTGGAGATCGAACCTGCAAACTTTTGGTGAATGGCTGCTCCAACCAACTGAGCCACACAGCCAGGGCTCTGCTGTATTTTGCTACATATAATGCACACGTTTTGCCCAAATTTTTGAGGGAAAAATAAGGATGCGCATTATACATGGTATAATGATTACATACCATGGGTGTAAAAATGGGTTTAATAATCCCGTGTATAACACGCACAAAAACGTGGGTGCTCTTTACACATGGCAAGATACGGTATTTTTTTGTATACACACTAACATATTTGGTTGTTTTTAATCTTTAACTATTGTTCCAATGTGAGTTCAAATGGCTTTACCCATATTTGCTTTTGCGATCGCCCTGTGAAAGAGGTGGGTGTGCACAGGGGAGGAACGTAGCCTTGCAGTTCAAGAAGGAGAGAAGAAATTAAATACTCTGCCATTTTAAATGTCATGTGCTTGGGCTTAATTTATTTGAAAGTGCCTTTGCTTTTAGTGGTCCAATTTTATAACCAAAGTTATTTCAAGTCAAGGAGGAAGGGAGAAATCACTCTGGTACTGTGAACTCAATTATAGTCCACTTTTTAAAAAAGCAAATTTATTATTTGCATAACAATGTATTGTGACCTCTAGAGCTGACATCTTAATAATTAAATTTCATAAATATTTGTATATTTGAAAATACGGTTTCTTCTTCTGGAGCACCTTTCTCTTTTAAATTACTTCGGTAGATGCCTCTGACAAAAGAGAAAACAAAAGAGGCAATATGAATTTTTTTTAAAAAATTAAACTATCTGATTTATCACAACACATCACTTTCAGTAATAAATCCTAGCTCTCAGGCTAATATGTAAAACACCTGGTAAGACTGAATCTAGCAGCATATAGATGCTTTCCTCCATTGATCAGTCATTTCCTGATTAGAGTTCGTTTGCATTAAGCCCATGAGGACATTTACTATTTACTGTTCTCCACATTGCTATGGAAATTCAAACTACAAGGGAGTTAAATCTTTGAACTAGTTTCTGTTGCTAGGAAACCACTTTCTTGTTGCCTGCACATTCTTCTCATCTCTCCTGTCGCTGGCTGTGCCTGGCTTTAAGACAATCTTACAGCTTGATGTCAGAGGGGGAAAATGACAAGATTGTGACACAAAATAAACTCCAATAACCCCTTTCACTAAATGGGAGGAAAAAAGGAAAGTGCTGAAATGGGTGATTTTGTTGTATTCCCCTTTGAAGACCCCGTGGCTGTTGTGTAGCAGGGCCAGCCCCTCTCGTCTCCTTCCCCAGCGCTGGCAGGAGGTCCAGGCTGTACAAGATGCGGTCCCAGATCTTCATCCAAACCCATAAAGCTATTTTGTAGCAAAATTCTTAAAATAAACATGAGCAGATTTTTCTTTCTTTCTCCCACTTGCCTGTACCATTTACTTTTATTTTTATTTTTTGCCAATTTCCCATTTGGTTTTTATTTCCATAAAGAGTATAGACAAATAATTTACAAACACATGTCAGTGAATTATAAAACATACAAGCATCCTTGCCTATCTTATATAAAACCAATATTCTTCACAAGTAAAACAATTTTAAAAAATCAATGAGGACAATGCTGGTGAAATAACTAGATAGCAATTTGAAAAGAGGTCCTATTGCAAATGATATCGTTCAGAAGGAGAATTGCATGAAAGTCCGAGCTTAACTATTTGCTTAGGTAGGGCTAGTTGCAGTGGAAGGTTTTATCCCTTAGTGAGGAGTAGGCAGGACTTCCAGTTTGTCTTTGAAGATGGGGGAGTAGGTGATAGACTTCAAAAATGTAATAGGTCCTGGAGGGGAGGGGAGCGATGCTGTGGAGAGATAGTGGAAGTTTCAAGGAGAGGCAGATGAAGAGTGGTTACTGGGCACATGGTGTCCACAGAGGGGAGTTTATGGTGAATAATAGAAAGTTGATTTTTCCCTGGGACCACCTGGGGTACCTGAAGGCATAAAGCAAGTGATATGATTCTGGACATAGAGTGATTTTTTTAATGGCTCTAACTGCAGCACGAAGAAAAAGACAATACTGCTGGCATTTGAGTATTGATTAAGCAATGTTTCAAAGCGTTCTTGTTTGGGATGTTTAGTTGCCATGGTGAGAGGCCACTGTGAGTGATGTCTTGAAGAAAGTTCAATAGATTATAAAGAGTGAGTGGCCCAAGGTGGGAGGGTTATGGTACTCATCCTAACATTTTTCAGCTTGCTCAGAAGAAAGTTGTGTATGAACAGGGTTTTAAAGGAGAATGGGGTGGATTGCTAAGAGCTTTATCTTTTCCAGGCTGAATTTGAAGGGTCAAAAAGAAATACAGGTGTAAAGATTTAAAAGGGTTTACAGATTTTGTTTTGTTTTTAATACATTAGGATGTGTACCTGGAAATGGGAGAATGGCTAAATTTACCTCTATAAAGCTGGCCTTTCCCAGAACAGGCAGGGGGGAGCATAAAGACTGCCTTTACATAGGGACACGGACACGGCACAAGCAGGCTGATACATTTATATTCCTGCGTACTTTTCCAAAAGTCACCGAACTCCTTCGGCCCAAAGCCATCCCGTTTCTTAGGCAGGGGAATATAAATCCTTCCTCTCTCTCCACATTGGGTTTTCCTGACTTGAGCATCGTGGCAATTCTGTCGTAAACACTTGCATCTGTCTTAACCTGCACATGTTGGTTCTCTGAGTCCAGACAGGGGGTTAGGAGCTTAACAAGACCGTGTAATCAGGCGAGTGCGATGGCCCAGTGAACAAACTGGGACACAGAGTCCATGGTTGCCATATCTGCCAGGTAGTGTCCAGCCACGGCTTGCTGTCACCCAAAATTCTGAGTCCCTGGCCATATGGACAGGCAGATCCCACTTCACTTTCCTTTCAGAACCTGAGTCCTGCCTTGCAACATGGTTAAACTGGTGGCAGGAGTTGAATATGTCTTGAATAAAGGTGTGAAATAAATTTAAGAGCCCTGACCGAAGTGACTCTGTTGGTTGGGTGTCATCCCACAGAGTGCAAGGTCTCAGGTTTGATTCCCGGTCAGGGCACATGCCTAGTGCAGATTCATCCCCGGGGTCAGGGCATGTAAAAGAGACAGCCTATCAATGTTTCTCTCACTGATATTTCACTCCCTCTTTCTCCCTCTCTCCCTCTCTCTTTAAAAATAAACAATTTTTTTTTAAAGTTTAAAATTAAAAATGCTTGGTCTGCTAAAACAACTCCATTTAAAAAGTAAATCTAAGACATAAGAGGTCATGAATTTTTATTTTTTGCCTCGAAGTGAATGGCATGAGGATAACATGAAATATTTTCTGGGAAGGCGTGGGTGGTGGTGGCTGGCGGGTAACTTCCCTTTTCTTCTCGCTCACATGCTACGGAAATGCTGTTACATCTTTCAGATCGTGTATGTGAGATGTTATCTGAGAACGGCATGTGCCCCCCAAAACTGATACAGAAAGGAAAAAATTACAACAATTTTAGATTGAGTGAAAGATCCTTGAGGTGTTGGAGGGTTCCAATAGAAAGTCATCAGGACTGAAATTTGGGACTGAAGTCGGTGTTTTTTCTTCAATCTATAGCAAATGGCAAACCATTTCTGTTTATATCCTTATCAGAGAAGTCAGGTAATATTTTAATAATGTGAAGTCCTTTGTGTTGCTTACGTCACTTGGCAAAATACACATAAAATTGAGAACAATCTTACTTGTTCACTTAATGATTACATTATATGAAATTTAATGTGATTAAAAAGAACCAAGCCATTTGTTCAAATATGAATCAAGAGAAACAATAGTTGACATTTGAGTAATGGAAAAATAAAAATACACAGCACATAAGAAATTCCCTTTACCTCCAGTAACAATCTCAAATTCTTTCAAGAATGTAACTTTATTTCTCTTTTTTTGGCTTAAATGATCCTCAGAATAATTGGAGGTAAAACTGTCTTCTTAAAAGGTGAAGACTTGGGGTCTGAGCTACTAGGTGCTAAATACGGAGCCATTTGAAACAGTGCAGCTCTTTCCTGAGATGATTCTCTCAATGGCAAGGCTGCCAAACAGCGCCCCATACTCTTCCCCAGCAATCTCCAAAGCTGGCACGGACTTTCAGTCACACTCCGCCAAGCTGCCTTCAGAGCGAGGACCAACCGAGAAGTCCTCGGGCTGCTGCTTGAGAGCTCAACCAAACGGCTCTCCCTGTGGGAGAGAGACAGGAGCAAGACACACCCTAGCAAAGCTCTTTGCACTCCTGTCTCATCCAGGAATCCATCTAGTGTAACAGGTTTTATGCCTTTTCCTGGAATTTTTAGAGCAGCACCCAGCAGAAAGTAGGGTAACTTCAGTGGTGCTCCGGTAGGATACTTTCAGAAGACAACCTTGACAGATCGTTCTTTCCACCTCACCTTATTTTGGAAGATGTTTCTGGCCATTCTGTTCTTCACTCCACAACTTTACATTAGAGTTCCTCGAAGTCCCCTACACATTTCAAGGCTATTTACATATTTGTTCTTTACTACTCCCCACCTCCCCTCCTTCCCCCATGCTTTTTAATCCTCTGTCTGGCTATAAATTAAGGTGAAAGACCTATGGCAGAGTTTTATAAAGACAGGAAATTTTGAAGTCTAAATTTTAATTGTGCCATAATCTGTTACGTATTTAATGATTCAAGACAGGTCTATTTAAAAATTGCATTTAGTATTCTAACATAAGTTTTCAAAACAATATTATTGCAATGTTATAATGAACTTAATATCTAAAAATAAATTTTAAATTGTTACCTGAAATAAGGGATTTGTTATTCATAAATCATTAACCTAAGGAACTTAAATAATATTTGAATATTCTAATGATTATTTTTCTTCAATTTTAATCACAAAGCAGGAAAGACACCAAGACTGTTATTGTCCAGCATTGTAAATATGACCCTTGGCACAGATGTTAATTTCAGGGTGCTATAGCCAGGTCCAGACTCTGTTTGTGCTTGTTTGTTTTCTGCATTTTCTTGTTGCCTGGAACTAAAGTTCTTGCAGACTTTTAAAGTTTTTTCAGTTGTTCTCCATTAGTACCATTCACATTGATTGCCCAAAGATGTCTCTCTCTATTTGCCTGATATAAAAGTCCACTATCAAAATGTTTCTAAATAGCTGCAGATACACTGCCCTGGTGCTGTCGTGCCTGAAGCACCTTTTCTGTGGTAAGGAAACAGCAGTGCGAGATCTAGTCTAATCATTCTTCTCCAACAGTGTTGGACGAATACTTAAGTTTAATCGACCTAGATTGCATATATGCATTTTAAAGATTTTTTAAAACATCAAATGAAGCATTTGGAATAAGTGGAATTTCTCCTGCAAATTTTTCTGAATTAGAAGTAACAGGCATTAAAAGTGTTAGAGACTTCTAACAGTTAAATTATGGCATTTATATTACCATTAAAATGACCATTACCGTTACTATTACCATTACTAGAGGATTTTTATGCTTTTCTGTTTTATATTTCTTCTAAATAGCATAGACTGATTTATGAAGTTGACGTCATTCTGCAGTATAGAAATGCCCTTAATCCATCTTCATATTTGGGAGTTTCATAGTTTAAGACACTGATTTGTATGTATGTATACTATTAAAAAATAGTTTTTATATTTCCTTCAAGCTATCACATAGTTGGTTTTTAAAAGAAGCTTACGGAAGTTGCTTTTGCATATTTTATTGTGAGCCAAAAATATCCCTGACAGCTACACACTGAAGGTCTGAAAATAGAGTGGTTAGTGAGCCCCAGTTACATTAACATTTGGTACTACCAAGTGCCACCTTTATATTTTATATATGCTAGTATTCAGAAATAGCAAACAGTCTTTAGGTGACAGTTCTCAGAAGGCAACATTTTCTAACATATTTGTCTACCTTTATAAAATTGCTTTAACAGTTATCTCAGGGCACCAAGAAACAAATTAGCAGGTACCTCTCTATGGACATTGGTTCTTAGGGGTTTTTTTCTTAAAAACATATACTTTATGAGTGGTTTCCCCAGTGCAAATTTCTGCATAACAAACAGTGCTAATTACCAATTTCTTATTATTACTCTATCACATATCAGACAACTCATTCTTTTTTTTCCAGGAAATCCCAGATTTAGAAATATTAGAATAAAGAATGGAGAAGAGGTCAGACAGCTCCCTTAGTTTACCCCTATCTCGGTCTCATCGCCGGGACAAGAACCTGCGGTGGAGAAACACAAGTGGACAAAGGTCCCCTGACTGAACTGTTTAGCTGTGTCACTTTTCACATCTTTCAGTTTGGGAACAAGACTGCTAATGACTTAGGGTACCAGAGAGAGGAGCTGAAAACAACTTAACAGGCCCCAATGTTTCTTTTAAAATTTTATTTATTTTTAGAAAGAGGGGAAGGGAGGGAGAAAGAAAGGGAGAGAAACATTGATCAGCTGTCCCTCATATGCATCCTGATCGGGGACCAAACCCAAAACCCAGGCATGTGCCCTGACCAAGAATGGAACTGGCAACATTTCATTTAGTGGGGTGCTGCCCAAGCAACTGAGCCACTCCAGTCTGGGCTAGACTCCGATTTTTTCTGTCTAACACACATACTATGTACATCTCACAACAAAACAGTGCCAGGATATTTTATATCAGTGCTTTTGAAAGTAAACATCATTATATGTTTTACCTTGGCAGGCTCTCCAATGGTGCTCCAGCAAAACAGGCAAAATGCCACTGCATCCATGCATTGTTTAGCCAAGTAAAACAGATTATAATAAACTAAAAGGACAATGTCAATATTGTGAAGTCAGGGAAACAAAATATGAATAAAATGACTTTGCTTGGCTGAGATAAGAAGCTACTTGTAAGGATGTTTATCAACAGCTTGTTAGGAGCCTAATGAGCCACAAAAAGTGGAAAGGACACGCTGGTGCGGAGGCATCACGTGATCAGAATAACTATGCATCCTGTGTTATTCATCTACTCATGTATATTCAGTTGTTTAATAACAGGTATAATGTTCTTCAAATTTCCTTGTGATGTGTGTGTTCTTTACTCAGAATCCAATTGTGAATGGATATTATGGAAGTTTGGCTTTTCCAAGAGACCTTTTATCCCCTCCCCCAGGACAAACAATCAGAAACAAAACCATTTTGTTATCTTTTTGTTTTACTGTGTTTCGTTTTTACATCAGGACATGTAGCACCTGAAGGGAGACAAGAAATAGTCTCACCAATAGGATCCCTTAGACTAGACATAAAAGGAAAATCCCCAAATCAATTTCAGTCAAAAGATCACTGAGTAATCTCATTTTTCACAATGTGTAGAGCTGTTATAAAGATCGTTCCATACCAAATAATAAATCCCTCTTGAAAGACACATTGTTTGTAACAGCGGAAATAAATCTGCCTTCTGGTGAGAATTATTAGCGTTGAGACAGACATTGCCATTTTGATAGCTGAGGAGTTCCCAACACTTCCCTCTATGGATTGTGACAAGTGATAAATTTCCTTGGCATAGAGCAAAGTCTAGGTTCACCAGTAGTTGCATTAGGAAGTAAACAAAATGAGTATCAGATTATAAAAACCATGATAACTGCTTTCTCAGTAGACATTATCTGATCATTTCTAAGAGGGAAGAAAATTAACATTTGTCATTTTATTTCACAGGTTCAGGATGCATTCAGATGCCGGCTGAGAAACTGTCAGGATCCAATCAATGCTGATTCTTCAAGTTCTTTTCCTAACGGGCATGCTCAAATCATGGTAAGCTTTTATTTTCCCTCCCATTGTCAATTGAGTTATGGTTTCTCAAAACAATAAAGAAATACTCTTTTTTTGATATAGTAAATGGCTTTAATTTTTTTTATTGTTGTTCAAGTACAGTTGTCTCCACTTTCCCCCACTAACAATATTCTTGTGCAAAATAGTGTCGATGTCCCATTTTGAGTGACATTGGCTTTAGTTCATTAACAGACTTAGAACTCTGAGGCCAGACAACTATTCTGCCTGGATTGCTTCTGAGTCTAGGATCCGTTACTGGCCCCATGGTGTACTAAGTGTTGGGCTTCTATGCAACACGAGTGTATTTTCATCCTTGCATGGAGTTAGGGATAACAATCTGTCCAAAGGATCTTGTTCGTTTACAGGTAAGAACTGTGGACCTGTACTTCTAGTCTTAAAGCAGTGATTCTCAGCCTTGGTTGCATATTAGAATGCACTGGAATCCACTCGCTAGACCAATGAGATCAGAATCTCTGCGCTGGGACCCAGGCATTGGTGGTTCCAATGTGCAGCCTCCCATGAGAACTGCCCTAAACTCTAAAGGGTAGCCTCACTTCCAGTAAAAGTCAGTTACTGTGCGTGAGCTCTGACTATTGTTGGGGTTAAGGGGTACTTTAGACATAACCACTTTGGTATATTTTAGAAATAACTTTTGACCTGTGTCACTGAAATCAAGAGGGCTTTTTTACAATATATATGCAAGACTGTTCAACCTTTTGGCATCTCTGGGCCACACAGGAAGAAGAGTTGTCTTGGGCCACACATTAAATACATTGTGACACGTAATCACAAAAAAAATCTCATAATGTTGTAAGTAAATTTTCGATTTCATGTTGGGCCACGTTCAATACCATCCTGAGCTTCATGTGGCCTGTGGGCCACAGGTTGGACACCCCTGACAGAGTCTGGCACAAATAACGCCCCTCTTTTATTACAGAAAAATCTTTTATTACTAAATTATAAGCATGTCATTCTGCAACGTAACAATATCACACTCCAGCACACCATATGACATTTTAGGTGAAATGTTGAAATTGCTGCCCATCTCGTGAGAGGCATTCACGTACCCTCCCCACAATATTCACGTACCCTCCCCACAATATACACTCAGTGGCATATCGTCTGCTGGGCCCTGTATATTTTTAAATTAAACATATTGAGGGTAACATTGGTTAATAACATTATGTAAGCCTCAGGTGTACAACTTTGTAATATAACATATATATTCCACTGTGTGTTTACCACCCAAAGTCTGGTCTTCTTCCATCACCATATACTTGCCCCCCTTTACCCTCTTTGTCCTTCCTCACTCCCTCTTACCCTCTGGTAACCACCGGAGTGCTGTGTCTATGAGTTTGTTGCATTTGGTTTTGTGTCCCACATATGAATGAAATCATACAGTTCTTCTGTTTGATTTATTAATGCTTTTTGATTAGGCAACATAAAAATAGTCCAAATGATATGCTAGTAACATTTAAGTAATACTTAAAGTTACAGAAGGAATATTTAATTCCTCATTAAGAACAAGATAAATACTAATTTCTTGAATTTAAAATATTAAATGATCTAATTTAACTTTACCATTATAAAAATAAACTGACTTATTTAACATAGAAGTTCGAGGAAATCGTGAGGATGGAACTAAACTTTAGCAGCTTCTAGGCCAGATTAGTGTTGCTTCATCTTCAATTTTATTTCATTTTATTTTTTTCATCTTCAACTTTAATTCCTAAGCCTGAAAGCCTTTTGCCACGTTTAGGTGAAAACGAATCATTAGGAAAGTCTGGTTTGACTATTAAGGGTTTGACAGAGCTGTATTATAAGGTCCTACATTGCAAATAATATATGCAAAGCGAATGCTTTAAAAATACAAATAACAAAGACATTTATTGAAGTATATTCGTACTAGTGCCCATTTCGATCTTTTCATTATGGTTTAAGGAATTGCCTGAAAATTCTGGCCTTGAAGATGACGGTGGGTATTGTATTGCCTTATCGAAATTGTGTGTCATGTGCCCACTGATTTTACTCCACATTTGGTCTCTAGGAAGTACTCTTGAAAACAATGTGATTACTCCTTAAGAAAATTTCTTTGTACAAAGCAATAACCTGGTGATACCTAGTCAGATATCTGTAAACTTCAGATCATCTGGTTAGTACAAGTTACTTGATGTCTATATTAAATGATGATTCTGTGCCTTATTATTTCTTGTTACAGACAGACTTTGAAAAGGATGTAGACATTGCTTGTCGGTCAGGTAAGAATATTTGAATTTTGAAACCGTAACCATTAGAGACATTAAATCATTTTCATGGATTTTGATTTTAAAGACAATGCTGTGGTTTGTGCATCACATATTTATGTGGTGAGTAGAATACCGGGGTTCTATTCATAAACAGAATCTTTCCAACAGAAGTATTGTGCTGTAATAGCAGAATGGGGGTGGGGAGGGAATGAGAGAGGAAGCGAGAAATGAGAAACTAAGAAGGGTTCTTTGGGAGCCATGTGACAGCAGGAAAGCACTGACTAGGAAACATAAGCCTCCCCATTCCTCCGTTTACTGATCGTCAGGTGTAACGCCCACCAGCTAGGCCCTCTGAGCCCTGTTTCATTGTCTATGGAAACTGGGTTATTGTTGTAAGGATGAAATAACTGTGTGTGTGTGTACCATAGCTGCTGCTGTTCTAGTTTTAGAGGAAAACAAGCAACCAGCAGCACACCCTGCCTTACAGTACGAGTGTCCCATTGACATTGTCCCCAAAGGTTGTCCTCCTGCCTGGGGCTAAGATCTCACCAAGAGTAGACAACTCAAGATTTTTAAAGGAAACCACATTTCATTTTTTGGATGATTCCTGTTATTCAAATGCTCCTTTATATTGGGACTATACGCCTTATTTTACATTTTATTCATTGGTTTTACTATTGCCTTCTAGAACAGGAGTGCATAGCTACTTGATCAAAACATCCCAGTATTTGAGAACAAATATCACTTAGCCCAATCTAAGACTGTCTTCTCCAGTCTAAACAAATGATGTTTCCTCTTGCATCCTCATAGCATTTTCCCAGGCAGGCATGGAGCCCCAGGTAGCCTCCTACTTGTTCATTTTAAATCATGGTGACCAAATGTATACACTGTATCCAGCACTCATCACAGTTGTCTCTGATACTAATGCTATCTACATTTGCATCTGATTACGTAGCAGCTGATACTACACTAGTGTCAACTACTTGTCATCTAAAAATCTCAAACTTTTTGTAGTAGCAGTCAGGGCTTTCCAAGTCTAAGGTTAGGTAAAAGCTATTTATTTTGTTGCTATTTAATTTTTTGTTGTTGTTTTTTGCCCCCTGGAAGAAAAATCTGTCCTTTGCACTTATCTCTATTTGCTATTTTCCTACCAGTTTAAGGTTAGCATTCTATTCGTTTGAAATTGGCCATTGAAAGTTTGACTAGGATACCTTCTAAACCTTCACCTAAATTGTCAATAAAGGAATTAAATGGGGTGACAATGAGTTCCGAACCCTGCTGTGTAAGGCATCCCCCACCTACCACATTCAGACTCCCTCTCAGGGTAGTTTTCAAACTCAACTCATAACCTTTAAACATCTATGCAGAGTCTGAGATTACAGAGTTGTCATAATCACAACAATATGAGAAATAATCTCACAGTCTCATTCCTGAATCAATCAAAATACTCCATGTACAGTATCGTCACAACAGAGCAGCAGAATAACTCATTATTTGACAGCTATAATACCGTGTGTAGGGTATTAGGGATCACCCTGTCCTGTTGAATATCTAACAAAAATTGCTAAGACAGTATTTGGTTTCTAAGTTTACCATTTCCCTTTTTGAAAAATTGATCAAACATTTTCCCTTGCTTTATCCACTTTCCATAATTCTCAAAGATCACTAGCTATGGTCTCAGGTTTCCTATCTGTGCTCCATGGTATGTGATTTGTCTGGGCCTGGAAGCCTGAATTTATTTAATTCCTAGCCAACCTTCAATTTAGTATTCTTCCTAATCCTTCTGGCATATTCTTTATGGTTCTCCTTGATAAAGAAGCGTAATAGGGGCAATATTGTTTTCTTTTACCAGCTATTGACATTAAACCAGTGGTTGTCAAAGTGTGGTCCCCAGACCAGCAGAGGTAGCATCATCTGGGAACTTGTTAGAAATGGAAACTTTCAAGCTCTACCCCAGACCTACTCTGGGGCTGGGTAATCAGTGTTTTTACCTGACAGCCAGATAATTCAGATGGATTCTAGCACTGGAGAACCACTGCGTTAGCCTGTCCCAATCCAAGCTGCGATCTCATTTAAGTACTCATTTTTATAATCTTATGTTAATTTACCTATTTTTTCCAGAATTCACTGCATTCTGAGATTCCTAATACAGACCAGTACCATTATCTTATTAGAAAAGATTGTTTTGAGTGTTTTCATTTTCTGTCTGTGCCCATTTTAGCTGAGCTCATCAGGAACTTGCCTCTAACTTTTTCTAGAGATTTCTGTCCATTTTGAGGTACATTCAAATGTAAGTCTCAATTCATGGGCTCAATAATCTTTCTCAAAGTTTTGTTGAAATTCACTTCCCCAAAAGTGAAGTATACATATTTGATTGTGTAAGTTATTCAGGTGTGTTTTGTTTTGGTTGCATTTTGCCTTTTACAGTTTGAGTACTTACCCTCAAAAGTCCCACCACTTCAAATGTATGTTTGTAGGGGTGTGAATTTTTTATGTGGTATGTTTAAATTTTGTATATCCATTTTCAGCAGGTCTAAGAGGCTGACATTATTTCATCTCGAGTTGACACTACTTTATGAGAAGAAATATCTTTCCCCAAATATTTGAGATATACAAACTTTCAATAAAGGTGTTTATGTCATTTGATCAAAATGTGCTGGCTATAACTATAAATCTTGTAACATTTATACAAAACTAAATCCTGTACAAATCCACATCATGCAATCAATATTCAGTACTAAGATTTCTTTTATAGTTCATAATATATTCATAAAAGTATAAAATTATATGTTCTTCATGCAATATGATAACTTGTTATAACTAGCCTTTAAATTGTACTGCTATAAACTTTGGATTAATTTTTACATACAGTTAAGGATTAAAAGTATTCTCCCATGAATATGGGGATTTTTTAAAGTATTTATTTAAAATATTAAATGTATTATTTTAACATACTTTGCTCTTCCATATTTTCATGTAAATTGTTCTTGCCAACCACAGTTTATTACCAATCTAATATTTTAAGAGATTTAGAAATAACGCTCTTAAACTAAATTATTTTAGTACAAAAGTCACAATAAATTGTGGATTAATAAAAAATACATACATGTAACATGACTTTGGGATCTAAAGTAAAGAGACCTAATACAAGAATTACAGTATCTTTAAAGATGAAAGATACTACATGAATGACGCACATTTTGAAATAATTTTGAAGGCTTGTCTCTTTTGTAATAGGGAAACACATTTGTAGTCTATTTTGTAACCCCTGCTTTAATGCACAGTAATTATGATGCTATTTGATAACTGGATAATAATGGGTGAAATTCAGTATATCTGAAACTTCTAAAGCGGAGACAATAAACCAAATAGTTTACAGTTATCTATGCCTAATGGAACTTTCAATGGCAGCTGCCGTGCTTTGTAGATAGAGCAGCTCTAGGTGTACATGTTGAGCCGGCTTGCACACGATGCTGTTCTCTGTGCTTTCAATACCAAAATTACTGAGAATGTTTCTTCAGAATTTCCTTCTTTTATACCTCAAAACAGAGTTATTCACAACTAAGCCTGCTTTGAGTCATTATGCCTCTATTTTGCATGAAATATGGCTTTATTTTTCTTTAAAGATTGCATTCATGTATTTTTAGAGAGACAGAAAGTAAGGCAGTAAAAAAGGGTGAGAAACACCAATGTGCAAAAGATACATCCATCAGCTGCCCCTCATGCACCCCCAAATGGGGACCTGGACTGCAACCCAGGCATGTGCCCTGACCAGGAACTGAACCGGTGACCTTTGGGTTTGCAGTATGATGCCCAATCCACTCAGCCACACTGGTCAGATCTACGGCTTTCTTTTTATAGAGGCAAAGAAACATGAAGATATATTTTAATAAAGAATTCTGAACTCTTTCATTGAGTGTTTTTTGTTATGCTTATATGTATTCATTTTGTTCCCTCTCTTACTATAAGTTATGCATTTTTAATTTTTTTCTAAGTCATTATTTTCCAGGTTTAAAATGGAGTTTTCAGAAGCTCAGACAGGTTTTTTGTGTTTGTGCGCTTAAACTCATTTGGCAATTTTAGTATTCCCTCAAGGGCATTCTAGCATATGGATTTATCTTGTAAAAAAATTCCTTTCCCTACATGGAAGTGAAGATGATAAATACTTTTGAACCCTGCATCTACCTTGACCATATGGACTTCGTGATAAAACTGCTCATTAATTTCCAGTATGCATAATTCTGGGAGGGACTTCTGATGCAGTAGGATGAATTCTTATTGATTACCTCTTTCAAGAAGTATTTTAATGATCACGACTTATAGAATACTTAAGAGAAAAGCCTTTACAAAAAAGTAAAATTCATGTGAAATATTGGGTTGGCCAAAAAGTTCATCTGTTTTTTTCCATACGATGGCTCTAGTAGTGCTTAGTTATCATTAACTTCATTCAAACACTTTTGTTACATTGTATTGTGACAGCTGTCATATCAACATGCATTTAAAAATTACTTATCAAAATTGGTGAATTTCTGTGTAGCCATTTTAATATTGAAAATGGAAGAAAATGCACACTTTCAGCATATTATGCTTTATTATTTCAAGAAAGTTTAAACACAACTGAAACATGAAAGATAAAAAGATTTGTGCATTTTATGGAGAAGGTGCTGTGATTGATTGAATTTGTCAAAAGTGGTTTATGAAGTTTCGTGCTGGAGATTTCTCCCTGGACAATGCTCCGTGGTCGGGTAGACCAGTTGAAGTTGATAGCGATTGAGACATTAATGAGGTCAATCAACATTATACCCTGCAGGAGATTGCCAATACACTCAAAATATCCAAGTCAATAAAGTTATTGGTGAAAATAAAAAATGTGTCTTTTATTTTATGGAAAAAACATACAGGCTTTTTGGCCAACCCAATATATCCATGATGTTATAAAATCCCATGTAGCAGAATGATGGAGAAAACTTCTCTGGTAATCTGCCTTTCCCCTGAAAAGTTACGCAGAGTTATTTAAGGTAGGGAACTGAGATTTTTGAAAGTCCATTAATCAACTTTCAGATATGTTTTAGCTGTGGGGTACCTGAGATCTATCAAAGTCGATCAGAATCAATAATGGGTGATTGAGTAATCTGGCCCACATACAAACAGATATGTAATTTTTCAGTAATAACTTATTTAGGAAATTATTTAGTAGAAAAAGAACAGAATAATGAAAATTACACATTCATTAATCCTCTGTTTTGGACTTTCATCTTTGAATTCACAGTTCTTCATAAAGACATTGGTCCTTGCCGAGCAGCAACAATAACAGGGACACTCTCCAGGATTTCCTTAAATGATGATGAAGAAGAAAAGGGAACAAACCCTGAAGAGTTAAGCTATTCAACACTGCCTGGAAATGTCATTTCTAAAGTCATTATCCAGCAACCCACGGGTCTGCATATGCCCATGAGTATGAATGAGCTGGGCAATCAATGTTTAAAAAAAGAGAACAGTGAATTGCGGAGAACTGTGTACTTATGTACAGATGATAATTTGAGAGGGGCTGATATGGACATAGTCCATCCTCAGGAAAGAATGATGGAAAGTGACTATATTGTGATGCCCAGAAGCTCTGTAAATACCCAGCCATCACTGAAAGAGGAAAGTAAAATGAATATTGGCATGGAAACCCTGCCACATGAAAGGCTATTGCACTACAAAGTAAATCCTGAATTCAGCATGAATCCCCCTGGTATGGACCAGTTCAACATGAACTTAGATCAACATCTCGCACCGCAGGAACATATGCAGAATTTACCCTTTGAGCCCCGCACAGCTGTGAAGAATTTCATGGCCACTGAGTTGGATGATAATGCAGGACTGTCAAGAAGTGAAACCGGATCGACCATATCAATGAGTTCTTTAGAGGTAAGCAATTGAATAAACTTTTTCTTGACATTTGAAGTAGAGAGAGAGAGAATGAGAGATCGATTCATGTGGCACTGAGCTGAGGGAGAAGAGTCACATTAGCTTTGACAGTTATGTGTCAATAAGAATTTTGGGCGTGTTGGGATTAGAACATTCTGGATGTATGTTTTTTCCAGTAATGTATCAGAATCATCTGTCTCAAGATCATGTTTTTAAAAAGGAACCCTCTATATTTAAAAAGATACCTAG
Organism: Desmodus rotundus; assembly: GCF_022682495.2. Taxonomy (NCBI): domain Eukaryota; kingdom Metazoa; phylum Chordata; class Mammalia; order Chiroptera; family Phyllostomidae; genus Desmodus; species Desmodus rotundus. Next base: position 28,640,354 of record NC_071397.1, read on the forward strand.
AAGTCATAATTCTTCATAAACCAAGTAGATCACTTACAAAGAAAAAAAACCCAGAAGATCCTCCTGACATTCCTCAGGCACTAAAGGTCTTTTGGTGGTTAAAGAAGTTTCTAGACTACGAACTTCACCAAGATCTGGATTTTCTGTGTGAGGGCAGCTGTTAAAATGACAAAATTGGAATGTGACTGTAAGGCCTACCATTACACTGATTATAAACTATTATTATGTTAGATCAGTATCTCTCAGAGTAAATGTTTTGCTCTTAGCTCTTGCAGAATGATGATCACTAAAATTTTTGGTCTTTAAGTGTGACCTCTCGGGAAGGATACAAATTAAACAAGCTAGGAGTCAGGTCTCTGAGGTCCAACCACATGGCTTTTGTAAAAAAGCTAACTACTCTCAGTTTCTTTTCCACCCATAAAGTAAGTAGAGAATATTCAATAACTATCAAAATCGTTCATATTGTATTATTACAATCAAGTAAGATCTAAGGAATATAATGTCTTTTCTTTTGACATACATCCTTTTACTGTTTTATATGTGATTTTCATATCCTTTACTTTGAAATATGCTGTAAAATCACTGCTGATATATTTGCCTGTGTTCAGTATACAATGCAATAGATGCATTCTTTTATCCGTAGTACCAATCGTTTTACTATAAGATTATTTCATGACACTATTTAGAGAAAAACACTATAATTAGTTACCTACGCTTTCTATCAGATGAATGCTGATAATCCTGAATTCTGGTGTTCCAAAGTGCCCAGGGGCAATTGTCTCTTCCTTCCCTCTCAGAGTCCCCTCTTACACTAGGTGGAAACAAAGAGAAATCCTGAAAGGCTAGAGTAACTAGGTGAGTGGTGTTACTCTGCAGTTTTTTCACACTGGAACAAGGAAATTCTAGACCAAAATGAGAATGTAAATGGGATTTAAAATAAATCCCTAAACTCTACATCAATCTTAAACAAAATAGGATTTCTGAGAATAATCCTTCACAACCAGAGGCACAGGGGCAGTGAGGCCAAGTTCACTCCAGAGTGGCTGGCCGGAGCACCCTCAAGCAAAGGCATTCAATCATTTGGAATTAGCAGAATAGCTACTGTTTCTCTATTTCTAACTTGCATATCACAGAGCCTAGCAGGTCTACTCTAATAGTGACCACATAAGCATAAATTACATAATGTTTATACAAAAATCACAAAAGTTTCTAAAAAGGTTTTCACTGAATATGTATATAACAACATAACATCATAAATAATCATAATTCAGACACACTACTGGAAAAATCATGGCCATATGGAGTCTTCTGTATAGAACGGCTTTTGAGATGTGCTAAGGAGGTTAGAATGGAATTACATTAAATGCTTTTCTTGATATAAAAAGACATCTAGAAGCCTAAAACTCTTTCTGGGTTTGATACTATGCAGGTTGTGTGTGCTTGAACAATAGACTGTATATCCAAGTACTGTTTGTTCAGTTGGCAATTTCTCCAAATCTCTATATCCTTATTATTAAGTATAAACATAATATATATCTGTGATTCAGCCAAAAGATCTGCATTTAAATGACTTAGAGAGAATATTCAGGCTTGTATCTTAGAAAGAACATTCAGAATTCAGAATGGAAACTCAGTTCCTCATTTACATTCTTTAAAAGAGTTCAATAGTTAGTTTAATAGTAAATAATTGCTTGTGGTGACCATTTTAGGAGACAGCTAGCTGAAAGAGAATATATAGATGTGGGAATGAATAATAAAACTTAGCATTTATATAGCATCTTTCATTAGCAGAGCCTCAAATCACCTTAAAAACATGAATTAATCTTTACAACACTTTTGTGCAATGGATAAGTTGTTATAATCCTTAAAGTCGAGTCATTTGTTCAAGGTTACAGAGCGAGCGCATGGCAAATCTGGGAGTAGAACCTTTCTGTCCTGATCAATTTTATGCTGTCTACAGAGACAAAAATATGCCTGTTCATTAGCACGAGAGTAACTTCAAAGTTCATTTTAACTCTTGATAGACACTTGCTCTGAGAGTGGCTAAATACACTCCACGAAGTACAGGGGTACACAGCTAGCAGATTTGGGAGATGGAGCTGTGGCCCATAACAATCAAGTCAGTGGTATGACTTTCTCAACGAGCAGGGAGAGGCATTGTCAATAGGTGTCAACTCGGCTAGACTGTATCTGCAGAACCAACCAGCAGGGAAGATGATATTCTGACAGTAGAGAAAAGCAGAAAGATGCCTGGAGTATCTGCGTGGAGAGCGGGGCTTAACAGTGGCTAGCAGGGGACTTGCACCTGAGAATACAATGTGAAGGTGAAAGTGGATAAATATGTAGATGACATGAGGCCTGAGCCATTGAATAATTTGTGACTACAGCCACAGGGATGGCCAGCCTGGGAAGCTGGGGCAGTGGAGGATGGACAGGTGGTGGGATCTTTTCAAGAATATAATGAAAAGATGATCTTACTAACTCAGGACGGCTCCTCCAGAGGAGTGGGTGCTCACAAATCGCCAAGGTGGGAAGTGGTGGGAGAAGAAAGAGAGCCGTGGGAAAGCTACCAACTGTAGCACACAATGCAGTGTTTGTGAGGAAAAGAGAAGAAGGAAAACAAGAGTTGAGGGAGAAAAAAAGAAAGCCAAAGAGTGGGTGAGTGGGTGGAAGTATTTATTCAAGTAAGCAGGAGGCAGCAGAGAAAGAGGGAGACTCCCCAACCCGAAAGCAGAGCCAGAAGAAAAGGCTCCAACCTCCAGGGGAGTTTGTTCAGCTAACCCCCAATTACTGTGTGCAGAAAATTTAATACATGCCTTAAGTTTCTTGGCATGAAAGAGATTTTCTCCCTGCATAATATTACCTTGCTTTTTCTTTCTTATTATGTTATCCTCCATCTCCCAAACTGTATCTATTCCCAGGATGGACTTGTTAAGCAATTCTGAAAATTTTAGATTTAGTTTATTCAACTATGGAATAATCACAATATTACTATGATAGAATTTCTCACAATGGTTCTAATTGCTTAAGAAAAAAGAAATTATCAGCAACACTTAAGTCATTCACCTTCAATTAATTAGCAAAATATGTTATGTGCATGGTATGTATAAAAAGTAAAAAAAACACTGGTTGCTATGGAGCAAGTGGGAGAAAAAGAGGTACCAACGTTCTCAAGCCACTGAGGACTATGAAATATAGCTTAAATCTTGCATTGCAGTTCTATTTATTTGCTTTTTGAAAAAATTTAGGTACATCATTGTAAGACGGGTCAGTGTTTGTTTTGAATCATTGGAGTGCTGGTATTCAGCGGCTGGTAGCGGTTGGATCTAGACAGGAAACATTTCCCCACTCAGAGGTCTGTCCGACTCGAGTGCACATCCTGAGCCCGTCTGGCACGCGCTCTATTCTTCATCCCTTTCTCCTGTGCCTTTGGCTTCTGGCCGGTCAGAAGACTGCCAGCAGAAGAGTGCAGAGAGATTGGAGGCTGGGGAAAAGAGAGAATCCCAGGACATTTCTCCCTGCTCTTTCTCTTTTTCTGCTTTTGGCAAGCACCCTGTGTCTCGGTAGCTGCAGTTCCAGAGTGCTTCCAGCGTCTGCCAGGTGCCTCAGTCCCTGGGCTTAGGTCACTATGCCATATCCCTTTGTCCAGCCTGGGGCATAGGGGACAGGGACAAACAGTGGCTGCTTCTTCTCTTGCTAATCTCTAGGTTACCTATGGTCCCTTATATGGCTTCTCAACTCCTCTATCACTTGAATTCTTATGGAATCATTTGCTTAAATGTAAACACATTAAGTGGCTTCCTCTATTCTTTTGACAAATCTTGCCTTAAGTTTTATTTTTTAATTTAATTTTAGAGAGAGGGCATGGGAGGGAGAAAGGGAGGGTGAGAAACATCGATTGGTTGCCTCTCACTCACTCCCCAACTGGGGACAAACCCTCGACCTTTCACTTTGCAGGACGACTCCCAACCAACTGAGCCACACCAGCCAGAGCACCTTAAGCTGTATCATTAATAAAGGAATCCTTAATAACTAATCATAGGTAGATTACAAAATGATTTTATCAAAAATAAAGCTCCAGTTTTGTCCATTAAGGTATAAACTTAGCTATATATCTGAAAACATGCTCAGATAATCTCTCAATTTAAGTAGGTGGAAAGGGCCACCACTCTAGGCTAAATTTTTATACCCCAGTCTTCCTCTGGGCATGAATTATAGAGCTCTCAGCATAATGGTTTTTAGAGGTAAAACATTTTAGCTATAATGTCACATTGCAGATGCCTCCCTTATGACTATTGTGAGGATCAAATTAGATAATGTATGTGAAAACCCTTTGAAAATTGCAAGCAGTGCTTCAGATGGAAGATTGTTATTCTTTTGTTACCATTATGTCTTGAATGCCTGTGAAGAGGCTTCAATGCTATTCCAAATCGATATTCAGAATATTAGCAAAATATTATGGCCTCACTTGAGAAGAGGGAGACTGTCACTAACAGAAACCAATGAAACCAACCATTGTGCAGAAGCACCTTTTTATCTTTTAAATTTTTTCCCTATATAGCTGTGGGCAAAGGAAGCCTTGGCCTTCTTTAGTGTTTTGGTTTTATTCCTGGATTAGAGAATTGTGTCTTTTGTGCAGGCACACAAACAAACGTAGCTTAAATAAAAGTCATTTTTTCTAAATTAATTATTCTTCGGTTTTATTTACACAGATATTTTGAATGGGTTTGGTATCAAAGCTTTTTCCTTGCGTGGGACATTGCTCACTGTGTAACAGAAACTTTGGATGGCAGTCACATTGCCACTTACCAGTCAGTGGAATGTATTCCTCACTGGGAACCTTCCAGCTTAATTCGCAGTGACACAAACACTGAAGTGTTCCCTTTGAGAAAGTATTCGTTACTCTTCAACACTTAGATATGGAGCAATGCCTCTATGCATGCAGTCAGTAAGTATTCCTCGGAGTAGCCTCACACCATCGTGCAATTTTTGCTCTTCAGTCATCCTAAGGATTTTTTCTCTTCTATTAGTGGTAACCCTGTTTTCCTATAAATTGTCTTGATTCTCTTGGCTGTCGATCAGTCCTTTTATAATGGTTTTGTGTAGTCTACCTGCTTCTCCAAATTCTCTCAGAATATTCCTGAGGAAAAAAAGTAACCCACAACAAACAAGTCGAATTCTTTTGGATTCATTCACAGGCCACAGTGCAACTCCTTCAAGCACGCACCGATAATTTTGTGCATCTCCGCTGTTGTGCCAGGCCCTCTACTAAATGCTGGGGATATAAAAGTGGTCAGAACAGATGGCAATCCTGCCCCTGTGGTGAACAAACCTTATGGAAGAGATAGACAATTCGCCTGTAACGAATGACTAATCTAAAACAGTATACTGTTCTGAGAAATAATTGTGGAATGTGAGGGAGAGACTTTTGTTAGCTAAGGTGGTCTGGGAGCCCTCTGAAGTGTAAAGGTAAGGGGATGCTTCGGGCAAAAGAAACTGCAAGTGCAGAGGTACTGAAGTGGGAAAGAGCTCGAAATATTCTCAGGATTAGAAGACCCGTGAAGCAGGGGGTAAGCAATCTAAGATGAATTTGGAATAGGAAAAAGAGCAGATTGTGCAGGGCCTTCTAAAACAATGGAAGCAAATGTAAACAGGTAAGGAAGAGATTGTCTTCATCATTTCTCCATCCATCAATCCATTGGACGGGTTGAAAGAGAAAAGATTAGGATTCCATGGACATAGGGAAGGAGCTGGAACAGAAAGCTGGAGGACAGTTAGGAGGCTACTGAAGTAATCCATACTAGTGATAAGAATGCCTTTGACTGTACAGAGAGGCAAGTGGAGATGGAGAGTGGGTAGATCAAGATGTATTTTGGAGGTTGAACACGTAGCACTTGCTGATGGATTTGATATGCAGGATGAGGGACAAGAAGGAATACAAGGGTGAGCCCTCAATTTCTAATTTGACCAATCAGATATCCAACTTTTTCAGCAATGGGAAAGCAGGAAGAACGAGGATGTTTGCAACTAAAAAGGTGGTATTTAAAACCATGGGGTGAATTATATTATCCAGGAGAGAATATGAGAAAAAAAGAGAACTTGAGAACTCAACAATTAGAAGGAAGGAGATGAGAAAGAGCCAACAAAAGGTGATGAGAGGGAGCCACAGCAAATAAGCGGGAGGGAAACGCTGACAGATGAGTATTTTAATGAGGAAGTAATTAACTTTCAAAAGCTTCTGAGATTCCAGTAAGATGGACAGAAAACTGACCTTGGAAATTGACCAGCTGGAGTTCAACAGAGAGACTGACAAGAATCATAATAGAATGTTGAGGAGAGAATACAAGTTGGGGTGAGTTGTAGGTGGAAAATTAGGAAAAGGAAACATCATAAAGGAACTGAAGAAATTTTTCTTACTTTGACAAAAAGATTATTTGTAAAAGTTATTTGATAAATTGGGGATATACAGACAGATTTATATCTTCATAAAATATTTCAACATGACCCTGGTTTATTTTAAACATTTCTTCAATGTTCAACTTAGCAGAAAAATTATGATGACTTGATCACTTTTCTTAGTTTATTCTCACATTTTAAACATATAACCATTATTTCAAGCCACTTTCATCCTTATAATAACGTTGCAGAGAGCTCAGAGGGGCGTTTGAATACCAAGACTGTCAGTCATGGTTTCTACAAACTTCAGCACTTTGAAAGACTTTTCCACATGCTGCATGTATTCCAAGGGCGAAAACAGACTGAAACTGAACAAAACTGCATATTCCACGTCTTGCACCACACCACAAATTTTTCAGAGCCAGACGGCTCTAAGGTAAACTAGATTTTACAATAGAAGATGGAGAAGTCAGCTAATCTTTGTTATAGTATCACTGCTCATACACTATCCAGTATGAGAATGGTTTTTAAGTTATTTTACTCAACACAAATTGTGTATATTGCCATCAGATTTTTTGTTAAATAGGTATCATATTTTGATTTTTTTTCTCCTTTAAAATATAATTGACAAGTATAAATCTGATTACCTTGCTTTAGGCTTAGAGAGCATCTCTGTCTACCGTTCAGTCTTGGATTGACTGGGTCACTAATGTTATTCTTAATGAGTTATAGTAACAATCAGCAGAATATCACAGGCATCTTTGCTACAAATGTTAGTGAGAGTGAAGAAAATGCAAGGTTTGGAATTAGAAGACCTGAGCATGATTCCCAACTCATTTGCTATCAGGGTGAAGTGGACAAGTTATTTCAACTTCTCTAGTCCTCAGTTTGTCTCATTGGTAATATGGGCATAATAATATCTTCTCAACCGTATCACAGGGCAGTTAGCATGTTCATGTGTGAAAGCATTTTAAAGCTATAAAATGTCAGAATACTCGGTCAATATTGTGAGGATGTGAATATACACAAATGTTTACCTCCCTTGGGCTCTGAAAATCTGCCACATTTTTTCATGCTCTCTAATTTTTAAGGCTTAACTGCTTTATTTCCCATCTTTAGGCTCCTTTGATTGAAGTCTGTTTGCTTTATTTGTTCATTTCTTAGTCTAATCCTTCAAGGCTACCAGTTCTGCTACATACCTTTATGTTAGAACTTAATTTGAATAAATTTAAATGGAAGACAGAGAAATGTATTTGTAGAAGTATATCCATTTTCTTTTCCATATTTCATGTCAGCATAGGTAACATCTGCTCTAAGAAGCAGAATCTCTCGTCTTCTTCTAGGTTCCTATCTTTTGTTCTTGCTCCTAAGATATGGAGCCTTTAGCAACATGAATCCATCAGTGTTTCCAGTTCTTAGGCAACACAGTTTTGTGTTCAGAAATGAACAGGGCAACAGAGAATTCATCAATGCAAGCAGCCGAAGGGCCTCTTACTCTCTAGCTACCTGAATCTTTTTCATGAGATTTCACTATTTAGTTTTCAAATGGAACACAAAAGCTCATGACTAATGTTCTGTAATAATTGCTTAAAACTAAGTGTTTCCCTGCATGGACTTGCTGTGTTAGGAAAGAATTTTTCTTAATGTATACTTACAAAAAAACGCTCTGCTGAATCACAGTGCCAAGAAGGCAAAGCATCCAAGAGCAGAATGGAAACACTGACATTTAGTCTAGCATAGTGCAGCAAAGCGTGATGCAGTACAGCCGGGAGTGATTTTATACAAAGCAGTTAGATAACTACAGTGGCAGGGAGATGGCAAAGGAGGTCTGGGTTAAATGCCTGCCCACGCACTTTTCTCCTTCTGGGATGTCACCAGGGCTGGGCTAGGGCAATGCTGGAAATAAGGAGCAAAGTGAGATCAACGTGCTGAGTTACCATTTAGGAAAGCAGTCTCCTTCTCAAACCTCTCCTTGATGGTAGGTGAAGAATGGATTCTCAATCCAGCTCTACCAAAATCAGATTATTCTTTTCGTACCTTGCCTTCTGTCTACTGAAACAAGCTTTGGGGAGTTGGTCACACAGGGAGGCTCAACAGCGATCATTTCAACACTAGCAGCAGTGTTTAGACAGATTTTTAAATAAACTACGAGTGCCTTTCGGTCTCTGCTAATGTTCAACAGTTACGAGTCACCCACCTATCTTGGATATGATTCCTTGTTTAGTGACTGAACTTAGATTGTAGATATTGGGAGAGGAAAAAAAAACAGTTTGTACGAAAGTTTAAATATTTTTTACAACTTCCCAAATATTACTTGTCTTGATTATTTATTGAATTTTCCTGTTTCATCCCCATTCCCTCCACAGAATAAAGACCCCTCTGCCACACAAACAAACAAACAAAACCCACCATATTGGAAACTTGCTTTATGCTTTAAAGATTTGGAGGACCCTTCCTCCATTCACCACCCACCTTGTCCTCTACCTAATCGTTCTAAGAATCCAGTGACTCCTTGGAGCAGATGCTAACAATACATAGTCTAGGCTAATATAATAATTTCACTTTAATTATGGTTACTGATTTTTATCAGGCCTGCTGCCTAATTATTGCATATTTATCTATACTATAGGAACTGATCAAAAGAGCAGGAACCATAGAGTAGTTCTGTGAGTTATTTATATCAATATTTTGCTGGAGTGTGGACTATTTTTTATTTGTTTCACTAACTCAGGATAAACACTTGACATCCTAAGGAAGGACTAGCAATTTGAAGGACATTCCTCCAATGGCAGAGTATCAAAAACCAAGAAATTTGTTTGTGAGATTTACATAGAACTTTGGGACGTAGAGGAGCAGATGAAATTTGGTAGACATGAAGACTGCACCACAATATAAGTGGGTTGGTGGGAGGTCTTGAGATGATTGGTGGGTTGGTGGGAGGCCGGATGATTCTTCCCGCACAGCTTTTCACCCGTCGTGTCTCTAGAGCAGTTCTGCTGCACTGGACCTGAAGTCTCCTTCAATATTGAATTTTTTGTGTGAATTTAAGAAAAACTTTTCCTTATTGAAAAATTAGAGGTCAAGATGAGAATTTTTAAGTATTTTATATTATACATGGTATGTTATATTTTATATAATGTGGATAGAATAGTTTAAAATCATAAAAGAATTCACATATTCTTATGTGAAAGCTTATGTGAATACTTGAAAAGAAGGATTATTTTATTGAAAATAATGATTTTCATTTTATTTCAATAACTAAACACAACTTTATTGGTTTTTCTTGTTTTAAATAAAACATCTCACAGAGAAGAAAGTCCCGATATTCAGACCTTGACTTTGAGGTAAGTTTCTAAGATTATTTTTTATGATTTTAATTACTTGAATTCAAAATTGATATATAATAACCTAAACACAGTACTCTGTGCAGCTATGTAGAGATTCTTTTTAATAAAATGAGAAATGAAACATTTTAAATTAAGATCTATACTGTATAAGTAGTTGTAGAAAAATATTTAAAGTTCTAATTATTTTAAATATATGCTAAGCTGAGATTTTCCAGGTAAGGAAGGAATCCATTTTATAAATGCTAAGATAAGTGGGCCATTTATGGTAAAATTGAACTTGGTCAGTTCAATTTATTGAGAAGTGGGAATGTTGGCTTCTTAATTTTTCATACTTAAAACAGTTATAATTGGTTTACTTCAGCGACTACCTGAAGAGAGCCTGTGAGGATGCTTTGGCTGGTTGGCTAAGCTTTCTCTGGGACATACTTGCCTTGTGTCTGATTTCTGTTATTTAGGTTCTCCGTGGTACATTCCAAATTCTTTTTTCCAATAGCAAGTGTTGGGTTCAGTGTGCTCCTGTGTTTAGTAAATGCTCTTTGACAGATATAAACAAGATGAAGATGTTCATTTTCCAGCTTACATTGAATTCACATTGATGCTGTAATATCAATGCTAGAAATTACTGAAATCGTATCATTTGAGCAGCTTATGCTAAGCACAAAATTAATGATGTTTGAGTGTCACATAAAATGCAGTTATGCATCTTGATAATTGGATATGATTCATAGCCTGCTGACATAATTGGATATAATACATTATAAATTTTTCCAGCATATTTGTGCTGTTGTGATGCTTACATAAAGCTTAATGCTCTTAGCTGATATTCCCGAAATTACAGAGGCCTCCTAGAACATGGGAACTCATAATTTGATCATTTCATTTATGCAGATGAATGTTGTTGCTCAGTAACATCCATCAGGTATAAAAAGTGAGACTTAGTGTTTTATTTACTGCAATGCTGAACTAGGTCTGGTTTTACCCTGAATAGAGTCTAACAAAAAGAGGCCTTTTTCAGTAATATTTCAGTAGTATTTGTACAGGATACAAAGTAATGATAAAGAATCTGGCCTCCATTGTTATGTGGCAGTTAGTACTGAGGCAGCTCCATTGTAGCGACCTGGCATGGGATAAACATTTTATTATGTCCTAAGATTTCAGGGCAAACAGATCAAGACTATAAATTCAGAGAATATATTCAGCAATCTTCACTTTTAGGTTCTTTGGTGCTTTTAAAGAGAGATATGTTAGTAGGCTTTTTTTTTTTTTCCTGTTCTTCAGGTAGCCCAAAATAGAGGACCATACTGTGTGTGTATTTGGCCTGAAAGCAGTAACTTGTTAGGTTAGCACAAAGGCAAGGAGGTAGGAATTAACCCACCTAGCATCAGTGACAAATATAGTAAAAACCAAATCAAAAATTATGCCTCAGCGTAACCAGCCAAAATTATATAATCTCAAGCACTGAAAAGGAATCTAATCACACTGTGTCATTTGGATCATTAGAAAAACTTTATTTTATTATTTTTTTTGTATATTCTGTATGGCAACTGGTAGCAGAATTCTTAAGCTGATACTTCTTTCTGTGCTAGGTATTCTACATATATCCACAGTATTTTTTAAAAATATTGATAATGGGGGAATGTTGCAACATCAACAACCACGGATAATTTTTTTTTAGTTCTTTAATTGCTATAGTTATTGCATGATTGCAATAGACATCAAAATTTTGGAGGAAAATAATCTTGAATGATTCCTTTTTAAAAAAACCATTTAGTACTATTTCTCTTAGTCAATGTGGAACTATAGTTCTGTGGTGGATATTTCATAAGTGGTAATCAGAAAAAAAATTTAGATGCTGATGAATTTTAATACAGTCTATTTGAACTTTGTGCGTGGTCCCTGAGGAAAAATCCAAGTTGTCCCCTTCCCCTTTTCATTCAAGCAACAGGAATCAAATTTGGTTTTATGGAGCTTCCTGATAGCTTCCCACCCCCACCTGCAAGCTTTACCACTCAATGGCACCGCAGGCATTTTGCCACTGACAGACAAACTGCCTCATGGACTCCTGAAAGCACCTTTCCTTCAGGCTTCACACATCCCCAAGAGTCTACCCAGGGTAATACAACTCATGTATCCATACAGCTTTGTGGCTAGTGAGCGCTAGACCTGAGAAACAGCCCTTTCATGTGTCCGCCTCTAGGACAACACTGCACTCTGGGAAGAAACAGAGCCAAGTGGTGACCAGGCATAACGTGGTGGAACAGGAGCCCTGCTTCCTGCAAAGCAAACAGAAAATACTTCAGTAATAGTCCTACGTCCTGTGACCAAACCTCTTGTTGGATTTGAATTCCCAGTTCCAAGGAGAGATTTGGTATATAATAAACATTCAATATTTTTTGTTGTTGAATGAATGATAAAAAAAATTAAAATTTTAAAATTCAGTTTGCTTAAATAGAAAGTTATACAACACTGTATCTAAACTAAGGCAGAGACCAGTCAGCTCTGGAGGTAACATCCCAAAGATATCCATCCACAGCACATACGCCCAAGTGGGTGAAGGGCAGTTAGAAATTCCAGGGGGAGAAAAGGCATGGAGGTTGGCTCAGGTGTGATGACGCGCTCAAGAAAGCAGCAGCAAACCTCAGGGAACGGCACTGCATCTGTACGGGAAAAGAGCAGACAGGGAAGAAGACCGTGTTGTAAAGAGCGTGGACCCCCAGGGAGGAAATTTTACCAAACTTGTTACTCAAAGCTGCTAGGGCTTCTCTGCTGTATTTTGTTTTGTTTGCTTATTTCAGTTTTTCAGTGAGGAATGACTCGCTATGATCTGGGCTTTAGACATATCAATGCGGCAGTAATAGGAAGGCCAGGCTGGAATAGGATAAATGTGAAAGTTGAAATACAAATTAGAAAGTGACTGTCCAGGGAAGAAATAACGAGGGCCCCCTTCCTAGCAGTGACAGCATAACAAGGGGAGGAAGGGATGCTGCAGAGTCAAGGTCTAGGAAATGTGGTCCTTACCTGAACACAGCGTAAACGGGGAGAGGAGCAGGAAAAAGGGTTACTTTGCAGGTCTGAGCCTGGGAACAGATCCAGGGAAATTAAGAAAACACCTCATGAGGATGAGTTGTTCCTTAATATGTTAGGAATTAAGATGCCTAACAGTGTTAAATCAGAAATATTAGGTAAGTAATTTAAATTTTCTGTCAAGGTTGAGGACAAAGCTAAACTATGATGTAGAACAGTGATTTTCCAATCTTTTACATCTCATGGCACATAAACTAAGAAAATCCTGCAGCACAACAAAAAATACATATTTTTGGCATTTTAAAAATTGGTATAATTTTGCCTCATTCGTGCTATTGTTGGATGGCTATTGAGCTGGCTATCATTTTTTATTTGGCAATCTAAAGGAAAATTGAGGTCAGGTATTGCATGTTCTAAAAATTCTTGCACTTGAAAATCACAGACATAGAAGATAAAATGTATGTTAATTTCTAAATATAAAGCATATGATTTGTAGGCAACATCTTGTTCATAATAGGACCCTTCCTACTTTGTCCTGGATCCCAAGCAGTAAGCTCGTAGGCAATCAGCACACTTCCGGGAGGAAAAGTTTGAGCAACGCAATCCTACACTACGTTCGTCTCTTCTATATTACTAAGTTTAAACTGCTGCAAAATTATTTGAAGCCAAGTATATTACTGAGTGACAGTGACATAAGATATATATATATATATATATATATATATATATATATCTTATTCAGTTTTTTGAAACAAAGGATACTATAATGAATGTCAGGGAGTTCAAGTGGCCACAGGTTGTGTCTTATGGACACACTGGGACTCTGGCCAAGGAAAGATACACAAAACATTCTGTTCCCGCACACAGCTTTAAAAATCAAGCTAAATTTCTGCAATGTGTGTGGCTTCCTTAACATGAGTTTTGACATTCATTTTAGATGGGTATTCAACAGCCCACTCCGGATGGAAGCCTTATATGCAAAGCAGTAAAGGATAAAGATAACCGTAAATTTAGAATAGTAAATACAGGCAGTGGCAATATCCTAAGGCTGGAAAAGGTAATTCAGGCAAAGTGGTTTTCTAATTGCTATCAGCATACGATTTCCAGGCCCCATAGTCTGAAGTTTATATTCAGGAGATTGTCCAGCTTTTTCTAACAGTTTGCCAAAAGCCCATTTATATAGTAATGCCTATCCTACCTGTAATTCAGACTTAAAGAAATCCCAACTCTATGATTCACATTTTTAATTTAGAGGAGAGAACCTCTAAACCAGGGGTGCCCAACCTGTGGCTTGTGTGTGGTCCAGGATGGCTATGAATGTGGTCCAACCCAGAATCATAAATTTACTTAAAACATTGAGATATTTTGTGATAAGGTGTTGCAATGTCTTTAATGTGTGGCCCAAGACAACTCTTCTTCCAGTGTGGCTCAGAGACGCCAAAAGGTTGGACACCCTGCTCTAAGTCATTTGTACCAACCCTACCTACAGGCTCTTTATGAACCACTGGTATGGAAAATAAGGGAGCACAATAGGATCAGAGGGGGAAGAAGGCAGGATCCATGGCTGAAGCCATTGGAATGAGCCTTCCTTCCAGTGGGAATCCATTTTCAATAGGAGGGAAGGCCTTTTGTGTTACAGGCTTCTTCCTGAGTGTCTAGCCTATGCCATCTCATTCTTTTCTTTTATTCTTACACATTTATCCTGCACCTGCCGAATGCCAAACACTGTGCCAGATGTCAGGGATACAAAGTCACTGCCCAGGGGGTATTCAGAGAAAAGACAGGGAGACCAGCCTTTCAAAAGGTAAATGCAGACCTGTGGGATAGCTGCAGGGCGATCAATATCCAAAGAGTTTACAGCTGACTACAAAAGGCACCTAATTCACCCTAGATTGATGCATCTCCATTTCCATCTGAATAGGCATAGTGACAAACTTGAATAGTTAAGGGAGGATGCTTCCTGAATCTATGGGGTATATCTAAGACAGCAGCAAGCAAAGAGAATTGACCGGATTCAGAATGAATTCCGGCTCTCTCCCCACGTCTGGGAGCTTGGGCACTTTGCTGAGCCTCTGGAGCTCCAGTCTCCTAATCAGTAAAATGGATGGGAGGATGACTGCTCCCTCCTGGGGTCATTGTGAGGATTAAGGAAGATAATGTCTACCATTTCTTAAGTGGCTCTTATCTGTGTGCTCCACTGATAAGTGACTTATATCCCTTTTTAAATCTTCAGAACAGCCTTGCAGGGTTATTCCGAGTCCTGAGACTGGGGCTAAAGGATGACTGGGGTTTGTGCCTCAGACCACACAATTTAAAAGTGATGGAATGAGATCTCAATCCAAGTTTGTTCAGACCTAGCGCTGTTAGATTTGACATGTCCCAAGTCTTCAATCTAGGAGACTGCCTGGGTTGTTTACATGCTAATCTTTCTTCAAATAACTGAAATTCCATGAGGGTGCTTTACAATTATTTTTTTCTAATATCAATAATTAGGTGGCTGCAAAGACTGCCTCCCTTGAGTTACAAAGATATAAAATGAAAATAAGCTATTCATGATACAATGTTTTTGTGCAGTTTAGATGTAGGTTCATATACTGCTTCAAAAAATGTTGAGTGATAATTTCAGTGGAAGGGACTATTACCAAGCCTTTTATCTTTATTACAAAAGATGCCTATAATATTTGACAGGCATTATAACTAGAGGAATCTGAATTTTTTATATATGCCAATTAGAATATATTTATTTAAATAGAAAACCCATATGAGTTACAATTTTATCATTACAAAGTTTTAGAAAACTGAGTTCTAAATTTAGTTTTTCACAGAAGTTAATTTCTTTGGGACACAGGATGTTTGAGTCACAGAAGAAAAAGGTAAAGAGATTAACCCCAAAATAGCCATTAAAATGGACTAGTAAGATTTATGAGAATGAAAACAACTGATGAGGGGGTTAAGGCCATCAAATGTCTAAGCGCTACAAATAAATCATGATTCAGAGAAGTAACTAAATAAGGGGAAACCCTTATTACTTATGAAAACTAAAACCACAACTACGTTTTTACCTTCAAAGGTTGCTAGGTTAGAAACTCTCCAGTATTTGCTATGATGCTGGCTTTTGTGTCATTGGAACCTTCCCACTTAAAAAGACAAAAGACAAAAAACTGAACCATGCACTTGAGTGTGTAACAGGAAGGAATCACATTGGGGGAATCAAATGGAGTCCAGGACAGACACATGAGCTGTGGACTGGCAGCTCCAATGTGGGGCTTCTGTCAGGGCCACCAGGCCATCATTGCTATGGTGATTTCTGGCTGTAGGGAAGTGGGAATTTCAATTAAAATGATTTTCTGGCATGAGGCTATATTAACAATTAATGTTTTTATGTAGGAAAGGCCCCAGATTTCAGCATCCATATTTTTTATTTGTGTCCGTATTAATTTCAGGGTCCTTGAGCTTTATTATTCCGAGTAGCTTTCATGAACCCATGTAGAACATTGCAAAACTGATCTTGGTTATGTAACATTGGTGTCTACCACATACGTTTGGAGTAGGTCCTAAGTAACCCAACTTCTCAAACTCCACTCAGTTTAGAATCGGGTGCTGCCCATTCAATCAAAATATGATTATAAAAACTCCCATCAGGTAATGTATTCTCATTTCTATGAGATACATTTGAGACTTTGATTAAATATGCTTTATCCAATAGAGATATTTAGCTGCAAGACACAGAGTAGATCTTTGACTAATGAAAAATAAAGAAACTTGTTGGGAGGATATAGGAAAATAAATCACTTCTTGGCCAGGGAATGGTAGGGGTCTTGATCCACATTTTCAATGGCATGGGAAGGTATAGCTCCCCAAAGCAAAGTGGGGACCCTCTCATGAGAGGAAAGATGAAGGAGACTGCACAAATAGAAGCCCTCACAGGCCCACCGTAGCATGAGGGAGCTGTGCCAATGATATCGACTATCTTAGAAGACAGAGTACTGCTTCTTAGGAGGACAATTCCTTCTTAGAAGACAATTCAGGCATAAGATAAAAAATGTACCAGAAATTCTCCAAATTTTAGAAAATAGAGACCAGACAGATGCAGGGAGAACCGATTGCAGAATTTTCAACTTAAAAATGAATACATTAAGATGTACGAACCTGCGTCAGTTGGATTTCTCCCAGAAAATTCCCCTATCACTTACTCTTATAACCCCACCATTTGTTTTCCTATCGCAGTTGTAATTTAATGTGTATTTGAGTTGTTATGTGGTTAATGCCCATGTCCCCCATTACACCTCAAGCTAAGAGGGCAGGAACTCTGCCAGAGTTTGCACACCCTTGTCATGCCAGCATCTAGCACGACATGCGGGGTATCCGCTGACGGAATGAGATACCTTCAGAGAAGTGTTGGTAGTGTGGCGTCACTCTCACAGCACCCTAGCAGAAAACAACCCCGTGGTAAGATTAGTTAACATGAGAAATACTATCTGTAAAGTAGAGCCAGTTATTGATACCCTGATTATTATGGGGGTTTTTTAAAGGTATGTCTCATCCACAAATCCCTGTTTTAATCAGCATCTCAGGACCTGATCAGGAATGGGAGTGAGCATCTACTTCCCCAAGGAGAGAATGCACTGCAATGTTTGCCAGCTACCTGGTCCTCAAAATCCCTCCATTGAGTTGCTTAAGCAAATCCTCCACATCATAAATCTCTATCAGCCATCATTAGTCAAATTATGTTTGCCTGGTGTTTCCCTGGAAATCCTGCAAATCTGTTTCCTGTACTCTCCCCAAAACTGATGGGAAGCTAATCGCTCTGTAATCGCTTG
Organism: Desmodus rotundus; assembly: GCF_022682495.2. Lineage (NCBI taxonomy): Eukaryota > Metazoa > Chordata > Mammalia > Chiroptera > Phyllostomidae > Desmodus > Desmodus rotundus. Next base: position 28,657,941 of record NC_071397.1, read on the forward strand.
CTATGATTCACGTCCCCATCATAAGTAATGTTGCCATGTTCTCATCCTCAACCACCTGATCCAGCGGCAGCCGGTTCCTAGAGCTGAGAGGAGCAGAGGTGGAAATAATTTGGTTGTAGCAACATCTAAAATGGCAGAACTGTCTTCAATAAAAGCAGGCTAATAAAAAGAGAAGAAATTAGGTAGGCTAAGTATTGTCTAAACACAGATCCTTTAAATATAGAAAATTAAACTTGACATAAAAGAGAATAAGGCTTTCAAAAATGTGTTGAAGATTCAATTTACATTTCTCTTTTGTCTTTTTTTCTGAAAGAGATAAAATGTTCTTCCCAAGTGTCTTTTTAGAAGAAAATTGGGCATTCTACATCTTCCCCCACAGATATATTTCTTTTTCAAAACAAATTCTTCCTTTTAAAAATATTTGGTAATTAAAACAACGTACCAAATGTTATAGCACAGGTATGAATATAATATACCTATGCAATCCACCTGAGGAAATGGTAAGTTATGGGGCACAAGCGTAAAAACACTGTAAATCATATGCAGACATGACGGCAACCTTGGAGAGTCACTGAAATACTGGTTTAACTTTTGTGAAAGTCAAAACTGAGGAAGGTATTTTCTCCTTTAAAATAACACTGGTAAATATAAGGAATTTATTCTCTTACTCTTCTTTTAAATGCTCTGTAATAGAAAAAGATTCAGCCCATGTTACTTACCCCAAGGTCATTTTTATTTATGACGATTTGTTGAGTTATGATGAAGTTGGGAGAAAAGACTGTAACCAGAGATGAAAAGTATAATATACTTGTTCCTGTGGTTTTAGGGATTCATCAACCACACAATTCATGCTCTGAATCCTAATTGTTAAGATTCTGTACCATTTCATCAACAAATACATGAAACCTATGGGTCAGATTTCCTTTCTGCGAAGCTCAATCACTGTTCGCTTGGAAAGTATAAGAGTTTAGATCAAATCTATATTTTAGACACTTCCGTGCTTTGAGTCAGCATTAAATGGCAGAGCCTGGGGGTCTGTTCCCCCTCTAATACAGTCTGCTAGGGTTTCAGTGTTTACAGAAATAAAACATAAAAACATAATATTTCCCATGGCAAACATTGAGAGATGCAGATGCTTTAGAAGTCCACATTTTTAAACATTTTTTTTATCGTAACAATTTTTGTCAAGCGGTTTTAACTCTAAATGATGGAAATCTTACACAGGAATGACTGCTACATTTTTAATGTACCCAAAAGAGAAAACTATTTTTTTTGTAATCTTGTAAGTGCAAGAAACAGCCAATTCTTCATGTTCAAGAAGTGCTGACTATAAGATAAGGGTTTGGTGCAACTCATTTGCATTTGTGGCACCTTTTGGGACCTCTTTGTTCCTGCCAAACTTAATTTCCCTTATTAGTAAGGCAAATATATTACATTTCTTTTTTAATGCATGAATCAAATTAAAAATAAGAGCCATCCTATTTTCTTCTGCAGAAAGTCATGCATACAAGGAAGAGGCATATGGAACTGTTTCAGGAGCTAAATCAGAAATTCCAGACTTTGGATAGATTTCGGGATATACCAAATACAAGCAGTATGGTAAGTACTTGGCTTCATTGGTGCCTGACGCTACGCTAATAACAAGTCATATTAGCTATTATCCCTGCCCTCCAGGAGCTCCTAATTGTCCTGGGAAGAAGAGTGGGATGTATAGGGAAAAAAATAACCCCCCCAAAATGTACTTTGGAATGTGCAAAGAGGCAAATTATGAGTGACAGAATCTTTAAGCATTTTTATTCGTATTTCAAATGTTGTCATTTATAAGCTTTAATTGAAAATAGTTATATATCAAAAATGTGTTGGCTTCACCTGACTTTTTTTGTCAGGGTTAAAAATTTATTCAAATACCCAAATAAAAAAGTTTTTCCATTTTCCTTGAAGGCCTGGCATTTTAAGGTTGTAAAATGTAAACATTATATGTACAACTCAAATGAGTTGTCACCTGAAACCAGAGTGGTAGGTTTTATCTCCAGGAGATTTGGGAGACACATCAACACTGAGGCCTTTGATTGTTGATTGGCCATTCTTTTCTTATTCATTCATACTACTACAATCCTAGCATCCGACTTCATCAAATAAAATGATATTTTACAGTTACTGTGTGCATGCCACTCAGAGCTCCAGAGAAGGCTGCATAATTATTCGTGAGGGCACTGGACCAGGAGGCCAGAAAGCAGTATGGTAGTAGGAAACTCAACCAAGCACTATCTGATCCTGAGCCAATTACCCAGCTCCAGTTTCTAAAGTTCAATTTTCTCCTAAATTGAGCATAGGAAACAGTAATTAATATATGCTCCCTTCGTGCCTCACAGGACTTTCCAAAGCAGGTAGGGCACTTGAGAGGGTAAGGAGCTGAGACCCAGCAGTAAGAGAAACAGCTGGACTGCCACTTGGTACTACTCTTCACTCCAAATGAGGTGCCTTCTTCTGAACCTCTGCATTCCTCTGCACCTCCTCTTCCTCCTAAGAACTATCTATCCATCCATCTCTCTCTCTCTCTCCCTCTCTCTCTCTCTAAGGTACATGGTGTTTGATCACCTTCTAAATCTAGTGACTCTGGTACATGTGTGTTATGAATGAGTCTTAGTCCTAGCTTCCCAATTAGTAACATTAGCTTATCAAGGCCAAGAATTTACGTGTCTTTATGTTTTTCGTGGCAGTACTAGTACATGCCAGGTAGTCATGGTAAGTCATCGGTAAAGGGCTGCTCTTGATTTATTATATATCTGTGATAGTTCAATCTGTGCTTGTTAAATGACAGTTATAAGAAATACACTTTGACTCTTAATTGATCTGTAAATAGTTTGTGTATTTTCCTCCTTACAGCAGGAATCATGCATTATATGTAGCCACCAACACAATGCTAGGCGTATAGAAGACACTTATATGTAATGAGTGGTTCTTTCTCATCTCCAAATATTAAGCTGTCAATTTTTAGTTAGCAGGCAAATAAGAATTGCATCATAGACCCAAACACATTAGCTACTCATTATGGAAAACTGAAAGCTAACATTGAAATAAATTGAAGAAACTGTATCTGTTTAAGATAAAAGGAGAAGGTTATATTTACAAATCTTGAAAGGGTCGTGCAACAGATAAAGCTGGCTGCTATAATATCGTTGTAATTTCCCCTTGTTCTATGGTCTGGCTATTAAATCATTAATGGCACAAATGTCTGTATCTCAGCTTCTTGACAACCAAAATAGTCTACTAATTATACCACATTTCTGTAGCATGTCTTTTCTAGAAAAGATTTGTACATATTTATTATTTGGGAGGTAGGAGTAGGAAGGATAGAGTTGTCATTGCTACTTGACTATTGTCCTAAATTTCTGAGAACAGTACAAAGTTTCTCATTCAGTTTTGATTAATAATGAACATGTGAGTCCATTATCACTAATTCAGTCATAATTTGGAGTAGCATATTGCTAATGAAAAATTGGATAATTGGGTAGAGAATGACATTTCAAAACAAAAATCTTGATCAAGTTTCACCCCCCCCCTTTTTTTTTTTGGCAGCTAGCTCACAACACCTGCCTAGCACTGCAAATGATGGTAATTATGTAGAATTTGGGGAATCAAAGGCAAACCAAAAGACCATTTAGTCCATTTCCCTGCTTCCAGGCAGGACAAAATTTAAATCACACTACAAGGAAAAGGTGTTGTTAAAAGAACTCTCTTACTTTGAATGTGTCTCACAAACTATTCTCCATCAAGATCTCTTTTCCCCAAGAAGGTTCTCCCAATTTTTGCTTTTAGAATGTAGAATGGACCCCTTTTCATTTGTCCCCAATATTGGTAGGTTGGCAGGAGGGAAGAAAGAAAAGAGAGAGGGAAGAAAAAAGAAAGGGAAGGAGGAAAAGAGTAAAGGATGGAGGGAGGGGCTTATCCTGGAGGGATAGCCAGCCTGCCCCTGGGCCCTGGGCTCTGGGAAACAGACAGCTCTGCTGTGTTTTGGGTGGCTCTGAATTCTCATGTTCAGCTAACATTCTATTTCCAAAAATTAGCATTTTTGGAGGTTTCATGGATGATGGCTTATACGCTGTTTATAATTGATTAGGCCTTTTTCACACATGTTTCCGTTTGACTCTCATCTTCTCTCTTCTGTACTTGAGCTCAAAAAATAAGTAAACATATTCTGCATAAATTCATGGAGTTATACTAACTCTGATTGAATCTTCTAAGATTCAGGCCTCCATCCAAACCTTTCCTGGCCCCTGAGCTCTCACTGTCAAATGCAATAAGCTCTTTGGGCTGTTCCACAGTTTATCATTCATTCATTCACTTGAACTAGTGAAAATGTTACACCTTTCCATCTGAGAGTCTGTAGACTTCGCTTTTGTCATGCCCAACCAGACAGGAAGATCGGTAGCTTGTGGGCACCGTTCCCTGACTACCAGCCCTCCTCACTCCCTGCAGACCCCATGCCACTCTGATCCCTGCTACAGTAGCTCTTTAGCACTAAAGCAGCATGGGGCTTCTCCCCTAAAGGGTGTGTCCACACATTTGTGAACAATGGTGAGGACCTCAGTCCAGCTGGGAGAGCCATGGGATGCCAGAGGAGATGAACATGAAAGCCAACCTTAATTTATTGCCCACTAATAAAACCTCCAAGAAATTCAATCAGTCACGCACAGGCAGTAATACTCTTTGAAATTAGAATCTAGACATTCTGACAAAGTTTACAATTGGCCACTTTAGTTCGTGTTTCTATGGTGCTTGATCTTCAGAATATAAAAGTAAAATCATACCTGTTCCAAACATAATGAAACCCCTATTTTCAAAGCAAGTGAATTAATACTTTACACATCAGGAATCCTTTTAGGACTGAACTTTCTGTCAACTAAGGATTCTCAGGAGGCTTATTTAGACACAGCCCTACTAAGATGGATAATCCACTCTGTGGCTTGATTTCAACACAGTTCACACCAGTGAATGTTTCAATTGCTGATTGAGGATTCTGGTCACTGAAGTACCCCCAAACTACCAAACAAATCCCAAATGTACTAGCCTGGCATATACAGACCCTCATTCACCTGCTGCCTATTTTTGTTTTGTTTTTCTTGCTATTCTTTTATACTGTAACTAATTAAATTGGTCATTTTTCTCATCTCCCATCTCCATAGTTGTTCCATCTCCATGCTCTCTGGATTTTTACTTCTTAGCATGTATGAGTGTTCAGCCATCCAACTTCCAACCCCACATATGTCTTCTTGACCAAGCCCATCTTTCTAAGCCAGCCCTACTGTCACTCTTATCAGCAAGGTTTATGTGCTTTCCACAAAAAGAAGCCACCTCTCCACCCTCTTCGATCATATATAGAGAGCTACCTATATTTTTGCACCTCCTTTTAACTATAAACACCTTCACAATAAGTATTGTCACTATATTGTGAGCATGTACTAAATACCAGGTGTTATGCTAGGCGGCTCCACTTTTTATTTTTGCAACCCCACAAAGAAGGTAATGATCTGCCAATTCCTTTGGCCCACAATACAAAGCTTATTTTTTATCTCTGTTTTACAAATATGACAGTTGATGTTCAGAGAAATTGAGTAAATTGCTCAGGTCACATTCATACAAAATGGAGCAACTGGAATTTGGACCTGCATGTATCAGGCTTCGAATCTCATGCTCCCTAGTGGACCATGCCGCTTTTCCATATTTGATTTATCACCTTATTCTCCCTAAGGCCTAATATGATGCCCAGCACAGAGCAGCTGATAAATACTGGTTGAAGGGAGGCAAGGAAGGAGAGAGGGAAGAAAGGAGGGAGAAATAAAGGGTGAGTTACAAGATTATAGTGCATGAGACTTCAGGATATTATACTAAATCAGAATTAATCCCCTGCACATATCCTACAGGTGAACTTTTCATTAAATCTTTAGCTATTTTTTTCTTGAATGTTGTCATGATTGAGGCTGATAACTGCTGAAACATCTTCTATATTGAGGGCTTTTGATAATTTATTCTCTAGTTATGATGAGTATTCCTACAGGCTATCTCTTATCTATACATTAGAATGATTTTTAATAAACTGAGTGGAATGCAGATAACAATCAAGTACCTGTTTTATGTTTCCCCTGCTGATTGATTACAATTACTTAAAGGCCAGAATTTGGGGTGGGGAGGGGGTAAAGAACACATTCAGCAACTGTGGTGGTTTTAGTTTAATTCTTTCTAAGGAGCTTTCAGTCATGATTGCCTGCTTATTCTTTGAAGTTACTCAGCTTTGTCTATTCCATTCAAATTCCCTCATTCTACAGAAATCTTTAAACAATACTTACTTAAAATAAAGCAAGTTCACCGTAAAATCTTAGCAAAATATTCGGCTACAGAAACCTCAAATGATGTCCACTCATATATTTGCTGAGCACCTATAACCTGCAACATGGAAGGTTTGGGTGGAGTCATAATTGTGCAGATCTACGATAAGAGGCGGGTATACACTATGAAACCTAAGAAGGAATGGTAGCTGGTAGACAGGTTTTTTTTTAAAGCCTTATATTGCTGGATATAGTTTCTAAAAAGCTGGGCTTTTTAAAGGGAAGGCTGATTTTTATGTAGTTAATGTGCCACCCAAATATATACAAATTGTGGAGAATGCTCAGCAGGAAAAAATAAATTACACAGAAGAACATAGCATCATTTTAATATTCTAAAAAGAATAACTTCTTGAAGAAAAAAACTAAGCAAAGACAGTGATCAAAATTCAGTAGGAAAAAAGGCCAGTTTGGGCAACTGCTTTCATTATTACATAACATGCCCTGTTACATATCCTCAAATTGTGTTTATGCCACCAGAGATTCTGGAGAATACTTAAAATTTGCTACATGTAATCTTAGCGGTAATTTGGTGCTGCTTCCTACCTGTACGTACAGCCATCCTGATGTTTTATGAGACGCCTAAAACAAAACATAGTCTACTTTGCCTCCCATAAGGCTATTCACTTCCTTTGATTGCTGGGGGATTTTAGGATAACTCCAAGAAGGTGTTCATCTGTTTGTTCAATGAAAGAAAACTGAAATCAAAGCCATTTCCTGCAGCTGGCCACAATTTTAAATCATCTCTGTATCACGTAAACTGGATTAAGGTTACAAACAAACTCTCTTCCTGGAAACTTCAACAAGCAGCAATCCTAGTCATCAAGTAAATGACTCTCTTCTCTCCTCTCAACAGGAAAATCCAGCACCAAACAAGAACCCATGGGACACTTTCAAAAACCCCAGTGAATACCAACATTACACCACAATCAATGTCTTAGATACAGAGGCAAAGGATGCTTTGGAACTGAGGCCAGCAGAGTGGGAGAAGTGTCTGAATTTGCCTCTGGATGTGCAGGAGGGTGATTTTCAAACAGAAGTTTAACAAAATCAAAATGGACTGAGATGGAGACAAAATTTATTGCACTGACACTTAAGACTTGGGAAGGCTGACATTTCTACCTGGACAGGGTGACTATCCTATGTCAGGACCTTCATGTGCCAAATGTCAGTGGTTTTTGCGTTCGGCAACTTCTCCCTAGTCAAGCTAGTGGAAAGAGGGCCAGGTGTACAGTTCTGACCATCCTGTGTTGTAAGTACCCGTGGAATGGATTTGTAAGGTAATCTTTATAGATAAACCTCAAGCAACGATTCATGTTGTAACCGCTTCATATGGTTTAGTTTTCAAAAAACTTCACCATGAAGCACAATGTATATATTTATGCAGTTTTTAAAGTTTATAACAGTCTGTTTGGCCATTACTACACTTTTTACTTTATAATATAAAAGCAAAGTTTTTGTCATTAAATGAATGTTTGTTGAGCTACATTCTTCATTGCTTTAAATGCAATAAAGTAATAATCTCACTTTTATATGAATAATATATTTCACATCTTTATTATTGCAGTTTTCTCTAGAAAGCTCTGAGTAGCTTTCTCTGCTGCAGCTGTGTATAAAATATTTAAAATGTTGTATGGTGTAAATAAACTTTTGTCTACATATCAGTTTTTTTAGTGCATTTTATTTTAGATCTGTTGAATGAAAATTTACATATTTATAAACTTTTTTTTGAATACAGATACTGAAAATGTATTCATGATTTTAATAGCATAGCATTATTACTCCTTTGAGGCTAATGATTTCTCCAATGTAATGGTAGGTTTGTTTAGCGCTTCTGTATTTTCTACGCAAACACCCTTTGGAAAAATGTACCATGTAAATGGGGTTCGTCAGAAACCTGCTGCCATCATACTCTTACTTTAATGGGTTTTTTTTTTTTTTCTATCTTGTGGCAAAAAGACAATTAGTAGAAAACAGTAAGTTACCATACAAAAAATAATACAGGGAAAATGGTTATTATAAGTAATGACAGGGAAAATGTTTATCATAAGTAATGAAGTTCACTGCATGTTTCACAAAAGAAACTACTTGTACTACAGTTTTTCATAGCGTACAAGAAAGATGAACTTATTCAGGGGTTTAAGAAATCTGTGCCTTCTCAAGCAGAAGGAAAGTGAGTGCAGATGTTCGGTACGAGATGATTTCTCTCTCGTTTGGAAAGTGGGAAGTCTGAGGTGAGCTGACTGCAAAACTATCCCTACTGTGCTCCCTGCGTCCAAGCCACCTGGGGGATATGGCCCGCTCCCTCCGAGCTGCGGTAACTCGGAAACACCCTGGAAGGATTTCAACAATTCCCTCGTTTTTTTCAAGGAACGGATGATGAGCTTGAGTGTTTTAGTCTAAGAGAAGGGAGTGGAGAGGTGATGGCCAAAAAGTTTGTTTAGTTTTTTCCGTGCAATGGCTCCAGTACCACGTAGTTGTCTTTAACTTCATTCGAAACAATTTTGTTAGATTGTATTGTGACAGCTGCCATATCAGTGTGCATTTAAAACAAACATCAAAATTGGTGAATTTTTGTTCAGCTATTTTAATACTGAAGATAGAAGAGAAAACAACATTGTTGGCATTTTATGCTTTATTATTTTAAGAAAGGTAAAAAAATACAACTGAAATGCAGAAAAAGATTTGTGTGGTGTATGGAAAAGTTGCTGTGACTGATCGAATGTGTCAAAAGTGGTTTGTGAAGTTTCATGGTATTATTGACATTCTGGCCAATCAGCTCTGCTGTGGGGCTGTCTTATGCATTGGAAGATGTTTAGCGTCACCCCTGGCCTCTACCCACTAGAAATCAATAGACGGCATATTCAAAATATACAAATCAGTAAAGTTACTGGTGAACATGAAAAATGTGTTTTATTTTATGGAAAAAAAATACGGACTTTTTGGCCAACCTAATAGATTCGTTTGTTGTTAAACTTAAAATGCATTGTTTTCTGTGGTCTGTCAGAAACTCAAGTAAGCTGCTCCTGCCATCCAGGACCCTGGGGACCCCACCCTGCAGGCCCTGAGGCCGGAGACAAAGGTGCTTCAACACTCAAGTGCGCCGCTAAGCTAGAGCCTTAAAAGCCGTCCAGCTCAGGCTGAACTCCTGTCAGATACTTATAATGTTCTCAGTGTAAAGATGTTAAAAGTATATTTTTAATCAGATTTTAAATATCAAAGTGACATCATTATGCACAAAAGAGTATACCATAACTAAGGACCGATTTTTCAATAAACTTCATGCTAATTATAATGTAACTGTAATATTAAATGCCTATTAAATTTACAAGAGACTTCCTACTGCTAGGAATAGAATAATATTTAATATATTCTCTCTTCCTCTCTATCTAACCATCTGTATCATCTATCTGTAGGTTTATATCTACAGATAAATATATATACATATATATGTGTCTGTATACATACACACTATACATATATAGATTCATAATGCTCAGCTCCATCTCAGTAACCTGCAGAGTGAATGACACCATGTATGCAGTTCCCATTCCAAATTGTAAAATCTTCTTGAAAAAACCCACTTGTAAGCATGTGTTTAAAAATGTGAAAGCTATGTTTAAAACCCAAACCCAATACATTAGACTAATATTTCTTGTAAAACTGTAATATTCACCAACATAAAACAACATCTTACATTTTTTTACTTCTGTTTTTCTCCAGTTCTAAGAACTTAATATTAGGTCAATATATGGAAGCTAACCAGAAATTGCATACTTAAAAATGTTAGGGTGAATATTTCGGTTACTCTGGGAAGGATACCAAGTTGTAGTGGTACTTTTTGTTTGTTAATCTATAAGAAAAAAATTGCAGGACAGTAAGTACTAACAATCATAATTTTAAGGGAGCTGTCTTCTGGTCCATTCTTTAAGTTTCCACTGCACTTACACACACACTCGACTGACGCTGAGCTGCCACTGAACCCTCACTCAGGATATCTGTGCCCTTGAACTGGACATTCTTCCCCTTCCTCCACATCCAAATTCTACTTATGCTTTAAGGGACACCTTATTATTTCATTTTCATGAAGTTTTATATGATTTTCCTAGCTAGAAGTAATTTCTGTTGTGAACTCTTATGACACTGCTCTGTACCTCTCTTAGGACTTTTAAAGTATTTTATCTTGTTATTTATACACATTTCTGATTATCCTCTGGTGGACTGTAAGTGCCTGGAAGGCAGGATTCATGTCTGATCCATTTTTGTATCTCTTAAGGGACGTAGCACAATAATGTTCACACAATAAATGTTTATTGAATTATTTGTGGAATTTTTTAGTATTGCATACAGTCATACATTCGTATCAAGTCACGCATTTAAAAAAGTGCTTACTGAACAACTATTATGTGTTTACTCATGTTAGGGGACTACAGGGCCTCTAAATTTAAGTAGCTCACAATTTATTAAAAATATAAACTACATATGTGAAAGGAATAATATTATTATTTAAATATTAATAAGCTCATATTACCCTTTATTGTCTTTTTGTCCACATAAAGCAAGAATTAGTTACCCTAAAGAAATGGAGGCTTGACATACAGATGGCCAACAGACATATGAAAAGATGCTCAACATTGCTAATTATAAGAGAAATGCAAATCGAAACCACAGTAAGACGCCTGTTACTATCATCGATAAGTCAACAAATGACAAGTGCTGATAAGGATGTGGAGAAAGGGAACCCTTGTGCAGCTACCATGGAAAACACTATGGAGATTCCTCAATAAATTAAAAATAGAGCTGCAATACAATCCAGCAATTCCACTTCTGGGTATTTATTCAAAGAAAACCAAAACACTAACTCAAAGGCATATGCACCCCTATGTTCATTGTTGCATTACTAGTAATAGCCATCTATATGGCCATCAACAGAGGTATGGATAAAGAAGATGTGGCATATATACACAACGGAACATTCAGCAATAAAAAGAATGATATCTTGTTACTTCTAACAACTTGGATGGACCTATAGGGTACCATGCTAAGTGAAATAAGTTCAACAGAGAAAGACGAATGCCATTTGATTTCATGTATATGTAGAATTTAAAAACAAAACAAATGCATAAATAAAATAACAGGCCCATAAGTATAGAGAACAAGCTAACGGTTGCCAAGGGGGAAGGGGGTAAGAATATGAATAGATAGATGGATGGATATATAGATAGGCAGATAGATAGCTAAAAAAGAAATCACTGTAAAAAGATAAGGGGGCTCAGAAGAGGTTAAATGACCCACCTACAATCACCATAAATTAAGGACAGACCCAATATTAGAGCCCAGGACTTCTGACTTCTACTCTGGGCCATTGCCACAATACAATAGTATTTTTACCTGTTCCTTCTAGGTAATTAAGTCCCCAAACAACAACAAATTTCACAAAGCTGTTTTTCAAGCAAGTAGTGGAAGCATAAAACTGAAAACATGCGTCAGCTGTCAGGGGGTGGTAAGGCCAGGAGCTAGTAGTAGGAGAAAAGCATGGTTGATGCAAAATAACAGGTCAGTGCAACATTGGTCATAATGGTGAGTATAGCCACCTTCCAAAATAACAGATGATCTTACATAGATTTGGTTCTACAATCCATCGTGTGCTTCTATTTTCACCTACTTAACTTTTCAAATCCTCTTAATATGTAGTTGCCATTTCATTAATTTTGGGATTACCTGCACATATGCAATAGACACAAAAGAAGAAAACCTGAATTTCAGATTAGCTTCAGACACTCTATAAAAACGTACAGCCACAATTAAAAAAGAAAATGTTGAAGTCCATAAACTTTTGAAGCTGCTGCTTCAGGAAATTTAATTTGTAAATTTTGAATCATTCTCAGCTTCCCATAAAAACTTTACTAGTTTTAGTTTTCCAGAGTTCTCTGTCAAAATCAATTAATTAAATTCTACAAATATGTAGTGCTTCATCAAAGAATGTGAATGAAATATGGGTCTAGCATGTTGATCTACACAAAATTTTCCATGATGCAAAATCGTCTAGCCCCCGAGAGGCTTCTGTAGTTAAATTTATAACTGAAGTTGCACGGCAGAAAAGAAATTTAAGAACTGAGAACTGTAGAGACAGAAGGAATTTTGGCAGCCAATGAAAATGGCAACCATTTTCACATGTCAAAAAACATTCAGATTTAGGTCAGGATAGACTTTATTTGAAAAGACTATTGCCACAGGGGCAGAAGGACTTTTTTTAATACAGAAAACACTTCAACTGCAAGATTTATAAGCATCCCCAACATCAGAGAGAAAGGGATTTTCTTTTACAGGGAAGAGTCAACAAGACTAGAAGGAGTGGATGTGGGAAAGTGGGGTAAGCAGATGGTGTAATCAGCAGTTGGACAGAAAGTGTTTTTATTTGTGGTCACCCAATTCTTAGATGGTACAGGGGAGGTTGTTCCACGTTTCAGTGTTTGGTTAATTGCCCAAAACTTGTTTAAACTCAAGCCTGGGCCAAAGTTCAGGGGCCTGGGGGAAAGCAAGATGACTAACTACAGTTTGGTCAAATTAAGTTAGAAAGTATTTTGTTCAGATTGGTCAGTGGGGACGAACAGTTCAGAAAGTAATTTCTGAGACAAAGACTAGGAATCTTGGAGAGTCTGTATCTGACTTTATCACAGGCAAATGAGAGGCTCATCTGAGAGTCTTGTCTAAGTAATATTGGGAGGGAGGTTCTCTCAAAGAAGTCATATCCTGGAACACACAAGGGGGGAGGGATTTCTTGATCATCGCTATTTTCCAAGGGCATAGAACTCAGGTAAAATTCAACACTGTCACAGAGGGAGAAACTAAGTAAGCCCTTTGGAATGAGAAGAATTTTTCAAAAATTGTCAGTGTTCAGCCAGCAGTAATGAAGAGAAAGAATTTCTCATATTAGACCATAGCCATGGCTCTTTAAGCAAAAATAATTCTAAAATGAAAGTGGCACATATTACAAAGCTAGATGGGAATATCTGATTTTCTTTAATTCTAAGTTTACCAATCATCTCTTAGTTCGGACTCCTGCTTGCACCTTTATGGTATACTCCTTGTTGGTATTGAGATGCTGGTTCAGAAATACGTAGCTTTCTGAGATATAAAAATTGGACTTTGACTTATAAATCAGTGCTTAAAACATCATTAATATGAATCAGTGTCCACACACCTGGCACCCAGATGTCAAAGCAACAATTACACTGGACGAAATTACACAGGCAAGGAAGACTTTATTCAAGCTACTGCAACAGGGCAGAGCAGCCAGACTCAGTCTGAATTCAAATGGCTGGAACATTTTTAAGAGCTGGGATTTTTTTGCAAGGTTGTAAGCCATCTGTGTTTGTTATCTGGCCTTATCTAAAAGAAGTGTAAACTTTCTCATATCTTTATGACAGGAGGTAGACTTGCCCTGGGAGCAAGGTGCCTGCTCAAGTTAGGCTCCTCCCCTCCCACAGAAACTGGGAGATAAGTACACTAACTTGATGATAATTCCATTTCAAGAACATGGCTCATGTCCTTGAGAAAGGCGCAACACTGGCAAGAAGCTTTTACAAGGGTTTATATATCATGTAGGCTTAAACTTAAAATTTTACAATTACAAGTTTTCTAAAGCAAATGTTGTAAGAAAAGAGAAGTCAGGGGCCTAGAGTCAAGAAGCAACCTGTTTAAAGTCTGGTTAAGCTGAGGGGAATGCTAAGACATTCTGGGTCACAAGTAAACGAATAAATTGACACCTAAAAACCAGCTAAATTGCTAAGTCTCCTCCAGGAGCTTAATCTACCAGAGGGCAGTCAGACAGTCACCTCAAAATACCCAACCAGAAATATCGTACGTGAAGTCCAACAGTTCATCGTGAAAATGCTTCTTCTGGCGGCAACCACGTCTGTGAAGGGCCTAAAAGCCTCTGGAGGAGTGACTGAGCACACCTTCCTCCTCGCCAAAACCACTAAACTCATTTTAAATAACCCATATTCAACAAATAAAGAAGAGTTGCCGAGGTTAGAATTGAAGGTCAGTATTTCAATTACTATTCTTTTGTTTAATTAGCTTGGAGTTTGTGTCACCTTTTCAGATGAATGCCCAGTACTATCTAGCATCTCTCTTTTTCTCTCAATCTAGAATTGCATTTCCAAAATTCAGAGTATTTTATGAATAGACTAGAAGACAATTTTATGTAGTAATTGGGTTGTGCGCTATTTTGAAGTGAACTTGAAGTCTGTAAAAATGTAATCATTAATATATTTATTCAATAAATATTTAGGACAATATTGAGTTGTGGTCAAAATACTGTTAGGAGATGGGGATTTAACAATAAACAAAACATGGTCCTAATTTTCAAGGAACTTAAGATCTCTGCAGACACAGACAAATAGGATTGCAATAATCTGATGGATTTATGAAGAAAAGGTTTTATTAGGAGAACACTTGGAAAAGGCACTGATAGACGAGGTCTGTCCAGAAAGTATCAAGCCATGCAATGTGAAAAAGAGACATTTATTGAAGAAGATACAAGATACAAGAAACACTGTACACAGGACAATGAAGCCTCAGTCCCCTTCAAAGTAGGTACCTTGGGACCTAACACAGTCTCACAATTGCCATCAGCTGTCCTGTCGAATTTTCCTGAATCTCATTGACAGTCTGAAATCTCTTCCCTTTCAAAGGTGATTTTAGTTTTGGGAAAAGCCAGAAGTCACAGGGTGCCAAACATGGGCTGTAAGGGGGCGGAGTCACCTGGGTGATTTGCTGTTTTGCCACAAAACTCTGCATGAGACATGACGCATGAGTGGGCACACTGTTGTGATGAAGCTGCCAATCAGCAGTTGCCCATTGCTGCAGCCTTCTGAATCATCCAAATAGTTTCCACAAAGGAATGTTCAAGCTTAATGCAAAATTTGATGCAGATTTGTTGCTCTAGTCCCTCAGTCATTTTGAATGCAGCATCCACACAGTACACATGCTTATTCAACAGCACCTACTGCCCCCACCGACTAGTACAGTGAAGTTGTCATTGTTCACACATGCACATTCCAGTCCATTCTCCTTGGCTGCCAGGTTACAACGATGTTGCACTAACTGTTCTTGTTATATTAACAATGGCTGGGCATTTTCCGGACTATATATACACACACACACTCACATGCATGAACACACCCTATTGGTTCTGTTTATTTGTAGAATCCCGACTAAAACACATAGAAATTGAGACCCAAGTACAATCACCAAAAACAGTTTTTCAAAGAGTCAGAACACTGTGGCAACTAAAAAGCTTTTCCATGATTTGGTTGAGTACAAGAATAAAAGAACATCCATTCTACTTCAAGAAATCACCCATGAATATGATTTTCCAAAACAGATGCTTGGGTAATAATTTTAAGGTATTTCTGACTAGTTATGAAACTTTATGTATAACCATTTAAACTTTAAAATAAACCTATAAGGCAAGTTCTATTATTATTTTCATTTTACAAATAAACTGAAATCCATAACTTTGATATCACACAAGACAGAAAATGGCAGAGCCAGGATTTAGCTTCACAGTAGAGTCTAAGTTCCCAATTATTCTGCTGAAAACTGAATAGTTTTTGGTAGAAAAAAGGTCAAGATTAAACTCCCTGGCAATTATTTTGGATGACTTAAGGGCAGATCTGCAGATCAGGCAGAGAAACATGGTATCCAGAAGACCACAAACCTTCCCCAGAAGAGTATTGAGAAGAACCGACAAGAACTTCCTCAGAACACAAATTTGGATTTACTTCAACACAGGAGCACAAAATTCTATACCATCGAACATCAAAATTATACCTTTTGCTTAGAGAATATTTTCATCAGGTTACTAAACCATGTTGCTTTCATTATTCTTTTCAAATCCAGTATTAACAGAACATACCACTTTCAAGTTGTTTAATGTTCCAGTCAACCTTCTAAGATAAACTGGCTGCAAAATATGAGTCAAGGTGACAAATTAGTTTTAGTCAATTAGATATTTGCTAAAAATTGTATTTAGGGCTCTAAAATTATGCATTTAAAGTCATGCTTGCCGACAATGGTCACATCAAAGGATGAGATCTTTCTTATGGCAATGTTATTTTATGATTATAAAGTCATGTTATGCAGATTGTGCTAGGGGAGATTGCTTATGTCTTTCCATCCTGTAAGTTGGGGAGGAGATAGGGAAACCTAGCCAATTCATTAGGAAGTGGTGCCAAGTTGATAATGTGAAAAGGAGCTAGGGAGGACACATCTTGGTTTGTCCCATTGTGAATTCTTGACACTTGAAGGAATTATTACCACAAACTTTGATCTTCAAGGTAAAATTAAGACACAGATTATGAATAAACATCATTAGCCCAGGAATCATAAGGTAGTCTACTTTTTTTTTCTAAAAGAATTCCCATCAAATGAGAAAGAACACAACAGCAATCAAAGAGTACTAGGTGTGTGTCCAGAACTCACTAGCATTCAATCAAATATTGGCCCAACTGGATGAGACTTGGGATTTTTTTTTCATGTAGCAAATTGCCATGCACTTTGGACAAAATGTCTAGCAAGTAATAGCTCTAATTTTGGGAGGAGTAGCACATTGTTCTTGAAAAACAATTTACGCCAGTAAATTTCTTCAGTATTAGTATGACAGGATTAATAATAAGTGTATCAAATTTGTCAGGTGTATTTACAAATGAAGTTTTATATCTCATACAGATTTGAACGCATAGCTGTCATTTGAGTTGGTGACCAAAGTGAATGTAATGGCCTCAGACTTATGTCTGTAGGAACTCTGACATCTGATGCCTTTAATAAAAACTATGAGGTACACGCCCAGTGATTTTCATGTCAGATCCTGAGGAGGAGGGGGATAGGGATGGCTCAGAGATCCATGTGGCTGCTACTTGCTGATCCTCCCTTTCATGGGAACAGAGGGAAAGAAAGCAATGAAATCAACTGGCAGACCCTTCTCTTGCTACCTAACCTTCCCAATGAGTCAAGGATCGGAAGAGCAGAATAAAGAATGGAGCCAATTCATGGCATGACCTGCCCCTCCCCCTCAGAATCCAGCCATCTCATCACCTCAGCAGACAGACTTAGCTGCCGGACTTTCCTGAAAGGAGGGACGTCTCCACAGATCACTCTGAGCAAATAGCCTCCACCATGAGACAACTGGCTGAGGACTCTTCCTTACTCTTATAATAGGATCTTGGAGTATAGCCAGCGTTTTTACTTCCAGAGTTCCTTAGACCCAACACAGACAGGTAAGCCAAGTCAAATGGCCCATATTCCATAGGAGATATTGGATAAAGCACTTCATTTGCAAAATTTCAGACCAGACAGGTAATTTTTTTCATGAAGAGGTGTGAATATAAAGCAATGCCACACATCATGCTCTGAAGTGAAGCTCTCTGATCATGGTCTTCCAGTATTACCGGTGTGTGTTGTCCTCGTTTGCGTGTGAAGGTCATTTGCTAGGTTACGTCTGAGGAAATGAGGATGCACATGAAGCTGCACTGGAGCTGCTGGCTTAGTTGGAACTGTACTTGGGATGGAGAACCATCCTTGTGTGGGCCAAGTGCTTTTCTCTCACAGCAGAAAAGCACAGAAGAAGTAGTCAGAATAACTGCATCCCTGCAAGTTTGGCAGGGAATTAGAGAGCACTTCATAGAATACGACCTGTGGCCTCCTGTACCAAGAACAGGCATTGGTCACCAGCACAGTTTCTTTCAGCAGCAGATCAATGATGCGATAAAAAATTTTATTCGACTCTTACAAATACTTGAATTGTAAGTGGGGTTGTGGTATTTTATTTTTTATCGTTTTCATGAAGATAACAAAAGAGCATCATAACCTTGAGATTGTTTTGTACGTATTTTAAAAAGTTAGTTCTATAAATATTGTTGGGGAGTAGCCAAGAAATTATTAACAACCACATTGCATGCAGATTTCTGAGGAACCCAAGCAGAGACCCTCTGCCTGAGTGTTTGCCCGCCGTGTTTTCTGGAACATCTCCGAGCTGAGGTTGCACATCTTTCTGTTGGCATCGACATTATGACAACCATGTGTTCGTAGAGCTTGTCCACAATTTCAAATGCTTCACTTCACCGCAGCTGTGCAGAGACCTTCCTGACCCTATTTTAATTAGTATAATTAACTTCCAATATTATAGTTCTAGCATGCTAGATTTTTTTCAGAATTCATCATTTGACTCTCAAGAGAAAAATCCCTAAAAATTTTCATCATTAGAAGAAATCATCTTGCTTCCTTTATGCATCCAGAAAAGCTAGTAGGCATTCACAGGCATCTTCCTAGTTGTAAATCATATTCCTGCAAAATGGTGTATGTTCCTATACTCTCTGTTCAAGCCAAGGGTTGCCCCAGAACTACTTGCTATGTTGAAAGTGAGGAGGTTGAGCAAACCTTTCTACTTCTTGCTTATAGCCACAGATGCAGAAATAATGGTTACTTAGAAATGACTCCCTTTCACCTAAGTTTTCAGTACACATAGGTAAGTCCAGGAATTTCAAATTTCTGCATATAAGTTTTTCTACTTGTTAGAATTTTATAGAAAGTCAAATGGAAAAGAAGGTTTCAAAAATACAAATTAGAGAATAAATATCAATTTACTACCCTGAATGGTCATCAGTGTTTTTCAGCAACATATGGATTAAAAACATGGTCATTATTTTTAGGGGCTGGGGGATGAGAAGGAGGAAAGAGAAAAAGAGGGGGGAGAGGGAGGAAGACTTGGAGGGTCTGAGAGTGAATACTGACAACTAAATTGAGAGAATATAAAAGGTATATGTAGAAAGCAATTTGGAGATGAAAAACCAAATGTTTGCTTCCTTGCTAGCCAAAGGCATGTATGGCTCATGGGGATTACAAAGCATCCAGTCTTTAGAACAAACACTGTGTGTAAGGAAAGGCCAGGAAACATTGTAAGTATAGTGAATGGCAAGACATGGCAGACATTGAAAGGGAAGAAAGGTAGACAAGATGATGGAAATGCAGAGGAGACACTGAGATACCAACAGAAATATTCAGCTATAGGATCTTCTGTAAAGACTAGTTTCCAGTGGTTATTCAGCTGTGTGCCAGTTGCTGTGAACAATGAATAAATAATGCTTCTTAATGTAGTTTCCAAAACAGATTTTTCACCTGTGTGTCTCAGAAAAATTGGTTCTCTAGTAAATGATATAAAGTCACTGGGGAAACTTATTTATGGTACCACAGAAACACTGTAACTAGAGAAACTAATGCTGTTTTTAATCTAATGAAGTCACTTTTTATATTTTGTATATTTTGTACTTTAAAGTACTCATCAAGATTAAAAATAAGACTTTACCTTCAGGGGTTCATTCAGCCTCAACTATTTACTGATTATGACCAAAAAAACCAAACACTCAAAACACTTATTCAAAAAGACATATGCATGCCTATTCTCATTACAGCATTATTTATAGTAGCCACAACAAGGAAACAATGTGTTATTAGAAGGGTGATTGGATGTGGGGGGGTTCCGCCTGCAGGGGCCGTGCCCCTCTCCCCCCCCACCTCCCCCCCACCCCCACCACCAAGGATGAGAATGAGTCTACTAAGACATGATCTGCTTGGGGAGGAAAGGTGGCTGATCTCTCAAAGGAGAAGGGCCAAGAGCCTTTTCCTCAATGGGCTTTTATTGGGTTCAATTTGCATAGGAATACAGGTAAAGCTCATCAATCATTCTCAGGCAGTAAGGATCAAACAATAGATAACATACAAAGAACTCTGAAGGCTTATTCTGAGTCAGAGTTAGTTAGCTAAAGGGCTTTAAGACTTTGGGAAACAAACTCATTTCAGGCTTGGACCCTTATCATTTAGATTGAGGGTATTAGCAAAGCAGGTTTCACAGGATGTTATGCATTCTTTCTTAGGCCTGATCTCCCCAGGGAACCTGCCCTTTCCAGCACAGGGCCACACCCACCTCTGGAATTGTTTCAGGCTTAAGTGGAGCTGGGGAAGTAAGGCAGCCAAGAGATTAGGAGACTTCTTGCAGACAGAATGAGGACTCAGGCTATGTCAAAGCCAAGGGGCGAGGGCCCATCACCCCCTTTTTCTATACCCCCCAAGTCCTTCCCTGTGGACTTCTTCATGACCACACCTATCTTAGGTCATCCCTCCCTTGAGGAATCTTACCTGTCATTGGCTAACTGGTCAGGCTCAGGGCCAAGCAGGGTGAAGTAAAGTGGGCAGGGGCAGCGCCCCTGTCAAGAAGATAAGCTTTGTCTCCTTAATGGCTTATAGTCCCAAGGTCTCTGACTCAGCCTTAGCCATGGGGTTTACAGCTTCTGAAACCAGGCAGGGCGGTTCCCAACAATTGGATAGAGATGTACATATAGACAATAGAATATTACTCAGCCATTAAAAGGATGAAATATTGCCATTTGCAACAACATGGATGGATCTTGAGAGTATTAGATTAAGTGAAATAAGTCAGATGAAAAATGATTAGGACTATATGATTCCATCCATATATGGGATATAAAACAATAAGGAACAAACTAACAGACAAACTCATAGATACAGACAACAGAACAGTGGTTACCAAAGGGTAAGGGGGGTGGGGGGAGGATGAAGAGGGTAAAGGAGGTCAAACACATGGTGAAGGAGACTAGGTTTTGGGAGGTGAGCACACAATTGAGGACACAGATGTTGTGTTATAAAGTTGTACACCTGAAATTTACATGTTATTTACCAATGTTAACAATGTTACCCAAATAAATTTAAAAATTAAAAAACCACTCTATTTCCAGGGCCCAAAGGAACAACTGTTCTCATTATCTATGCATAAGAGATGAAAACAATCTGTTGGATAAGAAAACATGTGGCAGAGAATAAAAATAAGGAAAATAGAAGAGGACATTTGTTCATGGAAATAATTCTTTTCTAGTTGAACAGCAAGTGGGAGAGCAACGTAGGATGAAAAGTAACTTTATTACCTGACGAAGAGTATGTTGAATCTGATGATGCCTTGAGGTCTACCCTAACTTACAGAGTCTATGATTCTGATGAAGAATTTTGATCCAGAAAATGTTTTAGTCATATTAGGAAAGTGTATACTGATCACATTGGGGAAATGCACGTCAATTAAGAGGCCCTGGAATTCCTTACCGCATGGCAGGAGTTTCTGTAACAAATCTTCTCCATGCAATGCCATCTCACTACCAGCCCATGGTTTGTAAGTGATATGAAAATGTTCCATGCTTCTGTCCTGACAGAAGAAGTGCATGGTGTGTATCTCAACTATTTGACAAGGCCTTTGAGAGTTCAAAGTGTTTTTTTTTCTAGCACTAAATTTTTGTTTTTAATGAAAGTGAAACCATGATGTTTCCAAACTCTGTTGAATGAAAGACAGTTAGCACTGTATGACCATCATCGCATACCATCACATTACAGGAAACAGCCTGTGGTCCCCATTGCTCTTCTGGTAACGTAACCTGGCTACATAATGTGGCACGTGAGATCATGTGAAAATGCTTTCTTTCTCCAGGGAGAGTAAGTGGATTTTGAAATACACAATAATATTGACCTGGCCTAGTATAAATCCCCCCCAGCAATACTGACTAACTCCTTTTTCTGAAAATAAAGAAATCTTTTTCTTTTCTGACTAGCATAACAAAAGCAGTGAAGAACTAACTTATTAAAATGCAGATTATCAGCTAGCAGACTCACTTTCTAATGTAATCAGTAAAACTGAAGGGTACTTTGGGATGTCAATGTGAAAAATTTCAAGTGAAAGAAAGACTCTATTGCTAACATTGGTTGGTAACAGGGCACAAACCCTTGTGAGGTACTGTTATTCACTGACTCTGCCTTTCCTAGAAAAGGCCTTTCCTCCCTTTGATTCCAAGCAGAATCTGGTTTCTCAAATCAATTTTCTAATTTAAGTAATAAATATTCAGTTAGGTAATTTTTTTTACATCTGAAGTCAGCTCCTGGTGAGTGGAGCCCGGCTGAACCTGACTTTCTACTACTTCGCAGATCTCTAAGACTTGGCAGGGTCATAGCAGCCATCGTCAAACCTTTCCCGACACTCGCCTTGTCTTGCATACCAAGTTGAGGAACATTCTAGAAGAGCTTATCCAGTGCAGTGACTAAGCCCTGGTCCTACAGACACAATATAATATTTGTAAACTATGCAGCAATCATCCCTGTTTTGTTGACCTCTGAGTTTGATCCACTATTTCTATAAGAAACATGAAGGCCTCTTATTCCTTAGAAAAAGAACATTATACAAAAAGAAAAATTTGCCAATTTTCATTTGAAAAATTTTTCAATTTTTATTTATTTGAAAACTGCCAATTTTTATTTTTACTTGTAGGCTTACTGAAAATAAGGTAGGCTTACTGGACCTTGAACTGTTAAAGTAATACAATGATTCCCTTCAGTTACTTACTGTCCCACAGTAAAAACTAGTGATGACCTTTAAAAATGTCATCTCGCCACATAATGAAAATTATTGAAATAGCTTCAATATTTCTCCTCTCACGTAAAAAAAAAAAAACACTTTTCCTGCAATTTAGACCTTTCTAGAATATTTCAAAAGACTTCCAAATAATACATTTTTTACCCTAAATTATGTTTCAAGTTTACACAGAAGACTGGTATTTAAGTTATTTAAATTATTAAGAAAGATAAAGGGGATTCAGAAAGGAAAACAAAGAAAGAAGAATAAGATCGTAATTGTGGAGAAACCTGGGTGTTTAAATGAGAAATTTGAATACTATTCTATAGGCAATGGAGATCCTAAATCTATTTGTGTTGAGTGAAGTAATGACTCACTTATGTGAACAAACGAAAAGCTAATTACAATAATCAGGCCACTAAGAGGGAATGCAGGAGGTGGGCTGCCAGGAATCTCTAAACTCGTCCCCCAGTGGGAGATTTTTGAGTCGAGATGGTGGAGTAGGGAAACACTGCTCGCCTCACTCTACAACCACTTCAGAATTACAGCTAAATCATAGAACAACCCTGAGGACCACCTGAAGACTGGCGGAACAGAACTCATATAACTAAGGGTATAAAGAAGACACGTCCAGCCTGTTAAGACAGACAGGTCCTAAACAGGCTGGTTCCACACCTATGTGTGGTAATTGAGAATTGGGAAGGCCAGCTTGGCTGTGGAGGACCTACCTAAGGAGCAAGGAGTCCCAGCCTCACAATGGGCCCCCCAGCCCAGAGCACCAGTGCCTGTGAGAGAAGTCCCCATAATATCTAGCTGTGAATCAGTGGGGATTCCATCTGGGTGAGACAGAGGGCTACTGTAGACCCAGGTGTCCTCTTGAATGGACCACACACAGACTCACTCACATACACTTTCCCTAAGCTCCAGTGAAGAGAGAGCAACTCAGAAAGCACCAGGGATGTAACTGCCTGGCTTCATGGCAAGGGCTGGAGGGGCAACTCTCTCCAAAGCAAAAGTGTTGTCAGGCAACTTTGTTAAGCCCCCCTCCCACTCAGCCAGCAGGTACCAAATCAGAGTCTCCATTAAACTGGCTAACAACACGTCTTCTACCCAGGCGATTCCCTGAGAACCCATGTCAGCTGTGGACAAAAAAAGAAAAGGGGTTCTATGGAAAGTAACCTCACAGGGCAATCTGAGTGTTAATTCCTAACTGGGCAGGTCACGGTGGCGAGTCAAACCCCAGGCATATAACCTTTTAGTAGGAGGGTTAGCTGCCTTAAGCAAGCCCTGTCCATTGTGTCTGTGCATTTAGGTTAACACACCTTTCAAATAAACTGTAACCACCCTCAAGAGAACACACAATCTGGTTAACCATTCTATAATCCAGTTCACACCCTGCTTTCTCCCACCTCCATGTAAGCTTCCTTATTTTCCCTCCTTCGTTTCAATGCATAAAAGCAGCTGCAAAACTGTCACTCCCTGAAGCATTTGCAATCTTGTTCCCTGGCATATACAGTCAGTTTGGATCAAATAATTTCTTATAAAATTTTTCTACAGGGTTGGATATTTCTTACATTGACATTTACTTAGCATGGTTGGCAAAACTCTGGAGAAGCACACGCAGGACCACCCTGCAGACGGAGTGGGAGGTGCAAGCAAGGACCCATTGTGCTCCACTGGGTCCCCATTGAAAGCGCAAAGCCAGCAGCATGTACTATCACGGTGTCATTTGCCGAGCAGGCCTATGACCTTGTTAAACATGAACTCCCCTACGCTTGTCCCCAGGACTGAAAATTACTGGAAAGCAAGAACAGAACGTGACTAACCGCTCCCTACAGGAACAGGCAGAAGATAACACTGGAACAAACTGCAGCCTGGTATCACTACAACCCCAGCAGCCCAGAGGCCTCACACAGCAGCAACCCCTTCACCCTGTTTAATCCAACTATAATCCAATAAAAGCTCAAAGTCCCTAGCCCTCAATGCTGGTGTATCTCTCCACAGCATGCCCCTCTCCTTTCTTAGAGAGTGAATGCAAACTTTATTCTCTGCAGTTTCTTTGTGAATCTTTCACAGCTCACTGACCACCCTAACATTTTGGTGGCCCATACGAGGACACTCTATTTCTCCCTCTCCTCTGCCTCCTGAGACTTGCGGCTAGGGGAGCAGTGGGCAGCAGAAGTTCAACCTGGGCTTGCTCCCTAACCCTGTCTCTGTGGGGTTCGGAGAGGTTTCTAATCCTTTTCTGTCTCTTTGGACAGCCTCCTCCTCACCCCCTACATGGCCAGCAACAGGTAAGTCTCCCTGAATCCCAGGATGAAAACAATCACTTTGTCAAAGTGATAGCTTAGCCGCACCCCCACCCCATCTCATTGTCTTAAACCCTGGTACTGGGTCTATCACTTTCCCAGGGGTTTGGCCCTGAGGAACACCTCCAACCACCTCCCTGCTGGGTTCCATCTGCTCTCAGGGCTCAGGGAGGCCTGGATCAGAGACAGATCTTCACGGTGGCTCATTCTGCTCTCAGGGCTCAGGGACACCAGAAAGATCTGTGTTCAACTTGCCCTCAGGCTCAAGGACATTCACCTCTGGAAGCAGATCTCTAGGTCATCTGAAGTGGGGACGCCCTCCTTAAACTGCCCCCCTCCCCGATTTGGTCTCACCCCTGAGATATCCTTCCCATTTTCATACTTCTCACCATGGGCAATACTCAATCGATCCCACCCAAAGAATTTGAAGGCTCTGGGACTTACCGACCTCAAGCCCAAGTGCTGGACTTTGTATTGTAACACAGCCTGGCCTCAGGACAAAGTGGATGACCAGGAAGTCTGGCCAATGAATGGCTCTCTTAACTATAATACTACCCTCCAACTCGATCTTTACTGTGGCTTTTCTTCCTTTTTTTTTTTTTTTTTTGGTCAGTCTTGATCTTCTACTCTGGTTTAGTTCTTGAGAAGAGGAGACAAGATTTTAACCTTCAGGGAGGATTCCAGGCCTCTTTCTCCTAACTATGCCTTTTCATTCAAATTTGCCTCACAAGATTTTTTTTCCTCCTTTCTCTGACCATTCTGTTTACATCTCTACCCCAGCCTAACCCCATGTCCATCCCGCTACAGAGTAACTGCTGTATTTGTTTTTAGCTGAGCAGCCCTCTGATCCCTTCAGGCCATGCTCTTTAATCAGTATCACCCAGCCGGGGACGCTATTCCTTAGCTGCCTAACCCAAGTCCTGCATTCAGCTCCCATTTGGAATTAGGTTTGGCTCCACTGTGCCCACATTAAGTAAAAACCAGGGTACAAAGAGGGAGAAAATCTCACCCCCTCTCCAAGTCTATAAAACCCTTTAAATTCTCCTCCTGAAGACCTGGGAGCTGCTAAATCCTGGGAACAATTGGGCGTGCCTCTCAATGCACGGGGGGAAACAGTGGCGTTTTAAACTCAAGCCGCTTCTCCGGCCCCTTTGCCTGACTCTTTAATGCCCCCTCCATTCCTCTCCATACTTCTCCTCCTGGACCTCTCTCCCTGCCTGTCCCCAGCACTCCATTGGCTATTGGGTTTCTCCCGGGCAGCTATTCCTGTTCCTGCCGGCCATCCTTTCAGGAACCCTCTAAGCCTGCGACCCAGCTTCCCCTCTGAGAGGTTGCTGGATCAGAGGGCATTATTTTGGTCCAGGTTCCCTTTCTGATGGCAGACTTCTCCCACATTAAGGCCATACTTGTCAGTTTTTTGGAAAATTTGGCTAAATTTACAAAGAAGTTGAATATCCCACCCTCTCTTATAACATCCTTGTGACTGTTTTATGACTGTTTTATGAATTTTCACTTCTCAATCCCTTCACTTTACTCACCTAATCCCTCCCTTTCCCTCTGGCACCTGTCACCGCCCCTCAGAGAAAGCTTGTATACAAATGGTCGAGATAAATATCCAATGCCTGTTTTTAAATCAGAACCTGTTTCCTCCCAACTAGGAAATGTTTGGGGGCAACATATATTTTTACCAATCAAATCTGCCCCAATTCACCTGGTAGGATAAGACTTTCTTGAAACCAGTGACGCCCACATATTTTTCCAGAATGTATTTAAAACTAAATAAACCAAATACTGGACCAAATGGGAAAATAATGATTTTAAAGGAACCTCCCAAGAGGACACTAATCTTGAGATGAATGACTGTTTGCTAACCGTCTTTTCTTCATTAACTTCCCTGAGAGCCTCAAGGACAGATTAACACAGCACCCGCTCTCCTCAGAATGGCCCAAACAGCCCAGAGACTGACAGGAAGGCTTCTGACTCTCAGCTTGCTACATACCTGTCTCTCTGTAGATGGGGAACCAGTCCACAGTGCCTAAGGAGTCCCTTTTCAGGGTGCATCGCAACTGGGAAGAATTTGACCCTGAGCGCCTCAAGAAAGAGGCTGTTCTCCTTTTGTAACATCTAGAGACGTGAACAGGTGGAGTTTGTTCAGACTCCATAAATCTCAAAATTAACATGGAAAAGTGTGCCTCCCAGGCCAGCAAGGCCCACCAGACTCTGCCTCCCATTCATAACTAAGATGGCCAAGGTGAGGATCCTTTGACACTTCTGAATTAATTTTCATATGCACAATTAGAAAAAGCTAGCTATAAAATTGGGCAGAGTGAATGGAAACAAAGTTATTGGAGCCTGTCTCAGAACTTAAAAATGAGTCTATATGAAAGGGTTTTAGAAAAAGACAAAGGGAAAGTGTTCAGACAGATCAAGCTATGATGTCATTGAGGTGTCAACCCAGTTCTTTGAAGTATTAAAAATAGCTACCCTTGTTTGTAAGGATAAAAGGGGGAAAGGTCCTTTAGCACATGACTCATCAAGACAAATATAAATTATAAAATGCTTCCAAGACAAAATTTAGATCCAGTTGTCCTCTGCTTGTGTCCATGTATGTCTATATATGTATGGTGTAAATGTGAGATAATTTTCTACCTCTGGATATCGTTAAAATTAACTTACAGGAAAGTGCTAGTAAGGATTAGGTATTCTAAATTTCTTAGAAATACAGAAACTAACTCAAATGCTTTTCAAGTTCATGCGATCCAAGAATAATACTTAGCAAATAAAATCTAGCTTAAGGTTTTGGTATAAGTAAAGCAGACATATCTTTATTTTACCTGGTTTTTATAAAAATAAGTCTATCTTAACAAGTGACTTTTATGTCTATGAAAACTATTTCTAGAGGTTATACATATTTAAATTTTTCTTATTTTGGTTTAGAGAGAGGGGAAAGGGAGGAGAAAGAGAGGAAGAGAAACATCCATGTGAAAGAGAAACATGCCTTCTGCAAGCACCCCGATGGGGGCAGAGCCCAGAGCCTACAACCCAGACATGGGCACTGGCAGAGAACTGAACCAGTGACCTTTCAGTTTGCAGGCCAACACCCAATCAGCTGAGCCACACCAGCCAGGGCTCTAGAGGTTATGAAATGTCCAAGCTGAATAATGTTGATTGATTAGTTTTCACTAGACATTGAGATTTTTAAGGTTAAAATATCAATCTACAAAGGAATTACTTTGGGGTATTTCAGAAGGGCTACTAGAACTCCTCAAAAGATTTGAAATTGCATGGAAAGCATCATCAAATAAGTGATGAAAATTTCTAGGGTAAATTGTATGGATAAACAATGGTTGTAAATTAAACAAACACTGTGATCTATGGAAAACCCAAGATAGCCACTTGGTTCTTCCTGTTCCCTGGTTTCCCATTTCTTTTCAGTTTTTGCATTCCTTCATGTATCACAGAGCATTCAAGCTAGGCTTAGATGAAGGAATTTATGAGCTGACATTGTAGAAAGAAGACATCTTATATTATTGCCAATGTTTGATAGAGTCACTTCAAGAAAGTGATCAATTGGTAACTGTTTTATTTCACAGCCAGCTACAAGAAGACAAAGATTTTATAGATCATTTTATTGCCACCTGGAGATTTGGTTTAATAAAAAAGACATAAAATAAAAGACACTCTCCAACCTCATTGGAAGGGACTTTATCAGACACCTAACAGAATTGATATCTGCCCCATCTGCAGACATCAGAAACTCCTCTAGGATAAGAAGCTGTTGAAATCAGAGGTAGAGAGCTACCCCAAGATATTGCTAAGGCCTATAAACCTATAGATTGATACTGAATTTGGAATCCATTTTGTCTTTACCTGTCTGATAATTATATTAGACATAATAATAGTTATTCTTTGGGTTTTTCTATATAGTCCAATGTGCATGATTCCTGAACATGTATAATATAACTGTTAATACTATTTTCATGGTTTACATAAATTTTATACTAGATGACATATACAGAAAAATGAAATAGAAGGCAAAACTTGGATCATGATAAGTCACAAGATAGAAATGATTCAGAATGTTTTCTCACAATGAAGGCCATCACCCTTGATTGTCTTCCATTTACCTGCCCTTCTGTTTCGGGAAGATTTTGCCTACACTCATATCTCATGGTTACAGTATTGCTCCATCCACATTGGTCAACAAGACAAGGTCGATTCTGAGACTGACTAGGAATAAGCCTTCCTGGTGCCGTTAGACCACACTATCTGACCAAAAGGTCGGTCATCAGTGCATCCTGCAGGTTGATCTATGACTAGAAGGGGAACCTGTGAAGGAAAAAAGGAGCTCTATCAAAGTAACCTTACAGGGTGATCTGATCATAAATTCCTAATTGGGCAGGTCACGGTGGGCTGTCATACCTCGGGTACATAACTTTTTAAGAAAAGATTTACCTTTGCCTTAAGTAAACAGTTTCCATTTTTCTGTACACATAGGTTAGCACACCCTTGAAATAAGCCATAACCACCCTTAAAAGAGCACAAAATCTTGTTATATCCCTACTGTTCTTTCTCCCACCCCCATGTTATCTTCCTTACGTTTCCTCATTAATTTCAAATGCATAAAAGAAGTTGAAAAATTGTTATTCTCTGGGGCATTTCAGATCTTGCTCCACAGAATGTGTCATTACTTAAATTCTTATAAAAATTTTCTACATTATTGCATGTTTTTTACATTGAGAAACTCAACTCATACACCATCCTAAACCTCTCTCAGCAGCTGTTCCACACTAATGGCCAACCTCAGCCCACACTGGAATTTCCTACAATTTCTCAAAGGTTTACAAACCCCAAACAACCAGCAGCTGGCCTTGGCATGCCGTGTACTCCTTGTTAAATGGCACCAAGCCCAGCACTAGTGGTGGCTGCCCTTGGTTCACAGCATAGATTCTCCCAGACACCTCTAAGCCTGCCAGCCAGCAAAGGTAGCTACCCACTGCAGATCACTTTGCAGCTCCTACCATGTGGACCCAGGCCAAGCACAGGCCTAAGCTGATCTTATCCTATACCAGAGCCCCACACAAGAGGCCCTAGAACCAACGCACTCAGTGGCTGGCTTCAGAACATGATCAAGTACCACCCAATTATCTCCACAAATAACACACCCAAAGTGTAGCCTCGGCAGGTAACAAAGTCCCACTAAAGTGAATCCAACCCCATGGGGTGAGCCCCTGAACAACAGCTCATTCCCTGTAGTCCTGGCCAGTCCTCAGGCCAGTCAGCCTATGGGTAAATTCCACCCATTTATGTGCCATCAGGAATCAAAAAGGGCAATGCACAAATCACATAAAGGGAACTCCTGGAGCATCCAGCTCAGGTGACCAGGGAGACTGCCCCACTGGGACCCACAGGACACTTACTATACAAAGCCACTCTACCAAGACTAAAAGACAGCAGATCTACCTAGTATATGGAAACAAATACAGGAAGACAAAATGAGGAGACAAGAACATGTCTCAAATTAAAGAACATGTATCAAAACTCCAGAAAAACTACCAAGCAAAATGGAGGGAAGCATTCTACTAAATACAGATATCAAAACATAGGTTATAAGAATGCTCAATGAACTCAGGGAAAGAATAGATGAATTAAGTAAGAACTTATACAAAGGGAAAGAGAAATTAAAAAGCACCAGTTAGAAATAAAGACTCCATTAGATGTAGCAGATTAGATGAAGTAGAAATTGAATCAGTGATTTGGGAGACAAGGTAGCAGAAAACACCCAATCAGAACAGCATAAAAAGTGAGGATAATTTAAGGGACCTCTCGGACAACATGAAGCATAACAACATTGACATCATAGAGGTACCAGAAAGAGAACAGATATAGCAAAAAGTGAAAAGTCTATTTAAAGAAATAATGACTGAAAACGTCCCTGACCTGGGGAAGGAAATAGACATACATGTCCAGGAAGAGCAGAGAATCCCAAACATGATGAATGCAAAGAGACTCAAATGAAGAAATATCAAAATTAAAATGCCAAAGGTGAAAAACAAAGACAGGATCTTAAAAGTAGCAAGAGAACTGCCATAAAACTATTAGCTCCCATAACGATATTAACTGATTCCTCAACATAAACTTTGCAGGGCAGAAGGGACAGGCACAAAATATTCAAAGAGATGAAAAGCAAGATCTTACAACCAAGATTACTCATTAAGAATCAAAGGAGAGAATAAAGCTTCCTAGAGAAGAGAAAGCTAATGGAGTTCATCTGCACCAAACTGGTATTAGAATAAACGTTAAAAAAAACTTCTTGAAGGAGGAGGAGAACAACAACAAAAATATGAATACTAAAATGACAATAACTACATACCTATCAATAATTAAATGTAAATGGATTGAAAGTTCCAACCCAAAGACATAGGGTAGCTGAATGGAAATGAAAATAAGATGTATACATATGCTGTGTACAAGAGAACCACTTCAGACCCAAAGACACAGTAAAGATATTTCCATCACTTTACTTACATGAAAAAGATATTTCATGTAAGTGGGAATAAAATAAAAGCTGGGGTAGCAATACTTATATCAGACAATATATACTTTAAAACAAAGGCTATCAGACTCAGAGTTCAAAACACTGGTAATCAGGATGCTCACAGAAATGATTGAGTATGGTCGCAAAAAAAAAAAGGAAGAAATGAAGGCTATACAAAGTGAAATAAAGAAAAATATACAGGGAACCAATAGTGATGGGAAAGTAACTGGGACTCAAATCAATGGTTTGGAACAGAAGGAAGAAATAAACATCTGACCAGAACAGAATGAAGAAACAAGAATTCAAATAAATAAGGTGAGGCTGAGGAACCTCTGGGACAACTTTAAACATTCCAACATCCGAATCACAGGGGTGCCAGAAGAAGAAGAGCAAGAAATGGAAAACTTATTTGAAAAAATAATGCAGGAGAACTTCCCTAATCTGGCAAATGAAATAGACTTCTAGGAAGTCCAGGAAGCTCAGAGAGTCCCAAAGACGTTGGGCCCAAGGAAGCACACACCAAGGCACATCATCATTACATTACCCAATATTAAACATAAGGAGAGAATCTTAAAAGCAGCAAGAGAAAAGGAGACAGTTACCTACAAAGGAGTTCCCATAAGACTATCAGCTAATGTCTCAAAAGAAATCTTGCAGGCAAGAAGGGGCTGGAAAGAAGTATTCCAAGTCATGAAAGGCAAGGACCTACATCCATGCTTACTCTATCCATCAAAGCTATCATTTAGAATGGAAGTGTAGATAAAGTGTTTCCCAGATAAGGTCAAGTTAAAGGAGTTCATCATTACCAAGCACTTATTATATGAAACGTTAACAGGACTAATCTAAGAAAAAGAAGATGGTCAAAACTATGAACAATAAAATGAGAACAAACTCACAACTATCAACAACTGAACCTAAAAACAAACTAAGTAAACAACTAGAAAATCACAGAAATGGAGATCACATGGAGGGTTATCAGCAGTGAAGAAGAGGTGGGGAGAATGGGGTAAAGGTACAGGGAATGAGAGACATAAGTGATAGGCACAAAATAGACAGGGGGATGTTAAGAATAGTATAGGAAATGGTGAAGCCAAAGAACTTATATGTACAACTCATGGACATGAACTAAGGTGAGAGAGGGATACTGGTGAGAAGGAGGGCGCAGGGCAGAGGGGAATAGAGGGGAGAAAAAAAATGGAACACCTGTAATGGCAAAATCAATAAAATATACTTTATAAAAAAGATATCTCAAGAAAAAGAAAAGTGTAAACATAATGATGCAATATATATGGGACACAACCAAAGCAATTCTAAGAGGATAATTCATAGCAATACAGGCCTATCTCAAAAAAAATAAGAATAATCTCATATCTACAATCTGTTCTTACACCTAGTAGAACTAGAAAAGGAAGAATAAACAAACCCAAAAGTTAGCCAAAGAAATGAAATTATAAAGATCTGAGCAAAATTAAGAAAGACAGTCTAGCAAAGCAATAGGAAAGATCAACAAAACCAGCAGCAGGTTCTTTGAAAAGTTAAACAAAATTGATAAACATTTAGCAAGATTCAGCAAGAAAAAAGAAAGGACTTAAATAAAATCAGAAATCAAAGAAAAGAAATGACAACTGACACCACTGAAATACAAAGCTCATAAGAAACTACTACATACAATCACATACCAACAAATTGAACAATCTGGAAGAAATGGATAAGTTTCTAGAAACATAAATCTTCCAAGACTGAAAAAGCAACAAAATCTGAACTGGTCAATTACTACCAAAGAAATTGAATCAGTAATTGAAAAACTCCCCAAAAACAAACATCCTGGAGCTATGGTTGCCAAGGGGCATGTGGACTTGTGTCATTATTCTACCCAATACACAAACCATTTTCAGGTTCTTTTAATAATCAAAAAATTCCTCTTATGCCTAAAGGACCTTAAAAGTATGCCTTCCTTTGTGCATCGTCAAAAGAGAGCTGACATCTTGCAGAGTTCTTAGGGTGTCCACACCTGGAGGGAGAGTGCTGCAAGGCAGTGAAGAGTCACCCCAGGTGTCCTGCACAACAGTGGTTCCCAAATTTTTCCTGTGTTCAAATCTTAAAAATTACTTATTATCACCTCCCCAATTTTTTCTTTACTAAAATATTTAAAATATACATATTAGAAATGTAAAGCATTACTTTTAAATTTTATTTAGTTTAAAATAGCAATAATAAACCCATGACATGTTAATATAAATATCAAATTTTGGAACAAATAATCCATTTTCCAAAACCAAATAAAATTTAGTGAGAAAAGTAGCATCGATTTACCTTTTTTGCAGATCTCTTGACTACCTGGCTGACTAGAAGACAGCTGGATTCTCTTATCTGCTTCTGCAGTCAGTGTTATATGACTCACTGTCTTGGTTGAAATATATGAAGAAAATCATCTTCCACACAGATGTGATTGGAAAAAGGAGGAGACTTTGAATAATCTTTTTAGATAACTCTATATTTTTCTTTTTGATACTATACTATAACTCAAGCATTAAGAGTATCTTAAAAGTTAGTTGCAATGTCAAATCTGAAACCGTATCAATAAACTTTTCATATGCTCTTACATTAAAATCCATTGGTCTATCTTGTACTTTAATGGGCCTTGCACACTGCACAATTTTGTATCATGCACTGATCATTTGGAAAATATTGGTTGAGTTCTGCAATCTTCCAAATGTTAAAACATGTTATCTATAAAATAGCAAATAACCACGTTCATTTATATACCACCAATCTCAAGAGAAAGGTCTTTTAAGTGTTGGTATGATAGAAAGCTCCTGGTAGCAGACTCCAGTTTTTCAAAATTTGAAAACTCAGCTTTTATCACTGACAGCAAATACTGTCAGTTGGTTTTCTTGAAGTGGCGGAATCACTTTTTTCAGTTTCAAGAAAATGTCTCCCAAATACTCAAGGAGAGTGCTTGTTTGTACTGTGTTCTTCCAAGTAAAGATGTTGCTCCACAAAACAAGTAGCTCCTTCAGTTTGAAACTCAATTGCAAAGTGGGTTTTCTGGAGACAAGCACAGTACTTCAGTAGGCAGAAGTACTTTGCAAATTGTATTAAATCTCAGCGTGTCCTATAGTATCATGTATGTGTACTTCTTATTTCATCATATATGATACTGTAAGGACACAGTGAGATTTAATACAATTTGCAGTTTTTACTGATGTACTTCAGTAGGCAGAAGTACTTTGTGTGTGTGGTACCTCTTATTTCATCATACATAATACTATAAGGACATGCTGAGATTTAATACAATTTGCAATTTTTACTGATTCATTAATGCCATTTTTACATAAAACTGGCCTTGTGCTGTGTTTTGTTTTATCTGTTTTTGTTGTGTTTTTCTACTAAGAATGCCTTGCAGTGAGGAACACCACAATGACCTTTAGTGAAATTTGGTACCACTGCTTTTATTTACACTAAAAGTCACCAGAAGTTTTGTCACTGTTGTTTTAATGTGTAACTATCACCCCAGTTTTGACTTAGTAGACCCCCTGAAGGGACCTTGAGGACCCCCAGAGTCTAGGCACCATACATTGAGTACCACTGGGGTATCAAAACCTCCATAAAAATCAAGTGATAAAAGAGAAAGTACACTATGCAAATCATCTGTGAATAGCATTTACATGGTTATAATCATGGAATCACTGATATAGATCTAAATAAAATTACAATATAGCTGTATTAGGAAAAGGGGAGG
The DNA here is from genome assembly GCF_022682495.2 of Desmodus rotundus. NCBI lineage: Eukaryota > Metazoa > Chordata > Mammalia > Chiroptera > Phyllostomidae > Desmodus > Desmodus rotundus. The sequence continues at coordinate 28,693,381 of NC_071397.1, forward strand.
AGGTGAATGTATGTTGATGGTGAGCATGGGTGGGTTAAAAAGTTAAACTTTGTCATCTAAAATGGGAAGAAAGGAAATAATCACCTAAGCCTAAAAATTAAACTTTGCAATATTATTTTACAATATATGCTAAATAACAAAAGAAACTACAAGCTATAATTTACACTTGTTTGCAAGCTTTACATGATTTACTCGTTCCTTACTTATCTGTTCTCGTCCCTTTCTCTACCTTTATCTGACTCTCTTTCAGTCACACTGGCTTCCAAGGTTGCCTTGTATACACACCAGGCATCACTGCCTGCTTCTTTATTCTGGGCTGTCTGGGCTTCCTGGACCACACTTTGCCCAAATATCTGCACAGCTAAACTCTCACTCCCTCGGGTCTTTTTCAATGAAGCTTATCTTAGAATTCTATCTGCACCTCCTTCTCATGCTCAGGATTGCCCTGCCCTTGACTTGATTTTCAACTACAGTTCCTACCACAGTCACATACACTACATAATTTACTTGTTTATATATATATTTGTCCGTGCTTACCTAGTCTAATAGAAGTTCCATATGGGCAGGAATTTATGTCTATTTCATGCACTAACATATCCCAAGCACCTAGAGCCGTGTGTGGCACATAGAAGATACTCAATACATATGTGTTGCATATAAGTTTGCATGAGGAGCAGACAATAGGGATGAGTAACAGGTAAGGGTCTGCTATTTTTCATAAGCAGCCCTGAAGAACCATTTAACTTTTCAACTTGTGTATGTATATCTTAAAAAAAAATTAAAGGCAAATTTATGGAAAGCATTATATAATAACATGTCAGAATTGGTAGAAAATATAAAATATGAATTTGAGTTATGTGAGAAAGGAGGACAGAACAAGAGTTGAGGGAAGAATCAAGAGGAATTTGAGAAAGGCAGAGAGGATAAAGCTGGGTGAGAAGGCATGAAGAGGAAGCCTGATTGCAAGCCCCATGGGAGCATGACAAGTCTACAGTAGTGCTTCTGTCTCTTTGGTGACTTTGTACAAATTAGAAAAGGACAACCCTTCCTGGGTGGACACTTTCCAACATAGGGCATATGGCTTGGCAAGTAGGTCACACACTAGATTTCAGTCACCTCCCACCTACCTGGCCAAGAGTTCTTGTATAGAGAAAAAATCCTACACAAACCATTCTCAAGAGCTCTGCTGGGCTGCATTCTAGGGGAAGTCAGTGAAAACAGGACCAGTCCATTCACCCTCCACAGGCCCTGAGGATGTGTTTCCAGCAGCTCTAGACCAGCAAGATCCCAGTTCCCTTCAAGAAGTAAGACTAGAAAAATGGAGGGCAAGGCAATGTGAATGACCACTCTCAGACCTATACCTAATCTAATAGAAGACAGATACTAAAAATGAGAAGACTTGAAGGTGAGAAGGAAAAGGATCAATGCCTAAAGGAAAAAATGGCAAAAAAGGTGGAGACTCATGATGAAAATACGTATATATATCTGGTGGCAGATGCTTTCCTATTATAAAAGAAGGGAAAGAGTTCTAGAGTAGACAGCAAAAGGACACAAAAAGAGTCTAAAGAGCTTCATAATTTGACTTACGATCAGCATCAACTGCCTGTGGACAAGTAGAAAGCACAACACAAATGGTATTGCTCACAGGTACACACACAGCCCCTGCACACTATCAGTGGCACCTCTCAGGTTTAGGAGATTTGCTTTCATCTCATGCATGCCATTCAAAAAATAACACCACTCCTAGAGGACTTATTATAGTTATCCATTCAATCCACAAATAGTCATACTGAAGGTCTCCTGTGTGCCCGGAGCCATTCTGACAGCTGGAGACACGGCGGTGAAAAGAGATATGGTCCTAGACCAGCTTGTAGTATTGTGCTGGAGACTGCTGTTAGGCAGGAATTCCCCAAATAAATGTTATGAAGAGAAGTGTTAGCACACAGTGCCATAAGAGTGTGTACGAGAATTTTACCCGGTTGTAAATAGTGAGGACTGAGCAGCAATCTGATGATGAAGACGTGTTACATGTTATGTGGGTGAAAAGAGAGGGTAGAAAGATCAGCACGTGCAAAGGCCCTGTGGGGAGAGGAAAACATGGACCATGAAGTGTCCAAAGGGGGCCTGTGCTAAAAAAAAATACACGAAAACTTGGGACGTGTTTGAGTCTTAACAATAGCTAAACCAAACGGTGCCTTGGAGGTAATGTTACAGAACTCTCTTTCCCAAGAGAAAGTGGAAGCTTTTAAATGTTTTTAAATAGCCCTGTGGGGCGTTCTGATCTGCCTTTGGAAAACTTTACTCTGGAAAGTCCAAGATGGCAGCGGCCAAAGAGGATGCTAAACCCGAGCCCACCTGTGAGCAAACTCAAATGCACAGGTGTGTAAGTAACAGTTACTCCTGTGAAGCACCTGAGCGCTAAGTGAAAAGGCTGGATAGAAAAGGCAGGAGAGGAAGCTGCGGGAATGCTCCAGGGCAAGGAGCCTGGGAGGCCAGGTTACACTCCCCCATGCCACTTTGATAGGCCTCAGGGGTTCTATTGGGGGACACTTTGGCCTCCCTTCAAGGGCCTTCACAGTTACGTTGTACATTGCTTGGAGCTGTGACTTCGAGCCAAGGGAGCAAGCCAGAAAAACAGGGAATTGTCATAGCTGCCCTCCCCCCCTGCAGAGAGCGGCTCTTACCCCCAAGCAGGTACCTTGAGCCCATGCTCTGTTCCACCGCTTCCCAGCAACCTGGCACTTAGAGCAGCAGCGAGGGCAGCTCCATGTGGGACCACTTTCTGTACAACGAATAAGAGTGAGACTATACAGAGAAGACTGGAGCCAAGGGGAAACTCTCTGGGACCTACGGGAATTCTCCAGGGTCAGAGGTGGGCGCCATGGTTTCTATTCCCTCCCCATCCATAGGGTTCACAGGGCTCCATTGAGGTGCCTGGCCTGCCTGCAAAGTCTCTGAAGTGGGTTCCCTGACATATCACATCACCTGAGCCTATCTCAGCCCGGGACAAAGGGAGCAGGCAGGACCAACAGGGCATTACCACATGCACTTTATCTCTCTACCCGGAGCCACTCTCTACCCGGAGCCTGTACTCCAGATGCCTTAGGCACCCACTTGGCTTCAACCTGCCTAAACTACCTAGCCACACACTGTCTATACTCAGAGCCCACTTCTACATCAGGCCACTTTTCTGAGACTAGTTTGTCTAATTCACATAAACAGAGAGTCAAAATGAAAAGACAGAAGAATATTTTCTCAAATGGGGAAACAAGAAAAATCCCCAGACAAAATCACCAGAAAAACAGAGATAATTTGCCTGATAAAGAATTCAAATAAGTGGTCATACAGGCTCTCTCCAAACTTGAGAGGAGTAAAGGAACTTAGGAGAACTTCAACCAAGAGTTAGAAAGTAAGAGAAAGAATCATGCAGACCTGAAGAATACAATAACAAAATAAAAACGCATTAGAAGGAAATCAACAGTAGATTAGCTAATACAGAAGAAGGGACCAGCAACCTAGAGAAAGGCTAGTGGAAATCAACCAATCAGAACAGCAGGAAAAAAATGAATTAAAAAAATGATCAAGATGGTTCAAGGCAACTCTGGGATAGCATCAAGCACTCAAACATTTGTATTAGAGGGATCCCGGAAGAATGACAGAAAGGATCAGAAACTGTATTTAAAGAAATAATGGCTGAAAACATGTCTAATCAAGAAAAGAAGACAGACATCCAGGTCCGGGAAGCACAGAGCATTCCAAGAAGATGAACCCAAAGAGGCCCATACCAAGATGTATAGGGTGGGCAAAAGTAGGTTTACAGTTGTGAGTATGCAAAATACAGAGTTTATTCTTATATTACTTATTAATTATTATATATTTTCCATATGAACAACTGTAAACCTACTTTTTCCCATTCCTGTAGTGTAGTTAAAATGGCAAAAGTAAAAGAGAGGATCTTGAAGGAAGGGAACAAAAAACAAGTTACATGCAAATCAAAGCCTATATGTCTCTCAAGTAATTTCTCAGCAGCAACTTTAACACTCCTTTAGCAACTCCTGGAAAGGAGTTGAAGGACATCTTTAAAGTACTTAAAGAAAGTAACCTACAGTCCAGAATAATTTGCCCAGCAAGGTTTATCATTCAGAAGTGAAGGAAGACCAAGGGGTCACCGTTTTGATTCCCAGTCAGGGCACATGCCTGAGTTGTGAGCCAAGTCGGGCCCCCAGTAGGGGGTGTGCAAGAGCCAACCACACACTGCTGTTTCTCTCCCTCTCTTTTTCCTTCCCTTCCCTCTCTCTAAAAGTAAATAAATAAAATATTTTTTTTAAAAGTGAAGGAGAGATGAAAAGTTTCCTAAACAAGCAAAAACTAAAGGACTTCATCACCATTAAACCAGCCTTATAATAAATATTAAAGGGTCTTATTTAAGCAGAAAAGGAAAGGTCACAACCAGAAATAGAAAGATAGGAGTAAGAAAAAAACCTAACAGGTAAAGCCAAATACTTAATAAATACAGCAATCTGATATTTAAAAAGCTACTACAAAGGTAAAAAAAAAAAAAGGTATCAAACTTCAATTCAAACTAGAATGAGTAGTTAGGAAATACACAACACAAAATTCTAAAATATGACATCAACACCATAAAGCATGGAGGAATAAAAATGTCGTTCTTATAAAATATACTCAAACTTAAATGTCTATCAGCTAAAAAAAAAGACTGCTATAAAGAATTATATGCACAAATCTTATGTGTATATAAAACCTACAAAAGATGTATAAGAACAGTGAGAAAGGAATGTAAACAAAGCACTAAAGAAAAACAGCAAACCACAAGGCAAGAGATCAAGAGAAGAAGAAAGGAACAGAGTACAACTGTAAAAACAACCTAAAAACAATTAAGAAAATGACAATAAGTACAGACTTATCAATTACTACTTTACATGTAAATGGATTAAGTGTTCCAATAAAAAGACATATGGTGGCTGAGAAAAAAAAAACATTACTCTGGATATAATGTATAGAATGGGTTGGGTGGAGATAGGTGGGAAAGATAAATTAGGATGTGGCAGAGTAGGTGAAAGGTGATGGTCACCTGAAATTAGATGGTGACTGAAAAGATGGAGAGAGGTGACTAAATAAGCATTATTTATGTGGTAAAATAAAAAGAAGAAAACAGAATGGGCTGAATGCAAGGAGGGGGGGAAAGGGAGGTGTCAAAAACAGCTAGCTGATATCTAGATTCTGCAACTGGATGGGGGGTGGTGGCAATCATTGAGTACACCTCTGAAGAAGGTCTTGAGAGAAAAATGAGGGACTAAGAGCATGTGTTTCATTTTGGGCTTATTAAATTGGAGATGGCTTTGGGACGCTCAACAGAAGATGTCAGGTAAGGAGATGAACACTCAGTTTACAGCTTAGAGGAGAGGCTTGCACGGGAGAAATACACATGTGAACAATCTGCCCATGGATGGCCACTGAACCTATAGAAAGATGTCATCTCCTATAAAGTGGAGAAAGGAAACAGGAGAACCTGGGAACTTTTACCTCTAACATGATGAGGAGGTAGAGGAAGAAGAGCCCTAATAGTGTCAGAGACAAAAAGCACCAAGAAGGAGAAAATAGTAGGATGTCAGGCAGTAGGATGTCTTTGCTCCTTCCTACTGGTTGTAATGCAAACGTCAAGGTTGTCACTGAAGCAGCCACCATGGCTATGAAACCAGACACTAAGCACAAACGTCAAGTGAGAGACAAGGTACCTGGTTCCCTGTAAACTCTTGAGTCACCATAAAAGTCCTTGCCTGCCACTGGATCTCTTTCATTTGTGAGAAATATAAATGTCCAGATGGCTGAAGCATTCATTGTCTTGATCGGCTCCTAATAAATGCATTTGGACCTAATCCTAAACAGCTTAAGGTTGCAACCAGAGCAGGGATTATGGCAGAGGTAAAATCCCAATGAGACTTTAAGGGGGAGGAGGGGTAATAGAAATCAGTTGTTTAACAGAATAATATTCTAAAAGAACAGAAAGTAAACTAAGATTCAAAGAACTCCATTCTCTATAAAATTTATTAATTTTTAACTGGAAGTGTTAAATTTCATATAGATAGATCAAATAACTTTTCTGTTGCCTGGCCTTTTTGTTTTCCATAAAGTTGTACAACTCATTTCTCCCTAACATTTCCTGTTTCATAACATAGAGTTGAGATAGCTTCTAAGATAAATAAGAATATTTATCTCAGAATTTAAATTTCAGAGGAGGAGAGACGAGAAGTTGGTGACAGCATCCAGCCCTTTAAGTGGACACAAGCCTCAGGGAACAGACGACTTGTGCATAGACAATGCGGAAGAACCTGCAGCAGTGAACTCAGAGCTTGTCAGTATTCACTGAGGGATAACAGAGCCTAGGAGATGCACCAGTGCTCAGATGACCAAATGTCCCAGGAATTCCCAATGAGTTTAGCACTCCTCTCCAGGAGCATTCTAGAATAGATTGTTAAATGAATGGTTTATGAGCATCTTAGGGGAAAAGGGGCAGTGGAATTGCCTATCCCCAATACCAGAATAGAATGTTGTATATTCCTTCTTCCTCTCACCTGCCCGTGCTTCTCTTCCTTACGTTTGTCGTTTACCAGGATTCTATGAAGTCTCCCTTGGCTGGCTCCACATTCTCCTCACGAGTCTATCCCATATACATTCATGGCTTTAACTACGACACCCCAAGGAGAGCCAACGAGACCACGACATCCCAGAAGTACAGAAGTAGTGACACATTTTCATGTAATTATGCAGGAAGACTTACATTGTGTGAATATCAGGCTAGTGGGGAGAACCACTTCCAATATGGATGCAAATGAAAAGTTAACCTGCCTGTAAAAAATAAAATAAAACAGAGAGAGGAAGAGAGGAAATACTTTACTCATTCTCTACTCAATATTGCTCAGCTCTTCTTTCTTCCTCCCCTCTGAAACTGAATACAGAGCAGCAGCCAAGAGCAAAAGAAAGAGAAAATGGTCAAGTTGGAGGTGGGGAAGCAGACCAGGCATATGGGAAAAGAAGTAATTCCAGGATTAAGTAATAGCTGAAAGCATATACTTAGGATAAAGCATAAAATAAAGGACCCATGAATACCATAATAATGGCTGTGTTCTAAAACTGAAATTTGAGCAACTAAAAGCAAATTTATGAGCAGCACTTTCTGGTGTTGGACAAAAACAACATGGACTACAGGGTAGGACCAGGAGGAGCAGGAGGAAAATAAATAACTACCTTCACTGCATCTGACTGAAGATTTTCACCAGTTTCATAATGAATAAGATCTAAACTTGGATGTGGCTAAATGCCACTGTTTATCATTTAGAGATTTCTTAAGATTGGATTGAACTTAACTATATTTAGTGCTAATTTCCTACTGTTGACTGTTATTTTCAGCTTATTCTTCAATTATCTTCTTAAAATCCTGAAGAAAGACCATTGGTAGGTACTTTTATAGGTGAAGCCATCTGGATAAGGTAGACCTGTCCGGATAACTGCAGTTAAGATCCTGCTGCCAAGAATGAGTGAGCCAGGTAAACAGTACAGGTTACAGAATGCTGCCTTTATAAGGCTCATTCGGTTCCATGCCAGTAATGATGAAATCCCATGATAGGGTACTCCTTTCCCATTCGGAACTCCTGACTGCTCCACTATCTGTCTGCTATACTTTGCTGTCACAAACTCACAAGGAAACAGGGTGGAAGATCCTGTCTTTCCCTGCACCATTCTCTACCTTTCTCAGTGGTATCCCCATCTTCATTCGTCCAGTCCCATCAAGCTAGATGCCTCGGAGTGAGCCAGCATTCCTCTCTGCCCACTATCCCCTCCTCATTCCCATCAGTCCCCAAGTCCTGTGGTTACCACCTCCAAAATTCTCTTGTATCAGTCAAATCCACTACAGTATCTCCCTTCCTTCTGCCACTGTCCTAGTTCAATCCCCCATCCATTTTTGTCCACAGTTATCTTTCTAAAACAAAAATGTATTCTATAGCCATACTTTAGAAAAACTTTTTTATGGTTCCTTTCTGCATACTGGACAAAGGCCAGTTCTATAACAAAGCTTTTCAAACTCCTTAAGAATTGAGTTCTACTCTACCACCTTTATCTCCCAACCTCTCTTTCACTTCCTCCTTCTCTCCCTCGCACCCTCCCTTCACAGAGAAAATCACACACAGACACACCCTCTGATTACCAAAGGCTAAATTTTCTAAATACAAGCAGCAAACATTTACCTCCTCAGAGACATAGCACAAGTCTTTCCCTCTGTTCTGGAATTATTGTATTATTATTGACTTTATAAACACCATCAACATTATTAATAATGCTGCTGATTCTCAGGCCCAGCTCAAATATCACCACCTCTGATTCCTAAAGACCAAATTAATAGTTGTCTCCTTTGTGTTTTGATACCAATTTGATTGCACTGTTGTCCTGGTTCTTTTTTGAGTGACTGCAATGTACCAGTACTGTTCAGAGGTCAGGGTATTCAGTAAGAATTAATTCGGGAAGGATTAATTCAGGTCTAAGGCCAGGCCATTTGGTGAGGGTATTGGCGGCTGGACAAAACACTCCAGAAGTACCACTCAGAAGATGAGGAGTAATGTTGGGGAGGGAGAAAAGGAAGAGAAAAAGGACTTCCAGGAGCTTATTTCTGTGGCTGCTGTTTCAACATATTCAGTATTTTATCAGTAGATTTGAGGAAGACAGAGGAGGCACATCAAACAACTCAACAGATGACACAAAACGGGAAAAATGCCTAAGATTGTAAAGCACTTAATAAGAATAAAATATGTATCAGTAGATTCAAATTCTGATTCAAATTCCAAGCCAACACAATGGAATATATATGGGTAATTTGAAGGAGTGCACTTTATGTTCAGAACACTGTAAAATTTCAGGTGTTGTGGGAATAAGTAGGCTGATCTAACAGCAATTTGTGCGAATTAAATTTAGTTGAATAAAGTAGGTAATATTTACTGCCTGTAGATTTTGTTCCAAGTATGATGCTAAATATTTTATATGCAGTGTCATGTTTTAAATGCTCTCAGCAATACTATTCTTATCCTCATTTTACAGATGAGGAAACTGAGGCACAGAGTGGCTAGTGTAAGATCATATAGGTGGAAATGATGAAACCAAGATTTCAAAGCAAGCCCTCTGACTTTGAGGCTTCGTAGTCAACCACTAGGCAAGGCTATCTAGCATGAAAAATGCTAAGCCAGTTGTAGGATATAGCTGAGTGACATTTTTAAAAAAATAAAACCAGGAAAAAATAAATAGCAAATGAAATATTACATTGTATTAATAGAAATATATTGTGCAGATCAAAGGAGTTAATTTTCAGCTGTAGTTGACTGCTCACTAGCCAACTGAACTGTAATGTTGAGTTTAGTTCGGGAACTACATTTTTAAAAGAACAGGGACAAACCGGAGAGTACCCAGAGGAAGGCAGTTAGGAACATAAAGGTCCTGAAATTCCGATTTTTGACTGAAACTTTGAAGCTCAGAAGATGGTTAGCCTAGAGAAACTTCACAAGAAATAAATTAGATTTCAAAAAAAAATCATGTAGGATGGTATTATATTTATTCTACATTGCTATAATGGGCACAATTAGGACCAAAGATTAAAAGGAATAAGTATTTTGACTCAATGTAATGAAAAACTACTGTAGTGTTTGAGTTGTGAACAAATATAATAGTTCTTCTCACAATGAGTAAGTTCCTACGGTGGAGTATTCACGGGGAAGCTAGTTGATCATAGTCGGTATAGTGTACAACAGGGTTCTGCATGAGGTTGAAGGTTAAACTAAATGGCCCCTCTGTTCCCATCTTCTCTACCTTCTCTAAGCTTTGTTTTTCTGAGTGTAATTTGAAAATACTATAATTAATACATATGGTGCCAGGTGGGTACTAGAAATATTGGGGGAATCACTTTGTAAAGTGTGTGATTACCTAATCATTGTACTGTATACCTGAGACTATATTGAATGTCAACTGTAATTGAAAAATAAAATTAAAAAAATAAACTACTATAGTTTAGTAGAAATGATACATTGCAGGTCTTTGTATAAGAGAGGGCAAAGAGCAGACACTCAGATGATGTGTTCTGTGGTCTAGCTATGAATGGTATTTCTTTATGTTCAGAGGCTTTCCATGGTCAACATGACCTGTTGATGTGTTTCTGTAAGTGAGAATGTGGTGATTTTACAACAAAGCCTCATAATTCTTTGATACTCCTCTGATGGAGAGGTAGAGTTCCTACCCCTGAAACCAGTGCAGGCTCATGTCTGCTTCAATGCACTGTCAATAGTGTCGACGGAGATAACCCTGCGTGATACGTGAGGCAGGGTGATAAAAGGTCATGTAGGCTTTTCTTGTTTGCCAGAATGCTTGTGCTTAGAGCCCTGAGCTACTACATTGCTTGGACCACCCTGAAGCTACCATGTGGTGAAGAAGCCAAGTCATGTGCAGACATCATGTTATCAGCATACTGGTTGCCACTTTTGGTCTTTGAGTCACCCATTGAGACATGTGAGTGTAGAAGCCCCCAGTTAAGTAAGGGCTTGGCCATCAAGTCATTCCCACAACCTTTGAGTCCTCCCAGCTGAGGTTCCAGGCATCGTAGAGCAGAGATCAGCCACCCCTTGCTGTGCCCCGTCAAATCCCTGAACCACAGAATCTATGACCATAGTAAGTGATAGTTATTTCAAACCACTGAGTTTGGGCTTGTTTGTTTGTTACACACCAATAATAACCCAAACAGGGTATCATTTCATGTTTATAAGCAAAATTTCTAGACCTATGTGGAGGATAAAAATCAGTACAGTAAAGCATGTCTGAAAGGAGGGTCATAGCCATTGGTAGTCAGGAAGCACTGATAGCACTGGAGCAAGCAGTCTCCAATGGCACTTGGTTTAATATAAACCTTTATGCTCGAGAAAATCCACTTTAGGATAGGTCCAGAGGCAGGACTATACTGAAACATTTAAACTACATTATGCACTCATTCATTTCACGTTGAATGACATCGTGGTTTTACACAGGGCAATCTGGGTACTGCAAAGGACTGTTTGTTTGCAAGGTAAGCCCCTGTCCTATATAAAAAGTGCCTAAAGCTATTCCTGAAACCACCAACAGACGTTAGGACTTCTTTATTCTCTCTCATAGATTTTCAGTTAGATAATAACTTTGACTGCTTTCATATAATCATACATTAGGTGTAATCACTAAAAAAGACATAGTAAATAGTTTATAATTTCTAACTATTCTTTACCCTTTTATATTCAGGTATACTATTTTATCTACTTGTTAAGTAAAGTATATGGAACCACAGGCCAGGGCTTTATTTTTTTACATGAATAAGTTAAAGTAAAAATATGATTGCAGAGAAACTAAAAAATCCAGGACCCTCGATGCTGCTAATTCCCATGGGCCAAGGCACAAGGGATAACGTGATCAAAGATGAAAAGTCCCCTCTAGACTCTTCCATCCTGTGTGCCTTGAATGGAAACTAAAAAGTAATCACTGATTACCTCCCATGCACACCCAGCATAGATGGCAGTAACTGATAGCACACCAAGTATTAACTGAACACCCACTATGTGGTAGGTACTATAGTGGTTATGAAAGTCTAGGACTTATGAATTTTTCAGGGAGATGAACTGAGTACACAACACAATTAGAGAATCCTGACAACTCCACTCTTATAAAACACATTCTGAGTTCCAAGCCCCAGGGATAAAAAGAAGAATGAGACACAGCCCTTGCCCGTGTAGGGCTTACATTACAGTCTAAGAGACAGGTGCATAGTCAGATAAAATGTCATGTTATAATGAGACAAGTGCCATAGCAGAGATATGAACAAAGTGTCATGGGCTGGTGAGAACACAGGAGAAACACCAAGCTCGGGAGAGTGAAAAGAGCATTCACAGAGAAGTTGTCATGGAAATCTTGACTGAGGTTTCCAGACACACTAGATAAAAGGGACAAAGGGATAGAATTATAGGACAGGAGCCTGGTTTCTGGACATGGTGGTTTCTGTGTGGCTAAAGTGAGGGGGCTGCGCCCAACAAACTCTAGCAGTTCTGTGGCAAATGAACCTGAGTGGGGGGCAAAGTTTGGCCCTGCTCTTTTCTGCTATAGAAAAGAGCAGGAGACTTTGATGTCAGCTGTAGTCATCAAAGAAGTCTTCATGGAAGAGGTGGAACCTGATCTGGACCTTTGGAATGTGAGTAGGTTGAATAGGTTGATAAAAAAAGATGGTCAGCCTGGGAAGGGAAACGATATAGACAAAAGCAGAGGAGCAGATAACAGGTGGCACATGCTCAGAGCAGTGGCAGTCAGGAGGCTTGCTGAGCTGGAGAAAAAGGCAAGACATTCACAGAAGTAGGAGCCAACACTGGCTATTCCGGGAGCTGGTCATGGGAGCCAATGAGAATCACGATGAAATGACAAGCACCAATATTTCAAAAAGAGTCAAGATAATACAAAGTACCTTTGCTTAGTTTGCATTTCTTCCTTTAAAAATAATTATTTTTCTCAAAGAAGGAGGAGAAAATATGGTTGTCTAATGTCTACCAATTACTATGCTAAGACACATCACCAAGGATTACTTAGTTCCCAAAGCCTTCCAACAATGATGTAAATAGTATCCCTATACTTATGATGTGGAATTTGAGGAAATTCAGAGGTTAGCCAATCAGTCACAGGTCAAGGTTTTGGTCCAAATCTGTTTGACTTCAAAATCTGCATTTTGGGGAACAGTAAAGTGAAAGCTGAGAACAGAGGAGACAGAAACCAGACTCCATGATTTAGTCAAATCTAGGTCAAAGAGCCTTAGATAACTACTATTTTAAAATTCAACTTCTTAATAGTAAGCACAGAAAGGAAACAAACCACAGACAAACATTTTATCTTCTTCCATCTCCTGATGTTACTAAGATGAGCTACCCTGCTCAGCTACATGGTGAGGGAAGAGAGACAAGGACGAACCCAAGATGAGGAACTATTAGTCTGAGTTCAGCTCTGTGCTCCATACACTGCCTGGCCCAAGACATCCAGTGTTACTTGGTGTAGGCAATGTGGCAGAAGGGTTTGCCTCAGGGTGAGTCTATCTAGGAATATTAAATCTGAGGTGGCTGAGGCAACCAAAGCAGATCACTTGAGTAGGAAACCAGAAGACAGAATTGAATCCATTTCTCAAAGGTAGTGTGCTTGTCTAGTATTGTTCACCTGCAAGTTCTTAAGTAACACATGTTTCTCCTTCAGCTCTTCTACATACTTTCTACTATATTTACTTTAGGGGTCTCTGTATTTTAACCTTTCAGAAAACTTGGTAACCAGAAGCCAGACCTCCTTTCTGTAATTAAAAACCCAAACTGACTGTATCTGAACAATCAGATTTCAGACCAGGGTTAGGTACCTATCATAATGTCATTCTATTTGTTTTAAACTATCAACTTCCCTGGGACTAAGCCAGTCACCACTTTCATCTAACAAACACGTAAACTCTGTTTCCAAGGGAGTGGTCAGATGAAGTCATTATCCAAGGCAGATTCATATTTTCTCACAAATAGAATATTTATTCTATAAAATCTTGCATAAATATTCTTCTCATAAGAAATGGTACAAAGCCTACAGTTCCACTTGATCAATATTTGATTCATTATTTTACTGGAGAATGAAATAGACTTAATAGAAGATAATTATATTATTGGCTTTGAAGTTCTGAAGAAAGAGATCAGTATTACATTTGCTTCCTAATCCCCTGACTCTTCTAAGTTCTTTTCAAAAGATAATTGCCTGTAATTCAGAAAGCTCATGTGTTAATTTACTTAAGACCCTAGAAACACACATAAGACCCAAGGAAGACCTAGGAACACCATCTATAATCTTTTCCCTAACAGGATTATTGAAGACAGATGATTCTAAAGATGCTGTGCTAACATGATACAAAATATTTTTTTCAGTGGGCATACGTCTGCACAAAGTAGACATGAAATAATGCATTTCATAGTGTTGGTACTAAGCAAAGTGTGTTTTAGAATTTTTATTATAAAAGCAATACATGTTTGTGATTTTTTTAAAGCAAAGAGTTTATGATGAACACCAAAACACCCCTCCCTACCTTATCTCCCAGTGTACCCGAAACATTTTCTCCCAAAGTAACTGCTATAAAAGCTTGTATCCACATGTAAATATGTATTCTGGATTTTTCTTTTTATTGTCTTCTTCAAATTTTGTCTACTTAGCAATATATCTTTGATATATTTCCTGCAAAAAATACATTCATATCCTTATTTATAATATTTATATTATTATTATAAATAATTATAGTTATATTATATTAATATTATATTTATTAATATTATTTATAATGGTACCTAGACTTCCATTTTATGATTATACAACAGTTTACATCACTGGTACCCTATCAATGACATTTAAGTTATGAGATTTTCCTCTTATAATCCATATTGTAAGAAAGTTCTTGAAACTATATATATCCATATATCAGGAACCTGTTCTAAGATAAATTCCTACTAGTGGGATGGCTAGGTCAGAGGTTAATCTAGTTTTACTAGCTGGGTGATGTGCTTTATATTCATGAAGATAAAAGTATTAATTTCTACATGAGATTTATAGTAAAATATAGATTTATTTAAAATGGGACAGAGTTTATAATTAATGATTTTCCTTCAAAATAGGAGGGATCTTAACAATGGATCCTTTCTTTTCTCCTAAAACAATCCCTTCCTTCAACATCTCACAAAAAGTGTTGCCACGCACTATAGGACCCTGAATTTATTTTAAAGAGATACATTTTGAATGGCGCTTTATGTTTACATATATAACCAACTCCGGAAAATAAATTGCTGTCTGTTAAACAGTGTAGAAAAGGAATACGTTGTAAGAGTTAGTTATTTGGACCGTAACAAAGAATGAAATCTCGTTCCCAGCAGATGGAAACTGGCACTGCTAAATCAGACTGCTAGCTAGTACGGATTGACGATGGGAGCACAGCACATGCTAAGTAGCACTGCGCATATAGAACAGCAGACAGAAGTGTGTAGCTCCACCTGCTTAGACACTCAAAAGTCATTTCATGGTTTTTATAATCGAAGATAAATTTTCTCGGGACATGCCTGGTCATGCATGTATTAGTCGCGCTTCTCAGCCAAAATCAATTGCGCTTCAATACAAAATGGAAAGCCAAACCCTGCAGTAGGTCCATTTTTTCGCCTTGTTTTTCAGATCCTCATTTTCCTACTTCCCCATTCTCTAAGCACACACAGACTTTCTCTCTTCCCCTGTTTCTCTCTCTCCCTTTCACCCTCCCTATTAATGTAGGAATTTCTCTCAGAAAAGTTTCTAACTATATTATACATAGAGTTTTATGTATATATATATATAAATATACATAGGTACTCTTTAAATGTTAATATTTAATCACCCCTTCACGCTGGGGGCTTTGGTCTCACTTTCAGACTGCTAAATAGAAAGGTATAGGCAGCCTGTGATGGCTCCCTTGTCACTCTCAGTGGGCATGAGCAGTTGCTGGAGCTTGCAGTATCAGTTGCTAAGCAACCTGTTCATCTGCTGAGCCTGATATTTCAATTCGGCAGCAGTAAGTGTCTGTTATGTTACGGCCTTTCATGACTACCTTCATTACATAACATCTACAATTATAATAAAGGAATTCTAAATGTTGAGGGGTGTTTGGGTAACAAGAAAAATCAGTACACCTGTAGCACTGAGAGAATGTCAAATTAGGCTTTCTGCATATAAAAATGTATAAAATGATGACATATTTAACATTCAGTCCTTCCCGGCACAGCACTGACACAGCATCATGCCAGGGCTATTTACTCGATGATATCAAATCAAATCTTGTTGTCATTCTAGAAGTTTCTAATTGCTACTCTAATGAAGGTAAATCAGCAATGGCCTGGGAAAATAAGAACATCAATGTTCTGGATAAAATAAATGAGGCTAGTATGTCTAGCCAAGTATTTGTACAGATGACACTTCTTGAGAACAGACTTTTCTGGAACTACATTTAAGTTTGAAAAGCAGCAGCTATGTAAATATTTTAAGTTGCCAATCTTGCTAAAACACTTTCCTAAACAAAGTCTGAGATTCTATGACATTTATTCAAAATGATTTCAAATAGTCCACTTTTTATCTTTGAGGTCATTTTAGAAGAAATAATTATTGTAATAAGATTGCTCAAAGAGTAGTTTTGTTCAATTATCCACTGTGTCCAAGGTTCTGCATTTATGAACTATTAGTGTCCTAATTAGAATATAGGTTTGGATATTACAACCCCAAAACCACAAATAATGGTGTCTTAACAAAAGTAGAAAGTTATTTTCCTCCCACACACCAGTTTGGTATAAAAGCCCGAGGCAGACACAGTCCTTTCTGTTTTATGATTTGTTGTTTCTTGTTTGTTTCTGCTTTTGTGTTGTTGTTGTTTGTATTACTACCTTTAACTTTTTATCTCATAGTCTAAGATGCATTCTAGCCAGTCAGAAGGCTAAGGGAAGTGTGCATAGATTACTTTCCTTCAAGAGAACAGCAGGGAGGTTGCACTCATTATTTCTGCTTTTATCAGAATTGGACAGAACTGGTCACATTACTGCAAGGGAAACTGGGAAATGTGGTTGTTAATTGAGACGACATTTGTCTGTCCAGCTTGAACTCAGGGTGGCCATTATCAAGGAAAAATGAAGGCGTGTATGTTGGTGCACAACTAGCTGTGCCTGCCATAGGAAGAAACAAAAGCGATCCTCAGCAGGTAGGGAAAATAATAAAATTGACTTAAACTGTAAAAATAAAATTACTTTTACAAGCTACAACACCCTAGAAGTGGAAATGAGATGAAGGAAATAATTTAAAAATTCAAAAAGAAAAAAGTTCATTCTTCTACCTCACTTTTTTCAGAAATGGTCTAGGACCCTAAAGACAATAAGCCTAGAAATCCAACAATAGTTTGGGGGTGACAGAGATGTTAATTCTCTTGGTTATGGTGATGGTCTCACCTGTGAGTACATGTCAAAACTTAACCAATTGTACACTTTAAATATATGCAGTTTCCCATATGCCAATTATCCACAATAAAAATATTGGAAAAAGAAAAGCATAAAATGTGAACAAAAAGACATTAAAATAAATGTCATGGCTGTCATTAGAGAAAGAGATGCCAAGAGGGCTCAAGGTGATGCTCTCATCCATAAAGTTCTCCAGTGAAAAGAAAAACCAAAAATGTGACCCTTTGTTAATACAACAGAACAAAGTATACAGAAAAAAAAGGAGGAGGAGGACTTTAGCTGCAAAGGGATCATTGAGAACGCTTGAGTGAAACTGGATTGGTTCAGTAATTACATATATTCATGATCTCTCCTGAGTCATCAACATGAGAACCTACCAGAGTCAGATCAGGGTCAAGGTAATTGTGATGAAGTATAGGAAGAGCAGTCCTCACGGGGGAAAACGAAACACAGAACATGCTTTCTTTTGGAACAGGAGTCAGAACCTCCAGGAAGCAGACAATTGGCAAAAACAAGAGTCAAGCAAATGTGCTTTATTTTGCTGTGAGATAAATAGGAGGAAGAATAGCAGGAAGACCAAAATCTTCTGTTTACAGCAACTCCAGTGAGAAAGTGTGTTAGTAAAAGGTTGCAAACTTACTGATGATCCCTTTGCCTGTTATTTATACTTCCTACTCTTGGCCACTTACTAATTCTCATCTTTTCATACATTTATTCATTCAGACATTTTTGAGTACCGCCTTTTACATGCCAAACATTTTGCTAAGTGCTAGCAATAAAAAATAAATAAATAAATTCAAACCTAACAAATGCTCATCATATGGAAAAAGAGGTAGAAGTAAAACCTCTCCCATTCAGATCATCCATTTATTTCTGAAATTTTGCTATGCTGCTGTAAAACTATATATTTCCTATATATTTTAAGCAAGCACAGAAGAAATAAGTTGCAGAAGACTGTTTTTGTGGTTATTGTTGTTTTACTTTGTGTTTGTCCTAGAACCAGATTCCTTTTTTCTGTACATTATTGGGATTTTTTTTAGATGTGTATTTTAGAATATCAAATTGGGTGGGTTCGGCCTCTGCATATATTTGGCGTTCTCTTTCTCCATGGTATGGTAACATAAATAGAAGAAGACAGATTGAAGAGTGGGGAGGCATGCATAAATTTCAAAAGTAAAATGAAAGCTAAAATCTTTATATTAGAGTCAGGAGAACAGTCAGATTTTGTGTTAAGAAGGGTTCGTAACAAGTGTTTTATTTTACATTTCACATTATTGTTTTCCCTTTTGTTTTATTTTTCATCCTATATTAATAAACAGATCTGTAATATAACTATCATATTTGATGACTTGTCCATAACAGCACCACACTTTTCAAATATAAACCTATTTTTCTGTCTCAGGGGCTAAGAAATTTGTCCTCAGAAGGTGATGAACTGAGAGTTGACATTTTTTGCTTCTTAGTCCGGTAATACATTTTGGATCCACTACACTTGGATGAAAGAGGAACGTGTGGGCATCTGGAATGTGGTGTGTGGAATACAAGAATGTCTAAATGGCAATGGTGGCAACAGTGTCGATGACAACGGTCTTACATCATCCAGTCAATCTATAATAAGCCCAAGACTTCATAATGTTAATTAGCTAAATTAACTTCTGTAGAAAAGATGATTCATCATTTTCATTTGGGTATTTCCTTACCCTGGGTATATTTTGCAAGTCATCAAAATTTTTCTAATCTCTTTATGATCCATCATCCACTTGAAGCTTTCCAACACCTTTGCAACCTATCAGTTGAACACTTCATTTTCATTTTAATACTTCCATTGAATCAACAACACCTATTTAAAACAGTTTGGCTTTGCAGAGCATTCGCCTAGGCTGGAGAAGAGTCTCACACCCCGACAGCACTTTTCAGATTAAGTAAGGCAATTGAAATATATAGTAAATCACTGACTGCGCTTCCAAGAGAGACGGGAACTCTGATGTTCCCAGGCGCAGCCTTCCATTCTCCGTGATGAAAACATAACTGGAGTGCTCCCAGCTTTCTCCAAATTATCGGTGTCGCCATGAGGAAAACAAGGAGAAAACACACTTTTCAAAGACAAAAACAAGTCTTCACCCCATCTATCAAAACTTCATCTTAACTAATGAAATAAAATTTCCAAGGAACTTAAATATCAAGAAAAGTTAATCACACAAAAGGTCAACACAGCACTGATACTGTCACTTACAACTTTCCTAAAACCTAATGATTCTCTCAATCTGAAATAAGAGCTAAATCCTTCCCTCCCCTTGATCCAGCGCTATCATCCCCCAAAACGCCTGTGAATTTGTAAAAAAAAAAAAAAAAAAAATAGCACCTATGGTTACTGTTTTGCAAATTCTACCATCTTGAACACGTTATATATTGATTAATGTAGAGTCTTTTTCTACAAAGCTGCTGGGTTTCAAGTGTGTCGGAGCCTCTGTGAAGCGTTATCGTGGGCCCGCGGGGCAGCCTGGAACCGAATGGTGCAGGTGCTGCCCTCACACCTCCATCCCAGGCTCCCTCGGGAACTAATCTCAGCCACGGGGACTGTTAAATGTCGAGTTTATTTGAATTTTAATAGAGGACTCTGAAAGAAAGCCCTTCCGTTTAAAAGACAAACTAAAACAACAAATTTGGGTTTCTGTTTTAGAAATGTTTGCTGGATATAACCTCAATTAAATCACAGAGACACTTGCTTAATCTCTGAGGTATAGAAGAATATGTTAACTGAAATTATTTATGCTCTAGGAAAACAATGTGGTAAAATAATTGCCAAGAGTGTAGGTCATATTTTGGCAACTTCTGTGTTTCAGTGTTGTCATATCCCGCACTTTGTCAATCCACACAAATCACTAAAAACTCTATTGCTTTCTTCAACACATAACTGCCGTCTCATGAGTTGTACAGGTACTGGGGCTTCCACAGAGCACAAAACAGATATGGTGTTTGAGGCCATTTAAGGAATTGTCCAAAGACTAGGGGGAAGGAGCAGACTGCTTGGGGTAAAATGGTCAGAAAGAGGCCTGAACAAGTGATGTCAAAAGGAAATGTGGCTTAATTCATCAAATGAAATAAAATTGGTAATTACTGAATGGTTATTACCCCCAGATAAGGAAGTTTCTCCCTAAATCTTTCCCACCCTGTCCCTGCCTCAAAATTTTCACATATATGAGTTATAAATCACATAACAGATGTTTCTTAAGTACACAGAATGTGTCTTATTGGCAGCAACACTGCCAGTCAAGATTAAATTGAAGTCAATCAAGATTAAATAATAATAAATAATAATAATAACATCAAGAGCCATTAACCTACTGTACCAACAATTATCAAGCAAAATGGTTACATGTTGTATTACTGGACTAATAAACAGCATCACTTTTATGAAGCATTATATAATATAGCATAAAGATTAGAAATTGAAAGGCCTTTATAAGTCATTATCTAGGGTGGCGGCCTAGCAAATTTTGTGGTGTGTTCAATTACCCAGCAGAGGTGTTGTACACAACTCACTCTTAATTTACAGGTCCCAAGAACCAAAAACTTAAATGAGTTCTTTAGCCTTCTTTGGAGCTGATAGAGCAAGACAGACCATTTTTGGGTGTTTTTGTTTTTGTTTTGTTTTGTTTTTAGAATATTTTCTTCCTTGTGGAACTGGGGACAAAGCTGTCAAAATAGCAAGGGCTCCCTGCTGACAATTTTGTCTAGCTCTACAAACTAGGAAAGTTAAATTTGGAGACGCCTTTCTATCTCCATGGTCTACTAACTCTTTCTGAAGCTCAGGATCTTTCGAGGTAGCACAGGATGGCTGTTAAAGACTCACACCATCCCAGCAGAATGGCTGCTACCAGCAGTGGGTTGAATGAGATCAGAGATCTGGAGAAAACTGGTATGCGGGTCAGGTACAGGGGCTGATTTTACGCTTGTTGTCCTTCCTGGCATAATCATTATTAGTACCTTCTTTTGCTTTTCAAAGTTTCCTAGCTTGGAACATAAATTATATAGTTCCCTTATAAGTAAAAGAAAGAAGGCTATTGCCCATAGTTTCTATGACTAGGCCTCAATAGATCCACAAAACAGGATTTCAGGTATAAGAGCATACCCAAAAGATCTTTCCTCCACTGTATAATTTGCAGAGTAAAGCCTGATTTTGCATTTCCATGTGGGCAATTCAACTTTCTTGTGCACATACAGAAATGATGGTCATTTTCATATGCACCATTTGCAAGCACATCTTGGATCTTCAATACATTATTGTTCACTAGAGAATGCAAGCTCCTTGAGGGCAGGGACTTTGTGTGTTTTGTTTACTACTGTATCTCTGCTACCTGGAATAGCCATGGTCTAGGAAAGGTGCTCAATAAATACTTCTTGAATAAAAATTCAAGAAGTCAATGCTGTCCTTTGTACCTCTTCAAAGGACAATGTTATATGTGAATATACCATCAAAGGAAACTGCATTTCTTTTACATGCTTCTTACTCTTTTAACAACCAAATTGACCATGTTGCCATTTTAACTTCAAAAAATCAAGCGTTCTTTCTTCTGATCCTCCCCCCACCCACACTCCCTCACCATCTCTCTGGTAGGTCTTTGTCTAGAAACCATGAGATTTCTAAACAGTTAATTTACTGCAATAACATTATTTTTTTAATCACAAAATGTTACCTAGAACTAAATATGAAGATCATGGATTGTCTTTCTCCTTGCCTTTAATCACTTGTTCAAACCAGTGCCAAGAATGTTTTTCTGTATGGGGGAGAAATCTGGTAACCAAATAAAATATATTAGTGAGGTTCATTTACTTTTATTTACTAAGGCTCAGTTTTTTTTAATCTCTTCAAATAGCAAAGCTATAAATACCAAATGTAAACATCTTTCTTAAAAAAAAAAAAAAGGAAATTCAAATTGGATCAAAATGTATTTAGCTAGATGTTCGTGCCTCCTCGTCCTTCTTGAAAGTCTATATGCCATTCACTTTCTGCATTCATCCCATGCAATTCCTCTAAGGATGGTGCTTCTCAACAAGAGGAAGGTATTCTTTCATTCAGAATACCTTTCCTGACTTAAAAAAATAATATCTGGAGGATTACAAAAAGATCTAGTATAGGTCTTAAATACACATAACCATGGGTATTAACCAAAACTACAGGTCATGGTCAAGGTCAGCAGGGTCTGCCTTTTCACTGCATCCTTCCACTACAATTCTCCACCTAGAAATCTGGTTTATTTCTTTTCAGTCGTCTGGCCTCAAAAGACTGGAATGGAGACCAGCAGGATGCCAAGTATTTCAGTTTGGAATATTTAGTTTCCATGTAACAGAAACCTAGCTGGAGCAAGAAAATAAGATAAACTACTGAATTCTTAGAATCTAAGGAACATCAGAAACAGCCAAACTCTGGCAGGATTAGAGATATGTGAGGTCTCAGGAATACTTGAGACCAGGGAATCCCAATGGAGACTCAGGATGCTGACTCCATAACCCTGATTTGCTGCTTATTGGCTTCATTTGTCTTTCTCACTACCGAAAGGTTACGTCTGCATGGAAAGGAAACATGACGTCATTGTCAAGGAAATGGGTTATTCTGACTAGATCCAAGTCATTCACACACACACACACCCCTGTGATTTGATATCTCAGTAAATCGACTCAATATGGACAGCAGACTATGGTGAGTGTAAAGCTGTAGTTGGTAAAGAAGTAATTAGTTAAGATAAGAGGGTGTTTGGTATTTTGTAGGTTGCAGTGACCTTGTTTAGGTCCCTACTTTAAAACCACTTATTGTGGTTTTAGAGTGACTTTGTCTGATGCTGATATTCTTTCTCTGAGATGATTTATGTCCAACAAGAGAATGAAATGGGCTGGCTGTGATAGTCAGATCAGCTTGTAATAAAGCAAAGTTTAGCTGTGCAAATATTGGGGATAAATACCATGATACCAAGCTCTGTGTGTCCCGTGATCAAATGTGAAGAAGGGGTTACTGAATGCATTGAGGGTCCAGCTAAGATCAATCAGGCCATATAAATTGGTGGTAAACTCCAAGCAATGATGATGGAGCCGGGGGTGTCAAACTCATTTTCACCGGGGGCCACATCAGCCTCACAGTTGCCTTCACAGGGCTGAATGTAATTTCAACTCCTTGACAGTTAAGGAGTAGCAACATTTATACAGTCCTAAAATTATTTCGTCATGTCTGCATTGTAGACATTATCATGACACAGTGCTGGATGATGGTAACTTAGCCACCGGTTTAAAATGAAAAGATAGTGTTGACATTCTAATATTTTAAATGTTTAGACAAGGTTGACTCCTTTCACTGTCTCTTCTGAAACTGTCCCTGAGGCATTACATTTTAGGGACAAATCTGCTATTTCTTTTTTGACCCAGTGTGCCAAAAATCCTATGCTACCATTTCCATGTTTTAATCTATAAGATTATAATCTTATTTTACAGATTTAATGAGATTCATAGAATTGCAGAAATGTTCAAATATATAAGAACCCAAATTCCAAATAATTTTATATTAAATCCATCATATGAGTTTACATGATTAAGTATTGTACAGTGTCCTCAACCCTGAACTCTGGGCTGGGAAAGAAGAAATATATGAAGATTATAATAACATAACTTGACATGGGTATATTTAATTGACATTAAGTTAGACTTCCTATGTCCTTTATCAAATACCACTATGCTTATGCTAATCTGCAATAGGAGACATTAAATCAGGCAAGTTTTCTGCTTTGCTGGTGGCTAGAGATATATATCAGGTCTTAAATCACACATACATTAGCTGATTTGTTTATTTTCCTACCTCTAAACCAGAATATAGACGTTGTATAGTAATTGACATTATTCAAATATAAAAACCTAGTTTATTACTGAGAATTCAGCCCAGTAGAGATTTAAAAACTTGCTCGATCATAAATTCTAAGTTGATTCCTGTTTTGCTTTTCAAATCCCTAAATCTGGTGAGCAGACTCTCCTGGGGAGAAATGGAGCTTTGAAAATTCGAACAAAATATTTAGACTTTGGTAGGTAAATAAGGATCTAATTTTTTCAATAATCCAAAGAGTTTTATTAATTTCTGTTTTAGAAAACAGAACCTACCTAACATCAAAGAAGAAGTCCCGTTACAATTTTGGTGTGGTATTTTCTGTTTGTGTCTCACGGCAGAGTTGACCGTTAAATAAAGTAATAATGACCAATTACTAAGATGAAGTGTTTGGTTTATGAACAAAGCATTAAAAATCAGTTATAACTTCAAATTTTCCTCATCAGAAAGCTTGAGGTCTCAAATGTAGTATGACTAACATTTCCTAAGTCTGTAAGGCCTCATCTGAAGACTATAGATTTGGTGAGTTTGCTTTATTTCAGATGGATCCCAGGGCACAGCCAAATCAAAGGATTAAGATCTCTCCTATCCTGACTTATCCTCTAAATAAAAATAGTTTTGCCACACTGTCAATATCTTTGCCAATCTTGTAAATTGAAGACTATTGTGACCTTTCCTTGCATTTTTCTTTCTTAAAATTCCTTCTTACTTTCATTTTAGTTCAGTGTTAACTTAAGCTAACCAGATTAAATTCATGGGGGTCTGAGAGAGGTAATTTTAATTAACCGTTCCAAGGAAAGGAACTATGACTGTGCGGAGATTTCTGCATGACTCACCTAGGTCATTGTCTCCGTGCACAGCAGCCCAAGATGTAGAAATAATTGTCCTGCTTTCGGAGCAATGGTTTAAAAAATTACTTACATTAGTTGAATAGAATATTGCCTTGAAAGGCACAGATGTATAAAAAAAATAGGACTTAGGAAAGGAGAGACTTTGTTTGAAAGGATTATTGCAATCGGGAGGATGCTCTAACTGTAATATCTGCAAGCCTCTCAATGTAAGACAGAAAGGGGTTTTCTTTTATAGGACAAGTAAACAAGGCTAGAGAAAGCCGGAAGTAGGCCCAGGTGAAGAAGTGGAAGTGACAGAGATAGGACAGTAGATCAGAGAACGTTTTATTCCACGGTCAGCCTGTTCTCAGAAGGGCCTGTGAAGGAGTGGGTGTCTGCTGAAAAGTTTAGCAGTTTTGGGGAAGGAGAGAAGCCTAACTGAAGTTGGATCAAGTCAAATTAATGAACATTTTGCTCCAACTGATTAATGGGGACAAGCCAGTTTAGCTAATCATTTATGAGGCAGCAGTGGGAATTTGGAGTAAGCTAGGGAGGTATCCCCGAGTCTTATCTAAGCCGTATAGGAAAAGGGCAGTTTTTGCAATAAGCTGTCTCGCAGAATATAAAAGAGTGAGGGGACTTCTTAACCATAGCTCTTCTTTGGGATCCCAGGTTGTTGGTGTGGTTGAACAATCAGGGTTTTAGTTTTTCCTCTATTATATGTGATGCAACACAAATTTCACAGAAGCTTCTGCTCTGTGATAGGCAGAATTCCAAGATGGCCCTCAAGATCCCTGCTCGTTGGTGCACACATTCTGCACAAACCCCTCCCCTGAAGAATGGGTAGGACTGCTAACATGATGGGGCATCCTAACCATGGTTCTGTTACTTTACAAGGCAAAAGATTTTGCAGATGTGGATAAGCTCCACAATCAGCCTCTTTCCTCCATCAGAAAGAATGCACGAAACCTTTCTATTCATTATAATTTAACATGAACCTGCCCCAAAGGGCATCCCTATCCATCTGCCTGCTCTGCAGAGCCTAGACAACACAATACAGATACTCATCTAGTGCTATAGGAGAAGAAATCGCAACTGGAAGGTTGAGAACAGAATGAACTCTTTACCTTCACTCAGCAGTGAAAAGTCCTACTGTGACTCAGGCAAAAAAATGACTGAGATATGTTTAAGTTCGTGAGCACAGAGTCACCAAGATAAAGGGAAGATAAAAGGAGCCTGCTGAGTGGGGTGCTGCCAAATAAGTGTGGGTTCAAAACCTTCTTCTCAAGCTGAGTGCCTCTGAACTTCTCTGTGCTTCCCTTTCCTTGTGGGCAAAGTAGGAACAACACCACTATAACCCTTTATGAAGCTATAAGAAATAAATGAGATATTCTATTTCCATATATAATATCTATATTGCTTAACTACCACTATAAAGATGTGATAAAGAATTTTAGTTTTGTTATTGTGGTTTGTATTAAATCTTTTGTCTTCGTTTGAAGGTACCCTTAGTTTAAACTTTTTTATGCACTGTTACTGTTCTTGCTTGTGGTGGTACTGACTATTTTGATTGGTTACTTTTAAATTTTGCTTGGTTTTACTTATTTGCTACCATTTTTGTTTTATAATTCCAGGAGAGGTATGAAGAAAGAGATTTTAGAGAGTTAGAGGTTTATTTTCCAAACCCGTTCACTCAAAATGCTGTTTTATTCAAGAAAAAAAGAGGGCACCCTTTGTTGAGAGGGAATAATGAGGCGATAAAAGAATTTGTCAGGTTGCTGAGGGGACTCACATTCTGAGGTAAAAAATAGAACAAGTCTTACATTAGAGCAGAATAGATTGGGGTAATTTGAATGCCTTGTTTGTTAGGGCAAAGTAGACATAATTGCTCTTATAACTCCACTTTTGATTGACTTAAAAATAAAAAGGCAAGAAAAAAAAAGAAAGTTTGATTATTTCCCCATAAAGACTGGAAAATATACACTTTTAATTTCTATTCAGTTGGCTAATAAGGCTGCTCTTTTTTCCTCAGGGGGCAGTAACCCAGGGAAGCCTTCTCAAGTGAGTTTGCAGGTTCCAATTTGGCTTCCATTGGCTATAGTCGCTTTGCAGCTCAATTAGAAAAGTTATCTGTCCACTCAATTTTTCAAATGAACATGGGAACAATTGCATAAATATTAAATTCTAGAAAAATAATTGGATTCCATATTAGGTATTAAATACCCGGCTGCTTCTTCCTCCACCACCCAAAACCTAGGAAACTCCTCTTATTGAAAGGTAGATCTATATGGTCTTGAAACAGACACTGAAATTCAGTTTTTGCTGTAGGATTCTCCCTTAATTAATCAAAAACTTAAACAACTTAATGCAAAACAAAGTTTGGGGATTAAAAATGGTCAACATCCTATGTGTTCTTTGGATAACCCAAGTATATGAGGAAAAATAAACCAGACAGACAAAAAGGAGGAAGGAAAGAAGGAACGGTTCCCTGGGAATTCTCCTGTTTTAGCTCTGCAGCACCCTCACTCCTCCTAATAAAGAAAACCTTTTCAGGGTGTAACCTGAGAGAGTACTTGTGACATCATACTCCCCATTTGCACTCAGGATGAATCTACAGTTCTACAGCTGTGATTAGAAAATGGGAGTCCAACATTACTTCACTACCGATGGAAATATTTATGGGCTTTGCTGTCAGAGCCCATTTGTATGTGCGTGACATTATGTAAAATATTCTGGCCACAGAGGCTCCGATCAAGGCATTTCATTCCAGTATATTCTTGCTACAGATGACATATGGGTATAGGCAGGCAGGATAATTTATTGAGGATGACAAAACCCAGATCACAACTTGTAATGCCCAAGTTTATTGTCTGTGCAGGCACCTTCAGTCATTATTATGCAATTTCAGAGCCCTTTCTAATTGACGTGCAGATTAAAATCCTGGTGGAAATGATTCATCATTTTACTGAGCCAGATTTCTATTTTGTTTTTCTTTTCTTTCTTTTTCCTCACTCCAGTTCTTCAGTTTCTACCTACCTATATTTTATTACATTCCCCACTGCTATCAACTAAGGCTCCTACTTTATTTTTCAGCCATTTCATTAATTTGATGTTTACTCCTTATTCAGATTCCCTAATAAAAATGCTAATTATGATCATATCTAACAGTGATTGCTGAGGCACCCCACCAGCAACTTCCTACCTCCAACTGGACCTACTCACATTTATCATCAGGGTTTACTCTGTCAGACAGATTGCAATATTCCCAACTGCTCTCCTTCAAGCCTGCTAACCCCAGTGTGGGAAATAAATCCAATTCACAAGATACTCTATCAATTATTCTAGCAAACCTCAGAGGCAGAGCCACATTCTGTCTATTTACTAATGTAACACCACTGGGAAATAACGAAACATGAAAATGAAATCAAATTTAGTCTTACCTGTTCTCACAATCATTCTACTTATTGCTCCTATACGTACCAATTTTTCTATAGTCATTTCTCCTAATATGAAGTTCACATGATTACCTATCTTTTATAAAGCTGTAAATAGCAATTTTATGCTACAGGGAATTCTTGCCTTTTTTAATTTCCAAAATTGATTTGTACGATGTGTTAAAACATGGATCTGCTCTTTTGACTCTATTTTAACATTCTTGAGGCTTTCTTGTTACTTATCTAAAAGTTATTTTGACAAATTCTGTCCTACTCTAAAATAATTTTTAAAATGTTTTTGCTAATTGGCTTAATGAGCACAGCCCATATACTTTTACAAAGTCATGTTCATTACACTATCAGCCTTATTTATTAGAAACTTCTTTCAAATTTTACTTTGGACATTTAGATATTATTTTACCCATTTAATTTAAAAAAATATATTCTATTTTTGCATATGTCAATCCTGATAAAGAATTCACTGTGCCACAAAGGAAAGATAAGCTGTGGAAGAAAATTCTAATATAATTAGCTTACTCAAATAATGAGAGGTCTCTGTGGACAACTCCTTGTTGAAATCAAAGTATCTCTGCTTTTCTTACAATGTTCAGAAATACTGCACCATTTCTTCTAACTTTCCTTATTCCCCTCTCATTACCCAGAGAACAATCACTCTTCTCTAGCCCTACCAACCTGCCAATAGGTTTGTTCACTCTGAGTGTCGGTTTGAACCGCACCAGCTCTGTTCACACAACAGAGTCTTCAGCTGGGCTGCCATCAAAATGATTTGTTCGACCCACAGCAATAAATGAAATAGAAGATGATGCAACCAGAAGCTCAGAAGCAGTTCTGCTTTCCCCCACAAAGCTCTGTCTCCTTTCACTTAAGTGTTGAGGAACTAGTTCTCATCCAGTACCAACCATTTTCAATTTGCAAGACTTCTTGTCACCACAGCATGGCTAAATAACAGCAGACCCCCAACGATGCAGTTCAAATTTTAGTTACCCTGTCATAATCACTGTGAATAATTGCAGAAAGTACAAACTTGCAGCTAGCAATGAGGTCCACATATCACCAGGTAAATAAATTTGTTTCATGATCAGTGACCAATCAAATCACTTCTTTCAAAGTCTGTCAGTGATCGGTCCCTGTATGTCTCCATTCAGTTCACATGTAGGAAAGCATGTACTTATGCTGCAAACTTGTCACTCAGTTTTAAATCCATGTGGCTTATTAGAAAAATGGCTCATTGAAGAGGGAATTGGCCAACAGAGATGAAAGTAAAGAAACCCAAAGAAAAGGCCAAAAGTGAAAACACTGGGAGAGATGGTGGATGGAATTCAAATGGAGTCATGGCTGACTGCGGGAGTGTTGACACTGCCACCCTTGGGAGGACTCTAGGAATACAGCCAGGAAACACAGTGGAGGCGAAGCAGCGGAGATCTATGAAGAAAGCCGTTGCAAGGACATGGATGACGATGTCCCAAAGGCAGCGATGCTGGGTAAAACTTCTTCCGAAGGAAATTCTTGGAGGTATTTCACAACATTGAAAGGGAAAGAGATACAATGCAGGAGTAACACCTGGCCAATGCTTGGAAAGACGCTCACTTCTCATCATAAGTTATATGACCCCAATGAGGCAATCACTGCTCAAACTACCCTTGAATGTTTTTTACAAATAGATGAAACACTTGTTCAATTATTCATGGTTCTAATATTTGAATATCAGCATGTTAAATAAATATCAGCACAGTATTTAAAAACACTTCCCCATATACTTAAAACCAAAAGTGAGAGAGTTTTCAGTGTTTGGCAGCAATTTCTAATGGTTGCAAAGCAATCATACACTTCCCATTATTATTAAGGTCGCTGTGCGTGGCTTCGGCTTGCACAGCCATCTACTGTGCAAAGCAAGGACTACCTGCAATAACAATTTAAAAAATTTATTTTAACCAAAGAGCTAAAATAAAACCTCTGTGGCTTTCCCCTAGAGGTTTATTTCCAAACTGGGGAGCGAAAAAAGAGGATTACTCATTCATTCAGCTTTAATTGCACTGTCCCTGTGGATATTCGATTTTAATACTTCAGTGTAATACATTTCCAGTTTAATTACCCACTTTTCCCCCTAAAGCTTAATCTAAATTCTGTGCAGGTTCTGATCGTCTTCCTTCCTGTACAGAACTCAAGTAGCTTACACTTCTGGTAACAAAGTTGTGTATTGTTCGCACATGAGTGCAGATGTCTACATCACCCTGGAAACCAAAGACGCGATTCTAAAAGGAGCTCTCGAGGGCTTACAATTGACTGAGTTCCATTGGATGCTGGTGCAGAGTTGTGCCAAGAAAGCTCTGTGTACACTGGTTTGAACCTCGCCACGGCTGTGGAAAGACTGGAAGAACTTTAGCTGACTTGCGGGGAAGAAAGAGCTCAGTGGGAGTTGATGGAATCTTTTTCTCAAATTCGCAGATTGTCTCAATTAAACTTGCCACTCAAAGTATGAACACAGATTGTCTTTTGTTTATTCAGAGACTCATAATGGCCCCAAAGAGCAACTGATTGCCAAAGGGACAGAGTGACTAGAACAGAACAAGAAGTTCCTATCCTGCAATACCTTTTATTCCGAAGAATGTTATTTAGAACCCCAAATACTTTTGCTCCTACTGTCAGCTTTCTATGTGCTGAACATGCCAGTTCACACAACCTATTTAATTCCAAGTGTAGCTTAACTCTCATGCTAATCATTACATAGAAGTAACGCTTTATTTTTCTAAAGATGATTTATTCAATGAGCTCACTACAGGGAATGGAGACAGAAAACAGGAAGAGAATAAAAAGTCTACAGAAACTGTCTTAAACTTGCATTATTTTAATTAGGAAACCCAGATACATGAGAAAAAATATCACTTGTAATTCCCTTGTAACTCTCCTGCCTGTGGATAACTGTGTTTACTGTTCTGATGCATATTCTGTAAGATTTACTCCTGTACCAAGACACATGTGTGGCTGTGTGAATGTTAATTTTGAACAAAAGTATGATTATATTATGGATTTTGTTTTGAAACCTACTTTTTCCACAACATGTTACAGATATTATTGTAAGAAACATATATCTACATTATAATTGTTAATGGGTTTATGAATATAAGTGAAGAACAGCTTGGCAATCAAACTTTATTTCAGGTGTCGAGACTGTTTCCTTCTTTTTGTATTATAAATACACATATGTATGTCATTGGATATCTATCTTCACGTATTTGTTTCTCGTGGATAAAATTCTAGAATTAAAATGTTAAGTCATTGAGAATGCCATGGTTCTCATATATAGGTTTACAAAATGCCTTCTAGAAAAGTTGTATATTATCTTGCATTCCAACTGCACCATATATCCAGTTCCCCGATTTCCTGTCAACGTATTTAGTAAACTTTGCAAACTTGTTAATCGGACAGGAAATACTGGCAGCACCTTCATTTTCCATTGTATTCTCTCACTGCTGCTGAGACTAAACAGTTGCCATGTTTCCTGTCTTTTGCCCATTTTGCTATCAGAACTTTGACTTTTTTTAAATCTTCCCTCCAAAATATGTTTATTGATTTCATAGAGAGGAGGGAATGGGGGAGAGAGGAGGGGGAGAAAGAGAGAAAGAGAGAGAGAGAGAGAGACACATCGTTTGGTTGCCTCTGGCACTCTCTCCAACCAGGGATCAAACACACAACCTTTTGGTGTACAGAATGGCACTTCAACCAACTGAGCCACCTGACCAGGGCAGAAGTTTGACTTTTTTATTAATTGATATCTTTATATTAAAAACGGTAACACCTGTATACTACAAGGGCTTTTCCTGTTTGTATTTTAATGTGGGGGGCATTATTAATTTTGTAATATAATTATATTTATTTCACAAAATCTTTCACTCTTTTTAAAAAATAGTTTGCACATCTGGTGTCACGCTGAGAATGGCCTTCTCTACTTCAGGGTACGTATTTATGTAAAACTACCTACATATTTATGTAAATTTATATGGTTTCACTTTAATATTTTATAATATTTTGTTTTTACACAAAATTATATATCTTTTCATTTAAATATTACCACCTATTAATGCCATACAATTAACTTTTTATTTTAGACATTCTATTTTTTTAGTTCTAGGATTTCCATTTGCTTCTTTTTAGACTTTCCATATCTCTCCTGAAGTTTTCTAATTTCTTCTCATTATGCCCATCATTTTTCTGTAGATTCATTAGCATATTAATCATAGCTATTTTAATGTCCCTGTCTGCTAACCTTGCCTGGGTGATCTATTGTTCTGTTTCCATTAACCATATTTTTTCTTGAATATGAATTATGTTTTTTGTTTCTCCTTATGTCTAGAATTACTTTATTGTATAATAAACCTTATAGATAATATATTGCAGAGTTTTTAAGTTCCTGTTTTCTTGAGGGTCTTTTTTTTTTTTTGATTTCCAGTTAAATGAGACTGAACTAGTACAGTAAGTCCTCAGCGTCATAGATAGGTTTTGGAAACTGTGGCTTTAAACAAAACGAGGTATAACAAAGCCAGTTTTACCACAGGCTAATTGATATAAACAAGAGTTAAGTTCCTACAGCATATTTCTGGTCACAAAATCATCACCAAACATTTACATCAAGACTCAGAACACTTCTAATAGTAAACATTTAAATAAATGAGCTATATATACATTTTAAAAAGATTAATAAACACAAGTAAAATTATTTTGCAACCCATTTTTTCAAATTCATGGTCTCAGGTGGCCAGACCCCATCCTGGCAGCTCAGGGCACTAGGTTCAACGCAGCCCTGGACAGAAGGTTCTGATATGGAAGCGCAAACCCACACCCACACCCAACCCACACTGATGCGGACTGGGCAATTTCAACACCCCAGCCAGTTCACCTCAGTGCACATCTTGGGATGTGTGGGAAACCAGAGTCCTGGAGGAAACCCATGCAGACACAGGGAGAACATGCAAACTCCATACAGTGGCCTGGCTGCAATCAGTTTTTTGTTTTTTCTCATCAATATTATAATGAAACAGTATTGAATGAAATAATGTTATTTCAGGACCTGTTGTATTATCTAATAAAATATGTTTATTTAGGTTTGTTTTTGAGCTGTTCCATCCTGTTCATCTATTTGCCCTTGAAACAAAACTCTGTTTCTTCCTCTGAAGAGTGTTGAGTTTTATTCTAGTCAGGGATTAAACTAAAGGAGAATGGTCTCGACTGTGTGGAGGAGTGCTTTCAGGCCTTGTTAAAGCAGACCCCTTTCAGTTTGGCCCTTACTCCCAAGACACGTTTCTTACTAAGCTATGGCCCTCTAGTTTCCATGGAAAGTTCGAGATGTTTGCTAAATACCATTAAATTTGTGGGAATTAGATTCCCAAGTCTATCTCCCGGGCATCCAGGTACCTACTGAAATCTCAATGCAACTTTTACTTTTTTTTTTTTTTTTTTTTTTTAAGTGTTCTAGCTGCTGTTCTTTTCTGGGAGTAACTTAGAAGCTTGTTCCACACTTTTGCAGTTCTGGAGTCTGCCAAGAATTTGAGAAGAGTTTGTATGAAGATTTTGGGGCTCCCCCTTGTGTTTCTCTTTTCTGGGATATTTTCCCTCAGTATCTAACAAAGTGGCCACACCTACCTGCAAGGAAGCATGGGAGCTGTAGTCCTTATTGCAGGTGCCATGTACTCAGCTAAGTTGGTGGTCATCTTTCTATTTTAATTATATTTTATCATTTATATCTCTATCAAGGGGAAAAATAAACTATGTTTATTGATATCTACATGCACACTGAAAAGATTAGTATACTTTTATTTCTTCCCATCTCCAAGTTTTTGTTGAAATATCTTTAAAAAAATCCAGATTACCATTATTATTTTTTGAATACTATGTATCTTCTAATTCAATAAATTATATTTTAAATTTAAATTATATTAATATTAAGCTATATTTCGCCCTTTTCTAATTTTTAATTAAAATTTATTTTTGTGTAATCATTTCAGGAGAGGTAGGCAGATAAAATACTTTTTGAGCTGTTACTTGTCTGCAAATGTCTTTCTGGTTCTTGCAATAAACAATGGCATTTTAGGAAATATAGTTTTCTCTGCCATAAGTCTCTTGGCATTTCTTCCTCATCTTCTAGCATTTACTTTTGTAGAAGGGAACTATGTGAACTGGTTTTCTTTTTGTTTGTAAGTTTTTCTGACTAGATTCCTGAAGGACTTCTCCCTCTAGTTTTGATAGTGAATTTAATAGAATATGTCTCTTCTCATTTATTTTTCTTGATATGTTCTGAACCCTTCATTATGAAGAACCAATCTTTTTTTAAAATCTCAGATATATATGTATATATGTGTATGTGTATATATATGTATATATATATAAAATTTTAGTTTTCTTTTGGCTTAATAGTTTCTGGGGCATTTTCTCCATTTGTGGTAGTGTTTTCCCAAGTCTCCATACCATTAAAATCACTTCATGTTCTTATTTTGAAATACAGATAAACCTAAGTCCAATCCCCAGTGTATGGATCCAGCATCCCTGCGGAGGGCA
Organism: Desmodus rotundus; assembly: GCF_022682495.2. NCBI lineage: Eukaryota > Metazoa > Chordata > Mammalia > Chiroptera > Phyllostomidae > Desmodus > Desmodus rotundus. The sequence continues at coordinate 28,728,164 of NC_071397.1, forward strand.
CACCAAACACAGCATTTTAAATGTGTCCATGTGGCTATAATACTCATGAGCATTTGGGAAGCATTTAATGCATTTCTATTATGTCTATATTTGGTTTTCTAGATCTATCACCCATGTCATTTACAACCTATTACTTTTTCTTCCTGTGTGTTCTGATCATTTCTTGGTCTGCTCTTCTAGCTCACTGGTCTAGTGTTCTGCTAATTTACTGCTCAATGACTAGATTGTTTTTTCAAATTCAGTCATCCTAAGTTACCTGAAATAAAGCATTTCTAGTTTATGAGTCTTCTGTTTATGTAACTGCAATACTATCTTGAATCTTGTTAAGCAGACATATCAGATTATTTTTAAACCTTGTCATTTTACTTGAAGCAGTCAGTTAAACAGGGGCCATTTTGTCTGATGTGCCTCCTGTCTTTGAACTATTGAATCATTTCACATATAAGGCAATTTTGTTGTATTTACAAATTCATAGAGAGGTGGACTGCCCCACTGTTGGAAATGGTATGCCCATGTGTTTACAGAGACAAAAGTGGGAAAGAGAAACATTGATATATTCTGTAGTTGGGGGCTGCATAGCATGTACAGTAATTATTCAGTGAAACAGCTCACCTTCACTTGGAATGGGTCCCCTTTGAGAAGGAAGGCTACACTCCCAAATAGCTTAGAGATGCCCACAAATATTATCAATAAAAAAAAAAAGATTTCCTTCACAACTAACCCTTGTTGGGAATGGAAGGAAGAGTGGTAGGAGCAAAACTTCTCAATGTATGCATTTTTATATTATTTTGATTCTGAAAATATGGAAGTATTATTCATTTAAAAAATGACTGAAGTGGGGCAGCCCCAGGAAAAGTATTTTCTCAAAACAAGTAACAGAACTGAGTGGCAACTCGATTTTGGTTTGAGATTTTTGAACTGAAAGTCTGCTCTTACATACGGGTTTCTGAAATTCCTTTGGGATTTCTCTCTAACGTGTCAGCTCATTAGTAGAGTGACTGTGTCCACTGGTCCTTGCACTGCTCTATTAAGAAGCCATTCAGGTTTCATAAAAGCAACAAGGTTAGTCAAAGGAAATTCAGAGAATGTGATCAATATACTGAGAACGTAACAAGTGTACCAGTTTCTGGACCCATGTTTCCTAAAGAAAGACCTTTAATATATATGTTTTATTATTACCCATTCCAAGTTTAACACATCATGATGGAATTTTCAAATAGTCATACACATTCTTGAAAAACAGCCTTCTCCAGATGGTAGAGTCCTATCTTGGTCCAATCTGTATAAATTAAAGGCATATTGATCTTAAAACAGTAGTACAGTAAGTAATTGAAGCTTTCCCCTGCACTGCCACCGGCATTGTTAGACGCTCTGTCTTCATAAGGCTCTCCCCTGCAAGCACTTAAGACAGTCGAGCCCATTAGCTCTTTATGGAGATCAATTCTGTCAACTTATTGACAGGCTTCTTCAAGCACAGATCTTTCTTGCTTCTGAGTACTCGCTCTGGCATAGTCATGACAAAATGCACCATATTAGGCAAACACTCATTTATAGTTGCTATAAACACCTGCCTACAAGGTGAATGCAGGGGCCAAAATGGCATGGTTTTCTCACCGCCTCATATTCTTTTGCTATACACACTAGTCTGATGTCAAAAAAACGAGTATTCACTGGAGAAATGGCCGGGCCTGGATTCACTGGTATTATTAACTGCCTTACTACCAACAACACTAACACTTTTCTCCCGACAAATTAAAAATACTCCTCATTTTATAAAAGTCTCAAAAGATAATATTTTAAACAAAAAGATTGAAATGTGGGCATTAAAATCCTGCAAGAAAAGTACCCAGTTATGACTCTTCCTTGTGAAAATATTTGCAAATTTAAGTGAAATCACTTACAGTGAAAATAATAGGAGTATATTTATGAATACAAAGTATGAGCATTATTTTACATTATTTATCATAAAACAAAAATAGTTGTTTTGGTGATGGATGTTTTCTTGAGATGATTTTTTTTTTTTAAATGAAGAGCACAGGGCTGGAAATAAGGAGACCAAAACATACCGCCCAACCAGGTATCTGGTGCACAGAGACTAAGTGAATGTTCACTGAATCCAAAGAAGAGTAATCAGGTTCTGAGTCTGTACTCACCACTTCGGGATCTTGGATACTTTGCTTCTCTATCACGCAGCTTTCTCAGCTAATGCAATAGTACATCCCTCACAGAATACCATGTTACACTGTATACAAATGTTTGAATTGTTTAAAAGGAACACATTATCACAACATTTTAATACACTTCACTTAGAATTTACTGTCGTATTTTAAGATGTCAGAACCATGTTGGCACAAGCCCAATGTTCAGCTATTTGCTTAAATTTACATGCTTTGTGTGGACAAAACATTAACATAATTGATAAGATTCCACCATTTGGCACTATATAGACAGACTAAAAACAAGCTGAATTCTGCAGTTTTCTGTTTATCCCAACGATATCAAGCTCCAGGCATCGAAGGACTTTCACATGTTGGTCCAGCCTCCCAGCGCCTGAGCAGAGTACTAGAAGTCAGAAGGAAGCTAGTGTTCCTGTTGGGTTTAGCTGTCCCTGGGACAGGTTCTTTGCATTTCACACAGGAAGCTGAGTCTCCCCTCATTTAGTGCACCCACTGCTGCAATCTACCCTGAGCCCCAGATTTTTGCTTTTGATGGGGGCCCTGATATCCTGCCTAGTTCTTGCAAATATCCTCGTTGAGAAACTGAGACTCAATTTTCTCTACTCACTTCCTCCTGGTCTCCAGTCATGCCTAGGCACTAGCTGGAGACCTGATTCAGCCTAACCTGACAGCTACAGCACCACCTACCCGCCAGACCACTCATTAACTGATCCAATAATCATCCCCAACTCACCCTCAGTTGTTCAGGCCTAGTTCACTGATAAAACTGACACAGTTAGAAGAGAACTTTCAGATCCCCACCAGCATCTATACCTACAAGGTCAACCGTATTGCCTACTACTAGAGATGAATGGTCCCTACCTGCATTCATGTAAAACCAGGCCATTCCCGTGAACACTGGATTCCTTTTTTTCTTTCTTATTCAAGGACATTGGTCTAGCAATTCTCTGCTATTTCTTCTACATCACAACAATTTCTTTGCTAGTTTATTAGCAAAAATGCAGTTATTTCTCCCATACTAAAAAAAAAAAAAATCTTCCCTTTACCTACTGCCAAGTAGCACTAGATTACCTTGCTTTCCTAGAGCAAAATCCCTTGAAAGTATGGTCAACACTGTCTCAAATTGCCCTGTTTTCATTCTCTCTTAAACACCTGCCAACGTGTCTTTTATGCCAAACTTCACCAAAGCTGCTCTCATCTGCGTCACCTATAACATTGCCAATGATCATTTTTCAATTCTCATCCCCCTTGGCCTCTGAGCCATATGCAACATGGGTGAGCATTCGTCCTCCTTGATACACTTGGCAAGTCTACTTTTGCAGGGGCAGAGTCATCAGTCATCTGGGATGACAGAATCCAGGAAATCCCTTGGCATTGCCTTCAAAATACATCCAGGCTCTGACCATACCCACAGTGTCTATTGCTGATACCCAGCTGCAGCCAGCATCCCTCCTTCTCAGATTACTGATTATTCCTAACTGGTCTTCCTGCCTGTACCCTTGCCACATTACAATTTCAACGTACCTTTTCAACATATTAGCAAATCTTTTAAAAAAGCAATCTTTAAAAAAAGTGTAAATCAGATGATGTCTCTGTTCAATATCTTCCTGTGACTTCCAATCTCACTCAAAATAAAATCAAGGACTTTACAATTATTTACAAGGACCTGCGGGATGTGATTGCCAATTGTCTCCCCTGAGACACTCCCCTGGTTTGTTCCGCTCCAGCACATGGGCCTCGTTTCTCTCAAACATACTGCCAGTGGGGATAAAGGTAGTGGAAATAATTCATAATTTACTCCGCGGCAATGCTGCTTTTGGGTACAAATATCAATAAAATAGCACCCATATCAAAAACAATAACATTAATATACATGCTAATTCGAATTGTATTACAGATACATCTTATGTGAACTATATAAGCAGAATGCTAGACTTAATAGGTCCTTTACAAATGTAGATACTTTCTCTCACCATTTACAGAAATGATACATAAAATTTAAATCTCACAGAGTTTTAAGAACTTTCTCTGGTGAAATTTTTCAATGTACTTACTTCCCAGTGTAAAACGAAGGGATTCATAACGACTGGCTCAAGACCACATGTCTAGCCACAGATAAATTCCAAGAACTTAGTATTTCTATTCATAAAACTATTTTGAGTTTGTTCTAATTAAGACTGTGGTTGTTCTAAATAAAGTACAAGAAAAACATTAAATGAAAATGGGCAACTTATATTCGTTATTTCCTCATAAGTTTTATAGGCCAATAATTCTTGGACCCAATAAGAACCTCGGAGCAGACTCAACATTGCTCCTGCGGCTGCTGCTCGTCTTGCGCACACCACCAGTCCACTCAGGCATCACCCAGCCTCCGATGGACGGACCCCACACTCAAAAACGTTTCCCTCCTGGGTGATTTCCGGGATTCTTGTCGCCCTGGCCTTGGACATAGGTTTGTGATCTAATATTTCCTACGTATTCCAGACCATTATCATTCACAATACTCGACCTCAAACTTATTTTAAACGTCTCTTTTCCTGGGACTGGGAAAAATAATAGAAGTAATGTCTTTATTGCTTTCCATGGAATAGGATGTCAGCTCCTTTTGCTACTTTATTTTATATAGCTTCCTAAACATAGTTAATTTAATGAATGCGTACTGATGTTGATATTCAGGAAAGTGAAGACTGTTTTGCTGGCTTCATTAAGGAGCACCCAAATAAAAACGTAAGTTCTTAATTTCAAGACAGACTGCAGTCTAACAAGTATGCTCCAAGGAGCTTTCTCTACCTCTTCACCTGGTGACAAGGGCTGCCGCTGTTTGTTAAGGAAAGCACTTAACAAATATTTATTATGCACTTATTAAATGAGAACAGTATTTTGAATAAGAGATGCAAAGTGTAGTAATATTTCTGTTAGAAAGTATGCATATATAAATCTTAGAACGAACCATAATGTGTCAGCGTTAATTCTCAGTACAGCACTAGGGGACAGAGCTAAACCCTGCTGGGCAGTGATTTCGGTGACAGGACATGTTCCTGCCCTGGAAGGGTATGAAAGGTGTAGATCTTGAGGAAGGGCTCTGAGTCACGGAAATGACTTAGGTCTCTGTAAGTTAAAGTGAAATTAATCAGTTGTTCAGAGGTTCATAACCAAGAGGCTATTTTTGACGGGACCTCCAATTGCTATAGCAGTTAAAACAAATTTGAACGGGAAATTCCAGTTAATCCCAGGTCTAGGAGCGGCCTGGGTACACAAGTCAGGAATATAGATGTCTTATTTACACGTGCTATAACGTAGGGTCGGAAACCGGTGGTCTATGAGCTTTCACATAGCAAACGTTTCCCACTTTCACGTCTCCTGAAGGCATTTGGATTGCAAACTTTGCTTCAGAACAATCGAGAGCTCTTAAAGCATTTTAGTAAAAGAATGATATATGTAATACAGTAGTTTCAGAACAGGAGTCTGGCTGTGGTGTTTCATAAGAACTAGAAAGCAGATTAACTAGAATGAAGAAAATCTACTAGCACACAGCAATAGAAATTTAAGGGTGAAGTGATGAAGTCCTAATGAAGTCCTGAACCAACATGGTGAAAAGATAAAAGGGAAAGGGGAATTCCCAAAAGTATTCAGTAACTTATTTCTTAAAAAGTATTTATAGAACATCTAAAATAGTGGTCAAAAAGTGTTTGCCCTCATGTAGCATATAATTCATTATGAGAGACAGGCTGTAACCAAACAATAACAAAAAAACACAAAACCGTAAATGTTGTAAATACTTTAAAGGGCCAAAAACATGCTTATAACAGTGACAGAAATTTCAGCTAACACGTGAGCTTGGTCTGAAGGATCAGTTGGAATTAATCGGACATAGAGGGAAGGTGAGAAGGTGAGAAGGCAGAAGACAGAGCAAATGAAAAATCCCTGTGGGTTGAAGACCTCATTTTATTGTGCTTTGCTTTACTGCACTTCACCCCTGTTGCTCTTTCTATAAATTAAAGCAGGACACTCCACCAGCAAGAAGATTACGACTCACTTCATTCCAGTGGCCTGCAACAAACTGCAACAGCATCGCTGAGGGGTGCCTGTGGCAGGCACGGTCAGGGTGGGTAAGTGCAGACAGAGGGCAAGGGGGTCACACAGGAAAATGTCAGACCATGCAAGGTCTGACTAAGGAGATTGGTCTTTATGTTAAGAAAAACTGGAAGATTTAAAGATGGTATGCAACTGGATGGGCTTTGCTTTTTAAAAAAACATGCTGGCTGTAGCCAGGTGAAATGAATTGCGGGAAAGCATGCGAGACATGAAGAAGGGTTCAAACCTTAACGCCGCTGGTAATACTCAACTCTAAACAGAGAACATGTGGGTGAAATTAGATATTCGGCACACTCTAAAATATATTTTGTGCAAACAGCCATGCAATATGTCCTAAGGGCAAAGTGTTCCATGATTCAATAACATGGGAAACGCTGTACATTATATCCCTTCCTAGAAATCTGCAATGAGTGTAGCTTATTAAAGACTCACGCTGTGAAAGAATACAGCTAGAAAATAAAGCAAAGCATGTTAACTTTGTGAAACCCAGAATACCATGACTGTATCTAGTTTTGTGGGGTTTTGTGGTGCTGTTTGATTACAGTCTGTCTCACAATGAATTATATGCTACATGAGGGCAAAAACGTTTTGACCTTGAAACTTATTGCACATGGAATACCTCTTGGGAAATACAGATATAGACTGTTTTCTTACCGAACAGAACTGGATTTTAGTAGCTGGCTCTTCCTAACTTTTTGTACTGCTAGTACGGAGAAGTATTTTTCACTGACATTTTAAAAAATAATATTGAAGAGAAAAAACAAGAATGTAATTTAACCCGTGGATTGCAACTACATAAAAATGAAATAATTTTAGAAGTGTAAAAACTGTGAATAACAGAGATGGGTTTACTTCTAAGGAACTATTGTGGGGGGGAAGTAATTTAAGGAAATATACATTTCAAAAATGAACAAATTATTACATACCTCTAAGAATAAGAAATGTACATTCGAGCAGCAGCCAGCCTCCACGATATTCTTCATGAGCCACGCCTCCTGCCATTTATACCCTTGCTCTGCACCCTCCCACGCTGACTCACCCTGGGCTTGATCAATAGAAAGTAGTGGGAGTGACTCTGAATTTCAAGGCTGGGTTGTAAAAAACTACTATTTCCCCCTTGGGCATTTACGTTCATGGTTTGCTTACTCTGAGGGAAGCTAGCCACTAGGCCATGAGGACACTAAAGCCACCAATTGGGGAGACCTAGGTGGAAGGAGCTGAGGTCTCCACGGCCAATAGCCAGCATCAAATTGCCAGTTGCCTGAGTGAGCCCTGACGTGGCAGATTTCTAGCCCCAGGCATGCTTTAAGGTGACTGCGGCCTCTGGTGACGTGTGCCTGCAACTGCCTGAGAGGCCCCAAGACGGAATTGCCTGGTTGAGTCCTTCCTAGATCCTTGACCTACGAAACCACACAAGATAAGAAAAGATCAGTGTGCTTTTAAGCCTCTAAATATTGGGATGTTTTTAAAAGCAGCAATAGTGAGTCGTCATCTTGAAAAGCAGTCACAGGAAAGCGAATTCCTCAGTCGACCCGACCACATCACACTGGGCTCTGCCACCAACTGTGTCGTTTTAGGTTCTGTCGTTGATAAGCAGTCATCGTTCCCCTCTTATGCATTTGCAGAAAGAGAGGACGGATGTGTCCGGAGGGGTTCACGGAGAGGACATCTGACTCTCTCTGAGTGAAGGGTGCCAGAGGTCTGTGAAAAGATCTGGATAGACAGAAATTAATCACAGGACATAATCAATACACCGAAGACGAGAGTGGCCTCTATCACTGTTTGTGTGTGTGTGTGTGTGTGTGTGTGTGTGTAAAAGTATCACTAATCTTGAATCGCCTGTTTTTCGATATGAGAACACTGTTTGTGGAAGCAAACCCATGCCGTGTACTGGCACGAGCAATGTGAAGGCATCGATCTGTCTCTCTCTACCCCAGGGCCCCATAACGTTCCCGCAAAGTGGATTTGGGAAGGCCTATTTGGGTGGGATGAGGGAGATAAAGGGCGTAGATAGTAATGGAGGGGGGTGGCGCAAAAAAGAATCGTGAAAACGTCAAAAAAAGAAAAGCAGCAATAGCTAACTAACATACCGAGTTCTTTTAGAAAAAAATGTTCTGAATGATACTTCTTGTTAATATGTCACAGGGATATACTTTGCCAATTAATCATTAATATTTGTAAAGCATTTTATTTGCCTTCCAAATTAGCATGTTCTATGATTTTCAGTAAGAACGCTCCAGGGATATCACCTGAAAATTTTCAGGAAAAAAATCTTGTAACATAACTCATAGGAACTGACAGACAACTTCCCGTATGCTAAGGTACAACCCTTCTTCAGAGGCAGCAAATGGCCACAGAAGTGGGTCGTTAGAAGACTGTCAAGTCATGAATAGGAAAAGTCTTCTCTGACGATGAATACGACAAAAGCTTTGAAAATTGCTAGCCATTGTGAATGAAGCAAAACATTTTCACGAGGTGAAGAGAATGAATCTCATACTTTGCAAGGTCTTTCCCTTAGTAACATCCACCAAACTCTTTCCCCTCCTATCTGCTATATAGCCCGTTCAATTAGAGGTAATAATGGAGGCCTGGGATGGAATGTAATTCATTTCTGTAATCCCAACACTTCATTTTATCTATTAGCCTCAGCCTTCTTCCTCATTTCCTTATGCTTCTAGCAGAGAAAAAAGGTCTTAAGTTTTTTTTCTTTCTGTTTTTTTCCTCACTCCCAATCACTTTAGGAAGTTATCGGAGTAAGATCATTGCTCCAGATCAGAGGCTCGGGAGAAAATGTGAGCAGGCAAAGCTGTAGACAATCTATAAGTAAATCGAGCCTTTGGATATCTAAGAGTTGATGGCTTTAATTCTAAGCATTTCAGTTTCATTTATTTTAAAATCATCTAGACCAAGAAACTCTGAAAATTTTATAGTAGTCATAACGTTGAAGAAAATACAAAATTTCATATGCTTTTTTATTTATGAAAAAGATATTCAACTTCCAGTTCTAGCTCAGACATGTGAAGAGCTTAGTAGTCACTCTGGTCCTTACAACAAAACAAAAGCTGAACAAACTGAAAAGCAATGACTTTTCTCGGACTTGAGGTCACAGGGCAAATACCACCCCCCAATCTGGAAGGGGAAGGCGAATTCGGAGAATCGTAGATGAGACCAGTTTACTTGGAGCACAAGCAGCTGGAGCCATGAACTGGTAGAAACGTAAATAGTAATTCTGATGAATTGCTGGAGGCTGAGACTGATTGGAGAGGGAGGAACACCTGAGGGCCCAGTGCCACACATTTTCATTTGTTTTACTTCCCAGAACGCCACCAAGTTCTCACAGTGACTATCCAAGGAAAATCCCCTCATGCTTCTGGCAGAGGGAGGAGAACAGTTTCCATTTTGAAGTATGTCCTGAGTTTTCTCCATAGCAAAGTGGTACTGTCCAAGGGAAAACAATTGATAAGATCTTTATCCTACTGGGGAAAACAGCAATCATCCAACTCTAGCCCCAACTCCTAACACTCAACCATAAGAAAACAGACAACCCAATCAGAAAATGGGCAAAGATTTGGATACCTTACCAAAGGAGACATACAGATGACAAATAAGGACACGAAAATATGTTCATCATCTTGTGTTATTAGACAAACGCAAGTGAAAACAATGCTATATGACTACATGCCTGCTAAAATGGCTAAAATCTAAAAACCTGACAACACCAAATGCCTAAAGTTACCTATTCAGATTTGGGAAACCATAGACAAACTTCTCACAATTGTCCTACTCAAACAAGTGAATCATTAAGAAGGGGCTGAAGAAGGAGTTTGGTGATAAAGCCCATTTTCCTCTGAAGGCTTTTGAAAATCCTTCGTATCTAGGGAACAAAGGCAGATATGGAATGTGTTTGCTTATAGTGCTGGGTGCAGAACACACACATGAACACACAGAGTTTCTGCACATCTGACATGGAAGCAGGGGCTAGGCAACAGTTTTGGTGCCAAAAGCAGCAAATACAGATTGATGAGCCACAAGAAACTAAAAACTGTTGGGCCTTCTAATGCCAAAACAGCCAAAAGTCAACAGGGCCAGCATAAGATGTGAGAGCATGAATTATGTGGTTGTGTGAAGTGGACAAAGTAAAATTAAAATACAGTTTTCCTCTTCCTTCTTTTTTCTTCTTCTTCTTTTTTTTAAATAACAACTGCAACATTATTTATTTATTTATCTTTGTGTGTTTGTTTTTCCTTTTTTAAGTATATTTTATTGATTATGCTGTTACAACTACCCCATTTTTTTTCTCCCCTTTATCCCACTCTGCTCTGCACCCCCATCCATCCATCTGGAATCCACCCCTTTAGTTCATGTCCATGGGTCATACATATAAGTTCTTCTCCATTTCCTATACTATTCTTAACCTCCCCCTGTCTATTTTGTATCTACTATTTATGCTTCTTACTCCCTGTACCTTTTTCCCTCATTCTCCCCCTCACCCTCCCCACTGATAACCATCCCTGTGATCTCCATTTTTGTGATTCTGTTTCTGATCTAGTTGTTTACTTAGTTTTTGTTTTTGTTTTTTTAGGTTCAGTAGTTGACAGTTGAGTTTGTTGTCATTTTACTGTTCATAGTTTTTGGTCTTCTTTTTCTTAGATAAGTCCCTTTAACATTTTATATAATAAGGGCTTGGTGATGATGAACTCCTTTAACTTGACCTTATCTGGGAAGCACTTTATCTGCCCTTCCATTCTAAACAATAGCTTTGCTGGACAGAGTAATCTTGGATGTAGGTCTTTGCCTGTCACCACTTTGAATACTTCTTTCCAGCCCCTTCTTGCCTACAAGGTTCCTTTTGAGAAATCAACTGATAGTCTAATGGGAACTCCTTTGTAGGTAACTGTCTCCTTTTCTCTTGCTGCTTTTAAGATTCTCTCCTTATGTTTAATATTGGGTAATGTAATGATTGGTGTGTGCTTCCTTGGGTCCAGTGTCTTTGGGATTCTCTGAGCTTCCTGGACTTCCTGGAAGTCTATTTCCTTGGACAGATTGGGGAAGTTTTCCTTCATTATTTGTTCAAATAAGTTTTCAATTTCTTGCTTTTCCTCTTCTTCTGACATCCCTATGATTCGGATGTTGGAATGTTTAAAGTTGTCCCAGAGGTTCCTCAGCCTCACCTTATTTTTTTGAATTCTTGTTTCTTCATTCTGTTCTGGTTGGATGTTTATTTCTTCCTTCTATTCCAAATCATTGATTTGAGTCCTGGTTTCCTTCCCATCACTGTTGGTTCCCTGTACATTTTTCTTTATTCACTTTGTATAACCATCATTTCTTCCTTTTTTTGTGTGTGACCATACTCAGTCATTTCTGTGAGCATCCTGATTACCAGTGTTTTGAACTCTGCATCTGATAGGTTGGCTATCTCTGTTGGTTAGTTCTTTTTCTGGAGTTTTGATCTGTTCTTTCACTTGGGCTACACTTGGGCACACCTGATACATTGTAAGGGGCAGAGTCTTAGGTATTTGCCAGGGCAGGGCAACCCTCTTTGCTGCATTATGGTGCTGTCTGTGGGGGAGGGGTCAGAGAGGGAACAGTGCCGCTTGCCCAGCCATCTCTCCACTTTCAGTCGCTTCTCTTGCTTCCCATAAGTGGGCTGTGCCCTTTCATGTGCTGATTCCTGGGTGGGTGGGCTTATGTACATTCTAGGTTCCTGTGGGTCTTTCTAACAGACTCTCCTGTAATACTGGGAGTTTCTCCTGCCATTGCAACCCCCACAGGTTTTTACAGTCATAGGTTTTGAGGCTTTATTTCCCCACAGTGGAACCCTGGATTGCGTGGTCTGCCTTGCTCTCCAGTTGTACCTCCTGGCTTATCCACACACACATGTGGGACTGCCTGGTCCACCAGCCACTGCCTCGCCCATCCAGATCCTCCAGCCACCACCTTGTCGTGTGTCTTCACTGCCCCAGCTTCCCGTCTCCACCCCTCTTACCAGTCTGGATGAATGTTTCTTCTTTAACTCCTTCATTGTCAGACTTCCATATAGTTTGATTTTCTGGCAATTGTTTTTTTGTTTTTAAGTTGGTTGTTATCCTTTTGGTTGTGCGTGGAAGTGAAGTATATTTACCTATGCCTCCATCTTGGCTGTGAGTCTACTTCTTCCTTCCTTTCTAAGGCACCATCTTCACTCAGTCTCCTCTGGGTCATTTATTCCCTAATTAGGACTAATGGTTGGAGAAATATACAAGGTCATTAATAATACATAGCTTTGCATTTTTACATTATATTTTATTGATTACGCTATTACATTTGTCCCCAATTTTTCCCTCTTTGCCCTTTCCATCCAGCACCCCCCAATCTACCAGGAAATCCCCACCCCATTCTTCATGTCCATGGGTCATGTGTTTAAGTTATTTGGCTACTCCCTGTTTTGGTAGTGTGGCTTAATATAGTAGGTGTTCTGCAGTGTCCAGTGGCACAGCCTCCCCATCACCCAACCTGGGTACTGGAGGTGCGCCATTTGTGTGGACTGAGTATACCCTCCTCTTGTAGTTGAGCCTTGGTTGCTGTTGGCAGATCAAAAACTGGGAGATATTTACCCAGGCCAGTCAGCTGCAAGGACTGGCTATGACTCCTAACCACAAACTTCCAACTTCCATGGAAGATCAGCTGTGCAGGGACAGGGTGGTGGTGCTCCAACATGGTCTGTAGCTGTCCGCTGTGTGTGCACGCTCTGCAGTTTTCCAGGTGGTGCAGGCCAAGGTCAGCCACCTTCTGTATTCTGCCTGGGGCCACCGTGCATGAGCTATAATGCAATTTGAGATGGCTGCTACTTGGAACGGGCTTAAGATTCCCAGGTGAAGTCAAGCTGCGAATCTAGGCTGGCTGCTGCTAATGCCAGGCCTGGGGCCACTTAGCAAGAGATATAGGAGTGGGGGCTCACTGAGCCTGGCTGTTCCTTGTTTGATAGAGTTTAGAATGTTATGAAGCATGAGCCAAAACCAGACATACATACGGAAAAGTCATGGTTAATAGCTTGCGTGGGCCTGTAAGTTGGGTGGAACAGAGTCTCAGGGGATCTCCAGGGTGGGGCAAACAGTATGAGCCAGGTTGATGGAGTCTCATACGTGGCACCCACCTGCCAGCTCTGTGGCTCTGTGTGGAGAGGGCTCAGAAAAGGGACAATGGCTTCTGCCCACTTTTCTGTCTGGGCGAAAGCTGTCCTCCATTTACCGCCTTGATGCCAGACACTCTTGGTTCCTTCCTTCATGTCCCTGGTGTCTTTCAAATGGTTACCGAAGTGCTGGAGCTCAGATGGAGTATAAGTAAGTCTGTGTGCGGGTTCTTCCCTCAAATGGGAACTGCTTGTGACTCTAGCAGTTCCTTCCACCGATTCAATCCCTGCTTGGTTTTGTAGCCAGAAGTTGTGGGGACTTATCTTCCTGGCACTGGAACCCTAGGCTGGGGCACCTGCTGTGGGGCTGGGCCTCCTTGCTCCTGACATATCCCTCCCAAATTTTTATCCACCACATGTAGATGTGGGACCAGCCCGTTCTGTGTATCCATCCCTCCTACCAGTCTTCATGGATGTGGTTTCTTTAATTTCATAACTGTCTGACTTCCATCCAAGTTGATTTCTGATGGTTCTGAGTGATGGCTGGTCTACAGTTTATTTGTAATTTTGTTGTGGCTGTGTGAGGAGGCAAGTCGTGTTTACTTATGCCACCATCTTGACTGGAAGTCCCATAGCTTTGCATTTTTAGAAGACACAGAGAACTAGATAATAAAATTAAGAATTTTTGTCCATCAAAAATACTAATATGAGTATAAAGGCAGCAAATGCGGTAGAAAATGATATTCATAATACATATATCTTTTTTAAAAATCTATTCTGAATATGTAGCGAACTTCTATGGATCAACAGGAAATGGGTGCACCCAGCAGAAAATGGGCAAAATTTCTGAACAAATATTTTAAAAAAGAGGATATCCATAAAACCAAGAAAGACAGGAAAAGGTGTTCAACTTCATCAGTCATCAAAGAAATGCAAGTGCAACCACAGAGATTTCACTACATACCTACCACGATGTAAAAAGGAAAATAAACAAATAAATAATAATAAAAGGTAAATGCTGGTGAGGATATAGAGGAATCCAAATGCTCACATGCTACTGTTGGGAGAGAAAATTAGTACAAGCAGTTTGTAAAACTCCTTGGCAACCTTTATCACAGCGGTCCATTAGAGGATGGAATTAAAGCACTGCTTTCCAAGGGGTGGCTCTAGGAGAAAGGCTGCTGGGATTATCCAGTCTGATATTCAAACCTAGACCTCCAGCTAAACAGGCTAATGATTTTTGCTAGGAAGAAGTGACCTTAAATCCTAAATGCCTCTTGGCAGGAAATTCTGGCTAAGGATTGCCTGTAGAAAAAGAACTCAGGATATACGAGAAATGACGAAGTTCATCTGAGCTACACAGCTCTCTGACTTCACAATTTAAGTGTTTCTGCTGTGTGATGTGACCTGGAGAAGTTCATCTGAGCTACACAGCTCTTTGACTTCACAATTTAAGTGTTTCTGCTGTGTGACGTGACCCTGCAAAACTAACATTGAGATCTCATCTATTATCCTGGGGAAGCGTGACATGCTGGACAAGGAAAGACAGGATCTGGGAAACCACCCTTGGTACCCTAGACCTCTCTCTGCTCTTCTGAAATTTTCAGTTGCCTTCAAATTGAAATTATTTAGTAAAGTTTGCTGAGGGATAAAGTTTGCTGTGTGATTCATGGAGTCTGGTTTGATAATTCTATTCTCTGTGTTAATCAGATCCAATAATCAGACCCAATAATTCCACTCATAGGTAAATGCCAAACAAATCATCCACATGTAAGACCCAGAACTGTGATGTTCTTTGCAGCGCTATTCTTAATAGCCCCAAACTGGAAAATATCCAAATGCCATAAAGAAAAATGGATAAATTGTGGTATATTCACACAATGGGAAGCTATTCAGCAGCTAATACCTTCAACTATATGAACTATTATAGATACACTTCATAAACATTATGTTGATTGAATTAAGACAAATTCAAAGAATACCATGTGCTTCTAAAATCACAAAACAGGCCAAATTAATCTAAGCTGTTAAAAGTCAAGTAATATCAGCCTTGTTGGGGCAGATAGTATTGAAGAACAACATGAGTGGACTTTAGGGTACTGTTCTGTTTCTTAATCTAGGAGCTGATAAATTCAGTTTATACAAGTTTATTAAACTATATAGTTACAATAAGTGAACTAGAGGAATGAGGATTCCTTGTTGGAAGCAGTGCTCATAAATGGGTCTTTGAGGGTAAGAAGGTTATAAAAAGTGTTTAGGAGGTTTTACTGGATATTTAGAGATTGGTCAGAAAATTCTCCCATCATTCTCTCTTCCAGAGGCTCCTGAAGAGATTTATCTAAATTTCAATGGTCTTTAAAGCCAAAGCATTTATGAATTCAATGTGACAAAATATGGAGATGAGTGATGAGATGAGAAGAGCAACATACTAGAATTATAATTGAAAAGAAAAAAACTTGTCAAGGAGATATACATTTATTATTTATTTTATTTTGTTTATTGTTGTTCAAGTACATTTGTCTCCATTTTCCTGCCACCACTTCCCCTGCCCCATGCACCCCCACCCCCCACTCAATCCTACCCCCTTTGACTTTGTCCACATGTCCCTCATACATGTTCTTTGATGACCCTTCTCCTTCTTTCCCTCATTATCACCCTCCCCCCTTCCCTCTTGTTACTGTCAATTTGTTCTTTATTTCAGTGTCTCTGGTTATATTTTGCTTGCTTGTTTGTTTTGTTGATTAGGTTCCACTTAGAAGTGAGATCATATGGTGTTTGTGTATCACCACCTAGCTTATTTCACTTAGCATAATATTCTCCAATTCCATCCATGCTATTACAAGGGTAGGAGCTCCTTCTTTCTTTCTGCTGAGTAGTATTCCATTGTGTAAATATACCATAGTTATTTGATCCATTCATTTATTGGTGGGCACTTAGGTTGCTTCCAGCACTTGGTTATTGTAAATTGTGCTGCTGTGAACATTGGGGTGCATAGGTTCTTTTGAATTCATGTTTCAGGACTCTTAGGGTATAATCCCAGCAGTGGAATTGCTGGCTCAAAAGGTAGTTCCATTTTTAGTTTTCTGAGGAAATTCCATACTGTTTTTCACAGTGGCTGCACCAGTCTGCATTCCCTCCAACAATATACTAGGGTTCCCTTTTCTCCACAATGTCACCAGCACTTTTTTTGATGTATATTGTTTGTTGATGTATTTATGATGGCCATTCTGATTGGTGTGATTTGGTATCTCATTGTGGTTTTAATTTGCATCTCTCTGATGGCTAGTGATGCTGAGCATCAAGGAGATAAAAATTTAAAAACTTTAGAAATAGCAGGTCATCTAATTGTTGATATTTCTAATTTCTTATATTTTGGTTTTAAGAAAATACCCTTGTATAGAGTTTTAATTAAAAATTGATACTGTCATATTCTATTTCATATTGTTAATGAATATTCACCTTCTTAACTATGTTTAGTACACCCTAAGAACCTTAAAACATTATTGCTAACTCAATAACTCCAAATATATATTTGTACTTTCTGAAACTATGACAATTGTGATGACGATGATTATCACAACAACAAATTTCCCTTAAACTCCTAGTCTATAAGGTACTATGATAAACACTCAAATACAGGGGTTCCTAATTCAGAGACCCATAAACTTAAGGGGGAAAAAAATACATCTTTGTTTTCACTAAACTTTAACTGAAATTTAACACTTTTTTCTGCTGGAAATGTAGTATTTCTTTCAGTAGGCATCACTAATATTTTCATCATACAGATATCTTAAAATACTCATTTATGCTTATCACTACATTGAAATTATGTTATTTGACTCTCCATCAGACCTTATTTAATGTATGAAGAACAATGTGACATGATCTTTAATATTTTGATAACTATTTCAAAATTATTTTTATAATTCTATATATATTATTTTATTAATTGAAAGATGTTATAGTCAATTGTATGAAAGGATTTCATGACACCAAAAAGATTAAGAACCTGTAAAATATCTCATTTAATCCTTTCAACTTTTGACATTGATAATATTATCACCCTCATTTTAGAACTAAGTAAAATGAAGCACAGAAAGTTGAATGACTTTCCCAAGTGTACATGACCAATAAATCCCAAGGCTACAATTTGAGCCTAAATTCATCTGTCTTTAGAGCCTGCCCTCTTGGCCACAGTCCATGTAGACTATTAGAAATTTAAATCCCAGCACAGTGGCTTTTGAACTGTCGCCTGCAGGGCTCTGGGCTTCTTTGTGTTGCCCTAGGCTGTGGAAGCCACTGAGACCAAACTTCAGGCAGAGAAGACCTGTGTTGATAACTTGAAGTCCATTGAAATTTTTGCTTTTAAAACTTAGGTTGGCTAGTATTTAAAAAAATATGTTCTAACCAATTGCCTTAAGATAACTTAAAAATATACAAATATTAGTTCTGAATCAAATTGTAAAAACTCAGTTATCAGACAGATATTTTTGTTATCAGCCAATTCAGCCAGCTAGGGCCCCAAATAAATCATTTCACTAAGTAATTCAATTTTTCAAAATTTTAATTTGACAACCAACTTGGTTTGAAGGACCTAATAGGACATCTCCAGTTGTGACTCCTCAAAGTCAACTATAGAATCGCAAGATTCTCCCAAGACTGTACCCTCCCTCTTCTACTCCCATCCTGAACCCCTAAATTTATTCCATAATTTTATTTATAACACTTTCAAGGAGCTGGTAGACTTGGCCATGCTGAAAATATCTAATGACTGGCAACATGCTAAACTTGGCTGTAGTAAATGTTTAATACACAGTCACTCACCCTCCCCTTTATCTGATTTTTCTTGTTTAATTAAGTTTCTTGGCTTGATAACCCACTGTGGGATTTCTGGGAGTTCAATGGAACATGTCAAGATTATAGATAGATAGGCAGAGTTTCAGCTTTACAAAAATATGTTACATGTTTGCTAATGCCAACATATTCAATTAGGAGGGTGTCAGTTGAGGAAAGAAAGTTGCACCTAAAAAAACATAATTGGATTTTTTTTCTTTTTAAGGATATTATTCAGGTTCAAAAGGAGTATAGATAGGTTAGGAAAGAAGGAGAAGCCTTTTTAAGATTCATCCCTTTTGTAATGGGACAGAAGGAAATACAGGGGCTGACTAGACTATACTTGGGAAAAGCAGCTGATCCAGTAGTCTTATTTCTGCCGTTAAACACCTCAGAGGCACCAACAGGGATGCCACTCAGCACTATTAACTTTCCCAGCGAGTATTAAATGGATCTTTGAGCATCATATCCCAGTGCACCAGAATAGAAAGAAATGAGTGAAAAATAATTTGAGAAACAGATGCTGCTACATGAGGGGAAGACTATGATAAAATCAGAAAGAGAGAGAATCATTGTTTTGGATAGGTTTACCAAAAAATCTTGCTCTAAAATAGAGCATCTCCATGAAGATTTTTCACTGGTTTTGGATTTCTTATAACTGTGACAAGAGGAAAAGCCTCTGTAATCCCTGACTCACCTGAAGTTTACTTATCTGCTTTCAGATGAAGGTGTCATTGCCTTGTAATGTATGCTCTCCACCCCCATTCCCTACAAACACTAGGAGAATATAAATGATCTACATGTAGTACTATGTACTTTATTTGGCACTTAAAGCACAGATTAATCTTCCTAAGTTATTCAGATGGTTATTATATAAACAAAAACAGCATATGCAGTGTTTTTGATTATCCTAGCCTCCCCTTCTTTTATAGATTACCTCTGATCAATAACTATCAATCTTAAGAATTGATAAACTGTTTCTCTCTGCCACATGAAAATACCCAACAACTATCAAAGGAGAGAGACGATTTAAGCAAGCATCTGAGTCACAGTGAGAAGTCCAATAAGTAGCACAGGCATGAGTGGTGGACAAAGGAGACAGGCAGGGCAGAATTGCAGCCTCCTTGTAATAATCAACAGTCCAAACTCCCATGTGATTATTTCATCATCTCAACACCAAAAATTTTCCCACCATGTCTTTTCACTTTCCACTTTTGTTTCACCATCATATTCTCACCCTAAGTTGCCAGAGAGTGAAATACACAAAACCTCCATCTTTGAAATGGAATCTATTTGCTGTGATAGCTCCAGAGCCTAAAAAGGGCTGAGCACATCATGGGTTCTCAATATGTGTGTTAAATGAATGAATGATTTTACTACTCTCTCAACATAACTTATGGATCTCCTTGAGCATTCATAAATTATATGCACCTGAAGTCAATCATATGCAAATATATGTTACGTGGAGATGTGGAGATATCTGTAGGGCAGTTCACATATTGACAGTGTTAATATTAACCTTTTCACACAGGGACTTTCAACCTAAATGGGGTTACTTCTGTAACAAGATAAATCACACAACTCAGCATGTGCTATTTGCTAAAGTAAATGTTATACTCTTTATGTATTTACAAGAGAAAACCATCACCAACAGGTAGATCCAGAAAGGAAAGCTTCATGATAAGAATAACAAGAACAATATTATCATAGCAATAGTACTTCAGTTTTTAAGAGAGTGCTTTGTGTATATTATCTAATTCGAATCATTGTCCACTATCTTATAAAGTGTGTACTCTACTATCTCCATTGAACAGATGAGCAAGCTAAGAGCCAGTCCATTAGCTAAAGGTCACGCAGTTAGAAAATGTGGACCTAGCTTTGGAGCCCATACTCTTAGCTACTATGCCTTACATAAAGGAGTATAGGAATATATTTATTATTATTAATGATGATGATAATTTCTAATACATATTGAGCACTTCCAATGGGCCACTGAATGCTTTGCATATTTCATTTAATCTACATGATAATTTTATGAGGTGGGTTCAATCATGATCCCACTTGACAGAGGAAGAACCCGAGACTTAGAGATGTTCAGTAATCTACCCGAGTTTCATAGGCAGTGATAAAGCCAAGTACAGGCTGAGTTAGGCGAGCTCAACAGCCTGCACACAGCTATGGAACAAAGACCGACCAGTCCTTCGTGGCTGTCAGCTTTAGAGATTAAACCAGTGGCAAAGAGTACAGTATATGCAAGCATTCAAACCCAATTATGTCTTCTACCCCTTCTAAAGCAATGTGAACACTCTGAAACTTCTGTTTGAATGGAGATTGTCCCCTGCAATAGAAAGGAAGTGATTCTGGGCTTTTACACAGAGATCCATTTGATACAGAATTCACTGCTGTAAAGAGATAGTCACTGTAGGGGTCTGAAATCTGTGCCAGGGCCATGACCGGAAGTGTCTTTACAGAGCAATATGGACAGCCCCTGAAGCAGGTGCAGGTCAGCTAAAGAAAGGAATGTTCTCTTGCGGCATGGACTGGTGTGGTCACCTTAAAAATAAGATATTACAAATGAGGAGGCCAGATGACACTGTCTGCATAAAAAGCAGTGCACACAACGATTTTGCTCTTGTGTTTTGTGTCCTTTAATGTTGTTAACATCACTAATTACTACAGACCCTCTCTTTGCTTTGCTTGTCTCATCAGTCAATAGAGATAATACCTACTCCTCAGTGTTGATGTAAGGCTTGAATTGAGATGACATTTCTTAAGTGCTTCAACAGTGCCTGCCACCGAGCAAACATATTTGTAAGTGGTATGTACAAATATGTATAATCAATATTACTATAATCTGGCACAGTAATTAGTAATAATAATCACATAATCAATTATCACATGCATCACAAAAACAAGAGGTCTCACTCATTGAGAGAAGGAAACCAAGGAAGAAAATTATTCTGAGAGAGTGAAGGGAATCAGAGGCAGTGTAAAGGAGTTAGAGAGTAAACTAATGTGATTCAGAAGAAAACAGTCACAAGTTTAAAAAAAAGTATGAAGTTTGGCCTGTGGAAGGTAAATACACATGTTCTAAAATTATTAAGATATGGTATTGTTTTTTCTTTATCCTCACCTGAGGACATTTTTTCATTGCTTTTGCAGAGAGAGGGAGGGAGAGAGAGAAGCATCGATTGGTCACCTCCAGTTCACACATGGACCAGTGATTTTTGAACCTGCAAGCAACCAATAGAGCTACACCGGCCAGGGAAGGATACAGTATTTAAATGAAACACCCAGGCACTAGTTGGAGATTCTCATTGCCACTCCTGAGACGATGAGCTAAATCATGATAGTTAGTAAACTCTCAACTGAGGGATAATTATGAAGGGTGCCATTAGAGGCATTATCTGGAGAGAAGCAAATAATTCCTTTTTACCTCAAATGGCTTGAGTCTAGACCAGTATCTTGGCTATTCTAAAATATAAAGCCTATTAAAAGAAAGGCATGTGGAAACTCATAACGAAGGGTCTAAGTATTCAGATGTTATGCAAACCTTACTGGAGGATACACACAAATTTTTAAAAAACTGAATCAAGCTCTTAAGTAGGGTCCCAAAAAATTCAGGGTGGAGAACGAAACATTAATCAATATTTTGTATTGTGTTTTTTCCTACCCACTGTGTAGTTTATCAAACAGGTTGTGATTTTAATCTGTCTATTTACAGAACCTTTGCCTTTTAGATTTTGCAAGTGTTCTCTTGAAGTCTGTTCTTGCAGGCCTTCCCATCTACCCTTATCAGCTTTTCCACACTGATGCCTCAACCTCTCAAACCAATATGCACAAGGGATTATTTATTATACCACAGTAGTCTCAGCTCTCCAAGTTGTTCCCATTATTTACATAGTTTTATATATATGATGGTCTGAGCTCCCAGAAAAGGTTCTCCCATATGCCTTTTCCCCCTATTATGAGAACGAACCCAAACTTTCCCAGAGAGATGGACAAAACTCACAAAGCCCAGACCTTGACTCGTGAGCCTCATTCCCTCCATATTTATATATCATCAAAGAATTCTTGGTTCCTTCAGATAATAAAATTTTATCTTCTTTGTGACTGAATAGAAAGAGTTCAAGATGTAGGTTTCATGAGTCTTTTCAACAGCTCAGATTCATTCCCATAATGAGAAAATTGGCCATTCTTGGAATGTGAACCACAGTTTCCAAGACTTCAAGGTCTTGAAGAGCAGACAGCAGGGGTACAAATAAGATTTTTCAAGTTTTTCAGTCTATGACCATGAGAGTAAATGTGATGGCTAATTTCATGTGTCAACTCAGCTGGGCCACAGTGCCCAGATATTTGGTCAAATATTACACTGGATGTTTCTGTAAGGGTGTTTTTTAGATAAGACTAGCATTTGAACTGGTAGGTGAACTTTGAGTAGAGCATATCACTCTTCATAATGTGGGTGGACTTCATCCAATCAGTTGAAGAGCTTAATAAAACAAAACTAATCTCCCCTGAGCAAATCTCTCCTGTCCTCTTCTCTCTCTCTTTCTCTCTCTCTCTGTCTCTCTCCATGTATATATATTTGATTCTTTCTCTGAAGAGCCCTGACTAATATGTTGAAAGTAATAATTGTAATGAATTAAAAACAGAATGTATATTTTTTATAAAAATTTATGGCATCAGAATGATGAACTTTTGACAAGGGTGAATTGCATTGCATAAAGTATAGTTTATACATGTTTAGCAGGAGATTCGTTGGCCTCAATACCAGAAATCTAAATGAATAAAAGAGAGGAGGGAATATACACACACACACACACACGTGTGTGTGTGTGTATATATATATAAAAAATAAATAAAACTATTTATGTATACACACATACACATATATTATTATTGGTTTCTTTAACCAGCACCTACATACTGAATTTTCTAATGTCTCTGCTTAGTTTATGATTTTTATTCAGAATCTGGAAATATAGGAAACACAGTGTGTTAATCCTGCTTTAACAGCTCATTTCACTCAGGCTCTTGATTTTAGCTTATGGTTGACTTTCTTTCAATCCGATCTATCCATTTTATTTTTCTTCTTCCTGCAATATATCATTCTAGAGCTACAATTCTTCGTCAGTGTATTGGACTACCCGTGTGACACTTCCACTCCTCAGTTTTTCATGTATCACATCCCAAATTCCGCTGCAGATTTACTATGAAACTAATGATGCTTAACGTCACTATCAAAGCCTTTGGGAAAAATGTGTGAAATTTGGAAAACTAAAGTGTTTTTGCTTTCTTTTTCTTAGAAAGAATCCAACAAAATAAAATTTTAAAAAACTCCATTAAAAAAAAAGAATCCCTAGAATTACATTAAGCTTTAGGCCCCAAATGCATGCTTACTTAAATATATCCACAGATAAATTGAAACTGGGTGGGATACTTACTTTATAGCATAAAGGACTCAAATTTTTATTTTTCTTTATTTATTTTATTGTTGTTCAAGTACAGTTGACTCCCTTTTCCGCCACCACGCCCCTCCACCGCACACATCCCTGCCTCCCACCCTCGAACCTACTCCGTTTGACCTTGTCAATATGTCCTTTATACATGGTTCTTGATGGCCCTTCTCCTTCTTTCCCCATTATCCCTCTCTCCCCACCCCTCTGGTTACTGTCAGTTTGTTCTTTATTTCAGCGTCTCTGGTTATATTTTGCTTGCTTGTTTGTTTTGTTGATTAGGTTCCACTTAGAGGTGAGATTATGTAGTATTTAACTATCCCCACCTGGCTTATTTCACTTAGCAGGATATTCTCCAATTCCATCCATGCTGTTACAAAGGGTAGGAGCGCCTTCTTCCTTTCTACTACATAGTATTCCATTGTGTAAATATACCATAGATTTTTGATCCACTTATTTACTGGTGGACATTTAGGTTGCTTCCAGCACTTGGCTATTGTAAATTGTGCTGCTTTGAATGTTGGGGTTCATAGGTTCTTTTGAATTGGTGTTTCAGGATTCTTAGGGTATAATCCCAGCAGTGGAATTGCTGGCTCAAAAGGTTTTCTGAGGAAATTCCATACTGTTTTTCACAGTGGATGCACCAGTCTGCAATCCCACCAACAGTGTAGTAGGGTTCCCTTTTCTCCACATCCTCATCAGTACTTGTCGTTTGTTGATTTGATTATGATGGCCATTCTGATTGGTGTGAAGTGGTATCTCACTTTAGTTTTAACTTGCATCTCTCTGATGACTAGTGATGCTGAGCATCCTTTCATATATCTCTGGGCCCTCTGTATGGCCTCCTTGGAGCACTGTCTGTTCAGGTCCTTTGCACAGTTTTTTAATTGGGTTGTTTGTCTTCCTGGAGTGGAGTTGTATGAGTTCTTTATATATTTTGGAGATCAAACCCTTGTCCATGGTATCATTGGCAAAAATATTTTCCCATATGGTTGGTTCCCTTTTCATTTTACTGCTGTTTTCTTTAGCCATGCAGAAGCTTTTTTATTTTGATGAGATCCCGTTTGCTTGTTCTTTCCTTTATGTCTCTTGCTTTAGGGAACATATCAGTGAAAATATTGCTGCATAGAATATTTGAGATTTTCCTGCTTATGTTCTCCTGTAGGATTTTTATGGTGTTGCAAATTATATTTAAGTCTTTTATCCATCTTGAGTTTATTTTTTATATCGTGTAAGTTGGTGGTCGAGTTTTATTTTTTTGCATGTAGCTGTCCAGATCTCCCAACACCATTTGTTGAAGAGGCTATTTTTACTCCATTTTATGCTTCTGCTCCCTTTGTCAAATATTAATTGACTGTAGAGATTTGGTTTTATTTCTGGGCTCTCTATTCTGTTCCATTGGTCTATGTGCCTGTTCTTACTCCAGTACCAGACTGTTTTGATTACAGTGGCCTTGCAATACAGTTTGATATCAGGTATTGTGATCCCTCCTACTTTGTTCTTCTTTCTCAAAATTGCAGGAGCTATTCGGGGTCACTTATGATTCCAAATAAATTTTTGAAATGTTTGTTCTATATCTGTGGAATATGTCATTGGTATTTTAATAGAGACTGCATTGAATCTATAAATTGCTTTGGGTAATACGGACATTTTGATGATGTTAATTCTTCCAATCCACGAACACATTATATGTTTCCATTTATTTGTGTCTTTCTTAATTTCTTTCTTCAGTGTTGTATAGTTTTCTGAGCACAGGTCTTTTACTTCCTTGGTAAGGTTTATTCCTAGGGTCTTTATTTTCCTTGTTGCTAGAGTAAATGGGATTATTTTTCCTGATTTCTGATTCTGATATTTCATTGTTGGTATATTTAAATTCCTTTGATATCTGAACATTGACTTTGAATCCTGCTGTTTTGCCAAATTCACTTATTAGGTCAAGTAGGTTTTTGGTGGAATCTATAGGGTTTTCTGTGAATACAATCATATCATGTGTAAACAGTGACAGTTTTACTTCCTCCTTTCCAATCTGGTTGCCTTCTATCTCATTTTCTTGTCTGATCACTGTGGCTAGGACTTCCAATACTATGTTGAATAGAAGTTGTGAAAGTGGACATCCTTGTCTTGTTCCTGATCTTAGTGGGAAAGCTTTTAAAAGATGCATCCTTTGCCACAAAGCCAGCATGTCCTACTTTTGGTCTACTTTTGTAGCCTTTGTCCTGGAATGAGAAGACATATGAAACATAACCACAGCAACCAATATTAAATAAATATGACATACATGTTTTGGGATTATATGTTACTGCAAAGGCTGACTAATACAAGATTCATCTATGAGGGGTCTCATAGAGGACATTCCTGAAAAGAGAATGACTCTGGACTTAATTGGTTCCATGTGTCTTTACAAATCGAGATTCTAGGTTCTATTTGTGCCAAACATCCATAGACTAGAGTATGAACAGGGTCATGTGTTCCACTGATCAGTAAATTAGTAAAATGTTGGGGTAGATTAATACTTCTCTCTTCAGTTCCATGCCTGGGTGATGGATCTGTAGATCTGAAGGCCTTTTAGCAATTCAAACTTAGCAAAATGTGCTTGGATGGATAGCAATCAAAAAGCCTAATTTGTCAGCAACACTGTGGGAAGTGCCTTAGGGAAAGATGGCTGATGTTTGGTTAGGAAGAAATGCACCCTCTCATCGCTGAATAACACATTCTGCCAGTAACTAAAGTTTTAGAATGTGAGATATTCTAAGGAAAAAGAAGATAATAGTGGGGATTTCAGGTAAAAAGTGCAAAGTTCCTCATATTGTGGCAAAATTTACTGTTCATTGTTCTAAGATCCTAGATTTCAGATAAGCAATGTAGGTGTGAGGTTGACATGGTAACTATGGGACTTTACTGGTCCCAAGAGTTTTAGGAGTAATTGCCTTGAATAAACAGGAAAACTGCCTGAACTAAAGAAAAGCACACCTTCCTCCAGGAAGCTTGGAAAGAAAGCTCCCCACATTCAGCTTTTCTTATGAGATTATGACTCATGAGATTATGACTTTGGCAGCACAGAGGAGGTATTGCCAACTTCATAGTCACACCATTGACTTAATGTTGTTTTATCTTAATTACACTTATTATTATAACCATACGTTAAGTGTAGCTGTCCTGTATTTCAATATTCCCAAGAGGAAGTGCTAGAAGAGGAAATATGCCAGGCTAGCAATATTCCATAAAATTAATTACATAAGGGAATTTGCTAAATTGTGCTCTAACATGAATGCTTTTCTTGAGCTTACTCTTTGGATTTCATGGATAGATTCTAAATTGGTTGGAACTATAGTAACACCTTTTAAAGAAACATTCCTGAATAAAGCCTCTAACAAAATCTACTCATGCTATATTTAATATATGAATAATCAACTCATCTGGTACATGAAGTATAATAGGTGATCACCATTTATCAGAGCCTTGTGAAATCTCCCATTGCCAACCAGAAACGTATTGGCAATATTTACCTTGTCCTATATTGCCAACACTAGAAGTTTGGAACAGATTTACAGTATTACATATATGGCTATGCAGTAATATTGCTGAGTGATGATTGACCATGTATCACAGAAACTGAAATAAAATATTCTTTTTCATCCTAAAATATAATTATCTGGATTTTTAAATGCTCCAGAAGATCCTATCTTGCAAGTGTTTGTGTAAACTGTTAAATTTCCTTATTAGGAATGGTTTTCATGTTACTATATACATAACCATATACATGCTTTTAGTGACTGATTCACTTATACATGATTCATGTAAACATTGGTTTCATCACCCGAAAGGAACTACATGTTTCTAGAGTCAGTTTCTGTCCCTAAGCTGAAGTTGTTTTCTATGTGTCATGTCATGACATAAACTGAGGGTGTCTATGAAAACTTACAATCATCATCATTAAACTATACTCAGAAATCGATGGTTATATAGAACAATGGTGGTTAAAGCAGATGAATAACTTATGAGTAACTAGAAGACCTTTATTCCTACATTAATGTCATAGTTAGTTCTGGATTTCATTTGTCTTTTTGTTTCTTTGTTTTTTGTTTACTTGATTTTTGTTGGTCTGCTTTCTTAATTAGCACTTAGAGACTTAGTTGTGCCATAGACTTTTCAAGGGAATAGTAAGGAGAATCCTGAGTTTTCTGCACATCCTAGATAATGACTCACCATTCGCTCTGAGCTAAAGTTCACACCAACACAATGCTCTGTTTGGTCAAGAATACCTCTCCACAGGAAAAACAGCATTTATTTACTTCTCTGGAGAGCTACAAATTTTAATTAATGTTTTGAGAGAGGTTTTGACTTGTTTGAATGTGTGCTAGGCTAGCCTTTGTATAATGATCCTTATTTTGGTTTGGTCATATTTTTTACATTACCTTAAAATGACTTCACTGGCAGATACTGCAGTAAAATGTTAGGTAAGTTAAAATGAAAAGAAGACTACTCATTGTTCATGTTAAACTCATTATATTACACTTAAGCAAAGGATGCCCTGTGACCTTCAACAAAGATATAACAGAAACCTAAGAACTCCAGCCATTTGAAAAGGGGCTGTGACTATCTCCTTGGCATTTTTTAAAGCACTGCTCTCTGTGACCTGAATTTCATCTTTACCAAACCAACAGCAGCAACAACTGCAATCCAAGGTGTTTCTAAATGCAGACAGCGACCACTGTTAAATGAAATCTGTCAGATTTTTCCTTGACAAATATTATTGCTTCTGATAAGAATTTAAGAATAGGAACAAATTTCTTACCCCCCAATATGTGTTATGGGCCTTGTTTGTGATGCTAATGCCTCAAAATTTAAATCAATCATTTTAAAAGGCTAGGTTCTCTAATAATATGCCTTCCTCAGCTTTTTTTCATCACAAAGACAATATCTGCCTCACAAAAATTTTTATCTCTAGACCTCACCCTTACCAACTTCATGTTTTGTTTTCTTAATTTTTTCCTTATCTCTTCCTAAATTGTATGGAAAGCAACCATAAACTGTTATTATAAATGAGACATAACAGCTTTAATTTGAAATATATGAGATCTTTCAGGTATCCAGCTATGTAATATGAAAAATAGAGACGTTTATTGAAGAAGATACAAGATATAAGAAACATAGTACATAGGACAGTGATGCTTCAGTCTCCTTCAAAGGAGGTAACTTGAGACCTCACACAGTTCTTCCAATCACCATCAGCTGCCCTGTTGCATTTTCCTGAATCTCACCAACTGTCTAAAATTTCTTCCCTTTCAAAGGTGATTTTAGTTCTGGGAAAAGCCAGAAGTCACAGGGTACTATAGGGGGTGCTGAGTCACCTGGTTGAATTGCGGCTTCACCCAAAAACTCTGCACAAGATGTAAAGCATCGGTGGGTGTCTTGTCATGATGAAGTTGCCAGTCACCAGTTGCCCATAGCCGCAGCCTTCTGAATCATCTGAATGGTTTCCATGGAGGAATGTGCAAGCTTAATGCAAAATTGATGTGGATTTGTTGCTCTACTTTCTCATTTTGAATGTGACAGCCACACAGTACACATACATGCTCACTCAACAGCATCTACCATCCCCACTGACTAGTACAGTGAAGTTGTCACTGTTCACACATGTGCATTCCAGTCCACTCTCCTTGGCTGCATCGATGTCACGCAAACCATTCTCATTGTATTAACAATGGCTATAATTTTTCTGGGCAGACCTCATACGTATTTATATGACTAATATAAAAATTAACAGAAAAGCAATTCTCACCTATTCCAACTAGATGATATCCTTACAATTTACTAATCCAATTTGCAATTTATTTACATATGTCAATTGTTTTCATTATACTTTTTTGAAATAATTAGATTTAATTATGAAATATATTAAATATACAAAAAATACAGAAGACAATAAGTTGAAACATATATGTATTCTTTCCAAAGCCAGAAAATACTCTATCATAATCTTCCAATTGGATTGTATTGCTCCCTTCTGGGAGTAGCCACCGTTTTGAACTTGATGTACAGCCTTCCCATCCATGTTTTCACGAACATATGTTTTCACAAATAATATAGAGTGGAAATCAGCAAACTATAGCTTGTGTGCCTAACATGCCATGGCCTGTTCTGTATGCCCCATGAGCTAGAGCAGTTTTTATATTTTTAAAGGGTTGAAAACAAGAATACATGTGATTGAGACTGTGGACTTCAAAGCCTAAAATATTTACTGCTTGGCCCCTTACAGAAAATTTACTAATCCTGATTTGAGTATTATTTTGTGTGTTTCTTAAATTTATATAAATGGTGTCCTATTAAAGAGACTTTCTGCAACTATCCTTTAATCACTCAACATTGTTTTTGAAAATTATTGAAGTGGACACCTATAAATATAACCTATCCTGTTAAACTGCCGCATGGTTGAAATATCACTGGAAAACGCCACGCTTTGTTGCACAATGCCCTTGCTGAAAGACATTTAGGTTGTGTCCAATCTGTGGCCATTAAATACCTGAAATAGGTATCATCACCCATGTGCCCTGGTACACATGTGCAAGACGTCCTCTGTTGTGTGTATCGAGAAGTAGCACTGTGGACTGTAAGGTATGCACATCCTCAGCTTTGCTTAAAATTGCCAAAGTTTTATTAATCACATTTCCACCAGCAATGTGCGGTTACTCTCATTTCCCTTTGACAATACTTGTTTTTTTCATATTTGTTTAAGTTTGGTTAGTGGCATCCCTTACTATTTCATAAGCATTTTCCTGATTACCAGTGTGCCAGTTATCAATTTATTGATTCTCAGCTCCAAATCCACCCCTTTTGTCCTGCCCCATGGCCCTAGAATCATGTCCTATAAACATTTGTCCTTTTGTGTTAGGATCTGGCAGTAGAGGCAACGGGAGGGAGTGCAAAGCCATAGCCAGAGATTAGGGCATCCCTTCCTCAATCCAGTATGTTTTCTTGCCCACACAGCAGCCAGCAAAATTGATATGCAAGACGCCTCAGAGCATGGACTCATCTCAGTTGCCTGCATGGTCCATCTCCAGCATACCCATGCCCTCTGGAAAGCTTCTCAGCCACCTGGCTGCCTGCTCCTATGGACCAGTTCCAGCCCATGACTTCTGGGAGGTTTCTTCCCATTATGAGCTTTAGGAGAGAGCGTAGACAAGAGTGTTCTAAATCCTGAAGTCCTTTCTTGTTCAGTACATTGATCACTTCTACTCCCTTAGAGTCCTTTTTAGCTTCTCTAAATACTCAACCACTTTTTACTAGTTAATTCTATGTATTAAATATTCCCTATTCAAATTATTAGTGTGATTAATGTCTCCTGGGTGGATCCTGGCTGGTATAATGAGTGAGGTTGAACATATTTTCATATGTTTATTGGCCATTCAGCTTTCTTCTTTGATTCATAGGTAGGCAGATAGATAATAAATAGATAGATGATATACATATGTGCTTCTTTTGGGGGTGTGGCAACATGTTCTTTATGTGCTTAGGATACTTTGTCAGATCTATGTTTTGAAAATATCTTCTCTAAATCTGTGACTTATCTTCATCCTCTAATAAGATATAAACATAGGCCTATTCCTAAATTTTTTTATTCTGTTCAATTTTGCCTATTGAGCCCAGTAACAATATCCATTGCTTTAATTAGAATAGTTTTATAAATTTGAAATCTGGTAGAATAAATAAACATTTTCCATCTTATATTCCTTCTTTTCCTTTAAAATAGTCTTGGCTGAAACTAATAAATGACTTCAGCAAAGTTGCAAGATACAGAATCAATACTAAAAAATCTGTTGTGTGTCTATACACCAATAATGAACAATGAGAAGGAGAAATTCAGAAAATAATACCATTTACAATTGCATCCCAAAGCAAAAAATACCTAGGAATAAATTTAACCAAAGAACTTAAACACACATACTCTGAAAACTATAAGACCTTGAAAAAAGGAACTGAACAAGATATGAGTAAATAGATATATATATTTTGCTCATGGATTGAAGGTATTAATATTTTTAAATGTCCTTATGACCTAAGGTAATATAGATTCATGCAATCCCCACTGAAATACCAGTGTTATTATTCTCAGAATTAGAAGAACAAATCTTAAAATTTATATGGAACCAAAAAACATGCCAAAGAGTCAAAATGTGTTCATTAAGAACAAAGTGGGAGAGAGGTATTGCTCTTGATACCAAACTATACTACAAAACAAAAATAATCAAAACAGTATGGTTCAGGCATTAAAACAGACATAAGTCAATGGAATAGAACAGAGAGGCCAAAAATGCATCCCAGCTTATATGGTCAATTAATCTAGAAAAAAAGGAGGTAAGGATATACATTGGGGTCAAGAAAATCTCTTCAATAAGTGGTATTGGGAAAACTGACCAGATATATGCAAAATGAAATGAAATTGGACCACTTTCCTATACCACATATAAAAATAAATTCAAAATGGTTTAAAGACTTAAAGGTTAGATCTGAAACTATAATAAACCTGAAAGAAAACATAGGTGGTAAACTCTTTGACATCACTCTTAGCAATATCTTTTTGGATATATCTCCTTGAGCAAGAAAAACAAAAGAAAAAATAAATAGATGGAACTATGCCAAACTGAAACATTTCTGCACAGCAAAGGAAACTACCAACAAAATGAAAAGACAACCTACTGAATGAGAGAAGATAGTCCTCAGTGAATGATATATCAGATAAGGGTTTAATATCCAAAGTATATAAAGAACTCACACAACTTCACACCAAGAAAACAAAAATCCAATTAAAAAAGCTACAGAGGACCTGAATAGACATTTCCCGAAGAGGACATACAGATGACCAACAGACGTATTAAAAGATGCTCAACATCAATAATCATGTAGAGAAATGCAAATTAAAACCACATTGAGATATTAGCTCACACCTGTCAGAATGGCGATCATCAATAAATCAATAAATAAGTGCTGGTGAGGATGTGGAGAGAAAGGACTCCTCCTACATTGTTGATGGGGATGTAAATTAGTGCAGTCACTGTGAAAAACTGTATGGAGATTTCTCAAAGATTTTAAAATAGAGCTGCCACATGACCCTACAGTTCTAAAAACACTACTTTGAAAAAATGTATGCAACCCTATGTTCACTGCAGCATTACTAGGAATAGCCAAAATATGTAAGCAACCTGGATGTCTATGAATAGATGAATGGATAAGAATGATGTGATGTATATGCACACACAGTCTCACACACAAAATGGAATATTACGCAGCCACAAAAAAGAATGAAATCTTGCCATTAGCAATAACATGAATGGACCTAGAAGGTATTAAGATAAGTTAAATAAGACATACAGAGAACGACAAATACCATATGATCTCACTTACATGTGGAATCTAAAAAACAAAACAAAACAAAATGAATAAACAAAACAAAATAGAAACAGACCTATAGACATAGACAACAGCTGCTTATGGCCAAAAGGGAGAGAATGGAGGGGATACAAATTTTTTTAAATAACTGTAGTTGCTCTGGCTGACATGACTCAATTTGTCAGAGTGTTGTCCCATGCACCAAAATGTTGCAGGTTCGATTCCCTATCAGGGCACATATCTAGGTTGCAGGTTCCATCTCCAGCTGGGGCGTGTGGCGGAGGCAACGAATCAATGTTTGATGTTTCTCTCTCATACTGATGTTTCTTTCTTTCGCTTTCTCTCTCTCTCTCTCGAAAGCAATGGACACATGTTCTCACTGAAGATAGAAAATAATAATAACTGTAGTCAATATCAAATGCTTTTTAAAAAACATAATCAAAATCATAGAACTAAATGTTAGACATGAACAGTTTGCTGAATACAAAAATAATTACACATAAGCCAGTCAGAGAAAGACAAGATTTCACTCATATGGGGAATCTAATGAATAAACTGAACAAATAAGCAAAATAGAGACAGACTCATAGATGGAGAGCAGGACGACAGCTCCAGAGGGCAGGGGATGGGCTTGTGGGAATGGAAGGGTGGAGCAAAAAAGAAAGAGCTCATGGATATGGACAATAGTGTGGTGATTGCTGGGGGGAAGGAGGTGGGTAGAGGTGGAAGAGGGTATAGGAGGATAAATGGAAATGGAAAAATACAATAAAAATAAATTATAAAAAAACTAAGCATCAAGTCATGTTAATACAATGATTAGGATAAGCTCATTTTGAGTCACAGATTCTTATATTGGCTTAAAAATAAAATCTAAATATTGCATTACTGTACACAGTCTAAAAAAAATAGGCTATGAGCAAAGATTTAATGGATTAATCCACATGAAAAGAGAGCAGGAATGGGAGCCTTAAATCAAGGACAAGGTGAAACCCAAGGTCAATATGATAAACAGCACTCATTTATTTCAATAAAAGAAAAAATCAGCAATGGATATATGACAGATTTGTACTTTCTATGATGAATATAAAAGTATCAAATGTAGTAAACAAAAGATTTTAGCGAAACAACAAGAGAAACAGAATTGCTATTGTAATAGGTGAGGCTAACATATTTCTGTTGGAACAGATCAAGTGGATGAAAATGAGTATGTCAAGAGTCAAACCACCTAACATGTTTTTATCCCAAGTGGAGGATGTATAACTTTTACAAACAGACCTGCAACATTTCTAAAATTGATCATAAAGAAGGCCTTGATAGATTCTCCAACCAGAAATTAAAATTCCACCAGTGGACTTGGATGTTTGGTGGTGTCCTAGGCTACCCAGTGCTGTTGAGAGATTCTCACGATGATGATTATTGTCATCATTAAATATTGACCTAGATTTGCATTGGACGTGACCCCCTGCAGTGTGCCATAGGAGGGAAGGTTAGGACAGGCACCTGCACAAAAAATTGTCTTAGCTACTTTTGCCCTCCAGTCTTCCATTCAAATTAAGAATAATCTTAACAAGTTATAACAAATGTACCTCTGGGATTTATCAGAAGAGTATTAAATTTATTAATTAATGGGGGCAAAATAGAAATAGTTACAAGTTGAGTCTTTCCACACAACCATTTTCTCTATTTACCTTAGCTTAAGGTTTAAGATTTTCTCTAAAACTGACCTGAATGACTTTTGTTATATTTATCCCTGGATACTGTTAAAGTAATTGAACACAGAAGCCACTAGACTGAGGTGGCCCTATTGCCTTGGCAACTTTCTTAAGCAACCAGAACCTAAGCCAGAGGCAATACACTTGAATACAAGAAAACACAGAATAAGAACAACTAATCACAAATA
Source organism: Desmodus rotundus (assembly GCF_022682495.2). NCBI lineage: Eukaryota > Metazoa > Chordata > Mammalia > Chiroptera > Phyllostomidae > Desmodus > Desmodus rotundus. Next base: position 28,763,123 of record NC_071397.1, read on the forward strand.
TCCAAGTAACCATTTCTGAATGAATCAACTGCTTAAGCTACAGCTAATCAAATCAGTCCCTTGCTTTGCTTCCTCACCTTCTCTATAAAAACCTCTCCCCAGCTCCTGTCAGTGGAGTGCTCCCAACCATTTCCTGTGGGGTGCTGCTCCATTCAAATCACTGAGTGCTCAAAGAAACTTTTGAAAATTTTAGTGTGCATTAATTTATCTTTTTAAAGGTACATACTTTTTAAAGTATACACTTCTTAAAAGTATATACTGTTGTACAGTATATACTCTTTGCTATATTAAACTTTTAAAATTATATATTCTAATTGGTTTTGATGGTATATAGTAATGCTATTGATTTTTGAGATGATTTTTTGTTGGTTTTTTACACTTTGTTTTTTTCCACCACCATTTATCCCCCCCATATCCTCTTCCATCTCCACCTACTACCTCCCCTTCGCGATCACCACACTGTTGTCCATGTCCAAGAGTTCTTTCTCTTTTTTTTCTTTTTTGCTCAATCTGTCCACCTGCCAACACCCCTCCCTGGGAGCTCTCAGCCTGCTCTCTGTCTGTGAGTCTGTCTTTGTTTTGCTTGTTAGTTCATTAGAATCCACATATGAGTGAAATCATATGGTATTTGCCTTTCTCTGACTGGCTTATGTGTAATGACTTTTATATTCAGCAAACTGTTGATCTCATTTTTCAATTTTAATAGCTTGTAGATTCTCTTGGATTTTCCATGTAGTTAATAACATCATCTGTGACATTTTATTTTATATTTTACATGAATAGTAGAACAATCTTAAAGACCAAGGTGTTTAACCATCAGAATGGAATTTACTGACTATTAAAGAAATATTTATTTTTAGCATCTTCTCTAATAAAAAGTTTCCTCCAGAAATGAAATCCAGCAGCAACGAGAACCCCCATGTGGAAGTAAGTCAAGTAAAACCTCACTTACATTTTGTTTTTCAAACCAGATCAGTGCAGACATCAACTGATTTAATCACCCCTGTCAGTTTTCAGTTAAGCTGAGAAATTTCGAAACTTAATTTACCTGTATTTTAATAGGGTAGTTATGGCATTGACTATATATTTTTAATCAAAGTATAAAAGGAGAATACTTCCTACTACTTTTCTTAGTTATCAGTCTCCTTAAATTTATATCTAAAGGCAACTAAATAAAAGTTTTAATAATGACCATCCAGACAGAAAGAAAGAAATAGATATGAATAAACACATTTTAAAAATCAGCTTTATTAGTAATAAAAAATGAAAATTAAAATATTGTTTTTATACACATACATTTGTTAGATGTTTTTGGTTTGGATTTTAACTTTTGGTATTTTTTTTAAGGAATGAGGAGGGAAAGACAGTTTTTTGAAGTATTATTTAGGCTCAGGGAAAATGAACTCCCCAGATTTCCTATGAGAGGTACAAGGTGGTAAGCAATATTTACAAAGTCTTTAAAATGTAAATGCCATTTGATTCAAGAATTTCACCCTCTATATCTTTATTTTTAAGAGTCAGACATGGTAAAGATGGAGATAAATGAGGCATTATTTATAACGACAAAAATAACACATTCAGTAAGAAGAAATTTGTTAAATATATTTTGACACATTCATATGACAACTACTATGTAGCCATTTAAAATCATATCATAAAAGACAACTTCAAAAACTAGAACAAATTTCCCTAAGATATTGTTAAAGTTTTCAAAGTCATATGTATACTATCGTCCCAGTTTGAATCAAACTATATATAAATATATAAGAATAATATAGCATTTGCTTGTCTTGTGCCAGGCACATATGTGTATAAATGTATTTAATGTTCACAATGGTCCTATGAAAATATTATATTATCATTTTATAGAGGAGATGCTTCAGCACAGAGATATTCTCTAATTTGCCCAGATTAGACCGGAAGTGGCACAGCTGGACACACACACATATGTGTACACACATATTTACACCAGAAAATAACACAGTGGTTGCTATTTTCCCACTGAGCAGAGGGGAAAAAAATTTTGTTTTCATATTTGTGCACTTCCATATTCTCCCAATTTTCCCAGATGAGCAGTTATTAATGAACCCAATACTTTATATTACTCTAAAGATGAATATTAATATTTCTTGTGAGAGCTGAAAGAAAAATCCTACTTAATCGTATGTAATACAAAGGCAAATTAATCCTCTTCATATATATATTGTTGTACCAAATTCTGGAAACTTAGTCCAGCCTTTGCATTGATTTCTATTTTGTTGTGCATATTGGTTCTGTGAAAACAAACAAACCAACAAAAATAGTAAGCCATTCCAACACAGCAACTTTATTCTCACTATCAGTTACACTTGATGTTGGGGGATGTTTCCCACCTCTTACACCCTGAAAATAACTGATGCCTGGCTACAGCTCAGCCCGGGCTCACTCATTACCCTTAGCCAGAAAGCAATAGGTTCTGTAAGGAAAAATATTGCCCCATTAAACAAAGTGTCATCATTGAGAGCAATCATTCTTTTTTATTTTTCCTGTGAGGTTATCTTAATAACTCACTCATAACAGTTATCTCCCAGGAAACATCTAGTTCCATAGAGTAAGACTGTTAAACAATATGAATCTGGTACAAATAGCACAGGATGAATGTTTCCAACCATGAAAGGCCCATATTTATTAAAAAATCTATATGAGGCAAAGACCACTGCAAGCTAATACATAGTGTTGGTAGAAAACTAATTCATTCTTGCTTTTTCAGGGATTTTCACTTCATGTGCAGCTTGTCACATTTGAAGCTATCTTTCATCACAACAAAGGCAGCTAAGTAAAACCTAACTAGCAAACCCAAATTTGATTTGCAAGAACAAATATATGTGAGAAATAATGAGTAACTGGCATTTTAGATCATCATAATTTTAATATTACCAGACTACAATGTATTTAATATTACCAGACTACAATCCATTTAATATTACCAGACTACAATGCATTTAATATTACCAGACTACAATGCATTTAATATTACCAGACTACAATGAGATGAGGGAATTCACTTTGTTGCCTTTCCTCCAACATCAATTGGCAGAAAATTTTCCACAAAGAGTAAAACAAAATCTTTACAAAATACAGATTTTTGTTGCAATAGGGACTCTACACTCATACATACGCACAGGTGCCCACAAGATAAATTTCTAGCTCAAATGACCTAGGTCCAAAACTATGTATTCTTGTTGTTGCATTTATTGCTTTCTGTTCAACTGGAATTTTTTTTTTTTGTAATGCAGACTTACAGACAGAACTATCATTGAAGCCAAACATTAATTTAAATTGTTCAGTGCATAGCAAAAAGAAAATGCTACTGGGAACATTTACCAACATTTGGCATATGACAAATCCTGAGCATGGGTTTGCATGAAGTCAGTGCATAAAGTTTGAAATAATTTATACTGAAAACAATACTTTTAAACTGACTATATTTTCTCTTTTTAATCCAATACCCGTTTTCCATTGATGAGCACTTTTCAAGAAAGAAATGCAGGTCATGCAAAGGAAAATAAACATCTAGTTGGTTAGAGATGCCCTGATTTGGGGTGGTTACTATATTCTCCAAAGCAGAATTGCAATTCATTTTCTTGTACATATTAGGATTAAGATTCACTCACATGTGGAATCTAATGAACTGTACTAACAAGGAAAATAGAGGCAGACTCATAGATAGAGAGCGGGCTGACAGCTCTGGGTGGGGAGACTAGGGGAAGAAGGGATCCAGCAAAAAAGAAAAAGGACTCATGGACATGGACAACAGTGTGGTGACTGCAGTGGGGAGAGGGGTATAAGGAGTATACATGGTAATGGAAAAGATACAATAAAAAATAAATACAAAAATACATAAATGTTTTAAAAGATTTTCTTTCCTTATCATAGTTACGTATTTCTGTGTAACTGCCCCAAAATTTAGTGCCTTAAAACAACAAAATTTATTATTACGCATTTTCTGTAGGCACTTTGGCTATGGGCCCTGAATCGGGGTCTCTCAGGCTGTAACCAAGGTGATACCAAGCTGCAGCCATCTCAATGCCCACCTGGGGAAGAACCTGTTTCCAAACTCAATTCTGTGGTTGATGGCAGGTGTTAACTCCTTGTTGGCTGTTGTCCAGAGGCTACCCTTGGTTTCTTGACACACGAGCCTCTTCTGCATAGTAGCTTGCTTGATCAAAGTGAGAAAGCCAAGAAGCAAGAAAGAATCTTCTAAGAAGAGATTTTTCTTACATCATTGATATCTTGATAGGAATTGTGTTGAATCTATAGATTGCTTTGGGTAGTATGGACATGTTAATGATGTTAATTCTTCCTATCCACAAACATGATATGTGCTTCCACTTATTTGTATCTCCTTCAATTTCTTTCTTCAGTGTCTTATAGTTTTCCAAGTATAAGTCTTTTACATTCTTGGTTAGGTTTATTCCTAGGTATTTTATTCTTTTGTAGCAATTGTGAATGGGATTGTTTTCTTTATTTCCATATTAGTTAGTTTGTGAATGGCACATAAAATGCAACTGATTTCTGGGTATTAATTTGCATCCTGCTACTTTTCTGAATTCATTTACCAGTCCTAGTAGTTTTTTGGTGGAATCTTTGGGATCCTCTATGTACGGTATCAGGTCACCTGAAAATAATGACAGTTTTACTTCTTCCTTTCCAATTTGGATGCCTTTTATTTCTTCTTGTCTGATTGCTATGGCTAGGACTTTCAGTACTATGTTGAATATGAGAGGTGAAAGCGGACATCCTTGCCTTGTTCCAGATTTTAAGGGGAATGCTTGTAGTTTTTGCTTATTGAGTGTGATGCTGGCAGCATGTTTGTCAGGTATGGCCTTATTATTTTTAGATATGTTCCCTCTATTTCCACTTTGCTGAGAGAGTTTTTATCATAAATGGGTTGTGAATTTTATCAAATGCTTTTCTTGCATCTATTGATATGATCCTGTGGTTTTTTATCCTTCATTGATGTGGTGTATCACATTTATTGATTTGTGAATGCGGTACCAACCAAGCATCCCTGGAATAAATCCCACTTGATCATGCTGTGTGACTGTTTTGATGTATTGCTGTATTCAGTTTGTTAATATTTTGTCGAGGACTTTAGCATCTATGTTTGTCAGTGATATTTTTCTATAATTTTCTTTTTTTGTAGTGTCATTATCTGGTTTTGGAATTAGGATAATGCTGGACTAATAAAATGAGCTTGGGAGTTGTTTCTCCTCTTAAATTTTTTGGAATAGTTTGAAAAGGAGAGGTGTGAATTCTTCTTTGAATGTTTGGTAAAATTCACCTGTGAAGCCATCTGGTCAAAGGCTTTGATTCTTGGGAGTTTTTTAATTGTCGCTTCAATTGCACTAAGTGTAATCTTTCTATCCAGATTTTCTGATTCTTCCTGATTTAGTTTTGGAAAATTGTATGTTTCTAGGCATGTATCCATTTTGTCCAGGTTGTCCAATTTTTCTGACACATAGTTGTATTTCTGTGGTGTCCCTTGTTATTTCTCCTCTTTCATTCCCAATTTTATTTATTCTGGCCCTCTCTCTCTCTTTTTTTTTTTCTTGATGAGTAGGGTTTAAGGTTTGTCAGTCTTGTTTATCTTTTCAAAGAAACTGTTTTTGGATTCATTAATCTTTTGTATCTTTTTTGTTTGTTTGTTTGTTTGTTTGTTTGTTTTTTAAATATATTTATTGATTATGCTATTACAGTTGTCCCATTTCCCCCCCACTCCACTCCATCCTGCCCACCCCTCTCCCTCCCACATTCCCCCCCTATAGTTCATGTCCATAGGTCATACTTATAAGTTCTTTGGTTTCTACATTTCCTACACTATTTTTACCCTCCCCCTGTCTATTTTCCACCTATCATCTATGCTACTTATTCTCTGTACCTTTCCCCCTCTCTCCCTCTCCCACTCCCTTAATGACAACCCTCATGTTCTAGTTGTTTGCCTAGTTTGCTCTCGTTTTTGTTTTATGTGTGGCCGTTAATAACTGTGAGTTTGCTGTCATTTTTACTGTTCCTATTTTTGATCTTCTTTTTCTTAGGTAACTCCCTTTAACATTTCATATAATAAGGGCTTGGTGATGATGAGCTTCTTTAACTTGACCTTATCTGAGAAGCACTTTATCTGCCCTTCCATTCTAAGTGATAGCTTTGCTGGATACAGTAATCTTGGATGTAGATCCTTGCGTTTAATCTTGGGTAATGTAATTATGATGTGCCTTGGCGTGTTCCTCCTTGGGTCCAGCTTCTTTGGGACTCTCTGAACTTCCTGGACTTCCCGGAAGTCTATTTCCTTTGCCAGATTAGGGAAGTTCTCCTTCATTATTTGTTCAAATAAGTTTTCAATTTTTTGTTCTTCCTCTTCTCCTTCTGGCACCCCTATAACTCGGATGTTGGAACGTTTCAAGGTGTCCTGGAGGTTCCTAAGCCTCTCCTCATTTTTCCAAGTTCTTGTTTCTTCATTCTTTTCTGTTTGGATGTTTGTTTCTTCCTTCTGGTCCACACCATTGATTTGAGTCCCAGTTTCCTTCTCATCACTATTGGTTCCCTGTACATTTTCCTTTGTTTCTCTTAGCATAGGCTTCATTTTTTCATCTGTTTTTCGAATAGATTCAACCAAGTCTGTGAGCATATTGATAACCAGTGCTTTGAACTGTGCATCTGATAGGTTGGCTATCTCTTCGTCGCTTAGTTGTATTTTTTCTGGAGCTTTGAAGTGTTCTGTCATTTGGGCCATTTTTTTTTTTTTTGTCTTGGCGTGTCTGTTACTTTAAGGGGCGGAGCCTTAGGTGTTCACCGGGGCGGGGTAACGCTGGTCGCTGAGCTGTGACGCTGTACGAGGGGGAGGGGCTGAGTGGGAGCAATGGCGCCAGCCTCACTCTCCTCTGGATTTCAATCCTTCACTCCGCTACCCACAATCAAACTGGGCCACTCTGGTGCTGATTCCCGAGTAAGTGGGTCTGTGCACACTCTCGGCCCCTGTGGGTCTCTCCAACAACCTCTGCTGTGAGGCTGGGAGTCTCTCCTGCTGCTGCCCCAACCCCCAGGGGCACTTTCAATCAGAGGTTTGAGGCTTTATTTCCCGGAGCTGGAGCCCTGGGTTGCACGGTCTGCTTCTCTGCCCGCCGTTCATCCAGTTTATCTGTGGGCGAATGTGTTGCCGCAAGGTGCTACCCGCCACTCTGCCTGTCCCACTCTCCGCCACTCTGAGTCCGGCCCTCTCAGTTTATCTGCGCAGATGTGGGGCCGCAGGGTCTGCTAGTGCTCGGACTGCCTGCGCCATTTGTCCCACACTCCGCCAGTCTCAGTCCCGCCACAGCCACGCGAGTCCTTTCCACCCCGGTGCCCGTCTCCGCCCCTCCTACCAGTCTGGATGAATGGTTATTTTCTATTTTCTTGGTGTTGGTCCCCCTTGCTGTTCGATTCTCTGTCAGTTCTGGTTGTGCGAGGAGGCGCAGTGTGTCTACCTACGCCGCCATCTTGGTTCTCCCAATCTTTTGTATCTTATTTTTTAGATTCTATTTCATTTATTTCTGCTCTGATCTTTATCATTTCCTTCCTTCTATCTTTTCTTCCTTCCTTCCTTCTTCCTTCTACTGATTTTGGGCTTTGTTGTCTGTTGCTTTTCATTCAAGTTCCTTTAAGTGCAAAGTTAGATTGTTTATTTGAACTTTTTCTTGTTTCTTGAGATAGGTTTAATGCTATGAATTTCCCTGTTATGACTGTTTTCCCAGTGTTCCAAAGGTTGGGAGTCGTTGTGTTGTCATTTTCATTTTCATTTGTTTCAAGTTATTGTTTGATTTCTTCCTTGATCTCATTGTTGACCCATTCATTCCTTAATTCCATGTTATTAGCTTCCATGTTTTTGTGTGTTTTTCAGTTTTCTGCTTGTGCTTGATTTCTACTTTCATAGCATTGTGGTCTGAGAAGATGCTTGATATGATTTCAATCTCCTTGAATTTACTGAGACTTGTTTTGTGTGCTAACATATGGTCTATCCTATAAAACATTCCATGTTCACTTGAAAAAGAAGTGTATATTCTACTGCTTTGGGGTGAAATACTCTGTAGATATTAGTTAAATCCATTTGATCCAGTGTGTTGTTTAAGGTCATTGTCTTTTTGTTGCTTTTCTGTCAGGAGATCGAATCACTGAAGTTAATGGGGTGTTAAAATCCCTGACTACGACTATTTCTGTTGCTCTCTCCCTTTATGTCCATGAAGATTTGCTTTACATATTTAGGTGTTCCTATGTTGGGTGTATAAATGTTGACTAGGGTTATATCCTCTTGTTGGATTGTTCCCATTATCATTATGTAGTTTTCTTCTTTGTCTCTTACTACAGCCTTGGTGTTAAACTCTATTTTGTCTGATTTAGATCTTGCTACCCAAGCTTTTTGTTTTCCTTTCCATTTGCATGAAATATCTTTTTCCATCCCTTTTAGTCTGTGTGTACCTTTTGTTCTGAGTTAGATCTCTTGGAGACAGGGAATACATACACACACACACATATATATATGTCTTTTTTTATCTATTCATTTTATCCATTATGTCTTTTGATTGGAGCATATAAGTCATTTACATTTAAATTGATTATTGATAGATATGTATTTGTTGCCATTTTATTTTTTTTAACTATTTTCCTCTGTTTTTTCCTCTTCTCAAAGCAAGCCCTTTAATATTTGTTGCAGTACTGCTTTGGTGTTAACAAACTCCTATAACTATTTCTTGTCTGGAAAACTCTTTTGTTCTCCTTCAACTTTAAATGATAGACTTGCTAGGTAAAGTAGCCTTGGTTGTAGGTCCTTGCTTTTTTCTTTTTTTAGTATATTTTATTGATTATGCTATTATAGTCATCATAATTTTCCCCCTTTGCTCCCCTCCACCCCATACCCCGTCCCTCCAGGTATCCCTACCCCTTAGTTATGTCCATGGGTCATTTATATAAGTTCTTCGGCTTCTCCATTTCCTATACTATTCTTAGCATCCCCCTATCTATTTTGTACCTACAATTATGCTTCTTAATCCCTTTACCTTTGCCCCCATTCTCCCTCCCCCGCCCCCAGCTGTTAACCCTCCAAATGATCTCCACATCTATGATTCTGTTCCTGTTCTAGTTGTTTGCTTAATTTGTTTTTGTTTTTTAGATTCAGTTGTTGATAGTTGTGCATTTGTTATTTTAATGTTCATAGTTTTGATCTTCTTTTTCTTAAATAGGTCCCTTTAATGTTTCATATGATAATGGCTTGGTGATGATGATATCCTTCAGCTTTACGTTGTCTGGAAAGCCTTTTATCTGCCTGTTGATTCCAAATGATTGCTTTGCTGGATAGACATTATATCTTGGTTGTAGGTCCTTGGTTTCATGACTTTGAATGTTTCTTGCCAGTCCCTTCTTGGCTGCACAGTTTCTTTTAAGAAGTCAGCTGACAGTCTTATGGGAATACCTTTCAAAATAATTCTCTGCTTTTCTCTTGCTGCTGTTAAAAATTCTCTCTTTATCTTTAACCGATGGCATTTTAATTATGATGTGCCTTGATGTGGTCCTCTTTGGGTCCAACTTATTTCATACTCTCTGTATGTACTGGACTTGTATGTCTATTTCCTTCACCAAATTAGGGAAGTTTTCTTTCAATATTTTTTCCAAAATTTTTGGTTTCCTCCTCTTCCTCTTCTCCTTCTGGCATCCCTATGATTCAGATGTTGGCCCTTTTGGAGATGCCCTAGAGTCTTCTTATACTCTCCTTTTTTTTTTTTTTTTGAATTCTTATTTCTTCATCCTGTTCTGGTTGAGTGTGTATTGCTTCCTTATGTTCCAAATTGTTGATTTGGGTCCCATCTTCCTTCCCATCACTGTTGGTTCCCTGTGGATTTTTCTTTATTTCTTTACTTAGTGTAGCCTTCATTTCTTCCCTTTGTTTTGCCATACTCAGTCAGGTCTCTGAGCATCCTGATCACCATTGTTTTGAACTTTGCATCTGATATGTTGACTATCTCCATTTCATTTAGTTCTTTTTCTGGAGTTTTGTTCTGTTCTTTCATTTGGACCATATTTCTTTGTCTCCTCTATTTGGCAGCCTCCCTGTATTTGTTTCTGTGTATTAGATACAGCTGCTTTGACTCCCTGTATTAGCACACCTATTAAGGTGTATGGGGCAGAGACTTAAGTATTTGCCAGGGTAGGACAACTTGTTTCACCACTTTGTGGTGCTATGTGGTAGGGAGGGGCCAGAGAAGGGACAATGCTGCTGCCTGGCTTCTGGAGGCTTGCCCGGCACTCGCCCCATTTCCCTTCACTTCACCCACTTCCTGTATGCAACTGGCACCCTTCTAGCTGTTGCCCTGGTGGTGATTCCCAGAGTAGGTAGGTTTTCAAATGTTCTAGGTCCATGTGGGCCCTTTAAATGGACTTTACTGAATAACCAGCAGTTTATTCTGCTGCCCCAATCCCCACTGGTTTTTATAGCCAGAAATTATGAGGCTTTATCTTCCCAATGCTGGAACCCTGGGCTGCGAGTTCTGGCCTTGGGCTGGGATCGCTCACCCCAAGGTATCCCCCCACCCCCGCCAATTTTTATCCACCACACATGAATGTGGGACTATTCATTCCACTGCCACCATGGCCTCTCCACACCACACTCTGTCCTCTCTATCCTGGCTCCTGGGCTCCTCCCCTCTTACCCATCTGGATGAATATGGCATCTGTAAATCCTTGGTTGTCAGACTTCCATACAGTTCAATTTTCTGGAAGATCTGGCTGTTTTGTGTTTTGAGGTTAGTTGTGCTTCTTCTTGTGGCTGTGTGAGGAGGTGAAGTGTGTCTACCTACACCTCTAACTTGACAGGAAGTCTAGGTCCTTGCTTTTTATCACCTTGAATTTTTCATGCCAATCGGTTCTAGTCTGAAATATTTCTGTTGAGAAATCACATGGCAATCTAACAGCAACTGCATTGTAGGTAACTAATTTCCTTTCTTTATACCTTTTAAGATTCTCTCCTTGTTGTTAAGCTTTTCCATTTTAATTATGTTGTTTCTTGGTGTAGGCCTCTTTGGGTCCATCTTGTCTGGGACTCTCTCAATTTCCCGGACTTGTGAATCTTTTCCCTTCGCCAGTTTAGAGAAATTCTGGACCATTATTTTCTCCAAAAGTTTCTCAATCCCTTGTTCACTCTCTTTTCCTTAAGCTATCCCCACATTGCAGAGGTTGTTACTCTTCATGTTGTCCCCCAAATTTCTTAAACTCTCCTCATTTTCTTAAATCCTTTTTTTCTTTTTGTTGCTCTGCTTAGGTATTTTTTTCTACCTTGTCTTTAAAATTGCTAATTTGTTCCTCTGCTTCATTTAACCTACAGTTCATTCCTTCCAGTGTAGCATTTATTTCAGATAAGGGGTTCTTTATTTCTTACTGGCCCTTTTTTATGGTTTTCTTTTTTTCATGCTGTTGAGCATCCTTGTAATCATTACTCTAAACTCTTCATCTGATAAATTGCTTGCCTGCATTTCAATTAGATCTTCTGGAGAACTCTCTTGTTCTTTCATTTGGAACCTGTTTCTTTGTCTTTCCATTTTGTGTGCCTCTTGGTGTTTGTTTCTATGTAGTAAGTAAACCTGCAAAGACTCTGGTACAATCCTATGTCAGATGCTGCTTGTGAACTGGCCCTGAGCAACCTGTTTGGAGCTATCAGCAATTCACAGCTTGTGGCTGACTGATCGAATGTGTCAAAAGTGGTTTGTGAAGTTTCATGGTGGAGATGTCTTGCTTGACATTGCTCCACAGTCGGGTAGACCAGTTAAAGTTGATAGTGATCAAATCAAGACATTAATAGAGAACAATCAACATTATACCATATGGGACATAGTCAACATACTCAAAGTATCCAAATCAATTAAGTTATTGGTGAAAATGAAAAATGTGTCTTTCGTTTTATGGAAAAAACACATGGACACTTTGGCCAACCCAATACTTTTCTCAATTCTGAAACACTTCACAGTTCAAGTATAAGAGATGAACCCCTGATGCCCATGAGGTGAGAGAGTACGTGGGCCAGATTTTCCTTGTAGCCAGTCCTGGAGGACTTCCACCTCTTCTCCACATAGGAAACAAGCTCCTTATCTTTTTCCTCTCTGACTGATTGCTTATAGTCAAATTTGATAACCTTCCTTTCAACAAACATTGATCCTAATGTTGCCAGTCAAGGACTTAGGATTGGTTTGGCTTGGCTTTGGAAATCAAAAACACATTAAAAGGGTTTGTTTTTCTGATTATTGTTCAGCTTTTAATTAAAAGAATCTGTTGAGGGCTTTAAATGACTTCTTTGCTGTGGGATCTATGGGCCCTCACCTAATGCAGAAGTTACTCAATAGGCAAAAACATAAGAAAAAAAATGGGGCCAGAGGATTCTTTTGTTATTCATTCAAAATATTAACCTAACACTTATGTGAAGATTATTTTTAACCTTCCCAAGTGATTTGATTCAAGTCACCTTTGAGAACCCCTGATTTCCAGCAGCTGCTTTGTAGTCAGTACACTGGGAAGCCATTTGAGTTCAGAGCAGCACCACTACCTGAGTAACACTGGGCAAGTCATTGCTTTAAATCTCAATTTTTTCACTTATAAAATGGAAATATTTTACATAAATTATACATTTAAGTGAATAAGATTATACATATAAGGCTCTTATCTTGGTGCCTAGAACACTGTAAATATATAATAAAGATTAATATAACCATCTATTAGATTATAATAGATATTAAATATTTATCCTTGGTGATTCTATTTAAGGTATGTATACCTGACAATCCCCCAGGATTGCTTTTGGATATATTCCTGGATTATTTTGAGGATATGTGTTGTAGTAATTTTTAAATTATAGGGTTACATTTAAATTTTATTTATTCATCCATTTGAGCAGTGTTCTGGGTACTGGGGATACAGCAGGCAGCAAGACACACAAGGCCCCTCATCCAGAGAGTTTGAACTCTAGTGAACAGACAATAAACAAAAAGCAATGATAATATGATATCAGTTAGTGGCTATTTTTTAGGAAGAAAGATAAAGCTGGGCAGAGGGGTGGCCAGCTGTAAAGTTGTGGAGGAGTGCTGAGTATCTATCAGAAGTAGGGCAAGGAAGAAAGGTCTCCCAGTGAAGATAACAACTGAGCAGAGATATGAAAGAAGTAAGGAGTGATAGAAAATTCTGGGGATGGGGGAAGTATTCTGGATGAGGGCATAGCAGGGGAAATAGCCCTGAGGGACACTGTGAACCTATTCAAAGAGCAACACAAGGCATTGTAGGCCAGAGCCCCAGTGAGCAAAGGCAGAGGGGTGATAAGTGGAGAGGCCAGATGGTGAGTGGCCAGGGATCTTATGATGTGTCTTTTGGGTCCTGGCTTCTTTCGCTTAGCATAATGTTTTCAATATTCATCCATTATGCATTATGAATCAGAATTTTGATTTACATTTTTAAAAGACCATGCTTGTTGCTATGATGTAAACTCACAGTAAGAGACTAAGAGTGTAAGAGTGGAACAGAGAAAACAGTAAGACCGAGAATGCTGTACCCTGGTGAGAGATGATGGAGGTTCAGGAGGACAGAAGTTTAAGTGCAGAGAAGGGACCAGATTCATGATCAATCCATCTACTTATCTAGATCTATCTACCTTTCTGTCCATCTATCTATCCATTTATCTACCTATCTTTCTACGTGCAAATAGATATATGTACACACACATGTATATGTGTGACTTGGATGGCCAATGGTGGTGCATCTGGGTCAGGCCATAGGCAAAATTATGACTGATTTTCAGTTAACTTCTTCCTTCTCGTGCTGCTGTCCAGCCCCCAGCCCCCAAGCCTTAGCCATTTTTAGTCATTGGCTAGAGTCCAAGAAGCAGCCTCTAATGAGAATTTTAAAATTCAGCAAGTTATCAGCAAGTACACTCACCTTGGAAAAAGTGTGAACCTTCCAAGATTACTCACAATACTCGATTGAATCTTTAATTCAGGGTTTGCTTAAAACACCCATCTCATTTCCTTATTATGACAGAATTTATGGCGCAAACCTTTCTCTGCTCAATGAGTATTTCCTGAGCCTCCTATGTGTCCAACATGCTGCCAAGCGTTGTGAGTAGTTAAAAACTGTAAGACATGGTCCTCGCTCCTGAATACAGTTTGGGGTATAAAGCATGCATGCACAAGACAGTGAAAAAGCCACCTAAGACCAATTTAAAATTAATGCTGGGACACAATTATATATCAGCAGGTCTTCTACAAAAGTGTGGTTAAAATACTAATGTCTTGCCAGCAGCGGTTAATTTCATTCAAAGTAAAATCTGTGTGGCAGATTGCATCACAGGCGTCCAAAGGTGACTGCCACAACACCTTCTATCCCATATCCTCTGCTAGAACCTTGCCACATTCTATCAAAAGGTAGCATTTATGTTCCTTCTCCTTGAACTGGAGTAGGCTTTGGGGACTTCCTCAACAAGTACAACAGGGAAGATTGACCTCATGTGACTTATAAGGTAAGGTGCTAAAAAGCCACATACTTTTGCCTTGTTTTCTTGGGATGTTTGTTCTTAGAAACTATCTATCATCTATGAGAAAGCCCAAGCAGCCACGGAGAGGCCCAGGTGAAAAGGAACTGAGGCCTCCACCTCCCACCTCTGGCTGAGATTCCGGACAGCAGCCAGCACCAATTTGCCAGCCATGTAAGTCAGCCACCTTGGAAGCAGACCCTCTAGTGCTTTACCAGTGAAATACCACTTCTGACACTGAGTAGACCCATGCCACCAAGCCATGCCCAAATTGCAGGTTTGAGAGCAAAATTAATATTGCTCCTTTAAGCCTCTCAATTTGGCTGGTTTGTTTTAGCAATAGGTAAATGAAATGCCAAGCTTAACTTTTACTTCTATTCAGCTAGTTTTTCTTAAATAGAGGGAAAAGGGGATAGAATTACATTAAAACCCTAAAAATGAACATAACCCACAATTTGTCTTAATTGCTGCTCGAAGAGTAGCTGTTACCAGTGTGTCACTTATACTCAATACATATAAAATGATTTCGGTAAGTATTATTTGGAACAAAGTGAGTTTGCAGATCTAGAAAATACTTCCCTGTAGTTTTGTCAAGATCTGTGTGTGCCCAGTGGGAGTAGGTCTTTCACGTTAACAGCATCTATCTTTTGGAACAAAGGGGAGAGATTTTTCATTCTGTGAGAGTTCAGAGACAGGGGAAAATGAATGAGAGCTGGGGTAGTCGGAGAAGACATCTTAAAGAAGGTGGAACTTGGGCTGTATGTTAAGGATGCATTTGGACAGGCGTGTACGACCTACCAAGAAAGGCAAATACTATGCCCAGATGCCACGTGGCGAGATAATGTCTTTCCTAGGCCAACTTGTCCAGAAGAGGATAGCAACCTGAAGAAGGAGTAAATGAAAAGGAGAGGCCAGGTTGCTTACAAAGCTAAAATGTGAAATCCTTTAGTACTTCTTTTAAATCTGGATGAGAGTTCCAATAAATACAACAATTTACATGTTGTATTTATATGCACTCATCAGAACTCCAAATAAATCTCTTTTTCATGGCTTCCCTCTCTTTCTTTCTCTCTCTCTCTCTCTGCTTCTAAGGCATACTTTTTATTAAAAGGAAATTAACTACTTTTTCTCAAACAGCTCCTTAAAAGTTAAAAACTATTAGTTGTGTTTATATCTCTAAAGTATTCAATATTTATGTAAGAGGAAGAGACAAATGGTTTAACTTCTCACTTGTCTCAGTCTTTCTTATTAATTCTGATGGTTTTAGTAAAACCATTGACAACTACATGTATCAGCTGACTGGCAGTTTCAAAACTGCTGGAGTACAGCACCCACCTTGGTAGTCAACTAACCTCTGTGGCCCCACCTCCACCCAGAATCTTATCCCTATTACCGTCTGTCCTTCCCATGCTTTAGTATTGTGTTAGCCACAAGTCCGTGTGGTTTTTTTGAAAAATAAAAGACATATTTTATTTTCACCAATAATGTCATTGGCTTGGATGTTTTGAGTATGCTGGCTATCTCTCACACGGGATAACGTAGATTGTTCTCTACGGATGTCTCAGTTTGAGCGCTATCAACTTCAACTCATCTACCCAATGTGGAGCAATGTCCAGCAAGAAATCTCCACCACGAAACTTCACAAACCACTTTTGACACATTCAATTAATCAGAGCTTCTCCATACACTGCACAAATCTGTTTTACATTTCAGTTGCGTTTTAACCTTTCTTGAAATAATAAAGCATAATATGCCAAAAGGTCACTTATTTTCTTCCATCTTTAATTTTAAAATAGCTACACAAAAATTCACCAATTTTGATAAGGTTTTTTTTAAATGCACACTGATATGACAGCTGTCTCAATACAATGTAACAAAATTGTTTCACATGAAGTTAAAGACAACTAAGCGCCACTACAGCCATCACATAGAAAAAATGGAAAAAAACCCAAAGGAACTTTTTGGCCCACCCAATATTGACACATCATTCATTTACCCACTAACAAATGTTTTAGGCACTCTTCCAGTCACTAATGTCAGTGACCACATCTAAAAAAAATGATTTGTTGGTTTCTGGGAACAGATATCAATTTCCAAGATCTTTGAGGTAACCTGATATATAGTTCTCCTCTTTCTGTTCTAATTCTGAACCCAGTAAGATAAATATATTATAGGTCCAAATGTCACTCAGGTAAATCTGGATTGGAGGAAGTAGTTTGTATTTGTGAACAAGTGAATTTTTCAATACTGACTCTCAGAATTCAAAGAATTCAATAGATGCACCCTCGGTTGGATCAGAGAAATTATTTTTAATATGTGTGGAATTACAGCACAAATTGACAGAGCCTCTCTCCGGAGGAGCAGAATGGAGCATGCTCCTAGATCCTAACAGCAAAAGGAACAGAAGGGCTAGAGCTACACCAGCCCTTTCCTCTCTCCAGACTCCCAGAGTGAGAAAGTCAACGAGACGTCAGAACTCTCACCACGGAGAATTGCTTGGGCAGGAGCAGGCATTGGCCCATGGGACAAAATTTGGACCATCGCATGTTTTCAGACCAACTGCAAGCTAAACATAGTTTTTAAATGTTTTAGTGGTTTAAAAAAGCAAAAGAAGGAGATTAGTTTGTGACACACAAATATTACAAAAAGTTCAAACTTCAGTGTCCATAAATAAAGTTTTATTGGAACACAGCCCTGCCCGCTTGTTTGCGTCTCGCCTATGCTGTCAGGCTACGGTGGCTGAGTGGAGTGTTATGACACAGACTGGGTGGTGCACGAAGCCTACAGTATTTGCTATGGGGCCCTTTACCAAAAAAAAAAAAAAAAATAGTGCTTATCCCCGACAATGAAGGAAAAATATGGCTTCAGGGAGAAGCATTCTTCCTGGGATTTTTGGATTTCACTGGAGATGGAATCTCCCTCCATGTCCTGTCTTTGATATGTGACCAACATTCTCTCAGTGCCCCCTGCCCCAGTTCAAAACCTGGCAGGCATTTTGTGACTTCCCTTAACTTGTTATCTAATTAATCACAATTTATTTTCTGTTTATTTTTCTTTTAAAATGTCTGAAATTGTCTTTCCATTTTTCCTACTACTGCCCTACTTTCACTGTTCCACACCAGGATCCCTGCAACAATTTTCTAATTATGCATCTTAATCCCGGTATCACCACAGTCTTTTAGAAGTGAAAGCAAATTTAGAGAGTTTCTGTTCAATCCCCTCATTAGCGAAATGAGGACACTGCTACTCCGTGAGGCAAAACGACTTTCTCAAATTTGCAAATCTAATTTGTGATGGCCTAGAGCAGGACCCCGGATCTCCCGAATCATAGCTCAGTGATCCTTGAGCCATGGCGTGCTCTCTCTTCACATTCCCCTTCGCACAAAATTTTCAACGATTGTTAGTGATCAAGTCAAGTTTACAATCTAAACCAGGGAGGGGTCAGAACACTATAGCCCGTAACCAATTTCACTCCCTACCTGCTTGTAAATTTGGTTTCATTGGAGCATGTCCATGATCACTTGCTGACTTACCGCCCGTGGCTGCATTTGCTCTCCTGTCTATGGCAGAGTTAAGTGGTTACATCAGAGACTGTGTGACTCACAAAGCCTAAAATATTTACATTCTAGTCCTTCAGAAAAAGTTCTCAGAGCTGTGATCTAGACTCATTCAAAATACCTCATTCCTCATCACTTTTCTGTGGCACTAATACCTTTTACAGTAATAAAATATCTATTTTTTTTTAATAAGCACATGACAGCCTGAAATGAAGACTGTACTTCTTGGCTTCCCTTGAATCTTGATGGGGCCAACGGAACACCTAAAAATCCAGTGGACTTTTGTATACAGCTTTCAAGAAATGCCCATCAAGGATGGAAGTATCTTTGAAGGAAGGAAGTATGTCTTTCTCTTCCCTTTTCTCCTCATTTCTAGTTAGACTGATGCCAAAATAACTACAAAACCCAACATGCACTCTGAGGTGATTTGGGACTTGGAGTTAATATATGACAGAGCAGCACGATGCAAAGGTACTGGGTTCTTGACATCGAAGTGATTCTGCCTCTGCAGACCACATACTTCTGGGTTTTTACATGAGTAAGAAATACAATTTTATGTTTTAAAAGATCCTCCGTTAATTAGGATTTCTCTGGCATATGTAATTCTTCATAAGGATACACTTGCCAGTAGGAAATTTCTCTTGCAGACAAGCCAACAGCTTCACAACTTGGTGAATTAGCTATGCTTATTCACTCACCTCCATTCTTTCGTTCACTCTGCTGGCTCAGGCTGGACTCCACTTGAACACATTTTACTTGAACACAAATTACTCAAAGCAGTTGAAGTTCTATCCACATCCTAAAGCATTTTTATTGTCTTTTCCCAATTAATAATTGAGTGCAATATATTTGGGCCACTGAGATTGCATACTTTATTATATTCTCTGAGTCATGTGTGATGGTCCTTTATGCTCAGTGAGAATACAGACTTTCTTTTGTGCAGTGTTATTTACCATCGCAAAGATATGGAGGCAGCCCAAGTGTCCATCAGTGGATGAGTGGATAAAACAACTATGGGACATTTACACAATAGAATGCTACTCAGGGTAAAAATTGTAAAAATAAAACAAGAAAATTTTATCCTTTGTGACAATATGGATGGACCTGGAGAACATTATGCTAAGCGACATAAGCCAGTCAGAGAAAGACAAATACCATATGATATCACTCATATATAGAATCTAATGGACAAACTGAACTAACAAGCAAAATAGAGACTCAGAGATAGAGAGCAGGATAACGGCTGTGGATGGGGAGGTTAGGGGCTGGAGGGACTGAGTAAAAAGGAAAGAGGACTCATAGACATGGACAACAGTGTGGTGATTGCTGGGGGAGGGGTATAAAGGGACTACATGGTAATGGAAAAAATACAATAAAGATTAAATTTAAAAAGCAAGGACTAGGATTATTGCTTTTGTTTAATCTTTATTTCCAGAGTTGCCATATTATAGGTTACCACAAAATAATTGGTAGACTTATCTGAGTAAATTTGGGCTAAAGTGAGCATACTTATTCATGAGCTCACAGGTTCTCATTCTTTATCAGAATATCTTCCAATGCTAAATCATAACGTGTGAGCCAGCCAAAAGAAGATCTGTTCCACAATAGCTCAGTTGAAACTGCATACGATGGTCACTTAGGCAAAGGGTGATATGCTGTCTAGTAAAGCCATCATGAGACGGTGCACATCACCCCCATGTCTAATACATTGGACAGATGTCTCATGCTCTCAACAAAGTAAGGGGGCCTAATTCCACATTCAAGTTCTTTGTTATTGATGAGACGTTTTGAGGTCCTGGAAACTACATAGCTATACCTTCTACATAAGTGATAAGACATTAGATATATTTAAAGAACCAAAAGCTATTCATATACTGTTTGTATTTGTTCCAGTTCACGAAGCAAACAGAAGTGCTCTGGCTTGTCAAGGACTCAAATGTCAGAGCTCAAAAGTTTCTTGAACTAACATCCAGGCATTTGCTCCCTGGGGAACTATAGAAAATAGACTAATCTTATTCACTTACAAGATGTAAGAGCCATTTACTCAAACCCAGCCTGCATTTCTTAAACAGGGAGATGTAGTCTGTCTGTTCACATTAGCTCACAGCAGAGCCCTTAGAACATTCTTATAAACAATCAATTCCAGTGTCGGCCAAAAGCCTACCTCCAGGTAAGTGTCAGGAGCTGCTGAAGAGATGGCGGAGTGGGAGCTATACGGGCACTGACTTGTGGAGTGCATGAAGGTCTCTTGCTCCCAATAGTTTGCATTTAGCATACGAGGTGGCCCTGTGACCAGCTTCCCCTGGGGAAGCAGAGAGTTGCTGATCTGCGGAGGGGAGTGAGTTAAGGAAGAAGTCAGATAGCATGGGAACAGACTGGCTCTGAAGTTTTCTGTTTGGTTTAGCTAAATCATTGCTGTCCATATCCCCAAAGGCTTATTCTCCCCGTTTTACTGAACATTTAATTCAAGTCTCCTTGATTTCTCTTTCAGTTGTTACTTTTTTGAAGTTCTTATCAGAAATTTTCTTTTTCTCAAAGAGAATATGTCATTAACTTTTGATTCTCTGCATCATTTCACCAGCCCTGGTTTGAGAAAGAAACGTGGCTCCTTCACCTGGCTTCCTGCCTCAGTCCAGCTCTGCCTGCCCTTAGAAAGGCTGCAGCCTGCGTGCTTCCTTCTCTACACCTCCACCCCCAGGCAACTCTGAACACTGGGAGCAAAAGGGACTGCCTTTTATTGTAAGTAACACAAGAGTTCTCAGATGACCTCCACACTTCTGCCCTATTTACTCCTAGATATGCTATTACAGTACCCCTGCCTCCCTACCCTCCACATGTCTCCTCTCTATCTTCTTCAGGGGCTTCTCCAAGCAGTTAAATTAATCTTATTCACTGTAAGCACTCTTCCCTCCTCACCCATTATGTTGGGGAAAGATAACTAACAACAAAATCTCCCAACCCAGAAATCCTCTCCACAAAGATAGAGGAGAAAGAAAACACTTTTATTATTGAATAAGCATTGAACTGGAATGTGATGGGTATCACAGGCAGTCCACTAAGAGATTACAAAGATAGAAAGAAATCCCACCCTTTTATATAGTCGAATGAATACAACCTATTCCATATACGTTTTCAAGATGAACAATAACCGGTCCTCAAGTAAGAGGACTTGACAGCCCCATTTATCAAAAGGAAAAGCGAACGCCTCCTCTACGACAGGAGGCAGTTTTGCAACTCGGAGCAAGTACCCACCAACACTGGGCTCCACCCTCCCACAAACACTGGGACCGGGTGCTGTCTCCCCTGATACTTACATTTCAAAGGAATGGCTCCCCGGTCACATTCCCGGGGCATAAAGCTCACAAAAGGCCTGTCTAGCTTTCAAAAAGATTTATAAAATCTTACAGATGAAAGAAAGAACTTACAAGTTTTCTAAAGTAAATACCCTAAGGAAAAGAAGGGAAAGTATTTTTTACAGAGAGAGGTAGGCCTCTTAATTTGTATTTGTCCTCACAATTATTCCAGAACTTTAATTTCCTCATTGTACCTGGTGTGATTGTGAGTGATGAGGGAGGAGAGGTTTGGAGGCCAGTTACAGAAAAGCTCAGAGAGGAGGTTGTGGAGAGAAATCAAGGAGGAAAGAAGCCCAGACCTTCCTCTGTGGGAGGGGAAAATGAGGTTCTTGGACACAGTTCAGAAACACTGACTGTCAGTCAGGGGTGAAAGGTCATCTCAGTAAGTTTGGGGAACTTAAATTTATGGCCCAGAGCATACAATTAAAAACAAAGCGAAAAAAAACAAAACTCTCCCCAGTGATTTTACTGGGCAGCAGGTTTAGGAGTTGCTAACTTGGGGGATCACAACACGGGCATCTCTTTCATCTTCCTGTGAGTCTGCCCTGCAGAGCTCGCACTAAGATCTTCGCAAACAGGAGATAGAAATAAAATAGGTAATACTGGTAGTTTATTGACAAATAACTAAACAGTGGCCAGTCCACTTTAAAAAAGTTTTTTTAAAGAATTAAAAGATCTTCTCTCCTCGTAGAAAAGAGAGCTGCTTTTTTCAGTTTCCACATGTAGGTGATATCATACGGTATTTGTAGAAAGAGAGTAGAACAGTGGTTACCGGTGCTGGCGTGGGGGAATTGGAGCTGGTCAAAGGGCACGAACTTGCAGTTAGCAGATGAGTAAGTCCTGGAAATCCAATGCACGGCATTGTGATTATAGTTAACATTATTGAATTTTATACTTAAAAGTTGCTAAGAAACTAGATGTTAAATGTCCTCATTACACACACATAAAAAAGATAATTATGGGACATGATGGAGGTTTTAACTATTGCTACAGTGCCAACCATATTGTAACGTATAAGTGTGTGAAATCAACACACAGCACACCTTAAACTTATACAATGTTATATGTCGGTCATATAAGAACAGCTTGACAACAGTAATAACAACAATAGTAACAAAAGGAAGGAGGCCTGGTGCTGCAGACCGTTCCTCCCTCCCTCCCGCCTGTGTCATGAGGTCTGGGAGCTGGAAATCAGGCAGGACTCCAGTGCTTCAGGGGAGCAGGCACGATAAGAACCACAGGAGTCTGAGCGTCACAGGGACACTTCTAGAGATGAGAAGGATCCGAGGGGGAAGGAGACATCCAGGGATCTCTAAACGAAGACTCGGATAGCCTGGCATTATTCTTGCCCCCATTCTCTTGATTGTCTTCATCCAGACTCTTAGGTTTACAGTTGAAAAGCCCAAGGTGGGCACAGGAGACTGACAGCAATAATTAAGCACAAAGCCTGGTTGAAGGCTGGGTTTTCTGAATAGCATTTGGACCCTCGGGGCTGATAAAATATAAATTTCTCAGCACCTGCAGATACACTGGAAAGGCTACAAAAGATGTTTTTCAAGATGGCCTGGTAGGGAGGCAGCGCTGTTCGGCAGCGGTGTTCTGTCTAAAGAACAGATGGCCTAAAAGTATCGTCTTGAGCACAATGGGGATAAGTAGAGAGATTGGAGGGCAAGATAAAAGTGCACAGAGCTATTTTACAAAGTAATAGGATTTAATAAACAGAGAAGGGGAAAATCAAAGAGATGTGATGTGTAATAAAAAGATTTAAGATGCAAGGTGGACAGTGATCAGAGATAAAATTAAACATCAATGCTTTGGGAGCATACCACAGGTAATATAAAATTTTTAAACCCTATCCACCAAGTAAAAATATATCCATCCATCCCAAACTTCAAAATTGGGGTAAATTCCTGCTCACAGTATTGTGGTAATAAAAACAAATGAAATTCAGCTTTACTTGATAATTACAAGGATATTGTTTCTCAGTGACATCACATTGAGTAAAGGAGCTACTGAAAACACACTTGTGAAGAATGACAAGAAAAACTGTCATTTGTTGAGCACCTACTGTGTGCCAGGCTACTGTGTGCCAGGCAGGAGGCTAAGTATTCCATACACATTATCTCAGAAATGCTTGGAGTAGTTCTAAGTGTTAGGTATCATTTACAGGTTATGTATATGGAGCCTAAGGTTCTGAGAAATGTGTTACCCAAATTACACAACAAGGAAATGGTGGGAACAGGAGAGAAACTGGGGACCGTTAGGCAAGGTGCCCTTTGCATTTTCACTCTGGTTTCTAGTGTAGCTTCTTGGGATTATGTTTCCCATTGTTTTCTACCAATAATTTGATTTTAAATGGTCATGAGACAGAGCTCTGTGATTTCTCCTTTTCTTGTTTAACATGCAATTGCCAGATGATTTTAACTGCCTAGTTATCTTCAAAAGGGCAATCCCTCGTTCTAATTTCTGACGTTCTACTCAATCAGCAGTCTCCAAGCTGTTACTATCCTATTCCCCTATTAGTACAAAATATTTGATCATGCAGCACCAGTATATGTATATTTATGTTTCTAAATTTATACTAACATATTAACATATTGTACATTATAATACTTTTAAAATGAGATTAAATAATATTTTCACTATAATATTTTCAGTACAAAGTTTTATTTATCCACATTGCCCAAACATATTGAGTGCTATGTGATTGAATTTTCAACCTTACTTTTGAAAGTCTTGGTTTAATATTTTGTTATACACTAATTAGATTCAAGGTCAGTTTCTAAGTTCAGTTGATTTGGATA
The DNA here is from genome assembly GCF_022682495.2 of Desmodus rotundus. Taxonomy (NCBI): domain Eukaryota; kingdom Metazoa; phylum Chordata; class Mammalia; order Chiroptera; family Phyllostomidae; genus Desmodus; species Desmodus rotundus. The sequence continues at coordinate 28,787,406 of NC_071397.1, forward strand.
CCTATGTGAGGCAGCTTTCATTTGGCTATGGCAGTCATCAAAAGCAAATATTCAACTAATAAATATGCATTTTCCCTGATTTCAATCAACTGTCCTTGAAAATACTAAATGATGTTGTTTGTTTATATTTTTAACAAATAGGTTCAAATAGCCAATAAAACATGAAAGATTTTGAAACAGCTTAGAAAATTCTGTTTGTATGTTTCCTAAATGTGTGTGTGTGTGTGTGTGTGTGTGTGGTATATGTGGGTGTACATGTGGGGGGGGTGTGGTGTGTGTGTGTGTGTGGTATATGTGGTGTATGTGGGTGTGCGCTGTATGTGTGTGGTGTATGTGTGTGTGGTGTGTGTGTGTGGTGTATGTGGGTATGTGTGTGTGTGGTGTATGTGGTGTATGTGTGTGTGCTGTATGTGTGTGTGGTGTATGTATGTGTGTGGTATGTGTGGGTATGTGTGTGTGCATGGTGTATGTGGGTTTATATGTGTGTGTGTGGTGTGTGGGGGTGTATTGTGTGTGTGTGCGGTGTATGTGGGTATGTGTGCATGTGTGGTGTATGTGTGTGTGAGTGTGTGTGTGTGTGTGTATAAATATGACTCTTGATCGATAGCACACACATTGCTAAAAGGATGAAAAGATTTCCACATGTGCATTTTCAATATATGGGGTGGGCAAAAGTAGGTTAAATTACCAGCCATCACTACCTAAAAGATAAATCATAAGCAAGGATACAAAATAATAACAATAATAATAAGACAAATAATACTAATAAATAAATAGTAATAAGTAAATAATAAATAATAAGTAAATAGTAATACAAGAATAAACTGTGTTTTATGTACTCACAACTATAAACCTACTTATTCAACCCCTGTATTTTTCTCTAGTACCAAAGGCAGCATTTTATCAGTTTCTATTAATACAAACCTTACATGTGGTAACTTCGAATGTGTTTGTTGGACCCTCTCAGAGCTGAGCAGATGATCATTGCTTTTAACCAGGGAATGTGGCTGACAAAGAGCCCTTACTTGGAGAAGTGTCAGCTCGAACACTTTCTTGTGCTTATAGGATTGCTATTACTTTAAACTACAATCTTTATATTAACATTTTAAGCCTCTTTCCTATTCCCTGAAGTATGTTTACTTAAAATTCAGTAACGAATTTTGTAAATCCTTTCCATCTGGTAGGATCCCAATTAGGCCCGAGAGGATGCCACTTGTCAGCCCATCCTCGGTGCAGAAATAAGCTCTTCATACAGGAAAAATCAGTGTACATAAAACATCCTGGTACAAAACACATGTGGCAGCCAGTGCCCATCCATGGGTGGCACTTAGTAAAGCTTAATTCATTTTTAATCATTAAAAAATCAATACAAATAGTTCTAATATTTTCTTCATACATGAGAGCCCACATCTCTCTGCAGACTGCTGTAGTAAGTGGACAGCTCCAACTGGATGTCCTGCCAACACCCCAGAACAACTTATCCAAAACAGAACAGCTCTCTTTCCTCTTGTTTTCTACCACAGACCAAAATGTACCCCTTTCCTGTGTTTCTGTCTCTAAATATTAAAAGAGAAATGCCAACAATCAAGAAACATTGGTCAAGCACTTAACAGGTGTCAGCATCATGCCAGGTGATACAATGTAAATTCAAACTAAAATGTCAATATTGTTAACATGCAATGTAATTTTATACACTGATAAGAAAAAAGTGATGATTTGCTGTAAATGTGTTTAAAAGATTTAATTTTGTTATTAATCAAATAAGCACTCTTTTTAAAAAAGAGAAATCACTTTTGATCAACCAAGTTACACAACATCCTTTACTTGGTGATACTTTACATTAGTTATTGCAACAATGTCCTTTTTTGAGGACTGTTTGACAAAAGTCATCAAGAACTTCAGAAATTTTTGAGCTATTTTAAACTATTAACAAGGTCATTTGCATTAAATTTATTCTAAAGAAATAGTAATAGATGTACAGAAAAATTGATATAGAATTAGTCTAGGGAAAAGTTGGAGACAATTTAAATATCTAACAATTGGGAATTAGGTAAATCAGTGACAGTGGATCAAAAGACAGACAACTATGTAGTTATTAAGATTAGATTCTAAAATATTTAATGATATGGTAAAAAGGTCATGATATAATTGTAAGTGGGGAAAAAAGGCAGCATATAAAAATATAAAAGATTATGTTAATTTTGAAAAAACTATTCACAAATAGTAAGAATGGAAGGAAACACATTTTTAACAATGTATGTCTCAAGGTAATTTTGTCTTAAGAGTTGAGTGATTATAATTAATTTATCATACTCTTTCATATTTTTGAAACTTTGCACAGTGAACATATATATATATACACATGTGTATGGGGTTGGCCAAAAAGTTTGTTGGTTTTTTTCCATGAGACAGCTTTAATACTGCTTAGTTGTCTCTTACTTCATTCAAAACAATTTTGTTAGATTGCATTGTGACAGCTGTCATATCAGCATGCATTTAAAAAAACATCAAAATTGGCGAGTTTTTGTGTAGCCATTTTAATATTGAAGACAGAAGAAAATAACATTTTTAGCATATTATGCTTTATTATTCCAAGAAAGGTAAAAACACAACTGAAACATATAAAAATATTTTGCAGTATCTGGAGAAAGTGTTATGAATGACCAAATGTGTCAAAAGTTGTTTACAAAATTTCGCGCTAAAGATTTCTTACTGGATGATGCTCCACAGTCAGGTAGACCAGTTGATAGCAACCAAAGCAAGATGTTAATTGAGAACAATCAACATTATACCACATGGGAGACAGCCGACATACTCAAAATATCTAAATCAATAGTTATTGGTGAAAATTTAAAAAATGTATCTTATTTTACAGAAAAATCCATATAGACATTTCAGCCAACCCAATATACCTACACATATATACATATACACATATATGTATGTATATATATCCTATATACTATAATTACTTTTAAAATATAAAATGTATTTGAATTTTCAACATATGCAGCCAGAAATAACGCTGTATATGTGTGTCTACGGGGTTGATTCAGCTTCATACGATAGAAAATTGAAATACGTGCCCTATGACTTAACAGAGAAAAGGAATCTGTAACTGCTATGTCAGCTCCCGAGTTACCAGTGACTAAGATCCTCATACCTTTCTGCTCCACCAGTAGAACATGGCTTCCTTCCTTGAAGTCACCTTCTAGGCCATTCTATCTGCATTCCCAGCAAGAATAAGGCTGAAAGAGGGTAGGCAAAGGGCACAACCCCTACCAAGTGAGAGCTGTTTGAGGAGCCTTCCTGGAAGCCCTACCCAACAATATCTCATTGCTACCACTATGTACAAGCTGGGAATTGGAGACTTTACCTAGACATAGTTGCTGCTTGGAGTAATTCCAAATTTCCTTATAAGGAAGTTGTAAAGAATGGCAAAGAGTAAGCAATTAGCAGGCTCTGCTACACTTATCATAATAAAAAAGCTCTTAAAACTTTTCTTGAAAGTATGATGGTGACAGAACAACAAAAAGAGAACGTACATGAGAAAAACAGAATGGAGGTAAACAAATGTAGATAAAAAGTTTAGAATCACAGAAATCAAAGATTATTCTGAAGGCCTTAAGAGGAGAAGAGAGGGCTCAGCAATAGATTTAACTATCAGCAATACAAAGTTGCAAATATACCCTGTACCACTTTCTAAAAATAAAATCAAAGAAAAATGAATGACAGAAAGAAAAATATGAAGGACTATAAATCCTGAAGTGTCATTTACTCTTCCTTATCTCTTTCCGGGATTCCCAAAGATTAAAGTTTATCTGGAGAGGAGAGGAAATATTGGCCATTGGAGCCTGGTTCTCCTGTTTCTCCCTGACCAAAACAGAGAGGGCTAGAATCTCCCAAATGTGTAATTTGTACCTCAAATAAATCAGTGCTATCTGTTCTCCTCCTCTATGTGGTTAATATTTCTATATAATACTTGACATTTAATAAATTTCTTGCATTTCATATGGATTTGCTATATTAGTATTAATATTATAATGTATAGAAATTTAAAAAGAAATTTATATAAATCATGTAATTAAATATAGACATATATACAGGGGTGGGCCAAAGTAGGTTTATAGATGTTTTTATGGAAAAAGGCATACAGATTATGATTATTACAATGGATTTAACTCAGAATGTCACAACTGTAAGCCTACTTTGGACCACCCCATATATATGTTTTCATACCATAATAAGTCATTCTTCATAATAATTTCAAGGGTACATAATAAAATTATTAAAACAAAGTGATTCTAAATTCATCTTGAAGTTAAAACTTAAACTTTATTTCAGGCACACGGTTTTAGAAAAGTTGGAGCACAGGGAATAACAGAAAACCTTAAAACTAAAGAATTTATTTGATCTATCTAGTTATATAACTAAAGAAGTCATAATAAAATACAAGAATTTTTATGTAAACTATAGATTAGCTAACTGTTAGACTAGCACGTCTCAGTAAACAGGATGGTCAAGAAAATCCAAAAAGAAGGCATGAGTTTATACAGAACTACAATGTTTACTCTAAAGAGAACAATTAGGAAATGCTTGATTAAAGCATGTAGGTATTCTATCTCTTCTGAGCTAAAGCTGAATGACACTTTGATTGTGCTTCACTTTATTGCGCTTCGCAAATACTGTGCGCTTTTTGGTTTTGGTTTTGTTAACAAACTGAAGGTTTGTGGCAGCCCTGTGTCAAGTAAGTCTATCAGAGTGACAGCATTTGCTTACTTTGTGTCTGTCACATCTTGGTTAATTCTTACAACATTTCACTTTTTTTTACTATCATTATATTTGTTACAGTGATCTGTGTGATTAATGATCTTTGACATAATTGTTTTAGGGTGCCATGAAATGCACCTATGTGCTATGACGAAGTTAATAGATAAATGTGCGTGTTCTGCCTGCTCCACTGCCTGCTCAGTCATTCCTCATCTCTCTCCTCAGGCCTCCTTATGGCCCAAGACACAACAATATTGAAATTAGGACAACTGTTTTTTAAAAAGTATATTTTATTGATTAGCTATTACAGTTGTATCAAATTTTCCCCTTTTGCCTCACTCCACCTGGTAACCCCCATTTCCTCTGGCAGTCCCCACCTGTAGTTCATGTCCATGGGTAATGCATGTTCGTTCTTTGACTACTCCATTTCCTACCAGGAGTATCCAACCTTTTGCTGTGTCTGGGCCACCTTGGGAGAAGAAGAGTTGTCTTGAGCCACACATTAAATTCACAAACACTAATGAAAACTGATGAGCAAAAAGAAAAGTTTTTAAGTAAATGTACGATTTAGCATTGGGCTGCATTCATAGCCATTCTGGACCACATGCAGCCCATGGGCCACAGTTTGGACACCACTGTTAACATCCCCCTGTTTATTTTGTACCTACCAACTTGAAATTCTTAACTCTTGCATCTTTTCTCCCAATCTCCCCTTCCCCCTTTCCAACTGATAACCCTCCAAATGATCTCCATATCCATGATTCTGTCCCTGTTCTAGTTTTTCTGTTTGTTTTTAGATTCAGTGGTTGATAGTTGTGAATTTATTGCCATTTTAATGTTCATAGTTTTAATCTTTTTCTTTTTCTTAAATAAGTCCCTTTAACATTTCATTCAATAAGGGCTTGGTGATGATGAACTCCTTTAGCTTTACCTTGTCTGGGAAGCACTTTATCCGCCCTTCGATTCTAAATGATGTTTTGCTGGATAGACTAATCTAAATTGTAGGTCCTTGCTTTTTATTCATCACTTTGAATACTTCTTGCCTGTCCCTTCTTGCCTGCGAAGTTTCTGTTGAGAAATCAACTGACAGTCTTACAGGAATTCCTTTGTAGGTAACCATCTGCTTTTCTCTTGCTGCTTTTAAGATTCTCTCTTTAACCTTTTGCATTTTAATTATCATGTGTCTTGGTGTGGTCCTCTTTGGGTACATCTTGTTTGGGACTCTGTTCTTCCTGGACTGGTATGCCTATTTCCTTCACCAAATTAGGAAAATTTCTTTCATTATTTTTTCAGATAAGTTTTCAATTTCTTGCTCTTTCTCTTCTTCTGGCACCCCTATGATTCAAATGTTGGCATGTTTGAAGTTGTCCCAGAGACTTCTTGTGCTGTCCTCATTTTTTTTTTTCTTCTTGCTGCTCTGATTGAATTTTTTTCCCTTGTGTTCCAAATCATTGATTTGATTCTTGGTTTCATCCACTCCACTATTGATTCCCTAGAAATTTTTCTTTATTTCACTTAATGTAAACATTATTTTTGCCTGTGTCTTTTTTATGCTGTTAAAGTACCCAGTGAGTTCCTCGAGCATCCTAATAACCAATGTTTTGAACTCTGCATCTGATAGATTGTTTATCTCCATTGTGTTTATTTTTTTCTGGAGTTTTGGTCTGTTCTTTTATTTGGGCCAATTTCTTTGTCTCCTCATTTTGGCAGCCTCCCTGTGTTTGTTTCTATACATTAAGTACAGCTGCTACGACTCCCTGTCTTAGTAGCATGGCCTACTGTAGAAAAGTGCACTGGTAAGTTGGATGTGGTGGAGCCTTAGGTAATTGCCAGTGTGGGGCAACCTGTGTGGACCAGGTTAATGGAATCTCTGATTGGTGTCACTGTTCTGTGGCTCTGTGTGGGGGCGGGCTCAGAAAAGGGACAATGGCTGCTGCCTGGACTCTAGAGTTTTCTCCAGGAAGGAGCTGTCTCCCGGGACTCACCCTGATGTTAGACACTTCAGTTTCTCCCTATATGGCACTGGTGCCATTCAAGCTGATGCCCTGGTGCTGGAGCCCAGAAGGAGTTAGTCTGTGTGAGTCTTAAGTCTGTTTCAAACCCTTTAAGAGGAGACACCTGATAATCCTGCAGTTTTTTCCCCCACCCCAGACCCCACTGGTTTTAACAGCCAGAAGTTATGGAGATTTACCTTCCTAACACTGGAACCCTGGGCTGGAGGGCCTGGTATAGGGCTGGAAGCCCTCACTCCGGAAATATCCCTCTCAATTTTTATCCACCCCACATGGGTGTGGTACCACCCATTCTGCATCTCTATGTCTCTGCACCTCCTACCTGTCTGAAATAATGTGTCTTCTTTAATTCCTTGATTGTTTGACTTCCATACGGCTCAGTGTTCTGACAATTCTGGATGACAGTTGTTTTGTAGTTTAGTTGTAATTTTTGCTGTGATTGTGTGAGGAGGTGAGCCATGTTTACCTGTGCCTCCATCTTGATCAGAAGTTGAAATTAGGACAAATGTTAACCCTGCAATGACCTCTTAAGTGATCAAGTGAAAGGTAGAGCTGCAGGTCTCTCACTGTAAATCAAAAGCTAGTAATGATTAAGCTTAGTGAGGAAGGCCTGTCAAAAGCCAAGAAAGGCAGAAAGCAAGGCCTCTCATGGCTAGCCAAGTTGTTCAAGTTCTTGAAGGAAATTAAAAGTGCTACTTCAGGGAACACATGAATGATTAAAAGCAAAACAGCCTTATTGCTGATTTGAAGAAAGTTTCAGTGGTCTGGATAGATGATCAAATCAGCAACAACATTCTCTTAAACCAGTGATTTTCAAGTGGTGTGTCACAAGAAATTTTAAAACATGCAATACTTGACTAGTCAGAGCCACTGACTTCTTTTCACTGAGACTATAAAATTAAAAAATGACAATAGTCAATGCAATAATACCCATCCAGTATGGGTGCCATGTCCTGATCCTAAACATATGGACCATATAATAGAGTTGCATCTTACTGGTCACATAATAAAGTTGTGTCTGCGTGGTTAATTCTTGGTACTAGAAATCCATAAATCTTTACATGCAAGTACAGGCACCTGATTATTTTAAAGTCACTTTGGAGCAAAAAGGGTAGGTAATTACTATTTTATTTTTGTAAATCAATCCAAAAAATGATACCTATTTTTTTTCCTGGCTGGTGTGGCTCAGTGGATTGAGTGCTGGCCTGCGAACCATAGGGTCATTGTTCAATTTCCATTCAGGGTACATGCCTGGGTTGCAGGCCACATCCCCAGTAGGGGGCACGTGAGAGGCAACCACACATTGATGTTTCTCTCCCCCTGTTTCTCCCTCCTTTCCCCCCAAAATAAATAAAATATATTTTTAAAGAGTTTATTTATTTTTGGACAGAAGGGAGGGGAAGTAGAAAGACAGGGAGAGAAACATCAATGTGTGGTTGCTTCTCACATGGCCCCTACTGGGGACCTGGCCCAAAACCCAGCCATGTACCCTGACTGAGAATCAAACCAGCGACCCTTTGGTTTATAGGCTGGAACTCAATCCACAGAGCCACACCAGCCAGGGCTAAACAAAATCTTTAAAAAAAAATTATACCTTTCTTTTCTTGTGTGTCAGATTGGCAAAAATTATATTTTGGGGTGTGCCGCAGAATTTTCGTAATTAGTTTACGTGTGCCATGAGATGAAAAAGGTTGAAAATCACTGCCATAAACCAAGCCTAATCCAGAACAAGGCCGTAATTCTCTCCCTTTCTGTGAAGGCTGAGAAAGGTGAAGGAGCTACAGAGAAAACATTCAAAGCTAGCAGAGGTTGGTTCATGAGGTTTAGGAAAGAAGCCATTTCTGTAACATTAAAGTACAAAGTGAAGAAGCAAGTGCTGATGTAGAAGCTGCAGCAAGTCATCCAGATCCAGTTAAGATAACTAATGGAGGTGGCTGCCCTACAGATTTTCAGTGTAGATGGAAGAACATGTCATTTATGACTTTCATAGCTAAAGAGAAGTCAATGTTTGTCTTTAAGCTTCAAAAGGCAGGCTGACTCTTGCTGAGGGCTAACACAGCTGGCGACTTTAAGTAGAAGCCAGTACTCATTTACCATTCTGAAAATCCGAGGGCCTGATCTAAATCTACTCAACCTATGCTCTATAAATGGAACAACAGAGCCCGGATGCCTGGATGACAGCACACCTGTTTATAATTTGGTTGACTGAATGTTTTAAGGCCACTGTTGAGAGCTACTGGTCAGAAAAAAAAATTCCTTTCAAAATATCACTGCCCATTGACAATGCCCCTGGCCACCCAAGAGCTCTGATGGAGATGTGCAGTGTGATTGATGTGGTCAGGCCTGCTAACACAGCATCCAGTCTGCAGCCCATGCATCAAGGAGTACTTTCTAATTTCAGGTCTAATTGAAGAAATACATTCCATAAGGCTATAGCTGCTGTAGATAGTGATTCCTCTGATGGATCTTGGCAAAGTAAATGGAAAACCTGGAAAGGATTCATCATTCTAGATGCCATTAATAACATTTGTGATTTATGGGAAGAGGCCAAAATGTCAACATTCTCAGGAGTTTAGAAAAAATTGTCTTCAACCCTCACCGATGGCTTTGAGGGGTTTAAGAGTTCAGTGGAGGAAGTAAACGCAGATGCGGTGGACACAGCAAGAGAACTAGAATTTGAAGTGGAGCCTGAAGATGTGACTGAATTGCTGCAATCTCATGGTAAAACTTGAATGGATGAGGAGTTGCTCCTAATAAATGAGCAAAGAGTGGTTTCTTGAGATGGAATCTATTCCTGGTGAAGACACTGTGAAGATTGTTGAAATGACAGCACATAATTTATGATATTTCATATGCTTAGTGGGTAAAGCAGCAGGCAGGGTTTGAAAGGGTTGACTCCAGTTTTTATTTATTTGTTTTTTCTTTCCATCCTCATCTTGCACCATATTCCATCTCCTTCACTATGTTCTTGCCATGCTAGCCATCTTTCTGGTCTACTATTCAGTGCTTCTCATCCGGGGGTTTGGGGGGGGCAGTGATCTTGCTCTCAGGGAACATTTGACAACATCTGAAGACACTTTTCGTTGTCACTATTTAGAGGAGAACAGGTTACTACTAGCATCTAATGTGTAGAGGTCAGGAGGTAGTGTTGGGAGGGAATACTGCTAAACATCTTACAAGGTACAGGAAAGCCCCCAACAACAAAGAATTATATGGCCCAAAATGTCAATAGTGCTGCTATAGCTTGAACATTTGTGTGTCCCCCAAACTCACATGTTGAAGCCCAAATTCCCAATGTGATGGTATTTGAAAATAGAACTTTGGGAAATAATTAAGTTTAAATTGACTCCAGTTTTGAAAGAAATTTACTGTGACTGAAATGCTATCAAACAGCATCACATGCAACAGAGATATTAGTTGTGAAAGAAGAGTCAACTGCTGTAGTTAACTTCACTGTTGTCTTATTTTAAGTTGCCACAGCCACTCCAGCCTTCGCCAGCCACCACCCTGATCAGTCAGCGGCCGTCCACATGGGGGCAAGACCCTCCTCCAGGAAAAGAGTATGACTCACTGAAGACTCAGATGTAGAGAGCATTTTTAGCAGCAAGGCATTTTTTAATATATGGACATATTTGAGACATAATGCTATTTTGCACTTAATAGACTACAGTATAGTGTAAACATAACTTTCGTATGCACTAGAAAACCAATAAATTTGTGTAACTCACTTTATTGTGATAGTTGCTTTATTGCCATGATCAGGAACCAAACCCTTGATATCTCTGAGGCGTGCTGTGTACTATCAGGACCTTCCCTTCCATGCCATCCCAATGACTTGGGTCTTATTCAAGAAGGGCAAAATTGTGTATGTATGCATATGTGTGTATACATATACATAATATATACACATATAATATATATAATATATGCACATATTTAAAAATATATATGATATATATACATATATAATATATATATGGCTTATTTTTCAAAAAAAGGAATAAAATTATCTGTGAATGGCCCTGACGTATTCCATGATCAATAGGGCCTCTATGTTGTTCCCCTAAAAGTGGCAGTTCCTACCTGTTCCGAGCTGTCATGTCTATTATGAGAAACCCACTACTACCAAACACAGAGCTGTCCTTTTGATACTAAGCAATAGGATGTTGATAATCACAGGGATTTAATTTCCCATTTATTGTCAGCAGTAAATTTGGTTAAGGCAAGACAGCACCATTACCAAAGCAGTTAGCAGATCATTGAAAGGTTACTAAATTATGCCATGGAATCTTTGAATTTATTAGCACTTTATATTCTACTGAGTCATTTATCTGTAGCACCCAAAAGTTCCTAAATTCTGAGTCTTTCTCACCTGATCATTCATAATCATGCAACCAAACAGCATTTATCATTAGCCTTCAGACACATTGTGCAGTATTGGGAATTTATCCAAGATATTTCTCTATAAATACAGTCCTTGACCTCTGGAAACTTTGTGAACATAAAACCTTGTTAAACTTTTAAAAAGAAGAAGAATTTTAACAGCTGCCTATTGCTGTGTATTATTCCTTGTCATGCATTTACCAAATGTGTCACCATAACCCAACATGGTAGGCACAATTATCATCATTCTGTAAACAAAGAAATTGAGGCTCAGGGAGGTAGTGATGGGCCCAAGATTGCAAAACTAATAATGTGACAGCAGTTTCAAACATAACAACACCGCCCTGGCCTGCGCTGGGGCTTAAAGGACCAAATTTATCTAAATTAAAGTGCATCGATGTAGCACAACTACCGTACATTTTTTTAAAGACATGATTTCATATAAATTCACAAAAAAATAAAATATGCTTTATAAATATATGCAAAAAACAATGGCAACTGAAACAAGTCCACATTGATTAATCTCACTTAATCAGTAGGTTAAGGCTAAGTTTTCCAATACTCAGCAAATAATAGCTATTGTTGTTGATATCATTACAAAGCAGTGTGTTTTCAAGGTAATTGAATAATATGGGCAATGAAGATAGAAGAAGTTCCTGATTGGGTATCAATCTCTTGGTCTGAAAACCAAGTCTCAGACTCAAAATAAATATCCTTTCCTGACCTACAGATGCAACTAGGCCTGTACAAGTTATTCAACCTTGATTATCCTCCCAAAATGTGTAAAAATTAAAATGAATCCTCTCTTTTTTACCATGAGACAGCCAGATAGAACAATGTCAACTCTTAATTCAAGAAGCCCCCTTTGCTTCTTTTATTCCACCTAATACTGGACTAATTTTGCCAAAGTTAGGAATAAAAGTCCTCAGGAGTACGTCCAGTTTAGATGCCTTTTGCCTGCTGCGTCTCCTGGGGCAAATCGTGCCGTCCCTGCTGTGATGCACCACAGTCGGCCTGGCTGAGTAGTTAATACAAATCACAGGCAAAGTGTCAAGGCAGAAACAGAAGGGCACAGATGTCAGCTCTTATCAGATTAACTATATTCTTCTGCATCTGAGAGTAGCTTTACCCAACACAATGATCTTCAGGATACAAAATAAAGCAACTAAACCATAGTCCATATTTTCAAATCATAAAGCGTGTCACTAATATAAAATATTCATCTAGCTTAAATATTCTTCATAAATCTCCCTCCGTAACAATTTCCAAAACAAAGAGGCAAACTATAGTCTCTAGTCTGAATTTATGGTTTGTCTGTGCTAAAAGACAGAAATCCATCCTGACAAGTTCTTTGAGTTGTCAGAGATTATACTGCTGAGCCTTTTAAGTGATTTATCTTCTGGGTATAAGGCCAACATTTGCATCTTGACTCATTTTTATAGCTACTTTAACTGGACTGTTGTGACCCAGAATCCAGCATCCAGCATACTGGTGTAAAGCAATAAACTCTTGGAATCTTGTAAACATTTTTATTTCTGTTCCTTCAGAACAACTAAAAGATGCTAACTATACAGCCTTTTTATTTTTTATTTTTTTGTAAAGCTTGGGTTCCACATACTGCATTAGAACACCAAAACAGATGAAGTATTTTAGAGTACAGGTATCAGAAGTGGGAAAATATTGTATTGACCATATTTATAGTTTTTGTCCATTATATTATTATTTTTCTGTGAAAAGATTAAGATTTATGTTAAACTGACAGAATTATAAAATCAACTTGCAATTGTAAGCATGCACCAAATGATTATAATTTAAGAAAAAAAGAAGTTAATTTTATGATTTTCAGATTCAAGTATTTCTACTTTAAAATATTTAATGTTTATTGTTTCATTAGTTTGCATCATGGCCAATACCAAGATACCTTTAGACACAATGTGTGCACTTTATAGTTTCTTCTGATTTTATGATCATCACATTATACTATAAGTAAACAATTTCAAAAATGAATATAAAGTAAATATACTTTTTGACTTAATAACAAATAATCAGCATTCTAATCTATATTTATTAATTCTTTCACTAATCTGACTCTAAATACTTCAATAACAAAATGGAATTTGAAATAGTTTCTTTAATCAGTTTAATGGTTTATAGAGGCAGTTTAGTGGCATAAAAAAACAAAGCACGGATTTTAGATTTCAACAGACCTTAAGGAAGGGATGTAGGGAAGGAGGAAGATGATTGATAGATAGATAGATAGATAAATAGATATAAACAGACATACATGGAATATTTTATCATTGTTTTATGTATTCTATTCCTTTATTTATCTCTTTGATAAATCTTTGATTTATCCTTTTGATTATAAACATAGGTATTTTAACATTATTTTCATATTGCTCTATTATTTCCTGTTCTTTGGAAGCAAATTCTTCATCTCCTGGAGGTGCATTTCTGTTATGTGCTTTATAATTTTGTCTGTGAGTTCATCTTTCACAGAAAAGAAGATCATGACCAGATCCATCAAAAAGCCAGATTATGGCTTCCCAATGACCAACTTGATTCTATTTTCAAATTAAGATATAGTATATAAACATTAAAATACAGAAATGTTAAGTGTTTAACTTGATTAACTTTTGCATATATATATCCATCTCACGAATAAAAATATACAGTTGACCCTTGAACAAAGTGTGGGTTAGGGACACTTACCACCATGCACTCAAAAATCCACATGTAACTTTGACTTCCCACAAAGTTAACTGCTAATAGCCTACTGTTGACTGATAATATTAACCTTACTGATAATATAAACAGTTCATTAACATGTATTTTGTATATTTTATGTACCATACACCATATTCTTACAATAAAGCTGGAGAAGAGAAAATGTGATTAAGGAAATCATAAAGAGGACAAAATACATTTCCAGCACTCAATTTATTTATTGGAAATTATTGCATGTAAGTGAACCAACATGCAAACCTGTGTGGCTCAGAGACAAACTACACAGTTTCCCACGTCTTTGTGGTCCCTATCAGTCAACATCCCCTAACTACAAGTCTCGACATAGTAGCTACCTATGTCCAGATTACTAGTTAGTTACTTTAAGTTAATTACCTTGATATAGAAAAGTAATATGTTAGTATTAGTATTTTTTCAGTTTCATTTCTTTGGGAAAAAATACATTAGTATGTTTTCCACTTTTGTTCCTTGGAAAGATTGCCTTTGCTATTCTAGGTCTTTTGAATTTCCACCTAAATTTTAGAATCAGCTTTTCAATTTTTACCAAACAACTCATTAGGATGTGATTGTGATTGAATTAGATATACAGATGAATTTATGAAGAACTGACATTTACCAATATTAACTTTTCCAGTCCATGAAATGGTAAATCATTCCATTTATTTGGCCTTCTCTCAGAAATATTGTATAGTGTTTGGTGCACTTATACTAGATTTGTTTTTATCTGTATAATTTCTAGTGCTTTTGTAAGTGATATTGCTTTTGATTTTTAATTGTTTGTTTCTTTTTTATTGTATTTTCATATTGATTTTAGAGAGAGAGATTAAGGGAGTGAGAGAGGAAGAGACAGAGAGACATACAGAGAGAAACATCAATTTGTTTTTCTCCTCATTTATGCATTCATTGGTTGATTTTTGTGTGTGCCCTGACCAGAGATTGAACCCACACCCTTGGTGTATCAGGATAACACTCTAACCAACTGAGCTACCTGGCCAGGGCTGGTTGTTTGCTTCTTGCGAACAGAAATATAATTGTTTTTGTATATTGACCTTTTATCCAGCAACCTCACTAATTTCATTATTCCTAATGGGGTTTGTAGTTTTTGTTGTTTTTAGGTTTTCTATTAATGTAATCATGTCACCGCAAATAATAACAGTCTTTTCTTCTTCCTTTTCTAATCATTATGCCTTTTTTCTTTATTGACTGACTTCTAACACAAATGTTAAATAGAAGTGATAAGAGTGGGCATCTTTGTCTTGTTTCCGATGTCAGGGGAAGCATTCAATATTTAACCACTAAGTATGATATTTGCTGTAGGGTTTTGGTAGATAGTCTTTATAATATTTAGAAAGTTGTTCCTTATTCCTAGTTTTCTGAGAACTTTAATCATGGGCGTGTATTGAAATTTAGGAAATACTTAACTGCAGCTACTAAGATGATCATATGCTTTTACCTTTAATCTAACAACGTGGTGAGATCTAGTTATTGAGTTTTTAAAAACTATTAAATTTGCATTGCTGGAATAAACCCATATGGCAAATTTTTAAAATTAGCTATGTCAATTACTCTATGGAATTCACTCTTTCCAGACAGTTTTTATATTACTATTTCACCTTGGGATTGTGGTACCAGAGAACAGTCCAAATAAGAATCTATGTATAATAATATAGAATCATTCTGAAGGTGCAAAGCGAATAATATGATCATATTACTCTGATCATAACTCACTTATCTAAATAGAACTAAGGAGCTTAATAAGACCCAAGTAAATTAAAAAGTAGCCAAACACATTTACATGTTCTTAAAAGTGAATTTTACCCAATAAAGTTCCTCAGGTATGGCTTAGTCTGAAAACACTTAAGGAAATAAGGAAAGGAAAGAGTTAGTGAGAGTTATAGGCAGGAACGGGGAGCAGGAAGTGTTGAGAGCAGACACAGGCAAGAGTACAGCTGTCTGTGGCCCTCTTGTGGAGACGCCAGAAAACAAACCCTCCGTCGCTTCTGGGAGGTGGGCCTCACATTACTGCAGTGAGATACAATAGTGAATGTTTATAATGATGAGCCTAAATCATCTAGAACCTAGTAAGTTATATTAACTTTGTTCTGATTAAAATGATTTAAAAAATCTCAAAATATTTTATGTAACATGATTGACATTCCAAGTCTGATAAAGAGGCAAACCTTTAGTTTTACATATAAAATTGTATATATGAAGATATATGTAGTTATGGACATAATGTAAAGTTATAAAGCTTTATATCTATTATTTATAAAGCTACATGTATGTGACTGTATATATAAAAGAATTGTATACATATACGTCTATATACAGCTATATATTTATATAGTTATGCAGACTGTCGTTCCGCTGATCCAGGATTCAGCTGCTCAGTCTTTAGGATAACTGAAGTTAAACTTTCCTGTGACCATCAACTCATTCTTTGTCACTCTGTTTTTTAAAAAGCAAGGCAGTATGCTCACCAGCTAATAAATTTCCCTAGCAAACAATTTCAGTGATCGTTTGAATAAACAACAGCTGTCATAATGGTATCTCTTTACCTGCTCTTCATTCTTCCATCCATAAATAATTTCCGTTTACACAAGTGTGCACTTAGGAATAATTTGTTAGTGTTTTAAAAACAATTTGAAGATATAAAAGATTACTCAGAAATGCTCATTGTGATGATTACTATAGCCCAAGGTAAGGAAAGCAATACTGTGACCCCGACTGGTGCCTTACTCCGGATGTCCTGCACCATTGTGAGAGAGGTAACGAACACATCCGCGGGGCCCGCCCGCAGAAGCACAGTAGCCAACCCACAACTGATGAGGGCCAAGGCTTCCCACTGGAGACCCTAAGTGGAATCTCTCACCTTTTGTCTGGCAGAATAGGATCTTCAAAACCCATTAAGCCAACTGTCTTCAAGTATATCCTGAAATTTATACAAAATTCTAAATGAAATGGAGCTAGGTACTAAAGCTCATTCTAGAGTAAAATCTAAAGTTTATATGACCTGAGATGTCAAAGATGGAAAATTTAACGTTATGGTAAAATATATTCACATTTGTATCCTGGATATTTCACATCCACAGAATATGTGCACACTATATGATGTATGTCCATGTAAATATTTCATATGTTCTGAGTATGTTGATAATTCTAAATGTATATCTAATTCATACATCTCCTTTGAACTTCAGGCTCACACATTAAGCAGCTATTTGAAATTTCCAGTCGCATGTCTTATAGGTACCTCAAATTTCATATATATATATATAGATAGATAGATGTACACACATATGTATATACACATATATGTATATATGTATATACACACATACATACATATATGCATGTGTGTTTGTATACAACTGTGCAAAATAGTCATAGGGAGAGGAAGTAAACCATAGGGAATATAGTCAATAATATTATAACTACACATGGTGTCAGAGGGGTACTAGCATTAGTGGGCTGATCACTTTGTAAGTTGTAGAAATGTCTAACCATTATGGTGTACACCTAAAATTTATATAATACTGTATGTCAACTTTATTTGAAAAAAGTGAATAAAATAAAAAAGGGTGTCTCTAATTCTCAACCTCCCAACAGGATCGCTGTGTGTCTTTCAGATCCCCATGGATGGTATGTCATCATTCACCCAGTTGCTCAAACCTCAGGATTGCTCTAGATTCCTCCTCCTTTTCCTCATCACTCATATCGAAGCTACCTCCAACTCCTGTCAACTCAGCTACAAAAATGTCTAGATTTCATTCACCTCTCTTTATCTCAAATGCCACTGCTATAATTACTTACCATCACCTCTTGCCTAAATTACTATGTCTAATTATAACTCTGCCTATCTGGCTCCATACATTTTCAACAAAATAGACAAAAAACAATCTTATAAAAATGTAAATCCGGCCTTGCCATACTCTGTTAAAAGCCCTCAATGACTTCCCATTTTATACAGAATAAAATAAAATAATTTAATATGGCCTACAAAACTGTGTGATTAGGCCCAGTGTCATTTCTCACTGTTCTTTTCCTTGTAACTCACGTTTCAGCCACACTGGCCTTCTTTAACTTCTCAAACACATTAAGCTCTTTCTTGCTTTAAGATCACCGCAAATGCTGCTCTTTCTGTGTGAAATGTTCTTTCCCCTGACTGTCAACTTCTCTGATTTCATGTCTGATCTCAAATACCACCTGCTCAGGAAAACTCCTATTAACACGATGCTATCTGACGCAGTGTTCTCCCCTACGTTTCCCAGTACTCTCGCTCACTGTACATTGCAATTTCCTCCTGATAGCATCTAGTGCAATTTATAAGATATTCACTTGTTTGCTCACATTTTTTTTTTTTTGGTATTCCTCCTCCAACTATAAGCTCCACAGGACTGAGACCATCACTATTTTGTTCACCATTTTAAATACAGTACCATGTAGTTGTAGCATACATGGGTTGCAACGCTCATGAATGTGTGTTTTTGAAAAGTAGAGAGAGAATTCACAAGACAGCAGTGGGTAGGAGAATCTGTCTCACATCACCTCCCAGAACCAAACTGAATATAAAGATAAAGATGGGAATAGACACCTGAAATAAGCAACTGAAGAAAGGGATGGTTCTTAACTAAGGATGGACAGGAACCACCTTGAGACCAGTAAGAAGGGTAGGGACCAGAAGGGGATGGCTCTGTTCCCACAGTGGGCTGAGGTTATTGCACAGCTGTGTGAGTTTCCCCCTGAGAGGAGTGAAGCCTGGACCCTGAACTGGGATTCCAGGCACAGAGCACCAGTGCCAGGCTCAGGACCCACGTCGCATCCAGCTGTGAAAAGTGCAAGGTTTTTGTCTGCCAGAGAGAGACAGAGCCTACTGGAGGCAAAACCACTATTTTTCCCTCTAAGGGGCCAAAGCACAGGTCTCTCATTCATAGCCACTCACCTTGGGCTTGAGTGAAGGGAGGGCGGTGTGGATTGGAGTCAACAGCGGAAAGTCTGGGGTGGGAGGCTTTGGAGAAAGATGTGGGAGAATGGTTCCTAGAATCCCAGTACAAGGACATACCTCCTTACTGCCACAGCCATTTTTCTTGAGGAAAGTAAGCCTCTCCAGGGGGAAAACCAATTATCCACCCTTTAGGAAACCACCACCCCACCTTCTGGAATCCTGCTCACCCCACCCTGGACCCTTTTTTCTTTTCTTTTTTTTCCCCCCTTACTTTTCTTCATCCTACACCTTAACCCCTGCTGAGGAGACAAGCAAATGCAGGGGTTGTCAGACTGGCTTTAGGGTGCATCCATTCCATACACTTTCCCGAGAACCAGACAGGTGCTCTCCTTTCATGAAAGGGCCATAGAAACAACCTTCTGGTTTCTGGCAGACCTAAACTCTGGGCTCTGGTGGCCCTACTTGCTTTCTACTCAGGGGCTCCACCCTGCTGAATTTGGGGAAATAATCTGGAACAGACTCAGATAAGTGGTGTGGGGATGGGGGAACACACCCACCATCTTTCCTGAAGTTTTAATGACACCTTCCACCATGGGATCCAGGGATCCCATCCTCCCAATTCCACCAGAAGCCATCTCAGAAACAGTTCAGGTCAGTGGCTAGACTAAGACTGACAGCAGACCATAAAGCAAAGACAGGTGAAGGCAAATCCTGTGGTGCCTTCAGATGTTTGCTGACCCACCCCTGGGTCCTGTGCTGATAAAAGCCAATCTTGCAATGCACACACCCACCCTGAGTGCAGCCACACCCAGAAGAGAGAGCCAAACTGTGGATCACCTGTAGCTTCAAACAGGTTGCTGAGGGCTAGACGTGGTGATGTTGGCTTACACCAGCTTCAGAAAACAGCAGAACCTTATCCAAAAGGAGAACCCAGCAGGCAAGCACTACACTTGACCAAGACAATATCCACTTCATTCTTTTACATTATTTTCATTATTTTTTGTATAGTCTTTTTATTTTTTTCTTCAATTTTTTTTTCTTTTTCAATAAGACTGTCAGCTGATTTTCCAACAGAAACACTTCAGGCCAGAAGGGAATTGGCATGAGTTACTCAAAGTAATGAAAATGAAGGTCTGCAACCAAGACTACTCTATCCAGCAAAGTTATCATTTAAAATTGAAGGCAAAATAAAGAGCTTCCCAGATCGCCCCCCTAAAAAGTTTACGCAGTTCATTAACACTAAACAATCATTGCAAGAGATGTTAAAAAGACTTCTTTAAGAAGAAGGGGAGAAAATGCAGACAATTGTAACTGAATAAAAATAAATAAATAAATTTAAATTTTTTAAAAAAGAAGAAGAAACAGAGAGGAAAATGAACATAGGTATAAAGGAATTAATGGCAATGAATAAGTACCTATCAATAATAACCCTAAATGTGAATGGATTAAATACTCTAATCAAAAGACATAGGGTAGCACAATGGATAAGAAATCATGACCCGTATGTATGTGTCTAGAAGAGACCAACCTCAGATCAAAAGATTTACACAGGCTGAAAGTGAAGGAATGGAAAACACATTCCATACACATAGAAACAAACAAACAAAAAAAGCTGAGGTAGCAATACTTATTTCTAACAAAATAAATTTCAAAACAAAGGCCATTAAAAGAGACAAAGGAAGTCCCTACAAATACTAAAGGGATCGACCCAACAAGAGTATGTAACCCTTGTAAATACATATGCAGCCAATATAGGAACACCTAAATATATAAAGAAAATCTTGGAGGACTTTAAGGAAGAGATCAACAGCAATATAATCTTTGTAGGGGATTTTAACACTCTACTGTCATCAATGGATAGATCTTCCAGACAAAAAAATCAACAAGGAAACAGTGAGCATAAATGACACGCTAGACTGAATGGATTTAATTGATATTTATAGAACATTTCAATCCAAAACAGCAGAATTCTTCTCAAGTGCACATGGATCTTCTTAAAGATAGACTACATGGTAGTACATATGATAAGTCTCAACAACTACAAGAAAACTGAAATCATATTAAGCATTTTCTCAGATCACAATGGCATGAAACTAGAAATCAACCTCAATAAAAAAATCCAAATTTATCCAAATACATGGAAGCTAAACAGCATGTTATTAAATAATGAATAGGTTATCACTGGGATCAAGGAAGAAATCAAAAAGTACATGGAAACAAATGAAAATGAACACATAACAACCAATAACCTATGGGATACAGCAAAAACAGTCCTGGGTGGGGGGCAGTTCATAGCATTACAAGCTGACCTCAAAAAGATAGAAAAATCCCAAATAAACAACCTAATCCTACACTTAAAAGAACTAGAAACACAACAACAAAAAGCCCTGAGTGAGTAGAAGGAAGGAAATTATCAAGATCACAGCAGAAATAAATGACACAGAGACAAAAAAATACAATTCAAAAGATCAATGAATCCAGGAGAAGAATTATTTAGAAGATAAACAAAACTGATGAACCTTGAACCACATTCATCAAGAAAAAAAGAGAGGACCCAAATAAATAATACCAGAAATGAAAGAGGATAAGTAACAACTGATACCACAGATATACAAAGGATTGTAAGAAAATACTATGAACAATCATAGGCCAAGTAATTGTACAATCTGAGCAAAATGGATACACTTCTAGAAATACACACTACCAAAACTGAATCAGGAAGAAGCAGAAAACTTGAATGGACTGGTAACAATGAGTGAAATTGAAGCAGCTTTCAAAAAACTTCTAGCAAACAAAGGCTTGGACCACATGCCTTCACTGGTACATTTTACCAATCATTCAAGGAAGAATGAACACCTATCCTTCTCATACAATTCCAAAAAATTCCAGAAAAGGGAAGACTTCCAAGGTCTTTTTATGGGTCCTATAGTATCCTAATTTCAAAACCAGGTAAAGACACAACAAAGAAATAAAACTATAGGCCAATATACCTGATGAATATAAATGCTAAAATCCACATCAAAACATTAGAAAACCAGAGCCAGCAATACATTAGAAAAATCATACACCATGATCACATGGGCTTCATCCCAGGGATGCAAGGTTGGTACAATATTTGCAAATCACTAAATGTGATACATCACATAAACAAAATGAAAGATAAAAATCACATGATCATATCAATAGATGCAAAAAATCATTTGACAAAATCCAGCACCCATTTACGGTAAAATCTCTTAGCAGAGTATAAATATATGGATCATATCTTAACAAAATAAAGGCTACATACAAAAAACCTACAGCCAACATCATACTCAATGGGCAAAAACTAAAAGCGTTTCTTTAAGAACAGAAACAAGACACAGGGATGTGCACTTTCATGACTCTTATTCAACATAGTACTGGAAGTCCTAGCCACAGCGATCAGACAAGAATAAATAAAAGGCATCCAAATTGGAAAGGAGGAAGTAAACCTGTCATTATTCACAGATAACATGATATTGTACACAGAAAACCCTATAGGCTCCATGAAAAAAACACTAGACCTAATAAACGAATGTGGGAAAGTAGCAGAATACAAAATCAATACTGAGAAATTGATGGCATTTTTATACATCAATAATAAACTATCACAAAGAGAAACTAGGAAAACAATCCCATTTACTATTGCAACAAAAAAGTGAGGTACCTAGGAATGAATTTAACCACGGAGGGAAAAGACCTGTATTTGGAGAACTATAGGATGTTGAAGAAAGAAATTGAGAAAGATATAAGTAAGTGGAAGCATATACCATGCTCATGTATTGAAAGAATTAATATCATTAAAGTGTCCATACTACACAAAGAAATCCATAGATTCAATATAATTTTTATGAAAGTGCCAATGGCATATTTCACAGATCTAGAAAAAATATTCCAAAAATTTGTATGAAACCAAAAAGGACCTTGAATAGTCTCAGCAATCTTGAGAAAGAAGAACAAAGTTTAAGGGATCACAATACATGATGTCAAACTATACTAAAAGCCCACTGCAACCAAAACCATATGGTACTGGCATAAGAACAGACACATAGACCAATGGAACAGAATAGACAGCCCAGAAATAAGCCCACACTTTTATGGTCAATTAATATTTGACAAAGGAGGCAAGAGCATACAATGGAGTAAAGACAGCCTCTTCAATAAATGGCGTTGGGAAAATTGGACAGGTACTTGCAAAGAAAATGAAACTAGACCACCAACTTACACCATGCACCAGAATAAACTCAAAATGGATAAAAGACTTAAATATAAGTTGTGATATGATAAAAATCTTAGAGGAAAGCATAGGCAGTAAAATTTCAGGTATCTTGCATAGCAATATTCTTGCCAATACATTTCCTAGGACAAGGGAAACAAAGGAAAAAAACAAACAAAAGGGACTATATCAAATTAAAAGGCTTCTGTACAGGTAAAGAAATCATCATCAAAATGAAAATGGAATCCACTGTATGGTAGAACATATTTGCCAATGACACATTGGAGAAGTGTTTAATCTCCAAAATATATAAAGAACTTACATTACTCAACACCAGAAAGACAAATAATTCAATTAAAAAATGTGCAAAGGACCTGAATAGACACTTCCCCAAGGAGGAAATACAGAGGGCCCATAGACATATGAAAAAAATGCTCAACATCAGCAGCCAACAGAGAGATGCAATTTAAAACTACAATGAGATATCACCTCACACCTGCTATCATTAATAAATCAACAAATGACAAGTGCTGATAAGGATGTGGAGAAAACAGAATCCTAATGCACTGTTGGTGGGAATACAGACTGGTGCAACTGCTCTGGAAAATAATATAGAGTTTCCTCAAAAAATTAAAAATGGAACTGCTTTATGAACCAGTGATTTCACTTTTGGAAATATATTCTAAGAATCCCAAAACACTAATTCAAAAGAATATGTGCACCCCTATGTTCAGAATAGCGCTATTTACTATAGCCAAGATCTAGAAACAGCCTAAGTGCCCATCAGTAGATGAGTGGATAAAAGAGATGTGGTACATTTACACAATGGAATTCTATACAGCAGTAAAAAAAAGGAATTCTTACCTTTTGTGACAGCATGGATGGAACTAGAGAGCATTATGCTAAATGAAATAAGTCAGTCAATGAAAGACAAATACCATATGATCTCACTTACGAATGGAATCTGATGAACAAAACAAACTAGAATCAGAGGACTAGAAACATGGGGCAGACTGACAGCAGTAAGGGGACGGGGGAGATGGGGTCCTGTTGAAAGAAGGTGAACAGAATAGTCAAAGTACATATATACATGACCCATGGACATGCTTTGATTGTGGGAATGAGGGGTGGGGTAGGTGGTGGGGGCAAAGGAGGGAAATTAAGACAACTCTAATAACAAACAATAAAATATTTGAAGGCTCTAAAAAAAAAGAAGAGATCTTCAGCTAAACTTCTCATTAGTCTTAGTTCAGAGGCTACCTTAGGTGCGGGGAATTAACAATGCAAAGTTACAGAGGGTTGTGCTGGAATGCTTTCTAACTGGGCTGAATGTTCACCATATGCTGAGTCTTCTCTTTACTATCTGTATTCCGTCTTTTCTCACTTAGCAAATAGCTAGTTCTTCTTCCTTTGCTGCTGCAAAAATTAGCTCCCTTTGCAAAGGTTTTCAGTGGTGCTCCATCCTGCCTTGCCAAGAAGTCTGGGTGTCCACCTCTCTCCCCAGCCCACCTACACTTATCACCTCCATCATTGTCCCCACCTGCAACTAGCACACTAATCAAGAAATACCACCCATTTCCCCTTCTGTCTCTCTCCTTCTATAGATGCTTTATGGGACAGTGTGTGCTATTTCAAACACCTAGAACAAGCTTCCATCTGCCATCTGTTAAACCAGCATTTCTCCTTCATTAACAGTCTTCTTAAATTCCAGCTCATTTCTGAAAACATATGAATCTGGAAAGGAATGGGATGTCTCATATTTAGATTCACATGTCTGACAATGTTCTGTCTTCCTGGGTTTACTTAATAAGAAAAGTAAAAGAAAACTAAATTCCAACACAGAAAATCAAAATTATAGCATTTATAAATTTTAATACATGTGACCATATTTATACAGCCCCATATTCTACTTGTGCCAATGCTGCGATGTTGCAAAGTGATGGAGACCAGGGCTGTGCTTCCCTTCTACACACCGCCTAGAACACAGAGAACACACAATACATACACATATGTGTCATCATAAATGTGCTAACATACAAATCACAGGTAAATATATGAAGTTGGATTAGATTTTCAGATTAGCAATTTTTCTTAAATATAACCACTGACTTGCTGATATAGGTTGAGGTCCCCTTCCATAGTAATGTCATGTTGGCTGACAAATAGCTTTCCCATTCCTGAAGTGTTTAAACATTTGATGTTCTTAACAAGGCAATCATCCCCAAAGTAGAATAAAGAAATTTGACGGTTCCCCAATGGGGGGGTACAAATATCATTGATGTGAGGCCAGAAAAAAAGGAGAACTTTACCATGTACCCCCAATCTTTTGAGCTCTAAACTAAGCACTACCTGAGCTGTGGAAATCACTGGCTAGACATCAGGACCACATTTTTCAAAAGTGGAAATGAATGAAAGACCATGAGCTTATTATGAATCAACACCAAGTTCTTTAAAAACTCATCCTGAGAGGACTTGTCCAGATGAGATTAGGCAACAATTCCCCTATACTTGTCCAGGCTTACTGCTGGTCTCCATAATTTAAGAGAAATTTAGAGAATTTGAAAAAGCCAGGACAAACTTATGGGTTGGATGACAATAAAGCCGATTAAGAACAGGTCAATCATGTGGGGTCATTTAACCTGCAGAAATGAAGGTAATGGGATGACAGCTACTTTAAAGGGTGCTTTCCAGCTTTTGCTGGGAGGGCTTTATAGGGTAGGCAATGGGTCTAAACTGTGTTTGAAAAAATATTTACACCAGAGATCATGAAGCTCTGTTCATAGACATTATAACATTTAAAAAGAGGCTTCTGCAGAAATTTATACAATCTCTCTCTCCTCAGAGAGGCTTAGAATGGGCCACATGGTTATCTATCTCAGGTTGCTTTGCTATCAGAGTAAATTTTCCAAGCTGTTTGGGTCCCTGAAGAATTAGGATTCTTTGACTCTACTTGCAGTGACTCTGGGAAACCTTTTCCTTAATAATAACAACTTTGTATATTAACAGTAGATGGAATATGGACTATTTTAGGACACAATGTTTATTATTAGAAATCTGTATGACGTAAAGAGAGAGCTATACATAAAACTGAGGACATGAAAAAGGGAAGTACCTTTTCTATGACTACAGGTTGTTTTGAAAAAAGCACATTTCTTCCTCATTCTTCTTTCCTGCACAATTCTGAAGGTCAAGTCAGACACAAGGCTGCGTCCTGACAGTGAGAAGGGAGGAGCAGCCATCACTAAATTTAAACCCAGGGAAAGTTAAAGACGGGGAACTCTGTGAATTAAATATGTCACAAATATTGTATGCTGGGGAATTGGCATTAATTAGACATAGAGGTGTCCTCATTATCAATTTGTAGTACCAGTCAAGAGTGATGGGGTCACCCTTCCGACACGGATATAAATTCCACTCTCCTGTCTGGTTCTGACATTTTCCTTCTGCATAAAGTGCAGGATGGCTCAGTTCCAGTGTGAACTTTATCTTTCCCTGTAACGGCACAGTCAAAATAGTATCTGTAATAGCCATCGAAAGTTCCTAAGCTTGACCTTTACCTATCACAGGAAGGAGATTTTGTTGTAACGAATAGTACTCTATGCAAATGTTATGCTTGTGGACTGTTAAACGCATTCACAAAGAAAATGTTCTTTCGGGCAAAGTCATTAAGAATTATAAAGAGCTCATAAACTCTAAATAAAGACACTGTCAGCAGTAAACACGTGTAATTAGGCAAGTTACCAAAAATTTCACCCTATTTATGGCAGATATTTTACAATTATAATCAGAATGGGTAAAATAATCGCATTTATCTCTTTTTCAATTTTGCTGATCTTCAGTTTTCCTACTTGAAAAGTTCTGTTATAGCTGATTTCTGAGACCTTTCCAATTAAAAAAAAGTTTAAGTCTCAATTCGGTGATTTCTTTTTGACTAACATGGTTGGCCCAGGAATCACAAAATGCCTTCTACTTTAATGCTCCTTTAGGTATTATTTCTGCTGGAATTTAGCCAGAAAAGTTCACCTAGGAAACTGATCTGTGGTATAAACATTGTAACAGTCCAAAAATGCCTTCCCCACTGCCTCACCATCGCTCAGAGTCAAGGTGCTCACCCTGGAGGAGGAGGAGAGGGAGCAAAAAACTCTGGAGCAGCAAAAAGATTATCTCCAGTGCGCTTAAAATTCCTAGTAATGAAAGAAGGGGAGGAATGCGAGGATGACTGAGAAGGAGAAGTTTAAAAAATATAGTTATATGAATCATGTGAGACATCAGTCTAATTTTTAAAAAGAAAACATCAGTTTTGACTATATACAAATTTTTAGACATATGATTTTGTTTCTAAAAATAATACCAACAATTGTCTGAATTAAGCTATATTTTAAATGCAACCATAGGTCAATGGCTTAGAGCTAGCCTCTAACTTATTTCAAGTTTTTTTGCACAAATAAAAACATACTTCTTTCTTTTTTATAAATAATTCCAAAAATTGCAATTTGAAAGATAAAGCTTGGCAGCTAGACTGCCAGATAACCTATCCAAATGGCAGCTATTCTAATTCATACATACATCCATACACATATCCATACACACATACACACATACACACACATGTAAACAACAAGTGTTGGCGATGATGAAGAGAAAAAGGAACCTTGTGCACTGTTGGTGGGAATGTAAATTAGTAGAGTTGTTATGAAAAACAGTATGGAGTGTCCTCAAAAAACTAAAAATACAGTCCAGCAATCCCTCTTCTGGGTTATACTCAAAGGAAATGAGACCAGTGTCTTGAAGAGATATCTGCATTTCCATGTTTTCTGCAGATCAGTAATAACCAAGCTACAGAAACAACAGTGCCTAAGTTTCCACCAGTGGATAAATGGACAAAGAAATTGTGAGACGTATAGTATAAAATTGTGGTATATTAATTATAAAAATAATGGAATATTATCAGCCTTAAAAAAAAGGAGATTCTGCCATTTACAACAACATAGAGGACATTATGCTGAGTGGAAAAAGCCAGACAAAGAAAGAAAAAGGATACTACACGATCTCACTTATATGTGGAACCTAAAAAAGTCAAATAGACAGAAGCAGAGAGCAGAACAGTGGTTACCAGGGGCAGGGACGTGGTAGAAATGGGGAGGTGTTGGTAATAGGGTATGAAGTTACATTTATCTAGGATGAATAATGTACAGCATAACAGCTGCACTTAATAATAATGTATCGAATACTGGAAATTTGCTAAGAGTAGATTTCAGGTGCTCTCATCACATAAACAAACAAAATGATAAATATGTTAGCAAAAGTATGTTAATTAGCTCGACTATAGTAATCATCTCACTAAGTATATGCATATCAAATCATCATGTTGTATACCCTAAGGATATACAATTTTTATTATTTGAAATATAAATAAATAATATAAATAAATCAATAAAATATTCTAAGAAAACAAAATGAATCCAAAAGACCCTAATAGTGACCTCTATTTTATGCCACATCAACATTTAAATATTCCCAGGTAGGATAACATATTAATTTATTTTTAAAACAAATTTTATGTAAATTTCTTTGAATGTGAATTTTCACAATGGGAGAAGTATGGGTGCCTGAAGTTATTGTTGTAAACAAGTTAGGGACAAGGAGAAAAAGGGCTGGAAAATAGAGATAATGCTCTAGTCAGCAGAGCAGAGATAACGTGCTACTCGGATCACATGGTGGCAGGTGATAGAAACCAGCTCAAACCAGCCAAAGCACAAAAGAGATACACTGGCACAGATATGTGCACCCCTATGTTCACTGCAGCATGATTTCCAATCAAGACTTGGAAGCAGTCCAAGTGTTCATCAGTAGATGAGTGGATAAAATAGCTGTGGTACATTTACACAATGGAATACTACTTGGCCATAAAAAGGAAGAAAATTTACCCTTTGCAACAGCATGGATGGACCTGGAGAGTATTATGCTAAGTGAAATAAGCCAGTCAGAGAAAGACAAATACTACATGATTTTACTCGTATGTGGAATCAAATGAACAAACTAAACTAATGAGCAAAATGGAGACAGATTAATAGAGAGAGAGCAGGCTGACAGCTCTGGGAGTGGGGTGTTTAGGAGTGGCAGGATCAAGCAAAAAAGAAAAAGAACTCACGGACATGGACAATAGTGTGATTATTGTGGGGGGAGGGGGAGGGGGACGAGTGTACAAAGGGGATAAATGGTAACGGGAAAAACACAATAAAAAATAAACTTTAAAAAAATGTATTGGCACAGATAATTAAGAAATCCTTGACCCATTTCAGACATGATAGAATCCAGGTGCAATATTATCACATGTCTGCTGTTGTATTTATTTCTATCCTGATTTTCCCTGTATTTGTTTCATTCTGAGAAAACTCAATCACTTGGTAGCAAAATGATTCTCAGCATCTCCAAAGGTAGAGCTAAGAAACCCAGAGAAAAGAAAGACATATGCACTCCTGAGTATTCATATCAATCTGTATCAATGATGTGTCCATCCTTAAGACAATCACTTTGTCCAGTATTATGAGACACACTGGTTATACCTGGAGTGTATAATTCTTCAGTTCCCCTGAAAGTGAGGCTGGCTGTTCAACTCTCATCATATTAACAAGGATTTGGGAATCAGCTTCGAAGAGGAAAAGACATAGGATAGATCATCCCTTCCTCACCGACACAGACACAAATAGCTCATGTATTCCACAGCTCTCAAGTACACATCATCTTATTGTTTGCCTCCAGTTGTCCTTTCCCCCTTCTTCCCCCTTCCTTCCCTCCTTTCTTTTTCTTTCTTTCCTTTTCTCTCTTTCTCCCTCCCTTCTGCTTTCCCCCTTTCTTTCTACCTTTCTTTCTCCTTTCCTCCTTCCTTCTTCAAAATAATGCATATATACATTTTAAAAGTCAAATGTTACAGTAAGGCTTACAATACCAACCACCATCAATATCTTAGCCTGGCCAGGTGGCTCAGTTCGTTGGAGCATTGTCCCATACACCAAAAGATAGCAGGTTCAATCCCCACCCAGGGCGTGTACCTAGGTTGCCAGTTTGAACACCATTCAGGGGCATATGGGAGGCAGCTGATCAATGTTTCTTCCTCACATTGATTTCTCTCTCTCCCTCTTTCTCTCAATTCAATAAATATATTCTCATCTTAGAATTAAAACAATGTCCTGCCCTATCCCTACTCACCAATTATTTCCACTTCCAAAATATAATCATTTAAAATTATATTACCTCTTTATTCTATTTTTACTATCCATTTCTAAATAGCAGGTTTATTAATATAAAAAATACTTTTTTAGATATTATCAATTGTCACCCTGCATTTTTTAAATCTCTTGTACCACCAAACATACATTTTACTTAACCCAGTCCTACAATGTAGTCATATCATAATTCTTATTAAGTCAATTGTGCATTTTAACAAAATTATGATTATATATACATGTTTATAACTAATCCACAATGGTGTACATGATTCTATTTCCTTTATCCTATAACATTTACTTTACATTTACTTTTTCCTAGTGTTTATATTTGATTTCATTTTTTTAACATTTTTTTTAAATTGTTGTTCAGTTGAACCAAGATGGCGGCGTAGGTAGACACACTGCGCCTCCTCGCACAACCAGAACTGACAGAGAATCGAACAGCAAGGGGGACCGACACTGAGGAAATAGAAAAATAAACATGCATCCAGACTGGTAGGAGGGGCGGAGACGGGCACCGGGGTGGAGAGGACTCGCGTGGCTGTGGCGGGACTGAGACTGGCGGAGTGTGGGACAAATGGCGCAGGCAATCCGAGCACTAGCAGACCCTGCGGCCCCACATTTGCACAGATAAACCCAGAGGGCCGGACTCAGAGTAGTGGAGAGCGGGGCAGGCAGAGTGGCGGGTAGCACCCTGCGGCACCACATTCACCCACAGATAAACCAGAGGAACGGCGGGCAGCGAAGCAGACCCCGTAACCCAGGGCTCCAGCTCGGGGAAATAAAGCCTCAAACCTCTGATTGAAAGCGCCCCTGGGGGTTGGGGCGGCAGCAGGAGAGACTCCCAGCCTCACAGGAGAGGTTGTTGGAGAGACCCACAGGGGCCTAGAGTGTGCACAGGCCCACTTACTCGGGAACCAGCACCAGAGTGGCCCAGTTTGATTGTGGGTAGCGGAGTGAAAGATTGAAATCCGGAGGAGAGTGAGGCAGGCGCCATTGCTCCCACTCGGCCCCTCCCCCACGTACAGCGTCACAGCGCAGCGACCAGCATTACCCCTCCCCGGTGAACACCTGAGGCTCCGCCCCTTAAAGTAACAGACGCACCAAGACAAACAAACAAACAAAAAAAATGGCCCAAATGACAGAACACTTCAAAGCTCCAGAAAAAATACAACTAAGCGACGAAGAGATAGCCAACCTATCGGACGCACAGTTCAAAGCACTGGTTATCAATATGCTCACAGACTTGGTTGAATCTGTTCGAAAAACAGATGAAAAAATGAAGCCTATGCTAAGAGAAACAAAGGAAAATGTACAGGGAACCAATAGTGATGCGAAGGAAACTGGGACTCAAATCGATGGTATGGACCAGAAGGAAGAAACAAACATCCAACCAGAAAAGAATGAAGAAACAAGAATTCAAAAAAATGAGGAGAGGCTCAGGAACCTCCAGGACACCTTGAAACGTTCCAACATCCAAATTACAGGGGTGCCAGAAGGAGAAGAGGAAGAACAAAAAATTGAAAACTTATTTGAACAAATAATGGAGAACTTCCCCGATCTGGCAAAGGAAATAGACTTCCGGGAAGTCCAGGAAGCTCAGAGAGTCCCAAAGAAGCTGGACCCAAGGAGGAACACAACAAGGCACATCATAATTACATTACCCAAGATTAAACGCAAGGACCTACATCTAAGATTATTGTATCCAGCAAAGCTATCATTTAGAATGGAAGGGAAGATAAAGTGCTTCTCAGATAAGGTCAAGTTAAAGAAGCTCATCATCACCAAGCCCTTATTATATGAAATGTTAAAGGGAGTTACCTAAGAAAAAGAAGATCAAAAATAGGAACAGTAAAAATGACAGCAAACTCACAGTTATTAACGGCCACACATAAAACAAAAACGAGAGCAAACTAGGCAAACAACTAGAACATGAGGGTTGTCAATAAGGGAGAGGGAGGGGGAGGGGGGGTAAAGGTACAGAGAATAAGTAGCGTAGATGATAGGTGGAAAATAGACAGGGGGAGGGTAAAAATAGTGTAGGAAATGTAGAAGCCAAAGAACTTATAAGTATGACCCATGGACATGAACTATGGGGGGGGGGAATGGGGGAGGGAGGGGGGGCAGGATGGAGTGGAGTGGGGGGGGGAAATGGGACAACTGTAATAGCATAATCAATAAATATATTTAAAAAAAAAAATTGTTGTTCAGTTACAGTTGTCTGCATTTTCTCCCCATCCCTCCACCCCACCCCAGCCAAACCCACCTCTCTCCCCCACCTCCACCCTCCCCCTTGGTTTTGAATGTGTGTTCTTTATAGTAGTTCCTGTAAACCCCTCTCCCCACTGTCCCCTCCCCACTCCCCTCTGGCTGTTGTTAGATTGTTCTTAACTTCAATGTCTCTGGTTATATTTTATTTGCTTTTTTCTTTTGTTGATTATGTTCTTGTTAAAGGTGATTTCATTTTTTGATTGCTTGCTTAGTTTTCTGTGTGTCATCACTAATTTATTTCTTTTTAAATCTTCTAACAAACTCTCAGATTCATCTCAGCACAAACACACAGATATGTGACCAGTTCACTCTGGTCTTCCTAAGAGACTTCCCTCAGGTGTCCCCTTGCTCTTCTGCTCAGCTCCAGACTGGTCCAGCCCTGCTATCCAGCTGCAGATGTGGCATTTCCCTTTACCTTCATGATTGGAATTCCCCTTTCCTTTGTTATGATTCTCTGTCCTCCTGGATCCCTGGTCTTTCTCTTATATTGTTTACACTCTTGTTTTGGTCGAATGCTTCCTCCAGAAACTCCCTAAAAAATATATAGAAGATAACTTTTTGAGACCCTGAATGTATAAAAAGATCGTTGTTCTGTTCACACATTTGACTGACAGTTTGACTGTGAATTAGGTGGACCCTCTGATCAGAAATCTATACCATACACTGGAAAACCTGCAAGTAGTATTTGTTGATCTCTTCTTTTTAATTTTCTTTGACTTCCCTTTCTAAACCTCCTATCTGTCAAATATTAAACATTCTGGATTTTCCTTCTGATTTAAAAACATATATTCTGTCCTGTTATCCATCTTGTTTGTTCCTACTTTGTCTTTTGTTCCTACTTTTTATAAAATGTCTTCAATGTTCTCTATTAATTTTTTTTTATTTCTGCTACCATGCTTTAAGTTTCTGACAGTTCTTTCTAACAAAAGCAACATTTTCTAAGGTCTTTCTCTGGATAGCGTAGAATTGGTTGATGCCTCCACCTGTCCCTGCATTGTCTCTGCAGTTTGTTTTACAAGTTCTGTTTTTCTGATTTTGCTTTTCTTTTTGTCTCTCGCTTTTCATATCGGAGGTTTTTCTCAAATGTCTGATGATCCTTTATTTTCCGTTAACTTAAGGAGTGAGTCCTAAAGAGCTACTTGGAATTCCTTAGAATTATTTAAGAACTTTACTATAATGTTAGGAACTTAGCCATTTCATTGGGTCTAGAAATTATAACTGTACGAAAAGCATAAGAAACTGTAGGTGTCTTCTTTTGGGATGAACAAATCCCAAAGAGAGCTCTACAGTCTCTTGTCTGAAAGGAGATGTATACAAAATGCCTGGTTTCTGAGAGCTGAGGAAGGAAGGAATTTTGGTGGGAATGGAGCTGTCTCGCCATTCAATACATATACTTTTACTTATTCTTCAAATTGTTAGTATAGTGCCTCATCCCTGTCATCAGCTGTACTTCCTGTCCTTCAATCCAGACCTTCTATGGGTCAACTGCTTGGACACTAAGTCTTCTATTTTTAGCTGGGATACTGCATACCTGTGTGAGGTGGCAGCGGTGACCTGGGGGGATGAAATGGCCCTTACAGACTTTCAACCATACTTTCTATTTTCTACTCCCCCTTTAACCCCCACCTCCCTATGTATATGGTGTCTCCAGTTGTCAAGAACTACAAAAGGTCTGGGATAGTAGTGAGTAATGCCTTTGTTACATGTTCACATTATTTTTCAGAATTGATACCCTTAGTGTATTAGTTTGCTAGGGCTGCTATAACAAATACCACAAACAGTGTGGCTTAACAACAGAAAAGTACTATCTCACAGTTCTGGAAGTTAGAAGTCTGAGATCAAGGTGTCAGCAATGTTAGTTCCTTCTGAGGGCTATGAAGGAGACTCTGTTCCATGCTTCTGTCCCAGTTTCTGGTGGTTTGCTGGCAATTTTTTGGCTTTTTTTTTTTTTGGCTTAGATATGCATCACTCGATCTGTTTCTTCATCTTCACATTGTGTTCTTTATGTCTTTACCTCTGTGTCCAAATTTCCCCTATTTATAAGGACACAGTCCTAATGGATTAGGGCCTGCCCTAGTGATCTTATTTTAATTTCCCTATCTACAAGGACCCTTTTTTCCAAGTAAGGTCACATTCTGAGGTACTGAAGGTTAGGATTTCAACATATGAATTTGGGGGAGGGCAGACACAATTCAGCCCATGACACCCAGAATGACATCATCATGAGAGAAAGTCTAATGATGTTGATAAGGGAGGAAGCAGAGTATGTCTAGAAGTTTCCTGGGAAAGGCAGTTCTAAATGTAAGCATCTCTGTGAGGGATTCCTGCTCTCTGGGCCACAGAGGGTGCCTGCCTCACCAGGAATGGGGAAGGCAATAACCCAGAGGTGGGAAAGGCTGGTGTGAAACTGAATATGAGGGGATTTTATACAAATGAACCTTACTGATATATTTAATTTGCCTCTTAATTTAGGCTTCGCTATGTATTTATTATATTTTTACAGTTGACAAAATCACATTGTCCTTTCCCCAAACAGAAGTAGTTAAGTTCTCTCTCTCACTAAATGAAAAAATAGAACTCCAATGTTACCTGGACCTTTCAATGTCTTTCTGGCTTGAGGGCTAATAAGCAGCATTCTCCAGCAAAGAAACTGTCACAACTACTAAACTTCTAGTCCCAGACCTGCATCAAAGGAGGAGCATTAATTTCTCCTAACAATTGCCATCCTATCCTTCCCTAGGGCAATCATTAGATTTAACAATTATTTTCCTTGGATGGACAGGTAATAAATAGTTTATCATCCTGATCTCAGTACAGAGTCAATGTGAATAGCAATAACCTATCTAGAACATTAAGTACTTTGTTACATTCAACTCTTGACTTCTCAGTGTATTAAAGAAACCCGATAATCTCCACCCTATATTTGCAATTTTCCTTCATCAGAATTCTGGTGTTTATCCAGGTGGTTCCATCCTGTATACTTTTGCTGCTGTTGTAAGTTAATAGTCGTGTCTACAAATAAAAACACCACAAACAATAATAATAGCAATAGCCCGAGACTAATGTTAAATTACAATTTTGAGATTAAATGAGTACATTTATAGGGAAGTAGCAAAGATTACTTGTTACTATTGATAAGGAAGAAAATGAGTTTAAAAAGTAGCTGCACATCACAGAGTGAAGAATACTTTTGAGCCACATTATTCAAATTCATTTTATTTATGTGATACCTTTCATTGATACTCCAGATAGCTTTTGCCAAGCTCACAAATCTTAACCTGTGAGCCAATATTCAACTTCCTTGAGAAAAATGAAGCCATCCAATGTGACTACTCTTTTCCCACTTCCTTTGACTACTGAGCAGGAGTGGCTGGAAGAGACTTAGTTTCAAGACTAAGGACCAAGTCTTGAAACTGCATCTGCAAGCAAGCATGTCAGTTTTATTATATCACACTGTTCTAAACCCGTAAACATAAAAGTTTCTAAACATAATTTATTCCGATTTTACATAACATTAATAAAAGGCAATTCCTCATCTTAAAGATGATGATGATGATGATTGTTTGTAATGGTTTTCATGATAATTCTGGAGGTTGGGGAATAGAGCTAAAATGACCTCAATCCACCATTTCCATCATCCTAACATTTCTGCAAACTTACCACTTAGTCACATTTACTTCTTCCTGCTAAAGAACTTTGACAAGGAGGTCCTGCCTCCTTGTCAAAGTTGTGTTCTAAACATCCTAACCTACCTCGATCAAGAATTTGATCCATGAATATCCCCTCTTTGATACCATATATACAAATATATGGGTGTGTGTGTGTGTGTATATATATATATATATATATATATATATATATATATATATATATATATTCTACCATCATCTCTGGTAGCTATAAAAATAATAGTCTTCTTGAGGCTTCTGTAGGGGCAAATGCAGTTAGTAGTGTTGTCCGGAGGAGACTGGGGGGCTAGGGCTCCTTCTCACCCCTGTCCATCACCACTATCCACAAGGCAGATGGGCTTCACATGTCGTGGATGTGAGGTTTCCATTGTACTTTTTTCTGAGAAGAAATTTTCACTGCTAGAAATGATGTTTATGGAATCCCTGGCACACAACTATGCCTACATCTTCTAGTCTTCCTTATTTAACAAGATTTTTCATCCTTTATCTTGCTTGTACCTCCAAATGAACTTCAACCATTATTGATCACTCCTTATTGTTACTGTTCCTACTTTTCCTTCCTCTACTTCTCTCTTCCTACTCCTCATTTTCCTCTTCCTCTTATTCTTTTTTCCTTCTCTTCTTTTTATACTTTACATTTTTGGTATGTCTCTTCCCACAAGAATGTAAGCTCCATGGAAACAGGAATTTTGCTCTATTTTGTTCCCTACATATTACCTACTCCCTAGAACAATAACTGCCAAAAATACATACTTGCTGAAAAATGACACAATGTTAGAAAAATCAGAAAATTTAAATAAACAAAACCAAAAAATTTCTTTTAAAAGATCACAAATAATCTCACTATCTAAAGTTAATCATTATTAACACTTTTTGTGAGGCCCTTTTATCTGAAGATATATACTATATATTCTTTTAGACGCTCATGGTTCTTTTGAGGAGATAGAAATATAAATTATAATACAACACACTAACTATTATAAATAATTCTATGGAGCATAAAAGATAAGTAACTAATTCTGCCTGGCAGAGTTAGGGAGCATAATAAAGGCTGAATGTAAAATTTGAGTAGAATTTGCCAGATTGCTATGGGAAATTTTAAAGAAAATCCCAAACCACCCTACTATATAATTATTTTATTCTTATTATAATAAATAATATCAGTAAATATAGGCCATTATTTTAAAACAGGGCATGCCAACTACTACTACACCCATTTTTTTCATATTTGCATACTTATACTACCCAAGGAAGACTAGTACAACTAAATTTTCTCCCCTAAAGTTTCATTTTCCAGGCCCTTGTTGGCTAATCTCCCTCTTATTAGTTTAAGGATTACTTAAAACAATGCCTCCTGATAGGAATTAATAGGATCAGGCCTTTTAGCCCCTGAAACAAGAAAACCAGGACATCACTCCAGTTGCTGGAGCTGAGAGCCTGTAATTCTCTGATTCTCAGTACACACTGTATTCCATGACCCAGACACAAGCTAAACCAGACCGAGACCTAGGGTTCTTCAGTTTTATACCTCTAGACAGAAGACTGAGAACTTGGGGGGAAAACCTAAGTATGATTTGAGCAGTTATTTAATGAGTAATAGATATTAAAACTCTCGATTAGTTTCTGATCTTGGAGACATGAAATGTTCATATCATTGAAATTAAATGAATCAAATTCGTATATGATCTGGACCACAGAGTGATGCCACCTCAAATACTAAGTAGATTCAAAAGCAGATGTCATTCACAGACAACAGTATGTTGGTTACCACAGGGAAGGGGCTGGGGGGAGATGGGGGGGCAAAGGAGGCCAGATATATGGTGACAGAAGATGGTTTGACTTTGGGTGGTGGGCACACAATACAATATACAGATCAACTATCATAGAAATGTGCACTTGAAACCTATGTGATCTTATTAACCAATGTCACCCCAATAAATTTAAATTGGAAAAAAAAACCCAGAGATCATAATGGTGAACAGGGAGGTCCAGAGAAGGCAAATAATGGAGATCAGGCAGGGCATGTTAAGGAAGAATAAGAGGTTAGCTGTGGAAGGGTACCTAAACAGGAGTATGAGGAGGTGAGACAGGTTGGGGCAAGACTGTGAGGAGCACTGTAGGCTAATATAAGGAGTGTGGATTTACACTCTACACGCTGTAAATGCTGCTCATTATTGCTAGGCAGCAAGCTGGCAATTCAGATTGCTTCTAGCAGGTGATAGTGAAGCTCAGTAGGAGAGACTATTGAGACCTGCTGGGGAGTGTTTCCTAAACCCAGTCTCAGTTTACACTTTGCTGAAGTCTGGGTGCAGCTTCAAGATTTTTTCTGCACAAATATAGACAGAAATAGAGATACAGGGCTTGACTTAATAAAGTTAAGATAAGAATGAAGAAAGTTTTTGCAGAGCAAATACATGCAGATTAATAATTTGGAAGAAAAAATTCTAGGTGAACTAGAAGAGTAAGTTGGTAATCCATAAAATACATTGATTTTTGTAAATTCAGAATAAAATATTATAGTAGAAAACTATTACTTCAATTTAGAGGTCAGCAAGCTTATTTTTGTAAAGGGCCAGATAGTAATATTATAGATTTAGCCATACAGTAACTTTTGCAACTATTGAACTTGGCTGTTGTAACATGAAAACAGCCATAGATTACACATAAATCCAATAAAACTATGGACACTGCGATTTAAATTTTATATAATTTTTACATATCACAAAATATTTTTATTTTTTCAGCTATTTAAAAAATGTAAAAGTCATACTTTGCTCATGGGCGAGCCATCATTTAGCTGTTTGTACAGACCTGTACACGACAATGGATAAGGCGGCTTCAACACCTCCCTTTCTACTCTGCCCCCAACTCTTTTCCTTTGGCCTTAAAAGTCTTTTTTTAAGTATGAGACAAATATAAATGTATAGTTTAGAAAAATACAGAAATACAGAAAATGTATTTTTAATTACATATCTGGTTGCTTAGCATTGTATATGATTCAAAAAGTATCTTACAAAAATTGAGGGTGAATATTTTTTAACTACAAACAATACATTTTCAATCATAATCTCTTTTAGAAAA
Source organism: Desmodus rotundus (assembly GCF_022682495.2). Taxonomy (NCBI): domain Eukaryota; kingdom Metazoa; phylum Chordata; class Mammalia; order Chiroptera; family Phyllostomidae; genus Desmodus; species Desmodus rotundus. Next base: position 28,826,768 of record NC_071397.1, read on the forward strand.
TTATAATGCAGTGTCAGTTATATCTTCAAAGAAATTCCGTAAGTAAATTTTTTAAAATCCTGGTGATTGTTTAGATTTTCCTCCCTGTCATTACGGCGTCCTTATCACAGGAGCTCTCAAACACCAGACTGTGAGTGGAGTCAGCTGAATGCCTTCTATTTTAGTGCAACAGGAAGAAGCAGACGTGTCCCAGTTTAGTCAGTCTCATTTTTGGTTTTGCAGGTCACACACCAGCCCTTCAGTTCAGGAAGTTTCTCTCTGTTTCTAGAATAAAAGCATCCCTTGCCCGTAGAGTATTTCTACCGTGTCAACTCAGAGAGGAGAGAACTGATGGAGCTGATTTCCCTGAGGGCTGTTGTGAGCAAGACGGTATAAAACTGATGTGCTTAAAGATTCAAATGAAATATCCCAATTAAATTACAGCTGAAATGTGAAGACTGGCACCACGAGCAATACACATATGCAAAAAAAAAAAAAAGGAACAAGGAAAGAGCATAAATGTGACCAATGTCACACAAGAAAGAGCATGGTGAAGGAATTCCAAATGAGGAATTTCAAATTCTAAACGGAGATTTTGGACAGGACCCGAGGATGGAGATGAGAGATCACGTAACTCTCCGACAGGCATGGTGCACTTCACTAATGAGACAGAGCACTGCATAGAACCTCTACAGCGGACAAGACGCAAGGGACAGGTTTCTATAGGATTGCCTGATTCATGTAAACACTATTTTCATTTTCCTGAACTCTCTTCGATAGTTTTTCTCTTTCAGTGTACTTCCATGGCTCACAGCACTTCTCCACCCTCCCCTTACTCTTTTGGATGTGCTATTTATTTTTTAAATTACTTGCAAAAATGTGAGAAGAAACAACTGAACCAGTCCAGCTTAATACATGTAGATACCAGAGTATGATAAATGGCCCATGGAACGATCCAGAAGAGGTAGCAGTGTGAGCAAGGCCAGGAGAACCTGCAAGATGTAAATCAACCAGGAATCCTATAAGTCTGGAGCCACAAAAGGGTAGCAAAGGGCCACAGTCGGTGTGCAGCTGTTTGGTCTTCAGCCTGCATTTTGTCGACTCACACCGTATTTAAAATGTATTTGAGTTAGTTGCCAGCATTAACAAGCCTGGAGGTTTTATATAAAAATACAATTGTTTTTGATTCACTTTGGTTACTCTCTCTGTGCCTGAATCCCTAATTTATACGATGGGAGTAATAATATAATGTGCAGAGTTTTTGTGAGAATGATATGCCAACATACTGAACGTACCTGGAACACTGCCTGGCACCGGGTGATACACATTGGGTATTAGTTGTAACAGCACTTGCTGTTACATTTGACAAACTGTCCCTGGGAACCTTGAGGCAAATATCAAAAAGAACACAGGGAAATTACTGAAAATTGATCAGTAGAGCATATTTGGTGAAATAGATAAACAATGGAGTGATATGATTTCCAACATGATGATTTGCTTTCAAAGGGCACTGCACATCCTCACTCACTGAAAGAATTCCTTTCACAGCATCTTCCAGTTTCAAAATCTTGTATAAATTTAAATAATGGAGCGCAGGGCAGCAGAGATTTCACCCACAAAGAAACTGAAGAGGCACACTTCAAAACATGACAGTCTGGCTCAGGCAAGTTCTTCATGAACGGAAGCATCTGAAGCAGCGCTACAGAGGCCGACGTGGCCTTGACCCACAATACGAGTTTAAAAGGGTAGAATTTTGAAAACTTACACAAAACTTTTAACAAAGAGACTTGTACTGATACTAATTTATCCAAACAAATTTCAAAATAATATGCCACAGCAAATTAAGGTCATTTTGACAGACACTGTTATATAAAATCTAAAAGGAAATAATACATATTTATATATTTAGAGCAGTATTTAGATTTATATAGGCATATATATGTAAGAAAGCAAAATGGTAAAATGATACATAAAAATTAAGTATGTTATATACATATATATTAACAAAATCCAGAACTTTTGAATCGTTGACTATTTTGTGTACTAGATGACAAAGGATTGATAACCTTATTATATAATGAATACAATGAATCAATAATAATCAAATACTCATAAAATAAAGAAGATTTAAGTACATAATCATTTGCTAAAAGAATAAATACAACAAAAACATGTTAACCTCTCTAGCAACCAAATAAATACAAATTATGCCATAAATAGAATTATGTATTTCGGCTATGAATTGGAAGAGATTTTAAAATTTTGACAAGGTCTGTAGGAAAGGGGACCCTCATCCACTGTTGGGATCAATTTCTGCAAATTGTGGATGACAGTAAACGAATAGGTGTCAAAGACTTTAAAAATTGCATCTATTCTTGAATCCAAAATTTCACTTTATTTTGCCCAAACAAAAGAACTCACTGGGAAGGACAAAGTGAGACATTAAATTGCATGGCCTATGGCTTGTTTGGTGGTCCCAAGCAGCCCTTCTCTAGAGAGGGGGACAATCACTTTATTTCCATGATGGAAGTACGATTTCTTTCCTCTGACTCCACTACTTTTGTCTTCTGGTGTCATGCCTTAAAACCTATTACATTGCGCTGATCACCATCAGCATTCCAACATCTTCCTAACCCTTGCTTCTCTTCAGCTCATTTCTGAATAGCGCAGAGCAGATCCAGAGAGTGACAGATGAGACCTGCTACCAAACCCACAATTCAAAAGAGAAGTCAGAAGCCAGTAACAAAACCCCGAAGCTGCATGTTGATAAACTTGACCACATAGCCACTTTAGACTTCTATATCATAAAACATTAATAAACTATTTGAGACAAATACACAGATGGGAAAAATATAATTGCCACACATATATAAAAGACCATGTAGTCTTAATATCCCAAATGCTATTACAGAGCTGTATAAAAATACCAAAACTTCGATACAAAATGAGCAAAATACATCCACTGATTGTTCAAATAAAAATAAATATAATTTTTAAGGCACTTGAAAATAAATTAACCTTAATCATAGTTAAACAAATGCAAATTAAAACTGTGAAAAACCATTTTTCACCTCTCAACTAGCAAAGACCAAGCATGATAATCTTTGGTGTTACTAGCAGTGTGTTGATACAGTATCCATCACACATCATTGATGGCTGTACAAGTTCATACACTATTTAGGAAGGTCAAGTAAAAGAGACTTATTACTCTTTAATATGAACATGTGCTTTGGTCCAACAATTTCACTTCTAGAAATTGATCAACAAATATACCTGTATATATACATAAAGATTAAAATAATTCATTGCAATATTGCTTTTGGTAGCAAAAGACTGGAAACTAACTACTTATTAGCAATAGATTATTTAAATTAATAATATATCTATAAAATGATATATTATGAAATAATTAAAAATAGAAGGTGAAGATACATAAATATACTGATATAACATGATCTCCATGATATTTTTTTTTAAAGAGATGCAGAAGAATGTACACATTTTGCTTCCATTTGTTTGTGTAAACCAAACAACTTTGTGCTTTTATCTGCATAGACTATCTGTAGAAGAGTTTACAAGAAACTTTCGCTACTGACAGCAATGACTAAGTTTTACACAGCACTTACAATGAATGTGGCATTGTTCTAAATGGTTTACTTATATTATTTAATCATCAAAACAATTTTACATGTTTACATACAATTATTATCCCCATTTTTCAGATGAGGCAACTGAGGTACAGAGAGGTTAAGTAATCTTCCTAAGGTCACACAGCTGGCAATTACAAGCTGTGATTTGAAGCCATTCTCCAGAACTAGTCTTTTGAACCCTGAGGTAATTTGCTTCTGGATAAGAAAACCAGGGTGTGGGGGTTGGGAGGCATATTTACTTCCCACTTTATTGTTTGTCTTTTTGCAATGTACATGTACCTACCATTTTTGAAAAACATAAAAGAAAATATTTATTCAAAATGTCACACAAATTCTAAACCACATCTAGCAAAACAGGAGGAAAAACTTCCCAAATTCTGATATTCAATAATATCTAATGAAGGAGGATTGGCCCCGCAGATGGTAATGCCTACTATAAAAATAGAAAAATTTAAACAGTGGAGAACTGCCAGAATTAACAGAGACCAGTATAACAGAAAAAAATAGTTTAGAAGTCAATCCTAGCAAAATAAGAACTTAATATATTATTTTTTTAAATATGAAAAAGTGGGAAGATTAATGCTGCTGAATAAGTTCACTAATTATTTGGAAGAATATTCACTGAGGATGTCATTTGACATTATGTGCTAAATATATTGCAAGTTAATTGAAGAAATAAATGTAAAACTGAAGCCTAAAATCAAGAAATATGTGTATCTGTAAGAACCTACTATTTAGATAAGGGAGGATTTTCTTAACATAAAGAACAATGAAGGAAATGATTGTGAAGAATGAGGTGATTTCGCCAACATCAAACTTCTAAACCAGCGTATTTAAAATATAAACAAAATGCAAGACTATGAATTGGAAATAATTTTTCATAACAAATCAAATAATGAGTTATTAGCATTACATACAAAACATGATTACAAGTCAATAAGTAAAACATTAAGATGTTAGGAAAAAAACAAGCAAAGTAAATTCATTGACCAAAGAAGAAAAATACAAATCACTTGTAACTCATTTAATTCTGTCTTTCATGTAGATATAATTATTTCTCCTAACTATAGGTGAAAACTGACACCCAGAGATCAAGTAGCTTGACCAAGCTTATTAGCCAATGAGACTAGTGAGTGGACATCTGAACTACAAATTTATTCCAAAGCCCATGCTTTTAATCTCAGATTTCCACTCTCTAGGTATTGACATGTTTCTCTGTATAGATTGCAACATAGAAGTAAGAATGTGTCACTATCAATAGTGAAAAGAAGAAAACACTGTTTCATGCATGTAACAGATGAATTGGTATACTGTTTCTCTAAGTCTAGTCTCAAAAAGATCTTTATACCTAATCAATTCCAGGACATATCCTTACTACTCTTTCTAATGAGATAATATAAATGAGAGTCTATGTTTTGGAAATACAAATAAAAAATGTATTAATAGATATCTCAATGGGAAAGGACTAAATATATTCCTGCTTAAATAATGCTCTTCTTATATAGCACAGTTTTTCAGGAAGCAAGAGACCAAGTAACAATACTATGCAGCAGAAAGAAAGTAAGAACACCTACCCTTCACGACAACATGGATGGAACTGGAAAGAACATTTTACCAAGTGAAATAAACCAGGCAGTAAAAGGCAAATACCATATGATCTCACCTATTAAGTAGAAACTAATCATCAAGACAAACAAGCAAGCAAAATATAACTAGGGACATTGAAATAAAGAACAAACTGACAGTAACCAGAGGGAAGGGGGAGGGTGATAACGAGGGAAAGAAGGGGAAGGGGCACATGGAGGAACAGGAATATAGGACTCACGGGCACAGACAATGAGTTGGGGGTTGACTGTGGGAGCAGGACGGGCAACTGTACCTGAACAACAATAATAAAAAACAAAGATCTTTGAACCAGCAAAAGCATCACGAGGCATGTATTATTATTAAGAAGAAATTGAAATTGTAATAACATTCACAATATCCAATTTAAATTTTTCATTTGTTTGCATTATTTAAAATAATTTTATAACCACATAAAGCCTAAGGGTGTTTCTGTTTAAAACTTAATATCTATATTCTGAGTTAAATCAGCTTTCTTGCCAAATTTCTGGCCCGAAGTGCTGATATTGCTAATGTTGGCCAACTGCTAGACAAAGAAAGACAACATCAACTTTTGTAGCAGGGGTTATCTCTGAAGCTTTTACAAACTCTTGCCACATCCAAGGTCTATTCAGAGTTAAGACATGTTAACCTGCAAATGACTTCTCTCTTCCTTTCCCTCTTATTTTCTCTAGAATCAATAGTTTCCTTCATCCTGGAATTCTCATCATTCCTAATACCACTGCTTGATGCTGCCTGTTGCTTTCTTCTGGAACTTCACTCCAAAGTGAAAGAGAGAGAGGGAGGGGAAGGAGGAGGGAGAGGGATTCACTCTCTGTGGATGTTTGACCAGTTTAACCCTATCACTAGAGCTCAGGTATATTTATAATGGATGAATGTATAAATACTAGGAGTAGAGAATGGGAGGATATTAAGTGCCAGATTTCAGCTTCAACAATAACTATTGCTGCCAACTGGCGTGATTTCAATTATCCCCTCATCAAACAGATGGCATGCAAGTTGTATCACTGAAAATGACACCTTTTAAAACACATACAATAAATTAGATATGGAATTAAACCTGAAAGTTTAAATTTATTCAACTTCTGGCCAAGATGGAAGCATAGGTATATATACTTTGCCTCCTCACGCAACAAAAAGAAGGACAACAACAAATTTAAAAGCAAAAAATAAGCAAAACTGCCAGAAAATCAAACTGTATGGAGGTTGGACAACCAAGGAGTTAAAGAGGAAACATTCATACAGACCAGTAGGAGGAGCAGAGATGGGCAGCCTGCACAGAGAGGACGCATGGTAAGCAGGAAGCTGGAGGGCCAGGAGGTCCCGCATTTGTGTGCAGATAACCAGGAAGAATAACTGGGGAGCGAGACAGGCTATACAATCCAGGGTTCCAGCACCGGGAAATAAAGCCTCAAAACCTCTGGCAGTAAAAACTTGTGGGGGTTGCAGTAGCAGGAGAAACTCCCAGCCTCACTGGAGAGTTTGCTGAAGAGAGCCTCAGGGTCCTAGAATGTACACAAACCCACCCACCCAGGAATCAGTACCAGAAGGGCCCAATTTGCTTGTGGGAAGTTGGGGAAGTGACTGAACACCGGCTGAGAGTCCAGCAAGTGGTATTGTTCCCTCTCTGACCCTTCCCACACAAACAGTGCCACAACAAAGTGACAGGGGTTTCCCCATCATGGTGGATACCTAAGGCTCTGCCCCTTACTATGTAACAGCTGCGCCAAGACGAAAAAAATATGGCCCAAATGAAAGAATAGATCAAAGCTCCAAAAATAGAACTAAGTGATAAAGAGATAGCCAACCTATCAGATGCAAAGTTCAATACACTGGTAATCAGGATGCTCACAGAAATGGTTGAGTATGGTCACAAAATAGAGGAAAAAGTGAAGGCTATGAAAAGTGAAATAAAGAAAAATGTACAGGGAACCAACAGTGAAGGGAAAGAAACTGGGACTCAAATCAACAATTTGGAGCAGAAGGAAGAAATAAACATTCAATCTGAACAGAATGAAGAAATAAGAATTCCAAAAAAAAAATGAAGAGAGGCTTAGGAACCTCCAGGACAACTTTAAATGTTCCAACGTCCAAGTCATAGGGTTGGCAGAAGGAGAAGAGGAAGAGCAAGAAATTGAAAACTTATTTTAACAAATAATGAAGGAGAACTCCCCAATCTAGCAAAAGAAATAGAATTCCAGGAAGTCCAGGAAGCTCAGAGAGTCCCAAAGAAGTTGGACCCAAGGCACATCATGATTACATTATCCAAAATTAAAGATAAGGAGAGAAACTTAAAAACAACAAGAGGAAAGGAGAGAGTTAACAACAGAGGAGTTCCCACAAGACTGTCAGCTGATTTCTCAAAAGAGACCTTGCAGGCAAGAAGGGGCTGGAAAGAAGTATTCCAAGTCATGAAAGGCAAGGACCTACATCCAAGATTGCTCTATCCAGCAAAGCTATCATTTAGAATGGAAGGACAGATAAAGTGCTTCTCAGATAAGGTCAAGTTAAAGGAGTTCATCATCACCAAGCCATTATTATATGAAATGTTAAAGGGACTTATCTAAGAAAAAGAAGATAAAAAAATATGAACAGTAAAAATGACAGCAAACTCACAGTTATTAACAACCACACCTAAAACCAAAACAAAAGCAAACTAAGCAAACAACTAGAACAGGAACAGAATCACAGAAATGGAGATCACATGGAGGGCTATCAATAGGGGATTGGGAGGGGGAGAGAGGGGGGAAAGGTACAGAGAATAAATAACATAAATGATAGGTGGAAAATAGACAGGGGGAAGGTAAGAATAGTGTAGGAAATGTAGAAGCCAAAGAACTTATAAGTATGACCCATGGACATGAACTATAGGGGGGGAATGTGGGAGGGAGGGGGTGGGCAGGATGGAGTTGAGTGAAGGGGCGGAAATGGGACAACTGTAATAGCATAATCAATAAATATATCAAAAAAAGAAATTAGGGGAAGCATAGGTCTTTTCGTATTAAACTAATGCACAGACAGACAGCCTATTAAAAGTTATCTAATTCTCTTTTCTCTTGGTTCTTTAAAAGATTATGGTAAAATTGTGCTCTTTTTGCCCGTAGGTTTATAGTGTCTTAAAAAAAATTCAGCACATTGCATTAGATATTTTCATCTGTTTTGTAAATATAAAATAAAAATTTTGTTCATTGTATGTATTCACATCACTGTCTTAATAAGAAGTAGACACTGCCAGGGTTTAATCTTACCAAACAGTCTTGTGGACGTCACTAAACAGTCGATTTCAGAAGCACTGAGGGGTTATGACAGCAATTGGGAGCTCATCACTGGGGATTTTTCACTTGTGCACAACTGGTGTTATGTTGGAAATACCTGCCATTTGTAAAAGCACAAGTGGTCATACTCTATGCAAAATAATAAAACAGACATTTTTGCTCACTCACAATATGCCAAGGCACACTTTGTCCAAGTAACAAGAGCCAAATTTTACACCTGCAAGTCACAAGCCACAGGGTCCAAAGTATTTCAGGATTCATCAGGGCTAATTACTCACCTTAATCCCACATTATCTCAAATGGGGAGTTTCAGCGATCTATAATTTTCATCACTGGATAAACGACCAAAAGGAGATAATAATCCAGATAGCCAGGGTTAAAGATCAGCATGTAAAAAGGTGTTAATTATTTTAAATTTACTAATCTTTTTACATGCAAAATTCAAAATGTCTCAATAGTTGGAGGAAAAACAGCTTCCCCTGTTCCCCAGGTTCCATTGCCAAAGGTATCAGTTGCTTGTGGTTCTTTCCATAAATATCTCTATGCCCAAGCAGATAAATATGTAATATTCTCTCTTTTTTAACCAAATGGGGCTTACTGTATGCATCATTCTGTACCTTGCCTTTTTCACTTAATTTTTTTCAGCACATGTTTTATGTTAGTACATAAGGAACATTTTATTTCATTGCATAGTAGCCAATTGTATAGATATCCAATAGATTATTAAAATTTCCTACTGATAAATTTTAGATTTCCTCACTATTGTATCATTATAAACAAATAAAAGAAATATGTATATACAAAAGGAAATATGTACATAAAATATATATATAAAATAACCTAGGACTCTGCTAGATCCTAAACCCTATAAATATTAAGTATATTGGTTGAAATATTAACACAGAGACACATTGTCATACTTGAAACTGTTCATTCTGGTAATTTTACCCTTTATAGTCCTTTCCAACTCTAATTGCCAAGTATAACAGTAGGCTCTCTGTGAACATTAATTAAGAGTGATGTGGTATATTAAATTTCATTAAAATTCTAAATGGCATTACCAATCATTAGATTATTGCTTTATTGAAGGTTCTGCTTGAACCCTAATTAGTGAGCTCAACTTGGCTTTCTTTGTACTTCCTGGGGGAGAAAAAAAGGAAGGGAGTAAAACCATATTAATTTTGGATTCGTGACACCAGTTACGACAAGCCTTCCCCATTTCAGCAGTCTTGTAGCATCAGTATCAGGGAGATTAATATTTCACTCTCCCACATTACAGCATAATTCAGAGCTTTTGCAAGCCACGGTGGCTCAACTACAGTTCACTTAGGCAGCAAAGTAATTTACTCAAAGGATAGTGGGAGCTTATAAAACTGTCTAAAGGATAACACTTGGAAAATAGAAACTAATGCAATCCCAAGAGGACCAGGAAGCAGAAGAACAACATCTGTACAAGACACCCCCTCAGCTAGTCCAGACAGCATGTCTGTAGGACACAATGACCCCTACCCCTGAAGACTCCCACAGAAGCCACCAGTGAATCCATACCATCCCTCAGCAGGGTTTTTCAATATTTCTTATCTGTGCCCCACATTAAGGAACATGTTTTTTTATACAGTATGCTAGGACACCCACACATAATCAAACCAATTCCACTGAAACAAGACTCTTCCTATGTGCCGTGAATTCTAATATATATTCTCTTCTACTTTATTTCTAAATGATGGTTGCAACCCACAAAATTGATTTCAAGACCCACTAATAGGTCAGGACCTGTAGTTTAAAAAACACTCCTTTCGAGAGATTGATTTAGACAATAGTGTAGTTCTTGTTAAGTAAAGTGAACAGGCTTGTAGAAGAGGTGAAAAGTAAAGAAAATAGACCATCCCATATTTGGAAGGAGACTAAATAGAAAGAATGGGAACAAAGAGTGTACACTCATCCTTTATCAGAAAATGAACCCAATATGACCCTGATTTAATGCTACACCAAAGATGGACGCACACACAGAATCACCTACCCCTGCAACAATACAAATTATGACTTTCCTGATAAGAGAACTGAGGAAAAGATGAATGGAAGGAAAGAAGGAAGGAAGGAAGGAAGGAAGGAAGGAAGGAAGGAAGGAAGGAAGGAAGGAAGGAAGGAAGGAAGGGGAGGAAGGAAGGAAGGACGGGCAGATAATGTTTCAATGCTGTTTCTACATGAAATCCAGCAGCTTGAATTCAACATAACTGCTCTGAAAACTCCTCATTTATTTCAGAGACAACACTCGCTTTCCCCTGATCCTTTTCAGCATCACTTCACAAACACTCTTCCCTCACCATTACTTCGGCTGAAGTCTGGTTGTCTGATGTGAGCTGTCAAAATGCTAAGTCATAAAGTGAAAATGAGTAATCTTAGAAGATCTAGCTGCTTCCATACACATTTGCCTAAATCCTGGACTAAATTCTGACCACACTGCATTCCAAGAAACAAATCTAAACTCAGCATTGAAGTTACGTGTTGAGGCCCATGACAAACCTAGCCCTGGCATCAGTTCTGTGACATCTGTGGCTAGGTGACATTTTCCACAATCTTTCCCTCTTATTCTCATCAAGTGGCAACTGTCTCACTTCTGGGACATTCAGCCTTCCTGCGAGGTTCAGCCTTGGCATCTAGCCCCTCTACAGTTCTAAAGTTAGTAGCGAAATAGAAATTTTTCATTTCCTTGATTATGCCTCCACTCTCAAATTACTCCCAGGAAATGTCAATGCCAGAAGAAATATCTTGGAGGCTGTAACTGAATTAAAATTGTGCAGAAGAGTGGCCTGGCCTATTGAAACTATCTAGGACATGCATGTTGGCTGGTGAGTCCTCTTAGTTAAAGGAAAGCCTTTCCTTGCTGGCTTTCCTGCTCAGAGGATGATCTAACCCAGCCTGGCTGTCTTGGTGCCCCCAGTAGTCTGGGAGAGGCCAGCTGGGATCTCCACGCTAATGACCATGCTCTGCGTGGCAGGTGTGGCTCACTAGAATTTTTTTTTCCGGGTTAGGAGCAAAAATCCTGCATTCCATTACCATTTTTAGTCACATTTGTAATAATGGAATGAAAAATAAGTGACTTCTTGAACTCCTCTTACATGCCAGTCAGGGAGAGCAAATATAGCTAGCTCACTCTGACAGTTACTAAATTAGAGCTAAAGAATTTCTCAGCAGTTCAGGGGTGTGAATTTGCACATATCCAAGCTGCTTGTTTCCTGGGTGCGCTGTCTCCTCAGAGAAAACGTGAAACACGGTGTGGAAGCTTCCTTGGCATTCACAGGTGGCAATCGGATTCTCGTCAGTCTAATAATAGCATACAGGAGGAGCAGCAAAGGGCTGGATTCCTAAATGGAATGGGTGATGAGGATGAGACTTACCTCTCAATGCACCTCAGCCCCAGCTCCATAAACCTCAATGCCACAGTGAAGGCCGATGGGACAGTGAGTTACAAAATGCAAAATGTATCAGACTTAGGGATCACAAAGATAGCACGAGACATAGAAAAAGTGTTTTCCTAAAATAAAATAAAATAAAATAAAATAAAATAAAATAAAATAAAATAAAATAAAATAAATAAATGCAAATTTCTTCTAAATGTTACTTCTGATTCTTTTTTTTCTGAGCCTCCCACAGTTGTGGGATGGGCACAGACGCCCATCACCCGGGTCACCAAGGGCTGCTCTATCCCTCTGTTCTGGCTGCCAGGAGCAGAGGAGCTCCCGGCAGGGAAAGCTCGAGGGGACTGATTCTTCTTTAAATCCATAAATAAAATGGTAAACCTATTGTTTCCCAATTTGATTGTTTTCTCTATTATTCTTTCATTATATCAGCATAATCTGATTTCACTAAATATCGGTTCTTCCATTTTACTTTATTAAATTGTTTTGAATGAAATAATTCAATAGCATTTTAAAAGAATAATTAATAGATCATAATAAAGGTTTCTGTTTCATGTTAGGAAATATCCACTTTGAAATGACAATTTCAAGTGCCTTCTATTGTACTGACTTAATGCTCAAGGTTCAAGAGTTTATAAGATTCTTATATACTTATATGACTTTTCTCCAAAAATATGTAATATCAATATTTTTCCGATATTGTCAAAATTCAGTTTCATTGTTAAATTTTCACCTGTATTTATCACTAACTCTCTTTATGCCCAGCAAGGTAAATACATGACTTTATAAGTTTAAAGACCTCCAATGCAAAGGTAAGCTTTGTTTAGTTCCCTGCTCCCCCCAAAAAAACATTGGAGCCAGTCTTATGCTTTACATCCTTGTTTCCATCCTCAGTCCAAACCTTCCAGGTTACCTTTCATCACCTGCAATCATCATACACAGCTCTGTAGACCCCTAATGTTATTCTATCCCTCCCAGAATTCTAAGCTGTTCCACTGGGACTTCTGCAACTTACAGCTTGTTATCGGCAAATACTGATAACTCATAAATGAATTACAACCCTCAAATTCATAATTGAGCATTTGCTTCACTTTTTGCTGAAACTGAAGTCTGGCACCACCCTGGGAGACATACCTGCAACCTTCTTTCTTCATTGCTGTATATACTTCAGGATCTGGAGGTAGGGTAGGTGTCCTTGCTCCTTGTTAACACCTTTGGACAAATTCCCTGTGTCTTTTCTAGTCAACCCTGCTCTAGTCGTTTGCACTCTGTGACTTTCTTCTTCACTACTCCTATCGTGATTCTTTCTTAGTTCAGCATCCTTGTAGATGATCCACTCCACACCCTGGACTCTCAATGTCTTTACCTTTCCTCCTCCACACAGTCCACTCAGCCATGCACTCCCACAGCCAAACTTTACCGCCAACATCAGCAGTAGTTCCTACTGTCCATCTCAAGGGTCTCCCTCTCTCATCACCACCATTGATCTTTCCAGCCAACTTTCCTTGATCTTCTTACGCTGTCCAATCCATTTTACCTTAACACTTTTCACTGTCCATCTCCCGACTCACCTGCTCCACTTATGTGGCTTAGATTCTACGATCATATAAGTCCCTCTCTTGCGTTCACTCTCAACTCCCTGGACCCACCTCTTCATTGTATATGTAGACTAAATTCAAATTTGAGTAAACTCAATCCTCTCTTTACTCCAGGGTTGTTCTGAGACTAGATCTTGGTTTACAAAACACACAGACATGCAGACGAGGTCCACTTTATATATATTCCTCCAAACCTTCAGTGAGCCCTCAGGCATACTTCACAATCCTATTATATTCCTGTAAACAATTTATTCCTTCACTTTCCTATTACATTTCACATTTCTTTTTCCTCAAAACTCCAACTATTTATTTTACCTCCTTGATGTCAGCTGAACCTACCTGATATGTTTTATTAACATATACAGCAATAAAAAGAAAACGACAGAAATGTAAATTGAAATGAGAAAAATGTGGAAAAATATATGGTACTGTGTTGGAATTTGTGGGATTGGTATAAAGTCATTATTTTTAAAGAATATATATTATATATACATACACACACACACATCCACACATATACATATTTCCTGGCACTGTCTCCTGAATGGGCATAGAAACAATGAAACCTGAGTAGCAATATGCATATTCAGAACCCCATTAAGAGGAATATGGGTTCCTTGGAGAAATAACTAGTTCAAGGTGTGGAGTAAGAAATATCAGGTACAAAGGAGAAATAAACACCTTGTGTGCCAGAAAGTAAGGAGTCAGCCTGAAGCTGCTAATACAGGCTAGACCTAGGACAATTGATCATCCAAAAGAATAATGGCAATAAAAAGTATTATGAATTGAATTAAAATAAATATACAGAAGACTATGCTGAATAAATAGATAACAAGGTCAATATAAGATTGCAAATTTAAAGGTAGAGGGAATGAAAGAGTTGTAAAATCACTCTTTGCAACCACCATATCAATAATTGTTTCAAGTGAAAATCATCAGTAAAAGTTAATGCTATTTAGGGAAAGTTTGTTGAGTAATAAGTTATTTATACAATCTCAAAGTATCTCCTCAAATGTTACTTGTTGATTACAAAGGGGAATAAATTTCCTTGATTTCCTAAATTTCTTCCAGACAGCACCTTAACTAGTTGATTTTACTAATTTTCTAGGGCTGCTATAACATAATACCATGGACTCGGTGGCTTAAACAACAGAAATTTATTTCCCCACAGTTCTAGAGGCTAGAAGTCAAAGATCAAAGTGCCAGCAGGGTTGATTTGTAGTGCAGCTTCTCTCCTTGGCCTGCAGACCACGACCTTGTTGCCGTGTGTTCACACGGCCTTCCCTCTACACACACACACTCCTGGTATCTCTTCTTGTTCTTCTAACAGCATCAGTCCTATAGACTCAGGGCCCCACTCTTCTGACCTTGTTGACCCTTAATTACTTCTTTAAAGTCCCCATCTTCAAATATAGTCCCATTGGGTGCTGAGACTTCAACATATGAAGTTGGGAGGAACACAGCTCAGTCTATAACAGTGGTCAAACTACACGTCACCCATAATGGGAAAAATTGACAGCGTACAATCCTAGATGTATGAATTAGCGGACATGGCATCTCTCATGTAGCGTCTTTCACAGAAATGCTAACCTGAATTATTCACAAGGAATCAGTCAGATAAATGAAAGGCCAAAAAATTACTAAGGAAGCTTTCCAGATAAAAGTAACTGTTTCTCATTAAAGAAAACTAAAGCAACATGACAACTAGATATAATGTAATAAGAACCTGGGTTGCTGTAAGGGACACTGCTGGAACCATGGACAAAGTTTGCATCCAGACTTTTAGATAACATCTTATCAATATTGTAACAATGCCAAATATCCTGAGCACTGTAATTATATTATATATGGGAGATAATGTTTCGTTTTAGTAAATAAATACTGAAATTTTTAAGAGTAAAGGATCGTGGCATCTGCAATGTATTCTTTAACTGATCATGAGAAAATAACAATGATAACATGCAACAGATATGTACAGAGATAAAGCAAACGGGGTAAAAATATTAACAATTGATAAATCTAGAGTTAATGTTCTTGAAACATCCCATAGACTTGAAATTTCTTAATATAAAAGTTGAAATAAAACAGACAACCAGAAATAGGGAAGTAAATAATGCAGGTAGCTTCACTGCCTCTCAAAATCTAACTAGAAGTGATTTTTTAAACAGTTTAAGTCCACAAAGACAGACACTAGCTAGAGAGAAGCCTTATAACCATGGACATACAGAAGAAACCACTTCACCAAAATGTGACTAATAGGGAGTGCGGAGACACAAAAGGGCTAGTTGGGCTCCCACAGGTGGCAGCTGAAGTGCCAGGGGGATATTTCAGCAGCAGGGGGGTTCCTCCTAAAAAGTGTGGTGTCTAAGCCCCAAACTGGGTTCCCTAGCCTAGAGCACCAGAGCTAGAAAAGAACGCAGATAATATCCAGCTGTGAAAAGCAACAGAGTTTCTCTCTGCCAGGGAGAGCCAGCTGGAGATGCAGAGAGCCTCTTAAAGGGTCAACACAGAAAATTTCATTTGCAGCCACTTACACTGGGCTCAGACAGAGGGAGAAGAGAGTGGACTGGAGACTCTTGAGACTCTGAGGTTGGTAGCTCTGGGGACAGAACTGAAGGCACAGCTTCCAGGTTCCCTGTGATGAGTCACTCCCCATACTGCAGAAGCATCTTTCTCAGGCAGAGCACTCCCCTCCACATGGCATCAGCCTGAGGAGAAGCAATAGCCCCACCTGCAGGAATTACTCTTCCCCACCCTGTGGAGCTTTAGCTGGGATGCTGATTACAGCTTGATTAGTTTAACAGCTGATCAGGTCAACAGTGATTAGTTGAATGACTAAGGCAGAAAATACAAAGAAGCAGCCAAAATGGGAAGACAAAGAAACAGACCCCAAATGAAAGAGCAAGAATATTCTCCAGAAGAAGAACTAGATGAAATAGAGACAAGAAGTTTATCAGATAGAGAATTTAGAGTAATAATTATAAGGATACTCAAATGCATGAAAAGACATCGAAACCATAAAAAAGGACCAAAGGTAAAGAATGCAATATCTGAAATAAATAATAGACTGGAAGGAATAAACACTAGGTTAGATGAAGCAGAGGATCGAATCAATGATGTGGAAGACAAGGTAGAAAAAAACACCCAGGCAGAGAAGAAAAAAAGAAAAAAGAACTTATAAAAATGAGGAGAGCTTAAGGGACATTTTGGACAACATGAAGTTGAACAATATCTGCATCATGGGAATACTAGAAGAAAAAGACAGTGAGCAAGGGATTGAGAACCTATTTGAAGAAATAATGACTGAAAACTTCCCTAAAATGGTGGAGGAAAAAGACAGACAAGTCCAGGAAACTCAGAGAGTCCCTAATGAATTGGACCCAAGGAGGCCTACACCAAGACACATAATTTAAATGACAAGGCTTAAAGACAAGGAGGGACTCTTAAAAGCTGCAAGAGAAAAGCAGAAAGTTACCTACAAGAGAGCACAAATTAGACTGTTATCTGACTAATCCACAGAAACATTACAGGCCAGAAGGGAGTGGTGAGAAATACTCAAGGTGATGAAAAGCAAGGACCTACAACCATGGCTACTTTACCCAGCAAGGCTATCATTTAAAATTGAAGGAAAAATAAGGAGTTTCCCAGACATGAAAAAGCCAAAGGAGTTTTTTAACACCAAACCAGTACTGCAACAAATGTTAAAGGGCTTGCTTTAAGAAGAAGAAAAAGAGAAAGAAGAAAAAAAAACAAAGAAAAACAGTCTAACATTAAAATTGCACTACATACAATATTTTTTGGACTATAATATGCACTTTTTCCCCCAAATTTGGGAGGAAAATGGGGGTGCGTCTTATAGTCCGAATGTAGGTTACCTGACTTGCGGGGGGCGGGAGGGGGAGGTGGCGGTGATGAAGCGGGTTTCTTTTTTTTCCTATTTTCCTCCTCTAAAACCTAGATGCATCTTATAGTCTGGTGCATTTTATAATCTGAAAAATACAGTATGTATCTATCAATAATCACCTTAAATGTAAATGGATTAAATGCTCCAACAAAAGACATAGGGTAGCTGAATGGATAAGAAAACAAGATCCACAAATATGCTGCCTTCAAGAGTCCAATCTCAGATTGAACAATACACACAGACAAAAGTAAAGGGATGGAAAAAAATATTCATGCAAATGGAAAAGAAAAAAGTGGTGGGTAGCAGTACTTATATCTGACAAAATAGAGTTTAAAATCAAGGCTACAGTTAGGGACAAAGAAGGACACTACATAATGATAAAGGGAATAGTCCAACTAGAGGATATAGCCCTAGTAAACATTTATGCACACAACATAGGAGCACCTAAATTGTAAAGCAAATGTCTATGCACATAAAGGGAGAGGTTGATAGAAATACGGTCATAGTCAGGGATTTTAATACCCCATTGACATCAATGGATAGAGCTTCCAGACAGAAAATCAACAAGGAGACATACATAGTAGATCATATTAAACAACACACTAGATCAAATGGACTTAATTGCTAAATCAGAGCATTGCACCCCAAAGCAGCTGAATATACATACTTTTCAAAAGCACATGGAACATTTTCTAGGATAGACCACGTGTTAACACACAAAACAAGTCTCAGTAAATTTAAGATTGAAATTATATCAAGCATCTTCTCTGACCACAACAAATCTATGAAACGAGAGATCAATCACAAGAACACTGAAAAAACACAAAGACATGGAAGCTAAATAACATATTATTAAACAATGAGTGGGTCAACAATGAGATCAAGAAAGAAGTCAAAAGATACCTTGAAACAAATGAAAATGAGGACACAACAATCCACAATCTGTGGGACACTCAGAAAACAATCCTAAGAAGGAAATTCATAACATTACAGGCCTATCTCAATAAATAAGAAAAAAACCTCAAATAAACAATCTAACTTCAAACAAAAAGGAACTTGGAAAAAAAAAAAAAGCAAAAACAAATAAAGCCCAAAGCAAAGTACAAGGAAAGAAATAATAAAGATCAGAGCAGAAATAAATGAAATAGAGTCCAAAAAAAAATACAAATAAAATCAATGACTCCAAGAGCTTATTCTTTGAAAATATAAATAAGATTGACAAACCTTTACCCAGACCATCAAGAAAAAAAGAGAGGAGTTCCGGCCAAGATGGAAGCATAGGTAGAGATCCTTCACTTCCTCGAGGATAACAACCAATCTGAAATCCATAAACAACCAAAAGTGCCAGAAAATCAAACTGCATGGAACTCCAACAACAAAGGAATTAAAGAAAAAATCAACCAAAACAATGAGTCTGGTAAGGTGGTGGACTCTTGGGCCACCTCAGAAAAACCCCAGGGATGCATGGGACCTTGGAAGGGGGGCTAGCTGCCAAGCTAGGGGGCTGTGCAGGAGGGGCTGACTTAGGGGACTCAGAGGTGATGGTGGGCTATGGCTGGGGTTGCTGCACTAGGAGAAGCTCCCAGTCTCACACAAGAGTCCAAGAGTCCATTGAAAAGTGCTCCAGAGATGAGCAGGTGTGTGGGGAAAGGTACAGGGAAGAAGAAGCATGGTTAGTAGGCATAAGGTAGATGGGGAGAGATAAAAAACAGTATGGGAAACAGAGGACTCAAAGAACTTATATGTACAACCAATGGATGTGAACTAAGTGGGGATAGGGGATGCTGGAGGGTTGGGGGGCAGGGAGGAGGGGGCATAGAGGGGGAAAAATTGGGAAAACTGTAATAGCATAATTAATAAAAAATATTAAAAGAAAAAAGAGAAAGGACCCAAATAAATAAAATCAGAAATGAAAAAGGAGAAATAAAAACTGACACCAAAGAAATACAAAGGATTGTAAAAAAATCCACAAGGACAAAGAGATCAGCAGAAGTACCAGAACTTGGGAAACAAGGAAGTAGATGGATTAATATTAATTAACTTAACAGATCCAAAGAGCCAGCTAGCTTATGCTATGGAATCCCCCAAAGGCTCAGTCATTGGCAGTACCACCTACTGCTGAAGATAATTCTAAAAAAAAAATTGATATAAAAGACTACTTAAGAAGCAAATCCAGTTTCCTTCTCCAGGTGGAGCCCCCAAATTCCTCCTTTCCCATCCAGCAGAAGACCAGGGATTTTTTCTCTGCAGAGAGTAAAGCAGAGGGTATCTGAATTGGCAGATTCTAGGAACTCTGAGAGCAGGAATATATTTTTGAAAACAAAAAAATTAAGAAAAAGTTTGTATGCATAGAAGTCCTCTCTTCTTCAAGCCATACGCCTAGGAAGTCCATCACGTTCCAGTTGAGCATACTTTAAAAATTTATCTAAAACTTTTTAAAAAATGGAAAGAAATCACTAACCAGAAGGCAACAATTTAAAAGTTTTACTGGCAATCATAAAAATCACTAAATTCATGGAATTTAAACTAAACTTCAAGGTCACTATCATGCTACATAAACTAACTGTTCCAGAATGTTTATTTTTAAAAGTAAGGAAAAGCCTTAAATAACAGTTTCTTCAAGGAAGGCATAAAAGTGGCCAACTTCACTAATGATCAGGGAAATGCAAATCCAACCACAGTGGACATCAAATCACACCTGTTAGTATATCAATTTCTTCTTAAAGTTTAAGTGTTGGGAGGATGAGGATAACTGTCGTACACTGTTGTAATCCACAGACCTCTGGTTCAGGAAATGTAAAATGGTATAGTTGTTACAGAGCAAGGCCAGGGGGGAGGGGTTCACGATAAATTATTACAGAAAGGATTCCCCCTTTCTGTCTCTGGAGGTCCCTCCCCCACACACACACCTGCTAGGTTTGAAATGCCCGCTGCCAGAGGAAAGACGTCTCTCAGTGCCAGAGACTGGTGAAAAGGAAAGGAATTGTTTATTTGAAAGTTACACAGACTTAGAGTAATGACTTAATGTCTTCAATAAGATACTAAAGTCCTGTAGAATACCCACAGATGCACAGTCCTTCCCTCTCCCTGTGCCCAGTCCAGGGTACCAAGTCTCAGGAAAAGAAGTAGAAGTCCATGGTTCAGGCTCCTGGCACCATCAGCTGTGTGGCTGCTGCAATCTGCAGTTAATCCAAAACCATGTGGCACCTTCTCATGGTCCACCAGCAAGAGTCCTTTCTCCCCTTTTCTTCTTGGCAAAATCTCTCCTGCTGCCTAAGCCGCATGGCCAAAAAGAAGCACCCCAAAACCACATGGTCCTCTCTACTCTCCTTCAGAACCTCGTGGTCCTCTTCCTTTCCTTCAGAACCGCATGGTCCTTCCTATCTACTTGCTTCAGAACCTCGTGGTTCTCTCTTTTCTCTATTCACTTCATCAGAACCGAATGGACATCTACCTATCTACTTGCTTCAGAACCTCTTGGTTCTCCCTTTTTACTTCAGAACCTCGTGGCCCACCTTCTATGGCTGCCACGCCTAGGTTTAAATCCCAGAGCCCATCTTCCTTTACAACCCCATTTCTGATTCCTCCTACAGTCAGTTACACCTGCCAGCATCCCCGTATTCTTTCAGCTTTACTGGGCTGTCATTTTAAGTCCAGGCAGGTGTGGCCCCATGGCATGGAGCCAATCATCTCCAAGCTCTCACGCAGGCCCTGTAACCAGGGGGAGTTGCTTCCCAGTCCCATCTTGGGTGGAATTTGCTTCCATCCCCCTGGCTCAAAGCATGGCCACAGCTATTTAACATATCTACAAAACCAGTTAAAGGTTATAGATATGTTAAATGACCATGCCAGGGGTTAGCTGCAAAGCTGTTGCTAACCAAAACAGCTCTGAATGGCCCTGCTCCCTGTGTCCCACCCCCCTGGCTCAGGCTTGTGGGGGTGAGAACATCCTATATATATTTTTCTAATATTTCCTGGACACCCCGAGTCCTAGACCCCATCACAAATCCCTTCTTGGGGCCCTCCTCTTGGCTGCACCCTGCTTCACAGTCACTATGAAAAACAGTATGGAGGCCCCACAAAAAATTAAAAATAGAACTACCATATAACCCAGCAATCCCTCTTCTGGCTATTCATTCAAAAGAATTGCAATCAGGACCTCAAAGAGATATTTGAACTTCCATGTTTATTGCAGCATTATTCACAGTAGTCAGGACATAGAAACAACCTAAATTTCCATTGATGGATGAATGGATGAAGAACATGTGGTATAAACATATAATGGAATATCATTTAAGTCTTTAAAAAGAAGGAAATCTTGCCTGATGTGACAAGATGGATGAATCTTGGCATTATGCTAAGTGAAATGAGCCAGTCACAGAAAGACAAATAGTGTCTGATACACTTACATGAGGCATCTAAAATAGCCAAAGTCATAGAATAGGAGGTGGCAGGTGCTGGGGGGAAAGAAAAATAAGGGTTGCTATTCAGTGGGTATAATGCTTCAGCTTGGCACGATGATTAAGTTTAAGAGATCTGCTATACAACATCATACCTATAGCTAACAATACTGTATTATAAACTTAAAATTCAAGCGGGTAGGTCTACTGGTAAATGTTCTTGCCACAACAACAAAATTCATGCTGTAATCTGAGTTTATTTTATCAAACTAGTGGAAACTTTATAACAATACCTAAAAAAGATAAAAAAATAAAACCACAGTCCATTATCACCATAAGATAGTCGTAAAAATAATGAATAAAATGCTATTAAGTCAAATTCAGCACTATATTAAAAGAGTGACATTCCATGGCAAGTAAAACTTGTATCATGAAAGCAAAGATGATTTAACATTAGGGACTTATTAATATATGCCCTATAAATATATCAAAAAAGAAAAGTTCAAACTAAATCCTGCATTGACAGATGTCTAAAATCATTTGCTAATTTTTAACATATACTCCTGGTTTTTAAGCAAATAAGTCCCTAGTTAAATAGGAATAGCAACATACTTCCTTAATATGATGCAGAAAACATGTTTAAACTCAGAGGACAACCTCATATATAACTGAGAAATACTTGGAAAATTATTTTTTATTATTTTTAAAATTTTCTTTGAACTTCTTGGGGTGGCACTGGTTAATAAAATTACACAGGTTTCAGGTGTATAATTCTATAATACATCGTCTGTATATTGTATTGTGTGTTCATCACCCAAAGTCAATTCTCCTCCCATCACCATTCCCCAGCCCCACCCTTTACCCTCTTCTACCTTCTCACACACTACTTGCCCTCTGCTTATCCCCGTACAGTTGTCTGTGTCTGTGAATTTTTTGCTTAATCCCTTCCGTTTTTTCACTCAGCCACCCAAATCCCTCCCTCTGCCAGCTGTCAGTCTGTGCAGAATCACTCCAAAGGAAGGAACAATGCACAGACAAGACACATACAGCTGCTGCTACTGCCTGACACTACCTGAAATGTCCAACTGACACAATTTAAAAAATAAGTCAGAAGTATAATATTTTGAAACCTTATCTACCTAGGAACCCCAAATGAATCAACTGAGGGGTAACTTTAAAGTAGTAATACACAAATGTGACCTGCTAGAAAATATATAGCTATTTAAACACCAAAAAATATCCATTAAGACATGTAATGGATGAAAGTTTATTAAAACAAGAAAATTTAGTATATGTAGAAATAAGTATTTGAAAATGTATGCAGGATCTATATTGTTTAAACTAAGAAATATCTCAGAAACATAAATAGAACCTGAGTAAATGGAAAGACAACACAGTAAATATTTCATTTGTTCTCAAATTAATGCATTGTTCTAATGAATCTCAACTTAAATCCTCATGGATTTTTTAAAAACTCCAAAAGTGAATCTAAAGTTCATTCAGCTAAAAGAATAAATATGATTGAAAAGTCAAGAATTATATAAAAGCAATGAAGGAATTTTTTTTCAGTTAAAACTGAGTCCAGGCGGAAGATGGCGGCAACATAGGTGGGAGCGGAATCCACTTCCCCTCAACGCCAGGGAAATACCTAGCTGATCTGAGGAGCAGAGCGAACAGCCAACAGTATTCCAGCATATACGAAGATCAGAGACCAAAGATAGAGGACATTGAAAGATCTGACGGTAAGAAGAGTGCTCAAGGACAATAAGGTCCCCGGGACCCGGGACCGCGCGGTACAAGGGCAGCAGAAGCGCCAGCCCTGGCGCAGGGGCTGCTGCAGGAGTCTTGGGAGAGGGCCAGGCTGCGCTGTGAGCAGCCAGGTGCTTGATTGGACCAGGGGGGCTTGAAAAGGAGGAATTTCTCAAAAAGAAAAAGAAAATAGAGACACTCAGGGGCTAGTTAGAGAACTCTCAGTAGTAGCCGAGGCCCCTGGCGCCCCTCCCCTCTCCGCCCCTGGACTCGAATGCGGGATAAGCAGCACCGGCGCTCACCTGAGGTCCGGTCGCGCACTCGCAGATTAGCGAACGGGCCCATACATGAAACCCCGGAGGGGCGCCCACGCCTGAAACCTCCGAGATCATTTGGAGCTGAGGCTAGCTGCTCCACCCACAGGCCCAAAACCTCGGAACCCAGTACCGCGTGATTCAGTCCCAGGGCGGCCCCGCCTGTCCGAGAGACTCAAGCCCAGGGCGGCTGGATCGGGCCCCCAAGCATAGAGCCTCTGGCTCGGCAGGCTGCTCGCTCACCAAGCGCAGGGCCGGCGGGATGCGCGTTTTCCCAAGCACAAAGCTGCTGGCGAGTGTCCTAACCCCAAGGCGGCTGAACCTGCTGCTTGCGCGCCAGCGTCCCAAGCCCGGGCGGCTCCATCCGTCGGCGGGCTGCACGCTCAGGGCACAAATAACGTCACAAACCCGAAGCGGCTGGATTCCCCTGCTGCGCGCACACGCGTCCCGAGCCAAAGCGGCTGGAGCCGCTGCTTGCGTGTCCCAAGAACAAAGCTGCTAGATTGGCTGATCAACGGCCTGATTGCCTGCCAGGGACCACACCTACAAAACAGTGAAGAGTGTGACCCAGGAAGGGAGAAAAGTGAAACCAATCCTTCCAACCACCCCCTCCCGATGCACAGACAGGACAACAGCAGAAATAACCTGACCGGTTTAAAGCCAACAGAAGATTTTTTTTTTTTTCCTTTCCCCCTGAATTCCTTATTCCTCTCTCTTTTTTTTTTCATTCCTTCTTCCTCCCATCCTTTACCATTTTTATGTCTTCTTCCTGCCTTCTTTTATCTATTTCTATGTTTTAATTTTTGTTAAAATTCCTTCTTATCTTGCCTCCGATCTTTCTTTATTCCTTCTTCCCTCCTTCCTTCCTTTCCTCCTTTCCTATTTCCTTTTTCCCTCCTTCCCATCTTTGTTTTCTTTTTTCCTTTTCTTTCTCCCCCCCTTTCTCTTTTTCCCACAGGTGAGACAACAAAACCTGGAGTGCTGAAAAGACTAGAGTTAGACCGTGTTAAACACATAAACGTCAGCTCAAGACCAGTGAGCACAGGAGAGTAAGGAGACAGCACCACTGAATCCCATTGACATTCTACCATAGAAGTTCATATCATAAACCCAGGGAGTCAGAACAAAGCAATTTAAGAAGCAGAGGCCAACAAGCAGAGCCTCACAAACAATGGGAAGACAAAGAAACAATTCCCAAATGAAAGGAAAGGAGGAAGTCTCAGAAAGAATACTAACCAGAAAAGAGGCAAGTCAACTATCAGATACTGAGTTCAAAGCAATGGTCATCAGGAAGCTCACTGAGCTCTCTGAGCTCAAAGAGAACTACCAGAAACTACAATGAACTCACTGCAAACTATATCAACATGAAAAAGGAAATAGAAAATATCAACAAGAGCCAAGAGGAAATGAAGAATACAATTTCTGAACTGAAGAACACAGTAGAAGGAATTAAAAGCAGACTTGATGAAGCAGAGGATCAGATCAGCGAGCTGGAGGATAAAGTAGAAAGAAACACCCAGAAGGAGCAAGAAAAGGAAAAGAGGCTCAGAAAGAATGAAGAGGCAATAAGGGAAATGCAGGACAACATGAAACGTAACAATATCCGTATAATAGGAATACCAGAAGGAGAAGAAGAAGAGCAAGGGATAGAAAACCTGTTTGAAAAAGTAATGATGGAAAATTTCCCTAATCTGAGGAGAGAAAAAGTCACCCAAATCCAGGAATCACAGAGAGTCCCAAACAAGAGGAACCCAAAGAGACCCACGGCAAGACACATCATAATTAAAATGGCAAATTTCCAAGACAAAGAGAGGATCTTAAAGGCAGCAAGGGAGAAAAAGGAAGTAACATACAAGGGAGCCCCAATAAGGTTAGCAACTGACTTCTCAATGGAAATGCTCCAAGCCAGAAGAGAATGGCAAAAAATATTCCAAGTAATGAGAACCAGAGGCCTGCAACCAAGACTACTTTACCCAGCAAGGCTCTCAATCAAGATAGAAGACCAAATAAAGAGCTTCCCAGACAAAAGAAGTCTAAAAGAATACAGCTCCACCAAACCAGCTCTGCAAGAGATGCTAAAGGGACTGCTTTAAGGAAAGGAAGGAAAAGAGAAAGACAGAGGAACACAGGTAGGAAATAATGGCAATGAATAACTACCTATCGATAATAACCTTAAACGTAAATGGATTAAATGCTCCAATCAAAAGACATAGAACAGCTGAATGGATAAGAAAACATGACCCACACATATGCTGCCTACAAGAAACCCATCTCGGGACAAAAGACTTACACAGACTGAAAGTGAAGGGCTGGAAACAAATTTTCCAAGCAAATGGACAGGGAAAAAAAGCAGGGGTAGCAATACTCATATCAGACAAAATAGACTTCCAAAGAAGGGCCATAAAGAGAGACCCAGAAGGTCACTTCATAATACTCAAAGGAAGAATCCACCAAGAAGACATAAACATTATAAATATATATGCACCCAACATAGGAGCACCCAAATACATAAAGAAAATCTTGGAGGATTTCAAGAAAGATATTGACAGCAACACAATTATAGTAGGGGATTTTAACACCCCACTATCAAAAATGGACAGGTCTTCCAAACAAAAGATCAACAAAGATATTGTGTCACTTAACAATACCCTAGAGGAAATGGACTTAACTGATATATACAGAGCTTTTCATCCCAAAGAAGCAAAATACACATTCTTTTCAAGTGTCCATGGAACTTTTTCAAAGATAGACCACATGATAGGACACAAAGCAACCTCAACAAATTCAAGAAAATTGAAATCATATCAAGCATCTTCTCTGACCACAAGGGTCTGAATCTAGAAACCAACCCCAAGGGTAAAAACCCAAAACACTCAAAAACATGGAGACTGAATAGCATGCTATTAAACAATGAATGGGTCAAGAACGAGATTAGGGAAGAAATCAAAAACTTCCTGGAAACAAATGAAAACGAACTCACAACAACCCAAAACCTATGGGACACAGCAAAGGCAGTCCTGAGAGGGAAGTTCATAGCAATACAGGCCTACCTTAAGAAGTTAGAAACAGTTCACACAAACAACCTAACCCCATGCCTACAAGAACTGGAGGAACAACAACAAAGACAGCCCAGAGCAAGCAGAAGGAAGGAAATAACCAAGATCAGAGCAGAACTAAATGACATAGAGACTAAAAGCACAATTGTAAGGATCAAAGAATCCAGAAGCTGGTTCTTTGAAAAGATAAACAAAATCGACAAGCCTTTAAGTAGGCTTATCAAGAAGAAAAGAGAGAGGATCCAAATAAACAGAATTAGAAATGAAAGTGGAGAGATTACAACTGATACCACAGAAATACAAAGGATCGTAAGAAATTACTATGAAGACCTGTATGCTAAGAAATTTGAAAACCTAGATGAAATGGACACATTTCTAGAAAAATATAATCTTCCAAAACTGACTGAAGAAGAAGCAGAAAACCTGAACAGACCAATATCAGCAAAGGAAATTGAAGCAGTCATCAAGAAACTCCCATCACACAAAAGCCCTGGACCAGATGGTTTCACAGGAGATTTCTACAAAGCATTTAAGGAAGAACTAACCCCTATCCTTCACAGACTATTCGAAAAAATCCAAACTGATGGAAGACTCCCAAACTCTTTTTATGAAGCCAACATCATCCTAATCCCAAAACCAGATAAAGACACAACGAAGAAAGAAAACTTCAGGCCAATATCGCTGATGAACATAGACGCTAAAATTCTCAACAAAATATTAGCAAACCGCATCCAGCAATATATTAAAAAGATCATCCACCATGACCAAGTGGGATTCATCCCAGGGATGCAAGGATGGTACAATATTCGCAAATCAATAAACGTAATACATCACATCAACAACAGCAAAGACAAAAATCACATGATCATATCAATAGATGCGGAAAAAGCATTTGATAAGATACAGCACCCATTTCTGATAAAAACACTCAGCAAAGTGGGAATAAAGGGAGCAGTCCTCAACATAATTAAGGCCATATATGAGAGACCTACAGCCAACATCACATTCAATGGACAAAAACTTAGAGCTTTCCCACTAAGATCAGGAACAAGACAAGGATGCCCTCTCTCACCACTCCTATTCAACATAGTATTGGAAGTCCTAGCCACAGCAATCAGACAAGAAAAAGCAATAAAAGGCATCCAAATTGGAAAGGAGGAAATGAAACTGTCACTGTTTGCAGACGACATGATAGTGTACATGGAAAACCCTATAGACTCCATTCAAAAACTACTCGACCTAATAAATGAATTTGGCAAAATAGCTGGATACAGAGTCAATACCCAGAAATCAAAGGCATTCCTGTACACCAACAACGAAACTGCAGAAACACAAATCAGGAAAAAAATCCCATTCGATATAGCAACAAGAAAAATAAAGTACCTAGGAATAAACCTAACCAAGGAGGTAAAAGACCTGTACTCAGAAAACTACACAACACTGAAGAAAGAAATTAAGGAAGATACAAACAAATGGAAGCATGTACCATGTTCATGGATTGGAAGAATTAACATCATCAAAATGGCCATACTACCCAAAGCAATTTATAGATTCAATGCAATCCCTATTAGAGTACCCATGACATATTTCACAGATATAGAACAAACATTGCAGAAATTCATATGGAGCCATAAACGACCTCGAATAGCAGCAGCAATTTTGAGAAAGAAGAACAAAGCAGGAGGGATCACAATACCTGATATCAAACTGTATTACAAGGCCACTGTAATCAAAACAGCCTGGTACTGGCATAAAAACAGGCACAGAGACCAATGGAACAGAATAGAGAGCCCAGAAATAAACTCAAATCTATACGATCAATTTATATTTGACAAAGGAGGCAGGAGCATAAAATGGAGCAAAAACAGTCTCTTCAACAGATGGTGTTGGGAGATCTGGACAGCTACGTGCAAAAAAATGAAACTCGACCACCAACTTATGCCATACACAAAAATAAACTCAAGATGGATAAAAGACTTAAATATAAGCTGTAACACCATAAAAGTCCTTGAGGAAAACATTGGCAGGAAAATCTCAGACATTCCACGCAGCAACATCCTCACAGACACATCCCCTAAAGCAAGGGACATAAAGGAAAGAATAAACAAATGGGCCCTCATCAAAATAAAAAGCTTCTGCATGGCTAAAGAAAACAGCACCAAATTACAAAGAGAACCAACAATATGGGAAAGCATATTTGCCAATGATACCTCAGACAAGGGCCTGATCTCCAAAATATATAAAGAACTCACACGACTCCACTCCAGGAAGACAAACAACCCAATTAAAAAATGGGCAAAGGACTTGAACAGACACTTCTCCAAGGAAGACATACAGAAGGCCCAGAGACATATGAAAAGATGCTCAGCATCACTAGCCATCAGAGAGATGCAAATTAAAACCACAATGAGGTATCATCTCACACCAGTCAGAATGGCCAACATAAACAAATCCACAAACAAATGTTGGAGAGGATGTGGAGAAAAGGGAACCCTAGTGCACTGTTGGTGGGAATGCAGACTGGTGAGGCCACTGTGGAAAACAATATGGAATTTCCTCAGAAAACTAAAAATGGAACTGCCCTTTGACCCAGCAATTCCGCTGCTGGGATTATACCCTAAGAACCCTGAAACACCAATCCAAAAGAATCTGTTCACCCCAATGTTCATAGCAGCACAATTTACAATAGCCAAGTACTGGAAGCAACCGAAGTGCCCATCAGCAAACGAGTGGATCCAAAAACTATGGTATATTTACACAATGGAATTCTACGCAGCAGAGAGAAAGAAGGAGCTTATACCCTTTGCAACAGCATGGATGAAACTGGAGAGCATTATGCTAAGTGAAATAAGCCAGGAAGTGAGGGACAAATACCATATGATCTCACCTTTAACTGGAACATAAGCAATAGAAGGAAAAAGCAAACAAAATATAACCAGAGACATTGAAGTTAAGAACAATCTAACAATAGCCAGGGCGGGGGTGGGGGGTGGGGGCGGGGACAGTGGGTAGAGGGGATTACAGGAACTACTATAAAGGACACATGGACAAATCCAAGGGGGAGGGTGGAGAGGGGGGAGGGAGGTGGGTTCACCTGGGGTGGGGTGGAGGGATGGGGAGAAAAGGCATACAACTGTAACTGAATAACAATAAAAAAAAAAAAAGAGAGAGAGAAAATTAAAAAAAAAAAACAAAAACAACTGAGTCCAAATTTAGTGGATAACATGAGAACAGACAGAATGAGTGAACTATCATACAAGCCAGAAGTAGACATAATGTAAATCAGAATTTAGTATATTATAACATTGAAATTCTGAATCAGTAGCATAAGAAGATTGTCCCATAAATGATGCTGGAATAATTGCCTAACCATCTAGATATTTTAAACTAGTTTCTCACTTTATAGCCTCATTCAAAATATAGTCCAAATTAAAGAAATGACAGCAATGAATAAAAAATAATAAGTAAACTATAAAAGAGCCAAGTGGAAAACACATTTGAATATGCACAAAGCACAGAGAAAAACAGGGGTCCCTAAGTAGGACTTAATTGAAAAAAAGAAAACTTAAAACATTGGTAGATTTCACTGCAAAATAATTAAACATTTTACATATCAAGAGCCATTATAAATAAGAAACAGATGACTCAAACGTATATATATATATATATATATATAGTATATATATATAATATCCTTAATTTATGAAGAGCTCAACAAACAAAATGGAAAATAATTAAATAGGGTATAATAGTAGAAAAGCAAGAATGGATATAAAAGACTATAGGCAAATGGCCAGTAAACATAAGACATTTTCCCTTCTATATTGAAATACTAATTTAGCCTACAAAATTTATGATTATCAATATGTATAAACCTACCTATCTTTCTGTTTATATCTAAGACTAACAGGAATGCAGGGAAACTTGTACTTTTATCATCTGCTATTTAGAGTGGGGACTGTAAATCTCTTCTGTAAAAGGCTAGATAGTAAATATTTTCAGCTTTGTGGGTTATATGGTCTCTGTCACAACTGTTCAACTCTGCTGTGGTAGCAAAAATGCAACCATAAACAAATGGACCTGAATGTGTTGCAATAAAACTTCATTTGTAAATATAGCCAGTGGGCCAGATCTGACCCATGGACCATAATTCACAGACCTCTGGTTCAGAAAAAAGTTGCAACAATTCTGTAGAACACCTTGCTCAATATATATTAAAAGCCTTTAAAAATGTGCACATCATTTGACCAAACAATTCCCTTCTAGAAACATATTCTATAGAAACCACGATGATTATGAGTATTGATATTCATCAAAGAACTTCTTTAATGTCTATCTACATGGTTTGAAATAAACAAATTATGCTTTACAATTAATAACTACATCATACCTCAAAATTATGTCATAGAAAAATACTTATCAGGAAATATTTATAACTAATTGATTCAAAAAGCAGGTTTCCATGGAATATACAGAATATGACCCTAAATGTCTTCATACATGAGCACATGCACACACACATGTTACAGAGATAAAAGAACAAAATGCCAAATCATGCTACCTGAGTTCAAATTCAGTTCCATAACTCTCTGTGTAAATTTGTTCATTTAATCTCTCTAAGCCTCATTTTCCTCATCTGTGAAATGGAAAGAATAATTGTACTTAACTTATTGGGGTGCCATGGCAATTAAACGAGACAATAAATCTGAATGCTTAGAAAAACTCAATAAATTTTATACACATTTAAATATATAATATGTTATTAATACATATAACTAGAAATGCAGACTACTATGTCATTTTGTTGTCTTCTCAGCTCTTTCATGTATTTTCTGACTTTCATACATGTATATATTATTTTGTAATTATATAAAAATGCTAAAATTTCACAGTTGAGAAGTTCATAAGCCACTTTCAATATCGTAGTAAAATAAAACTGTTTATTAGAAGATAGCATTTTTAAGAATTCTGTAAATTCTGAGGAGCACTGAGTTGGCCAGAAAAGCAAAACCTGTATCTGATTTTTAAAAAAGCAATTTCACAGACTGCTGATGGATGCTCTTTTCCCTCAGAGAAAGAAGTTCAGAGATGTTTTTATCGCAAGTCAGAGAGATGTGGATCTTAGGCTGGCAGCCCATTGTCTTATTGGTAACTCGCAGTCAGAGCGATCTGGCCTAGGGAAGGGACATGAAACGCTCACCCAGTTTTAGGAACTCCCACCCTGACAAGAAACACCTCTGTGAACCTTGAGAGGGAAAAAACACCTGCTAAGAAGGGCTCCTGGTGCCTTAATGGGCTCAAATTTTAAAAAGCAGAGCCTAGCAGCCATCTCTGCACAGGGGCCTCTCATGCAAACTGCACTTCCCTGAGTGAGAAGCCAGTGTTAAACTGCCTGCCTCTTCGCTGAACCGCCTATGCCTGCACTGAACAGCCTGTCTCTACACTGACCAGCCTGCTTGCACTGTGTTTCTTCTGTCTGAGCCAGCCCTCATCATCCAATCAGAGCTGTGCAGCTCTGGCCAATCAGAGAGGCTCTATTCCAGTTAATCAACAGAGTGTCTTTGGACCAATCAAACTGCCAGGATTTGGAGTCCTCATTTGTACAAGGACGGACAAATCAGAGACCAGGGGAGGGTACATTGGTTTCTGTAAGCCAGTTCCCTGCAGCTCAGCAGTGCACTTTCCCTTTCCATTGAAGACTGGACACCTCAGAGGCCTCCTTGCGAGCCTCTACTCTGGGTAGAGCAGACAGGTGCAGTGCAAAGCAGGTGAGCAAAGAGAAGCAGAGCAGACCTGTCTATATGGAGAGGAGCCTAGTCCCAGAGCTGTTCGACTGCCATACTTTTTTCACAGTCGTGCTGTATCAAAATTGAGCCGTTTTGCACTGAATAAAGTTTTCTTCTTCATTGCACTCCAAATTGGGGATTCCCGTTGGCGTTGAATTGGTGGCAACAACCATCTGTTGACACCTCTGAGAGAAAATTCATGTGACCCTTCTTCTTCTTTGAATAAATCAGTAGATCCAAACATATTTTCTCTAGGATTGAGTCCAAAAATGTCCTCTCTGTATGGCAGACTCTTTTCCCATCCCTGCCTATACTTTTATTTAAAATCAGACACTCCATTTCCCCTGTCTTTATGAGGTATCTGAGGAATAAGCAATTGAAACTCAAGTGAAAATCATGCTCCAGTAAGCAGTTTCCAAATGCCCTTCACAGTAGAGTCCCTCCCTCCCTCCATCCCTCTTCTCCTTCTCTCTCTTTCTCTCTGTCTCTCCCCTCTTCCTTCTTTCCTCCCTCTTTCCCCTCCTTCCTTCCACCCACCCTCCCTCCCTCTGTCCTTCCTCCCTCCCTCCCTCCCTCCCTCCCTCCCTTCCTTCCTTCCTTTCTTCCTTCCTTCCTTCCTTCCTTCCTTCCTTCCTTCCTTCTTCCCTCCCTCCATTCCAGGACTGTTCCTTGGAAGATTGAATATTCATCCTAATGTGTTTTATGTAGATTAGCAAAATTATTGGCACATAAACCAATACTTCTGACATCATGGTTGCCTCACTCCCTCACTCCCTTTACTCCAGCTTACTGGCTTTCTTTCAGCTCTATAAACACCTCAAGTCTTCTTCCAGTCATTCCTTCCCAACATGGAATCCAAAGACCTAAATTTACTGCAAAAATGCAAGCATGGGACCAATTCTGCAATCAGCACACCTGCACAAGGCTTAATTTTAGAAAGTAATTAAAAGAGGTGGTGGAAGAGGCCCGTTGTGCTGGGTAGGGCAGGACGAGAAGCAGCATGGTTTGGGAGTAGTCACAGCAACTGCTCTATGGTTCTAGGTCAGTAGACATGGTGGCACTTTGACAGACTCGTAGCAGCAGCTGCCTTTCTAGGCCAGTTCTGTGGTATGTTTCTGAAGGTGTTTATAGAAATTTCGGCCTACAGTCTGTTTAATCGGCCCTCCCAGTGGTTGATTTTTCCAGCCCACCTAAGCCTTTCTACTTACAAACACTGGAGTGCAGGTATGGTTCACAAGAAAGATTCTATGATTCTTGTTACAAGGCTTTGTTTGCATTTCTTGGACACTATTCACAAGTGATTTGGGAAAATACTGAGAAGTTTTTAAGCCCAAGACAGGTACAGCAGGAAAAGTAAGAATAGGCAGAAAAGGACATTATAAAATTCCAGTGACCCATCATATGATGTGTCATCTTCATGTTCACCATTTTTAACAGCATAGCACTCTGGTAAGGATGTTGATAATGGGGGGCCATGCATTCGGGGGCTTCGAGTGTACCTGGAACCTCTATGCCTTCTACTCAATTTGCTGAACCTGAAATTACTCTTTAAAAGATTTTTCTTAGGTTGCTTCCAGTACTTGGATATTGTAAACTGTGCTGCTATGAACATTGAGGTGCACAGGTTCTTTTGGATTGGTGTTTCAGGGTCCTTAGGGTATAATCCCAGCAGCAGAATTGCTGGATCAAAGGGCAGTTCCATTTTTAGTTTTCTGAGGAAATCCCATATTGTTTTCCACAGTGGCCGCACCCATCTGCATTCCCACCAACAATGTACTAGGGTTCCCTTTTCTCCACATCCTCTCCCACATTTGTTTATTGAGTTGTTTACGTTGGCCACTCTGACCAGTGTGAGATGGTACCTCATTGTGGTTTTAATTTACATCTCTCTGACAGCTAGTGATGCTGATCATCTTTTCATATGTCTCTGGGTCCTCTGTATGTCTTCCTTGGAGAAGTGTCTGTTCAAGTCTTTTGCCCATTTTTCAAATGGGTTGTTTGTCTTCCTGGAGTGGAGTCGTGTGAGTTCTTTATATATTTTGGAGATCAGGCCCTTGTCTGAGGTATCATTAGCAAATATGTTTTCCCATACTGTTGGTTCTCTTTTTATTTTAATGCTGTTTTCTTTAGCCATGCAGAAGCTTTTTATTTTGGTGAGGTCCCATTTGTTTATTCTTTCCTTTATGTCCCTTGCTTTAGCCAAGTACTGGAAGTAACCTAAGTGCCCATCAGCAAACGAGTGGATCAAAAAACTATGGTACATTTACACAATGGAATTCTACGCAGCAGAGAGAAAGAAGGAGCTTATATCCTCTGCAACAGCATGGATGGAACTGGAGAGCATTATGCTAAGTGAAATAATCCAGGTGGTGAGGGACAAATACCATATGATCTCACCTTTAACTGGAACATAATCAACAAAAGAAAAAAACATACAAAATATAACCAGAGGCATTGAAGTTAAGAACAATCTAACAATAGTCAGAGGGGAGTGGGGAGGGGCTAGTGGGGAGAGGGGTTTACAGGAACTACTATAAAGGACACATGGACAAAATCAAGGGGGAGGGTGGAGGTGGGGGAGAGAGGTGGGTTCAGCTGGGGTGGGTGGAAGGATGGGGAGAAAATGCAGACAACTGTAATTGCATAACAATAAAAATTGAAAAGAATAAAGAGTGTATAAAGGTCAAAAAAAAGAAACAAATAAAAGATTTTATTTTTTTAAAAAAAGGTTTTTCTGTGAACCTAAAAACTGCCCTTTAAAAAAAAATGTCTGTTAAAAAATTCCAGTGACCTGCCATTGATCCTGCCATTTATCCAACACTAAGTGACCCATGGCCAAATTAAGGTGCATTGGTCTAGATTCTGAAGATATAAACAAGAATACAAAGTTCATAAGGACAATTATATATCAGAAAAATTATCTCATTTTTGTCTTCAACTAACCCTAGAAAGTGAATAGTGTTACCTCCATACAGCCAAAGCCTTACAGGTAAGGCTTACAGAGATTGAGAGAATTACCTGCAATCACAAAGCTAATACATGGCCAAAATAGAGTTTAAATACAAATCTGACCACAGAGCCTGAGCTCCTAGACACTACAAAAGAGCAGATCGTGTAGAAGTTCATTCACTGATTCAGTGTATAGTTACTGACTCTGTCAGGCCTTATGCTAAGGATCTTCATTATCACCTAACTCCTAAAAATAGGAAGTCGGAGGGGGAAAAGAACAATAAGTGACTAGAGGTGGAAGGTGGAGCTTGATCTGAAGACAGGCACATGTTCATCAACCGCCTCTAAGCTCCAGGCATTCTGGGTGGAAATGATGAGAGATGAAGGTCCAGGCCTTGCCAGTGTCTCACTCACTGCTGTGGCCTCTGCACCAAAATAGTTTGTGTGAGGAAGGGAGAAAGCAATTTCTGAGCTAATAACATAGATAACTTTATTGGAGTGCAATAAATAAATTCTGTGCAGGGAGCACTGGAAACGGGAAGTGAGATGTGGGAGGTCAGAAACACTATAAAGAAAAATTAACTAGGCCTTCAAGAATGGATAAGATTTTACAATGAGCTTTTTTTAGATCCATCTGCCTCAGTTACCCAGTTGACTTTCTCATCATGACCTTGTATTTTCAGGGTTTCTTAAAGCTCTGAATCTATGAATACAACTTAATTAATGTAAGACTAAATATTGCTAGATAAACCTTTCAAAGCTGGACCTCCTTATGTATGTATTTCGCATATTGTTTCAGTCTTTAAAGTACTTGTTATATATGACCTCATTCTATGAAGCTTCAAAGTGTATATAATACATATTTATATACATATTATATATACACATATAAATGAACATACATGCATGCATAAAGTCACCCCAACCTTAGCATTTTTGCAAAATGTTATATGGCGTTGATTGTGTCAAAATCAGTACTAAATATAGAACCTCACAATAGTCAGATTGCACCCTCTCCATTTTCCTTCCAGTCTTGCAGCTTTGACAAAGGCCTGGCCTGCTGCTATTTCTGTCATCTCTAGCCGCCATGCCCTGCTCACTTTCTTTTCTCTTCAACCAAATTGTGATAGAAAATGATTCCAATAAGCTGGTGACTTGGAAACCACAGTGACAGATGAGTTTTCACACACACATATACAGAAATAGTTTTCATATTTCCTTGGGAAAATATATAGTGAAGATATTTTTTTAAAGAACTAAAGAACTTCCACAGCTACTATATCATAATGTCCTAGGGAAGTATATAATGGCAGCTCATCCCATTTACGAGGGAAGAGCCAGGCAGAGGAGGGTTATGGCAGTGGCTCAAAATCCTGCACAAAGTCAAGAAATTAGATGTGGAACCCACATTTCCCAAATCTTAAATTTTCCCTTTGTCGCTCTGTTATTAACTCTTTAAGGATGCTAAATACACAGATAAGAAAAACATTTTATAACTAAATTCATATTCTATTTGACAGACAAGTGTTATTAAATATACTTCACAATTTTTGGCTTTTGATACAAGAAGCTATTATAATTAGTAAAAGCCTAGTCATGAATTTTTTCCTGTTCTAAATTTGTATAATAAGGTAAAGGACCAGTGAGTTGATTTTAATGTCAGAAAACCTATTGCCTTGCTTATTCATGAGACTATGGTAATTCTTTGAGTATATATTCTGTGGTCTTATTTAACATTTTTTATGACCAGCAATAAAATGTTTCTCAGGTATTTGGCCCATCTCACATCAATGAGTCATATGCTTATCCTGGGTCTGTCACTTGATGTCCCTTTATGTGGACCCTCAGGGTATCTAATGAACACACGATTGCATAGGCAGACTTGATCTGAAAAAGGTGCAAAGGTGGTACCAGATTATAGAACGCCTTGAGAGTGTCAGAAAAATTTTGCCCCAAGGTCAAAACTACAATATTGCACAAGCATGTGGGACAGGTTGCCCCTGCCACTCTTCAGCTACAATGAAGTCCCACTGGGAATGGTTTCCATATCACCTGGCATGTTAGATTGCTATGGCTGCCATAACAAAGTACCACAAACTAGGTGGCTTACACAATGGAAGTTTATGGTCTCGCAGTTCTGGAGGCTAGAAGTCCAAGATCAAGGAATTGGCAGGGTTGATTCCTCTAAGAACAGTGAGGAAAGGATCTGTTCCAGGCCTCTCCCCTAGGTTTGGTGGTTTTCTTACAATATTTGGCATTCCTTGGCTTCTGCTGCATCAGCCTAATCTCTGCTTTCATTTCTGAATGACTCTCTCACCGTGTGTGTATTTATGTCTAAATTTTCCCTTTTTATAAGGATATCAGTAAAAATGGACTAGAAGGGTCCACCGTACTTCAATATTATCTCATTTTAATTAATTATATCTCCAATCACCCTATTCAAAATAAGGTTAAATTCTG
This sequence comes from Desmodus rotundus, assembly GCF_022682495.2. NCBI lineage: Eukaryota > Metazoa > Chordata > Mammalia > Chiroptera > Phyllostomidae > Desmodus > Desmodus rotundus. The sequence goes on from NC_071397.1 coordinate 28,864,930, forward strand.
AGGTAATGAAGATTAGGGCTTTTGCATGAATTTCTGAAGGACACAAATCAACCCATAATACTAGGAATAGAACTCATGGTCCAAACAAAATGCCCAATAAATGGGACTAAAATGGTATCTGTATTTTTTCCTACAAAGAAGGTAGGGATATTTGGTCCAGTGCCAGGGGTCAGTGAGAATCACACAAAATGAAACAAATAAGCAAATGAAGAAAGAGTGCTTTGAGACCACAGAGTCCCTGCAGTGAGAAATGTGTGGCCCTGGTCAGTGTAGGAGATGAAATAGCATGTAATCAGTTTGGCAGATAACATCATCACTATTGGAATTACCCAAATGTATGGCTTGAAGTCATTCAGACTCCATTTTGTTTTACAAGATAGAGCAATGTTATTGTTCCTTAGGGAGTAGTAAAAGGCTCTGGAAAAGATGTGACGAAGGTATTAGGATCCCCTGTAGTCGTGTGCTTTTTGACGATAAAAGGAGGTTGTTGCTACTCCCTCACCTCAGTGGTCAGGAAAGGTCCATATAAGTGGGACCAAAAACATGGTAAATAAAATATATATATTTTCCTTTGGATTGTATAGACTGTAAATAAACAGATTTGTATTAGTTTTTTATTGCTGCATAACAAATTATCTCATATTTGGCAGTTTAAATAATACTATTTATTATCTCACAGTTCTGTAGGCCAAAAGTTTATCGCAGTATGGCTGGATTGGTATCAGGAAGGACTACAGTCCTCACCTTGGACTCAGGGTTCTATTCCAAGCCCACTGGCTGTTGGAAGAATTTCTCTCAGCCTTCCTGTATGGCTTCCACCACCTTCAAGCCAGCATCCGCACATTGAGTCACTATGCTCTGATTTCCCCTGGCTTTCTCTTCTTCTTTTTTGTCTTTTTAAGACTCATGTGTTACAGTGGTCCCACTCAGAAAATCCAGGATAATCCCCCAACTCTAAGGCCACCTAATAGGGCTTCTGGTCAAGATGGCACATAGGTAAATGTGGCACTTACCTCCTCCCACAATCACATCAAAAATACAAATAAAACATAGAAAACCATGATTCAGAACTACCTGAAATCTAGATGATCCAAAGCCCTACAACTAAAGATATAAAGAAGAAGCCGTATCGAAACTGGTAGGAGGGGTGGAGAGACAAATGGACTGATCCCATACCCACGTTACAAATAAAAATTGGGAGTGGTATCTTGGCTGCAGTGGGTCCTCCCTGAGGAGTGAGTGGTCCAGGCCCCATACCAGGCCCCCTAGCCCAGGGTTCCAGTGCTAGAAAGACAAGTCCCCATAACTTCTGGCTGTAAAACCAGCAGGGATTGTGGGTGCGGGGGATGGAGAGCTCCTGGAATTCCAGGCAGTTCCTCTTAAAGGGCACATGCATGAGCTTACCTGGACTCACTACCTCTGAACTCCAGCACTGGGGCAGTATCTCAAAAGGTACCAGAGCTATACAGGGAGTAACTGAAGGGTCTGGTATCAGGATGAGATCTGGAAGACCAGCTATCTTTCAGAGAGAAGTACTGGCAGAGGCCATTGTCTCTGTTCTGAGCCCTCCTCTCACCCTGGTGATTCCCTGAGGCCCTGGCCCACACACTCATGGACCCACCAGAGCTATTTCCAGTGGCTTTTCCTTACAAATGCCCTGCCTTGGATCATGCTTCAGACATGCTTCCTAAAAATCTCTCAAACAAGCAGAATATGGCCTCAGCATGCCCCACACCTCTTGCTAAATGGCCCTAGTCCCAGCACCAGCAGACTTGGTTTGCAGCTTGGTCTCGCTTGGGGAACATCCGAGCCCAGCACAAGAACAATCCATCTGCAGGTCACTTTGTAGCTCATGCCATGTGGCCCTGGACAGAAATCATGAGGCTGATGACCTTGGCCTTCACCACCTGGGAGGCCCCAGAGCCAGCATACCCAGTGGGTCGCTTAAGACCACATCAAAGCATCACCACCCAACCACCTCCATAATTGACACACTCCTGGGGTAGACTCAGCAGGTACCAGAGCCCCACTGAGATAAGTCCTGCTCTGTGGGATAGGCCCCTGCACATCTGATCTTCCATGGTAGTCAGAGATTGGTGGTCCCAGTCGGTTTTTGCAGCTGATCTGCTTGGGGGTAAGTCCCTCCCACTGACATGTCAATAACAATCAAGGCTCAACTATAACAGGAGGGTGAACACAGCCCACACAGGGCAGAGGGGTGCACCTGCAGTGCCCAGCTTGGGTGAAAAGGGGAAGCTATGCCACTGTACCTTAGAGGACACCTACTACATTAGGTGACTCTACCAAGCCTAGCAGGCATAGGAGTTCTACCTAATACATAGAAACAAACACAGGGAGGCTGCCAAAATGAAGAGACAAAGAAACATGGCCCAAATAAAAGAACAGAACAAAATGTCAGAAAAAGAACTAAACAAAATAGAGATAAGCAATCTACTTGATGCAGAGTTCAAAACACAAGTTTTGAGGATGCTCATTGAACTTAGTGAAAACTTCAACAACATAAAAAAGATATGGAAACCATAAAAAAAAGTTATAAGTGATAAATACACTAACTGTAATGAAGAATAATTCACAGGGCATCAACAGTAGAGCAGCTGACCCCAAGAATCAAAACAGTGATTTGGAATATAACAAAGCAAAACACATTCAATCAGAACAGCAAAAAGAAAAAGAATCCAAAAAAATGAGAATAGTGTAAGGAGTATCTGGGACAACTTCAAGCCTAATAACAATTTCATCATGAGGGTCCCAGAAAGTGAAGACAGAGAGCAAATAATTGACAATCTATTTGAAAAAATAATGACAGCAAACTTCCCTAACCTGGTGAAGAAAAGAGACATACAAGTTCAGGGAGTATAGAGAATCCAAAGCAAGATTAATCCAAAGTGGCCCACACCAAGACACATCTTAATTACAATGCAAAAGTGTAAAGACAAAGAGAGAATCTTAAAAACAGCAAGAGAAAAGCAGTTCGTTACCTACAAGGGAGTTCCCATTAGATGACATCAGGTGATTTCTCAAAAGAAACTTTGCAGTCTAGAAGACATTGACAAGAAATATTCAAAGTGATGAAAAGGTAGGACCTACAATCAAGATTACCCACCAAAACTATCATTTAGAATTGAAGGGTGCTTCCCAAACAAGAAAAAGCTGAAGGAATGCATCACCATCAAACCATATTGCATGAAATGTCAAAGGGCCTTCTTGAAGAAGAAGAAAAAAGAAAATTAAAAATATGAACAATAAATGTCAATAAATACATATCTATCAACAATTGAATCTAAACAACCAAAATAAATAAATAAGCAGAACAGTAACAGACTCATAGATACAGAGAACATTTTGATGGTTGCCAGATAGGAGGGAGGTGTGGGGGAATGCATAAAAAGGGTAAAGGGATTAAGAAGTACAAATTGGTTGTAACAGAACAGTTATGGGGATGTAACATACAATATAGAGAATACAGTCAACAATATTCAAATAACTGTATGGTGTCAGATGGGTACGAGATTTATCTGGATGATCACTTAGTAAGTAATATAATGTCTAATCACCAGGGTATAACACCTGAAACTAATATAACATTGTATGTTAATTATAATTGCAAAATTTAAAAAATTAATAAAGTCAACTGATTAATAACCTTAAGTTCATCTGTAAAGTCCCTTCACAGCAGTACCTATGTCAATGTTTGATTGATTTTCTAGAGAATGGGAGTCTTGTGAGAGGGGGATATCTTTAGAATTCGGTCACCCCTCCAACAAGATCTAAAAATTACAGGCTAAGATATTAACATGTAGCTAAGTAATATTCAAATTTATCTCAAGCAACTATAAAGAGGTTGAAATATATTTGTCAAATAAAAAAGAGTAAGGAAACTGCTACCATCTTGAATTTTTAGAATTGATCCTAGTTTTTTTGTTTGGGTGGGTGGTTGTTTGTTTTTGAAGGTCTTCAGTGATGGGCTGAAGGTAAGTTGGGAAAAAAATAGGTCTGGAACCTTTTAATTCTATATGTAGTGGTGATATTGCTATAGGGAGTTTAATCTTTGAGACTCAGATAAAAAATGATGCATTATAGGATTGTTAAGAGAATCGAGTGATATAATTTCTAGAAAGTGCTTTTTAAACTGTAAAGCCTAAAGTAAATATGAGTTGTAAGGTTATCAAATAAAGTTCAAACCTACTTCAGAAAGAACCAGAGTGTCCAACTGTTACTGCCCTTAACTGAGTAATCACCCTGGAGGACAAATGAAATCTGACAACCAAGAAATCCAAACTTTAGTAGAAACTTGTGCAGCATTCATGCTAGGGGATATTCCTGTGAGGCACCAGTGTGTGTGTGTGTGTGTGTGTGTGTGTTTTGGGGGGAAAGACCCCATTTTTTAAAAGATTTTATTTGTTTATATTTAGAGAGAGGGGAAGAGAGGGAGAGAAATATCAATGTGTGGTTGCCTCTCTTGTGCCCCTAACAGGGGACCTGGCCCCAACCCAGGCATGTGCCCTGACTGGAAATCAAACTGATGATTTGGTTCACAGGCCAGTGCTCAATCCACTGAGCCACACCAGCCAGGGCAAGAGACACCATTTTTAAATTGTACTGTACTAATTCAGTAGGCAACATAAGAAAGCTAGAGAACATTCTGATGAAAGAAATTTAACACCAAGACCTCAAAGAAAAATCTAAAATACTCACTTAGAACCAAGCAACTAGAGGTGACGTCTTAATAACAAAGGAAAAAAGAGCAAGGCATTTTCAACATTCAAGAAAACGATTTGTGTTACACTCTGCCTGGAAGACCTCTGCAGACCTGTCTGAATGGCTTGGCTCAGCTTCCTTCCAAAGAAACAAACATGTCATCACACAAATAAGTGTTTTGGTGCTTGTTACTTTCCAATTATACCTCTGGTCACCTATCTTGAGGCATATTATCATTAACATTTATTTCTACCCGAAATGATTTCACCCTAAGAATTGGTTTATTTGTGCACTTAACATGCATTATGTGCAAGACACTGTTCTAAATTCCTTATTAATATTAACTCATAATGATAACTCATCTTGAAAACAACCCTAGGATGTTGAAACTACTATTATCTCTATTTATAGAAAAACAAAGTACATTAATTTGTTTCAAAATCTTTTTTCTTCTTACAAAAAGGGAAATATTTTTTTCTAAATGGTTCCCTCTCCTTTCCATCACTTCTACAATTTACATCCAACAACAACAACAAAAAACTTGAAATGCAGTTGCTGCTAAAGGCTGTATCATAATAAAAAGGATAAAACACAGACTCAGTTAAATCTTTGAGGTGAACGGGTTAGCCCCACATAAATGCACCATGATTAAAGGTGACATTGTGATTTTCTAACTAGTGTTAGGTTAGTTTTAATGAAAGAAAAGTTTCCTTCCCACACAAGAAAAGGCGCCAGGTTGTCTTTTTTTTTTTTTTTGATTCACTACATTTCTTCAACAGTGTAGCTCTTGTCTATATTTTAAAAGTATATACAGTTCAAAATGTTTTGATTTTATTCTTTGTACCTTCTAATACACATGATGCAAATCTGCCATTTCCTATTCTAAGCAGGAAAGTCATGTTCTTCATATATTTTCTTACATTTTATTTCTCCAGAAAAATTTTCTAAAATTTCTCCCCATTCATCACACTATTTTAAGGTTAAAAAAAAATCCAAAGTGGTAGATCCCTCTGCTTTACTTACACCTTGTCTGGCACACAATTCACCCACGAGTGATGCTCTCTGGGAAACTATGCCTGAGTGTCTTAGTCAACTCAGGTTTTATAACAAAAGATCATAAAGTGGGTGGTTTATAACAACAGAAATTCATTTCCCTTCTGGAGGCTGGAAACCCGAGATTAGGGTGCGAGCCCAGTCTGGTTCTGCTGAGGGCCCTCTTCAGGTTGCAGATAACTGACTTCTCAGTATATCTTCCCAGGGCAGAGAGCGCAGCTGAGAGTATAAGCTTTCTATTGTGACTCTAATCCCATTCATGAGGTCTCCACATTTATGACCTCACCTGATACTAATTACCTCCCAAAGGCCCCACCTCCTAATACCATCCCCTTGTGGGGGGTAAGTCGGCAACATGTGAATTTTAGGGGGGACAGAAACATTCAATGCGTGGCACTGGGTTTACTCTGAAAGATCATGGGTGCCGGTAACAGACAACAAAAGACCAGGATCAGACTGAAACTTTTCATTGAAACAGAAAGGTAGTTTTGAGAAGAGTTTCTGTAAATTTAATTTCATTTTGCATTTTTATATTTCAAGTTTCAGATTTGTAGCAGAGGCTTGAAATTCATAGAAAAGTCACCATCGACATTAAGTGAAAGTTTATTTTAGGCAAGGGCACATAATATTTCAATCAAATTTCTTTCTTTACTACCTGGTACTAAAATTAGATAAATCCTTTTAAGAGCTTAGGGGAAAGGATATTCACTCAGAGCTAAGTTGTGAAAAAATATAATGCTTCTCACACAAATGTATTTGAGGTGTTCTTATGACAATGTTTTACAAGCAACTACCTCCATGGTCCTAAAACAATGGAGACCAGCACAGAGCAGGAAGCAACAGGGGTCCAGCTGAAGACAGCCCCTGACCCTTCACGGGCCCCATCCCAAACCACGCTCTGTGCTGTCCTCTGTGATGATACATGCAGTGTTCTATAAACTGCAATCAGCATCTGAATGTGAGGTAATAAAACTACAGAAATAATAACAGCTAATGTTTACTTCATGTTTACTATCTTTACAACTAAAAATTATTATCTTTGTTTTTAAAATGAGGAGACTGAAGCCACTCAGTTGGGGAAATCGTCCAGGGTCACAGATTGAGTAAGGGGAGTCAGCATTGGACCCCCGGCTGTCTAGTTCTGAAGCCCATATTTTTACCCACACCATTCTCAAAATCCTATCTCATGGGCGATGAGAACCTTTCCCTCAAAGGGTGCACTCAAACCGCACGCATACTCTCTGTAACAGCCCTTAAAATAAATGACTCACTACTGACTATTTTCAAGTGTTAGTTACATATTGTTGCTTAATGAATCATCTCAACACTTGCCAGCTTAAAACAACAAACACATATTTATTATCACACAGTTTCTGAGGATCAGGAACTTGAGCGCAGCTTAGCGGGGGGCCTCTGGCTCAGGGTCTCTCAAGTCACTTTCAAGCATCTTCTGAACGTTTGATTGCAGCCAAGGACCTGCTTCAAAACAGTACGCTCACATGGCCTCAATTTTTTGCCACACACACCTCTTCATACGACTACTTGAGAGACATTTGGCTTTCTCTAAAGTAAGAAATCCGGGAAATAGAGCAAGGCAGAAACCATGTGTTTTCTATAACCTCGCGTTAAAGCTCGCATGCCGTTAAGTCTGCTTTTAGCTCATCCTTGGAATGGGAGTCACTAAGCTCAAAGCAAACTCAAAAGGAAGAGAATTGGTTTCCACCCTTGGGAGGGAATGTCAAAGGCGTTTGGGCATATTTTAAGCCCACCACTTGCATCTACCTCATTGTAAGTATTTGAAATGGTTTTGGCTCTGTGTCATCTTTTGTTCCTACCATTTGACTCCACAGCACTGTGCCCACAAAACCTTAGCTAATTGGGCTGGGCACTCCCTCAACCTGTCCCAGGTCACTGTTCATGCCTATGGGGAGGTTCTCCATCAGAAGAAATACAAAGCAGTAATTACCTAGGCCCTGCCCTGCAGTCCTGATTCCCTGGATATCCTGTTTGTATACTGCAACCACACTGGCCAATAAGCAAACTTTCTTTCAGACTCTGCCTGCCGACAATTCCTCCTGGGTCACAGTGTCCTCCTTCTACCTGCTCTGGCCCGGAATCCCCTCCTCAGTTATGCCTGGTGTTCAGCTTACCTTTCCATCTGCTCACCCTCTGCGCCATGTCCTCAGAGTTCAGTATAAAGTCTGGCTCAGGTCAAATCAGTTATCCATTAGTGACAGCTGAGAGTGAGGTTCTCTCTCAATAAACGCTAGAGTTTCTCAACCTCAGCACTATTAATATTTGGTGCTGGGTCCTTTGTTGTGGGGCCACCCCGTGCATTGTAGAATGTTTACCAGACCCTGGCCCCTATGCACGAGATGCCAGTAGTGGTCTGCAGTTGTGATAAACAAAAATGTCCCTGGACCTTGCCAAATACTCCCTGGGGGGCAAAATTGCCCTTGATTGAGAACCACTGATTCTACTTAAAAGTGGTTAAGTAAAATGTGTGAGCCTTATCAGATGAAATATATGCAGAGATATCCTTCTGCATATATCAGATAAAATATCTGCAGAGATATTACTTCATCTATAAGAAGTAATCAGTGATATTTGGAGTCAAACAAGAAATAGTTCAGTACAACTCGATTACTTAGTGTGGGTGGTTGTCTCCTCAGAGCTGCCACTTGGCCTTTCTTCTACCAGCTGATTTTGGGGGGTTTTATTTTATTTTTTTTCCTCCTCACTGAGGACATGCTTATTGATTTTAGTGGGAGGTGAAGGAAGGGAGAGAAGAAGGAGAGAAACATTGACAGGTTGTCTTTCATACACACCTTGATCCGGGACTGAACCTGCCTCTTAGGCACGTGCCCTGACCGGAAATCGAAACCACAACCTTTCAGTTTACAAGATGACAGACACTCCAACCAACTGACCCACAGTCTCCAGGGCTACCAGTGATTTTTGGAAGACAGGAGCTCTATACAACAGACCATGGTGTGTTTCTCAAGGTTGTAAGTACTTAAGAAATCTGGAACAAGATAGAGGGGAAAGAGAATGTGTGGACTTGGAATAAGAATAAGGATAGTAGAAAGGTAAAACTTGGTTTTTTATGTTAAAATTATTTTAGGATATCTATTAGATCTTAATCTATTTTTTTAAGGAAACCTTTACTGAGCGGTAACCCTGTACAAGTCACTTCACTAAACATTTTGCTCAAAATATTAACTCATTTAAATGTTTAACAACCCCATGCAGTAGACACTATTATCTTCCTTTTGACACTTGAACAAACTGAGGTAGCAAGATATTATCTTCCTTAATGGCTAGTTTTGTTATTGTTGTTGTTGTTTTAAATGCTTTCAAAGATCTCTCTTCTACTCCACATTCCCTCAGGGTTTTATTTTTGTTTCCTACCCGGATTCACACTAAGCTTGAAAACTTTAAAGAAAAAATCATGAAAGTTCGCAGGTACACCTAGGTCTTCATTACGCGGAGGGAAACAATAGAACCTAGAATCAGTAAGAAAAGAAAAGGTGACCTGAAAGGAGATGCCAGCACTAGAGAGAAAAGTAAAGAGGCCTCCTCTACAAGGCAGCGGGAGGAACCGCCAGGCTGAGCAAGGCTGGCATGAGATCAAGATTGGAAGGTGCTTTATGGAAGAGAGGTTAGGAAGTATTTCTGCAAGGAAAAGGACAGATTACACAACAGTCCTGACTTATGATGGTTTGACTTAACGACTTTTCAGCTTGGCGATTGTTTGAAAGCAATACACATTCAGTAGAAGGCATACTTTGAATTTTGTGTTTTGATCTTTTCCTAGGCTAGCGATATTCTGTACGATTCATTCTCTCCCTCTCCCTCCCCCTCCCCTACTCTTCTTCTCCCCCCATGGGAAATGCAGCTCCCAGCTCACCACACAATCACCAGGGTAAACAACCTATATGCTGCAGGGTACTATGTTGCCAGCGGTTTTCATAGCCCATCATGGCTATAAAACACATACCTGTGTCTCTTGTTTCTGGTAAGAAGAGAAAGAAAATTATTGAGATAAAACTCAAGATAATTGCCCAACTGTAGTCTAATGTAAGAGTTCTGATCACAGTCAAGGTAGCCTGGGCTAAGCAATGGTGTCTGGTAGCTTAGGTTGTATTAAATGCATTTCGACTTACAAAATTTTCAACTTACAATGGATTTATCTGGACGTAACTCCATTGTAAGTCAAACCGCATGTGCATTTAAAATACAACTTGGATTTTAGTAGAAACTTGACACATGGTCTTGAATGAAAATAGGAACCTAGGAAACCATTGTCAGCGTTAGAATGTACCTACAAAAACATAATCCCCTGCATGACTCCCTGAATAATTGCTGAGTGCCTACTTTTTCTGTCCAGCCATGCCCTGGGTATCATGCACCTCACTTCCCTTTCTCAAAGTCTTCACAGCCTCCCTGTTAGCCTGATAATAAAGGTCTTCTGTAACCTGACCCTGTCCTACCTTCTCAACCCAATCTTTGCTTGTGATGCACAAAATTGAGCTACTTCCATTTTCCCTGAAATTTCTTTCTCACCTCTAAACTTACAGTTTCCTCTGCTTAAAATGTCCCTCTTCCAGTATCTGTTCTGTTAAAAGTTTACCATCCTTCAGGGCCTAGGTCAAATGCCCCCTCCTCCCTAACTCAACCTCCAGTTCCAGTTGGAAGTACTCTGTCCCTCTACACCTAAAGACCCAGTTTGTAGCTCTTTAAGGAATTTTGGAGTTCGTGTATTATAATGAGTGGTGCATCTCTCCATCCAGCAGCTAAAAAGTAAGCCTCTTGGGGGGGGGGAGAGGTGGGTGGGTGGATAAGTTGTATTCGTATTTGTCTACAAACCTGTGCTCAATAAATATTTGTTGAATTAAATTGAAATTTGAGTGGTTGACACCTTCTCTTTTAAAGATGAAGCAAAATTTAAGCAAGCATAAAAATTTCCACATGCTGCCAAATGCCTTAATAACCTTGGTATTTGTAGTACTTTTTTCATTTCCGAAGTGCTTTATAAATAATCTCATTACCCCTCAATGGCTTTGGCCTTGCTGTGTCAGGTAATAGGGTAACGAGTCTGTTCCACTTGGGATAACAGTGAGGAGGCTTTCTGAGAAGGGGTGAAGGTGGATGTGTTCCAGAACACAGGGAAGCAAGAAACCAGCAGGTTCCAAGTGGAATATCCTGCCAGGCATCACAGAAGGGCTGAGGTGATGGAAATAAACATAATGGAAAGCAAAGATTTTCTTTTTTGTTTCTCTTTTTTCCTTCTTACTACAGATGATGTTATATTCCTATATCTAAGTGGTCATTTTTATAAATTCCAGGAAATAACTAAAGTTCTTTCAGGTCTAACAATCTATTTTATATGAATTATATGTTCCCACTGCAAAAATATAAATTAGTGTGTATGGTTGTATTAGAAAGAGAGGGGAAAAAACTTTGTTACATTTATGGAAGAGCCTAATATCACACATGTAGCTCACTTTAACCTACACTGTTAAGTAAACATCTAGATTTTTGAAACAAACATTTTTAGAACACCAGTTGTTCCTTTTAACACAAAGAATTAGCATGCTTGTTCTCTCTACAATAACCATTAATTCGCAAAAAAAATTAGATTCCACATTATTTTTTCAGGAGCATATCTACTAACTAAACTAGAACGCATGCGTACATAGATTTTAAGAAAGAGTTTGCCTACCTGAACAGAATCCTTCATATGCTCACAGTGTGTTGTCGGGCTCGTGTTGTAGCATCACCCACAGCTACAGCAGTCCCTGTCCTCCAGAGTCTCCACGCCTAAGTTATGCCGTGGCCCCCGCGAGCCTCCTGCAGCGGGGCTGTGCCAAGGGTGGCTCCTGCCTGGAGCCTTCTCCAGGCTTCTCCCTGTTGGAATTACTTGGTCCCTCCTTAGGGATGTCATAGAATTATACCTGATACAATTTATTTCAACATTCTATTCGGATGCCTAATACATAAGCGCCATGCTTCCATTAAACATTTATAACACTCTGCCTTGTAATACAGTTAAATGTGTACAATGGTGTGTCTCAAATAATGTAGGCATCTTGACCACAGAGTTGATATTATATCAACACATATCGGAAAGAGCTCCCAGCATTTATTATTTAAATTGGATAAGACTTAACTAAATAGTAAAGCATTTATTGTTTAAACTGGGTAATATTTTAACACATTTTCCCTTGGAAGCAATGTTATACACAGTAGATACAGTTCCAGGTGAAAACATAAAAGTGGATTATATCGGCTAAGGGAGGGAATCAAGTCCTCTCTTCAAAATTGCATTTGAGTTTTTAAATTCATTTTCAAAACACATGTGAAGGGCAAGTTAGTGATATACACATCATTTCTATAAAATAAAAAACAAGTAAGTTTGTATAGTTTTAGTAGTAAAAATTAGACACAACTCACATATCCAACAATAGACATTATTAATTAAATGTAACAATAAATTGTTTTGTTCATACACTAGAATATTGGCAGCCATTAAAAATTGTTTTATCAAAATTAGTATATAGTGAAAAAATATTTACAGTGTAAGTGAAAAAAGTGAAGACATCATGAATAATTATAATTATTTGTAATAATAATTATTAATAATTATAATTAATAATTCACTTGATTGTGATGTTTGGCACCCAGAATGTTGTCTCCATTGCCATTTCCCACTAAAAGGAACCAGGATTCCTTGGCTTATTCCAGTTCTGGGGCAGGAAATGTATTGGAAAATCCCTGGAGCCTCTTGGTATCCCAGAAAACAGAACAAAATGGAGCTACCGAAGATGACTAGGATCACGTCAAAAAGACTCAGGAGTCAACTTGAACAGGCTCTCACTGGAGAAATTTGAGCATCAGAAGGATACTAACTGAAATAAATGAAAATGTATGAAATATGTTTAAGTCTACGGGTATACAATAATAGTTATTTTTCAATCACATAGATCATCTTTGGAGTATACAAAGAAACCAAACATAATTTTGAAAACTGGTAAATAAAGGAAAGAATATAGTATTCTGCATTCTTTATATTTGTTATACCTCAGCAAATAGTGAATGAAGGAAAGTTTCTCTTTATATTACTATTCCAGCTATTAGATGAATTTTCATGTCACTATTTTACAGCTATCATGGCAGAAACATAAACAATCAGACTTTATGTTCCTCCTGGTGGAGCACACACCACCACCTACGAATTAATCTTGTCAAAATAAATAAACCCTACTCTGATGAAGGCTCTAGATCTAACTACCAATTTACAGAAAATAAGAATCAGAACATGGAAAATGATAATACAAGAGTACAATCAGGAAGTTTTATAGGACAAATACCCAATTTATTAACAACAAAAAATCAGCAAGGGGAAAAGGGATGGGACATCTACAGATGAAATGGGACCTCGTTTTGATATCAAGTAAACTATAAAAATAAATATTTATAGGATGATTGTAGAATGATAGTGGAAATATGACCACTAGATAGTTGATATTAAAGAGTTATTGTTTCTCTGGAGAAAAGTGTGATAATAATACAATGGGTATATTTTCAAAGAGAAGCCCTTGCCTTTCAGATGCGTTCAGAAATATATACAGGTAAAAGATGGTGTCATAGGTTTACTTCAAAGTAATCCCAGAGAGAATAAAGAGAGCAGACTCGTGATAATGGGTACCTGCGATTTTATTATAATATTCTCTACGTTTGTGATTGTTTGATGCTTTCCATACTAAAAGTTTTTAAAAACAGGAGTAAATGTTTTCAATGAAAATAATAGTGGTCAAATAACCAACAGAAGAGAATGGGTACCAAACCTCTCGGGGTGATCACTTCATGAGTTATATAAATATCTAATCACTATGTCCTACACCTGTATGTTAACTGTAATTGAAAAAATAAAATAAAAGTGAGCTTTAAAAAAATTCTAAAGGCATACTGAAGTAAGGATTTCTCAATTGAGTGTTCCACTCTGCCACCTACCTCAAACAAAACTTCCCTGTCTTCAGATACAAAATATGGTGTGCCCAAATAAATTAGTCCCTTTAACAGTCTGCTTGGATCATTTAATTTTATTTAAAAAAAAAACTGCTGATGCAGAACACTGCTCTGGCCTTCACTTTACAATTACCCAGGAGCACTTCATAGCCCAAGCTAGTCTAAATTCATAGGAATACTTTACCCAAGGAATTAATTACCATCCAATTTATTACTTCTTCATATCTTCTACCCTGCAAGAAACTGGTTCCCTGGAAAATTACGTATTTTGGGAATACTTGTCAAATTTAACTTGGGTTGAGTTGTAAGGAGAATTAACAAGCACTTCCCTATTTCTTGTGCCTAAAGAGCCACAGGTGTGTCCTCTACAGGAGCGCTGATCGTGATATGTTGGAGTTGCCTTGCCCAGCGCAGCTGGGCGGTCAAGGCTACCGAATTTGACATCTCAAAACACATAGCTGCAGAACTCCCTACTGAATTTAGCATCTGCCGACACCTAATTGCCTGGTAGCATACCTGGTTTTCTCACATCATAGCGACTGATTTGAAACTTGGACTAGCGCTTGATGTATTACATCAAGGGTATACACGTTCTTAAAGCAAATTCCACATTAATGCAAAATCAAAGTCTCTTCCATTTGCTTTCTTCGCCAATTTGGTAGGAATAAATCCGGCTCTCCTGACACCGGGAAAGTGATCTCAGGAGGCTCAAAGGGTGCTTTTATATTTTATGTAAAAATATAAACATTGATCTTCAAATACCCTCTTCTGATTTCCCATTAATTTGCCTCATTAAAAAAGTTTTTGCCCTCCCTATGGCTCCCAGACTTAGCAAATAAAAATATAAGACATCCAGTTAAATTTGACCTTAGATAAGCAATGAGTCATTTTTTTAGTGTAAGCATACCCTATGAATACTTAAGTATGTTCCATGCAATATTTGGGATACATTTACATATTCTGTATTTTATCTGGCAACCTAAGCCCTCCCCACCATCAACATTAGAGATGAAGCTTCTGAAACTTACAAAGGAGATGAGATTTGTAACATCATTTCAGTTAGTTCTGTTCTTACTGAATGGAAAACTGCGAAGGTCTGGTGCGGTATCTGGGGGATCATTGTTAAGAGATAGCCAACTACAAACATTCTTTCAAAATCAATCTCAAGATCAAATTTTCACTTGAGAAGCAAAACCATCAGAGCAGCTTAGCTGGTTTTACAGGTGCATATTTGGAAAAAGAGTTCACTTTGTTGTTGGAAACTTGGCATCCTGTACAAAGTGTTACTGACTTCCTCCTGTACCCTAGGACGGCCACGGTCCTGCTGAGATCTATCTTTTCTAGAGAAGGCTTTTCAAATGTTCACAGGGGATCCTGTGAAATGCAGATTCTGCTTCAATAAAAATAAATTCTGAATTTCTAACAAAATCCCAGGTGATTTCAATGTTGCAGATCCATATACCATTATTTGAGAAGCAAGGGACTAGAGTAAAGCAATCTGCATAAGGGATGCTCTATAAGGTTTGATACTAAGAGAAGTTGCTGAGTGTTGAAGACTCAAGTCTCAGAAGGGCCTTGAGAACCAGGGAAAGCAAATTATGCTTAAAGCTGGGAATATAGCCAAAAGTTGATTAAATAGTGATTGAGAATGCACTGAAGCCATCTCTAATTTTATACAACCCTTGCCTGACATAAGTAATAGAAACCTGGGTCAGACTACTGATATTTATGGAAAATGGTTTGAAAGAAAAGCAGTTCACACATATCTGGACCAGGGGCTCTGAACTCCAGGTCCACAGTATCTGAGTAGTCCAGGAATCAATTCGAAGGAAGCTCAGGAACCTCCTGACATTTTGTACAAAATTGGGTGCTAATAATACAGGGCTGATGTTTAAAATATTTAACAACTGGTATCCTTCAATAGCAACGTATGCTTAACCAGTCCAAACAGCTGCCAGCCAGTATGCAATCCTGGAGTGTCCCTGATGAATAGCAACTCTGTTTACGTGTTTTTTCTCCAAATAGCTTTGATAACTTTCACCAGATTCTCAAAGGATTCAGTGATCAAAAAAATGTCCTAAACTGCAGCTCTCAGTGGATTGTAACAGGCAGTGAAAAGCGATGCACATCACTAACTGAACATATTAAGTGATAAGTGAATGTTAGTGTATGGTTATTAGTATAATAGTGGTGGGGGGGAATGGAGACAACTATACTTGAACAACAATAAAAAGTGTGAAAAAAATTTCTTTTAGTGACTTAAGACTAGAGATAAATTGTCAGCTCTAGCTGAGAACTGACATAAGAGTCTCAGCAAATCAGTTACTGGATTTTCCTAAAGATTGTACCTGCTGTATCACATCATCTAGCTTACATGAAACACTTGTAATGCAACTCACTAACAGCCAATTCAGGGAATTTCCAGTTTACAAATTTACTTTTTAAAATCTATTTATTTTTCATTGTTTTTTTGTAACAATGGTTATAAAAGCTGTAAGGAATGTTTCAGTTGTCTCCACCCTAACTCTACTGTTGCAGAGAGTTTTTGGGTCAAAGAGAGGGGACACTCAAGTCCCAAGCACTAATCAAGGGCTGGACATGTCTCAGATGGGTGTATAACACAGGGTTTTTTTCTTGACTTTTCTCTTACTCCCAACTTTTCCCTCCTCTTGTTCTCTTCACAATCTGATACTCACAACCTAGCTCTGATTCTTGATAGATATCTACTACCGCTTCACTGTGTTCTGGACCAAGATTGAAAAAGCAATTGATAGAACCTTGATCCTATTCACCCTGTCAATCAAAGGGGAAGCCTGAGTCTCCAAGTTTGGGAAATAAGCATCTGCAAGACAAGCTAACTTTTTCCTTGCTAATGCTGATTTTGTCCTCAACGCATAAGTGTTGAATCACTTTATAAACAAAGTTTTCTTCCCTATTTTCAATTATACAAAAGGCTCCTCTAGAAATGGGATTAAAAGGAGGAAGGAATGAAAGCCCCATTCTGCTGCATGTAACAAAAAGGGAATTTAGTGCATGTACTCCAGAGTATTCCAGGTAATCTTGAAAATGTTGAAAAACCAGGCCCTTGTAAATGTGTGTGTGTGTGTGTGTGTGTGTGTGTGTGTCAGGAGCCAACCAACAGCTGACCCTTGACACAGTCAGGATGGATGAGATGCGTCTGCACAGCAGAGGCAGCTGTGGCTGGATTTCCTGTATATCTCTCCTTGCATGTCTGTCTTTGCTATTACTAGGTGGCAGGATTTTTGAGCAGTTGTATTTCAGGCCTAGTGATCCACAGAATTCCAATGAAATTGTATGAAATGATTTCTTGGCCATAGCACAAAAGTCCCTTATAACCCCTCTGCAGCCTACTTCCCCTACCTATTGGAAGATTAATATTAGACAATGGGCAGACCAGCTGCCCGAAAAATGGAGAAAAATTTTATTAGATATCCTCCTTAGTACAACCCCCTCTTACCTTGGACAGGAGTAATAATTGACAGAACTAGATGGGTAAAAAAGCAAGGAAAATAGGTGAACTATTATGATTTAAGCATGAGGGAACAAATACAAAGATCATCCCCTGCAAAGTGCATAAAGAAAGACCCTAGACAGGAAGATAGATGGCTGAGTTAGAAAGCCTAACCACATAGGCCTTTAATAGTTCACATATAACCGCTGTCTAGTCTAGCGTGTCTTTTAGACCTATGCCAAATTCTGAAAACTTTGTTAGACACCAAATGATCAATAGCTGTTTGAAACTTTGTACATGTAGTTAATTGTAGTTGTCTGATTGATAGCCCTCCTAGTCAAAATAACCTTCATTTAGCATGATTAAATCTGTAGAACTTCCTGTAAATTTTCTTGGTATTTCTGTATAGACCTTTTCTGCTTGAAAAATCATGCCATGCACCTGTTCCTTTGATGTCATATAACAAATCCCTATAAAAATAAAGCTTGATTAAACTCTGAGAGTTCGGCCAGACTCCCAAGGGCTGGCCGTTCTCTGGCATCAAACTTGGTGTCCGACTCTGCATTCTTTGCCTGCGCCATCCATCCTTGGGGGACCCTGAGACCCGCCACGGCTGGACCCCAGCATGTGTGTGTGCATTCATGTGCACTGTTGGCTCTATAATTAAAATATAAGCTTAATCCGGCCACTTCTTATCACCTTCTCCACAACCATCCTAATCGGAGTCACTTATCACCTCTAGACCAAGTGTCTGTGACAGCCTTCTTCCTACTGTCCCTGCTTCCATTGTTCTGTCCACCCTGACTCCTAGAAAGGTAGAGAGAAGAAGGCACACTAGTTAGGAACCTTGACTTGAAAAATGACATGGTAGTAAGTTTTCTGAATTTTCTTTTACCATGTATGTTTCAGACTTGATGCTGAAGAAGCTAGCACCCCAGAATTGTCAGCAGATGCAAACAAACACAAAATCTCCAAAAAGAGCCTCTCCCTACTCAAAAGGTGCAGCCTAGGAAGACAGAATACTCTTAGAAAATAACTGCTTTATTCCAGATAAACACTACAGAAAAAACTGTGGCACCAGCTCCACCCATCTACCCAGCATGAACTAGGTGGGAGTTCAGACCTCTACCCTTGCAAGTATATAACAAGGCATCTCAACTCCTACTGGGGTTTTGTCAGAGAAGGCCAGAGAGCCAGGGCTCTCATCCCCACCATTTGGTAACACCCCACCCCTTACAGTCTCAGAGGTGATCACATAGCAGCTTGTACTTCAGTCCCCTCAGCAGAAATGAGGTGCCCCTCTCCCTCCTTGCTGTAGTGGGAACAGATAGTCCTAGTGCAGAGTCAGGCCTTTCACCGTTTCTGAACAAGTACTTGAAGAAATAATGACTGAAAACCTCTTAAAGTTGGCAAGAGACATAAACCTACACATCCAAGACACTGAGCAAATCCTAAATAGCATAAACTAAAGAAATCCACATCAGAATTAAATTTCTGAAAACTAAAGACAGAAAAAAGTCTTGAAAGCAGAAAAATGACACCTTAATATAGGGAGAAAAAAATTCAAATGGATGACGGAAGATTTCTCACCAAATACCATGAGAATTAGAAGGAAATGACACATTATTTTCCAAGTGCTGAAAGAAAAGAAGTTTCAGCCCAGAATTTGACACCCAGTGAAAATGCCAGTTAGAAACAGACTCCTAAGTTTCACCTTGGCCTAAACAAACTTACTGAAAGAAGAGAAACATATCTCTGGTTACACAGTTCCTGGCACATAGTAGGGCATACCTTTAAATCTGATGCCAAATGAGCTTTCCTAGGCCATCATAACTTTTCATCATTTTATTTTTAAAATCATTTTAATAAAATGTGTACATTAGTTAATATGTTGGTAACATATGTGTGACTTGCTAAAGGTAGAGGGACATGGAACAGGTGAAAATCTTGTAAAGGTATGTGGTGGTGACGTTTTACATTTAAAAAGCATTGTTGCTCATAATTAAATAGAGTGCTTGGCCCTCTTAAGCAAAGAACACAGTCAAGTTTCAGTGCGTATAATAGGTTCATGCCCTTGATTCTGCAATATTTTAATGACCAGAAATTGGAGCCCAAATACCTTGGGTACAAGCCGTCAAGCTAAGATGATAGAGATGGCCACATATACAATCCAAACCTTCTCCGGGTTTTATACAGCCTTTGAACGGTCCTCTAATTGCAGAACTATAATAATGCCAACTCACATGCCTATACTTTGGGGTTATAAACAGGGTTTCTTTTGTGAAATATTAAATGGGTGATGTTAAATGGGCTAGTGGTCAGCCAACTCATTTTTTTTCCTGGACACTAAGCTAAACTACATTTGCCAAACTCCCGTTGCCTTGGGCATGCCACATGACTGAGTTCTAGCCAATGGAATGTGAGAGAAAGATGTGTGGCACTTTTGGGCCTGGACCATGCAAGCCTTCACACTTGACCCTCCAGGCCCTTGTCTCCTCCTCTGGTCTGGTGTATTGATGAGCTTAGGAGCCACACATTAAAGATGTAGAGCCACAAAATGAAAGGAATCTGGGTCTTCAGTCATAGTTTAGGAAACAGCGGCTTGCCAATTAGAAACACATATTTTGGACTTCCTGTGAGCAAGAAATAAATTTCTCTTGTATTAAGCAACTGAAATGTGTGGTTTACTTGCTATAATAGCTAGCACAGTGGGGTTCATCTTCCATACCTGCTCCCAAAGCCCAATTCCCCACCCATTTGCCACTCTTTTCATGAATTCCCCTCTTCAGTTTCCTTCTTTTCCTTATTCCCACACACATTTCACCGCACGACCCCCAGCTCCTGGGCTAGGGCAGGCTCGAGGGCAGTGCCCCTTCAGTTCCTACAGAGAGCTCTCCATTTTCAACATTGCAAATGAGGCAATGAGACTTGATTGGGTCTTTGATGAGGAGAATTTACGCCTACCCTGAGCTCCCAGAAAGTAGAGCAGAAATGGGAAGGGTGGTGACCTAGGTTCCCATAGGCTCACTGACGGCTGGAGGCCGATCTGCAGACAGTTGTGGCTGCCGCGCAGGCGCTGCGGGAGGAGGCTTGCCAAATCATTCAAGTTAAGGACAAACCTAACTCCTGCGGCTCAGGTCATGTCTGCTTCTTAAGGCAAGGGTTTTCTTGTTTTGTTTTGTTTTAATAATCTGTGCCCAGGGCTTATGATTGCTGCAATTTTCTTCTCCTTTTCAGAAACCACCTTGTCCACCTCTTTTTCATGAACCTATGAAAAGAAAAACACAAAACAAACAAACAAAAAATATACCTCTCTGCTACAGGGTAACCTAGTCAACCTTTAAATTAAAACTCCGTGAGAATTTTCAATAGTCTGCCTCTGACTATTCTGCAAGCAGCCTGCCTCCCTGCTGATAGGAGTTATTCAAGAACTTTATCTTAAGAAATAATGGACTGGAACACACACAAAAAAGAAAAAAAGCAAGGTATACAGAGAAAACACAGTGGACCATGAAAACAAGTTGGTATAAAAAGAAAAGAAGAAGAAAAAGAAAGATGCAGACTTACTTATGTCACCTATGGGGACACGAGGAAGAGAACCCAGCTTTGAAATGACATGACTGTTTTCAGTTTGTCCGTAGATGATAAATGCCAGGTTGGCTGCAGTCTTTCAGCAAGTTTTGAGCATAAAGGTGATGTGTCCTTTTTCAGAGAGTAGCTGATACATAGTAGGTGCTTGATAAATTATAAATGAAGGAATATCAAAAAGAATCGGGGGAAATTTTCTAACAAACAAAACATAGAAGACAGCTACTGCTCATATTACTTTAAGATAGTCTTTAAACTCTTGGGAGAGTGATGCCAATAATATCTTTTTATATAAAGAAATCTCATTAAGCCAAGTTTGATACAGGCAAATTTATTTTGGTTCCATTTAGTTCATAAATCAGAGGTTGGGCTGTCACAGAAGGTGATTCAAAATTCATAATTAAAGCAGATCTGGCTAGTTAGCGTGTAGATGGAATAATCTTCCTTTCTTCATGTAGCTAAAATAAAATCCTTTTGGTCTAGTTTCTCCAATTTTTCTTTGGTGCTTTGACTGGAACCTATTATTATTTCTTCTAATCTTCTGCCTTATAGTTTTTTTTTCTTTTAACCTGACCCCAACCCCTTGGAATATAAACCAATTCCAATCTAAAAGAAAAAGAAGGAATTCAACTTTGCCCAGTCAAGAGGCAGAAGAAACTTACTTTTAATGAAATAGCACAACATTCCAGTTCATAGTCTATATTACACTATATGACACTACAGCAGAAGCACTCGTACCAGCATTAGTGCTGCACACTCAGGGCAGGTCTAGGCAAAACCAGGGGAGATGGCGTCTGGCGTCTGCACCCATCAAGAAGGGCTACTGAGATATGAGTCATTAGCCCCGGACACTAGTGCTGAGTCTAATGATAATCAAAGAGCTGGATGGCCCTGGGTTAGTTGGCTCTCTGGGACTCCATCTTTCATCTGTAGAATAAAGAGGTTTGCTAGGTTTAAAAATCCCTCCAGTGAAGAGAGTTGACTCAATCCAATGTAGACCTTCAGAAACTTTGCCTAAGATGGAAACATTGCTTGAAACATTAACATATGAAGCATGCTCAAAATACCCACCACCAAATTTGGGGCCTCCAAACAATAAGGAGTCATTAATGAAAGATTTGTGAAAAAGCATGAAAGAGAAGAGGCAAACCTGTGCATTCTCTTTGCACTCACTGCCTAAACTGATAGGGTTGGAAAAGTGATGTTAAACACTTTTAAATCACCATAATGTTAATATGTAACATATATTAAGTCATGCAGCACTCTGCTTTCTCCTTATTGTCCATTCTCCCTTCCTTTTTTATACAAGTAATGAATGGATTCTCTATTATACACTGTGGAGCAGACCAATAATGATTTAGACAAAGGCTCTCCTTTCAGATGCTTATAGTTGATGGATATATAACACATATATCTATATGTAAGTGATATATATAACATATATATCCATCAACTATATATAGACTATATATAGTAGTATATATATGTTATATATATATCAACTATATAGATATAGGTATATGTCTCAGCTATATATAATATATTTCACTTATACATAACTATATTTTACTTATATAAGTATATAAGTAAATGATATATACATTATATATCAACTATCTATAGACTATATGTCTATAGATATCGATATGTCTCAACTATATATAAAATATATATTTCATTTATATATTACTATATTTTTACTTGGAAAATACCAGGTAATATATTTATGTTATCTACAGGTAAAGATAATATGCTTACGGCAGAAGAAAAGTATTCTATCTTCCTGGGTACATGAAAGGAGAAGAGAAGAGAATCAGAGTAGCTTCCATGGAAGAAATGTCTTTTCGTGAGATATTGAGGGTTGAACTCAATCTCTGGAAACAAAGGAGGAACAATACTTATGATGAAGTAATAGGAACTTAGGGTGACTTAGGTTTTATTGTGTAGTGACTAGCGAGCTACAGATGGTTTTTAAGCAGGGCAAGTAACAGGGTCAGGGCTGTGTTTCAGATCTTAATCTGGCAGCATTATGGAGGGAAAGAATAGGAAGAGATCAGAGACGAGGAAAGAGGGTAGAAGTTATGTCCTAGGGAGGGAAAAAAAGGACCTTAAAATAGCCTGACGACTACAGCAGTAGGGATGGGCAGCAGATGAAAGAACGGACTCTACAGCATTTCACAACTGATTTAATCCTAGGGACAAAGGTGAATAAGAAGTGGGGGGAAAGAACCCTTATTTGACCCCCTGTTCTCAAGAGGATGATGCAGCCCCCACAGGCCCTACAGAGGAGGTCTGTGTTTAGAAGGGAGGACGGTGAGGTCGGGTCCGGACACAACACACTCGAGGCACAAACACCAGCAGTGGGAGGCAAAGGCCGAGCAGCCTAGAACGAGAGAGGCCTGAGCATTTCCGTTCCCTCCTCCCATCTCCTAGCACATTGCAAAATGGAAAAATATAAAATTAGATACAAAAGTTTTACATATCACTGATTAGTGTTTTTAATAAACATACATAAAATCACAATGACTATCTGTATGACTGGAGATAATGTCAAAAAGTCTAAATTAGTGGAAGAAGGAGCCCTTAGTCAATTGTAGAAGTGGCCAAGAATGAGAGCCCATCTGTGATAGAGACTGGGGCTATGAGAAGCAAGAAGGAACCAAAGCAAGGAGGAATGTTTTCTGATGACTTGACAAAGAAATATTAATATATTTAGGTAGTTGTGTTTTAAGTTTTTGAAACAATTAGGAATTGACTTAAGGGACAAAGTCAACATTATTGTTAAATTTTTTGTTACTTATTTGTTTTTAATTAATTTGTTTTCAATTAATTTGTTTTAATTTCATTTTTGTGAAATTATTTTTCATTATAGTACAGGTTTATAATGTTACATGGAAAACACCGTCCCTGAGAAATATCTTCTAAAGATGTTTCACAATGTTATAACTCCACAGATGCCCAATGAAAAACAAGAGATGCTATTGTCAAATGTAGTCAAGAACTATTAAAAATGTGACTTCATTCCATTAAAAGTTCGCACTGCACACTGGAAAACAAAGGGTCCTGAAACTCCTACCATTTACCAAGTTACCACTGTGAGGCCCACACTAACTCTTTAATTATCTTACCTGATCCGCAAAACAATCCAATGCCACAGTAACGTGATTATCTCTATTTCACAGGGAGGAAATGGAGGCTTAGAAAAGTCCAGCAAATTGGCCAGGCCTCAAAGTCATTAAGTTGACGTGAAATCATTTTTGCCTCTGAACACCAATTAACCCAATAGGCAAACATATTTCGGAAAGTTGTGCCCTGGTTGGACTGGTTTCCTACTCCCAAAGCCACTCACTGCTGTGTCTGTGTGCCGAGCACCAACCCCAATAGCAGGTCGTGTTAATTGTGTGTGTGTGTGTGGTGGAAGCAGGCAATAGTTAGGTCATAATACAGGAAGGCACTAACAACTCAGTGGTGATGTAAATGTCAACTTGAACTAGTAACACATTTTAGGTTTAGACTATTTCTGACTAATTTTGTAAATTAGTGGAGTGCACCACTTTGGATGCACTCAAGTCTAGTAATTACAATACCAGAGGTAGCAAATGGTCCACACTTGTGTTTTTCTAGCAAACTGCACAAATAGTAAGAATTGTCCCTGCAAAATGATGAGACCCTATGTTCAAATTGGAAACTTAATGATATTTTTTTCTTTACAGGCAGAGGATAGAAGGTCCAAGCAAGACTTTAATTTGCAGCCGAGTAATTAGATAACAATGAAATGTGTCCTGAGTCACAACTCCAAGGCCCACTGAAGCTATCAGCTAGCAAATGACTCTGACATTGTTCCAGAGGAAAGGGTGCATGTACGATAACACAATAGGAAATAAACCTCCGGTCAAAAAACAAAATGCTGGCAACTCAGAGAAACGTAAAATCCTTATGATGAAAAGAGGTACAAGGAAAAATGTACTTTGCTCAAAATTGTTGTCAAGATCAGAGAGCAGATGCTCAGCAAAGGATAAAATCTGGAAAAAGAAAAAAATTGTGATATTCAGCTTTTGATCTCCGTTTTCTTTTCTATTCAGAATATATCAAGATAATCCTTCATTTTATATTATGGAAGAGTAGCTACTTGAAGCTTTAAGAAGAATATTAAAACTTGGGTGTCAAACAGCTCATTAAATGGGGAACTTTTACTTTCAGACAACACAATAACTTTTCAAATTGGAGCTTGATATTTTTTATTAAGGAATTGCAGTTTTATAGTTTCTATACAAAGGAATAACTGTGTTATATATAACAAAAATGAATTTTATATTTTTTCTGGAAGTATATTTGCACTGTAATTATATAGAATTAAATGTACCTACTATTTGCATAATTGTGAATTTTAGAAATAAAAGTGAGTCAAATTGCAGGCTGACATTTTAAAATATATGTTGTATAAAGTCATAAGTGGAATAACATGTAGTTTTGCATTTATTGAGCTATGGCCTTTTGTATTTGGGACAGGATATGTATTTGCGTGTCATTTAAAAAAATACCATGTACATTGCTGGTTCTGTAGATGTAATAAATACTGAGTACATTTATAGCAAAGTTTCATTTACATTTCACATTTCTTGTTGTCCTGAAATTTTCCAATTTATTCACTTTAGGATATGCTTAATACCTTGATTAGATCAATATTTGATTCTATATTTTTGGAATTCAAAGGGGTTTAAATATTGGTAATTAATTTCATTTGTAGGTCATTAATTGTTGTGGTTTCTTTTATTATTCTTTGGCTTCAAGACTTGTTCAATACTCTTCCCTCCACTGCACCTCCCTCTCAGCTCACAGCCCCACATCCTGATGAGCACTCACAGTTCCTGGCCCCTTTGGTGGCTGCCCTTGTCAACCGTTTTGCCAATAGCCGTGGATCTGTGCGGGGTGGTTTCTTGCGTTTACCCAGCAGAAGTATGGTAGTCCTAGTCCCTGAACAGACTCCTGAAAACACCTAACTTAGAAGATAGAGAAACTTAAAGTATTAGAGTTCAGGAGACTGATGTTGGAAGTGAACCAAGAAAATTCTATCTATATTTATTATCAACTAAAACAGGCAAAAGACACCCTTTACACAAATTAACTATAGTTCTATACAACTTTTATTCAATTTACCACCTAATATTGGATCTTAATCTTCTATTCTTTCAATGAAATGTTAAAGCAAAAGGTATTTCTGGCAGCTGCTACAGTGTAGACTTATACACACACCCACACGTATCAGAATCTGTTGGGGTTTTTTAAATTGACATGCTCAGGGGCTTTTTTTATGATTGAGAAAAATTGGATACAACTCAGGTATATGTGCATTACTGATCTTTGTATTAACATTCTACAATATCCCCTAGACTGCTGGAAAGTTAATGGATTTAGTGTTAGACTTCATGAGCGGGAACTTGCAAAGAAAATACAGTTTTCACCTCCTATGAAGAATATGGTGCAGACTGGTGAGGCCACTGTGGAAAACAATATGGAATTTCCTCAAAAAACTAAAAATGGAACTGCCCTTTGACCCAGCAATTCCGCTGCTGGGATTATACCCTAAGAACACTGAAACACCAATCCAAAAGAACCTGTGCACCCCAATGTTCATAGCAGCACAATTTACAATAGCCAAGTACTGGAAGCAACCGAAGTGCCCATCAGCAAACGAGTGGATCCAAAAACTATGGTATATTTACACAATGGAATTCTACGCAGCAGAGAGAAAGAAGGAGCTTATACCCTTTGCAACAGCATGGATGGAACTGGAGAGCATTATGCTAAGTGAAATAAGCCAGGTAGTGAGGGACAAATACCATATGATCTCACCTTTAACTGGAACATAATCAATAGAAGAAAAAAGCAAACAAAATATAACCAGAGACATTGAAGTTAAGAAAAATCTAACAATAGCTGGGGGGGGGGGGGGGCGGGGACAGTGGGAAGAGGGGATTACAGGAACTATTATAAAGGACACATGGACAAAACCAAGGGGGAGGGTGGAGGTGGGGGAGAGAGGTGGGTTCAGCTGGGGTGGGGTGGAGGGATGGGAAGAAAAGGCATACAACTGTAATTGAATAACAATAAAAATTTAAATTAAAAAAAAAAAAGAATATGGGAAAAAGCTCCAGCGCTGGCCGGGTGGCTCAGCTGGTTGGCGTGTCATCCCATGCCCCAGAAGGTTGCTGACTTGATCCCCGGTCAGGGCACATGCCTCGATTACAGGTTCCATCCCAGTTGGGGCACATAAAGTAGGCAAGGGATCAATGTTTCTCTCTTTCTCTCTCTTTCAAAAAATCAATAAAACATATCCTCAGATGAGGATTAAAAAATTAATTTAAAAAAAATGCTCCAAAGGATCTTAGATGCCCCAGGTCCTTCCAGCTATTGATGAGAAAAAAAGGCCATGAACAGAGTCTTCTAGAAGTACTATTTAATTTAGATGGCATCATTGTCCTTATCAAGACTCTGGAAGCGCCCGAAAATCCTCTCCTAAAGGCACTGGATGTCCTCAAATGTGTCCTGTGACAAATGTCCATTCTGTTAGTCCTAAAGCAAAATCTACAGAGCATTACAAAGTTATGACAAAAAAAGAGCTTCAACTCTGAAAAGACAAAGTCCAATCTAGTAACTCCAGGTAATTAAAGGCAGTCCTGGGTCCAGAGTTTCACAGGAGAACATTAACACGAAAACAGGAAACCTCAAATCAGGACCCCAAAATCAAGGACATGTTCAGTTTAAGGTTCTGTAACTCTGGCCACTGGTCCAGCCAAACAATATTTTATATAATTTTATGCTAGTTCTGAAAGCTTAGTGACTATACCATATCAAGACATTGAAATCAAGAGGAGCCTTCTCATAAGAGCTAACAACAATTAAATGCCAGGCACAAACAGGATAGATCAAGTCCTGTTCTCATGAAGTTTACCATTTAGTGGACAGAGACAAAAATATAATTAAGTAAACCTAATAATTTTGATAACTGCTATGAGTGAGATAGATCAGTATAGTGATACAGAAAACAACTGCTAGCTGAAGGGGTGCTACTTTCAACAGGGAGGTCAGGGAAGGCTCTGTGAGTCCTACATGATGCGAAGGACCCAACTGTGTGAAGCTCTGGAAGCAGAGAGCATCCTGAGAAAAGGGGATATCAAGTACAAAGCCTGTGAGGGATCGACATTTTCAAGGAAAGGAAAGAGGTGCACATAGGGGGACCAAAACCACCTACAGCCCCTAATTCTATGGTAACTACTAAGTCTTTAGCTCTGAGAAAAAGTTCAGATCCCCTGCCATCAATTTCAGGCAAAAGGTGTATAGAAGAAATTGCCCTGGAAAGAACCCAGCTAAGGGGATTGATCTGAAGGAAAGCCTGAGGACTCCAGGCAAAAAGAATCAACACCTTTCTCAAAGGCAGCAAATAACTACTTTCTAGTTTGCTGTAGACCAGGACTGGTGGTGGGGATTTGGAGGCAAAAGCAAAAGTTTCCCCCAAGAGCATTATCCCACGGTATTCAGAGTTTAATATATGGCTGTGGGCACCTATGATTCATATGTTTTCCATCTTTTTTTCATTTTGGATCTAAGATAGCTGGAAATTCAAACTTAAGGTAAAATGCATTCTAAGAGATATTTTTTCCTAGTCCTACTTCCCAATTTGCAACTCCTTTCTGACATGATGTCTTGGTTGTGAAATCGCTTTTCCTGCACTCCAACTTACTATCCAAAATGCAGAAATGCCAAGTGATTTGCACAGTGGACAGAAAGATGGAGGATTTCAGGCTAAAATTCTGGTATTAAGGAATAAGGATGTTGCCAAACCTGAAAACAATTGAACAAATCCTAATGAGCTCAGAAACTAGAAAAGGGCATGTAAAAGTGAAAGAAAAGTGTTTAAGGACTATAGAAATTCTGCTGCTTGCACTGATTTTTATTCATTCACTGACATCCTTAGGGGTGAAGAAGGCTTGTCCCCATGGTCAAATGCATGGTATCTCTGAGTAATGGACAAATAGTGAAAAATTGGGGTAACTTTTTAGATATTTGGGATATTCTAAGGGTAATTTCTGAAGGGTCTTCTCCAAACTGTGTAGATATGTAGCTTAGCTTGTCTCCATAACAATGACCTGGACGTGCCGCTAAATCTCAATGCAGTTCTGGGAACTTTGGTTTCCTTCATCTTCTCAAGACTATGTTAGGGATGTACTTTTTCCTCTCTGCCATTGCCTTCACTTCCATTTTCTGTTCACAAATTTTCATTTCTCTATTTCAAGTTATCCCTGAGGAGTGATAAACAACAGCCAATACTGTTAAAGAAAGGGCGTAATTTAGTGAAGCTGCACACACTTGAATTGTACACCTGTTAAGTTCACTGTTGTAGGGAAGGCGATTTGTAGCTCCTTATAAGTTATAAGGTTAAACTTCCTATAATAGACATTCTTCTTCATTAAGTTCATGTTTCAGAATTCCTCAATTGTGTATAGTCTTCTCATCCCATATAAACTGTCCTTATCAATATACTTAAGTACCAGAAGTGTCTGAATAAGTTGTTGACACTTGATGTCTTCCATGGTGCAAACATCCAGCTCCATGGGACTGGCTTGCTTGTGTCTACTGACTCACAAGGCAAGCTCAACCCAGGCTGAGGCAGGAGTGGCCTCTCGCAGACACTGTTATTAATGAACATGTTATCAGTTACTTTGCTCCCATTCTGAAGTTTGTTACTCCTTACCTCTTGGCTCTTATTCTGCTATTTTTTTCCCCTTTACTTCTCATCACATCTTTTAATAGATCTACTTAAGATCCCTGTCCTGCCTGCCCAACTAGCTGACATTTCTGGGTGATCTGCTTCATGCATTTAGCAGATAATGCAGTTTAGTAGATTTGTTGAAACTGCATTTCACTATTTATATGTCTCTGGAAGGAAGGAGAGAGGAATTTAAATACCAAAATTGGATCGTGTTTAAAAATGTCTTTTAATGAATTACTGGAATATTGTTTGGAAGAACAAACATAATTAGAAAGAGCTTGATAACTTTTGAATTACTTTGTTGAAAATGACTCACCCCTAAGATTTAATCCCTTTGCTCATCAATGAAGCAGATCTAACAGATTATAAATGTGGACAGCAGAGGTGGCATGTGAACTATTCTGAACTATTTTAGTCAGAACAGTCCGACAGCAGAAGTGGGGGCCGCCTTATAAACCAACCATGTTTGAGAACAATAG
The DNA here is from genome assembly GCF_022682495.2 of Desmodus rotundus. Taxonomy (NCBI): domain Eukaryota; kingdom Metazoa; phylum Chordata; class Mammalia; order Chiroptera; family Phyllostomidae; genus Desmodus; species Desmodus rotundus. The sequence goes on from NC_071397.1 coordinate 28,895,042, forward strand.
ATGAATGTTTCCTTCCCTTGCATAGTTAGTGAAAGTGGATTTTTACACACGGAGTTTATTTCCATAGCACAAGCCATCTGTATAATGTAAGGCTCGGCTATCAATTCCATTTCACTGACTCACTGGACAGGAACATGCAACTCTTATTAATTTAGTTCCTTTTTTTGCTCCAAGCTAAACACTTCAGAACAAAGTAGTGGAAATGAACAAATGGAATATTCTTCTGGTATTATCCTAAAAGCAGGAAATGTAATAAAATAAACCACATCCACTTTGAAGAGATGTCAGGTCAGTGGATACTCTGCAGGCACTGAGCAGCTTTTTATTCATGGTGACTTGAGGACGTCTACTGAGAACAGTTCCAGTCTGCAGAGCACGGGGACCCCTGGTATTGGAGGGGGGTTTAGAACGTAGAGTTAAAATAGTATGGTTATAATAAAAACAAGAGAGCTTGTTAGAAGTCACAGGGTGTGAAATATGATGTGGGAAAATGACTCTACTTTATATGGAGTTGGGCAGTTTGAGGGATAGGCAACAAAAACCAACACTGTTTCTTCAAGGAGCAATCATCCTTTCTAAAAACACCAAAATATTAATATAAGCTTGTGGATCTTTCATGTTATGACGTGTATATTTCTCTAAAGTAAGTAGGCAAATAAGCAAAAACTATAGATAGCTACATCTCAGTTCCATATATATGTACATATATATACATATATATATATATGACTGTGAAATAGCCCACACAAAGATCATTTTTAGCAGAAGCAGAAAGCTCCACATGCAATTCAAGAACTCAAGATAATGTGAGTAAACAGAAAAAAATAATCTGGACCACTGTAAATCTTTTGAACACTAAAGTACAATAAAACTGTGGGAGCTCACAGAAAAGCATAACCCCCCAAATAGATTTGCTGCAAGAATATTTTAGAAAAGGAATATAAAATCTATCCTCAAAGAGATAAAAAGGGACAGGACATCTACTCAGCAATAACAGCCCAGGATAAAATAAAAACAAAATGAAATCCACAGTAGACTCACTATTATCACTGTTGGAACCAGCCAAGAACTGGTTATTATGGAAAGCTGTTGTGTGATAGAGTGGGCAGAGTGTAAAAGCTGGAGTCTGAAGATCTGAGATTAAAACTGGTTTGGTTATTTGTTCACTGAGTGATCATGAGAAAATCACTCAGCCTCTCTGAATGTAAGGTTCTTACATGTAAAATGAGGTCATTGGTATGTCCTACGTTAGTCAGAAACACCCCATTGGACAGCCTTGGGGAACACAGAGAAAATGATGCCCTGGGGTTGAATAACGCAGTATGCAGAAATTCTGCTGTGAAAAATAATATGTCATTGTACCTATTCCTAGCACATGGTCGGCACATCACACCTTTCACCTAAAGCCATTTAAAAAAGCAGGCCCCATGACAAAATACTGAACCAGCATGATAGAGGATGAAAACAAAAACTATATCCTGGTCACCAAGTAACAAATATAAATATTAAAAGTTTGCAAAAAGAGTACAAACAGAGAGAGGAGAGCATAGCTATCTAACCTACAAATGCTAGCATTTTCCAAAGAACACAGGCTGAATGGATGCTGGCATCACTAATAAAAAATGTAAATTAAGAAAAAGTTGCAAGCATAAGTTTTAGTCATTAAGCTTAAAAATAGCCATTGCTATGTTTCAGGTTTTAAAAAATAATTGGCCCTGGAGAACATTATGCTAAGTGAAATAAGCCAGTCAGAGAAAGACAAACACCATATGATCTCATTCATATGCGGAATCTAATGAACAGACTGAACTAACCAGGAATACGGGGGCAGATTCATAGATGGAGAGCAGGGTGACAGCTAGTGGTTGTGAGGACAGGTTAGCAGGTGGCGGGATTAGGCAAACAGGGAAAAGGACTCATAGACATGGAAACAGGGGTGTGATTGCTGGAGGGAGGAGGTATAAGGGGGTAAATGGTAATGGAAAAAAATACAACGAAGATTAAATTTTAAAAAAGCTAACCACTTAGCACAAAAATTAAACAATAGCTATTAAAAATAAAAATAAAATAAAAAATAATTTGCTACAAGTAAAAGTAATTTTGCAAACATATACTTTGAAAAGAGTGTTATATTAGAGAGATAGAAAGTGAAAATTCAGAGAGACAGTTTTGTCTTCTGGATCAATCAAGGTCAGAATAAAGGAGTTATATCTCAAGAAAGGAACAGATCAAGGTGTCGCTTGTGTGGAAAGTCACCAAAATGACACTCCCAGATATGCGGAGTATGTGTAAATGTATCAACCTTTTTAGAGGAGCCAAGTAGAGACAATCAATATTCTAGAACACTGGATATGAAGACATTTATGAATTTATCACTAAAAACATAACTAGTGCTGATGTAAATTAAATTTAATGGAAAAATGGGACCTATGATAATTATTCAAAAGGATAAAAAAATCCAGGACCTGGAGGTTCTAAGAAGATAATAACCTGAATGTAGAATCCTTCTTCTTAGCACCAATTTCAATCATTCTGCCTCACTTGAGTCAAATGACTGCTGGCGCCGACAGGCAACCAAATCCAAGCAAAGCCTGGGGTCAGTGGGCATCCTGACCGAGATGCCTGGGCAAGAGAAATGGTGTGAGGCTCACCTCTGGGCTGGGCTAGCACCTGGAGACCAGCTCCAGAAAGCCTCAGGCTGAGGATCATAACCAGGTTGTTATGAATCCCAGGTGGAAAGGTCAACAGCAACATGAGCAAGCATGTAGGGACAACCTCGGGCCCTGAGGAGACTACGAAGGAGCCGAAACGATGGCCTGGGTTCTCTTTGGCCTAGAGTTTGAAGGAATGCAGAGAGACCAGGAAGCAGGGGAGCTCCCTCCAGGGGTTTGGTTAGGAGACTGCCCACTTCTGCACAGTTGGACCAGGGGAGAAACAGCTTACATGCCACCACCAATGGAATTCCCACTGGGCTTGCAAAGGAAAATAATAAGGCACCATTTAGGGGCCAGAAGGAAAAATATATCAGTCGGGACAGAACACATAATAGTTAAGGGGGCACACAGGGCAACATGAATAAAACAACAGCAAGCACACTTAAAGAGTCTCCAGAGTGCACGTGAAAGGGTTTCTGGAATTATACAAAACCACATTTTTCAACTAAATAATGTAGTAAGAGAAGTGAAAGAAAGGCTAATATTTCTGATCCTTGAATTCAAGGCATGGGTAATCATTGCAAAAAATATTTCAAACCACAGTTTCAAATATGAAAAGATGGTAAGTTAATTTCCTATTGCTGCTGTAATAGATTACCACAGACCTAGTTCATGAGCTTACAGTTCTGGAGGTCACAGGCTTACAACAGGTCTTCGCGGCTGCATTCCTTCTGGAGACTGTAGGGGAGAATGTGTTTCCTTGATTTTTCCAGCTTCCAGAGTCCCCGGCACTTCTTGGCTCATGGCTTCTTCCTCCATCTGCAAAGCAAGAAGCATGGCATCTTCTCTCCTCTCTGACGTCCTGCTTCCATGATAAAAAAGAAGATCCCTATGAAAGGACCCTTGTAATTAACTTAGTTCACCAGGATAATCTTCCCTGTCAAGTTCCCTAACCTAATGTTATCTGCAAGGTAACATATTCCCAGGTTCCAGGGATTAGGACACGGACCCCTTTGACAGGAGGCATTGTTTGGTCTACCACAGAAAGAAGAATAAAAAGATAAGAGTTGAATTAAAAAGTCAGAAAATACAGCAGGTAAATCATAGTAGTTTCCAGTAGGAGACAAAAGAACACATGGAGGATAAGAAATTGTTTAAGCTTGTAATCAGAAAATAATGACCTAAACTGAAGAAATCTTGGACCTATAGATTAAACAACTTGATGAGTTCAGGCTGGATTAGTGGGGAAAGAGACATCTAGGCATATTCTGGTATAATTTTCAAGCTATTATGATGAAGAAAAAAGCCTTTAAACAAAATAGTTAAGTTATTTTGGTGAAAGAAGACCCTTTAGGACCAGACTTCTCATTCATAACACTGGTGGTGGTAGAAAGCAGTGGAATAAACCCAGACCGAGAGTCCACATATTCCCTGTCACCATTGCTGCTTAAGAAAATCCAGTGATAAACTGGGATATTTCCCCCAAAACAAACAATGCAGAACCAATGGGAAAAAGTATTGTAATCCGAGAATTCCATACCCAGCAAACAACTGTTCACCAGAAAGCCTAAAACATATTTACACATATTCAAGAATTTAGAGATCATCTCACATACCCCCAACTGAGAAAAATACTCCAGGAAAGACTTTATTCAAACTAAAAAAAAAAAAAAAAAGAAGCAAATCACACACCTCAAGGTAAATGTCTATGTGGAAGAAAGAAACAAGGGAGAATGTGGATGAGTCTGGATTGTTCTCTTAGACCTTCTGCAAAAATGTCCTTTTAATATTTCTTTTAGTATGTTATATATTGCATACATGACATTAAATCGTATGATATTATTAGTAATGTTAGTGTAATTTAAATGTAAAATGAATACCCTAAAACACAGTAGGTTTTGCAAGGGAAATTCAGTAGATATTCTAAATAATTATGATATACAACTGAAATGTTAAATTAACTTAGCAAAACCGAAGGCTTGATATATTGGAGAAAACACACATGCCCCGTGTAGCTGGGAGTGAATTAGAGAAGAAGACAGGAGAAAAGTTAAGATATTACAAGGGTTCATCTAATAAGAGAGAACTAAGTGAGGCAATACAAACATCTTCAGATACAAGTAACGTAATAGTTCATCAATTCATGGAATGGAAAAGCATAATTGAGCTTCCAAATTAAAAAATGAATAACAACTTGATTTAAACTACAAAAAATAGAGGAAAAAACAAAAAAAATGTGCAACAAATCATCAAATAAAGTAAACTGCCTTTAAAAGCAAAAAGATTAGATTTGTGTAAAAAATAAATCCAGGCAAAGTGCTGTTTATAAAAACACAGTGAAAAAGTGTAAAGGTGTATTATAAATAAAGAACAAGTAAGGAGATGCTGGTCAAAGTTGAAAGGGCCAAGCACAATTAAAGATCAGTGTGTAAAGTAAAAGACACAATTCATGAAGATGATACAATAGCCCCAAACCTATGCATGCAATTTCTATATGAAAAATGCATGGAGATGAAAGTCTTTGCGCTATCAGGGCCCTGCATTCCTTTCCACCTTCGTCAAAGGCCAACCGTCCTCCTTTGCACTCTGTTCACTTAGTTACTAGAACACATCTGCTGTTGGTATCAGAATGCATCGAGCACCTTTCCATTCCAAACCTTTTCATTTGCTGTACGCTCTGTCTGGAACGTGCTTGCTACTAGGGAAGGTTAAATGTTGTCCTCCAGGTCACATCTGCTTCTAGCCAAGTTATAGAAACAGTGACCAGATTTACCTTCCTCCTAAGACAAAACAGACAAAACACTAACAATAATTTTTAAGATACTGGACATCAGAAAATAAAGGATATTGATCTCTGAGAGCCAGAAAACAAATTCTATCTCTACAATTACACCACATCACACCTTGAGGGTTTTCAGTAGTGAAAAAAAATTAATATGAAATTAAAACCCAGTGTGTAGGTTAAATGACAGATTAGACCTGGATTAACAAAAATCAATAAAGTAAATTATGGATCTGAAGAAATTATCTATAACGAAGCCCAGAGAAACAAAGAGATTAAAAATATAAACAAAGTGATTCAAAGGCATTGGAGAATAATATAAATGATCCAAAATACCTTTTATTAGTGTTCCAGAAAGAGGAAATAAAAAGATAAAGGCTGAGTATCTCCCAAAATCTGCTCACAATACTCATCCTCATTTGGGAGACGTCCCATGAGTTGGACTGATGCCAATCCACCCTCTGATTACTCAGATCCACAACTCCTCTTTCTCACAGTCCGCACCTGATCTAACAGGAATCCTACTGGCCCTGCCTTCACAGTATATCTAGAATCTGACCACATCTTAGCGCTGTCCCTGCTGCAAACTGTGATCCAAGCCCGTGTCTCCCATCTGAGTCACTAAGTGTACTGATACAGTTTTCTCTGCTTCTACCCTCAGCCCCTAAAACCTATTCTTAATACAGCGCTACAGTGATCCTTTTAAAATAGGTCACTTCATGCCATTCCTTTGCTCAAAACCTTGAATAAATACCAAATCTTACAATGGGCCTACATGATCTTCCCTCTGTACTTCTCTACACCAGTCTCCTATTACTCCATCCCATACTTGAACCTCATTGTTGTTACTCCAACAAAATAGGAATGTTTTGGCCTGAGACTCATCCAGTTGTTTCTTCTGCCTACAATGCTTTCCCCCTACATGTGCATTTAGCCAATGCGCTATTCACATCTTCCCTTGTTAACTATTACTTCTCAGTAAGCATACTCTGCCTTATTTCCTGCTGCGATCTGACCCATCCTACTGGAAACCTTGACCTCCTTTACTATGACCTACTCTTCCCCCAGAGTACTTACCTAATATGCTACTCAGGATGCTTATTTTTTATTTTTATATCTACTCTACTCCCGCAGTATGTACGCTTCCCTGAAGGTCTTTATATTCACTCTTTCCTAATTTATCCCAAATTCCTAAAGTAGGTACTCAACATATTTGTTAAGTAAATGGAATCCACAACAAGACGCACCAGAGTGAAACTACCAAAGACATTTGAAGCAGCTAGACTAAGGCATCGATGGGCAGCTGAGTTCTCGGCAGCACAAACAGAAACAGGAAGGCAACGGAGTAACTTTTAATTCTTAACCTAGATATTTAGGCACCATGAAACTACTTTCTAAGAATGAGAGTAAAATAAAAATATCTTCAGATAAAAGAAGTTTTCACCAAAAGATATTACCTAAAATAAAATTTAAAGATATAATTTAAGATAAAGAAAACAACCCCACAACTAAGATCTGGGAAATAAAAAATAGTGAGTAAAGAAAATGGTAAAAGTATGGATAAATTAAATCACATATTGATATAAAGCAATAAATAATACAATAATAAAATAAAACAATAAAATAATGTCCAATTTGTGAAAAATATTAATATACCTTAATTGCCCAACAACATTTGAATGTCAGCTGCAAACCTGTGGGATGACCAGACGGAAGTGTCATTCTAAGACACTTCGTGTTGGTGACAGAGGTGGCAAACGGTAGCCCTGGGACAAATTTTGCTCGCCTCCTATTTTCTTTTATTTTCAGACAATAGAAATTTATTCTCTTACCGTTTTGGAGGCTCGAAATCCAAAATGGAGGGGTTGCCAGGGCTCTGCTAAACTCTGAAGGTGCTAGGGAAGAATTCTTTCTTTCCTCTGAGATCCTGGTGGTTGCCAGCGAGTCTTGGTGCTCTTGGTTTGTAGCGGCATCACTGTAGCAGCATTTCTGCCTATCTTCCCTCTGCGAGTCTCTTTGTGTCCCTCCATGGCTTTCTTATAAGGACACCAGATATTATATTTAGGGTTCGTACTAACCCAGTATGACTTCATCTTAACTGGATTGCGTCTGTAAAGACACTATTTTCAAATAAAGTCATATTCACAGATGCTGGGAGACAGGACTTCGACATATCTGAATTCAACTCACTACAGTCTGCGGCTTGTTATTCCACCCTTGGGCTCTGGGTGGCACCTCGGCATCTATCTATATCTTTATAAATAAAGTTTTGGGGTTTCTTAAAAGAAATTTTTCACGTTTATTGATTTCAGAGAGAGGGAAGGGAGAGACAAAGAAAGGGAGAGAAACATCGATGTGAGAAACATAAATTGGTTGCCCTTTATAGGCGCTCAGACTGGGGACTGGACCTGCAACCCAGGCATGTGCACCAACCAGGAATCTAACCCACAACCTTTCAGTCTGTGGGATGATGCCTGACCAACTGAGTTACAACAGCCGGGGCATAAATAAAGTTTTATTAGAACACTGCTACATCTACTTGTTTATGAGGTATCTGTGGCTACTGTCATACTATGATGGCAGAGCTGTAATGGCAAAAAGACCCCACGGCCTGTACAGCCTAAAATATTTATTATCTAGCTCTTATAGAAAAAGTTCAACAATCTCTGCTTTAAAGGAACCATAAAGATATTGGCTACCTTTACACTTTACATTCCCAGTGTATAAACTAAAATAGTAGGAATGGAGATTATAATTTCCAATGCAATAGAGCCTGAACAATTCACAAGAAGGGGTAAAAGGAGAGAAGAAAGGAAGCTAAGAAGGAAGAAAGAAAATTAACAAGAAAAAATCAAGATAAATAAAATCTTAATAAATTATGTAGGAAAACTCCATATGCTAAATACAAATGAACTTAAACTTTTTATTAGAAAAGATGTATTGACCGACAAAAAAATAAGCTAAAAATCCAGCCATATACATATTAAAAGGGACAGAGAAAGTGTAAAGTAAATGGTAACAAACATATACTAGAAAATTACCAATCAAAAGAAAGTTTACAGATACAAATTTATATTAGATGAAATAAATTTTAAAGCAAAAAAGCATTATTTTAACAATGTTAACATGTTATTTTCATACAAATTGAACTTGATACATTGTAAGCCCATCAACTAAACAGCCTAGAAAAAATACCCTAAAATTGAAAGAACTTAACTTTTAAAACTAATACTAGATAAATATTAAAATATCAATAACTTTTATAGATATAAGTATCTATAAATAGAACAGGGAAATTTTAAAGTACCATATTGAACTATAAAGCTACTCTAATAATGCAATATGCAATGAGCAGAAGTATTCTAAAATTAACCAGTTTCCAGAAATATATCTTAGTGTACACGATCATTAACATAGTAATTTTACATTATAACTCAGTGGAAAAAGGATGGATTACTTAATAAAAGGCTGTTATTTCAAATGAGTATTTCTCTCAAATAAAATGAAAAGGTGATCTTTCTCTAATGCAGTAATCCAAACTAATTTCAGGTATATTATAAAGATTGCAATGCACAGAAAATTAAGTATTATGAGAAAATCTCTATGTACAAATCAGTGTTTAGGGAATACATTAAAAAATCAAGGTCTGGAAGTTTTTACAAATTGTATCTTAGGATCCATTTCGGAAAGATGAAATGCGCTAATTGTTTGAAGAGAGCAAATTTAACTCACAAAACTGGGTACACAGGTGTTGCGGGGCTCAGTAAGCAAGAAGACACTGAGGCAACCCAGACACAGCGATTGCAGAAGGCAGCTGTGCACATGTGTGTGCCCCCGACACCTGTGTGCCAGATTGGGAGAGAAGAAATAAAGCTGTCTTTCAAAATGGAATAAAAAAACATTTGTGGAACAATTAAGTGGGTTAAAGAAGGTGGAAGAATTCAGGGTTAATATAAAGCATCAGTTGCATAGCCATGAACTAGGAGGAATTGAAATTAAACAAAAGACCACTTACAATAGCATTAAAAATATAAAATACTTAAGGATACATCATACTTAAGATGATGTGATGTGTCAGAAGATGTATAAGAATACTTATACTCTGAAAACTAGAAAACATTTCTGAGTAAAATTAAAGGCCTAAATCATTGGAGAGATAGTTCTGTGCTCATAGGTTAGAAGACTCAATGTTATTGAGTTATCAATCATCCCCAAATTAATCTACAGATTCTGTACAGTATCAGCAAAACTCCAGCAGATGTCCTTGTAGAACCTGACAAGCTGATTCTCAAATATTTATGTAAAAACAAAGGATCCTTTTAAAAAGAGGATCAAAGTAGAAAACTTACAGTATCTTGCTTCAAGACTCTTAAAATCAAGACAGTGTAATGTTGGCCTAAAGATGGACAAGTAGTTCAATAGAAAAGAATGGAGAGAACAGAAATACATCCAAGCACATAAGGACGACTGAATTTTTGCAAAGGTGCAAAGAAAGGCAAGGTAGTGGCTAAACGATAGCCGTTTCAACAAATGGTGTTGGAACAACTGATTATCCATATGCAAAATAACATAACTGAATTCATACCTTGTACCATATAGAAAAGTTAACTGGAAATGGATCATAAAATTGAACGTAAAATCTAAACTTATAAAACTTTCATAAGGAAACGTAGGGGAAATTTTCATAAAAAAATGTTTAGGCAAAGATTTCTCAGGTATGATATTTAAGACATAAAAGGACAGACCTATAAATGAGATTCCAACAAGATTAAGTAGTTCTGTTTAAAAGACAAGGATAAGAAAATGACTCACTTATGTGGTCAACTAACCTATAACAAAGGAGGCAATGATATACAACGTTCAATAAAGTCAGTCTCTTCAGTAAGTGGTGTTGGGAGAATTGGACAGATACATGCAAAAAATAAAATTGGATCTTTCTTACACCATATTAAAAAAACCCTCAAAAGACCTAAATATAAGACCTGAAACCATAAAACTCCCTATAGAAAACACAGGTAGTAAATTCTTTGGCATCACTAGTAGCAGTATATTTTTGGATATGTCTCCCTGAGCAAGGGCAATTAAAAAAAAAACTAATAGGACTACATCAAACTAAAAAGTTTTTGCACAACAAAGCAAACCCACAAAACAAAAAACAACCTACTGAATGGGAGAATATATTTGCAAATTATATATATATATCTGATAAGGGGTGCATATCCAAAATACATAAGGAACTCACACAACATCAAAATAAACAAATAATCCAATTGAAAACTGGGTCTGAACAGACATTTTTCCAAAGAGGGAGATAAAAAACAGACATATAAAAAGATTTTCGACATCACTAATCAATCACCAGGAAAATGTAAATTAAAACTACAATGAGACACCACCTCACACCTGTCAGAATGGCTATCATCAATAAATCGACAAATAACAGGTGTTGACAAGGATGCAGAGAAAAGGGAACGTCCATGGTAGGATTGTATATTTGTGCAGCCATGATGGAAAACAGTATGGAATTTCCTTAAAAAAAATTAAAATAGAGCTGCCATATGATACAGCAATTCTACTACAGGTGTTTATTTGCAGAAAACAAAATGAAATGTTATTCAGCGATAAAAAAAGAATGAAATTTTGCTTCTTGCAACATGGATGGATATAGAAGGTATTAAGCTAAGTAAAATAATTCAGACAGGAAGACAAATACTATATGATTTCACTTACATGGGGAATCTAAAAAAAAACCAAAAATGAATAAGCAAAACAAAAACAAGCCTATAGATATAGAGAACAAACTGAGAGTTGCCAAAGGGGAGAGCTGGGGAGATGGAAATTTAAAAATAAATAAATAAAAATGACACTGGGGTGAGGGAGAATGTTTGCCACTCCCATAAAGAACTTGTGTTCAGAATACATAAAGATCAAGTGACTAACAAACGTATGAAAATTTGCTCACCATCATTAGTCATTAGGGAACTTCAAATGAAAATCACCACGTAAGAGTTTAATTGGCTAAAATGAAGAAGACTGACCACACCACATTCACAAAACATGTAGAAGCAACTGGAACTCTTATGTGCTACCGCTGGGAATGAAAATGGTGCTCTTTGGAAAATAGGTTGATTGCTTCTCAAAAAGTTAAACAGACACTACCACGTGACCCTACCATTCTACTATTAGGTGTTGTTGAATAAATGGATACACATGTCCAAGACAAATGAATTCATTTACCCACACAAAGAATTATATGCAAATGTTCATAGCAGCCTTATTAGTAATATACAAAAACTGATATTGAAGGTACCACTCAGGAAATTTCCAAGATGATGAAAAGATTCAATATCTTGATTGAGGTGTTGATTACAAGATCGTGTATATTTATGAAAAGTCATTAAATTATATATTTAGATCTGTACATTTCACAGATGAAAGTTTTATTTTAAAATGACTAAAACTTTAAAATAAACAAAAATGCTTTTAAAAGAAGAAATAAATCAGAGATATGTCAGCTGATTTGTTGAGATTTATTAGACAAATGAGGAGAGGACTTCTGGTCAAGATGGGGATGTAGGCCACATATATTAGGCCACACTACCAACACAGCTTACCTCCTCACACAACCATATCAAAATTACAGTTAAACTATAGAATAACGATCACTCAAGATTGTCAGAAATTGAGTTGAATGGAAGTCTGGCAACTATGAAATTAAAGGAACCACATACATCCAGACTAGTGGGAAGGCAGAGACATGGAATGGGCTGGTCTCACATTCACATGTGGTTGATAAAACTTGGGAGGGATATCTCAGTAATGAGGAGCCTCAGCCCCATACCAGGTGCCCCAGCCCAGGGTTCCAGCGACAGGAAGATAAGTACCCATAACTTCTGCCTGTAAAAACCAGCAGGGATTGAATCAGTGGAAGAAACTTCTATAGTCCCAAGCAGTTCTTCTTAACCCCCACATGGACTTACTCAGACTCACTCCCTCTGAGCTCCAGCACCACGGTAGCAGCTTGAAAGGCACCAGTGGCACACAAGGAGGAAGTGAAGTGTCTGGCATCAAGGTGGGAGCTGGCAGACAGCTTTCTCTTAGACAGAAAGGTAGGCAGAGGCCATTTTTCTATTTCTGAATCCTCCACTCACAGAGCCTGAGCTGGCAGGCTGGTGCCATATCTGAAACTCTATCAACCTGGCTATCACTGTTTGCCCCACGCTGGAGATACCCTGAGGCTCCACTCCACTCAACTTTCAGGCCCACCCAAACTGTTAACTGTGGCTTTTCCATATGAGTGGCTGGTCTTGGTGCATGCTTCACAGCTTCCTGAATCTGCTCAAACAAGCAACAGCCAGCCTCAGCAAGCCTCCAGCCCCTGTACCTCTTGCTAAGTGGCCCCAGGCCTGGCACTAGCAGCAGCCAGCCTAGGTTCATACTTTGGCTTCACCTAGGAACCTCCAAGGCCAGCACAGTACCAGCCATCTGCAGATTGCTTCATAGTTCATGCTGGGTGACCCTGGACAGAAACACAGGTGGGTGTTGACCTTGGCCTGCACCACCCAGGAAACCGTAAAGCATGCGCACCCATTGGATGGCTATAGACCACATTGGAGCACCACCACCCGGCCTCTGCACAGCTGATCCTCCCAGGAGGTCAGAGGTTGGTGGTCACTGGTCATAGCCAGTACTTGCAGCTGACTGGCCTGGGTAAATCCCTCCCAATGACTTGCCAACAGCAACCAAGCCTCAACTACAAGAAGAGGATGTACTCAGCCCACATGAAGCGCACACCTCAAGTACCCAACTTGGGTGACGGGGAGGCTGTGCCACTGGTCCTTACAGGTCACCCAATATATTAGGCCACACTACCAAGACAGGGAGTAATATAACCACTCTACCTAATACATAGAAACAAACACAGGGAGGCTGCCAAAATAAGAAGACAAGGAAACATGGCCCAAATGAAAGAATAGAACAAAGCTCAAAAAAAAAAAAAAAAGAACTAAACAAAATGGAGATAAGCAGTCTATTAGATGCAGAGTTCGAAACACTACTTATAAGAATGCTCAAGGATCTCTGTGAGAGCCTCAACAACAAAAAGATCCACTCAGAAATGAAGGATACAGTCATTTAAATAAAGAACAATTTACAGGAAAACAGCAGAGTGGATGAAGCTGAAAATCAAATCCATGATATGGAACATAAGGAAACAAAAAACAACCAATCAGAACAAGAAGAAAAAAGAATCCCTCCAAAATGAGGAATGTATAAGCAGCCCCTGGGACAACTTCATTAGGTCCAACTTTTGCATCATAGGGGTCCCAGAAGGAGAAGAGAAAGAGTAAGAAACTGGAAATCTATTTGAACAAATAATGACAGAAAATTTCCCTAATTTGATGAAGGAAACACACATGCAAGTCCAGGAAGCACAGAGTCCCAAACAGGATGGATGCGAAGAGGCCCACTCCAAGACACATCATAATTAAAATGCCAAAGGCAAAAGATAGACAATCTCAAAAGCAGCAAGAGAAAAAAATTAGTTACCTACAGTGAGTTCCCGTAAAAGTGTCAGCTGATTTCTAAAAACCAGCTTTGCAGGCTAGAAGTGATTGGCAAGAAATATTCAAAATCATGAAAAGCAGGGACCTACAGCCAAAATTGCTCTACCCAGCAAAGCTATCATTTAGACTAAAAGGGCAGATAAAGAGCTTTCCAGACAAGAAAAAACTAAAGGAGTTCATCAGCACCAAACCATTATTATATGAAATGTTAAAGGAACTTATTCAAGAAAGAGAAGATCAAAACTATGAACAATAAAGTGGCAATAAATTCACATTTTTCAACAACTGAATCTAAACAAACTAAGCAAACAAGAAGGACAGAGACAGAATCATCGATACAGAGAGCATTTTGATGGTTGCCAAATGGGAGGGGGTGTGGAGGAATGAGTGAAGAGGTGAGGGCATTAAGAAGTACAAATAGGTACTTACAGAATAGCCATGGGGATGTAAAGTACAGTATAGGAAATGGAGTAGCCAAAGAACTTATACCCATGACCCATGAACATGAACAATGGTGTGGGGATTGCCTACACCATTGTGGGGGGTGGTATATGGAGGGAGATAAAGGGGAGAAAAATTGGGACAACTGTAATACATAATCAATAAAATAATTTTTAAAAATAAGGAAATTACAAAAACAAGATACAGAAATAGATGTATAATATTTCCTGTAAAACACAGGTTAAAAAAGATCCTATAGATTACATGTAATTATTTAAATGCAGTATAAAAATGCAATTATGCAAGCATGGAAAAATATAGGAGCATATCAGCTTATCAAATTTTTAATGTGGTAGGTCATTATATGGTTTATTGCTTAGACAGGCAGAGAAAGGCACAAAAAAGAGATGAAGGGGGAGAGAATATCCAACTGAGAAAGAGAAAGTGAGAGAGAGAGAATCAAAGAGAGAGAAAGACTCTAAGCTAGAGTTGACTGACTGTGAGTTGTATATATATATATAACCATATGTACCCATTTATATCAAGTTATATAAGGGCAGGGCTGCTGCAGTGCACAACCTTAAGGGGGAGCATTTCACATGAGTGGTTATGGAATGCAGCTGTACTTCATATGGTCACATATCTATGTTAAAATCCTATAAAAATGAAATAAAATAAGGAACTATTACTTCTATAATAAACCAATCCAGTCAATTATTAGTAGGGAGAGATTCTTAGTGACAACTATTTATTTCTTAATTAATAGTGACGTATTTAAGATTATATTTATAGAATTCTGAATTGGATCTAAATTAATATATATGAAACTTTTCTTACTCTTAGGCCTAAATCTGATCCCTACATAGAAATACAATGCAAAGTCTCCATTTTCTTTCTTTCTTTTTTTTTCCTAATTGTATTGTTATTCAAGTACAGTTCTCTGCCTTTTCCCCCCACCCCAGCCTAATCCCCAGCCCTCCCCACCTCACCCCCCACAAAGTCTCCATTTTCTTCTTACTGTAATGACCTGTTTAAGTTGAATCCAAAGCTTGAGTTCAAGTTAAAGTATATTGGACCAATAGCCACAGTTGTTTGAGAAGGTAATAAAGTGAATGATTCAGACCTTGTTCATAAAGGGCAAAAAATATTATTACATATAGATTTTACTTTTGCATAATAGGAAATAGAAAATAATCTGCTAAAAGAGCTATTACAATTAATGAAATCATTTTATGCGGCCCTTCTAGTGACTTGACCATATTTTCCTTCCATTTCTTCTCTGGTGGACACGAACAAGCAGGGAGGTCAAACTGGATGCGGGATGCAGGTACATCTGAGCGGCATGATCCCCAGTTGAGATGGCGGGTACAAGAATTGTTGTCCTTTTCCTGGCTGGTGGGGCTCAGTAATTGAGTGCTGGCCTGAGAACCAAAGGGTCGCCAGTTCGATTCCTAGTCAGGGCACATAACTGTGTTTCAGGCCAGGTACCCACTGGGGGCCATGCGAGAGGTAATCACACAGTGATGTTTCTCTCCCTCTCTCTTCTCCCCTTCCCCTCTCTCTAAAAATAAATAAATAAAATATTAGAAAAAAGAATTGTTATCCTTGATGCCTAAGATAGTTGGTGTACCAGAGGTGGCTCAGAGGCCTTGTCTTTTCCAGGACTCGGGCATGTTGGTGTTTCCCTGGTTCTCGGTGGGGCACAGGATGCAGTCAGTATGGGGCTCAATTTGTTTGCTGGCTGTCTTCGGTCTTAAGAGGGTTTGCCACATCTTAATAGCTGTGTTGAGGGGAACTGAGGGCAGAAACTACCTGGTGGCCTTAACTGCTTCCTTTCCTGTCCCTTTTGGCAGAGAATCCTTCTCTCCCAGAACCGGTAAAAATTAGTCAGTTCCTTCACCACAGACCCAGAAGAACAGGCATTCCCTGCTGACAGCAATGGAGAGTCCAGAATAATCTGGATATTGAAGGAACATGACATGAGTGAGCAAGGAAAGCAAAATACTTAAGGGGACCATGTAACCCCCAAAAGAAAGGCCAAACATGTCATGTAGAACAAAGCATTCCCTTTGAGAAAGAACAGAAGACACAAAAGAATTAAAAATTAATCTTAGGTGACATCGAAGCACAAAACTAGACTTCTGGTAAAACTATGTGTATATAATTTAATTAAATGATTTTAGTATATGTGCTGCCAACACAAACACCTTTAAAAGATTTTGATGTATTTACCACATCATTTAAACTTTCATATAGAATAATTTAACTAAAATTATATAATTATTACATAACACCTGCATAACACCTATTTTAACTATTTATTATACTATTTATTATGCATACATCTGCTGGGCCTAAATGCTGGAACATTCCCACAGTCATGATTTTTAGCCGGGGGGTGGAGGAATGTGGATGGATGGAATCAATTAGCACAATTGTATAATAAATAGTTAAATTGTATACTATTTATTGTATAATAAATAGCTAAAATTTTCAATAGACAAATACAAACAGAAAATAGTCACAACTGAGAACAGGTTTACCAGTCTGGAAAATAAAAGAGTAGCCCAAAATACAGTGCAAAAACAGAGGGCTGGAGGGAACAGAAGAAACCAGGGAAAGACTGCTCTGAACCTTGAGAAGTGTGGGAAGCTTTTCAGGGTCCATCTGGACAAATTGTCTTCTTTAGAGTTTCCTTCTGCCATTGTTTTTCTTATGATGCTGATGCTTCTGGCCCGGGAACGAAGCTTTGAGAAACGCAAAGCCAGAAAACTCTGAGCGCCAAAAAAGTACCATAAAGGCTGCTGCTTCCTCCTTGTAAATGTAACTCAGTTTTTAATAATAAAAACGTCACAAAACCCATATATAAGAAGTAGGGATGTAAAGATACTTAAAGTGAGAAAAATCACAGAAATAAATTTCATCATGAAAATAACCAATTTCACCATACCAACCAATCTTTACATTTTTCAAAAGTGAGGACACATTACAAGAAATTTGACATGAAAAACCTTTATCCAAGTTGGCAAGATTCTATCACTTCTTAAGTCAAAAGGGTAAACTTGATGCCGATAAGTGTAGGCCAGATGTATCTCCCTAAACAGCTTAAAAAATACCTTCCAAAATGTACCCGTAGTGAATTCCTGAGAACTAAAGTGTATTTTCCCCACTGACTCTGTTCACTTTTAACTGAAAATACTTTCCATTTAAAAATGTTGATTCCAAGTCTTAAGAAAAATGAAATACAAGACTGAACACTTAGGAAAAAGGTATGTTTTTGAAAAGTAGAGCTGATTAATATTTTTAGCGCTGTTTATAATAAAGCACAAGCTACACTGAACCCCAGTCACAAAGCCGTAGGACCCGAGGAACCCGAGAGAGGAGGACACAGAGGCTGCAGTGCATGTATAATTCCTGCAGGTAAACGAACCGAGCAGCACGCTTCCCTCTGCTGTGAGAGAATCTTTTCACCCCTTGTAAGTTTTTATTTTTAAAATCCTAGCACCATAAATCAAAGCCTAGCATTAATATTTCCTAATCCTTTACTTTTGACAGGGTGTTTACCTCCAGTTTTCTGTATTTAAAGGGATCCTCAACTTTAATTTATTTGTGAAAATCCCAACTTTTTTCATGCTTCATTACAAGTGAGGTGGAATAAACAACCGCAGTTGTTATTCCGGCCAAAAGAATAAAATGGAATGAAATAAATCAGAAGTTCCCATTACTAGCTTGTCGGGTACGATCATGAGTTGAAACAGAGGTAGATACATACGCTCCACAAGCTGGGTTCTGAATGCCTGTCGATTGCTGGAAAACACCATTAAAGATCAAGTGCCTCACAGTCAGATAAAAAACAAGTTTTGGGAGCAGAGCTCGCAAATTATTTATGAAGAAGATCCTGGAAGATTTTGGAAGCAATGCCTATAACCACCAAGCAAAGGTGGACCGGAGCCTTGGCCACTGGGGCTGTTGATATTACTGGCTTCACACGCTCTTGTCATTTTGAGTCAGACAATATCTGCTTTTCCGAGAGCTCGTGAGTAAGCCCATTTATAAAATGTGACTTTCTCAAAGGCGTGAAAGAATTCTGTCTTGCGGGTAGTATTTGTCTTTGTAATCTCAGCACCGCCTGGAGTCTGGCACACAGTACAATTTCACAACATGTTTCTGATTGAAAGAGCTTTGCATTTGGTAAGTCACCATGACTCCTTGTAATAATTGCCGCTCTCAGGCAATGCTGCTGTAAAGGCAAAGAGAGATTTATCTTGAAATGTTAACGTGGCCACAGCTTGATTGCCTCCTCAGTATCTGTTAATTGAAGGTTGAACAAGAGACTGCCTAAGTAAGGTCCCTACACACTCAAAAATTATATAACTCTTGAGACAATTGGAAAGTTTCTTTTCACAGAAAACATCTGCTGTGCCTAAATGCTGAAACATTCCCACAGTCATGATTTTTAGCCAGGGGGTGGAGGAATGTGGATGGATGGAATCAATTAGCAACCCATTATTCCAACTACTAAGGCAGAGAGATGGCTGGGTACATTTAGTTGTTGCAGAAACACTAGTGTGTAAAATAATAGCAACCACTTTTTACTGAATGCCTACTAAAAGCCAGGTGTCATACTAGGCACTTTACATACACTACTGCTAATTCTCACAGCAAGCTGCCCAGATCACAGAGTTAATAAGCAGCCGAGCAGAATGAAGCCCAGGGTCTGCCAGCCTCCCGAATCCATGCTTGCAGGCTGGTGGTGGACCACTCTGGGCGCTGATCCAGCAAAGCCAAGGTGCACAGGGGGGTCAAGCGAGGCTGCTGAACAGCAGCTAACAACCAGTGGGGATAAGATTCTGAGAATGGGTGGTAAATGAGAAAGACGGAGGCTGATCTGGGGGTCTCAGCAAAAACCAGGTCTGAGGAGAATGACAAGGTACAGGTACTCGTTCTCCTTAATAAAAATCAGTCAAGTCCCTGGAGCAGTTTGTAAATGGCTATGCAGAACTGGAAAGCCCCTCCGTGGTGCTCCCAAGTCTGTAACTGGGGCATCTCCATGGCCCCACCTTCCCTTTTATGGGGTCTCTGGGAAATTTCTATAGGTTCTATTTCTCTTTAATGATTATAAGGGCACTTCATCTTACAAACATATTATATTTCTACCTCTATTTCAAAAGGACAGTCAGAACAGACAGTGCACCTTTGAAGTTACTGTGATTTTTACTTTTTTGTACTGAGAGCAAACCCAGTTTTTTGTTTCATTTTTGATTACTTCATCCACAAATTTATGGTAGGGGGCAAATTCATATCTAGGTTTAAAATGTATTGAGCTGTTTAAATGCATTTTTCAATATTGTTTTCCTATATTAGAGAAACCATGGCCCTTTTACATATGAACAACCTGTATCAAAGCAAAAGTTTGTAATTGCTACAAAAACACTCAGGAGAGAGAGAGGGGGAGTAGGCTGTGACTAGGAACAGTGAGAAATCACTTTTACTGAGTAGGAGAGTAGTCATGCTGGGAAATGTAGAGCCCTCATAGCTGAAATTTCTTCTTTTTCTGCCAAACCAAAGGAAGAGAAAAATAGGTTTGAAAGCGAGAAGCACAAAATCCTCTGAGGAAATTGCATCAACAACTAGACAGGGAGAGGGTGAGATAACAGGCAGCTACCATGTGGAGACAGGCTCGGGGGTCATTAATCTTCAATAGTCGGCACCTGTATTTCTTCCACTGAAAACTGACACCTGAAATAGCAAAGATAAAAAAAAAAAGAGGTTCAGTTTTGAAAGCATTAAGAGAAGCAGGAAAGGATTGAGACCGAAAGGGTTAAAGGTAACAGAAAATTAATCCACTATAGTTTGGTATGTACATGCCTTTACATTTTGCCATACTTATCTGCCCTGATCATAATAGAGTATGTAACTTGAATTCCAACTTTTAGAAAAAAAATATCATTGAATGAAAAACCTCTCTGACATATGAAAAGATGCTCAGCATCACTAGCCATCAGAGAGATGCAAATTAAAACCACAATGAGGTACCATCTCACACCAGTCAGAGTGGCCAACATAAACAAATCCACAAACAAATGTTGGAGAGGATGCGGAGAAAAGGGAACCCTAGTGCACTGTTGGTGGGAATGCAGACTGGTGAGGCCACTGTGGAAAACACTATGGAATTTCCTCAGAAAACTAAAAATGGAACTGCCCTTTGACCCAGCAATTCCGCTGCTGGGATTATACCCTAAGAACCCTGAAACACCAATCCAAAAGAACCTGTGCACCCCAATGTTCATAGCAGCACAATTTACAATAGCCAAGTACTGGAAGCAACCTAAGTGCCCATCAGCAAACTAGTGGATCCAAAAACTATGGTATATTTACACAATGGAATTCTACGCAGCAGAGAGAAAGAAGGAGCTTATTATACCCTTTGCAACAGCATGGATGGAATTGGAGAGCATTATGCTAAGTGAAATAAGCCAGGTGGTGAGGGACAAATACCATATGATCTCACCTTTAACTGGAACATAGTCAATAGAAGAAAAAAGCAAACAAAATATAACCAGAGACATTGAAGTTAAGAACAATCTAACAATGGGCAGCGGAGAGTGGGGAGGGGACAGTGGGAAGAGGGGATTACAGGAACTAGTATAAAGGACACATGGACAAAATCAAGGGGGAGGGTGGAGGTGGGGGATGGAGGGGGATTCGGCTGGGGTGGGGTGGAGGGATAGGGAGAAAAGGCACACAACTGTAATTGAATAACAATAAAAAATTAAAAAAAAAAAAGAAAAACCTCTCTGGACAGAGGCTATGCTTTATATATCTATGTAACTCTCCAGTTCTGTTTCCAGGCAGCCCACAGGGAATCTTACTAAATGAATAGGGAAAGAAATCCATTTGGACTCTAGGGACAGAACCTAGGCCCCAGGGCCAAACTCAAAAGCCTTCTTGCAGCATGGATTTGCAAATGTGTGATGCTACTGGGCTGGAAGTGTGGCCAACTGGAGAACCTATGTCCCTCCCCAAAGCACTAAAATTCATTTTAGGTTTAAAGCCCTGTGCCTTCTGAAAGCTGTAGGTGTGCACAGAGGTCCCTGGTAATACCGCCTTAATGGCTGCTATGTTCTAGGTGTTATAAACCCTTTCAATAACCCAACAGGGGAGCTAATGTGCACCCACTTTACAGATGAAGAAATAGGCTTGCAGAAGCAAAATAACTTGCCTAAATTCACACCCCTACCAAATAACTCGGATTGGATTTTGACCCACGTCCATCTTCTCTTCCCACTTCTACCACACCGCTGACAGAAGCAAGCTTGTTGGAAGTGTGAGTGTAAGAAACAGAAGCTTACCTAATAAACTGCAAAGTCCAGCCTCTAAAGTGACAGCAAATGTTTCATTTAATTTCACCTTGTTTTTCTACCCAACAATGATGGTATGTGCACACTTTTTTTATTCACTCCTAAAGAAAAATAAGTTTTACAAATGTTATTTTTTGAATTGACAACGTTCCCATGAGGAACTGAAGGGAACTTCTTCTCTCTGCACATTTAAGCAAACAGAAAAACAGAAACCTAAAACATAAAGATTATACTGTTGTCTCCTCAAAGCGACCCAGCAAGAGAGCAACGTGAAGAAGGTGGAACACAGAGGCTTATGCGTCGTAATCAGTGTTCTAACTACAACTCACTGCTTCTATGCCTGAAACAATGGGGATTTTACTCTTGGATTTCACTTATTGGAGTTTTGAAATACAATCAGAAGAAAATAAGATCTACACAGAAAAAAAAAATGGAGATATTAACAGTGATAATTTACAAAAGTTTTTTTTTTAAGTCTCAAAAATATTTACTCTCTGGGGCTTCCTACACTCAGCTCTCATAATACAATTAAATGCTTGTTTTGAATCTCTTAGGTACTTAACCTAGACCTTGAAGTACAGAAATATTTCTTGAATATTAAATGTTTGGAGCTCTGATGATTAAAGAGCACTATGAAATAAAGGAACATATCTTAGAAATAACAATAACGACAAATAAATATTTAGAGTTTGCCAACTAAGAGGCATTATACTGAGAACTTTATACTTATTTAATGCCTCCAGTAATCCCATGAAGGGGATAGTATTATTATCACAACTTTACAAATGGGGCAACTATGGCACAGCGAGAAAAATCACCACACTCACAATTTTCAACCCAGGAGTCACAGTTATAATTCTTTTTGACCAAAAGAGAGAAACAGGGTACAGATATTGTAAGTGGAAGTTATCTTTAGAGATCATTTTGTCCATTATCTCTCCAACTTACTCCATAGGAGAAGATACGGGACAAGCAAATCCCTGGTCAAATAAACTCAGAGATCACTGTATGTTCTACTCATTAGCTCTCTCGGTCAGTCACAACTTCTGGATTCTTTTACCAGTATGTATCATTTTAAAACTCAAAATAAAAGTTAAGTTTGATCATTAAAAAACTCTGAAACAACATGCCTAAAAACTTTTGAAAAAAAGGTTTTTCATATTGGTTAAAAGTCTCCCTTTTATAATTTCACATTTTTTAATGTCATTAGCTAAGCTTCGTTTAGCAAAACTACCTTAAGCAAAATGATTAATAGAGTAATTCAGGGGTTGGCAAACTACAGGCCAAATCCATACAAAGAATGTCTTTTAATTGCTTAAGGGGTGTAAAAAGAGATTTAAAAAAGAACGCATGACAGTCTTTTATGTGGTTCTGTAAAGCCTAAAATATTTGCTATCTGGCCCTTTGCAGAAAAAGTTTGTCAACCCCTGAAATAAACACTGGAATGGCAAATACAACGTAAGGTTTTACTTACACAACATAAATAGGAGATTGTTTTCTCCATTCCACTAATGGAGTAACTAATTTACAGAACAATTAAGAACAATTAAATGGCAGTCAAATC
This sequence comes from Desmodus rotundus, assembly GCF_022682495.2. Classification (NCBI taxonomy): domain Eukaryota; kingdom Metazoa; phylum Chordata; class Mammalia; order Chiroptera; family Phyllostomidae; genus Desmodus; species Desmodus rotundus. The sequence goes on from NC_071397.1 coordinate 28,918,408, forward strand.
AAAACATTTACTGGTGGTGTAACTAAGTGTACTTAGCTTTGGCAGGTGAAAATACCATTTTGTGAACTCAAGAATACAGGAAATAGAATTTATTTCTATAACAATTTAATTTCTATTGCTCATTCTACTTGGGAACTGAAAGTTAAAGTCAGTTTGGGGTTTCCTTCTTCTTCCTAGCACTGAGTCCAATTTGGGGGGTAGATTTGGTTACAGAGTCCTGCATGTTGGTACTGCTGAGGCAGGCCCTCGCCTCTCTGCTCCTGGGTTACCGGTCCCTTTCCCTCTTACGCAGCCCTGAGTCCCACTCGTGCAGCCTCTTCAGGACTCTCCCCACCATTGCTTCCTTGCTGAGGTCTAAGGCCCTCATGGACTCACTGAACAGAGCCTGTTTCTTTATGCTTGAACAATGTATTGCCTGCAACTGCTTTAACATTTGCTTCCTCAAGTCTTACTCTACCTTAAGCTTAAACACATATCATTCTTAGCTTCACTGCATTCTGTACTACCTCTTTATAGTGTGTGTTACATTATAATTTATTATTTTTTGAATTTATTTGCTCCATAGTTTTTCTAAATACTTTTTGAGAATAGGCACCATTTTGTTTTTTCATTTATGTGTCTCCAGTTCATAGCAGTTTCTGATACATATTACATACTCAAATATTGGTTCACGTTAATGGATCACTAAATCTCTCCCTGAGATAAAGCTTTTCAGACTTAAAGTTCTGTCAGCCAACATTTGAGTTAGTGTACACATCCGGGATTAACTTAAATTTCCTTATGCTTTTACTGGGCAGACTTGTCTTCTCATATCAATTAAGATTTTAGGTATGTATATAAATATTTGCACATACAAACCTGAGGTCTTTAAAAAGCTCCAGAGAAACATAGCAGAATGTAGAACCAGAACTGACAAGGACATCAGATATTAACACGTTTGACGGAACTTTTCAGTCCTAGAAAATCAGTAGCTGCTACCTAATGCCTGGAATGTGTAGGAGCTTGGATGCTTGCTGAATGGAATTAATAAAGTCAATTCACTTTGAGACCTCTCAAAACCAACCAGATTTCTCCTGGAGATCCTGAATTCTGCCTCCATGAATACACATTCCTATTTAAATTTTAGCAGACATTTGTTCCTTGTTAACATTCTTTTTACAAGATTTCACAATGTAACTTCCTTCTAAATTTTAGTGTCAGAAAAAAATTATCTCTAAGCAACTTGAATGCTTTCATCAAAAGTAAAAACTTTATTATCTATCATAGTCTCCTTTTTGTCTCAGCTGCCAGGAAATTCAGACATATTTACATATAATTGCAATGACTACATTATCTTCTGATAAAAGTTCTCCTTTAAATAATATCTGATCTTTTTATCTTTAATGTCTTTGTTACATTTTGATGTATTACCATTTCTAAGCTCATCCATTTTAAATGTCTACTGACTTCCTATAATAAAAGAATTTTGCTTGCTTGACAGTTCCCCTTACTCCCATTTTTCTCCCCATATCCTGACATTGTTATATTACTATTTTTGATGCTGTTAGTTTTACTTTCATAACTTTATTTTTTAATCCTTACCCAAGAATATGTTTTTATAGATTTTAGAGTGGAGAAACATCTATGTAACGATAGGTTGCTTCCTGCGTGTGCCCCCACCAGGATCGAACACACAACCTAGGTATGTGTCCTGATGAGGAATCCAATCCGCAACCTTGTGCCGTAGGGAATGACGCTCCAACCAACTGAGCCATCCGGCCAGCGCTACCTTCATAACTTCAATATGCTCATACCTTTCTTCTTGATTTCTCTTCTCCTGACTCCCTCACCTGTCACATACGGTGAGGATATTAATACCCTTTTCCCCTTGTCTTCTTCCACTCCTCCTTCAATCACTCAATTTGTATCCCATCTTTTTACTTTGTCAAAGTTGATATTTACATTCAGTGCTATAATCAACGTCTACTGTGCTCTATGGATTAATTCTAAGATAGTATTTGACTATAACTATGTACATACCATTAACTGAAGAACTCAGCAGTACACCCTGAAGATATTCTTATATTCTTTTCTTGCATTGCTTGTTTTTTTTCTGGAGCGGTTTGTCTTTTTTTTTTTTTTGATGCAATATGCATTTTCACTTCCTTTGGTACAGTGGCACTACGATAGAAGTCAGTTGCAGGGTCCTCCTTTGCCAGTGCCTTACTGCACAGCTTAAGAAATCAGTCACTGTTTGAAGTCTGCACAAAACACGAGGGCCTTGACCTTTCAGAAAGCCATAACTCTAAATGATTACTAAATGATCACTAAATTTGGCATTTTCAGAGGACTTCAAAGGAAATATGCTCTTCATTAGTGGAAGTCACACCACCTAAATCAGCTTCATGAAAACAAAAAGTTAAAGCCATTCCATATGACCATGATGAGAAAACAAGAATGAAAATAAACTTCTAAATAGGAGGAAGTAAATGTTTACATCTAAGAAGAAAAAATGTATTTAAAAAATGTAAGTAGCAAAATAAAAACCTAAGAGGTTGGTATAGGAGACCATTCCGTGTGGCATGGGAAATGCAGTCCAGCTCTCACTCAGAAAGGCCAGTGGAAAGCGAGGTCCAGCACATAGGACCCACGCCCACGGATAGGCTCTCCTGTGGGGTATCAGGCCTGCATTGTACCTAGGCCACTTTGAGACTTGCTTTTTGCTAAAACTCCCTCACCCTGAATTGAGGCAGCAAATGTTTACTGCGTATCTTTAACTTCCTAAAATCTATGCTAAACCTCCCAAGGTCAAGTGTAACCAGTTCAACCACTTTTCCCTTCACATTTGTAAATATCCTTCCTTTTTGATGTAATTAGCAACATTCTCTCCTTTGTTGTCTGTAAAAGGTAGCCAGGAAAAGCGAACCTGCATAGTAAATGAGGACCATCCTCAATGTAATGTGTCCAGAAAAGCAATAAAAGCCTGTCCAGGCAAGGGACCGGGCAGGCCCTCTCTTTCACTGAGTGAGCAGCCGTGTCATCCCTTTTCCTCCACAGGATTTCTGTAGTCCGTGTGAATTTGTCTTGTCTCAACCATAACGCCGCAGACACTGCGGGCTGGTGTCCGCATCAGGTTGGTCTAACAAAAACCAACAAACCCCAACACAAACCATTCCTAGAAGTAATGAAATGTACATGTAGTATTCAAGACAAATATGGTAACACTTCTAAACTTCTAGGGAGCAAAGTAAACATTAAAACAGACTAAATATGCATTCCCTTTCATCTAAATGCAGTTCATATAGGCTTAAACCAAGTATTCAGGCTTAAAGCTTCTAGCTAGCAAGTTCACCTGTCAACTGTGGGCCTGGTGCCCAGCTACTCTAAGCACCAGACCCAAGGTGAAAAAACAGATGTGTTCAAGGACTTACAGGCACGGAAGGAGGCAAGAAAGCAAGCAATAAACCACAATACTGTACAGGATGCTCTATGACTAGGGTAAACTACCTAACTTTGCCTGGGAGACTTACAGGCATGGTATCTGAGGGGATAATGCTAAGGTTGAGATATGAAAACTAAGGATTTTCTTAGGACACAAGAGGAAGGGCAGAACATCAGAGGCAGAAGGAATAGTTCAACAGAATGGGGATGCGAGAAATCAGAGCTATTTGGATAACAGTGACACATTCATTAGTTTGGCTCATGTAAGTGTGAGGACGGCAGACAAAGCTGGCTGATCAGGTAAAAAACACACCAGAAAGACCTTATACATGACGTGATGGCTTACAGGTTGCATTCTAAACTGAAGGCTTCTCACTACAAAGGAACAAAATACTCTGATTTGTACTTTTATCACTGAGGAAAGAGTGAAAGGAGTTGGGACCTGGCAGAAAGTCCAGTGGTTAAGTTTAAGAACCAACGTTTTGAGAGCTGCTGTAACAAAATCCCACCAACTGGAAGGCTTAAACAACAGAATTTTGTTTTCTTGTAGTTCTGGAGGCGAGAAGTCCATCATCAAGTTGCCGGCAGGGCTGGGTTCTCCAGAGGGCTTTCTCCTTAGCTGGCAGACAGCCTCTTTCCTCTCCACAGTTCTCTTCTCTATGCGCACACATCCCTGGTGTCTCTTCCTGTTCATAGACTGGCACCAGTTATGTTGGATTAGGGCCCCACCTAATGGCCTAATTTTACCTGAATTACCTCTTTATAGGCCCTATCTCCAATATAGTAATATTCTCAGGTGCAGGGTAGCACTTAAACATAAGAATTCTGGGGGGACACAATTCAGTCTGTAACACAATGAGTGGCAGTAAGAATGGAGAAGAGGGGACAAATGGAAGGACAGTTAAGAAGTAGAAACCAACATGACTTGATTGGTTGATGAGTCAAGTATGCACAGGACATAAGGAGATCTGGATTTTTTTTTTTAGGCAATGTGGTATGTGCTGGTACTATTTGTCAAAAAAAAATAAAGAACACAGGAGGAGGCCTGGTATGCTTAGGAAAATTAAAAGCTCAATTTTCATCGTTGATATTGAAGTAGTAATTTCTAGTTAACAGGAAAAGTAAAATGGAAACCACGGGTATAAGAGATTGTCCAGAAAGAAAATGTAAAATAAGAGTAGCAGGGAATGTGATCTTGGTGAATAACATTGGAAGAAGCCAAACCTGAAGTCTGTGCGGGTATATCTAGAGAGACAAAATATCAGAATAGAGCAATGTGCCACATACATTAAGGGAGAGAATTAAGTGGGAGATGGTTGCTAACTCCTAAGTCTTTTACAGAAACTTAATGGTATTTTATTTCAAAGAATATAATATGTGCTTTTCATGAGTTCTAATTTGCTTAAGTTAGTAAACTCAGCTATCATTTGTGATGATTTCTCCCAATTTAGAATGTATTCAAAATTCTTTAACGATAATATATACCTTTCCTTATACTTTTGCAAATCCTAAATCCTTAGAATAAAAAAGATCTTTAAAGCAAAATTATGCCACCATATCTTAAACTCATCAGTAAACTGATTGTTTTCCAGGATTAGTTATTCTTGACACTACTCCCATTTATGTTGGAATACAAATTTTGAGGTTACCTGTAACAATGTATATGCCTTATATACTGTAGAGGTGGTAAGAAAATATCTAATAAATTAATAGCTAAACAAAAACAATATTACACATCTTGGAATGTCATGGTCTCAGAGAACCAAGTAGCTTGAAATCTGTTCATAAAATCTATTTGCATGACACTAATGTTTTAATGTGGAAAAATAGAAAACAAGATGCATAGGAGAGAAACATTTATTTATCAGGTATATTGTGAATATTATTTTTAGACAATCAGGTATGGACACTTTAAAATTCCACATTACTCAGAGATCCAAAGGCACAGACACAAGTGATTTATTGTTTTTAAAAAGTGACAAAGGGAAGATTAATTCTGGGAGATTTTTAATCAATTTAACACTATTATATACTAGAGAAAAAAATTCCACAAACATTCGCTCACAAAGCTGGTAGTTTTATATTTACACAGTGTTTTACAGCAATTTTAAATGTTTATCTATAATACAATAATGTTACTTCAGAAAACATAAAAAATATAGTTTTTTTAATAGCCATGCTCCCATTTTTTGATGAAAGCTATTCAGTTCATCCTAATGTAGTTTAACACTTTAAAAATGCATGAGATATTGCAGTCAGCTTTATAAACCTCTGAGACAGAGGCTTTCAGGCAGAACAGGCAGAGGGCTCATCATCACTTATGTCTGAATCATCTTCATCAACTCCTTCAATCACTGATTTCTTCCCTTTACAACAGGATACAATTAACCCGATCAAGAAGACCTGTAAATTTAAATAAACTGTAAGTTATTTCCCAAATGTGAAGTCACTCAGAAAATACTGGTTTTAAAATCCAATGGCATTACTATGACACAAACAAGCTAAGGGTCAAATAATGCCTGGGATACCCATACTTACCCCGAGAAAGGCCCAGTTACCAAAATAGTATGCAGCGCTAAAGAACCAGAACTTGTGAAGGAATAGGTAGGTCCGGGTAACAGTACACTGATCTGTAAAAGCAAATAAAAAACTATTGTGAAATAATTTCTCTTCTGAAATGGACTATTAAAACTGTATCTGAGAAGTTATTAAAACTAATAACCAAGGTCAAACAGTAAGTATTGGAGACGGGACTGAAATCTAGGTCTATGCCCAAAGCCCCTCATTTGATCCCCTATTATAGTTTAAATTACCAACTAATGCGGCATAGTTTTTAAAACCAATGCCACCAATGTAATCCTGGCTCTTACGTATAAAAAAATTATACTGGCTAGTTCCATTTATTTAAAATAGAAACAGCATTTTAACCAGGAGTGTCAGACATGTTCTAAAACAAAACAGATAAAGTTTCCCTAATGAACATGAAAAGACAAAGAATATCAGACGTGGTTAGTAGTAAGATGCACTTTTGTAAGCATCCAATTTTTAGAACAGCTCAAACTTGAAAGGTTCTTTGAGCTTTTCTTTTTTCTCCTAAAAAATACAAAAATCATTACATACGGAACTTTAAGTAGCATTATATCTTGAATTAAAAATAAATCATATACTTTTGTCTTTCCAAAAAAAAAGGTACCTCTTAAGGGAAAAGTGGCAGACTGGGTATTTGATATTTGTGTCAGATGCCATACTGGTTTTATCTGAATACTTTGTTTCTACCAGGTTACAAAGTCCTCTATGGATCTTGACATATATCTAGCAAATGATGTCTAAGAAAATACTTGTCTAGTAAACCATTCATAAAGGTCTGGGTGGCACAATATAATGTAACTGATTTGAAATTATATATGCTGCATTGAATATAGGATTCCAACCTCACAAATTTCAAAGGGCCTTTATTCATTACAGAAGAAAATCCTTGCCCCGGCTGGTGTGGCTCAGTGGACTGTCAGCTTGTGAACCGAAAAGTCGGGGGTTCGATTCCTGGTCAGGGCATGTGCCTGGGTTACGAGCTAGGTCCCCCATTGGGGATGTGTGAGAGGTAGTTGATCTATGTTTCTCTCACACATCGTCGATGTTTCTCTCCCTCTTTCTCCCTCCCTTCCCCTCTCTCTAAAAATAAATAAAGTCTTTTTTAAAAAAGGGAAAAAAAGAAGAAAATCCTTTACAAAACAATTTCTATTCAGTCTATTAATTACAGAGGAGATTATGATTTCTGCATATTTTTATCCAAAATGTACAGTGGCAAAATATTTTACATGCAATTAGGAGACCAATATCACACCCTATTACTAAGAAAATGCACTGTTGATTTCTAATTTTATGAACTCTCTTCTTAGCTTCAATCAATAAATACTATCTATTTTCTCCTAAAACACAAAATTGAACTGGGAATTTTACAGTCCAGTTCATTACACAAAGGATCTAATACACTTTATTTTTTGGCTGTCACATGGTTTTCTGAAAGTAGCTTTTAGATTATATTCTATCAAAATACAAGACCTGTTATGTAAAGCTTTAGATATTATGGAAATATTTAGATACTCTAAGTCTTACCTATTCTAACTCCTCCCACTGTACTTCAACAATTACTGCTAGTGCTCAATACCAAACTGTACAAAGCAGTTTAATAGAGAAGCAACTTCTTTTCATATGCAAGGACCATGGATCTAATGCTGAGCTATTGATCCCTCAAGGGCCTCCTTCATATTCTTTGCTCTCTCAACAAAAAAGTCTAGAATGAATATTCAAAGCTCCCTAAGGAAAACCAAAAGGGCTTGATGTAGCTAGCAGTGGCTGAACGAACGTTTCCCTCCTCTCCTACAGTGAATAGCACCCAAGACTACACTGGGAGCTCAGTCTAGCAGAAGAGCTCCTAGACAGGATGCTCGTTAGTCATTTATCCTGCTCCCACCACATGTTATCCTCACCTCTATTACAGAACTTGCTTCATAGTAGTATGTCACTTCTAATAAGCACTTTTTCAATAGATAAGCCTGTGTGTTCCAAAGAACCTATCAGAGTGCCTGACCTTCAGTGATTATTGAAGCAAACCAAATTTCTAAAGAACTGACAGTGACCTGAGAGGAAGGGCAGGGGGTAATGGGGGAAAGAAGGGGAGGGGTCATATCAAAGAACATGTCCCCCATGAACAAGGACAACGGGGGATGGGTGAGAGGACTGAATGTGGCAGGTGGGTGTGGGTAGGGCAGGGGAGAGTAATGGGGAAGTAATGGGGACAACTGTAATTGAACAATAAAAAATTCAAAAAAAAATGAAAAAGAAATAAAAAGGGGTATTTTATTTAAAAATATTGCTAAATAACATATTCTCCAGTTCTTTTGACTAAAATCTGACAAGATTCCATGGGTGTCAGAACAAGACATTTGCATATGTTTCAAAAGTGAAAGTATAAATTGTCCAGCATAGTGAAGTCTTTGAAGAGCTCGGACTGTGACAGACTTACTGTCAAATACCATTTGGCTACTTCTCCACCCTGTGAGTGGGCACCAGAGTTCCTTACAGGGTCATTCTAAAGAACAAACGAGGCACAGCTGTCCTTTGGTAAACACAGAGGATTGGTTTCAGGACCCCTGCAGATGCCAAAATCTGAGATGCTCAAACCCCTGATATAAAATGGCACAGTACTGCACGTAACCTGAATTCGCACATAGGCCACAGCAGGGTAGCCCATGTGCAAACACAGGCTACGCCTCTCTTCACTCACGTGGGTTCTGCATAGCGCTCAGCACAGGGCAAATTCAGGTTTTGATTTCAGAACTTTGTGATAATTTTAAAAAATATTTTCAATCTATAGATAGTTGAATCCATGGATATGAAAACACAAATAAGACCAACTATATATCAAAATCCTCATGCAAAGTGACAGTTAAGATTAATTATCTTCTTTATTGCTTTCAAGGATAACTAACCCATGTTAAGGGACACCATTCTCAAGAGATGCTAAAAATAGGGGCTCAGATAAAAAATTTCTTTCTAGTGATAAGATGGTTATACAAAATAAAAATTTTAAGAGCCTAGAAAGTGCATCTCGAGGACATGAATAAAATCAGACTTTTGGATCATGCTACTACTACACTTCTTCCACTTCTTCTCACTTATCATCAAACTAGATACGTAACAGAAAGTGCAAATAACCCATTACTTTCAGGTATTAGCAGCTTTATAAATATACCTAATAAATTTTATATTATATAGTTCCTTTTTCCTTTTAGACTACTAGTATGTCACTGTTAATGTATTCTGACTGCTACTGAGACAGCTTTAGTTATTAAGTATGATAAAGACACCTTCTATTTAAAATATATTTTTGAAAACAGCATTTAGTGTTGATTTAAGCTACAATTAAGTCATCATGTTATATCTTCACTTGAAATCAACTTAGAATTAGACTATATCTGTGCTTTATTTATACAATCAATCCTTATATTACATATGCATATAGAGAGGCACTTGAGAAAACCCATGTGCCAAAGCAAATATACATTAAAGCAAATATTTTGTTTGACGAGTGACAAACTGGCAGGAGGGACTGGACCATTTAGAATGGCACTTTGTTTCTCATGCTTGTCCATGATTACACAAACTCTGGTTTCTGATCAGGGTCTTGCAGCTATTGAATATTTATAATACACATAGAAATCTTAACTGTATACTGGCTGAGGAATTTGGACAATATTGTGAGATGATTAGAAGTTATTTATCAAACTGTTTTAAGAAAGCGAATTAATTACATGAGTGGAATGCAGATTGACAGTGAGAACTGAGTGTAAGAGGTTCGCCAAGTCAGGAGACAACCCAAGTGAGAACACGAGCTGTCAGAACAGAGAGGAAGGCTGGGGCTGAGAGCTGTTTGGAAGTGAAACCCCGGCGAGTCATAGGTTTTGCTGTCAAGTGAATCTATAGCATACGAAATACACACACATAAAAAGATTTGAGAAACTAGCAACATACATCCAAATAAAAAAAGGGAGGGCAAATAAAAAATTAAAATACTTAATAAAAATCAAAGTTGTATATTTACCTTAAAATTTAAAAAATGGCATACAGTTAAATCAATATTTTGTTAAATCTCACTGCAGAAGCTGGGTAAAAAGAAGATTGGTGAACATCAAAAATCACAGAAATTCTAAAAGAAATAGTTTTATTATATTGGTAAAAATGAAAAATGTGTCTTTTATTTTACAGAAAAAACCAAATGGATTTTTTGGCCACCCAATATGAATATAGAAACTGTATCAGGTCAATAAAGATAGCACTTGCCAGATTTTTTTGCACTAAAGAATGAATTTTATAGTGATTATTTTTAAGAGCTAGCACAGTTTGTGTTTGGCTCTGAAAGTTAAATTTAAGGTGTTTCTTAAGTGCTAAAATATGTGTTGCTTCTTTAAGAAAAGATACTCCTAATTACATCTGTATTGTAATTGGCCATCGAAAACTTATCGAAGGGAGTTAAAAAGGCAGGCACCAGCACATCACCTACAGGAACAAGCACAGACTGTACCAGTGAACTCTAAATTAATAAGACTTATTATTTATTAGTCTAATTGTCCTAGGCCAGTCAAATATCAAACAATTATTTTCTGTTACTTTATCTTTTTTATAAAATGACAGTAGTTTAAGGGGTTCAGTAGAAAATATTAAAGTTAGACACAGAAAATCGACATTTCATTCTTGGGTCTGCCACTTATATACGATGAGATTCTGGGTGAGTCATTTAACTTCTAAGTATTGGTGTTTTTATAAGTGACATTGAGATAATATCTGCTTGTGGTAGATAGTAACAGAATAGACTGATCTAGAATTAAATTTGGAGAGAAATCTACATTAAAAAAAAAAAAAACAACGAAAGGTGGATGTTTTTAAGAGTTAGCAACCTTAAGCAAGAATCTACAAATACGAGTAAGTGGCTGAGAAGTTTCACGAAATTACCTAGGTTGGCTTTGGAAAATCCAGAAAACTTGGAAACTTACACCTAATTTGCTCTATTGTCTTAGTTGAACTTTTGGCAAAGCGATCAAAATGTCACCTAGCAAAGAACTGCAATTCCAAGTAACTTCCTATATCTCAAGGAAAAAGCAGGAGAAATGGTTCTCTGATCAATACTCAGTTTTGTGGTCTGCATGGCACCCTCACCTGACAGTGGACACATCAGGCTGTCGCAGCTGGTGGTTCCAGCCAGTATCAATGAGGCCCTTTTTCTGACTACATCCCACCTGGAAACTACAGGACAATAAATTTGGCTTTCCATACATATGCTTGATGGCCGCCGCTTCCCAACAGTTAAGCTAACAGCACTGTGTAGAGTGGGTCAGAGTGGAGCACTAGCTGAAAGGTACAGCAATTCACGTGAGATGTAATTCGGATGAGATGTGTGGATCGTTGTGCAAACAGACTCTGCATCCCTTAGACACTGCTTAGGTGTGGAGAAAGAGTGAATGAAGGTAACTCTGCTTTGAAGAATAGTAAAAGAAATAGTGATGTCGGTAAGTATACTCCAAAAGTCACTGTGCTGTTTTCCCCAAGAACTATCTATGCGTTTTAAACACGTTCATACACATATTACGAAAATAAGGCAAGTCTCTGTATATTACTTTCATAAGATTGGGCTTATTTAGGGCTATCCATAGATCGCTAACAGGCTAACATCTTTATTTTGCTTTAGTCCTTGACCATGAAGTAATGTTCTAACCCCACATACCACACATTACAACTACGCACATGCTTTCAGCTCTAATGGAAGCCCAATGAGAAAGTGTGCAATGACCAATGATGGGACTGGGAAATTACTAGGTTATCTTACTAGTTTTCAGTTTATGAAGGAATACCAAGAACAAAACAAAGGCCAACCAACAGGCTCAAAATTAAAAAAAAAAAAAAAAGTATAACCTTAATAGCTGCAAATAGATTTTAAAAACAATTATTCTAGATAATATCAAAAGTAGAATGTAAAATATAAAGCAACGTTTTCTAATTAAGACTCTAAAAAACAGGGCATCACCCTTGATCTTTCTCACATCCTATCCTTGACCTCACATCCTACTGGCTCTACCTTCAAAATATATCCAGAATCTGGCCTGCTTGCCACTTTCACCACTACCACAAGCTCTCCCCTGGACACTGCAAAAGCCTCCTGTCAACTTACTTTTGCCCTTGGTTTATTATGATCTATCTCAGGGGCTGGCACGCTATAACCCAAAAGGGTAAATTTAGCCCAGCACTTGTTCTTCTAAGTTTTACTGGAGCACGGCCACAGCCATCCATAATGTACTGTCTGTGGCAGCTTCTGTGCTGCAACGGCAGAGGGGAACAGTGCGTGCACCACACACACAAATATTTACTGCCTAGTCTGTCAGAAAAGTTGGCCGATCGCTGGTCTGTATATGACACAGCAGTCAAAGTGATTCCTCGAGAACGTAAATCACAGCATGTCATTCTTCCACTCACAATCTCATCTAGATACTTTCCGTCTGCAAGTAAAAGCTGAAGTTCTTAATGTCACTGCTCATGGTTCCTCTGCCTTTTGCCACCCTGCACCTGCTGTTACTTCGGCCTGGAATGCTTCAGCTGCCTTTCCTCCTTACGTCCTTAAGATCGTTTTGCTCAAATGTCAGCTTCTCAGTAAGAATTTCCCTTCTACACTACTTAAAATTTCAAACCATCCCTCCTCTGGGCAACAGTTACTCTCCTTTGGCTCTTTTTCTCTCTAACAGTTACCACTGGACATACTTATTTGTCTCTTTCTACTAAGTAAACTCCACGGGGAGAGGGATATTTGACTGTTTTGTTCACTGTTGTCCCACTGGTACCTAGAATAGTGCCTGACAGTACAGACAGCAAAAACCTTTCATTAAATGAGAAAGCTCAGGAATAACGGGTAAGTGAATGATCATATGGACTGCTAGAAATTAAGAAATAAGTTTGTCTTAGAATTTCAAGACTAACAGAATTTCAAGACTATGATTCTTAGTATCACTATGATTTGTCAGTATCTTCTAATGGTGCTTCACTGCAACAGCTATCACTTAATGTTGTATTCCTCAACCAGGACAATCTTCTAAATAAACAAGGCTATCAAAAATTATCACAATTCTAACAAAGCTGATTTAACCTCATCTTATAGACTAATCTATCTTTAACTTTCCCATGTCCACTCCCAAATCTGCAGACTATAAAACAAAAGATCATACAATACTTTTTAAAGCCACTGCCCCACGTTCTTGAGTTTGAGGGAAAGGATGATGTATATTCTCTGAACTGGACCTTGTTGTTACAGAATTCTAGAAAGTTAAAATTATTAGCTTCACTTAATATGAGGTAGGAGGTATTAAATTAATAATCCGTATTTAAACCTGTCTTTTAAACAAACACAGAGTCCAGGACTGTTTTTATTTCAAATTATCTTTATGGACCATCCACTTGGGCCCACAGCACCACAGGAGATATAAACAAATACTGTATCACAAAGCACCAGTGTACCTTTTAATCTCAATGCTTAAGGCTTAGTTTCTAATGAAACCCCTTGATCACCTTCATTTTTAGCTTGTTAAAATTGGCTTTCATTAATATGAAGATTTCAGACAGCTGTTAGGGGTGGGGTTGGGGGGCTGGTTGGAGCTGTAGAGGGAATGAACAGAAAAGAAAAAGAGAGAGAAATTCATGGACACGGGCAACAGTGTGGTGATTGCCAGGGGGAGGGTGAGAAGTGGGGGGAGGTGAAGGAGGGTACAGGGAGGACAGATGGTGATGGGCAGGGACCTCACAGGGTGGTGAACACACAACACAGTGCACGGTTGATGTGCTGTGGCACTGTGCACCTGAAACCTGTATACTTTTGTTAATCAGTGTCACCCCAATACATTCAATAAAAAGGGAAAAAAATAAAAAAATAAAAATGTGTAACCTGAAAAAAAAAACATTTTATTTATAACTGTACAGATGAAAAATCAAGTATCAACTAGTATAGTAACTCCTTTAATAACACTGGTTTTAAATAGAAGTAAGTCTCTCCTACAAAACACATTTTTCAATTTTTATTTTTGCTCAGAGACCAAAGCATGGGTTGGAGAGTAAAAAATTAACCTGAATGCATTGTTAGTAATAGTGTAGGTGCTGGAGTAATATTGTTTATTTACTTAAGATTTCTAAATAAAATTTCCTTGGAAACGTGGAAGTTCAAGTAGAAATATTCCATATTCTAAGAAAAACATGGTATCAAGAATTTAAGAATTTAATTTTTTAAGAGTCTCAGTAACTATCTCCCAATCCTACTTTTCAACAAACTGAAAGGAAAAAAGTCCTCTATAATATCAGTATCTGCCCTGGCTGGTGTGGCTCAGCGGATTGATCACGAGCCTGCAAACCAAAAGGCTGCAGGTTCGGTTCCCAGGGCCCATGCCTGGGTTGTGGGCTGGGTTCCCTGGGTGGGTGCATTAAGAGGCAACCGATTGATGTATAGGCCTCTTTGCACACTGATGTTTTGCTCTCTCTCTTTCTCCCTTCCTTCCCCCTCTCTCTAAGAAGTAAATAAAATCTTTTTAAAAATCAGTAATTACTTGGCAGATGAATGCCACTATCTTGTCTCTGGTTGTTTTTAGCCATAAAAAGGCTTAACAATGTTTTTTCTTTAATTACACAAACTATTAACAATGAAAAAATAGAGTAAATATTTACTTATCTTTACTTCGAATTTCATTTTCCTGAGGTACAGCCAGACTTTTAGACAATTTATGCAATAAAAGCATAAAAGAGATAATAAATATACTCTCCCACCTCCCATTATATGGTATATATATTTATGTTAAAACATAAAGCTATATCCTTACTATATATGATATTATATATCCATATATATTGTATGTGACATAATTTCAAGTGTCCTCATTGATGGGTAAATATCCAGTTATTTCTTTTTGTTTGTTATTTCTGATCTAACTATGACGAGCCTTGGAAACTGGTTAGCTTTTAGAAAAACCAAGAAAGTGTGAATACGATTTCAAGATTTCCATCTAAGGAAATGTTTAAGACACAGAAAAGAAATAGAACTTCTTCTCCTACCCCCTAACGTGAGGATAAGTGGAAGACAAAAGGAAAGTTCCATCTTAGTTTGGAAGAATCGACAAGACACACACTTCCACACAGCTAAACTAGATGGCAGTTAGAAAATAGGAGAGAAATTTAAGATTCTGATATTTGATTAGATTATTGAATGCCCTCTTATTTGGCAGCACAGTTAGGCTAGGCTTATTTATTGTCGACTGTCAATTCTGCAAACCACCACTAGAAATCCTCACTGCTCTGGCAGAGCTAAGCTTATTTAGGCTGCAATGAGGGAGTATAAGAAAAGGAACGACAGGGAATGTTTATAAGGTTTATAAGGTGGGAGTGGGCTGGACCACTTTAATCAATACCTTACAAGGTGGGGAACTGATTAGAATTGAGCTAAATTTACAATACAAGTTTTGGATTGATGGACACAATGAAATGAGATGCCTTCAAACAAGCCTTATTGAGCAAAGTAATCTTGATAAGCAAACTACTTTCTTATTTCCTGGAGTAAGTAGATAAATTATCTTTGTCTGTTCTCAGTATTACTTAACCTATGGACGGGGAAATGAGTCTATGTCTAGAACTGTTCAACATGAGCAACATTATTTTGGTGTCAGCTCCCCACCTTCCATGGGATTAAAACACTTTAAGGTTTACTGGTCAGTATTAGGGAATAGTTTAAGACTTCAGATAGTCTATTAGAAATTATTAAAATATGCTACTCTGGAATGGACAATATGGTGGAGTTAACAGAGTAAATTTAGAAAACCACCAGAAAGGAGAAATCTAGGTTGCTGACACTATCATAAGAAACTACTTAGATCACAAAATCCACCTGTTTCAGCTCATAGCTCTCAAAGCAAAAGCTTCACATAAAATGGAAAAATTGGTCTATCATTGAAAAATAGTGAAAAATTTATATAAAAATTTAAATTGTTTAAGAAAGATGGGGCATATCACCAAATGTAGAACACCATTTTTGCATTTAAATTGGTGGGTTATTTATTTTACAATATTTTTTAAATTCTTCAGTAAGTTTTAAAATAGTGTCTGCCTTTAGAGAAGAGGTTTAATTTCTGAAGTTTTTAATGTTATTTGTGGATCTAAACTGTTCTGAATAGAGCTTCACAAGGAATAGATTCTGTAAACCTAGTCAAAGGATGAATCATTTTACATAATTAAATATATCTATAATTATATCAAGATTCATTTGATGTTAGAAACTTATACCAGAAGTGACAGGAAAATATGAGAGATGAATTATTTTATAGAAGATTAAAAATTAAAAATAAGCATAAAAGGTTAACTCACTTTCATAAAAATTTGTACCTCTTAATCTAAATTGCTAAGGGAACTTACCAAATAGTATTGTCTTCACTAACTCTTATGTTCAAAATGTGTTGTCATTTTGTAGGGCAAAATAGATCACATTAAACCATTGAGGATACAAACTTAAATTTATAAAATTTAAGAAAAACAACATATGTAAGTGCAAATTTTTAAATATGTAAATAATATATAATTATACAAATAATACAATGTATACTACCTCTAAAATGGTAATTAGAAATAGTTATTTTTAGTAGTTCCAAATCTAGGATTATATTTGGTACTACCAGTTTTTAAAACAGTAGCTATTAGCCAAAGAGTAACCATTTGGTAGTGTGTGGTGGCTTTTTTCCCCTTTAACATTCTCTCAATGTGTACATATTTTATGTTTGCTGAACCACATATTATGTGACTTAACCTCTTAACTTTTCTCTTACATAAGTGGAGTATAGTTACTAAATTTAGGAAATTTAACATTGATAATATATATTTAAAATTTTACAGTCCATATTCCAACTCTGTCACTTATCCCATATACTCTTTACAGTGCATTCATCCTCCAGTACAGGATCCAATCCAGGCTCAAAATTCCATTGGGATATCATGTCTCTTTAACATCTTTTATCTGTAACAATTCCTCAGCCTCTGTCTTTTATGACGTTGACATTTTTGAGCATGCAGGCCAGTTACTTTATACTTTATGTTTGTCAATTGTCAATTTGGGTTTGTCTAATATTTCTTCATAATCTGATGTTCTCCATTCTTCTCAGGATGTTATATCCTGAGGCACAGATGGAAGCACTGCCCCACGATAATGACAATTTTGTTCACCCGGTGCAGATACTGCCCTGTTTCTCTGATATACGTATCTGACCGGTATTAGGGAATGGTATATATGCATATCTGCAACAGCTACTGCTACTTAAAACTAATAAACAGTCTGTAGAGACACCTCATTATGGTCTTAACCTGTAATTCCCTGAGTTTAATTTCAATTACTGTATCTTCATTTCTAAATATTGTGTTTGGTTTATTTACAAATCTGCTATAATTTCATTCACTCATTCTTCAATAGTTTGTTGTTCCTTGCAATATTTTGATCTGGTCATATTCCTTTTATCATAGCTGTTCTATAATCCATGCTGGTAATTCCCATATCAGATCTTTGCAAGTCTGTTTCTGCTGTCGTGTTATTTCTTTCTAGTTCTCTGTTTCCCTGTGTGCTTGAATATTTGACTCTGGTATCTGTATTTGTGCTCCTCTGTGGAAATTCCCTAAAGCCTAGAGTTAAGGTGGTGCATTTCTCTAGTGAGGACTTCTATTTACCTGTGCCCTGTGCCTACAGCACTGCCAGTGAGATTCCATGAGAGAGAAATTCACTCCGGTGACCTGCAAAGAGCTAGTCTGTAGTTACAACTTCTTGAGAATGTGGTTCTTCCCTTTCTATTCTTCCACTAAGGCCGACATTGCTGTCAGTTTTCTGGAAGTAACGTAAATTTACTTCTGCTACACCCTCACATGATAGTACAATCCCTGGGGCAGGGGTGGGGGGGACTCAGCTTTGTAAGAGGGCACATCCCCTCTGGCGTGCCACCAGACCCGAAGGCTCTAGACCTGTGCTGTGCAGATGACAGCCACTAGTAACACGTGGTTCTTAAGTACCTGACATGTGGCTACTGAGACGAAAGAAACAGAATTTATAATTTTACTTAATTTGAATTTATTTAAATTTAAACTGAAAACTAAGGCAGTGTAAAATATTTTTATTAAACACTACTGCTTTCGTAGAACTACATTTCACAGGAGTACAATAGTTTCATTTAATAATAAAAATGTACTGTTTGAATTAAGATATTAACTAAGTAGAATATATACACCAGGTTTTAAAGACTTAGTATTTAAGAGGAAATAATGTATCTCAGTAAAATTTTGTTAGTTACATACTGAAATAATATTTGGAATATACTGGGTTAAATATGATGCTATTTAATACAATCTAAGTCATCTGTTTCTCTGTTAACATGACTACTATAAAATTTTAAATCACATATGTGAGTTACATTATATTTCCATTGGACAGTACTACTCTAGGCCTTATTTTTGTTTCTCTTTTGCCTCAAATGGCTGTGAAAACTGGATTTAAAAACACTGACTTTGGTAAATACCCCCTTTGCTCTGAAGTACTTTCACTCAGGCCACGGAAGCAGCAGATGCACCTGGAGGGCTTACTGAACTACAGGCTGTGGGGCTCTGTCCCTTGGGTTTCTTTCTTTTTTTTTTTTTTTTTAAATTTTTATTGTTATTCAATTACAGTTGTATGCCTTTTCTCCCCATCCCTCCACCCCACCCCAGGTGAACCCACCTCCCTCCCCCACCTCCACCCTCCCCCTTGGTTTTGTCCATGTGTCCTTTTAGGAGGCTTAGGATGGGGCCTAACAATGGGCCTTTCTAACAACTTCCCACATGCTGCTGGTCCAGTAATGGTGACTAAGAGCAAATGACCCAGATTTTTTACTTAATACCCTATGAGCACTTTGATACTTTTAAGAAATTTGATATTTTATTTGGCTTTTTTTTATGGGGTGTATTTTTGCCATAAATATCACCTAAATTCTTGGTTATTCAAGCCCCATTCTCTCGTGAACTTGCTCCAATTAGGTTTTGCCATCAATGTGCCATCAGAACTGTTTTTGTCACCCAATTAACCGCCACAGGGGTCAATTCTTAGAGCTGGTCTGAGTCAACTTATTCTGACAATGTCAAATTTGACCAGAGCCCAGGGGTCCAGACACCATAATAAATAGTTAAGTAAGTGCCATTACCCTCTGTATGCTTACTGCAAAGAACCCCCCTTCCAATATGACGTACATGAGATTCATAGGCGCCTCTGCTGTTTATCTGGAACAAGGCTAGGCACAGGCGCTCTAAATTCTCATTCTTTGGTTTGTGAAAGAGTAGCTGAACTATTTCTCCACACTGATCAATTAAAACACAATTCTTGATTTGACTTAAACTTTTGTTAAAGTCTCTTGTTCCCAAGCCCTGAAGTCTGCCCTGCCCACAGTCTGAGCCCCTTACTGAACAACCCCTCCTGGCTGACCTCAGGAAAGCACATTCACTGATTATCTCACTCTGTAACTAACTCCTGGTTCTTTCTGGCCTTGTTTACGCCTTCCTGGAGAAGAAAAGCCCTTTTCGGTCTGATCTCTGAAATATTTGAGGATCTCATAGTCAGAGAGTTCTCCCTATTGCAATAGTCCCCCTTTTCCTATTGTAATAGTATCTTTGAATAAAGTCTCTACATTTTTATTTGCCAAACCCCAGCTCTTGAAGTAGTTATCATTCTTCCCTCAGCTTACAGGAAACTACATTAATCTATTTTCCCTCCTATCTCACTGGTCGTTCCTTCTTTCTTCCCCTTTGCTAGTTGCTCTTCTTTTTAACCTCTTAACATTGAATAGTCACAGAACTCATCCTTGTACCTCTTCTTCACTTACACTTGTTCTCTTGCTAATTTCTCAACTAATCTCACAGTTTTACTTCCCCCATCTTCCCCTGACCAATCCAGCATAAACTTCTCCAGATCTCCATATCCAACCCAACTGTCAACTTAAGACATCTACCTGGGTATTTAATGCATGACTCAACCAAAAATATTCAAACCTGAACTCTGTTCTCCCTCAATGCATAAATTAGGGAAAGAGATATGTAGAATTAAGAAAACATTCATTTTGCAAAAAGACTCAAGAGGACTTAGCCAAATACGAAGCTCCTGAATGTAGTTTAGTATGATCTCATACTAAAAATTACATTTATATGCAATTTAAAGTAATATCTATGTGCTTTTAGTTTACGGGCCATTTAACATGTGGGATTCTTAAAAGCTATTTAGAAAGCATGCTAAAAATCCCAAACAAAAACTACATAAAGATAAGGAATTTCCCTCATTGTTAAATCTTTTCACTCAATTCTCTACTACTACAGCCCATACTACTCTACTAAAACCTCATTCTTCGAGTATGTCCTCCCATTGTGTGGGTTTTCTTTTTATTTTGTTGATGTTTTCCTTTGCTGTGCAAAAATTTTTTAGTTTGATACGGTCCCATTTTTTATATTTTCTTTCGTTTTCCTTGCCTGGAGAGATATATCCAATAAAATATTGCTATGAGCGATGTCCGAGATTTTCCTGCTTATGTTTCCTTTTAGGATTTTTGTGGTTTGGGGTCTAACATTTAAGTCTTTGATCCATTTTGAATTTATTCTCATGTGTGGTGTAAGAAGATGGTCTAGTTTCATTTTTTTGCACATATCTGTCCAATTTTTCCAATACCATTTATTGAATAAACAATCTTTAGCCCATTGTATGTGCTTGCTTCCTCTGTCGAATATTAATTGGGAACACATCTGATAAGATGTTAATATCCAAAGTGTATAAAGAATTTACAAAACTCAACACTTTTTTTTTTCAAAAAAACAAACAACCCATTAAAACTTCAGCAAAGGACCTGAATAGACACCTCTCCAAAGATGACATACAGATGGCCAACAGACACTAATCATCAGAGAAATGCAAATTACAACCACAGTGAGTTATCATCTCACACGTAAGAATGGTTATCATCAATAAGTCAACAAACAATGTAAGTGCTGGCAAGGAGAAAGAGAAACCATTTTGCACTGTTGGTGGGAATACAGATTGGTGAAGCCACTGTGGAAAGCAGAATGGAGATACCTCAAAAAATTAAAAATAGATCTGCCTTTTGACTCAGCAATCCCACTTCTAGGAATGTATTTGAAAAACCCCAAAACACTAATTTGAAAGAACGTAAGTACCCCTATGTTCATTGCAGCATTATTTACAATCACCAAGATCTGGAGGCAGCCCAAGTATCCATCAGTAGATGAGCAGATAAAACAACTATGGGACATTTACACAACAGAATACTGCTTTACTGTAAAAAAAAAAAAGAAAATTTTATCCTTTGTGACAGTATGGATGAACCTGGAGAACATTATGCTAAGTGAAATAAGAGAATCAAAGAAAGACAAATACCATACGATTTCACTCATATGTGGAATCTAATGAACAAACTAAACTAACGAGCAAAATAGAGACTCAAAGGGAGAGAGCAGGATGACAGCTAAGGAGTGTGGGGAGGTTAAGGATGGAGAGCATGAGCCAAAAGGAAAAAGGACTCATGGACATGGACAATAGTGTGGTGATTGCCAGGGGAGGAAGGAAGGATAAGGGGGCAAATGGTAATGGAGGAAACTACAATAAAATACAATTTTTAAAAAAAGCTTCATTTTTAAAGGTTTAAGATTTGGTAGTTGCTAAATCTTTCCTTGAAGCCCTGACACTCTTGACCTCTGGACACACATGTTCTTGGACACTATAATGCTATAGCATTCTGGTTTCTCTCTTGTTTCCTAGACTGTTATGTTTCTCCAATAATCTTGTAGACTTCTAGTTTGCCTTTATATTATTAGTGAATTTCATTCCTTCATGGATTGAGATGATTACCTCCATTACATTAAAAAAGCAGTAATACCATTTTATTTTTAAAATTTAAAGGACAGATGATGCAAACAAAACACTAAAATGTTAAATGTAGAAAAAAAGAGACCTGGAATTAGGACACTTACATTAAAGTCATCTCATACTTTACATTAAAGTCATCTCATACTATCTGTGTACTTTTAATTTCTGTGTTAGGACCTTAGTCTCTGCATCCGACAGAAGGGGGATTACTATTCAGATGGCCTTCTATAGGTTGTTTTCTTGTTTTCACATTCTAGTTTATAGATTTAAAACTGTTTACAAATTATGTGTCTCTTTATGGCCTTTATTCCCATTTTTATAACTCTTATACAGAAAATGAGAGGGAAAAAGATTCTCTATCTCTGACATAATATCTTAGATCAATGTTTTCAGAAGGATAGGTTCTAGAGGTTCTGTGGAAACAGGTCAACGTGTTTACTGCTGTCAAAAGTAAAACAGCTTGGCAAACAAGTTTTATTTATAGAGAAATGTATTTTGAATCATTCATGGGCTTGTTTATTCCAGAACTTAGTGTTCAACTATTTTCTAAGTAAGACACTGATGTGCATTTTACTTTATTAATTTTTCCTTAGCATTATAGTTATTTAAAATAATTCTCACTCTTCCCCTTTGTACTTCCTACATATGATTATAATCCCGCTCTACCATTTTAGTCTTTAGTCTGCTTAAATAATTCATGTACTTTAGTTTAACACATCAGTTTTTATTCAGGCATCATCTGCTAACCTGAGTCATCTTAAACATCTGTCTTTGTAAAATTAGATCCTAAAGTTAAAATCTAAAGCTGTATATCATTTGATTATTGCTAAGGCTATCTATACATATTAACAAATATACTTCATCAGAATAACCTCCCCCAAATTAAGTTTGATATATACATATCATTTCATTTCCACTTACTTTAATATACAAATAAGAAAACACAAGTTTCTTATCAGGGTGATAACTGTAAGTTATATAGATGTCTGGCCAACATGTTGTACACCTAAAACTAATATAAATGGGAAGTCAATTATAACTGACAAATTTTAAAAATAAAAGATAATGCAAGTTTACTTCAAAAGATAAAAATTAAATAGAACAGGAGAAGACTCTGGATTCATGAATTTTAAAAAATGATCATTCAGAACATATTACCTTGCTTTGTCCCTCACTGTATTCCCCAAATATTTAATGCTCCCACCACAATTTATTGTTACAATAACTTGCTAAATATATACATGTCTGTATGCCTTGTTAATGAAGGGTTCTTTTCTGCTTAGAATATCCTCAGTGTTTTCAGTTTGTTTATTTAGATTTATCTTATGCTTCTAGGCTCAGCTAAAATGTTCTGGGCAGAATAAATCGTTACCCCTTTTTATTTCCTACAGTATTTCATTTATAATTTCAACACAGCTTGCTATTTACTTTTCCTGCTATTATCATTATTTATTTTGAGATCCAAATCCATTAGGCTGCATGCTTTTGGAAGGTAGGAGCTATAAGTGTTTCCTCTGACACTTTCTCTCCAAAAATCCACTCCGGTACTTACAATGGCTGTTATGTTTGCCCATTAAGGAACAATGACCTTCCATCTTCCTATTTTGATTCAAATAATTATGTCTATTTATGTTACTTTCAATAACTCTGTTTTTAAAACTATTTTATTCCCATTAACAGCAGATTAAGTAGCAATTAGAGAATATAAAACTAGAAATGCAAAGGTCCTTTTGCTATAATGGCATATAAAATTTAAAATAATTTATAATTTTCCCAGTTGACTCACTTTCTACATATAAACCATATTTTTTGGACTATAAGATACACCGGACCAAAAGACACACCTAGGTTTTCAAGGAGGAAAATGGGAAAAAAAATTCTGAAGCAAAAAATGTGGTAAAATATTTAGTAACATTCTTTAAAGCAGAAATCCTTTTCTGCTTTGACATCTTTCCACAATTATGGCAGAGTCAGCAGGAAACTATGGTATGCTATTGTAGCTTTCTACAACAAAATACAGTAATGACAGAACTATCAGCACTGTGTCCTTCATAGTTATGGGGGCACTGTAGCTGAGAACATCAGTGGATGATGCACTGTTATGGGGGGATCTGCTGCTGACACTGTTATGGAGGATCTGCTGCTGACACTGTTATGGGGGGATCTGCTGCTGACACTGTTATGGAGGATCTGCTGCTGACACTGTTATGGGGGGATCTGTTGCTGACACTGTTATGGGGAGATTTGCTGCTGGAGGACCTCAGGTTGTGCAATACTCTTGTATGGGGACAGCAGTTTTGCACAACCCGTGTGACTCTGCAGCTGTTGCCAAATTACAGCTCCCATCATCCCAACCTGTCCAAGCATGATGGGAGTTGTAGTTTTGCAACAGCGGCAGGGCCACATTGACAGGTGACACTGCAGTGGAATTTGCCTGTGTTAATGTTAATCGGGGACACACCAGTCACGTGATGGAGGCACGTAAGGCCACTGCAGGCTTTCTTCCCCTAATGTGCCTGCACCACCTGTACCCTCCTCACTAGCACTGTAGTATAACGCAGCAGGGACTCCGTTCCTGACTCCCTTGCTTCACACCACCGGGACCCCTCCTCCTCCCAGCCCAGGGCCCACAGCATAGCCCCACTCCTGCTGCCATGGGCTTCCTGCAGCAGCAACCCTGCTCCTGCCTCCTGTGACCCTGTTCCACCGCCACTCCCCCCCACCCCTCCCAGCGAGCCAGGTAAGCTACATTTGGACTATAAGACGCACCCCCATTTTCCTCCCAGATTTGGGGGTGTGTGTCTTATAGTCCAAAAATATGGTACTATGCATTATTTGTCAAAAGTAAATTAGGTATTTTCATTTTAAGAGAACTTTGTAAAGACAGTGTAATAGGCATTCTCTCTAAATTTGCTAAATTGTTCTACTCTTTAAGAAATTATTTTAAACACAAAGAACCTCAACTATTTTCAGATGAGTAATTCTCTTTTGAATGGTAAACACTATACACTGAAAACTAGGGTTTCAGTAATATTTTCCATGTTTAATAAATGCCAGACAACCCCAAGTATTTATATAAACATAATATTACTTTAAAAGTCTCTAAAATGTCCTTAAAATTGCTAAGAGATCAATACACGTAGTTTTACAAATCACTGCTTTAATAGTTTTCAGAAATAATTTTAAGTATACCACTTAAATTATAAGTGAATTATAAGTAAATTATAATTTTTGTTTCTAAATCTAAAACTATTCTCCAAAATCATGTTATTTGCAACAGGTACATACGCAAAGTGCCTGAGGTGCTTATATTATAGCGTCATCTACTCAAATCAAATGTTCCCACCAAAGTGTCACAAATAATAGTGTTGATTTTTATTCTCTGCATGCTGAGATTTCCTAGTTTGTGTTTAAATAAATATTGCCACATGAGTCCATCACCACACATTCCACTCCAGCTCCACCCATGTATCAAATCTCGTACCTTAATTTGCTTCATTTCTCTCCATCATTATTTTTATTTAAAGTATTCTCTTTAACCAAAATCTACCCTGCCACTCCAAATTCAATGATCACATTTCTATCATCCTCTTCCAAGTATGCACAGGTAAAATTAAATCTGGAGATAAGACCGGTAACAGAAAAAAAGTTGAAAAATATAAATCAAATCCACAAACCTAAAGGGTATGTTCCTGTACTGCAAAGTAACATTTCAGAGGATGAGTCAACTGAAATGATTACGTATTAAACAGTTCAAAGGAAGTCATTTTAAGCACTGTAAATTAGACTAAAAAAGAAAAATGCTGAGTGTGATTCACAAAAGTTATTGTCAAGTATCACTGGACTAAAGCTTTTTGATCCATAATGTACAAATTCACTCAGCTAAAGGCATTTTTAAAGCCCATTTTATGTAAGTGCAACATAATTCTGAAATCTTGATTTTTTTTTTTGTTAAGGTTTCACTACTAGTACAAGAATAAACAGAATCTATTTTAGATCTTCAGGATCACTGCCCTCTTATTTTAAAAAATTACAAATCAACTCAACAGTAATTTTTTCATTCTATTTGCACGCGGTGAAAAATGACAGCCCAAACATTTTAACTATGAACCCCATTTGTGCTGTATGTGTATGCACATTTTAAAGTAAAAAATCTGGAACTAAAATCATTAAAAAGCAGAACTGGAAAATCAAGTATATTTATATTAGGAATATTTTACTATTACTTCTTCAGGCAAAAAGAGGTATCCCTACTGTATCTGTTTTCCCACCTCCTGTTCTTTTCTCCCAGTTTTAGCCTCTTCTCCATTTCCCTATACATGGTAGATGTCACTTTATTCTCTACCTCTCAACTTGTCCTTTGCTGTCCATCCTACTTAATCCTAAGTCACCTTCCTCAGACAACCTAAGCACTGATGGAGTATAATCATACCAGTTGTACGGACTTCCTCAACAAAAACATAAATTAATAATTTCATCTCTGCCCTTGATATATTTATCTATCACTACTTCATCTTCATTCAGACCCCTGTTCTATCCACCTTTACAGCCTATCCCAAACTTCTGATCTTTTTTTCAATTTTTGTGCTCCCTACTCCCTCAGTTCCCAGCAGATGAAATAAGCTTAACACTTCACAGAAAACTGAGAAAATCATACAGAAATGCCAACTTCCTGCCCACCCTCACTGAGTCCATATCATTGCTTCCTTCCTTGCAATCTTGAAAAAGCATTCTCTTTTTTCAAATGTATTTTATTGATTATGCTGTAACAGTTCTCCCATTTTTTCTCCCCTTTATTCCCCTCTGCCCTGTACCCATGCTCCCACCAGCATTTCCCCACCTTAGTTCACGTCCATGGGTCATACATGTAAGTTCTTTGGCTTCTCCATTTCCCATACTATTCTTAACTTCCCCCTGTCTATTTTGTATCTACCATTTATGCTTCTTATTCCCTGTATCTTTTCTCCCATTCTCCCCCTCTCTGCCTCCCCACTGATAACCCTCCATGTGATCTCCATTTCTGTGGTTCCGTTCCTGTTCTAGTTGTTTGCTTAGTTTGTTTTGGGGTTTGTTTTTTTTTTTAGGTTCAGTTGTTAATAGCTGTGAGTTTGTTGTCATTTTACTGTTAAAATTTTTATCTCCTTTTTCTTAGATAAGTCCTTTCAACATTTCATGTAATAAGGGCTTGGTGATGATGAACTCCTTTAACTTTACCTTATTTGAGAAGCACTTTATCTGCCCTTCCATTCTAAATGAAAACTTTGCTGGATAGAATGATCTTGGATATAGGTCCTTACCTGTCATGCCTTCGAATACTTCTTTCCAGCCCCTTCTTGCCTGAAAGGTTTCTTTTGAGAAATCAGCTGATAGTCTTATGGGAACTCCTTTGTAGGTAACTATCTCCTTTTCTTTTGCTGCTTTTAAGATTCTCTCCTCTTCAGTCTTGGGTAATGTAATGATGATGTGCCTTGGTGTGCTTCTTCTTGGATCCAACTTCTTTGGGACTCTCTGAGCTTCCTGGACCTGCATGTCTAGTTACTTTAACAGATTAAGGAAGTTTTCCTTCATTATTTGTTCAAATAAGTTTTCAATTTGTTGCTCTTCTTCTTCTCCTTCTGACACCCCTATGATTTGGATATTGGAACATTTAAAGTTATCCCAGAGGTTCCTGAGCCTCTCCTCATTTTTTTGAATTCTTGTTTCTTCATTATGTTCTGGTTGCATGTTTATTTCTTCCTTTTGTTCCAAATTGTTGATTTGAGTCCCAGTTTCCTTCCCTTCACTGTTGTTTCCCTGTATGCTTTTCTTTATTTCACTTTGTAAAGCCTTAATTTCTTCCTTTATTTTGTAACATACTCGACCATTTCTGTGAGCATCTGGATTACCAGTGTTTTGAACTCTTCATCTGATAGGCTGTCTATAACCTCGTCACTTAGTTCTTTTCCTGTAGTTTTGGTTTGCCCTTTCATTTGGGCCATATATTTCCTTGTCTTGGCACACCAGTCTGGATGAACATTTCCTCTTTAACTCCTCCATTGCCAGACTTCCATACAGTTTGATTTTCTGGCAGTTCTGTTTGTTTTTTGTTTTTAAATTGGTTGTTATCCTTCTTTTGGTTGTGCAAGGAAGTGAAGCATACCTACCTCCCCCTCCACCTTGGTAGCATCACCTCATTCTGTCTTGATATTCTTAATTATCACCTCCTCTAAAAATGAATTATGTGGGCCCATCATTCATTCATCCTTTGATATATTTATCTAACCACTCCCACTCCATTAGTTTTATCCTGCCATCCCTAAGTCTCTCCTGATCTTTAAAAAAAAAAAAAAGGTCCTTGCCTTCTATAGTTTCCATCCAATCTCTCTCAATCTCTAGAAAGAATTTCTGTGAAGACTAATGTAAACTCAGTCACTGCTTTATACTCCTTTTTATTCAATGCAATTAGTTTTTATCCCCAATTATTAACATTTTTTGCACTTTCCTCTGTACCTTCTTTATCTGCTTTGCCCTTAGATTTTCCTCAGACTTCCAATCTTCATGCTCTTCTCACTCTCTACCCTCAGGATTCCTTATATATACATTCAACTGCCTATATTAAATCTCCACCTGGATGTTCCTGACGCATCTCAAGTCACCAAATCATTTCTTATACTTTCCTCTGATCTTAGTACGAATTTTTATCTCAGCTTAGTGATACCAAGATTTATCAAACTATTCAGTAACAAGAGGACTGTTCTAGAACCTTCTATTTCCCTTGTCACTACTCTAAGCAATAAGAAATTGCTTAAATTAACCCCATAAATTTCTTTCTTCATTTTACAGCCTCATAACCACTGTTTACTTCAGGCCTTCACTATCTCTTTTGGGTTATTATAAATAAGTCTCCCTGCAAATACCTTCCAGTTGATTTCTATGTTCACCTCTCAATTTCTCAAATCCGTTCTCTACATAACTGTTATAATTAAGTTACTGAAAATAAATCAGATCAGAACATCTACTTTATTATTTAAAACTATTGGCTCTTTAGTTACTTTCCAAGATCTTTTGCAATCTGACACCTAACTATGCAATCTCATTTCCTCCCTCTCTCCAACCTCCTACCCCCATAATTTAAAAAATGAAACAATAATGTCTTAAATTCTCTTGGACATATACCCATAGACCTTAAGATCATTTTATCTGCACATTTTGTTCCTCCACCTACAAGTTTTCTCTTTATGCACATACCAGGTCAATTCTTTAACCTGGAAATACAGCTCAGGTATCTCTTTTCTGAAGCCTTCTTTATGACTACCATTTCACAGTGCTCTCCTCCAGGTAGAGTCAATTCCTTCTTCCTCTGGGCTATCCCTAAACTCTGTACCTATTCCTGTTACTCCATCACATTCTATAGTTGACCCTACTAAAAAAAACTCAGAATTTATCTTTTTCATGAATGATTTACGAAGAAATATACTATATTTGACATATTACTTTACTCTGAAATAAAAGCATTTTAAAAGCTGAGTAGGAGAAAACTTTGCAAATTTTGAAAGAATAAATACAGAATCTGTAATCAGGACAAAATATTATAATATTGAAAGACAAAAATCACCTTAACAAATAACAAATTGGAGAAAAATGTGATTCTCTAAAAATACACAGTTTAAGAGCACAGGATCACAGAGGTTTTTCCCAGAATACACGGGAAATACTTAGCAGGGTACCTGGAACACAATTATATGTTTTTAAAAGTTACTGTTATTATTGTTAACACTATTAACTCAAGTGACTAGACTTGGATGAATTAAAAGTTGTTTTAGGTCCTAAAAATTGTACATTCCACCAAAACTTTTGTTTCTCAAGGAAAAAAAAATTCATTTAACAGTGACTTCTTGTACTAGTGAATGTAGTAACTACCTTCATTACTTCATAAGTAACTAATTTATAATGGCATTTTCCCTAACTAAAATCATTATGTCATCAAGAAATTCTATTGAAAAGACTTACCAATTTCTTTTTGCTAAAAATTCCTTTGTCACCACATATTAAAACAAGTGCATCAAATAATTAATAGCAAAATGCAAGGCAATTCTTTTAGAATAGTAAATTCTAAGACAGTTGGTAAGAGTTGCTTTATTTACCTTCAGGGGCTTCTGCATCACACCTCTTTGGCACAGAAAGGCTTGAATTGCCTTTATGGTCATTGTAAGTTATATTGGTCTGAAAGATGAAAATATGGTTAAAATGTAATTATATTAAAAATTATATTTTGATTCAAAAGTAATCACATTAATTTTATACTCTTTTCTATTAACTTACATCTAACTAATATTCTGAACGGTAAGCTTTAAGGTAAGTTTAACATGAGGACTTTTTTGCGACAATCTTTAGGTCCTATGTTAAACAACAGAGCTTCTTCCCAGAGAAAGGGCCTACTTATTTTTCCACAGTGTCACAAGAAAAGAATATCTTTGGTTTATGCAAAAGCACAATCTTCATTCAGAGAAAATTGTTTAAAAAGCATGAGCTACAGAACTCGGTGCAGGCGATGAGGCAGGAAGAGTAAAAAGGTATAAGAAGGGAATGGATTCAGGTGATCTTCTATCACGGTGTTTCCCGAGCACAGGTCACTCTTGTACCTCCATCATGTCTGTTCCACCCACATTGTTACCTAACGCTTTTCAATCAACTTACTATTCAATACTTAGCAATATTATGGGTGGTATTAATTGACAATTCGATGTGCTAGTTAGATGTTTTTCCTTCCTATTTACATGTCAAAGTAAAAAAGAATGGAGGAAGGAACACAGGCTAAAAGCAGGAGTAGTCTGGCCAAACTACATTAATAACGAGGACTCTATTAAAGAAAGGCTTTAACGCGACTCCGAAACATGGATTTGATCTGAATTGTTAGGAAGTAGAATAAGAGGTGTTTTAGGAAAATGAAACAAACTAACCAAAGGTTAAATGATATGTGGTCAAAATATTTTAAACTGAAAAAACCCAAACCAGCTACCCAACTACAACTAGGAACCTCAGCTGGCATTTGAAAGATCAGTATCCAGAAATTAGTGTTAGAGGTAAGAGGATACCCATCAGGTTGAAAGAAAGCTCAGTTACCCACAAATAAAATATTTATAAAGCATCTCCTGTGGGATTAATGGTATTTATAAGCATACATATTTTGCTCACCAAAACTTTTGGGGAGCCACATTAATAAAATTCTTAAAATGTTATTTTAAAGGAAATGTTATAGGTTTTAATGAAGTGCTGAGGTAACACTCAGTAGCTTAGCACCATGGGATCCATTTAAAAAAGTATTTTAATAAAATTCAGTATGCTATTTTTAAAAAGAACTGGTATGAAACAAATATAAGTATGTTCAAAAATGCAATTAAAAAACAGCTTTGGCAAAATTAAATTTAATCTGATAAGCTAATATCTTCTGCCAGACTTCACAAATTAAAAATTTCTTTTAAATATCAGTATCTTTAAAATATCAAAATAGTGAGGACTTCTGGTTAGGATGTCAGCATAGATAAGCATGGTTCACTTCCTACACAACCACATAAAAAGTACAACTAAAATATGAACAACCATCACACAGGACCATCAGAAATCATGTGAATGGAAGTCCAACAACTACGGAAGTTAAGAAACCACATCCACCCAGACTGGTGGGAGGGGCAGAGATGCAGAATGGGCCGGTCCCACATCACGTGTGGTGCAAAGAATTTGGGAGGGATATTCAGAAGCAAGAAGCCTCAGCCCCACACCAGGCCCCCCATCCCAGGGTTCCAAGGCAGGAAGATAAGCCCCCGTAACTTCTGGCTGCAAAAACCAGAGGGGATTGAATTGATGGAAGAAAGTGCTAGAGTCCCAAGCAGTTCCCCTTGAAGAACCCACACAGACTTATTCAGACTCAATCTCTCTGAGCTCCAGCAGCAGTGTATCAGCTTGAAAGGCACCAGTGGCATATAGGGAGGAACTGAAATGTCTGGCATCAAGGTGAGAGCTGGGGGACAGCTTTCTCCCAGACAGAAGATGGGCAGAAGTCAATGTTCCTTTTCTGAACCCTCTCCCACAGAGCTACAGAGCCACAGACAGGCTAGTGCAATATCTGAGACTCCCTCAACCTTGCTAACACTGTTTGCTCTGCCCTGGAGATACTCATGCGAGACTTTCTCCCACCCAACTTATGGGCCCATGCAAGCTGCTTTTATACATGAATGGCTGGCTGGTCTTGGCTCATGCCTCCACCTTCCTAAATCCTCTCAAACAAGCAAGAGCCAGCTTCAGTGAGCCCCCAGCCCCCTACTTCTTGATAACTGGCCCCAGGCCTGGCACTAGCAGCAACCAGCCTAGGTTCACAGCTTGGCTTCACCTGGGAATCTCCAAGCCCATCACAAGTAGCAGTCATCTCAAATTACTTTATAGCTGAGGCAGCGTGGCCTGGGAAAAACACAGGTGGTGGCTGACATTCACCTCTATGACTTGAGAAACCCCAGAGCTTGTACACCCAGTGGACAGCTACAGACGATGCCAAAGCACCTCCACCCTTCATCTGAACAGCTAATCCTCCATGGAGGGCAGAGATTGATGTGTAGTGGTCACAGCCAATCCTTGCAGCTGACTGGCCTGGGTAAATACCTCCCGTTGACCCACATATGGCAATGAAGACTCAACTACAGAAGAGTGTACTCAACCCAAGCAAAGGGTGTACCTCGAGTACCCAGCTTGGGTGATAGAGGAGGCTGTGCCACTGGATCCCACAGGACACCTACTACATAGGACATGCTACCAAGACAGGGAGTTATAACAGCTCTACCTAACACACAGAAACAAACACACGGAGGCTGCCAAAAGGAGGAGACAAAGAAATAAGGCCCAAATGAAAGAACGGAACAAAACTCCAGGAAAGGAACTAAACGAAATGGAGATAAGCAACCTATCACATGCAGACTTCAAAACACCAGTTATAAGGATACCCAAGGAACTTAGTGAAGACCTCAACAGGATAAAAAAGATTTGAGTCAGAAATGAAGTCCAGAAAGTACAGAGTCCCCCAAACAGGATACAAATGCAAGAGGCCCACTCCAAGACACCATAAGTAAAATGCTAAAGGTTAAAAATAATGACAGAATCTTGCCCTGGCTGGTGTAGCTCAGTGGATTGAGTGCAGACCTGCGAATCAAAGGGTTGCTGGTTTGATTCCTAGTCAGGGCACATGCCTGGGTTGCAGGCCAGGTCCCCAAGTAACTGGAGGACAACAATGCATGAGAGGCAACCAACTGATGTTTCTCTCTCTCTCCTTCCTTTCCCCTCTCTCTAAAAATGAATAAATAAAATATTTTTAAAAAGTGGCAACAAGCAGTTAGTTAGCTACAGGGGAGTTCCAGGCTAAAAGGGATTCGCAAGCAATATTCAAAGTCTTGAAAAGTGGGGACCTACAGCCAAGATTGCTCTCTCTACCCAGCAAAGCTATCATTTAGAATCAAGCTATCATTTAGAATCAAAGGACAGAGAAAGAGCTTCTCAGACAAGAAAAAACTAAAGGAGTTCATCATCACCAAACCATTATTATATGAACTGTTAATGGGTCTTATCTAAGAAAAAGAAAATTAAAACTATGAACATAAAATGGCAATAAATACATATCTACTAACAACTGAATCTAAAAAACAAACTAAGCAAACAAGAAGCATAGAGAGAGAATATGAATACGGAGAGTGTTTTGATGGTTGCTAGATGGAAGTGGTGTGTAGGGGAATGGGTGAAGAGGTGAGGGGATTTAAGACACACAAAAAGGTAGTCACAGAATAGCCATGGGGATGTAAAGTACAGTACAGGAAATGGAGTAGCCAAAGAGCCTATGTATGTATGACCCATGGACATGAACAATGGTGTGCGGACTGCCCAAGTTGAGTGGGGCAGTGCTGGCTGTAGGCGGGCAAAAGGAGAAAAATTGGGACAACTATTGTAGTACAATCAATAAAATATAATTAAAAAGTAAAATATCAAAATAATGAATTTTCAAGTTTTACACTTACCTCTGTTAAGTAATTTTGGCTTCCATACATAACATACTGGGGAGCAAGACTATAAATCATGTAACTAGTGTGGAGGACAATAAGCAGAAGTATCATACAGAGAAATAAGAGTGCCTGGGGTCTGGTTCTACCTCTTCTGATTTTATATAACTGCAAAGAAAAAAGGCAGTAACAGTATTTCAGCAACATGTTTTTACTGGTAAGGGACTCAGTCCTGCTCATGTGTGGGTAGTCAACAGAGTTTAATCAACCATTCCTTTCTTTTATCAAAATAAACACTGAGAACTCTTAATCATTCCAAATAATTATAAAAATAATAAAGACAATTTCTCCATGTAAAGCATTTAGTTTTAGATATGTTTATTTTATAACCATGGCAAAGCATCTATATCCAAAGGAACCTATAAATGATTTCTTAAAAGCACAGGGCCTAGAGAAAATATCAGTATTTAAACGGTCTGTTTCCAGACAAACATTCTAAATTTATTATGCAACAGCATCTATCAGAAGTTTATAGAGCTCAGGAGAATTGGGAACGACCTCTAATTCTATCTAAAGATTAGAAGAATTAGTGTAAACTGTAAGTTTATTAATACATTTGTGATGTTATGTAATATTACTGCACAAGAACAAACATGTCACATGTTTATATATACTCATACCTATAAAATGCCCATAATGTTCACATACTGCCACAGAATGTAGTTATGATAATCTGACTACATATTTCCATATGTACCTATATTAGAGCAAAACGAAAACATACAGTAATACAAGAACCGGGTAGCTTGCTTCATTTCAATGGCAGAGCATACTTTTACTTTAGCAACTAAGATATCACCTACCTGTTTTATGACTAGATTGTAGTACTATATAGAGTAACAGAATTCTAATTCTGGATGGGTTGGTGATATGATCACCTAAATTTTACATTTCCTAGCACTGGATAGCAGTGATAAAATATTAAACATCAAAAGAAAAGCTGAAGTCCACTGGGGATTTCTGGGTAAGTCTTGCTTAATATAGGTGTAACACTTCCTCCCATCTACCTTTTCCTTTTGTAACATGGCCAGGATAAGCGAAGCTGCAGCTGCCACATAACAATAATGAGGGAGAAGCCAAGAGGATTACAGAGATACTATTGGACTTGACATTTTTTAACTACTACAGTAATGTTAGATTTTTTTCTATAGCAAGAAGTCATTCATTAGTTCAAGCCACTATTTAAATGGTTTTTCTTTCACTCACAGCTGAAAGTAGTCTTCATTTTTAAATTCTTAATTTATCTCAAACTAAGCATAAGAAAATAACCCTTTCTCTAAACCATATAGTAATCTTTAACTCCTAGTAGGAAGGACCATCTTTTGAGCTACATACAGTGTATCCATTTGAGCTTCACTGTGTTTCCATGCAGCCAAACCCTAAGAAAACTAATATAAATTCTAGACTGGAGTTCCTCAACCTTGGCGCTACTGATACTATGGGCTGGGTAAGACCTTCTTGTCAGACGCCTCCCTGTGCACTGCAGAATGTTTGTCAAAAACCCTGGCGTCTTACCCACTAGGTACCAATAGCACCCCGTAGTATTAGCAACTGAAAATGTCTCCAAATATTGGCAAACATATCTAGGTGGGCAAAGTCACTCCTGTTTAATACCAATGCTCTACACAAAAGCACTTTTATGTTAGCATACAGTGAAAAAGCTAATTTACCATCACTTTTAGTATCAAGATATTTACAATTTCTATATTATAAATCCAAGATAATTTTCAATAATAAAATTATGTACGAAATGATGAAAATAACAATACTGTAATATATACTCACTCTAATCCAAAAGAACCATATGCCAATATTCCTAATCCCCGCCATTGAAGTAAAAATAAAGTACATAATAATAATTGTTATAAGAATATAATCAAGAGGAAAAACCTGGAAAAAAATAAAATTCAATTCAATACACAAATAGAGCTCGAAAAGTCATATAAAATTAACTAAAACTTCATTATTCATTTTTGGCAAATGTTTAATATATCAACCCTGATTTAGATCAGGCTACTATAAAAATACAAAAAAAAAAGTAAGTATCCCCCCAAATGATTACTAAACTATTTCCTAATTGTTTAGTACCATTACCCTAAAAAAATCCTATAACAAATAAAGCTAAAAATTACATTTAAATATACAATAGGAAACCATCAAAAATTAAAACCAGGAATTTCTTAGAAAAGCTCACCTTAAGGTTTATATTATATCAAGTCAAATTACATATAATTTTAAGAGTTCAGCTAAATATCTATACCGTAACTCTTAAAGCAACGTATCAATGTGGCAGTTACATACAAATAAAAAGCCAAATCAGCAGAGGGCACAAGCATATACTGGCAGGTATTAATAGGTTTTTCAACATCAAAATTTGACAGTGTGCGAGAATGTTTGCTACAGTACAAAATGACTTTTTTTTTAACTTACTGTTTGTAGTAAAGGCAAAAGCATATTCAGTGGATTACTCAGATTAGCTCCAAAAATTACAAAGCCAGAATCAATTCCAGCTGAGTGAAGAGCTTTATCCAAACTAAATAGAAAAAAACAACATTATAGAGGGATTTTATATATTATATAACCATACTTTCAATTAATTTATAATTTAAGCATGCACATTCAACTGAATCAAAGAAAACCTCAAGTAACAAATTAAACCTCACTTAAATATCTTATAGATATTGTTCAATTAATAAAGAATAAAGAAATACTATGTACTACTGAAACTTTTTAGTCGTTCTTTGAGTTAATGCTGTAGAACACTTCAAGTAAAATAGCTCCTTAAGATGAACAGACTACACTAATAGAATTCAGCAAGGAAAATGTGTAATATCATAGGATTTATGTAAGTGCTTAGAAAATGTCTCTAATGTACTTACTTTGACAGGAAGAGAGAAATTACAAACAGCAATGCAACTAAGATGAAAAATATTCCCCAAATGATCTAAAAGAAAACATTAAAATACAGTTCTAAAAGTTGATATTAAAAGCATGAAATCATTATATTCAATACAAATTGCTAGTGTACGAACATGACCTAACTAAAATGATCTAAGATACATTTTAATTTAGTATATAATGTTAGGCATTTGTCATCCAAATTTTCATTATGAGATTATTTGAGAACATACACAAAAACAGACAAAGTATTTTGAAGTCTTCATTTGTAAATAAACAAATGAGACTTTTGCTAGGTCAAATAAAAGGTTTATATTCACTTATATTCATATATAAGCTTCAAAATTAACTGAAAAGGCTAATAAGACTATATTAAGCCCTGGCTGGTGTGGCTCAGTGGACTGAGTGCCGGCCTGTGAACCAAAGGGTTGCCAGTTCAATTCCCAGTCTAGGGAACATGCCTGGGTTGTGGGCCAGGTCCCGGGCAGGGTTGGGGGGGAGGGAGGCAGGGCACGAGAGGCAACCACACGCTGATGCTTCTCTCCCTCTCTTCTCCCCTTCTCCTCTCTAAAAATAATAAAAATGTTTAAAATAGACTATAGTAAGGCTAATATACACATACGAACAAAAAACAAAAGAAAGAAAACTCATCAGGATATATTAACTTGTTAAAATATGGAATTTGGAATATTTTCCCACAATATATATACCTATATGTGCCATATACATAATACATATTATATATACACCTATATAAACTACACACTATAAATGCTAATTAAATATATAAAATTATATCACAGCCCAGAAAAGACTATATAACTGATAATATTCCTGAAATAGAGTACTAGCATCAATCACTAAATACACTGTCATGTTTCTGTGCAGAAATGTGTTAAGTATTGTAGTTGGTGGAACACATTTCCTTTTATTGTATAAACTTTACATACTAGGGAAGGTAGAAAACAGGAAAATTATTGGAACTGGGTCCCTAAGAAATAAAATTTTATTAAAAAATGTGTAAAAATCTACATTACTAATAACCTAGGCTCTTTTTTTCTTGACATGCTCCCAAGTTCCAGGGACAACTAGGCTAATTAGTCCACAAACCCAAAGCCATGACTACTAAGAAAATACACGTGTTAGGTAAGCTTTGTTCAGGCATGAGTTATACTGCTGTTGGTCGTAAGTTCAATGTTGATGAATCAACATTATCTTAAATAAGTTGTTCTTAAACACAAACACACAAAAAACAAGATTATGTATTGATCAGCCACTGATATCCAAGTTCTAATGTCATCACTGTTATTTAACTAGATACTAATAAGTAAAGGTAGCAAAGGGGACTAGACATTGAAATGAAATGGGAAGCAGGAGCCTGCTTGCTTAGCCAGGAATCTATAGCTTCACACCCCAGGGGATCATAGCTTTGCTCTACCAAAGGAATTAACACTCCTCCCTTCCTATCCCTTCAGACTCAGATTGTTGGTGGGCACAAGGGGAGGTGCTGGACCATACAGGCCTGTCAGTCTAATTAGAGGGTGGACCTACCAAAATCTGCAAAAGTTTGGAAAGTTGATTGGCCATTTTGAGAAAGCACCTGATCTGTCCTAAACTCAAGCTCCTGGTTATGTTCCCTGAAGACTATTGCAACAAAGAATCTCTCAATCAATCTCTCCCCGCCCCCCACCTGATCATGCACTTGCCTGTGTGTTTCTGCACTCTCTCACCTGGGAGCACACAACCACATGGGTCTAACAGCTACTGGACCCACAGCAGGTGGAGTGGGCTCATGAATGACTAAGCTTTCTCGCTCTCTCTCTCACTCAGGAACCTGCACTCATACAGTACACTCACCTGTTCTCTCCGCAGCTATGTGGCCCTAGCAACCACGTGGCCCATGGCCATCCAACTCCACTTACAGGCTCCAAGAGGGAGCCTGAAATGGACTGAAGCTGGAAACACATGCTAAGCTAGCCAGGAAAATAAGCATCATACTCAATGGGAAAAAACCACAAGCATTTCTCTTAAGATTGGGAACAAGACAGGGATGTCCACTTTCACCTCTCTTATCCAACACAGTATTCAAGTCCTGGCCACAGCAATCAGACAAGAAGAAGTAATAAAAGACATCCAAATTGGAAAGGAAGAAATAAAACTGTCATATTTTGCAGATGACCTGATACTGTACATACAGAATAACAAAGATTCCACCAAGAAACTAATAGAACTGATAAATTAATTCAGTAAAGTAGCAGGATGCAAATTAATACCCAGAAATCAGTTGCATTTTTATATGCCAATAATGAACTAACTAAAATGGAAATAAAGAAAACAATCCCACTCACAATTGCTACAAAAAGAATAAAATACCTAGGAACAAACCTAACCAAGGATGTTAAAGACCTGTACTTGGAAACCTGTAAGACACTGAAGAAAGAAATTGAAGAAGATATAAATAAGTGGAAGCACATATCATGTTCACAGATAGGAAGAATTAATATTAAAATGCCCAATCTGTAGATTCAACACAATTCCTATCAAGATACCAATGATGTATTTCACAGAACTAGAACAAATATTTCAAAAATTTACATGGAACCACAAAAGGCCCCACACAGCAACAACGATCTTGAGAAAGAAGACCAAAGTTGGAGGAATCACACTACCTAATATCACACTATACTATAAGGTCATAGTAATCAAAACAGCATTGTACTGACATAAAAACAGACTCATAGATCAATGGAACAGAATAGAGAGTCCAGAAATAAATGTATAACTTTATAGTCAATTAGTATTTGACAGAGAAAGCAAGCACATACAATGGGCTAAAGATAGTATTACATTCAATAAATGGTGCTGAGAGAATTGGGCCAATGCAGAAAAATGAAACTAGACCACTTCTACACTATACACAAGAATAAATTCAAAATGAATTAAAGACTTAAATGTTAGACCCCAAACAATAAAAAGCCTAGAAGAAAACATAGCAGTATAATCTTAGACATTGCTCATAGCAATGTAACCCACTAATCGTTAGTGAGTTACCATCTTTTACCTGTCAGAATAGCTATCATCAATAAATCGACAAACAGTAAGCGCCAAGGATGTGGAAAAAGGGAAACCCTTTTGTACTGTTGTTGTGAATGCAGCCACTGTGGAAAGCAGTATGGAGATATCTCAAAAAATTAAAAATGGATCTACCTTTTGACCCATTAATCCCACTTCTGAGAATATATCCAAAGGAACCCAAAACACTAATTCAAAAGAATACAAGCACCTCTATGTTCATTATAGTGTTATTTGCAATGGCCAAGATCTGGAAGCAGCTCAAGTCTCCACCAGTAGATGTGTGGATAAAACAACTATGGGATACTGACACAATGGAATACCATTCATCCATAAAAAAGAAGAAAATTTACCCTTTGCGATCGTACAGATAGATCTGGAGAAAATCATGCTAAGTGAAATAAGCCACTCAGAGAAAGATAAATACCATATGATTTCACTCATATGTGGAATCCAATGAACAAAGTGAACTAACAAGGAAAATGGGGACAGACTCACAGATAGAGAGCAGGATGACAGATACTGGGGTTGGGGGGGTGAGGGAGTGGAGGGATGGAGCGAAAAGGAAAAAGGACTCATGGACATGGACAACAGTGCAGTCATTGCTGGGGGGAGGGGAGTATAAGAGGACTAAATGATAATGGAAAAAAATATAATAAAGATTAAATGTAAAAAAATAGAAAAAAGAAATGCTTATAAATTTATCAAAATACTGCATTTGCAAGGCCACTTAACACAACAAGTGACTGCTGAGAGTAATTTAAGATAACATAAATAAATGCAAAGATATGTTCATAGACTGGAAGATTCAATATTAAAATATCAATTCTCCCCAAGTTTACCTATAGATTCAAAGTAATCCCAATAGAAATTCCCGTGGGTGTTTTATGAAATTATGAGCTGATTCTAAAATTTATATGGAAATGCAAAGGTCCTAGCATAGCTAAAACAATTTTGAAAAAGTAAAATAAAACTCAAGAACTTACAAAACTGGTTTCCTGACTGGTCCGAAATCACCAGTAATCAAGGTTTAATATAAGGTTATATAGATCAACAAAACTGAAGACAAAGTCCAAAATTAGACCCTCACACATATATATGATCAATTGATTTGACAAAATTGCCAAGGAAATTCAATGATCAAAGGATAGTCTTCAGAAAAAAAAAAAGGTCTGATATCCACATGAAAAATAAAATAAGCCTTTACTCTTAGGTAATACCATCCAATAAAATTAACTTAAAATGAACCACAAATCTAAATACAAGATCTAAAAGTACAAAATTTCTAGAAGAAAACATAAGAGAAAATGATTACTATAAAAGCTTTAAAAACATCTCTTTGAATGACAGTGTTAAGAAAACATAAAACCAAGCCATAAAGTGGGAGACAACATATATTTGTCTCCTACTTTGTATGAATATGTATATTCAAAATACATGTATTTGATAAAGTACTTGATCCAGAATACATAAAGAACTCTTGCAACCCATTCATAAAGTAAATACCTAATTTTCAAAATGGC
Source organism: Desmodus rotundus (assembly GCF_022682495.2). Taxonomy (NCBI): domain Eukaryota; kingdom Metazoa; phylum Chordata; class Mammalia; order Chiroptera; family Phyllostomidae; genus Desmodus; species Desmodus rotundus. The sequence goes on from NC_071397.1 coordinate 28,959,891, forward strand.
CAAAGAAACATTTCAGAGAAGATACAGAAATAGCCAGTAAGAATAGAAGATGACGTTCAATATCAGTAGTCATCAGGGAAATGCACATTACAACTATAATGAGACAGTATTAGATACCCATTAGGAAAAGTATTACAAATAATTACAATATAAAAGTTGACGAGGATGCAAAGAAAGTAGAAATCTTATATTGTTGTGGGCATGCAAAATGGTACAACCACTCTGGAAAATACTCTGGCAATCTCTTATAAACTTACACATATATTAAACATTAGACCTAGCCATTCTACTCCTAGGTATTTACCCAAGAAAAATATGAATTAAATGAAAACATTATCTACACAAAGATTTATGCACAAATGTTCACATTAGTATTATTCATAATAGTCTCAAACTGGAAACAAGTCAAACCCACTAACAGGTAAGTACATAAACAAATTGTGACACAGACACACACTGGAACGCTACTCAGCAATAAAACAAGAATGAACAACTTCAAAAAACTGCAACAACATGTATCAATTTCAAAACCACTAAGCTGAGCCAAAGAAGCCAGACAAAGACTATACACTACCCAACAAATTTTAAAAAGGTTATAATTCTATGATTCCATTTATACAAAATTATAGAATACATAAAACTAAAGTATAATGACAGAAGTGCATTAGTTGTTTTCTGCAGTCTGAGCTCAAGGAAGCAGGGGGAGGAGACAACGTAGGTTTCTGGGATAATGTGGATATTCTATATATACATACCTATATTTGGTAAAATCAATCTGCACACTTTAAATAAAATTGATTTAAAAATCCGTCTTAGCATATGATCAGTGAAATGGAGCAGAGAATGTTTAAAACAAGGTAGTTAATGTTACAGACTGGTTATAAATATTTATAAGAAGCTACAAACAATTTCAAATTAAGATAGGGTTGGGGAAGGCTTCTCATACCTTTGGTACTGTGAAGACAAATCATTTTGGAAAAACGATCTGGGTGAGTTTTTTAAAAATTTATTCTAACAGAAGGTTAAAATAATGATACATAGAACTGATTATGGTATATTTTTGAAAAATTCCCTCAAAAGAGGAGCTTTTGGGGGTGAGCAGTCACTGCATTTCCTTATTTCTTTTCTAATTATAAGAGGAAGACAATGCACCATAGAACTCAACCTGACTGATCTTTGATGGGGCTCCATAAAACACTTTCTAAAAAAATTAGCCAAAACCCACTTACTAGCTTCATTTTGCTTAACTTTACTCAAACCAGTCTTCACTGCACTTTCTGATCACAACTTGCGTTGTATACTTATGGTATAAACAATTCTGGTGTTTGAAATGCTAGATACAGAGTGGGCACAGACAGAAGTTTACGACCAGCAGTTCTAGTTACATTTTAGACTCAGGGTCATATTATGATAAGCTCAATTCAACTGAGATGCTTACGTTTAGAAACCACAGTCCCAAGAATTCAAGGCTAACAAATGATGCCCTCCTACCCCAAAAAAGTAATAGTATTTAATCTCAAATAATACCTTTTCACATAGCCTTAGCCACATATCATTTAACAGTAAAGCAGATTCTATTACGTTTCCGTTAGGGCTCCTAAGTTTTATTAAGAGTCCCAGATCTCCTAGTTACAGAAGAGTACACCTGCAAAATATGCTAGCAGCATAATATATTACTTATCTATATTTTGATTTAAATCTCCTAACAACTCTGTTGATATAACACTTGCATTACATATGAGTAAATGAAGTTCAGAATCATGACAGAGCTGTGATTCAAAACTGGATTATTTTGACTCCAACATCCACGTTCTTAAGTACGATGCTGTAATAACTCACAAGGAGAACTCAATCTCTCTGAGAGGTACTACATAAACTTGGAAGAAGAGTGACAGCACAATTTTTAAAACTCCATTTACCTTTAGGGGCCGCAGAGCGCCGCAAAATTTTGTCCACCAGCTGTTTTCAATGAATTCTAAGTGCCTCCCTCTCTTCTTAAGTGTTCGTAACCTTTCTTCAAGTTGTTTTAAGGTGCGTTTATCCCTTGCTGGCAAAGGTCGACCATCTTTGCTCTGCAAACAACAGAACAAAAATAAAAGTTTTTACCATTAAGTATAATAAAGTAACCCATCAGATTTAGCAGATCGAGCAATGAAAACTTTTTTATATAAGACGTAAATCCTTAGGCAAATTTAAAAATTTAAAATAACTGACAATTTTTTAAGGTTTTACTATTTTAATTATTTTAATTCAAATTGCAACTTTTTTTTTAACTTTTTCTTTATTGTTGTCTCCATTTCTCCCTCACCACCCCAGCCATTCCCACCTCCCACCCTCGATCCTAGTCCCCTTTGATTTTGTCCATGTGTCCTTTATACATGTTTCTGAAAACCTGTCCCCATTTTCCCCTCATTATCCCCTCCCATCTCCCCATTGGTTACTGTCAGTTTGCTCTTAATTTCACTGTCTCTGGAGAACATTATGTTAAGTGAAATAAGCCAGGCTGTGAAAGACAAATACCATATGATCTCACCTATAAGTGGAACCTACTCAATAAAACAAACGAGTAAGCAAAAATATAGTGAAATTAATAACTGACAATTTTGAAGTGACAATACACATATCTGAACCAAGATCAGCTTCAAAATGTGGGTGTTGTATGTACATTTAATACTAAACTTCCTTTTGATCCCTGTTTTCCAAATATGTGATATAAAGTTATGTGGAGACAGACATACTTTTAAAAACATCTTTTTTACGGAATATTTCATGTAGTGCATTCAATTCTTGCTTGCCTCCAAACTTTTTCTCTCCCTTAACTTAACATGTGTGGCCCCTTCTCTTTCCCTGGTCAAGTGACTGTATCATAGTACACCTAAACCAATGCTTCTCAGCCCCTTACTCCAACTCCAGCAGAGAGATGTAATACTTGTATGTGGTATGCAGAAGTTGTTATAATTGATAAAAACTAGCATTTCCTTGTTCTCCAAGTACATTTGCAAATGAGTCATGTTTTCTTTGGTCAACCTAAGCTACTTCCCATCTAGTTCTCTATGATGCTTATTGTAACCACGAGCCTACCTTCCTCATAGTCTCTCTCAGATAACACTTTTCACTCAACTCCCCTGCCCCTAAGTCTCTTCAACTGGATATAATAATAACAATAATAAGGCAACTGCCATATATAAAAAAAGTGAAATGTAAATTGTTTGTTTTATTGGCAGGGACAAAAAATATTTACATCAGATTGCATTTTCAAAATGTAAAGAGATTAGATATGAGAATATCCCTATTAAGGTTAAATAGGTTCTCAGCAGATACACAACATATTGCTACCCAGCATATCCTAATGCAGCCCTGAGTTAAAATCATAGATATGATGAAGACAATACCCAAATACCCTTTAATAAGGAGGTTTACACAGTTACAATGATCTCCTGACATTGCAGCCCCGCCATGCTCCTCTGGAACTGGCCGTGCTCTTCCATGTCTTATCTTACTGCTTTACGAGCTTTACCATGCACAACAATCGCGGACAAATTTGTTAAACACAGATTTCTGAACTTCATCCCCAAGAATATATGATTTAGTAGGTCTTGGGTAGGGCCTAAATTTTCATTTCTACCAAATTCCCAGGAGATGCCACTGCTACTGGCCCAAAGACCATACTTTGCACATTCTGGACTGTATTTAATCTTCACTCCTTTAAGTCAAGTACATTAGATAGTATCAAATACTATCCCCCAAAAGGAACCTTTCAGAAAGGCAGTTTCTGAAGGACACAGGTATAAAATAAAAACTCCCTTCTAGACGACAGATCCAGGTAATAATACTTCAGTGGTGTGGTATGAAAAGGGGTCAGTACTTTAGATCTCAACCATAACCTCCCTCCTATTATCAAAAAAATACCAACAATAAGGTACTTTTATTTCACTGATGGCTTTCAATATGTCAGGAAGAAAAATTAGTAAACTGACTTAAAGGTCCAATACAAGCAAACTCAAGTCATTTGCCCACTTAATGAATGCTTCAGTGGAGTGAAAGATGGATGCCCAGTCTGCTTTGGCAACTGACCAAAACAAATATAAGAACAATTTTGGTCAGAGAAACAAACACTAGTACAGAAACCCAGCAGTTAACCAACTATCTAATTTGAAAAGACAAAAAAAAGTGGTTGTAAAGTATATAAATACATACCATTTATTTAAACAAATAGTAAAGATTCCCTTTAATACTATCCCCAATTACCACTTCCCTTCCCTGTGGTTATTACAGTGAAGCATGCTGATCAGTATCCTCCTAAACATTGCCTATGTACTTATATGCATGCATATACAAAGTACACTTATAGTTTTGTTGTAAACAGTAGCTAACAGCCCTGGCTGGTGTGGTTCAGTGGACTGAGTGCTAGCCTGCAAACCAAGGGGTTGCCCATTCGATTCCCAGTCAGGGCACATGCCTGGGATGTGGGCCAGGCTCCTGATGGAGGGGCACATGAGAGGCAACCACACATTGATGTTTCTCTTCCTCTCTTTCTCCCTCTCCTTTCCTCTCTCTAAAAATAAGTAAAATCTTAAACAAACAAACAACAAAAAAACAATAGCTAACATTTCTTGAGCGTGATTCTTATGCCTAAAACTGATTTGTGACATTTATTCTCCTTGAATTTTCAGAATAAAAGTTTGGGGTGGGTAAAAGTATTATAAAGATGATATAAGGAAAATAAGGCTCACGGAATTATATGCATAATCTGGGCCAGAAAGTGAACTGAGATACCCTGGTTTTATAAGACATGTTCTTCAAGCTATATAAATCCACCTCATTCCTTTTCATCACTGCACAGCATATTATACCATGGTATCTTAATTTAACAAAATACCTACTTACTTCCAGCCAAGATGGAGGCGTAGGTAGACACACTGTGCCTCCTCACAAAACCAAAAGAAGGACAACAACTATTTAAAAACAAAAAACCCAGAACTGATAGAAAATCGAAATGTTTGGAAGTCTGACAACCAAGAAGATAAAGAAGGAACATTCTTCCAGACCGATAGGAGGAGCGGAGACGGGCAGCTGGGGTGGACGGGCAGCTGGGGTGGACGGGACTCCCGGCAAGCAGCAGCTGGTGGACCCAGCAAGATGGCAGATTGTGGAGCGGGGCAGGCCAGGCTGCAGCTAGCAGACCCCACAGCCCACATTCACGCATAGATAAACCGGGAGGAACAGTGGGTGAGCGAAGCAGACCACGCAAGACAGGGCTCCAGCATGGGAAATAAAGCCTCAAACCTCTGAGTGAAACACCTGTGGGGGTTGAGGCAGCAGCAGGAGAAACTCCCAGTCTCACAGGAGAGGTCGCTGGAGAGACCCACAGGGGCCTAGAGCATGCACAGGCCCACCCACTCGGGAATCAGCACCAGAGGGCCCAATTTGCTTGTGGTAGTGGGGAAAGTAACTGAAATCCGGGAGAGAGCAGAGCAAGTGCCATTGCTCCCTCTCGACCCATCTCCCACATACAACATCAGAGCGCAGCAACCAGTGTTACCCTGCCCTGGTGAACACTAAGGCTCCGCCCCCTTACCTAACAGGCATGCCAACATACAAAAAAATGGCCCAAATGAAAGAAAAGATCAAAGCTCCTGAAAAAATACAACTAAGCAATGAAGAGATAGCCAACCTAACAGATGCAGAGTTCAAAACACTGGTAATCAGGAAGCTCACAGAATTGGTTGAATTTGGTCACAAATTAGATGAGAAAATTAGGCTATGCTAAGTGGAATAAAGGAAAATGTACAGGGAACCAATAGTGATGGGAAGGATACTGGGATTCAAATCAACAGTGAGGACCAGAAGAAAGAAAGAAAGAAACATTCAACCAGAAAAGAATGAAGAAACAAGAATTCAAAAAAATGAGGAGAGGCTTAGGAACTTCCAGGACATCTTTAAATGTTCCAACATCCAAATCATAGGGGTGCCAGAAGGAGAAGAGGAAGAGCAACAAATTGAAAACTTATTCGAACAAATAATGAAAGAGAACTTCCCTAATCTGGCAAAGGAAATAGACTTCCAGGAAGTCCAGGAAGCCCGGAGAGTCCCAAAGAAGTTGGACTCAATGAGGAACACACCAAGGCACATCATAATTACATTACCCAAGATTAAAGGTAAAGAGAGAATCTCAGAAGCAGCAAAAGAAAAGGAGACAGTTACCTACAAAGGAGTTCCCATAAGACTGTCAGCTTATTTCTCAAAAGAGACCTTAAGGCAAGAAGGGGCTGGAAAGAAGTATTCCAAGTCATGAAAGGCAAGGACCTACATCCAAGATTACTCTATCCAGCAAAGCTTTCATTTAGAATGGAAGGGCAGATAAAGTGCTTCTCAGATAAGGTCAAGTTAAAGGAGTTCATCATCACCAAGCCCTCATATGAAATGTTAAAGGGATTTATCTAAGAAAAAGAAGATAAAAAATATGAACAGTAAAATGACAGCAAACTCACAGTTATTAACAACCACACCTAAAACAAAAACAAAAGCAAACTAGAACAGCAACAGAACCACAGAAATGGAGATCACATGGAGGGTTATCAACAGGGGAGTGGGAGGGGGAGAGGGGGAAAAGGTACAGAGAATAAGTAGCATAAATGGTAGGTACAAAATAGACAGGGGGAGGGTAAGAATAGTATAGGAAATGTAGAAGCCAAAGAACTTATATGTGTGACCCATGGACATGAGCTAAAGGGGGGGAATGTGGGTGGGAGGAGGTGTGCAGGGTGGAGGGGCATGAAGGGGGGAAAGTGGGACAATTGTAATAGCATAATCAATAAAATATATTTAAAAATAAAAAATACCTAATTTTTGAACATTTAGGTTGTTTTCTTTTGGAGGGGAGGGACATTAGTAATGTGCACGAATATCCTTATTCACATGGGTCCAAGTATACGCATACAATCCAGCAGGATTGATTTCTACATGAACTGTTGGATTAAATCGTAGTTATTAACAGGTATGCGTTAGTGTGGATAAGCAATGTCACAACAGTCAAGTTTTTTAAAAGTTTAATATTTTATATTCTCACAGTATACCATTCCCAAATTCTCATTAACACCTGATAAAGGTATACATTGAAGATTTCTAAAGGATAAAGTAAATGTACTGAGTTATTCTATTCAGCACATCTCTGATTACAAGGATGACCAATATCCTGATTTTAGCACAGAAATTCCCATGTTCTGGTAAACTGCTCAGGTCCTAATACTATATTGAATAAAAGTAGCAAGAAAAAGCTTCCAGTTTTTCACCACTGAGTATGGTGTTAGTTGTAGGCTTGTCATATATGGCCTGTATTATGTTGAGGTACTTTCCTTCTATACCCATTTTATTAAAGTTTTTATCACAAATGGATGTTGAATCTTATCGAATCCTTTCTCTGCATCTATGGAAACGAGATTTTATTTCTCACTTGGTTAATGTGGTATATCACGTTGATTGACTTGCCGCTCTTGAGTTATCCTTGCACATCTAAAATAAATCCCTGTTGACCATGGTGTGTGATCTTTTAAATATACTGCTGTATTTGGTTTGCTAATATTTTGCTGAGGATTTCTGCATCAATTTTCAGCAGAGATACTGGCCGATAATTTTATTTTTTTCTGTTGTGCTTGTCTGGTTTTGGTGCACGGTAATGTTGGCTTCATAAAATGAATTAGGAAGTATATATATCTTCTTCGATTTTTAGGAAAACTGAGTAAAACAGATATTAAATCTTTGAATGTTTGGTAGAATTAACCCTGTTAATTCTACTGTTTTGGTAGAATTAAGCCATCTAACACTGGACTTTTTTTTTGAAAGGGAGAGGCAATTTTTTAATACTGTTTCAATTTCCTTACTAACGATCAGTCTATTTAGAATTTCTATTTCTTAATGACTCAGTCTAGGAAAGTAGTACTTTTCTAAGAATTTATCCATTTCTTCTCGGTTGTCCAATTTAATGCTATATAGCCTTTCAAACTATTGTCTTATGGTCATTTGTATTTCTATGGTATCCATTTTAACTTCTCTTTCATTTCCGAGTTTATTTAGAGTCTTCTTTTTTTCTTAGTGAGTCTATGTAGAGGTTTGCCAATTTTGCCTATCTTTTTAAAAAACCATCTCTTAATTTCATTGCTTTTTTTAAGCCTTTCTAAAATTTATTTTCTATCGAGTTTATTGGGGTGACATTAATTAATAAAGTTATAAGGGTTTCAGGTATACAATTCTACAATACATTAGCTGTATATTGTATTGTGTGTTCACCACCCGAAGTCAAGTCTCCTTCCATCACCACTTATAACTCCCTATGCCCTCTTCTACCTCCTCCTATCCTCCATTCCCTCTTGCAATCACCATACTGTTGTCTGTGTCTATGACTATTTGTGCGGTTTTTTTTCCTTTGCCTTGCTTTTCTGCTCTTATTTTTATAATTTCCTTTCTTCTACTTACTTTGGGCTTCATTTGTTCCTCTTTTTGTAGTTTCTTAAGGTCTAAAGTTTGAGGATTTTCTTGTTTCTTGAGATAGGGCTATTTGCTATAAATTCCCCTTTCAGTTCTGTTTTTGTTGTATCCCCAAGGTTTTGGTATGTCATATTTTCATTTGTCTCCATGTTTTATTTCTTCTTTGATCCAATAATGTTTAATCTCCATATATCTGTGATTTTCCTAGCTTTCTTCTTGTAGTTGATTTAGAGTTTCATATGGTAGTGATCCAAAAAGATAACTGAAACTTGTTTTATGTCTCAACATAAACCCTTGAGAGTGTTCCATCTGCCATAAGAAGAATGTGTATTCTGTTGGTTTTGGGTGGAATGTCCTGTACATATCTAATAAGTCCCTATGATCTAATGTGTCATTTAAGGCCTATGTTTCCTTGTTAACCTTTTATCTATATGATCAATTAATTAGTGTAAGCAGGATGTTAAAGTCTCCTACTGTTATTGTGTGGCTGTCAATTTCTCCATTTAGGTCCATTAATAATTGTTTTATATATTTTGGTGCTCCTAAGTTGGGTGCAATATTAATGAATGTTAGGTCTTCTTGATGATTTGTCCCACTGACTCTTACATACTGTCCATCTGTGTCTCTTGGTACCTTTTTTGGCTTTAAGTCTACTTTGTCTGAATAAGTATAACAACACATGCTTTCCTTTGGATAGCATTTGCTTTAAGTATCGTCTTCTACCTCTTTGCTTTGAGCCTATGTTTGTCTTTGGAGCTGAGATGTGACTCCTGATGGCAGCAAATAGGTGGGTCTTGTTTTGTAATCCATGTAGCTACTTCGTCACTTTTGATTGGTGATATCAATCCGTTTACTTTTACAGTAATTAGTGATATATAAGGACTTACTACCAATATATTATCTTTTGTTTTCTGATTGCTCTATATCTCCATTGTTGCCTTTCATTTGTTTCTCTATTTTAGTTTAGTGGTTTTCTATAATGATTTTCTCTGCCTCCTCTTTTTTTATGTTTTGTCTTGTGATCTAGATTTTTGTTTTGTGGTTACCTTGAAATGTATATAAAACATCACACAGATAAAATAGTCCTTTTTATTCTGGTAGCATCTTATCTTCATTTATGTATACAAACTCCATCCTCTTCCTCCTCCCCTTATGTTTCTGTTGTCGCAAATTCTTTTTATGTTGTGTCTGTTACCAAATTGAAGTAGCTATAATTACTTTTAATGCTTCCCCCCCCTTTAATCTTTATGCTATAACTGTTTAAAACCTTATTCTGTAACAGAGGTGCAATTTCCTGATTCTATGTTTAATGCCTTACTCAAAGATTTGTGTACTTTTTACTCTTTCATTTCCAGCAGAAGAGTTCCTTTAAATATTTCTTGGAAGGCAGGTTGTACGGTGGCGAACTCCCTCATCTTTTGTTTGTCTGGGAAAGCCTCTATTTCTCTTTCATATCTGAAGGACAGCTTTGCTGGATAGATTATTCTTGGCTGGCAACTTTTCTCTTTCAATATTTTGAATATGTCCTTCCACTCTCTTCTGGCCTATAGTATTTCTGCTGAGATATGTAATGGTAGCTGAATTAATTTCCTTTGTAGGTCTTTGCCTTTTTCTCCTGGCTGCCTTTAGAATTCTTTTTTTTTTTTTTTAATCATTGACTTTTGGCAGTTTTAGTATAATGGTGTCTTGAAGAAGTTTTCTTTCCATTCAGATAATCAGGTATTCTATTAGCTTCTTGTACTTATTTAAGTTCAAGTCCAGTTCCTTCCCCAGGTTTGGGAATTTCTCACCTATTTTTTTCTTTAAATTGGCTCTCTGTCCCCTTCTCCCTCACTTCTCCTGCTGGGATACCATTATCTTTATGTTGCCCTTTCTAATGGAGTTGAATAGTGCTTGTAGACTTGTTTTATTTATTTATTTATTTGTTTGTTTTTTATTTATTTAAATTCTCTCTCCTCTTTTACCTGAATATTTTTATTTCTATCTTGTAGCTAGTTAATTCTCTCTTCCATATTTTCTGCTTTATTTCCAAGGCTTTCTAATGTATTCTTCATCTCATTTATTCAGTTCTTCAGCTCCAGAATTTCTGTTTGGTTCTTTTTTTGTTAAAGTACTTCTGTTCATTAATTTTACTCCTGAGCTCATTTAACTGCCTGACTTTTCACTGGTTTTCTCCATGATAGCTATTTTCTCAATCATTTAGATAACAATCTTCTGTGACTTTCACTTTGGTTTCTAGAGAACTGTCATTTTCTTTTTGTGATACCAGGTGACCATGATTATTCATGGTGCTTGATGGAGTGTTCCCCTGTCAGTGCAGGTGAGCTTCACTTACTTTAACAATTCCACAGATAGGTTATTTAGAGGCTTTTCTTTTGTCTTCTGGTAGGTGGCTATACAGCACAAAGTTTTGATTTCCCTTACCTGAGCTAGCTCTAGTTATATCTGAGAGCCAGCAATTTCCACCTTCCACTGCATCTGCCAGAGGTGTTACGGGTACACTCTACACTGCTGTTTGTGCCTCCGGGGTCACTGGTACCTTGATGCTGCCAGTGTCACTGCAATCATGGGTTTTGCTTATAATCATGAGCATCACCAATGGAATCACCAGGGTGGCATGTGTCCCTGCTGTTCCAGTCTGGGTCTTGGGAACTGCCACCATGGTGAGGGGATAAGGTGGACCTGGAGAGCCAGGGTTGCAAGCCCTACCACACTGCTGCCCAGTTCCCTGAGGCTGCAGGCACCACTGTGGCCAAGAGGCTGAAGTCCTGTGTATTGCATCCTCTGCTGCTACCACGCTCTCTGGTGCTTCCAGCACTGCCACAGCATAGTAAGAGAGCCAAAGTCACGAGTGCTAATGCAGCTTCTGCCTTTCTCTTTCTTCTCAGGGTCTGGGGTATGGGGCCAGAGCTGCGGGCTCAGCTGCCATGGCTGGGGACCCAAGGTCATAAGCACAATCCCTGCCATTTTCCTGGTTCTATCTCCCCTATACATTCAATCCACCCACTTTCAGATGTACAGATATGTGGATCTCTTAGACATTCTAGTGTGTTGAGAAAAGGAATTTATGTTGAGTTTTAGATGTCCTACTAGTTGTAGATTGGACGGAAGAGACAAAGCGGGCATCTTACTCTACCGTGATACGATATCATAATTTTCTTTTTCATGTGCTCTTATTATTTGGTTTCTGTATCACGATTATGCTATTTAGTAGGATTATTTAGAACACTTTTCATTTTCCTTATGGTGCATAAAGATTTATCTGGTACTTGAAGGTGATGAAGGAAAAACCTTTTATTGTATATTTAGGAGTACATTTAATTGGCAAATGGTCAGATGTAATTCTATTTTGGTCAGTTAGTAATTTTTATTTTACTATTTTTATATTTTTATTGTATTTTTTTCATTACCATTTATTCCCCTTATGCTCTCTTCCACCTCTACCCACACCCCTCTCCCTGCAGATATAATCTTTAGCTTATTCAACTAGTACATAAAACTTGAACTGACAATAAAATCTGATGTTACACATGAAATCAGCATACTTGAGAATTAGCAAAATTTTGGTTATATGTACGCAGAACTTTTGCTTTTTAGTTGTCAGAACACTTAGGAATCCTCAAACTGACAGTATCTTATATTTCACAGAAGATAAATTTTTTAAAATATGGGCATGGTCTTGAAGTATATGTTGCAAAACAATTCAAACAATGTCAAAAACATGTGTTTCCCAATGTCTAAGTCACATCAGAAAGGAGATCAAAGTAATTCTATGCTTACCAATTACAATAAAATACCAACTCACTTTTGATTTAATTGTTTGAATGTGTTGTTCCACTTCTTCAATGTCTTCAGTGTTTTCTAAACGTTCGTAAGCAGCACTTCTAGTGCCTTTTATCAGATTTAAAGGTAATGCCGACATGCCATAGGCCTAAAAAAAAAAAAAATTACAATATGATTTAGTAATATTATTTTAAATATACTACACACAATTTTCACATAAAATGTCATTAAAGTAATTAGAGGAAAAGTAAGCAATTGTAAAGGGGTACAGTCACTGAAGAGCATGGTATATGGGAGCATATCATGATTATACTGCTTCATTAATGCTCCTGTTTATTTCACACTTACAGAGTTATAGCTATAATAGTAACAATTCTCAGGATAGGTAATATTTATTCCTCAAAGGGCAAGTTGCAAAATTAATGTATATAATACTTTATCAAAGAGATAAATTATAAGTTCAGGCTAATCTGAGATAAAAAATAATATGAATTAGTAAAAACAATTTACAAAATTATTTTCTATGGGAAAAAGCAATTTCCTCCAAGCATATGTAGTAAATCCATAATAAAATGTATTTTAATAAAAGTGTTATTTGATTAGTATACCAATTATCTGTATACACAGCTGTATATATAACCTATTTACAAGTTCTAAATATTTATAATCTTTTTGCTAAATATTTTATATATTCCTACAAGTAATTTTTACTATTATTCAGCACAAAGAACAAACATATTTTATATTATCCAAATCTACATTAGCCAGTCCCAAATGATGAGTTTTTAAGGTACCAATTAAAAACAATAGCAACTGCCATGTGACCATTATTTAAATTATTGACCTTACATCTTTATAAGCAAAATTGACAACTATCACCTCCTGTTGCAGCAACAGGGTCTGGAGCAGATTCAACATTATGTATTTAAATATCTTCCATTTCCTCCGGAGCCCACAGCCAACTACTTTAGCCAGTCTCCCCTGCTGTAAGGTAGGGCCATGAGACTGAATTCAGGGCAATGAATGCAGGGAGAATTGATAAGTGATACTTCTGAGGCTTTACTCCTAACTCCAAAATGTCCTGGATGATCCTGCATATTTTCTCTAATGCTCTCTGCTACGTGGTTGTCAACTCCCAGGATTACTTCTAATACCTTTAGTGTTAATTTTAATAACTTTAATGTTCTTCACTGAGTCTCCTTTAAACATTGATTAAACCGCAAAGCATAAATTCTGATGTATAAGGATTTTGTTTTTTTTTTTAATTATGGGAGAATACAAACAAAGAACATGCCTATAAGGAAATCCTAGAAATGAACTTGTTCTATCAAGTAATATCTACTCTATAGCTTATTACATTTAGATAATTAACTAGCTGAAACTGTTCCCCAATCTGCAAATCCTTGTATTTGCTAAAGAAAAGCTACTTACGATTTCACATTTTAAATATTGTTAAAACATAAGTTGATGTTTTCCCAATTTTTATCATTAAAAAAAAAACGGGGAGAGTCAGGAAAAGGTTTTCTTTGCATTAGAAGAAAGTGTAATTTGGACAGATTGAAGTGATTTTCTTCTAATAAATTCAATTCTTGTCAAATGTATACTTTAATGACACTGCTCAAATATAAGAAGAAAAAATACAACCAGATTTAAATTTTATACTTTTAATATTAAATTTTATATCCTCAAAACATGAAAATGTGAAGAAAAAGCCTATGGGAACAAATGTATCCCATAGCTTCTTTTATCCTTCCTTACAGGATTTTCCTACCCTTATCATTTTGACTATTCTGCCTTTTGTAATAGTTATACCTCTTTTAAACATTTTTTAAAAAGTAACACAACACTTTAAGAGTCTAATGTATATGTAGTATTATACAATGATTATTACCAACTCTCCGTATCAGTTGAACACAAGCCCAGTACAATGTAGCTTTTCTATAAACAAATGCCAAGGCAAAAATATTTTGCTAAACCCAGGCCATAAGGCCTAGTGTATTTCCCTGTCCTCCCAATCACCTCCAAAACAGGCTTATTTACCCTCTTGCTTGTTATTCTGTGTTGGATGGACTTGGGCCTTGAAATATACTAACCTGAGTACTCAATACTATTATTTCCTTAACAATCTGTCACTCTAGGCAATATTCACAATGTGGCCTTTATCTTTTAAATCTCTTGTATTTGCTAATCTTTATTTAAAAACTTTTTCAATTATAGTTAACATGCAATACTATATTAGTTTCAGATATACAACACAGTAATTTACAGACATTTATGTAACTTACAAAGTGATCACACCTCAGTAAGCTATACCCATCTGACACCATACATAGTTATTAAAATATTATTGATTATACATCCTATGCTGTACCTTACATCCCTGTGACTGTTTTTATAGCTGGTGATTTATACATCTTAAACCCTCCCCCTTTTCACCAATCTCATCTGGCAATCATCAAAATACCCTCTGTATCTATGAGCTTGTTTCTGTTTTGTTTGTTTGTTTATACTGTTTTCTATATTCCACATATTAGTGAAATCATATGGTACTCGTCTTTCACTAACTTATTTCACTTGGCATAATACCCCCCAGATACATCAATGCTGTCTCAAATGGCAAATTTCATTCTTTGTCATGGCTGAGTAATGTTCTGTTCTATATCTGTGCCATATCTTGATGGACACTTAGGTTGTATCCATGTCTTGCTTATTATAAATAATGCTACAATCAACAGGAGTGCAAATGTCTTTTCAAATTAGTGTTTTGGATTCTTTGGATAAATACCAAAAATTGGGAGTACTGGGTCATATGGTAATTCTATTTTAAATTTTTTGAGGAGAACCCTGTACTGTTTCCATGGTGGCTACACCAGTCTGCATTCCCACCCAAAGTGCATGAGGGTTCCCTTTGCTCCACATCCTCCCCAGCACTTGTTTGCTGATTTATTGATGATAGCCATTCTGGCGGGTGTCAGCTGATACCTCATTGTACTTTTAATTTGCATTTATTCCCTGAAGATTAGTGACGTTGAACATTTTTTCATAAGTCTATTGGCCATTTCTATGTCCTCTTTAGAGAAGTGTCTATAAGATTGTTCGTGTGCGTGTTTGTGTGTTAAATTGTATGAGTTCCTTAAATATGTTGGATATTAACCCCTGATCAGATGCATCATTAGCAAATATCTTCTCCCATTCGGTATGTTGCCTTTTGGTTTTCTTATCGTTTCCTGCACCATGCAAAAACCCTTTAGTTTGATGTAGTCCCAATTCTTTACTTTTTCTTTTGTTTCTCATGTCTGAGTATCAAAGTGGCCCTTAGTTAGAGCCCACTGTCAAATGCAAAATAATCTAAGTTCTGTATACTGGTCTGCTGGTCTCACTTTCTACAAAGCCATTTGCTACACTGTTTCCAAACTGATCTCTCTGCAACACCCAAATCAGATTACGCCATTCCTCTAAATAACATCCTTTAAGATTCTCCAGGACTAATAAGGGTAGTCTTCAAAGTGCGCTGGGCAGGTGTATTTTGGGCCACTACAGAAGAGAGGAAGGCAGGTAGTGAGTGACACAGGGACCTGCTGCTCCTTTTCCAGAGCAAATCGACTTTGTTCATCCACATTTTTTACGTAACAGAATTTCATCTCAGATTGTTTGGAAAGTTATTTAGCATTGTTTCTCAGTGAAAGGTAAAATTATTGGTCTTGTGAATAGACCAATTATCTAACCCTGGCATACAAAGCCCTACCTACCAACCTTATGTCATGCTTCTGCAACTGTGTGCTGTTCTTAAAACACACCAATTTTACACAACTTCAGGCTTTATCCAGCATCCATATTTTAGTATTGTACATGCAGTGCCCTCAGCTAAAATGCCTATCTTCTCACCTTATTTCATTAGCAAACTTCAAAGTCCTTCAGGCTCAGCTTAATTACACCACATCTGGAAGCCTTCCTTGACTTGTATATGTGCCTTGTTTACAACTCAATTATAATATACAACATCGTACTTCAACATTATTGGTCTGTGTAATTGTTTTATCACTAGATCTACCAAACCTGGCCAAACAGAATCACTTGGAAAGGTTTTTAAAGTACAGATTCCTCAGTCACACTAGTAACGACTACAGTAGACAATTTGGTATGTAAGGACTAGGTCTCAATTCTTTTTTCTCCAACCTTCATTCCAAGAACAAACATTTATTAAATTAAAAAATAATTTCTCTCAGAAGATAACATTTAACCAAAAATCATTAAAAAAAGAGTTCTTTATTCATATGAACCTGTTTCCTTATATGAAATTTATGTATCAGAAAGCTGAACTGGGGACTTCTGGCCAAGATGCAGGCATAGGTAGACACACTTTGCCTCCTTGAACAACCTAAAGGAGGACAACAACAAATTTAAAAACAAAAAATAACCAGAATTGCCAGAAAATAGAACTGTGTAGAAGTCCAAACCAAGGAGCTAAAGAAGAAACATTCATTCAGACCAGTAGGAGTGGTGGAGATGGGCAGCTGGGGTGGAGAGGATGAACGGGAAGGCAGCGACTGGAGGACCAGTCAGGCGAGGCGGCAGCTGGCAGACTGGGAAGTCCCACATTTGCATGATGATATACCAGGAGGAACAACTGAGGAACAAGACAGACCGCACAACCCAGGGTTCCAGTGTGGGAAAAGAAAGCCTCAAAACACCCGGCTGAAAAAACCTGTGAGGGCAGCAGTGGGAGAAACTCTCAGCTTCATAGGAAAGTTCATTGGAGAGACCCACAGGGCCCTAGAATGTACACAAACCCACCCACCCGGGAACCAGCACCAGAAGGGCCCAATTTGCTTGTGGGTAGTATCGGAAGTGACTGAAAGCCAGCTGAGAGCTGAACAAGCAGCATTGTTCCCTCTTGGACCCCTCCCCCACATAACAGTACCACCATGCAGTGACGTGGGTTGCCCAGCCTGGCAAATACCTAAGGCTCCGCCCCTTACTACATAACAGCTGTGCTATGACAAAAAAAAATATGGCCCATATGAAAGAATAGATCAAAGCTCCAAAAATAGAACTAAGTGATAAAGAGATAGCCAACCTATCAGATACAGAGTTCAAAACACTGGTAATCAGGATGCTCACAGAAATGGTTGAGTATGGTCACAAAACAGAGGAAAAAGCGAAGGCTATGAAAAGTGAAATGAAAAAAAATGTACAGGGAACCAACAGTGAAGGGAAGGAAACTGGGACTCAAATCAATGATTTGGACCAGAAGGAAGAAATGAACATTCATCTGGAACAGAATGAAGAAACAAGAATTCAAAAAAACTAGGAGAGGATTAGGAAACTTCAGGACAACTTTAAGCACTCTAACATCCAAATCATAGGGGTGCCAGAAGAAAAAGAGGAAGAACAAGAACTTGAAAACTTATTTGAAAACATAAAGGACAACTTCCCCAATCTGGCAAAGGAAACAGACTCCCAAGAAGTCCAGGAAGCTCAGAGAGTCCCAAAGAAGTGGGACCCAAGGAAGCATACACCAAGGCACATCATCATTACATTACCCAAGATTGAAGAGGAGAGAATCTTAAAAGCAGCAAGAGAAAAGGAGACAGTTACCTACAAAGGAGTTCCCATTAGACTATCAGCTGATTTCTCAAAAGAAACCTTTCAGGCAAGAAGGGGCTAGAAAGAAGTATTCAAAAGTCCTGAAAGGCAAGGAAGGACCTACGTCCAAGATTACTCTATCCAGCAAAGTTTTCATTTAGAATGGAAGGGCAGAAAAAGTGCTTCCCAGATAAGGTAAAGTTAAAGGAGTTCATCATCAGCCAGCGCTTATTATATGAAATGTTAAAGGGACTTATCTAAGAAAAAGATGATCAAAACTATGAACAGTAAAATGACAATAAACTCAGCTATCAACAACTGAACCTAAAAAAAAAAAAAACTAAGAGAAGAACTAGAACAGGAACAGAATCACAGAAATGGATATCATATACAGGGTTATCAGCAGAGAGGGGGAGGGTGGAGGATGGGTGAAATGGTACAGGGAATAAGAAGCATAAATGGTAGGTACAAAATAAGGGGAGGTTAAGAATAGTACAGGAAATGGAGAAGTCAAAGAACTTGTATATACAACTTATGAACAGGAACTAAGGGGGACATGGATGCTGGTGGGAGAGGGAGTGCAGAGTGGAGAGGAATAAAGGGGAGAAAAGAGTGGGACAACTGTAATAGCATAATCAATAAAATATATTTTAAAAAAAGAAAGCTGAACTGAATTCCTAAATAGCTCAATGTAAATGACTTTATTTTTTTTAAGATTTTATTTATTTATTTTTAGAGAGAGGGGGAGGGAGAGAGGGAGAGAAAACATCAATGTGTGGTTGCCTCTCGTGCGCCCCCTACTGGGGACTGGCCTGTAACCCAGGCATGTGCCAGACTGGGAATCGAACCAGTGACCCTGTGGTTCACACGTTGGCACTCAATCCATGAGCCACACCAGCCAGGGCTCAATGTAAAATATTTTACAAAAGAAAAATATGTCCTTGGTAATACCTTGGGGTACCATGGGATCAGAATTCAGCATCTTTTTGTGAATTTTTAGTTGTCTGAAGAGAGTAAGTAAAAGAAAGTAGACATTGTTTTGGTTCCCTAGCTTTTAGCTTGTTTTTGGATTGCATATTTAAATTTCAGTAATTATCAGGAAACTTAACTATAATATTTAGATTATAATAAGCTTGATATTTTATACAAAACATTTCATCTTCATTGATACAACTTCAAGATCTTTAAACAATCTTTTAAATTTAACCACAGACTTCTTTGGGAAAAAAAATGTATGAAAAGACTATCCTATTCGGAAAAAAAACTTGTATTGCTTACTACTGCCCTCTAGTGAATTATTAGAAAATCAACAAGGCTAAAGAGATTATATTACTTAAAATGCTTTTAAGTTGCCCATAATTGCCTCCAATTTTATTTATTTCGACTTCCAAATATAAATCACTACCTGTATTTTAAAACCCAAAATATTTTGAAAGCATATATATATATAAACTACAAATATTTGTAATACCTTCTTACACTGACCAGTTTAAAACGGCACATTTTCCCTACATATCTCTCCTCTAGATTGACGGTTCCCATCTATAAGCCTTGGATTATTGCAAAGAATGAACACCAGGAAGTACCTTTAAACCCAATGTCTTATATATACTTATAACACCTGTGATTCAAGTACATGTATGTTAATATGACTAATGAAACAATTCATTTAACATGTACTCAGTAAGATTTCCCTTCCACATAATTCACTGATTCTAAGACATGTATTTTCTCACATTTAACCCAGTGAAATCTGAACGCATCTTAGAATCACTGGCTGGGCAGAAGTGATGACATGGTTGTCACTACCTGCACATTTACAAATTTCGTCATAGCTAGTTATAAAATAGTTACTTCCGTGGTTGAATTACATGCCTTCTTGGTAAAACTACTGCCACTTAAAATGAGTTTTAAGACAGTACTATGATTTGACATTGAAACAAAATGTTAATATGTAAGGAAAAATGAACAAAAGAGCAAATAATGAAGCAAATATTCACTGGAACAATGAGTATAATTCTGTTTCTCGCAAACCAACAGTCAAGAATTTTATGAGTTTAAGAAAGGAAGATACTCAAAATAGAAGCCATTTTGCTACTTAGGTAAATGCAAAAGGATAGTCTTTCACATGGCAAAATAAGAAACAACTACAAAACAACAATGAAAAGGCTTAAATTATACAATGGATATGTTAGCAGCTTCAAAGAAAATCTCAGACACAAGAGCAGAGCTCACAAGAAAAGCTGTGTCATCAATTCTCTGGATAGCATAAAAGATAATCTTGTATAATAAATACCTGAGTAACTAATTCAAAAAAGTGATTCAGAAGCTTCACATTCCAGATGTCAAGTTTAGGAATACATTTCCAATTTATTTCACTTATATTTTCCTTGTTTTGTATGCAGAAGAGTGATACAATTTTTAAAGTATTCATATAAGTCTAAAAAACTCACTAAATATAAAACAAAAATTATAAATAAAAAAAAGCATGGGCAGGGATCTTTTTAGTGGTACATAAAATACAGGTGCATCTTACAACCAGTGCCACAGACTCAGTGAAACACAGTATCACCTGGACGGCTGAGAAATTTGACTTTTAAAAGGCATTAGTGCCTTCAAAGATTATTGAGAACTACTGCTATTTTTATTTCTATTTTTGAATCCTTAATGTATCACTTTTTCTTTTAACCCACTGATTTACAGTTTATGTAAAATGTACATAAACCTACACAAATAGAATTCACAAATATCCTAAACTACAGGTTCAATTTTTTACTGATAAGTTTATATAATAAAAAGTTCAGTAGCCACTGCTTCTATAAGCACTTCCCCTGGCCCACATATTACCTTTCTTATGAAAATATCATTATTCAACATTTCCCCACTTGACTGCACAAAAAAATTAAATATCTACATCAATATCTGTGCTAAAGTTTCTTTTTTTTAATTTAAAAAGTAGAAGATTCTCTCTTTTGATTTAAACTGAAAATAATAGGAAGGCTAATATGTTTGACATAATTCTTCTAAAATCGAGTGGCCAACTATTTGGCTATTCCTTAAGACATGGTTCAGTGGATATAATCTTGGTAAAATTTAAATAATCAACTAGTTTATAAACTAAATAATACTTATCTAAGAAATTCATATTCAACTGGCATACATTACAAAAACATTTCTAGTTTCAATACTAACAGTTACAGATTCTATAACAGACGTGATTTTATCTTTAATAATTGTACTCGGGGTCAAAATATGATAAATTTTAACTTCCTACTTTGGGTACCTTCATTAAAATGAAACCTAATCTACTTCCCATGAATATGTACCCTGTTCCACATTCCACCATGAAAAGCTCAATTCTCAAGCTTTTATTGTATATAACAAGTTAGGAGACAATAATTAGTACTATTAACCACTTATCTCTAATAAAACCACTTACCTATAAACAGTTGATTTTCAACTAGTTTTAAGCACAGTTTACATATTTTTAGCCCATTTTTACAGATGGAGAAGCAAGGGTTCAGACATTAGATTTTTCATGAAGACACTCATGACTAGTGCTCAGCTATACACACCACGCTGCCCCCTTAACAGAGTCTCCTCCAGCCTAGCCTTCTTCCTCTCTGCACACTGGCCAGACTACAGGTTGGTAACAAAACATTCTTCCACTGAGTTTTAGGCATATCTTGTAGTGTTCTTTAAATAATGTTTATCTGTCTTTCCACATATACCCAAGTAACTACCATCCAACTCTGAATGCCTCTTTGACTTATCTTTTCCTAATAACCAGTTTCACTGATCACGACACAACTGCTGTTAGCATCTGCTTTATTTTACCAGCAAGAGGAAAGAGGTGGGAATGTAACTTTGAACCATATGGAAAGTGAATACTCAACAATTTGAGCTACGAGTGACTACTAAATGGCCAATAGATTCTAAGACTCAGTGAATTGTTTAATTAAATCTTTACAACCTTATCAAGTATTATTAAATACTATTCCCATTGTAGCAATGAGTAAATTTAGATGGTAAAGTAGTTCAAGGGACCCATGGACTTAAAAGGGATTGACATTTAAGCTTCTCCACTAAAAAGGATGTAAGTTTATTCCTTATTAAATGTGTAACTCCTAGGCAGTTTGATCTTGATATGCTGTTACATGCTATCTCCCTTGGTTTTAGGCCGTAAGTGGCACCTCCCTACCTGGTAACCTCATCCCCATCATAAGGTTTTCTGATTGCTTTATCAATGTCCTTCAGCCCAGCCCTCTGCATTCTACAACAGTAAAGCTCTTCTAGGGATACCTTAGCTAAGTATAATTATTTGGTTCAATTGATTGCTTAAATGATAATTTTCATAGTTTCAATATAAATTATGGTACTATTTTGAAATATACATATCTTTACAATGATATTGTTCCTACAAGATCTCTTCTAAAGATTTTTAATAATTTCACATTTTTCTCAATCCCACTTATCACCCACAGCTTATTTATTCAAAGCCGACACAGTAATACTGTTAAAATGTTAGTCAGAGCCTATTGCTTTCCTATTGAACACCTTCCAATGGTTTCTAATCTCAAGATAAAATTCAAAATCCTAACCTGGTCTATAAGGCTCTATATAACATGGCTATTTCTCATCTAAATTTCGGTCATTCTTCCCCTTATTAACTGAGCTCCAGCACTTTGGCTCTGCCAACTTGCTATTATCTGAATACAGCTCATTATTAGCTCAGGGTCTTGCACTTAACTCTTCCCTCACAGCTAGCTCTTTCATATTACTCAGCTATCTGTTCAGATGTTAGAAAAGCCACTCCTGACCTTTACAGCAGAATCAGCCTCCACTATTGCCTATCCCCTAACGCTGCCTTATTTTTCTTCCTAGCACCTACCACTTCACCATAGGGAAGCACTTCTCCATGGGTCTCTCATTTCTGCACATGTTGCAAGCCAGACACTAATGGCCTTTCTATTTTTTTTTCCTGTAGTATCTTTTCAAGGATGTTTGGACTGCAAATAGCCGTGGGAGACAAAGATAACATCTTCCTCTGGAGCAAAGAGCAGGGGTGTTTACTGTCTATTATAAAAGATTCAGCTTCCCTAAACTCAAAAGTTCCTTTCTTCCGCCTGAAAGTCTCATTTGGTGTGCTTCGTGTTGCCCCATGGGAATTGGGACAATATGAAGAAAATGCTTCTCCTATGGCTCCCACTGCTGCAATAAGTAATGCAAAGTTCTTTTGTCTCTTGCACCTTGGGCCAGCATCAGTGAACCTGTAGCAGGCTGCAAGTAGGGTAAAAACTCAGACCCTTCATAGTTCTTGATGTTGACCTTACATATTGGTTTCCTCTTTTCCCTTTTTTTCCTCCTAATGTTTTATCAACTGCTATATATTCATTTCTCCTTTAGTTTTCAAAGCACTTTTTAAAAAAAATATTTGTTACTCAATTACATTTGTCTGCTTTTTCTCCCCATCCCTCCACCCCACCCCAGCCGAACCCACCTCCCTCCCATGCCTCCACCCTCCCCCTTGATTTTGTCCATGTGTCCTTTATGGTAGTTCCTGTAATCCCCTCTCCCCACTAGCCCCTCCCCACTCCCCTCTGGTTATTGTTAGATTGTTCTTAATTTCAATGTCTCTGGTTATATTTTGTTTGCTTTTTTCTTTTGTTGATTATGTTCCGGTTAAAGGTGAGATCATATGGTAGTTGTCCCTCACCACCTGGCTTATTTCGCTTAGCATAATGCTCTCCAGTTCCATCCATGCTGTTGCAAAGGGTATAAGTTTTCAAAGCACTTTTACAAACAGTAT
This sequence comes from Desmodus rotundus, assembly GCF_022682495.2. Classification (NCBI taxonomy): domain Eukaryota; kingdom Metazoa; phylum Chordata; class Mammalia; order Chiroptera; family Phyllostomidae; genus Desmodus; species Desmodus rotundus. Next base: position 28,983,553 of record NC_071397.1, read on the forward strand.
CATCTGCCCTTCAAAAGTCCTAAGAGGCATTTTCTATCCTCATTTAATAGGGAAGACATTGACCTGATAGGTTAAAAGACAAACCCCAAGCTCAGAATAACAAATCTGTCACAGAATCATAATTACAGTCCAGGTCTAACTTCTAATTTGTTATTAATTGTTGATTGCTTCTTAAAAGACAAATAACTCATGTGCTATACGTATATTCTGTGACATGGGAGGATAATTACCTAGATATCAGAAAGCAAATTCCTTGTATAATAATACATGAAAAAAACAAAATTGAAATGAATAATAAAACTGAGGTGCCCAACTAAGCACCAGAAATATATTAACATGCATATATTGTAGAATTCATTATAAATTATGACACTTGATTATGTAAAAAAAAAAACTAGATTCTATTATACTAGTAGCCCATTTCTTTTATGTTTAAAGGAAGATATATTTTTTAAAATATCAAAAAGGAGCGCTAACTGGTGTGGCTCAGTGGACTGAACATAGACCTGCAAACCGAAAGGTCTCCAGTTCGATTCCTAGTCAGGGCACATGCCCGGGTTGTGAGCCAGGTCTCCTGCTGTGGACATGAGAGAGGCAACTGATAGATGTCTCTCTCCCTCTTTTTCCCCCTCCCTTCCCCTCTCTCTAAAAAATAAAAATAAATAAAATCTTTAAAAAGATATCAAAAAGGTTTTCTTTAAAAACCAGTATTTTCCATCTTTGCAAGAATCAAGAATGTTCTCAACATAAAATCCATTATTCTGAAAAGATTCCAGATAATTTAAAGCTTCCTGAACAACTCTCTTTTGGGAGATAGGTAATGAAGCATTTATTATTGGCTTTTCCTCTATAATTTGAGCAAAAAATCTCAAAAAACAGTCTATATGCAAGTTTGTCAGGCTGTATAATTCTTACCTTACCATTTCCAGGAAGATTAAAAGAAATCAGTCTCTGAGAGTATAAGATTCGATTTCAGAGAATCTTTCAGAGAACCAAGCTGATATATCAAGCTATGTAAAATATCTGATTTTAAAAGCCTTATAACCCCCAAGTAGGATAAATCTACTGAATCAGTAATAGATACTGATCTGTGGTTCAGAGTTCTAATATGCTTATATATCACTGAATCTATTATATGCATGGTATATAACCTTCAAGGTTCATGAGTTGTAACATTTGTTTCTGAGTATTAAATTTCACAAATACAGATAAAATGATTGTGACTTAGTAGTTAAAACTTAACCCTCTTATTAAATAAACAAGAAAAAATGAAGAAGGAAGCACTAAAATATTAAAGAAACAGGAATTAAACTCAATACACAGCGGGGCAAAAGTAGGTTTACAGTTGTTTGTATTGAAAATACAATAATAAATAAATAACAATACAAGAATAAATTTTGTTTCATATACTCACAACTCTAAACCTACTTTTGCCCCACCCTGTATATGACTAAGGTAAAAATAATTGCTTCATAAAGTGATTCTCAAATTTTAACTCACCATCATACAATACTTACTGTGTAAGTTATAGCTGCCAACATTCCAATCAAGGTCAGAGAACTAATGGAAAATGACAAGGCAGCTAAACCATCTGCAAAGGAAAAAAAAAAACCACTTAAAAAAAGTAGAGATATACTTTTCAAATGTTTATATGTAACAAATCAGTATAAAAAAGTAAAAAGTGGGTTTGTTACACATTTTGAAATAATAAACCAGTATGTGTTCCCTCATCCTTGAAGTGCTAAAACTCCAATTGGAGGAAAGTATTTTTAAAGGGCTCTTCACAAATTGATTTATAAAAGATCTTTCAGACTAAGATTTTTTTTCCTTCACCTCTTAAAATTAAAGAGGAATATTACTCATTTTTGAGCCTAAGTGAAATTAGCAAAATATTAGATATTCAAAAGATAGCAAAAAATTTTAATTTTCTAGTCTTTTTCAATGGCAGATCGTGAGAAATAACATTACACAGGAAAGCCACTGAGCCTGGCCCTTTCTCCCCTCTCCCCTCAATCTTGATACTCCTAATTTCTTTATTATGAATTTTCATATAAATGTTTAATATATAGCCTAAAACTAAAATCTTAAAAAGTTCATTTCACTTTTTAACTTGAAAGGAGATAACCTACCCACCTGGCACGGAAAAAAAAAAAAAAAGCAAACAGAAACTAGAAAAACATAACACCAAAACAGAAAAACGATGTTAACAAGTTAGATTTCAGAAATCCAAAGCCAATGAGTGAAGAGCAGGGGTGACACTTTCAAACAAATATACCAGATTATGCGATAAAATACTATGCAAATTTGAGTATTCTTAAACGGGAGTAATACTAATTTTTTTAATCAATCTAGTTAAAATGTAGGCCCAGTGGAACTAAATAAAATTTTGATTAACTTAATGAATCAATATGAACCTTTTCATAAATAATAACACTGTAAAATTAAAATAATTTACCTTCTTAAAACCCTCATCTCAGTTTTTATATAACATTTGCAGAGAGCATATTAACACATTCACAAATCATGCAAGGCAAATTTCTAAGCCTTATTTTTTTAAAAACTAAAAATACTACATTTTATCAAGTCAAAGACATTCATGCTATTATTTTCTTGATCCTACTAGGAATATCAACAGAAGGTATTCATATGACTATGAGAGGTCTGGCATTTGGCTGATAGCAATTTTAAGATATTTACCATCATGTATAAAATACATCCCCAAATGAAGGATATAAAAGTGTGAAAAAAAATGCATGTTAGACTTGATAAAATGGAGCTTTATGATAACATATTCAGCCCATTTAAAGTTAATGTCACTAACAGTGGTAAGTAAAATGTACTCTAGGATATGGTGTTAAGATGTGAGATTAAAAACATAATGTTAAGACTAAGGAGAATATTACAGAAATTATAATAATGCTACCTAAAAAACTAGGATTACTTATAGAAAAATGTTTAGGGCGGAAGAGTAGAGTAACTATTCAAGAGACTTGAAAGAGTTAACTTCAAGAAAGGCAGCAATTTATTTCTCAGCAATAGGATCAGGTGCATAAATCCTGACAATTCAGTATTACTAGATGCCAGGCCTGCTATCCTTATTCTTGCTGGTATCAGCAAGATATTAATGGACCACAGTTTACACAATGAAATCTTAAATGGACAGCAAGAATATTAAGAAGTTGTATGGCAAGGATTCCAAGACTTAATTTAATCATTGTTTAATACTGTATTTGGATAAAGAAAGAAATGCTGATCAAAGGATGTACAGTACCTATACAAAAGAATACAAAAGCAATAAAAATTCTCAGCTTGTTTATAAAATAAATACTCTAGTTTTAAAAGTAAGTTATTATGTTCAAATGCACATAAAATTCTGAGTAATAAGTACACATTCTTAGTTGATATCAGTTTCTAATGCCAACTGTATTTTTCAGTGAGTGAACAACTTCCCTAACCTAACCTCCTGAGCCTATTTGGTTGTCCTCTAAAAACTTAGGTTATATTGATTAAGTAAAGATACCCTCAACAGGCTGACAGTAACCAGAGGGGAGGTGGGAGGGGATAATGGGGGAAAAGGGTAAAGGGTTTACAGGAACAACTATAAAGGACACATGGACAAAAACAAGGGGGCAGGTGGAAATAGGGAAGGGAGGTGGGGAGCTCTGGGGTGGTGGGGAGGGGGTGGGAGGAAAAGGCAGAAAACTGTACTTGAACAACAATTTAAAAAAAAAAAAAGATAAAAGAAACCTTCTAGAAAAGCAACTCCAAAATGTTCTGATGAGGTAAACTGATAAAATATTAGTTAATTCACAGGAAATTTCTGACACTTATAAATGATTACTTAATCATGATCAAACAGCAATGTAGGGTTCTGCCACAGGGTTCATTAATATTTTTAAAAACCAATTATCTAGCACATTTCTTTAAAATAGTTTTCTGACCCGGGCTGGTGTGGCTCAGTGGATTGAGCTTTGACGTCCATGGGAACCAGAAGGTTGCAAAAGGTCACCAGTTCAATTCCTAGTCAGGGCACATGCCTGGGTGGCAGGCCAGGTCCCCAGTTGGGGACGAGCAACAGGCAACCGATTGATGTATCTCTCACACATCGATGTTTCTCTCCTTCTCTTTCTCCCTTCCTCTCTCTCAAAATAAATAAAATATTTTTCTACATTATCCAAAGTGAATTACAAACTGCACAGTAATTATATCTTCATTGTTAAAATACTTTGAAGATATTTTCTCAACAAAGTAAAATGAAGAAGTCAAGAGACTAGTTACTTAATAGCTACATGACTAAAAGTGAATCTTAACAACATAAACCTCCTAATTTGTCTAGAATACTTTTGACTACAAATTGAAAAAAATCTTTATTTTTTTATATATTTTAAAGAATTTATTTATTTTGTAGAGAGAGGAGAAAGGAGAGAGAAAGAAGGAGAGAAACATCAATCGGTTGCCTCTCACATGCCCCCAACTGGGGACCTGCCCGCAACCCAGGCATGTGCCCTGACCGTGAATCAAACCAGTGACCTTTTTGGTTTGCAGGCCAGAGCTCAATCCACTAAACCACACCAGCCAGGGCTGAAAAATTCTTAACAGGGCAAAAACAGGCTACTCAAAAAGTCCCAAAGGTTGTGAAATATGAATTATTATGGATTTTTTTTAAGAATACTTACGACTACTTCCAAGTTCTTCAAATAAGAATTTCACTTTTTCCCACTCTGTGGAATTTTTGTTATTGGGAACATTCAATGGAACAAAGGCACTACAAAGAAAACAGCTCTGTTTAATGGTTTTAAAAAAGATAAAAGGTCAAATAAAAAGATATAGTCTGAAACTCAATTTTTAGTAATTTTGTTAAACAAAGATCAACTTCCCCCAAAAAAGAATTAGCAAATCAAATCTGTACCACATACAGAGGGTGTGAGAAGTTTCTTACGTATGTGTTTACTATATCACAAATTTGTTTTAATAGTTTTATTACTGAATTCAGTAATAGTATCCTTTGTAATCCTATTTATTTTCCACAGTCAAAAATATCTTGAGAAGAAGCCATACACTAAAGGGGGTCAAAAAGCTCCTTGGCATAAAAAAGGTTAAGAATCTCTGTACTAAACCAGGAAAACAGAATATAAATATATGTAATGAGTTCAATATATTTATATGCATAGAAAAGAATAGAAAGGAAAAATATCAGAATAAACAGTAAATATCTCATTGTGGGATTAGCGATGAGTTTTACTTTCTTCTTAGTATTTTTCCGTGTCTTGCAAGATTCTACCTAGTCCACAAAATCAAAGTAGTTTCTATTTATTTTTCAATCCACAGGTGAAGGGGGAGCATGGTAATAAGAGAGACAGCTAGCTTCCTAGGACTGCTCTAGGAGCTTAGACTGGGCAAAAATGGAAGGGAAGGAGGGAGGAAGACAGTCACTTTATTATCTAGCTCAGAAACTAGAAGACAATCAAGACACTAAGGTAAAGGGCTGAGTATCCCTTAGACTGCAAGTGAGGACAATCAAAGAGGAACATAAGAAGCAACTCTAATGCTGCCTCTCTTCAAGCTAATTTTCATTGTAAGCAAAGCAGTAAGGTCTACCCTCTTGTAAAGAGGAAATGATGAATAAATTCAACAATACATTAGTGGTTAAGGATTCTCACTATAAGAAGATTTGTGTGGTAGAAAGGTATAGATATTTTTTTAATCTCAGTCCCTCTCGAAAAAATGAATAGAGTATGTCAGCTTTCAAAGACACACATGTTAGATCAAGATAAGAACTGGAGCCTTCCAAAATTATAAACTGCTTTTACACTTTTGAAAATAGTAAAACTGCAAACTACTTAGTAAAAATATTTTACACCCAATCTGACTCAGTGAGTAACCTTAATACAAATTATTTCTTCAGGAAGAGACAAAGGAAAGACTAATAAATTTCAGTAGATATGAAAATATAATAATTCAGCAGAATTGAAAATAGGATTTTCACCTCCTACACTCAGTCACCAAATCATATTTATCTTCCAAATAGCTTACCTGTCTCTTCCGCTCTGTTCTTTGCAACTGCTAGAGTTAAGACCCTCATCTCTCACCTAACTCTTACAATGATTACCAAACTGATTAGGTAATGGTTACCTAAATGGTCTTCCTGTCTACCATTTATATTTCACTTCTGCAACTCAACTCCCAAATGACCCTTTCAATGAATCATCCTTCATAGTGTTGTAACTCTTAAAACAAATTCATATATATTTACTTTCATGGTTCACATTCACAAATATATACACATCTTCATTGTCCTTTAATTGCCAAGCAGGATAAAACTCAAAATTTCTTAAACTTTATATGTCATGGTCTGTCATTTGTCCACACAAACACTTTAAATGTCACATTATACTTTTTTATTGTACTGAGGCAAAGGAGGGTTTGGATTCACATTTTTTATGTCATTCTGCACATATTCAGCCTCTCAGTTACCGTATGTTATGGATTTAACTGGGTCCCCTATATCAGCAGAATTCATATGCTGAAGCCCTAACCTCCACATGGTGGTATCTGGATATAAGGCCTTTGAGGAGGAAAAGTTAAATGAGGTCATAGGGTAGGACGTCAGTCTCATGGAACTGGTGTTCCTATAAGAGAAAGAGATACCAGACAGCACTTTCTCCCTGAGTCACAGCACAGAGAAAAGATCATCTGAGGACACACTGAGAAGGTGGCTGACCACCAGCCAGGAAGAGAGCTCTCCCCAGAAACCCAACTTGCCAGCACCTCCATCATGGACTTCTATCTACCCTCTAGAAAATAAATGTCTATTGTTTATGCCAGTTTAAGTGGACTAATACACTATGCATGCTATTCATCTTTTTTCTTCTAGTCTGCTAACTTCCACTCCTTCTTTTTCAATCCAAATATTGCTTCCACTTAGGTCTTCCCTGATTCTGCAAGGCAGAATTCCTACTGCAAGGGTAGAAACTTGCTACTCCACGATAAACACCTGGTATCTATCTCTTATTAGAGCACTTAAATACTGCAACTCAAGCTATTTGCGTCTCTACCCATCATGAGCATGAAGGTCAGAGACCATGACCCTAAGACCTCGCACAACACTCAACACAGGAGTGCTCGAAAAATGTTAGCTGCATTAATTAGTTAAACCTAGAACACATTTGTGCCATTAAATTATCTTCTGTTTTAGCAAAACTATATCATTTAACAAAAACTAGGAATATGTCACCTTCAAGAAAATTATAGGAAAGTTAGTCAATCACTTAACCTAAATGCTTACCTCATTCAAATATTTACGTATGATAATGGGAAGAACACCATCCTGGATAACCAAAACACTATAATCTTCTATTCACAAACTTCAGACTGTGAAATAAATACAGGAACACACATACCCTCCCCTGTATCAGTGACCCAGCTGATGCCTCCACCTCAAATACCATTGAGAAAATAGGAGCCAATCAGAGAGGAACTCTCATTTGTGCACCAAACCTATGACCTACCTGCACCTCTTTTCATTTTTATTCCTCTTATAACAATAGAGGAAATATCCTCCAACCTGAATCAAAGCCTTGCACCTACATGGGTGCTTTGGATGCCATTCCTTCTGGCCTGTTACACACTGATAACCAGCATTCTCACTTCAACTGCAAAAGGATCCTGGAATTGAGAAAGCCAGGAGGAGACACAGGGAGTAATATCTGGCAATCATTGTCCTATTTCTCACACTTTACAAAACATAAAACTTACTGGAGATAGACACTGCTATTGGAAGAGCATAGACTAAAATTTGAGTTTCCTAGTGCCTGGATCTGGGGGCACACTCAATATCTCTTCCTGAATGCCTACAAAACTTACCATGAACCAAACTAGGCTTCTGATATTCTCCCACCAAACCTACTCCTCCTTCAGATTTGCCTGTCTCAGGTGATGATGGCTTCACCCTTCCTACTACTAAAGAATCTGGCCTTGCCTAAAAAGAGGTCTTAATTTTGCCTAGGGTTCTGAGAGTTAATCTGAGTCACACCTGATAAGGAGTGCCTTCCTTTAGGGCACAGGCAGGTCACACCCAACCTTAGGTACTGGGACAGAAAGACCAACCACGTGATTTAGGGTGGGAAGATTGGTTCAGGTGGCATCCCTTGACCAGGAGGCTGAGATAACCATGTAGGCAATCAATAAATCATACATGACTGCATAACAGCATCCCAATAAAAATTCTGAGCACCAAGGCTAGTGTGAGCTTCCCTGGTTGGCACTACTAAGTGCATATTGTCACAGGTCGATGCCAGAAATGTGGCATGTGCTAAGAATAACAAAAGCTTTATATTTGGAATCCTCCCAGACTGTGTCCTATGCATTTCTTCTTTTAGTTGATTTTAGCCGATATCCTTTACCTGTAATAAATAGTAACCATGAGTTTAATTGCCTCCAGTGAGTTCTGTGAATCCTTCTAGAGAATTATCAAACCTGAGGGTGATTTTATAAACACCTCAAAATTGCAGTTCTTTATCAAAAGTGAGAAAAGTGTTCCTCAAACTTTGTAGTTTGGCTAATTCCAGGCACATTCCCAATTCCTCTTTCTCTCATCAGGCCTATCAGAAAATCCTGCTATCTCTCTCTCCAAATTACAGGCACAAATTACTACTGCAGCCATCGTGTCTTGTCTAGGTTATCACAATAGCTTCCTAACAGATCTCATGTTTCTATCCTTACCCCATAAAGACAAATCTCAAAACACTACCCAGAGATTCTTTCAAAAGGTCAGATCACGTCACTCAATTATAAAACCCCTCCAATAGCTTCCCAGCTCCCTCAGAAAAAATACCAAAGTCTTTACAATGGCCTCTGATGCCCTACTAAATCTGGCAGCTCTAGTAACCTCTGACCGTACCTTCAGCTACTCCAGCCTCCATTCATTCCACTCCAGCTACACTACTTTCCTCACTTTGTTCTGAACATACCAGACTCTTTCCTGCCTAAGAGAATGTCACTTACTCTTCTCTGACTAGAATGCTCTTTCCCACACATATGTTCATGGCTCCCTCTCTTCCTTCACGTGTCTTCTCAAATACTACCCTCTCAGCATTGTCTTCACTACAATTTCATAATTGTAATTTCATAATTGTAATTCCCGACACAAACTACTTTTTGTATATTTTCTTTCTCTGCCCCTCTAACCCCGTCCTGAATGTCTGCTCCATGATAGGAGGAGTTGTCTTTTCTGTTAACTGCTGTTTCGCCAGCACCTTTTACAGCGTCTGAAACGTAACAGGTATACAATAAATATACAGAAAATAAGTGAATGTTACATTGCTCAAAACATCTAGTCAAACTTTTGCTCCTTGTTATTAGTGTATTTCCAAGAAACCATTTGCTTCACTTTTAATATGCTGCTTCTAAATAAATAAATATCATCTAGAGAATCAGTTCAAACTTATTAGAATTGTGCAAAATGTAAACTTTGTAAATGAGAACTTAAGGTGATCTCCCATAAAAAAAAGACGAGTAAATTTTAGAATAAACTTAAGCATTCCTTTTGTCTCAGACAGATATTCTGGTCCTTGTAAAGATGTACGGTTTAATGAATGGTTCTCAGTCATGCTCTAAGTCAGGGATTGGCAAACTACTGACTGCCCGAGTTTGCAAATAAAGCTTTATGGGAACTCACGTCACGTCATTTTATGTACTGTCTGCAACTACTTTAGAGCTGTAAGAGGAGAGTTGAGCAATAGAGTAGCCACAGAGACCACATCACCCTCTAATCTAAAATACTTACTATCTGCCCTTAGAGAAAAGTTTGCTAATCTCTGTTCTAGATAATTTAGGTTTACAGACAAGTGATCTCCACATTAACAAAACAAATGAACATAACTAGACTTAGCTTTCTCCAAAAGGCCAAAAACAACTTTCAAAAATATATTCAGTAGCTAAAATAAGTAGTGAAACCACTAAAAAGCATCCTTTCAAAAAGTACTTTTTCATGACACATGTAGGCAGGCAAAGGGAATTGCAAATATGCCTTGAGTACAAGACATCTGCATTCTAAGAACGCCTGGCACTACAAAAAGTTACTGACCAGTTTTATCCCCATCACAGACTGTATTCAATACATGAACATTTTCATTTATTGAAACTTCTAAAACCAAATATTAAGCAGAAACTTTAAAAAACTGATTAGCACCTCATATATTTCCTAACATAAAAAAGAATCAAGACTTATTTAAATAAAAATAAATGTCTTATATTAAAAAGGACAAATACTTTCCAAAGAGAAATTTTAAATGTATTAAAAATGTGCACAACTTTATTAACGTTAGTATAAAGTTAAGGAAAATGAACTGAGGGAAAAAGTCATTGAAAGATTAATTCAACAATTTAAAAACTGATGTGTCAAATCTAAAAAGATGTACAAATAAGAATTTTCATCAAAGTATTGTTTATAAGAATGGGACAATTGCAAGCATCATAAATGTCAAAGTAATCAACACTAAAAGATCAAATAAATTGTTATATCTTAAGGAAATGCAACACAGACAAAATTGATGGATCTACATTATTCTGAAAAGATGCCTACCATATTTCAACAAGTAGATTATCAAAAATTACATAGAATATAATCACATTTGTGTAAAATTACAACACGGAGGGTGTATGGATGGGTGGGTACACTTGCATGTACCTTATCACATAGAAAATGTCTAAATAAAACAATACGAGCAAAAAGGTTAATTGTGGTCACTGCTTGGTGGTGCCATAAAAGGTGTTTTGTTTACTTTTTTACATTTTTTTAATCATTAAAATAACACTATTTTTATTCTTCGGGGGTGGCGGGGATCAACACTTACCCAATTAAAAGAAGAAGTGCGCAAATCACAGCAAACCCCAGTGTATATTTAAGTGCCGTTTTAATTTGCTAGATGGCAGAGGGGAAAATGTATACCATTTAGTAAGATCTTTAAAATACAATAGCATTGTCACAATATAACAGTATTTTCACATCAAATGTACACTTATATTCCCTCTGTAGAGTTTCCCTTGTTAAAAAAATCTTAAACTTTAAAGAAAAACAATGCATATGCCACATCTTAAGTGTCTTTGCAAACTACACTGGACTTAAAATCTTTTCAATGGTTAGAACTTGTGAAAAGCAGTACACTTACAGCATAATTAATTCTCCAATGGACATCTCTATTAAAATTATTAGAATATTTAATAAAATATTCCCCCAAACAGGAAGCAATTAGAATCTATAATGTCCACACCCTGTTTGGGGGAATAATATACATCCATGTATATATTATATTTAAAATGTGATATATATTTATTTAAATAAAATATATTTTAAAACATGCAGAAATATATAAAACATATTATCACACTGGGACTGTTCTAAAAACGTTACATATGTTAACTCATTTCATTTTCACAGTAACCCTGAGATACATGTTCTCACCCTGACTTGGAGAAGATGAGGCCCAGAGAGGTTAAACAACTTGCCGTAAGTCGCATTAGCTGGCAAGTGATTAAACAAGAACCTGAAAGTGGGAAATCATGTCTTTAAAACCTGTATTTTGCTTGGTGCCCACAACATAATACAAATATAAAGAAAAACAAAGATGAACATTCTAAATATGGAAGAAAAGTTAATCTCAAAGAAGAAGTTAAATCAGTTAGAAAAAACTATGTTTCTCAGCCAATTGAAGTCTCTAAACATGACCTTTTAAAAGTTAAATTCATACCCTGGCTGGTGTGACTCAGTGGATTAAGCACCAGCCTACAAACCAGAGTCGCTGGTTCAATTCCCAGTTAGGGCACATGCCTGGGTGGCAGGCTGGGTTCACATTTGGGGGCGTGTGAGAGGCAACCACACATTGATGTTTCTCTCCCTCTTTCTCCCTCCCTTCCCCTCTGTCTAAAAATAAATAAATAAAATCTTTAAAAAAATTTCTTTAAAAAACAGTTAAATTCATACTTCAAGTGATAAATTCTTGTTTGCAGAAGAGTTAAGATAGTCTTTGGGGAAAAAAATCATAACGTAAAGGTAAGGAGAATATTAAGATCAACCAAAGAGCCAGAGAAGATGTACTTTAGAAAAGTGAATTGAGAGATCTTATATCTCATCAAGTTTAAACATTAAATTTGTATTCAGTCACTTCACATTACATGCAATGGGTTTTCAAATACAGAGCTGAATGGTTGGTTATCTGCAAATAACAATTTTGACTTTCTTTATAAATATTTAAACATGTTATTTTTTTCCTCTGATTACCACTCTGGGGATCATTTAAAATATTGTTGATGTACTTGCTCCTGATCTCAATGCAAATGCTTTAAGGTTTTAATAAACATGATTAAGCATAATACTGTCCTTTGAGTCAATATATTTGTTTTTGTACTTACATACAAAACACAAACATAGTATAAAATGAATTCCTCTAACTCAATAAAAAGACATTTTATTCTTTTTATGTTGTTATTTTCCCCTTAAATTGGAAAAATATGTTCAATTTTGGCAAATACCTTTCCACATACAATTTATTCTTTGATCTATAAAATTACCACACATTAATAGATGTGCCCCTCCACTGGTGCGGCTCAGCAGATTGAGTGCCAGCCTACAAACCAAAGGGTGGCCAGTTCAATTCCAAGTTGGGGCACATGCCTGGGTTGAGGGCCAGGTTCCCAGTAGAAGGCATGCAAGAGGCAACCACACATTGATGTTTCTCTCCCTTTCTTTCTCCCTCCCTTCCCTCTCTAAAAATCAATGAATCAAATCTTAAAAAAAAAAAAAAAAAGAAAGAAAGAAAAAGTAAACGTTAAAAAAATTCTATAGATGTGCTGGTTCTAAACCACCCATGCAAACTAGAGATAGGTCCTACTCAGGTATACTTTATTAAAGTATTTTTTAAATACCCTTGCATTCGATTTGCTAATATTTAGTTAAGATGTTTATACCAATACTTAGTGATACTGGTGTGAAGTTTTGAACGTGCAAATGTGCTATATTTATCAGGTTTTTGTTATCAGTGTTTTCCTGGATTAGTAAGAACAATCTGCAAGTGCTCCTTCGTGCCCTAGAAAAGGCGTCAGCGAACTGTACCTTGTGGGCCCCATGTAGCCCACCTCCTATTTTACTGGATCACATCATGCTCACTAGGTACCATCTCTAGCCACTTTCACACTACAACAGGAGAGTTGAGTAGTTGAGACAGAGAATATATGGCCCTCAAAGACTGAAATACTACCTCACCTTTTACAGAAAAGTTTACTGACCCCTGCTCTAGAATTGCTCCAAAACAATAATCACAAGTCACATGCATCTATTAAGCACTTGAAATATAGCTAATTCAACTGGCATGTGTTGTAAGTATTAAATATACTCTAAATTTAAAATAGTGTGAAAAAGAAATTTAATATCTCATTAATAATATGTTTTGACTCTAAGTGAAATGATAATGCTTGGAACGTATAACATTAAATAGAATATATCATTAAAATAATTTCAACTGTTCCTGAGTACTTATTTTAATGTGGCTACTAGAACATTTAAAATTTCACATGTGGCTCAAAATATACTTCTATTATACTAGCCCTGACTGGTGTGCTCAGTGGCTTGGATGTCATCCTTTGTTGGATGACAAACATCACTGTTTTGAATTCTAGTCAGGGCATGTGCCTGGTTTGCAGGCCAGGTCCCCGGTTGAGGGCGTACAAGAGGCAACGGATAGATGTTTCTCTCCCACATCAATAGTTTTCTCTCTCTTTCTCCTGCTCCTCCCCTTTCTCTGAAAATTTAAAAATATGCACGTGTGTGTGTGTATATATATATTTGTATTTCTACAACACAACACTGCTCTAGAATAAATTCAGTCACCTAATTTTTTAAAAAAGGACGAAATCATCATTCCCTCCTCTAAATGAAACCTCTAAATAAGGATACTTACAGTGCATTTACCAGTATCATCATCATCCTTTTCTTCATAATAGAAGTAGACAAAAGGAATCCAGAGGAACACACAGAATAATATAACAGAATATAAGGCTGTGGAAAGAAATAATAAACTGAGTTCAACTAAATACATATGAACTTAAAAACTATTTAATTTATATATATATATATCTGTATCTACATCTATATATTCACATAGCAAATTCACTCCCCCACCTGACCCCTATACCCATAATTCTATGTGTATATGTAATATCCAAATTACCCTTTTCTGACCCCTGTCCCAAGAAATCAATAACACTATTAGATAACAAAGCATAATTCAAGTAAGCTATGGAGCAGTTTTTAACAATAATCAACACAATAATTCTGCCAATAACATTTGTGGCAGCTAACATCTGAGTTCCTACTATGTACTCAACAACACGGTGCTAAGAACTTCTTGTGAACCATCTACCTCATTCAAATGAACTTAAAACTTTTATATTCCTTCCAACTTAACATCGAGTATAGCTGACACAACTGTTACAGTTGCCAGGCACTCAAGTTAAAGAAACAGCTGTAATTATACTGTTGTTTTAATAAAAATAATTTCCCTAATCTAAATTTCAAATATGCAGTGTTATGAAACTTACCTTACACAAAGATAGAGAAAAGTACAATAGAACAGTAAAATTAGCTTCAAAGTTAACTAATATGAATTTTACTGAATTTGAGATAATCTCAACCAGCAGCAAATCAAAATATGTCTTTTGATTCATATGTAACTTAAAATTTGAACTGCCAAAGATAAGAGTATAACTAATAGCATAAACAACTTTTTGGGACTTAACAAACCTACCTAAGAAACCTGTTTTTCAAATCTTCTGTGTATTTAAATGTATCTGCTATACATAAGTTCACAGAAAACAAAGCAATGGTATAATTATGTAAACCAAACACAGGACAATAATCATTAAACTCCTTTGTAAAAGAAAGCATTTGTTAGTAATGTATAATAAAACCTCAATTATTTATTCTGTTGGAAGGAATAACTATATGGGTTATACAATTTTTAAACATAATCTTAATCTTGCTAGCACTATACCTCATTTATCTGGATGACAGTTATAAAACAGCCCTCACTAAATCCAACATAGCTAAAAAACACAGAACAAACAAAGCCCTAAATAACCAACAGAAAGGTCAGAATTCATTTATACTAAGCAATCAGAAAATGACTGTCAGCATACTGAATTTTGTCACTACAGGTATTTAGTGAAATTTGTGCAATCTTTTAATGTTTTGAGAAACGGACAGACAGTAGATCATTAAGGGTAATGAATATTGGTGTCTCTACTTTAGATCGGGGAGTAGTTAGTATTAACATTTCCATTACAAATCTAAGACCCAATGGAAATAAACATATTCAAAAAAGTAAATAAAATAACGATTCTAAAAGCTTAAAAAAATTAAACATAAAAGGGACAGGACTATAAATTGCCCTAAATATCATACCACTATTATAATTAAAATAAACAAATAGTTGGTATAGAATAGGAAAAACCCTGATTAGCATAACAGAGTTTGTGGGCTGATAACCACAGGCCAGAAACTTTGATAAAGAGATGCACTAAGGTTTAGGTTCAAGGTCAGTATGTCTCTACTACTTGGTGGATTTGGCCTTTAGCCAGCCAAAGAGCCTAATGACTATTTTATAAACATTCCTAGTATCCCTGAGATTATGTGATAAATGATCTTATAACTGCATAAGTTACCATCATATTAATTAGCATAACAAGGTATAAAATTCTTATAATGCAATAAAATACAAATGGCTCTTTTTAAAATGGGCAAAAGACAGATACTTCATCAGAGAAGATAAACAAAATGGCCAAAAAGCATACTTTAGAAGGTGCTCATCATTGTTCATCATCAGGAAGATACAAACTAAACCCACAATGAGATACTACAGACCCCAAGAATAGCTAAAATTAACCTTATAATACCAGGTGGTAACAAGAGTGTGGAACAACTGATATTCCCGTACTTTGCTGTAGAGAGTATAAAATGGCACAACATTGTAGGAAACTGTTTAGTAGTTTCTTACCAAGTTGAACATATAATTACCATATGACCCAACAATTCTAATTCTCTAGTACTGAAGGGAAACAACATGTGCAAAGTGTTTCTGCCCAGAGAAGCTGCTCAAGCTGCAGATTCCAAGGCTTTTTTATTGGGCACTTGTAATACAGGCACATCTGCTTGGCTGACAGTCTATGGTGACCAAAACTACAGACCTTGCCAAGAGGCAAAGGAAGTAAGTATTCACCATAAATGATGTTTTGCACAATCTAAACAACCTAGTACAGCATGGTTCATATTCGGCTGTACAAAACCACCTTGTCAGTTAGAAATATAAGGAACAGCCCAAGGGCTAGTTCCCAGCAGTTAGTCAAGGGTCAGCCATACACGCAGACCTCCCTGAAGACAGGTGAAAGTAACACGGCCACTAGAACGTTCACAGCAATATTACTCACAGTGGCAAAAGCTGGAAATGATCCAAATGTCCATCAACAGGTGAACTGATAAGCAAACTGAGTGTTATTTTAATAACTACTGTATAACAATAAAAAAGAAGTTACAGATAGGTCAAAGATGAATCTTATAGACCCTATACTGAACAAAACACCCCTAAACACCAGAGTCCGTTTTCTATTATTAACTTAACGAAATTCTAAAACTGGCAAAACTAACCTATCATGACATAAGTCAAGAAAGTGGCTGGTGGGGCAGCAGCTGTCTGTAAAGAGACACGAGGATGTACAGCACGCAACACTCCCATACGTGCTGGTAGGAAGAGTCAGAAAAAGACAGTTTCTAGAAAGCAGCACCTGGAAGAAGTGGGGAACACGCTATTCTGAGTGACTCTGCAGTATCCCCTCAGCAGTCTGGGATTCAAAGTACGTGTGGAACAACCGCTCTAAATCTCTGGTTCCCTGACACCATATTCTGAGCTATCTTCCAGATATCTGACTGTTCTTCCTCAGTGTTCTGTGTCAAGGTTTCTGCCTTTAACCCACAAATGTTATACTATAAAGACAGACTTGGGTTAACACTTGTGTGTGCTTCCCATCAGTTGGGCTTACACAGCTGTAAATGGAAAAAGTGCTGCTGCTGCTACCAAGAAACACAGAAAAGTGTTTCTCTTCAAGTTCTACTTCAAACTAACAGCTATCTTCAAGGGAAAATTAGTCTTAACTCCAGGATATGAGTGATGACGCGCTCATATCCTGACATCTTTATAAAGTTTGCTTACTTTTAAATGTTTTTGTTAAAAGTCTACTAGTAAATAGAAGATAAAGGGACTATTTGGTTGAATTGTTTCACTAACATCGAAGAAATATGTTAAGAAAACATTTTAAAACCTCATGACCAGGGACATTGGCAAAAATTATACTCATGGGAACATTTGAGATCTGGCTCCCAGAATATGTGGTCAGTTTGGCTTAAATAAACCCTTAAAAAAATTCTCTAAAAAAATATTAAACTCACAAAACAAGATCTTTTTCAAAACAACTTATTGCCCTGGCTGGTGTGGCTCAGTGGATTTGAGGGCCGGCCTATGAACAGAGAGTTTGCTGGTCTGATTCCCAGTTAGGGGCACATGCTTGGGTTGTGGGCCAGATCCCCAGCTGGGGGCATGTGAGAGGCAACCAATAGTTGTGTATCACACCTCAGTATTTCTCTCCATCTCTTTCTCCCTCCCTTTCCTGTTCTCTAAAATTAAATAAATAAAATCTTTTAAAAAACTTATCAAAAACTTAAATAAACAAGTGAACAGAGAACCACGGAAAAAAAGAACATGGGCAAAAACTGTGGCAAACAATGCAACATAATTATGATCTTTTAAATGTACACAAATTAAACAATCTACCTTTTAAAAACTGTTTATAATTCACATGAAAACTAACTTGGATAAATTAAGCTTTTAAACTTTTATACATTCTTTATTCCTCCCAACTACAAATAAAAACAGAAACAAAGAAATACTTAGACTTCTGTTCAAGATGGTGGCATAGGTAAACAAAGTTCGCCTCCTCACACAACCACAAAAATTACCACTAAAATATGGAACAACCCACACTCAGAACCATCAGAAATCGAGTTGAATGAAAGCCGGATGACTATGGAATTAAAGAAAACACATCTATCCAGACTGTTAGGAGGGAGAGAGACACAGAAAGGGCTGGTCCCACGTCCACATGCAGTAGATAAAAATTCAGGAGAGGCTTTTGTGGGTGAAGAATCCCAACCTCACACTAAGCCCCTCAGCCCAGGGTTCCAGTGCCAGGAAGATACATTCCAACTTCTGCCTGTAAAAATCAGTGGGGATTGAGTCAGTAGAAGAAAGTGCTAGAGTCCTAAGCAGTTCCCCTTAAAGAACCCACACATGGACTTACTCAGACTCACTCCCTCTGAGCTCCTGCACCAGGGTAACAGCGTGAAAGGCACCAGTGGCACACAGGGAAGAACTGAAGTGTCCAGCATCAAGGCAAGAGCTGGGGGACAGCTTTCTCCCAGACAGAAAAGCAGGCAGAGGCCAATGTCCCTTTTCTGAACCCTCCCTCAGAGAGCCACAAAGCCACAGAGCCGCAGGCTAGTGAGGTATCTGAGACTCCATCAACCTTGCTAACACTGTTTGCTCTGCCCTGGAGATACTCAGAGACTTCCTGCCACCCAACTTATGGGCCCATGAAAGCTGCTTTTATACATGAATGGCTGGTATTGGCTCATGGTTCACAGCTTCCTAAATCCTATCAAATAGGCAACAGTGAGCCTCAGTGAGCCCACAGCCCCTCTACCTCTCTCACTAAGTGGCCCCAGGCCTGGCACAAGCAGCAGCCAGCCCAGATTTAAAGACTGTCTTTTCCTGGGAATCTCCAAGCCCAGCACAAGTAGCAGCCATCTCAGGTTGCTTTATAGCTCAGGCAGGGTGGCCCTGGGAAAACAGAGGTGGAGGCTGACCTTGCCCTGAACCTCCCAAGAACCCCAGGGCCTACAAAACCAGTGGTCAGCTACAGACAGTTGGAGCACTACCACCCTGTACACCAACAGCTGACCCTCCACAGAAGGCAGAGGTTGGCGGTCATTGGTCACAGCTGGTCCTTCCAGCTGACTGGCCTGGGAATATTCCTCCCATAGATCTGCCAAGAGCAACCAGGCTCAACTACAAGAAGAGGGTGTACTCAGCCCATATGCAGTGAGCACCTCCCAACTTAGGTGATAGAGGAGGCTGTGCCACTGGACACTACAGGACACCTACTACATTAGGCCACACTACCAAGACACAGAGTCATAGCAGCTCTACCTAATACATAGAAACAAATACAGGGAAGCTGCCAAAATGAGGAGACAAAGAAACATGGCCCAAGTGAAAGAACAGATCAAATGAAAAAAAAAAATACTCAACAAAATGGAGATAAGCAATCTATCAGATGCAGAGTTCAAAACACTGGTTATAAGGATACTCCAGGAACTTTGTGAGGAGTATCACTAAGGATACTAAGGATCACTAAGGAGTATCAACAGCATAAAAATAATCCAGTCAGAAACTAAGGATACGCTAACTGAAACAAAGAACAATTTACAGGAAACAATAGTAGACTGGATGCAGCTGAGAATCAAATCAATGATTTGGAACACAAGGAAGCAAAAAACAACCAATCAGAACAACAAGAAGAAAAAATCCAAAAAATGAACATATGGTAAGCAGCCTTTGGGACAACTTCAAGCATTCCAACATTCACATCATAGGGGTACCAGAAGGAGAAGAGCAAGAGCAAGAAATTGGAAATCTATTTTGAAAATAAATAACATACGAATACTTCCCTAATTTGGTGAAAGAAATAGACATGCAAGTCCAGGAAGCACAGAGAGACCCAAACAAGATGGATGCAAAGGGGCACACTCCAAGACACATCATAATTAAAATGCCAAAGGTTAAAGAGAGAATCTTAAAAGCAGGAGGAGAAAAGCAGTTAGTTACCTACAGGGGAGTTCCCATAAGAATGTCAGCTGATTTCTCTAAAGAAACTTTGCAGGTTGAAGAGATTGGCAAGAAATATTCAAGGTCATGAAAAGCAGGGACCAACAGCCAAGATCGCTCTACACTGCAAAGCTATTTTTTAGAATTGAAGGGCAGATAAAGAACTTCCCAGACAAGAAAAAAACCAAAGGAGTTCATTATTACCAAACTAGTATTACATGAAATGTTAAAGGGAATATTTTAAAAAATGACGATTAAAACTATAAAAAATAAAATGGCAATAAATACATATCTATGAACAACTGAATCTAAAAAACTAAGCAAACAATAATAACAGAAAGAGAATCACTGATACAGAGAGCATTCTGATGGTTGCTAAATGGGAGGGGAGTGTGCAGGAATGAGGGAATTAAGAAATACAAGTAGGTAGTTACAGAATAGCCATGGGGATGTAAATTACAGTATAGGAAATGGAGTATCCAAAGAACCTATACACATGACCTATGGACATGAACAATGGAGTGGGGACTGCTGGAGGGAGTGTGGAGTGCTGGGTGGAGGGGGGCAAAGGGAGAAACACTGGGCCAACGGTAATAGCATAATCAATAAATTATAATTTTAAAAAAAGAATAACAGTCAATATTTGTGATAGTATAATTAATTTTAAAAGGCTTTTTGTTTTAGAGGGTCGAAGTATAAAGATATTTTGGGAACTGTAAAAGCCTTCTAAAATTATCCCATTTACTCAGCTGAAGAAATCTGGGTCAAGACTTCTAAAGTGCATACCCAATACCCATTTTCCTTTCAGTTGGCATTTCCCTTTTTGTCCTCCCCCCTCCTCTTGCTTCCTGCCTGAAATGGATACATGATAAACTCCAACCACCCTTCTGGATTCTGTAGTGACCTTAAGGTGGAAATGACGTACAAAGGATAAAAAGCAGAGGCAGACTTAGGACCCTCATGATGCCATGATGCTGCCATACTAGCCCCGCACAGCCTACCTCTAGACTTATTTTAAGTGAGACTAAAAAACCACTATACTATTTAAGCCATGTATTGCCAATCTATTAATAGCAGTCAGGTCTACTTCCTGAAACAGAATTTGGGGGGAACCCAAACATTCACTCCTGAGCTATCCTGAGCCTGTGGTGGTGCTGCCTGGGAGTAGTGAGTGTAATTAGATCTCAGTTAACTTTTGTTAATGAACCGGGTAATCATGAGGTACAAAGAACCCCCTGGTTTCAAGATACACTTCTCCTTGTCTCTACTGTGCAGTACAGCAGCAACTCTACTTCCCTTAATAATCAGCATAAATCATTCCAGCCAACATTCAGGTTCAGGTAACTAGTATTGCCTATTCAGTCAATAGAAAAAAGGAGGCAAAAACGGTCAGGTAGAAGTAGCACCTCCTCATTCATCCTTGCTGGAAGTACTCTCACAAAGCTATGAAGAATTCTAAACGAGCAGACTTCAGTAGCATGGTAAGAAACAAAAGATTTGTGAGTAGTTTACTAGGAATAATATTACAAACTGCCAGGCTCACTTAGTTATCAGTAATATGCATCAATTATGAGAGGAAGAGAAGCATAAAGTGGTCACTGGTCCACAGTATTCTCTAAAATATAGAAATAGCACTTCTCAATTCATTGTATGAAGTGTCTTGACAGTCAAATCTGACAAGAGTAAGATAAAGGAAAATACAGAACAGTCTCACCTATGAATTCAAATTTTAAAAAATCCAAAGCAAGATAGCAGCAAATCAAATCCAGCAAAATATTTAAATACAAACCCAAGCCCTGAGAGGTGTGGCTCAGTTGGTTGGGCTTTGTCCTATGAAGCAAAAGGACACCAGTTTGATTCCCAGTCATAGCACATGCCTAGGTTTCAGGTTCAGTCCCCTCTTGGGGTGCGTACAAGAGGCAGCCAATGCCGTTTCTCTCTCATGCCGATGTTTCTCTCCCTTTCTCCCTCCCCTCCCCTCTCTTAAAAATAAATAAATAACCCACACCACCAATGACCAATCTGTATATCCTAGGAATGCAAAGTTTGTTTAAGATCTATCCATGTAACACATCAGTTGAAAAAAATTAAAAAACAAACAAAACCTTACATAATTATCTCCCCTGATAAAATATATTGAACTCAACAAATATCTACTGAGTATGTTCCAGGTATCATTCTAGGGGTCATGAATATGGAAGAATTATTCACATACTCTAACCACAAACCCTTTTTTTCTCTTTGAAAGCATTACTGAGGTATAATTTATGTGATATACAAATCACTCACTTAAAGTGTACAATGAAATTGTTTTCAGTATGTTCAGAGTTGTACAACCATCAGCACAATCTAATTTTAGAACATTTTGCCACTCTAAAAAGAAACCTGTACCTTTATGGTCACCCCCCCCACACCTCCCAGATCCAGGCAGCCACTAATCAATCTACTTTTTGTCTCCATAAATTTTTCAGTTAGGTCATTACATATTGATGGGACCATACAATATGTTGTATTTGTGAATAACTACAAAATATTTCCTGTGGCTTATATTCATTTTTCTAATTTAAATTATATTTTACTGTTTATACTATTACAGTTGTCCTAATTTTTCCCCTGCACTCCCCTCCACCAAGATCCACCCCTCCACTCCCTCAGGCAATCCCCACACCATTGTTCATGTCCATGGGTCATGTGTGTATCTTCTTTGGCTACTATATTCTCTCTGCTGTACCTTATATCCCCATAGTTATTTTGTAACCCCCAATTTGTACTTCCTAATACCTTCACCTTTTTCACCTATCTCCCACAGGCCCCTCCATCCAGCAATCATCAAAATGTTCTCCATATCTATGATTCTGTTTCTAGTCTGCTTGTTTTTCAGATTCAATTATTGATTAATATGTATCTACTGCCACTTTACTATTAATATTCATGATCTTATTATTAAAGAAGACCTTTTAACATTTCACATAATACTGGTTTGGTGGTAATGAACTCTTTTAGGTTTTTCCTGTCTGGGATGCTCTTTATCTGTCCTTCAATTCTAAATGACAAGTTTGCTAGGTAATATTGGTTTAGGTCCTTGTTTGTCATGACTTTGAATATTTCTTGCCAATCTCTTTCATCCTGCAAAATTTCTGTTGAGAAATCAGCTGACAGTCTTATGGGAACCCCCCCTATAGGTAACTAACTGTTTTTCTCTTGCTGCTTTTAAGATTTTCTCTTTGTATTTTACCTTTGGCATTTTAATTATGATGTGTCTTGGAGTGTGCCCCTTTGCATCCATCTTGTTTGGGACTCTCTGTACTTCCTGGACATGTATCTCTATTTCCTTCACCAAGTTAGGGAAGTGTTCTTTCTTTTTTTTTTTTGGAAAAGTTTTCCAATTTCTTGTTCTTTTACTTCTCCTTCCAGCATCCCCACAATATGAATGTTGGTTTGTCCCAGAGGTTCCTTACACAATCCGTATTTTTTGGATTTTTTTTTCTTCTTGCTGTTCTGATTATTTTTTGCTTCCTTGCATTCCAAATCAGATATGATTCTCAGCTTCATCCACTACTCTATTATTGATTCCCTGTAAATTGTTCATTTCAGTTAGTGTACCCTTCATTTCCAACTGGTTCTTTTTTATGGTTTCCCTGTCCTGTTTTTTATGCTGTTGAAGATCTCTCTGAGTTGACCTGTTCTTCCCATAAGTCCATTGGGTATCCTTATAACCAGTGTTTTTAACTCTGCATCTAGTAGATTGCTTGTCTCCATTTTGTTTAGTTCTTTTTCTGGAGTTTTATTCTTTTCACTTGGGCTGTTTCTTTGCCTCCTCATTTTGGAAGCCTCCCGGTGTTTGTTTCTATGTATTAGGTAGAGCTACTATGACACCCTCACTTGGTAGAGTGGCCTAATGTAGCAGGTGTCCTGTAGGGTCCAGTGGCACAGCCTCCTCTACCACCCAAGCTAGGAGGTGTTGATACTCTAATTAAAGTATCCAAGCTGGATACTCTAATTGCACCCACTGTGTGGGTCATGTATACTGTCCTCTTGTAGTTGAGCCTTGATTGCTGTTGACAGGTCAATGGGAGGAATGTACCCAGGCCAGTCAGCTGGAAGGACTGGCTGTGACCAATGACCACCAACCACTGACCACCACAGAAGATCAGTGTGCAGGGGCCCACTCTACAGAGCAGTACTTCCTTCAGCAGGGATCTGGTGCCCACTGAGTCTTCCCCTTGACTGTGTCACTTGTTGAAAAGGTTCCCTGTGGTGCTCCGACACAGTCTATAGCTGTCCACTGGTTATGTAGGCTTTGGGGCCTTTCGGGAGATAGATGCCAAGGTCAGCTACCATCTGTGTTCTGTCTGGGACCACAGCGTAAGATACAAAGCAGTCTGCAGTTGGCTGCTACTTGTGATGGTCTTGGAGGCATCCAATCCACTGAGCCACCCCAGCCAAGGCTCCCTCCAGATATTTATGTGCCAGACATGGGTGTGGGACCAGCCTGTTCCACACCTCTGCCCCTCCTACCATTCTCACTGTGGTTTCTTCTCTAATTCTATAGTTGTAGGACTTCCTTTCAGCTCGATTTCTGGCAGTTCTGAATAATGGCTGTTTTGTAGTTTAGTTGTAATTTTCATGTGGTTGTATAATAAGGTGAGCTGTTTACCTATGCCATCATCTTGACCAGAAGTCTCTGGTCTTTATTTGTGTCTTTATTTTAAGGGACAATAATTTTAATTTTGATAAAGTAGAATTTACCAGGTTTTCTATTATCAACAATGCTTTTGATGTCATATCTAATAACTCTTTTTCTGTGTCAACATCAAAAAGGTATATCTTTCAATTTCTTCTACAAGTTTTATACTCTTATAGTTTAGGTTTATAACTGCTTTCTGAGTAAATTTTTTGTTTGATGTGAGATAAGACTCAATATTGTTTTCACTGTTGTTGTTGCAGCATGTGGTTATCCAACTTCTTCACAATTTTTGATTAAAATTAATTGAATTAAATTGAATTGCCACAGCTGCTGAAAAATCAACTGAGCATTAATGTAAGGATCTATTTTTGGTCTCTTAATTCTATGGTTCTTTATACCCACGTCCATTTACAATATTAGTGTGTTGTTTACTGTGTTGTATATTGTTTAAAATGCCAATAGTGTAATTTTCTACTGTTATTCTTTTTCAAAAATGTTTTTGGCTACTCTAGGTCCTTTGTATTTCTACACAAATTTTAGGATCTACCAGTGAATTTCTTAAAAATAAATAAATAGAAGACTGTGGGTCAGTTTGGTGGAAAACTGCCATAATTGCCATCTTTACTATATTATGTTTTCTAATCCATTAACATGAAATCTTATTTAGATCATTTTTTTATCAATAATGCTTTGTAGTTTTCAGTATACAAGCCTTTCAATTCTTTTGTTAAATGTAACCTTAGGTTTTTTTTTTTTTACCTTTTCATGCTCTGTGAATGGAATTGTTTTAGTCACTATATTTGAATTGTCAGTTTCTAATTTTCATACTGATCTTGCATCCTGTGTCCCTGCAAAACTTACTTACTGGTTCTTGTCTTTATATAATTCCTTGAGATTTTCTACCTATCACATCTCATGTCAGCTGAGAAAATAAGAATCTTAACTGCCCCTCCAGTTTGAATGCCTTTATTTTTTAAATATATTTTATTGATTATGCTATTACAGTTGTCCCATTTTCCCCCTTTATTCCCCACTGCCCTGCACCCCCCTTCCCACCCACATTACGCCCCCCTTAGTTCATATCCATGGATCATACATGTAAGTTCTTTGGCTTCTTCATTTCCTATAAGATTCTTAACCTCCCCTTGTCTATTTTGTACCTACCATTTATGCTTCTTATTCCCTGTACCTTTTCACCCTCTCCCCCATCCCCATCCATGCTGATAACCCATTTCTCCATTTCTATGAAGTAATCTTCATTTCTGTGATTCTGTTCATGTTTTAGTTGTTTGCTTAGTTTTTTTTTTTTTTTAGGTTCAGTTGTTAATAGTTGTTTATTGTCATTTTACTGTACATATTTTTTATCTGTTTCTTTTTCTTAGATAAGTCCCTTTAACATTTCATATAAGCAGCACTGGATGATGATGAACTCCTTTAACTTTACCTTATCTGGGAAGCACTTTTTCTGCCTTTCCATTCTAAATGACAGCTTTGCTGGATAGAGTAATCTTGGATGTAGGTCCTTGGCCTTTCAGGACTGGGAATACTTTTTTCCAGCCCCTTCTTGCCTGCAAGGTTTCTTTGGAGAAATCAGCTGACAGTTTTATGGGAACTCCTTTGTAGGTAACTGTCTCCTTTTCTCTTGCTGCTTTTAAGATTCTCTCCTTATCTTTAATCTTGAGTAATGTAATTATGATGTACCTTGGTGTGTTCCTTCTTGGGTCCAGCTTCTTTGGGACTCTCTGAGCTTCCTGGACTTCCTGGAAGTCTATTTCCTTTCCTTGAAGGGAAGTTCTCCTTCATTATTTGTTCAAGTAAGTTTTCAATTTCTTGCTCTTCCCCTTCTCCTTCTGGCACCCCTATGACTCAGATGTTAGAATGCTTAAAGTTCTCCCAGAGGTTCCTGAGCCTCTCCTCATTTTTTTGAATTCTTGTTTCTTCATTCTGGTCCCGTTGAATGTTCTTTTCTTCCTTGTGTTCCAAATTGTTGATTTGAGTCCCAGTTTCCTTCCCTTCACTGTTGGTTCCCTGTACATTTCTATTCATTTCACTTTGCATAGCCTTCACCTTTTCCTCCATTTTGTGACCATACTCAACCATTTCTGTGAGCTTCCTGATTACCAGTGTTTTGAACTTTGCATCTGATGGGCTGGTTATCTGTTCATTGCTTAGTTCTATTTTTAGTGTTTTGATCTGTTCTTTCATTAGGGCCATATTTTTTTTGTCTCGGCTCACTTGTTACATTGTAAAAAGCAGAGCCATAGGTATTCCCCAGGGTTGGTCAACCCACAAACCCTGTGACAATGTCTGTGGGGGAGGGGTCGGAAAGGGAACAATGCTGCTTGCTCAGCCCTCAGCCGGCTTTCAGTCACTTACCCCACTACCCCCAAACAAACTGGGCCCTTCTGGTGCTGATTCCCAGGTGGGTGGGTTTGTGTACATTCTAGGACCCTGTGGGTCTCTCCAATGAACTTGCCTTTGAGGCTGGGAATTTCTCCCAGTGCCGCAAACCCCCCTCAGGTTTTTATCACCAGAGGTTTTGAGGTTTATTTCCTTGCCCTGTAGTGCTGGAACCCTGGGCTGCACAGTCTGTCTCGCTCCCTAGTTGTTCTTATCAGTTATCCGTGCACAAATGTGGGACCACTCCAACCACCAACTGCTGCCTCATATGCCCAGTCCTCCAGCCACCGCCTTGCCTCATGTCCTCTCTGGCCCAGCTACCCTTCTCCACCTCTCCTACCTGTCTGAATGAATGTTTCTTCTTTTAACTTCTTGGTTGCCAGACTTCCATACAGTTTGATTTTCTGGCAGTTTTGGTCATTTTTTGTTTTTAAATTTGTTGCCGTCCTTCTTTTGGTTGTGCGAGGAGGCCAAGTGTATCTACATATGCCTCCATCTTCCATTCCCTGAATGCCTTTAGTTTTGGACTTACTGCACTGTGGAGACCCCATTATGATGTTGAACACATTAGTGAAAAGACATTCTTGCCTTGTTCCTAATCTTAGAGAAGAAGCATTCTGTCTTTCACCACCAAACATGTTAGCAGTAGGTTTTTCATAGATGATCTCTCTCAGATAAAGGAAGTTCCCTTCTGTGACTAGATAATTGAGGGTTCTGTTAGTAATGGATATTGAATTTTGTAAAAATAGATCATTTTTCATATCTATTGATAATCATGTGGTTTTTGTCTTTTATTCTATGAATATAGTATGTTACATGAATTAATTT
This sequence comes from Desmodus rotundus, assembly GCF_022682495.2. NCBI lineage: Eukaryota > Metazoa > Chordata > Mammalia > Chiroptera > Phyllostomidae > Desmodus > Desmodus rotundus. The sequence goes on from NC_071397.1 coordinate 29,011,453, forward strand.
TTAGATAATAAACCAACCTTGTATTCTGAGGGCAAATCCCATTTTGTCATGGTATATAATATGTGATGTTAAATTTAGTTTCCTAAAATTTTGTTAAGGGTTTTGTATCTACGTTCATGAAGGTTATTTGCCCTCATTTTCTTGTGATATCTTTGTCTGATATTGGTGTCAAGGGTAATAATGGCCTCCAGAATGAGTTGGGAAATGTTCCCTCATCTATTTGTAAAGAATTTACATATGTAAAGGGTTTATAAAATATTAGTATAAGTTTTTTAAATATGTAATAGATTTCAGCAGTGAAGAAATCTGGGTATGGAGTGAGAAGATTTTAAATAACTAAATTTTTTTTACTTGCTACAGGGCTATTTCTTTATGAGTCAGTTTTGGTAATTTGTGTCTTTCTAGGAATTTATCTACTTCATTAAACTGATTTGTTGGTATAAAGTTCATAAAATTCCTTTATAATGCTTTTAATATCTATAAGGTTGGTGGTAATGTCCCTTCTTTCATTCCTTATTTTGATAATTGGCATCTTCCCTCTCTCCCTCCCGGCTCCCCTTCTCCCTTTCCCTTCCCCCTGCCCCTCTTTCCCCGCTCCTCTCTCCTCCTTCCCTTTTCTCTCTCCCTCTTCCCTTCTACCTCCTTCCCTTCTCTCTCTCCCTTCTTTTCCCTCCTCTTTGCCCTTGTCCCCTCTCTTTCCCCCTCAATCTTCTCCCTTTCTGTCAAGCTAAAGTATTTGCCAATTTTATTATTTTTCAAAGACCCTATTTTTCATTTAATTGACTTTTTGCTGTTGTTTTTGTTTATTTCATTGGTACCTGCTCTAACCACTATTTTCTTCCTTCTGCTTGCTTAGAGTTTAGTTTCTTCTCTTTTTCTAGTTTCCTAATGTATAAGTTTACAAACTTGAGGCTTCTTTTCTAATACACAAATTTAAAGCTGCAAATTATCCTCTAAGCACTGCTTTAGCTGCATCTCATAAATTTTGAGGTATTGCATTCTAATTTTTCATCAGTTCAAAACATAACCAAGTGGGGGAGGGGGGTGACGCAGGTGTGGTAAGGGGCGAGGTAACAGACCTGGTCTAACATACTACAGACTGCCACTGTCCTCACCAGTTTTCAAGTATAGACACTTCTTATATACCGCTGGTTGATTTCAAAACACTAAGTTGTTCTTTTATCAATTTTGTCATGCTTTGGGGGAGAGGATCTACCAACCTTCTTTCTTGACCAAGTATAAAATCACACCCCCAGATCATTCAATCCTAACAACATGGAAGTAGTACTCATAAGAAGAGACATGAGAGAACCTGCTTTCTCTCTTTCTGTTCTTTGCCATGTAAGGACAGAACAAGAAGGCAGCCATCTGCACACCAGGAAACAGGTCATCAAGAGATAGCAGATTTGTCAGCCCATTGATCTTAGACTCCCCAGCCTCCAGAACTGAGAGATACTAAGACAATAGGGAGAAGTGGTCAGATTCAGGATAAATTTTGAAAATCAAACACAAGAAAATGTCCTGCCATACTTGATACAAAATGTGAATTAATAGACTCCTGATGACTCCCAAGGTTTTTGGCCTGAGCAACTTCGTCCTTCTAGTTGCTATTCACTGAAACAAGTAAAATGTACACAGTGTAACAGATTGAGGGTCAGTTGTTTTAGAAATGTTGAATTTGAAATGTCTTTTATTCTTGGTAGAAGCTGTGAAATTGACAACTGGACACAGGAATATGATATTCAAGAGAAGTCTACACAAAGATTTGAATCTGGGAGTTTGGCACATAGATAGTATTTAGAATCAAGCAAAAATATAATATCACCAAGGGATTAACTGAGATATCTCTATCTCAGATAGCTCCAAGGGTTGGATCCTAGGGCATATAAACATTAACAAGGTCAGGAAGAAGAGAAGAATCAGCAAAGACACTCAAAAAGCACAACCAGGAATGTAATAAAGAAAATCAAGGGCATCTGCCTCTCTCTCCTGGAGTGTTAAGGAAGGTTTATGATATTCATCTGACAAATTAGTAGTTTGTTTAGAGATAGAATGTACAAATCATACTTAGTTCCAAGTTCAAGAGAGCACTTGTTTTCTTAATAGTTCCCCCTGGAAAAAGATTCTTAGGTCACTAAATCTCAAGGAGTCATTACCTAGAGAATCTCTTGAGCAAATCTAAGCAGAAACCACTTAGAAAACTCCCCCTGTGGTTAAGAACATTCTTGTAAAAAGGGAGGATGGGTGCAAAAGTTACTAAGATGATCACTCAGTAAGTCATATAGTGTTTAGGTATATACCTGAAACTAATATAATAATATATATCAACTGTAACTGAAAAATAAAAGATGATTTATAAAAAAGGGGGGGAGGGGGATAGAGAAAGCAGGATAGGGACACAACTGTTACCTCATCAAAAAGAACTTTACAGACCTGAATCAGAAAACAAGTCCTGAAATGGTACCAATCTCTCTATCCTGTCTAACAAAACAATGAAATATATTAAAGATGTTTACAAGACAATAAAGCCTCAAAAAGATGTAAATTTAAGGAGATGCCAGATTAATTCCTTCAATATTTTAATTTTCCCATATCATTGCACTGAAAAGATTTATTCCTCTTGCTCTCTTAGCTGATTTGAATTAAGACACAGCATATAGCACCTATTTAGCACTATCCACATATCTCACACTCTCGATACACTATGAAGGAGGTACTACTCTACTGCCATTTCACAGGTGAAGAAGTCACAGAGAAGTTAAATGACTTCAAGGTCCCATAGTACTCCTCTCAAATTAAAGAGGCTGTAAACCTTAAATTCAATAAAGACTTCAGGTACAGTTTTTGAGCAATTAGCCAATAGGGAGTGAGGAGAAACTTAGGTGCTGAAAAGCTCTGGAATAAAAATAAATATTCATACACTTTGACACATAATAATCTGGGACTGTTTGAATAAGTGTGCCCATACAATGGAAAACAATGCAACAGAGTTTTTTACTATACAAGATCCTCATAGCAGCAGTATTTGAAATGGCCAAAAAGTAAATAACCTAACTGATCATCAGTATTTGAGTGGATAAACAAACTATGCTGTTAGTACAATGGACTATTATACAGCAATGAGAGTCAACATAGTACTTTTACCTGCAACAATACCAATGATTGTCAGATATAATGCTGTGTGCTAATTAAGCCAAACAGAAAACAATACATATTATATAATTCAACTTATATCTACACAAGAAGATAGTAGTCCTAGAACTGGTGTCAGAGTAGAAAACATGTCTGAGAGGCAGTGAGAGGACAACTACAAAAGAGCTAAACACAATAGCCTTGAATAGTTCCCACTTCAAGGGAATGGTGGTTCGGGCCCTCCCTATTTCTATAACCCCTGCATTCAAGCAAAATCAAAACAGAAGTTAGGAAAAAATACTAGGTAAAAAAATATTCACTTAACAGCAATGAAAAGAAAGTAGTGAAAGAATTAAAACTAAAAATTTGAAGGTTTAAGAAAACATTAGAATAAGGTAAACATTTGTAATAAATTACAATAAGTAAAAGGTAAGAATCTAAAGGTTAAAATAATTTTGAAACAAAAATAGAACTCAGATAAAAGGTTAAATACATAGAAGAAAAAAGATTATACATTAAGAGGCTCAAGTACTTATACATTAAGAGGCTAAGTACTTATAAGTTCCTATACTTATCAAAACAGAACCGAGATGCCCTGGCCAGGTGGCTGGAGCACTGGTGGGAGCGTTGCCTCACACACCAAAAGGTTCAGGGTTCAATCCTAGGTTGGGACGCATACAAGAGGCAACCAATGAATGTTTCTCTCTCACAATGACATTTCTTTTTTTCTGCCCCACCACCCCCAAGCATGTCCCTGGGTGAGAACAAAAAAGTCAGAGAAAAGTAGTTCTTTAAAAGAAAATATCAGAGAAGTTTGAAGACATAGATAAAAAGTAAATACAAATATTCAAAATGAAAAAAGGAGTCCTTAATGTTTCTGTGGTAGGCGAAGCATCCTCAAATAAGGGAGTCTCCTTCTGAGAATAGGGTCCCCATGAGTATAAGGCAAAGAGACAGAAACAAAAGACTTTACCCTCTCTTCCAACACAAACTTAGGAAACTACCTCCTTTGGAGGCAGCTTCAGTAAACTGAGGACTGCTAACCAATCAACAGCTGGGGAGTATTCAGTTGGTAGAAGCAGCTGTTTGCCTGACTTTTGCAAATTTTCCAGGAAAAAAATCACACAAGTTCCATTAATGTAACAGAAGTTTCTCAAAAATATAGTTTCCACACCTTAGAATTAACAGAGATCATTTCAGGGTATCACAACATGAAAATTATTTTCATAATAGTAATATGTTTGCCTTTTCCTAGCAGCTGTTGTATTCTTCACCACCAAGCACTCACCAGCGGGAAGCACTTTTATTCAGAAGTCTCTTTGAAGCAGTAGTAACTCTGTTAGATGTCCACCCCTGAATACACGACTTTTTAATATTCTGTGTGAAGGGAAGTACACATAAAGTATACTTGTGAGAAGCACTTGTGCTGTTTCAGTGTGAGTTACACTAGTCACTTCTTCCCAAAGGATACCCTCTTTATTTGAAAAAAGAACTGACAGACAAGTTATCCAGACTTGAAGGCAGACTTGTTAGGCAAACTTTCCAACAAATGAATAAAGTGAGCCTGTCACTTCAAAGAAATTAGTGAGAGTAGTTTTTGCAAATGATAAAACCTGAGCTTTCAAGAGAAATTTAGAATGTTTGAAAACTTGAATCCACCACCTTGAGCTTTACATCTTTCAAATACAGAAACACTTTAAAAAAAAAAAAAAACAGCAGGGATATTAACAAAATGCAAGAGTAAATCAGGATCTCTCTGGATGTAGCATTAGTACTATTTAAAAGGTCCCTAGATAATTTTTGAAACTGCCCTGGGGCTCAGCGCTGCTAAGCATTCCCATAGGTAACATCCCCAGACCTATTTATTAGAACACAATTCATTAAATGACAAGCAGCTCCAGCTTAGGAAATAATATCCACTTTAGACTATGCCACTCACTAATAAGGTGATCTTTTGGGGGGAGGAAGTTATAGGGGACTAAATGGTAATGGAAAATATATGTAATAAAAATTAAAAAATTATAAGGTGATCTTTGACATCTCGAAATATCATTGAATTAAACCTGCTTCCTTTGATTCCAGGGTCATCAAGAAATCTTCTATTCATAATTTGGCTTTCATGCAAATTTCTTCCCTGGATCAGCATCTCAACTATCCTATCCCAAGGTACTTAGATTTCCCACTACAACTCTCATTCTGCAGAGAATCAAACCCATATCCCTAAGTCATCTACTGTTTACACTGATTAACTTAGCTCCCATGCATTTAAAATGATACTAGGGACACAATATCCTTAGGAGGATTGAGGAAAACACTGCCTAAAATCATTTCCTTTAGGCTTAATTCTCTCCATGAAACCAACAGAAAAGGCTGCATGAATTAAAGGCTGCAGTTTACAAGTCTTTGTAACCTTGGTTATAGTAGATTAATCCAGTAGCCTCTGGGTTCAATAAAATATGCTTTATGAACCTAGAGTGCACCAAGATAAAAGTTGGCTTATCTTGTCACGTGTTCTACCGCATAAGTATAATGTCACATGGGATACAGGCCCCATCCCCGAAATTTGTTTCTGAAGATGCAACTTATATCCTTCCAAAAGATTTGTACTGAAAACCTAACGTTTCATTTAAAATAACACCATTTTATAAGTTTTAACATAATAACTCAAATTTAAGTTTTATAGTATGTATTTATTGTATTCACCAGAAATACAAATTCTATAGTAAAATACCATAAAAACATTTCTAAAATCTGTATCAAAAGGAAAGAATTTCATGGGATCTATAGATTTTACATCAAGAGAAAAGGCAAAAGTTACAGGCAAAGCAGCTAAATTAAAATCCAGTAAAACCTTTAAAAAATTATCCCATCAGTAGAAACTTCTGCAGCTGTATTTTAAGTTTCTAATTTAGTGTTCTACTAAAATCTTATTCAAAATCTTGATTTAGTGCTTAAAAAATAAAACAAGCATCCCTTTTCCTAACTCATCACTTAAACATTTTTTTAAAGTTCAAGTCTTATGTTTACTCAAAGAAAAAGTTTTGGAAATATTGGGGTGGTTATTATAAAGTTTTTATAATGCAACATTAGGGAACAAAGAGGGAGGAATTGAGGGAGAGAAGGACCATTCCACAATAATCCCCTGGATTAAACTGGCTACCTACTGAACAGTACAGTTGATGCTACGAATTCTTCAGAGAGAATACTCTACTAGTGCCAATATTTTTAAAAATTGCTAGGAAACTGGGACTCTGTAAATCGAGAGTACAAGTGGGAAATTGGCAATGGTAACAAAGGAAGAGATCTGAGATTTAAAGTAACTTGACTGAACCTCCACAGTGAAGTGCTACAAGTGACCCTGATAAGGCAAAGTAGGTAAAGGAAGTTTCAGGATTATGAGAATGTATGCTACATTATCAAAATTAAAAGTTTATATGTAGCTTTATTCTACATTTTGGTTAGCAGCCCAGACAGGAAATGAAACTGAAAGATACTTACTATAGTAACCATATAATACAGTGTCCTCAATCTGCCTGCTGACATTAGCATTAGCCCAGTCCTAGGACAAAAAGGGAATAGAAATATTAACAAAGCATACATTTTTTTAACAATTATAATTAAGTTTTAGTATCACTGAATATCACTTATAAATGTATCAACTCAAACATGTATGGTCTGTGCCTTCAAGAAGTAACAAGCAAGTAAATGCTGAGATAAAGTAACATAGTTCTAGGGAAACAAATATAAACAGGAAGCACCTCAGACTGAAGATCAGGGATGGCATCCCAAAATAACCCCAAACTGAGACCTGAAGGAAGAGAGGTCATTCTCAGGGACAAAGAAAAAAAATACTAGGAAGGAGGGAAGGAAGAGGAGAACATACATGGAGAGTTTGAAAAAACTGCAAAAAGCTAAACACAGATTCACCAGAGCTTTTGAAAAGGTTAAGAGAAAGCAGGAAGAGTGAACGAGGAGGGGAAGGACAAAGGTTTAAAGGACAAGTGAATCATGCTAAGTACTTTGGGCTTTGTCCTAAAGGTATGGAAAAATTGTGATGAATTTTTATGCAGAGTGACAAATGTGATTTGTATTTTAGAAAGAAGATATTTGAGCATAATATATATTTTTTAAATACCTAAAAGAATAGTCAATCTAAGCTTCTTTAAATTCATTCCATACAAGTGTTTTTTAAATTAGTAACTTAAATTTAGTAATTTAACTTAGAAAATTCATTCAAATTAATCTTTTCAAATAAAAAATATGTACATGAGTGAATCTGGATTGAGGTATGCATGTCTTTTTTGTTGAATATCCTAAATTTTATGCGTACGAATAATTGAACCTGGAGAGTCTAAGTGACTGGTCACTGCTATTAGGTAGCAAGGCTCAAATTAGTATATGCAGGTCCATTTTTTTCTTTATACTTTAAGAGGTGAAGTCAGTATCAACATCCTCCTACAAGGACTCTTAAGGAAGGGTATCCACATTTAATTCTCCTAAAATAATTTAGGCTTCTTTCTTTCTTTCTTTCTTTCTTTCTTTCTTTCTTTCTTTCTTTCTTTCTTTTTCTTTTTTGTTATTTAACCTATGAATACTTCAACAAAGAACATCTGTGAATTTCTTACTGATAAACACCTAAAAAACCAAAAATGTAGAAAATCCAAATTTAGCACCAGAAATGCAGAACCTTGACACACAATGCACAACAAAAAATAGTACCTTTCCAATAGCAATTGAGACTGTAAGACAACTGCCTGGGGGAAACAGTGAAATGTATTACTGTCCATTCACAACATGAGCTAACATATAAACACTGAAAACAATGAAATCTGTAGAAACTGGCATAGATGGACAACCATGAAGTTAGTGTGAGTGGAGGAAAACAGAAAAAGTTGCAACCAATAGTTTTAACACATACAGTATTTGTCTAAAAGATGTATGAAAGAAACACCCATATACAGAAAAATGGAAAATGTAAGTAGTGCTCATCACGTAGGAATGGAAAAGTACTAGAGAGAATTCTATCCAATGATTTGAAACTTTTTCATCCATGATTCAAGTATCTAAATGAATATGAACATAAACAAAGTTAACAGCTGTGTTTCCTTAGAGACTGTTTATATATCAAAAGAGATTTTAAAAGATTTCTGAAACCTGAAGATTTTTTGAAACAGGATAATTACATGTATCCCTATGCAAACTCCCTACCAATTTCCAAGACAACCCCATGAGGTATTAATGTACCCACAGAGAATCTGTTAAAAGTTAAACTTTGAAATTGAGCAAGACCCTAACCTCAGAAAAAAAATTAAATGTAGAGAGATTGAGTGTAATTTAAAGCCAAAAATTCATTGAAATTTAGTATCTTTTACCCTGCAATGCTCTTTTGTTTATACAAATCTTGTGCCAATAAGAGAGTATTACTGTTACTATTTTAAAGCTAAAAATATGTGTAAAGTATACAACATCACTCAAGAACTTTTAGTGTATTTGACTTTTATACACTGTCTTGCCTCCAAGGTATCTGATGTACTTACTGTCAAAAGCGCTTAGTTTATGAAACCTCCCTCCTACATTTTGAGAACCACTATACCCTTGATACTTTTATAAACTACTGCCTCCCAGAGTAGAGACCAAAAGGAACTTCAGAGTCATTTAAGACCCAAAGGAATGTAGACAATCAAGAACTAATGCTAAATAGAGAATATTAAAGGACATTCCAAAATAAAGAAAAAGGGTATAAATTCCACAGAAAAAAAGATGTAATGGGTCACATATATAAAACTCCCTTTCCCATTCTTCAGGTGATGTTCTGAAACACTTAGCTCAACTCAAAACTAGTGTACATTTGACTCTCCTCAATTTTACCTGATAACCTCACTTCAGACATATTCACACTCAGGAGTGATGTTGTCTGTACCCCCAGGAACATTTGGCAAGGCCTGGAGACATGGGGTTGTGGGGGTCAGTATGCTACCGGCTTGTAGTGGATAGAAGCAAGAATCTGCTAAACACTTAGAACGCACAGGACAGTCCCCCACAACAAAGAGTTAACCAGCACAAAGTGTCAACGGTTGAAAAACACTGACTTAGAGATATCTAAAATAATTCGAAGAGAAAAAAGCTCACTCACTACCAAACCTAAAACCTACAATCCACCTATATCCAAATGTTAGCTCTTCCTTCTGCTAGGCGTCCATACTATTTAGAGCCAACCCTTTCACTGTGAGACACCTTTGCCTTCTCAAGGACACTCCACCTGCAATAATAACTTCTCTCTGCTCTCAAAAAATTTCTCCAACTCTACTGAATGCTTAAGTTTACAAATTCTAGTAATTTCCATTAAACAAAGAGGTCCCCACTCAACTACCACAAATAAAAACACTGACTGACCCAATTCTCCACTCCTCTAGGACACAAAACTCATCAAAAAATTATCAGCATTGCCTTTCACTACTTCCTCACTCCCTGGCCACATTTAACCCACTCCAACCTGACAACCCCACTGCCTCCCTGAAATTACTTTTCATGCTCTTTCATTACCTCTGACCAAAGCCAACAGCCACTTTTCTACCTCTTGCTTCACTTGTCAACACTTTTTGAAAAAGCTATCATTCTCTCATCATTCGAAAAAGCAATCAGGAGGGAAACACAATCTCCTCCTGATTGTCACATGCCTCCTTCTTCTGTTTATCTTCCTAATTGTTAGACTACAGCCTTTCCCCTTCAGCTGGCCTGTACGTAATGAGCACTCTAATCCAGGGTCCAGTACCTTCTCTGAGTGCTCCGTCTCCCCAGTTACTAGTCAGTCCATGGCTCTAAATAACACCCATATGCTGATGACTTCCAAATACTTCTCTCCAACCCTAAAGTCTCCCTGAAGCTTCAACTCCCAACTTGCCACCTCCACTTGAATGTAAGTAACAGGAACTTTGAAGGTAACTTACACTAAATACAACTCTTTTAATATATTCCCTCAGCTGCCCATGCGCATGTATGGGCTATTATTCCTCCTGGCTTCCCTATTTATTTCATTTTACTTTTTTTATTTTTATTTTTTATTTTTTAATCTTCACCCAAGGATATGTTTATTGATTTTAGGGAGAGAGGAAGGGGAAGAGAGAAAGAAACACTGACGTTAAGCGAGAAACACTGATCGGTTGGTTGCCTCCTGCCCGTGCTCTGAGCAAGGCTCAAAACTGCAACCTTAGTATGTGTCCTAACCGGGGATGGAACCTGCAGGATAGGTGTGTGCCCTGACTGGGAATCGAACCCACAGCCTTTTGGTGTTTGGGGCGATGCTCCAGCCAACTGAGCCACCCAGCTAGGGCCTTATTTCTTTACGGAGTACCAAAACCTAGCATCAATGCTTCGATTTTATTTTTCCTCCCTCCATATCTCATCCATCAGCAAATCCAAACAGTTCTATCTCCAAAATATATACCAATTTTAATCATTTTTCTCTACTAGCACCACTCGAATCCAATATACCTTCATCTTTTTTTTTACCCTCTTTAATTTCACACTGCAGTTAGAAGAAAACCTAAACTCATTACATGACTTAAAAGTTCTAAACAGTCTGGTCCCCACCTTCCTATTGATCTCAGCTAGTACCAAAGCACAACCCCAAACACCATACTTTAGTCAAACAGGCCAACCGCATCCCTGCCAAAAAGGCTCTACATCTGCTGATGCTTTCTCCCTAAAGGCATTCCCTCTGGCTCTTCACCTGCCTGGCATCTCCTCACTCAGGTTTCCAGTAACCTCAGCAGTCTGGCCTACCTCAGCAATTTGGCCTTCAATCCTATCCAAATTACCCGCAACTAATTACACTCTCGCATCAGTCTATTATATCTCCTCACAGAATTTAGCACTATGAGGTTAGCTTGTTTTGCAGTTTGCTCTTGGTCCGGTTTTACAGACAGTAAGCTCCATGAGAGCAGCAGTCTCATTTGTTTCCATTGTTACTTTCCAATACTCACATTTATCAGGTACATAGTATGTGCTTAATAAACATTAAGTGACTGAATACATTTAGATGCAATGAAAAGTAGAAAGTGCCCAGGACACAACTACCGCCATGTGAGAGGAGGACTGAAGCACTAGGAAAGGGTGCAATCGCCTCACTGACTAACAGGTCACGAAGAGATTAATCATTAGAGCAAGAGAGTAAGATCAAACATTTTCGCTATAAAAACATTAAATGTTTTGATGCCATATTTTAACTGCTAATTTTAATTGTACACATTGTATAAAATAAAGAATATTTGCCCTGACCAGTGTGGCTCAGTTCGCTGGGCATCATCTCGCAAAGCGAAAGGTCACTGCTTCGATTCCCAGTCAGGTGTGGTTCCGTTGGGGCACATGTGACAGGCAACCAATTGATGTTTCTCTCTCACACTGATGTCTCTTTCCCTCTCTTTCTCCCTCCCTCCCCCTTTTTTTAAAAACAAATAAATAAAATCTTTTAAAAAAATACAATAAAGAATATTTGTTCACAATACGAACGATTTCTGATTTCCTTTGTTTAGTGTACTTTGTGTATATCACTACCCACAGTTATTGGCCAACTATTCAAGACACTGTACTAAGATACTTCTAGAAGACTAGAGACTTCTAGTCTTTAAATTTGGTTTTTTTCTATGAAGTTAATTACTTCACTCACACACACACACAGAAAAACTAGAAACAAAAAAAATTATTTGGCTGAAATTATTCAGAGTGCCATGTGTTGAAAAAAGTCAAGGGAAACAACTCAAACATCATTACAAGGCAGCCCTGCCAAAAGGAGGAAAGACAGCAAGGAAGGCAGATACCTAAGACAAAACAGAGAATTCTGTGGACTGCCTACTGATAGAAAATCCTGGGCACCTTCTCAGTTCCTCAGCCAAACGTCAGCTATCACTGACATCTGGGTTTTCCAAACAATTATCCTTTATAAGCAAGTCCATAATCAATTTGGAGGCTTCAATATTTGAGGTGCAAATGGAGAAAGAGAATACATCCATCCATTTAGGGACAAAGGCATGCACACTGTAAACATTAGAATGCAGTATAATGCACCATGAAAAACAACGTCACACACATTTACCCTAACTAAGAACGGTCAGATACATTAAAGCCACTGTGGCATACTGTTTCTCTAAACTTACAATTGTGGCATAAAGACTGAAGGACTAGTTCTTAAATACTTGCACTTGTGTTTCACTAAGCATCTCACATGAATTCATCAATAACCTTTTAGAGAAAATACATTCTACAGACTATCGAGAAAAAGTTATTGAAAAGCCCCTTCAGTTCTACCTCTGAGAGTTAGCATAGGCCAGCTTCAAATAAAAATCTGGGAATTTCACTAACACCCCCTCAAAAAAAAAAAAAAAAAAGGATGTTTTAAAATATCAAAAGTATTGGGGCGAAAGGCTGAGACATTATCTAAGCTCTGAGTTGGCTAAAAACAAACTAAGTAGTAAATGACAACTAGTAAATGAAAAGTAGAAAAACAAGAGAACATACAATGCTGAATAAATAATACCTTAATAATGAAAGAAAAAGGGTTTAAAGTGGAGAAAAAACATTAACATGGAATTTTTCCCTTCTAAGTATTGCGGCCACATTTCTCTCTTCTTTTTATCCTTACCCAAGGACATTTTTTCATTGCTTTTAGAGAGAAAGAAAAGGAGAGAGGAAGAGAGAAAAAGAAACATTGATGAGAGAGGGAATCATCAACTGGCTGCCACCCATACCCCTGCCCAGACAGCAAATCTCAGGCGTGTGCCCTGACTAGGAACCAAACCCACAACCCTTCAGTTATGGGATGCTCCAACCAACTAAGCCACACCAGCCAGGGCATTGGTGCCACATTTAGACTTAAAAAATATAAAACACCTGGGTGGTGTAGCTCAGGGGACTGAGCGCAGGTTGCGAACCAAAGGGTCGCTTGGTTCGATTCCCAGTCAGGGCACATGGCTGGGTTGTGGACCAAGTCCCCAGTGGGGGCCACCGGAGAGGCAACCACACATTGATGTTTCTCTCCCTCTCTTCCTCCCTCCCTTCCCCTCTCTCTAAAAATAAATAAAGTCTTAAAAAAACATAAAAAAATATATAAAATAAAAACTTTGACTACAGTTATGCATTTTCTTCTTAGGGGACATTTAATAAAACAAGTGCTCTAAGTTTTTATACGTAATACTTTTGCTTCTTTAAGTAGGCGAATTCTTACTCAAATAATAATTATACAAGGGACAAAACTAAGCTGTAGATACAGATAAAGATCCTAGTGAGCCAAGAGCTCTAGAGCCAGACCACAGAGCTTCAAATCCTTGCTGCAGCACTTAAAGCTGTAGATAGGTTGCGTCACCTCTCAAACCTTGGTTTCTTGCCCATAAAAACATGAATAACACTCTCCACCTCATAGGGTTGCTTGGGAGAGTAAAGGCAGCTAATATATGTCCATTTAGAACAGGATCTGACACATCGTAAATATTCAACAGATATTAGTTCGTACAGTATTTGGCACATACTAAGTGCTCAATTAAATACTTGCTAAATGAAGACCTACAGAAAATAACTGTAGTTTTCACAAAAATCAGAATATATCTAAACCTAACCACATAACAGTTTCAAATTATTTAAGCCCAGTTGGCTGAATTCAGGAACTTATTCTGGAACCATGCTTTATTGAGATAATTGAAATAATATTTCATTTAAATATTTAAGTACCTACATGTGTGTTAGACACTGGACATAGAAAAATAAGTAAGACACAGTTCCTGCCTCATAGAACCTTATACTAGTAAGAAACTTAAAGTAATTTACATAACTAAAAGGGGAAGTAAGAAATCTTCCCGTCCAAAACCCCCTTCATTTAAAAATGAGAACCCCCTCTGCCAAAAAAGGAGAACTTAAAGTACAGAAAAGTTAACTGACTTGGCCAAGACACATGCCACACAGTTAAGAGCAAAGACTAAAACTCAGGTTTGGCATCCCCAGCCTAGAGGTCTTCTCACTATACCACACTGACTCAAAGTAGTCAATATGAAGTAAGGATGATGATGCTGATATGCCACTAACAAAAGCCCTTCTAAATTATTCATTTAGTGCATTAATGCAAACCAAGTCAAATAATCTTCAAGCTATGAGAGGCACCAAAATAAAACCTCCTACAATTAATAAATTTTCAGGTTAACAAAAGGCATTCTTCACATTTGAAGGCTCTCAAATTATTAGCTCTAGTCACGCGATAGTCTGTTTCTAGCCTTCCATTTCAGTTGTCACATTCGCAGCCCCACGCCGCATCTCCATTCCACTGACTCCCAGAGACAGCAAGAAAGCACAATGTGCACTATACTGCTATACGTAAACACTTCATTGCTGAGAATAAGAAAGGAATAAATTGGAATTACCTTAAATGTACCATTTTGATTTTTCATGTAGGAGACCAAAAATATATCCACTGGTAGGAGTGCTGATGTGATAAGTGCAATTGCCAGAGAAAAAATTGCTGTTATGGTGGAGACAACTTCACTTTCCCGATGACTTTGGTATTTACGAACATATATCCAGCAGAATGCCAAAATAGCCTGAAATAGAACAAAAAGAAATGCTTTGTTATTGCCCTGTGTATTCTCTAAAGCTGATTTTAGCATGTGTTTGAAAGTTCCCAATGTGTGAGAAAGATGTATGAAAAAGGTCCACTACCCCTTATAAACATAAGACTGATAATTTTCAAAGCCTATCTCATGAATGCAGTACAACCCCACTTATGTGCAAACACACACACACAAAAACAAGTAAAAGTTAACAATAACAGTGCTCAGTTGCATATATCCTCACAGAACACGGTGTAACAATTAACAGTTTTACACAATGTCATAGTTATAACTAGCTTTGAATATTTTGTCCCTATAGAGCTCTCCAATCTCAAGGGGATATAAAACGGAAGCATCATAGACTATAACTTGAATTGATATTAACTTCTGCCCCATTATGGCAGTAGCATTCAGCCAAAGACTAACTGCCAATAATCGCTATGCAACTGACACATTCTACTATAATTCAAATTTTAAAGGCCATTAAACAAAAAAAAAAAAAGTGCTCACTGAAAATAGATACATGTGCAATGCAAGGAACTTCCCAGTGGAAAAAAAAAAACATTCAGAGAGGTGCTCTTAATGCCTTTCTACTAATTAACAGAGTATAGGACTTCAGTCTCCTGATTCTCTAACCTCACGTAACATCAGAATCACCTGGAATACTGATTAAAAGCACAGACTGCTGGGCTTTACTCCCAGATTTTCAGATTCAAGACGTCCGAAGTAGGGCCAGAAAATCTACATTTGTAGCAACTTCCCAGGTGAGGCTGCTGCTGGTCCAGGGGTTACATTTTGAGAACCTCTGCTCTACTCGACGATAGGAGATTGCAGATAGATACTGAATCAGTGATTCTCAACCTTGGCTGCGTGTTAGAACTACCTGGGCGCTTTTTAAATACCTTTATGCCCTTGCTCCAGAACAATTCAATCAGAACGTGAGGCTCCTCCAGATTCTAAATGCTCAAGCATTCCAATCTGAGCCAAACTTGAAAATCTCTCTTCTCAACAAGGTCTAAATAAGACAAGACCAATGAGGTCTCAATAAGAACTCTGGAACAACGTCATTATTTTATCCTTTCACTCCTTTCAACAGATTCAACTGTTACTTCCTTTCTGCGTATCCCAGTTATCCACCTAACTAGTTTCACAGCTTCCAAATTCTCCTACCCCTAGTTAAGATGTAACACTTCCATCAAGGGAAAAATCCCCTCTTCAATCTCCTTCTCTTGACAACCACTACCTGTTACCTGTCCCTATCGCTTCTGCTTTTTCTACAATGTCATAATGCACTACATAGTATGTCATTTTTTGAGTCTGGCTTCTCCCACTAAGCATTATGCATGTAAACTCCTAATATATTACTAACATTTCAGTTGGTGTCAGAACAGCAGGAAAAAATAGAGAAGGGAGTATAGACTTTAGAACCTGGATACTGAAGGGAAAAAAAAAATACCTAGGTTTAACTTTTGTTTTAACTATTTACTAACTTCTTTAGGAGGGATTATTTTTTGTAAAATGTTAATATTTTAATAGTTTGTTTTTAAATACATTCACACGTTTAAAACATTTCTCAAGTTGTTTTGTTTTTGTTTTTGTCTTTTTTTAAGTCATAGAAGCTAGGCCTCATCTTTCTATCCTTAGCAGCACCTAACACAAAATAGTCAATAAATTTTTGGTTGGCTTTCAAGCAGATCCACACTTTTACAAAATTTGAAGTGATAGTTATTACTGCAGAGGCAGTCGTTTGCCAACAGCAGCTACATTTCGATTCAAAGAGAAACCCAGACAGAATACTGAATAGTTAAGCCAGAGGTTCCAGAACATTTTGCTCTCAGGATCCATTTACAGTTTTAAAACTGGGAACCCCAAAGAGCGTTTTGTTTATGTGGGGTAGATCTATCAGGAGTTACTACATTATAAAATAAACCAAAATCCTCATCTATAAAATAGGAATAAGAATACTTTCATAGAAAGTTAAAAGAATTAAACGAGATGTAAAGATTTTAGCACAGTGCCTGGCCATAGGAACTGGTTAACAAACAGCAACAATTATTAAGTGTCACATAAAATAACGTCTTAGAGCAGTTCATAAAAGAATCTAACATATAATTTACTAACAATTATAAGGAAAGGTTTAGAGCAGTCTCAGTTCCTCCTAAGACATTCTGATTCAGCTGGCCTGGGCTTTAGGATTTTTTAAAACTCCTAAGGTGGTTTAAATGAGTAGTCAAGGTTGAGAACCACTGGGGCAGAGGTGGGAATGAGAATAGTGTTTGTTACACTAATGAGCACACATCCTGCCT
Source organism: Desmodus rotundus (assembly GCF_022682495.2). Lineage (NCBI taxonomy): Eukaryota > Metazoa > Chordata > Mammalia > Chiroptera > Phyllostomidae > Desmodus > Desmodus rotundus. The sequence continues at coordinate 29,028,479 of NC_071397.1, forward strand.
GGGATCTTGTTAAACTGCAAATTCCGATTCAGAAGGACTAGAGTCTTATGTTTTGTATTTCTAACAAGTTCCCAAGTGATGCCCTTACTTTTGAGTAACAAGAGTAAACCTGCTTTACAGAAATGGAGACTCTGTCTTATATCATAATGGAAAATGCAATCTGAAAGGTGGTCTAAGCCAAATTATTGAGGATCTTGGGAAAACGAGGTAGAAGGGTTCAGATTTGATACAGTAAACACAGATAGATTATCAGCTTGGAGGAACCGGATCTAATAACTGCTTACGTGGCGGAAGAAACTGAAGCCCACTCTGTTGCCCAAGATTGCGAAGGTCATCAATCCGAGTGTTCGGACTCTTTAGCGGATGACTGGCAGCAGTTCTCAGTGTTAGGTTCCCAGACCCTGGCAGTTCCAAAACCCCTTCTGAGGATTTGCAATTTGAAAATTATTCTCGTAACAACACTAAAACGTCATTCGCCTTTTCCACTATGTTGATATTTGCACCCATGGTGCACAAGCCAGGGTGGGTAAAATTGCTGGCAAGTTGAGCATGAGTCCAGATAATGGCACCAAACTGTGCCAGTAGTTATTATATTCTTCACCATTACACATAGAAGAAAAAAAAAAGACAACTGAATTTAAGACTGTGCATAACAAAGCAATAAAAATTAACTTTATTAAACTTCAACCCTTAAGTCTTTTTAATATCTGGGGGGGAAAATGTAAAGTATGTATTTAAGTTCTGCTGTGAACCAAGGTGTAATGGCTGTCTCCAGGAAAGGTGGGTACCTCAATACTAATGAGCTGGAAGCCGAGCTTAGCACTCTGCAAGGAACATCATTTTTACTTGAAAACACAATTGACTAACTATGGTTATTCAAACATGGATATTTGGCAGATTTTGTTGAAATGAACAAAGGGAACCTATCACTTCAAGAAAAACAACTCAATATCTTTGTTACCAATGACAAAATTCAAGCTTTCAAATGAAAATTAGAATTTTGGAAAACATAACCAAAACTGAACTTGACTGTTTCGCAATACTTATTTCTGGGATTTCTTCTGAAAAGATCAGTGGTGACATTAATGAATGTGGAGTTTTGATACTTTTGGGTTAGCCAAAAAGTCCATTTAGTTTTTTCCATAAAAATAAGACACATTTTTCATGTCCAACAATAGCTTTACTGATTGGGATATTTTTAGTACGTCAGCTGTCTCCCACTATTGGCTTCTAGCGGGCAGAGGCCAGGGGTGCTGCTAAACATCTTCCAATGCATAAGACAGCCCCACAGCAAAGAATTATTTGGCCAAAATGTCAATAGTACCAAGAAACTTCGCAAACCACACTTGACCCATTCAATCAGTCACAGCACCTTCTCCATACACTGCACAAATCTTTTTTTTTGCATTTCAGTTGCGTTTTTACCTTTCTTGAAATAATAAAGCATAATAAGCAAAAAATGTTGCATATTTTCTTCCATCTTCAATATTAAAATGGCTGCACAAAAATTCACCAATTTTTCTAAGTTTTTTAAAAATGTACGCTGATATGAGCTGTCACAATATAATCCAACGAATTGTTTCGAATTAAGTTAAAGACAACTAAGCACTACTAGAGCCATCATATAGGAAGAAAAAACCTTTTGGGCCAACCCAATGTACAATGAAATATACCCATATTGGAACATGTGCATAACTCAGTGAACCAGTGTTTTCTAAGTGACCAAAAGCATCATGTTATAAAACCATGCACAGTGAAAAGTCCCCTCCAATGTACAACATGGACCAATGGATCTTAATGAAACAAAATGAGAAGATCATCAATAGGGTTTCAGATTCCATATTACAACTAACTTTAAAAAGCTTCTATCACTGAGTTTTGGTATTGTATTAAAGAACAACATCCATAATTATCTAAAAAATACTCCTCTGCTTCCAACTACATTTCACTAAAACTGAATTTTTTTCATATAATTCAACTAAAATAACATATCTCAAAAGACTGAATACAAAAGCAGACATGAGAATCCAGCTCCCAGAGAACAGATGTTCTTCATCGCAGCTCAGATAAAGAACAGATGACAGCTAGTGGTGCAGGGTGCAGTTAAGGGGTGGAGGAACTGAGCAAAAACGAAAAAGGACTCATGGACGCGGACAACAGTGTGCTGATTGCTGGGGGGAGGGGAGTATAAGGGGACTAAATAGTAATGGCAAAACATATAATAAAGATTAAAAAAATAAAACAAACAAAGAAGAATCCAGCTTTCTTCCAATGAGCCAAGAACTAAAGAGACTTACAGAAAATTAAACAGTGACCCTTATTACTACTTTTTTTCTACTTCTATATCTAGTTTAAAACTCAATTCCTGTCTCATTTTATTTTGTTCCTGCTGTAAAAATCACCAACTTAAATACCTTCCCATCTTCATCTATCCAAAGTGTACCTCAACTGCACTTTCTTCCAATATTGTCCTCTATTCCTTGAAGTCCTATTTTATAAAATCATACTTTGGTTTCAATACTTAAAATACCTATTTCAAGAATTTTTGTTTTCCCACTTACCCTCAGGTCCTCATAAAGACCACATTTTGTTTTCTTTGCATCTTCCTACAACTTACCGCACACCTGCTACACATCGTGAAATGTTTATTAATTGATAACTGCCAAGATATTCCCACTAGAGTTTAAATACTGGTTACATGCTTGGTTTTCTTCTTAAGCAACTGAATACTGTGGTCTGGAAAAGCTAGTGAACTCTCCAAGTATAGGACTGGATGGGCTTTGGAGATCACAGCCAAGCTTTAGGGTTTCCATTTTCTCCACCAAAAGGAGTAAAGCAAGTTCCGGTGTAAAGGGAGTATTATTTTCTGTAAAAGCAAATGGCAAGAGAAGCCTTATGTTTTCACTTTTTCTTTTTTTTGATAGAGTTTCTGGTAGAGCTGCAACATTTACTAGCAAAACATATTACATAGGATGTAGACACCGTATAGCATCCAACAAGTAAAATTAAACAAGTCATTTTCCAGAAGTTCAAGATTTTTTTTGGTTTAAATTTTGTTTTTATTTGTTTCATAATGAAAAGTGTTTAAAATACCTTGGGACAGAAAGCAACAACAGTAACGAGTGAAGACGATGAGCAAACAGTGGGAATGAGGAAGGGTAGAAAGACAAATTGAACTCCCAAATAAAATGGCCCAAGGGTTTTATACAGGTAGAAAAATAGACACTAGGTCGTCTGGGTCATTAGGGTCTACGTTTTGCACCTGGGATAAGCAGGAATAAGGTGGCTGGGAAAGAAGGCACCTGAGGGTAGTACACATACCCTGATACTGGCAGTAAAAGAGGGCTACAGCTTGCCCCACAGACTTCTACACCTATCAATAGACTGGAAATGAATGTGAAACCTGGAAGTCAGAAGGAACAACACATCACCAAGGCAGAAGCACACAATGGGCTGAGAAAGTTGGAGACTGAATAACCCCAAGAGCAAAGAGAAGCAGAAAGGCCCCCGTTCTGAGTTAAAAACGCTAGCGGCCACAGGCCTGGCAAAGACCAGGCGCCGCTGCCCCACTAGCTTGTGCTCCCATCGTACAGAGTAGCAGAGGCCACTACACCCTTCTCGACCACAAAGGTCTCCTCATTCCCCAAACTCCACCCGCCGCAGGACCCAAGTCTGGGATGTGGGCAAGAGTTTCAAGTAAGGAAACCTGCAATATTAGTCGTCATCAGGAAAATGACAGCACAAGCTGCAGCAAATCAGTGCCGCGTAATCAGCGCAGACCCAGACCCAGGCGCCCAGAGCCATCCCCCTCCCAATACACACACAGACGCACACACAGTCGAAGCTAAAAGCGGGGCGGGGCGAGGAGGGTCTACCGCTCTAGGAGGGGCCAACAGCAGGGCCGGCCCCTCCCCCTCTCCCAGGGCCGGCCCCACCCCCTCTCCCACCATTCTAAACACTGGGAAAACTCCAAGCACCTCCCATACCAGTAATAAGAGGCCGAAAATGCACCAGCCGGTCACCAGCTCCGCCGAAGCCGCGCCGGGATCGCCCGCCGCCATCTTCACTTCCGGCCCAGAAGCTGCTAGCCGAGGGCAAGAGGAAAGGGGAGGGGAAAAGGGGAAAGAGCGCGGGGAGCGCGGCGCCCGCACACCCTAAAGGTTAAAGGGACGGAGTGGGTGGAGCAAGTGGTTGCCAAGGAGACTCAGACCAAGAGCGTCCCCTGGCGATTGGCTGGACTGGAGGCCGAGCGGTGAGCACCGCTCAGGGGCGTGAGCGCTGGGGACGCCGTGACGTCACCGCGCTGGCAGCTTTCGAGGTGATGCAATCCTGTAAGTGAGGATGTTGTCTCAAAGCAACGCAACCGTTTGAAATACTATTTGATTCGGCCTAAGGTGATGGACTGGAAAAGCCAGGAAACGGCACAAAGATTGGACCAGATGTGGCTGGAGATCCAACTTATGTGTTTCCACTTCCTACCAAAAGGAAGTTTGTTTCTAGTGTCCAAAGCAGAATGGTGTGATCAGCAGAACTCCTCTCCAAGTTACAGGAATAGCTGACTCTGAAGGAAAAATTTATCATACCAGCTACCCAATTGACTTTCTATTTTGCTGGCATTGACGCCTGCCCTGAAAAACTGCTTTGCTGGACGTTAAGTCATGATGCGACGTTTTGGCCTTTTTAGAGCTATACATATGTCTGTGAATTTCCATGGTGACTTCATACCCCAAAGGTATTTGAATTTGTAAACATAAAATGAAATTGCAGATTCTTGTAATACTCATATCAAAACAGATGCTTACTGCCGTAGGTCCATAATGAAGCAGAGGAAGTGGTTCCAGGGATGGCACTCCTGGGTGGGTCCTCTAGAGTGTGGGTACATATTTAACCATTGAATTAAACAAACCTAACTGTAATCAAACACAACTTCACAAGTGAATCCCACCATCTCTTTACAATTTATTATGTGTTGATAAGTTATCCCCTGCCTAGGACCTATTTCAGGCTGGAATCCTGTAGTAGGGAAAGAGTGAAATCATCTCCCTGGTACGACAAAACAAGGAGGAAAGAAAAAAAATAGAGAAGACAGCTTTAACATGAATTGGTACCATCATACACTGGGTCTGCAAATGTTTGAACCTGATTCTTCTGTGGAATATTCACTTCTATGGAGACCTCTCTCCTATAGTTGCCTTAAAGTGAATAGAGACATTTATCATTCTTTCACCAGCTGCAGGGCATACTGTGGTACTTACTTCTGTTTCTACCTTTTAAGGTCTCCTGACACTCTCCTACAGGACCACTTGGCTTGAAGAAGAGGTCTAACCTCAAGCCAATTTTCCCCTGTTCCCCCACATGACCTAAATCCCTTCTATCAGAAATGATCATACATAACCTTGCACCAACAACCTTGAGAGCACAGGCCATCTTAATGTAGCTGCATTCTCCTAGTTCTACCATCAAAGCAATCGGCCCTTCTTCAATATCCCTGAGGGAGTCAGCCTGCCCTTCACAGCCGGACATTATTCTTCCTGCCTGAGATGGGCACCAGCGCTCTGTACCTCTCAGTTGCAAGGACTGTATTTAAAATTCTCCAAGTAGCTCCTTTGAGGCCTCCTGTCCTAAGTTAGGGATTAGATGGTAACATCCGACGCCAATCTTACCCCGTAAACACACATCACTCCTTGGGGTTAGAAGTAGGGGTCCACAGACCAGCAACAATTCTCCTGAAAGAAATCTCTCCAGTTTTTCCTCTACTCCAACCCATTTATTGATATTTTATTTGGCTGAAGTGTCCAAGAGTTGTAGAATGAATTCCTCTGATATTGATTTTTAATTTTGCACATAAACAGAATTCATGATTAGGGGTGAGACAAACAATTAAAGACCATAATCTTCTACACACCTTGAATTTTATGTAAAATTGGAACTTTTACTATGACTGAACTGAACTGAACCTTTTTAATATCTGATGTACTCTTTATTTAATTAAGCCCATTTAATAAAGCGGGCTCATCCTTTTGCTGACTCTGAACACCTAAGCTATAGGGTAATATTGGGCAGTTGCTTGATTACCAGATTGAAAAGCCTTACAAACCTGTGTCGCTGATGAAAGTGACTAGTTACAAGGAAAGTGGGACTTCAAATCAGGAAAATTGGAAGAGAGGGAAAAGAGAAAGTGAGGCAACTGGGCCTCACAGATGTGCATATCAGTCATTTTTTCGTTCTCCTACCTAGTCAGGATGTATTATTCACTTATACAACAAACCGGCAAGGACTGAATAACTTCTCCTGAATGATGTTCTTTAATCTAAGAAGCTTCCGATTACAGAGCAAAGTTATTTAAAAATAATAATATTCTTTATTAGTTATTTATGATGATAAAAGGAATACATGCTTATTTATAAAATTTCCAAATATGAATAATTTAGAAACCATAATGGTTCTAATAAGTTGACACAATTCTCCTCACCCTAAGAACCTTAGGAGCCTCAAGGTTTTTTGTGTGCACGTTATAACGTATCTCATGAAGATGTAGAAAACCAATAAATAGTCCTTTCCTGCTCTATTGATGCTATAGACTGAACATTTGTATGTGCCCCCAACCATCGACAGCTTCATATATTAAATCCCAAAGCCTAAGGTACTTGAAGGTAGGATCTTTGGGAGGTGCTTCAGTCATGAGGGTGGAACCCTCATGAGTGGTAGTGCCCTTGTAGAAAACACCCCAAAGAGCTCCCTAACCCTTTATCCCATGTGATTTTACAGTGAGAAGACAGCCAGCTATAAACCAAGAACAGAGCCCTAATCAGGCACCCAATCTGTCAACACCTTGATCTTGGACTCCCTAGCTTCCAGATCTTAGAGAAATAAATTTCTGTTGTTTATAAGTCAAACAGTTTTTGGTATTTTTGTTGTAGCAGCCCAAACAGATTAAGACACCTGGAGTTACTATAGTATGCCCCGCCCCTGCTCAACAACTCATAGGAAGTTACCAAGATTTCTGTGGACTCTGTTCCATTTTAAGTTCAAAGAAGTTACCATATATAGCCCATCACTCCAAAGAGGTTTAGTAAGGAGACGCTGCAGAAAATCTATCAAAACATAGACCCTTTGACTTTATTGAGAGGGCTAGAAGCATTTGGAGGAAAACAATGTTTGTAAGGGAGCAACTATCCTCCCCTCATTCCTCTGTGCCTCACTTTTCAATAGTCCTCCCTAAGGCTATTGGGAAGAGCATACACAAGAGAATCACCCATAAGGTTAGAGGGTGTGGCCTGAATTTTGGGAGAGCTTCAGCATTTTGCTACAAGTGCTGAGGAGGGTGAACTCAACAGAGATCCTGATGCTGAGCCTGCATAAAGAACTGTGCTGAGAAGTTTCTTGGCGCAGAAGGGATCTGGATTAGCTCCTTCCCATCTTCCTCTTCTAGCCCATTAAATTCACCCTGAAAGCTTTGGTGAACCACCCTATCCAGGAGTTTGTGTTCCTGTGCAGGGCTACGGAGAAATGCAACAGCCTCCACTGGAGGAGGCCTTCCTGAGAATTTTCTTGGCCCAGACCAGGAACACAGACAGCAATAACCTACAGAAAGGTCACCTTGACACCCAAACCAGAAAAAGATAAAACAAACAAAAAAAACCCTACATGAACACAGACGCCAAAATTTTCAACAGAGTTCAAGAATCAAGCACGGTCACCTCTCTCACCCCTAACCCCAGTTGCACTCAAGAGGTTACCCTCCATGAGCCTGGGGATGGGAATGGGGATGGGGGTGGGGGGCGGGGGTGTTGAGAAGCATGAGGCCTGAGAAAGGTTTCTCATTTCTCCATGTGAGGTGCTGTTGGAAAACCAAAGGTAGGATTATGATGAAAGAACATATACTCGGAGGTAAATTTTTTAAAAATATTCTTGTGTATGAATTAGTAGGTATATCAAAAAGAAAATTGAAAGTTTTAATTAATTAAGGGAAAAGAGTAGGCTGGAAGAAAAATTTATGTCAATGGGACAAGAGGAGGTAAAGAGAATAAGTAAAGGAAATAGGACATAGAGGCCTAACCAGGGCTAGACGAGAGGGTGAGTCAGATACACATAAGGGTCAGGGCCTAGTGGAGGGGTCAGCAATCTAAAAGAACCCCATAGAAAAGACTTCAGAACCTAGTCGCAGAAAACAGAGTTGAACTAACCACATAAGGGGAACTGGACTAGTTGATAGGGCTTACATCCTGAAATTATATTTAGACCATAGGAAAGTATAGTTATACATTCAAGTTAACTGTGTATACTATACCAGCAGATATTAACATGTTCTTTTAAAAAAGAGCCAATTTTTATACACCATTTTTTCTTATTTTTTACCTGTTGAAATTTTAAAATATTAGACTGTCCATCCAAATGAAACACTTGAAAAACCTCAAAATTTTTCTTTCTGTCACTTTGTCTGTGCTTCTGTTGCTAAGGGATGATCCTCCTTTTGATTGACAAATTCTTTCTTTAGTTATTTTAATTCCTTCAGTCAGGTTACAGTTAAGCCTTGCTGACCTAAAATGCTAGTGACTTTGCACATGTCTATCCTGATCCATTACGAGTTGATTTAGAATTTAGCTCTCGGTTGTGCTCCCTGTTGCACCTACGCTTAATCTTCTGTCAAAGGGAGTTAACAGTGATCCAGGGTAAAAATTACTGTGGGCCACAGAGGTTGGAGCCTGCTTTTTCCTCCTAATACTACATTATCTCCTTTCCCCCCTAATCCTTCCACTGTATCCAACTGAATTGGTCATCACAGCTCTAAGAAATTTCTTCTTTTCTTTGTGAAAGGACCTAAAGTGTGTTTTGCAAGGTAATTGGCACGTATGGTTCAGAGGCCTATTTGGTTCTGCTAAACATTTGCTCATTTGTATATAACACAGTGGGGAGCCTCAGGGTTTTGTACAAGAGCCAATCCATGAAAAATTAAATGCTTATGGTCTACATTTTTGTTTGAAATCAAAATAGCTTTTGGGGGGCCCCAATGTATAAGGTATATTTTAAAACGTAGTTTATCTATTTCATGGTAGAGAAAACTGTGTGTTTTTGATTTGTGGGCACAGCAGCAACTTTCCAATTTCTCATCCTAAAATTCGATTGCATACAGTATCAAAATGTGAATTATGAAATTCACATTTCCATATTTCTACAATTATAAACTCTTAATGGATACTGTTCATGTACTTCTCCTAATGGAACAACATTTCCACATGAACTGGTGATACATATTAGTTTTCTTGAGATTTTTCTTCTGGCTATGAAATAAATGATTTAGTCATAGTCTAGACATTTTAAAAAATCTTTTAAGGCTTTTGGGTGTTTTTCATTGTGTCAATTCCTAAACCTGGTGTTTATGCACTTTTAAAGTATAAAAATTAAATTTGTTTATACAACTCAAACATAAACTAATGTCAATTCAGTTTATGATATGAATAGAAATTAAAATAAAGACTTCTTTTGAATGTATGATAATGAGAAATGATCCATAGCACACTCAATAATTTTAGCAAAGGATGTATTTTTTTGATTTACAGCTTATGTTGTCTTTTTTGTAATACTAGGGTTCCTTTCCTGACTCCAACATTTATTCATTTCCCGCCCCCCAACATTTATTGTTTCTCATAGTGGTGTGCCATTTGTCTCATTTCTGGGCAGTTTCTCAGCTTATACTTGAAATCAAAGTATAGCTTTTAGTGTTCAGTTCCCACATATTAATGAGTTCTTGGCCATAAAGTTTGTAAAAATATTCAGTCTTGCTAGAATTTACGGGGATGAAGTAGTTCAGACATAAATAGCCAGACCTATAGCACAATGTGAAAAAATCTTAAATTGCTCTAAGTTTTTAAGCAATTGATAAGCTAAAAACATCCTTGTTTTCATCTATTGCCAAATATATACTGTGAATTTTTGTGTTGTTTTTTTAATGATATAAAGTAGGGAATTTCAAACATATCAAATTTTGATTTTTAATATTTTAATTTAAAATATGAAATCTAGTCACTGAGGTTTGGAAACAATTCCAGGAGACTGTAACCTTGGGCTAGGGTTTTTGTTTTTTTTTTTCTTTTTTGAATTTTTATGAGTTTATTTGAGTCAAACTGAAGACATATGCCAGGGAGCTAGATCACAAATGCTCCTGGACTAGGTTTCAAAGGTTGAAAAAGAGCTTATCAAGCAGACTAGGGGAAAAGTGAGCAAACATCACTCCATCACAGAAGCAGCATGTATAAAGTCATACAGCATTAGATACTGTTACCAGTAGATACTCTATCTGGAGTGCCTGAGAGTCTCTGCCCATTGGCCAAGGTGACGACAGGGGAAGTTCTTACACTGAGCAGGCTAAAGGATAGCAAGATAATTGGACAGTGGAAAAAGCCTTCCTCCTGCCTTCCAGTATCAGATTGGGGCTGGGACCAGGAAAAGGTGGGTCCACCCAAAGCACTGGAAAGTTGGGAAAGTTGATTGGAATTTTGAGAAAGAATCTGACCTGCCCCACACCCAAGCTAATATAATATAATCCCAGGGAAACAAAGAAACGCTCTCTGGGGCGCACTTCCCTCATGGTTCAGCAGCCATGTAGCCCATGGCCTCCCGGAGGGAGCATCTCTCTCACTCTCTCTTGCCTACTTGGTGATGCATTAGCCCATGCTGTCATGTGCTCTCTCTCCCATGAGCACAGGACCAAGCAGCCTGGGCAGATGTATAGCCCATGGTTATGCAGGCTCCACACACAGGCTCCAGGAGGAAGCCTGAGAAGGACAGTAGCCAGGAACAAGCTAAGTACTGGGATGGGGACTACGACTGCTTAGTAGCTACCTATAGGTTCCAAAAAAATTGTGCTTTAAATTGTTGCAGGAACTTTGGAAACTGGCTTTTATCTTGGTCATGCTGAGGATGGTTGGACGTTTTTCATGGCAGAAAGAGCAGATGAGTTTTGACACAGGACTCTGCCATTTTTCCAGATTATGCAGTACCTGAATAAAACTTTTTGTAGGGTAAATGCAGGCAGTCTGGCTTCCTCACCCAGTTGTCTGGGTAACTAAGGGAAGCAGTTTTCCCATAACCTTCAATGGACCTGATAAGCTGTGTTCTCATAGCCTTGAGACTGGGTCTGATAAACTGTTCCTGTAACATGAAGTGGGCTGGCATGCACAGAATTATGCTATGTTATATAATTTCCTGGCTGGAAGCCAGCTTTGTTTGCCTCCGGTACTTAAGGCAGTATGGGCTTCTCTCTAGAGACATGCAGCTTGCAGCATGTGTGGCTCACCCACCCATTAACAAAGGCATGTCAAGTATGTCCCCGGCTCCGTGCATTTTCTTCTGTCTCCCTGAACGTAGAGTGGACCTGCCAGGCTGCAGTACACCTTTCCTTTTGTTCCAGCAACTGCCTCAGGGGTATATGGCTTTTGTGACAGCAGGCGGCAGAATCTCCATTTTTATTTATTTATTTATTTTTGGTTCAGTTACAATACTATGTTCAGTACTGATTAAGCAGAGTGTGAGTGGGAGGAATTAGCCAATTAAGAGACTAGGTCATGAATGGGTATATATCCCCATTACTGGGGCTTATATATAAGCTCCAGTAAGAAACTTGGACTTCATCCCATAGGTAATGAGAACCAGTGAAGTGTTTAAAGTAGGGGAGAGATATAAGACTTGCATTTAACAGTGGTTAGAAATGAGGTGAACTTAAAACAGGGATTATTTAAGGCAACATGCTGTTGCTACAGTCAAAGCAAGGGATGACAAAAGCAAAACTGAGGCTGGCAATATGAAAGAAGAAGATAAACTTATGAGCTATTAGTAAATATTAATTTTCAAGACGTGGTGTCTAAGCGCGGAGGGGAGATAGGCAAGTCTGAAATCCACACAGCGAACCGACCGAAGAGCAGGCTGGACCTCAGGCAGGAGCTGACATGACAGTCCTCAGGCAGAATTTCTTTTTTCTCAGGGAACCTCAATTCTGTTCTTAGGGCCTTTCAACTGATGGGATCGGACTTATCCACGTTACCTAAAATAACCTCCTTTACTTAATCAACTGATCGCAGATGTTAATCACATCTGCAAATACCTTTACAGAAAACCTAGTTCGTGTTTGAATAATTAAGTACACTAGCACAGCCATTTGATACATAAAAATGATGGTTACAGATTCTTTTTAGGATTCTGAATTAAGAGTTGTGGAGAGTACAGGGTTACTAATCCAGGTAGGAAATACTTGAGGAAAAACAAATGGAAGTGTGGAACGACAGAGAAATCTACAGTGATTTGGATTCCAAGATGCATTTTTTTCTTTACATTTTAACATCTGTGAAGTTAGGATGCATCTTATAATTGATGAGATGTTACCATTATAATTGGCATCATTTTTTGTAGTAGTTTATAAAATGATGATGTACCTTACCATCAATGATACCTTATATTTAAAAAAAAAAAAAAACAGGTAGTAGGTCTGATTTGGTATTTTGAATTTTAGTGCTGAGAGACATGGGCAGCTCTAGTTCATGGAAGATATGTAGGAGACAATGAAACTCAGCCAGGAGGCTTTCCATGAAGATAGGACTTTGAGTCATCTGTACTCAAGTGAAAGTTGGAGCAATGTTAATGGAGGAAATCCCTTGAGAAAGCAGGTAGCATGAAAATGATCAGTTGAACAGACAACCCTAAAGAACACCAAACTTTAAAGGAGAATCAAAGAAAAAAGAAAAGAAAATATCACAGAAGCAGAGGGAGGAGATAATTATAAAAATAAGTGAGTTATTAAGCATGTTAAATATAATGAGAAGACTAATAAGTACCCACTGAGTATGTCAATATGGGTGTCAGTAATGACTTCTGGAACAATTTCAGTGAGTGGAGAGGAAGAAGACCAGTGCATTGGATTAGGTAATGAAAGAGAATTAGGTCAGCAGAGGATGTAAATATGAACAGATTTTTAAGGAAGTTGACAGGAGGGATAGAACAATGAATAAAACCAAGTGGAGGAAATGAGGGCAGAGGTGGGTTTGTTAGATATGACTCACATCTGAACTTATTTCTAAGATAAATAGTAAAGTCATGGACCAGTTAGCACATTAATCTAAGTTTGGTTATTAGATGTTTTTATCAGCAACCTGAACTCTGAAGAAATGAGATAATTGGGTTCAAGGGATGAGGTGAGTCAGTCAGCCAGCATTCTGGAAGAAAACAGAGAGTACACCCAAAAGGGGTGATTCCAGATAGTTTAAGGACTGGACTATTTATAAAGGTGTGAGTAGGGTCAAGGGAAATCAACCCTAGTTTTTGACAACAACAGGAGGTCACAATGACAAGAAGTCACTGGAATCTGGAAAGACCTATAAGCTTAGGAAAGAGCTGCTTAGCAGCCACTGTCAAACCACAGTCCCCTTGGAGAGAGCCATGGGAATAAACACACTGGCCTCTCTCTCCTTCCACCCTCTAACTCCTTCAATGCCTCCTTTGCCTCCTTTTGGATGAACTTAACAGGAAGTCAAGGGCAAGGGAGTCTATTTGATGCAAAGCATCATAATCAGCCTCCTAAGGTACACAGCAGGGTGGAAAAGGGTGGAAAATGTATCTGGAGGATCAGATGAAAGATATTCAGCAGCAGAAGAAAGTTCGTTAAAATGGAAGTAAGGCCTGGGACAATGATGGTAGCCCTGGTGAAAACAGAGGACATTTCCCACAGAGTCTATTGTTTTTTCTAGTAGTGGCAAAAAATACTATTCTAATTTTTGCCTGGTTAATAAGAAACTGATATTTCTAAATAAGAAAAAGCCCAATATCCTTTTCTTAATTAAATTCCATTCTTCATTTTATATTGTATATGATGAAAACAACCATAAATATTTGTGGTTTTAAAAAAGATTCTAATTCTCTGCAGAACAACTCTACTACTCACATAATGTTTCATCTTTGTATTAGATTACAGCTTTCCATTAAGAGGGTGCCTCTTCTTTCAAAAATGTAAATAAACTGATACTTTAAAAAATAATTTTCAGTTACATTTAACCCAGAAAATAATGAACACTGTTAAAACTTTTTATATGTCTTATGGACCAAGTGACTTCTGTATGGTGGATTACATATCTTTCTCACTTTTTAGCATCAATTGTAGATAATCTTTAAGTAGCAGACAACTTGAGGATTGTATCAAATAAAAAGTCAATGCTATTTCTGCAAATATGAGACCTTAAGAAAAAGAACCTAGAATCAATAAATAAAAAATTGTGATTTTTAAAATTACTATTATCCATACATAAACATGTATTCACATACACACTTTCTGGATTGATAGCTCACTGGCATTCTAAGAAGCCCTTTTATGTATTAAAGTGGAATGCACCTTTGGTAATAAATCTGATAGAAAATTCTCAAAAAAGTTTCTTTTTATAACTTTTAACAAAGACAAATACACACTTTTTCTTTTCTAAGCCATTACACCAATTAATATCTAGAATATTCTTAATTTTGAAGGGAATATGGAGTTTTGTAGATGATAAGAAATTGTCCCATTTCTGATGTCTCAGTTCACTTTTTCTCAGGTTGGTTTGTTTTCTGATAAACATACGCAAATTCAAGTTTTCACAATATTTTTTTAAAAACTGTTCAGTCTTCACCTTATCTACCCAGGTCAACTCTCTGCTCACTATTATCTAGTTATCCTGTAACCTGTATTACTTGGGGACTACTTGTAAGCCAGTCTCAGACTCACATTCAAAGAAACTGGTTGGGTATACAAATATAATCGAAACAAGGGAAATCTTTACTCAGTCTCTAGAGAAATCACCAAAGGATAATTCGGGTCATTAAACTTCTTCAGAGTCCTCTTTAGACCTGACTCTCATTTTCTCTCACATGTCTGCAGGGGCAGATTTACAATGATGCTAATGAAGCCTAAACTTGAATGACCCACTTACACGAGCATTTCCCGTGGCCCCTGAAAAAGGCCCTAGCATTGTGTTCATACAACCTTATATTTTTTTGTAAAATTTTTGAACGTAATGTATTTTCACTTTGATCATTTGATGACAATCTCTCTTTCCAGTTAGCCTATCTCTCCACCACACTTCTCCTCACATCAGTGTGTTGGGGAGGAAAAATCTGTCTCTACCCTTCAATGTTCTCTTGTCTGGCTCACCAGAACTGTCAGGAAGGGAAAATTATCTTCTATCCTTCAAATTCTTCTGCCTGTACTGATAATGACATTCACATGAGACAGATTAGCAGGAGAAAAACAAATTAAAGTTTAAACAACATTTATAGCTTCTGTATACATAGGAGAGATCTAGAAACCCTGAGTAACTCACCACAAGGGTGGAAGCAGTCACCTAAAATACCACCTTCGGCTACAGACAGAAGTTGTTACGGGGAGGTTAACTAGAAAAGCACAGTAAACAAGGGTAGGATCGTTATGCAGATTTAAATTAAGATCTTTCCCATTGTTAGTAAAAACAGGCCTGGTACAATAAAAGACACCCTTACAGATGGAAATTCCCCTTACAAATGTAAATGTTCTTTACAAAGGGTAACTTCTACTTTTGAGCTTCTTGCAGGGCAGTCTGTTGTTTCTTAAAATTAGCCTAAAATAATATCCCAAAGAGATCCTTTAAAATTTTTTTCTGTTTTTTATTCTCACCCAAGGACATTTTTTCATTACTTTTAGAGAGGGAGGAAGGGAGAGATAGAAACATGGACATGAGAGAAGCATCAATTGGTTGCTTTTCGTAAGCGCCCAGACAGGATTGGTGCCTGGACCAGGGATCATATCTGAAAGGACAAAGCCAACGCCATTTGCTATTGTGGCACCATTTGCTGAGCAAGCCTATGACCTTGTTAAACATGACTGCCATTTTACTCTTCTGAGTTTATGTCCCCAGAACTGGAAATTACTGGAAAGCAAGAGCAGAACTAACAGATCCCTACAGCCACAGGCAGGCAATAACATTGGAATGAACTGCAGCCTGGTGTTACAACGCCCCAGTAACCCAGGGGCCACACAACAGCAACCTCCCCACCCTTCTTAATCCAATTATAACCCAATAAAAGCTCAAAGCCCCCACCCGTCAGTGCTGGTGTATCTCTCCACACTATGCCCCTCTCCTGTCTTGGAGAGTGAATGAAATCTTTACTATCTACACCTTCTTATCTTTGTGAATTCTTTCACAGCCCACATCACAGACCATTTGGACTGGGGGTCACATGCGCTGCACCCAGATCAGGAGTTAAACCTGCAAACATTTCATTACAGAACAATGCTCTAATTGATGCTCTGAGCCACAATGGCCAGGGCCCAATCTTTTGGGGGATGGCAAGCTCTGCCCCCCTTCAAGTATCTTTTGAGTCTCCACAAGCATGCTGAGGATCCATCTCTGGGTAAGGAGGGTTAGTGTTCCATTTATTTTGGGTTTAGTGGAATACATTTATGTGGCTTATAGTCACACTCATGCATAGTTAATTTATTGCTAAGCATCTAGGTGTAGGAATGAATTTCAGAAATACTTTTATAAAAACACTTATAAATTGTCTACCCTTTGGCCAGCTGATGACACTGAAGAAGAAGTGGGCAGCTGGTCTGTAGATTGGACAGCAGGAAATAGGGGGGGCGGGCTGAATAACGTTGCCCAACAGCAACAATGGAGATAAACAGAATGTAAACTCAGGAAATTTTGAACGCAGAAAGAAAGAGAGTTCGCCAGTTAGCAAACAGTAGAAGGAGAAAGATACAGAGAGACAGTTGTAGCCATCACCTGGCAATGAGAGTCACAAGGCAGAAGCAGTGAATTAGCAAAAACCAGGAGAAGGGAGAAAGAGACACAAGCTATAACTCAGAAAAGAAGTAAATGAAAATTTAATCAGTAGTGGCAAGTATGGTAAATTATGATAAAAAAATTTTCCATAGTGGAAGAATTAATGATGGTATTGACTGGGTCCTGAAAGACTTCCCACATTCCTGAAGTCCATGTAAGCCAGCCCTACCAATTCTTTCTGTGGGTTCTGGTTTTGGGGTACTTCCTGGATTCCCAGGACGCCTGGACACGTGATCGAGATTTCTCCTTTTCTAATTTCCACTTGGAGCCTTTTAATAAACTGCATATGACACAAGACATTCTGAGGGAACTTCTGTCTTTGCAACAACAGAGAAGGTCTGATTAATACAACCTTTTCATAATTGCACAACACTGTACTCATTAGCTAGCATATGTTCTTACCATGTGGTATTAAAATTGTCTATTTACTTATTGATTTCCTCCTCTCGAGTCTCTAGGCCTGGGGCTGTGCTTGTCATCTACATCCTCAGGGTTGGCACATAGGAAGTTATCCAGAAATTCTTACTAAATGAATGAATGAAACAGCCACTCTAAAAAACTGCAAACACTCACACTAGTCTTTAATCACCTCTATGTATTGTACATTTCATTTGTGCAAAATATGGTTCCTGGTGTGGCAGAAACATTGGACATACATACATGAACAAACATACTTTAATAAGAGAGTTGCTGAAGCTTTTGGCAACTTCAGAAAGTCAAGACAGAAAATTACTCTCAAGCAGATATTGGTCTATGAAGAATCACTGAGAACCTCCCTTACTTACATAGCATTAGGGACAAATAATGTACTTGCTAATGATGGGAAGAGAAAGGTGCAATAAAACCTTTTCATTTGATCAGTGCTGTTCCTCTCTAGAGGTCCTGATAGGCAAAAGTTGATTACTGGGGAGGACAGTCCAAGGCTTTCTGAAAGGAAGCCCCCACCCTCTTGTCTGAGACATGACTTTGGGAAAATCAGCTGTGTGGACCACCACAGTGGTTTCCATTAAATCTCAGCATTCAGGAAAAAGCAAGAAATCTTTCAAATAAAATCATCTTGAGAAAATTTGGTCTCTGAAATATTACCCAAGTTGGTCCCCAAGCTTTATTTGAGCATTTATTCTGACTAGGCCTGAAAGGGGCCTCCTGACCCTGCCACAGTGGTTAGCTTTTGGAGAATAAGGACTGGTCAAGGGAAAGTTCATTAAAAGGATGGGCCACCTTGGAGCACCACTGTACATAGTCCTGAACCAGCAACAGCACTTCTGAGGCAATGGTCAAGACCCTAGAACTAAACCAGACCAGTCTTCAGAGGCAACTCTGCATGACAAGAATAAGCGATGGAGTTGTGTCTGGCAGAAGCTCTCTGGGCCTGGCCTCTGTGGTTAGAAGTAGCAATGAACCCTCTCAGAATGAGTCTGCCCCTGGGGTTACTGGGTGATTGGTATGCTGGGTGGATGAGGAGTGCCTGAACAGGGTGGGATTAAACTTCTTGCTAATAGGTACACTGGAGATTTAAGAATTCATTTTAACAATAAAAAAACATGATAATATTGTACCCCTATTTTGTAGAGCAGTTTATTTAGATATATGTCTTTGTAGAGTTTTTGCTTATTTATGAAAATAGTTGGTGTTTTCTTTTCTACATAGTCTCTTCTGCTTTCACTCTTTTCTTTCTGAAGAAATTTGTAAAAAGGACTAATCTCTCTTGCTTGTGATATGCCACCCAGCTTGTTACTCCCACATTTCCTGGGCCTGGGCCAGAGCCTTGCTGCCCATTTTCCACTGCACCCTCCTCCTGTCTCATGCCCATCTGCTCCAGTTTCCTCTTCTAGGGGTACCCCAGCTGCCACTTTTTTATTCTCAGAGCCATGTGCTATTTTCCTGACCTCCCCGTTTTATCCAGTGGCCATAAAGGACAGGTTGGAAGTCTCCATCCAAAATTACTACCTTTTATTCAGAGCAATGTCCATCTATTCCATTATTACACCTCTGACCATGGGACAAGCGATGTTTGCCTTCAAACATGTCTGAAGGTTAGGGCTCCACTTCCTATACCCAGGTTTTCCTTAACAATACATCAGAGATGTATTAATTATTGTATAGTTCTCTTCTGTAAACAAACCCATTTTCCTAAATGAAAAACACTTACTGCTTTATGACAGCCAGGTCTTTTTACTATTTATGCTTCACTATTGATATTATTGTTACCACATACTTCAGATATCGATTTCATTCATTTTGGCGATGGCTAGTTTCACATTAACACTGTACTGTGGACTGGCTGCAAATTGCAGGACCCAGGGGAAATGAGGGACCAAAACCAGGAAGAAAGAGCTACTAAAGTTACTAAAATAATAGCTTTTTTTTCTTTCACTTACCTCCTTTGCTTATACATATGCTCTCTTTCCTCAATGAACTTCACTTACAAAATTCTGAAATATAGTTTTTGAATTTAAATTCAAACAAGTGAAATATAATTATAAAGAATTTTAAGACAATGACAGCAGAGAATTAAACCAAGCATGGGGTCCTTCTGAATAAGGGCCTCAGGTGATCACATTCCCATAAGTTGACCCTGACTGCACCCTTTGGTAGCATTTGTCCTTTTATTCCTCTGCTTTGCAGAAGTATTCATTTCCAAAACAGTTACAAGTCTCTCTATCTCAAAACAGATTGATAGATAAATTATGTTGTCATGTTTGTCATGTGGAATGCTGTCCATCTAGACACTGAAGTAGGTAGCTCCATGAATGGCTTCTCTGGGCTAAAAACATTTGGGGATCATTCTGCTGTATGCCTGCTATAATCTGAAGGTTTGTGCCCCCCCTAGATGCACATGTTGGGATCCTAGTACGCAATGCAACAGTGTTAGGAGGCGGAGCCTTTGGTGATTAGGAGGTGATTAGCTCATGACGGTGGAGCCCTCAAGGATGGGATAAGTCATCTTTTAAAAGAGATCCACTCCACACCCCTCCCCCCACAAAAGATCTCCCAGAAACTCCTAGACCATTTTCACCACGTGAGGGTACACCAAGAAATCTTCAGCACAGAAGGGGGCCCTCACCCAATCATGCTAGCACCCTGATCTTGGACATCCAGACTCCAGAACTTGGCAGTTCTGAAACAAATTGTTTATTGTTTGTAAGCCACTCAGCCTGTGTTAATTTGTTATTGCAGCCCAAGTGGACCAAGACGATGGCTCATCTTCACGTCTCAATGGTGGCTCCAGGAACAAAGAGCAAAAATGGCACAAGATTTCTCTCCTGTCAGAGCAGCTACTAGCTCTCCATCACTCTCATGGGCAGCATTTCAACCACACATCTTACCTGTTTTGCTAAGTGTCCATCTACACAAGTGGCATGGAAACACAGGCAACATATGCATTCTATGTATATGCGTGGTTGTACATGAAGAAGGCACCTCTAATTACAGTCTATTTTCCCCCAACCACGTATAGCCAGTCTTGGGTAAAAATTTGCATGTAATATCCCAGGAAGAACTCTATCTGTAGAATCGAATAATATACAACCCACTCAGAGTGGGCCCTTGCATAACGAACTAAAACCTCCTGAGGCTCAGTTTACCATCTGTAATCTTGTACTGTGCTGACTTTGTCAGACTGAATTTGTATCCCCTAACCTTTACGGCTCCAGGTTAATGTCAGCCACAGAAGATATTTTGCATACGATTTGGAAGGCGGAAGTGAAATAGTAGCCATGTTTGTTACTCTCTGCAGTGCAGTGCGAGGCCCTGCACCAAGCACTGTGGCATGAGGTGGCAATCTCCTTGAGAGTTCCCATGACCTTCTAGCCACATACTGTGGATATTCTATCTGGAGCATCTCAAGATTGCATATTTGAATCTGAACTCATCATTTTTTCTCAGAAATCTACTTTTTAATTCTTGATGAGTTAGTGGCATTATTACTCATTCATAAATAATGCTATGATAAATAACTTTGTAGATGATATATGTTTGCAGGAGTTAATTAATCTTCACAATTAATTTCAAAACTAGGACTTCCAGGGTCAAAAAATAAATCCATATGCATTTTTCCCTAAATAATAATAAATTCCCCTCCAGAAGGATTGTACAATTTTGCACACCTACCAACAATAAATGAGTACTTCATTAAAACGATGAGTAGTCAAGCTTTTGAATGTTTGCCAACCTGATGCGTAAGAAATATTATAATTTTTATTAGCATTACTTTTTTTTGCATTTTTTACTGTTGTTCAAGTATGGTTGTCTCTGTTTTCCCTGCCCTATCCACCCTCACCTCCCACCCGCAATCCTTCCCCAATCTGGCTTTGATATGACTGAGGCTGAGCCTTCCTTTCATGTTTGGAGCCATTTAATTTGTTTCTGAGATCTATTTGGATTTTCTTTTGTTTGGTAACTACTTTCTACTAGGTTTGGGGTTTTTTCCACATTGATTTAAAAAAAACTGAGATATAATTGACACATAACATTGTATTAGTTTCAGACATACAACAGAATGACTTCGTATGTCTATGTATTGTAAAATGGTAACTGCAAAATTCAGTTAACAACCACTGTTTCTGAAAGCTCTTTATATATTTATGATATTAACCAAACTGTAATATAGGTGTAGTTATTTTCTCTCAGACTGTTATTTGTCTCTCAGACTGTTAAATAAATAAATAATTTTATTGTACATTTTTTGCCAAGTAAGTTTTACAAAATTTAATGTATTTGAATTAATCAGTCCTTTTTTAAAAAAGTCAGAATTAGGCTTTCCTCACACCCTGGCTAAGAAATAATTAACCCATGTTTTCCTATAGCACTTATATGTTTTTTGTTTTTTATGTTTAGATCTCAGATCTTTTTGTAGTTTATTCAGGTATAAGGTATAAAATATAAGTCTAATTTTATCAGTTGTTCCAGTATCATTTATCAAAAAGACGATTGTTTCTTTATGATTTGAGATGCCACCTTTTATTATACACTGAATTTTATTATATACTTGGGAATATTTTTGTATTTACTATTCTGTTGCACAGGTCTGTCTACTTATATTAGTATCACACTGATTTTGTGGTATATTTTATTTATTTATTTATTTAAATCCTCACCCGAGGATACATCTATTGATTCAGAGAAAGAGGAAAGGTGAGAGAGAGAGAGAGAGAGAGAAACATCAATGTGAGAGAAACACCAATCGGTAGTCTCCCATATGCATGCTGACCCAGGGACCGAACCCACAACCTAGGCATATACCCTGACTGGAATGGAACCATGACCTTTTTGTTTACAAGATATCACTCCAACCAACTCAGCCTCACTGGCCAGCACTGTGGTATATTTTAATAACATATAATGGTAGTTTCTGTGTGTAATGGGTTGAACTGTATCTCCCCAAAATTTATATGTTGACGTCCTAATCCCCAGGACCTCAGAATATGACCTTATTTACAGATAGTGTCTTCATAGAGGTAGTGAGCTAAAACAAAATTATCAGTGTAGATCTTTGTCTAATATGACTGGTGTCCTTACAGAAACAGGAAATTTGGCCACAGAGGCATGCATAGAGGGAAGACAACATGAAGAGACAGAGGGAGAAGACAGCCATCTAAGAGCCAAAGTGAGAGGACTAGAATAAATTTTCCCCTCACAGTCCTCAGAAGAACCAACTCAGGAGACATCTTGATTTTAGACTTTTAGCCTCCAGAACCGTGAGACTATAAATTTCCATTGTGTAAGCCAACTCAACTTGTGGTACTTTGTTATGGCAGTTTTAGCAAATTAATATAGCACTTATCTCCTTTTGCAGAATTATTCTAGCATGATATTCTTGCATGTTTCATTTTCTATATAAATTTTAAAGCTGATGACTTGAAATTAACTTCAGAAAATAAAGTTTGTTGGTAATTACATAGATATATATTGCTATGTGTTCAAATTTCAAATCTACTATTTAAAAATGTTTAAAGTTTTACTCGTATAAGGTTTTATATATTTCTCATTGAATTTATTTTGAAATATTTATTATAATAAATGTAATACAATTAATAATATATTAATATATAATATAAACATTAATTCCAAAATATTTACTAAAAATAAGAGAGAAACTTCATCAAGATAAATGTTCAACTCTAAACAAGATATCAAATATTGTTTATATATACTCAATAATAGAACTTAAAATTATAAAGAATTGTCAGAATCACACAGTGATATAAACATTATCTACAATCATTAATCTAAAAAATTGTTATAAATGCAGGCAAAAAAGTCAATCAGAATACAGAAGTTTTAAAGAATATAGTTAATACACTTGACCTAATGGAACATAATAACCAACAAATGCAAAATACATATCTTTCTGAATACATAGGAAACATTCACCAAATTCTCTCTTCTAGGAACTTCTAGCTTTCATTCATGTCAAGAATGCTCAGCTTTACTTCAATGAAGATACTTACAATTGCTACTGTAAAGTTTTGCTTGGTAGTTTCAATGTTTAGATAATCATGGGGTTTCCATTTGTTGATTGTCTTTTCCCTTGAAAATTTATCATATTTTTGTATGTCAAATAATTTTGCATTATATCCTGGACATTTTAAACAGTGTATTATGTAATTCTGAATCCTGTTAAAATCTTCTGAATAATGATGATTTTTTTGTTTGTTTTCACAGACGATCAAAGTTCTGACTCATCTTCTGTATATAATGTCTGTTCAATTTTAAAGGTTTTTGCTGTGCTTTTTGTGTCTGCCATATGTCTGAGCCAATGAAAGCTTAGTCTGAGACATGGATAGTGATTCAACTCATAATGTGGTTCTCAAAGCCTTTGCTACTCTTCCTTGGCTGTGTCTTATGCATGCTCAGTTTGGGAGCGAGCCTGTAAATTTTGTCAGTTTCACTCTCTACTCTGGAATTCGTCCCATATTCTCGGCTCCCAGAGATCCCTGCTTCCTCCTGCCAAAAAAATTTGGATTCACACAGAGTTTTGGTACCCCATGCTGTTGTACAATACCATGTGACTAGAGTACACTCTGTGTACTCTAGAGATTAAAAAGAGAAAAAATAACTGGTATTTCTATCTTCTCTTCTTTGTACAACGGGTGCCTTTTTGCCCTTCGAATTACTCTATCTAATTATTCTCAGGGTTTTAGGCACCTGCCATCATCACAGGCATATCACTAGACAGTGACATGAAATTCTTCATTATTGTAGATTCCACAGTAATGGCAACTCATCTCTGCAAATAGTGCTGGCCTCAGGAGAGCTGGAGGAAAAAAAAAGAAAAAGAAAAAAGAAAACAAAGAAGAGAAAGAAAACCAGGAGACTCAACTTCACTATACTAGATATTCTTCATATCTTGACTTTCATCTCTAATCTCCTTCCAATTATTCACATTTTGGAGTCCCTGGTAGTTTCTTTTTGTATTTTGTTTAATGTTTCTGATTTTAATCACTGAGAGACATAAGCGCAGTGGGCTACTCCATCCTGGCTAGCAATGAAGTCTGGCATAGGATTTGAAGTGGTGCTTCCCTGCCACTCTGTGGGGCAGAACTGCCACGCTCCCAAGGACACTCTGGAAAACACGACAACCTGGAGCTGTTTGGAGCTGATAGGAGGTGGTAGATTAAATGAATCTGCAAGAACCAAGGCCTTGACTGTTGGCAGATAAAACTAAATGGTCCTAGATGCTTATTTTTTCCCTAGTTGGTGGCTTATCAGACAGTAGGTTCTGCAGGCCAGAGTTAGTGCAACTGAAGGACAGGCTGACTCCAGCCACTGGGTTCTAAATGTTGCCCTTCTCCATGAAGGCCATTGCTTAGACAGAGAACTCCACAGCTGCATAGTCATACAGATGTTCTCTGAGCGCCTACTTTACAAACGTGAAGAACTTTGAGGAGAAGAGTCTCATCTGGACTATGAGGCATGGTGCAACAAACGATGCCTGGCCTAAGCCATGGGATGGCGATTGTTCAGTGGTCTGGGCGCCCTCCACTACTTCTTCATCTGTAAGTCTCCCCCTAATAAACCCTATTTTATATCTGTACACATGGCATAGGTGGTGTGTGTTTGTGACCCCTTTGCATAAACCAAACTGAAAAACTAGCAGCCTTTTCATCTTCTATGATGACCCTACATACTTCCTGTGTCTAATATTATTTCTAGTACTTAATGAATTAGACTTCATAATTCTATCAAGCTCCTTCTGAAGTCTAACTATTCTTTCTCCTACAACTAATTTAATTAATTCTTTTTGGATTTACTCCAGTGGAAATTACTCATTATCAGAGAGTATGTGTGCATATGTCTGCATGTACCAGAAATAGTCAAATCTCTTGACAACCTCCTAATCCACAGGCTAAATTTCAGACACATTTCTTAAAATACATAAATATAAAACAATCTCTTTTGGCATTTTTGCATTTCAGAACTCAGTGTAATTAATTTATATATGTTGATTTATTTTGAATACTGTTGACACTTGAAAGACATAGGTTTGAACTGCACAGGTCTACTTACATGCAGATTTAAAAAAAATAAATACCTGTTTAAAGGTACCACAGCATTTTTATCCACTCATTGCTGCTTCCAAATCTTGGTTATTATAAATAACACTGCCATGAACATAGAGGTGAATATATTTTTTGAATCAGCATTTCAGGTTTCTTTGAATATATTCCCAGAAGTGGAATTGCTGGGTCATAAGGCAGTTCTATTTTGAATTTTTTGAGGTATCTCCATACTGCTTTCCACAGTGGCTACACCAGTCTGCATTCCACCAACAGTGGATGATGGTTCCCATTTATCCATATCCTCGCCAACACTTGTTATTTGTTCATTTATTGATGATAGCCATTCTGACAAGTGTGAGATGATATCTCATTGTGGTTTTAATTTGCATTTCTCTGATGATTAATGACATTGAGCATTTTTCACATGTCTATTGGCCATTTGTATGCCCTCTTTGGATGTGTCTATTTAGGTCCTTTTACCATTTTTTGATTGAATTGTTTGGGTTTTTTGGTGTTGAGTTGTTTGAGTTCTTTATAAATTTTGGACATTAACCCCTTAACAGCTGTACCATTGGCCAATATGTTCTCCTATTCAGTGGTTTTCTTTTCATTGTGTTGATGGTTTCCTTTGCTATGCAAAAACTTTTTAGTTTGATGTGGTTCCATTTGTTCAATTTTTCTGTTTCCCTTGCCCAAGAAGAGATATCAGAAAAAATATTGCTATGAGAAATGTTTGAGATTTTACTGCCTATGTTTTCTCCTAAAATTTTTGTTATTATGAATATAACATTTAAGTGTTTAATTCATTTTGAGTTTATTCTTGGGTATGGTGTAAGAAGTTGGTCTAATTTCACTTTTTTGCAAGTACTGTCCAATTTCCCCAATACCATTTATTGAATAGACTATCTTTACCCCATTGTATGTTCTTGTCTTTTTTGTCAACTATTAATTGACCATAACAGTGTGGGTTTATTTCTGGGCTCTCTATTCTGTTCCATTGATTTATATGTCTGTTTTTATGCCAGTATCATGCTATTTTAATTACTATGGCCTTGTAGTATAGTTTGATATCAGGTAGTGTTATTCCTCCAAATTTGTTCTTCTTTCTCAAGATTGCTGTAGTTATTTGGGATCTTTTGTGGTTTCATATAAATTTTTGAAATATTTTTTCTAGTTCTGTAAAATATACCATTGATATCTTGATAGGAATTGCATTGAATTTATAGATTGCTTTGGATAGTATGGATATTTTAATGAAGTTAATTCTTCTTATCTATGAACATGATATATGCTTCCACTTATTTGTATCTTCTTCAATTTCTTTCTTCAGTGCTTATAATTTTCCAAGAACAGGTCTTTTACATCCTTGGTTAAATTTATTCCAAGATTCTTTTTATGCAGTTGTGAGTGGGATTGTTTTCTTAGTTTCCCATTCCGATAGTTTGTTATTAATATATACAAATGCAACTGATTTCTGAATATTTATCTTGTATCTTGCTACTTTACTGAATTTATCAGTTTCAGTAGGTCTTTTGGTGGAATCTTTAGAGTTCTTTGTATACAATATCACATCATCTGCAAACAATGACAATTTAACTTCTTCCTTTTCAATTTGGATGCCTTCTATTTCTTCTTGTCTGCTGTGGCTAGAACTCCCAGTATTATGTTGAAAAAGAATGGTGAAAGTGGACACCCTGTCTTGCTCCTGATCTTAGGGGAAACGCTTGTAGTTTTTGCCCACTGAACATGATGTTGGCTGTGAGTTTGTCATATATGGCCTCTATTATGTCCCTTCTATTTTGCTGATAGTTTTTATCATAAGTGGGTGCTGGATTTTATCAAATGTTTTTTCTGAATCTATTGGTATGGCCATGTGATTTTTATCCTTCATTTTGTTTTTGTGGTGTATCATGTTTATTGATTTCCAGGTGTTGTATCAATCTTGCATTTCCAGAATGAAGTCTGCTTAATCATGGTGTATGATCTATTTAATATATTGAATGATTCAGTTTGTTAATATTTGATTGAAGATTTTAACATGTCTGTTCATCAGGAATATTGGCTTATAACTTCCTTTCTTTGTGGTACTTTTATCTGATTTTGGAATTAGGATAATGCTGGTCTTATAAAATGAGCTTGGGAGTCCTCTCTTCTCTTGAATTTTTTAGAATAGTTTGAGAAGGACAGGTATTATTTTTTCATTTGTTTGCTTGTTTTGAAATTCAGTAACATTCACCTGTGAAGCCATCTTGTCCAGGACTTGTTTGTTAGGACTTTTTTGATTACTGCTTCAATTTCATTAGTTGTAATTGGTCTATCCAGACAATGGAATACTACTCAGGGGTAAAAAAAGAAGGATATCCTACCTTTTACAATGGCATGGATGGACCTGGAAAGTTATACTAAGTAAAGTAAGCCAGTCAGAGAAGGACAAATACCATATGATTTCACTTATATGTAGAATCGAATGAACAAAATAAACAAACAACATAAAAATAGACTTATAGGTACAGAAAACAGACTGAGAGCTGTTGGAGGGGAGGGGTCTTGGGGGAACTGCTTGAAACAGATGAAGGGATTAAGCAAAAAAACCAAAACAAACAAAAAGAAAACCCTGATAGACACAGACAACAGTATGGTGATTGCCAGAGGAAAAGGGTAGTGAGGGGAGGTAGAAGAGTATAAAGGGGGGATAAACAGTAATGGAAGGAGACTTGACTTTGGGCAGTGAGCACACAATACACTATACAGATGATGTATTAGAGAATGTACACCTGAAACCTATACGATTTTGTTAACCAATGTCACCCCAATGAATCTGGTACAAATTAAAGAAATAAATACCTGTACTGTTTTCAATCTGTCATTGGGAGGAGATCCTAGATGCAGAGGACAGACTATATGCACTGACATGCCATTTTATACAAAGGACTTGAGCATCCTCAGCTTTTAGAAGCCATAGGGAGTCTTGAAACCAATCTCCCAAGGAATAACTTACATTTGGGGGGGGTCAAAAGTTATATGTAAATTTTTGACTCTGTGGGGTCAATGTCCCTAATCCACTTCCCAGCATTGTTCCAGGGTCAACTGTGAAGCTTTTTCTTTGATAACATTGCATTGGAATTGATTTATTATACATATTAAGGAACCACTAATATCATAAACACACTGAACTATCAAAACTCTTCTGAAGGGATTAGTCAAAGAGCATATATGCATCACCCATAGACACAGATGACAGTGTGGCGATGGCCAAAGGGAAGGGGCAGCAAGGGCATAGGGAGTGGGAAGGTGGGCAAAGAGAGGGAAAATGAGGACTTCTGTAATAGTTCTAACAATAGAAATAAGGATAAAATATCATTTTTTCTAATGGAATATTGATATCCATGTCTCACACTTCATATTCTTTTTTGTTAATATGAAAATGAATGTCATTAACACTGTAGTATTTAATTAACAAATATGAAATGATTTTTTAGAAGAAATCTCATATTCATTCTTAATATAAATCAAGTGCATCTGCTTAAATTGGTATAGTCAAGGAAGGAAAACCAGGTTGCAAAAACATAGTAAAAGTTGAAATATCTATTTACATCCTTTAAGTCAATTTAATTAATCAGTTGTTCATTGACTACCACCCGTGTGGCATGCATGTTGCAAAGCAATGCAAGGCATAGACAGAACAGATATAATTTGTATTCTTAAGGTCCTTATAGTGTAAAGGTGAAAAGACAATGTATACAAATAAGAACATTGGACAGATTGTGATAAGCACCAAAAGAAACATAAATAAAAGAATCACAATTTAGGAGATAAACATTACTTTAGGGATTATTTAGTTCATAACAATCCTTTTAATCATGAAGAAATTGTGACTTAGAGAAGTTGAGGAACTTGCCTTTTGGTCTCCTCTTTCTTACTGACCAACCCTCTACTTGATCTTATCCAAGAGAGTCTTTTATTTATTTATTGGGGACATGAACAATGAGCTTGTCATGTGATATATACTTCCCAAATAATGGTTTGGATTTGAATAAGTACACATTGGAAGGAAGAGGGCATTCTAGAAAAGAGGAAGAAGCATGAACAAATGAAAAGAGGCAAGAATGCAGAGGACATATTCGACAATCAGCAAATAGTCAATTTAATCTGAATTTTGGACAGTGGTCCTAAAACTTTAAAGTGTATAAGAAGGTTTTTAAACCTGAAAATGGCAAGTCTAGAGATATTGCTTCATTAGGTAACTGGGTTCCAGACATACACATACCAGTGATTCAGAGACCACCCTCACTCATCTCTGGTGTGAATGGTGGGAGACAAAATCGTAAGCAGGAAAGTAACATGATTAGCCATACACTTTAAGTAGAGAAGCAAGATTTATTTTCTTTTCTATTTCTGACACTTGAGAGTGGGAGGGTAGATACTAATTTCTGGCAATGTTAGGCTGAATGCTCTGTCAACCTGCCCAGGCAGTTCAAATTGGAGATTAGGAAAGGGGTCAGGGTTAAAAAGAGCAGTTGGGACTCAGTCTCAGAGGAGAGGGTAGGAGACATGAGATTAGATGAGATCATCAAAGCAGAGGGTTGGTCAGTAGGAAAAAGGAGACCAAAAGACAGTTCCTTGGGGGCAGGCCCACTTTTTAAGAGATAGGGAAGAAATTAGTAACAAATGAATAAGTGGAAAAATAGCCATGGGAGCAAACAGAGAAGTGGAAACCTAAAACAATAGGTGCACATTAAAAGCTGTGTTCACTCGGGAAGCCCAGAGTTGCAGAAAATACAGATCAACGTGACTCACGGGGATTTGTGAACCTTCATGGCTTCATGATGCCCCTCAGCAGGCACAAGCTTGGGACCTACACCTAAAATTAGCTAAGTCCTTTACTGTCACTTCTCCAGTTCCACTCCAATTTGGGCTCCCACCCAACATTCCCTGATAAACAGGTAGGCTCTTACCAGAAAGACAAGTGAGAAACTTTTGGAGTTCCAGTCCATATTTGTGGCTTTTACTTGTCTGCATGAACTATATCATTAACCGCTAAGTTTCAGAATGCCCCATGCACCAAAGATTCGGCATTGCAAGTGTGCTATTCAAGATGAATGTCCACACAGCAAAGCAAAAGAAACAATCAGATCACAAAAACCATGCACAGAAATAGTGAAAGTATCATTAAAGTTCATTCTTATCCGAACCTGTAAAAAGAGAAAGCAGATGTCCTCCAGGTGGTCCTGTTTTCAGAGGAGAAATTTCAGGATGTTGGAAAAAGTGTTCTGTATTATAACACATCTAACAAAGAGAACACGGGGTGCCGTGAAATGCAGGCGAAGGCAAGGTAAAACTCTCAATTCCATTTAATACTCCCCTATCAAAGTATACCTATCCACTTTTAAATTCATTGCATTAACTGCCTCTTAGACCTCCTGGCCAACGATATATTTCTATAAAAATTAAATAATATCCTTAATAATCACAGACATTTGTAGTCAGAAAAAAATAGATTTCAATTTCATACCCAATGTGTAACATCTGTCCAAACAATTTACACTGTTAATACCTACAATAGCACTCAACATTTCATTACCACCCTGACCGGGTGGCTTAGTTGGTTCAGCATCATCCACAAACCAACAACTTCCTGGTTTGCTTTCTGACCATGTGCCTGCTGGGTTGTGGGTTGGTGTGTGTGAGAAGCAACCGATTGGCATTTCTCCCACACATCGTTGTTTCTCTCCCTCTCTTACTCCCTCCCTTCTCCTCTCTCTAAAAATAAATAAATAAAATAAGAAAATAATTTCATTATTTTTTCTATGGGACTATCAAGAAAGGTTTGAATCAAATGCTTTGACTCCATTTAAGGTACACTACACATTTGGTTTTTACTTTACCTACCAGCACTCTCGAAACCCTGTTTTTATAAGAAGGAAAGGATATTACCTTCATATAGCTTATCTAAAGGACTCCATTCATCTAGTAAAAATTGCTACATTATTTTCCCAAAGTTGACAATTTCTCTACTTTTTAAAAAGATTTTATGTATTTATTTTCAGAGAATGGGAGACAGAAAGAGAGGGAGAGAAATATCAATGTGTGGTTGCCTTTTGCACACCCCCAACTGGGGACCTGGCCCACAACCCAGGCATGAGCCCTGACTGGGAATTGAACCAGTAAAACCCTTTGGTTAGCAGTCCAGCTTTCAATCCACTGAGCCACAATAGCCAGGGCTCTACCTGATGATCCAAATGAATTTTTTTCCAGGAAGCAAGGTCTACCTCTGTATTTTTTTCAAGATTTATTTAAATGTTTTTTTCTTATTAAGACTTTTTTTTGGTAGCAATTTTAGGTTTACGGCAAAATTGAGGGGAAAGTTACAGAGATTTCCCATATATTCCCTGTTCCCATGCATAAATATTTTATCCCATTATCATCCTTCATCAGAGTGGGTACATTTGTTGCAATTAATTAACTTATGTTGACACATGATTATCACCCATAGTCCGTAGTTTATATTCAGGTTCCCTCCTGATGTTGGACATTCTGTGTGTTTGGGCAAATATATAATGACACGTACCTGTCACCATACCATACACAGTGTTGCTAAACGTACTTTGTGCTCCACCTAGTTATCCTCCCCCCACTCCAACTCCTGATCTTTTTATTGTTTCCATTGTTTTGCCTTTTGAAGAATATCAGATAGTTGGAATCATACAGTGTGTAGCCTTTTTAGATTGGCTTCTTTCACCCAACAATAGGCATTTAAGTTTCTTCCATGCTTTTTATGGTTTGATAGCTCATTTCTTTTTTAGGATGGGATAATATTCCATTGTCTATATGTACCATAGTTTATTCATTCACATTCTGAAAAACATCTTGCTTGCTTCCAAGTTTTGACAAGTATGACTAAAGCCAGTTCTTGTGTGGACAAAAGTTTTCAGCTCTTGTGAGTAAATACCAAGAAGCACGATTCCTCGATAACATGGTAAGAGTATATTTAGTTTTGTAAGAAACTGCCAAAATGTCTTCCAAAGTGGCTGTACCATTTTGTATCCCACCAGCAATGAATGAGAGTCACAGTTGCTTTATATCCTTGTCAGCATTTTGTGTTTTCAGTGCTTTGGACGTTAGCCGTTCTAATAGGTATATAGTAGTATCTCATGGTTGTTTCAATCAGCATTTCTCTGATGCATGTGATGTAAAGCATACTTTTACATGTCTATTTGTAATTTGTATATTCTTTGGTTAGGTATCTGTTAAGGACTTTGGCCCATTAAAATTTTTTTAATTAGTTTCAAGAATTCTTTGTATATTTTGGATATACAAAATGTAACAGTCCTTTATCAGATGTGTCTTTTAAAATATTTTTTCTCAACCTGAGACTTGTCTTTTCCTTCTCTTGATACCTTTATTTTTAATCTACATTTTAATTTATCTCTTTTTAATTGAGGCTACACTTACTCATCTTTGCTCTTCTGCAGTGCTCCTGTTTCTTCTGATTTTTAAAATATGATGACAACCTCTTCAAGATTTATTTCTGAGGTAGTTTTTCAGTCTTTGTCTTGTTTTGCTTTCTTCAATCACTTGATGCCACATTATTTTTAAAATCAACATTGAAGGGAGTCAGTTTTTACAGCTGAGGCAGGGAATTTCATTATTGGGGCCTTTGGAACTGGCCTTGTTTCTGATTTCACTGCCTTTACTGTCCTGAGGCTGTGGAGCTATCCGCTAACTATGGCAATGAAATCCTGTCTTCCACACTCAGCTTCTGAACAGGTCTTGATTATCAGGCTGGGTTCCCCCCTTATATCTATATATCAATCCTGAGTTATCTTAGTTCCCTTATTATCAATTTGAGACATCAACTTGAACCCAAGTCAGTGGATCAGGCTTCACTGACTCAGCTGATTCTCTAAGCCCTTCTTCCCTAGTAAATATCAAAGGGTGGAAAACTTGCTAACTTCTGAATTAGACAACTAACTAGACTCCCTTGCTATTCACCCTGCATTTGAAATTAAATTATCTGTTGTCAATGCTTGCTTGACTCTTGCTTGAGCCTACTTTGAACCCTTGCTCCTGTTAGTGGGGCTCAACTTTGCAGTCAGGTTGGCTTCCTCCAGTCTTCAAATCATAGGTACTTGTTTCAGCTTTCTACTCACTCCTTACTCCTAACTTCTCTATCCCACCCTGCATTTTCTATTTTTTTTCTTTTATTTTCTTTTTTGTGCTGTTTTTTTTGTTTCACCCTGCATTTTCAAAGAGTGAAACCTACTACCTTAGTGCCTTAGCCTGCCTAACTGATGACAACACAGTCAAACCTGGATTCTCTAGTGTCTTGTTCTGGAACAATTCTCTTTTCGACCAAGTTGTCCATGGAAAAATAAGTCTTTGTTGTCTAACAAAACATTAGCCAACAGCCCTTTCATGCTGATACTTGTCTGATCAGTCACATGTCTCTCAGGCAATGAACAAAGGAGATTCAGTTTTTGAACAAATCTCTTCTCAAACAGTTTTCTGAATGAATTAAGTTCAAGGACCAAAGTTCCACTGAATACCTATCTGGACCTGGATAACTGAACACACTTAAAGGTTAGATGTTTTCTTATTTCCTCACCTATGTTGCATTTAATTATTATTTAATGGTGTCTGATTCTTTCCAGTATAAAGAAAAGTAGTGCAAAATTCAAATTGAACATTTTGTGAAAAGAGTTGACTTCAGTCAGTATTAGTGCTCTATCAGGCACTCATTGCACTGTGAATTCTCTTGAAGGAAATATGTGTCCAGGGAACGAAGTCAGCCACATGAATAAAACTGCTCCAAAATGTTGAGCAGAGCTATCTTTGGCCATCTCTTTTGACCTTCTCACTCTTTTGTATAAACTTTATGGTGTTATTAGAAATAACCATCTCTTCCCATAGTCCTTTCATTCTCCAGGCCCGTCATGCTACTCTGGGGGATTGGCCACTTAATTCCCCAAACCTTTATCTTCAATGGGTATTTCATCTCAAGTAACTGAGTAAGTAATTTGATGCTGTGAGATTCTAAAGTTCTATCACTTAAACTAGATTTTCACTGTTCTCAGTTCCAACCAGGCCCTCCTTTCCCATAATGAATTATGGTCTGCAACCATGCCTCTTCATTTGCTCTATAATTTAGCAAATAAAATGAACTTCACTTGATTTAAGCAGAAAATGGTTTTATTACACAGATACTGGGTAATTCACTCAACTTCTTCAAGGCTATAAAACGAGGAACAGTGATTAAATCACAGCACCGCAATAGTCTTATAAAAATGCTACTGCCACCCGCATTAAGCACTTAGCTGGGAAAGAGAGTATCTCATATTTTCAGCTTTCATAGTTGGAAAACTCTTCAGCTTCATGTGGTGGAAATTCCCCAAACATGGAAAAGGAATTCATATGTTGGCCAGCCAAAATTAATAAAAAAGTCCGCCACACTATCTTTAGCTTACTGTGGCAGCCAGAAGAAGCTACAATTGGTTTACATTCTTTAATAGTGTACATTAGAACATATATTAATTTTCATAATTTATATCTTATCCAATAATTAACAGAAAACCCCATCTGTTGTATAAATTTATAACAGAACAAAATGAGAATAGGTGGACTTTAATTAGTCTTAAAGTAGAAGAAGAATGAGTCAAAAATATTATAAAGACGGTAAGGAAATTTTACAAATCTTTTTGTCACTGTTATGTAAGCCTAAATTCTAGGACCCCTGGAAGTTCCAGTAGATACCAAGGAAATATAAAACAAAGAAGAATTAAATTTCATTTGATAGATTTGGCTTTTTCCATTAACCATAGTATTTTGGGTTTACTTTTCATGTTCCATGGAATTTATTTTCATGGAACATGGTTGCAAACATAACTATAATAGAGAAAATATTTGATTAAATACTATAGCTCTGTGTTATGCTACCAATTCTAGGTGATGGAAAGAAACAGAACCAATGGGAAACAGATGCTACAACAATAGGGCTGTCATATTTCTCAAGGTACGTGAGATGGCTTATCTCACCCTGCCATGCCAGCATTCCACCCGTTTTATTAACCATAACTTGGGCACAGCTTGGACAGCACATCTCTTATAGCTCTGGACTTTAGCCAAATCTTCCTTGTTTTCATTTCTTCCTCTTCCCACTGTCTGCTCACCTTCTGATAGATATATCCAACACTAAATGACAAGAATCTATATAATTCAAGGCTTGATTGGTTATATTATCATAAAATTCACATATTTATCACAAAACACCTTTAGTTTCAAGATGTCATTCACAACTAATTGACATTTTTACTAACAGAAAGAATTGCTGTGCCAAGAAAAATTTAGGATTAGAGAAAAACTTCTTTCAGCAATAACCAAGGACATGCTCCAACCTACAAAATACAAAGCAAGCCCTAGACAGTGTGGCTCAGTTGGCCAGAGTGCTGTCCAGTAAACTGCAAGTTCTCTGGTTCGATTGACAGCCAAAGCACATGCCTGAGTTGCAGGTTTGGTCCCCAGGCCTGTAGAAGGAATCACTGGAGTTTCTTCACATCGATGTTTCTCTTCCCCCTCCCCCTCCCTTTCTCTCTCTCTCTCTCTCTCTCTCTCTCTTTCTCTCTCTCTCAAATCAATAAGCATCCCCGAGGGTGAGGATAAAATTTTTTAAAAAATACAAAGCAAAGAGAAGTTCCCAGATCATAACACTTGTTTTAGGAGTCTTCTGTTCCGGTGTAATAAGCTTATTCATCACAAATCCTAAGAGAAATAATTTTAGATAATTGATCCCAGTTCCATGTGTTTGTGCATTTGGTTCTCTATTAATGCAGCTCCTGCTATCCTATTGCCAATTGCTGCAGTTAGTCCATAAAGATTAAAATTTACTTTCTAAATCCCTTGTGGAAGACTTTGTTCTTTAATTTTTGTATTTCTATCGATTCTAACAAATACACTCTTGGAACACCCATTACATAGATGTACTACAGTTATTTTTGAATTTTCTATCTATGTGAGTAAAAACTTAAAATATTAATCTTTAAGCAACTATATAGTCAAAGACAGTTTGTGAAGTTAAAAAAACATAAAAGGAATGCAATTCTATTTTGGAAAAAAGTATTTACAAATCAAATTGTATTTTCAAAAACAACATATTGGATACTTTTTTGCAAAGTAAGATAAAACATATTGTTGTAAATTAGTAAACAAGCAGTTTTAGTTCTTGCCATTTCAAGTATTTGCTTTGAGTACCATGGCTAATTTGAAAATAAAAACGTAATTATACCAGCCGATTTCATTCTAATTTAATTTTTACAAACTTGATCATTTCATGTTTTTTCTCTCACTAAAACTGAGAGGTTTGTCTAATCTAGAAAGCCAGTGATTTGACTATTTTCCTCTCACCTCTCCCCCTGAATTTGCTTACTGATAGCTTTTTTTTACCCAAAACTGACTTAATAATACTTGCTTTAAATTAAAATCCTAAGCAATATTTGAGATAAAATTGGAAATATGGTTTCCATGAAAATTGACAATATGATATGAGCTTAAGGGTTGGCACCTGAATAAAGGTGATTATTTAAGAAGTGGTTGGGTCAGCAGGCACGGGACCAAGTCATCACGGTGTGGTAGAAGCGACAACAGTGATGAGAGGTTTATTTTTGACTCTCTTACCAGGTTCAGTTTTGTCTGATTACATTTCAGCTTTGGAGAAGCTTCAAAGCTGAACAATAGAACTTCACTTCTCCCAATATCCACTTAACCCTGGCTTCAGGTAGTTAAATATTTTCCTGAAGTAGCAAACACACACATTTTTAACTACACTAACAAAAAATTACATCCAGGAAGTTTAATTAATTACAAATAGAATAACTGAAGAATAAAAAGAAAAAAGGTTAAATTGATCATAAACATAAGCATATTGTTATGTCAGAAACATCCTTTTTTCTCTTTAAATTAGTGATTTATTAAATAGTGTTTTGAGATACCACATTTCTATATAAAATCAAAGTATTATGATTTTGAAGCATTGATGACTTGTCATAATTTTTTCCATGTGAAAATTTTCAAATATTTTTGTCAGACTACAGGTGATTATCATCATTGTAGCTAATGAATATTTTTAAAAGATATGTAGAAATATAACATGAATATCATAATGAGTTTCCAGCATAAAACGCTGATTGTAATATGTATTAAATACATATTAATGCTTAATATATATTAAGTAAATCAATCTGTATTCTCTTTAAAAAAATCCTTCTTATAAAAACTTTATTCCATTTCTTTTAATTATTTCTAATTAGCTACATATGCACAATTAACCCAACTGGGGGGTATTTAAGTTTTCCTAAAAGGATAGTGTTTACTATTAGCTGAAAAGTATAATGTAATCTCTAAACCAAGGAGAGGTGAAGACAGAGGGCACATTCTCTGTTTTAAAATATTTTCAGAGAACCATAACTAATCTGTCATGAAAGATTAAAATATACTTTTGAAATTAAGTGAATGTTAAGTGAAGTCTAGTTCTTTTTATAAAATGCTGATTTTATTAAAGATTTGATTGTTTCTAAAATACACTGGAGTTCATTACACACCAAGATTACACCTATTGTAAATGCATGCAGCTCATTCATAAGCTCCAGGAAAAGAAGTCCATAATGGGAGCTCTGGCATTGCCTTAAATATACATAAATCTTCGATATTATGGTCTGCTTCATGTTCATATTTACCTATGGGTTATTTATTTTTCATAAGATACCCTAATATGTCAAATGAACAGCAGCTGTTGAAAAGCATGCTTATTTTTCTGAGGGAGTAAGAAATCAGTGGCTGTAATTTAGAATTTTAATAATTAAAATTCTGAAAACACTAAGAAGTGCGTTTCTCTGTCCTCACCCCTCACGGATTTTATCTCAGATACCTTAGGGAATCGGAAGACTCAGTTGCAGTTCTAGTGGCCAAAACTAGATGGTGCTCTGTAGCTGTCAGTGCATCAAGTAGGTTCCCAGAGGTTTAGTGTAGTGGGAATGAAGGGTGTAATTAAGGCTGTATTTTATGATTCAATTAAGGGTGAGTTTCATGTTTGACATTTCTCCTTTTCTTTTTTTTTCTTTTCTTCTTCCATAGACTTTTTAAACAGGGATCAGGAAGCAAGCTTTTTTTGCTTATTGCCTTAGTTAGCCCTTGCCCTTATTCAGCACCTACCAGATTATCAGACAGTGTTATATAATGAAATTAAATCTTAAGTAATATTTAAGGGAGCTGTTTGGTGTTACACAGCGAGTCAGACTCTTTACTAGAAGTAACACTCTGGTCTTGCCCACCTTACCTAACAAGATAAGAAAGTATAGGCAGGCAGACTAAATTCACCTTTGAGAAGGAGTTCAAAGAGCCAGACATGGATCCTGGTGGTTGCTGGTCCTTCCATCATTATAGTAGTTTTGGCTCCCTTCCCTGATTAATCTCATTGCCTTCTGTCCTCCACTCTGCAGATCTGCTGATGGAAGAGCAAAAGGAAAAATCGGAAGGAAGAGTAGGAGAAAAAGCTCACAAGTAAGCATATTCCATGTTCCAGGCACTGATTTAAGCACTTGACACACATTTCCTGTTCTTTTTTGAAGTAACCAAAGCAGGTGTAAATGAGCGATCTCTCCTTTACATACGAGGTATCCCATGCTCTCTGTGAATAACTCCCCGAGGTCAGTAAATGGCAGTTTAAGGATTTGGCCATAACTCTATCTAATTCCATAAACAATAGGGTTTTCTACAACTGTGATTAAGGCATTCAGAAAAACTAGTCATTGTCTCTTGCCTAGTGTCTGTCTACAGTGAGCTTGTCATATCATCTAGGTTAATACTGTACAATGTAAAATTATATGTATTATTTCATGTAATATATACAATAGCCAACTGTGTTGTACTTTGTATAGAAAGTGAAATTTCCAAGTTCATATCATTAGTCAGTGGAAATGCCAGACAAGAATTTAAGTCCCTTGATAATAAATTTCTCTTTTAAGACAAAACTTAAGCACAGAAAAATGGTCACTTCTTATAAATTTGCTGTTTGTTTTATTTCTTACAGTTGATACAAACTATCTCATTTCATAATTTTCTAGTCAATGAGTGATCAACAAGATGTGTTATGTCAATAGTATCTCAGGAATACAAATAAAACTCTTTCAA
This sequence comes from Desmodus rotundus, assembly GCF_022682495.2. Classification (NCBI taxonomy): domain Eukaryota; kingdom Metazoa; phylum Chordata; class Mammalia; order Chiroptera; family Phyllostomidae; genus Desmodus; species Desmodus rotundus. The sequence goes on from NC_071397.1 coordinate 29,067,999, forward strand.
TTAAATTTTAACAACTGTCTACAATTCTGTTTATTGTATATATACACCATAAAGAATACAAACAAATGGAAGACATGATTTCTTCCTTTGTGTTTTTAATAAATGACTGGGTAAGACATGTGTAAAGATTTACTCGCTACACATTTATTTACTAATGACTATGTGCAAAATAAGCTGAGACACTGCAGGGAATCAAAGATGACTGAGTCAGAGCCCCTGGCCAAAAGGATTGCAGAACAGTGACCCGCCCTGGTGCTGCCGTACCCAGCCGTGGATGCGTTTGTCTGGACCCAGTGCTAGGGAAATCACTTACCATGTGGAAGAGATGCCGTTGGCCTCGGGAGAAGACTTCCATTTCCTCTCTGGTTCAGAAGAAAACCATATTTGCATAGGGGCTCTTGAAGTTGCCCCTTTACCATATGTAAGACGTGTTCCTTTCCACCTCAACCTTTCACCCACTTCTACATGGTTTTCCACTAATGTCATGTATTTGGAGACTAGAAGAAAACATTTCTCTTTCTCTGCCTGACTTATTTCACTTAGCATAGTATGCTCTAAATCCGTCCATGTTGTTGCAAATGGAAAGATTTTATTCTCTTTTATTGCAGTGCATTATGTAGAATCTAAAAACAAACCAAACAAACCAAACAAAAACAGACTCAGAGAAACAGAAACCAAAGGATGCTTTTACCAGAGGAGGTGGTAGGGGATGGGTCAAAGGGGAAGGGAAATATAGCCAATAATATTGTGATAAGTATACAGATGATTCCTGACAGATAATTCCTAGAATTAGTGGGGTGACCATGTTGTAATGTATAAAAATATTGAATCACTATATTGTACGCCTGAAACTAATATAAGTAATATAAGATTGTATACCAACTATAAGTACATTTAAAAAGTGTCATCATCCCTGGCTGGTGTGGCTCAGTGGATTGAGCATCAGCCTGAGAACCAAAGGGTTGCCAGTTCGATTCCCAGTCAGGGTACATGCCTGGGTTGTGGGCCAGGTCCCCAGTAGAGGGTGTGTGAAAGGCCACCACACACTGATGTTTCTCTCCTCTTTCTCCCTCCCTGGGGCATTGCTAGTTCTATCCTAGGCTATATGAAGGCGTTATCATTTTTTTCACTCTCACAAAACTATATACTTTACTATCTTCTAGACAGTGAATTTCACTTTGTGTGTTAAGTTTTAAGAAGCAGGAAAGATTTTTAAAATTGGTTGATTTTATTTACCTTTAGGGCATTTTAAAGTCATGGTCATTTAATATGTATTTTTTTCTTTATGGATTTATTTTTCATTAAAATTTCTCTGTAACTTGAGATTTGTTTGATTAATTCTTTGCTGTGCAGAGTTTTTAGTTGGTGTTTTTTGGTGTCATATCCAAAAAAAAAAAGAAAAATCATTGCCAAGACCAATGTCTGGAAGCTTTGTTCCTGTTTTCTTCTAGGAATTTTATGGTATCAGGTCTTATGTTTAAGTATTTTAATCCACTTTGAGTTAATTTTTGTGAGTGGTGTAAGATACGGGTCCAATTTTATTTTTCCGCATGCGGTCACCCAGTTTTTCTGCCACCATTTGTTGAAGAGATTATCCTTTCCTCATCGAGTGTCCTTGGCTCCCTTGCCTAATGTTAGCTGACCATGTATATGGGGTTTGTTTCTGGGCTTCTTGCTCTGTTCACTGCTCTATTTGTCTATTTTTATGCTGTCATCGGACCCTTTAATTACCATAGTTTTGTGATATAGTTTAAAATCAGGAAGTGTAACATCTCTGGCTTCATTGTTTCTCAAGATTGCTTTGGCTATTCAGGGTCTTTTGTGGTTCCATATAAATTTTAGAATTTTTTTTACTTCTGTGAAATGCCATTGTAATTTTTATAGGACTTGCATTGACTCTCTAGATAGATGGATTTGGGTATATGGATATTTTAAAAATATTAATTCTTCCAATCCATTAACATGGAATATCTTTCTATTTGTGTCTTCAATTTCTTTCATCAAAGTCTTGTAGTTTTTAGCGTACCAATCTTTTATTTCCTTGGTTAAATTTCTTATACACTTTATTGTTTTTGATGTTATTGTGAATGGGACAGTTTCCTTTATTTCTTTTCAGATATTTCACTGTTAGTGTAGACAAACAAAACTGATTTCTATATGTTGATTTTACAACCTGCAACATTATTGAATTCCTTGATTAATTCCAACAGTTTTTTTCACTTGCACATAACCTTTATTATTTCTCGTCTGTCACAATCATTGTGATGGTACTTGTCTTTCCTTTCCTACAGCCTATCTTTATGAAATTATTGCTATATGCACGCACATGTATTTTACACGTGAAGAAGTTGGGCAGGGAGGGATTAAGTAACAAATGTAAGTCATACAGCTAGTACGTGGCAGATGTGGGATATGAAATCAGGTCAGTCTCACTCTAGAGTTTGTCCTTAAACAATGTGCTTCATTACCTTTCAGTATTCAAATGGCACAGCAATGATTTAAATAGCCTGAGATATCTAGAAACACACATTTAGCTATTGAAATCGTCAACTGAAAAATGTTTTTGAGATTAATGGTTAGATCATCTAACCATTGCAATATCTAACATGTAAAAAATTTTGTGGTTAAAATCAGTTGCCAAGAGAATAAAGCATGACATTTCTTGTAAGGCCTGACCTTTAGCAATTTCCAGAGTCATCTGCACTGCTCCCTACACTTGGGTTGACATCAATTTTCTTACCGGCCCCTGAAACGACTGTGTACTTTGTTACTTCTCAGCCTTTGTTTATGCTGTAGTTTAAAGTCAGCTTAAACTATTGTCTTCTGCTACCCAATGGAAGAATTGTTTCTTTATTCAAGACTCACAGTGTGCTAGTTAACACTCATATCTTTTCTGTAGCGAACCAAAAAGCCTTTGTTAGGTTTGTCTATTCCTTTAGAATCTACATCTAAGTTCCCTGAGGACAAAGTCAACCTTCATTCATCTCTGTGTTCCCTTTGTGCCTGGTCAGAACTGAGTAAATGCAATCTGAAATGTATATCACTGAACGATACTGGACAAAAAATTAGCTGCCTATGGTCACTCAGCTATTTTGGTTTGGAACTAAGACTCTCAAAACCAAGCCTTTCAAATTTCCATCAGATCTGAGATCTTTCCACAAGATCATTTTGGTGATACTTGTGTTCTAAAACTTTCTATGGTGTTGCCACTTATTTTTACTAGAATATGAATTCTTTCCCATTTCTGTTTTGTGTTTGTATCTATTTTTAAAAATATTTTATTTATTTACTTTTTGGAGAGAGGGGAAAGGAGGGAGAAAGAGAGGGAGAGAAACATCAGTGTGTGAGAGATACATCAATTGTTGCCTCTAGCACACCCAGGCTGGGGACTGGACCTGGCCCACAACACAGGCATGTGCCCTGACTGGGAATCAAACCTGTGACCCTTTGGTTCGTAGGCCAGTGTTCAATCCACTGAGCCGCGCTAACCAGGGCTGTATCTATTTTTATCATGTAAGCAGGCTGCCACATCCACTCTGTTGTTAACATGCAGAAATTCTTCAACTAATTCTCTCTCAACTTCTTTAGTGAATTACATACATTTTAACCTGCTATTCACAGAATGAGCTCCTCTCCAATCTTAGTTTTTTAATATGTCCAAAGCATCATAATTCTTATATACTCTTGACTTTGAGGTCATGTGCTTTAATTTTCTCCATATGCCCTGAAGTTCATGTTTATCTTTGTCTTCTCTCTCACTCTTTTCTCAGTCAGTAGTTCCACTAACAGCATATCCTACTATATTTTTTCCATTCTACTTAAGGACCACTGCTTAGAGGCGTTGCCAAATCATTGTCTACTAATTAGTCCAAAACATTTCACTTCCTCTTACTGCTTTCATACATGAAAAGAAATACGAGAAAAAATTGGGCTAAGTAAGCCATTTCCAATAGGAATATCTGCTCAGATTTTTAGAGTTGGACCTGAAAAATGTTTTTTCACATTCTTTATCAGAGTCGATTTTTTCCTATATCTTTTTCTCTTCATTATACATATATTGTATGCCTTTCAATCTTAAAAGAAAATAAGCAATGATGTCTTAATTCTCTTGGTTGAATTTCTTCTCAGATTTATAAAAAATTCCTTCCTCTTATTTTTAATCATTTCTATATTTTTATCTGTGAGTAGCAGATGTGTGTAGGCTTAGTTATGCTAGAGCAAAAATTAGGTACCAAAATGTAATCATTCACCCTATGTTGATATGCTTAATTTAGGAAAGTAGATGATGATTATGTGCAAGGTTCATGAGTTAATAATTATCTACATTTAAATTTACAAAGTTTATATTACAAATAAAGATACAGGTTCAGTGTGTATCAGACTTGGATAATTGGAATTAGCAATAAAAATTGGAAGAGAAACATGAAATTAAAAAAATTATAAAATAGGTGAGAAAAAAAGTTAAAGCAGAGCATTTTTTTAGCCATTCACTTCATAAACAGGTGTTGAATCTACATTATCTGCAATCATGGTTTGGGGGATGGGCAGAAAAGGTGAAGGGAGTAAGAAGTACCAGTTGGTTGTTACAGAATGGTCATGGGAGTGTAAAGTACAGTATAGGGAATACAGTCAATAATAATGTAATAATTGTATGTGGTATCAGATGGGTGAGAGATTTATCAGGATGATCACTTACTACGTTATGTAATGTCTGGTCCCTGGGGTACACCTGAAATTAATATAACAATGTGTGTCAACTGTAATTGAAAATTTAAAAAAGCATGTGTATATGTACATACATATACATGTATATCTATCTATACATAGCTATATCTATATCTATAGAATATAGAAACCTGAATGAAATCTTCTGTGCCAGGGTTTCCAAACATATTAAATTTATTATTGGCATCATGTAGATGTGAAAAAAGATATTATGGAGGATATTAATGGATTTTAAACAGAATAGAAAAGACATGTTAAATTCAGGAGTTTTATTTTCATATAGCTATAAAACATCAGGCTAGGGTATGTGTTTCAGGATTGCTTAGACCTAAGGTGTCAGGTGGTGTCTGTTTGGCTGTAGCCCTCTCAAGGTTGTATAGACTAGGTCTGTAAAAGCTTGGATATTATCTGTCCAATTTTATCACTTTACAGTTTAGAGAACTGAGACCCAGAGAGCTTAGATGGCTTATCCAATGTCAGTAACAGAGTTAAGAGTAAAAAGCTAGACTCTTCATTTTTTGTTCACTTTCTGTGAACCTATTAATTCCTTTGAAATATTCAAATAGACCTGAGAATACAGAATTTTGGGAATGCAAAATAAATAAATTACGGTTTGCTCTGAAGGTGGTTCTTGTACAGTAAACTAAAAAGAAATTGATAACATTACCAAGCAGATCAAACATGAAGAGGTGGTCAGGTTGGTGTGAGAGGACTCCCAGGTCTGTACTCTTTATGCAAAACAGCTTCTTGTAAGTCAGAGACTTGGGTCCAATTGGAAAAATTTCAGTAGACTGAAAAAAAGGCTGTCAACAACAATTCAGAGAAGCAAATAAAGATTTTCACTGTATTCTTATGCTGAAAGTGTGAGCAAAGAAACGCATTTTGCTTGAAATGTTTTGTTTCATTTAACATTTTGGCTTTGATAAAACCAGTTGGTGGGAAAAGTTCTTTCTCTCAGCAGAGCATGTTCAGAGCATGCCCACACCTTCCCCTCTTCTTCTCGCCCTTCTCTCTCCTAAGTTCCCAGGGTCCTTCTTTTGCTTCTGTAACTTGTTTCCTGAGAAGTGTGCGGTCCAGCTGGCTCACTTCTACTACATCTGTAACATTCTAAAAAAAACATTCCCTTATAATTTGAAAATAATGTTTCGGGATAGTGTTTAACAGCCCCCCCCCCAAAGAAACCATAAAAATAATAATGCTATATTTTATTATATTTTCTAAATATCTTTTTTCTTGTAAAGGAGGCTTAAATTTGAAGTAGCACTAATTCTGCTGCTCCAATACAGTATAACTACTTGTAAGTCAGGAAGGGTTGTTTATATCAATTATTCACAACAAGAAACTTCCACCACTGACAGCCAATTTTTACTGAAGAAAGATATGAGGCTATTGTTTACCATACACTGCGGACTGAATTACATGAAATAAAAGGAAAGCAGTATGCTGCTTTCTTGATGAATACAGACACTCACTGTTTAGACCAAGTACATATATCATATTATTTCAAGTATTACATACAAAAGGCTGAATTTCAAACTCTATTTTTACAATGTTAGCTAGCTTTCTCATATTAAAATTCTGATGATAGTATACTCAGCCTCTATTTTATTAAAATTTTTCTTTTGCTACTTTTAAAATATAAGTAGCAATAAGGAGCTATGACAACTTTCTATTTTTGTTCCTCACAAGATTACTGAGAATTGTTATGCACAAAGCAGACTTTGAAACAGGTCTAGCATATTAATTTTCAAAACAGAGTGTACATGATTTGATACATAATAACATAGTACAATTACATAGTGAAGTGTGTTGAGGCTGCCAAAAAAATGTTAATAATGATACAATTAGACTATCCTCCCCACCCTCCAAAAAACCCCAAAGGTAGAAAGCATGGTATATTTTAAAGATAATTATTTTGGAGATAGTCCAGAACCCTAATATTTTTTCTTTCTTTTTAATTTATTTTATTTTTTTATTGTTCAAGTACAGTTGTCTTCATTTTCCCACCACCACTTTCCCGCACCCCTCAACCCCCACCTTCTACCTTTAATCCTTCCCCCCTTCGGCTTTGTCCATAGGACCTTTATATATGTTCCTTGACAACCCTTCCCCTTCTTTCCCTCCTTTCTCCCCTCTGGTTGAGACTGTCTCAGATTTGTTCTTTATTTCAATGTCTCTCATTATATTTTGCTTGCTTGTTTGTTGTGTTGATTAGGTTCCACTTAGAGGTGAGCTCATATGGTATTTGTCTTTCACATCCTGACTTATTTCGCTTAGCACAATGCTCTCTAGTTTGCAAAGGGTAGGAGCTCCTTTTTCTTTCTGCTGAGTAGTATTCCATTGTGTAAATGTACCATAGTTTTTTGATCCACTCATTTACTGATGGGCACTTAGGTTGCTTCCAGCATTGAACCATTATAAATTGTGCTGCTATGAACATTGGGGTGCATAGGTTCTTTTGAATTGGTGTTTCAGGATTCTTAGATACTGGTATGGAATTATACCAGTACCCTGGAATTGCTGGATCAAAAAACTGTTCTATTTTTAGTTTCTTGAGAAATTCCATACTGTTTTCCACAGTGGCTGAATCAGTCTGCATTCCCATCAACAATATGCTAGGGTTCCCTTTTTTCTACAACTTTGCCAGCATTTGTTGTTTATTGATTTGTTTATGGTGGCCATTCTGACCGGTGTGAAGTGGTATCTCATTGTGGTTTTAATTTGCTTCTCTCTGATAGCTAGTGATGATGAGTATCCTTTCATATATCTCTGGGCCTTCTATATGTCCTCCTTGGAGAAGTGTCTGTTCAAGTGTTTTGCCCATTTTTTTTTCCTAGGGGAGAGTGCGAACACAGTTCCCCACTACCACAAATTATACAGTTGAGTTTCCCACATTTAGGGAAATTGCAGGGGTCAGCACATCCAGAGTGCAATGGATAAGCCTCGCCCTGGGAAAACCACCTTTGCGATCATGGTATCTCCCCTTTGCCCATTTTTTAATTGGATTGTTTATCTTCCTGGAGTGGAGTCATGTGAGTTCTTTATATATTTTGGGGATCAAACCCTTGTCCGAGACATCATTGTCAAATATATTTTCCCATATAGTTGGTTCCCTTTTCATTTTGCTGATGTTTTCTTTTCTTTTTTTAGCATATTTTATTGATTATGCTTTTACAGTTGTCCCATTTTTTCCCCTTTACCCTCCTCTGCCCTGCATCTCTCACCCTCCAGCATGCCCCACCTTTAGTTCATGTCCATGGGTTGTACCTATAAGTTATTTGGCTTCTCTGTTTCCTATACTATTCTTAACCTCCCCCTGTCTATTTTGTACCTACCATTTATGCTTCTTATCCCCTGTACCTTTCCCCCATTCTTTCCCTCCCCCTTCCCACTGATAACCCTCCATTTGATCTCCATTTCTGTGATTCTTTTCCTGTTCTAGTTGTTTGCTTAGTTTTTGTTTTTGTTTTTTAGGTTCAGTTGTTGATAGTTATGAGTTTGTTGTCATTTTACTGTTCATAGTTTTTGATCTTCATATAATAAGGGTTTGGTAATGAACTGCTTTAACTTGACCTTATCTGGGAAGCACTTTTTCTGCCCTTCCATTCTAAATGATAGCTTTGCTGGATAGAGTAATCTTGGATGTAGGTCCTTGCCTTTCATGACTGGGAATACTTCTTTCCAGCCCCTTCTTGCCTATAAGATTTCTTTTGAGAAATCAGCTGATCGTCTTATGGGAACTCCTTTGTAGTTAACTGTCTCCTTTCCTTTTGCTGCTTTTAAGATTCTCTCTTCATCTTTAATCTTGGCTAACTTAATGCTGAAGGTGTGATCCTCCTTGGGTCCACTGTCTTTGGGACTCTCTGGGTTTCCTGGACTTCCTGGAATTCTATTTCCTTGGCAAGATTGGGGAAGTTTTCTTTCATTATTTGTTCAAATAACTTTTCAATTTCTTGCTGTTGTTCTTCTTCTTCTGGTACTCCTATGATTCGGATGTTGGAGTGCTTAAAGTTGTCCCCAAAATTCCTGAGCCTCTCCTCAATCAATTCCTTGAGCATCCTGATTACCAGTGTTTTGAACTCTTACCATATAGGTTGTCCATCTCCTCATCGCTTAGCTCTTTTTCTGGAGTTTTGATCTATTCTTTCATTTGGGCCATATTTCTTTGTCTCAGTGCACCTGTTATGTTGTAAGGGGGCAGAGCCTGAGGTATTCTTCAGGGCAGGGTCACCCTTTGTGCTGTGTTGTGGCACTCTCTGTGGGGGAGGGGTCAGAGAGGGAACAATGCTACTCCCTGGCTCGGCTCTAGCCCCACTTTCCAATGAACTCTCCTGTGAGACTGGGAATTTCTCACACCATCACAACCCAAACAGTACTTTACAGCTACAGGTTTTGAGTCTTTAGTTTCCTGTTTAGCCAGCCCTGCCTCACCTGTGTGGTCTGCACCCTTGCCACAGGTCCTCTCCCCTCAGCTGCCCATCTCCGACCCTCCTACCAGTCAGGATGAATGTTTCTTTAACTCCTTGGTTACTGTAGTTCCATACAGTTTGATTTTCTGGCACTTCTGGTTGTTTATTGTTTTTAAATTGGTTGTCATCCTTGTTTTGGTTTTGTGAGGAAACAAAGTGTTTCTGCCTTTTCTTCCCTCTTGGCCAGAACTCTGCTGATATTTTGTTTAGCTGTGCAGAAGCTTTTTATTTTGATGAAGTCCCATTTGCTTATTCTTTCCTTAATGGCCCTTGCTCTAGGGGACATATCAGTGTAAATATTGCTGTATGGAATATCTGAGATTTTCCTGCCTATGTTCTCCTTTAGGACTTTTATGGTGTCACGACTTACATTTAAGTCTTTTAACCATCTTGAGTTTATTTTTGTGTATGGTGTAAGTTGGTGGTAGAGTTTCATGTTTTTGCATGTAGCTGTCCAGCTCTCCCAACACTATTTGCTGAAGAGGCTATTTTTACTCCATTTTATGCTTCTTCCCCTTTTGTTGAATATTGATTAACCCTAGAGACATGGGTTTATTTTGGGGCTCCCTATTCTGTTCCATTGATCTATGTATCTGTTCTTATGCCAGTACCAGACTGTTTTAATTACAGTGGCCTCGTAATATAGTTTGATGTCAGGCATTGTGATCTCTCCTAATTTGTTCTTCTTTCTCAAAATTACTGAGGCTATTTGGGGTCACTTATGGTAGAACGCTAATATTTTTCTGGTAGTTATATCCATAATCTAGATGCACTACATGTCTTTATGATTGTATTATTAAAAATGAAATATTTATTTTTGTAGAATTTATAAAAACCCTAATCTAGTAAAAGACAATTTTTATAATATATAAGGCTGTACCAGCTACTAGAAGTTATTAAGTTGGCTCATAATTTTCTAGGAATATATAAAAATGCCCTAGAATAAAATTTTAATCATTTGTAAAGAAATAATTACTAAAGGCTTTCAAGTCATCCATCACCCTGACATTATATATTTTATTTATTTTTTAAATTTATTTTAGAGAGAGGGGGTACGGTAGAGAGGGAGAGAGGGAGAGAAGCATTACTGTGAGAGAGAAACACTGAGCAGTTGCCTCTCATACATCCCCAGCGGGGACCGAAGCCCCAGTGCAGGCACGTGCCCTCCCAGGGATGAAACCTGCGACCTTTGGCTTTGCGGGACGAAACCTAACCATTGACACACTGGCCAGGGCCTGATATCATATATTTTAAATGTAACTTACATTTTCCACCATAATGAAAATATTGTAGTTGATTATTCTTGCTAATGTTGGAATTCCCATCCTTAGACTTGCATTTATATTTGAAGTAGCAAAAAGTTATTGTTTTTTGGCACTTGAGATGGTTGGCAGAGGTTAATATGTAATATTTGGTAATATTGTTACCGTTTGCTTTTTTTGTTTGGTTTGTTTGGTCTTTTATTTGTTATATATATATATACTATCTGCAAGGCACTTTTTTTTTACCTTATTACAATTAATATTTCTTGAGAGAGAATAAAGAGAAACTCCATTTTTTACATGGATCAATGACATATAAAATATTTCCTCATAAATCTGAACTTAGTCCTCTAGAAAGAATTTAAATGAGCTATAAGAAAAGCATAAATTTTAGGCAATGGTGTGGTATAAAGTAGAAACATTACAGTCTATATTATTCAGCAGTTTTTTTGTTTACAAGTAATATAAATTTAAGGTCAAGTTGACTAAAATAAAAGAGGAAATTCATTAACTAACATGGAGAACTCAAGGGTTAGCTCCTGCTTCAGGGACTGCTAAATTCAGGTGCTCAATCAATTTCTTTCATTTTTCAGCTCTAATTTTCTTTGTGCTTGTTGTACATTTCACGTGAATCATCTAAGGTGACCTCCGGAAACTCTAGGTTTACTCCTAGCTATTCTCAATAGTTCCAATAAAATCACAACCCTAAGTATCACTGGGTGACTTGAATCAGGCACATGCCCTTGAAGCAGAGGAGGTGGAATGTGCTCACGGAGCAAGGACAGATCACAGGCCCACTCCTGGGGTCAGAAAGCTATTGTCAGCTCCAGCCAAGCTGCGCAGACTGAAGGTGGGAAAGCTGGTTCCTGAAAGGAGAACCAGATGATATTACCAGAAGAAAGATGCCGAACAGGAAAAAACAATAAATGTCTACCATACTCTCAAATGCAGGATACTGTAGTCTAATCATTGCTAGATAACTTCTACTGTCTCAATATCTTTTCCACATAAAATATTTGATTTTAGTTTTAATGACTAGCATTAAGAATGTAGACTCATCTTGATTTTTACGGTACCAGAATGGAAAGATAGAGTCTTTGGAAGCAAGCTTACAAAATTATCTCTTGCCTCAGATCTACATAAAGGAAAGCAGGGTTTTAATTACCTTCATTCATTATTTTAAAGCATATTTTGTTCTATTATTCTAGTATTTCTATAGCACTCCTTTTATTATTTTGTCACTGCATATAAGTATAATACATTTTTAAGATAAATTTCTGTTTTTCTTTTTTTCATATTGGTAAGCTGGTTTTCTCTGCTAACATGAAGTTCACCATTAGAGTTCCAGGCAAAGAGAGGAGGGGAGGTGTCTTCTCTGAAAGGAGGAAATTATGATGCAGTGGGAAGCCCGCCCCCTTTGTCCAGGGGTTTGTGCAGGGAGGCAAAGGCAGGACAGGGATCTTCAGCAGCAGTTGGAGAGACACAGTCAGCTGGAAGAAGCCAATGGATCCTGACTAAGCTGAGAGGGGACAGACATGGGATTTATTAGCATCAGACACTAGCAGCAGGTGCAGACCAGTGATTCTTCCAGTATGCATAATGTGACAGTACTGGTTGTTTATGGCCAGTGTTGATGTTCAGAGGTGCCCATGCTGTACTGGCTTTTAAAAAATTTTTTCTATCACAACCAATAAATGACAACCAAATTTCCGTGGTTGGTTAACCAGTGCATACCCAAGGATGAGCACGAGGCCAGCGTGCCCTCTCTTCCCCAGTGCCGTGAGGTGATTTACATTTTCTCCCACACACCAAATGCCATCTTGAAGAGAAATAGAGGAAGGAGAAAGAGACATTGTTGCAGGATTACTTTAGAATTATGCAAATACTCTGCACTGATAAGTGGCTGGACTTGTATTTGAGACAGACTAGGCTAAATTTAGTATTTATTTCAGCCCTACTTCCTAGTGAGTGAGTGGGTTGGGTCATGAAGATTAGATCAGTTATAGAAAAATGAAGAAGCCACATAACACGCACATCCAACTTGTGGTGTATGTAATTTTGCAAGCCTGATACATATATAAATGAATTAGCTTTGAATTAGTATGTAAATTCATACTATTGCCACGAGTGAGGGGCCAGTTAATTTACCCATAGACACTTGCCTGGGATCTCTTTGTGATGTTAAACATAAAATATAGCTAAATATCATAATATAAAAATAATATAACAAAAACTTAAAATAAGAGAGGCCTTGAACACTATAAGTACAACTATGACACAACTGGAGAGTAATATTTTAACAATGAAAAGGAACACTAAAAAAACACCTTTAGATCATTATCTAAAATAAGAAAAAGATGGAAATCTACTAGCTATAAGACGGGTTAGTTGCCTTTTCTTCTAGGTAAATTTAGTAAAGATTATACTTTTTTATAACTAGATTATCTAGTAATGGAAATAATAGTAGAATGTAAAGAAGAAAATAAAAATTTTCGGCAAATATTGTGTAACAGATACAGATAATATGCTACTTGATAGGGTAGTAATGCAATTGATATTAAATATCAATATCCAATATTGATAGATAATACATAGGGCAAAAAACCCATGGAGATATATATTTACATAGAAAGGATATGTACAGAAAGTTTACAAAGGAGGAAAAACAAAAAGAAAACATGTGGAAGTGATTATTTTCACTAATTAAAAATAAATCACATAAATGATTTATATAAATAAAAAAGACCCTTTCTCACTATTGAAATAGTGGTATTGTAAACTTTTTAGTAATTTAGCGGTACGTAGTGAGTCATAGGAAGATAGAAATATGAGGATTGTAACTTAAGAAAGTAACCTCTAGAATCTAGAAAATTCTAGATTCACAAATTTACTCATCATGACTTTTAGCAGTAAAAAAGAGACCACCTAAACATTCCAAAGTAGGAGAATGAGTAAATACTCCTAATTATTGGCATATTATTCAGGTACTATAAATACTATAAAGTTATTAGAACTAGGACAAAATGGTTTTTCATACTTGAAGAAAAAAGAAGCCATTTTAAGATTTTATTTATGTTATTATTTATAATAAGTATACATTAAAAAATAAGATTATGTCAGAATAGTGGAAGTATCAGGCATTATTTTTCTCTTTTCCAACTACTCATAAGGTACTTAGACATTTTGATTAGTGGCTAAAATAAGTAAAGAAAGTGCTGCTCTGCGTGTGGAGAGCCCTGGCTTCACTCTTGGCCATGACATTGACTGTTAGCGATTGTGGAAACTGAGATGAATATTTTAGGGCTCAGTTGTGTTTACTACAGGTATCAGTCAGTGATGCCTCTACTACAGGTATCAATCCATTCATTCAAGTCTTTCAAACTCTGAAATTATTTTTTCTATGGTTTATAAATAAGGACCCTAAGAGGGAGTTACTTTTAAATTTATTTCAGAATACTGTTGCAAAAATGATACGGAAATGGAGCATTCCTCTCTGGTGGGTGAGTTTATAAACAAGAATGTAAATAATGCATTTAACAAGTTTGTTACATGCTTAAAATATTTTGTGAATTATGGAAAAGTTATAGTCAAAAGAAAGGGTCATTAAATAAAAGCAAAGGATTAAAAAACACTCAACAACAATTTTAGCAATATATCTTTGTGCAAAGCACGGTGTAGTAAATACACAGAGAATCAAATTTGAAAGATAAAATTTAAAACTGAAAAGTTGCATTAAATATAAAGCAAAGTTCACTCTTTTTAAAAAATTAGAATAATTTTTGTGTGTTCTATTTAAAATGCTTGCTTATCATCAGGTAATGAATATATTTTGCTACATTACCTTTGAAAAGTTTATTTTTATGTTTATATTTAGATCTGTAATCCAGTTGGGAATGAATTTTTTTAAAAATATGTTGTCATGTAGAAGTTACTTCCTCACCATTTACTGAAAACATGTTTTGATATGCTCCTTTTTCCAACCCCCTGCATGCCACTTTTGCCATAAATCATATATGTGTGGGTTTGTCTCTAGATCCTCTGTTTTGGTCTACTTGCCTGTCTTTACACTCATACCACACAATCTTAATTACTGTAGCTTTATAATTAATCAATATTTGGAAGCGTCTTCCTTTCTTCCATCGTCTTCCTCACGATTACTTTGGTTCTTTGCATTTCTCTATATACTACATTTTGGAATCTGCTTGTTGATTGATACATGCTGAAAAAATAACTTTTGAGATTTTGATTGGGATAACATAAAAATGGATTAATTTGTGGGAAACTGGTATCTTTAAAAGCAAATTTATCAAGTCATACATGTATATCCACCATTTATTTAGGAATTTAAGATGACCTCTACACTTTTTAATTTTTCTCTTTATAGAAGTTGTACACTTTATCAAAATTATTCTTTCATATTGTGTGTTTTTGTCACTTTTGTAAATGGTGTTTTTAAAAAGAAAATTTAATTACATAATTATATGTTGCCAGTATAGAAATATGAATAATGTTTATGTAGTGATTGAACATTGCTGAATTCACATATTAATTCTAGCAATATATAAAAATTCTTTTGAATTTTCTACTATTCCTATGTTATCTACGAAAAATCAGGGTTCTGTTTATTTGTCTCTATCATTTATTCTTTTCTTGCCTTCTTTAGATTAATAAAGTATTTCTAAATTCTATTTCCCCTATGTTATTCCATTTATTAGATATTATTTTGCTATTCTTACATTGGCTATCCTAAAGATTGCAATGTGAATACTTATCTTATTAGGATCTCATAAAATTTAGTCATATTTTTACCTCTCAAACAATTCAATAACCTTTCAATTCTTTATTTATCCCTTCCTCCTTTTGATATGTATTTATTTTTTAACTCAAAAATACATTACATTTGATTTGTCAGTCAAAATCTATTGAGTTTTATCTGCTTGTTTATATGTTTAATTTGTTTCCTTCTTTCCTTAGTTTTTGTGCTGTTATGTAGGGTAATTTTCATTTCTGTCTGAAAAAATTTCTTTTAGTATTTTATGTTAGGATGTGTTGATGGTGAAATCTCATTTTTGTTATTTAGATATGCTTTTATTTTCTCTTCTGTTTAAAAGACAATTTTGGGAGTTGGAACTTTCGATTGGCAGTTATTTTATTTTAAATACTTTTAGGGTTTTATTCCATTGCCTCTGTTATGCATTATTTCTCTTGAGAAGTAAGGTACAAATCCTATGTAGATCTTTTGAAATTGTCTTTTTCCCCCCTCATGCTTTTTATTTTCTTCAGCTTTAGTTCATAAATGTGGTTTTCTTTGCATTTGTGCTGTTTGGTTTTATGGCATCTCTTGAACCTGTATGTCTTTTGTTAGTTTGGGACAAAATATTGTCCATTATCTCTTTCAACATACTGCTGACCTAATCTCTGTATCCTCTCCTTCACAGACTCTAGTTGTAGGTATGTTAGGTACTTTACTTTGCCCAGATGATTTTCTTGCCATTTTCTATTTGTTGGTCTTTACACATCTATGGTTATTTCTACTAACTTTTCTTCCAGTTTCACCAGTCTTCTCTTCTACTGTGTCTTTATTGTTAAACTCATTTACTGAATTAACTTCAACTATTATGGTGGGGTTTTCTTTACTTTTAGAATATTATTTTTCACATAATTAAGTTTCTGTTAAAAATTTTCCATTTTTTCATCTAATGTTTTGGACATGTTATTCTTAATTATTTGAAAGTGTGTGTTGGTTAACTCCAATATCTTCCAATCCCACCTCTGACTCTAATGAGCATTGGCCAATGTAAAGTCCTAAGTCACTGTTTCTCATCTACCAGATAAAGAGATCTGTTATTGTGATAAACGAAACTACTTTGTTTACGCTAGTTGAAGCATCACCTTACAATATTGAGCTAAGCTTAGCAACAGACTTTTATTTAAAAGTAGGGGGTTTATATAGGATTATCTCTAGGTTCTTTTCTAATTCTACAAGACTACGTCTATAGCTATTTTGAAATATCTTCAATGTTTGGCCCTGTGCTAGATTCGGAAGGGATATTTTATCTAAATTTAGTATTCAAGGCAGTACTAGTCAGACTGAAAGCTCATTGGCAATTTTCTATCTTTTTCACTGCTCTCTTTGTCCCTAGTACAGTGCTTGGTGCTGGGCATGTGCTCAGTAAGTACTGGTTGAATAAATGAATGAGTGATTTAGTTAATTGTATTAGAAATACAGATAAGTGATAGAACTTACAGTCTTTCTTTTGAAGGATTAATATTAAATGGTGATCAGCTGAACATAAAAACTGAAAGAATACAGAGTTAAGAAATGATAATTATGCTTTATTGAGCAGTTACATAGTAGATACTTTTCTGAATGTTCCATCTACATTATAACAAATAATACTTACAGTTTCTCTGTGAAGTAAGCATTTGGAGGGAGGTTAGGTTTTCTACCTGAAAGTGGTGAAGGTAGAATTCAAACTCAGGCTTATTTGACCCCAAAGCTTTTAACTATTACTATACATTGCCTAAGGTTTTAATCATAAGACCAAAAAAAAAAGTCTTTTCATGGACAATTAAAAATCTATAAACCTATATATACATAAATATAGGTAGTAGATTCAGGTATAGAGTAATATATGTAAAAGAGAGAAATATTTTTTGCTTCTGGAGTTTTTATGTTTTCTCTTCTGTGGTGTTTTTTTTCTTAACTCTGTAAGAAAATATCCAATATCTTCCTCACTAATCCAAAACCTACCTGCCAATGAGTAGAGAATTTTTTTTTAATTTATACAATTTGAGACAGTTTCTTTACATGCTAAAAATAGATTTAGTTTCTTCACATGCTAGAAATAGATTTTTAACAAATATTGGCATACGCATAACATACACATAGTTATTATATATGTACACAGGAGAGAGAGAATGTTTTTCCTTCACATAGCAGATGGGCCAGAAAAATCAAGTTCAAATGTCTAGTTACTAAGCATACAATGACTTCCAGAATTGGATTAAATGTTCTTGCTTTATCTTTTCACAAAAATCTCCTTTGAATGATACTCCAGTGAGGGGCTGTTATATCATTTGCCAAAATATAAATTAAAAAAAAATTCTTGGAAAGTGAAGTTATTTTAGAAATCTTATTTTATACACATAGCCTCAAGATGACACATTTTCATCACAAGGATGAGAAATAAGAAGCCTAGAAAGAATTTAATAGAATAAATAGACTAAAATAGAATAGAGCCGTTTCTTCTAAAATGCCCAATGTTCTTCAAACAAACACCTCTTTTTCTTGCCAGCGCATCTTCAATAGTAGACTCCCCTGCAGCAGTCAGAGGCCACCCCGTCTCTCAGACCCCATCTCTTGCTTCTCTCCCCGTGTTTGCTCCACATCAGCCCCACTGTCTTTTGTGGTGCTGGCTGAATGCACGGACGCTTGAATACATCCCTCACTCAGGACTTCTGCACTAACTTTTCCTTCTGCCTGGAGTGTTCTTCCCCCATGTCTCTATATTTCATTCCCTTTCATTTTGCAGGGTTCTATTCAAACGTTATCTTTCCATTGAAGCTTCTGATCACTCCTTATAAAAGAGTAACCCATGCCCTGCCTTACCCTCAGCATCCACCCTAGCAGTATTTCCTTCTTTGCTTTATTTTCTTCTAACGCATGTGCCTTTTTCTGACAAACTAAGTAATTATTTGCTTATTTCTGCAGTTACTTTCCATCTCTTCCCTTGGGATACAAGCTCCATGAGGGAAGAAAATTTATTTTGTTCGCTTTTGTATCTCAATGACTACAGCAGACCTTGCCACATGGTAGCACTCATTAAATATTTGTTGAATAAATTAATTTGGATGCATAATAGGAAGCATTTCAGGAGGTGCTTTGTCTTCTAAGCCATTAAAAGATAATTATTCATAAAAATTAAATGTAATCTTCTAGTTAGAACATAGCACCAGCATATTAAAAACTGCTATGCATTCCTCTCTCCTAGAAGAATTCTTATACATATCTGCAACTGGTTAAATCAGAAATATTGATGGAAATATTTGTAGCTACCATCATCTCAATTAATTTTTCCATCGTGATTCATGTATTATAAGAGAAATGGAATCTTCTCTGTCCTGTTAATGGTTGTTTCCCAAAAAATAAAAACAGTGAAAGGAACTGAATAAATATTTCTTGAATGTGTGTATCTATATACACATATATTATGTATATATTCTCCTGTGTATAATGCTGTATGTCATTAGAACCTCTTTATTATTTGATGAAGAAAGATATTTTCTCTTGTATCTCCAACAGAGCCAAATGCTTTAACCTTGTAAATTACCAAGGTATTAACCAAAGTCAGCTGCAACTTATAAATGCTCCTTTTTTATAAGTCAATTTGGCCATGTGTTCTCCTTAGTATTACATAGCATCTGATCTCTTTTGCTCGTGCCGTCCAATTTTTTTATAGTACACAACCTATCTTTACGAGGGCTCCTTAAGCCCAACAATCCACTCGGCACTCTCTGAAGAACACACACACACACCCAAACATTCATTAAAGTTCATTATTTTGACATAACGTACGTAGGACTGAGGTTTTTATTTTCTTGACAAAAAGATATTTGTGATACTAATTAAGTCACTTATATGGATGGCAATATAAACCATAAAGAAACTGGACAATAGTATTAGGAACTATAATATTACCTTAAATAGGCAACAAACATGTTTGAACAGGAGACTCACTTTTGCATAGAGCACAAGTCACACTCTGGCAAAAGGCACTTAGAGGAACACATTAGCTCCTGCAAGCACCCAGAGAGTTGTCTTAGACTGCGAGATACTTAGCAAAGAAGCGGGCTTTCTTTTTTTAAAACATTTATTATTTGATTTTTTTGCGGGGGGAGAGGGAGGCGAGAGAGAGAGAGAGCGAGAAAGAACATTGATTTGTTGTTTCACTTACTTATGCATGCATTGGTTGGTTTTTGTATGTGCCCTGACTGGGGATGGAACCCGCAACCTTGGCAAATCAGGACAACGCTCTAACCAACTGAGCTACCTGGCCAAGGCCAGATCAGGGGCTTTCATTGATCCGTAATTACTTAGAGCCTAATCTGATTCCTGAAAGAATTCTAAATATAAAGGTAACCTCACTAGGCCCTTCGCTCTGGTGATATTTTATTGGTTTATCGTATACTTTAAACCCAGGGCCATCACACTGAGCATCTCCACCATTGTGTTATTGAAATATTTGTACAGCCTCCTTTCACTCTTGAATGTGCACCTATTTGTATGTAAATTATCAGATCATCGTGTTTATTTATTTACCTCCCTCTGTATACAATCAAGCGAAAAGTGTCTTTGTCTCAGGGGCAGCAGCCATCCCAGATGGTTCTCTTTGCTGACCACACCCCTGGAAAGACATTCAGGTGAAAGACACAAGAAAGGCCTAAGAATTACTTTTGATCATTTAAAGAACACATCTTGCTGTTTGTAAATAATTTCAAAAGTATGGTTCTGTGCATATGTATATGATTTTGAAATATGAATAATTTTTACTTTAAATTTAGTCTTGTTTATATGAACATCCCTTTTGGGATGACACTCCAACCAACTGAGCCACGCCAGCCAGGGGGACCCTAATATTTTTAAAAATTACACAAATACCAGCTATATAAAAGGGTTATTATATTCTCTTTCCCCAGAGTAAATCCACAGCCTCCAAATTATTGAATGATTAATAAATAAAGGAAGAAATGTTAGGAAATTGAGTCCTACTACTTTTTTCCCAGTAATTGCAACATAACATAGGGATTCCTGTCTTTCACAAGGAGCCAGAAGCCTAGGGTGACTGAAGATGGCGTCATGAGTAGTGACACAGGCCTCAGCCACTCAGTTAACTTCCCTGCTTTGCCAGGGGGTTACGTGAGTGTATACGGTCTTTACAGCACTTAAGAAAACAGATTCAAGATTTATATCACCAGATTATTAAAATAGTACTTTGTCATCTTATGCAAGGAGCTTAAGCCTAAAACAAACCTAAACACTAGATCAACATAGAATTTTTAGGTTTGATTTATTTCACCAAGTCCATAAAACACTCTAAAATATTGTTTAGTTTTTCCTTTCCTTTCTGTGTATCTGTAAGTGTCTCTGTGTTCATAATTATAATTATGATTCATGAAAAGCAAAGGAGTCCCTTACTAAAGTTCTCTCTCTGGAATTCTCTTCATCTTTCTCCACTGTCTCCTTTTCTCCTTTCTTCAGTTTATCCAAGGTGGCTGACAGGAGTTATCCAGGGCTATAGCAACTTCAGTTCAAGTCCAAGGACCCAAAAGAGTTGTTAATATCGTACCTGTTGTGGGGAAAATGTGGTTTCCTTTGCAGAATTTGTTGCTTCCGTGTGATTAATCTTGGAGAAGCTCACGTGATTCTAGGTCACCCCTTGCGTGCCCTGTCCCGCTCACCCCCACGATGTGATAGGGGATCACTTGGGAGGGCTATACTCTTCCTCGGCACTCTGATACAAATTGCAAAACAGGAGTTTGTCTATCATTGATGTAGGAAGTTCTCCCTTTTCTCTCAAGATGAGCATTTGATGAGCACTAATCAACTTTTTAATATAATTGATTAAAGTAAGCATAGAAACATGATTGGTCCAAAGGATTTTTAAGATCTCTGATGTACCTGAAATAGAGGCTTGTTCTGTGCTTCTGTTCCCCTTGGCCCCTACCTGCAGCCCTTAAGTAGTCTTGCCAAGTCCATCTCTAACATGTGTCTTGAATTTGTTTACTCGTTTCCTTCTACGTTGGAGCCACCATCATCTCTGGCCTGGACACAGCAGCCTCAGAACTGGTCTCTGTATTTCTACTCTTGCTTTACTACCATCTCATTTTCCATAGGGAAGCCAGAACAGTCTTTGTAAAACAATAATCAGTTTATATTCCCCTGCTCAAAACCCTCCAATACTTTCCTATTTTTATAGTATAAAATCTAAACTTGTTATGAGGATCTGAGAGACCCTGCAAGATCTGGACCTGGGCAACATCATCTCTTACGATGTTCTCTTTTGCTCACCCCTTTCCAGGTGCAAAGGACTTTCTCTGTGTATTGCATGGGCCCAGCTCTGCCAGCCCGGAGCCTCTGCACTAGCTGCTCTCTTCCTCTGATCTCTGCAGAGCAGACTCCTTCTTGGCATTTAGGTTGAAGCTCCAAGTTTCACCACCTTAGAGAGCCTTCTATGGCTGTCCCACCTAAAGCTGTCCCTTGCACCCTCCTCCAGTTAACTTTTTACCACCTCACCCCCACATTATGATAGAGAGAGCAAACAGTTTAAAAAAAAAAAGTTGCTAAATTCCCAAAGGCCAAGTACAAAGGGTGAAAAGTTCTGGTACCTTGGCTTCCCTGGCCCCTCATGTTTGAAGAAGGCTCAACTGGCTTGATAATCTTTGTCACCAGCAAAGCAATGAGCACTGCAAAAGAAAGAGGGTTCTTCTGGAAGAGAGAAAATTGAAAAACTGTCAGAGTCCTCTTAGCCCTACTGAGGTGCTGCATCTATCTACCCTGAGATCTGGTGGGACTTTCTACAGACTCAGGAGGAGACTCACTTCTCCCCTTGAGATTTCTGGGGGCAGGAAGCTCGCTGGATTCCCCTGCACTAGCAGGACATGCGTTTTAGCACCGTCCAGGGTTTCTAAGAAGGAGAGGATAGGCACATACACATCCTAGTTCTCTCCACCCTTGGGAGAGAGTGAAGTGAAGGATTCCTTCAGTATCTGTGATCCCAGGTGAGAGTGGCTGCAATTAACCGAGGGACAGGACTTGTAGAGCTGCACTGGCAGTTTCTTAGTGGTAGTTCTAGAGGCAACTGGTATCCAGAAGAGGATACGGGACATACCATTGGTGGGGGCTGAATGAAGACACCCTTTGTGCATCTGCCTAGCCATGGAAAATTATGGGTGGCCCCAATACTTCACCTTCTTATGTCTGTGCTTTTTGCGATGCTTTTGCAGCTTGCCCCATCTTGGGATGGAACTTTACCCCTGATCTGGTCTTGTGACTTGTTTTGGCCAATAGAATGCGGTACAAGTGACTGTGTACCTGCTCTGAGCCTAAGCTCAAGAGGCCTTGCGTGCTTCTGCTCTGTCTTCAATCCTGTGATCTCTTGGTTCAGACTAGCCTGTTGGAGGATGAGTTACCATGTGGAGGAGAGATGATCTGTTGCAACTGAGCCACCTTACCTGCCAATCTTCTTTTGACCTGCCAGCTGATGCAAACACGTGAGACAACCCAGCTGACCCAGCCTATACCAGATGAACTTCAATGAGCAGGCTCATGAGTAACAATAAATGGTTTTGTTTTTAGCTACTGAGTTTCAGGATAGGATATTATACAGCAATAGCCAATGATACTTGAAGTAAGGAAACAGAACACTGCCTGAGAATACCATCTATGTCACCTACTCTGAGATTGTCATTTTAATAGAAACCACCATAATTAGACTGACCTTGATGGAGAAAACAGATTCTTCCTCCACTTCATATGGCACCAGGCTCCTGATGTCACCAGCATCTCCAGGGCTCGGGCCCAAACTGAGCGATGGCACCACAGCAGAACCAGCTGAGCAGTGACCACAGCGAGGGCTGGGTTAGCCGGAGAGTGTGTGTCTGGCAGCCAGTGCAAGCAAGTCTTTAGGTAAAAGATAGTGGATTTTAATATGGCTATCAAAATACTAAAAGTCATGAGGGTTTTTTTTTTAATTAAAAATAAAGAACTGCTCTATACCAGAAAAGAAAAATAATATTTTGCAGTTTTTGGTTAACACCCGAAGTGCTTAAAAATAAGTACAGATTTATGAGCTATCATCATTTCCTTCACTAGCTATGTTTTATGACCTCTCATAATTACTTAAAAGGGGTTTTATAAACATAGAAGTTTACATTTAAGATAGGTAAAAAAGGGTTTATGGTAAAATAATTTGACAGCAAGAATGTCCTTGACTATCAGAAAATTGGTACATCTGTCACATCTGAGAGAGAACAGAGGCTGGCCAGATTTATCTTACCTCGCCTTAGCTGAACAGTCAGCTAAGCAAAGCCTTTACCTCATTTCTAGCTTCGATGTTTTTTCCTTTAAGTCAGTACAGGCTAAAGCATGTTGCAGCACACCTGAATAGTAAAATAATTTTTAGTTCAACTAATTTACTTCATGGTTTTTTCTTAATTAAAATTGATTCCTGTCTTAGAGACAGGTTCATTTCATATTTTTCTTTTTCACATAGTTTTATCTCCTAAGGGTAATTACGCTCATTGCCGAGTATCTTTGGGGCTTGTGCTTTGCCTTGAGCACACATTCGGACAGCCTGTTAGGTGACGTAGGGTCGCAAACAGGTGCTGGGGAATGTTTGTTGAAAACCTGATTGTTGACAAGGTTCCAGGGCGCGGTGACTGAGAGCCTGGACTCTGCAAGGAGGCAGACTTGGGAGAAAATCCTGGCTCTGCCAGGGTTTGGTTCAGAGTCTCGGTGCTAAATAGGACAATAGAATTGTTGAAGGATTTTAAAAAGATAAAATATGTAAAACACTGTACTTAGTACATGGCGATTTTTAAAAATGATTCCATGAGAACTTATAGAATAAGCTAAATAAGTTCGAACTTGAACATAAATGCTCCAAAAGGGGTTACAGTGAAAAAATAGATAATTTTATAGACATAATATACTAGCTAACCATTTATAATTTCCTAATGTTGAATTACATTTATATTTTTCTTTTATGTTGGATTGGTTATTTAAAGGCATTTAGGAGTTAGAACAAAGTTAAATTAGGTCATTTTTTCATGCTCTAATAATAGATTAAATAAAGTTACGTTCTAATTTTCAATAAAGAATGTTGGTCTTATGTTTGGAAAAGGAGAGAAGTACCTATGATGAGGGCATTTTCAACTAATAGTCCTGTGTTGACCTGTTGCTGTCCTCAGTGTCTTTTGTAGGTGAAAACAACTTGTTCTGCGAATTAGTGGCACAGTAATTCCATTAGATATAATCCCAAAATGAACACACCATTTTCCCATACAAACTCTGAGATTTAGTCTATACCTTGTCATTAGAAGTTTCTGTCCTCAGCTACTCAACCTTTACAGGCCTCAATCAACAAATATTTAAAGATTATACTATGAAAAAATAATTAGATTAGGTGCTTGGGTGTTATTAAAAGCAAGAAGACACAATTTCAGTCCTCAAGGAGTTTATAATCAAACCAGAGAGACAAATACAGAAATGTCTGTAAACAAGGTAAGTAGGTTGTCCTTTAAATAGTATAAATCGTGCTCTGCTTTTAAGAGGCACAGTTTGTTTGGTGGGAGGTGGCCATAGGAGGAATCCTTTTATAGATAACACCTAAAATAAGCCTTGAATGATTGGCAGAATTTTAATAGCCACTTCGAGATTCAAAAGAAGGCAGCAACACGAATGTGGAGAAAACACAGGACATATTTATTCTGTGGTGACAAGGAGTTAATCTGGTGTGGCATGATGATGTCCACGTAAGGTAAGTGAAGAGAGTAAATTAAAGTTACACTGTTTAAGGCCTTGAATTCCAGGGAAAGGATTTAATTCAGTAGGAAATAAGATCCTTCATGTTCCTTATCTGAATGAGGAAGTGGGCTTGTTCCCTGTTGATCGATTTCAACAGATACTTATAGTAGAAACAGGAAGCTCACCATTTAACAAATAAATATTTAACAACGTGGCCCTTCCTGTATGGTTCTCTGATGATCTGTAAGTATATTTATGTGACTCCAAAAAAAGTCTGTATTTTGCTCGCTGAAATTTTCTGACCCTGACATTTCCACATATGCACTTAGTTTCCCCTCTTCTCTGAACTCTTTCAGTATTTTGTATCTAACTTGCCTATTGCAGTTTGCATTTTCGTTTCATGTTATCGTTATCTGTGTACATATATCTTCTCCTTCTTACCAAATGTTAATTCCAGGAGGTGGGGTCCGTGTCCATCCTGTCTTTATATGCTCTATGGTGCTGTGCTTAAGAGGCCTTCAACAATATGTGGTGAATGAGTGAACAGTTAGTATCTGCTTCCTTGTGAAATACCTATACTACGTTTAAATGTTTTAAGTTACATACTAATTTTTACCTAGAAGGTTCCTCTGGAAATGATTGAAGAGAGTACTTGAAAGGCAGATTTCTTAGCTCTCTTAACACCACTGCTTCATGAATTTGTCAGAGACACATAAAACTCCACACTTCTTCCTGTTTGTTATATTTTTATTACAACAGTAGTACATGTTCACTGTAGAAACATCGTATATTATAGACAAGCAAGAGGAAGAAATCAAAATCTCCCATAATCTTAGCTCAGAAGTAACAGTTACTATTTTAGGAGTTTATGAAGCAGATTCCACATGCATTGTTTTTAAAGCTTTTAATACACTTAGCTAATTTAGAAAGACTGAAGCTCCATTTAGAGGTGTTGAGAATGCTCCTCATATATGCCAATCACTAATATTAATCCTGGCACAATGGGCAGGAGAAAAATCGTTCTTTTATAAATGTGCTTTTCTTTGAATACTCATTAAGTTGAATTTTTTCCATGTGTTTATTGTATTTCCCTTGTGAATTGCCTCTTCACATTTTTGCCTGTTTTTCTATTGGGATATTTCTCTTTCTTATTTTTAAAAATGATTTTTGAGAACTGGCTGTGCATTAATCAACATTTTCCCCAGTCAGGCCTTCTCCCACATCTCCTTTCAGAGCCACGGGTCCCTTGGGGGTGTCTAACACACCGAGTAAAAGTGCCCTCTGGGGCCACCCCTCCCTCTCCTTTCTAAGCTGAGTCAATGTCATGAGCTAGAATGTCTTCCAGGAATGGAAGCAAACATAACCACCCGTGAAATATTATTTTCGCTATGAAGAGAATTATTTTCAGAAACAATGGTAAAAAATAGCTTTTAAAATTTCAAAATGCCCCAAGTTACCTTTAACGATGACTAAAAATTTACAACTTATATGACAACTATTTTTTTACTCTTCAGAATATCATACGTAGTCCTAGCTAGCCTAAAAAGAATAGAATGGGAAGTGCATGTTAGTGATGGAAAGTCAGCTTTGGTAATTACAGTGAACAGTAATGTCTGTTCATCCACTATTGATGCAGTGGAGTATTTCCATGGGGTATGTATGGAAGCCATGTATGGCTGTGCCCCATAAACTCAATAAAGAATGAACACTTTTATCGTTTGGTAACTAAGAAATTAGCTGGGGGCAATGCTGAAATTCTTTCTTCTTAGAAAATGGAATGTATGAAGGAGGAGAAAAGTGAAATAAATTACAAGAGGGAAAAAAAGCTACATGCTGGGGATTACAGAAGTACAAAAAAAGAATAAAATGAAAACAAAAGGAAAGAGCTATAAAACAAGAGAGATTGAGAAATGAGGCTTAGAAAAAACACATTCTTTAAATTATTATCAGGTCATTATTGAAATCTGGTACAAGATCATAAGTCATTTAAATTATGTAAGTGGGGCATTACAAATATGGAACGGCTTTTTAAAATGCATTAAATGAAATTTATCCCTCATTTACCTTACTGGCATAAATATAGTTAAGCGAGTCTTTCATGCGTTATAAAAGCTGAAAGCAGTTTGTTTTTGGAATTAAAAAATATTTTTAAGTACATACATGTATTAGAAGTCCCTCAAGCTGTTCGCTGGGATTCAAAGTCCCGTCAGATTCTTTCTCCTGTTATTTTCAGATACTTGTTCACCAGCGATAGCTTCTGAAGCAAGTGGAAAGACTGGTCACTTACAATTTTATTTGGGTCAAATAAAAGGCTCTTGGTTAAAGACTCTGTCTACTTTATACATGTAAGCCCCATCAAAATTCAGTGGAAAGGCTGCACAAAGGACCATAACCTAGGGGTGTAACAGTTTGTGATCACGAAACCAGACCAGATTTGAATGCTTTCCTAAAAGAAAAACGCAGGAGTATTTGTTGATTTGGGGATCTTGGTATTTCTAGGAACAAAGTAAGCAACAGACAATAGTTATTTTAAATTTTATTTATTCATTTCTCACTTTCTTCCAAAATCTTTGGTCCATGTTGTGAGTAGGAAAAGTCACAACTTAGGATATAAATTTGGCTAATTCAAAAACATCTTAAAGATTATAAAATTATTACAATGTTCATGAAAATAATGCTTTCAATTTAAAGATGGTTTAACTGTATTAAAACACAAACTGGAGACAAAATTTTGGACTTCTGGTTAGGTAGTTTGCCTTACTTTAAATAGTACCAATTAAATGTGAATAAGATGAATTTTGTAGACTATTACAGAAATAAAGCCTGGATGCTCTTATTTCAATTTACTAACAATTAAAAGGTAAAGTACAATTGCTTAGACAGAAGAAAAATTCAAAGAATGGTAATACTTTTTTAACACTTAGTGAAATGACCACCAAAAGTACGCTGCAAGTTTGTGGATCATGCTTTCAAATAGGCATTTGATCTGCGTGACTGATGTGATATCCTCCCTCCTTGGCCTCTTTCCATTGTCAACCAACAATCAGTGACAAAAATCACACGAGAAGGAAACACATCAGGAGGTTTTCATTCCTGACATATAAACACGGTTTGCATCACTCTGGATGCAAAGCTCTAAAACTACAGGTATTTTGATTATGATGTAAGACAGGATTAAAAACCATGAGTTTCACTCTTTTAACAGTTTCATTTCAATGAAGTGGAAGGTAGTTATCTCCTAAAAATTTTCCTAACATTTTAATTTTTTGTGAGCCTGATTCCATTTCCTGATACCGGAGCCCTGGCATGTGAAGCGTATTTCTATGGTTTAAGGTAACTTTTAAACTTAATGATTTTCACCATTATGGATCAATACTAAAATTTATCCTATTTCCCCAACCGTGGCTACACTGAACTTAAAAACACTAAATCAATTAATGTTTTCTAATGACTGGGTTACTTTTTGAAATTCTAAATTGGTTTTATTTTCTTTCAAATATTTATATGTGTGTACGTACATACACACATACAATATATATATACCCACATACACATATGTACTTACTATTTGTGTGTATATATATCTATTGAATATATACACTCTGTACACATATACACCCCCTCACAGAAATGTATAGACAAATGTCACCTTCACATGTTCAAAGCAATCCCAAGGAGTTCAAAACCCAGGATTTGAAACACCAATCCATGTAGATATGATACTTAAAATCACAAAATAGTTTTGCACACTGAGACAAACCAAGCCACACAAACCTGTACACAGACGCATAATTGGAAGGCAGGCAGGCTCTCTTCATTAACTTTATATAAACTCCTGACATAAAAGTGAAAAATGAAACATAAATGCTATCCGTTTTTAGCTCAGCTGTTAAAAAGCCAATTATCTACCTGTGAATGTATGCCACATAGGATAATTTGAAGATATTTCGTAATCAGAAGTGAGAAACCCTGAGCACCTGGCATCCGACCATCATTCTATCTGTTGAAACTGCTAATAAAACATAAACCTGAAGGGCATTATTCCCAGCTCCAAGGCGACAACGCTGTAATTAAAGAAAACCTGTGCATGAGTTGGTGGAGTCCTGTCTTGCGGAGTCCTCCGTCCCCGCCGAGTGGGAGGGTCACACTGGGAGAGACTAATAAGGGCAGAGATGCGTCCCCCTTCCCCACTCGCAGGGAGCTTATTCGGGCCACTGCTCGGCGGTGCGGCAGCCCTGCTCGGACTCCACTGCGCCTCTGAGGGGGTCAAACACACGTTCAAGGTAAGCTGCGCAGCTTTGCGGCCGGTCCTTTCACTTCATCTCGCACACATGCCGATTCCATGTCATCTGCTCATGTTTCTGGTCATTAGTGTGCATCTGCTTTTCAAGAAAATGGAAAAACTGTGCTACACATGTACATATGTTTTGGTGGATGAATAATACACACCTGCAATCACGCATTCGCATAGGTAGCTTCGTAATGGGACCAAAAACGTTTGGCATGATGTGGCCACTTTAATATGCTACATATAATGTAGCTCGGATTCATGTGTTCACATATTGCAGGCTATACACTTTATACTTTGTTCTAGGTGGTTTTTCTGGCTCTGTGTGTTTGTAAAGCGGAACTATGAACACTGCTGATGCGGGTGAAAATGGACATATACAGAATAAAAATATCCACGGCGTCAATTGCACAAAACAAACTCAAAATAAATGTTCATGCCATTAGACATTAATTTTTAGTCTACGTCTAGAGATGTTACCCCGGGAAGCGAGGAGACAGATTCCAGTGCCTCGCTCTCCGGTCACGGTTACTTATTCGATCTGCGGGTATTTCTCCCAAGTGCGACTCCGCGGGGCGCGAGCGCGGGGTCCCCGGACTCCGGCCTCCCCCGGCCCCATCTCGCCCCGGCTCATTCCGGTGCGTCCGGCCCTGAGGCTAATTACCCTGTAGCACGCGCTGCGCGTCCGGATCGAGCACCGCCGCCAACCCAGCCGACCCTGCAGACGCCGCCGCCGCGGGGACGTCCCGCTCCGGCGCCCCGAACGCAGCCCCGCTGCCGTTGCGCGGGATGCGGCCGCCACCGCCGTCAGTGCGCCGGCGCCGGCGCCGCCGCGGTCGGGAGGAGGCGGGCGGGGCTGCGCAGCGCGGCTGGGGCGCTGCAGGGTCCCGGAGAAGTTTGTTGGCCCGGAGCCCAGCACGCCAGCGCCACCCCGCACGCTTGCTCCTTCTGAGCGGGGGGGGCGTGTAAGCAAAACCTGCCGCACAGAGGTTATTGGGGGCGGGAGGAAGCAGAGAGTCGGTGGGCAGGTGAGCCGGTGCACAGGCCAGGTTACGGGAGGCTCGGAGAGACGCCGATTTGTTAGAGGGTGGCGAGGCTTTCAGAACGCAGTGCCAGTCTCAGGGGACAGTGGGCTGGGAATCAAAAAGAGGAGAACCCAGAATTCTGAAAATGCCTAGAGTTTTAATTCAATCATAGAGGAATTGCAGCACTGAGTGACCTTGAACCACAGCTCGAAGTTGGGAAATGCAAGGGTAAGGGAAATAATTGTGCTTCCTCCTTCCACCCCCCAATTCCAAGACGTCTTGGTCCCACCTACTTGGAGGACAAATCTGAGGAGAAATAAGACGGGAGGATGGTCGGGACGTTCAATAGGAATTTATATCTGCCTGATAATGGAGGGCATGAAAGAAAACCACTCCACCCCCCTCCCTCGCCGCAACCACCACCACCAAAAACAGAGACAGAGCGGCAATGGTGCTTCTTATTCTGCTCAAATCTAGCACTACTGTCATTCCTTAGGAGATTTTTAAAAGTTTCTCTGCTCAAAAGTGTGATGTTTCGGCATCCCCTGGCTGGTGCATGGCCAGAAAACTGTAGGACCCTTTCAAAGTAGAGATCTTTGATAGGTGCCTGCAAGGGAGGAGCAGAGAGGTTCCAGTGTTCAGATGGTGCAAAAGCACCTAAAAGCCTCTTTCGGAGGAGGGCTGAAAGGATATTTTGGCGTAGGAATATCTGTTAAACTGGAAAAAAGGAAGGGTGATCCCCAGGGGTGGAAAAATTTCTTCTCTCCCAGTGTATAAAAAATGTAGAAAGTACCTGGTAGGTGCTTCCATGACATTTTGTCCAGCCTGATTTCTCAAACCGGTAAGAGATCTAAGTGGAGTTTCCTGGGAAAGGTGGGTGAAGGTGGATATAGAGCAGGGAAGTGAGCCTGAACCTGATATGAGACAAAGAGTAAAAAGGTGAAAGAAAATCAAATGTGATTATTATCACCATTTGGGTACTATCTCTGAATCTGAATCATCACCCAAGGAAACCATCTAAAACAGATGGGAGCCCATGATATTCTCCTGAAATGGAAAATTGCCATCTACTTTCTTCTTCCAGTTTAATCTCTCCAGCTGCAATTTTAGTTTCTTCCCCCCCCCGCCCCCCAGCAGACAGAAATGCCCAGTGAGTACACAGAATGGATGGTTTTAGAGGCCAGAGAAGATATGGAAGTAGAAACTATGGTTTATATTGCTATTTGGTGTCATAAATACAAATTCAGGTGAAGAAAGGGGGAAAAAACCCACCCAGGAATAAAAACTAGCAGGACTAGAGAGATGCTAAGATACAACCTGAAAAGGATGCCGGAAAAAATAGAAAGAATGGGACTGGAGATGGATTCTTTCAGGCAGGCCTTGGTGAAGACACATATCTTAAAGAGGCAGAGAATAACAAGGCTTAGCAGAAGAGAGCAAGAGGGAGGACATTCCAGCCAGAAGGAATGGCATGTGTGAAGGCTTAGAGGTGGGAGTGAGTCGTCATGTGCCTGGTAAGACAGAGAATCCAAGCTGGGGTGAAACCTGAGATGAAGACAGCAGACAGCACCTGCCAAGGAGAGATTGGAAGGGAGAGGCAACGAGGCAAGGGGCTCTTTAGGTTATTTTATAGGCATGTAGCAAGATAGTCAGGCAGGGAAATAGCATATTGAATTTGGAAATTGATAAAAAGATGGTGAATGCCAGAGTGGAACCGAACATAATGTTTATGATCTCTCTTTGTGAGAAATCAGAGATACTCATTAGATTATAAGATTATTAGATCAAAAAGCTAACAGAGCACTTCCAATGAAACAATTAGGAAAGGTTAATAAATTGGGAAGAACTGTACATATAGATTAATTTAAAATTTTAAGTGGCTTTGGATCATTGACATAAATATATCTGTGGAAACTGAGCTAAAGAATTGAAATCTGAAAAAAATATAGGTCAGTCATCATGGTTGAAATTGAAAGTAGTTTACATATAGTTGATGGAGACAATATAGTTCAAAGAAGCAAGTCAATAAAACAAACAAATGTTGAGGATAGAAAAAATAGTTAAGCATGCTCAAGGGGACCTTGAAGTGAGAGATTCCATGGGAAGTAGGCACTAATTTTGAAGTGACAGGAGAAATAACGTGGAACCTGGATAAAAAGCGATATGGTTGATCAGTTTTAGAGGAGTAGAAACATGAAGAACCAGGGGATATGTTTTCTGTGAAGAAGAGATCAACTTTGATCATATTTTTTTGTCCCACAAAATAACTGAAATTATGTTCACTGAGCCTCCTTTTAGTAATGTTGTCTGTATTTGGCAATGATTTTTCACTTCACCCATATCTTTCTGGGAAAGTTAAATCCCTCTCTGGATATATAACTGAACGGTTCCAAACTTCCATTTGTTTAATTTTAGACCAAATATATTGCCTTAGATTATATTGATCTTATAAATTGATCAAATGAGTACCTCCTAAATGCCAAGTTTAAACAAAATCCAGCTGATAAGTTACATTTTTCCCCCAAGATATTCAATATAGATAGGAGACAGAATGCACACAGGTTGCTACAATGCGATACAGACCATGCTGAAGCAGGGCTGGGCACCAAGCTCTGTTGCATCTCGAGGCGGTGAGCAACAAACTCTATCTGTGATGGTTCTCACAGATTTCGTAGGGGCCATGGCATTTGAACTGCATGTGGAAGGCAGAGTAAATGTTCACCAGATGGAAAGATAATTAAAAGGACATTCCAGCAGCCAAAGCATCATGTGCAGAAGCCTGACACATTTTGGGAATTGTGACTAATTTGATGGAGTACAGTTCGTTTGGAAGGAGGTAGCAGGGACTGAGAGTGGATGAGTTGAGACCCCACTGTCAGAGAGCCTTGAATGCCTTTCTTAGGAGTGAGCAATGAAAAGCCACCAGGTGACTTTAGTAAAGCAGAACACTAAGGTGATTAGATCTTTGGTTTAGAAATGCAATTCTTGAGCAGTAGGAGATGGAATTAAGGGAAACAAGATGGGAAGAAAGGAGTCTGGTTAGCCTGTTGCATTTTCCAGATTAAAAATGATAAGGGCATGAACTAAGACAGTATTAGTGAGGATGAGAAAATTGGTTTGGATTCCAAAGACATTTTAAAAGTAGATTTGATAAATTTTTAAAATTATATTTTATTGATTATGCTATTGCAGTTGTCCCAATTTTTCCCCTTTTGTCCCCTTCCACACAGCGCCCCCACTCCCTCAGGCAATCCCCACACCATTGTTCATGTCCATAGGTCACACGTGTAAGTTTTTTGGCTACTCCATTTCCTATACTGTACTTTACATCCCCCTGGCTATTCTGTAACTACCTATTTATCCCTTCACCTCTTCACCCATTACCTCACACCCCCCCTTTGATTGTTGCATTGATTTGGCAACAGTCAAACCACTCTCTGTATCCATGATTCTGTCTCTATTCTTCTTGTTTGCCAAATTTGTTTTTTAGATTCAATTGTTAATAGGTATGTATTTATTGCCATTTTATTGTTTGTAGTTTTGATCTTCTTTTTCTTAGATAAGACCTGTTAACATTTCATATAATAATGGTTTGCTGATGATGAACTCCTTTATTTTTTTCTTGTCTGGGAAGCTCTTTATCTGCCCTTCAATTCTAAATGATATCTTTGCTGCATAGAACAATCTCGGCTGTAGGTCCCCACTTTTCAAGACTTCGAATATTTCTTGCCAGTCCCTGCTAGCCTGCAAAGTTTCTTTTGAGAAATCAGCCAACAGTCTTATGGGAACACACTGTAGGTAACTAACTTGTTTTCTCTTGCTTCTCTGAAGATTCTCTCTTTATCTTTAACCTTTGGCATTTTAATTATGGTGTATCTTAGTGTGTACCTGTTTACATCCATCTTGTTTGGGACTCTGTGCTTCCTGGACTTGCATATCTATTTCCTTACCATATCAGGGAAGTTTTCTTTCATTATTTTTCAGATAGATTTTCAACTTTTTGCTCTTTCTCTTCTGTTCCTGCCACCCCTAGAGGCTGCTTACACTATCCTTGTTTTGGGGATTCTTTTTTCTTCTTGTTGTTCTGATTGGTTGTTTTTTGCTTCCTTATGTTCCAAATCATTGATTTGATTCTTGGCTTCATCCAGTGTACTGTTGTTTCCCTGTTAATTTTTCTTTATTTCAATTAGTGTATTCTTTGTTTCTAACTGGATCTTTTTTTATGCTGTTGAGGTTCTCATTAAGTTCCTTGAACATCCTTATAATCAGTGTTTTGAACTCTGCATCTGATAGATTGTTTATATCCATTTTGTTTAGTTCTTTTTCTGGAGTTTTTATCTGTTTTTTCATTTGGGCCATGTTTTTTGTCTCCTCATTTTGGCCACCTCCCTGTGTTTGTTTCTATATATCAGGTAGAGCTACTATGACTCCATGTCTTGGTAGTGTGGCCTAATGTTGTAGGTGTCCTGCAAGGTCCAGTGGCACAGCCTCCCCTATCACCCAAGTTGGGTACTCAAGGCATGTCATTTGTGTGGGCTGAGTACACCCTCCTGTTGTAGTGGAGCCTTGGTTGCTGTTGGCAGATCAATGGGAGGGATTTACCCAGGCCAGTCTGCTTCAAGGATTGACTGTGACCACTGACCACCAACCTCCACCCTCCATGGAGGATCAATTGTGCAAGGGCAATTGGTGGTTCTCCGACATGGGCTGTAGTTGTCCACTGGGTGTTCAGGCCTTGGGGTTTCCCAGGTGTTACAGGTCAAGGTGAGCCCCCATCTGTGTTCTGCCTGGGGCCACCCTGTGTGAGCTATGAAGCAATCTGAGATGGCTGCTACTTGTGCTGGGCTTGGACATTCCCAGGCAAACCCAGGCTGTGAATCTATACTGTCTGCAACTACTGGACCTGGCACCACCTAGCTGTTGCTTGTTTGATAGGAGTTAGGAAGTATTTTTTTAAAGTATTTTTATTGATTATGCTATTACAGTTTTTCCAATCTTTCCCCCTTTATCCCCCCTCCACCCTTCCCCCCCCAACCCTCCAGCATCCTTCCCCTTTAGTTCATGTCCATGGGTTGTACATATAAGTTCTTCGAGTCCTCTGTTTCCTATACCATTTTTATCTCTCCCCGTCTACTTTATGCCTACTAATGATGCTGCTTCTTCCCTGTACCTTCCCCCCCATTACTCCCCCCCCCTCCCCACTGAAATCCCTCCATGTGATGTCCATTTCTCTGACTGTTCCTATTCTGGTTGTTTGCTTAGGGTTTTTTTTCTTTCTGTTTTTCTTTTCTTTTAGGTTCATTTGTTGATAGTTGCGAGTTCATTGTCATTTTACTGTTCATAGTTTTTGATCTTCTTCTATTTCTTAGATAAGTCCCTTTAATGTTTCATATAATAATGGCTTGGTGATGATGAACTCTTATAACTTGACCTTATCTGGGAAGCACTTTGTCTGCCCTCCCATTCTAAATGAAAGCTTTGCTGGATAGAGTAATCTTGAATGTAGGTCCTTGCCTTTCATGACTTTGAATACTTCTTTCCAGCCCCTTTTGCCTACAAGGTTTCTTTTGAGAAATCAGCTGATAGTCTAATGGGAGCTCCTTTGTAGGTAACTGTGTCCTTTTCTCTTGCTGCTTTTAGTATTCTCACTTTGTCTTTAATCTTGGGTAACTTAATGCTGATGTGCCTTGGTGTGTTCCTATTTGGGTCCAACATCTTTGGGACTCTGGGCTTCCTGGCCTTCCCGGAAGTCTATTTCCTTGACCAAACTGAGGAAGTTCTCCTTCATTATTTGTTCAAATAAGTTTTCAATTTCTTGCTGTTGTTATTCTCTTTCTGGCATCCCTATAATTCAGATATTGGAAAGTTTCAAGTTGTCCCAGAGGTTCCTAAGCCCCTCTTCATTTTTTTGAATTCTTGTTTCTTCCTTTTCTTCTAGATGGATGTTTCTGTCTTTCTTTTGTTCCAAATCGTTGCTTTGAGTCCTGGTTTCCTTCCTGTCATTGTTGGTTCCCTAAATATTTTGCATTATTTCACTTTGGGGATCCTTCATTTGTTCTTCATTTTTCAACCAAGCTCAATCAGTTCTGTGAGCATTTTGATTACCAGGGCTTTAAATTCCTTCAGATATGTTTAAATTCCAACCTCTCCATCAGATAGGTTGGCGATCTCCTCCTCACTTAGTTGTGTTTCTGAGGCTTTGCTGTGTTCTTTAATTGGGGCCATATTTCTTTTTCTTGGCGCAACTGATATGTTGTAAGGGGTGGGGCCTTAGGTATTCACCAATGCAGGGCAACTCTTTTTGCTGTGATGCGGCGCTCCCTATGGGGGAGGGACCAGAGAGGAAACAGTGCAGCTCGCCTGCTCCTCTCTGGCCCACTTTTCAATGAACTCTCATGTGAGATTGGGAGTATCTCCCACCTCAGCAACCCCAACTGTAGCCCACAGTTAGTTCTGAGTCTGTTTTCCCCTTAAGTCAACCCCCCCCTGCGCAGCTGGAGCTTGGCAGCCAGCCCTGCCCCCAAGGCTGCTGAGTCGCTGCAGTTTTTCTGAGTCAGCCCGCATTGTCCGCTGCCTTACCAGTCTGGTTGATTTTTTCTTTAATTCCTTGGTTGTTGGAGTTCCATGCAGTTTGATTTTCTGGCACTTTTTGTTGTTTATTGATTTTAGATTGGTTGTTATCTTCCTTTCGGTTGTGCAAAGAAGTGAAGGGTTTCTACCTATGCCTCCATCTTGGCTGGAACTCAGATTTAGGAAGTTTTAAGCATAAGCCAAGACCAACCATTCAAATTGAAAAATCATGGTTAACTGGTTGGGTTGAACTGTAAGTTGGGTAGAACAGAGTCTCAGAGGATGACCAGGGTGGGGCAAACAGTGTTAGCCAGGTTGATGGAGTCTCAGATATGGCACCTACCTGCTGGCTCTGTGACTCTGTCGGGGGAGGGTTCAGAAAAGGGACATTGGCCTCGGCCTGCCTTTCTGTCTGGGAGAAAGTTGTCCCTCAGCTCTCGCCTTGATGCTGGACACTTCAGTTCCTCCCTATATGCCACTGGTGCCCTTCAAGCTGCTACCCCGGTGCTGGAGCTCAGAGGGACTGCATCTGAGTAAGTCTGTGTGTGGGTTCTTTAAGGGGAACTGCTTGGGACTCCAGTAGTTTCTTCCACTGACTCAATCCCCACTGGTTTTTGCAGCCAGAAGTATTGTGGATTCAACTTCCTGGCACTGGAACCTTGGGCTGGGGCATCTTGTTTGGGCCTGGGACTCCTCATTCCTGAGATATCCCTCCAGAATTTTCATCCACTACACTTGGATGTAGGACCAACCCGTTATGCATCTCTGCCCTCCTACCAGTCTGGATGGATGTGGTTTCTTTAATTCCATAGATGTCAGACTTCCATTCAACTTGATTTCTGATGGTTCTGAATGATGATTGTTTTATATTTTAGTTGTAATTTTGATGTGTGATTTGATAAGTTTTGATAGAAACTTGATATGGAGGGTAATTAATGGGTTGAAATGATTTTAAAATTTCTAATATAGACCCCTAAGTTAATGATGATGCCTGTAATTAAGATATGAGGTCAAAAGTTATCTGTAGAATATAAAGAAAGCAGAAACCTTGTCTAAGCTGCAAAAGACTTCTCAAACCAACCTCAGTTTCATTACTACAGTCGTTGAAAAAAAAAAATCATGAAATAATGCTGTCTCTAGTCCTAAACTCAGAGGATATTTTCCTATTTTTGGCTTGGAGTTTTAATTCTGTAGTTATGACTTTGCAGTTGGTTTTCTCCAATAGTCTATAACTCTAGTGTAGCTTTACAAAAGATAGTTTCTAAAGATTGGTAAAAGAACAGATGTAAGACACCTGCTGTTTTTGCTTATTTACAAGATGGGTCACTTTAGAACAGTATGGCCAGATTTTCTTGGTGTTAGGTATGGGCATACTGGGATGTAGTCAAGATGGTTTGACTTAAAAGTTGACCTTCTACCCAGCCACGTAGCATTTCTCTTTGTAATTAATGCTCTGAAAACATGGATTATTTCTGTCATTTAACAAATCAAGCCTACTTTTTTGAGAGTCAAAATTTTGTGTTGCTCATTTAACAGTCTATGTAAAGCAAAATGGTATTCACTTTCCATTTTTCCTCTCTTTTTCTTCTTTGTCTTTTTATGTTATTTTCTATTATTGTATTAGGCCTAATGCTCTGATCCTTTGTGTAAATACCAAATTTCAAAGATGCAGAATGAGCATTATTGAATGTTAGGTGGCATAGCAGTAAAATTATTCATGTTTATGGGCAGATTTGGTTTGTTTATTTTCAGATGGGTCCTGATCATCTCATCTAGCAAGCCCACCATTCCATCATTCTGATCTACTTATTCTACTTTCCTTTACTTTCTAGCTTTTGTCTCTCAAAGATAATGTATGTGTTTGTTTATTTTTGGTCTTCCTGACCAAGGTGACACCAGGAATTTCCCCTAATTGTCTCACTGCTGGATCCCCAATGACTACTGTATCCCCAATGGCACATAGTAGAAATCTCATTCTATTAATGGAATGAAAAACTAAGACTTACCAATATCCCTTTCTGCCCTTTTTGTGTTCTCTATACACAAACATAGATTAATAAGGAATTTTTAAAAACCTATGTCCTAATTTAAATATTGTTAGTTTTGATAGTTGCCTTATAGGATTTCAAGAGCTGGATTAAGGAAGTTTAAGGGATAGTGACTTTTTCTTTTTAATAATACCCTTAATTTAACCAGCATCTAAAACTATTCTGTTTGGCAGAGGATGGTGAGGATGATGGGTTAGAGCTAGAGAGAGGCGAGAGCCATGGAAACAAGAAATTAGTTACAGGCAGGGTTGTCTGGATGATTTTATTTTTTTTATTTATATTTTGGTCTGGATCATTTTAGAGGTTCATAGGCTCTGGCAGTGTTGTCTACTCAAACTGAGTGAACTAGCAATTGTGACTTTCCTACGTGTAGCACTTGGAAGGAACTCTTTGGGGTCTGGCTTGTGTCCTTATAGAGATAGATAAAAATTTAAAAGGAAGTGTATAGAATATGCTAGGCCTGTTCCACATCCTGAGAGTAAGTGTGGCGTAACAGCAAAGGCTTTTCAGTCAAGCAGAACTGACTTGAATCCCAGGCTCTGGGATTTTTCTATGTGAGCTTTAATGTTCCTACCTGTAGAATAGGGACCTGATACCTGTCTTCAGTGCCACCCTTAGGCCCAGGCAAGAGGGCCCCTGCTTCCTTGGGCCCTCCCTTGTAGAAGGTCCTGATATGCCCTTGCTCTGGATGTGCACCTCTTCTCAGGGTTAGGAGTCCAGATAGGTAAGGGGACCTGCCCACCCAAAGAACAAGCTTCAAAAAGAACAAGCTTCTAGAACAGGCTCTGGCTACTCAAGATCCTGACTGAATGACCTTTAGTCCTCTTGCAAGATCTGAAAGAACTCTTCCTTGGGGCCATTTTCCCAGGGGCAGACCAAACCACTAGGTGTGAACACCCCTAGGCCCAAGGAGGTGGTCAAAGAATGCTGTTTGCAGGTGTTGTGGGCAGAGGTTAGAACCATATGTGTGGTTGAGGCTTCTCATGGTGC
Organism: Desmodus rotundus; assembly: GCF_022682495.2. Lineage (NCBI taxonomy): Eukaryota > Metazoa > Chordata > Mammalia > Chiroptera > Phyllostomidae > Desmodus > Desmodus rotundus. The sequence goes on from NC_071397.1 coordinate 29,107,903, forward strand.
ATATGGATCCAGGAATGGGAATGGTCCAGACTGAAGGCCAGTGCGTCCTTTACAGTCTGCTCTGTGTAGTTCTAAACTTGACTTTGGCTTTCAGATCTTTGTCAAGATATATTTGCCAAGATAAAAGGGAAAAAAATACCTTTATATTTCTTACAAAATTTTTTGAAAGATTTTATTTATTCATTTTTAGAGAGAGGGGAAGGGAGGTAGAGAAACATCAACGTGTGGTTGTCTCTTGAGCACCCTCCACTGAGGGACCTGGCCCACAATACAAGCATGTGTCCTGACTGGGAATCGTACAAGCAACCCTTTGTTTTGCAGGCCAGTACTCAATCCACTGAGCCACAACAGCCAGGCCTATTTCTTATAAGTTTTATTAGCTTCATTTTTAATTTTCAAATATTTAGATGTATGGTCTGTGGATCTCTTGCCCTATACCCTGCCAATATGAGGGTCAGGCATCCCTGCCTCTTAACTTATTATGAGTGTTAAAATAAAACACCATATATAAAAGAAATTTTACTGAAGAAAATGACAGCAAGTATGACCAACATTCTTCATATCCTTCTTAAAATGCATCCTGAACCATCTTTGTACAGGTTTGGAAAAAATGTGATTTGAGGGCCTTAAGAGAACTCAGCCTCCACATATATTATCCTGAGGTTCTACATTACTCACTCCATTGGGAAAACATTAAAGGTCTGTGTTAAAGTTTAAATCTTACCTGGGAAGAACAATACATTAAACTATGATAACATTGGTTTAGATTCATTTATAACCTTATCTTGATAACCGCTTTGTTGGGATCTGAGGGACAGGATAGAAAATAGGCAAGTTTTGATGAGGAAGGAAACTGTGGACAAAGCCCAGAACTGAGAAATCCAAGGAGGGCACCGGAGGTAGGCCCAAGGCAGTGGGAAGCAGCCTGAGAGCGTCAGGTGTCTGGGGAGAGTGACAAGGGTCTGGAGGAGAGGCCCAGAAAGACCACAAGGAAAGTTTCATCCTTGGCAATTTTGTTGGGGTCACCCCTGCCAACAGCCTACAGCAGAGATTAAAGATCTGGAAAAGTTGTTTTGTTTTTTTTTTAATGTGTACAGGATTAATTTTGAGAATTTGATGAAAGGTTTTTTCAAATATTCCAAGCTGAGTGGAGTATGTCTCTATTTAATCAAGATTGGAACCAAGAATATCCAATAGTAAACACATTTTAGAAATGTACAAACAGATATTCATTATAATAACCTTTGCAATATAAGATTTTGAAATGCCTTAAGAATTATAAAATAAAGAATAAATTATTGTCACTACAAATTCAAAGAGTTTAATTCACTGTATTTCAAGATTCAAAAATTGGCAGATTTTTACTTTTTAAAATTCAGCTAATGATTATTTATTAAAATTTTATTTTTAATTACAGTTTACATTCAATATTATTTTATATTAGTTTCAGTTCTACAGCATAGTGTCAGACAATCACATACTTTACAAAGTGTACCCAGCATATTTCAAGTATCTACCTGGCGCGGTACATAGATAGTTATTATAATATTCTTTACTATTTTTTATGCTGCATTTTACATCCCCTGGACTATTTTGTAACTAGCAATTTGTAGTTCTTAATCCCTTCACCTTTTTTTGTGAATTTTTATCGAGTCCCTGCTTTTCCAGGTATTATGCCAAGTGATCAGGATATAGTGATCGAACACGCAAAGTCCTTGCCCTCAAGGAGCATGGGGTTGAGTAAGGGCAGTAAATACATGATTACAGGCAAAATATTCTGAGATAGAGAATAATGGGGCCAGGCCATGGTGAGGTAAGGGCTTTTTTTCCACATAGTAACATTTAAACTCAAAGCCATAGGAAGAGTGGGGCCCAATGTGTTCCCAGATGAGGAAATAGCATGTACAAAAGTCCTGAGGTTGGAAAGAGCCAGGGAATTTGAGGAATAGGACATTAGTGAAGAGAAATATACTAAATGAGACTGGAGAGGTGGTTAGGGGCCAGATTATTCATGGCTTCTAGGCCATAGAAAGGCTTTTGGATTGCATTTGAAGGAAGTATAATGGGAAACCATTAAAGGGTTTGAAGTAGGAAATGACATGATCTAACTTTGATTTTAAGAAAAGCTCTTTATCCTTGGCCAGTTGTTCAGTTGGTTGGAGCATCATCCCATACACCAAAAGTTTGGGAGAGGGGCTTTGATTCCCAGTCAGGAACATACCTAGGTTGGGTGTTCAATCTCCAGTTGGACACGTATGGGAGGCAATGGATTGATGTTCCTCTCTCTCCCTTTCTTTCTCTAAAATCTATACACTTTTTTTTTTTAAGAAAAGCTCTCTAGAGCTCTATATAGAGTGAATTTGGTCAGGAGCAGATAATGGATGAGGGAAATTAGTTAAGGAAACTGTTGAGAAGTCTAGATAAGGACAATCTGACCTAGGATAGTGGCAGAGGACTGGAGAGCAATGGATGGATTTGAAATGTGTTTGGGGTAATATTGATATGACCTGTTGATAGTTTGGATGTGGGAGATGGTGATACAGAAGACAGAAGAATCAGTGAATGCTTAAGTTTCTGGTTTGAGCATTTTGTTGGGTGCTAATGATTGCGACTGGGAAGGGCATGAGAGGAACAAGTTGTGACTGAGAATCAAGCATTTAATTCGTAGTTATGGATGCCTGTATGATGTCTAAGAAAGGTTATTGGATAGGCAGGTGGATGCAAAGTTTAAAGTTCAGAGAAGAGGACTGGGCTAGAGATGTAAATTTTAGATTCATCATCTGACAGATACTATTTAAAACCCAGAGAATGGTGAGATCACCTAGGGAGACATTATAAAGAGATAGCAGAGGAGGGCCCATGATTCCTGTGGTAAGAAATCAGGTAGGAAAGACAAAAGATCTGAGGAGGGAATCTAGAAGGAAATCCCAGGGAATATGAGGCTGGAGAGGCCAATGAGAATGAGGGTTTTAAGGAGGAGGGAGTGGCCAGCTGTTGGAAGTACTATCCACACTTGAATTAGATGGGGAGAGAAAAGGATTCTTCTTTCAAGAGCTTGCTGATCTTGGCCTGAGACATTTCAGTGGATTCGTGGAATAGCAATTCTTCAGTAACTAGAACATTTAGTCAACTAACCATAACATCTTATTCTTCAGACCTTTTGGATATGTGAGGTTGAAGCTAAGTACAATCATTCATTCTCTCAGTGGCTGAAGGAAATAGTTGGGAGACCTCAAGATTGAATTCTTATACTTACGGCTATATTGCTTTCTGGTTCTTTGTTCCTGAAACAGGGTCAGAGCTTCAATGAACAAATTTTTAGGATGCCTTGGCACTTCCTCATTGTCCAAATATCAATATTAATGTCAGGTTAAGGAGAGAAATGCAACTAAATTTTTACTAATTATTATTTGTAAATATAGGGAGTGAACAATTATAATAGCAGATATTCTTTTTTTGAACACATACTGTGTTCAAAGTCCCCTACTATACTTTTTCCAAATGTTAAATAATTTGTTGCTAGTATTATTCCTCATTTTCATGTGAATAAATGAAGACTGAGTGAAAATACATAGGTATCAGAGCTCAGACATGAAGCCATGGTTTTGACTTATCAACTAATCAACTTATCAACTAATAAAAATCACTTTGGTTAAAAAATGCAAATGGTGAGGGATGTCTCTTAAAGTTAGATCAATATTTGTGAGTTTATTTCTTTGAAATAGAATTAATTGCTTTAGTAGTCACCAACTGACTTGAAGTAATAGCTAGGATAAGTTTGCAAAGTCATATAAGGATTAGAACTACATCTAGATGAGAGATTTCAAAAAGAAATAAGGCATAAAACCAGCTGTTTGATATTTAGAACCACACATGTGGTTTCAATATTAAAATTGCTGCTTCTAGCTGTTCACCCAGAAATATCTAAAATCTTGAATTAATTTTAAAATGCTGATTTTAGGGTGTTTGGCACATGTAGAATACCGAAGATGGTGGCTCTGGTTGTCTTCTGAAGAGTGTCTATTGATGACATTTAGGCACTGGTATGATGGCCTCTTTTCTATTTAACTCCAGAATAAACTTTGAATGGTGGCAAATGTATAATATATTATTTGCATACTTAGCACTCAGAATAGCTATTCTAATAATACTGCATTTGTCAAGTGCACTGAGGGAGCCATGATATTTTTACTTGCAATTCACTTCAATGTTAGTTACTTTACTATAAAAATTAATTTAAGTGATGTTCACATTTTCCATTTAAAGGATTCTCTTTACTAAATATGTTACTGTAGTATCTACAAAGGAGTAGTATGCATTCAGAAAGACAAACAGTTTGAGGAGGTAATACATTAATGTTAAATATGATGTCAGTGGCAGGCTCAGGTATGGTGGGCATTGCACATACACATTTTACTCTTCAAATAGAAGGAAAAATTACTTTTTATATGTGCAGTAATTACTCCACTCGCAGTGACTATTCAGTCCAGTAACAAAATAGTTAAGTTTATAGAAAATGTAATGATATTAATTAAGCCAAAATATGGAAAACTATTATTCAGAAGAGAAAATAGAACAGTAAATAATAAAGTTATATTTTAGCCCTGGCTGGTGTGGCTCAGTGGATTGAGTACCGGCCTGGAACCAAAGGATTGCCAGTTTGATTCCCAGTCAGGGTACATGCCTGAGTTGTGGGCTGGGTCCCCAGTAGGGCGTGTATGAGAGGTAGCCACACATTGATGTTTCTCTCCCTCTCTTTCTCTCTCCCTTCCCTTCTGTCTATAAATAAATAAAATCTAAAAAAGAGTTATATTTTAAAACATAAATAATTGTATATGAAACCTAACAGACAATAAAAGAAAAAATAGTTAATTTAGACGAGATTAAAAAAATTGTGCAGCAAAGGACACAATCAACAGAGTGAAAAGGCAACCCACACATGGAAGAATATATTTGCAAGTCATGTGTTTTATAAGGGGTTAGTAACTAGAATATATAAAGAACTCCTACAACAACAAAAAACAAATTTAAAAAAGGGCAAGATTTAAGTAGACATTTCTCCAAAGAAATATGGTTAATAAACACGTGAAGATGCTCAACATCACTAATCCTTAGGGAAATGAAAGTCAAAACCACAATGAAATAACCATCTCACCCCCATTAGGAGGACTGCTATTTTTTTTAAAAAATGAAAAATAATGATGATGTAGAGAAATTGGAACTGTTTTGCATCATTGCTGGGAATATAAAATGGCTCAGCTTCTATGGAAAACACTATGGTGGTTCCTCAGAAAATTAAAAATAGAATTATAACATGATCTGGCAATTTCATTGCTGGGTATGTACTCAAAAGAATTGAAAGCAGGGACTTGAACAGATGTTTGTATGCTCATGTTAATAGCAGCATTATTTACAATAGCCAAAAGGTGGAAGCAACCCAAGCATCTATCGAAGGGTGAGTGGATAAACAATATATGGTATAAACATACAGTATAATATTATTTAGCCTTAAAAAGGAATAAAATTCTGACACATGCTACAACATAGACAAATCTTGAGCAAAGATGAAATAAAGTCACAAGAGGACAAATACTGTGTGTGTGTGCATGTGTGTGTATAATGTCCAGAAGAGTCCAGCCATTGTTAATATAATGAGAACAGTTTGCGCAACATTGATGTAACCTGGCAGCCAAGGAGAGTGGACTGGGATGCACATGCGTGAACAATGATGACTTCACTGTACTAGTCAGTGGGGGCGGTCGACGCCATTGAGTGAGCATGTGTACGGTGTAGCTGTCACATTCAAAATGACTGAGTGAGTAGAGCATCAAATACGCATCAAATTTTGTGTTGAGCTTGAACATTCCTCTGTGGAAACTATTCAGAGGATTCGGAAGGCAGCAGCTATGGGCCACTGGTTATTGGCAGCTTCATCATGGAATGCACTCACTCATGTGTCATGTCTTATACAGAGTTTTTTGGCAAAACATCAAATCACCCGGGTGACTCAGCCCCTCCTACAGCCCAGATTTGGCACCTTGTGTCTTCTGGCTTTTCCAAAACCTAAAATCATCTTTGGAAGGGAAGAGATTTCAGACTCTGAGATTCAGAAAAACATGATGGGGCAGCACGTGATGATTGGGAGAACTGTGTGAGGTCCCAAGGTGTCCACTTTGGAGGTGACTGAGGCATCATTGTTCTATATACAATGTTTTGTTATATCTTGTATTTTCTTCAATAAATGTCTCTATTTTTCATATTACATGGCTGGATACCTTCTCCTAGTAAAATACATCTAATATAAAATTAACTATTATGTATTTTATTGGCATTAAATACTTTCACATGGTTGTTGTCAGAATCACCACCATCCATAACTCTTCATTTTGCAAAATTGAAACTCTAACTCCCCATTTCTCCCTTGCCCTGCCCCTGGCAACCACAAATCTACTGTCTGTCTCTACGAATTTGACTATTCTGGGAACCTCTTATAAGTGAAATCATATAATATTCATATATATATATATGTATATATATATATACACACACACACAAATTATTGTAATTGGTGTGGCTTTTAAAAATGTTAAAGAAGTGAAAATTTAAGTTATAAGAGACTATATGGACATTGATAATTAGGAACTAATCTGAAAATATATTCAGAGTTCTTTCATCCACATTAAGGTATACATATAATTGGATATAATCAATATCCAATTATAGTCAGCCCTCTGCATGAAGGTTTTGTATCCAGACTCAATCAATTTTTGATTGAAAATATTCAGAAAAAATAATCCCTGAAATTTCCAAAAAGCAAAACTTAAATTTGCCACTTGATGAGCACTGTATTGAAGCCACTCAAACGAAGTGATATGTAGGCATACCCTGCTGTAGCCTACATGCAAACATAGACTGTATAAAAATACTATGCCATTTTATATTAGGGACTTGAGCACCCAAAGATTTTAGTATCTTTGGGGGGTCCTGGAATCAACCCCCGTTGATACCAAGGGGCAATTGTACATAATTCTACATAGTGTAAAAATCTATTATGTTCTCTTTGGTGCGGAGGATTTTCTGGATATATAATGGAGGGAATTCTATAATAAGCTCAATTCAGGTATTTTGTTTTGTTGCAGATCTGCGGTCACTTGCTCACATGGTTTCAAGGCACAATGAGTCACACTGGCTCTTGGAAACGTTGGCTCTGGGTGGCAATGCTCCTGCTTCCTGCTTCCACTTCCGTGACAGTCAGGGACAAGCCAGGTATCCAGGCTACCTCTTTTTCTAGTTACCAAATGTTATTTATAGTCTTTAAATTTTTTTTAAAGTTATGAAAATAAATCTTGTTACAGTTGAAGAGGCCATGGATTAATGTTATTAGGACAAAATAGATAATAATTCATTGTTTCCCCTATTGACTTCCTGTTGAACATTGAGAATTTTTTAAATTACCTCATTTTTATGTGAATATTATATTAGTTTAAATAGCCTTTCCTTTCTCTCATTGGTATTTACAAATATAAATACATCTGTGTTCATCTCCATGTGTGTATATTTTTCCTTTTCCCCTTTAAGTTGTAAGTTATTCAAATTATAAGTACAGAAACCCATCACCAATTAGGATTAACTGGAGACATATCTAATCTTAATTAGGAAAAAGTGAAAAACAGAATAGAAGATATAAAAGGAAATATCATTTAATTATACATCAGCTTTGTGATGCCTCAGATGAGGGGAGCAAAATATTTGAACTAAATAGATAATATTTATTTGCAGTTGCTAGATTATCAACCTCATAAATATTTCCAAAGGGCTTGAGGGCAATTTGAAATATTTCCTTCCACCTCTGCCTTTTATATGTGATTAGGTGGCTAATTTGGGAGACTTTTCTTGAACACTGAGGGTATGTAAGTTATTGATCTGATCTAGATGTACCTCATAATTAAAAGTTGAGCTGTGTGCATTGAAGAAGCCATTTGATAATCAAAAAAGAAACTTCAACTCTCCTGTGCAAACAGTCCCATATAATGTATTCTGATGATGATCACATGTGGTGATGTATTCTGAGCCTGAGTCTCATTGTGTTTGTTCTTTTAAATATATGGCTTAATAATTTTTGCTAAACAGGTATAAATATACTCTAGTAGAGACTTTTGAGTTTGAAGCAAATGTAAAATAAAAATAATCTCTTATAAAGCTGTAACAAATTTTAGTCTCTGGGAATGTCATGTAAGTCTTTATGATTTTTTTTTTTTTACTAATTTGGCAGGAGGTACATTTTCTAAAATAATTCACATGAAAGTTTGTGTATTCTACCACTGTACAAATGACAGCCTGTGACTGTCCTATTTTTTGGGGGGGAAACTTTCTTCAGTAAGAAAAAATCAGTAGTGACTCATGGGAAAAAGTACATTGAGTAGGAGAGTTTATTCTGATAATGGTGCTACTCTTCTGTATTTCTTTATGTCTCTTCCTTTTAAAAGATTTAGTAGGTAATGCAAACTGCAACTTAATCAGAGGGCATAGGACTTTTTTGGTTAGAAAGGAAAATGAATATTTAATTAAGAAGGACACAGTTTTTAGGCACGTGCTGTGCATAATAAATGTTTTTAGTGATAGCAAAGACTTGAGGTATCTACATAAATGGTTCTCCAATTTTAGAGCGAGCAGGTATCATTGAGGGCATGGATTTGCAAGCCCCACTCTCAGAGACTCCCATTGCGCAGGAAGCCTGGAGTGGGATTCAGTCATTACACCTTTGACGAGCTCCCCAGGAAAATCTAGTGCAGCGTGTCTGAGGAAACGCTTAGAAACCCTCCCCTTCGGCATAATTGACCTTTTTTCCTCATGTGGTTTTTCTGCATCTTATCCTACCAGGTCCTTTTTATTTTGTTATTTTTGCCTTTAGTAACTTTTTGTTTATTGTGGTGAGAACACTTCACATGTGATCTACCCTCTAAACAGATTTCTAAGTGTATAGTACAGGACTATTGACTCTCGGCACAGTGTAGTTCTGCAGATCGGTGGAATTTAATCATCTTGCATAACTGAAACTTCCCCAGCTTGGGATTCCCCTGAATGTTTTGCTTTTGCAGCTTTGGTATCTCGGTTCTTCAATCAGGTTATACTGAGTGTAGAACTACCAAAATGTATATATGCCGGTCCATTAGCTTACCAAGTTAATCTCTGAATAATTTTCACAAGGGTATGAATTCAAAATTAATCTGAACCCTAACAAGATTCACGTAACATCAAGTGCTAAAGGAAATTGGAAACAAAATGAAGAGTTGTTTTTTATCATGCCATTTGGTAGGAGGTGCTTATGAAGTAAGGCATACTCAACATGCCATGGAAATTGCTTAACTTCAGGTATCGTTTGCAGCAGTTAAAATGTCAGCACAGCACTGTCGTAAGATGACCCGCCGGGCACGGAGCGACGAGGCCACTCTTCTAGTGTCTTGTGTAGCTGATTCACAGCGCAGGTGCCCGTTTTAGTTTCCTCATGTGCAGACCTGTGCGTGTGGTCACTAACCATTTACCGGAGGGAAGTGATTACATCTAAAAATAAAATATCACCAATCTGAGGGAGAGGCTAGGGTTTCAACTCTGGAGTCTGTGAAGTTGTCAACAGGCTACTGTTAAACCTAAATATATGAAGGATAAATTGAGTCATTTAACTGCTTTGCTTTATGGTATATTTAACAATTACCATGCTTGGAATATTGTCCCAGTTGAGACAGAATCCAAGAGTAATATGGAGAGATTCAATAACAACTTGAATTTTAATATCATGAGGCTATTAAGAATTTATTTAATATTTTTCATCAATTGTACTATTATGTGGGGGTTATAAGATAAGGTATATTTGCATATTTTCATGCTGCAGATGAAGTTCTGTTTGAATGTGGAAGTTTCAACTTAGCTGTCAGAAGAGGGTGGGGAAGAGAATTGTATTAACAATTACACAGCATGTAGACCATCTCAAAACTTACTTTACTCAGTTACTTAAAAACTTTCTTCTATGATAGAAATTTATGTATCAAATAATTAAAAGTTCCTCTTTTTCTCTTTCTTTTAAGACAAAGTATAGAATTATCATCAAAAGTAATAAAAACAGAAAACCATAATAAGGAAAAGCAGCCAAAAAACACGATTAATAAGAAGAGCTGTGAAGTCCTGGCCAGTGTGGCTCCGTGGGTTTGAGCACTGCCCTGTAACCAAAGGGCTGTGGGGTCGGTCCCGGTCCAGACACGTATGATCCCAGGTCTGGGCTCATGCCGCAGGCAACTGACCAATGTTTCTTTCTCACTCTTCCTCTCACTCTAAAATGCAATGAGAAATGTCCTCAGGTGAGGATAAATAAATAATTACACTTAAAAGACATATGGTAGAATCCATTTAAATCATAATTTTTCTTTTACTTTTGGTAAAACTTCAAGTGTCTAGATTGAATTGATTATAAACTTAGGCCCCACACATAAACACTTTTAAACTAATTTTATGTTATTTACAAGAAAAACCATTATTCTGAAATTTGGCTTTTACTAATTGACAAACATTGCATTCTGACATTCAGAGTAGAGAGTATGCTGTCATAGAGAGAATATTGTTTTGTATTTTCAAGAATTCCTCGTGTTCGGTGTGGTACCCTGAAAGCATGGTACTACTGACCAATGTACTCTTTGACTTCTAAGTGGCGGAAAGCTTCAAATTGTTTAATAAAGGTATTGTTGCTATTCCATTGGAGGAATAGCTTTAGATAGAATATAAATAGTGAAGGTTCTGTGATCTTTTGTGATCTGTTAAAATATATTGTCCCCCTGCCCCTCTTTTTTTCTTGTTTGGTCACTTTTCCGTATTATTTTTCTTATATTCTGGTCCAGTGTACCTATTTTTGTTAACCAATGATTTTCTTCCAACCTAGGATTCTCTGCAGTCCTTTATCAGACTTGCTGTCAAAGTATGAAGTGAACAGCGGGGCCTGAGGGCAACTAGCAAAAATAAAATTAAAAGGCCTGCTTCCTCCTCTGCCCAATAGGAATTCGGTTTTAGCCTTTTTTATTTTAAATGCACACCCCCAAAGAGCTCTTATTTTGATCCAGTTATGAAAGAAAAACAAGCCACATCTGTGTCTGTGGCAAATTGCTGCTCTTCATCTTCCCATCCCGGGGCAAACAAATGCTGTGTCAGGAGCTTTGCCTCTAAAGGTAAACAATTTTCCTCAATACTCTTAATATTTCCTTAATAATGCTAGGAAAAAACACTGATAAATAGAGGAGCATCTATAAACCTAGACAGATTTTAGTTTAACTGGTAATAATAATTCCATAGTATATTATTTATATCCCCGAGGATATGAAGAAATGGGGAAAACAGAACAGGAAAAATGGACAAGAGAAGAGAAATGTTACAGTTTCTCGGGAGGTAGCACTTCCTTCTTCTCCTCTTAGGTCCCTGTGGCTTTAAATGTGATTTATATGTTAATCACTCCCAAATTTTCTTCACAGCCCAGACCTCTCTTCTGATTCTATACACATACCTCTAACTGCCTGTTCAATAACTTCATTTGAATTTTTTAATGGCACTTCAAACCTAACATTTCTAACTCCTCCTCTGTCTCACCACAGATTAATTTACTCCTAGCCAAATCTTCTGTTCTTCTTCCAGTGGGACTCGGTTCAGTAAACGAAACTTTCACCTAGCTAAGCAAGCCAATTCTCCCTCCTCCCTACAGTCAATCCATTATCACGTCCTATTGATTCTTGGGTCTCCATTCCTTCCCATTCCGATCTTCACTGTCACCTTCTTGACACCTGCTCCCATCATGTCCGGCCTCACAGAGTCTGAGCAAGTAGGGTTGCAATAGAAAATACAGGGCACACGGTTAAATCTGAAGGTCAGGTAAATAATGATTTTTTTTTCAGCATAAGTATGTTCCAAGTATTGTGTAGGATATACTCACACTAAAAATATTTGTGTTATTTATTTGATCTTCAGATTTAATTAGTGCCCTGTATTTGTACTTGCCATATCTAGCAATCCTACGCGAGGTGAGGGGAGGAGGTTGTTTTACCATATAGAGTGGTCAGGGAAAGCTAGCTGCCCTCACGCGGGGACGTCGAAGCAGGGACATGAAGGCAGTGAGAGAGTGAGGCACGTGAACGTCTGGGAAGCCGCATGTCCCAGGGCCCTGAGGCAGGAGCATGCTCAGCTCGTGGGAGAAATAACAAGAAAGGCCCGGAGAGTAGAATCAGGTAAATGAGGAGGAGGAGCTGAGGGGGTCTGTGCTTTTTTTGTTGTCAAATCGGATTTGCAGGCCTGCAAGGTCAAAGGCTACATACACCTTGGACTCTGGAAAATGTATCAAAGCAAGAAATACTGCCCTGTGAGACCTCCTGAGAGATGGTCACACTTGCCTTCCAGGGCCGTTACCAGATGTGTGAATGGGTAGGTTTCTGAATTAATATCTTTCAGTAACGAATCTTCCCTAAAGACCTTTCAACAAGCCTTCCTTCCCAGTTAATTGAATGCTGCTACTCTATATTATGCATAATACATAAATACTTAAGTACAAATGTGTAGAAAAATGTACACTTTAGCCAAATTAAAAGATAAATTATATCTCCTCTAGACAAATTATATATTTTATTGCCCTGTAGTCAGCAAAGTGGTATATGAATAGCTTAAGTAATACTGAGAACCCTTAACAAACTATAAAGAATTCAGTAGAACATGTTTACATCTATTTTTAATGATGCCTCTAATTTACTTTTCCTCTTTATAATGATCCCCCCACACCCCTGGCTTTTCCTAAGGCCAGAGTCCTCTGTGTCCTTAGGGAATAACTGGTCAATTTTCAGTATCAGCAACACTCACAGATCTTTTATGTATCAAATCAATTGGAAAAAAAATGAAAAATTAAAGAATGGACTTTAACTGGTCTGGGCTTTTTAGCTTTCTGATAGGCAAAAAAAAAGGGAATTCAACATGCCTTCAGTAAATACTCTATTAAACTGAAAACCTATTTGAGTGGGTATAAAAAATACCAGAACAATGATAAAAAATATGTTGCAAAGATATGTGATCTAATCTCAGTTTATAATGCTTAGCAATATAATAGAAGGCCAGCCAGTAGGTGAGAACATAGTAGAAGGATTTAGAGGCTAAGGGGAAAGGGATTTTTTTTTGAAGAGCACATTTCAAACTGAGATTGGGGGAAAGAAACATTTCTTCTAAAGAATGAAGAGAGTTTTTTATAGGTACTCTATCATTCTGTTTAGAATTTGGCTTTGATGTGCACTGTTCCACACGGAGAAAAAAAGTGGGCCTATAGGAAACTTCAGTTTTCTTTTTCTTTTTTTATTAATTACATTTTTTATTGTTGTTCAAGTACAGTTGTGTCCACTTTCCCCCCACTGACATCCCCCACCCCAGCCATCCCTACTTCCCACCCTTGATCCTACCCCCCTTTGGTTTTGTCCATGTGTCCTCTATACATGTTCCTGAACTTGGCCTCTGAGTGGCTAGCTTTGTGATGTGGGGGAGAGTCACATAATGTCTCTTTAATGATTTGTTCTTAGGTCCTCAGTATTCTGATTTTTGGAGGGAGAAAAGGGTAAAAATCTTTTTAAAAGTGTATATATATTTGTGGGTAATCTAAATACAATCTAGATGATCTACTCAAATCTGATTTAGCTACCTTCCTTTGTGTTTCCTTTGCTCCCTTTCATATCCTTCCACCCCACAAACTTCCCAGGACCTTCAAGCACCGGGAGGAAAAAAGTGGACCTGGCAACCACCACCACCATTTTAGCATGAATTTATTAAAAACATTTCCATGTTCTTTCAAAAGATCTGTTGAATAAGGGTCTCTAAGTAATACATCTTTTTTTGTGGTGAAATTTTAGAAATTACTTTTGAGAAAGTCCAGAGAGCCTTTGAAAAGGCACAACGGCATTGATTCCCCTGTCTGCCTGACAGGGGTGTGGACAATGGTCTCATCGGTGGTTCTTCAAGGCACATGCACACTTACTGAAAAAGTGTGCTTTATTTCATATTAAAATGCGTGTGCCAATATCAACACTTTCAACTTGTGATAGCCACTTGCCACTTTTATGAAACGGATCCCTAAAACTCATGCATTCCGATTATTATGCCTTTAATCTCATCACCACATATTTAACATTTAGTTTTCATTTATTTTGTGTAGCATTTTACAATAAACAACATTCTAAAGATATAAAGCTGTGTTTGATTTTCATAAATGAATGATTTCAGTGGAGAAATACTCTCATAAGTATTGATGGAAATGTTGAATTCAATTCATTTCAAAGTGACAGCTTTATTACCTTGACATCATATATTCATTAAGTCTCTAGAAGAATTTAAATAAGACATACACTCTTTGCAACTTGGCAGTAGGCCAGTTCACCTTCCCTTCACTATGAAAAGGTCATAGCAGGAAGTCCATTTTCACTGTCTTGAGATTTGTTTCACCAATCATCTATTGGGGCTTCCCTTGTTGTGAAGAAGTTAAAGTTAATCTTATTTTTTAGTCACATATTCATTATGAAAATGTGTTCTGAATTTTGGTTTTTGTTTTGTTTTGCAAGAATCCCCTTTAGTTTAAAGTATTTTTCTCCCAGGCATGCTGTTTTCCTCATTTTGTTGAGGTATTACATACACTAAGATAAACAAGTCTCTCATGGAGAATGCAATGAATTTTTATACATGTACTTATACATCCGTGTAACTGCCACTCCGGTAAAAATATAGAACATTTACAGAACCCCAAGTTTGGCCCCCACTTGATGGCCCACTAAGGTACCAGTACACTGACATTGATTAGTTGTATAATCTCTTGAACTTCATAAAAAGAGAATTTTGTAGTAGGTGGTCTTTTTTGGAATGGCATTTCTTCTCCTTAATGTTATATCTTTGAGAATCATTCAGGTTGTTACGTGTATCAGTAGTTCATTCTTATTTTATTGCTATGCAGTTTTTCATTGTATCTATTCAAATTTATTTTTTCTCTAGTCAGTGAACACTTGGGTTGTTCCCAGTTGTAGGCTATTATGAGTAATGCTGCAATGAATATTCTCTTTTAAAAGGTCCATTTACGCTCATTTTTTTACTTATTTCTCTTGGGTCATTGAGTTTCTAGATCATAGGGTTCAGGTATATTTAGCTTTAATAAGTGCTGCCAAACAGTTTTCTAAAGTGGTTGTACTATTTCCACTCCCACAAGCGACGTCGGGGAGTTCTCTCTGCGCTGCCCCCTCCTCAACGCCTAGTGCTGTCAGGTCTTTAATTTTTAGTTACTTAGTTGTATCTCATCGTGGTTTTACTTTGCATTTCCCTGACTACTAATGATGTTGAGCTCCCTTTAAAATTCTTGTTGACAATGTGGATATTCTGTTTTGTGAAGTGCTTAAGTGTGTTCTTTTTTGTTGTTGTAGTACATTTTCAAAATAGGGTTTCAGTCTTTTTCTTACTGATTGATGAGGATTCTTTGTATATTCTGGAGATACTTTATTGAATGTCTGTTGCAAGAGTGTGATTCCTAGTTGTGGCTTGCCATTTTGCTCTTTTAATATTGTCTTTTGATTAATAAAGATTTTAATTTTAATGAAGTCCAATTTATCAATCTTTTATAGTTAGTGCTTTCTGTGTCCCTTTTAAGAAATCTCTGCTACCCCAAGTTCATGAAGATTTTGTGTTTTCCTTAGTCCTTTATTGTTTCAAATTTAGGTCTAAGATCATCTCTAATTAATTTCTGTGCATGGTGTGAGGTAAAGGTCAGGTGTGAGGTAAGGGTCAATGTTCAGTGTTTTTCTTTTGTTTAAGATTTTATTTATTTTTAGAGAGAGGGGAAGGGAAGGAGAAAGAGAGGGAGAGAAACATCAATGTGTGGTTGCCTCTCATGTGCTCCATTCTGGGGACTGGGCCTGCAACCCAGGCATGTTCTCTGACTGGGAATCGAATGAGCGACCCTTTGGTTTGTAGTCTGACAGTTAATCCACTGAACCACACCAGCCAGAGCAATTCAATGTTTTTCCATGTGGAGATCCAGTTGAGCCAGAACCATTTATTGAAAAGATGATCCTTTTCCCATTGTATATTACTGGACTTTTTATGGCAAATAAATGTTGCATGGGTCTGTTTTTAGACTCTTTGTTTCATTGATCTATTTACCTATATGGGCACCAACAAACACAATGTTATAAAAATTCCTGATATCTGACTGTGTAAGCTTTCTAGCTTGTTTTTATTGGATTTTGCCTTAGCTATTTTAATTTTTTAGTAGTTCCGTATAAATTTGAGAATCAGCTTGTCAGTTCACACACATGCACACACACCCACACCCTGTTGGGATTTTATTTGGTATTGCATTGAATATGGAAATAAGTTGACAACTGACATCTTAACAATACTGAATCTTCCGATCTAAATACTTGGTTAATCTCTTCAATTGTTTAGGAATTTAATGTCTCTCAGCAACATTCTCTAGTTTTTGGTGTAGAGATCTTGATGAGATACTTGATTTTTATAAAAACGACTATAAATTCAGATTTAAAAATTGGTAATGTTTACAAAATGTCCAATTATACTATTATATAGGACCTGCAGTTATATTTCGATCTCCGAAGTAGGAATTTCCAAAGTAGTTAAGTGATCTCCAAAATTATTCTGTGCTATAATTTCATTTATGTGTATTGAAGCTTCTGAGTAAGTGGTAGCACTATTTAGAATCTAATTTATTCTTCTGACTAAATACATTAAGATGATGCCCTGTCAGTGCCCCTGAGCTCAGTGATGTTTTGTTAAAGAAAGGGCTCAGGAGCTCCACAGTTGAGCTGGTGAGTCAGGAGTTTCCACATTCCACAGAGCAGGAGATCAAGTTAGTCTTAAGTGGTTTTATCTCTCTTCTGTATTGAAAACTTCTAGGTCATTAAACCCAAACATGAATTTTAGCTGTGAAGAATTAAGGTTAGGATTGCATGATGCCAAAATACTTATTAAATTTAGTTAAGAAGATTGTACAGTTACCTTGGCATATTCTAAAAATTGGCTGCAATTTTGTCTGAATTATGAATTGACTATCACCTTCCCAGAGTTTAGCCTGATTTAGATTTAAATTTAACCAGATGATAAAAAAAAAATAGTGTGTACATGTACATTACTGTATGAGTGTGTTGTGGTAATATTGAATATGCAAATTTGCTTTGAATGGAGACAAACTATATCTTTTATTTCTTTGAATATAATTAACTGCATTTAATGTCTCAGGAACATTTTAGATTTAGATTTAACAAAATTACAGATTTCAATTTTAATGAATTCCAATTTATCAATCTTTAATTAGTGCTTCCTATGTCCCTTTTAGGAAATCTTTGTGTTAGTTCTTAATTAGAATATTTTCTTAATGATTTTCTCACATATTTCCATTATAGGCCACTTTTATATATAAGAGGAGTTCGCTTTTTAATTTTAATAACGTGTATCTACATTGCTGTCTTAGTTCAGGAATACCTTGGTGTTGGGTGATGGCTTCACCATCATTTATTTCACACAGTTAGGAGGTTGGCAAGTTCAAGATCAGGGTGCGAGTGTGGCAAAGTTCTGGTGAGGGCACTCTTTCTAGTTTCTCCACATGGCAGAGAGAGAGAAAGAGTGCCTGTCTGTCCATCCCCTTATAAATAAGGACACCAGTCCCATTATGGGGGCCTCACCCCTGTGACCTCATCCAAAACTAATTACCTCCTAAGGTCCCACCTCCAAATACCATCACATTATGTATTAAAACCTCAACATATGAATTTTGGGGGGAATTTAATCAGTTCATATCAGTCACCTTCTATTTTAAAGTTTAACATCACCTGATACCAAAATCTGTATTAAAGTTATGTTGAAATATAATAGTAGTTCACTTATTTTAATATTGGAATATGCTTTGAATGTGAGAATTTAATGATGCTAAAGCTAGCTAATTTTCTAATGTCAAGTATATTGCAACAATTGGGATGTTATAACAGTAATAGTAAGTAGCAATAATAGCTACCACTACCAAACATTTGTTGCATACCAGGCACTGTTCTGAGCACTTCACGTGCATAAATAACTATATGTAATCTTCACAAACACACTGTTAGGGAGGTAATTTTCTCATCCTCATTTTACAGAAATTTAATAAAATTATTTAAGTTATTTCTATTTTTAAGTTTCTAATATATTGTTTGCTTCAAATTTATTTGAAAAAATTGATAGGAAATGCAATGAAATCCTCAATACTTTTCCTTTGTAAATAGAAAAACAATGTGCTATCCTGAGGAGAGAGGGACGTCAGTTCATACAAGACGATAGAGATGAACTGGAAGTGTCAGGTAAGCATTATAATCCTTTACAAAGGAGCACTATGTGCAAAATTACCGCCAAACGTAATACATTATGGGTAATTCCTTGACATTGTAATTTAAGATGACGACATCAATATAAAAGATTAAAAGGAAAGAATATGGATGGTGTGGAAAATATGCTGAAAACAGAGTTGTATATTGTTTGAAGACCAACAACTCAATCTCTTGTAGAAAGAAAGACTATTTAAAATTATAGAAGTTTTATACATTGTAGAAATTTTGTGAAAAGAAAATTTATGAGAAAGATCTCACTGCATTTCTCCACATCACTATATATTTTTCTAAAGCATGATTTTTTAAAGGCTGCTTAGATTTCAGTTGAATGGCAGTGATATTTTTTACTTAATAAAATTTTTGTCTTTAGCCATCAGAGCTGCTACAAGGCACTGCTCTGATTATTTACTTAGGATAATTCCCTAGGGCAAAGAAAATTCATATTTATGTCTTTTGAGACATATGGTATCCTTCTGCATCCTAAGAGGAGACAAATGAAATCGAGAAACTTTGCTGATCCCCAAAGTAGAACTTTAGTTGAAATAAATCAGTGCATAGATATGGACAACAAAAATTCTTTTTATTTTTCTGAGTGAACGAATTTTACTGGCATGTTCATTGTTGTAAACAGCATCTGGCATAAAAGAGTTTTATCAAAACCTTTCTATTGATTTTTATAAATTGGATGGCATTTTCAAAATTTCTGTATAATTGTGTTCACTGAATAATTGTATTTAGCAAAGCAAAAACTTGCTGACTCTAGTAGACTTTGCAATGAAATCACGTTGACTGGATCCGCCTGTGCTATGACCTGACTTACTATGAAGTTTATTCAACACGGTGGTAAGAAGTTTCCCGAAAGTTAAACTACATGGAAATACAAATCAACTCCAAAAATTAAAGTGGGACTTACAAGTCTATAAGACTCAAACTTGAAGTATATTTTCAAAAGCAATGTACAAGAATAAATACAACTGAAGCCACTGAACAGAAAATCCTCATGACAAGGGTGAATCCAATCGTACGGAGCCCAGCACTGAGGAGTACAGTTACACAGACTGCTATACTTCTCAGTGTACACAAATGCACATCATGAATGATATGTGAAAAGAACAACACGGGAAACAGGTGAACTGCAATTAGGATAGCTCAATTGGATCGATTTTATTTACATGCTGAAGGAAGGAGTGACACATATTCTCTGCATCCATAACTTGAGTACAATTATAATTACAATATTCAGCATCTTGAGCTGCCATCAGTTGGGAGTGGTCTAAGGGAAACATTTTGATGTTCCAAAATAATGTTCTTTATACTTCGCAAAGAATGAAACAAAAAAAAAAATCACAACTTCACAATTCTTTACTGGGGTACTGCTAAGAATGTCTTTCTCTTGAAAAAATCTTATTTAAAATTTAATATCTTTGTGAGTTTACTAAATTTAATACAATTGGTGGATGAAATTGTCACATTTTACAGGGTTTGACCTAGGAGAGAGCTTTTCTTTGCGACGTGCGTTTTGTGAAGGGGATAGAACCTGTTTCAGACTGGGAAGTGCACTTCTTATTAGAGATGCTGTGTAAGTAAAATAAGTTTTCTTTTTATCGTAACAGTACCACATAAGCTATTTTCTAAGGAGATTCCAAATAATTTGTTAAAAAATAAAACATCTCAGTACTGTCATACTCACTTGAATGCTGTGGTAAATGTGGTAAATAAAAAATATAAATGTGTTGTTTTTAATAACCTTTGCAATCTGGTCTCGTTCTATGGTATAAACAACATTTACATGTACAGACAGAGGCATAATCTTTAGAGAATTGTAATTTTATTTTCTGAAGGAATATTTTTATTTAAAGTAGAGATGACCAAAATTAGATTTTTAAATGTAAACTTTAAAGCATAGGTACCATATAGACTTAGAGACAAAAAGCTTATACTTGTTATACTGATTTCTACATGCTTTATGCATGCAGATAAGCTTCATGATAAATTAAAATAAAAGAATGTAGCCCTTAGGCATTCATTCCATATATTGTATAGAGTAAATAGTAAAGAAAAACTTTTTTAGTTTTATTTTGATCTTGATATTCATTTCATTTCAAAATGGTTTCACCAAAGATTTCCTTTGTCATCTTTATTATTCTTTTTCTGTTGATAATTAAAAAAAATTATTTGCCATTGAAATACTGACAATTGGTCCCAGCTATTCAAGGTGATAATTCCTCATGTGGCTGGCTACATGTAACTGAGGATGGATAAATAGTAACTCAGAAAGCTTGAGTCATCAGGCAGGCAAATATAGCAAATATGGTCATGATATTTACAGTCTTTCAGTCCAAGATGAACATTTTAGTGTATGAATACAC
The DNA here is from genome assembly GCF_022682495.2 of Desmodus rotundus. Classification (NCBI taxonomy): domain Eukaryota; kingdom Metazoa; phylum Chordata; class Mammalia; order Chiroptera; family Phyllostomidae; genus Desmodus; species Desmodus rotundus. The sequence continues at coordinate 29,128,685 of NC_071397.1, forward strand.
TGCAATGAAAAACCCATCAAAATTCCGTTTGCTTTAAGATGCAGCACAGCTGTTTTTGTGTGAAAGCATATACGAACATTTTCACTTCCTATTGGGTAGCTTAATATTTAAGTCACCAGACGGGGTTGCTGAGAATCTGAGCGTTTAAATTCTCAAAGGGAAATAGCATTAATCATCTCATTGCCTATCCTCACATGCTCCACATAGACCTTATTTCTAACTTACTTTTTCCCTGAGAAAGTTTCTTTTAGGCCTTCTCTTTTGTAATACTTTAGATACTTCTAGTTTAATGGTACGGTTCCTTAAAAGTGAACTGCTTATTAATTGGTAAACAAGAAGAGTGTAAAGGAAGAGAGTAATTTGATATTGGGGAATATAATGGGTGACTGTCACATGGGGCACTTCAGCAGATGTAACCACAGACCTGTGTGTTGCGGGGGGCTTTTGAGTGGCTTCACATGCAGGCATTAAACCCTCAGGACAAGGCAGTTTCATGACTGGGTGTTCATACGCAGTAAAGTCAATATGTATCTCATGTACGTTTCAGATAGATAGATAGATAGATAGAGTCTGTCCCGAAGGTATCCAGCCATGTAATATGAAAAACAGAGCCATTTGTTGAAGAAGATACAAGAAACATTGTACGTAGGACAATGATGCCTTAGTCCCCTTCAAAGTAGACCTTGGGACCTCACATAGCTGTCCAGTCACCATCAGCTGCCCCATTGTATTTTCCTGAATCTTGTCGATGGTCTGAGATCTCTTCCCTTTCAAAGGTGATTTTAGTTTTGGGAGAAGCCAGAAATCACAGGATGCCAAATCTGGGCTGTAGAGGGGATGAGTCACCTGGGTGATTTGATGTTTTGCCAAAAAACTCTGCATGAGACGTGATGTATGAGCAAACACGTTATGATGAAGCTGCCAGTCACCAGTTGCCCATAGCTGTGGCCTTCTGAATCATCTGAATAGTTTCTGCGGAGGAATGTATAAGCTCAGGGCAAAATTTGATGCAAATTCATTGCTCTACTCACTCAGTCATTTTGAATGCAACAACAACACAGTACACATGCTCACTCAACGGTGTCTACCGCCCCCACTGACTAGCACAGTGAAGTCACCATTGTTCACACAGGTGCATTCCAGTCCACTCCCCTTGGCTGCCAGGTTACATTGATGTTGCACAAGCCGTTTTCGTTATATTAACAATGGCTGGACTTTTTGTGGACAGACCTTGTATATTAGTTTAGATGTTTCTTAATTACTAGTAGATAAACTTAGTTAATTAATTTAAGAAAGTCAAATTCTCCTCCAAAAATTGAGGTTTTCTTTCCCATTGCCTTCTTGATGATTTAAACCCTGTAATTCTGGTTTGAGGATTAAAGGATTAAAGGATTATAGTGAAGATCTTTTAAAATTCATCAGGCCTGTGCATAGGAAGACTTAGCTAATTTTAGGCATTATATTGGAAAACTTGGTGCCACATTTAGGCAATGCTATTCTCCTTTGAATAGGTATGATAATAAATATTAGGTGTAACATGAAATTTATTTCCTGACTCCTGGCTCTCTCTGGAGAGAGAGAACTCTCTCTGCACTCCTGACTCTGCACATCAGAACCCTGGTGCTCCCACTGCAGCACACTGGAGGGTGTCTGGTTAAGTTGACTAAGAAGTGTCAAGTAGCTTGGCACATTTCCACTTAATTTCACTCATTGAGTCAAGTATGCTAGGATGCTTCTCTTACGTGATGCAATTTTGATTTCTCTTTTCTTTTTTAAATTTTATTTATTTTCAGAGAGAGGGGAAAGGAGGGAGAAAGAGAGGGAGAGAAACATCGTTACCTCTCATAGGCGCCAACTGGGAACCTGGCCCACAACCCAAGCATGTGCCCTGACAGGGAATCAAACTGGTAACCTTTTAGTTAGCAGGCCAGTGCTCACTCCACTGAGCCATACCAGCCAGGACACCATTTTAATTTTTCAATGAGACTGGAGTAAAGTTGCAGCTATTTGTAAATAAGCTGCTTTGCAGAATTAGCATGGGAAAAGGCAGATGCTATCTTGTATGAAAAATGGGGATTCTTTCTGTGCCTGAGCTTGTTTTTATTGTTCTAATATCTTCCAGGTAAGATTTGTGAATAGAGAGATCCAACGCGTGTGTTGGTCAGATGCCACCTATTGGGTGCACTTAGTACCTTAGGCTTGGCTTAATGTGGGGATCCCAAAGGCCGCTCTTGCAAGGGCCCTCCAACTAAATGTTATCGTACGCTTCAAGGCGACATGGGCTTCAGGGTGGCTGAGGGGCTTTATATGCTTGGCTTTATTTTAAATTCATGTCTATTTTTCATTATTCCTTGGAAGAGCAAATGATATGTATTACGGGGCTTTAAAGAATCTGTGTGACATGCTACCTAGTTTTCTAGCATTATGTTTTAAGAAAAGAGTTCCTTGGCTTCTGTATGTACAAGTATCCCTTGTTATGTGAAAGAAATAATTCATTATTTCTATACACATTGAGAGAGAGCTATCTCATAGATTATCATATTCTGATATTCTTTAAATTGTGTTTTGGCAATTATCAGGGAAAACTGGTGAAGTTTCCAGAGAAAATACACATAAAATGTGTATACTATGGAGCACATTATTTTCTTGGTATAAACAGTGCTTACAGTTCATTAGTTGCTTCTATGGAAACATGTTTAAATAAAAATGTATTTAAAAATTTTAGAAGAGTTAATGAATGTTGAATTTCTGTATACTGTTGAATCTGAAGGGGCAACACACCCTTATTTTGACTAGCCAGTGGGAAAACCAATCAACTTTAAATGTACCAGGGAAGTGAATTTCCTGATTTAGTATTGAACTCAAGGATGATAAAGAGCCTTATCTCTCAGGTTCTATGATGTATACCCAGTGGCTATCTGGAATTCTGTGTTGAGAAAGATTCTCAGCCCATTTTGGGTTCAGCAGATGAGAGCGCTGTGACCCATTAGCAAAAAGAGGGGAGAAGGGAGTGTTCATATGTGCGTCAAGTCTGTAGCGTCTCTGATTTAGGATGATTCCTGTGATCTGGTGCTTTTGCAGCTGAAACAGTTCCTCAGAATGGGGGAAAATGAGGCTAGGTGTGAAAAAGTAATCAACACCAATTAACTTTAATAAGACTTTAGGAGCTAGACACAGTGACATAATTGACAGATATGGTCTCCTTTAACTTCTGCTACAAATAAATCTCCAGTGAAGAGGAAACTTCTCTCTCTGTCTTCCATTAAATGGGAGGTTGTTTTCTGGAAGCAGGGACTGTTTAACTTCACAGCTTTACATGGAAAAAAAAAAGAGCTGGTAAAAGATAGTCTCATTTGCGCTTTAAATTTTTATAAAAATAATAATCCTCAGCAATTAGGAAACCCTAAATTATATATTTGGAAGATGTGTAGTGTTTTGGGGAAGTTATTCAAGTTTTCTGGACCTTAACAGTTCCCTTGGAAACTCCTGCACGTGGGGAAAACTGTTCCGTGTCCTGCAGCATGACCGGCGCCTCGTCTTTGCCGCTGTTGAGCCATCCACCCCAAGGGCATGTCTTTTCCACGTGGACCTTTCCACTACCTCCGTATTTTTTTATTATAAATAACACTTCAACATACAGGAAGGTTCTTTCTCTGTGTGTTTAGAATTATTTCCATAAGATTTATTTTTTCAAAGTGAAATTCCTAGTTCACTTTTAGAGCTATTGATATGTGCTTCTAAGTATGTTGTATTATTGCTTTATCCATCTATTCTGCATATTACCCAATATCTTCAGCAGCATTAGACATAAAAGATTTATAATTTTATTAAATTTTAAGGAATTTATTAAGTTTTTAAAACTAAAAAATTACCAGTTGCAAGTAAAATCTGTAGCTTATTATGTACACATTAGGGGTTCCTGAAATGTTTCTCTTCTGCTGAGGGGTAAGAGGTAGCTTTCTGTAAGTCACTGAAATAATGCAATCTAGAATAGAGCTCACCTTTTTATTCTACAATCATTTATTGAACACCACTACGGACTGGGCACTTTACTGGGCACTGGGATTACACTGGTTAAAGAATGTGTGTCTAGTCTTGCCTTTCTGGACCCTGCTGGAGAGAGACACAGTGCAAGGAAAACCTATACTTTTCTTTTCCCTGGCTAACCAAGAAACTGAAAAGTATTGCCTTGTATCATTCAGGCATGGGCTATGGGACTCAATCCCACCCCTTCTCTCAGAAGGCTAAACTTTCTTAAGCATCACATACAGGTCAATGGATGTTAAAGACCCTGAATATGACTGTATTTCTGTCAATGTCTCTCTTTATGTCCATCAAGATTTGCTTTTTACATAGCGGACGCCATTTCCTCTGTTTCTCAGCTGCACCAGCCTCGAAGTCTTGCTTACATTCTGGTTGTTTACGGCCTATAGGCTACTGCGGCACTAGGGTGTCAGTTGTTCCTGCCCAGAATACTTCAGTTCTTCTCTGCAAGGATACATAACTGATTGGTGTTCAATATAACCCAAGAAAATGGAAACTGAACAGCCAGAGGAAACTTTCCCCAACACTGAAACCAGTGGTGAATTTGGTAAACGCCCTGCAGAAGACATGGAAGCGGGACAAGCTTTTAAAAGATCTAGAAACGCTGATGAGATGGTTGAATTATGCATTCTGCTTCAGAGCAAGAATGCTGGGCAGTGATTGGAAGAGGAGGCAAGAATGTTAAGGCTCTGGGTACAGAGTGCAATGCCAGTGTTTCGGTCCCAGACAGCAGTGGCTCGGAGCACATTTTGAGTATCAGTGCTGATTTTGAAACAAATGGAGAAATTCTGAAGGAAATCATCCCAACCTTGGAAGAGGGCCTGCAGTTGCCATCACCCACTGCAACCAGCCAGCTCCCACTCAAATCTGATGCTGTGGAATGCTTAAATTACCAGCACTATAATGGAAACGACTTTGACTGTGAATTGAGACTGTTGATTCATCAGAGTCTGGCAGGAGGGATTATTGGGGTCAAAGGGGCTAAAGTCAAAGAACTTAGAGAGAACACTCAGACAACAATCAAGCTTTTCCAGGAATGCTGTCTTTATTCCACTGACAGAGTTGTGCTTATGGGAAGAAACACTGATAGGGTTGTATAAAGTGCAAGATCATCCTTCATCTCATATCAGAGTCTCCCATCAAGGGACGTGCACAGCCTCATGATCCCAAATTTTACGATGAAACCTATGATTATGGTGGCTTTACACTGATGTTTGATGACCACCGTGGATGTCCTGTGGGATATCCCGTGCAGAGAAGAGGTGGTTTTGACAGAATGCCTCCTGGTCAGGGCGGGCGTCCGATACCTCCATCTAGAAGAGATTATCATGATATGAGCCCTTGGCGAGGACCTCCTCCACCACCTTGTCAAGGTAGCCGGGGTGAGAGCAGAGCGTGGGATCTTCCTCTTCCTCCACCACCACCACCACCTACAGGAGGAGATCTAGTTGCCTATGACAGAAGAGAAAGACCTGGAGACCATTGTGATGGCATGGTTGGTTTCGGTGCTGATGAAACTTGGGACTCTGCAACAGATACGTGGAGCCCTTCAGAATGGCAGGTGGCTTATGAACCTCAGGGCAGCTCCGGATATGATTATTCCTCTGCAGGGGGTTGTGGCTCATACGGTGATCTTGGTGGACCTGTCATTACCATACAAGTAACTATTCCCAAAGATTTGGCTGGATCTATTATTGGCAAAGGTGGTCAGAGGATTAAAGAAGTTCGTCGTCCTGAGTCAGGAGCTCGGATCAAAATTGATGAGCCTTTAGAAGTGTGCGAAGACCGGATCATTACCATTACAGGAACATAGGGCTGGGTACAGAATGCACAGTATTTGCTGCAGAACAGTGTGAAGCAGTATTCTGGAGAGTTTTTCTAAGACCAGTGAAGAACTGAAGGAGTACTGCATCTCTTTTTAAAAATCTGCTGTTTAAAAAGCCAGCATTCCTCTGCTTCCTAGGCGTTCTGCATTTGAGATGCAGCCAAATGTTTGCTGTAACATTTCAGTTCCTTACAAACAGAGTGGGGGGAGGATGTGCAGAAACTAACATTGAAATTTTGAAACAGCAGCAGAGTAAATTTTAATTTTTGTTCATTGTTGGTGGCTAAAAAGGAAAATTCCCCTATGTAATTATTGTGAACACTTTGCCGTCACTAGAACATTGAGGGGTGGGCGGTGGGACAGGGAGGAAAAATAACAGCAGTCCGTATTTCCCTGGCATCTATTCAGAGCAGGGTACAGAATGTAGTGCTCTTTTGTAAGAAACGTTTTATGATTTTTAAAGTGAATTTAGTGAACCTAAAAAAAAAAAAAGACTTACTTTACATATGGAGGTGCTCTTATGTTGGGTGTGTAGATGTTTACTAAAGGTATATCTTCTTGTTGGATTATTCCCTTTTTCATTATGTAGTGACCTTCTATGTCTCTTACTATAGCTTGGTTTGAAACTCTATTTTGTTGGAAATAATTACTGCTACTCCAGGTTTTCTTTCCTTTCCATTTGCATGAAATATCTTTTTCCATCTTCACTTTCAGTCTTTGTGTATCTTTTGATCTGAGAGGTGGGTCTCTTGAAGGCAGCATATATATGGGTCTTGTTTTCCTATCCATTCAGCTACCCTAAGTCTTTCAGTTGGAGCATTTAAGGTATTTACATTTAAGGAGATTATTGATAGATATCTATGTAGTGCCATTTTATTGTTAGACTGTTTTCCTCTGTTTTTTTTTTTTTTCTTTCTCTTTTTCTTCTTAAAGCAAGCCCTTTAACATTTTTTTGCAGTACTGGTTTGGTGTTAACAAACTCTTTTAGCTTTTTCTTGTCTGGGAAGCTCTTATTTCTCCTTCAATTTTAAATGATAGCTTTGCTGGGGAAAGTACCCTTAATTATAGGTCGTTGCTTTTCTTCATCTTGAATTTTTCATGTCAGTCTCTTCTGGGATGAAATGTTTCTGATGAGTATTCAGACAACAGTCTGATTGGTGCTCCCTTGTAGGTAATTATCTGCTTTTCTTTTGAGGCTTTTAGGATTCTCTCCATGTCTTTAAGCCTTGTCTTTTTAATTATGATGTATCTTGGTGTAGGCCTCTTTGGGTCCAACTTGTTTGGGACTCTCTGAGCTTCCTGGACTTGTGTGTCTCTTTTGTTCACCAGATTAGGGAAGGTTTGGGTCATTATTTCTTCAATAGGTTCTCGATCCCTTGCTCACTCTCTCACCCTCCTGGTATTCCCATGATGCACATGTTGACATGTTGTTCTGCTTCATGTTGCTCATAATGTTCCTTAAGCCCTCCTCATGTTTTAAAATTCTTTTTTCTTTTTGGTGCTCTGCCTGAGTGATTTTATCTACCTTGTCTTCCAAATCAAGGATTCAATCCTCTGCTTCATCTCACCTATTGTTTATTCCTTCCAGTGTATTATTTAGTTCAGATATTGCATTCTTTGTTTCTGACTGGTCCTTTTATGGTTTCTATGTCTTTTTTCATGCTTTTGAGTATCCTTACAATAATTACTCTAAACTCTCTATCTGATAAATTGCTTGTCTTCATTTCACCTAGTTCTTTGGGAGAATCCTCTTGTTCTTTCATTTGGGGTCTGTTTCTTTGTCTTCCCATTTTGTCTGCTTCTTTGTATTTTCTGCTTTAGTTGTTAAACTAATCAGCCATTAAACTGATCAGCTGTTAAACTTATCAAGCTGTACTCAGAGACCTAGCCCAAGTTCTACAGGGTGGGGCAGAGTAACTCCTGTGGGTAGGGCTCTTACTTCCCCTCAGGCTGATGCTACTAGTAGGGGAGTGCTCTGCCTGAGAAAGATGGCTGCTGCAGTGTGGGGAGTGACTCATCACAGGGAACCTGGCAGCTGTTCCTTCAGTTCTCTCCCTAGAGCTACCAGCCCCAGACTCTCCTCAAGCATTCCCTCCCTTTGCTAGATCCCAGAGTAAGTGGCTGCAAATGAAATTTTGTGTGTTGGGCCTTTAAGAGACTCTCTGCATCTCCAGCCATCTCTTCCTGGCAGACAGAACCCCTGTTGCTTTTAAGAACTAGACGTTGTCTGGGTTCCTTTCCAGCTTTGTTGCTAAAGGCTGGGGAATCCAGCTTGGGGTTTAGACCCCACACTTCTCAGGGGAACCCACAGCTCCTGAAATATCCCTCCGGATCTTCAGCAGCCACCTGTGAGAGTTCAGCCAGCCCTTTTGTGCCTCCTCCACACTGTCTACCAGTCATGTTTTGGTGAAGTGGTTTCTTCTTTCTGTCCGTGGTTATCAGGCTTCTCTCTAGCTAGTGTTCAGTTGGTTATTCAGGATGCTTTCTCTACAATTTAGTAGTAATTCCAGATTGGTCCTGGGAGGAAGTTAGTGTAGCTTCCATTTACTTTTCCACCATCTGGGATCCAAATGGATTTTAACAATTCCACTCACCAAGTCTCTGTCTATGTAAGTTAAAAGCAATCACAAATTCAGTAAAAATTTTAAATAATATGGATACATGAGATAGTGCCTTGTAGAATTAACATCTGATTGGTGAATAGGAGAATGAATTGACCAGATGTTTTGTATCCAAGTTATTCCTTTTATTTGAACCATTTCAACTTCTGCTCTCTACCATAGAATTTCTCTGCGTCAGCTGTCCTCTCAGAGGCTACCTCCCTGTTTTCAAAGGTTAACCACTTCACTTGTGCTTTTAATCTACTTCTAGCCAGCTTTCTCTAAAACATTGATTTACCCATGGTCTCCTTTGCTCTCCTGTTTTCAACGCCTCTTTCCACAGTATCCTGGCTCTAGTCTACAGGTATATACTTAATCCTTCCCTATTCCAGAAGTGTTTTCCCTTGACAGTCCCTTTTACTCCCAAACTTCCCAAAGGAATAATGTTACTGACCACTTTTACTTCCTCACACACATCCCTTAACTTACTCATATCTGACTTCTTGAACACTGGAAATTCCCTTTCACAGTTAGTTGACTTCTGTCCCGTCTCCAAGGAAATGACCTAAGTGCCTCTGTGTACCTATTTCTCTCTTCACATTCTTCCCATCATGTCTGCCAGTTGGAATCCTATATATCCTAGAAAGCTAGTATAAACCCTACTTTCTAAACACAACCTTCACTGATGTCCTCAGGCAAATTTCTTTCTTTTTTTTGTGGTCCAATAACACTTTTAAAATATAATACTGATCTCATTCTGACTCAGATAATCTAAATATCTCATTAGGTTGTAGGTTCAAATGATATATTGACACCAGTGCTTAAATTGTTCTGCTTCCTCCTCTCTACCTGTACAAATGTAGAACCTCAACTCCCTCCTAAGGGCTGCTCTTATTTCTCCTGGGAGCCCAAGAATGTTGTGCATGTGCTTATGTTCACAGTCCAGTTTGCTTCCGTTCTTGTTTTCTAGTCTCCTTGTCAATGCATGTCACCCATACTTTTGCTGTGTGGCCCCTCTACAAAAATGCTGCTCTAAGGGACCCAGACAATCTACTTAAGCTCCTTATCCTCGTCCTCAGGTGCCAGAGTTGCCCATGGCTTATGTCTAAGTGGGTATGTGTGTATACTTTGGAGGGGGGCAGCATGGATTCAGTGACCCTCTAACTATCCCCTGGACCCTGAGGCAGTACTACTACGGGACAGAGCCCGAGAGTGTAGCTAACAAATATAATTCAATCAACTCCTGCCATTCCTTCCTCTGTGGGGCTCAGAAGCTCATAGACATGGATGTTAGGCAATCCTCTCTATTATTTTCACATTGCCTGTGTCTCTTCTAATTTAACCATTATACGAATATAACATTCCCTTTGCTTACAAGAGCTATTTTGAAAAAAATATTTTATGGTATACTGTCACTATCATTTTGAAGTTCAGCTTTGATACCAGTGAAAGAGGAACTTCTAAGAAGTATGTCATTCAATTCTCAAATTATGTTGGGTACTCACTATGTGTGAGGCACTCAGGATTTAAGGATCAGTAAAGACATGGTCCCTGCCAACGAGTAATTTCTGTGTGGGAATGCAGGTATGTCAACAATTAGCTATTATGGAATGTAGCAGCAATCTTCAGATAGTATGTATGGTAGACTGTGGAAGAACAGATGAAGCCCATTCTGAGGGAATCGGGGAAAGCTTCATAGAAGATGTGAAAACTAGAGTCCTGAAGGATACGTACAAATGTGCAAGGTGAGCCAGGGGGCCAGTGTGTGGTAGTTAGAGGGAGCATCACGGTGGTGGTAAAGGTTAAGTGAATTTGAAGAATGGCGAGAATCCCATATGGTCAGTGAACACAGGTAGGGAGAGTGTCTGGAAGGTGGAGGAAGCTGTAGGGTGGGCTGAGGTGCTTTTTTGAAAAGTCCTTATGTGCGAGGCTAAGGGGTTTGAACTTTATTTGTATAGAAAAATTAAGTAAAATATGAAAAATTTCTATAATCTGACAAGAAACCAGAGTTTGTCAAGGATACCTTACTAAAGTTGTTTTTAAAAAAGTACAGGTATGGGAGCAATAGCATTGCCTTCTAGAAAAAAGGCTGAGTACATGCCATTGGGAAAATCACAGCTCTCAGATAAGTTGTACTCTCAGGCTGATCCTGAAGCAGTAGCCAAGCCCCCAGATTCAGGAAGGACATCTCAGAGTTCAGAGAACCTCTTAGGGGTGGGGTTGGGTTTGACTCAGTAGTTACTACAATTATTGGGTAAAGGACACCTGAAAAAACTAGTGTTCAAGGTCTTTCTGATGAGCACCTTCTCTAGTCCACCCTCAATTTTTATTATCTGAATGTCATCTAGTAGGCAAAGCTTGTTTTCAATAGGAAATCATTTACAATGTCACAATGAACAAGTGCTAATCGTAACAGGTGAAAGATTGAGAGTCATCCAAGCTTTGTTTTCCCATTAACAACCCATCTGTCTGTATCCCCACAGCAAACACAAAAAGGCTAAGATTTCAGAGTCTCTGTGGCTGTGGAACTCAAACATCATCACCCAGCTTGCCGGGAAGGCATTTCAGACAAGCCCTCCAGGCCCTGCTGGCCAAATTGCTTGTAACGTGACAGGTGATGGTGGATGTCAGCTGGGAAAGAAATGACTTACTATAAACTCCAAGCATCTCTCACTTCACTCTCAGGAAATGTAACTTGTATCTTATTTCTCCTCCTGGAAGGTATTCAGCAAGTCAGAGGCCCCATTGATACGTGTAAATACGGAAGTTCTTTATAAACCCTGCCTCACACTTATTTAGAATAGAAGAATTAACTTGGAAGCCAGTTCTTGATATTTAAAAATAGATTTTTCTCATTTAGCCATTTCATTTTAAAAGCAAAAATAAATAAATAAAGGTTAGGCTAGCTAAATATGATCTGGAAAACTCAGTTTGGCTCTACCAACATAACACTTTCAAAAAAAGGGCTTTGCTTCAAGGCTTATGCTGTGAGCTAGTTGAAGAATTACTTCTGGAACCATTATAATTAGTAGGTAAACTTTTTTAAACAATGTACTTTCTAAATGTGTATCACACTCAATTTTTGGAATACTGTTTACAAAATAAAATTTTTCTAGAATAATTATGTCCTCTTTTCCATTTATGAGCACTGAAATTGTCAAAGTTTGTAATCTTTAAAAAATTTTTTTTACACATTTCACTCATTGAAACACATTCCTTACTATTTAGCTAGAACAAAAAAAATTACTTAGAAGAACAAAAAAATATTTAAAAGAACAAAAAAATATTTAAAAGAACAAAAAAAGAGAAACTGATGGTCATGGGTTTTTCCTTATTATTATTCTTTAGTTTCGTTTTATCCTTTTTTTTCCCCTATACATGAGACAGACGTGTTACTTGCCACATTACAACCTGTGGTTCTTTTAGAAATAGGGAACAAATGCACCAAATTGAACTTGCTGTATAATGAACTTACCAATTATTTAATATACTAAGAAATAAAGAAATTTATGATCTTCAAATGGTCTTTATTTTTCTTGACAGCAAACCACTAAGGCCTAGTTATGGAGAATAAATGAGATCTACTCCTTGATTTCAACTCTCCATAAAACAACTTTTGAATAAATACTTGCATGTACTTTAAAAGAGTGAATGATTTTTTTTAACTTTTATGATTTCCCCTGTCTGTGCCATGCTTGCAGTACTCCCCATCTGGAAGGCGGTGAGAGAAAGCACTTCATCCCCTAAGGCAGCCCTTATTGGTTGCTCATTAATTGGGACAGCCAGGAAGACCCATTATTTGTTCACTTGACATTGTTCTGTCCCCGAGAGACCAGATACCTCACCTTCATTAAGTTAACTTTGTGTAGAGCTGCGTTAGGCATTGGTGTTACACCTGGGGATGAGTGGACTGGAAGCTACACTGGTCCCTACACCAGGAAGATATTAATGTAGGATCAGTGCTAAGGGTTCTCCTTTCCATAATCATTTGAAGTAGTCACATTTGTGATCATGATTTCCACATTTTAAGGAGTTACCTGTTTTTTCAGTTAGGTTACCATTCTATTGATGTTCTTCCTGATATATTGCTTCTCACCAGGAGGATAAACCCAGAGGCAATTTTTATCAGAATATTTCAAACTTTTCTTCCCATTACATAGTTATTGGTATATTTACTGTTTTCATAATTCTCACTACTTCCTGAAAACTGCACTGCGTTTTTAAAAAATGCTTGGTGAAAAATCCTAATTTCTCTAAGAAATGATCTGTAAGGAATATATAGAAAATATTCCCAATTGTTCATCACCTCCTGTAGCATGCATATCTTTCCTAAAACCTAACAGAGGTATCCTGATTTTAAAGATATTACTATGTGGTTTGCGGTACTTCCTGATCTGTGCTCAAAATATCATTAGGGGAAGGAACTGTAATAATCTACCCCTCAGGGCTACTGGCCACCCAGGCTATGCATATGTCATGATGGGTACTTTGCTCAGAGCCCAGAATATGATTTATTGTTGTTGTTAATATTACAGTATGATTGTAAACATTTTAATTATTTATCCATTTCTTGAAATTGATATTTTATATTAATTTACCACCCCCTACCTCATCCAGCACTGAGAAGAAATTTGTTTTTCTCCCTTGTAGTCCCAAAAATTACTTTTAGGTCAGGTTAGTAACAATGAGGGAACTTTTATTCCTAACGTGGAGGATGCAAGCAACCTGATATACCAGAAAAAAATGACCTTGGAATTAAGAGTTCTGAGTTCAGGTCCCATCCTGACCTCTGTCTGGCAAAGTGATGGTAGAGCAGTTTTTTGACTACTGTGGCTTTAATTTCTCTATATGAAGTGAGGTAGCCAATCTAAATTCACTATTAAGGGTCCTTTCAGCTTTAGGAGTGTAGAAATACAGGAAACTATTGCATGTGGTGTCATAATTGAAACATTTCCAAAGACTGGAAGACTCCTGCTAAAGCATGCTTTCAGTGAAATCTTCCTGGGGCAGGTATTCCACGTTGCTAAAGCCTACAGAAATTTTCACTTCTTTTTGAAAGTAAGATGCTGATTGTGCTTGTTCCCGGACTTGTTTTGTGCCTCAGCTTCTTGATTAAATCGCTATAGAATCACATAGGATTTGGTTTTCCCTTCTGTTGTTTTCCCACTGAACGTGATATAGCACAGTCTCATGAAGCCTTAACTTTAAGGCATTATGCAGGCTAATATATTTTATACTGAATACAAATGTTTGTTACCTACTCTGATTGCCCATAGACATCATTATGGATTACCCATGCATGGAACACATTTTTGTGAGTACTTCTTATATGCCAGGTATTAGTCTAGATGTTTGATTTAGAGCAACAAGTCTGGCAGAATCCCTGTTCTCATGGAAATCACATTCTAGTTGCTGGAGACAGGCAATACAGCATAAACCAGTACCTTCAAAAAAAAATGTTGGGTAGTTTTGAGCCTGTGAAGAAAATAAAACAAGGTGTTAGGTAGTGACTGAGGTAAGGACAACTATAGACCTTTCAAAGGAAGTGACATTAGAGCTGAGACCTGAGTAGTGAGGAGAAGCCATCTAAGTGAAGACTTCTGGGAACTGCTGTCCCAGAAGAGGAAACAGGAAGTATAAAGACCTAAGACCTCAGTGAGCTGGTGTGTTCAAGGAACCAAATTCAGGTCATTGTAACTGAAGCATGGGCGCTGCACCGAGACTGAAATAGGAGATGATGTGTCAGAGGAAGGCAGGAGTCAGAGCACATTAGGCTTTATGAGCCACGATCAAGGATGAGCATTTTATTATAGGACCAATGGGACACTGTAGGAAGGTTATAAGTAAGGGAGGGACCTTGCCCACTGTACATTTTAAAAGCTCATTCTTGCTGCTGTGTGCAGGCTAGACTTTAAGGGAGGGAAAACAATCAAGACACTGTAACAGGAGTACCAGGAATGGTGGCACCTTGGATTAGGGAGTGATAGTAGAGCTGAAGAGAAGTGGGCAGAATCAGGATCTACGCTGCTGGGCAAACAATAAGACTTGCCAGTGGATTGTATGGTATGGGGAATAATAACAGAAAGGCAAAAATCAAGAATGACATTTGGGTATTTGGTTGGAGCATTTAGGTGAATGCCCATATCTTTTATTAAGATGTGGAATCCTTGTAAAGGGACGTGTCTGGTAGGAAACAATAAGTTCAATTTCAGTTACTTAGAGATACCTTTAATATCCAAGTAGAGATGCCAAGCAGGGACTTAGATATGTGGGTCCACAGCACAGGTGAGGAAGATGGTCACTGAGGTTTATCTTGGTTACATCTCCCCATTGGCATCACCTCCTTTTGGTGGGAACTGTCCTCCCATGTTTCCAGTGGCTTAAGGTGACACTTTTGCTACCCAGAGCTCCCAACAGTGGCATCTCATCTTGGTCTGGCTAACTCAGGGTAGTTCCTGTTCTGGATTTATTCCTTTCTCCCTGTACATTCCCCACTTAAACTTTCTTCCTTTGTGACAATCCATGTAGCTCCCAGTTCTATGCTTTCTAAGGTGAGAATTAATTAGACAATTTGTTAGTAACATGCGACTGGTTTCTAGGGACTATTTTAATGGTAACACAGCTCTTATTTTATAAACACAAGGATTTTCCAGAGAGGGAGAAAGCTCTAATAGCAGAGAATTAGATGTTTTGGCTTGTCAGTGAAAGTACTTTGTAGTTAGGGAAAATGTTGGTATCTCTAAGTTCATAATCACATATACAAAAGATAGTGGATGCTGAATCCTATTTATTAACAATTATAGATACACAGAGTGTATGCTTCCTCCATCTCATGCCAAGATCTTTCTTGTATTGGGTTGGCCAAAAAGTCCATTGTGTTTTTTTCCGTATGATGGCTCTAGTAGTGCTTATTTGTCTTTAATCTCATCCAAAACAATTTTGTTAGACTGTATTGTGGCAGCTGTCATATAAGCATACATTTTTAAAAATTTATAAAAATTGGTGAATTTTTGTGCAGCTATTTTAATATTGAAGAAAAGAAGATAAACACCATTTTCAGCATATTATGCTTTGTTATTTCAAGAAGGGTAAAAATGCAGTTGAAATGCAAGAACAGATTTGTGCGGTGTATGGAGAAGGTGCTGTGACTGATTGAACATCTCAAAAGTGGTTTGTGAAGTTTCTTGGTACCATTGACATTTTGGCCAAATAATTCTTTCCTGTGGGGCTGTCTTAATGCTTTGGAAGATGTTTAGCAGCACCCCTGGCCTCCACCTCCTACAAGCCAATAGCAGGAGATACCCAACATATTCAAAATATCCAAATCAATCAAGTTATTGGTGAAAATGAAAAGTATGTCTTTTATGGAAAAAATGTAATGGACTGGGACTAATCCTCTCAGGGGTACTATAAAGAAGATTCCACAAGTGGCAAGTTTTTTTTGTTTTGTTTTTGTCACCTTTGGATAATTCGGAATGACTTTAGTTTGGCTCTCTATGAGTTTATTTAGTCCCATTTAAAAAATTGATTTTAGATTAAAGATTTTATTAATTTGATATACATCTGCTCTCACATGTCCATTAATACTTAGGTGACTTTGATTAATGTTAAGAAAAATAGACAAAAGGGAAAAAAAACTACATGAACTTTGAGCTCCTCAAACATAGATTAACATTAATTTACATGTATGAATTTACCATTTACAGTGTATAAAATACAGGGAAAATATTCCATTGAGAATTTCTACCCAAATATATATATATATATGAATGAGTTTGGCAAGTAGAGATCAACAATATTTTTGTTAATGGGAGTATCACTGAATAAGCAATGGATAGAATTTCTTATAGGAAATTACACTCCATTCAAAAATATTCAAGCATGGATATCTTAGACATAGCAAGCTGTCATTATATCTCTCTGGTAACAGACCAGTAATCCAGTATGGCCTCTTTTATAATAGAAACTTTGGCAAGACCCAGAGAAACTTTCTGTGTCACATTAAGTGTTTGTGCTTGTGTGGTACAAACAAGAAACACAGTCTGTAAGAGCAGATATATTTTGCAACATATTAGTTTTAAAATACAGAAATTTTTCTTCAAAAATTACAGTCTTGGCAAGCAAAATCATTTTTGGTCTTGAAAGCAGATTATGAATTTCTAAAAGGGAAATATAGTAACTATAAAATTTTCATCCATTATACATTTAGGGTAAGAAAATTAATTTTTCTTTAAACATTACTGAATTTATTTCAATGTAATATTTTAATACTATGTTATATATTAACATCATTAATATTCATGTGTTGCTTTATTTTTTTGTCACAGAAAAAAGCTTTCAGGTGATATATTTTCAATGTTTAAATGAGATTTTAAATTATTGAAAAATAACTATTTAGTTTTATTTACATAATACTGAAGAATCACATCAAAACTAACTATGTTGTCAGGGGTTTTATTTGCTGGATCAGTGTTTCATTTAACATGGTTACAAAGTGCCCTGTTGGTGCTGCACTTAGGTTTTCTGGTTGATGCAAAGACAGATTTAAGGCTGTTCTTGTCTTCCAAGAATTTTCAATCTCGTGATGAGATGTGACAGGTGCCTTTACACACACACATACACAAGTATATATATTCACATACACACATGTATATATATTTACACATACACATGTATATATATTTACACACATACACATATTTATACATATATTTACACACACACCCACATATATATTTATGTACTTATATACATGGGTGTGTGTGTAATATACACTTATATACATGGGTGTGTGTGTAAAGAGTGCCTTTTGGTCTCCTCTCATAAAGGAACTAATCCCATCATGAGAACCACACCCTTGTGACCTCATGCAAACGTAATTATTTCCCACAGGCCTCACCCCCAATATATATTGGAGGTTGGGCTTCAACATAAGAATTTGGGGGAGACACAGGTCAGTCTACTAGAACTAATATCAGACAAAATAGACTTCAAGAAAAGGTTTTTAGAAGAGACAAGGAAAGCCATTTTGATAATGATGAGAGTGTCAATCCACAAAGACAGTATGACAGTCATAAACTTTTATGCACCCAACAGCAAAGCTCCAAAATTTATGAAGCAAAAACTGACAGAATTTAAGGGAGAAATAGATAATTCAGCAATGATAGTTGGAGACGTCAATACTCCATTTTCAAAATTGAAAGAACATTAGGTAGAAACTCAATGAGGAAATAGATGACTTGAACATATATGTAAACATATGTAAACCAATTATATCTAAGAGACTATAGAACATTTCACTCAACAACATCAGAATACACATTGTCCTTAAGTGTACATAAACATTCTCCAGGATGGGACATGTGTGAAGTCATAAAGCAAGTCTCAATAAATTTAAGAGGACCGCAACAATATTGCTGTTAATAGGGTTTTAACACTAGGTTTTCCATTCACACCTTGAATTCTAATTTTGGCCTTGAACTATATTTCCCTACTCTCTTCAAATTTATATCGCTTCCTTATAATTTCTGTGGATGATTTCCCTCTCCCAACCAGTTTTAAGGAACAGGGTAAGAACCTTCCTTTCTCCATCTTTGTAAGCCTCACAGTGCTCTACACATGGTGGGCATTGAGCACACATTTTTATAGCTCCCATCTTACCAACTACCAGTCATTTGTTTTTGTTTGGTTTACACAATGTTGGTCTGGACAGTGTTTGTGAAAAATATGAATTAATTTCCAAAATTAAAACTCAACTTTTAGACAAAACTGTGGGTATTTGGCATGTCTTGCAAAATGGCATGATCTGGCAAAACGTGACCAAAATCCCACATGGTCACAGCTGGCTGGAGCTAAATAGCAGTTGGTCCCTGTAGATGGACTGGGCTCTCAGTTTGTCTCAGTCTGCACGTGTGTTCTCTGCATGAGGACCAGTGTCAGTTACTGTTATTAACTCAGTTGCCATATTTGTTTTTCCTATAGAAGATTTAAGAGGAAAGTGAGAATTTCTTGTATGCACATTTCTACACAAGATGGAAAACTAAAGCTAGACTGAGAGGACCATGTTTTTTGTTGTTTCAGTGGGTTATGTTGTTTATACCTGAATTCAGTTCATCAATTGATTCCTTTACTATTTATTGAGTACCTACCTCGGGTAGCCAGTGTTCTATACGCTGGGAACAAAGTCACCTAAGTATTAATGGACATGTGAGAGCAGATGTATATCAAAGTAACAAAATGTTTAATCTGAAAATCAGTTTTTAAACGGGACTAAATAAACACATAGAGAACCAAACTGGTCATTCCAAATTATCCAAAGGCACCAAAACAAAACAGAACAAAAAGGTACCACTTGTGGAATCATCTTTACAGTACCCCTGAGAGGGCTAGTCCTAGTCTGTTGTATTTTTTTCTGTAAAAGACACACTTTTCATTTTCACCAATAACTTTATTGATTGGATATTTTGAGTATGTCAGGTATCTCCTGCTATTGCCTTCTAGCTCTGCAGAAGCTCGTGAGTGAGGATGTGTGGGGTGGGGGTGGCGGTGTAGTAAAAATGAGGTCCCCAGGTTTGTTCTCTTCTCTTTCCTTATCCAAGTAGACAAAAGGTGAAAGGATTATTCTTGAGAGAAATCGAGCCAGTGAGATTCCAGGCTGGGACTAACAAGGACAGCAAGTGCAGAAAAGAGGCATGGTGCCAGAAACAGAGGGATGAATTAAAATTCTATACTGAACTGTGAGATACCCCTGCCCCCCCCACACACCCTGCTTCCCAAATGTCTTCAGCAGGTGAATCCTCTTTACCTGTGGGGAAGAGGTAAATAGAAGGATTCTATTCTATTCTAAAGCAGGAAATACCAGGACTCTATGGAGAAATAATCTTCCTACATTAACATTTGAGGGATTTCAATGAAATCCACCAGTTGATCATACTTTCCAGTGAAGCTGGTTCATTGATACTCTGTGCCAGCTTGCATAAACTTTGCAAAGCTTCACTCTCATTCTTAAATATATGTGAACTACAATGAACCATGAAGAGAGAGGCCAAACTATTAAAACTAATAGGCAAAACTAACCTGCATGAAATGGAGACATTCAAGGATGTCTCCAGAGGAAAAGCAAAACAAATGGGACTACAAATGGCCCTGTCAGTCTAGCTTTACTTTTTTTTTTATCTTGGATAGGCATATGCATATAAGAAATGTTCACTTCCTCTTAAGTCTTCTGTAGGAAAAACAAAAAAGTTTTTGAACAGCAAAGGAAACCATAAACAAAATGAAAAAACAACCCACTGAATGGGAGAATGTATTCGCTGATACATGTGAAAAGGGGTTAATATCCAAAATTTATAAAGAACTTATAAAACTCAACACCAAAGAAACAAAAAATCCAATTAAAATATAGGTAAAGGACCTGAATAGACACTTCTCCAAAGAGGGCTTACAGGGCTAGTAGACATATAAAAAGATCCTCAATGTCACTAGTCATCAGATAAATGCAAATTAAAACCAGAATGAGATACCACCTTACACCTACCAGAATAGTTGTCATCAATAAATCAACAAACAAGTACTGGTGAGGATGAGGAGAAAGGAGAACCCTTGTGCACTGATGGTGGGAATGCAGACTGGTACAGGCACTGTGGAAAACAGTATGGAGTTACCTCAAAAAATTAATAATGGAACTGCCCGTGACCCAGTGATTCCACTTCTGGGAATTTATCCAAAGATGCTCTAAACATTAATTCAAAGGAATATGTGCCCCCTACATTCATTGGAGTGTTATTTGCAATAGGCAGAATTTGGAAGCAGCCCAAGTGCCCATTAGTAGATGAGTGGATAAAACAACTATGGGACATTTATACAATGGAATACTACTTGGTCATAACAAAAGAAGAAAATTTTACCCTTTGCAATAGCATGGATGGACCTGGTGAGCATTATGCTAAATAAAATAAGCTAGTCACAGAAAGACAAATACCATATGATTTCACTCATATGTGGAATCTAATGAACAAACTGAACTAACAGGCAAAATAAAGACAGACTCCTAGAGGGCAGGATGACAGTTCTGGAGGTAGGGAGTGGAGGGATTGAGCAAAAAAGAAAAACAAAAGAAAAAAATCTCATAGACATGGACAACAGTGTGTGGTTGCAGTGGAAGAAAGGTGGGTGGAGGTGGAAGAGCATAAAGGGAAATAAATGGTGATGGAAAAAATAAAATAAAATAAGCAATAGATGATATAAAGAAAGAGAGAAAGAAAAGCCCACCAAATTGATAATGTCAGAGATTTAAAATATATTTATTCAGTATAGTTCAAAAAAAGAACAAAAGAGAATTTTGGAAATAAAAATATAACAAAATTGATGATGAATTGAGAAATATCCAAGAAAGTAGACTGAATAAGAAGATGAAAAAATACAAGAGAAAGAGTAAGGAAACTAGGTCGTAAATATAGAAGTTAAATAATTGTCTAAAAGAGGAGCTCCTGAAAGAGGGGATAAGAGAAAATGATATGGAGAAAATAATTTTAAAATCGTACACATTTTTTTTTAGTAATGCACAGCCCATATTGAAAGATGTACTCAATACAATGACTGGAAAAAAAGCCCAGGAAATTTTAGAACACTTTAGATAAAGATTTTAACCTCAAAGGATAAAGGTAGGCTCAAAGGAGGCAGGAAATCGGAAGCAAGGTGGAGACTCGTTCTTACTGGAGGTAGTGGTGGTTGGCGGATCAGCTGTATGGGTTGAGGTTTCCTTTTTAAAAGGAGTTTTGATGAAACTCACTTATTAAAGGTTTCCACTTGGAATTTTATGCTTGACGTTACCTCTCATCTATGTTTCGTTCCACCTTTCAAATTCATAGGTGGCCCCAACGGCAAATGGCCGGCACCAAAGCCTGGTTGTGTTATTTGCTTTTTAATGAACAACATTACTTAAACAAGCACAGTAATGTCATTATAAAATTTAGTGTGGTGACTTTTCAGAAAAAATAAACTTTAGAAGCTTGCTTTTATTTTGATGCGATGGAAAACAAATGGTTTGCTATCAATTTCTCACTTAATAGGGGGTACACTGTAATAATGTAGACGCAATAATGTTGGTTGTCTCTCTTTTTAATGTGCCCTCACAGAAGAAGAATAAAAACTAGAGCATACATACACACGTAGGAATTAATACCTTTATAAACCTGTACTGCTTGCCACACTGCAGAGAGTTACGCTAGTCTCCTCTGCTGGAACCCTTGCTGAGTAAGGCCATGTCATAACACAGTACTATAGCCTACTTGCTTGCTTTTCTATACCCCAGGCTTTAACCACATTATACCAGAAGATGTAAAAAAGAGGAAAGCACAAAAATTAAAATTACATAGGCAATGTAGGCATGATGCTTCCATACATCTGCTAGGAGATTACTATAAAAATGCATAATGAATCATACATTTATGGCAAAAAAGACTGAGATACTGTGTTACATAAAACTTTATGACTAGATTTTCTTTCCTTGCCTTCTTCAGTTTTCCCACAACACCTGTGTTTTTCTCCCACAGTAAGATATTTCCCAAAGGCCTTCCTGAGGAGTACGCCATAGCAGCCATGTTTCGGGTACGAAGAAACACCAAAAAGGAGCGCTGGTTTCTCTGGCAGGTTTTAAACCAGCAGAATATGCCGCAGGTGAGGAACCATAGCATTGTGTTTAGACCAGGTGAATCTCGGAACTGTGTGTACACATTTGGGAGCACTCAAACAGTCTGTCTTTTAGAGGAATCGTCAACAGGGAAATTCAAGTATTCTTATAGTTAGGATAATCTTGCTGAAATCTGTAATAGGGAAGTCTGATAGGTGAGATAATATTAGTTTTCTTTTTTTACTTCTTCATTCCTGTTTTGTGTAAAGTCACTCAAACTGCTCTTCCTTCACAACTGCTTCACTAAGTCCACTTCACTGATACATTTTTTATCTGCAATTATTTCTGATATTATGTATTTTTTAAAAGCTGTTCATTGTTGTCACCTGAAATTCCTTAGTGAGCTAACAGATGAGATATTGATTTTGATCCCCTAAATAAAGATTTATTGAACACATACTATACTCTAGTTAGTGACAAAGAGATTTAAAAAGCATAATTCCTATTCTCAGGAGCACAGGGTCTGAGGGGATGTCATCTAGGGAGATAACATACTAGAGCACAGTCACAATGTGTGACAAGTGCAGTGGTAAGCTCGGAGCTGGGCGGGGAGTGGGAGGATGGGGAGAGCAAAGATCTAGGAATATTTGTCAAAGAGATGGCATTTGGGCAGAAAGGAGGGAGGGAGGGTACTCCGCTGAGGGGAGATGAGCCTTACTTATTGGCACCAACCATTTGTGAGTACTTCTGTATACATTCATTGGAATGTTTTTCATTTCACTGATCTTTCAATATGTTAATACAATCACAATTTTAGGGTGGAAAGATAAATCAAACTGAAAGAGTGAGTCCTCTATGAAAATGCATTTTCTCTGCAGCTTGCAAATCACCTAAAGTTAAAGAAGTTGATCTTAATTTCCAAGCTAAGAGAAGTGATCATATACTTCTTCTTACAAAATTAATAGCATTTAATTCTTTAATTACTCATACAGAAATATACACACAGACACATGCATGCACACATATATTCTTAGATGTTCTGTCTAGAGAGGAGTATCTTCCATTAACCAGAATACCACATACTTAAATCATTTTGTAGCTGGATATTTGCTGTTCTTTGTTAACCAATCTGGAGGACACAGGGGCCATCTAAAACATTTTACTAAGTACTTCAGTTGTACTAACATGCATGCTGAGTTTTGATTTGTGTGCTTTAGTAATTTCAAACACTGATTTTAGAATACTTAAAGCTAATTTGCATTTTTCAGGTTTCTATAGTAGTTGATGGTGGAAAGAAGGTGGTGGAATTTATGTTCCGCGCTGCTCAGGGAGAAGTGATGAACTACATTTTTAAAAACCGAGAACTTCGTTCTTTGTTTGATCGTCAGTGGCATAAACTTGGCATTGTTATACAACCTCGGGGCATTTCCCTATATATGGATTGCCACTTAATTGCAAGCCGGCACACTGATGAAAAGGATGCTGTGGACTGGCAAGGAAGGACTGTCATCACTGCCCGAGCTTCAGACGGCAAGCCTGTGGACGTGAGTTGCGATGTTGGTTGGGAAAAAGAACTAGTCAAATTTCTAAGTTAAAACAAAATGTCTTATTTGGAACTTCTACCTTTAATGACTATGTAGTATATAGCCTTCTCAACACATTTTCCATCAGGCATGCAAAGGTTAGCTATGTATTTCCACTTGTATTTTCACATATTTTATCATCTATGTATTTTTACCCCTTTTTTCCAGTCTGTGAATTTAAAAGAATTAGGCCATACCTTTAAAAATAAAGTTATTAAAATTAAACTATAGTAAAAGAGAAAATAAAGTACAAAAAATAAGCTTGATATCAAGGCACTGGAAAAAGATGAAACTGAATGGTTCCAGATGTTTTTATTCAAGAACAATAGGCTATTTATTCAGCCTCAGAATAGCAACTGCTTTGTACTGCAGACCCTTTTTCATGTGCTTATAATGCTTTTTCAGGGTCCTAATGGACTAAAACATCCACTAATTGTATCAGTAGGTCATTTGCATGAGAACAATTGGTTAATAAAACCTTTTCAGATAATAAGGTCCTTTAAAAATTAATTTGACATTCAGATGACAAAGATTTATAATTGATTTCCTTAGAGAAGAAGGTCCATAATCTTAAAAATTGAAATATATCTAACATTGATCATTGCACATTTTCTTGAGGACAGAGTCATAGGAAATCATAGAATCATATACAAATAATCTGAATGCAGGTCACCAGTAGGAACTGGTATTGCCCTTAAGCCAAGCACTTAACAGTTTACTTTTTACTTCAGAAGTATAATTCTATGCAGATATATATTTGGCCAGCTAATTTACACACACACACATTTTTCAATAAAATATTGTTTTTAAACTGTCTTCTCCTAGACACAGTGAGCAAATCAGTGAGAATGCCATAACTCAGGCTCGGTGATGATCAGAAAAATAGGCCAGAGCAGAAGCCAGTCCTGGAGACAGGACATCATGGCATCATGGAGCGTGAGCTACCTTGGGGATCAGACAGATGTGGTTGTAAATCCTACCTCATCTACTATGATCTGCTAATTTACTTGTTAGCTTGTAACATATCTGAGTCTCAGTATCCTCCACTATAAAAGTGTTGATGAATTACTTGTTATCATAATGAGTATGTGTTGTAGTGCCTGGTATGTAGTCAGTGCTCCATAAATTCATTTCTTTATTCAGGGCCAGACATGTCATTCAACCCTAGCACAAGATGGTGGGAAAGGAAAACATACCTTTTATTCCTGCTGTTGTTGAAGACGAATGAAGGATTAAAGTCCATGTCAATAAATGGTGGCTGCCGATAAAAACAGTATCAGTTGTACTAACGGTTCTAGACGCAGCTTTCAGAAAGGTCTCTCCAAAGGCAAGGGAGGAAGTAGAGACCAGCAGCTAGAGCAACAGAGATTTGACTCTCAGCCATAGGTGAAGTATAGGTAGGTTGAAAGTCAGCTTCAGGGAATTCTACCAATAGCATTAGGAAATGGCAGTAGTACTAGTAGTGCCGGCATGTAGTAGAATTTGGGGCTGGAATCCGTCCTTATGGGACTAGTAAGAGCAACGTGGGCTCTGGTTCCAGAGAAACAAGAAGAATCTAAGTGTACACTGAAATAAGTTAATAATCTTTGGGGAGAAACAGCAATGAGAGAGGAACAAGTTATTGCAAGAGTGGAGTCCAGGCTCAGAGCTCACCCTCTTAAGGTTGAATGTCTGTCCTCTGTTTTAAATTCTCACCCAAGGAAAGAATTAAACTAGAACCTGAGGCTGAAGAATATCAGGTGTATCCTTATAAAAACACAATGTAAACATTATAGTGTTATAGTAGTTTCATAGTTTAATATGGAATTAGTTCATTTGAGAATAAAATTAAAGGTGTAGCAGCGATGCAGCTTTTTTAGCAAATAGGCACTGTTTAAATAAAATTAAATAAAATTAAAAGCATATCAGTGATGCAGATTTTTTAAGCAAATAAGCACTGTTTAAATAAACAAATAAAATACATCATTGTATTTTTAGTTTTTAAAGATTCTTGGTCCTACAAAAACTTTAAGTGGACTAATTTTTTATCATCTCCTCACAAGTTCTGTGATTCATAAGATCTTTTGTAATATGAAAATGTTTTATTTATTCAGAACGTTATTTAAAAAATTCTAATGATTGGCTTTTATTTTAGATATACTCCCTGCATGCTTCTATGAGAAAGAAATAGGTGACAAAACTGATAGAAAGTTTTTTTTTTAACAAACAAAATCTGTGTGGCGGGGGTCAGTGAAAGACTTAGCCCTAAACATTCTCATTCTTAAACACTGTGTCAATGAAGGACTAAAGTAATTAATGAACCACAACAGCATAATCAAACTAGACTGATTGTAGTTTCAGTGTCATGGGTACTTGATTAGGTTCTAATCTGTCAAAAATCGATCATCCATCATCAGTTAAGTAAAATAATTCATTTGAAGGGCTTAGCACAGTGGATGGTACATAATAGAATTTCAATATTTATTGACTATTTTGTTAATGATGATGATAAATAAGTTTTAGGTAAGAAGAAAATTAATTGTTATCTTCCTCCTTCATTGGACATAATGGGTATGATACTGCCTGGTATTTTATAGACTGTGTAAGACAGTGTGTTTAAAGTTTATAAATAAAAATTAATTTCAATAACC
Source organism: Desmodus rotundus (assembly GCF_022682495.2). Lineage (NCBI taxonomy): Eukaryota > Metazoa > Chordata > Mammalia > Chiroptera > Phyllostomidae > Desmodus > Desmodus rotundus. Next base: position 29,154,997 of record NC_071397.1, read on the forward strand.
TTGCAAAAAGTTATAGAAAAGAAATTAAGTTTATTTCATCTCAGAATTCTGAATTGGCAGCAAATCTTAGGCAGTTCATGAATTCACAAGATGTCCGAAGTTCTTAATGCTTTCTATGAGCCGAATTGATATTATTCATCTCAATGTAGGATAATTAGGCCTTTTTTTCCTCTTTTTTTTTTTTTTTGCTGTTGGAGTAGGAATTTAAAACTAACTGCAGATATCAACGTCCTATTATCACAGGATTAATTGTTATGATATTATATTGAGACATTCTGTAGAAAGTACTTATGGACCTGAAAATAACGCAGAATCTAGCTCTGTTATTTTGGGAGACAGAGAAAGGGGTGGAGAGAGAAAGAGAGAGAAGAGTAAGGCAGGGAGGAGGAAGAGTGGAGGGATGAGGTTGTTCCTGACCTATTTTGTGTGTCTAATCATCATATGATTAATTATTAATTAAATTTTTAAATTTTCAATCACAAAGTAATTTAAAATAGCTTATTTAAGCATCTAGCATATTGAAATTTTATTAATAGTCTATACTATTTACTTGCTCTTATGTAATTATTTGATCTTATATTTAAAAGCATGATTGTATTTTCCTCAAACTACTTTAATTTCATGTCCAAATGCCAAAAAAACCATGAATCTGCTGAGCAAATAGAAGAAATCAATTATTTTTGTAAAGATTGCTAGTCCTGCTCAAGACTATGCCAATATAATATAAAATCCATAGGTTTTAGACAGAATCCATGAAAAAAAGATAAAAACTAAATACCTTTTTTTTTTCTTATTGGGAAGTTACCATCTTTTCCATTTCTCAAGTAAGTCTGGAACTATAAATAAAGCCTTTTCCATTGTGTGCTCGGACCTTTGCCCTTACTTTTTTCCCCAGGATTTTTTACTTTGATATAGTTCTCATTTTGTGGGTATATACTTTATTGTGGTGAATAGCAATACCTCTATTTAATTAAATACTTCTTTTATTGTTTAAAACAATTAGCCAAGATGTGGAATTGCTTTCATTCTTTGATTTCCATTTTATATAGATTCATCTCGATAACCTGAATCTATTTTTCAAATGGTACCTAAAATCATGATACTAAATTAATAAAAATATTAAAAATACCTACCAGTAATTTATTTATTTTAGCTTCTTTTTTTCTTACCAGGTGAATCACTATAGTTCTTAAGTGCCTAAATGTGATTTTCTAAAAAAACTAATGATATATCTTATTACTAATTTTTTAATAGATTGAACTTCACCAACTTAAAATCTACTGTAACTCAAACTTCATAGCTAAAGAATCTTGTTGCGAAATATCAGATACTAAGGTAAGTTCATTTTCATGGTATGTGAAGAATGTAGAATGCCAGTTGTCTAGTCTGTAGATTCCCAGTGTAGCGCAGCGCTGAATATCTTCTGGTGAAGACAGGTGAATATTTTTTTCCAAGTAAGAGACCTGTCTGAGAGCATTCCATAGTTCCTGTTAACAATTTTAATCCCAGTGTTTCATCCTGAATTTTGGAAATGATATATCCTTACTTTGGATTCACCGTAAGTAAGAGAATTTATGCCTTTCTCTCTAAACTATGCTGTAGTAGTAGCATCATCATTCCCCAGTTACAGGGGTTTTAAGTTTGTGATCATACCTTGTTCTCATTCATCTCCCTCTGCTAGCAAATCTCCCATCCTGGGTAGTTTACCTTTGTGATAGATTTTTCACCTGCATCTTCCTTACTGCCATGGTCCACCTCTGCCTCACTCCTAGACTGCTGCATCAGTGTCTCAAGTGCCTTCTCTGTCTCTAGCCTTTTTGCTTTCCAGCATAACCACGATAAGACTCTGAATCACTGCTCTGTATATTCATTTACTTTTTTCCAACTAAACATTTATTATTGAAAAAATTGATCTTCTAGACATTGAGTTAAGGAACAAGGCTAACAGACATGAATGAGGCACGTTCCTTGCCCTCTATTCTCAAAGCCTCTGGTCATTCACTGTTAGCAACAAAATATAAATTCAGTTTTTTAGCCTCTCATTTTTAACATTCCCAACCTAATTGTACAACTATTACTTTCTTGTACCAATCTTCCATTCCAAAGAAATTCTGAATTCAATAATTTCTATATCTCTCAATGTGCCATCTTGCATTATTAATATAATTGTAATTTATTTTACTGCATTTTAAACTCATTGAAGGGAGTTATACTTTTATACTGTTTTTTAAAAAATTACTAGTGCTTTGTTTTTAGGAGATATTCAAAACATTGTTTCATGCCTTGTTGACTTATAACTACTGAAGGAGAGGGATGGGACAAAGAAGTGAGAGGGTCAAATTCTAAGAAGTGTTACAGAAAGAAGGTGTGAAAAGTAAATGGTGAAAATGTTTTTCTTTGTATCTCAAAACCTTCAGAAGTTCTAAACTTATTATAAAAATTATGTGAAAATTTTTATCAATAGCTTAGTAATGCTAGAGGTTAAAGTGCTTTAACCTCCATTGCTCACTATAGGTAGTAAAATAATAGTGGGACCAGCTGACTCAAAGCATAGCTAAGTCCTTCAAACTTCTTTGTTTTGCTTGTGTAGCCTGGTTTTATGAAGCCGATCTCCAAGCCAGTTTATGGCTCTTATTCCAAGTAAAATGAAAGCCAGCCAACTGTCTTTCTATAAATATCTAAAAAGATAATTTAGAATGCCAATCTACAGACTTGAAATACCTAGCCTTCCTGGAGTCACACATTTAAATCTTGAAAATGATTATTCTCCAAAAGTTATTTTTTTCAATAATCATGCTTTTGTGATGTAGGAGCTCTTAAAATAGTAATTTTCTGTGATTGAAAATTAACATAATGATGTTATGATATATCTGACTAATATATTCTTGTCTAATAGATATCACTCTTTGTGATCACATAGTGGACATTTTCAACTCAAATTATGAGACAACTGTTTAGGGAAATATAGGTGATGGATTTGATAGAGTGGTTTGATTATTAAAAGCAGTGGCTTGACCTAACAAATAATGAAAAAAATTAATCACGTTTTAAAGACTATTTAAGAGTTAGTTTTAAAGAGTAGAAAAGAAGGCAGGAATTCATCTCTAACTATGGAAACAATAACAAAAGACTTATTTTTCTGCTAGTAATTATTTGGAGGGACATCACCATTCTGTTAATGATTAACAGAAAATAGAACAGGTTGCATTTTACAAATGTGAATGTATAGTTTGGAAGATTAATAATTATAAGAAGTCAGTTAAGTGCATCTGCTATAATTCTGACATTAACTGCTGATCTGGGTCTTTTTTTTTTTTGATGTGCTAAATTCAGGAAATTTTAATGTGCTTGCTTAAAAATCTAATTTTGTCCTGGAATTTCAAATCAGACTTTTTTATTTTTAATATTTTATAGCATATTTCAAAGGTGAAATTGATTCAAGATAATCTATAAACATACTTCTTTGGTTCTATTGATTTGATTTTCTGCTTCTGAAGCAGTCAAGTTTCATAAACTATAGACATAGAATGAAGAACAAATATGAACAGAAGGAGGAAATCAGGAACATTTGCTGAAAATAAGTGAGAAATGTTATTAAAAATTTGAGGGCCAATTAATGAATATGTGTCAAATCAAAACCAGAAGTTTTACAAGGGAAGGAGTCCTTACTTGTACATTTTATATTTCTTTTAGGCACTTTTTGGAGAGTGTAGACAGTTTTATAATAACTTATAGTCGTTTAAGTTCCCAATTCAATACAGTTACCCAGAGCAACGTTGTGAGCTCTAACTGGATCTTGGTTACCTGACTGGGAACCTATGAGGCAGGAACTGGCTGGAAAATTGTATCAGATCATATGTGATAAATGGCCTCTTTGGGTGATAATTGTGTTTTGTTCTAATGTGATTTTTAGACTTGAGAACTTGGAAACTTATTAAGATAATTAAACAGCTAATCATTAAATCTGGAAAGAGTCAGTGTGATAGTACAAGTGGGGAGACAGAAAACTAGTCACAGTATTTCTGGGTGCTGCTTTTCTTAGTTTTTATTCTTACAAGCAATAAAGTACTGTCCAGTTTTCAAAATAATTTGGTTTTGTTTTAAAAGTTATACATGTTTATTATAGAAAACTTGGTTAATATAGCCAAATTCAAAAAAGAAACTAATATCAACCATGATCTTATCAGAATAAAAAAACATTGACAGTCTTTTAATTTTGTATCCTGACAATCTTTTTCCATACATATCTAGTTTGTAGTATACAAAACCATGTGTGAACTCCTTTCCCTAAATTGCAAATCCAGAGTTACAGACTGTGGGAGGAAGGAGTCTGGTAAATGATGTTGAGAGGAAAGGATGTGTTCATCCTCTTTAGACTCTCCATCTGGATTGATTTTTTGGGACAAAAAAGTTCATTGCTTTGTAACCAAATTTGTCTTTATGTTGTCTCATATGTACTGAACCCACTGGATAAGTATAAAATTCACCACTTGTTACTGTGGAGATAATTTTTATAACTTTAAAGGAAAGTGGACTGGATTAAGGTATACTTTAATTAAATATATAGCAGCTTACAGTGTAAAAGGAATTTATTTCCCACTTTTACATGCCTTTACAATCATCTGGTTGAGTACAACTGTGTTTTAAAAGTTCAAATTATATATTTTATTTTAAATTCTGTTCCCAAAACACATATACAGATGTTATTTGTATAAATTATTTTATTGTGACAATGCAATTATTGTAAACGTTCGTTTTTACTGTACTTGTGATAAAGTCACCAATAATAGCTTTAAAATGCCTCACCCAAACCAACATTTTAATGCATTTCTAGTGTGTTGTCAGTGTAATAAAACACATGGGAGGCTAGTGCTAGTGAAAAAGCAAAGGCATTATAAACTTTAACATACGTGTCAACTTTTGGTTAATTGGAAGGTAGTTCTAACAAGTAACCCCAGTCATTCCTGCCTTGGTGGGAGCCAGTGTCTGCAATGTCAGAGTGTTTGGAATCCGGCCCATTTCCTAAGGCCTGTTTTTGGATTTTAGTGCCCAGAGCATGATGGCATTGGAAGTACTGCATCACTGTCAATACCCGCTCATGCCAGTAAAGTGTCTGCGTATCTGCCAGCAAAGCAGGAACTTAAAGACCAGTGCCAGTGCATTCCAAACAAGGTATGCTAGTATTAATCTGCACCCATTGAAAAGCCACTCCACGCAGTGAGCCAGGCTCCTTGAATGCGGCCCTGGTGCACAGAAGGTGTCTTGTCCTTTAGTGCTGGTTGAATCAAATGCCTAAGCCACTCAGTCATGGGGGTGGATTAAAGGAAGGGGGTTGGGAATAGGATTTCCTAGTTTTTTATCTGGATAGTTCTGAGCCCATCTGACCTTCTTTTCAGTGTGTGAATTGGAATGAATAGGAAGGTGAAGGGAGGAACAACCTCTACAACAGACAGGCATTGAGCACTTACCATGTAACGAGAATATGCTCAATTGCGGGCATTCACAGTTGAAGGAAACCAGTGCCTGCTCTTCAACACTTATACAAAGCCACTGCATAGTATTTCTTTGTTATGTGGAGACTGTATTTATCCAGTATCCCCACTTATGGCTATCCCCTGTGCCATACGTTATATGGGTAATACCCAAAAGAATTTGTTTCACTTGCACCAGTGTGGCCCCTGGGTCAGGAAGGCTGGGTTCATGGACCTATACACTAACTGCTTTTGTGGATGTGAGTGGCAGTCATGAGGCCTGAGCTAAAAGTAGGCTGAGTGATCTCTGGATGGCTTTCCTCTATGCCCATAGCTGAGGAAAAGAAAGAGGAAAGGAAAACTTGTCCCAGCACCTAGAACAGGAAGTCCCCTAGTGCTGTGACTTAATGCAGGCCTTTAGGCTTACCACATCTGGTTACTGCTCCACTCCTGGCTAGAGGAGTGGGGGAAGGGGGTGGGTAAAGTTTAGAGGAATCTTATATACATTTTCTCCAGTGACTAATGCTGTATACTAAGCTCCACTGAAAGGCAAGTGCAATGTGCAGAGGTGCCTAGAGGAGCAGCACGTGTCCCAGTTCATGAAAGGTCTCATGGGGCAGACGATGGGGGAGAGTAGTAAGCCTCATGAACAAGGGAAGAAGGACATGCCAGTGGAGGGGCCAGCCTCAGCTCAGAGGGGAGCAAAGCTTTATCTTACTACTGTCAGCATAATATTTATAAACTACTTGTCTTTAGCTCCATATGACAGAATGTTTGATAACACAGGAATTCATTTTTGCTCAGGGAGAAGCAGGATTACCCGGAGCGCCAGGCTCACCTGGTCAGAAAGGGGATAAAGGAGAACCGGTAAGATACCACCTAACACTGTTGGGATGAAAGTGGATTTGTTAAAAAATGGCTTAAAAATGTGTCCATCTCATTTTTCTATGTCCCATAAAAATGCATATTTCTGTTAAAGGCAATCAAGGGCTGTATTTAAATGTTGACCGCTAATACCAGGAAGACTACACCAGCGTTCATTCAAGGACGCTTTTGAGTTACTATTAGAAAGCTGGACTAAGATTTTAAAAACTGGAAACCCAAATCTTCATACCTGTCAACAGTAAGCAAAGTTGTGAAGCAAGAAAGTTTAGTTCTTTTTTTGAAATACGTGAATTCTTGCTTCTCTTGTCTGCTGATGGGTCCCTACTGAAGAGTCCTTCTTAACTTAATAAATTTATACTGCCTTCGCCTATTTTTCTCACCTCTTCCAACCCCTAGTAACTACCAATCTGTTCTCTATATTTATAGCTCTTTTTCTTTAAATTTCACATGTAAGGGAGATCATATAGTATCATACATATTTGTCTTTTTGTGTAATCATTTCATACACATACACGGTTTCTTTATCCATTCATCTGTGAATGGACACTTGGGTTGTTTTTCCATCTTTGCTGGTTTAAAAAATGCAGCAATGAACATGAGGATGCACATATCTTTTTGAGGTAGTGTTTTTATTTTCTTTGGATAAATACCCAGAAGTGATACTGTTGGCTCATAAATAGTTCTATTTTTAATTTTATAAGGAACTTCCATACTGTTTTCATAGTGGCTGCACCAAATTACATTCCCACCGACAGCACAAGGGTTTCCTTTTCTCCACATCCTCGCCAACACTTGCTACTGCCTGTCTCTTTCATAACAGCCATTCTAACAGGTGTGAGGCATATATCATTGTGATTGTAATGATATTACAATCATTTTGTTGCTGGTTTCCATTGCTCTACAGAAGCTTTTCAGTTTAATATAGTTTAATAATGCATTAGGATTTTGATAGGGATTGTATTGAATCTGTAGATTACTTTGATTAGCATGGACATTTGAACAATATTGATTCTTTCAATCCATGAGCATTGATTATCTTTCCATTTATTTGTCTCTTCAATTTCTTTCACTAATGCCTTACAGTTTTCAATATATAGGTCTTTCACTTCCTTGGTTAAACTTATTCCTAGGTGTTTTATTCTTTTTGTGCAATTATAAATGGGGTTATTTTCTTTATTTCTCATTCTGGTAGTTTATTTTTAGTGTGTAGAAAAACAACAGATTTTGTGTATTGGTTTTGTATCCTGCCACTTTATTGAATTGGTTTATTAGTTTTAAAAGTTTTTGATGGAGTCTTTAGGGTTTTCTATATACAATATTCTGCTGTCTGCAAATAGTAACAATTTTACTTCTTCCTTTCCTATTTGGATACCTTTTATTTCTTTTTCTTGCCTAATTGCTCTTGCTAGGACTTTCAATAGTATGTTGAAAATGGTGAGAGTGAACATTTTTGTCTGATTCCTGATCTTGTAAGAAAGCCTTTCAGCTTTTTACTCTCAAGTTTGATGTTAGTTGTGGGCTTGTCATATGTGGCTTTTATTATGTTGAGCTATGTTCTGTCTATACCGACTTTGTTGCGTTTTTATCATAAATGTATGTTGAATTTTGTCAAATGCTTTTCTGGAATCTATTGAGATGATCAGGTGGTTTTATGCTTCACTTTGTTAATGTGAAATATCACATGGGGTGATATGTGGATGTTGAACCATCCTCGAATCCCTGAAAGAAATCCTACTCGATCATAATCCGTGATCCTTCTAAAGTATTGTTGAATTTGGTTTGCCAATATTTTATTGAGGATTTTTGCATCTGTGTTCATCAATATTGGTCTGTAATTTACTTTTCTTGTGGTCTTCTTGTCTGGTTTTGGTATCAGTGTAGAGTTGGCCTCATAAAATAAATTTGGAAGATTTTCTTCCCTTTCTGTTTCTGGAAGAGTTTGAGAAGGATTGGTATTAATTCTACTTTGAATGTCAGGTAGAATTCACCAGTGAAGCCATCTGGTCCTATGCTTTCATATGTTGGGAAATTTTTAACTACTGATTTAATCACCTTTGCTAGCAATCAGTCTGTTCAGATTTTCTGTTTTATCATGATTCAGTACTGGTAGGTTGTATATTTCTAGGAATTTATCCATTTCTTCTAGATTGTCCAATTTGTATAATTCTTCATAGTAATCTCTTACAATCCTTTATATTTCTGTAGTATCAGTTGTAACATCTCTTTCATTTCTGATTTTATTTGAGTCCTCTCTCTTTTTCTTGATGAGTCTAGCTAACTACTTGTCAATTCTGTTTATCTTTTCAGAGAACTAGCTCTCGGTTTCCTTGATATTCCCCATTGCCTTTTAGTTTCTATTTCTGCTCTAATCTTTGCTGTTTCCTTCCATCTACTAACTTTGGACTTTCTTTGTTCTTCTTTTTCTAGTGTTTTGGGGGGTATGAAGTTAGATTATTTATTTGAGACTTCTTTGTTTCCTGAGGTAGGCTATGACCTGCCTTCTTAGAGCTGCTTTTGCTGCATCACACAAAGTGTGGTATGTTATATTTCTATTTTTATTTGTCTCAAGGTATTTTAAAAAAATTTTTCCTTTGACCCATTGGCTGTTCAGTAGTATGTTGTTTAATATCCCCATATTTGTTAATTTTCCAGTTTTTATGTAATTAATTTCTAGGTTCATACCATTATGGTTGGAAAAGATGCTTGATATGACTTCGATCTTCTTAAATTTATTAAGACTTGTTATGTGGCCTAATATATACTCTGTACTGCCAAATGTCTTATGTTCTTGAGAAGAATGTATATTCCGTTGCTTTCATTTTTTTATGTATTTATTTTTATTGTATTTTTTCCATTACCATTTAGTCCCCTTATACCCCCTTCCCCCAGCAATCACCACGCTGTTGTCCATGTCCATGGGTTCTTTTTCCTCTATTCTGTTGTTTTAGATTGAATGTTCTGATTAGGGTACATGATCCTTTCAGTGTATTGTTACATTTGGTTTGCTACTATTTTGTTGAGGATTTTTCATCTATGTTCATCAGGGATATTGGCCCATAATTTTATTTTCTTGTTGCTGATTTTTCTTGCTTTCTAATGAGTTCCCTACTGAAGATTCTTCCTTAGCTCCCTACCCTTTATTGAAACAGCTCGTGTCTATTGAACACCTTCTCTGTGTAAGACATATTGCTGGGTGTTGTAGGGGACTGAAAGAATAGGAATCGTTCTGCTTTCAAGGATTTTATATCTGAAAGGGTGTGGAGGGACATTAGTAGGTCTAGCCGTTAGGTATACAAGAGTTGCAGATGTCCTGAGAGAATAGTCTGTGGAGACTGGGGAGAGTGGCATGGAGGAGAGGGAGAAGAAGCGGGACCTCTAAGGATATAATTCTAGGCAATATCTATGCTTAGAGATTTCCTTTTTCTTCTCCTCACTCTTCCCAAAACTTAACTGTTCTGTTTCCCACTTTTTAGTGTCATGCCTTTTGTTAGATAACTAGATAAATTCATTTGTGAAGTTAGGAGCTGATCACGGTATTTTGCTGTGTATAATGTGCATATTTTTGCCCAAATTTTTTAGGGAAAAATAAGGATGTGTATTATACATGGGTTGTACCTGAAATACCTTGTATCTGTTCTTGTGTTTTGTAATTATTTGTTACATAAAATTCTTTGTACTATAGTGTGTTCAAAAATAAATGCTAAAATTCCTTTTGCTTTCAATGTCATTATATGAAAATTTAAAATACAAGGGAAGGACCCCCCAAAGTGGAATTTATTTATAAAAAATTGTATATTTATTCTTACATGTTTAAACTTCAGTTACCTTCAGAGTACTCCCCATTTGATGCAATATACCTATTGAGATGTTTTTCCACTGCTCAAAACAGTTTTTGGATGCATCCATTTTGATGCCTTTTAATGCTTCTGCTGTTTTTTGTTTCACGTCTTCTGCGTTGGCAAAATATTTCCCCTTTGAGGGCTTTTTTCATCAGGGAAACAAAAAAATACCCACTAGGGGCAAGACTGGGTGAATAGGGACCCTGGGGCATGCTGGGACAGAGGGTAATGCTGTTTTGGTCAAAAACTGCTGAACACTCAGCATGGTGTGAGGAGGTGCACTCACAAATCACTCATCAAGAAATGGGCAAATGCGTTACAAGGGTCTCCAAAAAAAAAAAAAATTCACTGAAGCTGAACACAGCCTCTCACAACAATGCCAGCTGGTACACTGATACAGGTGGGTTCCTAGAACACTCACCTAGTTGGGGAAGCCTGCACTCTAAGGGGCCCACCTTCAGAAGATAATTCTGGTTTTGGGGGACCCACCCTTGTAATTAAACAGTATCTAGTTCTAAGGGCTACTTCAGTCAAGCTGAACATATAGATGATAATAGAAATTACTAGTATATATTGAGTTCTTACCACAAGCCAGACCCTGGGAAGAGTATTTTAGATATGTTATCTTTTTTATCCTTACAACTCCTAATACTAAGTATTGTTTTACTATTTAACCAAAATAGAAAAATTGAGGTTTAGGGAGGTTAAATTATTGCCCAAGACCACATGGTAAATGGTCAAGCTGGGATCTGAATCCAGGCCTGTTGACTCCAGTGTCTTTTAGATAGAAGGCACTGTATGTATTTTAAGGTTTGCTCTGAATTGTAAAAGCCCTTTAGCTTAATTATGTGTATTCTTTGATCATAGTACTTCCACTTGCAATATCTTATTTTACCTTTATAATCTCATAAATGTCAACCTAATATTTCTATCCTCATTTTTCAACTGGGAGTACCCTACCTAAGTAAAATGATGTGCCTAAATAACAGAAGTAAGAGGACCCATGGAATAGAAAGATCTCTGCTTAAATCCCAACTCTCCTCAGGTTAACAGAGGGAACTTGGCCAAACCACCCAGTCTCTCCAGGCTTCATTTCCCTCAGTTGTAAAGGGGGGTGTATCATCTATCAGTTCTCTCTACAGCATAATGTTGACACAAAAGAGCTTTGATAAGGCTTCATCATTGGTCATTGTGATTGTGATACACATTAACATTTCTTAACTTTCCTATTGTTTGACTTAAAAAATTTGTCAATTTAAGATTTGGGGCATAGGAAGAAATTTCACATGGTTTTAGAAGTAAAATACTTTTGAGATATCTCTGTCCGTTTTAAAAAACATTTCTGCATCAGAAGTACGGTCCTGATTAATAACAAAAGTATAAGTAAATATTAAGAAAATCATTAAATCACCTTTAAATGATTTTTTAAAAGATTAAAAAGAACTGGGTCATTCTTTTTTTATTTTAATTATATTTTATTGATAATGCTATTGCACTTGTCCCAATGTTCCCCCCTTTGCTCCCCTGCACCCAGATGCCCCACTCCCTCAGGCAGTCCCCACACCATTGTTCATGCCCATGGGTCATGTGTATAAGTTCTTTGGCTACTCCATTTCCTATACTGTACTTTACATGCCCTGGCTATTCTGTAACTACCTATTTGTACTTCTTAATCCCTTCACCTCTTCACCCATTTCCCCACACCCCCTCCCATTTGGCAACCATCAAAATGCTCTCTGTATCCCTGATTCTGTCTCTGTTCTTGTTTGCTTGTTTGATTTTTAGATTCATTTGTTGATAGATATGTACTTTTTGCCATTTTATTGTTCATAGTTTGATCTTTTTCTTAAATAAGCCTCTTTAACATTTCATGTAATAATTGTTTGGTGATGATGAACTCTAGTTTTTTCTTGTCTGGGAAGCTCTTTATCTGCCCTTCAATTCTAAATGATATCTTTGCTGGTTAGAGCAATCTTGGCTGTAGGTCCCTGCTTTTCATAACTTTGAATATTTCTTGGCAATCCCTTCTAACCTGCAAAGTTTCTTTAGAGAAATCAGATGATAGTCTTATGAGAACTCCTCTGTATATAATTAACTTCTTTTTTTCTTGCCTCTTTTAAGATTCTCTCTTTATCTCTAACCTTTGGCATTCTAATTATGATGTATTTTGGAGTGGGACTCTTTGTATCCATCTTGTTTGGGACTCTCTGTGCTTCCTGGACTTGCATGTCTATTTCCTTCACCAAATTAGAGAAATTTTCTTTCATTATTCTTTCAAATAGATTTCCAATTTCTTGCTCCTTCTCTTCTCCTTCTGGCATCCCTATGATGCTAATGTTAGACTCCTTGAACTTGTCCCAGAGGGTGCTTTTACTACCCTCATTTTTTGGGGGGGGATCCTTCTTTCTTCTTGTTATTCTGATTGGTTGTTTTTTGCTTTCCTATGTTCCAAATCATTGATTTGAATCTCGGTTTCCGCCATCTACTGTTGTTTCACTATAAATTGTTCTTTATTTCAATTAGTGTACACTTCATTTCTGACTGGATCTCATTTATGCTGTTGAGGTCCTCAATAAGTTCCTTGAGCATCCTTATAACCAGCGTTTTAACTCTGCATCTGATAGATTGCTTATCTCCATTTTGTTTAGCTCTTTTTCTAGAGTTTTGATCTGTTCTTTCATGTGTGTCATATTTCTTTGTCTCTTCATTTTGGCAGTCCCTGTGTTTTTTTCCATATATTAGGTAGAGCTGTTTTGACTATATGCCTTAGTAATGTGGCCTAATGTAGTAGGTGTCATGTAGGGTCCAGTGACACAGCCTCCTCTATAACCCAAGCTGGGTACTCAAGGTGTGCCCTTTGTGTAGACTGAATACACCCTCCTCTTCGTTGAGCCTTGATTGCTGTTGGCAGGTCAATGGGAGGGATTTATCCAGGCCAGTCCTTTATAGCTGTCCTTTCATTGACCACTGACCACCACCCTCTGCCCTCTGTGGAGGATCAACTGTGCAGGGGCAGGGTGGTGATCCTCTGATGTGGTCTATAGCTATCTACTGGGTGTTCAGGCTTTGGGGTTTCCTGGGTGGTACAGGGCAAGGTCAGCCCCAACCTGTGTTTTCCCAGGGAAGCCCTGCATGAGCTATAAAGCATTCTGAGACATCTGCTACTCATGCTGGGCTTGGAGATTCCTCAGTGAAGCCAAGCTGTGAATTTAAGCTGTCTGATGTTATTGCTGAGCTGGGTGTTCACTGAGGCCAATTGTTTCTTGTTTGGTAGGATGTAGGAAGTTGTGAAGCATGAGGTAAGACCAGCCATTCATATGGAAAAGCAGCTTGGGTAGGTCCCATAAGTTGGGTGGAGCAGAGCCTCAAGGAATCTCCAGTGTTAGCCAGTTTGATGGAGTCTCAGATATGGCATTAGCGTGCCGGCTTTGTTGGGGGGAAGGTTCAGGAAAGGGACAATGGCCTTGATGCCAGACACTTCAGTTCCTCCCTGTGTGCCACTGGTGCCTTTCAAGCTGATACCTTGCCACTGGAGCTCAGAGGGAGTAAGTCTGAGTAGATTAGTCTGTGTGTGGGTTCTTTAAGAGGAACTACTTGGGGCTTCAGAAGTTTCTTCCACCAACTCAACCCCTACTGGTTTTGCAGCCAAAAGTTGTGGAGACTTATCTTCCTGGCTCTGGATCCCTGGGCTGGGGGACCTGGTTTGGGGCTGGGACTCCTCGCTCCTGAGATATCCCTTCCAAATTTTTATCTACCACACGTAGGTGTGGGACTAGCCCATTCCCTGCCTTCACCCCTCCTACCAGTCTGAATGGATGTGGTTTCTTTAATTCCATAGTTGTCAGACTGCCATTCAACTCGATTTCTGATGGTTTTGAGTGATGGTTGTTCTATATTTTACATGTAATTTTGATATGGTTGTAGGAGGAGGCAAACCATGTCTTCTTAGTCAATCTTTTAAAACGTTCATCCTTCCCTCTATACTCTTTTTTTTTTTATTGTTGTTCAAGTACAGTTGTCTCCATTCCCCCCCCCACTACTCCATATTCTTTAATCATAAGATGTCTCTTAATCTAACATCTAGATATTTTTCTTTTATTCATTCATTCATCAACTATTTTTTTAAAGATTTTTAAAATTTATTTTAATTTTAGAGAGAGGAGAAGGGAGGGAGAAAGAGAGAGGGACAAATATCAATGTGTGGTTGCCTCTCATGTGGCCCCCACTGGGGACCTGGCCCACAACCCAGGCATGTGCCCTGACTGGGAATCTAACCAGCAACCCTGTGGCCCACAGCCCACACTCAATCCACTGAGCTACACTAGCCAGGGCACACTATTTTCTGAATTCCTATTATTATAATCAAAATTATCCTAAGTTCTGGAGCTATACCAGTAGTAAGAAAGCACAGAACTTATTCTCACTGAGTTTATAATCTATTGATGATTTGTTCTAGTAGCCTTCCCTCCCTCTGTAGGAATGAAGGTGAGTGAGAAACAAATATCTAGGAAGGAGGGAACAAGTAAAAATGAAAATTATTAGCAAATTTATTATATGCCAAGTCTATAAAATATACAAAAATGTATCTCAGAGTTACATGACTTTCCATCTGTGATCTATCTTTTCTAAAAGAAATTTATTCATTGATTTGAGAGAGAGAGAGAGAGAGAGAGAGAGAGAGAGGGATTTGTTGTTCCACTTATTTATGCACTCATTGGTTGCTTCTTGTATGTGTGCTGACTGGAGATCGAACCCACACCCTTGGCCAATTGGGATGACACTCTAACCAACTGAGCTACCAGTCCAGGGCTCCATTTGTGATATATCTTTAACATTTGTTTTAACTTCCAGACTACACAAAACTTACAATGGCAAGAAATTTTAGTAGCAAAGCAAAAATAGCTGCGAAAGCCCTGCCCAGTGTGGCTCTGTCACTTGGAGCATCGCCCCATATGTACCCCAAAAGGTTGTGGGTCTGAGTGCTGGTCAGGGCACATGCCTAGGTTGCAGTTGCAATCCCCAGTTGGGTTACGTACAGGAGGGAAGCGATTGGTATTCCTCTCTCACATCGATGTTTTTCTCTCTGTCTTCTTCTCTCTCTCCCTCCCTCTTTCTCTAAAAGCAATGAAAAAGTGTTCTTGAGTGAGGATTAAAATAAAATAGCTGGCATAAAATAAATTGGTGATCTCTAAAACAAAAAAATATTAATCAGTATACTTAATTTATTTTTTTTAATACAAACACCAGCATTTGATTAAACCAGCATAACCCTTGCTGTAGAAATATGATTTCAGAGACCATGGCCATGAATGTGTTCAGCTTTCTTGGCACTTGTAATACACTTGGATATATTGTTTCATTTAAGGTATTGATGATGAGTCTATTTCTGTTTCTTTCGTTCTATGTGATTCTGCAATTTCAATGTGCAATAAATAAAGATGGCATTCCTCTGTATTTAAGTCTGGTATATAATTTTCATTATTAGAGTAGCCACACAAAGTAATGTCTAAATAGCTTAAAATCAAAAGCCATTTTGCTCCTGAATAGTTAATTTTGTGAAATGACCAGAAGCAGTGTTGCTAAGGGAAGCAGATGTTGTTCTCAGTATTTTCCATGTCCATAAGACCAAGAAAGGATATTTTAAAGGAGATAGGACAGGGTATTAGAAGGAGTACTAGTTTGGAGCCTGAAACATTTGGGATTGAATCCTGTTCACCAATTACTTGCTTTGAAAATGATCCTTAATAATACCTTGTCAATGGTTTATTGTGAAGGCACACCACAAAATATATAAAAAGCACTAGTGTTAGAAACTGGCACATAATATATATTCAACCAATTTATTTCCTCTGCTTTTCTGTCTACCGTGTAACTGTTCATTTTTGAAAGACAGGTGGATATAATCCTTTTAGGTTGAATGTAGTTTGTTTTGTGACTTGACCAAAAACCACAAAATCTTCATTTGTGAGATAATGCCTTAGAATTTTAATTGATTGAATGTTTTTGCATATAAAAAATCTTGTTATATGCTACTATAGTAAATATTAATAATTTGTTGATCATTAATTTCTTTAAAAGATCACTCAATGATTTCAATAGTTGATTCAAATCTGTCTTTTATTCTCAATATTATTCCACCAGACTTCCTAGATATAGTGTACTCTACTGGTTTTGGAGAGATTCCTTGCATTGTTATGCTTAGAAAATGCTGATTAGGAGCTGTCCAGAGGCAATTATAACTTACTTTTTCTCGTTAACTATAAGATATATATTAGTAATCTTGTGCATTTTATTTTTGGTGCAATGAAATAAAATGAGAAAAGTCTTGAGAATACAATTTCAAAATCTTTTTCCAAATTACATATTACTCATTATAAAGGCTTTAAATTTTGAGAATCCTTTCTGTAATCTCTTGAAGCTTTATAAAGAGCAAATTTTACTTTTACTTATGCCCATATACTATGAGTTAGATGGCTAATCTGCATAATCATGTAAGTCCTGTCCCGCCTCAGTCAAAACCCACCAATGGCTTTCTGTCTCCCTCAAGATGAATACTGAAGCTCCAACCATGGGCTACAAGACTTCACATAATGCATAGAGCTCTCTCTACCCACGGCCCCTACCCCATATCATCTCTCCTTTGGTTCACTCCGCTCCAAGCTGTTTGCACCAGTCTACACACACCTGGAATGTTCTGCTACATACATGCTCGGCACTCTTCACATCATTCGGGGTCTTTCTTGCTCAAAAATCAGTTTAAAATCCTATTCTGACATCTCTATCTGAAAAGCATCCCTTCTTTCTGCCTCTATCTTCTTTCTTTCTTCACCATTTTTGTTGTTACCTGACATCTTATCATTATGCATCTTTATTCCCCCACTAGCATGAGTTCTGTGAGCACCATACATGGAACAGCACATAATAGTAGCTAAAAATATGTTGAATGAGTGAATGAACACTGTACCTCAAGAAAGTCTAAGTCATCAACTCAGCTGTTTCTAGAACCTATAAATTCAATGCCCCAATGGCCCGGGGGTTCCCGCCCAGCAGGACGAAGAGTTAATCCGCCAGGAAAGAGCTAGGTAAACCATAAGGACTGTTACATTGTCCACTACTGTTCCATTACACTTTTTCTTTAAAAATGCCCTTTTCACATAGTGACCTGACTAGTTTTAGTTTGATATTGCCAATTAGTTAATGAAGAATCAGAAATATATGGGAAGAAGCCACAAGTTTGGGCATGACTTAATGTTTATCTTTATTTGCCTATGTTCTCATCCCCACTGTGATGCTTCATTACTGCTTTTTAAATTTTTCTTAAAGACGACGACCCTCTTTTATGGAATAAGATGGCTTGAGATTCAACCACATTGGAACACCTAGATATGATCGATATTCTATATCAAGGCACTTAATCAAATCATTCTAACCATGCCCTCTGTCCTGGACTAAACTCTGGGTAACATTATTTGAACCAATAATTAATACTTTTCAGACTCACTGTTATAATTTTCTGAATCTTTTAAGTCCCTCTTCTTTGCAAGTATAGTTGGCATCCTAATTACTTAGCGCCCACATTACTTTCTCAGTTCTCTAAGACCCTTGCTACTACCCTCGCCCAGTTTAGAGATGCAGCTCTTTCAGAGTTTTATAAAACAGCCGCTCAATTTCAATATTCCTGAACCTCAGGGGGAGTGTGATCTGAACTCTATTTAGGAAATAATTTTCTAGTTCATTTTTGAATTACCTTTTACATATCCAGTTAATTTCCCCCAAAATATAGGATTTTGAAATGATTGATTTTCTAATACTCTTTAAGAGAAAATTAAAATAATTTAAAATTTATTAAGTTTACTTACTTGACTCTGTAGTCAAAAGCTTTCTCCTACCCCAGCCTCTAATCTCACTACATGGAAGTTTCCATTTTGAATAGTCTAATGTGTTAACCCAGAGATGACTAGTGATCCCTGCATTTTCTTTCCAGTGTAACTCTACTCATATGCCCATTCTGTAGCCACACCACACCAATAAAAATAGTTGAGTGAAAATAGACTCATAGATGGAGAGCAGGATGACAGCTGTGGGGGGGGGGGGTGGGGGTAGACCGATTGAGCTAAAAGGAAAAAGGACTCACAGACATGGACAATGGTGTGGTGATGCTGGGGGAGGGGTGTATTAAGGGACTAAATGGTAAGAAAAAAATATGATAAGGGTTAAATTGAAAAAAAAAGAAAATATGTTTACAATTTTTTAAAAGAATTAGTATCTTACCTTAGTAATAACTTTATAGCAGTAGGATTTAATATTACACGTTTTGAGTTTTTGTCCAGTAAAGAATATTTCTTCATCCTTTCTATTCCAATATTGAATATATTAGATTAATTGACAGGCTCTTTTTTTTATCAGTTTTACCCAATCTGATATGATTTTGTGTACTGTGTAGGAACTTGAAGATGACATTTACTTGTGTGCCTTAAATCTGAAGTTAACATATAATACCATTGTCACAATGTCATTTTATACTCATAAAATTCTCAAATACTTCTTAATTTCTACCAAGCAATAGTGGTAGTTAGAGAAACTCATTCAAAAAGTTTTCCACTATTTCAAGATAATTTATTAGACTGAATTTGTGATAGAGTCATCAAGGCAGATATAAGGCAACTCACCAGCTTCATGGACATAGATTTGTCCAGTTTAGGTGAAAGAGCAGGGAAGCTGAGAATTGAATTAACCCAGCATTGGGGTTTTTCCTGAAGGATGAGGGAGGTGGGACTGGCTGGGGTGGGGTGGAGGGAAGGGGAGAAAATGCAGACAATTGTAACTGAATGAAAATAAATTAATTAATTAAAAAAATAACATTAGCAATTAGTACACCTTTGAAAACAACCTCCTAATGAGCATTTCTACATTTTAGGGTGCAGTTGGTATTGAAGGTAAATTTGGTGCTCCTGGAATTCCTGGGGAAAAGATATGTTGATTTGCTATTTGGTTGAACCTTGTGACTGTCTTACACAGTTGTACCAGACAGGAAGGGTAAATACAGGGTCCAGCAGAAGTAAGGCCTTCTTGAGAGTGGTTGGTAGGGTAATAATATGGGTGTAATAATTTATAGTTTCAATTTGAACACTTCACCTAAAATGTCATATGGTGTGCTTGAGTGTGATATTGTTATGGTACAGAATCACATGCTTATTATTTTGTAATAAAAGATTTTGTAATAAAAAAGGGGTGTGGTTTGTGTATGTAGAATGAGTCTGACTGTTGAGGGCTCAGCACACCGTGGGCCTACAACAGGGCTGCCACAGACTGCTCTATGATTTTGTGAATAAAGTTTTACTAGACCCCAACTGCCCTCACTTGTTTGCACATTGTCTTAAGTCTGCTTGTGTGCTACACATACGCATTAGGTAGTTGTGGCAGAGATCATATGCCCGCAAAGTCTAAAATATTTATTGCCTGGCCTTTTGCAGAAAAAAACTTGTTGACCCCTCCCTAGAGCATTGGCCATTATTCTCAGAGCACCAGGGCTTCTTAATTTCACTGTTTTAGGTGTGGCATAGTCTCTTTTAGTACATATTTTACTGCACACATAAGCTAAATAAACATTCAAATTAATATAGTACCACATTAGACATTACAAATAAAAATACAAGAAATATATTTTAATCCATGCTATATAGTCATTATCTCATAAAATGGTTGATTTTCACATTGTCTTCTCTAAAACTACGAAGATAATTCTAAATATTTAATTTACCCATAAGAGGTGAGTGTTGCATTCAGCATCTTAGTTCAGTTTTTGTAGAAACTTTAAAAAATTGTTAATTTGTAAGTTAAACTGCAATTACCTTGTCTTAGTTATGTGTGTGTGTGTGTGTGTGTGTGTGTAAACTTAAATTGCTGAACTATTAGAGTTTCACAAGTTGATGCTAAGACGATTCTCTTCTTCACTAAAATAAGGTTAATATAAGTTTCCATAGCTGTTGTAGCTGCACTAATGACGAAGTTAGTCCATTGTGTCTCATTATCTAGAAGGCTGGGACCCTTGTGGGTATTAATATAAAGCTGTCACAGGAGTAACTGAAGCTGAAGTGGTAGGAGGTTCAGAAGTCATCATTCAGATGGTTTTGAGTCCTTCTTAAATGTATCTCTGATATCTGACTGCTTCACTGATGTTCCTTTTTCTTTTAGAAATTACTCAGTCCAATATGCACGTGTTTTAGTCTTGTGGCAGTATAAATGTTAGACTCAGTGAAATCCCACAACCTTTGCTGAACAATGATACCTTGATGCAAGTTAATATTTATCTGGGCTTCTACCCTCTTGCTTAAGCTTGCTAGTAACATTCACTGAAGATTCTTCATCGTAAGTTAAAGTTTCTTCAAATGCATGTTTAAAACAGTTTAATTCCTTCAACATAACTTTTCCCCTGAAGAGATTGCCCCAATCCAAATTTGCTTTATACAATTATTCCACCAATCTCTTCCTAAAATATATTGTAGCAATATATGTAACTAATTGCTAGATTTAGATTTAAGATCATTGGGCTTTTCCAAATTACTTTGAATGTGGGAATTGTTTTTAAAGCCAAATACAGAATCACTGGAGTACCTGGTCTATAAAATATATTATTGAGCTTCTGTACTTCTTTTTGTAAAGTAAGATTTATATAAGTTTATATACTGAATTATGGGAAAGAAGGATATAATTCCCCTGGAATACTTTGAAACAAATTTACTAAGATTTGTATAAAATACCATTAATTGCAATGTTCCAAGGTGACGTCTCTTGGTTCCTATTTGGGAAAACCAGGTATAAACTGCTACTGATTGACTGGGAGGAGGCTTTCAACTCCTGAAAAGGTGCTATCAGCAGACTGAATTCAGTATGAGAACAGATGAAGTAATCAACAGGCTCAGCCCCATGAAAAGTTGATCAAATCAGTCTCAATCAAAGGCCATCCATGAGAGTAAGAAAGCAACAGGCTAGAAAGTTAAATATGTAAACTAAGAAACTCTCTGTAAAAAAAAATTCTTAGAAAAGAGGGCATTTGGGGAAGGGTGAAGGAACTGGAAGGAAGACATGATGTTGCAGAGATAAACACTATTCAAAATTTGAGATTTTGCTTCTTTTTCCAGAAGCCCAAATTTGTAGAAAGAGTTTTGTGTGATGATTCATCCTATACTCTATTTAAAGCTTCAATGAATATAAAGTAATATACCTGCTACTTATAAACTGGTTGGACCTAGTAATTATGGGAATAGAAGTGTCAGCTCTTGGGACCCATTTCATCAAAATGGTCATGGAGTGAGTCTTACAAAATTAATGAGCTTCAGTATCTATGCGAAGACTGTCTCCAAGGAATTTAAAAATTAATGTGAAAAGAAAAGCTGTATCTGTAGCATTCTAAAAATCAACACAAATTATCCTGTCAAACACTCTCGTGTTTCCTCAAGCAGTTTTCTTTTCTTTCTTTTTTTTCAAGCAGTTTTATTTGGGTCTAGTTTCCTTGAGCTGTTCTTCGGCCTCACAGACAATTAGAGAATTCATGCAGCTTCCTGTGGTGATAAAATGGCACCGGGCCACACTGGGCTCTGGGACCCTGGTCTCATGCATGTCCATCCACCCTCCCAATATCTGTAGAATCACGGAGTCTTTGACCATATCCTCTCCTAAGGTATAGTCACTGGTGGTGCCAGGTCTGCTTCTCACTTGTTGCTTCATTTAGCTCTTAAAGGGACATAACACTCACGAGTGAAGAAATATTACCTCGAGTTTTTTTTTTTTACTTCTGTAATTCCTAGGTTACCATTTATTTAAAATAGCTCTGATGAATATATACAAAATAAAAATAACAAGAAAGCTCCTGTGTTATCTGAGGGCATGGTTAATAAGTTATGGATGTATCAAATTTTCTTAAAGTTTTAAAATTTCAAAAATTTTAAATTAAAGTTGTAAAGATGAGCACTTACGTTTCGGGTAAAATACTTCCATTGTTTTAGGATGAAAATGACTTGATTGATTTTTCTAAGTTTCTTTTTTTTTAAATATTTTATTTATTTATTTTTAGAGAGGGGGAAGGGAGGGAGAAGGAGAAGGAGAGAAACATAAATTGGTTGGCTGTCTCTCACACCTGCCGCAACCGGGACTGGGCCCGCAACCCAGGCATGTGCCCTGACCAGGAATCAAACCAGCAACCTTTTGCTTTGCAGGATGATGCTCAACCAACTGAGCCATGCTAGTCAGGGCTGATTTTTCTAAGTTTCCAAAGAAAATTCATTAGTTCTTAAGGTTTTATGTATCCTCAAAACTGTACCCCACAGTTGGCTTAACATATTTCATAGGCCTCTCCCTGCGTACTCACAGCATCCCTGAGCTTAACATTGATTCTGCTTTTCAGCATTCGTAATTCTTGGGGTTCTTGTTCTTAGAATTAAAAGTGCTTAAGAGTTTTGTTAAAACATAAAGTGTAAAAAAGATGAATTGTCTCCTTTGGCAAGAACTTATGCAAAATGCCATCGAACATATACCTCAGGTATAATATTCTTGAAGTGAAGTCCTTTATTTTTTAAGGTTTAATATTTAAAGTAGAAAACTGATTTATAATAATGAAGTGAAGCATATTCTGAGCAGTGATCTCTATATAAATTCCATTAGTCTAAAATAAACCTACACTTTGAAGTTTCGCTAGGTGATAGCAGTAATTTATTTTTTTTAAGTCAAGGCCCTAACAAAGTATTAGTTTACTGAAGCAGCATTTTTCTTCTAACGCCTGGGAGGAAAACAGTTCACTACCCAACAGTACATTATGAAATCAATTTATGGAATATGGAGTCATAGAGACTTTGAGCATGAAGAACTATAGCATTTAATTATGTTGTTTTATAATTATAATACTCATCACCTCATACAGGTTTGCACTAGACGTTCTAACCTGGTGTATTCGGCCTTACTGCCAACACACCTCTGAAAAGTACGTATCCCTTTACATTTGTTCAGCACAGCTAGGACTTGGTAAATTTTCTGTTTGGGGCTCATATAAGAAAGCCTATTTTATATAGCAAGTGTTATTAGTTATTATTAGTCACTGGTTCTTCCTGGTAAGCTTGGTCGGGCAGAAGCCACTGTCAGTCAAATTTAGTAAATTGAATGGCCCCGTTTCCAAGAGAAGTGATTGGCAGTGTGTAAGATCACACACATGCATGCACACGCATGCACACACTCACAACTCACACCCTCGTGGTAAGTAAGCAGTGGGAAAATGAGACGAAGATTTGGACCCTGGGAGCAAATCCTGCCCACTGTGTTACCTCCACACCCAACAGGCAGAGAACGCTCGCATTCATCACCTGACCATTTCAAACAAAAACTTCTTCACTCTCCATTTCGCTTATGTGTGTTATGTGTCAGATGTGTTTTTCAAGAAGGGGGACTTTTTTCAAAAAACAGCAACAGTTATTTTCCGGGAATCTTTATCCTAATAATGTGATATTAAAAAATTGAACATAGAGCCTAATTTATGCTAAAACCAATTTCCTGTTTACAGAATTACCCAGAGTTTGTCCTAAAATGTTTATTTTAAGGGGAAAATAAATTTCACTAAGTTAATTTTGCTCCTCATGGGGGAGGTATGCGGTAATGATAGCCATCGCCATGGTGCCATTCAAATCTTAAACGCCCAGAGTTGCCTGCCTGCGTCTGACTCCCAGCTCAAAGCCTTACCCTGTGTAGTTTAGGGCATGTCTCTTGGTTTCTTCTAACTTTTATAAATGCGAATTGTATTGTACCTACTTCTAGCTTTGTCTTAAAGATCAAATGAGACTATTCTTGAAACAGCCAGCTCAGTGCCTGTTATACAAATATTTGGTGAAAAATAGATAATTTTTAAAAGAAAACAGTGTGATGATTCTAGTATTCTAAACTCTAGCTTACTAAAAACTAAATTAAAACTCATTTAAGGGAATTTATTCAAAATATATTTAGTGGAAAATGTTGAAATAAAAGTGACATATCTTAGATGACGTTGACCTCTTCATACATACTAGATGTTAGCAAACCAATAAATGTTTACTTAACTGAAGTATGTGTAAGAGTATAAACTTTTACAAAAATGATAACAGTTGCCATGTATTTACACAATAATTATTATGTGCTAAACCCTGTCAAGAGACTCCTTTGCATTATTTCATTCATTCCTCACCCTTTCTTTATTCGGTAAGTATCTTTATTAGGTAAGATTTATCATCACCCTTTCACAAATTAAGAAGCCCAGATCTGGAGAAAATAAAAACTTCCCCCAAATTTGCTATCTAACCAATAGTGGAGTCAGGATTTGAATTTCTATCCATGTAAATCCATACTTTTAACATATGTACCATATTACTTGAGGGTAGCTCCTCAAGTAATCCAAAATCCTGATGCAACAGCAGTTCTGAATTAGGTCTCAAATGAGTTTGCCTGCAGAGGGAACTGTACAAAGTGTTCTTACACTCTGCTCTTAAAATCTATGGACCCCCTGACCACTCGATAAAGTACATGATTTGCTAACCACTTTTCTGTATATCTGAAACTAATACAGAATAATACTGAATGTAAACTTTAATTGAAAAAAATTTTAAAGATTTTAAAAAGAGAGAAAAAAAATTTGGACCCTTTTAAAGTCTATCTAACCTAAGGGATTCTGACTCTTTCACCCTCAAAAAAATTGTGTCTACATAATAAAAATTATCACCATATATTTTTCACCCAATAAAAAGTTTTATTTAGATTTACCTTCCAAAATAACTATTATGTAAACAACATGGTTTAATTTTGTTTGGTTTCCAAATTCAAAATTACATTTGAAATATGCTTTAAACTTCCCCCAGCTACCTGACTCTGTGGAGACCCTTATTTGCCCTGCACACCCCCCTCCAAGCAGGTCAATCAGAGCCACACTCTTAACCTTTCCTCAACACCTAACCTAGAAAATCCTCTATGTTCTGCACCAAACATGCCATTTGTAAATCGTATATTCATTTGATAAATATATATATATTTATATATATAAATTGAGTATTGATTTGATCAAAAACAAAAGTATTTAACTTAGTACCATGGCTTTATTTTGAAAAGTCAAACTTCCAGAGGTAAAAAGCCATATGCATGAAGTGCACCTAAGAAGTATATCGATAACATGATGAGAGAGTTGCCAAGTGCTTGTCTTAGAAATCGGCTAACTGTCCTCATTAGGGGGTGCTTTGTACTATGGGTCTTTTCACTGTAAACTGTGAAGCCCTCTGTCTCTGCAGGAGGGAGAGACTGAACTGGGCAGATCCATCGTTCCCTGTCTTTGTATATCTTTTCTGTTGGAAAATGAAATGACTGCGATCTTTGAATCTTGATTTTCCCTTAAGAAGATATTTTATGAGAAGACTGCAGCTTCCAGAAATACAGGCAGATGCATTACAGTTTATGAAAGTGCAGACAAGGCCCATAGCTGCTGTGAATTATAATAAATTCCACGACAGCATTAATGCCTCAGAGACTCAGAAATTTATAGGTGTTTATTGAGAAAACTAGAGAATTTTTTAAAGTCATTTGGCTTTCTTTCCCTATTATCTCGTATCACCCAATTTTCCACTGAAATTCAGAAGTAAAATTAATTTCAGAATCCTTTCCAAGTTAAAAAACCTATTTTTATGTGACAGTTTATTGTAGGAATCAGAACTAAATGAGCAGGGCCCTGGCCAGATAGTTCAGTTGGTCAGATGGTCGTCTGGATGCGCCAAGCAAGGTTCTAGGCTCCATCCCTGGTCAGGACACAAATAACAGTCAGCCGATGAATGCATAAATAAGTGAAACAACCAATTGCTGTTTTTCTTTCTCTCTCTTCCTCTCTTTCTTTCTCTAAAAGTCAATAAATTAAATAAAAAACTAAATGAGGAGGGGAAAATGGACAACCTGACTTTATTCTAACAATGAGATTTTTTTTTCTATGAAATTGTCAGGGTTAAAAAGCAAGTATGAGCTCTGTGTTAGAGAAAATGCCTGTTAAACATGGAATCATCTGCATATTTCTGTATTTCATCAAATTCTGATAGGAATGAAGGTATAGTGAACTAGACATAAGATTGAACTTGTTTATTATACCAATATTCATAGAAAAAAATAACCACAAGAAAACAGTTTTGTCAGCAGTCTTATTGGCTTCACTCACTAAACTTATAAGAATGATAACCTGAATTATGAGTGAAAAAATACTGCCTTTATAAGAAGCAAGTCTCATTTAATTGTCTTATCTGTAGGCAGTATATTGATATAACATAGCACTAAAAGAAGCCGAAACATGAGAGGGACAGAGGTAATAGAAGGACAGGAAAAAGAAAAAGAAATTTGCTCACTCTGCAGTTAATTTTTTTTCTTAATGGTTTCTTATTCCCTTCTAATGCCTTCCACTCACACCCCAAGTAGAGCAGTTGGCAGGGAACACAACAGATGGATGACAAGCTCGACACATGCCGTGGCTCTGGCACCCAGGCGCTCGACTTTTATTTGCTAAACAGCTAGCCAGATTTCGAGAACCGAGTCTGCTAATGTTCCTATTTGGTTTAATGCACTATGAGAATCTAGCACATAAATATTAAAATATTTCCATAAAAAAGATCACACACTCTCTGTTTCTCTGCATAGTTTAGTAGCTAATTACTTTATTCTTGGTGTACATTGCTGAGACACAGTGAATTTTAAGATAACTGGTATTTTATAAAGACTTCTGCAGTTTCAAGTCAGGGACAACCAGACAAGCGTAAGGTACTGGATGAAACTGTTAGGTAGGAAGTTTGAGAGGATGATCACAGAAAATTCACTGTGTTTTCACAGATTTCTAAATTCAAAGCTCAAGAAAAATTGCATCTTTTTCATGAAGTCTCCCTGGCCACCAGGCAGATTTAACAGCCTTTCCCTCTGCTCCCAGAGCGCATTTACATTATCAGTATAGTTTGTACCTTTGTCCCCAGGATGAGCTCCCAAAGAACATGGACTTGTTACGACTCTCACCCCTGGAACTCCAGCTCCTGGACTGGCATATAGCACCGGATTGGTTCTGGACGAATGTTTGTTGAGTTGTCCAGAATTGAAGTGGACTTAGCCACAGGCCAGTAGAGGAAAGAAATGGAGGGTAATTGTTAGAAAACCCTGCTGAGGGGTGTATTGGGAAAGGCCCAAATGGCAGCGGTGCTTCAATGTAAGGCTTCTGTACTTTCTGCAAAAGCATGCTTCAGGGAAACAGGACAGGAGACTCTTACCTACCTAGCAAAGCTTATATACGTCGCTTCCTAGAGTGAAATATAATAGAAGTGTGTGCAGCTATAGAATTTACCATTTTCTCTTGGAGGAACTACGCTCTCTTCTCTCTCAAGCTAAATGTTGAGGTTATCTTGCTCTTTTTCTTTTTCCAAACTAGGTGTGAAAATCTCCTGACTTTCTTACACTAGTACTAAGGAATGTTCTTTCTCTCTGTCTTCGCAATCATTTACATCAGGGCTAAAGCAATGACTTTAGTGCGTGTAAGCTCCAGTAGAAGTAATTGATATGAAGTAGAGAAGTAGAACTATAAATTACTCATCACGAGGACTACTTCGGACAGGAAATAGTTTGCAGTTACTGGTATCTCACTTTCCTCAATTAGGAGCTTACTGATGACACTGTCCTTCTCTTTATATCTTAACTCATCTTGCAGTTGTTAGAATACTTGATTCGGATGTCAATTTCTATACTTTAGCTATTTTGGTAGATGACTCACGTTAAATGTCTTCTATTTCCCTAGTACTTTCGGGAAGTTTCAAGTTTACTTAAAAACTGTCTTACAGCTAGTCTCACAACGAAGTGAAAGGCCCGAACACTTGTTCCTGACAGAGCCACTTTCAAGAAAATCATCACGATTACATATAAGCTGAGGTGCTGCAATGGGCTCTATCTACACCATTGGCGGAGGCTCAGTTCCCTAAGTTTGCTATGTATGAAAGGTGTTTACCTCTCTAAACCATTTCAAAATTATTTGTTTTTTGTTTGTTATTGAAGTAACTTAGCATAATTTGCATTCAATTGATTTGGTAAAGAATTGTAAAATTTTTGTCTTTTAAAAGGAAAATTTAATGGTTGTACTTGACAATAAGCTTAATATTACATTAGCAAGTTAGCCTTAAAAAAGCAAGTTGTGCCCTGGATGGTGTGACTCAGTTGGTTGGAGTGTGGTCCCAATAAACAGAAAGGTCATGAGTTCTATTCCTGGTCAAGGCACATACCTAGGTTGTGGGTTTGATCCTCCATCAAAGCACATGCTTGGGTTGCAGCTTTGGTGCCCAGTTGGGGTGCGTGTAAGAGGCAACCAATTGACATTTCTCTTTCACATCTATGTTTCTGTCCATCTCTTTCTCTCCCTCCATTCCCCTCTCTCTAGAATCAATAAGCATGTCCTCAGGTGAGGATTTAAAAAAAAAGCAAGCTGTATTAATAGAGGCAGTATAGTATCCAGAACAAGGTATATATGGGGTGTGTGTGTGTATGTGTGTATAACAGTTTTGCTCTCTATTCTGCATGTGTGAGACCATTTCTTGAATGATGTGCTGAATTCATACTCTACACTTTAAAAGACTTATTGGCTAACCAATGTGTCTTTGGACCAGAGAACACTGACTATACTATGAAAGGACTCCAAACTATCATTTGAAAAATGACTGGTTTCCTGAACATAAGGCTTGATAGGGGCACAACGGGATGTCACATATAAGACCCATAAGATGTTTCTTTCTGTGTGAAATAAGATCAATGGGCAGAAATTTGGGGAAGGTTAATTGGGGACCAGAAAACATGTTTCAGTATTCTCACCTAGAATTTGTTTTGTTTTGTTTTGTTCTCCACCATGCAAAGTAAACAGCAAGAGCGCCTGACTTTAATAAACTTTTAGTAGAGTCAGTACCTCAACAGATTCTTTGGTGGAGGTGATGCTATAAATGTATGAATTTATACTTATTCCTATAATTAAGAATACCCACGCTGCTTATGCCTAGCTGTCTGTGCACCTGCATGTGTATTGTGTACACACGCATGCATATACTCTAAGGTCAGCGGATTTTGTGACAGATGTTGAGTTCAACTGCTACTTACTAATTCCCCATATTTACATGACTGTGATTGAGATATGTGTGGACCATACATTACCTTTGGTGCGCTGGCTTCTCCTTCTTTGAAATGACCCAGGAGAACATGTAAGGATAGGGTCTCATTCATTTTATGATTAAGAATTTTAAATTTGCCTTATCCAGAGCATTAAGTGTGATAACATATCCCCCATGTGTTAGCAGCATTAAGGATCCAAGAAATACAAAGAATTCAAAAAGTTTGAAGTTTAAAATCATATGCAGTATATATTTTTTAACTCAAAAATATATTTCTTGGAATGAAGTACCAGAAAACACAAGAAAAAAGTACTCCTTCTTAAAATAAAATGACCTAGATTAGATGAGATAGCTGAACAAAAGAATATATTTTATTTCCTCAAATATTTGACTGCCAAAAATTTAAGAACCATATAAAAATCCAATTTCCAAAGATTACATCCTGAATAAAGCAGGACTGTAGTCAGAAACATAGAGGTCAAGTTGATGGTACACAAAATCAAAATCATTTTTATTTTTAGCCACCTTTTTTATTGGTTTTCAGGCTAGGATTATGGCATTCTAATTCAAGTCCTTATTTCAGCTACTTCACTCAACATTCAAGTAAGCTTTCTCTTAATAAATATGAATCAGCGGGAAAATAGTGGGAAGTTTCTACGTGTACACTAGATCTACACAGAAGACGATGCTCCTGGAAAACATGCTTCAAGTGAAATAATAGGTCAAATTAAATTTAAATAGGAAAATAGGATCTCAGACTTTTTAACCTAAGGCTGAATGCCTAACTATTTACAGAAAAACACAAGACAACAGAGTATATAGCTTTCTATTTTCCTGGCTTAGATCTAGTTATTAGCAAATTTTTGTTTACTTGCTTAAAGTACCTTTCTTTGCTTGGTCTCATTGGTACTAGATTTGCAAATGATAGCCCTGGAGAGTATGATTCCTTATCAAGCACCCTTTGGACAAGATGTATTTCCTGCATAATAAGAAAAGACATTGATTCCAATGTCAAATGAGTCAGGAAAATTAATAATTTATCTTTTATGCTTAGCTATGTTTACTTCAGGGACACGTGCAATGATAAAAAGGAGGTAAAAATGAAATACTTCAGTTTTTTCAGAAAGCCACCAGCAGGCCCTACATTACACCTAAGTGTTTTCCAAAATTGTCTCAAAGAGGCTACTTTGTCTTTGTCTTTTTTGGGGGGGGGGCGGCGTATTAATTCCAGGTGCATAGCACTCAAAGAGGTTACTCTGCACTGGAAAGGGTGCTCTGACTGCTCCATGAGCGTGAAGACATGCTGTATATGAGAGTAATAACACGGCAATAATTCTACTAGCAGCAGCGTTAGATTTCGCCCTGCTTTGTATTACCCACATTCATTCATTTGCCCACCTGTAGCTCGGATTTGTAGGGGAAAGTTACACAGGCCTTTGATGAAAACCCCGTCATAGAAAGCACATGCCTCAGTAACAAGCTTTGAAAGTTATGGTCGCTTTGGGAAACATGGATCCTGATTTTCTTTCAATAATGGGCTAAAACATTGATTGGAAGCCAAAGGAAAAGCTTATTTCTTGTGCTGAGACTGGGAGGAAGAAGGGAAAACAAGTGTACAGAAAAAGCAACTCATGTCTGCCAATCCGGTAAATTTCGACAGGCATTTATTTGGTAGATAGAATTCAGTTTGACCCCAAACTGCATGAGGCATCAGTTAGAAACTGCACTTCAGAGTGAATACTAAGAGGGGCTTATTCTGTTGACATAAATTAGGTTTTAGATAAGAAGAGAGGGCTGGCTGGGCTCCCATGGGTAGCAGCTGAAGTTCCGGAGGGATATTTCAGCAGCTGGGGGGTTCCCCTGAGAAGTGTGGGGTCTAAACCCCAAGCTGGGATCCCCAGCCTTTAGCACCAGAGTGGGAAAGGAACCCATATAACACCCAGCTGTGAAAAGCAGCAGGGGTTCAGTCTGCCAGGGAGAGACAGCTAGAAACTAAGAGAGCCTCTTAAAGGGCCAACACACAAAATGTCCTTTGCAGCTACTTTCCCTGAGCTTCGGCAGAGGGAGGGTAGGGTAAACTAGAGACGCTAGAGGAGAGTCTGCAATTTGTGGCTCTGGGGAGAGAACTGAAGGAACTTTCGCTAGGATCCCTGTGCTGAGTCATTCCCCACACTGCAGAAGCCCTCTCTCAGGCAGAGCACTCCCCTCCAAGAGGCATCAGCCTGAGGGGAAGCAATAGCCCTGCCCACAGGAATTACTCTGCCCCACCCTATAGAATTTAAGCCATTGGGCTGCTGATTACAACTTGATTAGTTTAACAACTGATCCATTTAGCAACTGATTAGTTTAATGCCTAAGGTAGAAAATACAAAGAAGCAGCCAAAATGGGAAGACAAAGAAACATCCCAATAGAAAGAACAGAGAATTCTCTAGAAGAACTAGATGAAATGGAGGCAAGTGATTTATCAGATAGAGAGTTTAGAGTAAGGATTATCAGGATACTCAACAACATGAAAAAAGACATAGAAACCATAAAAAAGGACCAGTCAGAAACAAAGAATGCAATATCTGTAACAAATAATGCACTGGAAGGAATAAACAGTAGGTGAGATGAAGCTGAGGATGGAATCAGTGATTTGGAAGACAAGGTAGGCAGAGCAGCAAAAAGGAAAAAGAATTTTTTAAAAAATGAGGAAAGCTTAAGCAATCTGTTTAAACATGGCCTCCAGGTGATTTTGTTGAAGGATCAAGTTTGAGAACCACTAGTTGAGATATTAACATGGAAATCTCCTAGTAGAATCAATGGTGGCAGTTCCAGCAACATGGCAGCAAAGCAAAGGCTCCAACCCCTTGAGGCACACTGCCAGCTGCCTAGGCATACAAGGCCACTCATCGAGGAAGGAAGTCACCTGTGCCTCTGCACAGAGAAGCACCCGTCCCCTCCCCCTAGTCTCACTAGTGTCTCTCCCTGATGCACTAGTCTTAAGAAGATGAGCACAACTGCAGAGAGCTAATAGCTGAACCCAGGTGCTCTTGCTATTGCCCAAACATAAGTTTGCGATCTGTTCCCCTACACACCATCTACTCACCTTGAGCCTGGCAAAGCACCTCCCACTTACACCTGGCTTATTGTCATTCAGCACTGAGTGGAAGAGACAAATTTAGGTGCTATCAGTAAGCACTAGGCACCTGCTTTCCCAGGTGAAGCTGTGTCTCCCACAGCCCCATAAGCATGGTTGATCAGCTAGCTGTGCTGCATCTTTCCTAAGTCTGCAGGAAAGAGGCCAGAGCTAAGAACCCTGACTATAATTAGTAACCCAAAGGAAGCATCCCCAGCACCCTCATCTCCCCACAGAAAATGATCCTTATCAAGACTGTGGATCTTCACCCAAAATCCAATGGTCTCAATGTCATTAACCCCACAAGCCTTCCTGCCTCAAATCTAAATCCCTAAGAGCCTCCTCGTGTTTCACTTACTGTGCCCATCCCAGCCATCACTGCCTAACGTTGTACTCCAGTCAGAAGAAACTCATAGTCCACATTTGAAATTAGCCTCTGGGCAACTCAGGAGACCCCAAGTTTGACTGGTCTAGGACATGACCGAATGTTGGAAAGATTCTGTGATCAGAGTTTTTATCAGGAGATTGGAGAACTAAAAATATTGACTTGGCAATATTGCTGACAGTGAAGGTAGACACAATCTAGTTCTTACCTCCTTCATTTCCCACGAAGACTCTCTGTCTTATCCCTCTTTCTCCTCCGTTTTCCTTTAGCTCCATAAGCCACCAGTAGCCTTCTAATTAATTAATTATGGGAATGCAAGTAGATTTCACTTGCTCATAAAAAGCCTGATGAATATCTCATTATAAGAATCCACTCAGCGTCTGATTCCACCTCAAAGCCCCTCTAAGTCCCTTCATTTCTACACCACTTATCATCCTTCACCTAATTCAGCACATATGTGTCCAGAAAGTATCCAGCCATGCACTATGAAAAAGAGACATTTATTGAAGAAGATACTAGATACAAAAACATTGTACATAGGACAATGATGACAGCTCAGTACCCTTCAAAGAAGAGACCTTGGGACCTCACACAGTTCTCCCAACATCTCTTCTGCTGTTCAAAACACTCTGCAAAATCCTTTGTTGGGATCACGATCAGCTGCCCCACCGTATTTTCCTGAATCTCATCGACGGTCTGAAATCTCTTCCCCTCAAAGGTGATTTCAGTCAGGGGAAAAAGCCAGAAGTGCCAGGGCACCAAATCTGGGCTGTAGGGGAGTTGATTCACCTGGGTGATTTGATGTCTTGCCAAAAAAACTCTGCACAAGACATGATGCATGAGCAGGCGCATTGTTGTGATGAAGCTGCCCATCACCAGTTGCCTGTAACTGAGGCTGTTTCATCGTATTACATCTCTCAACCAGCAAAGAACATTGAGGTAGTACTCTCTATTAGTTGTTTGACCTGGAGGGGCATACTCATGATGGACAATACCTTCACAGTCAAAAAACACAGTTAACATGGACTTGATCTTGCTGCAACTTTGCCACACCTACTTCAGGTGTGGAGAACCAGGTGACTTCCATTGGGATGACTGAGCCTTCATTTCCAGATCATAGCTATAGCCAAGGGTGTCAAACTCATTTTCACCGGGGGCCACATCAGCCTCAAGGTTGCCTTCAAAGGGCCAAATGTAATTTCAACTCCTTAACAGTTAAGGAGCAGTTACATTTATACAGTCCTAAAACTATTTCGGCCCTTTGAAGGCAACCGTGAGGCTCATGTGGCCCCCAGTGAAAATGAGTTTGACACCCCTGCCATAGACCCATGAGTCATCTCTAGTTATGACCTTCTTGAGGAATCTGGTTCATTGGTAGCAGTTTGAATCAAGTCATTACCAACCGCAGCACAATGTTCCTTCTGTTCTGGTAGCAGAAGCCTCGGAATGAATTTTGCCATGACACATTTCATGCCAAGATTCTGCATCAAAATCTCAGACACATTAGTTTCTGGACCCCCCAGATCAGCTTCTAGTTCTCACACTGTCAGTCACTGATCTTTGTTGATTGCAATCCATACACGTTCAACACTCTCAGGTGTTTGGCTTGTTGCAGGCCTTCCAGAACGTGGATCACTTTCCACAGATTCTCGACCACCTTTGAAGCATTTGTGCCACTTTTATTTGCACCACTCTCATTGCATCATCCCCAAAAGCCTTCTGAATCATCTGAATAGTTTTAGTGGAGGAATGTTCTTGCTTAATGAAAAATCTGATTCGGATTCATTGCTCTACTCAGTCATTTTCAATGCAATGGGCACACAGCACACATTTTCACTCAACAGCATCTACCGCCCCCACTGACTAGTACAGTGAAGTTGTCATTGTTCACATATGCAGTCTAGTCCACCCTGGTTGGCTGCCAGGTTACATCAATGTCACGCACACCGTTATTATATTAACAATGGCTGGACTTTTTCTAGACAGACCTCATGTGCCAGAGGTGGGAATTTAGGTGCCAGTACCCAGAGCATGTGGTTCATAGGAGTGGGCTGTGAGCAAAGAAAAAGAGGAGATGCTGTCACTACTTTTTTTTCCAAAAAGTATTTTTGGAAGTGTGTACTGTATCAGTGTCTGTTACTGGGTTACATGCTGTATCTTATTATCATGTGTAACTTGTAATATGATACAAAACATTATATTAGACCAACATACAAAAATAATTCTGCTCCTTATGGGCAAGTGGACATATTTCTGTGTTGAGTAACAGATGCTTAATTTCCATAGAATGTTCCCTGGAGTCAAATGCTCAATATGTACTTTAACTCTTCCATGATCAAATGAAATTGGAAGTTCCTAATACATTTGTGTGATGACTGGGGTCTAGAAATTAACAAAAAAAAATTAATACAGATGTATTTGTTACATAGATAAGTACATTATATTGTAGCGATGTTTCAATATTTAATTATATTAGCAACAAAGTTTTGCCTTTAGTGTTTAATATATACTGTGATGATAGTAGTTACACTATAATACTTATATAATTTAATCTGATCTAAAAAAGCCTCAGTCTTTAAAATAAAAGTGTGTATGTATGTAGCAGTACACCTCTGGTGAAAATGAGTTAAACTTTCCAAAAACAAATTGATGAAAGGATAAAAATGTCTT
Organism: Desmodus rotundus; assembly: GCF_022682495.2. Classification (NCBI taxonomy): domain Eukaryota; kingdom Metazoa; phylum Chordata; class Mammalia; order Chiroptera; family Phyllostomidae; genus Desmodus; species Desmodus rotundus. The sequence continues at coordinate 29,190,526 of NC_071397.1, forward strand.
TAGATTTAGACAGAATACAGTAATGCTATATTTTACTTCATATATTCGAATAAGGAATTCTAAAAAATGATATCTAACTTTACTCTAGGTAATGCTTAAAAAGCTGTTGTCTTATAAATTAAAAATGTTTGCTAGAAATAAGACAGGTCAGTGGAATTGTTACTTTGTTTTGAGCTGCCTGTACCCAGAAACTCAAGACCCAAAGCCAATGCCTATAAACAACTAAATTCCTAGGATCTATTGAGAATATATCATTCTAGCTGGTGTACTATTTACAATCCAGACTCCTCAAAAAGATGAGCCATGAATTCCAGGAAACTGATAGGCATCTGCTGGAAACCTTTTTACCCAGGACAGGAACAAGATGAATGGAAGGAACTAAAAATTCTCCCAAGTAATTGTTTCAAGTAAAATGCCATTGGGCATGTTTCAAAATTGATCTAAAGGCAGCCAACAGATAAAAGCAAGAAAGTTAACATGCTCATATATAGATATATGCGTATAATATATATGTGTGTGTATGTATATATACATATGTATATACATATGCATGTTTATATATCTATTGAATAGATAGATGATAGATAGATAGATAGATAGATAGATAGATAGATAGATACAGCTTTTAGACAAGAGATCACTTAGAAGCCAGAATTAAATCTTTTCCATGAGAGCACAGGGTGGCAGTTAGGTGCATAGAGCTGAAGTGTGTGGGTTCGGATTTCAGTTCTATCTCCTATTGATTTTGTAATCATCTGTAATAAGATGGTTGTAATAATAGTATTTACCTCATTGGTTTGTTGTGAGCACAGTGTCTGGCCCAAAGACAGCCTTCGTCAGACTTTAATATTATGTTTAGAAGGTTAAAAGAGAGAGGAAAACATGGACTACAGAAACCTCAACTCAGTCTCGAGTGACGCCACCGGTTGGGCAACCTTTAGCTCGTTGCCGAACCTCTCAGAGACTCCATTTCTTATTCTACAGTGGAAGTACTAGTCCTAGATTTGTGAGATCAGCGATGGATGGAAAGCCCCTGCACTGGATAGACTCTCAGAATCAGGTTACCTTTCCCTGAAACCTTGAGAGCTAGTCACTAAGACTGCAAAAAATCCTTTACTCATTTGTTTTTTTATAGCTAATAGCATTTATTCTGTGTGCTTCCTTTAGGGTGAAAATGGTTTACATGGAGCTCCAGGCTTACCTGGTCAAAAGGTAAAAAGAGTTTTTGAGTGTTTCATATAAGTTAAGAATTTTAACATCTTGCAAATTGAATTTATATGTACTATAGCGAAAATTCAGAGAATGTATTTGATGAAACTGAATTCCCTGACTCTTAGAAATCCACTAACCAGTCTTTCCAAAGACAAACCACTCACGGACCTTTCCAAAGAGAACCCATGGGAACTACCCCTTCTCAAAGGGGCCCACCACACTAGGAGAGACTGGATCGTAGAGTATGAGCAGCACTCTTCTCTGGAGACCGCGACAGTGATGCTTTCTAGGGGCCACGGGAGTGTGTACAGCCGCTCTAGAGATGTTTTCACTGTTATTTGACTTCGTCTAAAGTGAAGCATGGAACCGTTTTCACTGCCTTTGACTATGTTTCATTATTTCTTATTTATCTTCCTTTTTGTGTATCCTAGGTTGAGCTAAACATAATAATTATAATGACCAAATATTAAATGCTATGAAGATGCAATCTCTTCAAAACTATCTCTTGTTCAGAATGATAAGTTCATAATAAGTTAGGAGTTTTGCATTGCTGAGTCTCCTTTTTACTGTGCCTAGTATCTTCCCCTTAACCAAGATAAACTTCACTTTTATCCCTCTACTGTCTATAAGGGCTGCTTTGTGTTCCTGGGAAGGAGTATGTTGTGTGTGATCAGCATTCCTGGAAACACAGAGGCTGGTCTATTCCAGTTTCCTGGAGGGATGGGGAGCTGCCTCACGGGGGCCCAGCTGTCATCCCACCCCAATGCTCCCACCACAGGGGAGAGCATTACTGATGCAATAGCAGATGCCTGTCAAAGCCAAACATATCTTTTCTGTGCTCTGGACAAGTTTTACAGGCCTTAGCAGCAGAAGGTACTATTGCATCTAGGTTTTTCTTTGTAGCTAAAAATTACTGTTAAAAAGATACACACTTACAGTTTTTGAAAAATCTTTATTTAGCTTGATAAAAAATGACAAGATTGAGCTGGCGGTGATGAAATTGCAAGCTTCTGAGTTTCTTCACCGCAGTTCTAGACAAAACCCATTGATACAGCATGTGCTGCCTCTGCAAGTCAAGTTACAAGCCAAGGGACGTGAAGATTTGTCTGCTGGGAAATAGTTTTGGACTTTCCAGCAGCTGTTTGCGGTGGCTGCATCATGCTGTCATTGTGGCTGATGTACTGGGGGTGTTTAGCAGTTTCAGTGTCAGCTTGAATTAACAGATCAAGTTGAAGTCTATATTTTAGGGAAAATGGTAGAAAAAAGATAGACCATGCATTCAGTAGCAAATATACCCAAATACTACGCTATTTTCTTTCCTGATACATTTTTCTGAGGATAGATGAAGCAGAAATAATTACTTAATCATGTATGTGTACATACATACACATACATATATTCAATTACATATAGAATATGTGCAAAGAGAATAAAATAAAATATATTTATTTTATATATATATATAAAATAAAAAACTGACATCCTTTTTTAACATGAGTTTTAATTAGATTAAGTGTTACCTTATTGAAGCATTACATAAAAGAAACTGGACATAAGAGACCCTTCGTCCTCTGTTTTGGTGCACTCAGGAAATGTTTGCTGAGTGCTTCTTCAGTCTTTAGGAATATTTGAATTTTCTGGAACTCAATTTTGGTTTAGAATTTACATATTAGAAATGGTCCTTATAATTTTTGATTTTTTCAATGTTAGAAATTTTATAATAGTTATTATAATAATTATGTGTTAAAAGCAGTGTTCCTATTATTGTACACATTATATTTCTCTTCTATAGGGAGAGCAAGGTGTTGAAGGCAGCAAAGGAGAAATTGGTGAAAAGGTAAATATCTCTTTCTACATACACATTTGTAAAAATAAGTTGTATTCTTGAAAATGCTTTCAAGCAGAATATCTAACTTCTTTGTGCCTTCATATAAGCAATTGAATAATTTTGTAGAATTGATGTAAAGTATTTGGTTCAATTACGATAGACTTGATATGTTGATGTTTGTCAGAGGTACTTTGAAACAAGTTTGATAGTCATTATATCTAGATATTTCTATTTAAATATATTCTATATGAATGATTCAAACATTTATTAAGCATTATATTTTTGTGTTATAACAAGACACAAAATTGTGCTATAACAAAACATAATATTTTGTGTTATTAATGCACCAAGTGCCCGAGTCTTTAAGTAAATGATTTAAGTATATACCTGATTTATTAGTGGAATTTTTCCTGAGGAAATAAATGAGAAGAACTAGCTATAGTATGGTCCCACAGAAAAGAGATGGAGCGCTCAAAATAGTTTGAAAGATTTTAATGTAAGGATGGTTTAAATGGTGTGGGCAAGGTGTGGGAAAACCCCCACAAGGATTGTGCAGTATCTTAGATCGAGTTACAGTGGGCTCCTTAAACTCCACATGGTCACTGGTTACCAGTCCCAGAGTCAAAGAAAACCATGTGGAGAGGGCCAGATAAAAGCTGAATAAAACAGTTAACCCAATAATCAAGCAATCTTTTTTTTTAAATTCAAATACGCAGCTTTCTCCTGAAAGTACAGAAATTAGGAAGTGCCTTGGTTATCTAAAATTTCCCTTCAGAAAAACATTTGAATCCCTCTGCATTTTATAAGCCTACTTTAATAGAGCAAAAACAGAACCTTTCCTTTGTTTCATAACATGTCATGGAATTGGACAGCCATAGGAGGGCTTGAAAGGGGAATAGATAATCTCAAATATTAAATTGCTTAAATTTAGTTTTCTTGGTGATGATCAATTATCTGCCTCTTCAATAAGTGTTTATAGACAGAATGAGCATCCCCTATAACTACAAGACAAATTGCACATGGTGTAAGTTACTGGATAATTTCCCTCACAGTACTGTGAGGGAGATGAAAGGATAGCCATATAATGATCATATAATTGGGCAAAATTAAGTGATGACTGTTTTTAAAAGTGAGTCTGTCTTCTAAACAATCCTTTGGGTATTTTTGCTTTACAATAAGTCATCGCAAGGCCATGCCTTCAACTAAATGCTTTATTTACACACATTTCTGTTTTATTTCATGGGATTTTACCTGTAGGAGTAAGTGAGAATAAGCGAGGAAAACAGATATATTATCTGTAATTTAAAGTCATCATCTCACTAAAATCTTAATGGTTATTTGGACATTTTTTTACATAGTTGGTATTACTCCGTAATAAACTTGTTCTCATGGGCTCTGGGGTATAGAGAAACATTCAATATATGTGACTTCAAAGATTTCCCGTGTAACTTTTTTGTATCAATGAACTATTGTCTTCAAATAGTCAATTTCACCGTAAGGTGAAAATATAGAGAATGATTGAGATATCAGGAAGAAATAAAGCACCTTGAATTAGAATTAAAACTCAAATGGTTTATAGTGAGTTGGGTGGAAGATTCCCATAATAACCCTCATGGTAAAAGAATATATTCTGCTTTGTTTATTATTTACCACATATCATATGTACATATATTTCAGTGTTGCATGCTATCTATTCTGATTTCAACCACATGTATTTTTTCATAAGATAAATAATTGAGGTCATCTTTTTGCTTCTAGATTAGTTAAATAAGAAAAGTATGTAAAGCACTCACTTTTGTGTGACTCTAGCATGAGATTCTTGGACTGCTTACGATATAATTTGTTTTCTGAACAAAGAGAATCTAATCTGAATTTCAATTTCTGTAGAAAACTAAGTATATAATTACTATAAGGCCTACCTTTCTTCTTTAATTACCTTATTGTGGCCTCTACTGTTTTTAAAATTTGACTGTTCTGCAGATTTATAGGCACAGAGATCAGACTGATGCCAGAGGGAAGGGGTGTGGGGACTGGGTGAAAAAGTTGAGGTGCTTGAGAAGTACAAACTGGAAGTTACAAAATAGTCGTGAGGATGTAAAGTACAGCATAGGGAACATAGTGAATAATATTGTAATAACTGTGTATGATGCAGAGTGGGTACTTGAAATAGTGGGTGGATCATTTTGTAAAGTATGTGAATACTTGCCCACTATGCTGTACACCTGAAACTAACACAAAATAATATTGACTGTAAACTGTAATTGAAACAAAAATTGACTGTTTTGAATGACAAAATTCACTAGTTGCCAAATAAAATAATTCAGGACGTTTTTCAGAGATGTCACATCTACCAAAGGCTTGTGGCTACTGATCCAAAAAGAATTATATTAACTGTCAAAGATAAAATACTGTGTGATGATTTCAGGTGTTGTATAAGCCAAGTAGAGAAATCTGAAAACTAGCCTTCAGGCCAATTTAACACTTAAGTCAGAGTAAGCGGTGCTTCAGTGTGTTGAACAGGCTGCCTTAGTCCAGAGAAGAACCCATACAACTTGAACAGGTGTAGAGGACCTCAGTTGAAAGTATATTCCTTGGTCAATTGCAACTTATAACAGGAGAGAAGCTTATGTAGTACCCAAGCAAACACATTTCAGCCAAGTCAGGTCTCAAGTAAAAAATACTTAAAGGGGTGGTTCATTCTCTCAAACATTAGTTACTTTTGCTGTCAAGACTCTCCTAGAACACAGCAGTTTTCAAGTTTAGCACGCTCTGGCTTATCATTTAGACGTATAGGAATGATCCCATTCCACTGCCCCATTGCTGGCTGGAAAGGTCAGGTGAGCACCACTCATAAATCCTTCATTAGGCAGGAGGAATGAGGCCTATATTCTGGCTTCTCTGCTTCTGTAGGAGTGACTTTACACATGCCTTCTCGGAGCGATTTTCCTTAGGTTACATCAGTGTTATTGTAGGTGTTGTGTGGGCAGCTACTCCCAGTGAACAAGGTGGAGTCTGTTCTTGAGGTGACAGTTATGCCCATGAGATCAGCCTTGCCAGCTGCGACGTAGTCAAACCCTTGTTATAGGACCAAGTGTGAATGCATGCGCTCAGTTCTGAACATCCTATTGGAAAAGGGCCACTTAGACGGGATCATTCATGGAAATGATCATCATTCTTAAAATCTGAGCCCAAGCTTTTTACTTTAGGTATTTACGAAAATAGGAATGTTACTTAGTTACATTTATGAAAAGAAGCAAATAGAAAGCAGAAATAAATATCTACTTTATCTGCATTCAAAAATTTTACGTAAGTACTTCAAATCATGTCATTCTTTTATGTTGTCATTCAAGCCCTGGTTAACTTAAAATTTGAAAACTAATTTCTTTACTGTTTAATGCGATCCCACTGAACTTTATTGTTAAACATTGTTTGATCCTGAGGAAGAAACAAGTGACAACTGCTCCTCGTGCCACAGTTCCCCTGACCCTGCGTTAGCAGAGGCACGCGCAGTAGTAGCAAACTCTCACGACAGAATAACAGGAAACGGATTCAGTGCTGCTGTTCTTCAGTAATCACTCGAGTAGAAACCAAAATGAATGATTAAGCTGTGAAGTAGAAAAATTAGCGCATTTTCCAGTCAGCGTTTTCATTCCTCCAATCACATCTGCAAAAGCAACCGTCAAAGGCGGAAAGTTACAGACCATACATAAAGTCAACAGTAAGTTGCTTTATATTTTAAATATTAAAAATGTGCTGACGCACATGTGACACAACCAAAGGTAAAAGTTGAGACTGTTTTTATATGACTCCACAGATGAATAATTCTGCCTGCCAGGAAATAACTATCATAAGATTATAGTCAATCCAACCATTAATACTAATTATTTACCACTAGAAATAACAATTTTGGATTCAAATAAATCAAGACCTTTTTCACTGGAAAATATTTTTACTTATTCATATAAGTCAGTTTTTCATTCAGTTGTTGACTGAATGAACATAGAACTTGAACTGAGAATCTGAGAGGATAACTGATATTCTGGTCATTTAAAATTTGTTAGAGAATTAGAAAAAACCCAAGTGAGTGACTCTGCATAATATGTGTAATATGTGTAAGCTGTTCTTCAGAACATTCTGGGAGCAGCATCTAGGTCACTCTGCAAGGGGTGCACATTTCTAGTTCATAAAACACACTCCAAAAAAAGTCCAGACTTGACGGTTCAGTTGCGGCTCTGATTGTGACCTGTCATAGAGTAGACAGATTCACGTGTTCCTGTATCCCGCGTTCCAGTCTGCCTCTGTCAGACAACTGTGTGCGTCTGGACATTTTCCTTGCTTGCTTTACCTTAGCTTCTTTTCCTATAAAATAAACATAATTCCTATCTCATGAGATCACTGTAAGAGTTAAATAATACCTCTTAAATAAAAAGTGCTTATAAATGTCAATATCCCCAATAGCCAAAATATGAATATTGATACTGATAGGTAAATATTGATATTATAGGGAACATAGATGTTATATAATTGTCTAATTTTTTTTATTTACCTAAGATTACTTCCTAATTTTTTCTAAATAAGTAAACAAAATACAAGAGGATTTATTAATTAGCCACTGGTAACAAGTTACCCAAAAATATAGTGGCTAAAAATGACATTCACTTACCTAGCTGAAATTCCGTGGATTAATAATTCAGACTGGACTTAACTCAGGGATTCTATAGTCTCAGCTGATCTTACTCAGTTTGCTTATATATCTCTTCTCACCTGGCAGGTTAGCTGATAGTGGCTGGTCTAGGTTGGTTTCTGATAGATAACCTGTCTATTCTTCCTCTAACAGTAATCCTAGTCTTGTTCTCAAGATAAAGAAAAGCAGAAAAATATAAGACAAGCAGAAGAATGTAAGGCCTCTTGAGCGATCCCCACCCCAACTCAGAACTAGCATCCCCTCATCTCTGCCACATCCAGTTGGCCAGAACAAGTCCCAAGCCCAGCCTAGATCTATGGAGCAGGAAAATAGATGCCACCTCTTGATGATATATGCAGCAGAGTGACATTGCAAGGGGTATGGATACATAAAGGGGTGAAAAATAAGGCAACTTTTGTAATAAATTGAACACAAATAAGATAATTTATTTATTTATTGGATAATTTTTTTATTTTAATATAACAAACTCTACCTCAGAGTAAAAAGGTTGAATAGATTTAACTACTAGAACATGTATTCTTACTTCCCCCATCACTTGCAGTATAATCCTTAAACTTATGTTTAGATAGTAGGACTTGGAGACTGTGCCAAAGATATTTTTCTGTTTGAAATGGTAGAAATGCTTTGTGTGTAGTGGGAAAATGTTATAGAAAAATGAAATTCTTTTCTTTAATGATTTTATTTATTTATTTTTAGAGAGAGGAAGGGTGGGGGAAAGAAAGGGAGAGAAACATCAATGTGTGGTTTATTCTCCCATGCCCCGTACTGGGAACCTGGCCTGCAGCGCAGGCACTTGCCCTGACTGGGAATTGAACCAGAGGCCCTGTGCTGCACAGGCCAGAACTTAACCCACTGAGCCACACCAGCCAGGGAGAAAAATGAAATTCTTAATTGGAATGGGAATAGAGAAATATATCAAATAATCCAAGAAATTATTTAGTGCTTTTACTTAGTCTCATGTGCTTACTAATTTTAACTAAAATAAAACTGAGGCTACAACTGGAAAAAGCAGGTGGCCAGAGTTGAGAGGTATTTTTAGAATTTCACTGTGAAAATTTTCTTGACAATTATGCCTTGTCTTCTAAATTAATGAAAGAATGTTAAAAACTGTTGTAAATATAGCACTTTTCCATCATCACTCTTGACATACCCCTGGCTTCCTGTGAAATCTTGGTTTACCTCCTAGAATTCTACTGAACAACAGCATGTTATGCAATTGTTTCATTTAACCTGGTAACATGTAAAACTGCTACAACTTTTAGGAAGGAATTATGTGTTTGATTTGACAGCTGACTTGAAAAATGAAGAGAACAGATGGAGCGGAATAACTATGATTTCAAAAATCACAGAAATTTATCTGTAGCCAAAGCCAATTGGTACTGGAGTAACCATGCCAACTTTTAATTAGCCATGATAGCAAGCAATTGGGAAGTGTAATAGTAATTCGATAGCCAAACAAGAGGCTTAACATTAGTCACTACTGATTGTGTGTCATTGTTTTCTTCTCCATGATGCTAGTGGATAACTCTAGGTTATGTGAAATATGCTTACCCCTCTATTGCTGCTTCTTTAGTAGTGGTTATAGAAAAAGTGAAGCATCAAAAAAAAGGAGAAACATGAAACAGAGGAGAATAATCATCAAGGACTATATTATTTCATAAATATTAAATTGTTTTTTAAAGTATTATTTTAATAATTGCATAATATTTCATTATATGGATATGTTGTATTTTATTTGACCATTCCACCTGTGGGAAATTTAAGCCTTGCCTGTTTTTTGTTTGTTTTAGCTATAACTTAATATTTAATGTACTTAAAATATGATGCAGAATTAGCATACTTTGGCAAGCATCTTTGAACACATCTTTTTTTCTTCCTTTAAATTAGACTTAAGGAATTAGAATTATTGGGTTGATAATTATGGAAATTTTAAAGATTCTTGTTACATATATTTCATTTCCCCATCGTGAATACAGAGAATCTAATTGACTCACTTCTGGTCCAATCACCTGCGTCTGGAAAGCCCTGCCGCAACTCAGCTGATTTGCAGACAGTGCATGGGATTTTTAAGAGGGGCGTGGGGTGAGAAAAAATAATAGGCAGCCATAGGACTGTGAGTAATGTGGATATATGGAAAAGCTCTTGATTCTTTAAATCTTTGTTTAGTGTCTGGTCAGTTTACTTAATTTTCTTGTCAGCTCTACTTGCTAAAAGTGATATATATGGTAGGAAAAACACATAATGATTTTGGCTTCTTCATTCCAATTATTTTAATTTTCTTCACGTTTCATGTCTTGCTATAGATTGGTGAAAGGTGCAGAATAAAAAAGGTAAATGGAGGGTGACTATTTAGGAGACCTCTGCAGTAGTCAAGCAAGAGTTGATTTTAGCTTGCAGTTTTGGTGCAAATGTAAAGAAGTGCACAGATATGAGATGTAATTTGGAGATGGTATCAACTGATTTGGGTGATTTAGGGATGAGAGAGAAGGTGGTAGTAGAGATTATCATCACATTTCTGGCCATTGTGCATTGGAAGAGGAACAAATTTGTATGGGAGTTTATACCACAAATTTTAGAGGCACTTAAGGCATTTCATTAGACCCGAGTTGAAGTTCAGAAAAAAGTCTGTACTACAGTTACATGTGGGGGACAGCCAGCACTTAGTGGGAGTGGGTCAGATTGCAGAAGGAGAGAGGTTGGAAGTAAAAGAAAGCCTGTGACTGTGAGTGGGGAAACTTAAACATTCAGAAGTTGCGTAGAGGGATTAGAAGGGTATGGAAAAGAGGCATCTAGAGAAGTACAGGGAAAATAAGTAGAATGTATTGCCAAGTAGAAGAAAGTATTTAAGAAAGTGTTTAAATATTCAAAATATTACATAGAATTCAAATAAAATAACGATATCAGTTGTCCCTATAGGTGACTTTTGCAAAGGTAATTTCGTGGAATAATGAGGGTAGATGCCAAGTAGGAACTTCTTGAAGGGTAAATTACAAATGAGAGCATTCCGAAAACCCTCTCAAAAGCTGGCTGTGAAGGGGGCAACAACAATAATACACAAGCTGGAAAAGATAATGAGTAATTGGAAAAAAAAACCTTAGTACACCAGTATCCAAAGCAGTCATGAGGTCCTTGATAGGGAATTCTTTTTTTTTTTTCTACTGTTGTCCCCATTTTTCTCCCCTGTTGCTCTCCCCTGCCCTGTCCAACCCCCGCTCCCAAACACAATCCCCTCCCCACTGTCCTTGTCCGTGGGTCCTTTGTACACATTCCCCTTCTTTCCCGTTATTCCCCTCCTCTCCCCTCTGACTCCCTGTCAGTTTGTTCTTTATTTCCATGTCTCTGGTTCTATTTTGCTCATTAGTTTATTTTGTTCATTAGACCCCTCTTATAGGTGAGATCATATGGTATTTGTCTTTCACCACCTGGCTTATTTCACTTAGCATGGTACTCTCCAATTCCATCTATGCTGTCATGGGGAATTATTCCTGACCAAGAAAATATTTTTAATCAAAAGAAAACTATAGACTAAGCACACTTAGAGAGTTACAAATGTCTTAAGACTTCCTAAGGAATGTCATACTGAAGTCAATAATAGTATCATACTAAAGAATTCTAGTTAAAAGCAACAATATGACAAAGGTGTCATCACCATTAATATTATTGAACAATATTCTGAAATTTCTGTCCAACATCAGTTTTACTTCCAAATTACAGTTTAAATCTATCCATTTCTCTCCATCTCCCCTGGTTATGACTAAGTTGTAATCATTTATTAGTCATCTCTTGACTAATCTCCCTGTTTTCAGTCTTACTCTTCTCTCATTCATTCTCCAAATTACAGGGAGATGAATCTTTATAAAACTAATTATGTGCCTTTTGTGTTTGAAACAATTAGCTGTTTCTCATTAAGTTAAAATCCCAAATCCCGCCTAGCGTGACCTTACTTGCCTCTCTGAGCTCATCTTCCCCCCACTCCCCTTTTCTCCTTCTCTGCTGCAGCCACACCAGCTTTCTGTCAGTTCTTTGAAGTCGCCAAGCTCTCCTCTGCCTCAGGACTGTCCACCGGTGTCCCTACTGCTTGGAATACTTTCCCCTTTATTTGACTAACCTCTGTCCATGTATCACACCTTAACAGTCATTATCTCAGGGGAGGCCTCCTTGATGCTCCGGTCAAAGTCGGTCTGTTTGGGTTGGGGTTTTTTTTTTGCTTTTATTTTTTATTGTATTTTTTCCATTACCATTTATTCCCTTTACACCCTCTTCCACACCACAATCACCACACTGTTGTCCATGAGGCCTTTTTGCTTTTTGTTCAATCCCTCTATCCCTTTACCCCCCCCTCCATAGCTGTCATCTTGCTCTCTATGAGTCTGTTTCTGTTTTGCTTGTTAGTTCAGTTTGTTCATTAGATTCCACATATGAGTGAAATCATATGGTATTTGTCTTCCTCTGAGTGGCTTATTCCACTTAGCATAATGTTCTCCAGGTCCATCTACACTGTTGCAAAGGGTAAAATTTTCTTCTTTTTTACAGCCGAGTAGTATTCCATTGTGTAAACGTCCCATAGTTGTTTTATCCACTCATCCACTGATGGACACTTGGGTTGGTTCCATACCTTGACAATTGTAAATAGCACTGCGATGATCATAGGGGTGCTTATGTTCTTTTGAATCAGTGTTTTGGGTTTCTTCAGATATATGTATTCCTAGAAGTGAGATTGCTGGGTCAATGAGCAGATCAATATTTAGTTTTTTGAGGTATCAACATACTGTTTTCCACAGTGGCTGCACCAATCTGCATTCCCACCAAGAGTGCAGAAGGGTTCCCCTTTCTTTACACCTTTACCAGCACTTGTTGTCTGTTGTGTTATTGAGGATAGCCATTCTGACTGGTGAGAGGTGATATCTCAGTGTGGTTTTAATTCATACGGGAAAGGAAACCATCAACAAAATAAAAAGACAATCCACGGAATGGGAGAACATATCCACAGATACATCTGATAAGGGGTTAATATCTGATATTTATAAAGAACTCATATGACTCAACACCAAAAAATAAAGAAACCAAACAATGCAATTGAAAAATAGGCAAAGGACCTGAATAGACGCTTCTCCAAAGAGGACATGCAGATGGCCCATAGACACATAAAAAGATGCTCATCATCACTGATCGTCAGAGAAATGCAAAATCAGTCTGTTTTCTAATAATTTCTCATTGTGCCTTCAATACTACACTTCATCCTTGTAGCACCTACCACAATTCATAGTTATAAATTGACTGCCATGAGGTTTTCTTTTTTCTGTTTTCCCAGTTAAAGTAAAAGCTTCCTGAAACAGCAACCACATATATCTTTTTATACCTTTTTCTCCAGCCTCAGCATAATGCCTAGCACATTGAAGATTCTATTAATTAATCACATACTGGAGGAAAATAGTGCAGACAAGGTGAAGTAGTGTTTCTTTTCTGCCCCCTGAAGTATTTTGATAATTATTATTTTGATTGATTTGATTTGGCTTCAACCCTACTTTTTCAGATTCCTGCTATTGAATTTATGAGGTAGAGTTATAGGTCAAGATTAATTTTTTATGTATGGCCCTTGGAATTGTGTTTTACAAATGATAATATATAAAACATTAATATATTGAGTAATATACCAGAATGTGCAGAGAATAAAGCAGTTAACAAATTTCCATTTTTTGTTATTTGTGAAACACATTTCCAAACAGCATTATTTAGTTCTTTATTCAATAAAATAAAATAATGCAGTTCTTTTAATGCCAGATATTATGATATCTTTTTAACTCAGCAGTAGTGCTAAGGGTGGTCTACTGATTCTTGTGCCATGATTTTTAGTTGCAATTACAGTGGGATTTTGGAATTACTGACTATAGTGACCTTAGATTGGTTTTGTTAAGGAAATTTATTCAGAAGCTATTTTTATGTAATCTCAGAACAAAGAAATATGGAAATTTGGGGGCATGTAATGAGAGATTAGTAGAAAAGGCATGATCTTCATTTATATAATGATTGAGACAACTTGACTTTTGATAGTTTCTCATTAATCAGTGCTGAGTATTCGAAAAGGGTGGTTTATAATTTGCCTCAGTTTTGCTTTTATTTTGAATTTTATCCCAATTATCCTGTTTCTTCACTCCAGGCTCTGGCATTGTCTCGGGTTTCTCCTGTTACATCTTAATCCCGGGGTCTCTCTATGCCAGCGACACAACTCCTACCACGCTTTCCTGCCTCCCCTTTCCTCAGCTTCTTCTTCATCTTCCCACTGTTTCTGCTTCACCTGTTTTGCCTTCACCCTGTTCAAGCCTGATTCCATTTTCAGGTTACATTCTTTCCATTTTTATTTCAGGAAGCTGTGAGAAAGGAAGAGACATTTTCATAGAAGTAAATGAATTCATGAACGGGTCACTCTAGAGTATTTTTTGTTTGTATTCAAAAACGAGGAAAAGATCTAATATGCAATTTCCCCCCTAACATCTGAGCATTCCTGAATGAGACTGCATTTTATCGATTTTTTCTGTCACCATTTATCCCTCATATCCTCTACTGCCTCCACTCCCCCCACCCCCCCACAATCACCACACTGCTGTCCATGTCCATGAAAATTAAGAGTAAGGTAAAAGCAACTCCATATTTGATAACAGTGATTTTAATGTATAAAAATAGGTCATTTATAATTTTTTATAAAATGGATTTTAAAATTAATCTAGCAGAAGCAATTGCTTCTGCTTACCATAATCATCAAATATTCATTATTGCTGTTTTCACTAAATCTTAGTTAATAAATATACTTTATATTAACTGAAACTCTTTGTTGGAGGTGTATTCCAGATGCTAGGGAGGTAATTAATTCAATGTCACCAAATATTAGGTGACAGGTGCACTTTTATTTAGAAGCCACTGGCATGTGAACTTCTTTCACATTCAATGTAAAAGCAATTCACTGTATAGTAATTGCTGAACAAGTGTGTCCCACCAGACTTAAATAGCAGAATTCCACTGCACAGAAAAACAGAGGTGTTGGTGCAGCTGTTGTCCTAAGTGGTTGTTGTGGAATGACTGTGTGACAACTTATCGTCTAGGCTTATGACCATCTATTGCTTCATAGTTTAGTATCTTACAGAAAGTATGCTTGGTTATTATTTTTCTTTGCTAATCTTCACAATCCCCTTTAAGCCTTATATATAATTCCCCCCTCAGTAATCTGTTCCAATAGTAGTCAAGGATGAATGAGACAGGTTACAGAAAGCAATTCACATTTGGTTTGCCTTTTCTACATTTTTCCTTGTTGTTCATCATGTTCTGCCAATAACCATACTATGAGATCAAAAATAAAGACAACATGAAAAAAACATTAATACTTTGGGGAAACATTTTGTGGAATGTTATTTTAAGTACCTGCACTTGTCCAGGCCTGGGAAGGAGTGTGGCAATGCAGATGGCTTCACCCACTGGCTCTGTTCCAGGGGCTCTCTGATAGTGATCCTTCCTCCACTTAAGGTTCACTTCTGTGTACAGATGATGATTCATGGAGTTGATGTCTTGGTAAAAATCAAGGGCTGAGTCACACAACAGCACCCAGTAGACTCAGGTCAAACCAAGTGTTCTTCTTTAGGTTAGAGGGAACTTAGGAGGTTATCTGCTTTGACTCTCTTGTTATTCAGCTTTTTAAAATTATATTTTATTGATTATGCTGTTACAGTTGTCCCAATTTTTCGCCCTTTGCCCACCCCACCCAGCACCCCCCACATCCTCAGGAAATCCCCACTCCTTTGTTCATGTCCATAGGTCATGCGTATAGTTCCTTTACTGCTCCATTTCCTGTACTGTACTTTACATCTCCATGGCTATTCTGTGACTATCAATTTGTCCTTCCTAATCCCCTCACCTCTCCACCTATTTCTTTATACCCCTCTCCCATCTGGGAACCATCACAACATTCTCCTTATCCATGATTCTGTCTCTATTCTTCTTGTTTGCTTAGTTTGTTTTTTAGATTCAATTGTTGATAGGTATGTGTTTATTGCCATTTTATTATTCATAGCTTTGATATTCTTTTTCTTAAAATATGTCCCTTTAATATTTCAAGTAATGTTTTGTTGATGATGAATTCCTTTAGTTTTTTCTTTTCTGGGAAGCTCTTTATCTGCCCTTCGATTCTAAATGACAGCTCTCCTAGGTAAAGCAATCTTGGCTGTAGGTCTTTGCTTTTCATGACTTTGAATATTTCTTGTCAGTCCCTTCTAGCCTGCATTTTCTTTTGAGAAATCAGCTGATAGTCTTATGGGAACTCCCCTGTAGGTACCTAACTTGTTTTCTCTTGCTGCTCTTAAGATTCTCTCTTTATCTTTAACCTTTGGCATTTTAATTATGGTGTATCTTAGTGTATACCTGTTTACATCCATCTTGTTTGGGACTCTCTGTACTTCCTGAACTGGCATGTCTATTTCCTTCACCAGATTAGGAAAGTTTTCTTTCATTAGTTTTTCAAATAGATTTCCAATTTCTTGCTCTTTCTTTTCTCCTTCTGGCACCCCTATGATGCAAATGTTGATATGCTTTAAGTTGTCCAAGAGGCTTCTTATGCTATTCTCATTTTTAGATTCTTTTTTCTTGCCTTATTGGTTATTTTTTGGTTTGTTATTTCCATATCATTTCTTTGATTATTGGTTTCATGCATTCTGCTGTTGATTCCCTGTAAATTGTTCTCTAGTTCCACTAGTAGAGTGGTCCCCAAACTTTTGTCACAAAGGGATGTTTTCATGGAAGACAATTTTCCACAGATTGTGTGGAGTGACAGGAGGTGGAGCTCAGGTGGTTATATGAGTGAAGCTTTGCTCGCTCACCCTCTGCTAACCTCCTGCTGTGTGGCCCAGTTCCTAACACAGGCCAAAGGGGTACTGGTCCACAGCCTGGGTGTTGGGAACCCCTACATTAGTATATCCTTCATTTATGCCTGGTTATTTTGTATGCTGTTGTGGTACTCACTAAGTTCTTTGAGCATCCTTATAACCAGGGTTTTGAATGGTGTATCTGATAAATTCCTTGTCTCCATTTTGTTTAGTTCATTTGATAGGTGGCCTTCCAGGCTCTCTCTGCTCATTAAGGCTGAAAGACGATTCTAAGTTCTTATTTTAAGCTGAAATCTATTCCTTGTTATTTTGACCAATTTGTCTCAGTTTAAATCCTTTGGAAGAATGCATTCTGAGATTATCCCTTCTTCCAAGTGGCTGACAACCTTTTGGAGAGTTGAAGATAGTATCTTCTTCTAAACCATGTTAGTACTGCAAGTTTTTCCATTGTGCTTCATGGATCCTGGTCCGTGGATCCCTCGTATTCCTCACAGCCTTAATCTTGTGATACTGTAGCTCATCAATGTCCTGTTAGTGTGATATTTGTACATAGAGTGCTTCTAGTGTGTTTTGAGCATGGGACAATGCACGCAGTGTAACTGAGTGCAGGAACTTGGATTTAGTAGAACTGAGCCCTAATCCTGGCTCCACTCCAGCTGATTGGAAGGCTTCCTCTGTAAAAGGGGAGAACTAGGCTAGATTACCTCTAGAATCACAAATGTTTAGAGCTAGAATGACTCAAAATATAAAGGGCATATACTACTGTCAGAGAGTTGTTTTCTTGGAATAAAATGCAAGCATTTACATTTATATATGTCAACTTTCATTTCGGGACTTTAGCTTCATGTTTCTACTTGTCAACTTTTAACTCTTTATCCTGACAGCTATTACAATATTCACTTTTCTCAGCCTTGTAACAGCCATGAATTTTGTATAGATAAATTCTGGGTCTTTGAATAACTGATATAAATATTGAAAAAGACAAAGCCGGGAGCATAGCTCTGTAGCAAGTAAAAATGAATGAAGTTAAAATGAGTATCTTTATTTAACTACTTACTCACTTACCTCACTGAAATTTCCCACATTTATCTGACACAGCTTAAGAAATTTTATTAAATGTTTTATTGAAGTAAATAAAACAATCTCATAACATTTGCATAATTTTTATTTTTTGACATAATATACTCTCTTGATAATTATATTCTTTACTAATAGCTTACAATCAATTAGTTTAAAAATTAATTCTAGAATTTTGCCAGGAATCAATACCCAACTTACGTATTACTCATGTTTATTTTTTAAATGAGGAAACATTATTGGATCTTAGCTTTTCCTTCTCCAAGATCTCAGAAATTTATGTCAGTGGCTCATTTCCATGAGCTCTTAGTATCTGTCCTTAATGTAATGTGCCCTTTCCTCTCTTAATGCCTATCTTGGTCTCAGGGGTGGTTATTGAAAATTGGTAGATTAAAAAATGTCTTGTGACCACCAGAGGAAAAAAAGACTTTGAAAAACCTGACTGAAGCACAGCTGCAGATAGAGAGCTCAACCAGGAGAATCGCCATGAAATAACATCAAGAGATTCCCTCTGAGAGTTCAGTTGCTGGCATATTTAGCTCACTCTCCCAGGTAGGGATATCCCCTGACCTCCAAGCAAGCAATCATTATGGTAGGGAACGTTGTTATTTCTGGAAGAATCTTCCTACTAGAAGACCTATGGGAAGTCTCCAGACAAAAGATTAGAGAGGCTCATGTCCCTTTAAAACACTCATGCTGGCTTAAATGAAACTTCAAGTAAGCTTTTTGCTTGGCATTTCCCAGGAATTTCTGAAGTTCTCTATTTTCTTTATTCTTGCCATTTATAGAATCTGAAAGTTTTTGTGTAAGAGAAAGTAAGCCAAATGACTTTGGCTTCTAGTCTATGTTGATTCTGCTAGTTAAGATCCTAAGGCAACTTAAAGTATTTTATCCTTTCTTTGACTGAAGAAAGAAAAGAAAGAGCATGAAATGTAGCCAAAGTTTTAGCATTTGATCATAAAGTGTAAGTGGTGAATTCCTGGCTTTACCTGAGAATAAATAGTCATGTCTACCAAAGAACCCCAAATTTTACTGATCTTAAACTCTAATAATTAACTAGCCAGATGTCCAGTCTTTTCTTATGATATCCCTCCTCAAATTGTCACAAGAATTCTCAGAGATTTCATATGTGTTACCTCTACAAGTATCCGAGTTGACATAAAGCCTTGCTGCGGTCATTTCCTCTTTGGGTTCTTGAGAAGAGAAAGAGAAATTTCAGGTATAATTTGAGTTGGCATCTACAGATTTTGCTATATCTTATTCATTTAAGTTGATTGCTTGTCATATCTGTGTGTGTGTGTATATATGTATATAC
Organism: Desmodus rotundus; assembly: GCF_022682495.2. Lineage (NCBI taxonomy): Eukaryota > Metazoa > Chordata > Mammalia > Chiroptera > Phyllostomidae > Desmodus > Desmodus rotundus. Next base: position 29,209,530 of record NC_071397.1, read on the forward strand.
ACATATATACATATATACACACACACAGGGGGAGAAAGAGAATTATTTATCCTATAGATAATTATTTTGTATATTCATGGAATATTTAGAAAAAACGCATACTTCCTAGGAAAAAATTAAGTTCACACAGCAGACATTTTGTAAGATGTATTCCTAGATATAAACAATAATAAAGAAACCAAGAAGTGGACATTACAGCAAAGATGGAGGCATAGGTAAATATGCTTTGCTTCCTCACACAACCAAAACAAGGACAACAACCAATTTAAAAACCAAAAAAACAACCAGAACTGCCAGAATATTGAACTGTATGGAAGTCCAACAAACAAAAAATTAAAGAAGAAACATTCATCCAGAATGGTAGGAGGGGAGGAGATGGGCAGCTGAGGAGGAAAGGATGCAGGCAAGGTAGCAGCTGGCAGACTTGATATGCAGATAAACTGGGAGGAAAAAAGAGGGAGTAACACAGACTGCACAACCCTGTTTTTTATTTCCCCTTTATTTCCACCAAGGGGAAATAAAACTTGAAAATCTCTGGCTATAAAAACCTGTGGGGGTTGTGATGGCTGCAGAAAATCCCAGTCTCACAAAGGAGTCCATAGGAGGAATCCACAGGGTCCTGGAATGTATGCAAACCCAGCCACCCAGGAATTGGCACCAGAACAGCCCAATTCACTTGTAGGGAAAGTGGGGGAAGTGACTGAGAGTGGGGAGAGAGCCAAGCAAGCAGCCCTGTTCCCTCTCTGACCCCTCCCCCACAGAGAGCACCAAAATGCAGCTAAGTGGGTTGCCCTGCCCTGGCAAATACTTAAGGCTTCACCCCTTACAACATAACAGATGCACCAAGACAAAGAAATATGGCCCAAATGAAAGAACAGATCAAAACTCCAGAGAAAGAACTAAGCAACCAGGAGATAGTCAACCTATCAGATGCAGAGTTCAAAACACTCGTAATCAGGATGCTCACAGATGTGGTTGAGTATGGTTGCAAAATAGAGGAAGAAGTGAAGACTATGCAAAGGGAAACAAAGAAAAATATACAGGGAACCAACAGTGAAGGGAAGGGAACTGGGACTCTAATTAATGATTTGGAACAGTAGGAAGAAATAAACATTCAACAGGAACAGAATGAAGAAACAAGAATTTAAAAACGTGAAGAGATGCTTAGGAACCTCCAGGGCAACTTTAAATAATCCAACATCTGAATCATAGGGGTGCTAGAAGGAGAAGAGGAAGAGCAAGAAATTGAAAACTTATTTGAAAAAATAGTGAAGGAGAAGTTCCCCAATCTGGAGAAGGAAATAGACTTCCAGGAAGTACAGGAAGCTCAGGGAGTTCCAAAGAAGTTGAACCTAAGGAGGGACACACCAGGACACATCATAATTAAATTACCCAAGATTAAAGATAAGGAGAGAATCTTAAAAGCAGCAAGAGAAAATCAGAGAATTACCTACAAAGGAGTTCCCATGAGATTATCAGCTGATTTCTCAAAAGAAACCTTGCATGTAAGGAGGGGCTGGAAAGAATTATTCAAAACCATGAAAGGCAAGGACCTACATCCAAGATTACTCTATCCAGAAAAGCTACGTTTTAGAATGGAAGAGCAGATAAAGTGCTTCCCAGATAAGGTCAAGTTAAAGGAGTTCATCATCACAAAGCCCTTATTATATGAAATGTTTAAGAGCCTTAGAAAAAGAAGATGATCAAAACTATGAACAGTAAAATGACAACAAACTTGTAACTATCAACAACTGAACCTAAAAAACAAAAACAAAAGCAAACTAAGTAAACAACTAGAACAGGAACAGAATCACAGAAGTGGAGATCACATGGAAGGTTATCAGTGCGGAGGGTGAGGGGGAGAATGTAGGAAAAGGTACAGGGAATAAGAAGCATAAATGGTAGGTACGAAATAGACAGGGAGACATTAAGAATAGTGTAGGAAATGGAGATGCTAAAGAACTTATATGTATGACGCATGGACATGAACTCAGGAGGGGAATGCTGAAGGGTGAGGGGTGCAGAGTGGAGGGAGATAAAGGGGAAAAAAACAGTACAACTGTAAAAGCATAATCAATAAAACATACTTTAAAAAAAGAAACCAAGAAAACACTCTTAAATATAATCCTTGAATTAAAGGAGTAAATGAAAAGAGAAATTTATAGAAATCAATGAGAAAGAAAACACTGTATTAAAACATGGAACATATAAAAGCTATACTCTCTAGGTTCATCCATGTTGTTGGCAGGATTTCATTCTTTTTATTGTTGAGTAATATTCCATTTTATGTATACAATGGATACTTAAGTTGCTTCCATAACTTAGCTATTGTACATAATGCCACATAAATGTTGAAAAACTATGTCATACATATGAAATTAAAGTAATATTTATGTCAACTATAATTTAAAATATTTTAAGCTATATTCAGAGTGACCATATATATTGTCAAACTTTATTATAAAGGAGGAAATATAATAATAAAGGAAATAAACTTTTATCTTGTACAATGACAAAGAGTTACATATATACCATAATAAAATAGTAGAAGGGAATTAGTAAATATAATCACTAAAATCAATGAAACAAATTTTTTAAATTATAAAAAAGATAAATCTGAACACTGGTTTAAGAAAATGACCAATAAAATAAATCAATAAAATTCAGTTAAGGAAACAGAAGATAGAAATGAGATATATTAGAATAAGAAGTAAATTTATAAGTATAAATTTGACCACAAATAGTGTATTAGCTAAAAGAATTCTGAGAGACTTTGTATACTTCCAAAAAACAAATTAGACAACATAGAGAAATGGATGATTTCCTCAAAAAAAGAAGTAAAAGAATTGAACAAGAATTATTGAAGCACATGACCACACTAATTATTGTGGAAGAAATTAGAGAGGTTATTTAAGATCTGCCACTGAATAATGGATCAGGACTAGCTGGGGTTTTAGCAGGTTTTATGGAGCCAGTGTTATCTAAACTATTCTCCCCCAAAGAAAATTTGGACAGCCTCAAAGAGGTCAGCCTGGTTTTAATATCAAATCTAATAAGAAATAAAATAAAATGAAAACTATAACCAAATTTATTTATGAATAGATATATTTTTACATATAAAATATTTACAAATAGGATTCAACAAATTAGCAACAGAAAGATCAACTAGGATTATACTAGGAAGTCCGGGATAATTTAAGGAATTATATCAACATAATACTTTACATCAATTTACTAAAGTATAAAAGTTATATGATTATATAAATAGATGCCAAAGATTGTGTTAATATGCAATAATCATTCATAATCAAATTTCCAAGTAAAAGAGGAATTAATGAATTATTTTTACTGAAGTCCAAGAGCAAATGTTCTAAAAATGGTGGGGAGCTAGTTTAAAAATTAAAAGAGCAAAATTAAGCAAGGTGTTAAAATTGAAATTACCAGTGCTTCACAAGAAAATTAATTTGCGTGCACTGAAAAGAAGAGATTAATCTTATTCCTCTTAACTTTAGTCTGTGTAGATAGAAAGCCTAAGAGACTTTGGTAGGAAAACATTTTTAATTGCCAAAAGAATTTGGGTAAGAGATATATGGAAAAAAGAGATTTTCCTACCTTAGCTATAAACAATTAGAAATATAAATAGGAAATAGTCTATGAAAAGTAGTAAAAGCAATATGAAATCTGAGAAAATTTGAATAAGAACATATCCACAAAGAAAATTAAAGGATATGAAATAAGATTAAGTGAAGTAGACACCATTTTCTTAAAAGTTACAATATAAAAGTTCATTAATTCAAATTAATATGTAAATTTAATACAATACAAATAGGAATTCTGACATGTTTTATAATTTGTTTTGAAGTTGGACTAAATTAACTTAAAGTTTATATGGACAAATAAATACCTGAAAATAGTCAAAATTTTAAGAAAGAACAATAGTAAGGTTGGATTTGCTTTACGACACACCATATCATTCTATAAAGTCACCATAATAACATAAATATTATATCATGTAATATAAAGGTAGGTGAAATGACAATAAGAATCTAGAAATTGATCCTAGAATTTATAAGAATTTAATTTAATAAATTTTTACATTTTTAAATATTATTTTATTGTTTTTACAGTTGTCTGCATTTCCACCCCCACATCCCCCCCACCCCCATTTTTACATTTCTATTCAAAGGAAAGGATGCCTTATTCCATAGATGTGCTGGCTATACTGACTGTATCCATATGAAAAATATGTTATATTCTGTAAAATAAATGAATTCAAAATGGATGAAGAATTTATGTAAAAGTCAAAACAAAATATATATTTTGCATTAGTACAAGCTGGGGTCAATGGGATACCTGACCAAGATTTTAAACCCAGGGACAATAAAAGCCAGATGTATTATACATATAAAATTAAACATTTTAATGGTAAAGGACCATAACAAAAATTTATTGCACAATGATAGTTCTAGTAAAGTTATTATATAATTAACAGGCAATCAGTTAAGATTTGTACTTTTCAAAGAGTTTTTAAAAATTGATGAGAAAATATGAAAATTTTAATTTTTAAAGCAAATAAAATATATGAATAGGTTTGCTACAGAGCAAAATATTAGCAAGTATATAAAAGGCTCAGATTCACTAGTAGTCAGTGACATGTAATTTAAAGCAATTATGAGCTCTGACTTCACACACATCACCTGGCACCTGTTGCTGGATGTGACTTAAGGACAAAGGCATTCCCATACATTGCTTGTGGTATGTGGAGAGCTGCAGCCTCTTTTGCAAAGCAATTTGACATGTATTTAAAAAAATTAATGGATAATCCCTCTCCCTAGCAAACTGCTTGAGACTGATTTATACAAAGTATACCACATGCATTTAATGGTGTTTATTGCTGCATGGTTTATAGTGGCAGAAAACTGGAAACAGAGTAAATACTCATTCACAAGAAAACACTTGAATAAATTTTGGTACTTCTATATTATAGAGTGTTATGGAACAATTGAAGAGAATCACTTAGGACTCTATCAGATAATCCAAACTGATTTATAGAAAGTAATGTTGAGGGAAAAAATTAAAATTCAGAAAAATGTGTATAATGTAACTAATTTTTTAAAGCAAACAGAGGACAAAATTCATGGTGTGTGTGTGTGTGTGTGTGTGTATCCAGTTATGATTATATGAGTTTGGAGAAAAACATTGGAAGGATATATACAAAGTTCATAACAGAAACCTGGCATCCAGTGAAGGGATGATAAAAAAGTAAGGAAAGAAGAGTATGTTTTATTGTTATTGTCATAACTTGTATTTTTATATTTAAAAATACTTTATATCTAAGAAATCTTTTACATTTATAAATTTATATTTAACATATAAATGGTTTATGTTTATAAATTTTAGTCATAAAACACATGTATATATATTAATATGTTATCTTATACACACTTATAGATACATACATTACACATATCCTTGAGTGTATATCAAATATTTCATAAAAATATTTTTAAATCTGTACTAAAATATGTTTTATGTAATCACATGTAGGAATTTATGTAAAATTATGTTTGTATTTTATGTCATTTTTTAATTTTAAAAAACAAGTACAAGAAAAATAGGTTGAAGGTAGGAAAACCAGCTGGCTAAACTGCCACAATGGTATATGAATGAACTAGGATCATGAATGATAAGGGCAGGATCGGGCAGAAACAGGAGTAATTTAATAAGAATAAAAATGAAAATATAAAAATAAAGAAGAGAGGAGGGATGGATGAAAGATCCTTTATTCTGTGTCATTAATTTACTTGTCTACATTTGGACCGATACAACATTTCCTAAGTTACTGACATTTCATAGTAAGTACAGTACTGAAAGTACTAATAGTGAAAGTCCTTCCACTTTGCTTATTGAGATTATCTTGGATATTCTAGGACCTTGGTGTTTCCATGTTGATTTTAAGGTCAACATGTCAATTTCCACACTCACACACATACAATCTGCTGAGATTTTGAATGAGTTTTCTTTCAACCTATAGATCATTTGGGAGGATTTATCTTATGACAATATACAGTCATTCAATATTTAGTGCACCTATTTACTTAGGCTTTCTTTACTGTTTCTTAGTTATATAATTTTCACTGTAGAGTTTTTAAATAATTTGTTATATTTATTACTAAGTATTTGATATTTTAGTGCTATTTTAACTAACTTTAGATTTTAACTTTCCATTTCTTTGCTGCTAGAATATTAAAATACATTGTTTTGTTTATTGACCTTGTATCCAGCAACCTTGCTCTCTCAATCAGTCAATTCTAAGTGGTTAGATTATCATGTTCTATATGAATAAACAGTTCTAATCCTTCCATTCTTGTTCTTATTCACGGGGTTTCTTTTTTTGCCGTATTGCACTGGCTAGGGCTTTTGGTACAATGTTGAATAGAAATGGTTATAGTGTGCATCCTTGTCTTCTTCATACAATCAGAAGGAAATAATTCAATATTTCACAATTAAATGTGCTGTAGATTTTTGTAGACATACTTTATGAGAAAAAGGATATAAAAAATAGTTCTGAGTTTTCCCTTGAATACCTATTCAGATATTGAATTTTTTAAATGCTTTTTCTGCAACTGGTGAAATAAGAGTACGATTTTTGTTCCAGTTCATGACGTATTATCCCTTTTTTTGTATCAGCAGATCCAACTTGCTAATACCTTTTTTCAGGAGTTTTGCATCTCTGTTTATGAAAAACCTGAGCAAATCCTTTCCTGTAATTTCCTCATCAGATTTTGGTATCATAGTTATGCTGGGTTTATAAAATGAAAGCTGTGATCTCTCCTGTTCTCCAAAGGAGTATGTGGAGTATTTATACCACGTCTTCTTTAAATGTTTTTAAGAACTCACCAGAAAAGCCAAGAGGATCTGGAGACTTCTTTGTGGACATTTTTAAATTATGGGTTTAATTAGTTCATTTTAATGTTTTCTTTTGTGTTGCTCCTTGAAACTTGGAAAATTTTTGTTCCTGTGGTCATTTATCTTCATAATGTAAATGAGGCTCCTCATTTCTGCACTCCGTATCTGTTGATCGCCTTCTCAGGAATGGCGGAATTGTCATATTTCCACTCCTTCCCTCTTGTGATTGTCTGACTTCAATAAATTACATTATTTTTCTTAGTTTTTACCTTGGTTTTATTGACATGCAGTCTTTGTAACTTAATTTATTTGTTTAAAGATGGTCTTTAAATACCTCATTACAAATGATAAAGGAATTATTACATTCATATTACCACTTTTTTCTCTTCTCCTTCCAATTTTTGTTAGGTATGTAATTCCAACATTTTTCAATATTATAGAATTTACATTTAGTTCTAACCACAATACCCAATTTTTCTTTTTTCTTTTAGTCTTATGGCTAAATGGAATCTGTCTTCAGTCCTTTGCCTACAGTCTCCGTATTATTCTTTCGTTTGGCTGATGCTTGTCTTCTAATTTTCTTCTTAAAAAGTTCATGAAAAATATATATACAGAGTATGTGGAGAGCCCCTAAAGTTTTTTTCCTTTATACTTTAATGATAATTTTGTTGGGTTATAATTCTTGGGACAGTCTTTTTTTTTCTTCAGGACATTTTAGGCATTGGCCTACTCATATTGAGTATTGAATGTTACCGTGGAAGTATCTGCATTCAGCCTAAAACCTTTTTCATAGGAGACTGATAATTTTCTTCACTTATAGTGTGGAATCTAATGGACAAAATAAACTAACAAACAAAATAGAAACAGAAGCATAGATACGTGGAACAGACTGACAGCTGTCCAGGGGAGGGGGGAAGGGGAGACTGGATGAAAGAAGATGAAGGGCTTAGCCGAAGAACATTTATGCATAACCCATGGACGTGAACAACAGTATGTGGGTTGACTGGGGTGGCGGGGGGGAGCTGGGTAGAGGCAGGCAAAGGGAGGAAAATTGGGGATAGCTGTAATAGCATAAACAATAAAATACAATAAAAAGATGAAATTAATGCAAATTAAATAATCAAATGTGTTATGCATATTAATTTGACTGATTTAATTTAAGGGCTTCATTTAAGAGCTGGTAGCATTTGAGAAAAATTTCTTTAGATTTAATTTGGGTAAGTACAGGTTTCTTTACTTGTAGTTGGGATCAACGCATAAAGTATACCTCAAAATATGTCTTTTAGAGGAGAGATTCCTTCCTTGGGCATTAGAAGACTTGAAAATGAATTGCTCAGTATTGAAGTTTTGATAGTACTAGGTTAAAAGTATTTAACCTGAGTTTTCTGGTGTAGTATGGTTTTAGAATCTTCAGCCTAATGATTTCCTTGTTTGTTAGCAGATTTTTACTTTATACTGGAAGAGACTCTAAGTGAGTTAATGGAGAGTGACTAATGCCAAACAGAGAGGTGTTATAATCATTTTGTACTCTTTCCTCTGAATAGAAACACCTACTCTGCCAACCAGAGGTCCATGGTCTAATGATGCATTCAGCACCATTAGAAAGGGAGACAAAGGATGGGGGAAGACTCAGAGACTTTGCACTTAGGTCTGTTGGAGACAGAGTTTAATCAGAAAAACCAGCACCACTTGAAAAGGACCATAGTGAGTAGAAAGTAGAGACGTGGATTCTGGAAACTAAGTTCCCTTAACCATTACTGAGCATCTTCAAAAGTTCTCCAAACATTTATTTCTTTGTCCACAAAATTGTAAAAATTTTCCTTACTTCAAAAACTTTACTCAAAAAAGTCTCTCCTGGGTATCTTTGAAAGTTTAGGCCATTTAAAAATGCATATTATTAATTTTACTATGTTAATAGTCATTATGGTTCAGTAGTGTGTATAATATATATCAGGGGACATCTTAAAAAGCATATTATCATAAAATGCATATTTAAAGGCTTTTTACCTACATAAATTGAATTTAATAGATTATAACACCTCCAATGGGTCCATTAGGGTCTTTGGAAAATACAGTTCAGAGCCTTGTTAAAACATATATTCTCTTTATCATATTCTACTTAGCGAGTTGGCTATAGTAACCTAGACCTTGAATATTGTTGTGTTGCTTAGTTAAGAAAACTAAAAATAGAAAAGTAATTTTTTTCCAGTAAGACAGTCTACTAAGCCAGGAAGAAAGCAAATTTTCCAATTAATGATAGTGTTTTTCATTGCAAATAATATACATAGGAAAGTTTCCATTAAAAGTAATATCTGTCATGCTGACCCACTGTGCACCCAGATGCAGTCCCAGGAGGATGCTCTTTTTGTCGGCTGCAGAAACATTCCAGGGTACGGTGACTACCTGGACCTGTCAAGGGTAATGCAGCTGCTCAGGGACACAGAAAAAAAAGTAATAATTATAATAATAGTATCTGTCAGTAAAAGTGTTTAATGACACAGATTGCTATGTATAAAAAATCCTCCTTTTACATGTCAGAAAAGTGAGGGCATGTGTTTCGGTATAAGCTGAGGTTGTTAATTGTTACTCATCAGTGGGGTGTACTTTAATGAAAAGTGTCAAGTATAAATTATATGCAGTGTTTTCCATAATGTTGTCTACAGACCACCTATATCAGAATCTCCTGGGTGCTCAAACATGCCTGTTCCTCCCATGTCCCTGGATCTACTGGAGACGAGGTCTAGGCACGTGCTGTGAAATTTGCATTTTGATGAGCTCCGTTAGAAATTCTTGCACAACAACTGAAATGTGAAAGAAGTGGTTCCTTTAATCTACAAACCCAACTACATAAGGTAGTCAACACCTGGAGTCCTGTCCAGGCTGAATTCTGCCGCCTGGTGTGTAATCCGACTGCAGAGTGTATGCCACAACTCCTTACACGTTCTTCAAGGAATACTTTGAAACCAGTCCCGATGAGTGCTACCCACTCTGGATTTGCATAAAAGTCCCTGAGCTTTGCGGCTCTGATCCAAGCCACTCAGCTCTAACTTCACCGTGGCTGTTGGGAATTGTGTGAGTAGAGATTTGAGCACAACTACTCATCAGGAATCCTCTTCCCTGCTAGGACTTTTGGTGTCTTTTAAAAACCATTTGGTGGTTCAAAATCAAGGGGTGCCATCCCACCGGTGTCCACTCAAGACCTATGGATATTCAGTGATTATAACCCCCTCTCAACTAACCAACACAAAACACAGCAAAACAAAAAGGTTCTGTCACGTCACTTCATTCCATAATCTTCCTCAAAAATGGAATTATAAATAATGGAATTCTGTTATTAACTAATAGCCCTATCTCTAAATTTCCCCCATCTTTTCTCATTTTAGAAGTACAAACAACAGCACCTTTGCACTTGTCTGGGGCCCAGATACAAGGCTACACTGAAGGAAAAGTCTTCATTTGCTACTGAAAAGCATCAACTACGATGGTTGAAATAAGTTTAAAACAAACCTCACACTACTGGCTTAAAGTTCTTGAAAGAATTGCCTGGTTATTGGTCTCACAGAGAACAAAGTGGTTGTAACACACAAAATCATCTGGTGCTTATGAGCTTGTGAAGTTTTCTGTAAGTTCGAGATGTGATCAGCAGCATTCGCACCATAGCGCTTGCATCCACTGGCTGCTAAGATCTGGACCTACCAAAAGGTCTCCCAGCCACGTTTAACTGCCCTGTGGTGTTGGTTCTTGATTGTGGATTAGGATTCCCAGCTGTGCTCACTTAGGAGCTCTCCATTATTCTTCCTTCTCTGGTAAAGAACCCCCACTGAATCGAGTTGTTGATATCATAAAAGTGCCTTATAAAATCCAGTCAAATAGTGGGCTTCCTCAGCCCAAGGTTGCAGTAAATGGAAAATGTGGGAAGTTTGAAGTTAAGTATGAACTTTGAGTTTTGACATGGGAGAAATAAACTGAGTAAGTAAAAAAGATAATTATTTGAACCCTTAAAGCTTTAAAGTAAATATTCTGACTCATAATATGGGTTCTGGAAAAGACTCTGAAATGGTTTGCTATTGCCTTGCTGTAAGAAACGGAGCTTTATTTTAGTTTCTAAAGAAATGTTGAACTTAAATTAGTAATTATTTTAATGTGTATAAGGGCAGCATTTTTAGTTTTCTTTCCCCATTCCTATGGTTTCATTCTCAACTAACTACACCTTTATTTATCAGTGGTTCATTATGTTAGAGGCAGGTAAAAACTTATGTCATTTTCTCTACTCATATTGGCTAAATTTGGTTAACAATTCAACAGTGAATCATGACACTATTACCATTGAGTAATAAAGGCCAGGCAATAAAGATGCCTCAGTCTAAAACAGAATTGCATGTCTGATTATCTGAAATGGGTCCTTCAGTACAAGCTTGCTTTTGAGATTTCGCCTTTTCCTATTAGTTGGTTCCCAGATAAGAAAGTAAGAAAACAAACCATCCTCATTACCAATAAATAAGTGTCGTACTGGGATCATTTACAAACCATCCTCATTACCAATAAATAAATGCCATACTGAGATCATTTGGGAGATCAAAACACTACTTAAAAATTATGTCTAGTACTTCTTATAACTCTTCATGAGTCAGACAAGGGAACTTATTGAGTTTTGTGCTAGAGGAATAGAAAATAATAGAACACAATATTCATGTAGTAAAAGTCTCATAATACTGTTTGGTTTGGAGACTCAAACTGAACTACCTTCCCTTTTTCCTTCAGTAATCTCAATTTATCTTACAAGTTCAACCATAATCTCTCAGCAGGATGAGCCCCAAATCTATATCCTACACCTGAGTTCTCTCCTCGTTTGGATCTACTTTACCCCATTACCTACTCGTCCTATCTTCCTGGATGTCTTTGTTTATTTCATTATGTTCAGTATGTTCAAAATAAAATCCTTCCTCTTTTCTCTCACATCTGCTTCGGTGATAACACCACCACCCTCCCAAACTTGTCATTTTTTTTAACTCTTATTTTTCTCTGTCTCTTGCTTCTGTAGCAACACATAGTTTCCCTTCTTATTCATTCCCATGCCATTAGCCTAAATTCCAGCTTTCCCTGCTTTTGCCTAAACTGTTGGAGTAGCCTCCTAACCAAATTCCTACTTCTAATCTCGACCCTCCCAATAATTTCTCCTATAGGTTAAGCTCCATTAATCTCCAAAAAGCATAGTGTCCATCTTCCACTCAAAGAGTCAGTGCCTCCAAAATGGTTACAGGAGGCTGTTCCGACACTGCTAACTTGCCCTTCATGGTCTTTCACGATCTGTCTTGTCTGACTTTCCAACTTCATTTCACAGCATTTCTCTTGTTCAGAGTCCTGTGCTTTACTCAAACCAAGTAACTTTCTGGTCCTCATATTTATGCCTTTACTTTTACCTTTCCCTTGTTCTGGAATAGGCTTCCCTCATTTCTTTTGATCTACTTCCTGCCTAAAACATGGGAACTTGCCCAATAATTAAGTACAGAATTAAATATAGACTAAAGTTTGAGAGCCTGAGCTTTGGAATAAAACTGCCCGGGTCCAAACCCTGGCTCTGCCACTTATTAGCTGTGTCAAGACACTTGTCTTTTCTCAACCTCCATTTCCTCATCTGGAAAAAAAATGGATGAAAGCTCTGAGAAGAGTGTCTCATGCATATGAGATCTTCTATTAATGCTAGATGTCAGTTGTGAATGAGTAACTTTTGTCTTCATTTCTAGGGCTTTGCCCTTTTAGCACACTCTTATTTAGGTATTAAAAGTGTAATTATGAATATGCATAAAAACATATCTCTTTATTTGTGGGCATGAAAAATATACTTCACTTATCTTTATGTAAAATAAAGAACCTGTGCTCAAGCATATTAAAGCAGTTATTAAAGACATTGCAAACAAACACAAAAGCATATAGAATAGGATGACAAATCCCTGTGTGTACATCGACTGGCTTCAAAGCATGGCCAATCTTGTTTCATCTCGACCCCTCCTTTAAGATTTAGAGGCAATCCCCAATGGCATATGCTTCCTGTAGAAAGAGTTCAATATGTGTCTCTAAATAACAGGAACTTTTTCTTACATAACCTCTATATCATTATCACACATACTTTTTAACAGGAATTTCTAAATGTCATTAACTAGTCACTTAGTGTTCAGATTTCCAATAATATAATAAAGTCATAAAATTTTTAAGTAATTTCCTTTCATCAGGATCCAAAGAAAGGCTCACACATTCCATTGGTTCCTGTGCTTTTAAGAGACTTTTAGTCTGCAGTATCCCAATCTATCTCTCTGTTGTTGTGTTGTTTGTTTTTATTATATTATTTGTTAAGGAGCAGGTTTGTTTGCCTTGAAGACTTTCCCAGTCTGGATTTGATTACGTTTCCATTATGCAATTTAATATGCTCCTCTCATCTCTGTGTTTACTTTAAACGAGTAGTGAAATCAGATGTAGGTGTGATTTTTTTCAGCAAGACTGTTTCATAAGTGGCATGGCATTCCTCTCTCATAAGTGACCTAATGTAGGAAAATCTCTTTTTGTGCTGATAGCAGCCATTGGTCATCCATACTTACACTTGTTAACTCACTTAGGGTTGGGAAGTGGTGATATTTTAATTTTATCATTTCCTTTACATTTATTAGCTGGAGGAACTTGCCCTCATCTACTCTCTGATTACCTAGTGAGATGGTTCACAAAGGAAACTTCCGCTAAGTACTTGATCCTTTCCATTGATATACTATTTTTCAAAATAATGACTTGATTCTCTAGTACCTTCCAGTGGTTACCAATTATGTTTTATTTCATTTGCTTGTTTTTTAGTATTATAAACCTATTTTAATCCATTGTAATTTTCCTTATTGATCTGCAAATGGTCTCATTCTTAGTCAGTAGGAACCTCTTCCAGTTAGCTTCTGAATCCCTTTGAAATGAACCAGGCATCTTTAACAGCTTCCCCTTGGTTAGGATAACATATTCCAGGTTCCTGCACATTATTTAAGTCCTAATCATCTCTCAAAGCCTAACATAGTATTCATGCCCAACAGGAAGTCTTCCTGACCACAGATGCCCTCAGTACATATCTCACCACTGAACCCCTTCATCTCTCAAAGTTGTGGTTTCCTTCATCAATAATCAGAGGCTGGTCTTCTCCAAACAGCAATGTTGAGGCTTCCTATCTCCAGTGCCTGGTGTAGGACATTACATAGAGGTGTCATGTGACCATTTTTTTCTGAGTGCTCAACACTGCCTTAGTTAAGTAGACTCAAAATTATATAAGCCTTTCAGAAATTTAATAGGAATAATTGTATTTATTATGGGGTTTCAGATTCTAAATTCAATAAGTAAACAGGTAGTTTAAGACATTTTCTGGTCATCATGTATAATAGAATTGGCTTTCCTCAGTCAAGATTCATTGAGTAAAATTAATCCACAAACTTTATAATAACAATATTAGCAAAAGTTGTAAAAACAAAAATAGTACAGAAACCACCCATATATCCTTTACCTCAAATGATAGATCATTTGTTTCTCTATCTCATAGTATTACATATATAACTACATATAATTATAAATGAACAAATATGTATTATTTTTCCACGTAGTTTGAGAATAAGTTCTTTAATTTAGAGATAAAAGGCTTTTTATCTCTAAATACTTTATTATGTATTTTCTATGAATAGGGATATTCTCTTATGTAATCACAGTACAATGATCACTTTTGTAAGTTTACATTAATTCATTAGATGTTTTGATTTTAACAAATATAAGTAATGCTTATGGACAGTTTATAAACACCTTTCTCAGGCAACAGCTCAAAATAATGCCAAGAGATAGTTGTATTACTAGGTCAAATTTATTGATAAGGAAACTGAAGCTCTGAAAGGCTGTGATTTTACTGGTGTTAAATTCTTTGCTCTTTACATCTTTCAGACTCTAACTAAGTGAGACCTTGTAGCAATCAAACAAAAGATAAAACTCTCTAGTCCATGCATCTTTGTCAAACCAAACACGAGTTACAGGCAGCCATGAGAGCAGCGAGTCATTAGACCTGGTTGTGATTTGCTTATGATGAGTGTGGAGAGTTTCCTTCTAGATCTGTCATTCTCACTGGATTCCCAGGCAGCAGCTGTGACAGAAGGAGTTGTCTCTGATGAGTATAAAGTTTCATCTCCTTCCCTCATCAGCAAATGAAATGAAATGGAGAATTTGGAAAAGGACCTGAAATATTATTGCACATATTGCTATAATGTGGAATTTTTTACACTAGTACACAGATGAATTCATTCTAGATATGTCATGGGTTCCAAATCAGCTGGGGGGGACTCATTAAAGATGCCATTATTTTACTCAAAATTCTCCCTGATGCTGTTTTATTCAGGAAATATTCTCCCTAATGTGTGCCTCTGCCTATGTGCACCTTAGGAAAGGCAGGCCAGACTCATGAATCTGAAGAATGGGCCATACCCTGCTCATGCTGAAGTCACCTGCTCAGACATTACCTTAGGCCTGGCTTCCCTAAATAGGCACTCTCTTGTTATATCACATTTCTCAGGATTTATTCCTGCTGTGTTGCCTCTCTCTTTTTTAACATCAAATTCATTCTCTCTCTCCCTCCCTCCCTCCCTTCCCTCTTCCCCTCGGCCCCCACCCCTCAACTAA
Source organism: Desmodus rotundus (assembly GCF_022682495.2). Lineage (NCBI taxonomy): Eukaryota > Metazoa > Chordata > Mammalia > Chiroptera > Phyllostomidae > Desmodus > Desmodus rotundus. The sequence goes on from NC_071397.1 coordinate 29,225,118, forward strand.
TCTGAAAATACCTTGGGTCTTACCATTTGTCATTCCTAATATAGTGACTACAATTTTAAGCTAAGTGGGAAGGGTGGGCTGTGGCATACCATCTTGCCAACATGGTACATTGGGACCACTTCTATGAATGCATTAGTTTACTGCCATGTAGTAGTATCCATAGAAGTCATAGTGACACCTTTTGGAATGTCTTTGTCCTTGAACCACAAAATCAGTTTCTCAGAAACTTGGACATTCTGCAACTACGTTAGCAAATATGACTACTGCCTACTAGCGGATTTCTCAAAGATATAGCTTTTAAAAAGAAAGTCTTAAATCCTAGACTGCATGCAAATGTCAGTTGGGTGGCTTCCCTTGACACAGCAATTAGCCAAGTTAACTGGGTAGCCAAGACTAGGGACATTATCAGTAAAGGACTGGAGCTTATGTAGAATCAAGTTTAACCAGAATTATGCCATGGGTTAATTCAAAGCAACGATGGCTTTTGCTATTTGTAACTCCAAAAACCATCTAAATTCCTCAATTATACTATCATTTTATTGTTTAAAATTACTCAAATTAATGGACTGTCAACTAGATTATGGAAATGACTCATGAGGTATCCATGAGAACATTTCTTCAAAGAGGATTTTCTCTCATATACAAAATATGAGCCAAAATAAATTTCTAATTTATTTACTAAATTAGTTATTAAAGGAAATTGATATAAGCTGATTTTATAGAAGTTATTTTCTTGGATTACATTCTTTCTCCCCCTTGGAGAGAGAACTTAATTAGGTTTATGTCACAAAAGCAATTAGGTGAGTAATCTTGGCTCTAATCCATTTAGATAAAAGAATTTCAGTTTGTGACATAACAAATAAGGTTATCAAGACAAAGTCTTTTCCAGGTTTGGAAATGCAGGGGCATTAGTCTTTGAACACAGAATTGTCTCTGCCTTTATTTCTATTAATCCTGTGTGTATGAAGTCATCCTTTTAAAAGAATTTGCATGAATGTAATTTATAATATAGTACCATACATATAATTTTTATTCATTTCAGCATTATAACAATACTTTTTAGGTAGGTCGAAGTTATTTTCTTTTAGAAGTTACAAATCCAAAGGCCGATAATGGAAAAGACTATGCAGATGCACACAGCATAGAGACAGACATATTATTAGACTCAGCCCTCCTGTTTCCAAGCACCAGACTCAGTTCAGTAGATCATAGTTAAAACTGTAAGCTCTGGCTTGGCAGTTTTCGAAAATCTACTGTGTTTCTCAGTATATATTTAGCTGCCAGAGATATAATCAGTTAGTCACTTTATTATCATCATCAATAACAAAAAATGCAGTAAAGTGTTATCTATTGTAGCTATATTAAGATGGTAGGTCATAGATATTTTTATGTTAGAAAATACTTTATTTAGAAAAGTTCTGTTTTATAACTTCTTTGATTAAGTAATCTATCTAACCTAACCTAATCTAACCTAATGGGTTAGTACTATACTATATATATATTTTTTAATTTACTGCATTTAGGCAAAGGGGCGTCCCTAAAATGATATTTCTTTTTTTTTCAGATAGTATAAAATTTTTATATTTAGAACTAGCCAGCTGGACTCAGTTTAGATGATCCCAATTTTGTTGGCAACATCCAAAGCATCATAATCTGGAGCCAGTCGAACATATGCCTTCTTCTCCCCATCAGGCCTGATCAGGGTGTTGACCTTGGCCACATCAGTGTCATACAGCTTCTTCACAGCCTGTTTGATCTGGTGCTTGTTGGCTTTGACATCCACAATGAACACAAGTGTATTGTTGTCTTCTATCTTCTTCATGGCTGACTCAGTAGTCAGGGGGAACTTGATGATGGCATAGGGGTCAAGCTTGTTTCTCCTGGGCGCGCTATTCCGAGGATATTTAGGCTGCCTAAGGAGCCGCAGTGTCTTAGGCCTCCTGAAGGTGGGTGACGTGCGGATCTTCTTTTTTTTGTGACTGTGGACGCCTTTTAGCACTGCTTTCTTTGCCTTCAAAGCCTTTGCCTTGGCTTCGGCTTTGGGAGGGGCAGGGGCTTCCTTCTTCGCTTTGGGTGCCATCTTCGTGAAAAGCAAAATGATATTTCTTAACTTACTGATTCTTAAGTGAATGATAAACAAGATATTTTAATAGATTAAATTACTGAAAAACTAATTATATTGTAAGTTTATTTAAGTCATTATACCTTAATAATTCACCAAAGAAATGTGATTTGTTTTTGCCTTGTGTTTTATACTGAGCAGTTTGCTTCTGTTCCAGTAGACCAGAGAATAATGTAAATTACATAGTCCCCATATTAAATTTATTTAAAGTTTGTATTGGTCTCATATATAATAAGATAAAATATATTTATATTCCATATAAAATACATATGTAATCTAACAGGGTAAAAGGATGACTGGGAAACCATGTACATATGCAGGGGAAATCTGAATAAGCCCAGTGAAAAGAAAAAAGGAAGGCTTGAGAAAGGGTTGCAACACTGAATGAATTTTCCATCCCACTCCCAGGTTGATGAGAAAAGGGTGGAAGCTTTATGGACTTAAGGTGCTAGAACAGAAATTTTGTCTAAATCCTTAGATGATGAATAAAATATTTGGACACAGGATGATTCCAAGGAAACCAATTTATTTAATGGGAATCCCAGGAAGAGGGGAGAGAGCAAAACAAGACAGAAATGAAAGCCAAAATCTTCCAAAGTTTGATGAAAAATATTAGTTGTAGATCCAAGAAACTTAATAGTCCCAAGCAGGATAAACAGAAAGAGGACCACATCTAGACATATCATAGTCAAACTGCTGATAAACCAAAGGCAAACAGTAAATCTTGAAAGCACCAAAAGGAAAACACCATGCACATGAAATCACAATAAGAATAATGGTAATGTCTCTTTGGAAACAGTGTAGACCAGAAAGCAGTAAAAATGACATGTTCAAAAAGAAATTGTCAACCAGAAATTCTATATCCTGTGAAAATTTCTTTCGAAGATGAAGGCAAAATAAAGAGATTTCTAAATAACAAAAAATAAAATAAGATTTGTCTTTTTGCCAGCAGACATGACTCATAAGAGTTACTAAAGAAATCTTTCAGGCTGAAAATAAATGTGCCACATGGTAACTTAAACGCAGAGGAGGGAGTGAATGGTACTGTGAGTTATAAATATGTGGGTCAATGTAAACAGTTTATATGTATAGTTTATATTTTAAAAGGAAATATCAACTAAACATATGAAACAGAAGTAAAATAACCCGTAATATAATCAAAACCCAAAATCAAGGGGGAGGGTGGAGGTGGGGGAGGGAGGTGGGTTCGGCTGGGGTAGGGTGGAGGGATGGGGAGAAAAGGCAGACAACTGTAATTGAATAACAACTTTTTTTAAAAGAGGCAAAATCAAAGGAGGTTGTATTATTTTAGATGATGCATTAGTGAATTTGGTATCCATTTAAATGGACCTGTGTATTAAAAATTCTAAAAATCATCTCCTACCCCCCAGCGAAGAAAACACTGTCATGGAGTTGCTTTCGGAAGTCCAGAGTCATGGGTGGAGCAACTGGATAGGAACTGCATGTGGGGTCAGCAGGGTTTTCTGAAGAGAGCACTGGGCTGGGAGTCTTATCTCTGACTCAGTTTCCCTGCTGTGAAAATGGGAATAGTAGGCATATTTAACAATTTCCTCCTTCCTCTCTTATAAAAATAAAATAAAATAAAAATCATATGGAAATACAAATGACCTGGGATAACCAAAACAACTTGGAAAAAAACTGAGGGACTAATAGTATCTGATTTTAACATTTACCATAAAGGTAAGTAAACTAATGAAGAAAGTACACTGGTAGTGTAAAGACAGACAAATAGACCAATGAAAAAGAATGGAGTCCAGAGATCACTCCACAGATATATGGACAACTTCCTTTCAACAGAGGTACAAAAACAATTCAGCTGATCATGGATATTTCAATAAAACTATTGGAACAATTAAATATTAATTTTTTAATTAAAAATTTCAATTCATATCTGCCACATTATTCACTACATGTACATTTATTCATTTATTAATAAATCACTAAATTTATTTATAAATAAATTCTTAGATATGACACTAAAAAGATCCATAAAAAAGTTGATATGTTAGAGTTTATCAAAATTTAAAATGTCTCTCCTTTTTTTTGAAAGATTCTGCTAAGAGAATGAAAAAACAAACCACATTGGCAGAAAATCTTTGCAAATTACAGAAATTATAAAGGGCTTTTATCAAAATATATAAATAACTCTAAACAAATAATACAATTTTTTAAATGAATAAATGATTTCAATAGACACTTTCCACAAACACATGAAACATTACTCAACATTAATCATTAAGAAAATGCAAAGACAAAAAAAGTTAAACCATGAAAATGTTGGTTTTGTGGGCATACATATATATCAAAACTTACCAATTTATTCCTTTTATATATGTGCAGTTTATTGTATGTCAATTATGCCTCAATAAAAATGTTAAACATTTTAAAGTGTAAAATACTATTACAAAAAAAATACCATTACAAAAATAAAAAGCCAAACTACAAGCCAAATATTTGCAGATCACATATCTGATAAATAATATGTAACAAACTTTTTTACAAGTCAATAATAAGATAGGCAAATTAATTAAAAATGAGCAAAAGATTTGAGTGGATACTTCATAGAGAAAATATGTGAATGGCTAATAAGCACATGAAAAAATTATTAATCATTAAGAAAATGCAAATTTAAACCACAGTGAGATGTCAGTGTGCACCCACCCACTAGAGTGGCTGTATTAAAAACAAACACAGACTGACAATACCATCTGTTGGAGGGGCTTAGTGGAAATTTGAGGCTCTTATACACTGATAATACTAATGTAAAATGATATAGGCACTTTAGAAATAGGTTTAGAAGGTTCCTAAAAAAGTTAAACATTCACTTATATGATCTGACAATTACACTCGTAGGTATTTATTTACCCAAGAGAAATAAAAAATATGTCCACAGAAATATGTGTATGTCATTGTCCATAGCAGCATTATTTAGAATAGTTGAATATGGGAATTGGTGAGTGAATAAACAAACTGTAGTATATCCATATAAACAATACTATGCAGAAATTAGAAATGGGCTACTTATCCATGAAAAAATATGGGTAAACTTCAAAACCATAATGCTGCATCAAAGAAGCCAGACCAGAAAAGGCTGCATGTGGTATAATTCTGTTTATATGAAATTCTCAGAAAAAAAAGCAAAAGTATAGAGACAAAAAGTGTATCAGTGGTTGTCTGGGCTGTAGATATGAGGAGCAACTGGCTACAAGTCGGCACAACAGAATTTTCTGGGTGATGGAAGTGTTTTAATCTTGAATTGTGATGCACAATTATATAAATTCACTCAAACTCAAAGAACTGTACATGTAAGACATATCACTATTATAGTATATCATACCTTAATTAAACCTTCAAAATTGTGAAGAATAAAAAAAGATATCTAGGTGGAAGTAGGAATTTGAGAGTCATTAGCATTTAGATGGTCCCTAACTGTAAATGTAGAGAAGGTAATTGGGGGAAGTCTGGTGAAAGGGAAAACGTAAGAACCTGAGACAGATCCCTATGGACAAACCCTATGGACAGATCCCTATGGAGGACCCAGCACAAAAAAAGAAGGAGAAAATGTGGCTATAGAAATAAAATAAAAAACAAATAGTATAGTGTCTCAGCAAGCATGTATTGCTTGGAGGGTGTTGGTCAAAAGAAAACAAACAAACAAAGATATCAAATGTTATAGATGGCTCAAAGAAGAAGAAAAAAAACAAGATGTCTAATGGTTTTCACCTTGATATGAGCAGATTTGAGGGGCAGGGCAGGTACCGGGCAAGCTGCAGCAGACTTCGAAGTGAGTGAGAGGTAATGGAATGCAGGCAAGAAGTATGGGGAGTCCATTTCAGTAAGTTTATCTGAAAATGGAAGGAAGCAGATGGAGCAGAAACTGAGAGGAGATGCAAGTAAGAGATTTTTGTTTCAATAGAATATTCAACAGTATGTTTCACTGCAGTTGGCAAGATGTGACCTGGAGGAAAGATGTTGAGGATTCAGGAAAAAAGGGCATAAATTTAAACATAAATTGCATGAGAAGAAAGAAGATGGGATTGAAAGCATAGGTTGAGGGATAAGCATTAAACAGAGAATTAAACAATTCTTCCACACATAAGAATAGACGAAATGATGGTGTGGTGTGAATTCATAGATTTCAAGGAATTAAGGGAAGTCTTGTTGGATAGTTTCTGTTTTCTCTGTAGGAAGCACGGTTATCTGAAAGTAAAAGCAGAAGTCCTAATACTAAGGATTTGAAGGAAATCGTAGTTTAACGATCTAGAATGAGGTTAGTGGTTGTGAATTTATAATGGTACTTAACAACAAACAGCCTAGGAATGAGAGAGTGGATAGCTGGAGAGCTGGATGCATTGAAATTGGCACCATCAGAAAGACCAAGAAGATCCAGGGTGTTTAGAGATAAAAGAGCATTTGAAGCGATTGGTCATAAGGATGGACAAAAATGAAGACACTGGCAGCCAATGGACATCATCTTCACTTGGTTGTCCAGAAACAAGTTTCAAGACAATGCTTTGGGACAGGTAGTTTATTTATAGAGAGGGATCTCAAGAAACAGGTGTGAGGATAACTCAGGAAACTAGAAAAAGCTAATAAAATGCTGGCTTTTTAGCTACTTATCATTGTAGGCAACTGGGACTTGGTTGTGATTGGGAACCTCTGAGGAACCATGCGGACTGTGCCTTGCAGTTCTTTGCAGGCTAGGAGACTGATGCACTAGCCCACCAACTGCTGTCACCTTTGGCTGGAAGACTGCTTTCAGGGACCTTACACGCACATCCCCTGCCCCCTGCCACCCTTTGCAAGGAGGAACAAATAAATACTCCAGCTTCAGAAAATTCCTGGAGGCATACCTACGTCCTCTGAACTGTTTTTTATCATCAGTAAATGGGAAGGAGATCACCCAGTTGTGATTACTGCTAGAATTAAAGAGAGTCCTTACTATGTAAAGCAGAGGCATGGAGTCTGCGTGTAGAAAGGCACATACAATAGAAGCTAGTATGTTGTTTCTAGTATCTAGGAAAGCATTAGTAAAGATAATAGCTATTTGCATTGTGGATAATAATGGATTAATTCAAACTCTATAAAAAGGTTTCACTACTTACCTGAATGTAATAGTTTGAATACCAAAGCATTGTGGTTTTGTTTGGAAGGACATTAACTTTTCCTATAGTTTTGAAGTTGGTTTCATCTAAGAATAAGCATTGAAAAACTCTCAGATGTAACCTAATTCCTATTTATCCTCTTTCCTTTTGTTGGGATTGTATTTAAGTTTCTGTCAGTCTAGAATGATGTATTATATTTTCAAAGAAGCCTCCAGAGATGTTCTGTTGGTTTTGGTTTTTAATCTTTTCTGCTTTTGAACTTATCTAAACACTGAAAAATGATCTAAATGCATCTAATCTCTAACAACCTCCGATGGCAAATAAATGTTCTTTAATTCTAGCTTACATCTGTAATGCTGTGTTTTTATTCATTTTCTTCTCAGTGGAGGAAAAAGGGACAGCTTGTTGCTATTGTCAACTTTCTTTTGTTTAGGATTCATTTAGTATGCAGTGCCAGAGTACCTTTTTCTTTGTCCTGATGTAAAACTCCCACGGCTTTTTCCAAAGAATGATAAAATTTACAGTCAAGATGCTTTAGAGCTCACCTGACCCCAATACATAACTTGATGAATTAATACACATTAAAATATTATCATCTTCCATTTCTTGTTTACTCCTTGTAGTAAATTCCCTGATGCATCCTTTGCTCAGTTACCAATTGACATGTTATTCTTTTTTTATGAATGATAAAATTTCTGCGTGTTAACCAGTAAGCCACCATACACTTTTCTCCTTTTTGTCATTTACCTTTTAGTTTATAGTATTTATTGTTGCCTTACAAGTATATTATTAATATTTTGTCCAAATTGTAACATTTTGTCTATAATGAATTTCTTCTCTTGGTTCTATGCTTAGAGCAATCTTACTTACCATGAGCTCTGAGCTATGTTAACTTCTATTTTCTTCTTCTTTTTTTATTGTTGTTCAAGTACAATTGTCTCCATTTTCCCCCCGTCACTCCTCCCAACTCCAGTCATCCCCACCTCCCACCCTCTATCCCACTCCCCTTTGGTTTTGTCCATGGGTCCTTTATACATGTTCCTTGATGACCCTTCCCTTTCTTTCCCCGTTATCTCCCTGTACCCTTCCCTCTGGTTACTGTCGGTTTGTTCTTAATTTCAATGTCTCTGGTTATATTTTGCTTGCTTGGTTCATTTTGTTGATTAGGTTCCACTTATAGGTGAGATCATATAGTACTTGTCCCTCACCGCCTGGCTTATTTCACTTAGCATAATGCTCTCCAGTTCCATCCATGCTGTTGTGAAGGGCAGGACCTTCTGCTTCTTTAATATACTTATTTTTAAGTAGGCTCTCTGTCCCATTCAGAATTAACTTAAATACAAGATTGCACATTTATCTTAATACAGTCCATGTTGTTTATTATAACATATTATTTCAGTCTGTTGTAACATTTCACACTATGAATCTGTTACATATATCTTCATAATACATAATACATTAGTGGTTCTCAACTGGAGCCAATTTCACCCTCTGTGGGAAATTCGGCGATGCCTGGAGATGTTTTTATTTTTCAGGATTGGGGGTCGAAGGGATGTGGGAGATGCTGGCTACTAGCCCCTAGTGAGTAGAGGCCAGGGATGATGATAAACATTCCACAATGAATAGGAGAGCCCTCAACAAAGAATTGTCAATAATGCCAAGATTAAGAGAACTTGATCGATGAGAGAGATTGAGAGGGATCAATGCATCGGGCACCATTCCTCTGCCAGTTACACTCTCACCAATAGTAACATAACCTGGCCTGTGTTTTTTTCCTACTCCAAGGGGCATTGTAAGAGACTTTGTCTCCTTCTTTGCAGACATCCAGATATATTCTATTTTTATTTTCCCTGGGATGGTTCAAACAATAAATGAGCTTGATAGTTTTAGATCCCAGACCCTGGAGCCACACTGCCTGGGTTGAATCAGGCCCCTGCCCTCCTTGAACGTTGTGTGACCCTGTGCAGTTATTTAACCTCCCCGTCTTCAGTTCTCTAATCTGTGAAATTAGGGTAACGACCGTTACCTTTATCTTAAGTTGTCATAGAATTGCAAGGTGTTTAAAGCAGTGCTTGACACACAGTAAACATTACAGATGGGTTTGGTAACAATGGTTAACCACAAAATAAGTGACTGTTCTTACGTGACCCTTATTTGATCATGACCATGTGTCCTTACTGTTTATATTAAAAGCTGTACTTTTTGAAATTCACTGCAGATTTTACCAGGGATCAAGCTGAAGCGGCGTGTTTCTTCCTTTAGCCTTCCTCTACATCCCTCATCCTCTCGCCATGCGGCATAATCCCCGTCAGAATTTCAAACCTGTTATATTATTATTTAACTTTTATTATCACTGTCAGGCTTGCAGATTTTCTTGTAGGCACATATCTCTTAAATATGTACAGCTGCTTGTTTTTTCCATCTAGGAGAACCATTAATTTTTAACAAAGACTATTTATTTTTAGTTACATTCTGAAAGTTAATGGTGATATCCATGGAACTATATGTTTTCTTGTGTCAGAAATTTCAATTCAGTCTATGAGCTCGTGCTGAATGCACTTTACGTCTCCATTTAGATACTGTGTTGTTCCTGATCCTATTACTAGATAGGTTGTTTCCTTCTGTGTCTTCCTGAGCCTCTTACTTCACTTTGTGTCAAAAATAACATCCTCCAGATCAGCATTGTCCAGTGAATTTTCTCTGATGGTGGAAATGTTTTTGTCTAAACATTCTGTTGAACACTTAAATGCACGGCCAGAACAACCGGGGACTGAATTCTACGTTTTAGTTAATCTTCATTTAAATTACGACAGCCACATGCGTCTAGTGGCTGCCGCACCGAACAGCGCAGCTCTACATTCTCTCTTTCGTTCCAGCTTCCTTCCAACTCAGACCAGTATCACTGGATGTACTTATATGTACTTATATGATATGTACTTATATGATATATTTTTATCATATATATATGATTATATAATACATATGAATCTATATTTCATATGTTCCGGCAGTCAAGGTATATTACTTCAATCCTGCATTTTCATATAGTAATAATGCATAGTCATAGATGATTGGGACTGCACGTGGGTATTTCAACTTGTGGAGTATGTAATGTATTAACTTAAAATCAGGTGCTTGCTTTTCTTTATTTTTTTGCAACAAAAAAATGTTCTTCTTCATGACTGAAGAAGCACAGCAGGATATATGATGAGGAGAATAAACCACCCCAGTGACACAAAGCGGAGATTACTACTGCTATTCTACCGCCCCCTTCCTACACACACACGTTCACCCACATGCGCACACTCCTAGTGTGATGCGATAGACTTTGGGGCTTCAGTGAGTTCTTTCTGTGCAATAATCTATTATTGCAAACACTGTACTGATTTACAGATTATCCATGTTTACTGTTTTTAAAAGTGAGAAATGCTGAAGGGTATAGTGAAGGGAAAAGATTACCCATAATCACAGAATGCATAGATCAACCACTTTTATTGTTTGGGTTGTTTTCTTCCAATATTGTTTCTAAGCCCACAGTAAGTAGACAAGTAAACAGGCATTAAAAAATCAATCATTCTATAGATATGCAATATGCAGGGCTTACCAATAAAAGTACATACCTTTCAGGGACATGATAATATGTGTCACTATAGGTGTATGTCATCAGCAATGGTATTAGTGGCCATTTGAAAAATGTGTAACTTTAAAGTTATAAAAATAGGTACTGGTTAACATTTATTCACTGAATTTGTCAATCCAATAATTGTATCTTACTTTCTACATCATGAGAATTTTCCTATAGTTTAAAATAAAATTCATAAACATGGTTTTAATGGCTGATCATATTCCATTGTATCAATGTATCATACTTTTAAAAATTACTGGATACTTAAGATGTTTCTCTTTTTTACTACTATAAATATCAGTGCAACTGTATGTCTTGGTGCCTCAAACTTTCCATCTCTGATTGTTTTCTTATGATACATTCTTAGAAGTGAGATCACAGAGCCAAATGAAATGAACATCTCTTAGACCCTTGATATATATTATCAAATTGCCCTCCAGAAACTTCCTTGTTTCTTATAAAAGCAAATAAATAATCCTTGTTTATTTATACTCTGATCATTTTTATGCAGCTTTTCTTTGAACCTTTAAACCTCTCTTTGGTTTTAGAACTAGAATTGTTTTTTTAATAAATGTTTCTCTCAAGGGATTAGCAAAGTAATCACAGTTATAAATACCCAAACAATGTAACTCTTGCTTTTTTCCTTAGTAAAGGTTCTTATGTGTAATATTTTTCATTGTTTAAATTGTTTCTTTCTAGGGTGAACAAGGAGAAAAAGGAGATCCGGGTCTGGCTGGCATTAACGGACAAGATGTAAGCCTAACTCTCTTTTTCCTAAGAGTCTTTACATTTTGCCACTGAAATACACTGGCTACCTAATGCTGTTAAGATTGAACCATAAGAATTAAGGCAGTTTTCCACATTGCTCTGTAGAGGCACAGTGTTTTTAATTTCGCTACAGGTAGTTCCTTGACTGTATATACAGTTGACTCTTGAACAACGTGGGGCTTAGGGGTGCCAAATGCTACACAGTCAAAAGTTTACATGTAAGTTTTGACTCCCCCCCCAGACTTAGTTGGTTCCAGGACTCACAACAGCCCCCTCTCGCCTTAGCCCTGTGAATACTGAAATCTCTGAATGCTCAAGTACTGGGTGTGAAATGGCATAGATCAGTGTGTACAGCCAGCCCCCCACATCCACAGACTCCCAACCACAGATCAGCAGCAGTACAGGTGTTTATTGAAAGCAATCCGTGTCCGAATGGACCCATGCAGTCCAAATTCCTGTTGTTCGAGTGTCAACTGGATTTTATACTTGTCACCCTTAATAGGCCTTTCTTCCTTGTTGTTTCTGGCTTGCATTTTTTCTAGTCTTCCTTTCTCTGTCTTTTCTCTTCTTCCTTCTGCCGTGGCCTGTGTTCTTCCCCAGGGTTCACTTTTCATCTTACCCCAAATCTCTGTCTACTGAGGGGTCTTTATAGGTAGGATCACCGTGATGAACAGCAAGGGAAGAAAGGAAGGGAAATGTGAACCCTCGTTCCTTTTCCTCTCCCCTTTAAAGTCATTTTTATACACGGGAGAATGGGGATTAGCACCAATGGCTTATAGGAAGAGGAGCCTGTGTATCTTCTCTACCTCCTTACCATACATCGGGACCTGAAACACCACAGCTGTGGGCCCATACATTTATACGGACCCTGTGATGCACCTCCCTACCCCATCCCTGGAGGCACCTGGTGCAGTGGTACAAGGTCTGGAGCGGAAAGCCGGAGCCCAGTTTGTGTCCCAGTTCTGTCACTAGCTGAGAAGAATCACTGCTCAGAGCTTGTAAAGGGATGAACTAGGAATAGGTTCTAAAGTATGTATCACTGTGACTTCTGCAAAGAGATTATTAAGATTACAGATTTGAAAAGCACAATGAAATTGAAAGCATTCCTTCAGGTCTCTGGAGTTCCTGCTACATGTGAGTCACTGCGAGGAAAATAAACAGCTGGAGCCCGTGCTGGGAAAGTGCTGTGCACGCGCATGTTCGCCCTTCCTCCTCTGAGCGCAGGGGCGATGTGGTCCAATCCAGGTTAAGTGAAGATTTGTTCTACAGGGTGCTCTGTAAAACAGGGAGAACTGGGGCCTTTGCCTGTGTATTTTGTGTCTATCATATTCTTCATGAAAGCAAAGAGCTTTTCTTGAAATCTCCAGTATTTAGTAAGTGTTTAGAATGAATAAGTTCTCAATAATTGTTTGCTCGTGTTTCATTTTAAAAACTGAGAGATTATTATAATAGTCTAAAATATAAGTAATTAGAGCCTGAAGTAGGATAACAGAGAGAGAAGGGAAGGCACAAATGGTGATATACACAGGTAAAATACTCATATATACAATTTGGTACTTGATTGCACAGAAAACTCAAATATAGCCCAAGGGTTTGACCATTCATTACAGAAAGGATGTTGTCTTCTAGGAAATGTAAGAGTGTTGAAAGAAATTAACTATATTGTTGCAAAAGATGACCAAGCTACGTGTATGTGGGCTCTCTGAGATAGAGCAGCAAAACAAATATTTTTTAGAAGTTTACTAAGATAATGTTAGAAGTGAAGTAGAGAAAGAATTTTCACAAATACTAGAATAAAACTAGAAGGAGACTTGAGGGGTTGGAACCTGAAATATATTCACATTAGCTTAGAGATTTGGAAATAATTGTAAGGTATCTGAAAGTAAGGTGACTTGGATTTTTAGAATTAACCCATTGATACGCAAATGTATCTGAACACCCATTACATGCCCAGACACTCGGGCAGCTATTGCATGAGTCCCAAATCTGAAGAGACCAGCTTGTGGACAGAGCCTGCAGCCTGGTGAGCGCTGGGACCTTTCCTCTTTGAGAAGGGCCTTGGGAATGTCCTTCCCATGTCCCCAGTCACGGGGTGTTATTTCTTTCGTGTCATCATTACTTAATGTAGTTCATTAGGTACATCATAAAGCATAGCAAGGCTCAGTAACTAACTTATCTCACTTGGTTACTTAATTAATATGTAATAGTATTTTTCTTTCCCTAATTTGCCAAAGATATTTAGGAGTTATGACTAAGGAGAAATCAGGAAAGTAATGGAAGCTCTCCTCCTACCCCTTTACTGTCACTAGGAATGAAAAATCAGGTGGTCTGTTACTGTATCTTTGGTGGCGGTGGTCTCTTGTGCTATATAGTCCTTCATTTGTTTTCATGAGATATTTGAAATTTGATCCTCACCCCAGCTTTATGGCCTAACTAGCCTGTTTCAGAGTCAAAATAAAGCTTGGGAATTATGCAACTTTCTTTTGGGGAATGGAAAAATTAGCATTTAACCCTACATGTTTAACTGAAAAATCCCTTTATTTTTCCACTAAATCATGCCACACTTGTTATTGTCTATTTTTCAGTGTTAAAATAAACTGACTATGCAAACTAAAATCATTCAGCATTTATTGACAGTTTACTGTGAATTTCAATAAATGCAGGTACACATTCTTGGGGAATGAAGGGTGTTGTAATAGCTATTACAGTTTGAATTGAAGTCAAGTCATGATGGGGATTATAACTTTGGAAATATTCTGTTGACTGCATAGTAATCAATTCAATGGGCCAGCTCACGCCCCCTACTTTCCAAGTCAGAGAAAATTAGAAGAATTTAATATTCCTACTAAATGAATAAAAAGCCTTTTTATACTCTTTATTCTTTCATATTACATGTATCTTGATGTGAGTGTATCTTTGAATGATTTCTTCAGTGCTAAAATGCTCAAGCTCACTTTAGAAAGTGGAAACTGTATATAAACGGGAGGATGCAGTGGTCCAGTCTTTCTCAAAGGGATGCAGTGGTCCAGTCTTTCTCAAATGCTTTGGGTGAGACATTTCTCTGCCATGGGGCCTGTGTCACAAGAGCAGAATGTTTAGCATCCTTGAGGCTCACCAACTAAATGCCAGTAGCAGATCTTAGTCATTAGGAAAAAAAGAAAAAAAGAGCTCCGATATCTTTCTAAGTTCATCCTTCTGTGTGTGTGTAACTGTGTATTGACCTCCAGGTATTGTAGTATCAGGCTAAAGGTATTGGAATAAACACATACAGTTTAAATAATGCATACTAAATGTATAGTTTAAATAATGCATGCCAAACATACTGAAGCTGTCAAAATTTTGAGTTGGTAGAACTTAGCCTTCAAAATACTACATCGCAGCTTTCCAGACATTCTAGTTTATAATTAAATGATTTTGATTGTGACCTACTGTGGGATGCACTGAACAATGGCATCTTAGAACAGACGTGAGAGGGAGTCTTACTAAGCTGTTAATGTGACCTTTGGAGCCAGACTACCTGGGCTCAGACCCCAGCTCGGCCACTGCCAGACTGTCACTACTTAGTACATGACTTACTCTTTCTGTGACTCAGTTTCTTCATTTGCACAGTGGGATTTTAATATTAATAGCATGTAACTCTTAGGCTTTTTTTATTATAGGACATATATATGAGGCATGTGGAACAGTGCCTCACATACAGTAAGAGTTATATAAACATTTGCTATTTTAAGAAATTGTGTTAAATAAAACACACATCTCTAATAGAAATAGCTTTTCATTTATTTGTTTTTGTGAGGTTATATAATCTTAGAAAAGTAGATTTCAGTCATTGAGTTTAGTCTCTTCGTCTGCATCTCCTATCAGACTTACAGCATCTGATGTTCCTAACATAATAATGCTAATCTCCTTATACCAGTGCAATCTGTAATACTGAATACAGAAGCATTGAAACCACGAAGCTGCTGTATCAGCTGGAGCAGTTGGTGCCATTGCTAGGGAATAAGGGGCAGTCAGTGGAAGATGGGTACAGAATTAATTAGTAGGTTAAAATTTTCAACAAATAACATTTTATATCATCTTAGATTTTTAAAAATGCTACATATGAGTAGGTCTTCCAATAAAAATTAATTTCATAGTCTACCCACTTATAGGTGTCTCTATAAATGTGGTTATAATGTTGTCCTTCAGCTTTCCTCTTGCCTTTGGATGAAGTCCTGACTCTGCATAACATACAGAACCAATTACTGTGCTTTTGAGAATCTTTATGTACATGAATTTTATTGAGAATCTTGAAAAATAGATGCCACTCTTATTCAATATTGAATTCAGAGTCTGTTCCATTTGATTTCTTATGCTTTATGGTGAGTGCCGTGTCTTTTTCTTCCCAGTACTCAATAACCGTTGATAGCAGCACCCATGTGACGGGAGGAGAAAAATTGCACTTGAGAAAAGCATTACCACTCTGTTTCTCAGAGCCTACTCTGATGCCACAGCCTTAAAAACATTGTGCCTTGTCACAGGAGGCATGAGTTAGATGGGCACACTTCGATGGCTACGAAAGTAGGAACTTGACCGGTACAGTGCTTCTCAATTGCGTTTTGTCCTTCCGAGTCAAAGCACAGTTGTTACATACCGTCAAAGGCAGTACAAAACTGAACAGAACAAACTACTAATTATCCATTCAACTTGGACTGGAAAAGTAAAAGCAGTATTTATTAAGTACCTGCCATGTGCTAGCTGTTTTAACACCATATGATTCTCAGAACAGCCATTCAGGACAACTGTTATTTATATGTATTTTGTAGGGAAGCTGAAATAACTTGCTCAAGATCATGCATTCAGTGCAACTCCTTTCCTGACTCTTCTCGACTGCCCCTCCCTCCTGTGGACTCAGGCACCTCTGGGAACTGCTCCCCTCACTCCTGCTATATACGTCTCTAATAGCACCCAGTGTTCACAGCAACTTGTAACTAATTGTTTACTTTGTTCCCCCTGCCCCCCCTCCTGACCACAGTTGATTGCACTAGGGATAGTTAACTGAATCAATGGTCAGTAAGTTCCTTCCCGGAAGTTGTCGTTAGGGTTAGTTTGTTAGGCAAGGTTAATCTGTAAGTCAGGTTAGTTGGTTTCCTTCTATTTTTAAAATTAATGTTTTCATATTCATATGTTCACAGGGGTTAGCCTTGCGTGTTTACAGATTTTTAATAATATTTGTTGAGTAAATGGATACTTGGTGTCTTTCTCAGTCATCTCTTCCTTTGTGGATAGTGTAACACCAGTAAGAAGAGAGAAAAGCTCTTTTTAATGAATTTCTCAGCTCAGTAAACTGCACAGCCTCCTGGCTAGTTATGTAAGCCACGTGCACATCAGCCTTGATGCCTCCTTTTCTGTCCCCACCTCCAGTGCATCTGCAAGTCCTGCCTCCCAGTATCTGCCAACTCTGACCACTTCTCTCCGTCTCTAGCACCCCACCCTGATTCAGCCATCCTGCTCGCTTGCCTGGAAAGCTGTGATAGCCCCTTTTCTGCTTCCACTCTTGCTGCCTTCAATCTTTTTTCACATTGTAGCCAAAGAGATTTATTTTTGAAACACAGTCAAATCAGGTCATCTCCTCGCTTAAAACTATAAGTGGCTTCCCATTGTACTTAGAACAAAACCATCCTTCTTACCATGGCCTGCAGTTCTCTATGTGCCATGACCCCTAGATAACCTTGACTTTATCTCCTGCTCCTTACCTGCTTGCTCAGGACACTCCTTTCAACTTGGGAGCTTTTGTGCTAGCTGTTCTCTCTACACACAATGCTTTTCTGCAGGATCATTGTACAGCTGGGTCTTCTGAAACAAAAAAATGTCACCTCCATATTGAGTCTGTTTCTGACCACCCCAAATGAAGTAGGGGTTCTCTCTTTCTTCGCATTTATCATGTTCATCCTGTTAATCTGGTTATTGTCAGTCTCCCTTCTCTTAAAACATGAGTTCCGTAAGGGATCTCATTGATTTTGTTAAGGAAAAAATTATTAAAATGGCAAGGAGTACATGTTATTCAAGGCCGTTGCAATAGGGTTATTATAATGTGGGAGAGAGATTGAAGTCAACCAAAACAAGTGGGGTTTATAGCCAACCCACAGAGCAATGGGTTAGTAAATGGAAAATTACTAAGAACAGACATCAAGGGTAGGAGGATTCTTGCTAAACTGACTTACCAGGTTTCTTGTTAAAGGCCAGCCAAGGACATTACAGCTGGGGGATGAGGAGCCTATTCAGACATCAAGGGTAGGGGACAGGACAGGGACCAAGGTTGAGGCCTCGTCAAGAACGGGGCTAAGAGGAACCTGACTAAAGTTTGGTCAAGGGGAGAGTCTTTGTGAACTTGTTCTTTTGTGTAACCCTATATGACACTTTCTACTAGTACTACAGTATGTTGTATATTAGATAATATTATCTATAGAATATCATTCTATTTTATTTTTTTAAGGATTTTACCATGTTTTACATACCCTGTAAGATTAAGTAAGTGGGGGCAGGGGGAGAGTTCTGACAATCATACAGAACTTTTGATGGTTAAACATCCCTTTCAAACCCTGACCCGATTCCATGCAGAAAGTTCCTACATTCATTTGGTTCTTTATTTCTTTAGTAACTGGCACTACTGTTCTGTTGATTGAGGTCCATTCTTCTCCTCCCCAAGCCTGGCAATGGAGTGGACTACAGTGCCCAGCTTCTCCCCTTGCTGTTCTTTTCTTTTCTTTTGAAGTATATTTTATTGATTATGCTATTACAGTGTTCTCAATTTTCCCCCCTTTATTCCCCCTCCACCCTGCACCCCCCAACCCTCCAGCATCCCCCCCTTAGTTCATGTCCATGGGTTATACATATAAGTTCTTTGAGTTCTCTGTTTCCTATACCATTTTTGACCTCTCCCCATCTATTTTATGCCTACCAATTATGCTTCTTCTTCCCTGTACCTATTCCCTCCCATTCCTCCCCTCCCCCGCACCACTGAAAACCATTCATGTGATGTCCATTTCTCTGGTTCCATTCCTGTTCTAGTTGTTTGCTTGGTTTTTGTTTTCATTGTTTTTCTTTTTTTCAGGTTCATTTGTTGATAGTTGTGAGTTTGTTGTCATTTTACTGTTCATAGTTTGTGATCTTCTTCAATTTCTTAGATAAGTCCCTTTAACATTTCATATAATAAGGGCTTCGTGATGATGAACTCTTTTAACTTGACCTTATCTGGGAAGCACCTTATCTGCCCTTCCATTCTAAATGATAGCTTGGCTGGATAGAGTAATCTTGGATGTAGGTCCTTGCCTTTCATGAGTTCAAATACTTCTTTCCAGTCCCTTCTTGCCTAAAAGGTTTGTTCTGAGAAATCAGCTGATAGTCCTATAGGAACCCCTTTGTAGGTAACTGTCTCCTTTTCTCTTGCTGCTTTTAGTATTCTCTCTTTATCTTTAATCTCGGGTAACTTAATGATGATGTGCCTTGGTGTGATCCTCTTTGGGTCCAGCTTCTTTGGGACTGTCTGGGCTTCCTGGATTTTCTGGAAGTCTATTTCCTTCAGCAGACTGGGGAAGTTCTCCTTCATTGTTTGTTCAAATAAGTTTTCAATCTCTTGCTCTTGCTCTTCTCCTGCTGGCACCCCTATAATTCGGATATTAGAATGTTTAAAGTTGTCCCAGTGGTTCTAGGCTTCTCTTTATTTTTTTTTTTTTTTTTTAATTTATTTATTGTTATTTAATTACAGTTGTATGCCTTTTCCCCCATCCCTTCACCCCACTCCAGGTGAACCCACTTCCCTCCCCCCTCTCCACCCTCCCCCTTGGATTTGTTCATGTGTCCTTTATAGTAGTTCCTGTAATCCCCTCTACCTACTGTCCCCGCCCCCACCCCCCACCCCCGCCCTTGCTATTGTTACATTGTTCTTAACTTCAGTGTCTCTGGTTATATTTTGTTTGCTTTTTCCTTCTATTGCTTATGTTCCAGTTAAAGGTGAGATCATATGGTATTTGTCCCTCACTTCCTGGCTTATTTCACTTAGCATAATGCTCTCCAGTTTCATCCATGCTGTTGCAAAGGGTATAAGCTCCTTCTTTCTCTCTGCTGCGTAGAATTCCATTGTGTAAATATACCATAGTTTTTGGATCCACTCGTTTGCTGATGGGCACTTCGGTTGCTTCCAGTATTTGGCTATTGTAAATTGTGCTGCTATGAACATTGGGGTGCACAGATTCTTTTGGATTGGTGTTTCAGTGTTCTTAGGGTATAATCCCAGCAGCGGAATTGCTGGGTCAAAGGGCAGTTCCATTTTTAGTTTTCTGAGGAAATTCCATATTGTTTTCCACAGTGGCCTCACCAGTCTGCATTCCCACCAACAGTGCACTAGGGTTCCCTTTTCTCCGCATCCTCTCCAACATTTGTTTGTGGATTTGTTTATGTTGGCCATTCTGACTGGTGTGACATGATACCTCATTGTGGTTTTAATTTGCATCTCTCTGATGGCTAGTGATGCTGAGCATCTTTTCATATGTCTCTGGGCCTTCTGTATGTCTTCCTTGGAGAAGTGTCTGTTCAAGTCCTTTGCCCATTTTTTAATTGGGTTGTTTGTCTTCCTGGAGTGGAGTCGTGTGAGTTCTTTATATATTTTGGAGATCAGGCCCTTGTCTGAGGTATCATTGGCAAATATGCTTTCCCATATTGTTGGTTCTCTTTGTAATTTGGTGCTGTTTTCTTTAGCCATGCAGAAGCTTTTTATTTTGATGAGGTCCCATTTGTTTATTCTTTCCTTTATGTCCCTTGCTTTAGGGGATGTGTCTGTGAGGATGTTGCTGCGTGGAATGTCTGAGATTTTCCTGCCAATGTTTTCTTCAAGGACTTTTATGGTGTTACGGCTTATATTTAAGTCTTTTATCCATCTTGAGTTTATTTTCGTGTATGGCGTAAGTTGGTGATCGAGTTTCATTTTTTTGCACGTAGCTGTCCAGATCTCCCAACACCATCTGTTGAAGAGACTGTTTTTGCTCCATTTTATGCTCCTGCCTCCTTTGTCAAATATTAATTGATCGTATAGATTTGAGTTTATTTCTGGGCTCTCTATTCTGTTCCATTGGTCTATGAGACTGTTTTTATGCCAGTACCAGGCTGTTTTGATTACCGTTGCCTTGTAATACAGTTTGATATCAGGTATTGTGATACCTCCTGCTTTGTCCTTCTTTCTCAAAATTGCTGCTGCTATTCGAGGTCGTTTATGGTTCCATATGAATTTCTGTAATGTTTGTTCTATATCTGTGAAATATGTCATGGGTACTCTAATAGGGATTGCATTGAATCTATAAATTGCTTTGGGTAGTATGGCCATTTTGATGATGTTAATTCTTCCAATCCATGAACATGGTACATGCTTCCATTTGTTTGTATCTTCCTTAATTTCTTTCTTCAGTGTTGTGTAGTTTTCTGAGTACAGGTCTTTTACCTCCTTGGTTAGGTTTATTCCTAGGTACTTTATTTTTCTTGTTGCTATATCGAATGGGATTTTTTTCCTGATTTGTGTTTCTGCAGTTTCGTTGTTGGTGTACAGGAATGCCTTTGATTTCTGGGTATTGACTCTGTATCCAGCTATTTTGCCAAATTCATTTATTAGGTCGAGTAGTTTTTGAGTGGAGTCTATAGGGTTTTCCATGTACACTATCATGTCGTCTGCAAACAGTGACAGTTTCATTTCCTCCTTTCCAATTTGGATGCCTTTTATTGCTTTTTCTTGTCTGATTGCTGTGGCTAGGACTTCCAATACTATGTTGAATAGGAGTGGTGAGAGAGGGCATCCTTGTCTTGTTCCTGATCTTAGTGGGAAAGCTCTAAGTTTTTGTCCATTGAATGTGATGCTGGCTGTAGGTCTCTCATATATGGCCTTAATTATGTTGAGGACTGCTCCCTTTATTCCCACTTGGCTGAGTGTTTTTATCAGAAATGGGTGCTGTATCTTATCGAATGCTTTTTCCGCATCTATTGATATGATCATGTGATTTTTGTCTTTGCTGTTGTTGATGTGATGTATTATGTTTATTGATTTGCGAATATTGTACCATCCTTGCATCCCTGGGATGAATCCCACTTGGTCATGGTGGATGATCTTTTTAATATATTGCTGGATGCGGTTTGCTAATATTTTGTTGAGAATTTTAGCGTCTATGTTCATCAGCGATATTGGCCTGAAGTTTTCTTTCTTCGTTGTGTCTTTATCTGGTTTTGGGATTAGGATGATGTTGGCTTCATAAAAAGAGTTTGGGAGTCTTCCATCAGTTTGGATTTTTTCGAATAGTCTGTGAAGGATAGGGGTTAGTTCTTCCTTAAATGCTTTGTAGAAATCTCCTGTGAAACCATCTGGTCCAGGGCTTTTGTGTGATGGGAGTTTCTTGATGACTGCTTCAATTTCCTTTGCTGATATTGGTCTGTTCAGGTTTTCTGCTTCTTCTTCAGTCAGTTTTGGAAGATTATATTTTTCTAGAAATGTGTCCATTTCATCTAGGTTTTCAAATTTCTTAGCATATAGGTCTTCATAGTAATTTCTTACGATCCTTTGTATTTCTGTGGTATCAGTTGTAATCTCTCCACTTTCATTTCTAATTCTGTTTATTTGGATCCTCTCTCTTTTCTTCTTCATAAGCCTACTTAAAGGCTTGTCGATTTTGTTTATCTTTTCAAAGAACCAGCTTCTGGATTCATTGATCCTTACAATTGTGCTTTTAGTCTCTATGTCATTTAGTTCTGCTCTGATCTTGGTTATTTCCTTCCTTCTGCTTGCTCTGGGCTGTCTTTGTTGTTGTTCCTCCAGTTCTTGTAGGCGTAGGGTTAGGTTGTTTGTGTGAACTGTTTCTAACTTCTTAAGGTAGGCCTGTATTGCTATGAACTTCCCTCTCAGGACTGCCTTAGCTGTGTCCCATAGGTTTTGGGTTGTTGTGAGTTCGTTTTCATTTGTTTCCAGGAAGTTTTTGATTTCTTCCCTAATCTCGTTCTTGACCCATTCATTGTTTAATAGCATGCTATTCAGTCTCCATGATTTTGAGTGTTTTGGGTTTTTACCCTTGGGGTTGGTTTCTAGTTTCAGACCCTTGTGGTCAGAGAAGATGCTTGATATGATTTCAATTTTCTTGAATTTGTTGAGGGTTGCTTTGTGTCCTATCATGTGGTCTATCTTTGAAAAAGATCCATGGACACTTGAAAAGAATGTGTATTTTGCTTCTTTGGGATGAAAAGCTCTGTATATATCAGTTAAGTCCATTTCCTCTAGGGTATTGTTAAGTGACACAATATCTTTGTTAATCTTTTGTTTGGAAGACCTGTCCATTTTTGATAGTGGGGTGTTAAAATCCCCTACTATAATTGTGTTGCTGTCAATATCTTTCTTGAAATCCTCCAAGATTTTCTTTATGTATTTGGGTGCTCCTATGTTGGGTGCATATATATTTATAATGTTTATGTCTTCTTGGTGGATTCTTCCTTTGAGTATTATGAAGTGACCTTCTGGGTCTCTCTTTATGGCCCTTCTTTGGAAGTCTATTTTGTCTGATATGAGTATTGCTACCCCTGCTTTTTTTTCCTGTCCGTTTGCTTGGAAAATTTGTTTCCAGCCCTTCACTTTCAGTCTGTGTGAGTCTTTTGTCCTGAGATGGGTTTCTTGTAGGCAGCATATGTGTGGGTCATGTTTTCTTATCCATTCAGCTGTTCTATGTCTTTTGATTGGAGCATTTAATCCATTTACATTTAAGGTTATTATCGATAGGTAGTTATTCATTGCCATTATTTCCTACCTGTGTTCCTCTGTCTTTCTCTTTTCCTTCCTTTCCTTAAAGCAGTCCCTTTAGCATCTCTTGCAGAGCTGGTTTGGTGGAGCTGTATTCTTTTAGACTTCTTTTGTCTGGGAAGCTCTTTATTTGGTCTTCTATCTTGATTGAGAGCCTTGCTGGGTAAAGTAGTCTTGGTTGGAGGCCTCTGGTTCTCATTACTTGGAATATTTTTTGCCATTCTCTTCTGGCTTGGAGCGTTTCCATTGAGAAGTCAGTTGCTAACCTTATTGGGGCTCCCTTGTATGTTACTTCCTTTTTCTCCCTTGCTGCCTTTAAGATCCTCTCTTTGTCTTGGAAATTTGCCATTTTAATTATGATGTGTCTTGCAGTGGGTCTCTTTGGGTTCCTCTTGTTTGGGACTCTCTGTGATTCCTGGATTTGGGTGACTTTTTCTCTCCTCAGATTAGGGAAATTTTCCATCATTACTTTTTCAAACAGGTTTTCTATCCCTTGCTCTTCTTCTTCTCCTTCTGGTATTCCTATTATACGGATGTTGTTACGTTTCATGTTGTCCTGCATTTCCCTTATTGCCTCTTCATTCTTTCTGAGCCTCTTTTCCTTTTCTTGTTCCTTCTGGGTGTTTTTTTCTACTTTATCCTCCAGCTCGCTGATCCGATCCTCTGCTTCATCAAGTCTGCTTTTAATTCCTTCTACTGTGTTCTTCAATTCAGAAATTGTATTCTTCATTTCCTCTTGGCTCTTGTTGATATTTTCTATTTCCTTTTTCATGTTGATATAGTTTGCAGTGAGTTCATTGTAGTTTCCTTGTAGTTTCTGGTAGTTCTCTTTGAGCTCAGAGAGCTCAGTGAGCTTCCTGATGACCATTGCTTTGAACTCAGTATCTGATAGTTGACTTGCCTCTTTTTCGGTTAGTATTCTTTCTGAGACTTCCTCCTTTCCTTTCATTTGGGAATTGTTTCTTTGTCTTCCCATTGTTTGTGAGGCTCTTCTTGTTGGCCTCTGCTTCTTAAATTGCTTTGTTCTGAATCCCTGGGTTTATGATATGAACTTCTATGGTAGAATGCCAATGGGATTCGGTGGTGCTGTCTCCTTACTCTCCTGTGCTCACTGGTCTTGAGCTGACGTTTATGTGTTTAACACGGTCTAACTCTAGTCTTTTCAGCACTCCAGGTTTTGTTGTCGCACCTGTGGGAAAAATAGAAAGGGGGGGAGAAAGAAAAGGAAAAAACAAACAAACAAACAAACAAACAAAAAAAACCAAAGATGGGAAGGAGGGAAAAAGGAAATAGGAAAGGAGGAAAGGGAGGAAGGAGGGAAGAAGGATTAAAGAAAGATCGGAGGCAAGATAAGAAGGAATTTTAACAAAAATTAAAACATAGAAATAGATAAAAGAAGGGAGGAAGAAGACATAAAAATGGTAAAGGATGGGAGGAAGAAGGAATGAAAGAAAAAAAAGAGAGAGAGAGGAAGAAGGAGTTCAGGGGGAAAGGAAAAGGGGAAAAAAAAAAAAAAAAAAGGGGAAAAAAAAAAAAAGAAAAAAAAAAAAAATCTTCTGTTGGCTTTAAACCGTTCAGGTTATTTCTGCTGTTGTCCTGTCTGTGCAACGGGAGGCGGTGGTTGGAAGGATTGGTTTCACTTTTCTTCCTTCCTGGGTCACACTCTTCACTGTTTTGTAGGTGTGGTCCCTGGCAGGCAATCAGGCCGTTGATCAGCCAATCCAGCAGCTTTGTTCTTGGGACTCTCGAGTGGCCGCTCCAGCCGCTTTGGCTCCGGACGCGTGCGCGCGCAGCAGGGGAATCCAGCCGCTTCGGGTTTGTGACGTTATTTGGGCTCTGAGCGCGCAGCCGGCCGACCGATGGAGCCGCCCAGGCTAGGGAGGCTGGCGCGCCGCAAACTGCTGGTTCAGCCGCCTTGGTGTTACGTCTCTCGCCAGCCCCTTTGTGCTTGGGAAGTGCGCATCCAGCCGGCCCTACGCTTGGTGAGCACGCAGCCCGCCGCCGAGCCAGAGGCTCTACGCTTGGGGGCCCGATCCAGCTGTCCGGGGCTTGAGACTCTCGGGTGGGCGGGGCCGCCCTGGGACCGAATCACGCGGTCCTCGGTTCCGAGGTTTTGGGTCTGTGGGTGGAGCAGCTAGTCTCTGCTCCAAAAGATCTCGGAGGTTTCAGGTGTGGGCGCCCCTCCGGGGTTTCAAGTATGGGCCCCGTTCGCTAATCTGCGCGCGCGCTACCGCGAGCAACCGGACCTCAGGTGAGCGCCGGTGCTGCTTATCCCGCGTTCCCCGTTCGCAGTCCAGGGGCGGAGGGGGGAGGGGCGCCAGGGGCCTCGGCCACCACCGAGAGTTCTCTAACTAGCCCCTGAGTGTCTCTATTTTCTTTTTCTTTTTGAGAAATTCCTCCTTTTCAAGCCCCCCTGGTCCAATCAAGCACCTGGCTGCTCACAGCGCAGCCTGGCCCTCTCTCAGGACTCCTGCAGCAGCCCCTGCGCCAGGGCTGGCGCCTCTGCAGCCCTTGTACCGCGCGGTCCCGGGTCCCGGGGACCTTATTGTCCTTGAGCACTCTTCTTACCGTCAGATCTTTCAGTGTCCTCTATCTTTGGTCTCTAATCTTCGTATATGCTGGAGTACTGTTGGCTGTTCGCTCTGCTCCTCAGATCAGCTAGGTATTTCCCTGGCACTGAGGGGAAGTGAATTCTGCTCCCACCTATGTTGCCGCCATCTTCCCTCAAATATCTTCTCTTTATTTTTTTGAATTCTTGTTTCTTCATTCTGTTCTGATTGGATGTTTATTTCTTCCTTTTGTTCCAAATTGTTGATTTGGGACCCGGTTTCCTTTCTGTCACTGTTGTTTCCCTGAATATTTTGCTTTATTTCACTTTGGGTATCTTTCACTTGACCTTTCATTTTTCGACGAAGCTCAGTCAATTCTGTGAGCACTTTGATTACCAGGGCTTTAAACTCTCCATCAGATAGGCTGGCTATCTCCTCATTGCTTAGCTCTCTTTCTGGAGTTTTGGTCAGTTCTTTCATTTGGGCCATATTTCTTTGTCTCGGCACACCTGATAAGTTGTAATGGGGTGGGGCCTTAGGTATTCACCTGGGCAGGGCAACCCTCCTTGCTGCGCTGAGGTGCTGCCTATGGGCGGCGGGTAGGTGGGGGGGTCAGAGAGGGAACAGTGCAGCTCACCTGCTCGGCTCTAGCCCCACTTCCCAACGATCTCTCATGTGAGACTGGGAGTTTCTCCCACGGAGGCTACCACCATAGTCCACAGCCAGCTGAGTCTCAGTTTCCTGTTCGGCCAGCCCTGCCCTCATGGTCCAGTCCACCGCCTTGCCGCAGGTTCTCTCTGTCCGCCAGTCATACTGGTCTGGTTGGTCTGGTCGACTGTTCCTTTAATTCCTTGGTTGTTGGAGTTCCATGCAGTGTGATTTTCTGGCACCTGTGGTTGTTTATTGATTTTAGATTGGCTGTTTTCCTCCTTTTTGTTGTGTGAGGAAGCAAAGGGTTTCTACCTACACCTCCATCTTGGCCAGAACATATATAATATTATTTTAAAATATAATAGTACAGAGTCAAGACACATGTAAATATATAACATTTCTAGTGCTCACATTAGAAATAAAAAGAAACATTAATATGTTAATAATTTTAATAACATATTTTATTTAATCCCATATCCAAAATGTTACCATTTCAATATATAATCAACATAAAAATATTAATGAGTAATTTACATTCTTTTCTTTCTACCAAATATCAAAAAACCAATAGTATTTTATACTCACAGCACATCTCAATTCAGATTAGTCACATTTCAAGGACTCCAAAGCTACACGTCTCCCATATGGGACAGCGGAAGTCTGAAGGCTAGGAAGCAACTGCACACTGGATACAATAAATGTTTATTGACTAAATGGATGAATGAATGAGTGAATTAAGAATAAAGTCTATTCACAGACCTGGTAATTTTGTTTCCTCAAGTGTTCAGAATATGTAGGTGCCAAGTTTTACTCCAGAGGCGTGTATAAATAGAGTATATGTTGCTTGATTTGGGATGGAATGCATAATTCAAATAATAAGAGAATATCATATCTCAAATATGATTTCATTTTCACTCATCCATGTTCTATAAATACTCCAAGGTAATGGTAGAAGAACCATAAATTTCATCCACAAAAGTGTCTATGCAACTACAAAAATTTTTGCCACTGAGATGCTGTTTTCATCCATTAATGTTTTTTATTAAAGTGTAAGACTATAGTTTTTACATACTCTCTGCAACAAGATTTTAAGTATTCTATTTTCTTTTGTCCCTTTAAATTTGTTGTTGGCTTTTATTTTGAGTTGGCTACAGATGATGGCATTTGGCATTGTTTATTTACTATAAAATGTCAGAGCAGGGGTAGTTGGACCCTTCAGCTAGGAACAGTAAGGCTATACCATGCATTTTGTGGCTTCAGAATATTTCTTTTTTTATTATTGTTCTTCCCTCATTCAGTGTGTTATGCAAGGAAAGATACTTTTACCTATTTGCCACAGGGTCAGGACGTATCTGTCTAGCTCTTTCTATTTACATTGTGAGCACATTCAGCTGTGGAACTGATCTCCTCCAGTGAAATCTGTTGTGGTATTCTTTTAAAAATTTATTTATTTATTTATTTATTTTTAGAGATTGGGGGAGGGAGGGAGAAAGAGAGGGAGAAAAGTGTTGATGTGCGAGAGATACATCAATTGGTTGCCTCTCATACACCCCCTACCGGGGACCTGGCCCACAACCCAGGCATGTGCCCTGACTGGGAATCGAACCAGTGACCTTCAAGTTTGCAGGCCGGTACTCAGCCCACTGAGCCATTGTAGCTAGGGCTGTTTTCGTATTCTGAAAGCTGTCACTTCTAAGTCAGATCCACCAGATACCCACTAAAACATCCGAAAGTCTGGAAGACTCATGAATATATTTATGTGATATGCTATGTCATATATTTCATTTGATAGCTCTATAGATCCAGGTTAAAAAACGAGATAGGAACTAAAACATGCTTTAAAACAGATACGAGATTACATTTTAGCTCCAACTTTGTGATAGCAAAAGAATACACCTTTCATCTCATTCCCCTCCACAGTTAGATTTCCTGATAGAGACAGAAAAATATGTTTGATTTAAATCTTGAATTTTGGGGGTCAAGCTTTAGAAAAGCCAAATCAATGCTAAATCAGAGGTATTTTCAACATCTACAAATTCAATCCAAAGTGGATACTTAAAAGCTCATATAGACCTAAATGATGTGCTCCCAGATGGTGAATTAATGTAATTTTAGCAGGAAGCAAAGTTGCACAAATATGCAGTATTGAGGACTCACACTGATTTAATGTATCTGTACCCACCACAGTGCAGATGTTGCTTGTCATTTTAATGCCAGTTGTCTCTATTTTTCTCTGTACTACACACTAAAGAATAAGATTTGAGTTCAGTAAATTATGATTTATTTTGTGACTAATGACTTGTTAGAAATTAAAGCTCTCTGTGCACTGTGTATAGAAATCACATTGGTTTTATTTTTTGTACAGGGTTTGAAAGGTGACTTGGGTCCCCGTGGTTCGCCTGGCCCAAAAGGAGAAAAGGTATCATATTCACCAAGAAATGTGCCAATCTTTTCTTAAGAACACCCTGAGAACCTGTGCATTGACTTTGCATTGATACTGTTAACTACCAAAAGTTGATTTTGTTAAAATTAACCAAAGGCTGTTATGTTAAAAGCATCTGAACAAGAAAAGCCTTTTTGGTTCATTTAATTAGTTTGAAGAGACTAAATGCACAATTGCTAGTCGACATTAGTTTGTGTTTATAAGATTTCCCTTTTCAATCCCTTCCTTAACAGTATTAGGTATTCCATCACCGAATTAGCAACCATGTCCTGTATCAGGGAACTTTGCCAGCAGCACTCAGCTGCTACTTTAATGGTGAAGCAGGTGGCCTTTGGGGAAAAGGAGACTAATTTTGTGTCTCAGTCTTAGTCTAAATGCTCCATTTCCTGCCACCTTTTCTTGTATGACATTTTATAATGGCATATTGGCAATTCACCTTGAAGAGAGAATTAAGAAATAGTAGAAGCAAGAATCGTTTGGCTCAAGGTCGTTGGACGATCTCAGTTTGATGAGAGTTGTATATGTGGGTGTTCTGCACTATATTTTGTTCCCCATCATTAGTGCATTTAGAAATCCAAGTCTATCTTCAATATTTACCCCTGTATTGAAGCTGATCTTGTAAATTGGTCCTTAGTGAGTGATTTAAATGATTTAAGCTACATCAGTGTTTCTTGACAATGATTGGTTATTTCTTTTCAGTTTTTTTCCAAATAATGGTTACATAATGCTAAGTCTTAACCTTTCAAGTGACTACATTATATGAGAAAAGAGAAAGGTATGGAGATACTCTCAACATGAGAATACAAGGTCCCGGTGCCCCATGTCACAGAGCATATGGTCTCCACAGTGTCCACTTCAACAAGGATCCCAGCAGTGATGCTTGGTTTTAATGACTAAGAGTTCTGAATTACATGGGGGTGCTGATACAGTAGGGCATATAGGTGACATGTTTATAAATCAGAAAATAGTAATCTTTTAGATGAACTATTTTCTAAAGATTTTGAATAGTTTGTCAAAACATCCACCTGGTAATTTGTATTCACATACATCAGCAAAGAAATTTTAGTATTTAAAAAATACAAAATTTAGGCAAATCCTCTTCCCATTGATGGCAAGCGCAATGCAAATTCAGCAGAGCATTCGAAGAGGCAATGAGACCACTTCTTGCAGCTGGGAGGCATGAAGTGGGGACATCCATTTACTATTTCTGCTGATCCTTATACTAACTTTGTCAGAAAAATTATTTGTCGTTGTGACACTTCACAGCTGCTCCATTGGCAAGTAATCGTATTTGAAGAGATAGTCTTTCTAATTTTGGATCAGTAGACAAAAGAATAGAAATTAGATTATTTTAGCTTTTCAAAGCAAGTTCTACACAAAAGCACGGGGGTGCACCAGGTGATATTTATATCACGAGAGCTAAAAACACATGATATACTTTTCATCGTGCAGAGAATGTTATCAAGATAAACTTCTTCCGTCCTTCAGGACATATCTAGATATTTCTTCTATCCATTAAGAAAAGTTATAAATACCATGCTGAAAAAGAGACTGTTGATAATTGCAACTTTTCTCTGATATGTTTTAGGGAGATACAGGACCTCCGGGGCCCCCAGCCTTAACTGTAAGTATTCTTGAGATCAAAATTCAAGATTGAAATATGTTATCATATTTGTCATTTACACTATATCATGACCAAACCAGAATTTAAGCCATAGAGTGTTTTGAGGCTTGACAGTGACCTCAGGGTGGATCTAGCCAAACCTACAAATATTAAAGATAAGGCATCTATGCAAAGTAGTGAAGTGCTTAACCTGAGGATATATAGGTAGTTACCAGAAAAGTCTGGAAGCGGTACCTATCCTGAGGAATTTTCTCTACCTTCCACATGGTACATAATTTTGACCCTTAAATGTTTGATAATATAGACTTAACATTTAAAGTTAAAGTTAATGGAAGCAGAGACAGTTCTTCTTAATCTGAAAACTGTAAAAGAACAACAACAATAAAAAAACCCTATAATCATCCAGTGGTAAAAACAGCTACCTATTTAAATGGATTGTTACATTCCTCCAAACCTGTCCAAGACTATTATTTTCTTCTAGATGATTTGCTCCTAAGCTTTGCAAATGATAAAATGGTGATATTTTAGTAACAGATTTATGAGAAAAGCTTATAATGTGCACATAATGGGATTATTCTCATTTAAATAGTTCATCATTTATTAAGCATTTAATCATAAATGTGTAATGCTTTTATGTTTAGATACAATTTACTGTTATAGATTTTGTTCATAGGCCATTAAGGATTCTCATTTAACTTAAAGATTTGGTTTAAGAGTGACTCTAGCCTAATGGAAAAGAAGAAAGTTTTTTAAATAAGATCATTTGTAGCCTGAGGTCTCTAAGATTTAATGTTGGTATTACCTAATGACATAAGTTATAAATTGAACTCATCGGTTTTCAAAGACCTTCCTGATTCTAGAAGGTCATCTCTAAAGAAGTCTTCTAACACTGGACAGGGCCTTTCCCAACAGGGCGGCACCAGACTCTCAAAGACTGAGTGGCTTGCACAATATTTACATGTTTCTTCATGTTTAAAAATGTCATTCTGAATAGTACCTCAGTAATGTCTTACGCAACTCATTTTTACCATGCTTACTTAAAGGACATAGATTTATTGATAAATGGAAATTATAAAGAACCAAACAGGTGACTTCCTTAGGAATAACCAAATTCAATTTGCAATGGAATTCTGTGCTTGAAGTTTTTGCTTTCAAGATGGAAACAAAAACTCTCTTTATTTAGAGGAAGTTTTAACTGCATACTATTTAATTTTTATACTATGTGGAGTTGATTTTTTAAATTATTTGGCAGTGATTTGGGGTTAAGCCTGCTCATTTTTCTCAAGTCACACACATGTTTTTCTTCAACTAAGTTATATGCTCAACCACTTCATTTAGTTATCTGATTTCCTAGTTGTTTTCAACTTGTGTTTGAAGATGAAAATGCAAACTATGTGTATCATTTCACCTGCTAGGCAATTTTGACCCTGCAGCCAGAAAATTATATCAAATTGTATCTGTTTTATGGATTTTTAATGACAGCTGATGTCCTTTTGCCAAGTAGCGCCCTATACGTGTCACTGTACTTTTCAGCCAACAGATACTGAGGCAGTACAAGCTAATTTTTATACTTCTCTAAAGCTGTGGCAAGGCAAAAAAAA